>NW_026693245.1:10042500-15042500 GCF_021218885.2 Marmota monax
TTAATAATAAAAGTGATAGTTTAATCATCATTTATCCATCTCCCATATAGTAATTTGAGAGGGAAAAGGGAGATTATTTTATATTCCCTTAAAGACCCAACACTACATAATAAATAATCTTGAATGATTACTATGTGCTATGCAGAATTCTAAATTCACTTTGTGAGTTAACATTCTTCATTCCCCCTCAAAAAAAAAAAAAAAAGTATTATTTTTAGTCTCCATTGTACATGAGAAGATGAGGCATGCTAAGTAAATAAAGGTGTCCCCCATGTCATTAATGGAAAGACCCAATAAAATAAGGAGGTAAATTAATCTATAAATTCAACACAAACTCCAAATTATACATATTGATACATGGAGAACAAGAGGAAAAAGTAAGCTATTGATAGAAAAATGAAGACACAGAGTCTTGTCCTATTAGATATTAAACTTATTAAGATCAATCAATCAGTGTGACAGATATATAGACCCACTAGAGAGATTAACAAATCTAAAAATAGAACCAGGATCTATGTGAACTTGGTGTGTTAGACAAATCAGTGGAAGAAAGGGTGTACTATTCTAATTAGCTATCCATAGGGAACAGTAAATAAGCCTTATTAAATTAGGAACAATAAATTAGGCCTCACCTCACAACATAACATATTTAAAGCTATGCTGAGTATATATTAAAGTATAACAAATAAAAATCTAAAAATTTGACTGCATTAAAATGAAATGTCTAGGCAATGAGAGACAGCACACACAAAATTAAAAGGTAAATCACTTACTAAGAGAAGACGCATGCTGTAGAAAGTTCTTAGGATCTGTATCCCTAGGGTAGGTTTCTTAGACTCAACAAATGGAAGTCATTTATATATGTTTCAGACAGGCAAAGCCTAAGAACAGGTAATTCACACAATAAATGTGAAAAGATTCTCATCAGTAATTAGGGAATTGCAAATGAAAACAACATGAAAGACCATTTCATATTTACAAGACGGTCAAAAAGTAAAAGTCTAAGAATATAAACAATTGAGGAGTATTGCTGAAGTCAGCATTCTTAATGTAAGTTGTCAAATTTGGCAATATCCAGTTAAACTGAAAATGTCCATGCCCTACAAACCAGCCATTCCTCTTCTAGGCAATGACCTAAGCCCCACTCCTCAACTCCATTGGAAAGGTATAAGAGAATCTTTCAACATGGAGAAACAAGAGGAAAAAGTATCTTTGGGAAAAACAGGAGGTAATCACAATGTTTATTCATAAGTCAATGAATATATAAATTGATGTATATTTACACAATGAAATGCTATAGAGCTTAAAGCATATGAGGTAGTTCTGCTTACATCAATATGATTACATCTCAAAATCAGTGTTTTAAAATAGATTTATACAAACCACAAAACAATATTTAATTTTGTTAATCCCAATGGCATTCCTCATAGAAATAGAAAAAGCAGTCATGAAACTCATCTGGAAAAATAAGAGACCCAGAATAGCTAAAGCAATCCTTAGCAGGAAGAGCGAAGCAGGTGGCATCGCTAAACCAGATCTTAAACTCTACTATGGAGCAATAGTAACAAAAACAGAATGGTATTGGCACCAAAACAGACTGGTGGACCAATGGTACAAGACAGAGGACACAGAGACTAACCCACAAAATCACAATTATCGTATATTAGACAAAGGTGCCAAAAACATGCATTGGAGAAAACATAGCCTCTTCAACAAATGGTGCTGGAAAAACTGGAAATCCATATGCAACAAAATGAAATTAAACGCCTATTTCTCACCATGCAGAAAACTCAACTCAAAATGGATCAAAGACTTCACAATAAAATCAGATACCCTGCGTTTAATAGAAGAAAAACTAGGCCCTAATCTCCATCATGTGGGATTAGGCCCCAACTTCCTTAATAAGACTCTTGTGGTGCATTAAAATCAAGAATCAATAAATGGGTTGGACTCAAACTAAAAAGTTTCTTCTCAGCAAAAGAAACAATCTGTGAGGTAAATAGAGAGCCTACATCTTCAGAGAAAATCTTTACCCCTCACATATCAGATAGAACACTAATCTTTAGGGTATATAAAGATCTCAAAAAGCTAAGCACCAAAAAAAAAAAAAAAAACAAATAACCCAATCAACAAATGGGCCAAGGACCTGAACAGACACTTCTCAGAAGAGGATATGCAATCAACCAACAAATATATGAAAAAATGTTCATCATCATTAGCAATTAGAGAAATGCAAATCAAAACTACTCTAAGATTTCATCTCACTTCAGTCAGAATGGCAGCTATTAAGAAAACAATAAGTGTTGGCAAGGATGTAAGGAGAAAGGCACATTCATACATTGCTGGTGGGACTGCAAATTGGTGCAGCCAATCTAGAAAGCAGTATGGAGAATCCTTGGAAAACTGGGAATGGAACCACCTTTTGACCCAGCTATCCCAGTCCTTGGTCTATACTCAAAGGACTTTAAAATAGCGTACTACAGGGGCAAAGTCACATCAATGTTTATAGCAGCACAATTCACAATAGCTAAACTGTGGAGCCAAACTAGATGCCCTTCAGTAGATGAATGGATAACGAAAATGTAGTATATACACACAATGTAATATTACTCAGCAATAAAAGAGAATAAAATCATGGCATTTGCAGATAAATGGATGGAATTGGAGAATATCATGCTAAAGTGAAGTTATCCAATCCCAAAAAGCCAAATGCCAAATGTTTTCTCTGATATAAGGAGACTGATTCATAGTGGGGTTAGGAGGGGGAGCATGACAGGATTGTGATGAACTCTAGATAGGGCAAAGGGAAGGGAGGGAAGGGAGGAGGCATGGGGGTAGAAAAGATGGTGAAATTGTATGGACATCATTACCCTAAGTACATGTATGAAAACACGAATGGTGTGACTCTACTTTGTGTACAACCAGAGATATGAAAAATTGTGCTCTATATGTGTAATATGAATTGTAAAGCATCCTGCTGTCATATATAACAAGTAAGAATTTTTTAAATTTTTTAAATTACATTTTGTTTATGGATATCAATATATGTAGTCAGAGCAAACAATGGGGACAAGAAGGATATACACCAGCCTCAGGATGGTAATGATCTTTGGAGATCAGGAAAGAGAGGTCTTTCTATCAGTTACATTTTATTTCTTCAAAATGTATTTGAAGTTAAGCGTGCAAAATATTACCACGTATTAAAAGTGGTTGGTATCTAACTATCTACCACTACCACCACTTTTTGTAATTTTATATGATTTAATAATTTAAAAAGCAAAATAAGTTTCACTTATTTCTGTGTTTCTACAATTTTTGATCCAAGTAAAATCATCAGTTAATTTACGTTTCCTAATATACATACAAGAAGAGTATTCTTTAAAAACTAATAAAAATAGAAAACTTTCTCAACTTTCATTATGATACAGAATGTCTATGAAATAATGAAGATGCCGTTAAACAGACAAAAAAATGTACAAACAGAATTTTAGTTGATTACAGAGTAGGGTGAACATAAAAAATTTTGTGTATCTTTTTCTGGAATAAAAAATAGTCTTAAAGACCCTAAGGAAAAAGTATAACAACAAAAAGACCTTAATTCCCATCTGTTTTCAAGTATAATAAACCACCTGAATAAAAACAAATGAGACTGTTCAGTGCTTTGGTACTTTTTTAAGAGGACTTGTGTGACTTACTTAGATATTTCAAATGAGAAAACCAGTTTTGAGGACACATTATCGTTAGACCATGCCTTGCCTGTCTTGTTTTGTTTTGGCCCCCTTCCTTCAGAGACAGCCATTACGCCAGCCATGGTCAAAGTGTATGGTGATGTTTCCAAATGCACATCATTGCTTTGGTTGAGTGTATTTTCTGCATCTTCTTGACTTGAATCACGCCAAAAAGAAACTGTACCCATTAATGAGTCACTGCTGGTTTCCTTCTCTTTAAACTCTGGTAACCACTAATCAGCTTTCTATGTCTATAGATTTGCCTTTCCTGAACATTTCATATAAATGAAGTCATACAATACATAGTCTTTAGTGTCTGGTTTCTTTCACTTAGCTTAATGTGGTCAAGTTTCATCCATGTTATGTTATCAATCAGTACTCACTCCTTTTTATGGCTGAATGATACTTCATTGTATGGATTTGCCACATTTTGCTTTATCCATTCATTAGTTGGTATACATTTTGCCTTTAATCTGTTATGAGCAATGCGGCTATGAGCACTCATGTACAAGTTTTTGTGCAGACATGTGCTTTCAGTTCTTTTGGATCCATACCTAGAAGTAGAATTCCTGGGTCTTTAAACATTTTAAGGAATTACCAAACCATTTTTCAAAGTGACTGCATGATTCATATTTCTCACCAGTAGATTCTCCATAATATTTCCAACACTATTATTATTTCTAACATTATTATCTCTTGTAAACTACTATAACCATCATAGTGGGTATTATAGTTTAGAAATGAGATGTCCCCCCAAAGCTCTTGGGTGACACAATGCAAGAAAGTTTAGAGGCGAATTGATTGGGTTATGAGAACCTTGACCTAATCAGTGTGTTAATTCATGAATAGGGATTAACTTTGTGGTAACTCTAGGCAGGTAGAGTGTGGCTGGAGGAGGTGAGTCACTGGGGGCATGTCTTTGGGGTATATATTTTCCCCCTGGTATGAAGTCAGTCTCTCTCTCTCTCTCTCTCTCTCTCTCTCTCTCTCTCTCCCCCCCCCCCCCATTGCCATGTCCTGAGCAGCTTTCCTGCATCATGCCCTTTTGCCTTGATGTTCTGCCTCAACTCAGGCACAGAGTAAAGGAGTCGGCCATTTATGAACCTTTGAAAACTGTGAGCACAAATAAACTTTTCCTCCTCTGAAGTTGTTCTTGTCAGGTCTTTTGATCACTGAGGGGGAAAAAGTCGATAGAACAGTGGGTATGCAGTGCTGTGTCCTTGTTCCTTCATCTGCATATCCTTGGTGGTGAATGATGTTGGGCATCTTCTCATGAGCTCACTGGCCACTTCTTGTGCGTGTTCTTTGGAGAAATGTCTACTTTAATACTCTGCCTATTTTAAAATTGGGTATTGGTCTTTTCATTCTTGAGTTATAAGAATTCTTTATATATTCTAGATACTCTTCCTTTTTTGGGGTTGTGTTTCCAATTCCCTAATAGTACCTTTGAAACCCAAGAGTTTTTAATTTTAACATAGTCTAATCAAGCAATTTTTTTTCTTTTGTTCCCCGTTCTTCTGGTGTCATATCCAGGAAATCATTGCCAAATCCAACATCATACCATTTTTCCTCTGTGTTTTCTTCTAAGTTTTGCAGTTTTAGCTCCTACACTTAGGTCTTTGATCCATTTGGAGTTAATTTTTATGTGTGCTATGAAGGAGGGTTCCCACTTCATTCTTTTACATGGAGCTAACTAGTCATCCTAGAACCATTTGTGGGAAAAAAAATGCTATCCTCCTTCATTGCACTTTAGCACCCTTGTCAAAAGTCAATTGATTCTACATATGAAAGTTTATTTCTGGATTCTAGATTCACCCCATTGATCTGTCCTTGTGCCGCACCACACTGTCTTGATTACTGTCGCTTTGTCATGAGATTTTAAACTAAGGCGTACAAGGCTTTCAGCTTTGCTCTTTCTCAAGGTTGTCTGGTGCATTTATTTTTTATTTGTAACATATTTCATTTTTTACAGATCCCAAGTGTTTTCTTCTCTGGTTGACATCATCACCAAGACCTCCTTCCTGGAGCTGATTGAGGCAACCCCCATGAACAAAGGCCTGACTGTGACAGGGGAGGTTCTTCCTTCTTCTCAAAGGCTACTCTTAGACCAGGTCTCTTGTCTTTGCCTTGTTTTGGTTTTTTAATTATTTTTTTTTCTTTTTGTGAGTTTTGCTATTTTTATTGGTTCTTTTTAGTTATACATCAGAATATAGAAGCATGGAATATAATTTGTCCTCATTCAGTTCCCAGTACTTCTCCTTACCCTCCCCTGCACCCTCCCCCCTGTTCTCTTCCCTCTACTCGACTGATCTTTCTGTTTTTCTTATAGGATTTTTTTTTTTTTTTACGAATATACACGATGGTGAGATTCACTGTGGTATGTTCATATATGTTCATCGGAAAGTTAGGTCAGACTCATTCCACTGTCTTTCCCTATCCCATCCTTTCTCCCTTCCCTTTGTCTTCTCCACTGATCTTTCTTCTATTTTTTTTAATGCTTTCCCATCCCCCATTTTTGGTTAGCTTTCATGTATCAGAGAAAACATTCGCCCTTTACTTTTAGAACAATTGCTCTATCTCTGATTATTCTAGTTGAATTATTTAAACTGAAACAGAGTGAATGATTAATAATAGACTTTAAAAAATATTTTTGGGAAATATTTTTAAATTATGTGTATAAAAATATGTACATAGAGAGAAGCGCAAATCATAATGGTGCAGCTATGTACATATGTATATAGCAAATGATATTGTGAGAGATATATAAATGTATGCGTGTGTGTGTGTGTGTGTGCACATTTTTACTTTTCTCCACATTTCCACACGTGACTCCTTTCCTAGCTGGCAAAAAGCACCCTTGATTTCAGTCCCCCAGAGAGTGTAAATTTGAATTCAAACAAACAAAACAACATCCCTCCTCAGTCATTAGGCTCTCTTTGTCAACTATTTTAGTGTTCTGAGGAACACAGCTTCCCCAGTGCTACCACTCTGTGCCAACAACCCCGAGACCAGTGGCCAGCTGTCACCTGACACCATCTATGACTGTCAGTAAAAATTCTGAAAGCAAGTCATGCATGGTGAGAGATTTTCCCTGGCATGAGAGGCTGAAATATTTTCCAAATGTTTAAATCGTCTAATATATATCTCAAGAAACTGTTTTGGAAAAATAGGAGGGAAAAAGACTTTCCAAAACACCAACAAGAGGCTGAAAAAAGTCATAAAAATAAAAATCACGATGTGTTCAAATAAGATAATATGCTATTTATGTACATAATAAATACTCTGCTTTCTATCATTTTTGAATACCCTCTTAGTGTTTTGAAAATAAATCAAAGTACTCAGTTTTTACTTGTACCACATTGCTTTTTCTACATGCACACAATATAAACACTGACCAGATACTTAGATACCATGTATTGGAAAGGTGCTCATTACTAGCCTACCAAGGGAAACTCCAGATCTCAGCCCAACGCAACATTCAGCAAAACAAATTTTTCATTTCCAACTAGAGAAATTGGCAAAGAGTCTAAAGAAAGGTTTGATGGAGAGCTGGGGAGAACAGGAGCAGAGACTGTCCGAAGAAACTGGCACTTCATGGAATAGCAATTTGCTACAGTTTGCAAGTTGAATGTCCCCAGTAGGCCCATGTGTTGAAAGCTTGGGGCTCCATGGTGGATGCCACTGGGAGGTGGCACAACCTAGTGGGAGGCCCTTAGGTCATTAAGGGTCCTTCAGTCAAGGGGAATGGTGGGACCCTCACTCTTTCCTCTTCTTCTTTTGCTTCCTGGCCATGAGGTGAGCAGTTTGCTCCACCATGCACTTTCCACCATTGCCATCTGGCAACCCCATCAGAGGTCTAAAAGCAATGAATCTGCCAAAATAAACCTTTTCTCTTTATAATTTAACTACCTCAGGTATTTTGTTATAGTGATAACAAACTGACCATCCAAAGTTGTTACTAGCAGAGAAGCAGTTTATAGAACAGACCAACACAAGTACATTCCATGTGGTCTCTGACAGCAGGTTCATTGTGGAACTTGAATTAAAAAGCACCCCCTGATCTTCACATATGGACAATGAAGGGCAAGTGCAGACATAGCCCACCTGGGAATTGTGAGTGTGTACATACACAGACGAAGTTGCTTCCTTGCTTGAGTCTTTGGAAGAGCACAAGACAGATGACATTAATATCTAAAAGGAAATGTTATAATACAAAGATAATCTTGATGAATATATACTTCTGGGAACAAAGATGCTGCTATATATAGGGGCTAGAATAAACACTGAGCTTCTAAATGGCGACTTAGTCACCACTCCAAGGAGCACAACTACCTTAAGACATGGAAACTTAAAACAGAAACAACAATAACAACAGCTGACCATAACTTAAGGGAAAACAACGATTGATTTTCATGGATTAACTATAAGTGGCAGTCACAATCAAGGAAACACTGTGTTTTTGCATTATCCAAACTACCCCTTAACTCTGGTAGTGGATGGGGATGGTGAGGATGGAGGGAGGAAAGGGGACTAAATCCTTCCCTGCTCTACTAGAAAGACAGCTGAGAACACCTAGAAGGACATAATCAGGAAGTGACAACACAGCATGTTAAAAGATACATACAGATAAGCATAAAAATAAGCAGATACAAGAGGTGACCTGGTTGCCTCCAAGGTCTGGAAATGTGAGAAGGGAAGCAGAGAACCACTGTTTTCCATGACAGCACTTGAGGAAAGGTCCAGTCCTCAAACTATTTTTAATTGATAAAACTTTTTTTAAAAAGAAAAGGAAGAGGAGGAGAATATGGATCTGAAACATGAACTAGTGATCTATCACAATAACCCAAGAGCAACTGGACTGGGCCTGAAAAAAGGGAAGGGAGAGAAATAGGAGGAAACAATTTCTTAAGAAATATGGAAAAGACTCAGTGTGTGAGTTGGAGGAAGACAGAGAGCTGAAATTCAAACCAGTTTCCTGGGAGAAGAAGATGTCATCAGAGAAAAATAAACTATGTCATTCATACTGTCCACCTCATACAATTAGCATATTTCATATACCATGTTGTTTTTCTAATTGCATGACTCAGGACTGTCATTTTCATTAAATGCTTCATGCCTACCTTACTCATTTACCTATACCATAAATGCCTTTGTTTGAGGCCACTTTTGAACGTTCTCTTGGTTTTATGCAGCAAGGTATACAGTAGATTCTCTATAGACAGTCCATGCTTAATCGATAACTTCGTAGAAAAGACAGGTGTGAATGTTGATAGCTAGAAAGTAAAGAGGAATTTGATTCACTTCTTAACCAAGATAAATTTATTTCTTCCTTTCTTTTCCATATATGTTTTACTTCATCTTCTTTTCTTATTGCACTGGGTGGGAAATTAGAAAATAGAATTGTAAGTAATAGTGAGGAGAGGGCACATCCTTTTTTCTCCCAATCTTAGGGGTAAAATACCCAGTTTTTCACCATTAAGTTTATAGTTGGCTTTAGTTTTTCTGTAGATGTTGTTTATTAAGTTGAGGCAATTCCCCTTAATTCCTAGAGAGCTTAATTTCTGAGAGCTCTTATCATCTGTATCAATATGTGTTGGGTTTCATGGAATTCTGCTTTTTGCACCTATTGACATTATCATGATATGTCATTATTCAGACTTTTGATATTCTAAATTACATTAATAAACTTTCTAACATCGAATCAAAAATAAATAGTAAGTAAAATAGAAAAATAAATAAATTCAAACCTATAATTTCTAAAGTTACCTTATAAGTACTTTACGTGTGTTACTTTATGTTTTAGTCAGCTTTCTTACTGCTGTGACTAAAGGATCTGAACAGAACAACTGTAGAGGAGGAAACGTTTATTTGAGGGCTCATGGTTTTGGAGGCCTTGTTCCACAGGAGGCCGCCTCCATTCCTCAGGGCCCCAGGTGAGGCTGAACATCATGGTGGCAGAGGGTGGCAGAAGGAAGCAACTCACATCACAATGATCAGAAAGCAGAGAGAGAAGCTCCACTCTCTGATACAAATATGTACCCAAAGCCATGCCCTAATTCCCACCTCCTCCAGCCACACCCTGTGACTTCAATTAATCCCATCAGAGATTAACTCACCGATTAGGCTAAGGCTATATAACCCAATCATTTCTCCGCCAAACCTTCTTGCATTGTCTCACGTGAGCTTTCAGGGGACACCTCACATCCAAACCATGACATTTTATAGAGAAGTATTATAACTAACGCTTTTGTGATACTTTCTGCATTCCAGATTTGTTTTACATATTTTAAGTCATCATTCTTCACACTGAATCCATAAAGTAGATACTGAGGAAACCAGTGCACAGAGAGGATAAATGAGGTTTTCAAGGTTGCACAGCCAGTAAGTTACAGAGTCATGACTCAGATCCAGCAGTTTGACTCCAAAGTTTGTACTCACATATACATTGTATGCTCATACAAACATGGGTTGATACCATTATGTAGATTGGGAATTAAAGAATTGGCAGAGCATGTCATAAAGTACAGTGTGATTCACAGAGACAATATGAAAGGATTAGAGAAGACAGAGGTGATTATGAATGAAATGGCTGGGAAAGAATTTCTTGAGGAGGGGATATGAGTATCCCAGAGATCAGTTTATTGTGACTCAATTTATCAAATGATCAATTTACCAAATGAAATATTTACTGAAATTTGCTAGAAAATTTATCTGCAGTCCTGTCACTAGGACTGCTAGGAGCAGAAAGGAGCAGAGCTATCTAAACTGTGAGATTGGTAGCCAAAATTTATTGACACTTGACAAGCCTAACACATCTCTAGCTATAGGACTATACAGCAAAGCTTAAATGTGGTGAAAGTATCCATAAATGATTCTGCAAGTGGATTATTTATGAGATTGATTTTTGGTAAAATGGTTTGTGGCAAATTCACCATCAATGAATTGACACTTGTTGTGTGGCCCTGCTTCAATATCTAGAACTGGAATGTACAAACATCTGGTTTAGTCATACAGTCCTCAACCCACAGATCTTGAGTCTTTTTTCACCATAATATGCAGTAAGGAATATACTTTATTCCATAATACACACACACACACACACACACACACACAATTCACATTGTCCCTACTTCAGGCATTTCATTCTGATATTTCCTACTTTATTTCTTTTCCCCTTATTTTTAAATAATGGTTACAACCCACTAACACAGTTTCTTTTGTTTTCTTTCTTTTTTTTCCCCCTCAGCACTGAATATTGAATCCAGGGCCTTATAAATGCCAGGCAAGTGCTCTGCCACTAAGCCACATCCCCAATCCAACACCATTTCCTAATCATTCATTGGTTCTGACCTGCAATTTAGAAAACCTTGTAACAAATGAATATGCCAATTCCCCTGATCTGATCATTACATATTATATACATGTACTAAAATATCACACTGTACCCCCATAGATAAGTACAATTATGTACCAATTAAAAATTATAAAAATATATTTTAAAAAACTAAACCTTATAACAAAACATGTTCAAGCTTGATTATATAGTAGAAGGTTAACATTTCTGAACTGAACTGAACAAATACAGTAAATGCCATTTGGATGAAAATACTGGTTGCAATTCTACCATGACGTTCAGGGATGCAGTTCTCCACTGCAGTGAACCAGTGCTGTCCCAGATCCAGCCATGGGGAAATTGTCCAGCTCCAAATCTGGGGCAACCACTGTGGCCTGGTGAGGTGCTGAGGATGCAGCTAAGGAGCTGGAGGAATGTGCCTTCATCACAAGACAGCCCCCTAACTGTCCCCTTCCGTTTCTTCTGCTGAACCTGCCTGTCTCACTTTCCATGGTAGGCCTTGCTATCTGCCTCCTAGGAATTGCTCTTTTCCTTGTTCCACTAATAAACCTGACATCATGTTTATATATATAAATATTTGTTGATGGACCTTTATTTTGTTTATTTATTTATATGTGGTGCTGAGAATCAAACCCAGTACTTCACACATGCCAGGAAAGCTCTCTACCACCGAGCCACAACTCCAGCCCACCTAATGCCATCTTAAGCTTTCCATTGCCTATGCTGTTCTAGAATTGAGTCACCAATCCTTCAAGGCCCCTCAAGGGGATGTCATACTGACAGGAAGGTGGTAAAACAGGGTAAAAACTTACTGCTATATTTGCCTAATTCCTTCTTTCCCCTTGAGGCTGGAGGGAAAGACAGAATTGCACTCAGATTCTGTGGTAGTGTTTCAAATGCAGTAAAGTTGATTCATCACTGTTTCAAGAAAAACCAGACTTGGGGTATACTGACAGGACTTTCAGATCATCTGGCTAAAGCCATTATTTTATGTTATTTCTAATTCAGTGACATGGAAGTATCAAAGGAGAAATGATAAAAATCCATGCCAAGTGCTACTGTAGAAAGTCTCCCCATTTTACCATGCATTTAAACAAATTGGATACAGATGATACTTCAAGTACAAAACATTGCAGGCCTATTCTGCCCTTTTGAGTTCAGTTAAATTTGTAATTACCTGGTAAAAGGAAGTACACCAGGAGGAGCAATGACTTTCATCACGGACTTCTTTAAAGTTAAGAGCTGAGAAACAAAGAGATTGTAGTCTGCACTTGTTTCCAATGACAAGACACTGTTTTTTCTTCCCCCCTTGATACCAGGGATTGAACTCAAGGGCACTCAACTATTGAGCCACATCCCCAGCCCTTTTTGGTATTTTATTTAGAGACAGGTTCTCACTAAGTTGCTGAGGGTCTCGATAAGTTGCTGAGGCTAGTTTTTGAACTCACAATCCTCCAGCTTCAGCATCCAGAGCCACTGGTTTTATGGGTGTGCGCCACTACGCCCCGCTAAGACACTGCTTTTTTAGTGATCTTTTTCCCCCTTATTTGTCAGTTTTGATCCTCTTCATGTGCCCCTCTCCAATGGACTTGTATTGTACTGGCCCCACTGGATACAAGTAGCAAAAATTAGCATCAAAGATGAAGACTTAGTAAAGCCCCACCTGTTTTCAGGTATTCTTCTGACATTCCATCCTTTGCAGCCAGAGATATCCACATTGGAGTCAGCCCAACACTTAATTTAAAAAGAAAGTTTGATTAACATTCCTTAGGTTACAAGGACTTTATAAAGCAAAGTGCTTTCTTGGCATCTTTGTTAGTATTTTTTTTTTCCTTCTGAAGGCATACAAGTGTCTTTAAAGAAGGAAAAAGGGCAGAACTTTGGAACTGACTAAATAAAAAGGTGAATGTGAAGTACTCCACTTGCAAAGCTGGGAAAATGTAAAAGTGAAAATATTACATCAGTGTTTGCGTGTCCTGAATACTTGCCACACATATTCGATAATCCTGGTGAAATGGGTACAAACCTATATTGAAAGTCCAGCCCCACATTAGACATGATGCTAATGAGGAGATGGCAGGCAAGGTCCCCATTTGAGTAACTCAGCATCATTCAAAGAAATCTTGTTACTTTTGGCACCTATTAAACTTCTAGCCCCAGTAAAATGCTGGGAAATTGTGTGCTGCTGCTCACAATAAGTCCGACTGAGGAAATATGAATGATTACTACACTATCACTACTCAAAAAAAAAGAACTTTAACTGCATGGTACCTGATAAACATTTGATAAATATTTGCTGACTGATTAAGAGGTGCCTGATTATTATGCAAAGGATACATTTATTTTTCCCGAAAGCAGCAATGTACAGTTAGAAGCTTTTTTTTTTTTTTGTACTCAGGGGCATTTGGCCACTGAGCCACATCCCCAGCCCTATTTTGTATTTTATTTAGAGACAGAGTCTCACTGAGTTCCTTAGTGCCTTGCTTTTGCTGAGGTTGGCTTTGAAATCACAATCCTCCTGTCTCAGCTTCCCAAGCTGCTGGGATTACAGGTGTGAGCCACTGTTCCTGGCCCCCTAGGTGGTTTGAGACAAGATATATGATACTCTTTATACTCCATTTCCAAGTTTGTAAAATGGGAAGAACTTTGTCTACCCCAAAGAGGAGCTGTAGGGGAATTCAATGGACTGGTGATCTGTAAAAAGCCCAACATATGGAAGACCCTTAGCAAATGTTAGTTGAATCAAATGCTTAATGAGCCCGGCGGGGTGAGGTATTTCTGTAACCTCGGTGGCTTGGGAGGCTGATGTAGGAGGATCCCAAATTCAAAGCCAGCCTCAGCAAAAGCTAGGCACTAAGAAATTCACTGAGACCCTGTCTCTAAATAAAATAACAAAATAGGGCTGGGATGAGGCTCAGTGGTTGAGCGCCCCTGAGTTCAATCCCTAGTACCCTCCCCTCCAAAATCCTTAATTATTCATTTTCAGGAAAGAGTCTGTCCCTAATACTCATCTTTCCACCAATAATTGTGTTATACATTTATTTTTGTCCTCTGGATTATCTAGTTGTCCTTCTCCCTTAAAAACAATCAACTTGTTTGGCAAAATACAAAAGCAAACAAAAATAAAAGGAACATTAAATATTTCAGTGACAACAAAAATGATTAAAATCTTCTTGGAAAAGTTAATACACTCACAGAGCAATCCAAGCTCTGTCAGGGAGGCATTGAATCAAAAGCGACTTCCCTGGAGAAGTGCGACTGCAGCTTTTAACAGAGAACACAACTGATTTTATGCCATCCTCTTACAAGAATGGCCTCTTGACATTTAGTCACCTACCCTAACCGTATTATCATTGTTGATTACATTAATATGAAAAGTTATGACAGATGCTGAGTTACTTCCCTTCAAATAAAATGAAAATAGCATCCAAGGAAAAAGGAAGAGATACTAGGGAAGGGGCCAGGAATCTGCTGAATTAAAGGGGCCACTCTAAACAGATGCTCAGCCACTCAAGAGACTGACAGCTCCAGAATGTGACAGGCCAGACAGTCTGGGAGCTACCTCTTCCCTTCTGCCAGAGCAGATGATGATCAGCAACTGACACATGAATAGAAGAGTTGGGCCTGTACCTGGTACTGCAGCGATGAGCTCTTGTTCCAGCCAAAAAGCCTGCAAAGCAGTTGGAGAATAGAAAAATGCAAATGTCCTGGAACTTCTCAGCTGTCCACTTGGGACCTAAGAACCAGGAGATAATTGGCTATTTCAGGAAGATCAGGAATTACCCTTAGGAAAAGATGGCAATGTAAAAATTATTTCAGGAGGTTTAGATTTCTAAAGGTATTCAAATGAAATTTTTGCCCCTGAACATTTTAATATTTGAAAATAAAATTTTTAAACTTCCTCAAATTAGTTTCAGCTTATTTTTGGCAATACCCTATTTCTAAAGAAGGAAGTGAATCTTTAAAACAAAATTTTCAGAAGCTCTGAGATACCAAAAGTGATTTAAAACAATACGAAACAATAATTTCCATGATCTTACTCTGTACCAATCAATGTCCGTTTTACCTTGAGGTGAGTTGGCATTGCAATGTTTTCACGTTAATGAAGAATGACATCACTTGAGGATTTTATGTCACTGTATTTGGTAATAAAGAAGATAGTGGTAATTTTCCAAGGATTTTGAGTCCTTCTCACAGAAAAGTTATCCTTAATTTACTTTCCCCCCCTCTCAGACTGTGATAGGTTAGGACTTGAATTATAGTTCATAAAATTGAGAAAAACAAATACTTCCGTGTACACTTCCACACATTGCCATGTGGTGCTGCAGTGTGACTCTAGATTCTATCCACTAAATCACCTGAAGCACAAGTGCATCCCACAATTGCCAAGAACTCTATGCGAGGGGGTGGGCTCTCTGCCAAGTGCACCTTTGTGTTAGTCATTGCAGCAATGTTGTATTTAGTTTTGCATCTTATTATTATTATTATTTTTTGTAATTTAATTAGGGATGGAAGTCAATGATAAGCATCTCCTCAAGAAATGCAGACTGGTACTAAAAACTCAGTCTAAAAATCAAGATCATTTTCTCATCTCATAAGTTGGATTTTTTCCCCCCCAGTATGGTTTTTGGACTTAGCACCTCCCATCTTCTCAACCTATCTGTACTTCCCCTCTGGCTATGGCCTCATGCTATCTGTGGCCTGAGAGTGCTTCAGTCCAGTCCTGTATCTTTATCTCTCACTTCTGCCCCAGGAAAAGGATGCCTGTGGTCACCTGATCAGCTTTTGCACAGGTGCAAACCTCGAAATGTGGAAGATTAACATCTCCTGGCACAGTGTTTGTCCAATGAGGGCTGTTGCTGGTGAGAGTGTTATTCTACCTTGCCCATTCCTCAGGTAAACAATTGCCAGGCACAATCAACACAGCCCTTTAGAAGGTTCCCAAGGCATCAAGCCCCGTCCACCCTCAACAGAGGAAACCAGTGAGAGAGGACTCCCCTGGACTGGCTTCCCCCTCCTTAGTCCTATTCTTCTGTCTCAGGCTCTGCTTTTTACAGGAATATAGTAAACTCCTACCAATGGTGGCTGTTTCTTCTTGACCTCAGCAACCTCCAACAATCTCTGCCTTTTTAACTGTTGTCAATCTGATAATAAATAAATAAATCTCACTGTTTTAAGGTACTTGCATATGAGTAAGTAAAACATTCAATCCACTTTTAAAAAACACAATCAAGCATCAATAATTTCTCCTAAAATCAAAATCATAGAAAAACACTTTGTTGCTTTTTTTGCCTCCCCAGATAAAGCATTATTTTTTTATTGTTACCTAGCAAGGATGAAGGCAAGGATATAGCCTGACCAGAAGTCTTTTCTACTGACTGATAGCCCTCAAAATGTTAAAGCAAGATAAACAAATAATGGCTATATCATGTGAATTTTTGCTTTTGTCTATATGTTATAGGCTTTCATAAAACTAGAGAGCTGGAACGAGTGTTAAATGCCATCTAGTTCACTTTCCTCACTTTGAAAATGAAACATGGGGGCCAGTAAAGGGAAGTAACTGATGATTCACTCAACATGACTCCAATAGTGGTGGCCCCAAAGGGGGACTCTCAACTTTTTGGTGCTTTTCCTACTAAATACTTTTGCCCTTTCTTTATAAATGATTATTTGGTTTTTCTAAAGCATCCTCATTCACAGTGCCTGTGTTATCAGTCACCTTTCTGTTGCTGTGACAAAATAACTGAGATAATAAGTTTAATAAAGAAAACTTTTGTTGGCTCACAGCTTCAGAGGTTTTAGTCCTTGGTCACTTGGCCCTGTTAGTTTGGGCCTGTGGAGACCCAGTGCATCATGGCAGGAGCATGTGGAGAGAAGGCCAGTTTACCTCATGGCGGCAAGGATGCAAAGAGACAGGAAGAAGAAAGGTCCAGGGATCCAATATTCCTTTCATAGGCACCCTCCCAATGATCTAACTTCCTTCCAGAATGCCACATTTCCTAAAGCTTCCATCACCTCCCAATAGTGCCACAGACTAGTGACAAAGCCCCAACACATAGGACTTTAGGAGACATTCAAGATCCAAATAATTGTAAACTCCGTTTACCATTGAAATAAGGTTTTAAAAAAAGTTATAATTTAGCTGGGCATGATGGCACACATCTAAAATCTAGCTAGTTGGGAGGCTGAGGCAAGAGGATCTTGAGTTTTAGGCCAACGTGAGAAACACAGCAAGAACATCATCTAAATAAATAAATGTTTTAATTTCACCATAGAAGCATCACAAAGGACTACTTTTAAAGAAAAAATAGAGAAGTTACATCTTTTTAAGCGACTTTGTAATGGTGAGCTCCTGAGAGTTTTGTGCAGTTTGTTACTAGAAGACTAGGATCCTAGCATATATGGCTCTTCCATGGGGACATAAAACATGAGATCAACACAAGTGTCTAAATATTTAACAACACAGAATGAACGGTTGCTAATGCAAAATCAAAACCAATAAACAAAGAGTGTCAGATATCTTAAGATTTTGAGAAGCCTATATTTACAAGGAAAAGGGGGCCTTAAAATCTGTCGCTTACAAGACTACATTCCAGGATTAAATGTGTCTGTTTGGAAATATTAGGGAGTCCCTTACATTTTCACATGTATACTTTTTATTGATGACAAAATTCTACCAAGTGAAAATTAAATGTCACTGGAGGTGATTCATGTATGTGAAGCAAGTGAGTTTTAAATGCATAATTTTAATTCCTACTACAGTTAATTAACCTGTAAGTATTCCTTAAGCATAGGGAGGAGATAGTATTTTAAAGTGCCTACTAACTGTTCTGTACTTTCAATAATTTCCACTTTCTTTATTGTCATCCCCTGTCTTTCTTTCAGTTCCCCCAAATGTAGAGCTTGGAACAGGATTCTAGTTGATTTGGGAGGTGATAGAAATACTGACAAAGGAATAAGGAAGTAAGACAGGGAAACCAGCCAATAAAGTTGTGTTTTCAAACTGGTTTTCACTATGAGAAAAAGTTTAATCCTGTTGGGAAAAAAAAAAAATCTAGAAACCACTGTAGAACACACCCCTGAATTATCTTACCCAAAGGGCAAGAGAGCTGGTATGTTCATCAATGTTTAACAACCAGGTCTGGTAGAGGGTAGAACTCTGATTTGTAGCATTTGTTAGTTTCTATGGTGTAAAAACTCTCCTTGTTGCCAATTTCTTTTTTTTTTAATTTTTTTTTGAATTTATTTATTTACTCTAATTTGTTATACATAACAGAAGAATACATTTCAATTCATAGTACACATATAGAGCACAATTTTTCATATCTGGTTATTCACAAAGTAAAGTCACACCATTCATGTCTTCATACATGTACTTAGGGTAACGATGTCCATCTCATAACACCATCTTTCCTATCCCCAAACCCCCTCCATTTTCCTCCCTCCCCTTTGTCCTGTCTAAAATTTCTCCAATCCTCCCATGCTCCCCACCCCATCCCCATTATGTATGTGTATTAAGAATTGTAATGCAAATAATAATAATAATAATATTACCTTTGATTAAGTAGAGGGAAGTGAAAAGAGAGGAAGGCAGGGGATGGGGATAAGAAAAATAGTAGAATGAAACAGACATTATTACTGTATATATGTATGTGACTGTATGACCAATGTGATTCTACAATATGTATACTCAGAAAAATGAGAAATTATATCCCATCTATGTATGATGCATCAAAATATATAAGTGTATCCTGGGTTGCCAATTTCAAGCTACTAGTGTGACATCGCTGAAGTTGGAGTTAGGAAGAAGCATGAACTCTGGGTTCCCATACTTCCAAGCAAATCATTAGTTGCTTTTCCTGTCAAGTCACTCCATCACTGCCTCAGGCTGCACAGGATCCGATGGTGGGGGCACCCAGTTTTACCCTGTCATTTAGTAAACAAAGTAAGCATCAATAGCTAGAAAGATATGGGTGCTTCCATATCCGGTATGTGTATACCAAACTAGTGTTGAGGACAAGGGAAAGGGTAAGGCTTCAAAGGTGACTACCACATCCATATGTTAATGACAACTAAAGTATATACAGCCAAAGGTCACATCACTAATCGAGGAAGAGCTGAGATTCAAACACTAGGCCAGGCTGATACCAAAACCCTCCTGTCTTTATGTCATACTGCTTTTCCTATAGAAAGCTTTAAGTTTCACAATGCATTAGAGAACAAAGAAAATTATATTGTATTATTTAGAGTAGATTAAACTGCTATACCAAATACATCTAAACATGTAATGGCTCAAGACAATAGAATTTTACTCCTGGGAAGAAACTGATGTTGTCTGGGGGGCTGGGGGTTGGGGTGGGGGGCTGTCCTCCATCCAGACCTTCCAGGGACCCTTTTATTCCCTTGCTCTGCAATCCCCTGGGCCATTGTAGTCACTTGTATCCAGCTGTGCCATTTCTTTTAAATTGGCAGCTCTCATACCTAGCTGCAAGGCATGCTGGAACACATAGTTCCTAGTTAGTCAGAGGCTCCCCAGTACACTTGCATGGTAATGGATGGAGAGAGGAGGGAATTTTATGGGCAGCTGTCTCTACATTTTTTTTACTATTTTTTGTATAATTAATCTTAAGACCTATAGTAATTCAAAGGTAAATTTTTCTGCCTGGTCTACAAAAAAAATTTTTTTTTCAAATAGAAAAGTTGATGCAACTTAGAACTTTTATTTCAAAAAAAAAAAAAAAAAAAAAGCAAAGTGTAGTATTCCTCTCTCTTTCTCCATTCAAGGGGGTATATTGGTGAAGACCCTCATGGTATAATTTTCACTTCAGATGTTTAAGGCATTAGGGAATAAAAGCTGCATTGAGACAAGAACTCTGAAAGATTTGGTGAATAATTTTATGTTTACTAAGAAAGTAAGAACTAACTATAGAAAAACAACAAAGATATTCTAAATTTGTTAGTAATAATAAACATATATTGCAGCTTTGAAGTTATAAGAACAGAATATAGAGCCCATTCTAAGTTGAAATCTTGTCTCTGCTGCTTCCCAACTGCATACTCTTGGTTCAGTTATTTAATCTCCCTGGGCTTCAGTCTCTTTGTCTGTAAAATGGAGATGATGATAGTGTCTACTGCATAGGGTTACTATGTAGATCAAATAATTCAATATTCATGAAGTGGTTATCACTCTCCTGGCACATAATCAAGATTCAATACAGTTTTATAATTATTTTAATAGTAATTTTTAGCAGCCTATTCAGTCTAGAGACTTCGAGGATTCTCTTCTTACAACCTTTCAGATTTGTTTTATATGCTGCATATGGTATACACCTAGAGACATTTTTTTCTTTTTTTCTATGGGCTTCCATTCCAAATGTTCAATGCCATTTGGTTTTATAAACCTTAACTGCCACCTTGACCCAAATCCACTTCTCAAGTTTCCACCTCCTGCCTTCCTCCAACAATAATCTTCACAGAGGCCTTTGAAGCATGGTGAAGTGGAGGCTAGTTGAGAGACTTGCTACTATAATATCACCTACAGTGCCCTTATAGGAGGCCAATTACCACACAGATGACAAGATTTCCTGATTTAAAACATCTGGGAACACTGGGAAGTGTGGTGTCTAGGAAAAGGATAGAGAAATCAAGTTCTAGTCCCCATCTCTCCTGCATGTGTTACACAATAAATATCTACAAGTCCGAGAGGACAGCTTTTGGCCTATTCTCAAGGTTATACTCTTTTTGAGAGAGAGAGAATTTTAATATTTATTTTTTAGTTTTTGGCGGACACAACATCTTTGTTTGTGGTGCTGAGGATCGAACCTGGGCCGCACACATGCCAGGTGAGCGCGCTACCACTTGAGCCACATCCCCAGCCCTCAAGATTATACTCTTAAGTTTCTATGTCCACCTAAGGCAGATCTCACAAACATAGCTATGATATGAATATATTCACATACTGATGGATCTGAAATTCTGTGAGTCAGCCCAATAAATAACCACTAATAAAACTGTAGATGAGAATGTTTTGAATAAATGAAGAAAAACAAAAACATATCTCCCAGGAGGGGAAAAATTTCTTGCACATACATAGTAGATGCTTGATAAATATATAATGAATGAGGTACAAGCTGAAGTAATTCTGCCAGTGCATACATTTTTTTTTTCATTTTAATGCCTGTGATATTTATGTACAGCCAAAAAAATGTCAAATGTTTAACTGGATACTCCAAATGAACTTGACTTAGGAACTGAAGTGTGACTTAGGTGATTCCCAGAAGCACTGTGAGGGAGCAGTCATCTGTAAAGCACGGGTGTAAATTTACTGAAATTGCCATGGTGTATGGGAAATCACTGCAAAGTTTATATCTGGGTGAGAATAAAGAGCTTGGAAATGGTAATTGGAGTTTTTGGTCTAGAGGCAACCTTGTAAGAAAGATGTGTCCTTTATGTCATTAAAAAAATCAAATTAAGGCAATTAAGAGTCAACAGTAGCTTGGTATTTGACATATGCGTCTGTGCAGCGATATAAAGCAGGATTCAAGCAGCACCAAAACCATAGCAAAAGGTTTAATCATGCTTAAGACTCAGAAAGTTGGGCAGGAATCCATGCAAATACTCTTCAAAAAAAGACTTTCTAAGAATGGTGGAAGGAGACAGACTTCATTACCCTATGTACATGTATGATTACATGAACAATTTGACTCTGCATCGTGTACAGCCAGAGAAATGGAAACTTGTGCTCCATTTGTGTACAAAGAGTTGAAATGTATTCTGCTGTCATGTATAACTAATTAGAACAAGTAAAAAAAATTAAGAAGACTTTCTGTAAACATGCAAAATCAAGTTGATCCTTAGGTGAATTGTCTCTCTAAAGAATTCAGTGTGTCCATATGCAGATGCATATCAACACCCAGAATGTTTCCATAAAAGATTACAGGAAAAATCAATCAAAGCAACAGAATCTATGCGAATGACCAACATTTAGGTTTCTCAGTGATGCTGTGTAGTGGATGGAAACTATCATTGCTAGTTGATAATGTTGCGTTTGGTCCCCAGTTTCAATCATCCTACAGATAGAGGTAACCTCTTGCTGGAATCCCATTTTTACTCTGCTCCTTTGCTTAAACAAAATTGGTCAGAAGTTGGAACCATTTTCAAAGGTTAAATCTTACTTTTCTCACTTAATTATCTAAGTGAGAAAAAAATGTAAATAATTTTTGGATCTAAATAAAAAATGAGGAACGCTTATCCATTTCAGTTCAGGACTTGGTGGGTGGGGCAATCAGGGAAGACCTGGGAAATAGCTTCTGTTTGGTATGGATGATATGCTTGACTACCTTTAAAAAGCATATAATTATAATCTAAACGTAGAGCTAAAAAATTAACAGATTTATCTAAACTTTCAAAATTTGTATCCTTGGATGTAATGATTTAAAACTATCTTATGGCAGATGTCAGAGCAATATTCAAAACATTTAACTAATATGAAATCAGGACCCTTTTAAGAATCCCTCTATGTCACCTTCCTTTTCAGTTAACATTATGTCTGAGAAGGGGGCTTTCATTTAATCTATTTTCGAGAAGTCAAAATAATTATTTTGTAGATTGCTCAAGCTTTTGTCTAGATACATTATGATTGACAAAGATAGCTCTCCCCTTTCTCTATGTGAGAAACCCCTCCTGCCCCCTGTCTTAATTAATGTTTCATAAAATAAATCTAGAGACATTGCTCCCAGGTTCTGGGAGATTTCCCAACTTAGACCAAACGTGTAGAGGAAAAGAAGAGACGGGGGAAAATAAACGCGATACAGAAGGTCTACTCGGTTGAAAAAAAGTCAAAAATCATTAACATGTAAATGTTGCTTTCACTTCCCAAAGCACCTTCTCGCAGAGTCTCTCCTGGTCTGCAAGGGTTTCCAATGCCACGTTCGACAACCCGGGCATTTCAGGGGTGGGGACTTGCGGACTGGGGAACCCAGCCTATCACCTGACTGCCGGAAAGAAGGACGTGCAGACAGAAGCATCGGATTCGGGGAGGGCCAAGACTTGACGGAAGATGACATGAAAGCTCTTCCTGGCACAGCATTGGTTCTTACCCCAAACGTGCGCTCTGTGGTTCTGTATATGCCTGCCGAAGGAAAAAATAAAGATCTGCAGGGACCCCCGCTCCTCCCTGTCTCTCTAGCCGGTGGGTGTTTGTGCGGTGGCGGTGGTGGTGGTGCGCGCGGGGTGGTGGGGGTGGGGGTGCTGTCCCAAATCACAGTTTCAGGATGTGAAGTAAGGATGAGAAACCTTAAAGTTTTGCGATTTGTAGCACGAGGGGGTGGGGATGGGACAAAAGAGCTGGAATGCTTTCTTCAAAACTTTTTATTTACTTTTGGTCCGCAACAGCACGTCTGGTAAACGCTGGCTTTTGCTTTGCAACAAGCTACAATCCTGGGCGCCACCTGCGCGTCGGGCGCGGGCGGGCTAGGGGTGGAAGGCTGGTCGGCGCTGGGACCCCAGACATCCACTGCAAAGAGCAGTGCGAATGACAGACTGCAAACCTTCTGGCCTGCGTCCCCTTCAAGCACCATAAATACAAGTTCGAACTAATTATTTCGTTCAGAATCTGCAACTCCCGTTGGGCGCGCTTCATCGACCCCCCCCCACACACCCACACACACGCCCCCAAGCTGGGCCGAGATTGCAGCAAAGGGGAAGAGGCGCAAAGCTACCACCAAGCCCCAGCCTCTCGCCCGTGTGGCCGGGACTACCTGGGGGCGCAGCGGTTGCAGTGCGCCCATCCCATCCCAGAGCGCCGAGCGCGGGCTCTCGGAGCCCACCGTGCTCGCCCTTGT
Organism: Marmota monax; assembly: GCF_021218885.2. NCBI lineage: Eukaryota > Metazoa > Chordata > Mammalia > Rodentia > Sciuridae > Marmota > Marmota monax. The sequence continues at coordinate 10,066,425 of NW_026693245.1, forward strand.
GGAATCGGGCGCACTGACCACTCCCTCCCTTCCACCTGCGCCCACCGCCTCCCCGGGCGCACCCTCCGCCTCCGCCTCGTCGCTGGCCGGCAACCGCGCGCCCGCCCGCGGGTCCTCCAGGCCGGCGCTGGCGGGCCGCGCTCACGCAGATAGCGCAGGCAGTCCTACGCCGGCGGCGCAGCGCCCGCCCGTCCGCCCGCCCCCTGCGCTCTCCCCGCCCCCTCCCTCCCTCGCAGGGGCCGAGCGAATGTAGCCCGCGAGAGAAAATGGCGGCGGCGGCGGGGAATCGCGCCTCGTCGTCTGGATTCCCGGGCGCCGGGGCGACGAGCCCCGAGTCAGGCGGCGGCGGAGGGGCTCTCAAGGCGAGCAGCGCTCCCGTGGCAGCCGCAGGGCTGCTGCGGGAGACCGGCAGCGGGGGCCGCGAGCGGGCTGACTGGCGGCGGCGGCAGCTGCGCAAAGTGCGGAGTGTGGAGCTGGACCAGCTGCCCGAGTCACCACTCTTCCTCACCGCCTCTCCGCCGTCCTCCTCCACTTCCCCGTCGCCGGAGCCCGCGGACGCGGCTGCGGGTGGAAGCAGTTTCCAGCCTGTGGCGGTGCCGCAGCTCCACGGACCCACGAGCCGCGGCGGCGGCGCCCACCCTCTGGAGCCAGCGGCCGCGCCGGACAGCGGCGCCCCGAACCCCGTGGGGGCCGAGCCCGGGGAAAAACCGGCGCCTGCCGCCGAGCCGCCTCCTGCAGCGGCCCCCGCCGGGTAAGCAAGCGCGGCCGGGGTGCGGCGGGTCCTGGGCGGGCGGAGGGCAATGAATGAATCCCGGGCACCGCGCACGGAGTCCCGGGGCTCGGCGTTGCGGGGCTCGGCACCACTCGCCTGGACCTGCGCCCACTGGCACCTCGGAGCCCTCCAGGGTCGGCCGGCGTCCGGGTCCCAGCCGGGGGACTGGACGAGGACGTGCCGGAGAGTTTGTTATTGTTTGCAGACATGTGACAGGCGTGCGAGCCGCGCTGCGGGGACCCGTTGGGGAAAGGTGTGGGGCCCCAGCTGGCTTTGTGGGTTTCCGGGGATCGGGGCTCCCCGAGGAGCACGGGCGTCCCGGGGCTGAACCAAGGGTGGGTACCAGCCCAGCGGCGGCGCCCCGGGCGGGTGTCCCCGAGGGACTGGGGAGCGAGGCCCGAGCTGCGCGGGCGGAGGTCGGAAAGGGGCGGGGTGGACTGGGAAGACCAAGGTCGGGTGGGGGGCACGGAGGGCCAAGAAGGCGGCAGGTCCCCGGCTGTGACAGGCAGAGCCCTTGGGCCCGTAGGAACTTGAGTGCCCGGGCAGGAACCGGGACCGGACCCGGGCGCAGGCGGCGCGCCTCGAGTACCGGCCGCGGGGGCTCCGGGTGTATCGCGGGGTAACGCCTGTCAAAGCGGCACCGGCTGACCGCTGCAGACTCGGCGGGGCTTGCGGTCTTCTAGGACGTGTGGTTTTTCGAACTGCGACCCCCAACAGCTCCTTGTGTTCTTGGGAATTCATACTGCATCACTAAGACTCCAGTGACTTCTGTTTGGAGTTTGAATTTGGCCTTTGAAGTTTGCATTTGGCGAAGTGGTGTAGGAGCCAGGACCGGATGTGTCAGCCATTCAGTTTCAAAGCGGTGGTGACTGCTCCCCGCAGCCCCTGCGGCGTGGCTGGGAACCGCAGCGCGGGTGCGGTGCTGCCTGCTTGGTGCAGCTGCACCGGCCGCCGCCGAATTCCAGGGGTCACGGTGCTGTGGGCTTCGGCTCAGATGGGTCTTATGGTGCACGTGAATTAGGAAATGTGTAAGGTAATTTGGCTCCTCGGCCTCACACTGTTTTGGCTATTGGAAATTTTTCTGTTAAAAGAAGTTCTTTTAAGTGTGACAGCTATAGTCTTTTTTTTTTTTTTTTTTTTTTTAAACAACTGATAGTAATTGCAAAAGCACAAAGTGTTGATGGGCGTTTAGAGTTGCTGGAAATATTTTCGTAATAGTCACTCGCTGCTCTATAGAATTCCCTGACATTTATTAAGGGAGTAAAGTGTGTCTACTGTGAGATGCGTCAGACAGTAGGTTTTGGTTAATTATTTAATATGCTTTGATTCTTTTTTGTGCACTTGTATGTTGGTTTAAAAACATGGTCCGTTTATTACTTGGAAGTCTTCCCCTACCAAAAAATAAATAAAATCTAAAAAATATGCTTAGCACTGTACCATGGCAATATTACAATGAAAGGAGATTTGTGACTGGTACAGTTTTCTGTATGCAGTGGTACACATAACTTAGTCTTACAAGAAGAAATGTTGCTCCACGGTGTCTTGTTTCTGTGCAGATCAGATTAAAACTCAATCAGAATAATTCTTAGAAGGCAATTGTTACTACATTTCGGATTTTTAAAAAAATTGACCCCAAATTTGAGAAATTAATTTTATTTATTTTTTGGATATAATAAATAATTTGTGAGATTCAAAGACTAAGTAATCCATGCTTAATTTTTGTTTCCTTTCTTTAAGGGGGGATTTAATTGCACAGTATATTAAATAATGGATTAGTAAGCATAATATTTTTTCAAACAAGTAATTTTATTAACCAGAATGCTCTTGGTTCATCCCAAATGTCATATGCAAAGATTTCATTTGTAATAAAATTTTGATCCCTATCTTTTGAAATGTAGTGATTATTTTTTTCAGTTTTCTTGACAGTGGGGTTGAAATTCATTTGAATCTATTGGTGTAAAAACTTAGATTATAGAGAAAAATACTTGTACTATAATATTTCCATGTGTTTTATTTATATTGTCAGATTATTTACCACTTAAAGTCTTAGAAAAAGCTGATTGTAAGCAGTACTATAAGATCTCAGTTGAATTGTGCATTTTCCTCTTTTTGACAGTAGTTATTCATACTTTCAAGAGGAAAATCTAAAACTGAAATTTTTAAATATTTTTGTTTCAACAGTAGTGGAGGTCTGAAGACTTCTCCTACAGAACTACTGAATTTTTTAAAAAGAGAGCTTTGTGATTTTTACTTAAGAATTTCCTTCAGTTTATAATTTTGGATGTAGAAATTGGAAGTATAGGAAATACATTTACAAATAATAAATTATATAAGAAATACCCATTAAAATCAAAGATTTTATGTCTATCCCTCTTCAGGGTAATAACTGAAATCAGTGAAAGTTTAGTGCCTGTAAGTGGCGCCCAAGGGTTTGGGATTTTTCCTTATATTACGGAATTAGGGGCTTTTTCTTCCTATTTACTGTCTTTGAAGAAAAATTACAGTGTTACTCTCCATTGAACAGGCTATTGTGAGTTTGGTAGATATAATTACTCCATCCTATTTTTGTAACTTAAAAAACCAAACTATCAATTTGCTGGCCCATGAAAGAACAAGATATGCTGTACTTGTTAGTGTTAGTTTTTGCTTAAAACTAAGAATATTTCATAGGCTGCTGTTATATCCTCATATAGCCCTCAGTTTCACTTCCTTTTAGAAGTTGTTGAAATGAAAATACAATTTAGTGACCTGTTACTAGAAAGGACATGTAAGAGTTAGCTAAAAATAAGTCTTTTTAAAAATTAAGTTGGTGATTTTTTTTTAATAAAATAATAGAAGTAGTCACATAAGATAATCTTGTATGATTTTGTGTTGTAGTTATAAATTGTGTCCAAATTCCATTTAAAATCAGGTAAAAAAATGGATTCTTCAAAGATTAACCTTATTAAATATAATTCTGGAAGAGAAATATCAGAGCTAGAATTGTTGCCAACTTTTGTTTTCTTTTCATATCTGATCTTGGCAAGAGTGACTGGTTAACCAACATTCCTTAATATATGATTTCCAATACACTATAATAACTCCATTTTGTTAGATAGGAAAAACAGGAAGTAACCCTGTTCATTGATATTCTTTCAAGTCTTCTGTAGCACCTCAAGCAAAATATGTTGCATGTTTTAGAAATGGTCACTGACTTGTCAACTTGAAGATTTCAAAATGTGGGAAGAAAGGAGTGTTCTTTTGGTTTCACCAAGAGCAAAAAAAAAACTAGCTACAGCTTGCCTAGGCTGAGTCTGCTAATCAGTCCTTGACACTGGCTATGTGCATTCCAAAGGAAGAAGTGATAGGGTGGCAAGTAGTGGGGAATGGATTTCCCCTAGTTATAATACGGGGCAGTCAGAAGTGCTCTGAGTTAGAAAGCACTACTTTTGCATTCTGTATCCCACTCATTTTCTTGGGTTGAGGGATATCTCTTGGTATGGAACGCAGTGGAAAAATATGGCCTGGAAAAGCAGTTGTCTTCAGAGTCTGCTTAAGAACTCCATCATGTGAATTATACCTCTAGCCATGGAATGCTTTGCTTGTATAAGATATACCATGTATATTCCTTAGACTTAGTTATTTCCTTAGTTCTGGCCTCCTCTTTTAATTTTAAGTCTAAAGTGAGAGCTACTTTAAAAAGTAAATGGGAGCTGGAAGTGAGGCTCATCAGCAAGGCCCTGGGTTGGATCTCCAGCATCCTTCTCAAAAGTTAAGTAATTGCACAGAATATTAATATGATGAAGTGTGCAGTATTAGGAATAAGCCAAAGTTGTCTTTAAGAAATAATTTTAAAACATTTTATTTTTTTTTTAATTGAAGCACAAGAACATTTTAATCATGAAAGAAATCAGAACCAGAATTAAAAGGTTTATTGCAATGCAGTGAGATTAGTCAGGTACTCTTAAAATTACAAAAATATCAGGATTGTACCTGTGGCTTTTAACATGTTAATTGAGCATATAGATAGGTGTAGATAGCTTTTATATATCACTTTCCTTGTCTTTTATGTTGGGTAAGATACACACACACACACTTTTTTTTCTTATTTAATCATCTTATTTAATCTTATATAATCATCACTATAGCCCTCTAAGGCATTGTAATTTCTCTTTTCAGGAGGTTGAAACTCATTGGGGATGGTAAAACTCCATGATCATACAACTAGAAGTCAGAGCTAGGATGCAACCCCAAGTCAGTCTGACTCTGTAGTCCATTGCTTTTCATTACTATGTGCTTCTTCCGTCTTCTTTTTCAAATTAACTGAAGGTTTTAAGAAGACAGTTGTTTTGCAGGAGTTCTGATAGACCACTAGCTTGGTCTCTACTCAGTGCTGCATTCATCTGCTAATACTTACATGATGCACATCTTTCTTAAACCTGCCTTGTACACCTAATACAAGTAAGTAATATTCAGGATCCTCCAACATGCTAGGAAAAGAGGATAAATGATTAGTGTCAGTGTTTCTTAGATTTATTGGTTTTTGCTATATTAAATTATATGTGAAAGGAAATAAAGAATATGGACTGTCATTCATTCATCTTGATAACCACACAGGGTGAGAGACTTCCAGTATTGCTGGATCCTGCCTCTTTGTTACTGTATGAGATTTCATTCATTCAACCTTTATGAACCTTTGCAGATAATTGATAGTAGAGGAGAGGGTCAGCAGTACATAGCCTCTGTTTTGTTTAGTAGATGAGGATATGGAGGGGCACCCAGATTAAATATTTGTGCTCTGAGTCTCATCTACAACATCCCATACCATATTCCTGTGGCCAACCAGTGTTACCGTCTTAATTTTCTGAGGAATGAATTGGCCTTAGTAGTTGTGAGGGGTAGGTTTGTCTTATCTTTTGCTTATACATTCAGCCTGCTAGTTTTTGCCCGTTTTCTTTTGGTGTTCCCCCCCCCCCCTCCTTAGGACAGAGATGCTTTAGTTTAGGATCACAGAAATGGAAAAAGAAATCTAGATACAGATTAGTTTCAAACTATTTTTCTACCTACTCTTAAGAGTAATATAGATGGAGCTGCAAGTCCAGACATGATATTTTTTTTCTTTTGCAAGAGAAAATTAAAATGAGGGCATGAGGAACAAGAAATTCAGTGTCTGCCAACATTGGTTTTAAAATTCAGTCAATAATAAACAGCAACTCTGCTCATTAAAAAAAACTACGTAGGGAAATGTAAAATATGCTCTAGGGCATAAGATGATCAAGAAGATATCCTTGTGTTCATCTGCCTATGGCATGTCACTGTTGATGTAGGTATGTTTGGTATGGAAGGGAGTTCTATATTATTAGTGACTGACTCCTTTGCAATGCCAGGCTGGTTAGTTTGATGTAATAGATTGAGATGTAGAATGGTAAGGAGAATCATTAAGACCCACTAAGTATATATTTCTGAAAGTACACTTCTGTCACCTGGGATTTATTAATGTGGCCATTAAACCTCTTAAAGAGGAAGTTCTTGGAGTTACATGGTACAACACACACATTTCTATCATTAGTGTATTAACTAAGTTTATCACATGCAAGCAGGATGATGATGGGTATATATGGAATGAGGAGAGTGTGGATACTGGGCTTTGTGTGGATGCACTGTTCTTGACAAGTAGATGTTATCATTACTTTTCTGTGTTGCCTAAATAATCATTTAACTGATATGTTATCAAATAATCTTCAAACTGGTCTTACAGCATTCTGAATACCAAATATCAGTTGTTAACAGACTAGGAATTCTATCTTACTTTTTGTATCATCTCCCAGCATGAGTTTTTATGTTTTATACATTGCTTAATATTTAGTTGCAGTAATTGATATTTAATAAGCAGTCATCGATCATTATGACCAATTCAATATAATATAAAATTTAAATAATTAGTGTACTTCAATGACTTAAGTATAGTTATAAAAAATTGGAGCCACGTTCAAGCTGTCAAATAATTGATAAAATTGAGTTCCTCTGTTTGAAACAGTGTTACTTATGTTAATGAGTAAGCCCTCCTGATTTTCTTCTTAACCTTGGCAGTTCTTCCTTGGTGGCCGTCTTCATCCCCTGGAACATTAATGCTAAAAGACCCTTAGGGTGTTCCTAGGCCTTTCATTCTGTGTCCTCCATACCAACTGAGATTCATTAATGCCCTTTGATCGGTTATTGGCCATTCACAAGTGATTTCAGAGGTTATTTTCCCAGTTACGATCTCTCTGAAACTTAAGATCTACACTTAACTATCTGCATGATACTCTGCACTCGTATGTCCAAGTCCAGATTCACAGTCTTCACTAAACCTTTTGCTAACATGCTCTCTGTTCATTAAATGGCAGAATTAGAATCTAGGAGTCATCCTTGACCCTCATGCTCCCCTTCTTAGGTGCTGGTGATTTGAGCTGCCATCACATCCCAGTCTCAGCATCCATTATCTAGTTTGGACTGATGTCACAACCCCCCTCACACACTGCTACATTATAGCCCTTTTCCCTCCCAGTCTGCTCTCTGGATTATGTGGCTAGAGATTAATCAGATCTTAACTTACTCCCTCCAGAAAAGTGAAATGAATTCAATTGAATTTTAAAACTTTTCAAATGCTTTCCATTTGGATAAAGACAAAATGAATCCTTAACTCGCCTTACCAGGACTCTTATCTGCCTTTCCAGGTCTGGATCCATCTGACACATGCCCTTGTTCTCCCCAGACCTGACTGCTTTCATTTCCTCAAGTTTAGCATACTGCCTCCTGCCACAGGTCCTTTGCATGCCCCCTCTGCCAGCAACTCTCTTCCCATTCCCCATGTCAGCTCTTCTTTGTTAAGACATTAGCCCATTCACAGATTACCTAGTCTGGCTTTGTGGTACAGCATCCCTACTGTCAATATTGAGATTTATACTTTATTTTCTCAACCGGCTGAACAACCTTCTTCCCCAGAAGATGGCAAGACCTGAGTGTACAGGGCCTTTGACTGGTTAGGGACTCAACACCTAGCAAAATGCCTGCTACAAGATGAATATTTGGTAAATATTTATTGAATAAAAGGAGAAAGATAATGCCATAGTGTGCCCAAACTAGTGGGGTCATCTGTTCTTCCTTTTTGGTCAGACGTAGTTTAGGACCTAGCTAAGAAGAGGTTAAAACGCAAAATCTTAGACTATTGGTGTTTCCAAATTATTGGTTTGTGATAGACTCATTGGGAGATACCCCGACTTGTAGATATGCCTGGTACCTCAAGCCTCAAGGAAGCTAAATAAGGTTTACAGCAAATAGCTATATGTATGATAATTTTATAAGTTAGAAGCATGTGCTATGCATATGTAATTCTCCTATACTTTCTAGGGATTCAAGAATGTTTTTCCAGGAATAACATTGTGCATAAAAATGTTATGCATTGACATAACTGTTTGTTTTTCCAGGTTCTCAGAAAGTAACCTAAAGTTAAATACCACTTTTAGGATTCTTGTCTTGAAAACTCTAATCTCATCCAGAATTGACTAATTTGATAAGTCAGCCTCAGATAATAAAAGTTCACATTTGCATTAAAGAAAAGATTTATTAGACAACTACTATACAGTGTTTCAGGAGCTAAGAACCCGTGTAACAGAAAACTTAGTAGTGGTAACTAAACCCAGCAGCATCCCTTATCTAGAACACAGTTTAGCACTAAGGGGAAAAAAAAATGTCTCTGAGCAGCCAAAGGTTCTGAAACAAAATCTGTGCTTTGAAGTCCTTTGATTTTACACTCAGAAGAGTGTCCAGGACATTTGCTGGCTGTTGACACTTATCTAAGATGTTGTCCTTGCAGTTTTGTTCATTTGGTGTTCCTAACACACAACTTTTAACAGCAGGAGGGATGGCAGTGTGAGCTGAGCCAGAGGCAGGCAGGTTACCTTATGGCAGCAGGGTTGGCTGACCTCACAGACACAGGGGAGGAAGGCAGAAGAGGATTTTAAAACAGTGCATTCGGGGGCCACCTGGTGTTGGGACAGCTAGGTCCACCTGGATAGCCTCTAAAATTATATATTATTAAATCATAGCACTCACTATTCAACATTACTTTTTGAAATAACTTTCCTAACTTGTAAAATAAGTGTGATCAAGACTACATGATTATTTTTATTTGTCAGAGCTACTGTAGCTCATTATTAAAAAGTTATCTTGTTTCTATAGTCTCAGTGAATTAAAGTTGAAAAGTTATAATTTATTTCTATTAAGGAAAACGATCCTTGAAGTGGTAAACCTCTAAATTATCTGAGTTGTAGTTCTGCGGCCCTGATATACTAAATTAAGAGGCATACTTTAGAATTACATAAAATTAGGTGCTGCTTATTAGAAATGTCTTGTGGATTATCTGTATGGAAAACTTCTTTGCTTTATTTGTTGGCCTATGTCATTTTATACCCTACAAGTTATTTGAAATACTTAATAAGTATTAAGACACACCAATGTATTCTGACCTTTTTCCTAGTTAGATTTCGAGGAGTAAGGTTCCAACTCTGTAGCATTGACCAAATTATATAATTACTGGTAGCTTTTTCATTGAAATGAGATGGTTTCACAAACATTCTTAATGTCTACATGTTCTAAAATGATATTTGTATCATCAAACAGCACTTCATAGTTTCTTGCTTTTTCCCCCCTAAAATATCTTAATTGGCTATAGCTATTATCAATTTCCTGAACTTCCATTAATGCTCTTAATTTATTTTTATTGAACCTTAGATTTGAAAAAGGTGCAACAGATTGATGTAAATATCAATACCCCTGAAAACATTTTTACAATTTTAATCTGAATTTATTTTGAATTTTGTAAGTACATTTTATGCATTCTGGTACAAAGCATCTTCAAACCATTATACTGTATTATAACAAGATTATGATGTTATATCTGGCATCTCAAGGCCTTGATGGTATTTAAAATTTATAGAATTTAATTTCAATAACATCATTGAACAGTTCTTTTGAAAACAATGGAACAATTTTTTAAAAAATGATGTCTTCATTATTTAATAAATAGAACCATACTATGTGTATTACTGTACAGTGTGCTTTTTTTCTTAACAGTATGTTGTAAGTTATCTTTCTGAACAGAGAGCTGTCAATTAAAGGACTGTGTAGTATTTCATCAACAATATCTCAATTAGCCAGTTTCCTGTTTTTAGACATTTATATTATTTGCTTTTAGGTTCTTATGTTAAGCTTTAGTGACTTCTTTTATATGTAATATTTATATAGTTGGGCCTTTTGTTCTGGACAATAAATATTCAGAAATGGAATTCTGAAACAGGGGTGTGCATATTTAAAATTTTGATACTATAACCAGTTTGCCTTGTAAAACATTGTGCTAGTTTACATTTACCTCATAGTGCATGAGAATGCCCATTGCCCAACATTCTTGCCAATATTGTGTATTATTGGTCTTCTATTTTTGCCAATCTGGTGAATGAAAGATGGCTTCTCACATTTCTTAGCTTTTCGTGGTCACTGTATATTTTGTACTTATTTACAATTTCATGCTTCTTTTGAGTACTTCTTTCTTTCTTTCTTTTTTATATATATTTTTTGTTGTTGTAGATGGACACAATACCTTTATTTCATTTACTTATTTTTATGTGGTACTGAGGATTGAACCCAGTGCCTCACACATACTAGGCAAGCACTCTGCCACTGAGTTACAACCTCAGCCTCTTTCTTTTCTTTTTCTTTTTCTTTCTTTTCTTTTCTTCTTTTGTTGTTGTTGGTACTAAGGATTGAACTCAGAGGTTCTTTACTACTGAGCCACATCTATAGCCATTTATTTATTTATGTATTTGAAACTGGACCTCACTTACTTTCTGAGGAAGGCCTCAAACTTGTGGTTCTCCTGCCTCAGCCTCCCAAGTCACTGGGATTGCAAGTATGCACCACTGTGCCTGGCATTTATTTTCTTTAAAACGTGGAAGAGAATTGGTATTTTTCTTATTGATTTGTAAGCACTCTTTGTGTATTGTAATATTAGCCCTGACATTTGTTGCAGCTGTTTTCCTCTATTTTTATGTTATGACTTTGATTATTATTATTTGTCCATTAAGAAGCTTTAATTTTTTTTTCAAATTCCAGTTGTTTTTCTTTGATAACTTCTGTTTAAAGCACATCGAATGCCTTTCAGAGAGGCAGTGCTGTGTAGTAAGAGTATAAGCACCTGAATGCTAGTCAGTTTCACTCCTATCAAGCATTGTAACTGACCAGTTTCTTATACAAGTATTAACTTGTGACTATTAGCTATATAATTATTAGCTATTATTATTCCCTATTGTAAAATTTCTAATAGTATTTTTATGAGTTAAAATACTTTAATCTCATATCCATCTGAAGCTTAAGGGTTGATTTTAGGGATCTAACTTTATTTTCTTCAAATGATTGATTGGCCAGGTGTCTCAACACTGTTTATTGAGTTAAAAAAAAAAATTCCCTTTATCATGTAGTAAAATTTTTGCATACTTGGAAATTCTCAAACACATGTATTTCAGACCTTTTTTTGCTCTAAAAGTCTATATTCTTAAATAACAAAATTTCAAGTTTTATAGAAAGAGTAAAAGAAAGCCAGTCATTCACCAGAAAGGAAAGGGTCTATCAGAAGATTATCAGTTATATCTTTGCTGACTCATCCTTATTAATATTTTGGTCCCTAAAATATGTTTGCCTTCAATGATAGAACTGTATGACCAACTGTCATCTGCATAGTTCCTCCTAGGAGGGACAGCTCTGCCAGGCACTTTAGCTATTGTGTATGCATACTGAACCCCAGTCCTCCCAGCCTCTCCATCCTTGTAGTCAGAGCTTCTTGTCCTTTTGGTGGGTGAACACTGCCGCCATCTCCCTGGTTGGTCTGCTGTTAGTCCCCTGACTCCTTCCTCTCACCCTGTACTCAGTCACCCATTCTGTCTCACTTCTCTCTAACCCTACGTCAACCCACTTTTCTCTACATCCATGGCTGCTCACCCAGGGTCTGGACAGTCAGCCTTTTCTTCATCCTCAGGATGAATTTGAGACTTAGAAGTCCCTGGGGGTAGGCCTTTCCCACTCCTCGGCACCTCCTTCCAGGTCACCCTCTCCTGTCATTCCATACTGCTCATGTTTGTGTCCCCCAGCTGGCCTTGCTTCCCTCACAGGGTGCCGAATGCTCCTTCCCTTATCCAGTGTACTCATTCTGCCTCCTCTGTGAGATATTGGTTTTTGTTTATTTGTTTTTTCCCGTTTGCAATAAATTATTGGCATCTTACTAAAAGCAAAGGTGGCTATTGGTAGAAATCAGCACTATACTGTGAGTGAATTCTGCCGAACTCTACCGTTTCTCAATATTTGAGTTAGAGTTGACACCTGTTAAACATTTACTTTTTCCTTTATCATCATAGATGTAGTCATGACTTTCTGAGCAATAGTATTTTCAAAGAGGTGTATATAAAGCACATAGTATTGTAAAATGAATCAAAATTTCCTATTAATTTGTATTAAAATTTCAAAGGAGAAGTCTCGGGGGAAAAAAAATGTTGATGCTTAGCAAAGGTTGTCCTCTAGAATAATCCAAGGCCTTCACAGGTCAAACAACAGATAAGCTCAAATGCTTGAAGCAGAGAGCTTTACTAGGGCATGGGCATGTCCATCACAAGATTTATATCAGCTGCTGGACCTCTGTAGGCAAAGGTCCCAGCAAGCTGATGGATTATAGGTAAGCAAGCATGTCATGTGAGGCCCGTAGAATCCCCTTTGGTCTAGTCTTTGGGTGTTTCTAGAAAAATAAAAGGGCAAAGTAGTAAGCATGCCAGAGTGAGTGCCCATCATCAATGCTGCCACCAGTCCTGATGAGGGGGCACATATGCCAAGGAAACTTAGTGAATGCTGTGCAATGCTGGGACCCAGTGGGGAGGAAGTCTCCACCTGCTGTCACTTGACCTACAGGGGAGTTTACCTGATGACAAGGGTGGTTCTGGCCTTAGTCAGCTGAGTATGGGGGAGATGCTGGGATATTTGAGGTGGTGTGCCTAGTCCTAAAGAATGCAGAGGAGTGAAATAGGCAAAAGGAGCTTACAGGGGGTTTCCTGGCTTGGGGCTAGGTGGAAACCCCACAGGCCCAGAAATTAGTTGTAGGACCATATTCAGGGTGGCAAGTATAGTTCAGGTAACCCCATCTGGGTGGAGACAGGGTGCAGACAGGGCCCAAAGACCAAGATGGGGACAAGAGTCAGGGCTTTAGCCAAATAGAACCAGGCAGAGCTCTCTGCCTTATTATTGTTCTGTTTTCCAATCGTTAGATCTCAATGCTTAGGACAAAATAAAAAGCCTTTGTAGCTGGACAGGTAACCACAGTGCACTAGGAAGTGGGTCAGGAGGCCCAAAAGAGGAGTTGCACCAGACCTAGACAAGAACAGTCTAAAGTCATACTTCTGGGAGCTGTGGCTCTTCTACTCCAAGCTGTTCCCTGTGATTTCCAAGATTTTCAGATTAGGAAATGTTCTCGTGCACAATGAATTTCATCTACTCTTCTGAATGTGGTTTTAGAACTGCGCATTTTCATTTCATATAGTACTATGTGGAGATTCAGAAGGTCAGCCTGAGGAGTCTGACTTATTAGGTACTTACTGACACTGGATTCTGGGAAAGTCACTTCATTTCTTTGAATCTGAAATTTCTCATCTCTAAAATGGGGTTAGTGGTGGTAATTAGCTGATATAATGAAACATGGTTCTTTTTATAAGTTTTTTATTAATGTGTATTCATTGTACATGTTAATGGGATTCAGTATTTCTTTTCATATATATACGTAGTGACTGTGAAGACACGCTACAGTACTTTGACTATACCAGAGAGGATGAGGGTGCTCAAGGTTACCTTGCTAGTCACTATTAGTGTAGCAAAGGCAGGTTGTATAGGTTGTGCATCTTCTTTAAAGCAATTATTTTTTCCCTATCATTTTGAAAGAATTTACTAAGAAAAACATGGAAAACTGAAACATTTAAAATTCTGTGATAGGGGTAAAGCATCTCACCAGTAGTGGATAGATCAGGGTTCTCATTACTTTGTGACCTAAGGCAGGTCTCCTGGGTTTTGTTTTCTTATCTCTGAAAATAAATAGATTGGCTTACATAATCTTAGTTCCCTTCAAGTTCTTGTAACTTTCCAAAAATTTAATTTAAAATTATTTCTTATGATTAAATTTATCTGTAATTATTGAAACAACAGATAGTTCTTTGAACTTATCAACTCTTGGGATTTAAACCTGGGTACCAGCAACCATGAAAAGATATACAAATGAAAAGCATTGAAGGCTCAGAAAAATAGAAAACATATATATTAAATGACATTAAATAAAACAAAAAAAATAACTATGCTGGAAGAATATTATTTTGCAAAGTGAGAAAATAAATTAGGGCAAAGCAGTAGCATGTTTGTGTTTAGAAGATATTAATTACCAAGTTGGGGGGGCAGTTTTGAAAATCTACTTTTTGGTAAATTTACTGTTACAAGCTAATTTTTTTATCTCACAGTTTTAATTACAGAAAGAAAGGATATTCATCAGGTATACTCTGTAACAAGCAAAACAGTCCTTTGTTTCCTGTGTTTATAAAGGTCTCTTCATAAATGTGTGTGTGTGTGTCTCTCTCTCTCTGTATGTGTATGTATATATATATATATACACACACACACACACACACACACTTTTTTAAACCTTTAAAATGCATTATTCAGTGATACTTTGTTTCATTGTTTCCTCATTGTGAAGGCTCAGAAAAATAGAAAATATATATTTCAAATGACATTAAGTTAAAAAAATATGCTGGAAGAATATTATCTTAGATTTAATTATATTTGGGGGCCCTTTTCACAAATTTGGACAGAGTTGGCAGTTACTGGAAATTACAAATTTCACTATGGATCATTTTATTTTTGTGGTACTGAGGATTGAATCTAGGGGCACTCTCTTACTGAGCTATACTCCCCGCCCTTTTTTAAAAATTTTGAGACAGAGTCTCACTAAATTACCCAAACTGGCCTCGAACTTATGATCCTCCTGCCTGCGGCTACTGAGTAGCTGAGATTATAGGCATGCACCACCAAACCCTACTTTAATTTTCTTTTTAATCTAATAACTTTAGTTTTGAGTTCTAGAAAATTATGACTTTCAAGTAGATTGAGTAGAATAAGACCCTTTGACTGGTTTAATCATTGTGATTGTACCAGCTTGAAACATTTCCTCACACATCTTCTTGCCCAGTGCTCTTCTTCATACACAGAACTGTAGCTGCTCATAATTCATTGCTAAACGCAGGGACATCAGCAGTAATTACTTTTTGTCTTAGATTCCTGGTAGAGAAGAATACTTAACCCTTGCTGCTTCTGTCACAACCCATGGCAGCAGTTCCCTAGTTTTTAGTGTTTGAAACTGTTATTCAGGTATTTATTTGGGGCACTTACCACTTACTATACCAGCTCATGGATTCCAGATAAGGCTGGGATAAGGAATAGAGCAGTCTTTGATGTCAGTTGCTTTAGCAACATTCTCAATTCTGTTGTTACTGGTCCTGTTAATTGGCTATAGGTGTTGTCACCAATAGTTAAAGACTGTCATCTGCACAGTGCAAACTGAAATTATTCTGCAGTTTTTAAGTGGATAGTAGAACATTCCCTCCACTGCAAGAGGATTTGCTAGGAGAGTTTTAAATAGTGCCCAAGACACATGAGAACAAAGCCTTCCCTTTTTGGGCTCAGGTCCAGAAAGGCAGTTTGGGCATCAAAGAGAAAAGGTTATGCTTAAGAACTTGCTTTCTCTTCTCCTTCTTACTTCCTGGGCCAAGTTTTTTTTTTGATAAGATATAAAACCATTAGTGTCTGAAGTCAGCTTATCTCTGAATCCAGCCACTTGCTAAGAAGTATGTTCAGAATTTCTTTGTGCAATATAATCTGTATTCTTGTTCAGGGGTCTCCAGAATAAAGAATGTCAGAGATTTTAATTTCTAAAAACAAGTTAATAGAAAATTCTCATCTAAGTAGAGATTATGTTTGTCCACACTTGACCCAAAATGAAGTTTTGTGATTTTTTGTTGTTGTTGTTTATTTTGGCAGATTTTCTGTTTCGTGTTTCTTCTTCTTTCAGCACATACACATATAACATTTGCACACCCCCCCCCAACACACACACTATACATGCACAAGTTTTGCTAAAGAATTTCCTTTTCACTCCTTCCTGCCATGCTGTTCTGAGTGATTTCTGAGTGATGCTATTGCAGGATCTGTGAGCTATTCTCGCTGAATTCTTTCCTACAATAAGGGTTTTGGAGTGCCAGTGCACCCAGTCTGCCTGTGTTTCCTCAGTGCATTGTTAAAAATAAACCTTGTTTTATAAGTCACTTATGGAGCACTGATAGGGTCTGCATTTGTAATCAAATGTTACCTATCTGTTTGGAATTACCTATACTGTACTTTTACTCCTAAGCAGTTCTTATGCTGTTGGGTCATTTCTACCCCAACTATTTCATTTTGTATATATTTAGAGCACATGAGCTACATTTTTTATTAGCCAGAGAGTTTTGAAACCAGTCATACAAAAAAATAAAAAATAGCCATAAAAGGTAGGTAATTTGAAGCTGTCATTTATTGATATTTTAATGTCTAATCTGGGATTGATTTTTTTTAATGTTCTAGGGGAGAGTACATTAAAAAGACATTGATAAAAAGCATTGATAACAGCACTTATATGCTTTGTAAAAAGTTTCTGATTAATGAATGTAGTGTACTTAAAATGTTGATTCATTCTTTTCTCTAGGCTTAGGCAGTCACATGTGTCAAATCTTTTAAAATAATATTTTTTTCTTTAAAATATTATAATGTGTTGGAAATTTAATTATTTTGGCATTGCAGCTCTGTCTTCCAGGTTTGTTCCTATGAAAATTACGTATTTTTTTTAGGATCAGGTGTGTACATTTGACTATAATCACTGCAGAGGCCTGACAGGCATCATTGGTTCCTGCACTGTCACATGATTCCCATGTGGGTCAGTAAGGGTGACAGTACTGTCTGTGCTCTT
The DNA here is from genome assembly GCF_021218885.2 of Marmota monax. NCBI lineage: Eukaryota > Metazoa > Chordata > Mammalia > Rodentia > Sciuridae > Marmota > Marmota monax. The sequence goes on from NW_026693245.1 coordinate 10,083,287, forward strand.
AGCTATGTGGTTTCATGTTCTCTCCCATGGCCCAGTAACATTTTGGAGTCTTTTAACTCTGGGAAGTGAAAGCCTCACTAGTTTTCACACTGGGGTCCTCAGCAACAGAGGGAAGTGCTACTTACTGTAATGTATTGCAGCCAAGGCCAGGTGGACTCCCAGGCGTGGATAGTTGAGATGCTTCCAATGATTGTTCTTCCTGAACAAGACTTGCTCAAAAGGATATTGAGCTATTCTCCTCACGGGAGCAGAGAAGCAGCCAACTTTTTGAGGAAACCTGAGCAGGAACAAGACAGAGAACAGAAAGTAGGGAAGGGCAGGCAAGTAGGGAAGGTTTTGTAGTTGACTCACTCTGGAGCCAGTAAACTACAAAATCCAGTCAGGCCTCTTCCTGGGATGGGTAGACTCTGAGAGAACATGAAGAACCATAAAAGATCTAGCTCTGAATTTTTTTACCCCTTGACTTTTTTTTTTTTTTAATTTTTTATTGTGGGTTGTTCAAAACATTACAAATTTCTTGACATATCATATTCCACACTTTGATTCAAGTGGGTTATGAACTCCCACCTTCACCCCATACACAGATTGCAGAATCACATCAGTTACACATCCGTTGATTTACATATTGCCATACTAGTGTCTGTTGTGCTCCGCTGCCTTTCCCATCCTCCCCCCTCCCCCCTCCCCACCTCTCCCCTCCCCTCCCCTCCTCTCTCTCTACCCCCTCCACTGTATAACCCTGAGGGTCTCCTTCCATTACCATGCAATTTCCCTTCTCTCTCCCTTTCCCTCCCACCTCTCATCCCTGTTAAATGTTAATCTTCTTCTCCTGCTCTTCGTCCCTACTCTGATCTTAGTTACTCTCCTTATATCAAAGAAGACATTTGGCATTTGTTTTTTAGGGATTGGCTAGCTTCACTTAGCATAATCTGCTCTAATGCCATCCATTTCCCTGTAAATTCTATGATTTTGTCATTTTTTAATGCAGAGTAATACTCCATTGTGTATAAATGCCACATTTTTTTTATCCATTCGTCTATTGAAGGGCATCTAGGTTGGTTCCACAGTCTTGCTATTGTGAACTGTGCTGCTATGAACATCGATGTAGCAGTGTCCCTGTAGCATGCTCTTTTTAGGTCTTTAGGGAATAGACCGAGAAGGGAAATAGCTGGGTCAAATGGTGGCTCCATTCCCAGCTTTCCAAGAAATCTCCATACTGCTTTCCAAATTGGCTGCACCAATTTGCAGTCCCACCAGCAATGAACAAGTGTACCCTTTTCCCCACATCCTCGCCAGCACTTGTTGTTGTTTGACTTCATAATGGCTGCCAATCTTACTGGAGTGAGATGGTATCTTAGGGTGGTTTTGATTTGCATTTCTCTGACAGCTAGAGATGGTGAGCATTTTTTCATGTACTTGTTGATTGACTGTATGTACCCCTTGACTTTAACAATATTTTCCTGTTGGTTCATTTTGTAATTCAGGTTTAGTCACACCAGCTACCAGGTGGACATTTAGTTTACCTTTTCAAAGATTGGTAGCATGTTAACATCTGCATTTAATAAATGACACTCAGAAACACTGTTTCTTTTAGAACTTTAAATGTTAAAAAAAAAAAAAAAAACCCTTTTGAACATTCTGGCTTATTTCACAGTATCTGGTATTTCTTGTGTCATACTAATGCAGAAACCAAAAACATGAATTCTGTGAGAATTCTTTGACCTCCTATGGAGCTCAAAGAAGCTTTACTTTATATGAAGGTAAGATGATATAAATGGTATTTTGAAAACCAAAATTATTCTGATAACAAATCCCAGTTTCTTGTACTGCTTTTGTTTTTTAAAAAGCCTAATCAAATTGCAATTCAAATTCAAGACTAGACATTCCTTTTGGACGTATTTGATTTTCTGTTACCCCTTTTACCTGTTGGAGAAGGAATGGTCAGGTATCTTTAGTTGAAAGATACTTAACCTGCTCTCTTATTGCTTAAGCATTAGCATTGGCTCAGGCTCGTGAGGCCTGACTCCATTACTGTTTTACCATCTTTGCAGAATATTGAGTGAAGTTACCCAAATCTATTTTGAATTTGACTAGCCTCCTCTGTAAATGGGAAATAATTACACCTTTTGTAATTCAGAACTTCGGTATGTGAAATGAGATGATGGATGAGCATTTTAAAATCAAAAAGGACAGCCTCCTGACTATGTAATGCAGGGGGCATTAAAGAGTGGCAGCTATCTTCAGGGGGATTCCTACTTCAGTGCAGAGGTGAGTCAGAGACTAACCATGCCTAGTACATCCTACTTCTTCCTTCTCCTCCTGCTGTACTTGTCTTATGTAAAATAACAGTGAAGTTGACTTTCTCTGTGCTTGGTACACTGGATGCATTTTATGGATTATCTCATTTAAGCTTTACATCATCTTTGTGAAGTAAATGTGATATGTGTTCCCAATTTACAGGTCAGAAAGCAGAGAATCTGAGAGGTGAGATAACTTGGCAAGACATCAAAGCAACTGGTGGTCAGTGAAGCCTGTGTGTTAACTCCTGCAGTTAGTCTCCCACTCTGCACTCTACACCTTTAGAAACATTTTTAATGCATTATTTTACTTTTTTTTCCCCTTGATTCTGGGGATTGAACCCCAAAGTGCTCTATCACTGACCTATATCCCCATCCTTTTTTATTTTTTGAGACAGAGTCTCACTAAGATGCCCCGGCTGGCCTTGAACTTGTGATCTTCCTGCCTCAAACTCCTGAGTAGCTGGAATTATAGGCAATGTCACCAGACTCAGCTACTTTTTTTAATATTTATTTTTTAGTTATAGGTGGACACAATATCTTTATTTTATTTTTATTTGGTGCTGAGGATCGAACCCAGTGCCTCACAGATGGTAGGCCATCACTCTACCTCTGAGCCACAAGTCCAGCCCTTTTTTTTTTTTAATAATGAAATAAGTTTGAGTTGCATTAGAACATGAGATTCATAATCTTGTCTTGAAAATTATTAATTTCCTTTACTTAACTTTTATCCATTCTTCCTCATACAGTATATGATGAAATCAAAACCATATCTAGTGATGACTTTTTAAGGTACCTGTTTATATCTTCCAAAACATAGGAAGCATCAGCAAAACATTTTAACATTTTTTGTTGTTATGTAAAATTTTTTTAAAAATAAGGCAAGTTGTAAACACAAATAAATTTAGATTTCAACATGTTTACTGTGCCAAGCTGAAGACCAGGATCCAGACTACAAATATGGTTAAATTTCCTTAACCACATATTTTTGCCAGCTGAATGGGAGAAGGGTGTATACTACATGCATTAAAAGAGTAACTGCTAACACTTATGGAACACTTTACCCTTTACCAAGTGCTTGTCCAGACTTTGACTCACCTAGCATCCTTCCTGTTTCATGGTTGTTGGGAATAATTCAGAAGGTTAGGTGGTAAGGGAGAGTGTGACAACTGCTGACCTGCTACTGTATGCCATATATAGTTCCTCTCCTGCCATCTCTCATCTCCCACCTGAGTGTCCTGTACATACTCTCTGGAAGCTTCCTTTGCTTCCTTGGGCATTTTGAAATTTCTTTCTTTCCATTTAGCTGTAGCTAGTAGAGCTCTTTATTAAAGTGTCATGGAGGCCAGGGAGACTAGCTGATTTTCATTTCCAGTGATTTTAAATTTAAGTTCATTTCTGACTTAAGCAGCACTGAAGTTGTATTTTAATAATTGGTAAAGACTGTTTACTAATTTGAGTAGTAGAGACAGTGGTATCTAACACCAGTATCTACTATATAATGTTATGCCTAAATGGGCTTAAATTCATTTATTCTTGTATTGAGGTTTGTTCTCTACTAGGACTGCCTGCTTATCAAGCGTGAGACCTTTATTTTGTGTTAGCAGGCATCTTCTTTGATAATTAAAAGAGCTTAGTGGCTCTGGGAGAATTCAGTAATCTGTCTTCCCAACACATAAAGGAGATTACCTTTGAGTTTAAGTATAAAAAGGGCACTCAGGTAAAACTGAAGTGTCCTTCAAGGCAAGATAAATATCTTTGCCCAGAACTGTGTCTCTGACATTGCATCATATTGTTTTTTTCAATGATAATAGTAATGTGTTTGCCATCCCATAAATCTTATAAATGAACTGCTTATAGAAACTCACACTATGGGGCTGGGGTTGTAGCTCGGTGGTCGAGCACTCACCTAGCACGTGCGAGGCTCTGGATTTGATCCTCAGCACCACATAAAAATAAATAAATAAAATAAAGGCATTGTGTCCAACTACACCTAAATATATATGTGTGTGTGTGTGTGTGTGTGTGTGTATGTATGAGAAACACTATCACTTCAATTCAATGTGTGTTAATTGACATACTTTTATTATATGTTTGTACTGTGCTGGGAACTGAGTTGGTCCCAAGTAAAAGCTGGAGTTGGGGAGGTCACACGAGAGTTTAGTTCTTGTGATCTCTACCTAGTTATTGATTACTTACAGCTAGTTTAATGAGAAACCCTTGAGGAAAACTCATGTATAGTGTAGGCTCTACCTGGATTGGATAGTATTCTTGTGGGTGCTGCTGCATATGAAGATATCTTGATGAATGAAAATAATTAGTTTAAAGTAGAATATGCTTAATTTTACATCAATAGTAATTTCACCTTCAGGATTGTTTCATGGCTTGTAATACATTTATCTCTAATGAACCTTTGCTTAGTTGAACTATGGATTGCTCAGAATCTGGCACAAGTGCTGAGGGTCGAGAAGCACATGGATGGTTCCTGTTGGCAGTCATAATTCCTTGATAGGTTGGCCCAGACTTGTTCCATACCATTGAAAGGGCAGCAGGGAAATGTTAGCTCAGATTCCTCCGAAAGAGCCAGTATTTCCTGGAAGATAGGGGAGAGGATCCCACAGAGAGGCCTGAGACAATTGCCAAGCAGGAGACATAGACAAGGTGGGCCAACAGTTTTTTCCCAAGGAGCCAGCTGTCAGCAGTAGCAGTGCCACTGGAGGATGGGTACAAAGGGTGTGGTGACTGTCTCAAGACAGAGTAGTTGAGTGGAGTAACCAGAGTGGGTGGGATGAAAGGTAGGTGCAGAAGCCTGGAAGAAGAGGGAGAAAGAATTGGAAGCCCAGTAGTTCACAAAGACAAAGTATTTAGGGGGTTGTTTGGTTGTTTATTCTTAAAACAGGAAGAGCTAAAGAGATGGAGCAAAGAGAACAGGAAGTTTTATGTGTTGTTAAAGTAGTCAGCATTCTTTTCTGAAACACATTTCTCGAGAGGGAGGATCAGAGGGGGGTTGATAGATGGTTAATAGGAAGCCAGTCTGATGAAAAGATTGCCATGATTCTGAGACCTGAAGTATGTACAGAGAAGTTTTCTCATTGTTTAAATTAACTGTTATAGTTTATGGCATAACTCAACAAATTTAAAGTATTGCATAATTTCTGTTTGCATGATTTTTTCCCCTGTTCTATGAACTTGGCTTGGGTATTTGAAGTGAATACTTCCCTTAAAGTGACCATCTCTAACCCAGTTTGTTTAGTCATTTAATTGTCCCTTTTAGTTACCTCATAGAGATACTGCCGCTCTCCACATTTTACCTTGGTCAGCTTAGACTTTGGTGTTGAAACATAGGTGTGGCAACATACCTGGGGATGGGATTGATCCAAGAGTATTTCCTTAGCAATAATAATATCAAAGTTTTAAAATAATTGCCTTTTAGAAAAATAATTTAGGATCTATTTAGAAATAACCCTGTAGATAACTATTTATTCTCTTGCATACTGATAGGCTTCCTTGGAAGGATAGCCATAGAGGCATGGCTAATGTGCATGTGTCCAGTTTATCTTATAATGCTTACTTGGAATAGTGAACAAAATTGATTCAGGTTTCATGGTTTATCTTAATTTATTTGTATTTTTTTTAACATAAAACCTTCCCTGTGTACCCCTTTGCGAATCTTGGAGTGAAAATCAACACTCTAGAGATAGAAGCTCTATCTTTCATGTTTACACTGTGGTTTCAAATGCATCCTGCCAGCTGTGTTCTCCAAAATAGGAGAATCCAGGTATGAGGAATCTGAATTCTGGATTCTGACAGTCGCCGTTTCCCCGACACATGAAGCACAGGCCCTCCGAGTTAGTTCCCTTTCTTTCTCCCAGGTTGCTTCCCTAGTTGGATGTAATCTCATGGCTTCTGCCTCTCCCTTTCCAGGCAAAGTCTTTGGGGGTTTTCTTCAAGGCTTTGTATTCCCACTTAACCACAAGAAAATCAACAGTCATTAACAAAATTACAGACATGGGTATGTTCCAAAGCTATGGGAAAGTTTTTCACTGAAATATAAATGATCTAGACTCATGGTTCTTAGCTTCTTTTACTAACCATGTCTTAGTGTTTTCCTGGGAAAGGAATCTCATTTTCCCTAAGACTGGTGTCAAAGCTCTTCTCTCTTCTTATGGTGCCCGCAGGATTAATGGCACATGCTTGGTTTATACAGAGGCCTCAGTGAAACTTGTTTATGACTTGGAGACCTTTCTGGTTTTTGGAGGCTTCTGTTGGAAATGCATGACTTCCTTACAGCCTTCCATGAACAAATACCGAGCATATGAGAATCAGTTCTACTGGAGTGAAAGATGAGTAAGACAAACCTTGCCTTCAAGTAAAAACATAGCCCAAAGGGAAAGCTCATTCCACTCATTTATTCAACATCTCTTTATTGATACCTCTCTTATGCCAAGCTTTCTGCTAGGGCAAGGGACATAAGGTTGAGACCTCTTTACACCCTCAAGATCTCACAGTCAAGAGGGTGCTGGCTGCTGTTTGCTGAATGAGAACTGAGGAAAATTCCCTTCAATATGTTGGGGGGTGTGGGGGAGGCCTGTGGAGGAGGCACCAGGGACAGGTTCTCCCAATTAGCACTGACCCTTCAGCTTGTGTAATAAGGTGGGACCTATGGGCTATTAAGACCAAGGGTAGTGCCCAAAGAAAATCAAGCAAATTGTGGAGTTGTATTTTTCACTTCTTGTGTGTGCTAGGTAAACTCACATTTTATTAGCTGTCAGTTTGTTTTCGTGTTTCATTTTTAATGTTTTAAGGTTTGTAACTTTGATTCACTGTCAGCCAGAATGGTAGTGAATGAATCCGTTTTTCTCAGTAAAAGGAATAGTCATGTACATGCTTAGGAAAACAAGTTGTTCTCATGTTTTAAACAGGAGTAATACAAGTTCTATATTACAAATGTAGTTCTTTGTCCCATTTCTATTCAGATTGTTCTTTTGTATCTGAAATCATTAAAAGTACAAAATGGTTATGATGACAGGCTTTTGAAGCATATACCAGATGTTTTATAAGTCAAAACCTGCCATTGTAAAGTAGATGCAATTTGGTCCTACTAAATTGTTGTTTTTACTATAATGAAAAGAAATTGGCATATTTATGAGCAACTCCAGGGGCCCACTGCAAAGAGGAAGACATTATTTGAGAAGACTGATGCATACTTTATTTAGGACAGGAGGTAGGAGATAATGTGCCTTCTCTTTCAAGTGAATAGTGGGCAGACATCTCTGCTATTAGTAATTGCCTAAGGGACATTTCTAAAGTAAGAGTGCCATCTACTGAATATTTTTTTCTTCCCTCATTTTTGATTCCTAGAATCTTCTGTTTACTTTGAATTCTTAGTTTCTCTAACTGGGTACTGAAATTAACTCCAGTAGGTTGCTTGTGCCAACAGTGAGACCATCTTCCAGTGAATCAAATAGGGTGGGTAGGACTCTCGAGGGAGTTTATGCTTCCAAAAACAGGTGTAGAAACAAAACCTAAATGTTAGCCTGATTTAGTACTTGGCAAGTTTCAAAACCTTCCTATCATTTTAATGTACTCCCTGGCTCAAACATTTTTTTGTTTGTTGTATCTTAAGCTGGCCATATGAACACAGTAAGTGGGAGTAGGTTAGCAAATGGCCAGGAGGAAATGAACTAGTCCAAGGAGTACTTGAAGAGGATTGAGGAACATATGACATTGGCCAGGATCTACTGGGGAGACCTCAGTTTCCTGGGGGATAATATTAGTTCAGATATTGTTTGATCCAATTGCAAATCCAAATACGTACTTCAGAATGATCTATATGATGCTTTTTAGGAAGTTTTTAGCAATAATATATTATCTCATCAGTGAAAAGTTGAGAACATAAACACTAGCAAACACATCAGCATCAGGATTAAAGTATATTATTTTAGAATTTTACATTGCCATTGTTTGCAATATATTGGCACATTTTTGGTGATGTGGCTTAATTTATTGCAATTTATTAACTTATCAGTCATCTCCTGCTTGTTTACTTGTTTTTTGAACTATGCAAGTATAAAATGATTTTTTAAGGAAGATATTCTGTATGCTAAATTGATTTATATTTGCTGATATATTCAGATTATTATTCATGGGCTATATTCTATAGCCTGATTTTTAAAAACAACGTATAATGTATTAGAATTCATTCCACATAAGATGTTTATGTTTTTAAGACAAATATGACAAGCTTATGTCCTGAACACTAGATCTTATTAACCAAAGGTTAGTCACTTTTTTCCCCTCAGTTTAAAATCCAACTTGCAGTGACATCTACTCATGTTAATTAAGTAATGAATGTTAAGTGACTAAATAGAAAATGTTTTCTGTAAGTTTTTATAGGTTTTAATAATACAGAAGCAAAAATATTTTGCAATAATTATGTTTTTGGATTAGCACTCAAAAGGCGACTATTACTCTTATTAACATTGTATCCCAGCTTTTTTCCTTTAAAAAAAAATGCGAACCATAATTTCTGTGACTTGACACAGATTAAGCATTTCTTATTGTTATTCCAGATCATAAGCAAAGTAGGCTGTGTGGCTATAGTAAGCCCTGGCCCCAGGAGTTATTTTCAGACATCAGCACAACTGAACCAAGGCTCTGTCAGAGGGTGGACATGCTTCCTTTCTCATTTCAGGCCACTACTTTATTTCTTCTGACTCATCACTTCAATATGGAAAACAGTTATGTATCTTAAGGAAAATAAATTTGTGGCATGTTGTTGTTTTGTAGTACTGGGGATTGAACCCAGGGGGGTTCTACCACTGAGCTATATCTCCAACCCTTTTTATTTTTGTCTTCAGACAGGGTATGACTAAGTTACTGAGGCTGGTCTCAAACTTGCCGTCCTCCTACTGCAGCCTCCTGAGTACCTGGGATTTCAGGCATGCACCACCGAGCCCAGCTGTAGCACATTTATTAAAAGAGAGAGACAAACAGATTAAAAGAGTTAATGTTTTCAGTGTAAGACAACCTTTAAGTCCTACTTTCTTAAATGTTCCCTTAGTTGTATGGTCTTTCTGAGAGAGCTTTGATAGTCTTTTATATAAATATTTCTCATCCCATATAGTAATTAAGTTTGGATTGCTTTCATAATAGTGAATATTAGTACTGAATCTAAAAGTTTATATAGCAGTATTTCTTAGCCTGAGTTATCACAAAGCGTCTGTAGATTACATAGCTACTGTGTAGATGGTAGCAATAATGTAAATAAAGCATTTTCACATTTGAAAACGTTGGGAGCCACTGGAATAGAGGAGTGGCAAAGAATGTTTTATACAAAAATATAAAAATAAAAAAGTGAAGTACTCCCCAGATTTAACAGTTAAAGGGAGTTTGTGGTTCCTATTAAGCTTTATATTTTTTATACTCTTATCTTTAGAGCAAGGATACAGCATCTGTATATTGGTGGTAATATATGAATCATAATGTTCAGACTGACCAACCTGTTTCCTCCCTTGGTGGCCAAGAGGCAGTCTGTTCAACAATCTTCATATTCCATACATCTCTAGTTGATAGTTACTTTCCAAAACCAGAAAAAAATAGTTGTTATATTGCTTTCATCTGTTTTTCAAATAACAAATAGCATTAGAAGAAATGAAACAGCACAGTATAGGGTACAAGGACAGGACCTTGAAGCTGGAGACACCTGATTTTGAAACCCAGGACTTAGTGTGGCTATTTAATTAAGCTACTTAATCTTTCTGTAAGAGTTTATCCTTGCAGTGAAGATGAAGAGTGTCGCTTTGTGTCCTTGGTGAGACCTAGAGCCACTGTAGGACAGCACCTAGCATAGGAGGTACTCCACAAAGGGCATCTTTAACCATAATAAGAGTTGTCATTACATTTGTGGTGTCCTTTCCATTTACTTGACACTGCTGTAAGCATTCATCCAAGTTCATTCATTTTAAAACTTGGGTGAGAACTACATCCAAAGGGCTTATAACAGGTCGTAGCCCCTTGTGAGTGAGTCACAAGGTATTAACTATTATTAACCCATTTTACAGAATAAGTTAATGGGAGCAAATATGAAAGTTAACTTTCTTCTAAGTACTTTGCACATAAACTCATTTATGTGTAATAGTCACTTTATATGATAGGTACTGTTATCCCCATTTAACAGTCAGGAAGTTGACAGAGAATTAAATAACTTATCCTAAGTCAACACAGCTAGTAAATATCAGACCTTGAATTTAAATTCAGGCAGTCTAGCTCCAGAGCTCATGTCCCTGATCACATTTTTTGGTTATATATGTGGTATGACTTATTACCTTTGCTGCCCCATCCTAGGACCGTGTCTTTCAAAAGGTATATGATCTCTGTTGACTAAGAAGCTCTTTTGGTTTTGTTGTGTGTACAACCTAAATTTCCTCATGGACTCTAGCCTTAAAATGAGGTCATTTTGATGGAAGCTACCCAGATTTTCCTGGTCTGGGTGGTTGTGCCCCATCAGCACCTTTGCAAGCAGTCTCCCCATTCCCCCAGCAGTCCCCCCACCCCTGTCCACACACAAACTGCTTCCTCAAGTCCCCAGTGTCAGGTCTTACTCTGCTGGTGAACAGCTGTGTTCAGTTGCCTGTCGCCTTTTCTTGAGCAGCACTGCATCCTCAGCCATAGCCATCGCTCCTTCTGATTGCACTGGTCTTGCTGCCTCTGCCAGGTACTGATGCTGATTTTGTCAGATCAGTCACTGCCCGTGACTCTGCTATCAGTGCTGAAGATGTGTGAATGTCCTGCTGTACCAGAGACCTAGGGTGTCTTAGGGTCACTTGCAATGAAATGAGAGTCATTCTCCACTCCCTTTTAAAATTTTATGGTCTGAGGTTTTCTTGTAGCCATCTAGAGATTTTTGCAGAAAATCATTCATCAAGGTTTTTTTTTTTTTTTTTTTGTCTATAGATCATTTATTTATTTATCTATTTATATACAGTGCTTAGAATTAAACCCAGTGCCTCACACATGCTAGGCAAACGCTGACCACTGATCCACAACCCCAGCCCTCATCAAGTTTTTTTGCTCACAGCTTCTTTGTCTTTGTGCAAGACCTGAGTCTTGGCAGAGAGGAAGTAGACTGGGCCAGGGGTAAATCTTTGTGACAAATTCTGGCCTCAACCAAATTCCAGTGTCTGGCACCTACTTCATTTAGGTAGATTCATACCAGGAGACTACCTGTCTTGCTGACTGACTCTCAAATAATCTTTTCTCCCAATATTTTGCATTTTTGAGTCTTAATTGCGACGATGGCATACTGAATTTTGTGATACTTAAGAAGTCTTAAATTAAGACTGCTGGTGTTAGTTTCTTTGGATTTTTCTTCTTAGAAATACTAACTTATTGGAGTCAGAGAGTCTGCAGAGAAGATCCACTACAGATTTGTTTTCAGTGTGTTCTCTAGCAAAGGTATCCTGCTGAAAAAGGACTTCATGCCACACAAGTGTGACTCATGATGCACATAGATCTTTATTAGAGACTCTGAGATGTCCCACAATAAATAAACCCAGCTGTATTTTAGCTAGTGTTTTTAATATGCAGATTCTTAAGAGATTTCATAGTATAGAATATATTTGCCAAACTTATCTTCCACCTAGAATATCTTCTTTTAGCCATCACCAGTACCATGCCTGCCAGCCCTGTTTTTTACACATATTCAGGACTTACCTCCCTTGTGGATCTTTCCATACGTCCCCTTGAGAAAATTAGCAATGGTGTGTTCCTATTGTGGTTATCTGTGGTATTTTAAATACTGTCATAGAAACCATGGCTTATCTTTTCTTACTTCTGTTAGAATAAGCCGTCTGGAGGGTTAGGAGCCCTGCCTTATTTATCTTTTTGTTTATTTTCTTGCCCAGTGCAAGGCTTATACATGCTTGGTGTGCCAGCATTCATTGGATGGAGTAGTTTACTAGCATTAAAAACATAGAGAAGAAAAACTGCGTTTGTCAGGAAGTTATTTTTTCTCATTCTGAGCAACCCAGCTCATATACCTTTCCACCAGCCAGAAGGAAGTAGTATAGGTACTAACTGTTCCACAGAGTTTTGAAAGAAGTCATTCTGCTAGCAAAAGCTGTTAAGAGAACTTGATTTCTAATTCAGTGATATCCCCTCTTTCTCATTAATTATTATTTGGAGGCCAGTTAAACCAAGTAAAGGGTTTTATTAACAGAAAATACTCCCTCAACTGTTACATATTTAAACCACTTTGCTTAATAGCTGGGAGAAAAGTGTGTGCAGTAATAGACAGCTTTCCCCTGTTAGTAGCCTTTTTATTTGACCTCTTAGAAGAATGCTTAAACTAGACTTCACATTTCTTCAAAGAAAATTGATACAGTAAAAAGGTTTTCACACACATTTGGAGAAAATTCCAAGGAAAAAAACATACACCAGAGCACTGACTTGATATCTTTTTGATGCAAACCAAAATGTTAAAAGAGCAGCCATCTTTTCTGTCAGTTGCCTACACTGTGCCACGTGCGCTGTGCCAGGGTTCCAGTATAAAGAGCAGAACGTGGAACGTGACAGGTCGCCTGGCTAATAACTGCCCTGCATTAGTAGTAGCAGTGTTGGGAGTTCCAGTCTGCTTCTCTAGTGGAGTATGAGCTCTCATTAGGTGTGTTCATCATTGTCATGTAGACATTCCCAGCCCTATATTTGTCAAGTAGCACAAAAGGGGAATTCTTGAAAGGAAATACACATTTAGCCAAATACTGTGGAGGAAAAAAAAAATGAGCATCCTTTTCCTTACTTACCCATGTTTGTTCAACAATTAAGGAAGAGGATGCTCACAACATCCATTTTTTTCTCCCGAAGATTTCTAAAGATTCTTTGTCAGCTATCAAGTACACAGCAAAGGAAGAAATAAACTGAAATTTTTAGCAATGAGTATCAAAAAAGTACAGGCTTCTATGGGCTTTTGTTGAAAAAGAACAAATGGGAAATTAGACCATATTGATCTCAAATGCTCTCAAAACACATTGGCTCTCAGACAATTGATCGTATTAAACCCAACAGATTTTCTGAGTTCCTGGGTGAGAAGATGTGAATAGAAGATGTAGTGTAGAAGTGATTACTTTGATGAGTGAGAAAAATATTTTTGAAAAAATATTTATTTAAGAAGTAAATATTCCAGAGACAGACAGTAACTTTACAGTTCATTTCTTTTGTCTATCACTGATAGTGGAACAACATGTTTTTCCGTCTCTAAGATTTTCATATATTTCATGAGATGACAAATCTTAAAAAATTGCCACTCATTTCTATGCAATTCTGACCATTTTTATAGTTCCTACTTGTCTATATAATATTACCAACAGAAATTTTATTAGTTCACAGTTTCTGACACGTCATCAATTTTGATTGAACTTGCATCCATAGGCTCCTATAGAATTGAAATTCTATAGAATTGAAAATTCCACTTTAACTGTTTTTTTTTTTTCTTTTATGCCCATACAGAAGGGGTGTTAACCTGAAAAGATATCTGCCCTCACTTCTTGCTTTTTCTGCTCAGCTGATTTTTTTTTTTTAATAATCTTAACTGATCTCAAATTTCTAGTCTTCCAGGATCTTCATTTCATTACCAAACTAACTTAATTATTCAAGTTAGTAAACTTGATTATTCTTTCTTAATTTTCCTTGAAATTCTTACTAATTTTACCAGTCATCTTCTATTCTTAACTGTCTGGGTAGCTATACCACACACACCCCACCCTAATTTCAGATGTATATTTGGCTTTTCACTGTTATCTTTTCCTCCTGGCAAGTCTTAACTTCTGTTTCATTTTGACATTTGTTCAACCTGTGAGTACATATGATTGTTCTCAAGACTTGACAGTATACATAGTTGTCTGAATTTGTTGGTTTTTATATTCATCTATCAATACATTTAGAGGGAAGAATTATTCTTTTTCTAGATTTGGATAGAACATTCCAGTTCCATTGTTCAGTGATGTCATCAGTTGTACACATTAGATTGTTGTGACACATTAATAACTTGAATGATAGTTTTTAATAGAATCTTCAGTTACATTTCCAAGGGACATGGGTATACCAAGGAAACACTTTAGCCAAACTTTTGCATTCCTGCTTATTTTCTTTCTGGGACTAGGTAGGTGTAAAGAGATGATTTAGAAAATATTTTTGAATTGTATCACTTTTTATTCATCTGATTTTGAGCTCAGGGAGTACAGCTCTTTTAGTGTGATAACATTTACTTGTGTATAACTATGTCCACACTGAAGTCTAGCCTTGGTGTTGTAATAAATATCTCTGTAACCTTGGAGGGTATTGAAATAGACCAAAATGTTTGTCTGCTAATTTTACAGATTTACTTTTGCTGCAAGGGAATTTTCAAAATCCTTTTTAAACATTCCTATGAATATTTGTGATCAAGAAAGATACTTTTTTAATATTTAAAAGGTATAGATACATACCTTTATTTTATTTATTTATTTTTATGTGGTGCTGAGGATCAAACCCAGTGCCTCACGTGTGCTAAGCAACTGCTCTATCACTGAGCCACAACCTCAGCTCTAAGAAAGATATGTTTTAATCATAAAATATTCTTGAATAGCTTTCAAAATGCAATCCCTTAGACAAACTAAAGTTTTTTTCTAAATAACATGCCCTCTACTCATCATAATAGTTCCCTGGTCTGTAGTTGGCAATATTTTATGTGCATATTATTTTGTAGTTTTAATAGTGTGTGAAGTTTGTATCAGAGTTTGAATTTTACCAGTAATAATGTACTTAGCAATCCCTTGGAGTTTATTCAGTACTCGGTAGAATGTCAGTTGCTTTAAATATATTCATACATTTCTAACTCAAGAATACATGGTATAGAAGAACTACACAGTTAAAATACAGATTTACTTGCTTCTAAAGGGAGACTTGGGCAGACTTACACGCATTACTTACTAATTTAGAAGTTGGAAAACCTTTTGAATATCCTCCTCATTCTCTTTGAATTTGTTTACATGATCCCAAAGGCACTATTGGTGGTAGAAGTTACAGGCTGTTAAGGGCTGTGTGTGTCCATTATGTATGTTAGTGCCTTGATCTTTGTTGATTAGGAGTGATAGCAGCTACTGGCACCTGTTGCTCTGAGTGCTGGGTTGATAGCTGCAGGACAGGACAGGAAAAGGCCATGCTCTCAAAGCACTATCCTTTCCTCATCTAGGTTGCCTAGTGAATGGGTTTTTGCAGTGTGATTGTCCATTATTTTGGTTTTAGTTAATTTCATACATAGTCTTTACATTCCTATACCATGTTTTACTTTCCAGAAATCCTGTAATTCTTGGTGTGGATTACTTTAAAACTCAAATGGGGTGATATTTTAATAGAAACGAATCTATGAAACTAATCTATACTATAAATGAATTTATAGTACATGTATGGCAATTTAGAATGTTTTATAAATGTAAATCAATCAAAATCATTGAGATGTGGGGCTGGGGATATAGCTCAGTTGATAGAGTGCTTGCCTTGCATACACAAGGTCCTTGGTTCAATCCCCAGCATCATCAAAAAAAAGAAACAGAAAAGGAAAAATATATATATATTATATCACTGAGGTGATATGAAACTGATTATGTTTGTTGTTTATAATTATGTTCTTTGTTATTTCTCTTCCATATTTTTGACATTTTATCATTAATTAGAACAGGAGAATTTTGAGAGAGTACTCTGTACCCCTCAAAGGACTAAACAGAGAGGTTTGTAAGCAATGCTAAGAAATGGTGTCCCTCATAAAGATTTCTGGTGTAAAGACGTTATAAAACTGATTATATTGTGCTATATCCACATTAAGAAATTAATAGTTCTTTGTTGTGCTGAGAGGACGTTTATTCTATACAGGGTAAAGTAGGTCTGTTTCTCATAAATAAATAGGAGTTGTGTCATCTTTAGCTCTCAAGGTCAAGCATCACTGAGTAAACTGGAATAAAATATTTTGGGAACTAATGTCATAATGTGAGCCATTTTTTATATACTGTTAGTTATTATGCAAACTTATCTGTGTTGTAAGTGTTGCATATTTTAAAGATGGCAGTGGTTTTATCCTTCTTGCTCAGAAGGAGGAAAAAGCCAACAACCAATGATAGTGCATCTTACTGGAAAACAGAATTGTCTCAGTGTATTGAGATACAGAGTTTTACTTTTGTTTTCCTGTTTGCCTAGGTCAACAGATTTTAAACACTTGTAAATACTCATTTTCTTTTTGTCCTGTAGGTGAAAGAGACTGCAAAGGCACTCAGATCTGAGTTTAAATTCTGTATTTTTTACATAAACGCTTTATCACCTGGAGCATGTAACTTAATTTCCCTTGTCTTTTCTCATCTGTGCGATGGGATAGTAAGAGTCTTGTCTAGTGAGAATTGACTGAGCTAACCCTGTGGTAGTTGGTTGCCGGCCCTTTTGGCTTGTCATGCTGTTCCCATCCTTACCTGAGTCGTTCCTCCTTTTTTACTTTTTACCTGGAAACTTATATGAAGGGTGTCATGGTGGGCTGGTATTGATCTGGAACTTAGTTCCTCCCTTGCTGTCCTCTCTCCTGGGTAACAAAGCTTGGAAGTTTGGTAGTATATGAGTTCCTGCTGGTAGGAGGACTTCTCAGGTGGCTCTCAGTTGTGCCTGCCCCAAGTAATCCAGTAAATCCTTGAGATTCTTTGGCAGTCCCAAGAATCAAAAATTTTCTCTGTGTAGAGTTACCCAGATTCAAGACTGTAAGGAAAATCTTTATTTATGCTGAGGTTAAATTCTATTAATGTCCAGAATGGTTTTATTTGATCACTATAGTCTTAGTTGCTCCTATTATAACAAAGAATTTTTCTAATAATGAAAATAATTAATGTGCTTCTTTAATTTGAGTAGTAAAATTGTCACATTGTAAAACCTTTTAAAGCTTGTTTGTGTGATTATCAATAGAGATCAGCATAGATGTCTAATTTTTTTCCCATTTTTAAAAACCTTTAAAATTTTTTAAATTTGTTATATATAACAACAGAATACATTACAATTCATATTATACATATAGAGCACAATTTTTCATATCTCTGGTTGTACACAAAGTAGAGTCACATCCTTTGTGTCTTCATACATGTACTTAGAATAATGATAACCATCAAATTCCATGTCTTTCCTACCCCTATGCCCCCTCCCTTCCCCTCCTTCCCCTTTGCCCTATCTAGAGTTCATCTAATCTTCTCCTTCCCCTTTCCCCCACCCCCCACCGCAGCATTATGAATCAGCATCCTTAAATCAGAGAAATATTTCAGCATTTGGTTTTTTGGGATTGGCTAACTTCATTTAGCATTATATTCTCCAACTCCATCCATTTACCTGCAAATCCCATGATTTTATTCTCTTTTAATGCTGAATAATATTCCATTGTGTGTATATATACACCACATTTTCTTTATCCATTCATCTACTAAAGGACATCTAGGTTGGTTCCACAGTTTAGCTATTGTGAATTGTGCTGTAATAAACATTGATGTGGCTGTGTCCCTATAGTATGCTGTTTTTAAGTCCTTTGGGTACAGACCACAGAGTGGGATAGCTGGGTCAAAAAGGTGGTTCCATTCCCAGTTTTCCAAGGATTCTCCAAGGATTTTCCACTGACGCACATTCTTGGACCAGCCAACTGAAGACTGTGGGATTGGTTCACATGTACAAAGCAAGATGCCCTCAGTATTAGAAGGGAGGTGGCAGTCCCATCAGCAATGTATGAGTGTGCCTTTTCCCCCACATCCTCACCAACACTTATTGTTGTTTATATTCTTGATAGCTGCAATTCTGACTGGAGTGAGATGAAATCTTAGAGTAGTTTTGGTTTGTATTACTAGAGATGTTGAACATTTTTTCATATATTTGTTGGTTGATTGTATATCATCATCTGAGAAGTGTCTGTTCAATTCCTTGGCCCATTTATTGATGGGGTTATTTGTTTTTTTGGTTTTTTTGGTGTTAAGATTTTTGAGTTCTTTATATATTCTGGAGCTTAGTGCTGTATCTGATGTGCATGTGGTAAGAATCTGTTCCCAATTAGTAGACTCTCTGTTCACCTCACTGATTGTTTCTTTTGCTGAGAAGAAGCTTTTTAGTTTGGATCCATCCAAACTAAATTTATTGATTGTTGATCTTTATTCTTGTGCTATAGGAGTCTTATTAAGTTGGGACCTAATCTGACATAATGGAGATTTGGGCTGACTTTTTCTTCTATTAGATGCAAGTATCTCTGATTTAATTCCTAGGTCCTTGATCCACTTTGAATTGAGTTTTGTGCATGGTGAGATATAGGGGCTTAATTTTCTGCTAATGGTTTAATAACAAATCAGACTTGACAGTGACCAGTCGTAGCAATGATGAGCACATGCTTTAGGGTCATACCTATAGGGATTTGAATCCTGGTCCTGCTACCCACTTACCAGCTGTCTGACCTAGCTTTTCCAAGCCACAGATGGTAATGACCTCATAGGACTGTTGAGAAGATGAAGAAAGTTCATACATGTAAAGTACCTAGTACCTTGTCTGGCATGTAACTTTTAACCTTTTGTGCTATGATACAATCTGGCAGTTATTTCTCCCTTTCACTAGGTGTTTCCTTGCTAAAGGTGAACCATTTAAGAAATAACTTTCTTTAAAAAAAATTACAGGGCACTTGGTAGGATTCCATTTTCAAGGGTTAGTGTCTTCTTTGTGCCAGGCATTATATAGAACTAGTATTTTAGGCTCTTTGGCGTAGCACAGAACAGACATATGTTAGGGTGTATTTCTTTCCAAAGTAAAGAATCCACAGAGGCATTTCCTCCTTGCAGCATGCGCGAATGGCCCCTGGAACCTAGGCATTCATTGCCCAGGATGTTTACATGTAGCACTAGTTGTCTGTTTGCATGCGAAGGTACCCAGGAACAACTCTTAGGTTTACTTTTATTGACTTTCCATTGTTAACTACATCTTCTGACAAAGATTTCTCTTCACCCTATTTCTGTCTCATTCTTTTACTTACTATCTGGCTCTTTTCCTCTTTAATGTCATTCTTCCTGCAGTAACTCTTACCATGTATCTTACTTTTAAATTCTCAAAGAGAGGAGATCTAAAATATACAATACGATTTAGTATAGAGGGTCTTTCCACTGACGTGCATTCTTGGACCAGCCAACTGCAGACTGTGGGATGGGTTCATATGTACAAAGCAAAATGCCCTCAGTATTAGAAGGGAGGTGGCTGTGCTGGGTAGGCTTCCCAGAAAGGGAATACCTTTTTTGGGCTGTACAGGAACATTTGGCACTGATGATAAAAATAGAATAAGATACAGCCTGTCTTGTAAGATCTCCCAATGTGATGAGGGAGACAGATACATAAAACATATACTTTATTTTAATACTCTATTACAGTTAATCTTTAGCATTCTGGGAAGGAGTAGCTAGTCACCATAGAACAGTGACAGGAAGTTCTTTACTGAAGGCATATGAGGTAGCAAAGGGTATTCCTGACAAGGGGGGAAATTTTTTACCTGCGAAGACAGGTGTGAAATGCCTTGGTGAACTTAAGAAGAATTGTAGTGCTACAAGAACAGGGCAGTGGTTGGTATTTAAGGCACTCCAGGCTCGTTGATGGTACTATGAGATTAGTAAGATGATTAGACTCAGACCTAGAAGAAAAACGATCTTATAGAAGAGAGGGGAGACCTACAGGTGAAACAGTACAGTCAACAATGGTGGTACCACACTGGTCAGATAAAAGGAGGACCAACTGGCTCTCCTGAGAAGGGGCAATTGAAGCACCCCATTTTTAGCAGGTTAAGTCTGTAGGTCTGGAAAGGGTCTAGGATTGATTACACACCCAACCTCAAGATGGAAAGGTCCTCGAAAATCTAGGTCAGTCATAAATTCATTCTGAGGAATGTTCAGAAACAAACAAAAAGCAAGAAACATCATGTTTCCTAAGTGAACAAGAATTCTGAAGATCAAGCCTGATCTTGAAAGTTTCTCATATTTATCTGGCTAAAACTTTGTTTCTATACTTTTAAATCTTAAAAGGCAGTTTCTCAAAACACATTTTTGCTTTGCAAATACTATCTATTATTTAAAAGTAAGAAATATATAAGCTGTTTTAGTTGAAATAACAGATGTGTTTCTAGATAATAACTATGGCAGAAACAACTCCCTAAAACATGTTTCCCTACCATAAGTTAGAGGTGGCTCTCATCTCTTAGTGACTTTGCAGTTATCTATTAGTTTGGTTTAAAAACGTGTTTATTTTCTGCTGTAGTTGTGATAATAATTGAATGGCAATTCATTGCCATGTACATACATACAAACACACTAACACCTGATAAAAATAAAAACCACGTCTATGTGATCTGTGAAGGTTATGTTAGGATTATGAGAAAACAATACAAGCATGTAGAAAAACTTGGTTTTTCTTTCCACATTTTGATTTTCATTTTTTTCAGAGACAAACTGAGTAGGAATGATTCCTTTCTGGCATGTTTGATTCTGAGAATTCCAATGGTTGTAAATTATAAGGGGAAAAAAATATCTGTTAATTGCAACATTTGCTCTGAATGTTAAGAGACATTTCAGAATTTAGATGTTAAAATATGAAAAGATACATATTTTAGAATTAATGCTATATAATCATGAAAAGACTAGAAAGAACACTTTGGTGTGTATTTGCAGAGTAACTTATAAACAACAAAAAATCTTCATCTGAATAAAATCTAATTTGCAGATTTAGTCATAATTAAATAAAGAACCATAAAAAGATGAAGTAACATGAATAGTCATTAGGTTTTAAAGGTTTCCTTAGGACTGCTAAAGATATTAATAAATAATCAATGTTTATGTTAGTGCCTATATGTTAATGACAACATGCTTAGATATTGGCTATATAAATGAATAAAACATCTGGACCCTGCCCTCATGGATCTTATACTTGGTGAGGGGTCGGGGGATGCTTTGCAAATTGCACTGAGCAATTTAAAGGAAAAGTACATGGGCTGTGAATGAATAGAACTGGGAATTCCTAATTGAGACTAGGAAGGTCTCTGAAGACGTTGAGGAAAAAAATCTAGATGGAATGGGTAAAAATTAACTAGGTGAGAAGTAGGCAGAGTGAGAAAAAGCTCTGCAGAAGCCCTGAACAGGAAGGATCCTAGGGTTCTTGAGACAGTGAAAGAAGCAGGAGAGTGGGGTATATGCCTGGGACACAGGAGTTGAGGTGAGGCCATGGTGCCGAGCCTCAGAGGGCATTCCATACCTTTTGGATTTTAGTCTAACCGCAGGGGAAATCTGCCAGAGGATTTTAATGGGTAAGTGAGCTTAGAGTCTCTGTGGATTGAACAGGAGTAAGAATTCATGAGAAGTCCCCTTAGAAATAGGTTGCTAGTTCAGACCAGATATAGCAGCTCCACCTGGGGGAGTAAAAGTGGAAGATACATATTCTTAAAGATAATTTGCCAGTATTATCAAAAGTTTTCATTTGTACACATTTTGACCCAGCAATTCCATTTTCAGGCATTTATTGTAAAGAAAAAAACTCTCTTGTGCAAAAAATTAGCTGCTAGAATTCACATCCCTATTGTTTAGTATTTTTAAACAAGTGGGGGGAAAAAAATAAATCATTGCAGACTCTTAAGGAGACTACACCGTCCAGTCCTCTGTGCATCTGGATGGGTGCCAGGAAGAGAGGCGCTAAAAATGCAGAACCTTCCTCTCCCCAGCTGGGGGGAAAAATAGAATTAATGAGAAGAGACCCTCTTGAAACAAATTTGGGAGAGGGGAAACATGTAGTCTTAGAGGGAAGAAGATAAGCACCTTTGTCTGGAAGCATAAGAATTTCTGGCATAAAAATGCACAGCAGTTCCACCCTGGGACTGAATTTTTTTGAGAACTAGGCTGGGAACCTAAGGGTACCTCAATACATTGTTACTGAAAAGGGAAAATTTTTGTTTTTTATACTGGGGACTTGCAAGTAAATTTTGGTAGGCAGTCAGATTACAAAACCTGAGCTTCCCTCAATGCAAGTATTGATTGGGATGAATTTTGGGCAAAATGTTTCTACCCCATCTCCCCATGTATCCCCTGTGTTCTTTCTCCTGTCTCTCCCTTCCTCGTTCTCCCTCTTTCCTCTCCCATCTTCCTCCCTTCCCTCCCATTTCTCTCTTTCCTTATCCCTTCCTCTTAGCTTTCTCCTACATATACCTGTCACATTAATATGACATAACCAGAACATGAAAAGAAACAGATAATTCTAAGTAAATGAGATAATCTTTCTTTACAAAAGACAAAAATGACCTTTTTTCCCCATCTCATGTTCATTTATGCTATATGACAGTTTTTCTGTGTGACAGAAATATTTTACTATATGGTCTTAATGTCTGTTTGCAAGATTCAACTCAAATGTTATATCCTCTTTGTTTTCCTAAAAATATCTAGACCAGTCTCTTGACAGTTAAAAACATGTTGGTTCCCACTCCCCCACAATGTCATTGCTTCATTAAAACCAGTTAAGCATTTCCTTTTTAGTGCCTATTTATTTTGTTTTAGATGTTTTTGCTGGTTCTTTGAAGATATTACTTCAAAGTTGTGATTAACTGAAAAATTCCTAAAGGAGTTTGAATTTGACTTTTTAGTAAGCTTAACGTTATCATCTTTGGTATTTCCATATTTTCATTTTCCTGTTGGTAGCAAAAAAAAATCAGTATTTTCTAGCTTTTCAATAACTGTAAATTAACAATTTAAAAAATGTTGCTTCTCCCAGAATACAATTACTTTAACTGTTTCCTTATGAACCCCGTTGTTACATCTTTGCATGTTGTGTTTGTGTGTGTATGAATATGCATGCACATGTAGATATGAATATCTTTTTTTTGCTGAGAATGACACTTTACCTCTGATGTTTTGTGGAATCAGTTCTCAAAAGTTCTTAGCATAGAAGTTATTCTGGTACCTCCATATTATTTTATGAAGTAAAGATCAAAATATTTGTACTAGGTAATTTTTACTCTTTAGGTATGGAGTACCCAAGTGTTTTTTTTTTTTTTTTTGGCTAGGAAAATACAAATTTAATAATATAGCCTTTGAAACATTATATTAGGATCATAGAAGATCTAGTTAAGTTCCTTGTTAAATATTTATTTAGTTCATTTCAGAACTAAATCCATGAGAAAATGGTAGTTAAGATACCCTTCCTTAAAAAGAAACAATAAATAAATAACAAAAATAGAAAATAAAAAATATACCCTTCTAAATACTTTTCTGCCTTATACATGACTGTGTTAGGGTGGTAGAATTAGAAGCAGTGCAGTCTTCATGAATGTGTTTGTTAATGTTTAATGCTTAGGATCCATTTGGGTAACCACCTGGAGCATCATTAAATTCATGTTATCAGACAACATTCAATACTCTCCACACAGTAGTATTTGTAATATAATTTCTAATATTTTCATTCCTTGCTTAAATCATTTGGGGCTTGTGGTAGTTGTCTTTTGGTTACATGTTCATTGGAACATTGAAACAGAACTGTTCTGTCTTTGAAATTATTTTTCCAGTATAAAGAGTCTCCTTTTCATTTCTCCCTCCATTTTAGTCGTGAGATGGAGAGTAAGGAAACTCTCAAAGGCTTGCACAAGATGGACGATCGCCCAGAGGAACGAATGATCAGGGAGAAACTGAAGGCCACCTGTATGCCAGCCTGGAAACACGAATGGTTGGAAAGGAGAAACAGGAGAGGTCCTGTGGTGAGTGACTGGGGATTACCTGCTCTAAAGCATAGGAGGAAATGGAAAATTAAGCATAAATAGATCCCCTTGTAAGTTTTCATCTTCTTTATTTTAAATGCAGTAATTTTGTTTGCTTGCTATTCTGGCCACTTGAAACAAACCATAATTAAAGCTATGCTAATTGAGAAACTGTTGTAGGAACTTAACTGTTTGGTGGAGGGCTAAATGATTAAAGCAACACTGCCCTCTAATGTCAGTATCTAAAATTCTTTTATTGGAGCAGTTTTTCCAATATATTTTGGATGCTTTATCTCTAAAATAGGATGCAAGGATCTTAATTCCAGAAGTCTTCTAAGAAAGCAGAAAAATTAAATAGATACAAGGAGTTTAAGATTAAAGATGAATGAAAACTTTATGGGGTTTGATAAAAGATAACCTAGGTTCATAGATTGGGAAAGTTAGAGATACTCTATTCAAAGTATGAAGACAGCATTATGAAATACAGTTCTTTATTCTTATAAAGGAAGAAATAGATTCTAATTGTTACAGTGTCCTAGCACCAATCTATACCAACAAGTTTTTATGTTTTTTCTTTATAAACAAAGACTGCAGCATAAGATTCATCTAAACTACACCCCTATCAAATATCTAGCCTTACTTTCATTCCACATACCTGTTTAAATTAAACATAAAAGTAAAAATGTAGTCCTTCAGTCTCACTAGCCACATTTCAAATGCTCAGTAACCACATGTGCCTGGCAGCTGCCATTGGGGCAGTGTAGTTACAGAGCATTTCTATCATCTCAATGCTGCTGGAGGTCTAGCGCTAATCAGAGTTAGATATCTCAGTAGCCCCGAAGGCTTTGGACACCCCGTATCACTGAGTGTCAGCTGTTACTTGTATTCTACCCACTGGTTCTAATTCTGTCTCATGGACTTATACAGAATAAATCTGTTTGTCCTTTACCTGCAAACTTTTTTGGCTACCTTGGTATTCACGAGTTCTTTCCTTTCCAGCTAAACCTAGTACATTTCTTGCATTTCTTCCTCACTCGAGATATGGATGGAAACCCCTCACCATTTTATTATTCTTGTCAGAGGATAAAAAAAAAAAAATCAAGGCCTTGTCTTAGTAGAATGTTCTACTGAAACATCTTATAGAAAGTGGCAGTTAGAGGGGGAGATTTCTACTCAGTATAAAGAACTTTTGAATAATTAAAGCCATGTGAAGTTAGAATGTGCTGTTTTCTGAGCTCTTTGAGCTAGAGGTATTAAGAGTCTAACGCTTCTGAGAAACCCACAGAGCAGAAATTACAACTTTTTAAAGGGGAGCCAACCATCTATCTTTTGTTATGGATAAATTAACATTTTCTAGTTTTCCAAAACCAAAAATTTTTTTCTCACTGTCCACTTTCCAGCAAATACTTAAATACCTTGTCTACGTATGTAGAACAGGAGTGAAGAGGGCAGAGGTGTGTAGAATAAGACACCTAACATATTGTCCCTAAGCTTAATTACCCCATTCTGCATTTTATGGTTTATAGATTTCAAATTATCCTTAAAAAGTTAACTATCTACTTGGTTTTGTTTATTTTTATTGTTTTATGTAAGTTACTTTATATTCTTCTTGAAACCTAAGTAAGCCATAAATATTTCCAAATGGGAAACTAAGGCTTATACACAATAACTAAAATATCACATGCATGAAATATCACAAAAGTACTTTGTGACTAGGTGCTAATGAGTGGGGTGTGCAAAGAGCAGTAAGGACTTAGGAAAGAGAATGTCAAGCTGTGGAGTTAAAGGACATTCCACAAAAGGTAGGATTTTAACCATGCCTTTAAAATGGATGAGTTTCAGATTTAAAGAAGAATGAAATATGGCATTTGCCAGTGAATGGATGGAGTTGGAGAATATCATGCTAAGCAAAATAAGGCAATCCCAAAAAACCAAAGGCCTAATGTTTTCTCTAATATGCAGATGCTAATTCACAATAAGGGTGGCAGGGTTGGAAGGCACTAAAGAAAAACAGAGTTAGATTAGGTAGAAGAGAGTGAAGGTGGGGGTGGGGGTAGATGTGGGGATAGGAGGGATAGTAGAATGAAACAGATGTTATTACTTTATGTATATCTATATGACTGCATGACCAGTGTGATTCTATAACATGTACAATCAGAAAAATGAGAAATTATACTCCATCTATGTATGGTATATCAACGTGCATAAATGCATTCTACTGTCATGGCTAAGTAAAACAAATAAAAAAATTTTTAAAAAAATGGATGAGTTTTTTTCACATGATGGTATGCTGCCTGGGACACTGCATGCTGGAGATGAGGATTTGGAGGAGAGTGAGTGGAGCACAGAATGAGGGAAGGTTAGACAAGGTTAATGGAATAATGACTGACTGTGTAATAGAAGTAGTAGGAAGACCAGAAAGTTTGGCCTTTTGTTTATGGCTATATTCAATCTGAGAGATTTAAAATTTAAAAAAAAAAGTATTTTAAACTGAACTTCTACTTGAGATTCTTTAAGCTTCTGGCTTCTTTTGGTTTTCTGAGATATGTGTCTAGACTATTATGAAATGTAATTGTTTAAAAAAAATAAAGGGCAAGATGGTTTATATTCATCAGTCAGATTATTTGATTACTTAAAATCATGCTGAGTTTTTCAGACCCTGCATTTTTTCAAAATAAATGAAAAGATCTTCATTTATTTAGTAAATTAACTATAGATGTTATAAGTGCTTATTTTTCACATTTGTTGGTTAACTTTTGATTATTGATTTCAAATATTAAATGAGTTTGGGCATATAATAACAGTACCATTTCTAAAATGTTGTACAAAAACATTTTAACTAATAAGAAACCATAAATGACTTGACTTTTATATAAGTAAAAATGTCTTTAACATTTATGGTTTAAATTTTTAAAAAATAAAGTAATACCAAATAAAATTTGGTATAATTTCTGGTATATTTATATAATCTGATTAACTTCCTAGTCTGTGATATTCAAGTTCATTTATCATTTATGTTTTTGAGTAACCAAAATATTGAATACTTTTTATTTAGGTGGTAAAACCAATCCCTATTAAAGGAGATGGATCTGAAATAAATAACGTGGCAGCTGAATCTCAAGGAGAGGTCCTGGCAAGTGCTGCTTCACCAGCTCCCAAAGGCCGTCGGAGCCCATCTCCTGGTAGCTCCCCATCTGGTCGCACAGTAAAATCAGAATCTCCAGGAGTAAGGAGAAAAAGAGTTTCCCCAGTGCCTGTAAGTTAACGTTTTGACAAATATATTATTTTCTATCATTTCTAGACTCATTTATAATACAGAAAATATTGCCCAGCATTCTGTTAGAATTTCAAAGTATGATCTAGATACTCATGTTGGGAGTGGGGGTGGTGTCCTGAGACCTCTTCTGATCCATTAGGTCAAACTAATTTTTTAATAAAATATGTTTTTTGCGTCTTTCACTGCACTGGTAATTGTGGTGGGTAAAACTTCTGGTGACTTCACCTGAAATAAGGCTATGACAACAGAATTTTTCTTCTTTATTGCTATATGTTGGCCATTAAAAGAAACAAAAGCCACTTTTACTTAGGAATGCCTTTGACAGAGAAATACAAATT
The DNA here is from genome assembly GCF_021218885.2 of Marmota monax. Lineage (NCBI taxonomy): Eukaryota > Metazoa > Chordata > Mammalia > Rodentia > Sciuridae > Marmota > Marmota monax. The sequence continues at coordinate 10,110,992 of NW_026693245.1, forward strand.
AATTTTATTAGGTCCCAACTCTTATTAAATACACACCTTTTAAATATTCTGTGATGAAATGAGAAGCTTTCATAAAGCACTTCTCCTCCATGCCAAAATATAGTGGTTGTCTCAAGGAAAAACATTCATGTGATTGTTAGAGTCACAAAGTGAACTAGAAGTTGTATTTTTATGAAATATTATTATTTGAAAAAATGACTGGCCAACAAACTATGATTATTCAGACTTGGGTATTTGGCAGATATTTTTCTGCCAAACAAATTGAAACAAACTCTTCACCAATGACAAAATTTGAGATTTTAAAGCAAAAATTAGAATTTTAGAAAAGTCATATTCACCACTGTGAACTTAACAGTTTCCCAAGATTTCTCTAATGAGATAGGTGACACCAGATGTGATTTTTTAAAAAAATATTGTAATGAAATGTGAGTGTTTGGAAGATCTGCATGACTCAGTGAACTCCAGATGAGTATTATGTGGTATAAAACAATGATTTCATAGGATCCATATAAAGTATAAAATAGGTCATCTGGATTTTAACCAGTAGGGAAACATTGTTGGTGTGATTTCATATTTCACATTACAGCTACTTTTAAGAAACCACTTTTGAGCCTTGGTGTACTATGCATAATTATTTGAAAAGTCTATCAGAATATTCCTTTGTTTTATGTCTACATAACTGTGTGAGGTCGGTTTTCTTTCCTACACTTACCCTGGCCAACACGTTATATGTCAGCAGATTGAATGCAGAAGTAACTGAGAATCCAACTGTTTTTTATGTTAAGCCAGTCATCAAAGAGATTTGCAAAAAAAAAAAAAAAAAAGCAGGTGGGCCCTTCATGACAGACACTTAAACTTTCTAAAACTTTGAAGCCAATGAGTAAATGGAAAAATGGTTAGAGAGTGACCAAAGGGAGGAGCTTTGGTTTTCCTCAGATCTCAAGTTGTGAAAGAACATAGACCCTTCTAAAAAAGTACATTTTCATTATTAACACAATAACTATCTTTTAGTAATTCCCAAATTTTGCATATTGGGCACAGCTCAGCAGAGGTGGCTTTCTGCTCCCCATGGCATCTGCTGAAGCTGGACTAGCTAAGGGTGCTTCCCCATTCACATGCATGGCTTCTGCTGGAAGGCTAGAGTAGTTGGGGACTATTGGCATCCCTTTGTCATAGCAGGGTGCCTGGATTGCAACAGTGTTTCAGGAGGGCAAGCTGCAACATGCAAGCTCTTCTTAGCCTCCACTCTATCATGTTGGACTGCCTGATTGCCCAAAGCTAGCTACCTGCCCAAACCCAGTATCCATGTGTTAGGGTTTACACAGGCTGTAAATAGTGGGAGGTGTGGTTCGTGGGGGTCATGGTGGTAAAACTATATAGAAATATAAACAGAATTGTATCCCACATCTCCCCCAACCCCCAAAAGAATCCCACTCTTAAAGCAAATTAACCAGGAGGCTGTTGGTCTGGAGCTGTTTTTGTACCTGGAAACCAAACTGACCATTGGCCAATCACAAACAGCCAGCCAGCCAACTGGTTATATAACTAGGGACCACCAGATAAGGCAAAAGCCTCCCTGTGGCCATCCAGCAATTACTTTGTGTTCAGCCTATAGAAGCTGATTTTTTACTTCATGCTGCTAAGGTAAAGCTCTCTGACTCTCTTCTAGTTTTGAGTACTGCCTGATTCATGAATCATTCTTTGCCCAAATAAACTGTTAGATTTATTTAGTCTAAAGTTTTCCTTTGAACAGCGGACTGTGCCCAGCCTTAGGCAGTTGCTAATCTGTTTTCCCTCTTCTGAACACTTCATATAATGGAACCATACAATATGTGGTCTTCTATGAAAGAAGTTAGTCACAGTCAAGTTTATCCATGTTCTATTACATGCATCAATATTACATTAATTTTCAATTGCAGAATAATATTCTTTTTTATGCATATATAGTATGTTTTGTTGACCCATTCATCAATTGAGCTATTTTCACCTTTTGGCTATTATGAAAAATGCTGCTGTGAACATTCATTAACAAGTTTTTGTGGGGGCATATGTTTTCATTTCTCTTGGGTTATTCCTAGCAGTGAAATTGCTGAGTAACATGTTTAACATTTTGAGGAACTGCTTATAGTTTCCCAAAGCAACTACACACAGTATTCTGGTTGCTTTGTGCTCTTGCCAACATTTATTATTTTTAACTATTCAGCTGTGCATCCAAAACAACCAGTATTTTTACTGGGTAGTGATGAAAAGAACAAGTTGTAGGAAAATCAGTGAAGTATAGTAAGAGCAGTATGTTACTCCACAGGAAAGTTTTTGTCAGCCTCCACCGAGGTTTATTTACTTACTTATTTACTTATTTTAATTTTTCTTGGTACTGGGGATTGAACCTAGAAGCACTGAGACAAAGTCTTGCCAAGTTGCTGTGACTAGCCTCAAACTTGTGATCCCCCTGCCTCAGCCTCTCCAGTTGCTGGGATTCCAGTGAGATGTTTTAATCAAGAAAGAGTATCTATAGAATGTATAATAGAAGGAGTTCCAGGAAGTGTTTGTAAGTTCCAAATCACCGAAGAGCATTTAATAAAGCCTTAAGTAGAAGGCAGGAAGTTGGATGTTTAATTTTTACCCCTAGACATAGTCATTTTGCCTGCTGCTGGAGTTTACTTTTTATGCTTTTATTTTGGTTTATATAATACTTTCAAGCATACTTTTCAGATGTTTACAGAGTAATTTGTGAAGTTGACCTGTGGTTCTCACTCAGCCAGAGTTATCACCAGTTGTAAGGATGACTGAGATTACCAAAGTTCACCTGAGATGAGTATATCAGGACAGCATTTTGCCTGACTTTGCTTCATGACACATTGAAGCATTTTTTTTTTTTTTTTAGAATATAATCTACCATATGGGTGTCTAGTAGACTTTTTTTTTTACTATTAACTTCTTGTTGAGAAGTAAGAAACCTAGAAAACAAAAACACTGTCATAAAGTTTCAGAGCGGCAGAATCACACCACCTCGAAGAGCCCCTTCCCCGGATGGCTTCTCACCGTACAGCCCTGAGGAAACAAACCGCCGTGTGAACAAAGTGATGCGGGCCAGGCTGTACTTACTGCAGCAAATAGGACCCAACTCTTTCCTGATCGGAGGAGACAGCCCCGACAACAAGTACCGAGTGTTTATTGGGCCACAGGTAGTATTTGTCACCATCTTATATTGTATTAGCATCTGGTACTAATTCACATTTACATACTATCTTAAATTGAGATCAGTTAATCCCCTTGAGTAAAGTGAGTTTAAAATGTATTTGGGGGCTAATAATGTTTTTCTTAAATGTATTTATGAGATTTTTTACTATGAATCAATACCTTAAATAAATTTGATCTTTTTAATAAGTTCACTGAAATAAGAGATTAATTTGTAGAAATATTTGTAGACTTGTCTTACATGTAAAGATAATGAAAAACATTAATATATATTTTCTATAAACACTTTAAAAATATTAAGAAAGTGATAAACCACAGATTTATTAACCCATCAGTTTTAATTCTTTTAATTCTTCAGAACTGCAGCTGTGGGCGTGGAACATTTTGTATTCATCTATTATTTGTTATGCTCCGGGTGTTTCAACTAGAACCCTCAGATCCAATGTTATGGAGAAAAACTTTAAAAAATTTTGAGGTAATTTTTTTTTATAAATACTTTGGAATTTTTAAAATTGTGAACAAATTTATATATTTCTGAAAGTTTTCTTCTATGAGCTCCAAATTTAAATAAACAGTGATCATTTTGAAGGTGCAAAGGTATGTAAGAAGTATTTGGTACTGATAGTTTTCTTGAGATCTCTTGAGTGATAAATTTTTTTTTCTAAAATGAATAAAACAGTGAACACTGAATATTTTTCTAAGTAAACTGTGTTCTTAATTTTGAAGCTCTTAAACCAGCTTTATGAAAAACATATGTAAATAAAAGATGAATAATATTTCAACCACTAGAACTCTTCATATGTATAATTATGGCACAAATATCTTTATTACTGTCTTTTTCCAATGTTAGGTTGAGAGTTTGTTCCAGAAATATCACAGTAGGCGTAGCTCAAGAATCAAAGCTCCATCTCGTAACACCATCCAGAAGTTTGTTTCACGCATGTCAAATTCTCATACATTGTCATCATCTAGTACTTCTACATCTAGTTCAGAAAACAGGTTAGTACATTTTAAGGAATTAAGCATTAATTTAATTTTTTAATTAGAGGTGATTTTTCATATCTATTTGTTAAATTGCTCAAAAATGATTTAATTTTTAAATCTTGGTTTTCATGTTAAAATCAAGGGTAAATAAATATTAAGTCATTTGAGGATATTTTATTCTAAAATCTAGAGTGCTGGAAATGGTACATTCATATAAGAAATGTCCATTTCATGAGAAAAATTATGTGGCAGATGTAAAATACTAAGTGGCTACTGTCTGTCAATCATACTCTGTGCCAGAGCACCTGATATATTGTCTCATTCTAACAACCATGTCATTAGGTAGCCATGGGTTACCACTGTTTTATAGATAATGAAGCTGAGTATTGTGTAATTAGAAGGAAATGTCTGTAGTTTTTTGATAGTTTATTTACATTTCCAAAATCACTTTCAACTAGAGGATTTTTTATTGTTTTTTAAATTATTTGTTTATTTTACTTTTTTTGGTATGGTACTAGGTATTGAATCCAGGGGTGCTTTAACACTGAGATACACCTACTATCCTTGTTATTTTTTGAGACAGGAACTCAGTAGTTGGTGCGGCTGATCTCAAACTTGAGATTCTCCTGCCTCAGTGCCCCAGGTTGCTGAGATTACAGGAAGGTGCCACTGCACCCAGCTTTAGGATTTTAAATTATATAACATTGTTATTTAATTAATAGCTATTTAATTAATTCATAGCTATTTCCAGATAATTCTCTCAAACTCTTTTACCTTTGAGAATGTAAACATATTCCAGTTAAATAGACTTATCAGTTGTAATAAAGAAGTTCATGTTAATCAGAGTTTTTACTTGACATCTACAGTGCTTTTCCAACTTTCCATGACCTAGTTGCTGATAAGATGAATTTATAAGCCTTGAAGGATCAGAGAGGTAGCCCAAAATGACAAATGTAAAATTCTTTTTTAAGTCTCTAGTATCATCATAATTCAAGTGAATTTTTTTCTATTCTATGATATTTCTTTACCGGTGTTAATGGGGAAAATGAGATATTTAAATTATTGCAGAAACCTCCTCTTTGTTCCCAAGGCACTGGTCTAAGTGATTAAGTCCCATATTCATCCCATCATCCTTTTAAGTATTGTAACTATCTCAGAATTTGTGAAGAAGGGGAAAGTGATGACATGAACAAGGGCTCAGTGAAGACAAGAGAAATATTTATCATCTGTGGAAAATACAAATATTTGAATTTGCTTAATTTTAAATGAACTGATTGTAGAATCCTAGATTTTTCCAAGTTGTTTAGGGCATTAAAATTTTCTAGGCCTAATGACTAAATCCTTAAGAGGTCATGAAGCTCACTTGATTAAGAGCATAACCAGGGTATCTTGGCTCTTAGTTCAGAGCTCTTTCTCTCACATCTTATCTCTTCTAAATAGAATGGAAAGAGAGAGAGAGAGAGCTTTATTTCTGCAGCTTTCTGACCCAAACTTATTCTAATTTTTCCTTTCTCCTTTGAATTGGCATTTCCATAACTTTTAACTTTGAAGAAAAGTAACAAATACTTAAAACAAGCGAGCCAAAATTAAAAGAGAAAGTTTCTCTGTAACATGGAAAAAAAATATGCCTTGAAAATATGGATTGACCATAATTTGGGGATTCTGTTGATTTATTTTAAATTTGTTTATATGTGAGGAGAAACTACAAATATATAGTCATGATATACTTAGTTTTTTCCCCCACACAATCATGTTTTTATATATAAAAACTAAACAAATTAAAGGGAATTTATCTGCAGATCTAATTACATTAAAAATTTAAATTTATTTCAGAAATAATAAAAATCAGAATTAGAACAAATTGAAAATATTTGCAAAATCTAACAAAATCTTATCCATAAATAAATAAAACTGCAAAGAGGAATCTAGAATCTCAGTGCTTACATAAATGGACAAAGGGAATGAAAAGGATGTTCACAAAATAATTTGAAGGGGATAACGAACATATTTGGTCAACCTAATAATTAAACAAACAAAACATCATTTTAAAAAAAGGTAATAGTTTTTATTTACAGAATTAGTGAAGACTTTTATAATGAAACAAGTCTGTTCTTAGAAGGATGTGCTTCATGTATGTAAAATGGTTTTGTACCCTTTCTGGGAAAAGGTAATGTGTCTTTTTAAAACGTTTTGATTCATGAATTCAGTTAAATGGTTTAATGGTCAAATTAAAGTATGTCCACATTATGAATATGTTAAGGGGGTGGGGTTGTGGCTTAGTAGTAGAGTGTTTGCCTAGCATCTGTGAGGCACTGGGTTCTATTCTCAGCACCACATATAAATAAATAAAGGTCCATTGATAACTAAAAAATATTTTTTTAAAAAATGAATATGTCATGCAACCATTAAAATTGTACTTTTAAAGAATATTGAATGGCATGGAAACATGTTTATAACTGAAAGCACTTTCAGGTTATAACACTATATTATGCACAAACCCAGTTTTTAATATATCAAAAGTATTACAAGTACATAAAAATTGTAATGGTTATTACAGGAGGTGTTAACTTAAATGTTTACTTTGTGGGCCATTGGGTTTCTTGTTGTAGCTACTCAGCTCTGCCCTTGTAGCCTGGAAATAGCCATAGATAATCTGTAAATGAATGTGATGCATTCAAGTAAACGTCATTTACCAGAGCAGACCACCACCTGATTTGTTGTCTTGCAGTTGGCTGCTCACTGCTCTATATTCATGTGATCTTCTGAAAAAACTACCAAAATGAAAATAAGCTGAAATGTCAAAACAGTGGGCACAAAGATGTTCCTAGTGATTTCTTATAACAACCCAGATGTCAACAACAAATGGATAAACAGTTATCTAGTCAGTGGAAAATTATAACACCTTAAAAATTATGCACACACATACAGTGGAAGCAACCCAAATATTCATTAAGTGATGGATGAAAAATGAAATTCAAAACATTTATACAATGAAATATTATCCAGCCTTAAAAAGGAAGTAAATTCTGATATATGCTACAATATGAATGAACCTTGAGGACATTATGCTAAGTGACATAAGCCAGACACACAAAAAACAAATACCATATTATTCCAGTTATATGAGGTGCTTAGTCAAAATAATAAAAACAAAAAGTAGAATAGAGGTTGCTAGAGACTGGGCAGAGATGGGACTTGGGAATTATTGTTTAATGGGATGTAGTTTCAGTTTTACAAGATGAAAAGAGTCCTGGATAGTGGTGATGGATGCCCAGCATGAATGTACACTGAATTGTACTTTTTAAAAATATTTTTAGTTGTAGATGGACACAATAGTCATATTTTATTTATTTATTTTAATGTGATGCTAAGGCAAGCACTTTTCCACAGAGCTACAATCCCTGGCCTGAATTGTACTCTTTTTTTTTTTTTTAAGAGAGAGAGAATTTTTTTTTTTAATTTTTTTTTTTTTTTAGTTTTCGGTGGACACAACATCTTTTATTTTATTTTTACCTGGTGCTGAGTATTGAACCCAGTGCCCCACGCATGGCAGGCGAGCGCACTACCGCTTGAGCCACATCCCCAGCCCCCTGAATTGTACTCTTAAAAATGGTTTAGATGAAAATAAAATGTTTGATATGGCAAATTTTAGATAATATATATTTTTTACCACAACAAAAAAGCAAAGAAAATGTTATAAAGAACTTAATGTTTAATAACAAGTAAAATGTTATAATAACATTTTTGTAAATATGAAATAGTATATGTATACAGCTAAGAGATGAATGATATGTACATTGGAAACTTTGAAAAATGATGGGTAGAAAATACGCTGAAATGATACATATGTGGTCAAAAAAGCATTTAAATTACAAATTGCACTTGCAATTTGATTTAAATTATGCAACTTTATTTTTGCTCTTGAATAAGCCCATTTTGGTGTAATTATTTGAAAAGTTAGTTGACCTTGCATCATTTTTGCCCCTAATATTTTTATTATACATTGTTACATAAACAATAAGTAGCATTGTTTTAAGAATAATTTATCTTTAATACATTGCATATTTTGATAGCTTTTCCACCTTCAGATAAAACAGGAGGGAGAAAGGCTAGTCATTGTGACTTCACCTCAGGAATTACGCATTGTGACTTTTCTAGCCTGTTTGTTCAGCTTATTGGGAAATTTTTTGTAACTGATTATTTTGCTGTTGGTCACTAAGACCTACTTTTTAGGAATCGTAGCCTTAGACATTAGAAGTACACTATTGGGCCCAGGGGAAAATGAAAACCTGAGCTTAGCACAGAACCTAGTTTTTAGAGGTAGGTAGATTATGACACATTCTTCTAAAGTAAAAGTTTAATGATAGGTCTGCCACAGATTGGTTTTATAACTAATTTAACATCCTAGATTCTTATATTTATGTAATAATGAAGTATTGTTGATTTTAAAAGCTGTTTATCACTTCACAAAGGTTCATAGTAAAATGTTGAGAGCCATGGCCCAGTCAGAATGAGCCTGGCATTTGCCAGAGGGAATGTTTGAAAGGTGACGCCAGCGAACCATTGAGATGATGATTTGAGTTAAGCTACATATAGCTGCTGTGATGCTGGATTGATTGTATTGTATATAGGGCCGGCTCTTGCTGCCTCTGGTGCCCACTACTTTGGAGTTCTCGTGGGGATTCCTGGAAAGTTCGTGTTGGTTGGGGAAGTGCTGGAGGAGGGATTTCCAGTAGGTGGTATATCCTGGAAGGCCCGCTGTGGGTGGTGTCCGCGGGAGTGCGGATAATAGGAGTTCCTGTTTTGAACCTACAAGTGCCTCGGGGCGGCTCCGTTATTTTGTGCCCAGCCAGACTGCAGCAGTGAAACCTTTATAAAAATAAGAAAACAAAATCTTTCTCTCCAGACCAACTGCACACAACATAACTATTGTTAAGCTTTGTACAACTTTTTTAAATTATATAACACAAGGAAATAAATTCTTCCTTTTATTCAGTGTGAGAGAAACAGGTGCATGTGCACACACACTATTTCCCTCTCTTTTTTTTTTTAAAACAAATACAAAGTCATGCCATATGTTTTGGTCTGCATCTTGCTTTTATTTTCATTTTATTTTAAATATCATTTTCCCAAGTAACTCCTGGGATGTTCCTCAGTAGCAGAACACTTGTCTAGCATGTATAAGGTCCCAGGTTTTTCCTAGCCCCACCACAAAAAAAAAAAAAAATAGTACACACTCCTTTTTTTATGTTGTTGATACACCATAATTTAATTTATCATTACCTTGATTGATTGATATTAAGTATACCAGTAATTATTTGTCTACTAAGTGCAACAAATTTTTCTATTTTTCTGCTCACATGCTTAAAATATTTCTGTAAGACAGCATCCTAGAAAATAGAACTTTTAGATCATGAATATATACATTTGAATATATTAAGTCATGAATATATACATTTGAATATATTAAGGATCAATAACAAAATTACCTTTCAGAAATTTTATTTTTTATTCCTACCACCAGTGTATATGACAACCTGTTTACCTATGCCATTGTCAGGATGTTACCAATCCTGACAAATGTTACCATTGCCAAATGTTACCAATCTATTTAATTTTTACCAATCCAAAAAATAATAATAAAATAATGTATGGTTTCGTTAACGTGCATTTTGTACTTCTCTTTTCATGTTTGTATTGGCTATTGGTATTTTTTATTTTAATTGCCTTTTATCTCTGTTCATTTTACTATTGAGTTATTAGTATTTTTCTTACTGATTTCCTAAAAGCACTTCATATATTAGGAATATTCAAATAAATACAACATAATTGCCCATTTTATGTTGCAATTTTGACATATTCGGCCATAAACGTTTTGTACATGCTAGAATTTTGTCATGTTACCTTTTTCTTCACCCTATAATATATTGTGCATTATTTTTAAAAATTTATTTATTATAATTTGTATACATGACAGCAGAATGCATTTCAATTCATAGTACACATGTAGAGCACAATTTTTCCTGTCTCTGGTTATTCATAGAGTCATATCATTCGTGTCTTCATATGTGTACTTAGGGTAATGATGTCCATCTCATTCTGCATCTTTCCTATCCTTTTGAAAGATTTATAGTGTCTGGTTGAGCATAATTTTTTTTAACTTCTTTTTGATGTCCATTTGATTGATTTCATTTTTTCATTATGTTAAATAATATTGCAGTGAATATTCTCACACATATCTCTATTTTTGTTTCATCGTTTCTTAGAAGTCTAGATGAAAGGTTATGTACATTTAAAATGCAACATGTCTCTAGATCTAGTTCTAAGGAAGCTGATACCATGTAGTTTTATTTGTAAAATAAAGCAAAATCTTTCTCTCCAGACCAACTGCACACAACGTAACTATTGTTAAGCTTTGTACAACTTTTTTAAATTATATAACACAAGGAAATAAATTCTTCCTTTTATTCAGTGTGAGAGAAACAGGTGCATGTGTGCACACACACTATTTCCCTCTCTTTTTTTTTTTTTAAACAAATACAAAGTCATGCCATATATTTTGGTCTGCATCTTGCTTTTACTTTTATTTTATTTTAAATATCATTTTGTCAAACCTTATAGCAGTTTGTTTATTCAAAAGGCACAGTAGCCACATTTTAGGGATACATTGCTATTTTTTTAATATTTATTTTTTAGTTGTAGTTTATTTTATTTATTTATTTTTGTGGTGCTGAGGATCAAACCCAGGGCCTCACACCTGCTAGGCAAGCACTCTACTGCTGAACCACAACCCCAGCCCACAAGTGCTGTTTTTCAGATCGCAGTTCATGTGTTGAGTTGTATTTGTGGCAAGGACAAATTAACTCACACTTACAATCTGTAAATACACATATATGGAATCTGATTTGAAATTTGTCTAAGCTAATAGGAGAAATAATTATCCCTGAAATAGTTAATAGAAGATGCTCTTGATTATTTTGTGTTTGTATTTTAAAGAAGCATAATTCTAATTAGCATATTGCATTAATTCTGTCTTATATTCTTTTGTACTTAGTACTTTTGCTCCTCCTTCCTTATAGCATAAAGGATGAAGAAGAGCAAATGTGTCCTATTTGCTTGTTGGGCATGCTTGATGAAGAAAGTCTTACAGTGTGTGAAGATGGCTGCCGGAACAAGCTGCACCACCACTGCATGTCCATCTGTAGGTGCCTCCTTTATCCCTGTGCTTACTCAACACAGTTACTCTCCAGCTAACCATTTTATTTGGAATTGTATGATGAGTTGTGGGGAAATTAATGAGAACGGGGGAAAAAGTGTTCCTAGGCCATATGTAAAGTTTTCAACAAATTAGAGTTTAGGATCTGTTAGAATTGATCTGTCTGAGCAATGACATCCAATATCGTGTGATACAAGAAGGAGTGCAGAGTTCCCACCTGGAAGGTGTACATGAAAGAAGGTCTGGGGAAGCTTTACAGAAAGGGGGAACATCAAAGCAAGGCCCAGAATTACCCAACCTTGTAATCAAATGGGGCAGAACATTTTGAACAATAGTGAGAAAAGTACATGTTGTCTTGACTAATAAAATAGCATTTGCAAAGGCATCAGAATAATTAAACTGCTATGCTTGCCTGCTTTCAGATACTCCAATAATTGTTGGTGGTTCCTTCCATAGAAATCCTGTACTGTTATGAACAGTTATGACATATAAATACATATAAATACTTAATACATTTACATTTTTGTAAGTATTCTGTATTTATTTATTTTTTTAGGGGCAGAAGAATGTAGAAGAAATAGAGAACCTTTAATATGTCCCCTTTGTAGGTCTAAGTGGAGATCCCACGATTTCTACAGGTAGTAATTTTGAATTAATGATTTGCATATGATAAATAAAAGTAAAAATATTATCAAAGTGATCTGTTAATCTGTTAATATTTTTTAGCAAACTTTGTATTTTTCATTTTAGCCATGAGTTGTCAAGTCCCGTGGATTCCCCTTCTTCCCTGCGTGCTGCACAACAGCAAACCACACAGCAGCAACCTTTGGCTGGATCACAAAGAAGGAATCAAGAGAGCAATTTTAACCTTACTCATTATGGAACTCAGCAGATCCCTCCTGCTTATAAGGATTTAGCTGAGCCATGGATTCAGGTAAATAGTTCTTCATTCTTCATTTCTCAAAGAAGATTTGCAGATCAATTAATGTGTTTGTCCCCTTTCTTTACCCTTTTATAACTTATCAAATATTTTGCTTGCCTTCATTATGACTCAGTCCATTGAGAATTTTACTTTTACTTTGGTATTAATACAGCTAGACTTAAAAATTTCTTTCTAGGTTCAGATTTTGTATCTGGAAACATCTCATCCTGAACTAACAGATAAAAAGTCTACCCAAGAGTAGAAACTGAAACTCTTTAGTGCTAGCTTTTTTCAGTGTTTAATCCTCATTCCTGCCAAAGATTTCTTATTTGCTACCATTGAAACTCAATTTCTCCTTAGATCCTACCAGCATATAAAAATGGGTGCTTGCTTAGTGGATGAATAAGAAAAATTTGTGGTAATTACTTTGTAATAAGCATTTTATTTATAAGGACAGTTTTCATTCTTTTACCTTCTCTTATGATTGCTTCTTCATCCTCAGTAAATAAGGTTTTTGGTTGCTTGGTCTTTCATGATTTTCTTGATTGTTGAGTGCTTAGTCTGCTATTTTGGAAAAAAATGTGGGGCCCAAAATCAGTGTCTTCAGTAAACAATAATGAAGTAAATATATAATTTTTATAATTTGTTAAATTCTGTTGAATACTGTTAAGTTTGTGAACAGATGTATTAACTCATTAAGCTTTTACATCATTAGGACTTGTTTCCCTTTTCTTTTTATGACCATTATAGTTCTGCGGCTTTGCAATTCTCTTTTCTAAGCATGTTAGCAACCTATTATCTAATAAAATCCACAAAATTAATAAGGCATCTCAATTCTTTTATCTAGTTCACTAATGATATTTAATACAGATCTTGACCTGCTCCTTCAGGATCCCATAAAGAAATCTCATGTTGATTCTAAGCTATTAGATGCTGTTCTTTCAAGGCCATAGTCTAGTTTATTTTGCTTAAGATTTGGTTTGGTCTAGGTTATATATTTTAGTTGTTTTGTTTTAAGAATGTTATAGGCTGAGTTAAAACTTAAGACAGTGGTATTCTACTTAAGAGTGCCAGAAGTTTATATTCTTTTTGGTTTATTCTTATTTAGGTCCCTTTTTAAAAGGACACATACAAATAAGTATGTCATGGTCTGCTTTTCCCAAAATTGTGTTTTCATCTCTAATATGTAGAAATTTTTCACACAATAAATTATCTTAGTTGTTAAGCTTATTTTTAGCCAATTGGTTAATAATGTCAATGCCATTTACCTTTTTCCTTTTTTAGGGATTCTTTATTCTGCAGCTTTGGAGGCATGGTAGTGAGGACTGTAGCAACATTCATAATTCTGAGTGCATCATTACTGATTTAAACACACGCATTCTTTCTTTAGTTATTTGGTTTTTCCTCTCCATTCATCATAGTTCCTGTTTTGCCTAGACCCACATATTTTTTCAACCGTTTTGTATAAGACAAATTCAAATAAATTATTTTGACTTACTACAGTCATCTATAAGAGAAGTACTCTGTTTTGAAACCTCCACTCTAGTTCCTTTCTTGACTTGGCTTTTTTAAAAATCTTGCTCCAGTTGTTTCTTTGTAAACTACCTTAATATGAATATAAAGTTGGAATTCTTCACAATTTTTTTAGTGTGGGCTTTTTGTTTTTGTTAAACACGAAGGGTACAGGCCTAAAAATACAAGTATATCCATCTAATTTATGGAGTTTACTCATCATTTTCCTTGAATTAATAGGTGTTAATGACTTAATAATTACCTTGACTCAAGTGTAAAATTCCTCCTTAGGATTTCTAAAAAACTAGGCATATTGAAATTGAGTAGTATAATGAAGAATAAAAAAAATGACTATTTTTTCTTTAATAATCAAAAAATTATGTTTAACTCAACACATTGGATTTATTAGTTTTTCTTCACATTGTGTTTGTTTGATATAGGTGTTTGGAATGGAACTCGTTGGCTGCTTATTTTCTAGAAACTGGAATGTAAGAGAGATGGCTCTCAGGCGTCTTTCCCATGATGTTAGTGGGGCCCTGCTGTTGGCCAATGGGGAGAGCACTGGAAATTCTGGGGGCAGTGGTGGAAGCAGCCCAAATGCTGGAGCCACTAGCGGGTCTTCCCAGGCCAGCATCTCAGGAGATGTGGTGGAGGCCTGCTGCAGCGTCTTATCGATGGTCTGTGCTGACCCTGTCTACAAAGTGTACGTTGCTGCTTTAGTAAGTAGTTTTATTCCACAACATATCATTATGGTTTTTCTTTCTTTCATAGATACTCTTTTAAAGATATAATAAAATTACTGTCTTTTTGTCTATAGCTGGTCCTCATTTTTGAATGTGTGTCTGCTTTCCTAAGTCAATCTGTGTCTCTGGAAGGAAAAGGCAGGGGGATTGGGAGGCAGGTACAGTAAAAGTATTTTACCTGATTTAATTTTGGAAAATCCAAGTTCTACTTTTACTTCATAATCCCAGGAATTTATAATTTTTCATTTATCTGTCATTTGAATTTTATTGGTTTTAATCTGTTAAAATTTCCTTTATATGCTGCTTACTCCCCCCAAATAACAATGTCTTGCTGCTCGTGTTTTCCTCAGTGGTTGCCTCACCCATGACCAATTAAAAATGTTTTGTGGGATTGAAAAGTGATCAAAGTTACTTTGATTTTTTTTATGTTGTCAATACAGATTAAGAAAAATATCTTTCCTTTGCATTTACTAGGGATTCTTCATGTTTTACTTAATTTTGCGTATTAATCTTTGTCAAGTAATATGTTTGTCAAGTGGCATTCCTTCCATTAAGGCACTGAAAATTCTATTTATGTTATTGTACAATAATATATTTCAAGTATTTTGCAAGTGCGTTTAATGAGCGAGCCCTGGGATTTGAGCCCCAACACTGCAAAATAAATAAATAAAAAATATAATGAGCAAATTCATTCATTTTTTTAAAATCTTAAGTGGTTATAATTGTTTTATATTTTCAACACAAATAAATAATATTTGAATGGTTAAGGTTTAAATTATCAAACTTATAGCTATCACTAAAGAAAAAACATTATAGAAAAATTATATATTTTTATAATTGATCTTTTGGAGATTAATTCTTCAAGGAGAATTTATTTATGATAAACATTTTGCTTGACTTTTTATAAATATTATATGGAAATTCAGGAAGCTTTTCACAGAAGAGGGTTCCATGACATAGACACCAAGCTGTTTTTCTAGTTTAACCTGTTAAACAGTTGTCTTTCATGAGAGCAATAAAGAGGATTTTACAGACAAAAACTTTAAGTGTATATTTCTTAGACCATTGTTTCTCAACTTCAGCACTGTTGCCATTGGCCACATAATTGTTTGTGAGGAATGGGAGAGCACCAGGGATGCTTTCCTGTGCACTATTAGGATGTCCAGCAGCATCCATAGCCTGTTCCCACTAGATATAGTAGCAAACCCACCTCACCCCTCTACCCCCTCAGACCCCTAGTGATGACAAGCAAGACTGTCTATGGGCATTGGCAAATGTGCAGTGGAGCTCAAAATTGCCTCCAGTTCAGAATCATTGTTGTAGAATAGTTCTTAACTAGTATGTTTTTAAAACTCAGCCTCTAAGCTACCTCTCATAGTCTTTTTTCTTCCTTGCATTACCACTTGTGCCTAATAAATCTTCTTGAGAAGTAATACAGTATGATGTTTGGGGTCAGAATTGAGTGACTTCATCATTTATCATACTAACTGGAATACTAATGTATTGATTAAATTGGGTCTAGTGTAAGATATAGAGACCTGATTCACAATCTATTTTCCCATTTGCTAGCAGTATGACTTTAGTAAAATTATTTAACTTCTTTTAAACTTAACAAGTCTCTCTTAAACTTTAGTTTGCTCACCTATAAAATAATTAAAAAATCTGAACTGTTAGATTTGGAGTGATGTTATGTAGAAGAAACCTAACCATGATGCCTAGCACATTGTGAGAATGTTGAATATATGATACCTATCATTGTTTCTTAAACACCATTTTAATTAACACCACTTTGAGTTATGATTCATTTCTATCATGATTTATTTGGTAGCTCATATTGTCTCAGATTAGGCCATTGTCTCTGATGCTTTTTAAATGTAGTTAAACTGACCTTCAGGTTTTTTTCCCTAGAAAACTTTAAGAGCCATGCTGGTATATACTCCTTGCCACAGTTTGGCAGAGAGAATCAAACTTCAGAGACTTCTCCGGCCAGTTGTAGACACCATCCTAGTCAAGTGTGCAGATGCCAATAGGTAAGACCTTATTGATGAACCACTTCAAACCATTGTATGAAAAGTTTCTCACACCACTTCAAATCATTGTGTATTAAAAGCTTCAAACTGGGCGGGGTGGCACATGCCTGTAATCCCAGTGGCTTGGGAGCCAAGACAGGAGGATAGCAAATTCAAGATTAACCTCAGCAACTTAGAAAGGCCCTAAGCAACTTAGTGAGAACCTGAAATAAGAAACTAAAATAAAAAGGGGCGGGGATCTGTGGCTCAGAGATCAAGCACCCCTGGGTTCAATCCCTGGTACCAAAAAGCAAACCAAAAAAAAAAAAAAAAGTTTTTAGCACAAGCCTCACACCTCATAGAATATTTGGTGCATATTTGTTAAGTGAGTCTTTGAATATTGTTTTCTAATGTAAGATTTGAAATTAAAATTTAGAAACTTAGAAGACTCTTAAGGTCTAGGAAAAGGATCTAATAACAAGTAAAAGCTAGCATAAAAAACTGCATGACCTGCACAAGTTGTATTGTGATTGCTTCTCTTACAGAACTTCATAATCTGAAGTCCAGTGATAAGAACAAGAGCAGACACACACACACACACACACACACACACACACATATATATATATATATATATATATATATATATATATGTGTGTGTGTGTGTGTAATCTCATTTTAGAGAAAGAGTTACACAGGATAGGCACCAGTGACATCATTATACCTACTAATGCCCTCTTTTCATAATCAAAAAAGAACCTCTTCCATTATTTTCATTGTAATGGAATTTTACTTTATTTATGATGGTTTAGTTTTTGTGATTTTATGTTCTCCTGCAATATCTTTAAAAATTAATAAGAAATGAGAATAATACTAACTGGAGAGAAAAATGTGAAGTTTGGTACAGTAAAAATGGGTATAAGCCATGCTTTTTTCAGACCAGTGGTTCTCTTTGTTTTCCCCTTTTATAAAATGGTAGGAAAAATCACTTTCATTTAATAAATATAGCTATAGTACATGACTGTTTGGAACTGCTCATTTTTACATCCCAGCAGATCCTGGATTGCAAGAAGTATTCAATCTCCCTTATTTTGCTTTTCTTGTTGCACCCAGATCTCTGCCAATTCAATATTTGTCTTCCTGCCCAAATTATCTGAGTTTACAGAGGGTCTCAAAAACTAGGTACCTAGGGCTAGGGATGTAATTCAGTGGTAGAGTGTTTGTCTATCATACACAAGGCCCTGGGTTCAATACCCAGCATTATATATATACACACACACACACACAAACACACTCACACAAAAGAAGTACCTAGCTGTGCCTAGATTCTTATCCCACGAAGTCTGTTTTGGTTCCATTGTTTTCTCACATAAGCCTCCAGATTGAAAGTATTAGAGGTTTTCTACTTGCTTGGGGAAATACCTGAAAAACATTGGCAAATTAACAAATAACTTGAAAATGCATAGGAAAAATCATGTGAGTCTTCAATATTAGAATAGGTAATTTTCTGAGAATGTGGGTGTTTTGTGGCATTTGTTGTTCACTTTCTGAAATTCTAAAGTCAGGTTGTTCACTTGGTGGATTGGAATAATTGAAAACATAAGAAATACTATAAAGGGATCTTATGATATTTGGGTTTTATGATATTCTCAGTCTGGAGAACACAAGGGTTTTGGATAGCAAGGTTTTGTTTTTAATTTTCAAAATTCTTAATGAAAGTTCAAAGATAAAAAAGTCATAATTTGCATTCATTTTTATTTTAAAAAGATAGTATATG
Source organism: Marmota monax (assembly GCF_021218885.2). NCBI lineage: Eukaryota > Metazoa > Chordata > Mammalia > Rodentia > Sciuridae > Marmota > Marmota monax. The sequence continues at coordinate 10,129,353 of NW_026693245.1, forward strand.
AAAGTAAACCTTTTATCTGATTTTTAAATAAGTACTTGCTTTCTAAGAGCCAGTACTGAAGATTCTATGCTTAATGTATGTGATAAATTTATGAATTATACCTACTAATAATTATTATTACTTGGAGTAGTATTGTTAATGTGATTTTAGTGGTGGAAAAGTAAACACTCCAGAAAATATTGTTTTTCTGCTTTATCACAAGGCTTTATATTACTACTCTGATATTGATATATATTTTGAATTTATATTGCTTTCCTTTCATTTTTAGCCGTACAAGTCAGCTGTCCATATCAACACTGTTGGAATTGTGTAAAGGCCAAGCAGGAGAGCTGGCAGTTGGTAGAGAAATACTTAAAGCGGGTAATAACTTTATTACTTAATTTTATTACTTAAAATTAATGCAGCATGTTTTATCATTTTCCTTGACCTAGTTAGTCTCTGCTGGGTCCATTACAGGATTTTGAAGTAATTATGTAAATTGATTCACCCAGCTAAGGTTAGAAATATGAGTTTATCAAGGAGAAATTCTTAAAACTAATATAATCCAGGGTATTCTCATTGGCCTTACACCATTCAATCATATTTTGTTTTAGACTTTCATATCACTCTTTTTAAGTCATTTTATTTTTACTTTCCTTTTGTAGGATCCATTGGTATTGGTGGTGTGGATTATGTCTTAAATTGTATTCTTGGAAACCAAACTGAATCGAACAACTGGCAGGAACTCCTGGGCCGCCTTTGTCTTATTGATAGACTGTTATTGGAATTTCCTGCTGAATTTTATCCTCACATTGTCAGTACTGATGTTTCACAAGTTGAGCCTGTTGAAATCAGGTGATTCTTTTTCCTGTGCAAATATATGACTTTCCTCTTCATACTTACCCCACATTCTCTCCAAGAATGGTATAGTTTAGATTTATGAAAAGCTCAGAAATTTAAAAGCATAGATAAGTTACTTGTACCCTAATATTTGCCTGGCATAGAATCCTAAAGTCTAAGCTATTTAATTAAAAAGTTAAAGATCTCTCATACAAAATTATTTTTGAAGTTTACAATCTATAAATTACCTTTTTTAATGTTCCATACCTTTATAGTCATTGAACTTGTCTAGAAATTGAATGTGTTTTGTTTTGTTTCCTTTCAGGTATAAGAAGCTGCTGTCCCTCTTAACCTTTGCCTTGCAGTCCATTGATAATTCCCACTCGATGGTTGGTAAACTCTCTCGAAGGATATATTTGAGTTCTGCAAGAATGGTTACCGCAGTACCCCATGTGTTTTCAAAACTGTTAGAAATGCTGAATGTTTCCAGTTCCACTCACTTCACCAGGATGCGTCGTCGTTTGATGGCTATTGCTGATGAGGTGGAAATTGCTGAGGCCATCCAGCTGGGCATAGAAGACACCTTGGATGGTCGACAGGACAGCTTTTTGCAAGCATCTGCCTCTAATAGCTATCCAGAAGCCACAGAGAACAGTTCCCTTGAGCTCACAGTACATTTAGAGAAAACTGGAAAAGGATTATGTGCTACAAAATTGAGTGCCAGTTCAGAGGACATTTCTGACAGACTGGCCAGCATTTCAGTAGGACTTCACAGTTCCACTACAACAATGGAGCAACCAAAGCCAATGGTTCAAACAAAAGGCAGACCCCACAGTCAATGTTTGAACTCCTCTCCTTTGTCTCATCATTCCCAATTAATGTTCCCAGGCTCATCGACCCCTTCTTCATCTGCCCCATCTGTACCAGCTGGCTCTGTAACAGATGCCTCTAAGCATAGACCTCAGGGTTTTATTCCCTGCAAAATACCTTCTGCATCTCCTCAAACACAACGCAAGTTTTCTCTACAATTCCAGAGAAACTGTTCTGAAAACAAAGACTCAGATAAACTTTCTCCAATCTTTACTCAGTCAAGACCCTTACCCTCCAGTAACATACACAGGCCAAAGCCATCTCGACCCACCCCTGGTAATACAAGTAAACAGGGAGATGTTTCAAAACATAGCATGACACTTGATCTAAACAGTACTTCCAAATGTGATGACAGCTTTGGCAGTAGCAGCAATAGTAGTAATGCTGTTATACCCAGTGACGAGACAGTGTTCACACCAGTAGAGGAGAAATGCAGATTAGATGTCAATACAGAACTCAATTCCAGTATTGAAGACCTTCTTGAGGCATCTATGCCTTCAAGTGACACAACAGTCACTTTTAAGTCAGAAGTTGCTGTCCTCTCTCCTGAAAAGTCTGAAAGTGATGATACCTACAAAGATGATGTGAATCATAATCAAAAGTGCAAAGAAAAAATGGAAGCTGAAGAAGAAGAAGCTTTAGCAATTGCCATGGCAATGTCAGCGTCTCAGGATGCCCTCCCCATAGTTCCTCAACTACAGGTTGAAAATGGAGAAGATATTATCATTATTCAACAGGATGTAAGTATCATCTTTAAGAGGTTAGAGTTTCCTTGGGGCATGCTAAAATATAATTCAGAAATGCTGTTTTTGTCATTGCAAACAGGTTGTTCATATACAGTTATTAAGTATACATTAATAATGTCTGTATCATTTAAAGAGCAATAGTTTGGCCTATTTCAGAAACATTTCTGGTTGATTCTGTAATGGTAATCACTTCTTTAATAAACATTGGTTGCTAGCATTGTCTGCTCAGAAATGAATTTTATAGGTGATTTGGGAAACCAGACTAAACAAGAATGATATTTTGCCAGGTTAATTTTATACAATCTTGCTCTTTTAATTTAACAGTAAAAAGAATTACTTTCATTTAATATGTAGACACTAGAGACTCTACCAGGACATACCAAAGCAAAACAACCTTACAGAGAAGACACTGAATGGCTGAAAGGTCAGCAGATAGGCCTTGGAGCATTTTCTTCTTGTTATCAGGCACAAGATGTGGGAACTGGAACTTTAATGGCTGTTAAACAGGTAAATATCTAGTGAGCACATAAGTGAAATTATTCAAATTATAAAATGAACCATGGATAAGTGAATAAAGGACATATGTAATCATGCATTTATATACTTTAGCAATTTAAGCTTTGAGAAATCTTAAGTTTTAAAATAGATGTTACCAAAGCACTACACACTCATGAATTCTTTATTAGAAGTTGAAGCCTGGTTATTGTAAGATATAGTAAGATGGGCCTTATGGATGTTTTGTTTTGGTTTTTAATTTGTTTTTGCCTGTTATGATTATTAGAAGTATGGTTTCAATACTGTTCAGCAGTATACTAGTATAATACTGCCTTGCTTTCTGTGGGTTGCTTTTCATATGAGCATACTTATCAAGATGTGAAAATAATAAAGCTTTCATTTTTAAATCATATTGATTGTTCTCCCTGATCAAGCTTTTCTTATCTTAATGTTGTCTTCAAACAATCAGTATCTTGACTGTATCCTAGTTTGGTTTTTGGTTTTGGTTTGGTTTTAAGAGTATTTTTCTTGTTTTTGGTTTTAGTTTTGGTTTCATTTTTCTGATATTTCATTGCTGCTTATGCTACATTCTTATTTTCTAAAACAGTTTGACTTGGCTAGTTGTTTTTTTTTTTTTTTTTTTTTTTTAAAGTACACTGCACTCGTGAGTACAAATGCCATCTGCTATTAATGTAAAAGCTAATTTGGATTTGTTCATTTTAGATCAGGTTGTTGGAACTAAAGAGAAACACCAGAATTCATATCTTTGTGAACATGTTTGAAACAGGTGACATATGTCAGAAACACATCTTCTGAGCAAGAAGAAGTTGTTGAAGCATTAAGAGAAGAGATAAGAATGATGAGCCATCTGAATCATCCGAACATCATTAGGATGTTAGGAGCCACATGTGAGAAGAGCAATTACAATCTCTTTATCGAATGGATGGCAGGTATGTTCATATATTAAATTATGAGTAATAATGCATAGACTTACATTTCTGCTCTTTAGGGAAAACAGTGTAATGAACACTTATTTTTTTAAATAGATTGAGTTTCTAAAAGCAAACCAATTCTAACATACTAACATAAATTATAACTACTTTGTTTTATCTTTTTTTTTTAATATAATAAAATACTACCTCTACCTTTAAGTTTTTACCAGTGTTTTTAAGTGATTATATAGTATTGGTTTATAAGAATCATCTTTTTTTTTAAATTTGGTTTGTATATGATCCATATTTTTCTGGGTGGCCATCATTAATTAAACAGATTTAAGAAGTATTTTCACATAATATAGAAGTCAAGTTATATTTTTAAAAAATTAGTACAGGTAAACTCGTTCAACCTTGTCATCTTGAACAAAGACTGAATTTTATTTTCTCTTATACGGAGTATACAGTAAAATAAGTGATTAAAGATGTGGTGAATAGATTGTGTTGATTTTTTAGATTTGCTTATCTCTGATCTACTTTTTAGGTTAAACATATAATTATTTCACTGTCTTATATGCTTTCTTTATATAAATTTTGGAGTCGTCTTAATCTATAAACAGAATTAAAAATAATATGTAGATATTTTAGACTATTATCTCAGAATAAAGACATTACATTTTTATTTTAATTAATTATTTTTATGTTATGTATTTTAATTTATTCTAATGTTTCTACATTGTAAGTTATATACTTAAGTGGCTACTTATATGTCCACAGCGTTTATGGCAGCATAAATATTTTTGAACGTATTGAAATACATAATATTTGATAGATTATAATATTTTAGACAAGAATTCTTAGATTTTTTTTTAATTTTGAAGAACAATAATATTGTAAATACTTCCAAATGAAGTCATTGAGTTTGTGACTTGCCCCAGGTCAGAGCTAGTAAATGGTAGGACATGACTGGGCCTTTGGCTTCTCCTTCTGGTCTCTTTACCTTCTGCTAAATAACATGTTAGCGTTGCTTACTTAAGTTGGTAATAAAGGCATTTGTATATTTTGATTGAGAAGATAGAGGAGTAAACTGTATGTTTCAGAAGTGGTACGATTCAAAATTAACTTCTAAAGCTTTCTGAAATCTTGGGCTTCCAGTAAACTAGCTTCATGAGGATTCTATAAAAATTGAGATGATCTAGGAAGTCAGTTTCACCTTGGTTTTTTGTTTTGTTTTGTTGTTTGATTTTGTTTTGTCAGTTTCACTTCTGATAGTAAGATATGAATTGAAAATTTCAGTTGAGAATATCAGTTCTTGCCTTTCAAGCTTAAGAAATCAAAGTGTAATAGACAATCTTAATTCTGGCCTAAGTTTTTGATAATCATTACTGTTTTGTGTTTGTGTTACAGGAGGATCTGTGGCTCATCTGCTGAGTAAATATGGAGCCTTCAAGGAATCAGTAGTCATTAACTACACTGAACAGTTACTTCGTGGCCTTTCTTACCTCCATGAAAACCAGATCATTCACAGAGATGTCAAAGGTAAGAATTCTTTTATTTTCCACTAAGAAAATAAATGTCATTTTAAAATTTGGACATTTGTTGATGATTTCTAACCTAAGTTTCTAACTATGGGATTGTTTCTCTGAATAACTTAAATTTTTAGAATACTAGAACTTAAAGGAGCTTTAAGGTCATTTAATCTGCAGCGCTCATTTTATAGAAATGTCAGTACAAGAAAGGCTGTCTCCTGATCACTTGGCTTGTTGGCTTCATATTGTGCTGCCTCCCAGGAAGTTTCTTTTCTTGGTTTTATTTGTTTTATTTAAAGTAATTGGTATATCATAAACTTCTGTTAAGTAAAACTCAGATCTTTTGTGGTTTAGTTCATTTTTATAAAGGACAACTTTGGTATTTCATAATGAGGCTCTTTAGTACTTCACATAGCCTATCTACTGAAGGAGTGTTATAAGGTTAATTTTTAGGAATAAGATCAGAAACTTTGCAATTGATTAAAAAAAATACCTAGAGGAAATACTCTAATGTGTAGGCATAGATAGCACTTCCTCAGTAAGACTCATGTAGCTCAGGAAATAATAACAAGACTTAGTACGTGGGATAGCATCAGATTTAAAAGCTTTTTGCACAGCAAAGGAAACAACACTCTGAAGAGAGAACCTACAGCATGGGAAAAAGTCCTTGTCAGCTACTCTTCCAATAGATTAATATCTAGTAAGACCTCAAAAAACACCAAAACCTCCAAATAACTCATTCACTAAATGGGAAAGTGAATTTAAAAAAAAAAAAAAAAAAAAATCCTCAAAATAACAAATACAAATGGCTTACAGTTATCTGAAAAAAATTTTTGACATTTTTAGCCATCAGGGAAATATAAATCAAAACTGCACTGAGATTTCATCTCACTGCAGTTAGAATGGTAGCTATTAAAATACAGATAACAAATGCTGGTGAGGATGCAATGAAAAAGGAATTCATACACCTTGGTGGGAATATATAGCCACTATGGAAATCAGTATGGAGATTCCTCAAGAGAGTACGAGTGGAACCACCATATGACCCAGGTATTCCACTCATCAATATTTATCCAAAAGAATTAAAGTGTACAGAGATATATGCATACCCATGTTTATGGCAACACAGTTCACAATAACCAAGTTATGGAATCAGCCTACATGTCATCAACAGATGAATGGATAAAGAAAATGTGGTGTGTGTATATGTACACTAGGAAGTTTTGCTCAGCCAGAAAGAAGAATGAAATTAGGTCATTTGCAAGAAAATGGGTGGAACTGGGGAGCATTATGTTAAGCGAAATAAACCAAACGTGGAAAGACAAGTGTCATGTGTTTTCTCTCATATGCTGAAACTAAAGGAAAAACAGTTTAAAAAAAAAAAAGATTAATTTTTTTATTAAGCTAGAATTATGAAATGAGCATAAATTTAAATTGGTCTAGACCAGAATGTTTTCACAAAACTTTGTCTTACAATGTAAATTATACTAAAATTTGAATTTTGGAGAAAGATTTTGTTGGAAATCATTATACTGAAGGTTTTTGAAAGGTTCACCAAGTCTCTGTCCTTTTTCTTTGTATGCCTTAATTGTTTTTTTCCAGATTTTCTTTCTGAGGTTTTAGATTTTATTTACACTGGAGAGATCTGTGTGTAAATAAAGTGAAGGGAGAAGAGAGGATCTTTCTCTTAACCTCTGACATGTAGTCCATTCCTTTCTTTTTTCTTAGTACTGGGTTTTTTAAATCAGTCCTTACTTTTGTTTTTAACATACAAGGTCATTTCCTGTTTCTCTTGACAGGTGCCAATTTGCTAATCGACAGCACAGGTCAGAGGCTCAGAATTGCAGATTTTGGAGCTGCAGCCAGGTTGGCTTCAAAAGGAACTGGTGCAGGAGAGTTTCAGGGACAGTTATTGGGGACAATTGCATTTATGGCACCTGAGGTGAGAAGTAGCTTTGTGATGAAAGAAAATATTTTGGAGGTCTATGTAACAGCATTATACCACATTACTTCACAGTGGTATCCAGTATATGCTTAGAACTCCAGGGCCCTTAAAAAAAGATTTTAACAATATCTACATTTCAGACCCTTATTTCAGTCCTTTCCTTCGTCTTGAAAAAAATGACAAACATTTTTAATAGATTTGCTTAAAGGCAAAGTACTGTGGGTTAGTTTATAGTAGTTGTTTTGTAATAAACCCAAAGTATCCATAATAGAAATATTTTTAAATTATCTATTCCCAGGGGACATGAGCCCAGAGGCAGGCCTTGTCAGTAGTAGACATTTACTATAGAGCATTGCTCCACTGAACTCGGCCTCTCAAGAACTGTATGCACAGTTCTTCATGTTCATAGTCAGTGATTATGTGTTGCCTACTTGCCCCATCATTTACTAAGATCATGGGGTGCTGCTTTGGAATTCTGTGATGTTTATTTTTGTGTGTACATAGGATATTAAGCTTATTAATGACGTATCAGGCAGGCCAGGAAATTGTTATTTATTTATTTTTTGCTCTGAAGTAAACTTAGAATTTAGAATCCAGAACTACAAAATTGTTTTCTCTTTTTTAAATGAATCATGTTACCAAATTAACTCTGCTTTATTTTAGGTCCTGAGAGGTCAGCAGTATGGTAGGAGCTGTGATGTATGGAGTGTTGGCTGTGCTATTATAGAAATGGCTTGTGCAAAACCACCTTGGAATGCGGAAAAACACTCCAATCACCTTGCTTTGATATTTAAGGTAATTGTGAGATAGCAATTACTTCTTTGTGACTTAAATTCTCATGGGTTCTCCCTGTCAACCTAACATAAAGACATATTTTCCTTGAAATAAATGTATATGTATATATCTCCAGAAATTTAGATAGTGTTGTCACTTTAAACTACTTTTATGTGGCATTTACAGCCATTTCCAGTGTTCCAGGTTGTTATGGTCTGTAAAGTCTCTTACAAACACTGAATCACTGTCCCCAGGCAAAATATGCACATATACCTGTCACTTTAAAAACTTGAAGTTCTTCATGTATTTTGCACAATTAGAATTTTTTAAAAAAATCTAATTTACTGTTTTCTTTATTTAAAAACTTTACATCAATTATCAAATCCTATTTACCTTTTTTTCAATTCCCAAATTCCCAACGTAGACTAGTGTACTGGTTGAGATTTTTATCTTTTGAGTAGACAAAGTGATAGGCCTTGAAATCATACAGACCTGGTTTCAAACTCTGACTTTCAATGCCAATGTGACCATAGGAAAATAACTTTTTGTGTCTACCATTTGTTTTCTTCTTTGTCAAATGGATACAATAATAGGACTTATTTCATGGGAGTAGTATAAAGATAAACAGAAGTACCTCTGGGACTTAGTCAACCACTTGGCCCACAGTCACCCCCTCACCTGCCATAATTTCCTTCAGTTCTCCCCACCCCTAGTCACCTCTCTAACAATCTTTTTCTGGAGTTCTCTCTCACTTTCCCTCTGTTCTTTTATGCTTCCCTTGTCCCCTCTCTGTTGTGGTTCAGATGCTGAATCTCATTAAGGCCCACAGCCAGTGCTGCACCCGCTGCCGGGGTGTTTCTTTACACCTCTGCCCACATCTGCTCCTTCTCCAGACTCCCAAAGCATTTCTGTATATGTCTGTTTCTGATCCTTCCTTTGTTGTTATTGTGGTTATTTATGTTCCCATCTTATCTTTTTCAAACTGACGCTCCTTGAGTCTGTTCATGTCTGATTCATTTTTTCCCTTCCAGAGTCTTATACAGAAGTTACTCAATAAAATATTCATGGCTAGGATCAGTGTGAAGTTTGCTGTTATTTTTAGAGCTTTGTTAAAATCCCAGAAACAAATGGAAATGAGTTTCAGATTGGCACAGTTCAATATTATAACAGATTTCATTGCATTCTTCCTCACAGGTAGAATTTAAAGAGAATTATACTGTGACATTTTCAGTTTCCATAACTCCCAGTAAATACTTTGAGATCTATGAAAGCCACAAATATGTAGAAAAACAGCTTTTTTCAAATACTTTTATACCCTCTTTGTGCTAGTTTAAGTTGCTATAGCACCTTTTTTTTTTTAAGAGAGTGATTTGGCAATAGCTGCCCAAATTTTAAATGCCCTTATTCTTTGATTCAGCTCTGCCCATTGTTAGGAATCCATTCTTAAATTTATCCATAGGAAATTGCCAAGTTCAGGATTATCCATTGCACAATTAATTGTAGAATCTAAAACCTGAACTAATGGAAGTGCCCAACACTAAGAAATTATACACACAATGTAAAACTGTACACATTTTGAGAGTAAGGTCAAGTTGGTGGTGTTGATTTACAAAGTACTATGAGATATAGTAATAAGTGAAAAGAGCAGAATGTATAAAGTGTTCCCTTTTGTAGGAATTTTATAAAGAAAATCTAAAGTATGAAAATATTGACTTTTTTACTTCATGAAGGAAATACGAGAAATAGGTGAATGGTTACATTTGGAAATAGGGAGAATGGATGTCATTTTTTGTTTTATATTTTTTGTTTTCTGGTGTTTAAGGTGTATACATATCAGTCAAGTATATCTTGGTATAAGATCATAGACTTTTTAGAATTTTTTTATATCTGTATATTTTAATCCAAAGCATTCACTTACTAGGGTGGGAAAAGGGAAAGTTTTCTTATGATTAGAAGTAGGTAGGTTTAAATTATTTAGATTCATTTTTAACTTATTTATCAAAAAGTTAGTTCTTCATGGTGTTTGATACTAAGAATTAAGGTGTGTCCAAATTGAAGATAAAAATTAATGCAGTGGACAATCATGTATAGATAGAGGTTTTGAAATTCATGCACATGTTTTCTATATCCAAAATGCACTTGTGGAAAATTTCAACACTATTGCTTTTTTTCTTACAGATTGCTAGTGCAACTACTGCCCCATCAATCCCTTCACATCTGTCTCCTGGCTTACGTGATGTGGCTCTTCGTTGTTTAGAACTTCAACCTCAGGACAGACCTCCATCAAGAGAGCTACTGAAGCATCCAGTCTTCCGTACAACATGGTAGCCAATTTATACAAATAAAAACTGTAATAGAGACAGGATGCTCAACAAGGAAAAAAAACTTTCGTGGGGAACCACGTTGATATTCTACTGGCCTTCATGCCACTGTACAGCTATGAATGAGGCCAGTGGGGAACCCTTACCTAAGTATGTGATTGACAAATCATGATCTGTACCTAAGCTCAATATGCAAAAGTCCACAAATTGTGCAGAAACTGTAAACCGTGCCTTTCAACGAACTGGCCCTAGGTGAACAGGAAAGCAATGACGTTTGCATGACTAAACAGAAGCATAATTTTATTTTTTTGGAGCACTTTTTCAGCAATATTAGCAGCTGAGGGGCTCAGGATCTATTTTAATGTTTCAGTTATTCTTCCATTTCATATAGTGATCACAAGCAGGGGGTTCTACAATTCCGTTCCTTTTTTTTCTTTTTTTTTTGGTCACTGGCTATAAAAATCAGTATCTGCCTCTTTTAGGTCAGAGTATGGTATGAGTAGCAGTAAATACATAATTTTTTAAAGTTGATATCTTCTTGACCCACAATTGACTTTTTTTTTTTTTTTAAATGCCTGGGCAATTGTGGTTCATGTGCATTTTACTGTTGGCCCATTCATTTCGTTTTTGGAAATTATGGTTCTGTATTTTCATTTCACCTTCATTTTTCTTTAATATTCAGGGAAAGGTGATCTTTTCAAACCAGAAAAAAAAAATAGAACTAGGTGTGAATTAGAATTTATTAAATATCTTGCTATTGCAAGAGTTTTTAACTACAGATTGAAAAATTTTTAATTGGAATATAATAAAGTACTGCCTATATTGAGTCAGTCACTACTTTTACTGTGCAAGTTAAATATAAATTAACAAAATCAACTGTTCAGCTTACAATCAAGAACAGGATTACCTTGAAATTTATTTGAATTTTTTTAGTGTTTCGGTTTCTTTCGCTAAATGGTAGGAAACTTCACACCATTTAAGACTTACTCTTTATATAACAATCCATCATTCATCATTACCATTGATTATAAAATGTAACTGCTATATTCCTTCCACCATGCATCGTCTCTTTAAACTAGGTATAGCTGATAAAGAAAAAGTAACCTAATTACTCAACTATTAATCAGTAAATTTTTAAAAAATAAATTTGCTTTGAACTTAGAAAAAGTGTTCAGAAAAAAAAGTGAAATTGAATTTCATTTACATAATAATTCCTTGAATTTTGTGCAGTTATTTAATGGTTTTAATCTGGAGTTGAATTCAGATGCATGGAATTCTGAAGGAAAATGGTAGCTCTCTTATCCTTTCATGTATGTGAGTCTTTTAAATCATGTACTGATTAACTATTAAACACAACTTTGAGATGTTAAGTTTTAACTCTTCAGAAGCCAGTGTGAAATAGAATTGGTTAATCTCAAAGACTCAGGATAAACTAAATAAGCTATATAGAGTACATTTAGAATGTACAACACAAATTGGAAGTAAAAGAAGTTACAAGATAAGTTTACAGGGATATATTGCTATAATTTTTAAAAGGCAGTTTTTTTTTTTAATGTGATTGTGTTTCTTAGTGAAATTTTACATTCCTTTGTTTTGGAAGATTGGCAATATTTGAAGAGTTAAAAATAGTACAGAAATGTGAAGTTTGGTAGCTCTAAATGTGTTGTACTTTGCTTTTTTATTTTGTTTTTGTTTTTGGTTTTTTTGACTACTTAGAATTTTCACAATTCTAATAAGATTGTTTCCAAGTCTCTCAAGTGCAAGCTTTAAAGGACGCACTCTTGCCATTTTATGTACTGGAAGATCATTGGTCAGATTAATACTGTGTCTGACAGAAATGTAAACTGTATAAACTGAGGAACCTCAGCTAATCAGTATTACTTTGTAGATCACCATGCCCACCACATTTCAAACTCAAACTATTTCTAGATGTCAATCCACTGTGTTTGAGTTTGTTTGCAGTTCCCTCAGCTTGCTGGTAATTGTGGTGTTTTGTTTTTTGTTTTGTTTTCAATGCAAATGTGATGTGATATTCTATTTTCTTTGGATCAAAGCTGGACTGAAAATTGTATTGTGTAATTATTTTTGTGTTCTTAATGTTATTTGGTACACAAATTGTAAATAACGTCTACTGCTGTTTATTCCAGTTTCTACTACCTCAGGTGTCCTATAGATTTTTCTTCTACCAAAGTTCACTTTCATAACGAAATTATATTTGCTGTGTGACTATGATTCCTAAGACTTCCAGGGCTTAAGGGCTAACTTCTATTAGCACCTTACTATGTAAACAAATGTTACAAAAAAAAAAAAAAAAAAATCTCTGGGTTAAGAAAATTTGGCTTAAATGTATCCTTTGTTATTTTAAATATATCAAGATATTTTAATTAAAATTTTTACCCCATTGAACCAATTTTATAGTATTTGTACCTATTTTGGTGTTTTGTCTTTATAGTAAATAAAAATTTTTGAACAAAAGTTAATTTGTTACTTTTGAGGTTTTTTAAAAATAATTTCATACTCATAAAAACGTTGCAAGAACAACAAACAGTTGCTATATACCCTTCACCCAAAGACCCTAGTCAGATTTCTCTAGCTGCCCAATTATGTCCCTTATAGCCAGAGGATCCAAACCAGGATTACTTGTTGCTCTTACTGTCATATTTCTTCGGTTTTAGAAACATAGAACTGGTCATTTGTTCTTCCTTGACCTTCATGGACCTAGTATTTTTTAATAATTATAGGTTATTGGTTTTAGAAGCCCCTCAATTTGACTTTGGTGCTACCTCATAATGAGACTCAGAGCGTGCAGGCTTGGCTCTACCATCAGAGGAGACGCTGTGCTCTTCTCAGCTCACCACAGCAGGAGGCATACAAGGTTCAGGGTTCACCAGTGATAGATACTGCCACTGTGGAGTTACTGTTTCTCTTTATAATTAATACTCACCTAAATATTAAGTATTACATAAATAGACTATTTCTGATCCATTGCTAGCTCCTGGCTCTTATTACTCAGATGGTTGCCAAATGGCATTATTTTCTCTTTGTTCCTTATATGGTATTAGTTGCCATTTTGCCATTAAGAAGAACTTTCTCTTCTATTTATTCATTGCACGTCATGAATTTACTCAATTTGTAACAGATTTGATTAGTAGGAGCTTCTGATTACTAGCTGCTCTGTCCTTGGCAAGTCACCATTATTCTTTGGACACCTCCATTACTTTCAGTGCCATCTTATGTGTCATCTGCTTTGGTTCTTGGATCAGCCATTTTGTCCAAAAAACTCGATTCCTTTGATGGAAAATGATACTTGAAAACCCAAATCTACATACTGTATACATATATAGAACATTACATGGCACTCCAATAATATGTACAATTTTATCTTTTATGTATTAGTTTTAAAACAGTTACCTCAAAAGAAGGAAGGAGCCTCAGTGTGTGGCACACAGCTGTAATCCCAGTGGCTTGTGAGGCGGAGACAGGAGGATCGATCACAAGTTCAAAGCCAGCCTCAGCAACTTAGCAAAGCCCTCTCTCAAAAAATAAAAAGGGCTAGGGATATGACTCAGTGGTCACAGAAGAGAGTAAAGGGAATCAGAGTAAAGGACAAATGGAATAGAAAAAATAGGAAAATGTCAGACCTAAATCCAACTGTCAGTTACACTAAATGTGAATAAATTAAATATTCATGTAAAAAGCAAAAAAATTAAAACCAAGATCTGAGTGCTAGCTCATGTGGGTATCAGTACTCACAGGCCCTCTTCATAGAACTATAATATATACATGAATATACGCAGTTTTATACACACAAATGCAAAATAGTATATATAAACCTATATGCACACAGCCACATGCAAACCATGAGTTCACACCAATCTTACGATTTGATCAAACACTAAAAGGGTTTATTCAAGCAGTCTCTCTTCCCAAATTTACAACTCTCAGAGAAACCTGGCACCAATTCTTTTTCTTGTTTTGTTTTGTTTTTGTTTGTTTGGGGTGTGTGTGTTTTCATTTTTGTTTTGTTTTTTGTTTTGATAACTGGGAATTGAACCAGGGGTTATTAACCATTGAGCCACATCCCCAGCTCTTCTTATTTTTTATTTTGAGACAGAGTCTCACTGAGTTGCTTAGGGCCTCACAAAGTTGCTGAGGCTGGCCTCAAATTTATAATCACCTGCCTCAGCCTCCTGAGCCACTGGGATTACAAGCATGTACCACCATGCCCAGCTTCCATTTATTCTTAATATACTTGGCTATTCACTCAGTTATTCCTTGTCTTTCTCTCCCATGTAATTTATCTCTATTATCCACCCTACTTGTCTTTCTATATGGACTGTCCTTACTTCAACCTGACTAGGGCTTTTTTTCTAATAGGCTTTATTTTTTATTGTTCTTAAATTATCTATACATGTGTATCTCTATTTTAACTGATAAAGATAAATTGTATACACTTATGAGATACTATAAAATGTTTTTTATTTATTCTTTTTAGATATACATGACCATAGAAAGAATTTTGGCATACATACATGGAGTAAAAATTCCCATTCTTGTAGTTGAACGTGATATGGAGTTACACTGGTTGTATATTCATATATGAACATAGGAAAATCATGTCTGACTCATTCTACTATCTTTACTATTTCCATCCCTCCTCCCTTCCCTTTATTCCTCTGTGTCTGATCCAATGAACTTCTAGTCTCCCCCTGCCATTATGTGTTAGCATCAGCATATCAGAGAAAACATTCAGTCTTTGATTTGGGGAGACTGACTTATTTCACTTAGCATGACAGTCTCCAGTTGCATCCATTTACTGCCAAATGCCATAATTTCACTTTTCTTTAGGGCTGAATAATATTCTGTTGTGTATATGTACCACATTTTCTTTATCCACTATATGATGTTTTGATACTTGTATACATTGTATGATGTTCAAATCAATAAAATATCTCTTCAGACATTTCTTTATGGTTAAGTCATTAAAAATCTTTTCTTATTGAGCTACATACACACATGCACGCACACACGCAGTTATCTATAGCACACTAGGACTTCTTATTCTTATCTTACTTAGTACTGATGATCAACTCTTTTCTAACCTTCCGTCTGTATTCTCCTCAGCCTTTGGTAACCATCTTTCTACTCTCAGTTTCTAAGGGATGAGCTTTTTTAGGTTCCAGATGTGAGAGAGATCAGGTAGTACTTGTCTTCTGTGTCTGACTTATTCCTGTAATGATCTCCATGCCCATCCACGTTGTCCCAAATAACAGGATTTAATTTTTCATGTCAGAATACTATTTCATTGTGTATGTGTACCTCATTTATCCATTTGAGTTGATGGACACTGAGGTTATTTCCGTTTTTTAGCTATTGTGAATAGTGCTGCAATAAACATGAATGTGCAGATGTGTCTTTGATTTCATTTCCTTTACATAGTTACCTAGGAGTTGGATTGCTAGATCGTAGTTGAATAGACTTTATTTTTTAAAAACAGGTTCAAAGCAAAATTGGGCAAAAGGTACAGATAACCTTTATAACCTTTCCAGATAACCTTATATATAACACCTGTGTTCACACACAGCTTCCCCCACTCTCAACAAAGTGCTTTTTGGCAAAATAAGGAAAGCATTTTTAAAAAAACTTCAGTGAAAATAATACCTCTTTTTAACATCTATATGATGTGAGTTATATACATTCACATAAATGCTCAACTACTCCTAGATGTCATAAACTTAACCGATTGTGCTCTATAGCTACTTTTAGATCCTGTATAAGAAAGCATAAAAACTGTTAAGCTATGGAGAAGAGGAATATAAATTTCTTCACCAGCTACTATTTATTAGGCATAATTTGAAGCACAAGGATTATACTCTATTTTACAAATGAGGAAAAGAGAATATCAATCATTCTATAATTCAAGGTATACCAAGGAACTCACTTTGGTCAACCCCATGGTTTTAGCCTCAGATGGTGTCTTCTATTTGAGTGTTGCTGTTTTCCACTTTTTATTATTTTTATTTCTGCTCTGTAGTCATTTCTCACATCATCAAACTAGATGATCCACCTTGCAAGATGGCACTGAGTTCCAAAGCCATTTGAGTCCCTATATTTGTTTTTCAGTTTCTGTAAAATTCAATTTAAAACATATATCTTGTTTGTTTATTATTTCTCTATTTCTTTCTTTATTTTGGCTCTGGGGATTGAGCCTAGGGGTACTTTATCACTGAGCTATATCCCCAGCCCTTTTTATGTTTTTATTTTGAAACAGGGTCTCAGTTGCTTAGGGTCTTTTTAGTTGCTGAAGCTGGTCTCAAACCTGCAATCCTCCTGCCTCAGCCTCCTGAGTCACTGAGATTAGAGGTATGTGCCACAATGCCCAGCTAAAATATACATCTTAGAATTTACAACATGTTAGAACTTCACAAAATTGCAGGATACAAAATCAACATACAAAAATCAGTAGTGTTGCTAGTATGAATTAACTGAAATAGAAATCAAGAAAACAGTCCCATTTATAATAGCCACAAAAAAAACAGTCTAGGAATAAGTTTAACCAAAGAGGTGAAAGATTTTTACAATGAAAACTATAAAACCTTAATGAAAGAAATTGAAGAGGACATACATATACACACAGGGGTAATACATCTCATACTCATGGATTGAAAGTCTCAATTTGTCAAAATGTCCATGCTATCCAAAGCAATCTACAGATCCAATGAAATCCCTGTTATAATACCAATGACATTCTTCAAAGAACTAGAAAAAAAAATCCTTAAATTTTTATGGGATCACAAAACACTCTGTTTGGTCAAAGCCAATCTTGAACAACAACAACAAAAAGTAAAGTCAGTGGCATTACACTACCTGACTTCAAATATACAAAAAACTATAGTAATCAAAACAGCATGGTATTGGCATTAAAAGATACACAGAGGGCTGGGGTTGTAGAGTGCTTGCCTCACATGTGTGAGGCCATGGATTCGATTCGATCCTGAGCACCACATAAAAATAAATAAATGAACAAAAATAATGATATTAGGTTCACCTACAACTAAAAAATATTTTTAAAAAATACACAGAGACCAGTGGAACAGAATAAAAAGCAAAGAAATAAACCACACACCTATAGTCAACTGATTTTCAACCAACATGCTAAGAACACATTAGAGAAAGAATAGTCTTTTCAATAAATAGTGCTGGAAAAATTGGGTATCCACATGCAGAGGAATAAAACTAGATGTCTCTCAACAGTTAAAAAAATCAATTCAAAATGAATGAAGGTTTAAATGTAAGACATGAATATATAAAACTATTAGAGAAAAACAGGGGAGCCAGGCCCAATTACACACACCTATAATCCCAGCAACGTGGGAGACTGAGGCAAGAGGATTACGAGCTGAAGGCCAGAAACGGCAACTTTAAAACGGACTGAAGATGTTGTTCAATGATAAAGTGTCCCTGGGTTCAACCCCCAGTACCAAAAATAAATAAATAAAAATTCTAGTTAAAAAACAAATAAAGTTGTTTTAAAAGAAATAAGGAGAGGGTTGGGGATATAGCTCAGTTGGTAGAGTGCTTGCTTCATGTGCACAAAGCCCTGGGTTCAATCCCCAGTACCACAAAAAAAAAAAAAGAAGAGAAAACAAAACACAGGGGAAAGATTTGAAGACATTAAACTTGGGCAAGAATTTTTTGGAGAAGACCCCAAAAGCAGATAACAAGAGCAAAAATAGACAAATGGAAGTACATCAAACTAAAAAGTTCTGCACAGCAAAGAAAATAATGATTAGAGTGAAGACAGCCTGCAGAATGAGATACATTTTCAAACTACACATCTGACAAGAGGTTAATATACAGAATGTATTAGAAAGATCAAAACGTCCATAGCAAAAAAAAATTAATTTAATTTAATTTAATTTAAAAATGGGCAATGAGGGCTGGAGTTGTGGCTCAGTGGTAGAGCACTTGCCAAGCATGCGTGAGACACTAGGTTTGATCCCAGCAGCACATAAAAATAAACAAAGGTACTGTGTCCACCTACAACTTAAAAAATTGTTTTAAAAAATGGGCAATGAACCTAAATATACACTTTTCAAATGATATACAAATGGCCAGCACGTATATGAAAAAACACTCAGCAGCACTAATACTCAGGGAAATGCAAAACAATAAAATGTCACCTCACTCATTAAAAGTGGCTATTATCACTCAGGAGGCCTAGGCAAGAGGACCACAAATTAGAGACCAGCCCAAGCAACTTAGGGAGACACTGTCTCAAAATAAAAATATGAAAAGTCCTGGGGATGTACTTAGTGGTCAAGCACACTTAGGTTCAATTCTCAGTACCAAAAACATCAATGGGTACTAAGTTACAATCAGGAATAAGAAGTTCAGGAGTGTTATTGTACAATACAAGGATTACAGAAACAATTATATACTGGATATTTCAAAAACCAGAACAAAGGATTCTGAACGTTTTCCTCATAAAGAAATGATAAATATTTGAGGAAATAGTATGTTTAACTTGATTAGAGCATTACATAATGCATACATTTATTAAAATATCACAGGAGAAGAGCCATCTTGGGACTGCAGCATGATGGAGCCTATGAAAACTTGAAATCCAGACTCCTGAGATCGCATTTTGCAAGGGGAACACAGATTAGAGAGGTAGGAGAGAGCCAGGCCCTCCCCAGCTCCATAAGCCCAGAGGCTCGGTAGGGACTGACAGGACTGGTTACAGAGGGCAGAAGTTTAGAAGAGGGTATGAAGGAATTTTGTCCTCGCCCAGCCAGTGGGTCCACTGTCCCCCTTCCCGGGGCATCCAGGCAGCACTCACTGGGTCCCTGCACCAGCCTGAGCCCTGACTTCCTCCCTGAGCCCAAGTCGGGCTTTTACTGGTCCGTAAGTCCCACCAGGTCCAGTATCAGTCTGGCATCCAATATTGCCCTCTGGCTCCCCAGTCCTCAGTCTCACAATTCCTTCCTGGCCCCTGACCTGGCCCATGGCTCACAGCTTCTGGGCCAGCCCACAGGCTACAGGGCCTGGCCTTGATCTGTCATGTGAAACAGATGGGTTCTGGGGTGGCTGGGCCCCAAATTGCCCCATGGCTGCTTAGCTGCAGGACCACCAAGTGGAGTGCACAGCTTTGCCAGGGATCGCAGGTCCTGGCATCCAACCACATGTTCTGTCACTAGGCCTTGATCTGCCCTTCACAGAGCAGCTGGACACCCCACATGGCCAAGACCCCAACTTGCACCACACCTGCTTAGCAGACTGACTTGCCTGGTCCAGCACACAGCTTGTGGCCCCCCTCACAGGTACATTGATTTATTGTCAGAACAGCTAATAACCCCACCTAACTGCTGAGAAGGGAAGCTGAGAAACTATTGAACACCAGTGAAAACAATTGTTTAACTTTTCATTAAGATCCTTTTTTTCCTCTTTTCTTTTGTTGTTTTTTTTTCTCACATCTCTACCATTTTTAAAGCAATTATTTTTCATGCATCAGTTTATTGAGGACTGGGACATGAATAGTATATTTCATATTTTTCACTCTTTTATACATTTACTTTCTAAAAATATATTTTTTTAAAATTTTTACTTTATATATCTATTTTTGTCTGTCTTATATCTGTGTCCCTTGGTTCTCTGTCTTTTCTCCTGCTAATAATCAACCTTGATTATTCCCTCTTTCACTCTTCCTATACTTTTTACTTCTATCTTCTCCTTCCTCATAAACATTACATTTTACACCACACCTATTCTCTTTGTCCACCACCAGCATTATAAACCTTTTTGCAAACTTACTGTTTTTATTCTGGATAATAACTGAACACATCATTTCTGTTTATTGCAACAAAACTGTAGATGTCGTAGTAGGGACTATTTGGTTTAATGCTATATATTGTTTGCCTTGGTTGCTTTAAAGGCAAGGTACTGGAAACCTCAGGGACACTATAAGTCTATAATGTAGACTACAGGGTAGAAAGTGTATTGCCTGAGATCCACATTACTAGATGGGTATACACAAAAACAGTGTGAAGAAAAAAAAAAAAACCCAACAGGGAAAAAATTGCCCCAAACAAACTAAGATCCACCAAAAATAGAATCCAATGATACCACAGTGGAAGAAATGTCAGAGAAGGAGTTTAGAATGTACATAGTTAAACTGATCCATGAGGTAAAGGAAAATGTAAGGAGTTAAATCAGAGATAAAATTCAGGAGGTAAAAGATGACTTCAATAAAGAGATAGAGATTCTGAAAAGAAACCAAGGAGAAATCCTCAAAATGAAGGAATCAAATATAAAAACCAAACTAAAAATTAAATAGAAAGCATCACCAAAAGACTAGACCACTTGAAAGACAGAACTCAAGCAATGAAGACAAAATATATTATTTTGCAAATAAAGTTGACCACACAGAAAAGATGGTAAAAAACTATAACAGAACTTCCAAGAAGTATGGCACTGCCGCAGTCTGGCTGGGCACAATCAGGAGCCACTTGTCAAAAGAAACTAACTTTATTTTTAGAACCACACACGCCAAACAAAACAGCCTCTCAGGAAAAACCCTCAGAGCCCCAACTGCCACCACCGGCTTTCCACAAGCCTCTCTCTCCCACAACACAAGCCTCTCTCTCCAACAAGCCTCTCTCCACCTCCCCCAATCCTCCTGCTCTTGAGGCCGATTGGCTGGGTCACGTGGGCGAAGCCAAAAAAGTCCCCCAATGAGCAGCTCCGTGGTCTGAAAGGGCAGGGAAACAGCCCAATGAGCATCACCACAGAGGAGCCAATCAGCTAGATGTTGCTGGGGCCGCTGTGAGCCAATCATCAGCCGGCAGCTGGAAGTTTGCTGGCAGCTGGAAGTTTGCTGGGGCCCCTTTGGCTGTGGCTCTCAACATGGCACAACATAAAAAGACCAAATTTAAGATTTAGCAAGATAGTTGAAGGCATAGAGATATAAACCAAAGGAATACACAAACTTTTCAAAGAAATAATATCAAAAATTTTCCCAGTCCTAAAGAACAAAATAGAAAATCAAATACAAGAGGCTTACAGGACCCCAAATATACAAAATTACAACAGGCCCACACCAAGTCACATTACAATGAAAATGCCTAACATACAGAATAAGGATAGAATTTTAAAGGCTGCTAGAGAAAAATAACAGGTAACATTTAGAGGGAAACCAATCCAGATTTCAGCTGATCTCTCAGCCCAGACAGACTATCAAAGATAGGTGGTCTTGGAATAATATATACCAAGCTGTTAAAGAAAATGGATGCCAGCCAAGAATAATATACCCAGCAAAATTAAGCTAAACATTTGAAGATGAAATAAAAACTTTCCATAACAAACAAAAATTAAGATAATTCACAACTTGAGAGCCTGCACTATAGAACATTCTCCACAAAAGATTTCATGAAGATGAAAGGAAAATAAAAGTGAAAACCAGCAAAGGGAAAAACTTCACTAAAGGAATAATCAATCAAAGGAGAAAGTAATTCAATTAAAAAACAGAAATAAACCAAAATAATCAGGAATACAAATCATATCTCAATAATAAACTTGAATGTTAATGGCCTAAACTCATAAACCAAAAGACACAGACTGGAAGATTGGATTAAAAAACAAGACCCAATAAAAGCTGTCTCCAAAAGACTCACCTCATAAGGCAAAGATATTAACAGACTGGAAGGTAAAAGGATCACTCACATGGATCACATAAACAAGCAGGGGCTTCTATCCTTATATCAGATAAAGTGGACTTCAAGCCAAAGTTAATCAGAAGAGATAAATAAGGACATTTCATGCTGCTTAAGGAAATTATACATCAAGAAAACCTAACAATCATAAACATTTATGCCCAAACAATGGGGCATCTATGTACATCAAACATATCCTTCTCAATTTCAAGAACCAAAAGATCACAACACAATAATACTGGGGGACTTCAATACATCTCTCTCACTAGTGGATAGACCCTCCAAACAAAAACAAAGAAACTGTAGAACTAAAAAATAGAATCAATAATTTAGACTTAATAGACCTATATAGAATATTTTATCCATCAACAAGCAAGTACACTTCTCTAAAATAGACCATATCTTATACCACAAAGCAACTCTTAGAAAATACAAAAAAAAATAGGGATACTGCCCTGCATTTTATCAGATCATAATTAAATGAAATTAGAAATCAATGATAAAATAAAAAATAGAAGCTACTTTAATACCTGCAGACTAAATAATATGTAACTGAATGACAAATGGATAGTAGAAGAAATCAGGGGTGAAATAAAAGAAATACTTAAAGGTAAAAGAAAATAGCAATACAACATATCAAAATCTCTGGGACACAATGAAAGCAGTGCTAAGAGGAAAGTTCATTGCATTGAGCTCTTTCATTAAAAGAACAGAAAGTCCACAAATAAACAACCTAACATTACATCTCAAAGCCCTAGAAAAAGCAGATCAAATCAACATCAAAAGCAATAGAAGACAGGAATAATTAAAATCAGAGCTGAAATCAATGAAATTGAAAGAAAAGAAGCAATGCAAAAAACTGACAAAACAAAAAGTTGTTTCTTAGAAAAAATAAATTAAATTGATAAACTCTTAGCCACACTAATGAAGAGCAAGAGAGAAAAATTTCAAATTACTAAAATTTTTGATGAAAAAGGAAATATGATAAGCACTACTGAAATACAAAAGATTACCAGAAACTATTTTAAAAATTTATACTTTAATAAAATAAAAAATCTTGAAGACATTAGCAAATTTCTAGAGACATATTACCTACCCAAACTGAATCAGGAGAATATACATGATTTAAATAGATCAATTTCAAACAATGAAATAGAAGATGCCATCAAAAGCCTACCAATTAAGAAAAGCCCAGAACCAGATGGATTCTCAGCCAAGTTCTACAAGACGTTCAAAGAAGAATTAACATAATACTCCTCAAATTATTTCATGAAATAGAAAAAGAGGGAACCCTTACAAACTCATTCTATGAAGCTTGTTGTGGTTTGGATGTGATGTGTCTTCCAAAAGCTCACAACTGAAACAATACAAGAAGGTTTGGAGGAGAAATGATTGGATCATAGCCTTGACCTAATCAGTGAATTAATCCCTGATGGGATTAACTCGGTAGTAAATTGAGGTGGGTGGGGTGTAGTGAGAGGAAGTGGTTCATCGGGGATGTGGCTATGGGTGTACATTTTGTATCTGGAGAGTGGAGTCTCTCTCTTTGCTTTCTGATCATCATATGAGTTGCTTTCCTCTGCCAAACTCTGCCATGATGTTCAGCCTCATATTGAGCCCCTGAGGAACAGAGCCAGTCTTCTATGGACTAAAACCTCTGAAACCATGAGCCCTTAAATAAACTTTTCCTCCTTTACAAAAAAAAAAAATTCAGCCAAGTAACAAGTGACAATTGTTCTGGTTGGGTCCTTCAGTCACAGCAGTGAAAAAGCTGATTAAAACAAAGCTAGTATCACTCTGATACCAAAATCAGATAAAGACACATCAAGGAAAGAAATCTTCAGGCCAATATCCCTGATGAACATAGATGCAAAATTTCTCAATAAAATTCTGGCAAATTGCATACAAAAATACATTAAAAAGATAGTGCACCACAATCAAGTGGAGTTCATCTCAGGGAGCAAGGTTGGTTCAACATAAGGAAATCAATAAATGTAATTTGTCCCATCAATAGACTCAAAGACAAGAATCATATGATCATCTCAATTGATGCAGAAAAAGCATTTGACAAGATACAGCACCCCTTCATGCTCAAAACACTAGAAAAAAATAGGGATACTAGGAGCATATCTCAATGTTATAAAAGCTATATATGCTTGGGGGCTGGGGTTCTGGTTCAGCAGTACAGTGCTTGCCTTGCACATTTGAGGCACTAGGTTTGATATTCAGCAACACATACAAATAAATAAACAAAATAAAGATATTGTGTCCATCTGCAAGTAAAAAAAAATTAAAGCTATATATGCTAGGGCTGGGGGTTGTGACTAAATGGTAGAGCACCTGCCTGGCATGTGTGAGGCACTGGGTTCAATTCTCAGCACCACATATATAAATAAAGATCCATTGACAACTAAAAAATATTTTTTAAAAACTATACATGCTAAACCCAAACCAACATCGTTCTAAATGAGGGAAAACAAAGCATTCCTTCTAAAAACTGAAACAAGACAAGGATGCCTTCTTTCACCTCTTTTATTGAACATTGTCCTTGAAACTCTAGTGAGAGCAATTAGAAGAAAGAAATTAAAAGGATACGAATAGGAAAAGAAGAACTAAAACTATCATTATTTGCTGACTACATGATTCCATATCTAGAAGATTCCAAAAATTCCACCAGAAAACTTCTAGAACTAAGAAACAAATTCAGCCAAATAACAGGATATAAAATTAACAACCATAAATCAAATGTGTTCCTATACATCAGTGATGAATCCATTGCAAGAGAAATTAGAAAAATTTCTAATTATAAATTAGAAAAGACTATTCATAATAGTCTTAAAAATAAAATAAAATATTTGGGAATCAATCTAACAAGAGGTGAAAGACCTCTACAATGAAAGCTACAGAACATTAAAGAAAGAAATAGAAGAAGACCTTAGAAGATGAAAAGATCTTCCATGCTCTTGGATAGGCAGAATTACATTGTCAAAATGGCCATAGTACCAAAAGTGTTGTACAGATTTAATGCAATCCTTATTAAAATCCCAACTTACAAATCAACATGATTTTTGAATAGAAAAGAATTAAGACATCTAATTTTAGTTTATTCCCCTGGTTTAGTCAGATCAAAGATCAGTAATTTCAAAAGCCACAAACATTAGGTAAGATAGGATTCAAGTCTCAGATGATGAATGTCAAGAACGATTCCAGGGGAGTAGAATAGAAGAACCAACATTGTATATGGTTAGTGTAAAAAGAAAATGTGGATGTGGAGATTGATGTGCATGACTTACTTAATTGAAAAGCTTTGATTGTGACCACCAACAGAAAAGGCCCAGTGGCCCGCGGCGGGACAGAGCTTCCAATCACTCCTGCAAGGTAGGCAGGCCTGCGACCCACCGGCAGAAGAGGAGCAGCGGCCTGCTGAGAGGCAGAGCCGCCCCCTACCCCCGCGCCTGCAAGGTAGACGGAACTGTGACCACTATCAGAACAGGCCAGACCTGCAACTGACAGACAGAACAGGCCCAGTGGCCTGAGGAAGGGTAGAGCCGCCCCCCCCCCCACACCTGCAAGGTAGGCAGACCTGCGACCCACCGGCAGAACAGCCCCAGAGGCCTGCAGAGGGGCAGTGCCACTGCCTGTGCCTGCAAAGTAGGCAGAACTGCGACCACCGACAGAACAAGCCTAGCGGCCCGCAGAGGGACAGAGCCACTGCCTGCGCCTGCAAGGTAGGCGGACCTGCTACCGACCGGCAGAGCAGGCCCAGCGGCCTGACGGCGTGGTAGGCACATTGCCCCAATTGGAGGAGGGGCAGAGCCGCCGCCCGCACCTGCGAGGGAGACTTTGCAACTATACAAGAGCAATACAAATATATAGGGGGAAAATTCAATAGCACAACAGTTTCACCAAGTAGAAAGGAACGCAAACAGTATGAAGAGACAAGGAAAGAAAGGACCACAAGCAATGTAGGTCAACTCAACGTTAGAAGAGGTAATAGCTGCAGCAGATGGAATTTCAGATAAAGAATTCAGGATATACATGCTTCAGATGATCTGGAGTCTCAAGGAAGACATCAGACAGCAAAATCAGACAATGAAAGATCACTTCGACAATGAATTACATAAACAAATCCAAGAAGCAAAAGATCAACTATACAGGGAGATAGAGGTTATAAAAAACAAACAAACAAACAGAAATCCTAGAAATGCAGGAAGCAATAAACCAACTTAAAAACTCAATTGAGAATACTACCAGCAGAGTAGAACACTTAGAAGATAGAACATCAGACAATGAAGATAAAGTATTTCAACTTGAAAAGAACATAGACAGCTCAGCAAGACTGTTAAGAAACCATGAGCAGAACATCCAAGAAATATGGGATAACATCAAGAGACCAAATTTAAGAGTCATTGGGATACAGGAAGGGACAGACTTTCAAACCAAAGGAATGAACAATCTATTCAATGAAATAATACGAGAAAACTTCCCAGACTTGAAGAATGAGACAGAATCCCAAATCCTAGAAGCCTACAGGACGCCGAATGTGCAAAATCATAAGAGACCCACACCTAGACACATTATAATGAAGATGCCCAAAATACAGAATAAGGAGAGAATTTTAAAAGCTACAAGAGAAAGGAAGCAGATCACATTTAGGGGTAAGCCAATCAGGATAACAACTGATCTTTCAACACAGACTCTGAAAGCTAGAAGATCCTGGAATAACATATTTCAAACACTGAAAGAAAATGGGTTCCAACCAAGAATTGTGTTTCCAGCGAAATTAAGCTTCAGGATGGAAGATGAAATTAAAACCTTCCACGATAAACAAAAGTTAAAAGAATTTGCAGCTAGAAAACCATCTCTTCAAAACATCCTTGGCAAAACATTACAGGAAGAGGAAATGGAAAATAACAATGAAAACCAACAGTGGGAGGTAGGACAGTAAAGGGGGGAAAAATAATCAAAGAGGAAAACAAACCATGTTTAGTAACATAAATAAACAAATATGGCTGGAAGAACAACCCATATCTCAATAATAACCCTAAATGTTAATGGCTTAAACTCACCAATCAAGAGACACAGGCTAGTAGAATGGATCACAAAACAAGACCCAACAATATGCTGCCTACAGGAGACACATTTGATAGGAAAAGACATACATAGGCTGAAGGTGAAAGGTTGGGAAAAATCATATCACTCATATGGACTTCGGAAACAAGCAGGAGTGTCCATACTCATATCAAATAAAATAGATTTCAAGCCAAAGTTAATCAAAAGGGATAAAGAGGGACACTACATACTGCTTAAGGGAACCATACACCAACAAGACATAACAATCATAAATATATATGCCCCAAACAATGGTGCAGCTATGTTCATCAAACAAACTCTTCTCAAGTTCAAGAGTCTAATAGACCACCATACAATAATCATGGGAGACTTCAACATACCTCTCTCGCCACTGGACAGATCTTCCAAACAAAAGTTGAATAAGGAAACTATAGAACTCAATAACACAATTAATAACCTAGACTTAATTGACATATATAGAATATACCACCCAACATCAAGCAGTTACACTTTTTTCTCAGCAGCACATGGATCCTTCTCAAAAATAGATCATATATTATGTCACAGGGAAACTCTTAAGACAATATAAAGGAGTAGAGATAATACCACGCATCCTATCTGATCATAATGGAATGGAACTGAAAATCAACGATAAAAGAAGGAAGGAAAAAGCATACATCACTTGGAGAATGAACAATAGGTTACTGAATGATCAATGGGTTATAGAAGACATCAAGGAGGAAATTAAAAAATTCTTAGAGATTAATGAAAACACAGACACAACATATCGGAATCTATGGGACACATTGAAACCAGTTCTAAGAGGAAAATTCATTGCTTGGAGTTCATTCCTTAAAAAAAGAAAAAACCAACAAATAAATGATCTCATACTTCATCTCAAAATCCTTGAAAAAGAAGAGCAAAACAACAGCAAAAGAAGTAGAAGGCAAGAAATAATTAAAATCAGAGCTGAAATTAATGAAATCGAAACAAAAGAAACAATTGAAAAAATTGACAAAACTAAAAGTTGGTTCTTTGAAAAAATAAACAAAATCGACAGACCCTTAGCCATGCTAGCGAAGAGAAGAAGAGAGAGAACTCAAATTACTAGCATACGGGATGAAAAAGGCAATATCACAACAGACACTTCAGATATACAGAAGATAATCAAAAATTATTTTGAATCCTTATACTCCAATAAATTAGAAGATAGTGAAGGCATCGATAAATTTCTTAAGTCATATGATCTGCCCAGATTGAGTCAGGAGGATATGGACAACCTAAACAGACCAATATCAATTGAGGAAATAGAAGAAACCATCAAAAGACTACCAACTAAGAAAAGCCCAGGACCGGATGGGTATACAGCAGAGTTTTACAAAACCTTTAAAGAGGAACTAATACCAATACTTTTCAAGCTACTTTGGGAAATAGAAAAAGAGGGAGAACTTCCAAATTCATTCTACGAGGCCAACATCACCCTGATACCTAAACCAGACAAAGACACTTCAAAGAAAGAAAACTACAGACCAATATCTCTAATGAACCTAGATGCAAAAATTCTCAATAAAATTCTGGCGAATCGGATACAAAAACATATCAAAAAAATTGTGCACCATGATCAAGTAGGATTCATCCCTGGGATGCAAGGCTGGTTCAATATACGGAAATCAATAAATGTTATTCACCACATCAATAGACTTAAAAATAAGAACCATATGATCATCTCGATAGATGCGGAAAAAGCATTCGACAAAGTACAGCATCCCTTTATGTTCAAAACTCTAGAAAAACTAGGGATAACAGGAACATACCTCAATATTGTAAAAGCAATCTATGCTAAGCCTCAGGCTAGCATCATTCTGAATGGAGAAAAATTGAAGGCATTCCCTCTAAAATCTGGAACAAGACAGGGATGCCCTCTCTCACCACTTCTGTTCAACATAGTTCTCGAAACACTGGCCAGAGCAATTAGACAGACGAAAGAAATTAAAGGCATCAAAATAGGAAAAGAAGAACTTAAATTATCACTATTTGCAGATGACATGATTCTATACCTAGCAGACCCAAAAGGGTCTACAAAGAAACTATTAGAGCTAATCAATGAATTCAGCAAAGTGGCAGGATATAAAATCAACACACATAAATCAAAGGCATTCCTGTATATCAGCGACAAATCCTCTGAAATGGAAATGAGGACAACCACTCCATTCACAATATCCTCAAAAAAAATAAAATACTTGGGAATCAACCTAACAAAAGAGGTGAAAGACTTATACAATGAAAACTACAGAGTCCTAAAGAGAGAAATAGAAGATCTTAGAAGATGGAAAAATATACCCTGTTCATGGATAGGCAGAACTAACATCATCAAAATGGCGATATTACCAAAAGTTCTCTATAGGTTTAATGCAATGCCAATCAAAATCCCAATGGCATTTCTTGTAGAAATAGAGAAAGCAATCATGAAATTCATATGGAAAAACAAAAGACCCAGAATAGCAAAAACAATGCTAAGCAGGAAGTGTGAATCAGGCGGTATAGCGATACCAGACTTCAAACTATGCTACAGAGCAATAGTAACAAAAACAGCATGGTACTGGTACCAAAACAGGCGGGTGGACCAATGGTACAGAATAGAGGACACAGAAACCAATCCACAAAACTACAACTACCTTATATTTGATAAAGGGGCTAAAAGCATGCAATGGAGGAAGGATAGCATCTTCAACAAATGGTGCTGGGAAAACTGGAAATCCATATGCAACAAAATGAAACTGAATCCCTTTCTCTCGCCATGCACAAAAGTTAATTCAAAATGGATCAAGGAGCTTGATATCAAATCAGAGACACGCAGTCTGATAGAAGAAAAAGTTGGCTACGATCTACATACTGTGGGGTCGGGCTCCAAATTCCTCAATAGGACACCCATAGCACAAAAGTTAATAACTAGAATCAACAAATGGGACTTACTCAAACTAAAAAGTTTTTTCTCAGCAAAAGATACAATAAGAGAGGTAAATAGAGAGCCTACATCCTGGGAACAAATCTTTACTCCTCACACTTCAGATAGAGCTCTAATATCCAGAGTATACAAAGAACTCAAAAAATTAGACAATAAGAGAACAAACAACCCAATCAACAAATAGGCCAAGGACCTGAACAGACACTTCTCAGAGGAGGACATACAATCAATCAACAAGTACATGAAAAAATGCTCACCATCTCTAGCAGTCAGAGAAATGCAAATCAAAACCACCCTAAGATACCATCTCACTCCAGTTAGATTGGCAGCCATTATGAAGTCAAACAACAACAAGTGCTGGTGAGGATGTGGGGAAAAGGGTACACTTGTACATTGCTGGTGGGACTGCAAATTGGTGCAGCCAATTTGGAAAGCAGTATGGAGATTTCTTGGAAAGCTGGGAATGGAGCCACCATTTGACCCAGCTATTCCCCTTCTCGGTCTATTCCCTAAAGACCTAAAAAGAGCAGCTACAGGGACACTGCTACATCGATGTTCATAGCAGCACAATTCACAATAGCAAGACTGTGGAACCAACCTAGATGCTCTTCAATAGATGAATGGATAAAAAAAATGTGGCATTTATACACAATGGAGTATTACTCTGCATTAAAAAATGACAAAATCATAGAATTTACAGGGAAATGGATGGCATTAGAGCAGATTATGCTAAGTGAAGCTAGCCAATCCCTAAAAAACAAATGCCAAATGTCTTCTTTGATATAAGGAGAGTAACTAAGAACAGAGTAGGGACGAAGAGCATGAGAAGAAGATTAACATTAAACAGGGATGAGAGGTGGGAGGGAAAGGGAGAGAGAAGGGAAATTGCATGGAAATGGAAGGAGACCCTCAGAGTTATACAAAAGTACATACAAGAGGAAGTGGGGGGAAAGGGAAAAATAATAGAAGGGGGACAAATGAATGTCAGTAGAGGGGGCAGAGAGAGAAGAGGGGAGGGTAGGGGAGGGGAGGGGGGATAGTAGAGGATAGGAAAGGCAGCAGAACACAACAGACACTAGTATGGCAATATGTAAATCAATGGATGTGTAACTGATGTGATTCTGCAATCTGTATATGGGGTAAAAATGGGAGCTCATAACCCACTTGAATCAAAGTGTGAAATATGATATATCAAGAACTATGTAATGTTTTGAACAACCAACAATAAAAAATTTAAAAAAAAACCAAATAAAAAAAAAAAAAGAAAGAAAAGCTTGTCTATGAGTGAATGTGAAGAGAAGCAACTAACGGGTGCATGGACCCAGAAAAAAAACTCAAATATTTAGCATGGCTTAAAAGGTTCTTCTCATGGTCTGGCTTCTACTCAACTCTGGCCTCCTGACCTGTCACCCTCTCCTGACTAGAATACCTAACAGCCATGCTATTTCTTAGTATAGGCATCAATATGCAAAAAGACAAACCCCAAAAGAATGTGGCCAAGAGAGAAGGAATGAGGAAGTCACTGTCTTTCCCAATGACAAGACAGGCCCAGGGGAGGAGATATCCATCAAGTTTTCAATGACAGTTTCTGGGAAGAGGCCAAAGCATTGATCCCACCCTAACAAAATTCTTTCCCAGATACTGACACCACACCCTCCATCTGACCCAGTAAAGACAGACCAAACTGACGTACTCATTGAGTCACTTCTCAGTTTAACCTATAAGCCTAACCACCCACCTTTGGCTAGTGGCTAATTTTCCACAAGGAAAATGGGTCCATTGGAGGCATTACTCCATTCCTGAACAAAAGTTGTGCTGAGCTGATCTGTGAAGTTTCATCCAGCCTGGTCCTTTTGTGATAACAAGCATGGTCTCTCTTGCCGTCACATGCCTATACCAGGACTCCTGTCTCTCTTATCACCTGACTCCTTCCTACTTGTTCTTCAAGATTCACTCTTAATTCCTCTAGGAACTAACTCAACCCTACTCAGTGTGAGTTGATCTCCTGTAATGCCTTGGCATCCGTGGGTCAACTGATTTGGTCCTTTTCCACTGCACCATAATGTTGGGGCTACTTGTTTCTTACTCATGTAGCTGTGAGTTTTGCAGCTATAGAAACAGTATCTTACTTATTTCTGCACCCTCTGTGACTAATACAGAGACTGAAACATATTAAGGTTAGTTGAACTACATGGTAAGAAGAAACCATCCACTAAAATAGTAGTTGATTTCTAATATCAATAAAATATCTCTAGCTTAAATAACTGAAAAGATTTCTAACTGTATACTTTTAGTGGGACAGAGTCAAAGTATAAAAAGTGAAAAGATGTATTTGGCTTTGGTGATGGTATAATTTTGAAAGCATTTTGTGTGTAGTAGAATAGAGTGAATAAGTAATTATTTTGGCATTTTGTGTATAGTAAAATAGAGTGAATAAGTAAATATACAGATGTTTTTGGGAAACAGGTTTTCTCTGTGGAAGAATAGGAGATACAAATATGAATGTGAGAAGGTAAAGAAGAATCATATGGTATTTTAATTTTCAAATGAAAATGGACTGATGAATTTCAAAATATAGTTCCTGGTAACAATGAGCACACCTATTTCTTAGAAACTGGCTTCTAAGTAAAAGAAATAGGGCTCCTTATCTAAATAACTGTTCCAGGTCTGAAGCAGTAAAATATGAAGTAAGCTTGGTATATTTTGTTGTTCTAAAAACACATGGTACTCAAAAATTAATGGGAACATGTCAAAAGAACACAGCTTGATAAGACTTGTACACAGCAATTTGGCACAATTTGATTCTCAAGTAGAATAATGCTAACAAGCTGACTAAAAAAGACCCATGTGGCAAAGATTCAAGATGGTGGATTAGAGGAAGGCAGCACTGCCAGTTACTCCATGTCTCAGGATTCAAGCAGCAGGAGTACTCTTCTCAAAAATATGGGTGAAAAAGGGAATTCACTGAAATCCAAGATCAGATAATCAGAATCTCATATGAGATTCAGAAATTTGGGTGCACTGAACAAAGAACAAGAAACAATACTTTGGAGCCAAGTAGATTGTTACAGCGACACTGGTTCACTGCAAAGGGGTGGGATAATCCAGAGAAACACAATGGACAAATTGGGCATGAAAAATTCTGTGGATCAAAAAAAGCAGCCTGAACTTAGCTGATCCAGATGCTACATGGCCACCTGGTGTCTTTCAGTGCTCTGTGTTTCTCAACTGGTGAATGGAGAGCTGAAGTGGGGACCATCTTGAGGAGGCCATGCAGCAGCTTTCTGCTGCAGGAGCCCGGGAGATCATAGCTAACTGTCTTGGCAAGTGACTACCATACTGTCCTGGCAATCAACTACCATCTGGCCTCCAGTGTACCTAGAAGAATGTGAGTGAAACAGGCCCAGAGAAGATTGTTCTTGAGAAGAATCCAAGTTAGAAATACAGAGGAAAGTATAATTCACTTTCCCTTTGAGTCTAGCAGTTTACATATGAAGGTCAGAAATCTGAACAGGCAGGTGTGAATACACTCGGGGACTAAACCTGGGAGGGCCATATTTGTGGGCAGCACAGTGTATGGAGGGTTGGCTTCCCTGCTCTGCAAGCAGAATTCCTGAGAGATTACTAAGATCCATATTCCCAGTAGAGATCAACTTCTGCCTGACCTAAGGTTGTATTGCTCCAATTTTTTTAGAACAAATACCACCCAACAGAGCCCCTAAGGCCTGATTAGACCTCAGCTTCTGGAACTCCATTCTTAAAAATCAGCAGCAGCCCCAACCTGGGAATGCATCCATCTGGTCTGTCCAAACAAAATTTCCTCCAATCAACAACCCCCATTCTGTTCTACCTTATACTAGTGAGAAGGTGAGAGATATTTCAACCAGTTACAGTTTCAGATCACTCCAGTTAGCAGCTTGGTGAGCAAACACAAAGAGATGAAGGAATTAACCACCCCAACCCTTGTGCACATATGTGAGCTGCTCTCTCTCTCTCTCCGCCCAAGACAAGCTCCTCCCTGCCAAAAATGGAAAAGATAATTAGGCATAGACAGTGAACATTCTCCTCCTTCACAGTTTTGACCACTTCACTGGAGATGATGCTTTCATTTTTTATTTAAGAATCTTTTTTTCTTTAATTTTTATTTTTAGTGTCTTGCTGTGCTGATTGTTTGTGTATATATATGTTCTTTTTACACACACATATACATATTTCTTTTTTTTCATGTTTAGCATTTTTTTAAATAATAGTTTTCCCTGACTTTTCAGAGTTAGGGTTTTTTGTTTATGTCAGTATTATTTTGTTTCTGTTTGTTTCTCTTTTCTTCTTGGCTAACAGTCAATTTCTCTTTCTCTTTCTTTACTTTGTTTTTTCTACTTTTCTCTACTTTCTTTATGGCCATCACCTCCTACATTTCTTCTGCCTTTTCACTGCTCATATATTGAACATTCTAAACTTTCTTTTACCTTCCTATCACATTTGTTCGTTTTTGCTGTTGGCAATTGCTGACCCCACCACTTCTGTTTTTGTGGTAATTAGTGTTGATGTCATAGTAGGAACTATTTATTTTAATGGTATATATTGTTGGCACCCTAGGCTGCGGCCATGTACTATACAACTCTATAATGCACACTACAGTCCTACTAGATTTGTGTACTTATTATAATTATGTTCCAGTAGATGGCAGTAGAGTGGCAGAGGAAGAGGGGCTTTTGCTAATTCACACAAGAGCTAGCAGAAAACTCCCCCCCACCCTTTGATGCAATCTTAGGTCATTTGCAGCACAAAGTAACTTAAAAATACTTTGGTCTAATTTGACTAAAATTTACAATTATAATTCGTAGAACTGGCATTAACTTCAACATCAGATAAAATGCCTTTTCACCTACTTTCCTTCTCGAAATTTTGAATTGCACTGTGTTGTTCTAGAACAAATTTTCTTTTTTTATCTGCAGATCACATTACACTTTTAAAAATTATTGGTCTAGAGGGTAACTCAATGGTAGAGCACATGTGTAGCATGTATAAGACCCTGTATTTCGGTCTTCAGCACCAAAAAAAGAAGTCTTTCCAGAAATTATCAAGGGTCCCTAGAGAATTTTTGTTTATACAGCTCTTATCTATTGATATTCACTGTTAGCATAAAAAAATGATAGATTTAAAAATATTTACTTATTAATTATAAATGATAGTGAAAATGTATTACATATTAAAATGGATAACATATCTTTATGAAAACAGCTACATTCATCCCACCAAAATAGTGACATTTTCTTATATTTTCAAATCTGCTTAATTTCTGTGTTAACATTAAGACAGTTGGATTCTCATATCTGCTTTTGTGTTATCATGCAACCTCTGAAAAATCATATTTTACCTTTGTGAAAGAATAAGAGGAAAAAGAAACAATTTCTTGGTATTATTATAAAAGTAATTTTGACCTTGTAGATTCCAGAAAAGATCCTAGGGACCTCTAGTGTCCCCAGGCCACATTCTGAGAACTACTGGCTACTGCTTATTCCTTCCATTCCACTTCTCTTCTACTTATTTCTCATTGAAACATTCTCTAACTCCATTCACACTAAAAATATTGATAATTAATATTTAATTTTTCTAAAGTATGTTTTCCCATTTAAACTATAATATTTTGAAGCCACATGTAGGCACACAGTTGTCAGTGAATAATTTTTTACCAGGTATGTCAACCCTATTAGACAATACACAGCTATTCAAATAGCCTGCAGAATGTCCACCATCTCTAAACATCATCTCTTCTCAAACATAATTGTGAAATTCAAGTCCTGTCCCTACTCTGCCTGTTTCCCTGCCTCCCGACACACACACACACACACACACACACACACACACCAACTTGCTTATTTATTTTTGGTACTGGGATTGAACCTAGGGGTGCTAACTATCAAGCTACATCCCCAGTTCTTTTTTTATTTTTGAGACAAGATCTTGCTAAGTTGCTAAGACTGATTTTGAACTTCCAGTTCTCTTGTGTCTACTTCCTGAGCTGCTGGAATTACAGGTGTGTGCCACCACATGCAGCAACTTTTTTTAATTTTAAATTTTTTACCATTTTTATTAGTGTATGATAGTTATGCATAATGCTGGTGTTCAATTTGACATAATCATAAAAGCAGGAAATATAGTTGACTCCACTTCAGGCCCCAGCATTTCCCCTTTGTTTCCCTTCCTCTAATCTATTGGTTTTCCTTCTATTTAATTTATAATTATTTTTTAAATTAGTGCTTTATAGATATACATAAAGTTGAAATTCCCTGTGGTATATCCATATGTGTACATAGCACAGTTTGGTCAATTTCATTTCATGGTTCCTCTTCCCATGCCTCCTCTCCCCCCGCTTAATCATCTTCCCCTCTTCCACTGATTTCCCTTCTCTTATCATGAGACACGCTCCCCGCCTTTTTCCTCCTTATTTTGATCTAGCTTCTGCATATGAGAGAAAATATTTGATATTTGACTTTTTAAGTCTGGCTAATTTCATTAAGCATGATGTTCTCCAGTTCCACCCATTTATTAGTAAATGCCATAATTTCATTCTCCTTTATGTCTGAGTAAAACTCCATTATGTATATATACTACATTTCTTTATCCATTCATCTGTTGATAGGCACATGGCTGATTCCATAACTTGGCTATTGTGAGTCACAATGCTATAAACATTAACGTGGCTGTATCTCTATGATAAGGTAATTTTAGCTCCTTGGATAATCACCAAGGAGTGGGATAGCTGTGTCATATGGTGGTTCCATTCCTGGTTTTTGGAGGAATCTCTATTCTGCTTTCCAGAGTGCTTATATTAATTTGCAGTCCCACCAATAATGCATGAGTGTACTGTTTCTCCAACATCCTGACCAGAATTTATTTATTTGTGTTCTTGACAATTGCCATTTTGACTGGAATGAAATGGAATTTCAATGTAGTTTGATTTGTATTTTCATGATTTCTGAGGATGTTAAACATTTTTTCCCATATTTTTTGGCCATTTGTATTTTTATTTTTAGAAGTGTCCATTTAGTTCTTTTACCCATAATTGGGTTATCTGGAGCTTTTCTGGAATAAGATTTTTAAATTGTTTATATATTCTAATATTAATTACCTGTTGGAGGAGCAGCTGGCAAAGATCTTCTCCCATTCTGTATGAGGTTTCTCTCATCATTTGATGCCATCCCACTTATTCTTAGTTTTATGTCTTGCACTTTAGGAAGTTTATAAAGGAAGTCACGTGCCAGAAACAAAATGTTGGGCATGCTAAATCTGTTTTCTTCTAGTAGTTGAGAAGCTTCTGGTCTAATTTCTAGGTCATTGATCCACTATGAGTTGAATTTTGTGCAGGATGAAAGTTAGGAATCTAGTATTGTTCTTCCACATATGAATTTCCAGTTTTCCCAGCACTATTTGTTTAAAAAGGTTCCTTTTCTCCAGAATATGTATTTGAAACCTTTGTCAAATATCAGATGATTGTATCTATGTCGATTTGTCTTGACGAGTCCATTGGTCTTCATGTCTGTTTTGGCAGTAATACCTTGCTGTTGTTGTTACTAAAGCCCTGTAGTAAAATTTGAGATCCAGTACTGGGATGCTGGTAGAATTGCTCTTCTTTCTCAGGAATGCTTTGGCTATTTGGGGGGTCTCTAATTCTTCCAAATGACCATTGGGAATATATATATATATATATATATATATATATATATATATATATATATATATGGTCATTGGTATTTTGATACCAATAATATGTAACACTTTTGGCAGTTTGACTATTTTGAAAATATTATTCTGCCTATTCAACAACATGGGAGGTCTTTCCATCTTCTAAGGTATTCTTCAATTTCTTTCTTTAATGTTTTGTAATTTTCATTATATAGCTCTCTCACTTCCTTGGTTATATTTATTCCCAAGTTTTTTGTTTGTTGAGATGATTATGAATGGGATCATTCTCCTGATTTATTTCTTAGCAAATTTGTTAATGGAGTATAGATAAGTGATTGTTTTATGTATACTAGTTTTGTATCCTGCTACTCTCCTAAATTTATCAACTCTAGAAGTCTTCTGGCAGAGTTTGTTTTTTTTTTTTTTTTTTTTTTGATGTGGGGGGGTTCTAAATATAGATAGGATCATATCATCAGCAAAGGGATAATTTTACTACTTTTCCTATTTGTATCCCTTTAATTTCCTTCTCTTGCCTGATTGTTCTGGCTACAATGTCAAGAACTATGTTGAATAGGAGTGATGGGAGTAAATATCCTTGTCTTGTACCTTATTTTAAAGGAAATGCTTTCAATTTTTCTTCACTCAGTATGATGCTGGCCTTGGGTTTGTTACATACAGCTCTTACAATGTTGTGTTAAATTTATTCTGTCACTGTTTTTTCCAGTGTTTTTAACATGAATGAGTGCTGGATTTTGTTGAATAGCCTTTCTGCATCTATTGAGTGGATCATGTGATTCTTGTTCCTAACTCTATTTATGTGGTTATTTATATTTATTAATTTACATATATTGTATCCCTGGGATGAAACCTACTTGATCAGGTGTCCTATCTTCTTAATGTGTTTTTGAATGTGGTTTGCCAATATTTTATTAAGGAATTTTTGCATCTATGTTAATCAGGGATATTGGTCTGAAGTTTTCTTTCCTTCATATGTCTAACTGGGTTTTGATACTGGCTTCATAGATAAATGTGGCAGTGTTATCTCTTTTTCTAGTTCATGGAATAATCTGAGGATCGCATTAGTTCTTCTTTAAAGGTCTGGTAGAACTTGGCTGAGAATTTATTTGGCCCTGGGCTTTTCTTTTAATTGCTGCTTCAATTCCGTAGCTTGGTCTGTTCACATTTTCCAATCCTCATAATTCAATTTATGTAGGTCATTGTGTGTCTAGAAATTGTCAATAACTTTTAGATTTTATAGTTTGAGTATAAATTTTCAAAATAGTTTCTAATGAGCCTCTGGATTTCAGAAGTGTCTGTGGTGATATCTTTTTTTTTTAATCACTGATTTTATTAATTTGAGTCTCTCTTTCTTTTTGTTATTTTGGCTAAAGTTTTATCAATCTTGTTTATCTTTTCAAAGAACCACTCCTTGTTGCATTGATCCTTTGCACTTTTTTGTTTATTTTTGTTTTCTCAATTTCATTAATTTCAGCTCTGATCTTAATTATTTCCTGTCTTCTACTGATTTGGAATTAGCTTGTTCTTTTTCCAGAGTCTTGAAGTATAATGTTAGATTATTTATTTAGGATCATTCTTTTTTTTTTGGTACTGGGGATTGAACTCAGGGGGTACTCGACCAGCCCTATTTTGAAAGGTCACATCCTCAGCCCTATTTTTTATTTTATTTAGAGGCAGGGTCTCACTGAGTTGCTTAGCACCTCACTGTTGCTGAGGCTGGCTTTGAACTCGAGCTTCTCCTGTCTCAGCCTCCTGAGCTAATGGGATTATAGATGTGTACCACCACGCCTGGCTGTAGGATCTTTCTATTTTTTTAATGTAGAAACTCAGTGCTATAAACTTTCCTCTGTCTTCATATACCTCCATACTGTCCCAGAAATTGTGATATATTGTATCCCTATTCTCATTATTAATAAAAATTATTTTTATTTCTCCCGATTGCTTCTATGATGCATTCCTCATTCAAAAATGTATTAGGTGGGCTAGGAATGTAAGATCAGTGGTAAAATCACCCCAGAACTGAAAAAAATAAAAAAGTGTTTTATGTAATCTGGGGGAATAAATTTTTTTAATCATTTTTTGTTTTCTAATTCAATTCCATTATGATCTAATAGGATGCAAGGAATTATCTCTATTTTTTTTTGTATTTGCTAAGACTTACTTTGTGCCCTAAAATAAGATCTATTTTAGAAATGTTTCACTGAGAAGAAAGTGAATTCAGTTTTTAATGGATGAAATATTCTATAGACATCTGTTTGGCCCATTTGATTAATAGTATTTTTTTAGTTCTGAAGAGAATTCAACAAATTTATGTCGGGATGACCTGTCTAACAATGAGAGAGGTTTGTTGAAATCACCCAGTATTATTCTATTGTGATATATTTAATTCTTTTTTTTTAATTGGTTGTTCAAAACATTACAATGCTCTTGACATTTCATATTTCATACATTTGATTCAAGTGGGTTATGATATTTAATTCTTAATATTGAGAAGAGTTTTTTCATGTACATAGGTGCACTGATATTTAGGGCATAAATATTTACAATCATTTAAATGAGCTTCTTTAATTTCTACTTAAATTCTACATTGTCTGATGTGAGAGAGCTACTCCTGCTTGTTTTCAGTCTCCATTTGCCTGGTGTATCTTTTTTCATCCTGTCACCCTCAGCCTGTGGATGACTTTGCCTGTAAGGTGAATCTCTTGTAAGATCTTGGTTTGGATCTTGTTTTTAAATCCAATGTGCCAATCTGTGTCATTTGAAAGGTCATTTAAATAAGAAGACAGAGAATGTGAAAAAGAACGAAATAGGAATCCTTGAAATGAAGACTCAAAAAATCAAAATAAAAATTCAGTGCAAAGCATCACCAAGAGATAATTTTGAAGACAGATTTTAGGCCTTGAATACAAAGCATATAATCTCAAAACTAAAGTAAACAATAAAGAAAACATGACCAGAATATTACAGAAATCTGGCATAACAGTAAAGAAAAACAAATGTAAGAATCATTGATATAGACAAAGGCACTAAAATACAAATTAAAGTAATATACAGTTTTTCCAATAAAATAATATAAAAATTTCCAAACTTTAGGGGGAAAAAATGGGGAAATCTAAGTACAGGAGGCATAAAGAATCCCAAATAGGTAAGATCAAAAAAGATTCTCTCCAAGACACATTATAATTAAAATGTCTAATATATACAATAAGAATAACATTTTAAAAATCACAAGAGAAGGGGCTGGGATTGTGGCTCAGTGGTAGAGCACTTGCCTAGCATGTATGGGGCACTGGGTTTGATCCTCAGCACCACATAAAAATAAATTTTAAAAAAATGTCACAAGAGAAAAACAAGCAGGTCACACTTAGGAATAAGCTAATTAGGATTTTAGCTAATTTTTCAACCCAGACCTTAAAAGCCAGGAGGTTTTGAAATAATATATATCAAGCCCTGAAAGAGAACAGGTGCCAACCAAGATTGCTATAACCAGCAAAATTGTCTTTCAGAATTTAAGATGAAACAAAAACTTCCCATGAGAAGCAGAAATGAAAAGAATCCATAACCACTAAGTTTGTACTGTTTTCACTACGTTCTTTGCCTTCTCCCTTTTATTCCTTGATGATATCTCCCTTCCTGTGGCTAAAGACTCTTAATTTTATCTCTAACTATAGCTTTGGAGCTCCAGTTGTAAATATTCAATTAGTTATTTGACATTTCTTGATGGCATTTCAAAACTTCACCGCCCCCAACATCCAATCCATCAGCAAGTCCTATCAGTCCTCTTGCAAACTATATCCTAATCGGTCAACTTTCTTCACCTCCACAGTTTCCACTTGAGTACAAGCTGCCATCATCTCTTAACTGAACTACTGTATTAACCTCCTACTTGGACTTCCTGGTATAATGTGATTGTCCACCTATTCTCCACCTGATTCTCTAATCTTTTAAAACCATGAATCAGACTGTATAACCCCCATGCTTAAAATCCTCCAGTGGCTTCACATTACACTAACAACATTATACTTTTTTTAAATTGATTTTTTTAAAAAAATAAATGACAGCGGAATGCATTACAATTCTTATTACATATATACAGCACAATTTTTCATGTCTCTGGTTGTATATAAAGTATGTTGACATCAATTCGTGTCTTCATACAAGTACTTTGGATAATGATGTCTATCACATTCCACCACCCTTGCTAGTCCCCCTGACCCCTCCCTTTCCCTCCCACCCCTCTTCCCTATCTAGAATTCATCTATTCCTCCCATGTTCCTCCTCCCTACCCCACTATGAGTCAGCCTCCTTATATCAGAGAAAACATTCAGCATTTGTTTTCTTGGGATTGGCTAACTTCACTTAGCATTATCTTCTCCAACGCC
The DNA here is from genome assembly GCF_021218885.2 of Marmota monax. Lineage (NCBI taxonomy): Eukaryota > Metazoa > Chordata > Mammalia > Rodentia > Sciuridae > Marmota > Marmota monax. The sequence continues at coordinate 10,171,619 of NW_026693245.1, forward strand.
ACAACATTATACTTTTAACTCCTCATTAGAATATACAGGATTTGGCCTCCTTTCTTTTACTTTGACTTCATGTTTCCCCTTTTCTTTACTTAGTACGTTCCTGCCTTCTTTCTCTTGTTTGAACATGTCAAACTCCTCCACCTTAGTGCCTTTGTGGTTCCTATCCACCGAAATCTTTCCAAATTTGGTGACTTCTTGTCATTTAGATCTCAGTCATTCTTATCATCACCCTATCCATATCATCACCCTATACCACCCTATTTCCACCTCAGCTGACCCATCTAAACAGAGTTGGGTCCAGCAGTAAACAGATGACACACAAAAATTATGACAATGTGAGAAAAAATGTATAATGGGAAACCACAAAAAGAAGGTACTGAATGATAGTGAAAATGTAATACATCAAGATTCCTGGAATTCATGAGCTGGGGTTGTGGCTCAGTGGTAGAGCACTTGCCCAGCACATGTGAGGACCTTGGCTCATTTCTCAGCATTGCATATAAATAAATAAATAAATAAATAAATAATAAAAGGTCTATTGACTAACAAAAATTTTTAACTAAAAAAAAATTTTAAAAAAATGATTTCTGGAATTCAGCTGAAGAATGCTTAGAAGAAAATTTATAACTTTAGATGCTTATGTTAAAAAGAAGAAAGGACAAAATCAGTGACCTAATATTCTACTTTGAGAAACTGGAAAAAGAGCAAAATAAATCTATGATAAGTGGAAAATATGAAATATTAAGAACAAAAAAATCAATAGAAATAACTAATAGAAAAAACTAATATGGAAAAAAATTAATAAAGTCAAAAATTTCTTTGAAAACCCCCCAATGACACTGATGATGAAAGAGAATACAAATCTCCAAAATCAGGAAAGAGAGGGGTTATCACCATAGATAATATAGACATTAAAGAGTATTTATGAACAACTTCATGACAACAAAGTTGAACTGCACAAAATAAACAAATTTCATGAAAAATAAAAATTACCAAACTTGATTCAAATCAAGATGAACAAAAACTTTGAATAGATCAATATCTTTAAAAGAAATTAATCAAGAATCCAGATGGCTTCACTAGCAAATTCAATCTGAAATTTTAAAATCATTTCAAAATAAATGTAGAGTGACATAATAACATAGAAATAAGACAAAATGTATAAATCTGGTAACTGCTGAGGGATCAGTGGAATTTCTAAGTATAAGTTTTAGTTAAAGGAAACTTTAGCTTTATCCACCATGTTTCTATTTGTTCTAAAAATGTTTTCATGAACTTCTTAGTTAACTAAAATTAATTTTAAGGACTAGGGATGTGGCTCAAGTGGTAGCGTGTTTGCCTGGCATGCATGCAGCCTGGGTTCGATCCTCAGCACCACATACAAAGATGTTGTGTCCGCCGAAAAACTGAAAAATAAATATTTAAAAAAAATTAGATACAGCATGCTGACATTTCTTCCATGGTGTGTGGATACTCCTCCAGGATTCCATGGAAGAAGGGAAGTATAGGTTCCCTGTTTTTGGAGCCCTCCATTTTACTTAGGGTCTTGGCATTCTGCCTTTCCCTGCTCACAGCCCCTTCTGACCTACCTGGCTGCTCTAAGTTCTTCTCTGTCCTGACTTTTCTTTCTCCCTGCATGCTGAGGAAATGTTATGCAGTGGATGGTGACATGGGTGGAAGGTAGGAGGAGGCCTATAAGAAGACTTACTCTAGCGACCCGCCGGCGTGGTAGTCATGTCACCCCCATTGGAGTAGGGGCAGAGCAGAGCCGCCGCCCGTGCCCGCAAGGTAGGCAGACCTGCGACTGACCGGCAGAACAGGCCCAGCGGCCTGCCGGCATGGTAGCCACGTCACCCCAATTTGAGTAGGGGCAGAGCAGAGCCGCTGCCCGCGCCCAGAACAGGCCCAGAGACCCGCCGGCGTGGTAGACACGTCACCCCAATTGGAGTAAGGGCAGAGCAGAGTCGCCGCCCGCGCCTGCAAGGTAGGCAGACCTGCGACCGACCGGCAGCACAGGCCCAGCGGCCCGTCAGCGTGGTAGACAGATCACCCCAATTGGAGGAGGAGCACATCCACCGCCCGCCCCTGCAAGGGAGACTTTGCAACTATACAAGAGCAATACAAATATATAGGGGGAAAATTTCAATAACACAACAGTTTCACCAAGCAGAAAGAAATGCAAGCAGTATGAAAAGACAAGGAAAGAAAGGACCACAAGCAATGCAGGTCAACTCAACTTTAGAAGAGGTAATAGCTACAGCAGATGGAATGTCAGATAAAGAATTCAGGATATACATGCTTCAGATGATCTGGAGTATCAAGGAAGACATTAGACAGCAAAATCAGACAATGAAAGATCACTTCGACAATGAATTACATAAACAAATCCAAGAAGCAAAAGATCAACTATACAGGGAGATAGAGGTTATAAAAAACAAACAGAAATCCTAGAAATGCAGGAAGCAATAAACCAACTTAAAAACTCAATTGAGAATACTACCAGCAGAGTAGAACACTTAGAAGACAGAACATCAGACAATGAAGACAAAGTATTTCAACTGGAAAAGAACATAGACAGCTCAGCAAGACTGTTAAGAAACCATGAGCAGAACATCCAAGAAATGTGGGATAACATAAAGAGACCAAACTTAAGAGTCTCTGGGATACAGGAAGGTATAGAGGTCCAAACCAAAGGAATGAGCAATCTATTCAATGAAATAATACAAGAAAACGTCCCAGACTTGAAGAATGAGACAGAATCCCAAATCCTAGAAGCCTACAGGATGCCGAATGTGCAAAATCATAAGAGATCCACACCTAGACACATTATAATGAAGATGCCCAACATACAGAATAAGGAGAGAATTTTAAAAGCTACAAGAGAAAGGAAGCAGATTACATTTAGGGGTAAACCAATCAGGATAACAGCTGATCTTTCAACACAGATTCTGAAACCTAGAAGATCCTGGAATAACATATTTCAAACACTGAAAGAAAATGGGTTCCAACCAAGAATTGTGTATCCAGCGAAATTAAGCTTCAGGATGGAAGATGAAATTAAAACCTTCCACGATAAACAAAAGTTAAAAGAATTTGCAGCTAGAAAACCGTCTCTTCAAAACATCCTTGGCAAAACATTACAGGAAGAGGAAATGGAAAATAACAATGAAAACCAACAGTGGGAGGTAGTACAGTAAAGGGGGGAAAATAATCAAAGAGGAAAACAAACCATGTTTAGTAACAGAAATAAACAAATATGGCTGGAAGAACAACCCATATCTCAATAATAACCCTAAATGTTAATGGCTTAAACTCACCAATTAAGAGACACAGGCTAGTAGAATGGATCACAAAACAAGACTCAACAATATGCTGCCTACAGGAGATGCATTTGATAGGAAAAGACATACATAGATTGAAGGTGAAAGGTTGGGAAAAATCATATCACTCATATGGACTTCGGAAACAAGCAGGAGTGTCCATACTCATATCAAATAAAATAGATTTCAAGCCAAAGTTAATCAAAAGGGATAAAGAGGGACACTACATACTGCTCAAGGGAACCATACACCAACAAGACATAACAATCATAAATATATATGCCCCAAACAATGGTGCAGCTATGTTCATCAAACAAACTCTTCTCAAGTTCAAGAGTCTAATAGACCACCATACAATAATCATGGGAGACTTCAACACACCTCTCTCACCACTGGACAGATCTTCCAAACAAAAGTTGAATAAGGAAACTATAGAACTCAATAACACAATTAATAACCTAGACTTAATTGACATATATAGAATATACCACCCAACATCAAGCAGTTACACTTTTTTCTCAGCAGCACATGGATCCTTCTCAAAAATAGATCATATATTATGTCACAGGGAAACTCTTAGACAATATAAAGGAGTAGAGATAATACCATGCATCTTATCTGATCATAATGGAATGAAACTGAAAAGAAGGAAGGAAAAATCATGCATCACTTGGAGAATGAACAATAGGTTACTGAATGATCAATGGGTTATAGAAGACTTCAAGGAGGAAATTTAAAAATTCTTAGAGATAAATAAAAACACAGACACAACATATCGGAATCTATGGGACACATTGAAACCAGTTCTAAGAGGAAAATTCATTGCTTGGAGTTCATTCTTTAAAAAAAGAAAAAACCAACAAATAAATGATCTCATACTTCATCTCAAAATCCTAGAAAAAGAAGAGCAAAACAACAGCAAAAGAAGTAGAAGGCAAGAAATAATTAAAATCAGAGCTGAAATTAATGAAATCGAAACAAAAGAAACAATTGAAAAAATTGACAAAACTAAAAGTTGGTTCTTTGAAAAAATAAACAAAATCGACAGACCCTTAGCCATGCTAACGAAGAGAAGAAGACAGAGAACTCAAATTACTAGCATACGGGATGAAAAAGGCAATATCACAACAGACACTTCAGAAATACAGAAGATAATCAGAAATTATTTTGAATCCTTATTATCCAATAAAATAGAAGATAGTGAAGGCATCGATAAATTTCTTAAGTCATATGATCTGCCCAGATTGAGTCAGGAGGATATAGACAACCTAAACAGACCAATATCAATTGAGGAAATAGAAGAAACCATCAAAAGACTACCAACTAAGAAAAGCCCAGGACCGGATGGGTATACAGCAGAGTTTTACAAAACCTTTAAAGAGGAACTAATACCAATACTTTTCAAGCTACTTCAGGAAATAGAAAAAGAGGGAGAACTTCCAAATTCATCCTACGAGGCCAACATCACCCTGATTCCTAAACCAGACAGACACTTCAAAGAAAGAAAACTACAGACCAATATCTCTAATGAACCTAGTAGCAAAAATCCTCAATAAAATTCTGGCGAATCGGACACAAAAACATATCAAAAAAATTGTGCACCATGATCAAGTAGGATTCATCCCTGGGATGCAAGGCTGGTTCAATATACGGAAATCAATAAATGTTATTCACCACATCAATAGACTTAAAAATAAGAACCATATGATCATCTCGATAGATGCGGAAAAAGCATTCGACAAAGTACAGCAACCCTTTATGTTCAAAACTCTAGAAAAACTAGGGATAACAGGAACATACCTCAATATTGTAAAAGCAATCTATGCTAAGCCTCAGGCTAGCATCATTCTGAATGGAGAAAAATTGAAGGCATTCCCTCTAAAATCTGGAACAAGACAGGGATGCCCTCTCTCTCCACTTCTGTTCAACATAGTTCTCGAAACACTGGCCAGAGCAATTAGACAGACGAAAGAAATTAAAGGCATCAAAATAGGAAAAGAAGAACTTAAATTATCACTATTTGCAGATGACATGATTCTATACCTAGCAGACCCAAAAGGGTCTACAAAGAAACTATTAGAGCTAATAAATGAATTCAGCAAAGTGGCAGGATATAAAATCAACACGCATAAATCAAAGGCATTCCTGTATATCAGCGACAAATCCTCTGAAATGGAAATGAGGACAACCACTCCATTCACAATATCCTCAAAAAAAATAAAATACTTGGGAATCAACCTAACAAAAGAGGTGAAAGACTTATACAATGAAAACTACAGAGTCCTAAAGAGAGAAATAGAAGAAGATCTTAGAAGATGGAAAAATATACCCTGTTCATGGATAGGCAGAACTAACATCATCAAAATGGCGATATTACCAAAAGTTCTCTATAGGTTTAATGCAATGCCAATCAAAATCCCAACGGCATTTCTTGTAGAAATAGAGAAAGCAATCATGAAATTCATATGGAAAAACAAAAGACCCAGAATAGCAAAAACAATGCTAAGCAGGAAGTGTGAATCAGGCGGTATAGCGATACCAGACTTCAAACTATACTACAGAGCAATAGTAACAAAAACAGCATGGTACTGGTACCAAAACAGGTGGGTGGACCAATGGTACAGAATAGAGGACACAGAAACCAATCCACAAAACTACAACTATCTTATATTTGATAAAGGGGCTAAAAGCATGCAATGGAGGAAGGATAGCATCTTCAACAAATGGTGCTGGGAAAACTGGAAATCCATATGCAACAAAATGAAACTGAATCCCTTTCTCTCGCCATGCACCAAAGTTAACTCAAAATGGATCAAGGGCTTGATATCAAATCAGAGACACGGCGTCTGATAGAAGAAAAAGTTGGCTACGATCCACATACTGTGGGGTCGGGCTCCAAATTCCTCAATAGGACACCCATAGCACAAGAGTTAATAACTAGAATCAACAAATGGGACTTACTCAAAATAAAAAGTTTTTTCTCAGCAAAAGAAACAATAAGAGAGGTAAATAGGGAGCCTACATCCTGGGAACAAATCTTTACTTCTCACACTTCAGATAGAGCCCTAATATCCAGAGTATACAAAGAACTCATAAAATTAGACAATAAGAGAACAAATAACCCAATCAACAAATGGGCCAAGGACCTGAACAGACACTTCTCAGAGGAGGACATACAATCAATCAACAAGTACATGAAAAAATGCTCACCATCTCTAGCAGTCAGAGAAATGCAAATCAAAACCACCCTAAGATACCATCTCACTCCAGTAAGATTGGCAGCCATTATGAAGTCAAACAACAACAAGTGCTGGCGAGGATGTGGGGAAAAGGGTACACTTGTACATTGCTGGTGGGACTGCAAATTGGTGCGGCCAATTTGGAAAGCAGTATGAAGATTTCTTGGAAAGCTGGGAATGGAACTACCATTTGACCCAGCTATTCCCCTTCTCGGTCTATTCCCTAAAGACCTAAAAAGAGCATGCTACAGGGACACTACTACATCGATGTTCATAGCAGCACAATTCACAATAGCAAGACTGTGGAACCAACCTAGATGCCCTTCAATAGACGAATGGATAAAAAAAATGTGGCATTTATACACAATGGAGTATTACTCTGCATTAAAAAATGACAAAATCATAGAATTTGCAGGGAAATGGATGGCATTAGAGCAGATTATGCTAAGTGAAGCTAGCCAATCCCTAAAAAACAAATGCCAAATGTCTTCTTTGATATAAGGAGAGTAACTAAGAACAGAGTAGGGACGAAGAGCATGAGAAGAAGATTAACATTAAACAGGGATGAGAGGTGGGAGGGAAAGGGAGAGAGAAGGGAAATTGCATGGAAATGGAAGGAGACCCTCAGGGTTATACAAAATTACATACAAGAGGAAGTGAGGGGAAAGGGGAAAAAAATACAAGGGGGAGAAATGAATTACAGTAGAGGGGGTAGAGAGAGAGTAGTGGAGGGGAGGGAAGGGGGGATAGTAGAGGATAGGAAAGGCAGCAGAATACAACAGACACTAGTATGGCAATATGTAAATCAATGGATGTGTAACTGATGTGATTCTGCAATCTGTATATGGGGTAAAAATGGGAGTTCATAACCCACTTGAATCAAAGTGTGAAATATGATATATCAAGAACTATGTAATGTTTTGAACAACCAACAACAAAAATTTAAAAAAAAGAAATACTAAAAAATAAATATTAAAAAATTAAAAAAACAAAAAAGACTTACTCTAACCCCATCCTGTTGTCTCTGAGTTCCCAGGGATTAGGCTTTTGAAACTCAAAAATTTCAGTCTATCTTTTGCTATAATATCCTTTTTGCAAAGATTCCCACGATACTGTAATAATGCCAAAACATGGAGTTCTAAATAAGAAATGGTTCTAAATGTTTCAAAATGTCATTCTACTATGATAGTGCTTTCTTTTTTTTTTTGCTTTAAAATAGATTTATTGAATGATATTGACCAAATTGTATTGTGATATTGTGTGCATGTATATTCCACCATTATGTACAAATATAATGCACCCATACAAATGTGGAAAAATTAGATTAAAAAAATCTTTCTCCTTCACTAGGCTGTGAGCTAATACTTTTCTTTTGTTAACTCTAAATCATGATAGAACCCCAGAGAAAAGATGGAGGAAGGACCCTGATTTACCTGAATGTAAGTATCTCCCAATATGTACAATGAAGGGTCAGAAGGTGAATTAAATTGAGTAATAGAAAAAAATTATATGAGCTGAAATATGTACCAATGCATCAAATAAGGGTATGTCTAGGGCCCCAGGATGTTAGTCCAGAGAGGAGAGTAGAATCTCAACCTCTGATAAGTGAACTCATCAGTTATATGATTAATGCTACCAGTTTTCATTTAGCTAGTGCCTACCATCTACCAGGTGCAAGTCAATTTGCTCAATCATTTTACAAAGGAGTCATTGTTTCCCCTACATAGACTTGAAGAAAGCAACAGAGACTTCCAACATCATTCTAACACAGGTTATAGCTGTTTGATCCCAAATTCTTAGTACTTCCCTCTGCTCAGACTGTGAAATCAATTTTGTTTAACTTATGACATGATTATGGGTTCAAGATCCAGTGTGAGATGTGTGTGTGTGTATGTGTGTGCATGTGTGTATACAGTCAGTCCTCCAGATCCCTGAACTTGATATCTGTACATTCAATTAACACTGAACCAAATCTATTCAGAAAAAAAATTGTGTCTAATAACATAGCCTTTTTTCTTGTCATTACATTATTTCTAAACAATGAAGTATAATAACTATTTGCATAGCACATTATATTAGGTATTGTAAGTGACATGGAGATGAATTAAGGTATATCAGAGGATGTGCAAGGGTTGTATGTAGACACTGTACCATTTTTTATAAAGGACTTGTGCATCCTCGGATTTTGTATTTTCAACCGCCTTGGTGTGTGTGTGTGTGTGTGTGTGTTGAGAGAGAGAGAGAGAGAGAGAGACCTGAGACCTTTGCTCTATGGGGAATTAAATGTGTTTTTCAACCATCAGAAAGGAAAGAGTTCAAATATGGTTCCTTGCCCTGGTATGAGTAGCATTTTGGTGAAGTCATTCTCTGAGAAGCTTATTGATTCATCTAATATTTACTACCTCACTTATTACTAAAAGCAGGGTGCAGTCTCACCATTTACACTTGGGATCTTGGTATGTTTTAGCCAAATGTTTAATTTATCATTTAGGCCATTTAGGCGTTGTTGGGAATGAAGAAAAAATGTGTGAATTATGTGGAGATAAATGTTTGCTTTCTGCACTGCCTGGCAAGATGGCGGGAGTATTTTTTTTTCACAAATAAAATATGTAATTGTGTGGATAAAAAAAAATAAAAAATAAAAAATAAAAAAAATTAATCTTAATACCATAAATCTAGTAAGCATGGGAAATAAATTTTAAAAGTGTTCTTTTTAAAGACAAGTACATTACTATAGGAAAAAATTCAACTAATTCTTTTTGGTTCTTTTTAGATACGGACACCTTAAAGACTCTTTCTTTGTCTGGAGCTCAGTTGACTCCATTTAGCAAATCAGGTAAATATGAAGAATGCCAAGTTACCAAGCAAAGAGTCCAAGGGAAAAGCCCTTAGACTTTGCCAACATCCTACATGATATTAGGATTGAAATAAAGAGAGATGTTGGCAAATACTTTATTTCCCATTATTTCTTTTAGAATAGAACAAAATATCCGTGAGACCACTGGCATCTGCCTGGATTTTCACTATATCTGAGATGTTCAGTTTCAACTTTAGGTTGGGATTTACTCTCAGGCAGACTATGGAAGCCAAGGAAATGGCACCAACACATTTATTTCCTAATAAATGTGTTGATTTGAAAATGGTTAATGGATACTTGTAGTTTGTCCCCATTGTAATTGCTCTGTCCAAACCAGGTATTTGTGTGTGTGTGTGTGTGTTATGGAGAGGAGTTGTCTTTTCTAATATCACCTGTAGAGGGAATAATTCATCCCATTATTTGGTAAGTATTATTCTAAATACCAAACCTGAAAAAGGGCATTACAAAAAAAAAATACAAAAAAAATTGTGGTATATATGTGTATTAAGAATTGTAATGCAAAAAAAAGTACATGTATAAAGGCATAAATTGCTGTAAACATACTTTATATACAGAGATATGAAAAATTGTGCCTTATATGTGTAATAAGAATTGTAATGCTTTCCACTGCTGTCGTGTATTTAAAAAATAAAAAATGCAAAAAAATAAGTATTTGTTAAATAAAAATTAAATAAATGAATAAAAAATAAATTGAATGTGCAAGCCAAAAACAACAACAACAACAACAACAAATCAAAGCTTCTAAACAAAATTTTACCAAATGAACCCAAGGACATATTAAAAGGATAATGCATCATTATCAAACTAATCTAGTGACACAAAACAGATCAATGGTTGCTTGGAGTTTGGAAAGAGGGGCTGGAAGAAGGGCTTATAGAAGGTCATGAGGGATCTTTTGGGTATGATGGATATGCTCATTATCTTGATTGTGGTGATAATTTCACAGATGTATGTGTCAAAACTTTATCAAACTGATCCTTTTAAGCGTGTGCAGTTATTCGAATGCCAACTAAAGCTGCTTTTAAGAATCAATTTGTCTACGTAGATTTGCCTTGGGGTTTTTGGGAGAATGAAGAGAAAAACTAGAGTGAAAACAGGCATCATCACATTTTGTCCCATTAGTTAAGTTCATATACTCGCGAAATTCCCACATTGATAACTTTGTGGTAACGAGTTGGCTGGGATGGAAGGACCTGAGGTCTGCGGTACCACGGAAACTGGTTCAGGGAGACTCAGGCTACTGCTAAGAGGCAACGGAGAGAGGAGAGAATAAGAGCAGAATGGACAGGAGCTTGCGGAACAGAGCAGACATGCTCGGCGAGATCAGCAGCCAGGACCAGCTGGACAATCCGTGAGAAAGAAACCAGGAGCCCACTCCTCGCACGCCTTCCTCCAGGGCAGGAGCCCCTTGGAGCCCTGTGACTTTTGCGCTCAATCAGGTCTAGTGTGCGTGTTCACGAACGAAAATACACAATGGTTGAAGAAAGGAAAGGGGAACAGGTCCCCCTCCAGCTCCACGCGATTGATTTAATGAGCTGGGTCAAAGGGCCGAACCCAGCGGGCGAGAGGAACCAGGCGGTGCCAGGGATGCCGAGAATGGAGACCTGGAGGGCGGGACAGCGCACCCCGCTCCTCCCCAGGCCGGGCGGACCCGAGACCTCGACCCGCCTCTCCCGCGCGGTCCCCGTCACGGCGCCAGCGGGTAGCCATGATGGGCCGCCTGCTGCGGTGCCTGTGGCAGCGATGGCGCCGTTACAAGTACCGCTTCGTTCCCTGGATCGCGCTGAACTTAAGCCACAACCCGAGGTGAGAGAGCCGGGCGGCCGGACCAGACGCCTTCCTACAGCCCGCGGCGCCGCTAGGGCCGCCGGGCCTGAAGCGGGAGGAGCCTGAGCCTGAAGAAGCCGAGGCAACCGAAGGGCCTAGGGCTGGCAGCGGGGCCGAGCCTGAGGCCCGGTACTAGTTTGGCGGGTGCGAAGCAGAAGGCAGGCAGGCCGAGGAGGGCGGAGTTGAGGTCGCCCATTTGGGACTGAGAGGGGCGGAACCTAGGTGGGCGGGCCCGGGGTGGGCGGGGCCTGCCGCGGGCGAGGCTGAGGCTAATTGGAGTCCTTGGCCGGCTGGAGGTCTGAAGCGGGCGCTGGCCTTAGGAGGGCGGGGCATGTCACCTCTTTCCCGGTAGGCGCCGCGTTGCTAGGCCTGCGAAGTCTGCAAGGCTGGCGTGGTCCGCGTCTGTGGTGGCGCGTATTCTTTTCTGGTGCGAGCTTGCTGGAATGCTGTATTTGGACAAAATTAGAAACTTAAAAAGTCTTTACCTCGTCAGAGTGCTGGCCTTTTCTCCGCCCGGGGATGGTTAGATTGTTTGAAATTCAGAAAAGCCCAGGTTATTTTGAATTCTCCGTATTAGTAATTTATGGGGTGAAAACCACGCAGCTGACTGTAAGGGTAACAAGCTTGGAGTAGCTAACGCATTAATAAGTGCACGAAGCAGCCGAAGACACGACGAAGTGTTGGGTTTATGATAGGGGGGTCAGTCTTCATGGGGTTAGTGTGGTGGCTGGTATTAAGATCGTCCTGGTGAGCTGCAAGAAGCAAGCACCGCGCTCACCCAAATAGGCAGACTGGTAACCGAAGGCCAGTTTCTGAAAAACTGGCGAACAGAGGAGCTTTCCCAAAGATTCATACTACAGAAGCATGAATTCAGGTGCATCATTCCTATAGAATGGTGAGACCAGATTTGATACATTTTTCTTCAGAAGTAAAAGTACAATTAGTACAAGAAACAATACAGTTGTGGAAATAAAAGTGATGTAATTAAAGCGTGTACTCCTGGAGGGAGTAGGACAAATGATATAAAGTTTGTTTCTGAAAGTACAAGCCTGAGAAAAAAGCAGTTGTAATGCAACGATTCTTATAATATCCAAATGGCTATTGGGTGTAATGAGGAAAAAAAGCTGAGCTACATTTCTGTTTCTGACTCTGCACTCTCGGTAGGACGTTGGGAAAGTTCCCTATCATCTCCAAGTTTCAGTTTCTTTGACTGTAAAGATGGAATAAGGACCCAAAAGCCTGTGACACAGAATGGGCCTGTCATAAATATTGACTACTTTTATTGGAGTTAGGTAACTAGAGCTACCCCCCCAAACAATTCTTTTTGACTTCAGTTGCATGCTCTTTACACACATGAGAATAAGCTTGCAGTTCATTAAGGCCAGTAATTTAGAAAATAAAGTCAGTCTGGCTTCTGTTAGTTGAAGGGTAGTGAATGAAACTTTTCCCATTTTCAGGACTCTTCGATATGTTCCAGAGGAATCCAAAGACAAAATTATCTCAGATGAAGATGTCCTAGGAACATTACTGAAAGTTTTCCAGGCTCTATTCTTAAATGATTTCCATAAACAGTCAGATATCTTGACTATCCTTCCAGAACCCGTTAAGTCAAAATATCAAGACCTGCTGGCAGTTCAGTATCAAAGGGTGAATCTACTTGAAAACAAACATCAACAGCAAAATATCTTTAAACCAGAAGAAATTCTTTATAAGACATTGGGTTTCAGTGTTGCTCGAGCAACTAGCTCACTGATTTCTGCTGGAAGAGGTGTCTTCGTTACTAAAGGATTGGTACCAAAAGGCGCAGTTGTATCTATGTATCCTGGTAACAGCTCAACTAGTACTGCCAAGAGTTTCTTATAGATCAATGCATAAAAGTTCAGCAAATATCTAGCCCTGTAATACTTAGAGTAGGGGGTTGAACTGGAAAGATTTCCATTTATTTTTAAAATTCTAATTTGGTAGTTAACTATTCATAAATTATGTTGTATGTTTTAGAAAGTATCCTGGAGTATCTGTTGAGATAAATTATTTTTATTTTAAGGAAATCTTTATTTAATATTTATTTTTAGTTTTAGGTGGACACAATATCTTTATTTTATCTTATATGTTGCTGAGAATCGAACCCAGTGCCTCACGCATGCTAGGCGATCGCGCTACCACTTGAGCCACATCCCCAGCCCCTTAATGAAATCTTTCTAATCAGTGTTTAAATTTAAAACACAGTATGGCCCACTTTGACAAGTTACTTAGAAAGCATTAGAGAATAACGCAGTTTGACTTAGTTGGTAACTATATAAGTTAAAACAAAAGAATTCAAACTCACAAATCACTGAATAAAGACTTTCCTACTGTTTATACCTGTGAAGTATACAAGTAAAGCAGCTTCTTTGCAAAACATTATTGATTAGAATGATCAGTAGAATATGTTATTTGTTAAACTAACTTTCTCTTATTTGGTATATATAGTGAAAATGTGTGTGTGAATATTTGAGTTAGACTTATGTTTTTAAAAAGTCATTCTATTATTTTCTTACTTTATATCCCTAAACACACAAGTCTCAGTTTCCTCCTGTACAACTAACCCAGCTGTAAAGATTCAACAGAATAGGTCAACAAATTAATAGTAAAATAAATTTAATAGATTAATGTGACTGGCACATAGGAAACATTCAGTAAATATTAATTTCTCCTTTTTTTTTTTTTGCAGTGGGGTTTACCGGGGATTGAACTCAGGGGTTCTTAACCACTGAGCCACATCCCCAGCCCTTTTTTTTTTTTTAATACTTTATTAGAGACAGGGTCTCACTGAGTTGCTTAGGACCTTGCTAAGTTGCTGAGGCTGGATTTGAATTCATGATCCTTCTGCCTCAGCCTCCTGAGCCACTGGGATTATAGGCATGCGCCAACACCCCCAGCCTCCTTTCCTCTTTTGCCAGTAAGAGGAGAAAAAGCCTGAATGTCAGATTCTTTTATTCCTGTATATGTCTACCTTATTTATTAGCAAACTGTATTTCTTAAAATACCCTTTAGTAGATATCAAATCCCATTCTACTTTAAAATATATATTTATATATGACTTTGTAAAACTGAATCTAATATGTAACAGTTCATATTTCTAGTTAAGCAAGATAGTTATATTTTTGTTCTGAGGTGTGGACTGTTGGTTCTGTGCTCCGCCTGTCATTGAGTGCAGTCTCTTTATTTTTTTATTTTTTAATATTTATTTTTCGGTTTTTGGTGGACACAACATCTTTATTTTATTTTTATATGGTGCTGAGGATCGAACCCAGCGCCCCGCGCATGCCAGGCGAGCGTGTTACCGCTTGAGCCATATCCCCAGCCCGAGTGCAGTCTCTTTAAAGAGGGAAAATAACCAAAGAGAATGTGATGGAGAAATTAAAACAGATTTTTCTGTCTTATGTTCATGTCCCGGAGAAAGGAAATCCTCCTCAGGATTTTTATGATTTTTACATGTTGCTATAATATGTCTTTATTTTATTGTATAATAGGTACAGTATATCAAAAGTATGAGCCAATCTTTTTCCAGTCCATTGGAAATCCATTTATTTTTAGATGCCTGGATGGGGTACTCATTGATGGAAATGACAAAGGGATATCAAAGGTTGTGTACAGGTAGGTGATGCCCATATTCAAATGTAATTATAGGATAAAGAACCACAGTTACTGGCATAATTATAACCTACAGCATTTGTACTTTAAATGAAAATTTAGGTGACTACTATGTAGCTACTCAGGTGTCTTGACAAGCATTTTTAACAGAGAAATTCCACTTGTTTAGTTGTAGTATTAATTTGGTATTTTATTTGAAGATATAAGAGTTCCTTAGCTGATGCTTTCACCTGTTTCAGATCTTGTAATGGAAGAGATCGACTTGGACCTTTAAAAATGAGTGATAGTACATGGCTAACATCAGAAATTCATAATCCACTGGCCATCGGACAGTATGTCAACAATTGTTCAAATGGTAATTTTACATCATGGGGCTATGAGACAAGGTACAGCAATGGCTAATTCTTTGCCAGATGACGAGTGCCAAAGGCATTTGTGTCGTTACAGCTATTCTAAGTCTTTAAGCAAATATAACTTTTCTTTTTTAAATATATATTTTTTAACTGTAAATGGACACAATACCTTTTTTCAATTTGTTTTTATGTGGTGCCGGGGAAGGAACCCAGTGTCTCACACATGCTAGGCAAGCGCTCTACCACTGAGCCACAACCCTGGCCCCAAATATAACTGTTTTTAAGAGAAGATATCACAGAGAGAATTTGGGGAAATAATGATATACATTATTTGAAAATCTTTAATTTATGATTTTTGTTCTGATTTTTCAGTGAACATAGACAATCGACTGTAACCTTTTGATCATTATTATTTTAGCATTTTTTGAATAGTTAATTTAGAGATTACTTTATCACTGTTGATATAGCCTTATCACTAGACCTATATCCCCCTTTTGTTGCTAAATTTATGAGTCACTTTTTTTAAGACTTAATTTTCTGGGCTACAACTAGCATGTAGACTTTGGTGTATGGGAGACATGAACTCAGAGCCTGACTTCTTTGTTTAACCATTAACTATTTTGAGTGTTTATTTCATGATATTTTAAAAGTAAACAGTAAAACACATAAATATTATATAGGTTTACATATAAGATATAAATATATATGCTTTACTTTTAAAATTTTATTTTATTTCCATTATATTATTTATTCACTCCTTTTTCAATATTTATTTTATATATTATTTGTTCATATATATTAGATATACATGTAAAATCTAACAGTGCCTGAAACATAATAATAATTATTATTTTGAGCATGTTCCAATAATTTTGAAAACCATACATTGGATATCATTAATCAATACAGTTTTCCCTGAGTTTGTATCATGCATGGATGGCTGTTTCTCAAAAATATGTGCCTGTTCCTAGACAGAGCAGCTAATGTCTGTTATCAGGAATTTGATGTGCCTGCAGTTTTCCCTGTAGAACTGAAGCAGTATCTTCCAAACATTGCCTACAGTTATGAAAAACAAAGGTTAGTATTCTAAGAGCATTTTCTATTTTCTTTCTTTTACTGTACTTAAATATAATTTATAAGAAAAAGCTATAAAGAATTTGGGGTAGAATTTTTTTAGTGAAAAGTAAAGGACTGGAGATGTAGCTTAGTAGTAGAGCATTTGTCTAGCATGTGTGAGGCTCTGGATTTGATCCCTACCACCACTACCCCCGCCCCGCCAAAAAAAAAAAATATATATATATATATATATATATATATATATAAAATACATATACACACACATATACATTATACATAAATTATCTATATCAAAAATATATGCAGATGCTGGGCACAGTGACACATGCCTATAATCCCAGCAGTTTGGAAGGCTGAGACAGGAGGATCACGGGTTCAAAACCAGCCTCAGCTAAGCAACTCAGTAAGACCCTGTCTCAAAATGCAAAATAGGGCTGGGAATGTGGTTCAGTGGTTGAATGCCCCTGAGTTCAATACCAATACTCCCCACTGCCCACACACACACTAACACACACACACACACAAATACACACACACACAGATACACACATATATGTAATTGATATTTTTATGTTCACGACACCTTAGTGTGTTAATGTAGGCTTATATAAAAGTAAAAACTTTTCTTTAACTTAGGTCATTCTCCTTTTTTTTTTTAGTTGTAGTTGGACACAATTCCTTTATTTTATTTATTTATTTTTATGTTGTGCTGAGGATCGAACCCAGCGTCTCATACGTGCTAGGTGAGCGTTCCACTGCTGAGCCACAACTCCAGCCCCTCATTCTGTTTTTTATTACCCATTTTACCCCGTAATCATAAGAGTGATTATGCAGTACTTTACAGGTCTTATCCCTAGAGGTATTTTGTTATTTTCAAGTGATTTTGTTATTTTCCTACCCACAAAATCTTCAAATATATATATATATATATATATATATATATATATATATATATATATATATATATATATATAAAATTTTTTTTAGAGAAAGAAAGAGAATTTTTAAATATTTATTCTTTAGTTTTGGGTGGACACAACATCTTTATTTTATTTGTATGTGGTGCTGAAGATCGAACCCAGTGCCGCGCGCATGCCAGGCAAGCACGCTACCGCTTGAGCCACATCCCCAGCCCTTCAAATATATTTTTACTTTAATCTTTTTAAGCATCATTTGCTCTACCATAGAAAAAAGTTACTACCTGAAGAAAGGGGCCAAATTACACTATTGTTTCCTTTCTTCATTTCACAATTAAATCTAATTGTGAAAAAAAGACTATATCTAGAAGACATATTTTTAGAGTAACATTTATTTTCTGTTAAGTGGGAATACTCAAGTTTAACAATTTTAAATATAAGTAATCTGGAGAGCTAAGTTTTTTGTAGTTGTAGATGGTCAGCGTGCGTTTATTCTATTTATTTATTTATATGTGGTGCTAAGGATCGAACCCAGTGCTTGATACGTGCTCGGCAGGTGCTCTGCCACTGAGCTACAGCCCCAGCCTGGAAGATATATTCTTTGTCACTTCACTGAGTTGCTAACAACCTTTATTTTATATGAGACCTGTGTGTGTGTGTGTGTTACAGGAGACTTGAACCCAGGGCCTCATGCACAAGTTCTCTACCACTGAACTACATCTCCATCTCTTTTTTTAGAATTTTATTTTGAGACAGGGTCTCACTAAATTGCTCAGGCTGGTCTTGAATTTTCTTTTATCCTCTTGCCTCATCCACCAGAATAGCTGGGATCGCAGGTGAGTAGCTGGGATTACAGGAGAACAGTTGAGATTCCAGGCATGTGTCATCACATCCAGCTATATGGGACCTATTAAATTGTCCTTTCACAATGAATGATGTTGAAAACTTGGGACTGTTCACTATACTTAAAATTTAGTAACTTTATGTCTTTACATGTGTATGTTAGTGTTTAATAATTAGGTTTTCTTAGCCTTATACTCCAGGAGGTTTGAAGGCATATAAGCAGCTTGTTGTTTCAGAAAAAAAGTATTTTAAAAGTTTCCAGTTATGTTGTTTTTGAGAATATGAGATACAAATTAATAAAAGAATGGCTAACTATAATCTTTTTAAAAGGATTAAAATTCTTTATGTGATACCAGTTTTAGAGACCCATAGAAACAATTTCAGAAGAGTTGGTTGGTTGTATAAACTTACTGATTTGTGGTCCTAAATGTTATAAACAGACATACTCTATTTTAGAATACCTGCATCAGGAAAAGCACTATTTCCTCAGGCAAATTGTATAAACTAAAATGTAAGGAATCTGAGAGAAAGTTATAATAAAAATGTGAACATACTTATTAATACTTTATTTTTTTGCTTATTTTTCTCTTTTCAGCCCACTTCGATGTGTTGTTCTTATTGCACTTAGGGATATTGAGCAAGGAGAAGAGCTTTTTTCAAACTACTACACAATTGTCAGCTAACTTGGCGAATTAGAAATTAGGTTTTTTACTTAGCTATTAAATCTAAGTGTATTTTTGTTAATCACTTCTCTGAGTTCTACCTGTAGAACAAATATTTTGAAATCTAATGGAGTATGTTTTTATTAATATATATTTACGTTCCATTTTCAATGATAAAAGTTATTTGCTTCATTACAATTTCAAACTTGTAATGCAATTTGAGTTCTAATTGATTTTCACTTAAATACACAATAACTTATTAAAACTACTTGGACTTATAGTTTCAATTTTTCTTGTATTTATTTTGTATACCTCTGTGATGGTTTATAAAATTTAGCCAGGCATCAGCAATTCTAGTAGTACTGTTAATGTTTACAAACTTTTGTAAAAACATTTATTTTTATAGGATAAAGTAAAACATACCTTTGGTTGCTATAAGTAAATTGGTGTGTACATGTGTAATTTTAAAGGTCGTTTCAACTGAGTAAGGGGAAATGTAAGGTCATTATTTTCTTATTGAAAAATTCCACACACACACAAATTTCTGGCAGTGTGCAAGAAAGATATTTTAGCCTGAGAATACAAGTAAAGGATAGTTGTTAGGAATCTCTCTCTTCTGCATGGCTCATAGTTCTGTGTAGGGCTTCCTTTAGTAATGCTTCTAGCTTCTTTCCACTCATTAGAGAAGACCAGTTTTCTGGGTGTCTTCTGGAGAACTAGGCACCCATAGCCCACTTCTCCAGCTCTTTCTTTGTGGAGAAAAAATGTAAGCCTGTACAGTTGCAGCTCTGAGGCCACCTGCCTGATTTTTATTAGTAATGTTACTTTGATCTTCATCCACCTAACTCCTGTTCAAACTATCAATTCCAAACTTGGGTAGGAAGGAGGATATTTATTGATCCCCGCAAATCCTCATGGAAACTGTATAATCAGATTCTGACCACCTTCACTGCTGGGCTTACCAGCTTTACTCACTAGTTTATTGCAATTTCAATGGCTTCCTAATTGGTTTCCCTTTTTCCACTCCTGCCCCTCACAGAAATCTCCAAGAGTGATTATTTTATTATTTTTTTTTAAATATTTATTCTTAAGTTTTAGGTGGACACAATGTCTTTATCTTACATTTATGTGGTGCTAAGGCTTGAACCCAGTGCCTCGTGCATGCTAGGTGAGCACTCTACCACTGAGCCACAAGCGCAGCCCCAAGAGTGATTATTTTAAATCAAAGTCAGGTTTTTGACACACTCCTGTTCAAAACTCATCTAATATAAGAGTAAATGCTGAAGTCCTTCACATACATGATCTAGCTGCTTATTATCTCAAATTTCATCTGTTCTTCCCCACTCATTCCATCCCAGCCACACCTTCCTCAGGGAAATTGTACTGTGCCTGCAGAGACCTTCCCCCAGATAGTCTTGTAGTTCTTTCTCTCCCTTTCTGTCACATTCTCAGTGAGGCTTATCTAACCACCTTGTTGAAATTCACAACACCCTACTCCTGTCCAGCATTCCCCATTCCACTTCCCCATTTTTCTGAATAGCACTTATGACCAGAAAGCTCATATTACAGTAGAGACACAATTAGGAAATTCCAGAAGTGGAAACAGAGAAGCCAGTTAGGAATATCTTGGCCATGATGTCCCTAGAAGTTACTGGAGATTATTCTGCTTTCACAGGGCTTCTCCTGAAATCCCATGTAGCTCTTATAGCACTTGACAGCATGTTTGGCTGTGTTCTAAATACTTGTGGTGCTTCTGTGCATGCATGGACCACAAATCTCTCACAGGAAAGCCCTTTGGTGTCTAAGAATGAAAGAATGTAGTTCTAGACAAGTAACCAAGGCATAGTAGAGGTGTTTGCTTTTATTTGTCCCTTTCTTGACCTTGTACAAAATCTGTTATGTGCAATCTGATAACTGCATTGTACCACTGTGCCCAGCTGGTAGGTAAGGGCATTGTAAGAATGGAACTATGGCACATGCCTGTAATCACCAGTGGCTCAGGAGGCTGAGACAGGAGGATCTCGGGTTCAAAGCCAGCCTCTGCAATGGGGAGGCACTAAGCAACTCAGTGTGGCTCAGTGGTTAAGTGCCCGTTGAGTTCAATCCCTAATACTAAAAAAAAAAAAAAGAATGGAGCTAGAGAAAGCTCTAGTCAGAGCAAATGAAATACAGGGACATACATGAGAAATTAGGCTAAATGAGATCTATGGCTTGAAAATATGAAGGCTTAGGAAAGATCTGAGTTGATGAAAACTGAATAGTTTAGATAAGGGAGAGTAGTCAATCATAAATACTAGTCTGCCTATCATATCTGATCAAATTTCAGATACTATGTTTTACAAAAAGGCACATTTGCCTAGAACAGTGTTTGAAACATGAGACATTCAACAAATGTTTTCTGAATTAAACTAAAATCCTTGCTTTGGGATAATTAGAATTTTATTATAGATGGAAAACTATTACAGGGAATTTAAGAAAAATTTATCTACTGATTTTATTACGTACCTATCAAATACTTATTTACTGCATCTAAAATCAGTTTAAAACTGGTATAATCTACCTATTTTGGTGTAGCTTAGGATTTGTTAAAAAAAATTTTGGCAAATATTCATTCACACGAACCAAGAAAAAAAAGATTTCCAGATTTTTATTTCTGGAACTGTACACCAGGTATTAAAGTACAACAAATACAAAATAATGCTCAAAAAAATCAGTGTTTATGTACAAATATTAAAATCAATGCAACAATAGCAACTTCCTCTTGAACATCGGATACTAAAACTTGTTCTGATTGTCACTAATTTATCTCATACTCACAGGGTACTTATTTCAAACTGGGACAATTGAAGCCACTGGTCATCTAAGAGGAATATTATTTACCATATTTAACAATAAAACTAATAGTTTCCTCCTTTTAGTGAAAAAATTAGGAACTTTTTAAAAAACATAGTAATGTCGATATTTTTTATAAATTATTTCAATTTCCATTTGTAGACAATGTGCTTTGAAACTCTGGGCAAACAATCTCCTTGGTGGTCAGGTTTATTTGTTAGTTTACATTCAAAGTTGAAGTATTTACTAGAGACTTTGGTTAAATTAAATAGTATCACTACGCTCTATTAGATCTGACGTTCTCAAATATTTATGACCCTCAATTTTAAAAATTAAAAAGGAAACGATTGCACAATTCTTTGACCTAATTGTACAGACTTTAGTATTTTTAAAACAGTATTCTACATCTTTCAAGTAATTCAGCAGTTGACCATGACAAGAGGAAAACTAAACATTTAAAAAGCTAGCATGGAAAAGATGAAATATGACTAACAAAAGTAAAGTATTGCTATAATCACAGCACCAATTACACTTCTAAATGAATCCACTGTCCTCTTCAAATTCCCTGTACATAAAAGATACATCAGCCAACACTGCAACTGCTCACCATGAATTTTTGGTTTGTTCATATGAAAATAATGCGGCAAAAGGAAAAAAAAAAGAATTTATCACAGTTTGTTATAAGAATTGTGCTTTTAACACTTGATAATAAAGGTGTTATTTCTTCATATGATCGTAAATCAGATATTTTCATGCTTTGAAACGCAATTCTTTTAATAAACAGTAACAAATTCTCTGTTAAGATGCTTAAACGGAGAGGAAAAAAAAAACCAGTAAACCCAGCTTTTAAAAGAAAGTTCAATAAATAGCTATTTTACATGAATAAAGTCATAGTGGTACAATTACGAATGTCACATCAAGCATGCACAAAATGGTATTATACATGACAGAAGTAGTCAGAAAATATTGAGTTAGATCTAAAAAGATATGAAGGATTTACACATATATACAAAAATCTTGCAAATTATTGCCTCATTTTAACAAGGAATTAAAAGTAAACGTTACCAGCTAGCTAGCACTCTCTAAGAGGCTAAAAACAGATTGGCATTTAAAAATCTATTAAACTAGCTGGAATTTATTTTTCTCTCATATCATTTTCTGGATTTTGGTCAAAAATATTTAAATAACTAAAGTGTCCATTCAACTTGCTGATAATCGAAACTTTAGATAAGAAACACTGTTTCCATCTTATATCAAGATCCCAGCAATGCATAGATAAACTGAATATATTACTGCATCAGCTAATGAGAATGGGCATGTTCATTTAAGTGCAACTGGTATTAGCATTCAGTCATCTTTGTGTAAATTATTTATACAGACCAGCCACTGTAAACCCAGAGTGAAAATTAAAATTATAACAATGGAAGATTATGGCCAGTATCTTACTAAATAATAGAAAGTACTGATTTTTTAACAAAAGAAATAAGGTTCAAAGTTTAGCACAACAACACAGCAATAAGAAGCTGATAACTTGGATACAAATATGAGAAAGCAACACAGAGCCCAGGCTACCCATTATTTACTGTGTGCTACAGGAATGCTAGACTTTAGATGTATAAATTAGAGACTGATTTTAAGTTATTAATTTAACTACTTTTGTCCACTGTGCTAAACTAAAGTTTATAGTAAATGTGCTACTGCGTAAACACTTCAAAGCAATCTTCATTAAAATGCTGCAAAGAAAAAACAAGAATACACATCATCCAAAACTAAGGATGTCATTGCAGTTCACAGTTTGTATAATAAATACCCTCCCTTTCAATTGCTAAGACCACTACAACCTATCTACTCATCAGCACAACCTTGAAGCGATTTACACTTACAAATATTAGCAATGCAGCCAAACAATTTTTTTGCAAAGCGACACGACTAGTAAAAATAAAAAATATTAGTTAAGACGGTGCAAATAAAAGGTAATTGTTTTAACTGTACTATAAAAGCAAAGCTTATTATATCCTAATACTGTATTACATATTGTCTGATTTACCTTATAACTTAAAGATGCATGTCCATAGAGCAAAAATGGCCAAAGTTTTTGACAATGGCTTCTCATTCACAATGTTTGGAATAAAAATAAAACCAAGTTTGAGATGCATCTGAACGTCTATCACTTTTTAAAACTTAAAAGTGGTAACGTACCATTCTATTTCAGGTAGGCACTCACATTTTTCTTGCCAACTGCTTAATCTAAACCAAATAGCTTAAATATACTTCAAGGTTCTACTGCATTATGCATAAAATCTAGAAGTCCCTCTAAATATTAACACTTTGAACTGCAGTGCTACAAACTTAAGAGGTGTCCCAAAATGTAAACCATTGAGTGGCAACATCCTAGGCTTTGTAGACTATGCCTCTGCAAGTCAACTGCCTCAGGATAAAATAAATTATCAGTGACCGGTATGGTTTAAGATTACAATCTTTACAACGGTGGACAAAACCCCATATGAATACCACATCTTCGAATGCCAAATTTTTAGCCAGTAAATGAA
The DNA here is from genome assembly GCF_021218885.2 of Marmota monax. Classification (NCBI taxonomy): domain Eukaryota; kingdom Metazoa; phylum Chordata; class Mammalia; order Rodentia; family Sciuridae; genus Marmota; species Marmota monax. The sequence continues at coordinate 10,195,749 of NW_026693245.1, forward strand.
ATTACACAGAAATCTCCCGGCAGTAAAATAACCAACTCTGTGTAAGGTAGCCCTGGTCTAGAATTTTTAAACAGGATCCAAGCAAGAGTCTTCATAATTTGCACGCGGTTCCTCATTCGTGCTGGCTTCCATAAAGATGTATTTGCTGTTTTGTAAACTGAAGTGCTCTAGTTGAATAACATGAGAGAAGTTTCCATTTTTAAAAAATCCTTGCATGTTTGTGCAGTTTAAAGAAACCTACCCCTGCTTTTATTAATAAAGAAAACAAAAACCAAAAAAATGCTACATTGAGCAGGGACTGGGATTGGTACCTGTAAACATTGTTATTCCACTGCATCCATTACGGCAAAAGGAATTTACACGAAAAGAAGCCATACCATTCAGTTCAGAACATCTGTGCTGGTTTTGAGCTGGTGGCCTCTTGTCTACAGGTTTTAAAATTGGGTGTGGGGGCAGTGGGGAACAGAAAAGAATAGAAAAAATAAGGGAGAGGGGAAGAGGTACTAGGGGATGAGGAAGAGAGAAGCAGAGCTTAAAGCTGCACCACAGAGTTCAATCTTAGTTCCCAACTCTGCTGATCATAGTTCATTTCCACATTTATGGATTGAAAAATGAAAATACTCTTGATAAATCAAGATATAGTTCTATACATACTGACATCACTGATGTCATAGTGAAAAAGGTTCAAACTTCCAGTGAAAGACTATGCAAACCTGATAGCTCCCCTCAAGTTTACTGGTACTGCACACCCACTGTCTCTGGGCTCCTTGTGTCACTCGGAGTGAAGAGCAGTGTGCTGATGCAGAGTGTGGGCACTGATGAAACCATTGGTCTCGTTGGCAGACAGACTGCCAAAGTCAGCCACAGAGACTGCCATTTTGGCACTGGTGATGTGATGTGTGTGATTTTCAAAGTCCACACCCAAATTATTTACAGAAACCTCATTCATAAAGGATTCAGGGACAGCAATGCCCATTTTCAATCTCTTTGCTGGCCTTTCTGATTCTTCACTGCACATGTTCATAGGGTTTAGCTCCGAGTGATAAAATCCAGTCTCAAATAAATTAAAACAATCACTTTCCCCATTGCTAGGCAGGGTGAGTAACTCTTCCGTTACAACAGGCACATGATTTACTTGTCCACGGGGTGTGTTGCCCAGTGGAGGAAAGCTATCATCCAAACAATTCACATCCGTAGGGTTGCAGACCGTTGCTACACTGTTGGTCAAAGCTAAAAAGAAATGGAAAAGGTTTAGGTAAGTGATCCTTTGATGTGAAACAAACCGCATTTAATTTTGCATCATGCTATCCTAAAGTACACAAAAAGACCTTCACTTTACCTGTCAAGTCGCTGGCAGTGAAGGAGTTGAGAATGTTCAGCTGTTGATCAGGAATAGGCTCAGGCCGGTTAGACGTTAAGGCTGAAGAATTTACTGTCCCACCAAGGGCTTCTGTTTCATCTACCAAACGATCCATATAGTCCCTGAAAAATACAGGCCAATAATTTTATGATTGCTTATCACAGTTAAAAACAACAAAATCATTGAAGTCAAGCCCATGATACTTACGTAACTCCAGGGTGATGGTTATATCGTTTCTTGCCAAATCTTGTCTGTTGAGCAAAGTAATCATACCGTTCAGATTTCTTCCACATATAATAGAACGCTACACATTCAGCAACTGTTCTAGTTCTCACCTAATGAAAAAAGGTAAATTTTTAAATAAGCCAATACAGCCAACTCTTTTTTTTTTTAAAGCAACTTTCTCCTCCGCAATAATGAAACTTCCATTCATGGATTTTATTATGTTTCCTCCCAATTATGAAATTCTGAACACTTTTATTAGTGAAATGTCTTTACATGTGAAAAGTTTTCAAAGCCCAAGGCTATTTAAAAAAAAAATGTAGTATTTTATAAAACAAGTGTGCATCAAGAAATTATCTCCCACATTTAATGAAAATCCTAAAATAGTGTAATCCTTTACCTTTCTTTACTGAATTCTATAATTCTGACTACAGCAGGAATTCTTAATCTTAGCATTAATCAATCCCCAAGGGTCCCATGAATGGTTTTCACTTGCATCTACTAATTCCCAAAATCATATGCAGGTGTACTTTGCTGGGGAGAAGGAACACAGCCTCATTCAATTATCAAAAGATTCTGTTATCCAAAAGAACCTTTGGCAAAGGGATAAGCAACATATAGCATCTGGAATTTAAGATGATTTCCTAGCTAAAGGATGTGCTTTTCCCCTCCAACATGTTTTTGACTCTTAGCTCCAGATTTTGGTAATAACGTGTGTGTGTGTGTGTGTGTGTGTGTGTGTGTGTGTACACCAGGGAATGAACTCAGGTGCATTCGACCACTGAGCCACAACCCAGCCTATTTTGTATTTGATTTAGAGACAGGGTCTCACTGAGTTGCCTAGCATCTCGCTGTTGCTAAGGCTGGCTTTGAACTTGCAATCCTCCTGCCTCGGTCTCCTGAGCTGTGGGCAATACAGGCATGTGCCACTGCACCCAGTGGTAATAACTTTTAAGCCTTGCAAACTTGGCTCCATATCCAAACTAGGTCTCCTCTAACTGTTAGATATAGCTACAGGCAATGAATTAGATATATTATCAAAATTCATTATGCTTATCCAGTATACATTTGTTTTTTCCCCGAAGAAGAAATTTAAAGTACTCAATTGAAGAACTTTAAGATTCTCTATCCTGACTCCTGAGTGAATTGTGATTTTAAGATAACTAAAACAGGGACAAGCTTTTTAAACAAGATACTGTATACCTTTCAATATACATAATTAACTATAAGTCTTCGAAGAGAATGTAGGCTTCTTGGAGCTACAGACCTTTTCTGTCTTATTCACTAATGTATCTCTAGTGCCTAAAACAATATCTGGTAAGTGGAAGGACATAATTGTTTATGAAATGAATGGACAGAATAAATTTCACAAATCATTGCAAAATTGATCATTTTATTTGACTTAAAAGGACAACCCAGAATTCTGTAAAAACATTTACTTATCCACTATATTAAAGACTTCATCTCATCTTTGAGAAAAATTAGACTTTCTTCTATATAAAAAGCATGAAATTTTCAACTCACAAAGAGAGATGTAGCTAATGCAAAAAAAAAAAAGAAAAGAAAAGAAAAAGAAATAAAAGGTATACAGTTTGGGAAGGTGGAAAAAAAAACTGTTTCCAATGACATAATTATCTATATAGAAGATCCTAAAGAATCAATGAAAAACTGGAGCTAATAAGCAATAATAATAAAGTTGAAGGATTCAAGTTAATACAAATCAATTGGGCTGGGGATGTGGCTCAAGCGGTAGCGCGCTCGCCTGGCATGCGTGCGGCCGGGGTTCGGTCCTCAGCACCACATACAAACAAAGATGTTGTGTCTGCCAAAAACTAATAAATAAATAAATAAATATTTAAAAAAAAACAAACAAATCAATTACTTTCCTACATAGTAATAATAAACAATCAAAATTTAAAAAATACAACATAGCTGGGGGCGGCGGCGCATGCCTATAATCCCAGCAGCTTGGGAGGCTGAGGCAGGAGTATTTTGAGTCCAAAGTCAGCCTCAGCAACAGCAAGGTGCTAAGCAATTCAGTGAGACCCTGTCTTTAAATAAAATACAAAATAGGGGGCTGGGATGTGGCTCAGTGGTCGAATGCCCCTGATTTCAATCCCCAGAACCAATAATAATAAAAAATACAACTTTACATTAGTAACCCCCACAAGTAAATACTTGAGTACAACTCTAACAAAATATATGTTAAGATCTACATGAGGAAAAGTACCAAACTCAGATTAAAGAAATCAAAGTACATATTCTACGTTCATGGATAGGAAGACTGATCACAGTTAAGATGTCAGTTCTTCCCAACTTGATGTACCGATTCAGTGCAATCTCAATAAAAATCCCAGCAAGTTATTTTGTGAATGACGTACTAATTCTATATGGAAAATCCAAAGACCCAGAATAGCCAACACAATATTGAAGGAAAACTCAAAAGAACTGACACTACCTAGTGTCAGGATTTATTATAAAGCTACAGTAATCAAGACAGTGTGGTATTGGAGAAAAAATGGACAAATACATTAACAGAAGAAAAAACCTAGAATTATACCGATAAAATTTAGGCAACTGATTTTTGACCAAGGAGGAAGGATAGTCTTTTCTACAAAATGGTGCTAGAACTGGACAAACACATGCAAAAAAAGAAAAAACAAACAAAAAAGAATCTAGACACAGTCTGTAGAGAGAAGCATTAAACTTATGCTGAAATTGAGCAAGAAAGTAGAATTCCCATATCTCCTGCTTAGATACATGCATAGGTTCCCTCACTATCATAGTTTTCCCCCAGCTATCTCACACCAGAATGGTATATTTGTTAAAACATCAATGCTTAATTGTCACCCAAAGTCTATAGTTTACATTAGGGTTCACACTTGACACTGTATACACTATGGGTTTTGACAACACATGTGACCATTACTGTATTATACTGAATAGTTTCACTTTCTTTAAAATCTTTTGTATGATATCTATTCAAACCTCCTTTCTGCTTAACCTCTGGTAACCCACAATCTATTTACTACACTATAGTTTTGCCTTTCCCAGAGTGTCATACAATTGGAATTGTGCAGTATGTAGCCTTTTCAGATTAGCTTCATTCATCTAATAATAGGTATTTGCGATTCTTCATGACTTCTTGTGGCTTAGAGCTCATTCTTTGTTAGTGCTGAATAACATTCCACTATCTGGTTGTGCCACAGTTTAACCATTCACCTCAAAGGAAATATCTGCTCCTTCTAATTTGGGGCAATTATAATTAAAGCTACTCTAAACGTTTGCGTGCAGGTTTTTGTGTAGATAAAAATCTTCAATCCATATGGTAAATACCAAGAAGCAGGATTGCTAAATAATTTAGTAAGACTTTAGTAAGTTTTATTAAAAACTATCAAATTGTCTTCCAAAGTGGCTACAGCATTTTGTATTCTCATCAGCAATGAATAAGAGTTCCTGTTATTCCACATTCTCCTCAGCAATTGGTGTTTTGGTCAGAATATATATTTAGTCGCTTTTAATAACAATATTTATTTCTTCAGCAACTGCAGTTCTCACTGCCAAACAGAAACATTTTTGAGGCCACAAACCTCCAAAAAGCTTGTAGAAAGTAATAAGGAAAAATGTGGAACAGCGAGTCTTTCTGGAAAATATAGTGAATTCATTTTCTATGAGTACAATATTATTTTAACTGTTTATATTAAAAGATGTGACTATGCTATCCTATGAGCAGCTGTGGTACTTATGAGCAAATTTCAATCATATTTAGAGTAATATGAGAAATGTTACTATCAGGGAAAATTAACAAAATTGTTTTATTTTCCTATACAAATGACATAAGTTAGCTGCTTATATTCATTCTAATTACTGAGTAAATTTTTTAATTTCTCTAACTTACCTTATTCTTCTGTATAAGATGAAAATCTTTTCCATAAAGCATGAGTGCATGTTCAAAACTTCGGCATTCTTCTTCTGTCCATGCAGTCATTCCTTCTAAAAAAATTTTTAAATGAAATTCACTGGTCTCAAAACTCTTTTATGTGAATCAATGATATATTTTCAGTACATTTTTCCTGTAAACAGGCCATAAGCTCACTCTTCTCTCTCACTTCTGAACACAAATTCTGTATGTAGGAAATTTCATGTAAGATTATAAATGCTTTTTTTCCCACTGCATCATGTAATAAGAATTTAATGAAAAAATAAAAAAATAAAAAATAAAAAAAAAAAAAAAAAAAAGAATTTAATGGGTTTTAAAACATAATTTTATGCTTTTCTAATTAAAAAAAAATGAACATATAATGTTCTTATGAAAAAAAAGGTGTTATTTTCTTTATGGAACATAAAAAGGCCTCATTCTGGTCTTAGTCAAAACCATGTTTTTTAGAGACCATATAAAGTACAATCAACACATATTTATTTAAAGTCAGTATGTGAGGGGTATGCTTAGAAATATAAAGGGAATAAGAAACAGTCCACGCTCTCAAAACACTAAATCCCATTAAATTTCCCAGCAGATGCTAATGATGATGAATTAAAAATGTAGTTGGCCAAGAGACCTGGCAGATCTTCACAAGGTCACAGCCTATGCCTAAGAATTAGTTTATTATTCCTTTTTATTTCTGAAACATCTTACTTAATGGTACTAGGGACCAGTTCCCCAAAGCCATAAACAGTAATCTTACAGTAAAGGTAAAAAATAATTTGAACTAAGGAAAAAAACAGTATTTAGATTTTGAGAGTTTTAACAGCTTAAAATAATTACTTTTAAAGAAGCAACTTTTACAAGGGAAATATTTCAATAGCTATCTCAACCTATAAATTTAAATGTACTATTTTCAGTTTTTCTACTTTTTCCAACCTGTTTATATAATATTACTTAGTATTACTTTCACTCTACATATACTTAGTGAAAGATATGGTAATGCTTATCCATTAAAAAAATTTAAAAATTCTGAAATTTTTAAAAGTTAACCATTTTTCTTGAAACACATGATACAAAACCTAAGCACTATAAAAATGAGATTACATTATTTACTAAAAATATATTTCTTGCAATAAATTCAAGGAACTATATACATCTTTCCTTTTTTATTAATCCTCAATCTCCTTTTCATTTGCTGCCTAGATTTAAAAAAAAAAAAAAAAAAGAAAAAGCCCAACTTTTCCTTTCAGTGAAATCATAAAATCATTCATTTCAATTACTTTGGATATACTGTCATCTTTGGTGTCTGCTTTGTTCTGTAACTATTTCTTCAAGAAAGTGTAAGTGATAGGGGGTAAATAATCTGTACATGAAAATCTCTAGAGTGTCTAAAAATAGCAAGAAAAGGAAAAAATTATCTGCTACAAAGATGAACACAGATTTTACAAAAGTGTTATAAAACTGCTCTGCCCTTTACAATACTTTACCTATCTAATCCCCTATGAGCATCGCCTTATTTCCATTTCCCTCTCTTGAATCAAAACGTTTCTTACCATGAGATGCCTTTCCATTGCAGCAGTACCTTTCAATTGCTTCTTTTATATTGTGGTTACATTTGAGAAGTTCATACAATGCCTAGGAGAGAAGGAGGGAAAAACAAAAATCAGTGATAGTTCACATCTAACAGCATTTTAAGAAACAGGAATATTGTAAATGTCTTAACAAACTCTGGCTGCAATGCTTTCTAATTTCATATGACATTTGAAGATATGTAACTATCCTGCAATTTGATTCTGGTACCTTTTGCATTTATTCAGCCTTCCTCTGCCTCTCAAAAGTCATCTATCAATATCATTCTTGACTTTTTTTTTTTTTTTTTTAATTTCTGGGCCTTTTGAGCTGGGAAGTTCCCCTATTTTAGATGAGTTTTTCTAGTTGAGAAAAATTAGAATTATGGTCTATGTCTTGATGTCATTCTCTGCCTTTTAGTTTTAATAAAGGGGAACAGGAGCAGGCCTGTAATAGGAGTGATACTTCAGTGACTGGGGTTTACAATGGGCTCGGTTATTTTCATCTAATATGAAAGGTACCATTTATTCCAATTAGAATTTCTATCTGTTGGAATTATGAATATAACAAGTAGAAGACGATTCAATTGAAAGTTTAACAATAACCTTTCCAAGTATGTTTCAAGAAAGGTAAGGATGGCTCAATAATAAGAAAATTTTTTTTAATACATCAATAGATTGTATTTAAAAATAATCACTTCAATAGCTTCCCAAAAGCACCTAGGTCAACACCCATTTCTTTTTTTTTTTTTTTTTTTTTAAAGCAGTCTCATTTATTTATTTTTTTTTAAAGAAAGAGAGACATTTTTAATATTTATTTTTTAGTGGACACAACATCTTTGTTTGTATGTGGTGCTGAGGATCGAACCTGGGCCGCACGCATGCCAGGCGAGCGCGCTACCACTTGAGCCACATCCCCAGCCCCTCAACACCCATTTCTAATATTAAAAAAGACAAAAGTATTAGTTAAAAATAGATGGATATTTTCTTGCTATATACTGAACCAATATTATTCTTAATGAGAAAATTTTAGATACATTACTTCCTTGAAAAGCAGGCCCCAAATCACTATTACTACTAAATGTCTGAGAGTTACTACTAATGCACGAAGACATGTAACAGGAAAAAAAAGAAATAAAATAATGGCAAGGAAGGAACGAAAGTATAATTTAATAATAACTCTAAAACTAGAAAACCACCCACAAATGTATGCAATTATTATGCAATCAAAATAATTTCAATTTTCAAAGAATACTAGAAAAGCAAAAACAACGGAAAAATCAGTTTCACTAGCTTCAGATAAATTTTAAAAACTTGTTTGTCTATAAACAATACACAATTATAAATATAACAGATTTTGTTTAGATCAGCAATAAATAAAACACATAGACATAAAATATATTGAAGAATTATGAGATGCAAATGATATTCAAAAACAAAAATATTTGAGCAACTAAAAAAGTAAAGTAAAGGGAGACTCAGGTATTTTCTTGGAGTGAAAGGTTTAATGTTTTAAACTTTAATAAACTATCAATACTAAATCCCAATGAGATTTCTTTTTGATAGCTGACAAAAAAAAAAAAAAAACTACTTTTAAGTTCAGCTAGTATAATTTCTTTTTGTTACTTAGAAATTCTTATTTGAGTCTACCTATCTCTGGATTCCCACTAACCAGAATCATCTGGCTTGTAATATAGAGTGAAAAAAGTATCCAAAGGGGCAAAATGATGTCAGAGTCAAAATGTGGAGTATTCAAAAAGCCCTTAATAGGCAAAACTCCCTTTCCCCAATCCCACATCATCATCGGCAGAGTTCTGCAACTATAGGTACACAAGTGTTTAGCAAACACTCCTAAATCATTATACAGCTTTAAAAAATTTTTAAATTATTTTTAGTTGTAATTGGACATAAATAACTTTTATTTATTTTTCTATGTGGTGCTGAGACCCAGTGCTTCACATATGCTAAGCAAGCGCTCTACCACTGAGCCACAACCCCAGCCCCACACAGTCTTAATAGACATTACCTTTTAGTCACTTCCTGAGTAAAATTAAAAAATAACTCAATACCTTTATCATGAAATCTTAAAGTCGAACCATAGAGAATACTTAGATAAGATATTAAAAATACAAGATGGAATACATTCATCAAGAATGAGGTATTAAAGAATTCTCAATGGCAAAGGAAAATACAAGTGTAAGTGATTAAAAGGATATAAAATGGTATATAAAGTAAGATATGAGTACAAGTATAGACAAAAACAGAAGACATAAAACTATTATATAGTTACCTCTTAAAATAAAGAGGAATTTTTTTTAAAACAAGTATTTTGCAATCAAATATAAGAAATCAAGAAGTTAGCTGTTGTTTTGAACAGAATGTGAATTATACCTGTTCATTGTCCCTTGGGTGTGTTCCCACAGAAATCCTATCCATTATTTTTTCATTTCCAGTTCTTAATGAGGTCTCAACAAGATACTCCTTAACTTTGCTCTCCAAAACCACATCAGGACGCCAAAGTAACTGGTCTTCATTTTCATACACTGATAAAGAAAATCCCATTAACACATTAAAAATAGTGAACACATTAAAAAATGCACACAAACTGTTCTTCTGTCTTTATAGGCTAAACACAGGGACTAGTAACTTTGAGGACACCAGTAATTTGACTGTGAGACAAGAACTTTTTGCTGGTACAAAAAAAAAAAAAAAACTTTTAACTTTCTTGTCTGGGTTCTGGGGCCAGAGCAAGAAACTATTTTTGTGGTTAGATTTACTGATCAATCAAAAGGTTTCCCATGCCTAGTAAAGTCTAATGTTAAAAACTCCACACTGGTATCTTATACTTTTCTTATAAAGAGGTAAAAATGACCTGTTAAATTCTCTAATAACCTCACTGGAATTTTCTCTTGAATTTTCTATATGACTGTATTATGAAATCTCCTAAGGGAAGAACTGCAAACAAACAAATTTAAGGGGGAAAAAAAATCAGATAATGAAACGATAAAAAAGTCACATTTTTCCTTTATTGATTTCTTCCCCCCCAAATAAATTTTATTTAAAGGAGGAATCAAGAGTACTTAAATCTTCCTATTTTTGGAAAGAAGGGAAGACAATAGAGAACTAAATGTTCTATACTATTTTAGTGACTGAAACATTAATAAACAAAATGTCACTAAAACAAGTTTTATATCTTATTAATGCATTCTACCACCTTACTCAAAGCTTCTACTTTATAGATGGCATATGTATTTATCTCAGTGCTTCAAGTGCAATTCATTCTTCAAGTGTATAATATTTTATAAACATAACTAATAAAAGTAATTTGTCGATAGCTAATTATATACTTGGACTATGGCAAATATTTTACATTCACAACTGCCTAAGAAGGTACTCATTCTAGTTAGCAGAAAACTTAAAAACAAAGTGTGCCTGTGCATGAAGACTGACTTTTTAGAGAAGTTTCTTGAACAAGTTTTGTTCCTCTTTGGTCACAACTGAAATATGTAAAATAGTTAAGATTAAATCTCTTAACAGAGAAGGTACACCTTCCCTCCTCAATTTGCAAAACAGAGACTATTTTCTCCATTATGTTTGATCTAAGAACCTATGGCTGCTGAACAGATACTTGGTTCCCAGGTTATGTGTGGCTTGGGTGGAAGGCAAGAGGCTGGTACAGTAAGATCATCAGCTATTGTATGCTCCCCGATGGACAACTGTCTTCCATCAGTTTGAAAACAGTGTAGGAAAATGGTGTTGCTAGATAGCAGCCAAGGCTAAGAACCCCAGGGTAGCCTCCTTTAAATGGTGGATGATCTGGCATAATGGAAGGGAAGAAAGAAGAACCTGGAAGGCTTTGCATTGACTATGTAGCTTTTGCCCTTGTGACTTCACAGCAAAGAATCGACTCAATTGGGAAAGGACCAAATGCCCAAGGAAATTTTTCAAATCTACTTGGTTTCCAAGATCAACTAGGGAAGGATACCTGTATTTTTATTTCCTACTACCTCTCCTCTCCATACTTTTAGAACCAACTACAGTTGAAATCTACCAAAAATGTGAAGAAAGACTGACTGCAAAAGCAAAACAGCAGAATCCTTCCATTCCACCTCCTGCTCTTTCAGAGCTGAAGCAAAAGAATTTCTTCTAATCTCTTTTTATATTCAAGAGTTTTCACTCCACAGACTGCGTCTATAACATTCTCACTACCTCAGATGATGAGATTCTACCAGCATCTACTAAAGCAAGATACAGGTTAAGGTGCTAACCTTCAAAAGATTCTCCACTGTTTGAACAAGCATTGAGTCAATGGCTAAGAAGCCCCTGTACGTAGGAAGGGCTTTGAGACTCATAGTTGGTTACTTTTGATATATTTTCCCTAAGTGATGCCTAAATATCCTCACTCTAGAAGTTCCTCCAATCTTAAATCTATCTATTTTTGTCCAGGCCAGAATATAATCAGATATTTAAGTAAACACATTAAGTAGTAGTTCAGCCTACCAAACACTATTAAAATCAAAAGATTTTCTTACCTTTTTCATTACCATCATACTCTCCAAGATAAGGGGGAATCTCTGCCTGATATTGTAAACCGATCATTATTTCCTACAGGAAAATTCAGAAAAACAATGTATTATAAACACTTGGTGGGGAAAAGTCTTAAACCACTAATTTGGTTTCTACAGGTCCAAAGAAACTTTCTCTTGAAACAACAAAATGACCATAAATCACTTCACAAATGTTTTCAAAAGGCAATTTAGTCCAAAATGGTCTAATAGATTATAATGGTAATTCAATTTACCTTCCTCAAATCTTCAGGTGAGTTACCACTGTCCGTTTCAACATCTTCTACCTCTGATTCCTTATCACCATCACACGTAGTATTTGCTTTAAGAGAAAAAAATTTCAAGATTTTCATTGCTAACTTTTGTAGTAGCTTGGAGAATATCCGTTATGCTGTATTTTATAAAAATTGGTTGAATACTTTGTCAGCAGAAATCTAATAAACTATTTTCACAATGGACATTAGTTAAAATAGGATTGTGAAAACTCTAAAGTATATATAATATCCTTACAATTATTGTAGCATACCAATAAATAGATTGGGAGATAAAAAAGAAACTACTGTGATCAACTTAAAAAGACAGTATAGCACTAGAGTTGTTACATTAATTAGTAAATATATACAAAGAGCTACATTGAGTCTATCAAAATGGTTTCTGTGTGCACACTCATATATGTGCATTTGAACTTATTAATCAAGTAGTTTTTCTACCACAAATATACCTTAAACAAATAGACTGCATTAAAAAATACTTATTTTAGTCTAAAACCTTTTTAATGTTACTGATAAACATTGAGGGATAACACCGAGAACTAACAGGAAAAAAAGAATGAACCACTAAAAATAAAAACACTTTTTAGCACTGATAAGTTTTCAAAATCAGGAGAGCAAGAGCCTTTTAACAGAAACCGAAAATTCGTCTCTTAAAACTTCATGGTTGAACTAAGATAGAAATAGGTGAGCCTTGGGAAAGAATGCAGCCTTGTAAAACTAAGTCAATGTTTCTATTTTTAAACAGCCTTTAGTTTACTACCTCTACCCCAACAAAAAGGTGATAATATTGTTCCAATTATAATAATATTTTATTTAAACTATGTAAAACACATCATTATAGAATAAACAATTAAACATAAATTACTGAGTAATAAAATGTACTCACACTACCACTGCTACAATTAGCTAGGGATATAGTACATGCATGCCTAGCATGCATGAAGCCCTGGGTTCTGGAGTTTAATTCTCAGCACTGTGCATGCACATACATGTTTGCGCGTGCGCACACACACACACAAACACACACACACACACAAAAACCCAATCAGTAATGTCTGGGTTTCTTACATCTTAAAGGTCTAGGGAAAAAATCAGAAGTTTCATGAGATGTCACCGAGGGTGTCAGATCATCTGCAGAAGACTGAGTTTCCTCATCATCACCTGACAAGAGGTCTTTTGCTATTTCTTCCTGGAAGAATAGGAAGGCAGTACTAGTTAGAAAGGATTATATTCATCAATTAAGAAAAATATCTTCTTATTTTTAATAAAATAATACAATTAGTAACCAGTTGATGTCTTATTAGTTTTGCAAAGTAATTTTGAAATCTCTATAATTTACTTCATATAAATATTTGGACATTTAATATTTAATTATACACTTAATAATATACTATTAATAAGAATAATACAAATGCAATTACACACTTAAAACAAATAATTTGCCTAATTTGTGAAATGTGGGGAGAACTTAAATAGAGTTACAGCTAATTTTCAACAAAAATAATCTGACTTCTAGCCAGGTATGGTGGTGTGTACTTGCAGTCCCAACTACATGGGAGGATGAGGCAGAATCACTTGTGTGCCCAGAAGTTTTGTGGCCAGCCTGAGCAATCTAACAAAACCTCATCTCAAAAATAAACAAACAACAAAAAAATAGGGCTGGTATATAGCTCAGTGGCAAAGCATCTGCCTTGCATTCGCAAAGCCCTAGGTTCGATCCCCAGTTCCAAAAAAAAAAAAAAAAACCACACACAAAAATAATCTGATTTCTAAGTGTTTAACAATTATATTTACTTTCCATCAACAATAAAATAAAAATTTCAAAATGTTTTCAAATTCCACTCTTTTAACAATTTAAAAAGTCCAACTAATGATATAATTTTAAAAGCAAGTTTGAATTAATTTTTATATAAGTGTACAGTTATCCTTATGCCTAGTACGCAGCATCACTCAATACTAAGTGATAATGGAAACTAAGGTTTGTGGTACATTTAATATCACATTTAACTCAAAATGGGAAAAACATAACTCATAGGACAGGTTCCAAAATGTATATTCCTCTCCCTGCCTAAGACTTGAAAGCCAAGGAAAGCTTTCCAGGGAACTGTTATGTTAGCAAAGCATAGGCTGTGTGGATTCTCCTCTGCAGGTAGTAAGCCTCACCACAACCAGGTATTGTGTTGTGTACCTATAGTCCCAACTACATGGGAGGGTGAGGCAGAATCACCAAGGTCACCACATCCTTGGCTACTATGGCTGCTGTCACTCTGAGAGCCCAGAAAACAGAACTTTTCTTCAACTACTCCATGCCTAAGCAAGCTGGGTTTGAAGGCTTCTGGGGGTTTTATTAACCAACACATTCTTATGTTTGTAGATTGAAAGAAGTTAAAGCAAAATCTACTTAAATACAATATATCTATCTACAAAAGAAAAATGAAAAAAATACTAGAGAATAGTTAGGTATGCAATAAATTCCTATTTCCTACTCTTAAAATAGTAGGTAGTATTATTATATTATTAAAAATAGTGTGATTAAAACTATTAAACAAAGTTTAAATCAAAATGATAAGAGCTATGGGTCAATATAAAGTTTATATGCCAACATTATAAAATGCTTTAAACAAAGGGAATTCTAATAAAACAGTCAACAGAAATGGATTTCTATTGAATTTTATTTATTTATTATATTTATTCTATCTGAATTTTTATTTATTTATTTTTTTAGTTGTAGGTGGACATAATGCTTTCATTTTTATTCATTTATTTTTATGTGGTACTGAGGATCAAACCCAGTGCCTCGCCCATGCTAGACAAGGACTCTACCACTGAGCCACAATCCCAGCCCTCTGAATTTTTCTTTTAAATGCTTGTACTTACTTTGTCCAGTGTCATATCTGGTAATTCATCAGCAAGTTCACTTGGAGAGCTATTCGCACTGGAATTAGTAACTACTGGAATTGTAGGTTCATAGCCATAGAACGCCAGTAAATCTTCTAGAGGCATGTTTCCTTCCTATTCAAACCAGGACACAAACATGAACTTAGCAGATGTCACAATTATAGCACAACTTAGCAGATGTCGCAATGCTCTTAAGTTCATAAAGCACATTATCAAAATAGCAGTTATCAATCAAAACCAAGTTTTAGTTTTTCTTTTTGTATTACTGTCAGAAAACAAGACAAAACTCCTAGAGCTCTAATTAATTAATAACAAAACTTTTTATTTCCTAACATCATTTCATTCTTTAAAAATTCTCCAAGAATCTGCTTTGGTGAAGATCTTTAACTTTACATTATTATAAAGATGCATTGAAAATATTTTCATTCACTTACTTCATGTAATTTGTTGCTTGTTTCCTTGCAATTAAATAACATGTGATTACTTGTTTATTCTTCCTATTAATTAGAAGACATTGATAATAAATCTTTGACTGAACACTAACACTTGCAAAATTTATGTTAGCGTCCTTTAGCATTCTTACTACAACTGATATTTCATACCAGTCTGTCTGACTTCTTCACAAACATCCAATGAAGATTGTATTAATCTCTCTCACAGGTGAGAAAACCGAAGCTTAATTCTGGGTTTGAATCCCAGTCCTGCAAGTTGTCTTACTAATAGCTTTAATAAAATCACATATTCTGGCTCCAGTGCTACCCATGTTATAACTACCTATGCCATCACTCAGAATGACACCCAGTCACTGTTTCCCCCTCAACTAATTCATCTGAATATAAGTGTTATATTTCCCTTTTAAATAGATTTTAGTTTAAAAACTAAAGTTTTAAAAAAACTCTTTATAATTATCAAATAAGTAACTTCAAAACTATATACTCATGAACTAATTAATGCATTAAGCATTTTAAAAGATATCTTTGTCTATGAATTTAAGAGACTTATTTCTATAGTTGCTTATTGGTTTAGTTTTTTCTTTTAGACAAAACACCTAAGTCATGAAGCATAGACAATGAAAATGCTAAAACCAAATGTATAAAACATGCCCACATGTGATCACAAAGTGAGCTGATAGTAGCAGTGATAACTCCTAGACAGATGCTGGTTACTCACCAGGGCCCAAAAGGGATAAAGGCTCTGAAGATCCCCAAAATATGGCCTTCACTATTTCAAGTATGAAACTTTCATACCACTGTGCTTGACTGGGACTGAAGCATTCTAAATGAACTCAGAGTACGGGATATGATAGAATATGAATTCATAAATTTGCAGGAGACATACACCTTTCTTTGCAATTATCTCCCCCCACTCCACCCATAGTGCTAGGGATGGAACCCAGGGCCTTGAACACACTGGGCAAGAGTTCTATTACTGAGCTACAACCCCAACCCAGACATATGCCTTTCTAATGACTATAAAATCATGTCACTCATGAAATCCTTTCAGCTTGGGATTGAAATCAACTTAAACAAACAAACAAAACCCTGCTTTGGGAGCCTAGAGTCAGCACAAATCAAATTGGATGGTTAGGGCAGACATAAATTCACCCACTGTGGAAACCTCCAATGAATTATTCTTTTCTCAAACCAAAGAATCCTCAAAGGTGACCAGAATCCAATTTAGAGTCTATTATGACATGGTGGGAAGATAGCAATTTTCACTTATTGGCACTGATGGTCCACCTTCTCATCATGTATTGACTTCTAGGTACTTTGCTGAGGGTTACCGTCTATGGATATAGAAATTCATGGTGAAATTCTTACACTAAAATAATTCAGTGCTGGTGAGAGAAGCTGTCAAGTCAACAATTATAAAACAATGTAATGGCTGCAATGCCCAATTCTAGAATTAGTGCTGCGTTTGTAAATACAAAGAAGGGAAACCTACACCCCAGGAAAAATGATATCAAAGCAGAGATATACACAGAGAGGGAAAGCAATGAGTTAACTCTTAAAAAAAGAAGAGTCTTTTGACAGATAAGGGACGTGTCCAAGGGAGGTGCGTCCATGACCACTGAGCACTGAGTGTATGCCAGAAGGCCATCATGTCAGATGCTGGTATGAAACACAGGCCTTGCTTGCCCTGTTACAGCTTATAGTCTAGAGAGTACTAATAATATATACGCATATAGAACTGCCAATTATGATCACTAAAAAGGAAACACAACAAACCCTGAGATACAGAGTAACATTAGGGGTCCATTTTATAGAGTAACAGAGAAAGACAGGAAAAGATCTTCAGATGAGGCTCAAAGTCTGAGATATGGCCAATCTCCTAAAGAGCATTTCAAGCCAAGGAAAAGACCTGTGAAGCCTGAAGATAACTGCCACTAAACTGAGTGGCCAAAACTCAGTGAGTAGAATGAAGAGGGACTCAAGAGAAGAATGGCAAAAGAGGTTGGGACAGATCAGAGGGAGACCTGTGGCCAGGGAAAGGAACTTGGACTTTATTCACAGAGCAATGAGAAACCCCTGGAGAATTAAAAAACTGGAGAGATATAACATTATTTCTTTTTAAAATACTGGGCAGCTACATGAAGAAAAGTCAGCAGGGTGGGGAATGGAGAGATACAAAGATCACTTAAGGAGCTTCATGCTGATCTAAGGTAATGATATAGACATAAACAGAAATGAATAGATGAGATATATCTTGGAGTGGAATCAAACAGGTTACTAGATGTGGGAGTGAAGGGAGAGGGAAAGACAAATCTGCAGATTTCTATTTGAGCAAGTCTCCAGAGGGTAGTAACCTCTAGATAATAAGTGAGACGAAAAGACTAAAGGAATAAAAGGTTTTTGAAGGAAAAAAAAAATAAGAGTTCTGCAGAAGACACAAGTTAAGTTTGAGAGAACTGAGACATCCAAGTAGAAAAGTCAAGTTGGCCATGAGCCTGGAGCTTAGAGAATCAGGCTGGGCTAAAGATATAAATCTGGCATTCATTAGCATCTAGATGATATTTAAAGCCACAGGAGTTGATGAGCTCACCCACAGAGAGGGCAGAGAGAAAAGAGAGGGGATCTATGCTTTATTAGAAGACCTTTCAGACCTATTACTATATAGGCAACAGGATATATGTCTAAAAAATCTTGAGCATGATTTGCATTTTGGAAAAAATATTCTAGGGAAGTAGAAGAATAAGAATCTGAACTAAGGAAGATAATTATTTTCTAAATTTAGAAAAAAGAATTGATTTCTTGACTTAATTGACAGAGGAAATGAAAGCAACATAGGAGTATAAAAGAACTGCAAGATTTCTGGCCCAGGAAGTTAGAGACCTGTAGCACCATTATAAGATAGAAACACAAACTCAAGGGTTTAACATGGTAATGAGTTTAAGGCAAAAGCTGAAGCTGTAGGCTTGAATGGGATCACCCAGAAAGGACAAAAAGCTAAGGGTTGGGAGAATGTCATCAAATACTATGTGGGCAAAGACAGACAAGTCCATAAATGAGAAAGGGAAACATCTGAGAGTAGAAGCAGAACTAGGAGAAAGCAGGATTTTATGAATAAGCAAGCGTGGAAAAACCAGGGATGGTCACTTGGGTCAAATACCAAAGAGAACTCAAATGAGATAAATAGACAAGAATTCTTAGCATTTGGCAATCAGTGACTTTATAGTGTAGTGAGGTGGAAGAAGTCAAGCTAGGACTGGAATGGGAGGAGAGAGAGTACATATACATCTCTGAAACTGGAGAATGAGGGCAAAATGGGGTCAGAGATAACATCTTCCAAATGTGGAAAGCACATCAGTAAGGTTCTATGTTTAAATTAAAAAAAAAATTTTAAACTATAATAAACTAAGGGCAGGACGGATGTGATCTGGGACAGGAGGGAAAAGAATAAAAGTTTGTGTGGAAGAAAGAGGAGATTCTTGGTCATCACTCGTGAAAAACCCTCCTTTCTCTGCAAAGACACAAGCATGATGATTCGTTGAAGGAGATGATAACCACCTTAGTGGTAACCTCCTTACTAAGTTCAAGGAATGCCACTCTGTAGATTCTCTAGAGGGGACTGGTTTTAAAATACAAATTATCTATTATAAAACTGTTAAAACTGGAAAAGGTGAATCCTGTCTCTGAAGCACTTAATATATGAACTTTCTATCGCAGTCTATCCATAATGTACTCAGTCCTCTGAAGAATAAAAACAATTTTTTCAAAACTGAATTAGTATATTTCAAGGTCTTTAAGGATCTGTAGTGGTGAGATTCACTTAGAAGTTTTATCTAGCACCTCATCCCAGGTAGAGAGATTTTTCTCTCCTGCCTTATTTTGGGGGACATTTTATTAAACCTACTTAATTCTAAGTGACACAGTCTAATCACAATTGTCAACAAACTTCTTTATAAGTGGAAAGTCTATATTAGAAAAGTGTAAAATTTAGAGACAGAGGACACAATAATTGCTAACAATTACCCTGAGCAATCACCTAATCCCTTTCACCTCCATTTTCTTATCTGTAAAAAGGAAAATACCATTATTTCCTTCGTTCTATGAAGCACAGCCTCAAATTTCAGAAACTAGGATGCAACTCATTATTAACAAATTGTATTCGTCCTTGAACCCATCTACACTATTTCTAAAGCAATGGTACATCTTACACTCAATAAGGCCTCTGAGCCAAGGAAATACTGCCAATACTCATCTGATACATCTGATGGCGTTGCTGGATAGGTCAAACATGACTGTGAGGTGCAGATCAATTTTAGTAACTAATGTAACATCTGTTTAATACCTTGTAAAACAATTACTTAATTTTCAATTTTTTAAAGCATCTATGCTAAAAAGTTTAAGTGGCATTAATGATAATTTTTTTTAAACTTTCTCATTTATTTATACTTTTCTGAATTTGGGAGTAATTTTTAAACATCATGGGGAAATCTATATTTTTATTAAAGCAGGAATGGTTAAGAACAATTTTAAAAGTTCTAGATCCACTGGGCGTTTTAGCTCACATCAGGGACTCAGGAGGTTGAGGCAAAAAGATCACAAGTTCGAAGCCAGCATCAGCATTTTAGTGAGACCTTGTCACAAAATAAAAAATTAAAAGAACTTGGGAGTAGAACTCAGTGGTAAAGTGCTCCTGGGTCCAATTCCCAGTGGCAAAAAAATAAGTAAATAGAAGTTCTAGAGCTTACCTAGAACTATTAAATTAAAAGCATTCAGAAAGCAATAATATAAAAAAATTAAAATATATAAAATTATAATAAACCCTTTAGTATTTTTAAAAATTACAATCTAGTTACATAATCTAGTCACATACTTACCAAAGAGCTACTATAAGAAAACTGATTTTGTACTTCTCTTATTTTCTGTACCACATGATATGGAAAAATTTCCACAAGAGCCCAAAATTTACAAGCACTAAAATAAAAGCTGTACTTACAACTGACAATCAAATTTATTTACCATGACATAAAATCTTATTTATAATTTATTTAAATATTCACATCATGCCCCAAGACTGTTAACATGCACCAATACCTAAATCATTGTTCTAGTAATAAATTACGATATATAATCAAAATAAATAATTTCTTCTAAAAATTTAATACTCCTCTCAATATTTGTCTTTTATTCATGTTCATTTTCATTACAAATCAATAAAGAATAGAGATTACTGTTATGTTTACGACAGATAAGAAGTGTAAATCAGAGGAAGTAAGTAGAAATAGCTCTTTTTATTCACTGCTCCATGAGAAGGATCAGCTTTCTGAATGAAGACACAGCTCTTGGGTCTTTCTAGGATTTATTTAAAGGTCATCTGTATTTTGCCAAGAAGCTACCATCCAAGTACATACTGAGAAGCTAAAACACTTTAAGGACATAGGATTTTTCTGAATATATAAACTTAGTGACATTACAAAAAATTTAATTATCAATATTTACTAAACAAAATAAAAAACCACAGGAGGAGGGACAAGGTTGTTTCTGTGAATGTATGAAATATGATATGTCAAGAGCTTTGTAATGTTTTGAACAACCAATAAAAATAAATTAATTAATTTAAAAAAAAAAAAGGTTGTTTCTGTGAATAGCTAAGCTAGTAAATTTACTGTTGATTACTTCAATCTATCTTCTATTTTACTTTTTGTGTTTACCTATTCTTTTTTTTGAGACAGGTTCTTGCTATGTTGCCAAGACTGGTCTCAAGTGATCTTCCTACCTTTGCCTCTCAAGTAGTGGGACGACAGGCATGCACGCAATTCCCTTTTGAAACTCACTCAACACAGACCAAGGCATATATTATTACAGCCTCTCAAAGAATAAAACTTAAAATCTGAAAAATAAAATCTTGTGTAGGGGTATAGCTCAGCTGGTAGAGTACTTGCCTTACCTGACATGTATAAGGCCCGGAGTTCAATCCCTAGCACCACATAAATATAAACAAACAAATAAATAATCTTGCCATCCTATAAACATCACCACCAGATTATCCATGCTCCAGTAGTAAGTAATTTAACATAATAAATGTAACACAGTTCTATTTTATTGACAAACAGCTATTTATTTGCATACTAAAATGTAGTCTGACGTCCTTCTTTTTTTTCTGGTACTGGGTATTGAAACCAGAGGTGTTCTACCACTGAGTTACATCTCTAGCCCTTTTTTATTTTTTGAGACAGGATCTCACCAAGTTGCTAGGTCTGGCCTCAAACTTGGAAACCTCCTGCCTCAGCTTCCCAAGTAACTAGAACCAGTTGTGAACCACTGCGACCAACTGTATTTCTATCAAACATTTCTTACATGATGTTAAACTAGATTGCTATCTGTATGCTTTTAACAACAAACACATTATCATGAGACCACTTGAGACTTCTGCCCCATCCCCATAAAACATGCCCATAGCAGCAATTCTAACTTACAACATAGGAGAGAAGTATTATCTATGCTTCCCTGAACTTTCATACAAGGCTAAACATATTTTATACAATCTATACATCCTTCCTCCCATACCTCTCATTGCTTCCTTCTTCCATAGTTGTCACAAGGATATCATGTTAAAAACCTTGTTCCCACTGCCACCCTATATTAGATTATAAGCTCCTAGAGTTCAGGAACATTGTCAAACTGTTCACTTTTCTAATTCCAGGATGTACGACAGACCCTGACTTAGTGACAACATCAGCTAGATTGTTAATTCTCAGTTATTCTAGGCTGCCCATTCATAAGAAGTAAGAAGGAATTGCCTGAATAAAGGCAAGGTAGAGTTTGAGACTCTTTGGCATCTTTTGTCATCAACAGGTGACATTTTATCACCACACTGAAAGGAGAAGCAGGCAAAAGACTTCTTTTTCAACCAAGTATTTCATGGTATTTTTAGTTTAATACTCATAAATTTGGCTTTTATAGGATATACTATTAAGTGAATAAGTCTAAATCTGAGATCATGTTGAATAACTAACCAAATGACTGAATGTGTTTAGAAAATGTCAGGCCCTGAAGAATCTGCCTTCTGTTTCTCTGTGCATTAACATGAAGAAAGAAATGCAGTAACACCCCACCCCTGACTCACAAAGATACTAAGTAGAGGAGATTATATAAGAGGGTGCTTTACCTTCTATAAAAAAGAGAGATATAAGAACTTAGAAGAGCCAGGCACAGTGGTGCACAGCTGAAATTCCAGAAGCCCAAGAGGCTGAGGAAGGAGGATACCAGGTTCAAAGCCAGCCTTAGCAACATAGTGAGGCCCTAAGCAACTAAGTGAGACCCTGTGTCTAAATAAAATACAAAAAAGGGCTGGGGATGTGACTTGGTGGTTTCAATCCCCGAAAAAAAAAAAAAGAACTTAGGATAGTATTATTCAATATTATTCCTGAATAATAATTTTTTTCTGAGCTAATTAGAAATTTTCAGTAAGGTTAATTTATAGGTAAGTATAATCCTAGAGTTTTCAAGCTGACTACTATAAAGGCCTTTCTCTATCGTCCTAGTATAAATGTAGATTTAAAGTACAGCTCATTTCTTTGTATTGATTTTGGGTTTAAAGAGTTATAAACCAAGCCGGGCACAGTGGTACATTCCTATACTCCCAGCGGCTCAGGAGGAAGATCACAAGTTCAAAGCCAGCCTTAGCAACTTAGCTAGGCCCTTAGCAACTTAACGAGACCCTGTCTCAAAATTTAAAAATTAAAATAGAAAGTGCTGAGGATATGGCTCAGTGGTTAAGTTAAGTACCCCTGGATTTAATCCCTGGTACTGAATAAATAAATAAATAAGTTATATATACATTCAATCCTAACAACTTTTTAAAAGATGACTAGAGGATAGGGGATGGCATATCACTGATCTACATTTGAAAATACAGTAAAACTTTTCCAGTGTCTTTATAAGTTTTATGAAGAAAAAGACTTCTTCCTGTATCTACTATACTACTTAGTTTTACCCTCAACAGAATGGTATGGATATAATGAAAAGAAGGCTGGATGGGATTCAAAATTGAGTTTAGGGTCTAGATTTCTTATATTTCACTTTTCTCTTGTGTTAGAGGACTGCATATACCTATTTCACTGTGCTGATAAGCTAAAAAATTAGTTTGACAGATATAAATTAATTTTGAAAAATTAAAAAATATTTATTATGATACTCTCAAAATGAGAAAACCACTGACATTCTAAAAAGTGAGGTTAAAAAAAGAAATATGCACATGCTACTTTTATTTCAGGTAAATTGCAAAATAATTTACAAGAGTATTTCAAAATTTTTACCAAAAGTCTGTGTTAAAATACTAAAGTAAAACCTTTACCTTTTCTAAGTCTTCAATTTCAGAACTGAAGTTTTTACCCTCATCCATCATCTCTTCTTCTTCAAGAGTTCTTTCATCATCATAGTCATGGACCAACATCTCAGCAGTGGGGTCAAAATCATGATCCTCAGAAGACAAAGACCCAACTGGAATGAAACAAACTGAATCACTTAACATATTCACAAGGTTATTTACAAAATAAAAATGTGTTCCTATAAATTTACTATATATTTTATAGGTTATAAAGTAAGACCAGGTGATTCTGAAAAGATACTAAAATCAGGAAAAGAACAAGGCAGAATAATTTACAAACACTTTTACAAGGGGTCCAACTTACAATACCAGTAAAGTGATTTAAATGGCGTGGTCTTAAACAAATATTCCAACAGAAAAGCAATGAAACTTGCTTATTAGTTAATTTAAGACATTTGTTTAAAAACAAAGGCAAATGTCAGAAGGATTAAATTTCCAGGAATGGAAAACTTCTCAAGAATCCACTATCCATGAAGTCTAACACTTCAGAAGAGAATGTAAATTTTACCAAATTTTAAGCCTCAAATAAAGACACAAAACTCAACAGAAATTTTGCTTATAGGACAAAAATCAAATTTCTGTGAAACAGCTATTCAGAAATTTAGTTTTTAAAAGCACTGTATCATTTACATATGTATAACAGTATTTCAAGCTCCCCAGCATCAGTCAGTCAAGTATTAAACTACAAATCTATGCTTTACTTTAGATTACTAATACAGTTGTTAGGTTTATACAAAGAGACCACAGAAAAATCATTATCTGAAAGTTTTAGAAGACATAACCCATTGCCAGTTGTTTTGGCCAATTTACACTTATTTATAAAACTATAATAATTTTTAATAGCAAATAGGAAGTCAACTGAATATTCCAAAAACAAAAAGAAATGAATAAAAATCCATAATCCCAAGAGAATGAAATATGATTTATAAAAAACAGCCCTTCCTCCATGTTTTATTCTAACATCTAATTCAATTAGACGAGCAACTTTCAAGAATATGGAGGGAAAGTAATATCAGAATTTGGAGAAGAAAAAGTTAATCTACTTTGAGCCAAACTAATATTTGAAAATTTCAAACATTTAAACACAATGTGAGATCATTACCAAAACAGTGAAATAGGCTAAAATTTTTTCACTATGGAAAAACTACAGATAAAATTCAATGTTTCTGATTCTGAGTTCAGAAAACTCTATTAGTCCTAAGAAGAATACAATTTCTATGGTACTTAATTCTTTAGAAAGCTTACATTATGATGCTATTTCTTTGCAGTTGAAAATATTATCTGCTCATCTGAAAAACATGATGAAGTAGGTGTGGCTTAACTTAATTTTAAAGACAAAGATGAGCATTTATTAACTAGCTCAATAACAGAACATGCACCCATTACAGATTTTCTTTTCTAAGGAATTTCTACAAACTACTATTGCTTTGTCAAAGTGTCCTGCATAAAACAGAAGGGCCTGAGGACCTATTCCTGGCTTTGTCCTTGGCTTTCATGGACCTATTTAAATTTACTGGGTGTAGCTCAAGCTTTTCATTTGTAAAACACATAAGGTTGGCTGAATTGACTTAAGAATTTCTTTTAGTTCCAAATTTCTCTTTAAAAATTGGCGAACTGATTAAAAACAGGTTATAAGTGTCTGTTTAGACATCAACAGCACACTGTGTTTTGCCTTTTTATTTAGATCACAACTTCTAACAAACAGTGATGCAAAATGGAAAATTTCCATTATCATCCAGATGTTTGGCATCATGTACATAAATATTCTTTCCCTGAAATCAGTCATAACAAAGAAATGTTTGTCTCAAAATTAGCAAAACTTTTGAAAACAATTTTTAATGTATAGATAGCTATTTTTAAAGTAATCATAAATTCCTTCAATTTAGTGTTAATTATAATACCCAAAAGGATAATCAAGTAAGACCTTTGACTAAATACAAAAAGTAATATTGCAAAAATAATGAATTGTTCATTCTATGGCAATATGCAATGAAAAACTTGGGAGCTCATACACACTCCACTACGTTATGATTCTTTAGCAGCATGATTTAAAAGTCTCTAGGTGAACTAAGGGAAGTGGACAGATCCAGAGGTGCTTTCCCTGGACCCTATGACAGGAGAAAGTGGCAGTAAAGAGGGGAACTGGAAAGAGGATGAGAAGTTGAAACAAAGACACCTTATATCTTAGCACAGGAGGAAAGTTCCTCGCCATGGATCAGCTTCAGGGATCCCACAAGCCCCCACTCTGTGTATAACTATGCCTATCTAGAGCATTCAGGGAGAGTCCCTTATTTTTATCAAATCCTAACAAGAGCTTCTAACCTCAAAAAGATCAAGAAACACTTCCAGAAGCTCTAATGTTGTCTCAGCTCAAAAATCTTCTATCACCCCTCTTCTGTGCCAAATTTGGAATATATGTGTGTTTTAAAGATAGCTTTAACTCTCAGTTTTCACACAAACTATAGACATTTCTCAATTATGAAAAGGAGACTTAGAGGAGATGGGGAGTTCCAGTTACCAATCAACCTAAGCAGCCACCAAATTCAGAAAAAGTAGAGATCAATTTCTCGAACAAACAGAAACTAAAATCCAAACTGCAAAAGTTGGTTAAAAGTTGATTTGGTACTCACTGTTTTGGACTTGGAGGAAAACATGTGAAAATTAAAGACACTATTTAAAAGCTCACTTGTCTATCAGCAGCTTTGTAATAAGGTGTATTTTTCAACATGCAAGGGGGAAAGAAGAGTATAACTGTTCCTTTCTCGAACAATTTAATTACCAAATGCACACTGAAATCCTTAATTTAATTATCAAATGCACACTGAAATTCTTAACGATGAAAAACTACAGTATAATTTTCCAAGCAGAATTCTTTACCAACATGCCTTCAAGACCCCATTAACCTCTGGGACCCACTGAAGAGGTAAAAAATAGGACAAACCTGGGCTCGAACTTCCAAAAGAAGCCTAGGAGAGAAAGAGAAGAAAACGTGAGGTTAGTTCGCGTAGCCAGGAAAAGAGGCAGCTCCGGCAACAGGGCGCAGAGGGGGAGGAGCCGAGCGCTCCTCCGCAGCTGCCAAAAAGTGCAAGACGTAGCTTCGCTCGGATCGCTCCCGGCCCCTTTCGGGCCCCCTCTTGGCTGCCTCGCCTTCCTCCTCGAGTCCCCAGTGTACAAACTCGCAGACCCGGGACGAAACCCAGAATCTAACAGGCAACTGAAAGCGGCTTTCTAAAGCTCAGCAAGTTTCAGAACGAAGAAGCAAAACCCAGAGAGTGGGCTCACGGCATCAGTCCCCCATCCCTGGCAACTTGGGAGTCCCCCAATTCCCACCCAGCTCTCCACGGCCCCAGGCAACTCCTCGAAACGCAGCCCTTTCCTGGAAGGGAATCGCCTTCTAAGAGCGTGTCTGCCCCTGAGGGCCCGGGAGCCCCAACTCGGGGGCTGTCCTCTGCCGGGAGCATAGGCCAGCTGGAACCGGACACTCGTCCCCAAACCAAAGCAGGAGCTCCCCATCCTCTTCCGAATCCTGAGACGCGGCCTCTCAGTCCGGGGGATACTGGTTCCTCCCAGGATGTTCAGTCTCTCTCAGGGCCCGCCAGCTCGCCCCTCGGCCCAGCCAGCTCCTGCAGAGGGGCTCCTATCGCAGCCGCCCCCTCCCCCCAGCTCACTAGTCCCGGGGGAGAGAGCCCAGGCAGTTTCGATTGCCCAGCATTCCCCCTCCACCCAGAAAAAGGGACTATCTAGCCGCTCTCCTGGGGAGGGCGTCAAGGGTCCAGGTCTGCCCCCTTCACCCCAGGGGCGCTCGCACCTCCCGGGCTGCGGGGCGGGGAGTCCCGCTCTTCGCCCGTGAAGCCCGGCGGCCGCGCATCCCGCTCCTCTCCGCACCCGGAGCAAAGTGGAGCGAGCGGCTCCTTCGCGCCGCAGCCCGGGTCTGTGGGCTGGGGGCATAACGCACTCCTCCCGCAGGGCAGTGGCGCAGCCCGCTCCCCGCTTTGCAATCCGGCCGCGGAGGGGGGGCGGTCGGCCGGTTTCCACCCACCCCGGCTCCGAAAGGAGGCGCGGAGGGGCCGGCGGCCGCGTCAGCGACCCGGGACACGGCAAAGCACCGAGCCCGGACAGGGGCTCGTTGCCGACGACAGACGCCTCGGTCCGGTCCCATCGCCCGGCCGGGCCAGGGCCGGAGCCGCCGCGGCCTAGTCCCGGAGGGAGACCGCTCCCGCGCCCGCTCCCGCCCCCCAGCCGGCCCGGCCGTGGCCCGTTGCCGCCCCGCGACCCCCGCGTCGCCGCGCCGCCCCCCGTAGGGCCACGGGAGGAGCCCTGGGTCCCCCCAGGCTGCATCGGGAGTCAAAAGGGGCCGCCGGGTGCCAGCTCCAGCCCGGCCGCTCCTGCCCGGTTTCCCTGCTCACCTCCGCCATATTGGTACCTTTAGGGCGAACGAGCAGCGCCGAGCCCAGTCCCCGGATGGGGCGCCTGAGCCAATCGCAGCAGCCGCCGCCGCCGCCGCCGCCGCGGTCCGCCCGGCACCCGCCCGGCGGCAGAGGCGGCTCGGCCCCTTATAGGGCAGGGCGGCCCGCGACGCCCCCGGCCCGATAGCACGCCCACTCCGCCTGGCGACCCCTCGGGGGCCCGCGCCCGCCAGTCTCTGTTCTGGACCGCACCCACTCTGCCGTTCCTCTCCTCCCCTCCGGAGTAAAGTTCCTGCCGAATTAGAGGCAAGCTGGGGACTGACGGACACAGGACAGACCCACGTCCCGCAGTCGAGGCCCAAGAGTAGGGGTTCTACGGGAAACCATCCACAGATACTTCCTTCGCTCTAGGGCGTGAGTGAGGCTGGCAAGATACTTTGGCGTGACTAGAGACTTAGAGTCTTGGAGGGACAACTCGACACACTTGCCCAAGGGAGAAGAGGAGGCGATGGATGGACTAGAGAAGGAATTGATAGACAGATGGAAGCCTTGGGAAATGAGAGGTGGCTGATGGGCTGCAGTATAGAAGGAGGGATCAGCGACCAAGCACTTTAAGGTTTCCCAGGGACCTGTAGGAATTGGGTATACAGACTGGTTCATGGAGTAGGCTATGGAAATAGACTTTTGCCAAACAGGCTCTGGAAGGTAGTGATAGTAAAACAAAAGGCAACAAGGCAGGGAAATGATCATGAATATACTTGCATAGTTCAAAGAAGAGTCTCATAAAAATATTAAGCAATTATGAAAAAAATTAGACCAGTCCTAGGGATTGTTAATCACAAATAGTCTAGGAGATGAGCCAGAGGTACATACTGGATAGACCTGTTAAAAGAATAGGAATAGTGCATCAAATACCTTAAACAGAATCTTTAAACCTCTACCTCCCACCCTAAAAAAAAAAAAAAAAAAAAAAAAAAAAAAAAAAACCCTGCCATTTGTTCAAGGTCATAAAAAGAAGGCAGTCCTGTGGGCAAGTGAATGGGCAGGAAGGGGAGGACAAGACTTAGGTGTATAACACGCTCCCACACATGCTTTATTGCTATTTGCCATTGGGGGAGCTAAGTCTAACCTCTGGTAGGTTCATATCTACACTGAACAACTTTGAGCAAAGTACACAAAAATATATACAACACTAAACTATAAATACAACTGACTAGGTAGATTTTGCAAGAAGTTTAAGTCAGTGTGCAGAATTGCCTGGTAGATTTGGAGGATAAACAGTTGTCCTCACGTGGGACCCCAGAAATCATGTGCATCACAAGGAGAATCTGCTGGAAGGTACATGGATAAATGATATGAAATACAATCAGGAAATTATGGCAGGGCCCAACAGAGATTTGAAAAGCATGACCTCAGACACCAGAGCTCTTCTCCCAGTGTTTGCTGAAACAACTTAATATTAAATAACAGAGGTGAGGTATGTGTTGTAATCTCACAAATTTAGAGACTTTTTAGAGGCTAAAACTTTTCATGCCATTAATCTAAATGTGAAATATTTGATTTTAACCTGGGATCCCCTCCTGGTCCTTCAAGCATTGGGTACATACTAAGAATGAGGCTGGAGACTGGATTACAGGAGGAGGGGAAAAGGGTTACTTTTGAAATTTTTGCTGAGGCATCTCAAAATTAAGTTGTCCCACTGGTAAAATTTATTTATTTATGGAAATTTTTGGGAAAAGTCACTTCAATTATTTCAAAAAGACATGGAAAATTACACTTTCCCTGCTGTGAAAGATATCTTTCGACCTTTTGTCTAGTCAAATAACTCAAAGATAGCTGAACTTTGAAACCAGAGGCTTGGTACACATTGTACTTACCGTCCTCAATGAGGCATTCAGAATTTTCAAAGTGGAAAAAAATGACTTGAAATTAAGTGCAAGTGATTAACCTTAGAAATGAGGCAGTGAGCATGCCCTGTGGACAGAGCCATTAAACAGTACCCTGAGCCAGGGATCTGAGTTGTCAAGAAAGTGTGTTCAACAGCTTGCCTCCTACCTTTACGCCAGAAATAAAAACATTTTCTTCATAGAAAACTTGGCAAATTCAAACAATAAATGTGGACTTAGATTACATTTTGCCACGTCTAAGAAGTACACAGACTTGTGCACTTGCATGAACTTAGGCAGAGTTTCTACAGATTCTCCTTTGTAAAGATTTTGTAGAGGCATTAGTCATTTTGACAGTTTATGTGGTCTCCCTCATAGTACATAGTTTAGGAAGCCTGTGTCCATGGTATTAATAATTCATAGACAGATAAATGAAACTAAATTAATTAGAGATTTAAAGCAGCAGAGCTACTTTCTCCCTCCTGATCACTAGAGAAAATGTTGACTACCCAGTTACCTAACACATAGATCTTTTGGGTTTTGTGTGCGTTTGTTGTTATTGTTTTTGACAAGCTTTCCAAGAGTTGTGGATAAAAATCCTTTTCCTCCAGAGAGTTGAAACAAAAATAGTATTTTTTCTGCTGTTATCATCATCCTGTACTATGCAAAACAGAACATGATACAATAGGTAGCATTACATAGAGAGGAAGTCTTACACTGCATGCCAGGCACTGTAGGACCACCATAAAAGTCCTTGTCCCTAAAAGATTACAGTCTATTCATGATAGACCAGAACAAGAGCACAGAAAACTCAAAATCACATAACCCCATAAGTAGAACCAAAATGTAATAGGTTCTCTAATCATCTTTAAAAATGAAGAAAGGATCAATAAATATGTGATCTGAGAAAGCTTCAGTTAAATACATATAATAAGGAAAATGTGCATATAAAAAATGAGGACCAATGAAACTAATAAGACCAAGAGGTCAACACTAAAGAAAAAGAACCAAAATATGTAGGTTACAATGTATAATGTGAAATATGAGAATTAAGCCATAAATTAAGTTGCTTGATTTTCATTGTCTTTAGAAGATATTTACAAATTTGTCAATAGAAACAAAGGTTTTCATCAGATTCCAAGAGAAATGTCTTGCCTGAGCTGCGTGGTAACAGCAATGTACAAATATGCCAGGTCCCCAAAAGCACAAGCATGTACAACAATTTACTTCAGTGACAATCCATGAAAGTCAAAGGCACAGTATGAATGTACGACCTATTGAATGCAGTTTTTAATAGGGTCACGATAATACAGTATGAATATTTAGGTTTCTGCAGATTCCTTCTTAACCCAAGGGAAAACAATTAGTTACCTACAGTTAATGTTTCAATCTCAAATACCTGTAGAAGTCAGGCAGACATCATGAATGAGTAAAACAGACTAGTGTAGACAAAACCAGTGTAATAGCAAACTTAGAGACTTATGTTCTGCCTAAATGGGGCAGCGTCTGCTCTTGCCCAGTGAATATGTGGCCCAGCACTTCTAAACACTACAGTTTTCCAAGAGAAGATGGAAATCTCCTGATTTTTAAAACTGGTCAGCTAGTTTTTAAAAATAAGTACAGTGTAGGTCAAATAAATCCCATTAAGTAAATCATGGTCAGCCCACGAGCTTCCCATTTGCAAACTCTGACCCAGAACAACCTATTAATATTACCTGTTGCTAGAGGTATATTTCAGTTGCAGATTATTTGTCTAGCACTAAGTTCAATACCCTGTACCAAAAAATTTTTTAAAAATAAAGAAAATAAAATAAAAATAAAAAAATTACCTCTTTAACATGGCTTTGGATAAGATTTTAATGCCAACAATTTGGCCCAGTATTAAGGCAAACTACTTGCATTTTCTAATTATGTCCATTTCTTCCATGAGATACTCAAATTTTTTAAATTGAAACCAATGGCCACTTGCTTAAAAAACTAATTAGTAATAATAAGGTTTGCCTAGACAAAGATTGCTAACCAAAGTAAAATGTTCTGCACAGTAATGAAAAGAAAGAAGGAAAGGGAAGGGTTCACACGGATCAAGCAAGGTCTCTTCAATTCATTCCAAAGAAGAAAGGAACCTGGTCCATGGGGTCAGGGCTATCCTTAAAATAAGATGGATGCCTCAGTCTACATATCCTTGTAAGTGGATTCAATTAAATCTTCCATCTCAGTGACTCTACATTTAGGGCATATCATCAAAAGAATTTTTAATAACTGTACCCTTTCCCACATTTTCAAGTTGACATCTACTTTTTTAAATTATAAGTTTAAATTGTTGTAAAGTATAAATATTTTCTAAAATATTTTAATGATAGTGTTTAAAAATAAGGCCATTAGTCAGCCAGGCCCAGCAGCACCTCTCTATAATCCCAGCAGTTTGGGAGGCTGAGGCAGGAGGATAGTGAATTCAGAGCCAGCCTCAGCAACTTAGCGAGACCCTAAGCAACTAAGTGAGACTTGTCTCTAAATAAAATGCAAAAAGGAGCTGGGGATATAGCTCAGTGGTTAAGTGTTCCTGAGTTCCAT
This sequence comes from Marmota monax, assembly GCF_021218885.2. Classification (NCBI taxonomy): domain Eukaryota; kingdom Metazoa; phylum Chordata; class Mammalia; order Rodentia; family Sciuridae; genus Marmota; species Marmota monax. The sequence goes on from NW_026693245.1 coordinate 10,228,257, forward strand.
CCCCTATTCAAAAAAAAAAAAAAAAAAAAAAAAAGGCCATAATGGAATCTAAATGCAGAGCAATTTGATACCCCACATGATGCTTAAAAAAATAAAATAAAATACAAAACATGTTTCTTCTTTAACGGTAGGAAATTTTCTCCTTGAATTCATATTCCCATTCTGTTTCCTCAAAAAAAAAGCATAATATGCTTTATGCTTAGAAGCCTTTTATAGATAACTTACTTTCTCTGCAACCAAATATCTAAAAATTGACAGTCAAGATTAATAATTTTTCTCCTGATTGAGTTATCAGTAAAATTATTATTAATTCACAATTAGCCAAAATAGTGTACATATATTAAAATTGTTAATTATAGTTTATTGAACAAAAATCAATCTCTCAATAAGATGAAGAGGATGCAAATTTATGTACCTATGGATGAATAATACATAATGCTAGAATGACAGTCTATCAATTCTATTAGTATTATTTATACAGAAGTAAGCTTTAAGAAACTATATTCATAAAGTAGAAATGGAAATGTTATTAAACCACTCAACTCATTGACATCCTTCATAATCTACCATGTTGTATCTTCTATCAACATTAGTTCCATACACTGATGTTTTATATGTCTTCTTTCAATTTTGTTGAAAGTAAGGAATTAAAAGCTAACTGACTTAGAAAAGAAATTATAATTGAGTCCTTTACTTTTTCACTATAATCAACTTCAATTTTGCTATTACTAGAGAAGACTTTGCCCAGATTAATCAAATAATTATTAATTGTTTTGCTATTACTAGAGAAGACTTTGCCCAGATTAATCAAATAATTATTAATTAACTTGTTTTTTGTTTTCACTTAGAGACCCCTCAACACACTTGTAAAATGGAGGGAAAGAGGAAATCTTCTAACTCTCAGTACTCTCTTGCCAATATATTTCTTTAAGTATAATGCTTATATCTTACAACACATTTAAAATATATTTTTGTCAAAACCTTGGAGCTGCAGATTAAACCCTTTCAGTTTATAGAAGATGTCTGCCATATAACTTTACTAGCAAAGTCTGTCTCCTTTATCAAACCAAACTGCCAAGTCAGACTTGCATTCTTTTACACAAGTCTGATTTCACTTTTCAATTCTAATAAGCATGTTAATTTTATTTGAGGCATGTTTAAAATTAATGAGACATAAATTACAAAACATATATTACTGGACATCATTACCCTAGGTAAGTGTATGATTTTATGAAAGGTGTGACTCTACTTCATGCACAACCAGGGAAATGAAAAATTCTAGTCTATTTGTGTACAACAAATCAAAGAGCTTTCTATTATCATTTGTAACTGATTAGAATAAATAAATAAATCATACATTACAAGATAGATGGCTAAAAGCACGCAATTCAAAATTAAGAGAATGTAAGATCTAATAGAATTAATCTGTTCATTTTATAATAAATTATAAAAACAAGAGTAATCAACATACAGTTCCTTGTTACTTAGTTCATTGTAATGTAATGTAATGTGTAGCTAAAAGTGATGTTATTCATTTGCAAAGAATAAGAAAAGGCACAGTTGGGTTTTTTTTTTGTTTTGGTAATCATGCGTTATGGATTGAATGTTTGTGTTCTCCCAAAATTCATAGGTGGAAGCCCTAACCTGCAGTGTGGCAGCATAGCTGTGCACCTAATTATGACATTTTGGTCAACAACAGACAGGATATATAATGGTATACACCATTTAGTTAGCCTATGTGTGCAGTAGGCTATACTGTTTAGGTTTGTGTAAGTACACACTGTGATGCTATGATGTTTGGACAACAGTGAAATTGCCTAATGACACATGTCTCAAAATATGTCCCCATTATTAAGCAATAACTATTTGGAGATGGGGCCACTAAGGAAGTATTTAAGTATTAAATGTGTTCACAAGTGTGGGGACCTGATCCAATGATTAGAGTGTCCTTATAAGAAGAGAAACCAAGTGTCCTTATAAGAAGAGAAACCCACCCCACTCTCTGTTTTCTCACTCTTCTACCCCTTCTTCTTTCCCTGTGTGCATGTACCAAGGAAAGGCCTATGAGAACACATAGAGAAGGCAATCATCTTTAAACCAAGAAGAAAATCCTTACCAGAAACTTACCCTGCAATAACATGATCATGGATGTCTGGCCTCCAGAACTGCGAGAAAGTAAATTGGTGTTGTTTAAATAATCTAGTCTGTGATCTTTTGTTATGGAAATATAACATGTATTCATTAAACTCTAATATATACTTTTGGAACAAAAAATAATTATAAGTAAAATTCAGAAATTCTGCATTAATTTCTTATGTTCAATTTTTTTCTTATATATTTGATGATAATGAGAGGTATATGTTGTTAAGGACAATCAATCCAGGAGATACTCTATCATTTTATTTTTAATAGAAAATAGAAAAATATTACAAATGAAATTGTATATGAATTATTACTTATGTTCATAAAAATGTGGAAGACTCTGAAAACATTTCTATTTCTTCTAAAAATTGTGACCTACAGATGAGTATTGAGAATAATTGAAAATACTTAAATTCCAATAAAATGTATTTTTCTACCAATACTTGATTCTTTACTTTGCTCTTTCCACACCTTCTTCCAGGTGCAATGCATTCTCTGACAATAGTCAAGAGAGAGAAGAAGTCATTAAATGAAAAGATTTGTCCCTTCCACTTTCTTTATTATATATTATAATATATCTGATATCAGATATTCCCAAGAAGGAACAAAATACTCCATTCCTCACACCATTCTTAACCTTTAACTGTTAAGATTTAGCATATAGTAAATAGGTCTTAAAAGCTTATTATATATTCTTAATTTCAATATGCATTTTGAAATATATACTGTGAAGATTTCTTCTTATATCTTATTACCTCGGATTTTTTTTTTAATATTTATTATTTTAGTTTTCGGCGGACACAACATCTTTGTATGTGGTGCTGAGGATCGAACCCGGGCCGCAGGCATGCCAGGCGGGCACGCTACTGCTTGAGCCACATCCCCAACCCCAACCTTGTATTTTTAAAAAAGAAAAAAAGATTCACTTCTCTGAGATTGATCAAAAAGGTTGAGTAATTGCTTTGTAGTTCTATGTTGTACTGTATGAGAATGGATGCTAGAGAGGGTCTTGAAAATGCTTAAATTTAACACAAAGGAACTTGGGGCAACCAGTTTTAATGACTGGGCTTGCAAATGACAAGGAAAAACAGGAGCTTCTCTTGATTAAGGGCCTCTAGCACTCCCAATGCAAGTATCAGCAGAAATAGTCCTATTGAATGGCTGAAAAAATTATATTGCAGAGAGAAGGCACAACTTATGGAATTTTCTATTCCATTCAGTGAACATACTCCAGGTTTAGCCTGAAATGGGAGATGGGAATCTTCCATAGTGTTGGTTGGCTTCTCATAGTGTGAACATCTTGCTGCATTGAGTGTAATTCTGGTGTTTAAAGAAACACTTTTTTTTCTTTTGATACCGCATGGTCTGTAAATTCAAGCCAAGTCCTTCATCTGGTATTCAACTAAAGAAAAACCCAATATTGAAGGAAAATTGGCTGCATTGGGTTTTTTTGGAAACTGTATATCTATGCTCAATGTGGCACTTTCATAATGCTTTTTTAAAAGTTTAATTTCTTTTAAAATTATTATTTTTATGAAATAGTTCAGGAATATAACAAAAGTTTGCAGTTTCTCTCTACCCTATGTTCATCCCTCATTGTTGTTATGCTGGAGATTAAACCCAAGGTCTCATGAATGATAGGTAAGTGCTCTACCACAAAGCTATACCTCCAGCCACCAAAACTATGCTATTTAGGCTTTTTTCTTTTCTTTTTTTTCCCTGTAGTTTGTTCAAACTAAATGTAAATACAATATGAGTGCAGTTATAAGCACTAAGTACATATTACTTCTTTATCTCCCAACTACCTTTGTGAGGTGACTGTTATCTCCAGTTTACAGATAAGAAAAATTAGAGAAATTAAAACCTGGATAGCTTGTAAATTATAGAGATAAATTTGAGTCTAATTCTGCTTGAATTGAAAGCCTGGACACTTTTCTTCATATTAAGGCATTAATGCTTGAACCAAGAACCACTTACAGAAAGATAACATTTAAGTGAAATCTTGATCATTATGAATGAGACTAAATAATCTCACTTGAGGCAAAAAAAATGCCAAACTAGGAGAACTAAGTTTTGGAATAATCTGGATAAAAGAAAAATATGTGTCAGATCAATTTTTAATATTGCAATAATGCATTTAGGTAAAATGATCAATTACACATTACTCCTATAGTTAGGACACAGTTTCAAGATGTCTTCAATGGTTCATAGGTTGGAAGCTTGGTTTCCAGTGTGGCAATGTTGAAAGGTTGTGGAAACTTCAAGGAATGGGGACTACAAATGTCATTAGGTCATTAATCTCAGAAGAGATTAATTAATGCTAGACTCACAGAGTGAGTTCTTAAGATGATGGGTTGTTCTAACAGGAAGCCACCCTACATGCTTGACCTCTTCTGCACGTGTCCATTTTCCTTTCTGCTTTTCTGCCGCATTGTGATCCAACCAAGGAAGTTCCCATAAGAAGTCAAACAGATTGGAGTCACTGAATCATGGACTTTCAGCTTCCAAAACTGTGAGCTAAATAACTCTTTTCTTTATAAGGTTTTCTGTTTCAATTGTTTTGTTATAGCTACAAAAATTGACTGATACCAGTACTTAAAAGATAGTAAGCTGAAAGAGCGGAGAGTATGTCTATTTCAGTACCTCTTTACATACACTTGACCCAGCATAGATGATTGGCAAATATTTGTTGAATAAACTAATCAGGATATAGTTCAACTGCAGTCATTTCTTTAGAGAAAAATGACCCAAACTGTATAATAATGTTAATGATAGGCAATGTGTTATATAGGAGCAACAGTTTAGTTATTAGTCCATTTATTAATAACTTCCATCCCTGACCTTTGGTTGGATTAGGCCTGCCAATGCAGTACGTGTACCATGTACCAGACACAGACAACAGCCCTCTCTGACTTCACTATACAGTCAGGAAGCCTTACTGCTGCTCATTTGTTCTGGTCTGCTGTGATCTGCTATAGTTCTTTTATCTTCCCCTGCCTCAGAAACTTAGCTTCTTGTAAAGTCATTTACAGAACAGTATTCCTCAGGACCCCTTATTTGGCTCACTGGGACATGGTTCTTTGCTTTCACCCTCCGCATTCTCTCTGAGACATCTCATATTCTGACATCTCCACTCACCCACAGCTGCAGATTTTGCCTGGTCCATCCAAGCCCTACACTGGCCATATCAGCTCTACCTGACCTTCCCATCTGGAAGAGGAAGGAACAGTTGAGGTGACTGTACTAGGATCTGTAAGTGGAGACATTCCAAGTATACACGGCAAGGCAGCTCTCCTCACTCACCAACTTCTATGACATCTTCTGAAGTAATTAAACTCCAACGTATTTATTTATACAGAAATAAATCCATCTTGCCCCTCAATGGATTTCTCTTCAAAATTACAATGTCCAAGTTAAAATAAGAACAAGCCTACCTTTTGGGATAACTCTCTACATAGGAAGAAAGAATTTTAGGAACTGGTTGTATCAGAAATATTTTATGTACTGTATAAGTCTGCTAGGGTTGCCATAACAAAGTTCTACAGACTGTGTTAGCATAAACAACAGAAATTTATTTTCTCACAGTTCTGGTTGCTAGAAGTCTAATATTAGGTTGCCTGCAGGTTTGGTTTCCTCTGAAGCCTCTGTCATTGGCACATGGGTACCTCTTACTGCTTCTTCACATGGTGGTTTTCTCTGTGCGTGTGCAGCTCTGGTGTCTCTCTGTGTCCAAATTTCCTCTTCTTAGAAGCTAACACTGGGAGAGGAGGGAGGGAGAAAGTGCTAGAGAGTGGAAAAAGCAAGCAAGCAAGCAAGAAAGAAAAAGAATACCAGTCAGATTGGATACAGACCCATCCCAATGGTCTGATTTTAACTTCATCATATCTTCAAAGACCCAGTCTCCAAATGTGGTCACATGCTGAGGAGAGGGCTTCAACATAGCAAAATGAGGGTGGAGGTCACAGTTCACCTGGTAACATGTAGCCCCTCAGATTTCTCCCATCCAAACATCTCCCTGACATGTACTCTCCACTGTGGATGACCAGTTCTGTGCCCACAGCTGCTTGCTGGAGTGTAACTTCTTCTGCATCTTCTCCGCTCAGACAATTCACCAGCCTGCAGAGCATGGTATCCAGCTGCTTGAGTGATCATTGGAGGGGCTTGGCTGGTGTAAGCCAGAAATGTAGAGATATAAACTCTGCATGAGGCAAACACTGATGAATGGGAAAATAGAAGGCTCAGAGGTTGTGGCTCTTGGGCTGGGGTTGCAGCTCAGTGGTAGAGCACTTACCTCACATCCTCAGCACCACATAAAAATAAACAAATAAAGATATGGTGTTCATCTACAGCTGAAAATATATATATATATATATATTAGAAGGCTAGGGGTGCATGCAGTTTAATTCCTTGGATGGGTGCCCCTGACACTGTTTTACCATAAGCCCATCCTGAGATGTCCAGGACAGTGGAGCAGACGTACCTGCTGAGTGACCTGCTGTCACCTGTGGCTTTGTCACAAAGCAGTGACCAAGATGGTTATGTATCGCCTTGCATGGCTTCCCATCTCCCCCTGTAGAACTTTTCTTTTCCCCTTACATTCCCTGCCATGGCTTTGGGTCACCCCAGAACGCCCAAATTCAACATAATCACTTAATCTTTGCCTCGGGCCCTGTTTTCTAGGAAACTCAGGATAGAATACTGATATAGTTGCCAACCAGAAAATGAAACTCTGATAATTAGAGATAAACACCGACAAGGAGACTTGGACTGATTCTGAACTGAATATCATTTTACCAATGATGGGCTCCTGCATTACATAGGTTGAGTTCAGAGGAATGATCAGTATGCTTTATGCAATATAAGTTTATAAAACGTATCAGTCAGCTCCAACTAGAAAAAGAGAAACCCATTCTAAGAATTAAAACAAAGGAATTTAATGTGTGAATTCATGAATTGGTGACAAGGGTCATGAAAGGACTGAGATGTCAGAGGACGGTGAAGCAACCCAGATATCTGTAAAAGAAGAAAATTGTTACTACCCCTAAGTTAGAGAAAAGGAGGACTTAGCATTAGCAGAGCCCATCGGTCAGTCAGTGGGGAAGACAGAAATTGTAAGATTCCTAACTTGCTGGAACTGAACATGGAGCTCTTCTAGAAATACAAATGGAGATAGAAAGGGGGACATATCCTGGCTTCTCTCTTTCCCTAAATTTCTGCTGGTGTTTCATACCAGGAAGAAGCTAGCTGACCTGGGAGACTGGAAATGCGGTGGTTTGGCACCTCTCCTACACAGGAAGGTATGGAATGGAATTAATGCCACAGGCTGAGAACTGGTCCAGAAAACCTTGAGAAAATGCTATCTGGTTCATAATTTTATAGGCCATTTAGAGAAAAAAAAAACACAATTATAGCACAATGGCATTGAAATAAAAATTTTAAAAGACCCAAGTTTAAAGAGAAGACTTCCCTATATTTGGGCCATGTGACCTTGGATAAGTTATTTATCTGAACTTCAGTTTTCCCAAACTGTGTTTTAAGGGTTATGTGAGCTCATTTGCATAAAGGGCTTAACATATTACCTGGCACCTAATAAATGATCAATAAAAGGGGGCTTTTACAATAACACCATAGAGACCAGTAGCCAATTATCTTAGTCTGCTCCCTCCAAAAGCAAAGAGTTGGATGAAATAGATTATTTGAAACATGATCTCACTGGAAGGAATGAGTCCGTGAAGGGAGTAAGCCAATAAAAAGCACATTGATAAGAATTTACTTCTATAGGCAACGGGGGTTCAATCCCACGAAAGATTCTCTTAGAAATGATGTATCATACTTCACAATTGTAAAGTATTTTGAAGGGGCAAGGATGCTACCAATTTTTATCTCCATCAAAGATAACTCCTGGCATTAACTCCTGGGCCAGTACAACATGAGAGATAAGCCCACTGTCTCAACCAGAGAAAACTTTGGTCAGATAGATAACAGAACCAGGTGTATACTCATGCCATCTACAGGGGAGTCCAGGGTAGACAGAGGAATATGGCTTGGTAATTGGCAGTTCCTGCTGCTGACATATAGCTGAAAAAGATCCGGAAATCATAGTGGGCCACGATCCAGCCTTAAATCAACACAACTGTATTTTTAAGTCTCTCTAGGCCAGTTGTTTTCAGACTTTTCTGAACAATATCCACCATTAAAATATATTTTTTAGGGCTGGGGTTGTGGCTCAGTGGTAGCCTAGCATGTGTGAGACACTGGGTTCAATTCTCAACACCACATATAAATAAATTAGTAAATAAAATAAATGTCACTGACAATTTAAAAAACATAAATATATATATATTTTACAAAACTGTACTTAACATAAAATACTCATACTCTCTGCTCATTTGATTTTGGAAAAAGTCTAGCACATTGGTAATTTCAGGGATTTTGTTTAACTTTAAAAATACTGATATATTTTATTTATAATCTGGGGCTGATATAATAGAATTTTGGAAAACTATAAAAAATTCTTTATTGATATGTGTATTCTAATGTGAAACACATGGCTTCTAAAAATTAAAGAAATGCACATTCAAAAAGTGACAAAATTATAAATATATAATTTATAATTTTCTACATTGTGACCCAGTACACACAGGGTGGCTGTTTGTACATGTATATGTGGTAGGTATATACTAAAGCAAAAGTTTCATAAAACAATACTTACTCTAAGTAGCTCACACTCTGATATTTCTTTATTCTCTTAGATTTTTTTTAACTGAGGATATGCAATTCCAAAAATTGATTTCTTGACCTCTTTGCTTATCACCCTAGCTACTCAAATTGTGGACTGCTGCAGAGACAAGTTGAGGAGCTTGAACCAGAATGCAAATAAACCATGTCACTATGCATTGAAGTCACTAATTTCACTTGATATGTTTTCATAGCAAAGCATTCTCAATAAAGGAAGTACTGTGTTGATTGACATTTTGACTCCAGCTCCTTATCTATCTTTAATTTCCATTTGTACTCTTTCCTAAATTTGGTCTACCATAGTCTTCCAATTCTCCTTTCCCATCTCCTTTTCATAATGATCTTTCCTCCAAACCTTAAATATACATTTCAAATATGAAAACTGCAGGGTGCCCAACAAGGAACAAGTTAAGAATATGTGGCTCTCTTGTGTGAAGAGGAACTGTAAGATAGTTCTCTGAAGGCAAAGCATAAATAAGAACCTTAGAAAAACATTGACATGGGTAGTGTTGTTTACCCAGGCCTCAGAGTCCCAGCAAATCTCTGAACCTTACTACCCTCCTATGTGTCTTAGAGTCCAAAAGCAGGAAACATTGAACACAGGGAGACATATGAACATGCTTACCGAAATTGATAAATGAAGTTAGGCTTTCTCCTATTGAAAAGTCAGTTTGGGTAATTGGTTTGACCATGAAGACTGACTTTGACAATTAGATTATATGGCAGACATTTCCATAAACTAAAATGGATAAACCTGTGGTCCAAGGGACACTATATAATATGACTTTGCAATTGTTTAGATTAATGATAGAACATTATAGATGTTCACTCAAAAATGTGAGAGGTGCTATAGAGGTCAGAATAGTGATTACCTGTGAGTAGGAAGGGGCAGGTGTCAACAAGAAGAGAGTATGAGGGAGCCTACCAAGGTACTGTGAATGTTCTACATCTAGATCTTGGAGGTGGTAAGAGGAAACATTAAGCTCACCAAGCCTTACACCTAAGATCTGCATACCTTATATTTAAGTTATATTTCAATTTTTTAAATGAGAGGATTTTTCAAAATCTTTTTGGAGGAATAATCAAGCAAAAGTGTTCTAAGACTACTGCTTAAGAAGACTGAGAGGACCATTGCTTCCTGGCCTCACATTCCTGTTTTCATGAACCCCTTGTTCAAAATATGTCTCTCCAGTCCTCCCTCCTCAGGGCTGCTTTATGCCAACAGGACTTGCTTTCCTCCCAAATCCTTCCAACAGGCCCTTGGAAATCACATTCTGTGATGTAGACTGAATGTGCATATTCTACCCCAAATGCACATGTAGGAACTTAATCCTCAAAGTGGTGATATTTGGAGTGGTAAGAGTGCTTTGGGAAGCCATTAGATCATGAAGATGGAAACTTCATGAATGAGATTCATCCCAGGTGCACACCTATAATCCCAGCTACACAGAGGAAGCTGAGGCAGGAGGATTGCAAATTCAAGGACAGCCTGGGTAACTTATTGAGACCCCATTTCAATATTTTAAAAGGGCTGGGAATATAGCTCAGTGTTATACTGGTTGTCTGACATGTGCAATGCCCTGGGTTCAATCTCTAGTACAGAGAGAGAGAGAGAGAGAGAGAGAGAGAGACTGTTAAGAAATTCCTTCCCACTTTCACCTGGTTTTCTACAACCAGTCAAGTTGGCATCTAAAGCTCACTGGACAATGAATCCCCTGATACCTTGAGTTTAGACTTTCCAGTCTTCATGTTGTGAGAACAATTTTATAGCAGCACCCCCCCCCCCGCACTCCCCCCAAGAAAAGACATGTTTTATGTATTTATATTTATATATAATTATATTTACTTATTTGCCTATCAATTCTGTTTCTCTGCAGAATCCTGACTAATGCAATCTTCTTCAAGATATGTTTTATGTATTTATATTTATATATTTATATTTACTTATTTATTTCATTCATATTTAACTTTGCCATTTAGGTCTGTGACTGATTTTGAGTCAATTTTTATGTATGGTGTGAGTTAAGAGTCATGTTAATTTTTTCCCCATATGAATATACAATCGTCCCAGCACCATTTATTGAAATACACAGTCTACAGTCTCAACCTTCCTGGGGCATTTTCCTTTACCACCTGCCTTAATTAAAATCAGCCTTCTCTCCTTGATACCCTCAGGACCCCTTCATTTCAAATTGCACAGACCCTAGTTCAGGAGATGAGATATATCTATCTACTCACTCCCCTGACACTAAGTCAGAAATGTTTCATCCTTTGAGAATCCTATAATTCACGATAATACTTCCAATCCTGGTTATTGTCATTTATTGACTGCCTGGCCACTGCCTTTCATCAACAAGGGTCTTATGACCTGGTGTGCACACCTTCCAGTTTTGATCCCTTTTCTTCTATTGGTTAAAATTATGATTGCAAATCTAAATGTTTTTGTTTTGATAAGTCCTCTTTTCTTCTGATGATATATCTTCCTTTTATTGTTGGTGTGCTTTCTACAGCCTAAGTAGTTTTTGCCTACTCCAAGATTTCTGACTACTCCAAGATTTCAAAGATTTTTCTTTTATAACTTTGTGATGGTAAATTTTAGATGTCAACTTGACTAGGTTATAGGATGCCCAGATAGCTGACAAAACATTATTTCTGGGTATAATTGTGAGCGTTTTTTTTCTTTGTTTGTTTTAAGCAATTGGCTGCTGCAGTCTGGCTGGGCACAATTCAGGAGCCACTTGTCAAAAGAAATGAACTTTATTTTTAGAACACACACACCACACCACACAGCTCCTCAGGAAAAACCCTCAGAGCCCAACTGCCACCACCGGCTTCCCACAAGCCTCTCAACCTCCCCCACTCCTCCTGCTCTTGAGGCCGATTGGCTGGGTCATGTGGGCGGAGCCAAAAAAAGTCCCCCAATGAGCAGCTCCGTGGTCTGTAAGGGCAGGGAAACAGCCCAATGAGCATCACCGCAGAGGAGCCAATCAGTTGGCAGCTAGAAGTTTGCTGGGGCCGCTGTGAGCCAATCATCAGCTGGCAGCTGGAAGTTTGCTGGCAGCTAGAAGTTTGCTGGGGCCCCTTTCGGCTGTGGCTCTCAACATCTCCCCCTCTCTGTTTAAACAACAAGCATGTGGCTTAGGGACCGTGCCTGCCTTAGGTTGTCCAATACTACCTATGGTTCTTACCCGTCATCGGATGAGCTGACCTCAAAGCGTCAGCCTCCTGTCTTAGGTTGGTACCATTGCAATTGGATCTTACCAATCATTGACTACCGGTCCAGTATACAGCCACACCTGTGGATAGGTCTTTGTACCAGCGGGGGAGGGGGTGAGGTTCTTTGCCTCACCTCTGTTGGCCCCCAAATTTTAGCTGAACGACCATCACAAGCAGAAGGAAGGAGGATACACCAAGCCAATTGACAGCTCCTTTTGGAAAAATTGTACCACCGAAGACAGCATCAGCAAAAATACCCCAACACTACCACAAGTCGCTGAACCAACAGATAGTTCACAATGCATACAAGTGATACACAGTCCAGGCAAGTTCTGCAAGCAATTCAGTGATGGCTATTGCAGAAGCTGTAGATTGGTTTTATCTTTGTCTTCACCAGCACTGGGATGAAGATAGGAATTCTGGCAATAATGGCTAAAGAAAAAAATTATGTAACATTCCAGAAGGCACTAAAAGAAAACAAATTTCTGAAAAATTTACATTATCTTGAACAGAATTATTAAATATAATGAAAAGGAAAGGTGAAGGTAAATAAACTGATCTGTTAACCTTTTTTTTGTTCACATATTAAAACAATCCTCAACAGCTGTTTCCCCAATTTAAATTAAACCATCTAAATCACGTGAATAAAAAAATATGTATATATTTGGATCCATTTTTTCATGAGCGCACATCATATATGATATATGGACATACGTACATACAAACATACAACATAAAACACAAGTGTGCACACCTAATATAATACATACAACACATAACATAATAGTAAAGGAAAAAGATTAGAAAAACAAGAACAAGGTATAGCAGCACCAATACAAATAGATCAAGGAACAGACAGACATAGGTTGGATTTTCAGAAAGGGCCACTGAGACAATAAAAATTACTTGGAAATCAGAAAGACCAGTATGGGTTCCTCAGTGGCCCCTGACTAAAGAAAAGATTCAAGCAGCCCATGACCTGGTCAAACAACAATTAGCGGAAGGACATATACAACCTTCTGTATCTCCCCATAATACTCCCATTTTTGTCATCAAAAAGAAATCTGGTAAATGGAGATTATTGCAAGATTTAAGAGCCATTAATAATGAGATGGTTATTATGGGACCTGCTCAATCGGGGATTCCTTAATTGTCTGCTTTGCCAAAAACTTGGTATGTTTTAGTTATAGATATTAAAGATTGTTTTTTTTTCAATTCCAATTCATCCTGAGGCTAGTCCACGTTTTGCATTTACTATCCCTGCACTGAATCATGAAGGTCCTGATCAGAGATATGAATGGAAAGTACTCCCTCAAGGGATGGCTAACAGCCCAACTATGTGTCAAATTTATGTTAACAAAGTAATCCAGTCACTTAGAAATCAAAATCCTGAACTACAAATATTTCACTATATGGATGATGTATTATTAGCACAGAAAGATAAAAACACATTGCTAGAATGTTATGCCACACTTACAAACTTATTAAAAAATTATAATCTAGAGATAGCAATAGATAAAGTACAATTAAATTTTCCAATTAATTATTTAGGAGTTCTATTATCCTCAACCACGGTCCGTCCACCAAAAATTCAAATGCGAGTAGATCAACTCAAATCACTTAACGACTTTCAAAAGTTATTAGGAGACATAAATTGGATAAGGCCTTATCTAGGTATACCAACAGGAGAGTTGGGACTTTTATTTGATATCCTAAAAGGTCCATCAGATCCAAATTCACCCCGAATGTTAATGCCTGAAGCAAGAAAGGTATTAAAAATCATTGAAACATATATGGAAAATATGCATTTGGATAGAATTGATATAAGTTTGCCTTTATTATTTACTGTGCTACCAACAAAAAATATTCCTATGGGAGTATTTTGGCAAGAAGGTCCATTATTATGGATACATTTATCTTATTCTCCTAACACTATTCTTACTGAGGCTGTATGACAATTAATACTCAAAGGAATAAAAGCAGCAAAGGGAGTGTTTGGAATTTCTCCCAATAAAATTATTACTCCATATACTATGAATCAAATTGATGAGTTAGCTAATGAGTTAAATACTTGAGCAATAATCATGTTCAAATCTAATGTTTCATTTGACAACCACTTACCATCTAATCCTTTATTGTCTTTTTGGTCATTGCATCCTGTAATTTTTCCAAAAATGACAAGAAAAACACCTATCATGAATGCTCCAAATATATTCACTGATGGGTCAAATAATGGTACAGCAGCAATAGTTACACCTGATCAAACTTTTACATTTTTAGTACCCAAACAATCAGCTCAAAAGGTAGAGCTTAATGCAGTATTACAAGCTTTTATGATGTTTACAGATTCTGTAATTTATTTTCCGATAGTCAGTATATAGTTAATGCTATAGTATCCCTTGAAGATGCTGGTAGGATTTCCCCTTCTTCTACTGTTATCTCTTTGCTTTCCACTATACAAAGTCTAATCTGGGACAGAAAAGATCCATTCTTTATAGGACATATCAGGGCACATACAGGATTGCCTGGAGCCCTTAGTTTGGGCAATGATTTAGCAGATAAAACTACACATGACATACATATTTTCTCTACACTAGAAGAAGCTACAAATTTTCATAAAAAGTTCCATGTCAATGCTAATACTTTACAAAAGCATTTTAAAATAACTAAGGAACAAGCTAGACAAATAATAAAACAATGTCAAAATTGTGTGACCTTTTTACCACAAGTTAATCTTGGAGTCAATCCTAGAGGACTGATACCTAACCATATTTGGCAGATGGACATCACACACTTGCCAGAATTTGGAAAATTAAAATATTTGCATGTTACAGTTGATACTTCTTCTGGATTTTTGATGGGCTCCCTTCATGCTGGAGAAAAAACTAAAGATATTATAGCTCATTGCTTACAAAATTTTGCCACTGTGGGCGTTCCAAAACAGTTAAAAACAGATAATGCCCCTGGTTATACTTCTACCTCTTTTAAACAATTTTGCTCATCATTTGGCATTACTCATATAACAGGAATCCCATACATTCCACAGGGACAAGGCATAGTTGAAAGAGCTCATCAAACTATTAAAATGTACTTATTAAAACAAAAAGAAGGAGTTGGGAAGGGGTATATATTCCCCAAAGATAAACTTAAAATAACACTTTTTACTCTAAAGTTTTTAAATTTAGATTCATCAGGGCTTAGTGCTGCGGAAAGGCATATGTGTCCAAAATATGTACATAAGCCCAAGGTACTTTGGAAGGATATTCTAACAGGACAATGGAAAGGTCCTGACCCAGTAATTGTCTGGAGTCGGGGGTCTGTTTGTGTGTTTCCACAGGGAAACAGCCCAATGAGCATCACCGCAGAGGAGCCAATCAGTTGGCAGCTAGAAGTTGCTGGGGCCGCTGTGAGCCAATCATCAGCTGGCAGCTGGAAGTTTGCTGGCAGCTGGAAGTTTGCTGGGGCTCCTTTCGGCTGTGGCTCTCAACAATTGGCATTTTGAATCTGTGGACTGTGTAAGAAAGATAACCCCCAATTCCATGTGAGAAAGGACCTGCATCACCCAATTAGTTGAAGGTCCATGTAGAACAAAAGGGCAAAGGAAAAAAAGATTCTTCCTTCTGGAACTTCTTTTCCTGCCATTGGACATCAGAACTCTAGGCTACCTGGTACTGAGATTCTGTGACTTGTACCAGTGGCCCCTAGGTTCCTAGGGCTTTGGAATTGGACTCATCCACCGGTTTCCTTGTTTCTCCAGGTTGAAGTGAGCTATTATGGGTCCTAACACTTTCCATAATCTTTTAAGCCACTTCTCATAATAATCCTTGGTCTATCTATCTATCTATCTCTATCTATCTATCATCTATTGCCTATCAATTTTGTTTCTCTGCAGAATCCTGACTAATGCAATCTTCTTCAAGATATGTTTTATGTATTTATATTTATATATTTATATTTATTTATTTATTTCATTTTTAACTTTGCCATTTAGGTCTATGACTGATTTTGAGTCAATTTTTATGTATGGTGTGAGTTAAGAGTCATGTTCATTTTTTCCCCATATGAATATACAATCATCCCAGCACCATTTATTGAAAAAAAAACATCTCTCCATACAAAAAAAGCCTCTTGGGCTGGGGTTGTGGCTCAGTGGTAGAGTGCTCGCCTAGCACGTGAAGGCCCTGTGTTTGATCCTCAGCACCACATACAATAAATAAAATAAAAGTATTGTGTCCAACTACAACTAAAAAATAAATATTAAAAAAGCCTCTTCAAAAATCAATCAAACATCTATTTCTGACTTCCTTTTATGTTTCATTGTTTCATATATCTATCTTTATGACAATTCTACACTGACTTGATTACTATAGATCTATAATAAAACTTGAAATCAGGTGGTATAAACCTTTCTCCTTTACTTTATTCTTCTACAAAATTATTTTAGTTATTCTATGTTTTTTGTTAATTCCATATGAATTTTGGAATCAGCTTGTCTGTTTCTATAAAATTCCTGCCAATCTTTTGATTGAGATTGTGAGAACCTATAGATCAAGTTGGAGAAAACTTACAATATGAACAGTAGTGAGTCTTCTAATCCATTAAAATGACATATTTCTCCATGTATTTAAGTCTTATTTGAAATTGGACTTAATGTTTTATAGTTTTCAATCTACAGGTCTTGCTCATCTTTTGTTAAACATCCCTAAGTATTATACTTATTTTTGACAGTATTTTAAATGTCATTAAAATTTATTATACAATTGCTTGATGTTAGTACATAGAAGTTCAGTTAAATTTTTTATATTGACTTTGTATCCTACAACTTTGATCAACTTATTTCTTTTTTTAATGGGATTTTTAAAAAATAATTAGAATTTCCTACATTTACAAACATATTATCTATAAATAAAGACAGTTTTACTTCTGCCTTTCCAATCCATATATCTTCATTTTTTTTCTTGCTTTATTGCAATGGCTACGACCTTTAAGACAATGTTGATTAAAAGTGTTCAGAGTGTTCATTCTTTATTCTTGATATTCCTAGGGGGAAGCATTCTATCTTTTGCATTGTGGTCATTTCAAAATGTAGTCATAATTGCTGTGATATTCTTCTCTAAAAAAAAGCAGCCAGATTCCTCTCCTCTCCCCTGGAATGTGGGCTGTAATTAGTGACTGAATTCTAATGAATAGATTCTGGTGGAAGTGATGATGTGTAATTACCAAAGGCCATGTTCAAACCTTCTAAAGACTTTTAGCCCTAGTCAACATTTTCACTGTATTCTCATGAGAAAACTTCAACCAGACATACCCAGTTAAGCTACTTGCAAATTCCTAACCCCCAGAAATTGTGAAATGATAAATGTTTACTATTTAAGTTGCTAAGTTTTGGAGATACTTTGTTATACAGCAATACTTAGATAACCAATACAGCCACTAAGTATCACGTTTCCTGTACATGTCCTTTATTGTAATGAGGATGTTCCCTTTCATTACAAGTTTGCTGAGAGTATTTATCATTAATGGTTATAAATTTATCATGTATGTTTTCTACATAATTGAGATGATTATATGTTTTTTCATCTCTATTATAGTTAGATGTTGAATTATATTTATTGATTTTGTGTGTTGGAGGGTAGTAAGACTGGAACCCAAGGAGTACTGTACCACCTTGGCAACTATGCAAGACCCTGTCTCAAAATACAAAAGTAAGAAGGGCTGTGGATATAACTAGTTGTACAGCACTCCTTGGTCAATCCCTAGTGCTACACACATAAAAATACCCTTAAGTGTATGTGAATTATACTTCAAGGGGTTTCATGTTTTAAGCTGGGCATGGTGGTATATGCCTGTAATCCCAGTGACTTGGGAGTCTGAGACAGGAGGATTGCAAATTCAAGGGCAACCTCAGCAATGTAGCAAGGCCTTAATCAACTTAGTGAGACCCCATCTCAAAATAAAAAATAAATAAATAAATAGGGCTGGAAATATTGCTCAGTGGTTAGGTATCACTGGATTCAATCCCTGGTACCAAAAAAAAAAAAAAAAAAGAGGTTTTATGGTTTAAAAGTTTATATTTAAATTCTAAATAGACTGGGAATATATTTCCTGATCATGTCTACTCATAAAAATACTTCAACAATAGGTCTAAGATACATTTAAGTACGGTTAACTGTGTTTTAACTAATGCTAGCAATTAAAAAACTGGCCTAGTAAAAATATTTAATCTATTCCTAAATTAAAATGGTTGTTAAGTAAAGGATTGTATAAAGTTTTTGTTACTTTAGGAGAGTATACTCACTAAATATAGCTTCCTGGGGTCAAATTCAAAAACACTTTAGAAAGACAGACCCAAGTCAATTTTTTAAGGTGAAAACCTCTAGTTAAATGTTTCCGGCCTCAGTATGGAGGATTATTCAGAAATGCAGTCCATGATTTTTTCTGATTTTTTTCCTCTATGTTGATAGAACTTCTCCTTTAACTGTGATAATTGTGAAATCTGTTTCACCCTAAACTATGACTCTACAGTCTGGAACACATAGAAATGGTAGAATTGCCAACAGTTGTTTCTGAATAAGCCAGCTGGGATTGTGGCTCAGTAGTAGAGCACTTGCCTAGCATATGTGAGGCCCTGGGTTTGATTCTCAGCACCGCATATAAATAAATGAATAAAATAAAGGTCCATCAACAACTAAAAATATATATAAGAAGTCATTAATTTTATTGTCAATAAAAATTGGGGTTTATTATTACCATGTCTAACGCTGACTCTTCCCTTCCTTATCTTTTTATTTGCAGAAAAATTAGAAAACTTAAATGAGTGAGAATCCACCTGAAAACTGGTAATTGTGCTGGGCCATGCTGTCATCCTTGTCACTCTCATGTTAGAATTCCATAATGGCTGCTGTTCCCAGGTCAGTCCCTCCTGGACCCTTTAACCTGTCATTCCAATAACTGGAACAAAAGAGAAAGAAAAGGGTTTTATTAGTCAGGATTCTCCAGAAAAATAGAGCCAAGAGGAGGGAAGGAGGGAGATAGGTAGATAGGAGATTTGTTATGCAAATTGGCTAATAGGGAGATTTGTATTTTAGAAGTGGAGATTCAGGAAAACCTGTGGTGTGATTCACTCTAAGCCTGAAGACCTGAGAACTAGGAGCTCCAGGGTCTGAGGACAGGAAAAGATAGATATCTGGAGTTTGAGACAGCAAATTTGCCCTTCCTCTACCTTTTTTTTTAAGGTTCTCAACAGATTGGATAATGCCCACCCACATTGGGAAGAACAATCTTCTTTCCTCAGTCTGTTGATTCAGGTGCTAATCTCTTCCAGAAACACCTGCATAGACACATCCAGAAGTAATGTTTTCTCAGTTACCTGGGCATCCCATAGCCCAGCCAAGTGGGCATATAAAATTAACCATCACCAGGTCTAAAACAACTGTCAATAACATTTGACTTTCCTTTTTTCTACTCTTTTATTATGGGGGTAGAATCTGAGAACCCCATCAACTGTAATCCCTTTTTTGCAATGGAGAAAGCCAAGAGCTAACTCTGCTAATGTTAAGAAGGATGCCTTTCACAGGAAGCCCTGAAGAGCCCTACAATCAAGGAAGCATACAAATGGATGCAGAATGGCTAAGGAGCCAATATAGCAAGAACCAGGGGACTATAACAAAAAAATGATGACCAATGTTGGCAAGGATGTGGAAAAATTATTACCCTTTTATCATGATGGTAGGAATGTAAAATAATGCAGTTACTTAGTAAAATAGTCTGGCAGTTCCTGAAAATGTTGAACATAGACTTATGATATGACTCAGCAATTCCACTACTAGGTATGCTCCCAAGAGAAACAAAAGCATGCCTACACAAAAGCTTGTACACAAATGTCATAGAGGCATTATTCACACTTGCCCAGAAGTGAAAACAACATAAATGTCCACTAACTGAAGAATGGGTAAAGAAAATGTGTTATACTCCTATAAAACACTTTTCAATTATATTTTTAAAAATTAAGTACTGATGCATGCTACACCATGGATAAATATGGAAAACGTCATGCTACATGAAAGAAATCAGTCACAAAGGATCACATATTGTTTAATTCCACTTATGTGAAATGTTCAAAGGAGCCAAACCTATTAAGACAGCAGGTAGGTTAGTGGTTACCTAGGGCTGGAGGTGAGACAGGTATGGAGGGATTGGGCACTGATAGATAAAGAGCACAGGGTTTCTTTTTGAGATGAATGAAATATTCAAAATTTGACGGTACTGATGTTGCACACGTCTACAACTTTAAATAATTTTTTAGTAAAGTCATAGAATCATACACTTGAAATGAGCAAATTGTATAGAATGATAATTATATTTTAATAAAACCATTATAAGAACAAAGACAGGGCAGGAATGGAGAACCCAGAAGTCAGCCAGAAAGGAGAAGCTGAGAGAGAGAGAGAGAGAGTAGACAAGTAGGTAGCTTGAAGCAGTTCCTAGACTAGGTATTGTGTGCTGCTGCTGTTGCTGGGTCTGTGTTTGCCGCAGAATGAGACACAGATAAGACCCAGCAGAATTAAAGGCCAGGGATTGGGTAGGTATCTCTGTGTATTCCTATGTAGACAGCTTCTGTTTTTATAGCAAGAATGCTTCTATAGTTGTTGCTATGAAAGAATTCCAAAGAGGCTCGTTCTGTGTTCAGGATTTGGGAGGAGGCAGGAGTTGGATTGATTTGTTTATTAGATCTTTAGAATCAGAAAAGTGAGTTACTTATACTCAGTTCAAGATACTTTCTCTTCTTTGATCTTAGGTAAGGGCTTTTTCTTTCTTTAATTAATTATATTTCTTCTCTTTCTTTCTTTCTTTGAACCATGGCCAAGCACACCTAGACTTCATTTCAGGCTTACCATGTCCTAGATGTCATCTAGTTACTAAGTTATATCTGTATTTTTTTTTCACTCTCACTTCTCCTACCCTTAACTATTAGGATAACCTGACCAATGTCACCCACACAAATGCTATAAATGATACCAAGTCTTTTAAAGATGACTACTCCAAATGGTATTCCTTGTCAAAGTTCTAATTAATATCACAGGACAATGTGATCTTAAATCCAGCTATAGGCTGCCTGTCGTTTTCACATTCAACAAATCAATACCATGTTTCCTAGGTACCAATCATATTTCCTTGAAACCAGGAAACTGATTAAACAGCATGGATAACATCACCTCATTAGTCTCTGACAGTAAATTATGAAGGAATAACATATCGTGGGGCTGGGGTTGTGGGCTCAGTGTAGAGTACTCGCCTAGCATGCATGAGGCACTGGGTTTGATCCTCAGCACCACATAAGTGTAAAATAAAGATATTGTGTCCACCTAAAACTAAAAAAAAAAATGTTTTAAAAAATAACATATCATTTGGAGCATAATCAAGAACCTAAAGATTTGTTTTTGAATTTCCTTGGACATTAGCTGAATTTGTTATTTCCTGACCAGGCCTGTCATTTGTTGCAGTCTGTTCTATAATTTTGGCTTTTTTTCCTTTTCTGTGTCAACAAAGTGGCATATTTTTTGATACTATGTCAGAATCTGGTTTTGCATACTGAATTTGCCTTGATTTGCCATAAAATGGAAGTCCTTGTAACTATCTCAAGGCATTCATGGATGAACCGTTCTTTAAACACAACCAAGTCTTGTCCCACCATCTTCGTGGTTTTTAAAGCCACAATATGTACCATATGGACAAACTGAGAAAACATGGCATATAAGGACCTCTCCAATTCTCCTTTTTAATTTTGTCATTTATGTTGTTGGTTTAAATTGTATGATTTGGCCTGATAACCATGTTTTGCATTCAGTTGTTCAAACAGTCTGAATGACTGGCTTGTTCTCTCTCTTTCAGCTTCTCATCTTAAAATGAGGGTAATATGACAGAATCCTACCCATCCGAAGCAAGTATAGGTATCTGGTTGACAAACTAAAAAGAGAGTATCATCAAATACCATATATAAATTAAGCATTTTCTTTTAACTTAAAACATACAAATTATACACTTACTTATGCATTTTTATGTAGGACATAGGTCTTTTCTTTGAAAATGATTTGCTAGCTGTACTTCACATCTTTTTAATTACCTAATAAAAATTTCCAGATTTGGAATTCTTTAATGTGTGCCAAGAACTCACATATTCTAGATTTTTGCAGGTTTTTTCCTCTGCAATTTTATAGTTGTCCTTATTTAATTTATTGGAAAGTTGTTTATCCTATTTTTCCAAAGCATTCCACTTAATTTTCTTAGGAACAACTCTTCACACTCACATTTAACCAGTTTAAATATTCCTCAAATTGCACAATTGTAACTACTACAATAGGCATGAACAAAAACACGGTTTCTTTTTAGTAATCAGACAACTCAACATGTGTCACAGTAAGCAGACACACACGTTAACCAGAGTGCTTGCTTGCAGGTGGTCTGCGTGCCCTTGTAATTTGTGCTTATGGGCTAGGGAGGAAATGGGAGAACTTGAAGATCTGATGAATTGTTTAAGAGGGGCCTTTTTGCTGGTTGTGCCAAATGTGGTGCCTGGTAATTGTTGTGCTTGGTAATTGTTAATTATTATTAATTCTAGATCAGTGATTCTTGAGCCTTGGTGATTTTCCCTTGCTCTCCCCTGGGAATATCTGTCAATGTCTAAAGACATTTTTGGTTGTCACAATTGGAGAAGTGGAGTTAGTCTCCAGTGAGTAAAGGCCAGATATCCTAAACATCCTCTAACACTCAGGAGCTCCCCTACGATAAAATGCCAGTAGTGCCCAGGTATAGACCCTGTGCTTGACAGTGTTTTAGAAGAACAACAACTATATATGTGTCAATTCATCTTTGGTTCTCTAGAACCTAATACATCTCAATGATCTGTGTTGATGCATGCATGTGGCCTGACTAAATGAGTGAAGGGCCTTTTAGATGAGTAAGGACACATCCTGAGAGTTAGGTCTTAGCCTTCAAAAAAAGTGCAAACAGATGCCTCCCCAGAAAATTGATCCAGATCCCCCTGTATCTAAGCCTGACTCTTAACTATTACAGCTACATTAATCATGGTTGGTTTGATCAGGATCTGCATATATAGCTTTTACCTGTTATATTTACCCACTCAGATTTTTTTTTTAATGCCTTTGGCAATTGGTCTCTGGTTAGTCCCTGAACTCTGCTCCCTCTGTAATTCCACTTTGTCCCTCTGCTCCAGAGAGCCCAATACTCCACCCATCCATTAGCATTCAGCTCCTCACCCCCTTGCTGGCATCGAGAACTCACTCCTCTGCACTGAACAGAGGAAACTTGACAAAAGGGGAACATGAATGTTAGAGATGGTTAGAGCAAGTGAGAGGACAAAAGAAGCCTGGTCCAGGGAAAGAGGAGATCTGGCTTCTCACCCTTTTTCCACTGTTTAGCGGCAGTATTTTGGGTAAAATCTATATTTATCTTTTCTTAACCTTGGTTTTCTCATCCATAAAATAGAAAAAAAAATAATGTTTTTCAACCTATTTCACAAAATGGTTTGCATTAAAATGATAATATAAAGGCGATTTTCAAAGATATCTAAATATCCTAAAATAAATGTCTTTAGCAACAAAAAAGCAGCTTTAAATATGTATTTAAACACCCACATATAAAATACAGATAGAAGAGAGAGAGAGAAAGAGCGCGCGCGAGAGGGTTTTTAACACTATTGCATTCTCAGAGCCATATCTGACATTTGTATAAAGGGCCTTATCTTATGATCTTCATAACCTTGCAAAGCAGGCAGAGAAATATTATTCCTATTCCACAGATGGGAAAACCAATTCCTACAAATTTAGTTCTTCACAAAATTTAAATAGCTTATACATTTCAGGGAGACAGGACCAGGAAACAGCCCTGAACTCTTTCCATAATGATACCCTGCTACTAAGTAGGTCCTTTGAAAACATCAGAATGATTTAGATAAAACAACACACACACAAAAAAATCATATTTATTAGGACAGCTGGCATATAAGGAAGCTGCACAGATATGCCCTAATGACTCTTCGATAGGTATGTTCCAGAACGTAAAATGGAGAAATACTGAAACTAGACAACACTTTGCCTTTTTCTTGCTTTGAAGCATTTTATTTGAAGAGGATTTGCACAGGGTCTTGAAATTTCCCTTCTCATTCAAGTTTTGGCTCTTCTTTTTGTGGCATGAATCTACAGAACAGCAAATGCCATAACTTTTAATTAACACATGACTATTGCCTGTGTTACTCTGTGGGGCTCAGCCAGGCCTAGCAATACTTACAGATGGATGGAAGGGGAGGAAGCACCAGGACTTGAAGTATCTTGGTCCCCAGGGGTGAAACAAAAGGGAGGGAAATGGAACTAAGCAGTTGCAGCTGCAGTTAATTCTGGCTTTGTGTATGGTGTAAGGCAAGTGCAAGAAGCAGTGGTGGAGTGAGAGAGGGTCCCAGCAGGTGTGTGAAGCGTGGGAATGGCATGCTTAAGCTGGATTGCCCCTAGAAGTCCAGGACATTAAGCCAAGAGTCTTAGCAATGAGATTATTCGTGACTCTGGTCCCTAGGAGCTGGACTGGCAAAGCAAAGGGATACTTATGTTCTAAGAGAAGACAGGGAGGTTATTGGGGCCAAGCTCAAAGATAGAAGTCCAGATGCAAAAATGAGGTGCGTTAAAGAAGATGGTATCAGGAACACAGTAGGTGCTGCTTAGTGAGCCCTCTGGGAGAGTTGCCTGTAGCTGAGTTGGAATAGAAGAAAAATGAAGGACTCAGATTCCTGAGTGGACAAAAAAGGACTAACAATTGTCAGTGGGCTGTGGGATCCCTGACTGCCTCTGTGGCCCCTGCATGACACAGTACCAGGCACACTGGCATCTCTAGACTCCAGAACATCCCTTCCCGTGTACTATCCCTGAGGTAGCCTCATAGGTGGTACCACAGAACCACTAGAAGAGAAGAAAAGAAAAATTTAGGAACTTCTGTATGTTAAGATTTCAAGTATATATAGTATTCTTTGCAAATGACCTTTAGTCAATATTGTTCCCTGGTGCCACCTTGTACATGTCACCAACCCACAGAGGTCTTTCCAGGCAGCTAGTCCTGAACTCCTAAACCCGTGAACAGTCCCCATCAGAGGCATCAAAGCAGCAGGGAGGATATTAGGAAAGGAGCAAGAGAGGAGGGGACCAGCTCTAATGAGGTCTGAATTGGAAGGATCTGAAAAGGAAGTGGCATATAGAGAGAATGAATAAATGGTGGAATGAAGAAATCGGTGACTGAATTAAAGAATCAAGAGATTGATGAATGGGCTGGGGATGTGGCTCAAGCGGTAGCGTGCTCGCCTGGCATGCGTGCGGCCTGGGTTCGATCCTCAGCACCACATACAAACAAAGATGTTGTGTCCCCCGAAAGCTTAAAAAAATAAATAAATAAAAATTCTCTCTCTCTCTCTTTAAAAAAATTTCTCTCTTAAAAAAAGAGATTGATGAATGAGTGATGAGGATAGGAAAATGGCAACAGGTAACCATCAGCATACAGGTATGTGGGTAAGTGTGTGTGTGTGTGCTTGAAAAAGGAAGACTTCAAGGGTTGGTGGGAGTAATAGGTGAGGGCTACCCTGGCTCTTAGAGAGGTACGGTTACATGCCCCAAAGTGCCTCAGAAGCCCTCACCCCCTAAAATGGCCACAGGCATGTGTAGCAGCTGCACCCGCACAGCTGACAGCTGTCATGTCCAACTCTTCCCTTCCCCCTCTTAACCATGGAGAATTGAGCAAAGAGGGGCCCAAGTCAAAGGACATTCTATTCAACTAGCCATTTCTCAGATAAGTCCCTAAGTTAACTTCCTGATGTCACAAAAGAATCACAGACAATGTAATTAATGCATTCATACAAATGAAATCCTATGCCCTGAAAGACTAGCAACCCAACATTGATTAAAATAATACTTTATATATACACTGCATAGCAGAAAGGAAAAACTGTGGTAATGCAATGTAGGCTGGCATCCAGCTTGATTTATCTAGCCAATCTATGGGGGAAAAATATTTTCCTAATGGCCTGTTGTGGTCAACCTCTTCTGCGTGGACATCAAATTCTCAACTGTTAGAGGACAAGAGTATCATAATCACCTGGGGTTCTTTGTCAGACTTCTCGTGCTCCAGTCAATCCAGCCCTTAATCTCATATTCCTTACCTAAGACACTATTGGAAATCAAGGAACTAGACTTGAAATTGTTTGCAGTGTCACTAACACCCAAAACAATCCCTGCCACACATTGTGGGCTCAGTATGTATTTCTTGAATAAATGAATAAATAAATGCATTTCTTATAATCATAGAATTTAGAAACTGAAAGAGCCTAGAAATCAATAAGTTAACATATTATTTAATAGTAGAAATTAGACTCGAAGTGACATAGTGATTTGTTTGATACAAAATGTTTTAACAGTTGCTCAACATAGCTATGAAAATTGCAGGATTCTAAGTGGTTAGTGTAAAAGTATAAATTAATTAGTAAATATATGCACATATAACTCGTGTGTGTGTGTGTGTGTGTGTGTGTGGGAGAGAGAGAGAGAGAGAGAGAGAGAGAGAGAGAGAGAGAGAGAGAGAGAGAGTATTTGTTAAGGCATTGGTCAAATGGTCTGATTGAAATAAAGAAAAGGAATGCTAGGATCACATTATCAAATGTGAAGGGCCTGGGCCATAGATTTGGGGTTCTGTTTTCCCCACTCTGGAAAGTACTACTGCTAACAAAGTCTTTACAATCCTAAGCTTAGAAAGTTCAGTCTACATGCATGGTTTATTGTTTCCTTAGCAGAAGAAAAAGAGCCAGCATTGAATGCTGAGATATTATTCTAAAAGAGATGTATCTTAATCAGGAAAAATGTAGGTGAGATTCCATTTGGAGACATATGATCTCAGTCATGAAGACCCTCAGGATCATCAAAACATCTTTTCAGGAAGCAAGAATAAGGTGGCATGAACAAAGCTACCAATTTCAGGGAATAGGCTCCCTATTCTTATTATCAAGAGCCAATAAATAATTTCAACGTTGATTTAGTTACATCTTTTTCCTTGGGCAAGGACCCAAATAAAATTATAGTTTCTACTTGTAGGTTATGTTTACCTCAATACTTCATACTCCAAAGATCAATAAATAAATCTATTTGAGTTTCAGTTGCAAGAAAGCGGTTTGCTGTTTTAAACAAACAAAAACATAATCATACATCTTTCTTACCAAGAAGATGTAGATAGAACACAATCATCTCACACTGTGTTTTCTGATACAAACACTGATATGAAGGGGGTGCAACTTTATCAAGCAGATGATCCGGTCATTTTTTTACCCATTTGAAAATAAGGGATCTGGGAAGCACTTACACCATCTATCTTCAGGAACCTATCTATCCATCTAAATGGCTTAAATTGCCTGTTATGATCTATAATATTTTGTAAATATTTGTGTGTAAACTAGATAAAAATGTTTAGAGAAGCATGTTCTTGGCTACTGTATTTCCAAAAATATCTCTTGCATATGCCAACAACTGAGCACATGACCTGTGTTATCTATCTCTAACCATTTGCATTGTTTTTCATCTTTGAAACCAACTGTTAAAGAGTATTAATTGCAAGGTCACTCATCATCCCAAGAGGACCTTTGTCAATGGCATATACTCATCCATTGGCTGGGCTGGGTTAATCACACTCAATACAACATACACTGCAGATGGAAGATAAGAGCCTTTGCAACCATGTGTGGCCTACATAGTTGCACAATGTCAGTCAGACTGTAGAAATGCTATCAGGGGAGCAGGGAGTCACTCCTGAAACTAAGAAATGTGTAGTACTGCTGGGATACCTTAAAATAAATGATTTATGAAATCTACCAACCAAGATGTTAAAATCTTCAAAAAGAAAACTTATGGTTTGCTGTGAGTTTATCCTAAAATAAATAAACGCCCTTCATATTTTCATATAACTCTGGTGTCTAGTTGAAATCATCAGACTTTAAGGAACTTTTTGTTAACTAAATAATCAAATCACTCATGAAAATTTGAAAGTGAAAAGCCTCTTTACTAGAATGATTTCTACAGAATGTTAAAATGAAGCACTTATGTTAATCAGTGTTCCAGTATTTAACTACATCCTGCTCAGCCACACTTAGACACAGGACTGTGTGAATGAGTGTCAATGGGCCTGTCTTCTGTAGGGTAGCCTTATATCTCACTGTCTGAGGAACTTCAGTTGTAACAAACTTTCCCAAGAAACATTTTATAGTGAGAGATTGTAATTCTAAGCAATGTGACCCAGCATTTCTTTAATTGCCCATCATATAATGATAAAAGTTGGCCAGCTCTCCCTCAGTCCCATCTACAATCTATGAAATTAAAATAAGCCTGTGGTTTTGGGCAAAGCTACTGAAAAACAGGCAACCCTGAGTCAGTTTAAACTAGTTAAATTAGCAATTCCATTCCAATGATTTTATCTTCAGAAAATAAAGATGGGAACAAACATTAATGTATAGAGGTATTCACAACAGGATTTGTTTTGTAAGAAAAGTCTTAAGGTTAAAATAAAGGGGTCTTAGATGATAAAGTCACTAAAAATGATACTGATGAAAATGTTTACATTAAATGTTAATGGAAGAGTTATAAAATACTAAACATAGATGAGCTTAGTTTTATGGGGAAATATATCAATATACAGTCCAGAAGAATAAATGGTATATTTATCTTAAAGTTATTTTAACTTTCTTCTTTCTCATTTTTCTAGAATGAATACACAAAGACTTGCATAATTTTATTTTTAGAAACAACATATTTTATTTAAAAAAAAACTGAGGCCCCAAATACTACTTGTCAGATATTTGTAGATATCTGCAGTTCCTCCTTCCTAATATGAAAGACAGGAAGGTTAATTGACTAAATTGAAAAATCCTACATCTTGATGACTAATCCCAATAAGAGATTGGTTTTCACAAATGCAAGGATTCCATTCAGCTATTGCTAGACAAACAGTTCTCTTGGGCAGCTCTTCTGGGAGCAGTGACCCAGGAACCAAGGCTCTTTCAGTCTAGAAGCTTCATGAAACCCATTGCACTAGGTCAGCAGGTGAAGGAAGAGAGATTTGAGACTAGCACAGGAGGTACTTTTGGACGAGTCTGGAAATAACTCAGCCCTTCTGCCTGATTCCGTTGGCTAGAAATCAGTGATATGACCATACCTAGCTGTAAAGAAGACTAAGAAACATATAGTCTATGACTAGGAGGAAAAGGAAAATAATTTAAAACAACTTGACACACTAACTTAACCAAAATGGGGAAGACTTCTGCACAGTAACTCTACTTAGTATTGCGTATAGGAAAGGGCATCCTTCTTAGAATTAGAAATGAGGAAATGAAATTTAATTTAGCAGAAACCAACCCAAATGAATGGAATTTATCTAATCCTTCCTTATTTGAACAGTGAGCGGGAGATAATACAATGAATATTTCCCTGTATTCCAGAACTTGCTTTTCTCAATCATCCAACTCATGACCACCTTGCCAGAATGGAATGGCCTCAAACCATCCAAGACAACAACCTATAGTTTGGCTTGATATAGATGGAGGAAACTTCTGTAGCATCCAGGCTTAACTAGGCAACTTTGTTCCTATCTTCAGAAGCATGACTCTGCCAATAGATCAGAAATGTGGCACAATCAAACATTAATGTACTCAAATATATTAACTTGAAACCTACCTGTGTGTGGCAACCTGTCAGAAAAAAAGTTTAGCAATAGAGATGATCTTCAGAGAATTTAGCAAAAGGAATAATTAAGAGTAAGAATTTGGCAGTTTATTCATCACTTTTTAGGGTGAGACATTAGATCATGATCTTTGCTAATATTCATTGAACTCTACGGCTTTCAGGGTTCTGAATATGTCATTTACATCATAGCACTTAATTCCATAACTCTATGAAATGGGTTCTATGAGAGTACATGAGGTTCCTTTCAACAGATGGGAAAACTGATGGTCAGGGAGCCCATAGTGACCAGCTGGAGATTTTAGTTTGAGGGTATCAGTATTAGGAGAGTGCTGAGGATGTCTGTCTGACACCAGTTGGCTCAGTGCTACATGTGGCACTTAAAATTGTCCTCACCCAGAGGTGGCTGGGTAGGAATAATCATCAGGTTCTACCTAGACCAAGTGAAATAGTTCCCCAACTTAACTAGCATTATCTAGGGGAACTTATAAAAACATAAGGCCCAGCCCAGCCCCTACCAAGTAAAAATCTCCCAGAGTGGGGCCCAAGGATCCATATTGTTATAAAGCTCCTAGATGATTTTGATGTGCAG
This sequence comes from Marmota monax, assembly GCF_021218885.2. NCBI lineage: Eukaryota > Metazoa > Chordata > Mammalia > Rodentia > Sciuridae > Marmota > Marmota monax. Next base: position 10,258,713 of record NW_026693245.1, read on the forward strand.
TGATGTTCAGGAATCAATACTGCAGGTTTCTTTTCCCTTGACTCTGACACCACATACACGTGGAAGATTCTGTTTATAAATTCAGCCATGTGATGGCGTGCATGAAATTCCACTCACAGGAACATGTATACTCTGTCATGAATGGATAACTTAGTCTTTTAGAAACTTGACCAGCATGAGCAGATCCCCCAAAACTGTTCATTGCATTCTTGGCTTAAATAAGGTACTCAACTCTCCTAGTTTGCCCAAGGTTTTCTGTTTTTAGTACTGAAAATCCCATAGTCTGAAGATTCCTCTGGTCAAACTGGGATAGCTGGTAGGGTGGTTGAGTCCTCCCAATTTGCTTGAGACTTAAAACTGAAGGTGCTATGTCTTGGCATCCCTCCCAGGTAAATGGGGTCACTCTAATTGGTCACAAGTCACTTCCTCCCTGTGAGACTCTCTGTAGAGAGTCTCCTGGTCTCAGACAAATTCTCTATTTTATCTTTTACTACAACATATCATCCCAAGACTCAATGATATCCTGAGTTTTCAGAAAATAAGAATTTTTTTCCTAACAAGTCCTCATAAATATTAAAAACATACAGCTTATAGGCCACTGAGTTATTTAGAGAAATGAAGATCATCCTTTAGGATTTCTCAAAAATGGAATGCTCTAAAATTCCCTTTATTATATTTCTAAATAAGGCCAAAATAGTAAACCAAAGTTGCATTGCTATGTAGTTCCAAATACTGACAGGAAGGAATCCAAGGGTCACACCAGAAATGTGATCATAGAAATCCTGACGCCCCCAGAGGCTGCAGAAAAAGTCTTTGGTGTCAGCACGTGTTCAGTGAGCACCCCAGACACCTCCCTCCCTTACCTACTACCCATCTGACCTGGAGCTCAGGCTTCTTTCTCCATCTCTCTGTCTGATCATATTTCTATATAGTGACTTCACTGAGTGAGTTTGCCTAATAGATTTCCATTTGGTTGCTGAGAGTTTTTCTTCATTCAAGAATTGGTTAAGATTGGGTCAGTCATTTATCTATTAACACATCTGAATATTCATAAACAGAGGCTGCTTTAGTGTTCCCAAATTGTGCTTCATGAATAATTCATATGTTTGACAGAAACCTATGTTATTCAATTTATTTAAAGACTACAATCAATATAGCATGCTGCTCCAAAACATAGCAACCAGTCCTTGACTGTAATGTGCTTTAAAATTTCTTTCCAGTTATTTCTCTATCACTTTGAACCACAAATATAGGGTAATTACTAATAATTCTATCTCCATTTTGCATGTCACCACAATCAACATATTGATTGCTTTTTGATTATAATAAATGGTTGTTTAAATTGAGGGTTTGCGATTAAGAATGTTAAGCTCTGATATTTATTTAATTCAGCTGCGCCAATTTAGGTTCTACATGGTAATTTCATAAAAAGCTATTGAGATTCAGAGTAGTTATTTGAATCAAGTTATAAAGACAATCCAGTTTCCCCAGGAGAATCTGGCATTTAAGTAAATTACACCAAGTAGGAGTTTGGTTTTGCCTCTCGGAGCATATAAAAAACTCCAGCATCATGTTCATTTTGATATGTAAATAGAGTGGAGAAAAACTTATGGAATTCTTATTTTAGGATTTAAATAATCAAGGCTCAGAGAAAGACTAAATGAAAGCTTATTTGCACAAAACTGTGTTGTAGGTATAAGCAGGGTCTGGACTGGCTGGGTAGACACAAAAGAGAATTATGGGGGAGGGAACAGCAGAACAGTCACTATAGACGACAATTTGACAATTTGAGAGATTATCTAAATTTTGGTTTGCAGCCAGAAAACCTGTTGCAAAGTAATGAAAATCTACCATGTCTTAGCATCCCTCAGGAGGAGACAGCCATGTTTTCTGTAAAACCAGTTTCGTGATTAACAAAGATTGGTCCCAAGTAGAGTGATCAGTGGTTTGGAAATTCTCACCAACATTATCCAGACTGTGCTTGCCTCTCATTTCCTCTTATTCTCTCTGAATGACTGTCTCTCAACACCTTCCTCATTTTTCATAGAAGAAATATAGTATCTTCCCATGAGGCTCAAGTCTCCCCTCTCCATCAAACCAGGCACATGATGAAGTTATATCTGAGCAGGTGTGTGTGTGTGTGTGTGTGTGTGTGTGTAATCTTTATCCCATTTTACTTAATTTTTTATTGATTTTTTATAAAAGTAAATGACAGTAGAATGCATTACAATTCTTATTACACTTATACAGCTATATGAGCAGCTCTTGATAATTTTGACTTTTAAGTCTTGTGTGTTTCACCTTGTAATGTTTCTGAAATCCTGATGCATGATTAATGTCCCATTTCCTATTTTTCCCCATAAAAGTTGATTTTAATTGGATGGCCTCACAATTTATATTTTCTTTTTTTTTTTTTAATTTTTTATTGTGGGTTGTTCAAAACATTACAAATTTCTTGACATATCATATTCCACACTTTGATTCAAGTGGGTTATGAACTCCCACCTTCACCCCATACACAGATTGCAGAATCACATCAGTTACACATCCCTTGATTTACAAATTGCCATACTAGTGTCTGTTGTGCTCCGCTGCCTTTCCCATCATCCACCCTCCCCCCTCCCCACCTCTCCCCTCCCCTCCCCTCCTCTCTCTCTACCCCCTCCACTGTATAACCCTGAGGGTCTCCTTCCATTACCATGCAATTTCCCTTCTCTCTCCCTTTCCCTCCCACCTCTCATCCCTGTTAAATGTTAATCTTCTTCTCCTGCTCTTCGTCCCTACTCTGTTCTTAGTTACTCTCCTTATATCAAAGAAGACATTTGGCATTTGTTTTTTAGGGATTGGCTAGCTTCACTTAGCATAATCTGCTCTAATGCCATCCATTTCCCTGCAAATTCTATGATTTTGTCATTTTTTAATGCAGAGTAATACTCCATTGTGTATAAATGCCACATTTTTTTTATCCATTCGTCTATTGAAGGGCATCTAGGTTGGTTCCACAGTCTTGCTATTGTGAACTGTGCTGCTATGAACATCGATGTAGCAGTGTCCCTGTAGCATGCTCTTTTTAGGTCTTTAGGGAATAGACCAAGAAGGGGAATAGCTGGGTCAAATGGTGGCTCCATTCCCAGCTTTCCAAGAAATCTCCATACTGCTTTCCAAATTGGCTGCACCAATCTGCAGTCCCACCAGCAATGTACAAGTGTACCCTTTTCCCCACATCCTCGCCAGCAATTGTTGTTGTTTGACTTCCTAATTATATTTTCTTTGAATAGAGAAATTATAGTACTATCATTGCTCATGGGCTCCTGGGACCATCCAGACTAGAGTTGCATTGGTAGTATAATCAACTTGAGCCACGCCTAATTTCTTACAGAAACCCAAGTCCCCCCCAACCCCCAGTTCATAAAGCCATTGGGGACAAATTCTTCCAGTGACCCAGCTATTAGTGCATCTTAGCTTACCTCCACATCAACACTAGACACCAGCCAAAATGAAACTTCTTTGTCACACAAAATGTCTCTACATCTTCTTAAACTAAAACCTAGATCTTCTGAAAGAAACTGGTGCTCTTCAGCCTCTGAACCTTGGTTTCTTAGTCTTCCTGTTCTTGATGTGCTCTGAGGTCAAGCAATTAGTTTGATGTGTCTTCCCTCCACACTACCTTCAGGCCACTCTTCTTCCATGCTTGAGTATATTCTCTTCTATTTAAGGCCCATAATCTGACTTTACTGTCCTTCCTTTCTCATCTCTCTGTATTATCGCCTTCCTCATTAAGTCTCAGTGTTTCCTATGGACATTTGCTCCTCATCCACCATCTCCCTCTTTCCCTAGATTTGTCATCATTGATGGCTTCTTCAGTGTCCGTACAAAAGAACTATTCCACACCACAGTGTCTTGTTTCTTTACCTATTTAACTATAAACCTATTTAATTCATAATATTTACCAAGCATGTTGGACTTCTCCACCACCTACAATGATTATGTGTCTGAAGTCTTCAGACACCCCATTAACCTGATCATGATCCCCTATCCTTATATTTTCTTTAATCTGAAAGTCTCACTATCTGTTCTTGGTTTCTTTGTTTCTTTATCCTCTCTGCATTTCCTTTTTTTTGGGGGGGGGGGTGGGTATTAGAAATTTAATCCAGGGAGGCTTTACCACTGAGCTCTATCTCCATCCCTTTTTAATTATTTATTTATTTTTATTTTGAGACAGGGTCTTGCTAAGTTGCTGAGGGCCTCACTAAATTGCTAAAGCTGGTATAGAACTTGTGATCCTCCTATCTCGGCCTCCAGAGTAACTGGGATTACAGTCATGTGCCACTGTGCCTGGCATATTGCCTTTCCTATTCAATTTAGATTCTAAAAACCCATGACTTCTCTCCACTCTCTATCCAGTTTCCCCCATTGCCTTCCATTACACCTGCCCAGCAAAATCCCAACTGTAGAGAACCTAGTCACTTTTCTCCTATGCTTCATATGAAATACACACACAAACACACACACACACACACACACACACACATATAGTCAGATAACTCTGAACTCGTGGATTCCAAGGATCTCCTCAGTGACTGCCTGAGTAACTTCTGTTGTTTGGGTAACTTTCCTCTCACTCTGCAGAAATTATTTCAAACTTCCCTCTTCTTTGTAAACCTATGTACCACCACTTTTCACTCTCCTTTCACTTTGAGATTTTTTACCTTGTGGAAAAAGAAGCCATTATATAGAAGCTCCCTCAATTTTGTGGTAACCAGTGCACAAATTTACCTGTATCTATATACCTCATTATACTTCTTTCCCCCATTGCCAAAATGGAAAAGTTGTCCTATCTTTTATTTAAGTCTATTCTCCCTGTCTCATAATCTGATCTCATTTGGTTCTACCATCTCTCAACATTGTATCTTCACTCTTGCCCTCATATGTCTCCTTCCTGGAAACATTTAAAAAGGTGCTAGTATTTTTTATCTTTCAAAAAAAGAAAGAAAGGAAGAAAGAAACCCATTTTCAATTCCACATCTAGGTTGCCTAATTTTCTCCCTTTTATAGATAAAACTACTCAAAGAGGACCTGTCAATATTTCTACTTATTTACCTATCATTTATTCCTTAGCTAGTGCAATCTGGGATTCTCACTCCAGTCCAGTGGCTACTTCTGTACCCTTCCTTTTCCAATATTGCATTTGACTATATTAACCATAGCATCATCTTATAAGCACTCTTTCCTGGGCTTCTATGAAGCTACGTGCTCTTGATTTCCATCCTATTTCTTTGGCTACTTCATTTTTTTTTTTTTCATAGGCACCTCTTCTGCTGCCATTCTGTGAATGTAGGTGGTCCTTTCTCTTCTCTACTGGATGATCTCTACCTTTTCTATGCCTTTAATTATCATTAATATTGTGTCAACTTAGGTTTACCAAAAATCATCAAGATGTGATTAGATGTTATGTTAGTCAGTTTCCCATTACTGTATCAAATACCTGGATACTCAGCTTATAAAGAGAAAAGGTTCATTTTGGCTCACAGTTTTGAAGGTTTCAGTGCATAATCAGTTGGCCTTGTTGCTCTTGGGTCTGTGGTGAGGCAGTACACCACAACAGCAACTGCATGATAGAAAAAGCTACTCACCTTGTGGAAAAGAGAGAGAGCAAGAGATCAGGATTCTATAATCCTCTTTGAAAATATACCCCAAATGACCTAAGACCTCCTACTAATTCCCGCCATCTAAAGATTACACCACATCTCAGTAGTGTCAAACTGGAGACTAAGCCTTTAACACATGAGCTTTGGAGGGACATTTAAGATCCAAATGGTAGTAGATTAGAAAGAGATTTATTGGTTTGTGTGAAGGATAAAGAGGAGTGAGCCTGTAAAATTTGTCAATAACACATAGATCTTGATGTCATTCTGGTACCTGTGGAAGGAAAGGGGGAAGGAAGGAGGACTGAGTGGGAAGAAGTTCAGATAGTCTAAGAAAGTCCCAGTCAGACCCATGGGAAATTCAGGAGCCAAAGTTGCCTGTAAGTAGTCCTTTGCCAGTCAGAAAGTGTGGTCTTAGTGTGACTATGGTGCTGTATCCAAAAGAGGACTTGCTATGTCTATCCGTCAACTATGTTTCTCTTGAAGGAGGTCTCCCTTTCATGCTCACCACACATACCAATAAATTTCAATCTGGGCAGGGCAATATGGTCCCAAAAGAGCTTTTTAAAACATATACCTTTCAGATTCTACTCCCTGAAATTTGATTCAGTTCATTTAGGATGAAGTTAGACATCCTCATTTACAAAGCAGCACCAGGGGCAATTCTGATTCCTAGTCTAATGTGGGAACAATGATCTTTATGCTAATAACTCAGTTCTGAACAGTCCAGGGCTCCATCCTGAGATCTAGACCCATATAATCAACTGCCTTCTGGTTCTTTCCCATTTGGATGTCCCAAAATTAAAGTCAACACAATCTGCCCTAAGCCTGTTCTCCTATGCATTTCCTACTTTTCAGTGAATATCAATATCTTTAATATTACTATGGTAGAAATCTTAAACTATGGTATCATAATCAACTCTTTCCTTTACCTTTCCTTTCCTATACATGGCCAGTGAGTTACCAAGTTCTGTTGAGTTTGCCATCTTGATATTTTCCATATATTTCTCCCTTTCTGTAGTGCCCACTATACAAGTTGCACTTATAATTCTTACTTCCTCAAGTTTGTTCCTTACACTGGAATCAGGTGAGTCTTCCATAATGTTAGTGTGATGATATCAATTCATTAACTCTTCATTAATCTCAAGATAAAGCACATGAAACCACAACTTCCCTGTTTATCTGTCTCATCTTATCCCTTGCCATCACCCTACCTCCACCTGAGCTACTTGCAGATCTGGGAGATCTCTAGGCCTTTAACCCTGCTGTAATCTCTCCCTGAAATATACTGCTATACTATCCTTCCTCACTAATCTCTCATCTTTGAAGTCTCCATTAGAATGCCCTTCCTTTGAGAGCCCTCTTTGAGGTCAATGTCTCTACCTTCACCAAGATTGGATTAAGTGGCCTTATGCTCTCATAGCATCATATCATTGCATGTTCCACAATGATAAATGCTGTCTTTGCAGCTGTGGGCGTGCCTTCTCCACAGTAATATCTCCAGCACTCAGTGCTGTGCCTAGCACAATGTCTACTCTCATTAAATATTTGTGCATAATTAAATGAACAAGTGAGTGGGATTTTGGCCTCTGTACTAGACATTGGAGCTCTAAACTATGTACCATGAAAGTTATGAGTAGAAGAAAGGATACAGACCTTAAATCCAGCACGGGCACTTTCTGTATAACCTTGGGCAAGTACTTCAGTTTCCTGACCTTCCACTTTCCCATCTGGAAACTGAAAAATACCCACTCTGGGTTGTCGTAATGATTAAGTTAATCATTATTTAAAATATAGTGCCTATCATATGGAAGGTATACTCCAAAATTTTAGTTTCTTATTCTTCATTTTGTAGCATAGTTTAACTCTTCATCTAATTGAATCCAATGTCTTTTTCATTCTTTCCCCCTTAGAGCTGTTTCCTTCCTGTACATTAGACCATCTTCCCACAACTCATCTACATAGCCACCATCCTCTTTTTTTAAAATTTCTTCCAAGAGCCGATTCCTGTACCTCATTGCTGAAGCAGACACCACTAATGGTTTTTGCAGAAACTGTGGCGTCAGATGCTACATCAGATCCATAAGTCACTGCACATCCATGTGAGCAAAGTATAGGGCTTCAAGTCCCAGGTGGGAAATGATAAATATAATTGCTGAAGTGGATACCATTAATGGTTTTTGCAGAAATTGTGCTGTCAAATCCTTCATCACATGGACACTTGAACTCCCAACAGCAACCAGAATAATAAATTCTGGTGTGCCAGAATTTCTTAGGCAGATCTTCAGAATTAAAACACAATCTTATGCAAGCTTTCAGCGGGGACGAAACAAAAGCTAGATAAGAAATCCTTCTCTCCCAGATGTTCCTTAAAAACAAAACTGACTTAGGACTCCAGTCCTACAAAGATTAATTAACTAGCTGACTAATTAAATCAGTTCATGTTTACTGCAGGCCTTCTATATACCAGATACTGTGAATGGTCTAGAGATAAGTGCAGTTTGGAACCAGAAGCAGTTTATCACAGTAGTTAACAGCTGGGCTCTGGATCCTGTCTATCCAACGCAAATCTAGGCCCCATCGTTAACTCATCATGTAAGCTTGATCGCTGCTCTGTGCCTCAGTTTTCCTATCTGTAAATTGGGGACAAGTAAGTAATAAATGAATTAACATGATATTAGGGGTTACTTACAGCAGTGATTGCCATAATATACACTTAAAAATACTAACTGTGATTATTGTGGGATACAGAGAAGGGCATCCAGCCCAGGTTTGGAGGTCAAGAAGAGCTCCTTAGAGGAAATTATGTCTAAATGGAGATTAAAAGAATGAATACAGGTGAAGGAAAGAGTTCTTAGAGAATGAGGAAAAAACACACCAAGCCCCACAGTACAGTGACAATGATCCAATGTGGAAAATGGTCCCAAGTTGCTGAGTTGTTGCTGAGTGGTGTGTATTGGAAGTAGAAGGGCCATAGGGAGATGAGGGGTAAGCAGGTGTGCCATATCTTGCATTTGTCCCTCTACTTATTTTCTTCTCCTGCTCTTTGCCCCAAGGCTGATCCTTTGTTCACTGGCTTTCAGTTGCCTGTGACCAGTGAGGAGCCCCTGGAAGGCCTTAGAGGGAAGGAGGCGAGTGAGAGTAGAGTTATCATTTCCCTTCTTCCTTTCCTGTGGGGTCTCGGTGAGCCATGGCTCCCTCGAGCAACCCTTCTCATCCAGCGAGGACGGGAAAGAATCCCAGCCCAGGAAAATCCCTAGCACCAAGAGGTCACCAAGCCTGGCATTTTTTTAATCCCTAGATATGTCTAACATGTCTTAATCTTTCTATCTCCATTCCACATATTGGACTTGACGAGCAAAGAGAAGAAAGGCTTCTATCTTTTTTTTCTGCACCATTTCTTTTCCTTAAAGTCTCATAGGATCCAAAGGTATGGATTTTAATTCCTCACTTTCTCCATGCTATATTCTCCTGGTTTATTGCTTGTTGGGATAGATGGCTTCAAGGCCTAACCATTTGATAGAAGTGATGATATGATGATTAGCACTAATGTGTATATATATGTAATATATATGTTTTATGTATGTATATATATGTTATATATATATGATGTATATATATGTGTGTGTATATATAATATATATATATATATATATATATATATATATATATATATATATATATATGATGTGCTACACAATTCCTTGGGCTTAATAAGCACACATTATATAGTGCCTTATTTTGTAAGCCAGAGATGATGCTGTGATATGATTATAACTAACTCTTAGGCAGTGATTCTGAAGGGCTCTATCTACTGCACCCAGATAACTACAGTCTTACTTTCATAGCCTTTATTCTTCTTAAACTTTTTGCATTTTATGGGTTTTAACCTTGCATCTGGGATTCGTCTGTATGAAGCCGTGGTAGAGCTGTCATAATTCTCTTGTCACCTGTCAGGTTAAATTGTCAACTGTTCTGGCTCCCAACATGCTTCCACTCTTCCCTTGGGAATTATCTCTTTATGAGAATAAATGAGTCAGTCACTACAGCTGTCCCTGATTCCAGCCCCAGAAAGCTCCTACCTGTATAACTTGTCTCAGGACTTTCAGTGACTTAAATTTGTCAAGTGTTAAAGCTGCTGACAACTACCAATCTTGGCCCCTAGGGGCACTCTAATCTCTCTAGTCACAGAAGCTGAAATGATTAGGTAATGATCATAAAAATAAGCTCCTTTATATAAAACAAATTTTTGAATCTAATGTAACTAGCAAAGCCCTAGACTAGGTTAGTTTACATAGTTCCCACAGTTCATAAAAACCAGATAGTTCTCTTCGGTGTTGCTTCACTTGGCCGTGGACCAAAGTCCACGAACTCTGAGCTTAAGACCATTGTAGGGTGACATTATAGAAAAATAGGATGGTTTTCTACATCCCCCCTCAAGAATCCTATAATCTCTCTCAGTGTTGGCCCCTACCCCATCCTGTCTAGCCCTGAGAACACTGTGCATCTGCTACATAAAAGCCCTGGTTCCTGGAAGAGGAGTGTGTTCTACCTGGTCTCTTGACTTTTTACTTCCATCTCCTGGATATTATGAGGCCTTCTAGACACTAGAGATCCTACTTTTGTTCATGACCTATTTCTCTTAATTCTGTTAGTTTTTCCTGACCTAACTTATTGGTTGGTAGAGCTGGTTCTACCTCTAATTCAACCCAGCATCTTTCAAAGTATGGTTTGAGCCCAAAGGTATCAGAGCCACCTAGATGCTTATTAAAAACAACCAGTTCTCTTACACCAACACACATATATGCACATACCTAGATATTAAGTAAAAAAATTTATTTAGTTGAATCCAGCATATACTAAAAGAACAATATACCAAGCTGGTCATGGTGGTGTATGCTTGTCATCCCATCTACTGGGGATGCTGAGGCAGGGGATCAAAAGTTTAAGGTTAGCCTAGAGGGCTGGGGATGTGGCTCAAGCGCTAGCATGCTCACCTGGCATGCATTCGACCCGGGTTTGATCCTCAGCACCACATACAAACAAAGATGTTGTGTCCGCCGAAAACTAAGAAATAAATATTAAAAAATTCTCTCTCTCTCTCTCTCTCTCTCTTTAAAAAAAAAGAAAACTTAAAGAGACCCTGCCCCAAAGTCAAATTAGAAAGGATTAGGGTGTACCTCAGTGCCACAGTACAGCCCTTGTGTAGTATGCATGAGGTGAGACCCTGGGTTTAGTCCTGAGTACCACAAAAAGAAAAATGACAAAAAAAAAAAAAAAAAGAAAGAAAGAATAATACACCAAGACAAATTGGAATTTATTACAAGTATGCAAAGTATGATCAACATTTAAAAATCAATGTAATCTACCATATCAACACGGTAAAAAATACACGTGATTCTATCAATTGGCACAGAAAAAATCTTTTGTACACCATTCGTGATAAAAAGAAATAGAAAAAAAACTCAATATGCTAAGAATACAGATTTCTATAAAACTTTATTTTTTTTAAATAAAGGGAGAATAGTCTTCAGGATCTAAGACCAGGCAAAGAGTTCTTAGGTTCTATGCAAGAACCATGATTCATCAAAGGAAGCATGAATAAACTAAACTTTATCAAAATTAAAAACTTTTGGCCTGCAAAAGATCCTGTTAAGAAGATAAAAAGAAAAGGTATAGACAAAGAGAAAATATTCACAAGTCTGATCAACAAATAATAGAATATATTTTTATTTTATTTTTATTTTTTTAGTTGTAGTTTGACACAATATCTTTATTTATTTTTATGTGGTGTTGAGGATCGAACCCAGCACCCCACACATTCTAGGCGAGTGCTCTACAGCTGAGCCCCAGCCCCAGCCCCAGCCCCTAGAATATATTTTTAAAACTCTAAAGATTGAGGAGGAAAATAAATAACTTCTTTAGAATATTAGCTAAAAATTTAGAGACACTTCACTGAGGAAAAGATATACTTGGCAAATAGGAACATGAAAAAATGTATGACATAATTAGCCATTAGGGAAAAGCAAATTAAATGTACAATGAGGTATGGATGTGTACATACCAGTATACCTAAAATCCAGAACACTGCTAACACCAAATGCTGTCAGAGGTATGGAGAAATCCAAAGACTTATAGCTGCTGGTGGGAATGTGAAATGGCACAATCACTCTGGAATAGTGTGATAGTTTTCTCAAAAATTAAATTTGCAACTATTATATCACCCAGCAACTGTATTCACTCCAGAAAAGTGAAAAATATTCACTCAAAATCTATACACAAATGTCTTTTGTAACTTTATTCATAATAGCCCCAAAGTGGAAATGATGCGGATGTCCCTTAATGGGTGAATGGTCAAACTGTGGTACATACTGTTTAACATGGCTCAGCAAGAAAATGGAACAAACTACTAATATACAACTTAGATGAATCTTCAGAGAATTATGCTGAGTGAAAAAAGGAAATCCCTAAAGGTTTTGAAATGACATTTAGGAAGACAGAAAACTGGTGACCAGGGGTTAAGGACAGGGACGGGGATGAGGGAAGTAAGTGACTACAACAGATCAACATGAGAAATCTTTGAGGTGAGGGCAATATTCTGTCCTGTGCCCTGACTGTATCAATGCCAATATCCTGGTTGTGATATTGTACTATAGTTTGGCAGGATGTTACTATTAGAGCAAACCAGGTAAAAGGAATATGTGATCTCTATGCATTATTTTTTATAACTAAGTGTGAATCTATAATTATCTTGAAAATTTTAATAAGGAAAACATTAGTATTCAATATTTGTTCAATATTGACATCCTTTACCAATATTGATCATTAGTTTGAATTTACCTGTTATGTCCTTATTATAATAATCATTTTGCCAATTTAAAAAAAAAGATCTAGCTCTATCCCCCTCCATCCCTTTAGATTTTAGACACTCCTGGTCTGCAGGTTTGGTGTGATGTCTGGAAATCTATATTTTAGATGAGAGTTGGCATCTTTTCCCATCACTGTAAATTAATATGCTAAGGGCACCTGTAAGTGATCATGTGTAGGATAACTTGATTTCTGAGCTTTGTCATTCAAGCATCTTCCAAGAAAGTATGGATCCTCCTGAGTCATAGGACATGCTTCCTATTGGAACAAGTAATAACCTCCCACCTACAGTGTGTGAAATAACTTCAGTTTTTCTCGCCTCTTCAGGCTATACAGGACAACCCTTTAGGTTTTTTGTTTTGTTTTGTTTCATTTTTAGAGTTGATGGACCTTTATTTTATTTATTTATTTATTTATATGTGGTGCTGAGAATTGAACCCAATGCCTCACACATACTAGGCAAGCACTCTACCACTGAGCCACAACCACAGCCTCCATTGAGTTTAATCTGGAGGAAAACAAGGCATTCTGAGCCTTTGAGTCAAAGGAGGACCTTTTGAAAACTACAAGTGAGCTGATTTTAAACTCATATCCTTATATTTCCTTATCCTGCAAATGTCAAACAAAGAAAAGACAGTGCCTTATAAAAGTGAAAAATTAAAACAAAGTCTCTAGACCCGTTCTTACCTTGTGGTGAAGGTCCACAGCTAAGCTAAGGGATACCATTTCCTTCTTAAATCTATTTAAGGCCCACAGGGATTTTGAAAAGACACAGGAGTTACCTCTGACGACAAATAGAAAAAATTAAAACCTGTGGTGGACAGCTGCATGTTTCCCAAAATGTCTTAGCAGATTCACAGCTGCAGCTTTTCTGAAATCTGAGGAATTAAATTCAAGAAAGCAAATTGAGGGAGACACAACTGAGAATTAAGAAACCAAAGCCATTAGAAGCTTAGAAGAATTTTGATTGACTAAGCAAATAACCCACACCAAACAAATCTCTGTTAAGGTAGAGCAACAATGCAATGAGGCTAGAATAGGGTGGATATACTTGGTATAACTCTCTTTCAACATCCTAGGACCTGACGACCTTTTCCTGCATGTTTCATGGCCAGGGCTAGACTCTGCTACCAAGTAATCAGGCTTTCTCCCAGAGGAAAAAAAAAATCATAATCTACGTAGTCTTCTTTCTGATGAAGACAGGTAGAGGAGAATTAGCAGGGACTGAATGAACATTCCTGAAAACTCTACTTGGGTTCTGTACTGTCAGAGGACTTGGTTGTTAACAATAGAAGATGATTTTGGGTAATTAAGCAAAATCAAATTTATCTTCAGGAAACCTGAAGAACCTAGCTCAGAAAGAGAATGGAAACTAAGGGAAGTGAAGCAGTTGGGCCACCGCCAAGGTCATGCCAGCCTGGTTGGAGGTCATCCCTGCAGATGCCACCACTACCATGAAAAAAACCTTGCCATAAACTCTGCTGCTAGCGGACCCTGGCTTCCCTGGGAACAGTATGAATCAGGATGAAAAATCAGGATCTCCAGGAGTCCCATCTGAACCAGGACTTCTGGGAGTGTAACCTATAATTTTTTTTTCCAAATAAATTCCCTACAAAGATAATGGTAAACAATGATTCAAATATAGAATATTAATCGTATTGCCCTACTCAAAGCTTTTCTATTTGTTTGTTGTCTAAAATTATTCAATGGCTTGTAATGACCAGAATTTCTTAGATCAGTATTCAATACTTCACATGTTCTGGCCATACCCTCTTTTTCCAGATGTATGTCCTCCTGTCTCCTCCTTGTGCTCAATGTACCAGCCCTGCTGATTGGCCTCAGTCTTCCCAAAGCTAAGCTGATAATCCTGTCTCCACTTCCATCTTTATCTACTGACATACTCTTGATTTTTAAGACTCCCCCCACCACAAATTTTTCTTAACTACCTATCAGCTTTCTCTGAACTTTCTTTAATACTTTACCATTCTTTGTACACATCATATTACTAGGGGATTGATATAGGGGACTTGTGATATAGGGGATTGGGGATATATGTTATTTATTGCAATATATGCTAAGGACCTTTGCATCTCCTATTGCATATAGAGTAGTTTCTGATTCATAGTAGCTAGTCAATAAATATACAAACAAATGCCATCTTGGGAATTTTCCCAGGCAGATTTGTAGAGTACATTAACCCTGCAGAATGTTCCCATTAGAAGCAGAGCTGGCCATAAATTCTGGTATCCCTGAACAATAGCCTAGTATTCTTTAAAAGGACTGAATAGTCACAAATCAGTCTCACCAGATGCAAATATTACTTTCCCTATCACTAAGTATTGAGTACCAATAAAACTATGCTTTTTAATGTTACTTCATACCCTTGCCCTCAAAAGTTAAAATTATGAATGTCTGTTAATTTAGAGCAAACTTTACTTACACAAAAATTATTTCAATGGATGGTACCTGGAAGATAAATACTGCATTGTAAATATATAGCAGTAAATTTCATATGGAAAATTCAACAACCAAATGTCTAGCTATTTAATTTTACAAGGTAAACTATAAGAAAACTTTTATCCATGTGTCACTCCACAGGTAAATGCTTGAGGGTCTGGGGCAATGCGTTCTTGCAACAATGTGTGGTTAAGAAGGAAGAAGAAAAAGAGAAAAAAGAAGAAGTAAATTTTAGATTTCTTTTTTGTGGTCATTTTGTATCTGAGAGTTACTACTAAAAAACTTGCAGTGGTTCTGCTTTCGTTTTTCTCTGTAGCTTAGATGTTCCTCTACTAAACCAAGGTAAACTGAAATTAAAACTGAAGAACAAAACAAAAAAGCAAAGAATTTAAATCGTTTGCTTTGCCCTTGGGGCCTCGACACTCTAACCAGAGGTGCATAAATAGAGAGGTGAAGTAACTGTGGGTGTGGCCTTATTGCAGGAAATGTGGGGCCCCTAGAGAGTTTGGAGGTTCATTATAGAAATAATCCAGATGGAGGAACAGATTATGCAAAAGAGCCCATTGGAGGTTTGGCTCATGACTTTTCATTTACTCAACAAATATTTACCAAGTGTCTGGCAGTGAATAAGATAAGACATGGTCTGCCTCCTCATGGAATTTAGTATCAAGTGAAGGAGAGAACAATTAACAAATAATTGTACTTTTTTTTTTCTGTGGTGACAGTAATTATTGCAATATACAATGTGGTCTGAATTGTATAAGAAGTCCTCAACCCAACTCATTTCTTGGCCTGAAGGCCATTAGTATTAAATCTATTAGTCCCTAAGTTGTTTAGCTTATCTTTTTCCCATTATATCAGCTCATCTGTTGTAGTTTTCCTTGTCCAGAGGACTAGTGAATCTGCACCACTTTCATGTGTCCAGAATTTGGAAAAATCAATAGTCCTATTCTTCTCAGTATCCTACCTAATCATAGCTAATAAGAAGCATCGTGGTCCGGGATAATACCAGATATGAGTCTCTTGATTTTTCATTCTAAATTGAATATATATTGTCCATACAGTATAGTGTAAAAGGTCTCCATTACATGATAGTAATCCACGGCCCACTTCATTCAAGAACCCTCTATCGGTGGCAATGCAAGTATATGATAGTCCCTCTGAGATCGTGCCAGTAATCATCCATTTTTTGTTGATGTAAAAAAATACCTGAGACTGGGAACTTTATAAAGTAAAGAGGATTATTTAGCAAGCAGTTCTGGAAATTCAAGAGCATGGAATTGGCATCAGCTTGGCTCTCGAGGGCCTCAACTTGGCTGGATGGCATCACAATGTGGGCAATATGTGAAAGAGGGAAAGATCACATGGTGAGAGAGAAAGCCAGAGCGACTAAGGAAGAGTTGGGCTTGCTCTTTATAAAAACCCTCTTATAAGGACTAACCAGGGTCCCATGAGAACCACATCATTTCCTTGCAAGGGCAGTGTCCCCAATGACCCACTCACTTCCCCCATGGCCCCACTTGTTAAAGTTTCCATCTCATGGACCAACACCGCTACAACGAGGACCAAGCTCCCAACACATTAATCCTTATTACTCAAGCCATATTCAAGCCATAGCAATTCCTCAAGTGAAATGTTAATAGATTTGGGGTCTGCTACACTCTCAGGAGTTGGAATCATTAGCACTACTCAGACATTTATACATAGATCAGTATCTACAATCTTGACTAGGCATGATAATGAATATGGTCTTGATTTTCACATTAGTTTATCTCATTTCATTTTGGGTCATGAACAAGGAGACTTGCTATCAACACAGGGTCTATGACTATGGGCGTAAATCTATGAAGAAGCAGAACTGGGAGCCAGGAGCATTAGCAGACTCGTGTATGATCCATTTATTCATACATTGCAACACCTGTGCATCTCTTCTACATACCTTATCTGGGTTCCATGCTCAAGAGGACTCATGATAAGAGAAATAAAGCTCCAGTTTGGGGACAATATGTTGGATTGGGCTAATATTAAAGCATCACCCTCAAAAATTATATGGATTGGGGAAAATAAAGTCTAACAAAAAATGTGTAATACATAGTTAAATTTAAAAGCAATTAAGGGAAAACCTCAGGTATCAGAGACATAAAAAAGAAGTTGAAGCCAAACTTCAATATAGGATCCTGAGGCCAAGGACTCGAGTATCAGTGCTCTCATGGGGAGGAGAGGTAAGGCTTTGGGCTTTGTGCAAAAGCTATGGCTCACAGGGCTATTCTGTCCACAATTATGAAACAAAGGAACACTCACCGCTCTCCAGAAGAGTGTCCGTGAGAAAAGTGGCATCCTTCAAGAATCAGAACCCAAGTCTGTCCTACAAGTTTGGGGGACAACAAATCCATACCCTCTGTTGAAGAGGAAATGCCAAACCAAAAGATTAACCTAGAAACTTTTCCAGAACCAATGAATCTTTTAGGGCTTCAGAAGAGGCATCAAAAAACTATAGGGATGTAGAGATGTCACTTGAGGGAGAGTCCCCAAGATTATGCCCTGGTTTAATGACAAACTAGGAGGTCTCACAGCACTCAGAACATAGACCAAAATTTATCTCAGTGAAAGGACATAAAGTATAAGCAAACATGCAGGGCTGAAGTTTGGAGGAAAATAGATAAAATTTTTCAAGTCCTCTGGTAGTAGAGTCATATAGGACACAGTTAATTCTCCTAGCAAGGAGTGTGACAATGGATGTGACATGTCTAACAGTGAAACTCATTATCTGGGATATGGTCATGTGGATATGTAAGTATACTTTGCCTAATGCACGCCAAAATCCAAGGTTTCAGAAAGAAAGTAGGTGCTTAACACAAAACACATTAATTTTGCTTGTTATTTTCTGCAACAACTTTTTTGAAATAAAATTCCATTTACCATTCAATCTGCCCATTTGAAGCATGCAGTTCAATGATTATTAGTATATTTATAGGTTTTTATGATCATCCTCACAATCAATGAATATCTTCATCATTCCAGATAGAAACCCTGTACTCATTAGTGTCACTCCCCACTGCCCCACTAATATTAAAGGATCACCCTCAAAAAATTTCCCCCAGTCCCTTGGGAAATCACTAATTTCCTTTATGTCTCTGTGAATTTGCCTATTTTGTCTATTTCACCCAAAGGGAATCATACAATATGTGACTTTGTGAGTCTGAGTTCTTGCATTTAGCATAAGGTTCTCGTTGTTCCTAAGTGTAGTAAAGTGTATCAGAACTTTATTCCTTTTTACAGCTGAATAATAATCTATTATATGTTATATCACATTTTGTTTATCTTTTCTTCAGCTGATGAGCATTTGGATTGTCTCCACTTTCTGGTTGTTGTGAATAACACTGTAATAAACAGTGTTCTTGTTTAAGTTTTTATGTGGACATGCTTTTATTCTCTAAAATAAGGAGTGGAACTGCTATGTCATATGATAATCCTCAATTTAACTTTTCTGTAACAAGAAGGATGAATCTAGTGGACACTCAGCTAAATGAATTAAGTCAGGCACATAAAGACAAATCTCACTTGTCTCTTTCGGCTTTCCACCTCTGTGACAAAGTGCATGAGATAATCAGCTTATAAGAAGGAAAGGTTTGTTCTGGCTCAAGGCTTCAAAAATTTCAGTCCATGTTGGAACAACCTGGATGCAAAGGTTGGGTGAGAAAGGAAGGGTGGGGTCCCACTATTCCCTTTAAGTGCATGCTCCAGTGGCCTAACTTCCTCCCACTAGGCTTCACCTCTTCAAGGTTTCACCAGTTCCCAATAGTACTGTGTGATGGGGAACAAGCCTTTAACACATAGGCCTTTGGGGTATACTTTGTCTAAACTGTAGGATCACTTATATGTGAAATCTAAAAAAGTCAAATTCAAGGAAATGAAGAGTAAAGTGGTGGTCATCAGGAGTGAGATTAGTTGAGGGAGAAGTGTTGGGAAGATGAAGGTCAAGGATACAAAATTTCAGTTAGATAGGAGAAGTAAATTCTGGTGATCAATTGCACATCATGGTGCCTATAGTTAATATTGTATTTTCAGAATTGCTGAAAGAGTGGGTTTTGAATGCTCTCACCATAAAGAAATGGTAAGTATGTTGGGTGTTGGGCATATTATTTAGTTTTATTTGATCATTCTGCAGTGTTAACATGTATTAATACATCACATTGTACCCCATAAATATATACAGTTGTTATTTTTCCAATTGCAAAATTTAAAATAAAAAAATAAAATGAAAGAACGATGTGATACATGGGATTTGCTTCAAAATAATATAGAAAGAAAACAGCTGGAGTTTTATGGAGCAGAATCAGCCATATGTTGATAATTTTTAGTGCTAAGTGATGTGAACACTGGGGCTCACTGTAGTATTCTACTTTTTCTAAATTCTCCATAATAACAACAAAAAAAAAAATCAAGGAAGGAATAAAAACCCCACAATTACAATTTAAACAAAAACAATTTAAACTCCATTCTTATTGGTTCTGAGCGTAGTGAGAGTCCTCCTGAAATCTAACTGGTCATACACCAGCTAAGGCCCCTCTGTGCAAGCAGGCCTTTCGGAGGATGGCAGTCTTAGGCCTGCTGTGCTAGCCCTCACTGCAGAGCCTGTGAGATGCTAGGGAGCACAACCCAAGGAAGTCCATCACATCGTTAAAAATCGACACCTCTCTGCCCCCAGGGAGGTAAAGAATGACTCCTCACTCCTTAAGCTGTGGGTACTGACATGGTCTCTCTTCCAAAGAGAGGAAGTTTACAGGGAAGAATCTGACCAACTGTACCTAGCTAGGCAACTGAGGATGACATCACACGTCAGCATGAGGATGAAGTAATGTCAATAGTGTGTGCCCTTGATACGACGTAGTAAGAGCAGCACTTTACCTCTGTGGCTTCCCCAAAACACATACTTCTAGTCTAGTGATGAGGAAACACATCAGAAAAATTCCAGTGGAGGGGCATTCTACAAAACAACAGATCAGTATGCCTCAAAACTGTCAAGAACATCAAAATTAGGTAAGGTCTGAGAAATTGACACAGCTAAGAGGATCCTAAAAAGACTTGATAACTAATGTGATGTGTTTTCCTGGATGAGACTCAGAAACAGAAAAAAGACATTAGGTAAAACTAAGGAAACTTAAAGTATGGCCTTTAGTCACTTTATCGATGTATCAATATTGGTTTATTAATTGAAACAAATGTGCTATAACTAATGGAAGTAGAGTATATAGAAATTCTGTACTGCCATTTTTCTGAAAATGAGATTATTCAAAAACTAAAGTTGATTATATTTTATAATATTTTGGGTTATGATATTTTATAGTTAACATCAGAAGGACTTATAATATTTGTATTTCATATTACAATCTCATGAGGAAATTGGTCTTCATATAGTAGGAGTAGTTTAAACTAATGTGAGTTGTAATATTCTGAATAACTAGTGATAATAGAACTACAGTGAATGTTTTTCTATTTTGGTCTTTATAGTTATCGTCTGTTTATAACATATAAGCAATCTACTATTTGGAAGAATCACCTATTTGTTATAGATATGGATAATTGACATATGTAGATATTAGAGGAAACACAGAGGAGACCAAGAGGAACTATCTTCTCTTCTTACCACACTTGATAAAGCCAGGGCTTCCCACTGTGATCAGATACCTCCTAAAACCCAAAGGTTTGAAATAGGAACCACTTTGAAAATCTTCATTCTCTTCTTCTGTCCTGCTGCTTCTTGGCAGTGACTAGTTCAGGAAGTAAGACACATGTCAGTCAGAACATGGTATAGCCGGGGAATGCTGGGAAGTAGGTACTTAATCTGAAGTGTCCAATCAGAATGAAGAGAAGGGCTCATGATGCTGGTCAACATCCATAATCATCCATGAGGTTATTCATCCTAAGAATAAAGCTGACACATGAAAAACAAAGGTAAGACCAAAAAGATCTTGAAAAAGCCATAATTGGGTCACCTAGACCCTGCTACAGAGGAAGAGGTTTTCTGTTCAATTAGAATTTCTGTTACTTTTTAAAGTCATCTTAACCCCTATTATGGTTTGGCTTATGTGCTGAAGGTTTGACTCCAAGCACAGCAGTGTGTAGAGATGGGACTTTTGGGAAGTGAGTGGATCATGAGAGCTCTAACCTCATCAGTGGATCAAAAGACAAACCTGCTAATGTATCAATTTTGGCTCATAAATTGTGCTGTGGACTGAATCCTGTCCTCAAAATTCATATGTTGAAGCCCTAATCCCCAGTTGGACTATATGTGGAGATAGGCTCTTTAGGTTAGGATAGGGCTAAGTTAAATGAGTGGGGTCCTAATCTAATGGGACTGTGGCCTTATAAAAACTCTCTCCCCTTCTCTCCCTGTCCTTCTCTCTCTCTTTCCTCCATCTCTGTCTATCTTCTCTCCCTCTCTCTTTCTCTCCACATGCACACACTGAAGACAGGCCATGTGAGGACACAAAAGGTGACCATCAGTAAACTAGAAGAAAGGCCTCAACAGAAACTTATATCAGCCACCTTCATCTTGGACTTTCCAACTTCTAGAACTATGATAAATAAATCTGTTGTTTAAGCCACTCAGCCCATGGTATTTGGTTAGGGCAACCCAAGCAAAGAAATACAAGTTGTAACAAATGCACTATACTAATGTAAAATGTTAATAATAGGGAAAACTGGGGCAAGGGGAATGAGAGGAATCCTTTGTACTTTTCACTGACTTTTTCTGTAAACCCCAAACAGGAAAAAAAAAGTATTTATTTTTGTAAAATTAAGGCAGAGATTGTCTAACTGGTTATAAAAGAAAGATTCACTATATAGGTGCCTACAAGAAATACACATTGAATAAAAAGACACAAAAAGGTTAAAAGCAGAAGGACAAGAAATAATATACTTAGCTAACACCAACAAAAGCCAAACTAGAGAGGCTACGTTAATACCGGACAAAGAACCAGATTGACAGCCGGTAGTTGGGGGAAGAGATGGGGGATGGGGATGGATAGTAGAATGAATTGGACATAACTTTCCTATGTTCAAACATGAATTCATGACCAGCATGACTTCACATCATGTACAACCACAAACAGTAAGTTATACTCCATGCATGTATGATATGTCAAAATATATCCTACTGTCATATATAACTAAAAAGAACAAATAAAATTTTTTTAAAAAGTAGAAAAAGAGTTTCAGAGCAAAGAATACCACTAGAGATAAAAGAAAGTGAATTCATAATGCTGAAGGGTCATTCTTTCATGAGAAAAAAAATAACACCCTTAAATGTTATGTACCAAATAATACAGCTTCAAATAAATAAGAAATAAAAACTGGTAGAACAAGGACTATTACAAAAACCCACAATTATAGTCAGAAATTTCAATAGTCCTCTCTCAATAATTAATACAAGAGAAAGTAAGGATGTAGAGGACTGAAACAATGTTATCAACCAGCATGATCTAATTTATGTTTATAGAACACTCAACTCTAAAACAGCAGAACAGATATCTTTTTGAATCTATAATATTTACCAAGAAACACTATATTCTGGGCATAAAACAAGTCTTGATAAATTTTAAATTATTCAATCATAAAAGGTATATTCTCTGATCACAGAGAAATTAAACTAAAAACCAATAAAAGAAAAATCTTTGGGAAATTGCAATATAATTGGAAATGAACACACTAGCAAATAATTAATAGGACAACAATATTAGTCCCAATGAAAATTAGAAAGTATTTTGAGCTGAGTACAAATGAAAATACAATATATCAAATTGTAGGGAATGCCCTTATGGTAGGCTAAAAAAAAAAAAAAAAAAAAGTGTTCCCCAGATATGTCCTCATTCAAATCCTCAGAACATGTGAATCTTCCAAAAGGGATTTTAATAACAAAAGAGATTTTGCAGATGTGATTAAATTAGGAGCCTTGAGATGGCAAGATTATCCTGAGTTATTAGGGCGGGCCCAATGTAATCATAGCAGTCATCATAAGAAGAACCTAGGAGGAGTCAGAGTCAGAGAAGAGGGAAATGTCATGACAGAAGCAAAGTGGCATGTTACTTACACTTTGAAGATGCAGGAAGGCTCACAAGCCAAGGAATGCAGGAAGCACTTGAAGCTGAAAAAGGGAAGGAACCAGATTGTGTCCTGGGGGAGGCCATCCTCACACGTGATTTGAGTTACCTCCCTGGCTGGGCGAGAGGCACTTAGACACATCTTTGTGTCCTGAGCTTTCCTCACCCATCTCAGGTCTGAGGGCTTGTCCATGTGGAGGTGTGTCTGGCCACAACCCCTGAGGACCCAATCATAGCACCTGACCTTGGGACACTGCTCCCCTTGATCTTCATTGGATGGGAAATTCCCCAGAAATTTTTTTTTTTTTTTTTAAAGAGAGAGCCAGAGAGAGAGAGAGAGAAAGAATTTTTATTTTTAGTCTTTTGGCGGACACATCTTTGTTCGTATGTGGTGCTGAGGATCGAACCCGGGCCGTACACATGCCAGGCAAGCGCACTACCGCTTGAGCCACATCCCCAGCCCCACCCAGAATTTTTTTTGTTCCCCAATAAAAGTCCACTCCCTGGCGTGTTCTCTCTCTCTCCCTGGCCTCTTCAGTAAACTTCGCTACTCTAATAGGCAGCTTAAGGCTGGAGGTAGGAGAAGCCATCCTGGAGCTGGTTTAAAGATAATTAGAGCCTGTCTCTTTAATTCAAACTCCCTTTTTGGATTTCTCAAGTAGCTGAACCTTCATCTATGAAGCCTGTGCTGGCCGCAGGCTAAAGTGACCTTCAAGATTCAGGAGAAGCCAGCCTTGACAACACCTTGATTTTAGTAAAGCAAATCTGATATTGGACTTCTAAACTCCAAACCTTGGAAAATAAATCTATGCTTTTTGAAGGCATTTGGTTTGTGGCAGTTTGTTACAAAAACATCAGGAAACTAGTACAGTCCTTAAAACAGAACTCAGGGGAAAATTAATGGTACTATTATTACTATACATCAACTTTTGCCTTATGAAACAAGGAAGAAAACCAATTAAATCCAAAGTAAATGGAAGAAAACAATACAGATCAAAGCAGAAATCAGTTCAATAGGAAAAAATAGAGAATAATCAATTAAAATAAAAACTGATTCTTTGAGATGCTTAATGGAATTGATAACCCTCTAGCCAGACTGATAAGTAAAGGGGGGGAAATACACAAATTACCAATATGAGAAATGAAAGAAATGACATCACTACAAACCTACAAATATTAGAATAATAACAAGGAAATACTATAAGCAACTTTGAACCAATAATTTCAACAAACTGGATCATAACATGGACAAATTCTACAAATTGCCAAAGGTTACTCAAGAAGAAATAGATAACTTGAGTAGTCCTGTATTTAATAAAGAAGTTTAATTTGTATTTAAATAGCCTCTCCAAAAGAAATTGCCAGGGCCAGACATCTTTACGAAATTCTACCCAATATTTATGGAAGAAATAATGTTTTCAGATACGTGAAAACTCTTCCAAAAAATTAAAGAGAATGGAATAGTTCCTAACTCATTCTGTAAGCAGCATGACCCTGATATCAAAACAGACAAATACTATGCACAGACTAATACCTGTCATTAACATAGATGCAAAGATTGCAGAAAACAATTAAAGCAAATTTTACTCAACAATATATTAAAATGATACTACATTGTGATTACATGAGTTTATCCCAAGAATGCAAGATTGAGTTAATATTTGAATATAATTCAGCATAATTTTCTATAGAGGTTTACTCTTGTATATGTTTCTATATTGTTTACTCTTAGTGAAAAACTGAAACAACAACTGTAAGGGTCCAGCGAAGCGTCGGAGAAAGAGACCACCAAGTGACCACTCATGCAATTGGCAGAAGGGGATTTATTGAACCAGCATGCTGGGGCTCCGTGCCCACTCAAGAAGGGAAAGCAGGGCTGGGGATGTGGCTCAAGCAGTAGCGCGCTCGCCTGGCATGCGTGCGGCCCGGGTTCGATCCTCAGCACCACATACAAACAAAGATGTGTGTCTGCCGAAAACTAAAAAATAAACATTAAAATTTAAAAAAAAATATATTTAAAAAAAAAAAAAAGAAGGGAAAGCAGCCCAGAGCCCCGAGCAGGGGCTGAGCACTGCTTAAGTACACTTTTTGGGGGGAGGGCGGGGATTTTACATACATCACAGTCTCCTTTAACAAATCATTATACACCGCGGGAAAATCAAACAACAACTCCTAAACATGATTAGTTCACTCATGGGCGAGAACAGGTCAGGCTGGAGTGATAGGTCATTCCTAAGGAGGGTACACATTCAAACTGATTGGTTTTAGGGCCTAAATGACTATGTGACAAGTTGCACAGAGTCCCAAGTTATTAGACAACCAGGGAGTCAGTGGGAATATTTACTGGGCAGTTCCAGTATTGTCCTAACAGCTACAGGGATTTCAGGTTTTGCAGGTAGCATAGAAACCTAACAATACCTAATCCTTTACATTTTAACTCAGACCTTGCAGCTTAGAAACTTTACAATACCCGGTCTTTTACCCTTTAACTTTTATGCTTTAACTTCAATTTCTTTTACCCTTACACAACAATCATTTCAATAGATGAAGAAAAAGCATTTGACAAAATCTATCATCAATGTATTTTATTTTTTATTGACATGATTTTGCATATTTGTGGGTATAATATAATAGGTACTTCAATATGTGTATCAATTGCATAATGATCAATTCAGGATAATTAGCATATTCATCACTTTAAACATTTATTATTTCTTTTTTTTACACAAATGGAACACAACTTTTCATTTCTCTGGTTGTATATGATGCAGAGTCACACCATTCATGCAATTATTCACATCCAAACCTTGGAGAATAAATCTGTGCTTTTTGAAGGCATTTGGTTTGTGGCAGTTTGTTACAAAAACAACAGGAAACTAGTACACATACATAGGGTAATAAAGTTCATTGTTCCACCATCTTTCCCAACCCCACACCTCCTCCCCTCCCATTTCTCCCCTCTGACCAACCCCATTTATTATTTCTTTGTGGTGAGTTCCTCCTTAACTTTTTTGAAATCTACACTACATTGTTATTAGCTTTAATCATCCTACTTGTCAAATGAAACACCAAAACTTCTTCTTCCTATCTAATTGGAATATTCTACCTGTTGACCAACTTCTCCCCATTCTTCCCTCCCCCTACCTTTTTCAGCCTCCTCTCTCAACTTTGAGAAAATCAAAGATTTTAAGATTCCACATGTGAGTGAGATCATGTGGTGTTTGTCTATGCTTGGCTTATTTTACTTAACATAATGCTTTCACCAACAACAGAACTTCATCCTTTTTTATGACTGACCGTCATTAACTCTTTTTATTTTATTTTATTTTTTTTATTTGTCAATGAACTTTTATTTCATTTACATGCACTATTGAGAATCAAACCCAGTGCCTCACCCATGCTAGGCAAGTGCTCTACCACTAAGCCATAACCTCAGTATCGCAGCCCCCAATCGTTAATTTTTGACTAAAAAACAGAAGAAGAAAAGAAACTGTGAATAGAAGTAAATTTCCTCAATCTAATAACTTACATGTACAAAAAAACCTATGGGTCACATATTTATTGGCAAAAGACTGAATGGCCACTGTGAATTGTGCTGCTACAAACATGTTCAAGATAGGACAAGAATGTGCTCTTTCACCACTTTTAGTCCACATGACACCAGAAGATCTAACCAAGTCACATGGCAACAAATGAATAATAAATGACAAATTCACAAAAACAGATTAGAATGGTGACTTCCAGGGACTGAAAAGAAAGAGGAATAGGGAATTTTTGTTGAACAGTTTCAGTTTTGTTTAACAGAGTTTCAGTTTTGCAATAAAAAAATGTTTGGGATATGGATGGTGGTGATGGTTGCATAATGTGAAAATACTTAATGCAACTAAACTGTACACATAAAAATGGCTAAGGTAGTAAATTTTTAGTCAAAATAAGTAATTTTTTTATACTCCAGGTTCATGGCTTTAATGAAAATGACAGATAAAAAGAACTTGAGGTTGCATTACAAGCTGTTTGTAGAGACTAAATACTATTCCAGCTAATTTGTATAGGAGCTCTCACTCTTCACACTAAAAAAGGCTTTTTAAAAAAAAATTGTTTATTTATTCTAATTTGTTATATATGATGGCAGAATGCAATTCATTTCTTATTACATGCATAGAGTACAGTTTTTCAAGTCACTGGCTGTACATAAAGTACTTTCACACCATTTGTGTCTTCATACATAAACTTAGGGTAATGATGTCTAACTCATTCCACCTTCTTTCCTACCCCCATTCCCCCTTTCTTCCACTCCCTCCCCTTTGCCCTATCTAAAGTTTTTCCATACCTCTCATGCTCCCTCCCCCCAATTGCCATTATGAGTCAGCATATATATATATATATATATATATATATATATATATATATATATATACACCAAAGTTTCCCTATCCATTCATCTACTGAAGGGATTCTGGATTGGGGTCACAATTTAGCTATTGTGAAATGTGCTGCTATAAACATTGATATGACTGTGTCCCTGTAGTATGCTCTTTTTAAGTCCTTTGGGTATAGACCAAGGAGTGGGATAGCTGGGTCAAGTGGTGGTTCCATTTCAAATTCTCCAAGGAATCTCCATACTGCTTTCGCAATTGGCTTAAACAATTTGCAGTTCCACCAGCAATGCATGAGTGTGCTTCCCACCCCCCCCACCCCGCAAATCCTCACCAACACTTATTGTTGTTTGTATTCTTGATAGCTGCCATTCTGACTGGAATGAGATGAAATCTTAGAGTAGTTTTGATTTGCATTTCTCTAATTGCTAGAGATGTTGACCATTTTTTTATATATTTGTTGATTGTTAAAAAAGTTTTTTTTAAATTTATTTGTCTGACTTTTAACAATGAAAGAGATTAAATGGAGCACATGTTGAGACTCTCCATTTTTAGCAGTCTAACTTCTTTTAGAAAACTCCACAAAAGCAATAAAATAAAAAACAGTATAACACATAAATAACAAATTAGTTGTTAATTCTCCATCTTGATGAAACTTTTCTTGGTCCAATAAGCCCTATCTCTCTGACATAAAAATTTGGGAAGCTGAGCACAGTGGTGCATACCTGTAATCCCAGCAGCTCAGGAAGCTGAGGCAGGAGGATTGCAAGTTCAAAGCCAGCCTCAACAATGGGGAGGCTTTAAGGTGAGACCCTGACTCTAAATAAAACACAAAATAGGACTGGAGATGTAACTCAGTGGTTGAGTACCACTGAATTTAATCCCCAGTACTCCCTCCCCCCCCAAAAAAAAAAATTGAAGGAAAAGAGCGAAAGTTTAATAAATGTGAAGTTAATTGTTGCTTTCTTTAAGATGTACATAAAAAAACCACAAAGTGCCTGGATCCTAATAGAAAAAATGAAAAAATGTGAATTATTATTATCACCAGTTAATTTGCCTCAAATTTAGCTGTTAATGGATGTTGTGTTAGCTTTTTGTCGCTGTGACCATACTACCTGACAAGAACAATAGAGGAGGAAAAGGTTACTGTAGCTCACAGTTTCCAAGATTTTGGTTATGGTCAGCCAGTTCCATATTAAAGTAAGTAATTTTAAGTTAAAGTTTAAAAATTTTAAGCCATCAATTAAAAAAAAACACTTAATAAATTTTAAACCCAGTAATAGAAAAACAAATAACTCAATTTTATAAATTAGGCAGAATTTTTGAACACTTCCCCAGAGAAGCTATACAGATGAAAAACAAGCATATGAAAAGATGTTCATCATCATTAGTCATTAGGGAAATGCAAATTAAAACAACAATGAGAAAACAACACATATCTATTAGGATGGTACAAGTTAAAAATACTGACTATATTAAGTTCTGGCAAGGGTGTACAAGAATTTACACTTTCAAACCATGCTGGTGGGAATATGAAATGGGAAAAACCCTTTGGAAAACAGTTTGGAAGTTTCTAAAAAAGAAAAAAGTTTCTAAAAAAATGAAACATACACTTACCATATGTGTTCCAGCTTTTTTACTCTCAAGTATTTACCCAAGAGAAATAAAAGCACATACCCATACAAAGAATTGTTCAGTAATGCTTATAGCAGTTTTTTCGTTGTAGTTGTTTGTTTGTTTTTGTAGTGACTGAAAACTGGAAACAGCCCCCAATGTCCATCAATAGTTGAATGGATAAAATTTTAGTGTATCTGTATAACAGACTATCACCCAGCTTGCCGCAGTCTGGCTGGGCACAAAATAACCAAGCCTCCACAAAGCCTTGTAGGTTCAAACAGCAACTCTTTATTCCCAAACTCTCACGGGCACTCTACACACACTCCCCGGGGACACACTCCCTCCACACACCAATTCTCCCGGAACTCCAGTTCTCGCGAGAACTCAACGGGAACTCCAAAGTAGCAGGCACCGCAAAGCAGCAGGATCCGCCCTAATCCCAGCAGGATCCGCCCTAATCCCAGAGCCGCCCTATTCCCTCCCCCCAGGATCCACCCTAATCCTGGAGCCACCCTAATCCGGGAGCAGGGTCACCTTTCAACCATTCCCTCTAGCAAAATGCCAGGCATCATTCCGACTAAACTGTGGCTCTCAACACAGCTCTTTTTTATTTTTCCTGTTTATTAAAAAAGGAACATGAATGAATATCATAATTAATATGCCAAGTGAAAGAAGCCAGACAAAAAACAATCCTGTCCTTGTGATTCCATTTATATAAAATCTAAGAAAATCTGAACCATCTATGATGACAGAAAGCCGATCAATGGTTGCTTGCATGTAGGGAAAAGAAGTCAAAGGGGAGGGAGGGATTATGAAGAGGCATGAGGAAACTTTGGGGGTATTGGATATTTTTGTTATCTTGATTGTGGTGATGTTTATATGGGTGTATACATGTGTCAATACCTAACAAATTATGCACATTAAATTGTGATGCTTATTGTATGTTAATTTTACTCCAATAAAAGCTTTTAACAAATTAAATAAGGGAGCTTTACAAACCCAGACTTGATCTGCCTCAGTGGATTCCATCTGTTGGTGGAGGCTGAGATTAAGGATCACAACAATTTAGAGTTTTCACTTTGGGGAACAACCAAGGGAGAAAGGAGGTGAGATGGAATGAAAATAAATGTTACTGAGCAGTGTGGAAAGTCTCAAAGAAGTTAAAAATGGTTCACTTGCTCTGCATTTAATCAACATGGAAGGCCTTCAAGTCACAAGGTACTAGAGCCAAAAGGGATCTAAGAACAATGAAATACAATCCAGTTTATTTTACGGATGGGGAAATGAATCTAATAGAGATAAAGGGATCTGCCTTAGGTGTCACTGCTTATAGAGCTAAAATAAAATATGGGTCCTCTGAGGTTTCCTCCAGTGCTGTTTTATTCTATGTCTAATAGCTATAATAAACCCTTGGGTGATTGTTAATCTAGGTTAGTCTATGGGAACAGAATAAGATCGTGCCCATGGGATTCTGAGTTCCTTCATGGCCAAGTAGATGGTCCAGAGGTGAAAGGGGGCACCATTACCTCTACCTTCAGATTTTGGTCTCTAAATCTTCTTAGACAAAAGGGTTTGATATGAACATAATATGAATGTGTTACAGCTATAGTCAGTTCTGCTATAACATTGGTCTGGAAAACATATACTTATTCCAAATGCGATTGATATACTAGGGAAAAAAAATGAACAAAATACGAATTTGCCTTTGTCTATGTGAGACCTTATGAGCAAGAAACACTGGGTGAAAACAGAAAACTTCACTTAGTTTAACCATGCAACCTGGCAATACATAATACGTGCAAGTACTTTGTGCGTGCATGCGTACACACACACACATATAAACCTCAGTTCACCATATGTGTTATAACTCACCCCAATTCACATGTGTTATCACATCTTTTCTTCTGAGTTCAGAAATCTTTCTTTCCTGTCACTTCATAGCAAATCACAAGCTGCAAGTCTCCCAGTGCCACCTACTTCCACAAATTTCAGATCTTTTAGGGTTCAGTGCCCTAATTATTGTATTATCTATGAATTTCTTTGCCATTTGATATGTGTAAGACTGTTTACCATTTTTATAAGGTTTCCATAACTTTTTAAAAATCTGTTGCTAAAAAAAATCTTTAATGTTGTCTCCTAAGCCCATTTTCCCCATAAGCTCCGGGGTGTTTGTTCATTGTACCATGTGCTTAGCATGGCGATTTTTGTGAAGTTGTGTATGGTTTTAAAGCAAAGCTATACTGAGGTTCTACTGGGAGTGTAGATCCTTGCAAGTCTAATCTTGGGTCCAATAGCTACACACACACACACACACACACACACACACAGGCCTTGTTCAACCACTTCCAGGCAGGTGTCCTGCTATATAAATTAGCCTCATAAATGATAGAGGAGGAAAGGACTCTTTCCAGAGTCAGCCAACACAATGGTTCTTCATAGTAACAGTAGATGAGTCCCTGTTCCCCCTGACCAGTGACTTACTCAAGGTGGGATGGAGGCCATTAGAACAGTTCACCCAGCAAAGACCAGGTGCTGGAAAAAGTACAGGTTGAATCCAAGCATGTTCCAACAAGCAGAGTTTGCCTTACCTAAATCACAGGAAGACATGTGATGTAGAGCTGAGTTACTAGGTGATTGTCCAATTTTAGACCTTTATTGTTGAGGATTTGCCATGGGTGCCATGTGTTGACCTATAATGAGGGGTTGGAAGAGAGAAAGGAAAGTACCAGAGAGGGGCTTGATATATTAACACAGTGTGTTCTGTAGCTGGTTCATTAAGTTCATATCGCATCTGTTTGTCAACGTTTTTTTTTAGAACTTTGAATTAAATTCTCTGGTGTGTTCTGAAACAAAGATAGGACATCTGTAGCTTTCTAATGAATAATTTCTCTCTATATAATCTAGCCACTGATTAAATGGCACTAAGTTCTGTGTTTGTGTACAAGATGGGTTGGGAACAAAATAGCAGTTAAAAATTGCATAGATATGATGAGTACATTAAAGAATTTTTTTTCTGAAGCAAATAGCACCATTATTGTAATGTATCATACAGTAATGCCTTAAAATCATTAGCAAGTGTTAATGTGATATTTAACATCTTTCACCTTGGAAAGTGAATATTTTATTATATTTCAAGTCATAGGCAAAATAATGAAATATCTTAACTCTCTTCTTAATAGCCCCCAAAATGTATTACAAAATAACTTCAGTACTTAATATGCTGAGAGGAAAAGAGCAAGTTCTACCCTCTAGCATGTGCAATAAGACATTATAATGAGGATGTGTTTTTGAAATAAAAAATGAGGAAGATGGACAAGAAAGTGTGCTGAATTAAAATGGATGTGCTTTGTCTCCTTTGAAATGATTAAAACAAAAACTACCAAGATGGTATTTATTATGCATGCTTCGTAAAATGGCACCACTTATCTGAGAATCAATGTGAGAATTAGCTAAGTGCTGGAAATCTCCATTCCCAGAAGTCATACTGACCATTCATCTTGCCCACCCTTTTTCCAAACAGGAATTCCCACATTCTGATGGCATGACAAGTCTCAAGCTTAGTGAAGTATTGAGTTGATGTTTACAAAGTACTTTCAAAGGGAACAAATTTTTAAAAAATATGATTGCCAGGGAGAGAAAAGCAAATATGGCAAGATATTAATCATTATTAAATCTAAGAAGATTTATGAGTGCTCATTGAACTGTTCTTTCAATTTTTCTGGATGTTTGGAAATTTTTATAATAAAAATCAGAGAGAACAAGGAATGCAACCTTTCGCTAATCAGGGTTTGTGAAAATATTTCCAGTCACCCTAGAAACCCATGAAATCATATTCAAGCTGGTGAGCATGATTTTGAGTGTGATTCTAGGTTTATGGTAAGCATGGCACTCCTTGAAAATTATGGCTGAAGAAGGAAGTAAAACCTGAAACTGCCCTACCCTTTGTAATTCTTTTGATACTGAGTATATTCCTCTCCAGAGGTCTGACTTATGTATTAAAACATCAACAATAGTTTTCTACCTTTAGGCCCATGCTCAATTATTCCTCTTTCTATGGTTGACTAGAAACTGCATTGTCATAGTGTGAAGATCAAAATGAGGAACTTCTGCAAAAACAAAAACAAAAAAATAGACTTTTGGGCTGGGGCTGGGGCTCAGTGGTAGAGTGCCAGTCTCTCATGTGTGAGACACTGGGTTCGATCCTCAGCACCACAGAAAATAAATAAATAGAGCTATTTAAAAAAAAACAAACAGGCTTTTCATAGTCTTTAAAACCATCAGACTATAAATTAGGAAAAGATTTCTAAATAGACTTGAGTGCACGAGTAAATTTTATGTATCAAAACAAATGACAAGGTGAATTTGTACATGAAATGAGATCATGGAATCAGGATTTTCACCCAGAAGAGCAGAGATGTTAATATATTATACATTTTTATGTTTGCTATATATGTCTTCATTTCAGGAAATTGGAAGTAACAGGTTCATTCAGATTCTCTTTTTCTCTCTTCCTGTCATCTCTCTTCTCCAGCCCCCATTATTCCTAACTCAGGTTGTCACACCTGAAGTGTGGCTCTGGGCAAAGGATCACATCTTGTCTGCAGAACAAGCACAGAGGCTAACATGCAGAACAAGGACAGAGGCTAACGTACATACTTAATAATCTTCCTGGAATTGATATCAGTGCAGCCTCACCTAAATTGCCAGTGAATTGGCTTGTTTATTCTCCTCACCCCCTAGAAGCCTCCCATCCACTTGCCTCATGATCTCTCCAATCAATAATTTAAATCTCTCCTACACTGAAACAGAAACAATATTATACTCTCTTTTTTTTTTTTTTTTTGTGATACTGGGGATTGAACCCAGGGCCTCTTTCCATCCCCCTTCCTTTCCCACCAGCTTCCATTTCTGTTAATCCAACAAATGTTCACATTCTGTGTTCCTAATATTAGCCTTTAGGCTACCTGACCTATTAACCCTTCCACAATTGACTCCCTTCTGCACCTGCTGTACATCATAGTTCTACATCCTACAGAAACCAAGAGTTTTAAAATATGCACAGTAAGGGCTGTTTTCTATTATCCTAAGAGTACAAGTTCATGGAAGTGACATATCTAATATGGTCAGCTTGACCAAGTTTATATTCTCTAATGTACCCCTTAGGTGTGTTCATCTACCTCAGCATGAGGATCTGGTTCCAGATGCACGGTTAAAGATGTTACCAGGTAGACACAGAAACACCTGCCCTGAGTTTCCTAAAGCACCTTCAGGATGACAGGTGTTGTACATGCTCATCTGCTGCTGCTATTATTAGAAGCAATTCATACTGACTAAGCTGTTAGTGAGGATGAAGTAGATTAAGACTTACAGAGTCTGAGAAGTAAACACATGACACTGGGCTTTTAGGGCAGGCTGCATGGCGTGCAGTTTCATTTTGCACCACACCTCAAATTCTCAGTCAGGCAACCTGTGTTTAATATGCTCAGGAAGCCTGACTCATCCATTCTCACCTTCTACCACAGCCCAACCAACTTCAGGAAATGGGCAAACCGGCAGTGTCATGTCACAGGAGGAAAAGCATAAAACATGGGAGGAGAAGCAAGGGCATTGAGAGATGTCCTCTGACTAGGCAGAGGAATCACCTTGTCCCTCACTCTGTGCCTCTATTTCCCTGTGAAGTTCAGGATCAAGAACACATGCCTCCTATTTGTCTTGTGAGGTTGTTTTGAGGTCTGTAGATAATGCCAGCCAAGGGCTTAGAACACTGGGAGATGCTAGAGAACAAATACAAATGGAATGTCAAATTCTTGGGAACATTCGGAACCCTAGGACCTTTATAGACAGAGGTGTGCCATTTATATCTTTTATGAATGCAAACATTTTACATTATGATCTAATTAGTAGTTAGAGAGCCATTAGATGCAAAGCACTCAACTTAGTTGTGATGTGGCTGCCCCTCAAATAAAGCCTGAGGGTAGAGAGCAGAGACAGCCAGAGACCTTAAGACTGTAACTTTATGAGCTACATTCGTTGGGAGTGGGAGCAGACTGGCAAACAGATTTAGAAGATTCAATCACATTCCTGCAGAGATATTAATGAGGCTCTCCTGGAATTGGACCAGGAGTGGTGTGCATGCACTGACCACTTGCGGTAGATCTCACTCATGGAGCCTATATGCACCCAAGTGAGCAGCACTGAGGGCAAAAGCCACTTCCGACTGGAATCTCTAGATAGATCTGGTTTCTCCAGAGGATACATAGAATAAAAACAAATAACAAAATAAAGCCTGTGGGAAAATACCAAGAACAAAAGAAGGGGCATCACCCTCCAACACAGACAATGAAGTGTCTGAAAAGAATTCCTACAGGAAATTGGGGGGGAAAAAAAGGAAAGTTTGATGTCCTTGGAAGAATACAAGGTGCCTGATCTCTTTAAAATGGAATCAGAGAACAGTAGAATAGGTGAGGTGGAAAGACAGTGAAATAAAAGGGAAAAGGAAGGGGACAAGATGAACTCCAGTAGCAGAATTAAAATCCATAAAGGAAACCATAAAGAATAGAATGGAAATTTTTTTTCCAGTACTGGGGAATAAACCCAGGGACACACTACCATTGAACTGTGTCCCCAGTCCTTTTTAGTTTGAGACAGAGTCTCACTAAATTTCCCAGGATGACCTTGAACTTGTGTTCCTCCTGCCTCAGCCTCCTTAGTTGCTGGAATTACAAGCATGCACCACCACACCCAGCTTTAGTCACAAAAGCAATTTTGAACTTAAGAATTGTTTATTTCTGTATTTTTCCATTTAATGTTTTTGGGCCTTGGTTGACCAAAAATATCTTATAGGAACATCTTAACACTGAGCAAGTCCTTTGATTCTTATACTTGTTTTGTCCCTCAGATCCGACACCCAGCTTGGTGTCATCATTCTTGAGGAAGTTTAGAACATATGTTAATATCCTTAAATATGTACATGGCATTTTGTCTAGCAACTTACTCCTAAAAGTTCAATGCAAGGAAATAATAATACAAATTTATGACGGGTGAAATTTATACAGGATGTTAATTGGGACTTCTTACAGTAAAAAAAATAAAACAGAAAACCGTATAAGTATCCACCAATGAGAAATTAGTTAAATAAATTATGGTACTAAAGACCTATAACATTAACATGAACATAATGTTAATTATTATTAAAGATAATAATACTAATATCTACTCAGCACAGAAAGTTATTTATTTAGCACACATATTATTTGACAAAGAAAGATAAAAGCAGGTCACAGCTGATTTTAATAAATCCTATTAGATTTGTATCAGCTAGTTACATGTTCTATTCATAGCCTTTTGTGAATCATTGCCTTTTTGTTTAAAAAGCTGGCCTATTTTCAGCTTTTGTATAGGTACATTCCAGCTTTTGTGACAAAAGAAAAACTTTAACCTGTCCCAAAATGAAAAATGGCTATCAGAAGTACGTTTTGTTTTAGTGTGAGTCACTGTTACTGTACTTGCTTATTGTAAAGGTGGACATTTAGCGTTCAGTGCAGTTTTCAATAAGAAGTAATTTTTTAAAAAAAGCAGGTCACAAAATATTATGTAAGGAAAGATAGTTTGATTTTTCTTAAATTTGGTCTTTGTGTGCTATCCCATATTTTTTGGATGTTCTGCTCATGGTTTCTTACCATTATCACTGTGTGGTCTATGTTCTTTTCAAGATTATATATTTTGTCTTCATTGTCTGATGTCCTATCTTCCAAGTGGTCTACTCTATTGGTGATGCTTTAATTTGAGCTTTTAATTTAATTAAGTTTATTGTTTCTTCCATTTCAAGGATTTCTGTCTGATTTTTTTTTTTTTTTAGAAACTCCATCTCCCTGTTGAGGTGATCTTTTGCTTCCTGAATTTGTTTAGGTAGCTCCTTGTCAAAGTGATCTTTCATTGCCTGTATTTGCTCTCTTATATCTTCCTTGAGTTCACAGATCATTTTAGCCATGTACATCCTGAACTCCTTCTTTGTCATTTCTTCTGCTGTGGCTTCCAATGATTCTAATGATGTGGTGTCTTGATTTGTTTTGGGAAATTTCTTCCCTTGTCTTTTCATGTTGCTCATGTGTCTTCCTTCCCAGCTCTGTGGGTCTGGAGTGTTATTGTTGTTACCCTATAGGTTTGTAGTGCTCTTGCAGGATTCCAAGACCTCTCCTTTGTGGGGAAGAACAATGTTAACAGATCCCAATATCAACAATATATCACCTATGAACAATTTGTTGTTATTAAGATGTTTACAGTTTAGTCTCAATATACAGAAATGTTGGATTCAATTATTATCTAAAATATAATCAGTAGTTTTGTAAAAAGGTTTACAGTTTCTGACAGTGGACAGTGAACTGGGGGTAGGGCATAGGACAATATGCTGAGGAGGTAGGAGGTGAGGATATAGAGTTAACATATCTTAGGAAGTGTGAAAGAGAAATCTAATGAAGAGGGTTAGTAGCAAGAGAATAGACAGGGGCTGGGGATGTGGCTCAAGAGGTAGCACGCTCGTCTGGCATGCGTGCGGCCCGGGTTCGATCCTCAGCACCACATACAAAGATGTTGTGTCCGCCAAATACTAAAAAAAAATAAATATTAAAAATTCTCAAGAAGATGGCTGCAAGGGGAGTGCATTGCCCCCATGTGCTGCTTCACTGTGTGGGAGTATGACAAGTCAGGACGGCTAAAGGATATCTTGTTAGGAATTTCCAGCAATAGTGGGGTGCTCCGGAACCTGGAGGAAGGATTTCCATCACACGAGGATCGGCTACGGGGACTCAAACGCGAGAGGTTTGTCGCACGGAGGGTAACACTGCTTATTCAGCAAATCGCCCCGCAGCTAGAGTCTGAAGCGCGCGCTGGGATAGAGATGCAGGGTTACAGCGCTGCAGTTTCTGCCAGCCGCGCAAGCACCGTACTCAGGGCTGAATTCTGGGTTCGAGACGGGGAAGGAAGCGGTCCATCTCAGTTCTCCACACCGGTCAGACCACAGAGGAGGCCAGCAGCCACCATGTTGGTAAACTGACGTCACCTTCCCTGTTTTCGACTGACCGCAGCTCATTCAGCCATAGAACAGGTAATTTCAGGCTGCAATTCGCCTGCGGCTTGCAGACAGATTGCTAGGGTTCAGCTCCTGGGTGCTTCTTAGAATCTGATCTTATCGGAGCGAACACCGAGCGCGGGGCGGCCGAGTTCCGGCTCCCGGAACCATCCCGGAACCGCCCTGGCCCAGGGCTGCGGAGCCTGCGGAGGCTGCTTCTTGGACCCTGCTCCTATCAGAGCATACACCAAGCACTAAGCAGCCGAATTCCGGCTCCCGGAACTGAGCCCGCGGGGACTGCTTCTTGGAGCTTACACTTATAGGAGCTTACACCGAGCACGGAGCGGCCGAGTTCCGGCTCCCGGAACTTCCCTGGACCGGGGCTAGGAGCCCGCGGAAACTGCGTCTCGGTCCGGGTCCTGCTGAGGGCCGGTCAGGACTCACCCGTTGCTTTGGTTGCCCGGCAAGGGGAACGAAATGCTGCCATTCGCATAGGATACCAACATGGCAGAGATCTGATGTCAGCAGAAAGCGGTGGAGGAGAGAACTTCATTAATACCAGCGGTGACATAAGCAGTTGGTCTCCTGGTAGGGGGGGTGAGGCACAGTCACCCGAGTCTCCTCAATTTGTCCTCGAGCCAGAGGGGAGGAGCCGGGCCGCCGCCAGCGCCCGGAGCAGGCCCAGCGGCTCGCCAGCGTGGTGACCGCGTGACCCCAATTGGAGAGGGGGTGGAGCGGAGCCGCCACCCGCACCCGCAAGGTGGGCAGACCCGCGACCCAGTGGTACAAGGGCGTGGTAGGAGGGGCAGGGCAGAGCCCCCCTTCGCGCTTGCAAGGTAAACAGACCTGTGACAGCCTGGCGGGTCAGGCCCAGTGGCCTGCCAGTGTGGTACACACGTCACCCCAACTGGAGTAGGGGCAGAGCAGATCCTTCTCCCACGCCCGGATCAGGCCCTGCCGGTGTGGTGGTCACGTGACCCCAATTGGAGTGGGTGCGGAGCGGAACCGCCACCCGTGCCCGCAGGGTGAGCAGACCAGTGATCAACCTGCAGATCAGGCCCAGGGGTCCGCAGGCATGGTAGGAGGGGCAGGGCAGATCCGCCGCCCGCGCCTCCAAGGTAGGCAGACCTACAACAGACCAGCGGATCAGGCCCAGGAGCCTGCCGGCGTGGTACAAACACGACCCTAATTGGAGTAGTGGCAGAGCAGAGTCGCCGCCTGTGCCAGGAACAGGCCCAGCATTCTGCAGGCAGGGTAGTCACGACACCCCAATTGGAGTAGGGGCAGAGCAGAGCCTCCACCCGTGCCCGAAAGGTGGGCAGATCTGCGACCGACCAGCGGGACAGGCCCAGTGGCCTGCCAGTACGACAGACACGTCACCCCATTTGGAGTAGGGGCAGAGTAGAGCCGCCGCCCGTGCCTGCAGGGTAGGCAAACCTGCAACCGACCGGCAGATCAGGCCCGGTGGCCTGCCGGCGTGGTACACTCGTCACCCCAATCAGAGTAGGGGCAGAACAGAGCCGCCGCCAGCTCCCAGAACAGGCCCAGTGACCTGCCAGCGTGGTAGCCACGACACCCCAATTGGAATAAGGAGAGAGCAGAGCCACCGCCCGCACCTGCAGGAAAGATACGCAAGCAGTATGAAAAGACAAGGAAAGAAAGGACCACAAGCAATGCAGGTCAACGCAACTTTAGAAGAGGTAACAGCTGCAGCAGATGGAATGTCAGATAAAGAATTCAGGATATACATGCTTCAGATGATCTGGAGTATCAAAGAAGACATTAAACAGCAAAATCAGACAATGAAAGATCACTTCGACAACGAATTACGCAAACAAATCCAGGAAGCAAAGGATCAACTATACAGGGAGATAGAGGTTATAAAAAACAAGCAATCAGAAATCCTAGAAATGCAGGAAGCAATAAACCAACTTAAAAACTCAATGGAGAATACTACCAGCAGAGTAGAACACTTAGAAGATAGAACATCAGACAATGAAGACAAAGTATTTCAACTGGAAAAGAACATAGACAGCTCAGCAAGACTGTTAAGAAATCATGAGCAGAACATCCAAGAAATATGGGATAACATTAAGAGACCAAACTTAAGAGTCATTGGGATACAGGAAGGTACAGAGCTCCAAACCAAAGGAATGAGCAGTCTATTCAATGAAATAATACAAGAAAACTTCCCAGACTTGAAGAATGAGACAGAATCCCAAATCCTAGAAGCCTACAGGACGCCGAATGTGCAAAATCATAAGAGATCCACACCTAGACACATTACAATGAAGATGCCCAACATACAGAATAAGGAGAGAATTTTAAAAGCTACAAGAGAAAGGAAGCAGATTACATTTAGGGGTAAGCCAATCAGGATAACAGCTGCTCTTTCAACACAGACTCTGAAAGCTAGAAGATCCTGGAATAACATATTTCAAACACTGAAAGAAAATGGGTTCCAACCAAGAATTGTGTATCCAGCGAAATTAAGCTTCAGGATGGAGGATGAAATTAAAACCTTCCACGATAAACAAAAGTTTAAAGAATTCGCAGCTAGAAAACCATCTCTTCAAAACATCCTCGCCAAAGCATTACAGGAAGAGGAAATGGAAAATAACAATGAAAACCAACAGTGGGAGGTAGGACAGTAAAGGGGGGGGGGAATAATCAAAGAGGAAAACAAACCATGTTTAGTAACAGAAATAAACAAATATGGCTGGAAGAACAACCCATATCTCAATAATAACCCTAAATGTTAATGGCTTAAACTCACCAATTAAGAGACACAGGCTAGTAGAATGGATCACAAAACAAGACCCAACAATATGCTGCCTACTGGAGACGCATTTGATAGGAAAAGACATACATAGGCTGAAGGTGAAAGGTTGGGAAAAATCATATCACTCATATGGACTTCGGAAACAAGCAGGAGTGTCCATACTCATATCAAATAAAATAGATTTCAAGCCAAAGTTAATCAAAAGAGATAAAGAGGGACACTACATACTGCTTAAGGGAACCATACACCAACAAGACATAACAATCATAAATATTTATGCCCCAAACAATGGTGCAGCTATGTTCGTCAAACAAACTCTTCTCAAGTTCAAGAGTCTAATAGACCACCACACCATAATCATGGGAGACTTCAACACACCTCTCTCGCCACTGGACAGATCTTCCAAACAAAAGTTGAATAAGGAAACTATAGAACTCAATAACACTATTAATAACCTAGACCTAATTGACATATATAGAGTATACCACCCAACATCAAGCAGTTACACTTTTTTCTCAGCAGCACATGGATCCTTCTCAAAAATAGATCATATATTATGTCACAGGGCAAGTCTTAGACAATATAAAGGAGTAGAGATAATACCATGCATCTTATCTGATCATAATGGAATGAAACTGAAAATCAACGATAAAAGAAGGAAGGAAAAAGCATACATCACTTGGAGAATGAACAATAGGTTACTGAATGATCAATGGGTTATAGAAGACATCAAGAAGGAAATTAAAAAATTCTTAGAGATAAATGAAAACACAGACACAACATATCGGAATCTATGGGACACATTGAAAGCAGTTCTAAGAGGAAAATTCATTGCTTGGAGTTCATTCCTTAAAAAAAGAAAAAACCAACAAATAAATGATCTCATACTTCATCTCAAAATCCTAGAAAAAGAAGAGCAAAACAACAGCAAAAGAAGTAGAAGGCAAGAAATAATTAAAATCAGAGCTGAAATTAATGAAATCGAAACAAAAGAAACAATTGAAAAAATTGACAAAACTAAAAGTTGGTTCTTTGAAAAAATAAACAAAATCGACAGACCCTTAGCGATGCTAGTGAAGAGAAGAAGAGAGAGAACTCAAATTACTAGCATACGGGATGAAAAAGTCAGTATCACAACAGACACTTCAGAAATACAGAAGATAATCAAAAACTATTTTGAATCCTTATACTCCAATAAATTAGAAGATAGTGAAGGCATAGATAAATTTCTTGAGTCATATGATCTGCCCAGATTGAGTCAGGAGGATATAGAAAACCTAAACAGACCAATATCAATTGAGGAAATGGAAGAAACCATAAAAAGACTACCAACTAAGAAAAGCCCAGGTCCGGACGGGTATACAGCAGAATTTTACAAAACCTTTAAAGAAGAACTAATACCAATACTTTTCAAGCTACTTCAGGAAATAGAAAAGGAGGGAGAACTTCCAAATTCATTCTATGAGGCCAACATCACCCTGATACCTAAACCAGACAAAGACACTTCAAAGAAAGAAAACTACAGACCAATATCTCTAATGAACCTAGATGCAAAAATCCTCAATAAAATTCTGGCGAATCAGATACAAAAACATATCAAAAAAATTGTACACCATGATCAAGTAGGATTCATCCCTGGGATGCAAGGCTGGTTCAATATATGGAAATCAATAAATGTTATTCACCACATCAATAGACTTAAAAATAAGAACCATATGATCATCTCGATAGATGCGGAAAAAGCATTCAACAAAGTACAGCATCCCTTTATGTTCAAAACTCTAGAAAAACTAGGGATAACAGGAACATACCTCGATATTGTAAAAGCAATCTATGCTAAGCCTCAGGCTAGCATCATTCTGAATGGAGAAAAACTGAAGGCATTCCCTCTAAAATCTGGAACAAGACAGGGATGCCCTCTCTCTCCACTTCTCTTCAACATAGTTCTCGAAACACTGGCCAGAGCAATTAGGCAGACGAAAGAAATTAAAGGCATCAAAATAGGAAAAGAAGAACTTAAATTATCACTATTTGCAGATGACATGATTCTATACCTAGCAGACCCAAAAGGCTCTACAAAGAAACTATTAGAGCTAATAAATGAATTCAGCAAAGTGGCAGGATATAAAATCAACACGCATAAATCAAAGGCATTCCTGTATATCAGCGACAAATCCTCTGAAATGGAAATGAGGACAACCACTCCATTCAAAATATCTTCAAAAAAAATAAAATACTTGGGAATCAACCTAACAAAAGAGGTGAAAGACTTATACAATGAAAACTACAGAACCCTAAAGAGAGAAATAGAAGAAGATCTTAGAAGATGGAAAAATATACCCTGTTCATGGATAGGCAGAACTAACATCATCAAAATGGCGATATTACCAAAAGTTCTCTATAGGTTTAATGCAATGCCAATCAAAATCCCAACGGCATTTCTTGTAGAAATAGAGAAAGCAATCATGAAATTCATATGGAAAAATAAAAGACCCAGAATAGCAAAAACAATGCTAAGCAAGAAGTGTGAATCAGGCGGTATAGCGATACCAGACTTCAAACTATACTACAGAGCAATAGTAACAAAAACAGCATGGTACTGGTACCAAAACAGGCGGGTGGACCAATGGTACAGAATAGAGGACACAGAAACCAATCCACAAAACTACAACTATCTTATATTTGATAAAGGGGCTAAAAGCATGCAATGGAGGAAGGATAGCATCTTCAACAAATGGTGCTGGGAAAACTGGAAATCCATATGCAACAAAATGAAACTGAATCCCTTTCTCTCGCCATGCACAAAAGTTAACTCAAAATGGATCAAGGAGCTTGATATCAAATCAGAGACGCGCCGTCTGATAGAAG
This sequence comes from Marmota monax, assembly GCF_021218885.2. Classification (NCBI taxonomy): domain Eukaryota; kingdom Metazoa; phylum Chordata; class Mammalia; order Rodentia; family Sciuridae; genus Marmota; species Marmota monax. The sequence continues at coordinate 10,302,494 of NW_026693245.1, forward strand.
AAAAAGTTGGCTACGATCTACAGTCGGTGGGGTCGGGCTCCAAATTCCTCAATAGGACACCCATAGCACAAAAGTTAATAACTAGAATCAACAAATGGGACTTACTCAAACTAAAAAGTTTTTTCTCCGCAAAAGAAACAATAAGAGAGGTAAATAGGGAGCCTACATCCTGGGAACAAATCTTTACTCCTCACACTTCAGATAGAGCCCTAATATCCAGAGTATACAAAGAACTCAAAAAATTAGACAATAAGAGAACAAACAACCCAATCAACAAATGGGCCAAGGACCTGAACAGACACTTCTCAGAGGAGGACATACAGTCAATCAACAAGTACATGAAAAAATGCTCACCATCTCTAGCTGTCAGAGAAATGCAAATCAAAACCACCCTAAGATACCATCTCACTCCAGTAAGATTGGCAGCCATTAGGAAGTCAAACAACAACAAGTGCTGGCGAGGATGTGGGGAAAAGGGTACACTTGTACATTGCTGGTGGGACTGCAGATTGGTGCAGCCAATTTGGAAAGCAGTATGGAGATTTCTTGGAAAGCTGGGAATGGAGCCACCATTTGACCCAGCTCTTCCCCTTCTTGGTCTATTCCCTAAAGACCTAAAAAGAGCATGCTACAGGGACACTGCTACATCGATGTTCATAGCAGCACAGTTCACAATAGCAAGACTGTGGAACCAACCTAGATGCCCTTCAATAGACGAATGGATTAAAAAAAATGTGGCATTTATACACAATGGAGTATTACTCTGCATTAAAAAATGACAAAATCATAGAATTTGCAGGGAAATGGATGGCATTAGAGCAGATTATGCTAAGTGAAGCTAGCCAATCCCTAAAATACAAATGCCAAATGTCTTCTTTGATATAAAGAGAGTAACTAAGAACAGAGTAGGGACGAAGAGCAGGAGAAGAAGATTAACATTTAACAGGGATGAGAGGTGGGAGGGAAAGGGAGAGAGAAGGGAAATTGCAGGGTAATGGAAGGAGACCCTCAGGGTTATACAGTGGAGGAGGTAGAGAGAGAGGAGGGGAGGGGAGGGGAGAGGTGGGGAGGGGGGAGGGTGGAGGATGGGAAAGGCAGCGGAGCACAACAGACACTAGTATGGCAATTTGTAAATCAATGGATGTGTAACTGATGTGATTCTGCAATCTGTGTATGGGGTGAAGGTGGGAGTTCATAACCCACTTGAATCAAAGTGTGGAATATGATATGTCAAGAAATTTGTAATGTTTTGAACAACCCACAATAAAAAATTAAAAAAAAAAATTCTCTCCCTCTCTCTCACTGTCTCTCACTCTCTCTTTAAAAAAAAAAAAAGAGAATAGACAGGAAGTCAGGAAGTAATTTAGGATAGGCAAGTATTGGGAAGACAGTAGAGTACATAAAACAAACACACATATATATTTAGAAAAATACAGATGTTAAAATAGTAAAATTTGGAGGAGAAAAGAAAAATGAAAGAAGAAAAAGGAAAAGAAAAAAAGGGCATATACAACACTTCTATATTATATTATTCAGATGACTCAGTCCTCAAAATCCTATTTCACGCAAAGTTCTTGGTTTCACACATGTTGGGGATGTGAGGGCAAGACGATAGAGGGGAAGGAAAAAAAAAAACCTCAAATGAAGAAACCAGGATTGTAGCTAGCTTTAGAGATCAGTATCTTTCCTGCTTCTCTTCTCATCCAATAGATGGGGCCTCTGCTCTAAGCTGGTGTCTCTGTCCTCAGGATGGTGGAGGTATCCAGGGTGGGAAGACTGGTCCTGGTGCAGGGCATCTGGATGCGGGGAATGGCACCCGTCAATCCCTGCAGGGAGACTGCACCTCACAAGTCTCTTTTTGGGACTGCTTGTATGACTTGAGCGCCCGGTACTATCTCCGTCTCTTGCCTGGAGATTTCCCAGTTCCTGTTCTCTCTGTTAGGCTCTGATTTTAGCCCCTCTCCTTCTCCCTTAGCAGTTCCCAATTGAGGAAACTCTCACACGGAGGCTCCCATGGGTGGCTCCCTGGTCGCCCGCACACCTGTGTTGAGCAACTACTGTGTGGGGTTACTGCTCCTGGGGAGGAAAGAAGGTTGGGAACCTGGTACCTGGTCGCTGGAGATCCAATCTGGGATCTGCCCCCACCTAATGTGGCGAGAATGTTGAGCCAAGATGGAGGCAGTCTACCTTCAGGGCCGAGGTGTCTGGGAAGTGGGGGGAGCCAGGTAATGGTGTTGTGCTGTGGGTAGGTAGCAGCTGAGCGACCTGCGTGGGAGTGGAGCAAAGTCTTGGAGATCTGCAGATATGATGGTAGGTGATTCTGCTACGGTGCTCCCCAGCCCTGCGTTGGCCAGAACTTCGGCTTTCGGTCCTGCTCAAACACCAGATGTCCTGCTCCAACACCGGGTGTCCTGCTTGAACACTGGGTATCCTGCTCCAACACTGAGGCCCAGAGCCCTGAGTGGGGTCACACCACTGGTGATTTCTGTGGAATGCAGCTGTATAGGGGTCTTCTAACACTCTCAGAGATCAGTATTTGACTAGGTAAGATCTGGATCATGGAGCAACACAGGAGGCTGCCTCCCTCTGGCCTGCCATCTTCCTTCTCCTGATAGTTTGATTTTTCAAAAAAGCATATTTGGATGTGAAGCATAGGAAACGAAAGTCTGGAAAGATTGCATTGATAGCTTTTGCTGCATAACAACAAACCCTAACTCCTAGTGACTTTAAACCACCACCATTTCTTTCCTTCATCGTTTCACAGGGAAGGCAATTGGAACTGAGTACAGTTGGGCAATTCTTCTGATCTTGGGCTTACTTGCACATTTATGATCAGCTGCCAGGAGACGGGAAACTAACTGGTCTCAGCTGGAGCAACTCCTTTCTCTACCTTGTCCCATTTCCCAGGAAACCAGGCTGGACTTATTTTGGGGGTGCCCCAAGGACCTGAGAGCCAGAGTGAATTGTGAGCTGAGAACCTGCATGTTACTCATGCCACATTCTATTGGCTGAAGCTAATCTCAAGTTAGCTTAGACTCAAGAGGGGTGGTAAATAAACTCCATTTCTTTATATAAGGAACTACCAAGTCACATTGTGAAGATGTGTGGATACAGGGAAGGAAATAATTGTGGAAATTTTGGCATACAATCTGCCACAGGATATTTTCGAAAATATTAGTGCATATTTAGGATATGCAATTATAGCTGGTTTTCTTTCACTTTATTAACATTTTTCTATACTAGCAACTTTTTTACAATAAAAATTTGTTAGTTTTATTACCAAAATCAAGTTGTTATTTCCATATTAAAATTTCACTAAGAGAAGTTTAAATGGCATTGCAAAATGATCGTGTTATTATCTTAGATTATAAAGAATGATAGAGAATTATAAATTATATATACACTATGTCCTAAAACATAAAAATGCAGAGAAATATCTAGGAAGGATTATAAAAGTGCTAACAATGGTATCATTTAGGAAGGGGATTATGGGTGTTTTTATATTTTACCAAACTCATAATTTACTGAACTTTTTGTCTATTCATACAGTTGCCTTCAGAAATGTCACTAATGTGGATTTGAGGAAATTACAGGGCAAGTTCCACATCTTCCAGTAAAATTGGGTAGAAACTCTCTAGTTTGAAGTTGTTGGGCATCATTCAACCAATATTAAAGTGTCTGCTATACTGATTTATTACATCTATTTCCAATTGATCAGTACTCAAAATACAGGAGTGATTGATACCCTTTAAGATCCAAGAAAATGATCTCAGAGAAAAGGCAAGACTAAAGTGAAGCAAAAGAGGCACCTAGGGCACAAAATTGAAGGAGACACTCCTTTTGAAGTCCAGACCTATGCTTGCACAACCTGGAAGTGAATGTCTTCTTAAATTTTACTCACTAGGTACTCTCTTGCTTCACCCTAGTTCCAACCCTGAAGTTTTAGCTCTCTTAACTAGAATAGAAATATTCCCCCAGTGTCTTAGCCCAGGCTCTTAACAGAGGGGGCGAGGGTGGGGGAAAGAGTTCAAAGCCTCCTGAGGAAATGCAAAACAGGAGTGAGCCTCCAGGGCAGGGAAGCCAGGAAGGTAAGTGCCAAGATGATCAATCAAGTTGGCCACCAATAAGTATAACCGATTACCCAAACCATGAGACTGTGCCCCTGGGGAACCACATAACTGGCACTTTAATATCATCTTGGGGGATGAAGGAGCAGGAAGGAAGTATTTATCCAGTTGTAACGGGGGTTCACTTGATGTTTGACTACATCCCTTGTTGCTTTGAAACTTACATGTTTTTTTCTTTTACTCAAGCTTCTTCTCCCTGTCCTTTCTCCTCCCTGGCCCTATTTTTCCTAACCTCCTTCCTGATCTTCTCTTCCTTGATCTTCTTTTCCCTAACCTTCTCCTCCCCAATCTTCTTTTCTTTGATCTTCTCCTTCCTGTTCTCTCCTCCCTAATCTCATTTTCTTGAATCACCTCTTTAAAAAAAACAAAAAACCTGTTCCTCATGATGGACAGAATCACCGCCTTTGGGACAGGAGTCCCCCGTGTTTCTCCTTTGCTGGCAAAACAATAAACCTTATTTTTCCTTTTTCTCAAATCCGTGTCCTTGTTATTGGATTGGCATTGGGACAAGGACGGAACTTTGGACAACACAATGGCCCTCATCTTTCATTGGTCAAAAATTTTCCCTTGGGGGTATTAATTCCCCCATACTGTCAGGTTACACTGGGAGCATTCTACTCTCTAGGCCCAGACAAGGACCCCTGCTTTGGGCTTCATAGTTTAGACTTTCCCTGCACATCATAAATGCACAAGTATTAAAGGGTATATATGCCACTTAGAATCTTGCCATAAAGCACTGGCCAGGACAACCTCTAACCATAAAATTCTGCTCCTGTATCTAACACTGTTCAGGCCCCAGGGGAATACTTCTTTGCAGGGCTTACCCTCTATCCTCCAAGGAGTATGCAAAATTCCAGGAAGATTTGTGATTTGTGCCACTGTCAACATTGGAAAGCAATACCTTTTTGGACTTCTGGGTTGATATGAAAGGTTGAAGTACCTAGAAAAGAAAAGAGACAAATTCATTAACATGTCAAATCCTTTTCAGAGGCAGGGAGGCAACAAATGCTTCCATAGTGAACCATTTTCCAGTGGTGCCAAGCATTCTTGTTGTGTGTGTGTGTGTGTGTGTTTTGATTCATGGATCTTGTTGAAATTGAGGAATTAATGTATTCACAACAGTTACAAATGGTAGCAAAGGAACATCTTATAACACTGACCAAGTCCTTTGACTCTTGTATTTGTTTTGTCCCTCAGATCTCAAACCACCTATATTTTGCTTTGAGAAATGAGATGAAGTAAACTACCTATACACTTTCTGCCAAAAGAAGACACTAGATTAAGGTTGCTAGGCCAGAGAAGGAAGGGATTGGCTCCTCCTCCTGTTCGCTGCGTGTGCCTATCAGCATTGCCTCCACTATAGCCCTGCAATGCAGCAGTGCCATCTGACCCAGTGCCCAACTATTTTGTAGCAGTTCCAGAACCAGCATCATGACATCCCCTTAAAAATACCACTATGCTGGCAACTCCCCCTGTTCAAAATCTGTGCCCCAGTTCTACAAGGCCCCCTCCTCCAAGCCTCTAGTTTCTGCGTTGTCCTCCCTGCCTAGGCACAGGAGCTTCTGCAGATAGAGAAGTCTGCCTTATCTGGGCTTCAATTTCTGCAGTTTCAGTTCAGTTATTTTTGGTCAACCAAGGTCCAAAAATATTAAATGGAAAAATACAGAAATAAACAATTTGTAAGTTCAAAATTGCATGCCATTCTGAGTAGTGTGATGAAAATCTTGAGCTGTCCTGCTCTCTCCAACCCTGGGGCATGAATCATCCCTTTGTCCAGCATCTCCAAACTACATACATATGCTACCTGTCAGTTAGTCTCTTGGAAGGAAAAAGGGGGAACTGCAGTATTGTGTTCATTTACCTTTATGTCCCCTTGTCACTTTTTTATTACCCTGATACCTGCTTAACCAATTCCTTAAGATTTTGTTGTTAAAACAATTGGTGTGGTTTCTGTTTTCCTAACTGGCACTGACTGATATAGTGGTAAGATAGCAAGCACCAAACATGATAACAATTTTTTGCACCGCAACTAGATGGTTACTGAGTGCCAGAATTGGGAATGGTTTTATTTTTATAAACTTATTTAATAAGACTTAATTAAAATTCAAAAAAATTGAATAAAGTTCAATTTTAATCAACTATTCTATACTAGGATTTTCTTTTTCTTTTTCTTTTTCTTTTTTTTTTAGAGAGAGAGAGAGAATTTTAATATTTCTTTTTTAGTTTTCGGCGGACACATATCTTTGTTTGTATGTGGTGCTGAGGATCGAACCGGGGCCGCACACATGCCAGGCAAGCACGCTACCTACCGCTTGAGTGACATCCCCAGGCCTGTACTAGGATTTTCCACAGAGAAAGAGATTTATTTCAATAAATTTTCTAAGGTGACTATGGGGACTGGCAAGTCTGAGATTTGTAGGGCAGACAAGCAAGACTGGAAGCTTGTAGGCAGGAATTAACATTTTAGTCTTGAAGAATAGATTATTCTGGTCTGGAAAATCTCATTGTTTGGCCCTTTCAGGCTTTGAATAGATTGGATGAAACTACTCACATTATCAAGGATAACCTCTTTTACTTTGAGTTAACTGCTTGTAGATGTTAACTATACCTACAGAATACCATCACAGCAAGAAAAAGAATAGTATTTGGTTGAGTAACTGGGTAGTATATAGCTTAGCCACATTGATCCATAAAACGAATCATCAAAGCATATAAAATATTTTAATTTTTTAAAATTTACTTTATATTTTGTAAATATGTTCAAAGTTTGTGCACTTTAAATACTGTGGGTTTTTGTTTGTTTGTTTTGTTTTTAGAAATGAAATCTATAAAAGCAGAGCCTAGAAAAAAAAAAAATAATTACAGCCCACCTCCACCAAAATGCTGGCCTGCTAGTTAACCTCATTCCCCCCAAACCTCTCTCTGCCACCAAGAGACTCACCATTAACATTTTTCAAGGCCTGGACAATAGTAGGATGGAATTTACCCACATTTTATTTATTTATTTTTCCATGATCCCAGGGATTGAACCTAGGGGCACTCAACCACTAAGCCACATCCCCAGTTTTTTTAAAAAATAGAGACAGGGTCTCGCTAACTTGCTAAGAGCCTTGCTAAATTGCTGAGGCTGGCTTTGAACTCCTGATCCTCATGCATCAGCCTCCAGAGCCGCTGGGATTACAGGCATGGACTACCACTCCTGGCTCACATTTTTATTTTTATTTTTTCTTTTAATATTTTTTTAGTTGTCAATAGTCCTTTAATTTATTTATATGCAGTGCTGAGAATCAAATCCAGGGTCTCACACATGCTAAGTAAGCGCTCTGCCACTGAGCCACAATTTCAGCCCTCACATTTTCATTTTTTTTTAAATTTTTAATTTGTTTTAATTAGTTATACATGACAATAGAATACATTTATGCACTTTGATATATCATACATAAATGGGATATAATTTCATTTTTCTGAGTGTACATGTTACAGAATCATATTGGTCATGTAGTCACATATATACATACATAATAATGTCTGTTTCATTCTACTATCTTTCCTAACCCCACATACCCTCACCTCCACTCCCCTCTCATCACTTCCCTCTATCTAATCTAAGGTAATGCTATTCTTCCCATCCCCTTCCCCACCTTATTGTGAATTAACATCAGCATATTAGAGAAAACATTTGGCCTTTGGTGTTGTGGGATTCTCTTATTTCACTTAACATGATTTTCTCCAACTCCAACCATTTACTGGAAAATGCCATAATTTCACACTTCTTTAAACCTGAGTAATATTTCATTGGGTATATATACCACATTTTCTTTATCCATTCATCTATTGAGGGACACCTAGGTTGGTTCCATAGTCTAGCTATTGTGAATTGATCTGCTATAAACACTGATGGGGCTGCATCACTATAAGTATGCTGATTTTAGGAGCTTTGGGTATAAACCAAGAGTGGGATAGCTGGGTTAAATGGTAGTTCCATTCCAAGTTTTCTGAGGAATCTCCATACTGCTTTCCATAGTGGTTGCACCAATTTGCAGTCCCACCAGCAATGTTTGTACCTTTTGTACCACATCCTCGCCAACATTTATTGTTGCCCGTATTTTTGTTGATTGCCATTCTGACAGGAGTGAGATGAAACCTTAGAGAAATTTTGATTTGCATTTCTCTCTTTTTTTTCTTTTTTTTTTTTAAATTTTTATTGTTGGTTGTTCAGAACATTACATAGTTCTTGACATATCATATTTCACACTTTGATTCAAGTGGGTTATGAACTCCCATTTTTACCCCGTATACAGACTGCAGAATCACATCAGTTACACATCCACTGATTTACATATTGCCATACTAGTGTCTGTTGTATTCTGCTGCCTTTCCTATCCTCTACTATCCCCCCTTTTCTCCCCTCCCCTCTTCTCTCTCTACCCCATCTACTGTAATTCATTTCTCCCCTTGTTTTTTTTTTTCCCTTTCCCCTCACTTCCTCTTGTATGTAATTTTGAATAACCCTGAGGGTCTCCTTCCATTTCCATGCAATTTCCCTTCTCTCTCCCTTTCCCTCCCACCTCTCATCCCTGTTTAATGTTAACCTTCTTCTCATGCTCTTCCTCCCTACTCTGTTCTTAGTTACTCTCCTTATATCAAAGAAGACATTTGGCATTTGTTTTTTAGGGATTGGCTAGCTTCACTTAGCATAATCTGCTCTAATGCCATCCATTTCCCTGCAAATTCTATGATTTTGTCATTTTTTAATGCAGAGTAATACTCCATTGTGTATAAATGCCACATTTTTTTTAATCCATTCGTCTATTGAAGGGCATCTAGGTTGGTTCCACAGTCTTGCTATTGTGAATTGTGCTGCTATGAACATCAATGTAGCAGTGTCCCTGTAGTATGCTCTTTTTAGGTCTTTAGGGAATAGACCAAGAAGGGGAATAGCTGGGTCAAATGGTGGTTCCATTCCCAGCTTTCCAAGAAATCTCCACACCGCTTTCCAAATTGGCTGCACCAATTTGAAGTCCCACCAGCAATGTACAAGTGTACCCTTTTCCCCACATCCTCGCCAGCACTTGTTGTTGTTTGACTTCATAATGGCTGCCAATCTTACTGGAGTGAGATGGTATCTTAGGGTGGTTTTGATTTGCATTTCTCTGACTGCTAGAGATGGTGAGCATTTTTTCATGTACTTGTTGATTGATTTTATGTCCTTCTCTGAGAAGTGTCTGTTCAGGTCCTTGGCCCATTTGTTGATTGGGTTATTTGTTATCTTATTGTTTAATTTTTTGAGTTCTTTGTATACTCTGGATATTAGGGCTCTATCTGAAGTGTGAGGAGTAAAGATTTGTTCCCAGGATGTAGGCTCCCTATTTACCTCTCTTATTGTTTCTTTTGCGGAGAAAAAACTTTTTAGTTTGAGTAAGTCCCATTTGTTGATTCTAGTTATTAACTCTTGTGCTATGGGTGTCCTATTGAGGAATTTGGAGCCCGATCCCACAGTATGTAGATCGTAGCCAACTTTTTCTTCTATCAGACGCCGTGTCTCTGTTTTGATATCAAGCTCCTTGATCCATTTTGAGTTAACTTTGGTGCATGGTGAGAGAAAGGGATTCAGTTTCATTTTGTTGTATATGGATTTCCAGTTTTCCCAGCACCATTTGTTGAAGATGCTATCCTTCCTCCATTGCATGCTTTTAGCCCCTTTATCAAATATAAGATAGTTGTAATTTGCAGCTAGAAAACCATCTCTTCAAAACATCCTCAAAACATTACAGGATGGGGCTGGGATTGTGGCTCAGCGGTAGAGCGCTCACCTAGCATGCGTGGGGCCATGGGTTCGATCCTCAGCACCACATAAAACTAAATGAATGGAATAAAGGTATTGTGTCCAACTACAACTAAAAAAATATGAATAAATATTTAAAAAAAAAACATTACAGGAAGAGGAAATGGAAAATAACAATGAAAACCAACAGTGAAAGGTAGTACAGTAAAGGGAAAAATAATCAAAGAGGAAAAACAAACCATGTTAAGTAACATAAATAAACAAATATGGCTGGAAGAACAATCCATATCTCAGTAATAACCCTAAATGTTAATGGCTTAAACTCACCAATTAAGAGACACAGACTAGTAGAATGGATCAAAAAAAAAAAAAAAAGATCCAACAATATGCTGCCTACAGGAGACGCATTTGATAGGAAAAGACATACATAGACTGAAGGTGAAAGGTTGGGAAAAATCATATCACTCATATGGACTTCGGAAACAAGCAGGAGTGTCCATACTCATATCAAATAAAATAGATTTCAAGCCAAAGTTAATCAAAAGGGATAAAGAGGGACACTACATACTGCTCAAGGGAACCATACACCAACAAGACATAACAATCATAAATATATATGCCCCAAACAATGGTGCAGCTATGTTCATCAAACAAACTCTTCTCAAGTTCAAGAGTCTAATAGACCACCATACAGTAATTATGGGAGACTTTAACACACCTCTCTCACCACTGGACAGATCTTCCAAACAAAAGTTGAATAAAGAAACTATAGAACTCAATAATACAATTAATAACCTAGACTTAATTGACATATATAGAATATAGCACCCAACATCAAGCAGTTACACTTTTTTCTCAGCAGCACATGGATCCTTCTCAAAAATAGGTCATATATTATGTCACAGGGCAACTCTTAGACATTATAAAGGAGTACAGATAATACCATGCATCTATCTTATCTGATCATAATGGAATGAAACTGGAAATCAACGATAAAAGAAGGAAAGAAAAATCATGCATCACTTGGAGAATGAACAATAGGTTACTGAATGATCAATGGGTTATAGAAGACATCAAGGAGGAAATTAAAAAATTCTTAGAGATAAATGAAAACACAGACACAACATATCGGAATCTATGGGACACAATGAAAGCAGTTCTAAGAGGAAAATTCATTGCCTGGAGTTCATTCCTTAAAAAAAGAAAAAACCAACAAATAAATGATCTCACACTTCATCTCAAAATCCTAGAAAAAGAAGAGCAAATCAATAGCAAAAGAAGTAGAAGGCAAGAAATAATTAAAATCAGAGCTGAAATTAATGAAATCGAAACAAAAGAAACAATTGAAAAAATTGATTTGCATTTCTCTAATTGCTAGAGATGTTGAACACTTTTTCATATATTTGTTGATCAATTATATTTCTTCTGCTGTGAAGAGGGAATGGTTGAAAGGTGACGCCAGCAAACTATTGAGATGATGATTTGAGTTAAGCTGTATATAATTGCTGTGATGCTGGATTGATTGAGTTGTATAGGGACCCTGCTCCAGGATTAGGGCGGCTCTGGGAATCTGCCCGCTACTTTGGAGTTCCTGTGAAGTTCCCGCAGGGGTTCGGAGAGTTTGGGCGCATGGAGCCCAATGGAAGGAGTGTGTTCCCGAGTAGTGTGTGTGCAGTGCCGGTGAGAGTTGGGGAATAAAGAGTTGCTGTTTGAACCTACAAGGCTTTGTGGTGGCTCAGTTATTTGTGCCCAGCCAGACTGTGACATGTATTATTGTATTGTGATCTATTTGACTCTTGAAATTGATAGGGGTTTGTTTGATGTAAAGATGCTCCATTATTTGGGGCATAAATATTTATAATTGTTATATCCTGCTTATATATATTTCCCTTAAGAAGTATGAAATGTCCTACTTTGTTCTTCTTATTAACTTTGGTTTGAAGTTTACTATCTGAAATGATAATGGAAACCCCTGCTTGTTTATGCAATCCATATGAGTGATAAGTTTTTTCCCATCCTTTCACCTTCAGCCTGTGGATGTCTTTGCCCATGAGGTGAGTCCCTTGAAGACAGCATATTGTTGGGTCTTGCTTTTTAATCCAATCTGCTAGTCTATGTCTTTTGATTGATGAGTTTATGCCATTAACATTCAAGGTTATTACTGAGATATGATTTGTATTCCCTGTCATTTTTATTTATTTCTGGTTTTTGATTTGTCTTAGTTTCTCCTTTGGTGGAATGTCCCTTTAGTGTAGATTCTGCCTTTTCTATTTTTCACTTTTTTTTTCACTTCATCCTCATGGAATATTTTGTTGAGAATGTTCTGTAGTGTAAGCTTTCTAGTTGTGAATTCTTTTAATTTTGTTTATCATGGAATGTTTTAATTTCATCTTCAAACCTGAAACTTAATTTTGCTGGATATAAAATTCTTGGCTGGCATCACTTTTCTTTCAGAGCTTGAAATATATTACTACAGGTCCTTCTAGCTTTGAGGGTCTGGGTTGAGAAATCAGTTGAGATCCAAATTGGTTCCCCCTATACGTAATTTGATTTTTTTTTCTCAGAGCCTTTAAGATTTTATCTTTATTCTCTGTGTTAGTCATTCTCATTATAATGTGTCTTGGTATGGATCTGCTATAATTTTGTACATTTGGGGTCCTGTAAGATTTTTGTATTTGACTTTCCATTCCATTCTTTAGGTTCGGGAGATTTTCTATTATTATATCATTGAAAAGATTGCGCACTCCTTTGATTTTTATTTCTACTGCTTCATCTGTTCTGATAACTCTTAAACTCTTTTCATGTTATCCAATAATTCTTAGATATTCTGTTTATAGTTTCTTACCATCTTCTCCACATGTTCAACTCTACTTTCAAGATTATATGCTTTGTCTTCATTGTCTGAGGTTCTATCTTCCAAGTGGTCTAGTCTGTTGGTGATGCTTTCTATTGAATTTATAATTTGTTTTATTGATTCCTTCATTTAAAGTATTTCTGTTTGTTTTTTTCCATGATCTCTAGCTCTTTATTGAAGTGATCTTTCACTTCCTGTATTTTTTTCTTTGATTTTACTCCTTATTCTCTCCTTTATTTCACATATAAATTTAACTACATACAATCTGAACTCCTTCTTGGACATTTCTTCTACTGTGTTATCAGTGGCTTCTGTTGTTGAAGCATCTTGGTTAGTTTGGGGCATTTTATTCCTTTTTTTTTTTTTTTCATGCTGTTAGTGTGTTGCCATCTAAAAGTATGGATCTAAGGGAGGATGAATTCTACCTTATAGACCTATAGTATCCCTGAAGATTTCCAATGCTGGCATTTACTAGTGAGACCAATATCAACAGCACCCAGTGTACACAATATATAGCCTTAAATCTAATAGCTCCCATTAAGGCATCTACAGCTTTCTCACATTAAATCAAAATGATGAGCTCAATAACTATCTCTAGTACAAACAGAATACGAGTTAAAACAATTTACAATTTGAAATGGTGGATGAGAGAGCAGAGGTAGTGTAATATGCAATATTCTCAAGGGAGGAAGACAGAGCTAGAAGTAAAAATTCACAGGAAGAGTGGAAGAGGAGCTGACAGAGATTGGCTGTTGGTCAGAGAAAAGTTGGAAAGAAAATCCAAGAAAATAGAGAAGAGAGAGGAAGAATATGAACAAAGAGAAAAAATTAAAGACATAAAAATACAACAAGGGGCTGGGGTTATGGCTCAGCAATAGAATGCTTGCCTAGCACGAGCGAGGCCCTGAGTTTGATCCTCAGCACCACATAAAAATAAATAAATAAAATAAGGGTATTGTATCCAACAAACAAACAAACAAATAATACAACAAAAATGCAAAACACCATTCATATATCATTGTCCTCCACACACTGATGCATAAAAAACATCCTGTTCCAAATATGGTAGAGTGATTAGTGAATCAAAAAATAAAATAAAGCGGATCTTGCTGGAAAGTTGAACTGTCTCTGTCAGTGTTCAACAGTTTCTCAGCCCTGTCTCTCACGTCATCAGGATCACCAAACCCAGATCAGCCCTCGAAAACCCAGTCTCTATCCCACCAATCTGGGCTTCAGATACCTCAGGCTTGGCCACACTGCAGTCCCAAGATCTCAATGCTACTCCTACTTGTAGGGAGACCACCAGGGAAACACTGATGCAAAGGAGCAACCCTGAGATGCAGCAGCAAGACAAGGGCCACCAGCACTCTCAGCAGAAGACCCCAGGATCCTCCAAAATCACAGGCAGGTCCCAGCTGGAGCCCCCATACAGAGGCTCTGGTGGTAGTAAACCTGCTGGCACCCAGGCCCCAGGCCCTGGCTTGTGTCCCAAAATGGGTGCAGCCACGTGCTACCAAACCTGGAGTCTCCCCTGAAGCAGTCCTCTAGGACATGGGAGCAGCAGTAGTGGCAGTGGTTGTTGGCAGCAGGCAGCGAGCGGGTCAGCAGTAGCGGGGGCTACAGTGGCAGCTGCAACTGCAACTGTGGGGGCAGCATCACCAGGCCATCTCCCAGGGTCAGCAGAAGTGTCGTCGGCTTCAGTTGCATCTGGTGCAGTGGCTTCTTCTGTGGCAGCAGCACCCAGAAAGAAGACCTCCAGGTGATCTTGGGCTGGCAGCAGTGGAATAGAGGCAGCAGCAATGGCAGTAGTGGTGCTGGGACAGTTAACTAACAGGGTACTTCCGATTCAGTGGCAGCGACCACAGAGGTAGCATCAGAATTCACCTCCAAGGTAACCAAGGTTGTGCCCAGAGAAGAGACCTCTGGCACGGCAGTGGCCTCTGTGGCTACAGCGTCTCACATTTTCATTTTAGCAATGGACTTTATTTTGCTTATTTATATGTGGCGCTGAGAATTGAACTCGGTGCCTCACACATGCTAGGCAAGCACTCTACCACTGAGCCACAATCCCAGCCCTCACATTTTCATTTTTAATCAATAATTAAAGTCACCTTTTGGTCAAGAAATTGAAGTTGGAAATTCCATTATTTGTTCAAGTTATATAGTGGATGAGAATAATTCTCTTGCACAATTTCATTGTTTTGATGAGAAATTAAATCTTTTTTTTATTAAACATAGAATTTGTAATGTAATGTCCTGTTTGCTAAGTTTATGATGGTCATAGTCAACTGAAGGCTGCTTGTTTTTAGGTTACAGGAGTCCATGTCTTTGCTTGAACATGCTCTAACTTTGGCAATGTCCATTAAGAATGTTGCAATCAAGGTTTTAAAAAAAATGCCTTTGGCCCTTTATATGTTCTGTCAAATTACTTCATAAAAATTCATAATTACTCACTAAGGTCAATATTTTTTCTTTCCCTTCTCCATTTTTTTTGGCTAATTTGGTAAGCCAAACTGATGGTATGTCAAAAATGATAGATTGTTTTGGTTTTAGCTTTTGGTAAGGTGAAATATTTCCCAAGTGTGTGCTTGAACTAACAAAATCTATTACAAGGTTTAAAATTACTTGTAATTCCTGACTGAGCAATTGTATTTGTCAATTTTAGTGTGTGTGTGTGTGTGTGCTTTTCTTCGTTAAGTATTTGAAGTCTTTTCAAAACAAGGCTCTTGGGATCTCTAGATTCAAGAATGCTCCTGGACTTGGACAACTGCTGCGAGAGTCTTAGGGAGCCTTGTATACAAGCTTGTGTTATTCATTCACCAACATTAAACTCCAGGATAGAAGATGTGACAAAGCAGGACTCCTTCCTCCATGATATGTGTTGATTTCAGAGGCAGAGGTGGTCAATGTGGAAGCCAATGGAATTTTCCTTGGAACTAGGCTGAGAGGTGCCTGCCATGATCATAACCTACTGTCTCTTCCCCAATCCCTTCCTTCCAGTTTCTTAAGGCAAAAAATAATCTTCTCTGAAGATACTTGATAACAATTTTATCAGACAAAAACATACACTTCCAATGCACTGCTTTCAGATATTCTAGGTTTAATTCAGCTGGAAGATGAGCTGATTGATGCAATCACCCAGATAGCTAGGTAAGCCCATCTCCTTGAGGAAGCCCACTCAATTTTTGGTAGCATGATGGGTCACAAAGAGGAGGAAAGGGCACAAGAACCTAGTGATCTCCTGGAAATACTTCCCAGGGAAGGCAATTTCATGAATGAGGTCTTCCAGGTAAATGACATCAAAACTCCCCAGGTGCTCCCTCAATCACTGTGTTGTCTGTAAGGGGGATGGTGTTATTCTCAACTTTTGCTTGTTCACACTTCAAGATGAGTTCCCAGAGAGACTTCAGATTTGGAAATCCCCAGGTCACATAAGATTCTACTATCTGTAGCACTTTTAGGTTTTGGTGGGGTGACTTTAACAAAGACACCACTAAATATTTTTTTCAGACAAAGTCTTGCCATGGTCCTCTGCACCAGTAAACTCATTCCATCAATCCTTTGGATGTGTACAACAAAGGCCAAAGAATGTTTATCAGGCATTTCCAAAGTATGAGGTTTCACTTCTAGTCCTCTGAGGTACCCTTGGAATCATGTAGGAATGATTCCAATCGCTTCAATCTGAACTCTTTTCCCTTTCTCTTCTTCTTTGCCAAAAGCACCTGAATTTGCTAGGTAGATTTGAGGGCCTGATAAGCCTTCCTCTTTTTCAGGAGATTTTCTGGATCCAAAAAGATATTTTTTCTTTGCTCTTCTCCCGCCATCTTTCAGTGCTACAATTACTTCTTGTATACTTGTCAATTTATTCTAAGGAAACAATCCATAGTAGCAATGGAAATATTTTTTTCTAGAGCTGTTATAATACTGGAAAATTGCAACCAATGTTCCATCCTTTGGGATTTGTTGATTAATTATAATAAATGTATGTGTAAACTTTTATAACGTCCCTAAAAAATTACTGCTATATTAAGGCTCTATACCACCAAGGGAGGCAGAATAGAAAGAAGGGCATGGAGATTCATAAGTGGGAGAAAAAAACTCAAAATACTGATTACTGTATGCTTTGAGTACATTAAAAAACTTAAATACATTACAAGGAGTAAAAAGTAATTTACCAGAATGTTAGTGGTAGTGTCAAAGGACAAAACAACTTGAAACACTTAATTGGCTTTACTTTTGATTCTAGAATTGGGAACACTTATTCTGTTTTATGGGACGAAGGATTGCCTGATTCCAGAATAGAAAATAAAGCCAATTAAGATCTTTAAATTGTTGCATGGGTTGGGGATTTAGCTCAGTGGCAAAGCACTTGCCTAGGACATGCAAGGCCCTGAGTTAGGTCGTTGGCCCTGAAAAAATGAATAAATAAATTGTTGCAATTTTTCTTTGAGCAGTAGTTAGAATCACAGAATTACCTTAAAATTGTCTTACAAAAATTTCTGTAGAGGCTGTGAATGTAGCTCAGTGGTAGAGCGCTTGCCTAGCATGTGTGAGGTATTGGGTTCCATCCTCAACACCACAAAAATAATTAAAGGTATTATGTCCATCTACAACTAAAAATATATATTTTTAATTTCTATGAAAACATAATTATTTTCCACCAGAAAGAAGTTTTAAAATTACATATATTTCACTAAAACTTTTGAACTCATAAAAATGTGTATTGTTTAGAATTAAATGAAACATTCTACTTTCCTCTTCTTTAGAATACTTTCCTGCATGGTTATTGTTAAGGTAGACAGCATCTGGCCAGTCACAGTGGCATACGCACACCTGTAATCCCAGTGGCCCATGAGCTTAGGGCAGGAGGATCATGAGTTCAAAGCCAGCCTCAGCAAAAGTGAGGGGCTAAGCAACTCAGTGAGACCCTGTCTCTAAGTAAAATGCAAAATAGGGCTGGGGATGTGGCTCAGTGGTTGAATGCACCTGAGTTCAATCCCCAGTACCAAAAAAAAAAAAAAAAAAGTAGAGAGCATCTGAAGAGAACTCTGTCTCATTTTCTTTCAGCATTGCCAAATGTCTTTCTACTGGATTGTCTTCTCCTACTGTCTTTAAAAAAAAAAAAATCCTCTGGGGCTGTGTGTGGCTCAGTGGTAGAGTGCAAAAAGATACTGTGTCCACCTAAAACTAAAAAAAAAGATAAGTATTTTTTAAAAATCCTGCAATTTTCCAAAAGAAAGTCTTCCATTTGTGTCCTTAGTTTGATTTCCTTTTCCTCACAAAACTTAACCCCATTTGTTGTGGCCTTTCTAGCACATTTGCCTTCTTTCTTTGGATCCTTCCCTGAAGACCAATGGCATTGAGCCTCTTTTTGAGTGCTTGCTTACTGCTCATGTGTATGTCTTCTTTGAAGAAATAACTATTCAAATCCTTTGCTCATTTTTAATTGGGTTATGAGTTTTAACAATCTTTATGTATTCTGAGTACAAGTCCCTAATCAGTCATATGGTTTGCAAATGTTTTCTTCCATTCTGTGAGTTGTCTTTTCACTTTCATCTTATCATTTGCAACACAGAAGTTTTTAATTTGGATGAAATCCAATTTAGTCCAATGAAGTCTATTTTTTCTTTTGTTGCATGTACTTTCTGTGTTATATGTAAAATGGCTTTGTCTAATCTAAGTTCTTTTTTTTTGTAGTCATATATCTCTTTTATTTTTTTTTTAATCTAAGTTCTTAAAGATGTACTCATGTGTTTTTTTCTGAAAGTTTTATAATTTTAGCTCTTAAAGTTGGATCTATAATTGATTATGAATTAATTTTGTGTTAGTGTGATAGCTACTTCATTCTTTGGCATGTGGCTACCCAGGTGTTTAACCATTTGCTTAAAAAAAAAAAGTTCTTTTTCCCCATTGAATTGCCTTGGCACCCTTCAAAATTCAATTGACCACAAGTGCAAAAACTGTATTTTTGGATTCTCAATTATTCTGTTCCATTGATCTAGATGTCTTTCCTTGGGCCAGTCCACATTATCTTGATTATTTATAGGTTTGTAGGAAGTTTTAATATCTAGAAATATAAATCCTGCCTATCACTTCTGATTTGGAGCACATTACTTAATTTTTTCAGTTTCAATTTTATTGTTCTGTTTAATAATGGTTGGAAAAAAAGAATAACTCCCTGAGGATATTAAAAAGTTCCTGTGCTCCTAGGGGAAAATTGATTGTTAGGTAGCCAGAAAATAAGTGTCCGCCATTATCATATTTTAACCCATTTAATCTATCAAGTATAACTTGGCCCAGAGAACTCATTTCTGCAAGCCAGTCAGTCAGTGCCAGCCCCTCATTTGAAAGCCAGCCAACACATTCACTCCACATGGTACTATAGAAAAATACTCCTTTGTTAATCAGTTTAGGAAATACTACATATTTCATTTCCTTTGTAGAGGTTCATAATGCTAGCTTTGGTTCGCTAGGAAACAGACTGAGATGGAAATTTGTATGGGGTGGCTTCCTAGAGAGTGCCTGTAAGTGTTTATGGGACCTGCACGAAAGTGTTCAAGCAAGGGAAGCAAAACTGGGCAGGAGAAGTTTAAGGGCCATACACTTGCCAAAGCGCCCTCCGCCAATTCCACAGAAAGCCCTGCAGCTGGAATAGCCTTTCAGAATTGTTCTGGGAGAAAACACAAAGCTTTGATGTCCTCTTCTGAAATCTCTCCAATATATCACCAACTCCAGAATTCTCCCACTTAACTCTCTCTTCAACCTGTCAACACCTCATAATCTCCATGCCAACCTCCCTAATGCAGGCTGTCATCACCTCTCACCTAGAAGATTGCTTCAGCCTCCATCATACACTCCACCTTCCATCTCATCCCCCACAAAGGCAGAGGATGACCACTAAATGTAAATCCACCCTGATTCCTCATCTCCCCCCCATCTGCCCCACAGCCCCACTGCCTCTGCTTACAACACCTCCATGACACTCCTGGTTTGGGGATGTGGCTCAGAAGGTTCTTTCTGTTTACTTTTTAAATCTCAACTCTCACCATGACTCTCTCCCTCCTGGTGGCCATTCTGTTTTCTCTGTCTTCAAGTATTATAAGATGGGACCCTCAGGTATAGAGTCAGATTTCATTAAAACCCAGGACAAGTCATATAGGTAGGACTTCTGGGAAAATGGGAGCAGCCTGGGGCATGTATGTGAACTGTCTCCACAGCTGAGTCCCCTCTCCTGGTGGGCCTATGATAAGGCAGGACAGTGGCTAAAAGCAGGGTCCCTTGGACCAGACTGTCAGGATGCTTAATGTTTTGTCTCGGTTCCCTCACCTATAGAAGTGGAAGTAATAGTAGTACCTCCCTTACACTAAGGATCAAACGAGTTAGTGTAGGTCAGACACTCGGGACAGTCACTGACAAGCAGTGAGCACTGTGTGATGCTTCTTCCCACTCTTGTCAGCCAACTGCCTTACCCACTATTCTTTCTAATGCTTCTGGCTTCTGGTAATTAATGGCTTTGGTTTACTCATGGCTTCTGCTCCCTCATGGCATCTGAAAATTACTTTCACTGTGTGTGAGTTTTAGCTTCTACTCCAGTTTGCCAATTACTCATCTACCTCTTGAAACTTCCCAAATTCCCTAAGAAAGAGAATGTGATTGGCCCAGAAACTCACTGCAGTCCCTCAAAGGCAACCCACTGCAGAGGCAGAGGGCTAACATCAGCAGCTCCTGGGGCTGCTCCACTCTTGTGGGGGTCAAAGAAGGAGCTTTTCAGAGACCTGAGGGTGGATATAGTATTCTGGGCCAGAATCTATGGAGTCTATATGCATTCACATGAACTTGAAGCTCTGTGCTGCCTTTGACTTGTATGAGTATCTTGCCTCTACAATTCCAGTTCTTTTTTAAAAAAAATTATCTTCACATATTTTGTACTGAAATGGCGTTTAAATTTTTTTTAAAAAATTTCTAACCACTGTACATTTACTTCCTGTCTGAACAATACTTCCACTGTACAAATATTTTGCCTGAATTTGGGGGTAATAAAATAAAATTTCTAGAGGCTGGGTGTATAAATTCAATGGTAGAATGCTTGGCTAGCATGTGGTTTGATTCCCAGCCCTGAAAAAAAAATCTAAAAATGATTTTCTTGGATTGAAATTTCAATAAAATTTCATGCAAGGTTTTTTTCTGTTTGTTTTGTTTATTTTGTTTTTTGTTTGTTTGTTTTTGCTTTTTGGTATTGGGAATTGATTGAATCCAGGGGCACTTTACTACCAAGCTACATCACTAGTCCTTTTTAATTTTTGTTTTTGAGACAGTGTCTCACTAAGTTGCTAAGGCTGACCTCAAACTTGCAGTCTTCCTGCATTAACCTCCTGAGCCACAGAGATCACAGACATGGGCTACCATAAGCAGTGTCAATGTAAGAAATTTTCAACTTATTTAAAGCAAAAAAATACTTGCAGATTACTACTGTGCTACAGTTATTTCTTCAATTTTCCATGTTTTTTTTAAATAAAATAACTATCTTATTTGATAAGATACATTCAAAGGGTTTTTTGTTTGTTTGTTTGTTTTTGTTTGCTTGTAATAGGAATTGAACCCAGATCACTTAACCACTAAGCCATATTCCAAGCCCTTTTCAATTTTTATTTTGAGACAGGATTTCACTAAGTTGCCGAGGCTGGCTTTGAACTGATGATCCTCTTGCCTCAGTCACTGGGATTAAAGGCGTGTACCACCATGCCCAGCCGAAGAGTAATTATTAGAAAGTCAGACAATTCCATATACCTCTAAAACCTTATTGAAAATATACTGGCATTGGATTGATCATATGTGCCACAAGAATAACTTTATTATATTTATGATTTTGTTATTTTATGTGTATGGTAAAGAATCTATGATTAAACATATACATATACACTAAATTTTAAAATATCTGTACATGTTAAATAAAACAAAAAAAGACAAATGATTTCATATAATGTGATGTGTGTCTGTGCCAGTTCATATATTACTTCCATATGTAACAGGGGTTCATTTAATGCTTCGACAATATCCCTTGTGGCTTTGAAATTTACATTTTTTTTTCTTTTTCCAACCTTCTTCTCCCAGGTCTTCTTTTCCCTAACATTCTCCTTCCTGATGGTCTCCTCCCTGATCTGTTGATATTATTTTTCTTCTTCCTTTTGCTCCCTGATCTTCTTTTCCCTGATCTTCTCCTTCCTGATCTCTCTTCCCTAATCTCATTTTCTCTGAATTACCTCTTTAAAAACCCCCGTATTCCCCATAATGGGCAAAATCACAGTTTTGGAAACAGGAGTCCCCCGTGTCTCTCCTTTGTTAGCAAAGTAATAAACCTTTTTCCTTTTTTTCAAAACCATGTCCTCATTATTGGATTGGCATGGGACAAGACCCAACCTTTTGCAATACATGTCTATATATTCAAAAACCATTAAAATGCTTATTTAAACTGGGTGCCAGCCTGTAGTTTCAGTGACTCGGGAGGCTAAAGCAGGAGAATTGCAAGTTCAAGCTCAACCTCAGCAATATAGCAAGTTTGTCTATCAAAATAAACAATAAAAAAGAGGCGTGGAATGTGGCTCAGTGGTAAAGTGTCTCTGGGTTCAATTTCTAGTACCCCCCACCACAAAAAAAAGTGAAAAAAAAAACCCTAAAACATTAATACCCTGTTTTTTAAAAAATACCTCTGTTGTGTTTAGAAAAACTGGAAGGATTATCCAGTGATTACCCAGATGTGTACAATATATTTATCCATTCTGTTACTGAACACTTTGAGTCATTTCCAGTTTTTAGTAATAATAAGCAAAACTGCTATTAAAATTCCAGTACAAGTCCTTATAGAAATAATTTTATGTCATACTTTTAATGGTGCTTTTGATGAACAGAAGTTTTAAATTTTGATGAAGTTCTATTTATCAATCTTTGTTTTTCATGGTCAATTCATTTGTCTTAGTTATAAATATTATGCTTAGTCCAATTCCACAATATATTCTTTAATGTGTTTTTCTGGAAGCATTATAGTTTCATCTTTCATATATATGTCTATGATTTAGTCACAAATTAATTTCTGGTAATGTTATAAAGTACAGCATGTTATAAGGGTCTTTCATGTTAATATTAAGTTGTTCCTTTTATTGAAAAATATTCATTCTATTGCCGAAAGCTCCGTCCTTGTCCCTGATGCCAATCCAATAATGAGGACAGTTTTGAGAAAAAGGAAAAAGAAGGTTTACTGCTTTACTAGTAAAGGAGAAACACAGGGGTCTCCTGTCCCAAAGGCTGTGATTCTGCCCATCAGCAGGAACAGGGGGCTTTTATAGAGGTGATTCAGAAAAAAAATGAGATTAGGGAGGAGAGATCAAGAAGGAAAAGATCAGGGAAAAGAAGATCATGGAGGAGAAAGTCAGGGAGGAGAAGGATGGAAAAAGAAAAAAATGTAAATTTCAGAGCGACAAGGGATATAATCAAAGCATCAAGTGAACCCCTGTTACAATTATTTTCCCACTAAATTGCCTTTGTAACTTTATTGTAAGTAAGTAATCATATATGCATGGATGTATTTCTGCACTCCATTTTATTCTATTGATCTATTTTTCTGTCCTTATGCCAATATCACATTATTTTTATTACTCTTTCAGACTGCTTTAGATTAATTTTGATGTCTAATAGCTTAGTTCTTCAAGTAAATTTTTCTTCCACAGTGTTTGACTATAATAGATATTTTGCTTTTATCATATAAACTTTTAAATCAGCTTGTCAATTTTTATTTTAAAAGCCTTATGAGATTTTTGTGGAATTGTATCACATGTATAGATGAATTTGGGGAAATTTATCACTATTTTTTTTTTGCTTTCTTATTTTTATATTTTAGTGCTGGATATTGAACCTGATATGCTAGGCAAGTGCTCTACCACTGAACTACATCCCCAGCCCTAACAATTTCTTAATAAATGAAATGGAGAAAAAAAAAAGTTATTTGAGTTAGAAACAAACCAGTGTTGGGTTACAAGAATAAAGACTCAAGGCACCGAAATATATTAATCATTAATATTTTTTCCTTTGTTTAAGTTTATATATGACAGTGGAATGCATTACAATTCTTAAAACACATATAGAGCACAATTTTTCATATCTCTGGTTGTAGACAAAGTATATTCACACCAATTCGTGTCTTCATACCTGTACTTTGGATAGTAATGATCATCACATTCCACCATCATTAATAACCCCATGCCTCCTTCCTTCCCCTCCAACCCCTCTGCCCTATCTAGAGTTCATCTATTCCTCCCATGCTTCCTCTCCCTATTCCACTATGAATCAGCCTCCTTATATCAAAGAAAACACTCTGCATTTGGTTTTTTAGGATTGCCTAACTTCACTTAGCATTATCTTCCCTAACTCCATCCATTTACCTGCAAATGCCATGATTTTATTCTCTTTTATTGCTGAGTAATATTCCATTGTGTATATATGCCACATTTTTTAATCCATTCATCTACTGAAGGGCATCTAGGTTGGTTCCACAGTTAAGCTATTGTGAATTGTGCTGCTATAAACATTGATGTGGTTGTGTCCCTGTAGTATGCTGTTTTTTTTTTTTTAAGTCCTTTTGGTATAGACGGAGGAGAGGGATAGCTGGGTCAAATGGTGGTTCTATTCCTAATTTTCCAAGAAATCTCCATACTGCTTTCCATATTGGCTGCACCAATTTGCAGTCCCACCAGCAGTGTATGAGTGTACCTTTTTCCCCACATCCTCACTAACACTTACTATTGTTTGTATGCATAATAACTGCCATTCTGACTGGAGTGAGATGAAATCTTAGAGTGGTTTTGATTTGCATTTCTCTAATTGCTAGTGATGATGAACATTTTTTATATATTTGTTGATTGATTTCATATCATCTTCTGAGAAGTGTCTGTTTAGGTCCTTGGCCCATTTATTGATTGGGTTATTTGTTTTCTTGGTGTTTAGCTTTTTGAGTTCTTTATATACCCTAGAGATTAGTGCTCTATCTGATATGTGAGGGGTAAAGATTTGCTCCCAAGATGTAGGCTCTCTATTCACCTCACAGGTTGTTTCTTTTGCTGAAAAGAAACTTTTTAGTTTGAGTCCATCCCATTTATTGATTCTTGGTTATTCTTGTGCCACAGGAGTCTTATTAAGGAAGGTAGGGCCTAATCCCACATGATGGCGATTAGGGCCTATTCTTTCTTCTATTAGAGACAGGGTCTCTGGTTTTATTCTTAAGTCCTTGATCCATTTTGAGTTGAGTTTTGCGCATGGTGAGAGACAGGGATTTAATTTCATTTTGTTGCATATGAATTTCCAGTTTTCCCAGCAATATTTGTTGAAAAGGCTATCTTTTCTCCAATGCATGTTATTTTTTTTTTTTTTGCACTTTTGTCTAATATAAGATAATTGTAGTTTTGGTGTGTGTGCGGCCCGGGTTCGATCCTCATCACCACATACATACAAAGATGTTGTGTCCGCCGAAAACTAAAAAAAATAAATATTAAAAAAAAATCTCTCTCTTTCTCTCTCTCTCTCTCTCTCTCTCTCTCTCTCTCTCTCTCGCTCTCACTCTCCTTTAAAAAAAAAAAAAGATAATTGTAGTTTTGTGGGTTAGTCTCTGTGTCCTCTATTCTGTATCATTGGTCTACCAGTCTGTTTTGGTGCCAATACCATGCTGTTTTTGTTACTATTGCTCTAGATTATAGTTAATGGTCTGGTATAGTGATGCCACCTGCTTCACTCTTCCTGCTAAGGATTGCTTTAGCTATTCTAGGTCTCTTATTTTTCCAGATGAATTTAATGATTTCTTTTTCTATTTCTACAAGGAATGTCATTGGAATTCTGATCGGAATTGCATTAAATCTGTCTAGTGCTTTTGGAAGTATGGTCATTTTGATAATATTAATTCTGCCTGTCCAAGAGCAAGGTAGATCTTTCCATCTTCTAAGGTCTTCTTTGATTTCTTTCTTTAGGGTTCTGTAATTTTCATTAAATAGATCTTTTACCTCTTTTGTTAAGTTGATTCCCAAGTTTTTTTGTTTTTGTTTTTTTGAGGCTATTGTAAATGGGTAGTTTTCCTTATCTCCCTTTCTGAGGATTTGTCACTGATATACAAAAATTCCTTTGATTTATGGGTGTTGATTTTATATCCTGCTACTTTGCTGAATTCATATACTAGTTCTAGGAGTTTTCTGGTGGAACTTTTAGGTCTTCTAGGTATAGAATCATGTCATCAGCAAATAGTGCCAATTTGAGTTCTTCTTTTCCTATGTGTATCCCTTTAATTTCTTTCGTCTGTCTAATTGCTCTGGCCAGTGTTTCAAGAACTATGTTAAATAGAAGTGGTGAAAGAGGGCATCCCTATCTTGTTCCAGTTTTTAGAGGGAATGCCTTCAGTTTTTCTCCATTTAAAATGATGTTAGCCTGGGGCTTAGCATAGATAGCCTTTATGATGTTGAGATATGTTCCTGTTATCCCTAGTTTTTCTAGTGTTCTGAACATAAAGGGGTGCTGTATTTTGTCAAATGCTTGCTCTGTGTCTATCTAGATGATCATGACCATATGATTCTTATTTTTAAGTCTATTGATGTGATGAATTACATTTATTGATTTCCATATGTTGAATCAACCTTGCATTCCTGGGATGAATCCCACTTGATCATGATGCACAATCTTTTGGGATGTTTTTGTATTCGATTTGCCAGAATTTTATTGACAATTTTTCATCTATGTTCATTAGAGATATTGGTCTGAAGTTTTCTTTCTTTGATGTGTCTTTGCCTGGTTTTGGAATCAGAGTGATATTAGCCTCATAGAATGAGTTTGGACGTGCTCCCTCTTTTTCTATTTCATGAAATAAATTGAAGAGTATTGGTATTAGTTCTTCTTTCATGGTCTTCTAGAACTCCAGTTCTACAAAAAACTGTAGAACTGTATCCGTCCCGTCCTGCGCTTTTCTTGGTTGGTAGACTTTTAATGGCATCTGCTATTTCATCACTTGAAATTGATCTGTTTAAATTGTGTATCTCATCCTGATTCAATTTGGGCAAATTATATGACTCTAGAAATTTATCGATGCCTTTGACATTTTCTATTTTATTGGAGTACAAGTTTTCAAAATAATTTCTAATTATCTTCTATATTTCTGTAGCGTCTGTTGTGATATTTCCTTTTTCATCACGTAAGTTAGTGATTTGAGTTTTCTCTCTCCTCTTCATGGCTAAGGATCTGTCAACTTTATTTTTTCAAAGAACCAACTTTTTGTTCTGTCAGTTTTTTCAATTGTTTCTTTTATTTCAATTTCATTGATGTCAGCTCTGATTTTAATTATTTCCTGACTTCTGCTTTTGGTGTTGATCTGTTCTTCTTTTTCTAGGGCTTTGAGATGTAATGTTAAGTCATTTATTTGTTGACTTTTTCTTCTTTTAAGGATTGAACTCCATGCACTGAATTTTCCTCTTAGAACTGCTTTTATACTCCCAGAGATTTCAATATATTGTATCTGTGTTCTCATTCACCTCTAAGAATTTTTTAATCTTTTCCTTATGTCTTCTGTAATCCATTGTTCATTCAGTAGCAAATTATTTAGTTTGCAGGTATGGAATGGATTTTATTTTTTATTTTATCATTGATTTGTAATTTCATTCCATTTATGATCTGATAGAATGCAGGATAGTATCTCTACTTTTTTATATTTGCTAAGAGTTGCTTTGTGGCATAGTATATGGTCTATTTTAGAGAAGGATCCATGTGCAGATGAGAAGAAAGTGTATTTTCTTGTTTAAGGATGAATTATTATATATATAAATTAAGTCTAAGTTATTGATTGTATTATTGAGTTCTATAGTTTCTTTGTTCAGCTTTTGTTTGGAAGATCTATCTAGTGATGAAAGAAGTGTGTTAAATTCACCCAAAGTTATTGTGTTGTGGTCTATTTGACTCTTGAACTTGAGAAGAGTTTGTTTGATGAGCATAGATGCTCCATTGTTTGGGGCATATATATTTATAATTGTTAAGTCTTGTTGGTGTATGGTTTCCTTGAGCAGTATGTAGTGTCCTTCTTTATCCTTTTTGATTGACTTTAGTTTGAAGTGTGATTTATTTGATATGAGGATGGAAACCTCTGCTTGCTTCCACAGTTCATGTGAGTGGTAAGATTTTTCCCAACCCTTCACCTTCAGTCTGTGGATGTCTTTTTCTACGAGATGAGTCTCTTGGAGGCAGCATATTGTTGGGTATTTTTTTATTATCCAATCTGCTAGTCTATGTCTTTTGATTGGTGAGTTTAGGCCATTAACATTCAGGGTTATTATTGAGGCATGATTTGTATTCCCAGATATTTTTGTTTATTTTTGGTATTTAACATGACTTGGTTTCTCCTCTGATTAGAATTTCCTTTATGTAATCCCTCCCTCTGCAGATTTTCACCATTGTTTTTCATTTCCTCTTCTTGAAATATTTTGCTGAGGATATTCTGTAGTGCTGGCTTTCTAGTTGTAAATTCTTTTAACTTTTGTTTATCATGGAAGGTTTTTATTTCATCATCAAATCTAAAGCTTAGTTTTGTTGGATATAAAATTCTTGGTTGGCATCCATTTTCTTTCAGAGCTTATTATATGTTGTTTCACGATCTCCTTGCTTTGAGAGTCTGAGTTGAATAATCTGCTCAGATATTAATTGGTCTCCCCTGATATGTGATTTGATTCCTCTCTCTTGCAGCTTTTAAGATTCTATCCTTATTCTGTATGCTAGGCATTTTCATTATAATGTGTCTTGGTGTAGATCTGTTGCAAATTTGTACTTTTGATGTCCTGTAAGCCTCTTGTATTTGGTTTTCCAATTTATTCTTCATGCTTGGGAAATTTTCTGATATTATCTCATTAAAGAGATTGTGCATTCCTTTGGTTTGAAACTCTGTGCCATGGGCTGGGGATGTGGCTTAAGCAGTGGTGTGCTCGCCTGGCATGCATGCGGCCCAGGTTCGATCCTCAGCACCACATACAAACAAAGATTTTGTGTCTGCCGAAAACTAAAAAATAAAATATTAAAAAAAAAAGAAACTCTGTGCCTTCCTCTATCCTAATAACTCTTAGATTTGATCTTTTGATGCTATCCCATAATTCTTGGATGTTCTGTTCATGGTTTCTATCTTCACTGTGTGATCAACTTTATTTTCCAGATTGTATACTTTGTCTTTATTATCTGACATTCTTTCTTCCAAGTGATCTAGTCTGTTAGTTATGCTTTTTATTGAGTTTTTATTTGATTTATTACATCCTTCCTTCATTTCAAGGATTTCTGATTATTTATTTTTTCCAGAATCTCTCTCTTTCTTAAAGTAAGCTTTTGCTATCTGTATTTTCTCTCTTATCTCATTGTTGGAGTGATCAATTTTTGCCTGTATTTGCTCATTTAGATCATTTTTTTAGTTTTATTGATTTATTTTTTAATACATGACCGCAGAATGCATTACAATTCTTATTACACATATAGAGTACAATTTTTCATATCTTTATATAGAGAGTATGTTAACACTGATTCATGCCTTTATACATGTATTAGGTCATTCTTTAATTCACAGATCATTTTAATTATGAACCTTCTGAACTCCTTCTCTGACATTTCATCAACTTCGCTGCTGTGGTTTCTGTTATTATAGTGTCCTGGTTTGTTTGGAACACTTTCCTCCCTTGTTTTTTCATGTTGTCTATGTGTCTTCCTTTCTTGCAGTGTGGATCTGAGATATTACAGTTTCTTCCCTATATTCTTGTAGTATCGCGCAGATTGTCTGTACCTTACCTTGGTGTTGGGCTTCTGGACCCTGCTGGTGTCCCTCAGAGAATGCTGCTACATCCTGGATCTGGGTCCTGCGCAAGTTGGTGTGGATGAATCTGGGACGCTGGGCTTGACCTCCCTTGGTGGTTGAGAGTGTGGGTCCCGCGAGGACTGGTGTGAGCTGTCTGGGCTAGATCTCGGCTCCCATGGTAGTCTGTTGGTCAGAAGGGGCAGTCTGCACCAGAGGTTAGGCTCTGGCGGGTGTCTGCCCCACCGGGGGAGGGGTGAACTGGGCCTACTGAGAGCGTGGGTCCTGCAAGCGTTGGTGTGGCTGGATCTTGGTTCCCACAGTAGTCTGCTGGTAGGAAGGGATGATCTGAAATTTATCATCTTAATGATATTGAGTCTTCCAATCTCAAAATGTTACTGTTGCATACCTCTATTTAATTAGATCTTTAATTTCTCTTGGTGATATTTTGTATTTTTTATTGTAGAAGTCTTGCATGTCTTTGATTAACTTAATTCCTGGGTATTTGGAGTTATTCTGTTCTATTATAAATAGTAATTTTAACAGTTTTATTTCTTAATTGATTGCTGCTAATATGTAAAAACTTAATTTTTTCTATTTATCTGGTATCAAGTCATCTTTGCTAAACTCTACTTACTATTCTAGAAATTTATCTGTAGACTCAACTGGATTTTTACAAGTATTCAATTATATCATCTGTGAATACAGAGAACTTTACTTCTTGCTTTCCAACTGTATGCCCTTTATTTCTTTTTATTTGTTTTGGTTCATTGAATGGACTAGGAACTTCAGTACAATGTCAAAGAGAAATGATAAATATTCTTGTCCTGTTTTCAATTTAGAGACGGCACATTAGATAGTTTAGCATTAAATTATGTTAATTATTGTTATTTTGTATGGGCACTGAGGAGGTCCAGGACACCCCATCATACCCCAAAATATGGCACCTTGGGATTTGAGAAAACAGCAGAAACAGAAAGGCCACTTTTGCCCTCCCCTTCCTCCTGAAGCAGGCTGTAAAACTTGCTGACCCTCCTCTAATGTAGGTCATAAGACCCCCATCCCAGAAGCGCCCACTCTATACCCAGAGGAAAAGAACATCCTTATCTCTAAAGACACAAAGTGACAGAGAAGCATCTGAACAAACAGGCCTGGCTGATTTCCACCAGTTTGTTCCCACTAGATCATGGTCTCTTTGTGTACACTACTGTCTCCTCTTCATTAAACCTGAGCCTGAAAATACACAAGTTTCCCTATTTCTTTTGGTCTTCATTTCTGAAGGTTCTCATGTCACATAAAATTTATATTAAATAAATTTGTAGGCTTTTCTCTTGTCAATCTGTCTTTGGTTATAGACGTCTTAGCCATGAACCTAGCAGTGGGTGAGAAAAGATATTACTTTTTGTCCCCTACAGCACCTTACCAAATTGGCCTTGTTCTCTTTCTAGCTTGTTGAAAATGATATAAGCTTTCTTAACTTTTTTGATTTTATATTTATATCTCTCACAATGAAAATACAGGCTCCTAATAATGTTGACATAATTATTTTTTGTTTGGTACTATGATATTCGTAAAATAACTTTAAATCATGATATCAATGCCAAGACCAAAAAGTTACTATTAAGTGCAAAATTTCTTTGTAGTTTTTAAATCCTTATATCTTACTAAAGAAGTACAGTCAGAGCTTTATGTTCTAAAGATAGTTGAAATAATTATTTTCATGGTTGTATTACCAATATGGCATACAGTTAGATTGCTTCATTTTGTTTTCAATGTTAGAGTTTGTTTTTCCAAGTAAGCTATCAGATTGTCTGGGAATAAGAATAGTTTTAGCTGGGCGCAGTGGTGCACACCTGTAATCCCAGTGACTTGAGAAACTGAGACAGGAGGATCACGAGTTCAAAGCCAGCCTCAGCAAAAAGCAAGGTGCTAAACAACTCAGTGTAGACCCTGTCTCTAAATAAAATACAAAAAAATAGGGGTGGGGATATGGCTTAGTAGTCGAGTGCCCCTGAGTTCAATCCCCAGTACCTCCCCAAACAAAGGAAGAATAGTTTTGCCTCTTCCTAATTTTAACCTTCTAACCATCTTCTACTGAGTGATTGTGTAGGCTGAATTTGTGAGGCAGTTAACTTGTGAAGATGGAGATTTTTCTGGCCTCTTTCCAACTTGAGTGCACATCATTTCCCCAGTAACTAAAGTCCCCCTCTTTTGAAGTGTCCATGTCTATTGTTAAAAACGGCTCCCTTTCTGATATCCCTATCAACACAACCTAAATCTAACATTCATTACATCACTGTTGTGTGGAATGGAAATAAGGAGAGTAGCAAAGTATAATTTCACAAATCAACTGTTTTTACCGCCACACAAAGAGATTTTCTCTTAGGTTGAGTTCCACAATGATTATAGTTCAATTGCTCCATCAGGGTGAAAGCAAAGCAGAATTAAAGCTTGAGGCGTACCTTCACACGAATGGTTCTCAGGAGAAGCTGGCTTGGTCACTGCTGTGAAGATCTGTGACGACATGAGAGAGTTCCCTTCATGCTGGAGAAAGCTCCTCGTGTTGGCTGGTGAGGCTTCAAAGTTCCAAGGCCTGTTGCAGCCTTGGAGAGGCACTGCAGTGTAGCCCGACCACAGTCTGAGGACTCAAAGTAACTGGTCAAACTCTTGAGTTTGTACAAATGTTGAGTCCAGTAGCTGACTTCAGTCACTGCCCTTTGTTGGGTCCGATGAGGTCTGACATAATATTCCCAAGGGAGAGAGTTCACTCCTACTTCTCACGCGTGGGATCCGGTAACAATCATATCAATACTAACACCGAAAAGTTACTACTTCAATGAAGTGTAAGATTTCCACTCTGAACAAAGCATCAAAACAGCAGGACATTGTGGTGAATGATGTAAAGTTCGGAATCACCTCAAAGATACACAGCACTTTGCCTCAGGCTTCTCCTTTCCACTCTGTATACCCTTTTCATGGCTGAACAGTTGTTCAGATCACTTCTGTGATTACTCCACTTCTGTGTACAGAATATTCCATAAAATGCAAACAATTTTGCTTAGTATGCTTGACCTTCTGCATGAGGTATAGTTGTTACAAGTCAGTAAGGCATGAATGGGCTGAGATTGGGTTTAGGAGAGAGAGTAGGTGGGATGTAAAAGCTGCTATAATTGAAATCAGGGTCATGGATATGTCTATATAACAAGATATAAAATCTCCAGTGGTCAGAGTTGGGGAATAATAATCCAGAGTTAAGAGTCAAGTCAGAAAACAGAAGCAAAACTGGGAAACAACTCTTGCCTTAGGGGAAAAGAACTTTTTAAAGACTGAAGGTCCCTTAAGCTCACTGATATTCACAAACCACAGTTAACTGACTCCACTTTTTTTTTTAAAGTTTTGGGTTTTTTGTTTTGTTTTTAGAGAGAGAGTTTTTTAATATTTATTTTTTAGTTTTTGGCGGACACAACATCTTTGTTTGTATGTGGTGCTGAGGATCGAACCCGGGCTGCACGCATGCGAGGCAAGCGCGCTACCGCTTGAGCCACATCCCCAGCCCTCCACTTTACCTTTTCAATCGTATTTCACTCTATTGCTTTTGACAAACTGGGTTAAACTTAACTAATTATGTACCATTTCTGCCTATGAGACTTCCAATTATGTCCATTTTGCCCTTGACACTTGAAGTTGGTCCTTTGTGGCTATGAACCAAATATCTGCAGGCCACAAACATCAAGACTGTTACAGAACACGTGATTGACTATGCTCTCGACCCCAGTAACTCCTGTTCAATACACAGTCTCTGGTCAATACTTCTAGAAATAACCTCTGGCTTCTCTGAAGTTACACTTGACTTTACTTATACCTCCTTCATACATCAGTTTCTACCTTCTGCTGTGGTTATTAAAGTACAGTCTTGTTTACCTCTGAATAAACTGGATGCTTCTGAAATATCTCAGACTGATCTTTCATTATATTCCCATAATTTCTAGAATGATGACATGAACCACCGTAATAAGTAATCATGCAGGACTCTACTGTAATCATTACAGAAGATGATGCGCTCCATATCTCACTTGCTGTGTTTTTATTAAAACTACTATTTGAGAGCTGGGATTGTGGCTCAGCGGTAGAGCGCTCGCCTAGCATGTGCGAGGCCCTGGGTTTGATTCTCAGCACCACATTAAAATAAAATAAAAATACCGTGTCCAACTACAACTAAAAAATAACTAAAAAAAAAAAAAAAAACAACTAATTGATTTTCCCCCCTTAGGGCAAACCATTAACTAACATAAATTTAAGATCAACAAAAACCATCACTGGTATTTAAGGTAGTTTTTTCTATTCTAGGTATTCCTGAATTTTTGTTTATGAGACTAATTGTTATAATATAAATACATTCTATCTTCTGAGAGTCTATCATGAAGTTTGTGGAGTTCAGATTCTATCATGGCTATGATTTGGATAAGTGTCCCCCAGGGTGGCATTATTGGGAGGTGATAAAGCCTTTAACAGGTCGGATCTAGGGGGAGGTTCAGAGGTAACTGAAGTTTCTCCAAAGAGGATTGTGAAACCAAAGCCCCTTCTTCTTTTCTCCCTGGGTTCTGATAGAAACGGATTTACTTCCCCACATGCTCTCATCATGATGTGATCCCTTGCCACAGGCCCAAAACAATGGCAACAGTTGATCATGGACAGGAATCTCCAAAGTTGTGAGCCAAAACCCACTATCTCTTTATAAATTGATTGTCTCAGGTATTTCATTAGAGTGACAGAAACCTACCTAACACAGTCACGCAGCATGTACTCTGTGCCTACAACTTTCAGTCATCTGCCTGTTTGATAAACATCCCTTCTAGGCCTTTATCAAGGCAGCCAGAAAAAAAAAATGAACAACTCATCGATACTGCATAAAACCACAAACACACACACCCTCCAAGCCAACATGGGGCGATTAATCAGAGATGTATGGTCATTATTACTAAATTTAGCTAAAACCTAATCCAGATTATTCTATTACTTTGCAGCTCACATTTCCTGGACTCTCCACAAGATTATTATGATTAGTTTTGACAGGTATATTGCTAAACCAAAAAATAACTACTTATAGCATTTCTCTCTTCTACAGAAAATGAGGTTAGCTGGGCATGCCTTGTTCTTAAATGAACCCAAGCTGGCGCCTATTGCCAAATAAAAGGATTTTAATTTGTTTAGCAATGTCTACCACTCCCAGGTTTGTAACACTTCCTGGCTCTCCCCAGGCTAAAGGGAAGGTGTTACTCTCACAGAAATAAAACAACTTGGTGAGTCACTTCCAGGAGAGAGGTTGCTCCTCTTTATTGCTAATCACAACGTAACAGCATGCACATAAAGTAAATCAAACTGACATTACTCATCCTCCTAGACTGCCCATTGAAGAGAAGAGGGAGAAGAGATAGCCTCAGCCTTACTTCTTCACACACACACACACACACACACACACACACACACACTCCACAGAGCTCTGTAGCACAAGACTAGCCTTTAACAAACCCACGGATACTCTCCAGTTAACTCTTCCATTCATTCTTGAATCACCAGATCTTACTCCAAAAATTTCCACTGTCACTTGTATAACATTCATTCCTAAGGTTTTTCTGGCATAGCCTTTTTTTTTTTTTTTTTAAAGAGAGAGTGAGAGAGAGGTAGAGAGAGAGAGAGAATTTTTTTTTTTTAATATTTATTTTTTAGTATTTGGCGGACACAACATCTTTGTTTGTATGTGGTGCTGAGGATCGAACCCGGGCCGCACGCATGCCAGGCGAGCGCGCTACCGCTTGAGCCACATCCCCAGCCCTGGCATAGCCTTTGATGATATTTTTCTCTGCCAGAAATTATTGTGGAGCATGGTATTTGATGCACACTTGAATTTGGGCTTTGTTTCCTGCTTGACCTAAATCCATTCATTCTTTTAAAGGGGGGGATTTTTAAATTTCAATTTAAACATAAGACTTTATCTATTCAGGTTTAAAGACAGTTTTTTAAACCATTTTTGAACCGATTTGAGTTTTTATTTCCTGGCTCTCAGCTCTCCTTCTGTGTAGAGTTCATAATTTTGTTAACTCATCTGGACAAATTGGACAAATCTTTTTACTCAGTACACTATTGTAAATTCCAATAAATTCCTAGAAACTTTAGGTTGAAATGGATCCTGTCCTTGCTATCTGTGATTTCTGCAGGAAACATAATGCATAATAATTTATTTAATAATAACTTTTTTTTGCATGAAAGGAGCTGGAAGAAAAATAAGGTTTGTAAGGGAGTCCAGTGTGGTCGTGCATAGCTGTAATCCCATCGGGGTTGGAGGGGTGAGACAGCAGGATCATGAATGAAAGTCAGCCTCAGCAATTTAGTGAGCCACTAAGCAACTCAGTGAGACCCTGTCTCTAAATAAAATACAAACAAAGGGGGAGGTGTGCTGGGGATGTGGCTCTGTGGTTAAATGCCTCTGGGTTCAACCCCTATACCAAAAAAAAAAAAAATCTGGGTATTGAGGATATAGCTCAGTTAGAGAGTGCTTGCCTCTCATGCACAAGGCCCTGGGTTTAATCCCCAACACCAAAAAAAAAAAAAAAAATTTGTAAGGGAGAAGGAGTTTATCATTGGATAATTTTCAATATAAAATGGCATTCAGCTACCAGATGCTGTCATAACCTTTGTCAACCTCCAATTTTTGTCCTACTTATGAATACCAAAATCAAAATAGAAACTGACAATTTACAGGCAGAAGCAAGGCGAATACTCCACAAAGGAGAGGTCAGATGAAATTGTATAGAAAATTTGATCAATTGCTCTCCCTTCCTATGCCCCTGGGATAAAAGGCAAAAGTGTAGGCAAGAAGGCAAGGAGAAAAGGCCCCATCATGCCCTGGCTGAAACACTGACACTGCAGCCCTGAGACACCTTAGATGCCCAACCATCCCCCACAGGGGAACTGCTATTTTTTTTGGGGGGGGATATGGGTTGGGATTTCCCTCCTAGTCTTCCCTTCCTCTCTTCCTTCAAACATTTAAATTCTAGGTAGGAACTAGGGTAATGTTGAAGCTGTTGTAGTCCCCTAAGTAAACCCTATAGAGACCATAAAGCAGAAAGCACTGTGACAGTAATGGGATCTGGCAATTTCCTTGCTTCCTAGATCTCAGCAGTTAGAAGGTGATGGAGAGCCCGCCTGGTGGTGGACACCTGTAAATCCCAGGACAGGCAAGGGTGAGGAAGGAGGATCACACCAGCAGGGGACTGGTTTCAGTAACTAAGTGAGACCCCATCTTAAAGTAAAAATTAAAAAGGCTGGAGATGTAGTTCAGTAGTACAGCACCCCTGGGTTCAATTCCTAGAAGCCCCCACAGAAAACCCACAGAAGGTGATTAAGGGGAGTAAAAGCTAAAGATATTCCCCCATAGAGTTCACTTGAAAACCTGCAAGAGATTAGGAATTGGACTAGGAGTTACACATCACCTGCTGCCTAGCCTCAGATCTGAAAAGGAAACCAACAGAAACCCCACATGCAGTTGTTCCACTAAAGGGACTTTAACAAAACAAACGCCTTTTTTTTTTTTGCCAATTTCCATAGTGTAAATATCATCACCATGGTGGATCTCAGCTATTGCTGCCACTCAGAGACCACAAGCTGGGATATGAGCACACAACCCTGAATTGGTAAAAAAGCTGGATCTGCCACATTCCCTGGAAAATACTGGTTATGGAAGAATTTTTCCTCATTCTAGAATGAGTAAAGAGGAGCCCTATGAGAAATATGACTCAGGAACATGGAAGGAGAATAACAATAATTGCTAGCAGGGATTGAGCACTTGCTATTGTAAGTACTTTACAAGCTGCACTTTATTTAATACTGATGTCAAATCTATGAAGAAGGCGATATCACAATTTTAAAACCACCATCTGACGTTTAATGAGGGAAGTAACTTGCCCTGCTCGTGCAGATGTTAAAATGGCAGATTTGGTCTTTGGACGAATGAACTCTGAAAGCCATTTTAAATTCCATGCTAAGCATAAAGGAAACCGCACCAATTTTATGACTCACGATAAACCAGTCATCTTATCAATTGTCATTTTTTCAGCTTACTTTTTCTTTCTTGAACTACTGAAAGTTTTATATTTAGGATCTTTCAATTGCTGCTTCCTAATTCAGAATGGCAGACCCCTCTGAGGGGCATGTGTGTGCATGTGTGTGTGTTCGTGTGCATGTGTGGGTGTGTTAGAGAATAGTCAGAGAATGGAGGCCAGGATCCTTTGAATTCCTATTAAGGATTCCATAATGCAATGGATAAAGACCCAGAGGCTGGGGCTGATACTCCCAAATAAAAGCTGCCTGTCATCTATCAATCTTCTGATAATTTCCTAAATTCATGTCAGAGTTTTTCTCTTTGGTATTTGCCATCAGCCTGAGTGCTTCAACACCCACATGGATAAGTCATCAACATTCTTGCTTCATGGTGGCTTGATATGCAGTGACCTTTATTCCATATCAACAACCTCCTCCACTAGGCATACCTGGGGACCTTTGTACACCTCTGGGCTCCACCTCTGATATGCTGAATTCCAGAAAATTGCTCTCTGATCACAATCTGCTAGCTTTCCCACATCCTACTCCTCCACTTGATCTTTAACCTAACCAAGCCTCTTCTGCCCCACTGAGGGACTGCTCCTGTATTTCTTAATTTCTACAATCTATCTGTCTTCTCTGATGTCTTTCCTCAGCCTAGACCCCTGGATGCATCAATTCAATCATGGTGTTGCCAGGGACCTTACCATTGTTACCCCTCTGACTCCCACCTTACCCCAGCATCATTTGTCTGCCACCTCAGCCCCTGCCCTCGGGCTACTGAGAAATCTTGGAATAAGTTTCTTCAAGTGTAACTTATTCTTCCTCATAGTCCAAAAGTTCTTCAGTGACAACTGTGCTATATTTTTCTCCTATTCCTCATGGCAGCCATCCCAAACTTCCACCCTCCTACAGACCCCTCCCTAACCTCAGAACTGCATATTGCAGGTATAGTCAGAAGGGAGTGCGTGGGCTGGGGTGTAGCTCAGCTGTAGAGTCCTTACCTAGCTTGTGTAAGGCCTTGGGTTCAATCCTAACACTGAAAAAACAAAAATCAGAAAGAGAAAGAGAATGAGCTAGAGCGCTCTCTCCACACACCTGGGGTGTCAGGGAACTACAAAGCTCTTACTCCAAAGCCTTTGGAGCAAGAACTTCAGTACCTCCTTTTTGAAGTCTCCACATCTCCTCTTACTTGCCAATGCCTTAAAGATTTTCACAACCCAAAGAAGGCCAGTCTGCTTTCCACACGCTTGTAGAGGTGCCCTTGGGGGTCTGATGCGGGCATCCTGCCTTGGTTGCTGGCTGGCACACACGTGTTGATATCTACATAATCTAACAATGTGTTGAAGCACCGTCCCTCACTGCCAGCTCCCCTGATGATCCTGCAGAAGCCATCTCAGTCTTCCAGGAAGAAAAGTCCCCTTCACATAGCATCTGTGTCCCCCAAATCTATCCCCCTCTTGTGCTTTAAGTCTAGAACAATAGACTTTTTAAAAAAATCTAATTCCCAAATATCTTTGATTGAGCCTTGGTTAAAATTGTAGTTGTACTAAAGGTGCCCAGAGTCAACAACAGGAACCTGGTGGGGGGATGAGATGTTGACACAGACATGTTAAGTTTACAAAAACAATGAGCTGGCCATTGCAGCTTGTTATGGAGATAAGAACCAAAGCTGGACACTCTTAACCAAGCAGATATCTTGAGCACACTAAAAATGTAAACATTAGCCAGGTTGGGGTGAAGGTCCTTTCCTGACAGATTTATGTTTCTTATCATCATGAAATTGATTCTGGCTACATTTGATTTTTAACTACAATGGTTTATTGTTTTATAACCCTTAATTTTGAAACAATGGTAACTGTTTCACTTGTTTGATTTGTGAAAGTTTATTTCTTTATTGTTTGTTACAGGAGTGTCAACTTAAATTTTCTCTGCAACCCTGAAACTGATCATATTGTAATTAACTCAGTAAGTATAAATGAATTGTCAGATTCTTTTAAAATTGGAAAAATACATCCATTTTTATCCTTTTGTGGGCTTTGATTATAAAATGAAGGGTGATTATATTTGAATCTTTTTTCAGTATATTTTATGAAAAATATCAACCTCAAGTAGATGAATGATACAATGAGCCCCCATGAGCCCTTATCCAGGTTTAACAATTAACAGGAAGTTGCCACATTCATTGCACAAACATTTTAAAAATACAGTGCAGAAATTTAGCTGCATATTTTACAGTACAAAATGGGCCCTGAGCAGAAACGCTTCTGCGGCCCAAGGATCCTGATGGCTCAGGTATTGACCTCCTCACAGAGACAGCCACTTTCTCTCCTAGACTCACATCTCAGGGAATTTCTATTATTATTTTTGTTTTTCTTTACTTATTTTGCTCCATTGATTATGTATGTCACTTTTTAAAAAATGATTACATAAATAGTGTCTACCCAAGTGCTCCTCTTCAGAGCTCTGGGTCCCAGGCCATAGGGCTCCTCCAGCACCTTCTGAGCAGAACTTCTCAGAAATTTCCATATTTTCTCCACTCCAATAATTTATAGACAGTGACCCACACAGAAAATACATATGTTGGAATTTTTGCTTCTCCTTATTTATATATTTATTTATTTACAATAAATGGGATAAAACTGTCCTCATTACTCTGTGACTTGCTTTTATCACTTCATGCTTTGTGAACATCTCTCCAGATCAATACTTACAACTCTGTAACTCTAATTCTTCTAAATAGCT
Source organism: Marmota monax (assembly GCF_021218885.2). Classification (NCBI taxonomy): domain Eukaryota; kingdom Metazoa; phylum Chordata; class Mammalia; order Rodentia; family Sciuridae; genus Marmota; species Marmota monax. Next base: position 10,342,939 of record NW_026693245.1, read on the forward strand.
GCATAATATTCTATTATATGGTCATACAGTGATTTGTTCAACCATTCTCCTTTTGCTGGATATGTAAGCCAACTCCTAATTTGTGCTATTACCAAAAAAAAAAAAAAAAAAAAACTGCCATTAGCATCTTTGTTTATTCCTCTTTTTGTGCCAATGTTTGTTTCTATTTTTAAAATTACTGAAAACTGGATTGCTATGTGAAAGAATATTTGTAGGTTTTGTTTTGGTTTTTTGTAGTGCTGGTGATTGAACCCAGGACCCTCTGCATGTGAGTCAAGCATTCTACCAACTGAGCTATATCTACAGCCCTATATTTGTAGTTTTATATATTATATTACAAGTACATAGCTCCTCAGTTTATGACACTGTCATTATTAGTTCATGTGAAGATCTTCTTTTTGTTATATATATATTTCTAATCCCCTTTCTCTAATTTCTTTTTTTAATATTTTTATGTTAGTTGTAGTTGGACACAATACCTTTATTTTATTTTTATGTGGTGCTGAGGGTCAAACCCAGCACCCTGCACGCGCTAGGTGAGCACTCTACCACTAAGCCACAATCCCAGCCCCCCTTTCTCTTATTTCTTTTTCTTTTTAATTTTTTAATTGATTTTTTAAAAATATAATGACAGCAGAATGAATTACAATTCTTACTACACATATACAGCACAATTTTTTATATCTCTGGTTGTATATAAAGAATGTTGACACCAACTCATGTCTTCATACATATACTTTGGATAATGATGGTAGAGTGTTTGCCTCACATGCACAAAGCCCTGGTTCAATCCCTAGCACCACCAAGAAACCAAACAAATAAACAAACAAAAAAAAACCTTTCTCTTATTTCTATAAGCACTCATCCTAGTGTAAATACAACTTTTCAATCCTTTTTCCATATGAACATTTTTTTGTTTCCTAGAAAGTTTGCAGTTATGGTCCCAGAAGTGCAATTGCTGCCAATGCATATATATATATTTCTCAAAGAAGAAATGAACCAATTTACACAGCAACATTTGGGAGTTATCATTTCCCCAAAATTCTCTTCTACACAGGCTGTATTGCATCATATTCTTACCTGCCATAGAGAAATTAAGCATTTCTTCATATGTTTGTTAGCAATTAAATTTTTACCTATTGGATTTCCTAATTATTGATTTTTCCTAATTTGCAAAGTTTCTTGTGTATTCTAAATAATAATTTCTTTTCATTTTCCCCAATGAAATTCATGCATTTTTATAGATTAACTCTGTATTAATCCACTTTTGCTACTATAATGAAATAATTGAAACAGGCTACTTTATGAAGAAAAGAGGTTTATTTTGGCATATAGTTCTGATAATTGAAGATGCAAGGTCAAGAGGCCGTATCTGGTGATGGCCTTCTTCCTGGCAGAGTCCTGAGGTAACACATGGGAGGACACATAGAGTGCCTGTGTGTATCTTCTATGTCATCTCTCGTATTGCCACCAGTATTCAATCTGGGGACATCATACTTGTAACCTTATCTAATCCTAATCACCTCTGAAAGGCCCCAGCTCAATAGACCATAGTCAGATCATGTTTTCACCCTCTTTATACCTCATGATGGGGGTAAACTTTAACACATGAACCCCTGGGGTAAATAGACCGTATCCAAACCACAGCAAACTGCTAGACACTTCACATTCTTATAGTTATTACAAAAGAATATTCTATTTTCTTTTTTGAAAATTTTTATTCTTTTCAGGTATACATGACATTAGAATGTATTTTAACATATAATACAAACATGGATTATAACTTATTCTAATTAAGATCCCATTCTTGTGGTTATACGTGATGTGGCGTTACAGTGGTCATGTATTCATATGTGAGCATGTCAGATTCATTCTACTGTCTTTCTGATTCCCATCCCCCCTCCCTTTCTTTCATCCTTCTTGGTCTAATCCACTGAACTTCTGTTCTTTCCTCTCCCACACCCTTGTTGTGTGTTAACATCTGCAGATCAGAAAGAATATTTGACCTTTGGTTTTGGGGGATTGGCTTATTTCACTTAGCATGATAGTCTCTAGATCCATCCATTTACTGACAAAAGTTATAAAGTCATTCTTTTTTATGGCTGAACCAAAAACTTCCTAACAATAAAGGAATCCATCCAGAATGTGAAGAGAGCCTACAGAAAGGGAGAAAATCTTTGCCACCTGCACCTCAGAGCATTAATCTCCAGGATATATAAAGACTTAAAAAACTCAAGACCCCCCCCCCCAAAAAAAAAAAATCTCAATAAACATTAAGGCATAGGAACAGGCACTTCACAGAAGAAGAAATATAAATCATCAACAAATATATGAAAATATATGGTTCAACATCTCTAGCAATTAGAGAACTGCAAATTAAAACTACTCTGAGATTCCTTTAGAGTAAATGTCCACTCTAGTCAGAGTAAATGTTGGTGAAGATGTGGGTAAAAGGTTTATTCATATTTTGCTGGTGGGATGCAAATTGATTGCAACCACTCTGGAAAGCAGTATGGAGATTCCTCAGAAAACTTGGAATGGAACCACCATTTGACCCAGTGATCCCACTCCTCGGTCTATACCCAAAGGGCTTAAAATGAGCGCACTACAGTGATGCAGTGACACAGTGACACAGCCACATCAATATTTATAGCAGCTTAATTCACAATAGCAAAGCTATGGAAACAACCTAGATACCCTTCAATAGATGAATGGATAAAGGAAAAAAATATATACATATATAAAACACACATACACACCCACAAGAGTATCTTTATTTTCTACTATACAATTCTTTCTGTTTATCTTGTTTCTGATGAGTTTGTTGATTCTCTTGGAATTTTCTCATAAATGATAATATTGTCTACAAGTAATAAAAATATTGTCATTCTCAAACTTAAACTTATTTCATTCTATAAATATTATTTTATTGGAAAAGTATGATGGTCCATAGTAATAGTGATAAGGAAACATTATGATTTGGTTCTCAACTTTAAAGGCAATATGTCTGGAAACATTTTCATTAATTATCATGCTTGTTATTGATTTGATAAATACCCTTTATCAACTTAAGAAAGTTCTCTTTTATTTATATTTTTAAATAGTATATTTTTTTCATTTGTTTTTAATCATGGATAAGAGTTAATTTGATTTTTTTTTAAAAAAGCTGTCTCTGATCTGAGTAATTTATATGATTTCTCTCCTTTAGACAATAATGGGATAAGTTAGATGGAAAAACTACCTCTTGTATAACAAACTTTACATCCCAGGCTTAAACTCCATGTAAGATTTTTGCATCTGAATTCATATTAAACTGACCTTCTTAGCATGACCAACTGTCCTGATGTGCCCAGAACCAGCCATCCCAGTTTTAAAACTAAAAGTCCCACATCCCAGAAAACCCTTGAGTCAAACCAGACTGGTTAATCATCTTCTGTTAGAGTCTGTAAACAAGTCAAAATAACACCTGGCATTTTGCCAGGGGAATGTTAGAGTTCGTAAACAAGTCTGGATGGTGCCTGGCAAAATGCCAGAGGGAGTGGTTTGAGAAGTAACAAAAGTGAGCCATTAAGTGTGGAGATTCCTGATTGGTTGACTGATGTATCTAGTTTATGCTAATTAGATAAGCTGTGTGGAATGTATAAATACTGCTCCTGTCCTACAATAAACTGCTCCTACTCCTGCTGTATCAATGTACACAAGTTATTCGTCGTCACCCCCCTGGTTAGTTTGCCCAGCCAGCCGGGCTGCGGCAATCTTCCCTATAATTATTTTTTATTATATCATTTGTGGTAGGTGGAATAGTGGTTCCCTAAAGATGTACACAATCTGGTCCCTGGAACATGTGAATATATCGTATTCCATGGCAACTGTGGTTGTAAATGAAATGAAGTTTGCTAATCAGTTGATCTTTAAACTGAGAGATTACCAGAGTGGGTACAGATCTTAAATGTGGAGGAGAGACTCAACAGAGTCAATGTCAGAGTGATGTGATACGGGGCTACCAGCTAACCCTGGTTTTGAAGATGGAGGGGGACGATGGCTGCAGAAATGCCAGCGGCCCCTGAGTGCTGAAAAGTCATCATGCATTCTCCCCCACAGCCCCCTAAGAGCCCTCAGGAAAGACTACAGCCCTGCCAATGGCTTGATTTTAGCTCAGTGAGGCTGGTTTCAGACTTCTGAACTCCTGAATTGTAAAATAAAAGATATGAGTGTTCCCCCGACTCCAACACTGGGAATCGAACCCAAGGGCACTACATCCCCAGCCCTTTTACTTTTTTTCATTTTTATATTTTTGAGACAGGGTCTCACTAAATTGCTGAAGCTAGCTTAGATTTTTGCAATTCTCCTGCCTCAACGTCTCTAGTTTCTGCAGTTACCAGCATGGGCCACCACAACTGGCCAGATAAGAGATTTGTATTGCTTTATGTCAATTGTAATTGGTTACAGCACCAATAGAAAACTAACACCCTGTTGTTACTCAGTTTAGTCATTAATGTTACAGTATCTTACAAACTCAATCAGAGCTTTACACCTACCTGATTCCACTAAGTTTTTTTTAAGGCTGAATGCAATGGTGCATACCTGTAGTCTCAGCTTCTCCAAGAGTTGAAGCAGGAGGGTTGTTTGAGCCCAGGAGTTAGGTACAAGCCTAGGCAACATAGAGATCTCATCTCTATGAGCCACCCAAACTAGTACTTAGTTTTTTTATCCAAAATTATCCTAATCGTTCTGGCATATGTTATCACATATATATATTTTTTATTTTAATTAACACAATTTTCTTAGCTTCATTAAGAAAAAGAACAATTCTAAGCAGAAATTCATTAAGCATATATGAACTCAAGATTGGTATTTTTATAATATTGACCCTCCAAGTCAGTAATAAGTTGTATCTCACACTCATTCTATTTTTATGGCATGTCTTTAAATAAAGTTTTAGTCTTTTTAAATGGCCTCTATTTAAATTTTCCCCTGTTTTTTTTGTGGGTTTTGTCTCTATTGTAGACATCATCTCCTTTTTATATTTTCAACTAATTATTCCTCACATAAAGATTATAATAGATTTTATACACTTGTATTCAGCTGCCTTAATATATCTTTTGTTAGTTTTAATGGTTTTTAAATTACATTATATTTTCTGGATATATAATCATTTTATCTTCAAATTCCGTCCCTTTTTTTAAACATTTTTATTTTAGTATTACTTATTTTATTTTATTGCTCTTACCTAAAAACTCCAAAACAATGCTGAATATAATAATTGTGCTGGCAAGAATGCTTATTCTGTTTCTGATTGTTTTATAAAATGTTATAAAATGCTTTAATTTTTCCACTATTATTTGAAGTTAAATTTCTTTTATTCTTATTTGACTTAGAGTCTTATTAGGAAAAGCTACTGAATTCTATAAAATGCTTCTTCATCGTCTCTGCCTATAGTTGTATCTTTTAAATTTCTTATTTTGTTAGTGAAAATAGCATTAATAGGCTTTCTAAATATTAATCAATTTTTAGTATCTATAATTTACCACACTTGGTTAAGGTATATATTTTTTTTAATATCTTTTGTTTTATTTATTTATTTTTATGTAGTGCTGAGAATCGAACCCAGGGCCTCGCACTTGCTAGGCAAGAGCTCTACCACTGAACTACAATCCCAGCCCCAGTGTAAATGTTTTTAAGCTGTAATATTATTTCTTCATTTTTTATTTTATCTTATTTTGTAGACACATACTTAGCCATATGTAAAATGTAAATAAACAAGTAAATATGTTCATGTAGTAAATAGTTTTTATGTAGTAAAGTTATGAATTTTTTTTCCTTTTTTGCTTAGGATTTTTTCCCTTTGTCTTTTTCTCACCTCACATACCATCAACCCTTTCACATGCCCGTGCCCTTGCTTTCTCTGTCTCCATGTCTATCTGTCTGTTTCTCTCTCTCTCTTTCTCTCTCTCTCTCTCTCTCTGATACTGAGGATCAAACCTCGGGACTCATGCATGATAAGTGTGTTCTCTACAACTGAGCTATATCCCCAGTCCTACTAATTCTTTTTAACAAACAAATGTTATATGGGTTTCTCTTCATGTTTTCTCTCCATACTCACATAATGTATAATCTTATTTATACATATACATATGTAACTATGTACACATATAAGGTTTTGCATTGTTTGTTTACAAAATGGGGATCATGTTCTACATACTTTTGTACATCTTGATTTTTTTTTTTGCTTAATAGCACCCAACTGTAATAATAATAAATCAGTAAAATAGTTCTAATTTATTTGTTTTAAGGCTACTCTTTAATATTTATGGTGGGTATTGCTGGGAGCCATTAGCCAAGTAGGTATGACAATTTCCTTGCCAGCGTACCCCATGTTGCTTAGTGGAAGGACTCGTGGAAATAGGACATTTTGCAGTGACATTGAATGTAGGTGACCTTGCTCAAGGACCAGGGCGGATTAGGGTGTTCCCGGTTTAGGATAATTGGGTTTAGGGCGTTCCAGGTTTAAGATTATTCCTGCTAGGAATAGGGCGTATCCTGCTTCCTGAGTTCCCCTTGAGTTCTCAAGGGATTCAGACAGTATTTTTTGGGAGACAGAAGCCCAGTGGAGGTGGATTTGGGCAGAGAACGTGGATTTCCCCAGAAGGTGATTGTAGACGGCTGGTGTGAGTTCGGGAATAAAGAGTTGCTGTTTGAATCTACAAGCTGTGTGGTGGCTCGTGATTGTGTGCCCAGCCAGACTGCGGCATTTGTGCCCAGCCAGACTGTGGCAGGGTATAACATAATAGACTCAAAATTCCTAATTCATTTGTCAAGCAAAGCCACACAAAATATTCAGATCATGTGCTTTATGCTTGGTTAGTATGATTCAGCTACAATGATACCAAATATAGACCTGATGGCAAAGATAGATGGATGGATTGATAGATTGGTAGAGATATAGATGTTAGTAGATTACTTTCTAAACTAAAATAGTATGTGTAACTATATACAAGCATGTGTGTACATGTGTATGTATTGCCTAACCTGTCTCTATTTTATACAGAAAAAATTTTAGGTATGATGCCCTTCGGTGACCCCAGGGGGATTCTCCCAAGTATTCATGCCTGTCTCATGTTTGGAGATAATCTGAAGGATAGGTAGTGAAATTACTTAAGTAATTTATAATTCCAAATTGCTCTTCTGGTACATTTCTTCAGTTGACACAATTTATTTATTTTTTATTTCAAAGAAAACGGTTTATTAAAGACAATGTTCAGCTAGGTTGTAGCTCCTGCCTGCAATGCCAAGTACTTGTCCCAGGTCCAATGCAGAGAGCCACCTTCCCAAGCAGATCTCAGCAATGGCTAAGCCTCTGGCAGCTCCCCACACTCCCAGTCTCCCTTGGGGGCCATTTGAAAAGGGGGAATCAAAGGCACAGGGAACCCAGGCAACACTGAAAGTCTGTAAATCTCTGAATTCCCTCTGTAGCTGAGGATTAGGATTGGACATTTCCCCAACTGGAACACGAAAGTCAAACCCACTGGCCACTAGAAATTAGGCATATTGAAAATAGGCTAGACTTAGGGGTACCCAGTAATAATGCCTCTAGGGGAAACCACATTCCCATTTCACCCCTGCATGTCCTCTTTGGGGGTGGGGAGGGGTGGGGGGGTGGTCTTAGTAGGGTCCATGAGACCAGGGTTCTCTACCCCTGGCCTTCTCACTCAATATGCTAGTCTTACCTTCATGTGAACAATTAGCTGAGGCCAGGGTGGGCAGTGCTCAAGGCTGTAATCCCCAGAGGACTGCATCCTTCTGTAATATTTTATAGTTGTTTAAATAAACATGATAAACAAAATACCATTGTTCCATTGGGGAAAGGGACAGGCAGGGACCAATTTTTACAATATTGAAGTCTTCAGCTCCTGGCACAATATCTACTCTAAAACAAGGACCCCATAATACTGGTTGAACTTAACTGGCCTAGGCAATGTGATAGGAAGGAGCAAATTTCAAGCAGAAATTACAACTAAAATTCTCAACTTCACTGTTCATTAAAGATGGGATACTATTGTGATTATGCTTATCTTACTATACCTCTTATTAACATATATTGGGAAAATACTTATTTCGTTTAGGGACACAGAGTTTTTCATTGATTTTTGTTTGTTTAACTTGGTATTGTTCTTTAACTTTTTTTATAAAAATTATATATTTTATATATAATTATATATTCACTTTTTTATTTTTTAATTTTTTTTTTTTAATAATTGTAATATTTATTTTTTAGTTTTCGGCGGATACAACATCTTTGTTTGTATGTGGTGCTGAGGATCGAACCCGGGCCGCACGCATGCCAGGCGAGCGCGCTACCGCTTGAGCCACATCCCCAGCCCTATATTCACTTTCTTAAAACAGGGCTCATTATATTGCCCAGTCTAGCCTCAAAAACCTGATCTCTTGTGCTTGGTTGTGGCTCAGTGGTAGAGCGCCTGCCTTGCATGTGTGAGGCACTGGGTCCGATTCTCAGCACTACATGTAAACAAATAAATAAAGGTCCATCGATAACTAATAAAATATTTTTTTTAAAAAACTGATCTCCTAGGGAAGAAGGGGAGAAATGCTGGGGAGTGATACTGGCCAAATTATATTGTTATATTCTGTACTGTGTGCATATACCCATATGTAATAACAAATCTCATTAGTATGCACAACTAAAAATGTACCAATAAAAAATGTGGGGGAAAAAAAAACCAAAAAACTCCTGATCTCAAGAGATCTTCCCACCCAGTGCTAGGACTTCAGGTATAAGCTACTGTACCCAGCTAAATATTGTATGTATTTAAGACGTACAATATGGGCATGGTGACATACACCTGTAATCCCAGTGACTTGGTAGGCTGAGGCAGGAGGATTGCAAGTTCAAGAGAAGCCTCAGCAAATTAGTGAGTCCCTAAACAACTTAGTGATACTCTGTCTCAAAGTAAAAAATAAAAGGGCTGGGAATGTTGCTCAGTGGTTAAGCACCTCTGGTTTCAATCCCCATTACAAAAAAAAAAAAAAAGATGTACCAGCATAGCTCAAGGATAAGGGTATGTACTCATCTCCTACATGCTCACTTCTGTTCATGGTGGCCCCCCACATCCTCACACAATTATCTTATGTGTATGTACATTTGCAATAAGAGCACCTGGTATCTACTTTCTCAACAAATTTCTAATACCATGTTGATAGATTATTACAACAACATAATATTACTAACTGTGTTCATCATACTGTGCATTAGATCCCTAGACTTATTTTTATTCATAACTGCATCTTTGTCCCTGTTGATCAATACCTCCCAATTTTCCTGACTTCCTACCCCTGGTAATCACTGTTCTACTATATCTTTATGTATTCGGCTTTTTTAGATTACACACATAGAAGAGAACATGCAGTATTTTTGTGTCTGTCTTGTGTTGCTTAGCATAATGACTTTCATTTTCATCCATGTTGTCAAAAATGGCAGGATCACCTCCCTTTCTAAGGCTGAATAATATGCCATTGTGTGTGTGTATACATACACAGTTTCTTAGTTTCTTTTCACATTCATCCACCTATGGATACTTAGGTTGGTTCCATATCTTGGCTATTTTGAGTAATGCAACAATTAACATGGGAGCACAGGTATCTCTTTGAGGTAGAAATTTTTTTTTTGAGTATACACCCAGAAGAGACATTGTTAGAGCATATGGTAGCTCTATTTTTAACTTTTTGAGGAACATACTTTGTACCATAATAGGTAACAATTTACATAACAACCAACAATGTACAAGGGTTCCCTTTTCTATGCCTCTTCAGCAGCACTTACCTCTTTACTATAATAGTTATTCTAACAGGTGTAAAATGATATCTCATTGTGGTCTTTATTTTTTTCCCCTGGTAATTACTGATGTTGAACACTTTTTCATATATTTGTTGGCTATTTTTTCAAAAATAGTTTTTTAGTTAAGCATGGACACAATATCTTTATTTTGTTTATTTGTTTTCACGTGGTGCTGAGGATCGAAGCCAGTGCCTCATGTGTGCAAGACAAGTGCTCTGCCACTGAGCCGCAACCCCAGGCCCTGTTGGCTATTTTTATGTATTCTTTGGAAAAATATCTACTCAGGTCTTTTGCCCATTTTAAAATTGCATTATTTGGGTTTTTTGTTTGTTTGTTTGTTTTTTGCTATTGAGTTGTATGAATTTCTTATGTAATTTGGCTATTAATCCCTTATTAGATATACAGTGTATAAATAATTTCTTTAATCTCTAGGTTGCCTTTTCAATTTTGTTATTTTCTTTGCTGTGCGGAAGGTTTTTTTTGCTTGTTTTGTTTTTTTGTACTAGGGATTGAACTCAGGAATGCTTAACTACTGAGCCACCTCCCCAGCCCTTTTTACTCTTTAATTTTGAAACAGGGTCTTCAGAGTCTCACTAAACTTCTTAGGGCCTTGCTGAGTGCTGAGGCTGGCTTTGAACTCACAATCCTCCTTCCTCAGCCTCCCAAGTCCACCATGCCTAGCTGTAGAAGCTTTTAGTTTGACCTAGTTCCACTAATCTATTTTTTTTTAACCTGAGCTTTTGATATTATATCAAAAAATATTTGCCAAGGCCAATGTCAAGAAATTCTTCTTCTGTTTTCTTCTAAGAATTTTACAGTTACGTATTGATCTTTAATTTCAATCCTCAGGGGAAAAAAATGGATTAATACAGACAGACCTGAATCTCTAGAATAGCCAGACACATACCGAAAGGGTGGAAAATGAGACACATAATATATGTGTGCTATTGATTTTTTTCCCCTTTTTCCTTAAAGAGAAAGACCAAAGGAAACTCTAGTTATTTGTGGTGTATTTTCTTCTAATTGTGAATTTACTGTATTCATGGTAACTAAATTAAAACATCTTATTATTTGTTTTACATAATAACTATCTTTTTATTGGTCAATTATTAATAACCAATCAGATTCTTTACCTGTTTTAATCCTATCTATGATAATAACCAAGCCTTTGAAAATTCTTGTCCCAGAAGTAATTACAGAAATGTTCACATGTTATAATACTTTTCAGTTCTTTAAAACATGTAATTAGTTGAAAAGATAATTTCGTTTACATATACATTAAAATGTGAATTTTTTAGTAGCTCAATTTTATTCAATTACTGGACATGATACCTGTAATAGCCTTAACATAAATTGATATAAAAGAAAAATTCACTCATAATCCCAACATAATCACAAATCAAACTATTTTCAATTTTAGTACCATTGATAAATTTTTTTTAATTACTGATGCTATTTTAGCCTTTGCTTTTCTATAATCTAGAATGATAAATCTTTCATGTTTTCAGTTTTTCTATTTACTTCAGATTATCTGAAGGATACTAAAAACTCTATGGATACCTTTTCATTCCAATGTATAGATTGTATAAATTGTTCTATCAATGTATAAATATTTATTTATATGAAAATATATCAAACATACTAATATGCACTAATAAAAATTTAAAAAACAAGCACACGTTAAAATGAATAAGTGATCATACTTGTTCCATGTGATCTCTAGAAGTAATGTGTGTTCTTAGTAACTCATCTTTGCATCTTCTATATAATTATTAAATATAAACGAGATTTAAAGTTATAGAAGATACTAGATACATACCTGTATATATTTATTAGTAATCATTTGGGGATGTTATTGTTGTTGTTTAGTACTGGGAATTGAACCCAAGGGTGCTTTACAACTGAGTTACATCACCAGACTTTTAATTTATTTTATTTTATTTTGGTGGTACTGGGGAATTAAGAGACTTTTTAATATTTTATACTGAGACAGGGTCCTGCTAAGTTGTTGAGGTTGACCTTGAACTTGCAATCCTCCCACCTCAGCCTCCTGTGTCTCTGGGATTACAGGTGTATGCTACCATGTCTGGCTGAGAATGGGTCTTATTAAACTGGCTCTGCATTAAAAAAAAAAAATTCCTACTAAAAAGAAATTAGGAGTATTCTCCCAAAGCCTGTTGTATAATTGATGGATTTTCTTTCTAGAATGACTCCTGAAGGATTATTGGATTTGTTTGTTTGTTTGTTTTAAGATGGTCTTGAACTCATGAGCTCAAGTGATCCTCCCATCCTTCTCTTAGTGGTTTCTGAAAAGTAAAACCAGCAACCGTGCCTTCTTTTCTAGAAACAATGAGATTTAGTACCTCCGACAAGAGAACGCAATGCAATATTGAAGCTGTATTCACGAGTAATAACCAAGGCCGAACTTTTCTCAGCCAGAGTTGGACTATTTCTGCTTCAGAAGACTTCTTGGCCCTGAGACAAACAATAATAATAAATTTCATTTACTGATCCCTTAATATATACCAAATGTTGTGCTAAGAATTTTTCATACATTGCTTGGCTCAATTCTCATGGAAAATGTATTAGATAGGAAATTAACATAAATTCCCATTTAGAGGTGAGATCACTAAAACACACCAAAAAAAATGAGCTAAATATTTACAAAGGTCACACCACTGGAAATTGATGGAGCTAGAATCTGAACACAGTCAGCCCACTCCAAGAGCTCACACTCCTAATGCCTCAGGGGCCTGAGTACTGGTCACCTGGTTCTGGGAGATTGGTTCTTGGAGGGGGTCTGGGGAAGTCTGAGCATGGGTCAAGATTCAGGAAGTAAAATGACCACAGTGCCTAACAACCTTTGTTACTGCATCCTGCACACTGGGATTCTTTCCTGTCTAAGGCCTAAACTTGTTTTTCTTAATGAAAAGGATGAAAGGGAATGGGAAACTGTCCAATCAGGAGATCTTGGGAGAGGAAATGTATTAATGTATCAGAGCGGGAGTGAAGAAACATTTCTTAACTCAGCTGGGATTGATGAGTAAAAACAAAAGTAGCCCCTCCTCAATAAAATAGAGCAAATGTGGGGCTGGGGATGTACTCAGTGGTAGAGCACTTGCCTAGCCTTAGAGGCCCCAAGTTCAATCCCCAGTTCAATTTAGGCATTGATAAGGATAATCACACACACACACACACACACACACACACACACACACACACGAGTGAGCACAAATGAAGTAGTGAGAAAAAGAGACCAAAGATCCTCACAAAATGATGAATCCTTCATATTTTATAGGACTGACACCATGACCCCATTCAAATGCATGTTTCAGCCCTCTTTTAAAGTAGGATTTTTATCCTTATTAATTTCTGATTAAATATTTTTTAAAAAATTTTGTGTCTGTTATCTTTTTTCATACCATTTGGACACCATCCTGACAGAATCTGGCGCAAGGAGGACCCTGAGAGTGGCAGAGGGAGTCACTCCTTACATCATCTCCCCTATCCAGGAATGTCCTGGTTAATTTCTGACCCTAAGGTGTTTTCTGATTGATTTTTTTTTTCTAACAAGGATCATAAATTGGACAAGTCTGTCCAGACCCATGTAATTTCTCCCCACTTCTTATTTCTTTCCTATGTAACCCCCTTTAAAATCAAGCAACTGTTTTTGTCTGTAGACTAAAATGACTTTCTAAGTCTGAGACTGGAGGAGTCCTGCTCATTTCAAGACAGTATGGAGCAATGAGAGCCCTAGTGGCCACATGGTGTTTTCTACATATCTGCCCTCACTAAAGGGAGCAAGGAGGACTCCTTGGGGAAATGGTTGATTCCAGAGACTGTCAAGTTCATGTGAGAAGGACTCAGGAGTTTCCTCGAACAAGCTCTCATGGAACAAGAACCGGCTAATTTGGGCATTGATAAGGATAATCACTGCACTGGATTAAAACATACCCAATACTTGGAGTCACATGTTTAAAATGATACTTAAGAAAAACCCAATTAACTTTTTCTCTCTTTTTTTAGTTGTCAATGGACCTTTATTTTATTTATTTTTACGTGGTGGTGAGGATTGAATCCAGTGCCTCATACATGCTAGGCAAGTGCTCTACCACTAAGCTACAACCCCCACCCATCCACCCAATTGGTCTCTTTTGAATGAGGCAACTGAACCAACTTGTTAAATTTGAAGCTGGTGGGCTGGGGATGTGGCTCAAGCGGTAGCACACTCGCCTGGCATGCGTGCAGCCTGGGTTCGATCCTCAGCACCACATACCAACAAAGATGTTGTGTCCGCCGAAAACTAAAATAAATATTAAAAAAAAAATTCTCTCTCTCTCTCTCTCTCTCTCTAAAAAAGAAAAAAAAAATTGAAACTGGTGGTCAGGCGTAAGGGTGCATGCCTCTAATCCCAAAGGCTCAGAAGCCTGAAGCAGGAGAATTGCAAGTTCATAGGTCATCCTTAGCAATTTAGCAATGCTCTAAAAAGGTCTAGAAAGACCCTGTCTCGAAATTAAAGTAAATACATGGGTACTTATATTTTATTTTGAGACACAGTCTTACTAAGTTGCTGAGGCTGGCTCAGTGGTAAAGCACCCCAGGGTTCAATTAGGGTACTCCTCCTGCAAAAAAAAAAAAAGAAAGAAACTGGTACATAAAAGAAAATATTGATCATTATTCCTGTTATTTCCTATACACTTTACCTCAGGATAACCAAATAATGAACAAATTTTGTCCTTATAGAAGAATTACTAAACACAGAATTAGCATAACAAGAATAATGAAGGGACTTGCCAAATATACATGATATACCACTTGCCAACCTGCATACATGATATACCACTTGCCAACATGTCCAGAGTGGCTCTGGGAAGAGCACTGAATTCATTCTTCCCCTAGACATACGAGTGCCACATGACTATGCAATATTTTTTATACTTTAAATAAAATCCTTTGCTTCTTTTTTAAACTAATCATTGCTTTTAATGTTTGCACTGATTTAGCTGCATGATTATTCAGAAACTTCCATTTAGAAAACAAGTTATTTTTACAGCAGCAAAAACCTAAACACAGTTAAATGCATTATATATAATTTGGGAACCAAAGAGGTCAACAGATCAGTTTTGATTTTTATTACATGATGAGATCATCTTGTATGAGATTGACATTCCTGCCAGTGTTTCAGGGTATAAATGGATTTTTTAAATTCAGTTTGATGTGCCTTTTCTATCCTTACACACCCCGAAGGTAGAATAAAAATGACTGTGATAGAATGTAAGTATATACCCCTAAATCCTCATCTTTATGTTTATTTAATAAAGCTCCCCTTAGGTTCTTTTTTATAATAATTTAAAGCCAAGGGATTTCCCCCATAAACTGGATGAAAGTATTTTACACTGGTATACAGTTTAAGAAAATAAAGAAGTGCCACAGGGTGGGGTTAGGGGTGCATAGCAAATGGGCCTGGGGTGTAGCTCAGTAGCAGAGCATGTACTTAGTGTGTGTGAGACCTTGGGTGCAATTCCCCAGTACTGGGGGACGAAAGAATAGATGAATCCCCAAATGAATGAGCAGATCTTGCCAATAATCATCAATAGCTGCTAACATCATAAAGAATAACAACCAGACTTTCTGTACCATTTGATAAAAATATACATATCACCACCACCCATGACACTGTCTTGGAAAAAAAATCCCACATAAATCTGGTTAGATCGTAGACCTAATTTACAGGAAATATAAGGACAGAGAAACCTGTTAGGTGATAAGCCTGGATACAAAAATCCAGTCAGTAAAAACTATAGGAAAAACAACCAAGTTTATTGAGCAATACAATTACAACATAGAGAGAAGGAAAGAGAGAGATTGATTTTGATTCATGGGATAGCTATAGATTAAAAGAGATTTAAGAGGCATATTAATCAATAGTAATAAATGGACCTCATTTCTATTTTTTTTTTCCAAAGATGTGTACTCTCACTATGTTTTCCAGGCTATTCTTGAACTCTTGGGTTCAGGCAATTCTTCCCCCACACTTCACCTTCCAAGTAACCTGGAAGGAAAAACAAATAAATACTTGAAAGACATAACAATCAAATGTAAGGTGTAGACATTGTTTGATTAGAACAAACCAACTGAAGAAGGTACTTTGTAAACAAAAAAAAAATTGAATATGAATGAACATTGAATTACATTAAAGGATTAATTTTTATTTTGCTCAATGGTAATTTAAGAAATATTTTTATTTTGAATGTGGATATCTAAGTATTTAGGAGTACAGTGGTATGCTGCTTAAGATTTGCTTTAAATACTATAGCTAGCTGGGTGTGGTGGCACACACTTGTAATCCTAGTGTCTCAGGAGGCTGAGGCAGGAGGATTGCAAGTTCAAAGCCAGCCTCAGCACTTTAGCAAGGCTCTAATCAGCTTTTGAGACCCTGTCTCAATTTTGAGACCCTCCCTCAAAATCAAAAATAAAAAGGGCTTGGGATGTGGCTCAGTGGTTTAGCACCTCTGGGTTAAATCGCCAGGACCAAAAAAGAGAAAATATTGTATACACACACACACACAAAATGTAATTATGGCATTTGCTGATAAATGAATGAAAATGGAAAGCATCATGCAAAGTGAAATAAGCCAGACTCAGAAAGGCAAGGGGTTGAATGCTTTTTCTTATATGCAGAAGTTAGGGAGAAATAAATAATTTTAAAAAGTGGAAGAGATCTCATGAAATTAGAGGGAAGAAGAGTGGAATAGAGGAAGGGGGAACAGGGTGGGGAGGGATAGCAGAGGGGAGGAACAGCAGAATGAAATGAACAGAACTATGTCATAGGCACGCATACACATATCACAATGAATTCTACTTTTATCTACAATCATAATGCACAATTTAAAAAACAAATCAGTTTTAAAAGATGGAGTCAAGTTCCACTTGGTTTAAATATGACCCTGGCCTTATGACTCTCTTGTAACCCTGGAGAACAGAACATGTTGGAAGTGCTGCTGGGCTTCTAACCCGTGACTAGGTTAGAAGAGGTGACTGGATTAGAAGAGGTGAGAGAGAGCTTCTTCCTGACTGTCCTCAGGACACTTTCTGTAAATCCCTGAATTACCAGATAAGAAGCCTGGTTACCCTGAAGCTGCCTTTAGAGACCGTGTACATAGAAAGAGAGAGAAATTCCTGCAAGTTTCAAGTCTTTCAAGACCCAAGTCTTCCCAAACCAGTGCCAGGCTTGTGAGTGAAGAGTCTTCCCGATAACACCAGACACAGCTTTCATTGATGGAAACCTCATGAGAGACCCAAGTCACAATCCTTGAGGCAGGTGACTTCCAAATTTCAGATCCACAGAAACCATAATAAACAAGATAATAAATGACTAGTACCTCCCATAATCAGACCCATCATCAGCCTGTTTATTTGCTCTATTAAATCTCTCCCATGTACTCCACTCTTATTTCTGTGTCAATACCGTGGTCCAAGCCATCATATCTCAACTGTTCTATTGCCATGGCCTGCTAACTGACTCCTCACATTTACTCTAATTGACTCCTACAACCAACACCAAGTCTGTCTCTTCTTTAAAAATCCAAGTAATCTAGTCTCTCAGAAATCAAAGTCTTCCCAGTATCCTCTCTGGCCTTATTGCTTTCATTTTTATCTTCTTCTGAGTTTATTTTCATATGTAACTCATCTCACTTCCCATCTCCAGACATTTATTTTCCTAATTGATTTGCATTTGGTTCTTAGAACAGTACTTCCCTTGATTTTCTTTGTTTATTTTGGTACTGAGGATTGAACCCAGGAGCACTTTACCACAGAGCTACGTCTCGGTTTGGGTTTTTTTTTTTTTTTTTTTAAGACAAAGTCTTGCTAAGTTTCTGAGTCTGGCTTTAAACCTGCAATCCTCCTGCTTCAGCCTCCCAGGGTTGGGTTTACAGACATGCACCTCCATACCTGGCACTCTTCCTTTGGTCTTCTTATATTTATCATCTGCTTTGTTTCTCTCTGCTTCAAATTCAGCACTATCCTAGGCATTTGAACTTTTTTATTTTTTCTTTTTGCAGTGCTGGTGATTGAACCCAGGCCCTCATGCATACAACGTGAGCAATCTACCAACTGAGTTACAGGCCTAGTACAACCCCCTCTCCTTTTTTTAAAAGGAAACGTCTTGCTGAATTGCACAGGCTAGTCCTAAACCTTTAATACTCCTGCTTTGGCCTCCCCAGTAGCTGGTATTTATGGGCATGCAACAGTATTTTTTAGTGGCTCCCCAGGTTGGCCAGGGTTGACACCTGTGAAAGAAACCGACCCTTACTCTGACATACCTAAATGGAAATGCAGATCCAATGTTTCATGAAAATAATTACCATTAATGAAAACAGAAGAGCCATTAAGAATCATTAAAATGGGCTGGGGGTGTGGCTCAAGCGGTAGCACGCTCGCCTGGCGTGCATGCAGCCCGGGTTCGATCCTCAGCACCACATACAAACAAAGATGTTGTGTCCACCAAAAACTAAAAAATAAATAATAAAATTCTCTTAAAAAAAACAACAATATACATGGCATAGAGTAAATTATTCAAAATAAATTGGTTATTAGCCACTTCACTTATTTTGAGACAGGATCTTGCTATGTTGTCCAGTCTGGTCACCAATTTGTGGGCTCAAGTGGTTCTCTTTCCTTAGCCTCCTGAGTAGCTGGAACTACAGGCATGTGCTGCTGCTCTTTACTTCATTATTTCATTTTTGTTGAATGGTACATATAAAAGTTTAGGAGAGTGAGGAAACAGTATTCCTTTTGTTTGTTTTTAGAGACTAAGTTGCCAAAGCTGACCTTGAACTTGCAATCCTCCTGCCTCAGTCTTCTGAGTCTCTGGGATTAGAGGCCTGTACCATCACACCTGGCAAATTTTAGCAATTTTTAAAAGTTGGTATCAATATCTACATGCAGGCTTTGTGTTGACATAAGATTTCCCTTCCTTTGGGTAAATAACAAGGAGCATAATTGCTAGATTGCATAGTCAAAATAAATTTGGTTTTGTAAGAAACCATCAAAGTAACTTCCCAAGTGGCTTTGCCATTTTTCAATTTCCTTCACTTCTCAGATTATTTCTTTTCTGCTGCTTACTCTGGATTTAATTTGCTTTTATTTTCTAGTTTCCTAAGGTCAAAACTTAGAATACTGATTTTGGATCTTTAATCTTTTCAAATATATGCATTCAATTCTATAAATTTCCCTGTAAGCACTACTTTCATTGCATCCCACAAATTTTGGTATGTTGTGTTTTCATTTTCATTTGGTTCAAAATAGTTTTAAACTTCTCTTTTTTTTAAATTTTTTTTTTAATATTTATTTTTTAGTTATCGGCGGACACGACATCTGTGTTTTGTATGTGGTGCTGAGGATCGAACCCAGGCCGCACGCATGCCAAGGCGAGCGCGCTACCGCTTGAGCCACATCCCCAGCCCTTAAACTTCTCTTGATATCTTCTTTGACCCATGTGTTCCTTCGTCCTGTGCTGTTTAATCTTCACAGAATTATAAATTTTCCAGTTTTATTTCTGTTGTTGATCTCTAGTTAAATTCCATTGTGGTTTGAAAATAGACACTGAATGATTTCTATCTTTAAAAATTTGGTACATGAATGTTATGTCAAGATCATTGTATTGTCTTAAGCAACTAAATAAATAAATAAATAAAAATTTAGTAAAAGAGCTGGGGACATAGCTTAGTTGGTAGAGAGCTTGCTTCGCATGCACAAGGCCATGGGTTCAATCCCCAGCACCACTAAAAGAAAAAAAAATGGTAAAAGATGTGTTTTATGGCTCAGAATGTGGTCTGTCTTGATGAATACTTCATGTAAACTTGATAAGAATGTGTATTCTGCTGTTATTGAATGAAGAATATAGAAGTCAATTATATCCAGTTGCTTGACGGTGCTATTGAGTTGTGATTTTTTTTGGTGTGTGTGTGTGTATGTGTGTGTGGTGCTGGGGTTTGAACCCATAGCCTTGGGCGTGCGAGGAAAGCACTCTATCAACTGAGCTATATCCCCAGCCCCTTCCTTACTGATTTTCTGCCTGCTGGATCTGTCTGTTTCTGATAGAAAGGTCTCCAGATATAATACGGGGTCCTCTATTTATTTTTGTAATTCTATTAGTTTTTGCCTTACAGATTTTAACTCTCTGTTTTTAGGCACATATAAAGTAAGAATTGTTATGTCTTAAAGAGAAGGAAAAAAGAAAAAAATTGTTGTGTTCTTGGAGAACTGACCCTTAAACCTTATGCAGTTTCCTCTTTATTCCTGACAACTCTCCTTGTTTGAAGTCTGTCTTCAATTAATAGTTAATCCTGTTTTCTTTTGATTAGTTAACATAGTGTATTTTCTCCATCCATTTACTTTTAATTATGTGTTCTTTATATTTAAAGTGCATTTCTCATAGAAAACATACAGCTATGACTTATTTGGGGGTTCAAAAACAATCTCCTTCTTTTAATGGGTGTATTTAGACCATAATGTTCAAAATGATTGTTGAAATAGCTGGATTAATGTCTACTATATTGCTTACTGATTTCTACTTGTTGCCATTGTTGTTTGTTCCTATTTTTATCTTCCACTGATTTTCTGCCTATTAATTGAACATTCTGATGAGCATTTTATATAATTTCACGTTCCCCCCTTTCTTAGCATATGAATTATGCTTTTAAAAAAATTTTAGTGATTATTTCAGGGTTTGCAGTATATATTTACAATGAATCCAAGTCCACTTCTAAATAATACTATACCACTTCATGTTTCATTGGATAGTGTGGATTCCTTTTATAACAGTAAAATAACAGTAATTCCTCCTTCTCCTCCCTTGTACCATTGGCTATCATTCTTTTCACTTACATACATACATAGGCATATATATGTGCTCATCAGAATGTTCAATTAATAGGCAGAAAATCAGTGGAAGATAATGAACTATAACCCCAACCTCCCCCTTCTCCTCCTTCTCCTTCTTTTTTTAAGACAGGGTCTCCCTAAGTTGCTGAGGCTGGTGATCCTCCTGCTTCAGCCTCCCAAGTCCCTAGGATTACAGGTATGCATCATCACACTCAACTGAACTATTTCACTTTGAAGGAGATATTTTGCCTGGAGCTTTGGGCCATGTAAAAGTGGAAAAATCTAAATCCTCACAAGTTGTTCCAATTGTATTTTGCTACATGATAAACCACCCCAAATTTAATGGCATAAAACAGCAACCATGATAGTATACTTACTGATCCCATGGGTTGGGACTATCAAAAGGACACAGTTGAAAGATGTGTCTGCTCTATGGTGTCTGAGGCCTCTAATAGGAAGGCTCAAAAGCTGGTGGGGCAGGGACAGAAGGGAAAGTACCACTCAATCTCTAAGTTGGGGTGACAAGCTGTATTGATTGCCTGGGACCAAAGAAAGTCAGGATAGTCCCCCTAGACTAGGGACTGAAATCAACTGGAGGCTCATTTTTTACTTGTTTGGTGGCTAATTCTGACTGTTATCTGGAAACTTAGTTGAAGTTAGTAACTGGAATATCTTTATGTGGACTCTGCATGTGGATACTTGGGCACCATCACATATGCAGCTGAGTTCCAAGAACAAGCATCCCAAGAGAACCAAGAAAAACTACTTTTCTTTTTAATTTATTTTTATTTATGTATGACAACGGAATGCATTACAATTCTTATTACACACATAGAGCACAAAATTTCATATCTCTGGTTGTATACAAGATATATTCACACCAATTAATGTCTTCATACATATACTTTGAACCACCTTTCATGGTCTTAACTCACCATCTCATTGTGTTACCCAGTCACCGAGTTCAAGGGTAGGAAACAGATACTACCTGTCCATGTGCAGAGTGTCAAAAGCACATTGTAAGAGTGTGTAAGATAGAAGACAATGTTGTGGCCATCTTTGAAAAATGCAATCAGCCACCGTTGTGTACACAGCCCACTGAGATACCCCAAGGACTTGAGCACACACAATGGTTAGCACCAGGTAAAAGAAGCCAAAGAAAGTCATTCTCAGCTGGACTCGGGAGGCTAAGGCAGGAGGATCATAAGTTCAAGATGAACCTTGACAATTTAATGAGACTTTCAGCAATTTAGTAAGATGTTGTCTCAAAATAAAAAAAAAAAAATAAGGGGCTGGGGATGTGGCTCAAGCGGTAGTATGCTTGCCTGGCATGTGTGCGGCCCGGGTTCCATCCTCAGCACCACATACAAACAAAGATGTTGTGTCTGTTAAAAAAAATAAAAAAGGTCTGGGAATGTAGCTCAGTGGTAAAGTATACCTGGGTTCAATCCCCAGTACCTCCCCACACAAAAGTCATTCTCTCAGATCCTTCTTACCATCTTCCACATCTAACAAGTCAATTAATACAAACCCTTTGGATTCTAGATTTTTAATATGAGCTGGAATTCCAAAAATTAATGACAAAGAAACTAACAAGGTCACCTGTTCAAATTCAGCAAATTCAGGTGTTTTCACTTTGGGTGGCATTATATGAATACAGAGTGGGAG
Source organism: Marmota monax (assembly GCF_021218885.2). NCBI lineage: Eukaryota > Metazoa > Chordata > Mammalia > Rodentia > Sciuridae > Marmota > Marmota monax. The sequence continues at coordinate 10,365,347 of NW_026693245.1, forward strand.
CAGACCACCTGATGTGATAACAAGACTATCAGCTTGGGAGTCAGAAATTCCACCTCCTTCAGCTGGCACCACCATTGGTTCATCTTACAGCATTGGTCAAGTCACATTTGTGTCTCAGAGACCCCATTTTTGGAGTGAAAGTGATTGCAGTACCTGAACTATTCATTTCACAACTGTAAAAACCAATAAGTATGAGAAACTTCTGTGGAAACATAAGGGATTACAACATTACAGGAACGTGTCAAGTTTAGCATCTGCTCTCTTAAGGAAGTCTAAGTATGGAAGCAAAGGCAGGAACAGCTCTGAGTGGGAATGTAGTTATGTATGAACTTTGAGGCCCTGTGAGATCTGTAACTAAGACCTGGAGCCAAACTAATTACTTACTCTCAACCTACTAAATTAAAACATCTTTGGCAAAACAAGGACCAACTAACAATGAGATAAGAAAACTGTGGGTAATGTATTAATATAAATCAATCTGTAGGTCAACTGAGGTTTGAGTAGAGTATATTCATTCTTTTTGGAAAACAATAGAGAAAAAGCATAGTTCCTATGGTTTTTATAAGATCCAGAGCTGAACAAACTTTTAAATTCATTCTCATTTTGTTTAGCCAAAGATCCACTTTGCCAAACTCCACGATGCAGAAAGTGGGTCATATTGTTAAAAAAAAATCATTTGGAAATAATTCAAAATTGAAAAGTAATGATAATAAGCATCTGAGAAAGTGATTGCAAAGAACTGAATTAAAAAATCAGTAACACTAAAAGAAAAATTAAATCTCCAAAAGTAATGATGAATCTAGTAAGGAAATTCTAGACTGAAGAGATGCAAATAAACTACCTTCATGGATAAGGAATTTTATTTCTGTTCTTAAAAAAGCAAGTTTATGAACAGTTCATAGTAGTTTGAAGAATAATTTGAAATGCATAATGAGTAAATCAATACATGTTTTCTGATTGAGGGCTAAGTATATTTATTGTTTTCCCAGAAGAGGGATCCTCTGGGTTGTCACTCTAGGCTCTGATGCTCTTTCAGTGGGCACCTTGTCCCTAAATTGTCATAACTTCTCCCGAGCTGATCACCTTTATACAGCTTTCTTTCTCTACATTTCTGACTTCATCTACCCTATGAGCTTCAAATTGATATCACCAGTGGTCTACTCATCACAGGGTAACAAATTGTCTCATTTTGTCCAGGACTGAGTAGGTTCCCAGGTTTTTCAGTGCTAACAGTGGGAAAATCCCAAGCCAGTTGGGACAAATTGGCCGCCTTATTACTAAATAACTCTACCTGGACATTCTAAGACACCTAGTAATTGACATGTTTAAAACTAATTCTTCCCCTTCAATGCCATTCCTCCCTGAGTTCTCTCTAGCAATGAGAGCACTGCTGCCCACACAGTTTATCAAGTTAGAAACCTTATGAGTTATCACAGATCCTGTCTTCTCATGTACCTCTGCATCTCATCATTTAAGTCTTCTGTATGCCTCACTTGAAAACAATGTCTCTTTAGTTGGTTTAAGTTCTTCATGGTCCATGGAAAGGACCTTTGAAAAGTCCTCCTGTTGTGGAATGAAGTGATATTTAACATATTACCAGCATATGTCTCCTTACTTATATTTATATATTGATTTATGTCTCTTTATTAATAAAAAATTAGTATTAAATGTCAGGTGTTCAATGAAAGGCTGAGGAATTGTTACACACTGAAGGAGACCAGAGGGGCATGATAAAGCCCTGGACTGGGGGACTTGCAAACCCATGGATATGGGTTTCAGTTTCCATAGGCTCTGACACACTGAAGTCCCAAGATGACTCCTGGATCAGGGACGATTGATAAACTCCAGGGGAGAGATTTAAAAAAAAAAAAAAAAATATATATATATATATATATATATATATAATGTTTGTCAACGGACTTTATTCATTTATATGTGGTGCTGATGAAGCCAGATTTAAAGTTAGGTAGTCAGTGTAGTTAGATAAATCAGGTCTAATATCGAGTGAAATCTAAAATGGAGACCATGCGGGAGAATGACTCAGGGAAAACACAGGACAACTCATGGAATGTTAATGAAGTCCCGAAAAGGCTCTAGGCCAAAGTCCACCTCAAAGAAATGTTAATGAACAGCCCCCAGCAAAAAGGTGCTGACTCAGAAGTCCTTCCTGACCAGATTACTTCTTTGGCCCACCTGTGTCCCACCCCTCGGGCCTTCCAACCTACATTCCATCACCAAAACTATAAAAAGGGGAAACAACCGCACTTCCATGGATTCCACCTCTTGGGTCCCCTTCTTCCTCCGGGAGAAGTCTTTTCTGCTGTCCTTTAATAAACTTCTAATTTCTACTCTGACCTTGCCTCGGCGTGCTTCTTTGGTGTTGTTCTTCAACATTGGGGAAGCAAGAACTCGTCACCAGTCAACAGCGGTAACACTGAGACTCAAACCCAGTGCCTCACACATGCTAGGCAAGTGCTCTACCACTGAGCCACAACCCCAGCCCAAGATTTTTTTTTTTTTAATATCCAATTAATGAATCAAGCAGTCTGTGGTTTGGCTAGGGCAGACTGTCCCTCCAGTGTCAGGATTTTTCATTCTAAGCCTTGGGGAGACATGGTATTCCTGCTGTTTGACTTCTGGGTAGCCAAACTAAGAGAAATGCTACTCATGCTAATCTGTGTTGAGAGCCACAGTTTAGTTGGAATGACGCCTGGCATTTTGCTAGAGGGAATGGTTGAAAGTGACCCTGATCTGGGATTAGGGCAACTCTGGGATTAGGGTGGATGGGAGGGGGAATAGGGCTGCTCCGGGTTTAGGGCAGATCCTGCTGCCTCAGGTGCCCGCTACTTTGGAGTTCTTTTGTACTTTGGAGTACTTTTGAGTTCAGCCGGGCACAAAATAATCGAGCCGCCACAAAGCCTTGCAGGTTCAAACAGCAACTCTTTATTCCCGAACTCTCCACCGGCACTCTACACACACTTCCCGGGAACACACTCCCTCCACCGGGCTCCGCATGCCAATTCTCCCAGAACCCCTGGAGAACTCAAAGGGAACTCCAAAGCAGCGGGCGCCCAAGGCAGCAGGATCCGCCCTAATCCCGGAGCCGCCCTATTTCCCACCCCCCCAGGATCTGCCCTAATCCCGGAGCCTCCCTAATCCCAGAGCAGGGTCACCTTTCAACCATTCCCTCTAGCAAAATGCCAGGTGTCATTCCGACTAAACTGTGGCTCTCAACAAGTCTGCCAATTTAGAGGCTCCTCAGCCCCACCCCCACCCCCCACCTCGCAGAAGAGATCAAGTTTGGAGACCAATTAGGGACCAGGAATTGTAGGGTCGGCAGGGGCTAAGAACAGGATCCCATACCACATGAGTAAAATCCAAAGGAGATTCCTAGGGTGCAGTCTTCCAACGTGGATCAGTAACTGCTGGGCCCTGCAGATGCACTGATGTAAAATCTACAGACTAATTGGTACACAGCAAAGAGACCAGAGCATACCTAGCCTACACCCCACTTTCAGGAGTTCTGCCTCCAGGACTAACCCTTCCACCCCAGTAACCCTAACCATCCTGAGGATGGAGCTAACATTAAACTCCAGATAACTCCACCTAACTGCTGAGAAGAGAAGCTGAGAAACTTTTGAACTCCAACTTTTTAAAAATTATTCTTTGTTTTATTTTTTATACCTTTATTCTATTTATTTGTTTTTATGTGGTGCTGAGGATCAAACCAAGGCCTCGCACATGGTAGGCAAATGCTCTACTGCTGAGCCACAACCCCAGCCTCTGAACCCCAACTTTTGACCAAACAATTGGTCAGTATTTAATTGAGATCCACCCCCTTTTATTCTCTCACATTTCTACCATTTTTGAAACCAATTATTTTTCATGCACCAGCTTATTGAGGACTGGGATATCTGAATGGTACATTATAGTTTCATTGTGTATTTTTTTTATTTTTACTTTTTTTACTTTTCTTTTTAATTTTTTTAAAAATTTTTACTTTGTATATGTTTTTCTTCTTGCTTATTGGTTTCTCTAGAATCTCTTCCTCTCTTTTCTCCTGCTAACAGCCAACCTCTATTAATTCCTCTTTCACTCATCCTACAATTTTTAAATTTTATCTCCTCTCCTTCTTCCTCATAAACATTATATCCTACACCACTTCTATTTTCTATTTGTCCACCATTTGAGATTGTAAACACTTTTACAAACTTACTGTTTATGTTGTAGACAATAATTGAATACATCATTTCTGTTTATGGTGACAAAACTGTAGATGTCTTAATAAAAGCTTATTTGGTTTAAGACTATATATTGTTTGCATAGGGTGCTGTTAATATTGATCTCCCCCTTAAATGTGAGGTACTAGAAACCTTCAGGGAGACTATAAGTCTACAGGATAGAAACTGTATTGCCTCAGATCCACACTGCTAGATGGGAACACATACAAACAACATAAAAATCAAGGAAACAAAACACTCCAAACAAATCAATATGCTCCAATAATAGAATCCATTCACAACAGAGTAGAAGAAATGTCAGAGAAGAAGTTTGGAATATACATAGTTAAACTGATCTGCAACATAAAGGATAGTGTAAGGAGTGAAATCAGAGATAAATTACAGGAGGTGAAAAAAAACACTGTAGCTAAAGAGATAGGGATTATGAAAAGAAATCAAGCAGAAAAACTCAAAATAAAGGAATCAATAAACTAAATTAAAAATTCAATGGAAAGCATCACCAATACACTAGACCATTTGGAATACAGAACCTCAGGCAATGAAGACAAAATATATAATCTTAAAAATAAAGTTGACCACACAGAGAAGATGGTATGAAACCATGAACAGAACTTCCAAGAATTATGGGGTAACATAAAAAGACCAAATTTAAGATTTATCAGTATAGATGAAGGCATAGAGATACAAATCAAAGGAATGCATAATCCTTTCAATGAAAAAATATCAGAAAATGTCCCAAAAATAAAGAATGAAATGGAAAATCAAATATAAAAGGCTTCCAGGACCACAGATGCACAAAATTACAAGACCCACACCAAGGCACATATAATAAAATACTTAACATACAGAATAAGGATAGAATTGTAAAGGCTGAGACAGAAAAACATCAGATTATGTGTAGGGAGAAACCAATTTAGATCTCAGCTGATTTCTCAACCCAGACCCTCAAAGTAAGGAGGTCCTAGAATAATATACACCAAGCTCTGAAAGAAAATGAATGTCAACCAAGAATTCTATATCCAGAAAAATTAAGCTTCAGCTGGGCACTGTGGTGCACACCTGTAATCCCAGAGGCTTGGGAGTCTGAGGCAGGAGAATAGCAAGTTCAAAACCAGCTACAGCAATGGTGAGGCACTAAGCAACTCAGTGAGACCATGTCTCTAAATAAAATACAAAATAGGGTTGGAGATATGGCTCAGTGGTTGAGTGCCCCTGAGTTCAATACCTGGTACAAAAAAAAATTAAACTTCAGATTTGAGGATGAAATAAAAACCTTCCATGATTAACAAAAGTTAAAAGAATTCACAACTAGAAAGTTTGCACTATAGAACATTCTGAACAAAATATTTCATGAAGATGAAATGAAAAAAAGTAAAAACCAGCAAAAGGAGGAACTACACTAAAGGAATAGACAATTAAAAAGAAACTAATTCAAATTAAAAACCAGAATTAGTGGCCAGGTGTGGTGGCACACGCCTATAATCTTAGCAGCTCTGGAGGCTGAGACAAGAAAATCGAGAGTTTAAAGTCAGCTTCAGCAATGGTAAGGTGCTTAGCAGCTCAGTGAGACCCTGTCTCTAAATAAAATACAAAATAGGGCTGGAGATGTGGCTCAGTGGTCAAGTGCCCCTGAGTTCAATCCCCAGTAACAGGAAAAAAAAAAAGAAAGAAACCAAAGTGACTGGGAATACAAATAATATCTCACAATAACCTTGAATGTTAATGGCCTTAACTCATCAATCAAAAGACATTGACTGTTAGATATGATTTTTTAAAAAAATACCTAACAATATTCTGTCTCCAAAGAAACTCACTTCATAGGCAAAGACATCCACAGACTGAAGGTAGAAGGATGGGAAAAAACATATCACTCACACTGATCACATAAACAAGAAGGGGTTTCTATCCTCATATTAGACTAAGTGGACTTCAAGCCAAAGTTAATCAGAAGGGACAAAGAAGTACATTTCATACTGCTTAAGGAAATTATATATCAGCAATATGTAACACTTATAAATATTTATGCCCCAAACAATGGAGCATCTACGTACATTAAACAAACTCTTCTCAAGTTCAATAATAAAATAGAACACAACATAATATTACCGGGGGACTTTATTACACCTCTCTCGCCACTGGATAGAAAAAGCAATCATGAAATTCATTTGGAAGAATAAGAGACCCAGAATAACCAAAGCAACCCTTAGCAAGAAGAGTAAAGCAGGAGGCATTACAATACCAGAACTTAAATTATACAACAGAGCCATAGTAATAAAAATGGTATGGTATTGTCACCAAAACAGAGACAAGCCACACAAATACAGTTCTCTCATACAAGACAAAGGTGTCAAAAACATACATTGGAGAAAAGATAGCCTCTTCAGCAAATGGTGCTGGCAAAACTGCAAATCCATATGTAGCAAAATTAAATTAAACCTTGTCTCTCATCCTGCACAGAACTAAATTCAAAGTGGACCAAAGACAGGTACTAGAACAGAGACCCTGCACCTAATAGAAGAAAAAGTAGGTCCAAATCTACATCACGTCAGCCTAGGATCTGACATCCTTAACAAGACCCCTAAAGCTCAAGAAGCAAAAACAAGAATCAATCAGTAGGATGGAGTCAAACTAAAAAGATTCTCAGCCAAAGAAACACTCAATGCTGGGTATGGTGGCACATGCCTTTAATCCCCAGTGGCTCAGGGGTCTGAGACGAGAGAATCTAGAGTTCAAAGCCAGTCTCAGCAATAACAAGGCACTAAGCATCTCAGTGAGACCCTGTCTCTAAATAAAATACAAAATATGGCTGGGGATGTGGCTCAGTGGTCAAGTAACCCTGAATTCAATACCTGGTACAAAACAACAACAAAAAACACACTCAATAACGTGAGAGAGAGTCAACAGAATGGGAGAAAATCTTTACCACATGCACATCAGATAAGGCATTAATCTTCAGGATAAATAAAGAACCCTGTGTGTATATATGATTACACTACCAGTGTCAGTCTACATCATGTGCAACCAGAAGAATGAGAAGTTATACTCCATTTATGTATGAAGTGTCAAAATGCCTTCTATTGTCACGTATAACTAATTAGAACAAATAAAAAAATAGACTGTTCAGTGTCAGATCAATATAAGCTGCAAAGTCAAAGGCATTTCAGAAAACCTTTTCTGTACTAAATGCAGAGTTCAAGAGGTCCCATAAGCCAGAAGGACCACATCCAAAGGGTTGTCAAACAAGTGCTTCCCAAAGTAAATCTTGAGCTGTGTGTGTGGCACTTGCCTATAATTCAGCAGCTTGAGAGGTTGAGGCAGAAGGATTGCAAGTTCAAAGCCAACCTCAGCAACTTACTGAGACCCTATCTCAAAATAAAAAATAAAAAAGGCTGGGGGGCTGGGGATGTGGCTCAAGCGGTAGCGCGCTCGCCTGGCGTGCGTGCGGCCCAGGTTCGATCCTCAGCACCACATACAAACAAAGATGTTGTGTCTGCTGAAAACTAAAAAGTAAATATTAAAATTCTCTCTCTCTCTCTCTCTAAAAAAAAAAAAGGCGGGGGATGTTGCTCAGTGGTTAAGTGCCCTTAGGTTCAATTCCTAATACCAAAAAAAGAATAGCAATGTATTTGGTTTGTGGTTCTGAAGGCTGGGAAGCCCAAGTCCATAATGCCCTTCATGCCTCCATGTCTTTATGTGTTGCTCCTACTCTGATCCTGCTTGCCTACCAAACCTATAAGAAACATCACCTTGCTTCAGGTTTATCCCAAATGTCTTCTGATTTTCAAAACCTTTACCAAAATATTTTTCTCTAACTCCTCCAAACAGAGGTTGTTCTCTTACTTCTTGTTTTTATTATGATTAGTTTTTATATTTGTCTCCCTTGATTAATTGCAAATTCATTTAAAGATGAACATGGATCTTATCAATTATTTTCCTTCCCTATGGTTCTACTATTTCAATTCCTCTCCTGTCAGCACCTACAATCTTCATAACTCTGCCCTTATACAATACCATCTCTGCAAAGTATCTTGTCTTGCCCATTTCCAATGCCCACATTCCCATGGCATTTGTCCCCTTCCTAACTAGGTATTCTTTATTTTGCTGACTCCCAGCCACTTATTCTAAGGGAAGAGGTAATTACAGCAGGAATACTGACATAGCCATGGGCATCTGTGGAGGTGCCCTTGTCTTTTGTATCACTCAGCCTGATAGTTTTTTCAGTTCTCTGGCCACTGTACCAAATGTACATAGTGCCTAAACTGGTTTGAAATGCAGATCCATTTTTCTGCTTATTACACCCAAATGCTAGTCCAGGTGAGGGATGGAGTACCTCTGTTAGATAAGGCTATGAAGAAACAAAGGCAGGGACACACAAAAAAAGTGAAGACGGAGGCCAAATGCTATTTGTGTTAATTAGCTTGGTTGTTGAGAATGTACAAAACAGTGAGTGACTGAGACAAGAGCTATACCTGGCCCCTACCTGTTGCTTTTTTTTTTAATGTTGATGTACCTTTATTTTATTCACTTATTTATATATAGTGCTGAGAATCAAACCCAGTGCCTCACACATGCTAGGCAGGTACTCTACCACTGAGCCACAACCCCAGCCCTGCGTTGCTTTTTGATTCAACTTTGTTTCTTTCTCTTGCAGTCACTGGCAAGGTGGTGCTTGAGACTTCCTGTGCTGAAACACATCGTGCAGAGTTTTCTCCAGGAATAGGTTAGAGGGTGGAGCCCTATAGAAGGGAAAGTATGGATATATGCCATGGTTACAGTTGAAGGAGTGTCTAGGTGAAGGAGTAAACTATGCAGCAATTCTGCATGGGGAGGTGGATAGACAGTTTTCCTAACAATAGAAAGAGTAAAAGACCAATTTTAGTTATTTATTAAGTTTTTGCAATATACCAGATACTTTGCATTCATTTTCAGATTGATTCCTCGAAAGTCCAATGAACTATGTATTATTTCTATTTCACAAATATATAAAAAAAGACACCAATTTATTGGGTGCCAAGTACTCATGGAAACTGGAGTTCAGAACAATTAAGTGAATTTGCTCAAGGTCACACAGCTATAAAGCAAAGCAGTATTTTGGATTCAAGCAGTCTGATCCAGAACCAGTACTCCTGAATGCTAATAAAGAATTTATAGCCTGGGCACGGGCGTGGTGGTGCACACCTATAATCCCAGTGGCTCAGGAGGCAAGACAAGAGGATCTCAAGTTCAAAAGCCAGCCTCAGCAATGAGACACTTAGCAACTCAGTGAGACCCTGTCTCTAAATAAAAATACAAAATAGGGCTGGAGATGTGGCTCAGTGTTTGAGTGCCCCTGAGTTCAATCCCCATTACAAAAAAAAAAAAAAAGGAAAAAAGAAAGAACTTACAAATTTCCAACTAGCCACCCTTATTCTTTCTGTGTTCTTGTTCTTGACCTCCCAAGCCTCTTCAACCTTCCATTTCTGACTTTCAGCACTTCCCTGCTCCCTGTCAGCCCATGGGGCCACCTTCACCTTATCTGGGATGGTACTTGCCACTCACCATTAAAAGCAACATAAAGTGAAAGTATCCTGCCAGTATCTGGGCCATCCACTTGTTACCCATAGATGGGTCTCACTTTATCTCTGTCAAGCACATTTAGAGATAAAGCTGCTGAAAGGCAGTTTACTTAAGCTTTTATTCCCCTTCCCAGATGTTTGACCTGGCTGCTTCTAGTAACAAACCAAAACTCACAATGTCCTGGCAAAGAGCTGCTGAAGAAAATTGAGGTGAGAGGGGCTGGGGGTGCAGCTCAGTGGTAGAGTTCATGCTGAGCATACACGAGGCCCTGGGTTCTGTCCCCTAAGCATACATGCATGTATGCACGTGCACACACAAGCACACACACAAAGACTATATCAATCTGCAAGTCTTTTCAGGGCACATTGTTAATTTATGTAAATGATCATTAGCACACCAAGTTAGTTAGTGTAATCAAAATAGTAATAAACTCAGTTTCAAATTCATGCACTCATTCATGTTCTTCCACAATCCAGTAATTTCTACTTATTTTCCCACCTTACGCAACCATGTTGACATAAAATAACAACTCTGTTTTAAAGGAAATGAAAAAAAATAAGTTTTTTAATCTAATCTGAGTGCCCATGGCCTGGGAATATGGATTCAAGTTACCTTAAATAATGTGTCCACTGTGGAAGAGGTTATGGGAACTTTTACAGTCACAGAACCAAAAATGTCAGAAGGGACATGAGTGTAGAGCACCTGACTAGCATGCACAAGGCCCTGAGTTTGGTCACCAGCAATGCAAAAAAAAAGTCATAATCAACTCATTTATCAAATACATTGCTGGAATTCAGATAGATGGGCTACAGTATAGTGGGGGGAATCTATAGATTTTATAGCATTCTCAGCTTTAGAGTTGATGAAGACCACAAGGCTGCAAAGCTTAGCAGTATATTCTGAGACATTAACCTAATAATCATGAGAACATTAGATCAGATAAAAATAAGGTAAAAGGCCTAAGCTAGCCCAAGACAATTTGAGCCCTCAACCTATAATACTCCGTCTCTCCGTAATCATGATGTTCTAGTCAATCAAGGGTCAACAATCTATAGGATCTTTAACAGAGATGTGGCTTCTTTATAGAGCTTCCGTTTACAGCAACATTCTAAGGTTTTCATTTGCAATGAGAAATATAACTGTCAAATAGAGAAGTCGTGCATATTGTCTGGCCAGAGTATTCTACATCTTGACAAAAGGTGTAAATGAGTAAAAGAAGAAATCAACTGGATTAATGTGGAATTAGAACAAGAAATTAGATGATGTTAATATATACTGAGATGAAAAATAAAACAGACACTCCCATCCATGAGAGAAAGTCTCATGTATCTATAGAAGGCACACACACCTATCTGGAATTTACAGATCCTTCTGTGGCTAGTTGGTGTGTACCCCTTTTGCTACTCAGATAAGAAGGTATGATATCAATTTTAGTTCCTGGGAAAGCAAAAAATATGCACATGCTAACCCCAAAACCTATAAATATGTTAGCTTCTATGTCAGGGTGTTTTTCTCCCACCAACCAATTCTTCATCATCAAACATTCCAATTCCATTCTGATACTAAATACCTGGCATTCAATCCCACAAGATTGTCCCTGCTCAGATTCCACTTGCAGGTCCTACACCTGGCCCCCCAGGAGTTCTGACTGATGAGTTCTTACCTGAAAGTTTCCATGACTGCCTCCTTAGCTTTGATAATTTTCTAGAACAGCTCAGAGAACTCAGAAAAACACCTTACCTTTATTATTCAATTTACCATAAAGATAAATACAACTCAGGAATAGTCACATGGAACAGTCACAGGGCAAGGTATGGGGGACAGGGGCATGTTATGTCACCTCCATGTCCTCTCCAGGTGTGCCACCCTCCCAGAAAGCTGATGTGTTCCCCCATCTGGAAGATCTGTGAACACTGCTGTTCAAAACTTTTTTTTTTCCCAGCACTTGAGAAGAGGCCGTGTCCCCGTGATGCCATGGGGGAAAGACTCCTCCAGCTAGGAAGAAAACATGAATCAAGGAATACAGGTGGCCTCTAGAAACACTTCTAGAGCAATGGCTCTTCCCTGGATCCTCCAGAGGGAACACAGCCTTCCTGAACCCCTTGATTTAGCCTAGTGAGACCCATTTTAACTCTGAATTCCAAAGAGTAATGTGATAAATCTGTGTTGTTTAAAGCCACTAAGTTTATGGTACTTTGTTACAGCATCAGTAGAAAAGTGACTGTCTCTCTGAACTCACCTTTTACATAAGCTATATAGACCATTCTGTATGTCAAATCTTCCTTCAGAAAAAAAAAATGCCTCATAATTGTATAGCAATAGTCTTCAGTGTCTAACAGAATGCCTAAATGAATGCTCAAAAGATATATTTTCCCTCCTTGCTTACTTCCACACATAATTGTATGATAGCGTGTTCTAGGAGCTGGAAGAGATCCCTGCCCTCAAGAAGTTTACTTGTATTCTTAGCACTTAGCACATAAGACAGCGTTTATTATTTATAGTTCATGGCCTAATAGTGTATTTTATTTGGCCTGTGTATTGGTCAATTTTCTGTTACTGTAAAAAACACCTGGATTGGTAATTTATAAAGAAAAGAGGTTATTTAACCCACTGTTCTGGAAGGTCAAGGGCATGTACCAGCTTATGCTTAGCTCTGGTGATGGTCTCATGGTGCATGGTAGGAGTGCAGGTAAAAGAAAGAGGTCATGTAGCCAGATAGGTAGCTACAATGAGGGAAGGGGCTAGTCATGTTTTTGGGAGATTTGTTTTGTTTTCTTTTGGTACTGTGGTACTCTACCCCAGAGCTACACCCCCAGCCCTTTTTATTTTTTATTTTGAGATATTCTTGCTAAGTAGCCCAGGCTAGCCTCTAACTTGGAATCCACCTGCTTCAGCCTCCCAAGTTCCCAGCACAGTCTTGTTTTTTTTTATAACAACACTTTGGTAAGAATTAATTCAGGATACTATGAGAACTGCATTCCTCTCTTCTGAGGGTCACATCCCCAATGACATCCTTCTAGGCTCTGCCTCTTCAAGGTCCCACCACTTTTCGACCTCTTCACAAGCTTGGGGACCAAGCTTCCAACATATGAACCTTGGGGTAGAACATAGCCAAACATAAGTGGGTTTTTTGGTTTTGTATTTCTCAGTGCTGAGGAGTAATGCAGGACCTGTATATGCTAGGCAAGCACTCCACCCCAGCCATAGATTGAGTTTAAAAGACTTTTAATTATAATAATTCCAACATAGAAAAGGAGAGTATACAAACCACTGTGTCCATCCTGCTGCTTCTACAATTACCAACATTTTGCCGATCTTTGCAAATTGTATTTTAAATATTTGAGTTAGTTACCCATAAGTAATTGTCAGGAAATGTTAATGAAATTTCATATTGAAAGAAAAAAACAGAGCACTGGAGCACTGTTCAAAGGCACAAATCAACAGTGTAGATTATAGTCACATTGTTATGCAATAATCTCTAGAACTCTCTTCATCTTGGAAAACCGAATCTTTGCACCCATGAAACAAGCCCCTCTTCTGCCTCCCCCCAGCTCCTGACGATCATTTCACATTGTCTCTATGGATATGACTATTTTAGATATCTCATATGTTTGGAATCATACATTATTTGGCCTTTTGTGACTGGTTTATTTCACTTACTATAATGTCTTTAAGGTGTGTTCATATTGTAGCACATGTGAGAATAATATTCCAATATTATTAACACTAATATTCCAATTTGTGTATATAGCACATTTTGTTTATCCATTCATTCACTGATGGACACGAGGGCTGATTTCCCCTTTGACTGTTATAAACAATGGGGCCATAAACATGTACATATGCAAATGAACATGAACACGTACAAATATCTGTTCAAGTTCCTGCTTTCGGTTGTTTTATGGCATGCAAATAGAATTTATTTTACAGAAGTGATAAATTTATCTTTAATTTTTGCAGAACCTCTATACTGTTTTCTGTAGCACCTATTCCATTTTACATCTTCACCAATAGAGTACAAGGGGTTCCAACAACCTCATCCACACTTATTTTCTTCTTTTTGGCCTAATGGAATATTTTATTTGGCCTGTGTATTGGTCAATTTTCTGTCACTGTAAAAAACACCTGGATTGGTATTTTATTTTATTTTATTTTAAAATATTTATTTTTTAGTTTTAGGTGGACACAATATCTTTAGTTTTTTTTTTTAATTTTTATATGGTGTTGAGGATCGAACCCAGCGCCTCACGCATGCCAGGCAAGGGTGCTACCGCTTGAGCCACATCCCCAGCCCCGGATTGGTATTTTATAAAGAAAATAAAAATTTTATTAAAAAAATACCAAGTTTTACACTTGATCTTAGCCAAAAGAACAAGAAGTGCTTGTACCAAAGCACAGTCTTACATGAACATTTAAAAGGAAAAACAATTGATTTTTAAATGTAACTTAAGATGTATACTTGTGGCAACCCTACCAAAAGTAAGGCTGGAGATTCTTGCATGTGAGTGCCTAATAATAATTATCACAAAGAACTCTAGAGTCACAAATGTGTCCTGAGTCAATTTGAGCCTTGATCTCATAGACCTACATAGCTAACTTACTACATAGATAAACTCCATCTGTTTTTCATTGGTATAATTACTGTCTTTTTAAAATTAAATTAAATTTTTTAAAAAGATTAAACTTTCTTTTTAAAATTAAATTAAATTTTTTTAAAAGAAAAGGCATATCCATATGTATCTATATATATCTCTATCTGTATATATATCTATTTATCTATCTAAGATAGATAGATAGATTTACTGTCTTATTTTCAGAGATTGGTTGAAATATGAATTGTTTTGTGCTAATTACTTACCAAAAAAAGTCATACTTTGCTGTCTTGTTTATTGTTATCTTAGCATGATTCATACTCTATATTTACTTTGTCCAGTCACCTGCCAACTGCCACCATGGACCACCATGGACTGCCCTGTTGCCAAATACTCTTAACTATCCATGCCCCATCTGATAGAGAACAAAGATTTAAGGTCATTTCCCCCAACTTTACCCTATTTCATCAGGAAGCAGCTTGGAGATGTCATTGCCCATTTCTCCACATCAATGGAATGTAGACATAACTTTCCCATGTTCATATATGAATATATGACCAGTGAAACTCTACATCATGTACAACCACAAGAATGGGAAGTTATACTACATGCATGTATGATATGTCAAAATACATTTTACTGTCATGTATATATAAAAAGGACAAATTAAAAAAAATTAAATGAAATGTAGAAATTGACAGTGGGGAACTATAACAGTGGTCCACTTTATGCTTTGAATATAGCTCTTACAGTTCTGCAAAAAAATAGAAGTGATTGTTTTTTTAAATAACTATCCTCATGGGTATAAAGTGGTATCTCAATGTGGTTTTCTTTTGCTAGTGACTAGTGATGAATAAATAAATAAATATTTTATTATATATAAATATATATACCAGCCATCTATATATTTTCTTTAAACAAATGTCTATTCTGGTGGCACATGCCTGTAATCCCAGAGACTTGGGAGGCTGAGGCAGGAGGATCACAAGTTTAAGGCCAGCCTCAGCAACTTAACTGACCTAGGCAATTGAGTGAGAACCTGCCTTAAAACAAAAAAAAATAAAAAGGGCTGGGGATGTAGCGCAGTTCAATTCCCAGTAACCACGCCCCCCACTTCCCCCAAAAAAGAAAAATCTACTGTTATATATACCTAAAAAGAACAAATAAAAAATTAAATTAGGGGGCTGGGATTGTGGCTCAGCGGTAGAGAGCTCACCTAGCATGGTCAGGACCTGGGTTCGATCCTCAGCACCACATAAAAATAAAGGCATTGTGTTGTGTCCATCTACACCTAAAAAATAATTTTTTTTAAATTAAATTAGGGGCTGGGGTTGTGGCTTAGTGTTAGACCACTTGCCTAACATATGTGAAGCATTGGGTTCAATCCTCAGGTCCATTAACAACTAATAAAATATATTTATCTATCTATATCTATATCTATATATATCTATATCTATAGAGATATAGATATATATAGATATAGATAGATAGATAGAGATAGAGATAGATATATAGAGAGATATATATAGATATGCCTTTTCTTTTTAAAAAATTTAATTTAATTTTAAAAAGAAAGAAATATCTATTAAAGCGTTTTGCCCATTTCTTAATCTGAGTTTTTGTTTTTTGTCAATGAACTGAATAATTTCTTCACATATTCTGGACATTGGACCCCTATCAGATACCTGATTTACAAATATTTCTCACATCCCATAACTTGCTATTGTTTTTTAAAGTTCAGCTTGGTATAAATAATTATCTATGTGGTCCCTTTGGGAATTTGAATTTCTTAACTGGCTGAAATTTTCTCATTGCAACATCTAACATACCTCATGAAAAGAATACATAAGCTACTTCCATTAGATTTTGAATAATTTCTAAACTCTTTGGTTAATATTTGAAAACAATTTCTTTTGTTGTGTCATTTATATAAATCAAGTGACTGACCTCATCTATTACATTTTCTCTTTAACTTTAATTTTGGAAGCACCTTGCTGTAATCCTCAGGCATTTGTGATTTTAGCTTCACTGATCTTATTCTACCAATTCTTTTTATTTTATTTATGTATTTATTTTTGGTACTGAGGATTGAAAATAGGGGTGCTCTACCACTAAGGAATGTCCCCAACCCTTTTTATTTTTTATTTAGAAACAGGGTCTCACAAATTTGCTGAGGCTGGTCTCAAATTTGTGATCCTCCAGCTTCAGTTTCCCCAGTAGCTGGGATTATAGACATGCACCACAGTGCCTAGATGATTTCTTTTTATTTTGTCCTGAATTTTAACCACTTACTTTAATTTTGACCTCTGTATCCTGGGGCAGAGGGGTGGACTTTCAAAGCCATGCTCAAGTTCTGCAATTTCACTGATACCTACTTGGTTAAATGCATTACTTTTCTGAATTTTAAAATTGTAAACAGTTGCTTCTTCTGGAAGCAAAATTAAATACACAATGGGAAACAGAGGCCAGGAGCTAATAGAGATGTGATGTGCTTTTGATATTATCATTTCTCTTCTGAGTAAACATTTCTGTGTGAATACTCTGTGAAAGCCACAAATTGAATCCATCTAGCACTAAGCCAAAGAGATTTAAAGCACAATAGAATAGCCAAGAATAACAGAACAAAGCAACAAAATGAAAAGACTATTGCCTCTGAATCTCATAAGAGAGAAGAGTTATTTCTTTTAATTGCTATAACAAAAACACACAGATTTTTTCAGCTGTCAAAAATCAATCTTCAGAACTAAATTCCATGTTCAGAATCTCAAGATCTCTTCTCCCTCAGGAAAAAACATCCTAAACACCATCATATCCTTTGCATTAAACACTGAATTCAAATGAAGGTTTTGAGGACCCCAAAGATCTTATTTGGGTCCAGACGATTCTCTCTGAGGTCAGGCCAGTCCAAGTAGTCATTATTACTGAAAGCAGAAATCAATTCCTTGGACAAGTTGTGCACAAAAAGAGGAAACCTGACAGAGACTGCTGTAATTCCCACCAACCAAAATAACAAAGACTCCTTCAGAATTCTAGTTTTAGACTGGCCAGTGATCCTCTCCCTTAGAAAATAAGCCAACATCTCACTCAGATTTCTATGGGGGACATAATTCTACACAGGAGATGCTGACATTGTCTTTGCAGGTCGGGACCTGTCTATGACAAAAAGTAAAATTAGAATAATTTATGAAATTGAGACTGAAATATTCCTCCTTCAACTTTTGCATACCTCCCTTTGAAATTCTGTTGACCACTATGAAATCCACAGATTTCTATATGTTCTGAAGTTTCATTTGAAGACCCGAATCTTCTAAAAGCATCATGGAATATTTTTTCTACATACTAATAAGTTCTAGGTGGAAAACAGGATGACATGGGTATGAGTTCTCTTTTCAGAGATAAATGTCATGAGATTGCAGCCTGGCACTCTTTTTCTTGTTGTTGTTACCAGGGATTGAACCCCGGGGTGTTTTACCACTGAGCCACATCCCCAGCACTTTTTATTTTTTATTTTAAGACAGGTTCTCACTAAGTTGCTTAGGACCTCACAAGTTGCTGTGGCTAGCCTTGAACTTGCAATCCTCCTATCTCTTGCTATTATTATTATAGGCATGTGCCATTGTTCATGGTTGAGGGCTGGCACTTGAGTCAGACTTGCCTGGTTTCAAATCCTGGCTCAGTTATTGATAGCTCAAATGACTTTGGGCATGTTACTTAACCAATTCGAGATTTGGTTCTTCATCTACAATCTTCTAACAAATCAAATCATTCCACTCATGAAATCATGAATGGAATTTTAAATATCTATAACTATGAGACAAATTACCCCAAATCCTAGTGACTCAAACAACAATTTATTTACTTGTAATTCTGCATTGTTTGATGGCGCTGCTACCTTTATCAAATGTCAGGTCTCCATCTATTTCTGAGCTCTCCATTCTGTTCTACTGGTCTGTCTTCCTATGTAAGTTCTATGTTATCATTTCATTGTGACTGTGGGTAAATGTGACTGTGTTGCCCTTGATCGATTTTTTAATAGATCTTTCAGTGAAATTTTATGAACATTACATTTCTTCTTCCTTTTCACAATAAGTATAATTTATCTTATGGAGAGGGGCATATAATTATTAGTGAGACTTCTTTAAGAATGGTAGACGGCAAAAGGACTTGGTGGCCCACCTGTAATCCTAGTGACTCAGGAGTCCAAGGAGCACAAATTGCAGGTTCGAGGCCAACCTCAGCAACTTAGCAAGACCCATCTCAGAATAAAAAATAAAAATGTCTGGGGGCTGGGGATGGGGCTGGGGCTGTAGCTCAGTGGCAGAGTGCCTGCCTTGCACATGTGAGGCACTGGGTTCGATCCTCAGCACCACATAAAAATAAATAAACAAAATAAAGATATTGTGTCTATCTATCTATTCTCTCTCTCTCTCTCTCTCTCTCTCTCTATATATATATATATATATATATATATATTTAAATGTCTGGGGATGTAGCTCAGTGATAAAATATCCTTGGATTCAATCCCTTATACCAAAGTAATAATAATAATAATAATAGCAAGTAAGTTTTATTTAGTCACAATTATTTCCCCCAAGAATAGAAAAATCATTAATTATATGTTGAGTGTCTTTAGGTCTTCAGATCCATCGAGCTACTAGATGACTTATTAAATCCTTCTCACAAGGATTTTTTAGGTTAGGAATTTCTTCCTCATCTTTTATTCAGTCCCAGCAATATAGGAGCCCATGAGAGCTTTGTCAGGTGTTCTAATTATTTTATGGGGTGGGTTAATTATCTCATCTACTGGCTTCATTTTGGAGAGATTTGCCTTTACTCTTTGTTATTATTTGAATCTCAAATATTCCCAAAGGCCCATGTGTTAAAGGCTTGGTCACCAGCCTGTGGAACTAGGTGGTAGCACTTTTGAGAAGCAGGGTCCAGAGTAAGGAAGTTACGTCCTTGGGGACATGCCCTTAAAGGGAATATTAGGACCTTGACTCCTTCATTTCTCTTTTTGCTTCCCAGCTTCCATGAGGTAAATAGACCTCTTCCATTACATGATAGTGTATCATGTAATCCTGTCATGATACACTATCCCTCCACAGGTCCAAAGCAATGTAAAGGTCAAGCGAACATCAGAGGAAAAGACCACCAAGAGACTGTCTCATGCAACAGTAAAGGGTTTATTGGGGGTTGTCACGAGCAGCTTCTCAGCCTTGTCTGGTTACCAGGAGTTCCCTTCCGGATATCTGCACTGGACCCCGGACCGCGACGTACGCGAACACCAAGCACGAACTCGATTGCCTTTTGAAATGCTGGTTTATTCGCACACCACACAAAGCAATACACGAGGTGACTGGCTCACACTGCACGATCTTACTCTCAGGCGATGAGAGTTGATTGTGAGCAAATACATGGAGTTTCCCTCGCGCTTATATACTCTATATGTTTACAACAAACTTGTTTGTGTCTAACTTATCTAACATAAGCACACTACCTAGTTACATCAACTTATCTAACATGGGCATACTATCTAGTCATCCTATAACCAAAAACATGTTTACAACTAAAAAGTCACTTAGTCACTGCAAAGTCCAAAACAAGTCCAAAACAAGTCCTTTTGCTGATTCATGTTGTTTGTTCATCCTTGATGTTTACTCCTGTCATTCCACCCCCTTGATACGGAGGCGCCGATGGTACTGATGGTGCCGATGTATCAAAGCGACAAGTACGGTCCCCTTTTCCAGTTGATACCCATAGGGTATTTCCTTGTCCGTGTGATACAATCTCACCTTTAATCACAGAGTTATCTTTTCTGTTACGTATCCACACCTTATATGGTCTTATATTATCTGGGTTTGGGTCCCCGTCTGCCTGCACATCGATGTCCTTTTGGAATGTTTCCTCAAAGGGTGATCTCCTGTGCAGTCTTTGCCTAGAATTAAGTTCAAAAACTGCAATCAGTATTGCCTTGTCAAATGGCACATCTTGTCCTATCTGCCACAATTTAGTCTTTAATAATCCATTGAACCTTTCAATATTTCCTGCTGCTTGTGGATTATAGGCCAAATGAAAATCCCAATTAATTCCTAAAACGTCAGCTAATTTCTGAACATTTCTACCAGTAAAATGAGAACCCTGATCGGAAGTCACATTCCAAGGACATCCATATGCTGCACACCAGCTCCAAATAGTTTTCATAGTAGAGCTTTGATCTGCATGTCTACTTGCACATGCATGTCCCAATCCGGTACTACAATCTACCATAGTACACACATATTTTCCATTCTGCAAAGGACCAATATAATCAATTTGTACCTTCTCATTAAATCCTCTAGGGGATGGTCTATTGTGGGGTGGATCTCTCCGGAAACGTTGCACCGAGGATGCACATAGTTCACATCCAGATATCGCACGCTTACATGCTCCCCAGGTAACTTTTATATTTCTGCCCTGAAACCACTGGAACATTCCATGTGTTCCAATATGTCCTAATTCCTTATGCAATTGTCGGATCTCATCCTCCGAAATATCAGCATTCAATTCAGGAAGTTTTATATGCCAATTTGGGTCACGTTTCAACCGAATCTTTGTATCTGTTTTATCTAATATTTTCCAAGGGGCCTTATTCACCAATTTTAGCCCTTCGGAATCAAATTTACTCAATTTGTCTGCCACATCATTAAATTTAGATATTTCATCTGTACGTCCTGTGTGAGCATCAACGTGCGCTATCTTTACATGTATAGGTGCCTCCGCAAGAAATTTCCAAATATGTATTCCCCATACATCTTTTCCATTAATTTTATAATCAGATTCCTTCCACTTTGCAGACCATATGGCAATACCATTACAAACTGCCCATGAGTCCGAAAAAACGTGTATATACTTTTTCTTTTCATGGATAGATTGTTCAACGGCCAATTTTACTGCACAGAGTTCTGCTAACTGTGCTGAGGCATCCGAGCCTTCCTTCACTAAGATCTTATTATCACTTGGTCGATATGCCACAGCTTTCCATTTAGTGATATTTCCTACTACTTTACTTGATCCATCTGTGAACCATGCATTTTTATGAGAAGCAACTGCCCCCCATCTTCCAATAGGTTGTGTCTTTGGTTGTTTAACCTCTACCGGTACTTCTACCATAGGCTGAGCAAAAACTAATTCTGATAACCTTAATGTCTTATTATTCCCTGACACTGTTGCATCATTAATTATAGTTAACAAATACCATTTCCATTTCAACACTTTTTGTTCCATGGGTAAACCTCTAAAATCTTCCTCCTTAGTTCGTACCCAATCCAAAATTGGTATCTGAGTTCTTAATGTAACTACTCTATTAGTTAAAACAAAACCTAGACTCTGTACCGCTGTATAAGCTGTCCACACTGTTTTTTCAAAGAAAGAGTACTTGTTTTCGGAAAAAGGAAATCTTTTGGAGTAAAACCCAACTGGTTTAGTCTGACTATTACTTTTAGTATATATGCCCCAATTTCCAAAGTCATTGGCATATATTATATCAATTATAATTTCTTCACCAGGTTGAGGTACATACAATTGGGTATATGTCTGAACATATTCCTTAGCTAATTCTAATGACTTTTTCTGTTCCGGTCCCCATACAAAGTCCGCAGCTTTCCTGCATACCCTGTGTATTGGAGCCAGAATCATTTGCAAATATGGAATATGTAATCTCCAATATCCCAAAATGCCCATCACCTGCTGAGCCTCTGTCTTGGTTTTTGGTGACTGTAAAGCCAAAATCTTATTTATCACTGCATCCGGAACCTTAGGTCCTTCTGTAGTCCACACCACCCCCAGATACTTAACTGACGTGGCTGGACCCTGAATTTTATCAGGATTGATGGACCATCCTTTTGACTTCAATAATGTAACTACCTCGTCCTTTACCTTATTTAACTCGGTCATATCTTTCCCAGCAATTAATATATCATCTACATATGACCATAACTTAGTAGTTCCTTTATCTTGAAAATCCTTTAACGTTTCTTGTAAAGTTACATGTGCTATAATTGGGCTATTTTTATATCCTTGTGGTAACCTCTTAAACCTATATTGTACTGATTCCCAAGTGAATGTAGTCAATTCTCTACTCTTAATATCTAATGGGATAGCGAAAAACATATCACTCAAATCTATAGCACAAAAACAAGTAGGTGAAAAATTTCTAATTTGAGCATAAATGGACTCTACATCTGGGAGAGTACCTGGCATAGAGGGGGTTACTTTATTTATATTCCTATAGTCTACCGTCAATCTCCACTTGCCATTAGGTTTCATAACAGGCCATACTGGACTGTTATATTTAAATGATGATGCCTTTTCTATTATATCTTTTTCCAACATTTCCTTTATTGTGGTGCTAATCTCTTCATGTCCTCCTTTAATAGGATACTGTTTAGTAAATACTGGTGGAGTATGGGGCAATTTTACTGGATCAATCTTTACTTGACTTAAAATTTTTGTTTCAAAACACTTCAATCTCTTCAAAGGTAACCATTCACCATATAATAACCTGAGTTCCTGAATTCCTAATACTCCATGTGGAACTTTGCCTACCAATACTTGTATTGTATAATCCAAATCATATATTTTAAATGTTACCCATTCTTTTCTCATTTCTGCACTATGTCCAGATACTCCTTGTACTATAACTTTTTCCTTAGCTGGTTTATTATTTACAAAATCATCTCTGACTATTGTTACCTCGCTTCCCGTATCTATCAGGAAGGAGTCTGTATATTCTTGATTATCAACTATAAATTTTAATTGTATGAACGGCCGGGTGTCTGGCCGTTTTGCCATCTGGGTGTTCCAAACCTCTGCATTGTTAAACCAAACCTTCTTCTTTGGCCCTGCACCTGACTTCCTCGCGGTACCGGCCTTTGTGGGTTCATTCTCCTTCCTATCTGTCTGTTGTTTACAGCAACATTTCCTTGTGTCCAGGCTTGTCCTGGTCGCACCTTTCTCCAGTCTTTGCCATTTCCCAACATATTTCTGTTTCTTGGGAGGCTCCGCTGGCCAGGCGGGCCTCCCAAACGGAAGTTTTTTGT
Organism: Marmota monax; assembly: GCF_021218885.2. Classification (NCBI taxonomy): domain Eukaryota; kingdom Metazoa; phylum Chordata; class Mammalia; order Rodentia; family Sciuridae; genus Marmota; species Marmota monax. Next base: position 10,388,813 of record NW_026693245.1, read on the forward strand.
CTGGTAACATTTAATATTTCCGTTACCATTTGTTGGAAAACAGACTGGGTTTCGGGCTTTAGCTTGAAATGTCATTGCAGCTTGAAATGACATTTTGTGCTCTTGTTGTAATTCTCGATGTTGCTTTAAGAACTCAACTACATCCCATAGGGTGTTGGCTCCAGCTAGCATGGTTGCCAACATCATTCTATGCTGTTCTGGTGCCCCTTTTATAATTATTCTCCTAAGCGCGGCTGTTAAGTGAGCACTTAAAGGGGATCCTTGAAACTGATTATAAATTTTGCTAAAAATAGCTAACTTCTTTACTATCTTAATCCCTTCACTGGGATTCTTCCACTGTACCTGGCCTTCAAAGGCACCCCAATCTATATGTGGGATGGCCTCTGCCCAGGCTATTGCAATCCAATCCCAAAGTGTGCGTACCCTGTCAGGTTCCTCTTGTATAATCTTTGCTAAAGTGTCCGCAACACTCGGATTGTCTATCTGGATATTAACCACCTGCATCTCCTTGCCTGCGAGTCTTATAGACTCGCCTCCCTTACTATGAATTGTAAACAAAAAGTCTCCGTCGGTCTGACCTTTCTGTGAAAAATCTTGCCTTAACTGAACCATTTCAGGTCTAGTTAAGTCCCTAGTTTCAATAACTTGTTCCAACCCATCTGGGCGTCCCCGTCCGGGTGTGGATGTTTTAATTACTGAAACTGGCATGCTGGCCTTATCAGGAGCTTCCAGTTGGTTCAATATATCTTTCAAAAATGGGTTATTACTTCCATTTTTAAGGGCTTCTTTTACTAACCTTTTGCCTCTTAGCCTGTCATCATCTATATCATCTATAATTTTACATAATATTCCCGGGATTTCTTTCTTGTCAGCCCGTTCCATTATGGGCTCGACGATCTGAGGATTACTTAATGTTACCTCAACTGTGGTTCCTTTCTGGAACTCAGGCATCTTTGCCTGAACAATTCTTTCAATACCTCGCCATGGCGATTGAGATTTTAATTCCTTTTGCTCGAGCTTTAGTTCTCCTATTCTACATTTCTGCCTAAATCTTTTTATTACTTCCTTGAAGCCCATGTTGCTATTTTTAAGAGGATCCTCAGTTTAGCTATATGAATTTTCCAAGCAATAAACCCGTTTGTTTCTATCTTATAAGGTATCTGACTTATTCCCTGATGCCAGCTATATAGTGCCCAATTTTCTATCCTTTCCTTAAGCCACCCCATGCACAGGGACCACCGTCCTCCTAAGGATTTTGGTGGGGGCACTCCCCTTTCATTCCACCTTCAGCCTAGACGCCGGACGATCACGGTCATTCTAGGTTTTCAGTAGAAGAAATTGTGCATTGCCATGTGGGTTATATTTACCTGCTCCGGAGCTCTTCTTCCGTATCCTGCCGACTACGCCAACTGTCACGAGCAGCTTCTCAGCCTTGTCTGGTTACCAGGAGTTCCCTTCCGGATATCTGCACTGGACCCCGGACCGCGACGTACGCGAACACCAAGCACGAACTCGATTGCCTTTTGAAATGCTGGTTTATTCGCACACCACACAAAGCAATACACGAGGTGGCTGGCTCACACTGCACGATCTTACTCTCAGGCGATGAGAGTTGATTGTGAGCAAATACATGGAGTTTCCCTCGCGCTTATATACTCTATATGTTTACAACAAACTTGTTTGTGTCTAACTTATCTAACATAAGCACACTACCTAGTTACATCATCAACTTATCTAACATGGGCATACTATCTAGTCATCCTATAACCAAAAACATGTTTACAACTAAAAAGTCACTTAGTCACTGCAAAGTCCAAAACAAGTCCAAAACAAGTCCTTTTGCTGATTCATGTTGTTTGTTCATCCTTGATGTTTACTCCTGTCAGGGGTCCAGCATGCTGGGGCTCCAAGCCTACCTCAAAGAGGTAAAGAGCAAAGAGCCCGGAGAACAGCTTGAGCAGAGCTTATATACATTCTTTGAAAAGGGCAGGGACTTCACATACAGCATAACAAATCACCTCACGACGAGGGAAAATCAAACAACTCTAAAACATGATTAGCACATTCACTGGCGGGAACAAGTTAGGTAGGGGTGATTGGTCAGTACAAAAGGGGTATTCGTTTGAACTGATTGGTTTAAGCCAAGAGGGGTGTACATGCTGAACTACATGGTTTCCCAACACGTTATCAACCACCATAAACTACTGGGAGGGTTATCTGGCATCCCAGGTATTTCCCTGTCTCATGCTGATTGGTGGCTGCTAGGGGGCTGCTATGGATCCCCACCTAGCCTGACTGAGTCAGGGACACCTGGCGCAGCAGATCTCTCCTGTAGATAAACAACTTAGCAGGGTGGGAATGTCCCTAGGAGTGCTCTGTGGGTTTTTTCAAGGACAAAGGCCATGTCCCTTCCTTGGACAGGCTTTGCTCTGAGATGGAGGCTGGTTTTTCAGCAATAGAGCCAAGTGATCATGAACTGAAACCTCTGAAACTGTGAGCCAAAAATCAACGTTTTCTCTGTTATATCTCAGGTATTTTGTCACAGTAATGGAAAGCTGAATAACAAACTTCCTTTCCTTTGATTTCTTTTGGATACAATCTTAATATTTCATTCCCATCAAAATGGATTCCCCCAAGTTTTAGGTCTTCAACCTGAAACTGCCACTTAACAGTAGATACTTTGTCTCCAAATGTTAACCCCTTCCCTCTATCTAATCTCCCAGTTTATCTTCTGCCTGGCAGCTTCCTGCCCCATCTTCTTAGCTCTACCTGCCTTGTGCAAAGACGAGGTAAAAATGAGAATTTGTAATCACAATGTCCTTCAAAGAAGGGTAGAGCCTTGTAAGTAAAAGCCTTTTTGTCCTCTTGAACATTTGAATGGGTTTGAATATGCAAAAATGGGTCCTGATCTTAGCTTGGAATTAGAGGCCAGTGAGAACTGCTGTGTTCCATATAAAGAATAAGAATTTGAATTTAGGGTCTGCAATACAGGAAAAAAAGGATACTAAGGTAATATGGAATCCAGAAAAGAGGAAGAGAAACAAGCAAGCTACTGTGTTGCTGAACCCCTATACATTTAAGAAGCCAATAGAGTAATTCTTGGAAACAGGACTCGTAAAATATTCCAGATATTTAAGGAGTTCATATTCTTGAGCTGTGAATATCCATATCCCATTCATCTTCCTCAGTTTTCACTAAAGTAAGATTTAAAAAAACTTTATGTTTACAGATACTCCTGTGTGGGTCAGGGTGGGGTAGGGGTGTTATGCATATGTATCAGTTGAGAGCCCCAATAGAATTGACCAATGGATTCAGGTGGTGCAGAATGAGACAGCCTGTGGAAAACACAATGAGACAATCTATTAACTAACCATGTCCAGTGGAAGCAGGAATCAGAGTCAGAGGTCATAACAAAGACAAGAAGGAGAAGGAGGAAATAAAAGAGGAACAGGAAGAATATCCGAGCGGCTCAGGAGGCTGAGACAGGAGGACCAAGAGTTCAAAGTCAGCCTCAGCAACAGGTGCTAAGCAACTCAGTGAGACCCTATCTCTAAATAAAATATAAAATACAAAATAGGGCTGGGGATGTGTCTCAGTGGTTGAGTGCCCCTGAGATCAATCCCCAGTATGAAAAAAATAAAATAAAATAAAGGAGGGGGAATAGATGATATAAGGCATCCAGGATTTGTTTTATATGTAAGGATGGCTGGGAGAAGGCCATACCTACCCCCAAGAATGCACCTGCCTCCCCGCATTAGAGATTCACAGAAATCCTAGGGAGGGCTTTGGACTTCCTACAGTAAAGCAATTTGTATCCAACTCAATCCTTTCTAGAGCTTATAACATAGGAGACTTAAGCCAACATTTAGATAGTTTTTGTTATTTTTATATTTTAGAAAGAAAAAAATTATTTTTGTTTCTTTATTTGCAGCCAAATTTAAACGTTAAAATATTGCATTTTCTTGTCAAGTTTCATGTTTTATAGTTTTCTTGCTATTAACATTAAAATATGTAAACAGATACTTATGTATTCTGAAACCTGTAAAAAAAAAATTTATTGTGTACTAGTTAATCAAACTGCTCTAGTGGTCACCAGTGAAGAACCAAAGACTAACTGTAAATACTGCATAGTTATGAAAATATTGAGGACAACAAACCATTCTTGTTTTCTTTTTCTTGGTATGTGTTCATATAGTCAACTGTTCTCCCTACAGACAGCTTTAATCATTAGCCCTTACTCCCAAACAGGGAGGCTAGGCCATGGTATAAAAGTGTATCCTAATTTCCTTCCAGCTTCTAGTCCTAAAAGTACCCTCAAATTCATCATGAGACCATATTTTTATGGTGTTTTTCATGAATATCATAATCATTATAAATATTTTAAAAGGAAAAATGAGGTTTACCAGTCAAAATGTTTCTTCTGTGACCTTGAGTTTTGTATCATCTCTTTCTAATCCCTGACTTGGACACTTACCAGCAACATTCTTCTTTTCCTTAATCGTACACTACAGTGCTGCATTGTTACTTAGCTTCCTCACTAACTTTCATTGCTGGTCTTTGCAAGTTTGAGCTCATCAGTCCCCAAACTGGTCTTACACCTCTCTAGGACTTTCCACAATGGACAAGAAACAGTTTTATAATTATCCTTCAAGGACTCATCTGATTATTTCCTCAATAGTTAAGGCAGCTCTTGGCTGCCCTCTTCTGGGATCAGGTCCCCAAGCCACCCATTCCTGTTGACCAGCAAACCTTTAAGTCCAAGGTGCCCTAGGAGATGGATGGGACAGGTGTAACAGTCATTTGGCTATATGTTTTGATTTTCTTCTGCTGCTGCCATAGGATCTGAGTAATGCTATTTTACATATATGTATCTATTTTTCATTTCTTAAATACCATAGCTATTTTACCAACAAGAAATATTATAGATGTGTACTATTGCTCGCAGCTAAGACATTTTTTAAAACTCTGTGTGTGTGTGTGTGTGTGTGTGTGTGTGTTGCTGGGGATTGAACCCAGAGCCTCACATCTGCTAGGCATTCATTGTATCACTAAGATACATTCTCAGACTCTTGTAAATTTTTCTAAAAGATAACTTCTCACATTATTCTGGGATGGCTATTTTTGTTTGTTTGTTTGTTTGTTTGTTTGTTTTTGGTACTAGAGATTGAACCCAGAGATACTTAACCACTGAGCCACATCCCAGCCTGTTTTTATTTTTTCTTTTGAGACAGGGTCTCTCAAAGCTGCTTAGGGCCTTATTAAGTTGCTGAGGCCATCCTTGAACTTGCAGTCCTCCTGTCTCAGCCTTCTGAGCTGCTGGGAGAGGTGTAAGCCACTGTGCCTTGCTGGGATGAATAATTTTTAAAGATTAAAAAAAAAAAAAAGAATATGCTTCTTTTCTTTTTTTTTTTAAAGAGAGAATTTTTTAAATATTTATTTATTTATTTTTTAATTATCGGCGGGCACAACATCTTTGTTTGTATGTGGTGCTGAGGATCGAACCCTGGCCGCACGCATGCCAGGCGAGCACGCTACCGCTTGAGCCACATCCCCAGCCCCAAGAATATGCTTCTTAAAGTTTCCAGTTTCTAAGTTGGCCCAACTAATCATCTAAGAACATAAAAGGCGTGCGCGCGCGCGCGCACACACACACACACTTTTCTTTGAGATATAATTAATAATTAGATTGCATAGGATCTTTAGACTTTTACTTTCATCTATTCTTAAGTTAAGGACATAGTTTTTTCCTAAATTAAGAGCTCTCTTCTTGGTTATGTCAAGGCTATTTTGAGGTTGGAGAAGTGCAACAACAAAACAAAAAGAAAAGAGAATTCTCATACATTGCTGGTGAGAGTATAAAATTACATAATTAGCAAACTCTGTGGCAGTTTCCACTACAGGGACATGTTTGCCATTCTATAACGCAGCATGTATACTCCTCAGTATTCACTCAAGAGTAATGAAAATGTCTACATAAAGCCCTATAAGAGAATGTTCATAGCAGCTCAATTTATAATTGCTCCAAGCTAGAAACAACTCAATGTCTACTAACCTTTAAACAAATAAACAAATTCTGATACACTCGAAGAGTAGAATACTAGTAACAGTAAAAAGAATAGCAAGGCATGGTGGCCCAGTCCTGTAATCCCAGTCATTCATAAGGCTGAGCAGGAGGATTGCATGTTCAAGTCCAGCCTCAGCAATCTAGCCAGATCCTGTCTCAAATTTTTTCAAAAATGAGAGAGGAGAGGCCTAGGGAATGTAGCTATGGTAAACTATTTGCTTACCATATGTGAATATGTGAGACTTGGGTTCAATCCCCAGTGCCACAGGAAAAAAAAAGAAAAGAAAAGAAAAAAAAAAAAAAAAAAAAATATATATATATATATATATATACACACACACACTCTTTGACCCTATTTAGTATAATGTTCTAGAAAAGGCAAATAGGCAAAACTTCTAGGGTATAGTGGCAACCTTTGGTAGGGATTTGATAGTTACTGATGGGAATCAGCAGAGAAGAACTTTCTGAGAAGATGGAAATATTCTATATCACAGGTAGGAACCCATTTGGTACCTCAAAATTGGTATAAAGATTATTTTGAATTAAGACATTTGAGATTCAAAAAATGCAGAAAGAAGTTTTCTTTGAATATGCCTTATCTAATTAAAGGCCAAAACTTCTGAGAAATGAGACCCACCATCAATTTCCTCTTCAGGGAAGTTTCTACTACTAGAAAAGAGACCAAGGGAAAAAAAATCTACCATAAATCCCCTCTCCAAGGGAGTTTTGTGGTCCTGAAAAAGACAGAAAGACATGCTCATACCGGTGTCTTTTTGCTTAAAGACACCAAGTTTTAGCATGGTTTGTTATGAAGAAATAGATAACTGATAGACTCTTGGAATGACCATGAAGAAATTCTACTCCGGGAAAGGCAGGCTTGAGTTGGGCTGGGGTTGGAGAATTTCTGCCTGTGGGAGGTCAGTAGAGTACAGTGGTTAAAACAGATGAACTCTGCAGCCAAACTTCTCTGGTTAATAATCCCTGATCCACTACCCACCTGTTGCATGACTGTTGGCAAGTCACTAATCCTCTCTGTACCTATGTCTTCTCATCCAAAAAATAGGAAAGGCTGGGCACAGTGATGCACATCTATGATCCCAGGAACTCAGGAGGCTGAAACAGGAGGATCACAGAGCCCCTGAGCAACTTAATGAGACCCTGTCTCAAAATTGAAAAAAAAAAAAAATTGAAAAGGGGTTGGGGATGTGACTCAGTGACTAAGCACCCCTGGGTTCAATCCCCTTTACCAAAAACAAACAAAAACTAAAATGGTGGAGGGAAGGTGCGAAATAATGGTAACGATTGTTGGGGTGGCAGCCTTCCCTTCCCTCTCCCCTTCCATGGTGGCCATGGGCGGGGACTTTCCACCTGGCTGAGGAGACAGGAACTGGCCAATCAGAAGCTGACATGACAACCGACCTCCACCACCACGGGTTCCTGCTGGCTGAAACAATTGCCCTGTCAACTCATATCAGCCCTGACCAACCAGCGACAGACAGATACCCCGTACTCGGCTAGGCCAACTTGCTGTCGGTAGCTGCAATTTAGATGGCATAGGCCTCCTACCTCCAGCTTCCCTATTAGCATTGTTCTTGCCTTTCCTGCCTATGACTTACCCAGCCCTCACCCTTTCGCAGACCAGTGAACCTCACCTGGGAGTGCCCCCCAATAAACCTTCTTATTCTTATCCCTTCTTATTCCTGTTCTGTGGTTCCTGATCTCACGCACTCTTTCTGCTTTACAGTGATAACGTTCCTCCCACATTATTGTTGTGGTTAAGTAAGTTAACATATATAAAGTAATTAGAGTAGTGTTTGGCATAGAGTAGGGTTTGGGGTTTTTTTTTGTTTGTTTGTTATTTGTTGTTCTGTTTGTTTGTTGGCTGGTACTGGGGATTGAACCTGGAGGTGCTTTACCACTGAACTAAATCCCCAGCCTTTTTATTTTTTTTTATTTTGAGACAGGCTTTCACTAAGCTACTTAGGGCCTCACTGAGTTGCTGAGGCTGTCTTTGAACTTGTGATTCTCCTGTGTCAGCCTCCTGAGCCACTGGAATTACAGGCAGCATATGGTAGGTTTTATCTTTTTTTTTTTTTTTTTTTTTTTTTTCAGAGCAAAGGTATCTTCATCATCTTTTAAAATTATCAACTGTGATTTACTCTCTATAGAGTATCTAGGCTTATGAAAATACTGTTTTGCCCTTCACATACTTAGTAATATTAAAAGGGTCTGGTAGTGTGGCTCAGTGGTACACAGGGCCCTGGATTCAAACCCTAACGCAGCTAAAAGAAAGTAAAGTAAAACATGTATGAAAACATAAAATTACACCAAGTTTAGTTTAAAAATCTAGTTGATTTTTATTTGCAATTCTGGAATCAGGCAATACCTTTTTCAATAAAAGAGAATGAAAGTTTCAATCGGCTGAGCACAGGAGGCTGGTGTTGTAGGCAGAATAGTGATGAAGAAAGCAGAAACACAACAAAAAGAGATTGTCATTGAACTCAGGGGTGCGTTACCGTTGAGCAACATTCCCAGTCCTTTTTATTTTAATTTTGAGACAGGTTTTCACTAAGTTGCTGAGGGTCTTGCTAAAATGCTGTCCCTGGCCTGAAACTTGTGACTTCCCACTTCAGCCTCCTGGGTTGCTGGGATTATGGGCGTGGGCCATCATGCCAGATTGGTCCTTTCAAGGTTATTTTCTTTATAAAGCTTAAAACAGGTGACTTTCTTATCATGCTAAAACTGGCCTATTGGGGGACTTGGCTATTCTCTCCTTCTCAATATTAGATAAACAACTTAGTCTTAGCTTGGTGGCATGGAATTTTAGCATGAGTGACTCCATTTTGGTTTGATCTGTTGGGCCTAGTACAGGATTTCAGTCCAATCCAATAGTCTCCTTATAATTTTATTTAACACATTGCATGTGAAAAAAAAATGATATCAGGTCCTTCCAAATAAGTCAGTTATCAAAAAGGAATACTTGGTTTAAAGGCAGAAAGGTAAAATTTGAAGACAATCAGAATATTATAATGCAATGGTAGAAAACATACACTACACTTTTAATTCTATATGAATATTTCATAACTTTGAAATTCTCTTTTCTTTTTTCCTTCTTTTCTTTTTCTCTCTATTTTCTTTCTCTTTCTTTTTTTCTTTTTTTTTTTTGTGGTACTAGGGACCAAGGGACCTCTCACATGCTAGTCAAGTGCATCATATGCACTGCCAGCTCTTTTTATTTTATTCTGAGGCAGGGTTTAGCTAAGTTGCTGAGGCTGGCCTCAAATCTGTAATCCTCCTGCATCAACCTCCCAAGTAGCTGGGATTTCTGGTAAATGCCACCACACCTGTCCAGAATTTTGCCATTCTAATTAGCAGAACCATTCACTTCATGAAATATCCGTTCTCATAAAACAATTTTTCACTTTTTCTTTTTTAGTCTATAGACAGAATATTTTTTAATTTTTTATTTGTTTTAATTAGTTGATGGTAGAATGTATTTATACACTTTGATATACATAAATGAGGTATAATTTCTCATTTTTCTGATTGTACAGGTTGTTCGGTAGGCAGAATTTTTTTATAAATTTATTTCTTTACTCATTTTATGAGTAATAAAGTTATCTCTATAGGTATTTTTACCAGTTTATTTCCTTCAATCCAAGTGGATCTTTTGGGTGTTTAACATTATAATTATAATTCTGTTTCTCTCTAGATGGGAAAAATGGTGTGGAGATTTCACTGGAAGAGTGGTTTGGCTACCTAGCTTGCAGCAGAGGCAGAAGGAAGACAGGCTACTGAGGCGGTGTTGCTGAAAGCTCCATTCTTGTCCCCCAGGACAATCCAATAATGAGGACATGATTTTAAGAAAAAAGAAAAATGTTTATTGCTTTGCTAGCAAAGGAGAAATACAGGGGACTCCTGTCCCAAAAGCTGTGATTCTACTCATCAGCAGGAACAGGGAACTTTTGAAGAGGTGACTCAAAGGCTACATTCCTCCTATTCTCTGTCTGAAGTTGTAATTCACTTGTTAATTTGGGGGATAGTCATTTCTGAGATCTTCTGGTACCATCCCCAAAGTCTGGATTACTTCATTCCCATGGTGGGACAAATAACTATGCCTAGGTTGGGGAATAAAGGGAACACTGTTTCCCCAGAAATTAGGGAGGGGGAGAGATTAGGGAGAAGCAGAGAAAGGAAGAGAAAGAAACACATTCATTTAAAAAGTAAGTTGTAGGGGTTAGGGTGGTGGCTCAGTGGTAGAGCGCTTGCCTAGCACGTGTGAGGCACTGGGTTCAATCCTCAGCTCCATGTAAAAATAAATAAATAAAATAAAGGTATGTATCCATCTAAAACTAAATAAAATTTTAAAAAAAAGTTGCAGTGGCAGAGCAGCAAGGGCTTTATTCAAAACATAAAGTGGACCACTGTTAGGTCAGGACCCAGACAAACAGATGACACACAGATGGAATAGACCACCTCTACCCCTAATCAAGCCCCAGATACTGCCAGCTCACCAGCAACACTGTCCTAATAATACACGGTTAGAGACAGTGTCTCTAACCATGTATTATTAGGACAGTGTATGATTTTGTGGTGTTTTTTGTTTGTTTGTTTTGTTTTTTGCTTTAAAATACTATGCCAGCCTGGCGCAGTAGCACTCATCTATAATCCCAGTGGCTCAGGAGGCAGAGTGAAAAACCAGCCTCTACCTCAGAGCAAAGCCTATCCAAGGAAGGGGCATGACCTTTGTCCTTGAAAAGACCCACAGAGCACTACTAGGCACATTCCCACCCTGCTAAGTTGTTTATCTACAAATAACAGGAGAGATCTGCTGCACCAGGTGTCCCTGACTCAGTCAGGCTAGGTGGGGACCCATAGCAACCCCCTAGTAGCCACCAATCAGCATGAGATAGGGAAATACCCGGGATGCTAGATGACCCTCCCAGTAGTTTATGGTGGTTGATAACGTGTTGGGAAACCATGTAGTTCAGCACATACTCCCCTCATGGCTTAAGCCAATCAGTTCAAAGGAATCTCCCTCTTGTAGTAACCAATCACCCCTACCCAACTTGTTCCCTCCAGTGAATGTGCTAATCATGTTTTAGAGTTGTTTTATGATTTTCCCGCAGTGTGTGATGATTTACTAAGAGATGCTAAGATGTATGTGAAATCCCTCCCCTCCCCAAAGAGTGTATAAAACTGAGGCAAACCCTGGGCTCGGGGCCTCTCAGCGTCACCAGTTGCTGTGTGCGCGCTCGGAGGACCGAGCTAGCTCACAATAAACACCTCTTTGCTGCTTACATCGATCTTGGTCTCTGGTGGTGTTTTGGGGGTCCCAAATTTGAGCATAACAAGAGTCAGGAGGATCTCAAGTTCAAAGCCAGCCTCAGCAACAGCAAGGTGCTTAGCAACTCAGTGAGAACCTATCTCTAAATAAAATAGAGCTAGGGATGTGGCTCAGTGGTTAAGTGTCCCTGAGTTCAATCCCCAGTACCTCCCTGCCAAAAAAATACTATGCCATTTTCTTTCTTCCCAAATCTCATTTCCCAAAGACCAGATTCAGCTAGATGGGGATCACCCTGCTTATGTGAAATCTTTTTCATTTTGCATTCCATCTTTGGTCTTTTAATTTCCTTGACAGAATACAAGGATGCATGTTGATACAGAAAGTTGTTTTGGTGAGACAAGGAAATGGATTATCTCAGTGAGGTAGGACTTGAGTTTTTCCTTTGTTATGATGGATTAGCTAGAAGGGCTGAAAACAGGGGTAAGGGGTAGGAAGGATAAGGGTGAGGAAAATGGAAGAAAATGACTCAAGAAAAGAACACAGATCCATGAGAACTGAAATTAGAGGCTGGAAATTTGTAATAGGGACAGTTAGCATGGTTCTGGAATTTTTCTACAGAAAAGTCCCCAAATTTTGTCCCCAAACCATCAAGAAATGGTTGAAAACAGTCATTTATAATGATGAGTATGTGAGTGTGTGAGGACTGGAGAGTTTTACAACCTCCAAAATTCAATTTAGTTTTATGAGATAATTATATCTAGTGATCTCAGCTCATTAGCATTTAAAAAAAAAGTAGCATTCTCCTCAGCCCAAGGCATTCTTCAGAATGAGGAAAGGTGGGAGGGAGAGGTAGGCTGAATTGAGAAACCTGAGGGAGAAGTGGGAATGCCCTTCTCCACAGACCCACCCAGAGATTAGTGGTTGGACTGTCCCCTCAGGGTGATTTGGAAATTTATGAGAGTGTTTTTGATTGTTACAGGGACAGCATTCAGTGAACCTAAATTGAACAGCATTTCTTATGTGACTTTAACATACACTGAATTTTCTAAGAATGTAATACTGAATAAACCGAAGAAAATGTGCTCCACACTTTCTTATATGAGAAACTTTACCAAGAAACATTGAGAACTTGAGAAAATGATACCACTAATAACATGTCAGCTAGTTTAAGTCAATATAATACACTGTTTATTTCTGCATTTGTTGCTTTTCAGTCAATGATTTCCAAGTATGGGTACAGATGGATGACTATCCCAGTATGTATTCAAGTGAAACTGTGACTAAGCCTAAACACACGTGTGGAATTGTGTATTTTCTTATCCATCACTTCCAGTTTATTTATTATGATAAAGGGAACAATATCTATGTATGAGCTGGGTGTGGTGGCACACGTGTGCAGTCCCAGCTAATCTGGAGGCTGAGGGAGAAGGGTGGCAAGTTCAAGGCCAGTTTCGCAATTTAGAGAGAAACTATCTCAAAATGAAAAGGGAGGGGGATGTAGTTCAATGGTAAAGTACCTCTGATTCACTCCTCTGTACAAAAAAATACACACACCTCATACGAAAAAAAGAAGGGTAACACACACACACACACATTATATTTATATATAATACAATAAAGAGCAGGAGGTGTAAGATCTACAGAGTTGAAACCCATTGGCCTAGAGAAAGAACTTTTCACTTTGGGATCATCGTTTCATTTTGACAGTATGAAAATCAGGAACCCATCCATTTACACAGAAGCATAAACATTTGCATAAACAGCCTGTGCTGTAGTATATAAAAATACATGCACTTTTTTTTTTCCTAGTGCTGGTGATTGAACCTAGGGCTTCATGCATGCTAGGTAAATAATCTAAAGCTGAGCCATGTACCCAACCTGAAAGTAATGTCACACTTAGGAGGGATATTTGGAAGATAGGGTCACAAGAAGAGCATATGAATAGTTCAATAGCTATTTTAATAGCTAAACTTCATAGGGTACAAACAAACAAACTTTATTCCTTCCCACTCCTGTGCATTCTTGTCTGTCCCAGGACAAATTTTTAGGCATATTCTATAGTATTTTTACTTCTGGGGCATGCCCCATGGTATTCAGATAATAAATCTAGTTCAGTCCAATAATCTATATTCCAAGCTCTCACCAATTCAAGTTCTCCTCTCCTTCAAGCTCAAACCTGTTTTCAGGTTTAAAGCTTTGATGGGGAAAGAATATGGCTAGTGTTGTTATTGCTGTTTACCGTTGATAAGTCCTTGCTTCCCCGAATGCTGAAGGATAACACCAGAGAAGCACGAGAGGCAAATGAAAAGTAGAAAGTGGAAGGCTTTATTAAAGGATAGCAGAGAAGACTTCTCCCAGAGGAAGAATGGGACCTGAAAGGTGGAATCCATGGAAGGGGGAGGTCTTCCCATTTTTGATAGCTAAGGTCTTCTTTCAGCTTTCCCACACTCCTGTCCTTTGTTTCCCATTATCTTGCAGTAACAGAATGCAGGTAGGAAGGTCTAAAAGGTGGGGGATAGGTGGGCTGAAGGAGATATCTGGGCAGGAAGGGCCTGGTACGGTTTTGGATTAGCACTTTCCTGTTTGCAGGTAGCTGCTTCATTAACAGTTCCTTAGGATGGGTTCTGGGCCTTGGGGACATTAACATTTCAATTTCCCAAGTGCTGCTCTGGTTTCCTGGACTCTATTCTCTATAAAGGCCTCCATTTTATTTATCTTACTCGATATTAGACCTGATTTACCTAACTACACTAACTACCTATCTGTAAATCTGGCTTCAGTGTCGTCCCAATTTTCCACTTCAACCCCATCCCAATTTCAAGGTTGCATTGACTCCTTATATTTTCTTGGGGATGGGGGTAAAGAGAGGAAGCAGAAGTAAGGGATGGGAGGGTTTACATAGTTGAATCTGGTTTTGGTGCCCTTCAGATTGGACAGTCTTAATGCTGATTCTCTCCTGTGATGAGCTTTCCTAGATACTTTCCTACTTTCCCACTTGGAGAATTTCTCACATTACAAAAAAACCCCCCTAAAACGGTTTTCTAGGGCAATGGCTCCTCTAGCTGGTCACTTGTGGTCTTCTCTTGGCTCCTGGTTTCCAGTGTCCCATATCTATACCGAAATCACCATTTCTTCCAAGCCATCTTTTTGGACCACATCCAATTCTCTTCACTACTGAGTTTACACCTGGCTCATCAGTAACTACTAAATTTTCTACTCCAAGAACTTTTAGGTGCAGGTAACTCTGTTGTCAGAAAAGTGGGTCACCACAGCCTCCAGAATTTCAAGTGTCTTGTGCTCTTCAAGCTCCAAGGGCAAATGTGAAGCTGAGTTTTTTTTTTTTGTTTGTTTGTTTTGTTTTGTTTTTGTGGTGGTGGGGATTGAACCCAGGGCCTTGTGCATGCAAAGCAAGCACTTTACCAACTGAGCTATATCCCCAGCCCCTAAAGTCCTTTTTATTGGCTTGAGGAAACTAAGCACCTTCCATCCCTTTCCCACTGCCAAGGGTAATGCCTGTCTATCACACGATCATGTAGTGGATGTTTAACATTCATCCTTCTTTCCTTCCTAGAATCAAATTTGCCTTTTGTAACTACAGATGGAGCCATAGGTATCTCTCTCCCTGTTGTACTCATAGCATTTATCCTAGTTCCTGGGCCACAGTAGGCAATAGCTGACTCTGTTTAAAGGATGAATGACGACTTCATTGGTAAAAATGTTTTCTGCATGTAATTTAAAGGAAAGACCAACACAGAAAATCCTAAATAAGGTTATTTTATGATTTTAATTTTCTTTATTTCTAATCCTCCAATTTTATCTTTTTATTCCAATTCTACTTTTCTCTCAACCTTTGATTCTTTTCAACTTCTTTTTCCTCAGGGCATATTCTATGGTACTTTTACATTTCACCTATTCATTTTACACTTTTGGAAGTTTGGCTGAATTTATCCTCTGCAGTAGAAAAGAATGTGAACAACAAGGAGACTTCTCAGAATCTTTGAGATTCCCTTTCATTCTGCTAAAGTAAAAAGAGCTTCTTCCCTGGATGACAGAGGAAAATTGCTGCCTTTTAAATTTCTTTCTACAAAAGGGACCCTGCTTTAAAGGGGAAAGTATTTATAAGTAGAATAAGTGGATTTGATTCTTCTTTTCGTGACTCATGTTGTTGACACAAAAGGAAAGAAAAGCATCAGAATTGTTACACTTACCTCATGGGTTGCTGCAGATAGCCAGTTCCTTCCCCAGAAGCTGAGGTCTTTCTCAATTGACTTTGGATACCAAAGATGAATGAAAACACTGCACAGTATCAGTCACCTTACTGGACAAAGGCCCTGTATTCATAGACACTCCTTAGAAAGAAAGTGACTGAAATCCAAAACACACTGTAAAGCTTTAAAGGAAATTCATTTGCTTGTGTCAATGTGAAGTCCAAAGATGGTCATTGCTTCAGGAAGGACTAGATCTAAAGACTAAAAAGATTCTAGGGCTCTGATTATGTTTGTGTCTGAGAGTTATGTGATAGGAAGAATGGGAAATTCAGATTTTGTTCTATTGGAAATTTCATATTTGCATTCTTTCCATCTTAGTAACCTACAGACAGAGAATGACCTCCTAATAGCCCATATGATAAAGTTTTCGAGAATGTTCTGATTGGTCTAGCTTGAGGCATGTGCCTCTAAATTACCACTTGTGGCCATGGAGATGCATGTTTCTATTAGGCAGGTCAAGGACCCATACCTGCCCCTGGAACTGGAGTAGACATGGGGGAACAGGTAGTCAGGTGGGATCAGCTTCACCTACACTACACAAATGGGTTCCCTCAAGAAATGAACATTTTGATATCAGAAAAGGTTAAGAAATGTTGATCAACCCTGGAAAGGTTTTAAAAATTTTAAAAGTCTCCACTTTAAACTCCTTCCCAAGTTTGAGGATAGCAATTCTTCATACTATTTTATTATCCACTCCAATATTTAATATATTCCTTTATATCAGAAATCATCTCTAGGGGATAGGAGTATAGCTAAATGATAGAGAACTTTCCTAGTATGCAGATCCCCAGCAACAGAAGAAAAAAAGAAAGAAGGAAGAAAGGAAAGAAAGAAAGGGGGAAAAATTTCTTTATTTTTATTTCTAATCAAAATCTCTGGTTTTGATGTTCTGATTTACAAGGATATTTTCTTTTATTGGAATCTAGATACAGATATCAAACTTTCTCTCTTTTTTTAAAAAAATATCTTTTTAGTTGGACACAATACCTTTATTTTTATGTGGTGCTGAGGATGAACCTAGCACCTTACACATGCTAGGCAAGTGCTCTGCCGCTGAGCCACAATCCCAGCCCCAAACTTTTTATCTCTTGATAGAGATATCAAACTTTGCTTTAATAACGTTATGTCTTGGAAAAGGGGAAAACTAGAAAGAAAAGAAAACCAAAAGGAAAAGCGACATAAATAAAATCAGATGCAAAGTAGCTGTAAGTGTGACATCATGTGTTTAATCCCCAGCACTGACAGGGAAAAAGTAGCTATAAAAATGAATGTGAGGGCTGGGGATGTGGCTCAAGGGGTAGCGCGCTCGCCTGGCATGCGTGCGGCCCGGGTTCGATCCTCAGCACCACATATAAACAAAGATGTTGTGTCCGCCTAAAACTAAAAAATAAATATTAGAAAATTCTCTCTCTCTCTCTCTTTAAAAAAAAAAAAAAAAAAAAAAAAAAATGAATGTGAGAGGCTAGGATTGTGGCTCAGTAGTAGAGCGCTCGCCTGGCGTGGGTGGGACCTGGGTTCGATCCTCAGCACCACACAAAAATAAAGTTATTGTGTTGTGTCCATCTACACCTAAAAATAAATAAATAAATAAATATTTTTTAAAAAATGAGTATGAGCCAGGCATAGTGGCACACTCCTGTAATCCCAGGTAGTCAGAAGGCTGAGGAAGGAGGATTGCAAATTCAAGGACCTCCTCAGCAATTTAGTGAGACACTGCCTCAAAATAAAATTAAGCTAGGTGCAGTGGTGCAGACCTGTTTGTAATCTCAGTACCTAGGAGACTAAGGCAGGAGGATGGTGAGTTCAAGGCCAGCCTTATCAATTTAGCAAGGCCCTAAGAAAATTAAAAGGACTGAGGACATAGCTAAGGACATAGTAAGTGATAAGACATCTATCTGCCTAGGGTTTGAAGCTCTGGGTCCCCTCCCCAGTACAAAACACACACACACACACACACACACACATCTTGTCAAAATGAGGAGTGTGATTCTGACTGAGATAATCAGAAGTATTATCAGAAGTACTATCACTGGGGTGAGCACTGGCAATATGGACAAAGACTTCCATGGTGACACTAAGTAATACTGATGAGCATATCAAGCAATCCTTAATTACTGCTGGAACAAGAAACCAGGTATTGGAAATCCACAGGTAATCCAAGCATTTCATTTTCATCATTCTTTCAGCTCTTTGCAAGCCTTTAATTAACTTTGTTGATAAGCACTAAAGCTATTCAAGTTTCAATTCCTGTTCCTTTACCTGTCAATTTTGAAACAAAGATGTTATTAACAGTTGAAATTGTTAGCAGGAATTCACTTGATACTTTGACTATATCCCTTGTCACTTTGAAACTTGCATTTTTTTCTTTTTTTTCCCCCACTCTTCTTTTCCCTAAACTTCTCTCCCTCGATTTCTTTTCTCTAGCCTTCTCCTTCCTGATCTCTGCTCCCTAATCTCATTTTCTCTGAATCACCTCTATAAATGCCCCTGTTCCTGCTGATGGGCAGAATCACACAGCTTTTGGGACAGGTGTCCCCTGTTTTTCTCCTTTGCTGGCAAAGCAATTAATCTTATTTTTCCTTTTTCTCAAAAGCATGTCCTCATTAATGGATTGGCATCAGGGATAAGGACAGAGCTTTTGGCAACAAAATGCCTGAAAATATGGTAGTATAAGACAAAAGAAAAAGAAGTCAAGAACTTTTATTGTTCACCAAATGGCTCATAGCTGAATAAAACAGTAAAGTATAATATGGGAGGGTGAGATGATTATAAAATACTTTAAATAAAGTGGGGGATTTAACAATCTATGGATTATTTGTTATATAATTAGGTGGTAGCGAAATAAGCCAATACCCCCAAACAATGTGGAATGTTCTGATATGTGGATGCTAACACAAAACAAGGTAGGGAGGGGTAGAATAGAAATTCAGTGGATTAGACAAAGGGGAATGGAAGGAAGGGAGGGGGCACAGGAATAGGAAAGACAGTGGAATAAATCTGACAAGTTTCCTATGTACATATATAAATACACCACAGTGAATCTCCACATCGTGTACAACCACAAGACTGGGATCATAATTAGAATAAGATGTATTCCATGTTTATATAAATATGTCAAAATATACTCTAGCCAGGCATAGTGGCACACCTGTAATCCCAGCAGCTCAGAGTTTGGGGCAGAAGGATTTCGAGTTCAAAGCCAGCCTCAGCACAAAGTGAGGCACTAAACAACTCAGTGAGACCCTGTCTCTAAATAAAATACAAAATAGGGCTGAGGATGTGGCTGTAAGAATGGCCTTAGGTCTTAGCCTAAGCAACTCCATTTTAAAACTCCAGTTTGAAAACTGCAGTCTCACCAGGCACAACTATGGAGCCCTCCAGTATGGCCCATGGGCACAAATAAGTTTCTTCTCCCCTCCCTGACAAACTCAGAGTGAAGTCTCTGGCATGTTGCTTTCACCCTGATAAGAGCTAAAATCGACAAGCAAGAAAATCAGGGTGGGGACCAGCAGACCAGATGCTTTAACCTCAGGACAAATGATGTCACTGAGAAATCTGGTAGCAGCTGGTAGGGATTGAAGGGATGGTTGGAAGCCCCAAAATTTAGTATAAATGATGGAGCAAATGAACAGACATTCAGCCAGCCAACGCTGATGCACAAAAGCCTGAGAGCCTGATGAGGATCTAGACTGACATCCCAACTCTTTTCATTTGCCTGATTCTCTGTGTTGTCTCACAATCTTAAATTCTCAGCAGCCCCTTGACTCTGGTGAGAAAAGGACTCTCCCTATGACAGCTTCCTCAGCCAGCCATCAGCTCCACCCCAAGAGAAGCCTCCCTTGGTTCCTGAGCTGATCACCTCAGCCTGATTGAGTGTGCATCTGCTGGACTTAAAGCCTAAGTCTTGAGACTTTTGATCTGACACTTGAGCTTAGCATGTAGAGGAAATTTCTGTCATGAGCCTGTCATGATTAAGTGTGTTTGCAGTGCTTAGAATTATTTGCTGTGAAGTGATTATGTCAATTGCTGTGCCTAGCATTAAGGATTGTCATTTTCTTGATTAAGGGCCTATAGAGAGAAATTGTATTGAGTGATTGGAGTGAATAAAGCATTGAAAAGGGCAGAAGTGCGTGGCCATTCTTTATTTCTCCCCCTGGACTGCATAAGTTTCAACTTTTGCCCATCGGCGACAATGGCTCAGTGGTTGAGTGTCCCTGAGTTCAATCCCTAATACCAAAAAAAAAAAATAGCATTCCAATTTTATAATAAGCCCACCTAGAGAAGAAGTTTTCCAACCTTACATTATTGATATTTTGGTCCAAAGGATTCTTTACTGTAAGTTACTTAGCAGCACCACTAGTCTCTTTTCACCAGTCTCCATCCAACAGGACAACCAAAAATGGTTCTAGTCATTACTAAATGTCCTCTATGGGACAAGACTACCCAAGTTGAGACTACTCACCTGGATGTACATATTTGTTAAGTATCACTGACTAGACTCTTGTGATAACCTTCTAAGCAATCTCTCAGATTCCAGGCTCAATTGTTTTCAATTATTTCCAGAATATTTGTATTAAGTGTAAACATGACCACATCACTTTTCCACTTAAATTAATTAAAGTCTCATTTTCTCTATCTCTTTTTAAAAAGAAAACTTTTCTGTACTATTGGGAATTGAATCCAGAAGCACTTTACCACTGAGCCATACCTCCAGTCCCTTTTTTTTTTTTTTCTTTTTTGGTGCAGGGGCTCAACACAGGGCTCTGTGCATGCAAGGCAAGCACTCTATCAGCTGAACTATATCCCCAGCCCACCCTTAGCCCTTCTTATTTTTTATTTTGAGACAGAGTCTCACTAAGTTGCTTAGGACTTAACTAAATTGCTGAGGTTGTCCTTAAACTTGTAATCCTCCAGCCTCAGTCTCCCAAATCATTGGGGTTACAGGTCTGTGCCACTGTGCCTGGAAAAGCTCCTTCCTTGTATAGAAAAAAGTCAAAACTACTTTGAATAAATTTTGCTTTCTTTTGTTTGACAATGCTGGGGATCAAACCAGTGCCTTGTGAATCCTAGGTGAGCACCCTACCATTGAGCTATATCCCCAGGCCCTTAAAACTACTCCAAATACCACAAAGACTTTTAAGATATATTAATTGGAAGTTGAAGTTGAACTCAGGGGAACTTAACCCTTGAACCATATCCCCAGCCCCCCCCCCTCTCTATATATACATATATATATATATATATATATATATATATATATACATATATATATTTATATATACACATATATATGTATATTTATATATTTACATATATACATATATTTTTTAAATGAGGTAACTTTTTTTTTGGGGGTATTGGGAACTAAACTCAGGGGCACTCAACTACTGAGCCATATCCCCAGCCCTATTTTGTATTTTATTTAGATACAGGGTCTCACTGAGTTGCTTAGTGCCTCTCTAAATTGCTGAGGCTGGCTTTGAACTTGTGATCCTCCTGTCTCAGCCTCCTGAGCCAGTGGGATTACAGGTATGCACCACTGTGCCCAGTTAACTTATTTTTTATAGCTTTATTTTAGTCATTTATATTTTTTATGTGGTACTGAGGATTGAACCCAGGGCCTCACATGTGAGAGGCAAGTACTACCACTGAGCAACAACCCCACCCCCCTTTTTATATTTTCTTTAGAGACCGGGTCTAAGTTCCTTAGGGCTTCACTAAATTGATGAGGCATGCTGGGAGCCATTAGCCAAGTAGGTATGACAATTTCCTTGCCAGCGTACCCCATGTTGCAGTGACATTGAATGTAAGTGACCTTGCTCAAGGACCAAGGCAGATTAGGGTGTTCCCGGTTTTAAGATAATCTTGTTTAGGGCGTTCCCAGTTTAGGTTCCAGGTTTAAGGTTTAAGATTATTCCTGCTGGGAATAGGGCGTATCCTGCTGCCTGAGTTCCCCTTGAGTTCTCACGGGATTCAGACAGTATATTTTGGAGATAGAAGCCCAGTGGAGGTGAATTTGGGCAGAGAAGGTGGATTTGGGCAGAGAACGTGGATTTCCCCAGAACATGATTGTAGACGGCTGGTGTGAGTTCGGGAATAAAGAGTTGCTGTTTGAATCTACAAGCTGTGTGGTGGCTCGTGATTTTGTGCCCAGCCAGACTGCGGCAGAGGCAGGCTTTGCATTTGCAACCCTCCTGCCTCAGCCTCCCCAGCCACTGGGATTATGGGCATGCACCACCTTGCCTGCACTTTCTTATCTTTCTTTGGTACTGATCCATGTTGGAAGTTATTAGTAATTATGTCTGTCTGTCTCTCTCTTTTCCTTTTTGTGGTTCTAGGGAATGAGTTCAGAGGCACCACCATTCAGCTATGTCCCCAACTCTTTATTTTTTTATTTTGAGACAGGTCTCACTAAATTGCTAAGACAGACCTCAAATTTGTGATCCTCCTTGCTTCAGCTTCCTAAGTCACTGGGATTACAGGCGTGCACCACCATATCTTGTTCATCTTTGTCCTTTCTTGCTTCATAAATATCCTAATGCTGAACTGCCTTCTAAATCTTTCCATGGTACTTTTTGGAATCTTGGTTTCATGGGACATTACTAAGGAATGACTTAACAGTTGTAACTTTTATGGGCCAATAACCAGCATCAAATCAGGATGAGGATCTCTAAGCAGATTCCAAAATTGATAGGTGATTTAAAACTCTGCCCTTCCCTGAATCCTTAGCACTTCTCTCTCCAAATGAGATGCAACTGTTGGCAAGCAGGGAGGACCACAATATGGATTGAGATTTATGCCAGCTTATAGGGCTTATTATAGAAATTTAGCTTAAGTTTTATTTCTTGCCCCTTTGAGTTTATGGTATGAGATTCATACCCACATGTGTCCCAAATAGAACTCTTGGTTTCCATCTTCCACCTAACCTGTTTCTCAGCCTAGCTTTCCTTTCTCAGGGAATAACACCAATATCCACCCAAGTATGCAAATTAGAAACCAGGCATTATTTCTATTTTCTCTGCCTTATCATTTAGCATATCATTCTTGAAATTCTGTATCTTACTCTTAAATCTGTTCATATTGTTTCACCTCTCTCTGTCCATTCTTTGTTCACTCAGATGTTGTGGCAGATAACATGCAAATAACATTAATTTTTAAATTATGATCAATGCTATAGGGGAGTACAGGGGAACCAAGGGGTCAGGACCACCACCTGTGGAAGTGGCATTTGGGGCAAAACTTGAAAGCTTGTAATGTTGCTGAAAGCCAGGATCCTTATCCCTGATGCCAATCCAATAATGAGGACACAGTTTTGAGAAACAGGAAAAAGGTTTATTGGTTTGCTAGAAAAGGAGAGACACAGGGGACTCCTGTCTCAAAGGCTGTGATTTTGCCCATCCACAGGTACAGGTTTTTTTTTTTTTTTTTTTTTTACAGAGGTGACTCAAAGTCTACATTTCTCATGTTCTGTCTCTGGAGTTGTAATTCACTTATTAATTTGGGAGATAGATAGTCATTTCTGAGATCTTCTGGTACCATCCTCACAGTTTGGATTACTTTGTTGCTATGGTGGGTTTGTACTCAGGGACAGATAACTCTGTTTAAGATGTGGAATAAAGGTAATCCTGTTTCCCTTGAGATTAGGGAGGAGCATGGAGAGAGGGAGAGAAAGAAAAATAAATAAAAATAAAAATAAATTACAGTGGCAGAGTAGCAAGGGTTATATTCAAAGCATAAAGTGGACCACTGTTACAGTAAAAGTTGGTGGCAGAAGGTAGGAGAGCACATATGTTCTAGAAAAAACCATTTGTGTGATAACTTTCATCAGGGTAAATTGTAGTATGCAGAGAAACCTGAAGGTGTCCAGGACAATCCCAGCCCTCATCAACTTTCACCTGAATTACTGCAATGGCCTCTTACCCTCTTTCCCTTCCTGGAGTCTAATTTTCCTTATCCCTTTTCCAGAGACTCAAAAGAACACTCTTTCTAAAGTATGAATCCAATTATGTGTCTCTTACTCAAAACAAGTCTCATTATCCTTAAGGCTAAGTATCTGATCTCTTTAGCATACCACCGAAACCCCTGTGATGTGGTATCTGTGTTGTTGTCTAACACTTTCTCATGGTTGCCAGAAACCTGGGTGGTGGCAGGCACTTCTCTTTGCATTTTTAGAAATACCTCACTCTGGCTTATCCCTGTATCTTTGTTTGTGCAATAGCTTCTAACCAGAAAGACTCTCCCTCCTGGAATTATGTTCAACTTTCCAGGCTTAACCTTTTAGGCTTCTTCATAGAATGTCCCCTTATAACACCCTGTACATGCCTCTACCATAGCACTTTGTACAAAGCCTTAAAATTCATTGACTCAATAAATAAATATTCATTCATTGGCTTCTTTTGGGAGATGCTAGAGGATACAGCAGTAAACAAAACAGATGTTACTCCTCAGGCTGGGGAATTTTAAATTTTAAAAGGGCTGGGGAAGCAGCTCAGTGGTAGGGTATTCCTGGTTTCAGTAACTTGGTAGGTGGGAATTGTTGCTTAATCATTTCCATATCCTCAATGGGTAGTACAGAAACAGTACCTAATTAAAGATAAATCTGATAATCCCAGTGGATGGGAGGCTGAGGCAGGAGGATCGCACGTTCAAAGCTAGGCTCAGCAATGGTGAGGTGTTAAGAAATTCAGTGATACCCTGTCTCTAATAAAATACAAAATTGGGCTGGGGATGTGGCTCAGTGGTTGAGTGCCCCTGAGTTTAATCCCTGGTACCAAAAAAAAAAAAAAAAAGATAAATCTGAAGTTGGGCATGGTGGTGCACACCTGTAATCCCAGAAACCTGGAAGACTGAGACAGGTGGATTGCAAGTTTTAGGATAGCCTGGGCAACTTAGTGAGACCCTGTCTCAAAATAAAATTTTAAAAGGGCTGGGGAAGTAGCTCAGTGGTAGGGCATTCCTGGTTTCAATCATCAGTACCTAAAAAAAAAAAAAAGGAAAAGAAAAAAAAAAAAGAAAGAAATATAAATCTGCAACCTGCATGAACTTGTAGCACAGGTGGAGCAGTGTTGGATTCTTTGTCTTGTGAATTTAAAGCATAAAATTCATGAATAGCAGTCTGTAAAGAAAAATGTAATTTATTAAAGCAAAGTAAAGTAAATCTCCTGTGACTAGGAGGGGACCCACGAAGGTTGTCAAAAAATGGCTCTTGTCTAGGGGTTTATATGGATCTGTAGGTTTAAGGAAGTCAACCCCTGGCCCAATACTGGGAAAGGCACTCAGTATCCATGAGGCATTCATAAAGTCTTTAGTCCAATCAAAATACTGATCAGGTGTTTTTCCTTCTTCAGAGGAATTATGGCCTCCAGGTCATGTATGTTCCTATGGACTCCAGGTCACATAAGTCCTGATTTAAAAACAACCTTTTTGCAACTTCATCAGCAAAAACCTGCAGTTGTTTGTGCTCTGATGCCAGGGAAATTCCCCTAGGGCCCATTTCCCTATCTGCCTAGCCTTACCTCTTCCTCCTGACCTCAAACTGAGGTAGGTTTCAGGCTCAGGTCTGTCCAGCTTCGAAGTCTATTCTCTTTCCATAACTATGTGGAGCCCATATTAATCTGAATAATTTAAAGGAAAAATAGTAACACTATTCATAAAAATGGTAGCACAGGTCATACATAAGTAGGATCTGGTTCATCCTAAGTGCTCAACAAATCATGCCATTTTGCTACTTTTTACTTTTTTTTTTTGTACTAGGAATTGAACTCAGGATCACTCAACCATTGAACCATATCCTCAACCCTATTTTGGATTTTATTTAGAGGCACTGTCTCACTGAGTTGCTTAGTGCCTTGCTTTTTGCTGAGGCTGACTTTAAACTCTCCATGCTCCTGCCTCAGCCTCCTGAACTGCTGGGATTACAGGCATGCGTCACCTCACCTGGCTACATTTTAAATTTTTTTTTTTTTTTGGTTTGTTTTTGGTACCAGAGATTGAACCCAGGGATGGCTAACCACTGAGCCACATCCCTAGCCGTTTTTTATATATTAGAGATAGGGTCTTGCTGAATTGCTGAGGGCCTACCTAAATTGCTAAGGCTGGCTTTGAACTCGAGATTCTTCTGCCTTAGCCTCCTGAGCTGCTGGGATTACAAGCAAGTACCATTCTTGTAATGCCTGGCCCCCAGCCCATTCTTATTTTTAAGTTGCTTAGGGCCTTACTAAATTGTTGAGACTGACTTTGAACATGCCATCCTCCTGCTTCTGCCTCTTGCGTTTCTGGAATTACAGGCATGAACCACCATGCCCAGCTGCATTTTACTTTTTAAAGAGGTGATTCTGAGAAAATGAGATTAGGGAGATCTGGAAGGAGAAGATCAGGAAAAGATCAGGAAAGTTAGGGAAAAGAAGATCAGGGTGGAGGTCAGGGAGAAGAAGGTTGGGAAAAAGAAAAATACATAGTTTCAAAGCCATAAGGAATATAGTCAAAACATCAAGTGAACCCCTGTTACAGTGAGGGCATGGATGAAACTGATCATTATGCTAAGCACAATAAACCAGGCACAGAAAGACAAGTACCACATGATCTTTCTCATGTGAGGTCTAAATAAATTGATCTCATAGGGGTTGAGAATATAAAAGTGGATATCACAAGTTGAGAGGTAGTGGTGGAGGGAGAAAAAGAGCAAAAGGTTGATTAATGGGCACTAAGTTCCAGTTAGATAGGAATAAGAAATTCTGGTGTTCTATTGCACAATAGTGTGACCATAGATAATACTTATGTTCCCTGTACTTCAAAAACCTAGACGGATTCTGAATGTTTTCACCATAAAGAAATCATAAATGAGGAGAGATATGCTTAATGTGATTTAAACATCACACAGCATATACATGTATTGAAATGTCACAGTGTTCTCCATAAGAACATACAATTATGAGCCTGGTGCAGTGGCACAAATCTGTAATCCTAGAGACTCTGGAGGCTGAGACAAGAAGATTTCAAGTTCAAGGCCAGTCTCAGCAATTTAACAGAGCCCTAAGCAACTTAGTGTGAGACTCTGTCTCAAATTAAAAAAATAAAAAAGGTCTGGGGATATGGCTCAGAGGTTAAGCAACCATGGGTTCAATCCCCGTGTATTGCCAAATAAATGCCAATCAATAATGAGGATACAGTTTTGAGAAACAGGAAAAAGGTTTATTGCTTTGCTAGCAAAGGAGAAACACAGTGAACTCCTGTTCCAGAGGCTGTGATTCTGCCCACCATAGGAACAAGGGGCTATTAAAGAGATGACTCAAAGGCTACATTCCAGGTATTCTCTGTCTGGAGTTGTAATTCATTTGTTAATTTGGGGGATAGTCATTTTGAGATCTTCTGGTACCATCCCCAAAGTCTAAATTACTTTATTCCTATAGTGGGCATGTATTCAGGGACAGATGACTCTTCCTAGGATGGGGAAAAAAGGTACCTGTTTCCCCTGCCATTAGGGAAGGGGAGAGATTGCGGGGGAGCAGAAGTCATCGTGTGTGCGCTGGGGATAGATTGAACCCAGGACCTTGTGCATGCAAGGCAAGCACACTACCAACTGAGCTATATTCCCCAGTGTGTGTGTGTGTGTGTGTGTGTGTATATATATAATATCTTTTAGTTGTGGATGGACCTTTATTTTTATTTATTTGTATGTGGTACTGAGAATTGAACCCAGTGTCACACATGCTAGGCAAGCGCTCTTCCACTCAGCTACAACCCCAGCCCACAATAATAGTTTTTGATATGAGAGCAACATGATTATATTTTCACTTACATCTTTGTTTTTTGGTACTAGGAATTGAAGCCAGGGTGTTTAACCATTACTAAAACCGAGCCCTTTATTTTTTTCAGACAATGTCTCTCCAAATTTGCCCAGGCTGTACTCAAGACTTCCATTTTCCTGCCTCAGCTTCTCTAGGAACTGGGATTAGAGTGCGTCATCATGTCTGGGTAATCCTTATTGATTTTAATAAAAGCCAGTGTGAACATGGCTCCTAGGCTCAATAAAGTTTTAATGACTTGTGATTACTCTAATTTTGATACTTAAAGGAAGGAGAAACTGAAGGGAAGAGCACTGGAGTAAGCAAGAATATGTACTCAAAGACCCACATCCAACTAATGCCCTCCTCCTAAATTTCCACCAATTCCCAGTAGCCAGTTTAGTTATAATGGATTAAGTCATGGATAAGGTTACAGCCCTCATGATCAAGTCACTTCTCAAGGCCCCACTTCTGAATACTATTACAATAGGAACCAAGCCTTTCACACCTGAGCCTTTGGGGAACATTTCAATCCGAACTATAAGAACTGATGGTCTCCTCTTCACCCCTAAGTGCTGGGAATTGAATCCAGGGCCTCACCCATGCTTGCTTGACTAGTACTCTTATCTCTGAGGTACACTCCCAGTCCCTCCCTTATTTTTAAATTTTTAATCAATGAATGAATGAATTTTTTGGTACTGGGAATTGAACCTAGAGATGCTTTACCACTGACATGTCCAGCTCTTTTTAGTTTTTATTTTGAGACAGAGTCTTGCTAAATTGCTTAATTCTTGCTAAATTGCTGAGGCTGAGCTTGAATTTGGAATCTTCCTGCCTCAGCCTCCTGAGTTGCTGGGATTATAGGCATTCACCACTGGGAAGGGCTCTACTTTCTTTCTTTTCTTTTTTTTAAACAAATGGATAATTTCTATAATATGGATATACCTTAATTTTTTAAACTAGTCCTCAGTTGGTGAACATAAGTTTTATGGTTTTTACTACTACAAATACATGTGAAGTAAACATGTATTGTTTACACATCATTGTATTATACTCTGGCTAATATAATTTGGACCAAGTTAATTAACCTCTATGTGGCATTTAAAATCTATAAAGCTTTCAGTTAGTTCAACTAATGTATGTAAAATTTCTTGCAGACACCTTGGCTAAAGAAATGTTAGTTCTCATCTCAAAAATCTACATAATGTTATGCTCATTTATGTTACTGAAACCTTGTTTCTTGTCCCCAATACCAATCCAATAATGAGGATACAGTTTTGAGAAAAAGAAAAAATAAGTTTTATTGCTTTGCTAGCAAAGGAGAAACACAGGGACTCTTGTCCTAGAGGCTGTGATTCTGCCCATCAGAGGGAACAGAGCTTTGTAAACTAGATGATTCAGAGGAATCCTATTTCCTGAGACTTAGTGGGGAGAGATTAGGAAGGAGAAGACAAGGGAGAAGAAGATCAGAGAGAAGATCAGGGAGGAGGTCAGTTTAATTTTAGAGCAGCAAGGGATATATTCAAGGCATAAAGCGGATTAACATAATTAACATAAAGATTAACATAATTAACACAATTATTCTCATTTACTATTATTCTAAATCCTTTGTTTAGATTTCATTAATGAGTAAAATGATGGAACATTTGTTACTGGGTGGCAATATCACCAAGTTCCTGGGTTCTTGTACTATCAGAAGATTAAGATAAAAGCACAATTAAGATGGGAATGAGACTCTATTCTTTTTCTTTTTCTTTTTTTTTTAGAGAGAGAGAGAGAATTTTTTTTTTAATATTTATTTTTTAGTTTTTGGCGGACACACATCTTTGTTTGTATGTGGTGCTGAGGATTGAACCTGGGCTGCACGCATGCCAGGCAAGCGTGCTACCGCTTGAGCCACATCCCCAGCCGGAGACTCTATTCTTTTTATTGGTACAGGGAATTTAACCCAGTCAGGCAAGAACCCAGTGGCTCTACCGCTGAGCCACATCACCAGCCTCAAGATTCTATTCTTATGGTTGGACATAGGGCAGGTAGCACTTGGGGCACAAAAAAAAAAACCCAGGTTGACTCAAATAAAGGACAAAAGTATACAGCTTTTATGGCACTTATGGAGTAGGCAGGTGCTCATTCTCTTGATGTAATCACATGTAGAGAGAGTTTTAACTGCTACCCATGGTCTTCTACATCGTGGGTCTTCATTTGGCTTATATCTCATTACCATCTCCTCTCCATTCAATAGTGAAAAATCATAAAAAAAAATCAGGTAACAGTTTTTTAATTTACTCCTTTTTTTGTACTGGGGTTTGAACTCAGGGCTGTCCACCACTGACCCATAACCCTAATCTTTTTTTCTTTGAGACAGGGTCTCAGAATAATTTCTGACACTGGGTTCAAATTGCAAGTCCTCCTGCCTCAGCTTTCTGAGTTGCTGAGTCAGGTGAGCGCCATGGCGTCAGGCTGCCCCTTTGACTTGTGGTGTTACCATCTAAGGGTGCTGGGGTTGTTGTCTCTGTACAGCAAAGAATTAAAGAACAGGACATAAAGAGAGCAAGCAAGCAGCAGGTCCAACCTCTCCAAAGAGAAGGGGCACTCCCTGCCCCCACAGAGCTGGGAATCAGTGGGGAGTTTTGGCTTCTTTTTATGATCTCTGGAATTTCCTCTTTTTCTTATCTCCTCTACTCATTTCTTATCTCCTCTAATATTATTGATTGGTGCTCCCTCTCTCCATGGGTCTGTTTTAGTTTTTCTATTGGATCCCACCCACTTAGGAGCACAAGTACAGGTCCCCTGCTGGTGTCCACCAGCATTTTTGTCAACCAGGAAGTTGACTTCCTTAGAAAACCATCTCCATGCTTCTTTTTTTCTGGCCATGCTGTAATAGCAGTCCACTTTAAGTTTTGAATATCACCCTTGCTGCTCTGCCACTGCAACTTATTTTAAAAAGGACCTGTTCTTTCTCTTCCTCTCTCTGCTCCTTCCTAATTGTTCCTCCCTCCCAAATCTGAGGATTTGGATTACCTTTCTTCACCATCCTAGACAGAGTTATCTGTCTAGACAAAGTTATCTGTCCTTGAGTACACACCCACCATAGGAATGAAGTAATCTAGACTTTGGGGATGGCACCAGAAGCTCTCAGAAATTACTATGTTACAACTCCAACAGACAACCCGAGGAATATAGTCTATGAACCTCTTTTTAAAAGCCCTTGTTCCCTCTGATGGGCAGAATCATAGCCTTTCGGGCAGGAGTCCCTTATATTTCTCCTTTGCTAGAAAAGCAATAAGACTTTTTTTCCTTTTTCTCAAAACCATGTCCTTGTTACTGGATTGGTATTGGGGACAAGGACCAAATTTTCCCTAACACTGACACTGACCTCCTCATTTGCCACCTTGCCCTGGCTGCCTAAGCCCTTCCATATCTCCCTCAGTGGCACAGGCCTGTAATTCCAGAAGCTCTGGAGATTGAGGCAGGAGGATCACACGTTCTAAGATTAACCAGTGCTACTAATTAAGACCTTGTCTCAAAATTAAAAATAAATAGGGCTGCAGATGTAGCTGACCTGTAGCGAGCCTCTGGGTTCAATCCCCAATACATGTGCCCCCCAACACTGCCCACCGCAAAAAAAAAAAAAAAAAAAGAAAGAAAGGAAGGATAGTGTGGTTACCTTCCTAACCATTTGTAAGATCTCTAGATGTATGCAAATCAAAACTAGATACAAGGATAGTGGCCAAGTATATGTAATTAAATATTGATCTATTTATTGGACATGCTACAATTATTTGTCCATTTCATTGTTTTTCACCCTTTGTCTTTGGGCATATGAAAAGCACAGCTTGTTGAGTTCAAGTTAGCAATATTTTCCTTGTTTCTTGGTTGGGCATCTTGATTAGAAATGGCATAAGCCGGTTTCTCCCATTATAGAAATTATTTCCACGGTCACAATGTGGTGTGGTGAAAAGAACGTGGGTAAGATGTAAACAAACTCTTACATCTTGGTGCCCAACTTTCATACTGTGCAACGATAAATGTCAATTTAACATTCTGACCCATTTCCTCATCTGCAAAATGAGGAAAATAAGACCCACCTAAGAGGTCGGTAAATGATCGAAATGCCTAGTATCTAGTAAATTGCGCCCAGAGGGGCAGATATTGTAAAAAATGGCAATCTCCCTGGTAGAAGACTAAAAAGTTGAGGCGCAAATTTTGGTGAGTTTACATTCCATACGTCTTTCTGGGAGCTTTTTATAAGTACTCCATTAAACTACAAACCCTATAATGCATGTAAAAGTTTCTGTGTATGAAACTCTATTGGCTCGGGGTAGGGCAAAGAGCTAGTCCCCCCCACCCCCCGAATTTTACCTATTTAAAACACCCTGTCTCCACCTTTCCTTTAAGCGCTTGCGGTACTTTTTCTTTCTCCCCGAATGCCAACTGTACAGGTTTCAAAGTGAGTCTTCCAATTAGAGAAACTGTGACTATCATAACATACATTTTTAACAACATGGGCTGTGTGAGGCCCTGAGATTCTGTCTAAATAATTCATTCTGTAAGTTTAGAATGAAGTATAACAATCACCACGATCATATTTGGTAGTGCTTTTTACCCTCTGGGAACCTGGGTTCGTTCCCAGCCTGTTTCCTTCAGGAACCACCCGCCTCCTACACTTATTATTGATATTCGACACACTCCCTATTTGCATACGAAGGTGGACTGATTGCTCCAGAGCGCCCCATCACTGCTGCGCTCCGCTTGCGCAGTGCCAGTAGAGGCGACGTGCGCTCTCCGTTTCACCCAGGCGCGAGCGCGGCGGCCGGGAGAGAGGCGAGTCGCGGCTCCGGCGAGTCCGCTCTGGGGAAGATGCCACAAAGTGTGTTGCCCAAGCTCGCGGCGTCTGCTGGGCGCCAGCGTTCCCCTCTCGCCCTCCAGCGGCCCCACCAATTGGGGTCGGGCGGCCGCGGGTAAGGGGAGGGGCGGAAGGTGCGGATCCTCTGGGAGCGGCGGGGAATTCCCCCTTCCACCGAACGTTCCCGATTGTTCACCGTCTTCACGTCAGCAGCAGGGGGTAATCCCCGACTCCAGCTGCTCCTGACGTCACCGAGCGGAGCCACCGCCCCCCCACCGCGTCCCTGCCTCCCGGGCCTCCTGGAAGCCCCGCCTCTAGTCGTAGCCCCGCCCCGCCCCCAGCCGCCCGACGTAGAGGGCGGAGCTTCTCTGACCGGGGCGTGTGCTGTTGCTTGGGCCAGAAGGTTCTCTGGTGCAGGCGCTCCTCCTGCTGCCCCGCCCAGTAGGTTCGTTCGTACCGTTTCTTGTACACCCTTTCTCCCTCCTCCTTCTCCTCGCCCCGCCTTCCCTCCTCTTCTCCTCAGTCCCTCTAGTTCTTTCCCCGCCTCACCACCTTCCACGATCTCGCGAGACTTGGCCCAGAACATTGCGGATCGGGTCGGCGCCATTTTGGGACTGAGACTGGTTGTGGGGGAGGGAAAAGCGGCAAAAGGGGATTATTCAAAGTACCGAAAACCTCCTCCCGGGATCGAGCGCAGCGGCACCCCCAGGCCAGGGACACCTCTGGTGGGGCAGAAGGTAATATCGTCCTCTGTGCTCCACGCCGGAGTCTGGGGGAGGAGGGGGCTGCCCGTGTCGGCGTTGGGGTTTGAGGGGTCGGGAGCTGCGTTGGCGGCGCGAGGTGTGAGGCTGCCCGCGGCCGGGGGGGGCGGCGGGGAGCCAGAGGGGCGAGGAGAGGGAGGCGCGGGGAGGCCTCGCCTGGGTGTTGACTCAGCCCCGGTGGCGCGGAGGTGGCGGTTGTGGGAGGGGGTGGGTGCTTTGCCTTGGCGGCTGCGTGGTGGGGGGAGTGTTTGGCGGAGGCTGGAGCGGTCCGGCGCCCTCCGCGCTCTGTCTGCCTTCCTCAGGCCTCTCGCACGCGCCCGCCTGCTGTGCACCACTACCCTTCTCCGAAGCTGAGGGAGTCGAGGCCGAGTTGTGGCCTTCGGCTGTTTTCTTCAGCAGCGCTTCCGCGCCTCCCGCCTCTCTCGGATCCTTGGCTCTTGCCGGGGACCGAGGCCAGTGCTACCTTGCTCCTCACGAGTCCTGAGGGGACTGAAGAGACTAATTCTTTCGGGAGGCGAGATCTTTTTTTTTTTTTCCGGTTTAGGAGATGGGCCTGGTACCTCTCACTAATTTGGTTTTTGGGAAAAACCTGTTTTCTGTATTTTAAGGAAATAGGAAGCTATACCTTTATCCCACTGCCGCCCTCCAGAGCGGAGAAGTCTGACCCTCAGGCGAATTTAAGAAACATTCTTGGTCCACTCCTCCACCTCTCTAGCTTAGTGGAGAAAACATGCCTCTTTTAAACATTCAAATTGGAGGGAGCGTCTCTCTCATGTCCCTCATTCTCCCAAGTTACACATTTACTAATGCTTCATGGTAGCACAACTATTAGTTTTCCTTTGGAACATTGAATAGAATTGGAGAAAATCTTTTGTAAGATTGTCAATTTCATAGTTTTAGTATTTATTCAGAAAGGTTAGTTTCGCTCATGATCCCCCAGTTCCCCAGTATTACATCCGCACGCTGTTCCCAGTTCGAATCAGTACTTGTCCTCCTGCTTCCATTACCCACTGGTGCCCCCCACTCCCTTCCTTTTCATTCAGTAGACTTTTTATTTAAAGAGTGCTTGCTTTGGCAAAGCCCTTTTCCAGGTTCCTGTAGGATTATACAGAAGTGAATTTTGCTTTAAACGTTGATCTTTAAGATGGGGATAGATTTTTTTTTTTTTTTAGTTCAAAACCCAAACTCTGTGTAATTTAATTTTTCAAATAACTTTTCACAGGTGATTGAATTATTCAGATATGAAGATCATCTTCTAGGTTTTGTGTAAAAGGCCCCGGATATTTCAAGTGGCCATTTTGGAATTACAATGTTTTTGGATAATTTTGCCCCTGAAGTTTATTAAAATTGGCAAGAATCATCTCTGAAGTGAATTGATAGTAGTGAACAGATTCTACAAACTACTTAAAAAGAGACCCAGGCATTTCTTCAGTATTTTGGTTCAAACGGATTATATAAGTGGTTAAAAGTATTTCAGCTGGTGATATTTTTGCCCCCCCACCCCCATCCTGTTGTTGTTCTTCAGCCAAACTGTAAGATATGTTTGATTTGTGTACTGAGTAGTTTCAGCAGCTTCAAATTACTGTTTTGAGTATTGCTAAAGTTTCATGGCAGTTTATTTTTACCTTTATTAAAACTTTAAGGAATTTTTGACCTCAGCCCTTTTCATGTCACAATGGGACAGCTTTTCTAAATGAAGACATTGAAAGAATACAGAGTTTTTTTCTTTTTATCTTTTACTTACGTGGAAATTTAAGATGTTGCAGTTTTCCACCAGCATGGTAGTATTGAGATAGCTATTTGTGTCTTTATGTGCTGATGTTTAGGAATACTCTTCAGATGTGAAATTTTCTGTTCGTTTCTGCTTTTTGGCTCATAAGTTGGATATTTCATCTGGATAAGTACAACAGTTACAAGTACATGGAATAATAAAGAAGACTTTGATCTTAAATCCGAGGAACTTGGCTAATTCTGGAGATAGCCATATGAAAACTTTAAAACAGAAGTATGGGTAGCTGACTTGAAATAACTCTATGTCAAATAGTCATAGGTTAAGCATCTTCAAAGAACTTGGATATTTCAGAGGATACAAAATAAAAAAACAAACTGGAAAACATAAAGATTACAGAGAAAGAACCAACACCTTCGTGGGCAGTCCTGTTGGAATTTGTAAGTATTATGGTGAGCAAATCAAATATTCATTTGTTAACTGTGATGAGAGTCAAATTTATCCTGTATTATTCTTGGAAACCTTTCATTTTCTTGCAATAGTATTGCTTGGCTTCAGTTTCCTGGACAGTCTGAAAAACAACCATTAACCATTGAGTAAATTGAAATGCAGAGAAAAGATTTAAGGATTAGAAATATTTCAGAAAAAGTCCTAAGTTAAAGGTCTTGTGCTTTTAAAAAACTAAATCCATATGGTCAGTGTTCACTTTGGGCTTGTGGATTCACAGAATAGTAGAAAATTAGGGAAAAACGCAATTAATATTTCACAATTCTCTAAGCTGTTTTACGTATTAAATGTATGTTTTTTGATAGACAGTTTGCTTTCTAAATGTGGGCTTAGACTTGCAAATAAAGTTTAGTGTTCCATATTAGTTGATTAAAACAAATTATAACAGCTCTCGGTTTTTAATCTATTTCATGAAATAGCTTGTTTTAAGGCACAACCCTTCCATAACATTTTAATCCGTTATTGGAATTAACTTTTTTTTTTTTTTTTTTTTGGTACTGGGAATTTAACCCATGGGTGCTTTACCACTGAGCCAGGTTCCTGCCCTTTTGTTATTTTGACAGGGTCTCCCTGAGTTACCTAGGCTTCACTAAGTTGCTGAGACTGGCTTTGAACTTGGCAATCCTCCTCCCTCAGCCTCCAGAGTAGTTGGGATTACAGGCATATGCCACCATGCCAGGCCAGAATTAACTTTTTGAAACAATTTGTTGAAGTGGTTTTGTATTTCAAATTGAGTTAGAATTTTAATTT
The DNA here is from genome assembly GCF_021218885.2 of Marmota monax. Taxonomy (NCBI): domain Eukaryota; kingdom Metazoa; phylum Chordata; class Mammalia; order Rodentia; family Sciuridae; genus Marmota; species Marmota monax. The sequence goes on from NW_026693245.1 coordinate 10,424,808, forward strand.
TAAAAAGGAAACAAATGACCAGGAAAGAAAGAGAAAGGAATGGAGCAAGCAGAATTAAGAACCTTTAAAATCTATGACTGTATTCCCCCCCCCCCCCCCCCCCAGGAAAGGTATGCTGGTTTAAGATTATAAGCAGTGTTTTTTTTTTTTTTTAATGTTGTGACTATTAATTGCTCTAGTACAAATCCTTTGGCTAATTATGTTTTAATAATATGTTTTTCAGCAATGAAAGTTTTTAGTGACCATTAGTTACTATATTTAATTTTTCAGTGTATTGTGGGCACTCATGGGTGTTGTTTTTAAAAGAAACTTACTGAAGTTTATGTTAAGGCTGTTAATATTAGTGAACAGAGGGCTCATCTGGCATGTGAGATGAGCATCACATAAAAATAAAAGTATTGTGTACACCTACAACTAAAAAAAATGTTTAAAAAATAAAGTACTTTAAAAAATATCAGGGAACAGGTCAGTGTAAGTAAAATAAATTTGAGCTTATTTCATCTAATTATTTTTCTGAGAGAAAAGATGACTTGTCAGTTGCTCCTTTCATTCTTTTTTTGGGTACAGGAAATTGAACCCAGGGACACTTTACCTTGGAACTACATTCCCCAAGCCCTTTTTTTAAAAAATATTTATTTTTTAGGTGTAGATGGATCCAACACAATGCATTTATTTTTATGTGGTGCTGAGGATCTAACCCTGGTCCTGCCCTTGCTAGGGGAGTGCTCTACCACTGAGCCGCAATCCCAGCGCCCCCAAGCCCTCTTTTTATTTATTTATTTATTTTTGTTCTTTTTTTAAAAAAATTTTTATTGTTGGTTGTTCAAAACATTACATAGTTCTTGATATATCATATTTCACACTTTGATTCAAGTGGGTTATGAACTCCCATTTTCCCAAGCCCTCTTTTAATTTTTTTTTTTTTTTTTGTAACAGTCAGCCAAGTTGCTCAGGGCCTTGCTAAATAGCTGAGATTGGCCTCAAACTTTATGTTCCTCCTCCCTCAGCCTCCTGAGTCTCTGGAATTACAGACCTGTGCCACCACGCCTACCTACTCATTTATTACTAAAGAAACTTTTGCTAACCTGTTGAATTCTGTTAGCTCTGCTAGAGCAAAAGAGGTAGTAAAGTCCAAAAGAATGTAAGTAGTCAGATAATCATTGTAGGATTACTTTCTGTTCTAGAATTGAGATCAGAGAGTTTTACAACACTCTTTTGTCATAATAGACTGGGTTGTCTGTGTTTTCTTCATTACATATGTGTGTAGTATTTCTAATTTGAGTTTCTGTTTCAATTTATATAAAATTTGAGAACATTCTACTCTTCATCTGGGGGAGCTTGTATTTTATGCATTCCAACCTAATGACTTTTCAAGTTGTCTAAGAATATACATTTGAGATGTGATTATGAAGTTGGACTGGAATCATATGACCTTTATTCATAAAGAAGTTTATAGCATTTGTTGTTTATGATAGTTTTTCTTTAAATTCCCTTATTGTTAATCTCAAGCAGTAGTATCAGAATAGAATAGTCTATAGATACTAAAGTTTTTTTTTTTTTAACAATTTAATCCTTGTATAGTCTGACATTTATAAACTTTGCTTATAATAGTTGTTCAAGGACACATTTACTTAAATTTTGTTTTGTTTTGTTTTGTTTTTGGATAGTGTGAATTGAACCCAGGGGTGCTTTACCACTGAGCTACATCCCAGCCCTTTTTTAATATTTTATGACAGGGTCCCCCTGTTGCTGAGGCTGGCCTTGAACTTGTGACCCTCCAGCCTCAGCCTCCCTAGTCACTGGGATTACAGGTGTGTTCCACCATGCTGGCCTACTTGAATGTTTTGGTAAATGTTTCCAACATTTTATTTTCTGAGGGTTAAAATAATGGTATCACTAGTAATTGGAGCGATTGCTGGACTGCTTCCCCTCTTCTCTGCATACCTTTTTTTAAAAATTCCTTTTTGAGTCCCCCTACCCCCTTTCTCTTATGTATAAACTATAGGTCTAAATAATTTACAAGGTATATGGGTGATAGTGGTGACAGGTGTTTTTTCAGTGGGCTTTATGTGATATATCTTTGTTTTGGTACTGGGGGTTGAACCAAGGGGTGCTTAACCACTGAGCCAGTGGTTTTTCTTTTTCTTTTTTTTTTTTGATACCTGTGATTGAACACAGGGGCGCCATAGTACTGTTCTCTTTTTAAAATTTTTTGAGACAAGGCCTTGCTAAGTGAGCTTGCTCAGACCCTTGCTAAATTGCTTAGGCTGGCCTGAACTTGCTATCCTCCTGCCTTCTTAGCCTCCTTGGTTTCTGGGTTTATAGTCCTGTGCCACCACCCCTGATTGAGAATTATTTCAAATTGATAATTTTGTGGAATTTGTATGTGATTTTTGGGAAGTAGTTCTATTAATTTCAAGTCAGACCCTCATGAAAATGTTAATTACAGGTAAACCTTTTTGTGAGGTGTCAAATAATCATTATAGTAGGACAAACCTTTTTATGTGGTAGGGTCTCTCAATTTTACCTGCTTGCTTTTTCCTTTTTTATCAGCTGGTGGGGCAGCTAGCCCTTGAAGTAATTGTTACACAGGGTTTCCCACTCACTTTTTAAATTTTTGTTATAGGGAGAATTGAGTGAAGGAGCATTCCACACTGAGCTACTACACTCCAGCTCTTTTTTATTTTGAGACATGGTCTCACTATAAGTGGCCTCAAACTTAGGCTTATCCTGCCTCAACCTCCCAAGTAGCTGGGATTGCACCACCATGCCTTCCTCATTATTTCAACAGTGAATCTGGGATTCTTATGTCTCCCCTCTCCCCACAAATTTAACAGTTTTATTTATAATTGTTATGAAGTTGAACTGCTGAAGCATGTTCACTGAAACATTTTGACCACGTTAATGCTTTATATCCCATATTTATATTAAAAATTCACACAAGTGAAAATAGAAAAATGGCCAGTACCTGATTTCTGTACCCTGTTTTTCCCACTCAGTCATATATGTAGGTACTATTTGACCCCATAGGGGGAAATGTCTAATGTTCAGAACTAACAATAAAAGAAGAGAATGAAATCTTAAGCATGTTCTCCACTTATGCTGCGTGCTAGTTGGATATCTTTTGGCATAGTTGTTACTTGTTTGGCATGTATAGCACACAGGTTGGTGTCTTCAAAAAGGCTAAAAACCAGGTAGGCCTCACTTGCTTCCCTTCAGAGCACTAATAGCTGTGCTCTGCATGTGCAGGTCTGTTTTGAAGTCCTGAGCAATTTGACACACAAGACACCAGAAGGGGAGTTTGTGAATCAGAAGTTCAGTGGACTTCTGGTAACTTGTAATTTCAGGGAGTGCTACAGTACCAGTGCTGTAACAATAAGGTTTCTTCACCACTCCAGTAGAGGGTGTATTCCTGTGAGTAGCTTTTGTAGTCATTTGTTTCCTGGGTACTTTACCACTGATTAGAGAGTGATGGTGGTGCCATTGCAGTGGCTGTGAACACTCTTAAAAATCTCTTTGAGTGCTAGTTATGCTAGACAACTCAGCAAATGAGTGTCCACTTTGTGGTGTACTATCATTTAGTAGTGAACATAGCAAAAATGTTAAGATCTTTCTGTTCTGAAGTTCTGTGAATATAGAATAAAAGAATCATTGAATTTAAATCATTATTCCATCCCATTGATTAGGTAATAAATATGTGATGTTGATCAAGGCAGGCTTTTAATTTTTTTTATTTATTTTTTTGGTACCAAGTATTGAACTTGGGCATTAAACCACTGAGACACAGCGCTAGCCCTTTTTGTATTCAATTTAGAGACAGGGTCTCACTGAGTTTCTTGGGGCCTCACTAAGTTGCTGAGGCTGACTTTGAACTCTCTATCCTCCTGCCTCAGCCTGCTGTGATTACAGGTATGTGCCACCATGCCCAGCCCAGATTTTTTTTTAGATAAGAATGTTCTTGTTATTCAAAATAATGCTTCATAAGGTTATCATTAGAATAAAGTGAAATAATGAGTGCTAAAATGTATTGCAGTTGTAAAATGATAATAATAGTAGTATATAGCTGACTACACAGATGACAGTGATTGAGGACCATGTGATGATCCAGGAGGGAGAGTTTGTGAATTTGGAACATAAAATAAATATAGAATGGACAAAATTCATCAGAATTTAGATTTGCATTTTGTGACATTAAAATTGTTAAAATATGCATTATACTTTTCTGGAATCATATTATTGTAATCTGTGATATGACATCATAGCTTACAATGGCATCTTTATGCAGATTATCTTAAATCTCCAATCTTTGCCCCATATTCTATACTTACATTTTAACTACTTTCTTAAATGCCCCACATGTTTAGATTAACTTCCAAAACCATGCTCTTCTTTCCTAGTCTTGTACCTTTTCCATTCTTTCTTAGTAAATGGCTCTATCATCTATCTTGTCAGATTAAAACACCTGAGAACCATCTTCAAATTTCTTCTTTCCTCCATCTAATCTATTTGTTCTATCTCCATAGTCTGTCAAATATATCTATTTCTATCCTACTATCACTAGACTTGTCCAGTACACTATCTTTTCTCATCTGAACTATTGCAGTAAATGCTTTCTTCCCTGACCATTTGTGCTGTATAGTTTATTATTTATAACAGAGTAAACCTTCAGAAATGATAATCAGATCATGTCATTTTTCTGCTTAAAATCCTTGTCTTCTACTGGGCACAGTGGCGCATGCCCATAATCCCAGAGGCTCAGGAGGCTAAGACTGGAGGATCATAAGTTCAAAGCCAGCCTCAGCAAAAAGCAAGGCACTAAGCAACTCAGTGAGACCCTGTCTCTAAATAAAATACAAAATAGGCTGGGGATGTGGCTCAGTGGTTGAGTGCCCCTGAGTTCAACCCCCAATACCCCTTTCCCTCAACAAAAAAAAAGCCCCCAAATAACTCTTGTCTTCCGTTGGACCTAAGTAAAATGCACTGTATCCTGCAAGGATCTGCATTGTCCCCCTACTTTTTCTACAATTCTGTTTATATTACAGTCTGACTGGTCCATTGAACTTGTGGCTTTTCTCTTCCTTGAACACACCATGCATTTTCCTTACTGTCTTAAGGCCTTTCTGTTACTTTTCCCCTCTTTTTTCTTTCTAGCTCAGGTTTGAATTTTTTTTATTCTTTTATTTATTTATTTATTTATTTATTTATTTATTTATTTTTTGGGTACCAGGGATTGAACCCAGGAGTGCTTAACCACCGAGCCATATCTCCAGTCCTTTTTTTATATTTTATTTTTAGACAGGGTCTTGCTGAGTTGCTCAGGCCTTCTCTAAGTTCCTGAGGCTGGCTTTGAATTTGGGATTCTCCTGCTTCAGCCTTCCCAGCTGCTGGAATCACAGGCGTGCCTCACTGTGCCTGACTGCCAGCCCTTTTTATTTTGAGATGTCTCACGTCTCACTAGGTTGCTTACAGCCTTCTAAATTGCTGAGGCTGGCTTTGAACCTGGGATTCCCCTGCTTCAGCCTTCCAAGTTGCTGGAATTATAGGTCTGTGCCACCACACCTCTTTCCTTTTTTCTTTTTAATATTTATTTTTTAGGTGTAGATGGACACCAACACAATGCCTTTATTATTATTATTATTTTTTTATATGGTGCTGAGGATCGAACCCGGGTCCCGCCCGAACCTGGGTCCCGCCCATACTAGGCGAGCGCTCTACCTCTGAGCCACAATCCCAGCCCCTTTCTTTCTGTTTTTTTGTGGTTCTGGGGATTGAGCCCAGGCCTTGTGCATGCGAGGCAAGTGCTCTACCAACTGAGCTATATCCCTAGCCCTCTTTCATTCATATTTGACACAGGGGTCTTACTAGGTTGCCCAGATTGGCCTAGAATTCCTTGAGTCAAGAGATCCTCCAGCTTCAACCTTTTCTTTCATTTTTTTTTTTCTTTCTGGTACTGTGGATTGAACTCAGAGGTGCTAAGCCACGGAGCCAACCCTTTTTATTTTGAGATAGGGTTTAAGTTGCTTAGGGTCTTGTTAGGTTTCTTAGATCAGCCTTGAACTTGTGATCCTCCTGCATAGCCTCCTGAATTTCTTGGATTATAGGCATGTGCCACTGTGCCCAGCTCTACCTTAGACTGTCAAAGAAATGGGACTATGGGTGCCTGCTACCACACCTGACTAGCTCAGTGGTTCCACTTTGATACTTTCTCTGATTACTGTATGTAGTTGGGAATCCCCTCTCTATATCCTTTTTTTTTTTTTTTTAATTTTTTGTTTTAGTTGGTGATGGACCTTTATGTATTAATTTATGCTGAGAGTTGAACCTTGTGCCTCACATGTTAGGCAAGTGCTTTACCACTGAGCTACAACCCCAACCCCTCTGTATTGTTTAATTCATTTTATTCTATTTAGACCCTAGCTTATAAGTATCATGTTTATTCTCTTTTGCTTGTTGTCTTCACACAAAACATACTGTCTGAGGGCAGGGACCTTGTCTCATTTGTTTACTGTTGTATTCTCAGTGTAGGTATTTACAGAGTAAAAGAATTACTTATGTCTTAGATAATTTAGTCTTTTTGAACTGAGTAAACAAAATTGGTATTTTTATCATAGAGCCACTGTTAACTGCTTGGGGACTAGGTGAAATTTGTTTTTAATGGATATTTATAGACAGGCTGGTTTGTTGTCAGATAATTTACAAGATATTTTATTTACTTAGATTTAAATAATTTGTTGCATCTGCTTTTAAAGTTTGTTTACTAAATTCAAGACTGGTGTTGGGTTTGCTATTATCTTTGTGCAGATATTGCCTGGTTAAAGAGTTCTTTACCATGAAAAATTTAAAAAAATTTAAAAAATCTTTAAAAAAATTGCCCCAATTTTCAACTGTTGAATCAAGGATAGAAACCAGGTAAATTGCCCTCCAGTTTAAAAAACAAAAACATTTACTTTTAGGTTACAAGAAATGGCTTTGAAATATATGGGTGAACAGAATTTTCAGTTCCTCATATTCAGAATCAGGAAGGCCATGACTTTTTATACTAATAAGAAACATGAGGGAGATTTATGACTATAGAGTTTTGCTTTCTTGGTGTTTAAGAATTTTTCAGTGCAATCTTGTTTTGGTTTCTGTGAGAAAAACATGTTTACAAATTCCTTACAAGCAAGGGGCTTTCTTATTAAAGTTTTACAAGACCATAAATGTGAAGCTCTTACAGTATCATAAAGTTTATTATTCTTGGGACACTCACTAGGTTGAAGTCTACTGCAAAAGTGGATTTGCATGATAATTAAGATGTCTTAGAGGATTTTCCCTATGCGATATAGGTAATTTTGTTTTTTCCCTTTAATTCAGTTGGTTGTTTTATATTTTTCACAAGTTATTCTTCAGTTGCTCTACCATTAAAATGAGTTATGTGGAAAACATGGGAATGGGGAAAATTTGAAAATGTTTTTACATTAGTCCTATTAAATTAGGACCTTCCAAGTACTTAATTTTCAGGGAAGACAATAGCCTAATTTGAAGGTGAAGGTGACTGAGTTAGTGGAAACTGATTGCAGGTGGCAGCTTATACTCCTTTTTTATTTTGGCACTTGGGATTGAACATGGGCTCTTAATCACTGAGGCCCCATCCTCGTTTTTATTTATTTATTTTTTTACTTCAGTCTCACTGAGTTTCTTAGGGCTTCACTAAGTTGCTGAGGCTGGTCCTGAATTTGAGATCTTCCTGCCTCAGCCTCTGGAGTTACTGGGATTATAGATCTGCACCATCGTGCATGGATCTCTACTCATCTTTTATTTGTATAAATTGATTCTTCTGTTTTGTATGGTTTGATATAACCATAAAAAATTGAGTTTCACCCTTTCAGGTAAGGCTAAAACTTAAAATTTCAGGGAATTTATTTATGTAACTATTAGGCCAGTGTTTTATACTATTGGATAAAACGTCTACCTAATGGGTACTGTATTATTTGTAGTATGTATAGGTACATAACAGTGATTAACATTTTTGACTACTGCTGACTAGCATTGGGATCTTGGGAACTTAAAATGTGCTTTGCATCTATTTAAAAACCTGTTTTTCTTGTTTTAATAAGTATATCAATATTCTGGAAATGTAGTGAGGACTATATGAGATAATGAGATCTAAGCATATGCCTAGGAAATAGTAATTGTATTCAGTATATATTTTTAGTTATTTTCATGGCCATTTATGTCCTTAAAGTAAGGAACTTTAATTTCCGTTTTTTTACTCATATAAAGGATCCTGTTTCTGTTAGCATTTGTCCAGACTGAATTGTTCATTGGGTTAAACTCATTTAAAAATTCATTTTTTGAAACTTCTTTGCTGTTCTTGGAATGATTGATCTTCAGGCTAATTTAGCTTCACAAAAATATTGATTATGTTGAGTTGAAGGAGTCATATTAAAAGGATTTAAAGTTATTTTGAATCCATGTGTACAATACAAATAAAAGAAGATGCAAAAATTTTTAGGGGAAAAATCACCCCAGCTGTTTGCCTTTGAGGAAACTGCTGTTATTCTTATCTGTTTCCAGAGACCAAGGAGAGGTGTGTGTGTGTGTGTGTGTGTGTGTGTATTTGCGTTATAAGCAATAGCATGGGGCTGGGGTTGTGGCTCAGTGGTAGAGCGCTTGCCTAGCATGTGTGAGGCACTGGGTTCGATTCTCTGCACCACATAAAATAAATAAAGGTCCATTGACAACTAAAAATACTAAAAAAAAAAGCAGTAGCATGATATTTAACTGCTTACTGCCTTTTTAAATTAAGGACATGTCTTGGAAAATTATATCAATGATATCCCCTCCCACCCCCATGCTGAGGTATGATGCAGAGCCTCCTGAATGTTAGGCAGCTGCTCTACCATTGAGCTATACCTCTGCCTCATTGCTTTTATTGACTGCATAGTGATCTGTTTAACTCTACCTTATTTATGTACTTTAGGTTATTTCTTGTTCATTCTTGTTTTGTTTTTGCAATTAGGAACAATGATAGTGAACATTCTTATGAATTTGGGGTGAATGCCTATAAATGATTATTTTTGTGATTTTTGAATGATAGCAAAATTAAGAGGTATGCCGCCTTACATTTATAGCACTAATGGGATGTCAGATGTTTTTCCTTTGGCATTTTGCCTTTCTCTTTCAAATGAGAATGAAGATTTTTCATCTGTAAGGTGTTTTTCTGTGGACCTCGTTTATATCCTTTGACCATTTTTCTGTTGTTCTTATTTTATTGATTTATAGGAACATTTTAACTCTGAGTGAAAGTCAGTTTTGTATGTAATAGATATGATGATTATTTTTCTCAGTATTTTGCTCCCTTTGACTTGTGTTTAGTGTATTTTGTTATTTTTTTGTTGTGCAAATATATTTGAATATGTAATTTTTAATTTTTATAGATTTTGTGGCATACCTGCAAAGGCCTTCCTTCTTTCTATCTCCATTCCCTTTCTTTTCTTTTTTTTTGGGGGTATTGGGAATTGAACCCAGGGACAGTCTTGCCAAGTTTCTTGGGGCCTTGAAAAGTTGCTCGGGCTGGTTTGAATTTAGGATCCTCCTGCTTCAGCCTCTTGAATTACTGGGATTACAGGTGTGTGCCACTGGGCCTGGCACAGCAATATAATTTGACCAATATCCTCTTTACCTGCCCTCCTCCCTTCCCCTGGTCCTATTCCTCTACTGTTGTGAGCCACAGCCAAAGGGGCCCCAGCAAACTTCCAGCTGCCAGCAAACTTCCAGCTGCTGGCTGATGATTGGCTCACAGCGGCCCCAGCAACATCTAGCTGATTGGCTCCTCTGCGGTGATGCTCATTGGGCTGTTTCCCTGCCCTTTCAGACCACGGAGCTGCTCATTGGGGGACTTTTTTGGCTCCGCCCACGTGACCCAGCCAATCGGCCTCAAGAGCAGGAGGATTGTGGGAGGTGGAGAGAAGCTTGTGTGGGAGAGAGAGGCTTGTGGAAAGCCGGTGGTGGCAGTTGAGGCTCTGAGGGTTTTTCCTGAGAGGCTGTTTTGTTTGGCGTGTGTGGTTCTAAAAATAAAGTTAGTTTCTTTTGACAAGTGGCTCCTGGTTGTGCCCAGCCAGACTGCGGCACTCTACTGTGCTGATTTACTTTTTATGAGATCCTTCTCCTTTCTTTTCCTTTTCTCACTCTGGCTTCCACATATGAGAGAAAACATGACTCTCTGAATTAGGCTTATTTTGCTTAACATGATGTCCCCAAGTTCCATCCATTTTCTTAGAAATGACATAATTTCATTCTTCTTTATGTGTGAATAAAACTTTTATCCGTTCATCCATTAACAGACACCTAGGCTGGTTCCATAGTTTGGCTATTGTGAATTGTGTTGCTGTAAACATGGGTGTGAATGTATCACTTATAGTATGCTGATTTTATTTAATTTTTTAGGATAAATTTCAAGGGTGTATAACTGAGGCATACTGTGTTCACATTCCTAGTGTCTTTTTTCTTTTGATAAGGATTGAGCCCAAGGACATTTAACCACTGAGCCACATTGCAGCCCTTTTAGTTTTTATTTTTTAATTTGAGGCTGGGTCTCCCTAAGGCTGACCTTGGATTTGAAGTCCTCCTGACTCAGCTTTCCTAGTCACAGGGATTATAGATATGCAGCACTATGCCTGGTTGGTGACTTCATTTCTTGTCTTTTGAGGATGCTCAATACTGATTTCTGTAGCAGTAGTACTAATTTACAATCCCTGGTGTATGGACTTTTTACTCTTTTTCTGTCTTATGCTGTAGCTATGGTATTTTAATCGCTTCATTTTTAAAACCATGTAATATTAAATAAGAGTGATTTAAAAAATTTAATATAAAAGGAAACTGTTAATAGTATTCTATTTAAAGATTTTGTAATTCTAGGAAGTTGGTTTAGCATTTGACTTGCAGATTAAAACCCATTTTGTTGCAAATAGAAGTTATATTTTCGTAAATGAATTCTGGGGGGGCGCAGGGTGTGAGGGGGTTGTGTAGCTTAGTGGTGGAGTACATGTTTATTATGCAGGAGGCTCTGAGTTTGATCCATAGTACCACTACCACCCCCCCCCCCCAAAAATAGGTACAACTTCCATAAGCCAAAGGTAGAAAACCCGTTTTAAAAATTTTGTACAGTGGGAATGAAATACCTTTATTTGTAAAATGGAGGTGAAAATACCTTTATCTCATGAGGATCAATTGATATATGTGAAATGTTAATATGATTTTTTATTTCTAAACCAACTTTTTTTTTTGAGACAGGGTCCCTAAGTTGCTTAGGGCCTTGGTAAATTGCTGGGTTCTCTGAACTTGTGATCCTCCTGTCTCATCTTCCGAGTTGCTGGGATTACAGGTGTGTGCCATTACACCCAGCTTTAAAACAACTTTAAAGAAAATTGCACATTAGATTATACCATCTTCACAGTATTCCTACAGAGCCACCATGCTATCTGGATTCATGTTTCACCACTAAATAACTGGTAAATTAAAAAAGTAACTATTTGTTAGCAGAGCTGGGTAGCACACACCTGTAATCCCAGCCGTTTGGGAAGCTGAGGCAGAAAGATTGCAAGTACAAAGCCAGCCTCAGCAATTTAGGTGAGACCCTCTCCCAGAATAAAAAGTAAAAGTGCTCAAAATATGTGGCTCAGTGATTGAGCACTCCTGGGTTTAATCTGCCGCACAAATTTAAAAAAAAAGTGGTTGTTAGATTACAATTTAGAGCATGTTCTTTCATGTTGTTTATCTTCATTTGAGAGAGTCATTATAATTAGTCTTAATTTGCAGACCCTGATCAGGAACCTTAGTTTGCTCAAGGGGCCCAGTGAATATCTTTTTTTTTGGTACTGGTGATTGAACCCAGTAGCACCTAACCATTGAGCTACATCCCCAACTTTAAAGACAGGGTCTAGAGAAGCTGCTGAGGCAGGTTTTGAACTGGAGATCCTCCTGCCTCAACCTCCCCAGCTGTGGGGATTTACAGATGTGTCCCATTGCACCCAGTGAGTATCCTGTTTTTAAAGGTGTGTAGATCTCCCAGTGATAGGGGAAATTGAAAGAGAATGATCTTTTTAAAAAATAATGTTACTACTGGGTCTAGGGTTGTAGCTCAGTTGATAAAGCGTTTGCCTTGCATGTTTGATGCACTGGGTTGCATCCTCAGCACCACATAAAAAACAAATAAAATAGAGGTATTGTGTATGTCTACAATTAAGGAAAAAATCTTTTAAAAAGTTACTGTATTTTTTTATACCTTTATTTATTTTTATGTGTACCTCTTAAATGCTAGGCAAGCACTCTACCACTGAGCTATGACTGCAATTCTGAATGAATAATTTTTTTGCTTGGTATTTTATTATTTTTGTTTTGATTTAAATCATTTTATTGTTTTGCATGATGTCTCCTTTTTTCCCCTCTTTTTAGGAGAATACTCTTCTTTTGTTCTAGAAGTTATTTGTTTTCTTTAAAATTTTGAAAAATTATATCTTGCTAGTTATTTCTTTAAATTACTTGTTTTTGTTCCTTTTAACTATGTATGTATTATGGTACTGGGGATTGGACCAGACGCCCTCTACCATGGAAGCTTTCTTATTTTGAACAGGGTGTGGTTGTGTTGCTGAGGCTGACCTTGAACTTGTGATCCTTCTTCCTCAGCTTCCAGAATTACTGAAATTACAGGTGTAACCATGCCTGGCTTGTGTTAATTTTATTTATTTATTTATTTTGGTGCTGGGGATTGAGCCACATCCGTAGCTCTTTTGTGTATTTTATTGAGTTTCTTAGGGCCTCACTAAATTGCTGAGGCTGGTTTTGAACTCATGATATTCCTGCCTCAGGCTCCTAAGCTCCTGGGATTATAGGCATATGCCATTGCATCTGGTGTGTTACTATTGTATTTTTTTGGGGGGTGGGGGAGTGGGAGTACTGGGGATTGAATTTGGGGCACTCAAATACTGACACACATCCCCAGCCCTATTTTGAATTTAATTTGGAGACTGTCTGAATTGTTTAGTGCCTCGTTTTTTACTGAGGCTGGCTTCTGCTCCAACTTCTGAGCTGCTGGGATTACAGGCCTGTGTTACCCCGTCTGGCATGTTACTGGTTTTTAATGATCTCTAACATGTTGCTGCCTACCTTAAAACTTCAGGTGATCCATTCCTATTGAAGAATGAGGTGATAAAAATCTGGGAGTTGTGTGTATATTTGCTTATTGAATGGCTGCTAGGTTGTAGCACCCCGAAAAGCCACAACTGTTTGTTGTGCTAGCACCCTAAATTAGCTTGTTATTTACATTATGAGATAATCTACTTTTCTTTTTTGTATGGTTGCTATGCTTGTGTGTTTAATCATATTCGTGTACACTATGATATGTTGAGTTTGTTCATGTAATTTCCTTTCAATCATTTGTCCCACTCTGCCTCCTTTTGTATCAGCTATACCTAGATTTTCTCAGTCCCAAATATCTGGGCTTTCTACATGTATATGTGTTTTGCCTTCCACACCTGCATTTAGGCCATGGCTCCATTGTCTTATTTCATCAGTTATTGGGCCTCCAGACAGATCAGAAATGACGAATGGCCTCCTTTTCATTATCACAGTTTTACTCTTTTATAATGATTGAACGTCTTTATTCTTTTTTCCCCCTTTTTACTTTTCACCTTTTGGTTTTGGGAATTGAACCTAGGGCCTTTAACATGCTAAGTATGAGTGCTACCACTGATGTACCCAGTCTTTTTTTCCCTTTTTCTTTTTTGAGTTATTGCATATTGAACCCAGGGGTGCTCTACCACTGAGCTACAACCCCACATCTTTTTATTTTTTGAGAAGGTTTCACAAGGTTGCCGGTGTAAGCCTTGAACTTGCCACTGTCCTGCTTAGCCTCCCTAGTCACTGTGATTACAGGCAGTCATCACCATGGCAGGCTGTTTTCCTTTTTATTTATTTTTTATTTTTTTTAAAGAGAGAGAGAATTTTTAAAAATATTTATTTAGTTTTTTAGTTTTCGGCGGACACAACATCTTTGTTTGTATGTGGTGCTGAGGATGGAACCCAGGCTGCACGCATGCCAGGCGAGCGCGCTACCGCTTGAGCCACATCCCCAGTCCTCTTTTCCTTTTTAATAGACTGGATGCCATCATGAACTCCAAATGTATTTGTGAGGATACTAATGAAGAGACTAAACAAGTCCAGTATTGCCGCAGTCCGGCTGGCTGCAGCAAAATAACCGGGGGGTGACGAATAACTTGTGTACGTTGATACAGCAGGAGTAGGAGCCGTTTATTGCAGGACAGGAGCAGTATTTATACATTCCACAGAGCTTATCTAATTAGCATAAACTAGATACATCAGTCAACCAATAAGGAATCTCCACACTTAATGGCTTGTTTTTGTTACTTCTCAAACCACCCCCTCAGGCATTTTGCCAGGCACCATTCAGACTTGTTTACGAACTCTAACATTCCCCTGGCAAAATGCCAGGTGTTATTTTTGACTTGTTTACAGACTCTAACACAGTATCTGAGTTTTTATATTTTCGTTATGACAGTGATCATAGTTTCCTGTAGTTTTGGCAGTATTGGGGTTTGAACCCAGAGCCTTGCACATGCTAGCAAGTGCTGTACCTCTGAGCTAGGCAAGTGCTGTACCTCCTTTTTAAAATTTTATTTTTGAACAGTGTCTTGCTTAGTTGGTGATGGTGGCCTCTAACTTGGGATCTTCCTGCCTCAGCCTCCCCAGTTGCTGGGATTATAGGAATGCGCCACTGTGTCTGGCTTTTTAAATTCTTTTGGGGGGCGGTGGTTGTGGTGGTAACTGGGAGTTGAATTTTCAGGGCTTTTAGCCATTGAACTACATCCACACACCTTTTTATTTTTTTATTTTGATATAGGTCTCACTAAGTTCCTGAGGCTGGCTTCCATCCTCCTCCTTTTGTGATCCTCCTGCCTCTGCCTCCTGAGTCTTTGGGATTACAGGCATACGCAGCCATGCCTGGCTGCTTTAAGTTGTCTTGCTTGCTTTCCTGCCTTTCTCTTTCTCCTTTCATCCTCCCTCTGTCAGAGAGATACAGTGATTAATTCCATTGCCTTTCTATATATCATTTTCTGCTCACTTAAAACAGTATAAAACATTGTAGTTTTGAGTCAGAAAGTTGAAAAATATTAATAATGGCCACCTTTTTATCTTAAAAGATGGTTCATTAGCAAACAGCTCAATGGTAATTATTGATTCTAGTGTATAAACCCTGTTTTTAAAAAGAATCCCCATGTCAGTCATCAGTTCTTTTTGGTCGTACCATAGCCATATAGACATATAGTTTTTGTACATGTTGATATTCTAGTTGAATTAAGCCATTTCTGGGATTTACGCGATCTATCAGTGCTTTCTCATGATGGAAGAAACTCAAGAGTATAAAAGTGCTTCTTGCTTCATGTCATATTAGTGTGGTTAACTGTGTGTGTGTGTGTGTGTGTGTGTGTGTGTTGGGGGGCACTGGAGATTGAACTCAGGGGCACTTAACCACTGAGCTTCATTCCCAGCCTTTTATTTATTTTTCGAAAAAAAAAAAAAATTGTAGTTTTAGATGGACAGAATGCCTTTGTTTATTTTTATGTGGTACTAAGGATTGAACTAGTGCCTCACACATTCTAGGCAAGTGTTCTGCCATTGAGCTGAAGCCCCAGCCCCCCTTTTAATTTTTATTTTGAGACAAAAATAAATTGCCTAGGGCTAAGTTGCTGAAGCTGGCTTTGAACTCATGATCCTCCTGCCTCATCCTGTGGAGCCAGTGGGGTTACAGGTTTGTGCCACTGGGTGGGGCTCATTAAAATTAACATGTAGATATAGCACATTCAAAATTAACATGTACATATAGCACAAATTTCATGAATTTATAAAATAGAACTCAAAGAAGTTTTGATTACTTTCTGACAGTTTTTTTTTGGGGTCAGGGTACTGGGGAGTGAATCCAGGGTGCTTAACCACTGAGCCAGTCCCCAGCGCTTTCTATTTTATTCTTTTTAATTTTGAGACAGAGTCTTGCTAAATATCTTAGGGCCTCATTCTCCTTAGCTGCTGGGACTACAGGGATACAGCATCAATCCAGCTAAATAGGCCATCAAAGCAAATAAATCTAGAGGGTTTATTCAGGTTTTTCCTTCGGTTTCATGACCTGTTGCATATCTGTTGTTTGGATTTGGTTGATTACTCCCTCTGTTCCTATGTCCTTTATCTTCTTCTTGAATTTCCTGCCAGATTGGTAGTTAGCTTGTATTCAAATTCCATTTGGGGTGTGGGCAAGAATACATCATAGGTGGTACTGTGTACTTCTTAATGTATGATGACATCAGGAGTCACTTGATTCTAGTTGTCTATTTGATCTTTAAAAATGATCTTTATGGAAGTATACTTTACAAAAAATTTCTCCAGTTTTAAGTGTACAATTTGATCAATTTTGACAAATGTGTACAGTGGCATAACCATCACAATCAAGTTATTGACCTGTTGTCCCCAAAATTCTTTTTTTTGCTTTATAGTCATTCTCTTTACTCTCTGCAACTGATCTAATTTTTATCACTGTAGTTTTCCCTATTCCAGATTTTTATTTGAAAAGACAAATTTACAAATTTTAAAATATTAATTGGCTTTATTTGCTATTCTAGAATTGGGCAACATTTTTATAAAATAGAGAACAAATGTTCTAATGGGTTGAGTCTATGTTGGTTTTATAGACTGAAAAGGGTTGGAGGAGAAAAAGCTTGTTAGTTACTTCAAAGTTAATCTTATAAGGTGGGGGGGAGGGGATAAAATAGGTTACTTCACGTTTTTTAAAGCAGGGAGAATGTCAGTATTCTTCTGCCAGTTTGAAACTGGTCTGTTTGGAAAATTTGGCTATTACCTCTCTTCCCTTGTTATTTGGAAGGCTTCATAATAAAATTTATTTAGTTTGGTGATATGGAACTTTAGTATGAGTGACTCCCTTTTGATTTCTGTTCTGGTCTTTTAGGGCGTAGAGCAGGAACTCAGTCCAAAAATAGTGGCTTTCTATAATCACTACTTAACAATTAGATGAGATGGTATCTTATAGTAGTAGGATTACTGTAATTTAAAGGAGATATAGTATAAGGAGATGATTTTGGCCAGGAGCTAAGGTCTAATTCCTTCCATTTTTGTATGACAGGGACTTGCCATGAGGTGTTGAAGCCTTGTTTCACTGAGTTGGAGAGACTGGACCTAAATGGCGCAGCATGACTTTGCTCCAGCCTGGCTTAATTTTCCTACTCCACCATCATCAACAAAGGTACTCTTTCTTGCATCTCTCTTTCTACTTCGCTTTTGGTCATGTTATACTCAAATATATTCAGAATGTGAAGGCATGGGCTGGGGGTGTGACTTGTGTATAGGCCATCATGCTGATGATTTTGATTCTGAGAATTTGGAAATGGCTAGTCTAAAGTCTGAATTCTCCTAATTGAATATTATCTCCTGAATGTGATTATTACTCTGAACTCCTAACTTTTGAGTATTTGAGATTTTTTTCTCCCTTACCCAAAGTGTTCTGACAAACACAAGCATTTGCTGCCATTTTCTTTATTTTTGCAGTGCTGTGGCTTGAACTCCGGGCCTCAAGCACGCTAGGCAAGTGCCTTACCACCAACCTACATCCCCAGCCTGTGATACTTCTTTTATAATGTCTTCTCCCTGCTCTGTCCTTTCATCTTTTAAAATCACTAGTCCTATATTTCCATTTGTAATTACTTGTTCTCTGCTGGAGACTTTTGCTTGCCTGTATCGTTTCTCCCCTTTTAATCTTGTCCTGAATAAATGGAACAGACATTAATAAGTATTGCATTCTCTTTTTTAGTGTAATGGTAGTCTTTCATTTATTTTTGTTTGGAATGGAGATATAAAAACTTTTGAATTATGAGTAAAAATGTTTTCAGAACTACACCTCTGTGGTTTTCTGAGATGTGTAGAATTTTAGCCCCATCATGTGGTGAAATGCTAAATTGCATGTGACTTATTTTTTCTATGGCTCAGGGCCTTGGCTTTTGAATTGCTGTGAGTATTCCTATAAACGATTTAATCTTTCATTAAATTGATTTAATCTTCTTGGCCTGCAGTTTGAAAAGTAACATCTTGACTATTGGTAGTTATAGATGCTGAAAATTTTAGCTAACTGGAAAATTCCCTTGTTTTAGATGATTCTCATTTCCATCAGTTTACTTTAGGACAGATGCTAAAATAATTCTGTAAACAGGCAAATCAATCTTTTCAGAATAGTAATTATTCTGAAAGGAGATACCAGGAGTGTTGTTTGTATTAAACGGTTAGATGGGTGGTAAGAAATAAAAACAAAGTAGGGAAAGTTTTCTTCTTTCTAAACACAAAATAAACATGTGAAGATATTCTGCAGTGGCTTCATTTTCATATTTGTATTTTAATATTCTGTAATTATTATTCTGTGGCTGGAGAGTGTAGATTCTTTTATGACAGTGTTTAAAAAGTAATGATCGGGGTGGGGATATAGCTCAGTTGGTAAAGTGTTTGCCTTGCATGCGCAAGGCCCTAGGTTCAATCCCCAGCATCATCACAAAAAAGAAAAAGGAATGATCAATAATATTGTACTAACACTTTAAAAATATAAGCAATGTCAGCATGCATTGAAAATGTGTTTCTATTGATATTTTTAGACTTAAAGAGAATTAGCAAATTCAGTGAGCTTGATAGTTGATCATTGAAACTTTTGAGTTCATTGAAACCTTAGATAGAAAATTTACTATGTAGGTTTTAAAAAATTCTAGTCATCAGAGAAAATTGTAAAATAAACCATGCCCTGCTAGTGTTTACTTCTTCATAGTACTTTTTCCAGCTTTAGTTTTTTTCCCCAGTGATATTCTCAGTGCACGTTTTTATTGCTATGTGTTGAATATCCATAAGTAGTATTACAATAAATAGTTTAAAATTTTAAACTATTTTTAAAAAATCTAGAATACAATAGTGTAAGAGAGTGGATGAAGATGATCTCTTCCTTGCCCCTTATAATAATATTTCTTTAAATATTACTGCATGCCAGTCACTGTGAAAAATAGTTTATATGAAGGTGACAGAAATCATAAGTGGTAGGCAGTTGCTTATCACCCCATTTACAAACAAGGCAACTGAGGTTGAGAGCATCTAAGTAACTTGCCTGAAAGTATTAGGGCCGGAATAGGTGCCTATATGTGCCCAGAGCTTGGTACATGGTAGGCATCATTCTGCCAGTAAGCCACATCCCTCAGTCCCAAAATGCATCAGTTTAATAACTTTCTTATTAGGAAGTAGACTCATTTTCAAAAGTGAAGTGCCATGATGTTTTTATGCATATACTTGAATATTTTTTTGCTGTTTCCCTCCACACACAGTACATGAAACATGGTACTACTTTGTTTTGATCTGCTTTGTTTAATTATGATCAATATTTATATGTGTGGAACTGTTTCTTGATGATTTGTAATAACTTTTTATATTAAGGGACTCATTTGCCATTTATGTTGCAGATATTTTTCTTTCTTTCTTTTTGGTACTTGGTGTTGAACCTGGGGGTACTTGGGCCACTGAGCCACATCCCCACCCCTATTTTATATTTTATTTAGAGACAGGGTCTCACTGAGTTGCTTAGCACCTCGAATTTGCTGAGACTGGCTTTGAATTTATAATCCTCGTGTGTCAGCCTCCTGAGCTGCTGGGATTATAGGCACCACCATGCCCTGCTAGTGTTTACTTCTTCATAGTACTTTTTCCAGCTTTAATTTTTTTCCCCAGTGATATTCTCAGTGCACATTTTTATTGCTATGTGTTGAATATCAATAAATAGTATTGTTTATAGTTTAAAAACTTACATAAAGGATTTTTTGTTTTGTTTTTATACTGGTTATATCTTTGACCATTGTTACCATGTTAATACCTGGAGATTTAGTGTTAATTTTTTCAAACTTTGCGTAGTATTCTATTTTGTGTCTTTCTTTCTCCATTCAAGTTTAAATTATTTATAACTTTTGTCTACTATAGAGAGAGTATTGCATTGAATATTCTTGAAATAAAAGTACAAAAAAATTTTTTCATGCCTGATTCCTAGACTTTAATGGATGTGAAGAAAAAACAAAAACAAAACACAAAAAACTTTAATGGATGTGAAAATAACCTGGAATTTAAAAAAATTATTTATTTATTTATTTTAATTATAATTCTTAATACACCATTATACAATAATTTATCATCTCCGATTATATATAAGGTATGTTGACACCAAATTCACATCTTTATACATGTATTTTGTATAATGATGAGAGTCTCCTTTCAACATCCATGCTATTCCCCTTCTCCCTGCCTTTCCCTCCCGCCCCTATTCCCTATCTAGAGGTAATCTTCCTCCCTTGCTCTCCCTCCCAACCTCATTTTGAGTCACCCGCCTTATATGCCTTATATCAGAGAAGACATTCGGCGTTTGTTTTTTTGGGATTGGCTAACTTCACTTAGCATAATCTGCTCTAATGCCATCCATTTCCCTGCAGATGCTATGATCTTATTTTTTTATATTGCTGAGTAATATTCCATTGTGTATAAATGCCACATTTTTTTTTAATCCATTCATCCACTGAAGGACATCTAGGTTGGCTCCTCAGTTTAGCTATTGTGAATTGTGCTGCTATAAACATTGATGTGGTTTGTGTCCCTATAATATGCTGTTTTTAGGTCCTTTAGGTATAATCCGAGAAGAGGAATAGCTGGGTCAATGGTGGTTCCATTCCCAGTTTTCCAAGGAATCTCCATACTGCTTTCCAAATTGGCTGCACCAGTTTGCAGTTCCACCAGCAGTGTATGAGTGTACTTTTTTCCCCCGCATCCTCTCTCCATGGAAATTTTGTTAAAATGCAGATTTTGATTAATTAGGTCTCTGGTAGAGCCTAGATCTTAATAAACTACCAATGTGATGCTGATTTCTGCCTGTGTATAGACCATATTTTGAATAGTAAAGCTCTAAGTAGGGGCTGAGGATTGGCTCAAGTGGTAGCGTGCTTGCCTAGCATGTGTGAGGCACTGGGTTCGATTCTCAGCACCACATAGAAACAAAATAAAGATATTGTGTTCACCTAAAACTAAAAAATAGATATTTAAAAAAATTAAAAAAAAAAAAAACTCTAAGTAATAGAAGTGAAATTGCTGGGACTTAATTTGACATTGCCAGATTCTTTTCCCATGTGATGAATTAATTTATACACCTATGCTATATATAACTGTTTTCCTTATGTTCTTGCCAAATTTTTTCAGATTATTAGAAGTAACATTTTGCTAATTTCTGATACAAAATTTCTGTGATTGCCTGTTTGTAGCCTTTGTAGTTTTTCTTTTGAGTTACTTTCACTACTCTTCAGGAATATGCACAAAGGCTATATATACTTAGGTACATATCATCTTTAATGTCTTTAAAATTACAATTTTTTTGTTTTGCATATATTTGAGTAGAATTTATGACTTTATAGGACTTGCTACTATTTTAGTTTTTGGTGTTGGGGATTGAACCCAGGGATGTTTAACCACTGAGCCACATACCCAGCACCCCCCCCCCCCTTTTTTTTTTTTTAAATTTTTACTTTTGATACAGGGTCTTGCTGAGCTGCTTCGGGCCTTGCTAAATTGCTGAGGCTGGCCTTGAACTTGTGATCCTCCTACTTTAGCCTCCCAAGTCCCTAGGATTACAAACGTGTATGCCACCATGTTCATCATTGTTGCTATTTTAAATGTTTTAAAAACTTTCTAGTAGATATATTCTATCTTATGTTAGTCTCATATCTAGCAACCTTGATTAATTCATAGTTTGTAATAGTCTGTGTTGGCTTTTGATGTGGATGATAATATTTTATCTTTCCATTCACTCAGAGTTTACTGTTTGTGAAGAGTCTTTGAAAGGTCTGGATCCCTCCCTCCCCCATACACACACACACACACAAGCTAGGCTGTTACTATTTCAGGGATGCTGGTGGAAGACAAGAGATGCTTTGGGCATAGACAAGTTTATTACTGAAGATGTAGCAAGCAGTAAAAATGCATGATGTAGGCACTGGTTCTTCATGTCTCCTGAGATCCTTGGGAGTTAACAAGAAGGGGCCTCACTGGAGACTGCCTTTGCACTGAGTTTAGGGAATCCGGTAATTACATTTATAGTCAGCCTGGTCTCTTTGTTCCAGAGGAGAATATACTTATACTTCAGTGTTGCTTGCTGCAAACATAGCTCTAAGAAGTGACCCACACAAGAGTGGTCACGGATTTGCATTTTTGGTGTACAAAGAAGAATGTATAGGGATGTTCAGATCTCATGATAGATTGCCTATCCCAGCAATCTACTTGTCAGCCCTACATGTTCTTGGCCTATTTTAAATTTTCACATGATGTTCCACTCTTGTCAGCCACTCTGATTAATTGACAGATACTAAAACCAAATCCATTTGATTTTGTTGCACAGCATTTAATTACGGCTACTGTCAATAAACCCAAACAACAAGGGGAGACTGGGATCCAGGCAACTGTGAAAAAGTCTTTGGCAGTGGAGACAGTATGACATTTTCCAGACAGCCACTACAGGGGCTGGTCACTATATTAGCCATTAGAACCACTTCAGGAGAGTTTAAATTGACTTGGTTTTTGGTGGTGTTACGTAGAAGTATAGAGCCAATAGTTGGGTCAAAAAACAACCCATATTTGTCAGAGACAAATATTAATAGCTCATTCTCCCCTACATACAAACTTAGCACTCAAAGGGACATGACCTAAGTCACTCCAGTTAGGGTTTTATTGTTAAACATAATTTAGGTTAATATTTTATTATTTTGGTTAAGAATCAGTGTCACAAAGCAGTTGCAGCCCTACTTTTTGTCGTATATGCTACAGCCTAAGATTGCTTGGGTGTTTGGAGAAGCATATGAAGTTTTATCAACCAGAATGAAACAGGGTTATGCTGTTCTAGTGTTTAAATGCAGAGTTAGGAGCTGCTTTTGATGTCATCAGGCCTACATGAATTTTTCTGAATTGAAAACATGTGGATAGGGGTGATGAATCCAGCATTGTGTCAGTGTCATCCCCAGCTCTTGTGTGTCTCAAATTACGGTGTGTGTTCTATGGGATGGTTCACCTTTCTCTTCAATTTTGGGGGTAAGGCACTTTCTCTCTGGGTATTGGGGCTATTGCTCTCCTTTTACAGCTATGCTTTTTTTTTTTTTTAATATTCCATTCCAATAGCTGTGACTTTGCTTTAGAAAAAAGTCATCTCACACCTAGACTTTTTTTCTGAAATAAGTGGGATTGGGAGGGTTATTTTGGCCTAATTCACATTGATCCATTATGTCTTCTCCCTTGATTCACATTGGACACTATTACATGGGAATTTGGTGCTCAGTATGCTTAATCAGATGATCAGTGTCTTCATGATTTAGGACCATGTCAATTCAAGAGAATCTTGTGGCTGAACAGAATAAATTTGAATTTCTTAAATTTTACTCTGGCCAAGCTATCACCCATTGGAATGAGCTGGACTCTTATGATGTTAGGGGGAAGAAAGAAACCATTATGTCTGTAGACAGTCAGGATATAACTTGAATTATAAAATGTCTATGTAATTTTGTAATTCCCTTTTCTTGTTATGCTGATTGTACCTAGGAAGTGGTTGTGAAGATAAAATCCCTTGGTTATGCTGCCTTCACTGAGTAAACTGTTAAGTTGTGTGAAGAGGTGAAGGAAGATGAGTTTTAAACTTTGAGTTGAATTTTGAGAAGGTTGTTCCAATGCTTGACAATACTGGATATGCCATTGGATGGTAGGCAATATAGAGTGTCCATTGGATATGTGTAATATTGGCCCTATTTGTTCATTTAAAGTAGACTAGCCTCTAGGGAATTACATGGGTGGCTAGGAATCTTTTTGTTCCATTTCTGACTCCCCAACTAAAGATTATGATTGCCTTTTCTTCTCTGGCTCCAGCTAACAACCTAGATTTGGGCCTTTCCTAATTCCCTATTTTCTACACTGCCATGGCTTTTGCCTACGTGATCAGTAATTTTAGCTACCCCTGTGCTTAGCTCTGTCTTCTGCTATGGAAGTTTTTAGAAGAGAGTTGGGTACTTGTGTCTAACAGAGCTGTGAATGTTAAGTTTCTCTCTTTCCTTTTGAGTTCTTTTACTGAACTTACTTGTCAAAGCAGGTGGGGCTAAAGTAGAAGGGGAGCAGAAGGTGTGAGTTTTTTCTCCTTCTTTGGACGTGAACTAATTTTGATACCAATTGGATGTTTTAAAGACTCAAATCAGGGGCTGGGATTGTAGCTCAGTGGTAGTGTGCCTGCCTAGCACTTGTGAGGTGCTGAGTTTGATTCTCAGCATCACATAAAAATAAATAAAGGTGTTGTGTTCATCTACAACTTAATAAAACAAAACTCAAATTCAATTCTGATGCTACCCAGAGTATCATTAGACTCCTTAAGTTTAAAGGGTTAGTACTATAGAACTTACTTTAATTGAGACATCAATAGTGGCTCCTTATGATACCCATACTTCTGTCGGATTTAGCTACAAAGTCAGGGGTTTCCATACTACTGTTGATTTCGATAGTTTTTCTTGAACAGCTCACAAAACTTAGTGAAACGTGTTTACCAGTTTATTATAATAAGGGTGCAAATGAACAGCCAGATGAGGAAATTCATAGGATAAAGTCTAGTATGGTACTGAAAATAGAGGTCCTGTCATGTGGAGTTGGGGTTACATTACCCTCCTGTCTTGTGAATGTGTGCAATAGTCAGAAACTCTTTGATCCCAATTTAGGGGGTTTTTAGGGAGGTTTCCTGTTAAAAGCAAAATTGATCAAATAGTTGGCTTTTGATGATTAACTCTCCAACCCCTCTCCCCTCAGGTGAGGGGGAGGCTTTGGGGGAAGAAAGAAACCATTATGTCTGTAGCCGGTCAGGATATAATTTGAATTTTAAAATGTCTATGTAATTTTATAATTTCCTTATAGAGTTCAAGTTCCAAGCCTCTAGTCTGAACCTTGATTAGACCATTCAGGAAATTCCAAGGGTTTTAGGAGCTTTGTCTCAAGGAACCTCAAGACAGGATCAAATTTTTTTTATATGATAACTACACAGAGAATGCTCCATGGTAGGAATCAAGGCACTATAGTTTCCAGCAGGCCACAGCAGAGCTCAGGCTCAACAAATTTGCTTCTTGGCAGGGAGGTGGTACTGGGGATTAACCCAGGTGCAGTTTACCACTGAGCTGTGCCCAATGCACTAGGTTGCTTAGGACTTCCTTAAGTTGTTGAGGTTGGCCTTGAACTTATTGTTTTAATCTACCCAGCTTCTGGGATCACAGGCATATATCGCTGTGCGCCTGGGCCATAACAAATTTATTTTTGATGTTCTTAGTCTTTCCGAAACTGTCCTCACTGCCTACTATGTTTATTTGCAACTTTGGGGACCTCTTGACCTAACATCTGAAGCCATATTGCCCTTGGGCTGGAACAGTTGTCTTCCTCCTGTATCTCAGAGGAGAGTGATCAACAACCCAACCATCTTTTGGACATGGTATATAATCTTAACCTTTCCTGTCCTCCCCTCCCCAGGGCCTTGTGAATGCTACATGTCTATTTGACTTCCTAAGTTTATTATTTTTCAGGCTTTTGTAACATAAATTTCAGTTTATAACATTTGTTTTCCAGCTTTAAACTCTGTATGCAAATATTTTTATGTAGCATAGTTTTTTCTTAGGTGAAATTTGAGGCCTTACTTTTTTCAAGATTATACAAAATAATTTACCAACTCTTCTAGAATTTTTAAGATTTTATTCCTAAATTGAAGTTTTAACTTTATCTGGACTTTTGTTGTTGTTATTGTTGCTACTGGGGATTTAACTCAGGGATGCTTTACTACTGAGCTACATCTGCAGCCCCTTTTTATTTTTTATTTGAGACAGGTCTCTCTGGTTTGCTTAGAGCCTCACTAAGTTGTTGAAGCTGGCCTCAAACTTGCCTCAATCGCCCCAATCACTGGGATTATGGGCGAATGCCACTGCACCCAGCTAGATAGTATCATTATTCTTAACTGACCCCCAGATGATCACAAAATTTATGTCTGGCATGGTGGTGTATGCCTGTAATCCCTGTGACTCAGGAGACTGAGGGAGGAGGATTGCAAGTTTGAGGCCAGCCTCAGCATTTTAGGGAGACTGTCTCAAAATAAAAAAATAAAAAGGGCTGGGTATATAAGTTCTGTGGTAAGTACCTGTGGGTTCAATCCCAGTAACAACAACAACAACAACAAAAAATGGTGGTAACTAATGGTAGTATATAATGAGGTACTACTTTATATATTGGGCACTGCCCTGTTTGGTCACATCATTGTCTCATTAAATACTTCAACACTTCATAAGAGCAAGGAGGGTATTTTGATGTATATAAACAGAAGAAATGAAATATTAGAGAAATTTAGTTACTTTGGGAAAACTGTAGTTAGTTCCTGTCTTCATAAGACTTTGAACACAGCATTGATTATGGAACCTTTTCTCTATAATGCTTTAGAATATCAATGCTGTTTAGTCCTCTAAGTTTTTCTTCACCCTTCTCTATAGTTCCAAAATCCAGAAATCTGAAAAAGGAAACTTTTCATAAATTAATTTTGCTTTAAAATCTGAGGCTGCACATTGTCCCTTCCCCTTTATGAAATTCTAATAGGTATGCATATTCATGTTTACTGTCAAAAGGTATTGTACATATTTGATTGTGGGGTATTGCATCATATTACATTTTTAAAACCTGTAAAATTTTCAGGAGTTTTAAGTGAGGAATCAACAAATACTCTTTTCCTAGCTTTATTTGGATCTATTGTTAGAAATACTATTGTTTAATGATATGTTCCTGTATCAGAACCAAGCCCTTAATTATGGTGTTCATATGATTCATTTTAATATTCATTATGGCTTGAACTCTAAATTTTCAGTATTTTTTCTATGACCCTTTCATGTTTGTATTTATAGATAAACTTTAATTCATTTGGCTCTTCAGAGGATGATAACTTATTGGTGTGTTGGTTAGGATTACAATGAGTTTGTAATCAAATTTAGGGGAGAAATTGGTATCTGTGATATCAAGCTTTCTGGGTAGCTGGAGGATTCACATTTTCATGACATTTGCCAGGGTTCTAAAGTGGTTCTTTGTTTTTTAAATTTTATTTCTGTACATCCCTGGTCTCTTGCTTCTTGGGATTATTTGGTTGCCGTTATGAAAGTCAACTTCCATTTTACTCTTTGAGTTTTTAAAGTAGTCCTGTAACCTTGACTTTGCATTTAAAAAAAATCAGTTAAAATTAATTAATTACTATGTTAAATTTGATTTATGGTAAATAAATACCACAGTGCAGCCATAATCACAATCTAATTTTATATTTTTTTTGTGTGGTGCTGGGGATTGATTGAACTCAGGACCCCTTTCATGCTAAAATCTCTACCACTGAGCTACATCCCCAGCCCCATAATGTATGGTCCCCATGCCCCCCCTTGGGTACCAGAGATTGAACCCAGAGTGGCTTAACCACTGAGTCACAAACCCAGCCTTTTTTTTTTTTTTTTTAATTTTGAAATAGGGTCTCACTGAGTTGCTGAGACTGGCCTTGAACTTGTGATCCTGTTTCAACCTCCTGAGTTTCTGGGATTACAGGCATGCAACACTGCATCCAGCCAAAATCTAAAAATTTCCAAAATTTAAAACATGTAACCACCATACACAGTTCCTCTATACTTTATCAAAACCCAAGTTTGTTTATTGCTGTTCCAAAAGGTCCCTTGATTCTGAGACAAATTGTTGGGGCAAGGAAAATGATTTTGGAAAGTCAGCAATCCAAAAGATGGCAGGCTATTTACAATAAAGACCATCTTAATTCAGCATTAGTTTCAAGTACTTTTTCTTTTTTAATATTTTTTAGTTGTAGATGGACACAATACCTTTATTTTATTTATTTATATTTATGTGGTGCTGAGGATCGAACCCATTGTGTCAGATGCTAGGCAAGCTCTCTACCACTGAGCTACAACCCCAGCTCTCAAGCACTTTTTTATCCTTTGATAAAGAGGACTTAAGAAGGGGGACTAAGGTGAAGAATGGATTGATGATTGGAGACTTTAAGGCATCACTCTGGCAATCTGAAAGGAGGTGTTGTGAAACCTGGCAGCTGCATGTACGTGTGGGGTCCTGGGATTTGTGTGATAATTGGAAAATATTTTAGTTAACCTTAATCTTGTCATCAATCTGAGGAGGAGGAGAAAGGAAATTAGAGAAGTTTCAGTGCATCAGTTTGCACTTCAGGTTTTGGACAAACATTCCTTAAATGATTACTAACATGTCTGCCTGTGGAGTTGAGCAGAAATCTGGCTCAGAGGTTAAGAAGACTGATAGAATAAGAAGGCATAAGTGCCAATAATTTTTACGCTGTTTTAATTACCCATTGGACATCTGTAGGCTCAAGTGAAGAGTCAGTGCTTTCAACAAAAGTGGCCAAGTCCTTGAAAAGTAATGTAGGCAATCTTTACTCATTGTAACTCACACAGCAGAGGTGTTAACCACAGCAAAGTTAGTGGGAGACAAATTGCTCAGCTTTGTGACCTCCAAAATCAGTGATTTGGCTTTTTTAAAGTCAAAATAAAGCTAGAGGGTTTATTTTAGTTTCTGTCTATTACAATACCTGTTTGCAATCATTTCCTACTTGTTTCTGGCAAACCAGGCAACTATGAATCTGCTCTTTCTACTGATGTGTCTTTTCTGAAAATTTCACAGAATGGAATCATAGAGCTGGGTGTGGTGGCCCACACCTATAATCCCAGTAATTTGGGAGGCTTGATACAGGAGGATCCCAACTTCAAAGCCAGCATTAAATAAAACTTCTTGAGGCCCTAAGTAAGCAACTTTAGCAAGACTCTGTGTCACAATAAAAAAAAATTTAAAAAAGGGTTCACTCATCATGATTTAAAAAAAACTTTATTATAGTGTATCATGTATCAGTACTTTTAAAAAATGATATAGTTATACCATAGTTTCTTTACCCATTCACAAATTGATTGACATTGAAGTTTATTGCAGTTTCTTGCTATTATGAATAATGCTCTTTAGAATATTAGTATGAGTTTATGTAGTTTCCTGGAAGTAGAATGGCTGGTTACAATAGTGTATAAATATATATGCCCAGCATGGTAGTCCACTCCTGTAATCCCGGCTACCCAGAGACAGTAGGATTACAAATTCATAGCCAGCCTGGGTTATTTAGCCCCCATTCTCTGTAAAAGGGCTGGGAAGGTAGCTCATTTGGTGGAGTGTTTGTGTAGCATTTCTACTGATTTGTCCTGAGTTCAATCCCTAGCCCCATTAAACAAACAAACAAAAAACAGTGACTTTATGTTTAATGGTTTAAGTGTTTTAAAAGTTACCAAACTGATATGTAAAGTAGCTGTACCATTTTCCAGAGAGAGAAAGATGGGGGGGGGGCAGAGAGGGAGGGAGGGAGGGAGGCGAGGAATGAGAATGTGAGATTACACATACAGGGTCTTACTCCCATAACACTTTTACTGTTATACTTATTCCTTACTTTGTATTTGAATTTTATTTTGATTTCATTTTCTTGTAGCCCAAAAGGTAGGTCGGCTAGTTACTGATTATCTTGGGTTTTGTTCATCTGTAAATGTTTTGCCTGTATGACTGATAAAATTGTTTTTCCCCCCGTATAGGCTTAGGTGACTCAGATGATGGTAATATTTACTAAGACATAGAAACATATGAAATTGATGCAGAAGTTTTGAATATGCTTAAATTTGAGATGTTCAGGAGACATCAATCTGAAATCAACAGAGTTCAGGAGAAAGATCTGGACTAGAGAGAGGATTTGGATTATTCAGGATGTACTTCAACGTTGGAAGTAGACAAATGCATCCGAGAAGATTATACAATGAAAGACCCGGGGCTGGGGCTGTAGCTCAGTGGCAGAGTGCTTGCCTAGCATGTGTGAGGCACTGGTTTGATCCTCAGCAACACATAAAAAATAAATTGATAAACAAAGATATTTTGTGTCCCTCTACAACTAAAACACTATTTAAAAAAAAAAAAAAGGAAAAAAGGAAAGATCCTTGGTCAACATTTAACATCACAGAAAGGACAGATTGGTTAAACATTAAAAGAGGAACACATGGTGGCACATACCTATAATGCCAGCCACCAGGGAGGTTGAGGCCATGGGAGGATTGCATATTGAAGGACAGGCTCAGCAGTTTAGCAAGGTCCTAAAGCAATTTGGCAACCCCGTCTCAAAAACGGTCTGTGGATGTAACTCAGTGGTAAAGTGTTTGCCTTGAATGTGTGAGGATATGGGTTCAATCCCTGGTACTAAATAAATAAATAAATAAGAGTT
The DNA here is from genome assembly GCF_021218885.2 of Marmota monax. Classification (NCBI taxonomy): domain Eukaryota; kingdom Metazoa; phylum Chordata; class Mammalia; order Rodentia; family Sciuridae; genus Marmota; species Marmota monax. The sequence goes on from NW_026693245.1 coordinate 10,455,280, forward strand.
CACAATTTAGCATAAAAGACAAGAAAGGCTGCATAAATGAATTGGATTGGTTAGGGACTCATGCATTTTTCAAATTGCAGTTGTGGCATATTTAGTGCAAATGAGAGACTCCTGGAAATGTAATGGGAGAAATAAGGTGACAGCAGTGGAAGATGTGAAAATAGTAATGGCTTTTTACTGCTGTCCTCCCTAGAAAACAAGTAAGGTATACCTTTGCTTCTTCCTGTTGACAGTATTGTTGGGATAAAATAACTGCTAAAGCCATTATTTGGAGAGTAACAATTTGTTTTAAAATATTTGATGTAACCAATGAAACTTCCTCTCAGTGCAGACAACCCACCTTAAACAATGGTTGTCTTTACTGTGTAATTTTAAATTTATGTCAGCTTTCAGTAGTTAAGTCCCATTAAGCTTAATACAAATAAACAGTAGCAAAGTGGAATTATCGGATCATTTTTCTGGTGGATTGAGTGCAGTCCTAGTAGGAAATTAATAAAACTATTTCATCTTCAGCATCATTTAAAATTTTGTTATTGGTGGACAGAATAAGTCAGTCTCCCTCCCTGTTTTTTCTCTCATTTAATGGTCAGAGTATGTTTTCTATGGATGGAGGGATCTGTCTCATTTGGTAATGCAAAATAGCTTACTGTATTCAGAGATCATGATTTGGCATGGGGAGAGAGTACAAGAGTACCCAATCCTTTCAGAGTTTTCAACCTGAGCAGAAGGAGCTGATGGGAAGTTGAAATTTTGTACTTGAGAGCAGATTTCAGTGATGGATATCAAAGTATGTGAAACTGAATTGGGAGAATGTGTAAAGTAATAAGCTGTTGAGAGGTACTATTAGGACTTCTTTTATTTAATCTAGTTTGTGGTGAAAGGGTTAAAAAGAGTAACATTTGGCCACAGCTTTAAGAGATGTAACTACTATGCTAGATGATTTAACAAAAATAAAAGAATTTATGCCATTCCAGCTGGTCAGTAAATGAGAAAACAGAATAAAGAAAATAAGTTATATGGTTGATCCTGGGTTAGAGCTTGATAAGAGGATGATGAAGATAATCTTGATTATGGAAATATAGGCGAAAGTTTGAGTATACTACTCATGTTGGGCCTGAAAGATTTCTAGCATTTGGAGGTCTCTTTTGATGATTATTATTCTTCCTCACAAAAACAGATACTATTATTTACATCACCTTAGCTTTTACAATAGCTGAAATTCACTGGTTGTTTACTAGTGTATCTAAGGCTGAGAAACAGCAAGGTTGAATTATGTGGAGTAATGTCTAGGACCTGGAATTTTACTGTTAACTTTTTAGCTTTGTAATATTTCCACATAAATATGTGTATTCTTCCATATTGGTGACCTACTAAGTTTAAATTAGATGATGATGGTATTGGAAGACTGTACATTTGGTAGAATTGTGACCATGTAGATTTTCCACTCTAATTTGCTGAAGACTTAAAGCGTTGTTAGTTCGAGGCTAGCCTGGGCAATTTCATGAGAACCTCTCAGAAAGAAAGAAAAAAGAAGTAGTACATTTATAATTCAGTAAATATTTCTAAATTAGGATTTTCCAGTTTAGAGTAGGACATGGTTTTCAAGCATTGTCTGTAAATAAGATACTAACAGAGAAGTCTTTTGTAATTCAAAACTTCAGGTACTCAATCCAGATTTTTTTATGGAGTTAATTCAGAAGTAGGTATAGGAAAAGAAAAGAATGGAGAAGAAAGAGAAGGGCAACTTGAAAGCTCTTTTTATTTTTCATCAACATCCTTGCCATTACCTGATTGACATTCAAGTAAATTTAATTGGCCAATCAGTTACTTCCTAACTTTATGAAAATTTCAAAAGATACTGGTTTGACTACTTCACTTAAGGTGTTTGGGCAGCTGGGTAATTCCTCCCGGTTTCGTTAGACAAACCTTACCTCTTTATACTTACACCAGCAGCAGATTATATCATTAGATTTTGTCTTTTTCATTTAAGCCTGTTTGATGGACAGGAAAATACTACCTTGTTCCAATTTCATTTTCTTTTTTCACTTTGTTTCCAATCTGTGTTTTCTTTATTGCTAAAGAAACTAGGGTTTTCATTTGATTTTACCTCCCTTCATTTCTTTGAGAATTGCTTTTTGTATTCATTTTTTTTTCTTTTTGGTTATCCTTATTTGTTTGACTTATACAGGTCATGTATATTTTGTTTAAAATTTTGTGTTGAGAAAATTTTTTTTCTCAATATGTACATAAGCTTTATTTGTTGTATACTGTATCAGGTTTTTCGAGTCATGTTTATTATAGTTTCTGCATTTTAGATCTCGCCTAAGAAGACCTTCCCCAGGAATATGAAAGTATTCTTTATGTTCTTTGCTAAACAGTGCTGTTTCAGACTTTTTTAGAAAAAGTTGTTTTGGGGAATTCTTTTTTTTTCACCCTTACCTGTACCAAGGATTGAATCCAGGGGCATTTAACTGCTCAGCCAGATCCCCAGCCCTTTTTATTTTGTTTTATTTTTTAATTTTGAAACAGGGTCTTCCTAAGTTGCTTAGGGCTCACTAAGTTGCTGAGGTTGGTTTTGAACCTGTGATCCTCCTGCTTTAATCTTGAGAGCTGCTGGGATTACAGGTTCATTTGTGAAGGTCAAACTTTAATAAATTATTGGGAATTGTAATTGTGATTTTATCTGATTTGTAGATAATTGGGATAATATTGGTACTAAATAACAACCATTATAATTAATGGAGTTATCTGTGTTGCTAATTTTTTGGACTAGTTATTGGACATTTTATCCTTTTCATATTTTGTTTCAAAATTTCAAAATTCTTTTCTTTTTACATTTTTATTTTGTATAAAGAGCCTACAAATAAATCTCGGGAACTTAAAATTAAAATTTCAGCTGACAGTTCTTCTCTGTTATAGTAGGAAACTTTGAGTTAAACATTTGAAGTTCTTGGAAATAAGTTGGAGCGTTACTAATTTCTAAAATTATATTTAGGCCTTATAAGCATATTTATCTACGTATTTATAATTTTTTTAGTCATCATTGAATTTTGAGAAGCATTCTGAAAATTTTTCATGGACGGAAAATCGTTATGATGTGAATCGTCGAAGACACAATTCTTCAGATGGCTTTGATTCTGGTATTGGACGTTCTAATGGAGGTAAAATTTGCTGAGAAAAGATTTATGGATAATTTCCATAGTTTTTAAAGGATGCTTTGATTGCTATCAATCTTTATGCATAACTATCTTTGAATTTATATTAATTTACTGTTATCAAATGAAGGTAATTTTGGAAGGAAAGAAAAAAATGGATGGCGTACGCATGGCAGAAATGGTACTGAAAACATAAATCATCGAGGAGGATACCATGGTGGAAATTCCCGTTCTCGTAGCAGTATTTTCCATTCTGGAAAAAGCCAAGGTCTACATGAAAACAACATACCTGACAATGAAACCGGAAGGAAAGAAGATAAAAGAGAACGCAAACAGTTTGAGGCTGAGGATTTTGTAAGTTTCTTGTTATTTTAATACAAAGGATGTTTCTGCAAGTGTCTTTGTAGCACCAAGACATGCTTAGGTTTTATTAGTACAAGTCATTTTCTGTAAGGATCACACTTGATAAGCATTTGTCCAGTTATTTTGTAAGCCATACATTTTGCAAATATTTTTTTTGCTCACTATATTCCCCTCTGTTCCCAACCAATTCTTGCCCTCTCCTTCAGTGTGGTTTTGAAAACATTTAGTATATTCATGTCAACTTTTATTACTTATAGAAAGTTGAACAGTTTCCCTTAGAATAGTAGCTGGCTTCTTTGCTAGTATAATGTAAAATTATGTTTAATTTTAATAACCATAATGTAAAATTATGTTTAAGAAGCTATCAACCTTTTGGAAACAGAATGTGATCAGTACTTTTTATTGATCGAGAACTAGTTCTGCTTGTCTCCAACAAGTGGGCTCAAGTGATCCTTCTGCTTCAGCCTCTTCGGTCGCTGGGGCTACCAAGAGCTACCAAAAGCCAGGTGCGGTGGCACACTCCTGTAATCTGAGCAGCTGAAATGGCCAAGGCAGGATCGCAAGTTCAAAGCCAGCCTCAACCAAAAAGTGGGGTGTTAAGCTACTCAGTGAGACCCTGTCTCTAAATAAAATAGGGCTGGAGATGTGTATCAGTGGTTGAGTGCCCCTGAGTTCAATTCCCAGCCCCCCCCCCCCCCAAAAAAAAAATGGAACTACCATGACTGGCTCTGCAATACATTTATTTAGATTGTTGTCTTTATTTATTTTTTTATTTTTATCTTTATTGTTTTTGGTATTGAGCATTGAACCCAGGGCCGCTTGCTTAACCACTGAGCCACACCCCGAGCTCTTTTTATTTTTTGAGACAGGGTCTCACAAAGTTGTTCAGGGCCTCCCCAAATTGCTGAGGCTAGTTTCAAATTTGCAATGCTCTTTCCTGATCCTCCTGAATCATTGGATTACAGGCAAGAGCCATCACACCCGGTTTATCTGTTTATTTTTAACAGTATCTAAAAAAATTTTTTGCAGTGCTGGAGATCAGACTTAGGACCTTGCCGTTACTAGGCAAGCAATCTACCATTGAGCTACATCTCCAGGCCTAGAATTTGCCTTTTAAATAAAACTTGATTATTTAAATACGACTCTTAAACTAATTCAAGGATAGTGCTTTCATGTTTTGCACCTATTTCCTTCCCAATTCAAAGTTAGTTGGTTTTTTTTTTTTTTTAATACATTGTTCAGTTGTAGATGGACAAAATACCTTTATTTTATTTATTTATGTGGTGCTGAGGTTTGAACCCAGTGCCTCACACATGCTGGGCAAGTGCTCTACCACTGAGCCACATCCCCAACCCCCCCACCCCCCTCCCTTTTTTTTTAAGAAGGGATGGAAGACAGATTGTTTTTCTAGGCCAGGTGCAGTTAAGAATGTTGACTCTACTAATAATAAGTAAGTTAACAAAAAGCTGGGTTTTCATATTTTTTTCCTATTCTTAAAATCTAACAGTGTGGCTCATCTAAACGGTGTGCTGCTCAAGTCACAGTAAAAATGATGTAGTGAGCACTTCTGCTTGTTATTCTTATGATTCATTCCTGATAACTTAAATCTTATCCACTGTAGGTAGAGACATTTTGCACTTTTACCTTTTTTATATATTTGCTGTTAATTCTTATTCATTATATATTTTGAGTGACTGTGTGAGACAGTTGCTGTTCTTGGTACATAGAATATATATGTGAATAAGACAAGCAGTTCCTGCTCTGAGTTTCTATTCTAGTGGTAGCATTTAGAACATAAAAAGAAAAAGTAATTTATATTTTGGAGAGAATTTTGACAGGAAATAAGTAGGTGGGCTCTTTGGGAATTTGAGAGAGTCTTTTCCAGGAAATTGGCATTTAATCTGGAACTTGATAGGGAAAAGAATAAGCTTTGTTAAGTGGGAGAAGGTTGAGGGTGGTAGCTCATTGATAGAAGTGTGCTTAGCTCTGGGTTTAAATTCCAGCATCACCCCTCCTCCCCATGATTAATAAATAAAGACTGGAAGGAATAAAGAAATAAGGTAGTGCAAAGGATTTTAGGTTTGTACAAAAACTATTCCAGTTGTTAGATCTTGAGTGTATTTTAGTGGTAGAAGGAAGATTTGTTAAAAAAAAGTGTTTAAAAAATGGGGCTGTCCTGGGCTGGGGTTGTGCCTCAGTGGTAGGGCGCTTGCTTAGCATGTGTGAGGCTCTGGGTTTGATTCTCAGCACTGCGTATAAATAAATAAATAAATAAATAAATAAATAAATAAATAAATAAAGTCCATCAACAACTAAAAAATGGGAAGTAGTTTAGACTTTAAGCAAGGAAAGATCCAAGGTAGGTTGGATCTAGGGCAGAGGAGTGATAAGAGAAAAGAAGAATAAAAGATTACTTTTAATATAGAATCTATTTGCCTTTCCATTTGAGTATATTTTTTCCACTTGATAATCACCATAAAGTTGAATTTTTATAGCCAAACTGAGAAGTAATGCTTTCTGTTAGTGTTGTGAGGGTTAAATGAATGGTCAGATGAATCAAAAATAGTGAACAGCATATAACAAACATTTAATAGAATAGTTGTTGTTATTATCCCCCACCTCCTCTCCCAAGGTGGTGGTTATCAGTTATTATAATCCTAGACTTGTAATGTAGGCAGTCTAATTTCTAATTATATATTTAATAGTATAATTAAGACATACACACATCCATCCACCAATAAAGTATTAACTGTATTTAGTTTATATCTATGAAGGAATGAATCATACTGATATGCACATATACTATTGAGGCTTTACAGTAATGTCAGTTCAGTGCTAATAATTGTTTTACTTTGGGTGATTAAAATGTTTATATTTAGGTTAATTTTATTTGATATGTATTGAGTGTTTTCTTTTATCGAGAGAGGCTGTGTTGCTAGGTAATATGAAGAATACAATACTGGAAGTTTTAAGATTATAGTTATCTAACCAGATGAGCATCAGAGCTGGACATAGTTCTGCACACCTATAATTCTAGTGGCTCCGAAATCTGAGGCAAGAGATTTGCAAGTTCAAGGCCTAGCCTCAGCAATGTAACGAGGCTCTAAGCAATTTAGGGAAATCCTGCCTCACAATAGAAAAAGAGCTGGGATGGAACTCAGAGTAAAGTGCCCATGGGTTCAGTCTAACTGTATGAAATGAATAAACAAATAGATTAGCTTTGGAGTGCCCATACAGTGCTCATCTCTTTTCTTGTTAATGATCTAGAGCACCACTTGTTGAAATAAAAATCTGCACCTTTTGAGAATGACTGTATTCACTAAAGCAATCCAGTGATAAAATGCCAGTAGAATTGGGAAGTAGTCTAATTTTTCTCTTATGTGACCTCAGTTTTATGCTGAGTAGTGATTAAATCTGAGATTGCAATGACTACTTGTATTGTTTGCTGCTGTGTTGAATTCCTGGACTACAGGCGGTGGTGGTATGTGAGTGATTTAGTGGTGTTTGGGCTTCAAAGTTGGGGCCTTCATCCATGCTAGGCAAACACTCCGCTACCACCAAGCCACACTCCCAACATCTTCTCTCTCCCCAGTTTTCTTCCTCTCATAGCCATGGATAAGGATAATGCTTATAGTATAATTAAGACTATAAGAGTCTAGTTCCATAGACACTGTTACTTTTCCCCTTTAAGTAACAGTGAATATAGACAAGGATTTTAATTGTTAACATCAGTTGCAAAGTAGGGTTTACCAGTAATTGGTCATTATTAATAGTAAAAGAGTTAATATAAAATTGTTTTTTATGAGGAAATCTGTTTATAAATGGGAAATGTTTGATTACTTTAAAAGATTTTTTTTTTTTAATTTCAATTTTCTTCCAGCCATCTTTAAATCCTGAATATGAGAGAGAACCAAATCAGAATAAATCATTAGCTGCAGGTGTATGGGGTAAGTGCCTTTTGATCTATCTTTGAGGGGTACAAAATGTTGATACTTTTAGGTTTCCCTTTCTTTTCTTTCTTTTTTTTAAGTAAAAAAGTTAGAATAATACTTTCTTTTAAATACCTGTTTTTGATATGCTAAGCTACAAAAAGGTAACACTTTTAAAGAGGAAATTTGAGGTAGAAGGAAAGTTTGATTTGAAATAGTTGATTTGCACATTAGCACCAGTAAGTATACTCAGTTTGATTTGGGTTTTGGAAATAATTGTTGAATTGATGTAACTTTGAGCACAGTGTAATAATTATAAACAACAACAACAAAAAAGTTTAAATTTTTAGTTTATCATAGTTGAAAACCTAGTTAACTGGAAAGATAAGTACTTGTGATTGATTATAGTTTGTCATGAAATTAATCTTTACCTATGAAAATGGATTAGACGTAGTGTTAAAAATAATTCTATAAATTTGTCTATGGAAATAGACTCTTTGAAATTATTTGCCTTTTTGAATTTTCAAAGATTAATGAGAGTTTCTGGTAATATTTCCCCTTTCTTTAAAACTGCTGAGTTTTTAATTTGATAGCATCTTACAGAAGAGTATATTGCACTCATAGTACAAATTAGACAGCTTTTAAAAAATTCAAGTGAAGTTTAAAATAATGGAATATTTTATAATAAATTTTTTTAAAAATCAGATTTGACATCTGAAAAATAAATTTAGTCATTTGAAACAAATCCAAAGTGGTGTATCCACTTTGAAACTTGTGCACATGTTCTTTGTATTTTTTCCATTGAATATTAATAACTTAATAAAACAAAAGGATTGTGGCTTATGATAGCATACTCCTCCTAATAATAAAGGCATTATTTTAAACTTTGCCACTTCCTGTGCTGTTCTTAATTGTATTTATGGGGTGAAACTCTTGGGAATTATTTTGTTTTCTTTTATCTCCCTCTTTACTTATGGGCTTTTTGAGGGTGAGGGGTGGGGGTGGTCAGACACTTTTGTTAGAACCATGTGAATGGCATTGTTTTTTCTGTATTGCAAATTAGTATTTCTACCACTCTCCCCAGGCCTACACGCCCAGACACACACATACCCAACCAAAAAAATCTCCCAAGCTCCTCTCTTAGGTATGTTTCCTTATTATTCAGTTTTTCTGGGAACAGATGATTGCATAAGAATATAGAACCACCTGGAAGGTGTTAAATAGAATTTCTAAGAAATTAGGAATAATTTGGATTTTATTAGACTGAAAGTAAATTTAAAAAGTCAAGAATTTCAGTGAACATTTGTCATATAAAACTACCTGTCGATACTATTGGTACTGATCCTTGGTTGATTTAATTTTAGAAATGATTTAAAGGCAAAGACATCTTTTGAAAATAATGAGACTAAAATGTATTAATATAAAGATTTTTTGGTTCTACTGTTTCAGTGTTGATCTAAGAATTTTTGAGTGTTAGTTGAAGAGATGTTTAAATGGAAGGTGTACTCTGTGTTTAGGTAAACTAAGAAATGTGTCTGCATTTATAAAAAGAAAAAAAGAAAACTGGTTAATTATGGCATGGTTAATTGTTAAATTCCCAGTACTTCCCATAAGAATACAATGAAACTTTCATTGTATGGCACTTCACTATTCCTCTCTCACTTTCCCCCTGGGTTCCCAAGTATTGTTTTCCTCATTGCAACATTTAGAATAGCTATGTTCCTGAGGAAGACGAGAGAATTTTAGGAAAGACTTCAATAGAACTTTTCTAGTGCTACCTCCTTCCAGGTAAGTAAAAATTTACTAATGAAAATGTAATCTGTATAAAAAGAAAAAATGATTTATTCTTGAAACTGTGACTTTATATAGCAAAAATTGGTAGATCCTGAACATAGTGTCACAATTTAAAATAAAACACCTTGAGGGAAAGTAAGTCATTAAAATAAAGTTCACATTAATTTTAGTTGTATTTAGAACTCAGTTGATTATTGGAAATGCCTTCATGCAGCTTATACTTGTGACTTCCATAGTGTTTTGTCTTAACCAGGACCACAGCTGTTTGGTACATAAGAATAATGATTATTAATAATCTATCTCCATGTTTTTAATAATTTAAGATTAAAACAACCTGCTTGAGGGCTGTATTTTGAGGATGTCATGATACAGACTATGATTGTGTGTATATCTAGACCAAAATATTCACATAGCCTTATGATTATGCCTTTAAATAGTTTTGAAATACTAAGCTATTAAAAAAAAAGTTTAAAACAGGAACTCAACATTCTTTAGTGTATTCCTGAGAATTTAAAAATAATTGTGTTAAATTATTTGGGGAGTGAGAAAGAGAAAGAGTGATGAGTGTTTAGTTATATGTATGCAATTTGAGATTCAATTAGTAGCTCTTGACTTGTAAATTTTCATAAGCCCTATTCCCTATTTTTATGTCAGAGTGACCCAGTATTCAGCAACATATCTTTGGCAGAGCTTTCTTAATATTTATTGCTTAAGATAATAATGAAAAATTTCAGTCACTAGTAATTATCTTAGTAATAAAAATAGTTGGCGTCTGTTCATATGTGTGTTCCTTGATAATTTGATGAATTTTCCTGAATGTTGCTTTTATTTGATATACTACTTACAAGTATAAAGGTTCCTTGTTATTATTTATTTTTGCTTAGCTTTCAAAATCAAAACATTATCTGGATCGGTTATTTTAAATCTAAATTCCAATAATAACTAGCCAGAATCATTCATGTAGAGTGAGGTAGTTGTATTAAAAAAGGTGGATAGTGATGAAAAACAGTGAGATTGTTTTTAGGAAGTATGATAAATAGAGCTAAAGAAAGGTAATAATTTTTGGTATTGTGCTGATGGGTCATTTTGTTTATATATTGAAATTATCCCATTTTCCTTAATGTCTTTCTCATATGAAAACAGTTAAAATTATAACATTGGAAGAAGAAAAAGGGTAATATAACACATGTTCAAAGGTTGAGAAGGGAAAAAAAGGTGCAAGTAGACAACTTAATTCACATACATTTCATTTGATCAGAGTTATAAATGTCATTTGTTTATCATGTTTACATTTTCATGGTATATTTCTTTAAAGCTGTTATTTATGAATACTGTTGAATCTCATTTAAAGAAAAAATTACTGTATTGGTTGCTATTGACAACAATTAGTGAAATTCCTTTGATTAAAACTTTCATAATACTATGAACCAAAACAGATTCATTAATTTAAAAAAAAATCCTAGCAAAATTGACAAAGCATCAAGATTTTAAGATACCTTTTAAAATAATCTTATGACCAGCTATTATAGCATGTGCTTATAGTCCCAGCTACTTTGGATGCTGTAGTAGGCAGATTGCAAGTTTGAGGCCAGAGTGAAAACCTTTCTCAAAATAAAACAAAATGAAAATGACTGGGAATGCAGCTCTGTGATATAGTGCCTGTGGGTTCAAGCCCCAGTACTGCCCCCCCTCCATCTGCTAATAAAAATTGTTAAGGAGATAATTTTTCTATACTAAAATTTTTATTCACATTAGGAGTTCAATTGCTTGGTATAGATCCCCTGAATCTGATAGGTGGAGATTGTATTATGACCAAGTTTTCTTCAAATTGGTTTGAAAAATTAATCCAAATACAGATTAAAATTGCCTTTTGTGTTTAGAGAGTAACTGTCTTCAACGTGTAGTGACCCTGACTTCACTTGGTAGTGCACGCTTAGAAGCCTCTTATCCAGACCATTCAGTATAGTAATTTTGGTTGAGAATGGTAAACATTGTTAAATATCTGGCATGGTAATATCTTTTAGTTTGCATTTTCACCAGTAATGTAGTGGCTAAGGACAGGGGTTTGGAATCAGGTAGGGAAAGCCCTAACATTAGATCTTTTACTTATTGGTTATTTGGATTTGGACATATAATTTAATTTCTGTGAGATGAGGATGATTACAATAATGAGAAAAAGCAGTGTTAAATTGTCTACTTAAAAAACTTTTCAGGCCACAGGTGCTTAGTAAATGTCAGCTAATTATTTTGCTCAAGTCCAGCAATTGGAGGGAGAGTCTATTTGGGATTATTAAGAGGCAAAAATGAAATTTCCGGATTATTAGCCAAAGAAGGAAGTTCTTAATGTAGTGATTGAATCAGAAACTTAGTGTATATAGTAGGTAGCTGTGCAGATAGTATAAAGAAAGAAGTTTGAGAAGTCAGCTTTGAATTATCTGTGACCAGATAATAATATGTTTTATTATATGTAGCATTATTCTAATTTGTTTTCTCAATAATGTGATTGCTTTTCTTCTACTATTGATGTCCTATTTAAGGAATAAAACTAATGCTTCTATTCATAGGTGTGGGGAGAGCATGCAATACAAAATGGTACTTAAAAGTCATTTATTGTCAGAGTACAGTTATTTTTGAGGCTAGAGGAAAATGATTGAAAATCCAAGACACGTTTATTTTCAATTTTTTTTAACTTAAAAAATTATCTGAATATCTGCTTACAAGAGATTGAGATAATAAACATGCAGTTTATGGAAAGAAATCACTAAGGTCATTTATTTTCTAATTCTTTTATAGGTGTTAATATTTTTTCAGTAATAAAGGACTAAGCACTCTGAGTTCATTATGTTTGCCAATTGAGAAAACAGACATTGGATAATATTTGAATCTAAAAGCTTAAATCCTGCTGGGTTTGAATGGCACACATCTGTAATTTTTTAAACTGCTTGGGAGATGAGGCAGGAGAAACCAAGTTCAAGGCTGGCCTTGAGCACTTACTAGATCTCCTCTCAAAATAAAATTTAAACAAAGGGCTCGGTATGTAGCTCAGTGGTAGAGAGTCCTTAGGTTCAGTACCCAGTATTAATATAAATAAAAAAGCTTCAACACCTCAAAAGTTTGTTCGAAGGCAGTTTGTGGAGATAACCTGTGAATAGATAGAAAATAATAAAACATACAATAGATATAAGTGATGCAAATTGAAAATTTCTTTCATCCCTTTAGGCAGTTACTACCGTTAAGAATAATTTCTTCTTAGGGCTGGCTTTGTGGCTCAGCAGTACAGCGCTTGCCTAGCATGTGTGATAACCCTGGGTTTGATCCTCAGCACCACATAACAATAAATAAATAAAATAAAGGTATTGTGTTCAACTACAACTAAAAAAGAAAAATACATTAAAAGCAAAACACTTTCTTCATCTTAAATGAGGTGTTAGGTTATTCAGAATAATTAATTTACAACATGGATTGATTTTTATCAAGTCTCTCTTTTTCTCATTCTTCTTTACTCTCTAGTGTTAACCTAAAATTCGTGGGAAAAGACACTTTGAATTGTAACTATATTGAAGAAAGTATACGGCTTCTTTGTCATTATTTAAATGTTAAACATTTTGCATTAACTCTCTTGTAAAAAACTGTTCCGATTTATAGTTGAAAGATAAAGTAACATGCAAAGTTGTACATTTAGTAAGGTTGGAGCTAGTATTGAAATTTGGATAAATCATTTCCAAAAAGCATATTAACCTGAGCCATGATGTTTTTATATGAATGCTTAATAAGCCCAATAGTTTTGTCTCTGCTTCTCTTATCTCAATCACTGTCTTCCTTCAGGTACCTCTCTTCATCTCTTACTTTGCCACCTACTCTTCTGTGAGTAATTTCTTAGGCTTCACCTTTCTTCTTTATAGGGTATTCCATCATTCTTGCACTGAGGACCTCAATGAAGAAACAGTAAGAATATTTCTTGCTCCAAGGAATCCAATTTTAGGAAAGGTGAAATTGCTAGTCAGAAATGATTTGAGGCTTGAAGATTATATTTGCTTGCTTATTTACCTTCCATTTCTTTTGTCTCCCTGGTTTTAATCATTGATTGCATATATATGATATTTTTTGTTTCTTGTATCTTTAACCTTCCACATGGGATCCTTTTCTTTCTGTGTAAAACATATTCCTTGGAATAGGATCTTCTCTTGGTGCATTATTTGATTTTATTTATCTGGAAAGTTTCTTTTCTGCTCCCTATCATATTTGGCATGTCCAAATCTCAATCTTTTGAGATTCTGCAGGGGAGAATGGATTGCTTCTGATCTGTTAAATTTTTTGGTGCAGATTCTAAAGCTGAAGTTTTCCCTTTATATGTCCCTTTGGAAATGTGTGCTGAGATCATTCCCTTGATGATGATCCCAGTCCCATTTATACTGTTTTGACTTCCTTCCCCATTATAAGGGAAGAAAGATATATTTGTGTACTTTGCCACATTGAACTAGAAATCTTCATCAGTCATATTTAAACTTAGATAATTTTGGCATACAAAAAGAACAGCCCCGTGTTTCAACATCTGGATTCCTCTGAGATGAGGCCTTGCAAACATATTACTTTTTCTTGTTTTCTAAGCAATTATTCAGATTCTTGGGTTTTATCTAGATTTTAAGTTATAAGCTAAGTTTTTTTACATATTGTTAATTAAAAAGTTTCTTGAAATTAATTTGGTGGTATTTGGTGTACTTTGGCCTGAACCCAGGTTTGATTTACCACTGACCCCCCCCCCCCAAACACCCCTCCACTTCCTTTCATTTATTGTTTTAAATTTTGAGTCAGGGTCTTGCTAAGTTGTTCAGGTGGGCCTCAAACTTGTGATCCTCTTGCCTTGATTTTCCAAATAGTAGTTGTGTGCCACTGTGCCCAGCCAAGAACCTTTTAAAAATACTCTATTCATGCGGTCATCATCTATTTACTATAAGTGATCATTGGAAAATTTGTATTATTTAGTATGTTTTAGTGTTCATTGTTCTGTTATGATGCCTTTGTTATTTTTTCATTTACTTCATTGTATAATATCTTCAGAAAAGCTATGTACATTGATAGTAATACTTTTCTGAGTAATTGTGTGCTTGAACTTTTTTTTTTTTAAAGCTCTTTAATCGGGCATTTTTAGGTAGCCAAGAATTTGGACTGATTGCCCTAGCAGATCAGCAGGTGCTAATTTTTGGAAAAATGAATCTTTTCTCAGTTTGTTCTAAGCCTTTATTCTCTTCAGAATGGCAATAGGCAAAGTACCATACCAGCTTTATTTTTTAGAGAGCTTGAAACTTCACATGAACCTGAGATTTCCTCCAGGTGTTCTTATATAGTTACGGTGAGGTGATCCAGTAGGAAGTTTGGTGTAGTTTTAGGGCAGTGGAGTACCACAGAGGTCTACCTAGCTCACTGGTTCATAGGATATCTTTAGTATGTGGAGCTATTTTTTTAGATTTAGATTTTCTGAGATTTCTTAAGTTGATTCTTCTGAATTTTTCAAATATGAAACCGGTGCTTTCAGAATTTTTTGAGGAAAGAAAGACATACTTCACATACAATAAATGTGAACATGAGGATATGTAACACATGTTTGACTACACATACAAATTGATTGAACTCTAGGAATAGTGTTTCATACTTTTAAACAAGTGGAAGTCTTGAAAAGAGCCTCCAGTTAGCAGTTATTTCTTTTAGTATCTTCATTAAACAAAGTTGTTGGTTTCTCTTGAACTTATATGATATCTTGAATGTATTTGGATGGTTAGTAGTATTTGAATGTATTACTATTATGGAAAATAGGATTCTTTTTATTACTTATTTTAAATAATTTAATTCAGTATTTAGAAGGAGAGGGAGTGTTGGCTGGGGCGCAATGGCTTACGCCTGTAATCCCAGCGACTTGGGAGGCTGAGACAGGAGGATTGTGAGTTCAGAGTCAGCCTCAGCAAAAGCAAGATGCTAAGCAACTCAGTGAGACCCTGTCTCTAAATAAAATACAAAATATGACTGGGGGGCTGGGGATGTGGCTTAAGCGGTAGCGCGCTGGCCTGGCATGCGCGCGGCCCAGGTTCGATCCTCAGCACCATATACAAACAAAGATGTTGTGTCTGCCGAAAACTAAAAAATAAATATTAAAAAAACAAAAAACAAAATAGGACTGGGGATATGGCTCAGTGAGCAAGTTCTCATGAATTCAATCCCTGGTACCTAGGAAAGAAAAAAAAAAAAAGAACCCCCCCCCCAAAAAAAATAGAGGGAGTGTTGTTCCTTGCTTATTGATAATTTTATAAGTGAAATGAATGAAAAAGGAATTGAAAATTTCGTTCTTTTTAAAATGGATGAGGGGGCTGGGGATGTGGCTCAAGCAGTAGCGCCGCTCACTTGGCATGCGTGCGGCCCGGGTTCGATCCTCAGCACCACATACAAACAAAAATGTTGTGTCCGCCGAAAACTAAAAAATAAATATTAAAAAAAAAATAAAATGGATGAGGGGAAAATGCAAATGTATTTTATATTCTACATGTTAAGAGTCATTAGGATGAAATTTGCATTTTTAATAAGTTAATAAAATGTTAGAATTTCATCTTGGCTTTTCATTTATGTGTAACTAAATTCATCTGTATTGACATTGCTCAGTTCTTGCTATATTCTGTGAGATTATGTTCTAGTTTATTATGTTCTAACTGATATATAGTTGTACTTATTTAGCTTAATAACTTTTGCCCATGAAGCATCTGCTGTTAGTATTGTTTTTAAAATGTAATCAAGCTTTGAAATATAATATTCTTAGGTGGATTTATTTTAATCTAAAAGTTGAGACTGTGTGTAACTCTTATTTGTGCTTTATTTATACAGAATATCCTCCGAATCCTAAATCTAGAGCTCCAAGGATGCTGGTCATTAAGAAAGGTAATACAAAAGACTTACAGCTATCTGGATTCCCTGTAGTAGGAAATCTTCAGTCACAGCCAGTTAAGAATGGAACTGGTCCGAGTGTTTATAAAGGCTTAGTCCCTAAACCTGCTGCTCCACCTACAAAAGTAAGTTCTAAATTGCTATACATGCAAATTTTGAGTGTTTTTTTTTTTTTTTTTTGAGTTGTTTTAATTTTGGGGGGGGAATTTTAGAAGCATGATATTACGATGTGGGTTGTTCATGGGGTGCTAGCAGACTTCTAGGTGGAAAGAATTGGCCATTGCGTACTATAAATTTTAATTCTCTCTCTGTGTATTCCTATGTGTTTTTGTTGTTGTTTTTATAGTAGTAAAGGAAGTTTATATGAGTTTTGTTGTCCTTGTGGTACTTGTGATATATTTGCTTAAAATGTATATATTGTATATATGTAAGTTTATGTGTATATGTTTACTTGGTTTTTCAGTTTTACGTTTTTGAAATCGTCATGAGTTGAAAAATCCCCTGCCTTTGGATTTATAAAACTTTGAAAAAATAGTGAATTAATTAGATGTTTCTCTCTCTCTCTCTCTCTCTCTCTCTCTTTGATTTGATTTTTTTTTAAATACACAACAGCGGAATGCATTACAATACTTATTACACATATAGAACACAGTTTTTCATATCTTTGTATATAGAGCACGTTCATGCCAATTCAGGCTTTTATACATATACTTTGTTTTTTCTTTTGCATTACAATTCTTATTACACATATATACCACAATTTTTCATATCTCTATTTATATATAAATAAGTATCTTGACACCCAATTTGAGTCTTCATACATGTACTTTGGATAATAGATGTTTATATCTCAATATCAAATTTTGAATTTATTTATAGGAAAAGGAATAGAAAACCATGTAGGGATGATGGAGTAATATTAAAAAAAATTTTTTTTAAGCCAAATGTAGTTATCTTTATTGTGTTTATTTCCTCTATAGTCTGTTACCTGTGTTTTTTCTAACAATTTTTAAAATTGATTTTATTTTTTTAAATACACCACAGCGGAATACATTACAATTCTTTTTACACATATAGAGCACAATTTTTCATATTTTTGTATATAAAGTATGTTCACACCAATTCATGTCTTTATACATGTACTTTGGTTTTTTTTTTTTTTTTGCATTACAATTCTTATTACACATATATAGCACAATTTTTCATATCCAAGTAGGTTGACACCCAGTTCGTGTCTTCATACATTTACCTGTTTCCTGTTTTTGATAACCATTAATGTTTGTGTGTTTTTCTTTAGCCTACACAGTGGAAAAGCCAAACTAAAGAAAATAAGGTTGGGACTTCTTTCCCTCATGAATCTTCATATGGTGTTGGCAACTTTAATGCTTTTAAATCAACTGCCAAGAATTTTAGTCCATCACCAAATTCAGTGAAAGAGGTAATGTCATTAAAAATCATTGAGGAATGTAAATTTTGTTGTTATTGAGATGGATTTTCCTTGTGTTGCCAAGGGCTGGTCTGAAACTCCTGGGCTAAGGTCATCCTTCTGTCTCAGCCTCTTGAGACTACAGGCATTTGCCATCATGCCCATCTGCTCAGTTATGATAATTTGATAGCTGATGTTCTCTTTTTGCTAACTTGTTTGTATTCTGAAAAAGTAGGAATATAATGTTAAATCCACTGGTCATTGTGGAGTATGCTTGTTATCCCAGGGGATTGGGAGGCTGAGGCAGGAGGATCTCGACTTCAAAACCAGCTTTGGCAAAGTGTGAGCCCCTAAGCAACTCAGTGAGACCCTATCTCTGAGTAAAAACATGGGCTGGAGATGTATGTGGCTCAGTGCTTAAGTGCCCCTGAGTTTAATCCTGGTATTAAAAAGGAAAAAAAAGGTAAATGAAAAATTCCAAACATCCTCAGCAGTAAAGAAAATAATATAGTGAAGCCTCCGAATACCCATTAGCTAGAAAGAACTTTTTTAAGTAAAATAGTGAAAATTGTAATTTCATTTGATTTTTGTGATAGTTATTCTTATAGGGCTAAACCTTGACTAATAATGAGAATTTGTGTTATAATCCTGTTTTGGAATGATGAACATTTTATTAGTGTTAACACTGAGGCAAGGAGAGAGGAAGAGGGAAAGGTGTTAATTTTTCTTGCACCGAAATTGAATAACTGGTAGCTCAAATATCCCCTTAACCCACCCATTTGATTAGGATTTTGAAATTCTTAGATCAGGAGTTACCTGAAGAGTTGAAGGTCACTTGACTATATTGTTATACCTGAAATTGCTTTGTATGCCATATTGGAACATCATAATACTTCTATTGTATTCCATTATGAAAACACCAAAGAACTGAAAACAAAAGGACTCAAGTTAACATCCATTTTGACACCCTCTCCTGCAGAAGTTTTGTTTGTTGAAATCTAACCGAATACACTCTGTGTGTGTGTGTGCGTGCATATGTATGTGTTTGTGTGTAATCATTAAATAGGTCCTTTTGAAGCTGTTAATCAAATCTAGAATTCTGGAATGTAGCTTGAAGAACTACTCCTCTGTGCATTATAAAATATTTAAACTATTCCAGGATACATTTATAAATTAATATTTAAATCCCTTATGTAGTATCATAGTTCTGAGTATCCAGGCCTTCATTGTCTTTGGGTAAGAAAATCTTTTGTTGACTCATTGAATGGGAAAGAAAAAAATTTATAGACGGAGAAAACTAGATGTTGAAAAAGACCTTAAATCAATTTTGCATTGTGAATAATGGTAGAACAGGAAACTGTGATAATTGTGAATTTATATTGGCATCAGTTCTCTGGTCACATATTCATCAGTGTTTCTGAATTTCCTCTTAGTGTAATCGTTCAAATTCCTCTTCACCTGTTGACAAACTTAATCAGCAGCCTCGTCTAACCAAACTGACACGAATGCGCACTGATAAGAAGAGTGAATTTTTGAAAGCATTGAAAAGGGACAGAGTAGAAGAAGAACATGAAGATGAAAGCCATGCTGGCTCAGAGAAGGTAATTAAATTTGCAATGCATGATTTTATATTGACATGTTGTTAAAATACATGAGCAAATATTTAGAAACTTGGAATAAATTCTAATAGATTTTCACCTTAGAAAATAAAGGCCTAGCCAACTATTTGCATAAGTAATGGCTTCTTAGTTTTCCATTCATATGAGACTGTCTTCTAAATTTAGTGATTGTAAGTATACTTTTATGTATTCTAAATGGGAATTGACCCAGGATCTATTAAAAACGTTCTTAGTAACTATATATACTTTTTTTTTTAAGTTGTGGACGGACAGTATATCTTTTTTTTTTTTTAACTATTTTTACGTGGTGCTGAGGATTGAACCCAGTGCCTCACACATTCTAGGCAAGTGCTTTACCACTGAGCTACCACCATGGCCCAGTAACTATATTCTTCAGAATTAATTTTTTTTAATCCTCCCAAATTAGGATGAAGACTCATTTAATTTGCATAACAGCAATAGTACTCACCAAGAAAGGGATATAAACAGAAACTTTGATGAAAATGAAATTCCACAGGAGAATGGCAATGCCTCAGTGATTTCCCAACAGATCATTCGGTCTTCAACCTTTCCACAAACTGATGTTCTTTCCAGTTCACTTGAGGCAGAACACAGGTTAGTTTTTATTTTTACTTTTTTTCCTCTGGCATTTTTAGCATAAGAATTTTATATTGTAAAACTCTTATGTAATTGATTGATTTTTGTGATGCTAAAGATTTAACCTAGGTTGTTGAACATGCTAGGCATTTTATCACTGAGCTAAGCCCCAGCCCCTAATTTATTTGTTTTTCTAACATGTTCATTAGGTGCAATTTATATACAGTAAATTTTACTTCTTCTGATTAGTACAGATGAATTCGATCTATTCAGAGTTGTGTAGCTAATTAGTTTTAGAACATTTTCATTATCTTTGAAAGCTATGTCCATTTGTGCTTATTCCTCAGTTTTAGACTCTGTCATAGATAATCAGTAATTATTTTCTAACTATAGATTTGCCTTTCATGGATGTATTGTGAGTGGAATCATATAATATGTGGTCTGCTGTGTCTAGCTTCTTGGACTAACCATATTGTTTTCAAGGTTCATCTGTGTTTCAGCACATGTTACTTTTTTATTGCTGAGCAGTACATTGTATGACTGTACCTCTTTTTGTTCATTGATTAATGGATATCAGTGTCCACTTTTCTGTGGATAGTGTTACTATGAACATTTCATGTACAAATTTTTGTGTGAACATTCCTTTATTTCTTTTGAGTACATTCCCAAGGGTTGAATTCTTGACATAAGGTAACTGTGGTAACCTTTTTTTTTATCTTCATCAGCAATATATAGAGTTCCAGTTCTCTTTTATTTTGCCAACAATTGATATTGTCTGTCTTCATTTATAACCATTCTAATGGTTTGAATTGGTTATCTTTTTGTGGTTTTTACTGTGCATTTTCTTGATTTCTAACAGTATTGAATATCTTTTGATATGCTTATTTACATGTTGTCTTTAGGTGAAACACCTATTGAAATACCTTGCCTGTTTTAGAATTATATTTCGTTTCTAAGTTCTGAGAGCTTTTTATGTATTATTTGCATAAGTCTCATATATATGACTTGACAATATCTTCTCCTATCCTGAGTTGTCTTTTTACTGTATTTATTTTTAATTTATTTCTTACTTAGTTGTAGCTGGACACAATGCCTTCATTTTATTTATTTTTATGTGGTGCTGGGGATCAAACCCAGGGCCTTGCATGTGCCAGGTGAGTGCTCCACCACTGAGCCACATCCCCAGCCCCTCTTTTCACTTTATTAATGGTGACATTTGAGTTTTTATCTTAGTCCAGTTTATGCATTTTTTTCTTGTATCACTTAATGCAAATGTTGGTGTGATATGAGGAATTCACCTATTTTCTAGGTGAATATCCAATTACCTCAATAGGTGATTTATTTTTTTATTGCAAACTCTTTAGCACTTTTGTTTCTATTTTTATCATTTCTAATGTTTTAAAATAGTAATTATAAGGTTTAGTATTAGAATTTAGAAGAGAATTCAAAAGAGGATTCCCTCCCATGATTTTCTTTTTTAGTTGTACTTGGACATTTATTTTATATGGTGCTGAGGATCAAACCCAGTGCCTCACACATGTTAAGATGAGCGCTCTTCCACTGAGCCGTGGCCACTGTCACCATTTCCCCATGACTCGCAGAAATGTTATACCTTTACTATTGAATTGAAACAACAGCCACATGGTTCAGCAGCAAAACATAATTCTTCTTCTCTCCCCCTTTTTGGCATTTGGAGTCAAACCCAGGGTAAATACAACTGAGCTCTATCCCTGGCCCTTCTTATTTCAGTTTTTTTTTTTTTCCCTTTTGGTACCACAGATTGAACTCAGGAGCACTTGACTACTTAGCCACATTCCTATCCCTGTTATGTATATTATTTAGAATTGGGGTCTCACTGAGTTGCCTAGCGCCTTGCCTAGCTTTTTTGCTGAGGCTGGTTTTGAACTCAAAATTCTCCTGCCCCAGCCTCCCAAGACACTGGGATTACAGGCATATGCCACTGTACCTGGTCCTTTTAATATTTTGAGAGACAGGGTCTTGCTGAGTTGCCCATATTGGCCTTGAATTTTGTCTTTCTGCTTTAATCACTCAAAGTACTTGGGATCACGAGCATGTGCCACCATATCTGGTTTCAGTTCCCTTTTAATTACTAAAGAGTAAGCTAGGAGCAACAGTGCATTCTTATAGTCCCAGCTACTGGGAAGCTGAAGCAGGAGGATTGCTTGAACCCAGGAGTTAAGGACAGTCTTGGTAATAATAGTGAGACTCTTCTGTCTCTCTACCCCCAAAAATTAAATTAGAAAATTAATAAAAATAAAAATATCATAAGGATTATAACTTTTGAACAAACAAGAAAGTTAACTTGTTAACATATTGCTCTACAATTTCTTTATGTATATCAAATTGTTTTCCTACCAAGAATTCTTAACATACTCTAAGAGCAGGCTTAGCATGGGGAAGTCCTTGTCAACAGTTCATTAACTTTTAAGTTTTTGCCATTTCTTTTGTAACCTCATTTGATTTTAGAACAGTAAGGAACTGCTGATATTTACTGTGGAATAATTTTTGTGGAATTCAGCCTAAGCTCCACAGGACAGAAATTTTGTGTATTTTATTGCTGTATCTAGCACTGAGAGTGGTGTACCTAAATTAAGTGAGTGAGTGAAGTAAAAGCTGAAGTATTTTCCTACCTATTTAGTAAAACTGTATTCATTTTTAAAGGGAATTCTTTAACTTTTTATTTGTTTCAAGTTTCCCTTCCCTTCTATTTTCTTAAAGCTTTTCCCTCTTTCAGCTTTTTCTTTCCTTATCCTGGGGAGTGAACCCAGAACCTTGACCATGTTAAAACACATGCTCTACCACT
Source organism: Marmota monax (assembly GCF_021218885.2). NCBI lineage: Eukaryota > Metazoa > Chordata > Mammalia > Rodentia > Sciuridae > Marmota > Marmota monax. The sequence goes on from NW_026693245.1 coordinate 10,477,914, forward strand.
GAGCTATGGTCCCCGGCTATCCTTGCCCACTTAGGTTTCTTACATTCTAGTTTACATTTCTCCTCCCATGAAACTATTTAATTTAATTAATCAAGGTTGTACCTTGATTGGTTGATGCCAGCGATTGAACCCAGGGACTTAACTACTGACCTGCACCCTCAACCCTTTCTATATTTTATTTTGAGACAGAGTCTCAATGAATTGCTGAGGCTGGCTTTGAGCTTGTGATCCTCCTGCCTCAGCTTCCCTAGCAGGTAGGATTATAGGCATGCACCACCATGCCCTGTTACAAGATTGTACCTTTAAAAGTCTATAAATCTTTATCTTTATGGTTTGAATTTTACATTATTATTATTTTATTTCTGTGATCACTTTTGTTCCCCTTCTCCAAATCAGGTCCTCTATGTATGTGAGAATGTAAGCATGTGGTTTTATATAGTCTTAGACTTTTGCCTTTAAAAAGGTTTGCTTTTTCTTTTTTTATGTGGTGGTGATTGAACCCAGGGCTTCATGCATGCCAGGCAAGTGTTCTACCAATGGGCTTTATGCCCAGTTGTGCCTAAAGTAATATAATGGGCTAATGATAAATGTGAAAGTCCATTTCATGAGAGTTAAGTTTAGCTAGATTAATTTAGAGAGAACTCATTTGTGTGATATCTATATTTAATTGCATTTAATATGAATAGATGAATGAGTTACTACTATTTTAATCCTTCTCAGCTTGTGGAACTCCTCTTTATCACATAATCTGGTTTATGACTTGTAACTGATTTAGGCTGTCATGGCAGCTTTGTCAAATCATAGAAAATAGTAAACATCAATTCCTTTTACTGTTTTATTTTTGTGTTTTTCAAAACTGTGACATTTTGTTCTTTTCAAAAAGACTATAGCATATAGGAATTCCAGATCCCCCATTCCATCATTCTAAGGTGTCATCTTGTATCATCCTTCTTGAAACTATTCTGTACTGTAGATATAAAATTGTGAAATTATTTTTCTATTGACCTTAGTCAAGTTTTGTACATCATGCTGGTATTAATATCCTTGTATTTGTGTCCTCGAACATGTGCATAAGTGTATTTGATGCTAAATTACTAGGTGTGAAGTTGATTGGTCCAGTGGCATTTATTACTCAATGTCAACCAAAAATGCTCTAATTTTCACTCTCAATTAGTCAATTAAATATTTCTAGTCAGAATTGGTAGAAAGAATGCCTGTGTATAAAAAGGAAAGTATACAAATAAATCTCATGATAGTTAAAGATGAGCAGTAAAAGTTCTTTACCTAGGGCTGTAGTAAGAAAGTTAATGTCAGAATGCATGCATGCATGCGTGTGAGAGAGAGAGAGAGAGAGAGAGAGAGAGAGAGAGAGAGAGATGTGATGCGATTCGATGCTGGGGGTCAAACCTAGGGCCTTAAGTATGCTAGGTAAGTTTTCCACCACTGAGTTCCATCCCTAGCCCTGTTGAGTGCCTTTTTGTGACCTTCATGTTTCCCATCATCAGTACTTAGTAGTAAAAAAAAAAAAGTAAAAGGTCCACACCCCTTAGAAATATTCTTAAAATTCCTAAAAGTCACATTGAATGTTTTAACTGTTTTTTTTTTCTTTCAATTTGTAGAGTAGATATTTAGTACACAAAGAATTGTGGTGGTTTCTTGTCATTCATGAAGACTTAGGGACAGGAGACCTGAGTTCCATACTTTGACAGTGTTTAGTTCCCCTCAGTACTAACAGGAAAAAAGGAGAGAGTGGGATTTAAGAACTAAGCCAAATGAATTAAGCTGAAAACATTCTAAATTAATAACCTCTGGGGAGAAAACAAACAGACCCATGCTGTGTATATATAGTAGAGATGATATCAGTGATAACTAAAGACATATACATATCTTTATTCTTTTGGAGACCTTAAATATTATTATTTTTGTCCTTTTTAAAACAGACTTTCTTCCTTTCGTCCTTCATTTCTTCATGCCAGGGATTGAACCCAGGACACTTACCTATTATGCTACATCCCCAGTCCCTTGTTATTTTTTATTTTCAGACAGGGTCTCATTAATAGTTGCTGAGGCTGGCTTTGAACTCGTGATCCTCTTGCCTCAGCCTCCTGAGTTAACTGGGATTACAGACATGTACAACCATGCCTGTCCAGCTCAAAGCTCCCTCCCACCCCTTATAGACAATGCCAGTTTTGTTCTAAAATTAGATTTATTGAATTCTGCATAGGAATGCAGTTGCCTAGTGTAGAGACAAAGGTGAAGAAGACAATAAGAGCATTTTTTTTCTTTTTCTTTTTTTTTTTACTATTCATGTAAAGAATAAAGTTACATATTCAAGATTTCAGATTTGGTAGGTGCTAGAATTTAAGTTTCAATAAGTATCTATCAAATAGAGGAGTAGTTGTGGAAATGTTAGACATGTTCGAAAATATCCCAAGGTGGAGAAAGTAAAGGTGTTGGTGATATGGAACCACTTTAAATTCTTAGTTTGAGTTTTGAGTGCCGAAGTATAATATACATTTATAATCCAAAAATATATCCATATGTTTTTTTCCTTAAGCTAACAAAGGTACAGCTTCTTTTAGATTTGAAATCTATTTTTCTCCATGAATATAGTGATACATCTTTTCCATGGCTTCAAGTTTTTGGTAAACTTTAATTTGTAATTCTTAAATTATATACCTATTACCTACTCATGTCAGTTGACTTTAGCAATAAAGTGTTAGCAATACAATTCTTAAGGATAATTCTTTTGTAAATGTTAGGCAAAAGCATAAATATTAGGTACACATATCATTCTGAAGAGTTAGGAATATTCACTTCCCTTTTCCTCCCTTTTACTTATTTTTTGTTTGGGGGATTGAGCCCTGGGCCTTGTACATGCTCAGCATGAGATCTACCACTGAGCTACACCCTCAGTCCAATACTTGCCCTTTATTATATTCCCTTTATAATATTAAAGGTATTTTTTCCATCTGTATTATTGTTTAGTTAATGTTCGGTTTTTAAAAATAAGTAAAAGAAAAGTGAACCTAGCAAAAAAGTTTTGTTTTACTAGTCAAGATCTACACACTAGAATAGTGGTCTTGAATGATGAAAGTTTGAGTGGAAATGTCATTTCAAAGGAATGCATCTTGGCTAAGGAGTAAAAACAGTGCTCGAGAAAAGAAAATTTTAAGTCATGAGTAGGAATGAAAGAAAGAAATGATTAATGCTGACTGTGACATTTTGGTTCAGAGACTAAAAATAATTGGTAAAACATTTAATTTGGTGACAGAGAATCAGAATTCTGTTTCCTTCTTTGCTAACAAAGTTAAATTGTTTTACTTATGAAATTGATTCTTCTGTAAAATATGGATAGCATTTAAGTTTTATTCAGGGTCTTTGAGAACTGAAATTCTATAGATTTTTTAAAGGGAAAAAAAGATATGAAAGTGTATAAGCAGTTAACACAATGACAGGTGCAAGGTGAAAGATGAGTAAGTATAAATGGAATTAACAGAAATACTTAAGGAATACAATTCAAAACAAAACAAAACAACACATCATCAGATCAGTATAAGACAAGTGACCTGTACCAAGGGTAAACTTGTCATTGAGTTAAATACAATAGATCCTGCTATAGTGTTCACATTTACTCAAATAGAGAAAAGTGATGTTTCCTGTCATTGTTTTCATAGCTCCACTTGCCTAAGATGGAAGTATCTTCAAAGAATATAACTTTATGGTCTTTTTACTTATTTAAGATCCTGGTTTAGAGCTTTCTAAATTCATTATTGTAGGATTTAACTTCTCTTTCATATTTATTTGTGTTGGGGAATGATGATTGGCATATATCTAAGAGGTGATATCAATAGAGGTATAAATTATAAAATGCAAGATAGGTTAGGCTGTTTCACCCTTTCTTTTCAAAATAGAAAAACTAATGAATAGGCCACAATACATTAGATTGTGGTGATACTGAGAAAAGGGAGAAAAATATCACTATTAATCTTAATGGAGTAATTTGGAAATTTTTCTTCAGGTCTCCCCTATTGCAAGTTTCTAGCCTACCAAACCTTTGACACCAAAGGTTAAAAATCAGTTCATTCTTATTTTACTTCCAAGAAGGTTTATTTAACTTAATCTATTAATTTTTTAGAAAGATATTCAAAGCAAAAACACAAAAGCCCTTTCAATATATCTTGAGAACTGTATACAATGGATCGTGGATTATTATTATTATTATTTTTTGTACCTACTCTAAATGGAATTTTCCCATGCAGGTTAAGATCTGATTAAGCTTAATTATCTCCTTTCTTTTTAGATTGTTAAAGGAAATGGGCTGGCAGGAAGACAGTGAAAATGATGAAACATGTGCTCCCTTAACTGAGGATGAAATGAGAGAATTCCAAGTTATTAGTGAACAGGTAAGAAAAACGGAATCATTCAAGTGCTTTTGGTGTTTTTTTTTGTACCAGGGATTGAACCCAGGGGTGCTTACCACTGAGCCACCCCCTGTTGGCCCACCTCCATGCCGTTCCCTTTCTCCCCCAATTTTATTTAGAGAGACAGGGTTTCGCCTCAGCCTCCTAAGCCCCTGGGATTACAAGTATGTGCAACAATGCTTGGCTTTAAGTTTACTTTTAAAGTGGCCTTTAAAAAATTAGGATAGCGTGATTTTTTAGTAAGCTTTCAGGTGCTGGATAACAATTTTATTTATTAATTTATTAAGATATCACATTGGAATTATCTTTGTTTTAAAATCTCCAATAGTTAGAAATGAATAGAAACAGTATATCTATGATTGAGCATATTCCAGGTGTTTTTATTTGGTGGTGGTTTTGATTTGTTTTGGGGTGGCAAGTCTTTATAGCTTCCTAAGGAACTTCACCTTTGATTTTCCTTGCATAAGAATATTTCAAATTCTTATATGTTTGTGTAATTTCCTTTTTGATAAAGAACATTGGGAGATGTTTAGTAGAACATAAAGAAGTTAAGATGTTATTCCAGATCCATTAAAGAATCTTTGTGACATGCAGAGCTAATTTTCTTTATGGAGGTAACATTTTCAGAGCCACTTCAAATGGAATTTTTGAGTAAATTAGTCATTAAAATTTAAAAACATAAGAGACTTAATCCCCATTCCTTCCTTCTGTGCTGAGGTTAAACCCAGGGCTTCATGCATACTAGGAAGTGTTCTATCACTGATCTACATCCCCAGCTATTTTTAAATTTTATTTTGACTCAGGGTCTTGCTAAGGTACCCAAGCTACCCCTGAACTTTGGATCCCTCTTGCCTTAGCTTTACAAATAGCTGGGATTATAAGCATGCACCACTATATATATCTGTCTATTCTTCTTTTTTTAAAGAGTAAATTTAATTTATTGACTTTACCCCCTCACATTGTACTTTTGAAAATTTGGGTTTAAAAACATAAAATTTACTGTTTTAACCATTTTTTTTGCATTTACTGTTTAATGGCATTACGTTCATTCATCTTGTTTTGTATCCATCACCCACCTCCGGAATGTTTCTCATTAACTTTTGCAGTTGAATCTTCATACCCTTTAAGTAAGAAGTCTCCATTTCCTATTCCTTTTGCACCAGAAGCTGCTACTCTTCTACTTCTGTCTTTTATGAAATTGACTGTTTTCCATACCTCATATGTGGAATCAGAGAGTATTTATCCTTTTGATGGGCTTATTTCACTTAGCATTAAATTCTCAAGGTTCACATATTTCGCCTTCTTAAGGCTAAGTAGTATTCCATTATGTTATATATCACATTTTGTTTGTCTATTCATCTATCAGTAGACACTGGGTTACTTCTTACTTTTTGCTATTGAGTATAATTTTTCTATGAAAATAAGGGTACTACAGCTCCTTACTTTCCACTATTTTGAGTGTATATCCAGCAGTAGAATTGTTGGATTTAATGGTAACTGAAAACATTTTTTTTTGTTTCTTTTCTTTCTTCCTTCTTCTTCTTCTTTTTTTAAGAGACGCTCGCTGCCTTACTACTTTTCCATAGTGACTGCACAGTTTTATAGTGATGCACAGGAGGTCATTGCACAACTGAACAGTGCACAAGAGTTCCACTTTCTCTTTGCTAATGCACAATTTCTGTCTTTTGAAAAATAATAATCATTCTAGTTCTTAAGTTACTGTGCTTTGGATTCATGATTAATGGTGTTGAACATTTATTAGGCCATTTCTTTGGAGAAATGTTCATTTAGTTCCTTTGCCCTCCCCTCCTCCCTTTAATGGTGCTAGAGTGCCACACACATGCTAGGCAAAGTGCTCCATCACTGAGTTTAAAACCCCTAGCATTAGCACACAACTTCCCATATTTTAATCAAATCGTTGTTGCATAAGATGATTTATTTTAGATATTAACGATCACAAAAATGACTTGCATATATTTTCTCTCATTCTCTGAATTGCCTCTTCACTTCCATTGTCATCATCTTTCCCTGCCCCCACCCTTTTTTTGGAGTTCTAGGTATTGAATCCAGGTATATTCTGGGTATGAGCTACATACCAGTCTTTTAAAAATTTGATTTTAGACAGGGTCTGGCTAGTTACTCTACCCAGGCTGACCTCAAACTCCTAGGTTGCTGAAATTACTGGCATGGGCCACCATGCCTACCTGGATTATCTTTTGATACACAAAAGTATTTAATTTGATACAGTTTAATTTCTTTTTTAAATTTAGGTGTCATATACAAGAATGCCACATCCAGTGTCATGTTTTCCCCTTATGTTTTTGAAGGGTTTTATAGTTTTTAAGCCCTTATGTTTAGATCTTAAGTCAACTTTGATTTGTAATGGTGTGAAGATTCAGCCTCATTCTTTCGTGTGTGGATTCTTTATCTCTAACACCATTGTTGCAAAAATTGTCCTTTCTCTATTTAATGTCTTGGCATGGCTGACAAAGATCTTTAGGGTTACGTAAGGGTTTATCTCCGTTTAATTGGTCTGTGTCTTTTTATGTTAAGACTACACTGTTTTGATTACTATAGCTTTGTGATAGTTTTGGAATTAGGCTCATACAGTTAAATAGTAGAGCTGGAATTTGAGCCCTAACTGGGCTGATTTCATAGTTTGAGGATATAGATATGAATAAAATATTGTATTAAAGAAAAATATGTTAGGATCAGATTATGAAGGACTTTAAATGTTAGTTCAGGAGTATACAGCATGTCTGTGATAGTCAGTATTTCATCCCTGTGACTGACACACCTGATAAGAACAATTTAAAGGAAGAAAGGCTTATTTTTGGGCACCTCATTCAGAGGCTCAGTCATGGTTGGCTGACTCCATTTCTCTGGGCCAGAAGTGAGGCAGAACATCAGGGTGGAAGGCATGGAAGAGGGAAACTACTTAGATTGAGGAGCCAGGGACAAAATACAGCCCAAGACCACATTCTCAATGATGGTGTCTCCATCCCCATCCTACCTGTGTAGTCACCACATAATAATCCACTCAGATTGTTAATCAGTCAAATAGATCCACACATGAGGTTTCATCTCTCATAATGTTATCATTTCACTCTAAGAATCACTACATTGGGGGATCATGGTTTTTTTTTTTTTTTTTAATAACACGTTAGCCTTTTAAGGACACTTCACATCCAAGCTATAACAATGTCTATATAGTTTCTTCTTTGGAGGTTTTTTTTTTAAATATGAAATAATCATTTTTGTTTCTTTTTATACATGAGAAGGTGCAGTTGTAGTGTGAAATATATTTTGGGAGTATAATTTCTAAATTTCTAAGAGTAGAATCAGGATAATGAATTGTGAATATATTGTACAAATCAGAGGAGGAATAAATGGAGGGCCCAAACTAGGGAAATGATAGTAAAAATGTTCTTGATTAGCAGAAGAGATTTGAAGTAGAACCAACAAGATTTTTAAATTCTGGCCTTTGATCTGCTGATAACATAAATAGGAATGGAAGAGGAGGAACTAGTTTTAGGAGGCTTTAAAAGATGTTAGATGTTTTAAGGATGTCATCCAGGTGTTTAGAAAATTGAGAAATAGACTCTTAGGTTTGGTTTTCATTAAAATTCTCTTCAGTTGATTTCAAGGTATGGCAAGATTAGGTGTATCAGCTGATAAATCGCCCGAGGCAAGGATGAAATTTTGGTGAATGAAAAAGAGACACCTTTAAGAGGGGCCAGATGTCTTTCTAAGTATCATGCTGGCTGAGAACATTGGAGTTGCTTGATTGTGTGGCTGCTTTTATTTTTCCTGGTAAAAATGATGAGGTCCTTTATTCAATTTGAAAGGAGAGGTAGCATTGGCGAGTTAGAATTAAAGCATGATAGCAAAGAAAATTACTTAATTAAAAGGGAAGAGAAACTTAGAGTCAAGACTGTAGACATGAATTGTACATAAGTATTAGCCATGGTGGAAGTGGCATTGGAATTGAATTTTAACAAATTATTTGTAAACCTCATGATTAAAGAATTCTCTGGAATATAAAATATTAGATATTTCCAACTATTAAGTTAGTTAGGTAAAATTGGCTTTATAGAAAATTGCATTTAGGTATTTACTTGAAAATCACTTATCTCTCATTGTTAGGCCTGATTTTATTTATCTACATAAATAACAAATATTATCATTTTATTTATACATATATAACATTATCATTGTTTTGTATTTTTATTTCTACATTGAGCTTACCATCCGATTTTCCTTCTGATAAATGATCTTCTGACTCAGTTCTTATTATTACCAAAGTCTTTGTTTCTCATTTCTCATTTTCAGAAATAAACAAATATTATTTTTCTTGAATCTTAATTTCTCTGGCTAGGCAAAGAACTGTATTTGATTTTGTTAATTTGTATACCTCATTCTACTTAGTCTACAGAGTATGAATAAAGCAGATAGTGAGTTGTGTTAACTTAGATATTAATAACTTTAGGTATATAGTTTAATCGATTACTGATTACATGTTTCACAGCACTTGAAGGTGTATTTGTTACAGTGTTCATGTTAAGGAAATGAGGAAAGGTCTAATGCCTTAGTGGGATACTTAATGTTCTCACTACCCTGTTTGGATTTAAAATCTGTGCTTTTATATTACACTATATACTTTTTTTTTTAATGGTCTGATAGAATGATAGAAGGTATATATTATATATTGGTGGTTCTTCAAAAGAAATAGATTGTTTTCTAGTATTTTGTTAGATCAGTTGGATCAATTACCTGTATCTATTTAAATAGCTTATTTCTAGACATGTTGTCATTGCCTGTGAAATGCTGAGGATAGGTTACAAGTTAAATTTTTTTAAAAAAAATTTTATTTGTGGTTATACTTTATAGATAATTTTGGGGGAAAATAATTAATTTATTTATTTTTGACATTTTAGTTGCAGAAGAATGGTCTGAGAAAAAATGGTATTTTGAAAAATGGCCTGATCTGTGACTTCAAGTTTGGACCCTGGAAAAACAGCACTTTCAAACCCACAATTGAGAATGATGACACAGAGACAAGTAGCAGTGACACATCAGATGATGATGATGTGTGAAGGATTTCCTAACAGCTTTAGAATTTTTAGTGTGATACATCTCTCATACAGTTTGGGGTGAATTGTAAAAATGAAGAACTATAATTTATGTAGTGAAATACCCCATTAGAAGATGATTTTTTTGGGGGACTTCAATATGAAGAAAACCAAGAATGTTTTGTTGGGCTGGGTTGAACATTATTTCTTTGTAAATGAATGTTGTAGAAATGAGGACTTTGGTTGATCCAACATTGACTTTCTTCATCACTGCAGCATTTCTCTGACTAGCAATGTGACGATGTAACAAATGAGATTTTCTCATTTAATAATAAAAAATTGTGTAATGTTTTGCAAAGCTTCTGTCTTAAAATGTCCAGGTCTTAAGGGAAAAAAAGGCAGCTTACACTGTTTTGCTTGCAGAGTCATATCTTTTTCATATAGTGGAAATCTTCAAGTCCGCTTTGTGCGCCTCCCCACCCCACCCCACCCCCAAACAAAACAAAACAAAAAAACGAAAAGGAAAATGTAGCATGTTGGCTGAAAACTGGTGCAAAGTGCACTAAAACATTAATTTCCTGAACTCAGCTGTTGTACTTGTCACCTTTTAAAACAAATTGCTGTTTAGCCATTTGTAGTGCAGTAAGTGTTACAGGAGAGACTCGCCACATTTTCTTCCAAATTTTAAGAGATGTTTTTCAAGAGCTTTATTCGGGTTATGTTGTCAGAGCAGGATTTTCAGACTTGGTGGAAAAGACTCTTGGGAAAACTTATTTTGATAAATTATTACACATGCAGAAAAAATGATCAAACTGACTGGATCTGTCCACAACATGGAAAATAAACTGGATTTTCAGAATATTGCTCTCTGTAGTGTTCAAGGTATTGGTCTATAACAACATGCTTTGTTCACTTCTGAAAGTTATACTCTCTTCATTAAAAATGGTGGTTATTTTCTGAGGTTAGAAAATCAAAATAAGTCTTTCAATATTGTATACACAGGTTTATTGAATGAATTTTGACTTTCCATTTTCACATTAGTTTTGGAATCAATTTGTTTTATGGCTGACTGCAAGAGTATTTTAGCTCTGTATAATTTTATTTTGATTTTCTTGACTTTGTTTACCCTTAGTTGGTTTTAAGCTTCTTGCATTCCATGTATAAATATATTCTAATTGTTAAGAGTGTTACGTTTGAGTGAAAATGTGTGAGGTTATATGTTACATTGATCTAAACCTATGAGGTTTTTTTTGTTGTTGTTGTTGTTTTAAGGAGGCGGCTGTTTTTTTTCCGTTTCCGCATGATTTCCCAGGCTTCCCAGCTTTCACTAGAAACTGTTATTTTTTTCCTTGTATGTTTTTGTTTTTGTTGTTCCCCTGAGATTGATAGGTGCATGGTTGCATCCTAGTAAAAATTCTGAGGAGAAGTTAAAAGTTAAGAGAATGTAGTAAATATTTGAATTTTTAAAAAGCCCCCCCCCCCAATGTAATTTGCCACTTTCAATCTAATCAGCACCTGCTTTGACAAAGCTGTCAGTATCATATTGAAAGTCTTTGGAAGTCTTAGATTGCACTATTTAATAGGATAATGAAATACTGTTAGGTGCAAACTAATATTTGCTAAAACAAGTATAAGAGAATTGAGAAATATGATTTATGTTTAAAATTTTGGGGGGTAATTTTTGTTTTCTGGCATTTTCTTTATATTCAGACAGTTCTTTCTGCCATAATTCCCCATTTACAAGCTGTTAACTAATGTTTATTGTGCTTCCATGAATTGTGATATGGAATATGTTTGGTAGTTTACTTTTTGTAAATATGGTAAAGTGCATTGGCATAGTTGTTCTATCTAGTAACTGATGACATTAACAAGTTTAAGGTAACTAAGGGGACAGAACCATATACATACAATTTGAGAGTGGCTAAAGTTAACATAGTTTTAATTTTATGTCCAAATAATGGACAGCTATTAAAAGAGTTTGGACCTTATTGCTGGGGAGGGAACCCAGAAATACAGAAAGTAGTTAAACTATAAATCTAGTGTGGAATTATTAAATTCAGAATTGGGCCGTGGTGATCGGGAAAAAAAAGTAATTTTGACCACTTAAACTCAGTAACTCAGTGGAGGGTTCCCCCGCCCCCTCATATAGACTAGCATAAACATTCCTCTTACTGTTACCCCCTCACCACATTTTTTGTAAAAATTGTAATTAGCAAAATTCATATAACAGTGATTTAAATTAGTATTTCAAGAATTGTATATTTTTCATTTAATTTTAAGATAAAGATTAGAATAACTGATATCCACTTATTTTTATTTGAAATAAACAACTGATGACATAAAAATAATCACTTGATTTAATAATATATTTGTATTAAGTAAAATTAGTATGTTGAAGGATCTGGTTTCTAAACACTTTTAGTTCTTTTTGCTAGGGCTTATAATTAATTTTGTTAGAATATGGTTATATAAACAGTACTAAGAAATTTATTTAGGGATATGTTAAATGACTTTTTCACTTAAAAGTTACTCTATCAGATTCTATTATCATGCTTGATAATCTCTTAGAAATTTTATAAAAGTTGTTTTAAGAATTCAGGTCACTTAGAAAAAAAACACTTTTTTCCGTAAGGGGAGATTTTTATTTTGGTTTACATGATAGCGGATGTAAACTACAGCTTTAAAATTTTAAAATATCACTATTTGAGAGCAGGGTGTTGTGACTTTTTCTTTTGGGCAGTTTAGTTTCCTGAAGTTAATGGTTACTTGGCTGTTGGGGAAGGCATGGGCAGGGGGTATTTCCAGTAATAGCAAAATCCCTAAAAGCCTCCAGTGCTGCCAAGAAGCTGGGATTATTCCTTTTTGCAGCCTAATTCTGCATTTCTTTAGACAAGGCTGTGAGGACATACTATATACTATATGGCTGTAATAGCATACTTTAGTGGCCTGAGCTGTAGAATAATTTAAAATTCTGGTGATTGTAATGTATTGATTTTGGCTGTATAATCATCTTAAATTTACAGTAGGCTGTGAGTACATACATACTTTAGTGAATTGAGCTATAGAATGTTTTAAAATCCTCCTAATGATTTTAGTGTATTTAATATGGCTATATATGTTGTTATTTTAAATTTATTGACTTGCAGTATTGTAGAAATAGTCACATCTGGTTTGGAACTTGGCTTTTGCTCCTTATTAGCTTGGCCCTTAATTCAGATACTTAACCTCTGCAGACATTAGTGTGTCTTCCTCTGGTTTATTAGGAAGATGAAAAGCCTCATTAGAAGCACCTGGTGTAAATCCTGGCCCATAGAAGACATTTCATAAATCTCTCATATTATTCAGCAGGAACCTGTAGCATGTAGTACCTGTGTATTTTTCAAACAAATTTTTTAGTTGTAGATGGACACAATACTTTTATTTTTATGCAGTGCCAAGGTTTGAACCCAGTGCCTCACACGTACTAGGTAAGTGCTCTTTCACTGAGCTACAACCCCCAGCCCCTGTAGTACCTTTTTTTTTTTTTTTTGGTGCTGAGGATTGAACCCAGGGCCTTGTGCATGCAAGGCAAATACTCTATCAACTGAGCTATATCCCTAGTCCTCTATAGTACCTATTTTTGAAATTAATTTTAAATAGGCAGCTATTATTCTAAATGGTTGTAAATAGTGTGGTCTGAGTTCTCAGTAAATTTAAACTGAGCTGTGTGATATTTCCTTCGTTTATTTGGCATGGTCAGTTACAAACTAAGCATGGTAATCTAATTTTTTAAAGAGAGAGAAAGTTTTTAATATTTATTTTTTAGTTTTCGGCGGACACAACATCTTTGTATGTGGTGCTGAGGAACAAACCCGGGCTGCACACATGCCAGGCGAGCGCGCTACCGCTTGAGCCACATCCCCAGCCCAGCTTTCAGATCTTTAAAAATAGAATTATCTCATCATATTTTTTTGTGGAAATAAGCATTCCAAAAGGTAAAGTGGTTTTGACTTGCTACCTCTGCTCTTCCTCCCAAGATATGTCCTATTTTCTGGAATGCTATGGGTGAAAAAAGATAATGGACTGGAAAAGTTTTACAAGAGGGAGATAACACTTCAATCCTATTTCAGTTACTCACTTTTAATGGACATGATATTCGAAAATAAGCAAAATATAGTGAAATTGGTATCTTGAAAAAATTAGATTATAGGTGTTAAGTCTTGTGTAATATATTTATTCTGTAGTGTCTTTTCTGATGCTGAGAGTATCTTGGACATACACTTTGATTATAGCTTTAGTACCATTTTAATATGGTTTTCCTTAATTGCTAGAGAGAAGGGAAAACAATTTGATGAACCCAATGAAATTTCTCTTTAATTAATCTATAGTGGTTGTAGTCGTAAGAATTTGATTTGGCGAGGTCACAGGGTGTTAATTTTATTTGGAGTTAATATTTTTCTCCTTGAATCTGAACTTTATGTTCTGGCAGTGTTCAGTTTTTAAAAAGTAATTTTGATGGATTTAGTAGTAAAGTCTTTGGCAGAATAGATCAAACCTGGGTAATGAGAAGTGAGTGTAGGAAACTCGGTCTATTTCTAGATAGTGAGGCTTCATTCTGTCTATTAAGATGGCTACAGTTTCAATTTTGAAAATTATTTTCTAAATTAGGTGTTGGCAGACTTTCAGTGTTAAGGAACCAGCGTAGACAAAGTGATCTCTGGTGCGTTTGTGTTCCAACAAAACTGGCTTACTGGAGGCAGTAATTTGCAGTTCTCTGTTCTAAATCTTAATACCTAAGCTTTTGGAAACTTCATTTGTGTTTTGGTACCACGGATTGAACCCAGAGGCACTTAACCACTGAGCCACATCCCCATCCCTTTTTATTTTGAGAGTTTCACTAAGTTTCTGAGGCTGGCTTTGAATTTGCCTTTGCCCCGAGTCTCTGGTATTACAGGTGTGTGTGCCACCATGGCCCACTCCACCCCAATTGTAAAACCCGATTGTAATGTGTCTACACAAGACAAAGTATATATGTATCCAAATCACAAAGGTAAATTTATCAGTGTAATGCAAAATAAGATCTTCTGAGAAAATGGGAAAACTGGTGAAACAGAAGCAGTTTTAAAAATATTTTTTTAGTTGCAGATGGACAAAATACCTTTATTTTATATATTTTTATGTGGTGCTGTGCTTGGAACCTAGTACCTCAGATGTGCCAGGTTAAGTATTCTACTACTGAGCCACAACTCCAGCCCCACAGAGGCATATTGAACGACAGACTTGCAAAAGTGAGGTTTTTTTTTTTTTTTTCTTGGATTCTGCAGCTTTTCCCAGCATTCTCTACTTAAGTATTTACTGAAATAAAACTGTCTCAACTGGATAGTGCCAGTAATAACCTGGACCATTTATTTTAAAGAAGAGCCTTAACCTTTGGTGGAAATTACATCTCATTTTTCTCCACAAAGTTGGGGAGTTTTTGGTGAAGAGAATGTGTTCCTCTTTGTTTTGAAAATGATGAGAACCAGAACATCTCTTTACTAGCAAGAGCATATACATAGGATAAGAATTTTGAAACAAGGGTTGTTTGGTGTTGAAGGTTGATTTACAAGGTATTGGTTTCTAGGATTTTGTTTTGAGGTCTAGCAGATGTTGGTGTTGAAACTGATGTCTTGCATGGTCTACCAGCAAACAGAACTAGGCACATTGTAAAAATTCTTTCTGGGTAGAGATGAGCAGAAAAATCTGTGATGGGGCCAAGTGAAACACAAGAATTAGAGAATGGGAGCATCTTCCTCACCAATGAAGCCATTGTAGAGGTACCCCATGGGGTTCTACTTCACAAGACAGAATACATAATCATCTTAGCTAGAGTCAGGTCTAATCAGTTCAACTGGTACCCAAGTTTAGTCTGCACTACCCATCCTGGACTAAAAAGGATATGATCTAGGAGGAAGCAAAAGTGCAGAGTGAAAGCGTCCCCTAGTTTTTCTTATGACCAGTCAACTTCTTTCGTAGTGAATATTTCTTGTAACTGCAACTTCCCCAGTTAAAACAACTAAGTAAAATGAAAGCTGTCTAGGCCAGATCCTGTGTTGAGTACAAAGAATAATGATTAATGTATGTATTTATCATATGTATGATATTATGTATATATGAAAACTTGTAGACCTAACAAGTTTTCAGGTGTGTGGTGTACGGTTAGCATTAGTACGGCTCAGGAAAGCTTTCCAGAGGGTATCAGTTGGTTTTAAGGAATGAGCAACAATTAGTATTAAGGCACATAACAGGGTAGAAGTGAATTTTAGGCAAAGGAATTGATGTGTGCAAAAGGCATGTTACAGCTTTGGAACTGTAGGAGAATATAGATGAAAAGTGGGAAATGAGGGTGGTGAGGCAGCAGGACCAAATCATGAAGAAGCTTTATTATTTTGACCAGACTTGTCTTGCATGCAATGGTAGCCATCAAAGATACTAAAAATTGAATGTCAAGCTTAATGACATTAAATAACATTGAGGGTGAAGCTTAAAGTTTCAGGGTGAAGCTGGGAATGCCGGTCCGCACCTGTAATACTAGCTACTTGGCAGGTTGAAGCAGGAGGATCCAGACCAGCCTCAGCAAATTAGACCCGTCTTCAGAAATAAGAAGGGCTGGGTGTTTAGTTCAGTGGTAGAGTTCCCTGGGTTCAGTCTACAGTGAACAAAAACCCAAAAGCAACTACAGGGAGAGGCAGAAAGGAAAACGTGATTGCCTCTTTCAGGTATGATTGGGGAAGTCACATTGGTACATGTTGGCCATGAAAAGCAAACCATTCCTGGCACACTGGGATGGAGAGAAGTTGAACAAAAGATGTCTGAAGTTGCCTGAGGCAGTCCATCAATAAATAACCTATCAAAATGAGCTCACATATGAAGCCATATTTGTTCTAATAATTTTTGCTTCTCTTATGTTAAACAACAAGGCCTTTATTATTGCATATACCATAACGATGTGAGGCAGACAGTTGCCAGGCCTATGACATGACTTGAATTTGGAATGTCTTTCAAGAGTTCATGTGTTAAAGGCAATGCAGCAATGTCTGGAGGTGGGGCTTCTAGGAAATGATTGGATCATGATGATTCTAACCTCATTTGTGCATTAAAACTTTTGATGGACTAATAATCTGAATGGACTACCAGATGGGGTGGAAGTAGGTCACTGAGGGTGTGCCCTTGCAGACTATATCACATTTTTGCACTCTCCTGTGGTCTCTCTCTCTGCTTCCTGGCTGCCATGCCTTTCTGCTATGATGTTCTGCCTCACTCAGGCCCAAAGCAATCGACCCAACCAATCATGGACTAAACCTCTGAACTGTGAGCCAAAATAAGCTTTTCCTCCTTAAACTTTTTTGTGTTAGGTATTTTGGTCACAGTGATGAAAAGTTGACCCAGAGACCAACAATGGTGCTTATTGCTGAATGTGTCCCCTTATCTACTAAAATTAGTCCTTCTCCAGCTTGGATTTTCTGATGCTGAACAAATGTGTAATGGAAAGCCTTCCTGCATTCAACCACATTTGTAACTCTTTTCATGCTGAAAGGCCTCTTCCAACTTGGTCACACTGTGTAGCTTCATCCCTTGTAAATGATCTGGTTTTGAAAAAGGCCCCCATTGAACAGGAAGTCATTCCCAGTCTTCCCACAGGTGAAGGGCTTCCCTCATGCACAAATGCTGAAGCTCTTCACAGAGGAGGCCTGGCCCATGTCCTTACTATGGGGTTTCTCTCATTTCTAAAATGCCACTGCTCCCTTCAGATATTAGTGACTGAAAATTTGCATGGAAACAACAGTTTCCCATATGCCCCACTTGTGCACAATTTCTTCCTTGGTGTTCAGCCAGGTATGAAATATCTTTCTTTATAAGGACACATATCTCACAGAGATGAGCTTTCTTCTCATAGGCACTCCTTACTCAGATAGGTGCCTCCTCTATTCTCTCCAGGCCAACAACAGCCAGGTGTAGACATAAGTGCAAAGTACTCCAGCATCATACAGAAATACAGGTGTCAGCCTCATCAAGGAGACTCCATTTTTCCCAGGTGAAGTACCTGGCCTCATCCTCAAAGTTTACATTGCTTTTAGTGGAGTCATTCAGCACTACATTGCCATCAGCCTCTGGTGCTGAGCAGGGGCAGGATCAGCAGGCCACTGGGAAGAGCCCCAACTACTGCAGTCTTTGCCAAGCTCTGGCATGAGACACCCTTAGTGCTTTTGCCTCAGACCTGTCTCTATGCAGTGGAGATACTGACTCTTCTCCTTTCTTCTCAGTTCATCACCTCTGTCCTCATTCAGTGTTCCAAGGCCAGAAGAGCAATTTTCTTTTAATTCTATTTTCTCTTCCCTGTCTAAAGTAACTCATTAAAAATCAAGTAATTGAATAATTATTGAGCAATTACCATAAACAAAATGTCCTAATGAATGAGGAGACTCAAGATATAAAAATTTGTACCTTTATATATCAGTAAATCCAGGGACTATCAGCCTTGAATCCTCATTGTAGCTAAGTACATTTGCAATATTTGAAAATTTGCTTGTTTCCATAAGACTCCCATACTTTAAAGAGGTATGTTTGTCATTTCTGAAAATATAATGAATATTTAACACATGTCCAAAGTGCATGTTTTATGCATTTTTTTTTTTTGTGGTTTCAAAATGAGGAAGAAAGAATCCTACAATTTGCTAAGCAAGGTCCTCTGAGGCCAAACAATTGCGATATCAAAAATATTTAAAATTTGTCTTGACTTCAGGGACATACCCCCACAATAAGTTCCAAAAATATTCTAAGGAGCATCACCAGAATCATTCAAACACTAAACATTTTCTCTGTGACTGATGCTATGCTGAGTGTCATTAATAAATGTGTAGAGCTCTGTAACAGGGCTACTCTGAAAATAGCAACTCACTTAGATGGTTGAGTTTCAGTGTGTTAAAAAATGAAATCACATAACTTTTATAGGGTGTGGTTTTAGTAAGAAAATTCTAAGTAGGTGAAAATTTCAACTCATACTTTAAAAAATTGTCAGTTTTCATTGTGACTTATCAAAAATCATAACCTGCTTCTTCAGATGTGCTGGTATAATTTATTTGCCTGATGCCTTCTAAACAGCAAAATCTGAGTAAAATGACCTGGAATATTTAGTATTAGGTGCATGTTCTATTGCATCAAACAGATTATTTAAAAGATGTATGCTCAAGGTTTGAAATGTAATAAGGGTAATGATTTTTATTGTTTTATATAGAACATTAAGTGAGGCTGGCATTTTCCCCCTTTTACTATTAAGTATCTAGGAATGAAGAATGGAAGAATGTAATGATTGCTAACACTGTACTGTTTGATACCACTATCTTTCTTTTTTTTAATATTTATTTATTTTTTTTAGTTTTCGGCGGACACAACATCTTTGTTTTTGTATGTGGTGCTGAGGATCGAACCTGGGCTGCACGCATGCTAGGCAAGCGCACTACTGCTTGAGCCACATCCCCAGCCCGATACCACTATCTTGACTTGTACTAAAGCACCGTCAATTCACCCATTTCTTTTGTTCTAGTAAAAAGCATGTGATTCAAACAAGATACTCAGTGCTTTGACTATTTCAGCATCACTTGAGGCTGTTGGCAAGTACTCACACAAAAGAAGATATCTTTCCATAATTAGTCGGTGCTGATACTAAACAAATATGAGTAAGACAGTGCATCCAGCCACATCTGTAAATTTGTCCACTTGTAAGGGCAAGTACGATTTTGCAGATGATCTGTTATTGATTCAGTTTGCATGTTTGCAACTAAGTTTTTAATTTTATGAGTTGCTGTGTCATTTGGAAGTAGCACATGTATGACTTCTGAACTTTCAGGCATTCAGCAGTGTCAATTAAATAAGTCTCTAATGTATGGATTTCTCTAGTCAGTGCAGTGCAATAACCTGTAAGGTGCTTCCATGGTTATTTCTAGTCTTTTAAAGAGCTAATGTTTAAAATATTTGCTATTAGTTTCCTAGGGCTAAGACACAGAAACTGGGTGACTTGAAACAATAGAAGCTTGTTGAATCACACAGTTCTGGAGCAGGCGGTAGGAGATCAACTGATGGAAGGGTACTAGAAGAGGATTCTTTCTTGCCTCTTTCTAGTGTCCTGCAGTCCTTGACATTCCTTGGCAGTATGATTCAGAGTCTCTGCCTCCATCTTCACATGGATGCTTTCCCTGTGTGACTCTGTTTTCTCTTGTAAGGATGCCAGTTGTTGGATTAGGGCTCAATCTTACATAAAGTTATATTTTGAGATTCCAGTGAGACATGAGTTTGGGGAGGATACTCTTTAATCCCATATAGTATTTAATTCCTTTTTCTTTAAACTGTGGTCTAAAAACAACGTAGCACCTTACAAGCACTACAACTATTTGAAAATGTTCTGCTGCATAAGACATAATAAGTAATTAACATGAAGCCAAGGGAGCGATAGCTGTATTAGTCAGGGTTTTCCAGGGAGACAGAACTAATATGATGGATAGAGAGGGAATTTAAGAGGGGAATTGACTCATGTGACCAAGTACCATCCAGTATGTGGCACTTGGTTAAATGAGCTCTAGGAAATTAACACAAATGTTTTAAACAGATGTGATGAGATCTTCAAAAACTAAGAATAATTTGTTGCAGTTTTTCCAAACTAGAAATGAAATAGCCACCAAAACATCTTATAGGTTATTACATAACACTGACTACTGAAGCTCGTACTTTAGCTAAGATTTTATAGTTAAAGACCTGATTCAGTTGTCATTGCTGAATACCTGAACATTCAGTAACGAAATCACAGGAAGCAGAGAAGACCCACAGTAGGCTCCTACAAGGTTGAGAACTAGGGAAGCTGGGAGCATGGCTCAGTGTAGGCTCTAAAGGCCCAAGAACAGGGAAGCTGATGGCTTAACTCTTAGTACAAGGCTGAAGGCCTGAGAAACTGGGTGGGCAGAGGGGAGTTCTGAGAGAACTTGAGCTCTGGTGTCCAAGGGCAGGAGAAAATGGGTGTTCCAGTTCCAGAAGACAGGATTTGCCTTTTCTCTACTTTTTTGTTTTTTCCAGCTGAGTGCATGGTGCCCACCAACATTGGGTGAGGACGGAATCTTCCTTCCTGTCCACTGATTCAAATACCAGTGTTATAGTTAAAGCTTCCTCCCAGGGTTTCATAAACTGACTTCCAGACCACTCACGTATTATTGAATTAAGCCTTTATTGAAGCACACCGGTGGTGGCTGACCAGAACATAAAGCTGTTCCCCTGATCAGCCCCGAACAATTGCAAGGGCACTCCTTATAAGCCTGAAAACCACAAAAGGGATGTTCAGGGGGTCTAGCCAATGCAAGCAAGCCAGGTTACAGAAGTGGGACAGTGCAGTCAAATGGAGGGAAGCCTAACCAATCACAGTTAGCCCAGTCACCCCAGTTACAGAAACAGAGCCCTGTTACCCTAGTTACAGAAACAATACCCCATTAGGTACTTCCATGTTCTTAAAGGTTTCTATAGCAAAAGGAAAAGAATATCTTGCCCCAGTCATGACTCTTCTACTTGGCATGGTTGTTTTACCGGATGAAGTCATAAAACAAAATGGAGTCACATTTGCTCCTACTATCACATTCCCCACTGGTTTTAGTAGGTTTGATGTCAATCTTGCACATCATTAGGCCTCAGTTTTTGTTCCAACCTTTTGTGTCTAAGGGACTATACTGGGCTCACAAGACCATAAGTTTGACCTCACTTACATTTTTTTGTATATGGTTTAGGAGGGTTTTTAAGAGGCAGGGTCCTACAGTAATCCCAATCAGGAGAAGGACTAGGGGCCTAACTATGGCTGAAATGATGGTATTCAACCAAGGGGACCATGAAAATAGGTTTTGGAACCAATTGCCTGAAGTTTTTAGTGCTTCATCTCTTTCCTTTAACCTGTTTTTCACAAGCGCCAAACAGTTCTTTATTATCCCAGAATGGTTTGTATAGAAACAAGTTTTTCCTGGAGCCATACAAAGTCCTCCTTGTTTCAGAAAGAGATCATCTAGACCTCATCTGTTTTGTAAGACTTTCTGTCAGAGAGTCTAGTGAAACCTTTACTTTGGAGATTGACCTTTCTAGTTTTTTGAAATCTATATCTATTTGACAGCTGAGGGACTTCCCAAACAAGCCAGGAGGGAAACTAAGATGGGGGCAGCCAGTCTATGTTGATAAATCAGTGGGCCCTGGCCTTTTAATAAGTCCAGGTGTTTTTTTTCCTTTACTCCATCAAAATAGTAGGTTACATAGTTCAGGGTTATTGACATTTTACAGATTTAGGCAAGGAGTTTGAAGTGGGACCCTGGAAGCACAATTTTTGGTGAACAGGGTGATCTTGGGAGTAGTTTCCCAGGTACATCTTCCTGAGATAGACATATTGGCGAACATCTACGTTGACCGTAATTTTTCCTCTAATATTAGGGACCTCCTACTGCTGTAAGGGAAAAGGGCGATGACCGTTCTTGCTACTTCCAGCTGAAAAGGGGCGATGTGCAGTGGGCAAGCAGTTTGGAGTCCCTTTTTAGAAACTGAGTGGGTCAAGGAGTCCATGGTAAAAATCTGGCTCAGGAAGAACAGGATGTAATTCACCTGGGGTGGGCACGTCTAAGAGAGAAACAAAAAGACATGAGTGCTGAAGTAAGATGAATACAAATAGCAGTTGTAGCATCTGGAACCTGTCCATGAATATCATGAAAATGACAGAGATTAATAATTGTTTACCAGGAGGCGGAAGAAAGACCTGAGAATTTGTCCCCATAACAAGGCCTAACAAAGCTTAATAAGGCACTTTTTAGGGAACATAAATTTTTAACATTGTCAGAATTATCAGGAATGTAGACACAACATTTAGTTAAATTAGTTAATGTCATCTGATTTTTGTAAAAATACCTTTTTGGCATGACCTCTGTATTTAGTAAAGATCCTTTTGTTACTTAGGGCTAGATAATTATATTAATAAACATTGATTACATCTATCTACGTAGGAAGTTAGTAAGATCTGTAGGCCTTAAATTGACTAAAAACTTCTGGCATTTATTGGTAGTTATCAGGCATTTTTGCCTAAGAATTTTTTTTTGTTGTTGTTGTTGTCTTCAGTCTTACTTATTTTGGGGGATGCTAACACTAGAGTACATTTTAAGTTACATTAAAATAACTGTTGTTTCTTTTTAAATGTCCAGGAATGGCTGTGCTTTGGTTTTAACTGTTTTTGCTAGGTGTTTAAGACCAAGCTGGTCAAACTGACCTTGTTTCTATCTATTGGTAAGAGTCAGCTGAGTTTCCTTGGAAGACATTTTTGGGGAACTTGTGAGCAATATTTTAGCTCTGTTAGTGTCATCTGCATTAGGATGGGTCAAGGTCTTGCTGACCATATGGCTTCCCTTGGAAGCTTTAGGCATGTCTCCCCTTTTCAATGACCCTCCTCTTTTGCAGCATGTACACTCATTGGCTTTTTGTTCTCCAGTGGTCTCATTAATTTCCCTTATCAGGAGGTTATGTAGCCCGGAGTTGCAAAGCTTTCCCCCTGTCCTGGGTTTAGGCTGACTTAGAGGGCAAGAGCCAAATATTGGTTTTTTTGTCCCCTTTATTTTAACCTTAATATTTAAATTTGGCCTTAAACATTTAGCAAGTTAGTTTTTACCAGTTTTAAAGTAAGAAAGCTGGGCTTTAACTTTAATGTTTATAAAATTTGCAGTTAATTTTTACATAACACAATATCCTTATTTTATTTATTAATTTATGTAACATTGAAGATCTGCCTGAAGGCAGAAGATGACACCTTAGCATCTACTGTATGATCCAATCACTATACGCCAACAAAGCAGCTTGCAGACCCAGAGACCCCATTACATTTTGGCTATAAAAACTCTCTCTTGCCAGGTCCTCCTCTCTTGCTCTCTCTTTTTTTCTCTCACTTTCTCTGTCTCTCATTCTCCCTCTCACTTTTTCCTTCTCTCTCTCTCTCTCTCTCTCTTGCATTTTTTTCCTCTCTTTTTTTGTTTTAATCAGACACTGTCACAGTAAAGGTCTCTTGGTTGCTCTGAGTGTAGTGGTCACATTTTTTTAGTTATAATGAAAATACAAAGTGAAATTAACAATAGTAAAAACACATTTAGCTTATATATAATTTTGAACTTTGGCTGAGTTATATATTATATTTTTTATTTGAGATCACAGTAATCTTTTTAATAAAATTAATCTTTGAATATAACTTTAAATTAACTGAAATCTGGCCTACTTTAAAGTTATTTTGACATACTGTAAGGTGGGAGGCAGAGCCTTATCTCAGGTAAGGTGGGGCTCTTTACAAATCTTAGGTAAAGTGTTTTAGTTCTAAAGCTGATCTTTGTCTCTCTTTTTAGATCTCATTTTATAAAGTTTACATATATTGTTTCCTGACTCTGTATGAATGTTAGCTAGCACAATATGACATACATCTGAAACATTAATTAAGGAAAGGCTGAGAGCCCTTAACATTTTTTTTCATGTGTTAAGTGGCAAAACGTTTTATAATATTAATCTTTAAATAGGTTAGGCTCTCATTACTTTTAAAAATATCTTTAAATTTTTATATTTTAGTGTAAAAGGTAACATAACATTTGCTTACAAAACATCAAATAATATAAATAAATTTTTAATAAAATGTATTATCTTTATAAGTTTAAATTACCATTACAGAAAATTTTAGTTTGGAGAATACCAGCTTGATAAAATGTTTCTTTAAATCTTTTACCTTAAAGACTTGTATACCTAAAAGATATGAACACATTTAATCTGTCAAGAAGAGTAATGTACCACACTTTTATTAATGTTTTTATATTAACCAAGGTTAGCTTTTAAAGGAAAATCTAGACTTTATAATGTAGGACAATACTTTAAAATAACAGTTGCTCTTTAGCCACAGATGTATAAACCTGAATTTTTTTTAAGATTACTTGTTCTAGGGGATAAAACTTAACAGACATAATATAATTAATATTTTTAGAAGTTTTTGTCAATTTAACATATAAATATATCAGTACATTATTATTTGTCCTTAGGGAACAACCTTGAATAGTTTTAACTATTTGTGTTACATATATAACCAACTTAGTTACATATAAACCTTTTAATATTTGTTTTTTATTTATAGACCTTTATATTACTTAATTAGACCCTTTTGTTGTTTACTTAGATGTATTATAATTATACTTTACCACATAAAGACTTTTTACCTGGAAACGTTTTTTTTATTAAATATATTTTTATATTTAGAACTTTTTAATAATTTTTTAACCCATTGATCCCTTTTTTTGTTTGTACCTTGAAATAACCCTTATAAATTTCTGAGTTTAGATAAATTAATCTATTTTAATAAGATGAACTATTTGTTATGTACAGTACTTTAATTGAAATACAGTTGAAACATCTTGACTCTTTGTATGTAGAATTACACTTGTTGGGACTTTGTAATTTATAGTAATCTTATTTTTATAATAACAAAAATAATTTAAAAAAATTTTTTTAGTTTATCAATTTATGAAAACACCAACATTGTTTAAATATTTTACCTTATGGAATTTAAGGAGTTAAGAGTACTTGGTATTATATTTAACAGTCAGCATTTTAACTTTGTAAACTAATTAGATGTTTCTAACAAACATATCCATGATTAATTTCATATACGTTTAGATGAAATTTACGTATCTTTTTTTAAAAACAAGGTATCAGACAAGTGTATTGAATAGTATTAGTAATCTTTTTTTGTTGTTGTTGAATAAGAATCCTAGAGATGATGGATATCAGACACTTTATAGACATTAACATTTTAACAGCTGTTTAACCATCCAGAAACAAAACTGCATTAGTAACTTTAAAGACATTTGTACTTTTATCTATTTTTTCAATTTGAATTGAACCTTTTAAATCATATTAACCAAAAGTATTTGGATCCATTTTTTAAAATTTTAATTTATGAGCTCATATGTCAATTTTTTTGTACCAAATATATAGACAGGCAATACATATAGACAGACAGTACACCGGTGCACCCACACAAAGCAAACAGACAAATAAAAGCCTTGTAGCTTATTTTTTAAAACCTATTAGATTGAGAGTTAACTTTTGTAAATTGGCCTTAGAATAAAGCAGAGCATAATCAGAAAAACATATTAACTTAGGCATATTGGATCAAAATTATGAGTTTAACAAATATAGAATTTTAAAAGTTTTCTGACCTTTTTTTCTGAGGTGGTCCTGTTCATCAAAGTTGAAAAGAGTTGAGGTAACATAGACAAATGAAGGGGGTTTATTTCTCCCTGGAGGAACTTCCCAAAGACGCAGCTTCATTGGTCTCCTTGGGAGAGTCCCCCAGGTTGGGGTCCCATTTTAAACTGGTTTTTCTGGTTTCTTGAATAGCGGCCACCAACTTTTAGCCTGACATTGAAAAATCTTTGGACTATTTTTTAATAGTTGGGAGTTATTTATGTTTGCAAATACTGAGAGACAAAAGCCAAATTTTTAGACAAAATTATGTTTTTTGTTATACAATTTAGGAATAATAATTTTACAAAACAATTTAGTTTTAATCTGTCCTCTATAGGAAGTGACATGATTTACCCAGTTGGCCACCTGGCCCAGTTCCTAAATGAAGGCAATCTCTAGAATGCCTTTTTTTTTTTTTTTTTTTTTACCTTTAGCTTTTACTTTTGACAATTTTTTTAGTCCTGTTGGCAGCACTTTACATTTTAATGCAAGCTGTAGTGAGCACAGTTAAAACCATTTTAACCTTTTTTTTTCCATTAGAAACAAACTGAGGTAGAAATTAACACAGAACACAAAGGGAACAAACAAAAACCAACAGACAAAGTCCTGAAAATTATTAAGAAAACAAGTTAGAGGGGCCCAGGTGGAGATCTCTGTAGCGCTTCCTTGTCCCTGATGTCGGTGGAGCGAAGGAGTCCTGATGAAAGAAGAGCGGTTATGAGAACAAGAAAAGGGCCCGCGCACAACACTTGGACAGATACACACAAGACAAAGGGCCGGCGAACAGACACTGGACAAATGACAAACAGCAAGAAGACGCTGGAGAAACGACAAACAGCAGAACAGACACAGAACAAGCAACAATCGCTGAGATCACACAGAGAGACCTCTAATGGGGCAGAGATCACGTTTTGTCTTGCCCCCAGACAGATGAGGCCCCACAGGGAGGCCTCCAGTGGGTCAGAGACCACATCTCGTCCTGCCCCCAGACAGATGAGGCCTCCCAGGGAGGCCTCCAATGGGCCCCAGATACAGACAGATGAGGTCTCACAGGGAGACAGTGACAACATCTCATCCTGTCCTGGGGAAGGTGTAAGCGACTGCGTCCAATCTGACCTTTTCCCCCAGAGAAGAGTCGGCTCACCAGAACTGACAGCTGGCAGGAGGCTTTTCAGAGCATCCTAGGATGGATTGGAGTCACCCTCGGAGTGAGGCTGAGGAACGTCTCTCAGGAGCTCCCCTCTACTCCGGGGCCAAGGTCCAAAGGCAAACTTGGCGGGAGGGTAGGGAAGAAATGGATCCAGGGCGAGCCCCCAAATGTTATAGTTAAAGCTTCGACCCAGGGTTTCATAAACTGACTTCCAGACCACTCACGTATAATCGAATCAAGCCTTTATTTGTTGTGTCCGCCGAAAACTGAAAAATAAATATTAAAAATTTAAAAAAAAGGAGATTGAATGTACTCAGACCTAATGTCAAGAATTAATTCAACAGGACATTTGGTCTGGGATGTAGCTCAGTGATCCAGTGCTTTCTAAGCAGGCATAAGGCCATGGGTTCAATCCCCAAACACCCAAAATGATCTATGACAATCTCTGCAGCTCTAAGCCCCCAACCCCTACCCTGCTGCCACCTGATTTAGATAGAGCTCACTGACCAAGGACTATGATCATGTTTAATTTACCATTTTATCTTAATATAGCTACCTGTCTACGAAACATAACAATCCTCAATAGATATTCATTGAAGAATTTGAAATCTTATTTCAGCAGAATACATGGTAAAAAGATTTTTTAGAGCTTTGCCGCCCCCAGGTGGCATAATATTGCAAAGCATCTTAGAAAACATTTTTAATATCATACCCTATTTGGATTTTGGTTGCCTCTTCTAAGTATTAAAAGGACTTTTCTTCCACTCCAAAATATTTTGCACATCAAATAAGTTATTATTTACATCCCTGCTTTCTATTTCATTTTGATACAGGTTGAAATGATGGTGTTTATTATGAAGAAATTTCTCATTAGATTTCCCAAACTGACTAACCTACCATAACTCTTTTATTTATTACTCTTCCATTGCAAAAAAAAAAGTTGAGTGGTTCTCACTGTCACAGTTTTCTAAGAGGAATGTGCTGTATACTTGGCAGTGCTCTTAAGCTACCTATGGTCTTTTACTCCAGTTTTGTTTTACCCACCTCTTCATGGATTCTCATTTCTTTTGAGAGTATACACATATTTCATAATAGGAATGTCAAGCTTTTTTTGTGTTTCTGCTTTCATTTAACTTTTTTTTCTTGTTATGCTTCTTCCAAAATAGATGAATATTTTACTTTATGAATTTGTAGGTTTATTTACTTCTATTATTTACTTCTGTTTACCAAGAGTGAGGGTGACTATATTCACAGGTAACTTTTAAATATGTGGAGAATATATGGTGTTTGTCCCAGTTATTACTAGGAATTCAGCAAATCTGATGACATGCTGTAGACATATTGAGTTCTTTTTATTTCCCAAACTATTAAAAAGACTTACAGTTCACTCAAACGGCCAGAAATGTCAGCCCTCCATTTCTGCAAGTTCCAAATCCACAAATTCAACAAACTGTGAATTGAAAATATTTTTTTAAAAATTGTGTCTGTACAGAGCATGTATGTTTTAGTCTGCTTTTTTGCCACTGTTACCAAAAGATTTGACGAGAATAATTTTAGAGGAAGAAAGTTTATTTGCATCTCATAGTTTCAGAGGTCTCAGTCCACAGACAGCTGACTTCATTGCTTTGGACCCCAACATGAGGCAAAATATCATGGTGAAAGTGTGGTGGAGGATAGATAGCAGCTCAGGACATCACACCAGGAAGGAAAGGGAGAGGGAGAGTAACAAAACTAGGTATCAAAGGAGTAGAA
Organism: Marmota monax; assembly: GCF_021218885.2. Lineage (NCBI taxonomy): Eukaryota > Metazoa > Chordata > Mammalia > Rodentia > Sciuridae > Marmota > Marmota monax. The sequence goes on from NW_026693245.1 coordinate 10,506,599, forward strand.
TACCGGGTATTTGCCCACGATGCAGTAGAGGGTACTCCATTATCAAAAAACGAACAAGGACCAGGTGTTTATCCACAATATCATGGAGAAAGGCATTGGGCTCCGTTGCCAAAAAATGGACAGGGGGGCCCAATGCTCCGGGGCCCAAGACCACAAATATATGGAGCACTGGAGGAACCCAGCAACCCCATCAGGGTAGTGCCCAGGACACATTGTCCATTAGATCCCTCATCAGACAAACCAGAGGGAGCGCAGGGTTGGACATCTGCGCCTCCTCCAGAGCAGTACTAACTCCAGAGATGGGAGTTCAAATCAGTCCCTCAGGGGTAAAAGGACCTCTTCCCAAAGGAACAGTAGGCTTATTATTGGGACGCAGTTCTTCTACTCTAAAAGGACTTATGATAAGTCCTGGGGTAATTGATCCCGATTATGAAGGTGAAATAAAAATTATAGCCAGTTCTCCAAAGGGTATATCAGTAATTTCACCAGGAGATAGAATAGCACAGTTACTAATAATACCCAGCCTACATGATAAATTTTCCAGTCGTACTGTAGAAAGAGGTTCCAAGGGATTAGGCTCCACAGGTGTAGATTGGGCTATGCTTTCTTTAAATTTAGATTCTCGCGCCATGCTAAAACTAAATATTCAAGGACATGAATTTAATGGACTACTGGATACAGGTGCAGACCTTAGCATCATCTCTCATCAAGAATGGCCAAAACACTGGCCATTACAACAAGCCACTCAAATGCTTCGAGGCCTAGGAGTGGCGACTAATCCCCATAGAAGTGCAATGGTATTAGATTGGAAGGATCCTGAAGGATGTGAAGGAACTATACAGCCATATGTATTGGATCATCTTCCCGTAAATTTATGGGGACGAGATGTCCTAGATCAATTAGGTTTGACATTAACAAATAACATCAACCAAAATGCACCCACTATTATGACTAGACAAGGTTTTAGGAAAGGAAAAAGATTAGAAAAACAAGAACAAGGTATAGCAGCACCAATACAAATAGATCAAGGAATGGACAGACACGGGTTGGATTTTCAGAAAGGGCCACTGAGACAATAAAAATTACGTGGAAATCAGAAAGACCAGTATGGGTTTCTCAGTGGCCCTTGACTAAAGAAAAGATACAAGCAGCCCATGACCTGGTCAAACAACAATTAGCGGAAGGACATATACAACCTTCTGTATCTCCCCATAATACTCCCATTTTTGTCATCAAAAAGAAATCTGGTAAATGGAGATTATTGCAAGATTTAAGAGCCATTAATAATGAGATGGTTATTATGGGACCTGCTCAATCGGGGATTCCTTAATTGTCTGCTTTGCCAAAAACTTGGTATGTTTTAGTTATAGATATTAAAGATTGTTTTTTTTTTCAATTCCAATTCATCCTGAGGCTAGTCCACGTTTTGCATTTACTATCCCTGCACTGAATCATGAAGGTCCTGATCAGAGATATGAATGGAAAGTACTCCCTCAAGGGATGGCTAACAGCCCAACTATGTGTCAAATTTATGTTAACAAAGTAATCCAGTCACTTAGAAATCAAAATCCTGAACTACAAATATTTCACTATATGGATGATGTATTATTAGCACAGAAAGATAAAAACACATTGCTAGAATGTTATGCCACACTTACAAACTTATTAAAAAATTATAATCTAGAGATAGCAATAGATAAAGTACAATTAAATTTTCCAATTAATTATTTAGGAGTTCTATTATCCTCAACCATGGTCCGTCCACCAAAAATTCAAATGCGAGTAGATCAACTCAAATCACTTAACGACTTTCAAAAGTTATTAGGAGACATAAATTGGATAAGGCCTTATCTAGGTATACCAACAGGAGAGTTGGGACTTTTATTTGATATCCTAAAAGGTCCATCAGATCCAAATTCACCCCGAATGTTAATGCCTGAAGCAAGAAAGGTATTAAAAATCATTGAAACATATATGGAAAATATGCATTTGGATAGAATTGATGTAAGTTTGCCTTTATTATTTATTGTACTACCAACAAAAAATATTCCTACAGGAGTATTTTGGCAAGAAGGTCCATTATTATGGATACATTTATCTTATTCTCCTAACACTATTCTTATTAGGTATCCTGAGGCTGTAGGACAATTAATACTCAAAGGAATAAAAGCAGCAAAGGGAGTGTTTGGAATTTCTCCCAATAAAATTATTACTCCATATACTATGAATCAAATTGATGAGTTAGCTAATGAGTTAAATACTTGGGCAATAATCATGTGCAAATCTAATGTTTCATTTGATAACCACTTACCATCTAATCCTTTATTGTCTTTTTGGTCATTGCATCCTGTAATTTTTCCAAAAATGACAAGAAAAACACCTATTATGAATGCTCCAAATATATTCACTGATGGGTCAAATAACGGTACAGCAGCAATAGTTACACCTGATCAAACTTTTACATTTTTAGTACCCAAACAATCAGCTCAAAATGTAGAGCTTAATGCAGTATTATAAGCCTTTGTGATGTTTACAGATTCTGTATTTAATTTATTTTCTGATAGTCAGTATATAGTTAATGCTAGTATCCCTTGAAGATGCTGGTAGGATTTCCCCTTCCTCTACTGTTTTCTCTTTGTTTTCCACTATACAAAGTCTAATCTGGGACAGAAAAGATCCATTCTTTATAGGACATATCAGGGCACATACAGGATTGCCTGGAGCCCTTAGTTTGGGCAATGATTTAGCAGATAAAACTACACATGACATACATATTTTCTCTACACTAGAAGAAGCTATAAATTTTCATAAAAAGTTCCATGTCAATGCTAATACTTTACAAAAGTGTTTTAAAATAACTAAGGAACAAGCTAGACAAATAATAAAACAATGTCAAAATTGTGTGACCTTTTTACCACAAGTTAATCTTGGAGTCAATCCTAGAGGACTGATACCTAACCATATTTGGCAGATGGACATCACACACTTGCCAGAATTTGGAAAATTAAAATATTTGCATGTTACAGTTGATACTTCTTCTGGATTTTTGATGGGCTCCCTTCATGCCAGAGAAAAAACTAAAGATATTATAGCTCATTGCTTACAAAATTTTGCCACTGTGGGCGTTCCAAAACAGTTAAAAACAGATAATGCCCCTGGTTATACTTCTACCTCTTTTAAACAATTTTGCTCATCATTTGGCATTACTCATATAACAGGAATCCCATACAATCCACAGGGACAAGGCATAGTTGAAAGAGCTCATCAAACTATTAAAATGTACTTATTAAAGAAAAAAAGAGGGAATTGGGAAGGGGTATATATTCCCCAAAGATAAACTTAAAATAACCCTTTTTACTCTAAACTTTTTAAATTTGGATTCATCAGGACTTAGTGCTGCGGAAAGACATATGTGTCCAAAATATGTACATAAGCCCAAGGTACTTTGGAAGGATATTCTAACAGGACAATGGAAAGGTCCTGACCCAGTAATTGTCTGGAGTTGGGGGTCTGTTTTTGTGTTTCCACAGGGAGAACAGCAGCTGATTTGGATTCCAGAAAGATTAACTAAAGCGATTTCTACAGACCAAAAAGAAGATGATTTGGCTCAAATCCATAACAACTGATATCCAAAACTCCAGTTTGGCTATTCTAACATCTGTGACAGAACCAGGATGCTTTTTTCAATATCTATTGTATTATTACCCTTTCCCACATCATGAAGTTCTATTTTGTTTTTTGAGCTCATACAGACCTAGGTTAATGTTTTGCTGATCAGTTCTATTTTTTGACTATAGAGTTTTTAAACATTGCAATGGAGATTTCACCTGTAAAAAGTTATAAGGCCTTTACTATTATGTTATGTGTTGTATGTATTATATTATGTGTGCACACTTGTGTTTTATGTTGTATGTTGGTATGTACATATGTCCATATATCATATATGATGAGCGCTCATGAAAAAATGGATCCAAATATTTTTTTTTTATTCACATGATTTAAATGGTTTAATTTAAATTGGGGAGACAGCTGTTGAGGATTGTTTTAATATGTGAACAAAAAAGGAGGTTAACAGATCTTTTTGCTTATTTTCACCTTTCCTTTTCATTATATTTAATAATTCTGTTCAAGATAATGTAAATTGTTCAGAAAATTGTTTTCTTTTAGTGCCTTCTGGAATGTTACATAATTTTTTTCTTTAGCCATTATTGCCAGAATTCCTATCTTCATCCCAGTGCCGGTGAAGACAAAGATAAAACCAATCTACAGCTTCTGCAACAGCCATCACTGAACTGTTTGCAGAACTTGCCTGGACTATGTATCACTTGTATGCATTGTGAACTCACTTGTATGCATTGTGAACTATCTGTTGATGCAGCGACTTGTGGTAGTGTTGGGGTATTTTTGCTGATGGTGTCATCTGTGGTACAATTTTTCCAAAAGAAGCCGTCAATTGGCTTGGTGTATCTTCCTCCCTTCTGCTTGTCATGGTCGTTCAGCTAAAATTTGGGGGCCAACAGAGGTGAGGCAAAGAACCTCACCCCCCCCACCCCGCTGGTACAAAGACCTATCCACAGGTGTGGCTGTATACTGGACCAGTAGTCAATGACGGGTAAGATCCAATTGCAATGGTACCAACCTAAGACAGGAGGCTGATGCCTTGAGGTCAGCTCATCCGATGACGGGTAAGGACCATATGTACTATTGGACAACCTAAGGCAGGCATGGTCCCTAAGCCACATGCTTGTTGTTTAAACAGAGAGGGGGAGATGTTGAGAGCCACAGCCGAAGGGGCCCCAGCAAACTTCCAGCTGCCAGCAAACTTCCAGCTGCCAGCAAACTTCCAGCTGCCAGCTGATGATTGGCTCACAGCGGCCCCAGCAAACTTCTAGCTGCCAACTGATTGGCTCCTCTGCGGCGATGCTCATTGGGCTGTTTCCCCACCCTTTCAGATCACGGAGCTGTTCATTGGGGGACTCTTTTTGGCTCCGCCCACGCGACCCAGCCAATTGGCCTCAAGAGCAGGAGGAGTGGGGGAGGTTGAGAGGCTTGTGGGAAGTCGGTGGTGGCAGTTGGGCTCTGAGGGTTTTTCCAGAGGAGCTGTGTGGTGTGGTGTGCGTGTTCTAAAAATAAATTTCGTTTCTTTTGACAAGTGGCTCCTGAATTGTGCCCAGCCAGACTGTGGCAGGAGAGGGAGAGGAAAGGGTTGGGGGCAGGGGGAGAGAGAGATAGAGATAAGAGAGATAAGAGATAGAAATATATATATATATATATATATATATATATATATATATATATATATATTCTCTTCACAAAATACATACCACAAAGACATGCCCCCATGCCTCTAGCCACACCCTACTTGCCTACAGTTACCACGCAGTTAGTCTCTATCAGGGAATTAATTCACTGCATAGGTTAAGATGCTCATAACCCAATCAATTCACCTCTGAACTTTCTTGCATTGTCTCAAATATGAGCTTTTGAGTGACACCTAATGTCTAAACCATAATAATGTACAAACTTTTTTCTTGTCATTATTCCTTAAGCAATATCATAACTATGTGACATTTACATTTTATCAGGTATTATGAGTAACCTAGAAATGACTTAAAGTATTTGAGATGTGCATAGGTTATATGCAAACAGCATGTCATCATACAAGGGATTCTTGGATTTTGGTATCTGTAGAGGCCCTGGTCACAGAGGGATGACTGTATAGTGGAAATGAGCAGGAGTGAGATAATTACTGTAGAGATGTGAAGTTCAGGTTCAGGACAAAGTGAAGAACCTGGAGACATTTATTTATTTTCCGCAGGTTCACCAAAGTGATTAAAAGGAAAGTTTAGAAGCACTAACATTCTGTGACTAGGGATGTCTGAGGTAGAGGTTTCTAACAAATACATTTACAAATGGCTGGTCTTCTGTTATTTAAACATTTAAACTTATGGAGAATTTGCTATGTATCTACCATCATGCTAGGCTCTGGGAACACAGGTAATGAAAAGGGAGGCCCATCTTTCCTTCATCTAGTGAGGAGATGGGGAAGTTAGTAGGGTGGCATCGTTAAGTGCTATGACATGCATAAAGGCCAGTAGAACATTCTCTGCAGAGATAAAAATTGGATCGTTGCTTTGAGGAGTAAGTAGGTGTTACCTAGAGGATGGAGGAAAAGGAGTTACAACAAAGGGGCTGGTGTGTGAATGGCACCAAAGGGACATGTAGAAATAGATACAGGCAAGAATGGCAGGCAGAGATCTTGACAACCTGAACATCTGTGACACTTTTTGGAGGCCATGAGGAATGAATGAAGGATGTTCAACAGAGTAGTGATGTGGTAGACACATGTGAAACATCGCTTTGGCTAAAGTGTGGAGAAAAGACTCCAGTGGGGGATACTGTGAAATGGGAACAGTTATGAATGTTGCAGCAAGACTGGCAAAAAATGAAAACAGCCTGCAATTGCAATGGCAGTTAAATTGAGGTGTTAAAGGGACAAATCAATAGGATTTGGTTGGTAAGGGAGTGAAGAGGTCAAGGATAAGTGTCCTGTATTTGGCTTAGATGGTTGTGCTGTTCATTAAGATAAGAAATTCAGAAAAAACGAGTATATAGTTCAATTTTGGATGTTGAATTTGAGATGTCCAAATGAAGTCAGATTTACAGATAGGTAGTTAGTGTAGTTAGGTAAATCGGATCTAATATCGAGTAAGATAAATAAAATGGAGGCCACTATAGAGAATGGAGTCCAGGAAACCAGAGCAACACTTGGGGAAATTGAGATGTTAATGTCCCCAAGGCCCAGGACCCATTCTAAGGAACTGTTAAAGAAACAGCTCCCAGCAAACAGGGAAATGCTGATCAAAGCTGCCCCAGGCCCTTCCTGCCCAGATTACTCCTCCAGCCCACCTATTTCCCACCTTTTAGACCTTCCCACCTGCATTCTATCACTGTAGGATAAAGGGAAACAAAAGACATGAGTGTGGGAAAGCTGAAAGAAGACCTTAGCTATAAAAAAGGGAAGACCTCCCCCTTCCATGGATTCTGCCTTTTGGGTCCTCTTCTTCCTCTGGGGAGAAGTCTTTCTGCTGTCCTTTAATAAAGCTTCTACTTTCCACTCTAAACTTGCCTGGGCGTGCTTCTGTGGTGTTGAAGCCAGATTTAAAAGATAGGTAGTTAGTGTAATTAGGTAAATCGGGTCTAATAATGAGTAAAATCGAAAATGAAGGCCATGTTGAGAATGGAGCCGGGGAAAGCAGAGCAACACTTGGAATGTTAATGTTCCCAAGGCCCAGAGCCCATCCCAAGGAAATGTTAATGAAGCAGCTCCCAGCAAATATGGAGATGCTAATCCAAAAGTCCTTGCTGCTCAGACTACTCCTTTGGCCCACCTGTCCCCCACCCTTTGGGCCTCCCCACCCATATTCCACCACTGAAAGATAACAGAACAAAGGACAGGAATGTGACAGGAATGCGGGAAAGCTGAAAGAAGACCTTAGCTATAAAAAGGGGAACACATCCGCCCTTCCATGGATTCCACCTCTTGGGTCCCCTTCTTCCTCCGGGGAGAAGTCTTTTCTGCTGTCCTTTAATAAAGCTTCTACTTTCCACTCTAAACTTGCCTCGGCGTGCTTCTGTGGTGTTATACTTCAGCATTGGGGAAGCAAGGACTCGTCACCGGTAAACAGCGGTAACAGTGTTATACTGCAGCATTCAGGGAAGCAAGGACTGGTAACAGCGGTAACACAAATGGCAGTGTCTGGAAGGCAGTTTAGTCATGTAGATTTGGAAATCAGAGGAGGGGCACTGGAGAGAGACCAGCCAGCAAAATCAGGAGGAGAGGTGACACTGCAAGAAATGAATGGCGCTACCTGGGTGTGGTGTGCACACCTGTAATCCCAGTGCCTGATAAGGCTGAGGCAGGAAGATCATAAATTTGAGGCAGGAGGATCTCAAGCTCAAGTACAGCCTCAGTAACTTAGTAACTTTATTCAAAAATAAAAAGGGCTGGGGATAGAGCTCAGTGGTAAAGTATCCTGGGGATTCAATCCCCAGTACCAAATAAAAACAAAAACAAACAAACAAAAACCAAGGCATTGGCTGAGTTTTTCCTGTTTCATGGATTCTAACCAGAGTCAGGCCTTAGTCAGGGACAGCTAAAACCCCAATTGAAGGCTGGGTTGTAACTCAGTGCAGAGTGCCTCCTGTGAGATGTCCTAGATTCCATTGCCAGAACTGCAAAAAACAAACAAATAAACAACAACAACAACAACAACAAAATCCAGCCGAAAACCTCCAGTCTTTCTGGCTTGAAGAATCACAGGACACAGGTTGAGGCAATTGTAGTTTTGGGAAAGGTGGGAGATGGAAATTCAAGAAGGAGGAGACTCACAGAGAGAGAGAGACAGCATTCTAAAATGGAGCCTGAGGTCGCACGTAGAGTCAAGGCACAGAGCTAGGCTGGGAGGAAGCATTAACCTTTCCCTGGGTTTTTTTCCTGGATCTGCACCTGGAGACTGCTGCTGACCAGTCAGCTTTGGAGTCATGGACTTCACACTCTCCTGCACCTTTCATTGTAGGTTTTGCCTTCTTAAACCCAGTCCTGTGTTCCTGCTTCAGAACACTGCTTTCATTTTACCTGAATTTGTGTCTCCTGATTGCAATTTCTGGGACTTCAAATAAAATGCTTTTATACTTTGCAGTCTCACTATTGATTAGTGATCAACATTAGATAATCTCCTTTTCTCAAGATGCTTACTTTAATCACATCTGAAAAGTCCCTCTTGCCAGGAAAGTAACATATACAACTTTGCCAGGATATATCATTCTGTCTGCCCCACCCCTCTGCCCCAATCAGGTGAAGGAGGAAGTAGATGCCAGACAAGTGAACTTGAGTTCTAGTTTTCAGCTAATTTATTTAGGTAGCTGTGTGATTTGGGTGAATAACTTCATGTTTTTAGGTCTTAGCTTGCCCAGCTCTAAAACAAGGAGGTTGTAGTGGGTGATCTTGCTTAGACTCCTTTCTAAAGCTTGTATCAGGTCATAGATGAAGAACATTCATACCTCGTGAGTGTGTGGGGGAAAAGGGAAACTTCAAGCAGTGTTGGTGGGAATGTCAATCTTTGGTGGGAATGTCAACCTTTCATTATCTATTAAAGTCATAAACATGTATCCCCCTTGACCCAGAACTCCTAGGAAAAAAGTGCTAGGATGTAAAGATAAATAGTTGTACTTTTAAAAATGTTCCAAATAAGTATATATTTCTATATATGTACCTGTATTTTCACCATACTATATATGAATTGCAAATGTATATATACCATTATACAAAAAGCACTAGAAACAGTTGAAATGTTCAAAAATAAGGAAATTTTGAATAAATCATGACATCCATATTATGGATTAGTATAAAACATTTCAAAAGATTGAAATATATCTATATATTACCTGATGAGATATCTTTGAAATCTTAAATGAAAGAAAACTGTATAATATTATGTATAGTCGCATCCTATCTTAGAAAATTTTTAAAAAGAAGAGAAATAGTATACGTGTATGTGTGTTTGTGTATCTTTGAGCACAGAGAAAGTTATGAAAGGCCTCTGAAGAGTAAGTACTTCTGGGAAGGTGGGATTGGATGAGGGTAGAGTGATAATTATCCTTACATTAAGTTTTTTTTTTTTTTTTGGCACTGAGGATTGAACCCAGGGGTACTTAACCACTGAGCCACATCCCCAGCACTTTTTTTGTATTTTTTTATATTTATTTTTTAGTTATAGTTGGATGCAATACCTTTATTTTATTTATTTTTATGTGGTGCCCAGACCCCTGCATGTGCTAGGTGCACACTCTACCGCTGAGCCACAATCCCAGCCCCACTTTTTTGTATTTTATTTAGAGACAGTGTCTTGCTAAGTTGCTTAGGGCCTTGCTAAATTGCTGAGGCTGGCTTAGAACTTGTGATATTCCTGCCCTAGCCTCCTGAGTTGCTGGGATTACAGGTGTGTGCCACCTTGCCTGGCTTTACCTTAAGTTTTAATACCCCAGTAATGAACAGGTTCATTATGTTCGTAAACAATTAAAACATTAGATCCAAAGCTGGCCTCTTTTAATGTCACTCCTGGATGTCTTTCTACTCCCTCCCTTTCTATCCATTTAATTTGTGTTCTTTCTTATATTTTCTGTGCATTTACCTATATACAAGTACATGTAAAGAATTTATAGCATTTTTGAAAATATATGATGCTGTATTGTATGGCTCTTTCTATAATAATGTATGGATCTTTCTTTAACATATCTTTCTTCTCACAAGTATTTTTCTTTTTCTTTTTTTTTTTGATAGATAGATGTTCCCCAACTTACCATGGTTTGATTGACTTGTGATTTTTTTGACTCTTACAATGGTGCTAAAGCAATACATGTTTGTATAATCCATAATTAACTGGTGTTTTGTGCTTTCCCTGGGTGGGTGATATGTGGTTTTATGTGTTATCTACAGTGCTCAGTCAGCCCTGTGATCACGAGGGGAAACAACCACACTGCAAGGTTTTGGGTGGCTAAGTGCCATGGTCAGAGGTTAGGCAGATCCAGTGCATTTCTACTTATGATGGATTTATCAGTCCATAACCCATCATAAGTTGAGGGTTGTGGCTTATATCCATGTTAGTGCATGTACATTTACCTTATTTTTCATTGCTGCATAGGATGCCATCTATTTGACTATTCCTCACAGTTAGATTTTTTTCCTTGTTTTAGTCCTTGCAAAAAGTGCCATTCTTAGTGAGGGGAAAGGGAAAAATAATACAAGGGGGAGAAATGAATGACAGTAGAGGGGGTAGAGAGAGAAGAGGGGAGGGGAGGGGAGGGGAGGGGGGATAGTAGAGGATAGGAAAGGCAGCAGAATACAACAGAAACTAGTATGGCAATATGTAAATCAATGGATGTGTAACTGATGTGATTCTGCAATCTGTATACGGGGTAAAAATGGGAGTTCATAACCCACTTGAATCAAAGTGTGAAATATGATATATCAAGAACTATGTAATGTTTTGAACAACCAACAATAAAAAATAAATAAATGAAAGAAAAAGAAAAAAAAAGTGCCATCCTTGGGGTTGGGGTTGTGGCTTAGTGATAGAGTGCTCGCCTAGCACATGTGAGGCCCTGGGTTTGATCCTCAGCGCCACATACAAATAAATAAATAAATAAATAAATAAATAAACTAAAGGTATTGTATCCAATTAACAATTATATTGATAATAATAAATTTAACAAGTTAAAACATTTTTTAAGTGCCACCCTCGCCACTCTTGTATGAACCTCCTTGAATATTTGTTCCTCTTTCTCTAGGGGATTCACCAGTATTGAAACTGCTGGGTCATTTTGGTGTGAAACTTAAAAAAATGATGTTGAAATACATTCTGTAGAATTGTCTTTAAAAAGAGCTGGGCCAATTTACATTTCATAATTCGAAGGAGATTTTTTTTTTTTTTAAAAACATTGTCTAGCTTTTAAAGTAAGTGTGCATTATTGTCAAATGTCACTTTATGGGAAAATCCGTAAAATAACTGAATTTCTTGAGGTCCTCCAGATATGTGGGAGATACTAGGTGAATTTATCACATTTCCTGGCTCCTGCAGGAAGTCCTCCTGGCTAGCAAGAGGTGGGGAGCAGCCTCAGCCTGCAATGACAAGATGGATGAGTCTCCAGAAAGCTGGCTTCTGAGCACACAGCCTCTAGTACTTACCTGACAAGCAAGAAAAAGTCACAAATTTGTTATGTGGTGTTCTACTTACAATCATAGAGTGAGAAAACAACATCTCTGAACTATGTGAATTATACTGGTTGAGGGAAAAATATGGCTTTTGGAAACCACAAAAATGGAAGTGCCGCCTTCTCTGACGTGACCAGTGCATGTAGAAATACCTGGAGAGTTCAATGGGATTTTTTTTTTTTTTTTTTTTTAACAGAAACAAAATTACTCAACTGATGAATTGGTTAGCCTAAGTGTGGTTGTTAGCTGAAGACACGTTTACTATTTCGCAAGTGCACCACTAACCAGCAGAGGGGGCCAGAGAGCTATCCATGATTTGGGTATACCTTAGGGCCTCTGAGTGTACTTTAGGAGAGAGGGCAGCATTGCTTAGCCTGCCTGATGGTGCAGCACATGTAATGATGTTTAAACTCGGAGTCCAAGAAGAAATGCCATAGTTTTTATTAAGGAAGTAAGTTTAATTTATATATAGAATGATATATGCACATTGTTAATACCAAATTTAGTACAAAATTCTAGAGGCTCGGGAGGCGGAGGCAGGAGGATTGCAAGTTCAAGGCCAGCTTTAGCAACTTATAGAGGCCTGAAGCAACTTAGTGAGACCTTTTCTCAAAATAAAAAATAAAAAGGACTGGGGAAGTGGCTCATTGGTTAAGGACGCCTGGGTTCAATCCCTGGTACTAAAAAACCAACCACACACACACACAAAACCAAAAACCAAAACAAAACATTTTTTTTTTTTGTATATAAAAATAAAAAAAATGATGCATAAGATCCTTTCCCTCTCCACCCCTTCATTCTCTCCAATCCTACTCCCTAGAAGCATCCACTTAAAATTCCTACTTCTTTTTGCCTTGGGGGAAAAACCATGTATCTTTTAAATAGCACAATAACAAAGTACAGATTTAAAAAGTACAGAAGAGAGCTTGATGAAATATTTTTCTCTTCCTCTTGGTTCTCCAGGTAACCATTCCCTTTCACTAGTGTCAATCGCTCTAAGCAGTTTGTTGAATATCCTGCCAGAGAGATCCCATATGATGAGTCTTTTGGCAAATATAAGAATTCTAAAAAAAGCTATACATTTGCATGGTCCAAAATCCAAAAAGCTTCCAATAGAATTCAGGTCTTTCTCCCACTTCTTTTCCCCAGAGGCAACATACTAAAGTTATAGTTGTCTACTTATCAACATGAGACATTAGCTACTGGTTTCCTAGTATGGTAGATGATTTATATTACAAATAGAGGGATAGAGGATGGTTTATATTCATATTATGGCAGTGAGGGTTTGACTCCTACACTTTCCATTCTCACATCTTTCTCCAACTTTTTTTTTTCTTTGTACCAAGGATTGAACCCAGAGGTGCTTAAACACTGAGCCTCATCCATCCCTGGACCTTTTAAAATTTTTATTTTGAGACAGGGTCTTGCTAAGTAGCTGAAGGCCTCACTAAATTTCTGAGACTGGCTTTGAACTCATGATCCTCCTGCCTCAACCTCCCGAGGCTCTGGGATTACAGGTGTTCATCATGGTACCTGGCCCTTTCTCTATCTTCTGATGGCAACATTTTTTGTTAACTAATGGTCAGGCTTTAAATATTATTTTGGTAGCTAATATTCACTGCTGAATTAGGTATGGGGGTAGTTTCCTTTCTTTTTTTTTTTTAAAGAACAACTTTTTTATTTGTACTCTAAATTAAATGTCAAATGCAATCTTTTATTTGTATGTGGTGCTGAGGATCGAACCTGGGCCGCATGCATGCCAGGCCACATCCCCAACCCCTAGTTTCCTTTCTTATGTATTTGATTTTCCTGAATAAAGGTACATCCAGAACTAAATATATAAATATATATATAATATTTAAATATATATTATAGAAATAGTTATATAATATATAAATTATATATATTATATAAACATATATTACATAATAATATTATATATAATATTTATATGTGATATAAATATTATATAAAATATATATTATATAAATATATATTTAAATACATATGTAATTTTTTTAAATTAAAAAAAATTCTTTTAAAACATCAGTGACATGTTTATTAAAAAGTTAAGCCTGGGCTCAATCCCTAGTAGCAAAGGAAAAAAAAGTACAATTGTAAAAAAAAAAAAAAATTAAAAACTGTTCTGGTCTTATTTATTCAGAATCTTTGGGGCTAAGGCCCAGGACTCTGTGTTGTAAACCCTGCTCCTCAGATGCCCCGCCTTGTTTGGAAACCAGTGGGGCAGCTAATGACTTCTCAGGTAGATCATTACTTTTTTCTTGAGAGACCCATTAGAATGGCATGAAAGGTGGCCTTGTTTTTCTGGATATTTGCTTCCCACCCTGTTGATGATGGCTGTGTAGGGGATCGTGCTTGTAGGAGAGGCAGAAAAAATGTTACAGTGTGAAGCAACTGTCATGTATGTGTTAGTTATGGATAAGAAGGTGCAGGTCTTTAATGAACACATGTTGTGATTTAACTTGGCTTTTGCAATGTTAGTCAAGAGATGATTAGCTTTGAATAGACTGGGAGGGAAAGGAAGGGGATACCAATTAGGATTTGTTCAACTCCTTTTTAATAAAAGTTGGCCGCTAGGGGGCAGCAAACTACTGCTCAGAAGAGACTCTACATAAAATTCAGTCAGGTCCAAAGACTTTTTTTTCCTGAAAAGGTGATATGTTTGCTAAATATCTTCTGAAAAGGGCTCCTTCACCTGAATGATGGTGCTAATCTTTATGCTATCTTTGTTTATTTAGTGTCCCCCCCCCCCAACTATCCTGATGTCTTTCAGGAAGTACTTTCAGGTTCTACATTTTACACATGGCTCCCCCATAGGGAACTCTCCTAGCTCCTCTCCAAGACAGCCATCATTGGTCCTCCAAGGACATGCCACCTCTTCTGGGGAAAGGCAGCTTAAGCAACTCATTTCCTGCATCCTGAGGGATGAGGAGCTGGAGATTTCTATCCACTGGGATTCTCAGTTAATGTGGATTTTATTAAGACCACATAATCACTTGGAGGATAGAAGTGATAGAAGATTCTAGAGCATTCAGGTGAGCACATTTATGGGGGATGATCCTGCACTGTCCTGAGGGACATTCTGTATAGTCAACAGCTAAACTGTGTTTGGCTAGATGTTTTATTCTAGATCACCTAAGACTGTGGTCTGCTCATTTTGAGAATGATCACCCAGGATATCTTCTTATTAAAACTTGCCATATTTCAGCCAAGTTGTATGTATGTGTGTGTGTGTGTGTGTGTGTGTGTGTGTAGATGTGCTACATTTTGATTGTAGAAGATGGCCAAATATAGTTGTTATGGCAAAGAGTGGAGCTTCTCATCTAGGACTCATATGGCCTTGGTGCTGTGATGTTTTCCAGTACAGGGTTATGGCATTGTTCTCCCATGAGCTGTGGGACCTTGAATAGGTCATATAGCCTTTATATCTTCATTTGTAAAATGAAGTCCGCATAGATAGTGGCTCCTAAACAAACTGCACCTCTGAATCTGATTGGAAGCAAATAGCTCCCCAGGTTCCATCCTTTCCTACAGAATTGCTTTTTGGGTGTGTGTCCCTTGGCATGGATTTGGGTTTATGGGTAGTGACTCAGGTCACTTCAGGTGACTCTAGTTTGCTCCCCAGAACATGAATATGCAGGCTAGATCATTGCTAGTATTCCTTCTAACATCCATGCCACTATCCATCCATCCGTCCTTTTATCCATTCACTTATTCACCAAATGTTTCTCAAAAATATGCTGAAGTACACTTTGGAATATATGAAGGTCTTCATTAGCCCATTTTGAATTCTGATCTAATAAAAAATTTCCAAGATTATATAGACTATGGCACACACACACACACACACACACGTTTTAGTGTGTTCAATTAGGGTAATACAGGGAACTTGGTTAGGTTACATTTTTATCATTACTTGTTTATTTTCTAAATTTCAGTGTTGTACTTTGGCAAAACGAAACCACTTAGAATGCGTTAGCAAAAAGAGTGAAATTGTGAAATTGAATGAAGAACTGGTTCATAAAGTGCTCTGGAAAGAGATGGGCAGCCCCAGCCAGGGCCAGTGGCTGCCATGCCACCTATTGGCGGGCCTGTCTTGGTAAAGAGTTCGGCAAAATCGATTGTTTCCTCATCTTTATTGATGATTTCAAAGGGGATTAAAAAACTCACCGTTTATTTCCTGGGATGAAGTGAGTAAGTGTGTGCAAAAGCACTTTCTACATTATAAGGAGCCACAAATCTTTTTTCCCTCTTTCCACAATTTTTTCAAATTGGTGTTTTATAGTTGTGCATAATGATGGAATTTGTTGTTACAGATTCATACATGCACACAATATCATAATATAATTTGGCTAATATTACCCAACACCTCCCCCTTCCTCCCTACCTCCCACTCCCTGGTCCTGTCCTCTACTGATCTTCCTTTAATTTTCATGAGATCCACTCTCCCACCACCACTACACCTTTCTTTTCCTTTCTCCTCTCTAGCTTGCACAAATGAAAGAAAATATGACCCTTGACCTCTGAGTTTGGCTTATTTCACTTAATATGCCAATAAGAGCCATAAATATTAATATTAGCATTGCCTTGTTACTATCACTCCTCCATCAAGTAGGGCAGTGGGATTTTTTCCTCTTGGGCTGTGGTTGTTCAAGGTAGCGGTAGACCAGGCTGTTTCAATTTGTGCATGGTGAACGCTCTCTCTGTCTCCTTGAATGCACAAACCCACTCTCCTGTTCTTTACCAGCTCCTCCCCAGAGCTCCCTTCAGCCAGCATCTGTTTCATCCACCTAAGAATGTACCCTGTGGTCTGAAGAACCTCAGCTGAAGATTCCCCATTACCGTAGTTTACTTTCTCTGTAAATGTAAGGTTTTGTGGTGAACTGTGGCTTTGGAGATTCAAAAGCTCCATCTTCATTTATTTGGGATCAGCTTTCTAAGAAAACACAGCCCAGTGGGTCTGAAAAGTGCTGACTTGAGTGTACCCTTGCATGGCCACCTTGGGCCTCAAGCCTTTCCTGCTTCAGATGCACAGGGTCTTTTTCCACACCCCCTTCCTCCTCTCTAGGGAGGGGAGGGGTTGCTGTCCTGTCTTGAAGGCAAAATCAAAGAACATATTTATTGGGGGCTGGGGATGTGGCTCAAGCGGTCAGGCATGCGGCCTGGGTTTGATCCTCAGCAACACATACAAACAAAGATGTTGTGTCCTCCGAAAACTAAATATTAAAAAAATTCTCTCTCTCTTAAAAAAAAAAAAAAAGAACATGTTTATTGAGAAGGCATTTGGGATCAGACAGACCTGTGAAGTGAGTTTGGAGGGGCACACAGGGGTCTAGCTGGCTCCAGGGAAACATGACACTCTGTCCCCTCCCATTCTTTTTCCCCAGGGAAAGAGGAGGCATTAGATGACCTTGTTCAGGGTCAGTTTTAGTTTAATATTCTAGGAAGGCTCCACAAGAAGCTGAGGCACGATTTCTTCCTAATTTTCCATATCTTCTTAGGGGGAACATTCTAGATCCCCAGAGAGAGCTCAGTAGATGGCCAGCTCTATATCTTGCATCACCCTCTTTCCTTTTTACAGGAGACATACTCTACCCTTGGCAGCAAGTCTTGCTGAAGACTTGTAGGACATCAGAGTCCTTTCAAATATCAGCATCGAACTTGGGGCAGGGGGTCTCTGAGCTTCAAGCTCAGAGCTCCCCACACTGTGTGGTATAAGACCAGCTTTTAAAAAATTCCCAATCCCTCACAGACTGATTGATACTTGTGCAAAAATGAATTTTTCCTTTGTTAAAAATGAAATGGAAAAAAAAAAAAAAACAATACAGGCCCAATTTAACTGGGGAATGATATTGGATAACTTATATTGTTATACTGTATATATCAACAAATCTGAATCTGAATCCTACCATTATGTACAATTATAATGCACCAATAAAAAAAACAAACTATGAGAAAATCCCTCCCACCCCTCAAAAAACCAAGTCCTCAGGGATTGCTGTAAATATGTGTGTGAATTAATACAATTTGTGAATTTATACAAACTAGTTCAGTTTATTTTTATTAAAACTATCCAGTTTCCTGGGCTGGGATTGTGGCTCAGTGGCAGAGCGTTTGCCCCACACTTATGAGGCACTGGGTTTGATCCTCAGCACCATATAAAAATAAATAAATAAATAAAGGTATTGTGTCCATCTACAATTAAAAAAACAACTATCCAATTTCCTATTGTTACCGCTGTTGGCCGGTGACGAGTCCTTGCTTCCCCAGTGTTGAAGAATAACACCAAAGAAGCACGCCGAGGCAAGGTCAGAGTAGAAATTAGAAGTTTATTAAAGGACAGCAGAAAAGACTTCTCCCATAGGAAGAAGGGGACCCAAGAGGTAGAATCCGTGGAAGTGCGGTTGTCTCCCCTTTTTATAGTTTTGGTGATGGAATGTAGGTTGGAAGGCCTGAGGGGTGGGACACAGGTGGGCCAAACAAGTAATCTGGGCAGGAAGGACTTCATTATCACTTCCTGGGATGGGCTATCTTCAAATCTGCTGGGGCTGTTTCCTGGGTTCCATTAACATTTCTTTGGGGTGGACTTTGGCCTAGGGCCTTTCTGGGACTTCATTAACATTCCATAAGTTGTCCTGCATTTCCCCGGAATCATTGTCAGCATGGCCTCCATTTGATATTAGACCCAATTTACCTAACTACACTGACTACCTAACTTTAAATCTGGCTTCACTATGACAAAAGAAACCCACTCAAATTATTTGATTTTAAAAGATAAATTACTCTGTCAACTTGTTGCCCAGGTTTCAGAAGACTTACTTTCAATTACTATATAAAACAGTTCTACAACAAACAGGTCTCCCTCTGGGGTGGGTGTGTGGCCCTCACTCTGTGAAGCAAGGCTCCGGAGGACCCAGCTGGCAGTCTCCAGTCCTCCACCATGTGACTATGGCATGGCACCCACTCTCTGTGCTTGGGGCTTCTTACCTGTAAAATAGGGGTCATGACAGTGCTAACCTCATCGAGAAGGGAAGAATAAATGGGCTGCAAACACACCTCGTAGAGTAGAACATTGCTGTTATTACTGAAGTGTGAGCCAGACCTGCTCAGTTCTAACTCACTATCAGCTCCTTATCTTGGAGGCTGTTTGTATCGCTGGGATAGTATTTGAGCTAGGAACAAGGGCAGAGGCTTTGATCCACCTGCTTTTGCTCTTCTTATTACATAGCAAGACTTCCATTTTCTTACAAATTCTCACTTAGGTGTATTGAAGCTTTTGGATCTGCAAATATTTCAGGCCTTTTTCTTTTTTTTTTTTGTATTTTACCAGTTGCCTGTAGTTTTGCTTGAAAAAATGAGAATCTATCAAGCCAATCTGTTTATCTTCTTTATTTCTGGTTAGTTTCTCTTTCTAGTTAAAATATACAAACAATTTTAGGCTCACAGTATGGCAGAGGGATGTTTAGCTCTAAAATAAACTGTTTTATCAGAACTAAAAAAACAAGAAATCATTTAATCTGTGTATCTTTTACTTTGGAAATCCAAGTTGTCTTTTAGAGTAGGAGCTCCATTCCTTTTAATTAGTATGAGTCATCTTATTTCTGGTGACATTTTAAGCTTTGGTATGCTCTAAAGCAGGACATTAGTGAGATTTTTGAAATTTGTTCTTTTTAGTTATACATGACAGTTGAATGGATTTTGACATATTATACATACATGGAGTACAACTTCCTGTTCTTCTGGTTGTACGTGATGTGAAATTACATTGGTCCTGTGTTCATTTATGAACATAGGAAAGTGATGTCTGATTCCTTCTATTATCTTTCCTATTTCCATCTCCCTCCCTTCCCTTCCTTCCCCTTTGTCTAATCCAAAGTTAGTGAGATGTTTTAAAGCATCTCAACGAGTCATCACCCAAGCTGAAATCTAAAGTATAAACAAGCTAAAAATTACTATTTTACTGTATTCCATCAGAACTTGGCCTCATCCATGTTTGAATTGGACTCTTCCTAAAATGCAACAACAACAACAAAAGAGTGAGAAATTTCTGTTTGCATGATGAACCTATTTCTCTACTGGCTTCAGTTTTGTTTAGAAGTTGCTTTTAGGTATTTTGACTCGAGCTCAAAATAAAGTCTGTGCTGTATTTTTGTGTTTCAGTGTCCCATTCAATCCTTCAGGGAAAAGTTAGCCAGATCAACAATTGGTCTTTGTCTCTCTGTATACCTACTGAGTAAATAAACTGCCATAAATAAACTACAGTAGAATACCATTCATAGGAATCTCACTTTTCCTGTGATGATTCCTGAGTTCCTCACCCATATCTTGCCAGGTTTCATCTGCTCATGAGTTTTGAAGTAGTGAGATGCAGGATAATAACTCACCATTCCAGGGCTGATGTCTGCTCCTTGCTTTGCCAAGGTCCCTGCCCAGCCCTATTTGTCTGCCCTTCCAGAGTTGATGACTGACTGCTTCCCTTTTCTTACGAATTCTCACTTAGGTGCGTTGAAGCTTTTGGATCTGCAAATATTCTTTATAGTCCTGGACCGAGCAATTGCCAAGCTATGTTCCTTGATGATCTGGGGACTGCCACATTGTCAACTCAGAGCTATTCTCAGCCCCATGTGTACCAAGGCAGTCTACACTTCCTTTGGCTCCCGCCAAAGGCCACTCAGACTAGGTTCCAGATCTGGGTCCTGACTGATCATGGGGACAGTGGGCAGACAGTGCTGGTGGCCCTCTCTGTCTTTCCCTAAGATCCCTTCAGTGTGTCCATTCAGCTGATAATGCCCTTTCAAACAAAGTTCTGCAAGTCTTTCTCCCAGTTTTCTAGATTTACTCAGACTTACTCTATGAATGTGGATAATAAATTTAATTAGTGTTTCTTTTAGGATATTGTTGTAATTACCCACTGGTACTGGATTTGTTTTTTGAAGTAGGCATAAAGAAATGGTTTAAATATTTGAAGCACTTTAATTATAGTGATTGAAAAAATATTTATTTGAAATGGATCAATGTCTCTTTCTACCCCCTTTCAAGTGCAGTGTCTTCACCAAGAAGCTGGGTGTAGGGTCACTTTAAGAGCCCCATGAAAGCTATCACTTTGCTTTACTGAAGAGGGAGGTCCCTTGAGGGTGTCTGCTTAGGGCTCACTCTCTTCCTTCTTTTGTGGATCTCCAAACATGTTTGATATTTTCACTGTGTTCTTTACTTCTCTTATCAACTTCTTTTTTCAATTCCTTTTATTCTCTGTGTTTCAATCTGTTTCTTCTGATACATCTTTTGGTTCACTTATTATTTTTTCAGCTTTGTTTAATCTGCCAGTAATCTAGTACATTATCTTTATTTTGGTTATTATTTTTTAGTTCCTGAGTTTCAATTTGTTTCCTTCTCAAATCTTCAATGTCACTTTCTGCCTTTTGTGATTCCTTGCTGAAATTGTTTGGTTTTGTTTCGCTGTCCTTGAATACAATCATCACAATGATTTCAGAGTCTGCGCCTGGGAATTTTACTATTTGGACTACCATGTGTGAAATTCTGTTATCATTGTGCTGTTGTTCATGCTGCCCTGCCTCTGAGGCCTGATTATATTTTATTGTGCATTGGACATTGTATTTGAAAAAAATTACTTATAGAGATGATTTGAAACCTAGATGATATCTTCCCCAGAAAGGATTTCCTTTGGCTTCTGCTAGGTATCTGGAGGTGATATTGCCAGTTACCAGTGACGAGTCCTGCTCCCTCACATGTTAAAGGATATCTTTAGACAAGCACACTGAGGCAAGCATATAAAGCAGGGTTTATTTATAAAGGGGTAACATAGACTTCTCCCAGGAGGGAGAAGGGGGCCATAGCTGGTATCCTGGTATCCCAAGAAGTGAGGGTGTTCTGCCTTTTTAGATGTCCTCGGCTTCCTTTGCTTTCCTGCTCTCTTCCCCTTATCTCTGTCCTAGACCCAGGAGATGCTCAGGTGGGATGGCCAAAAGGAGAGAAGTAGAAGAACAGGGGGAAGGGCCAAATGGAGCAACCCAGGACACAGTAATTAACAACTTTTATAACCCCCTATAGGAGGGACACTTCCTGAGACAGGTTACCTTAGCAACAGGTTGGAGCAGGGCAGATTATCTTTTTTTTTTTTTTTGGTGCTGGGGATTGAACCCAGCACCCTCCAAAGAAGGGCCTTATGCAAGCACTCTACCAACTGAGTATATCCCCAGCCCAAGGGCAGGTTATCTCGATAAGGGTGGAGGAAGTTCTCTGAATGCTTTAGCATTTCAATTTCTCAGGGAATTGAAAGTTGGAAGTCTCTAACTTCTGGGACCCAAATTGGCCTCCTTGATGACTGCCTGTCTAATTCTGGCTTCAGAAGTATTTATAATCTAGCATCATGTTAATCTAACTGCAGGATTTGAAACTTTGTGGGCCACCCAAATACTTCAATGGGGTTACATATGAGAGTAGATTTAGTGGAAGTTTGTATGTATTTCTAGGGTGCAGACCTCAGGAGACCAACCCCAAGCACGGGGTATCTTCCTGGAGCCCTCTTTGAGCAGAGTCTAGACTTTGACTTTACTATTCTCATAAAGTGTCAAAAGTACGACTCCACCTTTTATCTGTGTCTTCAGGACAAAGGCAGGCCCAAATGTGGGTCCCATCTCTGAATTTCCATTTTTTTTAACCTTTGTTTTACTTATTTATTTATTTTATGTGCTGAGGATCAAACCCAGGTCCTCCCATGTGCTCTACCACTGAGCCACAACCCCACCCCCATGAATTTCCATTTTTTACCAGATCATTGCCAAGTCATTCCTCACTCTATTGTTAGCTATTTGATCCTTTTTTTCAAAAATATTTTTGTATAAGTCATTTGACTTTTAAAAACAGTCTCTAGCACGAGAGTTGGTTTGAATTACCTACTCTGCCTTTAGTGGAAATGGAGTTTGGAAGCAGATCTGTAAAAGTTGCCTGGAGCTTGTCTCCAAAGAGAAAAATTTCCAGCTGCTTGCTCTGTGCTACTGAGCCCATTGGAAGTCTGCTTTGAGCTCCCCAGAGCCCTCTAACCACACAGACCCTCACCTCAACAAAGGAAGTATGTTACCTGAGGACCAGTGGTCTGTATCACATAACCAGGCACAATGAAATTTGAATGAGAACAGTACACTACTGTACTCTCACTGTGGTGTCAAAATTCCCAGCCTGCAAATGTTTTCTCTGATATGCTAATTAACAAGAATAGAGGTGCTTTGGATTAGGCAGAGGGGAGTGATGGGAGGGGAGGGTGTGTGGGGGTAGGAAGGATAGTAGAATGAATTGGACATAATACCCTATGTGCATATATGACTACATGACTGGTGTGATCCTACATCATATACAACCAGAAGAATGAGAAGTCATACTCCATTTATGTATGATGTATCAGAATGCATTCTACTGTCATGTATAATTAATTAGAACAAATAAATAATAAAAATAAACATTTTCATATATTTGTGGGCAAAAAAACCCCCAAAACCAAAAAAACCAAAAAAACAACCCAAAAAAACCACCAGCCTGTAGTGAGGTCCTAAGCGACTTAGCGAGATCCTGTCTCAAAATAAAAAGTAAAAAACCCTGCTGGGATGTGACTCAGTGGTAAAGTGCCTCTGGGTTCAATTCCTGGTACAAAAACAACAAACAAACAAACAAACAAACAAACAAACAAAATCCCCAGCCTGTGAAATGTAAGGCAAGAAGCTGAGCTCAGGCACAATAAGTACCTACTGTCACACTTCTGCCTGGTATGGACTGTGTGTGGGTTGAATGATTTTTCTTGAACTTCTGCATGTTTCTTTTCCACTGGCCTTTGAACTCTTGCATGTATGAGAAGATAGCAGAGCTACTTACAATGCAGATTGCTGGCCTCATCCTGAGTTTCTGATTTGGGGGTGTCTGGTGGGAGCCTGAAGATGTACATTTTTTTTCACAAATTTCCATGCGATGTTTCTGGTTTGAGGATCACACTTTGAGAATCCCTGGTCTACCCACTGTCTTGAAGTTGGGGCACTGTAATTCATCCTCTTTGGTCTTTCTCCAGTCAGCTCAGTGCTATGATCCATATAGAACCTGCATTTTACTACTACTCATTATTCATGGTGTGAATAATTCAGGTGTTGTTATTGTTGGACGTTGTTATTGTTTGAAACACCTAGTACTTCCCAAAGAAGTAGGTATTTCATGGTAGTTCTGCTGCCCTTGGTAAGACTCAGAGGAGCCGGGGTTCTGTAGGTGTTCCTCGCTGCAGTTGTAGAGACAGAGTTTGAAGCCAATATCTGCCGTGGAGCTACTCTCTTCTTGAGGACAATTCTTCACTTTTGCCTTAAGAAGGGATCATGCTCTCTTTAATGAACAAAGGCTAGTAGTGGCAGACCATAACTGATAAGTGGGAGAAGTCAGGGGTGTCTAAATTTAATCTAATCATAGGAGCAAGGGAGAGTGGAGCCAACAAGAGAAGCAAAATGAATGAGATGATAAGTAGTCCAAAAATGGAGGGAGAAAGAAGCTTTGGAGCCAGAAGTAGGTGGCCACACATGACCTCTGGGCACCACCTTCGTGTGTCTGGGATGTACATCCACAGGTGGGCCCTGGTCCTCAGCTGCCTGAGGGTAGGATGGTGAACCAGGTAAAACCTTTTTTTTTTTTTTTTTTGGCATTTGCTCTTCTTCTTTGTGGACTCTTTTGCCCTCCTGGCCTAGGGTTCCCCTGATGTTAGAGTTTTCCCTGTCTGGTGAGCTGCTAAGTGATTGGACAGTACAGTGCTAATGACCGAAGTGCATTTCAATTTAGTTACAAATGCTTGGCTGTCTACCACAGGCCAAGCGTCTCTAGCTGCTGGAGAGAGAGACAATGCATTATCTGTCCTTTCTAACAGGAGATGGTAGGCACTGTGGCAGGGTGGGGAGAGGGCAAGAAAGGTAAGTTGCCCATGAACTTTTATTTTTTGTTTTCTCTTTCCACGTTTTTTCCTTGGTTCCTTATAGTTGTCTATAATGATGGGATTTGTTGTTTCATATTCATACGTGCACACAATGTAACAGTTTGGTCAATATCACTCCCCAACATCTTCTTCCTCCCTCTTGCCTCTCACCCCTTGGTCTGTTTCCTCTACGGAGACTGTGAAATTTTAAATCCAAATTGGGACAATTTAGAGAGTGAAAAGGAATGCTAAAAAAAATGACAGTGAAATGGTGGAAAGGAGGATGTAGGTCACCTGTCATAAAAGGTTATGAGAGCAGAGAGGAGGCTTTTGTGAAGCGTGGCTCAGCCAGTTGATTGTGGGAGGGGTCCTGGAACAGAATCCCCAAAGCCCACTTAGTGGAGATTGTGCTCTGGTTGAATCTGAAAGCCTGAACCATTACATTATAAATCAAGACCCCCTTCAAAGGAGGAACATTTCCCTCAAATGACTGCTGGTGGAATTTAAGGTGTGATGACCCCTGGGAGTGTGCAAGGAGAAAGCTTCCAAATGATACTACCATCCTTGCTTCATGAGTATTTATCCTTCGTAGAGGCAGCAAAAGTCACTTGGAAGTTCACTTTTCCTATTTCAGAAAGAGAAAAGGTCAGTTGATTCTCTAAGAGCTCTTAGAAACAAAGAGGAGCAGCTCACTTCTCTCATTTCAATCTCCTTTCTCTCTCAGTTCAAAGTAATACAGCTCATTTTTGAGCCAAGGTTTTAGCAAGGTCAATTTTAGGCTAGAAGACAAGTCATCTCCTGGTATAGCTCTCAATATTTAGACAAAGTCACATTCTTTGAGCTAAATGTTGCCTATCTGGAGTCGTTTCCTCACCTTGTCTCTGCCCTAGTCTTCTCTCCACTGCTAGGCTAAGTTTCTTTCCTAATGATCTTGCCTGCATTTACTTTCTCACCTGCTGAGAACATATTCTCACAGTAGCATAATTGCATAGCTGCGGCTTATATTTTGCTACTACCTTGGGTACAGTTAGCTGAAAATAATGACATTTACAATCCCTGGGAGATGTTGAAATAGTCCCAAAATAGTAGACATGCAAACACTTTGCCTGATTATCTGCTACTTATTAAAACATATGGTTCAAGGACTGAGTTGCCAATTTTATGTTTCTATAAAGTACTGCATGGTCTTGTATAATGAGGCAAATTGCAGATTACTGATGTTTATGGAGAAGTCAAATCTATGAATTTCGGAGGCACAGCCCATGAATTTTAACTTAGAGTTTCAAGTTAATATATTCTTTTTGCGTTATGTATTTTCTATATCTTTTGCTCCTGAAAGAATTGAGCTCCATTCGTTTCCCGTGTTGGATTATACCTCAGTCTGTTGTCTTTGACCTTACAGTAAGAGATATTTCTAGGTGCAACCAAAGGGGACAGATCTAAGGTTTTCTTTTCAAAGTTTTTGCAGAAAAAAACCCAGTTTCTGTCTGGAATGGGTTGAACTGCATCTCTTATAAAGGTATTGTTGAAGTTTTGACTCCCAGTTCCTCAAAATGTGACTTTTTGTGGAAGTAGTTTAATTGTGGATGCAGTTAGTTAAGATGAGGTTATATTGGAGAAAGCTGATCCAATGTGAGTGGTATCCTTGTATGAATAGAGAGAATTAGGATGGTGCATCTACAAGCTCAGGGATGTCAAAGATTCAAAATCACCAGACACCATGAGAAAACAAGGGAGGATTTCCCTACAGGTTTCAGAGAGAACATGGCTCTACCAACACCTTCTCAGATTTCCAGTCTCCAGAGCTGTGAGACGATAAATTTCTGTTAATACCACCAAACTTGTAGAATTTTGTTATAGTAGCTCTAGGAAACTTATGATTAGTGGTGTATGGGCCTGTGGTTTCCTCCTCTGGATGTGCCACTTATAGAGATGGTTGGAGGTAACACAGATGGTACAATCTAGCCTGCCCCCTTTGCTAAATCTGCTTTCTTGTCTTCTCTAGGTAAAGACTTCTTTTATTTGTTTATCTATCTGTCTATGTATCTATCTATTTATTTATTTTTGCTTCCATATTACCTTATAGGTCCCTCGGCTAGAATACTGGACAGTCGTGTTTTGGTTTGCACATTGTTGGATCCCATTACACCATGAGTTTCATGAGTCAGGAACTACAGGTTATTTACTTACTTTTCTAAATGATTAACTCACATTATATCTGGGACTCCATTTTTTGGGGGGGGAAATTGAATGCCTAAATGATAAAATGAATAATGAGCCAGCTCTACTGGGATCAATAGGGTGTGTGTGTGCTGGGGATGGAACCTAGGGCTTTGAGGATGGGCCACAAAGGCTCTACCACTAATTTACACCCCCAGAACAAACAGGGTAGTTAACTGACAAAGGAAGCTGGAGTTGTTCCTCATCTAGGGGTTTTCCAAGTTTGGAAGCAGAAATATTAGGTGGAAGCCAATAAGCAAGTCAGTTGCTCTGGGTGAAATGGGTGGATGGAGCTAGATACTGTCTTCTCATCCTTCCCTCTGACAAACCTCCACAGGGGGGCCTCTGTGGAACTTTAGGGGTTTGGTAGATCACCTTTTGGTCACCATCTCATTTAGCCTCATAATGCTCTGGTTTCCTTACCTGGCTCCCCTCCTTGTAAAGTGGCTATAAGAAATCTGAAGTTTGATGCTACTGTACTACAACTGCTTCTTATCATGACAGAAATATAGAAGATAATTAGAAATTATTTTGAAAACTTATATTCCAATAAAATAGAAAATATCAAAGGAATCAACAAATTTCTAGAGTCATATGATTTGTCCACATTGAATCAGGATGTTATACACAATTTAAACAAATCCATTTCAAGTGATGAAATAGAAGGTGCCATCAGAAGCCTACCAAACAAGAAAAACACAGGACCAGGTGGATACAGAGCTGAGTTCTACAAGACCTTTAAAGAAGAACTAATACCAATACTCTTCAATTTACTTCATGAAATAGAAAAAGAGAGAGCCCTTCCAAACTCATTCTATGAGGCCAATATTGTTATACTGATACCAAGACCCTCAAATAACTCTCAGACCACATATTGCCATTCCAATTAAGCCTTTATTAATGGCCAGTGGTGGACACTCTACTCTCTAAAAGTGAGATAGTCAGAGTGACGTGCCCCCTTCAGCTTGGCCTCATATTTAAGCCAAAAAACCACAAAAGGGATGTTTGGAGGTTTATCCAATGCAAGCAAGCCAAGTCACAGAAGTGGGAGATTGCAGTCAGGCGGCGGGAGACTTAGCCAATCAGAATAAGCCCAGTTACCCCAGTTACAGAAACAGAGCCCAGTTAGATAGTTTCATGTTCTTGAGGGTTTCCCCGACAAAAGGAAAAACAACTTGCCCCAGTCATGACCTTTCTACTTGGCATGGATGTTTCACAAAATGGAGTTACTAAACAAAAAAGAGTCACTATAGTCAAGACTTCTGTCTTATCACAATATCACTCTGATTCCAAAACCAGGCAAAAACACATCAAAGAAAGAAAACTTCAGACCAATATCTCTAATGAACATAGATGCAAAAATTCTCAATAAAATTCTGGCAAATTGAATACAAAAACATATCAAAAAGATTGTGCACCACGATCAAGTGGGGTTCATCCCAGGGATGTAAGGTTGGTTCAACATATGGATATCAATAAATGTAATTTATCACGTCAATAGACTTAAAGATAAGAATTATATTATCATCTCAATAGATGCAGAAAAAGCATTTGACAAAATACAGCATCCCTTCATGTTCAAAACACTAGAGAAACTAGGGATAACAGGAACATATCTCAACATCTTAAAAGCTATCTATGCTAAGCCCCAGGCCAACATCATTCTAAATGGAAAAAAGTTGAAGGCATTCCCTCTAAAAACTGGAACAAGAAAGGGATGTCCACTTTCACTACTTGTATTTAACATAGCTCTTGAAACACTGGCCAGAGCAATTAGACGAAAGAAATTAAAGGTATATGGACAGGAAAAAAAGAACTCAAATTAGCACTATTTGCCAATGATATGCTTTTATACCTAGAATATCCAAAAAATTCCACCAGAAAAGTTCCAGAACTACTAAATGAACTCTGCAAAGTAGTAGGATATAAAATCAACACCCATAAATCAAAGGTATTTCTGTACATCAGTGACAAATCCTCTGAAAGAGAAACTAGGAAAACTACCCCATTTACAATAGCCTCAAAAACCCCCCCAAAACAAAAAAGTTTGTGAATTACCTTAATGAAAGAGATGAAAGACCTCTACAATGAACATTACAGAATGCCAAAGAAAAAAATTAAAGAAGACCTTAGAAGATGGTAAGATCTCTCTTGTTCTTGGATAGGCAGAATTAATATTATCAAAATGACCATACTACCAAAAGCACTAGACAGATTTAATGCAATTCCAATCAAAATCCCAAATGGCATTCCTCATAGAAATAGGAAAAGCAATCATGAAATTTATCTGGAAAAATAAGAGACCCAGAATAGCTAAAGCAATCCTTAGCAAGAAGAGAGAAGCAGGTGGCATCACTATACCAGACCTTAAACTATACTACAGAGCAATAGTAACAAAAGTGGCATGGTATTGGCACCAACATAGACTTGTAGACCAATGGTACAGAATAGAGGACACAGAGACAAACCTGTATAACTATAGTTATCTTATATTTGACAAAGGCACCAAAAATGTACATTGGAGAAAGGATAGCCTTTTCAACAAATGTTGCTGGGAAAACTGGAAATCCATATGCAACAAAATGAAATTAAGCTCCTATCTTTCACCATGCACAGAACTCAACTCAAAGTGGATCAAGGACTTAGGAATTAAGCCAGAGACACTGTGTCTGTTAGAAGAAAAAGTAGGCCCAAATCTCCATCATGTCGGATTAGGCCCCAATTTCCTTAATAAGATTTCTATAGCACAAGTGTTAAAACCAATAATCAATAAATGGGATGGATTCAAACTGAAAAACTTCTCAGCAAAAAAAAAAAAAAAAAAAAACATCAGTGAGGTGAATAGAGAGCCTTCAATTTGGGAACAAATTTTTACCACAAGCACATCAGATAGAGCACTAATCTCTAGGATATATAAAGAAACTCAAAAATCTTAACACCATAAAACCAAATAACCCTATTAATAAATGGGCCAAGGAAAGGAATAGACACTTCTCAGAAGAAGATGTATAATCAACAAAAATATGAAAAAACGTTCAACATCTCTAGCAGTTAGAGAAATGCAAATCCAAACTACTGTAAGATTTCATCCCACTCCAGTCAGAATGGCAACTATTAAGAATACAAACAACAATAAGTGTTAGCAAGGATGTGGGGGGAAAGGCACACTCATACATTGCAGGTGGGACTGCAAATTGGGGCAACCAATATAGAAAGTGCCACAGTCTGGCTGGGCAAAATAACCGGGGGGTGACAAGCAACTTGTGAAGATTGAAACAGCGGGAGCCGCTTTATTGTAGGACAGCAGAGGTATATATACCTAACTGATTATACGCAGCTTAACTTAATTAACATCATCTAGATACAGCAGTCAGTCATTAAGGAATCCTCATCATCTTAATGGCTCGGTGGCATTAGCTCACAAACCACTCCTCCTGGCAAACTGCCAGGTGCCATCTTGACTTGGTTGTGGCCCTCAACAGAAAGCAGTATGGAGAATCCTTGGAAAACTGGGAGTGGAACCACCATTTGACCCAGCTATCCCTATCCTTAGTCTATACCTAAAGGACTTAAAAACTGCATACTACAGGGACACAGCCACATCACTGTTTATAGCAACAGAATTCGCAATAGCTAAACTATGGAACCAACCTAGATGCTCTTCAGTAGATGGATGGATAAAGAAAATGTGGTATATATACACTATGGAATATTACTCAGCATTAAAAGAGAATGAAATCATGGCATTTTTAGGTAAGTGGATGGAGTTGGAGAATATTATGCTAAGTGAATTAAGCCAATCCCCAAAAACCAAATGCTGAATGTTTTCTCTGATTTAAGTATGCTGATTCATAATGGGGTTGGCGGGGCATGGGATGATTAGAATAACTCTAGATAGGGCAAAGGGGAAAAGAGAAGGGAGGGGAAGGGAGTGGGCATGGGGATAGGAAAGGCAGTGGAATGAGATGATTATCATTACCCTAAGTACATGTATGAAGACACGAATGGTTTGACTACTTTGTGTACAACCAGAGATATGAAAAATTGTGCTCTATAAGTGTAATATGAATTTTAATGCATACTTCTATCATATATAACAAATTAAAATAAAAAATAAAAAAGTAAAAAATGAAAAAATAAAAAACTTTGTTGTCTGACAAAAAATAATGGGATTATCTTAAGAAATGGCAGCATTTTAAGTACAATGATAGGCAAACTCATCTAATTGTTTTTGAAGTTGTTTTATTTCATATAGTAACTAACAATGATATTTGGTATTTTGATAAATTTCATGTGCATGGACAGGCATTACTAAGTAAAGTTTGTGTGAATATGTTTGTGGCCCACATATTTACACTAGTTATTGTCCATGGGCATGTTTTGCTCTCGAGGGGGATTTTAGTAATGTGTATGGTAATTTTTCATTGTCACAATGTGAAGGATTCTGTTAGCATTTATTGAGTAGAAATACCAGATAATCTGCAAATAAAGACTTGTTCTCCTTCCAAAAAGTAAAAAAAAACCCAAAAAAACCCCCCAAAAAACCCCAAAACAGGGGCTGGGTTGTGGCTCAGTGGTAGAGCGCTCGCCTAGCGTGTGTAAGTCACTGGGTTCAAGCTTCAGTACCACATAAAAATAAATAAATAAAGGTATTGTCCATCTACAACTAAAAAATAAAAAAACAAAGATATTTAAAAAATAAGAATAAAAATAAACTACATTTTGATATAACAAAAATATATTTTATAGCTTTTACTGAGAACAGTGTTTTTTTTAAAATGAATTTTCCCCCCACATTTTGAAAATTATTGCGTTATAGTTGAACACCATTTGGGGATTTTTTGCTAAATATTAATGCATGCACAAAATATAAAAATATAATTTGGCCATCATCACTTCCTAGCACTTTTCTTCTTTCCACTCCTTGGTCCCTTTCCTTTACTGATTTCCAAGAGATTCACCTCCACCTTTCTTTTCCTTTGTCCTCCCTATCTTCCACATATGACAGAAAAGATTTTTATGATACAATGGGACAAAATTATATGATTGAAAATATGTTCCTTGACCTTCTGAGCTTGACTTATTTCACTTAACACTATAGTCTCTAGTTCCATCCATTTTCCTGCAAATGACGTAATTTTATTTTTCTTTATGGATGAATAAAACTCCATTGTGCATATATAACACATTTTCTGTATTCATTCACCCATGTTTTTGTTTGTTCTTTTCAGTTTTACATGACAGTAGAATATATTTTGACATATTGTGCATATGTGGAGTGTAATTTCCCATTCTTATGGTTGTACATAACATGGAGTTACATTGGTTGTGTATTCATATGTGAACATAGGAAAATTATGTCTCACTCATTCTACTGTTTTCTCATTTCCACCCCCTCTTGTTCTCCCCACTCCCCCATCTGGTGAACCTCCACTCTTCCCTGCCCATCTATTGTGAGTCAGCATCCGCATATCAGAGAGAGCATTTGGTCTTTGATTTTCTGAGATTGGCTTATTTCACTTAGCATGATAGCCTCCAGTTCCATCCATTTATTGATAAATGCTGTGCTTTCATTCTTATTTATGGCTGAGTAATATTCCATTGTGTATATTTACCACATTTTCTTTATCCATTCATTTACTAAAGGGCTCCTAGGTTGATTAGCTATTGTATCATTCATCCATTGATAAGTACTTAGGCTGTTTCCATAGTTAGGCTATTATGAATTGTGCTGCTATAAATATGGGTATGCATATATTACTGGATTATATGGTGGTTCCATGCCTAGTCTTTAGAGGAAACTTCATACTGATTTTCATTGTGGTTCTACTAATTTACAACCCATAAACATTGTAAAATTGTTCCTTTTTCTTCATATCCTTTTAGTATTTACTTAGTATTTATTATTATTTGATGACTGCTATTCTGACTGGGGTGAGATGAAACCCCGGCATAGTTTTGAGATTTCCCTAATTGTTAATGATGTTGAACATTTTTTTCATCTATTTCCTGACAATTTTCATTTATTCTTCTAAGAAAGGTCTGTTTAACTTGTTGCCCATTTATTAATTGGGTTATTTGATTTTTTTGGTGTAAAGTTTTTAAAGTTCTTTATATATTTTAGACATTAATCCTCTGTTAGAAATGTAGCTAGCAAAACTTTTCTCCCATTCTGTGGGTTCTCTCTTCCCACTCACAATTGTGTCCTTTGATAGGTAGAAGCTTCAGAAGCTTTTTAATTTGATCCCATCCCATTTATTAACTCTTGGCATTATTTCCTGAGCTTTAGGTGTCCTATTGAGAAAGTCATTGCCTGAGCCTATATGCTGGATTGTTGACCCTGTGTTTTCTTCTAGGAATTGCACAGTTTCTGGTTTAATTCCTAGGATTTTGATCCATTTTGAGTTGATTTTTGTGCAGGGTGAGAGATAAGGGTCTAGTTTCATTTTTCTACATATGGATAACCAGTTTCTCTAAGCACCATTTATTAAAAGTCTATCTTTTCTCCAATATATGTTTTTGGTACCTTTGTCAAGGATCAGATGACTACAGATGTGTGAGTTTGTCTCTGTGTTTTCTTTTCTGTACTTTGTGCCTGTTTTTATACCAAATGCCATGCAGTTTTTGTTACTATAGCTCTGTAGTATAATTTGAAGTCAGGTATTGTTATGTTGCCAGTATTTATTATTTGGCTTAGAATTGTTTGGCTATTCTGGGTCTTTTATTCTTCCAAATGGATTTTAGGACAGTTTTTTTTTCTAGTTCTGTGAATGATGTCATTGGTATTTTGATGGGGATTGCATTGAAAATGTATATTGCTTTTGCTAGTATGGCTATTTTAACAAGATTAATTCTGCCTATCCATGAACATGGGAAGTCTTTCCATCTTCTGAGATCCTCTTCTTTTTTTTTTTTTGATGAGAACAGTATTTTGATCATTTTTCTATGTCTATAATTTCATATTTCCTATTTTGTGGTATTCCTGAATTAGATTTTTAACTAGTATAGAGTATATTCTTATGTATTTTTAAATTGCAATATAATTGAAAAATTCTGTTTCACATTAGTAATGTTGTAACAAAGGAAGATGAATATCAGCTGTATATTTTACAATATTTAGGCCAAGAAGAATCAGACTGCTTTAAAATTCATAAACTATTGTGTATTGTATATACTATTCCCCAATTTATTAGAAAACAAAGATTGACAGTTTTATTATTACTTTGGAAAATTCTAATTTTTTTTTCATATTTGATTTAGATACACTCTCAGAAATAGCACCATGGAGATGAATGAGTAAAATACACATTTAATATAAAAAGTATTTGTTGATATTTTAAGATCAACACATATCCAAGAACAGCCATCCTTTAGGAGACAGCTGTTAATCGGACAATCTTCTTTGGAGATAGGATTTGTCCCATCTGTTCACCTTTTGCATGAATGCCAGAAACTTGTGCCTTGTCTACCTGTGGGAATATCCCAGGGTGAGAGATAGGGGTTTAATTTCATTTTGCTACATATGGATTTCCAGTGTTCTCAGCACCATTTGTTGAAGAGGCTACCTTTTCTCCACTGTATGTTTAAGTTGCCTTTTTCTAGTGTGAGAGAACTGCATTTATGTGGGTTTGTCTCTGTGTCTTTTTTTCTGTACCATTGTAGTTCATGTCTGGTGCCAATACCAGGCTGTTTTTGTTGCTGTAGCTTTGTACTATAATTTAAGGTCTGGTATTGTGCAACCTCTTGCTTCACTTTTCTTACTGAGGATTGCTTTGGCTATTCTGGGTATCTTATTTTTTCAAACGAATTTTATGGCTACCTTTTCTAATTCTATGATGAATGTCTTATAATTTAATAGGAATTGCATTAAATCTGTATAGCACTTTTGGCCATTTTGACAATGTTAATTCTGCCAATTCACAAAAATGGGCGATCTTTCCATCTTCTAAGATCTTCTTCAATTTCTTTCTTTAGTTTTCATTGTGGAGGTAAATCACCTCTTTTGTTAGATTGTTTCCCAAGTATATTATTATTTTTTTGCAACTATTGTGAAGGGGGTAGTTTTCCTAATTTCTCTTTCAGTTGATTCATCACTGATGTATAGGAATGCAATTGATTTATGGGTGTTAATTTTATATCCTACTACTTTGCTGAATTCATTTATGAGTTCTAGACGTTTTCTGGTGGAATTTTTTTGTCTTCTAAATATAAAATCATGTTGTCAGCAAATAGGGATAGTTTAAGTTCTTTTTTTTTTTCTATTGGTATCCCTTTAATTTCTTTTGTGTGTCTAATTGCACTGGCTAGTGTTTCAAGGACTATATTGAATAGAAGTGTTGAAAGGGGGCATCCCTGTC
Source organism: Marmota monax (assembly GCF_021218885.2). Classification (NCBI taxonomy): domain Eukaryota; kingdom Metazoa; phylum Chordata; class Mammalia; order Rodentia; family Sciuridae; genus Marmota; species Marmota monax. The sequence continues at coordinate 10,541,922 of NW_026693245.1, forward strand.
TTGTTCCAGTCTTTAGAGGGGATACTTTCAATTTTTCCCCAATGATGTTGGCCTTGGGCTTAGCATAGATAGTTTTTACAACATTGAGGTATGTTCCTACCATCCCTAGTTTTTCTAGTGTTTTGAACATGAAGGGGTGCTGTATTTTGTCAAATGCTTTTCCTCCATCTATTGAGATAATTATGTGATTCTTGTCTTTAAGTCTATTGATGTGATGAACTATGTTTATTGATTTTAGTAAGTTGAACCAACCTTACATCTCTGGGATGAACCCCACTGGATCATGGTGCACTATCTTTTAAATATGTTTTTGTATGTGATTTGCAAATATTTTATTAAGGAATTCATAATGTTTTAAAGATAATTTATTTTGTTTTCTCTTTCTGCATTTTTATTGGTGCATTATAGTTGCACATATAATGGGATTTGTTGTCACATATTTGTACATGAACACCATGTAACAATATAATTTGTTCTATATCACTCCCTGGACCTTCCTCACTCTCCTCCTTTCATCCCCTTGCTTTATACTCTACTGATCTCCCTTTGATTTTCATGGGATTCCTGCCCCTCTTTCTTTTTATGGATTTACGATTTGATAGCATTACTGGGAGGTGGTACAGATTGTCAGAGGTAGAGCCTACTTAGAGGAAGTAGATCACTGGAGACAGGCCCTGGAAGGGTATATCTTGTTCCTGGCCCCTGCTTGCATGCTTTTTCTACCTCCCAGCTGCCATAAGGTGAGCAGCTTTGCTTCACCACACACTTCCCACCTTGATGTTCTTTCTCACTATGGTCCAGAAACAACAAAGCCAAGCGACTGTGGACTGAAACTTCTGAAGCTATGAGCCAATGTAAGTATTTTCTCCTTTAAGTTGATTTTCTCAGGTAGTTTGTCACAGCAACGGAAAGCTCACACATACACTATATATTACACATACTATTATATATATACACTGTGTACACATGGTGCTATTAGAGATGTAGTTTGAAAATACTGTTAGAAGTTAAAAAAGAATGCAGAATGCCATTGAGCAGCAAAACACCCTCCCCAAAGTGGTATTAGCCAAAGGAACCCAAATTAAAAAGGAAGGCAGGTAAGGCAGCCTGAAATATTCACTGAGGGCAGGTTTGGGCCCTCAAGCAGGATGCTAGCACAACACATTCTACTCCCATGAGATATCCTCAGAAGGGGAAATTAGTAGAAAGCATGGCAACTGTTCTGAAAAATCATAAAAATATCATCTGAGTCTTGTGTGATTTTCCACATTTGTTTTTATTGAGCCGAGAACAGAAAACTGCAGATGAGCACTTATCACATGAATTTTAAAGTTTGGGAGTTCTTTCTTGACCATTAGGGAAACTTCTGGGAAGGGTCAGACTCCTTCAGTCACATTCTCTGTCTCTCTGTCCCTTGCCTCATCTCACCCACCCGAAGGCACTCTTGCTGCTCTGTTTTGCGTGGAAGTAGACCTGGCATGGGGATTTCTCAATAAATCATCACCTTTCAACCACAGATTCTTTGGGGCATGATTAACAATTTGGAAAAATCAATACTTTGAGTTATTTCAAGTCTCACTAAAATTCCTTTAGAAATTTGGCCAAAATAGGGCGAGAAGATGGTTTCTAATACACGTATTTTAAAACACCCTAAAACAATTTATTGGTGAAACAAGAGTCAGTTAACGAATAGAAGTTTTTGACTTGTACATTAGGATGTTGGGTGAATTCAGATAATTATCAGGATTCAGATCAGGGGTTAGGAGTGAGGGGACTATGGGATGCCCGGGTCTCTAGAGAACTCAGTGCCTCCGATCTAGTCCTAGGAGAAGACTATTATTTTTCCTCCCTTTTATTGTTTATGTATTATTATTGTTTTTTTAAATTTTTATTGTTGGTTGTTCAAAACATTACATAGTTCTTGACATATCATATTTCACACATTTGATTCAAGTGGGTTATGAACTCCCATTTTTACTCCGTATACAGATTGCAGATTCACATCAGTTCCACATCCACTGTTTTACATATTGCCATATTAGTGTCTGTTGTATTCTGCTGCCTTTCCTATCCTCTACTATCCCCCCTCCCCTCCCCTCCCCTCCCCTCCCCTCTTCTCTCTCTACCCCCTCTACTGTCATTCATTTCTCCCCCTTGTTTTTTTCCCTTTCCCCTCACTTCCTCTTGTATGTAATTTTGTATAACAATGAGGGTCTCCTTCAATTTCCATGCAATTACCCTTCTCTCTCCCTTTCCCTCTCACCTCTCATCCCCATTTAATGTTAATCTTCTTCTCATGCTCTTCCTCCCTACTCTGTTCTTAGTTACTCTCCTTATATCAAAGAAGGCATTTGGCATTTGTTTTTTAGGGATTGGTTAGCTTCACTTAGCATAATCTGCTCTAATGCCATCCATTTCCCTGCAAATTCCATGATTTTGTCATTTTTTAATGCAGAGTAATACTCCATTGTGTATAAATGCCCCCCCTTTTTTTATCCATTCATCTATTCAAGGGCATCTAGGTTGGTTCCACAGTCTAGCTATTGTGAATTGTGCTGCTGTGAACATCGATGTAGCAGTATCCCTGTAGGTCTTTAGGGAATAGACCGAGAAGGGGAATAGCTGGGTCAAATGGTGGTTCCATTCCCAGCTTTCCAAGAAATCTCCATACTGCTTTCCAAATTGGCTGCACCAATTTGAAGTCCCACCAGCAATGTACAAGTGTACCCTTTTCCCCACATCCTCGCCAGCACTTGTTGTTGTTTGACTTCATAATGGCTGCCAATCTTACTGGAGTGAGATGGTATCTTAGGGTGGTTTTGATTTGCATTTCTCTGACAGCTAGAGATGTTGAGCATTTTTTCATGTACTTGTTGATTGACTGTATGTCCTCCTCTGAGAAGTGTCTGTTCAGGTCCTTGGCCCATTTGTTGATTGGGTTATTTGTTTTCTTATTGTTTAATTATTTGAGTTCTTTGTATACTCTGGATATTAGGGCTCTATCTGAAGTGTGAGGAGTAAAAATTTGTTCCCAGGATGTAGGCTCCCTATTTACCTCTCTTATTGTTTCTCTTGCTGAGAAAAAACTTTTTATTTTGAGTAAGTCCCATTTGTTGATTCTAGTTATTAACTCTTGTGCTATGGGTGTCCTATTGAGGAATTTGGAGCCCGACCCCAAAATATGTAGATTGGAGCAAACTTTTTCTTCTATCAGACGCCGTGTCTCTGATTTGATATCAAGCTCCTTGATCCATTTTGAGTTAACTTTTGTGCATGGTGAGAGAAAGGAATTCAGTTTCATTTTGTTGCATATGGATTTCCAGTTTTCCCAGCACCATTTGTTGAAGATGCTATCCTTCCTCCATTGCATGCTTTTAGCCCCTTTATCAAATATAAGACAGTTGTAATTTTGTGGATTGGTCTCTGTGTCCTCTATTCTGTACCATTGGTCCACCCGCCTGTTTTGGTACCAGTACAATGCTGTTTTTGTTACTATTGCTCTGTAGTATAGTTTGAAGTCTGGTATCGCTATACCGCCTGATTCACACTTCCTGCTTAGAATTGTTTTTGCTATTTTGGGTCTTTTATTTTTCCATATGAATTTCATGATTGCTTTCTCTATTTCTACAAGAAATGCCGTTGGGATTTTGATTGGCATTGCGTTAAACCTATAGAGAACTTTTGGTAATATCGCCATTTTGATGATGTTGGTTCTGCCTATCCATGAACAGGGTATATTTTTCCATCTTCTAAGATCTTCTTCTATTTCTCTCTTTAGGGTTCTGTAGTTTTCATTGTATAAGTCTTTCACCTCTTTTGTTAGGTTGATTCCCAAGTATTTTATTTTTTTTGAAGATATTGTGAATGGAGTGGTTGTCCTCATTTCCATTTCAGAAGATTTGTCGCTGATATACAGGAATGCCTTTGATTTATGCGTGTTGATTTTATATCCTGCCACTTTGCTGAATTCATTTATTAGCTCTAATAGTTTCTTTGTAGAGCCTTTTGGGTCTGCTAGGTATAGAATCATGTCATCTGCAAATAGTGATAATTTAAGTTCTTCTTTTCCTATTTTGATGCCTTTAATTTCTTTCGTCTGTCTAATTGCTCTGGCCAGTGTTTCGAGAACTATGTTGAACAGAAGTGGTGAGAGAGGGCATCCCTGTCTTGTTCCAGATTTTAGAGGGAATGCCTTCAATTTTTCCCGTTCAGAATGATGCTAGCCTGAGGCTTAGCATAGATTGCTTTTACAATATTGAGGTATGTTCCTGTTATCCCTAGTTTTTCTAGAGTTTTGAACATAAAGGGATGCTGTACTTTGTCGAATGCTTTTTCTGCATCTATCGAGATGATCATATGGTTCTTATCTTTAAGTCTATTGATGTGGTGAATAACATTTATTGATTTCTGTATATTGAACCAGCCTTGCATCCCAGGGATGAATCCTACTTGATCATGGTGCACGATCTTTTTGATATGTTTTTGTATCTGATTTGAAGGGCCCAGTTTTAATACATGCAATTTTAAAATTTGGTTGGTTGTGTATTTGTATGGTTCAAAATTCAAAGGATACCAGGAGATGTTAGGTTTCTCCGCTTGGTCATTATGCACTTCTTACTCTGACTACTTTACTCAGCAAAAGCATTGATCTCAGGGGCCTGACCTATGCATTCATGGGTGGATTATATCAGTAGAGGATGAAGCTCACAAACTGTTTATTGTTTTTTTTTTTTAATTTTTAGTTGTAGATGAACACAATATTTTATTTATTTATTTTTTTATGTGGTGCTGAGGATTGAACCCAGTGACTCATACATGTGAGGCAAGTGCTTAACCACTGAGCCACAACCCCAGTTAAACAACTCCCCATTACTCCTCTCCCACCTCCTGGGAACCACCATTCTATTTTCTGCCTCTATGGACTGATGACTTCTGGTACCCCACATAAGTGGAATTATGCAGTATTTGCTTTTTTTGGTAACCAGCTTATCTTGCTTAGCATAATGCCTATAAGCTTCATCCCGTATTGTAGCAAGTCAGAAATCTTTCCTTTTTTAAGGCTGATGGGACAGACATTTTTAAAAGAATTTAGAGAACAGACTACATAGAGGACATGTGGAGGTTGCTTACACAGTATTTATTGGCTGGTTTTAATTTTTCTGGCAATGCTTCTTTAAAATATTCATATCTCCAAGTTTCAACAAGCAGGACAGGTTGGATTCCTTATGGACATGGATGAAGGAGCAGACCAGACTGTCCTGAATATTCTGTTCTACAAATGATCTCTTTCCTTGCTACTCTCTATAAGTTCTTTTTAATTTTGGGTAGGGTTTCTCAATGTGAGTGGGTGGGTGGGTGAGGCTCTGATTTTGTCTCTTCTCCTAGGGGAAATTTGGCAATATCTGTAGGCAATTTTGGTCATCATAACTTGGAGGGGAGGCTGCTAAATATCCTACAATGCACTAAACGGCCCCATGACAAAGAATTATCCAGCTCAAATGTTAATAGTGCTGATGTTGAAAGACTCTGACATAGAAACACTCAGGGAGGTCATGCTGCGTAGGGAGGTTTGGCCAAAGGGGAAGTTGCAATCCTTGAACATTTTGATGATTCTCCTGAAGAAGGCCTGGCATATCCTGAAATAGAACAACGTCTATCTACGTCAGATGCTCAAAGTTGATACCAAAGATCGCATCAACAGTGGTTTTCTTACCTAAACACCATTTGTCAAAACACAAAGCCCTTCAAACAACTGGCACTGAGCGAGTGCAGCCTCTGCCCTCCCCGAGCCCCAGCCAGGACATTTCATGCTAACATAAACAGGATAAGCCTTTTCAGCTGCGGTGCTGTTTACCAGGAACCTGTGAGAGTAAACGAGGCTGTTAAGTTTAATTTAGTGAACAGCATAATCACTGAGGTTCTTCCATTTGCTGAGAAGCAGCAAATGTGGGGGCGCAGCTGACAGACGCTGTCATCTGGATTTGCCAAATGATGACTTCGGAGTGCTTTCCGAGGGGGCAAAATAATGGTCGTCTTCCTCCCTGAAAGAACCATCTTAAGGACTAAAGAGGCCGCTCCAACCACTGACTCCCTGCTCTGAGGACAGGCTTGGACTCGAGCTCCTGAGGTCCCTGTGGGAGGTGTACATCAGTGAGCCAGTGACTGACCTGAAATGACACGTGATTTGGATATTAGTTTTCTTGCTATTGGTGGAGAAAAATACACTTGATTAAAAATTGCACAAGATTTAAAAAAAAAAATTCTGCATTAGAATTCCCATCTATTGAAGAGCAGGTGAAGAGTGAAAAGCTCAGTTGTGAGAAGAAACTACCGGCCAGCCCAGCCTCCCTCAGACATCCTGTACTATCTCATTAAGAGAGGTGCATCCCCTCTTTTTTTTTTTTTTGATACCAGGGTTTGAACTCGGGGCACTTGACCACCCAGCCACATCCCCATGAGACAAGAGTCTCATGAGTTGCTTAGTGCCTTGCTTTTGCTGAGGCTGGCTTTTAACTTGTGATCCTTCTGCCTCAGCCTCCTGAGCTGCTGAGATTATAGGTGTGCTGTGGCTAGTGAATCCCTTTTTTAAAATTTTTATTTTTCATAGTTGTAGATGGACAGCATGCCTTTATTTGTTTAGTTAGTTTTTTTAATGTGGTGCTAAGGATTGAACCCAGTGCCTCACACATGCTAGGCAAGCGCTCTGCCACTGAGCTACAGCCCCAGCCCCGTGAATCCCTTTCTGATAGGCATGACTATACTTCAGTGCCAAAATGGATCACATTTTTGCTAATCTCTGGTCACCTGGTCAAGCTGGAGAAAGGTCGTGGGTTCTCTTCCATGGAGTCTCATTTCAGTTGCATCTTTTCAAATGTTTCCTCCTTCTCTTTTCTTCCTTGATATATTTAGATTTATGGCTGATGCTCAGTGCAGTAGTTGAGTACAGACATTAGGGTTCAGTCCTAGCTCTGCCCCTTACGAGCTGGCATGTCTTTAGGCAAGTGATTAAACCTTTTCTGTGTGTCATTTTCCTCATTTGTAATTAAGGATGAAAATACTTGCACCCGCCTTTTATGGGTTTATTGATTTAAATGACCTTAATATTTTCAAAGAGCACATAGAACGGTTTTAGATGAACAGTGAATACTATATTTACTAAATAAATAAAATGGCGTCTGACATCTTACACTGGAAGCTCTAAATTCACACATTAGATTGTAAACTTAACAGACTTTGGAGTTAGGTGTCATAAAAGTTAATGAACATTTAACAAACAGCCCCCAAAGTCTCCATGGCTGCTTTTAATCCCAATTGCAAAGGGTTTGACCCTTTCAGGGCCTGCACATGTGTGGATAAAGTGTCAGGTGGGTTTCTTCAGGTCAGCCCTGGACTGACCATCTGTCTTCCCATCTATTGGGTAAATGTGATTTTGTACTAACTACAAATTGAGTAAAACATTTTTTTAGTCCTTCTGAAATGGAAATGATTATGTTACCACTGTTTACCGGTGACGAGTCCTTGCTTCCCCAAATGTAAAGTATAACACCCCAGAAGCACGCCCAGGCAAGTTTAGAGTGGAAAGTAGAAGCTTTATTAAAGGACAGCAGAAAAGACTTCTCCCTGGAGGAAGAAGGGGACCTGAAAGGCAGAATCCGTGGAAGGGGGAGGTCTTCCCTTTTTTTATAGCTAAGGTCTTCTTTTAGTCCTCCCACGTTCCTGTCCTTTGTTTCCCTTTATCCTGCAGTGATAGAATGCAGGTGGGAAGGCCAAAAGGTGGGAGACAGGTGGGCTGGAGGAGTAATCTGGGCAGGAAGGGCCTGGGGTGGTTTTTGATTAGCACCTCCCTGTTTGCTGGGAGCTGTTTCATTAACAGTTCCTTAGGATGGGTTCCAGTTGTTTCCTGGACTCAATTCTCGATAATGGCCTCCATTTTCTTTATCTTACTCGATATTAGACCTGATTTACCTAACTATCTTTAAATCTGGCTTCAATTATAGCAATTCAGGCAGGAGATGGTAGAGTCTGGGTCAAGGGTATGGTGAGGATGCATGGAGGGGCAAAGTCAGGAGCTGGTCCTGGCTGCTGGACAAGGCTGTGCCTGTGATGGAAGAGGCTGGACCCACTACCCTGAATGGTAGTGAAAGGGGCATTTCCTGCCTGTCTGGAAGGGTTACAGAGATTGGTTTTCTTATCATGTTCTGCTACCTTTGGTGAGGGCTCCAGCTTTCTCCTTCAGTGTTGGCTTCAGCAATCCCTCATCTCAGGTTTTTGTCTCCCGGGGGAAGCAGAGGTGTTCTTTTCAGGGAAATTGGCTGAAGAGGTCTATAGGTACTTGTATTTGGTGGGGGGGGGTCTTTCAAGGAAACAGTAAATTTCTTCCTTGTTTCCCTACATAGCGAAACCCACTAGTTGACAAGTCCTGTTGGTGTACTGAAGCTTCCAGTCTCCATAAAAATAATTGTTATTATTTTGTGGTGCTGAGAATTGAACCCAGGGCCTTGCACATGCTAGGCAAGTGCTCTACCACTGAGCTGCATCCCAGCCTTCCAAGTCCATTTTAGTCATCCACCATGCAGGCCAAGGCTCTCTCACACTTGGGTGTGGCCATGGGAAGAAGGAAGTCAGCATCTCTGACCCACTCCTGGCACCTCTCCTCCACCTGCTTTCTCTGGAGCCTTCTTCTGCTATTGTGAGAAATAAACACTCTGGTGGTTCATTTTCAAAGTACTGTATTTGGCCTTCAATGTAAAATTACTGGGGATGTAAGGAAAGCAGAGGGAAAGGAAAGCAGAATTGTCATCAGTAGTTAATGTACACAATACAAACAGGAGGTGGGGGACGGGGCTGGCCTACCATCAGAGATAAAAATATCTCTGTTAAGGAATAGTAACTTAAGCAAAGAAGTCAGAATTGTATATGTGCCAAAATTCACTCACCCCAGAAAGGCCTTCCTGTCACAAGAGAACAAAGGGAAGTGGAGACAACTAAAGGTACACTTCTTTAACCCAATAGGAGATAGTAAAATCTAGGCAATATCCAGGAAAATTGTGCACCCCATAGTACTCAGCCAATAAGGAACCAGGGGAGGGACCTTGCACACTAGGGGATGCAAAACTGATTGTTACAGCCCTGGGGTGAGCCTGCCCCTCAGACACCTTTCAAGACCACCAGTAAAAGTTTTGCTTTTGCTATAAAACGTGTCTTGGAGTACATTCTTTGAATTTGGGCAGGTGAGTGTGTTTCTCACACTGTGGAGCAGAGATTCTGGAAGAAACAAATAACAAGCGAATAATCATAGAGTGACTTGAAAGACAGTTCACACCAAGGTCTGGTCTACTCCCTTGAGTTCTGAGAAAGTTCCATCAAAACTGGAATGAGAAGATGCAAGTACTGGTCAACACTGGAGAGGTGCTATGGGCTTTGGAATCAGAGAGGGGTGTATAGGGGGACTTGGAAATATCAAACACATTGCTGTATGCAAAATTCTTCTTCTTCTTTTTTTTAATGTCTTCCTTAAACTTTCCTATGGTTAGTATTCTTGGTTTTCAGGGTAGAAGGGAATAAGCAGAAGGAAACAGAATAGAAATAGTTCAAGGAGGAGTAGCATTGAATTAAGACTGACCATCCAAGAGATGATTTCTTATCTCTAACTTCTCTCCCTCTTGAATATCTAAAGGGAAACAATGGAGAAGGCTGGTTCCAAAGAGGGGAGCCTTGGGCAGGGCCCATCCCACCCACTGCTGGCTTCTAATTTAGTGAAATTCTTTCCTTCTGTTGGCTGAGAGAAGGGGCCAGAAAGCTGGGTACCAGAGACCTCAGGCATAGCCACGCTGTCATAAATGGTCTCCTACCTCATTTCTCAAGAGAACATTTCAGGGCTTAGCTCTTTCCTGGAGGACTTCTGTGGCTTAGAATACTGTCCACTGTCATCTAAAATGGCCAAATCATTTCGTTGTTCTACCAGTTGCCTCTGGGGCAGGGTTATCAGCTTTGCTGAGATAATGGTTCACACTGGACATTGTTGTGAGTTGAATTGTGTCCCCCTAAATTGTATGTTGAAGTCCTAACCCCAGTACCTCCTGTGAATGTGGCCTTATTTAAAAATAGGGTCTTTGCATATATTAAGTCCTTAGGGTGATAACTAATCCAATACTCGATGTGCTTATAGAAAGGGGAAATTGGACCCACAGGCATCCACAGGGAGAATACCTAGTGAACATGAAGGCAGAGATCAGAGGGGCCCTTCTACAGGCCCAGGGATGCTGGAAGTTGCCCACTGACCGCCAGAGATGAGGAGAGAGGCAGAGCATAGGTGCTCCCTCACAGACCTGCCAGTACCTCGATCTTGGACTTCTGGCCTCCAGAATTGTGAAGACATTAAATTTCTGTTGTTGAAAACACAGTCTATGGCACTTTGTAACAGCAGCCCTAGCAAAACAAGCACAGGCACTGTCCTGAAAGTTTGACCTTTCTGGAAACAAACTCCTCCCTGGAAGATTGATATGCCCCACACTGTCCATGTCATTTTATCGGCTTTTGCCCATGGTCTCTTTCTGCTCTGCATTCCCCTATATTTCTCCGGTGGAAAATTTCCTCCCTCTTCCAGGCTGTGTGTGTGTGTGTGTGTGGCAGGGAAGAATGGAGCTCTTTGTTTAGAATTTGCGTGGTATACATAAATAACGAGCATATGGAGAACTTTCAAGCCAGAGGCATTTCAAAATTAGGCAAGGGAAGAGAGACTTCATTTGTCAAAGACATTTCCTGTTCAAATTCATCACATGCTTCCCTACATCCTCCCAACTCTGGGTTCTACCCCCCTGCAAACCCCAAATATGTGAGAGGCTTTCATAGCAGCGTAGGCCCAACAGGATGTTGAGAGAAACGGATAAGAAAAAATAGTACGCCAAACCACATGAATGGAAAAAGCCCTGTTTCTTTTTATGCATATAACTTCAAAATTGTGAAAAAGAAACTGGTAAGAAAATTTCTTGTAGGTGAACAAATACGTTGTCAAGTGTGTCTACATTGTTTATACAAAGGCTGGCCTTTAGAAAATTACCCCAGTTGTTTCCTTCAGACATAAGACGTGCCCTGAAATCCTCCCTTTTAATGGAGACTTCTGGTGTTAGCAGTGTGTGTGCCCACCAACCCCAGGCCATAAGGTAGGGTGGGTCAAGTTTAATGTGTAGGAAGAGTTGATCTATGCCAAACCAGCCCATCTCCAAATAGGAGGAGGTGGACCTGGCCCTGGGGGATGACTTTGGATCCTCAGCTCCCTGGATGCAGGGTGCCCCTCTGTCATGCTGGGGATGATCTGCAGCAGCTGCATCTATTGGCTCTGGAAAAACCTTTTCACATGAAAATATTTCATTAGCTGCCAGGGAAGCGGTGAGGCAAGCTGTGAAAATAGGCAGCTCTGCCTGCTTGTGTCTGGGGAGGAGGCTGACTCCTGGTTAGCACAGCTTCCCAGTTTCACACCCCATTAAGAGGGTGTCCCACAGATTTTTTTTCCCTTCAACCCAAAAAAGCCCTGAGGAAGCTGCTAGTTCTCCAGTTGCTTCTGGTACAGATATTCATGCATTATGGCCTGACTTAGTTGAAGTGATTTCTTACTGTGGTTTCAGAGGAGACACTTCCACTTTCAGATGTGACCACAGAAAGATGTTACAACAATAGATATGTGTTATATAAGGACTGCCTCATATTTTGAATTATGGCACCTGGACAAACCTCCTGAAAATGTCTATAAATAGAGATCGGTAGTAATATTTAGAATATAAAAATAATGAAAAAGCCATGACTCCTTATGCTATATTTTGAATGTGCCCCTCCCAACCCAAAGCACATGTTGAGGACAATCTCTAGTGCAGCAGTGCTAAGAGGTGGGATCTTGGTGAGGTGACTAGGTCACAAGGGCCCTGCCCTCCTGAATGGATTGATGCTGATTAGAAAAGGGCTTGAGGCTGGATGGGTGGCACAAGTCTGTAATCCCAGCTATTTAGGAGGCTAAGACAGGAGGATCACAAATTTGAGGTCAGTTTCAGCAATTTTGGGAGACACTGTCTCAAAGTAAAAACTTTTAAAAAATGCTGGAATTCGCCAGCTACTATACCACTGCTATACCCCAAAACTTAAAATCAGCATACTATAGTGATGCAGCCACATCAATGTTTATAGCAGCTCAACTCACAATAGCTAAACAGTGGAACCAACCCAGATGCCCTTCAATAGATGAGTGGATAAAAACACTGTGGTATATATATACACAATGGAGTATTACTCAGCATTTAAAGAGAATAAAATTATGGCATTTGCAGGTAAATAGATGGAGTTGAAGAATATCATGCTAAATGAAGTAAAGCCAATCCCCCCAAACCAAAGGCTGAATGTTCTCCCTGTTAACTGGATGCTAATCCATAATGGGGGGGCATGGAAAAAATGGAGTAACTTTGGGCAAAGGGGAGGAACAAGAGGGGATGGGGTAAGGGAGGGTGGGAAAGATGGTGGAATGAGATGGACATCATTATCCTAGGTACATGTATGACTGCACATATGGTGCAACTCTACATCATCTACTACCAGAGAAATGAAAAGCTGTTCTCCATTTGTGTACAATGAACCGAAATGCATTTTGCTGTCATGTATAACTAATTAGAATGAATAAAAAAAATAAAAAAAAATAGGGCTGGGTATATAGCTCAATGGTAGCATGGTCCTAGATTCAATACCCAGTATTGAAAAAACAAATAAACAAACATAAAGGGCTTGAGGCTGAGTATTTAGTCTCTTTCTCTTGTCTCTTTGCAGGCTCTTCTGCTCTTCTGCCTTCCAGATGTGAGCCCCTTAACCTTGGACTTCCCAGCTCTAGAACTTTAGAAATACATCTCTGCTCTTTATAAAGTACCCAATCTCAGTTTTTTTTAATAGCAGCACAAATGCACATGCAAACTAAGACACCCCCTAATACAAGTATTTACTAAATAGAAGGGTATTACTGTGCGAGAGCACACAGAACATAAAGAACTGAATAAATCAATTTTAGGTAAAACTTATTGAAGACCTACAATGTGCCTGGAAATGCATTAGAGTCTTCACCATGCATAAGAATATGAATTAGAACCATTCAGAGAATTAATTCTGAATCATTGAAGAAGGGTAATTTATATGAGTGTCACAAAAAGGCATTTAAAAATTGAGGGGAAGCAGAAGGCAGGTAATTATATACACAATAAATAAATAAATAACCCCCCTCCAAACCCAACCAAAGCATTTCCCCCCCTGATTTATAGAAGGGTTTAATTCCTGAATAATGTTTTCAAGGTCAAGGCCCAAATCTTGATTCGAAATAATTGGCCTGTTGCCTAGAGTCAGGGGTTGGTTTTTAGAGACAAACACACTAATCAGAAACAGCTTTCAGGAAGACTTCATTCTGTTCCAAGCCTACCATATTGTATGCCCTGAACTAAGTTTATATAATGGATGAATAGAGATTTTATACTGAAATGTTGTTTGTAGCAGGAAGTTCTTGTATTTCTCTTTCTACTTGAAGATGATGAAGAGTGACTTATCTAAATTGCAATAAGAGAAATTTAGGTTAGAATTCCCAGCTGTAAGCAGGAGTTCTTGCTAAGGGCTTCAGTGAAGTTTTTCCTGGAGGTATCTATGGCAACAAAAGGATTAAGCAGAGCCCCACACAGAAGAAAGGAGAAGGACCTTTAAAATCTATCCCTTATTCCCCTCTTACATACCCTTCTGTTTACTACCTGCTGGAGACACAGCCACGCGCAGAATGACACCGAATCGTCCTGAGTGACAGGACCCTTCTTAAATTCAAGACCCACAGCCTTGAGTCGCTCTGCTCATATTGCCTGAACTACATTATAGAATAAAGGGGAGAAATGTTAGTTAGGAACGGGTTTAGCTGAGAATTATAAAAGACCCCAATAAAATGTACGAACAAAATAGAAATTTAGGAAGTCCAGTAGTAAGTACTTAATTCAACCATTGTTCTCAGTTAGCCAGTGGCTTCTAACCATCATCCAACATGGCGCCTTGATATCCAGCGAGGAGAAAGGAAAGGGTATCTACTTTCATACAAGGAGAAAGGAAAGGGTGAAGAAGGGCATATTTCATTCTTAAAAGAACAGGTCCCAGAAGATAATTTTGCTTACATAAAGAGACATGCAGACACCCTAGTTTCAGCAGAGGCTGAGTAACGTAGTCTCTATTTTTGGAAGTAGAATTCTAGCTAAATGTCAGGGGGTCTATTATAAGAAAACAGGAGATTGGTTGGTGTGTGACACCAACTTGTGATCTCTGCATAGGGGTAAAAAGGGCACCTAGGATACTCAATGGCAAAACTTGTCACACTGACCATGCAAATATTACCTTTCTCTCTAGTTGTACACAATTAGATTCTCAGTGGGGAGTAGGTTCTAAAGGCAATTGCTCTGCAATCCAACTGGTTCTTCTCTGCATTTTTCTAAATAGCTTAATTTGATTTTGAAACCCTGACAATAGGAACAGCTTTGCAGACCCTGAAGGAATTCACTCAAGTTTTGGGAGCAGCCTGGGTTCACAGGAAGAGAGCTGTGCTTCTAAACTCTAATGGAAAAATGCACTCTGAAGCAGTAGGCCAGGGCCAGGGCTTGAGGGTTTGCATTTCTAGTAGGTTCACAAGTATTGTGATGTTGTGGTGCATAGACCATGTTTTGAGTGTAAGGGTTTAGAGAAGGTCTGCTTTGGCCATCTGAGTCCCATGTTGTAGTAGGGTATTCAGGAATGGTTCTCACATGCTGTTCCTGAGAATCCCCTGGGGAGCTTATTAAAAGCATCTGCTATGGGATCCCAATGAGCTTTCCAGCAGTATGACTGTAGTGGCAGACATCTGATTTTTAAAACAGGCACTCTGGTTAATTTCTGATAAAGGTGATCACGGAACCACATTTTGAGAAATATTGGTATCAGTTGTGTAGGCAGTTTGTGGGGGTGAGGGTCTTGACTTCTTGAATCATAATCCTCTACCCATAGAGATCCTGGCGTTCTGTGACTTATTTATTTATTTATTTATTTTCTCTAGTTCAATTCATTAAAAGAGACACAGGTTGTTGATCTGTATGTCTCAGGATAATTTTATCAAAGGCAACATTTTTTTTTGGCTAAGCATTTTGTTTTTCCAGGAGGTTTGAGAGTCTCTTAACCTTGGCTGCATTAACAAAACACCACAAACTGGACAGTTTAAATAATAGACATCCATTTCTCATAGTTTTGGAGGCTGGAGTCTGAGATTAGGGTGCCGGCCTGGTCTGATCCTGCCAGTGCTCTCTTCCTGGAAGGTGGATAGCTGTCTTCAGGCACTTTGTTGCTGTGTTTCCAAGAAGAGAGTGAACGAGCTCCAATATTTCCCTCACTTTATAAGAATAGTAATTCTAGGATGGGGGCTCCATCCTTGTGACCTCATCTAAAATTAATTACTTCTCAAAGATTCTTGGAGAGGGCGATTCCACATTACTGAGAGTGGTGCTGGCGGTGAGCCAGAGGTAGTGGGCCAGAGGCAGATGTGGGATGAGGCAGAATCAGGGAAGGGAGGAAGGAGAAGGAGGGGAAAGAAGCTGCCTCTGCTGATGTCTCTAAGTGCAGGACTGTGCTCGCCGCAGTGTGGGTGTTGCTTCACGTGGTTCTCACTACCACTCTGAGGCAGCGGTGCTGTCCCCATTGTACCTCACACATTCGTTTTAATATTCTTTTTTGAGCACATTACATATCTGATTTTTAAAAGAGTTGTAGGAAAGGAATGGCTTTTGTGACTACCAAAAGCCTGGTATACAGGATAATGGGGGGGTGGTCTTTTTCACTTGTGCTCGTTTAGACATTTTCACTGCCTGGGAGGCATTCTTGCCTCCTTTCCATCCCCTACTTTTTGTAACCACTTCTGCCTTCTAATTCTCTGTACTTACAAAGTCCTAGTTCAAACTCTGGGTGGGACTGAATCATAGATTCAATTCTCCATCCACATGGAATATGTTTCCCCAGGTTTCTGCAATCAGCCTGGGAACTCATGCCAAACTCCAAATACCCAGTAATCCCAAACCATGTGGTGATTGTGTTCTCCTGAGATCAAAGAGCTGATGAATGAATCAAGCATAATTTGGCTGCTTCTCAAGTGGACCCAATAGTTCCAGACCCTGTTCCCATCAAATGGGAGAAGAACCCATTTAGCCTTTGAGGAGAGGATAGTATGGTGGCTCTGGAGGTTTGTCTCTTTTCACCTCTCGGTATAATTTACCGAAAGCTGGCTCAGCAGGCCTACATTAGCGCCATTGCAGAACAGGCTAAACTCAGCTCTTGGCTCCATTTATGACAAGGCCAGTTCCTTGACAAAAGAGCTGCCAGTGCTATAGTTGCATAGATAGTCCCTGTTCTCTGTCCCTGAAAATATTTGGAGCTTAATGGTGGTGGCCTCTACTCTTCCAGAACACTGGTCAGGGTTCTCAGAGAAATAGAATAATAAGATATATATCTGTGTCTCATATATCTATATTTTTATCTAGAAAGAAATTTATTATAAGGTATTGGCTCACAGGATTCTGGAAGGTAAAAAAGTCCTGCTGTCTGCCATGGGACTGCAAGCTGGAGACCCAGGAGAGCCATTGGTGTAGTTCTAAGGTCTAAGGGCTGGAGAATCAGTGGTTTAGGTTCCAGTTTCACATGGGTAAGTACTACAAGTGCTGAGGGCAGGAGAAGATTGGTGTCTCAGCTCAAAGCAGGCAGGCAGAGTGAATCCTTTCTTCTTCTTCTTTGTTCTATTCAGCCTCTCAGATTGGATGATGCCTGCCATATTGTGGAGGGCCATCTGCTTTACCCAGACCACCAAATCAAATGCTAATCTCTCTGGAAACTCTCTCATAGACACACCCAGAAATAATATTCAATCAGTTATCTGGGCATCTCATGGCCTAGTCAAGTTAACACATAAAATTAGCCATCACGTGTGTTGTATATATTTTAAAATTTTGTCTATATTACAGTGGTTGACATCTTAAAAAATCCCTCTGTCTGAGGAGAGACTGCCCCTAATTCTTAGAGACAGCAAAGACCTAGTTAGGAGCCTGCCTTTGATATACAAACTATCAGATACAGCTGTATATCTCCTTTACATGGCTCATACACCCCAGGATACAGCATTCTCCTGTCTTATTCATGCCAGGGCCAGTACTAAATGACTGGAGACCACCTGTATGTCATCTAAAACCTATTGAAAACCAGCCAATGCTAAATCGTTCATCCTGCCTTATCTTGTCTTTCCCATGGAAACCCCCATAAAGACTGTGGCCTAAACCTTTCACTTGTTTCTGTTTTCTGCCTGCTGTGTGGCCTACTGTAACTCCTGTTTCTAGGACCTGTGGATATGATATAATTTGTTGTCCTCTCCTTTGTCTTTTTTTGTGGCCATTCCTGACTAGTCATCACATAAAAAAATAAAGAACAGCTGACCATGGACTTGGGGCTCCTATACACCTGACTGAAGCTCTTGGTGTAATGACAGCTCAGGGGACTATGTGCCTTCTGTACTTCTCTGCTTGCCATATCTTCTCTCCCACAAACCCTATTTTCTATGTGTCCCATGAAATATAAGAGATGTGTGTCCAATGACCTCTTTGTATAAACAGTTTCCAACTTTGGTCATTAACCACTCTTGCATTTTAGGCTAAGGTGACTTTCCTGGTGACAGATCTTGGACTAAAAACAAATGGTGGAACCATTGCTCTCTTCCCACTTAATAAATATTCCACAAGTTGTTGTTGAATTAGTTTACCCACAAGGATTCTTGCTCCTCTGCTGTAAATACAAAGTTGTGCTTTAAAGACAGGTGTACTTGTCATTTCTTAGCAGAAAGTAAGTAGTGGAGTAGTTAGGAAGGCAGAGAAAAGCAGGAAGTAGCACCAGAGGAAGGACATCTATAAAAGCTTCAGTGGATTTACACAAAATGGGAGCAACGTATTTCCCAGGAGAAGATGATGCCATGTGTGGCTTTGTACAACGTGTTACTTTTGTGATTCAACTGAAAGGAATGAATGCTGTGGGGAGGGAGGGAAAGCTGGTCTTACACCAGAGCCAGCACCTGGGGTAACCCTGCTACCTTTGCCTTTGACTTTTGCATTCCAGCTGGAGCTGCTTCTCCCACCTGTGTGGAAGCAGAACTAGTTCCTCTGCAGATTAGAGCAACTGGGTTCGGAGATAAGGTGCTGTTTTCTTTTTTAGCTCAGTGGCATATGTTCTTTCAGTTAGTTCAGCCAGCTTGGGTGGGGGACACGGGAGATAGACGTGTGCTTGTCCATCATAGAGGCAGACCACATGGACGGACTGGGCAGCATTTGTGTCCTCCTTCCTCGAAGGGGAGGAAGGTCATTTCCAAAGAGCTGGAGAAAAGGGATGGCTTTGGAGAAGGCCTGAGTGCAAATCCTGCCCACTCAGTGACCTCCAAAGCTTTGGACAAGTTGGGCATTAACTTGTCAAGTAGAAATACAGGTGCTGAGGATAGAGTGGTGAGGAAAGGAACTTTGGTTTTTGTGGGGAGATGATTTGAGAACAGACAAAAAGAAAACAAAGGAATAGCAAGTTATAACACAGACACACAGCAGCTGAGAGAATGATATGGGGAGGTGGGGGTGGGGGTGGGGGGAGGACCAAGTCAGAAGTGATGCCCACACAGAGGACTTAAGTCCTACTGGGAGTGACACACCCTCCCCACTGCCTGACACACCTACACATAGATCATGGGAAGTTGCAAAGGAAACAAACAAGGGCCTAAGAGGGGTTAAAATGCAGATGCTGCAGATGGATGACCCCACTTTGGGTGGGCTGCTCAGAAGAGGTCTCTGAGCAGGTGTCAGTTGACCTGACAAAAGATGAGAAGGCACTTGACCTTCCATGGTTGGAGGGGAAGGTCATTCAATCTAGAAAGCCAGAGTAGCATATACCAAGGTGTTGGGGGAAAGAGCTGGGAGTGCTAGAGGAAGTGAGGGAAGCCCAGCATGGCCCTAGTGTGTGAAATAGGACCCCTGAGCAGGGGATGAACTGGAGCCAGCTAAAGGTCTGATCCTAGAAGGATTTAGATTTGCTTCTAAGTGCAGCAGAAGGAATATTAGGCAGAAAAGTGATTCTATCCAGCTTATTTCATTTTTAAGAAATTTTATTTTATTTTTAATTCGTACTTAGTGATTGTACATGTTTATGGAGTACAGTGTGATGTTTTGATGCTTATATGCATTATGTAAGGATCAAACGATTGTCATATCCATCAGTTAAGTTCCAAATTCCTAGGTTCCCTGATTATAATAATTTTCTTTTTTTAAATTTTTATTTATTTTTTTATTAGTTACACATGACAGTACAATGATCTTGAAATATTTTACATTTGAATCAAATGGGGTATAATTTTTCATTTTTCTGAGTGTACAGGTTGCGGAATCACATTGGTTATACAGTCACGTATTGCTGTATGTATATACGTGATTATAATAATTTTCATCAAGGATTTACAAAATTATCTATCTTGGCCATAAAATCTTCATAAGGCAACCACAACTTGAAGCTCAAACTGTTTAGCTCTCTGGTGGAGCCTCAATGTTGGACATTGTCTTTCACCTGGGTCTCAGTCTCCACCTTGACCTCTGACCTGAGATGCTGATCTCCATGGGCCATGTCCCCTCCTACTGCTGAACTGGAGGCCTATGGCAGAGACCACGAGCAGAGGTGACAGGTGCCCTTCTTCGGCTCCCTCCCTGCTCCCCACCTGGAAGTGGTGACTTTCCTCTATTAGGCTCTGGCTCCTGCTGGTTGACCTGCTCTGCACTGCAGGTTTTTCGGGAATCAGGTGGCTTCTGTTTCCTCTTACGTCCTCAGACCAGGGGTTCTAGCAATTTCTTGCTGTTACTAACCCAGAGACACTTGGTGGTTTTCCTTAACTCTGCCTGCACCTCGATAAATAGCCTCTTTTAAAATTCTTTGTAATCACCTCCTTTTGTGTGGCCATCTATTTCCACTTGGAATCCTACCCAGAATCTAAGACCAAATGGTTTAACAATGTACCCCTTTTCTAGGGTACTAGCCAGCTCTAATGTAGATACGTTGCTATATATCATATTTTAATGATTATAAGATGTAACCCCCCTTATGTATATTTTAGTGAAATCAGAATGAGATTTGCAAATGATGATGTTTCACTCATTACCAATGGACATCTGCCAGTGTTTTCCTGTGCATGAGTGATCTAGGGCATTGATGGTCACGGAGTCCTCATTTTAACTGAATTACGTTCATTGTTGCTACTGCTCACTGCTGTTTAAAATATTTTCAGAAAGTTTACACTATGATTCAGTTCTGGAATGAAGTAATTGTGTCCAAAAAGGAGTGGAACAGAGCAGTGAAGCATAATTTTGATGTCAGTGCCTATAATCCCCGTGACTAGGGATGCTGAGGCAGGAAGATGGCAAGTTAGGGGCCAATCTTGGCAACTGAAGGAGACTCTCAAAATAAAAAATAAAAAGGCTTGGAGATGTAGCTCAGTGGTAGAGCAACCCTGGGTTCCATTCCTAGTAGTGGGAAAAATAAGGAAAGGAAGGAAGATTCCCAAAAGGTCTCCAAATGTAGCTATATTACATGTTTTCCTGAGTGTGTGCAAAAGGATTGCCTGCAATAGGATAAGCATTGCAGCTAAAGGCAGTAGGAATTTCCAAATCCCTTGGAATAAATAAAAGAAATTCAAAGAAGCAAGGGGTTTGTGTAACTGATTGGCAAGTTTTTTTCTTTTGTAGCTATAAAAAATGGTATATCCTACAAATTGTTGACATCTTAGATTCTATGAAATATGGCATTTCCTACTGGCTCCCTGTTTATTGACTCCAGTCCTACCTCTTTGGCAAATTTGTAAAGAAACAAATAATGGCAGAGCATTCAGCTCCAGGCTGGTGGAAGGTGTTTCTGAACTCTCCTCCTCCCAGACCCAGATCTCACATACTCTAGAGGTTTGGTTTTTGAAGCTCAGTGAATTACTGAACCTCAGGCAGTGGGGTTGGGGGTAGTCCAGAGGCCCTTAGGACCAGAGGCCCAGGGAATATTCTCTTTAGCTGACACACTTCATCCCCAGCCTCGATGGAATAACTGAGAAGACCCGTAAAACATGTTTCCAGAAGGAAGTTAGTGCACATTCAAACAACAATTCTCTGGGGTAGGAACCTTGGACCAGAAGCATTGCTACTAATTTTCTTTCAGACTCCAGTGGCTAACACCCTCTGTCTCATGTCCCCACTGGGCAAGCCGGTGAAGAAATTTCCAGCAAGATTGTTCCTCAGAGGTTAGGCTACATATTTATAGCACTTGATTTAAGAAGAGTTGAAGATTTAAAAGCACCTATTCCCCCCAAATGAGGAGAAATACGTTCTTTCTGTATAACTATTGCCAAGGTAATACCCTTTTTCAGACATGATCATCCCAGGGGCCATGAACTTCTGGAGAAGTGGCTTCAGTGTGGGCTGTGTTGGTGAAGATGGCTTTAGAGCTTTGCTCCTCAAAATAATAATAAAAAAATGTAAGTGGAATAAATTTCAATAAGATCTAAACACTTGCTAACAGGCCATATGCGTGAGGGTGGAGACAGAATCGAGGTGCATGGAGGAACTCTGGAGGTAGAGGTTTTGGTCTCAGATGCCTTAGGTGCAGTGCCAGGTCTTCCTCTTGTCCCTAAAGCCTTCCCTCTCTCATCCTTCCCTCTATTTCCCTTGGCTCTCTGTTCTGCAAAACTGACCTACGAGCATAATACAAATGTTTTGCTTGTCTTCTGGCTTCCCCTTGGGTTTGTCCTTGAAGGAGTCCTAGCAGGATATCAGAGGGAGAGATGAATGGGGGTCAAGTACTTATTCCCCTGGCTGCCTGCCTCTGGATTGCCTGGATCAGCTGCATCCATCTATCGAAGGTCACGGCTCTTCTCAATTTGACTTCTATGTATTCTCTCCCTCCTCTTCCTCCTCTCTTTAAACCTAGTTGGTAACAGTCCCACTACTATTAAGCTGCATGATCCTGAGATCTCCCCATGGTTCCTGTACACCCCACAGCTTAGTAGGTACATCGTCCTCGGAGTATCTTATGCCAAGTCCGACACCTGCTTCCTCACAGGACCTGGATGGCTACAGGAGCCAGATAACCCTATGTCATTTTCTACTACACTTGAAAGGGACAGACTGAGATTTCGCTGGTGTAGTTCCTTACCCTTGATTTTCAGGAGGTAAATCCAGAGACTTGACCATGATGATCTAATTCTATGACCTCTTCTACATGTCCAGATAGTTGGATAAGTTCAGAGCATTTTTTTTTTTCCGAATTTGGAACTCTAGTTCTAGGACAATGGGTGTGATTTAAATTGATGTGTTGGCTATAGTGTTAATTTGAATAAAATTATTGAGTGATGGTCATTTCTACATCTCTTATTTAGCTTCCAACCCTTCTAAAAATAACAAAATCTATTAACTTATCTAATCTATAAAGTTATCTATTAACTTCCAGGCTGAAATCAGTGTTAAAAGCTAATTTTTTTTTTCCTTCTCAGTGGGCCTTGAAGGATAAATTGGCTGGGTATGTGGCATGGTGAGCTTTTTTTTTAAATAAAGAAAATAGGTTTAATTTGGCTCACAGTTCTAGTTCAAGGTTGAGGGGATGGTGGTAGACTGCTTAAAATATTTTTAAAATTTGTTCTCTTTATATAAACATGACAGTAGAGTGTATTTTGACATATTGTACAAACATGGAGTTTAACTTCCCATTCTTGAGGTTGTACATGATGTGGAGTTACATGGGTTGTGTATTCATATATAAACATAAAGAAGTTATGTCTGATTCCTTCTACTGTCTTTCCTATTCCAATTCTCCTCCCTTCCCTTCATTCCCTTTTGTCTAATCCAATGAACTTCTATTTCTTCCCTCTCTTATTGTGTGTCAGCATCCACATTTCACTTAGCATAGTACTCTCCAGTTTCATCCATTTACCTGCAAATGCCATAATTTCATTTATCTTCATGGTTGAATAATATTCCATTGTGTATATGTACCACATTTTCTTTATCCATTCATCTATTGAAGGGCACACCTAGGTTGTTTTCAAAGCTTAGCTATTGTGAATTGAGCTGCTATAAACATTGATTTGGCTGCATCACTGTAGTATGCTGATTCTAAGTCTTTTGGATATGTGCTGAGGAATGGGATAACTGGATCTAATGGTGGTTCCATTCCAAGTTTTCTGAAGAATCTTCATACTGCTTTCTAGAGTGATTGCACCGATTTGCAGTTCCACCAGCAATGTAAGAGCATGGTGAGTTTATCTTTCCAAACAGAATTAGACTTTGATGCTTTAAAGTTGCAAATTATAGCCAAAGGGAGAATTGGGGTTGTGTGAACAGTTGTTGAGGGTGTGCACTGACATCCATAAGGGAATACACACATACACACACACACACAAAGTGATGTGCATTTTGCACAACTCTGTGCAGTGAATCAAGGAGGGGCCACAACCACTTCTATCACTGATGTATCATAATAAGGTATCTCCACTGCTTCTGGCCTATCTGCGTTTTAAGCCTATGTTTTAACTTCAAATATCTGACTCATAATCTGAATTTTGCTTTTATCTTCAATTCTTTATGTATTGCAGCAAAATCTTTCTCTTACAGTATTTAATGTTTAAGGGCATTCTTTGTGGTAAATTTAGTTTTGGGAACACCATATTTAAGAGAAAGAACACTGGATCTGATGTCTGGGAACCTGGATTCAAACTTTGCTAGATAATCATGTACAGGGGCTTCTTCAGGACTCTCAGAATCTCAGATTTCTTAACTATATAACAAGATTGTTAGTGGCTTTTTCAAAGGTTTTCAAGGATAAACAAGATTAAATATTTGAAAGAGTCTGATCGACAATAAATGCGTAGTAAATAATTGATCTACTTTTACAAGGCAAAGCCCATAAAACTGATACAGCTTCTCATGAAGCCATGAGATGTGATTGATAGAGAGTAATTGTAGGTGAACCTCTCAGGCACAAGGTTGCAATATTCTTCATGCAACAGGAACTGCTTGGGAGGCTTAAGAGAGCTGTTTAGTTGGAATTGAGCTAATTGCACATGGGTTCAGTTCCAAGGGCAGAGGTCTGAATTCCTGGAGTGTCCAAACATGTTGCTGGCTTTTGTTTTTCCAGCATCTTGAGTTTTCCTACCTATTAACAGGGCCAGCTGGCAGAGAGGTCCTTCTTTGCCTTTGGAAAGTTTGCACAGCCTCCTTTTGTGATTAGAGAAGTCAGATAGTAGAGCTGGGATATTCTATCTATATCGTAATTGGTCCATGGCATGTTTCTACATTTGGAATTCATCTCATCTATTGATAGGTGGATATTGGAGAGGTGACCTTTAGATCACAATGGACATTTCACTCTTTTGGTCTCATCTCATAGACTGTGTTCCATGGTGATGGGATTGGGGAGTGCCATATGAAGTGGACAAGGGTTTAGCTTGAAAAGGACATCATCTACTCTGCCAAGAGTAGAATTCTTAAAGCCCAAACTTTTCAATCTTCTGTGATTCCAGGAGCCAAAACAACCAAGGAGGCTGGTTCCAGTAATAAGGGTTCCAGCAATAATAATGATATCTTATATTTGTACAGTGCTTCGTACATTGGAAAGCAGCTCTATAATCTCACTTGACCCTCACATAAACTGAGTGAAGTAGTTTGGGAGGCATTATTTTGCATCTGTGAAATCCAAGAAGATATTAAGTGTCTCGCCATGATCTCATAGTATGTAAGTGATAGAGCCCAGGTCTCCTGGGTCCCAGTCTAGTATATATATATTTTTTAACCTCACACTGCATTATCTTGAGCATTCATACCTTTTGTTAACAATTTAGTGAAATTTGTAATGAATGTGCAATACATGTCTCTGGTTTGAAATTCAAAAGGTTACAAAAAGATAAACAATAAAAAGTATGTCTTCCTCTTTCCCACTCCTTTAGTGATGTATTGACCTGGGTGCAAACATTTGGGGATATTCTGTGCCTTTATATGTATAACTTCTCTTTTCTCAATGGACTCCCCAAAATAAGGGAGTAGAAACACCCTAAAGAAATAAACTTGGAGAAGCTGGTAAATGATTTCACTTGGAGTTTTATAAGAAATACCTTGTAGTTTAGATTTTGGGGAGGGCATTGGTACATTTGAGCTTTTCAGATATAAAAGACAATTGCTTTGAACTTTAGATCCTGAAAGTAATGGGGCAAGGGTTTAAAAGAACTTCTTACTGTGAGCCTTTTTCGCTCAAATGATATTAAGATGATCATAGATTAATAATTGTCAGGAGATTTACTAAATGCCAGTAACTATTTTAAGTACATTTTATGCAATATATATTTTTTAATTCTCAAGATAATATTATGGCAAAGGTACTATTATCATCCATACTTTTTAAAAAATCATCCATTCTTCTAGTTGGGAAAACTAACTTTAGGATTAAGCAATTTTCCCAAGAGCAACCTACAATAAATGTTGGAGCTAGGATTCAAAGTAAGGCAAACTTGCCCCAGCAGGGCTCCATTCTTTACTTCTGTATCACTGAAATCATCCATGCATAGCCCCTCGGATCCATTCTGTCAAGGGAGCAGGAACTTTTGGAGAGCTTGCTCTTTTCCCTTCTGGTGTTAAAGTCATCACTTTGTTTGGCTCTGCTTTTGCCTTTTATCCACAGTTTTTTCCTCCTTCTGCCTGGGCTTATTCTTGAGGATCTGGAATTTGCTTTCTAGTTCCTAGGTTCTTTCCCTTCTCTCTCTCTAATCTCTAAAGTGGGGCTGTAAGAGCCTTTTATCTTGCATTTGATACTGTTTTCTAGAACACAAAATCATCAAGATGGGACTTGTTGGAAGTACAAGTTGGAGAAAGTCACCTAACATAACAGAAATTTGGAATTTTACATTCGTAGTATTAGAGCTGGTTTCCCTAGATAGCTCACTGTTCACTGATGTCACAACATATCACCTCTTCTGATGTAGTGTAATATTTGCCTGCTCTCAAGCTCTCTGAGGTGAAGAATTAGGCGTTTTTTTTCCCGATCAATTGCACCCCAATGCTAAATACACAATTTACTCCATCTGAAACTTACCAAGCAAGTTCCACACCTCAACTACACACTCTTTGTTCATCAGATGGGCACACTGATGGAGCACATGGATGTCACTTCACTATCAAATCACTATAGAAATTTCTAAGCATTGACTTCCTTTGAAAATCAATGATTTGGTGACTGGTAGTGGTATAGGACCACACTTTGAGAACTGAGCACTAGCACTGGCTGCTCAATTAAAAACACAAAGTTGGTGCTTTTGCTTTTGTCTTATTTCTTTTTTTTTTTTTAAAAAAAGTTATTTACTTATTCTAATTTTCTAATTGAAATGCATTCTGCATTTCAATTTATAGTACACATATAGAGCACAATTTTTCATGTCTCTGGTTGTACACAAAGTAGAATCACACCACTCATGTCTTCATACATGTACTTGGGGTATGACGTACACCTCATTCCACCGTCTTTCCTACCCACTGCTCCCTCCCTGCTCCTCCCTCCCATTGCCCTATCTAATGTTCCTCCATTCCTTCCATGCTCCCCCCATCCTCATTATGGGTGGCATCCTCATATTAGAGAAAACATTCGCGTTTGGTTTTCTGGGATTGGCTTACTTCACTTAGCATAATATTCTCCAACTTCATCCATCAGAGAAATTTTTTTTTAAATTTTAATTTTTTATATATAACAACAGAATGCATTACAATTCATATCACACATATACAGCACAAATTTTCATATCTCTGGTTGTACACAATGTACAGTCACATCCTTTGTGTCTTCATACATGTACTTAGGGTAAGGATGACCATCGCATTTCACCATCTTTCCCACTCCTATGCCCCTCCCTTTTCATCCCTCCCCTGTCTCCTTTTGCCCTATCTAGAGTTCATTTAATCCTCCCCCACCCCTGCAGCATATTATCAATCAGTATCCTTAAATCAAAGAAATCATTCTGCATTTTTTGGGGGGGATTGGCTAATTTCACTTAGTAAATTATATTCTCCAGCTCCATTTACCTGCAAATGCCATGATTTTATTCTCTTTTAATGCTGAGTAATATTCAATTTTATATATATATATATATATATATATATATATATATATATATATATCTCACAGTTTCTTTATCCATTCATCTACTAAAGGGCATCTGGGTTGCTTCCACAGTTTATCTATTGTGAATTGTGCTGCTATAAACATTGCTGTGGCTGTGTTCCTGTAGTATGCTGTTTTTAAGTCCTTTGGTTATAGACCAAGGAATGGGATAGCTGAGTCAAATGGTGGTTCCATTCCCAGATTTCCAAGGAATCTCCATACTGCTTTCCATGTTGGTTGCACCAATTTGCAGTTCCACCTGCAATGTATGAGTGTGTCTTTCTCCCCACACCCTTGTCAATACTTACTGTTGTTTGTATTCTTGAGAGCTTCCATTATGACTGGAGTGGGATGAAATCTTAGAATGGTTTTGATTTGCATTTCTGTAATTGCTAGAGATGTTGAACATTTTTTCATATATTTGTTGATTGATTTTATATCTTCTTCTGAGAGGTGTCTGTTCAGTTCTGTGGCCTATTTATTAATTGGATTATTTGTGTTTTTGGTGTTAAGATTTTATTTTTTATTTATTTATGACAGTAGAATGTATTACAATTCTTATTATACACATAGAGCACAATTTTTCGTTGTATACATAGTATATTCACACCAATTTGTGTCTTCCATACCTGTACTTTGGATAATAATGATCATCACATTCCACTATCATTAATAACCCCATTCCCCCTCCCTTCCTCTCCAACCCCTCGGCTCTATCTAGAGTTCATCTATTCCTTCCATGCTCCTGCTCCCTATCCCACTATGAATCAGCCTCCTTATATCAAAGAAAACATTTGGCATTTTGTTTTTTGGGACTGGCTAACTTCAATAATCATGATATTCTCCAAGTCCATCCATTTACCTGCAAATGCCATGATTTTATTCTCTTTTATTGCTGAGTAATATTCCATTGTGTATATATGCCACATTTAAAACAAATCCATTCATCTATTGAAGGGCATCCAGGTTGGCGCCACAGTTTAGCTATTGTAAATTGTGCTGCTATAAACATTGATGTGGCTGTGTCCCTGTAGTATGCTGTTTTTAAGACCTTTGGGTATAGACTGAGGAGAGGGATAGCTGGTTCAAATGGTGGTTCATTCCCAATTTTATATATCCTGAGATTAGTGCTCTATCTGATATGCTTGTGGTAGAGACTTTCTCCCATTCTGTAGACTCTCTATTCACCTCACTGATTGTTTCTTTTGCTGAGAAGAAGCTTTTTAGGTTGAATCCATCCCATTTATTGATTCTTGGTATTAATTCTTGTGCTATAGGAGTCTTATTAAGGAAGATGAGGCCTAGTCTGACATGATGAAGATTTGGGCCTAATTTTTCTTCTGATAGACACAGTGTCTCTGGTTTAATTCCTAGGTCCTTGATACACTTTGAGTTGAGTTCTGTGCATGGTGAGAGATAAGGGCTTAATTTCGTTTTGTTACATGTGGATTTCCAGTTTTCCCAGCAACATTTGTTGAAGAGGCTATCCTTTCTCCATTGTACATTTTTGGTAACTTTGTCTAATATGAGATAACTGTAATTATGTGGGTTTGTTTCTGTGTCCTCTATTCTGTACCATTGGTTTACAGGTCTATTTTTGTGCCAATACCATGATGTTTTTGTTACTATTGCTCTGTAGTATAGTTTAAGTTCTGGTATAGTGGTGCTTCACTCTTCTTGCTAAGGATTGCTTTAGCTATTCTGGGTCTCTTATTTTTCCAGATGAATTTCATGACTACTTTTTCTATTTCTATGAGAAATGCCATTGGGATTTTGATTGGAATTGCTTTAAATCTGTATAGTGCTTTTAGTAGTATAGTCATTTTGACAATTCTGCCTATCCAAGAACAAGGGAGATCTTTCCATCTTCTAAGGTCTTCTTTAATTTCTTTCTTTAGTGTTCTGTAGTTTTCATTGTAGAGGTCTTTTGCCTCTTTTGTTAAGTTGATTCCCAAGTTTTTTTTTTTTGAGACCATTGTGAATGGGGTAGTTTTCCTAGTTTCTCTTTCAGAGGATTTGTTTCTGATATACAGAAATGCCTTTGATTTATGAGTATTGATTTTATATCCTGATACTTTGTCAAATTCATTTACTAATTATAGAAGCTTTCTGGTGAAATTTTTTGGATACGCTAGGTATAGAAGCATATCATTGGCAAATAGTGCTAATTTGAGTTCTTCTTTTCCTATCCATATACCTTTAATTTCTTTCATCTGTCTAATTGCTCTGGCCCGAGTTTCAAGAACTATGTTAAATAAAAGTGGTGAAAGAGGGCATCCCTGTCTTGTTCCAGTTTTTATAGGGAAAGCTTCCAAGTTTTCTTCATTAAGAATGATATTGGTCTGGGGCTTAGCAAGGATAGCTTTTACAATGTTGAAATATGTTCCTGTTATCCCTAGTTTTTCTAGTGTTTTGAACATGAAGCCATACTGTATTTTGCTGTATCTATTGACATGATCATATGGTTCTTATCTTTAAGTCTATTGATGTGATGAATTACATTGATTTCAGCATGTTGAACCAACCTTGCATCCCTGGGATGAACCCCATTTGATCGTAGTGCACTATCTTTTTTGATATGTTTTTATATTCAGTTTGTCAGAATTGTATTGAGAATTTTGCATCTATGTTCATTAGAGATATTGCTATGGGGAGACGCCTCAGAGAGCTTTATTTACCTGGCCAGGGACTGTCACCCACCGTAGAGACTCAAGCTCTGTGGGAGGACAGCAACTACCTGGTCCATTCAAGGAAAATATAAGATCAAAACCCACAACTCAGTGACTTGTTTATCTTCATGTAAGTTAGCCAATCACAGTAATTAAAATATTAATAAGTGGGATCTGTGGTCTCTAGGCAAGACTGGAATTTTTCAGCCAGCAAACAAGCAATAAACAGAAGCTAAAAAAAAGCATTAGCTTTGCAGTTTAGTTGACCTCAGTCCCGGGTTCAAGCAGGTGCTAGACAGTGGTCCCTTGAAATTGGGTGGGGGTTGGAGAGGTGAGAATCTACTTCAAAGTCATGTAGACCCACAAGGGCATTCAAACCCAGGATGTAGCTCACCATGACCACTATTGCATCCTGAGAAGGGTACAATTTGTGGGATGCAAAGTCAAGAAAAACAATTTTTTATAAGAAAACAGCTTTCATTTCTATTTCTTAGAAATGGGTCATGCAGTCCTCTCTTCACAGGGACAATAACATAGAAACTAAGATGGAGTTTCTATAGTCATAATTTTTTAAATCAAGTGACTGCAATGACCCTGTTCCCATAATCCCAGCAAGGCGGGAATTGTTGCAAGTGACTAATGAGTCTCCACCAAAGCCATTCCTTTACACACTCAGTACTAGTAACTTATTTGGTGCTTGCTTAAAACTACAGTTATTTTATGGCCTACGCACACATTTTCATCTTTTTTTTTTTTTTTACTATTATCTATAAACCCTAAGTTTTTTATCCTATGCAAGGCTACAAGATCAAGTTACTATGTTAATCTAACCTTATCTATATCATATTAACCTACTTGCTTATTTTTTTATAACTATACTGACACACTGACTTATCCTATGGCTTAAACCCTATGTTTTCAGTTACATTATTTTTCTACTATTACTTAGGATTATTCCTGATAAACTTATGCCTTACTATCACTCATCTATGTTATCTTACATTATTCCTATAGTCTCTAATTCATGTCTGTAGCTTATTGATTATCTATCCTAACTTGCCTTCCACCTATAACCTATATTTATGACTTAATGATTATATTGATCAGCTCACATCATAACAATATTGGTCTGAAGTTTTCTTTCTTTGATGTGTCTTTGGCTTTGGAATCAGGTCGTGATATTGGCTTCATAGAATGTGTTTAGAAGTGTTCCGTCTTTTGCTATTTCCTGAAATAAATTGAAGAGTATTGGAATTAATTCTTCTTTTAAGGTCTTGTAGAACTCAACTATGTATCCATCTGGTCCTGGGCTTTTCTTGGTTGGTAGGCTTCTGACGGTGTCTTCTTATTTCATTGCTTGAAAATGATCTGTTTAACTTTTGTATATCATCCTGATTAAATTTGGGCAAATCTTATGACTCAAGAAATTTGTCAATGCCTTCAGTATTTTTTATTTTGTTGGAGTACAAATTTTCAAAGTAGTTTCTAATTATCTTCTATATTTCCATATGTTATTAATTTCAGTTTTCTTTCCCCTTCTCTTCATTAGCATGGCTAAGTGTTTATCAGTTTTATTTATTTTTTCAAAGTACCAACTTTTTGCTTTGTCAATTTTTTTTAAATTTATTTTTTTTGTTGTAGTTGGACCCATTACCTTTATTTTATTTATTTATTTTTTTATGTGGTGCTGAGGACCGAACTCAGGGCCTTGAACATGCTTGGTGAGTATTCTACTGCTGAGCCACAACCCTAGCCCCTCAATTTTTTGAATTGTTTCTTTTGCTTCAATTTCATTGATTTCAGTTCTGATTTTAATGATTTCCTGCCTTCTTTTGCTTTTGATGTTGCTTTGTTCTTCTTTTTCTAGGGTTTTGAGATGTAATGTTAGGTCATTTATTTGTTGACTTTTTCTTCTTTTAAGGAAAGAACTCCATGTAATAAACTTACCTCTTAGTATTGCCTTCATAGTGTACCAGAGATTTGATATGTTGTATCAGTGTTCTCATTTACCACTAAGAATTTTTTAATCTCCTCTTTGATGTCTTTTGCAAGCCACTGTTCATTCAGTAGCATGTTATTTACTCCCCAGGTGTCGGAGTAGCTCCCATTTTTAATTTTATCTTGATTTCTAGTTTCACTTCATTATGATCTGATAGAATATAGGGTAGTATCTCTATTTTTTAATATTTGCTAAGAGTTGCTTTGTGGCATAATATATAGTCTATTTTAGAGAAGGATCCATGTGCTGCTGAGAAGAAAGTGTATTTACTCATTGATGGAAGAAATATTCTATATATATCAGTTAAGTAAAAATTATTGATTGTATTATTGAGTTCTATAGTTTCTTTGTTCAGCTTTTGTTTGGAAGATCTATCCAGTGGTAAAAGAGGTGTTTTAAAATTCACTCAAATTATTGTGTTGTCTTCTATTTTACTCTTGAACTTGGGTTTGTTTGATGAATGTAGATGCTCCATTGTTTGGGGTATGTACATATGTAATGTTATGTCTTGTTGATGTATGGCTCCCTTGAGCAGTATGAAATGTCCTTCTTTTTCCCTTTTGATCAACTTTGGCTTGAAGTCTACTTTATTTGATATGAGGATTGAAACCCCTGCTTGTTTCTGCTGTCCTTATGAGTGGTATGTTTTTTTTCCCAACCTTTCACTTTCAGTCTGTGGATGTCTTTTCTTATGAGATGATTCTCTTGAAGGCAGCATATTGTTGTTTTTTTTTTTTCCTTTTTTAATCCAGTCTGCCAGTCTATGTCTTTTGATTGGTGAGTTTAGGCCATTAACATTCAAGGTGATTATTGAGACGTGATCTGTATTCCTGGTCACATTTGTTTATTTTTGGTATTTAACTTGACTTCGTTTTCTCCTTTGATTGGTATCTCCTTTAGTTTAATACCTCCCTTTGTTAATTTTCATTGTTGTTTTTTATTTCCTCCTCATGGAATATTTTGCTGAAGATGCTCTGTAGTGCAGGCTTTCTAGTTGTCAATTCTTTTAACTTTTGTTTATCATGAAAGGTTTTTATTTCATCATCAAATCTAAAGCTTAATTTTGCTGGATATAAGATTCTTGGTTGGCATCTATTTTCTTTCAGATGTTGGTACATGTTGTTCCAGGATCTTCTAGCTTTCAGGGAGTCCTGAGCTGACACTGAGGCCTGGAGACCTTTGCGGCACGTTGGCCATCATTCCTGCATGGGAGCCGCTGGTGGGGGTCTTGTAATCGCTTGCAGAGACAGTATTCCCACTACTTGAGTCCCAGATCCCAGAGGGACACAGAATGCAGCCTTCCTCTAGCCTGCCATCTTGGATCCTCTCCTTGTCTTATTTCTTTACTGTTTTTTTTTTTTTTGAAACACAGATTAAACCCAGGGCACAACCACTGGGAGAAATTTCTCACCCCTTTTCATTTTTTTTTTTTGTTGTTGTTTTGAAACAGGATCTCACTAAATTGCCTAGTGCATCACTAAGTTGCTGAGACTGGCCCTGAACTTTCAATCCTTCTGACTCAGCCTCCTGAGTTGCTAGAATTACAGGCATGGGCCAATGCAGCTGGCATCTTTACAGCTTTTTATAAGAAGTTGTTTTCATATTTGTGGTCCCTCTTTTTTATTTTTATTTTTTTGGGAAGCACCAGTGCACATAAGTTGTATTTGAATCTATCAAAACAGAAAATCATGCTACAATCGTGAAATCAATTTGTCTGTGTATTTGAGTATATGGTTTTCACCTTTATGTGCTGCCATCACCTACTGCCTGGAAAAAAAAAATCAGTGGGTCAGTTGGGGAAAAACTAGACAAATAGCAAAAGAGAATCCTGGAAGGTGACACACCAGAGAGAGACACTTTTTTTGTTCATGTCTCCTGAGACATATGGAAAGCTCAACTTGCTGTGTTCTTGTCCTCCATCCTAAATCAACCAGAGGAGAGCCTGTCCTTCAACTGACACTTTTCAATCAAGTTCCTGGATATTTAGAGTTTAAGTTATTTCATTAAAGAAATGAGACACTCAATGAAAAGTTTTTTTCTCTTGGGTCAGTGAAAAAATTTCTGCAAGTGCTGCTGATCATTTCTGAGCATTATTAACCACGTAAGCCTGGAACCACTTAAGGTAATACAAAAGACTCTGCTGTCTGTGACTGTGTTTCTGTATATCATTGCAAACTTCCTTCTTCATCAATAATAAGTAAAACTAAGTCTAGAACTTCAAGAGAAATATCAGGGAGGCTGGAACTGCTTTCCATAAAAGACTGAGAAAGTTCTGAAAGAATTGAGTACTGCTTAGTTTAGATCACCTCATGCTTGTAAAAATGTAGATACCAGGGCTACTGAATCAGAATCTCTAGAGGTGGGATTGTCAGACTCTAAATAACAACTTCTCTTAGAGATCTTTTTTTCCTTGTTTATTTTGTTATTTACTTATTATTATTATACTTATTAATTGTAGAAAATTAAATATTAGTTGTAGAAATTAATGGGTTTCACTGTGGTATGTCCATACATACATATATTGAGATTTGGTCATGTTTTCCCCCCCTTCTTCTACTCATTCCCACACTTCTCCCTACTTAACCAAACTCCTCTCTCAAAACCTAATAGTCCCTCTTCTATTTCCAGGTCTCTTTTTGGTTGTTCCTGTTTTTACATATGAGAGAAAAGATACTATAGTTTTCTTTCTGTATCTGCTTTATTTAACCTAACCTGATGTTTTCCAGTTCTATTTCCTTGCAAATGAAAAGGATTTCATTCTTTTTCTATTTAAAAAATATTTTTAGCTGAAGATGAACACTATATATTTATTGTACTTTTTTTTTTTTAATGTGGTGCTGAGAATCGAACCCATGCTTCACACTTGCTAGGCAAGCGTTCTACCACTAAGCCAAAATCCCAACCTCAGGATTTCATTCTTTATGGCTGAACAACACTCTATTGGGTACATATCCATGTTTTCTTGTGTATTCATCTGTTGATGGGCACCTAGGCTGGTTCCACGTCTTGGCTATTGTGCATAGTGCCACAATACACATGGGTATGCAGGTATCTCTTTTGTGGGCTGACTTCATTTTCTTCAGATGTACACCCAAGAGTGGTGTAGCTGGATCATGTGGTAGCTCTATTTTTAGTTTCTGGTGGAATTTACACACTGTCTTCCATAGTGGTTGTACTCATTTACATTCCCACCAACATCCCTCCACGTCTTTACTGACTGCATTTATTATCATTATTATTTTGATAATAGCCATTCTAACTGGAGTGAGATGGAATCTCAATGTGATTTTGATTTGCACTTCCCTCATAGCTAAAGATATCTTTTTATACCTTTATTTAATTTATTTATTTATGTGTTGTTGAGGTTTGAACCTAGTTCCTCACATGTGCTAAGCAAGACTCTACCACTGAGCCATAACCCCAGCCCATGGCTAAAGATATTGAGCATTTTTTCCATATATTTATTGGACCTTTATCTTTACTCTCTTGTGAAGTGCTTTCTCTTTACTCTGTTAATTGTTTCCTTTGCTGTGTAAAAGCTTTGTACTTTGATGTAATTCCACTTGTTTATTCTTGCTTTTGTATCTTGTACTATTGGAATTCTATCCAGGATAATGCCTGTGTATTTGATCCCATGATTATTGACTATGCCAATGTCTTGAAGTGTTTCCCCTATATTTGTTTTCCTAAGTTTCAAAGATTTAGGTCTTACATTAATATTTTTGATTTATTTTGAATTGATTTTTGTGCAGATTGAGATAGAGGTCTAGTTTCAATCTCGAGTGTGTGAATATCCAGTTTTCTATGTACCAGTTATGAAGAGGCTGTCCTTTCTCCAATGTATGTGGTAGCTCTATTTTTTTCCCTAACCTTAGTTAGAAATCAGTTTGTTGACAACTCAATTGAAAAACAAGTAAAGAACAGTAATATGTAGTTTGTGGAAATAGAAATATGTTCAATATATATAAGGTATATATACCATTATTAAACACTAAGTAAAAAAATATAAAAAAGAATTGGTTTGTTGAATATGCATGGACATATTTATGGGTCCTCTATTCTGTTACATTGGTCTCTGGGTCTGTTTTTATGCCAATAACATGCTGTTTTCACGACAATATTATGCTGTTTTTGCTACTATGGCTCTGTAATATGTTTTTAAATCAGGTTTTATGATTCCTTTAGTGTTGCTCTTTGGATGACTTTGGCTATTTGGTGTCTTTTGTATTTCCATATTAATGTTAGGATTTTTTTTTCTAATTTTATGAAATATGTCATTAGTATTTTGATGGAGATTGCACTGAATTGGTAAATTGTTTTGGATAGGGTGGCCATTTTAGCAATATTAGTTCTCCTAATCCATAAACATGGGAAGTCTTTGTATTCTCTAGAGACTTCAATTTCTTTCCTTAGTGCTTTGTAATTTTTCATCTTAGTCGGGTTTATATTTAGGTATTTTTTTTGGTGGCTACTGTGAATGGGATTGTTTTCCTGATTTCTTTCTTTCTTTTTTGGAAAATTTCTTTTTTTCCAAAAAGAATATTCACACACTCAAAGAAAGAAAAGAAAGATTTCTTTCTTTTTTTTTTTATTATTTCTTACATACATCACAATAGAGGAGTGCATTACATTCATGATTTTTTTGCATTACAATTCTTAATACACCTTTATACCACAATTTATCAAATCTCTGTTTGTATATAAGGTATGTTGATACCAAATTCACATCTTTATACATGAATTTTGTATAATGATGACCATCTCCTTCCACTATCCTTGCTCTTACCATTCTCCCGCTCTTTCCCTTCCACCCTATTCCCTATCTAGAGGTAATTTTCCATCCATGCTCTCCCTCCCTACCCCACTTTGAGTTACCCCCCTTATATCAGAGAAAACATTCGGCATTTTTTTTTTTTTTTTGGGATTGGCTAACTTCACTTAGCATAATCTTATCTAATGCCATCCAATTCCCTGCAAATGCCATGATATTATTTTTAGTGCTGAGTAATATTCCATTGTGTATAAATGCCACATTTTTTTTAAATCCATTCATCCACTGAAGGGCATCTAGGCTGGCTCCACAGTTTAGCTATTGTGAATTGTGCTGCTATAAATATCGATGTGGCTGTGTACCTGTAGTATGCTGTTTTTAAGTCCTTTGGGTATAGCCTGAGAAAAGGAATAGCTGGGTCAAATGGTGGTTTCATTCCCAGCTTTCCAAGGAATCTCCATACTGCTTTCCATATTGGCTGCACCAATTTGCAGTCCCACCAGCAATGTATGAGTGTACCTTTTCCCCCACATCCTCGCCAACACTTGTTGTTGTTTGTCTTCATAATAGCTGCCATTCTTACTGGGGTGAGATGGTATCTTAGAGTAGTTTTGTTTTGCATTTCTCTGATTGCTAGAGATGATGAGCATTTTTCGTATATTTGTTGATTGGTTGTATATCCTCTTCTGAGAAGTGTCTGTTCAGGTCCTTGCCCATTTGTTGATTGGATTATTTGTTTTTTGGGTGCTTATCTTGATGAGCTGTTTATATGACCTAGAGATTAGAGCTCTATCTAATGTATGAGAGGTAAAAATTTGTTCCCAGGATGTAGGCTCTCTATTTACCTCACAGATTATTTCTTTTGCTGAGAAGAAACTTTTTAGTTTGAATCCATCCCATTTGTTGATTCTTGGTTTTAATTCTTGTGCTATAGGAGTCTTATTAAGGAAGTTGGGGCCTAAACCCACATGATGATGATTAGGGACTACTTTTTCTTCTATTAGACGCAGAGTCTCTGGTCTAATTCCTAGGTCCTTGATCCATTTTGAGTTAACTTTTGTGCATGGTGAGAGATAGGGATTCATTTCATCTTGCTGCATATGGATTTCCAGTTTTCCGTAAATTACTCCCTGTCTATTAGAGTTCTCCTCCAAAGTTGCTAAGTTAGATTAACCTCATACCCTCACATCTTTTTCTCTTTCTTTCTTCTTTTTCAGCACTGGAGATTGAACCCAGGGGTGCTTAATTACTGAACCACAACTCCAGCTCAATCCTTTTTTTTAATTGATTTTATTTTTTTAAATACATGACAGAGGAATGCATTACAATTCTTATTATATGTATAGAGCACAATTTTTCATATCTTTGTATATAATGTATGTTCACGCCAAATCATGCCTTTATACATGTACTTTGTTTTTTTTTTGCATCACAATTCTTATTTATTTATTTATTTTTGCATTACAATTCTTTTTTTTTTTTTTAAATTTTTTTTTTTAATATTTATTTTTTTTTAGTTTTCGGCGGACACAGCAGCTTTGTTTGTATGTGGTACTGAGGATCGAACCTGGGCCGCACGCATGCCAGAAGAGCGTGCTACCACTTGAGCCACATCCCCAGCCCATTACAATTCTTAATACACCATTATAACATAATTTATCATATCTCTGATTATATATAAGGTATGTTGGCACCAAATTCACATTGCATTACAATTCTTATTACACATATATATCACAATTTTTCATATCTCTGTTTGTATATAAAGTATGTTGACACCCAATTCGAATCTTCATACATGTACTTTGATAATGAGGTCCATCACATTTTACCATTCTTGCTAATCCCCTGCCTCCTCCCTTTCCCTCCCACCCCTCTTCTCTATCTAGAATTCATCTAATCCTCCCATGCTCCCCCTCCCTACCCCACTATGAGTCAGCCTCGTTATATCAGAGAAAACATTCGGCATTTGTTTTTTTGGGATTGGCTAACTTCACTTAGCATTTTCTTCTCCAACACCATCCATTTACCCGCAAATGCCCTGATTTTATTCTCTTAATGCTGAGTAAATTTCCATTGTATATATATGCCACATTTTTTAAAATCCATTCATCCACTGAAGGGCATCTAGGTTGGCTCCACAGTTTAACTATTGTGAATTGTGCTGCTATAAACATTGATGTGGGTGTGTCTCTGAAGTATGCTGTTTTTAAGTCCTTTGGGTATAGACTGAGGAGAGGGATAGCTGGGTCAAATGGTGATTCCATTCCCAGCTTTCCAAGGAATCTCCATACTGTTTTCCATATTGGCTGCACCAATTTGCAGTCCCACCAGCAATGTTTGAGTGTACCTTTTCCCCCACATCCTCGCCAACACTTATTGTTGTTTGTATTCTTAATAGCTGCCATTCTGACTGGAGTGAGATGATATCTTAGAGTAGTTTTGTTTTGCATTTCTCTGATTGCTAGAAATGATGAGCATTTTTTCATATATTTGTTGATTGATTGTATATCCTCTTCCGAGAAGTGTCTGTTCAGGTCCTTGGCCCATTTGTTGATAGGGTCATTTGTTTTATTGGTGCTTAGCTTTTTGAGTTCTTTATATACCCTAGAGATTAGTGGTCTATGTGATGTGTGAGGTGTAAAAATTTGTTCCCAGGATGTAGGCT
This sequence comes from Marmota monax, assembly GCF_021218885.2. Classification (NCBI taxonomy): domain Eukaryota; kingdom Metazoa; phylum Chordata; class Mammalia; order Rodentia; family Sciuridae; genus Marmota; species Marmota monax. The sequence continues at coordinate 10,581,278 of NW_026693245.1, forward strand.
CTCTGTTCACCTCACAGATTGTTCCTTTTGCTGAGAAGAAACTTTTTAGTTTGATTCCATCTCATTTATTGATTCTTGGTTTTAATTATTGTGCTATTAGGAGTCTTATTAAGGAAGTTGGGGCCTAATCCCATATGATGAAGATTAGGTCTTACTTTTTCTTCTATTAAACACAGAATCTCTGGTTTAACTCCTAGGTCCTTGATTCATTTTGAGTTAAGTTCTGTGCATGGTGAGAGATAGGAGTTTAATTTCATCTTGTTCCATACGGATTTCCAGTTTTCCCAGCAACATTTGTTGAAGAGGCTATCTTTTCTCCAGTGCATGTTTTTGGTATCTTTGTCTAATATAAGATAATTGTAATTTTTTGGGTTAGTCTCTGTGTCCTCTATTCTGTACCATTGGTCTACCAGTCTGTTTTGGTGCCAATACCATGCTGTTTTTGTTACTATTGCTCTGTAGTATATATAGTTTAAGGTCTGGTATGGTGATGTCACCTGCTTCACTCTTCCTGTTAACGATTGTTCTAGCTATTCTGGGTCTCTTATTTTTCCAGATGAATTTTATGATTGCTTTTTATATTTCTATGAGGAATGCCATTGGGATTTTGATTGGAATTTCATTAATTCTGTATAGTGCTTTTGGTAGTATGGTCATTTGGATAATATTAATTCTGCCAATCCAAGAGCAAGGTAGATCTTTCCATCTTCTAAGAGCTTCTTTAATTTCTCTCTTTAGGGTTCTGTAGTTTTCATTGTATAGATCTTTCACCTTTATTTAGAGACAGTGTTTCCTAAGTTGCTTAGGGACTTGCTAAGTTGCTGAGGCTGGTTTTGAACTTGTGATGTTTCTACCTCAGCCTCCCAAACTTCTGGATTTACAGGCATGAACCACTTCACCAGGCCCTGATTTCTTTCTTCATGAGTTCGTTATCGGTATATAGAAAAGCTTCTAATTTTTTTATGTTGATTTTGTGTCCTGTTCCTTTACTGAATTTGCTTATGAGTTCTTGAAGTCTTTTGGTGGTCTTCAGGATTCTCTATGTATAGAATTATATTATTCACAAACATGGCTGATTTATCTTTCTCCTTTCCAATTTGTATCCCTTTTACTTCTTTCTCTTGCTTAATATTTTGGCTGAAATTTCTAGTTCTATATTGAATAACAGTGGTGACAGTGGACACCCTGTCTTTTTTTCTGATCTTGCAAGAAATGCTTTCAGTTTTTATTCATTCAGTATGATGATGGCTATGAGTTTGTCATATATAGCTTTTGTTATGTTGAGGTATGATTATTCTATTCTTAATTTATTCAGGGATTTTATCACGAAGAGATGTACAATTTTATCAGAGAGTTTTCCTGTATCTATTGAGATGATCATATAGAATTTTTGTCTTTGGTTCGCCTTATGTATTGCATTATGTTTGTTAATTTGCATATATTGAATTATCATTGCTTCCCTGGAATAAAAGTAACTCAATCACAGTATATGGTTTCTTAAAAAATGTGCTTTTGAATTCAATTTGCAAGTATTTTGTTGAAGATTTTTGCATCTATGTTCATCAGGGATATTGGTCTATAGTTTTCTTTTTTTGTTGTGCCCTTATCAGGTTTTGGTAGCAGGATAATACTGGCTTCATGGAACAGAGTGAAAAACATTAGTATTAGTTCTTTTTAAAAGTTCTTTTATGCCGGGTGCATGGGAGGCTTAGGTAGGAGGATCATGAGTTCAAAGCCAGTCTCAGCAACAGCGAGGTGTTAAGCAACTCAGTGAGACCCTGTCTCTAAATAAAATACAAAACAGGGCTAGGGATGTGGCTCAGTGGTTGAGTGCTCCTGAGTTCAATCCCTGGTACCAAAAAAAAAAATTGTTTCACCCAGTGCTTTTTTGTTGTTGTTGTTGTGTTGGTATTGTGTTGGGAGATTCTTTATTATTGCTTCAATTTTATTACTTGTCACTCTTCTATAATTTTGGTAGGTAGCATGTGTCCAGAAATTTGTTCACTTCTTCTAGACTTACCGGTTTATTGGCATTTAGTTTTCCCTAATGATTCTTTGAATTTCAAAGCTATCTGTTACAATGTCTCCTACTCATCTCTAATTTTATCTATTTTGGCTCTTCTTTTTTTTTCCTTTGGCTAGTTCAGCTAAAGCTTTATCAATTTTTTGGGAGGGTGCCAGGGAATGAACTCAGGGTCACTCAACCACTGAGCCACATTCTCAGCCCTATTTAGTATTTTATTTAGAGACAGGGTCTCACTGAGTTGCTTAGCACCTCGTGTTTGCTAAGGATGGCTTTGAACTTGTGATGCTCCTGCCTCAGCCTCCTGAGCTGCTGGAATTATCAATTTTGTTTATCTGTTCCAGGAACCAACTCAGTTTCATTGATTTCTTGTGTTCTCTTAGTTTCTATATCATTTCATAATTCCTTTCCTTCTACTGATTTTTGGTTTGGTTTGTTCTTTTTTTTTTTTAATACTCAAGATGCATCATTAGGTTATTTACTTGAGATTGCTTTTATTTATTTATTTTTTTGATGTGGGCACATGTCACTGTAAACTTTTCTGTTAGTACTACTTTGGTTGTATCCCACAAATTTTGATATGTTGTATTTCAATTTTCATTTGATTCAAGGAATTTTTAAAAATTCACTCTGACTTCTTTAGTGACTCACTCGTAATTCAATAGTGTGTTGTTCAATCTCTATATGTTTGTACAATTTATACAGTTTCTTTTGCTGTTGCTTTCTATTTTCATACAATTGTGGCTTGATAAGATGCAAGAAATTATTTTTAACTTTTTTGAATTTGCTAAGGCTTGATTTATGACCTAACATATGATTTGTTTTGAAAAAAGTTCCATATGCAGCTTTTGGATGGAATATTCTGTAGATGTCTATTAAGTCCATTTGATCTATACAGTGATTTAACTCTGATATTCTTTGTTGTTGCTGTTGTTTTTGGTCTGGATGATCTATCTATTGGTGAGAGTAGATATTGAACTCACTTTTATTGAATTGGAGCATATATTTCCCTTTATGGTCAATAGTGTTTGTTTTTATAAAATTAGGTGCTCTGATATTTGGTGCATACATAACTGTTATATCTTCTTGAAGTATTGCTCTCTAAATCAATATATAATCACTTTCTTTGTTTTTACAAATGACTTCTCTATTTTGTTGGATATAAGTAGGGATATAAGTAGTGCTTTCCGTGTTTTACTTTTACCTATGCAGTATGATGCTGGCTATGTATTCGTCACATACAACCTTTATTATGTGGAGTTATGATCATTCTATATCTAATTTATTTAGGTCTTTTATTTTGGAGAATGTTGAAAGTTATCAAGGTATTTTCTGCATCATAAGATGATCATGCAGTCATTTCAATCTTTTTCCATTCTTTTACTTTTAGTCTGTGTACTATTTGCAGGTGAGATGGGTTTCTTGTATGTAGTATACTGTTGGGTATTTTTTTAAATCCATTTAACCAGTCTGTGACTTTTAATTGGAGAGTTAAGAGCATTGCATTCAGAGTTATTATTGAATGGTAAGTGCTTATTCTTATCATTTTGATGATTTTCTCTGGTTGTTTTGATTGTTGTTTGCATGTTTCTTCCTCTCTTATTCATCTTAGTAGTTTGATCATTTACTGTATTGATAATTTTGATTCTTTCCTATTTCTCTGCTGTGTGTTTACATTTCTAATGGAATTTATTCTTTCACATGTTCTCATGATTTTGTTTTTCTTTCTTCCTCTTTTGGCTGTAAGATTCCTTTAAACATTTTCAGTAATGTTGGTTTAATGGACATGAATCCCTTTAATTCATGCTTATCTGGGAGGGTCTTTATTCTTTGATTCTGAGGTTAATATTGTTGGGTATAGTAATGTTGGTCACAGTGACTTTCTTTCAGGGCTTGAAATATATTATTCCATACCCTTCGGGACTTTAGAGTTTCTTCTGAGAAATCTCCTGTTAGTCTAATGGGTTTTCCTTTAAATGTGGCTTGGAATTCTCTCTTGCATCTTTTAGTATTCTTTCTTCTGTACATTTGTCAATTTAAGTATAATATGTCATAGAGAGTTTTTTTTTTCTGGTTATGTCTTCTTGGGGTTATAAATGCTTCCTGTAACTGGTTATTCATGTCTTTCCCAGGATTTGGGAAATTTTCTGCTATTATTTCATTGGGTAGGTTTTCCATGTTCTGAGCTTACAGCTCTTTTCCCTCCTGCATGCTGATAATGTGGACATTTGATCCTTTAAGGTGTCCTAGAAATCTCATATATTCTCTTCATTATTTCTTATTTTATGTATTTATTACTGTCTTAATGTAATATGGTAGGACTGGATTCAAGCTCCAATATCTTTTCCTCTGCTTCATCTGGTCTCTTGTTGAGGTTTTCAACCGAGTTTTTTAAAATCTGATTTTTAACCTTCACATTTCCAAAATGTGTGTTTGGTTCTTTTTCAAAATCTCTCTCTCTCTCCCTCTCTCTCTCTCTCTCTCTCTCTCTCTCTCTCTCTTTATTGAATTGCTCACTCATATCCTGCATTGCTTTCCTCAGCTCATTCAACTATTTATTTGTACCCTCTTGGATTTCATTGAATTAAAAAAAATCATTATTTGAATTCCTTGGTATTTCATCTGCTTTAATGTCTCTGGAATCTGTTATTATAGAGTTGTGAACTTTAAGAGGTGGCACATTATCTTGTTTGTTTGTTTTTGTATTTCTTTGTTTTTATATGGATATTTGTGCATTTGTTGGAATGGATATCTCTTCCACTTTTATGTGATGTCCTTGGTATGTGGCTTTCTTCTGCCAATGTGACTTGGAGTGTTCTGTAATGTTGAGTTTATTGATAACTGGGATTCATCATGTAATATTCTTATAGCTCCTTTGGTTTTGCTTTATAAGTTTGGGCACAGAGCATGCCATAGTGCAGTTGGAGAGACCCACGGTCTCTGCGAGTCTTATGAGAGTGTGGGCACTCTGGTATGGATGTAATGTAGGTAGCAGAGTATATGGGATGTATCCTCTGTGGTTGCTCCTACTTAGGGAATGGTAACTGATATCAGAAATGCAGGATTTCCACAGGCACATATTATTTGAGAGTAGAGCCAGACTTATTCATTTGTGTATTGTTTATGAATATTTTCACACCACAATGGCACAGTATGTGACCTCTTGGATAACAAAGCCTAAAATACTTTTTATCTGGCTCTTCATAGGAAAATTTTATTGATTAATTTCTGACAGTATAAACTCCATGAGGCAGGGGATATATCCATTTTATTCAGTATAGTACATAATAGTTGTCCAATAAATATTAATTAGATGAATTAATTATTTCAAGTAGGCCATTTGTATTTTTCTCTTACCTCTCAGGAAGTCTTTATTCCAGGTATATTCTAGACTTTAGATGATTGGTTTTAACTAAGAGTTGCAAAAGTAAATTATGGTTCTCAGGTATTTATTATGATTAATATTGCTTAAATATCCAGAAATCTTCTAGAACTAATAAATGAATTTAGCAAAGTAGCAGGATATAAAATCAACATCCATAAATTAAAGGCATTTCTGTATACCAGTGAAAAATCCTCAGAAAGAGAAACTAGGAAAACCACCTCATTTACAATAGTCTCAAACAACAAAAACAACAATAACAACCAAAAAACCACCACCACCACCACCAACAACAAAAAAACCAAAAACCAAAAAACTTGGGAATCAACTTAATGAAAGAGGTGAAAGACCTCTACAATGAAAACTACAGAATGCCAAAGAAAGAAATTAAAGCAGACCTTAGAAGATAGAAAGATCTCCCTTGTTCTTAGATAGGCAGAATTAATATTGTCAAAATGACCATACTACCAAAAGCTCTATACAGATTTAATGAAATTCCAATCAAAATCCCAATGGAATTCCTCATAGAAATAGAAAAAGCAATCATAAAATTCATCTGGAAAAATAAGAGACCCAGAATAGCTAAAGCAATCCTTAGCAAGAAGAGGAAAGTAGGTGGCATCACTATACCAGACTTTAAACTATACTATTGAGCAATAGTAACAAAAACAGCATGGTGTTGGCACCAAAATAGACTTGTAGACCAGTGGTACAGAATAGAGGACACAGAGACAAACCTACATAATTACAATTATCTCATATTAGACAAAGGCGCCAAAAACATATATTGGAGAAAAGATAGCCTCTTCAACAAATGGTGTTGGGAAAATTGGAAATCCACATGTAAAAAAATGAAATTAAACCTCTATCTCTCACCATGTACAGAACTCAACTCAAAGTGGATCAAGGACCTAGGAATTAAACCAGAGACCTTGTGCCTAATGGAAAAAAAAGTAGGCCCAAATCTCCATCATGTGGGATTAGGCCCCAACTTCCTTAATAAGACTCCTATAATGCAAGAATTAAAACCAAGAATCAATAAATGGGATGGATTCAACATAAAAAGCTTCTTCTCAGCAAAAGAAACAATCAGTTAGGTGATTAGAGAGTCTACAGAATTGGAGCAAATCTTTACCATAAGCACATCAGATAGAGCACTAATCTCAGGATATATAAAGAACTCAAAAATCTTAACACCAAAACCACAAATAACCCAATCAATAAATGGACCAAAGAACTGAACACACACCTCTCAGAAGAAGGATATACAATCAATCAACAAATATATGAAAAAATGTTCAACATCTCTAGCAGTTAGAGAAATGTAAATCAAAACTATTCTAAGATTTTATCCCACTCCAGTCAGAATGGAAGCTATCAAGAACACAAACAACAATAAGTGTTGCGAGGATGCAGGGAGAAAGGTACACTCATACATTGCAGGTGGAATTGCAAATTGGTGCAACCAATATGCAAAGCAGTATGGAGTATCCTTGGAAAACTGGGAATGAAACCACCATTTGACCTAGTCTATACCCACAAGGACTTAAAAACAGCATACTACAGGGAACACAGCCACATCAATGTTTAAAGCAGCACAATTAACAATAGATAAACTGTGGAATCAACCTAGATGCCCTGCAGTAGATGAATGAAAAAAAATGTGGTATATATACACAATGGAATATTATTCAGCAATAAAAGAGAATAAAATCATGACATTTGCAGGTAAATGGATTGAGTTGGAGAATATTATGATAAGTAAAGTAAGGTAATGCCCCAAACCAAAGGCTGAATGTTTTGTTTGATATGAAGTTGCTGACTTATAATGGTAAAGGGGTGGGGAGCAAAGGAGAAATGGAGGAACTTCAGATAGGGCAAAGTGGAGGAAGTGCATGGGGGTAGGAAAGACCATGGAATGAGTTAGACATCATTACCCTAAGTGTATGTATAAAGACACAAATAGTGTGAAAATACTTTATATATAACTGGTGATTTGAAAAATTGTGCTCTATATGTATAATATGAAATGAATTGCATTCTGCCATCATATGTAACAAATTAGAATAAATAAATGATTTTAAAAAATATTGCTTAAATATTATGAATTACAGGGTTGGTTGCATTAATACTGTAGGGTGACTAATGGGATGGGTATATGAGGAGAACTGTTAATACTATCTACATATGGAGATCAAAAAAGACACTTGAATGAATATCTATTGTGCTTTGTTCATAATGGAAGCATCATGTTAACCTTAATAGAAGTGTTTGGTAGGAATGAAAGTTTGGAAGGAAGAGGTAAGGAGTAAATTTATTGTCTGAATACTTACAATCTTATTCCATTAGCTCTTCTTTCTTCACCTTGCTTTGAGAACTTGAGCCTCTAAGTAATAGACCCAGGTTACAGAAAATGCCTCTCATTAGAAAATAAAATATACACTGGCCAAATACTTGAAAGCTTTTTGGGTCAAGCTAATAATTCTTCTTCGTTTCCTCAATCACTTCCTTCTTCCCTTCCTTCTTTCTTTCCTTTTTTTCTTTTTCCAAACAATGGTATCAAGTGAGTTCTAGTTGATTTCTTGGGATTATACAGAATAGTATATTTGATACGTATTTGACAAGCTAGATGCAGTGGGCTGCAAGTAACAAAATTTCCTCATTCAAGTTAAGCACTTCAAGAAAGAAAAGTATTATCTTACAAGTGAAAAGTTCAGAGGTGAGGCAGTTTTAGGTTTGGGCATTTGTTCATTCAATAAATATAATCACTATAAGTCAGGTATTATTTTAGGTGCTGAAATTATAACAATGAATAAAACTTACAAAAATACCTACCCTCTCAGAGTGACATTCTAGTAGAGAGAAGGAGATCATAATAGGGCTTCACTAGGTCCTGGCAAGACATTGGGTTTTGCTCTGAGGGAATCTGGAACCACTGATGGGTTTTGAGCAGATGATTAGCATGGACTGATTTTGATGTTAAAAGGATCCTACTGGCCGCTGTGTGGAGAATAGTTTGCAGGGGATATATAAGCAAGGTCAGAAGCAGGGGGGATCAGTTGAATGACTTCCAATGACTCAGGTGAGAGATGATGATGGCTGGATCAGGGTGGCAGAGGGAGTGGTAATAAGTGGTTGGCATCCACACACTTCAGCATGAAACATGGTGACATTTCAAGGGATAGAGATGATTTTACAGTTTTGGGGGTTGTAAAATGGCCCTGGAAGAAATATTTGGAAACCATATCCTTGTACACATAAAATGGTTTTAATTGAAACAACAATATCGCAACAACAACAACAAAATAAAGGTGAAAAAATGACTCAAACTCTACAAACCACTTCCTTACCTTTCAGTTCCATATCTGCCCTTTATTGCCTGCTCTGAGATAATAAAGCTGGACCCCTTAAGCATTTATGTTTTGCAACAGGCACAATGTTGTTAACTTTCATCAATAGAAAGCCCAGGAGGGATGCTATAGGAGGAAGGGGATTTCTCTGGTTAGTTCTAGCATGCTTGGCTCATTAGGCTTCCATTCTGACATTGGCTACAGTATTAATATTGTGTGCTTAAAATGAAGTTTTGGCATGTTTACCTGACATCAGGGTCCTAGGTGGTATAGTGGATGCTAAGGTAATGTCCTTTGTACTTCTAGCAATCAGACCATGCCACTAAACACCCTATGTTCATTCCACTTGGCTCAGTGATTGATGTGGTCATGGGCTCTGATCCACGGCCCACATTAGATGGTCTCTACCCTAATACCAGCCTTTCTCTGCTGTTCAGTATAACCATCACCTCTAATTATATGCCCTTCTCTTTCAGAACCAACAGGAAGCAAATTAACAGGGCCTAGAAATACCTGTGATTGCTCCACACACCTGGGTGTGTGCTCTCTACACTGTTTCATCAAAACAAGTAACTGCTTGGATCAGGTGAGTGGTCCATCTGGCCCCCTTTGGAATATTGACATTTTCTTTTCCTCTGAGCTAATCTTATCCCATCCTATTTCTGGTTTTGCTGGGGATCCCTGATTCTCAACCAACAGGTTGATAACAGCCCCCTTTATGCCTTGGTGTTACCAAGCACTAGGGCTGGGCCCAATTCTGTTATCAATGGAATTCCAGGAATGATCCATGCCTTTACCTACTATGTCTGTGACATACTTCCAAAGCCATACTTTCGGTGTGTGTTAGCTTAGGTGTCACTAGGGAGATTGGCATTGCCTCAATTGGACTGGTCTTTGTTTCTAGATTCTCACTCCTTTATCCCCTTTGGCTCCTGTTAGCTCCCTGCTAACTCTCTGCTCCCAGTTCAATCCCTTCTTTGCTCCCCACCCCCCACAAGCTGGATGCCCAGTGTTAGTATCTGGGAGAAGAGAATTAACCTTGGCTCAGTTTAATAACATTAGTTGTTAATACACAGCTCAACAGGAAACCATCTGGGGATCATATACCAAGATATTAACAGTGGTTGCTCATGAATGGTGAGATTCTGGGTTTTAAAATTTTTCTTTTTTGTTATTATTATTTTTTTTTGTGTTAAATCTTCTACAATGTTGTTATGGTTTGGATACAAGGTGTCTCCCCAAAGCTCCTGTTAGTACAGGAATATTCAGAAGTGAACTGATTAGTTTATGAGAACTGTAACCTATTCAGTCCATCCCAGTTTGAATGGACTGGTTGGGTGGTGACTGTAGGCAGGTGCAATGTGGCTGGAGAAGGGTCACTGGGGGCATACCCTGGAAGAGTGCAACTTCCCTGTGGCCCCTTTCTCCCCGACCCTGTCTCTTTGCTTCCTTGATTCCATGAAGGTAGCAGTTTCCATTTGCCAGGCCTTTCCCTCCATGGTGTGCTGCCTTACCTTGGGCCCAGAGCAATGGAGTTGGCCATCTGTGGACTGAGACCTCTGAAACTATGTGCTCTAAATAAAAATTTCCTCTACTCCCCTCTTCTCTCTCTGCTCCCTCTACTGACATTCGTTTGTCCCCCTTATATTATTTTTCCCTTTCCCCCCACTTCCTCTTGTATGTACTTTTGTATAACTCTGAGGGTCTCCTTCCATTTCCATGCATTTTCCCTTCTCTCTCCCTTTCCCTCCCACCTCTCATCCCTGTTTAATGTTAATCTTCTTCTCATGCTCTTCGACCCTACTCTGTTCTTAGTTACTCTCCTTATATCAAAGAAGACATTTGGCATTTGTTTTTTAGGGATTGGCTAGCTTCACTTAGCATAATCTGCTCTAATGCCATCCATTTCCCTGTAAATTCTATGATTTTGTCATTTTTTAATGCAGAGTAATACTCCATTGTGTATAAATGCCACATTTTTTTTATCCATTCATCCATTGAAGGGCATCTAGGTTGGTTCCAAAGTCTAGCTATTGTGAATTGTGCTGCTATGAACATCGATGTAGCAGTGTCCCTGTAGCATGCTCTTTTTAGGTCTTTAGGGAATAGACCGAGAAGGGGAATAGCTGGGTCAAATGGTGGCTCCATTCCCAGCTTTCCAAGAAATCTCCATACTGCTTTCCAAATTGGCTGCACCAATTTGCAGTCCCACCAGCAATGTACAAGTGTACCCTTTTCCCCACATCCTCGCCAGCACTTGTTGTTGTTTGACTTCATAATGGCTGCCAATCTAACTGGAGTGAGATGGTATCTTAGGGTGGTTTTGATTTGCATTTCTCTGACTGCTAGAGATGGTGAGCATTTTTTCATGTACTTGTTGATTGATTGTATGTCCTCCTCTGAGAAGTGTCTGTTCAGGTCCTTGGCCCATTTGTTGATTGGGTTGTTTGTTCTCTTATTGTCTAATTTTTTGAGTTCTTTGTATACTCTGGATATTAGGGCTCTATCTGAAGTGTGAGGAGTAAAGATTTGTTCCCAGGATGTAGGCTCTCTATTTACCTCTCTTATTGTATCTTTTGCTGAGAAAAAACTTTTTAGTTTGAGTAAGTCCCATTTGTTGATTCTAGTTATTAACTTTTGTGCTATGGGTGTCCTATTGAGGAATTTGGAGCCCGACCCCACAGTATGTAGATCGTAGCCAACTTTTTCTTCTATCAGACGGCGTGTCTCTGATTTGATATCAAGCTCCTTGATCCATTTTGAATTAACTTTTGTGCATGGCGAGAGAAAGGGATTCAGTTTCATTTTGTTGCATATGGATTTCCAGTTTTCCCAGCACCATTTGTTGAAGATGCTATCCTTCCTCCATTGCATGCTTTTAGCCCCTTTATCAAATACAAGGTAGTTGTAGTTTTGTGGATTGGTTTCTGTGTCCTCTATTCTGTACCATTGGTCCACCCGCCTGTTTTGGTACCAGTACCATGCTGTTTTTGTTACTATTGCTCTGTAGTATAGTTTGAAGTCTGGTATCGCTATACCGCCTGATTCACACTTCCTGCTTAGCATTGTTTTTGCTATTCTGGGTCTTTTGTTTTTCCATATGAATTTCATGATTGCTTTCTCTATTTCTACAAGAAATGCCGTTGGGATTTTGATTGGCATTGCATTAAACCTATAGAGAACTTTTGGTAATATCGCCATTTTGATGATGTTGGTTCTGCCTATCCATGAACAGGGTATATTTTTCCATCTTCTAAGATCTTCTTCTATTTCTCTCTTTAGGGTTCTGTAGTTTTCATTGTATAAGTCTTTCACCTCTTTTGTTAGGTTGATTCCCAAGTATTTTATTTTTTTTGAGGATATTGTGAATGGAGTGGTTGTCCTCATTTCCATTTCAGAGGATTTGTCGCTGATATACAGGAATGCCTTTGATTTATGCGTGTTGATTTTATATCCTGCCACTTTGCTGAATTCATTTATTAGCTCTAATAGTTTCTTTGTAGACCCTTTTGGGTCTGCTAGGTATAGAATCATGTCATCTGCAAATAGTGATCATTTAAGTTCTTCTTTTCCTATTTTGATGCCTTTAATTTCTTTCGTCTGTCTAATTGCTCTGGCCAGTGTTTCGAGAACTATGTTGAACAGAAGTGGTGAGAGAGGGCATCCCTGTCTTGTTCCAGATTTTAGAGGGAATGCCTTCAATTTTTCTCCATTCAGAATGATGCTAGCCTGAGGCTTAGCATAGATTGCTTTTACAATATTGAGGTATGTTCCTGTTATCCCTAGTTTTTCTAGAGTTTTGAACATAAAGGGATGCTGTACTTTGTCAAATGCTTTTTCCGCATCTATCGAGATGATCATATGATTCTTATTTTTAAGTCTATTGATGTGGTGAATAACATTTATTGATTTCCGTATATTGAACCAGCCTTGCATCCCAGGGATGAATCCTACTTGATCATGGTGCACAATTTTTTTGATAAGTTTTTGTATCCGAGTGGCCAGAATTTTATTGAGGATTTTTGCATCTAGGTTCATTAGAGATATTGGTCTGTAGTTTTCTTTCTTTGAAGTGTCTTTGTCTGGTTTAGGTATCAGGGTGATGTTGGCCTCGTAGAATGAATTTGGAAGTTCTCCCTCTTTTTCTATTTCCCGAAGTAGCTTGAAAAGTATTGACCCAGCTATTCCCCTTCTCGGTCTATTCCCTAAAGACCTAAAAAGAGCATGCTACAGGGACACTGCTACATCGATGTTCATAGCAGCACAATTCACAATAGCTAGACTGTGGAACCAACCTAGATGCCCTTCAATGGATGAATGGATAAAAAAAATGTGGCATTTATACACAATGGAGTATTACTCTGCATTAAAAATGACAAAATCATAGAATTTACAGGGAAGTGGATGGCATTAGAGCAGATTATGCTAAGTGAAGCTAGCCAATCCCTAAAAAACAAATGCCAAATGTCTTCTTTGATATAAGGAGAGTAACTAAGAACAGAGTAGGGTCGAAGAGCATGAGAAGAAGATTAACATTAAACAGGGATGAGAGGTGGGAGGGAAAGGGAGAGAGAAGGGAAAATGCATGGAAATGGAAGGAGACCCTCAGAGTTATACAAAAGTACATACAAGAGGAAGTGAGGGGAAGGGGAAAAATAATACAAGGGGGACAAACGAATGTCAGTAGAGGGAGCAGAGAGAGAAGAGGGGAGGGGAGGGGAGGGGGGATAGTAGAGGATAGGAAAGGCAGCAGAATACAACAGACACTAGTATGGCAATATGTAAATCAATGGATGTGTAACTGATGTGATTCTGCAATCTGTATATGGGGTAAAAATGGGAGCTCATAACCCACTTGAATCAAATTGTGAAATATGATATATCAAGAACTATGTAATGTTTTGAACAGCCAACAATAAAAAATTAAAATAAATAAATAAATAAATAAAAATTTCCTCATCTCAGTTGTTCTTGTCAGTTAATTTGTTCACATCCATGCATAGCTGACTAAAAACAAATATTTTTTTTGTGTGTGTATCTATCTCCATGTGCACACACACACACATTATAATTTTTGATATAAGAACAAAAGTTTTAATTAAAAAAATGAGTGACAACTCCTCACTTTCAACAGTGGGAGATAATGACATACATGCCTAATTCTTAATATTAAATTTCTATAACAATTTATTTGGAGATAACATCACTTTGCTGTGATCAGGGGAAGGAAAAATGTTCTGGATTTCTAAAGGAGGTAAATCTTAATTTTACCATTTTGTCTTGTTTTATTTTCATTGCCCATATGCACAGCTCCAGGGAAAGGTTATCTTTTTTTGGATGTTTGAACTTCCTGAACACATCTTAGTTAGAATAAATCAGTTTAGTTGTTACCAGGACCTCAGGGACTCGGTGTTACTGAGAATTTGAAAAACAAATTTCCATTTTGGAAAACAGGCCTATAATAAGGACATGCCTACTGTTGTCTCGGGACCTCATTTGCAACACTTTCTTAGCCTGCTTGCAGGTTGGACAAAGTTCTTGTGCCAAGTTGTAGGATGAACGATAACCAGACCCAAAATAAACCAGGCACTATGACAAGTTTTGAATTTTAATGTGTATTAAAAATGTTACCCCATCCTGAGGCTGCATTTGAAAGGGAGGCATAAAGATACAGGTGGCATTTGAAGGCCTGATTTACTAGATGTTATGGTGCAGTAAAGGTTGACAACATCTGTGTTGGATGCCAGCTCAAGACTCGCTCACCTTGAGTTTATTTTTAACTCCACAGGACGGAGTTAGAAATAACTCAAGGTAAGGTTAAGAGCGTGGATTCTGTAGCCAACTGCCTGGGTTGGACTCTCTCACCTGCTGAATGACTCTGGGCAAGCTGCTTACTCCATCAGTGCCTCAGTTTCTTCATCTATAGAATAGGGGCGAGTAACGGGCTCTCTCACAGGGCTGTTGTGAGGATTATTCTTTGGTGAGCTAGGTAGATGAAGGGATTCTGGGGATTACAATATGGTAGATATTTGAGAAAACCAACAAATATTCTCAATCCCTTTCTCCTTATGCCTTTCACCTTAGGCACAGGAAAAGCTGATATTTGCCTTCAGTTTCCCTTATAGCTAGGGATGGCCATTTGCACAGTTTTAGTCAATGGGATGTAAGGGAAAGTCTATAGGACAATATCTTGGAAAGGTGTTGCCCTCTCTATAAAAGGAATCACTGCTCACCCCTCTTTTTCCTTTGAATATGGATGTGATGTCTGTAACTGTAGCAGGCATTTATCACACATGGGGCGACAAATGACCGGGCAGGCAAGTGACTTGCAGAGATACCAGCCTGAAAATTCTTAAGCTGCAGAACCAGTGCCAGCACCTGCACACCACCTGACTTCTTGCTTGTAAGCGTCCATAGGTCCAGACGCTTTCTCTTACTTATAGCTAGAAACATTCTTAACTGATGCATATCATGACTACTCTCCAGTTATTATAATTCTTTCTGCTGGGTGTTGTGCTTTTCAAAATGTGCTTTTTGGAACATTTGCATTGAAATTACTTGGGGTTCTGGACAGTGATTCAGAAATTCCTGGGAATGGGGGTCTTTGCATTTTCATGTTAAACAAATTCTCTGGGTCATCCTGATGCACATTAAATTGAGAAACTTTAACCAGGTGTTGAATTATGGAGTTAATTTTTTTGTTGGGCAATCATTGCACATGTCCTAAGTACTGCATATTAGATGTGAAGCAACTCTGCTCATGAGGGTCTTGCTTTCTTGTAATAATTTCATCAGTTGCTATTAAAAAAAAATGTTGGCAAAGCAATAGGCCAATCTAAGAGATTAGGAAACTCTACCTGGAAGAGAAGGAGATTTCAGTCTTACAGTTTCAATCAAGTAGATGGTTTTATCCTACTAACTTGACTTCTGTGTTTCTGAATGTAATATTTTAAATAGTGTTATCCTAACTTTGATAAAATTTTATGACAGCATATTCTATGGAGCTAACTCCACAAAGCTAGTTCAATGGCTTAATCAATTTTATCTTCAGAACAGTAAAAATTATTATTTTCTATTTTTATTATGATCTTGCCAAAATTAGTTTCATTTAAGTAAATTCTTTTTCATGGGAAATTCAGAGGGACAACTTATAAGTTTATAGTTGTACTATTTATTTTGTGGTCATTATGTCAAATGAGTTCAACTTACCCAATTACAATGTTACAGATCCAAATTTAGTCAAGAGGGTTGGATTGGTTGGTCCATCAAATTTACATCACATGGAGTAAGTTGTGGCTAATTTCATATAGTTTTTATTAATATTTCCCCAGGTCAATTTTTAGTTTTCAACAAAATGTTATTCTTTAATGAAGCTTTAAAAAAATCTTTTAAAATTTTCTATTTTCAGTTTTAGTCTGTTAGTTATTTTGATTTAACTATTTGTACAAGCAATATTTAAAAATTTAATAAAAATGACTTTATATATACTTTTTGTTCTAATTTGTAATACCCTTCAAGGGCATGACCCAGTGATCTAAGACCTCACACTAGGTCCCACATCCTAAAGCGTCTACCCCCCAATAGTGCCACACTGGGGAACAAGGCTTTAATTCATGAGTCTTTGGGGGGCTTATTCAGATCCCACAATAGCAGATATGTAAGTTCAGAGTTTAGGGGAGAATTTAGATGTCATCTGATTAAATAATGCAATGACCTAGATTTGGATGAGGACACCTATAAAGGTCTTCAATAGCTGGAGAGAGTGTCCAACAAGGAATCCCTAGGGTACCACCCAGCACTGAAAAATAGAGAAGAAAATAGGTTCTGAGGTAGAAGTAAACCTGGACAGTGTGGATTTTGTAGAAGGTGTATGAAGAAAATTAAGGTGCAAGGGACCAGGTACAGATGACAAGGGAGGGGAGCTCAACTGAGGGCGGCACTGATGGTTACAATGGTCAAGGCAGAAGTCATCGGCTTCGATAAGAGTAGTTAGAGAATTGGGCGTTTAGAGCCTTGTTATAGTGGGGGGGGGAGGGAGAGAGGGAGAGAGAGAGAGAGAGAGAGAAAAGGAGACATGAAGCATTGTACCTTTTGAGGAATTTTACTCCAAAGGGAAGCAGAGAAATGAAGCAGATTGAAAGAGAGATGTAGGTAAGGGAGAGTTTTTGTTTTGTTTTGCTTTTTAATAAGGAGACTTTACAGCACACATAGACACTAATGGGAATGATAACATGGAAAGGAGAAAATTGGACATATCAACTAGAGGGGTGGTTTAGTCAGCTTTTTTGATGATGGGACCAAAAGATACAATAAGAACAATTTTAAAGAGGAAAAGTTATTTTGGGGCTCACAGTTTCAGAGATTCAGTCCAAAGATGGCTGACTCCATTCCTCGAGGCTCAAAGTGAGGCAGGACATCATGACAAAGTGCGTGGTGGAGGAAAGCAGCTGGGAACATGGCACCAGGAAGCAGAGGGAGAAAGACTTTCCTTTCCACAACAAAATAAATACTCAAAGACACGTCCCCAAGGATCCCCCTGCTCCAGCTACACTCTGTTTTCAGTTCTCACTAGGTAATCCCTATCAGGGGATTAAGTCACTGATTAGGTTAAGGCTTTCTTAACCCAACCTTTCTCATATAAGCTTTCTTGCATTGTCTCATGCATGAGTTTTGGGGGGACATCTCATATCTAAACCATAACAGGAAGGAACTATCTTCCCAGAAGCAGAAGCTCTGTGTCTCTCTAATATCCCACCAAGGGCAGGATTAAGACTGGGGGTGGGAGGTGGCCATGGGACAGCAGGGTTGAGGATGTTGTCAGAGAAGTTGGGAGAGGAGAGGTCTTCTTTGCTTTGGCTCCTGAATTGTGCCACGTAAGCCTGGTCCTTTGCCTACCTGTTTGGAAGAAGCCTGACTCCAGAAGGGGAGAGAAACGCCTATACTGGGAAGGAGGCTAAGGTGAGTAACAGAAAGAAAGAGTTATAGGGCATAACTTGAACTGCCTGCATCTAGTCTCACCACCCACACATCCTCTGATAGGTTTCAAGCTGTGGGAATTAAGACCACCCAGATGTGAATGAGAGGAGACTATTAATCAGTGCTTGCAAAGGAGTTGGCCACCATCATTTGTGTTTGGCAGAGGTTCCAAGGGAGGCCAAGGAGTGGGCAAGCTGAAGAGTGGAAACGTGGGAAGACTTCAGGTGTGCCCTAGTTGGAGGTTGTTGGCACAGGGAAACTGGAGGCAGGCTAGGAAGCGAGCCAATGTATGTAAATGGTGAGGGAGACATCTTTGATTTTCTCTAGTTGGTCCTAAGTTGGAAGCAGAATGAAAAAATTAGGGAAACTGGAAGTTATTGACCAAGTCTTGAATGTTTTGAGCTCACTGCTGCAGAGGCATAGTTTGGCTTCCTGGGAGGACTGCTGAAGAAGCTGTGAACCAGGGTTCTTGGTGTGTGCACGGCCTGTTTGTATATTCAGTGTCTCAAAGCCTGTACATTCTTTTTTTTTTTTTTTTTTTGCTTAAGCCACTCATGTTGGGTATCTGTTGTTTACAATTGAAAAAATCCTGACTATTACAGACAGGAAGTCCAGGGGCTTTGAAAAAAAGCTTGGAGGTGGAAGGCTGGATGAGTAAGCAAAAGAAACTCCAGAGACCATAAAACTGACTCATTTGATCTTCAGCAACCTGTGAGTTAGATCTCTCCATGTTTCAGATGGGAAATGGACTCATGGGAGGTAAGCAAGTTGCCAAGCTGAGGATCCAATGTGGAGTCCTCTAGTTTTAGGTCCAAGGTACCTGCTCTCAGGTCACCCTACTTTGGATTGAAAGACTCAGCTCTTATAGTCCAAAATGTCATGTCTTGATGTCAGTAGGTGTGTGTCACAATAAATAAGAAAACAAATAAAAAATAAGAAAACAAATGGTTTATGTGTTATCGAGGGTATATATATATGGTGGTAACGTGGTTTCTGAGTGTTAAAATCCTCTCTGCAGCAGGGAGAGAAACTGGCTTTACAGAAGTGTGAGAGTCATTAGAACTCATGACAAGTTGACTGGCCTGATTCAAGGCTCCATTCTCCATAGAACCAGATATCATGGCTTTAGCCAAGAATGTTTTTTATTATGTTTCTCCATGGATGATTAGGAAATTTCACTTTCTAGATCTGGATGGCCTCGTTAGAACAAATCCAGCTTTCTTCTTAAGTAAAAACTCTTGTTCAGAACTTGAGTTTTTAAGTTCCTCTTTTTCCTTAAAAACATGTGGTGAAGTGAACATGCTTATTGTGGACAGGTGACAAAACTATTGGTGTTCCTAATGAGGTATTCTTAGTCTCCAGGAGTTAGAGCACATTCCTTTTGCCATTTGTCTGTCTGACCTACTCCATGGTTGGCACATCAAAATGTCAGAAGGGGAGGAAAGATATATTGATGGTGACAGTGATTGGCAAGGCTGGTTCAGATCCTCGGATTTTATGAATTTGTTGGTCTATCATGTGTGAATTTGGGTTAATACCTCATCAATTGATTAAAACCAGAGAATAACAACAACAAAAACTGAAAAAAATAATGGCTGTGTTCCAGATTGCTAAGTGCAGCTAGTAAACAAAAACAGAACAGAAATCAAGGGTATCATTTGGCTATCATCATTTGATGGTAGCCTCTAAAATCTCATATCCCCCTTTTAATGCCTTAGAAGTGGAGTGACTAACCAGCCAACCTTTCTGTAGTAATTGGTATTGGTTTCAGTGTTGTCACATAGCCATTTTGTGATAATAACCAGGAGCCTTCATGGGTTAAGTCTGCTTAGAGTCTCAGAAGCTTCTTTTAGGAAAATTTTACTTGATGACACCCTGGGTAGAAGCCACTTCAAGAGGATGACATGTGCTGGGTTTGGTGGCTTGCACCTATAATTCCAGTGGCTCTGGAGGCTGAGGCAGGAGGATCTTGAGTTCAAAGCCAGCCTCCGCAAAAGTGAGGTGCTAAGCAACTCAGTGAGAAAGATGACTAACATCTCTGGCCCTTGCCTATTAAATTCCAATAGCACTAATCATATGACAATCAAAAATGCCCCCCCAATGTTAAATACATACTTTAGGTGAGTACCACTTCCACTTAAAATCACCCATATATTGAAAGGAAGGCTGAATTTTGAGATTGCAAACCTGGACCCAAGTTCTATCTTTCTCTGGTTATTTTTGAGTGTTTAGGACCAGTGGGGCTTTTGTGGCTGCTGGCACCTCCTAATTGGTCTGTGGAAATGGATTGCTTGGAGACATTCTTCCCTAAGTTCTATGAGACGGTGGCTCAGTATTACTGGCCTGTTATGCTTGAACCTCCCCTTCTTTTGGGAAATACCTAGCCCTTTTCTTTGGAAGCCAAGTCTCCTTTCACTCCAGCTGTAAGGTTCTAGGGTGGACTCTGAGGAACACAATATATAGAGCACCGTGCAATATGGGATTACAGCATCCTGTGCTCCTAGTCACATAGGTGGACATGTTCCCCAGTCTGGGCCAACCAGAGTGGTTCCTTGGGATTTTTTCACACTGAAGCTGATGGAGATTTTTTCACACTGAAGCTCTCTTCTCTAAGGTGATGCTGGAAGTTGTGAGTCCAGACGCTCCTGGCAACCTATAGATCTAGCTCATGGGGAACATAGGGGAGAGACAAAACCTGCATGGGGAAGAAGTGGGAATAAGAGAGATCATTGATATCTGATAGTGATCTCTGAGGCTGAGCAGTATCTCTGCCTTATCCCCTCTTCACTTAAGCTACTTCGATATGTCAAAGCCTAGAGAAACCCAGCTAACCTAGTTGCATTTTCATGTAGTCTTTCCATTATTTGGGGAACTATACAGTAGCCACTAAATACGTGTAACTTTTGAGTAATGAAAAGTGAGTTAGTACAAATTGATATGAAAGTGTACATACTGAATTTCAAAGACTTAGTACTAAAGAAAATGTAAAGTAGTTCAATAATTTTTATATTAGGCATATGTCAAAGTGATATTCCATGTGGCTACTTGAAAATTAAAAATTACATGTATGACCCACATTATATTTATTTTAGATAGCACTATTCTAGCATATCTATCTCCAATACTAACCTCCTTGCATCAAATTTCCTAGTTACTGAGTCCACAGATTAATTTCCTAGATTCATGTACCAGAAGAGATGGACATCCTAAAGAATTCTGGCTAACTGCATTTCCCTGCAATTTGCAGATCTCAATTCCGATAAGCAAGATACAATTTATGAGAGTTTAGTTCTGTTACTTGTGAGCTTCCCCAGTGAGACTGAATGGACTTCCAAGAGCACAGCAAAGCCCCAGTCCCTAGTCCCTCCCAACACCACTGAGTGATAAGCTGTGTCAATGGCTGAACAATCCCAGTTAATGACATGCTGCTGGCTTCCAGCCAGCACATAGTAGTATTTTCCTAAGAGAAGAAAGCAGCCTATAATCCCTGCCCTTCATGTCACTGACATTTATTAGTGCTTTTCAAAAATTCAGTGACACATATTAAGGAATTTAAGTTGCAGGTGCAGTTTCTACTATATTTTAGAGATGTGTTGATGGAATAGGAGATTTATGTGGCTGTCAGCACCTCCTGGTTAGTCATTGAAAGTAATTGTAGTGATCATGAGCTTCAGAGATCTCTAAATTATAGCTTGACACCTCATACAAATTAGATCCTGATTAACTCCTGGAGAGGCTTGAGGGTAATTGATTGAGAGGTGAACTAGCATACAGATACATACACATAAACACGTGTACATGTGTGTGTATATATTCTAAAAGCCTCCTCAATCCTACAAGTTGATTGGGGCCCTCTGAGTGAGCATGTATGGTCTAGAGACCCAAGAATCCATTTGTTCAGAGAACACTTATTGGGATCATGAGCATTTCTGGAGGGCCCCAAACCTAGGCCAAATACACTGGCATATGCTTGGCAGTTTGTAAACTGCAGAGGGTAGCAGTCACTTCAGAGGACCTATCTTCAGGAGTTCACAAGATCACTAGCCTAGTAGAAAGGGGGAAAATGCTGGAAGAGTTTTCTGAAGAATCACAATGCAATGGAAAGAACATAGAATATTGATTATAAAATCTGAATTTGAGTCCTAGAACCATCATTTACTAGTTGCTGTTACTTCAGGAAAGTTAGTTAGCATAAATTTCCAAATCTATAAATTAATAACGATGTTAATAACAATAAAAATAATAATCCCAAACTTACAGGGTTGGTTTGAGGACTTGAGATGATGTATCTAAAAGCAATGTTATCAATAGAAGATCACTTTATAAATACCACTTAACTTTCTGATTTATAAATAACTTTGGTAATAGGGATTTCTCATCTATGATATAATATATACACACAGGGTGGTAATTTTCCAAAAATTTGAACACAATTAAATACATTAATAGTAGAATTTTACTAAACATATAATATTATCTTTTGATAATTATTTAACATTGGGACAAACAAAAAAGACCAATGGACTATGCTTCCCTTCTATATGATCCACATAGATGCTCTGAGAATAATCCCTAAAAAAACCCTAACACCCATTGCAATTTGTTTGGAAGGTTCTGGTAACTACTATGTCAGTCCAGACCCAGGGAATGGCCTGACTTTGAAGTAGGTGAGAGCAATGCCTAGGATTTTGTTCAAGTTTGATTTTATTTGATCCACCCTTCCCCCAGCTAGTTATCAGCAGTTTAAAAGGCAACACAACACAGGATGTGAGTGAGTTGGTATGGTTCCCTGTCGTCGCTTCTTGTATTTCATGGAGGTACCCCTCCTTCCCCGCAGGTTTGTTGGCCTTGTGCAGCCTTGCTGAATGCTGAATGAAAAGTTTGCTAGCTTGCAAAAGTGCAAAACCAAATGCTTTTTGTACCTCAGTATCCAGGATTCTTATTGGGACATACAAATAATTTGCTGCCTCAGCAAGAAATCTCTGGGGTCTAGATTCTGGGTCTAAAAATTCTGACCAGGCCAGAAAGCCATCCATTCATTCATCCTTTCATTCATTCCTCCATTCCTCCAAGTATTTGGGATTGCCACATAAGAAACACATTTCTGGGTTCATGTCTGATTTAAACTCTGTTTTCTGGAAGAGACAAATAGATTGAGAAACTACACCAAATATTGTAGCATTAGGGTGTCAGTTCTTTGGATTAACATTCTTTTATTCTCAGTGGGTTTATGTTACAAAATACAATTCCCCTTGAGAGAGCACCATAATGTTAGTGTGTGTTAGTTTTGATCTACTTTGTTAGAATTCTTCTGTAATGGCACATGGCAGAATAAATATGCCTGTGGGATGAAAAGAGGTTTAGAAAAATCTGGACAGGAAAGGTAAGCAGGAATCACTGAAAACACTTCTCTTTTCTTCATGATTTTGCATAGGACTTGCATGGCCAAAATGTCTGCTTCTTCAGCTTTCTCTATAGTCAGTTCTGCATTTATTCTTTAAGAACAGACCCAGAGGGCTTATTCAAAGTGGAGGTTATGGTCTGCTGTGGGCAATGGCTGGGCAGGTCACAGTGGTCCCAACTGTTCCTCCTCAGTTGATCACTGGTAGTCAGGTACAGAATTTCATTCATATTGCTCAGAGAATGTCCCCTACCAAACAGCTCATCAGACTTTCAGGAAGGCGGGTTGGGTTTAAATGCATGTCTACTTTGTCAAAAGTGAGTCAGTGATTTCCTCTATAGCTTATTTTTCACTAATGGCCATTGTTGAGTATTGCTTCTTTCAAAGTGAATTGGCAACTGGGCCAATGACAAGAACTAATAATAATCAAGGAATTATAGAGAGATATACACATTTTATCCATCCATCCATCCATCCATCCATCCATCCATCCATCCATCCATCCACCCTTTCCTCCTTGCAACCATGAGTCTAACATATTTACAGCTATATATTCTTTCATCCATGCATCTAATCTACCGCCTTACTCATTTTGCAAATGTTAACTGGGTACTTGCTCTTGTGCAGAACTCTGGTTAAGTGCTATGGAGGATATAATGGTAAGTTAGATATGGTCCTACCAGCAAGGGGATTCTACTTTAATAGGGGCAATAAGTTATTCATATTATGCTTAAAGGTACAGTCGACATTTATTTATGATCCACTGCACTTGCACCACATCTGGCACAATCTCCTTCTGCTTTCAATGAGCTTACATTGTAAGACTGAATTAGCCAAGCACTGAAATAACTACAATAAAAAGCAAATTGTGATATATGACATGAAAGACACACAAAACAAGAGCCTTGAGAATGAGAAAGAGAAGCACATATTGTTTATTAGGGTAGTGCTGCAACAGAGGGGAAAGTAAAACTCATGAGGAAAGTTTATTTGAAAGGTGAACTAGATTAGGGAATTGGAGATGATGGGAAAGCAATGTCATAGAGGGAGAGAAATCATAGCCATATTTAAGAAAGAATAAGAAAAATGAAGGGTACAATAATGTGTGAAGGGGAGTGGTGGGATGACTATTTTAAATGTTGAGGGGAAAGTCTGGAGTCAATGGGAGCCATTGAAGGTAGTTGAGTGGTAATATGAGAGGAGCTGTAATCTAGGAAGATTATTTGGCCACAATTTACAAAAGTGGGCTAGAGGAGTAAGACAATAGGTGAGGAGATCATTTATGAAGCAGTTAAAGTAGTCCTGAGGGAGAATTGATGAACATTTAAACTAAAGTAAAAGAAAGTTTGATCTAGGCACCTAGAGGTAGAACCTTCATCCTTTGCTAATGAAGTAGAAAATACATTTTAATAACAGCATTTAAAATAAAAAACTGTCAATATATATTTTATTTAGAGACAGGGTCTCACTGAGTTGCTTAGTGCCTCGCTGTTGTTGAGGCTAGCTTTGAATTTGCAATCCTCCTATATCAGCCTCCTGAGCCACTGGGATTATAGGCATGCACCACTGCGCCTCAGTGGAAGTTTATTTTTAGTAAACTGGGAAGCAGGATCTTTAGAGCAGTGAGTTGATACTTTCCCTGCTCAGTCCCTGGGTTTCAGGCTGCTGTGGAAGAGGAAAGAACATGGAAGAGGGTTATAGATGGGGATGTTCAGGGCCAGAGGTGTACATCATGTCAGCCCACATTGCATTGACTAGGACTTGGTCAAATGATCTCACCTAACTTTAGAGGAGTCGGAGACACTGTATCTACTCTACAGTAATAACAATGCTACGTCACAGACCACCTAAAACTCAGTAGCTTGTGAAACAGAGGGAATTTATTGTCTAGCCTCATGGCTCTGCAGGCTGACTGTAGCCTGGTGCATCTAGGTGGGCTTGTCTGGTTGGCTCTGCCTCAGCTGCAAGCCTGGCCAGGTTGGCCTTTACTGTGGGTTGGGATCAGGTCTGCTCCCTGTATGTTCATTGCTGGAATCCAGGCTCAAAGAGCAGCAGCTATGTGAAGGAAACTTCTCAAGGAAATGGCAGAAGCATATGACATGTATTAGTTTCCCAGGGCTGCAATAACAAAAATATTGTAAACTTTGATGCCTTAAAGCCATAGTAATTTATTCTTCCATGGTTTTGGGGGCTAGATGTCTAAAACCAGTCAGGAGGACTGTGCTCCCTCTGAATAGTCAAGTGAAGGTTCCTTTCTACCTCTTTTTCCAATTTTTATCAACATAAATAATTTCCATTTTTCATAATTGTATTATTAGAAAAGAAATTCTCCTGGTGAAGCATCCTGTTATATTACAATTTGGAATAAGGGGTTTCAATTATAGGGAAAGATGACTATTAGGACATTAACTCATAAAGCAGTGGATAATAGTAGGTCATAAGCAAACCACACAAGTGCTTTGGCCTCCTGGAAGGGATATTGTCATGGGCCACTATATTTGGGGCAGTTCTCATGAAAACAGTGGGAACAGAGCTGGGCCATTACCTTTGCAGGGTGGAAATGATCCAACTTGATTTTGAAACAAAAGCTGATTAGATAAGGACAAAGGGTGCCTCATCAACCAGGCTGGCCTCTGGGCCCCAAGAGATAAGAACTCTGTGCTGGGGAACAGGTTTCCCAGCAGCAATTGCACTCTGTTTGGAATATGAGTTGATCTATGCTAATGAATCATATTTCATCATTTCCGGGAGGTGATGCCAGAGAAGGAACTATTGTCTCATGAAACCTTTTTATAAAAACTGTTTATCTGGTGTAGTCTTTATGTTTAGCTTTTGTACCAAAATAATTTCTGAATGATGATTCACTTTCAACCTACAATGTCAGGCCCAGATGTGACTAATGTGAAATGATGTTGGCTTGTTTTTTGTTTGGATTTTTTTTTTTTTAATTTTAAAGAGCCAGTGAGCAGTTTTTGCTGAGGTCTCAGGATTTTCTGAGATTTTTGTGAGTGCAGAGTTGCAGAGCATTATCCTCGGCAGGGTCTGATGGTCAAGGGTGCTGGCCTATTAGGGGCTGGATGATCAATCTGGATGAAGCATGTAGGCAGCCCAAACACTGATAATGGATTTAGGGACTCTCTTTGTATCCGTGGGTTGTTGATGATCTTTGTAATTGTGAGAACTTCAGAAAAGAGAGCAATGGTTTCTAATGTCTGAATGGTTACCAATTCTTAATGATCTAAATGTAAGATTTTATGTTAGAATATGTGTGATTATTAAGATGTGTTCCCTTGAAAAGTTTGGAGAGGTCCTGGAAATGACTCTTATCGTCAAAATGTGATGTGGGAGAAAAATAAGAGGAAACAAGAGAACGTGGGATTGTAAAGTAAGTGGACAGAATCCTCATACTTTCAGATGACTCTCATCATACTGTGTGCTTCAGATTACATGAGATCAGCTGATGAGGAGTCCAGGTAGCCCAAGGGCAGGGAGCAGAGAACCATTGATCCCTAGGGTTGGACATGCATGTCAGAGGATGTGCTCTGACAGCAGGATAACAAGACTCCCTGGAGTTCATGACAGAATGTAGAATTTCTGGAATGTGGTAGCACTGAAGAAGGGCTGCTTGACAGTGTTATATTCCAACCACAGAATCAGAGTTGTTATACATTATTTTACATGTGTTTGCAGCCACATGATATTAGGCATGATGTGGTTAAACCAGGGATGAGACCCAAATGCCTTGAATGACAAAGTGGTTTTTGCAAATGATTGAAACACTAATGTTTCTTACTAACTTCCAGCTTAGTGTTGCCAGAACTTAAATTTTCAATAGGAACTCAAGAAAATACTATTTTTTTGAAAAATTTTCTGATTTAAAAATTTGACACTGAAGTCCAAGATTTTAAAGTGCTGTGTAGCCAAACTAGTCAAAGGTATACCTGGCTAGTGGTTATTACAGTTTACAGCCTTGATGCAATGCAGAAACTCTCGAAAGTACTGTTGCTAAGAGTATACACATGCATACTCAAATAATCCAGTCACAGACCTGTAGAGGACAGGCAAGAGAGAGACTGATAACTTCTTCTGGGTAACAGCATAACATTAAAAAAATAAAAATCAGAATCCAATGATTTGCATATTGAGAACAAGCAAAGCCTTTAAATATTCATTGATAGAAGATTTGACTGAAAAACTGTCCTTGGACGAGTATGTAAAAGAAAACCATCATAAAATATCTGTGACCGATTTATAATAAAGGCCCTAAAATACAATGCAGAATCTTGGCATTGATAATGTGGAACAAAGGAAACATTAAATAGGTGAAGAGGACTAGACAGGATGGAGAATGTTCTTCTAGTCAATGGAATATAGCATTTTTTTTTTTTTTTACCAATTTTCCAGGGAAGAAGAATTAAAAGTTGGTGTTAGAATTCTTTCAGATATTCGCATGTCTCTGAGTTAAAGAATTTATTCCTAGTTGGATTGAGACTGACATATGGGTGGGTGAATAGACACATACACATGGATAGATATGTGCATAAACAATGGGCAGGTGGATCCTGACTACAGACCTTACATAACCATTAGAGTTAAAATTTTAGTGATGCTGGTGGTCAAAATCAAGTGACCTGCACCTTATCTGGGTTTCTGCCTTCATTTTTCTTTGGATGTGATATACGTAAGATAATGATGCATGACAAGAGACTGTACCTGACTAAGTATAATAACTCTATTTGTAACAACCAAACAAGGTAGGATTGATAAAGTTACTAGTTGGGCTCTTCCTTGGTAATGATATTCAGAATAAATGATATATAATCACGCATAACTGAGCCAGCCCAGAGGTGCTAGGTCTGCCTCTTGGTAATAGCATTCTTGGTTCTGTAACAGTTACGGTGATTACACTTCTAATATTTATGGCCTCAGTTTTACTGATCATTTTTTAAAAGACCGACTTACTTTAGTTTCAGGTTCATAGCAAAATTGAGAGGATGTATAAAGATATCCCATAGGCCTCAACTCCCCACACGTGAACAATCTCTTCCATCATCAGCATCACCCACCAGAGTGCATTTGTTATAGCTGATGAACCTACATTGGCACATTGTTAAGGAAATGGACAAAGTCCTCATACTCTCAACTATGGACTTTTACCCCAAGTCCATAGTTGACATTAGGGCTTCCCCTTAGTGTTTTGCAGATTGGACAAGTTTAGAAAGACTTGTATTCCTGGCAATCCCTGTTACCATAATTTTGCCTTTTATAGAATTTCAGATAGTTAAAAGCATACAGTATGCAGCCTTTTTGGAATGGCTTCTCTCAGTAATATGCATGAGGGTTCTCCATGTCTTTTCATGGCTTGATATACCATTTACCTTTTGTGTTGATGTTGATATTGCTCATATTAATATTTTGTTGTGTATCTATTGTCTGGATTTACCAAAGTTTACTTTTCCATTCACCTATAGAGGACATCTTGGTTGCTTCCAAGTTTTGAAATTATGAATAAAGCTTCTATAAATGTCTGTGTGCCAGTTTTTGTGTGAATTTAAGTTTCAACTCCTTTAGGTAGACACCAAGGAGTTAAAGTGCTGGATTGTATGGTATGAGTATGTTTAGTTTTGTAAGAAACCACCAAACTTTCCTCCCAAATGCCTAAACTACATAGTGCTCCCACCAGTAGTGAGAGTTCAAAGCCAGTCTCAGCAAAAGTGAGATGCTAAGCAATTCAGTGAGACCCTGTCTCTAAATAAAATACAAAATAGGCCTGAGGATGTGGCTCAGTGGTTGAGTGCCCCTGAATTCAACCCCCAGTAAAAACAAAACAAAATAAACAAAACAAAACAAAACAAAACTAAATAAACAAAACAAAACAAAACTAAATAAACAAAACAAAACTAAATAAACAAAACAAAACAAAAACTCAGTTAACTATTTTGGGTCAATTTAACTCTAGTGAATTTATTTCTGGAATCTCTATCTATTCAATTGATGTATTTGTCTGTTCTTTAACCAACACCACACTGTCTTTAGTTCTCAAACTTTATGGTAAGTCTTGAAGTCAAGTAATATCAGTTTTCTAATTGTTCTTCAATTTTTTTTTTTTTTTTTTTACAATTCTGGGTCTTTTGCCTTTCCATATAAATTTCAGAATTAATTTGTTAATATCTACAAACTCATCTAGCAGATGTGGTAGTGCATGCTGTAATCCCAGCAGTTTGGGAGGCTGAGGAAGGACGATTGCAAGTTCAAAGCCAGTCTTAGCAACTTAGTGAGGCCCTAAGCAACTCAGCAAGACTTGTCTCTAAATAAGATATAAAAAAGGGCTAGGGATGTGGCTCAGTGGTTACATGCCCCCTGGGTTCAATCCCCAGTACCTATCCATATCTGTATCTCTATATCTACAAGCTAGTTGGGATTTGATTGGGATTGCATTGATCTGTAGATCAGATTGGGAAGAACAGACATCTTGACAATATTATGTATTTCCATGAGCACTTATATCTCGTCTTTTATTTATTTCAAATAATTCAACTAATTCCTTGCTGATTTTCTGCCTGTGGGTCTGTCCATTTCTTTCATCAGAGTTTTGTAGTTTTTTTTTTTTTGTATAGATCTTGTATATATTTTGTTAGATTTATATTTAAGTATTTCATTTGGGGGTAATAATATAAATGGTATTGTGTTTTGAATTTTAAATGGTATTGTGTTTTGAATTTTAAATTTCTCTTGTTCACTGCTGGTATATAGGAAAGGGATTGATTTATGAATATTGATCTTGTGTCCTGCAACTTTTCTATATAATCTATTCTTAGTTCCAGGGGAAGGAGGGAGGAAAGAAGGAAGGGGGAGAGAGAAAAAGAGAAAGGGGGAGGGTAAGAGAATTCTTTTGGATTTTCTACATAAATGATAATGTCCTCTGCAAACAAAGACAGTTTTATTTCTTCCTTCCCAATCTACATATACTTTAAATCCTTTTTCTTACCATATTTTATGAGCTAGAACTTTCAGTACAAAGTTGAAAAGGAGTGATGAGAGGGGAAACATCTTTGCCTTATTCCTGAACTTAGTGGGAATACTAACAGAATTGTAGAGAGTTGGTATGATTCTTCCTTAAATGTTTGTTAAAAATCGAAGTGAAAAGTGAACCATCTGGGGATGATGTGTTCTGTTTTGATAGAATATTAATTACTGATTCACCCTCTTGAATAGATATTGCCTTTCAGATAGTCAATTTCTGCTTATATAAATATTTGGCTGATTGTGTCTTTTAAGGAATTGCTCCATTTCATCTGAGTTATTAAATTTGAGGGGATAAAATTTTCAGAATATACTTCTGTTGTTCTCTTTATGTCCATTGGTTCAGTGGTGGTACGGCATTTTTCATTTCTGATGTTAATAATTTTTGTTCTCATTTTGCCTCCTAGTTTTGTCAATTTTATTTATCTTTTCAAAGAACACCTTTTGGCTTCATTAACTTTCTCCATTGATTTTCTGGTTTCAATATAATTTTCTGCTCTACTTTGCATTTCTTTTCTTCTGCTTATTTGGATTTAATTTCTCTTCTTTTTTAATTTCCTAAGGTGGAAGCTTAAGTTGTTGATTTGAATCTTTCTTCTTTCTAACATATGCTCTCAATGCTATAAATTTCCCTCTAAGTGTTGCTTTTTCTGCATTCCCCAAATTTTGATTAGATGCATTTTCATTTTCATTTAGTTCAAAGATTTCCTCTTTAACTCATTTTTTCCCATAGGCACAATATCTTTATTTTGTTTATTTATTTTTATGTGGTGCTGAGGATCGAAACCAGTGCCTCATATATGTGAGGCAAGCGCGCTGTCACTGAGCCACAACCCCAGCCCTAACTTAAGTTTTATTTGGAAGTGTGTTGTTTAATCTCTATGTTTTGAGATCCTCCAGTTGTCTTTCTGTTATTGACATCTAGTTTAATTCCATTGTGGTATGAGAACAGACATTGTATGATTTCTATTTTTTTTAATTATTAAGGTGTGTTTTATGGGTGGAATGTAGTCTATCTTAGTGAATGTTTCACATGAGCTTGAGAACAATGTCTGTTCTGCTGTTGTTGGATGAAATACTATGCAGATGTGTATTACATCCAGTTTATTGATGATGTTGTTGTGTCTTTACTTATTTTCTGCCTACTGGATCTGTCCATTTCTGATAAAGGCATGTTGAGGTCTCCAACTGTAAGAGTAGATTCATCTCTTATTGGCTCCTTCCCCTGTAAGCCACAATAAAGGTATTTGCTCATAGGTTCTCCCTCCCTCTGCCTTGTGAAAGGGCCCAGTGATGGTCTGTGTGGTCCCCTGTCTTTTCAATGGAAGTCATTTCCTGATCTGTTGGCTTTACCATATCTAAATAATTAGGAAACCTATTAAAACAGGTATGCGGACCCTTTGGCCACATTATTCTTCTGGAATTATTACTTTTTAAGTTTTAGGCTAAAGGATGTAAAAAAAAAAAGGAAAGATCACCTTGACTGTGGTCCTCATGTGGCCTTTTTCTCTTGTGCCATTCTAGCAGGATTACAGTGTACCAATGAGGGTGTGTGGATGGAGTAACCTCTATGTATACATGTAGGTGCATATATGTTTATACTATTTTTTCACATAACATTGGAGATTAAATATGTATAAAGAACAGATCATTACAATTTATACATAGAAGCAATTTTAACTACTTGATATTATGAAATATTTTATTTATAATGTAATGTAACATCACTTAACTAAATGACTGTTCCATTTTTGTCATTTTGAATTTTTTTTCCTTTCCACAAAATAATTCATATGTGAGAGTCTTTGTACAAAAACTCTCTCTGCCCTGAGGATTGTTTGTTTAAAATAAGTTTTTTGAATTAAAATTATTGAATCAAAGGATATCAAATATTTTTCTTTTCTAGTGTATGTTGCCCAAATCTGTATCTATTTTATATTTTGTCAATAGAAGATATTCATTTCATAATATTTAAAAATTGAAGAATTATATAGAATTTTTAAAATAGAAAACAAAACCACATGCACATTTTATATTGTGAAATGAAATTTATGAACTATCTGTCTAGAAAATAAAATGCTACCCAATACTTACTGAATCAAAAGCTCTTGGAATGATACTTTAGCAACTTATATTTTTAATAAACTCCCCAAGTTATCCATAGGTACACTGAAGTTCATTTTTATTAACATTAGCTATTTTATAGGTAAGGAACAGAGGTTCAGAGAGATTCTTTCTTTCTCAGGGACACAAGTTCCTGATTTATAATGCAGGTGGTTTGGTGGACACACTCTAAAAATGTTAAGCCAGAAGCCATTTTAGAAAGTCATTAATTCTTGCAGTTGCCTGCTCATTAGAGCTGTCTCCTGACCTAACCTGCTGTAATTAAGGGTCAGGAGATAGTTCCATTACAATCTCTTTTTAACTTGGGATTGTCATTCAACTTACGTTTGCCTTATTCAGAGAGGAAGCCTATTTATTAAGCCATTCATCAGTTTGCTCTTCTAAAAGTCACCCGTGTGCTTTGTCCTTCTGCAGTGCCTATTAAGTCTGTATTTTTCCATTTGGAAATTTATCGTCATGACCTGGCATTTATTTCAGTGATTTGGGAGGAAATTGAAAAGCAGTAGGAGTTTGGAGGAGAGATCCAGGCCTCTCAGAGTGAAGATTTCTTTGAGTTGTCTGAGGGTGGGTGGGTTTGATCACTGGTCATGTGCCCTTTCAGGGAAGCTAAGTTAGTGAGCACACCTGAGTGCAGGACTTCCCAGCTCTGTTTCTGAAGTCCCACCTCTGGGCTTGAATCAGGGACATTTTCTGGGAAATTTGATGACAGAAGAGGATAGGCTTTCAAGGTGCTAATTCACAGAAATGTCAGGCTTTGAGTACTTTTAGAAGTAGAAATCTAGGAAACCACCTCAATTGTCATTTTCTTTTGAAATACACATAGATTTTTGCCTGTATTATGCCTCACTTCAATTTGGGGGCCCTTGCCATTAGATGTTTATGGGATGGTTATATAAACTTCTAAGCAGGATGCACAACCCAGCTTCTCTACCTTGACCCTGCCCTTGTCAGGTCTGATCCAAATCA
This sequence comes from Marmota monax, assembly GCF_021218885.2. NCBI lineage: Eukaryota > Metazoa > Chordata > Mammalia > Rodentia > Sciuridae > Marmota > Marmota monax. The sequence goes on from NW_026693245.1 coordinate 10,614,523, forward strand.
GATAAAAAAGAAACCGTAGTGAATCAATTGAATATGGAATTGTCCTTTTCTCCTGGTTCCAATTCCAATCCTTTGAACACTCAAAGCATTTGTTATACATCTCTCTCTTGCCTTTTGCTCCTGAGATTCCATAACATTATGGAAGTAAAAGAAAAAAGGAATGTGAATATCAGTTCCATGAGTCTTCTCTTATAACTAAATTTTTTTGATGCAAATACGAATATTTAGATTTTACAATAGTTATTTTGAAAAAGATAATCCCCACATTTATTTGTTTGTTTGCTTATATATTTATTTATTTATTTGTTACTGGGGATTGAACTCAGGGGCACCTGGCCACTGAGCCATATTCCCAGCCCTATTTTGTATTTTATTTAGAGACAGGGTCTCACTGAATTGCTTAGTGCCTCACTATTGCTGAGACTGGCTTTGAACTCATTATCCTCATGACTCAGCTTCCCTGGCTACTGGCATAACAGGTGTGTACCACCGCACCTGGCAATCCCCACTTTTAAAAGAATTGTAATAGCAATGGATAAAATCTTAATCTCGGTGCCTGCAAACATACAAGAAATGAGCATTTGTGTAAACAACTTTGTAAAAGATTTTTTTTAAAAAAAAGATACATAGACTATATGAATTGTATGTGATAAACTCTTCTAAACTCTAAAGAATAAGATAGGCAAAATGATTTTCAACAAATGTTTTATTGATGTTTGTTATCTCAGCTAAATATCATTTGGGCCAAATTAATGATCCTCAAAGTTTTCATTTTTTTCTACAATCTGTTTACTCATTAGCACATCAGGATTACTGATGCTATTATTGAGAACATGTGTATGCCATGTCTTATGTTGCAGGATATGATCCTAAATCATATGGTTCTTATACTGAGAACACATATGCTGCTTTATACATGTGACCTTTGAAATGATCTATCTTATACTAATTCCTTAGTAATGATTGTCTTGACTACACTCTTTTTAGGATACACTAGTGAACAGAGTCATAAAATAACTCATAAACTTGGAAAATTTCACCTATCATTCATTGCAAGCCTCAACACTGGTTATCTTCAACTTTCCACATCAGCTGCTACAATTTCTCTCAGGATATAATTATATCCATGTTAGTTCACTTCTATTTTCTTTACTCAGTTTAGAGGAAGATTTTTTTTTTTTTTTTTTTTTTTTTACCAAACAAGATTTAGAACAACTGAGGGATATCAATTTTGGGGAAAGACATTATGAAATTGCATAGTAAGAGAATAAAACCTTTTCAATTTAATGGAGTACATATGTATTGACAAAAGATAAAAGAAGTTCACATCATAAAGGAAAATAAATGTAACTCTAAGAATAGTGTATTTTCCCTCCAGATGGTTCATTCGTTATTCTTAGAATGTATTTGATCTTTGGTGTTTTTCCAAAGTCTGAGCCAAAGTGAATATTGTCAAAGGCATCCTATTAAATAAGTAGATCATTCCCTGCAGCCCTTTCCATTTAGTGCAATAAATGTTTGCTAATAATGTCTACATGCAGGGTAGTGATACAGAAAGAAGGGAGAGAGAGAGAAAGAGAGAGGAGGGAAGGAGGGAGGATCAATGCTTTAATTCTTCTGAAGGGGGGGAAAACCCACTGTAAGAATATAAGCAATAATAAAACAATTCAGGGCTGGGGTTGTGGTTCAGTGGTAGATCGCTTGCCTTGCACGTGTGAGGCATTGGGTTTGATCCTGAGCACCACATAAAAATAAAATAAACAAAGTAAAGGTATTGTGTTCATCTACAACTAAAACATTTTTTTAAACCCAACAATCTAGAGTTTAGTAGTAGGTCAGATAGCAAGTACTATTTATTATCACATGGGACACTCTGAGCTAGATACTGTGGCTACCAGGGAGAATAAGAAGATGTGGTGTTTGTCTTCAAGGAACTTACAGTATATTAGTGAGGAGCATACCATGGTGGGGGCGGGGAGGAGATATGAAATGTGGAAATCAGTAGATCTGAAAGCTATCATAGTACTATAAATTAACAGAGTACCACGTTATTGCACAGTGACTTAGTCGGTGGGTCTGTTTCTCTGAGGAAGTGACATGTAAGCTGAGATGAAGGAGAATGCACTAGCTGGAGACAGCACATGCAAATGATTATATTTCGGGAGAGTAGGAGTGCCGCAGTCTGGCTGAGCACACAATCACAAGCCACCACACACCTTGTAGATTCAAACAGCAACTCTTTATTCCCGAACTCACACCAGCCGTCTATAATCACGTTCTGGGGAAATCCAGGTTCTCTGCCCAAATCCACATCCACTGGGCTTCTGTCTCCCAAAAAATACTGTCTGAATCCCGTGAGAACTCAAGGGGAACTCAGGCAGCAGGATACGCCCTATTCCCAGCAGGAATAATCTTATACCTTAAACCTGGAACCTAAACTGGGAACGCCCTAAACCCGATTATCCTAAACCGGGAACACCCTAAACCCGGATCCGCCCTGGTCCTTGAGCAAGGTCACCTACATGCAATGTCACTGCAAAATGTCCTATTTCCACGAGTCCTTCCACTAAGCAACATGGGGTACGCTGGCAAGGAGATTGTCATACCTACTTGGCTAATGGCTCCCAGCATAGGAGGGCCATCCATCACCTCCTGAGGGCTGAGAGAGTGAGGGAGCAGCTTCAGAACCCAGAAGAAGAGAGCCAGGCACCATCAATCCTGAAGTGATGCTGCAGAGAAGGAGCTGAGAAACCTACCCCTCCTTCTGCTCCTTCACTCCTAGCAGGGGCTTCCTGCTGGCCAAACCCAACCGGAAGCCAGTGGGCAAGAAAGACAGGCCCAAACAGGTCAGCTTCTTGACCATGGACATAGTTCCAATTTGGGGAGTATGTTTGTCCGTTTATTATTTACCTGGAAACTTTCTTTTTTTCAAATAAAATACCTTGAAAAATAGTATATAATCAAAGATATTATTCAATATCTGTTAGAATCTCTAGATCCAATTTAAGAATTTAAATGTGACTTTATTACAGAATTAAAATTATTGATGGAAAATATTATATTATGAAAACACTTAGAATATACTAGAATATACAAATTGGAGTAAGTCCTAATGAAGGTATTTTTTTTTTCATTTGAGCTATATTATTTCCTCTATTGGAGAAGTCAAAACCTTTTAGTAGCCAATAAAATTTTGGGCAACTTTATGCAAAATAAACAACAAAAAGACAATCAAGCCAGGTGTGGTGGTGCATGCCTATCATCCCAGCAGCTCAGGAGGCTGAAGCCAGTGGATGGCAAGTTCAAGGCCAACTTCAGCAATGTAGAGAGGTCCTAAGCAACTTGGTGATACCCTGTCTCAAAATAAAAAAATAAAAAGGATTGGACATGTGGCTCAGTGGTAAATGCTCTGGGTTCAATCCATGGTACCCAAAACAAAAACAAAAACAAATAAACACATATATAACAAATTAGAATAAATAAATAAAATAAAAAAGTAAAACCAAACAAATAAACACCAACAACAAAAAGAACTGGAACTCCAACTTTTGGAAACACTACACAGTGATTTATTATGTCAGATGTATTTGAATTATTAACTAAAATCCCAAATGCAGTGGTATTACCTCATCAATCATAGGTTCATACCAAAATGAAGAGGAAAATAAAATGAAAAGTAGCAGCAATTTTCTTGAACTCGGGGCTTTATTAGTCAAGACTTTTGGTTGTGACAGAACTTTACTCAATGGGGGTCAAGCACAAAGGAGAATTTTCTCATCACAAAACTGAACAATACCGTAGAAGTGGCTGCGGGCACTTGATCCAACACTCAAATCATGTTGACAGACGAGGCTCCCTCTCTTTGCTTCATTGCCAACCAGTCACCTTCTGGCTCCATTCTTTCCGCTTCACTCTTCCTACCTGCGACAGGGAAGATGGCTGAAGGTGGCCATCAGCAGTCCAGGGTGGAACATCTTCCTTTAGAGTTTAGCACAACCCTGAGGAGGAGGGAGGAGCTTTTTTCCAGAGAAGACAAGGATTATTCTCAGCAAAGTTGGTCCTAACCTTAAAAATCAATTTAACCTCTTTGAAATGCGCTTTCTACATTTGTAAAAGGTTTGTAAATTTAAATGAATGTTGCACGTGAAGTGTGAGGGCTGAGACAGACACAAGGCATTCAAGGAGCCATAGTTTAAAGGAAAGAGAAAGTGGGAGCTGGTGTGCTTTGCAGAGAAAAGTGATAGCATTAGTTATGTTCCAGTAGTATCTGAGAGCAGGCAACCAGTGACAGAGACCCAGGATTTGGGATTAACAGTTGGGAGAAGCTATGGTTAGAATCATGGGAGTTTATTGCAGATTTTAAGGCCTTTTTGTTCAGATCAAAGGCATCCCAGTTCCCCATAGTTACAGACCCAGGTTTTGAGCTGGGGAGGGCTCCGGGCCATGGGGTGGCTGAGTCCTGGAGGTGGGTTGGAACAATTTACCTCCTGAAACTCTTGTGCCAAAATGAGATTATGTTCTTCTATTGTTCTCTCAGGAGATCCTTGCCTAGAGCTTGTGTTGTTCTTTTTTCTCATTGCTATTTTTATCCATTTGATGGTGTCGTTTTTTCTAAATTCTCGTTTCATTTATTTCAAACCAGTGATTAAAAAAAAAAAAAGTCCATGCCACTATTGTTTCCAAATGCCATGTGAGGTCATGGAACATTGCAAAAAGCAACGAGGCAGATCAGAACAGTTCCTTCTGGGATCAGATTCAGAATTTACCTGAAGGGTAGTTTTTCATTGAGGAATCGGTGACATCCAGAGGGTCCCCTAACATGGGGAGAATTCGGGGCAAAGAATACAATTGTGGACTGTAGGAGTGTGGCGTCATGTTTAGGATGATGTAAATTACCCATCTGTAGAATCATTTATAGGCTCTGTATAACTTTTCACATGATGCTTAATTAATTAGTGGTAATACCTACCTCTGTGCTTACATGATATGAGAAGGAATTTATTCCTAAAAAAGACAAAATTTAGTAACAGAATAGGTCTCTTAGTTTTTGTTGCTACTATAAGAAGCCACTATAGACGTAAGTGTTTAAAACAATACAGATTAATCATTTCACAAGTCTGGAAGCCAGAAGTTCAGGTTGGCATGGTTGATTCCTCTGCTCCAGGCTTCACGAGACCAAAATGAAGGTTTTCACCAGAATATATTTCTTACTGGAGGTTCTGGGGGAAGAATTTGTTTCCAAGCACATTCAAGTTCTTGGTCAAATCCAGTTTCATGTGTTGGTACTACTGAGGTACTACTTGCTGGATCTTGGCCTAGGGGTTCTTCTCAACATTTTGGGACAACTTTATTCCTTGGTTTATGGCCTCCTTCCTCCATCTTCAAAGCCAGGTTTGACAGAAGGAGTCCTCCTCACACTCTGAATTCTTCTGACTGTCGCGACCCCTTGCCCGCAAGGAAGACGCAACTCGAGAATCTTCTTTCAACAGTTTATTCAGGCCCTTGATGTTTCTTCTTCTCCTCCTCGGATTCCCCTCCCAGCCTTAATAAAGCATCTCAAGCCCCAATGCAAAGCTGCCACGTGGAGCTTTCTCATAGGGTGGTGAAAAACCATGTGCCAACTCTCCCAAATAAGGAGTTGTTTGTCACAGACCACAGCTGAGCCAGCGCCATCTTGTAATGGCGACCATAGTCTGCAGAAACGGCAGAAGCGGCTCACCACAGTTCCCCCTTTATGTTTTCTTAAAACAATACAGGTGAGAGTAGAGGTCCTATCCCACTGTGCAGAAGTGGCTGCATAGTATGGCTCAGTCCTAAGGAGGGCCCTTCCCCAGATCTGAGGCCATATCAGCCGACGCCTTTTTTCGTGGGGCGGGGCTTGAACGCGTCTAACCTGCATGCAATAGGACATGCTCTCCTTGAGGTCCAGGTCAAGGATCACTCAAGTGCAGTGCCTTGCCTTGCATCCTGTATCGTGATGATGGTGGACGAAGGGGGATAGCTGAGGCTGAACTGTGGCTGTTTATAATGACAAACAAGTTGACAGCACCCTGAAAGAAAGGCACGGACTTTAAGACGATAGAAAAGCACTAGTGTGGAAACCCATCTGCGTGCAATGGCAGTAAGACCGGCAGAGTGCAAGGGCTTTCCAACACTAAGAGAATAACAAGGAAAGTCATGTCGATCCCAGTACAATGTTATAATAACTTGGGGTGTAACGACCATGACAAAGGTTTACTGTTTAAGATGCGCAAGCCAGACTTGAGGTGAGTTGCCATTTTCTAAAGCTGCAAGAGCTTGTATGATCATAGCCTTATCGTGAGCACTGCGGGCCTTAAGGCGACAGAGAAACCACAAACAAAGTACAACACCGAAGCAACACATTGCACCAAAAATGCCCACTCCCACCCATTCCTTAAAAAAGGAAAAGGCAGAGGATAGCCAACTGGTGAATTGACCCAAAGTCACTGGTTCGACACGGGTGCTATTCGGAACAGCAATCTGAGTTAGTTGAGACTGGATCAAGTTTTCTGCTTCCATGGACCAGGTTCCGGATAAATATTCCCCGATGATGCGGGAGGCATTTCTGGAATCATAAAATCTGACAGAGGTTATACATAAATGTGCACGTTGATCAATACAACCCAAATGTACTAGGTCAGACAATTCCTCAACTTGAGCTTGAAGCAGATCTATCCTTTGATTAGCAGCTAGAATCCCAGATAAAGTGTGTTGATTAATTTTACTTTGAGACTCAAGTATGGTGGATGTTTGTTGAATAACCTGATTAATAGTGGCAGCAGTTTGTACCTGGCTGGCCATGGCTACTCCAGCTGTAACTGCTGCAGCAGCAGATATCGCCACAGCTGTCACCATAGCTGCCGTAATTCCAAAATCTCTACAGGCTCTAATCAGTTCAACAATAGGAAATGACTCTGGATCTGAAGTAACCGGGATCGGGACAAAGGTTGGAAATTTCATAACAATTGCCGTAGTCCAGGAGCCATTCCAACACTCAGACAAATAACAGGTAATATTAGAACAATTAAGCATCCCCTGTGATGTAACATTAGCCAAAAGAAACAGGAACGGAGATTGGAGACGGACTGCTGCGGAAGGTAATGTAGCATTAGATAATTGTGAATTATTTGCAGAAATTTTAAGCCTCCTACCTCACTCCGAGTCTTGGGTACTGCCAGAAACATTAAACAGCCAACTTTGGACTCCTAATATTTCCCTGGGGAAACACAAGCGCGGACTAGACTAGCCCAATCTGAGGGAGTCATGCAAAATCTAGTAAGTCCCTCCACCTGAGTGAGAGTGAAAGCGGCATCTATGCCATAAGTGCGGACAGATTCTGCCAAGGTTTTAATTATCTTAAAGTCTAAAGGCTCATGATATCTTCCCCTGTTATTGTCCTGAAATACAGGGTATGCAAGTCCCATATCTGTATTAACTGTCCTCCAAACTTGTGCATGAAAAGATCTCCCGGAACCTTGGCTCCCCCCCACATACGGAGGTGGGGCAATCGGCACCATATCTTCTTCTAGATATTCTACCTCCTCCTCCTCAGAGTTTTGTTGACCGATGTTAACTCCCTTCCCCTTCTTACAGTAGGCCTGCGTGCCCTGTGTCTCCTTTTTCTTCTTTTTCATTTTTATCTTATGTAGTTGTTGTAACAATATATCAAGGTCCTCAGAACTCTCTGAGTCGCTTGTGTTCTCAGGCGTTTTTAATTCGGTCAAGTCTGGGTAGAGCCTTCTCCTATTTTTATCTTCAGGCTCTTTTGCCTTCTCACTACTGTTACTTTTAATACTCTCTGCCACTTCACTACATGATCCTTCAGATTTTTTCTCATGCAGCTGCTCAAGAATAGCTTGACCCTCACTCACAGCTTCCTGGCATTTACCATCTGTTATACATCCTCTAACTAACTTCCAAAGTGGTATAATGCCACCCTGCAAGGTACCTTGCTCATGAGCGAAATCTAGATCTTTCCCTAATTTGTCCCAGCTGGGAACCGTAAGACTCCCTGAAAAAGCAAACCAAGGAGCCGCTATATCAGCTTCTCTTAAAAACATCTGCAAAGTACTCTGCTTTATCTTAAGTCCTTTTGAATGTAACAACCCATCTAGGGCCAACAAAATTGGGCTTGAAGAAGCAACGCCCATAATGTTTTTAGAGCTATAAAGAAAGTGAAAGTACAAAAGTCCCCGCTCTCTTCCTTTTACAGGGGAGCGTTCCGTTCTATGAATTCCCCGCTCTCTTCCTTTTACAGGGGAGCATCCCTGTCGTCACAACAACAAAAGAAGCACAAAAAACAAAAGCGAAATGACACAACAAAAGAAACACAGAAAACAAAAGTGAAAGTACACAGTGCAGCTGCAATAAAATGTAATGCTGTCTCTTTCTTTACAGAGGAGCTGCCCTGCTTTCGTCGCGGATCCCACTTACCTGGGACTAACCCCGCTTTGGTCGCGGATCCCACTTATTGGGACTAACCCCGCTTTGGTCGCGGATCCCACTTACCTGGGACTAACCGGTGCACCACCCCTGACTGCTGAAAGTTCTGGTTCCCAGGTCTCGGCACCACTTGTCGCGACCCCTTGCCCGCAAGGAAGACGCAACTCGAGAATCTTCTTTCAACAGTTTATTCAGGCCCTTGATATTTCTTCTTCTCCTCCTCGGATTCCCCTCCCAGCCTTAATAAAGCATCTCAAGCCCCAATGCAAAGCTGCCACGTGGAGCTTTCTCATAGGGTGGTGAAAAACCATGTGCCAACTCTCCCAAATAAGGAGTTGTTTGTCACAGACCACAGCTGAGCCAGCGCCATCTTGTAATGGCGACCATAGTCTGCAGAAACGGCAGAAGCGGCTCACCACATCTGACCTCTTCTTTGGTCCCATCTCTGTTCTAGCATCTCTCTGAGGGATTCTTCTACCTTCATCTTCTGTTTTTAAGGACTTATGATATTATATCAGGCCTACCTGCATAATCCAGAATGATCTTTCTCTCCTAAAGCCCACCTGTTGGCAACCTTGATTCCATCTGCAACATCCCTTCACGGTAGTATCTAGATTAATGTCTGAATAACCAGGGGTGGGAATCTCAGGGTGACATCTTTAAAATTGTGCCTGTCACAGTGAGTTAAATAGGATCACGAGAGCTTCTTCCACAGTGGATTTCAATGGGTTCTTTTGAAGTTCTCAAGTTCCTTTGGAACTTAGGGAATTCTCTGTGAGTATAGAATTGGGGGGTCTGATCTATAGTAGACCTACTGCAGAGTGGAAAACTTCTCCTGTGTGTGTGGGGTGTCCAGGAGAGACAGTGCATATGTGTTTTCTGGAGTTGAACAGAAAGAGACAGCCTGGGAAATGGTGCAGATGGTGTGATGTTTTGAATCTACATGAAGACTGTCAGGATCAGCACCAACCTGAATTTGCATCAGGTACAATTAGAAGCAAGAAATGGAGCAAAGAAGACAGGCTATTGGATTGTCTTGGTTGGTTCTTGGATAGGTTCAGGAGCTTGGATATGTTATGGGCTTAACTTCTTTCCTTCCAAATACATATGTCGTAATTCTAATTCCTAGAAAGTCAGAATGTGACTATAGTTAAAGATAAAGTCTTTGAAGAGGTAATTAGGTTAAAACAGGGTCGTTAGGGGAGGCTCTAGTCCAAGTCATGCCATTATAGGTAGAGGAAATTAAGACATAGGGATGTACAGAGGCACAGGGAGGAGATAGATATCTACAAGCCAATGAGAGGCCTCGGAAGAGACCAACCCTGCCAACACATTGATCTTGGACTTTCATCTTCTAGAATTGAGAGGAAATAAATTTCTGTTTAAGTGATCCAGTCTGTGGTACTTCACAATGGCTGCCTTAGCTGACAAATACAGGGGGGCTTTGATCCTACTAGAGAGGCAAAAAATCCTGTCCAGAGAAAAGCTGGTGGTTCCAACCTGCAGCAAATATCCTTCCTTTAGGGGGGCAACTGGGTTTCCTCAGCTGGTGTGACCATAGGGAGAACTCTAATCCTGCTCACATCTACTCTGGCTTCTTCCTGGTGGTGGGCTCTGGCCACTCAAGGGCACATACTCAGAGTAGGAGTGGGTGTCTCTATCTTGGAAATTGCAGGGTCTGCCCAGTTAAAGGAGATGACAACTTGTTTTAGATACTTGGCCTCCATATTGTCTTGTCCTTCAGGATCTTGCAACCCATGATATTGTGATTCTGTCAGAAGGTGGTGATACATTTAGTTATGGAGTAAAAAGAACACTGAAGTGAAAGATGAGATGATCTGCATTCTTGTCTCAACATTATAAATAAGTAGAAACTTTACCTAGTGCGAGTTTCTGTTTTTTTTTTTTTTAATCTATAAGGTGAAATAGTGGCAGTCCAGAATTCTATAGTCCTGTGAATCATTACTGACCATGGAATACCTACATGATTTTAAATATGAAAACTGAGAAACATCATCATACAGAACTGAAGTTCAAGTTTTTTCTTGTCTTCCTGGGAAGGGAAAAGAACTTTATAACTTGCAATGCTATGGTACTTCTATTGCTGTATTTAGTTATTCACTCATTTTAGCTGAAAAGAAAGATTTCACAATAAGTTCTTCTTGGCAAGGGTCAAAGTTCAACTCAGGAAGCCTCAAAGACTGACTATTAATTTACTTTCTATTTTTAACCACACTTCATTTAGAGAATAATGTTTTCCTCTGTGTTTGAGTGGGACTATAGAAACAGAACTTAGCAATGAAAACACACTTCTCAAAAGCCCTACATAGCTTTAGGAGTGCCTACCCTGAGGGTTATGCCCAAGTTCAAAATGTGGAACTCCGAGAACACAACATTTTCATCTGTTGTTAATCATTGCTGTATGTATTTGATTTCCTAAAGTCAGATGGTTTGTGTTAGGACGTTGCATTTTCAAGTCCAGTAAATATTTGTATGCACATCCCCCAAATGTGTGGCGTAAACAGAATAACTTTCGACTTCCTGTAAATTAACCTTATTTTGAATTTGAAAATACTTGAGGAAAAAAAGCATCTAGGCAAAACTATGAGGTTTGGATTGTGTTCACCTTCCTCAGGATTTGCTTTAGCAAAGATGATGAGTGAGAAGTAGAGGTTCTGGTATGAAACCGCAACACCATTGCTCGGGCAAAATTTCCATTAGCTTCAGTCTGCTCTCTAATTATAATGGGAGTATATCTTTTGAGCAAAATCCAGTCAATATTATTAGTTTGGCAAGCCATTGTACCTAACAAAAATGAATAAAATGTGCAATTTTTGACATTGAAAATATTTTAACTCTAGACCATGAATTTCCTTGGAAAATATATACATCTTTTTGTATGAGCTATACTTGATGAGTTTGGGAGCTCTCAACAGACCCAAGTATATAATTTGTAATTGCTCATCTGTTTTTTGATATCATTCCAACTTTTCTCAAAGTTCTTTTGGGGGCACCGTTAAACAGGTCAGCAGAATTTAAGGAAAACTTAAGAGAAATTTGGAATTAGAAAATACATATTTTTTTTAAAAAATGAAAGAACATTGTTAAGTAAGAATTTAGTGTAATTAGGGTCACATTCCAAGAGCAGAAAAATGAGGGAGAACTGGCAATTTATTGTAGCAACAGGAGTAAAAATAGAAAATGAAAAGCTTTTCTGTATTCTCAAGTACTGTTGAGAGCAGTGTTGTCAGTGGGAGGTTAGGTCTGAACAACAAGGAGTTTCATTTGATCTTCAGATCTGAATTGAAAGTTTTGGCTGGAGCCCCAAATGGCCCTGAATAAATGGGATGTTGCTGGCCTGTGTTTGTTAGGTGGGTTGTGCAGGTGGAGAGAAGGGATTGGAAAGGTATCCCTATAAGGAAGAAATTCAAATACAGAGTAGAATGAAATGAGCTAACTTGAGGGATGAACTTACTGATGAGAGGTGAAAGGAAAAGTTAATGATGGTTTTTGGCAATCGAGGAAGTATCTATAAGAGGTGCCATCGTATCAGGGCCTTGAGGGATGAGTAATAATTGACAAATACAGGTAAATTAACAATGACAATGACACAAACTAAAATTGAACACATTAAGCATTGTAAGATCTTTTAAATATATTATCTTATAACTCACAAAACCTTCATGAGGTACACAAAATTTTGTCTATATTTAGATTTTGTTTCTATTATTAAAAAATGGAAAAACATGGTTAAGTAAGAGTTTAGTATAATTAGGGGCACATTCCAAGAGCAGAAAAATATATGTTAAACTGTTTGTTTTAACTCTGGAAAGTGAGGTAAACATAATTTGACCTATATCACACAATGCATTTGAATTCAGATTCTTTGGCACCTGTGCTTCCTCCAAGAGAGAAGGGCAGTCCATAAGGAGGAGATACTGAGCAGAGAGTTCCATGAGCAATCGTGTAGAAAATGCAAGGTTTTATGTGACTCAAAAGTAAGATGTTTGGGGCAATGGAAAAAAAGAACTAAAAATGAGGTTGGGAGGCGGAACTCAGTGGTAGAGTGTGTGATATGCTTGTGTGGAGGCCGTGGGTTCAATCCCCTATATTAAAAAAAAAATGAGGTTGGGGCTAGATAGCAGAACCTTGAATATCACTCCAAGCTTGTTTTTTTTTCCCCCTCCAGGCAATGTGGAGGTGGTATGAATTTTTTGCATGAGAGTATAATGTGATTTAACTAGTGGTTGCAGTATGAGTCTGGTAGAAGCTTTAAAGACGCATTTGAGAAGGAAGAGTGGAGGCAGGGTAATAGCTACAGAGCTGCTGTAGCCCACAGATATGAGGATGAGGAAGAGAGCTTAGTCAAGGCTGGTGAGATGGGTGAAAGGCAGAGACAGGAGACACAATGCACAGTGTAACTGGATGAATATTGTAACTGCGCTTGGAGAAACGTGAGAAGGGAGGAGTTTCAGACTTTCTGCTGTTTAGTGTATAGTTATGCCATTGACATGAGGGGGATGGGAACAAGAATCTGGGAGAAAGATGTTAGGTTGGAAGCATATTGAACAGATATCCAGGTAGGGATGTCCAGTGGGAAGTTGAGAAATCCAGGCATAGGGCAGGGTAAGGAATTTTGGCGGACACACATAGATGTGGGAGTTGAAGTCATGGAACAGATTGCAGGATAAAAGTGAGGTAGATCAAGGTTAGATCTCCAAGGAAACTAGATTTATAGGAGTAGATATAAAATAGAGAGAAAGGATGGCCCGGTGTTTCATAGAAAATCAGGAAAGGCCTTCCCCAGATTGCTTTTAGTTTACAAATGCCTTATGGATAGTGACAAGGTCTTAATAATTTGACTCCTTTGCTTCATTTAGTGATGTCGTATGTATAATGGGAACCCTACGGGTCCTTGCAGAATTAAAGTGCATATGTGTGTTCTGGAGAACCAAGAGCACAATAGCCTGAGGACAGAGTTGTAAATGTTCCTTGTGCCTTGGCTTCCTTTAGTAGCTGAGCTAGGAGTGACACAGTGAAGGAAAACCCCCTCATGACCAAGTCCATATTCATTTTATCTATCTATCTATATATTTTTTTTCTGGCCAGTGTAACCATGAGGATTATCAAGCCCAAGAGAACCAACAAGTTGATCAAGATGGGACACATAGACATGCCTGACTCTGACACCAGATGATAAGAAAGCAGCACATAGGGACACGGAAAAACAAGTAGATGGAAAAGCAGGTGGGGAGAAGGAAGTGATGGACTGGAAATGGACTATTGGCCAAGAAAACCAGTGACCATTTTGCTGATGCTTCTTGTGTTTTTCCTCCTCCTCTTCCTCTTCCCATCCTCCTTTCTCTCCTGGTCCTCCTCTTCCTCCTCCTGCTTCTTCTCCTTCCTCTTCTTTTCTTGGTGATACTGTGGATTGAACCCTGGAGCATTATGCCTTTGAGCTCCATGCCTTGCTTTTAAATTTTTATTTTGAGACAGAATCTCATTAAATTGCCCAGACTGGCCCTGAACTAGTTGTTCTCTTGCCTCAGTCTCCCGAGTAGCTGGGATTACAGGCCTTCACCACCACACCCAACACCATGCTGCTCCTTTAGGTGTAAAATGGAGACTCTATTGTCCTTTTCATGAAGCTTACTTGAGAATTGTACTACATGCGTTCAATATTCCTGGGGGTGTATTTACAGAAGAACTTGGCAGTGATCATTTTAAAATGGCCTTCCTGTTGCTGGAAATCATCACAGACATATTTAGATAAGAGAGCTCCAAGTGATATGGTAAACAGCTTTTCAATGTGATATTTCTAAATCTAATGAGCAATTAGGGGAGGCTGATACAATCCATCAGGCTCTCTAGCTCCAGACCCCGAGGAGAGCTAAGATAATGGGTAGAATGGAATATTACTTAACCCCAGGGCCGAGGACAACAGCTGAAGTGTTGGATTTGGGAGATGTATTGACTATTGTGTAATAGGAGGCAAGGACTGTGACCAGATCTGTGCTTCGTTTTCTACTCTCTGTTCTAGAGGGTTTAATGACCCCCATGGTTTATGTCCAAATGCAGCAGACTACAGCAGTGGCAGGCTTTTGAGTCATCCTTTTCCGGCAAGATGTGATGTCATAGACTAGAAGCAATTTCATTTGGAATTTGACAAAATACAAAACACCCATTTAAATTTGAACATAAGGTAAATACATCCCCCCTGCCAAAAAAAAAAAAATTTTGCTTTTAGTATAAATTTGTACCATACAACATTTAGGACATAGGTATCCTAAAACATTATTTGTGATTCATCTAAAATTCAGTTGGGTGTCCTGTGTATTTATTTGATAAATCTGGCAGCCCAACTTTGCACTAAGTCTCATGGCTAAGGAATTGTTTTTCCCTTAGTGAAAAACAGGGTCCGGTCAAGAGTGACAGGAAAGCTAACTTAACTTCAAATGTTTCGATTGATGCTGGAGAATTTCTGTGTATACCAAGCTGTGGACATGAGAAATCAAGTAAGAACTGGCAGGTCTAAAGAGACTCAGGATGCTTTTGGTTTTAATAGCCACTTAAAAACATTGTGGTAGGATATATGTAACAAAGTTGATCACTTTAATCCTTTTCCCCCCTCAGTACAGGAGATTAAACTCAGGGTTGCTCTACCACTGAGCTGCATTCCTAGCCCTTTCTATTTTTTATTTTGAGACAGAATCTCACTGCATTGTCCAGGTTGTCCTGGAGCTTGCCATCCTGACCCAGCCTCCTAAGTAGCTGAGATTACAGGTGTGCATCACCACACCTACCTTTATCTTTTTTAAATGTAGAGTTCATTGGCATTAAGTACATGCATGTTGTGCAATCAGCACTATCCATTTCCAGAGCCTTTTCACCTTCCCAAATTGAAGAGTTGTACCAATAATTCCCCATTCTCCTTTGTTCCCAGATCTCTAACAACCATCATTGTTTTCTGTCTCTGTGAATTTGACTATTCCAGGTACCTCATATTAGTGTAATCATATGATATTTGTCCTTTTGTATCTGGCTTATTTCTCTTTGCATAATATTGTCAAGGTTCATCCATGTTGTAGCAAGTACTGGAATTTTATTCCTTTTTTGGGGAAGAATATTCCCATTTTGTCTATCCCTTCATCTGCTCATGGTCATTGGGTTGTGTCCCATTTTTCTATTATGATTCATGCTTCTATGACCTTTGGTGTACAAATATCATTCAAGCTCCCATTTGCAATTTTTTGAACACATGTCTAGAAGTGGAATTGCTGCATCATATGGTGATTCTATATTTAATTTTTTTTGATGAAACATCACACTGCCTTACATGGCAGCTGTATCATTTTATACTCCCACTAGCAATGCACAAGCATTGCAATATTTCCACCAACACTTATTTTCTATTTCCTTGATAACTGCCACCTAATGAGTGTGCATAGACATATTTTGTAAGGATGGTTTGTTGCTCTTAGTTCAAATGAGAATAGTTCATTCTTTCTCACTCTGGCACCATAGTGGCTTTTGATAGGGACATAACATTATTCACTGCACTAGATATGTCTGTAAGGTTAGGAAATGGATTTTCCAGTGGGGCTTCTAAACTGGCTCTGAAAGTCTAAAACAAGAAGAGTTCTAGAAAAGTTTCAAACAGTGGCAGCATTGTTGGACTAAGCACACACTCCCATTGAGTTTGTAGGACACAGCCTGCCTTTCTTTAGGCAAGTTCTGGTTTGTTTGCAGAAACACACACATGCATCATGATTTTGTAATTAGACCTCATAGACCCATACGAAGGGGTCTGAATAGACTTTTTGGAATCTAGACCTAGTGTCTTTTCCTTGATATTAGTTCCCAAGATATTCTGGATTTTCAGTACTAACATTTAGGATGATAGAAACAGAGATAGTAATGAGCTGAATTAATGTTTGGGACAAAATTTGGTTCCTCCCAAATGTAATTATTAACCACCTTTTAAAAAATAGATGATGCTGTTCCTATGACAACAGAAGCATTAAAGCAAAAAGCAAACAAAAACAAATAACAAAAAAACCAAAAACATTCAACAGCCTGTCATTTTTAACCAGCTCTTCACTGAGCCAACTTGCTGGTGGGGGGAACCAAGAACTAAGGCCAAATGTAGCCTCCCTGGAAGAAGAACTTTACTTCCCAAGACACTTTTCTCCATTGTTCTTCAAAAGAAATCAATCTGGTGCTGACTTGCTTGTCTTCTTGTCCCCCCAGGCCCTTTTCCCAACATCCTGGTGTGTATGTGTTTCTATATCTATTCATATTCTGCCTGTCTTACTCATCTCTATATAAATTGAAATTCACGTTTTTCATAATTGTCAATGAATCATTCAAAGTGTACTTTTAGCTCAGAATTAATGCTATAGGAATAAAAAGGCTCTATTATTAAATGTCCCTTTTTTTAAAGGTTTATTTATTTATTTATTTGTTTTAATTAGTTATACATGACAGTACATGATCTTGACATATCATACTAAATGTCCCTTGAGCAGTGCTTTTTGTATTGCTTAAACAGAAGTCACATTTTCATAGCTCTTCTTTTTTTATTTAAAAAATATTTCTTTCAAGTAAACACCTGAATCTGTTAGCTTCGTCCTGATTGGTACTAATGGTGCTTCTCATTGTTCCTTTGCTTGCAAAGTGAACAGCCTGCTTGTAGGTTCTGCAGCTACAAATGCCGTGTTATTTTTAGTATCCTCACTCCTACTGAATAAATTCAATCCTATTTACATTATACATATGTGAGGTTGGACTCACAGTTTGCTTTCTGCTTCTGATGTCAAATGCAGACAATGATTTGAGCAACTGAATATTCAGTATCCATGGACACAGTTCATCAATGTATCAAATAAACTTAATAACAGAATTGATCAAATGTGTCAAGAAGGTGAGAGGCTAACAGGCTTTTAGTAAATACCCAGAAATAATTGTCAGCAGCATTAATTTTATTAAGAAATGTTAATGCTCCAGCATTTATGAGTTAAGCATGAATTTTTCCTGAGATCATGTGTGCAGCAGAGTTGATATATGTTAATGGAGTGCTGGTGAACTCCTTCTCACTTCTTCTGCCCTCAGCAACACTTGTGTACTCCAGGAGCTCTCCTGCCTGGCAAAGAACAAAGGTCCTCAAGTCAGCTTTTGAGTGTCAGGTTTTACTTAACCCTTCAGGTAGGAAGGAGAGCATGAAACCATGACCTTGAGGAATGGGAACATCCCACTTCTCCCTTCTCCTCTAAAACCCCCCACAGTACTCACTCTAAGACAAGACTAAAGCTTTACAATTAAACTCATTGAATCTAAAGAATGGAAATAAATCTGTCTTCACGGCTGTATGTGATTGAAAAATTATGAATTATTCTGGTGTATCTTTTTAGAAATCTCTCATCCAACAGGAGTTGGGGACTTGAGAGGGGATTGTTGGTCCCATTTGCTGGAAATAGAATTACATCATGTTCAAATCTACAGAATCAAGACTCTTTACTGACCTTGCATCCCTTTTTCTGAGTTCACATTCCCTCACTTGAAAAATCTCTTAGTGGCATATCTTGTCATTTTCTGTACTTGGTCAGCTCACCCTGAAGGACTAGCCATTATGTTTGAGGGACTGCAGTCACGAAGGTGCTGGAATTAAGCATTGAGCATTGTGGATGAGATAACAGATCCCAGTCATGAAAAACAGCCTTCAGTTTATTAAACTTGCCAGGCATGTGGGCCCTGCATTTGGGAACTTGGTCTCTCCAAGCTGTGCTGGAGCAGAACTTATACACATTAGCTGGAACTTATACACATTAAAACAGATGATTCTGATTAACAGAAGTGGTGACAAGGATACCGATCGACTCCTAGAGCAAGACAGGGCTGCTTTAACACACTCAGCATTCCATCTGTCTTGGGTTAAAGCTGGCTTATTTTGGCTTTGCAATTCCAGGTATGATTTCTAACAGCCAGGTTTCTCAATGTGCACGATTTTAGTGCTTTTCAGTATAATATCCTTGATGATGATATGACTTTTTAAAAGAGACAGGGTTATGTCCTGGCTGCTTGCTGGAAGAAGCTCATCCTTAAAGAAGAGAGGTGTGTAGGACATGTGGAGGGAGCTTGGCAGAGGGTGGTGGTAGAGAACAGAGAGAGACATGTTGAAAATAGATCTGGGATGGTGGCCAATGACGACATGCTTGTGCAAGAGTGGAGACGAGAAGACGTGTGCTGCCCTAGGGCAGGGCCATCCATGGGGCCTCCACTGTATCCACTAGTTTCACTGGTGTATGGGTCAGAGGAGGTGCTCTCTAAATACCTGTGAAATCAGTGGCAGGGACAATGAAGAACACGGCCTTAGGGGAAAATGTAAGGCAGTGGGGGTTGGTGCAGAGCCCTGGCCTACAGAGACATCCAGAGCTCAGGCTTCTCAGTCCTCAGCAAGGCCTAAGACACAGACTCCAACCTTTAAGACACTCACACCCAGTAGTGTGATATCAAGTAGAACTTTGGAAGAGCTGTAGGGAAGGGTAGAAGTGCAGAGTAGAGAGGAGAAATTACAAAAACACCAGGTTCCTGAAGAGGGTTTGACGGAAAATTAGTGAAAGCAACTTCTCTTTTTATTAACCTCTTGCCACTTCCTGCCTCAGACACTGTGCTGGACACTTTCCACACTATCTCTAGTCCTTCCAGCAGACCTCTGATGTGCTGGTACCTAACTCTATGTTACTGACTTATGAGGAGACTGTGGCTCAGATTGGTCATGTGACTTACCTGGACTCACACAGACACTAGAGCAGGCTGAGGTCACAGCCTGCCCTGCCTGGTCCCCAAACCTTTTCCCCTCCATGTGCTATGTGGCTGTTTGGGCCTGTCCTGTATACTCTAAGATGAGGCCTTAGAGTAGACCTGTTCCTTTTCCTGCTGCCTGAGACCCTTGATATTACTGCCACGGAGGTAGGAAACCCATAGGTGCAGTGGGATCCAGAGCCCTGCCTTTTTGCATCTCCCCTGCACATTGAGCACTGAGGATAAAAGGGGCCTTCCACACCTGGGCAATGGATGGGCTCAGAGGCCTGCTTCTCAAGGCACTGGCTGCTTACATCACACACACACACACACACACACACAAAATCATAGAACTTGAAAATTTGATTGTAAAATTGACCTGAAGGAGAACTGCACCAAGACAATTTTGAAAAATAAGAACAATTCATGAAGGATGGAGACTCTTTCGGCTTAGTAGATAGAAAAAAATACCAAAAAGGTAGAGAATGAAACAACATTGGCATATTTTTAGAGAGCAACTCGTTAATATTTGTCAAAACTGACAACAAGTGGGAATTTAAAAACTGTGCTAGGATACATGTGCTAGGGTGTTCACTGCAGCAATGTTTGTGATAGTTTTAAAGTGGAAGTGTTCTAAATGCTCATCAATACTGTAGTGGTTAAATTATCGAGGATGTAATAATCATTCCATGGAATGATTCAAGGAATTAAGCAGACCCAAATGTGCTGACAAGAGAAGATCTGAAATATATTGGGAACGAGAAAATGATAAAAGCAAGTCACAGAACAATATTGTGTGCCTGAAAATGTTTGAAAGAAGTACATACAAGCTGTTTTTAGTGATTAACTTGACAGTTCAAGGAAAAGGCAAGGGTGGGTTTTTTTCACTTTCTACTTGATACATTTTAGCATGGTTTTACTCTTTCATAAAGAACATATTCATATGCTGATGGTATATTTTTTATAAAAACAATAACATGGGGGAAAAAAAACAGAAACTGGGGATTTGGGATATAAGGGGGACAGATGAATTAAAGATTATTTCAGATTTCATCCTGCAGGTGAATCGACATGAAACTTGATGGGCTAGTAGAACCCATTGCCGTCGTTTGCATGGGCCACTCATTTGAGGGCAGATCATCCCTGAGGTTTGTGTAGGTTTCTGTGGTCAAAGAGACTATGGAACCCTAAAATGTCCTGGGAACTGTCAAGAAATATGTTCATTGTGGTCAAATTCAATGTGATCATATTGGCCATCATAAAAGAAGTACTAGTATGTTGAACAAAGGATGAAGAAAAGCAATAGGCTGAAATCGCAGCAAGCTCTTGCAGAAGCAAGGAATTTAGTACCCACCAGGGAAGTATCAGCAGACTGTGCAGTAGTGGAGATGGGAAAGAAGAGACTGACTGGCCACAGAGTACTTCTATCAAGCAGAAAAAACGGGCTCGCTGACTTATTTTTTAAAAGTATGACCTAGTTGACATGTAAAATGTTAAGAGCATTGTAGAAAGATGAAGCCTTAGACAGAATATCTCTCCTTCATTCCTGCTTCTAATTCTATTCTCCTTCCCATCAATCACTGTGTGAAAGTTTGGTGTACATGTTTTAGACAGTATCTTGAGCTCACATGCATGTACAGAGACCCACAGAAGCATGCACAGGCAGTGACACATATGCTGAATTGAAAAAATATGTAAGTGAGACTTTACAATTGTATTGTCATTATGGACCTTAACAAGGGGCTGTGCCGCAGTCTGGCTGGGCACAAATGCCGCAGTCTGGCTGGGCACACAATCACGAGCCACCACACAGCTTGTAGATTCAAACAGCAACTCTTTATTCCCGAACTCACACCAGCCGTCTACAATCACCTTCTGGGGAAATCCACGTTCTCTTCCCAAATCCACGTTCTCTGCCCAAATCCCCCTCCACTGGGCTTCTATCTCCAAAATATACTGTCTGAATCCCGTGAGAACTCAAGGGGAACTCAGGCAGCAGGATTCGCCCTATTCCCAGCAGGAATAATCTTAAACCTTAAACCTGGAACCTAAACTGGGAACGCCCTAAACACGATTATCTTAAAACCCGGAACACCCTAATCTGCCTTGGTCCTTGAGCAAGGTCACCTACATTCAATGTCACTGCAACATGTCAGCAACATGGGGTACGCTGGCAAGGAAATTGTCATACCTACTTGGCTAATGGCTCCCAGCATCTCCCCCCTTCTGATTAATTAAACAACAAGCAATGTGGCTTAAGGACCGTGCCTGGTAGGTTGTCCAATTCAACATATGGTTCTTACCCGTCATCGGAAAACTGACCTTTAGGCGTCAGCCTCCTGTCTTAGGTTGATACCACTGCAATTGGATCATACCCGTCACTGACTACCGGTCCAGCATAAGCCATTGGCCCCCAAATTTTAGACCATCACTAGCAGAAGGGAGGAGGATACAGAAATGCCAGGACACCAAGCCAATTGACGGCTCCTTGGGAAAAATTGCATCACTGGTGACACCATCAGCAAAGATATGTCAGCACTACCACAATTAACATGGGGTGCGCTGGCAAGGAAATAAAAATTGCATCACTAGTGACACCATCAGCAAAGATATGCCAGCATTACCACAATTCGCTGCACCAAACGATAGTTACATAGTCCAGGCAAGTTCTGCAAGCAGTTCAAAGCAGAGGAATCTATCAATATGTCCATTTCCTCCCAAAATCCGTTTCCTCCCAAAGTAAGTTGACTCTTTGATTGAGCATTACTTGTTGAGTTCTTCACCGGCACTGGGATGGAGATAGGAATTCTGGCAATGATGCTAAAGAGACATTATCCTGAAAAGAATTATTAAATATAATGAAAAGGAAAGGTGAAAGTAAACAAACAGATCTGTTAACCTACTTTAAAAACAATCCTTAACAGCCTTTTACCTAATTTAAACTAGTAAACAAACAGATCTGTTAACCACCTTTAAAAACAATCCTTAACAGCTGTTTACATAATTTAAATTAAACCATTTAAATCACGTGAATAAAAAAAATAATAATAATTCGGATCCATTTTTTCATGAGCGCTCCTCATATAAGAAATATGGACATACGCACATACAGACATACAACACAAAACACAAGAGTGTACACAAACGTACAACACATAAGAAAATAGTAAAGGCCTTGTAGCTTTACCTAGGTGAAATCTCCATTGCAATGTTTAAAAACTCCACAGTCAAAAAATAAAACTGATCAGAAAAACATTAACCTAGGTTTGTATGAGCTCAAAAAATAAAAATAGAACCTTATGATGTGGAAAAATGCAATAATAAAATAGCTATTGAAAAAAGCATCCTGGTTAATCACTGTCGCAGATGTAAGAATGGCCAAGCTGGAGTTCTGGATATCAGCTGTTATGGATTTGAGTCAAATCATCTTCTTTTCGATCTGTAGAAACTGTTTTAGTTAATCTCTCTGGAATCCAAATGGGCTGCTGTTCTCCCTGTGGAAAAACACAAACAGACCCCCGACTCCAGACAATCACTGGGTCAGGACCTTTCCATTGTCCTGTTAGAATATCTTTCCAAAGTACCTTAGGCTTATGTACATTTTTTGGACACATATGCCTTTCAGCAGCACTAAGTCCTGATGAATCCAAATTTAAAAAGTTTAGAGTAAAAAGGGTTATTTTAAGGTTAACTTTGGGGGATATATACCCCTTTCCAATTCCCTCTTTTTGCTTTAATAAGTATATGTCTGTATCTAATAGTTGTCTTAGCTTTTTGCATTTTCTATCTGTGTAATACCTTACTTGACATTTTCAACCATTTTTTCTTATTTCTATCTTCTAATTTTTTTCTAAGGTTTTTATATTTACCCTTAGTTGCTTATTTTCTCTTCTAGTTTTCTTGTTTCCTATTTTGTGGGTTTAAAATTCTTGTCTTTCTACATCTTTTTAATCTTCCTATATCTTTTTTTCTTTTTTCTTTTTAACTTTCTATACTTCTGTTTTTAAAGTTTTTCACTTTTTGATCGTCTTTATCTAAGTATCTTTTATCCTATTATCTTCCCATTTTTTTTAAAGTAATGCCTTTAAGATTAACTAGGCTTCGAATGATGCAATAAAGCAATCTTTTTTCCGCCATGAAGGTATCTCGACCACCTTCAATTTAACCTTTTAAAGCCTTTTAATTATCATCTATACTGTACTTTTAAATGTACTTTTTCACCACCTACAGCTTCACTCTTTTAAACGAGGCTTAGATTCTGTTTAAATCGCTTTAATGTTAGTTTACATGGCTGCCCTTCAACCAAAGGCCTTTTTTTTTAACTCCATTGAGAAGCTTTGTCTCAATCTGCCATGTACAAATATCTTTTTCTTCTTTCTTCCTTTCTCAAGCTTTTAAAGT
Source organism: Marmota monax (assembly GCF_021218885.2). NCBI lineage: Eukaryota > Metazoa > Chordata > Mammalia > Rodentia > Sciuridae > Marmota > Marmota monax. The sequence goes on from NW_026693245.1 coordinate 10,638,187, forward strand.
CTAGTTTCCTCAAAATCTTTTTAAATGGCATTTACAACTTTTTACTTTACCACACAGAGATTATCTCATCTAGAAACATTTCTTTTTCCTTTAACCTTTTATATTAAAATATATTTCCACATCTTGAATCTTTTTCTATCTCTTTTTTAACCGTTAACCCTTTTTATAAATTCACATTTTGAAACAACTCTTATAAAATTTCTGATTTAGACAAATTACTCCACTTTAATAAGATGAAAGACTTTCATGTTTTTTATGATACTATAATACTATAATTGAAACCCAACTGAAAATTTTTCTACTCTTTGTATATAAATTACACGATAGAATCTTAACTCTTAGTAACCTTGTTTTAGCAAAGACACAGACACAAAGCAATATTAAACCTTTTTCCATTTACCAATTTATGAAAACACACATAATGTTTAAATATATTACCTTATGGAAATTAATAAGTAAAGAGTACTTGATTTCATATTTAGTGGTTGATATTTTAACACTTTAGCTTTGTAAATTAATCAGATGTCTGTAAAAACCAAGATCTTAGACAAATGTAGTAAACAGAACTAGCCATCTCTTTCTTGTTGAAGAAAAATCCTTCTACAGGATACCATGATGGTCCCATTGATATACTTAATAACTCGTCTTTCAAAGGCCATGTGCTACATTTTTGTATTGTATCAACATATGCCCTAACTGTTGTTGGTCTTACTGGGGTGCCTCCTTCCTCTAACAATTTCTCTTCCTCAGAGGCGAACAACTTCAAACCTTGAGTCAACCATTTTCCCCAGTTTGCCTGAGAAAGTTCTAGGAACAGGCAACTTGAAATAAAAACAAAATAAATCAAAACAATAACACATTGTTTTTTGAAATGTTCACCCATTTTTTCTCTCTTCCTCAAGGGTGAGAAATTTCACTTACCTCTAAGCTTCAGAAGTTTCTGGCACGGGATGCCAAATGCCGCAGTCTGGCTGGGCACAAATGCCGCAGTCTGGCTGGGCACACAATCACGAGCCACCACACAGCTTGTAGATTCAAACAGCAACTCTTTATTCCCGAACTCACACCAGCCGTCTACAATCACGTTCTGGGGAAATCCACGTTCTCTGCCCAAATCCACGTTCTCTGCCCAAATCCCCCTCCACTGGGCTTCTATCTCCAAAATATACTGTCTGAATCCCGTGAGAACTCAAGGGGAACTCAGGCAGCAGGATACGCCCTATTCCCAGCAGGAATAATCTTAAACCTTAAACCTGGAACCTAAACTGGGAACGCCCTAAACACGATTATCTTAAAACCGGGAACACCCTAATCTGCCTTGGTCCTTGAGCAAGGTCACCTACATTCAATGTCACTGCAACATGTCAGCAACATGGGGTACGCTGGCAAGGAAATTGTCATACCTACTTGGCTAATGGCTCCCAGCAGGGCTGCACACCAGAAGTTGGCTGACCTTATTTTGGAGCCCTTCTCAGTATTTCTTTATGGAACATTCCGCAGCTACTATGGAGAGAAGGACTTAAACCTAAGTCTTCTGGTATTTTTACCAGAACACCTTGAGAGGGGGCGCGGAGGGGGACCGGAAATGTCAATAAAGGGGCAGAAATGATGTGCAGTTAGTAGAAATGGGGCAGAAGATCTTCAGATATGTGTAATTTGTGGAACAGTAAGCTTAAGAATTTGGGCCCTCAAATGTAGGTTTGAATATGAGTTTTCACACTAACTGCAAGAATGTGGGAAGACATCTTCACTGTTTAAAACCTCAGTTACCTCTTATGAACTTAGAGCGTAACAATGCCCACCTTACAGGGTGGTTCAAAGACTAAGTGCGCAATGCTTGCAGCGCCTACTGAATTGCAAAGCAGAGTGACTGCTCACTGAAGGCAGCTGCTGCTCTTATTTTGGACCTTGATTTTATTTCCGTTTCAGGTCACTTTTGACCACCTATAATCCTCTTCTAGTCCTTCTGAAAATTGCTTTTCCAAAGACTTGACTTGCTTGCCTCTATTTCTGATCCAAGACTTACGCATACATTTTCTATTTTCAATCTATCATCTCTGCTTCAACGTGCTAAGCCTCCTACATGGTGTTCTGGAAATGAACCAAGAACAGCCCAAAATCGCACATAGCTTCTTGGGCTCTTCTTATATTGAGTTATGACTGATCTTTTTTTTTTTTTTTCTTTTTTGTTGGCAACAGGTCCACCTTGGCCCCTGGAGCCCCTACCTCCACTAGTTTGTTCTGCATGCCAGTGTGGCCAGCTCACAAGGCCATGGCGAACTTGCGGTTTTTCTGTTCCTGCTTATCCGTCTGAGACATATGTATCCCACGGGAATGCCTTGACCTTTTCTGGTCTGATGGACTTATTGTTAAGGGAGGTTTCGGTACCTGACAATAATAGATGTTGAAACTAAATTTCTCCCCCCTCCCTCCTGCTTTTGGGTAGTTTTCCACTTCTGCTGCTTGGGGTATAAAAAAAGGTGTGTTAGCAATAAAGGGTATTGACTCCTGGATGAAGAACCTTGGTGTCCTGTGTGTCTTTTAACCTCGCCGTCCCTCGCCGGACTCGGCTCCCTTGGCCGGACGCGGCACTTTTTCTTTGGTTTGTTTTTAAAAAATTGATCTCTTAGTTGATTTAATGGCTTAACTTTCTGAATTGATCTTTGGCTTTTGATGTCAAGGGCTGAAGAGTCTCCTTGTTTTTGGACTTGTAACTATTTGGCTTTTATGAGCTTGAGTTGCTAGCCCACTCTTGACTCTATCAGTCCATGTAGGAATGCTGTGTATTAATTTGGTGTTAGATTGGAGCAGGTCTTTGTTTACATATAAATATTTTGTTGTTTATATTTACTTAATAAATCTTTGCTAGCATTACTGTGTGCGAGGAGTTATTCTGTGTTCCAGGCAAATACAGCAAAATGGTCCCTCCTTCCATGAAAATATAGAGTCCAGCAGGGACTGTACACCTTAAATGATGAGTTACTAGTGTGGTGATGCTCTTCAGGGCACTGCATGAGGGACCTGGGAGGGCCTCCCTGAGGGAAGTGACAGTGACATGAGATGTGTAACAGAAACGAGTCAAGCAGGGAACAGGACAGAAGCACCATGATATTCCAAGTGGACATGGAGAAGCCTTGGAGCACATGAGCAGCTGAAATAAAGCCAATGATTAGAGTGGAGAGAGTGAGGGTGTTGAGAGCTAAAATGGGACTGGAGCCATTCCGAAGATTTATTTCTTCCAGGAGTTTCTTTGACTGGTTTCTGATGACAAGTGGTTATGGCGTCTAGACGGTTGCTGTACTTGGCCGTGATGAGAGTATGTTTGGACCTCATAGAACAGAGCAATATTTTATTGATTAATGAAAACTTGTCTCTGTCCAAGCAGAATCTTAGCATGACACATTTTAATTCAAGTCAAGAAGACAAAAGTACAAAGACCAGTGCCTACTGTAAACTTACTTGTAAACAGAATGAACTTGAAACTAGTCTTCCCTTTGTTTTGAACTTCTTCTCTACTCTTCTTGGTTAGCCTTTTGTCTACCTTTTCAACTTGGTTTAAATGTCAGACAGTAAACAAAGGAAACTCAAAACAAAACAGCAATAGACACAGCTTCAAAGCTATGATGCTCCCCCGGTAACCTGTAAGCCTCAGAGGTTAAATTTTCCCTCTCAGTAGCTGCACTTGCAATCATCTCTAGCACCAGCGAAGGGGTAGTCGGCAGTCACGGTCTCCAAGATCCAACTTCTCATGCACACAGAAAGGAATTCTAGTATTTTACTTTATGTAGAATTAAAAAAACTTATCTTCTTTAGCTAACCCACCTGGAATTTCAGAATGAATTGAGACAAGCAATAAATATAAATATATTTATATAAATAAAATACTATATAGATGATCTGATATAAAATTTTAATTTTAATTGATTCTTAATAGTACCTAAAAACTCTCACCTACAATTTTCTATTGTTTTACTTAAAAAAACAGAACAATTTCTTCCTTAGAAAGAAAGCTACCTGTTCCCAGCTTCCCAGCCCCATTCTTCTTAAGGAATCATTATTAATTTTTTTCAAGCCCAGATTCTTAGTGGGGTCTCTAGTGTGTGCACAGCTCTCCTGCTAGATATTTTGAGAACTTGAAAATCATGGTCCTGTCTTTAGATGAGTTGTGAGAACCCACATGAGCTCCTTTCCTAGCCATGGTAGAAAGGACTAATAATGTCCCAATTCCACTGTATTGAGAACTCTGTGCATCTAACTTACTTTTTCTGTAATCTAGAGGGTGCTCATGAAAATCTATTTCAAGATAATAGCAGGAAATAAAAAATTCCAGTAAAGAACCAGTCTAAGACAAAACAGGCCATTGTCATATTTATAAGTTTATTTACCTAATATTCATTTTTTTTTGGAGGGGATGGGGGCTCAAGTAGCCACAGCTTGAAGGATTTATGCAACGATAAAAAAGCCTCAGTTGGTTGCAGTGGCGGATGCCTGTAAGCCCATCTACTTGGGAGGCTGAAGCAGGAGATAGCAAGTTCAAGGCTAGTCTGAGCAACTTAGCCAGAACTTGTCTCCAAATAAAAGAAAACAGGAAAAGGAAAAAAACAGGCTCAGTAAAGATATGAATTTTGCTAAGGAGATATTATTCCCTAAACAGCATATTCTTGGCAGTACTGAAAAGTATTCTTGGGGGACAGAGAGGAGTGTTGAGATAAGTGTGAATGAAGACGAGAGGGAAGAGGACCAAGTAGATAAGAACATGTTCACGAAGAGCTGGATGTTGATGCGGGAGCACAGGGGGACTTTGAAATAAGGCCTGAGAAAACCACGAACAGAAAAACTGGCTAGAAAGAAAGCCGACACTGGTTGAATTTAAAATGAACTAGAGAAACTAAAGGTGTGAAAAGCAGCTTGACTGGCGTGCTGGGGACTGATGGAGCCTAGGTGGTGAGGAGAGGAGGGGCCTCCGCAGGAGGAAAGAAATGATTCCTAATTAGTAATGACTAATGGGAGTTTTTTTAAGCATGGGAGCCATGGTGATGGGACAAGGAGAGGAGAAAGTAAATGGTTATTTTATCATCTGTTCTCACTGTTGGCTTTTATGGGAAGTAACGTTTTGCAAGTTAAATGAAGGGTTTGTGCATGGATACTGCAGTACCCACCAGGGCACCCTCAACTTAGGCTCAAGTAGATATTATGTTTTCATGATGACCCCAGGCCACTCTTGGCCCCATTCTTCTCAGAATGCTATGGGACAGGGACCCCAGAGTGCCAGTGTGCAATGTCAGGCCCTCCTCTGCTGCAGTCTTTACTATTGTCCTTGCAACAAACCAGAAGGGTCTGTTTTGGCTTCCCATATGCAAGGAATTAGACTCATACTCAGTGGGTATAGAGACAGTCTCATGATCCACAGGAGCCAATTCCACTTAAACAACTTCCACCAGGTGTTTATGGTTTATTCATAATTCTGCCCAGTCCAGAAGCAAGCTACTGATCAGGAGTCATTTTTACCTTCAGTAAAACAGTTGACAACAGAGCTGACACCAAGTTTATCAGGTTAACCAGGGGACAGAGGGAGAAAGTTAACTGGAGGTCAAATTCTCAAGTAGAAAGAAAAATGGTTTGTTGATCTTTACCCTCCAGATACCAAGAAAGGCTCTTTTACATGTGAAGCTGGAAGGCTGTTAACTGTATCTCACTGTTGCACCCCTCTGTGTTCCACCTCTTGGTGATTATTCATCTACAGAATGTACATGGGTGATGTGATGGGAGGGGGGGAAATGTGAGTTCTCTGAAATTTAAGAGTTGAAAGTGGCAATTGAAATGGTCCAGACTGTGCTTTCAGACTCCCCACAAGGGCTGAGCCCAGCTACGTTCACTAGTTATTGCAAAGTGTGACTGTCAAGAGGGTGCTCACTTTCCTTTTGTAATGGAAGCACAAAGTGAAATCTACCAACAAAATCACTTCCTCTGGTGTATTTTGATAATGGCAGAATTCAAAAAAAAAAAAATAAAGGTGCATATGAAAGAGGTGTTACGGTTTTAATGTACAATTTCCACTATCTAGAAATGAATACCTCTCTCTCTTCTGCTTTGTCAAGCAATACTTTGAGAATCTTCATGTCCCGATAATTACTGTTAAAGATGTTGAGGACTGAGAGTTTTTGAAGAAGTTCAAATTCTGTGTACAGGTTGATTCTTACCAGGTTCCTTTCTGTTGGATTTCTGTTTTATTGAGCTGTCCTATTTCAAGTCATTCTGCAATTTCCACTCCCTTGCTCTGCTCCAGAGCCTCTTTACCAGCCAAACTTATCTTAAGAGCTTCCCTGTCATCCTTTCCTTTGTTCTCCTAGTTTTGGTTGCACGACCAGCCTCTGAAGGTGCAATGACAATCGTGTTCTGATCAGGAGACTTACAGATTATTGGGAGATAGACTTATTGTGTTCAAGAGGGAAATCAAGCCACAGGCTCATGTTCATATTGCTATGCCCATGACAGATGTTTGGTGATGTGCTAGGAAGATAGCTAATTAAGATAGGGCAGTCAACCCAGAGCATCTTCCCTCTCTTGGTTGTCATCTGGGTTGTGCACAGCACAATTCTAGGGACATGTTCCCACAGACTGTAGTGAAATTGGGCCATCTGGAGTGGTATAACACAACAGCTGGGCTCTCCCAGAAGTAGACTTTGAGATAAAAATACAAGCAGCTTATTTGGAAAGTATAGAGAGCACCACTAGGGAAGTAGGGAATGATATGGGCAGAGGACAGTAATATAGTCATGCTCTGAGCCAGCTACCACGGCAGGTAACTGGAGCTTAGTCCTTGGAGAGCTGTGGAAAATGGTGCAAACCTGGAATGATCCCATTCAAGGGAGGAGGGAACTGGGGCACATATATACAAATGCACTAGAGCCGTTGGTCCTGGGAAACTTCCAGAAGGTGCTATCTCCCAGCATCTCTGGCCTGCTGCTTATGGGCAAGGCAAATTTCTGTGGAGAATAAAATCCCTGAGGTAACAGATGCAGACATGGGCACTGGGAGGTCACTGGAACATGGGGACCCCAGGAACTTAGACAGGGCAAGGGCAATATCTGCTATGGCAGCCTTGCATTTCAGGCCTGAAAATGACATGGCAAAGTAACACTCTTTTCTTTTCCTAAATAACACCCATCCCAACTGCCTCCCTCCCCTCCTCCCCCCACCAAAAATCCCCAGGGGATTTTAATCCAAAAACAAGGATAAAATTCTCTCTCTCTCTCTCTCTCTCTCTCTTTTTGATGTGTTTTTATCAGTGCATTATCGTTCCACATAATGGTAGGGTTCATTTAGACATAATCATACAGGCATGGGATTATTTCCTCAGTTTTGGTTTGCAGTATGTCCTTCTCCCTCCCTCGGAAGAATGAAATTGACCAAATGATGCTGTGTACACATGCACATATACCACAGTGAATTTGGTTTGTATATCTGTAAAGAACCAATTAAAAAACAATAAATAGGAGCTGGGGCTGTGGCTCAGTGGTGGCACACTTGCCTGGCATATGTGAGGAACTGGGTTCGCTTCTCAGCACCGCATACAAATAAATAAAATAAAGGTCTATCAACAACTAAACACAACTTTTAAAAACCAATAAATAAATAGAAGGGAGACCAGTAGGATAGAGGAAGGGGGACAGAGGGAGGGATGGAATCTTAACCTGACATAGAAGAGGCAGTATGAAGGAGTGGTTAGGAGATCTTGGGAACCTCCTGCCTGCATTTAAACCCCATCTCTGCTTCTTGTGTAGGTTAGCTCTGTAGTTTAGTCAAATTCTGTAATGTCTTTGTGCTTAGTCCCTCATTTGCAGAGTTAGGACAATAAGGGTTGTTATAAGGATTAAATGCGACAATATAAATGAAATATAGAGACACTGCAGATTGTTAGAATCAGAGGTGAGTGAGCGAGAGTTTTGCCCTTCCAGAGTTTAATGAGGAAGACAGTTGAGCAAACAGAGCATCTTAATTTAATACGATGAAATTGAAGATAGCGGCAGGCATAAAATGTTTGGGAACACTGGGAAGGTGACTTTTGCTGAGGAATCAGAGGGGCTTCTGAGACGGATGATCACTAAACTCCCAGACAGGAGGGCTGGGTAGAGAGAGATTTGCCCAGCACAGGGACTTGTGCTCTGTATAAAGGCATGTGTACCTCACCGGTCTTTCCTCATTTGAGTTTGGTAGGATGGAGAGAGGGAGGGGTGAGTCTCTGCCTCCTGGTTGCCATGCCACAATGTGAGCTGCCACCCTCTCCCACCATGATGCTCAGCCTCACCTTGAGCCCTGAGGAATGGAGCCGGCCTTCTATAGATTAAGATACCACGAGCCCTCAAATAAACTTTGCCTCCTCTACAGAAAGAGATAGAGACAGAGATAGAGATAGAGATAGAGAGCTAGAGCTAGAGAGAGAGAGAGAAGTGAATTTAGGCAGTTTCATCCAAAGTTATCCTCTCCTCAGGCTAAGGAATGGGGGTCTGTTGGGGACCTAGGGTGTGGTTGTGGGATGACGTGGACATTGTCTGACTTGGCACTGCCTGTAACAAGCTGTGTGACTGCAGGCAGATCCTTTCCCTTCTCTGTGGAGCCTTCAGCTCCACATCTGAGCAACAAGGAACTCCTGGTCTTGGGGTAGCGATAAGGGTTTATGGCTCTGTCTAAGCACACGCCTTTAGAAGCTTGGGTTTTGTGGGTCAAGTCCAGAGCTGGTTATGCAGATGCTATAGACCATGATTTAGAGGGATTTAAAAAGTGTAGGAAGTGTCTGTTCCCCTCTCATGCTTCCCATCTGGAATTCTCAGTTCTTTGCCAAATTTGTCCCAATTCCTTGGTGCAGAGGCCTGGTCTCAGTGTGGCCTGGACCCCAGTACCTGACTTTTTAGGGCATGTTCTCCAGCTCAGGTCTGCTGGGGTGCTCTTGTTCACCTGTCTGCATCAGCACCTGCTGGGATCTGGTAGGCGGAACAACACCCAGACCAAGGATGGAAGACAACGGGAACCCCTGGTCGAGGGTGCATCAGTGCATGGAAGGACCAAGCTGTCTGCATCTTGGTCTCAGATGAAGCCTCTAATGCATGATTAGGTATTGGAAGAAGGCTGTATCTCTCAGCCCCATAATTTCTTCCATGGTCATTACTTCTTGGGGAAGCTTGACATTTAAGAAGCTGAATCATTCAATTTAGAGGGAGGATGTTGATATAGTTGTTTTTCTACCCAAGAGTACTTGGAAAAATGATTCTCTGTATAAAGTAATCAAATGGTTAGGTCAAGTCCTACAGAAGTCAGCAGGTTTTCCTATCACTACTGGTTTTTAGGCCATTTGCTAGGGCCTACTCAGATCATTTCTTTTTCCAGTCATTTATCTTCCTCATGTAGTAGAAAGGAGTCAAACTACTTTTCAGTTAAGACTGACTTATTGGTTAAGGTTAAGTTCAATTGTTAGTAACCTCAAAATAACAGTAGCTTAAACAAGGTTGGAATTTTCTTTTCCATCTCTCTTTTGTATTTCATGTTAATGTCAGGTTGTAGACAGTCCGGGATGGTATGGCCACTTTATACAAAAGAGTCTGCAGAGGTGCCAGCTTCTTCTACCTTGTTGCTCTACTCTGGATGACCTTCATGGTCACCTTGTGGTAAAAGATGGTTTCCCCTGTTCCTGCCATCATGACTACATTCTAGCAGTAATATGAATGGGATGGAGGAGGGCCTTCCAACTCCCACAGGCCCTGCGTAGATGCTATATATATGTCTTTCTCTGGAATATCCTTGGATAAAACTTGGTGGTATAAAGGGAGCTGGGAAATGTCTAGTTGGGGCTTCTAGTATTAACCAAAGGAAGAAAGAGAATATATTAGGAGACAGCTGTTAATTATCAATAACTGGATTTGACTCTTTACAGTGGTGTGCAATATTGGGCACAGAATTAGGATTCTTTGAGTCTCAGTTTCTTTCTGTGGGAAATCACTATAATGATATTTATCTTTTGAAGTTTTAGCAAGAATAATATAAAAATTAAATAAGTAGAATTTATGAAATGCTGTGTATACCAGAAAGCACCACTTAAAACATTATTAGACAAAAATTATTTTTCACACTTTCTTAATCAATTCATGTTATTATGAAAATGGACAAAATATGAAGAACAGGATGTATATTTTGAATGAGATAGAAATTAACTTTTAGATAGAGGCTGATCTAGGGGCAAATGTGGGGCTTCACCTTATGAAGAAAAGTCTCAAAGGCAAATGTTCCAATGTGATTTCCCAATCACAATTAGAAAGATGATGGCCTCTAGTATAAAGGATTTTCCTTCAGCATTTCAGCATCACTAGCCTGGGTTCAGACTCATATTGGGAGAGGCACTCATTACTAACAACTTTTAAAGAAATCTTCAAAGAGTTGTCACATCAGAGAGACTGATTATTTGAATTGAGGGAAAGGGTCTTAAAATAGTCCAAATCCATTTGCCTATTTTGCCCAATATGGAAATACTTTATAACATATAATAATTGCTCTGGGAAAAGAATTAGTATTTTTTTTTCTCTTCATTTTAATGGGACCTGATGTAACAAGAATGGACTGCAGTAAATATTGCATATAATAATTTATTAGACTTATAAAAACCTCCTATTGCAGAGGCCTCTGGGCATATGGACAAAGGTAGAAGATTAAGCAGTAAATAAAACCAGACACAGCAAATAGAATTATGAGGTCATTCTATTAATGATCCCAGTGGAAATATTGGGTATCCATGCAGTCGGAAGTAAACAAACTCTTTGAGGAGAAAAGTGATCTGATTTAGAGGCAATGGCCCCTTTTTTTGGGGGGGGGTGTGTTGATCTATAGCATTGTTGAAAGCCACTCGTTGTGGGTGGAGGAGGTATCTATAGTTCTTTGTGTGTCTGGGGCTCCATCATATTGGTCATAGAGATCACAGTATGGCTCACAGAGAGGGTGATTCTGTAGTCCCTTGAGTGGGAGTTGGAAATCTTTTTTCCTAGGTAGTCATGTACCTAGTTAAAAGTTGAGGGTTCTATTTGACACACAATGTTCTCCTTTCACACGGAAGGAGCATAAGTGAGAGCACACACTGTCTTGGGATTTTTCTTGTAATATAGAAGGAGACATATTAACAAAGAAGTACTTAAAATAAATGCTGAACCAAGTATATTTGGATATATATGTAGATTCTGCCAGTTAATACCTAGATATTACTTACTTTTCTGAATTCTGCAGCATTATTTTGAAGGCAGTATAAAAGCTGTTAGCACATAGTAGAGACTCAATAAATGCACCTAAATGTTAACGGAGATATATCATAGGGAAGAAGGTCAAATCCAGATAATTTACAAATTTTTCTTTCTCCAGTGAAGCAAAAGGGACTTATATTAAGCATGATAATGTTTGTAAATTTTGAACTTTGAAGGCACCATATTTTCTTCTCCTCCTCCTCCTCCTCCTTCTCCTCCGCCTCCTCCTCCTCCTTCTCCTCCTCCTCTTCCTCCTCCTTCTCCTCCTCCTCCTTCTTTGTGTGTGTATATGTGTGGTGCTGGGAATTGAACCCAGGGCCTTGTGCCTGTGAGACAAGCACTCTGCCAACTGAATTATACCCCAGCCCCAAGGCACCATATTTTCTATTTGTTCAAATCATTCCAAGTCATTTCAAAAGGTAGGTTTATGAAGCCAAGCATCATCTATGGAAGAAGAATATCCTCTGGCTCAATTTCTGCACTTCCTTTAATTTATTTCATCTTCTGTTTTGGATATTTTATAGAATTCCAGAAGGGAATGGACTTGATACGTTGATTAGAAATGTTTTGTCTTTAGGCAGAGTTTCAAGCAAACTAGGATAAAGAGTTAAGAGTATAGCCTTTTATTTAACCTCACTTTTTCCCAATGAGGTGTCCAAACACCATTGTGTGTCCAGAAAATTCACTCTACCTTATGTGGCTGTCATTCCACTCAGGAAACCATCCTGCACATATAGTCTCAGCTCCTTATGGCAGAATTTATTCCATTTAAAAATTTCTTATCAGGGAGACTATGAGAGAATAAGAGGATCAGGGGAGAGGGATGAGGACGGCAAGGGGGATACCATGGGGTGGAAATGATCAAAACATGTTATATGCATGTATAATAAATATGCCACAATTAAATCCATTATTCTGTATAATTATTGTGCACTAATAAAAATGTTCTTATTTCGCATATGGTTATTGGAAACCTATTATGTTCCTGACTCTAAGACATTAATTTGGTCTTTTTTTTTTTTTTTTAAATTTTTATTTTATTTATTTATTATTAATTTATGGTACTGGGGATTGAACCCTGGGATGCTTTGTTTTTTCACTGAGCTACATCCCCAGTCCTTTTTATTTATTTATTTATTTATTTATTTATTTTTTTTTTTAATTTTTTATTGTGGGTTGTTCAAAACATTACAAATTTCTTGACATATCATATTCCACACTTTGATTCTAGTGGGTTATGAACTCCCACCTTCACCCCATACACAGATTGCAGATTCACATCAGTTACACATCCATTGATTTACAAATTGCCATACTAGTGTCTGTTGTGCTCCGCTGCCTTTCCCATCCTCCACCCTCCCCCCTCCCCACCTCTCCCCTCCCCTTAATTTGGTCTTAATAGAACCAAAATATTACTGGCATTCCTTTTTAAATAAGGTCTTTCTTATATTTAAATAAAATTCAGCTTTTTCTTATAATTAGTAGCATATGTTAATGTTACAAAATAAAGGGTTCCATTGTGACCATTTCATACATGCATAATGTACTTTGATCATATCCATCCTCCCTACGACCTTCTCTTACTCTCCTCCCCTGGTCCCTTTTTCCATTCCTAATTAATAGTCCCCCCTACTATTTTCATGTCACTGAAAAAAAAAATTTTGTCTAGTTTCCACATGAGAGAAAACATATAGACTATCTGTCTCTCTCAGTCTGGCTTATTTTACTTAACGTGATCCCCAATTCCATCCATTTTTCTGCAAATGACATGATTCCGTTCTTTAAAACTGATAAGTTGTGTGTGTGTGTGTGTGTGTGTGTGTGTGTGTATGTGCATGTATGTACTCAAGAATACAACATTTTATTTGACTTCAATTCTTCCTCAGTCTGTCCATTTTTCTCTCGCACATATGCATTTTTTTCTTTTTTTTTTAAAATTGATTTTATTTTTTAAACACATGACAGTGGAATGCATTACAATCCTTATTACACATATAGAGCACAATTTTTCATATCTCTGTTTGTATATAAAGTATGTTCTCACCAATTCATGTCTTCATACATGTACTTTGGATAATGATGCCCACCACATTCCACCATATTGCTAACCCTCTGCCCCCTCACCTCCCCCCCAACCCTTCTGCCCTATCTAGAGTTTCATCTATTCCTCCCATGCTCCCCTTTCCTACCCCATTATGAGTCAGTCACCTTATATTAGGGAAAACATTCGGCATTATTTTCTCCAACTCCATCCATTTACCTTTGATGCCATGATTTTATTCTCTTTTATTGCTGAGTAATATTCCATTGTGTATATATGCCACATTTTTTCAATCCATTTCTCTACCAAAGGGCATTTAGGTTGGCTCCACAGTTTAGCTATTGTGAATTGTGCAGCTATAAACGTGGCTGTGTCCCTGTAGTATGCTGTTTTTAAGTCCTTTGGGTATAGTTCAAGGAGAGGGATAGCTGAGTCAAATGGTGGTTCCATTCCAAGTTTTCCGAGGAATCTCCATACTGCTTTCCATTATGGCTGCACCAATTTGCAGTCCTGCCATCAATGTGTGAATGTACCTTTTCTTCCACATCCTCGTCAACACATTGTTGTTTGTCTTCATAATAGCTGCCGTTCTGACTGGAGTAAGATGATATCTTAGAGTACAGGGAGAGGAGGGAGAAAGGGAGAGAGAGAGAAACACAGACAGAGACAGAGAGACAGAGAATGCTGCTTTGAGTTCCTTGCCTGATTAGGTCAGGTATCCTCATTTCCTTTATCCATTCACCCATTAATGGTCATCTAGGCTGATTCCCTACCTTGGCATCATGATACACAAGGGTATGCAGATGCAGATCTCTCTGTTGTATGCTGAGTTCATTTCCTTGAAGAAAATTCTTTATTTTCAATCTTAACTATTCTCCATTTAAAATTTTTGGAATCAATTGTTTTCGTCTTCATATCTAGATATTTAATCATAACTCATGCTAATTTCTCTCTCTCTCTCTCTTTAGGAACAAAAACCACCAATTTTTTGAACTTGAAGAATTTACCAATTTTATATTTTAGGCCAACAAATGTCCCATAAAGAAACCAGATTTTTTTTAATATTTATTTTTTGGTTAGCCACAATACCTTTATTTTGTTTATTTATTTTTATGTGATGTTGAGGATCGAACCCAGGGCCTCGTGCATGCTAGGTGAGCGCTCTGCCACTGAGCCACAACCCCAGCTGAAACCATATTTTTTAAAAATGGAAATATATTTTATAGCAACAAAACTTAAATGGAAAAACCCCCTGAATTAAAAAGCTATAATTCAGTCAGGAAATTCAGATGAATGCATGAAATACAACAGCTTGATTGAGTTAGTCCCTTGTTAGTCAATTCTCTACTCACATAAAACATGAAATGAAAAATCTTTTTGTCAAGTAGTTTGAAACAAAACTTTAAAATTTTAAAGTCTCCTGATTAGTAGGAAGGACCCCAGATTTGCTTTCTTTCTCTGATGTCACTGAAGGTAAGACTTTGAAAGAAGTATTTAAAAAAACGTGTTACCTAAAACTGCTTGCATCACTGTCTTCAGGGTAGACAGCAGCCCACCAGCTTGCTGTGTAACTGTCCCCCCACCAGCCCAGTGTTTCAGGCAGCAGACTTTATTGCAAATTTAACACCACACTGTCATGATACAGAAGGCTTAAAACTTTGGTTTAAGGTTTCTGAGACCATTAATAACACAATTTTATTTGTCTTAATGGAATAACCAAAGATTCTGAAATATACATTTGTAGAGACCTCTGTAACTGACAAAGTGTCTTCATCTCCCAAGGTCATGAAGGTTTGAAAGGTCAAGGAGATTTTCTTTCTTTTCTCAATGATGAGAATGGCAGCTCAGAGGTTGAAGAGCTTGACCTGGTTCACATAAAAAGAATGGCAGAGGTATGTTAATAATCAGGTTTCCTGTGTCTCAAATTCATGCTGATTTCCTATTGTATTCAGGTCGTGAAACCTCTATTTCAGGAGGTCCATGGGGACCTTTGAGTCATTTCCCATAAAGATCAACCCTTACCTCTGGGATCACTCTGGCCAACTTTTGTTTCTTGTGCTTGTGCTGCTTATCATGAGGGCTTGTGTTTCTACTGCTCCTTTCTCTGAGAAAATCCAGGCACATTCCCGACACTGAGGTCTAATCAGCTCTGATAGCAGGGAAGCAGGAGGGGAGTACCACGAGACCTCTTGGCACTCTCCCAGTGGCTGTGGGGTAACCTATTCCTTCTGCCTTTCCTGGAGTAAGTGTGGGCCTCAGTGACCTGCCATTGCCAGTATACTGGATACTTGGTTAGTTTTCCCTTCTCCTTCAAATCATGCTCATGTGTCTCTTGCTGCTGATCCCTTGGCTATCATCCCTTTGGTGCCAAACTTCTCAAAAGAGTACTGTGCACTTGCTATTTCTGAATCTTTTGCTCTTATCCTTAACTTGTTAACCTGACATTAACCCTGACCTTCCCTCTAGATTGGTTTCTATAAAGGTCATTGCTGATATTAAGATCCCCCTGTGTTCCCAGGCATCATTCTTCTTGAAAGAACTTGAATGACCTCTTGTTCTTGAAACTTTCTTTCACTGTCCTGCGCTGGTTCTCTTTCCAGCTCTCCTCACACCATTTTCTTTAGATGGATCCATTTTGCTCTTCCATTCCATGACCGTAGGCTCAACCCACTGTTCTCTTAGCTCTCCTGATTTCTTCCTCTTAGCATACACTTGCTTCTGCGGCTTCATCTGGGACTGCCATTCAGAATGAATGGCAAAAATGAATGGCCAAATCCACAGCTCCATGTTCTTTTTGCTCAGCTTCAGCCTTAAATATCCAAATGCCTCCTGAGCAGCTCCACTTGGATGCTGTTGTCAACACCTTAATCTTATATATCTAAATTTAGATTCTTCCAGATTTCTCTCAGAATTATTTATTTTTGTTGACATCATTTCTTCAGTCACTCTAGGTCAATGTTTTGTATTATTTTGGGTTCCTCCTTTTTCTTCCCCCAAAACATGGCATTAAACATCATCTTCCACATTCCATCTTTGTTTTCCCATGGTCCTAGGTGAGACCACTCCTATCACAATTTTCTTTAGATTCTACTGACTATGGTGCATCCTTCCATGTAGTTGCCACCTAACTTCTTTTCACTTTCATTTGATATGATTTACGTCTCTCTATTGTTCTTTGTGTTTGTTCTAATTTAAAAATGAGAGGGTTATGATATAACTCTACTAGAATCAGGTTTGTTCTCCCAAACTTGGAATGGCACCACCATTTGACCCAGTTATCCAGCTCCTCGACATATACCCAAAAGACTTAAAATCAGCATAGTATGGTGATGCAGCCACATCATTGTTTATAGCAGCTTAATTCACAATAGCTAAGCTATGGAACCAAACTAGGTGTCCTTCAATGGATGAATGGATAAAGAAAATGTGATACATATACACAATGGAATATCACTCAGCCTTAAAGGAGAATGAAATTATGGCATTTGCAGGTAAATGGATGGAACTAGAGGCTATATACTAAGTGAAATAAGTTAGTCCCCCCAAAACAAAGGGCAAAGGTTCTCTCTGATATGTGGATACTAACACACAATGGTGGGGGGTGGATAGAAGTTCAGTACATTAGACAAAGAAGAATGAAGGGAAGGGAGGGGGAATGGGATTAGGAAAGACAGTAGAATGAATTGGACATAACTTTCTTATGTTCATATATGAATACATGACCAATGTAACTCCACATCATGTACAACCACAAAACTGGAGCATTATACTCCATGTTAAAATACACCCTAATGTCATGTATATCTAAAAATAAAAAATTGAAAAAAAAGTTTGTTCTTCCATGGAAATCATAGATTCACATATATTCTAATGATGCTTATCTTCCTAATGCCCTTTCCACTACTTTCCTGTAGTCTGTCCTTTGAAAATACCTGCCCCTTTTTTCCCTCTCCCTTAAGCCATCAGAACACTTTTTTTTCAGGGAAGCTATATTAAAGGTATTAAAAACTTGCCAAAAGAAAACCTTGTGAGATTGTTCACTTTGTGGCTGTCAGACCGAAGCAGGAGGCAAGGGAAGCAGAGTCACTTTATAGTTTTCTTCTGGGATGATTCCTCTGGCTAGAGGAACTGCCTTCTAAAATGAGGTTAGATAAATGCTGTCTCCAGGATTGTGGTCATTTTGTATTAGAAATGACTGTGTGCACTTCTCAGCCTCCCAGGCATGGCTTACAACATTCTTTATTGTTTTTCTACTTTGGGGAGAGATAAGACATTAACACTTCTTATTGATTTTGGAACCATTTCTGTAATGTAAACAACACCTATCTGAGAAACTTTGTCCTAATCATAGAAAAATGTGATCATGTGGGTCCTGGAGTACGAGAATTTCCAAAGCTGTAGGTCTGTGGAAGATTTTCTTATTAGTCAGGCCTCTGTGAAAACAGTTCTGTCAATAGAAAAGGTACAGTGTCAAAGCAGGATATTGAAATTCCTTCTGCTCTAATTATAGCAGTCATGTTGGCAAAACCCTTGTCTGCTCCATCTCTCATTGGAGAATGGAACCCTTAAGTCCCTTGTTCATTGAATGTTGAAACTTAATGCAACTTCTAGCCCATTAGGCTTAAGAGGACTCTGAAGTCCAAGAGTTCACATGTCTGAGCCCAGGGCACTAAAGTTGCTGGTGACAGAGCCTAGACAGAATGCCTCTGTCCTGCCGTGGGTCTAGCACTCTTCTCCTACATGAGTGAAGGAACTTCAAATAAAACCATGTGGACTCAGCCTCCACCATGCAGGGCCAGGGCAAGCATATATTGCAAGTTATAAGTCAAGCTATAGGTGTTATATAAAATATGTTATATCTTTCCATCTTGATAAGCATATCTCAATTAATAAGACAGTTTTAAATGTGTACTCCTCAAAATCTGTGTAGCATTCATATTGCAATGGTGTATTGAGGAAGAATGGGTCTCCAGAGCTGACTCGTTCATTTCCCTTCCAGGAATGAAGTCTGATCAGCATCAAGAGCTGCCTTGTGTGGCCACATCCAAGTTATGGCCACTCTTCCTTCAAAAACTACCCGTTGGGCTGAAGTGGCACATACCATCATGCAGTAGAGTCTTATGAAGAAAGATCTGGAGAAAAGCCCATATGGGCCTGGAGGGCAGCTTGAGATGCTTGGGAAGAAACTCCAGGGTCCTCAGTTCCAAGAGAGTGGGCTAGTAGGGGACTGTGAGCTCACTCTGGGCATGCAGATTCCTTGCCCTATCAAAAATGGCCAAGGTTACAACTGAGTATCTTAATTAGCCCTCATACCTAGGCCTAGGAGCAGCCCTGAAATGTATGAAAGGTCTTGGAAATACTGTTCAGAGGTTCCTTTCACTCTGATATCATGTCATCTTTCAGAGCTGGCTCTCGCCTGGTGTAGAGAGCCTTACAAACCCCACTGAGGAGGCCTCCAGTGTAGGAGGAAGGAGAGTAACTCCTCTGTCTTCTCCACATTACAGACCTGAAATGACTCCTTTCTGTATTTCCTTATGTTTAATTTTCCCTCCAGTCTTATTGCCTCCTAGCATAAAATCTAGGAAAATTACACCATGAAATCTCCTGGTTTAAATTCAACCTCTGTAAAAACTGATTCAGGGCCAATTCTAGGGGGTGTTGTGCTGCAGGGCAGATGGAGACCACCAAGGCTTCCTGTCTCTCTCTTGCCTCCAGAAAAATTCGTCTCCTTTTTTAAAAAAAAAGTATTCTTGAACAACCCACAATAAAAAATTAAAAAAAAAAGAAAATAATTGGACTTTAAAAAAAATTTAAAAAGTATTCTTTTAGTTATACATGGACACAATATCTTTATGTTGTTTATTTATTTTCATATGGCACTAAGGATCGAACCCAGGGCCTCACATGTGTGAGGCAAGCGCTCCGCCACTGAGCCACAACCCCAGCCCTAGAAAATTTCTGAAGTGTCAGGTGCCTGCTGTCTCTCATCTCTTTTCTCTCCTTTACCCTCACTACTTTCCTGCAGTCTGTCCTTTGAAAATACCTGCCCCCTTTTTCCCTCTTTCTTAAGCCATCAGAACACTCCCCCCCCCCCAGGGAAGCTATGTTAAAGGTATTAAAAACTTGCCAAAAGAAAACTTGTGAGATTGTTCACCTTCTGGCTGTCAGACCGTCTTTGTCCACCTTTGTGTTGTCCCCATTCGCTCCTTCCCACTAAAATCAGCTCTCAGGTAAGAATACCAATAGGTAATATGTGGAATCTCTGAAGTGAAGTAAAAAAGACTTGTTCTTCCAAAAGAAATGTTGCAGACAGAGGAGTAAGTATTCTGGAACACTCGAAAGGCCATGGAAGTCACAGTGTGGTGGGAGCCTGCAAATGGTCTCTGTAGCTGCAGCCTGGTGGGCCCCACAAAGCAGGCTCTTTCAGGAGTGTGCCTACATGTCCTCAGGGTCGCACTGTAGGAAGAGAGTGCAATGACAAGAATTTATTTCCAGTTTGTGCAAATCAGAATTGTCTTCTAGTTAGAGCAAGAAAGTGAATTTCAGGAAGGTGTCTCTGGAGACTGAGCAAAGGGTGTTGAAGAGCTTGTTTACAGCTGATCAAACTTTTCTGTTTCCTTCCTTGCTTTACACCTTCTCATTCTCCCAACACTCGGATTTCTGGAATGGACCCAGATGCAAATGGAACTGTAGAATTTGGATGTGGTTCTATGTCCTCTGCCATATCTCTTTTCAGAATGAATCGGGGGAGAGAAAAACCTAATGATCATATTTTCTAATGTAAACACTCTGTGGCTGCAGGAAAGGAGACTGGGACTTTAGGGATAAATGTTGCTCAGAGTGATTGTGTGCTTTCTGCAGAAATGACCTTTGTTGCCTGTTTATCCTGATGGTTGGAGAGAGAGGCCAGGAAATGCTTTCCAAACACGAACACATCAGTAACCAGGACATTTATGTATAGATGCTCAGTAACTGTTCTTCCTCTACCAACCGAAATGATAGGCAGTTTCATTTTTGCATAAAGCAAAATAACTGAAGTTAGTTTCTCACTTTCTCTAGGAAAGTAACAGAGACAATTTTAAGTATGAACACAACAGTTTTAAAGGTGCTGAAACTTGACAAAATCTTTTTCTTAGAGAAACTTTGGAGGTTGAACGGTGTTGTGGATGGAGTTCAAGTTCTGAAGTCACATAGGGCTTACATCTGTTTCCTCATATGTTTTGCTTGTTCTCTTTGATCCCATTTCTTTATCTATAAATGTAATTATAACTTTTAACTCTTTCTGGATTACTATTAGGATGAAGTGATAAAATTTATGTGAAGTATCTGGCCAGAGTTGATGAACAATACAATATAATTTCCTTCTGTGGCCAGACTGCCGATTGCCTAACCAATATCCATTCTTCTTTTCTTTTAGTACTGGATCCTGATTTCATTTAGATGAAAGCATGCTCAGTAACAAGATCATGTTTCCCAACTTTCTTTACTGTACAATATTGTCATGTGACTTGATAACCAATACAGTGTAGGCAGAGGGCTGTAGCTGTAGCTCAGTGGTAGACCACTGGCCTGGAATGTGTGAGGCACTGAGTTGAATCCTCAGCATCAGATAAAAATACATAAAATAAAATTAAGGTGTTGTGTCCACCTACAATTAAAAAATATTTAAAAAACTGTAGGCAGTTGTTTGGTAGAAAGTCTGGGAAAGTTTTAAAAGGGAGAACAGTCAGCTAATGCAAGCTTTAAAAAAAAATCCTAAACTTCTTCATTCTACTTCCCTTGGAAGGTAGACCTGATGGCTGGAGTTGTAGCAGCCATTTGTATCATAAGACAACCTTGAGGATGGAGCCATGTGCTAAGGAGTATAGAGAAAGATAACTATCTGGGTCCCTAATGACACCATAGAACTAGAGCTTCCTAGGACTACCTACCTCTGGGAGTTTAAAAATGTGTGAACTAAATGAATGGGCATCTTGTGGCAACATTTAAAAAAAATTTAGCTTCTGTTATTAAGCAATGGAGTACAATTTCCAATTAATGTATTCTTCTCTTTTACCCCATGCACTTATTTTATTCCCACATTTATCTTGTGAGTTAGTATAGTTCTTCCTAGATAATATATTAAAAAAAAACCTGAAGTGAAGAAACTTAAGTATCTCACCCCATATCACACAACTGTTCTATGCTACTGCTGATTTCTGACTTGATTTTCATTCCTTTTTCTACTGCAAATGGAAAGTTGTTGGGTTTTCCCAAACCTTTCTTCCCAAGGTCTTGTGAGCAGTGTGACATGATGGTTAAGAGTCCAAACTCTAGGGCCAGACTTGACTTGGAAAAGATCAACATTCAGAATTTAATTTCTATTAAATGCATATTTTCACACTATTGCAAAGTTGAAAAATACTAAGTTGAACCATTGTTAAGTCAGGGACTTTACGTACTGGTCACTGCATATTAAGCCTTTGTGTTTGACACATAATATTGGCACAAGTTTATGTAGCACAATATGATAATTCAATATAAATACACAAAGCATAATGAGCAAATCAGGGTAGTTAGCATTTCAATCTCCTCAAATGCTAATCATTCCTATGTTATGTTTTCCATTGTAAACCCCTTTATTTTCAAAGGTCCAGGGGCTTCCTTTCTCCCTGGCATACCTACCCCTATGCTCTGAGTCCTTCCATGTGGCCAGTATTGTATGACTTAAAATGGATGTTCTTAGTTTTTGAGAGGTAGTAAGATGGGGATGAGTCAGTCCCTTGTGACTGGTGAGGGAGTCACCTAGCAGTGTTTTTTTTTTTTTCCTGCAACCAAATGGCTGCTACCGGTTCTGCAGGTCAGGATGGCCCCAGCTAAGTGGGGAGTCGGCTGATAGAAAGTAACCTGCAGAAGGTCTTTGGGATCCAAAAGGAGTAGGGCACTGCCCAGAGAATTCAGATCTCCAGGTGCTAGGCATTGGTTTCCACTCCCCGCAAACCTTTGGGAATTGTAATTTGCCATAGTCCTAAACTGGTTTAAAAATATTGCAAAAAACCCTGTATTTACCCCATCTAAGTGGATCCTGGATCTTTTCTTTTGGAGAAGAACTCTCTCCAAGTTGAGCTCTAAACATTAAAAAATGTATTTATTGGTCACATTAATAGCAGCAGTGTTGTGTGTGTGTGTGTGTGTGTGTGTGTATGTATAGAACACTCATCAAACAGATATTCAAACCCCAGGTGATTACTAAGGAATCTCTTAGATAACAACAGGGAGTGTTTTGGAAAGATACTCTGGGAATTTAGTATTCTCAGGATGCAGAATAGCCCAGGGCAGCCTCCTCCATAATGCCATGAGGGGAGGATATAAAGCTGATCCCTCTGCCGGCTCCTCTGCTTCTGCCATGTTACTCATGTCTCTGAGGCAGAATCACAAGTCACTGCAGAAGCCACTGCTTAAAATGTGCTACCTCTTTTTAGTTGGGAAGTTTTGGGTTGGTTCTTAAGTTATCTATTGTTGCATAATAAAACCCGAAACATAGTGGCTTAAAAAAAAAACAACAACAACATTTAGTTTGGTTATGAACTTGCAATTTGGTCAGGGCTTGGCAAGGATAGCTCATCTTGCTCCACAAAATGTCACTTGGGGACACTTGAAGGTTAGAGGTGACTGGATGGCTGGGGGCTGGGATCATTTGAAGCCTTGCTCACTCACATGTCTGGCATTTAATGCAGGCTGTGGCTGGGACGTTAGAGCTGTCAGCCAAGACACTTACACGTGGCCTCTCCATGTGGCTGCCTGACTTTCTCAAGTCATGATGGCTGGGTTCCAGAGAGCATCCTAACAGAACAAGGCAGAAGCATCTGGCATTTTAATGACCTAGCCTGACATGTCACTAACTACCATACTTTGGTTAAGGTAACCCTTTCTCAGTTCCTAGAAAATTTTCTTCTTTTAATATTATTTTTAGAATATCACTTTCATCACTTATTCTGATTACCTTGCATATACTGGGCCAATTTTGTCATCTGTACAAATAATTTTCCCTTTCAATATTTTCCTGTGTTTATGGGTGAAATTTTCATGTTTATCCTCTATACAATTTAATTTTCTGCACTCTTCATTTCTCCTCTTTTAAAGGTTGATCAAATTCCGCTGTAGCATTTTAAACTTTAAAGTTTTCTTAACACTGCAGTTTTCTTTTTAACTTATTCCGTTTGGAGGATTATGCTTAATCCTTTCATCTTTTATTTTTTAAAATAAATATTTTGTATTAATTTTGTTAAAATAGCAAATACTAAGAGAGTCAGAATAAACCAATACAACAGCAACCAAAAAACCTTAAGATGGTCTATGCTGGGTTCTGTGAGGGGTCCAGGCAGTTCGCCGTGCAGGTCCAAGAAGATGGCTCTTGTTGAGCACTGAGTGTTGACCTTCTGCTTGGCTCCTGTGAGCCAGGCTGGAAGAAACCACCAAAATGATGCCATTCTCAAAGCGATTGCATCTGCTTTATCTCAGCTCATCACCATGAGAATCCTTCCAGGAGGACATTATCAGGACCTTCATTTTATAGATGAAGAAGCAGAGGCTCAAAGGAGGAGGATGAGATGAATTATCTGAGTGTTCTGCTAAGTGCCACACAGTGGAGTTGGAATGCCCGGGGCTTCACTTAATTCTCACAATGATCTTGTAATATATTATCATTGCTATTTTTGCTATTCCAATTTTACAATCTAGGAAACAGATGCTCAGCACAACTAAGTGACTTCCCTAAGAACATTCAGCTAGACCATGACTTCAGTTCTTACAAGCTTTCTCCATTTTTGATGGATCAATATAACTTGGACAAGTAAAGAGGAAATAAAGTCGTTCTTGGTAGGGGTAGTGGCTTGGGCAAAAATATCCCTGGTGTGTGCAGAAAGGTACCTGGTATGTTTGGGAATCCATGCAAAGTCTATGATGAGCAAAGCAAACTTTCTGTGTGGAAATAGTTGGGAGATAAGCTTAAGAGGTAGTCAGTCTCTTTTAGATTTTCAAGAAGTGTCTATAGTCGGCTATACATGGAATGCTTTGATGGAAGCAGATTCTATGAGTGTTGCTATGTTAAAAATCATATATTAGTCCCAGGACAGTGGAGATACTGGCAGGGCAGTGTGAACCAGCAGTGGTCAAAATTTGGTGCTTCCAGGTTTAGTTGGTAGCCTCAGAGAATTTTAGGCAGACTGCATGTCATGAATTAAATTAAAAAATATTTTTGCTAGTGCATTATAGTTATGTGTAATATTGGGAATCATTTTGACGTGATTATGCAAACATGAAATATAATTTGCACCAATCAGTCCCCAGAACTTCCCCTTTCCCTTCCTTCCTCTCCCTGTTCCCTTTCCTCTACTCTATTGATCTTTCTCAGTCAAATTTTAAATTTTCTGTCAATTATATATGACTAGGATTCTAAATTGGTACTTCCTGGTACTTGGATTATTCAGAAATGGGGGGGTTATTATGGTGCTTGGGGTGAGTTTGATATCCTTATTTACTCATTCCTTCAGTATTTATTTATTGAGCATGTACAGTCTGCCACAAACTCTTCTAAGCACTGGGCGCTGGGCAGTGAGCAACACTCTCATGGGACATCTATAGAGTCCCCTTGCTTGAGGAAGCCACTGGGCCCAGAAGAGAGGTGAGGGTGTGGGGTTTTGGGAGTGTCAGAACACTCAGTGGTAATCTCACTAATGTGCCATGGAAAATGCCTACTCTTCTCTCAAAGTGCACATTTTATCCTGAAATTCAAATTCAGTCTCTGCTTCAGAATGTGGTGTTCATGCACTCTGGGCCTTTCCGGAGAAGTTATGATAAAAGAGACCAGGCTGCCCTCAACTCTTGCCTCCACCCCAAAGTGAAGAAGCCATTTTTCTTCCCTTCCTCCATCCAACACTTAAAGATCTCAGTCTTGTCCCTGGGACTGCAGGAGCAGAGAGCGCTTACCAGACCACAGCCCTGCTTGCTTGGGAAATAATTTTCTTGGATAACGTTTGAGTTTATATAAAAGGCCCTTTATACCTCTCCGCACTGAGTTTAATTTGGAGAAGCTTGTGGACTCCAAATAAAGCCCTTTATTCTTTATGTATTTATCTTTGCCATTTTCTATTTTAGTGAACATGGAAAACAAACCTTTAACCTGAATGGAGAGCCAAATTTTTTTTTTTTTAACTTATAAAACCCTCATTCTCAATCTTTATTGTTTTTTTGTCTCTCTCCAGTTTTCTTTTTCTTTTGTAAGTATTTTTTTTTTTTCTCAGTTCGGTTTCAGGCCTTTGGAAAGGTAGATGACCCCAACCAAGGCTGGTCTCCTGTACAGGGGGTGAAACTTTCTCCCATGTTCTGCACACAGTGGGTTTTCCTGGGCTGGCTCTTCTGCCTCCTCTCCTTAGTGCCCGTGTGCCGACTGGCCTAGCGGGGTATCTGCAGGAGGCCAGGGCTGAGTTCCAGCTGTGCTCCCCAAAGACACTTTCTTGCTGTCTCTCTGCCTCCATTGGTCTGTTGAGGCCCACAAGCAGCTTTATTTCTCCAGGTTTCCTTGAAGTTTTCCTTCTCAGGGGCTCTTTCCCTCTTTGTGGATGGGTGGTTAGAACTATCTCTGAAGTAGGAGTAAAGGCCTGATCCTGTTCCTGGCTCCTCCATTTATTAGCAACCCCGAATAAATCACATTTTTTTTTTGTTTTGTTCTGGGGTACTTAACCACTGAGTCACATCCATAGCCCCCTCCCCCCTGCCCTTTTATTTGGTCAGGGGATACCAGGGATTGAACTCAGGGGCACTCAACTGCTGAGCCACATCCCTATCCGTATTTTGTGTTTTCTTTAGAGAAAGGGTCTCACTGAGTTGCTTAGCACCTCACTGTTGCTGAGGCTGGCTTTGAACTTGTGATCCTCCTAGCTCAGCCTCCTAAGCCACTGCACCACCGTGCCCAGCATCCCCAGTCCTTTTTATTTATTTTTAAATTTTGAGACAGGGACTTGCTAAGTTGCTCAGGGCCTCACAAAGTTGCTGAGGCTGGCTTTGAACTTATGGTCCTCCTGTTGCAGCCTCCCAAGTCGCAGGGATTACAGGCGTGTGCCACTGCTCTTGGCTAACCACTTAACGTTTCCAGTCTGTTTTTCATCTACAATGATTGGGGTGATATCATCCCCTGGAAGAAACACTGTGAAGACCAGGTGTGGCAATGGATGTGAAAGGCCTGTCAGTTGCACACACTGTATGGCTGTGTGGCCTGTCCCGGTGTGCTCTGACCCCGGATTCATATAATCCACATGTCTTAGGGTATCTTATGACCTGCCTAGTCAGTTGGTGGGTATGGGAAGGTGGGGATCTATGAAGAGGAGGGCAGAGAGGAGACGGGTGTGGACTGTGTGTGACAAGCATTTTGTGGAGAGAGGGCTGCAGGCTGGTGCTGAGGGGCTTGTTTTGGAAAGGGATCTGGTCAGACCCAGAAGTTGCTCTGGGGCTCTTCACATCTCTGTACAGATCTTAGCTTTGCATCTGCTTGGTGAGGGCTGCTAGGGAGGCTGCTGATTTGATCTTCTATCACAGAATACCATAAGCTAGGAGGCTTATAAACAACAGACATTGATTCTTCCTGTTCTTCCAAACTGGGAAGCCCAGGATTAAGTTGCTGGTAGATTCAGCATCTGGTGAGGGCCAGATGGCCTGCTCACAGTGTGCTCACAGTGGAACTGGCCAGGAAGCTCTAGGGGGCTTCTGTCATGAGGTTCCTGATTCCACTCCCAAAGGCCCAATCACTTCCATAGGCCTACTTCCTAATACCACCACTTGGTTAATTTGTTTCAACATGTGACTCTGGGGAGACTATGGCAGCCACATTCTTCTGGGGAGGGTTGGTACCATGCTGTTAGAGGACATCTCAGGAACCTCTGCATTAGACTGAGTCACCTTCCTGCTGGGGCCTTCCAGGAGTGGGAATGGTGGGCTTTGATGAGGCTTCTTGTGAATTTCAGGAAAGGCACCCTAGGTCTCACCAAAGTAGCTGGGAGCCTCCGACAGGAGGCTGGAGGTCTTCTGCTATTCAAGTGGGAGCAGAAGTTAGTGAAATCGAGTTGTTTGTCACCTGCTACATGTGACAATGAGACCTGGAACTAGAATGACACAAACACAAAGAAACATCATTTTAGGTACCTCAGAAACATTAATGGTAGAGGATGAAAAGAATGAAATTTAAAGTCCCATAAACCGGGCCTCATGTCTATGTGGCTTCTCTTTAATGCCCCATTTTCTTTAAGATGGGAATATTAGCACTTGCCCTGTGGAGTGGGGAAATTAGACCTGGTATAAATGGTGGTGGGTCTAGCAGAATACCTGCCCCATGATAGAGAACCCATGAATTACAGCTCTTTGTTGTAAGCAGTGATTAGGCCAGGCCCTGGGCTCCAGTGGGGTGCTGCAGTGGTTGGAATGTATGCCGGCTGGTAGGTACTTGTCACAGGGTACCGTATCCCACTCCTCAGAGCCTTGGGAAGTTGAAGAACTCCTAGAGATTCTCTAGTACTTAGGCCCACGGGCTAGAACTGGTCCTCAGTGGGGCAGATTGAAAGAGTGTACCGTCAGTCAGCACATCCCCTCCTCCCCATGGGTATCAGTTTCCTATGGCTCCTGTAACAAATGTGGTGACTTAAAACAACACAAATTTATTGTCTTCTAGTTCTGGAGGTCAGAGTCCAAATTAGATCAGTAGGGCTGTTCCTCTGGAGGACCTAAAGGAGCTTCCATTTCCTTGCCTTCTTGAGGTTTTCTGCCCTCCAAGCCTTGTGGCCCCTTTTTCCTTTGGCAAAGCCAGGAGTGTGGTGTCTTCCCACGTCCTTCTCCCCGACTGCTTCCATCACTGCAGCAGCTTCTGACTGTGGCTCTTTGCCTTCCGGTTTGCCTTATGAGGACCCTTGTGGTAACTTTGGGTCCACGCAGATAAGCCAGGATAATCTTCCCAGCTCAGATTCCTGGAACTTAATCACATCTTCAAAGTCTCTTTTGTCATGTGAGGAAACCTTCGCAGGTTTGTGGTTTGAGGACATGACCATCTTTGAAGGGGCATTGTTCCCTCTACCACACATGCCCGGATGTTGGGACCTGAATGCTGTGCTCCACCCGGGGGGCCCAGTCTTGGACCTGATACTGCTGCACTAGACTCCCCTGAAGCCCTGGTGGTATTGTACATTTCCGTCC
The DNA here is from genome assembly GCF_021218885.2 of Marmota monax. NCBI lineage: Eukaryota > Metazoa > Chordata > Mammalia > Rodentia > Sciuridae > Marmota > Marmota monax. The sequence continues at coordinate 10,666,723 of NW_026693245.1, forward strand.
ATCCCACTCATCACCAGCAACCTCACTTGCAGCAGCAGTTGTGTCTGTTTGTCAACTTGTCCTCTCCCATGTTTGGTGCATATTGGGCATTTAGTACATGTCTGTTAGGCAAATAAAGAAATCTAGGAACACTTGGTTTATATTTGAATGATCCCAGGATCCATTACTCCTGCCTGGAAAAAGTAGATGACCCTAAGCAAGGATGACTTAGAAAAAGCCAGAGGTCTCAAAATTACCAGTCTTACAGAAAATCCTCCTGATTGGTCACATTCAAGATGCAGGTACAAGTGATGGGCTGCCCCCTCTCTTGAGAGATGATTTAGAAGGTAGGGTGACTTTCCCACTAAAGGAAGGCTAGAGTTGTCTGAGTTAAGAGATAAATATCTGATTTTAAGATGTAAAGACATAAAGGTGGAAACTCATGTGTTTCCTTTAAAAAATCAAGGAATCTTTTGGAATTGATTTTAATATGTCTATATATATATATATATATATATATATATATATAATACTTTACCATATATATCCATATATATGGTAAATTATAGTATTTATATACTATAAATAGTATAAATAGTTTGTGTATGTGTATGTATGTATGTATGTATCTATTTATCTATCTATAAAAGTTATAGTAAACTACTATGAGGAATATAAAGCTAGCAGGTAGCTGTTGCTGGTGTGAAGAGAGCTACCAAAAGAGGCTAAAGGAAAGAGCAATAGGAAAAACAAAGAAGAGGCAGTGGGCAATCAGAAGGCTAAGAACCGAAAAGACCTGGTATTAGTTTCCTGTGGCCAAAACCAGGTGGTTTAAAACAGCAGAAATGCATTATCTCACAGTTCTAGAGGCTGAAAGTATGAAATCAAGGTATTAGCAGTGCCAAGCTCTCAGGTGGCTCTAGGGGAGGATCCTTCCTTTCACCTTCTAGTTTCTGGTGTTTTCTGGCATTCCATGGTGTTCTTTTGTTTGCAGATATATCACTCTAGGTGCATCACTGTCTTTTCTCTTTGTATCTTCATATAGTTTTCTTTCTGTATGTATCTGCTTCTATGTCCAATATTGACTTTTTATAAGGCTGGAAGTCAGATTGGATTCGGGCCCATCTTAATGAATGCATTTTAAATTGATTATCTCTGTAAAAACCCTATTTCCAAATAAGATCACATTCCAATGTACCAGGGGTTGGAACTTCAACATACCTTTTTTTGGGGGGGGGTGGGAAACAGTCCAACTCATAACAGCTTATTAGATTCAAGATGACAGGTCAAAATCAGACTCTGCAGAAAGCAGAGTTGCCAAAGGCAAATAAATAATCACCCATGCAGGAGTAATAATTTACCAGGAAGATTTTAAAGGAAAGAATGGGCTAGAATGTGAAATCAAGAAATACAGTTTTTCTTAGGGTGATACCTAGGTTTATTTGACTTAGCATGATTTGATATGGGTCCTGGGGCAAATTACCGTCATCAAAGCATGGGGGTGAGGAAGTACAGGGTATCATCAAGAATCTGTGAATAATCCATGCTGCCTGTTTATGGTCTTAGGAGGCCAGGGGAGGCAGGGTCAGAGGGTAGATTGGGGTCAGGTCATGTGCCTTTGCATGGGTGCTCAGGAATCTGTGCTTCAGCTCAGGACGGACTGGGTTCTCTGCAGCTCAATAATAGGATGAATGTAACAAGTTTAATCACAAATGGGTGGAGGATATATTGGACAGGGAGAAATGTGGTCTTCCAAATGCAAGGCTACTTCAAGAGAGTAGGTGAGAGATGAAGAGGCCTTGAAGTTGGGTGGTGGCAGTGAGCTGGTGTAGGAGGGGACCATTTGAAGGCATCAATTTTCCCAAGACTGGGCTTGCAACTAAGGGGAAGGGATCTAAGTTCTGTTCAGTCTGTGAATATTACCGGGGACAATGGTTAGAGCACAGGGATGTTACCTATCTGAGGCACCCCAGCTAAAACAGTTCTTTTCTGGACAGGCCATGGGAGAGATTCTGGTAAAATGCTGGATGGATTTGGAGGCAGTTAGGAGAGAATCACTGAAGGAGTGAGGAGAACGATACAAAAGGAACAAATGATCTACATATTTGAAGTGAGCCAAGAAGCCAGATAATGTTTCTTGATAGTTTCCCTGTACATGGCTCTGTCACACCAGATTAGAAGATTTCACAGTCTAAGGGAGCCTTCCTGTGGAATGCAAAGACTTCAGACCATGGGTCCAAAATAATCACCATCTCTAGAAACACTCACTCCTATTGTGATACTGTGTTATTTATTTTTCAGAGGAGACCAGACCGAAAAATATTTGCCATTGTACTGAATGTAATTGCGTTATTTTCTTTGGAATCCACATAGGATACAATGGGTGAAGTGACAATTGCTAACCCCTGTCCCTGGTCAAACTAAGCAAACTTTGAATTGGAGTTGGGAGTTCTTTAAAGTATATCGCCAAAAGACCTTTCATTCTGTGATTTGAGCTCGACAGTCTTTCCCCTATGATTAGCTAAAAACTCTATTTTGCTGTTTTCAGAGAAGGCAGGCACAAGACCTGTAGCACAGTGCAAAAGGCAATACACATTCCTGACATCCAATCCTGAGCCTGAGAAATTCCTTTTTGTTCATTGATTTCCCTAGCTCTGCCAGAGAAAACCAGCACTGGAGCATAAACCGAAGGCACAGGGCTTGATGTATTTGATTTGGGCTTTGATGCTTTTCATATAATGGTTACCTCTGAAGGCTCCTTTTCTCATTATTAGTTACCGGTGGAGAAAGGTAGGAAATGATAGGCTTCTATTTAAGGAGCTGGGTTGTGGCATACTGATGGCTCCTGGTCTCAGGCATGGGACAGCCATAGTAACTCCGCATTTGGTAATTCCCTGTCAGATTAAATTATAGTTGGCAGTTTCCTGCAAATTAAACTGTAGAGACTCGAGGCATGCAAACTGTTAACAGTTGGTGTCCTGTGCTTGTAAGCATTGTCCCTTTAGACCCCGAGTTCACTATATCAGGTGGTCTTTATTATAGTGATAGGTGAATGGCAAATGTGGATTTGTGGGCTCTTTCCCCAACTTGACCATTGTTGGCCTGACACTCACAAATTTTACAGCATCAAGATTTGGGGGTGGGATGCACAGACATGGGACAAATTTCTAGGAGATTTTTCCTATTGAGAAGTATTGTCCTTACAGTGTTTTTTGCAAGCAACTTGGGTCTCTCCATGGCTAATACTGATGAGGGAAAGAAGAGAGAAAATAAAGTGATTTCAGGCGAAAATTATGAGTAGTGGTCAAAGCCTGGGACAAGGACCACTATTTTGGCTATGGTTTACAGCTTCATATTTTTGTAAGGATGCAGCTTCTGTTCTGGTTATGAGCTACCAGGGCCTTCCATATAAGACCATCTTTAAATTTTGACCTCTGTCCTCCCAAAAGGCATGACTTTAATCTTTCAGATTTCTCACAAGGTCAAGCAAGAAAGAAAACTCATATTTGTTCTCCTAGAGAGTATACGATTTGGCAGGAATTCTTCTAGAGGCATTTGTTATCTCTTAATTGTTATCTCTTAATCATGCCCCTACTGAGCATAAGCATCAATATATTATTTAAAAGATTATAAAACAGAGGTGTGGAGACATTGACCTGCTTGTCCATGTTCATAAAGATTTTAAGACGTAGAGCCAAATTAGAACCAGCTCTGGCATTTCTCTGTGTCTCTGTTCTACCCTTCACTTTACTCTCTGTGGCAGCAGTAGAAACTTCAACTCCCAAGGTCAGATTGTGCAGTTCTGGATGAGTCTTACGACTTCTTGAGGCTCAGTTTCCTGGCTTAATGATGGGGATGACAGAGCTGACCCATGTCATGAAGATCTGCCAGTAATGGAGTTTATTATGAAGAATGAAAACTTTAGGAGGCTATTAAGCATTCCCTATAAGTCACCAACAGTTGGTGGTATTGACTGAGTGCTTTCCTTTTTGCGCTGGCCCAAGCACTGTACAAACAAAGTCCAACTGGGCTGATCTCAGCCCTCTCTGAGCATGTGACAGTCACTTAAACTAGATTCATTTCAGAGAATAAATAAATAGGAAAAAGAAACACACCAGCGATTATACAAATATAAACAGAGATAGAGCTTAAGCAAACTGCTTAAAGACAAAATGTTCTCATAGTGAGAGGAGTAAAATTATTCTGCAAAATCCTGAAATTGACAGTAAATACTTTGGTTAGAGTGAGTTCTAATGGAGAAAACTACCCATTTTTTCCTGGTCATGGTAAATTTTCTTGGGGGTCCTGGGCAAGTTGGAGTAAAGCTAATGATGGATGAGGAGCAGATGGACAGGCATCCCAGATAAGAGGGAAGGTGCTGATAACATGGTGACTTGTATGAGGCTGCACGTTCTGAGTATTCTCAGATATGCTGTTGTATTTAATCCTGACCCTTTAGCATTCCAGCCCTGTAAAGTAGAATTATAAAACACATTTTATGAATGAGCAACTGGATGCTCAGGAGGTTAAGCATGGTGACAGGTCTGGGTTCTAACTTGAATGTTTCTGACTCCAAAGTTTATGTTGTCATTTTCTTTCTTTTTTTTTATTGGTTGTTCAAAACATTACAAAGCTCTTGACATATCATATTTCATACATTAGATTCAAGTGGGTTATGAACTCCCATTTTTACCCCAAATACAGATTGCAGAATCACATTGGTTACACATCCACATTTTTACATAATGCCCTATTAGTAACTGTTGTATTCTGCTACCTTTCCTATCCTCTACTATCCCCCCTCCTCTCCCCTCCCATCTTCTCTCTCTCTACCCCATCTACTGTAATTCATTTCTCTCCTTGTTTTTTTTCCCATTCCCCTCACAACCTCTTATATGTAATTTTGTATAACAATGAGGGTCTCCTTCCATTTCCATGCAATTTCCCTTTTCTCTCCCTTTCCCTCCCACCTCATGTCTCTGTTTAATGTCAATCTTTTCCTCCTGCTCTTCCTCCCTGCTCTGTTCTTTGTTGCTCTCATTATATCAAAGAAGACATTTGGCATTTGTTTTTTAGGGATTGGCTAGCTTCACTTAGCATAATCTGCTCTAATGCCATCCATTTCCCTGAAAATTCCATGATTTTGTCATTTTTTAGTGCTGCGTAATACTCCATTGTGTATAAATGCCACATTTTTTTTAATACATTCATCTATTGAAGGGCATCTGGGTTGGTTCTACAGTCTTGCTACTGTGAATTGTGCTGCTATGAACATCGATGTGGCAGTATCCCTGTAGTACACTCTTTTAAGGTCTTCAGGGAATAGTCCGAGAAGGGCAATAGCTGGGTCAAATGGTGGTTCCATTCCCAGCTTTCCCAGGAATCTCCATACTGCTTTCCAAATTGGCCGCACCAATTTGCAGTCCCACCAGCAATGTACAAGTGTACCATTTTCCCCACATCCTCGCCAGCACTTGTTGTTGTTTGGCTTCATAATGGCTGCCAATCTTACTGGAGTGAGATGGTATCTTAGGGTTATCATTTTCTTAAGCACCATTCCTCTTCGAGAGGACAAGTTTAGTAAAAGAATGGGGATTGTTGGAAGGGAGAAGTGGAGGAAGGAAGAAGAGAACAGATAAGAGGAGCTGAATGATCCCATTCAGTCTGGGATGTGCTGGGTATTTTGACGTGTGGATTGTATTCTGACTTCTGATCTGTGCATGATAAGAGAACCAGTGAGTCGAAGGTTCTGAGGTGCAGATGCATCAGAATCTAGTAAAAGACGGGAGCCCTTGCCCATTATTGTCTGTCAGAGGGTGCCAGTGTGAGGGCAGGAGGTAAAATCAGATCAGGATGTGTTAGTGTGTCCTCCTTGCTCCCAAATCTGCCTATCAAAATTGTGCCTGGCCTCAGTGTTCCTCTTGAATGCCACCTCCTCATGGAGCCCTTCTACCTAGTACCTTGTCTCAGTTCTCAGAACAACTGTTGCCCTTTTCCCTTTCTTCAGGGACTTTGCACATTCAGCTTGACTTCCCAGTCATCTCAGTTCCTGCTTCCTCCCCCTGACCAGTGACCTCTTTCAGAGAAAGAAGTATTTTACTTACTTTGGGAAATCTTATGGCACCTAGATTAGAAGAGGTACTAATCAATGTTTGTGGAATTGCATAGAAGGAACAAAAGTTGACAGTGAACTTGACATAGGGATTGAGTCAGTAGTCCCTTACCAGGCACCTGCTATATAAGCCAGAAACTTAATTATTGTATTTTCTTGATTATAAAATGTCATTGATTGTGGGCCAATATTTTTGGGCAGAGTAAAAACAAAACAAAACAAAAAAAACTATTGTATTCTATAGAAGTACATCAACCATAAGATCCATTTTAATTTTGATAAAGGAATTCTGAAAGGTAATGTTAAACTCAGCTGTCCTGTTCCATTCTAGCTAGGTGCTACTCAGGTCTGTGTAACCAAACCTTCTCCTTTTCCTTCCAAAGGCTCTACTTCACAGCAGATACCCTTCTCTGAAACGAGAGCAGCAAATAGTTTTTTTTTTTTAAATACTTAATTTTTAGTTGTAGTTGGACAACAAAAATTTTTATTTATTTAAAATTTTTAATATAAATTTTTATATAAAATTTATTTTATTTATTTTTATGTGGTGTCGAGGATTGAACCCAGGGCCTCACATGTGCTAGGCGAGCACTCTACCACTGAGCCACAACCCCAGTTTTTGCAGCAGGTACTTTTGATGTGAACTTTTGTCTCTAACTCCAACTCCCAATTTTCTTAATATATTATTTCTTTAAAACTAGTGAAATCTCTTCAGGAGGTCACTGGACATTTTCTTTTTCTTTTGCCATTCAATTATTTTGTCAATAAATATATTATATAATGTATTTCTCATGTACCTGTGCTCTGAAGTAGGTATTGCTATTCCCATTTCCAGATGCAGAAGGATTATTTCCAAAGTTAGAGACGGGTAGAGTCAGGACTTGAATTCAGGCTGGTTCTACTTCGAAGCTTGTGTTTTTTTCTGCACATGAAACTGTTCACCCTCTCTACCAACTGTTTCCCAAGATTGCTCTCAGTGAGGCATCAGGCAGTAGATCTACCAGAACAGGAACTGGAACCAGAACCGGAATCAGAACCGGAAGGGCTCTGGGGTGGGGATGGAGCCAGACAGACGATTGGCTTCTATTTTCAAGCTTAGGTCTAGACAGGGTAATACACATTGTTCAGAAAAGACCTGAAATTTTTCATTACAGCCCAAGGTAGTAGATGTAGCAGTTTTGCAGGGAAGGGAAGGCCTTGTAGCCTCAGGGAAACCTCAGAAGAGAAAGTCAAGGCACAAGGAAAGTGAGGTGGCTGGTAGCCAGTGACCCCCTGCGGTCCCCCTGACCACTTGCTGCTGAAAAGGAGCTTAGATGACAGACACCATCCTTTTCATTTTAAAAGAAACATCTTTGAATTAAAAAAGGAGGCTGCACACAGGAACTTTATTGCACTCTTCAAGTTGAGAATTGGGAGACAGAGGGTTTTGCCAAGCTCTTCAGAACATCTAATATTAAATTTACAAAGATTACATTGTTCAGGAGAGGAAGCAGCTTTATATTACCTTGCCTGTGTTCTCCCTGACCTTTCAGAAGGGCCTGAGGGGTTTGAGGGGGATGTGTGGGATGTTGTGCATTGATTGTTCTAAAACCAGTTTCTGTATGCAGAGATTGACTTTTTTTTTTTGTTTGTTTTTAAAGCTCTGGACTTTGACTTTCTCTTTATTTCTTTGTTTCTGTGATATATTCCTGTTCTGCGATATGTCATGTGTATCACTTAGACATTTGACTATAGCAGAGATGTCAACATATTCACGTGGTAGGTTTGAGAATAAAGCAGGGAATGAGAAAGAATGAGAAGGGATTGACATATGGAGCAAAGGAGAAGAGGAGAAAGAGAAGGAGAGAAAGCTGTGTCCGGGGTCTCCAGTGTGATTGAGGAAAGACTCAGAGCCTGTACTGTCCCCTGCCTGCAGCTGCCAGGCAGATGGGCATAATCTGCATGCAGGCTGTTTAGGGTGTCTCCCCTGTGGTTTCCCTCCCCACTCCCCTTTGTCAAATATGTTTATTCATTTTTTCAGCTGAGCATTTGGGACTTTTCCTATTGACATGGTTCTTTCTGATCAGCTTTGCTATCCTTGGTTGGCTATCCCTTCTAAGGGTATTCTTTAGACATTTTATTACATCAGTGCAGCCGTGTTTCTGAAATGGGACTCATATTAGAAATGCTGGAGATGATTGTTTGAGACAATGAATCACGGGTGGTCAGCCTCCTGTCTAATGATGGATCTCATGGCATAGAAATTGGCAAGGATTTGAGACAGCAGTAGATGAGACTCCCTAAGGAGGCTGGCTGCTGCCATCCCAGGGCCTTATCAGACATACTCATCCTGAAATACTGAAACCACCCAGGCCACCACATCCTTTTTGAGATGACGACTGTGACATGAGAGAGAATTGAATTTAAAGAGTTTTATGGACAATCTTTCTGTTAATGTAGTTCCAATTTCCTTTGCCATAGAGGATGTGGTTGAAGCTCCGAATCTGTTTTCTCTTACCTTAGGATAGAATTCGTGACATTGATTTGCACAGAAACTGTATTTTACCAGATAAATTATATAAAACTATATTTTATATTTCTAGACCTGAAGGTACCTTAATTTACTTGGAACATGTTTAGTGTCCTCCCTGCTCAGTTCTTCTTTGTGTCCATGGCCAGGTCTGTGTCTCTGTGAGCTTGGAGGAAGGCGGCTACATTCTGCCTTCTGGTTCACTAACATCCCTTTAATGATGAACTTCATACAGCAGGAAGAATTATTACATTCATATACCCAGGGCAAGAAAACAACTGGAGGTACAAATGTTTAAATATTTAAAAACTATAAATCAAACTATGACCAAAGTCTGTCCTGCTTCCTGCCTAGGACCCCTGTAATCTGTTTCCAGAGATCAGAAGCTGGTGGCCCAGAAGCTAAAGGAGAGTGCTCACTGGGGACCAGCTCTGACTTTATGAGCTGAGCTGTAGCACAGCTCTGCTGCATGGGGTGGAGCTGGTTCAAGCCCAGGATGCCTGGTTGGTCACTGGGACTGTCTGAACTCAGGATAGAAACCACAGTCCAAGTCAAGCTCCTAGAGAGACGGGAGGGGTGAATTTCCCTTATGCCTCCTTTAAAAAATGTGGATTTTCAAGCAGTCCTAAGCATCTTCCCAAATGATACCTCTGGAGCACACACAAAGGAAGGGAGGGTGTGCAGCTATTTGGGAAAATTAATGGCCAGACATGTAGAGTAGATCATGTGCTTTTCTCAGTTTGAGAAAACCAGTTGACTGTGTCCCTCTTTTCTCCTCTCGAGCCATCCAGCACACCCCTGCTCAGAGCTGAGCTGTGTGCAGACTGCAATGGGGGGCCCTTTGGCTCATTCCTCTTCTTCCTTTAATTTTATGCATTTGATCAATTACCACACTTAATAAAAAACTTTCTAATGAGACTAAAAAAGAAAAATATCTTTGTGTTTTGGTGTTTGTGCTTGTGTCTGGGGGAGTTCTTCCAAAGCATAGGGTCTGACTGAATGTCTAAAAGGTATTTGTTGTTGGTTTGGGGCTTTTGTCTCCTCACTTCCTTGAGTTGGAGTACAGTCAGGGAGTGTTTAGTTCAGCCGCAGAGTCTCTCACTTGTGAACTTTTAGTGTTCCTGTAGGTTCCCAGCACCTTACAGAATGGGACAAAATAAACAATTGTAACAACCATTGCAAACAACAACAAACAATAAAAAATGGTGGCAAGGTTGTGGGGGAAAAGATATCCTTGTACACTGCTGGTAGTACAAGGAGTGCAGACTAGTACAACCACTCTGGAAAGCAGTATGGAGATTCCCCAAAACATTAGGGATGGAACCACCATATGACCCAGCTATCCCACTGTCTGGTATTTTCTTCAAAGATCTAAAATTGGCATATTAGAGCAACACAGCCATATCAATGTTTTAGCAGCATAATTCATAATAGCTAAATTATGGACTCAATCCAGATGCCTGAAACCTCATGGATAATACTCCTGGCATACAGAATAATACTCCTTCCCTCAAAACCAGAAAAGGTATCTAATTCTTCACCCCCAAAACCTGTGAATATGTTATCTGATGTGGCAAAAGGAATTGCTAAGATATAATTAAATTAAAGATATTGAGATGGAGATTTTCCTGGTATTTGGGTGGGACCAATGCGGTCACAAGGCTTATAAATGAAAGGAAAACAGAAGAGTCAGCGGAGGACAGGGGAAAAGGCTGAGGGATGTGACTATGGCTCTGATGGTATAAAAGGGCCAAGAGCCAAGGACTGCTGGTGGACTCCCCTGGAGAAGGAATCCAGCCTCTAAGCCAGTTTACATTCCTGACTTCCAGAGCTGTAAGGTAGTAAGTCTGTGTGGCTTTATGCCACGAAATTGTAGTGCTGTGCTGCAAGAAACTCACGTAGCCCCTTCCATCCATCTGAATCACTTCTTGCCTTCTTGAAGTTGTAGCTGCACTCCCACTACCTTTGGGATGCTTTTCTTTTCTTTTTTTTTTTTTTTCCTGAAGAGCTCAAATCATTTTCTAGTTCCTACTGTCACTCGCTGTAGCTTCCTGGTTTGGATGTCCCAGTGTGCTCTGTGGTGTTTTAGGGAGAGCTTCTGTCCTGTGGAGGTACCAATAAGTGGGGCAGACAGCTGTGCAGGGGATCCCCAGGTTGGTGGCTTCCTTACCTGGGAAACCTGACCCATTGGTTGCCTGCAGCTCTCTGTCTTGAATTGCTTTGTGCCACCTGTGGGTCTCCAGTCTCTGTGACACATTTCATGTGTGATGCGGCTGTGCTACAGGTTTGGGCTGCGGGCAGTCAAAGGATTATATTTGGGCCAGGGGAATAAAGAAGAAATGGTCCATTTGATGGCAGAATGAGGGAGGTGGTGAGACAAGAATGATTAACTTCCTCAGAGGAAGCTTACTTGCAGGGAAGAAATCAAGGTGCGTTCCTGGGAGAAGCAGGGCTTGGTCATAAGGATTCAAAATGAAGTTTCTTTGTGATCTGGATGCATCTCATTGTTTCAACTACCACTATTCATCTAACATTGTAGTAAACAAAGAGGGCAACTTCGAAGTTTGGTGAAACTGAGAACTGTCAACCCTGCATGCAGAGGCAGCCCATGTGAAGTCAGCTCTCTAGCAGGTGGGCTTCCAGTTTGCCCTAAGACTCAGTTACCTTAGTAGAAGGCACTGTAACAGTTGAATTGCATTTGTTTCCTTTGCTATGCTGCTCTGTTATCCTTGGCTATTCAATAGCTTTGAAATACCTGTGTGCCTAAGAAAACGCATAACCTTCCAATTTGCAATAGAAAAGAAGCAGTTTTAAAAGCTGCATCTCCTACAATGGTAGCTTACAGTTCTTTTGAAATACCATGGCATCCTCCCTAATGTCATGAAGGTCCACTTTTAAGAGAAAGAGAATTGGCAATGAGTAGTGATAGCAATCAGACCTGGTGATTACCTGCTGCATGCCTAGGTCTCAGCAGCTACAAGCATAAAGCAGACAAATGTTTAAAAAAAATCACAAAAATTGGCTGAAGCCTAGAAGATACTTTTTATTATGTAACAATGTAAGGGACCGGTGAAACGTCGGAGGAAGAGACCACCAAGAGACTGTCTCATGCAACAGCAAAAAGGGTTTATTTGGAGACCAGCATGCTGGGGCTCAGAGCTCACTAGAGCAAAGAGAGATAGAGAAAAGAGCCCTGAGAACAACTTAAGCAGAGCTTATATACTTTTCTTGGAGAGGGCAGGGAGGGAAGTTCATTGACGGGTCAGGGCGAGTGGGCAGTTTGCCTGCAACCGAGTGAGGGAGTGCATTCTGCAGTTTGGCAGTTGGGGACAGCACATTCTGGGAACAAGATTAGCAAACAGTTCTCAGGATTTCAACAGTGTTTTGTTAAGCATATAGAAAAATGGAGTGACAAGTACCTATTTTATTAACCTTTCAACAAATGTCTTGGAATTCAAATTTTTAAGCTAAATCCAAATAGGGATTCTGCAGGTGGTCTCATGAGTCAAACTTTTAATGAACCAACTACGTAATTCATCTTCAAAAGAAGGTATATCAAATCATTACCCTGTATACCTTGACAATATACACTCTTTATTTGTCATCTAAATATTCCAAATATAAAAAATCTGTGAGCTTTAGAAGCTTGTAATATATATATATATATATATATATATATATATATATATATATATATATATATATATGAATTGGAAAAGATTATAAAGATTATGGGAATGGTTGCTCTGGAATAGGTGGCAATTATGGAAAGGTGGTGACCTGAGGTAGAAGCGGGTGCCTGGCCAGGGAGAAAATAGATGGGAAAAGGGGTCAGGAAATGGCAGGTCTACTGGTGGGCAGGGCTCTCCATGGGACCTTGGTTAGGGAAGAACCTCATCTTGGGAACAGCAAGGAAGGAAGAAAGAAGCAATGGCTATGCTCATTGCACACAGTTGCCTCTCCTCATCCACATGCCATACCCACTACCCTGTCATTGGTTAGAAAATATGAGGTGATTCAAAAGGAATTGAAAAGTTAATAATAAAATCTTACTCAGGAAGGTTATATATAAACAAGTAGTTAAATCTAATTGTGAAGGAGCTATCAATTTACACCCATGACCTCAGACATGCTCAATGTGGGCCCTTCAAGTCACAGCACCCATAAATCCTGTGGTCTGATTTACCCCAGACCCTTTTCAGGGCATCACTACCAATGGCTAGCAGGCTGCCACTGTGCATTCCTTCATTTTTTCAAGCTGTGAGGAAGAGTTGATTTCAATGGATCCTTGGTCCGAAGTTCATATATAGCCTGGTTACAAAGTGAGGCATTTTTATGTAAATACTCAGCCTGTTGTGAATAACCTTGTATAGCTTTTGTGAGTTTAGACCTGTTGGTGGCTATTCTTGAGTTTGCCTTGTCTTTCCTAGAAGCATTCTGGTTTTGAAAACATCTAAAATCTAAACTTAGATGTTGTAATATGATGTGCAGTCACTCTAAATTTGTGAAAATAGAAGTCTTTAAATGCTAAAAACACACATGGCACACATGACTAAAGGGATCTGTAAGTTGTTTATAACTTACATTGTGATTTGGAGCAAACTCAGAGGTTTAGAAATATTTTCACTTCTCTGAAATATGTGTTTTGTATTACTGTGGATTTATTGAAATTCTAAGAAGCTCTTGGGAACTTAATGCTAGCCAGCAGGAGTCAGAGCACATTTGTATGAACCACATATGGGAAAGTAGAGAACCCACCAGAAACTGGGCTGGGTGTTCCATACCTATAGTCTTGCTTACTAGGGAGGCTGAGGCAGGAGAATCATAAGTTCCAGGCCAGCCTGGGCAACTTAGTGAGACCCTGTCTTAAAAATAAATAAGTCTGGGAATGTAGCTCAGTGGTAGAGTGCTTGCCTACCATGTGTGAGGCCCAGGGTCTGATTCTGAGCCCCTCCCCCATTGTCCTAGGGGGGCTGGAAGGAGAGAAGCCACCAGAAATCAATTTCATTAATATTTTTTCTATTTTTTATTTTATTATTCCGGCCAAAGACATGAAACATCTTGGTAGATTGACTAGATGTATACCTCAACTGGGGACAGAGACAATGTGTTCTTATCTATGATTTCTAAGAGTGTCTTGTGAAAAGATTTTTTCTCATTTAGCAAATATAAGAAATGAGAATTTTCATAAATCCAGGAGCAAAGACTAAATTTATGGAATTGCCTGTACTCAAGGAACTAAAAGGATAATATTTGGTTTGAGCACTTCAATTAAAGTCAAGAGTTTCATATAATGCCAACCTACTTTATGGGATTTTCTTAGAATTAATTTCATTCTCAATGTGAAGTTATCATTCTATTTTTTTTCTTTCTCTACATGATTTTTGTTTTTTTTTCTAGTGGTCTTTAAAACCCAAGCATTTGAGGGCTGGGGATATAGTTTAGTGGTAAAGCACTTGCCTAGCATGTGGGAGGCCTGGGTTCCATCCCTAGAGGAGGAGGAGGAGGGGGAGGAGGGGGAGATGGAAGGGGGAGGGGGAGGAGGAGGAGGAGGAGGGGGAGGAGGAGGAGGAGAAGGGAGAGGGGGAGGGGGAGATGGAAGGGGGAGGGGGGGGAGGAGGAGGGGGGAGAGGGAGGAGGAGGAGGAGGGGGGGAGGGAGGGGGAGGGGAAGGAGGAGGAGGAGGAGGAGGGGGAGGAGGAGGAGGAGAAGGGAGAGGGGGAGGGGGAGATGGAAGGGGGAGGGGGAGGAGGAGGAGGGGGGGAGAGGGAGGAGGAGGAGGAGGGGGAGAGGGAGGAGGAGGAGGGGGAGAGGGAGGAGGAGGGGGAGGAGGAGGGAAGAAAGAAATAAAGAAAACTCAAGCCTTCAGTGCATATTGTAAGAACCACAATCAGCCTGGCTGCCTGGCTATACATATCTATCTGTAGTCTGTTGTGGTTTATTTCCTAATTTGCTTTGTGAATCGGGAAGCCCTAATAGGTTTTGTGTTGCTGATGACCATGGCCCCTGAAGTGTAATGCAAACCATCAGGCTCAGTCTATTTTGTTGTTTAAATTCAAGCTTAGAAATGAAGGGTCAAGTATTTCTTAGTCTGATTAATTTTGAATTTTTTTTTTATGGGTAGTCCTGCGTTTCTAGAAAAATAGTACGTAAGAATCTTCTTTATCTGATCTTCTTTATTTCCTCAAACAAATCAAATATAGCTTAAGTATGTTATACTTTATTATTTTTGGCAAAGTATAAGGGATCAATATTAAAGGAATTGGTTGAAATGCTACAGATTTTTCTTCAGAAGGAGATGGGTTATCCAAGTTATCTATGCCCTAAAGTCTTGTTAAACTCATATTAAGTTACTTCTGTGAATTCTCTGGAATGGCCTCATACTTCATCACATTTTAAAGCATGTGTTTTCTTTCTAAAGCTGCAAGCCTTAATAATGCTAGGTCTGGAAATAAAAATTTCAAATGTCAAAAATTTCTCACATTGTACTTTCAAAGAGAACAGACTCCATCAATGTGAGTAGTTGAAGCTTTAAAAGTTCCAAGCAAATGTTCTCTTTCAACTGGAATTTTATTCCATATGCCATGTGGGTCCATAGGAAGCCTGTCTCCCATCCAGTCCTTCTCCTCTGGATGCAGTTTCCCATCTGAAAGCCTGGGAATTGTGCTCCACTGCACAATACACCTAACTTTCATTGTTTGATAATGCTGCATGTTCTCATGGCAACAAGTTAGACCTCTTCCACTACTTTACTGCCAAGTTTTCAAAGATAACATACAGTCAGCTCATGCTGCCCACACAGACTGACCTCTCTCCTGAGCATGCCACTGAGTGGCAATGCTCTTCTGCTCTGGATCACATTAACCTTTGAGCTGATGCTTTCTCCTTCTCTTTGCTGGTGAGAAGGTCTATCTTATAAGCCCAGTGGTATCTGCTCCTTCAAGTCCTTTGGCGTCTGAACAGAAAGGACCTTGGATTCTGTTTTGGACCTTGGTTGGGCTAGCTTCATCAGTAAACCATGATTTCCATACTTTTCTGCCTCCACATAGTCTACTTCCCTTAAACCACCTGGAAAACACCTCATTTTTACAAATTCTGTACATAGCTGCTACAATCCCCAGAACAAAGAGGATTGTGGAATTTCCTTGTAAGTGGGACTCATCTTTGTCTAGAGGTTTTCTCATCCAGCAGACTCTGGTGAAAATATTGCCCACTACTCTTTAGCATCCCAATCTTCTTAGCATGGAGCATGTTAATCACAATTAATGAAACTTGGTCATCAAGATAAAAAAAAGATACTGTCTCCCTCCTCTTCCCCAGCACCTTTGTGCTTTGATTTTGAGTGTTTTAATGTACCTAACATGCATAAATTCTAGATTTCCTTTCTGAGGGACTTGGGGCATCTCCTTTTCTGCCCCATTCTGACAATCTCAACCATCTGTTGTGTAACTCTGACTCACAGAAAAGAGGACTAAAGCCTTTATCTTCTTGCTGTGCCATCTATATTCCAACCACTGTCTTTTGGGACCACAAAACATCCCAAATATGCAATTTGTTAGTTTTTCTCCCAAACCAAACTTTTAAGAGAACACCTCAGCTTGTGGCATTGTTTTTCCTGGGGGGTGATCCTTCACCTCTGAAGAACTTGAGGCTTGGTGTTCCACCTGTGTGGAATGACAATATCTCTGGCTAATTCTATTTCTGAACATGGTTGTGTAGGTGGTACTGCAGGGAATCCTCTAGGTCTTATCCATATTCCTTCTTGTTCCCATGATAAAGTTGTCAGGATCAGTTACTTAACCCATCATAATTTCCACTTATGTCAGTTTGTCCAGTGGTAAGAGGGGCTAAAAATGGCCCTGAGATAGTTAGAGTGTCCAATCAAATGAAATCATTTTCTATTTTCACTTTTAAAAGTATTTTTTCCTATAAACCAGGGTATAGCAAACTATGGTCTATGGACTAAATCTAGCCTGCCACCTATTTTTGTAAATAAAAATTTCATTGCAACATAGTCACAGTTATATATTTACATATTGTTTGTGGCTGTTTTCATGCTGTAGTGGTAGAGTGATTGTGACAGACCATGCCCTGTGATTTCTATCTGAGTGGGTGGGGAAGGAGACACACAGTTAACATACCACGCTGCTGTCTAGCTTTCTCTGTTCACCCTCAACCTATAAAATAACCAGGAAAATGATTCTTAACCACAACATAGTCACGAAGGGGATATGAACGGGAACTCGAATCCTTCTTCCTCTGTCTGTGCACCTACTTCCTTCTTCACCGTACTGTCATATGGTTTGGTTGTGATTACAAATGCCAGATTCTTTTTTTTTTACAATTCTTTTTTTAATTTGTTTTAATTAGTTACACATGACAGTACAATGATCTTGATATATCATACATTTGAATCAGATGGGATATAATTTCTCATTTTTCTGAGTGTACAGGTTGCAGAATTACATTGGTCATGCAGTCACGTATATACCCACAGCAATAATAATGTCTATTTTATTCTGCTGTCCTTCCATTCCCCACTTCCCCTTCCCTCCCCTCCCCTCCTATCACTTCTCTCTATCCAATCTAATGTGACCCACTTCTTCTTTTTTTTTTTTTTTTTACAAATGCCACATTCTTAATTCCAGAGAAAGTAAGTTGGCTTTTAACTCCTGTATTGTCAAATAGCCAATTAAATAAGATTTTAAAATTTTAAAACAATGTTCAGTGTTTAGATAAAACATCTGTCATCATGTCATACTGGCACATCTATTTAGTACATTTAACAGAAACTAAATTATAAGGTGGTTAGGACAGCAGATTTGGAATCAGCTGACAAACAAGGTGGGATACTCAAGGAAACTCTAGATAAGATTACTTATCTTTTCAGCTTTGAAAAATGACAGGTATAATTCATACAGTTCCTTTCATATTTTGAAAGGAAATCTTAAAGTATCAATTTTAGTAAATCTGTATCCATATCCCTAAAGACTTTCTAGCTGTACTTATCAATATCTGGAAGCAGTATTGAGTAAACCACATGCTTAGTTCTTAGTTTTAAACATTGTTTTTGGAAGGAATATTTTGTAAATTCAAGGGAGGCTGCAGTTACTAGAAAAATACATTTTTTCAATATATCATAAAGTCTGAGTTATTACTGAGTCTGATTCTCAAAACTTTCAACTCTAGGGCAATTGGGAACTTTGAAAAAAATTATTAGCAAGAATGCAAATAGATTAGAAGACCTAAATCTACAATTGTACTTAGTGAAAGGTTTCCTTCCTTCCTTCTTTTCTCCCCCTACTTTCTAAACTTTCAGCAGCCATATAACATGTACTCCAAAGGATGAGATTGATTGATTCTTTGACCAATCAGAAGAATGAAAAAATTCTATGGATAAGCAGAAGACGATACCTGGGGGGTATAGTCTATATTCTATATAGTCTAGTTCTATATGTTGAGAAGTATGGGAGTAGCAAATGGGAAAAGAGAAACAGGAAGGAAGAAAAAGAGAAAACATACGTCAGAGGAAAGACAATACCAACAGAAGAGGCAGGTGCTGATAGACAGGAGCTGAGAAAAGAGTGGTAAGAAATACACAATGTAGAACTGCAATATTCATAAACCCCCAAATTCACTATATTATTAATTAAAATGTGTTTATTGAGCTAATACTATGTGCTTGCCCTAGAAAAATCCTGAAAGATTCAAAGATGAATAAATACATCTCTGTCTCTATGCTCCAGGTGCTCTTTGGTGGTGTGTATGGGAGTATGGGCATAAGTATGTGATGTGTTTGTGATGTTCTGTATGCATGTAAACAACATAGTAGGAGCACAAAAAAGGAGTCACTTTTACTTAGGCAGGGAGTGGAGGAAGGAAGACTAGAAAAGGTTCCATGTAAGAAGCAACACTTGAATTTAGCCTTGAAGCTTACATACTTCTTACAATTTCTGGTAGAGTTCAATGGAAATATTTAAAGTAATAATTAATAATCTTACTAGCCTCAATAAAAAGTGATCATAATTGGTATATAAGCCATCTAGGTTTCTGTGTTCAATGCGACTCGTGTATACCTTAAGACTTAACTTAGTGATGTGACCTACTTTGAACCCTTCTTTGATCTCCATGGTCTTAAGGTGTTCTTATATGAATGACCATATTACCTTGGGTTGTATGTAGTCTGTGAGCTGCTCTTAGATTATACTGCTTTCCACCACACACAGTTTTCCCTACTACTGGATTTTAAGTTCCTAAACATCCTTAAAGCACTTCTATTGTGTATTGTGGCATAAATAATTGAACTTTTAGTTGTGAAATTAGTGAATATATATGGGAAGATTCTTATCATAAACGTTGTAAGGATTATCTCATTATCTGGAAATATGCAATACTCATATCTGGGCCCTTCTGTATTACAGAATTTTGAGTAGTGTATCTAGGATACAATTCAGCCTGTCCCAAGGACTACTTTATTTTCCTATTGAAAGTTAAGTACATTTATATGCTAGGGAAGAAGTGTGTAGGAATTGTCTTTGGATCAGGCATGCATTCAGAAAAATATTTCCTGTGATTGGGAAATAGCAATTTGGAGGGATTGTGATATAGTGCTAGCCTTTGCTACTCAAGAGACCTTATTAGGGAGAATGAAAATAACTTAAAATGGTATGGAATACACCTGAGAAGGTTGTTTTAGTGCTGTACCATCTTAGGAGGAAAATTCCACACTCTTTTCCTGTCTTTGATGTGTGTACCCACGCTAGGTTTTGTTCTTTAAGGCTGTAATTCCTCTTATTGGCTACACATCTGAACCCTTAGTTCTCACCCTAAATCCACTGAATCAGAATTTCTGAGCCTAGGACATGGGAATCTGTGTTTGTATGAAATTCTCTAAGCAATTTGGTTGATGAACCAAGCCAGTGAGTTCCTGGTAAATTACATGTCAACTGTATTAAGTATATGATATTAATTCTAAAATACAGGGTTGTAAGATGGACTGTTTCCTCATTAAACTCATCCATCAGTCAGTCAATGTTGATTAATGGGAGAACATCTAAAGACCTGAGGTTTAAACTTCTGTTTTTATTATGGGGTCCATATTTTCACCAATATCGTGGAGTACTATAGTTTACTCTCTTAGAAGTTCATCTTACCTGTCCCATAAATTTTCTGTGGATGCAGAGATTTGTTTTTTTCTAGTAATTCAAAGTGCAGGTCAGGATGACTGTGAGAACTCCTCACTCAGCAAATGGAAAGAGTTATGGCATATGAGTGCAAACTATTATTGTTGCCATTATCTCTGCCTACTAATTACCTGAACACCAGTTTATCCACTAAACTTCAACTTTTAAATTGAGATTTTGAGGAATTTATAATCTTATCTGTTCAATAATATTTTAAAAAATTTGTCTTTTAATGTTTACATGGTCAAATGTACCAAATACAATATTGTAATGTATGATGATTAGATCACACATATAAAGAGCGATCCTTTCTGGATCTGTCTCCAGGTCTTTGGGAAGGATTGAGGAGGAATACAGAAAATCTACACATAAAACTATGAAGCAATTTTAATTTAGTAAAAGAAGACCCCAAGACTTATAAAATAAAGTGCCTTTGAAGATTAATGTTGGCCAAATGCAATTTAAGAATTATATTAACAAATAATGGAAATAAGGAAAAATTAAATTTGAAAAATTTCATATTGAACAAAAAATGCTTAAAGACTTCAATTTAGGATTTACAGCAGAAGTATAGGTTTCCCAACTAAGAGGAAAATAGAAGAGATTCCTTCCTCTCAAGAATCTGATAATGTATTAATAATCAACCCAATAATAGTTTAAATTTTTAGAAAAAACCTGAAAAGTACAAATTACCCTGATATTCAGATAATATTCAGAAATCATATTAAAATAAATTCACTGGGACTTTAATGGGTTGTTAAATCACAACTGGATTCATTAAAACATTTTAGACATTATAAGAAGATTGCACTGGTCTTTTCCAAGTTGTTAGTATCTCAGAAGCACTTGCATAAAGAAGTATTGCTGATCACCAGATGTAATAAAACTGAGTTATTCTAAAAATTTTAGAATACTCTTAGGATTACTATCCTGGTACTTACAAAGATGATACAGCTGTATTTCTCCACAATGAAATCCTTGCATAAGAGAAAGATCCCAAATCATGACCAATAGAAATTATTCAAGACATATTATTATGCCAAGAAATAGAAATAAAATTATCCTTGCCAAATTGTAGAGGAATACCATTAATTTGATATGACATTGTGTCTCTGTGTCAAAAATTAGGCATTATCTGTGGGTTTGCTGTTTCCGAGCATGATGAGGTTTAATAAGTAAGATGTTGAAATATGTTTGACCAGCAGAACTCCACCATGAGCTGGAAATTAGTTGATATATGTACAACATTAATCAAATGATGGTTGTTTCATTATGCTTACTTAAAAAGGGAAACAATTAAAATTCAGAGCTATTGAAGTAGTAAAGAAATTCACATTCACTGTTCAGAAAGCCAGATATAGTAATACCTTTAAAGATGTAACATTTTATTTTCCTGGTGCATGTGTGTATATGGATATTATTGGCATGTATATTATTTTTATATGATTATACATTATATCCATACAAAGATATAAACAACCCCAAAATACCTAGCTAATAAGACATGGTTACTAAATAATAAATGCTTTTCACAGATTTGAAAAGTCTGCTGTTGTTGAGTATTTTAGCAAGAACTAGATTTTTAAAGCTTGAAAATTCTAGCTATCCATTCTGAAATGACATGTCTCATGATTTTACTCCTTGTCACTTATTTCATTTAAGTAAGCTTAACTTTTGTTGAGCCCTCTATAAGAAGAAAATAGAAGATGGTATCAGGATTCTCCTTCAGCTGATAGAGATCATGGTGTGGTTAGCAAGACCAGAGCCCAGGATACTTGGATGGAGAGATGGGTTTGCTGGACTACACACTAGGAAGAGTGGACTATTTACCTTAATTCTAGTGGGCGAGAGTCGTACCATCACAAGACCTAGAAAAAGGGAAAATGTCAATCTCTTGACATGCAGTCTCATTCAGAAGCATTTCCTGTGGACAATAGGAGGACCAGCTTCATCATATTCTTGCTTACTGATCCACATCTGCTGGAATGTGGACAGGCTGGCCAGGATGGAGCCCCCAATCCAAACAGAATACTTCCGTTCTGGGGGAGCTATGATCTTGATTTTCATGGTGCTGGGTGCCAGGGTTACAATTTCCTTCTGCATCCTGTCAGCAATGCCTGGGTACATTGTGCTGCCTCCAGACAGCACAGTGTTGGCATAGAGATCCTTACGGATGTCCACATCACATTTCATGATAGAGTTGAAAGTCGTTTCATGGATCCCACTGGACTCAATGCCCAGAAAGGAAGGCTGGAAAATGGCTTCCGGGCACCGAAAGCGTTCATTCCCAATGGTGATCACCTGCCCATCAGGAAGCTCATAGCTTCTTTCAAGCGAAGAGGATGCAGCTGCACTGACCATCTCCTGCTCAAAGTCCAGGGCCACATAGCACAGCTTCTCTTTGACATCCCGCACAATCTCCCGCTCGGCTGTCGTGGTGAAGTTATAGCCTCTTTCTGTCAGGATCTTCATGAGGAAATCAGTCAGGTCTCTACCTGCCAGATCCAGACGTAGAATGGCATGGGGAAGGGCATAACCTTCATAGATGGGCACAGTGTGAGTCACCCCATCCCCAGAATCCATCACGATACCTGTGGTCCGTCCTGAGGCATAGAGGGACAGCACGGCTTGGATAGCCACATACATGGCAGGTGTGTTGAAGGCCTCGAACATGATCTGAGTCATCTTTTCCCGGTTGATCTTGGGGTTGAGGGGTGCCTCAGTGAGAAGAATGGGATGCTCATCTGGGGCCACGCGGAGCTCATTGTAGAAGGTGTGGTACCAGATCTTTTCCATATCGTCCCAGTTGGTGACTACTCCATGCTCAATAGGATACTTTAGGGTCAGGATGCCTCTCTTGCTCTGGGCCTCATCTCCCACATAGCAGTCCTTCTGGCCCATGCCTACCATAACCCCCTGGTGCCGGGGACGCCCTACCATGGAGGGGAACACAGCCCGGGGGGCATCGTCACCCCCAAAGCCTGCCTTGCACATCCCTGATCCATTATCCACTACCAAGGCAGACAACTCGTCATCAATCATGGTATAGGCTAGAATCTCTCAGATGGGCGAGCACAAGTTAAATATAGAGTAAATACTAGACTGTGGTATGCAAGAGAAAGAAGGAATAGTCCTAAGACACTCCAGAACTGCCTTCAAAGAGGGAAGCCTGCACTGCCCTCAGAGGTATTTAAAGGATTACATGAACCCCACCCACATCCTCTCCCACCAGTTCCCAGCATTTCTGGGTGGAGTCACCTTCAGGTATTTAACAACAATGACAACTAAAGAAATCATTAATTGTCCTTCCTTCATAAGGAGAAAATTGGTTACCAAAGAGGCCAAATCTCAGGTCACTGTAATTAGGCAACCCACATACAGTTGTGAATCTGCTTGGCGAGGTCTCTAGATAACTATGTGATGCAATAGGGGATATAAAAGCAAGATGAAAAGGAGCTAGTGGTGGGCATGGCTAACACTTTCAGAAGGACCACTCCCGGCCCCCCACCCTTGATTTGCCCTCTGGGTTCATTTTATCTACATGAACTTTAACTGTTCCATCTTAGTCTATTGTTTTTATGAAAATTCTGACTCTGCAATCTTTACTTTTAAAATATTTATTTTCCCCACAAGATTTCCAAGTTCACAGGTTGTCATCATAATGGAAGCTGTTTTAATGAATGAAAATAATGAGTGGTTAAGGGTGTCATGATAGCTGTAATTATAAATGCATATACTTATACATACCATGCAAAATGTAGAGATATTTAATAGACTTCTAATCTATCAGAGACCAAGTAAAAGTGATAGAGGAATCAATAAATTAAACCACTATAGATTTTTTTCTGATGTGAATTTCTAATAGCCAAATTTATTAAGCACTTTTCTGTTGAGAGCCACAGCCGAAAGGGGCCCCAGCAAACTTCCAGCTGCCAGCAAACTTCCAGCTGCTAGCTGATGATTGGCTCACAGTGGCCCCAGCAAACTTCTAGCTGCCAACTGATTGGCTCCTCTGCGGTGATGCTCATTGGGCTGTTTCCCCGTCCTTTCAGACCAGGGAGCTGCTCATTGGGGGACTTTTTTTGGCTCCGCCCACACGACCCAGCCAATCGGCCTCAAGAGCAGGAGGAGTGGGGGAGGTTGACAGGCTTGTGGGAAGCCGGTGGTGGCAGTTGGGCTCTGAGGGTTTTTCCTGAGGAGCTGTGTGGTGTGGTGTTTGTGTGTTCTAAAAATAAAGTTCGTTTCTTTTGACAAGTGGCTCCTGAATTGTGCCTAGCCAGACTGCGGCACTTTTCATACCTAGACATTGTTCATAGAACTGGGTTTATTCAGTGCATGTTAACTGCATAGAGGTGGAATGCCAACTTTTTGGGATGATTTATTAATTAGAATAAAAATTATAAAAATTTTATTTGCAATCACTCAATTTGTATAAAGAACAAAATTAAATGATAAATTTGAAAACTACATATTTAAATCATAATTAAAATATTTTAACCTACCTAATATATATGCTTATTAAAACACCAAATTTCTCTGTAGTTATTATAACATCAAACCTCTCTGTTATTAAAGTCTACACCAGTGAAATGGTATTACTTTCTTTCCATTTTATGGTTTGTTACACCCTTGTTATTTCAAGAACAGTTTATTTTGATATTATGTTTAATATAGAAATATGGAAAACCTGGAGAGATATATATCATTATAAAATGTAGGACATTAGCAATGTGTTTCACAAAAGCAACAATTAAGAAAGCTCATTATTTCTGTTTCTATATGTGTTAGATAAATAGGATATAATCTGTTAGTTCTTCTAAAGTGAAATGATCTTTCTTATCCATGTCTGAGTTCTCCAAAGTTACATTTTTTTTGGTTTATTAATTCATTTGCCTAACAAAGCTCACTTTACAAGTGGTTGCAGCAACCCCTCCTTACTGAGCAGAAATATTCCCCCCAGTTCAAAGCCAGGAGAACTAGCTTGCCTTTGCCCAAGAGCCTGATAGAAAGTTATGGTAACACCATACTATGAGTGCCCAGCCCTTGCTTTGGCTTCAGTTTGCTATAGAATGATTTTTCTTTGGGTTTATCCAGTGCTGCAATGTGCCCCCAAAACCTTCATGTTGAAAATTAGTTATGAAGAATGTGTGTTTCACCACAAGACTCATAGTTTTGCTTTGGGTCCCCCCAGGACTAATTAACCTCTCTCTTACTATTTTTTGTTAACTGAAAAATTTCTCCTTCAACAGGGTTAAAGAACTGATCCTTTAACCTGAATGGTTTTATGAACTTCCTTTTCGTGTCCTGCAACCAAGCTTTTGATTAAAATAATATTTTATTGCTCTAGGATGGTACTTCTGGGGATTGTTTTCCCTTTTAACCCTGTAACAAACTACATGTACATCCTACCAAGTGGAAAATAAAATATGCGTTGTATTAAGCACAGATTCCCATTTATGAGTGCACTAGTCTGGAGTATAAAACAGAACCATGTCAGCGGAGGATCCAATACAGTACCAGGTACAGACTTACGTCCTATATTTACTAGAACACTGTCCAGAGATTTGCCTTTAAACTGAGGGCCAGAACCCAGTACACTGAGCATTACTGATGCCTTTCAAGTGTGGCTGATGTGTGACTTTTGTAGATGATTTGTTGGCTTTTGTTTTAGTGTTGATGTCCAGAGAAATTTTCATCATTATATATTCTTAAAACAAACTCTTTTACCTAACTCCCCATAATACAAGAGGGCATATAATAATTAAATAATCATTTAAAAAGATCATATCATGAGTTGGTTATGTTTTTAAAAAAATAGTAAAAATTTGTATGAGTGAAACAGGAAAATGGGTTAATGAATGCTGGGCTCAGGGGGGAGGAGATGCTGTTCTTGGAGGTGCCAGGTTTTCTAATTGAGTAGAATTTATAGCTGTTTAGGTTTACCTAAACCTCGAGGAGTCTTTATGTTTAACTTCTGAAACCCCAGAATCTTATATTCTTTTACATTTCACCCAGTTCAACTATGATGCAGATATAAGCAAAACAAAACAAAACAAAAACGAGAGTAAGGCATGGGTATGGCATTACACCCCAGGACGCTGGGCCTAGGTGACTGGAGAGCAGGGCCATTGTGCTCATCATTTTGCCTTTGAAGAGCAACCTTGTACTTTTTTATTCAGCCCACAGACATTTATTAAGCTTCTCCCATGTGCTGGGCATGGGTATTAGATTGATGAATAAAACACAGTCCTTGTTTTTGAAGTGTATTACCTTATGGGTTAAAGTCACCTCCCTCTAGGCTGACAGATGGCACCTTGATTCTGATATGGAGCAGCTGGCTTGTGTTCTGACAGGGCATTTCCACTGATGGTCAGTTGTCAAAGATTTTGAATGTCACTCTCAGACACACAGATCATGAGTAGGGAGGATGAAGATGGAGGGACGGGCCCTTGAACCTGAGGTCAGGGCAAGGGAAAAGAGGTCCAGGGAAGATATCCCTTGGGCTCAGTCTCAAAGGGTGAATAGGAGGCTGTCCATCAGTCAGTGGAGGCAATACTGCAAGCATAGGTGCCACCAACAGGTAAAATCAGAGGAGCAAGTGTGTATTTGGAATGAGGGCTGTACACAAGGGTCAGCAATGGTTTAGAGGCTGAGAACAAGCACTTGGATCTTCACAGGCAAGAGGAAGTGAGTGGAATTCCAAGACTGCATGTCACATCCTCTCAGGCTTACATGAGATCTGACTAGAGTCTCTTTCCAGTGGCCCATGGAGGCTGCATCATGGTGATTATCTCCTATCCAGACTCTTATCTCTTAAACTACACTGATGAGACTGGGAATTTTAATGAGTGTCCTTTTGGCCACCACCAATTTAGAACATTGAGGTCAGCTACCTTCCTCTTCGGTCCTCACCTGGTTTCGCCCACACTCTCTTTCCTTCTGTCCTTGATCAGTTTCCCAGAAGTTTACCTCTGCCAAT
Source organism: Marmota monax (assembly GCF_021218885.2). Classification (NCBI taxonomy): domain Eukaryota; kingdom Metazoa; phylum Chordata; class Mammalia; order Rodentia; family Sciuridae; genus Marmota; species Marmota monax. Next base: position 10,693,484 of record NW_026693245.1, read on the forward strand.
GTGTTGATAGCTCAGAGTCTCCTTTAACTGGACTCCGCTCTTTGTACAGGTTGATAACATGATTGATAAACAGACACAGGCATAGGTGGTTAGTGTGATTTTTCTCATTATACATTAAGCTATTCACTAATAGAGATAGCCAACCATTTTTATTTATTTTTCCTACATATTTTATTGATGTATTATAGTTGTACATAATGATGTAATTTGCTGTTACATATTCATATATGCACACAATGTAACAATTTAATTTGGCCAATATCACTCCCTAGCACTTCCCTTCTCCTTCCCCATCTCTCCCCCCACCCCCGTGGTCCCTTTCCTGTCCTGATCTCCCTTTGATTTTCATGAGATTCACCCTCACCTTTTTTCCCCCTTTTTCCCTCTCCAGTTTCTACATATATGAGAAAACATATGACCCTTGGCCTTCTGAATTTGACTTATTTTGCTGAACATAATGGTCTCTGGTTCCATCTATTTTCCTTCAAATGACATAATTTTATTTTTCATTATTAGTCAACCACTTTTAAAAATTAAAAGCTCATTTATTTTGTGGCTAAATGCTATTTAATATTTATATTTCATATTGATAAAATGATTTAGTCATGATATCTTAAAAACTGTAAATATTCACTCCAGAGAAGTCTCTAACGTGTGTCTTTAAAATTTCTTTTGGTCAGGCGTGGTGCCACATTCCTGTAACCCCATCAGGTGGGGAGGCAGAGGCAAGATGATCATAAGTTCAAAGCCAACCTCAGCAACTAAGTGGAGCCCTAAGTAAAAAACCTGTCTCAAAATAAAAAAAATAAATAAAAAGAAAAGAACAGAATGTGGCTCAGTGGTTAAATACCCCTGGGTTCAGTCCCTGGTACCAAAAACAAACAAACAATAAAAAAAAAAAAAACCACACATACACACATACACACAAACACACACACACAATCTTTCTTACAAAGAATAAATCTATGACTAATAATTACTAATGAAGTTTATAGTGAAATTTTCCGATTATTTGTCTTAATATGTAAAATTTTGTAAAAAAAAAGAAAGGAAGTAGTATGAAAACATTTAAAATGCAAACTTCCTCAAAGAAGACCTGGCTGACCTATTTCCTGTGGCAGGCATGGGCCAGAGGGAGGAGGTATCTCTTGACCAGTTCCTGGATGTGCTTGTAATAAAGCTCTGAGCACAAGAATCATTTTCCTGGTGCTGATGACAACAGCTCGCAGCCCCAGCCTGAGCTAGCCCACGCTCTGGGAATAAGACCAGCTTTTACTCCTCAGGGCATCAGGGCCAGAAATGAACTTTATGGTACTTCTTCCTTACTCTAACTTAAAAATACTATTTTTAAAAATATATTTCTATATTTAAATAAAAATTTAAAATATATTTAAATATTTTTAAAAATATATTTCAGACATTGATTTGTAAACAGAATTGTTAAGAGGAAGAATAGATTCCTGTGTGTATAAGATGAATCTTCAAATGTATATATTGATTCTAAGGAAAAGGAGAAAAGGGCTGGGGCTGTAGCTCGGTGGCAGAGTGCTTGCCTAGCATGTGTGAGGCAATGGGTTCAATCCTCAGCACCACATAAAAATAAAAAAAAAAATAAATGAAGGCATTCTGTCCATCTACAACTACAAACTTTTTTTAAAAGGAGAAAAAGTGGAGATTTGGAAATCAGAAATATCAACATTAACAGAAGTTCATTCATCACTGACTTGAACCACATATCCAAGACTGAGATGAATTCTGAATTGTTCTCTGATCCTGAAAGGTGGAGGGAGACTGAGAAAAATAGTAATTTCTGATCACTTCTTGTGTGCCAATCTCTATGCTAAATGTTTCACATATGACCCTTTTTAGATCCATGGGTTCATCATCTCCATTTTAGAAGAAATACACCTCAAAGCAAACAAAGCCTCAAAGCAACCTGATCTAGGCAATTCAGAGCAATAGTGGCTTTGAACCTACTGGCCCAGGTCCAGAGCCCAAAGCCCTGCCAACTGATGGGTAAAGGAGAGGATACAATGACATCTGGCTTGCCCTCCCTGAGAGAGGCAGCAACTGGGACTATCCTCATGGACTCTTTGTAGTCCTTGGGGGAAATACGATCTTAAGGTGTCAAAATGGCATCTCAGAGTGCCAAGCAGGATGAATATTAAAGTCAAAATAAAAAAACCCAAATAATATTCTAGAGAACTATAGCAGGTTCTTCCTTTTAATTAATATTAATATCAGACTATCTTATTCTCAAAAGTGGAAAAAAAGACATGATGAGTTAAGGCTTGGTCAGAGAAAGAAATTCACAAACAGAAGCAAATCTATTATTATCTAGAACAAACTAGTAGGAGAGTAAGTTCTGGAGGAAATAGTAGGATAGGTAACAGGCAATTAGAAAGCAAAACATACCTTTCCGCGCTGCCCAGGGAGGGATCCATACGGCGTTGTTCTTGATTCCCGTCATAACTTTAAAGGGAAACTGTCACAATGTCCGGAGCCCTTGATGTCCTGCAAATGAAGGAGGAGGATGTCCTCAAATTCCTTGCAGCAGGAACCCACTTAGGTGGCACCAACCTTGATTTCCAGATGGAACAGTATATCTACAAAAGGAAAAGCAATGGCATCTACATCATAAATCTGAAGAGGACCTGGGAGAAGCTTCTGCTGGCAGCTCATGCCATTGTTGCCATTGAAAACCCTGCTGATGTCAGTGTCATATCCTCTAGGAATACTGGCCAGCGGGCTGTGCTGAAGTTTGCTGCTGCCACTGGAGCCACCCCTATTGCTGGCGGCTTCACTCCTGGAACCTTCACTAACCAGATCCAGGCAGCTTTCCGGGAGCCACGTCTTCTGGTGGTTACTGATCCCAGGGCTGACCACCAGCCTCTTACAGAAGCGTCCTATGTCAATCTGCCTACCATTGCTTTGTGTAACACAGACTCTCCTCTGCGCTATGTGGACATTGCCATTCCATGCAACAACAAGGGAGCTCATTCTGTGGGTCTGATGTGGTGGATGCTGGCGCGAGAAGTTCTGCGCATGCGTGGCACCATTTCCCGTGAGCACCCATGGGAGGTTATGCCTGATCTATACTTCTGCAGAGATCCTGAAGAGATTGAAAAGGAAGAGCAGGCTGCTGCTGAAAAGGCTGTGACCAAGGAGGAATTTCAGGGTGAATGGACTGCTCCGGCTCCTGAGTTCACTGCTACTCAACCTGAGGTTGCAGACTGGTCTGAAGGTATGCAGGTGCCCTCTGTGCCTATCCAGCAGTTCCCTACTGAAGACTGGAGTGCCCAGCCAGCCACTGAAGACTGGTCTGCAGCTCCCACTGCTCAGGCCACTGAGTGGGTAGGAACAACAACCGAGTGGTCTTGAGTTGTTCTGCAGTCACACATTAATAAGCAAGGTGGAAATAAGGAGAATAAGCACCAATTTACGGAGAATAAACAACCAGTTTCTAAAAAAAAAAAAAAAGAAAGCAAAACATAAATCAGTAAGCCAAATGCATCTATTGGATCAAAGCCACAAGGGAAGTGGGGCCTGCCAGGTGTCAATTTTCAGATCCCAAGTGGCATTGTCTTCAGACATTCAGATTTGACCATGGTAATCCAAGATGACAGTAGAAAGTGGGGCACAGCTCTGTCTTAGGAAGTTGGGTAAGCCTGGGAGAGCCTGGGGTGGTTGAAAGTCTGGTGCCTCTAAAACAGGTCAAGAGAAAAAGCCAACCAAGATGGTCAAGAATGACCAGATCATAGAGATGAAGGTGGCAAGACTAGAGAGCAAGGGAATTGGGTCAGAATCCAGGCCCCAGTGCTCAGAGCACCTTAAAGAGTATGAGGTGGAGTGAGGGACAATTCACTTGTGAGCTGAGGTAATTCCCATAGTGTGGGTGTCCCAGGCCAGCAGGAGTTTGAAGGGAAAATCTCACAAAGTTGGAAAGGAAACAACAGTGAATATAGCTGAGACTCAGTACAGATGGAGCCAGAGATCACAGGACCTTAATCGAGCCAATCTGTCATAGCAACATGTGAAGCACAAAAACGAAAAATCAGGCTACTTATTCTCAAAAGTAGCTTTGTGGCTACTGTGTTGTAGTCAGTGGTTATTCTTCATTCTGGTGAACCTGGCTTTGTGAATGCTTAACTATCGTGTCTGATTTCCTGCACATTTTCAGTGTGACCATATAGAAGCCTGCGTCTGTATAGTTATAATTTTTGAAACAGGATTGTGGCTTATCAAGCGCTAGAAAATGTCCAGTCTCTGGTGTACAGAGTGCCTGATGCTATGGAAACGTGCTGTCCCGCCTAGAGGACCATGAAGGTGGATGATGCAGAATGAAAAGGCTAATTCAATTTTGGATGCTGCCTAATTCACTTCCAGGGGAAAACTTATTGATTGGTAGGCTATGACTCAATGTCCTATCTTTTATTTTGTTCTCCCCTAAGCTAAGAGAAGCAGCTTTTCTGGGGATCTCAAGGGACCCAGGGAGGAAATTATTTCAGGTATTTGGAACTGGTAAGTGCCTCCAGGGGGTCTTAGTTCTTTTGCTGACATCAAAGCAGGATGATGTAATCTTTTAACAGAGAAAGGATGAGTGGGCATTAGGAAGCCCTGCATGATGGGGTTCAGGAGAGAAGGGGATAGAACTTACAGAAGAGATGGGAAACCCAGAAGAATGCAAGGGCAGTGGAATATTAGGACTTACACCCTGATGATAGATGGTTTCCTTTCCTTTAGTTATCACATCACCAAGTCCAGGATAAATGACATCAAAACACTAAAGAAGATATGCTATTACTACACAGTACAGATTCTGGATTCTCGAAGGGACAGACCACAGCTGAGTGCAGGTGAGGTCCCCAGCACAGCTTCTTTGGTCTTTGGCCCCATTCAATATTCTAAAAAGGACTTTAAAATTTTTAGTTTTGAATATTTTAAAAAGACAGATTTCTGAATTTCCACTTCTCTGAAAAAATAGAAAATCAAGAAACACTGGGACCCTGATCCTTGCAACATTGGTGAATAGCAGCTGACCCCATTAGAAGGCAAGTGCTCTCCATCTCCTCAGCCCCCGTGTCCCTGAAGGTGGGTGGCTCCCAGCCCTCTCAACTCATGGTCCTTGCAGGCTTGAGAGTTGAATTTATCCTGAGAGACTAAAAAGAACCTCACATTTGAGGCAGGGATGGGAAAAAGATGAGGAGGGAGGCTGTGTTCTCTGGTCCTCTCTTGATTTGGAGATGGCTTGGTTTTGACAAGAGCATATTAATATAAAATATGTGTGACAGAGTTTCTTCAATTATATGACAAATGGTCAAATGTGACATTCAGTCTTTAGGAATTAAAGAGCAATGCAATTCAAAAGGCTGAGCAAAAAGGGTGGTTCAGTTTTTTTTTTTTCTGTTGAGGATGGAATATGGCAGAATGGAAACATTTAATTAAAATTTGAGTAAAATTATTAAGAGTATAATAAAATATGACTTTTCTGGTGAACTATTTCTGTTGACACTGGTGAAAAGGCTCAGGGGTGTGGGTCCTTGGATTTTCTCCTATTTCTGTTTGGATGAGTCTGAAAAAGACTGGAGGTTTCTAAATGATATCCTCACATTCTAGGACTTTCTTTTACAGGAGAGCTATCTTTAGGAGGGCGATGGATGCATTTCACTTCTCTAAATCCCTTTCCTCTGAAACTGAGTTCTTTGAAGAAGAGCACTCAGAGATGGTTTAAGAACCTTCCAAAGGAAAGTCTTGGTTAATGCTCTCAGAGCAAGTTTTCCCTTTGTTATACCCAGCTGCAAGTGGGATCTGGGTCAAATTAGTGGAGTATCAGAAATAGACTTTAGGATTAAAATAAAAGAGGAAGAATTCTTTCACAACATCCCTGGTTAACACTGATGGTATTTTCAGTCTTAGCCAGAGGAAGGGAGAAAAAAGAGCTCCAGGTTAGGTAAAAGGCTAATTGGAAATTCTGTGTAGAATATAAAAGATGCAAAAGAATTTAGGAATATAAACCCAAGGACAAGATGACCAAAGGAAGTAGAAGGACTGGGGAGAGGTACAAGGCAGAATTTCATTTATTTTATGAAAATCATATATTTATATATGCAAACAAAATATTAGACTATGACTCACATATGGACATGTCCCTCCCTGCTTGAAAGCTTTCGATGACTTAAAATTAGCCAGAGGACTAAGTCTAAACTTGTTAGTATACACTTTAAGGCCCTCTGTTATCTGGCTCCAACCTACTTCTCCTCCCCAGTACTTGAACCTTGGGCTCCTGTCTCCTGACCTAATTGATTCCCAGACAGCCTGTTCCTCAGAATTGCGGACACTGTTTACTTGCCTGGGAAGGTCCCTCCCACCTTCTCTTCCCTTTTGTGTTCAATCCACCTTGAAAGCCATCTCGGATGCTCAACAGTTGCTCACAGAGCCTTTTTCATTTTCCCTAGGAGGAATGAATCTCTTATGTCTTTGAAACCCACAGTTCTTCACTTCTATTTCTTAGTTATTTTCTCTTTCTGTTTTGTACCACTTATGTACATGTCCGTCTCCCTCACTGAACTCTCTTTATCGAATTCTAACATTGCCTCTATCAGTGATTTGCAACTATAATTGTTTAATCATTGACTATTGACTTTAACTTCCAATATTTATTTTGAAACAGATAGTTGATTGATTGGGTTGAGTTAACATCCCAACAAGTGTTTAAGTTGTAACTTAACATATTTGAAACCAAATTCATTAGCTTCTCCCAAGTACTTTGTTAAATAAAAGTGATCTCAACATTTTCAAAATAACTCAATTTTCTAATTTGAGGATCATCTTTGACTCAATCATTTGTTTCACAATTTTAAACAGAGCATAGTATAACATAGAATTCTAGTGAATATTCTTGAACTGTTTCTCATAATCTCTGTTTCTTTCTGCCCTGATTTGTTTTGCCTTAGTTCTGACCCCCAGTCTCTGCACAGTAACTATGGAAATATAGTAGTTAAGAACACAACTTTGAATCTGGCAAAGCTAGGTTTGCCCCATTATTGCTGGGCTTGCAAACTGGGCCACTTCAGATTTTTCCAAAGTCTCTTTTTCTACCTCTGTGTGGAAGATAATAATTGTATCTGTCTTGTAAAGTTATTGTGAGGCTGACATGAGATTGTATGTGTAAAGTGTTTGGCAAAGTGCACTGTAAGAGCAGAGTTCTGTGAGTGTTAGCAATGAACATAGCAGTTCCCATTACTCTCCTAAGGGCCTGTTCAGCTCTGGCCAGTTGAATCTCCTCACTGTGAAGAGTTTAGGAGCTGTATAATGCTTCTAGCAAGAATCCCTAGTAGGGATGTAGCAGACCCTCAGTATGGGGCAGATTCTTTGGTTAGAAAAGTGTGAGGTGGCTAAAGAGAGGTAGACTATTGGTGAAAAGCCCCTGAAGCAATTGCTGTGGTATTGCACTTGAGTGGTTTTTACTCTATAAGCCAGGTAGTGTTGCTCATGCTACTGTCAGAGGTGACTAAATTTTGCATAGAGATGGAACCTAATTATTTTTTTGAGGGGGTTTATTGTGAAGAAATAACACAAGATATATCTCTTGCTTATCTAGATGCAGTCCTCCTCCTCCTCCTCTTCTCCTTCTCCTCCTCCTCCTCCTCCTTCTTCTTCTTCTATTTTTAGTACTGGGGCTTAAACCCAGGGGTGTCTTACCATTGAGCTACTTCCCTAGCTCTTTATTTTTTAATATTTTGTTAAGTTGCCCAGACTGGCCTCAAACTTGCCATCCTCCTGTCTCAGTCTTACAAGATTATAGATGTGTGCTACCATGTCTGACTAGTGCTTTATTACTCTTGGGGTTCAGAGGTGAGGAATATTCTTCTTGCTCCTTCAACTCTCCATGATGGCTTGATGCCCACTGCAATTGTGTGGTGGAGTGCAGCCCCTGGAAAAGGACTGAGGAGATGATGTGGATGGGCCTTTTATTTAAAAAAAATAATTAATTATTTTTAATTAAGTATATATGACAGCAGAATGCATTTTGATTCATTGTATACAATTTCTGCACAACTTTTCATTTCTCTGGTTGTACACAACATTGCATCACACCATATGTGCAGTTGTACATGTACCTAGGGTAATGATGTCCACCTCATTCTAGCATCTCTCCTGCTCCCATGCCCCCTCCCCAGCCCTCCTTCCACTTTGCCCAAAGTTCCTCCACTTTTTCCATGCCCCCCAATCCCATTATGGATCAGCATCCACTTATCATAAAGAACCTTTGGCCTTTGGTTTTTTGGAATTGACTTACTTCATTTAGCATGATATTGTCCAGCTCCATCCATTTACCTGCAAATGCCATGATTTTATTCTCTTTTAATGCTGAGTAATATTTCAGGATAAAGAAACTGAATATATCACAGTTTCTTTATCCTGAAAGGCATCTAGGTTGCTTCCACAGTTTAGCTACTGTGAATTGAGCTGCTATGAACATTGATGTAGCTGTGCTGCTGTAGTGTGATGATTTTAAGTTCTTTGGGTATAGACTGTGGAGTGGGATAGCTGGGTCAAATGGTGGTTCCATTCCAAGTTTTCTAAGGAATCTCCATACCACTTACCAGATTGGTTGCACCAATTTGCAGTCCCACCAGCAATGTGTGAGTGTGCCTTTTCCCCCACATCTTCGCTAACAATTATTGTTGTATGTATTCTTGATAATTGCCATTCTTATGGGTGTGAGATGAAATCTTAGAGTAATTTTGGTTTGCATTTCTCTAGTTACTAGAGATGTTTAACATTTTTTTCATATATTTGTTGATCAAATGTATATCTTTCTGACAAGTGCTTGTTGTTCAGCTTCTTAGCCCATTTATTGATTGGGCTTTTTTTGGGTGTTAAGTTTTTTGACTTCTTTATATATATTCTGGAGATTAGTGCTCTATCTGAAGTGAGTGTGGCAAAAATTTGCTCCCAAAACGTAGGCTCTCTGTTCACCTCACTGATTATTTCTTTTGCTGAGAAGAAGCTTTTTAGTTTGAGTCCATCTCATTTATTAATTCTTGATTTTATTTCTTGCACTCCAGGAGTCTTGTTAAGAAAATTGGGGCCTAATCTGATGTGATGAAGATTTGGACCTACTTTTTCCTCTGTTAGGTGCAGGGTCTCTGAACTAATTCCTAGGTCCTTGATCCACTTTGAGTTGAGTTTTGTGCATGGGGAGAGATAGGGGTTTATTTTCATTTTGCTACATATGGATTTCCAGTTCTCCCAGCACCATTTGTTGAAGAGGCTATCTTTTCTCCAATGTATGTTTTTGGTTACTTTGTCTAGTATGAGATAACTGTATTTATGTGGGTTTGTCTCTGTGTCTTCTGTTCTGTACCATTGGTCTACATGTCTGTTTTGGTGCCAATACCATGCTGTCTTTGTTACTATTGCTCTGTAGTATAGTTTAAGGTCTGGTATAGTGATGTAATATGCTTCTCTCTTGCTAAGGATTGCTTTAGCTATTCTGGATCTCTTATTTTCCCAGATGAATTTCATGACTGTTTTTCCTATTTCTATGAGGATTTTGATTGGAATTGCTTTAAATCTGTATAGTGCTTTTGGTAGTTTGGTCATTTTGATAATATTAATTTTACCTATCCAAGAGCATGGGAGATCTCTAAGGTCCTCTTCAGTTTCTTTCTTTAGTGTTCTGTAATTTTCATTGTAGAGGTCACCTCTTTTGTTGATTCCCAAGTATTTTATTTTATTTCGTTTTTTGAGGCTATTGTGAATGGGGTAGTTTTCCTAATTTCTCTTTAAGAGGATTCATAATTGATGTTTAGAAATGCATTTGATTTATGGGTATTGATTTTATATCCTGCTACTTTGCTGAATTCATTAATTAATTCTAGAAGTTTTCTGGTGGAATTTTTTGGATCCTCTAAGTATAGAATGATGCTGTAAGCAAATAATGATAGTTTTAGAGTTTTTCTTTTCCTATTTGTATCCATTTAATTTCTTTCATCTGTCTAATTGCTCTGGATAGACTTTCAAGGACTATTTTGAATGGAAGGGGTGAAAGAGGGCATCCCTGTTTTGTTCCAGTTTTTAGAGGGAATGCTTCCAATTTTTCTCCATTTAGAATGATGTTGGCCTTGGGTTTATTATAGATAACATTTATAATGTGAAGGTATATTCCTAGTATCCCTAGTTTTTCTAGTGTTTTGAACACGAAGGGGTGCTATATTTTGTCAAATGCTTTCTCTGCATCAATTGATATAATTATGTGATTCTTATCTTTAAGTCTATTAATGTGATGAATTATATTTATTGGTTTCCGTATGTTGAACCAACTTGCATCCCTGGAATGAACCCCACTTGATTATGATGCACTATTTTTAAAATATGTTTTTGTATTCAATTTGCCAGAATTTTATTGAGAATTTTTGCATCAATGTTCATCTGGGATATTAGTCTGAAATTTTCTTTCCTTGATGCGTCTCTGCTTGGTTTTGGTATCAGGATGATACTAGCTTCGTAGAATGAGTTTGGAAGGGTTCCTTTCTTTTCTATTTCATGAAATAATTTGAGGAGTATTGGTATTAATTCTTCTTTGTAGGTCTTGTAGAACTCAGCTGTCAATCTGTCTGGTCCTGGGCTTTTCTTGGTTGGTAAGCTTTTGATGGTGTCTTCTATTTCCTTGCTTGAAATTGATCTGTTTAAATTGTTTATGTTCTCTTGACTCAGTTTGTGTTGCTCAGATGCTCTTGGAAATTTGTTGGTGTCTTTGAGGTTTTCTATTTTACTGGAGTGTAAATTTTCAAAATAGTTTCTAATTGTCTTCTGTATTTCTATGGTGTCTGTTGTGATATTTTCTTTTTCATCACAAATTTTAGTAATTTGAGTTTTCTCCCTCCTTCTTTTCATTAGGGTGGCTAAGGGTTTGTCAATTTTATTTATTTATTTCAAAGAACTAGCTTTTTGTTTTGTCAATTTTTGAATAGTTTCTTTTGTTTCAATTTCATTGATTTCCACCCTGATTTTAAATGTCCTGTCTTCTACTACATTTGGTGTTGGTTTGCTCTTTTCCTAGGGCTTTGAGCTGTAATGTAAGGTTATTTATTTGTTGACGTTTTCTTCTTTTTATGAATGAGCTTAATGCAAAGGACTTTCCTCTTAGTACTGCCCTCATAAGGTCCCAGAGATTTTGATAAGTTGTATTGGAGTTCTCATTTACCTTCAAGAATTTGTTTGTTCTCCCTGATGTCTTCTGTTATCCATGCATCATTCAATAGCATATTGTTTAGTCTCTATGTTTTGGAGTAGCTTTTATTTTTAATTTTATCATCGATTTCTAATTTTATTCCATTGTGGTCAGATAGAATGCAGGAGTATCTCTATTTTTTTTATTTGCTAAGACTTGCTTTGTGGCATAACATATGGTCTATTTTGGAGAAGGATCCATGTACTACTGAGAAGAAAGTGTATTTGCTCATTGATGGATGGAATATTCTATATATGTCTGTTAAGCCCAAATTATTGATTGTATTATTAAGTTCTATAGTTTCTTTGTCTAGTTTTTGTTTGGAAAATCTATCCAGTGGTGAAAGAGGTGTATTAAAGTCACGCAGAATCATTGTGTTGTGGAATATTTGGTTCTTGTATTTGAGAAGGGTTTGATTGACATGCATAGATGCCCCATTGCTTGGGGCATAGATATTTATGATTGTTATGTCTTGTTGATGTGTGAATCCCTTAAGCAGTATGAAATGTCCTCCTTTATCCCTTTTCACTAGCTTTGGTTTGAATTCCACTTTATCTGATATGAGGATGGAAACCCCTGCTTGTTTACGTGCTCCGTGTGAGTGGTATGTTTTTTCCCATCCTTTAGTCTGTGGATGTCTTTTCCTGTGAGATGAGTCTCTTTAAGGCAACATATTTTTGGCTCTTTTTAAAAAATCCAATCTGTCAGTCTATGTCTTTTAGTTGATGACTTTAGGCAATTCATATTCAGGGTTATTACTGAAATATGATTTGTATTCCTGGACATTTTGTTGTAATTTTTGTTTTCAACTTGACTTGGCTTCTCCTTTGATTGGCCTTTCCTTTAGTATAGTTCCTCCATTAGCTGACTTTCATTGTTGTTTTTCATTTCCTCCTCCCGGAATATTTTGCTGAGGATGCTCAGTAGAGCAGGCTTTCTCAGTGTAAATTATTTTAGCTTTCGTTTGTCATGAAAGGTTTTTATTTTATCATCAAATATGAAGCTTAATTTTGCTGGATATAAGATTCTTGGTTGGCATCCATTTTCTTTCAGAGCTTGGTATATGTTGTTCCATGATCTCCTGGCTTTGAGGGTCTGGTTTGAAAAATCTGCTGAGATACGAATTGGTCTCCCCCCATACGTGATCTGATTCCTCTCTCTTGTGGCTTTTAAGGTTCTATCCTTATTCTGTATGCTAGGCATTTTCATTATAATGTTCCTTGGTGTAGGTCTGTTGTAATTTTGTACATTTGGTGTCCTGTAAGCCTCTTATATTTAATTTTCCAATTCATTCTTCATGTTTGGGAGATTTTCTGCTATTATCTCATTGAAGAGATTGTGCATTCCTTTGGTTTGAAATTCTGTGCCTTCCTCTATCCCAATAACTCTTAGATTTGGTCTTTTGATGCTATCCTATAATTCTTGGATGTTCTGTTTATGGTTTCATATCATCTTTACTATGAGGTCAACTTTATTTTCCAGATTGTATACTTTGTCTTCATTATCTGATATTCTGTCTTCCAAGTGATCTAGTCTGTTTGTTATGCTTTTTATTGAGTTTTTAAAATTTGATTTATTGTTTCTTTCATTTCAAGGATTTCTGATAGTCTTTTTTTTTTCAGAATCTCTATCTCTTTCTTAAAGTAATCGTTTGCTACCTGTATTTGTTCCCTATTTCTTTTTTGGTGTGATTAATAGTTGCCTATATTTGCTTCCTTATCTCTTTGTTAGAGTGATCAATTTTTTGTCTGTATTTGCTCATTTAGATCATTCTCTAATTCACAGATTATTTTCACTATGTATACTCTGAACTCCTTCTCTGACATTTCATCAACTGCACTGTCCATGGATTCTATTTTCATAGTATCCTGGTTTGTTTGGGCCACTTTCTTCTCTTGTTTTTTTTTTTTTTTTTTTCATGTGGTCTATGTGTCTTCCTTTCTTGCAGTGTGGATCTGAGGTATTACAGTTTCTACCCTATAATCTTGTAGTATCTGTGTAGATTATCGGAATCTTACTTTGGTGTTGGGCTTCCAAACCCCGCCAGTGTCCCATAATGGATGCTACTGCAACTAAAGGTGGTGGCAACAATAGCAGAGGTAACTTGAGTTAGCAGTGAGGTGTCCCAAGGTGAATGAAACCTCTTTCAGAGATGGGGCTGAAAGGGTGGGCCTTATATTGGCTTTGGGATGTCTAGTCTGAGATGCAGCTGCTTGTAGGCACTGTCTGTTGTAGTATGGTAGAGGCTACTGCTTGGTGGCTATGTGATGGCTGCAGAGTCCCAAGATGGAGGTGGTTTAGGCCTGGACTTCCAGGTGGGCCAGGGGGGTTGGACCTGGGCCTACCCTGAGCCTGGGCTTCCTTGCAGGTCTGCCGAGGTGATCCTAGGCCTGGGCCTGGGCTCTGGTGTGTGTTTGATGGTTCACTGGGGCTGTCCTGGGTGGGGCATGGATGGGCCCTTGTAATGTCCCCAACATCTGGACCAAGCTTTTCTACATAATCAGTAATGATTATTGGCAGAAACTAGATCTCTTATAGGTCTGTGAGTCATTACGCATTAATGGAAAGGCTGTTCTGAAACAGCTAGTTCTAGCCACTTTTTACTGTCCTGAGAGCCATTTACCTGCTCAGCAAGGCCACTTCACTATACCTTGCAAATTTGTTTCAGTTTGGAGCACAGGCATTTGTTTATGTAGTTAGAATTTTAAAAACTGATTGAATAGTTTCTAATTTGTGTCTGAGAATTTACAAAATTTGCAATTCTGTGTGGATGATGGTTGAGAAAGCAGCAGAGAAATATAATATTCTCTTATTGTACACATTAGAGTGCCTATTAAATCTGCTTACCATGTTATTTGTCAAGGCTGGAACAGTCTTATCTGCAGCACAGAAGAAACATCTGCAGCACAGAAGAAACCTACAGTAATATCAACCACGGGCACATTTTGTTCCTATCATATGAGCTTCCTTCCATAATTATGGGGGTGGCATGGAATAGTGGAAAGAACACTGAACTGGTCCCAGGAGCTCCAGATGATTCCAGACTTTTCACTAACCACCTGAGTAGTTTTGGGTAAGACATTTATAGTCTATAGACTTTCATTTCTTCATCTATAAAATGAAGTGAGGCGATTTCTTGTTAATTTTGGCAGGTTTAATGTACCTGTTTATCTACATACTCTCTCCAAACACCATGAAACTTTGCAGCAAGGAAATATAAAGGCATTAAAAATAAGTACAAAGAGAGCAGAAGAGGACAACACGGCCGAAACATTATTAAAGCAAAAAAGAAGTGAACAAGTTACAAGTTGTAAGGAAGTCAAGCGAGAAACAACCTCAGCTGGGAGCACAGAGGCCAAAGCAAGAGTGTTCTTACTGCAGACTTCAGAAGGGTGCAGAAATGAGACTCCACACACTTCTAAGAGCAGAGGCACAGTGGGGTCAGAAACAGGAAAATCAGCTAAAAACATGGATACAAAACAAATAAATCAAAGATATCCTCCCTCACCTTGATCCATATCTCTGGGGTATTAGCCTGGAAATCTGAGTTGATTGACAGCCCCTGGCAAAGGACTGAGGAGATGATATGGGCCTGTGCAGGTTTCATATAATTATCTGTTACCCTCTAGCAGGCTCAGCCCAGGCTTCACATTGTGGCTGATAAGGCTCAGACCTGACATGATGTCTCTTTCGTGCATCCAGCTGAACAAAGCACGTCACAAGGCTAGCTCAGACTCCTGGGGCAGTAGAGAAACAGATTCTATCTCTTGATGGACAAAACTGCAAAGTCACACTATAAGGGATGTGGATTAGGGAGAGGAATATTTGTGGTCAGTTTTGGAAAAAACCACACAAAACAATGAGGATGGGAATTCTGGAAAACTTCAGTTTTAAAGTTTGCACAATTCAAACCTTTGCAAAGCATTAATAAAGATGAGAACTGATGCTGGGGGAGTTAACACAATAAGCAGGGAAGCTTATTGTGACTGGGGCATGTTATTTTGGTGATAAGTCAGAAAAAAACCTGAGAGCGTGTTTGTGTCACTTAAGGGTGAGCAGGGCTGGTAAGAGCTGAGATGGTGAAATAGAAGTGGCATTCCCAGTCAGTGTGGTTTCCTGTTAAGTGCCACAGAGACATCATTATCCTCAGGAGTCAGGAGCCACAGAGATCTAGGGTGAAGCCTCTTTGAGGTGAAGCCCAGGTATAAGTGCTTATCTTTAATCTTCAAAATGCAAATCAAATTGTTCCTTTTGCCAGTGCAACAGTGAAATTGGAAACTTTTTTGTGGGAGGCTGTACTATTCCCCATTCTATTCTCCTGTGCTTACAAACACCACATGTACGTGACTTCTGCATGGTACTGACGTGATTTTTCTATTTACCAACTGTATATAAGCTTATTCGTGTGACAGAATCACATCTATAGTGGAATAAACTCCATTGAAGGACTAAGTAAATTTCATAGAGTCTGAAGAGTGTTCAGCCTCCTTTCCCAACTCTGCTTTGAAAACATGCCTATGGCCAGGCTTATACCACGTAGACAAGGGAGGGGATGGTATAATGAGCCCTGTAGGAAAGACCTGCAGACACTGACTTTTAGGAATCTCTCAATCAACAGCCTAGGCGAATCATCCCACAGTGATGTCTGTCACCTCAAGAATGCAGAGCATCTACTTGGCCCTTTATTGCCTTATTCTTTATTGCCTCATGTCTAGACTAACATAAAAAAAGAAATATTCAGAGAAAAACGAGCTCTGAGAACGTAAAAACAAGCATAAATGAAAATTTCAATAGTGTTCTTGGAAGAGGAAGTTGACAAAATATACTTCAGGAAGCATAATAAAATAAAGAAGCAGAAAAATAGGAAAAAAGAAATTAAAAAATTACAAGATTAAGCTAGAAGATGCAAACTCCAATTAGTGGAAGTTACAGGAAAAAAACCCCAAAAAGCGGAAAGAAGGAGGAGGAGGAAGAGAAGGAGGAGAAGGAGGAGGAGGAGAAGGAAAAGGAGGAGGAGGAGGAAGAAGAGGAGGAGGAGAAAAAGAAAGCGGAAAGAAGGATATTATAAAATACATAAATTAAGAAATTTCCAAAAGTGAGAGAGGCAAACCTCTAGATTGAACTGGTTAACTCACAAGCAAGTGGGAGAACCTGCATGGCAACCAGGTCCCTGGGATTTTAGAATGCTGAAAGAGAGAGAAGATAGTGAAAAATCCCCAACAGTCAGTCACAATGAGGAAATGAGAATCAGAATGGAATCAGTCTTTCCAATAGTGAAGCAAGGAATTCTGAGGAAAAATGATATTCAAGCTAGAGGTGGGTTTTTTTTTTAAAGCCAAGAATTTTCTACCCAATCTCACAATTATTATAAGGGAATAATAAAAGCCTTTTCAGACATACAAAGCCTCCAAATTTTGTGTTCCATTTTCCTCTTAGATAATATTAACCTGTGTGCTCCAGGAAAACCAGAGTATATATCAAGAAAGAAGAAAACATGAGATTCTGAAAATAAGAAATACCTCAGGAGATAAGCCAAAGAAACCTCCAGGATGGTGGTGAGGGATATAATTGCTGTGATCAGGCTTAGAGAACAGCAAACCAGGAGACGCAGGCACAGAAGCTTCCAGAAAGATGTTACAGAAAAAGATGAGGTTTATGAAATACCTTTCTACTTGAATGCAAAAAAGGATCAATTCCTGGAATATTAACTGAACCAGGAAAATGGAAGCAAACAAAAAAGAATGTACAAAAGTAGAAATTTGGATGATGTTGAGATGGTCACTGTACTGTAAATAACAAATAATGATATGACATTAATTAGTGGACATTAGTTAGTGGACATTAGTTAGTGGAGGATAGAGGACAGGAGAATTCATGAGTGTGCAGAAACATTGAGGGTATAAACTTTTCTCTTCCATAACAAACTTACAGGTAAACTCAAAATCTGAAACATCAAGAAATAACTGTAAAAATATGTCCTTGTAAGTAAGGAAACAAACAAACAAACAAACAAAGACATCATTATTCAAAGTACATGAATGAAGACACAAATTGGTGTCAACATACTTTATATACAACCAGAGATATGAAAAATTGTGCTGTATTTGTGTAATAAGAATTGTAATGCATTCTGCTGCATTTTTTTTAAAAAATCATAAAACAAACAAACAAACAAGTGAACAAACATCTAACTGAATTGATATTGTTTGTCCCTGAGGAGAAGGAATGGGTGTTAGAAAGGGCTGGGTTTGTGGCTCAGTGGTAGAGTGCTTGCCTGGCATATGTGAGGGGCTGGGTTCAGTCCTCAGTACCACATAAAAATAAATAAATAAAACAAAGGTATTGTGTCCATGTATAACTAGAAATATTAAAAAAAAGAGAAAGGACTCAGGAGATCCTGTTTTTTTTATTAATAGGTCTTTTGTAATGAAATACAAAATTTAGAAAGTACATATATAACTTTGATAAAAATTAAAAGATTTAAAGGCATTGAACCCAGCTGAGTGTGGTGGCATATGCCTGTAATCCCGGTGACTCCAGAAGCTGAGGCAAGAGGATTGCAAATTGAATGTCAGCCTCAGGAACTTGGTGAGACCCTGTCTCAAAAACAAATAAACAAACAACAACAACAAAAGCTGTGGATGTAGCTCAGTGGTAGAGAGGCCCTAGTTTCAATCTCCAGCATCCTCTCCCCAAAGCAGTGAAACCCTTATTAAAGCAGGAAATAAGTCTTTCCCAATTTCACCATCCAAGGACAATCATTACTAGTAGTTTCACATTTTTTAACATTGTTGAGATTTTTGCATATACACATTTTTGTATCTTTTCCTCACATATTAATTTCCCCTACATCATATAAAACATAGAAGAGAAAGAAACTGATAAAGAGCCGCTTGCAGTAGATGTTCTTTAGGGATCCTTTCCTCTATAAAATAACTTATTGAATTGGACTAGATTCAAGAACCATATACCCTGAAGTTGATTAGGGGTTTGTTCCAATTTCAAATTTTCTTGTGTACTTATCAAATCATGCTCCTTTCCATGGGTCAGTGCTCAGAATGTGTGGTGTTTGAAGAAATAAGCACCCACATGTGTGGAGACACATCACATTTAGGAAAACTGTCTCTGACAATCTATTTTACTCTGACAAGAATAATGATGTCTTATATATGTATAGTGCCCTTTTAAGAACTTCTAAAAATTTTCTCTTGTCTGTCTCACTTGATTCTTTTAAGAATAATTAATAATAATTTATAATTAATAAATAATAATTAATAATAATTAATAATTAATAATAATTAATAATAATTTAATTAATAATAATTTTAATTATTATGTGCATTTCAAAACATTAATATTAAAATAATGTAAATATTAATAACATAACAGTATCTATTGTAATAATACAGAGGCTTTCTCATGTAATATTCCGTGGGATTGTTTGTTTAGAGAATTGGGTTAGAGAAAATCGGGTGATGGACATGCTGGAATTCAAACAAAAATGTTATATTTTGCCCATCTTTCTCCATCCATCCATCTAAGCAATCGTCTACATCCCATTTGTAGTTTGTGAGCTATATATGTAGTCTAACAGATAATTGCACAATTCTTTTTGGCCAATGTGGAATCATCAGTTACAATTTGAATTTCTCTTTTCTTTCTCTGACAGTAGTTTTCTTTGAGCTTTTCCCCCTTGAATAAAATAAGGCCTGGATTGTGGTATTTGCAGGACCCCAGCAAAGCTAGAAGTGGAAGGTAGGTAGGTTTTGCATTAACAGGTTGAGGAAGAAGAGCCAACTCATTTTATAGAGCTATGATTGGAGTACAAACTGGTCTGGGGTCACCCAACACTGTGATACTTATCAGAAACGTGGACTTTCAGTTTTCATGCTACAGGTGCAAAATGGAGAAAACAGATTAATTGAAGCCAGTGTAGACTCCATGTGATATATTTTTTAAAAAAGTTGTAAATGAATGTTTGCCATATACCCCAAATTTGTTGCTTTTTTTCTTTTCAATATTGTGAATTGGGAAACAGGAGCATGCTGTTCTGTAGCTCATGCCCTTGGGGCACAAGGGGGTGCTTTTGGGGATTCCCTTTCCATCCTCTAGATGGCAGCAATACTCTTCAGCGCCAAACTGGGTGGCTTGCTCTGTTGCTTGGCAAACTTATAATCAAGGAAGCAGCCACAAAATCCACCTCTTGTCTTTGCTCACAGATTGACATAATACCTTTAATGTACTATTGATGTGGCTTCCTGGCTTAGCGATTCTACTACTTATTAATGAGAATAAATGAATTCTCTGTTGAATGGAAACAACAATGGTTTTGTATATCTAGGACCCTTTATTTTTCCGATCAGGGTTTCTCAGCATTGGTATTCTTGACATTTGGGGCTGGACAATTCATTGTAGTGGGGGGCTGTGTACTATGGAATGTTTAGCAGCATCTTTGGCCTTTATCACTAGATGCCAGTTCACATCCCCACCTTCTAGTCGGGACAATCAGAAATGTCTCCAGATATTGCCATATATCTTCTGGGGAACAAAATCACCCTGAGAATCACTAAATTGGGTGATTTTACCCATCTCTGAATATTGGCCCCTCAATTGCTATCCATTTAATTTTTTAGGTGTGGCTAAATTAAAGCATATCTACTTATATTTTAAATGTGTTCTACTTTTCTGTTTGTTTGCTGGGAAATACTTTGGGGAAGAAGAAATGAAGTGGAAAAGACAGGTAAAGATGTTACACAGTTCATGTCTAAATGAGAAGATTGGTGTTTTCAATTATTGTTTCTTATTAGTCATAAGATAGATAGATGGTTCTGTTACTTTTTATTTTGATTGTACCTAACCTCAAGATGAGTGATGAGAAGGAGAAAACCCATAATGGATTATACTTAAATTTTTTTTCAGTAGATGGAAACCACTCAAATAATTATTGCAGGATTTGAAGGGTTACTTGGTCTCACTTCTGAGTTTTAAATCTGGGGTGTAGATAGGGAGGAAGAGCAGCAACATCTCAGTTTATCAGCTTTTGGCATATTCTTGGTATGTAAGGTTAGCAGTAGAAAGAGATTTGGCTCATTGCAAAATAAATAAAACAAAAGCCAGCCAGTCCCCCATCCACCTTCTACTATAAGTTTCCCAAAGACTGAGGCACCAGAGCTAGAGGATATTATTGGAACAGGACTCATGAATTAGATGTGCCTGAGACAGTGAGGGGACCCAGGTGTGACAGCCAAAACACCATCTCATATTAAGTAGGAATGTCCTTTTGATTTGTTCTAGATACTCTCAGAG
The DNA here is from genome assembly GCF_021218885.2 of Marmota monax. NCBI lineage: Eukaryota > Metazoa > Chordata > Mammalia > Rodentia > Sciuridae > Marmota > Marmota monax. The sequence goes on from NW_026693245.1 coordinate 10,714,029, forward strand.
CATTCCAGTAGAGTGGGTGGGAGAAGGAAATGGACCTAAGGCCAGAGCTCACAGCTAAACAAATTCTCTAGGTGAGTTTCCTGCCTCCTCCTTCTTTGGGAATGCCTGCAGTTTTAGAGAAGGGAGATAATTCTCCAGGCATCTCCAGGCTGGGACATGTATTCAGAGAACCCCATCAGCTGGAAAGGGACCATGTTCCACCTTCAGAACAGATATGATATTCAGGATAGAAGGGATACTTTTCCTAGTGAAAGGACACAAAGGCCAGAAATTTGAATCTAAATGGAATCACCTGAGTCATCTTCCTCTGCGCCTAAAGAGTAGTAGTGGAATCACTGTCTGAAATACATGTTATGAAAGCAGGTTTAATACTCTTGGGTCTGGAGGAGGGGCTAGTACTGAGAGGGTGGAGAGAAAGTCAGTTCAGATGAAGAGGATGCACCTGGTTGAAAATGCAGTCCTATGTGACTTGAATTTTCCTACATGGCTGGATTAAGCTCTGTCAGGGATGTCTGTTCCATTGGGAAATGAGAACTTTTCTACAACCATTTCTCCTCCCATGACTCTCATCGTGTCAAAGGTTGACACCTAAGCAGAGGGTCAACAGCTCCAGGGAGACATCCTTTGGAGAGCTGGTCCCCAGGGAGAGACACATCTGAGAAGTCCTCCCAGCAGCAACGTGGCTTTGTAGCCTCCGCCTGAGATGTTCGGATCCTGTCAAGTAGCAAGTCAAAGACCTTGGCACTGCAGTGGAAGTCACAAAGCCCTGTGCGTGCTCTGGGAGGCGAGGATCAGAGAGCAAGGGGAGGTCACAGTGAACTGGGGACAGTGCCAGGGATGGAACTTGATTCTCCAATTCTTGTTCCAGAACTCAAGCAGCTTGGCTTAGTTAGGGCCAGTCTGGTTCTGTTCATGGAGCTGTTATTTGGTCATTTATGCAGAATTTGCTAACTGTTCCTAATTCCTGTGCAGTTTTGCTCAGATCATGGGAAACAAAGACAATTCAAGGGGCCCTTATGCTTTGCTCTGCTGTTAGCAGTAAGTAGAATTGGCTGGGCATGGTACAAGTTTTCTCTTGCTACACTTGATGGAAAAAAATTTTTTTTTTTTTAGGAAGATGTGTGTGTGTGTGTGTGTGTGTGTTTGCGCGTGCATGTACACGCACAAAATAAATGCAAAATACCCTGTCAAGTATTTCAAATGTAGCATTTATCTATCTACTTTGGCAGGGGAATGGGTTAAAGTCAATAGATTAATCAATCATCCAACAAATATTTGAATAGATACAAATCAGTCCTTACTGTCAGAGCTGTTGCTAACCCACACTGTACCTTGGTGCAAATTAAGGAAAGGGAATCCTTTGGGCAGAAAGAGTCCTACACTTGGCCATGTAACTTCAATTGCTAACTCTCTCAGATGGGTATCTTAGTGCAGCATACCAGTGTGCATAACTGTTCCTTGAGGGGAAAGAGTGGGCCATAAATTATGCCATTAAGTTGGAGTCTTTCCTGAAAAACTAGATCTTGAGAAGACTTTTTTTTTTTTTTTTTTGTACCAGGGATTGAACCTAGGGGTGCTTAACCACTGAGCCATGTCCTCAGCCTCCATTTTTTTCCCCTTTGAGACAGGGTCTCACTAAGTTGCTTAGGGCCCTACTAAGTTGCTGAGGCCTGGCTTTGAACTTGCAATCCTCCTTTCTCAGTCTCCTGAGCTGCTGGGATTCCAGGTGTCCAACAGGATCTCAAGCAGAATTAAAAAGAGAAGTCCCTCTTTTATGTACATGGCAAACAGAAGGAGCTAAGTTATTTTTCCTGAGGGAAAAACTATGAAGACCTATTGGGTTCCTGCTCCTGAAATGCTTAATCCTACAACTGGGTTAAAAAAGTCACCTCTGGGATGTAGGAACAATCCAGCTGTAGGGAGAAGAGGAGCTAAGGACTTGGCATTGATTGAATTTCCCCATCTCTCAGCCTCTTGGTGCTGCCTCATTTCTATCCCAAGCACTAGCCCTTGAAGTTCTCTTGGTGATGAAATGTTGTACTACCTTTCCACCTCCCCATAGGTCCTACCTGAAACCATGGCTGGGGTGGGGTGGGGGGCCCTGTGACTGTTCATCTGCCTCATGCCATAGGCCATTCTGACTTCCTGCAATCTGCATGCCTCCGGGCACCCACCATGTGGATCTCCAGCCACTGGCCTCTGTTTTGGTGACATCCTGGATCAAGGGCTCATTTTGGAACTTTAAATCCTATTCATACTGTTGTACTTTTATTCTGTGGATCTATCTCCGGGGTTTGGGAGAATCATTGAAACCATGGTTCTCAAAAGTCATTGCTTATTAGAATCCCTCAGGGAATTCTGTAGAATCCAGATGCCCAGGATGACTGACTGCATAGTGAAATCAGAGTTTCCTGGGAGGTGTGGGCACAGGTAGTTGTAAGCCTTCACAGGTTATTGGACATGCAGGCGTGGTTGGAAAACTGTTATGAACTGGCCTTCCCACCTCAGTCCACCATTGGATGAGGCAGACTGTCTTGTGCTTCCATGTTCAGATGTGGAGCCTAGCCTCTTGGGTCTGATTGAGTTCCTGGTTCCAGTTCTCCCTGGGCTGGTCTGGCTAACCACCAGACAAGCTTAGATTATGATTGTGTTTTGGAGTCAGAAAGCTGAGAGGGATATCTGGAGACCCAAATTAGCCTTTTATGGTTTCTTTATCCTGTAATTCTAATAAATGCAATCCATCAGCCTTGTCTTGAACAGGAAAGAACACCCTTGGTAGGCAGTCCTCTACTTATGAATGGGTAGTGTTCCAAAACTTGTTTGTGGTCAGTTGTTAAGATATGTAGACTCAGATTCCCATAATTGCAAAGTTATAGAGGAAAGTGGCAGGTTACAGCAGTCCAACTGAATCCTGAAAAAGCCAATGATAGAACTAACAGGGCCAAAGAACAAAGTCCCTTTTTATTATTAGGTTGGACCATATGAAATTGATATTTCTGTGTGTCAAAAATGGTTGACTATTGGCAATTTTCTATGGACTCAATCTATGGTATGTTTTGTTTTAGGAAGAGGAGAAACTTTTTAAGCATTAGATTGGAACATTCAGAACAGTTAACTTATTATTCCATTTTTTTTTTACTGGTACATGATAGTTGTACATAATGATGAAATTTTTTTGTTACATGCACACAGTATAATTTGGCCGATATCACTCACCAGAACTTCCTCCCTCCTTCCCCACAGAATAATTTACTCTTATTAGCATTCTAAAAAGACCACTGCTTCCTTTCTCTCTACCCTGGCCTGTCCTCTTCTAGCCAGAAATGTAGGCAAGGAGCACAGGTCTCTGGGGGGGGTGGTCCTATACAAATGAGGAGGCCATTAGTAGGTGTGGATGTCTATTGATTCCGATGGTGAAGAGAGGAGGGGCAGACAGTCTAGGTGAAAAGGGGGATTGGGCCCTGATGGCGGTGGTCTCCAGGTGAGCAGATCTTCCCACAGAAACCTTTAAGATAGTGAGTGGAAAACTCTCCCTGCTCTTCCTTGGAGACTGCCTCCTGGGGACAGTAACCACTGAATGCTGTCAGGAGCAGGCAGCCTGCAGCCAGGGTCTGAAGAGCATCTCACACACATGGACCCCGTGACAGCTGGGATGTGTCAGTGAGGCCAGTGAAGGCTATCTTCTGTGACAAGTGATGGAGTGTGTCCCGGGGATGAGTCAGGCCTGTGAGGCATGCTGTGTGTGCATTGTCTCACGATGGGGACTGTATATAGCAGTGCCTTGCTGCGTGAGTCACAAAGCTGAGAGGAGAAGTGTGTCCTTTTTCTTGCTAATTCAGGAAAGGCCATTCTATTTTTTAGAGCTCAGGGTAAGTGGCAGACACACAGTAGGTTCATGGTAAAGGTTGCCTGGGAACTAAACAGTGCCCATGATGTTTTCCCTCTCATTTGCAATGGAAAGCTCCAACATCACGTATGTGGTTTCTCTGGAAGGAAATGTAGTAGGTTTCAGAAAAATTTTCACTATTTGTATTGCCAAGGAAACTGACTACTTTAGGAGAAGGCTGGATGTTTGTTTAGAAAACAATGGTTTTCTTTATATCAATGTTAATTTTGTATTTTATATAGGAAAACACCATTTTTATTGATGCTTATCCTTTCTCCAATAATTCACATTCCTATCTTGATCTACATAAATTAAGATCCTTATTTGTATCCAACATTCATTCAATAAAGTGGTTTGAGAATTGTGCTGTTCCGGATGAATTCCAGGTCAATCCGAGGAATTCTCTGCTCCCTACTGGAGCTGGCTGACAGAAGACAACTGTGGATTTGCAGTCGAAACAGAGGAGAATGGGAACAAGATACAACGATTGAAAAAGATTTGATTGCTTGTGTTTCAAAGATCAGGAATCTCTTTTGTTCCTCCTTAGCCAAGCCCAAGTAAATAAAAAAATTGGAGGCCATCCACAGGAGCCTTCACAGTAGTCTGGGTTATATTCTTCAAAAGGAATGAACGCAACAGTAAAAGAGTGATTGCAAATTCCATGAACCCTGAAAAGTAGTCTGATCTCTTAGTCTTTTGTAAGTGATCTCCACAATACATTGTCACGCAGCATGACATACTAATGGCATCTGTTGCCTGTTTCCACGTGTAAGGTCAATTCAGAACCACTTTATGCAATTATACAGATGTAGTTCCTATAAAGTATGGGAAAGTACTACTGTTGTCAGTCATTTTCTAAAGCCTTCTGGTGATAAAGTCTCACTCTACAATAACAACTCTGTATTGTCTTTTAAACTGTTTAATGTGATGTACAAGAAAGGATTGTAAGTATCTTTTTAATTTTTTTAATTGCACATGAACACAATACCTTTAACTTATTTATTTATTTTTATATGGTGCTGAGGATTGAACCTAGTGCCTCGCGTGTGCAAGACAAGCACTCTGCCATTGAACTACAACCCCAGTCCCTGTAAGCAGCTTTAAAAATTTTTTTTATACCTTTATTTTATTTATTTATTTTTATGTGGTGCTGAGGATCGAACCCAGGGCCTCGCACATGCTAGGTGAGCACTTTACCACTGAGCCACAACCCCAGCCCTGTAAGCAGCATTTAAAAATATTTCTAATATAATTCTTTCAAAGGTTTATTTATTTTTAAGACAGTTTGGAATGGTCTTTAATGTTTTTTTTTTTTATGAAACCCTGTAACCCTGTAAGCATGGCTGATTGGTTATTTCCAAACTAGAGCCAATTTGACTATAGTTCTATTTATGCCCCAGCAAAACACACATGTGCGCATGTAGGCATGTGCATACACACACACACACACACACTTACACTTGTCCATGCTGTGATAGTGGACAAGAGTGGAGCCTTCTGCTTCATCTCCAGACAAGAGGAGGCTTCTGCTCCATTACCAGGCAAAGGGAGAAACGTTGAGTTTTCTCGGCACCTTTCTTCCATGATTATATTGCTTACACAGCAACAGACATGAACTGACCTATGGCACATGGCAGGAAATGACATAATGACAGTACTGCTGTCTCATATTTGAGGGTGCTAGGAAGAGACAGAGATGAGATGAGGATTTTTTTTTCTCTGAAATGGAATCAGATTTTACTCCTCTACAGAGGAACATTGTTAAACACTCTTTCCACTGTGAGTACCTAGTTATATATGGGCTATTCATAGCATAGAATAGTTTGGCAAAATGGCAAAGCTATAGAAATTTAAAAAATAGAAAAGTGATTCTAGCCATCACTGGTGAAGTGGATAGGCAGTACTGAAGGGATAAACCATTGAATAAAGAAGAATTATAAACCAAATGAACCTTAGGCAAGTTTATAGTCAGACACCAAAGATAAAGGCCATATTCAAAAGAAAAACGGGTATCAGGGAAGATGCAGTTATTCAACTAACACGTATTTCCTGAGTTCCTGTTGTGCTCCAAGCACTGTGGCAAGCACTGGAATACAATGGTAAACATGACAGGCAAGGACCTTTGGAAATTATATTCTAAAGAGGATGCAGAGAATAAATACGTAAGTGGGTGAATTTAGCAATTATTAAAATGGTATTATTTGAAATAATACAAAGGGCTTTGAAGTCAAAGCAAAATAAGATCATAGAGCATGGATTTGGATGGGACCTTCTGATATCTTCTCTGAGGAGGTTCTGTTTGAGTAGAGCCCTGAGTTATGTGAAGGCGTGGGCTGTGTAAACATCTGGGGGAGATAATGTTTCAAGAAAAGGAAAAGCCAGTGTAAAGGCCTGAGGTGGAAACAAGGTTGAAGAGAACCTGAAACAGCAAGAACTGCTGGGTGGATGGGTCAGGACCAGTGAGGGTGGGTAGTTGAGGAGGTTCAAGTGTAGGCAGGTCTGCTTTTACAGGGCATCACAAGCATTGGATTTTACTATGAGTGAGATAGAAATAAGGCTTTGATAAGGATGGGTGGCCTGATTTAATCCGTTTTTAGAGGTTCTGACTGGCTACTTTATTGAGGTCTAGGCTGGGGAAAAGGAGCCCAAATTGGAGACCTGTTAAGACCTCTCAGCTGGGCAGGTGAGAGGTTATGCAGACTTGGAGTGCAGTGGTATCAAATAGGAAGGCTGTTTTGGATTTGAGACATATTTTAAAGATAGAATCAATAGGATTTGAGGTTAGAGGAAAAAGAGGACACAGAATAACCTCTGGATTTCTGCACTAAACAATTATGTGAAGGGGAATTTGGTCTTTGGGAGTGATGGTTGAGATATGTTAAGTCTGAAATGCCTTCTAGATGCCAATGGATGATAAGAAGAAGGCAACTAGATATATAAATCAGGAGCTGGGAGGAGAGAGCTAGCTACAGGTGCACAATTTGGGGCCAAGTAAACAAATGTCATTTAAAGCCACAAAAGTAGAGTAGATAAACTTGGGGAAAGTGTAGAGAGAGGACTGGTTCTGCATTCTAAACAATGTTTAGAAGTTAGAGGAACAGGAGAAGCCAGGGAAGAATACCAAGAAGCAGCCACCGGTATTCAAAGTACAGCCCCAGCTCACAGGTGGAAACAGTGTTTCAAGATTGAGGGAGTTATCAATGCTAACAAAACCTGCTAATGCGAAAAGCAAGATGATGCTAGAAGCTGATTGCTAGATTTGGCCAAAGGGATGAGGATCTGTTTATCTAATATACATATACCTATGAATCTACCCCACAGATGTAGGTATACACACACACACACACACATGCATAATACAGAAATTAAGTAATATTATTAGGGCACTTGTACTAGTCAGGTTCTTTAGGAGAAGAGAACCAATAGGAGATATCTATATCTATATACACATATTTACACACACACACACATATATATGAATATATATGTGTATAATTATTAACTTGGGGATAATGTAGAGATGATTGTAAAAGGGTATTTATTAGATTGTCTTACACAAACAGAAGCTGGATAGTCCCTGAATGGCCATCTGCAGTCTGGAGAGCTGGAGAAACTGTAGTTGCTCAGTCCAAGAAGCTAAAGCCTCAGAACAAGAGGGATCAATGATGCTACCTCAAATCAAGACCAAAGGCCTGGAAACTCCCTGGAGAGTCACTGGAAGAATCTGCTTTGGAAGAGTAAAGCAGCTGGAGTCTGACATCCTCAGGTGATCGAAACAGCAACCAAGAATCTCTTCAAGAAGAATTGAGCTTGCATCTGATGCTGCTTCCTTGTTCTTCCAACTTGTGTTTCAGCTAAGCCTCCAACCTATTGGATAGTGTTGCCCACACTTAGGAAGGGTCTCTAGTTCATTATCCCACTTGTCAATCATTTCTAGAAACCATTAACACACCGAGAAGCCTCATTAACACATGCAGAAGCCTCTTAATCTTAGGCATTTCTTAATGCAATCAAGCTGACAATTCAGATTAACCATTACAGCCCCTGATCTCACAACACCTTTAAATATATCTATATTTTTGCAGATGCTTTTAAAAGCTTCTTGATTGTGGATTGAGACTGTGTTAGTTGTTGTAGAGCAATTCAAATATTCACATATTCCTGGGATATCTTGTACCTCATATTTCTTGAAATGTCAAAGTCATTGGGAGAAAGTACACATTTTTATTAGAATTTTATTGCTATACTTAATGAGTTCTCTATGCTTTAATTTATTTTGATCTTCTCAGATAAGTCATAGGGAATATGAATACTTTTTTTCCTCTTAGAACTCAATTAACATAAATCTATCCAAAATTAGAATCATCTTAGAATTTAAGAGCTAACAATGTTGAAAGACAGAGTGGTTTTAATAGTTAAAACAGAAAAGCAATTAATGTAATAAAAAGAATGTCAGCTAGGCGCAATGGCGCACACCTGTAATCTCAGTGGCTCAGGAGGGTGAGGTGGGAGGATTGCGAATTCAAAGCCAGCCTCAGCAAAAACAAGGTGCTAAGCAACTCAGGGAGACCCCTGTCTCTAATAAAATACAAAATAGGGCCAAGGATATGGTTCAGTGTTGAGTGTCCTTGAGTTCACTCCCTGGTACCCCACTCCACAAAAAAGAACATTGGTTTCAAAATTAGAAAAACCTGGTTTTGAATCCTAGCTCTACAACTTACTATCTGATCTTCTGTGAGTTTGTGAAGTCTCAGTTTCTTAATCTATAAAATGGGATAAGTAACTTGGATGCCATGGAGAGGATTAAATATGATAGTGTATACAAAGTGATGAGAGGACTAGGAATTCACATCATTATGGTTGCTTTTATGGTTTGGATATGAGGTGTCCCCCAAAAGCTCACATGTGAGACATTGCAAAAAGGCTTGGAGGAGAAATAATTGGTTTATGGCCTTAACCTAATAAGTAAATTAAATCTCTGGTGAGATTAACTGAATGGTAACTGGAGGCAGGTGGGGTATGGCTGGAGGGAGTGGTTCATTAGGGGCAGGGCTGTGGGGCTATATATTTTGTATCTGGAGAGTGGAGTGTCTCTCTGCTTTCTGATCATTGTAGGAGCTGCTTCCTTCAGCTACACTCTTCTGCCATGATGTTCAGTCTCATCTTGAGCCATGAGGAATGGAACTGGCCTTCTGTAGACTAAGACTTCTGAAACTATGAGTGCTCAAATAAACTTTCCTTCCCTAAAATTGTTCTGGTCAGATCTTTTAGTGACAGCAGGGGAAAAACTGACTAAAACAGTTGTCCTCCCTTACTATGCAGAAGTCACAAGTGAAAACAGGCCAGTCTGGACTTAATTTCCTACACTGCCCCTTTCCAATAATTATTAATTTTTCTCATGTTATGAAAATTTCTAGTTTCTTCAGTGAGTCATAATGGTCATGAGTGTAGGTGAAAGAGAGAGATCTCTTTGCTACATGTAATTTGGCTCTGGGGGCATGGTTTCTAGGCGCCCTGCATGGGAGTTGGTAGCAACATGGGAACCTCCTAGAAACCATCAGAAAGAGGCTGCTTGGCCCTTCTAGGAATTCTCAAAAAATATGGGCCTCAGTACTCATTCAGGTAGGGAAATTTAAGTAAGGAATGGTGAGTAATGCTCATTCCATTCCAACATTACTAGTCTTCAAAGCACTGAAGTGCCTGGATCAGTTTCTTGTCATCTATTCTGAAAGGGAAAGGATGTATTCTCAGCATATAAAAGAGTGGATCCACTTCAGAATGTCAGTCATCATTCCCCTATTTTCCAGCCACCACAGGCTACCCGTGCACCTTTTGAAGTCATGTACTTTGTGTATAACCATCTCTGTCTGCACTTTTTCCCATCTTTCCTATTTTCTCTGTGCAGTGGAAATCATTTGACAGTCTCTTTGAGAATTACATAATGCACCCATCCTCAGAAGCTGTGTGCATTGCAACATCTTTCTGAAAATCCCATCATGGAAGAGAACTCTCCATCCTCCGAATATTGGGTAGAGGTTTAATCTGGAGAGTCGAGTTATGCAAAAGTCGATAGCAAGGCCACCGCTAACTACAATTTCTCTGTGATTTGGTTGTTCTAGAATTTATGCTGAAGGCATATAAGGCTCTTCATGGGTCTTGTTAGGCACCGTATGTCATAAATAGAACTTACAAGCCCAGATCCTTTCTTTTAATAGAATATATCTAGCATCGTAACTAATATGAAGCAGCACAGAGAAAGGATACCTCTGAGCCACTCTACCCCTGACCAGGGTGATGCTAAGGTGGTGCTGATGGTCAGCATCCCATTGAAGTGAGGAATTTGTAAGGGGTAAACTCTTCTTAGATAAATAATTTTATCCTTTTCCAACCAAAAGGACTACATAATTGCAATTTTTGCCATTTGAGTGCATAAATCTGGCATTCAGTAACCCTGCAGGCTAATGCTAACATTAAAGCTTCAGCGAGAGACCTTGGAGAGTGTGGGGTCTGACTCAGTATCTGGGCTCATATGGCTGCCTAGGAGCCATAGACAAGGCTGATGTATGGGTCATCAGCAAAAAGCTTGAGGAATGAGAGCAGATAGACTTGAGTTCAAATTCTGACTTCTTACCCAGCAACTAGGTGTGTTTTTGCGCAAGAGTCAATCTGCATCTCAGTCTCCTCATCTGTTAAATGGTGGCAAACCCAGCCTGGCTTTTTTTCTCCTGGGTGTATTCATGTTGCTGATTGTCGCTGGCTTGTCAGTAGTTGGCTGGTTTATATGTTCAAATTTGTCTTGTTCTCTTTGACGTTTAGCTGAGGGAAAAACCAGAAACGAAGGGACTAAAACCAGAAACCATCTGAGTGTTGATCTGCCTGCCATCTGTTCATTCATATCCCAAGAGCTGAATGCCATCAAGGGACCATAAAGGTGTGTTGCTGATAGCTGAGTTGAAATCAAACTGACTTTGGTATGTATGGTAGAGCTGGCCCTTATGCCAGCAGCAAGTTTGGCAGCTGTGAAGTTCTCTCTCCCAGGGAAATCTTAACAGTTGCAGAACTTAGAAAGATTTCTTCCTTAGATAGCTAGCATTGATTTTTTTTTTTTTAAATGAAATCTTCCTGAGCCTTGGTGTCAGCATTTATGGAGGATGGATACCAATACCTCCTTCTCTGGATCACTGTAAGGATTCACAATAATAAAACAAATACTTCACACCTGTAAGGTGTTCAGTAATTAAGAGTTACACTATGGTATCCAAGGAGACAGGGTTTAGCATGAGAGTTTACATAGACCAGAAGTTACTAGAATTCATACTTTGCTTTTTCCCCCTGTTTATGAAAGGCTATGTTGTCAGAACTTCGCTAGGATCAGCCCATGACAAATTGGTATTGCAAAGCTGCATGATTTTGTCTGTCTGTTATCCAGACAGCTGATTTGGTTTACTGAGCCACCACATTGCATCTGGCCACTCCTGATCTTATGATGCTGAACTGGTGGGGGATGTGAGGGGCCTGCTACCACTTCTATTCTCTCATCCCTACCAGAGAGCCCTGGGTGTGGTCTCAGATGGAGTGGAGGCAGCAAGTGGCTGTGGGGCCGGCATCCTTGCTGTGGGTCTAGCTGGTCTCCCATGTGCTCTGACCCCCCTCTGAGGTAAGTGGAGCCACATTTCTTTCCTGGCAGCTGCAGAGCCCAAGCGTCAGCAAAGAGCTTTGAAGTTTCCTGGGGAGAAAAGTCATTTTATAAAGAGAAGGAATTATTATTGTTTCCTGCCTTTGGAGAGTTAGCAATGGTCTGGTGAATTTGGAAAGTAGCAGTGGACTTCACATTTAATTGTTTTAACTTACTTTTAATAAAAATTGAAAACTCCTCTTAGTTAAATATGATTAGCAAAAGTAAACAAAAAATAATACTAACTCCAGATCTGCACAAATATATATTTGTGAATCAGAAAGTAAATAAAAACAAATGAAAATAGTGGGTGATTGATTGTCACAACATGCAGGAGAAATTTAAATATTATTAAACTTACTGCAATATGTTTTCAGTATATCCTCAGAATTTGTTTTTACCTCTCTTCTATTTTTGAATAGGTCTTGGGACAGGAGTCCTTTGTTTTAAGATTGCCCCAAATTCAGTTCTGCAAATTTTACCCTAACCTTTGCTGCATCCCTCTTGATTCCTCCTCCTCACCTCTTCCTCCTCACCTCCTCCTCCTCACCTCCTCCTCCTTACCTCCTCCTCCTCACCTCCTCCTTCTCCTTCTCCTTTGACTCTGCCCTGTTTTCCTGTTATTGGGTGTTTCCTTCCCTATGTCCATGTAGCTCCCTTCCTCAATTGCATGCTCAGTGGAGTTGTATTGATTTGCTGGCAATGGGAATGATCATGGGCAGATATGGGTTTTATTTATTTATTTTTATTTAAAAAAACACTTTTTTTTCAGTTGTAATGGACACAATACCTTATTTTGTTTATTTATTTTTATGTGGTATTGAGGATGGAACCCAGAGCCTCACACATGCGAGGCAAGTCCTCTACCACTGAGCCACAACCCAGCCACCAGATATGGGTTTTATAAATGTGAATTTTATAGTGGGCCTCTAATAAATTAGGAGAAACAGAAAGGATATAGTGATACGGCTGGCATGCTGGATGTGAGTAATATTTAGCCACAGTTTATCAGGCTTTTATTGTCTGCGTAGCACTATGTCAGGTGAGGGGGGGCACTTCACAATAGAGAAGGCACTTAATGAGTATTTGCAGAAGTTGGGTCACAAGGGATACTGACAATAGAAATCCAGAGGGCAACATGTTTCCTCTCAGAAGTGATCAGGAGAGGAAAGGTCCATGCAGAATGAGATCCAGCAATATCTGGAAAGGCTCCCAGACTTTGAGTGATGCAGGGCAGGAAGAATGCTTTTTCAGGTAGAGGGAACTGCAGAGACAAGAAGATAAGAAGTCAGGGATATAATTGGCAGGAGTTAACAAACCTATTACATTTAAGGGATAAGAGCTTGGAAGGAGAATGAGTTGGGAAAGGCAAGAGTGGAGAGACAGAAATGGAGAGAAAAGCTGAGAAACGGAGATCTGCCAAACATGAAAAAGCCCTCAAACTGGTTAAGGGATCAAGGATTCAAGGAGAACAGAGGACATGGATTAGAGAACTGGGCAGAGGTAGAATTAGAAGAGGCTTACACAGTAGTAAGGATCTTGTGAAAATGGGAAAGGAGCAAGGGGAGGGAGAAGGGGAGGGAAAGGGGAAATACTGGGAAATGCTATTGACCAAAATATATTGATTATTGTGTGCATGCACAAATAAGTAACAATGAATCCCACCATTACATTAAATGATAATGTACCAATAAAAATATAGGAAAAAAAGTAAGAGATCCTTACATTAAAGGCAGTTTGAGAAGCGGGGCGAGGGAAGGGTTTTCTTCTGACTTCAAGCACTGATCTCTTCTCTCTGCCTGCAGGCAGGCAGTCCAACTTGCTGACTAAGCATAGGAATTTTGCTAATTCTGCGTCTTTCATTCGAGCTCTGTAACCTGGGACAGATCAACTTTGCTGTGTTTTGACTTTCACTACAGTAATATGGAGGAAAATGGTAGTACCTCCCTTTGGGTCATTGAAAGAGTTAAAATCAGAGTCAAACCAGGTGAAAGCTAGATGACAAGTTGGGCATTGACTACTATTGATGAGGGTCTTCAGTTCAAGATTTTCTGGAAACTGGTGATTGGGGAATCTAGTTTGGCCTAGAAATAAAGGACAAGTAGAACTTTTAAATAGAAGCCAATCTTCTCCTCTGGTCTGGCTCACTGGTCCCTTGATGCTAAAAATGATACAAGGACTAGGCCCTTACCCTCACTTCCCTATGATATGCCCACATATGTTATGTAGTGATCTTCTGTTAGTTTTGAGGGAACATTAAAAGAAGGTATGTGGATTATAATTTAGCTGAAATAAGGAGATAACCTGGAAAGCTTGTAAGGGGGGGTACTAATGAATTAAGAAGGTGTCAATAGTTTTCTATATGCAAAATGCTGTATCAAGCATCTGCTCTTCTCCTGAGGGGAGAGGAAGTTACATTCACTGGTCAAGATGATGTGACTGACAGAGTACTAGGTGCTTTTCCATATATTATCTAATTTACTCCCTATCGTCACCTCAGGAGAAAGGAATTATTATTGTCACTTTGCAGATGAGGGAACAAATTGATAGCCATTATGCTACGTGTCTAGGGAAAAACAGCTAGTAAGTGACTCCTAAACTATGTCCCCAGTGATGAGACAATTAGAAACAATTCTGCACACTCCTCCTTCTGAGCAAGACAGGGAGATTTTTGTTTTCAAATATTAGAGGACTGGATGATTCCTCTACCTACATTTCTAATCTCATCTTTGTGAATACAGGTCCTGAATATATACTGATCATGGAGGCAGATGAGAAATGTCCATGGGGTAATAGTGAGTAACTCTGAAGAACTTAGAATGGATGTCCATAAACTAAGGGCACAGATGTCACAACTGTCATTCCCTGCCTATGCAATGGAGAGATTAGGTTCCATCAGGAGGGAGGAGCTGATATGTGAAATGGGCGTGTTTTGTAAAGCTGTGAGCTATGGTCCTGGCTAGATTCTTGTGAGGACCAGTTCATTTTGAAAACTTTGTATGAGTGAGAAAAGGTTTTGGATACAAGAATTAGTGCCCAATTCAGATGGGCATAAACATTTTTCCTGTCTGGTTTCTCACCCTTGGTAATTTGCATTCCTTATTGGGCACCAGTATCATGGGATTCTTAGTGCTTGTGTACATCAGCCATCAGACAACTATGTTGGGGAGGAAGGACCCTCCCACCTGGACCACCTTCCTGGGAACTCATGTCATGTGTGCTCCAAAGGAAGGGCTCATGGTGCTATCAGCAGCTTAGCTCTGGGGTTCGACCCTTGTCACACCCAAATCTACCCTCCTATAGAGAAGGGAGAATCAGCTGGATTAGGGTGGCCTGGGGAGGAGATATGGGTTGGTATTTTTCTTTTATTTCTCAGCGCCAGTCACTACTGACAATCTTTCAAATTTGGGGTGAGACTTAAAGGCAATGTTGAAGGCACAAAATGTCACTTTATGCTACCAAACTGTAGTCTGCTACCAGAGCTTGAAAAGACTTCTTTACAGTGTCTCTTCTGAAGTTTTTGACAGGGATTTTTTAGTCAAGGCATTTTTATTTTTATTCCAAATATGTTTATTTGGATAGGAAACACATGTTCTAGAGCAACAGCTAATGGCTACAAAAAGGCAACATATGAAAAGTTCATATTGCACCCACCCATCTCTGACTCTTTCCCACTCTGTAGGTCATCACTGATGCCCTCTATTGTTTTCTAGAGATATTCTGTATACAAACAAAACTGCATGGAAGAAGAAGATACTATTTTTTCCTCTTCTTCTTCTTCTTCTTCTTTTTTTTTTTTTTACACAAGTGCCCTTCATTTTAACTTCTGTTTTCATTTAACAAAATACTTTGCATAGCAATACTTATAGACCTGTGTATTTGTTCAGGTTCTCCAGTGAAACCAAATAATGGTGTGTGTGTGTGTGTGTGTGTGTGTGTTATTTTAAGGAGCTGGTTCATGCCATTATAGAGACTGAGAAGTCCCAAGATATCTAGCTTTCAGATTGGAGATTCAGGAGACCCCAAGGCTTGAAAGCTGGTAGGCTTGAAACCTAAGAAAAACTGATATTTCAGCCTGAGGCTGAAGTCAGAAAAAAATAATATTCTAGCTCAAGCATTCAGTTAGGAGTTCCACCCTTGTGGAAAGGTCTGACATTTTGTTTCATTTGGGTTTTTAACTAATTGCATGTGGCCCACACATACTCAATATTAACATCATACAAAAAACATCCTTACAGATATACCCAGAGTAATGTTTGACCACATGTCTGGCCCAGTCAAG
Source organism: Marmota monax (assembly GCF_021218885.2). NCBI lineage: Eukaryota > Metazoa > Chordata > Mammalia > Rodentia > Sciuridae > Marmota > Marmota monax. Next base: position 10,729,872 of record NW_026693245.1, read on the forward strand.
TTGACACAGAAAACTATAATGACTTGTCTTATTCTTTCTTTAATTGTAAATTTAAAAATATGCTTTATTTTTAAGAGCAGCCTACCCCACTATCAGCATCCTACATCAGAATGGTTGTTCTCCTCCTCCTCCTCCTTCTTCTTCTTCTTCGTGAAACTACATTGATATATCATTATCACTCAAAGTATGTAGTTTACATTGGGGCTCACTATTGGTGTTATAGATTTCTTTGTTTTCACAAATGTGTGATTATATATGTCCACCATTATAGTATTCACTAAAAGTCCTCTATGCTCTACCTATTTGTCACTCCCAACTCCAACTACTGGTAACCACTGACCATTTAACTCTGTGCATAGTTTTACCTTTTCTAGGCTATCATGTAATTGGAATCATATAGTATGTAGCACCTAGGGGTGCTTAACTATTGAGCCACAACCCCAAGCCCTTTTATTTTGTTTATTTTGAGACAGAGTCTTCATAAATTGCTTAGGGTTTCACTAAGTTGCAGAGGCAGGCTTTGAACTCTTGACTCTCCTGCCTCAGCCTCTCAAGCAGCTGCAATTAGGCATGTGCCACTGTGCCTGATCAGATTGCCTTCTATATGAATTTAAATTTCCTCCATATATTTCCATGGCTTGATAGCTCATTTCTTTTTATTGCTGATTCTTTTAAATTATTGCATAGTGCTCTATTCCATTGTCTGGATGTACTACAATCTATCCATTTGTCTTTGGATGAACATTTTGGTTGTTTTTAAGTTTTGGAAATTCTAAAAAAAGCTGTGATAAACATTTGTGTGTAGGTTTTTGTGTGGACATGCCTTCAACTCACTTGGGTAAGTACCTAGAAATGCAATTTGTGGAACTGTGAGGTCAGAGTGTGTTTAATTTCATAGAAAAACGATCTTCCAAAGTGACCTTACTATTTTGCTTTCTCACTGGCAATGAATGAGAGCTTCTGTGCTCCATATCCTAGTCAGCATTTGACATCATGGTTTAAATTTGGCTGTTCAACTAGGTGTATTGTGAGGTATTTCATTGTTGTTTTAACTTACGATTCTTTAAAGACCCATGATCATATGATAAGGAGCATCTTCTCATATACTTATTTGGTATCTGTGTATCTTTTTTGGTGAGGTATCTGTTACAGTTTTTTTTTTTTATTTTGCTCATTTTAAAATCAGATTGTTTTATTATTTTTAGGATTTAAGCATCTTTGTATATTTCAAGTAATACTCTTGTCAGATGTGACTTTTACATATATTTTCTCCTATTCTGTGGCATGTCTTGTTATACACTGACAGTGTCTTTCACATAACAGAGGTTTTTAATTTTAACAACTTATTAGTTATCTATTTTATGGATTGTATCTAAAAATCACCATACCCAAGTTCATCTAGGTTTTCTCCTATGTTATCTTCCAGGAGTTCTATAGCTTTGTATTTTACATTTAGGTTTATAATCCATTTTTATTTAATTTTTGTGAAGAGTTTAAGTGAGGTCTTTGCCTAGATGTATTTATTTTTTTTTTGCATGCAGATGTCCAGTTGTTCCAGCATCATTTAGAGAAATGATTCTTTTCTCTGCTTTATTGTCTTTGTTCTTCTGTCAAAGATGAGTTGATTATGTTTATATGAGACTATTTCTGGTCCGTTCTGTTTCATTGATTTATATGTCTAATCTTTGCCAAAATCTCGCTGTCTTGATTACTATAGTTTATAATAAGATTTAAAGTCAAGGAGTGTCAGTCCTGTGACTTGATTCTTCTTGGCAGTTCTGGGTCTTTTGCCTGTCTCATTCTTTTAAATTATTGCATAGTGCTCTATTCCATGAATATGAATTCATATGCTATGAATTTGACCAATCTCCTATTAAGCATGTTTATTTTGGATTTAATTTTTTTCTATAATAATTATGGTCCAATGAGTAATCTTGTATCTATTGATTTATGACCTTTGTGAGTGTATCTATAGGATATTTCTAATTAATGCTAAAGTGCTCTTATTAGATATCGTTCCAAGCTACACCTATACTTTCAATGGCACAGATTGTCTGGAAGGGTTTTATATATGTGTCAATATAAAATGGAACTTTATTGTAGTTGTTTCAGTTTGCATTTCTCTTATTCTCAGCAAAGCTGGTCATCTTATTATCTGTTTGAGTCACTGTGTTTCCTATTCTGTGAATGGTCATATTTTTCCCACTTTTTATTTTAGTTGCTGATCTTGTTTATACATGAGTTGCAGGATTCTTTTTTGTACTATGAGATTAGTTAGATCTTTGTCTATGAGTGCTATTAGTTAGATCTTTGTTATATGTGTGCTATTTTCTCCCTTAGTTGCTTATCTGTCTTTTGGCCATAGAGGTGGTTTTTTTGTCTTTTGGAGTAATTTTTAATTTTTAAGTAATTGTGTGTGTGTGTGTGTGTGTGTATTATTTTTTAGTATGGCTTCTGAGTTTTTCATCTCATTTTTTAAAAAATAACAATGTTTTCTTTTAGTTTTTTTATGGCGTTGTATTTTTAGGAATCATTTTGGGTTGCGTGGTGATTTGAGGTATCATTTTTCAACTAGAGTTTACTAATCTTAAGTTCTTCCGAGAAACTATATTCAAAATCTGTTTTCCTCCCTGTATGTTGGGTATTTCTTCAGTGGAAAGTGACTTCTGTTGGAGCCTTCCAAAAATGGAATAGGCTGCTTCTTGAGTCCCTTTATGACCTATAAATGGTCAAAGTGAGATTGTCTCATGAACATTTGGAAGAGATTGTCTTCTAAACTGGTTCAGATAAAATCTAGATTAGTAAATCTAATAAAAATTTAGGCCAGATATTTAATTTCTCATTTTGAAGGATTCATAATTAGAAAGGTTAAAAGACACAGGCAAAACTTTATTAAAAATATTTTATTTAACCTAAGCATCCAAAATGTTGTCATTTCAATACAGAATAAAAATAAAAATGAGATATTTTACATTAGTTTTTCATAGTAAGTCTAAAAACCCAGTGTGTGCTTGACTTTTGTAGTACATTTTTTTCCTGCTTGATTTCTTTTTTGTTTTAATTAGTTACACATGACAGTACAATGATCTTGACATATAATACATTTGAATCAGATGGGGTATAATTTCTCATTTTTCTGAGTGTACAGTGTACAGAATCACATTGGTCATGCATATAGGTGTATATACATACAGCAATAATAATGTCTATTTTATTCTGCTGCCCTTCCTATCCCCCTTCCCCTCCCCTTTCCTCCCATCACTTCTCTCTATCCAATCTAATGTGACACACTTCTTTTTTTTTGCTTGATTTTTAAAATGCATTATTTATTGGTGCATTTTAATTATATATTCTAGTGGGATTCATGATGCCATATTCATACATGCACATAACATAATTTGATCAATCTCTTTCCTCAGTCCCTTCCCCTTCCCTTTCCTCCTACCTTCCCCCAATCCAATTTTCCACTCTACTGATCTATAGTACATCTTCATATGGGACTAGCTCTATTTCAAATGCTTAGTAGCCACACATAGCTAGTGCCTACTGTATGCCACATTAGTTAGCATGGGTCATGATGAAGCCCTTTGCAGTGGTGAGCCTTGTGTTTCATGTAATTTACACAACAGCCAATAAGTGGTGCTTCACCAAACACTCTGTTCTTGATACCACACAAACTACCAGAGTGAACACATGTTCTGTTCCTCTGTATTTCAGCTTCTTCATTTTAAAAATGAAAATCACAAAACTTGTTTTACTTACCTTGTAGGATTGTTGTGAAGCTTAAAATAAGAATAAAAGCTTGTGAAGTTGTTTTGAAGAGCAAAAGCACATTGAATATGACACAATTGCTTAAGTAGAGCTAGCCATTTGCAGTAGCTCTGCTTCTAGTTCTGCCACAGGCTTGCATAGCCCTTATTTCTCCATGGCTATTCATCTGTCAGTGTAGAGCTACTTGAAACAGTTCTTTGAAGTGAATGATACAATGGCAATACATAAAATGAACCCTTGCAGTGGTATTTCCAGGTGGCGCATTGCAGCTCCTCACACTTTAACATATTAAGATACAAGAGTCATGAAACAGTAGATTTTAAATAATTGATGTCACATCAAGTAACTCAAGAGTTACACTATATAATAAAGAAGTATCCTCAGATTAAAAAATCAAAAGACTGTGGACTACTTTGCTTCCAATTCCAGTTCTGTACTAGGAGAATTGTATGGCATAATTTTATATGTAAAATCTGGACCTCTTTACAGTATTTCCCTTACAGAGGATAAATGAGACTCAAAGAGCCAATACATAAGTATGTATCACAGAGTCTGGTATATGATAAACCTCAATCATGATTATCATTGTTTTAGATACTGCCAAGGATGGTATTCACAGTCTGTAGCAGCTGCTTATGGCTGCTGTAACATATTTCTGAAAACTTGGTAGCTTAGAGCAACATAGACTTATTCCTTTACAGTTCCAGTTCTCAGAAGGGCAAATCAGTTTCACTGGGCTAAAATCACCGGTGGATCTGTTGGGCTTTCTTGGGAGAATACAGGGGAGAATTTGTTTCCTTACCTTTTCTAGCTTCTAGAGCTTCATTATTCACATTATTTGGTTCATGACTCATCCACTTTCAAAGCCATCAGAAGAGCATCTTTATATCTGATTCTTCATCATGTCTTCTGTGTCAAATCTGCCCCTGAATCTTACTTAGGAGAACATTTGTAAATACACTTAGAGCCCACCAGATGGTCTAATATAATCTCCCCATCTCAGGATCCTTGACTAAACTGCATCTGAAAAGTACATTATTTCATATGTCAAATGTTCCAGGGATTAGGACCTGAACATCTGGGAGGGGGCGTCATTCAGCTGACACATAATTTAACTTTCTTTTAGTTTTCTTCTTATTCCACCTTCCTATCCTCTGGAAACAATGGTATTGGTATTGCTGATGAAGAAGTTGAATGGAACATGATTCACAACTGATTTCATAGACACTCATGTTTCATTTCCTATTTCACTTTGAAGAGTTATAATTGTTTTTAACTTTAGGACTTTCACTCACTTTATACATATATACTGGGAGCCTTTTATAATGATAGGGATTGAGCAAAACAGACAGAAATCATACCTAACCTTGTGAGTCATGCAAGAAAGAAAATATTAATAAAACATCATTCAGGCCAATTTAGAAGTATACAGCAAGTGTTTTATGTGCTGACATAATTTTTTAAAATGTAATGGGCATGTTATAACAGTGGGGAGACAGTATCTGTCATCTCCCTCAGAGATTTGGCAAAAATTGTTATAATTGTGCTCACATTTCCCTAGGAGTGGTAGACTAATGTTAATATGTAGGAAAAGAGTTTTTCTTGGTAAAAGAATTGCTCTTGGTAAAGATATCTATCAAAATAGGAATCAAACAGAGAGGTAAATGCTACTTCCCCAAGCAAGAAAATATGTTTACCCTGTCCCCCCAAAAAAACCATTTCAATGGAACAAGTTATTGAATTTTAAAAGAAACTTGAGCAGAGTATGAAGGAGGTTTCTGTTGCTTTGTATGTGATAAATTTAAGTTTAAGGAATGGTCCATGCTGGGCCTAGGGTTAGTGTCAGAAAAGTGGCAAATCTTGTGAAGCATTTTTCTAAGATTGCTCATGAAATGAAAATGCTACTTTTCTTCACCATTGCTATACCTACTGTCAAAAGAGCTTTGCTATTTATCTGTCTTCCTCCAAAACCTGGAATCATGGTTGAAAAGTGTTGCTGGATCAGGGAAAATTTATACTCTTGCTATACCTTATGGAATAAAAACTCTTTGAGATCCCAGTAATTTCATATTGGTTGCTCTCCCTGTCCCCCACCTTTCATCCTTTCCTTCATACCATACAAAAGGGCTCACTACAAGTATCTTTGAGATATCATGGGATGTGATTGGTGACAATGCTTTGAGTATTCGAATATTTGCCTCATCAAGTCTTATCTCTTGCGGATTAAGTGATTCTTGTTTATTTCAGCTCACCATTCTGGGCACCTTCGGTGTGACAAGCAATAGGATAAGGCTTAATGTTAAGAAAGGCAGTGCAATGATAGAATGCACAGTGGGGATTGTGAAGGCCCAGAATTTGGTTAATCCCAACCCAATACTCTTAGATGGCTCAAGGAAGTCTTTACAGAGGAGATGATGCTGGAGGTGGGTACTGAAGGATGAGTAGGAGTCTGTAGGAGGACTAAGAGACTAAGGGCATTTGGGGTAGAGAGAAATGTATGGGAGTGTGGTATCAGGGACCCCATGTGGAGAAGAGAACATTTTTTTCCCCTGAATATACTCTTGAAAGAATGGTGCCTTTTCAATAATTTTAAAGATGATACATTGACAATGGTAATAAAACCTTAGATAAAATTGAGAAAAAGTAGAACCATGAAGCATGTAGAAAACATGTATTAGATCTGTCTGCCAAGATGTCAAGATGCTATAGAGATGCAAGAGACTGCTTGGAAGGAGATGGGCTCAGACAACAATGCAGCTTTTCCATCTGAGAAGGAGAGAGGACAGGAGGAAGACAGGGAAGCATACTGTAGCACAGTTTCACTGTGTGTCACTCAAGACCTCCTTCCTATTTGGCCAGGCTGATGTAGAGATTGCAAGCTGAAGTTGCCCATTAGAGGAGTTCTCTATCTCTTTGGAATTAGTCTGGTTCAGTACCCATACTCTGCTGGGGCTGGGAGCAACTCTCAGGAACTGTGTCTTCTGCATGAAGGAGGTGGTAGGTTTGGAGAGACAGCAGCCGCAGCAGGAGACTCAGATCAACTATTCTCCCTGAAGCAGGCGATCTGATGGCATGTTTCCCAGGCTGCACAAGAGGGCAACCATTATAAACAGTGAGTCAAGCCTTACGCACAGACTCACTCCTCTGATGGTGGAATGGATCCACAATTCCAATTACATCAATGGAAAGTTCAAAGAGTCTGGTATATATAAAATGTAGAGTATTCAGAGAAGAGCAACAAGAGGTCAGAGGTTTGTCAAGAAAAAAAATGTTTAAATACTGCAGGGTTTCAGAGGTCATGCTAAGGAGTTTGGATTTATACATAATAGGGTTAATAACAGGTATAGAAAATTACTTTGCTCATCTCAAGGAAGGTGGATTGAAGTTGCACAAGGCAACAAAACCAGAAAACCACTGGGAGGCTTTTGCAGTTGTCCAAGAAACAGATGTTAAAAGCCAAATAATTCAAAGTGGATGGAGAGAAAAGAATGGATTTTTTTTTTTAAGGGAATTGACAAGATTGATGGATCAATTGTCAATAGTGGGACAAGTGTTGCTGGGTGATATTTAGGTTTCTAACCCAGTGGGATGGAAGGAGAGATGAACAGATGGTGTCCTTAACCAAGATGGTTCATACTGGAAAAACAGAATAGTAAGTTAAGTTTTGCAGGTGTTGAATTATAGGTTTTGTCAACCATGCTTCCCAATAGAGTTTCCAGTCCCTTTATTATGCTTATTTTTCTCCTCTGCATACACTCCAACACACATCTCAAATGTGTTGTAGATCACAGTAAATCTAGTCTTGGGTGTGATTAGAGCTCGAAGCATGGCAGCTACATTCCTTTTAATGCAGCTTAAGTCTGTATTAACTCCTTTGGCATCAAGCTTATACCGTGGGCTTAGAGCTTCCATCCACTCAAGCCCTGAGGTCTTTTTCACATGAACTGTTTTTAAGGCAGTTATTTACTCTGCACATTTGCTATTGATTAAAAAAAACAAAACAAAACTGTAGCTGCAATGTTTTCTTTATTTGTTCCATTAAATTTTAGCTTTTGCATTTGGACACAATTTTGAACTTATGTCCAAATTTGAATCCTAAAATATTGATTAGATTTAGTTTCTATTTGAGATACCTCCAAATACTGGGGCATCTTAAAATAGTAAAAGAAGTACATTTTATCCTATTCATAGACAGAAACAAAACAGAACTAATTGAGAGCTTTGTGTCACTCAAGACCTCCTTCCTATTTGACAGACATCTCCTAGTTAGCTCTCTTTGGGAATATTTTTTTTAACCACATTTAGCTATCAGGGTGGGCATTGCCAATGTGTTATTAAACTCAGGTACTTCCTGTCTGTATAATTTTAGTGCCTTGTTAGAAGGCAAGACTTGTCTTTAATGAGCTTGGGCTGGTTGATACTCTGTACTTTTACAAGTGCATAAGCTACCTGTTTAGATATGTACTTCCTGTGCTTTGATGTCAGTCTCATGAGGATATCTTTTTCATAGTCTTCTTTTTTTCTGTTTTTAGAAAATAAGAATGTTTGACCTTGTTACATCTTTTGACCCTTATCTCAGTCTTATATAATGCTCCCTGCAGAGATTAGTGCCATTGTTTTAGTTTTGAATCTGCAGGTGACCTTGGCACTCAGTATAGCAGAGTGGCAAAGAGTTTCCTAATCTGCCTGGGCAGTAATCCTGGCTGTGAACCCACCCCTCTGAACTCTGATTCCCTATCTGTGATATATAGAGATTTATAATATAATAACTTCAATAATGTGAAGATTAAATAAGTTAACTTACGTCAAGGACTTGTACAATGTCTTCCATGAAGTGGGCTCTCAGTAGATTTAACTTTATTATTCCTTTAGAATGTAATTTGGCTGAACCTGATGTTCTGCTTTAAAAATTATTTCCTAATTACCTTTTATCCAATTCCATACTAATCACAATTATTCTCTTATTTGAGTTTGAAATCTGTTCTTTTGATTAAAAAGATGGAGTTTTAAGAGCAGAGTTAAACAAGTTGAAGGTGGATAGGTTTTAATAAAAAAAACAACAACTTGGTTTTCTTTTGGCTTCTATCATGCTGAATAATTGATTAACCCAATTTCTTTCATTATAATTGCCCATTGCTTGAATATGTTCTAGATATAAGCTCTTTTGCTTGGAGATGTTTTATTTAAGCTCTTTTGTCTCTTCTGAACTTTGCTTGTTTGTGAATCTCTCTTCTGGAAGACATTACCATGTGGTAAGGAGCAGTGGTGCAAGTTTGGGAATGTCAGTTTCCACATCTGTGAAACAAGGACCTGGAAGATGATCACCACTGTTCCTTTCAGTAGGAGTGTTTTAGTATGTAGACGTTTGATAGACTGGTTGGCATTGCACTTTAAGACCTAAATATGGGGAAGGTTATAACTGGAAGGGTGCTAATCCTGAATTTCTCAGGGAGAAACTCAAGTCTTGAGGAGGAAGAAGTTCCAGCAGAGAGCCCTGGAGATTCCTCATACTAAAGGGTGCTTGCAATTTTCTCTCCTCTCACAGCATCTATGTTAAGTGCAGTGTTTGGGATCCTGTGATTACTTCCTACAACTGAGCTGAAACAATTAACTGATTCTATGGAATAAACCTTCTCAGTTTATAAAACTATTTGTCAGACCTCTATAACCATCTGTCTTATGTAAGATTCCTTCCTTTCTGTGTATAAACAAATGATCTCCATAAATCCAGTAGTCAAGTTTCCTATGCCCATGGAAGGGGAAAGCACCCATGAACAACTAGACCCGTATGATACATAAAGTATTAAAAACATATTTTATTGAGAACTATGATAATAGGTGAAAAAGAAACCTTGGCATATAACTGGTCTGAATTCTGATGATAGATTGTGCAGTGGGCATTTACATCCAAGGGGGGGTGGGGAGTGGTCAGTGAAAGGAAAATTACTAAGAGGAAGCATGGGAGTCAGGGGGGTTCTGGCTAAATCAGCTTACAGGATTCTTGCCAAATGCAGGGTGATCCGATAACAATGGTGGAAAATGAGGAATTTGGTCAGACATTGAGAGAGATCATATATCATGGAGAGTCTATCTAAATTGACTTAGCAAGGTTCTTGCAAAAACCAGGCTCTTAAGGACATGCTGAAAGAGCCTTGTGAAAAGCGGGTGGCTCAGTAGAGCCCGACAAACTTTGGTCAAGGGGAGTGTCTTATCAAGCTCTAGAGCATTTCTTTGTCTGAAGATGGTTTTGATGAATTTTTCCTTTCCTGTCCCCTTAAGTTGTACTCTGTACAGGTCTTATGGAATCTGACCATGGAGATGGGCTGGCTAGGTAGGACTCTCCCATCGATATAACATTTGTGAGATGAGATGATAGGATTTTTAAAAAGGTTTCTTCTACTCCCATTTCCCTGGATGACCTTTGAGCAAAAAATTCAGAAAAAATACTCGCAAAATGAGATGACTAAGTCTAAAGTGAATTACAAAGATTAAAGTCACCAAACAGACATTAGAGGAGAACTTCCTGAAACTGTTAAATTTTATTTTTTCATATATATATTTTGCTTAGAGACTTTGATTAGAGAAAGAAATCAGAAATTTATTTTTTCTGGAGAAATGAAGGTGTGGTATTTTTTCCCTTTAGTCTTTTCCTGATATTTATTCCAGGGTCCTACAGGAAGTTAAATGCAAGGAGTGCAGCAGCAACTTGTTTAGTTAAATGGGCAGTTCTGTTTTCTTACCTCCACATCCTGTGCAAGGGACCTTCACCCAGAGCCCCCAGGGAGGTATGTCTCTAGTGTTCATTTGGAACCCAACCTGTGCTTCCTCCCAGTGGTGATGGAAATCATAAAACCTTTTACAATGTATTATAAACCCATGCAATACAAGAATCCCCTGTCACTTTTCTACTCTCTTTCTCTCTCTCTCCCTGTAGTTCTTTGAAGGATATCATCATGTTGGCCCAGGTTAAACATGGGTTTTGTCATTTCAGTGCTTGGATGGGAGCCAGCTATGGTCTGCAGAACCAGCTGGTGATGCTTACTCTAATGAAAGCGACCTCCCATGTCACAGCAACTGGAGACAATGGTTTATACATTAAAAAGAAAACGGTAATGTCTGTCATCTCTGTTTTTAATTTAAATGGAAGGAGGATATCCCTCTGAGGGATTTCATTAGAAAGAGAGAAAGAACAGCTCTTTCTTTCTTCCAACCCCATAATGCTCAATTTCCAATACCTTAAAAATTCAGAAACTCTGACTTCAGTGTCTTTGTTCTGGGTCTCAGAGTCTTGGTGGTAAATGAGAAAGAAAGCCTGGGAGGAAGAGAGGGTTAGAGAGCTTGAGAGACATTTCCCTTAGGTTCTTAACCAAACCTCTAGAAGAAGTGTTTGGCTTCTTGCTCAGTTCCTATTTGTTCAAATAGGAAAACTCATGGAGACAATCTTGCTACGTGTGCTAAGAACTGATTTATGAAACTAACTAGATCATTTTTATTCCTTACTCGTCTGCATGGAAAATACTGATCTAAGTCTACTCTTCTTATTTTCTTTAACCCATAAGAAATGTCAAGTGAAATGGGTAAATAACTATGATTTCAATTCCATTATGCATTACAATTGAATTATGGCTGAAACTTGGGCTTGTTTATTTAAGAGAGTTCCTTGCAGGATGTTTATCACCTCTGCTCCCCCATTCTCTCAGTAATCTCTGCAGACTTCTCCATAGCACATATCAGTGGGCTATGCACACCTGCAATTAGAAGAAATTGACATCATATATACAGGTGTCATTGTAGACTGTTTGGTTAAGAGGTCTAAGTGGCAAATTTCAATGCAAAAAGGAAAAGCAAAAGCCACCTAAGTAAATTGAAAACAAGAACAAGCTGGACGTGGTGGCACAGTATTGTGGCAGCCCAGCTATTCAGAAGGCTGAGGCAGGAGGATCACTTGAGTCCAAGAGTTGGACACCAGCCTGGGCTTTATAACGAGACTCTTTCAAAAACAAAAGCAAACAACTCAGAGGATAATAAAAGATTTATTTATTGTGTTCTTGGGCAAAAGATTGTTCTAGCTTTAGATTTACTTTGGCTTTTTTGGTCCTACTTCTGCTTTCTTTTCAGTTTATGAAAACTATTCACAGACTTTCTGATAACCTATTCATTGGGTATCACAAATCCCTCTCAAATATGCTATTCAAGGAATACCTTTAAATACAGGATGCTATTATTGACCTTATACATGTGGAAACAGGCTGTGGTAGACAGTCAGTTATGTTTGTTATTAGCACTTGGTGTACCCATCTGACAGTGATTCCAAATTGGATGCTTTCAACCAGCTTCAGATAATCTTCAATAAGCTCTGGATATCACAAAACACCAATTATTGAATTAAAAAATTAATTTAGACTCATTTTAAGCATCGAAGAGATATGTATTATATTTATATGTATATTTGTGTTAATATATGTGTATTTATATGAATTTCTACTCTCTAGAGCAAATTAAAAATCCAACATGTAGGAGATGATTTAAAGCCAATGGTTTTCAAGCCATATTCTACCATGTTCCATTGAGCCTAGAATTCCACAGAGGTGCCTCAGGTGATGTGCTTTATGGACTGAGGAAGACCTGAGAAGGAGAACTTCTAGACTCTTCTATTACGTAGATTAGACCCTGTTTTATCTGTGCCTGTAAGTGAGGTTTGGTTGGAAGACTTCTCTTGATCACGGCTTAAAAACCACTGATTTAAGATGTCATTCCTCTGTTAGCCTCCAATCTGTTCTACCTAGGATATTGGTGAGGCTTTCTTGCTAGAATGATTAGTGTCATGGTCCTCTTCTAGCTCTGGTCCTGTTACTGTTTCTGATGCTCTTCTTGTGCTACCCTTTCTATTGTACAAATCCTCTATACTGCAGAAGACTATTTAACAATTAAAGGGGATTCTGTCTAGACATTTATTAAAATTATTTCTAAAGCCACAATCCTCCTTAATGCAAAAAGTTTCTAATGAAAACAGATGGCCTCAGACCACACCCTGGGATTCTAGATCTATTTTTCTGTTTGCTTTACATGCTTTTGTTCAAACTAAGCTTATGTTGGATTACATTTTTCTTTCTGATTATAGACACTAAATTCCAATTATAAAATGTTGGAAAGTACAGAAGTCCTAATAGACCACCCTTAGAATTTAGTTTCTGTTATCTCTTTGTCTTCTTACCTTTGACTTGGAAAATGTTTGTTCTTTCCTCATGGAATGTATTTCTCATATTCGTGTTCTAGATTGCCTAAATAAATGTACAGAGCCTCTTTTTTCCTTGAAGGTTTAGATTCTCATATCCTCATGTTGATTCTTCAGTTGGCTCTGGTTTATATATTTTTTCCATCGTATGCTTTCAGCCTCTTTAGTATTTTGACTCCAGTCAAGGAAATGACTTAAAAAATTTTCTTTTCACCCGTTCCTCAGACTCTGACCCAGGTGCCTTCTTTTCTGAATGCTTTCATTTGCCTGTCATCTCTCACTTGACAAATTACTTCATTTTTCTACAAATCTCTTTTAGGAGTCTCCCCTACCCCATTAGAAGTAGTATAATTTTTTTTAAACTTTTCTGATTTAATTTGTGGTTCTCATATCATATACCTCACTTTCCAAGTGTTTGAAGGTTCATTAAAATGAACAAAACAACAAAAATATTTACATGGTAAAGTAACCAAAGGATTTAGAGCATGGAGACTGTCTTCAAAGTCCTGGATCTCAGTCCTCTGACCTTCAAATCATCCTGCTCCTCATTACTCCCACAGCAAAAACAAATAAGATCTAAGCAAGAAACATGGTTGATCTTGTGTAACATGCAGTACTTAATCAAGGACATTCAGGTCATTCATTATGACTTCATTTCAGGAGAAGATCCAAATAGAGGGAGCAGGATAAAGAGTGGGCTCTCATCACTTAGGTATTTTTCAACTTTGGGAAGAGACACACAATGAAAAATTTTAAATGTTTTTGCCACTTTATCATCCAGGACTTCCCCCATTTAAAACAGAAACACACCATAGCTTTGCACCCTCTGCCAGAAATCTCTTTCTCCCTAGCACTTTTTACATTTTGACGAACTATGTATTTCGTTGGTTTCTTTGTCTGTTGTTGGATCCTCTCCCCTCCCATCTACCTCCCACTGAATGTGAGTCCCTTGGGCAGGAATATTTGTCAGTTGGTTCCCTGCTGTATCCTATCTATGGCCTCCCTTTTCCCTACGACTGTGACTGGCATGTAGTGGCTGCTCCAAAAAGATTTCATGGGAAGAGAAATCAACAAATGAATCTCAGAAAGACTCAGACTATAACCAGACAGGGTCATCTTGTTACCAGCATTAAACAAATTTAGAAACCAGTTTACCTCAAGGTCATGCTACCTGGCCAAGGTCTCTGGATTCAGAGTCCCCTTTTCATCCTGTAAGCAGCTAAGCTTGGCAGTTGATTGAAATATGAAATGCATGGAAGTGCTCTGGAATTCATTTTACAACTTTGACTACAGACCCAGATGTTTGATAAAAAACACTTTTTAAGACTCTAGTATGCAAGAATTTGATTAGATCTATGAGCTGAACAATAACCATGAGCAATTGGAGCACATGCTCTGTGCATTAAAGCAGGGTCTGGTGATAGATCCAGACATGGGTCTGTCAGCACTTACACTACTCTGCTTGCTTTACAGATCCTTAGCAGAGTGAGTCTAAGACAGTAAAGTTGATTTAGCTTCACTCCAGCTGACTAAAGCTCCATTATCTGCTATGTCTGTTTAGATTCAATGTCTCAGATGTAAAGCATCTATAAAAACTTAAATATAGCATGTAATACATAATAAAATATATGATTATGCAATATAACACAATTATTTTAGAATATAATAATGTTAATATTAATTCATAATGATATATAGCCCCTTATTATGACTTTTAACCTATTTTAATGTACCCATGTTAATTTCACTGGAATATTGACAGAATTAAGGACTTGGGACATAATAGGTTAATTAATTGGTTGTTATCTTTTTCTCCAAATCTGCATCATCAGGTTATACTTGAGTGTAGACTATTACTATTAATAACCACAGTAGGCTTATTATTTTGAGTCAGATTATTTTTTATTACAATAAGAGTTTGCTTTGGTTTTCAAATCTTTAGACAGGTCTCTATACCAATCATCCAAGCTAATTTGTCTATTTGCCCTTGTGAAGATATCTGGTGATTTCTATTTTATCACTTTTTTTTTTTATCGATTCTGGACATAGTCTAATTTCAATTGAGAAATTCTAGCTTAAAGGTAATATTTAGTATGTATGAAGTACTAAAGCAGAAAAAAAATCAACAGATAATTTCTATAATGAGAGTAACAAAACTTTTTCATTTTAAAAGTATGTTGTTTATTCTATGAAAGCAAAAAAGGATATGAAATCAATATTAACCAAATATGGTAGTATATGCAATTACTTCCTATAGGCAGGGGAATCTGCTTTCCTGTGTGAAATTAAAATAATCATTAAAAAGAGATTATGAGGACTCTTGCAATTGTGCATATTCCCAAAAAGCAGGGGAATGAATAAGTTTAGTCATTAATATAATTTGGAAAAATAATAAGACCCATTAAAATTGTGTGCCATCAGATAATGAGATATATATATATATATATATATATATATATATATATATAAAATCTCCAGTCCTTTGTTAACATAGGGGTACACACAAACATTTACTTGCTGTTTTAGTTAGCTTTTTTTGCTGCTGTGACTAAAAGACCCAACCAGAACAATTGTAGAAGAGGAAATGTTTATTAGGGGCTCACATTTCACTGTTTTAGAGGTCTCAATCCATAAGAGGCAGGCCCATTCCTCAGGACTCGAAGTGAGGCAGGACATTATGGTGGAAGAGTGTGGCAAAGAGAAATGGCTCATATAATGATCACAAAGCAGAGAAGTCTCCACTTGCCAGACACAAATGTATACTCCGAAGCCAAACCCCAATGCCCTACCTCCTCTAGCTACACCCTAACACTTCAATTACCGTTCAGTTAATCCCATTAGAGATTAAATATCTGATTAGGTTAAAGTTATAACACAATCATTTGTCCCCCAAACCTTCTTACTTTGTTGACACGTGAGCTTTTGGGGGACACCACCATAATACTTGCTTACTTCTCATATATTCAGATTTCACAAAATGCCCCTTCTACAGGTTTCCTGAACACAGTTCCATTTCTCTCTTAAAAGCAAGTGACACTGGGAGACTATGATCATGCATGGAGGGAAATGTCCTGACCTGTAAATTACCAGTCTCAGCTTTGGGTCCTGGCTCTCTATGAGCTCATTATGTGAACCAATTAATACTTCTTAGTCTAAGTTTTATTATTATAGAGTTGGTGATCTCTGGGTACCAATCTTGTAGGGTTGTAGGTAACTCAAGTAAGGTAGCATGTAGGGGAGAAAATGAGAATGATAGGTATTGTTAAATAAAGATAACATGACCAGGGCATGGTGGCACATATCTGTAATACCAGAGGCTTAGGTCAAGGCAGGAGAATTGTTAGTTCAAAGTCAGCCTCAGCAATTAGAAAGGTCTCACCCTTTAGCAAGTCTTAAGCAACTCAGTGAGACCTGTTTCTAAATATAATATATAGAGAGAGCTGGGGATGTGTCTTAATGGTTAAGAACCTCTGGGTTCAATCTCCAGAACAACAACAATAAAAAAGATAATATTATTGATTGTAATCATAGTTTGGCAAATGCAGGATCAAAGGGAGAAGAAGTTAATCCTGCCCCTCACGTGTTTAGGACCCTGTCTGGGAATCCTAAAAAACACCCTTTCTTCTTTGGGAGATCTTTCATGTGGGAGCCCAGAGTAGGAAACAATAGCTAAATGGGGAATGAGATAACTCTTTATTAATATTTACTAAGCTCCTAGTAATCTCATTTTACAAGAGTTTTATTGAAAAATTTCTTAGGTTCCAAGCCTAAGTTTGCTTTCAAGGAGAGGTAGGCATGGAAAGAGATGGAGAGAGGAAGAGAGAGAGAGAGAGAGAGAGAGAGAGAGAGAGAGAGAGAGAGAGAGAACGTGAGCGTGCAAGGAGCTAACTGCACTGTGAGAGGAGGCCAGCGGGATTGCAAGTTGGTTGGCATGGGGCAGGAAATCCTGCTGGGCTCAGGGCACAGTTACTGTGTGTGGCTCAATTAATCTAGCCCTGGGCTTGGAGGATGAGGTGAGCAATTTCTCTTCCCTTGGAGTTGGAGGAAAGGGGTGACAAATGAAGGGATGAATGGGCAGTAGGGTAAAGAGGTCCAGAGGGGCACAGGCTCCCTCTTTAGTTGCTCCTGCTGGGAGAAGAGGCTATATCCTGTCCCAAAGGGGCCCATTGAAGGATAAGGAGCCATGCTGATAAGGAGCTGTACATAGTACTTCAGAGAAGTTTTTGATATATGACTCTAAAGACATCTCTTTGGGAGTTTTGTGCTTTGTCAGTGGCATAATTAGCCAATTTGATCAGAAAATCCAGGAAGAAGGTGGAGAGGTTCTGTTTACTGTGCTTAAGAGTATGAGAGTGTGTTGTCCTGCTGTTTCCTAAAGATGACAGGGGAGTTGTTCACTATCTTGTGTTTTCATTTTCTCGATAAATGGACTGTGTTGTAGGAAACTACTCCTGCAAGTGCACTTAGAATGTCTCTGAGAAAGCAGAGGTCTTTCTCAAAACCTATGATTTAATACCATGTCGGTGGATTTTGTTGTTTTTCTAAGGTCTCAGAGATAAAATGATGAAATGAAACTAGGGACAGCTTGGCATTTTCTTTAGAATTGAAAGGTAGTACGTTTCAGTTGTTCTATTAAAATTGAGCCCAGTACTATTTATTATTAAAAAAGAGTGGCTTCAGAATACCTATTTTTGTTTATTTGGAATTCTGGATGTGGCCCTATACGTAGCAGGTGTTCAATGAACAAAAAGAGCCATTCATGAGTTTTTGATCCTAACTTGTACTCTCTACTCCTTTCATTCCATTATACCTTTTTTTCTTTTTTCTTTTTTGTAGTTGTAGATGGACAGAATACCTTTATTTTATTTGTTTTTTATTGCTATGTGGTGCTGAGGATCGAGGCTAGTGCCTCATGCATGTTAGGCAAGTGCTCTGCTACTGAGCTACAGCCCCAGTCCTCATTATAGCTTTTTAAAGGAGTATGTATTACTAGTACCATCTAGCCTCTTAGAAAAATTCCTATTATCCTTAATTTCTTCCAACTCCCAAAGAACAAATGAATTTAGATTCTAGTAGGTTAATGCATTGTGTTCTAGAATGTCATAGGGGTATACTGTTTGTGCAATACAACAAAATGAATTGAAAGTTGAAAGCTTTATTGATGTGTATGTGTTCAGGTGTTTGGGGGTAAGTCAGAGTTTTGATAACCTAAAAATTAATTTTTTTTTCTTTGAACTTACTGGTTATTTTGTAGTCATATGGACTCCATCACCTACTTAATGATATTAATTACTTTCCCTGGAGAATTTGTCTTTTTTTTTTTTTTAGGAGATTGAGAATAAGTCCAAAGGTCTGCTTAATTGTTGGGTATTCCTGATAGAGGAGACACCTGTCAGCTGCCAAAATGCATTGGCCACCACTACAGGCTTCCACTAAATGAAGCATTCTGGGTGACAGAGAAACATGGCGAATGACTGTAATCTCTGAGACTCTATCTCCTGAGTGTTTTGGGGAATAAAGCTCATTTTTCTCCAGGGCTGCCTTTCAAAAAAATTAACAGTCTATTTGGGATAGATAAAGTAAAAACACATGAAAGTAAGTGGTTAAACTACTCAGTTATGTGTAATTGTGTTATTTAGGGTTCAGGCTAAGATGTTTTATGTAGTGATTTAAAAGTGCAGTGACTCAAACGAGATAGGATAATGTTTCCCCCTGGGATGAGTTATCCAGTGGCTGGGGGCCATGGGGCTCCAGGGATGTAGTTTTCTTTTTGTTGTTCTGTTGTGGTTTCAGCTGGCTAACCCTTACCTGCAGCAAGGCAGAAGAGAGGAAGTGGCACATGAGCAATGTCTTTTTATAAATCAGCATTATTGAGTTATAACTTATTCTTTACCCATTGTGAGTATATAGTTTAATGATCTTTGACAAATGTATTTTCCCATTTAACCACCATCCGAGTCAAGATACCGAGCATTTCTATCATCCTCAAAAGTGCTCTGCAGCCTTTTGCAGAAAATACCGCTCTTGGCTCCAGGTAGCCACTGATCCTCTTTCTGTCACTACAGTTATTTTCTCCTGCCCTAGAATCTCATGTAATTGGAATTATATAGCAAGTATTTCCATGCTGGGACTTGGATGATACCTACAGAGGTACCAAATTTGCAATTGGAGGCAGAAATTCACACCCAACTTTATAGCAGTGCTGGCTTGTCATACACCCTGTGCCATACTCTTTTGTATTTGATTTCTTTCATTTAGTGTTTTCAGGTTCGTTTATTCTTTTGTGTGTATCAATAATTCAATACTTTGTGTTTTGTATGGTATTACATGTTATAAATTTCATGTTATATAAAAATAAATTGTAGTATATTTATATTTCCATTGATGGACTTTGGGTTGTTTCCAGTTTGGGGCTTTTATGAGTATAGCTGCTATGAACAATTATGTACAGGTGTTTTTGTGGCTATATGCTTTCTTTTCTCTTGGGTAAATAACTAGGAATGGAGTTGCTGGTCTGACTGCGTCACCCTGAATTCATGTGTCAGAAAATCAACTCCCCAATGCAATAGTGTTGTGAGGTGGGAGTAATGGAGTTGTTCAGGTGCTTTCTGTAGTCCACAGCCCACCAAGACCAATGAAGAATGGGGCCAGGAGCAAGGCCCACACTGCTATGGCCCACCTGCCACTTCTGCATACTTGTGAGCTGAGCCTGCTGCAGCCAACTGCAGGTAAAGTTAGCTGGAGCATGTCTGTCTAAGTGGGTTTGTAGATACCTGCTTGACACTGGGGCACATCTAGAGGCTTCATCCATAGTCACTAGCCTGAGGACAGGGACTGTTGGAATCCACTGGCGCTGGGTATCAATGGTCTAGTGCTAAGTTTCAAGACAAAGTACTGTGCTTGTATCACTGGCCTACTCAGTGGATGGAGTCTTTCTCTGAACTCTGCTTCCTGCAGTTGGAGTAGAGATAGTGGAGCCAGTCATTGCCACCAGGTCAAAGCAGGTCCAGAAGATCTTTCACTGGGCACTGGCCGTGAGGTAGAGACCTAGGAGCTCTGTCTGGCAGTACATTTCACTGCCTAGAACTAGATTCCAAGGCTTAGTCTTAAGCTCAATTCTTTCCCCTTCCCACAAACAGAAGGCATCTCTTTTCATGTTGAGTTGCTTGGAGTTGGAGGAGGGGTGATTCAAGCAATTTTTCCTTCCTGTTTCTTCAAGGCCTGTTTTTTGTTAATATTATTATGCTTAAACTGGTACTGTGATCTCTCTTCTGGTTCCCTTAGCTCTTGTGAAAGTGGTTTTTGTACATGAATATCTGTTCCATGTTTCCATTGGGAGGGTCTTACTCTGCTGCAACTTTTTCTATCCCTTGATTTGGTAATTTCTTTCTTTTGAGGAATTTGTTCATTTCATCTAAATTGTTGTCTTTATTATAAAAAAATTGTTCATAACTTTCCTTCATGTTTCTTTTTAGTACTTATATTCCTGTTCTGAATCTGTATTCATATTCTTGCTCTCATTCCTGATAGTGCAAATTTGTTTTTCAATCCTTCAAATTTTTTTTCTAATTCTAGCAAGAAGTTTGTAAAATTTATTCACATTTTCAAAGATCCAGATTTTTGTTTTATTTTTTTTTCTATTGCTTGCTTGTTGTATGATGGATTTATTTCTATTCCTTTGTTTTAAAAGTCATTTCACTTGATTTCAGTCTAATTTGTTCTTCTTTTTCTAGCTTTTTGGGTGATAATTTAGGTCATAGAATTTAGACTTTTCTTTTTTTCTAATACATGTGTTTGAACTAATACATTGCCTTCTAAGCATCAGTGTAGCTACAAATTTTAATATGTTGCATTTATTTTTATTCAGTTCAATGTAAATTTGAATCTGTCTTTTGATTTATTTATGCGTAATTTGCAAATGTGTTATTTAACTTCCAATACCTGGCAGTTTTTCCAGATATCCTTTTTTTCTTAATTTTTTATTTAATTCTCTCACCATTAGACTACATATTCTACATAATATCAATCTTTTTAATTTATCAAGATTTGTTTTGTAGCCAAACTATAAGTGGTCTATCTTGGTGAATGTTTTAAAACACCCAAATTGAAAGTGTATTTGTCTATTTATTGGGTTTAGTGTTTTATAAATACCAATTATGTGTGATAAGAATTGTAATGCATTCTGCTGTCATATAAATAAAAAATATGGAATACAATACACAAAAAAATACCAATTAGGTCAAATTGGTTTGTGAATTTTTATTTATTTTTCTTTTTTTTAATTATTAGTTGTTCAAAACATTACAAAGCTCTTGACATATCATATTTCATACATTTGATTCAAGCAGATTATGAACTCCCATTTTTACCCCATATACATATTGTAGATTCACATCGGTTACACATCCACTTTTTTACATACTGCCATACTAGTGTCTGTTATGGTTTGTGAATTTTTTAAAGTGTTCTTCTATCCTAATTGTTTTGTCTTTCTACTTGTGTCAATTACTAAGAAGCAACTGAAATTCCCAAGAAATTTTGGATACTTAAAAAAAAAAACCCAACCAGGATGTGAAGTGTTAACATCCCAGTGGCAGAATTTAAGTTACATGTTCATTCAGAAACTAGAAAATGTAGTTTTTAACCGAGAGCCATGTGGTTGGCTGAAAAGGGAATTCTATTGCTCAAAAGGAAAAAAGAGAATGATATAAACAAAGACAAAAAGTCATAATCTCTGCCACAACAATTAAGAAGTAACCTACCTTAGTCAGACCATAAATCATGTAGGGGTTTTGATGAACTATTCTTCAGTGTGGAATAAAGTTGTTGGCTGGTGAAAGTTCAATGCTGAATAGAGTTTACACAGATAGGAGATGTAATGAAAGCCGTTCCTCATGAATAGAGTAGTAGAAGGAGAGTGACAGTGGTGGACGTGAGCATAATATATATAGTGCATGGTAGGGGAGTAGGTGCCTAAGCAACAAATTAAATTTGCTTTGACAGGCAAGAATTTAGGTTCTTGAGCAGGAGGGTAATATGATGGAAGTGAAGCTGAAGGCTGATTTGTGGACTGTTGCTTATTCTGAGATAAGAGGTTAATAGAATGGGCTGAGGGTGTAACTCAGTGGAAGAGTACTCGCATGTGTGGGTTTGATTTCAGCACATGTGCATGTGTGCGTACACACACACACACACACACACAAAAAAAAAACAGCAGCGTTTCTCTCAGTCCAAATGTGAGGTGATGAGGTTTCAGTGGCAATGGAGAGAAGCAGCAATCTATCTATCTTTCTTTCTTTGCTGCATATATTAATATACGCATAAGCTATTACTACCACTATTGCTGCAAGGGGCAAAGCACAGGAATTAGTGAGGTCTAAGGGGCCTCAAATTGGTGGGAAGTTTGAGATCTCAGTGTCTTAGTCTTCCTAACTGTAATGTCCAGAGGCACTTGTCTCCTTTTCAGGGGAGACAATGCTGTTTGGGAATTACAACTGAACAAACAAATTGGGAAGATTTTTGTGACTCAAAGTCTAGTTTATCCTCAACTGTCAGGCCTTCTTGACTCAAAAAATGCTGTCAGTTGCCTCAGGACAATGAATAAACCAACAGAAACAAAAGCCAAATTGTCTTTCCTGCCTCTGGGTAACAATTAGCAGCTGCTCCCTGGGGAGCATGGTGTCACATTCCTTCCACCTGGGGCAGGCTCCCGGCTGTAGCTGCCCGATTCATTCCAACATTCGTCCACCAGTCACCCTATTTGTTTGATGGCTGAGCGTCTCGAGTCTCCAATTCTGGGCTTACTATCCCATATTGGGATTGTCCTGAGAAACGAGGCAAACAAGACAAACAAGGCAGCTAATGGTTACATCATTACATCATGAATTCGCTTCTCAATAGTGCCCCAAGGGAAGGAGAGTATGGTCTCAATTAGGTTAGGAATGAGGTAGGGGGAATGGAAGAAAGAAACAGGTCCTTGAACTATGGCTTCTGGGTGGGATTCAAACCCACATCTCTCTCTAGACCTGCACACTGGAGTCACAAATGCCCTATGTGAGTCATCTGTGGGCTGCTGATTTTTTCTTTTTTCCCCAGAGCTTAATTCCAAGTCTTCTTTTTCTCCACCCACCTGCTCTCCTCATTCCCTTACCACATCAACTGTTAGAAAACATTTTGGGCACATAGTGCATATACAAGGAAGGAAATTCTTCTGTCATCAAGAAAGTACGAAAGAGATAAACCATGGGCAAAAGAAAAATATTGTATATAAAAAGATTTATATATATATAAAAGGTTTATATATATATATATATATATTCTATTTATATAATATAATATATTATATTTATTTATATATTCTATTGTATTCTATTTATATAATATTATTTGTTATATTTCCTTACTTTTTCTTTCTTTTTAACCCCAAGTAAAAATCATATGATTGCATTATGTTTTTCTCAATCCCTAACCTAGTAGATTGCAACGTTAGTTTTCTGGTGCAGTTCCTGAGGTTAGGTAAGGATGCCATGGAAAGCAATAAGACTTCAGTGTTCCACTTTTGACCCTGGTCTTGACATAGAACTATTGTTTTCATTTCTATGCTCTTTGGTCATTAGGAGGTTTGTTATAGAATGGACCTTTCTCTAAATGGCCACTACTGTGATCACAATCAGTTTTCATGAGCAAACAACAAGAACAGTGAGCTAATAAGAGCAACATACTTGGTTAAACAAGGTTATTTTATTTTTTGGGAATCTATTTTATTGATGGAAAAGAGTTCACCTAAGTACTGTGTGCCTCCGATGAGCAGGCTTTTGGTTAACCCAAACATATAGTTAAGCAAATGGGATCCAGCTTGTCTTCCATCCCTGAGGCCAGCTTCCTCAAGCCCTGGTGTTAGTAGTATATCTCCAGACTCAGGGCTTTACCAAGTTGAGTTAATTTATTTAAAGATGGGTTACTGCAGATGAATCTCCCGGTAATCTAGTTAAAGTCTATATCTTGAGCAAGAATCAAATACATAAATATTTTCCCAAATCCATGCATTATGCCTGTGAATAAAACCATGTGATTTTAAGTTGATGAGTTAAAACAAAAGTAAGGAAAAAAAAACTACATATATATTTTTCTTAGTGGAATAAACTAAAGTGACTGAAAAAAAATGATAAAACTGGCTATGTGATGGTAATATGTAGTGTGGCAGTTTTTTTTTTGTTGTTGTTTATTTTGGGAAATCTTAATGCTCTTCTTCAATTCTACATTCTTGTCTTCTAGTGAGTGTGTTTCCTTTTCATCTTCAGCTGTGATAAAGAAAAGTGGTCAATCTCCATGTTTTATCTGTCAGAACTCCCTAACAGTTCAAAATATTTATGCTGGCCATAGAGGGACCGTTACATAAGCCCTGGGAAAGATGAGAGAGCTGAGAAAAGGTGTGTTGTGGTTTATTATAGTGAAGCTCTGAAGAATGAGCTGCTGGGGTAGGGTTAGAGAGAGATGATGAGAAGAACTGGAATATGTAGGCCGGCTGTCCTCAGCTGTCCATCATTTGTAGGATATTTAACTGGGAATGTAATTAACTACTCAGAAATAGATTAATCACTAACCCATGGGGAAACATGGTAATATAAGCCTTAGTCCTAGATTAGTCTGGATTTCTATCTTTCTTT
This sequence comes from Marmota monax, assembly GCF_021218885.2. Lineage (NCBI taxonomy): Eukaryota > Metazoa > Chordata > Mammalia > Rodentia > Sciuridae > Marmota > Marmota monax. Next base: position 10,754,544 of record NW_026693245.1, read on the forward strand.
TTTTTGGCGATGCTAGGAATTGAACCTGGGGCCTTGTGCATGCTCTGTCATTGAGCCACATCCCCAGCCCTCAACCTGGATTTAAATCACATTTACAATGTGGCTTTGGGAGCATTTTTCTTTCTCCATCTGTTAGGATGTGTGGAATGGTAAAACTATGCATGGAAAGCATAGCATCTATAGGTTGGTGTGAGGGTAATGATACAGTCCAGGTAGGGTCTGGCACAGAGTAGGTACTTATCAATGGTAGCTGTGATTATCTAATGTGTGACTAGGTATTGTCTCTCAATTATAGAGGCATGAACCAAGAAACAGAGTTTAAATGGACCACAGTAAATCAGCAGTAGTGATGAGAATGCCCTAAGCATCCTAAAGCAGTGGACTCTGTTTACTTTTATGAAAGAATAAAAGCTTTAACATGAAGTGCTATTTCAGGACTATTTATGCTTGTCGGCTGTGACAGAAGTACTGTACACAGCAGAGTGTGTGGGATCCAAGAGGGTGCTGTGCCTGTTATTTCTGAGGCAAAACTGTGTATGTGCATGTGAATTTTAATTTTAAAAGAATTATTAATGAATATTTGAGTCTTATAGTTGTCATCTCAAATACCACTGATGAAGATCTTATCTGTCTTTCACTATGCTTGTTTTGTTTTTAATTGATCTTTTGCACCTACTTTATAATTCTCCTCATTTGCTGAGTATGAAATAGCTGCCTTTGCTATTATCTTGAGCAAACTTGCAGGACACTCACAAATCTTAGTCAATTTACCTCATCCCAATCAGTCCAACTACTCTCATAAAGTTCTTGAATCCCATTTGCTGTTGAAAAAGAAAAAAAGTTTAATGCTTAAACTTTTTTGATTCCAGTGTTTGAGAAGTATGCAATAGCTGAATAGTTCATTACTTTGAATAGTTTATTACTCTGAATTGTAACCAGAACAACATTGGCTCTGAGATTGTTTGGGCAAAGCAAGAGCATAAGGGAGTGGCAGACCCAATGTGTAGAGATGCATTTTCCTAATGGGAATCCCAGTGGACCTCAGGTGGAAATTTTCCTGGAGAAAGGGAATTGGTGCAGCAGGAGTGCTGGGAATGCCAGTAGGCATTAGGAAATGCATCATATGAATTGGGGTTTGAAGAGGTTTGATAGTAGAGCTTAGCACTCTGATAACTTGGACAGAGATTTAAGTACCACCATCTATCCATCCATTTATCCACCCACCCTAAAGTAAAACACTTTGCTGCATTATTAATATGCTGTCTTAAATAAAGAGAGGTGTGCTTGAGTTGGATATCTATGACTTTCGGAAGACAGTCTTGTTCAGTCACTGATCACTCTGGTGCTCAGGTTTGGATTTCATGAAATGCTGTTCCAAGAAAAGATGAAACTTCTTAAAGTAGGTTTGAATGAGCGACAAGGAATCCTTCAGGACAGCATCTGAGTTTCTGAGAGTCCACGTGGATGATGAGAACTAATCTTACTTGTTATTTGCAGATGACTCTCCCACGATTCCACTGCTGAGCAGCTCTGCATAGCTGTTCACAGATGGTTTTCTTTAAAATGACTCACATAAAACCAGTACTTTAGAAAATGAACATGAGCACTGAGATATTTAAATGGACATCCCACCAAAGAAAGGCCCACCTGCCAGTCCATTCCCTGTTCCAGATAAACATGATTCTTCTCTGTCCAGTCTGAGCCCCACTTCAATCCATGAACAAACATCATGCTAAAAGCCCAGTTCTGCTCATGCCATTTCTCTGCTCAGGAATCATTAATGCCTTTCTAGTTTTTTGCCAAATAAAGTTCCAATGTCTTTATGTGGTAAATGAGACCTTCCCCTCATGAATCCTATACTCCAGGTAAATGGAAGTACTTGAACTGGTTCCTACTGAGCCACAATATCCTAGTTCCTTCTGTTTTCACTCCTTCTAGTTTTTTTCTTTCATTTCCTTCTACATCTCTCTCTAGAGTTCTGTTCCTACTTGTCTTTCGAGGTTGGTTTCAGAGCTCTTCTTTTTGAAGCTCACATAAATCTCTCTTCTGGAAATAACCTCTTCTTCCTCTTTTGTTTTGGTGAGGGGTGGATACCAGGGATTGAATTTGAGCTACATCCTCAGCCCTATTTTGTATTTTATTTAGAGACAGGGTTTCATTGAGTTGCACAGTGCCTTGCTTTTGCTGAGGATGGCTTTGAACTCACAATCTTCCTGTCTCAGCCTCCCACTGCTTGGATTACAGGAGTGTGGCACTGCACTTGGCTCTTCTTCCTTTTAATTCACAAATAATTTGCTTCTACCTTTCTTACTTTCAACAATGTTTCTTACAATTTTCTCTTAATGAGACTCACCTGCAATATTATTAAAAAAATTAAAAATAAAAAGAATATCTGGACCCAATCCCAGACCTACTGAATGAAAGTCTCCAAAGGTGGGATCTGGAAGCAGCATTTTTAACAAATGTCTCAGGTGAGTCTTATGATCAGAGAAGAGACACTTTCTATAACCTTGCTGTTCCAAGTGCGGCTCCTCAAACCAGCTACCTGTCAGCATCCTCTGGGTGCTTGTTAGAAATGCAGAGTCTTGGGCCCCTTGCAGAACCACTGAATTGGCACCTGCATTTTAATAAGATCCCCTGGCAATTCCTATGCACATCAAAATGAGAGATGCACTGTCTTAACCATCCTTATCACTTACTGTTTTGATTATAGTTAATTATACCATCAAAACCTCATTAGCTTATGTCATAAATTACTCAAAGCAACTATTATTAGTTCTGTTTTTTTGGAGAAGTGAGACTTCCATTAAATTGAGTCACAAAAATGATATGCATTGAATTGTTTTTTGACCTACTTACAAAAAAAGGCAATTTCACAGGTCTCGGCTTAAGAGTAAACAGTGGCGATGCTGGGATCAAAAAGTGGGTAGTTTGGAATCTTTTCTGAAGTGTTGCTCCATCATTATGGTTATCACATATGCCAGTAACTGTTGGTTTTTAATGGTTAAAAAAAATAAAACCTCTCAGATTAAATACATGGTTGAATTTCAAAATTAATATGTGGTAGGATTCTGAAAATGAGTCTGTGCTTACATACAGTATGAATACAAGATGGATCTGAAAGACTGGAGGAAGGGAGTGTAAAGGAAGCAACTGAAGCCCCATGCTCTTACCTCCCCTTTGTTCCATGGAGTGGAGACCATAGGTATTATCGCTGATTTTCTGCTAGGCACGTGGAACTGAAATAGCCCATGTTCTGACTTATAATTTTTAGCTTGGTTCCAAATCTCAAGAACTACAATTTTCGGCGATGACTGGAATAGAAAGTTGCTTCTGGGTATTAATTTTCAGCCAGAGTAGGTTTACAGTAATAGGTCTGTACAATTCTGTGTGCTCAAAAGCCAAAGTTTATAAAATCTGTGGGAAATTGGGAAAGGAAGGAAAGATTTCTTGCCAAACTTTTTGATACATTTGATCCTTTGGAGTGACTAAATATGCAATGAAGACACAACAAAGAATAGCCTTCCATCAAGAGGCCAATATACACTAACTTTCCTCCCCTGAAATGGTATAGAACACTTTCCTACTTGAGGATTTATAATCAACTAATTTTTAGTGCATGTGGTTCACAAAAGATTGAAGCCTCTCAAAGGGGGTCTTTGTTTCTCTGTGATTTTTGCTGACAGTTTTTATCATGGTGAAGTTCTTCAACTTGACACAAGGGCTTTATATGAAAAATGCCGTCTATGCTTTAACATGATAAATGTGCCATGTGGCAATAGGAGGAACAACAAGGTGTAACCCAAAGACATTTAGGATTGCTGGAGCCTGATGGGAAGGAGTGATGTAGATGGCAACTGCAGGGACTAGAGGTTGGAGGAGTCTGAGAGGCATGCTGTGGAGGCAGATCATGCTGCTCACTTACTAGAACTGGTTAGGAGGTCCACATGCCTGAGTCATGCAGCTGTCCACTCGCTTTTCAAGTGGCTGGCTAAAAATGTACCTATGGAGGAATAATATCCTGAGCCTCTGTTGATTGTCCTGTAGTTTTTTCTCCTTGGGAATGCTTCTTATAAAATATCTTAATTACAACTCAGTTTTCCAAGTATCACACAGTCCCCTCATTATGTTAACTTGATATAAAACTGTCCATACATTTTCAGAGGAACTTGAATTGTGAAGGTTAAAGAAGAAGATAAGTAATTTCTTTTTTCTTTTTTTTTATTTTGTTAGTTGACTTTTTTATTGTTGCTGTGACCGAAATACCTGACACAGAAAGTAATTTCTTTAAGGAATGTAGGCAATAAGTTGCAGGTTGTTTTCTTCTTTTTTTGGCTTCTAAACAGAAGAGGCATAACTTTCAGTTTATGCCACAGTCTGGCTAGGCAAATAACTAGGGGGTCACAAGCAACTTGAAGATTGAAACAGCGGGAGCCGCTTTATTACAGGACAGCAGAGGTATATATACCCAACTAATTACACACAGCTTAACTTAATTAACATCATCTAGATACAGCAGTCAGTCATTAAGGAATCCTCATCATCTTAATGGCTCGCTGGCGTTGGTTCACAAACCACTCCTCCTGGCAAAGTGCCAGGTGCCATCTTGACTTGGTTGTGGCCCTCAACATCTCCCCCCCTTTTGTTTAATTAAACAACAAGCATGTGGCTTAGGGACTGTGCCTGTTTTATGTTGTCCAATACTACATATGGTCCTTACCCGTCATTGGATGGTCTGACCTCAAATCGTCAGCCTCCTGTCTTAGGTTGGTACTATTGTAATTGGATCTTACCCATCTTTGACTACTGGCCCAACACACTTAGCCATACTTGTGGATAACGACCATAGTGGTTTTTACACAAACACCATAAATAACCTGCTACAAGCAGAAAGGGGAGGATACAAAATGCCATGATACCAAGCCAATTGACGGCTCCAAGTAAGAAGTCCTTGGAAAAATTGTACCACTGATGTCACCGTCAGCAAAGATACCCTGGTACTATTACAATTATCCATAGATTAGTTCATAATGCATATAAGTGACACATAGTCCAGGCAAGTTCTGCAAGCAGTTTAAAGCAGAGGAATCCATTAATATGTCCATTTCCTCTTAAAGTAAGTTGACTCTTTGATTGAGCATCACTTGTTGAGCTACACCATTCATTGATGCATCAGTTTGTACAGTTTTTGTGATAGCTATCGCAGAAGCTGTTGCAGCAGCAGCAGAAACAGCAACAGCTGTGATGATGGTAGCTGTAATTCCAGTAACACTGGAAATCCCTCTACCCTCCTCCTCACCGGCACTGGGACGAAGGCAGGAACTCTGGCAATGATGGCTAAAGAAAATCGTGTAGCATTCCAGCAGGCATTAAGAAAACAACCTTCTGAACAATTTAGTACATTATCTCAAGTTTTTTACATTTGAAATAGGCCTCAATGGTGCTCATTATTCACTAGCCTCCAGGTGTGGGAGAACTATTGTAGCTAAATTGGAGTTCTGGATATCAGCTGTTATGGATTTAAGATATTGCTAACCCTGCATTTATCCACAGGAATAGCTAGGAGTCCCGTGGCAGCACCTGCAGCAAATAGGGAAAAACTGATGACTCATTAGTTATTGGCATTGGAAATGGCCAAACTTCAGGGACCCCGGGTGCATCTTCTGCCACCGGCTGTAGTGTCCCCAGGCAGCCCCAGATGGCCCCGGGAGTGTCCTGGACTCAAACTGCCACCGGGCACAGGGAGCAAGAGCCTGCAAGACTGTGCCTCCAGGTCAGGTCTGGGTTTGGGCTTGCGGCAGTGGCGTCCCGCTCCCTGGGCAGGGGGTGGGGAAGGGCCAGTTGCTGCCGCTGCTTGGAAAGTCCCTGCTGTGCTGTGACCGGCTCGCGCACGCGGCAGCTGCTGTGCCGCTTCACGCAGCCTCCAGTAATGAAAAGTATTTAGTAGTAGCCTTTTGTTGCAACTCCTTCCCTGATAGTCCTTCCTCCTCTGAACTTTCTTCCTCTTTCTGACTAGAGTTCCTGGGCTTTTATCAACGTATGCCCTAACTGTTCTTGGTTTTACTGGGGTGCCTCCTTCCTTCAGCAATTGACTTAATACCCTTTCGGTTTGGTTCCACCCAACTTCTGATCCCATATTTCCGTAACAAAGACAATACAACACACCAAGACAAAACAAGACAAAAACACACTGTTATCAATCTTCTCCATTTTCTTGAAATGGCCATCCTTCCTCTTGCCCTATCTGCTTCTAGGGACAAGCAGCTTTGCTCCCGTCCTATCTATTTCTAGGGACAGGCAGCTTTCCTTATCACTTACCCCCGAGTGTCCCGGGGCTCCCCGTATGGACCACCATCTGCCGCAGTCTGGTTGGGCAAATAACTGGGAGGTGACAAGCAACTTGTGAAAGTTGAAACAGTGGGAGCCCCTTTATTACAGGACAGCAGAGGTATATATACCTAACTGATTATACACAGCTTGTTTCAATTAACATCATCTAGATACAGCAATCAGCCAATAAGGAATCTCCATCATCTTAATGGCTCGGTGGCATTAGCTCACAAACCACTCCTCCTGGCAAACTACCAGGCGCCATCTTGACTGGGTTGTGGCCCTCAACAAGTTTAGATGGCTCTAGCAAAGTGTTCTTTAAATGCCTTTGTGTTTTTATTTTATATTATTTAAAATTTTTTAAAATTGTAGATGGACACAATACCTTTATCTTATTTATTTTTATGTGATGCTGACTTATAATTTTCAGCTTGGTTCGAATCCAGTGCCTCATATGTGAGAGGCGAGTGCTCTACCACTGAGCTACAACCCCAGCCCCTTTATTTTTATGTGAGAAAAGGCATGTGTTTCATATGTTTGCTGAGTAGTCTTTTTGTGTTAATATTGCATGTAATCATATAAAACACATGACATCTCTCCAAGCCTCAAACTCAGTGTCTGGGCTGGTACTTTTCATTGACCCCACTGTATGATTTCAAGTGTGGTCTTGCTGACCTCACTATATTTTTTAATGCTATAAATTTAATTTTTCCCTCAGAAAGTTTAGGAAGAATGAATGAAACTAGAATGAATGCACTGATTAGGTTAATGTTCTTCTAACCCAATTATTTCACCTCTAAATCCTCTCGTATTGTCTCACACATGAGCTTTAGAAGAACACCTAATATCTAAACCATAATATGCATTAATCTTGTGATAGTGCATATTTTCTTCTGCCTAAAATGTACTATCTCTTATAAATAAAGATATTTCAGGTATATAGACTGAAAATATTTTTATTCCAATTTCACAAGACTGGATGAATAGGAACCCACAACTAGATATTACCAGATCACAGTAATTCTTAATTTCTAAATAATAATAAAAGGAATGTAGAGAAACATCTTCAGTCTGTCTCAGTATCCTCAGGATTAAAAGGAAACATCAATTTTATTCCCATAGAAAGGAACATTAAGAATAGATTAAATAGTCCATTGGTTCAAATGAGTTTTGTTTTTGTATTTAGTGCGTAAGAATTTGTAAATACACTTAAAGTAAAAGCCTGTGGCATGTAAACCCAGTTTGCCAGCATTAAAAAATGTGACCATCAACAGCTTTCCTTGGAGGATAGGTATTATGGATTGAATTGTGCTCCACTCCCTGCCCCAATCCATATGTTGGAGTCCTAACCCAGTGCTTCAGAATGTGACCTCATTTGGGAATTGGGTTTTTACAAAGATTATCAGGTTAAAATGAGGTCATTAAGGTGGTCCTTAATCTAATATTCCTGTCCTCCTTATAAAAGGGGGAGATTTAGAAATAGTTTTACAGGAAGAGCTCTATGTGAAGATGAAGGCAGACAGAGATTAGGGTGATGCTTCTAAGGCAAGTCAAGGAACAATAAGGATTGTCAGCAAATCACAAGTTGGTGGAGAAGCCTAGAACAGGATCTTCCTCCCAGACTCAAAAGGCACTAACCCTGAAGACACCTTGATGCTGAGCTTCTAGTTTTCAGAATGATGAGAGCACAAATTTCTGTAATATAAGCCATCTAGATATGGTACTTTATTGTGGCAACCATAGCAAATTAAGTATCAAGGAAGAAGTTAGATCTTGAGATTTTATTTATAGGGACCAGTGCTATGACTCCAAAGACCACTCCTCAGAACTTAACAAATAAATAAAACTCGAGGACTAATAATCTCTTGAATCATTCTAAGTGATGCTCTCATTTAGCAGTGTCTTAAATAGAATCTTGCCCATTTACTTAAACTACAGAAAGAGGAGTCCAGTTAATGAGAATGATCTTTTAGTTCACACACTGAAAAAATGTATGTTCTGATTAGCCAATGAGATTTAGGCTGACTGAGAGAGAAACTTCTTACTGATCATATTGCTCTCATTTTTCTAGGTCACTAGATTAGAGAAAGAGTCTTTCTGATTCACACATGGATTATACTATTTGCATAAGTTAATGAAATTGCAACTCAACCACAGTTGGGAGGAGTTATCCAATTCAATATGCTGACAGAAGGGCATGAAGGAAGGGATAAGACTGTCAAAAAGTAAAAGGAGAAGTTTTTATTTTATTTTATTTATATTATTGGTGCATTAAAAATTATACATCAAAGTGAGATCCATTGTGACATATTCATACATGCACATAATATAACCTGATCAATTTCATTCTCTTGTATCTCTCCTTTCCCTTCCATCCTCCCTCTCTTGTTTCCCTTCCTGAGAGAGAGAGAGAGAGAGAGAGAGAGAGAGAGGATTTTAAATATAGCATAATCTCAGCCCCTGAAAACAGCCCCAGGACAGAAAGCAACCCCAGGGTAGAAAATAGATGTAAGCTCATACTAGTAATGTGGCCAATCCTTGAAAGAACCCAGCCAAGAAAACATAACCCAAGTCAGGTACTGTAATGGAAGGAATTTCACATGCTAAATTCATAGATAAAAGCATTTGAATAGCTACAGGAGCCATCAGAGGAAGGTGAGGCCACTAAGAGGTAAGACTGGAGGGACAAAGTGAGGCAGCTGTGTTTTGAGAGCCTGTGTTCCTGGCTACTAGGATAAGAATAGACCGTGGAAGGGTACAGTTGCTGGAGACATTGTCCAGAGCTGGGAGAGAAGCCATACCCTGGTTTCTTCCTCCCAACCTCTAGTGCCTCTTGTGACTGAGCAGAACTGGGAGCAAGCAGCAAGGAGGCCTGGGAAGCAGCTTGCTGGTGTTAGTCTTTGAGGCTGAGCAAGGAGCAGGGGGAGGTTTAGTTAGTTTCCGTATACTGCTATAACAAATTACACAAAGCAGTTTAAAACCATTCAGATTGATTCCTTTGGAGTTCTGGAGGTCAGGAGTCTAAAGGTGCTGGCAGGGTTGTCTTCCTTCTGGAGGATTCTGGGGATTATCTCTTTCCTGCATTTTCCAGTCTCTAAGGCTGCCTGTATTTCTTGGCTCAAGGACCCTTCCTCCATCTAGAAAATGAATCATTTTAACCTCTGGTTGCCTGGTCTCTTCTCCATTTTTTGACTTTGACCTTCTTGCCTTCTTCTTGTGATTACATGAGCCCACTCAGATAATCCAGGAGAAACTCCCCATCTGAAGAATCTATATCCCAGCTGCAAAATCCCTTTGTAAGGTAACATACCCAAAGCCCCATTGATTGCAAAGTGAACATTTTGGGGAACCATTATTCTACTGCAGAAAGAAAGGTACAGACATGGAGAGAAATGAGCAAGTGACAAAGGACTCTTGCCAACTCTCAACAGGCCATTTCTATTCTCTCCAGATGCTCTTTGCACATACTACCATAGTATTTCCACTAGGTAATTCTTACAAAAAATTAGTTAGATCAGCTTTTGGAGGCTAAGCAAGTTTGCTCATATATAAAAAGAATGACACCGAAGGTTTAAAGAAACATTCATTATCTTAGCAGACCTTGCTGGAAACTTCTATTTAATAGGATTATTTTGAACCAGACAATTGCTGAGATTGAAGTAGAGGGTGGCAAGTAAAGGAATAGTTTTTGCTTCAATTCAGGGTCCTCTAGACATTAACAAGTCAGATCCCTAGATGGGGAGAACCCTGTAATGGAAGCTGAGTAATCGTCAAGAGGGAGGCTCTGGTGTTTCTTTTTCTTTCTTTTTCCCCCCAGTTTCTGTGGGAAGCAAACCAGCAGGAACCTTCTGGTCTTTAAGCTGGGAGGCTAGAGTGAGCATGCCCCACCCAGGAGCTCCTACTGGACCCAAGCAGGCCACACACAGAGATGAGTTGTTTTTGGAGAAGGTGTAGACCCAGTTCTATGCAACTGGAAAACTTGGACATCTTTTTCAGAGAAAACAAAACTAAAACCCAAGTAACAAACAGCCTATATAATTGCTCATCTCCTCTATTCTTCCATTTTGAGAGTTTTCTAAGCACTGTCTTTTCCTCCCTACCAATGTAGACCAAGAGAAGATCCTAATATGTGACAACAATGCTCCCATGTGTGGTTGCCCAAGGGCAAGGCCCTTGGGACAAAGATGCTATAATGCAGTATATTTTCCAAAGCAGTCTTATCCCTATTAACTCGACACAAACTCAGACACAACTAGGTCATACCCTGGGTGTTCTTGTTTACCCAGTAATAGTCTCTCCAATCTTCAGCTCTGTAGTTTCAGTGGCCTAAACTGCGTTACAGTATAGCATTTTGTGTCTGTTCACCAGCTGTAAGCAGAAGTCCAAATTCTCTGAAGGGTGTAGGTCTCCATATATCAGGAACATGACAAGCACTCACCCAGCCAGCTTTCCAGCAAGAGTCTCCATGGTCACTCTCTGTTTCATACACTGGGAAGCCTGCCAGAGGAAACCGTGTGAGTCAGGGATGCGTTTACAATCTGTCTTGATCTCTGGGAATGAGAATTTCAGGAGAGTCAGGGCTGAGATCATGAAAGAGTTTGGCCTTCACATGATCATCTCTCTGACCCAATGCTGGTGTTAGTCCACATCCTGGATGATCATGGCAGCCTATTCTTGGTCTAATTCAGATTATGAAAATCTGTAAGAACTGCAGTTTGGTCATTGAGAAGCCCCTTTCAAGGTATGCAAGCAGCACGGTTGGGAATGATATTTTTAAAAAAGCTAGTTACATCTCCCATGTACTCTTGGTGAGGATAAGGGACCCTTGGTTTTAAACTTTTGAGAGGGCAAGAGAGAGAATGCACTTGAGAATCTGTGTTCTTGGCTGAGAGGTCAGTTGGATGAGGAAAAGTCTGACAATAATAATAAGTAAAATATGAAAACAACACTTTTCTATTGAATTTTTCAAGGGTCAGGTGCCTCTATAAAGTCCTCCTTCTTGACCACCAAGTGAATAAGTAAGCAACTGAGAAGCGGCCTATGGTCTAGTTTAATGTTCTTATGTCATATGGAACTAAATTGGTACCATTCTGCCTCAGATATATATTTATTGGCTAAAATTGATGTTTGGGACTGCTTCTAATCAAGGACACTTATTCTTTCTGAAATACCAACTGGACTCAAGTCTTAAATATCTTAAATAAAAGATCCATTCAAGTCTGGGTTTAACAATAAATTGTTTTTGTTGTTGTTGTTTTTAGCAGCCTGAGGATAAATTGGCCACTTGGAGAATCAACTATGTTGCCATGACAACTAAATTGTAGACCTTAGCACTTGGTTCCCTATAAAGAACCAGTGGTAGGGGAGGTGACGATGTGCATAAGGGAAAGTAATATGGGTATTATAGAAATAAATTATGGTCTATGTATTTCTTTTAAAACTTTTCTTATATTTATTTTTAGTTGTAGTTGGACACGATACCTTTATTTTATTTATTTTTATATGGTGCCAATGATCGAACCCAGGGCCTCACACATGCTAGGCAAGTGCTCTACCGCTGAGCCACAACCCCAGCTCCTGGTCTATTTATTTCTTAGTCTTCTGTTCAGGCAATGGAAAGAGATTTGGGCAAGAATCTAATTTTATCCAAAAATAAATATTTCCAAAACCTCTAACTTTTGCATTTTTTTTTTTTTAAATTTTTTAATATTTATTTTCTAGTTTTCGGCGGATACAACATCTTTGTTTGTATGTGGTGCTGAGGATCGAACCCGGGCCGCACGCATGCCAGGCGAGCGCGCTACTGCTTGAGCCACATCCCCAGCCCTAACTTTTGCATTTTTATACAATGAAAACAGAGTCTGTATTTCCCCATCCTGTTTATCTCTGATATGTAAAATGTGCTATGATATTCTCAATATTGAATCAGAACTTAGAGAAAGGCTAGTGGTAACAATAAAATATTATTTCTTGGTTCAAATAAAATAGCATATGCAAAAATACATAGTAAGTGGAAACAAATCTTTGTTTTTAGTTTAAATTAAAATACTTGATAAAGATACCTCTTAAAGTGAGGATGCTATTTAAAAATAGGAGACTAAAACCGATGTGTTGACTTTAATTTAAATTTTTTTTTGTAAAATTCATGTAACATAAAATTGACCATCTTAATTATTTTTAAGTATGGGGTTCAATAATGTTAAGTATGTTCACATTGTTATGTGGCTAGTCTCCAGAACATTTTCATCAAAACTGAAATCCTATACCCATTAAATGGCTATTGTAAATAATGCTGCTAGAAACATTCATCTGTGAGTATTTGAGGAACTGTTTTCAATTCTTTTGTTGGATATATACCTAGGAGTATAATAGAAGGGTCATATGGTATCTCTATGTTTAACTTTTTGAGCTTTCTGTAGGGCTCAACCATTTTATAGTTCCACCAGCAATGTATAGCATTTCAGTTTCTCCATATTTTTGACAACACTGGTTATTTCTATTTTAAAAATGATAGCCATCTTAGTGTGTTTGAAGTAATATTTTAGTGTTATTTTTTATTTGCATTTATTATTAATTTTTTATTTGCATTTCTTTAATGATAAATGATGGTAAACATCTTTTCATGTCTTTGTTGTCCATTTGTAAATCCATTTGGAGAAATGTCTATTCCAACCCTTTGTCCACTTTAAAATTCAGTTGTTTGTCTTTTGTTGTTGAGTTGTAAGAGTTTATTATACATTCTGAATGTTACCTGCAAACATTTTCTTCCATCTTATAGGTGTCTTCCCCATAGTTTCCTAATACAAAAATCTTAAATTTTGATGAAGTCTACTTTATCTATTTTTTTTTAATACGCTTTTGGTGTCATATTTAAGAATTCATATTCCCAGTTAGGTGTGGTGATGCATGCCTTTAATTTCAGCAACTTGGGAAGCTGAGACAGGAGGATTGCCAGTTCAAGGGTAGCTAGCCTAAGCAACTCAATAAGACCTTAAATGCTTATGTGAGACCCTGTCTCAAACTTTAAAAGAAAAAAAAAGTTCTGGGGACTTTGCTCAGTGTTAAAGCACCCCTTAGTTTAATGCCTGGTACAAGAAAGAAGAAAGAACAAAATCCAGTGGCAAGTCTGAACTTATGATAATTTACCTCTGCTTTTTCTAAGAGTTTTATGGTTTTAGCTTATAACTAGGACACTGATCCAGTTTGAGTTGATGATATATTAAATTTTCTGATCTTCATCAGCTCTTCCATTCACTCAACAAATATATAAACAAATAACAAAATAGTATTTCCTCTCTTTCCATAATTGTAGGACCAGTACTCTGCTCTTGTGGAACTTACATAATAGTGGGAGAATGGCCAATAAACAAATATGCGTGTAGCTAGACATCATTTTAGCTAACCATGTTTGCTCTATAAGACAAATCATAGAAAATAAATATCAACGAAGAGGGATGTTATTTTAAAGAACCAGGGAAGTTCTTTTTACAGAAGAGTCCTACATTGTGTAACAGAGCAAGCTGCACAAATTTATGTGGTCAGTGTAATGAGCATTTATTCTCACTCTCTTCCACATACTCTGCTATATTTCTTAGACTTCTGTGGTACTAGGATTCTGGATACAGTTAGGGTCAGCCAATGCAATGGCTCTCCATAGAAGTGGAATGAGCCAAGGGATGAAACAGGTTTGTGCCATCGAGATCCACAGGTCTTACTATGTACCCCACCACCCAGGGAAAGTTGGTGGTTTAGAATGGTGCAATGGCCATGTGAAAACTCATTGATAGCATTATCTGGGAAAAAGCATCGTGCAAGATCAGAGTGCTGGCTTACAAGTTTTTATATATGTCTGCAAGAATATCTAATAAGAGACATTGTCCCTATGTAAATAATACCGTGACTAGACATAGTTGCAATAAGCCTGTGATTGGTTGGCCCTAATTGCTTTGGGCTTGTGGCAAGACAGCACATCATGGCAGGGAGTACGTGGAGTACAAAGCCATTCCCCTCATTGCTGAGAATGGAAGAGACAGGAAGAGACATGATCTCACAGTGTCCCTTGAGTGTACTCCCAAATAGCCTAAAAGCACACACTAGGGCCCTTAAACAAAATGCCACACTGGGGGCCAAGCCCTTAGCACATGAGCCTTTGGGGGACGTTTAGGACATGAGTTATAGCAATAGAACAAAGCATAGCAGAACTAAGAGGCACGTATACCCTATAATCCTGTGATAACTACGTGGCACTGTGGAAGGGATAGCATAGTCCTGGTGTGTTTCACGTGACCCTTAGGCATTAGCTTTCTTCATCCTTGTGGCTCTCTCTTGGGAACATGATTCCAATCCTTCATTCTTTCCCTGATCTTTACTTCAGCACTTTGCGAAGTGAATGCTGTATTCCGTATTACCAGTTACTTCTAGTATTTATCATATTTATCATAACATTTCCATGTTTTGGGGATCTTTTCACCAGGAAGCATCTGCTAACTTTATACCTCTAAATAATGCAGATGATGTAGAAACAGAAGCTGAACACCTGAAAGACTCTGCCAATTTAGGGGTCAGTGTTTAAAATCTATTTTTTTAATTGTTGGTCAGCAATATCAACAGTGATACGGGATGGGGAAGAGAGGTTGAAGGGGAAGGGGCTGAGGAGGGCAAGCCATTCACTACAGTGCTGTTATCTAAATGCCTCTCTTGGAGTGTTCTTGTAGTATCTCACTGACATGTTTCAACATACCAGAAGGGAAACCTGTAATTGTGTATAGCAAGAATCGACATTTGCTGCCCCAAATGCATTCTCTGCTTCCTCCTAGGCTGGGCGCTTTGCTACCTGGCACAGGGCTACCTTCTCTTGCTTCCTTGTGTCCAAGATGCAGCTGTGTGACTGTTTGGACTATAAAATGTGATTTGGAAATAAGTCTGTTGGGACTTGCCAAGGGTCCTTTAAGGATCCTTCAAGGGAGGGAGTACACTACTTCTTTATTTCTTCCTTTTTCCTATTATTTAAAATGTAGATGTGACAGCTGGAGTTTAAGGAACCATCTTGAACCACCAGTTGGCCAACTAGGAATGGAAAAGGGCCACAGATGCCTCAAGTTTCTATGATGTGTTTACATCACTGTTATTGTGTTTGTGTGTGTGTGTGTGTGTGTGTGTGTTGCTAGGGATCAACCCAAGGCCTTGCTCATGCTAAGCAAGTGTCCTACCGCTGAGCTACATCCCCAGCTTTTTCCTTTTAAAAAATAACTCAGCCCAATCTAGATCTAAGTAACGCATCCAGTCTCTGAGTTTTGGATACAGGAGACAATAGACTAAAGATATTTTCATTTTTCTTGGCTTTTAGTCACTTGGAGGGGAATGATTATTATTTACTTCTTAATACCAGGACTTTTTTTTCCCAGTGATTCAAACTACCTCATAATATTCTCTTTCTCACTCTTCCACCCCAACCTTTCTCTTTCTTCTCCTCTTTCCCTGCCCTAAAGCTGAGAATTTATGGCTAAGTATCCAAAATCTAATACTTATTGACATTTGAATTACCAGTGTTATTAGAAAGTCCTTAATATGTTTCCAAAGTCACTGCCTAATTGTGAAAATAAAGTGTCAGAAAACAATAGGACCCTGCTGTGAGCAAGAGCTCAATAAATTATTGAGTTTCTAAAGGATGCTTTATCATCAATGTTTATAGCCAGGAGAAAAAGCAAGCACAAAGAGCCTTCAAATGATCCCCCAGATAACCGTGAAGTGTTACCTCAGGCTCTGCTATTGCTGTCCTCAATGTCTGTCCCCAGGGTTTCATGGAGATGGCAATTGAATGTTACAGAAGCCCACCCAGATAGTTTAATACAGTTCAACTATAACTTCGTGAGGGGGGGAGCTGCTGCAGCACGGATGGTGAACAATTAGCCTTTTTAAGGCTAGAAAAGGACCAATATTTTAACATAAATTTCTCAGCTACAAAATTACCACTTTCTCTAAGTCATCATAAAATAAACCAGAATTGTGGAGAATAGTGAGATGCATGTGATACCTACCACACACAAAAGACTCACAGAAGAGTGTGGCTCATGCTCATCATAATGCACAACCACATGATCTGAATACCAAATTAAGCAAAAACAAAACAACCTCTTCAGAAAAATCCCACCTAAACAATGGTGTTATAGACATTTGAGATATAAAACAACTGAGCTTTTTTCCCTTTGCCAGCTTAAGGGAAGTGTTGGTGTGCTGCAGCTCAAAAAACAATTATTTATAAATTATCAAAGCATTGCTTCCATTTGTGAATTCATAAAGCCTCTGCATCTTGACAATTAGACACTATTATAAATAAGCACTCCCTTGTGTGCTGGAAGGAAAATGGCTGGAGAGATGTTTCCACATTGGTTATTTTAGCTGTGTAGGGGTGGGGAGGAAAAAGAGGGTATTGAGAAAATTGCAAAGCCTAAAGAACCCAAGTAATGTTTAATTTGTTGGAAAATTGTTGCCCTGTTTCCTTCGGAGTCTGTTGAGATTGCTCTTATCTTCTCAGCCCAAGGACACTTGTCTTTCTGTTCATCTTACAATCATTCATCTTTATTCATCCCTATTAAATCCCTTCTTATATACTCCAACCAGAAGGGTGTACAGTGTAGTGAGAGACGGATGATAAAATTAGATTCCCTGACTTCAAAATCTGACTCCCATTTCTTAGCAAGTGATCTTGGGCAAGGTACCACTCTGCATCAGTTTTCCTACCTGTGCAATGGAGATAATGCAATACATGGGTTGTTATATAGATTAAGTGAGTTATTTGAGAAGGGCTTGGAACAGTGTCAGGTATATAGAAGTTGCTATAGAAGTGTTTGAAAAATGTTTAAGAAAACAATTCTTTTGAAAGTCAGAGCTATAGATGGCCTACTTAAAATGGATAAATGAATGGAGTATTACCAATTCTCCGCTTGAGGCAAGATGAGAGTGTTCCTGAGTATATGTGAGGGTAGGATTTGGCGGAGTTAGGAATTGCAAGAGATGAAATGCTGATAACTCCTGGTGTCCATGCTCTTAGCAGTATTTTAGTCATGGCATCACTTATCAAAGTCTCTTGGCTTCCATGTCACTTGTTTGATCAGGAGATACTCAAAGAAGGGAGGGATGAGGTCTGCACCTGTTACACAGAGGACTCACCTGGGTGGATGTGGCTCATGCTTTGCTGAGGCTGGGTGGTCAGAGCAAAAGTGCTAATGACAAGATAAAAGACAGCTTCAGGACATGGCCCTCCTGAGGAGTGTGGTCAACACACCTGGCTGCCAGCCCAGTGCAACAAGCAGTGTCCAGCAACAGGAGAGTCACTGAGCTATCTGAAGGCAGGAGGCCAGGTTCTGGCGGGCAGGGGCCAAGTGTTTCCAGGCTCTTCCCATCAGCACTAGAGGGTACCCCTGATGAGTTGAGTGCTCAGGGCCAAAAGACCAGTCCTCCTGAAGTGGTTATGCCATGGACAGCACATATTCTAAAGTCAGAAAGATGACAATCTCTCTGCTTTTGATTCTCTGTCCATCAGTTTCCCCATCCACAAAATGGGAATTATAATAATAGATTCTACTTCATATATTGATAAGGATAAAAAGTCAGTATAAAAGTGCTTTGTAGCTAGAAGTGTGTTTTACTGATATTAGCTAAGGTTATGCAGATGATATATGCATTTTGTGGTTTGTTTATAATTCAGAAGATATATAAATATTTTCTTGTATATGCCCTTTGAGAAAGACTGCGAAGTATTAATTTTGGTAATTTTCTTTCATTCCTTTGTACTAATACAGGACTTTTCTATTATTTGATATGGAATAAATAGAGTATCTTGCTCTTCAAAGAAACTGGGAAATCATTTTATAAGGAATATTAGTGCCTTATTATCAGTATTTAAATCTAATTAAAAAAAAGAATATGCCTTCTTAAAGTGAGATGCCATAGGATACTGTGTGTATATTTCCATATCCCTCCTGCTGACAAGATCCTCCCAACCCTCCTCCCCATTGGAACTAAACCTCTGTCTGTGGATGACAGGGTAAGTAATTGGCTTGCCAAGATTTTTTGAAATGTCTCATCCTTAAAGACATGGAAATGTTTTATTTAAATAGTTCTCTGCATTATCTGCACCATATTTCATTATTAACTAGAGGAACCTTCTAATCACTTTTCTAACTATTCAATCTTAATAAAACAGAGATGAATTCAAGTTTATAGAAAATTAATGGTACGTTATTTTGAGTAATGATCCACTATGTTTTAACAGTGATCCCCTTAACAAAATAAAATCAAGAGATGGGGCAAGACCCAGAAATCTAATGTCATTGAAGAAAAATATATGATACTTTAGTTTCTTCTTTTAAAAATATGAAAGTAGAGTGAAGCTGTCATCTATGAAAGATAAAGATCAATCACCTGAAAAGACTACAAAGGTCTGCAACTATTTGGCAAAAGGATTTATGAAATCTAAAAACCAGGAAGAAAGAACAGAAAAGAACACGGGCATGGGGTAAAGCTCATGTGGAGTTTTTAATGGGCTGACTTAAAAACAATAATTTTATTGACAAATAAAAATGGAGCATATATATATTTGTAATGTACAATGTGACGTTGTGAAATGTCTATATTCAATAATGGCTATATCAAGCTAATTACTATGCAGCTATTTGTGTTGAAGACACGTAAAATCAACTTTCTTAAAACCAATTTTCTTTTTGCAGTGCTGGGGGGAATTTTCAAGTATATAATGCGTTGTTACTAACTATAGTCAGCATGTGGTACAATAAGTTTCCTGAATTGATTTGTCTATCTAACTGACATTTTATATCCTTTGAACAACATCTCTCAAATCCTCCCGGAACTCCCGCAGTCTTTGGTAACCTCCATTCTTCTCTGAGCTCCTCTGGGTTTGACTTCTTAAGATTCCACATAGAGAGGAGATGTGAATGAACTTCAAAGTACAAATGATGACGTGAGATTTGTTCTCATTTTGCTAGGAAGAGGAGTTTTAAAAGTAAAGATGGCCTGGGCGACTGACAAAGAAAGAGTAAATCGAACCATGATGGAGGTTGAGAAGACATAAAAATGGCTTTGCCATTTAGTCTCATGCTGGACCTGGCCCAAGTTCTCCCCATGTTAGAAGAGACAAAAGCAGGGCTGGAGACTTTCATGCCTCAGCTACCAGGCTCTTTCATCTTCCTTGGCCCCTGTGGAGCAAATCACCACTTGAGATGGAGGCTATGCGTCTGGGGACAGGTTGGCACAGCTATTAATTGCTAACGGTCCAGGTGCCACCTACTCACCTCTGTCTTTCACCCCAATCCCTGCCAGCCTGAGATTTTGACTCCTTGCCCTTAATGTTAGTAAGTCTAAAACACTATTGCAAAGCAAATGAAAGCATACTGATTTTTAAGCTGTGTTGACTTTTGTATCATTGACATCCATATACTTCTCTCTTTTGCATGAAATAAATTCAAAGACTTGAAAACTATGCCTTTTATATTTATATTTATTTTATTTTATATTTAGAAAACAAGCATTTTTTTTTCAAATATAATAACCTATGATTAGCTCTGGTAGTTATCCTAAAGTTTGTCTCATTATGCCCAGAATTTTGACATGAGTTTGTCCTCTGGGAATTTGAAAAGATGTAAAATGAACTCTATTTTTGAATCACTCCAGCTCTGGGGTCTTACAATTCTTCAATTAGAAATAGAACAAATGTCTCTAATTAAGAATAAAATAGAGTTAAATATTTTCTTTGCTCTGTGCAGAAAGAATTGTGAATCTTTATTTGGCTTTGTAAGTCTTACAGTGAGTGCAGGAAGTAAGTATAATTGTCAAATCTTAGTAACACATGTAAATTTGGGGAGAAAGACCTGTGAGAATTAGAGAAAGACTGAACCATAGTACATGTAAATAAAGTGATTTCACTTTACATATAGAAGGTATATATAGAATAAGGCTTATAATTAGAAATAGCAATGACGATGATTACAATAGAATACCTAACACAGTGTTTTTTTATGTTCTATGAACTGTTCTGAGAGCTTCATATGTATTTTGTCATTGCATTTTATTGGGATCTTCTTCAACGTGTTGCATATTAAGAAAACGATGTGCCAAGAAGTGCAGTAAGCTCACTAATTTGCACAGTGAGGAATGGTAGTTAGGTACTATACTTTTAATGAATGGACAACTATTTTAAGTGAGCATTAGAAAGGCCTTACTTTTGCTGTTGGTAAAAATGAAGTAAATAGGCATTTTGAAGACCAAATTGAGCCTGGATAGATACATGGTTATATCTTACTGAGAAAATAAACCTTTCTTTTATGCTATACTTGTGAACTGGAGCTATGAAAGTAAGTGTTCTCAGTCTGTGAAGCATTCCAAAGGAATGTATATTTCTCAGTAAACAAACATGGGAAACAACATTCTTCCCAAACCCCTCCAAAAGTAAATTTATAATGCTGAAATTTAGAGCAGGTGATACAGTGACACTTACCATTCTGCTTTCCACGGATGTCAAGTATGAAGGAAGGCCTAGAGCATAAACTGTACAAATTACTTTTGAAACACTGCAAGAGGCATTGGTTGCAGAAATTTGATCTGCGAATTTTAATGAACACTGCTTATTCTTTATGTCTTTTTAGTCTCATATGAGCAAGAACTCTTTTATTCCATCATTCAGCTTCTTTATGTATGTTCAGGTTTCACCACATTTATGGACACTTTGTGTGTGTGTGTGTGTGTACTCTTATCTATACTTATCTCTACGTATCTATATTATAGGTTGCCCCATTCTCAACAAAGTTTTCCTTTATTAAGCTAAGACTTATAAGCAGAAACTTGGAATTCATATGAAAATTTGAGTCTGTCACTTTTTACATGACACCCAGCAGGGCAATCTTTCCTTTAATTCTTTAGTTACAAAAATAACTATAATGATTATTCCTGTGGTCTTCTGATTTTCTTTGGTGTTTAAATTAGATACTACACACAGGACTCGGCACTTGGTAAGGTCTTGGTAGATGTTGTCATTATTGTTTCATTATTGGATTCCCTGAGGGCTTGGACTATACTAATGCATCACTGTGAACCCTCAGAGCTTGATGCAGCACCTTCCTTGTTAAGGGCCCTTGGAACATGCTTGTGGACCAATTTGCTTCTTTGTTCAGCACACGATGAAGCTCAGGCCCTTGGGGGTGTTGACTGGGGGCTCATTTGAGGGCTGGCGACACTCTTGGACTTCAGTGGGGGAGGCTGTAGGCAATGAAAGCGACACTCAGAAACTAGGAACTTTGTTAATGACTCTGTTCTAGCCAAAAGAGGCGATTCATTGGCTGAGCAAATAAAAGAGCATTATTCAAGAAATTCCCTTCTCTCCCTCGCTCTTTGAACCTCCTCATGAATGTTTGGGCTGTGTGTATTATCTGCATATGATATTCCGGATTAACAGCAATAAAAACTGGTAAAACTGAGAAATTGGTCGTGCATAGTCCTTAGAGTCCTGTAAAGGAAGTATTTATATCTGAAGAAATTCTTGCTGGCCTCTGCCTGTCTCCGATAGCTCACCTCTGTCCTTTATGTCCTGTGACCTTGGGGACACTAGAAATGTGGCTTTGACAAGACTTCACATCATAGCCACAAGGCTGGAGGGCAGAGGCTGGCAGGAGTGAAGTGTTGCATGTAGGAGGAAGAGCTCTTATTTAGAAACTATGGCAGGGAGAAGAAGCAGGGGTCTAGATGTGCGTTGCATCACTTTTTGTTGGTTGGCAGGTTAAAGTACAGGGAGAGTTGGTGGTATAGTTCTCTACACCCAAGGTTGCAAACAGGGCAACCCCTGGGGCTTGAGCCTGTCAGGCATCTTCCATTCATCCCTGCTTCTCTCTGAGACTTTTCCTCCTGCTCCCAGCTTTGACTTGCAGGTTAAGGAGAGGGAATATGACTTCTGGCAACCAAAAAGGGCAGGTATTGGGCTCTCTCAACAAGTATGTGAACTCCTTGGGTAAAGACTGTGGCCTGCCAGAGATTGGGTACCTGCCCCTGGTATGATGCCTTGTGGTCTGAGTGGAGGATTAGTTCAGTCCACCTGTGTTCAGAGGCACAAGGTCTGTTTTCAGGACATCACTGTAGTTTGGAGAGTATGTAGCATTCCTGCAGAGAAAAACTGGGGGCTCACTATTATCTCCCTTGTATTGCTTCTGTTCTTTGGTCCAATAGCCCCCTTCCAGCTAGCAATTGCAACACACTGATCTCTGCTTCCACCAACCATCCATCCCCATTTCTAACTCTCTTTTCCTAACAAGGACCTTTGTGATAACATTTGGACTACCCAGATAATCCAGAGTAATCTCCCAGCTGCAATTCTCTTTTGCAATGTAAAACAATGTATTCACAAGTTCTGAATATTAGGACATAGACGTTTTTGGTGGGGGGCATTATTTTGTCTATTACAGAGGGCTAGATTGTCCTGAAGATCTCTTCTAACTCAAAAATGCTGAGGGTCAATTGGAGCAATGTCAGCATAATTTGTTTCATTTAATTAGTAGCCCTGCCTCTGTGCTGTCATTGTGTTTCACAGTGCTCAATGAAGAGACAACTTTGTGGAGCTCCAGTTCCTTCTGTATATCTTGACCTTTGGGTTGCCACAAAAGGAGTCATGTGGGGGAATTAGAATATTCAACGCTGAGGGCTTCAAAACCCAAGCTGTTTTTGTGATAATCACAACAGTAACTGAAGGACATCTTTTGTCTGCTGCTCAGTCACAAACCAAACCCTGAGCCTGCAATCTTTCTCTTGCTTCTTAGATCATGACCCATCTGTAGCAAACAGGGCTTGAGCAATAGGCGCCAAACACCCTTGCACTAATGTGGTCCGAATAGTGTGGGGTGGTTTAGGCAAAGAGATGGGCTAAGTATGTCTGCTAAAAGTGGAGTGGGCAGCTGGGTGAGGACTATTGGATTATTGGATTCTTTGCCATTGCAAAGAAGCAGAAGCAGTGGCGATACTGATAGCACTCAATGGCAGATATTTTGAAAATCATTAACATTCAGCTTTGAAATAAAATCTTTGTTTTAATAAAGCTTTAAATTTCACAGTGACCTATTGCTTTGGCCACTTAAAATGAGGTGGTTTCCCCTTAGCCCAAGCCAAGGATGGGGAGCTAATGAGAAGCTGAGGGATGTCGGGCCAGAATAGAATAATTGGCTAGAAATAAAATTCTCTTTTTTTTGGTGTGTGTTTTAAAGCTTCCCCTGACTGGCCTCTTCCTATTTGTATTTAAACAGAGTTATGGATACTGTTAGTTGCTTATCCAGAATTCTCTGCCCTCTTCCTTCCTAACAGAATGCAAATTCTTTCAGTTATCTACTCTCAGGTCTGGAAGAGGGAAGCCTGATTTGTCCAAGTTTAATCCCAACACCCTGATCAGTGATTGGCTCCAGAATGAACATGTGGCCTCAAACTGACTGATGAGGCATAAGGAGTTTGCAGGTAACCATGAAAAAGTTATTTGCTTTTTAAAAAAATTTGTTCTTTTTCGTTATACATGACAGTAGAATGTATTTTGACATATTGTACATATATGGAGTCTAACTTCCCTTTCTTCTGGTTGTACATGCTGTGGAATCACAGTGGTCGTGTATTCCTATATAAACATAGAGGAAAGCGATGTCTGATTCATTCTACTGTTTTTCCTATTCATATTTCCCCTTCTCTCCCTTCATTCCCCTTTGTCTAATCCAAAATCCTTCTATCCTTCCCTACCAATCCCCCATTGTGAATTAATATCCACATATCAGAGAGAATATTTGGCTTTTTTTTTTTTGGTATTGGCTTATTTCACTTAGCATGATATTCTTAAGTTCTATCCATTTATTGGCAATGCCATAATTTCATTTTTCTTTATGGCTGAGTGATATTCCATTGTGTATATATACCACATTTTCTTTATCTGTTCACCTGTTGAAGGACACCTAGGTTGCTTCCATAGCTTAGCTATTGTGATTTGAGCTGCTATAAACATTGATGTGGCCGCATTACTATAGTATGCTGATTTTAAGTCCTTTGGGTGTATACCAAGGAGTGGGATAATTGGGTCAAATGGTGGTTCCAATGCAAGTTTTCTGAGGAATCTCCACACTGCTTTCCAGAGTGGTTGCACCAGTTTGCAATCCTACCAATAATGTACAAGTATACCTCCCCTCCCCCTACATCCTTTTCTGTGGTGCTGGGGATTGAACCCATGGTCTTGTGCATGCGAGGCATGCACTCTACCAACTGAGCTATATCCCTAGCCTTACTTGTATTCTTGATAATTGCCATTCTGACTAGAGTGAGATTAAATCTCAGTGTAGTTTTAATTTGCATTTCTCTAACTGCTAGAGATGTTGAACATTGTTTCATAGAGTTGTTGACCAATTGTGTTTCTTCTAAGAAAGTTGTGGAATGTCCCTCTTTTTCTATCTATGGATGAGAATAAAGAAGCACGTAACTCCAGATACTACTGGTGACAAATACACAACCGTTGCAAATAAGCAAAACAACAAGGAAACCTAGTATTACAAAGACTCAGATGGCATGCATTCAAAAAACATAGAGACAAAAATGACTGATGGTTGGTCATGATGTCAGTCTTATGACTGTATTATTATTTCAGTATGGAATCAATATAGAAGCTGTTTACAGGGTATTTTACACTTGTCTTAACCATAATTTGCATATGAATATTTTCCAAACATGTGTTTCCAACATAAACCTATATCCTGAGCTCTAGGTCTACATGATAAATTGCTGATAAGACTATACTCATTTTGGATATTCTTCAGGCATCTCAAACTAACTATTTGCAAACCTGAATTCATTACTTTTTCTCCTCTAAACTGGACCCTGTGCCTTGTTTTCTGTTTCATTAAATAATACCATCAATTATTCAACTAACTAAGCCTGAAACTCTTATTCTAAGGTAACCCCTCCCCCACCACACAACATTCAGACATCTTCCACCTGTAATAATCTGCAAGTCATTTTGATTCAAATTAATAATATCTCTTTATTGATGCATATATTCCCCTCATTTCCAGTGGTACCATTTTTTTTCTTTTCTTGGTTACTTAACCTCTGACTAGTTCTTTGCCCTTACGCTTCCTTCTATCAGTTCTTCTTACATTTTCTCTAAAATTGCTAGTCAATTTGTTTCTTTGCTTAACTCCTTTACAAGTCCTTGTTATCTGGCTTTAACTTTCCTTTCCCCTTTCTCACCCTGTATCCTCTCTGTTTTCTTTATATTGACCTTGAAGTTCCCGTGGGTCTTCTGGGTCTTTGCAGATGCTGTTCCTCTACCCTGGACAGTCTTTCCCCCACTTTCTTCCTCTGGCTAACTCTATACTAGTAGTTTTCAACTTTTAGCCTGATAACTTTTTTGGGGGGGGGGGCGGGTACCAAGGTGTGAACTCAGAGGCGCTTGACCATTGAGCCACATCCCCAGCCCTATTTTGTATTTTATTTAGAGACAGGGTCTCACTGAGTTGCTTAATGCCTTGTTTTTGCTGGGGCTGGCTTTGAACTCATGATCCTCCTGACTCAGCCTCCCAAGTGCTGGGATTACAGGCATGTGCCACCATGTCCAGCACCTTATAACTTTTTTAAAAATAATTTTTGTTGTAAAAGGACCTTTATTATACTTATTTATATGTGGGATTGAGAATCAAACCGAGTGCCTCACACATGCTAGGCAAGCGCTCTACCACTGAGCTACAACCCTATTCTCCCTTGTAAATTTTTTAAACTGTAAAAATTATTGGGGACCCAAAGACCTGTTGGTGGAGGCTATACTATCAAGAGTTGCCATATTAGAAGTTGAAAGTAAAAAATAAAAAATAGTTATCACTGATATCATTAATTGATTTTAAAATAAGTGTAGTGACAATACATAAATAACATGCTATGAAAATGACTGTATTTGACAAGACAAAACAATGTAGTGAGAAGAATAGCATTGTTTTATATTTTTATAAATATCTTTAATGTTTGGCTCAATAGGAGATACCAGAGTCTCATATATACTTCTGAATTTAATCTCTGCAATATGGTGTTTGGTGGTGGCCTCAGACAGATATGTAGTTAGAATATTCATTTGTTAAGTCTGCTGTTACACAGTGCTACAAACTGAGTGGCTTAAACAACGGAAGCCTTACAGTTCCGTAGACTAGACGTCTGAAAGCAAGGAGCCTGTAGTCCTTGCCTCCCCTGAAGGTGGGAGGTAAGAATCTGTCTTCTCTCCAAGATTCTGGTAGTTCCTTGGCTGGTGGTAGTATAATTTCAGTCTTTACATGATGTTTTGGTTGTGGGTGTTTCTCAATGTAAAAATTCTCCCTTTTCAAGAGGATACCAATCATATTTAATTGTGGTCTAGCCTAATAATCTCATTTTTAATTGATTACCTCTGTGAACAATCTGTCTCCAAATAAGGTCACCTTTTGAGATACTAAGGATGAGGACTTAACCATGTCTCTTTCGGGAGATGCAATTCAACCTGTACCTGTGGAAATGACAGGGCTTCTTAGGCCCCTTCTTCAGAGGGTCTCAGTCTCCCAGCTATCGTTGGATCATACTTTGAGAAACATTGCTCAGACTCACCATCTATGTCTCAGTTTAGACCTCCTTACTCTGCCAAGCCCTTTCTGATCCAAGCACATGTTCAGCACTTCCTCTGTGTACTCCGAAGCACCTTGGGCTTCCTCACCTATGGAGAGTGTTTACCATGCTGTTTTAGGATTCTGTGTTATGGGATTTCTTCTCTCCTTTACTGAACCTAACCATTAGAAAATTGGTCAGAATTAACCATGGTCAAGAATCATTATTTTTTAAGTTTTATTTTGAGCAATATTGGCAAAATATAATTTAAGTGGGCCTTTGTACGTTTTACTTATCTTATTTTTAAAAATCTCTAAACTCTCTTTGAGAGATTATTTAAAATAATCCTCTTAGTATAGAATTTTTCTGAGGTACATTCTTTCCAACATTGGTAATTCAAAAGAGTAAATTCTTAATACATTTTGTAAAATGTGTTAAACCATCCTGTGGCAGATGTATTTGCCAGTGTTTATAAAAAGTTTTATAGCTTCATTGGAAGTTCCTAAAATATAAGCTGCTTAGGGGAATACAAAAATCTCTAGCTCTGAAAGGACTCTAATTTTAAATAAATTGTTTGGGATGTCTCATTACTATGATAATGTTTATGCATTTTGACTGTGGGTTAATGAACAATACAGACCAATGAAATAAAAGGAACACAGTTTGTCTCTTTTGGACCAAAAATGGTAGAAAAGATTCTGTCTGTGTGTGTATAGTTAATGCTAAACATTCTAATATTGTTCTCTTGTTTCTCTTTTATATTTGAATGTGAAAAATAATTAAATTTCCGTGGCAGCTTGGCTCATATAATTCAAAGGCCATCCTCCTCCCTGACTTCATGCATGGGCCTACCTTCCTCAGAGACAAAAGCCCGAGTGCTTTCTCTAAGCCAAGAATGTCAACATCAGTGAAGATATATGAAAACACACTTTGATTAGAAACATATTTATTTTTGAAGTGAACTTCAAGTGATTTAAAATTTGTTGGCTGTATCTGGCAAGATGGTCACTACTGAGGTTATAGTTCTATGGCTGATGCCTTTTGAAGTCAGGATCGGTCCTTGTGGCTAATGGGGATGGAAGAACATTCTGCACTGTATCAATTCTAACTTTTAAGAGAGGATTTTTAGCACATGTGGTTATGATAGAATGTGGTATAGTGCTGCAACTTGACCACTGGACTGATTTGGATTCCTTCTTTGCTGCCGCAATCTACAAACAAAATGGGGTAGAATTCTGGAAAAGATTTCATTAAATCCCTAAAGACTGAGTCATTACTTATTCTTTTCTCCTTTCTTCTCCACTCCAACTCCCTGCAATACTTTCCTGTATGTAAACTTCTTTTCTAAAAGTATGTGTTTCTTTACCTACTTTGAGAATGCCCGGATATATGGCAATATGATATTGGTGAGTGTTATTTTAGATACTTGGATTTGGAATGATTTTTGGAATGCTTTTCTTGAAACTTTGTATTGGTCAAATTCAGAAAAACAACTATAAAACTTAAACTACTATATATTTTTCAAGCAACACTTACTAAAATTTACTTTATTACGTATGAGTCCTTGAGACCAGTTGAAGAAATGAGCTATCTGTACTAAAAAAAAATTTAGACTTACTAACCATGATTCTGAGAGACTCAATGAGAATATTAAACTAATTAAAGATAAAATAATAACTAATGCAAATGGCAGTTAAAAAGGCTTCCTCAGGCCTTCTGTGGAATTTTGTTCATTTATTTAATTTGGTAATAACAATGGTGATCACAGAATACTGGTTCTTTATATAGAGTTCCTTTGGTGCTAGGCATCAAGGACCCACAGTCATCTCCTGAGACACTTTCTAGTGTTCTGTCCATTGCACTCTGAGGCAAAACACAGGACGGTTAAGTGATTTGATAAGGTCACACATTTAGCAAGTGATAGGGCTGTGGTTCAAATCCCAATAGCTGGGCGTCAGAGTCAGTTAACTATAAGCAAAGTACTAGTCATTCTTCAGAAGGATATTTGTAAGAGTCAAATTTTTTATTCAATACCTCATCACCTAAATTTTGGAGGTCCTTCCTTTTAAAGATTTAGGGCCCTAATATTGACTTCCTGTTTTCTGGGCCATGTTCCCATGCCCATGCTGTATGTTTTTATTCTTCCTCTTCATTTTCCTATCATCAAAATTTGTCAGTCTTATTTCTCAGACTTCACAATTCTGACATCTGTAGGTTGGTTTTGATTGGCATATCAGGCCTGATAACATAGTAGCAGAAACATATAATTGTTCCTAGATCAGTAACCTCTGACCATTTATAGTGTACATTCATCAGAAGGTCTGTAGAAAATGGTAGCAATAATAAAACACGATGAGGATTTCAGGTCATAGCAGCAGCTACTCTGAATTAGGCACTCCCTGGAAGCCATGAATGTTCCATGCAGGATTTCTCGTCCTTTGTGCCTGCTGTGAACTTGGTGTTACACACTCAGTCCACAAGTAAGGAAACAGGTCCAGCCACCAAGATCTGCTCACCATCATAAAAGTAGAGGCTGACTTTCTGACTCCTGGTTCTTTCCTTACTTTGCTTTGAATTTTTTTTTTTTCAATTCCAATTCATCCTGAGGATAGTCCACGTTTTGCATTTACTATCCCTGCACTGAATCATGAAGGTCCTGATCAGAGATATGAATGGAAAGTACTCCCTCAAGGGATAGCTAACAGCCCAACTATGTGTCAAATTTATGTTAACAAAGTAATCCAGCCACTTAGAAATCAAAATCCTGAACTACAAATATTTCACTATATGGATGATGTATTATTAGCACACAAAGATAAAAACACATTGCTAGAATGTTATGCCACACTTACAAACTTATTAAAAAATTATGATCTAGAGATAGCAATAGATAAAGTACAATTAAATTTTTCAATTAATTATTTAGGAGTTCTATTATCCTCAACCATGGTCCGTCCACCAAAAATTCAAATACGAGTAGATCAACTCAAATCACTTAACGACTTTCAAAAGTTATTAGGAGACATAAATTGGATAAGGCCTTATTTAGGTATACCAACAGGAGAGTTGGGACCTTTATTTGATATCCTAAAAGGTCCATCAGATCCAAATTCACCCCGAATGTTAACGCCTGAAGCAAGAAAGGCATTAAAAATCATTGAAACATATATGGAAAATATGCATTTGGATAGAATTGATATAAGTTTGCCTTTATTATTTATTGTACTACCAACAAAAAATATTCCTACAGGAGTATTTTGGCAAGAAGGTCCATTATTATGGATACATTTATCTTATTCTCCTAACACTATTCTTACTAGGTATCCTGAGGCTGTAGGACAATTAATACTCAAAGGAATAAAAGCAGCAAAGGGAGTGTTTGGAATTTCTCCCAATAAAATTATTACTCCATATACTATGAATCAAATTGATGAGTTAGCTAATGAGTTAAATACTTGGGCAATAATCATGTGCAAATCTAATGTTTCATTTGATAACCACTTACCATCTAATCCTTTATTGTCTTTTTGGTCATTGCATCCTGTAATTTTTCCAAAAATGACAAGAAAAACACCTATCATGAATGCTCCAAATATATTCACTGATGGGTCAAATAATGGTACAGCAGCAGTAGTTACCCCTGATCAAACTTTTACATTTTTAGTACCCAAACAATCAGCTCAAAAGGTAGAGCTTAATGCAGTTTTACAAGCTTTTGTGATGTTTAAAGATTCTGTATTTAATTTATTTTCTGATAGTCAGTATGTAGTTAATGCTATAGTATCTCTTGAAGATGCTGGTAGGATTTCCCCTTCTTCTACTGTTTTCTCTTTGCTTTCCACTATACAAAGTCTAATCTGGGACAGAAAAGATCCATTCTTTATAGGACATATCAGGGCACATACAGGATTGCCTGGAGCCCTTAGTTTGGGCAATGATTTAGCAGATAAAACTACACATGACATACATATTTTCTCTACACTAGAAGAAGCTATAAATTTTCATAAAAAGTTCCATGTCAATGCTAATACTTTACAAAAGCGTTTTAAAATAACTAAGGAACAAGCTAGACAAATAATAAAACAATGTCAAAATTGTGTGACCTTTTTACCACAAGTTAATCTTGGAGTCAATCCTAGAGGATTGATACCTAACCATATTTGGCAGATGGACGTCACACACTTGCCAGAATTTGGAAAATTAAAATATTTGCATGTTACAGTTGATACTTCTTCTGGATTTTTGATGGGCTCCCTTCATGCCGGAGAAAAAACTAAAGATGTTATAGCTCATTGCTTACAAAATTTTGCCACTGTGGGTGTTCCAAAACAGTTAAAAACAGATAATGCCCCTGGTTATACTTCTACCTCTTTTAAACAATTTTGCTCAACATTTGGCATTACTCATATAACAGGAATCCCATACAATCCACAGGGACAAGGCATAGTTGAAAGAGCTCATCAAACTATTAAAATGTACTTATTAAAGCAAAAAGAAGGAATTGGGAAGGGGTATATATTCCCCAAAGATAAACTTAAAATAACCCTTTTTACTCTAAACTTTTTAAATTTGGATTCATCAGGACTTAGTGCTGCGGAAAGGCATATGTGTCCAAAAAATGTACATAAGCCCAAGGTACTTTGGAAGGATATTCTAACAGGACAATGGAAAGGTCCTGACCCAGTAATTGTCTGGAGTCGGGGGTCTGTTTGTGTGTTTCCACAGGGAGAACAGCAGCCGATTTGGATTCCAGAAAGATTAACTAAAGCGATTTCTACAGACCAAAAAGAAGATGATTTGGCTCAAATCCATAACAACTGATATCCAAAACTCCAGTTTGGCTATTCTTACATCTGCAACAGAACCAGGATGCTTTTTTCAATATCTATTTTATTATTGCCCTGTGCCATATCATGAAGTTCTATTTTGTTTTTTGAGCTCATACAGACCTAGGTTAATGTTTTGCTGATCAGTTCTATTTTTTGACTATAGAGTTTTTAAACATTGCAATGGAGATTTCACCTGTAAAAAGTTATAAGGCCTTTACTATAATGTTATGTGTTGTATGTATTATATTATGTGTGCACACTTGTGTTTTGTGTTATATGTTTGAATGTATGTATGTCCATATATCATATATGATGAGCGCTCATGATAAAATGGATCCAAATATTTTGTTTTTTCACGTGATTTATATGGTTTAATTTAAATTGGGTAAACAACTGTTGAGGATTGTTTTAATATGTAAACAAAAAAGAAGGTTAACAGATCTGTTTGTTTACTTTCACCTTTCCTTTTCATTATATTTAATAATTCTCTTAAAGATAATGTAAATTGTTAAGAAAATTGTTTTCTTTTAGTGCCTTCTGTAATGTTACATAATTTTTTCTTTAGCCATTATTTCCAGAATTCCTATCTTCATCCCAGTGCCAGTGAAGACAATGTAAATTGTTAAGAAAATTGTTTTCTTTTAGTGCCTTCTGTAATGCTACATAATTTTTTCTTTAGCCATTATTGCCAGAATTCCTATCTTTATCCCAGTGCTGGTGAAGTCAAAGATAAAACCAATCTACAGCTTCTACAATAGCCATCACTGAACTGCTTGCAGAACTTGCCTGGACACATTGTGAGCTCACCTGTATGCATTGTGAACTATCTGTTGGTGCAGCGACTTGTGGTAGTGTTGGGGTATTTTTGCTGATGATGTCATTGGTGGTACAAGTTTTCCAAAAGGAGCCGTCAATTGGCTTGGTGTATCTTCCTCCCTTCTGCTTGTCATGATCGTCCAGCTAAAATTTGGGGGCCAACAGAGGTGAGGCAAAGAACCTCACCCCCCCCCCCGCTGGTACAAAGACCTCTCCACAGGTGTGGCTGTATACTGGACCGGTAGTCAGTGACGGGTAAGATCCAATTGCAATGGTACCAACCTAAGGACCATATGTACTATTGGACAACCTAAGGCAGGCACGGTCCCTAAGCCACATGCTTGTTGTTTAAACAGAGAGGGGGAGATGTTGAGAGCCACAGCCGAAGGGGCCCCAGCAAACTTCCAGCTGCCAGCAAACTTCCAGCTGCCGGCTGATGATTGGCTCACAGCGGCCCCAGCGACATCTAGCTGATTGGCTCCTCTGCGGTGATGCTCATTGGGCTGTTTCCCTGCCCTTTCAGACCACGGAGCTGCTCATTGGGGGACTTTTTTGGCTCCGCCCACGTGACCCAGCCAATCGGCCTCAAGAGCAGGAGGATTGTGGGAGGTGGAGAGAAGCTTGTGTGGGAGAGAGAGGCTTGTGGAAAGCCGGTGGTGGCAGTTGAGGCTCTGAGGGTTTTTCCTGAGAGGCTGTTTTGTTTGGCGTGTGTGGTTCTAAAAATAAAGTTAGTTTCTTTTGACAAGTGGCTCCTGATTGTGCCCAGCCAGACTGCGGCATTGAATATTTTATGACTGCTCTTACAGGGCCTCCTCTTGATTCATGGATTTTTTTTACAATGGTTATTCTTTTATTTTTTAAATTTTTTTCTAATTAGTTATACATGACAGTAGGATGCATTTTGACACATTGTACACATTGACACATTGCACAACTTCTCATTCCTCTGGCTATACATGATATAGAATGACCCCAGTCATGAAATCATACATATATATATATATATAGGGTAATAATGGTAATTTCATTTCACTATCCTTCCTACCCCCACATCCCCTCCCCTCCCTTCACTCCCTTCTACCTAATCCAAAGTAACTATTCTTCCCTAACCCCCAACTCCCATATTGTGAATTAGCATCTGCATATCAGAGAAGACATTCGGTCTTTGGTTTTGGGGAATTGGCTTATTTTGCTTAGCATGATATTCCCTGGTTCCATCCATTTACTGGCAAGTGCCATCATTTCATTCTTCTTTAAGGCTGAGTAATATTCCATTGTGTGTATATATATATATATATATATATATATATATATATATATATATACCACATTTTCTTTATCCATTCATCTGTTGAAGGACTACTAGGGTTGGTTCCATGGTTTAGCTAATGTGAGTTGAACTGTTATAAACATTGATGTGCTGTGTCACTATAGTATGCCAATTTTATGTCCTTTGGGTATAGACTGAGGAGTGGGATAGCTGGGTCAAATACTGTTTCCATTTCCAATTTTTCTAAGGAATCTCTATACTGCTTTCCACAATGGTTGCACCAATTTGCATTCCCACCAGCAGTGTATGAGTGTACCTTTTTCCCCACATTCTCTCCATCATTTACTGTTGCTTGTACTCTTGATAACTGCCATTCTGATTTCTTCTTTTGTTTTATTTTAAAATGGGTTTAAGTGAGCATTATGCCACTTATCTTTTATTTTACGTGAGCAATTTGGAGCTTTTATATCTGGACTCAAAATGTGTTCAGACATCAAATCATTTTTATGTAATGGAATAACCAGGGGAAACCTTTAGTAAGGGTGATGTACAGCTGTTTTTTAAGTGCTAACTAAATTGCCCTTTTGTGGTGTCCTTTATGGATCCTTAATCTTGAATCTGTCATACTCCTGTCCATAGTGCATCCAAAAATGTACCTTCAGGTCATTTTCTAATGACCAGTATTCTATGATCACCATTGTTATTACCAAATTAAATAAATAAATAAAATTCCACAGAAGGCCTGAGGAACCTTTTTAACTGCCATTTGCATTAGTTATTATTTTTTCTTTAATTAGTTTAATATCATGTTTTATTATTGCTACCATTTTCTAAATGTCTAAAGCAGATTCAACTGCCTTTCCAATTACAATGTGCACTGAGCAGAAAGTTGCAGTATTCTGTGTAATGAAACACGTTGCTTCACTAGTACTTCAGTGAGTTCATCCACCCCTTCCACTTTTTAATATCTGTGCTACACACCCACCCTTGGATTAACCTTTGCATATCAGAGAAAACATTTGACCTTAGATCTTTTGGGACTGGCTTATTTCACCTAGCATGATAGCCTTCAGTTCCATCCATTTACCAGCCAATGCCATAATTTAATTCTTCTTTATGGCTAAGAGATACTCCATGTGTGTATACCACATTCTCTTTATTCATTCATCTGTTGAAAGGCACTAAAGTTAGTTTCATATCTTGGCTATTGTAAATTGAATTTCCATGAACACTGATGTGGATGCATCAATGTAGTATGCTTATTCTAAATCTTTCAGATAATTTACCAGGGAGTGTGATAGCTAGGTTGTATGGTGGTTCCATTTCTAATTTTTTTGAGAAATCTCCATACTGCTTTCTAGAGTAGTTGCACTAATTTGCAGTTCCACCAACAAGTTATTGTTATTTGGTTCTTTATTTAGTTACTAGTTATCAATGGACATTTATCTATCTATCTATCTATTTATTTATATGTAGTGCCAAGAATTGAACCGGTGCCTCACACATGCTAGGCAAGTGCTCTGCCACTGAGCCACAATTCCAGCTCTTGTATTCTTGATAATTGCCATTTTGATTGGAGTGAGATGAAATCTCAATGTAGTTTTGATTTGCATTTCCCACAGGAATATTGAAAACATCTTACCATTCATTTTTATATGAAGAGATAGAAGGGGTGGTTCTGGGCAATACTGTAGCAAAGCAGAGTGATCACATGTCACTGAAGACCTTCATCTGTCCTATTAGTCACTGCTCTCTCCCTCACTGTTTCCACTGGGCTCAGGATCTTCTAGCTTATAGTATCCTTTCCAACAATGCTTTATTTTGCTTCTCACTTGTCAACCTCTTAAAAATTCTCTTTCCCTGTCTTTTTTCCCTCCTATGCATTAGTTCCCAGGAGTGTAGTTGCCTTATATTAAGACTCCAGTGGATCATAGTGGTGCAGTGCAGAGTCATGGGACATCATTCTAGCCTCGTCACCCAACAGGAAGAATTAGACTTGGAAGTTTAAGATGAACTGCAACATGGGAGCCCTTCTCCAGAAGTCCTCAGTGGAATCAGTTTACATCAATTCTTCTATGCTCTAAATTCCTTTATTTAAATTTAACAGGATCTTCAGATTTTTTTTTTTAAATTGAATAATCATTCATATCATCTCCCATGGTTCTGATTTTCTATGTCTGGGACGAGAATAGGAAACTACTTTAACAGGCCCAGACAATTATAATGATTGGCATATGTTGGAAAACTGCTTTAAATACAAAGGATAATTATTAGCATTGTACTTTCCAGCTCCCAAGCCAGGCTAATGGATTGTGCAGTTTTGGAAAAATTGAGCTTTTCTAGCTCAAATTTGTCTACCCAAGAAGGCCTGTGTTGATTGTAAAACAGAAGTAGCTACTTTTTGTTGAAAACTGGAAATACATGGGAGTTTCTGAAACTCGGAGGACACCCAGATTATTGTTGACATAGAAAATACTAACATAATCATGGAATGGGTGAAAAGTAAGTGTATTTCCAGGTAGCTATAGAATCCCTCATAAAGAAGGATCCACCTTTGTTTAGAACCACGTCTGGGTAAAGAGCTTCAGGGAGAAGGTAATAAGGAAGCTCTGGAGGTTAACAAGCCACTCTGCTTTGGAACAGGTTGGGAATTTGAATTTGGGGATGAGCAAAGAAGAAAAGGAGAGAAGAGGAAGATAAAATGATTAAACAATGAGGTGAGGCGATAACCACCACACCGACCAAGGCGCTTCACCTTCAATCTTCAACTGTTTGGGCTGCTGCAATATTAACACCCCCACCTTCCTCAGACCTTCAGCACGGTGGGTTTCACCCACGAGGGCTTTGCACTGGTTTTGTGGACATAGGATGGGAGAAATGTGCATCTAATTTCATGTATGCAGAACATGTGGGGTTGTAAGAAGATACAGTGAAAGAGAAAGAGTTTGGATTGAGGGTGCCCATGGGTCACAGGGTTGACAGGCATTCTGTATACACAGAGCATGCCTTTCTGTTTCACGATTTTGTTTTGAAGCACGGGGTGACTTTGTCAGGATGCCCTAACTGTCCTGAATTGCAAAACTCCTCGGTTACACTATTTTTCAGATTTAACTAGATTTTCTTATTTTTTATTTGCTAAATCTGGCAATCCTACCATAGGGACCTTGAACATTTGGAAAAGTTTTGGTGAGGGTATTGAATTTTCCACAAATGACGAATGGGGTTTGAATAATCTTATCTAGACTATCTAGGTCAGGGTGATTTCAGCTGAGGTTGAAGTTACAATTATAATTGTCCAGTTAAGTTCATTGGCTCTCATTTAGAGTCACCTGGAAGTTCATCAACAATCACACCTGGGATTCCCAAAGTTCGGTCCGTATGATGTGGTGTGGGTTCTGGTCTTAGCACTGTTAAAGCTTAGGGATTAGAGGATTCTCAAGTGAAGCCAGGGCTGAGAATCACGGGTCAGGAGAGGGATATCCATTGTAAAGTCTTAAGAATATACAGCTATGATGGGCAAATACAAAAGATTGGGGGTATGGGTGGAAAGAGCAGGATGAACTCCAATGAAGGCCCTATTTCCATTGACATCTACTTACCTGCAGGTCAGGCCTGAAATATATGTCAACTAGAAAACCATCTCATTCTTTCCTATTATATAATTATATAACAAATGGGAAGAAAATCCAAGGATCTTCTGTTCTCACTGTCCTAGGGATTACCCAAAGAAATAGACTAGTGGGAGTTATGTAGTAACAGTTTTATTGTGAAGAATTGATTTATAAGATGGCAAGTTTAAAATCCAAAGGAAGCCTGAATTCCACAGGGATGGTCATCAGGAAGGTCAGGTACAGGCAGAATTTCTCCCACAGGGAGCTCAGCTGTACTCTTCAAGCCCTCTCACCCTGAATCAGGTGACCCATATTATCTAGGGTAACCTTCCTAACTTAAAGGCCATTGATCATGGACTTTCATCACGTTTACTAGATACCTTTACAGCTACACCTGGATGTGTTGGATTGAACAATCAGGCCTTGGGCTCAGCCAGGTTGATACATAAGTGACCATCACACCCACTTTGTGCTTTTATTCCTTTCCTAAGAGTCACTTGCAGCTGCTAGACAGCAACCACTCCAAGCAGAAAGAGGCCATACATTGAGGCAACTTAGAAAAGGTGACTTAATGTTGTTACCCTTCCAGCCTCAGTGACTCAGGAGTGTCAGGGAAACTCAGGCCTGTCTTTCTAATTTGTGGTGGAAAGATGCAGGGAGAGAAGGAAAGACATACAAGGAAATGAAGGACAAAGAGTCAAGCTCCTCTCATATTCTGTGGACTGGAGAAGAAATAATTGCGTGAAAGAAGCACGAGATCCATTTATAATCTTGTTTGGGCAGTTGAGTTGAGGCCCTAGTTTCTTTTTATTTAAAACATACTTATGGGGTCAATCTTTAAAGCACAGGTGGTAGTAGTGAAATCAAGGTTGTGAGTGTGATTTCTCTCTGAGTCATTTAGCTTTAGTGCTTCACAAGAACAGATTGCACCCCGAACCCTGTAGAGTCCTCTTAAAAACTGCCACATCTGCTGAGTATGGAGGAAACAGCTCTATCCAAAATTTATTCTTAATATGGAAAAAAGTCTTTCCCATATTCATAGCCTCCTGATTATGCAGAGTCTTTGAGTCATAAAAAATACCCTGGGCCAAGAGTAAGGAGACATCAGTACCTGTGTCTGGGCTCCATTATCAGCTAGACATGTCTCAGTTTAGCCTCAGTTTACTCATCAGAAAAATGGTGGAGGTGCTTGAATGGGGAGGTCTCACTTAGCTACAGGCTCCATGATTTTAAAGGGAAGGATCTCCTGTCCTATAGGCGTTTAGGGTAAAGTATGACAGGGTGGTTTTTTGGCTCTGAAGTCCTGGGTTTGTTAACACAGAATTGTGGTTGGAGAAGCTACTGTTCAGCACAGAAATGGACTTGAGAGTAACAAGTTTTAGCTTTACTTTATATTTGAAAATAAAATGATTGTCCAAACTTGGGACACTTGAGAAAGGGGGTGTTTTAAGAATTGTTCTATAATAATGGATGAAATTTGGAACAAACTAAAACTCAAGGTGACCTTCTATGTAAAAATGAAGACACACGGAACAGTTTTGATTGGGGGAATTAGTCTTTTTTTTGATTACTCCAATAATGATATGAAAAAAATACATATTACATGTGGCAAAACCAAGTATACTAACCAGTTCTGCTGAAGGAAAAGTCATCTGCTGCCAAGTGTTGAATGAGTGGGCGAGAGAGACCAGAGCCAAGAAGACCAACTGGAGACTACCAGAAAAAGGCAAGACAGTGAAGGGCGGGAGAAGGCCTGGGTATTACTGTTCTTCAGCAATCATTGCTGATGGTAGCAAGAAGGAAAAATGAGACCTACTTTGGGCATTCAAAAGAAAGTCATTGGTTGAAGGTAATGAATTACAAAGAACAATCTGATTTGGTGGCTATTACAAATATCATAATTTAGTGACTTTAAATGTAGGTTTTGATTCTGTATTGCTCATCGACACTAAGAAGGCACTGACTCTCTCAACCCTGAGATCCTGTGCTTGCCTCTTCTCAAAATAGAAGCCCTTGGTAGCTTTTTCAGCTGAATGCCCTCATGTAAATCCAGGCCTGTCTGGGAGATAAATCGGATAAATGTTTCTGGAGATATTTGGTCCTGGGGTTGTATCATTAGGACTTGTAAAGCATGTCTAATTTACCTAATGGATTATAATGTCTTGGAAATGGCTATAATGATCTATTTACAAAGAATGCCTGAGTGCCCAGACCATTTGTATAAATAAGCAATTATATTCCCTGCTGTCAGGATATTTTTGGTCTGCCGATCAGTTACCTGATATTGTAGTCTAGAGTGTTAATTTGCGTAGTGATTATATCTTGCATATTATAAATCTTCAAATAATCATTATGAATAGCAGCAGTTTGAGTCTTGGCTGTTTTTGCTCAGATCTAAAAACCATCCTGCAAAAATCTCATTTTTAAGATGGGAAGTAATATGGAGGAGAACATTCTCATGTGCAATGTTGAACATGACCTGAAATATGTATTGGTTCTTCTTCTTTTTAAACATATCCTGTTTTTAGTTGTTGATTAACCTTTATTTAATTTATTTAATTTTATGTGGTGCTGAGAATCAAGCCCAGTGCCTCATACATGCTAGGCAAGTGCTCTACTATTGAGCCACAACCCCAGCCCTAGTTCTTTTTAAAGGAAGGAATGAAAAACTTAGGCTGCAAATACGGTCAATGCTAGAAATCATATTTGAGTATGTTTGTCTATCTGAGGTTACCTTTTTCTTCAACCTGGGGTTTTCCAAGTTTTAGTCATATTTCACTAGCATTTCTCCTTTACTATCTGTCTGTAGTACTACCCAGAGATCTGATGGAGACCTTTGTACATCTCCTTCATACAATACAAAGGAGCACTATTTCCTCCTTTGTCTGCTGATGCACTGCAAAATACAACCTGACCTAACTGCAAAGAGGTTCATCTCAGGGCTGTCAAATTTACTTCTGTGTTCGTTTGATCTTGGGGTATTTACCTTTCATAATATTCTCTTCTTTCATTTGCCAGTAGCGTCTGTATTGATAATTGATATTTCCATTCACTTATTTATACCCTATCTTGTTTCAAAAGGACCTTATTTTTTATAAGTATGTATGATAAAGAATAAGTAAAATTAAAGTAAGACATTCAAGGAAGGGGAAAAACACAATATACTCACAGAAGTGAGTTTAGACCACAAACTTCCATAAAGTTTTATACTGTGGTCAGAGATGGGACACAATTTGGGCCTCAAATCTTTTACCAAGCAAATGGAAAGGGGAAGCATGACCTGAGCAAGCTTAAAGAATCCATTAAGGAAAATCAATCAAGTCAAACAGGTGGAACACAATTATTCCTGATAGTCAACTAAAAAATTCCTCTAGTGTGTTCACAGAGACTATGAGAGGTGTAAAAGGCAACTTTGATAACATTCTTATGCCCCATTACTGATAAATTTGTTGCTTTACTTGCTGTCTAGCTTGTGTAGGAATTCTTATCATTCCAGGATTATATTTGGACCCCCACATCTGTGCTCATTGAAACCTGATATAGAGACTGGTTGGTCCTGAATAAACAGGTCACTTTTTCTATCCCTTCTACTCCCTGATGAGCACATGATGTTTTTTATTTTTTCATGAGCCTGTACAATTTCTTACAGTGTCCTCTTCCTAGATTACCTTTGCTGGATGTATTAGCTCCTTATTGCTGCTATAACAAATTAGTCCAAATTTAGAGGCTTAATACAGTACAAATTTATTATCTTATAATTCTGGAGGTTGGAAGTTCCAATGGGTTTCACTGGGCTAAAATCAAGGTTTCAGGAGGGCTTTGGAGGCTCTAGGAATAAATCGTTCCCTAACCTTTTCCAGGTTCTAGAAGCCACTTGCATTCCTTAGCTCCCAGACTTCTAGCAACCACATCACTTTAAGCTTTGTTTCCACCATCACAACTCCTTCTTTGAACCTATCTTTCCTGCCTCCCTCTTTCACTTATAAGGGGCCTTGTGATTACACTAGACCACTTGGCTAACACAAGACAATCTCCCCATCTCAAGAGCCTTAATTTAATCGCATTGTAAAGTTCTTTCCACCATGTAAGATAATATGTTCACAGATTCCTGGGAGTAAGATGTGGCTGTCTTGGGGTTGGAAAGGACATTATTCTGCTTAAACACAAGAGAATTGTGAAAAGGAGGGGTGGGCTCTGGGCTGTACTATATAATATAAAGCATCCTTGGTAAATATATCTATCAGACAGGGTCCAGGAAGCCAAGCTGGGTGGTACCAGGTTGTTCAGTAGGGGGAACTGAATAAGGAAACCTAGTTACATAGAGGATACCGAAGCTTGAAACAAAGGAAAGTGAGGTCACTCAGAAAGTACTGCAAAAGATGGTGTTACCTGCGC
This sequence comes from Marmota monax, assembly GCF_021218885.2. NCBI lineage: Eukaryota > Metazoa > Chordata > Mammalia > Rodentia > Sciuridae > Marmota > Marmota monax. The sequence goes on from NW_026693245.1 coordinate 10,796,438, forward strand.
CCAGGGGCCAGGGTCTCCAGGGTGAAAGAATGGAGGAGGCATTGCCTTGGAGGAGATGTGCTCATGGAACAGGTCCAGCCACAGTGGAGATGCTGCCTCCTATGAAGAGAGGGAGGGGGAAAATACTCTGGCTTCTCCTCTTCTCCAATACACATCTCCTACCAGAGCCTATTATTTATTGGCTAAAGCAACCAAATAAGAAGGCTATAGTTGGTGGGCCCCTATGAAACAACGCCTAAAATGGAAATGACAAACAGTGAATGGAAGAGGAATAGGCAAATGGCCCGTACATCTCATGTGGTGAGCCAGTGCAAATGAATGTGACATCTGGTACCCTTTTTCTTTGAGCCCATCCATAGGCACTGGCATTCAGTATAGTGAAGGGGGGAAAAAAGGACATGCATGTGTGTTGAGGGGGATGGGAGTAGAATCAACTGATTTTCTCTGTGATAGCATTTCTCCAAGGAATAGATATGAAAAGACTTTCAGCCATTATGAAAAGGGCACGTGTTTTCTCTTAATGGAATCCTATGGGTAATTGTTCCCTCTGATGGTTCATCTCAATTCCTCCTGCCCTTTCTCCCTCTGCCTCTGCTTCCTCCTTTTCCCTTCTCTTTTTCTCTTCCTCCCCTATTGTTCCCCTCTGCCTCCCCTTTCTCACTGCCCCATTGCACCCTTTCCTCTTCATTTCCTTTCTTTGTCCTCCACCCACCACTCTTTCATCCTTTTCTTACATTCATTTCTCCAAGCACAGCTTTTATCAATCAACAGGCACATTCTAACAAGTGACAGTTTTAGGTGACTGTCTCCATTCTTCCTGCTCAGCTCGTCTACCATTCCCTTTGTTGATTGCAGTAATTGCTAAGACCATGGACTTCAGAATTATTTTAATGGCATCTCTTATTTTACAATTTTATCATATTTAGCACTGTTCTTAGGACCCAAATCAATATGTGATATTGAACCCTCCTTAAATTCAGTTATCTGGATTGCTCTTACCTTTGACACCTGTCATTTCCCTGGATATTCTAAGATGTCTTGCTTATTCTTGTGAGGCCCCATCTCTAGGGGACTTTTGGGGGGCTCTTATGTAAGGCTATAAATAGTAAAAGATCACGACCTTGATTCTCACATAAAAGAGGCACACAAGTATAGGACAGCAGGTTTCTTCTGGAATTCTAATCATTGCTCAGGCTTCATTATCTATGCACTTAAAGGGTCCATGCTGAGGGGAAATGAAAAATTTTTCATAAAAGATGAGCTTCTATTGGAAGAACTGAGACCTTAGATACAGTCAGCCTTGCTAAGATATCTGCAGTTGATAATATATAAAGCAATTGGTTGTTTAGTTTTGGGACTACAGGGGCAGAGCTTTGAATTTGTTACACCTGAGCCTCGTACGGTATTGACATGGTGCCTCCCAGGGAGGCCACAGAACCCAGACTCTCATTCCAGATTTCCTAGGATTCAGTCCTGGCTCTACCACTTTCTAGCTGCATGACCTTGAGCAAGTTACTTAATCATTCTGTATTTCAGTTTCCTCAACTGTAAAATAGGGTTGGTAATAGCATTTGCCTCTTAGCACTGAGAAAATTAGGTAATTTAATATAAAGTGCTTAGAGCCAAGTCAGGTACCTAGTAAGAGCTCTGAAAAATTTTCTCATTCTTTTGATTTCCCTCTTCCTACTGGTTGGCCTCTGTTTTTAAATATGTTCATGTTCTTAAGTATGTAATATTTTTCTAATAAGATGTATCTCTGTGTTTGACTTGGTCTCAGTCCACACATTTTTATCTGTTTCTTGCTTTTTCAACAGTATATTTTTGAGATATAGATTGTTGCCTATATTTGCATCTATTCATTGCTTCCACCTGCTTCATGCTATATCTGCCTCACCAAACAGGACACATTTTACCTTTATTGGCCGCTGGCCTAGTGATGATCGCTATGTTGCCCCAACTCCTCACCATCAACAATACCATGGCAAGTACATTTGAACAGGGAGTGGGATCACCAGGTCCGAGAACATGCACCATCCTCCTGTGAGGATGCCAGGTTGCTTTCCAGTAGGGCTGTGGTGGTTCATACTCCTACCAACAGTGCATGAGAATTCCTGATTTTACCCATCTTTCCTATGACTAGACATTAAATACTTCTCCAAATTGGGTGCAGTGTGTCATTTAGTCATATTCATATTCATTTTCAATTTTCTGATTATTTGTGAGATTCTACATGTGTCCTTTTGTTCATTCAGCCAGTAGGTTTCCCCTTAGGTGAATTATCTATGTACCATGAACTTCTGCTTTCAGGTATGGTGCCTGTAGTGGACCAGTGTTCAACCCCCAATAGTTAAAGATTTAGAAAAGAAAGATTAAAAAAAATTTATGTATATATTTAAAGGTATTGGAGAACTTCGGGCAATTAATACTTAAGGGACAAAATCCCAGAACATGAGGAGGTTAGTTATTATTCTGTGGCAGTTTTTTTTTATTTGGGCCATTTTGCAATTTTAGGTGTGGGGCAAGAGGTTGAAAATATGGAAAAAATATCTTTCAGAGAGTTTTTACTAAGAGAGAGAAAACATCAACCTAGTGGGTCTTTAAAGGCAAATAATCATTAGATCCTTAAGGGGTCAGATTTTTTTTTTTTGTTTGTTTGTTTTTGTGAAGGGAGGGATAGAAGAACACACTGCTGATGTCCCCCTTGAGGCACTTGTTAAACATTAATGCTAAGTGGGCAGGTTCCTAAGAAAATCTCTAAAAAGAGTATAGAGGGCAGTGTTCTCAGCCCTTTGAACTGAGGAGTCAGGAGAGTTCTTGATGAACCAGAGGAGAGCCCCTGGAGAACACAGCAGGCTTTTGTGTGGAACTCTGGGGTGCTGTGTTCTTGATGCAGAAGTACTGCAGAGGGGGACAGATCCTCAAGTAAGCAACCTTGATGACAGGATCATGGTGGCTAGTCTCTATTCATCTGCCCAGAGAAGAAAAGGGTCTATATTCTCTGGAAGAAGATAACTTCATTCAGAGCCTATACAGGTTTTGAGGTATAGCATCTAAAGATCTAGCTTTCAACTGAAATTTAGCAGGCACACCATGAATCATGAACACATGATTTTATGGGGAGAGCATTGGAGGATATATGAAAATATCAGAAACTTCAATTTCCTTCATAATATAAGTATAAATTACATTAACATAATTGAATTTTGATTTCTGCAGCCCAACAGAACTCCACTCTTGGTTAAAAGACTTAGGATGTAGCTGGGTGGTGGCAGTTGTTAACTGAGAATATCATCCCTTGGTGGATGCCTAAATGAATTATTTTGGATTGGTTCCGAGAAGGAGTGGAATATTCTGGAATTTAAATGGAGTACTTAAATCTAAGATTGTTCGTGATCTATGTTCTGGATCCTGTTGCTGTGTTGTAAAGTATGCATAGCCACTAGGAGGAATATAAAAAGTAGAAGGAGGGCTGGGGTTGTGGCTCAGTGGCAAAGCATCTACCTGAAACATGTGAGGCACTAGGTTCGATCCTCAGCACCACATAAATATAAATAAACAAAACAAAGATATTAACAACATCAACAACAACAACAAAATAAAATTAAAAAGTAGAAGGAGAAAAAGAAGGAGAAAGAGGAAAAAGAGAAGAGGAAGAAGGGGAGGAGAAGGAAATAGACTAGAAATGGAATTCTGTGTTTTTGCTTCTTCTTTCTATGTCTGAATTGACATAAAACCCTTCAAGATAGCCCTTTTCACCTCTGTTCCCACTTGCCTTTTTCTTTGATTTAACATTTTCAAGAGTTGAGAGAGAGCTAGGGATATAGCTCAGTTGGTAGAGTGCTTGCCTTACATGCACAAGGGCCTGGGTTTGATCCCAAGCACCAAAAAAAAAAAAAAAAAAAAAAAAGTTGAGAGAAATGTCATAGTACTCTTATTAGCTTATTAGTACACAAACCACTATTATGTAGGCAGAGTCAAAATCTAAAATCCCAGGTAGTGGAGGATACAAGGTCCTTAGATCCCTCTCCATTTCCAGATCAATGGCTTCCCTTATGTTCTCTGACCTAAATGCTATACGCCTTCCATCAAAAACAAACAAACAAAACGTTCCTATTTTCTAGTCAACTCAGAACTACTGATTATAGGCTTTGCTAAACCATTCCCACAAGGATTATTCCATGTCATCAATACAGCCATTATAGCATTTACCTAGAAACTTAGTTTTGCCCTTGTCTGTGAAACCAATTGCACTTGGTTATTTGCTTTCTTCTCCTATTCCTCTTCCTCTTCTTCCTCCTCCTCCTCCTTTTTTAGCAAATACTTTTTACTTTTGCAGCTATGTACCAGGCTCTGCACCAGGTTCTCAGGATTCAGAGAGGTATAAGACAGACCTTGCATTCAAGAGGCCCACAGACACTGAGCAGGCAATCGTGATAAATATGATACTGTTAGGGAGAGGCACTGACTCTTAAGAGCCCACAACCTTCTTTTGCTTTTAATACAAAAGAAAAAAAAATCTCTTTGGGGTAGATGATGTCCAAGTCGAGTTTTGGAGAATGAAGATGAAATATTCAAGTCAGAAGTGAGAAAGTGAGCAAAGGGCATTCTAGGTAGAGGGTACAAAATAAAAATTGTGTTCCTGTGAGCATGCTAAGTGTAAATGGAAGAAGTGGTGTAAATAGCCATTAAAGAAAGCTGGACATGAAGTTGGTACAAGGAGCACTCATCCTGAACTAGGTTCAGGGAACCCTGGAAGGTAAAAGCTGAGGCCTAGCACTGAGCTGAGAGCATGCAGGAAACAACTTTTCCCTGTTGGAGCGGAAAGGAGATGAGAGGCAGGTGAGATCCATCAAGACCAGATCAGGGAGTATGTGTCTGTCTTGTGGAAGAACTTGGACTCTAAAATTATGGCCACAGCACTGCAAGAAAAAAAAAAAAAACGGAATAGGGAGGACATGATCAACTTTGCATTTTAGAAACTCTCTCTGGCCACATGATTTTGAGGCTAACAAGTTGGAATCCAGAAGGTAAGTGTGAAATGATGTGGGGCTGGTTCAAGGCAATAGTGGCAGAGTTGGAGAGAATATTAAAAAATACACAGAGAATGTGAAATTGGCACATCTGACATCTGACTGGGAGTTTTATGCTAGGATCTGAGGGGAAAGGGTCAAGCATCAAGCATGGAGAGAGAGAGAGAGAGAGAGAGAGAGAGAGAGAGAGAGAGAGAGAGAGAATCATAGAGATATCATTCCTGTGAGGGCAATTCCAAAGCAGGTTGAGATGGTTCAGGACCCAGGTAAACTGTTTGCCTCAAACAGGACAGAAAGTGCTGTCTTTGGGGTTCTACTGTCCTCCCTTCTGCCTGGTCCCCTGATTTTGAAATAATGGTAGACTCTCGTCTTTTTGCCCATAGGAGACCCCAAGTCCTGTCTTTTTGGTAAACGTGGATCTGCTTTTTATAAATTGTCTCTTGTTCTGTTTGCCCTCAGATTACAGAGCAGGGATATGTGAATAGAAGATTTGGGGAAGTTTCAGTTTCATCTGTCCATGATCTGATTTGGACTTCTTGGAGGGAGAACTGGCCAGGGCAGGATGAGGAAGAAGTTGGCATGAGGTGGGAGGAGCATTTGCCTATTGTTTCATTGCTATATGGAGCCAAAGAGCAAATAAAAAATTACGTTCCTGTGAGTGTGCTAAGGGTATATAGCAGAAGTTGTCTAAGTAGCCATTTAAGAAAGCTAGATGTGAAGTTGGTCCAAAGAGATCGGGTGCTGAGCCTGGACTCAGAGAACCATGGAAGGCAAAAGCATGGTCCCTTACCAAGGATAAGTACATGGGGGTGGGTAAATGGAAGAAGTGGTGTAAGTAGCTATTAAAGAAAGCTGGACATGAGTTGGTACGAGGAGCACTTATCCTGAACTTAGGTTCAGGGAACCCTGGAAGGTAAAAGCTTCAAGGCAGTAGTGGCAGAGTTAGAGAGAATATTCAAAAAATACACAGAGAATGTGAAATTGGCACATCTGACTGGGAGTTTTATGCCAGGATCTGAGGGGAAAGGGTCAAGCATGACCACTAAGGAGAGAGAGAGAGAGAGAGAGAGAGAGAGAGAGAGAGAGAGAGAGACTGACTGACTTCTTGGAGAGAGTAAATGCAGGGCACCATAGGCTGATACTTTTTTGCTGGATCTAAGAGAGCAAGGTCATATAGAAAACCCTCCAAAGCCCAGTAATGGTATGAATGACCCATGGCTGTGTCATCAATGGGATTCTTCAGCATGGTCTGGATGGTTCTTTACTGGGGGTTATTGGAGAGGGCTCCATGCAGCAAGGTGCATGGTGATACTGAATGATGACTGAGTCTCCATTCCTCAGAGATGTCTGATTCTGTGATGCTCCAAGAATAGCTCATGGTATAGGGCTCACAGCATCCTTGACTGTTGTTTCATTTAGATCAGGGTTGTCACAAGAGACTGGCAGCAGAAATTTGGACTTGGCTTTTCTTTATAGCTTGGAAGGAGGAGTTATATCAACTGAACTAAACTTAAGTTTGCTTAAATCAGTATTAGTCTAACAGGAAAATAAAGTGTTTTAGATTTGAAATTATGCAGTCCAAAAGAACTCTTAACATTTGCTAGAAATGAGGGTTTATTTTTTAGCTCTTTTGTCAGGAAGGCATTACTTGAATTGCATTTACCAGAAGTGAAGATTGGAGTAAATGCTATGTTTAAAGAACATTACTGGGCTTTATTGCAATTCCTTAAAGTTAATGAGTTCACTTTATAGGTAGTTAGAGGTTTTAAGTTTTCCAAAGTGTCTCTAAGCTTCTGGGAAATTACTAAACTAATTTATTGATTGTATGAGTGTGCTTAAGCATTAATCCTGTAAGTCATTTGTGTTTGTGTGTGAATAATTATATCTTACATAACTCACCTTGTCCCATTAATTGAGATATTATGATAAATGTGAAGAAAACATTTATCTACTTATAATAAAAATGGTGGTTAATCCTGAAAGATTATACATATGGTAATATTTATAAAAAGAAGCAAACATATGGTATGCCCTTTGCTTAACAGTAACAAAAATAAGCATAAGCAAACTTTTGAGCCAGAGACTTATTTGGGATACTAATATTTTATAGCTAACTCAGAACACATTCTCATTCTGGTTACCTTGGCACAGAACACTATTGCTTCTGAATATTATTTATTGTGCATTCTATGATGTTATCACTGTATTAAGCAAGATGAAGGCATTAGAATTTTGTATCAGCCCTAATTCCTGTACTCAAGGTACAGTGTTTTCCTCTTAGAGTAACATGACTGCCATTTGGGTCCCAGAGCATTTGGCAGAGCTATAGAGACCTGTGCTTCCCAGTGAATTTGAATCATAAAACTCTCACTGAATTATGGTTCAATGGAGGGGAGAGTACGAGCCTAATTTACTTTAACATTTATATACTGAAAAGTTTCTGAAATATGTCTCCTTCCTGTTGACAATTCTATTTGCACACAGAGATGCTCTGACCTTTTCTGGAGTGTGGAGATGCTGTTAAGACTTATCTTTCCTTAAAGTAAAAAAAGTGAAAATCCCTTATAACTTGAAAATTGTGTAAATCTGAGCTACTCTGTATACTCTGTATGCTCTGATGCTTTGGAGCATCAGGACGTTGTCCCTACTTCTGGATGTTACATGTCTGTCTTCTATGTGATTTTTTTAAAATCTTTTTTGGGGACTGACCCACAACCAAGGACTCTGTACTGCTTCACTAGGGTACTCATGCCCCATTCCACAGCTGTCTGAATGTTTACTTCAGCCTACATATACTTTCTTTCCATCTGTGTGAGCCAGCTGAGTTAGGAAACATCTGTCATTCTATGAAGGCTCCGATATGATTTGAATTTGTTTTCTCCCAAATTCAGGTATTAAAACTTAATGACCAATATGCGGTGGGCCTTTTAGAGTGATTAGACCACGAGGGCCCTTTCCTTGTGGATGAAATTAAGTTCCTCATGAAGGAGGCTTTATGCAGTATTCAGCTCTCTTCCCCTTCTGCCTTCTGCCATGTGAGGATGCAGTGTGCTTCTCCACTGGAGCATGCAGCAACAAAGTGCAAACCTGGAAAGACAGAAGCCCTCTCCAGGCAACCAACCTTCTGATGACTTGATCCTAGACTTCTCAGTCCATGAAACTGTAAGCAATACATTTATGTTCTTTATGAACTGTTCAGGTTTTGGTATTTTTCTATAGCAGCACAATGTACTAATGAAGGCTTATTCTCACTCTAATCTCCTCAACATTGGAGTAGACACCTAAACTTGGAAGTTTACATCAGATTTTAAAAGTTCTTATAAATATTTGTGGTTCTTTTTATTGCATTTGCTCATTTTTATCCTGTGACAAGAAATATTTGAACATGGCTACATGTTCTTTGAGTTTAATCAGTTTTGTTGATTCACTAGATTGATTCAAAGAGGTTAACATCTTTGCACAATTAATTATTCCCTTTAATTACCTACTTAAGTTGAGTTTCCTGATCTAAAATCCAAAGCACTAGGTACTGATCCTCTTCATCTTTGAGCTCAACCAGAATTGTTGAGTGTTGATTTATATAAGAAAAGTGTGTTTTGGTCAACTTTTTCATTGCCATGACTCAAAAGACCTGACAAGAAAACTTAGAGGAAGAAAAGTTTATTTTGGCTCACAGTTTCAGAGGTTCAGTCCACAGTCAGCGAACTCCATAGCTTTGGGTTCAAGGTAAGGTAGAACACCATGGTGAAAGGACATGATAGAAGAAAGCAGCCGAGACATGAGAGGTAGGAAGCAGAGAAAGAAAGCTGCACTCACCATCAACAAAATATAAACCCCAGAGTCAGGTTCCCAGTGACCTACTTCTTCTAGCCACACTCCATCTGCCTATACTTACTACCATATACTTATCCATATTAATGGATTATTCCACTGAGTAGGTTATAATTCTCATAACCTCATCATTTCACATCTGAATATTTTTGTATTCTCTCTCACACAAGGTTTTGGGGGATATTTCATATCTAATCCATAATAGGTTTATTAGTGAATTGTGGAGATTGTATTTATATATTAGGGTTAGTAATACCATATCTTAGGACTCTTGAACCCCATTGTCAAGGCCTCCTTTTCAAAATATTTTTCTGGATGGATACAACTTTACCTGTACTTACTTAATATGGAAGTAATTAAAAATCCTTAGTATTGGACTTCAGTTTCTTGTTCCTATACATAAGGAGCTTAGAAGTTGCCACTTGGTCCTGACAAGTAAAAAGTGAAATGAATTAAAACATTAACTCTCCTTTGATCTGTGAGAGGTCAGGACTTGGGAAAAATCACTGCTACAAGACTAGAAAGACAGACTGGCAAATACAGGCGCTCACAGCTTACCTGAGCAGAGGCTCACAAGTGGAAATTGCTTTGGAAACCAGTGCTCTGGTAGAAAAACCTGAATTGTAATTGGCAAATTGCTGGAGGCTCAGTGTGGTCAACTCTGAGAGTCAAAGATTCCAGGGAAACCTAGTCATAGGAGGCCAGAGAAAAATTCCCTCTTTCTTCCAGTGGCAGCAGGGGTAGGGGTGGGAAAAACAATTTTGAAATATGCCCAAAAACTGTTTTTCTTAATAAGGTCTTCCCTCAAGAGAAAGTATTTAACCAGAAGTTAACCTGATGACCTTTATCAGAGCAGAGCTATCAGAGCAGAGTGGAGGGAAGGTAAACATCCCAGTTCAGCTGGCTTTAGCTATCTTGTTATGATTTGGCTGTGGAATATCCATCAAAGTCTCATGTGCTCAGAAGTGGGGATTTGGGGAGGTGATTGGATCACGAAGGGCTCTGATTTCATAATTAGATTAATCCATTGGTGGCTGAATGACCTTCTGGGAGGTGGAACCTAGTTGGAGAAATTGGTTACTGGAGTGTGCCCTGGAATTGTTTATCTTCTTTTCAGCCTCTTCCTTCTCTCTGCTGCCATGACCCAGGAAGCTTTCCTCTGTCATGTCGTTTGGCCATGATGTTCTCCCTGACCTCAGGTCCAAAGCAATGGAGCCAGCAGACCATGCACTGAGACCTCTGAAAATGTGGGCCAAAATAAACTTTTTTACCTCTAAGTTGTTCTTGTCAGATATTTTGGTCACAGCAATGAAACACAATCTGTCCCACCTAAAGTGGGAAAACTAAGAAGCATTTAGGAATTTAACAGTCCAGAGTCATAGGCTCATTAAAACAGAGACTTAATTATTGAACTATAGAATGCTTCTCCCCTCCCATACCTACCACTATGTTTCTATAGGTATATTGAGAGTGGTATCATCTACCCAGTACATCATATTCAGCTACCAACAAAAATATGAAAAGGCTTACTAAAAGGCAAAATGCACAATTTGAAAAGATAGAGCAGGCATTGGAATCAGTCATGTCAGGGATGTTAGAATTATCAGACCAGGGATTTAAACCAATAGTGATTAATATGTGTTCTAATAAAAAAAGTAAACAGTATGCAGAAACAGATGGACAATAAAATAGAAATATTGATACCATAAGAAAGAAGCAAAAAGAAATGCCAAAGATTTAAAAAAAGTAAGAGAAATGAAACATGTCTTTGATGGGCTTATTGGTAGACCGGACATAGCTGAGAAAAAAATGTATATATTTTTTTTTTCTGAGCTTGAGGTTATCTCAAAAAAGAACTTTTCAAACTAAAAATTAAAGAGAAACAAAAACTGAAAACAAGAGATTACCCTAGAGCTGTGCAATAAGTAGAAAAGCTACAGATTCTGAATAATGCATAATGGGAATACCAAGAGAAAAAAAAGAAAGAAATATTTAAAAAATAACTGATTATTTTCCAAAACTATAAATCCTAAATTAAAATACACCAAAAAACTCATATAAAATCACATGTCCAGAAAACTTAGAAATCATAAAGCAAGATAAACGTCAAAAAAAAAAAAAAGGAAAAGAAAAAGAAAAACAACAAAAATAAACAAGAACAAAAAGCAAAAACAAAAACACACCACATACTACACTAATCAGCATATTCAAACTTCGGGAAATCAAAGATAGAGCAAGAAAACATAATCCTGAATGAAGTCAGTGGAAATAAACATCTTGCCTATAAGGAAACAGAATTTGATCCCAGTTTAAGCAACAATGGATTACATGCATCAATTAAAAGACAGATATTGTCAGAATGGATGGTAAAACCTGAATGATATGTGTCTAGAGAAATCCACTTTAAATATGGACATATAAAAACTAAAAGTAAGTGATGGAGAAAAATATACCCCGCTAACACTAATAAAAAGAAAGCAAGAACAGCTGTATTAATTTTAGATGGAGTTGACTTGATGCCAAGAAAAGTTATCAGCTAGCCTGTTGAATAATGAAATGGTGCTGAGAAAACTTGAAATTCAAATGTAACAAAATGACATTGGACACCTGTCTCTCATCCTGCACAAAACTTAAAGTTGATCAAGGACCTAGGCATTAATTAGACTAGAAACCCTGCATCTATTAGAAGAAAATGTAAGCCCAACTTTTCATCATGTCAGCTTAGGAACCAGATTCCTCAACAGACTTCTAAAGTAAAAGAAGTAAAATCAAGAATCAATAAATGTATCAAACTAATGGGATTTTATCAAACTAAAAAGCTTCTTTACAGCAAAGGAAAAAATCAAGAACATGAAGAAAGAGCCTACAGAATGGGAGAAAATCATATGTACCTCAAATACAGCATTAATCTCCAGGATATATAAAGAACTCAAAAAACTTAACACTAAAACAAACAACAACAACAACAACAACAAAACAATAACAAATAACCCAATCAATAAGTGGGCAAAGGAACAGAACAGACATCTCACAGAAAAAATATGATTGGCCAACAAATATATGAAAAAATGTTCAATATCACTAGCAATTAGAGGAATGCAAATTAAAACTACATTGAGATTCCATCTCAATCCAGTCAGAATGGCAATTATTAAGAATTCAAGTAGCAATAAGTGATGGTGAGGATGTGGCGAAAAAGGCACACTCATACATTGCTGGTGAGACTGCAAATTGGTGCAACCACTCTGGAAAGCAATATAGAGATTCCTCAGAAAATTTGGAGTGAAACCACCATTTGATCCAGTTATCCCACTCCTCAGCATATAACCAGAGGACATAAAATTAGCATACTATAATGATGGCAGCCACATCGGTGTTTATAGCAGCTCAACTTACAATAGCTAAGCTATGGAACTAACTTAGGTGCCCTTCAACAGATGAATGGATGAAGAACCTGGTATATATACACAATGGAATATTTCTCAGCCATGAAGAAAAATGAAATTATGGCATTTGCCAGTGAATGGATGGAACTGGAGGTTATCATGCTAAGTGAAATAAGCCAATCATAAAAAACCATACACTGAGTGTTCTGATATGTGGGTGCTGACTCACAATAGGCAGGGTGGGGATGAGAGTGGGGGAGTGGGGGGATGAGTGGAAGTTCACCGGATTGGACAGAGGGGAGTCAGGGGAAAGGAGGTTAAAATGGGAATGAGAGAGACAGTAGAATGAATTGTACATGACTTTCCTATGTTCATATATGAATACACTACCATTGTAACTCCATATCATATACAACCACAAAAATGGGAAGATATACTCCATGTAAGTATGTATGATATGTCAAAATATATGTATATAATTAAAAAAAATTAAAATTAAAAGTTATCAGGGATAAGGAGGGACATTACATAATGATACAGGGGTCATTCTTTGAGAGGAAATAATATTTCTTAACTTGTATTTGCCTAACAATAGAACATTAAACTATATGAGGCAAAAAGTGATAAAAGTACAAAAAGAAATATATGCATTCACTAGTAAAGTTGAAGACTTCATCATCTCTCAGAAATGGATAGATCTAACAGGCAAAAAAATCAATAAGGACATAGTTGAACTCAACACTACCATAGATCACCTGTATGTGATGCACATGTGCACGCTAATGCAGGATGCACTTTTCCTCAAGCCCACATGGAATCTTCACCAAAAAAAAAACCCACATTCCGGGTTGTAAAACACACCTTAACAAATTTAAAAGACTACAAATCATACAATGTCTGCTCTCTGATCATAATGGAATTCAAATAGAAATCAATAACAGAGAGATAGCTAGAAAAGACCAGAAATTATGGAAATTAAACAACATATTTCTAAATAACATGAAATCAAAAAAGAAACTTATAAATATTTTTAACTAAATGAAAATGAAAATATGATTTATCATATGTGAGATGCAGCAAAAGAGTACTTAGAGGAAAATTTATAGCACTGAATGCATATATTATACCAAGTATTCAAGGGGCCACCTTGGGAAATTAGAAAAGGAAAAGCAATTTGAATCCAAATTAAGCTCCCAAGAAGAAATAATAAAAATTAAATCAGAACTCAGTAAAATACAAAATAGGAAATCAAAAGGAAAAATAAATATACCAATCAATACAATTTATAAATATCTAGCCAGGCTAAGAAAAAGGAGAGAGGACAGAAATTACTAATATTGATGATCAAAGAGAGGGCATCACTATAGTTGTAGGGATAATAAACAAATATTATGAACAACCCTATACCCACAGTTTGGTAATCTAGATGAAAAGGACTAATTCTTTGAGAGATTAAAAAAAAATACACCAAGACTCACACAAGAGGTAGATGATCTGAGTAGTGATGTATCTATTAAAGACACTGAATTAATAATTACTAACCTTCCAAAACAAAAGCACCAGGCCCATATGATTTCACTGATGAATTCTACAAATTGTTTTAAGAAGAGTTATGCCAATTATCTACAATCTCTTTCAGAAGACAGAATGTTGAATCCAACATTGCCCTAACACCAAAACCAGACAAAGACATTAGGAGAAAACTGTAGACCAAGATGTCACCTCCACATAAGTCCAAAAATCCTCAACAAAACATCAGCAAGTTGAATTCAACAATGAAATACTCACCATGACCAATACACAAGGAGGGTTCAACATAATGTAAATCAATTAACGTGATGCATTCCATTGACAGAAGGAAGGACAAACTCCACATGGTCATCTCAATATATGTAGAAGACACATTTGATTAAAATTAATACCTTTAATAAAAAAACTCCAAAAAATTAAATATAGATGGAATATACCTCAACATAATAAAGGCCACATGTGACAAACCAATAGCTAACACCATGATGAACAAGGAAACACTGAAAGCTTTCTAATATCTGAAAAAGGATGAAGAGGCCCACTTTCACCATTTTCATTCATTATGGTACTGGAAGTCCAAACCAAGCAAACATGCAAGAGAAAGAAATAAAGCCCATCTAAACTGGTAAAGAAAAAAATCAACTTGCTACTGTTTGCAGATGACATGAACTGATACATGCATACATATATATAAAATAAATATTTATATGTGAGTATATATAAATATTGAAATATAAAAAATAGTATTATATATTATATAACATAATGTATAAATATTTAAACAACTCTATGCTTTGATATATAATTATATGGCATATGACATGTATAAATATATATTATGTAAATATACATATAATGAGGGAAAAAATAAAAATCTATTAGAACTAGTAAATTAATTTAGATCAAGCTCTTACACCTTTCCCCAGAACTAACTCAAAAATGGATCTTAGACCTAAACATAAAATACAAAACTATAAAACTCCTAGAAGATAACATAGGAGAAAACCTAGAGGACCTTGGGAATGGTGGTAGATTTTTAGATGCGAGATCAAAAGCATGAAGCATGAAATTAACAATTGGTAAGCCAAATTTAATTAAAATTAAAAGTACTCTGTGAAAGACAACATCAAGAGAATGATAAGACAAGCCATAGACTGGGAAAAATATTTCCGAAAGTCAGATCTGATAAAGAACAGTTAAGAACGCTAAAGACTCAACAATAGGAAGGCAAGCCAGTTAGAAAAGGGATAAAAGGCTTTCACAGACACTTTACCAAGGAAGATATATATCCGTGGCGAGTACTGGTATGAACAGATACTTTATATCAAATGTCATCCAAGAAGTGAAAATTGAAACAACAATGAGATACTATTTCTCAGCAACTAGAATAGCAAAAATTCAAAACAATGACAATATCAGATGCTGATGAGTATGTGGAACAATAAGAAATCTGATTCACTGCTAATGAGAGTATAAAATGCTACAATCACTTTGACAGATAGTTTGGCAGTTTTTAAAAAAATGCAATATACTCTTCCAATATAATCCAGCAATTGTGCTCCTCGGTTTCCATTACCCAAAGGAATGGAAAACTCACATTCACAAAGAAACTTCTATATGGATGTTACAACAGCCTTATTCCAAACTTGGAAGTTACCAAGATATCCTTTAGTAGGTGATTGAACAATTATACTCTGGTAAATTCAGGCAATGGAATATATTCAGCAATAAAAAGATATGAGCTATACAACCAGGAGGGATGAATTGGCAGAGCACCGAGATTTTAAAACAAAGAAAATATTCTGTAAGATACTACGATGGTGGATACATGTCATTTTGTATTTGCTCAAACACATACAATATGTAACACCAAGAGCAAACCATGATGACATCTGTGAACTTTAGGTTGTTATGGTTTGTTAAGTAGGCTCATCAGTTCTAACAAATGTACCATTCTGATGGGGGTGCTTACAGTAGGGGGCTATCCATGTGTAGGTGCAGAGTGTACATGGGAAATCTCTGTACCTTCTTCTAATATTTCTGCAAGCCTAAAAATGATCTAAAAAGTAAAGTCTGTAATAAAAAAAAACTAACAAATATCTATTCCCTTAAAGAAATATTGAGTATTCTTCTTAACTCTTTTTTTTTTCAATAAGAAGCTTCTACCTAAACTCTCATTTAGAACACATATACTAAAATATAAAAAATAAACAAAAATGTTTTTTTTTATATTTTTCCTTTCCAATGATCACATTAATGATATGTTATTTTAAGTTGTAGTATCTGTCATGATATTATAGCCATTAGAGACCTCAGACTTCTCTATCCATTCTCTCAGTTTATTGTGGAAGAGAAAAGCATGAAACACAAAATTCAGCTGACCACAGTCAGGTTCCAAGGTCTGAAATTGTACTTGGAGAATGACCATAATTGGAATTGGAAACAGATTTAAGAGGGCAAATTAGAGCAGAGAGCGTGATTCAGTCTGGATGCCTTTGATTGTGTCTTACATATGAAAACTACTTCAACTCTGCAAATCAAGGCAATGCCAAAAAAGTTTGCATTGGCTCCTTTCTCAGGTGTTCTTTCTCTTGCTTTGTATGTTTTCTATCATTCTAAATCAAATCTTACGTTTCCATCTGATCCTTCAATCTTCTTCTGGAAAGGCAAGTGGCCCACAGGGCCTGGGACATGGCTGCAGTGTGGCTGGCAATTGATAGGGATCCAAAGTAATGCCAAAGTTGGGTCTGTTTGGAAAAATATTAGCGTGGGAAGTGAAGTGGGCAGGTGGCATTCACTAGGAGCCTTAACTGGTGGACAGAGGAAGAAACAAGTGGGATACAGATGGAGTGATTCTCAGTCTCCCTCTCTCAATGTTTCGTATTCTCTCTTCCTCCTAGTTTCTGTTCCCTGAGAACATCAACTTATCTGCCTGTGGTCACCAGCTCCTCTGTGCCACACAGTTGAAAAGGCTTGATGGCCCTTTCAGCTTGTCCCTATTACTAACTACCTCCATATCTTTTTTAGTTCTCAATTCTGGAGAGTAGGATTTGATTGGCTGAGGGCATCTTTTCTCACTAGGCCAGTCCGTAGACGTATTGCTAGGTCTTTAGAAGAACACTGCTGATCCAATTGGCTTGATGAGTTGTGACCCAAGTTGAGGATTGAGTCACATGGTATGGATGTGGTTAGTCATGCCATTGGGGCTGTGGGTAGGCAATTTTCCTCAAGAGAAAGACTATGGGTGGCGGGCCTCCTAAATCTAGTTGTGGCTCTAGATCACATAGTTATGAACCATGGAGGAATTCTTGTTTTCATTGCAAGACTTTTCCTTTCCCACCTTAATTCTTGTACTGAAATAAAGTGTGTAGGTTAAAAACTTTCACTTTATTTCCTAGAAAATGAAAAAGAGCCTTTCCTATATGCAAAGACCTTCAGATGATGTTTACTCCACAAAATGAAATGTCAGGGGAAAAAAACCCCAACCAACTAAACAAATATCATTTATATTGTGTAACATGAAAGTGCTAGTTGGAAGCTTAATAGCTTTCATCTATTTGGGTCTTCCTACTAACCTCTATTTTTCTCCTCTCAATTTGCAATGCTATGGGATTAGGATTCACAGAAGGAGACTTTTAAATGAGGCAGGAGGGGAAGAGGGCAACAGATATTTTTTTTGAATTTATGATCACTAGGAACTTGATTTTAGCAAATCAGTTTGATTTAGCAATCAGTTTGAGGAGCACTATGTTCTAGTGGTGGCACAGGCTAGATAGGGTGGCTGCCATGCTTCTCAGACACACTCGTTTTGCAGTTTGATAATGCTGCTGCCTGCTGCAGGTTTGCATAGAGGGAGGACTGGAAACCTGATTCAACATGAAAGATTTGGTGTGTGTGTCAGGGGAGCAAGAGAAGGCATTGGAGGCCTGGATATTTTATTGATGTACTAAAATACTGACACCGATTTCTACTGGCCATATATGAGTTTCGTTTCTTCATTGTCGTATTTCAGATATGCCTCAGTTTCGTGTAAACAAATTTTCGTAGGCCATCACCATAGTAACATTAGTAACTGTGAATGCTTCTCTATTCTATTGAATGCTTCTGTAACTTATTAAATTTGTGTGCTATGTTCCACATCTTTGATACCACACAAAAAAATAGATGAGTTGGTACTTTTCCCATTTTTCAAATTAGGAATCTAAGGACCAAAATGTCAAGCAGCTTGTCAATTTCCCATATGCAAGAGTGATAGGAGAAGAGGGCATTCCAGCTGGTCTATCTGAAGCTAAAACTTGTGTCTCTGAGACATGCCATGCATCCTACATGCTTTCTGGTCTGGGTGTGAATTTCAGGGTAGGCTTCTGGATGAGCAAGGAAAGTTAACGTACCACACACCTTAAAAATTAAGTCCCCATCAAGTCACCCCTCAAGCTGAATAGAAGCCTTCATTAGAAACTTCAGCCCATTGAATTTGATTTTTTTGTTTTGTTTTCTACAATGTCCCACAAACTGTCTTAGACAAAAAACCTCTGTCCTTTCTTTGTTCTTGCATAGCCCTCTCATACAGAGCTCACCACACAATCAGCAAGATGGATATTTGTGCATCTTTTCTCCACTGTTGAAATGTGAGTTTTTAAGAGAAGATGCACTGGTCTTAAAATGTGTCCCAGGCAAATATCCTGTTTCTGCAGTTAGAAGGAATTACAGAGATGGATCAGTTAACAACTGTGTTTAAGAAATGTTTGATCTGCAAAGGCAGGATCATTCTTTTACTAATGGGCCCTCATTTAGAGGAGGGTAGAGGAGGTATAGAAGGGGCATTATTTAATCTAACATAGTCCTGCAGAAAAATGTCCTCTCTAGTTATGTTTTTGTGAAATCTCATTTATTTTCCCTTTCTGCACCTGACAATTCTGGTTCACAAATTAATCACTCTTTGCTCACTATGTTGTTCTCTGAAGGGAACAATTGTAAAATAGCTCATCCACAATTTATAGACAGAACTTCCTATAATCCAAAAGGGATGAAAAATAAAAATAAGAAAGGGAAGAGAAAAAGGAAGGTAGTAGCAAGTGGGGAAAGGAAAGAGGGAGGGGAGAGGACAGGAGGAGGGTGAAAGAGAGGGCAAGGGAGGAAGACAGAGAAGAAAGATTGACCCTAGGTCTCTCAGATCAACTGATTCTACCTACTTTTTCTTCAAAGTACCTTGCAGAGATTTCATATCTCCCCAGAGCACACGAGGATAGAAGCTCTAGGAGTCTATTTGATACCACTTCAGTGATGTCATATATGTGGGTAAAATTATATAAATCTGTTCTTCCATAGCATTGGTCAACTAATTATTTCATGAGAGAAATAAGGAGTCTCAGTTTTTACAGGAAGACCCTGAATGTGGTGTGAAGAGGAAGAGGACGCTTTGGCTCTTTCTGAAGGAGGAATGGAAAAGGATTTCTTCCCCACTGGGCAATGGAGAACAGATTTCTTTTATGCTGGGATCTGGGCAGGGGAGCAGAAGACAGGGCAGGCATGATCCTCACTTAATTTTAAGAGTAAGGCATTAGGGGATTTAGTTTTTACAGGCCACATGTCATCCTTGATGTGTCTTCTTTGCCTTTTCAAAGTATGATCAATCATTTCCCCTCTTTAAGATATCTATGATGCTATCACTAATGACCCTACTTTTTAAGGTCATATTTGACCTTAAGCTACTCCAGAGTCTTTGGCATTTTCTCAGAAATTATCTCATACTTCTCCTTCCAAAGAGGGGATACTTGTGGGGATTTTTTTGGGGGGAGGGGGGATTTCCATGGTGTGTGTGTGTGTGTGCCCACACATGCACACTTTCAAAATGGATGAATAGCCTTGGCAATGTATTGCATTATTGGCATTTTTTTGGCATTTGTGACTTGAGTTTATTTATATCTGTGCATTTCTTTCTTTTTCTAAGGACTGATGCTGTATTATGGAAGAACTCAGCAGAAACAAATTTATTTTATTTAACTTCTTTAATGGGAACATTGCTGACTTAATAAAATAGTGAAAGAGCATCAGCCTAGAATAAAAAGACTGTTTGAGTTTTAGGCCTGTGACAAACTAGCTATTTGATCTTGAGAAGTCACTTTACCCAAATTCCAGTCTTTTTCTGAGATAATGAAGGTGTAGTAGACTCAGGGTTCCTCACAAATGCTAGGATTCAGTGATTCTGTGAACTCCACATTCTCCAGCATGGGTTGTAAATGGTAGAAGGTTGAAATATGATATAAGGTTATTTTTGTAAGATAAAATTTATGCTCCATTTTAGGGGTGTCTGTTTCTTGGGACTATGATAGAGAGGAATTTGGGGGACTAGCTTTTATTCACTGGAGCTGTCCCTTATTATCCATTAACTATTTAGAGTTCAGAGTTCTGTGGACTCTGAATTTATTAGTAAAGATATTTGATATAGAAATTATAGGTAAGTATGAAGTTATTTGAATAAACCAATGTATGTATGGAGAAAAAAAGTTGGGTGGGGAGAAAGAGAAAAGTAAGCATTAGTCCATCTGTGTAGATCAGGAGAAGGATGTAACTAAACACATGTTGAGCTTCAGGTGGGAGCTTAGATGGCATCTGGAGAAGAGATGTTTGCAATATAAGCTGTGGCCATCTGTCAAGATAGGGACTGAGAGAACAGAGTAGGTGGATGGGAATGAATATATAAGAAGACAATCCTTAGTCTGAGTGAAGGTCTAATAGGTGACATTGATATTTCAGAATTCTTGTAATCAATTTTTTAAAATAAACAAACCATATTGGAACCATACTGAGACTTTGAGCAAGTCACCCAAGACAGAGCTGCTCCACAGCCCACTTTAATCCCATTGATCATCTTGTCATTTGCTGATAAGTCCAGAAATTTCTTAGACTAGTTTTGTGATGCCTGAGAAGGTGTAGTTTCTTCATCAACATCAAGGTAACAGAGAACCAGCCAAGAGCTTATTCTCCTTCCTTCAGGGTAATAGAGTTTGAGAAAGAGAAAATATATCTTAAAACCTTTTTATACAATGGAGATTCTTTTTTTTTTTTGTACCGGAAATTGAACTTAGGGACACTCAACCACTAAGCCATATCCCCAGCCCTATTTTTTTATAATCTTTTTAAAGAAACAATAGTCTATGAATATGTTTCTTCAGATGTTTCCAAAAATCCACATCAACTGATGGAGTTAAGAAAATTAATTAGAATTTTGAAATTTCAAAGAGAAATCAAAAAATGGATGTTAACTGTGTCAGAAATCATGAGATCTTTAGGCAAATAATCGCAGTCACTAGAAAGGAAAAATGATCTTTCGTTTATGCAAAAAATTAAATGTTGAACATCATTTGCAATGGAAAGACAGCTGCCCTAAACATTTAACTGATTCAGTGCAGAGATGTAAGGTGGATACTAATCTTTAGAGCATTTGCTTTTATTTCTCTACCATTTTCCCTAGTCTTAGCACAAGTGGATACATTTTTTTTTGTAATTGTTATGTATCTTACTAATATGGAACTGAAATATAAATTGACCATTTATATGTTACTGATAGAATTGGTCTACCAAATTTGCAAGTCATAATATATAGCTCAATTCATCAAGACTCAAACATTCTACACTTAGCAGTGGAAGACAGGAACCATAAAGATAAGGAGAAAACAGAATGCTTGAAGTATTTCATTTGGAAGTGAACTTTATGATTAGCTTGGACAGTAAAGTTGCCAAAGTAACATCTGAAGAAATTCAAAGTTATAATACTAAAAGCTACATTTGAATCCAAGCACTATACCAAGCATGTCATATATATATTATTATTTAGAGGAGGGGAAATTTTCATTATGAGGTGGAATTAGCAAAAGAAAGCTGTGTGAGACAGAGATGTTTTGAGTTTTGAAGAAACCATAGGGTAGAGCTCCCTAGAGGTTTGAAGAGTAGCTTTCTGGATTGGGGTGAAAGATAATTTAAGACTTGCAAGCAAGAAGAAAGGAATAGAGTATACCTGTCAAAGCAGACAATCCTGGTCTGGGACAGGCTGGGAAGGAGGAGTGGTGAGGTGGATACCTAAGGTGGGCACAAGTTATCAGCCTAAGGATTTACAATTAAGTCTAATTCAGAGTAATTCTGCAGCAAAAAATACCGTTTTTTAAATGATAGGACTTTTACTTGCCTTCTTTCTTTTGCTATAAATTGTTCATCATGAAAAGATGTGTGAGAAAACAATTACAAAACAAATTGCTTGTGAACATGTCAATCAAAAAAGGAAAAACAAGTGACATTCTGAAAACTTTAGTTATTACTTTGGGTTTTTTTTTTTCCTTAACAATCAGCACAAAGGCTTCCGTTTTCTTGTTTTCTCTCATAGCACTGTGCAATAGACCTTCATTTCCTTGGAGAGATTTTCAAACTTTTCAGTCACTCATTTTTTGTTCTATCTTATTCCTAGGAGGCTAGGAAAAACACTTTATTTGAAACATTTATTTATTTATTTTCCTCTTTCTGGACAAGAGAGAGAATGGGGCCAGAAATGACTGAAAGACGTTTTTAAGAAGAAAGGGGACAAGATGCCCTGAAATGGAAAAATAGATATATTACATAACTGCTTATTGTGCTATAAAATAGCATCTTCTAGAGTGACAGTTGTCCAAGTACTGGGCAGAAGACCTGTACTGGAGAGATAGAAAGGTTACTTCTCAAAAAACAAAACTTAACATATCATTGACACTTTATTTTGAAATAGTTTTGTGAAGAACGTGCTGCCCCAAACCATTTTTTTTTAAACTTTGCCTTTTTAAGCTTCATACCTTTTTTCTTCAAGGCTGTTTAGTGTCTACTCATTTATTTATTTATTTATTTTTTGAATCATGAACACAATATCCAGGTGACTGAGACCATTACGTTTCTTTTGTTTTTCCTAGATGAAATTAGTTCTGTAATCAATTTTGCAGGTTTAATCATAGAACTTCAAGGACATTGAATCTCCAAATCACCTTTATTTGGTTTTGAGAAATTTAATGTGTTTCTTGCTAATTTTTCTGCTTTGTCTTCCTCCCAGAGGGTGGATCTGGCCTCTTTTGTTTTCCATGTTTTTTCACTCTTTGGTAATAAATCTGATCATCTGTTGGACATTGTGTGTTTTTCTCCGTTTTAAAAAAGTAAAATACATTATGTTACTAAGAATCATTATAATACAATAAAAAAGAGGAGGAAAGGCAAAAGATTTTCATGTTGACATTTTCTGAGTAATTTTTAATAAATTTCAACTTGATTTAAGTCATTGGATTCTTTAAACCCTAGAGAATTGGCTTCTGAATTTGAATTATTTGCGTACTGTGTGTGCTGACCCACAAGTCTGCAATAAAAAATTTTAAAAACTAAAAAAAAATGTACTAAGAGACAGCATCTACGAATATAATTTCCCAATCATCTAGAAAATTAACTTTTAAATGGAAATGCCATTTCAAATTTATATAAGCATTAAGTAGCATAAAAATATTAATATTTTAGCTCTGTGCTCGTTTTGGTTTATAGACAACCTTCCATTTTCCTCCAGATTATTTACTTGGTTCTAAAGTTAAGCGTATAAAATTTGAGGACAGATCCAGATTCTTTTTGGACAAATTCTGCATCCTGGAAAATATATGGACACTGAAAATAATGATTTCAAATCCTCAGAATTATAATGTTTTTATAGCTACTTTGTAATGACCTGGACTGAAAATTCGAAGAGTAGCATATACCATAAAATTAGTATTTTCTCTCCAATCAGTTTAATAGAATATTGAGCAGATGGGATATCATCAATAAAATAACAAAGTAACCAGGCTTCAGGGCACAATAGCTCTAAATTGTTTCAGGATGGGAAGGAAGCTCAGTGATAACATCATAAAAGCTTTCAGATAGCACATGGCTTGTTGCAGTGGAAATTTAATTATACCATATAGGTGTTTATATATACACCAGGTAGGTGTGTTTCACTGAAAAATAAGATAAAAAGTAACAAGATGTGTAGGTATATACAGAATTGAGGGCCCTCAGAATGCAGCATGCAGCACCAGGTTTTATATAATATCAAATGTAGCATCACTTGCAGTCCCCATTCCTAACAATTGCTTCGGCTAGCCTATTATTGATAGTTGAAGTGCAGTGCATTAATTCAGGTAGTTTGGAATATAGATAACAGAAAGCACAAGTCAACCTGATGTAAATGTGTTATTCTACGTGGAAAGCTCAGTGGAAGGAGAGGCATTATGGTTGGTTGAGTCACAGGTTACCTGTGTGATTGAGACCAAGTTATCAATATCTTTTTGTCTTGCTTTTCTCAGAGTCTACTCTGTCTCTTATTATTGAAGTGAGATTGCTATCTTTTGATATTCTTGCCTTTGGAATCCCCTCACCATATGAATGGGAAAAACTACCTTACGGGTATGAGGAAACCCAGGCTGCACGGAGAGGCCACATGTAGGTGTTCTAACCCACAACCTCAGTTAAGCAGTAGTTGACAGCTAGCATCAGCAACTAGAACAAATGAGCCTTTGAGGCCCCAGCATAGTAAAGAAGAAAAAAACCATCCCTACTATGCTATATTGAATTTCCAATCCACAGAAACTCTATTGATGATAGATAATTGTTGTTTTAGATCACGAAATTTTGACTTAATTTGTTATGCAACAATAGTTAATTATTACTATATGTTTCAATGTTTATATGTATCATTTATGCACATGTGTGTATATGTGTGTGTGCACATGTGAATGTAAGGGAATCCATCCGCCAGGATTGAATCATAACCTTTCTCTTCTGTCTAATTGAGCCAACTTGTTCTTCCTCCCACTTCTGGACTATCGGACTATTAAAGAAAGCCATACACTGGTTGTTCTAGAATAGTTGGGATTTCTTCTTTGAAGCTGGGAAAACATCTAGGAAAGATTATCCACTGCATGCAGATAGAAAATGATTCATATATGTTCAAGTAACTCTGTTGAAATTATTGCATTAATACATAATAAAAATTTAATGACAAAACACTGTTGAGTAGTAAACATAAATCAATAATTATAATTTCTGTATAAAAGGCATTGCCAAGGAACTTATGCTGCAGTTATTAGGTGAAAAGTGAAAGTAAAGTGGGATTAAGTGGGAGGGGAGTCAGAGAAGGGAGAGAGCTTCAACATGGGACAACCAGAGAGACAATATTGGAGAGGCTGGCATTTGACCTGAGAGAATGAGGCAATTTGGAAATAAGGAGAATTATGGGAAAGAGATTCTAAGCAGAAGAACAATATAAGCAAGGGCATGGGAATAAGAAATGAATAGGCAAAGTCTGAGAGTAACAGTGACAAATTAAAACTATTATGTTTTATAAGTGGGGCCTTGTAGTATAGGATGCATAGACTACTAGTGGAGCTAAATAACCAAATGAACTAAATAAATAAACTTGTGTAGCATTGACACAGAAAGAAATGAAGAGATGAACAAATGATCAAACAAGCTAATCAATTAAAAACAGAGCAGGACACACAGAAACATAGACACATAGAAACCCCCCCCCCCCTGCCCCACAGATGTATGGAAAGAGTATATGATAGAAGGCATTGCATTTCAGAGCGGGAAGAGAAAGACTATACACTCAGAGTGCTGGAACAGTTTTCTGGATATGGAGAAATTTACAATTAGTTTCCTATCTCTTACCACATGGAAAAATAAATTCCAGGTCGTTTAAAGACTACTTATGACAGGCCAAACTGTGAAACTTGAAAAGAAACATAAGAGAGCCTCTGGATGATCCTTGGGCAGGAAAACATTTTTTAAAGAAGTCACAGAAACTAAATTATAAAAGAAAATGTTGGTAAACTAGATTCAAGTTATAAGCTTCTGTGCCACAGTAGACATCGCAGAGTAAACAGTGGACACCACGAAGTTCACTTGCAAGGTATAGATGGAAGAATTCATTGGAAAGCATAGAATTAGTTAAAAATTGGATTTTAGGATATACAAAGGACCTTTAAAGTCATTGTGGAAAAGACAGTCAACTTAAGTGTAAAATGAACAAATGCAAAACAAACAAACAAACAAACAAACAAACAAAAAACAAACCCCAAACCAAACCAAACCAAACAACAACAACAACAAAAACAAAAACAAAAACCAGGCAGCTCATACAGGCATTAATTGAAATAGCCAAATAATATTTGAAGAGACACTCACTCTCACTAATAAACAGATAAATGCAAATTAAAGTTACAAGTTTCTATTATAGTCTTACCATGTTGGAAAAAATGAAAATATTTGACAACTCCAAATGTTGGTGGAGATGTATGGCAAACAGAAACTTCAAAAACACATATGGACTGAAGCATGATTATTTAAAACACTCTGTATTGCCCTTTGCCCATTGTCCATAAAGATCAAGATATGCATTCCCTATCACTTCTGGCAATTCTACTTTTAAGTAGATACCACTGAACTTATCTCATGCATGTACTTGAGAAGACTTGAAGAATATTCACTGTAGCATCATCACCTGTAAAAGTGGATGTGAATAAGGAGGTTAAAGAAGTAGATGAATAAATTATAATTAATTCATATAATATAATGAAATAGAGCCTTTAAGTTATGCACTAGATCTACATGTGTTGGATTTTATATATCTTGAAAGTATAATATTGGTTGAAAAAATATCATTTGCATGCTCAGGATATGTTATTTATTAAGTTGTAAATCTATCTCAAATAATACCATATATTGCTTATGTATACATATGTATTTGGTAAGACACCAAAAAAAAAAAAAAAACAACAACCAAAGAGTGGGAATCACCCACACCAATCATAATATTTATCTCTGGATTGAAGGAAAGAGAGAGTAGAGTATGTTTGTCTGTATATAAACAATCTGACCTAAATATGATGAGATATAATATCCACTAAACTTGGGTATTATATTTTTTGTTCACATTTATCTGTGTTTGAAATATTTTAAAGTGAAAATGCATTAAAAAGAAAAAAGGGAGTATTTTTGAGTATGCTTTTTGTCTTCTTCCCAAGTGACTAGTAAATGTACAGAGAAATTATTCCAGTACAGAGCACTACGACCACAAATTAAAAATAGTTCAAAATATACTATTGAGATGACTGGGAAGTAGAGTAAATCCTTGGGTACTGTAAAAACTGAATGAGCTGAACAGAGAGAATTGGCAAAACTGAACATAGGCTTTTCCTCTTGGGCATCAATAGGCTACACAGTGAAGAGTTTGGGTCTTAATAAGCTACAGAGGACTTAAGAAGCAAAGATTGGACCCACAGAAAGTGCAAAGTTGTAAAAGATCCTTATATAAAGGTAGGGGTCCTAGCAGAAATAGGTGGTCCAGATAAGAACCTGCTCTACAGATAAAGTTAGTGAGGATTTTTGTCTATCACAGACTTCTCACAAGTTTACAATTAAAGGCAGAAATCAGATCTCCAAGGCTCAGTGTGACAGCTGACTAAGAATGTATGCATACAGATGTGTGTACAATAAGCAACCGGAAAAGAACCGATGGTGTGCACTCCCCTAAAGGAAGACTTAGAAGAGGACAGACTGAAGACTTGAGTAGGGCAGAGAGTGGTATAAGAGATGAAAGGGCCAGGAGGCAGGCCACCTGCTCTCTGGTGTTTCAGGTGGTTGTCTCTAATTGGCAGGAGCCAGAGCAGAGGTGAAGTGCCAGCCTTCCCAATCAGAAGGGAAAAGACAGTGCCTCCCTTCCAACCTCACCTTAGACTTAATCTTCATTTTTTCCTCTATCTTCCTAAAATTTAGACTTATTATACTCTAGTTTAGACTCACTTCCTTCATGAAAGCTTCTCAAATGACTCTTCTTTGAATTCTATATTCTTTATCCCATTATTTAGAACATAATCATAGTCCATCTTTTTTTTTTTTTTTTTAAAAACTTCATCTCTACTTGATTTGTTTTTTTGTTTTGTCTTGTGGTTTTTTTTGTTTGTTTTCTCATTTGTATTACAAGTTTTATTTTTTTTAACATCAGGCTACCTTTTAAAAATTATTTTAAAATTTATTTATTTATTCTAATTTGTTATGCATGGCAGCAGAATGCATTTCAATTCATGGTACACATATAAAGCACAATTTTTAATGTCTCTGGTTGTACACAAAGTAGAGTCACATCATTTGTGTCTTCATATATGTACTTAGGGTCTTATGATGTCCATCTTATTCCACCATGTTTCCTATCCGCATGTCCCCTCCCTTCTCCTCCCTCTCCTTTGCCCTATCTAAGGTTCCTCCATTCCTTCCATGCTCGCCCCCATCTCCATTATGGATCAGCATCCACATATCAGAGGAAAGATTCGGCATTTGTTTTTTTGGGATTGGCTTACTTCACATAGCACAGTATTCTTCAGCTCCATCCATTTACCTGAAAATGCTATGATTTTATTCTCTTTTAATGCTGAATCGTATTTCATTGTATGTATATATGCCACATTCTCTTTATCCATTCATCTACTGAAGGACATCTAGGTTGGTTCCACAATTTAGCCATTGTGAATTGTGCTCCTATAAACATTGATGTGGCTGTGTCCCTGTAGTACACTGTTTTTAAGTCCTTTGGGTATAGATTGAGGAGTGGGATAGCTGGGTCAAATGGTGTTTCCATTCCAAGTTTTCCAAGGAATCTCCATACTGCTTTTCATATTGGTTGCACCTACAAGTTGTTTTGACATCATATATATCTCACACAAAATTTCTTGCTTAGTGTTAATAACAATTCTTATTAATTGTGAGGTGGGTTATAGGTTTAAACACAAATGGCAAATATAGGAAGAAGGCTTATCTTTAGAAGGTATAGTAATTTCTGATATTAATTCTGACTTTGAAATTAGGTGTTAACTGCTCCCTTTAATCTCAGTTCATACCCACCATTCTGCCAACAGGGACCAAAATCTGTGGATGCTCAAATCCTGTATATAAAATGGTATGGTATATGCATATGACCTATGCACATCGTTTCATATACTTATATTACTTACACTTTCTAATTCAATGCTTATGCTGTGTAAGTAGTAATGGTGCTGTATTGTTTAGGGAATAATGCCAAGAAAAGAAGTCTCAGGGCTGGGGTTGTGGCTCTATGGTAGAGTGCTCGTCTAGCACATGCAAGGTGCTGGGTTTGATCCTCAGCACCACACAAAAATAAAAAAATAGATAAAGACAGTGTGTCCAATTACTATATATATATATATATATATATATATTGCCATAAGTGTGTATATGTACATTCATTTCTTGAAGCTAGTATGATCATTAGTATTATTTGATCTAAGCTGTGTCAGTTGAGATTTTGGATTATGAAAATTGGAACCCAATTTGGTTAAGTAGAATAAGGTATTAATTGAAAAATTTAGGATGACTCAAAGAATTAATGAGGAGTTTTATAAATCTGTATCAGACCTGAACCACAGAAGGTAAAAACCAACCCAAGGACTGTGGTAATACCCTGTTTGTTAGGGGCTTTGTTAGCTACTTTGGATAGCACTGTGGCTGGGCTCTCACCAACACTATGGGCTTCTCAGTTCTGTGCAAACCACTGGAATACTTAAGTCATTGGTCCCCGGAACTTTTGCATCTCATCCTTAACATGAAATATCCTGACAGGATCTGGTTGGATGGCCAGAGATCAATTCTTTAGAAGTTAGGCAGCAGGTAATATTCCCCCCTTTGCTTTTACAGGGGGAGATGCTTCCCATCCATCTTGAAATTCTTTCCAAATTTGAAAAGTACTTAGATGCTGACAGACAAATTGAAAGTATCTATTGCACAGGAAGAAGGGAAATTAAAATGCAAATGCAAAATGACACTTCCAATCCATGATATATATTGAGCATTTTATAGTAACATTCTATTTGCAATATCAAGCACATTCAAGTGAAGGTGTGTTCCTGTGTATTTATTCAATCAGAAACCAGGTTTGTAATTTTGTAGAGGTCCTGTTGATTTTGTCACCCCTGGATAGTTGCAATTTTGACTGAAAAAACTACTTCCTAATTTTTCCTACATGCCTCTTATTTTTTTTTATGCCCCAAACTTATTGGGGAGGGGAATGTTGGTTCTATCAAGCCTAGGCTATTATGGCCATGCAGATTTCAGTATTTTAACAATCAAATAACAATAATAATAGCAATCTTCAAATAACATTTAAATGATTGTCTATCTCCAAACAACAGACTTGTTTTTGCTGCTGTTTAGAGTGTGACTTTGAGTAAGTCATCCATGACTCTGAATGTCTGTTCAAGAATGTGTAAAAGGAGGGACTCAAGGAACTCTAAAGTATTTTTTTTATTGTAAGTTTGATAAATTGAGTAATTTGTTCTGTCAGTGAAAGATATGACATTTAGTCTTCTTAAGTGATCTATTAATCAAGTAAAACAATGATATCAGCTTATTTCCCCCTTTATCCAGGGAAATAAATTTCTTAGTGAAGACAAAGCCAATGATGTGGAATAGATGTTGGCCAACCATGGCCTCCCTGACCAAATCAGCCCTGCGTTATTGGCACACAGAAACATTGTTCATTTACATGTTGCCGGTGGGTGCCTTGCACACAAAGGCAGGGTTGAGTGGTTGTAATGGAGATAGGGCTGGCAGATGAAATATAGGATCCCAGTTAAATCTAAGTTTCAGGTAAACAACAAATGTGCATGGTGCATACTTATTCTTAAAAAAATCATCCATTATTTATTTAAAGTTGATATTAAACTGTCTTCTCTGTTTTTCTTTGATAAATCTAGCAACTCTAGGAATAAACTATAGGCACAAAACCTAAAATATTTATCACCTGCCCCCCTCTAGCCAGATAGTTGCCAACATGGAGGAAAGATTTCTGAACTAGTATGAAAAAAATCTCTGAGTTTTATGCCTGGGTAATTACTAATTTGTTTTGTAATCCTGAATTAGATTAATTTTTATATGTACCAGTGAATTTAATAGTACTCACCTGCTGCCCTGGATTGTATGGGGCTAGCTGGCATACTGAGGGTGGGAAGCTGGTAGACATGCACAGGTGGAGTGGAGACAGGGTTTGGTCTGCTGTCAGTACCATCCTGGGGGTTCCTTGTTTATACTCTGCTCCCACTGATCCCTGTTGTTTCTAGTCTTTATTTCTGGGTGCAGAGCCAGGAAGAAATACTAGCACAAAATTTGGTGTAGCTAAAAGGAAAGGTCATAGCCAGACATTATTCGAAAAACTGATTTGACTAAATAGATATTGAATGCAATTTCAAACAAATACCTTTCTCTTTTCATTGCTATGGCTCCATTTATTCCGTGGATTAGGAATCAATTTAACTTTTTTTCTCTCTTGAAGAGACTGTCATTTAGGTGTCATATAAGAGTGATCGATCCCATTTTCCATTTTGACAGCTCTAGATGAGATGTTTCCATCTAGAAATTTGCTTCTGTGCAGAGACAGAATAAAACAACGTGAAGAACAAAAAAGGGAAGGAAACAGTGCTACTCCTGTGCTATTTAGAGAATTTTTCTAGTCTACCTAGGGACCTGCTGTAAAAGATTGGACTAAGTGCTTGCCAAATTACTGCTGCGTTACACACTAAAAAACTGTGACTGAGTTTCATTTTCAAAATCTATCCTAATGGGAACTTTACCCCAGGCAGAGTTGAGTATTATCTTTTGTGCTTCTGTAACACTTTAAACATAGTGCTATTGTGACCTAAGAATTTATTGTGCATTTGTTTTCTCAGTGGGTGGTGATTATCTTGATGTCAAAAGTTTTTAATCATCTTCATATTCCAAGGGCATAACTTTGTGCTGGTAGACTCTAGATAAATGGTGATTGAATAAATTCAATAAATACAAAACTGATGGAAATATTTTCTTGTCCTGTAATTCTATTCTGCTTTACCTCAGTTAATCTTTTCTGAAGTAATTTTTTTTGGTGACTTGATTATAATTTGTTGTGAGGTGTTTGCTTGGAATTGTAATCAGACTTCTGTTGCTCATAACTCTTTTCTCTCCATCTTTGGCCATTTAATCTACCAACATGAATTCCATTCTTGTGTCAATATGAATAATTCTAAATTGGGAACCTGTAAACTCTACCTCCTTTCCAAATTCAAGTCCTAGATATCTCCACCTGGATGTTCTACCAGCCTGGTCTACTGCAATATTCTACCAGCATCTGCAAGTATACTAAATAATCAGGTGGACTGCAACAGGTGGAAGATGGATTGCTAATTCTAGCTTTTGCACTTCCTAGACAGGTAAATTCAACTTCTTCAACCTAAAATGAGGCAGTAGCTACAATGATGCTTTTAAAAAAATATTCTAATTTGTTATATATGACAGCAGAATGTGACTCAATTCATATTATACAGGTTGTAAAAATGTAGAACTTAAAGGAAATGACATTGTGATTCTCCTAGGAAGTTCTCATACACAGTAAAATGGAGGCTTTGTTTAGAAGGAAATGTGTTTGGGTTTTGCCATTATAGTTCCATTGTAATGAAACAGACCCATGGTACCCTGGGAGTGCAATGGAAGCCAATGAAAACCATGCAGTCACCTTCCGGGAGTGACTTATGTTACTATTTGGGTTAATTTTTAAGAAAATCCTATGTCAACATTTTCTGTGTTGCTCACTGTGCCTTACTAAGCTGTCTCATCTGGAATAGTCTGCTTTATTTATGTCAGAACATTCTGCTCTTCACGACAGTTCCCAATAGCTCAGGTGCCAAGGCCCAAAGATAATAGAATGTGAACACAGGGCTCACTTGGCAAAGAATGCATGCTATCAGAGCTGGGACCTGAGGTTACACTGTCTTTAAGTCAAGCTGGGTGGTCTGACCTGTATAGAACTTGGCATCACAGCATGCAAAGTTATTGACTTTCTGGAGTCATTACTAGGAATATGAGACTATGTTTTGATATCAAATACATCAAAATGTACCATTTGTTTTTAATGTAAAAATGTTAAGTCTATTTCCTGATTTTGTTGTTTTATTTAAAGAAATGAAATGGAACCTTTGTTCACAGGGTTAACTTTGATTTTCAAAGCATGATTCCTGCCCATTTCATATCTGGTCTTTATTATTAGGCCAAACCACCCACACACTGTGTGAGCCCACAACCTCATGAAGGCAGGTCAGAGACACACTGGTGTTTATCAGATTATAATCCCAGGAGGTTTGTAACTCCACTTATCTCTCTCTTCTTGAATAGTTTCCACTCTGTTTCTCATAACACCCCACTCCAAATTTTTGGCTATTGACTTAAATTTGAAAACCGATCTGGCTTCAGTGTTATTCTACACATGTAGATTTGAGGCATCTGTGAGATTACAAGTGGGGTACCTGTTGGAAATTGGAAGCATATGATTGAAGTTCAGGGAGGAGATCTGAGCTGCAAATATGAAATTGCATTTCATCAGCATTAGATAGTTACTGAGGTCATTGAAAGTGGATGAGATAATCTAGGACAGGTATAAAATGAGAAAGACATCTGGAAAAACTTTGACAAAGAATGGGTTGAGCATGAGAAGATGGAGAGTCATCCCAATTTACATTCTGAATATGGAGGTTTAGGTTTATCATGTAAATAAAGGTGTGGTTCTCTATCAGGGATGAATTTTCTCTACATGGAAATTTGTTGAGGCCTGAGACATTTTTAATTTTCACTGTTGTGTGTATAGGTGCAGCTGTTGACCTCTGGTGAGCAGAAACCAGGGCTGCTGCTAAACCTCTTACAATGCATAGGACGGGACCCACGGAAAAGAATCATCTGGCCCCAAATGCTAACAGTGAGAAGGTTGTGAAACTGTTGTGTGAAGAGATGCTACTAAAAGATTTTTAAGCTATAAAAAAGCATCCCCCTGGGCTGGGGATGTGGCTTAAGTGGTAGTGCGCTCGCCTGGCATGCGTGTGGCCCTGGTTCGATCCTCAGCACCATATACAAACAAAGATGTTGTATCCGCCAAAAACTAAAAAATAAATGTTAAAATTCTCTCTCTCTCTCTCTCTCTCTCTCTCTCTCTCTCTCTCTCTCTCTCTCTCAAAATGTTAAAAAAAAGCATTCCCTGATTTGTATTTTAAAAAGCACTCTGTTGTAAGGAAAGTAGATTGGTGCAGAGGAAGGGAGAAAAGTAGCAACGAGGTAGGGTACTATTGCATAGTCCCAGGCAGGAGCTATTAGTGACTTTGAGTTAACGTGATAGAAGTGAAGGTAAAAAGAAGCAGATATAACTGAAACATATTTTGGAGGTGGAAATGTCAAGACCTTTCAGTGACTGAGGTGCATTAGGCTGGACTCTCATATTTCCATCTTGAGACTCAATGGGTCTGCTTATCAATGAGATAAAGAAAATGGGCAGCAAGTGAGTTTGGGGGTTGAATTAAGAGTCCACTTTTTAATCTATTAAGTTTGAAATCTTGTGTGGATTTCAAATGTGCAGCCAATTAGATATATATGAGTTGGAAAGTCAGAATAATTAGAATGTGGCTCCATAAAGCCATAATTCTATGTTGTGAAAAAATACAACATGTTTAAGAGACAAGAACCTTGAGTAAGAGGTGGTTGCTCCTACTTCCACATACTTGTGTAAACCTGGATAATTCACTTCTACTCTCTGAAAATACCAGTTCCTGTATGTGTGAAAGAAAGGCATTAAACTAGATGGTTTCAAACAATTCATCACCAATAATTACCTCTATTAATTTTCTCTCTTTAACCTCATGTTTTGCATTTTTAATCATCCTAATGTATTGTATTCGTTAAGAAATAAAATATTAATTTCATCTTTGTCATCAATGTTTTTCCACTATAATAGTGGTCCAGGTTTGAAAATCTTGATAATTATGGTATATTGTCTATGATGGTATAGGATCATTTCTTAGTACTGCTGACTACCACTGATCATTGACTTCTGTTCTTGGGCTCTTTTTAAATTCAGCATCATTATATACATGATGAGTTCAGTTTGGGTCTTGAGATCTCTTGGTATAAAACTATGTTTAGGAGTATAAACAGCTATCATATATAACTAGTTAAAGCTTCTGGTCATTGATAGATAACAAGCAAAGCATTACTGTACTACATAGTACTATACGAATTTGGTAAAATTTAAAGCAAAGATGAAGATTTTTACATTTTAGTCAATCTGACATACTTATTATAACATTAAAAAGGCTCCTGATCATTGTTACTGCATTCATTGGCTCAAGATTGAAAACTACTAGACTTGATAATGTCAGCCTTAACACACTTTGATCCTGGTTCCTGCTCATGAGACATCAATGTAAAATATAGCAGCCTAACCCACAATATCCAAGTTATGGAACCAGCCTAGATGCCCATAAATAGACAAATGGATAAAGAAAATGTGGTATACATACACAATGGAGTTTTACTCAATCATAAAGAAGAATGAAATTATGTCATTTGCCAAGAAGTGGATGGAATTGGAGAACCTCATGCTAAGTGAAATAAACCAGACTCAGAAAATCAATGGTTAATGTTTTCTCTCATATACAGAAGCTAGAGAGAAAAAAGTAAGAAATATGGTATCTTGAGAAAATAGAAGATCAGTAGAGTAGAAAAGAGAGACCATGGAGAGGGGAGGGAAAGGGGAAGAACTGGGTAATGAAGTTGACCAAATTATACTAGATGCATGTATGACTATACCATGTGCATTCCAACTTTATATTTAACTATGATGCGTCAATTAAAAATAAATAGAAGGAATACAAATAAGAGATTAGGAAGGGAATCTGGGGGAGGAAGGAGGTGAGGAGAGGAATTACTGGGGAATGAAAGGGAGAACACTATGCTATATGTGTTTATGAATGTGTCAAAATCCACCCCACTATTTATTATATATAACTAGCACACTAAACACCTTAAAAAATGTTGCTGCTGCACATTTACTTTTGCTACTAGGTATTAACTTTCAGTATTGCAACTCTGGTAGTGGGACTTTATAATTTTGGGATAGTTTGTCAATATTTTTTAAGTCAAGGTATATGAAATAAAGTTATATAAACTTCTTTTGAAAAGAATTATAGAAAATATATGTTATATATCAAACAGGTATGGAAGAGGTAATGGCAGAGGGAGGCAAGAGAGTTTTAGGAGTATGATCTAGAAATAGTCATTGCTTGGGGAAGAGACAGGTACTGGCAAGATAGCAAGGAATCATAGACCTTGCTTTTGTGAGGAGAGGAAATCCGGATAGGTAGAAGGATAGTAACTGATAACAGGCAAGCAGGTAGCATAAAGAATTTCTCAAGCAATGTGTTAGAACATCAGTAGGTAGATCTTTGAAGTTTCAGGTAAATGTATTCATTCAAGGTAATTGGGTTGCAGTTACCAGGATCAGGAGTAACTGACTTCTAAGAAGTTATCAGCATTGGGGGTTAGGCTCTGTCAAATAAGCTTGGAAACAAGTATACCAGGTGACACAGCCTGAGGAGAATGTACCACTTATTAGAATGAGGGATCAAGGTCGAAGCTAGCAGAGGAATGAATGTCATGCTGCCAAATCCCTGAGTGTTAACAGCAAGTGATAGAAATCTGGTACAATATAGTTCAAGAAAAATGGAAATTGTAGGACCATATAATTTGGAGGTCTAGGGATGGTGTTGTAGTTTTAATGTCCATTCAACCTAATTCCTCTGTGTGAGGCTGGATCTAATGACTCCCTCTTAATGAACAAAATGCAGAGGAAGTATAGTGTGTGACTTGAGATCATGTCATAAAAGGCACCGAGGCTTCTTCTTGCCTGCTTTGTCTTATACCAGTCACTTTGGAAGAGTCCTGTGGCAATGAACTGAGTCCTTCTTCCAATAGCCATCTTGCAAAGAGATCCTCTAGCCCCAGACAAACTATAGCCCTGACCCATACCTTGGCCATGCTGCATGAGAGTCTGAACTAGAGTCACCCTGCTTAGTTAGCCACCAAGGTTCCAGATTCTAGAAACTATGGAAAATAATGCATTGTTGTTTTAAGTTGGCTAAGTTTTGGAGTAATTTCTTATGCAGCAATACTTATTTAATAAAGTAGTATACAGTTTCAGGCATGGAGTGATCCTGGGACTCAAATGCAAGTCAATGGAACATGCCATTCTGTGTTTTGCTCTGCTTTCCTAATGATAGTCCTCAAGCCAGTTCTTATGTGTATGGCAGAAGAGATGGCTGCAGGAAATCGTAAATTCACATCCTATGACTCATGATTTAGGACACAGGTTGTTTTTCCAAGGGTCCATGCATAACATCTTAAGAGGGAATTCTTATCTGACTTTATTGAGTCAGGTACATACCACATGCCCATTCTGTCCAGGGAGCTATCATAGAAGGGTTACTTCAGTCTGATCCTGTGCTTATCCTTATGGACATATGTGGGGCTGCATTGTTACCAGCTTTTGTTGTTACCAGTCCCAACCAAATGTACTGTGAGAGACCTAATGTCCTCATCCTTCTAGCTGCTAGAAGATGTTGCTGCTAGAAGAAGGGTTAGGGATGCTGATGAGGAGAAAAATAAAAGATGTCTAGCATAGGTGGGATCAAGTGTAATATACAAATAGATTCTGATTTTGTTCATCTGCAGCTACCCATTTAGAGGAATGTATCACTTTAAATAACTGACACATTAAAAATTCTCAATATCAGTTTTTTAATGTTTTTATTAGTGCATATAGCTATACATAGTAGTGGAGTTCATTTTGACATAATCACACATGCATGGAATATATAATTGGTTCCATTTTGGTCCCTAAAATCATGATCAAGATAAGGATGCTCTAAAATCATGATCAAGGTAAGGATGCTTGTTTAAAGAAAAAAAAAGATAAGGATGCTCTCTTTCACCATTCTTATTCAACATAGTTCTTAATACTCTAGCCAGAACAGTTAGGCAAAAGAAGGAAATTAAAGGGATGCAAATAGGAAAAGAAGAAATCAAAATATATTTGTTTTCAGATGTCAGATGTCAAGATGCTATATCTAGGAGAACTAAAAAACTCCATCAGAAGACGTCTAGAGCTGATAAAGAAATTCAACAAAGTAGAAGGATATAATATCAACATAGAAAAATCAATACTTTCCTATACTTCAATAATGAACCTGCTGAGAAGGAAATTATTCCATTCACAATAACCTCAGAAAAATAAAATACTTGGGAATAAATCTAATCAAGGAGGTGGAAGATCTGTACAATGAAAACAATAGAAAACTAAGAAAGAAATTGAAGAACACCTTAGAAGATGGAATTATCTCCTATGTTCTTGGACAGGCAGAATTAATAATTTCCAAATGGTCATACAACCAAAAGTATTACACAGATTCCATGTAATCCCTACTAAATACCAATTACATTCTTTACAGAACTTGAAAAAATCTAAAATTCATTTAAAGAATAAAAGACCTAGCATAGCCAAGGCAATATTGAAAGAAATGCTGGAGGCATCACAATACCTGATCTCAAATTATACTACAGAGCTATAGTAAAACAAACAACTAGCATGCTTTTGGCATCAAAACAAACATAAAGACCAATGGAACAGAATAGATAACAGAGACAAATCCACATAAATACAGGCATCTGATACTTGACAAGGGTGCCAAAACCATATGTTGGAGAAAAGATAGCCTTTTTTTAACAAATGGCGCTGGGCAAACAGGATACCCATATATAGAATAACCAAGATCAACTTTTAAAACATAGCAATGCCACTGCTATTATCTAACAACTTGCCTATCCCACTGAAGCTCAAGAACCAAACAGTAAGTAGACATAAATAGAATGGGTTTTATCAATAGATAATACTCTCTGATCTTCTTTCCGAGGACTGTGTTTTTTTCTTTTTCTTTTTCTTTTTTTTTTAATCCACTATCCCTAGAATCTGACTAGCTAACTCAGAATAAGGCAGCCTGAGAACTCACCACACCCATAGCTAATGATTCAGAGAAACAGATGCCAATGACTCCTTATGCATGGTTAATAACAATGATGATGGATAAAATCTGTTGATCATTTATCTTTACGCTTCAGGCCCTGTTCTTAGTGCTTGGATCAGTCAGGGTTCAACCAGACAAGTGTAATTAGTAGGAGAATATAAATATAAAATACAAAGATAATTTCAATTAATTGATTGACATGATTGCAGGGTCTGACTAAGCAAGTACAGAGACTATACAGCTGGTGATCAGGAGGGGAATATTCTAACTTGAGCAGGTTGGAACGCACAGCACAGACCCACGCTGTTGTGCACAGGCCAAAGTCTCTCTCTCTTCCCAAGGGAAACCCGAGTTTCCTTTTAAGGCCTTGCAATTGATCAAGTCCTCCTACATAGGACAATTTTCTTTCCAACTGATAATTCAGTACTGAACTGGATAATTTCTCTAACTAGTCAATTGATCAAGAACTTTAATTATATCACAAAATTCCTTCACAGAAGCACCTAGATGAGTGTTTCATTGAATAACTGGGTGCTATAGTTCAGCCTAACCAAGTTGACACATCAAAAAGCCATCATGCTTTAAGTAAATTATTCTCCTTTACTCCTTGCAATGATATTTCCAATTTGTAAATGAATAAATAGGAACCCAGAAATGTTTGGTAACTTGCCTAAAGGGCCATGATAAATGGCTGTGCTAATCAGCTTTGTGTTGTTGTGACAAATACCTGAGAAAAACAACTTACAAGAGAAAAGATTTGCTTTGGCTCACAGTTTCAGAGGTTTAGTTCTGGGTCAGCTGACTCCATTGCTTTGAGCATGAGGTGAGACTTCTAGAACATAAGGCAGAAGGGCATGACAGAGGAAAGGTGCCTAGCTCATGGCAGGAAGGGGAGAGAGAGAGAGAGAGAGAGAGAGAGAGAGAGAGAGAGAGAGAGAGAGAGAGAGAGAGAGAGAGTCCAGAGAGAAGATAAACTCTTTGAGGGCTGCCAGTGACCTACTTCCTGCAACTGGGGCCCACCACCCTGTAGTCTATTCAGCTGTTAATGGATCAAACCACTTATGATATCAGAGCCTTCATTATCCAATCACTTCCAATCAAATCCCCACTTCTGAATATATGACACTTTGGAAGACATTTTAGATCCAAACCACAATGATTGCATAACCACATTACAAAATTAGGCTTTCCATTTTTCAAATGCACACTTTCTGTGATGCTATTTGGTACCAACCATAGCTGATTAGCACTTATCTAGAGACCAGGACTAGCAGCGAGGGCACCCATGTACAGAGAACCAGTGACTGAGCAGGTAGTCTTGTGCAATATCTCTGTTTAGATGGGATGGTGCAAACTGGGTGGTGGTTAGTACACCCAGATTCTCTGTGTTAAGGTGACCCCAGAATTGGGGCTGGGGGGGTGTTGAAAATGAGACACAGAGAGGGACACAGGCATAAGGGGTTTGCAGAAGCCCAGATACACATAAAGGAACAGATACAAAGAGGTAAGTATTAGCAAGAATGTGGGGCAATAGAAGCCATGTACAAGCAGAATCAGAGAAAGAAGAAAGAGGAAGTGGATACTTGTAAAAGGGAAGTGAAAGAGGAAAAAAGAAAGCAACTGGGCACCTGGGTGAGTTAAGATGGTGAAGACTAGCTGCCAAAGGATTGGACTGGAAGTACCTTGGATCAAAGGCATAGCACTTCTCTGAGCTCAGTCAGTATTGGGCTGGAAAATATGACTGATTTCACTTTAAAAAGCATGGGATCGGAGACCTAGGAAGAGGCTCTCCAGGGATATTTGGCAGCTTGAAAAGCCACTCATAATATCCTGACAGTGCTGCAAATCTATCCCACACCTGTGTGGTCTGTGGAGGCTTCATCTAGTCCCTAAGGCTGACCTGAAGTCCAGGCAAGGGATGTGAGACACTAACAGGCCACAGCCAATCATGCCCAACAGCCTTGTTATCAGTATTGTCTGTTATGGGCACTACCTGGGAGCTTGCTGGCCATGTGGACACTGAAACCCCACTGCCTCTACTGCATCAGAATCTGCATTTTAATAAGCACCCCAGCTAATATAAAGTACACGTTAAAGTGTAACAGACTATCCAGTTACAGAAAGCTAAATGTAAACATGTTCCAAAATCTTTTACCTGGTGGTAACTGCACTAAGGGCTTCAGTTTCATCCCACCCACTCCCGTTCTGCCTCTACCATAGTGAACAATCTAACTGGGTCAGAAGAGCTGGTCTGTGTACCCTGAACAATGTTCTAGTTCTCCATGGAAACTAGCTCTGTGAATGACGACTCTTCTTAAATATTTTGTGTATTTTTATATTATCCTCTACTAACTGTGGATTCTGAGAACATGACTGTTCCTTGCAAATTAATGGATTGTAACAAATAGCCTGGGTGATTTAATTTGCAAAGCTATAGGGATTA
Source organism: Marmota monax (assembly GCF_021218885.2). NCBI lineage: Eukaryota > Metazoa > Chordata > Mammalia > Rodentia > Sciuridae > Marmota > Marmota monax. Next base: position 10,837,632 of record NW_026693245.1, read on the forward strand.
TAACAATTGTAAATTAAACATAAGAAAAAGGGCTTTTAGAAATAGGTACACTGAAAACAACAGGAAGCTATTGGCAACAGACAAATGACCCTAAAATATAACAATGTGTGCCATTTTATGTGGGTGAAAATAACCCATGGCCTCCAAAGCATCTGACGCTCTCTCTGTATTGCAGAATGTACAATACACGGTGATGATAAGGACAGCTGAGTCATAAAAAAAGGCTTAGATGCCCAGAGCATGCTGATTAGGAAGGCAGAGAAGCTTGAAATGTATGTTTAAAAGATTTCCAACAAATATGTTGTCAATTATACATAATTTATGGTTTAAACAAAATCTCAGCACTATCAAAGTAGTTTTCCAGAATGACTCATCCTCTGGGCTTCCAGAGTGCAAGGCCTGTTAGAGATATGTATCACTCCTTCCCACTCTCAAGGAGCATGTCTCTCCCACAGCATCACAGAACTCAGCCAGAGGAGCTACGTGATTCTTCTCTTGTTGCTATGGTTGATTTTACCAGGCGGAGTCCATTGAATTCACTTCCCCAAGAGCTTGGAATTAGACACGATGGGTCTGGGTCTGCTAAGTTTTGCTAAAGCAAGGAAAGTCAGCCTCAGAGAGAAACTGAGATAGAGGAAACCAAGGCCCATGAATCTGGAGAGCTGAACTTGATTGTTTCCTCCTTCCTGAAGGCTCTACTGAAATATCTGCTTTGGGTACCATGAAATACCCTGCATCCTTCCAGAAAATCCCTCTATTTTTGATTAAGCTAATTTAAATAGTGTTTATCCCCAGAAAACAGTTCCTTGTTGAAGATTGAAGGTTTTTTTCTACTAAAATCCATGACAATCCCTAATATTTTACCAAAAACATAGGACAAATTGTGGTGCAGGTGAGAGGATAGAGGCGGAGCTCATCACAATCATCTGTGACGGCCAGCTTGTCAGCAGAAGGGAGGATAGAAGGCCAAGAATACCAGGCTGGCACCAGAAAGGAGTCAGAGACTGAGGTCCTAACATAGGTCAGGAGGACCCAGCAATGTGTCTGAGCTCAAGCCTGGTAAAGGCCGCAGGTGGAGGTAGACTGGGAATCAGTTCTTTGGGCTTGACTTGGCAGCAGTATTTTAGGATATGGCACAAACCAAGAAGTACACAGCTCTGCCCTGGTCACACAAGTGTTCTAGTGCAAGTCAGAGAGTAAGGGGACTTTGGGCACTGGCAGGCATACTGAGGCTAGGCCCTCTGGGAACCAGCAGAAACAGCAAAACTCCAGAGTCCATGACTTCCACTTCTGGCTTCATTTTAAGTAATTCTCTTTGGAGAACAGGTGTTTTCTTTCCAGGCCGGCTGGAAAGAGGCCATTCATTATATGATTAGGGTCTACTCTGTAACTTCAATAAATAAGGAGACTGTTGTTTCTGAGCCTTTTTCAAGGTATACCTTTTTTTTAACTCTTTCCTATTTATTTGATGGTGTGGCCCAATTGATTTTGCTCAAGCCACAGCTAAATATGATCAGCCATTTTTTTTTCTAAAATGGTTTGGGCAACTATTGAGAATCCTTTTAAATAAATTCTAAGTAGATATTGCAAATTATCAAATATTTTCCCACTGTGTTTTGCTCCATAATGAAGAGAATGTGTATGTGCTGGTGACATGTATATAATGTGTGTGTTGGTATGATATTCAGAGAACCCAAGAGAGCATATTTTTAAAATTTTTTCAGAAATCTTACATTTATAAAATTAGGTAGATGCAAATGTTCAGTGTTATGACATTTATTATGGGGACCAATTTTAGCTTTCTTATGTGCTATTCAAATACTTTAGAATTTGTCTTTGCCTATTAATTTTTGACTTAATACTTATTACTCTGATTTTTCATGTGTTAACAAATTATATTGTGACAATTTTTGCATTATCTGCATCTTCAGAAGCATGCGTTTTTTGAAACTCTTTAGCAAATTATTGTAAAGTGTTTTATGTATTAATATATTTAAATATATAGAGAGAGGAGAAAATTATTTCCCATCCGTTTTATTGAAAGGGTATGGCATTTCTTAAATTTTATTGCAAAACATTCATTTGTTACCAAGAATGTCTTAAGTATCTACTCTATTGACACTATCAGTGAAGATTGGGCTGACACTTCTTGAAGTATAACATACTTAAAAGTACAGGTGGGGTTCGCTGAGAAGCAGGTCCTGGGTCAAGAGCTTGTATGCAGCAAATGTTTTATGAAGGAAGTATTCTCATAGGAGACAAATAAGGAAGTTGGAGAATAGACCAGGGAAGGGGAAGAAGCCACGAAAGAGTATAATTTCAGACAAAATCCCATACAGGTAGCTTCATCTTTAAACTTTCCATCCCTCCCAAATCAGTAAAAGACATCTCCAGGGAGCTATGCAAATCAACATCATTACTCCTGAAAAAACCAGAGAGAGCTTATGTATAAATGGACAGCTCAAAATTAATAGTAGAGGGAAACCTCTAATATGAATGACAGGATATGAATCAAACAAAATAAAACAAATCAAAACAGAAAAAATGGAACAGACTAAAAATATTTATCTTTTTGATTAATATCTTCTAAGAGACTGAGAAAGATACTGTATCCATGGAACAAGAACAATAGGAAATAAAAAGGAATATTCAAAAATAAGAACACTTTTAAATTAAATAACACAATGTCTCAAAAACTTAGTACAAGTGTTGCAAAATAAAGTTGAGAATATTTCCCAGAATGTAAAGCACAAAGTAGAGAAAATTAGAGGATCAATCTTGATTGTCTATCATTCAATGAATTAGAATTCTAAAAAATATCAAGAGAGAAAAAGGGAGAGTTTTAAAGAATATGATAATTTAGGAAAGCAGATAAACATGAACCTTGAGGTTTCAAATGATATTAAGGTATGCTTAGCACAATGAATAAATTTATAAAAGAGTATATTATTGTAGATTTTCAGGAAATAATAATAAAAAGTAGAATAATTTTTTATAAAACAGAGAAAAAAGTCCTCACCTAAAGGATAATGAATAAAAATGGAACCAAATGCCAGTAGAACAGTACTTTCAAAATTTAGGGGGACATGTTTTGCAGACAAGAAAAATATGTCCAGCCAATCCATTAATCAAGTATGAGAATAAAATAAATTCATTTTCAGACATGCAAAACCTCAAAAATTTGCCTTCAATGCACTTTTCTCAGCTACTTAAGCATGTGATCTTCTAAAATAATGAGAGAAGATTAGTTATCCAAAAAAATAAAAAGTTATGCAATGTAGGAAACATGGTAAAAAAAATCTCCAGGGTGCTGGTGGAGGCAAGCTTTGAGTGGCAGCTGTGCAGCACACCTAGAGAGCACATGTTCCAAACTGGAGAAGCAGGATAAAAGTTTCTAGAAAGAATATCTCTCCAAGTAAGAGATGAAACTCATAGAGTGATGTGTTTAAATGTATTGAAAAGACTCATATTTTTTGGCAGATAATTTGGGCATAATGTAGGGATAGATATATGGAAAAACAAATCAATAACAAAAATGATAGGCAACTAATAACTTCAGAAAAAACAAGCCAGTTGTACAAGAAAGGAAATATAGCCATTCTACATCACCAGGCTCAAATATTGGTAATATTTAGGTATTATTATATATAAGTATGCATATTTATGCACAAATGTAAACTAAAGATTGACACAACAAAAATAACTAATCTGTGCCAAAATCATATTCAGAAGATGTGGAGAGAATGCATGCATTTTTGTGTGCTGGGATAGGAAGGAGAGAGAGAAAAACCACAAATCTTTGTCTTCTAAAGTAAGAAGTCAAAATAAATGTCTAAATTGCTAAATTAAGCACCATCACTGAGAACCTAGACATTAGTAGTATGGAGGTAATTACTAAAACAAAAAGAAGCTGACAGAGCTGAAATCAGTTGCTTCCTGGGGTTGTAAGTCAAAATATAAGTGGATAGGTAGGAGTCCACGATTCTTATAAGCCTGGTGGTACTGCTATATTCTACAGCATTTTGCACTTAATGTGCATGTTACTGTGGGACCCAGCACATTTTGTCACAGCAGGACCTTGTGTGACTGGTTGTCATCATTGCATGGATCACAATCATCCTCCCTACTGTTGCCACAAATGATTTTAGTGATGCCTAGAAATTATTTTTCATGTTTCCATGGCTCCTATTATCACATAGAACAGCATTTGAGGTGGGAGTCCCTCTTTGCCCACAGGCTTCTCTTCCCACTCTTGATTAGAGTTGAGAAATTTGAACTTCCCCAGCTCAAATCTACTAACAGAGGGAGTACAGGTTTTTAAAAATAGAATCTCCAGAAAGGCTCTGGTTGTGAGAGGCAGGGGAGAGGTGCATGGTTTCCAGAAATTAGGGGAGAAGGCTAGAACACCTCTGTGAGAAGAGAAGAGGTAAGTTTAGCTATGAAGGAACCTAAAGGGGTGAGGAGCCAGATAGGGGACTAAAGAGCAAGTTGCATTTTTTCTTCTTCCTCTGCTTCCAGCTTCTGTGACCTCCTTCCCTTCATCTCCTATTCTGTCTCTATTCTGGGATAGAGAAGCAGAGCTAGGGGCCCTATAGGTTATTAGAATGGGGATTGCCTCCCTTTCCCTTTTCCTTTATTTCACATGACAGCAATGAAGTAGGCAGTGAGCAGGAGGTCTGGGTTGAGCCTTGAAGCCTGGAGAGGGAAGATGTCGGGGGAGGAGCCTGATGTGTGGGGGGGCATCTTCCTTCCAACCACTTCTGTATTATAGATCTGTTCATCAAGAAGTGCAAGAAGGCAGGGAAGGAAGTCAGATGCTACCTTAGCTAGAGGTACCGAGGGACCTGAGAATCTTCATGATGCACAGTTTTTTGGTGACCATAGAGAGATGGTTAAGAAAAGGCTATTTCTGGTTCAGTTGACAGAGTGGGACATGCATTCTTGCATAAACAAGGCATATAAAGAAGATACAGGAAATTCAGGATTATTTTTCTGAACTTCTCCATTGTTGTTGTTCTTCTCCTTTTTAATCACTGATAATGTGGTTAATTCCCAGGTTTCTTCACATGTAGTATCATATGAAATCCAGTCTGGGTAAAGGTGTTCCTCTTTTTAATGTAGCTGACAAAACAAAGCACACAGAGCACAGTCAAATTCTCAGGTAGCAGGCTGGGGTTGAAGCTCAGTGGTAGAGCACTTGCCTAGCATATGTGAGGCACTGGGTTCAATTCTCAGCACCACATAAAAGTGAATAAATAAAATAAAGGTATTATGTCAATCAACAACTAAAAATATATTTTTAAAAAATTCTCAGGTAGCTCCCAAACACCCAATAGCTTAAGAATTGGATTTTTATTTTTTATTCAGCCACATGCAGTCATAAATCATTGCAATGTTAAGCCCTGTTTTAATTCATAAAGTATGCCTTATTTCCTTCCTTGGCCTCAGGCTCCTGGTTTATAGTGGGGGTGAGAGTGGGCAGATGTAGTTAGGTGGGCGGCATGGAAGTCTAGGACTTAGTACTTTAAGCATTTGGTATTGCAGGGTGGTGGGTTGTTCCTACAGCAGGCTGCTTCCTGGTTCTGCTCAGCTTGTGAGAGAGTCCAGAGTAATTACACATCAGAGTGGAGATGGGGTAGAGGAGTGATAGAAGTAACAGTGTACCAGCATCCTTCAGTTGCATGCAGAGGGTTTCAAAGTGTGTTGGTAGATGCTGGGTGATAGGGATAACAGAAATCTTCAAGGATTGAGATTCTCTGGGGCTGAATGATTTGTTCACTCACATGGCTGCCTGGACTCTTTCAGGTAGGAAGGTATTGCTTGAGCTGTGCCTCGTGGACTCTCCTTCCTTTGCAGTGCTCTCATTTTCTAGGGGCCATGGGTGTCATCTGAAAAGATGTCCCTTTCAAAATAAAGCCCAAATCATCATATTTTCTGCATCATTACTAAGAAGGCACAGTACCTGGTAGACTTCCTTGGGTTCTGGAGGCAACATATTCCCTGGTAGAAGCTTGAAGGTGACCTGTGATTGACAGAGAGAGAGAGACTTCCAGATATGAGTAAAGGGTTCTGCATTAGGGGCAGTAGGTGCTGCCCATAGCTCTGCCTCTTTGGTGGTATGCATGGCAGATGACTGTGCTGGAGATGTCTGAAGTGGGACAGATGTGTGGAGTTTACAGCAAGCTCCAGTGGAAGAAGCACAACACAGATCCTAGGCTTCTAGGACAGGACTTCACCACCTGCAGCAGAGAGTTACTATTTGAAGAATAGTTTTTAGCATCATAAGGCCTTGGTAGAAAAAGAGAGACTGAATATGGAACATGCAGTGACTCTGTGGCCCAAACTGTGTATTTTGAGCTTTGTTCTGACAGACACACCAAATAATAGGCTTAAGAAAGCCCAGAAGCAACGCACTGTAGGATAAAATTGGTACATGTAGAATAGGACAGAGGACATAATGAGCTGCATGAACAATTGGTCCAGATCCTTTATCATTTACTATGGCTTTACTGGTTATACCTCTGCTTTTCTGTCAGCTCACATCACCATGGGGGTGGGTAAGTCTCTTCAGAGAAGGTATTAAAGATAGCAAAGGCTCAGCTTGGGACAGGGTTGACATGTAGGTTCAAGTGGACATTGACTTCCACCACTCTTCATCCCATTGCAGGGATGACCACAAAAGAAAGAGGTGAGTGGAAATCATCCCAGTGGATGCTAGAGGGACCCTATATTCAAATGACCTGGTGAATGATAGCTTTCTACAGGCTGTAGGAGAAAGTATGTCTATCATGGTTTGGGATTTGGACAGATCCTTTTTTGTGGCAAGTAAGGGATGGGAGGGATTCATTTGGTGAGAGAGCGGCAAGATGGCACAAGAAACTTTGTTGTGACTGATGACAGCTTATTATACAGAGAAGTAGCCAAAAGGGTTGTGAAGGTTAGCTTCTCTTCCTTCAGTTTGGTGCACACAGCCAGCCTTATAACATTATCATTGTAACAAAGACTTTAGTCATCATTCTCACTATCCTAATTCTTTGGAGAAGCACAGAGAAGATCAAGGAAATCTCTTTTTGGAATTCTGTATGCCACTTGACCTTATCTACCTTATTAAATAAGGGGTTTAGGAAACATTAAAACAATTTGGAAGCTACTTAGCAGTGAGAATGGGATAAATGAGAGGATATAAAGAGAGAGAGAGGGGGAGAGAGAGAGAGAGAGAGAGAGAGAGAGAGAGAGAGAGAGAGAGAGAGAGAGAGAGAAAGGGGGAAAGTAGAATTTAGGTAGTATGTAGCACTCACATGTGTACCCACAGCTGGTATTGATTGGATCCTGTCTGGAGAAGTATTTTTTTTTTTTTAAAGAGAAACAATAAGAACAAAGAGGGAATCACTTATTTGAAATGGAGGCAGCCATATATTAGAAGATAGGAGACTTGTACTTTTTTCTCAATTTGGACACCATCTTTATGACTTTGGGTCCTTTTTAGCTTTGGTTTTATGATTTTCATTCTAACCAGTTGTGCATGGTGAACTCTGAGGTTGTTCCTTTTTTCTATATACTTGTTTTTGGATAAAGACTCTGGGACAATCAAAATACCGAAGTAAATAATGATGAGAGAGGTAAGAAAAGTAACTTCCTGAAGGGGTGAAGCACATTGCTCAGGAGGGAAAGGTCCATGAGAAGAGGGGACTAAAACTTTATTTCTTTATATTAAGGGGGAATCAGTATGTGTCCAGTTGTGTGTTTATAAAAACATTTTGATTTGAGGAATAGTTGCAAATGTAATGAAAGGGATATTAGAATGAAATTCATTCTATGTGATGGGCCTTGATTATCTAAAATATATATTTGGCAAATTGTCTGCATGATGGGCATCTGCCCCTCACTCCCAATGCTGGAGAGTGTGGGTTGCTTCTCCCTCCCTTCAACCTGGGAAGAGGGATTTTAAGGAGACTCATCAGAAAGTTGGTCATGTGTCCCTGAATTTGGGTGGACATGCAGGACTACTGCTAGAGGAATCATGCAAGGCAGATTTGAAATGAGACTCTGGCTAAAGCCATGCACAAAGGCAGAGTAAGAAGAGCCACTTGTACCATTGGGTGAAAGAGTTTTACTTTTCCATGGGCAGGATGGATATCATAAAAGGAATTCAGACTGGAACTCCCAATCCCCGGGAGTCCCAAGGTGGTGGGTGGTGGTGTATGTGGGGGTAAGATTTAACATCTCATTTTTTCCCCATTGTCCCAGATGTGGAACACTTATTAAAACTTAAATTGAGCAACAACTATCAACCTATTTTAATGCATCTGTCACATTGAAATATTTGCAGAATTTAAAACTTGGAAATTAGTGATATAAATGAACTTTAAAGTTTCAATGTTTCAACTACTACATGTACCTGGGCATTGAAATTAGAGAAATGAGACAGTTCTTGCAATTAAAAGTGACTGGGGAATTTTTTATTGTCCAAAAAACAAAAAACACAAAAAACCCCTGGGCTTCTTCATTATTTTATCTTAACACAGAGGAAAAAAAACTAATCCTGCCCTCATAAAGTCTCTATGGGTTTGCATCAGAATGGAAATAATTATGTTGCTCACATGTCCATATTATTAAGTTTTCTGTGAATTACTATTTACTTAAAAAAGGAAAGTGTTTTGCCAAACCATTTCAAGGTTTATTTATATCATTAAAAAATTCAGGGGCCAGTACATTAGTCAGGGTTCTCTAGAGCAGCAGAACCAACAGGGTGTGCTCGTGTAAGATTATAAAAGGGGTTGATTCCACTGGATCACACAATCAGAAAGCTCCTTATTCCCACAATGGTCATCTGCAGGATGGAGAGCTGTCCAAGAAGCTGGAGCAGTAGAACAAGAGAAACTAGTGATGCAACCCCAGTCTGAGACCGAAGGCCTGTAAACTCCCCAGAGAAAGGCTAGTGAGAGTTGACCTTAGAAGAGTGAAGAAGCTGGAGTCCCACATTTGGGGCCATAAACTCACCTGCTCATGAGGAACGCAGCAGCTTCCTCCTTATTCTGCTGCCCCATAGGCCCCAGCCTGTTGGACGGTACCACACACATTTGGGGTGAGTCTCCCCACTCAATTTGCTGTCTCTCATGCCAGTGTCTCTGGAAACACCCTCATGGACACAACCAAAAATCTCTTAATGTTAGAGGTCTCTCAATCAAATCAAGATGATAATTCAAATTAACTATCACCTTTGGGGGTGTTGCTCTGGGGTAGAGCACTTGTCTAGCATGCAGGAAACCTTGGGCTCAATTCCTGGTATCACCAAAAATAAAATAAAATAAAATAAAAATTTAGGCTGTAATGGGCTGGGGATGTGGCTCAAGCGGTAGCGCGCTCGCCTGGCATGTGTGTGCCCTGGGTTCGATCTTCAGCACCACATACAAACAAAGATGTTGTGTCCACCAAAAAACTAAAAAATAAATATTAAAATTCTCTCTCTCTCTCTTAAAAAAATTAGGCTGTAATTAAAAATTGGGAGGGACATTTTTTGAAGATGAGATTTTTAGGAAGTTCTTAAGGAAGAAAAGATAAGTGAGAATAAGTGAAGAAACTTAAAGAGTGAGAAGAGAACTATAATTAAAGTAGAGGAAATAGGTAGCTTTAAGATGGAAATGGAGACTAGAGGGTCTTGGGGAGAAGCATTAAAAAGGAGGAGGTGTGTGTGCGCGCATGTATGTGGGTGCGTTGGTAGGTAATGGTAGATAGGATATCAGCATTTTTCTCTTCAAAGCTAATCTTTCCTTCATAATAAACTAACATGTGCCAACACGTACCTCAGGCTTTGGGAAACATAAAATCTGAAAATGCATTTTAGCACTGTTTAGTGACCTTCCCTTCCCTTTACACATTTTTCAGAGCTCTCCTCTGCGTCCTGGAATAGTTACAATTTACTGTCTTTTTGGTTGTTGTTGTTCTGAAGATTTGACCCAGGGGTCCTTTACCCCTGGGCTACATCCTCTTTCATTTTTTTTTTCTAGCAGAGTCTTACTAAGCCATTAGGGCCTCACTAAGTTGCTGAGGCTGGCCTCAAAATTATGATCCTCCTGCCTCAGCAACCTGAGGTCACTGAGGTTACACGTGTGCACTATTGTGCCCAGCTTTCTGCCCTCTTTCTGCCCTCAAACAATGATCTCAGATTATTATGAGCAGGGTTAATTAACTAGAAAATGGTGCAGGACTGTCTCTTAAATTTTCTTCTGGAAAACACAAACCAAGCATGGACAGGTAAAAGACCTAGATCCACAGTTTGTCACTGTACTGGGTGGTATAAAGCATTGATCTATTAGTACTAAATCTCAAACTAGCTACTGGAGTTTTAGAACTTGGGGAGGAGAGCCAAACAAAGACATTCCTTCTGAACCTACAGGGGCTCCAGGCAGAAGATGAGCTGCCAGCGCTAGTCTTAGGAACAGATATTCTGGGATTCCTATTTATAGGGGCCGTTTGTCATGTGGGCAAGCCACGTTGCCTGGCATTGTTCTCTACTGTGTTGTGGAGCTTTACTTTAGCAAAGATCAAGTCCTTTTAGTAAGCTTGGAAGGGTCTTTAACCAGGCCAGTGGTGCATCCTACAATGTAAAACTGAAAGTGGTGTTTCGAGTCAAACTCAATCATTTTAACAAGGGACCCTTGTATTAAAAACCTATATAGTTACAGAGTTAGAAACACAGCTCAGGTCTCTTGTGCCTTTATCATAAACTGAAGTGAAGGATTTTATTTCATTTTGTTTGGGGGTTGGTAAGTTTGGGATATGAAAAGGAGATGAAATTAGTTTTTCTTTTAAACGAATACGATTAAATAAGCTAATAATTTTATTATCTCTAAATCTTCTGTGTTATATGTATAACCCAGAAGAAGAAGAAAAAATATTTATAGTCTATTAACACTCACCACTAATATTACTAAAAACAAAATTTGAATGACATGATCTGAGCAACTTCAAGAGAGGCTTGATCCTATCTGTTTAGTTGTAATCAAGTAAATGAAGGTATACTCAGTGGGCCATGGGTATACAACCCTGCATAAGTCTTCAACCTTTCCTGAAACTGTTTCCTTTTCTGTTAAAAGTCAAATTTGTTCATACATAAGATTTAAAACCTGCAAAACATTTATGAGAATAAAGTGCCAAATTGTTTCCAGCAATCACCATGTGGTACTTCTAAAAGTACCTGTCACCAGGACAACCACACAGGTGGTCTCTGGAGGTGTGCTCAGGAGTGCAGTTAGCACAGGCCACAGTGCAAATGGTGCTCTTATGGGCTTTGAGCCCTGTGAGGACCCTGTTAAGTGTTTGTCTCTTGCTGGGCTCACAGTATGTACATTGTATCATATGTAGGCATGCTCTTTAGAATATTGGCTTGGAAAGTTCTGTATTGATAAAATGCCTCTTGGCTTTTAGACTGCAAACTTTTAAGGCATATTTATGTCTTAAATAGATACTTTTGACTAATGTTTATGAATGTTACATTCATAAGTCCTAAAATACAGCAAAGAATAAAAATTTAAAAATTTGCATGGATACTTTTTGATTTACATATTAAAATCAACTGATGGGAAGTCAAAACCACATGAGGACAATTTGAAAATGTACCAACATGAGGAAAGTTTGAATGTCTTAAAAGAGATATTTGCTGGTTGTTTATCCTAAAAGAGGTATCACAGTATCATACTTCATGTGAAACAATTATTACTATGTGCTAGTGTGTAGTTGACTGGTCATGGTCCTATTTCCATAGTGATTGGCATTGAATATCCAGTGGAACAAGTTCTGCATTCAATTCCTCTGCTTGTGGTTTTTAAGAGCTCCTCGATAAGCTTTTTTTTAAAATTCATCTCTTCAAAACCAGCCTACTATATGAAAGCAACAATTTTCATTTTGGCTTCAAAGCCTTTGACACAGACCACAAATAATAGGGTGAGTTTCTTACATGAAACCGTAAATTTTTGTGAAGAAACCTTTTACTGTATTTCTTACTGAACTCTAGAATTGTAAATATTCTATTCTATTGTTTTAGCAAAATACCAACTAAACAGCTATGTTCTTGAGCTTCCTAGTAGATAGTCGATGGCAGATTTTAGCCACAGGGATACAAATGTAAGTTGTTAGAGAGGGTCCTTAAAAAGGAAGCCTGTGCTATTTGCCTTAGCTTTTCCTCCTTCCCTTTGTCTGAAACATAAGATATGATGGCTAGAGCTCCAGCAGCCACTTCCATGATGCAAAAATATGAGGATCATGCCTAAAGGATGGTAGAAGGAAAACTAGAAAGATCCTGGATCTCTACTGACATCAAAGAGTACCACATTAGACCTAGATCAGCACCCTCTGGATTTCTCTTGTATGAGAATAAAATTAACTCCACATATACTCAACATACCATCTGGGGGATTTGCAATGTAATTTTTAAGTGATAAGTAAATCTTGTCTAGTTTTATTTAACTTTTCTGAGATAATTCTCCTAAGACTATCTTGGAATGTTCTGACCTACCCCCATCAGATTAGATTTTATTACATTTTACATTTACATATTATACTTATCACATATTACATTATTACATTTTACCTAATTACATTTCTTTCAGGACAGACTCACATCATATAAGAAATCTTTTGCTCACCTTTTTCCCCTCTGGTCAGTCTTTTTTAAAATTAAATTATTTATTTATTCTAATATGTTATACATGATGGCAGAATGTAATTCATTTCGTATTACACATATAGAGCACTATTTTTCAAGTCATTGATTGTATTCAAAGTATTTTCACACCATTCGTGTCTTCATACATGTACTTAAGGTAATGATGTATAACTTATTCCACCATCATTCCTACCCCCTTACCCACTCCTTCCCCCTCCCTCCCCTTTGCCCCATCTAAAGTTCCTCCATACTTCCCATGTTCCCAGCCATTATGGGTCAGCATCCACATATCAAAGAAAACATTCGGCCTTTGTTTTTTTGGGATTGGCTTGCTTTACTTAGCATTATATTCTCCAACTCCACCCATTTACCTGCAAATGTCATGATTTTATTCTCTTTAATGCTGAGTAATGTTCCATTGTGTATGTATACCAAAGTTTGCCTATCCATTCATCTACTGAAGGGCATCTGGATTGGTTCCATAATTTAGCTATTGTGAATTGTGCTACTATAAACATTGATATGGCTGTCTCCCTGTAGTATGCTGTTTTTAAGTCCTTTGGGTATAAACTGAGGAGTGGGATAGCTGGGTCAAATAGTGGTTCCATTCCAAGTTTTTCAAGGAATCTCCATACTGCTTTCCAATTGGCTGCACCATTTTGCAGTCCCACCAGCAATGCATGAGTATGCCTTTTCCTCCACATCCTTGCCAACACTTATTGTTGTTTGTGTTCTTGATAGCTTCCATTCTGACTGAAGTGAGATGAAATCTTAGAGTAGTCTCTCTGGTCAGTCTTATAATTAATTAATTAACCATGATTTGTTTCTGCCAATATTTCCTACATGTAATTTTAAAAAATCTAGTCCAATTTGTGTATTTCATGTCCCTCAAGATGAAAAGCCACTGGGACCAGATAGCTATTCTAGTTCCTTCTTCTACCTCCCATTCTACCTTCTGCAGCAAAGAGCCTAGCAAAGCAATGAATGCTTGACTCCAATACTCTACCCATGCTGACTGAACACACTTTGTCAAACGCAAAGAAACACCAGGTTGGGGTTAATAATGTTGCAATTCTTGGTCTTGTTTTTTCACATGAACCAGACTTGGATTGTGGAGCAGGTGTGCTTCTGCCACCTCACCCTGCAGTTGGCTTCAGTGTCCCACATTTCCCACACAAGAGGACAAGGCCTCCTGTACTTTCTGGAGTGCCAACCCTGCCTGTGTCTGGGTTTCTCCCAGAAGCTTTTAGAGAAAAATTCTTAACTTTATAAAATTCTTTAGAACAACATTACAAAGCAAGGTTTCCAAGATTTCCCAAATTCCTGAAAAATGAATTATAAACCCAACCCTTTCCAAGTTATTTCTCTCCTTGGCAATCCTCCTGTGCCTGAACTCATTTACCATCTTGTATTGTTGCTGAAAGGGCTCCTCAGACTCTTTGTTCCTCAAGAACTCTTCTTCAGTGGACGGACAGTGCACAGGGCAATATGCTCAGCATTTCTTTCACCCAGCAAACTTACGTCAAAATCTCCTATGTGCTCAATACTCTGAGAGGCTGCTGTGAAGTGGAGGTCAATTGCAAAATGAGTTGTGATTTTTGACTTAAAGAACATACAGCTAGCTAGGGAATTCAGTCCATGGAATACACAACCACAAAATTCAGCAAGGCCATTCATCCAGATGTAAAGAGGTTTGAGATTAAGTGCATCCTCTCTTTGGCTCCCCGTATTATCACTATGTTCTACACCTTGTCCAAAGGGACTATCGGTAAACACACAAAATGCACACTTAATTGCCTTCTTACTAAGCTAGTTCACTTCCCACACTTATTCTTCAATTGCTCATGCTGTAACTCCTACATTATTATTCAGTAAATTGCAATTGGATCATCAAGTATTAACACATTAATCAAAGAGCAGGTAATAAGCACTTATTATTGCATGGCTAACATTGTGTTAGATATTTGGGGAGTGCAAAATAAGGCTGGCTGTAGGTTATGATCCTGTTTCCCTTCTTCATTACTTCTTCTAATAAGGCTTTGCTGATTTTCCTCTATCTCTGATGTAAATTCTTTCTATAGCAGAAATAATGATAATTAATGTTGAGATTTAGTAAGTGCCAGACTCTGTGTTAAATCCTCTCATTTAATATCCCAGCAAGCCTAATAATATGTACTACTACTATTCTAATTTTACAGATAGGGAAACTAAGTTTCTGTTAACCAATATGACCATGGCTGTGCAGCCACTAAATAGGAGAATCCCAGTGTAAGCAGTTTAGAGTCATTACCTCCAGTTTAAAGGTAAGGAACTCTCAATCTTTTTGGGTTGCCAAAAGAAGGGCTATTTGGCTTAAACAATATAAATTAGTTCTCATGGTTCTGGAGGTTGGAAAGTCCAAGGTCAGACAGGATTTGGTTTTGGTGAGGGCTTTTCTCCTCAGTATATCCTTACATGAAGGAGTGTGTCTTCTTATTAGGGCCTAATCCCATCATGAGGGTCCCACTCTGATGGCCCTAGTTACCTCCCAAAGGACCACCTCCAAATGCCATCACACTATGGATGGGGTAGAGAGACACAAATATTCAGTCTACAATAGGAACCAAGGCTTAGGGAGATTATGTAAAATAGCCAAGGTCCAGATTATTTATTAGCTGGCAGAGCAAAGATAGGATCCTAGATTTCTGAAGGTATAGGAGCTTCTATGTTATTCTGTGTCAGAAAGGCAAGAGGGAAATAAATAAAGAAAGAAGGATTCCTGGTGCTGCCAGACATTCTGGATTCAAAAGAGTAATGCAGGTTAAGACACCTTCACCTTGACACTTGTAAAAATCAATCAGCAGGGTGTGGTGGTGGCTCAATAGCAGAGCACTTGCTTCGCGTGTGTGAGGCACTGGGTTTGATCCTCAGTACCACATAAAATGAATAAACAAAATAAAAATAGTGTGTCCATCTTCAATTAAAACAGTAAAAATAAAAAAAAATCAACCAGAAAAAAAAATCAACCAGATTCCTCCTTTCTTTTCTTCTCCATTGTATTGACAATGTTTTTACTTATTGGGAAGAAACAGACCTTCACTTTTCATCTAATTCAGAGTCAATGAGTAATCTGCTCTCCATAAATGAAAGTCTAGTCTTAGGAAAGGGCTATCTCTTGCAATTTTTGAGATTGTATCTTTAGGGATTTTATAGAATAGTAATATTTTTTATGAGTCTTGTAGGTTCTTGCCAGTATTTAAAGTATTATATCAGTCAAGATTGTGACAGGAAACAGATGGCACATCAAGACCGAGTAATTTGAGGAGATTGTGATGAAAGGACTATTTACACAGTGTACAGGCATGGCTTAAGAAAAGTGACAAGGGATGGTGTGTAAACCTGTGCCAATAGGAGTTCCTGTCAACACTGTTAGTCTTGAAGGGATGAATGGAAGGAATGCCGAGAAAGAGTGGTCTTGGCCGGCTGCCTGTCAGGCACCATGGCCTTCAGTGGAGGAATGCAGTCACCTCACAGCCCAACTGAACCTGGGGAACAATCAGCGACTCTGACTCTCTTCCTGCCTCTAGTCTCCTGACACTACTCCCCACTGGCCGAATTTGACCAGAGGCAATAGCACAAGGTTATAGTGATGCCCTTCAAACATGGGTGCATCCTGGGGTGGAGAATGATATGGAAGGATAAAGGGAGGATGTCCAGCACAAACATCATGCTCAAGGTGGAGGAGGCTCTTGACTGCCATTTATGCTGTTCTGCATCTTTCTGTTAAGCCTTATGTGGGAGGAAACTTACTGATGGGCATGGTCTATTCTAGCATGTGCAATGAGACAGAAAAAGAGGTAGGACCAAGTTATGTATTTCCTCTGCACAAAGGAATGGAGAAATATTCTCCTTAATCTTAGTCTATTCAAGATTTGGGTTTAGAGTTGCTATAAATCAAGAACATAGTTTAAAATAAACTAGTGGAAGTAGATAAAGTTATTGACAAGAAATTTGAACTTGTTGATATGAGAGCATTTTGTGGGAACTGTTCTGACAGCCTGTCTGAGGAGATTGGTAACCTGTGGCCTCTATTTTTTCTCTCTAGAAAGTAACAGTCTTTGCAGTCCAGGCATGAAAGATTGATGTCTGGTGCTGTGTCTTGTGAGGACATAGCTGGGGGCACTAGATCATCTCCACTTCATCTTGAACCGAGGAAGAGAATCATACTTCCTCAAAGGGTTGCTATAGACATTTAGCAGTGTTTGGCACAAAGTGAATGTTCCCTAAATTTAAGATATTCTAACTTGGGTGAGTTGGGGAATCTTGCCAACAAACATCAGAGAACCATTTTCTAAATAAGGAAATGATACTTCTGTTAAAATGTTGGCTTTTTAACAATGAAAATGGGCTTTCAGAGGGGATATATACTTTCTTCAGGAAATGATTAATTATGGATATTTCTGTGGTCTATAATACAACACAAATAGTCAAATCCCAGTTTTCCTGGAGTGTGTGGAAACTGAGACCCAGAAGTGCACCGAGGTATTGGAACAGGGTGAAGGTTAGGAACAGAGAAGCAAGAGGAGGAGGAAAAACTGTACTTTGCTGACCCAGGGAATTTTTCTAGAACAATGAGAGCCTTGAGGATCAGGTGCAGAGAGTGTGTACAGCTGTCACTCTCTTCCAAGACTCTTTTAAACCCAGGAGGAGTTTTCCTTTCTGACACAGCACCCCAATAAGCCTTTGGCATAGTTATGCTCAAGTGGCCCAAGCCTTCTGAATGTAATGAGACAATTAATCAACATAGAAAAGATAATTCCTTTTCTTTTTATGAAAAACTTTACTAACAGATCTTTATTAAAATATAATTAACTTCCATAAATCTCAAAACTTTAAAGAATATGAAATAGCAAGACACAATTTAAAATCTCTCACACAGACAGTATTTCTGTTTAAGTAATTCCTGACTATTCTTGAGGACTAGTACCAGGAATACTTTTTCTTGGACCCGGAGAGTGGGTTTTTCCCACTTTAATTTCCTCTTTTTATTTCTTCTCAGAGATTCGGGTACTTTCCCTCTCACCCTGACTTTTGGCTTCCTTGCCCCAAGTTTGACAGTCATGACTTTCTGACTCTGCTTGGATTTTCCACATAAGGCTGTTCTCTTTCTGCTCACGCCCTTCTTCCTTTATTTTAGAATCAAGTCCAAAGCTGCCCACCATCATGAAGATGCAGGCAAAAGCTCTTTCTTCCAATGGTAACTTGACCTCAGAACTGACTTCCCTATAATGAAGTCTTCCCTTCTCTTCTCTTTCCAAATTAAATTGGTTGATTTGTTCTCTATAGAATGAGTTTCATTATTTTCTGCACATCTCATTTCTTTCTTGCAAATTGCTTTTCTGTTCAAGGAAGATTTTAAAAACTTTATGAATTTATAAAGCCTGAATAAAACAAGATTTTAACTTTTTTTCAACATCATTTATCTTCTGAAGAAGTTAAAAATGGAGCTTCTTTAGAACACAATGAGGAAAGATATTTTAGAAGGGCTCTGAATGAAGTGGTATTGAGAATCTTGTCTGCATTCCTATACATGGTGACCAGGGCCAAGTAGGTCTAGGGACAAATATTTCCCTTCAATCACACCCCTGGCTGGTGGTGTATCTTAGGAAGGGGTTGCATCTTAGGAAGGTGGGAAAAAACATTTCTCCTTCTTATAGAGATAGTGAAGTTCTCTCTCTCCTAAGAAGGAGAAAAATGGATAAGAGTGAGCAGAACTTATTTGTACTTCTTTCTGAGTTGAAGAACTGCTATCTGAGACTATTTGAAGGGAGGCTAGGGATGGCAATGGTAGCTGACTAGTTGGGCTCTATACAGTCAGATTTCAAGCCTATATTAACAAATAAATTAACAATCAATAGCTTTGAAAATGATTTTCCTGACATTCTTTTTAATTTTATTTTTGGTCCAAAGAATTGCAGAAAATGTTCACAGAAGAGAGCCATATGATTGATTGATCCAAAGGGCCCATAGTGCTGCTTCTTAAAAAGTTTAATGAGTTGGTTATAGTCAATGCATTGTAAGGATATAGAGAAATCTGGTGCCAGAATGTTCTCCTTCTTCCTACCCACCTTTAGTTACTGGCTAGCATTGCCTGCAGTGTCCACAATGTATGTACTATAATCTGGCCTCTTGAAGATAGGTACATTTTTGCTTTGTTGCCAGTTGGTACAAAAACCGTGATGAACCCACATATTTTAGTTACCACTTACTGTATAAATGACACCATAAATTAGTGACTATTATTCCTTATAATTGTATGGGTTGGCCTGGCTCAGCTGCTCCATTGTACTGCTTCACATGGTGTCGGCAGGGGTCAGTTAGGTGACTGCATTCTTCTGGGGCTCAGCAGCTATGTGTGATGGCTTTATTCACAGGTTTGGTTGGTCTGGGCTGTGGGGTAAGATTTCTTTTTACACATTATATGTCTAGAGGAGTAGTCAAACTTTTTATATGGTGGTTCGGGCATCCAAAACCAAAGGAAAGGAGAAGCTGCTTGATCTCTTAAGCCTACAATATCATGAATCACTTTTTGCTAAATTCTGTTGGACAAAGCATATCGCACAACCAGTCTGAGGGTGAAGGGTAGGAGAACTAGTCTTGAACTTGTGATGGGCCATGTGCTACAAAGATGGGAATATCTGTTGGTTCTCACCTTTGCATTTGACACCCCGTACAACGTGTGGCAGGTAAGTGAAATCAGAGCTGGTAGAATTGATTGCTTTTTATCATCTCTCTATATAAATACATAATGAAAATAGTACATTTAGGGGGTGTTGTCAGTGCCACCTTTTGCTGAAGGTCAGACACCTGAGGAGGTAGACTCCGAGAAGAAGATAGTGTGCAGGAAGTTTATTGGGGGTGCTACTGGAATCGAGGTTTGTGGGAGAAGGGAAGGAAGCAAGATGGGGCAGAGAAAAGCTGGACTGGAATGCAGTCTGAGATAGGCCTCAGCTGGCCCCAGGGACTATTCTGAGGCCAGGATGATGCTTCAACTTTTGCAGAGTTGAGACGAGGGGCTCAGAACTTTATCCAGCTGTGTCAGTCTGCCACTGGGTGGAGGGTAGCCCCAGGAAAGGAATGCAACTTGTTTTAGGCAGCTATCTTCAGCATAGGTCCATTTGAGGCAGTGCATCAGTGTCCAAGACACCTCAGATCTGGGTAATTAGATCCTTAAATATTGAGCTCCACTCTATCTTTCCTTACACATGGCCACTCCTCAAGGATCAAGGAATCTGAATGGCTGAAAAGATGTTTTTATCCAGAGTCTATATCCCTCCTGAATGTGTTTTGCTCTCTTAAGACCCTAGAAAACACCTAATCTGTCAAGCCTAGGCCACAGGGATGGATGAGGGAGGGGCAGCTCTTTGGAAGGGAAGGGGAGGTATGTGTAGTGGGGTATCCACAAGCATCCACGTGAGGCCCTTTATACAGAGGACAGTGTGGAGTGGTGGTAGAAGAGCAGAGCATATGCAGGTGTCCAATTTTTATTGTGTTGTAGGTCCTATAAATGTTAAGAACTTTCCCTCTTTGATAGTGTTCCCTAAACTGTTCTTAGAGATGAAGAATTGGAGACAATTAGGTGACTAGTCCCCAGTTATGGAGAGGCATGGGCCAGAGACATGAATGGAACTCTGGTTATTGCTGCTAGGCTAACTGCTCCCCTCACTGGACAAGATTTAGCCAGATGCAGAGGACTAAACTCTGTCATTCTCGCTTCTCAGGAAAAGTAAGTAGAAGAATTCTTACCCCTTACTTTATCTCTAGAACTATTTGGGAGGATTAGAGTAAAAGTCTGTAAGCCCTTCACAATTCCCAAGAGACAGGTATTATAAAAACACAAGATTTTGTGGTATAATCCTTAGAACACATTAATCTTGGAGGCCAAGGAGCAGAGGCTTTGAATCATGGGTTCTGCTGGCTTCCTCAAATGCCAGACTTAGCACTGAAGCACTCTGTGATTGACAGGCCAACAGGAGTCAAAGATTATAAGCTTTTGTAAACGGTTGACTATCTCCTGAAGAAGGCTGCATATTTTGCCTAATAATGCTCAAGCAAAATAGTTCTTGTCACTTTTAGAAACGTTGCCATCAATAAATTCCAGTGTTCTCTGTTCCAATACTTGGTGCTGCAATTGCTCTTTGCTGTCACTGTTAAGTCCTCTATTAACTGAAACACCTTGCAATGTTCTCTGGAGGTTAACTCAGTAATCGGAGCAATCCATAATTGGCATCTTCTTGTTCCCAAATAATATGTCACAGAACACTTCACGCCTAACAGATGACTCCTGAAAAAAAAAAAAATAGACAGAAGGCTGGGTGGCCTTTTGCATCTTTTGACAATTCTACCCAAATAGAAATAAATTACTCCATGCCAAACCAAATATCCTGCAAGTCTTTTTCACATACCTCACAGCAACCTCAATTAATAGTCTCCTTTAAATTTATTATCTTGACTTTTCTGCTGTTTTTTTTTAAGATTTTGTGCTTAAAGAATAAGCAAATTATCTGAAATTGCAAAGAAAAATGCCCTTTGAAATATTGTCCTTTCTTCATCTAAATACAAAAATAGCCATGCATTCCATTCTATGCCTCACTTCCTTAATAAAAGTGAACTAATATAAGTTAAAGATTTTAGAGGACAGGTCTATATTTTATGTGTATGTAGGAATTTAAGCAAATAATTGCCTTGGTAATTGTTTGTAATTGGTGAACTATATTTACCTAAGTAAGCAGATCTTTGATATTATCATGAGTGTTTCTCTGAATGAAGCAGTCAGAGAAAATGGCTCTAATCCTGTGTTGTCACTTGCAAGCTCTGTCATCTTGGCTTTCAGTTTCCTAAATATAAAATTATGAATTTGGGGATTTGAATAGATGAGCTATTCCTAACCTAAGTATGGGATTGGAATCCTTGAGTTATTTCAGTGTTTAAAAAAATTAATTTAAATAGTAGTTTTTAAAAAATAAAATCTCTGTCAAGTCAATAAAGGCTAAACTAATTTTTTAAAAGAAATTTCTTTGCTTTTGACTGGAATACTATCAACTTGTTTTGGTAGTTAGTTTTTTTTTCATACTAAGCAGAGTAAGAGAAGAAATTAATCATTAAATTGAATTACATAAAATTTATTATATTTCACTGCTTAACTTAAAAAGATGATAATGCCATATGATTTAATCTAATACATTTTCATGAATTTTAGTATAGGTATGTCACAGAGTAAAGAACTTTGACTTTGAAACCAGACCTACCTGGATTCAAATCTCAATTATACTGGCTGTGTCATTTTAGGTCACTAAACCTCATCTAGCTTTCATTTCTTCATATATGTAATAGTGATTGAAAGTATCTGTCTTATACTCTTAAAAATAATCAAATGAAATACTGTATGTAAAGTGCCTATAATAATACTAGGCACAGTAAGCCCTTGATAATTCATAGTTGTTAGCTCCAGTAAATAAAGCTTTGACATAGAGTGTCTTGTTAGGGAAAAAGAGGACTTATGAGTAACCAAAAAACTGAAGAGTACTGGGATTAATAACATAAAAAACATCCTTTGATTAATATGTGCATGTTTAGGTGTGAAAAATGTTAAAATCCATGAGTCATTATCACTTTCAGTGATTCTTTCTGTCATATTTCCATGAATTTCTTGGCACTCATTTCCAGGGTCAGGTAGCTTTGCAGTTAAAGATTCTAGATATTCAAAACCAGCATTATTAATGGAAGGTCCTGTCTCTTTCAGAGTAAAAGGATCTGTTGTCTTCTGTTGGAACCTACAAGACACTTTCCTTTCATCATAACCAAAGGGAATAACCTTACATCTATTCATAAAAATTACATATTAAAATTTATTATGTGTGTGTGTTTTGTATGTGCATATGAACATTTGATGCCAAACTTAAGGACCCTTTACCTAATCCCAAGTAATCATAAAGATCTTCTGCAATATTTTTAAAAATATTTTTTCTTAAGTTTTAGGTGGACACAATATCTTTACTTTACATTTATGTGGTGCTGAGGATCGAACCCAGTGCCTCATGCATGTTAGGCGAGCACTCTACCACTGAGCCACAGCCCCTAGGAGATATTTGTTTGTTTCTTTGTCTTTCACTTGTTTTGTTTTGATATGAGGAATTTAACACAGGGGCACTTAATCACTGAGTCACACCTGCAGCTCCTTTTTTAATTTTTAATTTTGAGACAGGGTCTTGATAAGTTGTTGAGGGCTTTGTTAAGTTGCTGAAGCTACTTTTGAACTTGTGATCCTCCTACCTTAGACTCCCAAGTCTCTGGGGGATTACAGATGTGTGCCACTGCACCATGTTCTAGAAGTTTTTTAGTCTTGTGCTTTAAACTTAAGTACATGATTCATTTTGAATTAACTTTTTTTGTATAAGGTGTGCTAAAAGGTTTATGTTTTTGCCTTAGGAGTTCCAATTGCTCCAGCACCATTTATTGAAAAGTTGATGATTTATTTGTACCTTTGTCAATGTTAATTGGTCACATTCATATGATAATAATTCTTGTAACATATTGCTAAATTTCAATAGGAATTATGTTAAACCTATAAAACAAGAGAATTGACATCCTCAATATATTCATTGATTTTTAATCTATGAACATGGCATGTCTTTCTAAGTATATAGGTCTTCTTTTCTTTCATCAACATTTTGTAATTCTCATTATCTAGATTTTCTACATTTTTGTTAAGTTTATAGGCAAAATTTCTTGGGAGAAATTATAAATTGTTTTAGTTTTTAAATTAATTTTGGCTTCCAATTTTTTTTTGTTTCTAACATGTAGTAATGCAGTATGTGTGTGTGTGTGTGTGTGTGTGTATGTGTGTGTATCTTGTCTCTTTGCTAAGCTTACATATTATTTCCAGGAAGAATATTGTTTATTTTGTTTTGCAGATTCCTTGGAATATTTTACATAGCTACTCATGCCATCTGTGAATACATACAGTTTAATTTTTTTTTCCAATCTGAAGTTTTTAAACTCCTTTTTCTTTCAGGGGAAACCCTCATAAAAATTGTCAGGAGACCAATAGAGTAGAAGGAAGGAGATCAAGACACTGGGAGGAGAGAGGGAATGGGGAAGCAGTGAGGAATGAAATCTACTAAAGTATCTTATGTCCATGTACAAATTTACCACAATGGATCCTATAGATAATCTATAGATAGATTTATATCTATAGACTTACATCTATAGATAAATTTATATCTGTAGCTCGATCTACCCATACACTAATTAAAATAACAATAACAATAATAGAAATCAGTATAACAGAGGAAACAGATCTGGGGAGGGAAAAAGGGGAGATAAAGGGAAAGCACTGGAGAATGAGTTTGATCAAATTATGGCTTGTGCATGTACAAATAAGACATAATAAATTCCATTATTATGTATAATTACAATTCACAGATAAAAAGATCTTTCTGTGTCACTCCAGTGACTAGAACTTCAATATGCTGAAAACTAGAGGTGAAAGTAGGTTTCTTTGCCTTGTTCCTAACCTTAAAGGGAGAATATCTGGCTTTTCATGATTATGTGTAATACCAGTTTTGTTTGCTTATTTGATTTGTAAATGCTGTTTATGAGTCAAAGGAAGTTTTTCTCTATTCCCAGTGTACTAAGAATTTTTATAATGGAAAGATTTTGAATTTTGTCAAATACCTTTTCTGAGTCAAGTGATTTGATTATATGACTTTTTTTTTCTTTGATTTGTTAATATGGTGGATGGTAATGATTTATTTTCAAATGTAAAACTTCCCTTGCATACTGAGGGTAAATTTCACTTGGTTATTCTGCATTATTCTTTTAAGGTATTGTTGGATTCAGCTTGCTCAAATTTTACTGACAATTTCTGTTCTGCTTTTAAGTGACGTTTTTTTGTTTAGCTTCTCAATGTTTCTGTGTATCTTGAAGTTTGGCAGATACCTAAAGAGAGAACTCTCCCATGTGAAGAACTTAGGTTAGATTGATTTATTTTTTTTTCTATAATTACATTTAGTTTAGCTAGAAAAAAAATCACACAAGTAAGTGACTTTAACTTTTATCAAGGGAGAGAAACTTTTATCAAAGAGAGAAAAATAATAGAATTGTAAAGTTAAAAATTAGAGTGGTACTTACAGAAACATGACACACACAACTTTTCTCCTTTATTTGTAGGTAGAGTTTGAAGAGTCAAATGTGAATGTATGTTACATGCCCATGACATAACCATGAATGATAGCCCACATAACCTAGTTTACATTAATTCATTTATAATGAGCACTGAGTCCATGCAAAGTACCATCTTAAGAACAAAGTATGAAGTTTCTTAAATAATTTATTAGTAGTAGATGGAATTTTCCATAGCCATTGAAATGAGCATATGTCCCTCATGTTTTTCTTCAAGCAGATGAATTCATGTAAACACAAGGCCAGATTAAAACATAAGAGCTGAATAATCAGATCTGTTGTTTCTTCTAGAGCCCTAGGGAGGGGAGTGCTATAGGAGACTTTTAATCTGAGCCATTTTACATGAACATGACACTGATGGAGTCCTTGCAGTCATGTTAAATTGAGGGGATCAAGGCTCAGAAAAAAAGTTTGCATTTTATGGTCTTTACCTACTTTCCTGGCTTTGCCTTATTTGCATATAATTCTAGGACATAGAATTCAGTGAGTCTCTACATATGAGTGGGAATCCATTTATGCAAATGAAACGTCTCTTTGGGGACTGGATAATTTACGAGCAATTATCTTAATTAACCCATGAAAATATAGGTTTTGGGGTGAATTGCTGGTCACTAAAAAGAATTCTTTTAGTGATTTAGAATTCATGGGAACATTTTGTGTTTAGAAGATCTGATATAAAAAGAAACTATATTTTTCTCTTTGTGCAGCTGGAACTGTAACCACACAAAGATGTAGACTTTTCAGTGATATATGTTCCATTGATTGTGTAATATTGTATTTGTCCTCTTGAAATCACTATATCATTTCTAAACAGAATAGAAAAAATGGCTTTGGCTATGCTCCATTTTCCAGGATAATTTTCTTCAAAAAAGACTGATTTTAGATGGCTTTGAAAGCTCTTTTCAAAGTGCTTCCTGTATATTCTCTTCAATGTTGATGGAAATGATGGTTGAACTATGGGTGACACTTTGTATTATATTCACAATACTGTTACCATTAAAAAAAATGGTTCCATACGTATGTTCTTGAGATTCAACATGTTTTTTACATTTTTAATAGTACAAACAAATTTCTTTACCATTTAAAGACAATCAATCTAGAGATAAAACAACAACAATAATAAATACCAATATATTAATTTGAATTTCTCCATGGTGAGTTAATGCCTGAATTCTTACTTATGTTTCTCTGCCTAACATCTTTGCCTGTAGAAGTTATGAAGCAAAAACTTTCCAATTTACCAGTGATGAAAACCAAGAACAGTTGAACTCCTCTGTAGATTTATTTCTCTTCATGAATTTTAATGAAATTATTCCTGATATCTCTCCATGGAATGACCAGTCTCACTAATGAAACATTCTCCTTGTTTCTAGGTTAAGTTGTGTTTTTGAGACTTGCACTTTTACAGATACCTCCACAAAGTGGAGCTTATCAAAACATCTACCTTGCTTTCCTAAGAAACCAAAAATGAATGCTTTGATCTTTGTTTTTCAAGATCCTGAGTTCTTCAATTATAGATACTCTGTCTTCAACAGCAAGCACGGTTCTCTGTGGATTATTGGTAAATGGTTGTATTATAATTATGAGGGCTGTCACCACTCATCTTTGTTTAGCAGCTGCTATTATATGCAGTCAGTTTTAAGTGACAAGGAACACCTAAGAACAATGCAGAGATCATACACTGTATTTGGGAAAATACAGATGCTTTGGGTAAATATACTCACATTCATCCATGCACTGAAAATTAGGGGATATGAATCACTTACCTTTCTTTCTTCTCGATGAGAAATAGAAATAGGAATATGAGTGAAGAATAAAAAATAGTTAGATTTATATATGAGTTAGGTAACTTCCTCAAAATCCTTAAAGTGAAAAGTTCCTGAAAAAGTTGAGTTACAGAATGAAGTTAGTTCTTGTCCTAAACCTAGGGCAGAATTGAATATTCATAGCCAACGGTTACTTGGCTAACTGAAAAGGACAACTGGGGCCTGTTTCAAGAAACTCTGCCTAACCAGACACCACCCACTTATCCTTTTATAATGCTGTGGTCCTGTCTTGCCAGGTAGAAGGTAGGGCACAGGGAAGGGATAAAAAGGGCAGAAAAGGGGTTGCCAGCCCATAGGGCCCCAGCCCCACCTAACATTCTGCCTGAAACACCTCCTGAGGGGGAACTGTGCCATCTTGAGGTTAAATGAGGAAGTTAGATGACCAGAAGGAAAACTCAAACCCCTCAAGGAAATGTCCCCAAACTTGGGCATGTGTAATAGCCCTAGGGAATGACCTCATGTTAACCTGTTGCTAGTTAACATATCATGAGCTTTGCAGTCTGCTTTCTCTCTGTGTATTTTTCAGGGGAAAAGAAACTTATACACGGGCACTAGAAAATAATTATGTCATATTCAGCTGTTAATAAAAGTGCCAATAAAATCCACCCAGGGGAGAAAGGGCATAACTAGCACAGCCCAGTCTCTACTGTGTAGATGGCACCTTGAGCTACTTCACCAGGTCGGCCCATTCTGCTATCTCAGAGTGTACTTGCACTTTCAATAAAGCTTTGTTTTTCTTGCCCACCTCTCACTCAATTCTTTGGGATGCCCAAAACCTGGGATTTCTTGGGGGCCCTCGCCCAAGCAAAGGTGCCAGGTTAATGGCCCAGCACCTGTCAGAATTTCCTTGGTTTCACCAGTCCAATAAACACAGAAGGGTGACTGAAGAGAGAATGGGGGATCAGACACATTAACAGTACTTCAGTGCTCTTCACCTGCAGGTGGAAAGGAGGGCACTTCCCCACAGGAATCACAAGGAGTGGGGTAGCAATGAAAACACATCCCTCAGACACCTTTAGCTGCAAATGTAATTAAACAATTGACACATCCTCTCTACTTTGAAATTCATCACTACATCTGTGCCTAAGTCTCCTTTTCTGAAGGCTGTTCCTAGTTAATGACTGAATGGTACAGTAATACAAAAGCAGTACTGTTTGCAGAAGACAGGGGACTCCTCTGATTGGTGACTTTGACTCAAGGGGAACTCTGTGCCAGTGTTGCTGAACCTTCTGAGGGATGCTCTGCATTCTAAAACCAACTTTCCTCCCTCCTTCCCTCCTCTCTTTTCCTTCTTCTTTCCCTCCCTCCCTCCCTTCTTTCCTTCCTTCCTTCCTTGTCTCCCTCTCTTCTTCAAAAGATCAGCCCTGCACTACAACTTGATGTTCTCCCAGACTCCTTCAACTCCTCTTTCCCCCCTTTGTCCTCAGTGGCATTGCCCCAATACATGTCTTTTCTTTCTAATTCTGTCCTGTCTTATGCTTCTCTGGGAACCTATACAAATTCAAGGAGGAAAGTCATAAGCTAGTCACCAAAAACAAACGTAATATACATATGAGGGGAAGGATGACACTTGATGAGTTCGCCTCTATCAAAAGCCATTCCTCATGACTAAGAGAAACTGGAGCTTTCTGAGTGAAACTTATCAAATTCACAATGGCAAAGGACCCTTTCTTTTGATCTTTCTAGTCCATTGTAGAACGATAGTTTTATAACATACAAGGCAAATCAATTACCAAAAAAAAGAGAAAGAAATAGAAGATATAAAATATAAGCCTCAATTTTACATAATTAGAATAAATAGACATAAAATTATTCTGTAAAATTGTAATAACAAAGTAGAAATGTTTGTTGCCTGTAGTGATCTCATGATAGACTGATAACAGTTGTCAGCCTGGCACTGGTCTGTGCGCCACACTTTGAGTTGTCCTATACTAAGTTTACGTCTACATGGCACTGACTCAAATGGTAGAAATATTGGAGATTCAAATAATCAGCTTTCTGTCTCTAGAGGCTTTGGGGTTCCATATGATAAGGGGCTGGCTTGAGGAGGTCAGTGAATTGACTGGCTGCATCCAAGAGAAACTGTATCTATCATGATGTGGGCTTCAGAAGAGGGTTGGTGGATTAGAGTTTGGTTACAGAAAAACGTCTGGTTTGTGGCTGACCACAAGCATAGTCCTTAGTTGTTCAAGTTTCATTCAGGGAAGATACCTCAGTATCTCCTCAATTTCTAACAATTTTAGAATCTGAAGTAGGGAACTCTGACCCTGGATTCTTCCCTCCATGCCCTGATTCCACAGATCCTTCTTTGGAGTTAGAAGCCTTGTAGATTTTGTGTTCGAGGAACCCTGAGGTCTGGTGAACACAAGCAAATATGGGCAGCTTAGCAAAACACACCCTTGCCCTACTTCTACTTTTGCATTGATT
Organism: Marmota monax; assembly: GCF_021218885.2. Lineage (NCBI taxonomy): Eukaryota > Metazoa > Chordata > Mammalia > Rodentia > Sciuridae > Marmota > Marmota monax. Next base: position 10,866,771 of record NW_026693245.1, read on the forward strand.
TTAGAAGTTTGCTTAAGTGGTTAGATGCAATTTACACAAACATATAATTTTGACTCTTTACCTTGTGGTTAACAAAACCTGCAAGTAGAAAGATCGAAGCTTATATCATTTGGCATGAAAATGCCTCACTAGGGCTTTGTGTCTGCAGTGGCAGAAGTTTGTTTGTTTGTTTGTTTGTTTGTTTTTGCTTCCCTTATGATCGTATCATTGAGTGGTCTCAGCATTTAGAGCATGTTCCATCTTCATAATACTTTGCAGTCAGTTTTACTAGTTTTATCCTTTGTCTAAGAATAGACTCATGTGTGTCTATTGTTATCTGCTGTATCAGTTGACTGGCTCAAGCACTCCAAACCCATCCTGTCTAAATGGGCAAAGCATACAAAGTAAACAGTGAACCAAGAAGGAGTAGAAAAAAGATGTGGGTGGTATTTACTTAAAATGAAAAAAAAAAAATAGCATCAAATGATTTTGCTGCTGTTGAAAGGGCACAAGGAAAAGAGTGGCTTATAATTTTCTTTTGGCTTCTAATTTCCATAGAAGTGTCCTTCTATGTTAGTGCCCTGAAGGGTTTTTGACATCCTGGATCTCATAGCTTGTAGTGTTCCAACCTGAATCCAGAGGGCTGATCTCCACTAAAAAGCCATTTATTAGTACAAGGTTGTTGGCAACAGGTCCACCTTGGCCCCTGGAGCCCTACCTCCACTAGTTTGTTCTGCATGCCAGTGTGGCCAGCTCACAAGGCCATGGCGAACTTGCGGTTTTTCTGTTCCTGCTTATCCGTCTGAGACATATGTATCCCACGGGAATGCCTTGACCTTTTCTGGTCTGATGGACTTATTGTTAAGGGAGGTTTCGGTACCTGACAATAATAGATGTTGAAACTAAATTTCTCCCCCCTCCCTCCTGCTTTTGGGTAGTTTTCCACTTCTGCTGCTTGGGGTATAAAAAAAGGTGTGTTAGCAATAAAGATTATTATTGACTCCTGGATGAAGAACCTTGGTGTCCTGTGTGTCTTTTAACCTCGCCGTCCCTCGCCGGACTCGGCTCCCTTGGCCGGACGCGGCAATTGGAGGCTCCCACCGAGATCCGGAAAGCAGGGGTAAGCGGACGGGGCTCACCTTCTAAGAAAGAAGGGGGAGGATTGGTTTAAAGATATTTTAAAGAGACAGGGTACGTACCATGGGTAACTCAACAGCGAAGGTTCGTCTGGCCAACGAACTGAAAGAGCTGTTAAATACACAAGGAACAGGAATAAAAACTAAGACTGCAACCGAATTCGTTGAAATTATTGCCCAGGCTTGTCCTTGGTTTCTGACAGGAGGATTTCTTAATAATAGTGACTGGGACCTGGTGAGGCATGACCTTCAGAAATTATTGAGGGACCGGGGCTCGGACAGTGTCCCAGTTGCCACCTTTTCCTTATGGAGGTTGGTAAAGGATGCTTTATTAACAGATAAAGTAAAGATCAAGGATCAGCTTGCTGAATGTGAACAGGCCCTTAATCAGGTGCAGGAAGAGCAAATGGCAGAATCCTTAAAGGATGAGGGTCCTCTTGAGGACTCGGGCTCGGAGGGTAGGAAACGCCTCCAGATTTCTAAGCCCAAAAAGGATCCTGAGGACCTCAGTTCTCTCTCTGAGGAAGAGGAGGGATTAGAAAGGGAGATAGAGGAACTAGAACATCGCCTTAAAAGGGCAAATGTGAGGGTGCCTAGGGCCCCCTCAGTTGCCGCACCTCCTCCCTATAATCCTGATTGGAATGAGGACGCCCCTACTAGACGGGCGGGGGTCCACTGGGGTTCTAGAGCGGCTCAGGTTTTTCCAATGATTGAAAACGCCGATGCTGATGGACAGCCGGCCAGAGCCCATGTCCCCCTAGCCTTCAAGGACATAAAACAGCTTAAGGAGGCGGTCATTAATTATGGACCTCATGCCCCTTTCACATTGACCCTCTTCGAGTCTTTCTCAGCCAGTCAACTGATACCTAATGATTGGCAGCAACTTTGCAGGGCTGTGTTATCTGGAGGGGATTTCTTATTGTGGAAAAGTGAATATCATGAAAGGTGCCGCGAGCTGGCTCAGATTAACCTGAATGCGGGCCATCAACGGCGAAATGCTGAAATGTTGACAGGAACTGGGCAGTATGCCACCATAGGCCAACAAATTAATTACGACCCAGGTGTTTATGCTCAAATAGCCTCAGCTGCAGTTCATGCCTGGAAAGCCCTGCCCGTTTCTAAGACTGAAGCAAAAATTTCCAAGATCTCTCAAGGACCCTCTGAACCTTATTCAGACTTTATAGCCCGCCTAATGCAGGCTGCTGGAAAAATATTCCCTAATCTGGAACAGGCTATGCCACTTATTAGACAACTGGCATATGAAAACGCTAACACTTACTGCCAAAATGCTATTAAGTCCTCCCGGGCCAAAAGTATAGATGACATGATTCGAGCATGCAAAGATATAGATGGGCCTCATATTACTGGTCAGGTTTTGGCTGCTGCCCTTAAGACTGGAATGCAAAAAGCTGATAACAGGGGAACCCGCTCTAAGGGGTGTTTTAAGTGTGGGAAAGAGGGACATATAAAGAGAAACTGCCCGGAAAGGAGCGAGGGTGCTGGCAGAGGGATGCCTAGAATTTGTCCTAGATGTCATAAAGGAAATCATTGGAGCAGTGAGTGCAGGTCAAAATTTGACATCCAGGGTAACCCAATACCGTCGGGAAACGGGAGCAGGGGCCCGCCCCGGGCCCCGGAAGCCAAAGTGTACGGGGCAGTGCAGGGACAGAACAGTGCCCCAGGGAGTGGGCGTCTCCGCCGCCTCCCACTGACCAACCCCTTTCTATCTGGGAACTCCCCAGGGGAACACCAGGAAGCGCAGGACTGGACCTCAGTTCCACCTCCCGAGCGGTATTAACTCCCCAAATGGGACCTCAGACGCTGCCTACTGGGGTTTTTGGACCCCTGCCAGAGAGGACGGTGGGACTAGTGTTGGGACGAGGTAGCGCAACTCAGTGGGGCTTGAAGATTCTTACGGGGGTTGTTGATGCTGATTATCAGGGAGAGATAAAGATAGTAGTAGAAGCTACCCAAGGAATTGTTATTCTTCCCCCCGGGGAGCGTATAGCTCAATTGCTGCTGCTACCCTTAGCTTCCATTCCTGGGCACGCCCTCCGTGGGTCCCGGGGCGACGGCAGCTTTGGCTCCACTGGAACTCCCCAGGCCTTTTGGGTAGCTCATTTGGATTCGCGTCCCAACCTGACCATTGAGATACAGGACAAGGCTTTCAAGGGAATACTAGATACGGGGGCGGATGTCTCTGTCATTTCTGAAAAACAATGGCCACCTGCCTGGCCCCTCCAGAGTCCCTCGGCCATATTACAGGGGATAGGACAGACCCGACCAAAAAGAAGTGCCTCCTTTTTAAAATGGAGAGATGGCGAAGGACATAGTGGCCATTTCCAGCCCTATGTGGTGACTGGACTCCCCACGAACCTTTGGGGGAGGGACTTGCTTCATCAAATGGGGGCTATTCTCACTACCCAGACTTTGAAAGGAAATAATGACTTTGTTAATGATGCAATGCTAGACATGGGATGGATCCCTGGAAGGGGACTAGGAAAGAGACATGAGGGCAGAATATCACCCGTGGATCCAGCAGAACAGGTTACCCGGCGGGGAAGAGACCGGAGAGGACTGGGAAATTTATCCTAGGGGCCACTGAAGTGCGGCCACCTCCACTGTCCATTACTTGGTTATCAGATGACCCTGTGTGGGTAGAACAGTGGCCCCTAACTAAGGACAAATTACAGGCCGCTTCCCTATTAGTTCAAGACCAGCTTAAGTTAGGACATGTGGTGCCCTCTACCTCCCCTTGGAATACCCCTATTTTTGTTATACAAAAGGGGTCTGGGAAGTGGAGACTTCTTCAGGACCTACGAGCTATTAATAAAACTATGCAACCCATGGGACCCTTACAACCAGGGCTACCCTTTCCTACTGCGATCCCAAAGGATTGGCATCTTATTGTCATAGATTTAAAAGATTGTTTCTTCTCTATCCCCTTAGACCCACGAGACCGAAAGCGTTTTGCTTTTTCCTTGCCTTCCACAAACTTTAGGGAACCTTACCAACGGTATGAATGGACTGTCCTACCTCAAGGGATGACTAATAGTCCTACAATGTGCCAATATTTTGTAGCTGAGGTTTTGCGACCCTTTCGACAGCAGTTCCCACAGCTCTACCTCATTCATTATATGGATGACATCTTACTGGCAGGGCCCAAGAAAGAAAGACTTCTTCAATCTTATGAAGTCCTCCAATCCCTTCTAAAAGGGGCAGGGCTGGTCATAGCACCCGAAAAGGTGCAGTTTCAACACCCTTACAATTATTTGGGATACATCATTAATAACATAGGAATCTTTCCCCAGAGACCCCAGTTCCAGATAAATCAGCTCAAAACTTTACATCAGTGGCAGACATTCCTCGGAGAAATACAGTGGCTGCGCCCATCCTTTCATATTCCAACTGGAGAGCTCAAACCCCTGTATGACCTCTTGCGAGGAGATCCTTCTCCTACGTCGTGTAGAGTACCTACACCAGAAGCCTTACGAGCACTGAGGCTAATAGAAGAGGCTCTGCAGGACATGCAGATTACGCAGATAGATTATTCTCTGCCCTTGTCATTTATAGTTCTACCTTCTAAAATTACTCCCACAGGAGTGTTCTGGCAAACGGGTCCCATTTATTGGGTCCACTTGCCGGCTTCTAACCCCCGGGTATTGACTCCCTTTTATGAGCTAGTTATTAACTTAATTTGGAAGGCTAAATATTTGGGTGATGCATTGTTTGGAAAAACCTTTGACATACTTATTCAACCTTACACTCAAGATATGATACACAAGTTACAACAAGAACATGACCTTTGGTGTCTTTTCCTGTGCAGCTTCAAGGGTCAGATTGATAATCACTTCCCTAAACATAGACTTTTGGAGGGCTTTAAAAGGTGTCCCATTATCTTCCCAAAGATTATGAAAAGGGAACCTATTCCAAAGGCCCAAACTGTATATACAGATGGGGCCAAAAATGGATTTGCTGTCGTTTTTGATGGATCTCAAATTCTCCGACAACCTGTGTCAGGTCAGTCGGCCCAAAAGGCAGAAGTTGAAGCTTTAATCATAGCTCTCAAAGTCTATAGTTCTATTCCTCTTAATGTATATACTGACAGCTTGTATGTAGCCAATCTGGCTCTAGTCATAGAAACAGCATCATATATTGGAAAGCAATCCACCATCACAGAACAACTACAGGTAGTTCAGCTTCTCATTTGGGCTAGACGAGATCCTTTATACATTGGCCACATCCGAAGCCATTCAGGGCTCCCTGGACCTTTGTCAGAGGGCAACGCAAAAGCAGACGCTGCTACTCATGCTGTTGGCCTTTCCTGTGTGACGACCGAATATGATAAGGCCTTACAATTCCATAACAAATTTCATTTAAATGCACAGTCTTTACGCTTCCACACAGGATGTTCACGAGACCAAGCTTTACAGATTGTCTCATTATGTCCAACCTGTGCACCATTTATTCATTCTCCTTCCCTTGGAGTTAATCCAAGAGGACTACAACCTAATGATGTCTGGCAAACTGATGTTACACACTTCCCTAGCTTTGGTAAGCTCTCCTTTATACATGTTTCCACTGACACATATTCTGGCTTCATTTTTGCCACCTTACATACTGGAGAGAAGGCTAAGGACGTAATCAGTCATCTTCTAAAAGCCTTTTCCTCCATGGGCACCCCACGATGCCTCAAAACCGATAATGGTCCCGCATATGTAAGCCAGGCGGTTCAACGGTTTTGCACCCAATGGGAAATTAATCATAAGACTGGAATCCCTTATAATCCACAGGGACAAGCTATCGTGGAACGAGCCCATCAACATTTAAAAACTTATTTACAAAAAACAAAAGAGGGGGAGATATACCGGAATTGTCAGGGACCACAAGCACTTCTAAGCATAACCTTATTTACTTTAAATTTTTTACTCACTGACACTGGAGGGCGCACGGCTGCACAACGCCACTTTTCCCCTCCCACTGTACAAGATGCTCAAATAAGGTGGAAAGATTTATCCACCGGAAAGTGGCAACCCCCGGCTCCACTCTTAGCTAGAGTGAGGGGAGCTGTATGTGTTTTTCCCCCAGGAACTGAGAAGCCCATTTGGATCCCGGAGCGCTGCACCAGACCGGTGAATGAAAATTCAAGACAAAATGAAGTTCCCAAGATGGCTGATCCTGCCGCTGTTGTTCTCACCCCTTCAAGTGAGTGCCGAGACACACCTCATGAGCTGGACCCCTCTTGTGGCATTCCTTCTGGACAGGTTTGCTGAAGGAGGGCTTGACCCCCCACCTGGGAATATTCATGAATATCTTTTTGGAGCCCCTTGTGAGTGTAAGGGAGGGCCCCGGCACTCGGCCCCCTCTGGTTATATCCAGAGCATTGATTGTGGGACTAAAGTAGCCTACATGGCGGCTGAACTCAATGAAAACATCGGAGGATTTAAGCAACCAAAATGGGTATGTGTTAATAAGCCCGGACTTGTTGTCCCTAATCCGACCGAGACTCTTGGAAGCTGTCCCGCCACTTGTCATTACACCCCGGCAATGCACATCTCCTGTTATACATCGGCCTCAATTTGTGTTAATAATCAAGGAAAACAGTATTTTGAGGCCATCCTAACTAACACCCGTGGAGAATGGGGGACCACTTATAATTATATTCCTTTTCTTGGTGACCGGGGAGGGGAAGGCATCACGACTCGGTTAACGGAGGCGGGATGTGAGGGCGTCGTGGGTAAACCTTCCTGCTGGCCCATGCAGGCCCCTATCGGAATCTCTGACGGAGGGGGACCCACTGATGCTATCAAACACCTTCAGGTGATTAAGCTTTTAAAGCCGGAGATCCCTAAGCCTACATACCACCCCTTGATATTGCCCAAATCCCAGTTTCCTGATTTAGATGCCAATACATTAGATATCCTAGAAACTACCTTTTCTTTACTTAACAGTTCCAACCCTACCCTTGCTGGTGATTGCTGGCTCTGCATGATGGCAGGTGCAGTCATGCCATTGGCGGTTCCCATCAATTATACCATTGATGATGACAACACATGTCAATCTGGGCTGCCCTTTAAGGTGCAGCCTCTAGGTGGTTTTATGTCATGCCTTCTGGGCATGATGCAAAATAATACCTATGATGTTGATGTTGGAATCTCTTCCTTTGGAAACTGCTCATTAGTAAAGAATTACTCCTCACCTACTCCGCCCATTTGTCCCCCTAATGGTACAGTTTTTATGTGTGGTGGACATTTAGCTTTTCCCAGGCTCCCAGCAAATTGGACTGGTGGTTGCGTTCTGGCATTACTGCTTCCTGATATCACAATTATCTCAGGAGATGAACCCCTACCCATTCCTAGCCTAGACATCTTAGTTAGAAGACACAAGAGAGCTGTGCAGGCCTTACCACTCCTTGTTGGCCTTGGAATAACAGCTGCTGTGGGTACAGGCACGGCAGGATTGGGTACGGCTATACATTCTTACCGCCGCCTATCTCAACAGCTTATAGATGATGTGCAAACCCTGTCGGGAACGATTAAAGACTTACAAGACCAGATAGACTCCTTAGCAGAAGTAGTTCTTCAGAACAGGCGGGGTTTAGACTTGCTTACTGCCAATCAAGTGGGAATTTGTTATGCCCTTGGGGAGAGGTGCTGTTTTTATGCTAACAAATCTGGCATAGTTCGCACAAAAATTAAACAACTCCAAGAAGACCTAGAAAAAAGGAGGAGGGAATTATTTGAGAACCCTCTCTGGACTGGACTTAATGGATTTTTGCCTTATCTTCTTCCCTTATTGGGACCATTGTTAGGCCTCCTTCTAGTAGTGGCAATAGGACCCTGCATTGTAAATAAGATAGTACAATTCATTAAGGATCAAATTAATATCTTAGCCTCTAAGCCAATACAGGTTCACTATCAACGCTTGAAGATGGATGATCGCCTCTCTGAGATATACTTCAGACCTATCCGAAGATGAGTGTCCTCCTTAAAAGAAGAACTCCTGCCATATCTTTTCTCTATGCATACCTCTCCCTCTTGCCTTCCTGTACTAGGATCTTTGCTGTCTAATCTCTTGGTCCAATCACATCTGCCATTCGGCGGTGACGGTCGTGGGTCCCGTAGGTGGAGACGGTTAAGCGTTTACCGCAATAATGTCTTGATAGGTCATAACACCTTGAGCTGATCTTGTAGTACCCAGTGACGGGCAACTTTCACGCTTGCTGTGCGACCTAAGCCAGGGAATCGGGGCCTTCCCAGAGACGGGTAAGCATCGCAAGGGCTGTGAACGACCTAAGACAGGGGCTACTTGATTCCCACTGGCATGCAAAAAACAAAAGAGGGGGACTTGTTGGCAACAGGTCCACCTTGGCCCCTGGAGCCCTACCTCCACTAGTTTGTTCTGCATGCCAGTGTGGCCAGCTCACAAGGCCATGGCAAACTTGCGGTTTTTCTGTTCCTGCTTATCCGTCTGAGACATATGTATCCCACGGGAATGCCTTGACCTTTTCTGGTCTGATGGACTTATTGTTAAGGGAGGTTTCGGTACCTGACAATAATAGATGTTGAAACTAAATTTCTCCCCCCTCCCTCCTGCTTTTGGGTAGTTTTCCACTTCTGCTGCTTGGGGTATAAAAAAAGGTGTGTTAGCAATAAAGATTATTATTGACTCCTGGATGAAGAACCTTGGTGTCCTGTGTGTCTTTTAACCTCGCCGTCCCTCGCCGGACTCGGCTCCCTTGGCCGGACGCGGCAAAGGTCAATAGACAATTTGAAAGCTAGACAAAAAGCTTGCTTAGAAGCTCCTGAACTTTGTTAGACCTTGCCTTCTGCATGCCTTTTCTGTAAAGATTGCATAGATGGATAATTACAATTTTCCCCATCATACACAAATAGCCAATGCTATTAGGCTGCATGACAAAATCTCTTCCTTTCATCATTTTGGTGGATGACCCTACAAAAACAAATCAGACAAAATAAAAAGTAATGCATCTAGATTAGTGAACCTTGAACATCTGAGTGAATGTATTTCACTGTGGCTTCTTTATTGTCAAAAAATATAACAGGAGCACGACTGGTTATTGACCTTATAGTATCTTATCGAGAATCTCAAGTAGAGTTATCTATATTCAGAAAAAAATGACAAGAGAAGAGTTGAATAATTCCCTAGCTTGCTAATTCAGAGCATCTGTTTCATATATAATAAAGGAAAATATGTAGACTATGGCAACCTGAAGATATTCAACACAATGAGGGATAATGAAATAGCATACATTATAAACTGCTCATATTACAAAAGTGTCTAGTGTGGATTATTGTATTTTTCCTTTCTTAAAATCCAGTGTTTAAGAGACTGAACTATGCTTGTGTGAGTGTTATCAATATATCTTTTGCTTGAGTTTTGATTTTTCTGTTGTCCTAAACCTGATGGGCCAGATGGGGATGGATATAAAATCTGAGATTTCAGAAGGAACTTTTAGAAAATGATATTAGGAATTACTACAGAGAAAGTTGCTTTGAGAATTTTATTTCTATATAGTCTCCCCACATTTCTGCGTTGGAAGGTCAGAGGTACAAAAGAGATTGTAGTATATGGCTGGGAATTGTGTTCCAACCAGGTAAGTCAAAGTGTCTGTTTTGAAATTAACTTTATTAATTTACTTTGTCTTATAGAGGAATCATGGAAGCAGTCTTTCAACAATAATAAAAAGCACTCTGCTCATACAGCTCTGCCTGATTTCCATGAAGGTATTCTGTAGGCTCCTCTTCACTCCTGTGACCTCTCGTTGTCATCCCACTGAGGAGACTTGGAAGGTTGTTCTTAGCCTCCTTGCTCTTCTACACTTAGACGCTGCTCCATGCCAGTGTGATTTTAAAAACAAACAAGGTTTTAAACATTCATGTGAAAATCTCTAAATCAAGTCATTGAATAGTAAAATTAAGTAGGAAAAGTGAGTAAGTAGGAAATCAATGAAGAAATGATGGAGCAAGTGATGCTTAGATAAATAACAGCCTAACAAATCCTGAAATATGGATATAAAGACTTCCAAGATGTTTACAACCTCGGGTGTATCAAATACCAGGCATTTCAAGGGCTTCCAGCATCTTTTAATTTTTTCCTCATAGCATCTTTTAAAACAGGAAAGAACAGAATAATTTTCTTCTTTTAGGTGAGACTCTAAACTACTCTTAGTTCTTGCTCAGAATTGGAATACATGTTCTCCTTGACCCAGCACAGGAATTGTAACTCCCAAATAACAAGTTGTTTTCTTGCAACTCGCAGAACAAAACTCATTAACACCAGAAAGTGTCTAAAGAGAATAACTTCAGAAGACATTTTTGAAATAAATAGGAATTTACTTGATAATAGGAAAAGAGATGGATCTGGCTTAAGTACATAACACAAATGTGTGTGTGATTCTGATTGGGTCCTTCTCTTCTCACATTGCCTCCCATCACACCTTTGTTTTATTCTCAGCTCTCCAATTAATCCATTACACATTAATTGCATTCCCTCTATTTGTGGTGAGAAAGAAGTTTATGTGCTTTGATGCAATGCACCTTTGACATTTTGAACCTAAAAATTATTAAAAGAAAGGCATCAGCATTAGCAGATATATATCTTGGAACTCTCATTGATTTAGATTTCTATTTTCAGATAAACTAATTTTCAGAAACTGAATCATTGTAAAGTATAGGGAAGATAAGATTTTCAGCAAAGAAAGGTAATTGTCTTCTGTCAAGCATACTATGCCCTACCAGAAGCTTAATAGAAAAAAGAGAATTTGTCAAAGAGTGGACTAGTCTTCACCAACCATTTCCTTTTTCTTTGTGGCATACAGTCTACATTACCAGGCTTGCTTTCTCCTCCTCCTCCTCCTCCTCCTCCTCCTCCTCCTCCTCCTCCTCCTCCTCCTCCTTCTTCTCCTCCTTCTTCTTCTCCCCCTTCTCCTTCTTCTCCTCCTCCTCCTTCTCCTTCTCCTCCTTCTTCTTCTCCTCCTTCTCCTTCTTCTTCTCCTCCTTCTCCTTCTTCTTCTCCTCCTTCTTCTTCTCCTCCTTCTCCTTCTCCTCCTTCTCCTCCTCCTCCTCCTCCTCCTTCTTCTCAAGTGATTAAACCCAGGGGCACTTAACCAATGAGCCTCATCTCCACCCCCTTTTTATATTTTATTTAGAGATAGGGTCTTGCTAATTTGCTCAGGGCCTAACTAAGGTGCTGAGGCTGGATTTGGACTTGTGATTCTCTTGCCTAAGCCTCCTGAACTTCTGGGATGACCACTGTACCTAACTTCCCAGACTTTTCTTGCAAATCATGGCAGCCATGTGACTGGTCCTGGTCACCATGATGTCAGTGGAAGTCATATAGGCTATTCCCAGGCCTGGCTTACATATTCCCTCAAAATCTTCTGCCAGCAGAATGCAAGAGAGTCAATGGAAGATTCTGGGCCCTGAGGAATAGAAGTAATGTTACTACATAAAAGAACTTGAGTTTCTAGATTACAATGTCTAGCAGAGCCTCTGCTGACCTAGAGGGACTCTGACGTGAGAAAGAAAGAAACCTGGATTGTACTGATATCTTAAAGTTTATGAATTATGAACCTGTCCTGATCATTATAGAGGAAGAGAAATTTGTAGAGTGTACTTATAAGAAGGACTATTCCGTGACAGCCCCAGTGATTTTTGCCTCCTGTTTCTCTCTGAGTATGTTATATTGCATGGCCAAAGGGATTTTGCAATGTATTCAGGGTACTGATCAGTTAAACTTTAGGCCTAAATTTTTCATATAAGTTGTATAAAAGCAGAGAATTTTTTTTCTGGGTGAAAGCAAAAGAAAAAGTCAAGAGACTTGCAGTGCAAAGCCTTCATTGCTAAAATGGAAGGAGGCTGAGAGAGTAGTCCTCAACCAACAATAAGTTAAGGGAGCCTCAGTACTAGATCCTCAAGGAGATAAATTCTACCAGCAATGTGAGAGAATTTGGAAGTGAATCTTTCAGTTGAACCTTCAAATGAGGATTCAGCTGGTTGTTAACTTGATTTCATTCTTGTGAGACTTTGAGCAGAGGACCTAACTAAACTGAGTACGGTTCATGACACCTGGTCATGGTGACATAATAAATGTTATTTGCTTTTAAGCCACTAAGTTTGTGGTAATTATTATTTATTTATTTTTTGTACCAGGGGTTAAACCCAGGGTGCTTTACCACTGAGCTATACCCCAAGTTCTTTTTATTTTTTATTTTGAGGCAGGGTTTCACTAAGTTGCTTAGGGCCTTGCTAAATTGCTGTGGGTAATCCTCAGCCTCCTGAGACACTGGGATTGCAGGTGTGTACTACCATGCCCAGCAGATTGTGGTTATTTTTTTTAATGTAGCAATTGAAAACTAATTCAGAGGGTAAAAATGCCATGTCTAAGATATGTGGCAGCATCAGGGTTGGTCCATGCTGGTGTCAGCATTCAAGGAGTTGGATCTGATAGGCAGGATGTGGGAGCAGGAAGAATATGCAGTGGCTACAGCTACAGGTTTGGGTTTGAAACAGCTGCTGTAGATCAAAGATTGAACTGAAACTCAGGAATAGAGGAGGAGATCTGGCAAGATAGGGGCAGAGGTTTTGGCCCTAAGACAAGAATTGAAGTTCCCTAAAAAAAAAAAAAAAAAAAAAAAGAAATTACTGGTCTAATGAACTAAACTGATGTTTTATTTTCAAGATATTTATTTATTTACTTGTGGTTCCTCAGAATTATCTCAGAGTGGTCAGCCTGAGCAGATCATCTTTCATCCCTGTTTCTACTTTGATCAGACCGTCCTTTAGTAGATGTTTATATTTGAGATTCCTCATATCATTATTTTTGGGAAAAGTTCTCCATCACTAAAACTATTAGAAGCCCCATAGTTTAGGGGAAAACTATGTATCTTTAAGGAAACATTGGGGCCTCTCAAAGAAAGGCAGCAAGACTCAATCTAGATCCCAAAGGAGGGGTTCATTAGGTTTGATTCTCGTTGGTTCAGGATCTGGCTGAACTGAGTTGGAAGGATAAGATTCTCTCGCCCATGTCCCATGCAGTAGGTGGAAATTGGGTCCCCCTAGGTGCAATGTGTTGGCTGGAGAAATAAAAGCTAGGAAAAACAAAAGAAGTAAAAGTAATTTTAAGAGCCAGGCAGGATGGGCAAGCTGATCAGATGGATCGAGTTCCTAGATTGCAAAATGGAGGCTGTGCCTGCTTTATGTATATCGGGAAACCTCAAAAGCCTTCCAAAGAATGAATATTTTTTACCCAAAACGATTATAGTTGGGCTGTCCAGTTCCCAACAGGTTACACCCATCTCTGGAGCTACCATGAGGTATCTTCCTAGTAGAGTGGAAATAAAGGTCACATGTATTGGGCAACCTGTTACCATGGGAAAGCCACAATAGTTTGCAATGTCAAACCTAAATCTCCCTGGCTACCATATTGAGAGAAGATCCTCATGTAATTCACGGGTGGCTTCCTGCGACATATCAGGCTGCAGCAATCCAGGACTGACTTAAGATCTTGTTTCACTTTTAAAAAATCACATACATGATCCTCACAGGTGGAAGCCCAAGGATTGAGATATATATTTTTAATTGGTTGTTCAAAACATTACAAAGCTCATGACATATCATCTTTCATGCATTTGATTCAAGTGGGTTATGAACTCCCATTTTTACGACAAATACAAGTTGCAGAATCACATCGGTTACACATCCACATTTTTACATAATGCCATATTAGTGACTGTTGTATTCTGCTACCTTTCCTAACCCCTACTATCCCTCCTCCCCTTCCCTCTCATCTTCCCTCTCTACCCCACCTGCTGTTATTCAATTCTCTCCCTTGTTTTTTTTTTACCCTTTCCCCTTACAAACTCATATATGTAATTTTGTGTAACAATGAGGATCTCTTTCCATTTCCATACAGTTTCCCTTCTCTCTCCCTTCCTCTCCCCCCACTCGTCTCTGTTTAATGTTAATCTTTTCCTCATGCTCTTCCTCCCTGTTCTGTTCTTAGTTGCTTTCTTTATATCAAAGAAGACATTTGGCATTTGTTTTTTAAGGATTGGCTAGCTTCACTTAGCCTAATCTGCTCTAGTGCCATCCATTTCCCTTCAAATTCCATGATTTTGTTGTTTTTTAGTGCTGCATAATACTCCATTGTGTATAAATGCCACATTTTTTTTATCCATTCATCTATTGAAGGGCATCTAGGTTGATTCCAGAGTCTAGCTATTGTGAATTGTGCTGCTATGATCATTGATGTGGCAGTATCCCTATAGTATGCTCTTTTAAGGTCCTCGGGGAATAGACCGAGAAGGGTGATAGCTGGGTCAAATGGTGGTTCCATTCCCAGCTTTCCCAGGAATCTCCATACTGCTTTCCATATTGGCCGCACGAATTTGCAGTCCCACCAGCAATGTACAAGTGTACCCTTTTCCCCACATCCTCGCAAGGACAGAGATATATAAGAATGGTGTTTAAAATAAATATTTTATATAAGCATATATAAAATATTTATTTCTATATAATATATTCCCAAACTGGCTCATCTTGTGTTGCTTTCAAGATTTTTATTCTTAACAAATATTTATTAAATATGTATGTATTCTAGGCCCTGAGTGAAGAAATAGGGATCTAAAAGTAGCACCAAGGAGATCTCATGCAGGGAGAGAGAGAAACAAGAAAACATACAACAGCATCTGGTTCAGGCAAAAAATCTTGTTCACTATTCTTATTGTGGAAATTCCATGAAAAAGGAGCTCTTCAGTTTCCAGTTTGACATAGTGTTGACATTCTGGGACAACACCCTGGAATGACCAAAAATAAAGGCAGCAGTCACCTGGAAAGTCTAGGCCTCTGTCTTTTACCCCAATTAATGAATCTTTAGCATGATCATGAAAAAACGTGAAATGCCTCTTTCCAATCCCTCTTCCCTAATTGTGCCTACTTATTTATTATTATTATTATTATTATTATTAATTAAAATTCAGTTTAAATTAGTGGCAACTGTACTTATGCCATGAATTAATATCATGGACCACTTCCTGGGAAGCAGGAGAGAGACAGGGTGACACTTTGCAGACTCCCCTCTCATGGAGTCTTCTCCCTCCAATGGCACCATCATGCTACTGGCCATCTCATTTTTGTGTTGGTTACTGAAGAGAAAATGAAGGGGAGAAATATACCTGCGAGATCAGCCACTGTCAGAACTTGGATTACAAGTCCCATTGCTCTGACTCACAGCCTGGAAGGAAACGCAGGTTCTCTCATTTAGTAATTTTCTGTAGTCTCAGAGGACAGTGGTGTTCTGCTTTATTGTTCCAAGTGATAAAATGGGCAGAATATTTTTTACTACCCAGTGATAAGTAACTGTAAAATTAAGTAAAACCAAGCTGATGATTTGCCAAAGTGAAAGGCATCTTCAAAGATGGTTTCCATTCTAAAGACCCAGGTCTTAGTGGATAAAGAGCTATTTTCAACCTATGTGTCCAGCTCTCCATTGATTTGGAATTCAGGCTTTGTTTCTAGAGTCTTAGTCTACTTCCTACTGGTTACATTGTTCTAGTTATCTATTGCTGCATAACTAGCTACCTTGAAACATAGTATCTTAATGCAGTAGTTTGATATTATCCCTTATGGTTCTATGAGTTGACTGATTCTTGCTTGGAAGTTTTTTTTTTTAATTTATTTTATTTATTTTTTTATTGGTTGTTCAAAACATTACAAAGCTCTTGACATATCATATTTCATACATTAGATTCAAGTTGGTTATGAACTCCCAATTTTACCCCAAATACAAGTTGCAGAATCACATCGGTTACACATCCACATTTTTACACAATGCCCTATTAGTAACTGTTGTATTCTGCTACCTTTCCTATCCTCTACTATCCCCCCTCCCCTCCCCTCCCATCTTCTCTCTCTACCCCATCTACTGTAATTCATTTCTCTTCTTGTTTATTTTCCCATTCCCCTCACAACCTCTTATATTTAATTTTGTATAACAATAGGGGTCTCCCTCCATTACCATGCAATTTCCCTTTTCTCTCCCTTTCCCTCCCACCTCATGTCTCTGTTTAATGTTAATCTTTTCTTCCTGCTCTTCCTCCCTGCTCTGTTCTTAGTCGCTCTCATTATATCAAAGAAGACATTTGGTATTTGTTTTTTAGGGATTGGCTAGCTTCACTAAGCATAATCTGCTCTAGTGCCATCCATTTCCCTGCAAATGCCATGATTTTGTCATTTTTTAGTGCTGAGTAGTACTCCTTTCTGTATAAATGCCACATTTTTTTTATCCATTCATCTATTGAAGGGCATCTGGGTTGGTTCCACAGTCTAGCAATTGTGAATTGTGCTGCTATGAACATCGATATGGCAGTATCCCTGTAGTACGCTCTTTTAAGGTCTTCAGGGAATAGTCCGAGAAGGGCAATAGCTGGGTCAAATGGTGGTTCCATTCCCAGCTTTCCCAGAAATCTCCATACTGCTTTCCAAATTGGCCGCACCAGTTTGCAGTCCCACAAGCAATGTACAAGTGTACCCTTTTCCCCACATCCTCACCAGCACTTGTTGTTGTTTGACTTCATAATGGCTGCCAATCTTACTGGAGTGAGATGGTATCTTAGGATGGTTTTGATTTGCATTTCTCTGACTGCTAGAGATGGTGAGCATTTTTTCATGTACTTGTTGATTGATTGTATGTCCTCCTCTGAGAAGTGTCTGTTGAGGTCCTTGGCCCATTTGTTGATTGGGTTATTTGTTATCTTATTGTCTAATTTTTTGAGTTCTTTGTATACTCTGGATATTAGGGCTCTATCTGAAGTGTGAGGAGTAAAAATTTGTTCCCATGATGTAGGCTCCCTATTTACCTCTCTTATTGTTTCTCTTGCTGAGAAAAACTTTTCAGTTTAAGTAAGTCCCATTTGTTGATTCTTGTTATTAACTCTTATGCTATGGGTGTCCTATTAAGGAATTTGGAGCCCGACCCCACAATATGTAGATCGGAGCCAACTTTTTCTTCTATCAGACGCAGAGTCTCTGATTTGATATCTAGCTCCTTGATCCACTTTGAGTTAACTTTTGTGCATGGCTAGAGGAGGGGATTCAGTTTCATTTTGTTGCATATGAATTTCCAGTTTTCCCAACACCATTTGTTGAAGATGCTATCCTTCCTCCATTACATGCTTTTAGCTCCTTTATCAAATATAAGATAGTTGTAGCTTTGTGGATTAGTCTCTGTGTCCTCTATTCTGTACCATTGGTCCACCCACCTGTTTTGGTACCAGTACCATGCTAGTGATAATTTAAGTTCTTCTTTTCCTATTTTTATGCCTTTAATTTCTTTCATCTGTCTAATTGCTCTGGCCAGTGTTTCGAGAACTATATTGAATAGAAGTCGTGATAGAGGGCATCCCTGTCTTGTTCCAGATTTTAGAGGGAATGCCTTCAATTTTTCTTGGAAGTTTTCCTTGTGACCACAATCAGTTGTTATCTACGGACTGACTGGGCTGGATGCCTAGATGGTTTCTCCACTCACAGGTCCAGTGCCTCGATAGCATGATGGATGGTTGGGCTTGGTGGGGACCATAAACCCGAATACCCTCATTCTCTCCCCAGCTTGCCGTCTTGGGGTGTTCAGGTTTCTCGTGTGGTGGCTCAGGGCTTCTAGAGGAAGCTGCCAAGTTTCTTTCATTCAAACTTTAGTAGTCATGGAGTGGGATTTTCTCCACATCCTATTAAATGAGTCATAGGGCCATCCCAGATTTAAGAGGAGAGGACCAAAAGAAGGCACAAATATGGGAGAAATAGTTGTTTGAGAGGAAGCATCTTTGCAAAGCATCTATTTTAGGTAGCTTCCATAGAATTTTGTATAAAATCAAGTAAAAATTTTTGGATTCATAAAATCCTAAAATCTTATTGTCAGTAGCCTGATTTGGGGGGTTATTTGGTATAAAGTATTCAGCCCAGCGAGAACCTTCTAAAATGGGACTGACTAGTTGATCCTGCCAAGGTCATGAACTTTTTTGTTTGTGGTTGAGCATCTACTTTCTGAGAAAGTAGACAATCATTACAAATGGGGATATTTTATCCATACTTTTGCTGGGAAACTTTCCCAGAAAAAAACAAAATTCATACTTGATTAATATATATATATATATATATATATATATATATATATATTTGACTTTGTCAGATCAACAAATATTAAAGAGGGCCTCATGTGTGTTAAGTGGTCCCTTGTGAGGTACTTGGAAGGGAAAAGAGACACTTGAGGCATGATTTCTGTTCTTTATGAGCAGAAGGACAGAAAGCTCTGAAGCCAAACTTAAGCACACCAAACCAAGAAGAACCAAAAAGTAAGGTGCTCACAGACTGGCAGCCTAAAATTTAGTTGAAAAAGCAAGACAGAGCATACAGATAATAATACAGAGCATAAGTTGCTAAATGTGCTATATACTTTTCATAGATTTATGACTTTATAATAATGTTTACCCTTTGGGCTATATAACTTAAGGTTTTAAGTAGGAGATAAGCATATTGGATATTTTCTTTCTGTTTCTGGCACTCAGGATAACATTTTGGATAATGCATTTGTCCTTGATATCTTCATCCAATGGAGATCAGGTGTATAGATAAATTTGTACTTAAAATTAATACCTGAAAGGAAAATAAGTTTATGCCATAATAACTCGATGTAAGTTAAAAACTGTTGTTAGAACATAAGACATTTTTTGCCCAAAAGGGGAGAGAGAAATTGAGCAGTACTTAGACTTATAAATTAATAATTGAACCATAAAGGGATTAAGCTCTACCATATGATGAGCTAGTTCCATGGGTCACAAAAATAATTAAAAACTAATTCAGCTTGGAGAAAACCACACATAAATGGATAACATGCTACTGCAGAGTTCCTGCATAAAAATATAAACAAAGCTCTTGAAAACTCAGTAGGTTATTGTCAGACAGTCACAGAAGTTTGTTCCAGGCATAGAGGAGAGCATACTCACAGGTGTGGAATGGTAAAAGGACCCAGGATGTGAAGGACTAGAGTGCCAGGAGCTACAGCATGAATGCCTTTGTGGAGCTGGGTAGGTGTAGGTTGCAAGCAAGACAACTGGGGGTAGAAGGAGTCTGAGGGGCCAGATGGGATGCTTGATGTGCTTGCCTCAGTCAGACTATGGTTTAGAAAGTTGTGAGTTGATTAAACATAAAGGGAGGAATGAAGAGTTTGACAAAGTCCAGCTGCTGGAAAATGTAAGTTAGGCCAAGATTTGGTAACTGAGCTCAGACTTTCCACATCTGGAAGATCAGCCTAGGGGAACAAAGGACAAGCAGGATGTGAGTACCTCTAGTAAGAGGTTGAAAATAAGTCCAAGTTCAGGGTAAGTAACAGAAGCTCAAGGGACAGGCAGAGAAACTGGATCAGCTGCCTTCAGACATGGGAGACTCATCCTAAAGGGCAGGAATCCCAATCCCTCTAAGAAGATTGGGCTGCTTGGCAGGGATTTGATCAGCCAGGAATAATCCAGAGTCTAGGTATGAGATAATTTGAGGTTCATTCAATTTGATGGTCTGACAATCCAGTGAGAACCTGACTTAAAGCTTCCTCATTATTCCTGCATTGAAAAAATGGCTCTACGGTATGTTTACAAGCTAAAACTAAAACAAGACAGTAAGAATACCAACATCAATGGCTAGATTTGTACAAAGGCTCACAGCAAAAACCAGCTTTTCAAAGACAGGTGCATCAGTCAGGGTTTTCTAGAGAAAAAGAAGCAATGGGATATGTATATGTAGTGAGATTCATTTTAGGGATTAGCTCACACCATCATGGCAGCTAGTAAGTTTAGAATCTTCAGAGTACACTGGCAGGCAGGAGATCAGGGAGCAACCAATGTTGCAGTTCATAGTCCAAAGACAATCTGCTGAAAACAAAAACAAAAACAAAGACCATCTGTTGGCAGAAATTCTTCTTACTTGGAGATCAGTCTTCTGTTCCATCTAGTCCTTTAGTTGTTTGGACAAGGCTCACCCTTATTACGGAGGTCAGTCTTCCTTACTCAAAGTTCACCAATGTAAAATGTTAATCTCATCCAAAAGCACTCTTGTAGAATCACCCAGAATAAGGTTTTACCAAATATCTGGGCACTATGATCCAGTCAAGCTGATCCACAAAACTAAGTATCACAATAGATGAGATATTGATATAAATACTAGATGTCTAACATTTTATAAATACATTTAAAATGTACAAAAACATTTTATAAACACATTTAAAAATATAAGTAGAAAATAGAGAATTCAAATAAAATTTGTTGGACTGCACTTCACTCATTCTAATCCCATGTTTAATAGAAGATGAATTTTATATCTTTAGTTTTTTTTTGTTTTTTTTTTTTTTTGTGTGTGAGAGAGAGAGAGAGAGAGAGAGAGAGAGAGAAAGAGAGAGAGAGAAAGAGAGAAGAGAAAGCAAGAGAGGAATTGCATTGCATGTTTTATGTGTCATGTTCATAAAACTATCATGGAGAATTTTCTTTATTTAGTTTTCATACATGTAGGATCAAAATACTGGATAAGATGGATCAAAGTGGTCAATCAATTCCTTTTAACTAGTGACTGATGCAGGTTGCTTCCTCTAGTTGACTGACTGAATGATATACTAGTGAGTGTGAAGATAAATAAGTCAGTCTATCTAACTGCTATGGAGTCATGAGCTAGTACCTTTCCATTCTACATGTAGTTCATGGAACAGTTGTTCAAATCCCTCATAGACTCAATCACTTTACTTAAATCACCTGAGTTGGTGAGAAGCAGAATCCTGAAAAAGCAGGATCTCATGGTCTGCAAATCAGAACTGCATTTTCACAAGAACTCCAGATAATTCATACTTACACTAAAATTTGAAACACAGTATTTGGAATAACTACCGAGTGTATTTCTCAAATGATCAGTTCCCCAAAGCATCTTCCTTACTTTCAGAAAATTAGGGAAAATACTGTTACACCTCAATCTTTACAAATCAATATATGAATTCCACTAACTCAAGATCTCTATTGACAAATATAGTCAATGGCAGAGGTATCTTGAACATGAAATACTCTATTAATCATTTATTCATTATTTTGTATCATATAGTACACCAATTTGCTCTAAACTGTGTTCTATTTTTTTAAGCTATTTTATATAAGTCTCTTGGAAAACAATTGACTTATGCATGTCATATAACCATTCTTCAAAGCTTTCCATGGTGTTCATCTGGCCTTCAGGAAAGTCTGAAATTTCTCAGCCTCGTCTGAAAGGCCTTCTGTAGTTCAGGCTCCCCTTGGGCTCTCCACCCCATTCTTTGTACTTTCCTTTTGGAAATTCCTTCATTATTATTTGCCCTATGCAAGCACTGTGTTGCCCGCTGCCCACCCCTCCACAATCACCCTTCCCATAATCCACTCATCCTTGGGATTTTTTCTTTCTCATTTCCCACACTAACCACCTCTTACTCTTATTATCTCTACTGTGTCTCAGCTCCAGTTCAGTTCAGTTTCATTTACCTTTGATGAATAGATGCTATTTCTTCCCACAGAATTTAGGGCCTGCAAAGACAAGGACCTGGCCACACTTTTCTCTATTGCCGGGAGCTCTGTGTACAGTAGGGCTTAATTAACATTTATTTTCAGTGTAGTATAGTTTGTAAAGAGCAAACCATTGCTTCTCTACACCCAAAGGAATCACATTATAAGGAGACCCTGAATAAAATGGTTTTAGTGGGTAAGCTTCATATGGTGTAAACATTATCAAATTCATGATAACAGCTTAATAACCACACTCTTCTACTCAAAGAAAAAGTGTCATTCTGTGTGTTTGATGTGAAATTGTAACCCACTTCTCATTTTTATTATGTTAAAAGGAAAAGCAAAAATGCAAGGCAGATGTAATTTGAAGACTTTGTGAAATATAAAGATCTTTCTTACAAGGTTTCCCCTTGAAAGTATATGTTTTTCTTTCGATGTCATTAATTTCCTTTTCAGTGCTATACCACTGACGATTTTGGCTCTCAATGACACAAAACACCCAATTTCTGTGAAGATCAGGTTATTATACATTTTTCTAGTGGAACAAAACAGAACATTTTCAAGATCTGATTTTTATGATAATTTCCCCAGGGGGAAACTATCTATTTAAACAGACTCAGTAAAAAGTCTTCTCAGATCACTTAGGGACACAAGACCTTCTTTAATTTCAATGACTAAAATCAGAATTATATGATAGGTTTGAATTCTAAAAGGCCCTTTAAAAATGCAAATTCCATTGTAATGAGAAAATCCTTGAAGTTTACTAAGTGAACTGCCAATAGGCTCTCTGTGCTTTTTTCTATGGTAGCAAAAAGATTTTAGAAGCAAATGATTAATTTCCTCAAGGTTGTAATATCCTGTCCCTAATTTATTAAGCACAACATATTAAAACCAAAAAAAATTCTAGTGGATTGCATATCTTTAAACATGCTGTTGGAATAAACTTGTTTTTAAAATAGTGTTCTAGGCTGTATGTCTAATGTCTGGATTTCAACAACCTGCTCCTACCTTGGGCCAGTTAGGAGGTTAGTGTAGTAATCTCATAAAGAAATAATGATGGCCACCAAGCATTTGGTGATATAAATAGAGAGAAGTGGAAATATCAGAAGTATATTTTGTAGAATCAGCAGGATGGACAGTGTGTGGACTATAGGGAGGCAGACAGAGTTCATGGAAGACTCTTGAGATTTCTGGGCGAGGAACTAGGTGAGTAGAGGTATTTCCCTGAACTTGGAGTGGGCTTTCATATAAATATTTGAAAGCTATCTTAATTGGGTAATAGGTTAAATAAACAAATATCTCTTTGAATGTCTTATTTATATTAGGAAACATATGGGTAGGAGGCATATGCAATTATAAGGCATCCTTTTCACCTTAAGATACAGATAGAGAAAGAGGGAAAAGCTTAGGCAAAGTGTCATGAAAAAAGAATGAAGAAGAAGTACTGGAAAAATAGGAAGGCCAAGTAGCTAGCTGTCCATCATCAGCTTATTAACATTGTTCCTATGAATGATTTAATTTAAAAACTCTAAAACATTTTAATTGTGATGATGACTTTTAGGAACAGGACAGGTATTTCTTAAACTGAGTCATCATGGTTCCAGTATTTGGTCAATATAATAATAATACATAATATTAATACCACCAATAACAAATTCTACATGCTTGTTTGAACACAATTTCAAACAAGAAAACAATGAAAAAAGAAAACAAAGAAAGAAAACAAAGAAACAAAGAAAACAATGTTTATAGCAGCTCAGCTCATAATAGCCAAGCTATGGAACAACCTAGGTGTCCTTCAATGGATGAATGGAAAAAGAGAATGTGATACACACACACACACACACACACACACACACACAACTCGCCCCTAAGGAAACATGAAATAATGGCATTTGCTGGTAAATGGATTGAACTGGAGAATATCATGCTAAGTGAAATAAGCCAATCCCCAAAAGCCAAAGGCTGAATGTTTTCTCTGATTTGTGGATGCTAACCCAAAACAAGGGAGATTGGGGAGGGGAATAATAAAAATCCACTGAATTAGACAATGGGAAGTGAAGAAAAGGGAAGAAGAAAGGGAATAAGAAAAACAGTAGAATTAATTGGACATAACTTTCCTAGCCTTGTATTTGAATACATGACAAGGGTAACTCCACATCATGAACAAGAGTGGGATCCTAAGTAGAATATTTAGGATACTCTGTGTATGTATAACTTGACAATATACATTTGTATAATTTGACAATATATATTCTATTGTCATGTAAAACTGAAAAAACCAGATAAAAATTTTAAAAAGAAAACAATTCAGGAAATTTTTGCTAAATGATTATATGGGGTCCTTGAATAACTAAACAATGAGTTGATCAATTTTTTCATGTTTGAATTGGTTATAACAATAATTCATAAATTATTTTCATCCAATGTAATGCCAGCTGTTTTCCATTCTCATCTGGGAGCACAGGAAGAATGAGCTTCACTTGAACTAGGCAACTTTCCAGCCAATGCAGACCAAGTTCTGAGATCTAGACGACATTAAAAGAATGTCTACAAATGCTTTCCCAAGGTACCTTAGAAAACAGACAAATGTCCGTCTGTCTTGGATAGCATAATTGCAGTGCTGTGCTGCCCTCAATGTGGTATGAGCTCAGTGACCTCACAGGTCTCTGGAGCCAAGACACAATAACTTTATTGGAAGGATAGAGAACCAGCCTTCCTGATTATTAAGAGGAAAAAGTGAGCCCATCAGTGTGTAGGTGGCTTGCCTAAGCTAAAATTAATGTGCTTTTCTCTATGTTGGGATTGGTAGCACATTATACTTCCTATTTAAGAAACCCAATCATCATCATAGGAGCTTAGTGTCTTCACTCCTCATCCCTATCTGTCGCAGTTCATCTTTTGCAGGAAGTATAGTTGTTTCTTTTTTTTTTATAAGGCATCAAAGTGACCTTAATCCTTCTAGACAGCCATTCCCAGGATATTGAAGAGGTAGCAGGGGAAGGAGAGTATGATTTTTTGACAGTCTGCTGACCTCAGAATGACCCACACTAGATTTCCCCCACCCCCAATGGAAATGCTGTGGTCTTATTGCTGTGCCAGAAGCTCAGCTGGTGACTCATCAGGGGCCAGGCAAACATGAGTAACTCCAAGTCCAAAATGGCACTGCATGAATGTGGAGCTCTGTTTGCTCTTTAGTTTTGTTCTAATCATTCTTTACAAAAGTAGAACAGCACCCATTCTCTGGTCACACTTTTGCCATAAAAGAATCCTGACAAAAGATGTGTCACGGAAGATAAAACAAGCTCAAGTTATGCATTTATCCCTAAAAACTGCATATTACCAAGCAGGAAAAATATTTCAGATAGAACTCAAATACACAATTTGATTCTTCTTGTTCCATTTCTGATTTTGAGAAAGCCAGCATGTTTTTACCTGATATGCAATTTTAGATACCCTGAATTCCTGTTGTTCTGAATAATGGCTTGTAGCTCCCTTCACCTTCAATGATTTCCCCCTCCTTTTTATTCATTGAATTGACAGACTTCTACTTGTGTTTTGAAACCTTTTCTACAAATTGATTACAGTCAGATAAGATATCACCAATCAGTAACACTGTGCTTTAACAGAATAAACATCCTTTTGCTGTTTTTTTTAATATATATGTAGGTGCGTGTTTATGTATACACATGCATAAGGGGTTCAGCATATATACCAAAACAATAAGAAATTCATCTATTTATTCCTTTTAAAATTTATTTATTTATCTTAATTAGGTATAAATGATAACAAAATGCATTTTGATTCATTGTTCACATTTGCAGAAGGAATTCATCTATTTAAATGAGATTTGGGATGTAAACAAATCCTTATTGGAATTTGCCTGCCAGTCAGGCAAGCTAACAAGGGAGGAAAGGTTTTCTCCTTACTCTTAACAAAGTATGTTATTTCAATTATAGAATAATACATATGTATTTCAAAAGTTTCAATAATAAGAACATAAAACTGACTCGTCTCTTTTCTTTTGTTAATTCAGGCCCCAATAAACTTTGCCCCATGTCCCAATACAAATGCTTTGGAAGATAGCTTCTCCCATTTTCCTTTTGTAAATATATATATGTAGGCAAAATTTCAAAATAAAACTAGCATAATATTATACATATTCTCTTATATGTTGTTTTTTGAAAAAGAGTATAAACATCTGAATATCTTTCTAGATCAATAGATATAAATCCCCTTTTGTATTTTTGAAATTGGTATGGTATTCCAATTTATAAATGCACTTTAGTTTTATTAAATCATTTTCTGATTGATAAACGTTCAGTTTGTCTTTAGCTCTCTTATTTACACACATGGTCCTGCGTGTATCTGTGGATCCAGGTGCTTTATTTCTCCTGGCTACATTAACAGCATCAGGATGGAATTAAAGGATTGCCCATTTCTCATGACTATGTTCTCAAAAGACTGCAGAAGTTAATAACCCCATTTACAGTATTTGAGAATCTCAAATTCTCAATGATCTCCCCAACTTTGATACCTAGTAGTCTTTTAAAATTTTTATCCATTTGAGTGGAAAATACTATTTCTTGTTTATTTAATTTGTAATTTCACTATTCATATTTACTACAAGGAATACTTTAATTTTAAAAAGGAGTGTGACACACTGAAACAAAGTCAAATACCATGGATGGCATTTAAAGAATAAAGTAAAAGAAATGACAAAGTTTTTCCATTAACAAAATAGATGTGAAGAATAAAATTTATAGTAAACAAAGCAAAACACATAAAACCAGCACTTACATAGAAATACATTAAGAAATCCCTCATTGATGATTCAATTGTCATTTCTTTTATTGTGAAACTAAATTTGGAAAGTGTGTGCTATATACCAGTAAAAGCATTGTTTTTGTTTAATAAAAATATTAGTGAGTTACCTTAAGCAGAATACTCAACAGCCAAGGTAG
The DNA here is from genome assembly GCF_021218885.2 of Marmota monax. Taxonomy (NCBI): domain Eukaryota; kingdom Metazoa; phylum Chordata; class Mammalia; order Rodentia; family Sciuridae; genus Marmota; species Marmota monax. The sequence continues at coordinate 10,893,428 of NW_026693245.1, forward strand.
TATCAAGAAATGTTTGTCAGATGCATTCTTTAGTTTTTGAGTCACATATCTTGGTTTCAAAGTGAGACATAGAACAGAAGCCTTTGGTGTGCCTAAGGCAGTGGCTCTCCAAATGAGCTGCCTGTTGGAATGACCTTGCAAGCTTTAAAGACTCCTGATATGATGCTGTTGTCCCACATCCCAGAGCTTCTGATTTAATTGGTCTGGGATGTAGCCTGACTGAGGGATTTTTAAAAGCTTCCAAGTGATTCTAATGTGCAGTCAATTCAGATTCACTGATCTTAAGGTTATCTTTATTTCCTTCCATTTCCCATCCTGCAAGAAATTAAGGAAATGGGGCAAAGAGGATATCCTTATTAGTGAAGCATAGCAAAATACAGTTTATGACTTAAAAAAATGATTCTAGCTTTTGCAACTTTGGGGAGACTAGTTTATTAGCGCAAAGAAAGATTACTTCTTTCATACACACACACACACACACACACATACACACTTTGAATTCTGACATCTTGATAGTCTGTAATTTTTTTTCCATCTTGCCCTTGACATGAATAAATTGTTTTTTTTTTTGTAACCAGAGAAAAGGTAGTTTCTCCATCTAAAGAAATACCAGAAAAATGTCTCAGCTAAAGGGGAAAACAGTTACAGCAACATACAAGTCTCTGATGTGGAATCCCCATGTCCCTACTTCCTCAAGTCTAGCCAGCAGGATAGCGTCTCTCTTTCTTGCCAGAAATTTGAGGAGAAATCTGACTCTAGAACATGCTTTGAGTAGTTAAGTAGTGTTTTGTCAGCCATTTTGCTGCTGTGACTGAAGGACCTGACCAGAACAACTGTAAAGGAGGAAAGGGTTATTTAGAGGCTCACAGTTTCAGAGGTCCTAGTCCATAGAAGACCAGCTTCATTCCTTAGGGCTTGAGGTGAGGCAGAACATCATGGCGGAAGAGTGTGGCAGAGAGAAGTGGCTCACATGATGATCAGGAAGCAGAGAAACAGAGAGAGAGAGAGAGAGAGAGAGAGAGAGAGAGAGAGAGAGAGAGAGAGAGAGAGAGAGACAGGGTGTCCCCACTCTCCAGATACAAAATATATACCCCAAAGCCACGCCCCAAGTGCCATCTCCTCCAGCCACACCCACCACTTCAGTTACCACTCAGTTAATCCCTATCAGGGGATTAATTCACTGATTAGGTTAAGACTCTTATAACCCAATCATTTCTCCTTTGAACTTTCTTGCATTGTGAGCTTCTAGGGGACACCTCACATCCAAACTATAACAAGTAATGATCTGGTGCTCTCTCCGAGGTTATTCGCTAGTGTTTTATGAGCCATGAAAGTGCCCTAATCTAGTCAAGCTGGAGTCCTTGGGTGCTGTCTCCTCACTATCACTTCTGTTCAAGTTTGGGGGCCTGTAATTTTGTCTTCTGTTCAGTCCCAGAAGAGGTGGAAATCTAGGGGTGTGGAATGAATTGGAACAGGTGGTAGATGACTGTGGCCAATGGCAAAAAGGAGGCAGAAGAAGCACGTTGAGACCTGCTGTCAAGGTCACACATGCTGGGTCCATTCATGGATGACACCCAGGCCTGTGTCCTTTCAGCTATAAGTGATACATTTCATCTTGTTTAAGTGACAGGCTTAACCTGTCAAAGGAGATTTTTACTTTTGCTTTGGACAGGGAAGCCACATGGTTTGTAGAACAGAGATTAGGTTATATATGAAATCTACAACCAGAATTCATCGTGTTCTTTCCTTGTCTTGTCTTTTTGAGGGCCATCTGTGAAAAAGAGTCCATGCATCTCACAGGTAAAACCTTGACTCCCAGTTAGATGGCGTTCCCACCTGTCTCTGGTATCATAGTCAAGGCACACTTTAAAAATAGTCATTCCTTTGGAGTCTGTTGGTGAAATACATATAAATAAGCCAGAGACCTCACTGCCTACCATTTTTTCTGCACTTGCTAACTTGGATGATAGTTCTCACAACCCCTCTGTCTTGTAATTTCTGGAGGGGTATATAGTGATAACATTGATATTTTGGATACCACTGGACTGTTGAAAGTGGACCTCATCAGCAATCTTGTGGCTTAAAACATTTGGAGAAAGATTATATATTAAATTTATTTGGAAAATAAATTCTGCACATTTATTTGACCTGGGAAGTCAACTAAATGCATTTTGTTCATGATTTTCTAACAGACTGCTTAAATGATCTTAGGAGACACTTTTCTACCAGTAGAGATGCACTTTTCCTCTGCTCCACTGTGCTTTTGTGAGTGACTAGAAAGGAACACAGCCCTTTGCATGTGTGAGCTGTGGTTCAGCCAGAATTAGCACATTTAGACCTTGGCTTCCTCCCCACCTGCTGCTGCCCTGGAGGTTCACCTTCTGGGTTGAGATTGGCTGATTTTCTTGTTTATGTTATTTTCTTGTATCAAATTAAAATTATTTTGTTTTCTTCCTGACTTAAAAATTATTAATAAACTTGGCTTGCATTTAAGGAAGCTAAGCAGCCAGGATGAGTGTATATTCAAGTTTGGGGGCCTGTAATTTTGTCTTCTGTTCACATTAGGCTGACATCTCACAGGAGGGATGAATCTTCCATATGCACGATTGTATAAATAGCAAGGCTTTGTAATATGGGAGTGCAGTGGCCTCAAAATAGCGGAACTGGAAGATGTTATGATAATGCTATTTTTTAGCTTTATACATCTGTGTAGAGTGAACAGCATCTTATTATGTGTACATAATGTGCTAACCAAATGCCTAGCAGACAGCATTTCGTTTTGCTTGGAGGGGAACAAGCCTAGTGACAAAGCCTCAGCACGTTCTTTTGCAGAGAAGCAGACGTTAGATAAGGAGTCATAGTGCTGGGGAGGCAAGATAACATCCTGAAAACAGTTCAGCCTGAGAGCTGGCTTGGCACACCGTGAAAACAGGGAGAAAATGAATCTGAAAGTCTACGTGCCAGATGGCAAAAGTCTAAATAACAGTTTTCTATTGTCCAAAGCTATTCATTTGTCAGCCCTAGAAATTTATCTGTTAAAAACTTCCTATCCAGTTAACTTTTACTTGAGTTATTTTTTTGGAGGTGGGGGTAGGGGGATAGAGTCTAGTGACTTGCCAGCTATGAGATAGTGTGAGTGTGTTTGGATTGAATACAGAAGCCAAAGTAAAATTTTTTAAAAAAGTAATAGTTTACTAGTTGGAATGGAAGGGCAGGACAGGAATCATTATGTTACTATTATCTTCTTAACCCTTTAAAACCTTGAAGATTAACTTTATCCATTGTGTATTATTTAGTAGAATATCATGATGAACTCTGTGGTAAGGTATCCATTTATCACTGTACTGTTTTCCTAAGTAATTCCTTCAGATTTTTACTGTTGAGATAATCCACATACTGTGTTATCATTTTGACTGGAATAGTCAAGTTTGTGTTTTCCTTCCCTATATCCCACTCACTGTATCCTCCCAAGATCCAGGGGCAACAGCTCTGACTGAGATTTGAGCCTACAATTTAATCTAAACACAGAAGGGAAATTGCAAGTTATCCACCAGACAGCCTGTTTGTGTGGCAAATAGAGCTTCATTCTCGGAAGGCACAAGGTCAGGGGATAACCCTGGAACCGCAAACTGAAAGTCAAACTGAAAGGTACCCATCCCCATATACCTTTTTATCCTGGAATTGGGTCATGCCAATGAGAGCAGATGCTTAATGCTAGTCGAACTCGTAGAGCCCATGGCTTAGAGAACTCCTGAATCCAATGATGAAAAGCTAAGTTTAGATGAATAAAATCTGAGACTGACTGTATCTTGGAGGTGTTATAAGGATAGGGGAAGGAGTGATTGAAGAGAGCTGAGAATAATACTTTCATTTTAACAGGAAGTCCAGTTAGATCCTGGTAGTTTAATGTGGAAATGTTTTTAAAGATCAAATTATAAATAGGAAATGTAACACCTTGTGAAAGAGAAACCCTAATTGTTCTTAAAGAAATGAACTCAGCCCTAGAAAACTGCAGTTTTAAGTTTTAGAAGGTCTTTTGTTTTTATAGTTTTTATTGGGGAAAATTCCTCTGGAACTTTATGAGTATACTTTTTGGGAAAAGAATTTTAAACCATTTTCCTTATTAGCCATAACCAGATGCTTGATGTCAAGACAATTCTCAATTATATACTAAGTTAAGAAAATCCTAATAACTATTAACTTTTGGAAAGGTCCACAGAATATCATAAAATTTGATCAAGATTCTAATTATGTTCAAGCAATGATAATAAATTTTGAAGTTAACTTAAGTGATGCCCTTCATGTTCCTGTGAATGGTGACACATGTCAGTGGAAGGAAATTACTCCAGATGAGGACGCTGCTCAGGAAGAGACAGGATAATGCTTCACTTGTACACACCATTTACTCTCACAGATCATTTTAATAAAATGGTAAAACCTGGCTGTCACATGGATCAACCTGGATCCTCTTCCCAACTCATTTTTTCTTATAATATATGAAAAGCCATATAAAGAGACTAGAGTGACATTCTACATAGCATTTGACTCATAATTCATTGTAGTTATTTTCTGCATTGGAAGTGGCCAGTTGTATGAACAGATGTAATTGATGGATGCCTCCATGACTTAAGAGAACCAAAGCTTCCTTTCTGATATCACATATATCTTTTCCATCCTGAGTAATTATGTGATATTGCACTTTGGAATTGATGATACAAATATGATGAAATTAAAGAATTGTACCAATTATACTTTTTATCTATCATTCAGTTTGAAAATGGTTGCACAAAGAATAAATGCTTTGGAAAAAAACAGCAAGAGGGAATTTCATCAAAGTAGAGAAAAGACCAGTAGAGTAGATGAAGAGGATTGAGGAGGAGAAAGAAGGAGCAGGAAAAGGGAAGATCAGTAGAATGAATCTGACTGAACTTTTGTATGGGCATGCATGGATGTGACACAGCGGGTCCTGGCATTGGGTGTATCCACAGGACACTAATTTTTTTAAAAATTAGTAAGCTGTAAATGAATTAAAGAAGGATGGGTGGAGAGGAGGGAGGGGAGTGGGGGGCGGGGAGCGCTGGGAACCAAATTGAAGTGGATTGTATTTCATGCTTTTGTGATAATGTCAGGGTGTATTCTGGTATTGCATGACCAAAAATAATTAAAAAAAAAAAAAGAATAAGTGTACAGGGCATGGTGGCAAATGCCTGGAATCCTAGCAGCTCGGGAGGCTGAGTCAGGTATATCACAAGTTCAAAGCCAGCCTCAGCAATTTAGCTAGGCCCTCAGCAACTTAGTGACAGCCTGTCTCTAAATAAAAATACAAAAAAGTGCTGGGAATGTGGCTCAGTGGTTAAATGCCCCTGGGTCCAATTCCTGATACCAAGTAAATAAATAAATAAATAACAAATGCTTTAGGGTTTTAAAGAGAGGTTAGATAAGCAGGAACAATTGCCATTCAGGGAAGGCTTCCCTTTTCACTTGAAAAAGCTATAACTGTGTGTGTGTGTGTGTGTGTATGTGTGTGTCTGAAAGAAAAAGAAATAAATTGTGAATACACATTGTTATTTATAATTCAAGTATGAGAGCAGAGGGTTTATTTATATCAAGACTATCAAATGTCTTGTGTAATCAAGATTTTTAATTTTGGTTTACCTTTATAAATTGCATAGTGATATAGTAATTCCAGAGTATGGCCCTGGGTTCCTTTAGTTTGATAGTTGATTTTAGTGGTGTTCAGATGTAAAAGTTGTATCACAAAGATAAGAAGAATTGGGGTTGGGATGTAGTTCAGTGGTAGAGTGCTTGCTTAGTGTGTGTGTGTTTCAGTCCCAGCACTGACAAAAAATTTAGACATTAAAAATCAAACATAATTTTTAATGGTACACTAAATAAATAATCATCTGATTTTTCCATCTTGTCTACCAATTTTAAGAGAAGCTCTTTGTTCATATTTACTGTGTGGATTTACTTTGTCCCCAACAACCCACAAAATTGTCAATAAATTGTTCTTGTATTCTAATGAAATGGGATTCTAAATATGTAAATATATATGTTTTATGTATAAATACATATAAATACATATGTATATAAAACAAACTCTTTACATAAGACTTTAAACACATTAAAATTATATTTTCAATTATTTTTTTTAAAAATAAGTAAATCAAAAAATTTAAACATTTGTCCTTTGAAACATAAAATTCAAATATTTTTAACAATGATTAAAAGCAATCCACATTTCAAATAGTCCTAATTATAATATTTTCATCTAACTCCCTGTAGGATCTTATTTGGTATGCATTTTAATTTGTAACCTGATAGAAAAGGAGCTGGAAATAAAGATAGTAATGTTTTCACTGCCATTTTCTTGAGTACTCATTTTGTTTTCTGTGTCATTTCAATCTGTGCTTTTTCTTTTCTTTCTTTTTTTTAATCAAGAGTGTTTATAGAGTGCTTACATTTTTGTGAGAGTAGGTTATGTTAAAAACAGATTATATGATCTACAGATCCACTTTAATGGACACACAAATTATGATATCTCTGGTATGGTGGAAATGAGCATATAAGTTGCACACCAACACTTTCACATTTAATATGTGGACATGTGTGTGTAAATAAATATATATGCACTTTGTGTACAGATATTATCTTTATATAAAATATCTCAGCCTAATTTCTTTAATATTCTTGCAGAATAAAATATATTAATTAAAATTCTAACATTTTCCCCATCCTTCAACTGATTGTTGCTCATCTCTTGGGTGCTGACACTCCACTTTGGAGATTCCTCTATATAGGATGAGACAGTTGCAAAAAAGAAGAGCTTTTATAGAAGAGGCTTGATAATGAAAGACAAAGTCCAGTGCGTTGACAAATAAGAGAAGTAGGAATGGAATAGTTGAGTTCACAGCATTGTGGCAATGAAAGAGGACTCTACATGGTAGCTGGAGAAAGCAGGCTGTGGAAAATTCCTCCCATCTACAAGCTTAGGGAGATTTTTCTGCATGTGAAGACTTAGGGGAATGAGAAAATGTAGGGAAGAATGATAAAATAGAAAGTGGGGAGGGGGAAGAAGAGGGGTGAGTTAGTTGTGAACAGGGTTTACCTTTCATGATTCAAGGAGCATCCTGGAGAAGAAGATGAAGAAGCAAACTTGTAGCTTAGAAACAATAGCAGATTTCCTTTGACTTTGTTTTCCTCACAGAGAATGATTAGTGGGTGAAATTTTTGTAGAGAACAGAGACTCAATTCTGAGTAGGAGAATAACATGAGAGAAGCAGCAGGACAAATGATCTGGCCACAGACAATGAGCAGGATGGAAGAATGAAAAGGAAAAGGAGTATTGTAACAGATTAGGAAACAGTAATAAACCCAAACAAACAAGGTTGCAGGAGAAGTAATGGGGAAGTTGGGAGGTTTTGAAGGTGCTTGGGGAAGTTCCATAACATATGATTCTTCCTTGGTGAGTTTCATTTACCCTCCTTGTTCTAGATATCTGCTTTCAGCTTAGCCTACCTGCCAAGGAATCTTTCTGAGGCACATCGTGACTGCTGTGACCTCATTTGAGGAAAAGTCATTCATGTATTCCAGTCCTGCTCTAGCAGAACTATACAAAGGCTACAGATAAGTTGCACCCACAAACTTTCATTTGTATTTCCAAAAACAGGATTTGAAGGACACTTTCAGCAGCTCACATCCTTTCAATCTTATTCTAAATGCATCTATTTGACCTCATGAAGTGCCCGTTCAATAGTAGTTAAGTTTGTGGGATGCTTGCAAGTTTATCTTAGTGACATAAGAACTAACCAGCTGTTTTCATGATCATAAGAGTTGAGATTATTGTCTAAGAGAAGGGAAGGCAGCCTGTGCCAATATTTTTTAGCCAACAGAGCCCAATATATGATGGTAGTGTGTCTGTTTTATTATTAGTAGTTGATGGCTTTTTAAATTAAACCTTGGCTTGAAGGACTATGATCAGAACACAAATGTAAACTCACTCATCATTTCCATTAGTGTTTGGGGATACATGGAGGCAGATCTTGGAAGAAAAACACAATGTTTATTGAATTGTTTTGCTGAGTCTTTCTAACTGCATGACTTATTATTTATTTATTAGAATGTTAAAAATATACTCATATCTGAGCATGCTGCTAAGAAACACAAGATTTCTTAGCTCTGGAGCTTCCCATTACTGGGTGTGGGAGGACGGCCCTCGTTCTCTAAAATAACCATGGCTTTATGTTCAGCTTTAAAGAGATTATAGTTTTGAATTCAGCAAAACCTATAAAGTTAATTGTTTGGAAACTATTTTTTTCTAGCAGGATTTCAAATTTTTAATAATTGGGATTTAAATTCATTTTGGGTTCTGCTAATTCAACTTCTTTTCATCAAAGAATTAAGAGTTGAGAATCAAGAGTTTTGCATTCTTTGGGGCTGGGGTTGTAGCTCAGTGGTAGAGTGCTTGCCTAGCATGTGTGAGGCACTGGGTTCAATTCTCAGCAATACATATGAATAAAAGAATGAAATAAAGGTCCATCAACATCTAAAAACAACATTAAAAAAAAGAATTCTGCATCCTAGGCTGTGTTTTCACCAGAGATTTATTCACTAACCTTGAGAATCTAGCTCATTTGCCATATGTGGTCTCTCTTTCCCTGTGTAATTTTGTTTTTGAGAATCATTTTCACACAACTTTTAGAAAATTTAGATGATACATGGAATTTGGCTTGAAAAAAATGCATATACATATTTTCTGATACATGACTATAATAGTTTTATGCATCATGTATCATTTACATAGACTTACAGTGAACTAGGCAGCCTCATTTGTTCTCAGGGTTACTTTTTTTAAGGAAAAAAAACCCAACAGAATCAAAACTCAGGTTTTTTTTTTAAAAAATATATCTTTCCAGCAGTCCTGTAAAATAAGATATGACTCTTTGAAATGGGGAAAAGGATAAACTTATATATTACTCAAAAGGTTTCAAAGAATACTCAACTCTATTCCTGACATAATTTTTGTGTGTGTGTGTGTATATGTTTCTTATTCTTCTTGGGGTCAGAAATAAAAACTCACCATTCATCCTGTCAAAAGATTTCTTGGGGAACTGAGATAAGTGCAAATCTAAGTCTCTTATCAGGGGTCTTGTCATTTAGTTCTATGGCACACTTAAGTTATCTGATGGTCGTCTGTTATTTATGATTATGGTTTGGCTTGTGTTTGTGCAGGATTTTATGGATTAGCCTAGGGTTTCTTTTTTCTTTTCTTTTATTTTAAGTTTTAAAATGGGTTTTAAAGTAGACCTAGATTTTAAAAAATGGTCAAAATTATTTCTCAATGTGTAGTCTTTTACTTTCTTTGATTAAATGGCTTTAGAAACCAAGATCCAGTTGGAGAAATTTCATATTATATTTGCAAAACTAGATAAATGTCTCTGGACATAAATTGTGTGTACTAGGACTTAAAGGTCTATATTTAATCTATTATTTGGCCCACTTAAGAACTTTATCAAAGTCCAATTCAATCCAGAGGGGACAAAGCAAGAGTGTGATTTGGTAATGCTGAGTTTAAGAGAAGAAAGCTTAGGACAAATAGGTAACAGATTTAATCATTAATTTATGAAAAAGGGTTAATAACATAATATATACAACAATCATACTATTGTAGTTGGTCATGAAAATGCTTGGGCTTCAGTTTGATATGCTATTTTATTATTTTTTTAAAAGTTCATTCTTAAAGATCCCTCTTTATCTTGACAGTCCTCAAATATCCAGATGTCTTGGATTTTTCATACACTTTGGTTGGTACTCTCAAGGGTAAGTCTGACAGTCATTTATCAGCTTCATGAGTCCTTTCAATTTCACCATCACTGCTAAGTCCTTAAAAGCTTTGAATTGCCTCCACTGTGATAGAGCTCTCCTCCACAGGCTCTGGTTCAGGCTTCAGCTTGGGATCTAATATCTTTTTCCTTTGTCTTCATTCACTTACCCCATTATTCTAGGTAACTGCTCCCAACATTGCCTTCCTCAGGGTGGGATTTTCTGAGTCCCCTCCATAGTTTCTTTGTTTTCTGGGAAATTCTACTTTGGATGCTGGAATGGTACTGTGAAGGAGTAGAGTAGGAAGTGAAAACTTCATAGTGCATTTTTCTTGTATATTTTTAGAAATTTATTTGGCTTTCTAGGCCAAAGTGCTGCTGCATCATATCAGCCTTTACTCTTTCCTGTGCTAATTAGTGTTGAATTTTCCCTATCAGGGAGGACTGTGGAGCTGACTTTGCAGTTCCTGCCATGGTGTATCATCACTGTGGCCAGTTTTCTCCAGATGATTTTTCTTTAGCTCAGTAATTAGTCCTGTGTGTTAGTAGAAAATGATGTGGGGATGTTGAGATCAGACATGACCTTTGTCTGTGTTCTGGAGAGACTGCCTTCTTGCTGGTTCAAAGATGAGGAGGAAAATAAGCTGAGAAACTTTGACCTTGGTTTTGTGGAGGCCAGATTCATCATGGCTATATCACTTGCTTTTCCAAATAATAAAATCACTCAGGCATACCCTTCATATCTTCTTCTCTTACAAGCTTATTGCTTTGTTTATACAAGAAGAGGTCCTGTAAATGTAAAAATGATGTTATTCTTGGGAAATAAATGTATGCGCTAGCTACACTTAACTGAGACATATTTATCATGGTTTTAACTTCTAGAGTGAGGAAAAAAGCAAGCAAGCAATCAACCAAATGGTCCTAGCTGCATTGTGCTATTGCTTTTTCATTTATTCAATATACTGCATTAAAAAGTCATATGTTTTTCAGATTATAATTTTTTGCTCTGTCCTGTGATATCAATGAGAATAATTTACCTTGGACAAAACTTTTAACTTCTCTTTGTTTCAGTTTCCTGTTTCACAGAGTAGAGATAATTTTGTGATGGTTAAGTGAAGTAATGTTAGCACTGTATCTAGACATAAAATTATACAAGTTAGGGACAGAATGATGAGAAGGAAGGGCTTGCAAGGGCTGAGGAGGTGGCGATATGGGCACTGGGAAAGGCTCGATAGGAAAAATACTTTTGTGCTAGGCCTTGGAAATTCATTTAACGATGAAATGGCATCCCAGAACTGGGGATCTGGGGAATCCTGAGGACTGGGGAAGCATGGTTAGTTTGGCTACATAATGGTGAGAAGACTATGAAAAGGGAATCTGGAGCCAATTTTTGGAAAAATTTAGATTCTTAACTAAAAAATTTGTATTTTGGTTCAAAGATAGTATTTGGTAAAACTGCCCTCAAGAGCTTTGTTAGATTTTAGATTTGCTTACAGCAACCTGTCATGGGTCTTGGTGGCACACTCCTGTTATCCCAGCTATTTGCGAGACTGAGGTATGAGGGTCACAAGTTTGAGCCCAGTCTGATAAACTTGGGTAGACTCTTGCTCAACATAAAAATAAATGATTGGGGATGTACCTCAATGGTAGAGCACTGCAGCACCACAAAATAAATAAAAAACAATAAAAATAAGCAACCTGTCCTAGAAAATGCAGGGATGATCCTATCTGACATAAATAAGTCTGATAAAAAATTAAGCTCTTTTTGCTTATCTAGCTCTGGGAATGTGTGCCAAGAGAATATGAAGGTGCATTTCTTTTTCTCACTTCCCAAGGATGAGTTTTGTTATGGTGCAACTGGGCTAGGAATCTATTCCACACTGTGTTGAAGAGGCCCTTCAACACTCTTCCATGCTATCTGCTAAACAAAGCACTCCAGCAAGCTGAATTTGCAAGTGCCAGGTCTCTGCTACTATCTACAGGAAAACCTCCTCCCTGCCCTGCACAGCCACTGTCTTTCTGTGAGCCAGCAGACACTCTGAGTGGGCTTTGCGCTGAGTTTACCCTGTTGGGACACAACAAAAGATTAGGTTAGCAGTCTCATTGGCCTCTGAAAGAGATATAAGTCCTGGCACAGGCTCTTACTGAAAGGTCATAAGGCCTAATTGCCTTGACATTGTCTGACTTAAGGCTATTGACCTACTTTGTCTACAATTTACAGGAACATGGATTTCTGGTTTTTCCTCATGCAGACATATGCTCTTCTCTTATAATCAAGGATATATTAGTCCTGAAGGGAGTGGAATTTATTGTTCTAGAGAAGTTTTTGAAAGTCACAGGATAACTTTTCATTAACTAATCTACATTTGTAATTTACAGACAGGGGATATTCGATAACATTATCAATTTTCCAGCCAAGGGACAGTTCTGTACTTCAGAACTTGGTCTGCTCTAGCTTGAAATGATTTTGTAGCTATCACACATTCTATTCTGTGGTTAATTTCCCTTTCTATCATTGTTGGTAGTATTCTCCATCTGGGTGAAGATTTGCTTGGGCCCACTCTTAATGTAGAAAATGGTAACTTTATAATGACTTCCAGGCTTTCTGAAATATATCAAGTGCTTAATAGGTGTGAATGTTATACTGGAGAACTACAGAATAATGAAACATATTTGACATTCAACAAGTATTTCTGAGTGATTATAATGGGCTATGGAATTTGAATTCCTTTTAAGAGTAAAATATTTATAGAAACACCTTTTTAATAGAATCACAGATTTGGAAGAGATTTCAATACTTCTGAGATAGTAATCAGCACTGAGCTTTTCCTTTCCACCTCTCCATCCAATCTTTGTAGATGCAAGAAATATCTACCTCCAGATCTGGGTATATAGTTTCTTTTCTTAGAATGGTCTTTGTCCCATCTGCTCGTTCCACCAGCTAGCCTCTATCCTGTATTTAGGTTTCAACTTTATTGTGGCTCCTTTGAAAAAAAATAGTGCATATTAATTATGCAGAATAGTGAGTTTCATTGCCATCATGACTCCTTTAGAGAAACAGTCCCTGATCTCTCAATGTGCAGATTTCTATGCATTCTAGATCTCTTAGTTTTATGTAATTTTTTTCTATTTTAGGACTTTACACACTGATAAAATAATTTGTTGTAGGTCTGTATTCTGCATTAGACTATGATCTTCTGCTTTGCTCACAGGACCATCAAAATTCTAGTACATAATACATTTTCAAAAGATATTTGGTGTTTATCTGAGAGATAATCTTGCTTAAACCTCATTCACATCAGAACACTGAAGCTCAGAGATGATAAATGACTTGCCTGAGGATCCTGGTTAGGAGCTGGGTGGATGTCGACTTTCCCATTCCCAGTCCTCCTCGACCAAAGGGCTGTTAGGAGTCAGGTTAGTTGGGTGGCGAGAAATGCTTCTCTAGGTGGCATTCTGCATATTGTTCTTGCCTTCCAGCCACACTAAATTAAAATTTATATTTTGGCCTATTTTGAGATTTACAGAAAAGTTGTGAGAATAATACAAAAAATTATCATATGTGCTCTGCCCAATGCTCCAGGTGCTGATCTATATGTCATTGTCGTCTTCATCATTGTCAGCAGTCATTGAACTCTCTAAGCAAACTTTTTTCAAAACTATTCACCAATAAGGTGCAGAGATTATGTGCCTTCTTTACCTTTAGACAGTTTGGTGTGTGTTTTATAAAAACAAGAACCTTCTTTTACAAGACTGCAATAAAAGTATCAAAACCAGAACATTAAAAGTTAACGCATGATTATATGACATCAGTTTTTATTGAGATTTTGTCAATTTTACCAATAATTTTCTTTCTAGCAAAAGAAAAATCTAGGATCATATGCTTCATTCAGTTGTCACATATCTTAGCCTTCTTCAAGTCTGAAATTGTCTTTTGGCTTTCTAAAAAGACTAGAGCAATGATTTTCTTGATGTTTTCCCAAGACTGGATTCAGGTTATACACTTTTGGCAAAAATACTACAGAAGCAATGTTTTTGTTCAAATGCATCATATCCAAGAGTTTACGATTGCAGTTTGTCCTGATACTGGCAACATTGTCTTTGATTACTTCAAGCGCTGTCAGATTTTTCCCAAGGTCGAGTCACCACTGTTTTAATCAATAAATACCTTGAGGGAAGGTACTTAGAGACTATGTAAATACCTTATTACTCCTGAAGCTTTCATCCACTCATGTTAGCACCCACTGGAGAGTCTCGCTTATATCAATTATTATTATGATGATTGCTAAATAGTGATTTGTATTTTATAATTTCTTCTACATGTGTTTGCGGCATTTCTATGTTAAGGATATGGTAAGGATCTAGGATCATGTGCTATGAGTCTACACTAATACCTCTATTTCCAATCTGATTTGCCTCCTCTCATCAGTTTTTTTTTTTGTAGCAATTCAAACTCATGGATTACTATTTTATTATTTATTTTGATGTCCAAATTATCTCAGTTTCAGCAGGTAGGAATCTTTCTGACAGTATTTTGTGTCTTTTTGGTATATCTTCATGGTTTTTTGTAACATTACTTTCTGGTGCTTCAAGATGTTTCAAACTTGTCTGGTAATCCCCTGCCCCAGCTCTGCAACTGGCTATATATACAGAAAGGTGCTCAGTTTTGTCAGGGCATGATCACTTCTAAACCCCCTCATATGTTTATGTATATTTTTATATCTGTTCTTTCTCTCTTTCTCTCCAATGTCTACCTGAAATCTATGAGTCTACACTAATACCTCTATTTCCAATCTGATACCTCAGGGTTCATTCAAGCTTTCTTTCCCCCATATCTATAACTCCCTTTTCCAACAGTAAGGAACCTGACTCTCATTACCCAGAATGTAGTGACTTATTTGCTCATCCTAGAATAAAAGGAAAATCGTTCAGATTGCCAATCCAAGCCTCTGAAAGGATGTCTACTAATTAGAGTTCAATATTTGCTTAGAATTATTTTTGTCTTTAGCCTAAGGGCATATCATCTAAAACCAATATTCAAAAAGTATGTGATTTAGTTCTCTACTTAATTCTTTCAGTGTAATTAGGTTATTATTTTTTCCTCATTCTTATTTTTGAGTATTTTCAAATTCTAGATAGGGCAGAGGGGTGGGAGGGAAAGGGAAGGGGCAGGGGGTTAGCAAGGATGGTGGAATGTGATGGACATCATTATCCAAAGTACATGTATGAAGACACGAATTGGTGTCAACATACTTTTTTTTTTTTTTTGCTTTATTTGGCTTTGTTTTTATGGAGCTAGAAAACAATAGTTAGAAATAAGCAAATGCTTTATGAGGAGCAATTAACCCAATTAGATATTGTGACACGCAGTACTATAAAGACTCTGACATTAAAAACTTTTTGGTATTGGTGCTTGACTAGAATGTAAGAGCAGTGAATATTTAAAAAGTCCCCACAAGGGCCTGATTATGCACAGAACATCAGTATACTAAAAGATGGCATCTCAAAATACTGGGGGAAAAGATAAGTTTTTAAATAAATGGATAAAGCACAACAATTCATCCAATAGGAAAAAAATAAAATTGGATATATACCTTACACCATAGAAAACAATTGATTTGAAATGAATTAAGGATCTAAATATAAAATGTGGGACTATCCATGTACAAGAAGACAACTCAATGTGGTATGTATCTAATTTATTTTTTAAAGACCACACATTCTGAAAACAAATATTCAGGGATAACTTCAGCAGTGAACTCTGCACTTTCCTACCCATAAGTGTCTTCTAGATCTCAGAGTACACAACCCTGCAGCCTTCAGTCACATCTATCAGCCACGAGGCCTCTGGAGTTGAGGCCTGTCCACTGTGGTGCGGTGTGTGGTGCAGGGTGAGAATGTACCACCGGGTTTCATCATGTCACATCTTTCTTGGGCTAGTTTTTCCTCTTGGTTTACTCTTTCTCCTATTTCTCTTTATCCTATATTCTTTAACATATAGGTCATAGTATCACATCCAACAGGTTTTCTATGTTCCTTCTCCCATATTTTTTTCTATATTCCTGTTTCCCCAAGAACACATTTAGTGTCACAGATACTATATTCCACTACAGTTGCTGACTTGATTATCAGAATCTTTCTCTAGGACCTAATCTCTTAGAAAACATGAACTTTATTTGATTTGCTTTTGTATTCCTAGAATCTACATAGAGACTAGCATATGGTTGATGCTTATATTAATCATAATAGACTAGATTGTGTGGCAGTAAGCATCAACTCCCAAATGTTTAAAAGTAACTCAGAAAACCTATTGATTATGGTCTAAATATGAGGTGTACATAAAAAAACTCATGTGTAAAACAATGTAAGAAAGTTTAGAGGTGAAATGATGGGGTTATAAGAGCCTTAACTTAATCAGTACATTAATCCACTAATATGGATTAACTGGGAAGTAACTGTAGGCAAATGGGAGGTAGCTGGAAGAGACAGTTCACTGGGGATATGCCTTTGGGTTCATGTTTTGTTCCTAGTAAGCAGACCTCTCTCTGCTTCTGGTGCTATGTCCTGAGCTGCTTTCCTCTTCCATGAGATTCTGCCATGATATTCTGCCTCATCTTGGGCCCAGAGCAATGGAGCCAGCCACCTGTAGAGTGAGACATCTAAAAGTGTGAGCCCCAAAATCCACTTTTTCACTTCTGCCTTGTTATTATCAGTTCTTTGGGTCACAGTGATCAGAAAGCTGACTAAAACACTATTGAAAGTCTGAGTAACCTCTCAGGTAGTAGTCTTCCATGTGGTCCTCAGTGATCCAGGATACTTTGATCTTGTAGCTCAACATTCAAGAGTGTAGAAATGGCACACATAATTCCATTTTTATTTCAATGGCCAGAAGTAGAAATGGCCTCATCTAATCATAAGAAGGCTGGAAAATATAGTCTCCCATGTTTGGGAAGACAGACCACCTCTGAGGTCCAGCTCCTTTCCCCTTTTCTCCATGAAGAATGCTCATGAAGAGGGGCTTCTATGCCATCTATAACCCATCCAACTCTGGGTTTGATTACACTAAATTGGATGGCTAGACAATTGCCTTCCTCCTTCAAGAACACTTTTATGTTTCCAGAAACTGCACGAGTCCCTCCCCCTTGGAAGAGGGGCTTTGTGTTTTGGTGAAAGATTTTATGCTTATGAAGTCCATTGCAACAATATTAAACATATTCTCCAGCTTCCCCCTCAATAAGAGTTTCCTAAGAAACTGCAGCCCACATTCATCTCTCCCTTTTTTGAACTCCTACTACATTTCAAGTCTGAACCACATAACTCAGCTTTTGTTTATATGCATACATTTTCTATTATAGCTTCAAAGTTTCTATAATGGTTATTAACTACTGAAGGGAAAAGACAATTTCATACATTTGTGAATATGTATGTATATATATATATATATATGATTTATCCTATAGTATATGGTCTTATTTCCTACATACAAGCACGCATGTGCATGCACACACACACACACACACACACACACACACAATTCTTTGCCCAATGCCTTAGACATTGATAGATAAAGAAATAATATTTGAGGAAATGGACTCTAATCATAGTATTCACATAGTGAGTGAATACTATGTGAATACTAGTAATGGGACTAGAACTTAATTTATGTCTTGTAACTTCCATGCCTGTATTTTCTAAACTTTTAATTTGGTATACTGTATAATAGCCACATTTTGCCATAATTAAAGGGAAATAGAAGAAGTTCAACAGCCTGAAGTGAATATCTTCATATAGCTTTTTAGCCTTTAACAGCTATTTAATATAAATAATTGACATTCATGAAAATGGTCCTTTTCATAAAGAAAACTTTACATTAAGTGTCATAGTATCTTATTAGGAAGGCAGGAAAGTTGTGTAGTATATTTTGGGAAGACTTTTCATTGTATAGTTAAAAGGTTTTTAGGGATTAAATAATCACCTTTAGTTATCTAGAGAATTTTCTTTTTATAAAAAGCTATATGCTTATCACAGCAGCATGCTGACTTATAGCCTCTTAAGTTAACATACCTATATTCATCATAACATATATACAAAGCTATAAAAACTCTATAAATATTAACACAAAGTAAATTTGATATCACATTGTTCCATTCCAGTACCAGCTCTTTACTCTGAAATTATGTTTTACTTGTTTAATTTCTTTAAGAGACATCACTATTACATTTTCAATAACTAATATATATTTCATAACATTCTGCATGCTTTGGGGACATGCATTATTCCATATAAAAAAGGAATAAGTAAACATTTGACATGAACAAAGGAAACAAAATTCTGGTGAGGTATATGAATTCTGTGTTAATCTATACTATGAATACTTTTCAGCTGGGGAAGGGATTGGTAATTAGTTCATTGTTGATAGTAAAAGCCACATGAGACAGAATCTAGGTTCTCATATTCTATAATGTAAGACATGGAACAAATTACCCAAGTCTATAATTTCATTTTCTAGAAAGTAAAGACATGGGTCAAATTACTGTAGTCCACAATTTCAAATAGGGTGAAGAGTTCTGCTTGGACTCAGGAGAATGACAAAATAGATCTTGTTGGTGTCTCCAGAGAAATTAACTCTGGGTGATTTAAGGAGTAAATAAATCTTCAAAAAGAGAATAGTGTAAATTACACAACCACAAAAAAAGCCTGGATAACCAGGTTTCAAGGCAACCTAAAACATACCCAAAGTCAGGTCACAAAATTTCCACCATCTCCACTGAATGCTCCATGCCACAGCTTCCACTTGCAGCAGCCATCAGACCTGGTAGTGCTCACACTCAGTCATTGCTCTAATTCTTCTTTCTGAACATTGTGATCTCTAAATTCAAAGTCCATGGTGAATTCTTTGAGCTTCCATAATGTACGCATGCAGCAACTATTTCAATATCTCTGGAAGATGCCCCATCTTCTGGTTGTCTCATGATAATTTATGTCTATTCTGTAATCTGTGGACTAAATTGAAAAGTTATCACTTGCTTGTTTTGTATACATTGTAAAAGAAAAGGAAAGTTAGTGGAATAAGTAAACATAAGCCTGACATAGAAAAGAATATAAGTATATGCTTATGATTATTGGTCATAGATATGATTTTTTTTACTACTCAGGTATATTTCTTTCACTTTACCCAGGAACTTTGATTCCTTAAGGATCCAACCCCTGGTGGTAGCACCTATAAGGGTTTGCTATGACTGGCTATTGTTATTTTGTTTCTACATTTCGGTTCTGAAGGACCCCTCTGCTTTCCATCCATATTATTCCCCATGTCTGCATTATGTTACAATCACCTTATTTCCCATGAACAATCAGGATCAGGCAATTTTTTTTTTCATTTTTACTCATTATCTGAATACCAGAAGAAGCCCAAAGTGGTTTTCCCAACTTTTAATTCAGTAGAATCATACTTGCATGCCATAGTATTCCTCCACAGTTACTAAATCCTCTCAGCCATCAGGGCCTACAGTAGCAAGAATTGGCGTCATACATTGTAGGTATTGCGTGTTTTACAAAATCTGTCATGTCTGGTCTTTAGACCAGTGGCTTCATCTCATATCCCTGAGTTTCTGAAGATTTTTAAGGGTAAAATATTATAGGAGCTCAGAATTAGCTGGATACTGCTCAAGAGGCTTAGCTCTCTTGAGACTGGGAGATTGAATTGGGTCAGCTATATGCTGATTACTGCAATGGGTAGCCACTGGTTCAGTGTGCAGTGTTCAAAGCTGTCTTTAAATTGGGCTTGTTGACAGCTACTTTTCATGTCTAATGCATAAAGATGCTTAGTCTAACTGGCTAGAATTTATGTAAGACAAATTGTTGTGCCATGTTCCAATGTAGTTGGTCCATTTATAGCTGGGGTCTATAAAGTAGCTAGAAGTACAATGGATAGGCTTCAGCTTTCCATAGAAAAGTACAGGGTGTCAGATCTTATTATGATTTAGATACAAGATGTTACCCAAAAGTTTATATGTGAGACATGCAAGAAATTTTGGAGGTAAAACTTTTGGATTATGAGAGCCCATGATTAGTTTAGATTGACCTA
Organism: Marmota monax; assembly: GCF_021218885.2. Lineage (NCBI taxonomy): Eukaryota > Metazoa > Chordata > Mammalia > Rodentia > Sciuridae > Marmota > Marmota monax. Next base: position 10,913,336 of record NW_026693245.1, read on the forward strand.
ATCAGAGCATTAATCCACATGAATGGATTGACTGGGTGATAACTGTAGGGAGGGAGGATGTGGCTGGAGGAAGTGGGTCTCTTTAGAGTATATATTTGTATATACTCTTTAGAGTATATATTTTGTAACTGAGCTTAGTATATCCCTGCTTCCTGGTGCCATGTTCTGAGCTGTTTTCCTCTATCACACTCTTCTGCCATAATGTTCTGTTTCACCTTGGACTCAAGGAATGCAGTTGACCATCTAAGAACTAAGATCTCTGTAACCATTAGCCCCCAAATAAACTTTTTCTTCTCTAAATTTGTTCTTGTTGGATCTTTAGGTCACAGCAGAGAAAAAAGCTGACTAAAACAGAGCTATTTCTAGTAACCTAAAATTTACACCAAAGCCCCTAAGCTAGGAGAATATTGGAATGCCATGCATAGAAACTGATGACTGTATTAATGTCATAGTGGTTTGGGACAGATGGCCAATAAGTGGTCTGCAGATAGAGATCTTCTAGGCAACTCAAAAGTGAAATGCATAGCCAAGAGAGAATGATTCTTGACCTCATTTGCTGGTGGAGTGAGATTATTGGATAACCTGATGCTGTGGTTTGGATGTTGACTGACTCAAGGAAGCTGGCAGGGCTAAGTCATGGATACAGAACTTAAGCAGCCCCAGTGGAAGAGGGCAGGGGGAAGCAGGAGCCAAAAACAGGAACTAGGGACTAGGGGTATTGCTCATTGGTAGAATAAATGCTTGACTTATATGAGGCCCTGGGTTTAATCTCTACCACCAAAAACAAACACACAAAATAACAAAACAGGAACCAAATGTGAAGCCAAATGGAACCTAGCAGGATGATCTAGGCTTGCTTACTTTTCAAATTTGACAAAGTATTTGTACCATATTCAAAGGAAACCCCAGAGTAATTCTATTCAAAAATGTTTAAACTAAAAGCACCTGAAAGGTTTTACATATAAAACTTAACCGTGAAACAAAAATAAAGAATAAAAAAGAAGTAAAAGAAAAAAGTTGGCCTAGAGATTTGACACTCCTTTCAGTTCTGAAAGTGATGAAGACATCTGAAGAAACTATCACAAGGTTCCAGTTATGTGCAAAGCCAGCAGTATATACAAATATCCAGGAATGATATTACTAGAAGAATCTATGTATCTGTACTTCATCATATGAAATATATATGTTTTGAAGTTTTAGTTTTACTGGAGGAATTTTATCTTCAAAAAATTGTGAGAGGAGCAGGAGCTTTTGGGGGTCAGAGGCAGAATGTTATGGTTTAGATATATGGTGTTCCCCAAAAGCTCATGTGTGAAACAAGAAATTATCACTTGAATGTTTCCTCCTATATTTTCTTCTATGAGTCTTAAGTTTCAATCTTACATTTTGGTCTTTAATATATTATGAGTTGAATTTTTTTGTACATGGTGAAGAATAAAGATTTAATTTTATTCTTTTGCATGTGGATATCCAGTTTTCCCAGCACAATTTGTTGAAGAGATTGTGCTTTACCCATTGGGTATTCTTGGTATCTTTGTCAAAAACCAATAGACCATAAATATAAAAGTTTATTTTGGGGTTTTCTATTTTATTGGCCTATATATCTGTCTTTATGTCATTACCATACTATTTTGATCACTGTAGCATTATTGTAATGTGATTTTAAGTCAGAAAGTGTGAAGCCTCCAGCTTTGTTCTTTTTCAAGATTGTTTTGGCTGTTCCATAAGAACTTTAGGGTTTTTTTTTTCCTATTGGTGCAAAAAAAATGCAATTAAGATTTTTAGCAGAGATTGCATTGAATCTGTAGATTAGTTTGGTTGGTATCACCATTTTAACAATACTAATTCTTCCAATCTGTGAACATGGCACTTTTAAAAATTGATTTGTATCTTGGTTTATTTCAGTTATGTTTTATAGGTATTAGTGTGCAAGTTTTTAACTTTTTAATGGGAATACATAAGACTAAAAATGTTCTGTTCAGGAAAAGAAACCATCAGCAGAGTGAAAATATAACCTATATATATAATGAGAACAAACATTTGCAAATCTTGCATCTGATACAGAATTAATTTCCAAATATATAAGGAATTCTTACAAGTCAATAGAAAAACACACAGAGACAAACAGATGCACACACATACAATCCAATTAAAAATGAGCTTGAATAGACTTTTTTTTTTTCCAAAAAATGCATTCAAATTTTCAGCAAGTATTAGGAAAAGATGCCCAATATCACTAATCATCTGGGCAATGCAAAAAGAAAACCACACTAAAATATCACCTCATGCCTGATAAGATGGCCATTATGAAAATAAATAAAAAAATTAAAAACCAAATATTGGCAAGAATGTGGAGATATTGAAACTTTTGTGCACTATTGGGGGGAATAGAGAATTGTACAGTTACTATGGAAAACAGTATAAAGTATTTTTCTTCAAAAAAATTAAAAATGAACTGTCATATAAACCAGCCAGCCCACTTCTCACTGTTACTCCAGAGAATTAAATTAAATACAGGATTTCAAAGAGATATCTAGAGTTCTATGTGCATTGAAACAAAATTAAAAGTCTATTGACAGATAAATATATGAAAAAAATGTGATATATATACACAATATAAAATTTTACTTTTAAAAAGAAGGAAACAGATAAGCCTTGGTGACTAAATGGAGCAAGATAGTCATAGAACAAATATTGCAGGATTCCACTTATATGAAGCATCTAAAGTAGTTAAACTCATAAAAGCAGAAAGTAAAATGGTAGTTGCTAGGGCTGGGTGTGGGGAGGAGAAATAGGGAGTTGCTGTTTAATGGACACAGAGTTTTAATCATGAAAAAAGATGAAAACCTTCCAAAAATAACTGTAACAATGCATATGTAGTTAACAATACTGTACTATATGATTAAACAATTGTTAAGAAATCTCAGTATTTGTGTCCCCTGCCCCCCCTTTTTTTTGTTGGACTGGGGATTGACCCAGGGTGCTGGGAGCCATTAGCTAAGTAGGTATGACAATTTCCTTGCCAGCGTACCCCATGTTGCAGTGACATTGAATGTACGTGACCTTGCTCAAGGACCAAGGCAGATTAGGGTGTTCCCGGTTTTAAGATAATCGTGTTTAGGGCGTTCCCAGTTTAGGTTCCAGGTTTAAGGTTTAAGATTATTCCTGCTGGGAATAGGGCGTATCCTGCTGCCTGAGTTCCCCTTGAGTTCTCACGGGATTCAGACAGTATATTTTGGGAGACAGAAGCCCAGTGGAGGTGGATTTGGGCAGAGAACGTGGATTTCCCCAGAACGTGATTGTAGACGGCTGGTGTGAGTTCGGGAATAAAGAGTTGCTGTTTGAATCTACAAGCTGTGTGGTGGCTCGTGATTGTGTGCCCAGCCAGACTGCAGCATTTGTGCCCAGCCAGACTGTGGCATTTGGTGGCCCGTACGGGGAACTTCTGAAGCTTAGAGGTAAGTGAAATTTCTCACCCTTGAGGAAGAGAGAAAGAATGGGTGAACATTTCAAAAAACAATGTGTTATTGTTTTGATTTATTTTGTTTTTATTTCAAGTTGCCTGTTCCTAGAACTTTCTCAGGCAAACTGGGGAAAATGGTTGACTCAAGGTTTGAAGTTGTTCGCCTCCGAGCAAGATAAATTGTTAGAGGAAGGAGGCGCCCCAGTGAGACCAAGAACAATTAGGGCATATGTTGATACAATACAAAAATGTAGCCCATGGCTTTTTAAAGACAAGTTATTAAGTATATCAATGGGACCATCATGGTATCCTGTAGAAGGATTTTTCTTCAAGAAAGAGATGACTAGTTCTGTTTACTACATTTGTCTAAGATCTTGGTTTTTACAGACATCTGATTAATTTACAAAGCTAAAATGTTGAAACAGCAACCACTCTTTACTTATTAAGTTCCATAAGGTAATATATTTAAACATTATGTGTGTTTTCATAAATTGGTAAATGGAAAAATGTTTAATATTGCTTTGTGTCTGTGTCTTTGCTAAAACAAGGTTACTAAGTGTTAAGATTCTATCATGTGTAATTTATATACAAAGAGTAGAAAAAATTTCAGTTGGGTTTCAATTATAGTATTATAGTATCATAAAAAACATGAAAGTCTTTCATCTTATTAAAGTGGAGTAATTTGTCTAAATCAGAAATTTTATAAGAGTTGTTTCAAAATGTGAATTTATAAAAAGGGTTAACGGTTAAAAAAGAGAGAAAAAGATTCAAGATGTGGAAATATATTTTAATATAAAAGGTTAAAGGAAAAAGAAATGTTATCTAGATGAGATAATCTCTGTGTGGTAAAGTAAAAAGTTGTAAAATGCCGTTTAAAAAGATTTTGAGGAAACTAGACTTACTTTAAAAGCTTGAGAAAGGAAGAAAGAAAAAAAAAGGTATTTGTACATGGCAGATTGAGACAAAGTTTCTCAATGGAGTTAAAAAAAAAAAAGAAGCCTTTGGTTGAAGGGCAGCCATGTAAACTAACATTAAAGCGATTTAAACAGAATCTAAGCCTCGTTTAAAAGAGTGAAGCTGTAGGTGGTGAAAAAGTACATTTAAAAGTACAGTATAGATGATAATTAAAAGGCTTTAAAAGGTTAAATTGAAGGTGGTCGAGATACCTTCATGGCGGAAAAAAGATTGCTTTATTGCATCATTCGAAGCCTAGTTAATCTTAAAGGCATTACTTTAAAAAAATGGGAAGATAATAGGATAAAAGATATTTAGATAAAGAAGATTAAAAATTTAAAGTGAAAAACTTTAAAGACAGAAGTATAGAAAGTTAAAGACAAAAAAAGATAGAAAAGATGAAGGAAGATAAAAAAGATGTAGGAAGACAATAATTTTAAACCCACAAAATAGGACATAAGAAAACTAAGAGGAAAAAAAAAAGCAACTAAGGGTGAATGTACAAACCTTAGGGGAAAAAAAAAAAAAAAAAACTAGAAGATGATCTTTAAGGGGTATATATGCCCCAAAGATAAACTTAAAATAACCCTTTTTACACTAAACTTTTTAAATTTGGATTCATAAGGACTTAGTGCTGCGGAAAGACATATGTATCCAAAAAATGTACATAAGCCTAAGGTACTTTGGAAAGATATTCTAACAGGACAATGGAAAGGTCCTGACCCAGTGATTGTCTGGAGTCAGGGTTTTGTTTGTGTGTTTCCACAGGGAGAACAGCCGATTTGGATTCCAGAGAGATTAACTAAAACAATTTCTACAGATGGAAAAGAAGATGATTTGACTCAAATCCATAACAGCTGATATCCAGAACTCCAGCTTGGCCATTCTTACATCTGCGACAGTGATTAACTAGTGATGCAATTTTTATTTCCTTGCCAGCACACCCCATGTTAATTGTGGTAGTGCTGACATATCTTTGCTGATGGTGTCACCAGTGATGCAATTTTTCCCAAGGAGCCGTCAATTGGCTTGGTGTCGTGGCATTTCTGTATCCTCCTCCCTTCTGCTAGTGATGGTCTAAAATTTGGGGGCCAATGGCGTATGCTGGACCGGTAGTCAGTGACGGGTATGATCCAATTGCAGTGGTATCAACCTAAGACAGGAGGCTGACCCCTAAAGGTCAGTTTTCCGGTGACGGGTAAGAACCATATGTTGAATTGGACAACCTACCAGGCACGGTCCATAAGCCACATTAACCTCAAGCCCCCACTGGCACCAAGGCCAAATTTGGGGGCCAACAGAGGTGAGGCAAAGAACCTCACCCCCCCACTGGTGCATAGACCTATCCACAAGTATGGCTGTATGCTGGACCGGTAGTCAGTGACGGGTATGATTCAATTGCAGTGGTATCAACCTAAGACAGGAGGCTGACGCCTAAAGGTCAGTTTTCCGGTGACGGGTAAGAACCATATGTTGAATTGGACAACCTACCAGGCACGGTCCTTAAGTCACATTGCTTGTTGTTTAATTAATCAGAAGGGGGGAGATGCTGGGAGCCATTAGCCAAGTAGGTATGACAATTTCCTTGCCAGCGTTGCAGTGACATGAATGTACGTGACCTTGCTCAAGGACCAAGGCAGATTAGGGTGTTCCCGGTTTTAAGATAATCGTGTTTAGGGCGTTCCCAGTTTAGGTTCCAGGTTTAAGGTTTAAGATTATTCCTGCTGGGAATAGGGCGTATCCTGCTGCCTGAGTTCCCCTTGAGTTCTCACGGGATTCAGACAGTATATTTTGGGAGACAGAAGCCCAGTGGAGGTGGATTTGGGCAGAGAACGTGGATTTCCCCAGAACGTGATTGTAGACGGCTGGTGTGAGTTCGGGAATAAAGAGTTGCTGTTTGAATCTACAAGCTGTGTGGTGGCTCGTGATTGTGTGCTCAGCCAGACTGCGGCATTTGTGCCCAGCCAGACTGTGGCACCAGGGCCTCACACATGCTAGACAAGTGCTCTATTACTAAGTTACATCCTTAGTCCAAGTTATGTGTTTTTTACCATCAAAAACACAACAAAAAATTTCCAGTGCTTAAATTTGTTTCTAATTTAAAAATTGCAAATGAGACATGACTGGCCTATTGACCCAAGCATATTTTGCTGGGTATGTTGGCACACATTTAGAATCCCAGAGATTTGGGAGGCTGAGACAGGAGGATCATAAGTTCATGGCTAGTCTCAGCAACTTAGTGAAGTCCTAAGGAACTTAGTAAGACCTGTCTAAAAATAAAAATAAATAAATAAATAAAATAAAAAAGGGTGTATTTCATAGATGTTGAGTAGAAAAGGAAGGTGATGTCTATTGTTAACTAAGTTCGGGAAATATAGGTTTGGATAAAATTGAACAAATTTCTTTACCGTAGCATTCCTCAGATATTGTAATATGCTAAACTCTAGGGAATCCCAAGAAAACTGGCATGCTATGTACCTTTCCCTAAGACTTTCTGAAACTTCTTATTGGTCTTATGTTCTAGAGATGCATTTTAGAAAAGTTCTTAGAATGGTGTCCAGAAAATAAAGGTCTGGGAAATTTCCTAGAGAAATTGGATTCTTGCTTCAGCTCCAAGCACAGATTCCCTCAGGAAGTACTGAAGAGCAGAGCTCTGTGTTTGAAAACCAACTAGGGTGCACAGAGGCAGCCAAAGTTCCTGCCCTGGGCAATGCTACAGTTGTGACAAGAGAGTGAGGAAAACCACAATAAGTTTAAAAAATTAGTATAACAGTGATATGAAACAAGTCCTGGGACTTGCTCTCTGAGAATTAAATTTTTTAAAAATCAAACCATAATGATTGAGTGTATGATTATACATAGTCATTTTATATGCCTGTCATCTAAACACTATCCAGGAGAGAGAAATCTTAAATCTCAAGTTGCCTGCTTGTAGATGATGATTTAACCAATAAGGGTAACAATACATAGTGTTAGGACCAATCAATTCTGCTGTCTCATCAGTACATTTCCCAGTGTCTGATGGGCATGTATCAGTCTAGCTTATGCTGGTTTCGTTAATATTTCCTTGGTCTAGTTTGCCTTATTTTCATATCATGCTCACAAAACATTATTTTAATGGTCTAATACATTCTATGATATACCTATAGGAAAAGATAGTGCTGCCTAACATAGAATATTCTTATCACTGTGAGAATAACACACCACTGGCAGGAGGTAAATCAGTGTTAGGTGACCCCCCATTCTGGTTTGCTTGTGAGTAAGGTTTTTTCCTCCAGACACTGGACTTGCAGGACTAAAATGAGGATAGTCTTGGACAATTCCTGGATGATCTGATCACCCTAATTGGCATTCTGATTTCATACACTCATCTCAAGAACATACTGCTGCTAAGAGATGAATCCACCTTGTTAGGCTGACCCATCCAGTTCTTGAACTTGTATTGCTGAAGGCAAGTTCACCCAGGTAATAAAAGTCACACAGTAACAATCATTCTTGTGAGTCACCAACTCTGGTGGAAGTACAATAAACAGGAGGACTTCAAACTGCTTGCCTCAGAAATTGGAAACCTTCAAAAAGGAGACTGTTTTTGATCTGATGAGACTCATGTGGGAGTTTTTGAGGCAGATAAGCAAGGAGAAAACATTCCATTCATTTACTCATTTATGTAACAAATTTTTCTCAAACAATTCTTTGAGCACGTATTATGCACAGTGAGTCTTTCAAAAGTGAAATTCCATTTTAATTTTCAGAAGAGATGGAAAAATATCTATAGTCTTTTCCACCCTTAGACTCCCAAGTAAGAAAATTCTACAAACTACTTTAAAACATAACTCTTGCCCTTAGCAAGATTTCTAATCATGAAGATCTTCCTCATCACTAGATGGCTTTTGTGCTACTGCTAATTTAGTTCATTGTCACCATTTTCTTCAATGATAACTTGGTGTATAGAATCACAGGCCCTGGAGTCCCCATGCACACGTAGCACATTCAAATAAAGTGATTGTGCACCTGTGGGCTCTGTGTCTATGGGTTTAACTAATGGCAAATTGAAAATATTCAGAAAAAGAATCACAACTGTAATAAACATATACAGACCTATTTCTTGTACAATTCCCTAAACAATAAAGTATATCAACTATTTACAGAGCATTTACATTTCATCCAGTGTTAGAAGCAATGTAGAGGTGATTTCAAATATTTAAGAGGATATACAAAAGTGATATGCAATATCATACCATTTTACATGAGGGATTCAAATATCTGCATATTTTGGTATCAGCAGGGGTTCCTGGATCAATATCTCCTGGATAACAAAGGAGGACAACTCTATTTCCCTTATTTCCAAGCCATCTGGGAAGGAGCTGAAAGCTCCTTCTAGAAAAAACTGAAATCAATTGTGAGTTAGGGACTGCTACTCAGACTGTATTCCAAAAGTTAGAAACTTCTGCATAAGAGTCTGCCTTTTAACAGTATCCTCAAGAGATTCATATGGACATTAAGGTTTAGGAATTGCTGCTTGAGAGGATCTTTTGAACCACTCACTATATACAAGGTTACTGGATCTTAGAAATTTCCTTCTGCAATGGTTGACTCTTCATGGGTAGTGTCTTTTTCTTACACACTTCTGTATTTCTAGTGCCTAGCCAAATATCTGGCACATGGCCTTTTTATTTCCTTTAGTGCCACATCTTAATTCATATTTACTAAATGAGAGAGTTACAAAATCAGTGTGGTAGCACAGTATAATCTTACCAGGACCATAAGAAATTTATACAAACAAATTTTTTCTGAACCTACCTCTGACTGTAATCAATATTTCAGGTCACATATCATGAAATAGAAAATTCCCCTTTATATTGATGACCTCTTTGTTTCACTTGTGAATAGTCTCCTTTTTTTATTCAAAGTAGCTGTGCTTCCCCATCTCCATTTTTTCTGGGGTTCAGCTTATCTTATGCTGTTTAATGAATCTGTTCTTTTATCTGTCATTCCCAATTCTTCCCAAGTGACTGCTGCAGGTGGGAGGAAGAAACTTATGTTGTTTGGTATCCTTGCTTTCCCCTTCCACCCTCATCAAGGAGATGTTTCAGAGGCTTAAGGTGGGCAACTGGGAGTACAGAAGGTTGCCTTCTCTCACCCTGATCTTCAGGACTTTCCCCCAGTGCAACAACAACATTGATTTTACATTTAGTCTGCTCTGAGCAGGATGCTGCGTAAAGCCCTGGGATGATGGATTGGGTTTGCTTATTTTTAGAACATTTATATTTTTCATTTCATGAGCACTTTGCCATTGCATGCTTTTGAAGGGAAAGTGACAATCTTTCTAAGAACATTTTTTGGTTTGTCCTCTACTTATTTCCCTTCGGCTTGCAATATAGCTATACTGAGGCTGCTCAAGTGCAGAGTGTTTTGTGGAGTGATAAAGATGAATTATTCCTGCCAGGCACAAAGAAAGTTATTTTACCTGTTACCTAAATTGAAAAGAGACAGAAACACTGCTCAATTTTAACCTGTCAGCAGGCATTCGGGAAAAAGAAATTTGTTTCTTAACAACTCAAAGAAACTTTTCTAAACATCTGTTGACATTAAAGTGAGACTAAGATTGGTACCAGTGTAAAACAGAGCTCACATTTTTGCCTCCAACTTTACCAAATCAGTAGGGAAGATAAATGTCAGCCTGAGAGCTAGCAGTCCTTGTCTGTTGGGGAAATACTCGGGTGAAATATTTAAAAGACCCTAATCTTTAATAGGTGCTGATGTAATCTTGTACAAGTCCTCTGTATGTGTATTTCCAAAGGCAGTCAATGTTGGTCTGAGATAAAAGTCTGCTACAACCACATCACATCAATGTCCTCTCAGTGACTACCCTGAAGGACAAATCAGTTCTTAACTGGGCGGGGCTGGGGGGGGGGGCGAGGAATAAACAGCTTCTAGAACGCCAGCAAGGGATATAAGTTAGTGAGGATTTCAGAAAAAGTTTCTCAATCTTGAAATACCTCAACAAAGAATGAACAAATGCATCCAGTGAAGTCAGTTGGCAGTGACCTAGAGAGAGGTAAACCTGACATCTCCTTAAGTTTGTAATTTATGCTTTTTTTACAGTAGAAAAGGAAAAGCATTGTGCATCTCCACATATATGCAACTTAGTGACCTTGACTTTCTTTTTATGGTTTTGTGTGTTTGGAGAAGGATTTGGCCAACCTTAGTTAGATTATATTTGGCCCCTTGGAACCAGAAAATAGTCCCTATTCACCAAAGAGCAACCAACTCTTTCCTTGGCAATAAGAACTACTCTTTAGGCTTGGCTGATTTGGGTCTTGTGATGGTGTTTTCAAAAAAGCAGTACTAATGTGTTCTGGCCTCATCTCTTTCTCCTCCATTCTATTCCAAATGTAGACTCTTCCCGAGATTGCTTGTCTAGAGGTGTGGAGACTAAAGTAGATTCAGTTAAATTTTAGTATCAACTTTAGGCTAATTAGTTACTTGAGATTAAAAGGAAGAGACCATGTCAGCAAAAACTCTTAGAAGTTAGGATATGAGCTTTGATTGCTAACTCTATGCCTGTTTCCCTGAGAAGTCTCTGATGTCTGACTGGAAAATTGCAAATGCTTCATTTTTCCAATCCCACACATTCCTTTTTAAAGTTAACTTCTGACTTTAAAGCCACAACTGAGGGTGATCTATGATACAGCCTTATTTCAAGGTTCATTCCTCTGTAATTCACGAGACAAAGGAGCTTCCAGTCTTACAGGGACCTTTATCTGTTCAGGGAAGAAAGAGGAAGCAAAGGCTCCCCTAAGATAGTAAATGAAGGGATTTGTGGAGAGACAAAGATTTTTTTTTTCAAGGCCTTTTCTGTAACTTAGATCAATTTTAAGGCTACTAATCCTTTGATTTATGTTTGGGTGTAAGAGAACAAAGGAATCAGACTTGACTGAAATTGGATTCCACAAGGATTATCAAATAGAGACATCAGAACATGTGATTTATAGAAACTGTTTTGTAACTCCACAGAAGGAGAGGAGAGGTGTGCTGAGATTTCCCCACCTTGTGCCAGCCCAAAGCCCTGTTACCAGCTTCTTTCAGCTATGGTTTCCCAAATGGATTCTGCCCCCTGTTACTTCTCAAACCATATGAAGTCTGGTTTCAAAATTATTTGAAGCTGGTCAGTAGCAGTGCAAAGTGATCAGGGGTAGGGACTTCTTCATTGGTGACCACTACCTCCCTTCTAGCTGCTGCCCCTCTAATGCACTCTGCTTTCTCTTAATGTAGCCCTAATTACGTTGCCATGAAATAGCCTGGTCATTGCCTTTCTTCGCTAGCTCCACGTAGACAGAAGCTTTCCTCAGGAGTCGGCATGCAAGAGAAAAGAACTTTAGTTAGCCTGTACTTGATACATAAGAAGAGAAACAAGAAACTAGACTGAGAGAAGATGTCTGTGAGGCATTTCACTTTTGAAAACTGTGCTCAGTTTATGTGAGAAGTAGGAAAGCAGAGAAATAAATACCTGGTCATTCTATATAACTAAGTCTACAAATCTGATTCAGTGATCTATTTGGAGGCGATGGGGACAGGACCATTTGGAGGTCATTAAGAGGCCGGTAGCTGGCAGCCTATCAACTGAGGGAAAAGCTTGTATACATGACCATCACACTTTAGTTAAACACTAATGGATCTTTTTTTGGGGGGTCGGGGGTTAAGCAAAGATAAATGTGATTTTTTAAAGTATCACTTTTTACCTAGAGTAGGCAATATTTTTTGATGAGCACGCATTTCCCTAGTGAGAAATGTATGACCTGTTCTTTAAATGTCAAGCAGAGCCTATTTATTGAGCACCCATGTTTTCTTAGTCTTGTCCAGAGATGTACAGAGATACAAGAAGGTAGAAGAAACAGTTTCTGGCCTTATAGTCAGTAACGCAGTTAGGTTGGAAACATCCCTATAACCAGAGATTTGGGGGTCCCAGTTTCTGGCCTTATAGTCAGTAACGCAGTTAGGTTGGAAACATCCCTATAACCAGAGAAATGGGGGCCCCTTTGCAGATTGTTCAAGGGTAATTTATGTAAAACTATGTTTCTTAATAATCATATCCAAATTCACTGACATAGGACATCAACTAAAATGAAAAGATTGAAATAAATAAAATTTTGATTTGTCAAAAGAATTTATAATTGAAGGCCAGAGATTGAGGTCTGGCATTTTGACCAACAGGGATTACAGACTAGAAATTAAGGCATTTCCTTAAGGCCTTTGCTGACTACAGAAAATTCTAGATTTCTTGGAATTTTCAGATGGCTGAATCTTCTAAATAGCAATGATTAATAAATAGATTGTCTTTATATCCAAGGCATATTTACCAATGCCGACTCCACTTGAGGAGCTGGTGAGGGTAAATCGATCAGGATGCAACAGCAAACAGGGCATCTGTAACAAAGGCAGGGAAACTGCTGTCCTGCCCTGCAGCTTCCCCTCCCCACCCTGGCCAGTCAGCCCTCTTCATCAGAACCCTAGCTTTGTGTTATCTTCTTCCTCATTTGTCATGTTCTTCATAAAGACACCACACTTAATTTTCCAGACTTGCTATATTTTCTTTTGTTCAAGGGTGCTACATTCTAGTCTGGTTCACAAAGTCCTTGTCTGCCTTGCTTTCTCTACACTATTGTCCTTCTCTCTAATTTCTTTGATCTCCTCAACCATACAAAGGTCATTTGTCCATTGCACTTCTAGCTGACTCAAGTCTCTATGTTTGAGAATGCCCAACAGTAGGCCAACTTTTAGAGTTGGCCTATTTTCTTGGTTTCCATAGTTAAACTCATTTCTCATTAATGGCTCTAAATGTTTATTACCAGAATTTAAAAATTCCTCCCTCCACTCCCTGCCCTGCCCTGTGTATGTGTAGGGGAGAGCAGGGAAGGGCAAAAGGCACTGAAACTATAGAATTTGGGCATGAGAATTTTCAGCTCTGGACATAAATGCAAAAATAAGGACCCTTCAAGGAAGAAAAACTTAAAGGCATTAAGGTTTGGATGTGAAGTGTCTTCCAAAGCCTCATGTGTTGAAAGCTTGGCCTTCAGTGCAGCAATGACCTGAGGTGGAGCTTTGGGAACCTATTGAATCACAAGATCTCTCATCACATCAGTGGATTTATCCATCGATAGGAAAATGAACTACAGGAGGTGGTGGGAACAGTAAATCATGGGGAATGGTTGGAGGAAGTAGGTCACGGGGGGTACCCTGGAAGGGCATATCTTGTCCCTGGCCCCTTCCTATCTCTACTTCATGGCTTCTATGAGCTGACTGCATTCCTCCACCATACCCATAACACTATGATGCTCGGCTTCACCTCAGGCCCAAAGCTATAGAACCAGCTGACCATAAACTGACCTCTGAAATCATGAGCCAACATAAATATTTCCTCCTGTAAATTGCTCATGTCAGGTGTTTTGGTCACAGAAATGAAAAGATGACTAACACAAAAGTTGTAACTGTTATAGTTTGGATCTTGAATGTACCCCAAGGCCCATGAGTTAAAGGGATGAATGCCATTTGGAGGGTGTTAGAGCCTTTAGGAAGTGGAGCTTGATGGAAAGAAGTTAGGTCATGGGTGGCACACCCTTGAAGTGATATTGGAGCACTAGTTTCTTCCAGTCTTTTTTTGTTTTGTTTTCCATCCACCATGATATGAACAGGCCTCCTCTGCCACATGTTCACACCATTAAGTATTATGCTTCTACAGGACCAAATGAACAGGGCTAAATGACTACGGGCTGAAACCGCTGAAACCATGAACCAAAATAAACCCTTCTTCTGTTTAAATTGAATAATCAGGAATTTTGTCACAGTAGTAGAAAATTGACTAACACAATAACCATGAATTGCAGATTTTTAGGTCAATCCAGTTTTTATTTGTGACGATTCATCCAGTAGTCATTTACTAAAAATTATTCACAATAATGTGTGTTAGACACTGGGAAGGAAGGAGCATATGTACCCTGAGGAAGAAATTACCTCAAGATACACAGGCTATTCGATATGATGCAATGACTTCTGCAGTTAAAATGTTTATGAAGAAATGTTGTAACATAAGCATTAGATTGTAAGCTTATGGAAGGCAGAGCCTGGGTGGATTTTATCTTTCTGATGTAAGCACCTAGTTCATGGCTTGACACAGCACAACTTTTTTTTTTTTTTCAGTACTAGGAACTTAATCTGATGATAATCTCAGGTTGTTCTACCACTGTCCTACATCTCCAATCCTTTCTGATTTTTTATTTTGAAATAAAGTCTCTCTAACTTTCCAAGACTGTGCTTAAACTTGCGATCTTCCTGCCTCATCTTCCAGCATGGCTGGAAAATTTCAGGACATATATATTTAATGATTAATTGGTTGATGGCTTGAAATAATGAGTGAAAGAATAAATAAATGCTGTTGTCTATGTGCCTGTTTATATCAACCAGTTCCCTCTTGCTATTTTGTCAACTCTCTCTCATTTTGACAAGTGACTTTTTGGGAGAATACTTTATAAGTTTTGTAGGTCTACTACTTTCTAGTCTCTGTTTGTCAGCTAACTTTAAGTCAATGATATTTATCAATGAAGCAGTTTGTGGTCATTGAATGTCTCAACTTGCCATTTATAGAGTGACCTGGTTGGGAATTCCCTGGGGTAAAGAAAACAGATTCAGATGCCAGTGTGCTGCAGATGACTCTGACAGGAAATGAAGTCAGGAGAAGCTGATCCCCAATCCTGGGTCACTGTTTAAAACAAGCAACAAACAACAACAACAAAATCAAACCATAAAAACACCTAATGACATCAAGCATGAACTCTGTCCTTGACCAAATGACCATGTATTTTGTGCCAGATAATAGAGGCAACATCCTTTCTTGCTCCTATTTTGAAAATTATTTTAAAAACTATATGTACAGTAGATACAGTATAAGGAATAATAAAATGAATATCAGGTCAACTTAGATATGGTGTATGTTTACTCTGCATCCCCTCCCTATTCATGCTGAGCCTGTGCCCTACTATGTCTCTGTGTCAGGATTTTCCCAAGAGGCAGAACAAATTTTATATATATATATATATATATATATATATATATATATATATTGCAAAAATAAGGACTCTTCAAGGGTCCATAGATAGATAGATAGATAGATAGATAGATAGATAAAGGAGAGGGAATTAGGGAAGAGGCTTATGAGATTATGGAGGCTGAGAAGTCCTTCAACCACAAGTCCTGCAAACTAGAGACCCAAGTAGCATGGCTCAGTCCAAACCCCAAAAACCTCAGAAATAGAGAAGCTGGTGGGTAACTCAGAACTTGGCGTAAGGCCTGAGAACCTTGCAGATCTGCTGGTGTAAGTTCTGGAGTTCAGAAGCTGGAAAGCCTGGAGTTCTGATGTTCAGAAGAAGGGAGTCCCGGCTTCTGGGGAGACTGCGGGCATTCCCTCTTCTCTGCCTTTGTGTTCTATCTGGGCCCCCAGTCAACTGGAGGGTGCCGTCCACACTGAGGGCAGATCTTCCCCACTCAGTCCACTGACTCATGTGCCAATCTCCTCTGGAAACACTACCACAGACACACCCAGAAATACTACTTCACCAGTTCTTTAGGTGATTCTTACCCTAGTCAAGTGGACACATAAAATTGACCATCACAATCCCATACCTCCCCCTCAGGTGTGGTCACCATTCTGAAGGTGGAACAAGGATAAATAAGTTGTAGTTTATTTGTAAATGGAAATCCATACAGTGGTGGAAAAGAGTAAACTAAGCACGGTGCCAAATGAATAAAGTCATGAAAGATTATGTATGACACCATTTATCTTAGCTTAAATTTCAAAATTATGTAAAATATAATAATATGCCATTTGGAAATGCATAAATACATAGTAAAATTTAGCAAAAATAGTGAAAATATTTTTCTTTGATCAGTTAGATTGTATGGTGGTCATTAGGTTGCATTTTTTTTGTGGAAATGGAAGAATAGAATGCAATTCCTATGAGCAAAGTAAATAAAAATTTAGATAATTCAGGACTTATTAAACTATTATTAGGTTTTGCCTTGATTTTAAATAGCATCTCAGGTATATTTCACTTGCCACAGTTCTTTAGTAGAGCTTAAACGTCAAGCTGAAGGCCTCAATGACAGATTTTTTTCTTTGGCTCATTAATAATAATTGGGGTGAACTCCCTACATAACTAGATAACTAGTAGTTATAGTGTAACCAAAATAGAAGCAATATCAAATGGTTAGCAAGAAGGCTATCAGTTCAGTGTTAATTCTAACACTTGGGGCAATGAAGAGCTAAGTTTAAATGTCTGAAAACTTTAGTGTCAGGATCTATCCTGTTTCCTTTCCTCATTTAATCTTTTAAAATTTTTTGATTAATTTTTTAAAAATACATAATAGCATAAAAGCTGTATACATTATGGTGCAGCACATAAAGTCTTATTCAATCTGTGTTCCTCTTAGGGTGGGCATTATTATCCTTACATTATAGTTTAAAACATAGATACTTAAAAGGGTTATATTATAAATTTGTAAAATTGTTACTTGACAAGGCCAGTATTATAATTCAGGTCCATTTGATTTGCAACTGTTTTGCTAATTTCAAAAATATTATTAATGATGTTTATTGGGAAAGAATAATATGAGCATACTCTTAATTAAAACACCAAAAAAAGCAAAAGAAAAAAGTCACTTTAGAAATATTGATGCATCCTATTTGAAATATCATGTATATGGAAAACGATCATCAATTTAAAATTATATTTATCTGTAAAGCATGTTGCCATGGGAACCTGGAGACCAGGGGACAAGGAATAGGATGTGGGGTCAGAAGATCCAAGTTTGATTTCCTCTCTGGCAACCATTAGTTGTGGTCATGACAACACATTAAAACTCCAGTCCTCCTCTACCCACCTGTACAAGGAGAATAATCATCCCTACCATTATTGGTTGTTATTGATCCCTTTTTAATTCTCTCTTCATGCCAATTCTGTTCCCCTTCCTCTCTTTCCTGTAGGCACAATTCTATTTGTTTGATGTTCATGCTTTAATTTGTAAGTATTCTTATAAACTATGAATAAAAACGGTGTATTTTTTCACTGGAGCTGTCCATTTGCATTCCTTTTTCTTCCTTCCAGGTTAGATCACACTTCTCTGCTCCCTTGAAGTTGGCTGTGATCATGTACTTTGTTTCAGCAATAAAACACCAGTAATTGATGTGTGTCATTTTTGAGTGGAAGCCTCTCAGAGCCAGGGCATGCATGACTCACCATGCTTCTTTTTCCTATTACTGCCAATAGTGGGTCTTTTAAAAATATATAGCATGGGACATATTTATACTAAGGAATTGTTTGTTGACTTGAAATTCAAACTTAACTGTATGTTATTTGGCAATCTACCTCCAGCCAGAAGTTAACAGTTGTTACATTTCAGGGTTTCAGGATCTCCTAGTAGTAATAAAACCATTTTTCATGTCAAATACTGTTTCAGAATTCAGACGTTGTACTTTGGCAGCCCTTTTATTTCATGTAGTTGTTTAGAACATATACAGGGTGTAAAGAAGCATTTGGGCAAGTGAAGCACTCTCTCAAATAGTATCTTAGTTTGTTTGGGCTATTATAATGAAATACTATCAACTGGGGAGCTTATAAACAATAAAAAATATAATTTCTATTATTTCTTATGGTTCTGGAAGGTGGAAAGTCTAAGATCAAGTCACTGGTAGATTTAGTATTTGGTGAGGGACTATTTCCTGATTCATTGATTGTATCTTCTGTGTTCTCACATAGAAGTAACAAGATAGCTCTTTGGGGTTTCTTTAAAAGTCAATAATCCCATATTTGAGGACAGAACCCTTGTCTCCTAATCACCTTTCAAAGGCCAATCTCTAATACCATCACTCTGGATTAAGATTTCAACATGTGAATTTAGGGCAACATAAGCATTCAGATCATAACAAAAAGTAACCTATGCATGTGATGTTTCTGGTCTAGTTGGTCTTAGAGAAGCCCATGTAAGAACAGGTGTGGCCTTAAAGTGTGAAAACATTGTCACTGACCACATCATGTGCTATAATACAATATCAATGAACTACTTATTATTAGGTTTATTCATCTATGTTTCCTAGACTTTATGACCATGTTTAAATTTCTATGCTCTTCAGACTGAAAAGGAATAGGACATTTCCTAGTAAGGTTCCTAAAGGAAATAACCAACAGAAGAAAAAGAAAAAGAAATATGTGCTTTCTATTACCATAGGCTTTTGCCTAAAACCCCAGTCTTTTGGGTAGACTGCCCAAAAGTCTCAATTTTCTCACCAGTCAGGCTGAGTATCCCCCCCCCATTGCCTGTAAGCTCATTTTTAAGGGTCTCTCTTTCTTATCATTCCAAATGTAAGGAAAATCTGGCCTAAGAAAAGGAGAAGAAAAGAAACCAAAATTCCAAAGATGGAACTGGTCTCCTCTCTCCATCCATGCCAGACCTTCTCACTGCAATGCAGTGGTCCAAGTTGGCACTTGGTGGAAAGGGGTCTCCCAGAGCACACCGAAGAGGCCACTGTGCAAGAGGCTTAGGGGTTTGGGGTCTTTGACCATTCACACAAACCCCTTATGATCAGCACCCAAAGCCCTATGGGTGTCAAAATGTATATCTAGCATTATCTACATACTTTGCATCATATTTGTAAGAGGCCCCAGGTGGCAAGTATGATGCATATTAAAGTTATTTTTCAAGGTAAAAAAAGAAACAGTACATTAAATGTATGCATTGACTATTAAACAAAGCTTCATTTCTCAACTGTTTTGTGGGGGAAAAAAAAGTGGTCCTGGGAACTAGGACGAGGGGAGAAGGAAATACTCCCCTCGCAGTTAAATTGTCTTGTACTTCTCTGGGGTGAAGTATAGAGCAGGAGATGGGAGATGTGTGGAGAGGGAAGAAGCTTCTGGCTTCTCCTTGGAGATGCATTGACATCAGAAAACCTATGTAGCTCTGCTGTGTCCTGGGTAATAATGTGGGGTAAGCGAGGAAGCATTCTTTCCACCCATCTGTTCACCCCTAATGTTCATGCAGTTTTAATCTTGTACCAGGCAATCTAGTTGCTGATGATACAGTAGTCAAACAGTCGTTTTCTTATAGGCTGCCACTGTGGTGGTAGGGATCAAAAACAGTAATTGAAACTTTTTAAGACCAAAGTACTTCTTTATGTAGAGAAGAAAAAAATTCTTTTAAAAAATACAGATTAAGCTGGATAAAAGGAGGCCTGGATATTATCAATATTATGAAGCACCATTAACCTAACCCCAGGGGTGTCTTCTGCTGATACATAAGCAAGATATGTATTTTTCTTTCCTACTAGTTAGTATCCATTGGGACAGTGTACTGTGCCCAGTCCAATGAACTGAACATTTATTTATTTATTTCTGTAAGTTTACATCCACCCTAGAGAAACAATGTTCCCAGGGTAAGCTTCTCTGTCCCTGTAAATTTCTCAGCTGTTGTCTATGTAAAGGATAAATAATTGCATCACACTCCTCTTGCCTCCACTGTGCCTTTGAGTTTTCATGACATCCTGACTACGTATTAGATTGAACTTCCAAAGTCAGCTCATGTTCTAGACTGCTTCCTTGAATTCCTGCCCTGAGTTCAACAGCACAACCTTTGCTGGCACACTTGGACATGGCCTCTTGTCTCTGGCCACCTGCATGTGGTGATCTTCCTTATTCTCATCCTGCTAGGTTGACCTTGAATCTTTTGCTTGTTTGTAACTTGGACAACTATCATAGCCTTTTGTCCCAGTTGGGATTCCATTTCTAAGTCTTGTCCCAACTTACTCAAAATGTGGTTCAGAGATGCCCAGCATGGCACCACCTATGTTTTTGACATCAAAATCTCAAGTTCTACCCCAGAGCCCACTGAATCAGAATCTGCATTTTCAAAGAGAATCCAGGTGATTAATATCCATACTAAAGTGCAAGAAGTTGCTCTGAGCTCCACTCCATTAGTCTGGACTCTGTTAGTGTCCTACCAGCATCTGTCTCTTGCACTCTCGTGAACTAAGGAATCATTATTGTCATTTGCATTAAATTTCTTCCTTTGGTTTTCCTTCTTGAATGTGTTTTCATTCATGTTTTACCTTTCTAGGATCTATTATTATTTAAATCTCTGAAGAAACTGCATTACTTGCCTCTAATTTCTCATATCAAAGTGCTGTGTAGTGTTGATGTGCTTATAATGGGTGTACTTTTTCTTGTTAATCAGTAGATCCCCCCCCCCCCCCCCCCCCCCGTCATTTCTTACAAATGCACGTGCATGTAAACACACACACAGACACACACACACACATTTATTTCAATGAGAGCCTTGTCCATATGAAGGGTCCTAACTCAGGTCCACACAGCACAAAGACATCTTGAGAAGTGACTGACTGGGACACTCTATTAATGGTCTCATGATGTGTATTCTACTCACTAGAAACAGAAAGCTTTTGTTTCTAACTGATTTTGCAGATCTGTCAGAAGCTTCGTTCTGTGTGTGGGTTGTCTAGGATTGCATGTTTTTTTTTTCTTTTTTATATATCTAAAGAGTTATTCTCTCTTAGTGTTCACTGGTTTTAGCTGGTTGTTTATAATTTTCTTTGACTCATGCTTGTTTTCATTTGTTTTTTATTATAAACACTTGAGAAAAACCTTGCACAATCATTTTATCCATTATACTGCTACTTCCATTATGTTTAAAATCAATTTTTAAGGATAATAAAGTTGAATTATTGTATTCAGAGTATTCATGGAAAGAAATTCAGAGAACACTATGTACAGAGATCTGAAAGATTACTTGATGCTTCCATTTGTTAGATCTCTTTAGAAAAGAAAAAAGCTGTCAACTCCCATTTGCATTCATATAGTAAGTGTGCCAGTATTGAATTGGGCTCCGTTTTATGTGCTACAGTTAAGTCTGTAAAAAAAACTACACAGATCCTAACTCCTAGGTTTTAGTTTAAATAGATAAGTTACCTCTAACTAATCTCCCATAAATAAGTTCCATGTAGTATGGATTATGCTGTGATATTTTTGTTGTTGCTGTTTATGTGTTTGAAGAAAATCTAAACACACTTTTCCATGACTCCTTTGGCCCCGTTCTGCCCTGGTTGTTTTTCTTCTTCTCCAGTAGCTCTTCTCTAACTTTTCTCTTTTTAGGCTGCAATGGTTTGAATATATGCATATACGCATCCAAGATTTGTAAACTGGAAACTTAACATCCATGGTGATGGTATTAAGAAATGATGTGTTTAGGGAACCACAAGCACTCTGCTCTCAATAGTGGGATTGGCCTCCTTATAAAATAAGGCTTCAAAGAGCTGCCTGGCACTTCCTCTCTTCTGGTATGAGGGGGCATAGTGATGATGTGACATCTTAGAAGGAGATACAAGGCTCTTACCAGACACTGAATATGCTGCACCTCGATCTTGAACTTTCTGGTCTTCTGAACTGTGAGGAATAAATTTTTATTATTTATAAATCACTTAGATTGTGTGTGTGTGTGTGTGTGCACGTATGTGTATGTGTGTGTGTGTGCACGTATGTGTATGTGTGTGTGTGTGTGTGCACATGTGTCAATATATGCTAAGTTATAGGCTCACCTTTCTCTACCTAGACATTGATTTGGGAATTCAAAGCTCAAACCTAGGCTTCCTCTTCCATCATTGTATATTCTACCCTTGGAAATACATCCATTTTCCGTAGTGTCAGTTATGCATGTGAAGATGACTTACAGTCAGTCTTTGTTTGGACCTCCCATCTGATCTTCAGTCTTATACATTGTCTACATTATCTCAAGACTTAGATGACTCAAACACATTGTCTAAAACTGAATTCATGAGTGTCTCCTCCACCAACCTGGAGGAAACTGGAAAAATTCCCCTCTTTGTGTTCTCTTTTGGCTTACATTTATTGGGGGATGAGATGTTCTTTAAGTGTATGCCCACAACTCTGTCTATCAATAGGAGAGTTTTCCCTGAGCCCAAAGGTAAGCTCAGGAGTATATTAGGAAGGCTAGTAGGTTGAACATTTAACATCCAGGAACAAACTCTTATTAGTAAGGAACTTAACTTGGTGGGTAACTATCCAAGTTCCCTCACCTGGGGAAAGGGGAATTTGTAGCTATTTGTCACATTCTCCCAGAGGTCCCCAGCAGGCTTTGCTCCCAGTTGCCTAGAGTAATAACACATCCAGTAATGCATCCTTCATTATCTTTCTACTGTCTCCTCCCTTATTTTCTCACTTCCTCTCAGTGCTTCCTGGATAATCTCCAAAATAGATTATTCTGCCCCAAATCCTTTGTTTCGGGGTGTATTTTTAAGAAAACCCAAACTAAAGCACTTAACATCCTTGGGGACCTATAGCCCACACTGAAGACCTACTGCTTCTCTTCCTTTCAATAATCTGTACTAATTCCATTTGAGGGAGATTATCAAATCTATCCTTATATTATACCACGGCCAAAGGGACTGTGAAAAGCAACATGAAAAAATAGAGCTGGTATGTTTATCTGCAAAGAATATGTCTAAGTTTATTGGTATTAGGTATAATCATAAGTAAAATAACTTGAGAATGATAAGTAACCAGGGAAAGAGCTCTGGGCCATCACTACTACACAGCTGTCTTCTATAGTAGTATTGTCCAGTAGAAATTTGCAGTAATAAATTCTGCAGTAATAAAAATGTTCTGTATATGCACTGGCCATTTGGGTAGCCACTAGCTACATGTGCAGAGTTCATTGGCATTTGGAATAAGACTAGCATGACTGAGGATCTAAATATCAATTCTTAAATAATTTTAACTAAATTAAATCAGCCATATGTGGCAGGATTCCACCATATTAGACAGTGCTAATATTTACTACCTCAGTGAGGAGTGCTACCTTCCTATCTTCCAGCATCTGTTATGTGAGTCAGAAACCTTAAGAGTCCATCCTGACACCTGCTCTCCATCATACCCAACATGAATTTCATCATAAATTTTTTCATATTCATTTATTATCTCTAATCCCTTGGTTTCTTTCTTTCTGCCACCACTAGAAACCAAGTCATCATTTTCTTTCACTTTGATTAATGGAACAGACTCTTAGTTTTCCTCCTTTCATTTACTCTCAGTTTTTTTTTAAATCAATTTGCAATCCCCTAGCTTTTCAAAATGTAATTTTTCATCACCAACTTAAAAACATTTTAAAGGATTCTCATTGACTTTCAGTTAAATCCCTGCATCCCAAACACAGCCCAGAGCAGTCTCTGGTGTTCTGACCCTCTCTTCTAATTTCTCCTTCTAGGCATACATATGTCATGAAGCAAAATGCCAAGAAAGGTCAAGATTTTTATTTACTTCATTTGTTAATCTACTAGTGTGCCATATTTGTCTCAGTAAAAATAGTTTTTAATATAGTTATTTCAGGTATATTGAAAAGATGTTTTTATTAGTACACTGTAGTTATATACAATAGTGGATTTCATTTTGACATATTCATAAATACACATAACATAAATTGTTCCATTTCAGATACCTATTTTAAGACTATTAATAGTTTGAGGAAAAGCATCCACTATGCTAATTAAGGAATTTTTTTACATGCTAATAGATGAAAGCCCTGGCAGCAAAGATGCTATTGATATTGAAGGGTTTAGTGATAGTTTTAGATGAAAAGATATTTATGAAAATCAAAGGAAGGTGAAAACTTAGAAAACAGTGGATTCAGAAGGAAATGAGACACAAACCACCAAGAATGAAATAGGCAAAATTTAAAGGTTAGAGGAAATCAATTTTTATAATCTTTATCAAAGGAGGAGAATTCTCAGATGAGATGAAGAAAGGACTGGGGTGAAGGGAGATTGGGGAGGTGTCTGTGAGAGCCTTTGCTTATGTGAGTGGAGTTATGCAGTAAGTAGAGTAGAGCGACTGGCTTAATCCAAAGGAAGGTAGCTGTGAAACAGTTTCACCTGGAATGTACAGGAGGCGACCTAGGAATATCTGTCTGTCTATCTATCTATCTAATTACTGGAAGGATGAAGGGAAAAAAAACAGGTTTAATGTAAAAGAGAAAGTTCTGAATAGAAAAGAGAATAAGGGGTTTAAGAGAAGCCTTTTGACTAGAAGAGGAGTAAAATAAGAAAACAACAATGATCTAGGAAAGGCAAAATGCAAGTGAGCCCAAGTTGAGTTACACAAATGAGCTTCTGCATGTGTATCTAATACATTTAATCTCTGTGGAGTTCTGACTCCAAGATTCCATCACAATGAAAATAGTCAGAATTTTCAAACTCACAGTACACACGTGATCCTGAAGGAGGCACTCTGGGGAAAATCTGAGAGGTGCTGTTATAAGGGGAGGAGAGGTTACTTTGGGGAAGAATCCCCTGAGAACCTAAAAATAGCTGTAAGGTATTTTGAGTTGGGTACAATGGCACACACCTGTAATCTCAGCAACTTGGGAGGCTGAGGCAGAAGGCTCTAAGTTCAAAGCCAGCCTCAGCAACTTAGTGAGGCTCTAAGCAATTTAGCAAGACTCTGAATCAATATAAAAAAATAAAAAGCATTAGGGATACGGCTCAGTGGTTAAACATCCCTGATTAAATCCCCAGTACCCAAATAAATAAAATGAAACAAAAAATTTAAAAAGTGTTTTTTAAAAGGTTTTCCTATCAATACAACTTCCTGTAACCAAATTCCAACCCACGTTGGTTGCTGGTTGCATCTTAGCCCACAGCATCTTTGAGAGCAGCAGCCCCGCCTCCAGAAGCAATGGCCTGAACTCCAGTCATGCAGCCAGTCAGCTACCCATCCCCTCTTCCTCAGGCTCATCACTATATGCCTCTTTTCCTTAGCACCTTTCAGGGGAATGACTTCATAATTTTGCATACATTTAACAATGTATTCTTCTACTCTTCTCGAGAGAAATTATATTTAAAGAGAAATGTTCTACAAAT
The DNA here is from genome assembly GCF_021218885.2 of Marmota monax. Lineage (NCBI taxonomy): Eukaryota > Metazoa > Chordata > Mammalia > Rodentia > Sciuridae > Marmota > Marmota monax. The sequence goes on from NW_026693245.1 coordinate 10,938,742, forward strand.
ATCAACGCCTTACACAAAAGAAAAAAAAGTCAAGAGAGAGATTTCAGAAGCACAGTTTATCAATAGTGTCACTGGAAGGCACAGAGGTTTCAAAATCACATATGTGTCATTCTTGTGGAAACCGGTTGTAACCACACAACTTACTGTCAGTTTATGAATTTTTTTTTCACTAGTCCAAGATAGTCTTGCCTAACAAGATGACATTAATAATAACTTTTTAAAAAAAAATTTCTCTCATGAACTTTTTGGAGTATCTGTTTTTCCAAACAGTTGGTACTCAGGCAACCTCATCATCCCTTCGTGGTATACTCGGCTCTCTGTGAGGCTCACCTGAGGACTGACTACTCTTTAAGACTTTCTTTCAAATCCCACTTTACTCCACATCTCAACAGTTTTACCATTACCTTTGCAAAATTACAAACTTCCTTTTCCTCACCCCTCAACATTGAAAGGCTCTCCTTGAACTAGCCTCCCAAACCTCATGCATATCTTGTATTTACCTGTTTCTCTCCAAGACATTAATAAAGTGCTATCAAAGCAGTGGTCTTTCTTACTGCAATAAACAGTGGATTTATCTATTACTTTAGCCACAGGCAATTGGAATTGATATTCTCAGGGAATCAGCAGCTAATGTATTTATATGGCCCCCAATGGGTGTTATAAATTGTGCTTGCAAAAATGTCATTGAACAACTATTGTTTGTATGTGATGAGGATTTTCTTAATTAAAAGGTGCAACGTTTAAGATGTTTGCTGGCTTCCCAGGAGAAGACCTTATGCCAGAAAACAGATAACATCTCAACTGTTCAGGAAGAGCAGATCTTGGAAGACATCAGAGAGCTGCCCTCTTCAATTTGCCCATCACTTCCAAAGCACTGTGATAAAAGCTCTGAAGTATCAGAACTGGATTTCACTGTCATTTAATTCACTATTATCACCAGAGAAAACTCTGCGTAAATACATACATAGATGATAAACACACTGACTATTCATGAAGGGAGAGAGAATGTGTTAAAACACCAAATGTTTTGTGTTTGCTTATAATTAGCACTCAGAGTAATGTCTTCACAGAAAGCATTCAACAATTAGAAAATTCACTACAGCCCACTTGGATGCTTAAAGAGATGGAATTAATGATTGCAAAGAGTATCATATTCACTGAAGTACCACTTCAACTGTAAAACATAATGTTTTCCTGAGAGCAGAAAGTTTTATTTAACTCCTGAGGTAGCCAGTCAGCTGTAATCAAATTGTGGCGTGCCAAATTAGCAACTTTCCCTCTTTATTGGGCAAACACTTCAAAGTTCACTGATGCAATTCTGGAAAATGCACTTTCTGGTGATTTGATTCCATGCTTTTTTATATTGTATTTTTGTGATTTAGCTTGACACCAGAACTACCACTGATCATAAAGTGGTTTTGAAAATAAATTTGTAATTTTGATTTAGGCTGGCAAAAAGTAACAGATGTTTTCTTAATTCATTTTATGGGAATCTAGTCAAGTCTTACTCAAAGAATTCTACCTCAGTTACAATTGTATTATCTGTGGGAAAAATTGTATTTAGAACATTAAAATGGAAATAAATAATGTCAGGTAACATTTATTAAAGGTTTACTAGATGTTGGGTGAGCCCTACACTAAGGTTTTAACAACATCATTGGATTGTATCTTTGTAACATTCCTACAAGACATGGTATTATCATTGGATTCATTGATTACCTGAGCCTTTAAAAATTGAAAGACCTGCCCAAGGTCAGGCAGCTAGTAAATTGCTGTGTAGGATTTATCTCAGTTTCTCTTGACCATGAGTTCCTGTTTGTTGCTATGTAAAAAGGTAAGTTCCCATATCTCATTATATTTCCCTAGAGTGAGTACATCTGAGAACATATTACACAAAGTATAATAATATTTTGATTGACTTAAAAAGCCATGAAGTGATACAAACAGGTAGACACTAGTTTCATATTGAAGAAAATAACATACAGTTCAGTACAAATGCTTTTTATGTCCTCTCAAAAATGTAAGCTGACTAGCTGGATCTTCACTTGTTAATACCAATCGAGCCAAGCTTCTTTCATTCACTTAATACAGTTTTATTCATTGTGTTTACTATGGGACAAACATTGAGGAAAAACACAGTCCAATGGGACTGATAAGAAATTCAATAATTAAAGCACAGTGTGGTATGAAATAAAATAGAAAGTCAAGAAATAGAGCTACATGGATATCACCAAGAGGTATAAAACAAAGTCAAGGAAGAAAGGGTAGTATTTTCAAGTGGTGACATTAGTACAATTGTATACCCACTGGCACAAAAATGAACTCAACCTAAGACTCATACCATATATAATAGTTAATTCAGACTGATCTGAGATATAAATGTAATCTGAAAGTATATAAATCATTTAGAAAAAATAAAAGACTTTCATGATATACAGTTAAACCAAGAGTTTTTAGACATAACACAAAAAATATGATTGCTAAAATAAAAATCAATAAACTGGACTTTATAAAAATATAAAACTAATTTTCTGAGATATGTCTTGTTTAGAGAATAAAAAGTGCCATGTATGGGGAGAGATATTCACAAATCAAATCACATTACTTAACAAAAGACTTGTATCCAGAATATGTCAAAAAAAAAAAACAACAAAAAAACCAAAAACCTTTCTGAACTCATTAAGAAGAAAAATAACACAATTTTAAAAATGAGCCAAAAACTTGAATGGACACTTCATCAAAGAGAATATATAAATGGCCAGAAGCCCATGAAAAAGGGCTTAACGTTATTAGTCATTAGGGAATTCACAAATTAAAATCACAGTGAGATCCTCCTGCACACCTATTAGAATGGCTATAATAAAAAAAAATTGACATTATGTTAATTGAAATAAGCCAGGCACAGAGAGGCATATATGTGGAATCTAAGAATTTCAAACCAATCCAAGTAGAGAGCAGGAGAGAAAGGAAGCTGTAGTTAACAACAAGTTAAAAATGCATTGCATATTTCTTTTTTTTTTTTTTTTTTTTTTTTGGTGCTGGAAATCAAACCCAGGGCCTTGTGCATGCCAGGCAAGCACTCTACCAACTGAGCTATATCCCCAGCCCCTGCATTGCATATTTCAAAACAGTTGAAAGACAGGACTTTAAATGTTTCCAACACAAAGAAATAATAAATAAACATTTGAGGTGATGAATATGATATTTACTCTGATCCACAACGTATGCATATATCAAACATTACTTTTTACCCCACAATATATATGATTGTTATTTGTCAGTTAAAAATATGATAAAACTTAAAAGAAAGCTGACAATGTGAAGTTCTGGCAATGACTGAGAGAGATTTTTCATGCATGGCTGGTAGGAATGCAAAATGCAACAAGCACCCTGGAAAACAATTTTGCCTGTTTTTTTACAAAGTTACATAGGACTCAGCAAATGCACTCATGGGTAGAGCAATTAAAACTTATTTCACACAAAAACCTGTTCAAAAATTTCCATAGAAACTTTATTTGTAATATCCCTAAACTGATACAATTCAAAGTGCCCTTCTACCGCCGGTAAATGGGTAAACAGTCTATCAGACACACATTCAGTGAAACACTATCCAGGGATAAATTATAGATACAACTTGGATGTATGTATCTCAAGATGTCATGCAGAGTGAAATAAGTAAAGTGGCCTAATTTAGGTAGCATTCCCTAAATGATAAAAATTAAATGATGGAGGATAAAATGGAAATTGCCAGGGATTATGATAAGGGAGAGAATTTAATCACGAAGAGATAGTAGGAAAAAAATTTGGTGGTGATGACAAGTGTAGTGGACAATTTCTGTATTTTTATCATTGTATGGTGGTGGTTACAAAAAGCTATACTTGACATAAAATTGCATAGAAACATACACACAAAAATGTTAATGTGAAAACTAATGAAATCTGAGTAAATTCTGTAATTTAGTTGAGACGTTTAGTAATATATTTCCCAGTTTGTAAGACACCAGAAGTATGTAAGATGTTATCATCAAGCGGAAGCAGGGTGAAGATTATATTGAAACTCTGTGTACTACTTCAGCAACTTGTCATGAGTCTAAAGTTATTTCAATTTTTTTTCTTTTTTAATAAAAGAGAGAGGCAGAGTATATTGCAGGCTACAGGTAAGAGAGAAAAAAAATCTACTCATTTTGGAGATGAAGGAAAAGTGGAAAATTTGGGGGGAAAATAGTAGAGAACATGACACTCAGCTGAGTTTTTAGATGATAAGGAGTTGGCCAGCAGAGTTTCACTCCAGACAGGGGTACCTACTTGGCCACCAAGGTTCAAAATTCTCCCTCATCTAGATCATAGTAGTCTCCTGATGCTCCTGCTTCCCACATTCATCTACTCTAATTTTCAACTCTGCTGCAGCCTGAGGGGTTCTTTAAGATATAAGTTAGAAGATGGCATTTCTTTGCTCAAAAGGCTCTCCTCTTCTGGGTACAGTGGCACATGTCTATAATCCCAGCGGCTCCAGAGGCTGAGACAGGAGAATTGCAAGTGCAAAGTCAGCCTTAGCAATGGCAAGGTGTAGAGCAACTTAGTGAGATCCTGTCTCTAAATAAAATACAAAACAGGGCTGGGGATGTGGCTCAGTAGTCAAGTGCCTCTGAGTTCAAACCCTTTTACCCCTCCCCCTCCCCCGCAAAAAAAATAGTTGTCCTCTCACTTGGAGGAATAGCCCCTGCCCTTGTAGGGGCTTCCACAATCTACTCCCTCCCGCCCACCACTCTGACTTCAAATCCAGCTACAGGGCCCTTCTCTCCTGGCTCTCCTGGCTTTCTTGCTGCCTTTTAAACACATTAGGCATCTTACCAATTCCAATCCTCCTCACTGGCTGTTCCCTGGGCCTAGAATCCTCTTCTCTCTGAGTGTGATGCTAGTTCCCTTACCTCCTTCAAATGCCTGTTTAACTAACTGCATCTTGCTGAGATTTTCCCTAAAAATATGATTTACGGTTTCAATAACGTTTTTTTTTTTTTAGAATTTTAATATTTATTTTTTAGTTTTCAGCGGACACAACATCTTTGTTTGTATGTGGTGCTGAGGATCGAACCCGGGCCGCACGCATGCCAGGCGAGCGCGCTACCGCTTGAGCCACATCCCCAGCCCGGTTTCAATAACTTTTATCCAACAATTTGTCTCTTTATTTTTCTAGTCCTGATTATCCCCTATTTTACTACAAATTTTATTATATTTCACTTCTATTCTCTGCTAGATTATAACCTCTATGACAACAGAAATGTATATTTGCTTTTTTCCCCCTTCAACTTTCTTTCCAACACTTAGAATCTTTTCATTCTTCCAACCACCATATTTGGGGGTCCATATTCATTTCGTATGGGTGCTGTAACAAACTGCACAACCTTTAAATCAATGAATATCATTACTTTATTGGTTCTGGAATTTTAAAGTGCAAACGGTTTTATGGAGCTAAAACCTAGATGTCAGCAAGGGAGGCTTCTTCTGGAGGCTCCAGGGGAGGATTTGTTTCCTTGCCTTTCCCAGTCTCCAGAAGCTTCTGGCATTCCCTGGCACATGCCCCCTTTCTTGCTCTTAAAAAGACATCTTACTACCCTTTGTTTCATTGTCATTTCTGACAGTGACCCTCTGGCTTTCCTGTTACATGAAGCCTTATTTTACATTGGGCCACCAGACGATCCAGGAGAATCTCCCCCTCACATGATTCCTGTATATCTGCAAATTCCCTTTTATTCTGGAAGGTAACATATTCACAGGTTCTGGAGTTTAGAACATGAAAATCTTCGGGAGGAGGGCATTAACTTATTACAGGCTATATTATGTGTATAAGCCTGTGATATACTTTAGTATAGAATAGTCAGTAGTAGGTAAGACAGAAATTAAGAGGATAATTTAAATTAGTAACATAGGCTATAAAGAAAATGAAACAGGGTAATCTAATAATCTAATATAATGCAGAATAATTGTAGGGTTGGGAATGGATACCCCTGAGGAAGAAACTTTGAGAGATAAATGGTAAACAATCAAACAAAAACAACAAAAAAATCTGAGGGAGGAACATCTCAGGTAGAAGAAGTGAACACAAAGGTATTGTAGTAGAAGGAAGCACAGCTTGTTCTGCCATGGACAGAGGCTAGTATGGTAGGATTGGGGAGGCAGGCAGGAGGTGAAACACTCAGGTCACAATGAAGAGCTCTGATCATATTCTGAGGCTGATAGTAAGTCATTAGAGGACTTTGAAAGAAGAGTGATCTATTTTGATTTATGTTCTTAAATAGAAGAGTATGGCTATAGAAAATGGGTTATAGGGGTCAACAGTGGGTAGAAAAGATCTGTTACGAGGCTGTTGCCATGGTAGGATGGGGAAGAACCATGATTTCTTGGACTATGGTAGAAACTATGAATACAGGAGGAAAAAAATACAACAGATATTTTGGGTGCATATCATAAGGAGAGCTGATAGGATTGTTTCAATATGGGGGAAAAAAGATTATTTCTAAGTCTTTGGTTTGAGGAATGGAGGATAGTTTAAACAGTGATGCTGTTTACCATGGAGGACCTGTAAAAGAGCATATTTGTGAGGAGATATCAAGATTTCTGTGAGAACGTATGTTTAATGTACTTGTAAGGCATCTGAGACTGTTCCAGGAGAGTGTCTGCTATATGTACCTGAAGTCCAGAGAAGCTATCAGAGATAGAGCTATGCATTAAGTAGCTCTAGGCATTTAACATCATGGGACTGGATGAGACCATTTGGTTGGAGAGAGCAGGTATAAAGTGATCTGAGAAGGACCCAGATAATAATAATAATATCAGCGCATTCTCATGTAGCACTTGATCTGTTTCTTGCCTAGCACTACAATCTCTCCATGTATTAATTTATTTTATCCTTACAACATTTCAGTGAGATGGCTTTTATTAATAGCATACTCTCATTTCACTTTTATTATTAGCATACTCTCTTAATAGTTGAGAACACAGAATAAGAAACTTTGTCTAAAGTCATGCAACTAGTAATTGGCCAAAATGGGATTCAAATTCAGGGGATTCTGGTTCATGAGCCCATGCTCTCACTTGAGTTTATCCAGAAATGCTTCCCTCAGGAATATATTCCTGGTGAATTTAAGATTATTAACAAAATTACAACCAAGATCACCATTTAGCCTGTGTTTCATGACCTTAAGCAACTAGTCCAATGTCGATTAGAACTGGGTTGGTGATTGTGAACTGGATTCACATGCATTGGTTACAATGTGTTTGAATTTGGTGAAACAGAACGTCCATACACATAAAGAATTACATGAAGTGATTTGTTTATTATTTACAGACAGGCAGCAGGGGACAACAGATGCCTAGGATTCATTGTGTGCTGAATGTTTGGAGTGGACAGAGCCACTGTATACACCTACCTCATTTCCATTGCAGCTAAAGGACACCAGAAAGCAGCCCACTCTGGGTTCTATACCATGAGGTAGTGCAACTCACTGGGCTAAAGCATTGAAGGAAGTCCTGTTTCTAGTGGGGCCTGGAGCAGTTCCCAAATTTTTTGACCATTCCCTCTCTATCTTAGGATACTGCACTCTCCGCACAATTCTACAATTATTCTTGAGAATCACAAACAAGAAAGTGGGAAGGGACTGGGCAAGTCTAAGTTCATCTAGCAAACTCCTATACTGATAAATAGAGTTCAGTAGTAACATATTGTTTAGTTTCACTAAATACATCCTTTCCTTTTAATGTGCTGTATTCTATACCTTCAAACCTTAAATTTTTTTTCATGTGCTAGCTCTTTAAGCTACTTTCAGGTAGGATTTGACAAAAAACAGTTTACACAGGCTTTCAATAAATATACTTTCCACTAACACCCAAAAATTGTCTGTGGTTACATGAACCATTGCTTGAAAAACAATCAGGCTACCCATTATGACCAACAGCTCATTTTTGATAAGATAAAGTATTTGGAATTGATTCTCACGATGAATCACATTTTTAATACTTGTACAAAATTACTCACAAATTCAAGGGAGTTAGCTTCAAAAGACTGAACCCCATTTATAAACTGTACTTACAACATGTTCTCATATAACACCCACAAAATGTTTTTGTTGCTGCTCTTGATTTTTTTATTTTTTAAGACTCAACCTTGAGAAATACTGAAGGAAAATTTCCACTTCTGTGAAAATTGTCAGAATCACTGTGTGGGATGGAGCAGTGTGTTGATTAAATGACAAAAATCATCTGCTTAAGAGGGAGTCAAAAGGTCACATGCAGAAAAGTCCCCAAAGTCTAAATGTGAATGTGCCAATGATGAGAAAGCTGTCTATGATTCAGTATGTACTTGGACAGTAACTTAGCAAAGTCCAATTACTGAAAATCTACTGTGAGCCAAGCACCAGAGTCACAATAATGGGTTACAAAAGCAAATGAGCACCATCTGCATGAAGTTCATGGGCTAATAAGAAAAAACTAAAATCAAGTAAATAATAAAATGTAATGAGGAAAATGTGGAGTTCCATGAGGATGGGGAAGTCAAGAAAGTTTGCTAGTTGGTTCTTATTGCTTTCATGGTCTGGCTTTGATACCTAAATAGGATATTAGCAAAATATTGTTAGTGTTGATCAGAGGATTAAACCATCTTGGTTTCAGTTCTCTGGACTCTTTAAGAATCACATGTCCTTAAGAATAAATTAGGTTTCATACACTGAGCCATAAGGGGAAAAAAATAAGAACAAGGACTGAAGGTTTTCCTTCTTTAAGGCTTTCTTCTTTCATTTGCCAACGCTCAAGGGGGTGCTAATTTTAGCATCTTCAAAATAGCTTTCCATCTCTCCTCCCAAATTCTGCTAAAAAATTGACTGGGCAGGTATGTTACTTAACAGTAGGCTTCTTTCTGGGATTAGAGGAAAACACCCAGCAGTAGGTGCTACGAGATGCACTGATTAATTAATTAATAATTTATTTGCATCCTCTGAGGGCTGGCATGCACTAAGCTTTATGCTAGGAGCTACAGATTCCAAACCTTAGTACTCAGAAAAATGTCCCCTTCAAATATCCACTCTACTCCCTGGAACCATTATATATATTCAGTTATATGACATTGGGGAATTAAAGTTGCAAATGGAATTGAGGCTGCTAGTCAGCTGACCTTGAGCTGGGGAGTAAATGGCTTCTTAATTCTTCAGGACAAAATCCCTTTACCTCTCATCTGTTTTTTATTTGTCTGTTTGTTTGTTTGTTTTGTTTTGTTTTAGTACTAGGGATTGAACCTAGGAGCACTAATCACTGAGCCACACTTCCTGCCCTTTTTTGTATTTTATTTAGAGATAGGGTCTCCCTGAGTTGCTTAGGGCCTTGCTACATTGCTGAAGCTGGTTCTTTGAACTTGCAGTCCTCCTGCCTCAGCCTCTTGAGCTGCTGAGATTACAGGAGTGTACCGCCAAGCTAGGCCCTCATTTGCTCTCCTGCCCCATATCAATACTCTCACACCCATCATGTCTAGGATTCTAGTCAGTTCTTAATTCAGCATATTTGCAGGAGTGTGCTGACCCTCCCCACCTCCACTGCTACACCCCCAGTCCAAGCCACTCTCACCTGGCTGATTTGATAGCCTTTAACTGGTTTCCCTGCTTCCATCCTTTTCCAAGTGCATCCTATTCTCAACATAGAATCCAGGATAATTCTTTTAAAATGTAATCACTATTCTGCTCAAAATCTTCAGTGATAGGCAGTCTCAGAAACCAAAAAACTCCTCAGTATCTGGCAAGAGAAATAAAAATGTATGTCCACACAAAACTTATTTAAGAATGTGTCACATTATCCAAATAATCCAAATTAGTCAAAAAGTAGGTCCATCCTAATTATGTACTGATGAGCGGATACATAAACTGTGGTACAAACACATAATGGGATATTATGTGGCAATACAAAGCAGTGAGGTATTGCTACATATTACAAAACGGATGAATCTGAAAGCATTAGGCTAATCCAAAGAAGGCAGTCACAAAAGACCATGCTTCATTCTATTTATGTGAAATTCCCAGAATAGGCAAATCTATGGAGAGAGAAAGCAGATTAGTGGTTGCCAGAGCATGAAAGGAGGAAGAAGGAGGAAGCAATTGCTAATGGGCATGGAGTTTCTTTCACAGTGATGATGATATTCTGAAATTAGATAATGGTGCCATTTGCATGGCTTTGTGAATACGCTAAAAACCTCTGAATTTCACTTGGAGGAAGTGCAATTGAACATAATTTGGCTTCTATCAGGAGGGTAGATGGATGTTAGGAAGGCATGAGTTTATAACTCTCTTTAAATCTTTGTCTGGAGAAATTCTGACGTAGCTTTGAGTATAGGTTAAGGTGCAACAATAGTTGCTGTGATATTGAGCATTCTTAATTTAAGCTTTCAGGAAGTAAATGGCCAAAGAATAAGGTTAGTAAATTAAGTGGAATTTCCTGTATAGGTGGCAAATGGAGAGGGAGCAATAAAGTCATTTCCCTCCCAGACATCTCATTTTAGCCAGATTCTGACAATCCTGGGCTGTTGGGACTCCAAGAAAGCCCTATGTCTTCTTGGTGATGATGTGATTATTGTGACCCTTATTCCAAATGATGTCTTACCTAGAGGTTGAAACATAAAATAGAAAGGTACATTGATGGATGAGTTATAAAAATATCTAATCATTTTGTTATGGTTTGAATATAGGAGCTTCTTGAAAGTGCTTGTGTGAGACAGTGCAGGAATATTCAGTGGTAAAATGATTATATTGTGAAAGCTGTAACTTCATCAGAGGATTAATCTATTTGGTGAATTAATAATTTGAAGAAATTAAGGAGTGGCCACTATAGGCAGGCAGGACACAGCTGGAGGAAGTAGGTCACTGGTGGTGTGTCCCTGGGGACTATATTACTCCTGGCTTCTTGCACTCAAGCTCTTTCTGATTCCAGTCTATCAAACTAAGCAGCTTTCCTTGGCCATGCCCATCTCCCATGATGTTTTGCCTTGCCTCTGGACCAAAGCTATGGAGTCAACTGACCATGTATCATCATTGATGAAACCTCTGAAACCATGAGCCAAAATAAACTTTCCTTCCTCTAAGTTGTTCTTGTCAGATCTCTTGATCACAGTGTTGTAATACTCACTTTTTTTACCCTTTGTTATATATATATATATATATATATATATATATATATATATGTGTGTGTGTGTGTGTGTGTGTGTGTGTGTATTTATATATATTGCTGTTGTTGGGAGTTGAATACAGGGCCTCATACCTGCCAAGCAGAGTTCTCTACCGCTGGACTAAATTCCCAACCTTCAATAAATATTTTTTTGAGTCCTTTTCACGAGTACAAATAGAAAGACTGAAATGACATTACCCTGCCATTGTAGAACTTAGAATCTCAGTGGAGAGGACAGACATAAATCAAATAATGACACCAATAAAGCAAAACAATTGGGAAACACATTACAAAGGAGAATCCTCATACAAGTGGTAAATAGACTTATCTGGGGAATTGATAGTAGAGCTGTTGTTTAAGAGAGAAGTCAGAGGAAATTAATTGGAGGCTGGAGGTAAATTATGGTAGTAGAAGAGATGCTCACAGTGTCTTAGGGAGAGGGAATTTCATTTGTCAAGAAGAAACATGACACACCACTGGAAGTTACAGAAGACTGGTGCCCCTGGGAGCCAGATGAAGAAGGAGCCTGAACTTTAAGAGTGTCTCTGGTTTGGGGCTGGGGATTTAGCTCAGTGGGTGAATGCTTACCTGGATTTGCATGAGGCCCTGGGTGCAATTCCCAGGTAAAACAAAACAAAACAAAACAGAGAAGAAAGAAAATTTCTTTGAGGGCTTTTAGGCCCATGTTGAAGAATTTTGACTGGAATCTTAAGGGCAATGAGGGGTAACTTGCCACGGTTAGAGCAGGCTTTGTGTGGCCAGGTTTGCATTTCCAGCAGAAGGCTCTTGCTACATTGTGAAAATCATACTAGATAGAGAGCTCAGTCTTAACAAGGGCATATAATTAGATTATTATTAAATTGAATGGTATGAACTTCTATATATTTGAAGATTGCCCTAATTTCATATGATTCAACCTAATATAATAAGTATAGAAAACTTGAACTAACACCTATAGTTGCACTAATCTTTGCTTTTTATTACTTAAACTCAGAGGTAATATCTAATGTTTATTGATTACTTAATGCTTAATACTTCAACTAACACTTATGTATTGCTTTAACTTCTACTATGATTAATATTTATGTAATAATTTTTTTTAAATTATGTATTTGTGGAGACCCTATTAGGTGACCATTACTTTTCCAGACACTGCGGATTTTGTAATGAACTATACAGGCATAAACTCTTCCCACTTAGAATTTACATTCTAGTGAGGGGAAACAAATAATAAATAAATAAGAAAAATATACATCATTTCTGAAGGTCATAAAATGCTATGAAAAAAATTAATTGAAGTAATGGTTTACACTTTTTAACAAATGATTTGGAATGATTCACTGGTAAAGTGACATTTAAACAGGTCAGGGAGTGGGCTATATAGTCTGCAGAACAGCACAGCAAATTGAAAAAAAGAAAATAAAACAATGTGAAACTCTGGGGCCAGAGCGTGCCTAGGTAGTCCAGGAATACCAAGAGCAGTGTGGCTGGAGCAGAGTTTGAAGGAGAAGAGAGCATATGGGATGGGCAGGGGCAGAGGCAAGGATAGGAGTGGGACACTGGAGATCTTGCAGGCCATTAGGTCACTGTGAAAGACTTCCCCATTGGAGGAGGAGGAGTAAGGTCTGATTTATATTTTAGTAGTAACAGCTGCTCTACTGAAAAACGACTGAGGGGAAGGGGAGAATGGTGGCAGGAAGATCAATTTGAAGGCATCAACTTGTAGGAATCCAGAGAGACATATTATACTGGTTTGTCCAACATATACATCGGTGAAAGTTGAGAGAGCTGGTAGGATTTGGGCTACATTCTGAAGGCAAAAGCCTCAGAACTTTCTGACACATTGGTTGTGGGTGCCAAAAGGAAGGATTCTAGGATCATCTTCTAGATTTTTAATGTGGAAAAGTGAAAGGTTGGTGTTTCCATTGAGTGTGACAGGGAGATGGGAAGGGGAGCAAGACTGAGCACAGGTCAGGTGCTAAGGTTTGGATATGTAATACTTGAGATGCATATTAGATATCCACACAGAGAGGTGGAATAAGCAGTGGGCTATATGGATTTGGAGTTCAGAGGAGAGACCATCTTGATCCTGTCCTTTATATTGAAAGCTGTGATCACCCAGAGAGTGACACTGGCATACCAGGAAAATTGGAGGAAGAGACTTTCTAATATGGAAATATGGGCAACAATTTATTTTAACTAAGTAATCAAAAGCAAAAGTCAATTTAACTATGGCTGTTAGCTCAATTAAAATTTTCTTTATTTAATATTTAGATTGGACTATACGAAACTTAGGTAATAGCAGTCACATATAGACAATTTCATACAGTTCAACTTAACATTCATATAGGAGAATGAAAAGAACTGGATTTTATGTAGAAAGAAATAAAGAGTTTAGTTGTTTTAGCTAATAGAAGCAAGCATTCTAAGGAAGAGAAAGTGCTGTGGGTTGATCAAATAAGATGAGGTCTTAGAATTGACCACTGGCTTTCAACATGTGGAAATCATTAGTGTCCTCAATAAGAGCAATTTTAATGGAGCAGTGGGAGTATAAGCCTTATTGGCATGAACACAAGAGAAAATTGGAACATACAGGGAACAGAGACAATTCTTTCAAGTTTTGTTGTAAAGGGCAACAGGAGAATGGGGTGCTATTGGGAGGAGGGTGTAGAATCCAAAGTCAGTTTGTTTTCTTATGTAGAAAGAAAGACAGTGAGCTGGTAGAATACTCCAATGGAAAAAGAAAAACTGATAATGAAGAGAATTAGAATCTGGGAGTCAAAGACTAGGTGCTAATGTGCAAGTACTGCTCAAAGATAAACATGAACAGTTCATCCCTATTAATAAGAAGAACTCAGAGTCTGTAAGTGAGGATGCAGGCAAGTGGGTAGATGTGGTGTAGGAGCTTGTGGAACTTCTGATGGCTTCTATTTTCCCACGAAGTTTGAAGCAAGATCTCATCTAAGTGAAAGATAGTGGAGGGGATTTTAGAGTTTGGTACCTTAGTAGAAGTTATGGGACATCCCTTAGGAAGTTGGGGAATAAAGGAATAGGATTCTTTAACAGTAATAAGGTCTTATATTGCATGGCCAATAATTTAAGTGGGACCCAAGAGCTGATTGGGTGTTTCTTCTGCACCAGGGTCAGCTTCATGGTGCAGACATAAAGTAAATGGAATTGTATTTCCCAGTATTGGGGTTTTGTTGAGTGAGAACAAAGCAAGAGGAGCATAATGAAGTTGGAATAGTACATAAGGAAGTGATTATAATATCAGACCATAGTGGGGAAGTTCTACAGAGGACTTGAAGTCAGGAGTTGGGGTATAGAGGAACTAGCTACAAGGGCAGTGAGGGAAGGTATGTCAGGGAGTTGAACCCTTGACATGAAGCTGTGAATGCTGCTAATGGCAGGTATATGTTGGCAATGACAGTGAATATCAAGCTCTGTGATAAATGCTTTATATGCATTCTCTCAATTATTATTAATCCCTGAAGATCATTTTACCACTTTTACATATAAGGAAATAGAGAAAGATATTCCAGATCTTTTTTTTTGTTTGTTGCTATTAACAATTACCAATATTGCCACCCACCATTAAAAACAATCCTCTTTCCAAAAACTGGTTTTAAGTAATATGCTCATGATCCCACAACCCATTGGCAATACTTTAAAGGCTATAACCCAGATTTTCCAAACCCCTATTAAATTGTCCTAACAGAATTCATGTGAACTAGGTGCCCAGTGAATTAGGAACTTGAAACCTGCTTCAACCTTTTTTCTTGCAGCTTTTTTTCAATAATTTGCTACCCCCAAATCAGTGCCCAGATCAATCATCTCTTAGCTAAATCTTTTAATAGGAAAAAAAAAAAGATTATAGCAGATGAAAATAGTGTCTTGGTAATTTATTTGAGTATTTCCTTTTTCATGTTCTTGTTTGGACTTGGTAGAATTTAGCCTCAAGGGAATTGATAGCATTTCTATTAAAGTCAAGCTAGTTAGGAAACTTCTAATGGTTTTGCTTTTCTTTTATTGTTTCATAAAATACACAAGCTGAATTTTAATTGGAGATGAATTTTTCTGAATAAATTGCCTCTATGAGTGTGTGTGTGTGTGTGTGCATTATGAGATGGGGTCCCTTTTTGTTGCCTTCGTTAGTCTTGAATTTATGGACTCACGTGATCTCACCTTAGCCTCCTGAGGAGTACTATGGGGTTCTTTGAAATAACTTAACAATGAATTTTGAGGAGAATTTTTTACTTTTCTTCAATAAGGTTCAGGTAGGGCTAGAAGGTGAGGCACAACACCATTTGGTTCTCCAGGGAAGGCCTTATTGTAAACCCTGACATTTTCCACTTTTCCTTTTTCTAGTCCCTCGGGAATGCCTCCTTTCTCCCAATTAATGATAGCAATAACATTCACACAACAAATAAACAAGGGCTGGCTGGACATTTAAATATGAACTTCATCATTGCTAGTTTTGGTTGTTTATTTATGAAACAATCCTTCAAGGAGATAGTTAACCTGCTGTAATGCCTCAAACTTCTGTCTCACACAACTAAGAATTTATATGATCACCTTCATTCAGTTGCTGGTTCCACGCTTTGAACATTTGAGGGGATCATATAAACTAAAGCTCAATTACTTGTATTAGTTTCTTAATGCTGCTGTAATAATTTGCCACAAACCTAATGATTTTGAAACAATAGCATTAAGGGTGTGTGTGTGTGTGTGTGTGTGTGTGTGTGTGTGTGTGTGTGTGATGTCAGTCTTGGTAAACACTCTCACTCTTTGTGAATGGTTCCTGTAAAGCTGCACCCACTTGGTTTGAGATGAGGAGGAGAAGCATGGATTTCAGCAACTCTTCTCCAATAAATCCTCATTCATTCTTTGAGCCACTTCTGTTTGGACTCCTATGTCAGAAATGTCATAAATCCTGTGGCTTATAAACAACAGAAATTGATTGCTTCCAGTCCTGAGGTCTAGGAAGTGCAAGATCAAGGTGTTGGCAGATTCCGTTTCTGGAGAGGGTTCCCTCTCTGATTCATAGATGATGATCACCTCAACTTCACATGGTAGAAGAGTCAAGGCAACTCTCAGGGGTCCCTTCTATAAGGGTATTAATCACTTTCCAAAGGCCATCACCTATTAACATCACCACATTGGAGGTTCAATTTTAGGAGATGAATTTTAGAAAGCGACAACCTTCAGACCATAGCACTCTTTCTAATGGGCTAAGGCTGGAAAAACCTTGTTAGAAGATCTTGCATTGGTATCTGATACCTTTCTGTGAAATGTGAGGTTATTTATCATCTATTTGGCCTTGGGCCTTAGTTGATATTATACTGAGATTTTTCATATCTTTTATAGAGGTGAGGAAGGAATTCCAGCACATATGCTGGGCCAGTAGGATGGAAGAATAGGAGGAATTCAAGTGAAATTTCAGGGAGTATGTATTAGAGGATCTATTAACTAGGGCAATATTTACCTTGAAGGTTTTCCAAACCAATTCCTCTGGCAATGGTGTCAAATGGAATGACTGGTCTATGTTTAAGTATAGCCTAGTCCCCAGAATTCTTTTCTTTAATGGTTTGAAGGTACATATTTCAGTGTTAAATCCATTTTTTGGGTTTGCTTAAGTGGTGATCTTCAAGTTGTTTTATGATATGATTTTATAAAGCCACATAGCTGATTACACATTTTTAAATAAAAAAAAACTTTAAATTTTAGAATTAACTATTTGCAAAGGATATAATTTCTAGCCAATTGTAAATTGTTATTTTAAAATAATATATACCACTCTTTCAAATGCATCCAATCAAGCTAATACCATAGAAATCAAATATCCATCTTAAAAAATTAAAATGTTCATATTTAATGGAATTTTTATGTTTTTCTTTTTATCCCTTGAACTTATATATTCATTAATTCCTTCCTAAAATATTTAATTGTATATGTTTTATGCTGAAATATTCTTCTGAAACACAGATATATTTGATAATGATAGTTGTTATTGAGTATCTTTTTTCCAAAAGTAAGATCCTTAGCATTTTTAAGGAAAATCTCTTGTTATAATTATTATTAAGACATAACTGATCAAAAATACAAATGTTATACACTTGATGAATAATTATTGAGCATAAAAAGAAAATTGTTATCTTTTGATGCAAAGGACTGTTTCCCATTAGTTTTTGCCTAAGGATGAATATTAATTATTGGTGTAACAAGATAATTTCAGAATCAATGCTATCTCTTTTTCCCCATGGGTACAAGTTTTGATGAATTTTGTTGATAAGAATATGCAGATGAGGATAATATTTCATATGGCAATATCATTTAATTTGTTTATTCTTCCTATATTATTTATTAGTGAATTTTATTTCAGTGATTTATTAACAGATAACTCCATTACATTATATTTCAATTTTGTTGAAGGCAAAGAATTTGAACCCATCTCAGTTGATTTTTTTACCCAGTCATTAGAGTTATTCACTTTCTTAGCATGAGCACATTTTAATATTTTAAATATTTCCTGGAAGTTTTTATACTAAGACTAATTTTAGAGGAGTAAGAGAGATGTCCTGTTTTTGTTTTTTAACTTTATATTAAAGTTTAAGTATAAAATATGAATATTTTATAATCTGCAGCTAGATGAATTTTTACTACCAAATGCACCACTGCTACCAGTTGCCCAGATAAACAACAAACAGAACATGACTAACACACCATGAGATTCCTACTTGCTTCCTTGTAGTCCCTACTCCATGCCCACCCCAAGCTGTGTCTATTTTGTAATTGACATGACTTTATGTTCTCTTTTGGTCACCACTATTGAGATTAATATTAATGAGATTGAGATTAATAGATTCATGCCATCCTATTTCAGATAATTGAGATGATTAAGATGGTTCAGTCTTATTGCTAGATGGCATGATTTGTTTATCCATTCTCCTGTTGTTGGGCATCAGCTATTTTTTCAGTTTGGGGCTCTTACAATAGTACTATTATGAACATTCTAGTACATGTGTTTTGGTGAATATGTCTAGATTTCTGTGGAGTAAAAACCTGGAAGTAGAACTGCTAGATTACACAATATGCATTTAGACATCTTTGGTACATATTACCAAATAGTTTTCTAAAATAATCTCACCAATTTATTTCGAATTGAATATATCAGCAATGAATGAGTTTGCTAGTTGTTCCATGAATCTGCCTAAACTTAGCATTGTTTCTTTTTGTTAAATTTTCTAGTGGATAAACAATGGTATCATATTGTGGTTTTAATTTTCATCTCTTTAATATCTAAAGAAGTCAATCAAGATTTCATGCATATTGGCCATTTTTTTTTTATTTTTTAATAATATTGTTTAGTTGTCAGAAGACCTTTATTTTATTTATTTATATGTGGTTCTGAGAATCGAACTCAATGCCTCACTCATGCTAGGCAAGCGCTCTACCACTGAGCCACAGCTCTAGCCCCTTATTGGCCATTTATATCTCTTTCCTGAAATGTCTGATAATTTAATTTTCCCATTTGCCATTGAGTTATCATCTCTTTGATTTGTAGAAATTCCATTTTCTTAACATATTTTTGGATATATTTAACATATTTAAATATAAACATATTTTGGATATATTTAATATATTTAAATATAAACATATTTAACAAAACTTTTTGATATACATATTGCAAAGTATCTTTTATTCTGTGGTTGCCTTTTCTCACTATAAATGATATCTTTCTGAAAATAGAATTCTTAATTTTATTTTAACCTAGTTTATCTTTTTTTTCTGTCATACTTGTGGTTTTATATTAGGAAATGATTGCCTATCCAAAGTTATGACGAAGATCTCCTATATAGGTTTATTGCCTCTGTTAAAAAAAATTTGTGCAAAGCCTTTGTTTTCTTTTTCTTTTTATTTATTTTTATTGATTTTTTATTAGTTACACATGATAGTACAATGATCTTGACATTTCATACATTTGAATCAAATGGGGTATCATTTTTCATTTTTCTGATTGTATAGGTTCCTGCACTGAGTCCCAACAGACCAGGACAAACCAGAATGAAGTTACTCATGCTAGGTAGCATGTAACAAACTGAACTTTAAAATGGACCAATTTTTAAAAAATAAAAGGAGATTCATCACAGCAGTCAGAAGGAGCCCTGTTTACCTTACCTGGCATAAAAAAGTCCCCTCTGCTTTATCCTATAAAGAAAGTAACTTCCAAACCACTAATCCACTTTTTGTTCCCTGTTTCTGTTTCTTCAGCTCTTTTCTGCCTAGAAAGCCCGCCTCCTCTGTTCATTTCATTGAAGCATGTTTCTATTTGAAGATGGGATGCCAATCAATTCACTAATCACTAATAAAAGCCAATCTGATCTTTAAAATTCATTTTGTTGGAATTTTGTTTTTAATTCCCATAAGAGATATATTATTTTACTTCTTGTGTTCACATCAGCAATCCATAGACATTAATGCCTGTGTACAGTGTGAGGTAGAGGTCCAACTATCTTTCCCCCAATATGTATATTCAATTCAGAGAACACTATTTATTGTACCTTCTTTAAGAGGTTGAAGGACTACTGTAAAAGGAGAGATGACCTGTAATCCTGGCAGCTGGGGAGGCTGAGACAGGAGGATTGCAAGTTCAAAGTCAGCCTCAGCAATGGTGAGTTGCTAAACAACTCAGTGAGACTCTGTCTCTAAATATAGTACAAAATAGGGCTGGGGATGTGGCTCAGTGGCCAAGTACTCCTAAATTCAATCCCTGTTACCCCTCCAAAAAGAAAAAAAAAGGAGAGATGAAAAGAAATCTAAACCTTCATATCAGACTCTCAGGCAGAAGAAACTAAGGGAAAATGTATGAGAATTTATCACTACCCCTCCAAATTTACTATTGTTAACATGTTTGTGCTCCAAAAATATATCTAAAAACATTTACTACTTTAAAAATACTTTTTGCTTCATATCCTTTGGAACACCTTTAAGTACCCCTTGGGAATTCCAGTTTGAAGAGTATGGTCCTGGAGGATAAGCTGGGGAAGATCAGAGTGTTTAAGGGAGGGCTGGGCATGTGGCTCAGTGGTAGAATACTTCTGCATGTATGAGGCCCTGGGCTCCATCCCAATACTGCATAAGGGAAAAAATAAAAAAGAAGAAGAAGAAGAAGAAGAAGAAGAAGAAGAAGAAGAAGAAGAAGAAGAAGAAGAAGAAGAAGAAGAAGAAGAAGAAGGAGGAGAAGGAGAAGGAGAAGAAGGATGAAGAGGAGGAGGAGGAAGAGGGGGAGGAGGAAGAGGAGGAGGAGGAAGCTTAGGGGGAAGAATAAGATCCTCCTGACAATCATATGTACTACAAACCCCAGAGGACTGTTTGGCCCAAAGGGCAAAAAAGAGACCATATAGAGTAAGTTGAGCAAGCTTTCTCAAATAATTGAAGTGAGATTTCTTTTCTCTCTAAATGACTTGGCCTTTTGCTTATTTCTCTGTTGACTACCCGGAACTTTTCAATGGTGACCACTAAATGTACTGTGCCTCAGTTTCATGGCCTTTTTTTCACTAAGAATCATTCAACTAAAGATTTTAAGTGGATTTCTATGTAGTTTCATGATTGGAAGTTACTGAGGACTCAAATTTCATAGCTGCCAGTTATTCTCTTTTTACAAATGGAAATACATAAAGTTCATAAAGCAGAGAGGCATTAAAATAGATTATTCAAGGTCATGTTCTGAGTTTCACATTTAATTTCTACCCAGAAACCAAGATCTGCATTTCTAACCTAATGTTTCATCTCTCTTGAAGCTTTATACTTTTGTAAAGAACTCAAAGTTCCTGTCAAAGGAGCCCCCAATGCATTAGTTTTTTTGTTCTTTAATTGGGGAAGGAATGCACAGACCCTAAGCATGTTTGCTCATGTGAATTTCCCAAGGGCCACAAAGTATCTGTGGATACAGAGGAGGGGAAGTGGTACAGAACCCAGGGCACAGCAGCGAGGACGCCAAACTTCCTTCAGCTCCCTCTGAGTCCTCTCATCTCCTGTCCCCTTGCAGGCAGTGAGTGGCAACATGGAGCTCTTGTTTGATAGGAGAGTTTCAGGATCTGCCACAGCACACAGGAAGATTTGGTGCTGCGCCCATGGACTGCATTTGGAAAGAACTTGAGGGGATAAGGTACTTTTAACCACTCAGGTTGTCTCATAAATCTTCCTTGGTTTTTCAACTCTTAGAGTACAGGCAGGAGGAAGGGATTTAAAGGGATAAAAAGTTCTGGCAGGGCAACCTTGGACATGGAAACACTTTTTAATTGAAGTTTTTGTTTTAGAACATTTTTAGGTTTACAGAATTACGGGGATGATAGTACAAAGGATTCTTTTATACCCCACACCCAGTTTCCCCTGTTAGTCACCTCTTACAATGGCATGGTATATTTATTACTATGAATGACTATAGATTGATGTCATGATTACCAAATTTATAAGTATTGATTTTTCCTGTGATGACTCTATTTTTTATTGTTGTGATTTTTAAGGTATAAATAGTTTCCAAAAAACATCATTTTGGTGCTTCTACTTTGTTAGTGTCCAAAATGCATGCATTATCTGTCCCCAGGGTAACCCAACAAGGCCTTCTGGGATTTATGTCTTATCTCTTCATCCAGAATTCTGGGGACATATCCTAGCCTTCTCTGTGATATGTTTTATTTTGGGAAAAGACCTAATAAGTTCTTTTATTTTGTCCCTTCCCCACCATAGGCATAAATGAATCCAAGGACTTCTTACATTAAACAAAATTAATGTAATTCTCTCTGTAAATATTTATTTATCCCTATGTTAAAAAAGAGGAAAAACAGTCACATAGGTTAATGCCTTTGCCCTTAGGGACCTTTTAATCTTTGAAGGCACTAATGAAACCTAAGCCAGATGCATGTATCACTGGTTTCTGGTGTTGCCACATGGCAAGCGAGATGCATTTGGGGCCAGTAGCTTGCTAGGAAATCTGCAAGTGATATCGAATCTTCAGCCTGTCCTTGTTCAGAAGGAACCTGTATAGTAATCAGCATCAGCCCCTTGTTGAGTCTTTATCCTGTGTGGAAACTATGCTGGGCCACACAAAACTCAAAAAAGCAAATGACCACAGCCCTGTGGCTGGTAATAGTGGAGCCAGAACTATAATCCTGAGCATCAGGCCTTGACATTCAGCCTGTCTCCTGCATTAACATGCTGAAACTCACCAGATAGCTTATGGATTTATTAGGTCAGGTTAAGATAAAATCCATGTGCATTATGAACTTCCCAGGTAAAGGATAAAAAGATATCCTTATCTCCCCTAAAGTATTCTTTTTCATCTTGGTGAGGATTTACTCCTGAAGAGCAGATAACAAAAAAGCAGAATGGGGCACAAGGGCGCTTGTTCCAGTATTACTCTCAAGCAAAGAACATTCCACACCAAGGTTAGTGATAGTATTATTTTAATTTTACTTTAGCATTTATTTATAACCCATGGAAGAATGCGTTGGAGGAGCTCACTCTTTTCCATTCCTGACTACTTACTGCAGGAGAAGGGTGTGTGATATTCTGATAAAATGTGAGACCACTATAGTTAGTCTTCTTCAGTAGTCCTCCAACTTAGCCCACACATAGTATTATTCCATATCAGAAATTGAAATAATATCCTATTAGAGGGACTTTTAAAGATATTATCCTTTAGCCATACCTGATAAATTAGCCCTAACTTATAAAACATCTAAAGAAAACTGTTAGTCTCATTGATATCTTATAGTCAGAAATTTTATTGAACATATCCAACATTTGGTAGGGAAGGGAGATGAGGCACAGAAGAATAACATATTTGAAATTAGAAGCTTGAAGTTTACAATATTAAAATGTGGTAGTATATTAATATTTGTAAGTTCTGAATCACGAAAAATAGTAGGTGGTTTTATAAATGCCACAGTCTCTATTTGCCACCTGATTATACTTTCTCAAGTCTAAAACCAGACACTTTTCTCCAGCTGCCAATTTAAGAGAAGTAGTTAAATTTTTAAAATGTCTTTCCTCCCTTTCTCTCACTCTCTCTTTTTTTTAAAATGCAGCATATATTGCTACTTACCTCCCAAACATTCTAACAGCTATTCTCCACCTGCTTTCTTGTTAATAGAACCTTAATTTCGTTTGGAATGGTAATAGCATAGACGTACTTCATGATTTGAGATCAGTTTAAGCTGGTCAGGAAGTGCAATTCTTTGGCAGTTATTACACTTTCCAACTTTTCTTGCAGTGTGTGTGTGTGTGTGTGTGTGTGTGTGTGTGAGTGTCTGTACATATATAGGTATATGTATATGTATAGTATAATAAATATGTATATATGTATATGTATAGTATTATATATATGTGTGTGTGTGTTTATATATATGTATATATGTACCAGGTGTGTGTGTGTGTGTGTGTATCAGTTGTACATTGGTATCCTGTCCTTCCTTTTACCTCCTTTGAATGTAGACGTGATGCCTATGTTATAGCAGCCATATTATGACTATAAAACCACAAACAACATGAAAAGGATAAAAGAAGTGACTTTCATATTGTGATTATTTAATATACTTCCCTGTCTTCTGATTCTTATTAAATATATTATTAAGTTTTAAGGTTTTTGGTTCTTTAACATCTCTCAAATTAGGAATATGTTAATGGTTTAGAGAAGATCTCAAGCATTCTTTTAATCCCTGGAGCTATGGGGAGATAGATAGTAAAGAAGATGGGTTTTAGCAGCATTTTGAAAGGTCATCTACCTTTCATATTTGGCCTCAGACTTCAGCACCATTAGTATTTACATCTTGAATGATTATTTTAAGAAATGTTGCATCACTCATGCTTTTGTTGGCATGGAGACCAATATTTCATGAAAAATCTCATTGGCAATTATTAGTTAAAAATAATTCAGAAACAATAAAATATTCAAAAAAGAATTCGTAAGAGTTGAACTCTGTGAAGGAATATAAAAATAATCACTTTATTTCACATTTTAAAGTGTACACAGAGATTATGCAATATGGGTTCCTGCATAAGGCACCTATATATGGTAAAATCTCATAGTAATATGGGTATATTTTTCATAGCTACTCAATAACATATTTCTTTCCTTGGGAATATAAAATAATGACTCCTCTTATAGGGATGGTGCATCAGTTTTGACATAATACAGAATATGATGGAAAAAACCCCAATTGCTTAAACCATGCCTATTTGAAAATGTTGATACTCAGAATTGAAATAATTACCACTGTACACAGGGAAACTCCAAAATCTTGTTCCATAAGTTGTACATACAAATCTGTTATGTATCCTAATATACTATTTTCAAGATTCCATTTAGCATGGCCTTTTAGTGACCTGAGGGTAAAAGGTTTTATTATTTATTCGCTTACTATAAAAATCTTCCAAGGGTATGCACACACATAGGTTTTTAGATACTTCCTGCTTCTCCAGCTCATGTTCTATTTACTTTAAAGTTCAAAGTTCTGAGGTTCAGCTCTGTGATGGCTGAGCTTATATGTCAACTAGACTCAATTAAGAGATTCCCGGATAGTATGAAAAGTATTGTCTATCTATGGGTGTGTCTGTGAGGGCTCTTCCAGAGGAAGAGATCAGCATTTGAATTAGTAGACTTCAGTGAAGAAGATGGCCCTCCTGGTGTGTGGATGCTGTTCAACCCAATGAGGGCCCAGTGAGAACCACAAGGTGGAGGAGGGTGCATACGCCCTCCCTCTTTTGGAGCTGGTACATCCCTCTGCTCCTGCCCTCTGACACTAGCCCTCTGGTCCTTGGGCCTTCAGACTTGGATCGACACTTACACTACTTCCCAAATCCTCCTAGTTCTTGGCCCTTGGACACAGACTGGGACTTACACTCCTGGCTCTCAGGCCCTTGGGCTGGGATTGGTGCCACAGCCCTGGCTTGCCTTGGTAACTTGCAAATGGGAGAAGGTGGGATTGCTCAGTTTCAATCATCACTTCAGCCAATCCCTCAAAGAAATCCTCTATGTATCTGTCTGCATAGATCCTATTGGCTTTGTTTCTGAGGAGAACTCTGACCAAAATAAGGTCCCAACTGGATTTTATGACCTGAAATGAATCAGTATTGCCAGAGCGAGTGTTAGCTATGTTTACTAGACATGTGCCTGTCAGTGTGCTCAGTAAGGTTTCTAGAAAAATTTAGTAATTCTTCATCTTGAAAAAAGATTTCTTATTCATGGAGATTTGTAGAAATATTTGTTGCTGTTTATTTTATGATTACTGCTCTTTGTTGGGATTTTCTGTGATGATTATTATTCATTGCTATTTGGAATCAGTCCCCCCCAGAGTGAGTGCTAGATATTCCTACTAGACATGTACTTCCTCAGTGTGCTCAATAATGTGCTACTAGTAGAATTTAGTAACTCTTCATCTTGCAAAAGTAGCTCTTACTCATGGAGCTTTCAAAGGATTTTTTGATGTTGTTTATTTTATGATTATTACTCTTTATTGTTTGATATTGACTTATCTTTCTATTTTAAGTTTAAATTTAATGGAGTCTGTATACTGTTACATTCAGGCAGGTATTAAGTATCTATAATGTGTCATTTACTGATAGGCTTTGGTCAAAACTGACTGATTACATCTTCAAGATCTCATACGAAGTAAGTAATGCACTAAGGCAATACCCCATGTTTTAGCTGAGAACAAGAAGCCCGGAGAGGTTTACTACAGTGTGAAAATGGATAAACCATTTCGATCCACACTCCAAAACCTAGGCAAATTCCAAATCATGTGTCTTTCTCCTGAGGACGAGGGGTCAATCACAGCAGGTATTTAAATGCGTCTGGTAAGCCAGCTCTCATGCCACCACATCTCTACTTTCAGAGTATTCAGAGTGTCATGAGAGCAGCTGTGGTGCATGATCCTAACAAGCTACCTGGATGAGTGAAAATTCAATCATTCGATGAGAAAAGTTGGTCTTTGAAATAGGCTCTGGCAGTAGCTAGTCTAAGAGGGTGATTAGGAGCACAGGACATTGACCTTGAAGTCCAGATCTTTTGAGTTCATATCTCCATTCTTTGCTTGTTGCTTCACTTTCTTAAGCCATAAAGCCTCTTTCGTCATCAGAAAAATTTAATAATAATTAAAATAATGACCTGCTTCACAAAGATTTTAAGAATCAAATGAGATACCCTTTATAAAGGGCTCCTATGGCACCTGGCACTTATTAGGTCCCCAGACATTCTAGAGGAGCCAAAAGGGGAGTCCAGAGATATGCTATCATAGACTGGACTCATGTCTGAGTCTGCTGGAGACTGGAGAGGTACTGGGAAGAGAGTTACCCCTGCCCCCCCAAAACCATGCTGAAGTGTTCAAGAGGAACTTGCCTGGGGACACTATGAATAAAACAAAGTGACCCTTTCTTTATCTACTGACCACTGCTAGAATGCTTACAGAATCAGTCTTGATGTTTAATGATGATGAGATACCACTAACATGATCATACAGGTGCCTAAAAAGTGCTTTGTTGCTAGTCTGAAGAATAGCTGTGGTCTCTGTTATAGGCCTCTCCATTATCTGAGTGCCTGTGTTCTTCGACTTGGGCTGTAAAATAAGACAACTCAGCCAGCTGCCCCTGGTAAAACACTCAAAAGGGCATTACAAGTGAAGTCAATAAATCCACCTCTCCCAACTGAACAACTGCATCTTCCTAGACATCACTGAGATATCTGATGTCACCATCTATCTTCCCCTCTTCTGGTCTCCAGGTGCCTAGAAATATGTACCCTTGTTGAAAATCTCCAATTCCATTTCATAGATACGGGAAAGCAACTTTGTAGCTATAAATCAGATCCCTGATTCTTCCTGCATTAGTTTATCTTTTCCCATTCTGTCCTAGAAAGATCTATTTTATTTTCTCAGTCTAAAGAGAAAGTTGGCTAAACATTAAATGTTGCTTTTCATGTCAATTACCTAGACAATTATGTCAATAACTTTGAAGGGCTTCTTTTTTGTTCCTGGTTTTTCAACCAACCTTTCTCACCGAGAGCCCACTTTCCCTCTGCTTTTCATTGTTATTAGGCATCTGCTGACTGAGAACAAGGAGTTTGCTTTATGGTGTGGTGTAGGAGGTTTCAGTGTGCCAAAACTTCTTTGCTGCAGAACTTTGGAGTGGTGAGACATTAGGCAACAGTCTATTTAGCCCCAGACATACACCAGTAAGTGGCTGCAGCAGACATAATAGCTGACATTTGTGAAAATACCTCATAACTCTATACTAACCATCCTCCTAGAATAGGAATTAGGAAAAAAAAAAGTGGGGGTGAACAATTCAGATCCTGATGAAAATGTCCTCAGTTCACCACTAGCTGGGACCCACCCCCACTGCAGTTCTGTTATTAACTGCTCCATTGTGGCCAAAGGACAGAGGAGAAGTTTGAACAGTGCTTTATAATTAGTGCCTGTTATAGTGCCAGTTGGCTGGCTCATGTTGAAATAGGAACAAGGCAGGTCAGACATCAAAACTCAGGGGAAGACATTAAAGCATTGGACTTCTTGAACTCCCTTTATCTGCACTACCATAGTCCTACAACTGGGCAACCCTTCATAGCACATGTCTATTTGTCTTCTAGTACTTTTGTGAGGATCACAGTCCAGCTCACTGACCAACCAACATGGGAATTTTTCTAACTGATTCTCTATCAGGATTCCTAAAGTTCAGACTGGTAAGATTACTTATCCAGTTCCACAGCTATGTTGGAAGCCCCTGACTGCCAATAACAAAGGAAGATTTTAAATCTTTTTTACTTTAACAAGCAGTTTTGAAAACTGGGGTGGTTCCCGGAACCTCCTTCCCTGATGAGTCATTGAAATCTGTTATCAACCCTATGAAGGGGACAGAGATCATTGAAATTCTCAGATAATCCCCAATCACATTCTTGCTACAAACCTGGCCTCTTGACTTAAAAGATCTTCACTAAAACTGCTAAGAGCTTCGAGAACTAGGATCCATTTGAGAAGTGTTGACTTGTGGGATGGGCCAGAATTGAGCAGAAAAAAGATGACAGAGAGGCAAATATGGATTGAAAACCCATTCCTGCATGACAGATGGGTTGTGTAGTTTTAAAATCCTACCATCCTATCCTTTTATGACCAGTAAAGCAGTCCAATTTAAACCACGCGACAGTTCTATCATTCATTTATAAACCATAACCAGATAAGAATCTCTTCCTACAGAATTTAAACATGATATTAGAAACAGACACTGATTTGCTGAGAAATTAATGGTACTTTCCAGAAGTCATTTGAGTAGGTTCTTAGAGAAGAATAAAATGTCCAATTCAAGAAAAGCCATCTGTTTTTTAAATCTCTAAAACGACCTTCTCAAAACCTTTAGTCTTCAAGCCTTCTGCTCTTCTCATTATTTTAATGGGCTTTTCTCCAATTTTCTTTCCCATATAGTTATAAATGAAGACAGCTGTACCAAAGAAGAAATGGTGAAAAAGGCCTCCAGCTTCGAGTTGAGAGTCTTGCAGGGTTGCCTGTGCTTCTCAGAAGACATCCCAGTGTGGGAAACCAAGTGAGGTAAATGGGAGAGAGAATGTTCAAGGAGAATTATTTCCCAGTATTCATGCTGATCCAGTGGTGATCTTTTATAGCTCCTGCAAAGGCAAGAAGGGAATGACTGTATAGTGACCCAAGCACTCAGCTGGGAAATAAGCAACTTGCAATTAGCTCCAGCTCTGCCACCACTGAAGAGTGTGATCTAAGACATGTCACTTCTCTTCCCCTAACTCATCTAAAAAGTGAGTAGATTAAATCATAACTGTAGCACTTTTTTTGCTCTAACAGTTGATATATGGTGTTGAAAACTGTGTGACATAATAGAAATAAATATCTTTTGGAAAGCAAAATTCCAGTTATATGCTATATGACCCTGATCAAGTGAGAGGTCTTAGTTTCTTATTCATAAAATAAAGAGAATCACACTCACTGAAAGTGCAGTTGTGAAAATGGGAAATAACATATGATAAATACCTCAAAAAGTCCCCAGAGTGTAGATGTCTTTAAATGAAAAAATAATTCAATGATGTGATGACTTCATCCCAAATGCCTTATACTATGAGGCAAAGTTTTAGGTTGTCTTCTGTCCCCTTGATTAGTAATATGAAGTCTGTTACTTTGTAGGAGTGAAGGTGATTCAAAGCTCCCAACTCTGTGTGAATGAAAAGGCAACTCTGTTCCAGGATCTCTTGGAAATGGTGTGGGACATTGAGCCCCATTGTACAGTCATGTCTCTACCCTTCTAGTTAAGATGTGGATGTGTAGTGGTCCTGAGGACTTTGCTACCCCTCTCTACTCTGTTGGGAAGTTCTTTGGGGAAGGAAAATGTGATGAAGCATGGCCAATTGCTTTACTCACATCCTGAAAATGCAAAGTCCTATCAGCTTATAGAGTTCAAGAATAACCTCTTTGAATGCTTTTTCTGACATTCTTGAACACTTGAGAATTGGGCAGGACACTGAAGTATGGAGAGTAAGCAAAGGATTGCTAAAGACGTTCACTTAAGCTAAACCAATGTTTCAGCCAAGTTGAGAATTTGTCAGACAACAGGTTCTATCTTAGGAGGAAAAATATACCCATCTTTTCTTAGATTTCATTAACAACAAATTTCTTTCACTTACAGAAACATGGATCATGCAACACCATGGATATTTTACCTGGAGGAATATAAATTCTTGAAGTCTTTTGTATCTGTAAAAGCCAAAGCTAATTTGCAGTTGTAGAATTGATAATGTATTCATATCCTCTCCAGATTATGGGATTACTTGATCTTTTCATTAAGTGTGGACTGAAATTCTGTCCTCTAGAGGTCACCAATGCACCAAACTTGAAGGCTGCAGAGGCTTCCAAAATGCTGAAGAATAGCCAAGTGCCCTGCTTATATTTGAGTGAAAGAGGAAAAAAAAAAAGAGGCAACTATATTATTCTAACTGCTGCTCTCCAGCTACTCTTTTAAGATGTAAAAAATTTTGTTTGAAACAAAATGATTATTCTTGATTTATTTTGGCTTTTCTCTGTACTGATCTAGATGAAAGAAACTCTTACATGATTAAATGCTTCTTAACTAACAGCTTAATTGTAGAAGTCAGAGAAGAAACTCTCTTATCCAGGAAAAACACTGATACAGAAATAGGTTAGTTTAGCCTTCATTAAATGAGTGTGACGGTGGGGCTCTGGTTAAGGCAGAAGCCTCCGCAGTGCACTGTCCTCAAGGGGCCTGGGCACAGGGAAACATGGCCCCTTAGGAACTATTATGAGATCATGTAAAAGGAGCCTGACTCAAGTACTTAGATCTCTGCTGGCAAATCAGAACTTGCACATAAAGGGATGACTTTGGTAGTCCAAAAAAGAACCTTGTCATAAAAGTGGCCAATTGGGAAGTCCTAATGGGACTTTTCTTCTATAGTTCGCCTTTTTAGTTAGTCTGATGCTTTAGTCTTCCTGTGCAAGGCTGATTGCCTCGCTTGGAGAGAACGTGCCTTGAGAACAATACTACCTGTCGGCACCCCGTGGGCTTGAACTATGAGCTCAACAGCTGACTATGGGGTGAGTTGGGACCTATAGTGGCACAACCCTCTGCTGGTGGACTGTGCTGCTCCAGGCGTGACCTGGGAGTTACCACCAGCCAGCCGTTCACAGCATTGTTCCCGCAGTGCTGGTAGCTCTCTGAGGAGAGGAATTCTTATACCACAGCTTTCCCAGGGCCCAGACACTTGCCAGCAGCTGACCCATCAGGAAATGGCCACTCCCCTCTTCCTTCCCACATTCCTTCCTGAGCATTCCCCAGTCTTAGGTGTGGTCAATCCTCAGAAGATCTGTTGGAATTGATTGACAAGAAAACAAAACCTTCCTCCAGATAAGAAAGATCACAGCACTACAGGAACTCTCTTTGCTTCTGGATGAGGCAGGCCTCTCACTCTCTCCCCCTTCACATCTCCACTGCTGACTGTGTAGTTTCTTATCACCTCTTTAGGATATGTGGAACAGTCCTGCAAACAATGAGCTCAGTTTGAGTAACTATTTTTAATGACTAATTCAAATTGAAGTAAAACAACTTGTCCTAGAGAGTCTGTAGTGGTCTTTCTTGGTGTTCACAGACATTTTTCTTTAGCACTAAGAAAGAATGAAGGAAAATTTTATTTTTGAACTACTTGGTGTTCCTTTAAAAGCTTCTGATCCTGCAGAGATCTGGAAGCTTAGGAAAAGATGACACCACTTTTTCTACACTTATTCTAGAGAATCCTGTAACATGAATGATATCTTAAGGAGAATGGCAGAAGACTATTCAATGCTTTGGTTTAGCCAGGTTGAAAATTGTGTTCCTGACCTTTATCCATGAAGTCAGACGGATAGCTTTCCTGGGGACTCTGCTGTTTAATCTTGGTTTCAGTTTGTTTAGCTATAAGCAAGACTCCCCTGCCTCTGTTTTCTTATTGGTAAAATAAAAGGGTTGTATATAATCTTCTCTGAGGTCCATACTGAAGCTCACATCTACTCTGAGAAATGAAGGCTTTATAACTGAGGACCAACTGCACCTTGTCAGCTGTATTAGCCTCTGGAAGTTGCCATAACAATGTACTAAACACTGAGTGGCTTCAAACAACGCTAATTTATTTTTTCGCTGTCTGGAGGCTGGAAGTCTGAAATCAGTGTCAGCAAGGCCAAGGTATCTCTGGCGCCTCTAGGGATGAATCCTTCCTGTCTCTTTCACTTCTAGTGGTTGCCTACAATCCCTGATGTCCTTGGAATTGTGATAGATAGATGTGTCACTCTATATTCTCCAGTGTGTCTTCACATTGTCTTCCTTCTCTATGTTTGTTTCTGTCTTCAAATTTCCTCTTTTTGTAAGAGTATAGTCATATTGTACAGACCTGCCTTTAACTTGATTATTTTTGCAAAGAACATATTTCCAAATAATGTTACAATTTGAGGTTCTGGGGGATTGAATTAAGACCTCAATTTATCTTCACTTGACCCATAACAGGAAACAACTAGCAAATTTCTCTGTGCTAAGTATGTGTTCTTTGACCCTTGGGTATACTCTTCGTGCTGCTCTGAGTCCTGAGCAGGTCTACATGGTTCATGAATCACATCAGGCAGTTGCCTATGTCTCTAGCTTTCAGCTGGGTTCAGTAATGACAGGAGTTAGGATGGAGGAGAGTGAGGCTGGTAGGATGAGGGTGGAATTTATTCCCCAAGGGGACCTTTCCCTTGGAAGGTAAGTATAGGAGATGCTGTCCACACAGATTTCTTTGCTTCTGAGGACCCTAAGTTATTGTCAAAACTTCAAGTTTAAGGTCAATAATTCTTTCCTTCCTACCCCTTCACTTTTGTTTCTCTACAGTGCACCCATCAGATAACTCACTTAGAATGCATCATCTGTTTTCTACAAGGATCCTGACCCCATTCTTAATGACTGATTTCTTAGAAGTTCTAGGTGTTAATTAGACCCAGAGGAGTCTCAGCAGAGACAACTCTTGTAATTTGGTGAAACATGGCTGCCTTTGGGTAGTTCCTGGTTCAGGAAACATGCAGAAGTCCAGCTCTTTTATAGAGCCAGAGTAGCAAAGCAGGTACATGGCTTGGTGAGTGTCTGGATGAGGTAGGTTCAGACACACAAAGGTTCATGGCCACATGGGAACAGCCCTCTTGGTGTGGTTTCACATCCCAGAGCCAGGCTGGCTTTGCCTCTTGAGTAAAGATAATCAAGCTCACTTGGATATTCTGTCTTGTCCCTGCCTTGCTGCCCCCTCTGGAGGACTACAGTGCATCTTCTTGTCCAATATTTAGAACTTCTTTAATAAAGCAGTGTTCCTTTATAAAATTATTTTGCATGTTATAATTTTAAAGTCAATTTTAGGACAGTGTTAGCAAGAGTGCTAGGGAAAGTGTATTCATGTCAGATACGCCATTGAATATTTCACCTGATTTTCCATTTTCCAGAAGAAAAAAGAGAGACATGTGAATGGAAGAGTCCAGTGGCAAGGTCTAGAATGACATATTCTTAGACTACCCTGTGAAGTAGGTATGGTTCAGGACCTGCTTAAATAAATGAGGAAACTGAGTTTTTGAGCAGTTTGGCAAATTGCTCTGTTTGCTCAGCTAGTAAACTTATAAGGGCTAGCATGCAAACCCTGGTTTTCAAATTCCATTATTTACTTTTAAAAAGGTGTGTTTATTTTCACTCTGATGTTTCTCAGCCTTTAAAAATGAACATCTGTAGCCTGTGATCAAGCATCAGGCCTTTCCTTCCTCCCACTGTCCAAGTTAGTGCTTTACACTGGGCATCCTGAGGACTTTCTTGCATGGAAGAGGGAGAGAAAAGCACCAAGGGCATTGCATGACTGCTGAACTCCCATGATTTTCCTCCTAGGATGAGGTTTCACCATGTTTTTCAAGGTGATCTAGAACTGGTGAGCTCAAGCAATCCTCCTATTTCAACCTTCCAAGTTCCTGGGGTTACAGGCAATGAGCCAATATACTTGGCTTTTTAGCAGTTCTGGGAATCAAACCCAGGTATGTCTGGCAAGCACTCTACCATGGAGCCAATCCCCAGCCCTGAACTCTCATGCCTAATGCCATTTCTCTGTGTCTGCCTTGGGATGATATTCCTTGGAATGTCATCTACTACACTTCAGGTATGTCCTTTTTACTATTCTTCCTTCATAGTATGTCAGTCTCCTTCATTCCACTCTGAGTGTTCCATGACTGTTGCTTTACTCTGTTTTGAACCTGAGATAAATTCTACACCCACATAAATTTACTAACAATGTCTGTTGAAACTTTACTGGCTTAGTTGACCTCTGCTGTGGCCATGAAAATGGACACTGACACTTAAGGGTGGGAATTAAGCCATGGATATGAAATGTCTTTTCAAATGTACAAGAAAGGGGCTCATTACTCAAAAACAAAGAAACATACCCAGTTCAGCATTTGTGGCTTAAGTTTCTGGTTATACTTAAAGAACTCTGAATTGGTTTGCACTAGATTTCTTACTTCCTCTCTTTTAAAGAAAAAAAAATCACTCATTTAAAAGTAGAAAGGTCTTTTTGGATACCAAGTGGATTTTTCCAAATCACATTTGGCTTAGTCAGGTGTGAAGGGATGAGAAAGGCTTAAATTCTGTTTTCCTTAAAGCCCACCTGGGTTTAAATAATAAATGGAAAATATCTTACTAAATTCATTTGAATTGTTCTGGAACTCAAACATTTGGAAAGGCATTATGATATTTGAGAATTCCTGAGTTGTTTCAATTTTACCCTGGACATTTTCTAAGTACCTTATTACCATCCCAGTTTTATTATTCTAGGCATACAAAGAAGCAACAGGTTTTCTTTTTAAAGATGAAAAAATCATATATAAAAAGAGAAAAGGAACCTGAAAAGGATAGGAAACAGCTCTCGAAAGTCATTATTTTGGAGGTGTAACTCAGGGAAGAGCCTGTTCTCAACATGCTTGAGGTCTTGAGTTCAATACCCAGCAACAAAACAAAACAAAACACTCTCGTTTCTGGTTTCCATTCAGGGGAAGGAGAGTGGAACAAAATGAACCCGTATTATAACAAGACAAAAGTATTATGAAACATACCTAAATAATCTGCATGGCACGCAAATTTACCTGTGTTCAGTTGCCTACTCTTGTCAGACTTATTTTCCTAAATGCCACTTTCATTACACTACATTCCTGTGCAAGCACTTGACCTGTTTCCTCATTGTCCACTGAGTCCAGTCTGCATTTCTTTCTCTAGATTTCATAGCTGTTCAGGATAGTATCCATCCTGGTTTCTTGCTGTTGCATGAAGGATGGTGTCAGAAAAAAAAGCCTCAGTTAATGAACCAAGTCATCCTGAGAAGGGTGAGGTTTCCCTACTTGAAGAGTTCACAGAAGTGGAAGAGGAACTTGCAGACACTGTTCTTGGGGGATGCAGAAACCCCATACAGGTTATTGAAGCAGCCTTAAGGTCCAGCTTGCTGATCTTAGTAAAAATGTGGGGATGTGGCCACAGAAGCATGACAGAATCCTTATTATTAATACTGGTCACAAAGTTCAAACAGCAAGTAACAATGAGGCTTCATAGGCACCCCTTCAAGCTGCTGCAAAGTGTCCCCAAGTTATTTCAGGAATAGTTCAAATAGTAGAGGCATCTTGAAGATAAAGGTGAGAATCACAGGGTTCTTATGCTGGAAATAGGGAGGTGGTGGTGGTGGGGTAAACCCTTCTCCTGTCAAATGGTTTATTATAAGTCTAATTTGGATTCTCTGAACTGCAAACATGCTTGAGCATATTTGGTAGATTGGAGGGAAGGGCCAAGAAGATTGCATTTGCATAAAGAACCAATATACTATCTGGTGCATGCTGCTTTCTCCAGACGTAGGGTGGGGAGAGTGGGTGATTATGAATACAATATGAGCTGTCACTCTAAACACTGGCAGCTCAGCTTCCATAGATTTATGCCTGAGCCTAGGTTCAGAGGAAGCTGCAAATAAAAACTGGAGGAGTTGTTCTCCTGCAGAATAAAAATTAGCACTATATTTGGACCAATGCACAGAATAATAGAAAATTCAGTTTTTCTAACTCCATTATCAGATACAGATATATAAAAGCTTTGCTGCAATTGGGTTTTTTGTTTTAGATTTTTAATTGATGACCATAACATTAGAGATTTTACCTGGAAAAGAGACAAGCAAAGCCCACCTAAAAAATTATTGTAATAAGTAGTATTAGGTATCATCATTGCGTATTCTTCCACAATACTTATTTCATTTTTTCTTCTAATAGTAAAAATCACAGGAAATTTATATTAGGTGATTATGAATATATTACATGAGTTATATTTCCTTATTTCATTGAAATATCATATTTGAAAGAGAAATCTATTATTTTCTAACAAACTGCAATGGATTGTTCATTACCTAATTTAATTGATGCTACATGCTGACCTCAAGTTACCAAATGCAAAAGTCATCGATCTTATTATCTTGGCAACTCTTTCAAGACAATGGGAGAAAGATTCTTTTCCTTCCCTTGCATATTTGTTATGGATGACAGGAATAAATAGAATGTTAATCCTAATTAATCATATAATTATGTGTTATGTTACTAAAAATGATGACATCTTGTATGATACTTTCTAAGTAAGGCAAAAAGAATCTCATCATTTTAGAAGTTGATATTCCCAACAAAGAATGGAATAGAATCAAAGTCTTGGAGCAAAAAGGTAAAGAACAATTAACTCACACACTCAATCACCAATTGTACTGATTCCGTAGTCATATATCTAGGGTGACCCAAGTGTATAATCAAAAACCACAATTAGAATCACCTGTTCCATGGAAATATTTTGCATCCAATGTGGATCTTAAGAATTAGCAAAAAGCCGAAATTCCTTTAGGCCTCTAAACATCTTGTTAATAATAGGGTTAGATCCCCAGGCTAATTGGAGTTTAGTGTAGTCCAAAAACATGAAGTTCTGTTCAAACTGGACCAACATTTTTGTGTGTTGAAGATCAAGGAACTTTTTACCTTGAGACTCCTAAGAGAACAAAATCAGGAGAATGAAATGAAAGGGAAAATATCATGAAGAAAAATAGAAGTGAAAGGCTTTGGAAAGGAAGCATTTAAGCTGGCAAGATATTTGAAATAGGTGACTATCTGGTTTTCTAGGGTGGAAGGGTTTCTTGGGATCCAGGGCTTTTAGTACTTATACCACTTGTGACAAGTTGGTCACTTATTGTTGAGATCATACTACCCAACTTCTTCACTTTACACATGAAAATCTAAGGCTCGGTTATGAAGTGACTGATATCTTAATCCATTTGTGCTGCTATAACAAAATATCTGAAACTGTATAGTTTATAAAGAACAGAAATTTAATTTCTCATGGTTCTGGAGACTGGGAAGTGCAAGACCAAGGTGCTGGCAGATCCAGTGTATGGAGAAAGCTGGTTTGCAGAGGGCCATCTTCTTATTGTGTCTTCACTTGGCTGATAAAGAAACTCTTAGTTTGCTTCTTGTTGGGGCACTAATCCCATTGACAAGAATACCACTCTTGGGACTTGATTATCTTCCAAAGGCCCTTTCTTCTAATATTGTTATATTGGAGGTTAAGATTTCAACACATGAATTTGGGGGCTCACAATTATTTGATCCCTAACGTTGATCTTGCTCCCTTAACTTACAAGGACACTTATTTAGTGGATTAGGGCCTATCTTTATCCAGGTGATCTCATCTTCAGATCCTTACCTTACTTGCACCTGCAAAGAAGACACTTATTCCAAACAAAATCATATTCACTGTCTGAAAGTAGACGTATAACTGGGGATGGACACCATTCAACTTATTATAAGAGTATTTCTTGGAAATTAGGGCTTAATATGTTTAACATTAATACAAAACATCATTATTTGGTGGGAGTAAGAAAGCAGTGATAGAAATAAAATTGTGGCAACGTGAAGTTAAATATGGAAGCTATCTTTTCATTCCAGCATAGTCCTAGCCAGTAGGGATAAAAACAACAACAACAACAACAAAATCTATGACCTACCTTTAGGAGGAAGGTACAAGCAAGAACTCATCTCAGAATCTTAAATAGATAGGCTATGGTTCAAGGAATAACTTTCACTCCCAGTGATAAAAATAACTAAGGAGGTTCCACCTTCAGAAATTAGGCAAATGTCAGATTTGCTTTTGATTGGTTTACCTTGAGACGCAAAAAATATTGGATAAATGATGTATAATGATTAATTCCCTATCTTACCTCTAGTGTTTGAACTTGGCCACATGAGCTAGAAGATGGGACTAAGGGCCTATAGCAGATGCTGTGGTTTGGATATGCTTAAAGTGTGTCCCTGTGGTTCATGCATTAAACTTTAATTCCTATGGTGAGGTATTCAGATGGCAGAGACTTAATCTGACCATTGTATCTAGTGGTAGAGTCTTTGGGAAGTAATTACGACTAGATAAGTTCATCAGGTAAAAAGCTCCCATGATTAATGTGGCTTTATAAGAAAAAAGGAGACCAGACACACACACACACACACACACACACACACACACACACACTCAATCCCGTCCCTTTCCTTTTATGCCCTGTGCTTCCTCAGGACTTTGCTGGCAAGATATTCAGGTCTGTGCATCCCCAGAACTGTGAGCTCAAAAGACCCCTTTTTTTGTAAACTTACCCAGCCATAAATACTTCACTATAGTAATAGAAAACAAACTAATACAAGTAGAGAGTACTGCTTAAAAGTTAATGGTAATGAAAAACATAACTACAGCAGCAATATATTAAAACTGCTATAGGAGAAATGTATCAAGGTATTTCTACAAGGAATTTCTATAACTCAGAAAAGTAACAACTTCCCTTTGATTCACACTTTCCCCCTCAGAAATTACTGTGCTTTTCAGTTCATAATATTTAGTAATTTCCCTTGAGATGTCTCTTTTAGCCTAAGGGTTATTTATATGTGTGTTCCTTAGTTTTCAATGATTTGAACATTTTCTAGTATCTTTCTGTTATGGATTTCTCATTGACTCACTTGCAGTCGGAGAACATACTCTGTATGTTTTCTATTCTTCTAAACTGGACAAAAATTATTTTATGGTCCAGAATACAGTCAATTTTAGTGAGTTTTCCATAGACACTGTAAAATGATGTGTATTCTACTGCTTAATGAGTCCTTTTATAAATTTCAATTAGTTGAAGATGTTAGTATAGATCATATTTTCTATATTGATACTGATTTTCTATCTACTTGTTTAATTAATTACTAGGAGAAGGGTATCAAAAATCTCCAATTATAGTTATGCATTTGTGTGTTTTTTCCTTTTATTTCTGTAAATAATGCTTTTGAATCTCTTCTACTTGCTAAATACAGATTTAAGATTATTATAGATTTTTGATAATTGCCACTGTTTTCACTATGAAATGCCCTTCTATAGGCCTGGAAATAGCCCTTGCTCCAAAGGCTACATTTTTGGATATTAATAATGGTCACTCCAGATTTCTTTATATTGATGTTTTTATGGTATATTTGTTATCTTGTGTTTTCTGTTGCTATAACAGAACACCACAAATGCTGCAATTTATAAATAATAGAAGTTTATTTGACTTATTGTTTTGGAGGTTGAGACTAGCCAATGGTGTTGGCCTTCATGATTCACCATAGCATGCAGAAAGGGAAAAGAGAGTAAAAGACTGAATTCACAGGTCTTTGATAATTGGCATTAGTCCATTCATGATGGTCAGGCCTTCTTACAACTTAAACACCTCCCATTAGGCCACCTTCCAACTCTGTTGCATTTGGGATTAAGTTTCCAGTATATACTCCCTGGGGAACATTTTCAAACTGTAACAATGGGTATGGCTACAATTAATTTAATAAAAATGTTAAGTGAAAATTTGGTGTGGAGTCCTGGGCCCACATGTATATAGCATAAGTAGTGCCCTTTTGTATACATCACTTCTTTTATCCTCATGACACTGAGTGGTTAAGTGTGAGTGTGAGGTCAGAAAGGTTCACCCCCCAAACTACATAGCTAGTATCTGACTGGGTGAACCTAGGTCCTCAAATTTTAATTCAGGTCATTTTTCATCCTTAACATGTCTCTTTAAGAAATAAAGTTTTCTTTCTTGAGTTCCTGTTGAATTGCTTATTTACTAGAATTTTTGGTAAGATACTTTATCTTTTTATTTGTAGACCCTCATTTTTCTTCTCCTGAAACTAATTATCTGTACGTTAGACCACTTGGTGCTTGACAGGTTTTATTGCTATGTCCCCAAGCTTTCTAATATGTTCTGATATTTTCTTGCACAGAATCTGATGTTCTGTTAGATATCATTCAGTATAATTTTTCATCTCAAAAAGTTAAATGTTAGTCCTCTCTATATCATTGTAATATATTTGTAATTTTCTTTTAATGTGCGTTCCTGCTAATTATATCAACTCTCTCACTTCTAGGTCTGTCTCTTCTGGTTGTTTTTTCTCCTTGTTATGGATTACATATTCCTGCCTCTTTGTATTCTAGTATTTTTACTG
The DNA here is from genome assembly GCF_021218885.2 of Marmota monax. NCBI lineage: Eukaryota > Metazoa > Chordata > Mammalia > Rodentia > Sciuridae > Marmota > Marmota monax. Next base: position 10,979,049 of record NW_026693245.1, read on the forward strand.
TGTACCAGATATTATGAATTTTATTTTTGTGTTTGCAAGTTTTGTCTTATTTTTAAAATTTTAATTTTTATATATGACAGTAGAATGCATTACAATTCATACAACACAGATAGAGCACAATTTTTCATTTCTCTGTTTATACATATACTTGCCAGTTTTTATTGTTTTCCTTTGAGGAATGTTAGAACTTTTTCCTGAAGAAAGTTAAGTTAGTTACATTTTTCATCTGATCCTTTTGGAATCCATTTTTAAGCTCTTTGAGGATGGGTCTACAGTAGCTTTATTCTAAACTGAGTCACCTCCACTTTTAGGGTGTGTTCTTTTTGTCTCTACTAATTGGCATGCATATTCAATGAGGTCTGTGCACTTGAAGTTGAAGAAAATTGAACAATTTGCAGGCCCAGGTGAGCTCCAGGAATTGGTCTTAGCTACCGTGGTGTTTACTTTTTCTCTCAAATGTTTTTCTTGCTGATAACAAGTGTTCATTGATATTTAGCCAATGACTCAAGAGAACCCCCTTTCAGATATTTGAGCCTTTTTCTCTATGTAGCTTTCTGTTTTCAGAGATTCTCTCCTGTCAATTCTAGAAATCACATCTTCCCTGAACTCAGATATTTTCGTGCTAACCTCCAGAAGACTGCTTATCTCTGTTTGGATTCCTCTCCCTGCACTAGAGTCTTGAAATCGCCTTGGGCAAATGAAGACAAGACTCATTTCTTTCTTTTATTTTCCCTCTCCAATGTCAAAAGTCCTGATCTCTTTTTTTATTCCCTCCATGTCTAAAGTTATTGTTTTCATAGCTCATAATTATTCATCGCTTGCAGGTAATTTCATCCCCTTTATTCATTGTTAGTCAGAAGCAGAAGTTAATAATTTTATATATATATTTACATGAATAAATGTTGATTCTTAAGGTCATAAGTTCATAAGTTCAGGGCTTATGGTTTAGTTCTTGTTTTAAATGTCTTACTGGTTAATTTTTATTTCTAATTGCAACTCAGATATCTCAATCTTAACATTCTTCCCAAACTAAACTTTTAATTTCCACACCCTCACCTTGATGTTCATCCATTGGTTCTTACCATTTTAGTATATGGCATGAACATCCATCCAGCAGCGTGGGACAAGAACCTGGAAGTTCATCAACTCATCCCTGTCCTTCAAATCTCATGCTCAGCTTACAAACAGTCCTATCAATTTGATTTCTAAGATATGCCCACATGTATTCCGTTCTTGTCATGCTCACTGACAACAATTTGACCATCAACTGTCTTCTTCTCATAACTTCTATGATTTCTTTTCTTCTCTTCCTTCTATTTATTCTATATACAACAGCAAGAGTAACATCCTCTCAAATGTAAATGGAATTATATCATTATCCTACTTAAGACAGTCCATGGCTTCCTTTGCATTCAGAAAAACTTTCAGACTCCTCACTACAGTCCATGAGGCCCCAGAAACTCTAACTGCTGTCTGTCTCATCAGCTTCATGCCTCATCACTATCACTGTTGTTCACTAAGTGCTGACCACACAGTCCTCCCTGCAGCTGCTGTGTCCTGTCAAGGCCTTTGCACATGAACTTTCTTTCTTGGATTGCACTTTCCCTACTATCCCTGTGGTACTGTCTTCTCCTTAGTATCATAGCTCATCCACCACCTTCTCTGGGATGTCTTCCATGACCATGCTATTTAAAAATTGCACCTAATGCATTTTGGTATTTCAGTTCTTTGTTTCCTTCATGAAATTATCAATCCCTTATTGTAATTTTTCAATTTTAATTGTTTGCATTTCTTCCCATTAAACTATAATCTCTACAAGGAGACCGACAGGGATCTACCTGCCAGTGTTGCTTATTGTTGGCCTTTTGACACCTACCAAAGTGCTTGGCTCTGTCCTTGTCCAGGCTTTCTGCCTAGTGGAAATTTCCAAACAGCAAAACTTAAAGGAGGAGAAGCCAAATACAAGGAAAATGTTACTTCACTGACTTGAGGAGATAGATATCTTAGTTTATGGAACCTGAGGTTACTAAAATTGCTTAATTGAAATAATCGATTTATTAGGTCAACATGGAGATGATAAAATAGGTGAGAAAAGGATGAATTAATATATCTGGAAGGACTCTACATGGTAGCTTTATACAAAGCAGAAGTGGGCATAGAACGGTAGAACAACATTAAATATTGGCAGTGTCTGTCTTAATAGTCAGTACATAATTGGTGAATCAGTGAAAAAACAGCCCCCATCAACAAAGGACGCTTCCTCTTCAAATGGGGAAGATGCTCTGGACAATTCATTTTACTTCACCCTCAGGTCATGGGAATTCAGTTTAGTGTGTCTTATTGTGACTGATTGTAGAGTGAACAAGGCTGTCTAAAATACTAAAAGCAAAAGTGTTCTCTTTACTTCTAACTACATTTCCCCTTTTCTCTAAAAGTGAAGGGCTTTATCTAGTGTCAAAACTACCACTCTTGGTTGGGAACATAGCTCAGTGGTCGGGTGCTTGCCTAGCATATGGAAGGCCCTAGATTTGATCCCAGCAACACAAAAACACAATAAAACCATCCTTCTCACTACCATTCCACAGATGAATCTAGAATTCAGGGTGTTCAGGAATCCTGATGTTCCTTCAGGAATTTCTGTGTTATTCTTAGGATAGGGTGTAGAAACTGCATCATCTCTATCCCATCCCATAATCATGCATGTGTCTGTTAAAGCAGTAGCCCATGGAAAGTGGGAGGTTTGCAATGATAAAGCAAACAAAAAGGTCTTCCTAGTAAACATCAGCTTTATTCCTTCTTTTCATAATAGTATCTCTAAAACAGTCAACATTAATGTTACTTCTTGTTTTGAAATAAGTTATTCCTGATCCTTCTAGTTTCTTCCTGTTTCTTGAAAAATGAGACAATATTATATATTTGACACCCATGATATTCCAGATACTAGAGTCTTTACTATTATATATTTGCACTTGCATATAATTTTCATAAAAACCTAAGAAATAGTTATTATTGGTTACAATAATTTTGTACATCAAAAAATGAAGTTCAGAGAAATTAAATAACTTCTTTATGTTCACACAGAAGATAACTGGTGAAGGTAGGGTTGGAACCCAGCTCTCTTCCAAACCATTGAACAGAAAGTTCATTAATTCTAGAAAACTGTTTGCGACTCCAGTATGAAGCAATCTTGACATGGTACATGTGGTCTTTGTGTGACAGGGCCTGGTCCAATGATCACAGTTCTGCACACTATTTGGAGAGGACAGTCAAGTTCTTGCCATGCACATGCCCTTTGGGGTTTAGAGACAGATGTTCTCAGTTTGTCTGCAACCAATTGTATTTACATACATCAGCTTTGTTCATTTTTCTCTTTCTTTTTCTTGCTTTTGGACAAAACAACATGAGATACTCTTCATCAAAATGTTTACTTTTTTAAAACCATCAGAATTTTTACTGTTTTAAAACCAACAGAATTTTCAGAATTTGATTCACAGATTACCACAATCCCCATTGTGGATTCTAGAACATAGGTGAGAAATGGCCCTTATAATTATTTAACAAATATTTGGGGAGCATCTATGGAGACTTAGGCACAATTCTAAACATAAGGGGTGTCGATGTGAAGTGAGAACCCAGAGTCATTGAGCAAGGAGGAAAAACAAACAATTATGTCATAAAATAATATTTCAGAGATGACAAGTGCCATAAAACAAAACAAAACAAAAACAACAATAACAAACAGGGCTATGTATTAGTAGATTACTAGGGAGGAATTAGTTTATATTAGATAATCAGGGAAAGTTGAGTGTTTACATGAGCAACAAGCTTGATCTGTCTGAGGCACATGAGGAAATTGAGATACGTGAGGATCGAGTAAATTATCCATGTGCAGGCCAATAAACTTAATGGCTCAGTTAGAACTGGAGTCTACGTTCTTCAAATTATTTTCCTTTCTTCCTCTTTTAGACTTTCCTTTTTTTTTTTTTTTTGGTACTGGGGATTGAACTAAGGGGTACTCAACCAATGAGCCACATCCCCACCCTATTTTGTATTTTATTTAGAGACAGGGTCTCACTGAGTTGCTTAGTGCCTCGCTTTTGCTGAGGCTGGCTTTGAACTCACAGTCCTCCTGCCTCAGCCTCCCGAGCTCCTGGGATTACAGGCATGCGCCCAGCCAAACTTTGCTTTGTGATGAATTGAGTTTTCTATTTCAAAATTGTATAGAATAGTCTGGTCCTTTTACATGATTCTTAGGATAATTTGCAGATTCACCATAATAAAGCTTGTGAAATTTTTATTGGCATTAAATTGGATTTATTGATTAATTTGTGCATCATTTTCATCTTTACCTTATTGAGTTTTCCCATCATAATGATTGTGTATCTCTTACTGTATGAAGGTCACCTTAAATATTTCAATGATATCTATATTTTCTTCTTAAAATTCTTATGCGTGCTTTGTTATACTTATTCCTAGACATGTTACAGTTTGGATTGGTAATTGGAAATTGCACATATTTTTTTAAAGTACATTTCAAATTATTAGTACTGGTACACAGCATTGAGGTAAATTGATGTTACATATTTATCTTTTATCCTCCCAGTAAACTTGCTGAAATTCTGAAGTGTTAACAGTTTGACTGAAGTTTGTCATTTTCAGAAGTTACCTTTTATTTATTTTTCCATTCTTTCTTTTTCTTAATTAATCTTGATTCAGATTGGTCTGTCCTCTTTACAGTTATCTGTCTTTGGATATCATTGGCCTTATAAACATATGTTCTGAGGATCTGTCTTTGTCTTTAACACATTAACATTTATTGTGGCTATCTGTATTGGCATTTCTCTCTAGAAGCTGGGTGGTAGACTAGTTGACATTGCAGACTTTGGGTTCTGGGCTTTTTATATTCCAGTTTAGTCTCCATCATTTACTAACTTCAGCAGATGAGCAAGTTACTTAACCTCCCTATACTCCACTTTTCTCATCTGTAAGATAAGGAGAGTAAAACAGGAGGGAAATCAGTAGAGTGAAGAAAGGGGACAGAGGGACAGAGAGGATGGATAGGAAAAGAAAGGAACTGCAGAATGAAACTGACCAAATGATGCTATGTACATATATGAATATACCACAGTGAATTCCACCTTTATATAAATATACCACAGTGAATTCCACCTTTATATGAATATACCACAGTGAATTCCACCTTTATGTATATCTATAAAGCACCAATTAAAAAAACCCTATAAATAAATAGAACGAATTACAGCAGAGTATAGGAAGGAGAACAGGGGCAGGGAGGAGGAGAGGGGAAGAGGAAGTACTGGGCACTTAAGTGAAATAAATTATATTCCATGCATGTATGATTTTATCAAAAGAACGCCAATATCATATATAAGTATAATGCACTAATAAACATTTTAAAATAAAATAGTATTAATGATATAGTACTTACTAGACTGGGTTGTTATAGGAAATAAATGAAGCAATATATGCAAAATGCTTAGAGCAGTACCAGGGTCTGAAGTACTATGTAATTGTCAGCTATTGTCAATAATTCTTTTTCCTTCTAGTTTTTTCTTTTGCTCTTCTGCTTTTCTACATTTCATTGAAATTATTTTATTTATTCCTTCTTTCCCCACCTACTCACGTAACAAAGATTGGAATTTATTTTCTATTCCCCCCCCCCGAGATAATAACTCCTTTGAATATTCTTTACTTAGAACATTAAAACACTTATCATCTCTCCTGTCTCTTATGACATTTTGTCAAGCATTTTTGTACTATTTTTTTATCCACCAGATTAGTTGTTATGTTTACTCTTATGCAGTCCATGCACACTTAGATTTATCAAAATCACTGCTAATTTCATTGCTTATCTCTTTTCTAGTATCCCACTCCTTTATGTGTTAAATTTCCATCTTTTGGATACACATAATTTGATATTTCTTTCGTAGTGTGTCCTCCTGGTGATAAATATTCTCTCAGGTTTCTTTTTTTATTTGCAAACATCTTAATTTCACCCTTACTCATAAATGATAATTTACCTGGTCAGATAATTCTATGCACAACCATTTTCTCAGCATTTTGAAATATCCCTTGTCATTTACCTTCTGCTGTTGTCATTGAGAAGCCTGATGTCAGTCTAATTCTTATTCCTTTTAGGTTATCTGCCTTCCCTCTCAGCTTATGTTTGGTGTTCTACACTTGTACTGTAGGTGTTAATCCATGATAATTTATCCTTTTTTCTTTTTATTGATACTTAGTGTGCTTCTTAATCTAAGAAATATATCTTAATTGACAATTACTTGGTGTTTGGTGCCACTTTCTGGGGCTCACCTTATAATCTTTGTTTTAATATTTTCAGTTATTCTTCTTTCCTAATGCCCCCTGCTATACTCTATCCTAGTCTGCACAAAAGAACAAACACTCAGGATTTATTTCATTAATTTGTCCATCACCAGATACACTGTCTTGTAATGTGCAACTTGTGACCCTAGCTAGATGCTGAACTTTCTGGGTCAGTTTGCTATGCCTTATAGGTCTTTGGGGAATGGTGTCTCAGAGATCAGTTACAGACTACCTTGGATTGAATCCTTGCTCTATCACCTATTTTTGATGTCTGTTTTAGTCAGCTTTTTCACTGCTGTGAGACCTGACAAGATAAATTACAGGAAGAAAAGTTTATTTGAGGGCTCACAGTTTCAGAGGTCTCAGTTCATAGATGGCTGACTCCATTCTTAGGAGCATGAGATGTGTTAGAATGTCATGGCAAAATTGTGTGGTGGAGGAAAGCAGCTGGGAACATGGCACTAGGAGCAGAGAGAGCGCTCCCCTCAATAAGGACAAAATATAAAAGGCATGTCCCCAAGGACTTACCTCCTCCAGCCACACCTCACCTGCCTACAATTACCACCCAGTTAATCCCTACAGGGGATTAATACACTGATTAGGTTAAGATTCTCATAACTAGATCATTTTACTTCTAAATTTTCTTCCATCCTCTCATATATGAGTGTTTGGGGGATACCTCATAGCTAAACGGTAACAGTGTTTCAGGACCATTATACAGCTTCTCCGTGGTATAATGGAGACATGAATTGTACCTACCTGAGAGAGTACTTGGGTATCTATCCAGCACTGCATGAATGTTAGCTATTAAACTGTTTTCTGTAGAGCAAAACTGTTAAATAACCTTGATCACAAAAATATGTGGATTTTCTAAAAAGAACAAATGAAAAATATGTGAATTTGGGCTGAATTTTGAAAAAAGGGTAAACTTCAATTTTAAATAGGACGAAGAAAAAAAAGAAGGAGGGAAATAACAAAGGAGGTATTAAGCGGGGGAATAGCATGCAGATAAGTGCAGAAGTTGTAAAGTACGGACTACACTTGATAAATGTTGGGGATGGTGCCTGAGCCCTACCCCCATGTCCTCTCAGCACTCTGATGGCTGTCCCTAAGGTTCACTCCCTATTGTAGCACTTGGTAACTCTCTCTTGATCTGGACTCTGGGCTGTGGAATCCATGCCCTTAGAAGCAATCCTCAGCCAATGATGGATTGGGTGGTAAATAATCTAGCTTCCTACCTTGAGATGTGATTAGTGAGTTGTGTTCTACCCTCTCTTCCAAATTCCCCCTGGAACTGATCACCATTATCTTCTAAGGTTACTTGTTGGACAAGGCATCCTGCTTAAGGTTCTTCATCTTCCTGGTCTCACTTGACTAAGCTGCTGCCCATGCTTTGTTATGTCTTCCCAAATAGACTGCCTACTCTTAAAATTTTTAGAGTTCTCTTTGGACCAAGGGCTTGACATAAGATGGAGTTCTGTGCAGTTAGAGTATTTGGAGGATAGACCATGGCAGACAAGAAGACGGTATCAAAGTAAATGAGTTAGGAAGGCACATTTGTGAACATTATCAAGAAGACTGCCTCAAAAAGCAAATATATGAAGTATTTCTTTACCACAACCTTCACAAGGTCATTTTCTCATCCAAATTTTAAAAATTCATATAAATACTTATTCTTTTTTTCTTTTCCTCCTCTGATAAGTACATCTCCTTATAACATCTTACAAATATCCACATTTTATGGAGTCAATGTGGCAACTAAGGTAATTCTGGACAAAGTTAACCTGACCATAGGGTTATTTTAGATGGTGTCTGGAAAGGGTCCTTGTTGGGTTTTTCTAATCTCCACACAAAAATGGTACCCATTATCATGTATGTCACCGGTATGATATTCAAGTAAATGAAAATATATTTTTCCCATTTCCTACTCTTTCACACTATTTACTTGTTTGGGGAAAAGTTAAAGAGGAAAAATACATTCCTCCCCTCCTCCCACTTTTCAATATTCTAAAATGCACCTGTTACATTTAAATGAAAACAAAAATTTTAAATAGGATTTTCAGGTGCCAGAAGATTGGATTTTCTTAATTTTATATCCAACTGTCTCTAGATAATTATCTCTTTTGTTCTTCCATAGCTTTATGTCAAACTCCTGATAAGCCTGCAAAAACAAGATATGTTTGAAAGACTTTCACTCTATTTCCTGCTTCTGAAGTGTAAATGCTTTAATTGTTTAAAGCTCTCTGAGGTTTCCTTCCAAAGGGCAGACAAGAGATTGCAATTCTTCTCATGAAAACTCTCTCTGGCCCAGAACAAAGTTTGTGATTTAATGAGATAGATTTTAAACAATACAACAGCAACCTGGTAGGTATTTAAGAACAAAACTTTTGATAAAGCTTCTAAGTTTTTCTAAGCGTCTTTAATCTTTTTTAGATGAAGTCAGTTGTTAGGTGAGTATTCACTTTGAACTGATGTGTACTGTCTCAGATTTTAAAAGCATGTTTTCTTGCAGGTAAAATTTTTACCTTCCACATTGTTTTCTTACTTGGAAGAAATGTAGGACTTTCCAAAGAAGAGGATAGACCAGTGCCTTCCTGTGATATAATAGATTTATATATCAGTGTTTAAAGCATAGTCAAGCCTACAATCATATGGACTAATGGTTGGAAGGGCTAGGCTTTCTATTCCAACTAGATAAATTAAGAATAAGATGAATTAAGAATAAATTATAATAAATTATAATTTATAATAAATTATAAATTAGGAATCTAAGACTTAGGTGGTTCTATGGGATACACATGACCACCATGCAGATTAGTATTGGTGGAAGTAATAGTTCTCTTGACTCCTGGTTCAGTGGTCTCTGCATTTATAAACGAGCTCACATTTCTTAAATATTGCCTAGGAGAGTTCCTTTAGTCTGGCTGGATAGAAAGAAAAAATGAAATTATTCAGTTTATCCCCTATGTTATACAAGACAGCACTTAAAACACAAAGTAATATAGATATTGTTCACTATCTGAACTCTTGCCCTCCAAACATAGTAACTGAATAGATTCAGATGAAATTTTTAAGATAGGGTTATAGGTTATTCAACTTTTCATTAGTATAATGAAATATCAGAGACTGCTAAGTTTATAAAGAGAAAAGGTTTATTTTTGATCAGTGTTTTGGAGTTTCCAAGATCAGATGGTTCCATTGGTTTGGCCTCTTTTGAGGGTGACAGATAGTGGCATATCATGGTGGGAACATGTGTAGGAACAAGCAGTCACTTCTCCAACAGGAGCAGAGATAAAAGAGAAGGAGAGAAGCCAGGCTTATTCCTTTTTATAACAACCCTCTCTTACGGACTACCAAATGGTCATGTGAGAAATACCTTTTACCCCCAATAAATTAAGGACCTTTTATTTGGCTCCGTTCTCAAAAGTTCAACTACCTAGCAACAGCGCCACACTGTGTAACAAACCTCTAATCATAATGGACCCTTGGGGGGGACACTCAAACCACAACAAACCATAGCAGGCTGGTAGACACGGGTTGCTGTCCATACTCCTACCACTTGATGCTCTAAATGCAGAAATCAAATAACCATACATTCACTCACTCTCTGAACTTACTTTCCTAATCCTTCCTCATATGCTCAATAGATTCAATAATGAACATGACTTATACTTGCAACAATATAAACCTGGGAAGATTATACATCCCACTAATCATAGAATGTCTGGGTTTTAAGGAGTACCAAAGACCACCTAGTTCAAATATCAAGCTTTCTAAAGAAAATATTTCATAACTACTGCATTTGATCCAATTGGCTTTCCTGGTCATGGGGAACCACAGACCATCATCCTGAAGCTCTAGGATGCTGATCATTGGTATACACTGAGGTTGACTTGGGTGACCCATACCTATTACTGACTACCTTCATGACACTGGTAGTCATAATTTATATCAATTTTACATCAGTGAATCAAAGGTCATTTTAGTCCTATTTTACTGGATTTATTCATCTTCTCTGCTCTCTTGACTTTTGTGTTACCACATTCTTGGATCTCTCTAAAATTATCTGATGGTTTCTCCTGCTTCATTTGTTTCTCACCTCTTTGGATATTAATGTTTTTAGTTGTCAGGGTTCTGTTATTTTTTTAACTTCTCTTCTATGTAATACTCCTATATGTCTAAAACTTACTTAATATATATTTGATCAAGGTATTAAATCGTTTCACTACCTAATAAACAAATACTTCCATTTATTCCTAAGGTCTTCTGTCATTCAAATGCTGATATCTCAAAAATCTGTGTCTTGGTAATCTGAACTCACTTATATATATATTATGCTTGACCTTCATTTGTATGTCATCTACAATTTAATAACTCATTATGCAGAATGAACTCATCTCCAGTGGTCTCTATCTCAACTGGTAGACCTAGTTATTTCCTTAAGTTAGGAACTATTTACACTCCTTTTTGTCCTGATCCTTTACCAACTTCTGTCCAATCTATTATCAAATTCTGCCAATGCTTTTTCTTAGAAGTCCTCCCATTTGTTTTGTTCTACATCCTTATCTTTTATCATCCTTAGCCAGACTTCCATCATTTCTCCTTCTAGCTAATTCAAGAGCCTCTTGTTTTGCATTCTTACTTTTAGATATGCTCCCCTCAAATCTTGTCCTCTGTGTAGATACCAGGTCAATTTCTAAACCACAAATGTGGTTCTATTAGTCTTTTGCATCTCTGTTTTCAATGGCTTTCCATAGTGCAGCAGTTAGCTTGGCCCACAGGGCTATCCCTGTGGCACCATGTGGCCTGAATCCTAACCCAGAAACCACAACACTTTTTTTTTCATGCCTTCATTGCCACTGTAGCTCTCTTATCTTCCCATATTCTACATATTCCTATTCATTTTTTATGCATGAGCCCTGGAAGCTTCCTCAGTTGGATTGATGTGAAATCTTCTCCAGTTATTTTTATCTTCAGTGATGGTGTTATTTTATAATTACTTTTTTTTTAACCTACCTGTCTCTTCTCACAGAACAGGAATCTTTACCTGTAGACAATGCATCCTTTTAATTTATTTTTCCAGGACCTGAATGAATTAATGTTTGAAACACAACAGAACCTCAGAAAATATCTCAGACATGAATGCTAGTGAGAGAGGAGACTTTTGTTAGCCTTCCTTTTCTAAATCCTCAAGACTCTATCCTAGCAGCATTGGAGGTTGGGTGATGTTCTTTGGGAGCTTATTACTAGTATGATCTGTGATCTATCATATTTATAGGCAGTGGAACAAGGGGAATATAGAATGATAATTCCATGTGTATTCTTATTTACCCTGATAAAAATCACAGTTCCATCCATTTAGCTGCATAAATATTTTTGAAATGTATTCACTATTTTTAGTTTGGACTACAAATTGCTTACTCGGATGTCTGAGCAGCCTCTCCCTAACTGGCTTCCTTGCCTTAAGTCTAGTCTCTCCCAATCTATTTCCCACACAGAATGTAACCACAATAATTTTTCCCAGATGCTAAAATTCCTTATTGGGTTCCAAAACTCTTAGACAAAAATACAAGCTCCATAAGACCACTTGTAACAATACTTCTTACAACCCAGCCCTTGTCTGCTTCTCCAGCCTCATGGCTCACCATGCTATCCTGGACCACCTGGGCTCCTGTTAGACTGAATGGCTTTTGGTCCATCAAATCTACCTTATTCCACATACTTCTAGAGTTTCAGATTTTCTTGGGACATTCTTCCTTTTTACCTTCATTCTCATTTCCTATCTAAATCTTAATTATAATTCAGGTAATAGTGTAGGTATTATTATTATTTTTTTTTACAAAGTCTTTCTGATGTCTAAATCCAGGTAAGGAATCCTTTATCTTTCCTCTAGCACCTAGTTCAAGAACTTGCACAAATTGAATATTATTGAATAATTGAATGAACTTGTACATGAAATATAATTTTATATTATCCACTGGATGTCATCTTTCCATGCTTCAGAGAAGTTATAGGATCAAGGTAACTAGAACTCTGGATTAAAAAAAAAAGAAAAGAAAATTTTACTAGTTACACATGAGACTACTCCAGATAGTTCAGTGTTTGTTATTACTTTTCAGGTGTACAATAAAGAACTTGGGATCTATGAAATCTTAGTCCTTTCCAGTTCTGACAGCTCATCTGAATTTCTGGGTTCCCATAAGAAGGAAGGCTGTTCTCAAAATGAATTACTAACGAGGGAAATTTGGTGGCTGCTGAAGTTACAGTAGAAAAAACTCATTTGTGCTTCTGTGAGGAGGGAAGTCCCTCTGCCATGTCAAAATGAGTGGTACCTCTAAGTCACTGGCAATGATCTGACACACCAGAAATAGATTTCTGGAACTATCATGGAATTTGGATCTGGTTCCATGACAAGTGTGGGTCCAGGAAGACAAGCTTTTAAGTATTGTTGTCAGGCACTTTATCTTCTTGTGGGTTATAAGGGTGACATTTATTAGTGATTCAGCAAGGATGCCCTATTTTTAGGCCTGAAGTAATAGTGCAACATTTCAGAGAATGGGAGACAGGGGAGGAAGGGATACCAGTTCAAATGAGTCTCTTTTTATTTATGAATTCTGTGTTGATTAATTTTACATTGACCGTATTTCATTTGGGACTTAAAATAGATCAGACCTCCTTCTTAGATCCCTCATGAGTCAAAAGAGACCAAAATAAGGTTTTAGGTATGTATCACCAAATAGTGGGTGTGTAATGTTTGGGGTTTTGCTTAGTATTAATACAGAGTGTAGAAAAATATATCATTCCTTCCTTGCAAGTGAGTCAAAGACTTAGGGGTATATCCTTAAGAAACTTGCCTTGTCTCCTGTTACTCTTATAGAGAAATAACTATAGCCTGACCAGTTATTTCTCATGTATAACATTGGCCATAAGAAGATCCAGGCAGGAGAATGGATCACTATGTCGGGATGAATCACTACCTCTCGTGAAAATTGGAGAACTTAACTTCTATGATCACTCATCTTCTGAGTTCAGGAGATCTGTAAGAGTGAAGACTCATCTCTAAATAAATTCTAATGAGGCCAGTTTGGTGACTGATCAAGCCACATACAAACTTTTTTCTTATGTTGTGTCAGTAGTGTTACTTGTGACAAATATGTTATTACTGGCATATTTTGATATTTGATAACTAGAGTTTTTTCAGATGAAAACTAAACCCTATAGTTAAGAATAATTTATTATATATTTTAAAACAGAAGATAGGATTTTAAATGTTTCTAACACAAAGGAATGATAAATGCTCGAGGCAATACATATGCTGATTATCCTGATTTGATCATTTCATATCATGTATGCATTAACATATCACATTCTAGACCATAAATGTGTATACATATTATTTGCCAGTTAGATATAAAAAATACAAATAAGCTGGGCATGTTGTGCATGCTTGCAATCTCGGAGGCTGAGACAGGAGGATTGCAAGTTTGAGGCCAGTCTCAGCAATTTAATGAGAATGTCTCTCAAAATAAAAAATAACAAGAGGACTGAGAATGTAGGTTAGTGGTAAATCACTCCTGGACTCAATCTAATAATAATAATAATAATAATAATAATAATAATAATAATAATACTCTAAGAATACATATTTATATAAACCCAAACTAAGAGTGACAAGAACTGGACTCCTCCTTAAATAGAGTAACTTTGAGTCAATTATTTCAAATATTTGAGCCTTAATTTCTTCATCTTTAAAATGAGAGTAATATGAAACAGGCACAGAGGTTAGGAAAATATGCCACATGGGTTGAAGGAAGATTGATTTGAAGATTAAAGAAAGTACTTCATGTATTGCATTGAGCTTTTGTTTATGCTAAAGTGGTGCACAAACAAATCTTAGTTCATCCTCCCACATGGCCGTGGTGGTGTGGATGTTAAAAGGAAACTGTTACTCTATTATAGAGAAATAACTGTCACCTGCATAGTGGTGAAGTGCAATCAAGCCTTAATGAAAGTGCATAATAAGTGAGGCCCAATCCTATCGGGAAGCTTAAAGATGTGTATATCTGCATGCTTTTCAGGGAAGAGTTTGTTAACTGAACTTAACCATGGTATTCACTTTAAAAACCCCTGCTGACTTCCCTAATCTTTAGAGATGAACTCATCCTCTTTATTCACATTTTTTTTCTTGTGATTGTTAAACTCCCTTGTCACAGTCCTCAAACATCACCATGGTGCTTTGCTCTTTTCTTCTCACACCACACAGGCATCATCGTCATCACCAATTTCTTTAACAACATTTGTTGAAGTCCACTGTTACACAAGGCAGCACGTTCGGCAATGCAGGTAACACCTTTGGTTATATGCTAGGGTGTCTCTTCCTGGAGTCCTTTACCCTTTGAAGACCTTAGAGATGCCATAAATTCACATTAAAATTTATTTAAAACTCATAGGCTTCTCTCTCACTTGGAATCCACAGTTTAGGATGTGCACAAATATCCTTATGGACCAAGGTATGCTTCTTGACCGTTTTTGTCCTGTTACCTTGAGAGAAAATGTGACTCTCTGAAATGCCATGGAAATGGATGGATTATGCCGCTGATGATACCGAATTTGAATATCTTTTTGGAGGACGAAAAGGATTTGAGCAGTAGAAGCTCTTACAAAGAAAAGAGATTATTTTAGTTTTTCACATCCTCTCAGCATGAATGAAATAAATTCCAACATAGCCATCTATTATTTCATAGGAGTGCTGAGCATTCATTTTTTTTTTTTACTTCTTATCATTTACAATTCATGGCTCAGGAGGTAGTCTTGAAATTCACATTATTTATCACTGTTGCATGTGGAGAATAACAAGCAGTTTGCAATATTAAATAATTCATAGAACTCTTAAATGGACACCCAGGCCTGGCTGTGACACAGTGAAGCCAGTTCTTAATATTCAAAAACTAGGTGGGTGTTGATCACTAAAATTTTAAATAGCCTTATTTTTGTAAAAGTTTTTAAAATAATTAATTGTATTTTTAAAAAAATAAATGAAAATCTTTAGCTTTACTAAAATAATTACAATTTAAAATTTGATAATCATAAGTTAAAACTTGTTTTGCCCCATGATTTTGCTAATTTTGAACATTAGATGAAAAATATATTTGAAAATATATGAAAAAGAAGTTTCACATACTTATGTTTACTTTCATCTGCACTTTTGACAAAAACATTCAAATTTTGAAAACTTTACATGTGATTAGACTTTTGATTCTTTAGATCACTGATGTCATAGAACAAAAATTGTAAAAAACATCTGGATCAAGAAAGATGATCAAGTGTGTATTTGTTGAAAAAATACATAGCAGTTTATTTCTTATGCATGTTTTTTTCTTTTACTCATCCAAACATTACTAATCCATGAATGGAACACTTGGATCTATACAATAATAAGTAAACTTCATGGCTTTTCAAATTTTGTTCTCTCATATCAACGTAACTCATATATTTTCAGTTTTGTCATTTAAAGGTAAATTTGTCAAGAAGAGGGTAGTGAGTATATATTAAATTATCATCTGAGAGTCTCACTTAATAATTTTTACATGGTTAAACATATGACATTTGGACTTTCATCTGTGGTCTTCCTAGTCCCTGCAAATGACCATGAAGACACAGGGTCTCATCCCCAGGGAGCTTCTTGTCCACATCCCCCCTTCCCAGCTTCCCTCTGAGTTTCTAACAAGCCTCATTTCCAATTCCACTCCCACTGTGTTCACTGAATTCACCTTTTAAAGGGTCTATAACTCCAGTGGGGATACCATGCTTTATTAATATTTGAAATCCTTATAGTATCTTACACATAATAAGGGCTTAATAAATAATTGTCAATTGAACTGAGTTAAAAGAAAAAATAAATAAAAGAGAAGTGCTGTCTGTCAACAGAAGAAGGTCATTTAAATGCCATTGCCTCTGTGAAAAGTGCCTTAGAGATCATCCACCACGATTTCCTGAAATATAAAGTGGCAGGCTGCTGTTCTACAGCAGGACAGGAAACTAGAAACGATTAGCGATCAGGTAGTCTTATTTGCTATAGATCTCTTCAGAAAACATTTGAAATGAATTCTCAACCTTAGGTATATTGTTCAAAACTGAAAGTTTAATCAATGTCTCTTGCTTTCTGGCTATAAGATCACTTATTAATTTTTTTTTAAAGAAACAGTATGTAGCTTTACTTTCACAATATGAACCCAGCTTCTTTTCTACAATCTATCATTAAATGAAATGAATGTACTGGGAAAAGCCAGAGGAAGCTTTAGAGCAGTTGCAGTTTCTATGGGCAGTAAGACCAAATGCTGGATGGTTAGAGAACAGACTTTGAAAAATCCTTTTGTGACTGATTCTGTTTCCTGCTGAATATGTATTAGAAGTATTAGTTTGGAAACTGCTGTGTGAAGAAAAGAAGCTAGGAAACTATTACAACTGTGTTCCATTGCTCAAAAGATGAAAAAAAATGTCATCTTTCCATCTCTTAAGACAACCATATGTTATTTCTTTATTATTTTCCTCACTCCAAGACTGAAGGTCAAACATGATCTCAATGATATTTTTGAAATATTCTAAGTTTAAGCTGGAGAAAAATTGCTACTCAATCTTTAAGAAAGGTATCATGTGAATATAAAATAAAAACAAAAACAAAGGGTCATATTTTAATATAAGATTAGCTATTCTTGTTCAGGAAGAACAGTAGATTACATGCATGACTATTAGCTCTAATTTTTAAAATTGTGTCTGGGAAAAAACTGTTTGAAAAGGCCACCATGGGAGCTGGAAAGAGATGGAAAGGAAAGATTTTAGTTTGGAATTCTTTGTGTGGGTGTGTGCATGGATGGTGGGGTGTATTTCAATTGAAAAGGTTTTATTTAATTAGAACTCTCCCCTCACCCTCCCTCCCCCCCCCCCCACACACACAAACACACACACACAGCCCAGAGTCTACATAGTTCTCATTGATTCCCCTTTTCTTTAACTTTCTGCATCAGGATTTTTGGAAGAAGATATTAGTGTTGGTCAGTGAACTGAAAGAGAAAAGAAAAGAAAAAGAATGAATATAGTTGAAGCTTCTTTCCTGGTCCAAAGAAGAGGAGGAAAGAGCTCATACAGGGAGTATGTGAGCTGCAGCTTAGATAATATACATATTGTGCCAAGAACTACTGGAACTTTGAAAGTTTTAAAAATTATTTTTAATAAAAACCTTGAAATTCATTTATAACTCTTGTTTTCAAGACTCAATTGCATTGGGAAATTCAGGTCTAACTTATAATCACATAGTTATTTTATATCAGGTTCTACCCAGTTATTATTTTAAGTGGATTCCTAAATCCCCTTCCCTGACTTCAGTGGCTGGTTCCCACTGTCCCTGCAAATAAACAGGAGGCAAGCAACTGGATCTTCTCACATTCTCAATGTACATAGAGAGATCTTTATCTTCCATAAAGATATTATTTATCTTCATCTTTCAGTTCCCATTCTGACTTGATTTTGAATCTTGCTGGCTCTACTCCTCTCCAAGAATTACTAAAGACCTCTACTGCTGGAGGAGGAAAGGGTAGGGGAAATCCTGGGGAATGATATTGATCAATTTTTTTAAAAAAGAGACCTCCCCTTCAGTGGCTCTTTAGTCAATCTAAAATTCCTAAAGAATATTTATAGATTAGACTTCCTTATATTCCATACCAAACTTGTTTATAAAAGTCATGCATGTGCTTGATCAAAAACCAAATATCTAAATTATCAGACATAGTCTGTGTCATTTAGCTAGGATCTGTGAGTCTTTGAAATACTTCAAAGAGGCAGTAGACAGACAAAAGCTATGCTCCTGAGTACTTATTTTTAAAATTTGTTTTTAGTTGTAGTTGGACACAATACTTTTATTTTGTTAATTTATTTTTATGTGGTACTGAGGATCAAACCCAGTGTCTCACACAAGCTAGGCGAGCACTTTTCCGCTGAGCCATAACCCTAGCCTGCCTGAGTACTTATTTACATTACAAGTTGAATCACAGTGTCCTTTGCAGGTGATAATTGGCATCTAAATGTATTCAGTTCATACACAGATATTTATTGTGTTCCTACTATGTAGTATGCATTGTTCCTGACACTGAACATATAGCTATGAAAGAGGCAGTCAAAACTCCTGCCTAAAAATAGACATTATTATTGCTGTGAGTATATATGTGACTGCATGACCAATGTAATTCTGCAACCTGTAAATTCAGAATAATGAGAAATTATATCCCATCTGATTCACATGTATGATATGTCAAGATCATTGTACTGCCATGTATAACTAATTAAAACAAATAAAAAAATTAGAAAAAAAAATTCCTGCCTATATGACATTTATCTTTTGGTGGGTGAAGTAGAGAGTTAACAAATTTTTCTGTCCTTACTTGGTGATGTTGCTTAGTAGGGAGAAAAAAAAAAGCCTGCACCACAAAGGCAGGTTAGAGAAGGAAAACTTCAAATAATGGGACAATTACAATTTTTAAAAGAGATTTCTGTTCCTCATGTTCATTGGCCTAGTATCTCCAATATGGCAATTTGAGAAACACATTCATTTCACTCTTATCTTATTTTGAAAATATTCTGATCAAACTTTTCTGCAACTCAGTTATCCACGTTTTCAATTAAAGAAGTATCTTAAAAAATGAATTAGAAGAACCTCGAGCAATGTCCTGGCCTAGTCTTCTGCAAAATCCTTTCTTAATTTTTATAAGGTAGAGTCATCTAGTAGCCAGTAAAATCTAATTGATTCAATAGCAGTACTCAACATTTGTTTTGCTGATTCAAAACAATTAGAAGGGTGAAATAACCTGACAGAACTTAACAATGTTAACCAATGGAACATATGCAAACTGGTAAATAGCCACTCCAACTGCTAGAGTGATGGATAAAATAGCATTCTAGGGCATTGTAGGAGAAAATCCGAGTTCCTATATAAGTTTAATTATTTTTATAGTGTCTGTTTACAATTTTTTTCCTATAAGCCTATTTATATAAAAGCAGGAAAAGCAAATATTTTTATGCATGCTCCTACAATCAATATGAGTTTGGCCAGACCTGCTGAGTTGGTTCTGTTCATAAATTTAAGGTAAAAGTATAATGCATTTCTTTTGCTATATTTCTCCTTTACCATGTAGGACTGGAAAGATTCCCTCTTTGGAGAGTTCATCTCCCACTGGTTGGTTTTTGTGCTGAGTGCTGTCGACTGCTCTGAAGTTGATCTCAGGGTTAGCAATGAATTCTGAGGTGGTTGAGTCACTTGGTGGACAATTGTCATGCAACATTGAAATGGTTGGTGGTTTCCTTGACCATGTCTGCCAACTAGAAATGCCAGAGATTCTATTGTGCTGACTTCAGTACTCATACCTCAAAAAAGGAGAGCAGGTCAGTTTCAAGTTGGAGAGGGCTTCTGTGCATGTCATGCAAAGCAGGTGGGAGGGCTTTGCAGGAACTGATCTGCATGTGAATTTTCAAAGAGGCATGCCATTGCCATTTTCCTTTCTTCAGCATCCTGGACCTTTCTCAAATAGAGAATGGACCCAGTGGGCCAAGTCTTACCTACCTTTCCATGTGTGAGACCCACTAGTATTCCTTAGAACATAAGATAAAAAATTAATGCATTGATTTCCATCACAAGTCTCACTTTTTTAAAAAAATATATTTTTATATGACAGCAGAATGCATTACAATTCTTATTACATATATAGAGCACAATTTTTCATATCTCTGGTTGTATACATAGTATCCACACCAATTCGTGTCTCCATACATGTACTTTGGATAGTAATGATCATCATATTCCACCATCATTAATTATCCCATGCCCTCTCCCTTTCCCTTCCCACCCCTCTGCCCTATCTAGGGTTCCTCTATTCCTCCCATGCTCCCCCTCCCTATCCCACTATGAATCAGCCTCCTTATATCAAAGAAAACATTTGGCATTTGTTTTTTTGGGATTGGCTAACTTCAGTTAGCATTATCTTCTCTAATTCCATCCATTTACCTGCAAGTGCCATGATTTTATTCTCTTTTATTGCTAAGTAATATTCCATTGTATATATATGCCACATTTTTTTTTATCCATTCATCTAGTGAAGAGCATCTAGGTTGGTTCCACAGTTTAGCTATTGTGAATTGTGCTGCTATAAACATTGATGTGGCTGTGTCCCTGTAGAATGCTGTTTTTAAGTCCTTTGGGTATAGATGGAGGAGAGGGACAGCTGGATCAAATGGTTATACTGTTGGTGGGACTCCAAATTGGTGCAGCCAATATGGAAAGCAGTATGGAGATTTCTTGGAAAATTGGGATTGGAACCACAAGTCTCACTTTTTAAAGACTTCTTAAATAAGACAAACCCATCCATCAGGAAAAGCCCTGCCTTTTAAGAATCATCACTATAGACCAGGAGTTCCTTGAGAACTGGCATTATCTTATTGATCACTGTATAATTGTTTTTGGCACTTAGTAGGAACTTAATAAATGCGTGTTAATTGAATAGATAAATGAGAAACATTTGTTGTGCTGCAGTTTTAAATGAGTATAGCTGTACAAGCTTGCCAGATCCTAGTGAAAAGAATGTGGTTGGCTTGCCGTTCATACTGCTCGTCTCGGTTTGGGATTCATATCAACTTGGATAACCCTAGTGTCCTCTGCAGGAGAGTGGCTGAAGAACTTCTCAGCAGAACGAGACTGCTGTTGTGCTGAGACCCTTCTTCTGCATGAAGACATTTTTATATGTGGGAGGAGAGTACTTCCTTTGCATGTCTGAGCTATAAAGCTCCCTATCACTGTCTCTAAACTCTTGTAAACAGTGTGAAAAAGAACAGCATGGAGCCCTCCTAAAGAAAGTCAGGACTACTTTGCATTTGTATTCCAGGGTAAGCAAGAGATTCACAAATTCTCCATCTCTGAAAATATTCCCATTTCTGCCTTAAAGAGCTGTACCAAGCACAGCTGAATAAACAAACAAACAAACAAACAAATAAATAACAGAGGTTTGTGCAGACAGGTTGGGGGAAACAGTGAGACTTGCCTCCCAGTGTAGAAGAATATGAAGCAATCTTCACTTCTGAGCCAAAGGCCTCATGCCAAACTTCAGCAGTGCTCTGAGCACCTGTCAGCTATGTGTTAGACACTGCATGACATTCTAAAGGACCTAATGCTTCCCCTTAATTGACTCCAGAAGGGACACAGAGCTTCTGTTACTTCATTTTTTTTCTTTCCTCCTTGTTTTATATCTAGCCTCAAGCCCTGACCCTAAAACCAAAATGCTACTGTGGTTATAAAACCAATAAATAAACCCACAGTGGAGAAAGGACAGGCCTACCTTAGTGAGGATCATTTCTTGCACCTGCGAGGTGCAAGTGTGAGTGTGCTCAGGGCACATGCTGTGGAATGTCTCCCTTGCAGCTTTGATAGCAGGGAAAGAAGGAAGCATTGTGAATCTGTGCATCACTTTTAAAATAAAAAACCTAAAAAACCATTTAAAAATCCATAATCTCTATTGTCATTAGGAAAGGTAATTGATTGTTCAAGTAGACCAACCCAACATTTTATTTGGTGTAAATTTTCTTCTTTGTTCTTTTTCAGAGGCACAAATACCAGTGTCTTTTGGTGGACTTTTAGCAAAAGGTAGAAATTAATACAATCAAATTTGCTTTCCTGTTCAGTGTTCATTTCCTGCCACATCTGTCATTTGTGATCAAGATTTGCTCTCTCACACTCTAGGTTAAACATCATTCAGAGGCAGATATTGATGTCCTGTTTTACTAGAAAGATATTGTGTGATCTCCTAGCCGCCTAGATAATGGAATTTCTGCCCCCCCCCCCTTTTTCCTTTTACCTTTGTGAGACAAAATGGTGCTTCTTGGATACAGGTTTCATTTCTGTGTTTTGTATTGAAGCATAATTGGCTGTCTCACTTACATTTTAAGGGAAACTAATCCCTGGCTAACTTTTAATAATACAACAGTGTAAGCAGAGGTGGTTATAATTCTAACTATTTCAGTATTATAGAGTTAAATAATTGTAGGTTTTCTCTACCACATATTCTCTCTCTCTTTCTTGTTCTGTGCCAGGTGTTAGTCTATGAACCCTGCATTAATTAATCATTTAGAAGTTAGGAAACCTGTAAAGGTTTGTACAGTAGGTAGTAATCACACCATTCAGGCCGTCTGTCTTCAGAAACAGTACTCTTAACCAGACACATAGAGGCCTTGTGGATGCAAAATCCTGGATCAGATATGTGATTTGCAAATATCCTCACCTAACCTCTGGCTTGTATTTTCATTTACCTACCAGAATTTTTCAAAGAGCAGCAGTTTTTAACTATGATGAAATCCAAATGATTAATGTCCTGTTTTATGGATTTTGTTTTTAAAAAAATATTTGATTAGGGGCTGGGGATGTGGCTCAAGTGGTAGCGCGCTCGCCTGGCATGCTTGGGGCACTGGGTTCGATCCTCAGCACCACATAAAAATAAAATGAAGATGCTGTATTCACC
Source organism: Marmota monax (assembly GCF_021218885.2). Lineage (NCBI taxonomy): Eukaryota > Metazoa > Chordata > Mammalia > Rodentia > Sciuridae > Marmota > Marmota monax. Next base: position 11,001,944 of record NW_026693245.1, read on the forward strand.
GAAAACTGAAAAATAAATATTAAAAAATTCTCTCTCTCTCTTAAAAAAATATTTGATTAAACTAAGATTACAATTTTTTTGTTTAGAAGTCACATGGTTTTAGGTTTTAAAATTAGGGCAATGATCCATTTTAAGTTAATTGTTTATATGGTGAGAAATATTCACTAAAGTTTATTTTATATTTATGGATATACAATTGTTTAAACATCATTTATTGAAGGGACTCTCGAGTTTCTACTAAATTGCTTTTGCACCTCTGTCAAAAATGACTTGTCAGTGTACATGAACAAACATGTCTCTATACTCTGTTCTGTTGCATTGCATTCCATTCATCTATTTGGCCATTTTTATGCCAATGAATTTTTTTAAAAAATTGTAGTTATATAATGATTCTCAAAATCAGGAGGTATTAACCTTTCAACTTTGTCCCTTTTCAAAGTTGGCTTGTCTATTTTAGATCTTTTCTATTTCCATATGAGTATTATAATAAGATTACCAATTTTTACAGAGATGGCTTTGATGATTTTATTGAATCTTTATTTGAAAAAAAAGACTTTAAACAATATTGCATCTTTTAACAAATGAATAATGTATATACCTCCATTTATTATACATTTTAAAATTTCTGTAAGTGGTGTTTTATAGTTTTGCATACCCTTTTTCCCAATTTTTATCAAGTATCTCATATATTTGATGCTACTGCAAATGGTTTTGTTTTTTAATGTGAATTCCTACTGTTCATTGCTAGTATATAGAAATGTAATTGACTTTTAGTATTGATCTTTTATTCTTTAACCTTCTTTAAAATTCATTTATCAATTCAGATAATTTTTGTATATAGCATTAGATTTTCTATGAAGATGATCATGTTATATAAAAAAGATTGTTTTTCTACCTTTTCAGGTTGGAAATCTTTCATTTCTTGTGCTTGTCTTATTGCAGGAGGTAGAATGTGGCAGTTGAATAGAATGTTGAATTTCTACTCTACTTATTGGAGATATCTTGTTTTAATCTTAGAGGAGATGATCCAGGATACTCCATAAATTATGATATATGCTACTAGGTGATTTTTCCCCACAGATCCAGACCCTTTCTCAGGTTAAGAAAATTAATCTTCAGTATTTCTTCATCTCATTCAAACTTTTAAATTTACTAGTATAAAGATGTTCATAAGATTCCTTTACTATCTTTGTAGTATCTGTAGAATTCATAGTGATGTTACTTTTCTTATTTCTAATATTAAAAGTCTGTATTTCTGTTTTTATTTTTAATAATTATAGCGAAAGATTTATAAATTTTATTAAATTTTTCAAAACACTAGTTTTTAATTTCATGAAATTTTTCAATTTTTTTGTTTCATTTTTCCCCCTGATATTTATTATTTCCCTTTTATAATTACTTCAGATTCAATTCACTTTTTCTTTTCCAGTATCTTAATGTAAAAAACTGAGGTTACTGATTTGAGGCTGTTCTTGTTTTTTTTTTTTTTTTCTAGTAAACATAGATGTTTTAGAACTATAAAATTTTCTGTAAGTACTGCTTTTAGAAGATTTCCATAAATTTTGATATATTTTGCTTATGCTTTTGTTCAGTTAAAAGTATTTCATATTTTTAGATATGATTTTTAGATATGACTTTGACTTATGGGTTATTTGAAATGTTAAAGTATCTACATATTTGGCAGTTATATGGAAATATTTCTGTTATGGATTTTCTAATTTAATTTCATTGTGGTTAGAAAGCATACTTTATATTACTGGTAACCTTTTATATTTATTGAGATATTTTAGGGCCCAAAATAAATTTAGTTTGATAAACGTTGCATATGTGGTTGAAAAGAATACATGTTGTATCCTATCTGTGGGTATTTTACTCTATAAACATTAATTAGATCAAGTTGTTTTGTTAATGTTGTTCTTTTCCATAGCTTTACTTTTTGTCTTCTTGTTCTAATTGATTATTGAGAGAAGGATATTGAAATATCTTTTAACTATTGTCTTCTATTTCTGGCAATATTCTTTGTTCTTGCACCTATTTCCCTAATATTGACACTCTAGCTTTTTAAAAAAATTAGTATTAACATGATATATATTTTCCATTCTTTGTTAGTTAACTTACTTGTGTTTTCATGTTTAAAATTTGTTTCTTGTAGGCAGCATATAATTGGCAACCCATTATATATTTTCAGAATATGGTCATGACTCAAATATTTTTCCTCGTGTGGAAAAGAAATCTACCAGTATGTGACTTCTACCCGGATTTTGTTCTTTTATCTCATAAATCAATCTAAAATTATTCTCTTCAAATGTTTGGGGATGGATATTTATTTTCATCTCTTTCAGGGCTTTCAATCTCTCATTGACTTGATCACTCTCTTCAGTGAGAGTTTCTATCTGTTTTTAACGTGTAGCTCCCAGAAATAAACATCATGATCTAGAAGTGATACACCTACCTATAATTGCAGATTACCTAAACCTTTCCAGCATCCAAGTCAGACTTTTGGTTTCTATTGAAATTCTGTCCAGCTAGGTCTCCCTAATCTGATGCTGAGACAATAGGTTTATTGTAATATGGGTGCAAGAAATTTACATTTCCATTTATTAAATTTCACCAACGGTATATCATTAACAATGGTTAGTGTATGGCTGTTTATAAGCACTTTCCCAGACATTATCTCGCTTAATCCTTCCAACATGTTGACTTTGGCCCATAGCTGCTGCTTGGCTTCTAAGATCACTCCCAGTTGACAATCTTTCCTCTACTCACTATCAACACTGGAGTTTTCAACACAACCTAAGAACTGAAGTGGGATGGACCAAATTCTCCCTCCTATGTATACAGAGCAATTTCCTAGGCAAGGGGGATGCAGTGATGTGCAGTGTGGTCACTGTATGAACTGAAACTATATATCGGAGTTGAGAGAAAGCAAATAAGAGCCAATGGGAGCTATTTCAGCATATATTAGCAGATTAGAAGATTAGCAGCATATATCCCAAAAGAACAATATCTTACCCCAAATGTATGTAAGTGTTCTCTTTTTTTTTGTCTGTGTGCCTATAACAGTAGTTAAGTGTGGAGATGAAACTTTCCTCAGATATTTGTCAAGGCACGGATCAGATGGAATACCTGCATTGGACTAACCTCTTTTAGTTTTCATACGTTTGTGTTAGCCTTTTCAAGTTCTGCCCTCACTACTGAGTCTTTCTCACTGTGGAAATATGAAATCTTGTGGCTTAAGGTGGCATTCTCTGATCATTGAGTTGCTACCTGGTCTGCATGACTAGCCTGCCTGTCATGCAGCTGAAGCATTGTTCACTAGGTTACTCTCATCTCCACCTCATTCCAATGCTTCTTTTCCCTATATAAGGATACCACTCTGTCCTGTTTGTTTCCTTGTCATATTTTCACTGTCTTAGGTCATTGATGACATGCAGGACTGGTTTTGATTTTCTCCCTTCACTATAGTTTGAATTCTGCCCAGTTACAGACTATACATATTAGTTTATAGTCTAATATCTATAGATATTAGACTATATATCTATAGATATTAGATTATATTAACACAAGTTTTCAAGTATGCAACTTTAACAGAATATTCTGAGGTTAATTGTCTGATAGCTAATAAACTGCCAAATTTAAATCAAGCAAGTCATATGTTATCTGTGATATGTCTTCTATTTATATAAGAAGCACACTTTAACATCAAATACAAACGTAAGTATAGCTGGTTTTCAAAAAACTTCATAAATAATGCCTAGAATTTGTTATGTACATTTTGCATTAGGCATAGCTAATATTCCTACTGGAATCATTTAGACACTCTTACAGCTCCTAATACTTTAAATGAGGTTATTAGTTAAGGTAGTCTTATCAGAGTGCTTATGTGTGTATGTGTGTGTTTATGAATGCATGTGTGTCTCTGAGGGGAAAATGTGTCTTCATGTGTGTATGTGCAGGTGTGTGTGTGTGTATAGAGAAGACAGAGTATGAGGAAAAACCTTACTTCTGTAAAGCCTCCATTCCCTATGTTAGTTCAACACTAATAAATGTAAAGCACAAACAAAAATAATATGAAGTACTTCCTATTAGTACTAATAAAACAACAGAATAAAGATATAAGCATAAATGCAAAAGCCCTCTCTTATAATCCCTTCATTCCCACTCTTACCATTTAGGTATGACTTACTAATAGTTTTAACAAACTTAATAGGTACAAAACAAAGTGTAGTTTTTAAAAGTTGAAAAGCAATTTCTGATGTCTGCTGAAATGGCTCATCTTATCACTATGTTTACCCTCAGGAATGGATATGGATATTTAATTGAACCTGCACATTTATTTGCTTTCTTCATCAACAACATTCCTTTCCACATGAGTAGACCTCTGCTTTGCATGCCAATCAAGAAGCATAAATTATCTAATTTTTACCACAGAACTACCCTTTATAGTAAGAATTTTTACTTGCATTGACAGATATAGAAAGGAAACTTCAAGTGGTTGAGCAATTTGCTGTAGGCTATTCAGCTAGATATGGTAGAATCATGATCCTGATCCAGTTGACTGCACAGCCCACATTTTCCCACTCCTGTAGTGCTTCTCCAATCGCTCCTGGATTCTTTCCTTCCTGTTCTGTTTACACTGTGACTCATAAACCTGATGACCTCTTCTCTATGATGATTCCTGATAACTACCTTAATACTATATAGCATTTAATGGACAACATTTCCAATAAAATGAAAGACTTATTAGTGAACTTTGTATTCTAACCCTTCCTTCCCAGAACTTAGAAGAATGAGTGAATCTTTCTTCTGTTTCAGGGGAAGCAGTTGAACAATGACTTAGCCAGCTTATCTACTGGCATTTCCACAAAAGCATAAATCCATTTCTGTATCAAGTTTGGTAGTCCTGTGTCAGGCCTATATTGCTTAATCATATTCTGCCTCCAGAAACTCCTTGTTGAGACTCATATTTCTGCATTCTCTAAACAGTCAGAATTAAGAGAGGAACCACCAAGTGTTGCTCAGGGTCCTGTCTTAGGAGAGTTAAGAAATGGTGGCCCTTCTTGGTCACCATAGGTGTTCTAGGCATATATCTTGGCTTCTGCTGCAATAAGAAGTCCAGCTTCATTCATGACTTGGTGTTGCTGTTTATAAAAAGGAATCCCTGTTGAATTTAATTTTAATTTGATGTCATTGTATTATGATCCTGATAAAACATTGATCCGGATCAATATCCTAAACAGCATTGAATTTACTGTGCTTTTCTCTACTCAGGCAAAGTTCAGGGTTTGTGGTTCTTTCTTAGAGTATCTCTAGAAAACGAATATAAACAGCATCTGTAAAAGTCCTGTGGCAATGAAATGCATTTCAAATCCAAAGGATCAGAAGAAATCCAGAATGGTAAGATTGTAGTATATGGTAGAGGCAGGATCACTGGATAAAATACAAGTCAGTTAAATTTGAAAAATTTCAGATAAATAACAAACACTCTTATATTAAAAGTATGTCTTGTATTGCATCTATATGACATTTGTCTGAAATTCAAATTTAGCTGGGCATCCTGTATTCTTATATTTAAATCTTACAGCCCTAGAAAAGATAAAAGGAAAGAAGTATATAGAGGGGCCACTCTATGCTAGATTGAAGGAGGACGACTTTGTGTAAACAAGGTGAGGAAATGGTGAAATTAAGTCTAGGCAAGCTTGGAGACGTTCAGGTGTGAAATGTGTAAGAGACACTATGTGAGCTGGGGATAGGAATGGAAGAATGTCAGATTGAATAAGGGTGAATGCTTGTTTTTTAAATGGAAAAGTTGTATGTAGATGTAGGAGTCAAATGATAGAGTCCAGCTGAGAGTTTCATTATACAATTGAGAAAAAGAAGGAATATCAAATATTTATAGCTTATGAGAAAATGAAAATATTATGGAGTCTAAAGAGATTGGGTTTAGAAGAAGTGACAGGTTCTCCACAGTAACAGAAAGGCAGAAGAATAACAAGGGTTCCATGTGGGTAGTTTTGTGTATTAAATATTAGGGAAATATTTGAAAATTCTCATCTGATAGTTTCTGCCTTCTCTTTAAACTAAAGCATATTCACACAAATTCACACCAGGAGGAGCAAGATTATTTAGAGGTTGTAAGTTGAGAATGGCTTTACTTAGTCACTGCAGATTTGATTGAACAACCCAAGAAGATGTCAATCAGGGTTAGTGGCCCGTTTGAATTTTAATCTCAACAATTTCACAGTCTTCCCTTCTCTCACCCTTTCCCTCCCACCTCTCGTCCCTGTTTAATGTTAATCTTCTTCTCATGCTCTTCCTCCCTGCTCTGTTCTTAGTTGCTCTCCTTATATCAAAGATGACATTTGTTTTTTAGGGATTGGCTAGCTTCACTAAGCATAATCTGCTCTAGTGCCATCCATTTCCCTGCAAATGCCATGATTTTGTCATTTTTTAGTGCTGAGTAGTACTCCATTGTGTATAAATGCCACATTTTTTTTATCCATTCATCTATTGAAGGGCATATAGGTTGGTTCCACAGTCTAGCTATTGTGAATTGTGCTGCTATGAACATCGATGTAGCCGTATCCCTATAGTACGCTCTTTTAAGGTCTTTAGGGAATAGTCTAAGAGGGGAATAGCTGGGTCAAATGGTGGTTCCATTCCCAGCTTTCCAAGGAATCTCCATACTGCTTTCCAAATTGGCCGCACCAATTTGCAGTCCCACCAGCAATGTACAAGTGTGCCCTTTTCCCCACATCCTCACCAGCACTTGTTGTTGTTTGACTTCATAATGGCTGCCAATCTTACTGGAGTGAGATGGTATCTTAGGGTGGTTTTGATTTGCATTTCTCTGACTGCTAGAGATGGTGAGCATTTTTTCATGTACTTGTTGATTGATTGTATGTACTCCTCTGAGAAGTGTCTGTTCAGGTCCTTGGCCCATTTGTTGATTGGGTTGTTATCTTATTGTTTAATTTTTTGAGTTCTTTGTATACTCTGGATATTAGGGCTCTATATGAAGTGTGAGGAGTAAAAATTTGTTCCCAGGATGTAGGCTCCCTATTTACCTCTCTTATTGTTTCTCTTGCTGAGAAAAAACTTTTTAGTTTAAGTAAGTCCCATTTGTTGATTCTTGTTATTAACTCTTATGCTATGGGTGTTCTATTAAGGAATTTGGAGCCTGACCCCACAATATGTAGATCAGAGCCAACTTTTTCTTCTATCAGACTTAGAGTCTCTGATTTGATATCAAGCTCCTTGATCCAGTTTGAGTTAACTTTTGTGAAAAAACAAGGAAGAGAAATGAAGTACAGTAGATGGGGTAGAGAGAGAAGATGGGAGGGGAGGGGAGGGGAGGGGGGATAGTAGAGGATAGGAAAGACAGCAGAATACAACAGACACTAGTATGGCAGTATGTAAAAACGTGGATGTGTAACTGATGTGATTCTGTAATCTGTATACGGGGGGAAAAATGGGAGTTCATAACCCACTTGAATCAAATGTATGAAATATGATATGTCAAGAGCTTTGTAATGTTTTGAACAACTAATTAAAAAAAACAAAGAACAGAAAAAAACCCAATTTCACAGTCTTAAAAATGCTACCTTTGCTCAATGAAGAAAAAAATATAAAAGGGGACAAAGAAGAGGAATTAATCAATTGAGGTAGAAGGGAAGAGTCCAAGCAGGTATTAAAGAGGAGCAAGCAGCTCTGCTGATCTGACCTTGAGAAATGGTTAGGATTTTCCTTTCATATCAAAGGTATAGAAATGGAGTATATTGCTTAGTGTATAGGAAAATAGAAGCAGAAAATAAAAGGTCTATTATTTAGTCTCCATTGTGCTCATAATAAGCTTAAATTCTTGCTTTAAGGTAACAGAAAAAAGATTATAAATGTTCTATGAATTTACAGGAAAAAAATTACTGAAGGTTCTGATAGTTGAAAAGTCTTCAGAGAAGAAGGACTACACTTGGTAGAGGGGTGAGGCCTTCTAAACTAGAATCACTGTGGAAAAGTCCCTTAGGAAAGACAGCACCTGGAAAGGTCAACTTTAGCTCAGGCATGTTCTTTAGATATCTCTGTAATTTTTTTTAATATTGAGTTTTTATGTCTATAAAACATCTATATTCAACTTTTCATCCTACTAATGTAGACATTTGAGATTTATAATCTTCCTAGAAAGCCTACCATATTTATATTTCTTTTCTTTCTTTCTTTTTTTGTACTGTATCTTTATTTTTTTACTTATTTTTATGTGGTGTTGAGGCTCGAACCCAGGGCCTCACACTTGGTAGGCTAGCCCTCTATCACCAAGCCACAACCCCAGCCCTTACCATATTTATATTTCAACTTTAAAGTTTTCTAGGGACTTTCTTGCCCTTGGACATGGAGGAACTCAAAATCATGAGCTCATCCAGAAAATATGTTTGGAATCACTGGATAAGCACTGTGAGTCAGTGATGTTAAAGATGGCACCAGATGCTATTTGATTCAACATCAAATGGTAGGGCCAACCATGGCTCCACAGGAGAGAGTCTATAGGGAAAAGTGAGTGCGGTGGCAGGAAGGTTAAGGATAACTCCCCATGGGGGCAAAGAGAGGATGGATCAACTGTGGTCTCAGACTTAGGGGATATGTCTATCTTCAGAATTTCATTAATATTTTAACCTGAATTTATTCTTTTGTGATTTTCCTAAATTTTTTAAAAATCTCTTTCAAATGTATGCACTCCTGTAAATCTTAAATGTGTTTTATGGATACAATACACTCTTCCAGGAGTACTCACAGTGTCATATTTAGTTATTTCCCTGATTATGAAAAACATCACTCTGGGTTTTTAATATTTTCACTGGTCTGCAGTTCTGTGAGGATAACCAGAGACTGTTAATTTTTGGCTTTGGTATAGTATGAAATTAGTAATTTAAAAGACTATCCTTTTTTCTGATAATTAGATCTTTCTACCTGTTTGTTGTTGTTGTTAAAAAGTCCTTATTTTATGAAGTGATAGCATTCAGTTGTAAAGTTTTTGAAATTTTGTTTTCTTGTTTCTAATGTCCATGCACTCTAAGAATTATTCTTCCTGTTACTAGATCTATGACCTTTGGAAATCTGAAAAAATGCAGTTGTTACAAAAATTTGCAAATTACTCGTGAGACCACTGAAGTCTATCATCAACAACATTATTTTGAAGGCCTTGCTTGTGGACTCTGGGTTGGAGAGTCTCTTTTGCTTGTGATTTGGATACATGACTATCCTCCAGATGAATAAAATCCAGTTGAAAGCAATGAAGTCTGTCACTGGCAGGAGTCAGAAGCTCTTCTCTTGGAGAGGGCAGGGTGCCAGACATGATGGCAAAGCACCAGCTCACCTCCTTCTGCAGGGAAAGAAAACAAAACAATAACAACCTCCTAAGACCATGAAGCATCAGTAGCTCTGCCAGAAAACACATTGTCTCTCATTTTTTCCTTTTCAGGCAATTAGTGGCGACATGTTTATGAGGGTAACTGCATCACATAGACATAGCCACTGTTCTGCAGTTGTCTTCCCTGAGATGGTAGGAGTCCTGGGCTCTTACCTTCATGAAATCTGAGACAAATTCATGCTTTCTTCCATTGTTTGTAAATTGTTCTTTAAAATTGGTAGGAAAAATTGGCATTGTCTACTTGTATCAGGAGAAGTCTGATTATTTTGATTTATCCTGTCAATATCAGCTCAGGACAGTCTTGCTGAAATTTATGGGTGACAATAAGAAGTCTTTCATTTTAAGTAGCATTAAAAGAATTGGATTTCTATCACTACAGAATCATTCTTGTGTTACACTAACATAAGGGGATAGTGAATCTGGATTCTTACAGAGAGCTAGTGAGGATGAAGACGGGCATTTACTCATGGTTATGAGACAAGCAACTATATAAAAGTGGGCCATTTCTACATGGATTGTGGCCTTGTTTTTACCCTTTTAAAAATATCTTTTCATCTTAGCCTTTACAACAGCCAACCTAACATACCAATATACTTTCTCTAAAAAATATTCTGGAAATATGCCACTTGAGGAGGTTATGCTGAGGAGGAGCCAAGTTACACTTCTAGAGACCCATGTCCTCCTCCTATTTCTCTTTCAACCATCTGGATTTATAAAAAAGACATGATTGGATTCTTCCTTTACCTACACCTTTTAAAAAATCTTCTTTCCTAAAGAAATACAAAGTATTTCTTGCTTCAGGATTTTCTTTTGCCTGAAAATGTCCACAGGGTAATAAATACATCCATAATTATTTCATCATCATCGCAAATTAATTATCAACTATGTGTGACAATTATTGACTCACATTTATTTAGCATGTACTATAGACTAAATATGGTGCTGTCCCTTGAATGTTATCAGTTGGTGGATGGATGCCATACCTAAAATGTGACATAATATGTGAGGCAGTGTATATAGACTCTGATGTAGACACACCTAGTACAAATTCACTCATTTATTATCTTGAAATGACAAAAGTTTACTCTCTCCCAGTCTCAGTTTTTTCTTCTTTACATTAAGCACAATGTGATCAGCACTGAAGGGTTGCAGCCAGAATCTGAGAGCATTTATGTGGTTCTTGGCACATGGTGAGACTGAAAAGACCTGAGAGTTCAGAGTGCCTTTAAAAGGGAGACCCGGGGAAGCAGCACAGGAAGCTGCTACACAGACACTGACAAGTCAGATTTTGAGTGAAGAATGATATTTCTGTGAGTGTAGGAGGGAATGATCAAGGATTAAATATATGTAGGGTGGGGGTATTGTTTGTTAAGGGCAAGTATGAGTTAAACCTATTCAAAGTAATATCATATATGATGTTATTTACTCCTCCCTGTATATAAGCAACAGGAGAAATAATTTCTTTTTTAAAGGTGAGAAGTTGAGACTGAGGGACTTTAAATGTTTCCTAAGGTAGAAAAAAGAGGGTCTTGGATTTGAACCACTTCCAAGTTCATGTGCTTTCAACTAGGGCAGGCTAGTGCTATGGATACTAACTTACACTGTGGACCACCATTTTTGCAGTGTGCATTGAGCCCATCTAATTTGGGTCTTAAAAATGAAGATTGTTTTCATTTCTCAGTGGAGGGGTGGGTCTCAACTCATCCGGAAGGTATTCCATGGGAAAGCTGCTCAGTCATGGTGCTGCTGCAGGAGCCTGGAGCAAAGGGTGCACTACCTCCTTCCCTCTGCAGGGACATGTTCCTGGACTGGGGTTTGCCCAGTCATGATCCCCAGCATTCAGGAGCTTACAGGCAAACATGAAGGAGAGTAAGCTTCCATGCCTGTTGCTTGTGGCTCCTTTCTCTGGTAGAAAATGGTGGGACCCATACTGAAAGAAGAGGCGGGGTGGGGGAGAGGAAGGGAGGGAGGCAGAAGGGAGGGAGGGAGGGAGAGAGAGAGAGAGAGAGAGAGAGAGAGAGAGAAAGAGAGAGAGAGAGAGATCTAATAACAAAACAACAATTCAAGGCATTGGTCCACAGGGGAAAGAAGGAATTATCTAGCCTCAGTCAGCATGTTTGGAATTTCACTCACTACAGGCTTGTGAGGTGCACACTGTCATCAATGCTTGTACAGGTATCACACAGGGGCTTTCTTCCAGCCACCCAGGCAAGAAGTCTCAGAACTGGGGATTTAGCTGAGGGTGATTTAATAGCAAAAGTTCAACAGACACAAAAATATTAGGATTAAGTAAAATATGTATGTGCTGAGAAACTGAAAATCATCTGGATAAACGATGAAAAATTGTGCTCCTCCTCTTCTACCCATAAAATGCTGTTCTTTGATTTTCTTTTTGGTGTTTTGCAATAGGAAAAATGAAAAGGATTCTTTTAAATAATTCTCTTTTCATCTCAAAGAACAAAAATTTTGATACTAAATTTGCCTTCTGATGGTGCCATACATGGATATCTTGACTAATGGCAAACTATAACTATGAATGAATCATGGCCTGTAAAGACTCCAAAGCTCCTTGGAAAAGAAAAGATAGAAAACATTCTGTCTTCTATTTTGTGAAACTTGGAATAGATCTTCAGATTCAAGGATGTAAAGGCAATCTGCTTCTTATGTGTATGTTTGGTTTAAGCACCGTTGTTAAAAATCAAGGTTATATATATATATATATATATATATATATATATATATATATATATATATATATAGAGAGAGAGAGAGAGAGAGAGAGAGACAGATAGAGAGAGAGAGAGAGAGCATGATATTAGCATATTGTTATGTTCTCTGTAATTTACTTTAAAATACTTCTACATTAACACCATGAGGTATATGCCTGTGTTTGTGTGTCTCTGTGTGTGCAGGGATTAGTTTTAATTTGCTCCCTTAGGCGGTTAGTTGTCCTAGCTAGAAATATGTATTTTATGGCATATTGTTTTCTTAAGGATGTTGTAGCAAATTACTGCTACAACTAGGTAGCTTAAAGCAACAAAAGTTTATTCTCCCATGGTTCTGGAGGCTGAAAGTAAAAAATTGAAGTGTCACTAGGGTTGGTTCCTTCTGGGGGCTGAGGGAGAATTTGTTCCAAGGCTCTCTCCTAGCTTCTAGCATTTGCAAGCAATCCTTGAAATGCATTGGTTTGTAGGTGCATCTATTTCTGCCTCCATCCTCACAAGGTGTTCTCCTCTTTGTATGATTGTGCTACAGCTTGAGTTTGAAATGCTCTCAAATACCCATGTGTTAAAGGCTTGATTGTCAGTTGGTGGTGCTATTGGGAATTAATGGAGCCTTAGAAGGCAGGGCCTAGTGGAAGGAAGTTAGGTGATTGGGGATTGTGCTATTGATGGGGATGTTGAGAATCCCAGGATCTTCCTCTCTCTTTGATACATGGCTGCAAGAAGGTGGACAGTTCTCTTCTACCACATGCTCCCACCATAACTTATTTTGCTACCACAGACCCAAAGCAACAGGATCAAGTGGCTATAAACTGGAAGCTCTGAAACCATGAGTAAAAATAAATCTTTCCTTTGTATCGCAGGTATTTTTGTCACAGTGATGGAAAGCAGACTAACATAGTCTTTCCAATTTATCCTCTTATAAAGACATTAGCCATTAGGTCAGGGCCTATCCTAATCCAATATTACCACTGTCTTAACTTAATTACACCTGAAAATATCCTATTTCCAAATAAGTTTTCATTCACAAGTTAAATGGTAAATACAAATTTTGGGGAAACCCTCTTTAACTTAGTATATATGACAGTTGATTAGCATCTAATTAAAAGGCTCTATTGTTGGTTATTGCAAGATATTCAGATACCCGGTGAATGTCTGAATGGCACATAAAATGTCATAAATAGTTTTTATTTGTGAAATTAGTGCATTTGAAATTTGACTTGAAATATTGAAAATATAATAGGCACTCTTGTATATCACATGATATAAAAGAATACTGGGTGACATAATTTTTATCCTTCTGTAAAAATTAAGGTCAGGCCTCTGATGGTCTCCAGTTAGTCTATTGATTCACAGTGTCTTTTTTACCTGTATTAAACTCAATCTTACTTTCAAAATATTGTTTCTTTGCTTTGAAGCAATTTTCCTATAGGATGTGGTCTAAGCATCCTAAATGGTCAGATTGCTGGAACTATGTAAAGCTTATAGTACTAGTTGCATGATGTTTTTGTGCCTGCTTAATAATGATTTTATCTGCAGCAGAATTCAATTTGGAACTTGCTGTCATAAATGGAGGCAAAATTGTATGACATTATTCCAGGGCAAAGTGACCAAATAGAACCTAACAATTCTGAAAAGCAACATTGGCGTAGGAGAATTCACAGCATATCCACAAATATCTTCTCAACTTCACAAATATTCTGCTTCTTTTTGGGTCACCATTTTTATTCTCTTTTGATATTGAATTTATGTGAAACCATATTAGCCACCATTCAGATAATCATTTCATTGTTAGAAATCTTATATCATTGAAGGTTTCAACAAGAAAATGGATTTGGATAAATTTGAACTCTTCACCTGGGACTTTTCCTATGACTCTCCCATTCCCCATCGTGGTAAGACAGCTCTGAGGCTGACTCAGTGTCTCTGGAATTCCCTCCCTCATGCATTCCACTGGAGTGCTCCATTTGTTGGCATTTAATACACGGTGCCAGGCATCTGTTGATTTGGCTTGGGTTTAATCTGAACCTTTGTTATTTGACCGGGTTTTATATTTCAGAGGGGATTATTCATCATAAGTCACCAGCTCTGCTTAGCAGTATGTGTGGTTGTTGGGAAAGAGAGTTTAATTTGCTGTTACTATTAGAGATGTAATTTTAAAAAGAAACCTTCAAAAGGGCATGCTATTGGGATTGTTCAAAAGCAATTCTTTTAGAAAAGAAAAGAAGATCTACTGTTTGGTCTCCTCATGCTGTTTTTCAACTTCAAACATTTCATCTCACAAGCCAGCTGTGTTGGATGGACCCATGGTGTTGCCCCCTTGGTTGGAGCATAGGCCCTTGATCTGCACATCTGTGCAGTTGTACCCATGGCAGGCAGGGATCACCAGAGAAATGAAACAGCAAAGTGGACTATGGGAGGAGATGGACTTTGCTAGTGTGAATCTGTTTCTCTCTTCCTACTCGAATCTCTTTATCCTCATTAATCGTAATGAAAGAATGCTGTAGAAGAGAACAGCAAGGATGGGAAACTCCAGAGAGAGAATCTCTTTGGACAGAGTAATAAATATGGAACCAAGGTGTTAAATGTTTCTCCTAAAGGTGACGGTTGCTTGTATGTGCTGTGCAAATTCTGAGTGTGTATGTGCTCAGGTGTGTGGTACTCCCCAAGAATAATTATGCCTAGGGATTCTGTGACTTGATTAGTATAAATGATAAGCTAGTCACCTCCGTGACTGTGGAATGAGGACAGGCTATAAGGAAATGTGAGCAGATGTAGTGGTGGCAGCAAAGGTTTTGTTAAGAGTTGATGCTCATGGATTAATTTACCTTGCTATGTGTAGGTAGCTAATAGTACTTTAAGGGAATTTTTCAAGTCAAACCTAATTTTCATATTTTCAAAGCCATATCTTTGGAGCCAGGTACATGATTTCCTACTTATAAACAGCTTCTTCCTGTCCCTTCCATTAAAAATGCCCAAATGACTGACCATGATTATTCAAAACTTTGTTCATGGGTGACGGTTCTTTCATTCTTTACATTGTAAAATATAAGGCAATAAATATAATCCTTCTCTGTTTCTTTCCTGAAGACTTTGTTGGTAATTTAATATTTGAACCTTGATGAGTTACTCACTTAGTCATTTAGCAAATATTTAATGAAAACCTGCAGGGCAATAACCAAGAATGCAAAAAAAAAAAATATGTGGGAAAAATAAAAACGTACAGATGTTAAGTAAAAATGCCGCTTCTTGACTACCTTCTGCAGCCTAGAACTCTTTAAAAATATTTTTATGATTGAAAATATACATGAATATAAGAGTCAATATTCTTCAAGGCTTGTAAGGTAAAACATCAACCCTTTTCCACACTTATCCTTCACAGGAAACTACTTTTAATTCTTTTAGCCACTTTTTTTCCTTTTTTTTGTTTTTGTTTTTAGCATTTGCCTTCAATTTTACACAATATGCTATTTAGCTATTCGTCCATTTGTTGATTTTCTATTTTGCCTATGAATCTCCTACTGTGGAAGGCAATGGTTTAGCTTCCTCGGATGCCTCCCTTTGACCTCAATACGTATTTCTCCTTCTGCTGTATTTTAATACAATTAAAATTATAAGTTAAATCAGATCACTATTCAGTCAGTACCTTGCTATGTAAATATACATATTATTCACAGTTCAGCCATGTGAACACCTGGCTGTTCGGGGAGGGAAGTCATCCAGGTGTTTCACTGCTACTCACAAAGTCTTTCAATCAGTCTTCCTCTTTCTGTCCCTTCCAACACCCACTTTCAAAGTGCCTCCTCTCTCCCTGACTCCTAAGCCTCCTGAGATTCTAAACTGCAAACAAGCCTTCTTCAAACGGTTTCATGTTTATTAAATTATTACTAGACATCAGTCCACTGCTTTCCATTTATGTGTACTAATATCACAACTAACATCCATATTCAAATATGTGCTGATAAACAAGTACTTATATAGTTGTACATTTTTGTACATATCTATAAAGCATATATGTAAATATATATTCTTCATGTCATTTCTCTTATTTTTTCTCTGTTTGCCCTTATAGGTTTGAGAATTGTTATTCATTTACCAAAAGTTTTAATGTGTTTCTCGAGAAAAGCACGTATGTTTCAGTGTTCCATGTTTAATGAAAGTCCCAAATGTTCTTTTAAAATTCCAGTTAATAATACCATATAATCTCTTTATAGAGGAATAAATCAAGGATGAAAGAAGTTAAATATCTGGCCCAAGGTTGTACAAATACTAAGTGGTAATTCCACTTACTAATAAACATTCTGTTCATTTCTTTCTGGGACGCTGCCTTTTACTGCAGACACAGTTTCTGGTTTAAGGAGTTTACAGTTTTTGTGGAGAGATAAGACATGTGCATTCAGTGTTGAGAATAAAAAATAATGGATTATTGTGCAATGGAAATTTAGAAAAGAGAGAAAGGTTTTCCTGGCCATTTCTTGGTGCCTAAAATTCCAGCTGGAATTTTAGTACATATCTTCCAGTGCTGTAGGAATATTGCTTTATATACAAATCTTGTTTTAATAGGAGTTAATCTCTATTTTCATACATTTGGAATTTGGCAGTATTCTATGAAGTATTTGGAGCAGAATGCTGCAACTAACTTGTTGCTCATGACAACTGTCCTTAAGGTGAGATTTTAGAACATAATAAGGGAGATTTTTAACTCAATATGTTTCTGAGTGCACTTGATATTAAAGATATTCAAGAAAGAATTTTTGTTTATCTTTATTTTGGCCAGTTTTGATATATTATCTCTGATTTTTATCAGATCTTAATTATGATTCCATATATGGGCATCCTTAAGTATAAATTTATTCACATTTGTCCACACTAGAGCCGATCTTGTTATTTTTTCTTTGGTCTGGTTAGCATATTATCCCTCGTGTTGGTTAGAATTTGTGCATCTACAGTGTTGTCGGTATAGCACCCCAGGAGGTAGACTGCACAGTGGATCAGGACAGCCTCTGCCAGCTGGGCTGTGTTCCATTCCAGGATCTGTCACTGGCTCTAGCTGCTGTGTGGCTTTGGGAACTATCACTAAACCTCCACCTTAGTCCATTTTCCATCGTTATAAGGAAATGCTTTAGGATAAGTAATTTAGAATTAAGAGAGATTTATGAACCTTCCAGTTTGGGAGGTTAAAATTCCAAGATCAGACAGCCACATCTGGCAAGGGCCTCATGCGGCAACATAACACAGCAGAGCTCATGAGAACTGTGAGCCAGTGGGTGAGGAAGAGCTCCCATTGTGAGAGAGAATGAGAAAGCCCAGAGAACCAAACTTGCTTGATGACAACCCACTTTTTTTTTTTTTGACAACCCACTTTTTCAGTAACCAAGTCAGTCCCGCGGGAGGGATCTAACGCATTCCTGCAGGAGGGGTGTTACACTCATTCCTTTGGAGGTCCCCAGTGAACATCTCCCACTAAGTCCCACCTTTCAGTGCTGTCATTCTGGGGACCAAACTTCCAGAACATGAATGTTTAGGAGGAAAAATTCCTATTCAAACCATAGCAACTTCTCTTTCTGTGTCTTAGATTCCACATCTGTCCAAGAAGGATAATGACAGGATCAAGTTCACAGTGTTAAGTGGATTCTCTGAGTTAAAAGATCACATATGTGATGCACTTAGAATAGCATCTGGTACATAAAAAAGATTATATCATCATCAATTCTCCTTCTAGAAATATTTTGCAGATGCAGTCCCTGGGAGCCACGTAGACTTCAGTATGAGAGCTTCGTATTCCGGTGTTTGCTACAGTAGAAATGTTTTTAATGTATGTTCATTATTTTACTTCATAACCATTTATTGAGGGTCTAGTGTATGCCAGGCATACTGCCTGGTTCTCAGGATACAATGGAGAACAAAATCAGACAAAGCATGGTTTTCATGGAGTCCTCATTATAGTGGAGAGACAGTCGTAAACCAGCTAATTATACAAATAAATGTAAGATTGCAACTGTGGAAAGGGTTAGAAAGAAGAGGCTTCGTGACTCCCTACTTCATTTGAATACACAAGAATTTAGTGCCTGACAGAGCAAAAACTATGTGTTTTTTGAGGAATCCAAGAAGTGTTCTAATGCCAAAGAAGGGAAGGGCTGTTTTGTGCAGAAACTAAGAACATCCTGAGAAGCTAATTAAAACCTTCCTTTTTGATTACACCCTGGAGGATGGGAATCGCTTCCTCTCTTGCCGCTCCTTGACACAACTTGCACAGGAGGAATGCAAAGGATGGGTGGGATCTTCCCCAACAGGAGAGTGCAAGGAAGTGACATACCAGAGAGATGACGGCACAAGCAAGGCTGCAGCTGCTCCTTCCACCTCCACCCTGTGGGACAACTGCTGAGCAAGATTTCAAAGGCAAAGGCAACCTACAGGAAAGAAGAAAAAAAATGCATTTAACAACTTCCTTGACTGGAGGGCTGGATAAGAGTGCAGCACATTGTAAAGTTGCATTGATGGTAGAAATATAGGTGGCTTTATAGACACCTGTGCTTGGAGTTCACAGAGCCCCTGAACATTCACACATGAAACATGGTAAGTTTTCCAGGGCATTTGGCAAGAAATGTGAAAACTGATGCCATTTGAACATGTTTGTCTCTCCCATGTATACCAGAAGTGCCAGCTTTACCAGAAAGCTATAACTGGGAATCATGTCCAGAATTCCCTCTGTCATTCTCCACTAGCAGTGCTTGAAAGGACAGTGTCCTCCTGCTGAACTTTTGTTAATTGTTAATCTCAGAAAAATACATTCCCTTTCAGGACATGTCGCATGTGAAGAGAAATTGAGCTTAAATATGAGCAGGGACAGGGTATCATAGATCAATGGCTGAGAAAATTTAAGTAAGTAGGAATAAATTTAAGAGATTGATTGTGCAACATGATGACTATAGCTAATAACAAAATATAGCATATTTCAAAATTACTAAAAGAGATTTTTTGTTCTTCAAATATAACTACATGAGATTAAAGCATATATTAATCAGTTCAATTCTATCATCCTACAATGTTTCAAAACATTATGTTGTGCACCTTAAGTATATACAACTTTATTTGACAATAAGATAAATAGAATAAAAAGAGTTTGTCCCCATTTGACCTTTGTATTTACCTGCATCTCTCCCCCCATATCTACCTATCTATTGTTCTATCATTTTATCTGAATCTTATTTACTTGTCATCCTTTAGGTCTTCACATTTCATGTGGTTGCTTGATGGCTCTGCACTGAGCCCATAAAACAATTATGGGATTATTTCCTGAGCACCTACTATGAGTTAGGCAGGAATGTTCTTGAACTCATGAAGACTTTTTACAGTCTAGAAGTGAAGACAGATATGAAACTCATTAAAAGCATAAGTGTCGAGAAAGGAAGTACATAGGATATTCTGGAATCATATAGCAACAGTAGCAGTAATAACAACTAAGATTAATTCCATGCTTACTGTGCACCCAGGCACGGTTCTAGGTTCTAAGATATGTATATATATATATATATATATTAATTATAATTATTAATAATAATATTTACATATAATAATAACTATTATTAATTATAATGTACATAACACACCCATGAGATAAGATACTATCATTTTTCATTTTGTTGATTAGAAAACTAAAGCCCAGAGAGATTAAACTCTTGAGTTCTTTCCCAAGTTGCCCAGATAAGAAATAGTGGACTGAGATTTGAACATGTGTTTGGCTCCTTTGCCTCCAAGCACTCTATGTACATTCTCATAAACAAGAGCATTCAGATTAATCTTCCTGAGGCATTGTACTAAAGTTTGAGATAATATACATAATTCCGGTTATGTATTTGAACACTTCTTTAATACAATAAATAAGAAAAAAAATGTTTTCTCTTTAAGATTTAAGGTGGATTGAAAGTAAAAAACAAAATGTTTCTAAAAGTAAAGTGGAATTCTAGAAAAAAAATGGATATTAGAGAAACACTAGTGAAAGGCATATAAAGTGCAGAGTATAGTTAGCAGCAATGCACCAATATTATTTTCTTAGTTTTAACAAATATACCACAGTAAGATGTTAACAGCAGGGCATGATGGTCCTGTGATCCTAGCTACTCAGAAGGTTGAGTCAGGATCATCACACGTTTGAGGCTAGCCTGGGAAACTTAGCAAGACCCTAGCTCTAATTAAAAATTTTTAACAGTATTGCAGATGTACTTTAGTGGTAGAGTGCTTGCCTAGCATGCATGAGAACCTTGATTGAATCTCTAGTACTGAAAAAATTAATTAGTTAATTAAATCAAGAATAAAAAAGATGTTAACAGTAGGAGAAAATGGATGAGGGGGATATCAGGACTCTGTACTATATTGGCAGCTTTTCTGTAAACAAAAGCTATCCTAAAATTTAAAATTTACTTAATATGAAAATAATAAAATTACATGAAAATGATGCAGGTCAGTCATTCAACCTCCACTGCACCTTTATTAGTTACAAATTAATCAATTTTCTAGAAGAGAGGGTACTCCTCTTTGGTAGGCCTGTTCACTACTTAGGCAAGGCAACATGGCCTCATACCTTAAACATGAGATGCTAAGATTTCCACATAGCATCTCACAGGGCATTTGTGTCCATTTTTCCTCTTACCTGGCCAGGTAGGCATGTTTCACTCTTGTAATATTCTATCCTCTGTAATCTGGGTGTCCATATGCTCAGCAAGTCTCCATGCCCTTTCACTGCCCCTGGAAAGTGACATTCCTCTGTCCTGATCACACCTGTCAAAATGGTATCTTGACTCTGTTCTGTTAGATTTTCATATGGTTGGTTCCATCTGGTCCTAAAGTCTGGCCCATGGGATCTGGCCTTCTCTGGCAGGGTTCTCATTCTCAGTCTTCAGGAGCTGACAGTCAGAAGCCTGGGAGACCCACAGCACAAATGGCTTCTGTGGAAATCAAGTACCTGCAGAGGCTTGTCTGCCTCTCACAGGCAGCCTTCTATAGTTTTTGAATCTTTTACATTTGTTACAAGGAATTTGAGATCATAAATTTCTACAGTACTGCAAATAGCTTTCCATCTAAGAAGAGGGTAAAGAGATGATATCCATGTGGCTGAGGAATCAATACAACCACCATCGGTTCAGATATGCACAGAAGAGGGAGGCCAACTTTGAGTTAGCAGTAAGGACTACCTTCACAAAGTCCCAACAATCCTGCCCTCTAAATATTTTATTCAGGGTTAAACCAGGAAAAATCTCTTTTAATGTTTTAGAAGAGAGAATTTTATGTGGAGAATTGGTTGAGCAGGTGATGGAAAAGGTGAGAAGTCAAACAGGAGACAATGAATCAACTCATGTAAGCTGTGGCAGGAAGTTCCAATCAACCCTGGGCTGGAGGGACAAAGGGAGGAAGTGGGGTTCCCAGAGCAAGGGGTGGGATCCTTGGATAGCAGCCAGAGCTGTGGCACGTGTGCACAGAGGAGCTAGAGCCAAGGAGGAAATACAACCGCTGCTAGAGGTGTCACCTGAGGTTTCCAGAGAAATATACTGGATTTTTTTTCCTGCTTTTCAATCTTTTGCAATTAAACATCATCTATCAGAGCTGGGGTTGTGACTCAGTGGTAGAACACTTGCCTAGCACGCGTGAGGCACTAAGTTTGATCCTCAGCACCACATCAAAAATAAACAAATAAAATAAAGTTATAAAAATTGTTGTCCTTTAAAAAAACATTTTAAAAAATTACTGATCAAAGCTAATCAGAAACCAGTTTACATAGCAGATCCATAAATATCGCCCAAAGAAGAGAGTCCTCCTTTAAGAAGCACAGAAACACCACCACTGCTCAAGATGAGGCCTGCCCCTTCTGTTTCTTAGACTATGACTGAATCCTCATGATCACTTTTTTCTGTCCCACCAATCTCCACCTCTCTCCAATTCATCCTCTATACTTCAGCTACAGGGATGTTTGGAAACACATGGAGTACATCTTATTCTAATTAAGATCCCAGTTTGGTGGATGATGTTGAGAGCTTCATTTCCCAAAACTAGCAGCGTGGCTCAGCTTGAGGGCCATAAAGACTACAGAGGACCACAGAGCAGTCTGTCCCTCTGTGGACCTTGGGAGGAGGCTCTCTGGCCTAGGTGTCAGAACTGTTATGGGGTAGGCTGAAGGAACAAGGGTCAAAGGTACCACACTCAAGGGGATTCTATAAACTCCTGGAGGACAGGAGAAGACTTAGCAAAGGCAAGGAAGACTTGCCTTAGAGGCTCCTAGGAAATGAAAGGGAAGAGAAAGAGAAGGGCTTTGAGAGGATACCAACTAATAGGAGCATGAGTCAGATATTTAGGTGATTCTGAATGAAATCCATCAGGTTAGTTAAGTTTGAGGAAAGTGACTTTACTTCTGGTTGAGAATAGAATGCAAAGATGCTGCTCAGGCTACTTTCTTAAAATAAATCCACCAGTCAACAGATCCCTTGCAGAATGAATAGTACAAGGTTCTTGTCTCTGATAGGCGCTGGAGGCTATCTGTCACTTGGAGGCTTGATCAAAATGAAGAAAACCAACATACATGAGCATCTTAGGGAAAAATCAAGTTCTGGAAGATATGGTGGAAACAATAGGTGGTAGAAAGAATGAGTCTGATAAGTCAGAGAAATTTTCCAAGAACTTTTTAGAATTTCTAAAAATATCTATAAAGCCACAATCCACATGAACCTTCTTTGTACTGCCATGGAGTCTTACTGGAATGTGAACTTTCCTTACTAAGAGGTTAAAGGGTAACACCAGTTTTCAACATCAGAAGGTAACAATTTATTGGACTGATACAATATGCCAAGCATTGAGCAGGACAGATAACATAATTTGTTTCTCTTTGGTATCATAATTATTCTTGCACAGATGAGAAGCTTAAGAGCTTAAGTGACTTGCCCAAGGCTGTATTACAAGAGGAGGCATTGGTTTGAGACCTAGTTGTCCCTCTACTACACCATGATTTTTGTGTGTAGTAGGCAACCCTCATGATGAAGAAGGCAAACTATTGCTTAGTAATGAATTTGGATTTCTACCATTAGAATATTAAAACAACAGCTGGATATATTTCTACACAGAGTCATCCTCAAATCCTATATCTAAACTTCTGAAAAATGTGAAATTCACATTGAAAGCTTATTACCTATTGAATTATGAATACCACTTGCCCTCTATTTCTCCAAATCCAGGCATAATTATAACATTGTTGATCTGTCCAGTCTTTTGCCTAATATATTTATTATCTTAAGCTTTTAGAAATTAATACTGATTGATATGATGGTTATATATTAGAAGAAATCCCAGGAAACTAGATACTGGGATTGAAATAAGCACACAGGCATTTGTTAGGGAGTACACTCAGAATGAATAGTACAAGGTTCTTGTCTCTGATAGGCGCTGGAGGCTATCTGAATCCAAGGCTGTATTACAAGAGGAGGCATTACTCAGGAATCAATCACACAGAAGAGAAGGCAAGGAGAAGAATTGGGCCGAGAAAAAAGTCAAGCCTTTCTGTAATATCAATAGGAAACTAACCAAGCTTACTGGGAGTTCTGGGGCTAGAATAACTCTTCTGAGTTGTGCTGAGTTGGGTAATGGGGCCTCCCCATGTCGATCAGTTACTGGATGTTAAAGACCAGTAACTGGAAGGCAGCAGAACTGTAGGTGTGATGTGTTCATTCAGATGAGAGAACTTCAAAGCAGGACTGACACATTTTCCCATTCCCATTCTGGAAGAATAAGTTCTTCATTCTTACCTTACAGTAGATTTGGGTGGCTCATGATAGCATTCATTCATTATGATAACAAGGGTAATTTTTCATAACTCTCAGTATGTACAATACATGTATTACATTATATTATATAATGTATACTATATGGAAAACATGTAAATATATCTATATATAAACAAATACTTTATATAAGTATAAATACATACTTGTTGCATAGACAAATGTAAAAGGCAATTAACTGCCTGGCTCAGGATGAAAGCCATACTTGAAGGAATTAATAAGTTAGTTAATGCAGTGTTTACAAATTGATAATACTGGGTTCTGTCTCTGGTTCAAGAGGGAGCCAGGCACAAGACTTCTGAAGGTTCTCACGCCTCTTAAATGTCATTCCTGCTGGATGAGTCGTAAGGATGCAAAATCTGCCATGTGACTGTATTTATGGTACTCTGCACACAGGATTGTGCTAGGCAGACTTTGTGTTGTATATTTGTTGGTTCTAAAGACTAATAATAAGTGGAGATGAGAAAAAGATAAAATCAACATGTTGCCTCAAGAGTGTTTTTGTTAATATAATCTCATTCCTCAGAAATGGCATTGTTCCTCCTTTTACTGGATTACCTTCTCCCCATTTTAGCCATTAGCACTGACTAATACCTGGCTCTATATTCCAGAAGACTGAGAATACAAGTATCCAACCACAGTCAATAATTGTAGACTCTCCACACATTTAAGGTTAAAAGAAAGGAGAGCGCTAAGATATTATCATCCCTTTTGGGTTCAATGAAGGGATGCTATGAGATTTCCCCATGCTGTCTCCTTCACTCTGCCAGTCCTGCCTCTGACTCAGCAGTCTAAATTAAGAGCACTTTGGACTTCTGTGGCTCCTTGAAGCACAGTCCCTAATAACTTGTGCCCAAAGGGCAGGTGTAACATGTTCACCGTGATGGAAGGACAAGCATCTTCAATTTGTTCAGGTGGAGCTGGGATATAGAAAAGTACCTGCCTAGAATGAGGAGCTTTGCAGAGTTAGGAAATGAAGCTGCCCAAGACAATCTGAAGAATAGCACCCTTTCTGAAATGAAAACTACCTTCATTGTTAACATTTTCTTCAGTTAGTCTTTCTCTGTTCTTTTGGACATGAGTTAGGTCTGATTTAGCTATGAATTTTACAAGGAAATTTTAGTCACATCCTCAAAGAAGTGGGTGATGCAAATATGTTTTTTTTTCTTTCATTTTAGGGAAATTTATTTAATCTATTAAGACATTTGCTCATTCATTCATAGTTAATAGATGTTTATTTTATTTATTTATTTATTGTTTGTTTGTTTATGGCCAGGTAGTACAGGAACTTGCTCTAAGGCTGAAGTATAAAACTAGTGTCATGCATGTTCAATATTGTTTAAAATTTAGACTTAGGGCTGAAGGTATAGCTCAGTGGTAGAGCATGTGCTTAGCATGCACATGACCCTGGGCTGATCTCCCAGTGCCAAAAAAGAAAAGAAGAGAAAATTCAGCGTGATAGAATTTCAGTTCATCTAATTATTATAATGAAATAGCAGATACGTGGTTATTCTGACTTCTGGTTATTATTTTCTTAAACTACTATCACTTTAATTCAGTAACTTGACTCTTTCTAGTACCTTCCTGTTACCCCCTGCAAAGCCATCCTTTGGGAGACTACACACATTTATTTTCTCTCCATCTTTTTAAACTTTGTTACAGCTCACATCATGTTGCTCTAATTCCTTTACTTAGAATTATAATTGTATGCATTTTTTTCCTATTTATGTCATTGCTACACTCTGAAAAAGACCTTTTCTTAACCTCTAATATGTCACTGGGGCTAATGTTTTCTAGAATCCCACCTCTGCGTGTCAATAGATTCATCTGCTTTGTTGACTTGTTTTGTGGATATGGGCAAGTCACTCTCCACGAACTTCAATTTTCCGTTTGCAAAATGAATTAATTATATTTGCTTTCTACACACCTTGAATTTTGTGAGAATTAAAAACATAATGTTTGCAAAGTGCTTGGTGAAAACACAGGGTTCATAAGAAGGGAGCTCAGAGTGTTATTATTTTTGTTATTATTGATGAGCAGGTTCCCACATGGCTTTATTTTTATGATGTGTTTAACTGCACTAGAGTTGGATCACAGAAATGAGAGATGGTAAATATTTAGCAGGTCATCTGGTTCAAACTCATTGAAAAATTCTTCCCCTTCAACAAGCTGTTGTTCTTTCATCCTTTTTCTTCTTCTTCTTCTTCTTTTTTTTTTAATCCAGAAGCATCAAACATTTCACGGTCCATTTCTTCCTGCTTGACAGCAGAGTTGTTCTAAAAAACAATTCCAATGGCAACTTTCAATGTAAGTACTTTCTTAATGACCCAATTGGCACAGTTCTTTGAGTCTCTTCCAGGAGGATATTTTTGCCCAATGTAAGGGGTATAATTGTTTTGAGGACCCTTTGACTACTTTCCTCGGGAAATGTAGTCACAATTCAGTAGCTCTCTTTCTGATGATGTTCTTTGCAATGTTTATCTCAAATGTTCCATTTAGCAATTTCCTTATCATCAGCCCATGGAGCAGATCAAATCTTACTTTCAGATATTTCATTTCAAACACAGTTAAACCTCTTTAAATTCAGCCTCAGGAGACGAATTTAAAGGAAAATGCTAACTTCAGCCTTGTGAGCTGCACATATTTCATTTTAGGCAGATCTATATATTACTTAAGATTAAGAGAATCTAACAAATGATAGCACATAAATATTTATTGAATGAATAAATGGATCATTCATCTAATTCATTACTATTTAATTCACTGGAAAAATCATAGACTATTTGGTCATTTTGGATTAGCATCTATTTATTTATCTATCTATAAATAAATCATTACAAATGTCACCAGTTACATATTAGTATCCCTGATATCTTGAACAAGGGATCAGCCAAATGATGTTTAGATTTTCAAAAATATCAAGCATTTACTATGTATTAGGCTATGTATTAGGAGCTGAGAATATGTTTGTAAGTCACACATATTTCTCTTCTCTTTTTTTTAAGTTGTTGATGGACCTTTATTTTATTTATTTATATGTGATACTGAGAATCAAACCCAGTGCCTCATGCATGCCAGGCAAGCGCGCTACCACTGAGCCACAATCCCAGCCCCCATATTTCTCTTCTTGTAGTGCTTACTGACTATTTCAGCCAATAAGACTTAGTCCTTAAAGTACAATAATATTATTTTTCTTCAGATAGTTCATTTTTCATCATTTTACTAGACACAATAAAGTCAAAATTAAATAATACTCTAATTCTTTATTTTTCTTCTGCTTATGTAGTTTAATTAATTACTCAATCATTGAAACTAAGCTTTATTTTGTGAACTAATGATTGTTGTTTAAATATAATTATCATATTAAAATCAGAACTAGTTTGATTGTTTAAATGAAAAGGTTCTGTTTTTCTTTACTGTTCTTTCTTTCTTCATAAGATTTCTTAATATACATCTTCAATCAAGGACTAAACTGTTTGGAAATACAATTAACAATAAAACAATTTAAGACATATCATTCTGGGGAATGAATGTTATTTAGTAACAGTTGTTTCTCACTAGTGTCCTTCTACTTATGTGAAAGCAAAGCCCATGGACAAATAAGCAAATATTTGAATAAGCTCCAATTCAATTTTCTAGGATTATGTTTAATTTAGCTTAAGGATGGCTTTAAAAAAAAAAACAACTATTTACTTTTAATTCTTTTTCAATGGCAGATGAAATTATATGTATTTGTAGATTTTGTTTTTCATCAATCTCTGAATTCTTCTAGACCAAATAAAAAAAAAAGACATGCTTTTTAAAAACAATAACTTAATTTTGTTTGTTTATATTTTTATGTAGTGCTGAGGATCGAACCCAGTGTCTCACACATGCAAGGCAAGCGCTCTACCACTGAGCTACAACCAGCCCAAGATATGCTTTTTAATAGAGAATTTCAGTCTGATCTCAATCAAACCACTAAACAGAATCTTTTTAAAATCTATAAAAACAATGAAGTAAGTGGAAATTTAGAAACAACTTCACTGGAAACAACTCAAATTATTGTCTTTTGAAGTTGTATCACAGATTTTTCACATTTGAAATACTTTAATATGGCATATTGCCAGATAGTAAAATTGTGGATGGATGGCCAATGTTTTGGATGTTTTACACTTAAATTCCTTTTGCTGATAATCCAGTGGCTGGACAGTGAGAAAGGTGGTGGGAATTATCTTGCTGAATCAGTGGGAAGAAGCCCTGTAATACTAAATAATTGTTTGTTTGATGTTTGCTGTGGTTAACATGCTGAAGATACTTAACTCAAGACCGGTTGGGCACAGAAGCTGAGAAGAGAGGGTAAAATCAATTCTGTATTCTGTGTAGATCATGTAATAGCAAATCTCAGAATCTAGACTTTGTCATTCATTTTCTTCACCTTTCTGTTTTTTTAAACTTGGCTCCAGCCAATTAGTTGAAGCACTTAATTTGTAAACTCTTGGCCTAGACAGACATATCAAACCAAACAATGCCATGTGAGTCTGTGAATCACCCTACCAGTTAGGACATTTGTTCCAGATAACTGAGGAAAAAAATATCTGCATGAAAATATGGAGGCACAATGATGCTACCATTTTGGGAAAAATTTTATTGTCTTTAGACCCATAACATTAGTTTATCAATTTAATAGATTTAACACAAGTATTCCCCGTCATCAGTCTTCATTCTATAAGAACTATTTCTGCTAGGTCAAGCCCAGGGGTTGCCAAGGAAGAGTACAGAGCCTGGAGTTGAAAGTCAGGAATTTTGCTCCTCTATGTAATCACCAATTTATTACAGTGAACTTTGGTGAAATGGAAAATTATTACCTCTTTACAGATCTCAGCAGTGTGTAATGGGAAGAACTTTGTTCTTTTTATTCCTAATAAAAAAACAGCCTCAGAAGTTCTTTACAAAAGGATCTGAGAGAAACTCACAGTGTTGATGCCTTTATCCCTCATGTTGTCTTTACTTTTTTTAAATGTAAGTAGAAAACAATAATACAATTTTTGAAATCTGAAATGCAAAAACGAAGTAAGGTTAATTGCTTACAACCAGTGGATAGATAGAAACTTTGAAAATAAATCCAAGTCTTAACTTGAAACATGGGAGAATTTGTCTACCTATTCTGCATTCTTTCTTTTAGAACTATTCCTAGAACATGATAACATCATTTTGATTCATTTCAATAATATTCACACAATAGTCTATATATGTCAGGCACTCTAATTGAGCTTAAGGTATATGAAACATAGAAGATATGGCTCCTGTATTTGAAGAGGAGAGAAAATGAACATGCACAACTAGTCTGTAGTAAGATCTATGATAGAAGGTAAAACTAGCATCCCAACCAAGACAGAGGAGAGGTTTAATCTGATTGAGTTGATGTGGACTGCTTCATTGAGGAGGCAGACAGGGATTAGAATGGGGATATGAAGAAATGAAATCACTGCCTCCAATGAGAACAGCCTGGACTATTTTTCTGCCTTTGCCCATCATTTCTGTGTCCATTTTCAGCACTAATAAAGCTTCTAAAGATTCTATCTTGCAAATAGAGAATGTGACTTTCTGAAAGACATCTGAGTGTGGATATCTCTGAGCATTACTTCATACAAAGTAAATCCAATTTATGGCCTCAAAAAATGAATTAAAAGAAAATTATTTAAAAAATTGCTAGAAATTCTGCCTGCCTAGAAATTGTGATGGAAATAATAGCGGAAAATGAGAGAATTCAGCAAAGCATTTTCTGTGTTTGAAGCTGTGGGTGTGCTTTACTGAGAAGCACATTATAAAAACTCTTCTCAATCTTGCTTCCCAATCTTGTGATTATCCTTCTGAGACAGTCATGTGGGCCTGCTTCCTCCAAGTCTGCACTAGAAGGATGCTTCCAGCAGACCACCTCGAGGTGATAATTGCCTTCTTCAGGAGATGGTCACGTGTGCCAGGTCCTCTGGGAGGAAATGAATGAATTGCCTATTGTTCCTTGAAATTTAGACAAAACTTTAAAGGTGAATTTCCAAAGTGTTAAGGCTCAGAGTAATCACCGGAGTGTGGCAGCTTGCCTTTGGGGCCTCACCCTTCCTAGAATCAGTAAGCTCTTCCCCTGTAGAAAATTACATAAACATTTGAAGGTTTCCTTCTGTCTTCAGAATTCTGTTTCTCTACCGAGAATGGTCATTTGGGCTGAATATTTGGCCAGTTGCAATCTCTATTAAGGCGTTGTTGGCTGCACTCTGTCCTATGATTGCTTATTCAGTAATCTCGTGATTTGCTGCCCACTGGGGCCTCTTGGGTCAAGTGCTGTCTCAAAGGGCTGTCAGCAGGGAGGAAGGGGTGTGCCTATGTCTTTTCTGGCTAAATGGAATGCCTAACTCTGGAGTTGTCCCAGGGTAGCTTCTTGTGTCTTCTTTATGCCAAGTAAAAGCCCTTTGTCATATCTGGGTGGAGCAGAAACCTAGAGAGTGTATTTGAGTGTGCCTGTTTGTGAGGACAACCAGGAGATCTGCACAATATTCATGGTCAGTCCTTTTTCCTGATGCTCATGTGCCACTTCTTATCCAATACATCTTGACATAATTTGTAGTGAAGGGGGATGTAAAGCTTGGGCAGGTTTATTTTCTCTTCACTTCCATCAAATAACTGTCCTCAGCCCCTTAATACCCCTACCATATTGTTTGTGGAAATAAAACAATCTTTCTTCAATAGTCAAATGACCTAGATTTTGATATTTCTCTGTCCAACATTCTCATCTGTTGTAGATTAGGTTACACTAAGAACCTCTGAGGAGGATTTGGAATACAAGGTATTTATTATGGGATATCTGCAGAGATGGAAAAAAATATTGGTCAGAATGGGGTATTGAGCTGATACAAAATCTGCCTTAGACAATTTCACAGGGATTTCTGAAACTAGAATGGTCCTTCAGAGTTGTCCTGATTTAGGATGAGATGCCCATCCCTTTACACTCCTGCATTAATCAATCATTGACTATGAACATCCTTAGTGAGAACAGAGCCTTGGGCAAGAGGGATCCCTGCAGCTGAGGCAATCTCCGAAGAACTGACTCTCTTTTGATAGAATTTAAGTTGCTGGAAAGAGTATTTTTATTTTATTTTTAAATTTTTGGTTTTTAGTCGTAGATGGACACAGGACTTTTGTTTATTTATTTTTATGTGGTGCTAAGGATTGAACCTAGTGCCTTGCACATGCTAGGCAAGTGCTCTACCACTGAGCTACAAGCGCAGCCTTGGAAGAAAGATCTGGGTGGCAAATCACATGGTCTCCCACAGTCAACCTCTTGCTCCATTCATATTTGCTTACCAATGTACATTTAGAAAATAGCTCTTTAATATTCTTCTGGAATTCTCTTCTTAGGGTAACTGAGAATGGGAAGTTAGTGGAGCAAACTATAGCTCCAATGCTAAAGCTCATCTCAGGGTGATACTATATTAATTATCACCTCCCTACTTTGCTGTGATTCTAGATTTTTTTTGTCTCATTTTTATCTAGCATTTCTGTTGATGTCAGTTGTTTATCTGATGGCACAACCCATAACCTCAGCCTTGAGTAATCTTAATCCACTATCACCAAATTCTTCTCAAAACCAGGATTTGCCATTGTAAGTTGTCTGACTTACTCTTCCCTGCTCTTTCATGTAGCAACCCTACCACTGTCCAATGGCTGGTTAATTACCTTGCCAAAACAGTGACTCCTTCTCTTACCATCTGGTTCCTTGGCTCAAGAAACCTAATGCTGGCTGCAGTCAAAGCTTATAATAATGTGGGATTATTGCTCAGTATGTTGGCAGATGTCTTCTCCTTTTGAGAACCAGTATTTCAACACTCACAGGATCCAGACATTCAGAGAAGGGCTAGACAAATTATTCAAGCAGGTCACTGGGAAAGATGAGGGGTGAAGCCACTTTTGCTTTTACTCCTTCATTCCCAGAACCATGTGAGGGAAGGGAGACACAGTACCATATGAAGTCCTTTGAATCTAAGTTTGTACTAGTCCAAAAAGATGTCATACCATTCTGGCAAATCTTTGTTCCTGAGCTGGGATTTTAGCTGTGTCTTCAGAAGTCTATTTCAATATGCTATCAGGCTACTTGGTTTTGTGTAGTGAGGTAGATATATCCAGAGGATCCCATGATTATGGCCCAACTTCTGTATCTACTTTGCTGTATACCTAGTTCCCCTGATGTAGTATTATAAGAAATATTATTCCAGTAGCTCGGACATTCCATAACCTCTGCATAGTGTGCTGGCCAATGCTCTGTTCATAGGAAAGACAAACCAAGAGACAAATTGTTCTCCTGCAGGAATGAACAGGGATGATGCCATGATAAGGATTCAGTGTTTGTCTTTGCTGCTGGCAGTTTGGATATTCAGCAACTGCAGTAAGTAAATCAGCCTTGGTACACTTTTATGGACTTCAGTCTTACTATGTTAAGTAACTGTTCAGGTACCCATTGCGTCAGCTTTGGGTAGACAATGACAAAGGCAGGTTGATCTTGACTGGCTGAGTCATTTTGGCTACACGGTTATTTAGCACCTTTTTCTTGTTGGATGCTGTCTCATGATAGCATATACTACCAAGATTTTTATACTATTATAATTTGAGTCCCTTCTCCTGTGTTTTTCCATATGCCTCTTCCACAGGTCTTCTTGTCCCTAATCTTCCTGTTTCTCTTTCCAGGCTGTGGTCAGACTTCTAGGCCACTCATCGCTGCTGCTAAGTCCACAAGTACAGTCTGAACTTCAGCCACTTTTTTTCCTACACAGTGTAAAAGGTCAGGTATAAAGAAGTGAGTTTTCACTACTTTCTGGGGATTTCATCAGGTTTATAAATCCTGTATACTAAGAAAGTGTCCCCTAAGTGATAAATCCTCCCTTATCCCAGCTTGCTATCATTTCTTTGATGAAGATCCTTCCAAATGCAATCTGACATGCACTTTCCCAGCTCCTGCTGGCACACGCTGGCTGGTGAGGTTTCCAGCTGCTCTAAGGCATAGTATCTTTCATCCCTTCTTAGCCCTGTGTGTCCCTGGCTAGGTTTTGCTGCAGCATAACCTTAACTATCTGTCAAGGAACCAGAAAAGGAAGAGGGAATATCCTGAGGGAGACACTCATTGTCTTGCAGGGGGAGGGCCTCTGTACTTCTTCCTGTAAGAAGGCTTTGGGTGGGGGTGGGTAGCACTTTTGTAGTCTCATAGGATTTTAGGGACTCTAAGCATTCAGAGTATTTGTGGGCCTCTGCTCAGATACTACACGATGTGCCAGGGTTCTACTTTTTCCCTGGTAGGGACCCTAATTTTAGCATAGAAGATTAGGAGCTTAACCTTTTTCCCAGCTTCTCTCCCCTGATTATTAAATTTAAGTCCTAGTCCTAAGATTTCTATGCCTTCCTACTGTATAAAATATGATCCTTTTTCTGTGTTTCCCAGAAAGGTTTTCTATCGTCACACTCACTTTCAATGACCTATGAATTTCCTTCATGTTCTGCTACCTCTCTTCCAGAAAAAGGAGCTTAGAAAATAGCCTTACAAAATTATATTGTCCTTAAAATTTCTATTGCTACTTCATTTTTCAAGTGCCTGATGCATAGCTCATGCTACTGTATCCCATCAACGTTTATTCCATAACAATTCCCTAGTGAAAATTCAAACCATCGTACCTTCATCTTGTGCCAGAACTGTCTGTGCTCCATCTTCCACCAAGGAAGCAGCAAGTAATCTATTTTCAAACCACATCTCATTTCCTACATTCTTAGAGCACTCTGGTTATCAATAATCATAGGTTAGGATTTCCCAGGAAGCACACTCTGAGACTGAGATGAGGATTAGAGTATGCTATATATATGGAAGACTGACATGCTGTATATTTACTATAAACAGACAGGTAGGGAAGGGATGGGGAGGAAGAACCATTGGACAAATAAGAAGGTGGATTGAAATGCAGCCTTGACAACAGCCTCAGCCAACACCATGGGGACACTTGAGGCTAAAATGATTCTTCAGAAGTAACCTGAGCTGGTCTTTGTACTCCTGCATTGGTCTGTTATTGAATGTGGGTTCCCTGGGAAAGATCTTGACCTTGGATGACAGGGCTTTGCAGCTGTGGCAATTCTTAAAGGGGCTGACAGCCAATAACTGCTGCAGACTCTGCAAGCAGCTGGGGCAACATATCCTCTATTGAGGAACGATCTGTACACTAGAACAAATCTTTTCAGGTAAGTAGCAGTTTGAAGAGACTTGGAAGTAAATTTCAGAAAGATTGTGCCATTTTTTCCCTCACTTATGTTCTCTTGAACACAATCCTACTTCTGCCCCAAGTAATTTTTTTTCTCCAGTCTTCCTTTCTTTTCTAATTAGAACATATTCTTTAAACACTGTCTTCCCTTGCTAAGCATGAAGCCCTTACTAAACAACTTTCCTTTCTAACTCAACGCCAATTCCCAAGTCTCTGCCCAATACATTTCTTGGCAGGTTAAATGTTCCTGTAAGTTCCTATGATGTTTTTAACATTTCTGTATATAAATATTTATTATACTGAGTTTTAATTGTGTTGATATCTGCAATATCTTTCTTTGACTATTAATATCTTGAGGGCTATTGCTTTTTCTCTTACTCATATATATCTAAAGATAAGAATCAGTATGGTACCTCTCATGTATCATGTATATTAAGTAAACGAGCCCATCAAAATACCATCATTCATGTCTTGGTATAAGGACATAGAGCTGGAGTCAAGAAATCCAACAGGAAACCTTCCTTTTTCCTAAACCGACAATTGATAAGTCTCTCGATTTCCCTATATCTATTTTACCTTACATAAAAGGCAGATAAATGCCACCCTTACTCCTATCATTATTGTTAAGATAAAAGATACGTTATGTGGAAGAATTTGAGATAATAAGACAGCTGCACAAATGCCAGGAATTATTACTGTTTATTTCTCTTGATTCACCAGTGACCAGTGTTCATCTGCTGCTTATATGTGTCTCATTTACTGTTGTAACTCTCTGGGTGAGTCACAGAAACAGACTCTTTATTGTCATCAGAGTGTTTCTCATCTGTCCTCTTCAATCCTGGACACCTAATCCATATGTGTGTTCAGAAACTCGGGGGAAAATGTGCCACTGAAAACTATCATCTTTAAAGGAAAACCCTGGAATAGTGAAAGTTAGCCACAAAGGGTAAAAGAAGACATGGTCTCTGACAGAAGGAATTTCATCTGCTATAGGGAGTCAAACACATGACAACATAAAATAAATAAAATGTTACAGGTATCTTATAGATATAAGTATAGGATGAGACATAGCACAGGTGCAAAATAATCAGAAGGTCATGAAGAGAGTCTTCCTGGGGAAGGGCAGACCTGGTCCAATCAGTCAAGGAATTGAAGGGCAGCCAGGATGAGTTGGGGCCCAAAGGAATAAGACACCTGGAGAACTCCAAATAACCTGTGAGCAGAAATGTGGGGAGGCAGGGGAAGAAGAAAACCACATGCCTCCCCAACCTCAGGATCACTGAACATGCCATATGTGGGGCCCTCTGCTAAGAAACTAGTGTGGATCTTGTAAGAACAATTCCGTTCTCCTTACTCAAGCCTCAGTTATAGCACTGTGGTCAATAGTAGATAGAATATGGGCCAGTGGAAGATCCCAGAATCATTACAGAGAGGGCTAAATCCGCACCACCTTAAGATAGAGGCAGGAGAACAAAGGCAGGGACCAAGGCTAGTAAGGAAACCACTTTAACTAGGACAGGAAAGGAAACCAGGATGTGCTAAATCCAAATCCTTTGAGGCCAGGATCTCTTTAGAGCTGGTACTTGAAACATGATGTCATGTCGGAGGATAATGGGATACCATGGATACTCACAGCTTTTAAGTCTACATATATCAGGGTTTTATGTAATAATAGCAATACTTAACAGTCATTATGCACTTCCTATGTAATAGGGCAATTCTAAATGCTTTATACATAAAGGCTTATTTTATCCTCATTAACAAAAATATAGTAAAGGTACTGATATAATTATTTTCAGAACATAATCTACATAAAATTAGAGGTTTTATATATTTTGCTCACTCTTAAAATTCCCAGTGTCAAAACATCTACTGAATCAACAAATTATGATTCTTTGGATGAGAAAAAGGGGCACAGAGAGATTAAACAATGTGCAAATTTTGAAATTATATAGCCAATAGGCACAGAAGGGTGATTCAGATCCAGACAGTTTGGCTTGTATCCAGGGCTTCTCCATCATGTTATAGGCCTCCAGCTGAAGAGCAGATCCTATAGGTTTCATCATCTTTATAATGTTATATTTAATTTTTGCCTCCATGTGATTCTTTGCTTTGCACTGCTATAACAGATACCTGGGACTCAGTAGTTTTAATGAGCAAAAATATATTAATTCACAGTTCTAGAAGCAGGGAAGTACAGAATAAAGGGGTTAGCATTCGACAAAGGCCTTCAAGCTCCATTATCATCATATATTGGTGGAAGGAGGAAGGGCAAGGGATCAGGAGATTGAACTCATGGCCTCAAACTCTTTTATAATTTCCATTGATCTATTCATGAAGTTTCAAGCACATGATTTTTGGAGGAAACATTAACATAGTAATGGGTATAGCTACAATTATTTCAACAGAAGAAGTTAAATCAGAATTTGGCCTGGAGTTCAGGGCCAAGTGTAGAAAAAAAAATAGCATGTTTTGCACCCATAAGTGCATAGTAAGCATGATTACCTGGAGGTTAGAAAGCTTCACCTCAGGTCCAACCATACAGCTTGAACCTGGCCCATTGATCCCAGGTCCCCAGATTCCAATGCTGGTCATTTTTTCATTCTTAATGTGTCTCTTTAAGATCTAAAACTTCCTTCCTCTCTTGAATTAATGATGACTTGCTTATTCACCTAAATTTTTTATCTGTTTATTTACCCGACAATACATATTTGTTGTGGGCCACTGATCATTCTAAGACCTAACCCAGATACTCTCTAGCGCTGGTGGGCCCAGTGTCTAGGTGAGGACAGAAAAAATGAACAAACCAAAAGTCAGTTGACAAAAAAAAAGATGATCCTGAGAGAAGAGAGCTGAGCAAGGCTAGGGGATGAGGGACAGGCTGCTGCGTGGCAGAGAACCTCACAAAAGAGAGTAACTTGCACAAAGTCCAGAGGAAATGGGTCGGCAGAGGATTCCAGAACCACCACCTTCATATCCTCCAAATCCCATTGTCCTCCAAGTGACGTCATGTTTCAAGTACCAGCTCTCAAGAGATCCAGGCCTCAAAGGATTTGGATTTAGCACATCCTGGTTTCCTTTCCTGCCCTAGTTGAAGTGGCTTCCTCACGAGCCTTGGTCCTGCCTTTGTTTTCCTGCCTCTCTCTTAGGGTGGTGCTGATTTTTATTTTATTTTATTGGCTTTTTAAAGGTTATATATGACAATAGGATCCATTTTGATATAATTATACAACCATGGAATGAATATATCTTATTCTAATTCAGACTCCAGAACTCTCCTTCCCCTTTCCATTCCTCAGCCTTTCCTCTCTTCCCTCTATTGATCTTTCTGCCGTTTACCTATAGTTATTTGGCAGTGCTATTTAACCCTCTCTGGCATGGCTCTGGAATCTTCCCCCTGCCCATTTCCTATCACCTTTAGTTGTCTAAGTTACTCTTCTTTGTGAGATCCTCTACCCTGTCCCTCATTATGCAACCTACAGGGACAATTTTCAGCTTTGTCTCAGTATTACTGATTTGGTCTTGAGAATTTCTGTTCTGAATTCTAGGACCTGTTTATCAATGCATGGTTTATCTCTCATCAGGAACAGAGAATTGGCTGGGGTAAAACCTGTATTTCTTTACATTTTCCCATAGACCTGTGCCCAGTAAATATTTGGAGTTTATTTCTATTTGGGTGTATTTCTATTTGATGGACCATTGTTTGTAAAGAGGCCATGAGAAGATTTGCTGCTGTGGATATTCTCAGGGTAATGGACTGGGGAGGAGTTGGGATGGCTCCCAGCATAAAGGGAGATACATAACAGTAATTACGGATGGGATAAGTCTAAACATTACAGCTTGAGTGTCCTGTGAAATTAGCTTGTAAAACTGCACTGAGGAATGGGAAGGTGAGTCTCCACTGGTTTTGTTGTTATAAGCCAACCACATGCAAGTGGAAAAATCAACTTAGCAAATAGAGTAAGTTGCTTCTTAGGTGTTAGGTATAAGTTTCCATCTTACTACTCAGAGTGTTGTTCATGAACCAACAAATATCAGCAATATTTGAAAGCTTGCTAGAAACAGAATATTGCAGTGGGGTGCAATGGTGCACACTTATAATCCCAGCTACTCAGAGACTAAGGGAGGAGGATTGCAAGTTCAAAGCCAGCCTCAGCAACTTAGTGAGGCCCTGTCTCTAATAAAATTTATAAAAAGGCTGGGGATGTGGCTCAGTGGTTAAGCGCCCCTGGGTTCAATCCCTGGAACAAAAACAAACAAACAAACAAACAAACAAAAACAAAAACAAAATCAGAGCATTGCAGATTTCTCCATGACCTACTACATTAATACATTTAAAAATTTGCTTTTGGAGACAGGATCTTGCTAAGTTGCCCAGTTTGGCCTCCAACTTGTGATCCTCCTATCTCAGCCTCCCAAGTAGCTGGGATTGCAAGTATGTACCTTGGCAACTGATTATCACCTGCATTTTAACAATGTAGTTGGGATTTTCTTATGCACTTTGAACACTGAGAATTCTAGACTTGAAAATTTAAACAATTTTTATCTCCATAAACCAATTAAATGGAAATCTGCATTTAGAAACCAGTGATTTTTAATTAATTAATTAATTAATTAATTAATTTTAATTGGGTATATATGACAACAGAGTGCATTTAATTCATTGTACACAATTGCAGCACAGCATTTCATTTCTCTGCTTGTACATGATGTAGCATCGCACCATATGTGCATATGTACATATGTACCCCAGGTACCATATGTACCTAGGATAATGATGTCCATCTCATTCCAACATCTTTCCTGCCCCCACAGCTTCCCTCAGCCCTCCCTCCCCTTTGCCCCATCAAAGTTTCTCCATTTTTCCTATGTCCCTTCCCCCATTATGGATCAGCATCCCACTTATCAGAGAGAATATTTGGCCTTTGGATTTTGGGGATTGGATTATTTCACTTAGCAAGATATTCTCCAACTCCATCCATTTACCTTCAAATGCCATAATTTTATTCTCTTTTAATGCTGAATAATATTCCATTGTGTGTATATACCACAGTGTCTTTATCAATTCATCTATTGAAGGGCATCTAATTTGCTTCCATAGTTTATCTATTGTGGATTGAGCTGCTATAAACATCCATGTAGCTGTGTTTCTATAGTATGCTGATTTTAAGTCCTTTGGGTATAGACAAAGGAGTGGGACAGATGGGTCAAATGGTGGTTCAATTCCAAGTTTTCTGAGGAGCCTCCATACTACATTCCAGATTGGTTGCACCAATTTGCCGTTCCACCAGCAATGTATGAGTGTACCTTTCCCCCCACATCCTTGCCAGCATTTACTGTTGTCTGTATTCTTGATAACTGCCATTCTGAAGAATGTGAGATGAAATCTTAGAGTAGTTTTAATTTGCATTTCTGTAATTACTAGAGATATTAAACGTTTTTTCATATATTTGTTGATTGAATGTATATCTTCAGTATCTGTTCAGCTCCTTAGCCCATTTATTGATTAGGTTATTTGTGGGGTTTTTTTTGTTTTTTGTTTTTTTGTATTAAGTTTTTTAAGTTCTTTATATATCCTGGAGATGAGTGTTCTATCTGACGTGCATGTGGCAAAAATTTTCTCCCAAAATGTAGGCTTTCTCTTCACTTCATCGATTGTTTCTTTCGCTAAGAAGAAGCGTTTTAATTGAGTTCATCTCGTTTATTAATTCTTGACTTTATTTCTTATGCTTTTATGATTTTATTTCTTATGACTTTCTTGTTAAGAAATTCAGGGCCTAATGTGATGTGATGAAGATTTGGGCCTACTTTTTCCTGTATTAGGTGCAGGGTCTCTGGACTAAATCCTAGGTCCTTGATCCACTTTGAGTTGAGTTTTGTGCATGGTGAGAGATAGGGGTTTATATTCATTTTGCTGCATATGGATTTCCAGTTCTTCCAGCACTATTTGTTGAAGAGGCTATCTTTTTTCTTTGGTTTCTTTGGTTTTCTTTAGTTAACATGGTTCCTATGTTAACCAAAGTGGAGAACCACTAACATGGAGTGGATTTTGTATTGGTAAATGATTAGGAAAGAGGCAAATATGAATTTATTTATCTTTGGAATGGCTCTATTTTCTTCTTCTGTGCACTATATGCCAATAGCTCAGTAGGCGAATTAAGAAAACTGGTTCATTAATCCTCAGCCACAATACATTGTTTTGTCTGCTGTGCTATATTAATCCTGTTTATTTGGACTAGTTTCCAGCCATAGACTTTGTGGGTATACTGATCTCATTATCTCTTGACACTTGAAAAGAGGCAGATCCCCTGCAATGGGCCCAAATTAATGTTGCCAAAGCACAAACCAAAAGGTCTGACATTGGAGTAAGCTCTGGGGTTGGGGTATAAGGGCACTTCCCAGGGACCTAGTGTGGAAGAAAGCTTGGGGCTGAGTGTCCAGTTGTACCCAGAGTTCAAAGCTGAGGTTAGTGTTTGTTAGATCCAAGATGTATCCAAGATGTTCCCCCCCCCTTGGGGGGAGGGAATGTGTGTGTGCAAAATTCAGAAATAACTCAAAAGCCCTAAAGACAAGGGACAGCAAGACCAGTGTGGATGTAACAGTCAAATCAGGACACAAGTAAAGCCAGAATCCAGAATGCTTATCATGAATCAACTTAGGTTGTCTAAAGCTTACATTGTTAAAATTATATTCTGGCACAAAATAAGCTGGCAGAGTTAAAGGTATAAGATTTGTGTGAACAAATGTTAGCTGTTTTACTTCTGAGATCCTACTTCAATTAGTTTTCATTCTTTGGGGCTGGAGGACACACTCCATTATGACAATGTTCTTTTGCAATGAAGTTTCTTTCCTTATTTGTAAATATACTTTGTTCTAACAATGCAAGAGTTTGGTTATAGACTACAAGATACAAGGATGTCCATCAGAACTTTAAAGATCCAGATGGCCATTGTTTCATGGTATTAATGATATACTTACCCTAGCGTTAAAGAAAAAGACTCCTTTGAAGGTAATATTACATAGTTGTGGATTGTCGTGATTGAGCTGAAGTGGGGTGAGGGAGATTTTTTCCTTTTCCTTTAATATAGAGCCATTTATTTTCCCCTTCATAATCCTAGAACACAGGAAGGCCCTTAAGATATTTTGAAATTGGTTATTGGTTATTATCATTCAAGCTCCCTTAACACACACACACACACACACACACACACAGCATTCCAAATATAATATGGTTGTTTCTATTGAGTCTTGGCATCTTAAAAAGCTTCAAATGTAGTGTTAGAGAATTACAATGTTTTCCAGTTACTTATGGGTTGTGGCAAACAAGTTTCTAAATGGTTAAGCTACTTCCTTCTGAGAACTACTGCCTACCATTGGTGATTCTGCCTATCAGTTATCCTAGGTTCCTCCCATTTAGTTGACTTATTTCTCTGTTCATTGGTTCTTAGGAGGGGAGAAAAAGTAAGAATGTAAACTACATGGCCATCCTTTCACCTATTTGGTGGCATCCTGGGAGAGTGAAGGCAGCTGAAAAGACTTAAATAACATTTGGAGATTACATCATGGTTTGATGAATTTTATTATTTTTAAATGAGAATGGCATAAAAATTTAAGGTTTAATTGAAATTATATTGGCACTTTTATCTTGCAACATCTCTCATGTTTTCTTGCAATATCTCTCAAAACTCCATGACTGAACTTTATTTAGTTATGCAAGTTACTAATGTTCAGTCCATGAATTTATCTCATGGTTTATATTCCTGTTAAAAGCATTATGGGATTAAGATATCAAGTTTCATATTTGTAAATGTGTGTGTATGTGAGAGTGAGTGAAGGAAGGTAAGTTCCCAGGCTTTTCTAAGCTGAGAGTGTCACCATATGTGTGAACAAATGCCTTTCTAGCTGATACTGGGTGTCAACCACTTGAAATATTGGAGAAGGGCCAACATTTCATCATCTTGGCCCATCTCTTTGCACACAGTGTA
The DNA here is from genome assembly GCF_021218885.2 of Marmota monax. Taxonomy (NCBI): domain Eukaryota; kingdom Metazoa; phylum Chordata; class Mammalia; order Rodentia; family Sciuridae; genus Marmota; species Marmota monax. Next base: position 11,044,163 of record NW_026693245.1, read on the forward strand.
ATGCTATCATATGCGGATCCAGAGTAATGAAATGCTGAAGGCCTATCCAAATTGGCAATGATAATACACCTATTTTCATGTAGCACAGCCACTGTAGTTCATGTACTTAACTTTCCCAACTAAAAAATGCTGGTGAACCAGCACAGCAAGGCTATGATAAATACCTGCTTATAGTTACTGGCAAACAGCAGGGACAATTAAACTTCAGTACTGAGTCACTTGTCGACTGAGCAGGCTGACTTCAACTCCTACCACTGAGTTTTCAAGCTGTGTAGGATTTTGCTATATTGAGCCTGGTTTACATTAATACATTTGTGCTGTTAAATTCTCGAAAAGCCAAAAATCTTTTAATAGAGGCTGCATGCATGTATTTTGGAGCAAATGCAATATTTTCCTTTCTAGATTCTGAATTAAAGTTGAGTTATTGATACCAGAAGTGGAGATTACAGATATTTGATCCATTGTGAGCAGACAAAATGTCACTCCTTTATGCTGGTTAAAGAATCTGCATGAATACCAAGCCAGCTTCCCCCACACATGAGCCTTCTCTGTCACTTCAGTGGGAGTATTATGTGGGAATTAAGAAGAGAAAAATGTCACCTAGAGTGTGTCTGATCATGATTTGATATCTAAGCCAAGAACTCTTCAGAGAGCAAGTATCGTACCCACTAACACTGTCATCCACACATGCAGCAATGGCCTAAGAATAAGCCTTTGTAATGCATTCCCTGGAAGGAGCCACTGATGTGTGATAAATCTGAATTGACATTCACAAGAAATCATCATATTAGGATGCTTAATTAGAGTATAAATGGTAGAATGGTTAGTGTTTTTTTGTTCTTCTTTTGGAGGAGGATCATAAAAATTCCATCAGGGAGTGCTGACAGAAGAGAGCCTAAAACAACTTAAATATCTTCACGGTATAAAACAAAAGAGTGGGAGGAATTGGGGGAGGCAAGAGGGGCAGAGTATGTGTGAGAACCAAAATTTTCCTCTAACCAAAGTAATTAATTATACCTTTCTGTACGATGAAGATGCATTCATTGAAAATTGGAGCCCATATAATTTTGATTACCAATGAAATAAATACATAACCAAACAAACACAACCATGTTTTATTAAAATAAATAATGAAGCTTATGGGATCAGTTCATGACATTTAAATGCAATCCTATTCCATGTTTCCCATGGGGGTAATTACATGACTCAGTCCACTGGACACCAGTTAAGGCACAGCAGATTTGCTGGGAGTGAGAAGAGATCATCCTGGGATTCCTTTTGCTTGGCTTTTGTGTTGCTGAGTTAATGCAGAACAGGGTGTGATCACTAGGTTGCACCATAAAGAGGGACATTCATAAGTAAAGAGAGAGGCTTAGTGTAGTTTTGGCCCTACTCATGTTTAGAAACTAAAAAAACAAGAGAAACATTGAGAATGAAGCTTATGGATTTTGTTGCTATTGTTGGTGGTGATTTGTTTTTTTTGGAGATCTGGGTTGGTCGTATTTAATCCACAGAAGTTGGAGTCAAGTATTCTCTTGCAAAGGTGTGATCTTTTTAACCACCATTGAATCTGGCCATTGTTCTTTAAGCTAACACTTTCCAAGGCTATGCCTGGTTCTTCAAACTACAACTTGGTAGGTTTTTATTACTCCAGGGAAAGAAATCTTTACTCAGCTCCTAGAAGCAGTCCATGCCATACTTTTCAGGTAGAATAGATTATTTTTAGAACTTTGAGGACCCCTAAAATTATATTGTGGCAACTGTATCTCATTTCTGGACTAAATATAAGCTGCTTTTCAAGGCCAGTAAGTTGAACAGAACATCATGTTTCAGGTAGGATTTTACCAACACCTTACCAGCAGCATCGTTTTTACCCTTGAAGTTCATTCTGATTTCATCTAGCCTGGCACTGAGGTGTTTCCTATGATCATAAATGCAGACTTGAATTCTGGTCTCTATATGCTGCTCTGAACCAGTAGGTTCTATAGCCCAATTTAAATCTGGTGAGTAAGTTATGTTTTTAAACTGGGTCTCTCCACAGGTATTGTTTCCTCTTCTGGGGACTACAGTGCCATTACCCATGGGAGAATTATGAATGAGGAAGAAGTCCAGCTGGCATGGACACTGTTGCAGAAAAGCCCAAAGCAATGCCAATTGGAAGACTGAGTGTTTTGCAATTAACAGAATTTATCCTTTTGGCCAAGAAAATTTACTCACAGAGACATAATTTAAAAGTCTTCTTTGTGACAGTGTTTTGAGATATTGGGGAGATTCAAATCACACAAGATACTTCTACTCATCTCTAGGGAAATCAAGCCACTGGGGTAAGAACAACAGGTTTTGTCATCACTACACTTTTTGTTGATGTGTCTGGGCATTAGAGAACCAGCCACTGCAGACTAGTGTGGGTGTTGGTTATCTTGAAGCTGAGTTTTGAAAAGTACATCTTACAAGCTGCTGTATGTTGTACTGTTTGGCCTGGAGAGTTGCTGTAAGTCTTGAATCTGGAGATTGTGCGATAAATCGTGCAAGGTAGAGACTTGCCCACTGATTCATCACGGTCCTGTGAACCTGAGTGAAGTGAGTCATGGACAGTCATCCAGGTAGAATGGGTCTGTCAGACTGCTCTGGATGAAGGACAACCACCACTTCAGATCTGTAGGCTATACAGAGAGAAAATATAGCTCAAAAGCTTAGAATTGACTCCTGGTTTTAACAGTGCCACACACAAAAAATTTATTTATAAATTTATTCAATGGAGAACACCAATCAAACCAGGAGAATTAAATAAAAAGAACTCTAGGAGTTATTATTTATATAAATTTGTAGGGAAAAAAAACACATCCCTAATGTGATTATTTGTTGGACTGTAATCATTTCTCAATTTCCTTTTCTAAAACAGGTGTGTTTGGTTCCTTAATAGGGTAGTTTTGCATACATATATGCTTTTGATGGGTTTTCAGCAAGTCTTAACCTTCTAATTCTTTTATGTTTTTGTATTTTACATGTTTTCTGAATGTCTGTATAAAACGTTGTTTTAAATCTATCATATGCTAAGAGAGAAAGGGAGGAAGAATAGAAAGAAACAGGAGAAAGAGGAAGAGGAGAAACAGGAGGAGGAGAAATGCATGTCTTCAACTTGAAAATAGAACATCAATGGAAATATCTGACATGCACAAATATTGTCAAAGTTGTTATCTTGTGATGAATGTTAGTCACATAAAAAAAAGTTTACCATTAGGCCCAGTCAAATAGACATAAAATCAAAGCTGGTAAAGGGATTTTTTTGGTGATGTTTGGTGCTTAAGGAGTCTCAGGTATCACAGGACATCCTATATCTGATATCATTGGGATTTCTCCCACACTCTCTATCTTGGATGTTTGAATGAGAATTATACTAAGGAGATTTATGAAGTAAACACATGTGCAAAGAGGGTTTTGAAATCTTATTTACCCGAGATGTATACATGTTAGTAGTTCCAAAGAGTTAGGCTGGAATCGAAAGTATTGAGAATTTCTAGAAATAAAATTAATGATGTATGGAACATGTTCTAAATGCTCTGTACAGGAGGTTATTTTCCCACTGGTTGTAATAATGCTCCCTAAAAAAGTAAACTCTTTTTAAATCTTCATAATCATTGAGGAAATAGAAATGGAAGCAACTACTCACTATCCAGGGACTGTTACTCTGGAGAGAGCTCCCCACCCTGTTTCCAACCTCTGGGCACTAACAGAACTTTTGTTTTTATATTCTTGAGGAGTCTTTTGTCAGATATCCTTATCCTCATGCGAAATCCATTTGTTTGAAGAGAGGTACCATCACCCAGTTCTTAGATACAAAAAATCTGATTTCCAGTCCCAGACCCACATCTAGCAAACCCTTTGACGTCATGCAGGAAGAGGACGCCCTAAGCGTTGTGGCTAGCAATGGCTTATGTGACCTTGGCAAACCAGTTAGTCACTCAGTTTCCATTTACCTATCTCAAGTGGACTCCTCTTTGCTCTCTTCCTAATGGGGATGTTATGAAAATTAAGGAGATAATATTGGTAAATTGCTTTGAGTCCCTAAGAAGAAAAGCACACTTCAAATAGAAGCCCCATTACATTGTTTTGCAATCTGGCTATATCTTCCTCTCCTTCAATTATCCCTTCTGCAGCTCTGTTTACTTCAACAGTGAGGTGTGTCCACTCTGACTGGCAAACCAATACTTACCTATTACTCCTTTCCTCATACCTATTAGTTATTCTATTTTGTGTGTTTCCCTGAATTCTTAGGGAATAGCCAACAAATGAGTTGATCACATTCACCATAAGAACCTGGTTTTCAGAAAGAGGCTTGTACTACAATAAATATTAAGTGATGGCGAAACAACATCTAACAACTTTTATTATTTTCAAATGATTATGTACAATAAAAATAGTAATTAATGTTGTAAATTTAAAGTGTACCTTTCATCTAATCATCTCAAAGTATTTTAGAAACGCTAATTAAACTCCACAACATTCATTTACCATACATATTATTATTTCTAGTTTGCAGGTGAAGAAACTGAGGTTCATCAAGGTTATTTGACCAGTACAAGGATGCAAAATGAGTCAGCATCAGGAAAGGAACATAGTGTTGCTAAGGCCTAGTCAAAAATTAGTGATCTATAATTTAATGATGGAAGGGACCAGGTAATCACCGCTGACTCCCAACAGTCTAGTTGGCTTTTTAGTTCTTAGATTATCTAATGTCTTTCTTTTCCCAACTTAACCGTGTTCTTGACTTTTGGAAGGTTTTCTGGCTTTCATCTACCAGTTGATGAGTAGAACTTGGCCTATATATGCCAAGCTCTCAAATTGGTTACTGTGATTATAGCTATAGTCCAGCCAAAAATTCAGAGTGTGAACAAATGTTGAAATCCAGCACTAATTTGATGTCAATGTACATTTTCATATCCTGTATTGTCCTATGTGATGCTAGAGCAGGCAGTTTTAGAATTAGATTTCACTGATAGAAAAAAGTCTATAATGTTTATCTAATTTGCTATGAAAGTAGGAAGAATTAGAAATTGACTACCCATCACTAATAATCTGAACCTTGTGAAGTGGCTTCAAAATTGAGACCAAGTACAGTTCACAGACTTAGGTAGGTCACACCTCTTTCCTAGTGTGCAAATATCAACCTCACATCACACTTGCCTCTGTGTTTACTTGGGGAATTTCAAAGATTCTGTCTAAAATGACTTTTCCTTCAAAATGAAACAACATTTTTTTCTTATGAATATATTTTGAAAAACGCTGCTGGTCAAATCTGTGAAATCATTTTATAAAATGATTTAGGAAGGAAAATGTATCCACCCAGTGACAGGGATTTGTGGTTGTACTCAGAACTGTGCCATGAGTAGGAAATTCTACTGACTGCTCTAGGTGTGGGAAGCAAGGAGCTTTGGAGTTAGAAACCTTAGACTGGAATCAGAGTTAATCCAGCCAGTTTACTTACTAGCTGTGTGACCTTGAGCAATCACCTAACCTCTCTGAGTTTGTTTTATCATTGATAAAGCAGACTTAATATTCCTATATCTTGAGTTAGTCGTGCAGATGAGTTGAGAGAGTGTAAGAAAATCCTGAAGGTGATACCCAGTATGTGGTAGCACTCAATAAATGGTAGCCACTAGAATTAGCATTAATATTTGAATCATTCTCTGAATTTACAAAGGAAAATGTCTTACTAAAACCTGATAAGTATGGAAATTTGAAAAATATAAAAAGACAGTGTATAACTGAAATTTTAAAAGATGCTAAACTCAATCCTTTGTTATTTGTGACTAGAGAAACAAGGTAAAAAGGGGTCAAGTGCATGACCAGATGGCTTTTGGGGACTAAGGCAAGAATGGATGGTACATTAATTACAGGAAATAGCAGGATATAGAAATTGGCACAGGGTATTATCATGCTCTTTTTCTAGCAAAAATGTGGTTGTTACTTTGGTATATTACAATGGAAAACTGTTCTCAGTTAAGTCCAGCTTTTCTTTTGATGTTTCCTAGGGAATTGGGTTTGACTAATGCCTTAAAGCATTTAACATCATTTTCAAAGAAGTTTTTAAAGTGTTTGTGAAAATAATAAGACCAAAGTTAAAGCTAATGTAAAATACAAGAAACCATTCCTGATGGAGCTGGAAGCAAAATACAAATAGGTTTTTTGCTTTAAAAAAATAAAGAAAAAGAGAAAAAGATTGATTTGTGAAAATGCATTTGCCAATTAGATATCAAAGTACTTGGGTAGAAAGGAAGGTACTTTCCTTTTGTTCTAAGGAAAGCAAATGTTCAGAAGACACGAAGTCATTTTATCTTTTCCCAGCCTTATAAGAGGATCCATGTAATCGGAATTCAGTTCATGAGACAAAATCTCACTGAAACTCATAATTCAGGACTGCAGGATAATATATTAGAATAAAATTTGTGATAGAAGACTCAGACATTAATTTACCAATAAAGAGTCTATAGTTCACATCAAAGTCTTTATCTAAGGTGATTATTGTCTTGGTTTATCAATTTGTTTCTTCAGTGTTGGCATGCTCGCTGTGTAGTTCAGTATTTGCCTTTAGAGAGGTCACTGGAGTAGTTTAATTCCTCTTCCATTTTTAAAAATTCAATCTGTTTCCCACACTTTCTGCCAAAATGATAAAAATAAAAAACCAAAAATATAATTATGTCACTGATCAGATGAAAGGCCTTCAGTATATTCTTTTTTCCTCATTTATATACACAAAAGAAAAAATCCTTGCATTTAGAATAATGTTTCTGTCCCTTCAAAGTAAGAACCCAACCAATCTGGTTTTCCAATTGCACTACAGATCATTCTTTCTTCTACAGATATTTTCTACTTCCTGTCATTCAAACAGTCAACATTATTATTAATGTGGCAAAACCAAATTAGATTGGAGGTGATGAAGGAATCAAACCTATGTGGGATGTCACCTTCTAGAACATAATAGGAAAAGATGGACTAAGGATGGAAAGCCAATCTTTAGCCTATGAGGGCTGGTGAGGAGACTAGGCAAAAGGATGGGTAAGCCTGGACAAGGCTGGGGGAACAAAGAAAAAGAGCAATGTGAAAACCAAAATGCTTTCCTACTCGGAGATGGCACAGGGGCTTGTCTCCTTGCTCATGGTGTAGATAAAAGTCCTGTTAGACTCAACTCAAAAGAGATACTACTGAAGGGGAATATATGGGGCTTGCTGTGTCCCTGTAGTGAAGTAGTCTTTGAGAAGACTCAGGTGGAAGTTGTTAAGTGACCAGCAAGTGAAAATTACTTCTCATGTATAAGTTTACCATAGCCTGAGATCTCCAGCAGAGGGACTCCAAGGATCCCACAATAGCATTCCCCAAGAGTAAGGGCCAAGTGATGAGCTCCTCATCCAGAGGCCAGAAACAGATGACAGCCATTCTAGCTTCCCTTACCCTTTCCCTACTAGCTCACTGCTCTTTATGATATCTCCATCCAAAGAGGACTAACTGCTTTATTTTTTTGAAAGTAACTAGAATCTTTTCATTATCTAGGAATGGTTGGAAGAGCTGTTTCACCCAGGGGTGAAGAAGAATGCTTTACATAGTCTGCAGCAAGGAGTGGTAAGAAAGCATGAAGTTGCTTTCTGGCTTATCCCTACGGAGACCAGCTAATACAATAAAAATCAGTACAGATAAACTCATGCAAATTCTCCCAACTTCTCTATGAAGTAAGTATAATTATTTCTTTTTGATGGATGAGGAAACTAGGGTTCAGAAACATGAAGTAACTTGTCCAAGTTCTCACAGCTAGCAAGGGGGGCAGAGCCATAAATGAAAATGTAGGTCTGCCTTATGTCAGAGTTTGTGCTGATAATAACTACATCACATAGTAGATTCTATAGGTTCTCAGTGTACACTCAGTGTTCAGATTTCACACAATATATCACCTGCTCCAGTGCTTCTTGTGTCTGTTAATTTCAACACAACCATAACTCCATTATGATTTCAATTCTGCAAAAATTCCGTGCTATCAAATATCCCAGATTATCACAAAAGCCCTTTAAGTATATGTGGAAGAGACATTGTGAGCCTCTGGTTTTAGTCTGAGAGTTCCCTGAAAGAGCATTCCCATTTCCTTGTTCCCAGAAGCCCTATAGTAGCCCCCTATCCACACATCAAACTGACTCTCCTTACAGTACCTGAAATTTAAGATGGACAGCTTGAGCTTAGCCAGGTGTGGCTGTTAAACTGTGTCAGGCTTAGTTAATATGTATGGCACATCCTCCCAGGAAACCTGAAATGCAAAGTGTTATTAATTTCCCCTCAGTGTCCCAGTTTTGTCACTGGTACAGATTCTCTGTCCAGCTGTGAAAGGTACTGAATTTTCAAGTGTAAAAGCTGAAGCCAGAGCGTGTGAGGCGTAAGGTACATCTGTCCTAATTTTTCTGTCCCTAGAATAGTACAGTTTTCTCCTTGTTTCTCCATCACCTTTGAAGCCCTAAACTCATCAGTGCTATAAATGTTACAATAGGATGCCTTGTTCTTTTTGTGGCACTGGAGATTGAACCCAGGACTGTACACACACTAGGAAAGCATTCCATAACTGAGCTGCATTCCTGGTCTAAGAGACTCTTTGCTTCATCAGAGGCCCCTATTTCTGCAGAGACCAGGGAGTTGTACATTCATACAATTCTTTGCCTTGACTGGGATGGTGCTTGCTACTAGCTTGAAGAAGCCCTCAAATCCTCAAAGATTATAGTTTAGCTTAATTTCAGATAGATTAAAAAAGTTGGCAAGAACATTTTCCATTCCACAATGCAGATCAATTTAGGGAATTAGAGAAATGAGAAGTAGTTCAGCAGAGTCATCACCACAATTTTGAAGATTTGTTAGTTGATTTCAAAATAAACAGATGCAGGGGTTAGCTTTTTAGATGGTAATTTGGAGATATACCAATTTAAAAGCCAAGAAAACTTCATTATGTTTCTTCTAATGAATTTTTTATGCAACATTTTCGTTACTAGGGAACTTACTCATATTTTATTTTTCTCCTCAATTCAGTGTAAGGGTAGATTGGAGGAATAATTAAGAACCTATAAATACACAACCAGTGAAACTCTGCATCATGTACAATGGCAAGAATGGGATCTTAATTAAAATAAGTTATACTCCATGTATATAGTATAATATGTCAAAATACACTCTACTTTTATACACACACACACACACACACACATGAACATTTAATGGAAGTATCTGTAATTGTAAGGAAGATTAGATTGGTGTTATGAAGAGTAACTGGAAATACATGTGTGCATACATGTCATTTGATATTAGGTATTTTATATTTTATTTATAAATTTTCCCATATATAATAATAATTATTCTAAGAGAGAGATACTAATTATATATATGTGTGTGTGTACATATATATATATACATATATATATATATACACATATATATACTTATATATGTAGCAAGAAGAAAATATACATATGTGTATGTATATAGAAAGGAAGTACTAATTATATATATATTATATATATATTTCATTTATGTGGTATATAGTATGGTACCAATTATACACACCAATTGTATATGCATATATATGTAATAGATACAGACACACCAATTTTATATATATATATATATATATATATATATATATATATATATATATATTATATATGCAGAGCAATATATATAATCCCTCTATATAGTAACTATATGCATGTATGTATGTCAAACTCCACCCATTTGCCTATTTAGGGTTGTTTCTTATTCATTCTTTATGAAAGAGACAGGTGGAATAGGGCCTCTCATATGACCTCTCCTTTTCTCCCAGGCAGTCCTGCTCATTTCCTGCTTCACGCTCCACAGCATTCTGCACAGGCAGATGGCCTCTTTAGCTTGTTACACAGTAATTATCTGTTTACTGCTCTACGTCCTCACCTGAACTGTGTCTTTAAGGCAGGGACTGTGTTTTATATTTGGTCTTCCCAACACATGTAGGTGCACATTTAATCTATCCCTTCATAAGGTAATTTGAACTTTACAGTGATATCATTTCAATATTACATTGCAATAGTTCATAGTATTGTCACACAGTTTAGCATTTATCAGTTACTAAAATTTCTGGATTCAAAATGAAATAAAATATCAACATAAAATTAAAATGCATTCGGTCACTCTACTCAGGTGTTATTACTAATAATAAACAATAAAAATAATCATAAATATAGAAGACAACTTTGTTCTGCCAGTTTCTTTTTATCCTATAAATTTAGAAAAGTAAAACTAATTATACACTTATTCCTCACATTCATGGTCATGAATAAATGAAATTGTATGAAATTCTTTGATTTCTTAACCCAGCATGAAGTTTCTTCCCTTCTTCAAGTCCTCACATGCTAACTGTGGACTTGTGAGGTTCCAAGAAGGTAGGGATCATGTGGTAAGTCATCAGTTTGAACATTATGTAGGCAGAGGCCACAGTGTTTCTGTTCAAGAAAAGAACTCCTTGCATGATTTCATTTCATATGTTTTTTCAAAAATTTGACAACTTTTCTTGCTGAGGATTCAAACCTGTAGACCTACATCATTTATGTCTTCCCTTCGATTATTTCAGTCTTTCATTAGTACGGTTTAGTCCTGTTCAGATGTCTAAATTTGACTTCTCTAGCACATATGCATACATAGACACATGCATAGAAATACAGATATGCATGTGCAAATAAGATATGCACACACACACTCAAACACACAATCATTTACATATTTATCAATATGCAGGAAAGTACATACATATAGAAGTACATAATTACTCAAAAGCACAATATATGCAAATGCACACATTCTCTGAGCTAACCAACACACATACACATGCATACTCATTGCACTGGACTCAAAATTTACACGATGAAGCTGAATCCCAAATATTATAATACTTGAAGGTGAGGCCTTTGGGAGGCGATAAGATCTTGAGGGTGGAGTTCTCGTGATTGGAATTGAGACCCCAGATACCTTACATAAGGGTGTGTGCACATGTATGCACACTCAGACAAATCACCACAGGTGTGTTGTCTCATTATTGATATTTTGTACCATTTTTCTCCTAAGACCCTTGAAAATGCCTGGGAAATGAAACAGCATGGCATTATTTATCCTCTCCTGTAAGAATCTAAGGAAGGAACGCTGGAAATCTCCAAGCTAGTGGTTGGCAGGAAAGTCCTTCCTTGCTACCACTGTGTAGTCATGTATCTCCTGTGGGCTTTACCTGTAGGTACATCTGAAGACCAAGGAGATGAAAGTTCATTCACTAGGATTCCTCAAACTGAAGACTCTGGTGTGCAGGTCCCCAAAGGCATCTCAAGTTACCATTGGGGCAACCCTAAACCCAAATCCAGCCACCTGTAACTGGCAAGTGTACATTTTTTATTTTGTCACTAATCTCATTGCTCCCCCAAAGTGGGAAAAACCTCAGACTCCTATTTAAGTGAGTTGAGCTCAATAAAATGCCTTTTTCCTTCACAGAAAAGCTTGCTCACAGTTGGAATTGTTTCCCAAGGGAGATTGTTAAAATTCTCTATAAAAGTATTTGAAAATGGGCCATCTTTCTATTTGTCTGAGACAGTGTCTGAATGGATGAATGACCTAGATCACCATTTAGTGTCCTTCTAACACTTGCATTGTCTGAAGCTTCCCAGGAAATTCCTCTTTAACACTTGTCATAATGCTTTATGATTTCAAACAGAGGACCTGCGAAAATAAAAACCTGGATTTAAACGTTTTTATCCTGTACTCTTTGATCAGAAACTTTGATCGGTTTACCTCATGGAAACAGTGTTTAGGTCACTTAGGGATTTCAAAGTTATTTCAAGAGGGAGACATATGACGCGTTTACAATGAGGAGCCAGTTGAAACATAACTTCTGTCGACAGTTGTATTACAGATGTTTTGGAGAAGTCCTCTCTCTTATTCTCTTTGCTTTTGTTTCTCAGTAAGGAAATCCAATGTTTTAAAGCATTCTTTAAAAAGTAATTAAGCCTTTTGCATAAAGAGCTTTTAAGATTGTTATACTCTGTGAGAATGAAATTATAGAAAGTCTTTGAAATTCTTAATTGTTTCTCTATCACTAAAAAAAATTGATTTCTTGTTTATTTTTCACTGCTTAGTATTGTGGTCACTCATTATTTTTAAAATTACCTTATGATTTGGGAATTCCCAAGAATTTCTAGAAATTCAGGATTTTCATTGCTGATACTCAGAGAAGACTGCCTCCTGGGCACTTGGGCACACTAGGTCTTGTCATATGCTATTGCTCTACCTGAGACACTCTTCCTATCACCCTTCCTGGCCAGCTCTTCTTTGTTCTCTCAGTCGTGGTATAAATGCCATTTCTTTTGGAGCCTTCCTGGATCCTCAGCATGTAGAGTCCTGACTGTCCTTCAGCAGTGTGAACTCTAACTCACATCACCCTTTTGGTAATCGCTTGGGCAACTGATTCTTGTCCACACTCAGCCCCAGACTGGGAGTGCCAAAAAGGAAGGATGAGCCCTGGCTGACTGTGTCTGTCCTGGTCATCATTATGCAGCCAGTACCTGACAGAGAACCTAACATGCAACAGGCCGTTAAGTGATGAGTGAATGAAAGACTTGATTGAGCACTTACTTTTTTCTAGTTACCAAGCTAACTGCTGTGGGTGGGGGGGAGCAGAGAAGAGTAGGGGACTGATTATTAAAATGTAACTGGGTATAATGGCAAATGCCTGTAATTCCAGTGAATCTGGAGGCTGAGGCAGGAAAATTGCAAATTTGAGGCCTGCCTGGGCATTTTAAGAAGATGATACTCTCTCAAAATAAACAATTAAAAAAAAAAAGACTTGGGATACAGCTCAGTGATAGAGCACCCCATGTTCAATCGTCCATTCTGGGAAAAAAAAAGAAACATAATACAGGGGTATACAAGCAACTGAGGAAATAGTCTTTATGTTTCAGGAAGCATCTAGTACATAGGAGATGATTCCTGGATGCTTGGAACACAAAAGTGCATGAACTTGGCAAAGCCTTTGCACTTTACAAAATGATGTTAAACATAAAAATTATGTCTTTGTTTTTCTTTGGAAATTGTGTCTAAGCTATATCTATAAATGATTTAATAGAGTTAGCAAAAAGCATTCTAACCAATAATTGTGGGTTTCTCTCTCTCTCTCTCTCTCTCTCTCTCTCTCTCTCTATATATATATATATATATATATATATATATATATATATATATATATAAAACGAATTAAAAAGAAAAGTCCCAGTATGTCTCCTCAATATTTAATGGTCAATTTCCATATTTTTCTCCTGATAACCCTCTGAAAGAGAGATTATTATACCCATTTTACAAAAGAGGAAAGGATACAGATTTTAAGAAACAAGATCAGGCTCCTATTCCATGTGACTCAAACAACAAACATAATGACTAGTCTTTATTTTAAGAGGTGGGAGTAGCTTAAATCTGATAAAAAAAAAAGTATTCTTATAAGAAAGTATAGTTTGGGATGGGAGTGTGGAATGAGGTTGTATGGAATAAAGAGAACACAGCTGAGCTAAAAATGAGAGCGCAGAGACACATGGGTGGAACGAGTAGGAGGAGGCAGCTGTCCAAGATTCGTGCTTCAGCCCATCATTTACCCTAGCTGCATCCTGGGAAGTGGTGGGAATCTTTGTCATTATTGAGGGACCACAGGTTGATGGTTCCACTGGACCTTAGGAATCAGCCATTCTAATTTCAAAACAAATAGAGGGTTATTCATAGCTGAAAGTAATTATAAACATACACCCTGATGCTGTTTGATGACAGAACTGTCCCTGCATGGAAGACAATTTGAAGATAAATCCTGACCAGGAGACTCTTGTGCTCAGCATCCACTGAAGACTTCTAAGCTTTTTCTCATAACAGAAACCTGCCTGGTGTACACCTACAGGGCCTTATAGGAGCTGCTGCCCATTGCCCCTCTGCCCTTCCCTCCCTCCATCCTCCCCCACACTCAATCTGCTCCTGCCACTTGAGCCTCTGTGTGGCTCTCAGCTCTTTCTCCATAAATCATATATCTTCATTCAGCATCACTTGACTAACCCCTCTTTTCCCATAAGACTCTCCCTTGGTGATCCCCTCTAACGTCCACAGACACACAAACTCCCTGCCTCATCCCTTCAGTCCTACATTTTATAACCTCCTTTCTTGCTGATTATTTTCTCTGTAGCTCTGATCACTGTCTAATGTGACATTTTACTCATTTAATTATTGTCTTTCTTCCTTACTGGAATATAAACTCTATGAGGGCAGGCATTTGTTTATTTTAGTAGGTTCATGCCCCAAAGGAAGTCTAGCACAAAAATAGGCCTTCAGAAATTTTGGTTGAATAGGAAAATAGAGCATGTTTTGTCATCTTCTCTTTACCAAGTTGAGAGAAGCAAGCCAATGTGGGAGTCCCAGCTACACAGTAGGCTGAGGCAGGAGAGTCACTTGAGTCCAGAAGTTCAAGTCCAACCTGGGCACCATAGCAAGATCTGGTCTCTAAAACAAAGTGGAGGGAAGCAGACACAGTGGCTACATGGTTGTGCCTCTGCAGGTTGCAGCAGGCAGGGAGCAATCTTCCAAGGGCAGGAGACTATAGACTTTTTAAGAAAGAGCCAGGTGTGGTGGAGTAAGCCTGTAATCCCAGTAGTTCAGGGGGCTGAAGCAGGAGGATCCTGAATTCAAAGCCAGACTCAGCAACTTAGTGAGGCTCTAAGCAACTTAGTGAGACCCTGTCTCTAAAAAAATAGACAGATAGATAGATAGATAGATAGATAGATAGATAGATGGAGGGAGGGAGGCTGGAGATGTGGCTCAGTGGTTGAGAGCCCCTGGATTCAATCCTTATTAGCCAAAAAGAAAAGAAAGAGGCTGACCCTCACAATTTAGATGAGGCAGGAACTTGAGAATAAATTAAAAATAATCTACTGAGAACTTATTGTTTTTCAGTCCTGAAGCAAGATGCTGGAGAGGGTGCTAAATTATAAGTGAGACCCAGTTATTGATAAATGAGATCCAGATAACCCAGTTATTCCAGTTATCATCCTTGAGGAGCTTAAATTTTAGTATAGGAGACACACAGGGAAACTGATCATTAAAATGTGCAACAATGCAGGTATGTACAAAGGGCATGTTCTTTGCAGAAATTTCCCAGAGGAATTTGTTTCTTCCACACAGATCCAGGCTTTTTAGAGGAACTTGATTATTTCTTCTGATGGGATCTGTTTCACAAACTTCACATTTTCCCAGAGAGAAATCACACGTCTTTCCAACCCATATCTGCTCCTCAGAAATGGCAGCCTCAAGTCCCTTGGAAGGACTAGGACATGCCTAAAATCTCAGGCCCTAATCAGAAAAGCAAAGAAATTTGTCAAGGCTGATAGGGTCCTGAGAGTACCTTTTCTGGCAAGGATGGAGAGTGGCTACAACCCAGGCTGCTGGGGTTGAGAAAAGCTCTAAGCACATTCTTGTTCCTAGGGATGCCTGTTCTCTCTCAGACAAGCCTCCAAAATGTAAATTTACACCAATCTTCAAAAGCAAAAGTTTTACCATCTGTATTACCAGCTCTTCTTTTGAGGATTTTTGGTGGATAAAACAAACCTGGAGTGGCCGAACTTTGATATCAATCACTAATCATTTCCTATCAGTGGATTTCTTTGTAGCAGCTTCCATTTATTTGAAAAAAAAATCCAAAGTCCTTGTAGAGGAAGTTACTATTATTTAGGTATAAAAACACAACTATTGGGCTGGGGTTGCACCTCAGTGGTATAGCGCTTGTCTAGCATAAGTGAGGTACTGGGCTTGATCCCCAGCACCACATTAAAAAAAACAAACAAACAAAATAAAAGTAGTATGTCCATCCACAACTAAATATATATGCATATGTATACATATATATGCATATGTATATGCATATACATACATACATATGTGTATGTATATATGCATATATATAATGTGTGTATACACACACACACACACACACATATTCATTAAATGTTTTGGCTCATTCTCTTTTTGTTTCTGATTTTATGGTCTGCTGATATATACCCAACTTCAAAGCTAATATTTAAAAAATTGGTAAAATTTCTTTGAGGTCTATGAAAATTAATAGGATTCTTTTTGAAAACACACCATTCTATTACATTCATGCATTAATAATGAATATAATTCACAGATATTTGATAAAAGTTACACTGCACCAGACATCCCAGGCCCAGGGGTAGGGGACTGGTATTACCACATATAGGGAACATATATATGCAGGGAGTATGGTCTCTTAAGAAGCAATTATAAGACTATAGTAGACCATTTTGAATTGAGTATTGTGCATGGTGAGAGATAGGGGTTTAATTTCATTTTGTTGCATATGGATTTCCAGTTTTCCCAGCACCATTTGTTGAAGAGGCTATCTTTTCTCCAATGCATGTTTTTGGCACCTTTGTCTAATGTAAGGTAATTGTAATTTTGTGGGTTAGTCTCTGTGTCCTTTATTCTGTATGACTGGTGTACCAGTCTGTTTTGGTGCCAATACCATGCTGTTTTTGTTACTATTGCTCTGTAGTATAGTTTAAGGTCTGGTATAGTGATGCCACCTGCTTCACTCTTCCTGCATTTATAGCAGTACAAAATTAGCTAAACTGTGGAATCAACCTAGATGCCCTTGAATAGATGAATGGATAAAAAAGTGGCATTTATACACAATGGAATATTACTCAGCAATAAAAGATAATAAAATCATGGCATTTGCAGGTAAATGGATGGAGTTAGAGAAGATAATGCTAAGTTAGCCAATCCCAAAAAAACAAATGCCAAATGTTTTCTTTGATATAAGGAGGATGACTCATAGTGGGATAGGGAGCGGGAGCATGGGAGGAATAGACAAACTCTAGGTAGGGCAAAGGGGTTGGAGGGGAAGGGTAGGGGCAGGAGGTTAGCAAGGATGGTGGAATGTGATGGACATTATTATCCAAAGTACATGAAGACACGAATTTGTGTGAATATACTTTGAATACAACCAGAGATAAGAAAAATAAATAAAAAGACTATAGTAGCCCAAATACAGAACCACATGCTATGACAAAGGTGCCTAAGGGGGAAAGGCTTAAGAGAATCTGAAATTTCTGATGTCTAGAAACAGTGCAGAGATGCATTTATTATTTCTATAAAACTCCCTTCATTTCACTGACATTCTCCCTTTACTAACTTTAGGGAATTATTTGATCTCCTATGTTATATTTTAGATATATACTGACTTTGCAATCATCATTAAGGTACCTTTCTGCATTGCCAGTGAGGATGACCAGAGTCAACTGATGCACTTTCAGAGACTTGTCACAGTTCAGGTGTTCAGGTGGCATCTGCCAGGAACAGGTTTTGGATTCAGTCTGTGCATGGAAACTGGCAAGACCAACCCATGCATTTTACAAATTAGCCAAATTTCCCTCACTGTGACCTTACTAGCACCGTGTGGGGCAAACATTTCTAAATTTTTTTGTACTGCAGTAAATCACATTCTTTCCCTAAAGAAGAAAAACAGGAAGATTTAAATTATTCATTGGAATAGATTTTTTTCCAAACAGCCAGTGTAGGTTTAAAGGCTACCATTGATTATATATTAAGAGAAACATTTTTTGTTGTTTGTTTTTCACTACAATCAGATTGTTGGCTGTACAAATAAATAATTGAAACCCCAATAATGGATTTCTCTTTTCTTATTTATTTTTTCTCTTTAAAATAAAAAATCAGGGCTGGGGTTATGACTCAGTGGTAGAGTGCTTGCCTAGCATGTGTGAAGCACTGGGTTCTATCCTCAACACCACATAAAAATAAATAAATAAATAAATAAATAAAGCCATGTCCAACTACAACTAAAATTTTTTTTAAAAAAATCACATGGACTTGTACTAGTTGAGAAAAGAACAAAAAGAAAAAGAAACAAACAAAGAAAAATGGATTGCCATGCTATAACGTCTGATAAGGAGAATCTGTGATACTTGGTCATCTTGTGTATAAGGATTCTGATCCTTATGCTGCTGTCATACAGCTTGGATATTTACAAACCTACTGCTCTTGACAAGCTTGTGGTAATTTACATAGTCTCACACCACTCCTAATTTATGGCAGACTATGTCTCACATTTTTAATGTACTCAGAGCTCCTTTGAATTTTAACCTTTCTGACTAGAAGTTTCTCAGCAGGCAAGTACCAGCTACTCTCCTTTTCAAAATCTGATCCCAATGAGCTCTCCAGATTCCCAAGAATCCTTTAAGTCCTGCACATGTAGCTAATGATATTCTAATCAAGGCACATATTGATTGATTGATTTGGAAAGTAGCTGCTCCTGTTGGCTCTTCCCAGCTGTGAGCAAGCTTTAGGGCCTCAAAGACAGCCATACCTGGTGGAAGCTGCGATTTCTCTGCTTTTCCACTAGAGACCTCTATCTCATCACAGGAGGCTGGGAGCACAGCTCAGTCCTGGGCGTTTCTCTACAAGCAGCAGAGGATAAGAGTTTGCCAATTGCCCCTGGGAGAAGGTGGAGTTTACCATCAAAGGCAAATAATTCTTCAATATCGCTTTTTTTTTTTTTTTTTTTTTTGCTTAAGCAAATTGAGGCTTACTCAAGCTGCTGTGTTGTGAAAGACTAAAGAGGAAAGAATTTCTGAGTCTTAAAGCAATGTCACAGAAATGAAAAATAGGATTGTTTACAGGTCAACTAGCATCTTCTAAAGGGGCTCTTCAGGCTGATATTTTCTGGCCAGACTCAATGCTTGAAATTTGAGGGTCTCTGCTGTGATGTAGGGGGCAGGATGCATTCACTTACAGGCCAGGAGCTCCTGGGCATTATTATAATGTTGAACAAAAGGCTTCCTGGACCCCACTGTGCCCCAGCATTTTCTTGCAACCCTAGGTAGCCTTCTCCTAGGCTCTTGCCACCTTCAACGACTGGCCTGTAGCTCTAATCCCATGCAGCCACAACAGATGGGGCACATCTGTAAGGAGATACTGGCAGATAAAGTTTCACTATTTTTTCAACAAGGCAAAACACATTAATCTCCATTTGCCTTTGAATAGTCTGTAATAGAAACAGAATCTCCCCTCACTTAACCTGTGCCCCTGTGAAAAATTGCTGTAGCTTGGATTTCTGAGACCCAGTGTAACTAATTTGCCCTCTGTCTGTGGTCTTCACTATCCAGTAGCATTGGAAAGAGAATCAGGACAGGGTTAGATTGATGAATCTAGAAAGCCTTTGTTGGGATGTATCGCCAGCCATGAGATAATCAGAATTTTTTAGGGACTCTAATATCTACTTATCTCTGAATCAATTGTGGATTCTTGGCATATTTTTAAAGGAGAAATATTGATATTCTTACAGGAAGACTGTCGTTTGTTTATTCATTTATCCATTGATTTATCAAATGTCTACAATGTGCCCATCACTGTAATTTGCAAGAAAAATGTAAATGGCGACAATATACAAAGCGTTGAATGGGCATTCCTAACATCAGATCTGCAGATCCTTAAGAGCAAATGACTATTTTAAGATGTTTTTAATTCATCTAAGATGTGTGTGTGTGTGTGTGTGTGTGTGTGTACACATGTATATGTGCACTCAGATCAGTGAGAGAGATACAAGATTTAAAGAAATCCTTAAAAGGGTTCTGGTAAAAAGTCATTGAAAATTAAGTAATCAGAAAACTACATTATGATTGCCATATGATACACATATGTATCACATGAGTTTATGGGTGGAGTTCTCACAACTATTCTGACACAGAGGTCAAGGAAGGCTACAGAGAAGGCAGCATTTGTGTTGCCTCTGAAGGTTGAGTAGGAATTCACCAGGTGGTTTGAAGGGAGGCTAGAATGGAAGTCAGTGTGCCCTGGGGGGCAGTTCATCCCCAGAGTCTGAGGCCATCCTACAAGTTGTAGCATGATTGGTATTTTCCCTACTGCAACTTGACAAATAGAGCATGCTTTGCCATTAGTCAACTATTATAGAAAGAGGAATTCCACAGGCATGTCCTGGCTGACCACGAATGGCTGAGAGTCCAAGTGAATGCAGAATGCCCAAAGGTTGGTGCAAAACGATCAAAATAATTTCAAATGTTTGTGGTGTTCCAGCGTTGCAGGAGTGCCAAACAGCAGCCCAGTGCTACTGTTCTGTCTCTTACACTGAAGAGGAGCATCCACTACAATGCTCAGAGCCCTGCATTCAGTAGGGAGAGCTGGCCTTGATTCTACGACAGATCAATTGTCATTCTCTTAATTCCCACCAGCCTTTGCTTACTTTCTGTACATAACAGTGACTATTTGCTGAGAACCTCTATGTCCCAGAGACAGTGCTGGGTGGATTATCTGCTTTGTTTCATTTAATTCTCCAACACAATACCACATAAATTTTCATATTATTCAGTTTCCTAAGTAGGGTAAGTATACTCAGAAAATTAAAATCATTCGAGGAGGTCAGGTGAGTGAAACTCAGGTGGTAAAAACAGAGTACGAATTTTAGTCTTTTTAACTCCAAAGCCTGTAACCATTTTGGTTCATCTTCTTTCTTCATGAGAAAGCAGGGGTTGGGCTAAATAATTTCCTTATTTGTAATTCAACTGTGTTTTAAATGTTTCCAGTACTGAAGTTGAGCCCAGGATGCTCTACTGCTGAACTGCATCCCTAACCCTTTGTATTTTTGAGACAGGGTCTCACTAAGTTGCCAAGTCTGGCCTCAAACATGCAATCCTCCTATCTCAACCTCCCAAATTGCTTGGATTACAGGCATGCATCCCTGTGCTTGCTAATTGTACCATCTCAATGCTATTGATTTATCAGTGAAACAACAGTGACGGGATAATTTCTCCTTTATATTTGTGGAGTCCAAGCAATGTATTAGGCATGTGATGTTTACCCGGGGAATTATAAACCTGATTTTTTTCTGCAAGTGTGCCAGATATTGACAGTAAAGACCTACTTTGACATGAAACTTATAGGATAGAGGCTAAAATTATATTGCCTTTTCTTTGACTTGGACATCGTCACCAAGATCTGATTACACCTTTAAAGGTAAAAGTTTGAAATAAGTAGCAATCTCTCTTCTTAAAGTGTTTTAAATTGCAAAAATAAGTATGAATTTTAATCTGAAAATAATTACCCTATGAAGATACGTCTAAAATAGACGGCTTGACCATAACAGCAAATTCTGGGCTGGAGGTTTTGCTTTCGTTTTTTAGAAGGGAAGGAGCTTGATTGAACTAACTGATAACCATTGCCCTATTTCATGGTGGGTTGAAAACAGTACAAGCAGCAGCACATTTTTAATGCAAATGAAACAGGACTTTATATTTAAAAATAAACTTTATATGTCAGGGCTAGCATTTTAAACCTTTTCCCATTGCTTTAAAGCTTACCTTATACATTATTGAATCTAATTTTTAACATTTTTGTCTACATATCTTAAATTAGCTTTTTCAAAATATTTTAATTTTTCTTGTGGCAAGGGTTATAACCTGAGAAATGAAAACTCAAGAAATGCAAAGCTTGTATAACATCTTTGACAATTTGAATTATTTCAAGTGAAAAGAAGTAGTTCTGTATTAAACACACACATACACACACACACACAAAATCTTCAAACTGAGAAATGGTTTGTGGGAACATCATAAATATCCATGAATTCTCATCATTATATTTCTTCTAAAAATAGAACATCACCATAAAAGACACTTCTGTCTACTATATTTCCTAACCTATGTACTTAAACTTGTACAGTTTCTGCAAATATTATAGCTTATTATAGAAATATATTTTAACAGGAATGCCAGTTATATAATCCAATGATGAGCTTTGGATGTTGTGATGGAGTAACAGTGAACCAACCTGTTGTAGAATAAGACTGACAATGGAGGTTATTCAATTAACTTTATGATGCAAACTCTAGAAGTCCTGGATGATATTGTCAGACACTATGCTTTCTTAAGACAGTTAACAAGACCCTTTTCTCTCTTGAAATTTGCATGTCTCTCTAAATTTATGAAACAAAGAAAACAGGTGGATATAATTCCAATACCCTAATCATCTATTTAAAAAGTAAACAACCAGTTAGTCATGAAGTCCAAGAGTCAGATACTTGGCATTCTAAACTCAACTTCTGGATGTTTGTATTCAACATTTCAGTTTAAATTATAAAGAACTGTGCTAGAGGTTCTGGGAAGCCAACACTGAGATGGGGTTTACCAGGCATGAGGTTTACTACAGAGTGCTGCTGGGAACATTTTTCTTACTTCTCTCACTTCTACTCTTTTCTGTAATCAGAGCAACAAAAGATAACATTTGGAAAAAGTCCTTAACCTTGATGACTGCTTCTCAGTGGAACACATCAGCAATATCAGACAAAGTTAGGAAAGATGTCAAGGAGCTGGGTTCAAATTAGTGAGGATCAAATTTTGTTTATTAATAATAATAGTAATATCAAATATAAGTTAACTTTTTGGTATGATGAAACTAAATTTCTTTAATTATTCATGCATCTTTTATTTATCAGAAAAACATATATGAAGACTCTAAATCTGTTGCAGAATGGACAAATCATTTCTCTTAATGCTTATTTATACAAGCAGAGGAAAAATTCTCTCTGATGTTCATGAATTTACTCTATGCTCACATTGCTATCTTTGAAGCTTTAATGCAAATTGCATATACATTTTGGGTGTTTTTTTTTTTTTTTTTGAGAGGAGCAGGTACCAGGGACTGAACTCAGGAGCACTTGACCACTGAGCTTCATCCACAGCCCTATTTTGTATTTTATTTAGAGTCAGGGTCTCACTGAGTTGCTTAGCACTTCACTTTTGCTGAGGCTGGCTTTGAACTTGTGATCCTCCTGCCTTAGCCTTCCGAGCCACTGGGATTACAGGCGTGTGTCACTGCACCCAGCACGAATGGGTTTTAAGGTCTAAAACAGAGTGGACATGGGCTATTTAAAATAAAGATTGGAGCTAGGCATGGTGGTGCATCCCTGTAATTCCAGTGATTCGGAAGGCTGAGGCAGGAGGATCACGAGTTCAAAGCCAGCCTCAGTAAAAGCAAGGCCTGAGTTCAATCCCCAGTACCCCCCCCCCCAAATAAAAACAAAATTAAATGAAATACAGATTCAAGAGCCTCTGAATTTACAATGACTTTCAACTATACAAGGATAAGAAGGAGATGCTATTTAAGTCCAAGATAACAATTTACATTGAAAATTTTAAAGATTCCATTAATATGCTTCCCAGAGATAATTCTTAACAATGTGACTTACTGCTTCTATTTCTTTAATATGCACACAGATATTCTTGTCTTTGGGAATTGTGTATATGTGCACATTGCATAAAAACTGAAATCATATCATATAACTATTTTTATTTCCCAATCAACTAATTTTTAATAAAATTATATTTCAGAAAAAATTCTAAATTTTATTAAATGATAAATAAAGGCCCTTCTCCCAGCTAGATGTCTATTTCTCAAGACAACTGCTATCAATTGTTGTATATTTGTTCCAAATTGACAGAGATTATAATTATATAATCCTACGGTCAACATTTTCGTTATATACACTGCAGTCATGGCTTGTCATGAAGAATCTTAAAAATCAAAGGGATTTGTGGGGTTTGTGGTATATATAATGTAGTGTAATGAAAACCCTCACCCATTTTGAAGAAGTTCTCCATATGTAACTTTCAGGTTAAATTAATTAATGATATCAACTTGGCACATTTTTAAGTCCCTACATCAGGACCTGTTTTACACCTCTGGTGACCCTCCACTTACCAAGTTGAATCAGTCACTCAAAGGCCAGTGTCTTTCCCATGGCACTGCTCAACCATATCCCTTCTCTCTTTTAATTTTTTTTTTAATTTGTTTGTTTTAGTTATACATGACAATAGAGTATATTTTGTCATATTTATACAAACATGGAGCACATCTTATTTGAGTTAGAATCCCAGTCTTGTGATTGTACATGATGTGGTGTATTCATATGTGTACATGGAAAATTATGTCAGAATCATTCCACTGGCTTTCCTCTTCCTGTACCCAGTCTGTTCCCCTCTTTCTTACCTTGACCACTGCACAGCTGATGTTTCTGCACATAAAGGCTGTGACCACCTTTACCCTGGACTCTCACAGGCTCTTCCTTCCATTATTTGTATTTTTGCAATGAGATTCAACCCTTCTCTGTGTTTATCTTGCCAGCATTTAAAACTGAATTATTTCATATTCTAAGTGTTTCAAATTAAACTTTACTGCTCCTCAAATTTGTTTTCCATTCCATGCTATAGTCTTAAATGCATAGCATCAGGAGGGAGACAACAACTCATTCCATCCTAATATCTTTGCTTTGGTTGAAACAAACTATTGGCACTTCTAAAAAACAACATTCCACAACCTTTTGTGGCTAGGAATTCCCCTATGCGTGCAGTGGCCTGCTGTTTTCTAATTAAAATGCTCTTATTTTTCTTAACATTAAATCTTGGTGCAAGCTCATCAAAGGGAAGTTTTGGTTAATTGAAAGATTGTGTCCTTTAACATAATTCCTTCAGTACCTACCCATCTATGATGCACTTCATTGTGAACATTTTCCATTGGCAAGTATTTTCAACTAGCAACATGCCTATTTTGAAGAGCTGTTTTCCAACATCTTGAAGTGCCCAGGATTATGGCATAAAAACTTATTGGTGAATGCTAGTGACAAAATACTGAAGGCTTTAGTGGAATGAAAATAAGTGTAAGGACTGTTGTCTTATCAAATTACTTTATATTTCCTGTCCAATGTTATGTATAAATACTCTGGAAATCCCTAAAATTCACAGAATTTATTTTACTTTCTGCATTTCTTCTTCATTTTCCACCCTTTCTCCTCATGATACGAACACATAACATATGTGTTTCAAGTACTTCATACATTTGCATAGCCTTTTCAGCCTCCATAATTCCAGTCAAAACTCCCAACTTAAAAAATGAAAAGTTAGCAGGAAAGCAAATGTTCTCTGGATGGTATGCAAAAGGAATCTAACTCTAGGTAAAATTCCCCATACAGAAAATAAAGAAAAGTGAGATTTGCACAGCTTTTATCATGATCCAAGGTGATTTGAGTAATTGTGTCCCAGAATACAGCAGTCTTACATCCATTACTAATCCAATGAATGTATTTTATTTTTTATATAGCTTCTGTTAATTAAGTTTTTTATTTATGTGACAGCAGAATGCATTGCAATTCTTAATACACATATGGAGTACAATTTTAAAAATCTTTGGTTGTATACAAAATATGTTCACACCAATTCATGTCTTCATACATGGACTTTGGATAATAATGTCCATCACATTCCACCATCATTTCTAACTCCCTGCCCCCTCCCTTCCCCACCTCCCACCCCTCTGCCCTATCTAGAGTTCGTCTATTCCTCCCATGATCTCTCTCCCTATCCCACTATAAATCAGCCTCCTTATATCAGGGAAAACATTTGGCATTTGGATTTTTTTTGGGATTTACTAACTTCACTTAGCATTATCTTCTCTAACTCCATCCATTTACCTGCAAATACCATGATTTTATTCTCTTTTATTGCTGAGTAATATTTCATTGTGTATATATGCCACATTTTTTATACATTCATCTATTGAAGGGAATCTATGTTGATTCCATAGTTTAGCTATTGTGAATTAAGCTACTGTAAACATTGATGTGGCTGTGTCCCTGTAGTATGTTGTTTTTAAGTCCTTTGGGTATAGTCCGAGTAGAGGGATAGCTGGGTCAAATGGGGGTTCCATTCCCAGTTTTCCAAGAAATCTCCAAACTGCTTTCCATATTGGCTGCACCAATTTTCAGTCCCACCAGCAGTGTATGAATGTACCTTTTTCCCAACATCCTCACCAACACTTATTGTTGTTTGTATTCATAATAGCTGCCATTATGACTGGAGTGAGATGAAATCTTAAGAGTGGTTTTGATTTGCATTTCTCTAATTGCTAGAGATGATGAACATTTTTTTATATATTTGTTGATTGATTGTATATCATCTTCTGAGAAGTGTCTGTTCAGGACCTTGGCCTATCTATTGATCGAGTTATTTGGGTTTTTTTTTTTTTTTTGGCATTTAGCTTTTTGATTTCTTTATATACCCTAAAGATTAGTGCTCTATCTGAAGTGTGAGGGGTAAAAATTTGCTCCCAAGATGTAGGCTCTCTATTCACCTCACAGATTGTTTGTTTGGTTAGAAGAAACTTTCTAGTTTGAGTCCTTCCATTTATTGATTCGTGATTTTAATTCTTGTGCCAAAGGAGTCTTATTGAGGAAGGTGAGGCCTAATCCCACATGATGGAGATTAGGGCCTACTTTTTCTTCTATTAGATGCAGGGTCTCTGGTTTTATTCCTAAGTCCTTGATCCATTTTGAGTTGAATTTTGTGCATGGTGAGAGATAGGGGTTTAATTTCATTTTGTTGCATATGGAGTTCCAGTTTTCCCAGCACCATTTGTTGAACAGACTATCTTTTCTCCAATGCATATTCTTGGCACCTTTGTCTAACATAAGATAATTTTAATTTTGTGGGTTAGTCTCTGTGTCCTCTATTCTGTACCATTTGTCTACCAGTCCAATGAATATATTTTAAAATAATAAATGCAATCAATGTTTTAAAAATAATCATAATAAAAATTAAACAAATGACTCAAAGTCAACTTGAGGTTCTTTAATTTATATGAATTATGAAATAAATTTGATCATATTTTCTGGTGTTGTGGGAGAAGAGAAGAAAATACACAGTGGATTGTTTAATTTCCAAAAAAATAGAGCCAAAACTACCGATACTAAATTGAATTCAAGATAAATGGAAACATCTCTAAAACTTCCCCTAATATAGTCAAGACTGATGTGAAAGGTGGGTGGCCACATACTTTAAAATATTCCTTTAGCCGGGCACAGTGGTGCACACCTGTAATCCTAGAATCTTGGGAGGCTGAAGGAGGAGGATTGTGAGTTGAAGGCCAGCTTTAGCAATTTAGCGGGGCCATAATTAACTCAGTGAGACCCTATCTCAAAATAAAGTATAAAAAGAGCTGGGGATGTGGCTCAATGTTTATGTACCTCTAGGTTCAATTCCCAGTACCAAAAAAAAAAAAAACAAACCTAACTAAAACTGTTCCTCTAGTAAGGACTTTGTCCTCTAAGGAGGACTCTGTCCTCTCCCAAGCCTAGTGGCATCTTACCCCTCTCTACATTTATAAAAGATCATTTTTTTCTCTTCCTCTCTTCTTCTTTGTCTATCACAAGAACCCATTCACAGAGGAAAATGGCTCAAAATCAAATCTATCCCACTGAGACCTTACCTTTAAAAGCTGCAATAAAAGCATGTAGTTATAGTAGAAAGAGCTGTATAAAATTACCTCCATTCACTAACTTCTTTCCTTCAGATTTACAAGAGGAAGTAAAGTGCACTTTACCAAGGCACAATTATGAACTAGTGAATTTGTTTTTACAATGGGACCCTTTGTCCCCATTTCTTCCCCTTTATAACATCCTCCCCCTTAACCCTTCCTTCTTTCTTCTTAAACTGTCAAATTCAATCAAAACTTTCTCTGGTGGAAAAATCTGCTATGTCTGTCACCTATTCAGAGGGAGTATAAAGCATCACCAATGCAAGCAGCATTTTCACTTAGTAACTTAGTGCAAATTTCCAGTTTATAAAATATTTCAGATTCATTGAAATTTAGAAATTCTTACAACCTCCTGAAGGCCGTTACTAGCAACTTCGTTATACAGATGAGTTAAAATATAAACAGCTAATGCACTGTCTCCATTCATAGGACTCATATGTGACAGAGACTGAGTCCTTCCTGGAAATCCTTTTGTTAGTACCCAGGTGCCTTGAAAAGCACTTAAAATATGACTCTAGTATGAAAGAATGTCAGGTGGGTAAGATTTGATAGAGTAAGGCAAACCTTTCTGGAAGGTTTTGGCATGTTGTATGTTATTGGATGGTTATAAATATATCATACAAATGCCCAGCTATAATTGTCTGAGGCTAAGGTAACAATGAAAGACTTCTGATATGCCATTTGGTGGATAAAAGGAATTTTTTGACAAATCTGAAAGAACTCTTCAAGTCTAAACTCGGAGTCAGCAAGACTCATTGAGGCCTCCTGTGCTTCTCAGGGTGCAAAAAGATCCCTCCTGGCATTGTTTTCTTCTTTCCTCTTTCCCAGTGCTGCTTTTTGTCTCCATATCTATCTTTATTTTCTTTCTATAAACCTCTCATGCTTACCCTTTCAAGGAAATGATGAATGGTTTCTTGGCTGGCCCATTTAACTTCTTGCTGCCCAACAAGTACTAGAGAAAGAACTGAGCACATATTTACTCTTCAGCCTGTGTTGTGGATTCAATGTTTGTGTCCCCCCCCCCCCAATTCATATGTTGAATCTGCATCTATCACATGATTGTATTTGGAGGTGAGGCCTTTTGGGGGGAATTAGGGTTAGATGAGGTCATGGAATTAATATCTTTATAAGAAGAGGAACAAAGAGTAGAGTGTGGACTCTCTTTCTCTCCTGTTAGGACACAGCCAGACAGCACGCCATTGCAAGACAGAAAGAGGACCATTGCCAGGAATGGGATCTGAAGGCACTTTGATTTTGATTACAGCCTCTAGAACCGTGAGAAATGAATGCCTATTGTTTAAGCCACCCAGGCTATGTGTTTTTGTTTAGCAGCCAGAGCAGACTGATTGAATAGAGTTTCTAGTTTGGTCTGTGTGATTGTATCACCTGCCCAATGCCTTTCAGAATCTATTGCATTAAATTACATTTTCTATCTATGTTTCTTAATAGTATTCAACACACCTTGGCTGTTTACAGTGGCACTTTGTGCATGATTGTACATATTCAGGTATTATGACACTATTAGATTATTGTTCTAAATAGTATTTCATTGTACTATCAAGGAATTATTAATTATCTTCTGATGCATAGTAATTATATCAGATGTCCCACATCCATCATTTCATTTAAATGCCTTTTAAATTCTTTAACATATTATTTTTTTACTTTTAATTAATATCTTAATTGTATTGGTGATAAAACATTTGGAGGGCTAGGGTTGTGGCTCAGTGGTAGAGCACTTGCACGGCATGTGTGAGGCCCTGGGTTGGCTCAGCATCACATATAAATAAATAAATAAAATAAAAGATCCAGTGACAACTAAAAATATTTTTAAAAAACAGATTTGGAAAAATAAGTTTCTTATCTATAATTACTTGTATATGTAGTAGATGCAGAGTTTAAAATTCAATAATCTGACTCCCCTGTCCAGTTTGTTACAGTTCATTCTGAATAATCAGTGCTATGAAATATAGCAACTTACATATAGGAAATAACCTCAATAGTTTAGTCTGAACTATGCAATATTTTAAAGTCTTTTTGGAATATCATATTTGCTATAAATTTTAATTATGTTGGTTACCAAATTGTTACCAGCATGACTTAGGCACCTGAATATTGTACTTTTGAACCCTGGAATATCAGATGAGGCCTAGGTATACCCTCAGTGATAATCAGAGAAAAAGGGATGTGTGCAATGGAAAATCCAGAGCCATCATGCGGGTCTGTGAGTTGCAGCTGGACCTGCTTGCCTACAGTTCTCATACTAGAAGAGGAAGTCCTACCTGTTCAGGCATTTGGCAGAAAGCCCAATGAAACTACTTTTGTTTTGGTGAGAGCGACTGATCTATGAGGAATGCTTGAACTAGAGGAGGTGACTAGGATATTTTCCAAGGTCCAGGTAACTGTAGAAAACTGTAAAGAGAATTTTTGGAATAAGTATGCAAAATATCAGGGGCAGGTGCTATGAATTTGAACACTTCCATGGGAGTGAAAGTCTGAAACTAATTTCTGGGCTCTGGTAAGGGCCCATATGGAATGATTACATATTATTTTTTTCAAGATTGGGATGAAATAATAAATATATATTAACCTAAACACTGCTTATCAGTCTTCTATATTTTTGTATTGCTTAATGCTGAAAGATTAAAACAAAATAGTAAGAAAAATAATAACAGCTTCTACATATTGAACACCTGTAATGAATCAGGAACTAATTTAGACCTAGAGAATTTTATCTAATTAACTCCTCACAGAAAACCACAGATTTGTATGCCTGTTTTGCATATCTAAAAAGAAACATAGGCTCGGAAAGAATAATTTCTGAAGTTTACACAGCTCTAAGTAATAGAGTTGAGACTGAAAGTAATAGAGTTGAAGTCTTTAAAGCAGATTAGAGACTTGTGGCAGTAACTG
Organism: Marmota monax; assembly: GCF_021218885.2. NCBI lineage: Eukaryota > Metazoa > Chordata > Mammalia > Rodentia > Sciuridae > Marmota > Marmota monax. The sequence goes on from NW_026693245.1 coordinate 11,074,550, forward strand.
ATGCATTATATTTCCTATTCCCACGTAGATCACAATCCTTCTAGATATTCTAAATTTCTCAACAAACCAATTAACATCTTTTCATTAAGTGAAACTTATGATTTATTTTAGGTCCTAGGAGTAAGCTAAAGGGCATTTTTGTCATCTACTATAATCAACATATGTTATGTCACTTTCATTTTTGCTGTAAGATTGGAATATCATGCACCATCCTTATTCAACTAAACCTACTTACACTGATCTTATTTGCAAGACAGAATTTATGATTGTTGTATGAAAAATATCTGTTAGATTGCAAGTATGCAGGTAAGCTATTGTTTATATTCCATTTTTTTTTTTTTGAAGCTAAAAAGTCTCCATGTTTGCTGTGTGGAAGATAATTACATAAGTTTTCAGGACATCTCCAAGAACTAACTCAATGTCAAATTTTCTTCATTCTATAAAATCCTTAAGCCATATTGATTAGAAAATTTTATTTCTGGTTTTAATATCCAGTTTCACTTCTATACAATTTGACACTACTTCAAACTCATAAAAAGATATGTACATTGAAGTAAAACCACTGGCATTTATGAAAATTGCATTGCTGGATTAGCCTATTCAAAACCCCTCAGCCCTGAGAGATAGAATTTCAGTCTAAATAGGTTTGCCTCCCTCGATTCATGAGTCCCAAATCCTAGTCTTTGGCAACATTCCCCAGGATGGGAACTTAATACAGATCCTCACCCTTGAGCCAGACAAATGAGCCTTCTGTTTGGAATATAGTATATATCTAAAGCAATGCTTCTTAAACATTTTCATTTTTTGGGCTATGGTCCAGGTTTTGCGGTTGCTACTAAAAATACTGCCCATAAAGCCTTCTTAAGCCACAGACACAAGAATGTATTCTTCTATCCTTCCACAAGTTAAAGGAAATTTTACCTAGTAGGTAAAGAAAGAGCAAATGTTAGTCATATGAAGGAGACAATAGGAAAATATCTGCTGGTTTATTTGATGAATCTTGTAATCAAAAATTAGATTTGTCTTTCTACCCACCAAGTTAAAGGAATTAGGTGAGGTGCGAAATGCTGGATGTGGAGACAGGACTGGCATGCTTTTTAGTCACCAGTTTTTATTACTTTTCCTTGAGAATCAGTAACTGAGAAAGAAGCAATAGCTAGGTACTTGTGAGGGAAGTTCTTGCAATTAAATCTCTCTTGGTGGACAGTGGCAGGATCTTCTTGGGCCCTGCAGTGTACGTGCAGGAAGGGGAGATTGCCCAATACTGGCAAGATACACATTCCCTTGGAGCCTGAATGTGCAGCTTGTGTGGCACAATAAATCATGGATATATTGCCTGAACAATATATATTATTATATATTATATATTATTATTAATATATTATTTCTAGATGCCAGTAGACTCTATCTCTAAAAACAAGCAAACAAACATGGTGCTAGAACCATGTGGATGTCTCTTACCATCTGGCTTCACATGTCTTAGCATGGACAACTCAAAAGACAATGGGGCTCACGCTCACCCACTTTATCTTTGCCTTTGAGCATTCTCCACAATCCTTACTAGCTGCTGTTGGAATAAATAAGTGTAGAAACAACACTGAATTGGTTCAAAGCATTCTTGCTGCCTCCATATTTTAAACATGAATTGTGACTGTTCTCACCTGTAATTTATTGACTGTTGCCTGAGATTTCAGATGTCCCAGGAAACCCAACTGATTTAGCATTCAAGAAAAAGAAAATGTTTTAAATATTATAATACTTAAAGAACTAAGCAGCCTTTGGTAAGAAACACTATTTACTTCCTGTCTCTGACACTCATGTCCTGAACTACACAACTGCTTCCATGTTTCCAAACTTGGGTAGTTCATGTGAGTGAGCAGTAGAGAAAATATATCAAAGCATCATTTTACACAAAACACATTATACAAGCAAGAGGTAAAACTGATAAAAGGTAAAAGCTATAAGTAAAAATAATTCAAATTAGGTGTTATAATTATGCTCAAGTAATTATGCTCATAGATAATTACTTGAGAATGTACCTGTAGCTCTTTAAAAGGTGGAAAGTATGTGGGGAACCATCATTTTTCACAATAACAAAATCTCTTATGTAGTTTCGAGATTGCCAAGCTGCTCTAAATTAGAGATCCTAAAATGTCTCAACTATTCTCCAATTATCTCTATCCAACCCATGATTTAATTATGAATGCATTATCTACTACAGCTGGCTCCCCAACCATCTTATTGGGGCACACTTTTTATTTTCCAAAGGCTTCAAAATCACCATGAATATATTATTCAGGGCTCACAAGCTCATGGTAGACAACAACCCAACTCAAATTTTCTTCAGCTGGAAAAGGAATGCCCTTATACATATTTGAAGAGGCAGAAGCTCCAACATGTGGAAAACACTATCTCATGCCATCTTACATTTGGAATCCTTGAAGGAACAAGGTAGATGATAAAATGGTTATTGCAAATATTTATGTCAGAGTAGGGTTTAAAGTCAAGCAGGTATGGACTGAAATCTCAGTTCTATCATTTATTAGCTTTGTGATCTTGGGATATGACTAATCTTTTCTGAGCCTCTAGTTGCGCATGCATACAATTGACATAGCAGAAAAACTGCTTGAGTGAATAGAGGGAGAATCACTCTTTTTGGAGTCCACATACCTCTGGGAAGAACCAGGTCTCACAGAAGAGCCTGTGTGGGTAACCAGCTGTTCAATGTACTAGGTAACGCGGTGGTATCCCAGAATGACAGGCTCTGTGGATTGAGGGCTCTTTAGACAACAGGCAGAAAAATATAAAAGTGGCAGCTAAGGATATAAGCAAACATCCTTCTACTTTGACCTGCTGAAACAGAGTGACTCAGTAACAGCGTGTGAACTCGGTCCCCTCAGTACATTAGTATTCTATGATGAAATAACACTTATATCACAACTACTATGACTATCTCTATTATAAACATTAGAGATATTTTTTATATTTAAGTTGAGGTTTTAACATATATTCTCAATCTTTCTCAAGTACTTTTTTAGTTAATGAAAGGAGAGGTAGAATTGATAGTTCATAAAAATAGGAATATAGTTTTATGTTGCACATAGGCCATGGATTCAGTTTCCATCAGGGAAATTAAACTCATATTAGAGTTTATTTGGGAACTATTTAAGCCTAGAGAATAGAAGATAAAAAATATATAGGTATATAGGTAGTAAAGGAGCAGAGAATTCTTAAGTATGATCACGCACCTGGGAATTATTAGCACATGGACTTGCTTGAAGTTCCTCACGAATAAAATTGTGTGTGCACTGCACTTATCCTCTGTAGTGAAAATCAGAAATCTTCCTTTCACAGTATGCAAAGGAAAAAGAGTATATTTTGGAAAAAAAAAAAAAAAAAAAAACAGGTTATGTTGCCTCAGGGCAGTGCAGCTCTTGATACATAGCCAACACTCCCCCACCCTCTTCAATTTGTAGCTATTTTGTTCTGGACTAGTTCCACAGACTAGAAGCCATTGTTAGAACTGTTTTTCTTATTAAAATTTTTTAACTTAAAATTGTCTTTTTGCAAACTCAGTTTGGGATTCATGCCAAGATTAATAAATAAAACACACATGGAAGAAGAATAGTCCACAACAAAAGAAGTCATTGGTTAGGCATCAAAGTCCAAGAAATTAATGGACCCAGTACTTATTTGGCAGGTCTTCTCACTTGTTGGCTTGAATCAATTTATTGTAATAGTCTCATCAGCATTTCAATACAACAGTGGAGAAAAATGTTGTTACTAATCTTGCTATTTCAGCTGTTACTCTGCGAAAAGCTATCCCCAAACATAGTAGCTTTAAACAACACCTATCATTTAAAATCTTCCAGGATTCTTGTGAGGGGTCTCTGCTGCCTGGAAAGTGCAATGGGAACTAGGTCTGGAAAGTCTAACAGGCTAACTCAGGCATCTGAAGATTGGTAAGGATATCTGGATGCTGAGACCTCTCTCTATGTAGTTCTCCTATGTGACTAGATTGGGTTTCTTTATATGATGGTTAGATTTATCACACTTCCCTTCAAGAAGGAGGGAAATAAATTCTCTCTCTTCATGCATGCTGTATCAGGATGAGTGTCCATCTTTAATTTGTTGTATCAAATACTATAGTTTGGATCTGGAATATTCTACTGAAGATCCATGTGTTTAAAGACTGATCCCCAGCTTGTTGGTATTGGGAGAAGTAGGAACTTTAAGAAGTGGGGCCTAGTAGGAGGACTTCATGTCATTAGAAGGACATTGTGAGACTCCAGTCTTTTCCTCCTTTTTTTTTAAAAATTCCTGGCTATGGACTGAATAACTCTGCTCCTCTGCTCTGCCATAACTCCTGCTATGATGTGTCTCAACAGACCCCAAGTAACAGGTGTAGTTGATCATAGACTGAACTCTCCAAAACTGTGGCCCCAAACATAACTTCTCTATATAAGTTATCCTGGGTATTTGTTACAGTATCAGAAAGCTGGTTAACATGCTCAGCCTTGAATGTTGTTAGGCAGAATGATATATATCCCTTTTTTCAGTCTGTTTTTTTTGTTTGTTTGTTTTTACTTTTCCTCAAACCATATTATTTATATTCTGTCTCCAAAAAAATATAGAGATTTCCCCTTCCTTGTATGCCAGAACTTTGGCATTTCTAGAAGGCCTCTTGGAGGCAGAAGCATGATTTCATTCCTGGGCTGGGTATCAGTAAATCATTGTCAGCTCAGTGATAATGGCTAAGCTTGTGAGATTGCTTGAAAGCAGTCTGGGCAATCTTGTCCAAATGATCCCTAAAGCTTGGGTCACTATCCATCCTGAGCCCTGCATTTGTGACTAGATGGCTGCGCCCTGCCAAGTCCACAGTGAAGATGTCCAACAAATAGACACATCACTGCTGATTCTGCTTGCCAGGGCAAGGTGGCTTTGCTCTTTCCACCCCACACCCACTGCACAGTACATCCCTGGATAATGATAGGTCTCATCTTTATTAAATAAATCACATCAGCATTACTGCACTCCCATAAACTCCTTGACCTTGTCAAATCTGCAAAAACAAAGCATCATGAGTATTGGGCTGTGAAGTTTAAACGGATTGTTTAGGGTGGATTCCTAAATGGCAGTATCTATAGAGACACCCTGATTTTTAACTGTTGCATAATACATAATGTGAATTTTTATAAAGAGTAGCCTATTTTTAATTTAGCTCTAAGTAAATGGTAATATTTTATTCTTTTGTTCTGAGTGGTCAAACAAAGGAAATTGTAGGTCCAATTGATTTTTCAGGATATGCAGCATAAGTTTATAAAATATTTGACCTCATTCATTACCAATTTATTAACATGTTTCTAGACTGTTGGGTAACCTTTGTATTTACTTTAGGCTATAAAATACATATTGAACTTTTAAGTCATTGTTTTAATGGGTTTTAGCTCAACCTGCATAAATAAAACCAATTTCAGTATAAAACTAGGTAGCAAAAGTGATTCAGGGTCCATGAGAGTTGTTCCATAATTAATTATTTAGATAACACTGTGGCCTAGAGATTTGTTGATCCTTCAAAGAAAAAGAGAGTAATGAAGGAGGAAGAATAGATGGACTCCTTCTTCTCCTTGCTAAGGAGATTGATGTTCAAATCCAAAAGAAACAGCCTGAACAGCTTGCATTCAAGCCAAAATTGTGAAATCAAGGGAAGAGTTTCACTTGCATAATATTCTTAAATATTCTCTGATATTGGAATTATTAATCATTGAGAATGCTAAGCATCCAAATGATTTTTAAGCTTTGATAGGAACCTCTAAACAGAAGATGAGCAGAGGATAAATCGGACAAATAGCTAGACAGGCAAAACACTATAGTTATTTTCTTCCTTTATGCCATCAGAATATCTTTGTGACTATGTGAAGGTAAGATTTTATATGGAGGGATTTAGGCAAAGGCACCAGTCTTTATGCAGGAGTAGGAATCTGAAAGTTAAAGTGAGAGTCAACCAGCCATCAAGACTCTTAGGAGAGCCTTATCAGCCTTTGATTTTAGTCCCACTACCAATTCTGGTAATGTCTCTATTTTTCATAGTGTCTCTGCATTCTTATAATCCTATTTTCATGTTTATCTCACTTGTAATTACGTTTACATGCATTTATTTGTGCTTGTCCTTTGTGTTTTCTCTAATTGCACAGTGAGTATTTCAAGAGCAGCAAAACTGTCTTTTGTTACTTTGCAATTTTCTCTTGGCTAATACAGAGCTCAGAGTCTCAGGGTTTTAGGACATGGTCTTAATACATAAAGGGAAATTTCCATAGTCCACATTAAGCAGAAGTATGGGGTTGTTTAAGGCTTCATAGTGACCAATAACGACAATATAATTGCTTGTACCTTTTGGCCACAGTGATGGTTAAGTAAAGAAACTCAGATCTGTTTTTGAGCCCAAGCTTTGATTGAAACTAACTAATTATGGCAAGTTACATGATATCTTAGGTCTAGGTATTATAATCAATAACACAGGAGATAATAGTATGCATCTCATTATGTTGCTGTAAGAATTAATTGAGATAATATGTTGCAGGCATTTAAGGTATCTGGCGTATAGTTAGACTCAATAAATGTTAGCTGAGACCATTATTATTATCATCAACATTGTTGTACTGTGCCTATAGATTTTATGAGCTCCAGGACCTGAAATTCACAATACTCATTGATATCAGCTCCTCCCTCCCTTCCTCCCTGCCCCCCCTCCCTCTCTCTCTCTTATTAATTTTAAACTTCAACTACTATGATTCCAGGCAAAATAAATAAGTATTTTTAAAAGTCTTGAAAATTCTGTCACTTTACTTAGAGCCATTGCTATGAAGGCTTTTGCACAGCTTTAACATGATATGCCTACCCAGTCTTTCCCATTGGATATTTCGTCTCTTAAAAATACCAACTTTTAAAAACTTCACACTCTCCCTTGCACTTTTGTCACAGTACTCTACTTGAAATTTTACTTTACTATATGGGATTTATACTGTCCATTGTCCTATTTTAGGGTTGTCCTTAAACATGGTCAAGCCTCAAGGCCGTTTGGTGGTGACAAGTTATAAATAACATTATTACCATAATTAAAGGTTGAATCAGAGTGCCTTGGGAGGGACGTGTAGTCACCTTTGGCTTATAGCCAAGTGTGGGTCACTGGGGTCATTAACATTATTGCACTAGTTGACCAAATACTCCCTGGGTATTGTGATGGTTTGCAGGGCTAGACTCGTCTGATACAACTGGTGTGATTTGTCCTTATTCCAAGTAAATTTTTAAGATAAAACTTATTCATTTTACTCATTGAGGACTTTCTCTACACTTTCATGCAGATTTTTCAAGCTTTATAAGAATCTGTTCAACTGTATGTCTTCCACCTTAAACCAAACTTTATCAACATGTAAGTAAACTGTTACTTATTAGAGAAAAAATCAAGTATGGTCATACTAAAATACTGTTTATTGACTTGGCAACATATTTTTTCAATCCATGGGTAATAAGATAACCTTAATCTGGATTTTCTTTTAGTACCTCTCCTTCCGGTTTTAGTAGCAGCTAAGTTGCCATTGCTAAAGGGAGAATAATTAGGGATAGTAGACTCTGGGCAATGAGTGTGTGGCTGATTTCTTTTATAAAGCTCAGCAGGATAATCCACTATACTACCTCTGCCCTCCCTGCGCCTAATGGAAACCACAGAGGAGCTCATCCTTTCTCCATACTCCTCTCTTTTGTTTGCTAGGTAAGGGAACAGAGACCACAAAAAAGAAAAATGTGAAAATTAAATAAAACTGCTTTCTCACTCTTTTCAGGACTAATGTTAAACTTCTCATTTACTTTACTTTTAATTTCTTTGTTTTTATATTGATTCAAATTCACTAATGAAGTCCTGTAACAAACAATGGCTTGCCATATTGCAGGAGTAAACAACCACTTTTGTGTTCTTTAGGACAAATGTTTTAAAATGACTGAGAGAGAGAGTAATATTTGCCAGGGTCCTGGAGAATGTCTATGGAAGAACTAGTAGCCCAGAAAATATTCATGGTAGTGACATAAACAAGGATCTGTCTGAAACCTTCTTGGGTATCACCAAATTTTCACTTGCTTTTAACAGTCCAGCATCACTGACTTGGTGAGCTATCTTTAAATGTGGGTTTTTAGGATTCCATTTGTTCATGCAGAGAGATGTTTCCAGGATAAAATTGTTCACACACATACATTTTATTTATATATATAATCTATCTTATGTTTATCCTGTCAATTTCACAAAAATTAATATTCCCTCATTCACAACTTATGTAATACTATACACTGTGGATATTAAAATGGTGAGAAAAAAAATTGAATCATTGATCATAAAACATGGTTGCCATGGATACATTCAGTAGAGTTCTTAACCTAGATCACTGACATTCATTAGAACTCTATGCAAAAGTTTTTATTTTAAATAGATTTAATGCAGGACTATAAGGATTTCAAGATAATAAATTTATCTATGATTATTTATCAAAAGAGTAAAAATTTTCTATATAATTTTTTCCTATTTAGTTCTGAAGATTAGTGAAAGGAACAAGAAAAAATGTAATTCATGGGGCATAAAACAATTTAGGAAGACTATTAAAGAAAAGTATCATAATATTTTACTGGTCAAAAATTGTTATGCATATATTATGTTTTATTTAAACTTAATAACAATGCAGCAATCATGTCTATTCAAATATGCCTTTGTTCTAAAGTTAAATTAAGAATATATAGCTAAACATAAAGTAATACAGGGCAAGATGACCCCCGCAAAGAAAAGTCTCTCCAATTCACTGCATATTTCAGTCTGTATGGGCTATTTGATGGCACATTAACAAATGATAATACATGTATCTCATGAGAATTTGGCCCAATGTCAATCTGACTTTGAAAACAACATCAAAGCTGCCTAGTCAAATTAATTCTGCATTGACATACTTGTCTGTGGCTGTTGAAATTTGACCTTCTAACACTGGATGTCTTTATTACGATTTATTGTTCCGTAGTGTGAATGGATTGCATTTAACTGAAGAAAAATTTGTAGTGTCTCTACCAGATGAATTTTTAGAAAGACAAAAGTGATTTAATATTTTTCAATTGTAGATGTTGTCTTTGTGTCTCATGCATACTTTTGGTTTAGCACATAATTGGGAAATGAAAGACAGGGAATGAAGGGCATCCCAATATGTCTTTTGCTGACTCTCCATAGTTTGGGCTTGTGAAAGATCCCAGATCAGAAAGAGTTTTAAGCTTTAGTGCATTTGAGCTTCCAGTGTCTGCTTGAGCAATGTGACAAGTTTGAGGTGCCCTTCCAAGTGTGCCCAGCTTAAGTTACAAAAAAAAAAATAAAGTTAATGGCTTTGACCTCTTAAACTATTATATGAAGAAAAGGCTCTATTCACTTAAAGGCCACCCTATTGTACTCTCTATCTTTGAAGTGAGTCACGTACTAATTTCCTCTCAGGAAAGTTTAAACCAAAATATGTTTAGTTGGTAGGATTACTTTCTTCTTTGTGAACCCCAAACATCTTAGATTTGGGCAATATAATTAAAAGCTATATATTTTTTTAAAAAAAATGTGTGTAGATACTGAACTAAATTATGTCAACACACAGAAACTTCTTTTGTTTATGCAAATAGGAACTCTGTTAGTAAACTGAAAGTAAATGAAACATAAGGAAATTTAGAATGTGGTACAACCACATGAGACAATGACTGAAATGGTCTTAAAAATGAGAGATTTCTTTGGTTTACTTATGCTTGGTGCATTAAGATTTATGAATATTTGAAATGAGAACTTGTTCATTGTGATAGTGGAGATGAAATGTATACTATGTAAGAAGAGCCCTAGAATTCTAATTATTATTTGGTAAACAAAACCTAGTCTCAAATCATACTTCTGATTACCTTTTAGGTCCTTTGTATCATCATCATCATCATCATAAAGCATGTATTAATTTTTTACTCCATTAAATATTTTTAATCAGTCTATGGTTTAGTTATGGCAGTGGTTATTTTAAAAAACTTATAATTAACATAATCAGTTTTTCCAAAGATACTCCAGGGTCTAGTTAATTCCTCTATGAACTGTGACAATGGATTTTTCAGGGTCTGATAGAACAGAAATCACAGGCAGATGAAAGTTTATGTTTGCCCTTTCTCTACTGTATTGCATCAATTCCTATCTTCACATCTCTAAAATTAGGATGCACCTTAAATAGCTTAATTGCAATAGTATTTATTGTTGTTGTTTTTGATATATACTAAAATGATACATCTTAGAATTGATGGAGAGGACAATATGACAAAATGTGTTTATTTCTATTTTCTGACTTTATCAAATGCACAGCATGCACAAAAGACTAAGAAATTAATACATCACAACTTTTCTATTGGTGAATCCATGACTTAATGTCACCTTCTGAATGTAATAACAAAACCCTTCTCTTGTTTCTCCATTTTCAGGTTCTGAGCTGAAACACTGTCTTCCAGCAGTAGACACACCATTATAAATATTCTTGCATCATCTTCTGGGACACATGTGCAAGAATTTCTATAGAAGCAGAATTTCTGAGGCTTAGAGTATGCGATATTTAACTTGAGATAGTACTGAATGACTTTCCAAGTGGTTAACCAAGTTATATTTCCACCAACTTACACACCAAGGGTATAAGATTTCTAATGATTCACATTTTTCTAACATTCAGTATTATCAAACTTTTACATTTGCCAATATAAGAATATAAAATTGAGTACCCTTGACTTTTAAAATTTGAATTTATGTGATTTATACTGAGGTAAACATCATTTGAAATAAATATTGGCCTTCTCTCTCTTTTCTTTAATTTGTGAGTTTTGCCTAATTTCCTGCCAGATTATTTCTATCTTTTCCTCATGGATTTTACCTAGATTACGATGGTATCCCTACCTCAAAATTCTTAACTTAATTAAATCTGCAAATATTTTTCTTAAAAATTAGGAAATATTCACAGGTTCCAGGAATTTGGACATGAATATATCTTTTTGAGGACCACTATCAACTCATTTGTGTAGGTTTGGCATCCTCCTTGTACCCACGCATTATTTTCAAGCTATAATGTTCCCTTTCATCCTTTCTTCCTCCCTCCCTTCCTTCCTTTCTTCCCATTTTTTTTACCCCTCCAAGTACTGGAGACCTATATTCATTTATTTCTGTGTGAATTCCTGATCCTTTGAAACCGCCATTATATTATGCTATTCTTCGCTCTTTTTTTCATTTGCATTTCATGGGTAATTCAGTCAATATCCAATTTCTCAGTGTCTTTCTAGACATCACTGCTATCTTTATCTCCTCCCCATTGGAGTTACACCACCCTGTGACAATCCATGTATTTTGTCATAACTCCAAACTTTTTAAGAAAAATCTCTCTCCTTGAATTCAACACTAATAGGTTGCCCCCTTTCTGTGTGTTCTTCAACATCACTGATACCTGGAGCTTCTTGATCTTTTGTTTTTATCCTCTTTAAGTTCCCTCCTCTCTTTACTCGCATATTGTCTTACTTATAAAAATAGTCAATGATTGCTTTCTGCTAGTGGGAGCACATGTTTTAGTCCTCAGATTCATATTCCACCAGCTAACTACTTCGTTGTCAGTATTCTCAATTGTGTCGTTCCATTGTGATTCTATTCTCTTATCTGACCAACCTCAAGTCTAAATCACCTACAACAAAACAGGCATGAACTCTCAGAATGATCACAGAGAGAGGCATTAAGTGATAATGAGAGGTGCCACTAGTGTTTAGAAAGTGAAGTAGACAATAAGGACAGTGTCCCCAAGGAAGTGACATTTAAACTGCATCGTGAACAATGCTGAGAACTGCCTAAATGAAGTGTGAAGAGAGGACAGTCTTGGCATTTGGAGAAATATGTACAAAGCCTGATTTTCGGGTTTTTCTGGTCTTGATTTACACATTCCTCTCTCCATGAAGAGGAGACCTGCTGTGTCTAAGCAAGGTATTGCTGCTTTGTGTTCCCTTGGGAATCTTTGGTTCTCCTTTCATATAAACCCTCATGATATATTGTATTCATCTGTTTTTATTTTTTTATTTCCCATGCTCTCTGGAAAGATGGTTTGGCATTTGACACATCCCCCATAGTTACCCAAAGCTTATAATAGCTGACACTTCATGGAGGCTCATTGAAGTTTGTCAATGAAATTATATCAATGGGAGAAAACGTCCCTAAAGGGCAATGACTCTGGACAGAGATGTGAATAAAGTGATTTTCTTTGCCCTTGAGGTGGCCCTACTACTGGGATCTGTTCAACTATCAAATTCAAAGCAATGTGCATTTATCCTAGGTTGAGGTATTTTTCTACGCATTGTTGAAATGTCATTTATTCTTCTCCATTCACATAGTCCAGTAATCTTATTCTGATTTATCTTGAGAAAATTCCACATATAATAAATAATGTACAAGATACATTAGGCAGCACTGAGTACTCATCCATGTATCATTTGAAGGCCATTTATTTTTTCTTTTTAGTATACATTGAGTCACTGCTTAGTTTTCAGGCTCTGTAGCTACGTAGGATTTGCAAACCACTCCCCAGAACAGTAGTTCTCAACACACTTTCAGAATGTTACAATCAGTTGTAAGATAATGTCACAAACCAAGTAACTAATAACAGTGAGGCACTGTCACTTCTGTCATTTGTGAATTATTCTTTTTAAAACATAAATTTTAAAAAATGAAAATAGGGCTGGAGATGTGGCTCAAGTGGTAACACGCTCGCCTGGCATGCGTGGGGCGCTGGGTTCGATCCTCAGTAGCACATAAAAATAATATAAAGTTGTTGTGTCCACTGAAAACTGAAAAATAAATATTAAAAAATTCTCTCTCTCTCTCTCTCAAAAAAAAAAAGATGAAAATAAATTAGAGATGATTCGAGACTTTCCTGCCACTATTACTAACGTTGTTCATTCTATTCTGATATGGTTTCTTGGGGGAAACCTCCAACTACTGAAGTTGGGCATAGGACCTGTCTGTAGGAGTATGGGGGTGCAGATATAAAGGCCATGGTAGATATGAAGCTCAGAGTGGATGTCATGTATTGCTGACTTGTGGCTCTTGCCCCTATGTAAAGCATGCCTCAACTTGTCTTAGAGAATGTTTTTAGATCTTTGAGAGCTTTGTCATGGTTTAGGGAGGAAAGGAGTCAGTTGGTGGAATGGAGATTTAAATGAAAATAAACCGTTTACACACAACCTCCGGGACTGATGATAGATCAAGGGTTTTACCCCTCTCAGATCAGAGAGATTAATGCTGCCATGGGCTTACATGAGAGTCCTTCAGAGGAAAGAAGTTGGAAAGCATGCTGGCAGGCACTGTTTTCTTGTTTATATTTGATGAAAATCTTAACTTTGAAGTTACATATTACTTAGGAATTTCCCCTCCAAGAGTTGACATCCTTAGTATTATCAAAACAAATCTCTTTTTTTTTTTTTGCTAGGAAGCCACCAAATTTTCAGTTACCTTAGGGGAGAAAAAGGTGGAGCAGACCACTTCCTGCATTAAAAAAAGGAAATATCCATCTCTGAAAGGGGCTAATGTTTAGACATGTGGCATACAAGTCAAGGGGAAAAGATTAGATGTGGGCTTTTTACTCATAACATCATCTTGCCAAGGTTGAGTTAGCCTCAGACTATTGCTAGCATAGGGCTATCACATCAGGCTCTAGCTCTTGTCATTTATAATAATTTCATTTAGATAAAACAAAGGCTACCACATTATTCTATTTCTATAATAATTGAGGACAGTGGAATAATAATAAACATTGAAATGGGTATGAAAATCTGGATTCTTCCAGAAAGTCAAACACTAAGCAGAGATCTTGGCTGAACTTCTACAGATTTTAAGTATCTTAACTCAAAGGTGAAAAGAAAGGACTAGAACTACTGGCCTCAACTTGTGTCCCTCAGAAAGTTTAGGGCTTCCCTAGGACTCCTTAAAGGTCACTAACAGGGATAGAAAGTAAACAAAATACTCAAGTGGGTTTTCATGTTTCTATGCTCACTTTAACTAGAACCTCCACTTCTACTTCCTTTATACACTGGACATTTTGGAAATTTTGTTTGGAGAAGTAGCTGCTCTGTCCATTTCTATGTTAGCAGTGAACTAAACAATCTCTAAGATTCCTTGTTGCATTAAAAATGCCCATACTCTGCTCTGAAAGTTAAAATTTCAATAAATGTACATATCAAGTTCTTTTTGAAATTCAGCTTGAGAATTTTCCAGAATAAGTTAGAAAAAAAAATCTGGCAGGAAAGACCCTTTTAAATATATCATAAAAACCCCAAATTCAGCTTATCTATAAAGTAAGGATAAAATGTTTAGTTTATTTTGTAACATCATGTATATTCATCTGAAAATTATTTCATTCCTAGAACACCAAGAATCGTATGAAGTCTAGGCTGGGGCTGAGGCTCAGTGGTAGAGCACTTGACTGGCATGTGTGAGGCACTGGGTTTGATCCTCAGCACCACATAAACATAAATAAATAAAACAAAGGTAGTGTATCCATCTACAACTGAAAAAAACAATAAAAAAGAATCATGTGAAATAATATCTCCTTATTCTGAGAGAAATTTATTAAAGGGTAATATTTTTTAAAAAATTTTACCCAACATTATTTGAATATCTAGTATAAATTAGCCAGTTACTATTACACTTTAGAAATTAAAAAAAAAAAAGTCTACAACCTTGAAGACTGTAATCTACCAAGGAAGGCTGATCCAGGAAAAGTTAATTGCAAAGTAATGAAGCATGTACAGAGATACATACTTAAAACATATAGTTAAAAAGTGGCAGTGAAATATGGTCATTAAAAGCATAGGGTCAGGGAGCTGGGGTTGTGGCTCAGTGGCAGAGTGTTTGCCTTGCACATGCAAGGTACTAGTTTCGATTTTCAGCACTACATAAAAATGAATAAACAAAATTAAGATATTGTGTCCATGTATAACTAAAAATTATTTTTAAAAAAGCATAGTTTCAGGCTATAGTTGTGGTTCCGTGGTAGAGCTCTTGCCCAGCATGTGTGAGGCACTGGGTTTGATTCTTAGCACCACATATAAATAAATGAATAAAATAAAAGTTCATAAACATCTAAAAAATTTTTTTAAAAGCATAGGGTCTGTGTTCAAATTCTAACACTACTCTTTAATGGTATTATGGCTCCTAGTTATATGACTAAACTCAATTGGCATCTTCATTTTCTTCATTTGTGAGATCAGAAAAGAAGTCAATTTGGAGGATTTTAAAATGTCAATTAAATGTTATATTTGAAAATTTGGCACAATGTTTGCTTTTTCTATACTTAAATATCAGCTAAATTAAAGCTATTTTTATTTGGTGTGTGTGTGTGTGTGTGTGTGTGTAGTATCTGGAGTCAATTGGTTTTTCTGCACATCTGACAAACAGAGGCACTGGCTCCAGACTATCCAGTCTCTTGGTCCAGACTATCTTTTCAAAGGTGCAAAGGTGTTGTTAAACAAACAGCCTGGAAAAGAGAACTGGCATCTCCCTCTGGAACAAGGCATAGGTTTGTTTACATCTGGCACAATGAAGGTGTCTTCCTCTGGGGCCAACATCAAGCAGGCTTACTGCCTATTAGAGAGACATTCCGGTTTTCTGAACTTGGGCTTTTTCTTCTGCATCACAGTCTACAGCCTGTGCAAACATTACCTGGCCCTCTTTGTATTCCCCCTGTGGGAACTGAGGGCTGGGGAACTGGTACACAGGCTGATACTCTGCCTAGTGCTATAGCTGTGAGTAGTAACATCCTTTGTCTCTGTATCAGAAAATCTTATGTCTTCTTACAGCATCCATGCAGCTATGTCAGGCTAAAGGCAAAAAGGGTAAAATCTCAGACCTCTCATAGTTCTGGATCCTAGAGAGTCTCACAAAGGAGACCTTGTGCCATCCAAAGGATCACTCATTTTAAAACTACTTTTTCTTTATTTCCCAACAGTTTATTATGAATAGTTCCAAGCACGCAGCAAGGTGAATGCCCATCTATCTAGATTATAACAGTGACATTTACTATATTGTAAACTTTTCTTAGTAAGGATAAAGAATTAAAATTTTGATTTTTTATGAGCATAACTGACAACTGTACAAATTTGGAATTGTGTTTGGGTCATATACTTAGCAGTACAGACACTGGGTCTCAAAGAAGTTACAAACGTTACTGGTGGCATTTTTGCTAGGAATCGTCCCAGCTGCTGAGTCCTGTGATTCCATATTTCTGGCCTTTAGCAAAAGGGCACATGTTCGTTTTACAGGGCCAGGAAAGAATTACTTGTTTTCCCTTTCTGCACTGAAGCAAAGAGTATTTGCACTGTCTTTCATTGAAAACAAACACTCAAGTAGGAACATCTTAAACTTGGGAATGGTTGCTTCTTTGGGGCTTTCCTGCATTTGCTTTAACTGACACCATCAAATTTATTGGAAGCATTGCAGTTATTTTGATCGATATAACTTGATCCCTAGAGCTTCTGTAATATCTTTGTGTGCAACCAAGAGGTAGTTTTTTTCTTACCACCACCACTAGGAGGAAGATGAGAGGTGAACACAGGGACAAGAAACTGCCCCATGACAGGCAGGTTTACCGTGAACTGAAATGAATGTAATTGCTCAGCTAGTTGGGAATTACACAGCATTTATGATCTAGTCTGGGCCCCATCCAAAATTTATCATATTGTTTTACAGTAAACACTTTAATGTATAATTAAACTCTGGGTTGATGATGTTATAATTTGGATATATACAATATAATTTGATAAACACATCTATGATTCTTAGCCTTTAATGCTAACATTTGTAATTTTAAAAATATATAAATTTTTATTGCATGGAAAGGTGTTATTACACAAGCCAGAAACATGCCTTATTGAGTTACTTTCAAAATATATTCATTCTGAACCCCAGAATCTTTATCACAATTGTCAGTTTGTCCACTTGGTGAGATTTTTATTTTAGGATTCATGAAAACAATAACACCTACAGACTGCTAAAGTAAAACTTGTACTTTACTCAGATAGCTGGTACATGGGAGATACTGAAAGTATCCCTTGAATAAATTGATGAATGAATGACACCAAATTATAGGAATAGTTACATATGAATACACCCATACATACAAGCCACATTTTGTTGCTTCTAAGAAGCAGTTTATCATATTCTAATATTCCAAAAATTAATATGTGCTTTGACAAAATTTTTCTTTCATATAAAAATTAATGGTACAACTTAAAGGAATTTTGTGTGGTTAATGCTATGTAGTTTATACTTCCACTTTACCTGTAGGTTTTAGGTCTATTCCTTCATTACAGTTATAAATGATATATTCATTTCTCATAATTCACAATTTAAATCAGAAAATTTTCATTAGCTTCTCTTTTTATAGTTTTGTTTTGCGGGGGTGAGGAATGAGGGATTGAACTCAAGGGCACTCAACCACTGAGCCACATCCCCAACCCTATTTTGTACTTTATTTAAAGACAGGGTCTCAATGAGTTGCTTAGCATCTCCGTGTTGCTGAGACTGGCTTTCAACTTACGATCAACCTGTCTCAGCCTCCCTAGTGGCTGGGATTAGAGGTGTGCCCCACTGTGCCTGGCTGGCTATAGTTTCAACTATATGTTCATACCTGGTACCATTCATTTACAAGATGGGTGAAGTTTAAAACTTTTTCTCACCTCTAATAAGCATTCTGCAAAATTATCAGCAGCAATTTCCTACTAGTATAGAAATGACAATGTAATATCTACCAAAATATGCATAGTATGGACATTCGTGAACCATCCTAGATTTTAGCAGACTAAGATTTATATCAAGAAAATGCCTCTATTATTCATAGGTCCCTTACTATATCATTTTATCCCTGTAGTATCTGCAGTATGAATTCTTTTTTTTTCTTTTTTTTTTTTTACCCACATCTGTGTGGGTTCAATTGATCAATACTGTGTGTGATTTAGGTGTTATTATTGGAGTGAGTGGTAGTATGCTATCTGTGTTGTCATGGCAACCATAAACCTATTTTTTTAGTCTTGTCAAAATCTATCAATTGTTATTTTATAACTCCATTACATAAGAAGGCTTCATATGCCTAAACAAATTGTCCATGTATAGATGACTTTTTTTTTCTCACAATATTTTAGAATGAATTACACATCAACTTCCAAACTGTTTTTTCATTATTTTGTGTGTCAACAGTCTGAAGTAAAGGATGATGACAGTTTAGTGAGTTTAGAGGAGGTACTATGTATTATGTTAATTCAAAACTCAGAGTCCCTGAGCATTTGTTCCATTTTTACTTTTCTGAAATTATTAGATACAATTCTAGAGGTTTAAAAGAGTACAGTACTCACATCCTACATATAGCACTTTAATGTGTCCCCTGGGGAAAATTCACTGGCTTGTTATTTGTAGATTGAAGTGAGTTTTTTACATTTTGTTCTAAACCTTATTGCTTCCCCTACTTCCGCTATTAATAATACAACCTAGAAGAAGCGGTGCTAAGTGTCATTTCTTCATCCGGCTCTTGAAACACAGAGAAAGGGAAGGGAAAGAAAAAAAATGTAACTAACTGCCTCAATATCTTAGTGGAAAGTGAAAAGTGTGCTTTTAAGAAGGATTCAATTTATAGTTTTTCATTATAAGTGCTTGAGTTTAAATTATTGCTAGTTGCTTACTTTGACATGGTGCCTGGTAGCCTCATTTGATATCAGAGTTGATGGCAGACATGCTCATCTGGGATTTCCACTGCATCTCAGTGGGATCTCACCACATGGAGACATGATTAGGATTTTTATATTAGTGGCTCAGCCAATGGGACTGCACAGAGATTCTTTTTGTCAAGTGTTTATATGATCTGAGATGTACATTCCATAAATATTTTATGAGATATCAACTTATTGAGCAATATCCTAGTTGATTTGTTTAATGGAAAACACAGCATCTTCTTTAGTCTTTCTATTGTCCTTTATGCCTTTTGCTTTCCTTTTCATTAGATGGCTCTCTGGATAATTCAGTTGAAAAAAAAAAAGAGGGAGCTTAGGTGAGTATCATTTTAAAATACCTGGATTAGCTTTTACACTTGAATTGTTCAAGTTAATAATGCTCAAAAAAGGTACACGTCAAAGAAAACTTGAGGATCTTCATAAAATAAGAATGCTAGAGTTATTTCAGACTCCCTGACTCAGACGCCTCCAGAAAAAAAAGGGCCTGGATAAGTCTTTTTAAATAGATTTCAGGAGCCTCTGGCCATTTACCCTGGCTGAGAACTATAAACCTAAGTAAATATTCTGTCACTGATTCCATCCCTAATTTTTTTGAGGCATCTGTATGCTATGGTATCTTCCTAATGTCCTGTTAGATGCCAGTTATTGATAATATCCATGTGCATGCATGCCTTCCCTTAGATTTGTATTGTACTTCATATTTTGCAAGTGCCTTTGTTTCATCTTCAAAACCAATCCTCCTCTGAGAGAGGACATGGCCAGTAGATGTGGGTGTGACAGTTAGCTTTTTGCATGTGAGCATCTGGATGAGGGCACATGTGGGGCTTCAAACCCCATCCCTATACTGACTGTTATGTTATGATCCTATATCAGGCTAGATTTTCCCAGAGAAGATATGTAATATTCACAAATGTGTGCCATGGGCTGATGGCAACCCTGAGGTAAGCAAAATATAAATTACTTTCGCCACATAAGACATGAGGAGTTTGAGAGACTCAGAGAGGACCAAAAGCCCTTTCAAGGATCCACAGGTGACAAGTGGCCCGATCAGATAGAGTCACTTGGCTTAATCCAGTGCTTTTCTTTCACACTGGAAATTATTCCTGACTATTCTTTGAGTTACTCATGTATTTCCACCAAAATCAATTGTCAGTGCATGAGTTGTTTATTAAAACTGGCTTTGGGCCATTTTGCTGAGTAGGAAGATGTATATTTTTCTTTTTTCTTCTTTTTTTTTTTATCAACAGCAATTTAGTCAACTTTAGTTGTAGCTTGTATTTGAAACAAGTGTATAAACAAAATGCAACAATGGTTTGGTAACTTTCAAAACTTCAAGCTGTGCTAAAGGTCCAGATTAATACACATAAAAAATAAATCACGTTTCTTAGGGTTTTCATAATGACAATGATGTGTCCAATATCTTCCCAATGACATGATTATTTTGTGACATACTGGAAATGTTAGTAGGCTCAAATTGGGGAATCTTGGCTTCCAGTTCTTGTGTTCACCTGCATAGTAGGTGATAAAATGTTAACCCACTGGCTCTTTTGGATTTGTGATAATTAGTCTTATGTGAATGTGTTCCTTGACTATTCTGCATGGGATTTGTATTCCTCCATGTCTCTAGGCCCTCTCCAGATAACACTATGCGGTGGATCTCACCAGGTCACAGCCCTATTGACCTTTGTTATTCAGATAAGTTCTACTGAAGTTTCACAGGTGATGGATGGCCAGCTATCCTCTGTTCATCCTTATAGTTACCAACAGTACTCTTATCTCTTGCTATGGTTTAGATCTGAGGTGTCTCCCATAAGGTCAGGTATGAGATAGTGCAAGAAAGTTTAGAGGTAAAATGATTGGGTTATAAGAGTTTTAACCTAATCAGTACACTCATCCCCTCATAGAGATTAATTGGCCCATAACTGTAAGCAAGTAGGGTGTGGAAGGAGGAGCTGGACCGAGGGATATGCCTTTGGGGCATATATTTTGTCCATGGTGTGGGGAGCGCTCTCTCTCTCTCTCTCTCTCTCTCTCTCTCTCTCTCCTTCCTATTGTCATGTTCTGAGCAACTTTCTTCTACCTCTTCCACCATGATGTTCTGCCTTACCTTGGGCGCAGAACAATGGAATTGGCCAACTATGGACTGAGACTGCTGAAACTGTAAGCACCAAAATAAACTTTTTCCCCTCTAATTGTTCTTGTCAAGTCTTTTGGTCATAGCAGTGAAAAGGCTGATTAAAATATCTCTTATTTCTCAAGTCAAAAAATAAGACCTTCCTCTCAACTTCCAATGTAAAACAGAGACCAGGATATATATGTTTATGTATTTTTATCAACACATAATAAACAGTGATAGGAATAGTGAATATGAAATTCATCACCAGAAATAACTCATAAATATTAAGCCAGTTCTCTGGTCCCTTTCTGAGATGGCTCCCTATCTCACTGCAGCCTGTCTCCATGTGGCATGGGCAGCACACTCAACACCGGCAGAGCTTCGATGTCTTCAGACACTGGAGTCCAAACATGATTAACTCTCAGACATAGAAATTGGAGGGTTTTTTTCCCCCTTATCTCATTTTGAATCCTGACCCTATAGTGTTCAATCTCTTATTCAGATTTTGTTTCTGTCTAGGTTTATTAACGGTAGCAGCATCCATCCACATTAGGAGAAAGCTCACTCCTACCCAGTGGGATGGAGCATGTCCTTATAGATGCCCCCAAGATAGACCAGTCAAACAACAGTACATTAGTCCAAGTCAGACATAGTACATTAATCAAAGTCTGAGTTTTTCACCTTAAATGCTGGTCCATGTAGAACACTGAAGCTCCATCAGTGTACAGCCATCCAAATTTAGTAGAGTTCCATCTTACTCTTGTCTCAAGATTTCAGATAATGTTAGGTTTAATCCCAAGTGTCTCTTTAAATGTTTCTTCTCATTTCCTGATATGTCAAATGAAGGTCAAACATCCTTTACAGGATTTTTTTAAGGATCAACCAAAATGCACAACACTATGTCATTCAAATGGTAGAATTTGTACAAATTCTATTTATTATAAATGTATTAATGTATTTTCATTGAATAAATACTAAAATAGAACTTACCATATTTCATGTACTATTCTAAATGCTTTAAAAACAATTTCATCTTCACATTTCATTTCTGTGGTAGCTAAGTAAAGCAGTATGATTACTTATATTTTATCACCTCTCTGAAGCTCAAAGAGACTAAGCAATTTGCCAAAGGTCATACAACCTGCAGTGAAGGAGTCTGTCTGTTTCTGTGGAATTTTGACCTCTTATAGACATGATATATGTATATGTCATATTATATATATGTCATAATATATATGTTATAATATATATATGTCATTTTATATATATATATATATATATATATATATATATATATATATATATATAACTTACACATCCTGTATATATATGTGTGTGTGTGTGTGTGTGTGTGTGTGTGACTTGCTTATATGATGGATAATTTTATGTGTCATCTTGACTGAGACCCTGGGCGCCTGGATATTTGGACACATTATTTCTGGGCTTATCAGTGAGGGTATTACTAGGTGAGATTAGTATTTGAGCAGGTGGATTCTGTAAAGCAGATTTCCCTTTCCAGTATGAAAATAACTACTGGGGTTATGAATAGAACAAAGGGCAAAGGAAGGGATAATCCACTCTCTTTGTTTGGCAGTGTGAGCTAGGACACTGCTCTTCTGTTCTCAGACTGAGACTTACACCATTGGGGATTTTGTTCGTCAGGCTTTGAACTTGAACTGGAATAACACCACCAGATTTCTGGTGTCTTCAGCTCACTACAGAAGATCATGGGACCTCACAGCCTTCAGGATTGTGTGTACCAATTCTTTATGATCAATATCTCTGTCTTTCATCTCTGTCCCTGTCTCTTTCCCTGTGCAGGCACACACACATGCACGTGTGTATGCATACACACGCTATTGCTACTATTTCTCTGGAGATCCTTAACTTACCATTTGCAATATGAATAAATTCTTAAATTAAGTTTTTAATTAATGGAAACAATTATCCAATCATACATACCACCACCACCATCACCACGATCTCCACCACAACCATGATGATGACAAAAACAAGGACCCGTGTTCTTTCTTTTTCTTTTTTAGATATTTATTTATTTTTTTTTTATTTTTTATTTTATTTTATTTTTTTTTATTGTTGGTTGTTCAAAACATTACATAGTTCTTGATATATCATCTTTCACACTTTGCTTCAAGTGGGTTATGAACTCCCATTTTTACCCCATATACAGATTGCAGAATCACATCAGTTACACATCCATTGATTTACATATTGCCATACTAGTGTCTGTTGTGTTCTGCTGCCTTTCCTATCCTCTACTATCCCCCCTCCCCTCCCCTCCCCACCCCTCTTCTCTCTCTACCCCCTCTACTGACCTTCATTTCTCCCCCTTGTATTATTTTTCCCTTTCCCCTCATTTCCTCTTGTATGTTCTTTTGTATAACCCTGAGGGTCTCCTTCCATTTCCATGCAATTTCCCTTTTCTCTCCCTTTCCCTCCCACCTCTCATCTCTGTTTAATGTTAATATTCTTCTCATGCTCTTCGTCCCTACTCTGTTCTTAGTTACTCTCCTTATATCAAAGAAGACATTTGGCATTTGTTTTTTAGTGATTGGCTAGCTTCACTTAGCATAATCTGCTCTAGTGCCATCCATTTCCCTGCAAATTCTATGATTTTGTCATTTTTTAATGCAGAGTAATACTCCATTGTGTATAAATGCCACATTTTTTTAATCCATTCGTCTATTGAAGGGCATCTGGGTTGGTTCCAAAGTCTTGCTATTGTGAATTGAGCTGCTATGAACATCGATGTAGCAGTGTCCCTGTAGCATGCTCTTTTTAGGTCTTTAGGGAATAGACCAAGAAGGGGAATAGCTGGGTCAAATGGTGGCTCCATTCCCAGCTTTCCAAGAAATCTCCATACTGCTTTCCAAATTGGCTGCACCAATTTGCAGTCCCACCAGCAATGTACAAGTGTACCCTTTTCCCCACATCCTCGCCAGCACTTGTTGTTGTTTGACTTCATAATGGCTGCCAATCTTACTGGAGTGAGATGGTATCTTAGGGTGGTTTTGATTTGCATTTCTCTGACTGCTAGAGATGGTGAGCATTTTTTCATGTACTTGTTGATTGATTGTATGTCCTCCTCTGAGAAGTGTCTGTTCAGGTCCTTGGCCCATTTGTTGATTGGGTTGTTAGTTATCTTATTGTCTAATTTTTGGAGTTCTTTGTATACTCTGGATATTAGGGCTCTGTCTGAAGTGTGAGGAGTAAAGATTTGTTCCCAGGATGTAGGCTCTCTATTTACCTCTCTTATTGTTTCTTTAGCTGAGAAAAATCTTTTTAGTTTGAGTAAGTCCCATTGCAGTCATATGTATACTGCTACTGAATTCTTATGTATAACAATTATCACAACAAAAATCAGGCTCATATTCCTCATTTAGGGCCTTGCTACTTAAAGTGTGGTCTCAGGACTGGCTGTATCCGTATCACTTGAGAGTTTGTCGGAAGTGAGCATTCTCACGTTTACCTAAACCTATCGAATCAGAATCTGGATTTTTAGCCAGGGACACCAGGTGATTTGTATGCTCTTTAAAGTTTGAGGAGTGCAGGTCTGTAGCAGTTTATGTTGAAGCACTAACATAAAATCATAGTATTACATAAGTGAAAACAGCTGTTTACCAGATGTTCCTAGGCAGAGCATTGATCTGTTGGCATACCTACTGTGCATTTTCATCAGGCCACTCTACATTACATGGAGAACTCTGTGTTAGTAATTGGTGTTTATTTTTAAGAAATATCTTTCTTGAAAATTTCTTCTCTCTGATACAGACATGCCAGATCACTATTTTCAAGGTCCATTTCAAGGTGTTAAGGTGATGAGGAGCTCATTCCAGAGTATGACTTGTCAATCTGCTTGACAAGTTCATTCATGGTATCCAGGTGACGTAGGCCATTCTATCCTATCACTTGTGTGTTTCAGGTTCTTAATTCTTTTCTCTTCACCTGGTTTACACTTTGATCTTTCTCTTATAGCCCGATTTTGTTTTTTATTTATTTTCTTCTCTCCTAGCTATCCAGCTACTCCTCCTGCCTGGCTCTGTACTCTGCATGCTGAGTTCTGGTCTGAATAGTCTTGCCAAGTTTCCTTGGACCTTCTGTCCTGTTTTGACATCCTAGAAGTCCACTGAGCAACCCTCTTCAGATTCTAACTATGCCTGATAGTGGACTTCATTCTCTGTTTACAGTGGCCACATGTCTGTGTCTGTAGGACTGCTCACCCACACTTGACTGATCTCAGCTTCCAATTCTGCTCTTCTAGGCTTGCTTATCTCCTTGACAATTCACAGCCCCCAGCATCGTTTGCTCTGCACAGAGATATAGGCACCATGGACATATCTTTGTTATATGTAAGAACACAAATACACTCTAAGGTGAGACTGTGAACATGTTCAGATGTAGAGGCTGAATTTTGTTTCAGTTGATGTCAAAGTAGTCTGTTCTAGCAATAAAAACATGGGAATCAGAGAGTCTAATGTGGATAAAAGAAAAAAACCTGAATCTCATGATCACATCCGATTTAATATTTTATGATCCAATCAGTTGTTAAATAAAGGAATATGATTTAAGCTCTTAAGACATGATGCTTGGTCCACAGTATGTGTGTTAAAAAGTGTTAGCTCTCTTTCCCATGGCAATCATCTCAAATAATATGAAAAAATATTGCTTTGATGTGGGGGCAAAACCTGGCTTTAGTGTCTGTATTTTCAATCTGTTTTCCTAGGGGCATATTTTAAGTATCATAAGAAAATCTGAGGCCATTAAATTCTAGTAAACAGCCCAACCATTGCAGCCAGCCGTACATCATCATGGAAAGATGGTGTGTTTGACAACGGTTTCCCCATAATTTATAAAAGCTACAGAATAGCCTTTTCAAAACCCAGTGCTGCTGTAGGAGTGTAATGCCAGCTTGGGAATGAACAATATGCATTCTGCTCAATTTCGTTCAAGTTTTTGAGCATCTGGTTTATGCAGATAAAGGAGAGCATTTGTCTAGACACCTGGAGTGTGCAAATTGCTTCTAAGTTTTGTACTTTCAAATCAGGAATCCAAGACCCCTGTAAGGTTATGAATAAATAGCAGGACTCAGGGTTTACAGACCAAAGTCATCATTAAAATAATCAAGGTTTAGTTCAAGATTTAATAAGCTAGCCACTTGGTAAGAACTGCATTCCCAGCTCTTCATTGTCATCTCTGTGGTTTCCATTCACACTCACTTCTTTTTCTTTCTTTTTTTAAAGAGTTTTCCTCATTTCCTCACTTTGAAGGTTTTTGGCAAATGATGCACAAAGGAAAAATGGCTTAGCATAGTGAGCTTTGTTGGTATAAGAATGATGTGAGAGGCCTTTGATTTTCTACCATTTGTAAAGTTTCAGTAAAGAATTGATTCTGGGCAAATTGTGAGAAAGTGTACCCTTCCACCCTATGAGGTTCCCCTTCTGTACTCTGACTTTGCCCTCTGAGGAATTGCCTCTCGCCTGTGTTCTTTTACTTCTTCTTCATTCTGAAAACTTGTTTTCAGGAGCTATATAGAAAAACCTCATACTAATGAGCAGATAGCAGTTAAAATTGTAATGTGTTCCTTTACCCAAGAATATTGGTATTTTAAACCAAAGACAAGAAATCACCTTTCAAAAAGGAAAAAAAAAAGAGTTGTTTGTTAATTGCAAAATGTTAGACATTAGTGAGCAGGTAGAGGGAGCATTTTGATGTGGGGAAGATTTTAATTCCATTAACATCCTTCCCCACAGGCTATTTTTTCTGTTCACACAGAAGAAAGGCTGTGTTTTGGGGCTGGAAAGTCAAGATTGAAGTGAAATGGTAAAAGAGAGAAGTTGCTATCTCTGATGGTCAGTGAAAAAACAGAGAAAGGAAAAATATCTGTGTAATACTAAGAGGTTGAAATTAGCTTTCAATGCATCTTTTGAAAAATGTCAAATAAAAGCTTCAAATCATTATTCACTGTGTTGGCATTTTCGTTTGTTTCATGTCGGATTTCTATGCACTTTTACATAGAAAGGAAACCCTAAGCAGTAAAATTTAATCTCCTAAAGTGTGCCAATGAGTCTCTGAGATGCCCCACTAACTCTTGCTTCCTGGCATCCATGCCCTTGTGTATTATTTTTCCTCACTTAATATTGTTGACCCATTGGACAAATACTATACTGTGGCAGCAATAGTGTGTGACTTCTGCAAGGTTAAGTCACAAACCACTGTCAGACAGCTCCAATTTGCAAGCAACATGAAAGGTTCAACTTGAAAGCAGATTCTGCAAGCTTAGTCAAGCCTTCATGTAACTGCAATCCGAGCTGACCTGTTGATTGCATTCTCATGAGACACTCAAAGCCAGAACCACCCAGCTCAGCTTCTTCCAAATTTCTGACCCAAAGATTGGAGATATAACAAATATTTTTTTATTATACTAAACTAGTAAGTTTTGAGATGGTTTGTTATTCAGTAGTAGATAATTGATATGTATCTGTAAGTCAAGGATCCAGGCAGACACTTATGTTTGGATAAAAAAGCTAATTAAATGCAACTGACTGATCCAACAAGGAACATCATGATTATAGCACTGAAATTAAAATTTTAAAAGCACAGAGCAGAACACATGAAAAGATATGCTTACATCTGTGAATATTAGGAGTGATAGAAAGAAGGATATTATAAAACAAATTAGATGCTTAATGACTTGTGAGGTGTCTCCTAAAGCATCCCACAAAAGAAGAAATTAGAATGGATTCAAGAGAGGCTTTCTTGATGGAAGGGATATGATCAGATGGGATGGTGATAGAAACGAGCAAGCTTATTTTAGGAAATCTGTATACACCTCTGTCCTGTGTGTGTGTATGTGTGTGTGCATGGATGCACATGTAAG
Organism: Marmota monax; assembly: GCF_021218885.2. Lineage (NCBI taxonomy): Eukaryota > Metazoa > Chordata > Mammalia > Rodentia > Sciuridae > Marmota > Marmota monax. Next base: position 11,102,392 of record NW_026693245.1, read on the forward strand.
TGTGAAGGCCTTCAGTGCTAGTTTCTGGTCTGGGAACACAGTCTGAGAAGTAGGAAAATATTAAAACATTTTAAGCATTAAGAGATCATCTTTGAATCAGATTTTCAGAAACCTAATTTGGTTTGAGATGGAAGGAGGGATTAGGAGAGAGTGAAGATTACTGAGAAGAATCTTGTGATAATCCAGGCTTGACAGAGATTTAGTTGTGAGATAGCAGAAATTAAGAGGAATGGGAAATTTATGGGGAAAAAAAAGGAATTCACCCAGACTAAATGACTCTCTTGTGCTGAACTGAAAACACCTTAGCACTGAGAACTCCATTCCACATGATTAGCATTAGTAAATGTTCAACACATATGTATTGAATGAATAAAAGAAGCAGGGCCAGTCCTTGCCAGAGATGTCAATAGACAGTCAATTGTAGATGGCAGAATGGGGGCCACAGGGAAAGTAAACAACTCCGTCCTCTCACCATTATCCTGTTCACTTAAAACACTCTTGATACTCGGACCTTCTTCCCATGGCCTGCTAGGGCCAAGCTGCTTACCACCTCAGGTTCTTCCCTTCTATTGCTGTTTGTTATGCTTTTTTCAGCAAGTCTGGAATTTTGGTGCATGTTGGCAAGGGTACCTACATGGCTAGCCCTCAATATAAACCCTGGGCCCTGAGTCTCTAAAGCTCTTCCTGGTAGAAAATGTTTCGATTCCTTGTTACAATTCTGTGCTGTGTGGCTTCATGGGGAGAGGAGGCTTAGAAACTTGTACCCCATTTCCTTCAGCCTTTTCCTCATGTGTCTTTTCCCTTGGCTAATTTTGTTCTGTATCCTTTTGCTGTAGTAAATCTGAGCTGTATGTACAGCCCCCTGCTGAGTCCTATGAGTCCTCACAGAACATCATGAACTTGGGGGTGGTTCTGAGAAACCTGACACACCATCCATTGGCAACTTCTGTTGGCACTGCCTTCAAAATATATCCTGAATCTCCAAGACTTCCACCCTTGTCAAAATTGTCATCATCTCTCTTACTTAGATCACTGATCATCCCACCTGTCTCTCTCTCTTTTTTTTAACCCCCAACAGAGCAGAGTGAGTTGCTCGACATACACTAGAATGTTTCTGTCACTTTTCTACTCAAAATTTCCCATGACCAGACATCACCCTCAAAGAAAAAGTTTTTACTCTGACCGAAATACCCTGGATCCTCACTATCTCCCATCCTTCATTCCTCCTCCCTCCATTTGTCATTCCTCACATGTCCTGTGACACATCTCCTCTTCACAGCTTTTCCACTAACTGTCACCTCACCCTGGAATGTGCTTTCCAAAGCACAATGTGGCTCAATCCCTCAATCCCTCACTTCTTTATTAAGATGTCGACTCTCTCTTGGTACTTCTCATCCCTCTTGGATTTTTTTTACTTAACATTTCTTATCAGCCTACTATACATATTGTTTATTTATCTTGTTTTTTGTCCATCTCTGACTAGAATGTAACCTTTGTGAGAGCAGCAATTTTCCTTTATTTTTTTAAACTACTATATCTCCAGTGCCTTTAAAAGTTCCTGACATACAGAGGTATTCAATACTTCATAAATGATACAATGCATAAATGAATGAGTGCATCAATAATATATGATCCAGTCTAAATCTCATTTCTTCTGTATATTTGTTTCAGTTACCCAGAGCATTTTATATAGACCTTCCTTTATTTATTTTGTTTGTAATTTATCTTGTTCTCTTTATTGGAGATGTCTAAATGAAAATTAAAAGTATTCCCTACACCTAGAGCAGTGTCTGGCATGTTGTAATTGTTAAATAACTATAATCACCAAATTTTTTAATGAATGGGTGAATGAATGAATTTCTCGTGATGCAAAATTACTTTCTAGAGGAATATTCCAAATCACACTGCCATTGGTGCCACTAAGGAGAAATCAGAGTCTGGCTTGTTTCTGCTAATGTGATCATGGTAAATGGTCATATTGTATATTTGTTGTTTCTTTGATTAGTAGTGTAAAATTATTTTAACTTCTTTTTGTTACATTTGTAAGTTCATCCTGCTTGTGGTATTTTATAACTTAGATGAGAAGTAATGAGAACACATTTCCAAAGAACAGAGAAGGTAATTGTATCTTTGCTTCAACAGGATTGCAGAGTGTATGAGTCATGGACCCAGACACTGCCAGGAGCTTTGTAAGGCAGCTTAATAAGTGAGCCTGGAAGTGACTGTCCAGGTCCTCATCACAGGACCTGCATTTTCCACAGTCTGCAGCTGGTACTCAGTATAGCTGGTGGGTGCCATGTGGGGGAGCAGGTTCAGGGTTGCCAATGAAAAGCTTATTTTTCAAAATTAAACTTTTTGCTTCATAGATCCAAAGTATAATATTGGGTGAAAATACACAGTAATATCAGAAGTAAAATATTCACTTACAAAATAGTAAACAAGTTTAAGTACTAAGTAATCAAAGATAATAGTATGAACAGCTGTGATATAGATTTGTCACTCTCGAAAGTATTGAACATAGTATATGCTTATATTCAAGTCTCTGAGAAGTGTTAGAAAAGCTTACAGTGACTGAAATTTTATTTAGTTTTAGGTTTTTTTTTCCTTCATCAGATTTCCTAATTGTATTGATAGTTGGTTGAAGGCCACCCTTCCATTTGGTTGAAAATGTGATGACTCATTACAGCTGTTATCAAATCCTGGCAGATATGTAGCTGGATATTTGGCTAGCAGAAGCACATGGTGTACACAGTTTATCAATGACACAAGGCAGCAGAATGCCTCATTTGCTTTGCCAGTTACCCCCACACAAATGCGCTCCTGGAGTCATGTGCAATAGGAGGAGGCCTATAGTTAAAATCTATAGTCCAGAGGAGATTTCCTTGTTTTCAAAAATATTCTTGCCAGAAAAGAAGAATGACATTAATAATACAGGATGGTCTATTATTCAGACAGTTCCCTTGGTGATCAATTATAGTTGGCATCCCAGGGTGAGCAGCATCTGTTATGTAGACTTCAAGCTCTCTTCTCATAATACAAGATCCAGAAGCTGTTGAATGTACATTGGGACTCCTCCCAAGTTCTGTAGGTGGCATTTCCAAAACTTAGGTCTTGGCAATCACTTTGTGATAATCTTTAGATTTTTTTTTTTAATTTGAGCTTTTCTATGACTGCCTGAGGGATTCTATGACACAAGAAATGCTGAAATGTGTCTTCTTTTGTGACAATATTTAAGAGCTTATGAAATACTTAAAATTTCAGAGGAAATAGTTATTTGTCAAGTTCAGAGTCACAGCAGATGCAATGGAAGGATGTATAAAAGAAAGAAGTCTGGTTTATCATGCTGAGCAGGAAGTGGCATCAAAAATGTCCAACAAACAACAGTGGCTTGTTTAATTTTGCTTAAGACAAGATTGTTATGTTGGTGTATAAAGAATATTCCCCAAAGCCCATTTTCATAATACCAACTAATGAATATACTTTATCATAGTACCATTTTCCTGTTGTCTGAACATTATTGCCTTATTCATCACACCAAGAGCATTATTTTCATATCCTACTCCTGTTCATTTCTACTCTCAAACAAAGAAAGAAGTAAAGTTAGATGCCTTTTGATTTTCTTTGGGAATGACATACATTAATTGACTTTATTCCTCTTTAATTTAAATATTTTCTGCATTTAGAATTAAATATATGATATTTAAATGGGTTTTAATCTTGCATGTACCCATAATATATATGACTACCTTGGAAGTAGTTATAGTTCCTTCTTAAAGACAAAATAAAAATAATTGTACAGTAATAATAAGCTTAAAGTCCTGGTTATTAGTGTGTAAGAATGCATGTGATTCAGAGCCCACTGTGTGTGAGGTATGGATTTGGTTGTTTTAAATAGTCTTTATTTCTACAAATTGGCTTTATTTAGTGAGGAATATGTTTCTCTTTTTACACGTAAAAAACAAAAACAAGTTCAGAGACATTAGCAGCTTATCCATTGAGCTACTAAGGGATAGGAATCTTTCTATAAACTTTACTGTTTGAAAATAAATTCTTTCTTTGCACAATAGCAGGAAGATTCAGGACAAATCCATGTAGATAAATTAACTTTGGCTTGTTGACATTGCAGAAAGAACAAGTGCAGCAAACCAATTTACTGTCATAACGGTTCTGTCCTGTTCTGCTTTAGTTGCCCTTTACAATGGAATTGATTTTTTGAGCTCATAAGAGCAGGTGGTTCTACATTAGTTTGGTGTCCTTTACCACAGACATGTTGGGGATGCTCAGCATCAAGAAAATGAGCCAAAATGTTTTCTACAACTCTTCCCATTGAATTGCCTGGAGAATCCCTGCCACTTTCTTTTTAATATTTTCAGTGGTATAACTCTTCAGTCTTTGATGATCGATTTTGAAAAATGTGGAGGGGAAAAAAGAAAAATCTGTCTAGAGATAAGTCTAGACAATACAGTAACAGTTGCACTTATCAAACTCCAAATGTAATTATAAAATAGTAAAGCTGATTTTTGTTGATTCATTTGTTTATTCTTCCCTTCTCCTTTTCTTCCTCCTACTCCTTCTTGGTGCAAAAATGTGCTTCCAGGAAAGACATTTCAGAAGTGTTTCCAAGAAGGAAAATTGTTGAAATAAATAAATCTTTCTCCAAAGTGACAACTTGAAATATTAGAAACCTGAGAACAATTTTTTTTGTTATGTTCATTTAAAAATACATATTTTATCTTATTTTGAAAATATTTTCTGTGGATATCTATTTCTATGTACATACCGTCCTCAAACTTAGTGGTATACAACAACTGTCATTTAATTATGTCCAGTTTCATATGTCAGAAAATTGGTCAGAATATCACAGGGACAGCCCTTCTTAAATAATAACAGTTGGTGGCCTAGGCTGGGAGGAGGTTCCATTGAGGTCATTTATCTGCTTCCTTGGTTCTGGATCATATGTGAGGCCCTTGGTTGTCTCATTTGTACTCATAGGTCTGGAAGGTGGCCTGTGATGGCTGGAATGTCTGGAATGACTGATATTCCCGCCCCCCCCCCATGTGGCTTTTCAAAATGCCTAGCTTCAACTTCCTTACCACATGGAGGTCTCAGCAGCTGGACTTCTTACACAGTGGCTGGCTTTCCTCAGAACCATTTAAGATCCAAAAAATGTAAGTTGCTCGTTTCACAAGACTTGGACACAGAAACTGACACAGCCACTCTTCTGCTTTATTCTGTCAATGAAATCAGTAACTGAGGCTGCTCATATTCAAGGGGCAGGGACCTGAACCCCGGAACTTGAGGCAAAGTTTCCAAGAACTGTGTAGACATCTTTAGTCTAAAAGAACCCAAAGCCATCAAAGTGGATAGAGGTATGTTCTTTTGATTCTTCTGTCTTTTAAAAACACCAGAAGTTTTCAGGATTCTCTGAACTAAAGGTGAGATATTAAACACATATTTATCTCAAAATACATGGATATGCTCAGAATAGAGACATATTTATTATAATGTGAAATAATTCTGGTTAATTTTTATTTCTATGTGGCAGACTCAGTCTAAGAAGTAATCCTTCAGCAAATTGTGGACACTTTACTTGGAAAACAGTTACCTATGCCATATAGTAAATCATATATTCATCTGCCCTTGCTTATTCTTCCTCTGAATACTCTACTCAGAGCTGTGCTTGCTTTACTCCCTGAAATTTCTCTCTGTCCACAAAAATCTATGTCTTCTCTTCAATCTTTCTCAATCCCAGGCCAGACATTTTATTTCTTTCATCTAATTTCTCCATAGTTTGGGGGTTGGGCTGTGTTATGATTCTTGACATACTTTATCTCAGATTAAAGCAACCCTTTACTTATTACTTTCTCAGACCTGATAAGCTCTTACAAGATAGGACTAATTATCTTCAATTTTTTTTACTGATGCCATTCTTAGTGTAATGCCTTGTCCAGAGTAGATGCCTGAGAAGGATTGCTCAAAATGAATAATTGAAAAACTAATACATGAGGATTTCTTTTGATTTTTAATTTTTATTGACTGGTCCATTTATCTAAAAGATGTGATCAATTGAACATTTAACTTGGTGAGAATAATTTTAAATGCTTAATGTACAACGGATGGATATTCAGCACACATTAAATGAGTATCCTAATGCTTGCCTAAGCACTATGCTGTGTGAAAAACTGACAATACTTCATTACTCCAGAACATGCATTCTAGTGGGGAAATTTAGTCCAATTACAATAAGTTCTATTAAGGAGAAGCATAGTGTGCTAGGAGAAGTGGAATAAGGGGACTTCACCAACTCAGAGGGACAGCAGTCAAAGAAGACTTCCTTCTGCAGCTAGCTCTTGAATCGAATGCTAAAGGATGTTTGGTAATCAACAAAAGTGGAAAGAGGGAGGCATTCCAGGACTTAAAGTGGGTGGGGAAGGCCTATTAGAAAACAGAGAGAAGTGTTGCTTGTGCTGAGATCTGGAGGACACGCAGGAATTGATGGTGTGGGTAGTAGAGGGAGAAAATCCCAGGCAAAAGAAAGAGTCCGGATGAAGAGCCTGAGGTTGGAAAGAGCCTGGAAAAATGGAGGAACAGATGGGGGGTCATGTGCTAGTGGAGCATGAGGAGAGATTAGTTGGGAACCCTGGGTGGACACTGCAGGTACCTCCTTGGTCCACACAGGTTATCCATTAGTTTTGTCCCTGAGCAACAGGAAGCCATTGAAATCCATTAAGTAGAAAGGTATCCAATTCAGATTTGTGGTTTCAAAATAATAATAATTTAATCTTTACTACGACAATTTACCTCCGTCTATTTTAAAAGTTAGGAATTTGTCCAGTGTCAAAAAAGAAATTGTGTGAAAAAGTGACAAAAAATTAAATTGAGGCTCTCATGTCCAAAGATTAGAGCTTCTGCTTCAAATAATGTTTGCAAATGCCATTCTTCCTTAAGTGTAGAGTGCCATATCCCCTATTTTGGACATGCAGCCTACATTTCAGATCCACTGACAAATTGATCTTCTCTATGCCCATTGTGGTTTCCTCTCCCCTTTTCATTCACACTGGAAACAAGGACATTTCAAGAGAAAGTCTACAAGTAATGACAGTACTCCTCTCTAGAGAAGAGACTGGGGCTACAAAATCCAGTCAACATTTTCTGAGTAGATGTAAGTAATGTCTTCTAAGAAGTTCCTTCTCTCCACTATGAAAATGCAGGCTCTGGCTCTCTCTTCAGTGTCAGGATAGTGTAACAAAGTACACAGACACATAAGAAGCCATGGAAAGAGCATGATTTAGGAATCAAAAAGACAAACTCCTGGCCTGGCTTCGTCTAACATCCTAGACTACACTTGCTGGGTTTATAAGAGTAGGATAAACTGACTCCATAGAGGTGTTGTAAGAATTGTAAAACATTTAAAAACATAAGCAATCTACTAAAACACACTGTACATGCTAATCATTGTTGTTGCTAATCATTTTATATTATTTCTTTCTGTTGCCTGAGCAGGAATAATTGTTATTTAAATATTAACTTATTTTTTCCATCTTTATAATATCTCTCTATGAAGCAAGCAGAATATGTCCCCACCCCTAGAGTTGGCCACATTCTTATTCTTAGAACCCTGGCACAGTTGCAGTACATACCAGAAAGGACTTCATAGATGTCATTAAATGAAGGATTTTGAAAGGGAATTATCCCATGGATTATCCATGAGGACCAATGTAATCACAAGTATCATTATAAAAGGGAATCACAGGTTAGAATTAGAAAGATTGGAAGATGCTCTACTGCTGGATTTGAATATGGAAGAAGGATCTGTGAGCCAAGGGTCACAGCGGCTTCGAGAAGTTGGAAAATACAAGAGGAGGATTCTGTCCTAGAGCCTCCTATAGACATCCAGCCTAGTTAACACCTTCATTTTCACCCAGTAAGACTGGTTCTGACCTCTCGAACTGTAAGCTATGTTGTTTAAAATCATGAAATTTATGGTGATTTGTTATGGCAATAGTAGGCAGCTAATACATAATGGAACAAAGAATTTTAGCTAGTAAAAGTTTTATGTTCAACATTTATATACATGAGAGGCCTTAAGTAATTACCTGCTGATTTAAGAAGTCAGTGCTTTTTTTGATTAAAAACAAAAAACTTGCATTAAGTCTAACTTTACCCTTGGGCTGGGGATGTAGCTCTGTGATAAGTGCATAAGGCCCTGGGTTCAATCTCCAGCACCTCTAATAACAGCAATAAATGATAATAGTGTTTATCCTAATAATAATTTTATTTATCCCTTTTCTTAACCTAACTTTATTTATGTATTATTGTTTAAGAATATAGTAACCAAAATATAAGGTAAGAGGATTTCCTAAGATGCTACTGTACCTGGAATGATGAAGTAACCCCTACCCACTGCAAAAACTTACAACTAGATGCTCATATTTCTTCCAAGTTTATACCGAATGAGGACATGGCCCCTTGGGCAGGAGAATGCCATCTGTTGTCACCACAACTTTCTGCCAGTCCTTTGCTTGCCTGTCCTAGGAAAGAGATTTTGGGGGAAAATCTGCTTATAAAATTTATTCCAATAAAAGTAAGATTTAAAAACTGGTAATTGGATATTATTCTTCCTTCTATATGGGTCAGTCAACAGTAATAAAGTGGATATTTTTCTTTTCTTCCACTCACTCCTAGTTTTTGTACATTTAATCATCTAGTCTCTCACCTAAGATAATTTTGTCCTCTGCTGCTAATAGCATGTCATTTTATCTTGTATGGATATAAGTCTTCTATGTGCCTGTTTAGGTGTGCTGTACTTGTTAGAAAGTAAGATTTACAGCAATTAACAAGCAGCCCTACTTCTGATGAATAAACATAAAGCCAAAAGAATGCAATATAAAATTCAATATAAAAAAGAGAAAGTGAGAATTTTGGTGTTCCATTAGGAATCATTTTTATAAAACTGTATTAACTTTTAAAATATTTTATTCCTGTAGATTTTTCAAAACCACGGCAACACCCTGAAAATGAAATGCCAAGCAAAGTTGCTAGTGTTCTTTACTATCCGGTGTTGTTCTTAGAATTACAATTTCCCCTCCTCCATCCATCACACCTCTGCTTGGGGCAGAAGCCATGGCTTTTTATTATAAGCTATCAATATGGCTCCACTTAATTAACAGAGCAATTATTTCTTTGATAAATAAAATATTTATTTAGAATGGTAGCTTAAGTCAGATCTACCAGCAAAACGACGACTTCAGTCAAAGCTCCTTATGGCATCTGTTTCATGAGAAAATCATTTTTTCCTGTTCAGCACTGAGGTTAAACTATGAGAGTTGAGTTGTTTAAACTATGACAGTTGAGCTGTTTACATTTGAGCCCTGTAATGATTTTTACTTTCTCACTGTCTCAACCTGCCTGAACATACACAATGAACTTCATTACTTGCACCGAGCATAGCTTCCCTGGGGATAGAGGGGCAGAGTTATTCCAAAATGGGGCTGTGGGCTTTGGCATGTGGTTTGAAAAAACCTTGTATGTTATTTTAATCCAGGGCTCCCCACTTTTCCTCCCAACACCCAGTATGAAAAGTGCTTCCTTCGTATATCTTTTAGTTTATGACAAGGTTTAAAGAAAATAAACTATCTTCTCATTGAAATAAAGGATGATACTAAGTTTCATAATCTCAAGAAATTGGAATGACCTTCTCTAGAAAGAAATAGCCAAACAATTGCCTCTAGGATAAAGTATGAGCTATATTAGATGCTCTTGGTACTCTGCCCATCTCCCTTCACCTTTACCTATTTGGTGCACTCTGACAAAATAACAGTGCATTTCTCTGTCTGGGGACTTTCTCCACATTCTAGAGCTTACTTCGCTGCCTTTGCTCTCAAGGCAGGCTGGAAGAGGTAGGAAATTGATGCCTGTCTGGAAACAGCCTTCAACTAATGATTGACGAGAGTCATTATACAATAATCCAGTTTCACCATTGCTCAGGTGAAGTAAATCTGAAGCCTGAATTTTACACCAGATCATGGCCTTCTTCCGTGAATTATATATCAGTTATCCCCCAGCATTAGTACTTGTTTTATTTTAATAAATAAACAAACAAACAAATAAATAAATCTACCTCCTTTTTTGCTCCCCATTTCACTCCTCTACATATCTTCTAGGTGTCCTGGCGTTACTTTTTATTTTTTCTTTCTTTGTTTATTTTTAAATTTTATTCATTCTAATTAGTTATATATGACAGCAGAAAGCAATTCAATTCATATTATACAAACAGAGCACAGTTTTTCATGTCTCTGGTTGAACACAAAGTAGAGTCACACCATTCCTGTTTTCATACATGAACTTAGGGTAATGATGTCCATCTCATCCCACTGTTTTTCCTACCCCCGTGCTCTCTCTCTTCCCCTCCCTCCCCTTTGCCCTATCTAAAGTTCATCTATTCCTCCCATGCTCTGCCCGCCATCCCCATTATGAATCAGCATCCTTATATCAGAGAAGACATTCTGCAATTTGTTTTTTGGGATTGGCTTACTTCACTTAGCATTATATTCCTGGAGTCACTTTTAATGTAAACCACAATGTAGGTCCCCAGAGTATGCCTCTGATGAGACCTTGGTAGAAATGAAACCCTTGAGCATGGGCTCCAGAGTGACCATAAGTCCAAAACTTCACGTCATGAGCTGGGTCCTGTAAGCCCCACCAAATTAGAAGATGGCGTGGCCCAGGGATAATCTACTGCACAACAGCAGCAGTTCAGAAGGGGTGCCATTTCAGTGGATAAGCTGAAGAAGGGTAAATTTGGGTCCGTCTGGACAGAGAGAGGGTGGCTGTAAATTGACTTCAGCTATGTCAAGCTTCACTCAAAAATAGTTCTAAAATTCAGTGGCAAAAAAAAAAAAAAAAAGATCTCCCAAAGACAGATTGTTCAGTTTGTGGGAGGAAGTGGCCTGAAATTAGAATATATATTAATTCCTGGGCAGATTCATGGGTAGTGGCAGATGGTCTGGTCAGCTGAGGAAGGGCCTGAGATTGCAAGGTTGGGAAAGATCTGGGCAGAGGAACGTGCTTGGACATATGGGAGTGGGCACACACTGTGGAAATCTTAGTATCCACTAAAGAGTATATACCATGGGTGAGGCTCTCAACAACCAAAGAGGCAAACATCTTCATCAGTTGGCTTCAGCCAGGCTCTGTCATCAGCCAACTCAGTGGTAGGATAATGGGTATGTGAACAAGGTGGCCATGATGGCAGAGATAGAGGCCAGACACCATCCAGTCAGCATTCATTCTCACTCTCATAGGCTAGCTGGTGCCATGGCTGAAAGCAACCTGTTAACAGCAACCTATTGACTGAAAAACCTATAATTACACTACTCTTCAAGGAGGCCCACCAGTCTCTTGGTGGCAGGATGATTGCATTGGGTCCCTTCAACTTTAGAAAACCTGATCTGTCCTCACAGAACGAGACTTATATTACAGGTGTGGGTTGTCCATTCTTGCTAAGTAGGCTTAGCCAGTGTTATGGTTTGGATATGTGGTGTCCTCCATAAACTCATATGTCAAATAATGTAAAAATTTTCAGAGGTGAAATGATCAGATTACAAGAGCCTTAACGTAATTGGTGGGTTAATCCACTTGAATAAGTTAACTGGGTGGTAACTGTAGGCAGGTGGGGAGTGACCAGAGGAGACAGGTCACTGGGGGCAAGCCTCTAAGGCAAATATTTTGTCCCTGGTGAACAAAGCTCTCTCTTCTTCTTCCCGTTGCCATGTCCTGAACTGTTTTCCTCTGCCATACTCTTCCACCATAACATTCTGCCTCAATTTGGGCCCAGTGCTATGGAGTTTACCAACTGTGGACTGACCCTCTGAAACCATGAAGCCCGAATAGACTTTTCCTCTTCTCATTGTTCTTGGCAGGTGTTTTGGTTACAGCATGAAAAAGCTAACTAAAACAGCCAGTGCTAGGTCTTCTAGGACATTTGACTCACCAGCAAGGATTCCATACAATTCTGTCAGAAAAGGGGGTAAATCTTTAGCAAAAAGCCTGCAGAAAGGGGGTCATTACTAAGGCACTCACTAATCACATCACACACTGCACCTCTGCAAAGCTACCAGCTCTACTTTGCAAGGCTGGGATAACCTCCTTCCAGGTATGCACACTTATATTGAATCAAATACCTTACGTGGGTCTGTATCCCACAAAAGAAACAGTATAAAAGGGTGAAAGCAGAGGTGGCCCCATTTGTATTACATCCAATGACCCAACAAGGAAATTTAACTTTTCCTTTTCCAACTCTGGGCCAAAGATCCCTGTCCTCAAAGGGTAAACACTTTTACCAGAGGATAGAGAAAGAATCTCATTATACAATAAGCTATAGCAGCTACCTGAGAATCTGGAGCTCCTTATTTCAAGGGAATAGCAAATAAGGAAAGAAGTTACCACCTTGCTGGGGATAAACGACACAGATCACTAGGAGATTGTAAAGTAGCTATTACAAAACAGGGGCAGTAAAAAATATGTCTGGCACTCAGGTGATCTACTAGGCCACTCTTGTTATTTCCATGCTCAGTTGGGACTACAAGTGAACAGATTCAGTAACTGACCTACAAAATCATGGTAACTAAAAACAAGACCCTCTGGGTGATGAGGGGAGGATCATGTCTCAGCCAACCTAGTAGCTGAGAGTGTGGCAAATTTAGATTCAACTATGGGAAAGGACATAATAAGTAATAATTGTAGTTCAAGACCAGCTGCAGTGGCTGGTCTTGAACTACAATTCATCCTACTAACCTCCCACTAATGTTTTTCCTTAGGAAGAGAGGCCCCATGGAATCTTGAAGGAGCTGCTACCCTAACATATATGGGAAGTAAATCTGTGTGGCTCAAGAGGTGAGCTGTGAAAGACAGACAGCTGCACTGCTCAGACTCCTAGCCCACGAAGGATTCATCATCCAGCTATGGTGAGCACAGTCAGCAGACGGCAGCTAGCCATCGGCTGCTTCCTAGTCTGCCTCTCCAGCAGAGACCTGCTTTTCCTGAGGTAACATCCTTCAAATGACAATTTGCATCTAGTAACCAACAGAGGCAGGGGCAGAAAGAAATTTTTGCTCAATATGAGACAGATTTATTCCACAGCTACCTGCAGTTTGTCTTCATTTAACTTTCCAAAGTAAAGATGCTGAAATACAAATAATTCATTATTGCCATAAAAAAGGAACATTTTAAATCCAAAGAGTTAGTGAAGAGTAAAGTGTTTGCTTACCTTCGAAGAAAACTTAGCACACTGTCCTCAATTTCCTCATTAAACCTTTGACTTGAGACAAAGGTAAGTACATGACATAGTCTAGCTATTGGGTCCCTTGGCATAAGAGACAGAATTTTTTCAAAGAAGGAAGAGAGCTGCCCTCAGCTTCTCATATAATTATTCTTGTAGGCTTGGGAGCTTCCATGTAACTTTAAATATTGCTATTCTAAATGTTGGATTAGGAAACTTAAGTTCTACACAATTATCAAGAGGCTTAGCAAAGGACAAAGAAATATGAAGCTCAGGTATAGAAACTCATCATCTGTATCACCCTATGTGTCGCGACCCCTTGCCCGCAAGGAAGACGCAACTCGGGAATCTTCTTTCAACAGTTTATTCAGGCCCTGGATATTTCTTCTTCTCCCCCTCTGATGCCCCTCCCAGCCTTAATAAAGCATCCCAAGCCCCAATGCAAAGCTGCCGCGTGGAGCTTTCTCACAGGGTGATGTACAGGGTGGTGAAAAATCATGTGCCAACTCTCCCAGATAAGGAGTTGTTTGTCACAGACCACAGCGGAGCCAGCGTCATCTTGTAATGGCGACCATAATCTGCAGAAGCGGCTCACCACAGTTCCCCCTTTTCTGTTTTCTTAAAACAATACAGGCGAGAGTAGAGGTCCTATCCCACTGTGCAAAAGTGGCTGCATAGTATGACTCAGTCCTAAGGAGGCGCCTTCCCCAGATCTGAAGCCATATCAGCCGACGCCTTTTTTCGTGGGGCGGGGCGTGGACGCGTCTAACCCGCATGCAATAGGACATGCTCTCCTTGAGGTCCACGTCAAGGATCACTCAAGTGCAGTGCCTTGCCTCGCATCCTGTATCGTGACGATGGTGGACGAAGGGGGATAGCTGAGGCTGAACTGTGGCTGTTTATAATGACAAACAAGTTGACAGCACCCTGAAAGAAAGGCACGGACTTCAAGGCGATAGAAAAGCACTAGTGTGGAAACCCATCTGCGTGCAATGGCAGTAAGACCGGCAGAGTGCAAGGGCTTTCCAACACTAAGAGAATAACAAGGAAAGTCATGTCGATCCCAGTGCAATGTTATAATAACTTGGGGTGTAACGACCATGACAAAGGTTTACTGCTTAAGATGCGCAAGCCAGACTTGAGGCGAGTTGCCATTTTCTAAAGCTGCAAGAGCTTGTATGATCATAGCCTTTTCTTGTGCATGGCGAGTTTTAAGGCGACAGAGAAGCCACAAACAGAGTACAACACCGAAGCAACACATTGCACCAAAAATGCCTACTCCCACCCACTCTTTGAAGAAGGAAAAAGCAGAAGATATCCAATCGGTGAATTGACCCAAAGTCACTGGTTCAACACGGGTACTATTCAAAACAGCAATCTGAGTTAGTTGAGACTGGATCAAGTTTTCTGCTTCCATGGACCAGGTTCCGGATAGATACTCTCCAATGATGCGGGAGGCATTTCTGGAATCATAAAATCTGACAGAGGTTATACATAAATGTGCACGTTGATCAACACAACCCAAATGTAGGTCAGACAATTCCTCAACTTGAGCTTGAAGCAGATCTATCCTTTGATTAGCAGCTAGAATCCCAGATAAAGTGTGTTGATTAATTTTACTTTGGGATTCAAGTATGGTGGATGTTTGTTGAATAACTTGATTAATGGTGGCAGCAGTTTGTACCTGGCTGGCCATGGCTACTCCAGCTGTAACTGCTGCAGCAGCAGACACTGCCACAGCTGTCACTATAGCTGCCGTAATTCCAAAATCTCTACGGGCTCTAAGTAGTTCAACAATAGGAAATGACTCTGGATCTGCAGTAACCGGGATCGGGACAAAAGTTGGAATTTTCATAACCATTGCCATAGGCCAGGATCCATTCCAACACTCAGACAAATAACAGGTAATATTAGAGCAATTAAGCATCCCCTGTGATGTAACATTAGCCAAAAGAAACAGGAACGGAGATTGGAGACAGACTGCTGCGGAGGGTAATGTAGCATTAAACAATTGTGAATTATTTGCAAAAATTTTAAGCCTCCTATCTCGCTCCGAGTCTTGGGTACTGCCAGAAACATTAAACAGCCAACTTTGGACTCCTAATATTTCCCTGGGGAAACACAAGCGCGGACTAGACTAGCCCAATCTGAGGGAGTCATGCAAAATCTAGTAAGTCCCTCCACCTGAGTGAGAGTGAAAGCGGCATCTATGCCATAAGTGCGGACAGATTCTGCCAAGGTTTTAATTATCTTAAAGTCTAAAGGCTCATGATATCTTCCCCTGTTATTGTCCTGAAATACAGGGTATGCAAGTCCCATATCTGTATTAACTGTCCTCCAAACTTGTGCATGAAAAGATCTCCCGGAACCTTGGCTCCCCCCACATACGGAGGTGGGGCAATCGGCACCATATCTTCTTCTAGATATTCTACCTCCTCCTCCTCAGAGTTTTGTTGACCGATGTTAACTCCCTTCCCCTTCTTACAGTAGGCCTGTGTGCCCTGTGTCTCCTTTTTCTTCTTTTTCATTTTTATCTTATGTAGTTGTTGTAACAATATATCAAGGTCCTCAGAACTCTCTGAGTCGCTTGTGTTCTCAGGCGTTTTTAATTCGGTCAAGTCTGGGTAGAGCCTTCTCCTATTTTTATCTTCAGGCTCTTTTGCCTTCTCACTACTGTTACTTTTAATACTCTCTGCCACTTCACTACATGATCCTTCAGATTTTTCCTCATGCAGTTGCTCAAGAATAGCTTGACCCTCACTCACAGCTTCCTGGCATTTACCATCTGTTATACATCCTCTAACTAACTTCCAAAGTGGTATAATGCCACCCTGCAAGGTACCTTGCTCATGAGCGAAATCTAGATCTTTCCCTAATTTGTCCCAACTGGGAACCATAAGACTCCCTGAAAAAGCAAACCAAGGGGCCGCTATATCAGCTTCTCTTAAAAACATCTGCAAAGTACTCTGCTTTATCTTAAGTCCTTTTGAATGTAACAACCCATCTAGGGCCAACAAAATTGGGCTTGAAGAAGCAACGCCCATAATGTTTTTAGAGCTATAAAGAAAGTGAAAGTACAAAAGTCCCCACTCTCTTCCTTTTACAGGGGAGCGTCCCTGTCATCACAACAACAAAAGAAGCACAAAAAACAAAAGCGAAATGACACAACAACAAAAGAAACACAGAAAACAAAAGCGAAAGTAGAAGCAAAAGTACACAGTGCAGCTGCAATAAAATGTAATGCTCTCTCTTTACAGAGGAGCTGCCCGGCTTTGGTCGCGGATCCCACTTACCTGGGACTAACCCCGCTTTGATCGCGGATCCCACTTACCTGGGACTAACCCCGCTTTGATCGCGGATCCCACTTACCTGGGACTAACCGGTGCACCACCCCTGACTGTTGAAAGTTCTGGTTCCCGGGTCTCGGCACCACTTGTCGCGACCCCTTGCCCGCAAGGAAGACGCAACTCGGGAATCTTCTTTCAACAGTTTATTCAGGCCCTGGATATTTCTTCTTCTCCCCCTCTGATGCCCCTCCCAGCCTTAATAAAGCATCCCAAGCCCCAATGCAAAGCTGCCGCGTGGAGCTTTCTCACAGGGTGATGTACAGGGTGGTGAAAAATCATGTGCCAACTCTCCCAGATAAGGAGTTGTTTGTCACAGACCACAGCGGAGCCAGCGTCATCTTGTAATGGCGACCATAATCTGCAGAAACGGCAGAAGCGGCTCACCACACCTATGATTCCTTCTACTCAAAGAAATGTTTTTATTTTTTAATGAAGATGACATCCAAGGAAACATTACCTTATAGGTAAAATGGTGTACCTTGTTGGAGGTACTGATTAAGGGGAAGTTATTTTTCAGTCAATTGCTTTGTTATGTTCTTTTCCCATCAAGTAGAATTGTGACGTATGAGCCAGAGAAAATATTTTCTAACCAAAACGTTTCATCTTGGAAGAGTTACAGTTGGTTCTGCTCTATCAAAATGATAATAACCACGGAAATAAAGTGCTTCTGTATGCTAAAAGCTCATGGTAGTGATTCAACAGCTTCCTGTTTGCAGCATTTTAAAGGGGGCTCTTTGGGGGAAGAGTGATGTTTACAAAATGATTCACTGACTCAGAATTCTGAAAATGATTGTCCATTTGACTCCAAAATTACATTCATTATTTGGTTTTGGCTCTTCTCTAACATTCTTTTCAGATATTTCAATATCCTTCTTTAAGCTTCCTGATTATTTCCTTCTTTTTTTCTGAGCTCTCATAAGACAGAAATATCCAAGGCAAACATGGTAAGAGTTTGCCTTAATTTATTCTCTAGACGTTGATTACCCCAGAAATTTTTTTTCAACACTACAGGTTGTACTGGCAGCAAATTGATCAGATCCAAACACGGATCTGTGCCAAGTCCCTGTAGGATTGCCCCTGCTGATGGCTTTGAGTCAGAGCTCCAGTGACAAGCATTGCCCTGAAGAGATGCCTGGTCTGGTCAATTTGCAAATCAGGTGAAAAGCACATTGCATTTCTGCAGTTCCTGGGAATTACAAGCATTCTTAGAACAGACGAATTAGAAACTCTGTTTCCTAAGAATTAAATATTTAATTCTTTCTTATTTCTCCTAATGAACTTTGTAAGGAAGTTCAAAGAGTTTTGTAAATTAATACCAACTCATAAAATTGTATTGAAGTCAAATGAAAAAATTACAATGAGTGTTAAAGATACAATTATCATTGCTATCCTATTCTATTTTCTTAGGAACCCAGGGGATGCATACAATGTCAGACAAGTTATAGCAATTGCTATCAGGGAATGATTGTATGAATTTTAAGCTCTGTTAAAAGTCTTTGCTTCACTTAATTTGAATTAGATTAATTGGTCTAAGATATTTGGTTCAATTGAAAAAATAAGTCCTGATAATAATTTAATGAAGATACAAAATTCCTTGTGCATAACAGTCCTCTTTTATCTGTGAAGGATACATTCCAAGGACTCCAATGGATGACTAAAACTGCAGATAGTATCAAGCCCTATACCTACTATTTTTCCTTATATAAATTACCTAAAATAAAGTTTAACTCGAAAATTAAGCACAGTAAGAGATTCATAACAATAAATAATAATAAGATATAATAATTATAACAATACACTATAATAAAATTATGTTAATATGGTATCTCAGAATATCTTATTGTACTGTGCTCATGCTTTTACTTCTTAAGATGATGTGAGATGATACAATGCCTATGTGAAGAGATGAAGCAAAGTATATGACAAAAACTTTGTGCTACTAAATAAGGGCAACCTGAATACAAGCTCTGAAATACTGCAACAAGTGATAGTGGGGGTGGCTACTAAGTGACTAATAATATAGAGGTAACATATAACTTGGATGTACTGGACAAAGGGATGATTCATGTCCTGGGTGGGACCAACTGGGACAGTGGAGATTTCATTACCCTAGTTAGAATGATGTACAATTTTTAAATTTATAAATTATTTATTTTTGAAACTAATATTTAATATTTATTAAATACTTAACATCTAATTTTTTTTTTGGCCACGAGTAACTAAAACCTTAGAAAACAAAATTGCATGTAAAGGGGGGTGGCTACTATAATGGGAATAAAAGCAACAAAATTTTTAAACTCTTTGGAAAATAGGAATAAAAAATTGATATCCACAAATAGGCTGGTTTAAAATTAGTTTGCTTTTATTTGGGGTTAAACATGGGATTACATGGAAAAAAAAGCTATTTAGAATTGCTTGAGTTAGGTTAGTCATTTTGTTGGAACACAGAAAACCTTATAGCCTTTTCATCAGTCTGTCTGTAGGGTAACACAATCCTACAATTAGAAAAGGAGGGTAAAGCCCCCCTAAAAGTGGTTGAGAATCAGGATAAGGGGGTGGGGGTGGTACAGAGGAGATAAGTGGCATTTGTCAGCAAATCTTGGCTCCCCTCCCTTCATGGGGCTGAAGCTGTAGCTTCTCTGCTAACAATCTGATTCTTACAGTATTTGCCAATATGCATAATAAAGGCAGGGAAGTGCTGGACCATGCCAGCATTTTTTGTAGGTTGCTGGCCAAATTAACCATTGATTTTTCTTTAGTTTGGGTAGCCTGGGGAGCTTTATCTAAAATGCTATATAAAATAGTCCTGCCTACAAGTTTTCCTCAAAGCATGCAACGTTGGAAGGGCTTTGGAAATGATAACTTGACTTATAGAGCAAAGTAATCTTAAAGAAAATGATGGGCCTAGGAAAGACTGGTGGAAGCACTTGATGAATCATGGCACCTATAGGGAATGAGAGCAATTCATGACCCCCTGGTGGAAAATGTCCAAATAAGGTACTGAATTTAAATGTTTCCTGATGTCATTCAAACTGTGTCTAGATTATATAGGTGAAATGCATCTGCATATAAATTAGTCAATAAGTATAGCCTCAAAATTTTAAATTATAAAAATACTTTAAAGATATATTTTGAGGCTCAAAGTACAGCAAGAACAGTAATTAAATCATTATATCTCATATTTCAAGTGAAAGATCATCATTTAAGAAGTATAACCACAGATTATTTCTCTAAGCGTTTTAGAATTAGCTAGTTTTTTGGATTGAATTTTGTCCCCACCAAATTCATGTTGAAGCCCTAACTCTCAAGACAACTGTATTTGGAGATTAAGATTAAGGAGGTAATCTTCAGCAGAATACAACAGACACTAGTATGGCAACATGTAAATCAATGGATGTGTAACTGATATGATTCTGCAATCTGTATATGGGGTAAAAATGGGAGTTCATAACCCACTTGAATCAAAGTGTGAAATATGATATGTCAAGAACTATGTAATGTTTTGAACAACCAACAATAAAGAATTTTTAAAAAAAGAAAAAAAAAGATTAAGGAGGTAATCTTTAAGGAAGTAATCAAGATTAAATGAGGTCATAAAGGTAAGGGCCTAATCCGACAGGACTAGTGTCCTTCTAAGAGGAGAAAGAGATACCATGAGTGTACACACAGAGAAAAGATCATATAAGGATTTACTAAGAAGGCACCCATCTGTAAGTCAAAGAGAAATTCCTTACCAGAAACCAACTATACCAGCACCATAATCTTGAACTTTCAGTCTCCATAACTATAAGAAAATAAATTTATTTCATTTGAGCCTATAAATCAGATATTTTGTTATGGTAGCCTGAGCAAATATATCTGAGTTGATTTCTTATAAGTTTAGAGTTTATTATATCCTGCCCAATGGAATTGCAGGCTTCCCAAACATGACAGCTTCAGTAACATGTACAGAGATGGATGGTCTTATGGCTCCATTCTCTTAAGCATTTCCTACCCAGCTTATTATAGAGTATCACATTAACATGTAAAACCAAACATACCTATCATCATTTTATGGGTAAAAGCAATAGATTCTCTGTTACCCATTGGGTCAATAGAAGAAGTTCCATACTAAACAAAAGCTGAAATTGGTCTCCCTTTACATGTAGAAAATCAAAGGATGTGATCTCTTCTTGAGTGAAGATAAATTCTTTCCATTACTGCTAACACATTCTCAGAACACGGTACCTAATTCAAACACCTGCATCCTCTTACAATGTCTCTCTAAATCTTCACTTATAGACTGAAATAACCCAGGGTAAAAGAAGGTCACAATAATGCTCACATTTAGTAATCTGGCTCAGAACTTGTGGAGTCTCAATTTCACTTATCTCACAATCCTCAGCTTCAATTATTGTGGATTTTAAAATACAATATTAAGTGTTAATATTTTTAACTTTAAAAAAACGAACCCTATTTTGGAGATGCTTTACATCAAAATGCTTGTATGTAAAATGATAAAAGGTTTAGAATTTGCTTCAAAACCCAGGGTAAGATGGTAAATGGAAATTATAGATACAAGTTTGGCCATGAGTGTAGAATTTT
The DNA here is from genome assembly GCF_021218885.2 of Marmota monax. Lineage (NCBI taxonomy): Eukaryota > Metazoa > Chordata > Mammalia > Rodentia > Sciuridae > Marmota > Marmota monax. The sequence continues at coordinate 11,123,602 of NW_026693245.1, forward strand.
TTTGTGTGTATATGTGTGTGTGTTTGTGTGTGTGTGAGTGTGTGTTTTATTCTAATTTGTTATATATGACAGCAGAATGCATTACAATTCATATTATACATAGAGAGCACAATTTTTCATATCTCTGGTTATCAAAGTGGAGTTATACCATTCATGTCTTCATATGTGTAATTAGAGTAATGATGTCCATCTCATTCCACCATCTTTCCTACCTCCTTCCTCTCTCCCTTCCCCTCCCTCCCCTTTGCTCTATCTAGAGTTTGTCTAATTCTCCAATGCTCCCGCCACATCTCCATTATGAATCAGCATCCTTACATCAGAGAAGACATTCAGCATTTGGGTTTTGGGGATTGGCTAACTTCACTTAGCATTATATTCTCCAACTCTATCCATTTGCCAACAAATGTGATGATTTTATTCTCTTTTAATGCTGAATAGTATTCTGTTGGGTATATATACCACATTTTATTTACCCATTCATCTACTGAAGGGCATCTAGGTTGGTTCCACAGTTTATCTATTGTGAATTGTGCTGCTATAAACATCTATGTGGCTCTGTCCCTAGAGTATGCTGTTTTTAAGTCCTTTGGTATAGACCAAGGAGTGGGATAGCTGGGTCAAATGGTGGTTCCATTTCCAGATTTCCAAAGAATCTCCATACTGCTTTATGAGTGAAGAATCATTGAAGCTTCATTATTAGTACAAAGAAGTTCATTATGTAATTTTCTCTGATGTTGAATAAATTTGAAAAATTTTGTGAGTTAATTTTTCCTCTTTCCAGGGCAAGAAAAAAAAAAAACAACTCAGCAGTGACCCATGTGCTCTAAAGGCTATGGTTTCCTTATCAAGGTCTTCGTGGTATACTGCATTTCTGAGTCTTGACCTTGTCTCCAGTTGACTTGTCCCTATCACACTGAGGCTCTTTAGCTTGGCTCAGGAAATCACTTGACTGAGGTTAGGAACTATCACCAGTCATAGGTCTTTCATGACAGATTCTCAGCTGTCCTTGGGTTTTACCTTACCCTTGGAAGTACAGCTCCTCGTTAGCATTAGGCTTTTTGAGTTCATAGCAGTCATATCCCAGTTGTGGGTCTAGGGTTGTATTATCAGTGGACTGGAAACACATCTTACTATGCTGATTCCTCTAAACTTTTTTATGTTTTATTTTTTAATTGTACACAATACCTTTATTTTATTTATTTTTATGTGGTGCTGAGGATCGCACCCAGGGCCTCGCACACTCTAGGTGAGAGCTCTACCTCTGAGCCACAACCCCAGCCCCCTTTAACCTCTCTTATCACTTGTCTTCCCTCCGATTTTAGTCAGCTTTTTCGCTGCTGTGACCAAAAGACCCAACAAAACAACTAGAGGAGGAAAAATTTTTTTGGAGTCTATGGTTTCAGAGATCATTCCTTGGGGCCTGAGGTGTTGCAGAACATCATGGCACAAAATTGTGGTAGAGGAAAGTGACACAAGACATCACATTAGGAAGCAGAGTGAGAGAACTCTGTTCAACAAGGACAAAATATATACCGAAAGGCATTCCCTGGGAGGGGCCCACCTCCTCCAGTCACATCTTACCTGCCTATAGTAACCACCCAGTTAATTCCTATTAGGGGATTAATGTACTGATCAAGACAAACCTCTTATAACCCAATCATTTCATTTCTAAACTTTCTTGCATTGTCTCACACATGCGCTTTTAGGGGAAACCTTATATCTAAACCATAATACCTATGGTTATTAAACTATAATAGCTATGTTGGACAAAGCTAGTGGTCTTTGATCTCTGTCACTACAGTGTATATCCTTATCTCTAATATTCTTTCAGGGAGACCAGGAACTGGCCTTAGTTCCCCAACTGCCTAAAGACAAATCACTATTTTTCACCCATTATGCAAGCTTCATTCAAATCAAGCTCCAGTTGGTCCGTTCCATACCAGCCTTCCAAATGCATTTATAGTTAACTAAAGTCTTAGTGTTCACACTCACACACACACACTCAGAACAATGTAACAATTCTGTAATCATGCTGACATAATTCTTATCAAACCAATCATATATAATCCATAGATTCAGAACATTTCTGGATAGCTGTTAGTAACAATGCCACAAAAAATATACTCCTACAGACAAAAAGTTGGCTCTGGATTTCTTTTGAAATAGTTTGGGTCTCAAACTTGTAAACAAAGCCCAAAGGCTTGGGGTATCAAAACTTGAGAGCAATTTTTTTCTTTTTTCTCTAAGAACATGATGTTCTTTGGAGACACCAGGGAAGAGTCACAGAGCAGGCAGTTTCCACAGAAAGACCATATGTTCAACATTGACATGGAGGCTGATATCACAGGAGTGGGCGGGGTGCATTGTCATACCCGGCTGACATTCAAACAGCCAAAGAACAGGTTGTGGCCCTGATGATATCTAGAATTATGCTGCTTCCATTTCTTCTCTTAATCTCTCCCCTGTGTCCTTCAAAAATGTCTACCTTGGTGAGGCTTACTAAGGAGACAAGGTGGTTTCCTAGTAACTGAATTCTAGAAATGGAAATAAAAGCTTCACTATGTGCATTAGAAATGAATGATTCCATTTATTGAATAGCCTCCCAAGGAAACAGTTCAATTCTGAGTCATTCCTAGCACTTGGTTTTCTTTGACTATTCATCCCTGAGAGAGAAGAATATTAACAATATTTTATGACTAATGAAATTTTAATCATACTCTGATACACAAATTACTTGGATATAAAGTTTCTTCTTGGTATGGTGTTAAGAAGTGGGAGAAGCATGATAAAGAACATTTTCCCTATGAAAGTGCAATATTTCTTTCAAGGATAGATGCAGCTGGAAAAAGAGTTCAGGATAAACATGGCCTGGCTTTATATGATAAACTCCCTGATACATGATTTCCTTCCTGACAAAAAAGGTCCCTGGTAAGGCTGGCCCACGCCTTCCTGTGGTAATCTTAGCTGGTGTTTAAGAACATTTAGGGGCAGACAGTTCTTCCTCATAACTAACCTTCTTTCTTCCTTATTTCCTCTTTTTCAGGCCTGGCGGAAATGAAACCCACTAGTCAATCTTCTTCATTCAAATAAATGAAGACAGTCCCTTTGTGTCCAAGTTAAATAACCACAATTTCTTAAATATTTACTTACAGGGCCTGTCTTCTAATCCATCTATTGTTTTTATTCACCCTCCAGCCCCCTGCCTTGGTTTTCAATCTGTTTCCTACATGTACCTCTAGTTGTAAGACTCCAAGTAGACAAAACACATAGTAGTCTAATTCTTAGATAATAATGACAAAATCACTTCTCCTCCCTGTTTCTATCATTCTAAAGCAATATGTTAAGGTTCATAGTTTATTTTCATGAATAAAAATGAAAAAAAAAAAACGGGAATTTGAAATCTATCAACATGTATCTTTAAACTTAGACTGTGATGCTTGTTTACCACACCAACATGAGGAGAGAAGTTAAATGTCTAAAATTCTTTACTTCATGATATGTAATACAAATGAACTTTTGGGTGCTTTTTTGCTTGCTATGATACTAGGGATTGAACCCAGGAATGCTTTAACACTGAACCCAGGAATGCTTTACCAAAGCTACACCTCCAGGGTTTTTATTTTTTGAGACAGGATCTCACTAAGTTGCCCAGGCTGGCCTACAATTTGTGATCCTCATTCCTCAGCTTCTTAAGTAGTAGGCATTACAAAATTGTGCCACAACGTCCAGCTTAGGTTTTTAATTGTATTACTGTGTGCTAGGGGACTATTCAAGTGATGCTATGATCAAAGACATACAACCCAAAGCATGATTTCACGATGGTGTAGTTTCTATATTTGTTTTCTCATGATGTACCACAGTGATACTGTCCATCTTCACCACAAATTCTTATCCATTGATTTTTATCATGCAATAAAGCTGTATTCATAGTTCTTTCAAATTTATTTTTTTTTAAATTCCTGATCGCTAACCTTGGTGACTATTATTTATTAATCTTCCAGTACTTAAGTTTCTGTATTTTGGTTTATATAGTCTTTTTTTAAATTTTTTATTGTGGGTTGTTCCAAACATTACAAATTTCTTGACATATCATATTCCACACTTTGATTCAAGTGGGTTATGAACTCCCACCTTCACCCCATACACAGATTGCAGAATCACATCAGTTACACATCCATTGATTTACATATTGCCATACTAGTGTCTGTTGTGCTCCGCTGCCTTTCCCATCCTCCCCCCTCCCCCTCCCCACCTCTCCCCTCCCCTCCCCTCCTCTCTCTCTACCCCCTCCACTGTACAACCCTGAGGGTCTCCTTCCATTTCCATGCAATTTCCCTTCTCTCTCCCTTTCCCTCCCACCTCTCATCCCTGTTAAATGTTAATCTTCTTTTCATGCTCTTCGTCCCTACTCTGATCTTAGTTACTCTCCTTATATCAAAGAAGACATTTGGCATTTGTTTTTTAGGGATTGGCTAGCTTCACTTAGCATAGTCTGCTCTAATGCCATCCGTTTCCCTGTAAATTCTATGATTTTGTCATTTTTTAATGCAGAGTAATACTCCATTGTGTATAAATGCCACATTTTTTTTTTATCCATTCGTCTATTGAAGGGCATCTAGGTTGGTTCCACAGTCTTGCTATTGTGAACTGTGCTGCTATGAACATCGATGTAGCAGTGTCCCTGTAGCATGCTCTTTTTAGGTCTTTAGGGAATAGACCAAGAAGGGGAATAGCTGGGTCAAATGGTGGCTCCATTCCCAGCTTTCCAAGAAATCTCCATACTGCTTTCCAAATTGGCTGCACCAATCTGCAGTCCCACCAGCAATGTACAAGTGTACCCTTTTCCCCACATCCTCGCCAGCACTTGTTGTTGTTTGACTTCATAATGGCTGCCAATCTTACTGGAGTGAGATGGTATGTTAGGGTGGTTTTGATTTGCATTTCTCTGACAGCTAGAGATGGTGAGCATTTTTTCATGTACTTGTTGATTGACTGTATGTCCTCCTCTGAGAAGTGTCTGTTCAGGTCCTTGGCCCATTTGTTGATTGGGTTGTTTGTTCTCTTATTGTCTAATTTTTTGAGTTCTTTGTATACTCTGGATATTAGGGCTCTATCTGAAGTGTGAGGAGTAAAGATTTGTTCCCAGGGCGTAGGCTCCCTATTTACCTCTCTTATTGTTTCTTTTGCTGAGAAAAAACTTTTTAGTTTGAGTAAGTCCCATTTGTTGATTCTAGTTATTAACTTTTGTGCTATGGGTGTCCTATTGAGGAATTTGGAGCCCGACCCCACCGACTGTAGATCGTAGCCAACTTTTTCTTCTATCAGACGGCGCGTCTCTGATTTGATATCAAGCTCCTTGATCCATTTTGAATTCACTTTTGTGCATGGCGAGAGAAAGGGATTCAGTTTCATTTTGTTGCATATGGATTTCCAGTTTTCCCAGCACCATTTGTTGAAGATGCTATCCTTCCTCCATTGCATGCTTTTAGCCCCTTTATCAAATATAAGATAGTTGTAGTTTTGTGGATTGGTTTCTGTGTCCTCTATTCTGTACCATTGGTCCACCCGCCTGTTTTGGTACCAGTACCATGCTGTTTTTGTTACTATTGCTCTGTAGTATAGTTTGAAGTCTGGTATCGCTATACCGCCTGATTCACACTTCCTGCTTAGCATTGTTTTTGCTATTCTGGGTCTTTTGTTTTTCCATATGAATTTCATGATTGCTTTCTCTGTTTCTACAAGAAATGCCGTTGGGATTTTGATTGGCATTGCATTAAACCTATAGAGAACTTTTGGTAATATCGCCATTTTGATGATGTTAGTTCTGCCTATCCATGAACAGGGTATATTTTTCCATCTTCTAAGATCTTCTTCTATTTCTCTCTTTAGGGTTCTGTAGTTTCATTGTATAAGTCTTTCACCTCTTTTGTTAGGTTGATTCCCAAGTATTTTATTTTTTTTGAGGATATTTTGAATGGAGTGGTTGTCCTCATTTCCATTTCAGAGGATTTGTCACTGATATATAGGAATGCCTTTGATTTATGCGTGTTGATTTTATATCCTGCCACTTTGCTGAATTCATTTATTAGCTCTAATAGTTTCTTTGTAGAGCCTTTTGGGTCTGCTAGGTATAGAATCATATCATCTGCAAATAGTGATAATTTAAGTTCTTCTTTTCCTATTTTTATGCCTTTAATTTCTTTCGTCTGTCTAATTGCTCTGGCCAATGTTTCGAGAACTATGTTGAACAGAAGTGGAGAGAGAGGGCATCCCTGTCTTGTTCCAGATTTTAGAGGGAATGTCTTCAGTTTTTCTCCATTCAGAATGATGCTAGCCTGAGGCTTAGCATAGATTGCTTTTACAATATTGAGGTATTTTCCTGTTATCCCTAGTTTTTCTAGAGTTTTGAACATAAAGGGATGCTGTACTTTGTCGAATGCTTTTTCCGCATCTATCGAGATGATCATATGGTTCTTATTTTTAAGTCTATTGATGTGGTGAATAACATTTATTGATTTCCGTATATTGAACCAGCCTTGCATCCCAGGGATGAATCCTACTTGATCATGGTGCACAATTTTTTTGATATGTTTTTGTATCCGATTCGCCAGAATTTTGTTGAGGATTTTTGCATCTAGGTTCATTAGAGACATTGGTCTGTAGTTTTCTTTCTTTGAAGTGTCTTTGTCTGGTTTAGGTATCAGGGTGATGTTGGCCTCATAGAATGAATTTGGAAGTTCTCCCTCTTTTTCTATTTCCTGAAGTAGCTTGAAAAGTATTGGTATTCGTTCCTCTTTAAAGGTTTTGTAAAACTCTGCTGTATACCCATCCGGTCCTTGGCTTTTCTTAGTTGGTAGTCTTTTGATGGTTTCTTCTATTTCCTCAATTGATATTTGTCTGTTTAGGTTTTCTATATCCTCCTGACTCAATCTGGGCAGATCATATGACTTAAGAAATTTATCTATGCCTTCACTATCTTCTAATTTATTGGAGTATAAGGATTCAAAATAATTTTTGATTATCTTCTGTATTTCTGAAGTGTATGTTGTGATATTGCCTTTTTCATCCCGTATGCTAGTAATTTGAGTTCTCTGTCTTCTTCTCTTCGCTAGCATCACTAAGGGTCTGTCGATTTTGTTTATTTTTTCAAAGAACCAACTTTTAGTTTTGTCAATTGTTTCAATTGTTTCTTTTGTTTCGATTTCATTAATTTCAGCTCTGATTTTAATTATTTCTTGCCTTCTACTTCTTTTGCTGTTGTTTTGCTCTTCTTTTTCAAGGATTTTGAGATGAAGTACGAGATCATTTATTTGTTGGCTTTTTCTTTTTTTAAGGAATGAACTCCAAGCAATGAATTTTCCTCTTAGAACTGCTTTCAATGTGTCCCATAGATTCCGATATGTTGTGTCTGTGTTTTCATTTATCTCTAAGAATTTTTTAATTTCCTCCTTGATGTCTTCTATAACCCATTGATCATTCAGTATCCTATTGTTCATTCTCCAAGTGATGTATGCTTTTTCCTTCCTTCTTTTATCATTGATTTTCAGTTCCATTCCATTATGATCAGATAAGATGCATGGTATTATCTCTACTCCTTTATATTGTCTAAGAGTTGCCCTGTGACATAATATATGATCTATTTTTGAGAAGGATCCATGTGCTGCTGAGAAAAAAGTGTAACTGCTTGATGTTGGGTGGTATACTCTATATATGTCAATTAAGTCTAGGTTATTAATAGTGTTATTGAGTTCTATAGTTTCCTTATTCAACTTTTGTTTGGAAGATCTGTCCAGTGGTGAGAGAGGTGTGTTGAAGTCTCCCATGATTATGGTGTGGTGGTCTATTAGACTCTTGAACTTGAGAAGAGTTTGTTTGACGAACATAGCTGCACCATTGTTTGGGGCATAAATATTAATGATTGTTATGTCTTGTTGGTGTATGGTTCCCTTAAGCAGTATGTAGTGTCCCTCTTTATCCCTTTTGATTAACTTTGGCTTGAAATCTATTTTATTTGATATGAGTATGGACACTCCTGCTTGTTTCCGAAGTCCATATGAGTGATATGATTTTTCCCAACCTTTCACCTTCAGCCTATGTATGTCTTTTCCTATCAAATGCGTCTCCTGTAGGCAGCATATTGTTGGGTCTTGTTTTGTGATCCATTCTACTAGCCTGTGTCTCTTAATTGGTGAGTTTAAGCCATTAACATTTAGGGTTATTATTGAGATATGGGTTGTTCTTCCAGCCATATTTGTTTATTTCTGTTACTAAACATGGTTTGTTTTCCTCTTTGATTATTTTTCCCCCCTTTACTGTCCTACCTCCCACTGTTGGTTTTCATTGCTATTTTCCATTTCCTCTTCCTGTAATGTTTTGCCGAGGATGTTTTGAAGAGATGGTTTTCTAGCTGCAAATTCTTTAAACTTTTGTTTATCGTGGAAGGTTTTAATTTCATCTTCCATCCTGAAGCTTAATTTCGCTGGATACACAATTCTTGGTTGGAACCCATTTTCTTTCAGTGTTTGAAATATGTTATTCCAGGATCTTCTAGCTTTCAGAGTCTGTGTTGAAAGATCAGCTGTTATCCTGATTGGCTTACCCCTAAATGTGATCTGCTTCCTTTCTCTTGTAGCTTTTAAAATTCTCTCCTTATTCTGTATGTTGGGCATCTTCATTATAATGTGTCTAGGTGTGGATCTCTTATGATTTTGCACATTCGGCGTCCTGTAGGCTTCTAGGATTTGGGATTCTATCTCATTCTTCAAGTCTGGGAAGTTTTCTCATATTATTTCATTGAATAGACTGCTCATTCCTTTGGTTTGGAGCTCCTTACCTTCCTGTATCCCAATGACTCTTAAGTTTGGTCTCTTAATGTTATCCCATATTTCTTGGATGTTCTGCTCATGGTTTCTTAACAGTCTTGCTGAGCTGTCTATGTTCTTTTCCAGTTGAAATACTTTGTCTTCATTGTCTGAGGTTCTATCTTCTAAGTGTTCTACTCTGCTGGTAGTATTCTCCATTGAGTTTTTAAGTTGGTTTATTGCTTCCTGCATTTCTAGGATTTCTGTTTGTTTGTTTTTTATAACCTCTATCTCCCTGTATAGTTGATCCTTTGCTTCCTGGATTTGTTTGCGTAATTCATTGTCGAAGTGATCTTTCATTATCTGATTTTGCTGTTTAATGTCTTCCTTGATACTCCAGATCATCTGAAGCATGTACATCCTGAATTCTTTATCTGACATTCCATCTGCTGCAGCTGTTACCTCTTCTAAAGTTGCGTTGACCTGCATTGCTTGTGGTCCTTTCTTTCCTTGTCTTTTCATACTGCTTGCATATCTTTCCTGCAGGCGCGGGCGGCAGCTCTGCTCTCTCCTTATTCCAATTGGGGTGTCGTGGCTACCATGCTGGCAAGTCACTGGGCCTGTTCTGGGCACTGGCGGCGGCTCTGTTCTGCCCCTACTTCAATTGGGGTGACGAGTGTACCATGCCGGCAGGCCACCGGGCCTGATCCGCTGGTCGGTTGCAGGTTTGCCTATCCTGCAGGCGCAGGCGGCGGCTCTACTTTGCCCCTACTCCAAATGGGGTGACGTGTCTGTCGTACCGGCAGGCCACTGGGCCTGTCCCGCTGGTCAGTCGCAGATCTGCCCACCTTTCGGGCACGGGTGGTGGCTCTGCTCTGCCCCTACTCCAATTGGGGTGTCGTGACTACCCCGCCTGCAGGTCTCTGGGCCTGTTCCTGGCACGGGCGGCGACTCTGCTCTGCCCCTACTCCAATTAGGGTGGTGTGTGTACCACGCCGGCAGGCTCCTGGGCCTGATCCGCCGGTCTTTCGCAGGTCTGCCTACCTTGGAGGCGCGGGCGGCGGATCTGCCCTGCCCCTCCTACCATGCCTGCGGACCCCTGGGCCTGATCTGCAGGTTGGTCACAGGTCTGCTCACCCTGCGGGCACGGGTGGCGGTTCCGCTCCACCCCCACTCCAATTGGGGTCACGTGGCCACCACACCGGCAGGGCCTGATCCGGGCGTGGGAGAAGGATCTGCTCTGCCCCTACTCCAGTTGGGGTGACGTGTGTACCACACTGGCAGGCCACTGGGCCTGACCCGCCAGGCTGTCACAGGTCTGTTTACCTTGCAAGCGCGAAGGGCGGCTCTGCCCTGCCCCTCCTACCACGCCCATGTACCACTGGGTCGCGGGTCTGCCCACCTTGCGGGTGTGGGTGGCGGCTCCGCTCCGCCCCCTCTCCAATTGGGGTCATGGGGTCACCACGCTGGCGAGCCGCTGGGCCTGCTCCGGGCGCTGGTGGCGGCCCGGCTCCTCCCCTCTGGCTCGACGAAAAATTGAGGAGACTCGGGTGACTGAGCCTCACCCCCCTTACCAGGAGACCAACTGCTTATGTCACCGCTGGTATTGATGAAGTTCTCTCCTCCGCCGCTTTCTGATGACATCAGATCTCTGCCATGTTGGTATCCTATGCGAATGGCAGCATTTCGTTCCCCTTGCCGGGCAACCAAAGCAACGGGTGAGTCCTGACCGGCCCTCAGCAGGACCCGGACCGAGAAGCAGTTTCCGCGGGCTCCTAGCCCTGGGCCAGGGCGGTTCCGGGAGCCGGAACTCTGCCGCCCCGCGCTCGGTGTTTGCTCCGATAAGATCAGGTTCTAAGAAGCACCCAGGCACTGAACCCTAGCAATCTGTCTGCAAGCCGCAGGCGAATGGCAGGCTGAAATTACCTGTTATATGGCTGAATGAGCTGCGGTCAGGCGAAAACAGGGATGGTGACGTCAGCTTTCCAACATGGTGGCTGCTGGCCTCCTCCATGGTCTGACCAGTGTGGAGAACCGAGATGGACCGCTTCCTTCCCCCGTCTCGAACCCAGAATTCAGCCCTGAGTACGGTGCTTGCACGGCTGGCAGAAACTGCAGCGCTGTATCCCTGCGTCGCTATCTCCTCGTTTCCCAGCGTGTGCTGCAGACTCTAGACGCGGGGCGATTTGCTGAATAAGCAGTGTTACCCTCCGTGCGACAAACCTCTCGCATTTGAGTCCCCGTAGCCGATCCTCGTGCGATGGAAATCCTTCCTCCAGGTTCTGGAGCACCCCACTATTGGTGGAAATTCCTAACTAGATAGCCTTTAGCCGTCCTGACTTGTCATACTCCCACACAGTGAAGCAGCACACGGGGGCAATGCACTCCCCTCGCCGCCATCTTCCCTCTCTTATATAGTCTTTTTAAAAACACTTTCCTAGAATAAAATTTCTTATTGAATTTACATTAAATTTTAACTAGTATTTCTCATTTTTCTTTTGATCCTTTTCTCCAAAATCTGCATTTGAGTGAGGGATCAAGGTGGAAACAAATATAAGTGAAAGACTTTGGGGAAAGACAGGATGTTAGCTGAGATACTTGTTCACAACTCTCATTTCAGCACTGTCAAGTTGCTTCAGTTTGAAATCCAGGCAAAATTCATAAAACAATTGACTACATGTGCACCAGAAATCTTTCCTTTAAGCTTTTATAAAAATAGTGAGTTAAAGATAGCAGAAAAATAAAATGTGCTATCAAGGCATTTATCTTTCTGATACCATAATATAGAGGCTGGGTGTGTTTTTCCAGACACATTACAAGCACTGGAAACAAAGCCGTGGGGGCTCAGGAGCTGGGAATTGGTGTGAAATGTTGAAATTCACATTTTATGGTACTCTAAAGCATATGCTCATGTGACATGTCACATATCACAAGTCCATTCACATATAGTCTATCTTCTGATCCTCACCACATTCCTATGAAGCAGATGGAGTGAACCCCAGATAAAAAGAAGTTAGGTCAAGGGATTTCTCAAAGTTCACTCACTAATAAATAGCTGACCTGTTACCAGACACTGTCCATTGTCCTTACCATTGGACTTGAGCCTCTCACCAGAGGCTTGTTAACATGGCTCACAACACTTTATTCCTAGGTGAGGTCCTGTTGATAGGAATTGCTTGGGACATTATTCATTATTTCTATCACTGTGAGGTTGTTGACAAGTTGAGAGGCTTCCTGTTATAGACAGATTGTGTCACTAAGGGGCAAAATGACTTGTCTAAAGGAAAAGAAGAAGGTCAAAAATATCAAAATAGATTCATCATGTTATCAGAGAATACTGTCCATGTGAAACTGAACTGCACTAAGAAAACTGGTTATGAAAATTAAGAATCCATCAAGTTCAAGGTCTTTACTGTTGACATTTATGTACCATATGAGCCAAAGAAATCTGAGTAGTAAACCTGCATTGGAGCTTTAGTTTTATAACTGAATCTAATGATGTTTTCAACCTGAATAAAGGGAAGAATGCTGTATAACAGCCCTACCACATCACCTTAAAATCCTGGAACCCATGCATAGCAATCATCAAGCTGTTAAGAATTGTCAACAAGATTCCAGAAGGTGTCCCAGCTGAACTCTGGCTGTTAATACCCTCCAGGGGGCTGAAAAGACAACTGATAATATTACACTCCTTTCCTCAGTGATTTTTTTTTTTTTTGTCCAAGATTTTATTAGCAGGACCATAGCGGGCAGTCGCAGAAAAGAAGGGAGGAGAGAGAGAGAGAGAGAGAGAGAGAGAGAGAGAGAGAGAGAGAGAGAGAGAGAAAGGGAGAGGGAGGAGGGAGGAGGGAGGGGGAGAGGGGGAGGGAGAGGAGAGAGAGAGAGCGAAGGGAGAGGAGAGGGGGAAGAGAGAGGAGAGAAGAGAAGGTGAGAGTGAGAGAGAGCGGGGGAGAGTAAGAGCCTTTCCTCAGTGATTGACAACAAGAATTGCACTGGTGTCCACAGGTCTTGTCTAACACTATTGGTTCAAAGTGATCCCATTTAACATGGATGATAATTCTTTCAACTTCACATACAGTTAAGATTGAGTATGAAAGTATTTAAGAAAATCCAGACCACATCATAAATATTTTTGTTTTAAGAAGAAATAAGAAAATGCATAGTTTTCTCAATAATTTTAACAGACTCTGTGCTTATTAGAGTAATCATCCTTTAAATTCAAATTAAACCCATAATTGAATTACTAATTAAAATTTATGATCTTAAGGGAGATGCTTCTTATGTGCTGTTTCAAAACATGTAATAATGCTAAGTTCCAGCATACTTTCTAAATTTATTAGATTTCAAATTGTAATTTAATATTCAAGGTTTTATTTATTTCAGAAAAGAGAAGCACTTGAAAAGAAAATGAAACATAAAAATTACTTCTACATTTTTGAACTGAGTTTTTAAATGGAAACTCTTTCAACAAAGTAAGTTTTAAAAATTGCTGGACACAAAGTGACATTTGGTGGCTAACGTTAAAACCTTAAGAAATAATTAACTTTTCGCTTCCCAAGCCACTAGGATTACAGGAATGTACCACCATGCCTGGTGATTCTCAGGTTTTTATTCCATTTTATTCTGTAAAAATGGCTTTCATGAAATGGAAACATGCAGTCTACAATTCAACCATTTTTGGCACATTTCCATTTCTGATTAGGGAAGTTTTCAAGCAATGGGCCTGAAAACTTAAATAAGTTGAATAACTGTCTTAAACAAAAGTAAGTCTCTGAATGTTCTTTACTGAGCACAAACGTTACTCTCAAGAGGCACCAGAAAATTTTCATTAACACTACCTTGCATTAATCTATTCATCTCAGTATTTTTAAATTAATTTTTCTCCAAGTATTTTTATTTTGTTTGCCCTAACTTCAAAAGGGGGGTGGGGAAGAATCTGAAGAAGTCTTTGGCATCCATTAAGCCTGCAAAATTTCAGCATATGGTAAAGAAATATTAAAACCTGGCACTGAAACAACTTCCTTGCAAACATGACTGTGAGTCAAAAGAGTCTCTGGCTTGGCTTGAATAGCACTGGGGGACTAAGAATGGGTGATTATCCTCACCAAGTCGGTCCACAGGTGCCCACCCATCCCTTTTTATACTTCCCACACAAGCATATAAGCATCTTTGTAAGAGGAGTGATGGGCACCCAAATCAAGGTTTCAGAATCTCACCGAATTTCAGATTTTAGTGCTTGGTTTATACATCTAGGATTTTGTTGGTGAAAACAAAAAACATAAGAATGCCGAGTGATTATGAAGAGATCAGTTTCTGAAGATTCTTCGATTCTAAGGGTTTTGTTGTTGTTGTTGTTGTTGTTGTGGGTGGGGGCTTGAACTCAGTGGCACTCAACCATGGAGCCATCCTCTGCCCTGTTTCCTTTCTTAGTTTTATTTAGAGACAGGGTCTCTCTAAGTTGCTTTGCACTTTGCCATTGTTGCCGGGGCTGCTTTGAACTCTCGATCTTCCTGCCTCAGCCTCTCAAGCTGCTAAGATTATAGGAATGTACCACCATGCCTGATGATTCTCAGGTTTTTATTCCATTTTATTATGTAAAAGTGGCTTTCATGGAATGGAAACATGTAGTTTACAATTAACCCTATTTGCGGCAATTTCTATTTCTGGTTAGGGAAGTTTTCAAGCAATGGGCTTGTGTTGAGTGTCTGTTGCATTAAAGAAGTTGAAAAAATTTTTCCTTTCTGGGACGAAAAGGAGATTTTTTACTGTATACACACACACACACGTGAATTTTTATGTGTATATGTGTTGCTTTTAGACTGGGATAATAGAGTACTATGATCTTTCAAGTGAAAATTAGTCTATACTGAACACAATCCTCCCTCTCTAACTACCCTTTAGTACTCAAGGAGCTCTTCTGGGGCTCTGGTGAAGGCGTTGTACCACACAGACATTCTCTGAGTACAACCTCACCCAGTTTAGCCAAGTGTGGCAGTCTTGAGCATGCACCTATTACATTGCAGAGTTGCTTCTCTTGCATAAACTACCTAAGTACTGGTTTTTATTACAAAGGGGAAAAACTGACAGTAATGCTTGTACATAGATTACTTTAGCATTTTAATGGTCAACTAAGAATTCAATTGTAGATTTTAGGTAGGAAGGGATTATATGGAATTAATTGCTTACAAAAGCATTGGAAGGACTGAAAATGGACTCTAGATTAGGGTTCCAGAAACAGAACCATCTCAACAAACCCAAAGAGGGGTTAGAGAAGGAGCTAACAGGAAACTTTAGAGTTTAGAAACACTGGTTTTGCTGTGGCCCAGCAACCAAAAAGCTAATGACACAACTCTTGGCCCAGAGCTACATGGCAGCTGTAACGTCACACCAAAGAAGGAAAGGATGCCCACTTCCCACCTCTGACACCCACAAAACCTGTTGCCTGGCAGTGAGAATTTTACTAACATCATCTGTAAAATTCTCAGGGTCTCTATAACAGCAACCTCAGAGATGTAGCCCCTTTCTTATTTCCACTTCCAAATATTTTGAGGGTGCTGATATTTAGCTAAACCTGTCACAATCTAAACCTGTTGCAAGAGAGTGTAGCAAACAGTTTTTAACTTTTCAGGCTCTGAATTGTAGGAGGGTACATTAGAAAGTAGATTAATTGAAGGTTTAGCATAGTCCGCCTTACCTATCCTTGCTTATACTTAAGCCTGCCAACAACAAGGAAAACAACAAATACATACCTGTACCTATTGTATCCAAACAACTATTCTACAAAATAAAATGATGTCATAATTACTTCAAAGGGAAGAACAGTTCCCTCCTTCTCAGTAAATATATTACTCATGAATGTTCATTTCTTTCCTGTTTCCATCACAATAATTTTGATATCATGTAACTTCTGAGTAAATTAGGAAGTTAGCCACTTACAACAAAACCTATATGAAATAGAGGGTAAAGGTGAAAAGAAACATTAGTACTAGGTGTACCAATACATACTTGAATAAATATGGCAAGTTATTGTGCTACTTATTTCTACAACATTCGGAAGGTAACACTTAAAATTTCTTTAATCATTGTCTACACCAGATCCCCTTCATTTGGAGAGTTTTTTTACATCTCCAGTGTACACCCCATAGAGGTACTGAAACCTTCGTTAGTGAGAGACCTGAGTCTTCAGTAGTTTTGCTCTATTTGATCTTTTCTTCCTGGACATGGCAATACTAATGGTAACCTCTCAGAGGATCCAATCACTTGTTTAGCAGTAATGCCATCTCCCTGTAACAATCAGAACCTCTCACTCCAGCAAACAAAATAATTGGCTTTCATGCCTTTTTCCTTTTAAGAAAGACTAGAAGAAAAATTATTATTAATATTTGAGGAATCACAGCACTATTTCTCAGTGATACTCAACATCTCATTCATTCAAGGAAATCTTGGATTATAAACTTAGGTGTGGTCAGTGGCCAAGGGACCATGATCTCCTACCACAGTGATTCAAGTCATGCATTCATTTGGTTGACTTCTGTTTGTTTCACTTCACTCTTTATTTATACAGATTCAGTAGAACTATGGTGGGCTACCTATCTACTTTTGTCTTAGGAATTGTCACAAAATTGTCACTCCCCAGATGGTTGAGGTGAAGCATGGTGATAATCACTCATCCTGTGCTACTTCTTTACCCCTCCACCCATGCCACAGTGATGCTTTCTATTCTCTGACATCTGCATCTGTTGCCTCCATTACTAGTGTATTTCCCAATGTCTTTGAGGAGTGAGTTCCTTTCAGAGGACAAAATTAAAATGTAGTTTGACATGTTCATTTAAATCCAGCATCATTATATCCTAAGTCTTTGCTTTTTCTAAATTTTACCCAAAGAGTTTAGGCTCATTCAATATAGGCCACCTATTGTAGACTGTATGTTTGTGTCTTCCCCTTACTCCTTTAACAAATATATATATAGTAAAATCCTCACCTCCAAAGAGGTGAACTTTGGGGACACAACTAACTAATGGGATTGGACTCTTCATAAATGGGATTAATATCCTTATAAGAGATGCCTGAGAGACATCCCTTTTTTCCTTACCTTGTGAGGACACAGCAAGATGCCTTTGGGAAACCTGGAAATTGACCCTCATCAGAAGCTGTGTCTTCCAGCACCTTGACCATGATGGATTTCCCAGTCTCCAGAACTCTGAGAAATAAACTTCAGTGACTCAAGCCACTCAGTTTATAGCATGTTATTACAGTAGTCTAAATGGTCTTGAGACAAAAGTTTAACTCATGGAGCAGAAATGAGAACTGCACCCAGATTCTTGGGTCAGCATATTGAATTCAGAATTTATGATAAGCTCATAAATCTTGAAAAATCCATCCTTATTGAAAACATGCTCTTTTTTGGCCATATCATTCTCCTAATCTATTTTCACAAAGGTTTTACAGATATGATCCTGCAAAAACTGGGAGTGGGAAGTCTCTGACATTTTGTTAAGAGGAGAGCCGGTGATGGCTATCACAAAGAATTACTCCAAATGCTCCCCAAATAAGGACTCAGAGTGAAAAACGGTAACAGGCTCAAAAGAAGCAGCCATATTTTTCAGAGCAGAAACGGAGATGCTTAATAATTTACTTCATTGCAGGATCCGATGTAACACTTGAAAGCTTCAATAAATAAGCATAATGGGCTCCCTTTAAAAAAAAAAAGGTTTTACAGATATTTACTGGTGCACATTACAAAAGTCTTTCAAAATTTTTTATCATTTTAGTGTTCTTCCTCTAGGCTAGATGTTGTATCTGGTCAGCTAAGACATGCTGAAATGTGATTCTAAGTCTGGAGCAGTTGAAGAAAGCAGGATTGGGGTGGAAGCATATTTGGCAGTATTCTACAATAAAGAAGTCATGATAGTGTCTTCAAGCTAATCATGAACCAACCTCCTAAGGAAGGAAAACAGAGAGAGGATGCTTCTGATTGCTAGGAAACCTTGGTGGTTGTTGGGATTTGGAGTACTTCAAATTATCCAAATTCTATTAAATATCACTATTCCAGTTTGAGAAGTCTACTCTTTCAGAATGAATTCTACCTCCATTCTCACCCATATCTGAATTTTGATGATATTTAAGTGAGTCTTTAGACTTTAGATGAGCTGGAGTGATTTGCGGACCTTCGATAATCAGACGGAATTAACACATTTCACATTTGAGAAGAATATGAATTTTGGAAGATCAGCAGCAGAATGTTATTGACTAAATGTCTTTGTGTCCACCAAATTCAAAATGTTAATGACCTAATTCCTAATGCAATGATATATAAAGATGAGACCTTTAATGGGAGATAATTAGGTCATGAAGATGGAGTTTCCATTAATGAGATTATTGTTCTTATATGAAGAGATACCAGAGAGATAATCTCTCCTGCAAACCAGAAACAGCGTCTCCCAAGATGCCAAAACTGTTTGCACCTTGATCTTGAACTCTCCATCCTTGAGAACTGTGAGAAATAACTGTTTGCTGTTTAAGGCACCCAGTATACAATATTTCTTACAGTAACCCAAATTAACTGTTTTAGTCAGCTATTTTACTGTTGCAACTAAAGGATCTGACCAGAACAATTTTAAAGGAGGAAAAGTTTATTTGCAGGCTCAGGGTTTCAGAGGTCTCAGTCCATAAGAGGCCAGATCCATTCCTCGAGGCTCAAGGTGAGGCTGAACTTTATGGCAGAAGAGTGTGGCAGAGGGGACCAGCTCAAATGATGATCAGAAAGCAGAGAGAGAGAGACTCCAATTACCAGATACAAATATAAACCCTAAAGCCATGCCCTATCACTTCAGTTATCACTCAGTTAATTCCTATTAGGGGATTAATTCACTGACTGGGTTAAGACTCTTATAACACAATCATTTCTCCTCTGAGCCTTCTTGCATTGTCTTACATGTGAGCTTTTGGGGGATACCTCACATCCAAACCATAACACCAGGATAAAAGACTTCTGGTATTCTATAACATGCTATAACATGGTAAGAAGAACTTTACTTCTTGTCCTCCTCATGGAGTTCAGGAAATGACTCAGGCCTGACCTATGATAGTATTTCATTCCTCTAGCCTGTGATAGGTCCAGCAAGGAGAATGCTGTTCAAATCTAGCAATCAGAGACAGTTGGTACAAAAAACATTTCTTACCTCTTGGAACACACATCATAAGGTTATAAAGTTGGGGCTGCCATGAGCTGTCTTCCTATCACATTGTGGAGACTTAAGTTAAGTAAAAATGAAGTCAAGCATATACAAGATCAGTCATCTCTTTTGCCCAGAAAGACAATAAATTTAAAAAACAACACTCACTTGTTTAAGCAAGCAACAGGTTCAACTCATTGTTTCAAATATTGAGTAGTGACATCTTTGGTGGATAGAATATGGAATATCGCTGATAAAGTAGTAGAAGGCCCAAATAATCAAAAACATGACCTTCCCTGGCTCACAGCTGTTGTTTCAGACTTTATGGTGACAGATCTATTATTTTGTTGTGAGTATTACCCTCTGCTTTGGACTAATCTTAATATATAAATCCTCTGTTGAAGAGCTAACACTTTAATTCCTAAACTTTTACATGACTCTGTAAACCAAAAAACTTTCATCTTCAACAGAAGAAGCATGCTGAGATAGGGGTAGAGAGCACGTTGTGGTGATTAGAACATAGATGGCAAAAATGTACAATGTTCTACATCTACAATGCAGGTGCCCTTGAAAATATTTCTTAACATTTTTGAACTTCAGTTTCCATCATCTGTAGAAAGCAATAGTAAGCTCTATGTCAAAAAGCTACAAGGACAAATAACAAAGAAACAATGTGATATCTAATATATCTGAATATTTATCCTGACTTCCTCATTACTATTATAGAAAGTGTAGCCTTGGAGAAGTTTCTTCCCTTTGGGAGCCTTGGATCCTCATCAGTAAAATGCATACTAATGCCCACTTCATAAATTATTTTTGGTGTGAAATGAGGTAATATGTATGAAATACCCAGTGTTTAATACCTAGTGTTACTTATAGTAACTGTGCTACAATTTATATAACTTATAAGTTAAGATAAATAAATGGCTAAACAGAATGCTTTGAACATATTAGATACTCAATAAATATTTACTTATTTATCCTCCTCCCACCTCGGCCAGTTGAGAAGAAGCAGGAATTGTAAGAGGAAAAGGGTTAGTGGTGTGCTAAAACTGGAATTTACTAACTTGCAAGAACCAGTTCAAGAATATTATAAATTTCCTTGCATGGTGGTGCACACCTGCAGTTCTAGATACTTAGAAGACTGAGGCAGAAGGATGGCAAGTTTAAGACCAGACTGGGCAATTTAGAAAGACTTTTTTCAAAAAACAAAAAACTAGGGGTATAGCTTAGTGGTAGTGTACCCCTGGATTAAATCCCCAGTACCAAAAATAAATATTTAAAAATTTTACCAATAATGTTGTGAGCCAAGATTTAAATACTTTTATTACTAAAATTGAATCCTATAATTCTAAAATTAGTTACATTAACAATAAAGGCAGTTCATAGTAAAAATTTATTCTTTTCTAATTACCTTCCTGCATTTTACTATTACCGACTATGTTCTTGAGATTTTTTTCCAGCTACAGTATCTGCAATGGTGGGAGTGTAATGGTGGGCCACTGCACGTCTATTCCCAGTTTCATGCTCAGTGACATCACATTGGTAGTTTGAAATCAGCCATGGTGGTGGTATTTATACCCTGGAAACCAGCAAATGCTACAAATCAGGCTGTTTTCTCCCCCAGACAGCTGAAACAGATACATATGTCCTAGTCTGTCACTGGAAAAGACATTCTGGGGTGCCAAAGATAGAGACTATCCTCTATTTACAGAACTCCCAAGTCTGTACCAGGCTGCTGTGGGTTCTAACATGACAGCCTTGTTCCAACCTTTGAAAAAGTGCTTTTTTTGAAGTGAGACATAGAAATGACACTCAGATTTTGATACAGTTGGCTTATGTGGGCTGGACAACTTGAGCGCCAGTTCCTACGTGTTACTGAGAACAGAGATCACAATAGCAAGGAAGCAGTCATCAGAGGATGCCTCAGTCACCCTCCACTTTATTCTGACAGAAAAGGAAGGTGGTTAAAAAGTGGTACCACTTAAAATAAGTCAGAGTCTAAATAAAGATTTTGGCAATTAGAGCTGAAAATAGTTGTAATTTTAAGATGTGAAGAACAAAGTACTCTGTTTTTGTCTTGCAGTTGCTGCATTAAAAAATTCAATAGTTATTTGGTTTCAATTTTTGTCCCTCAATGACATAAGAGATAAAGAAGAAAGCAAGAAGAGAGCCATGTAGGAAAAGCAAATCACTTTCAGAAATTTAATAACAGTTCAGAGCAAGGACTTTGAAGTTTCTGTTAAATCACATATTATGACAATTAAGTTGTTGAAAAAGAAAGAATCATGGATAGTCCTCAACTAAATATCTTTTTAAAGCCACTTGAATAATTCAAAGTTGTCTACAGAACAGCATTGAAACAGATGTAATGTAATAAAAACATTTGCTGGGTAATGAACTATTATTCTTCTAACATAAGCAGACCCAAATATTAAAAAGAAAATGTAAAAGCCCAGAAACTATCCATTAAATTCTACACTGATTAAAGAAAAGTCACCTTTTTGGACTAAAATATTTTCAGAGAGTCCATTATAATACATCTTAGGCCCTAATTCATGTTAGACGTATTAGATCAGGAGAGCAGCAATTGATACCCGAAGGGAAGAAGTTGACTTTAGAGAATATTGAATGAAATAATTTCTCAAGAGCTGGGGTATGATGAAAATGGACACATTGTGCTACTGGAGTCATATGTGGCCACCATATAGCTCAACTGTGCTGTCCTACCCAGGCCCTGCTCCTAGTGGACTGTCATTCTACATGGTGAGAGGAGTGTTTTCAGGGTGGCAAAGTCTTCAGGGAATTTTCTAGCCTGCGTTTCCAGTGAAGGCCTGTTCCAGTGAGGGGTATAAACAAGAAGCCAGCCGTGACTCTAGAATAGACTGAAAGCACATGTCAGTGCAACTAGGACTGAAGATGGTTTCATTACTCTCCACCCAACCATGTTCTCTTAAAAAATGGTAACTGGCTACAGATCAGAGAACTTACTCTGTTCATGTAGAATGTGAAATTTTTAGCTTTATTTTGATGTGCTATTAATAGTCTGACCATCTCTATCAATCTACTCATGTAGGCATAGTGTTCTGCTAAATTTCACAACTAAACATATCTTTAGTTTAAATAAAAAACTGACAGATACTGATGAGTTCTCAAGATAAATTTTATTCTCATAAAACACTGTTATCTTCCTTCCAACAGTCTTTTCCCGAGTCTTAGTTCCTCTTGGGCTGCTATGACAAAATACTTTATACTAGAAAATTTATAAGCAGTAAAAGTTGACTGCTTATAGCTCTGGAGGCTGGGAAGTCCGAGATCAGGGTGCCATCATACTGAGTATCTAGCGAGGTCTCATGCTTTGCTTTGCAGGTAGCATGGTCTTGCTATATTCTCCTATAGTGGAAGGAGTAAACAAGATCCCTCAGGCCCCTTTCACAAGGGAACTAATTCCCCAAAGTCTGTCTTTTAATACTATCACATTGGATATTAGGTTTTAATATGCATTGGGGTGTGTGTGCGTGTGTGTGTGTGTGTGCGCCCGCGCGGCCGGGGGGCGGGGGGGGGGTGGGCAAGACATTCAGACCATTATGCTTTATCATCAGTGTTTACCCTAACTCTGAAAACTAGACAGACACATTTTTATTCCCATTTTATTATTGCAACTTTTAGGGACTTCTGTTATCACAATCATCTCTCATTCTTAATTCTTATTTTTTTCTGAAGTAATACCATCTGTAGGGTACTTCTCCATAGCACCATGGCCTTTTGTACCCCTATCTCCCACATGAGTATACTCATACCCATGTATGAGTATACATGTGCACCAAGGCTTACCTAATGAGTTCTACTGAAAGTTTGAGAAAATTTGATATGGTTTGAGAGAGATGGTGTTGAGACCCACAAACAAAAGTAACTTAAAACTAATTCTTAGATATTACTGTGATCAAAAATTCTTGATCATTGTACCACAGCATATAACTAACCTCACTTTTATCACTTGATCCTTTTCCTTCTGTTTTCATCCCTCTCCCAACCCACTATTTATTTCTAACATAATAGCAGTTAGGTCTTTTCCTTGATACCTAATCTTCTATGGAAATACCTTTTGATCCAAGCACCTTATTAAAATATCTCTTCACAACAAGCAAGCAGAAACCCAGTTACTTCTTTACTACATTTTTTATTATATTCTAGCTGTTATTATAAACATTTTTAACATTATCTCATAATCATGAGTCAATCACACAAAGTCAATAACTAGCTTAATGCATGAGTTTTTGAATAGTTATGTAAATTAGTTTCATGTAGGTGTATACATGAAATTCTGTTCTTATCCATAGAAATAGGCATATGCAGCACACTGATTCAGAAAAATGCTCATGAATATCCTCAGGTACTTAGTTTCATGAAATATGGTTGAATCACATGGTACTATCACCACTATTTAATACACCTTTCTTTCCTTGGGGGAAGTATTCAAAATAGAGGAGATAGAATAAGTAATTATTTTGAAAAGTTTGTTTAAGAAAACCACAGTAAATTCAATGTATATAGAACGGACTTCAGAGTTAGAGATTTGGAGCTGAATTCTCATACTACCTTTACTTAGCTTTGTGACAAAGGTAAGTTATTTGAGTCTTAATATACTCTAAAATGGGTCATCAAGTTCTTACTTTAAAAATATCCTAAAACTTAAAAAATGTATGCAAATTTTAACACTATGCCTGTTATAAATTATGTGTTTAATAAATATCAGCTCTTATTATTGGTTTTAGGAAAATATCAAGCATGGTGTGCAACACCATCTGGAGGCTAAGAGAATTTATCTGGACCTTCATTCCACAAAAGCAATTTACCTTATGTGAAGCATTGGTACTTTAGATATTTCCAGATGCACCTAGAAAATTGGGAGGTAAGTTGCTTCTTTGTGTTATATGCCAGTTTCCCATACTATATCTCAGAACTAGCTGGTATCCTCTTATCTACGCAGAATGAATTTCTCTTTTGTGATTTTTGAGAGTGGGTAGGAGGTAGGCAGTTTTCTTAGTTCCCTGCACAGACTATCTAACTATTAAATAATCGGAAAAAAGTGATGCTATTTCTCTTCCCATCCGTGTTACTGACCCTATTTTTTTTTGTTAGTATAATACTTTATTCTCTTTGAACTTATACTGACAAAGTAACATAGTTTTAGTTTTGAGGATTTTTTCCATGTTTTTCACATTTAGGGCAGTTTTTATAAGCTAATATATTAATTAGGTATTGCTTTTGGTTACATATATTGGGGATGCCATCTCATTAACTTAATAAATGTGGATCCACTTTTTCTCATATCATAGGTTAGGTAGTCCCTGAATTGTGAGGTGTTTAAGGAACATAGCTCCTTGTTGCTCTGTGGTCTTCCGTACTTGGCTTTTGCTTTCATGGTTACAATGTGGCAACTGCAGTACTGAGTATCATGTTGCAACCCATGCAGGAAAATGAGAAAGGAAAGACAAAATGAGTTGGTTCTTTTCAAAAGAGTGTTCTTCAAATTCCATCTAAGTTCATTTGCTTAAATTTCATTGGTCGGGATTGTGTCATATGGCCAACCATTTCTGTGAGATATACTGGTAAGGTGAATGTTTTTAATATACTGCCCCTATTTTTTTAAATCTTTTTTTTTTTTTTAGAGAGAGAGAGAGAGAGAATTTTTTTAATATTTATTTTTTAGTTTTTGGCGGACACAACATCTTTGTTTGTATTTGGTGCAGAGGATCGAACCCGGGCCGCTCGCATGCCAGGCGAGCGCGCTACCGCTTGAGCCACATCCCCAGCCCAACTGCCCCTATTTTTAATCAGATCTTACTAATTGTCATTTACTACAAAAGAAATCAAATGTTCTCTAGCCTCAAAACTTCAGTT
Organism: Marmota monax; assembly: GCF_021218885.2. Classification (NCBI taxonomy): domain Eukaryota; kingdom Metazoa; phylum Chordata; class Mammalia; order Rodentia; family Sciuridae; genus Marmota; species Marmota monax. The sequence goes on from NW_026693245.1 coordinate 11,148,482, forward strand.
GACATTACCATTTCTGTATTACCCAGAACAGTGGGCTCTCCATATATACCTGCTAATCAAAGACAGTAATTTTCTGTGATATTCTGATGTCTCTGCCACCTCTGTATGTTTTTGTTACCCATTTCTGGATGATATTCTCCTTAAGGACAATGACCAAAACCTATAAACAATAACAATTATAATGATAATGGAATTTCTCAATTACTGAGCATCTACCATGCCAATTCTTAATATAAGTCAATAAGAATATATTAAAATGATCTTTATAAAAATAGGAAAACTGAGATTCAGGTAAGTTAAAGATTCACTCATGAAAATTCAGCACTTGTCTTGAAAAGCAGGTTCCTTCTTTTGTGTCCACAGTCCTTTTCTCTAACTGTGGCCCAGGGATCTGCATCCGGAATTCATTCCTTAACTGTTTGCAAAGTCAAAGGGACATCAGAAAATTGGAGCATAGGGCATACCCTCTCTTAATAAAAACTATCTAAAATTTATCTAGAATAAAAAGATAGAATGAAGCAACATTTTTTAACAAGTCAACCCAAAGATATATAATTCTAAAAAAGTTTTTTCCACATTAAATTTTTTCTATTTAAAAATTATTTTTTTTATATGGGGTAAAAATGGGAGCTCATAACCCACTTGAATCAAATTGTGAAATATGATATATCAAGAACTATGTAATGTTTTGAACAGCCAACAATAAAAAATTTAAAAAAAATTATTTTTTTTAAAATTTGTCATTTTAAATAAATAATAACATTTTTTCATCATTGTAATTATATCAATACTAATGTGCAGTTGGTCAGTTTTATATGCTAATCAGAATCCATATTTAATTTAAAATATTGAATGCATATATGAATCATATGAAAGTAAGCAGGAAAAGTATGTATATATGCACATAACTATATACTTGTGTAGATGTAGACAATTGATTATTCTTAATGGATGAGCTTAGAAAGATATTCAACTGAATCTGAAAATTAATCAGGTGGTTTTTTGTTTGTCAAAAGAAATAGAGAGTATTTTTTTTCTCCAAAATGCCATGTCAAGTTAATCCGAATACATGAGACACATATGAAAGAATGCAGTCTCTGTTCTCTACTGGAAGATCCCATTGGGGTAATACCTATCATCAAGGCGCCACTAGAATAGAGTCTGCCTTATGCTTTTGACAAGTGTTTGTATAAGTGTTTTTTTTTTTTTTAACAATGTGTTGTGACTTTAATAGGTAGTAAGTTATAACCACTTATTGTTTTAAGCTCCTTGAAACCAAATATCTTCACACAACCATTTTTGATTTTGCTTTTCTAAGATCAGTTTCTAAATTTAGAAAAATGAAAAACCATCTTTCAGATTTCCTGGTAGGCTCCTGGAAAATTCCTAGTATTTACTATTTTACCTGCCCAAAAAGGGATGATAGATAGTAAATTGGTAGATTCAATGTCCTTTGATTAATTCAAAACTATTATAACAGCTTCAATAAAAGATCTGTAAATAAAAATAGAAGTGTGGCCTTCCCCATGTTGATTTTGAAGAGATAAAATTTATTAATATAAATGTTCCAAAGATGGTATACTTTACAGAGTTAACCGGATGGTATTGGTGTCTGTCAATGTCCTCACTATCTATGATGTTCTTGTCCTCAGAGGAAACAATGTTCAGACACCGATAAGGCCCCAACAAAACAGTTTGCTTCCTTCCATTTAGTGATTATTAATTACTGTAGTAAATTAGCAACAGTCCTTCAGCCTTGTCAACAGACAACTTCTGAGTTCTGTCTCGTGCTCGAAAGCTCTGCTAGGTGCTTCAGGTTAGAACGTGTAACTGCAAGAACATAGAATAAATTCAGGTCTTATAAAAAGGACTGAACCCAGTATTCCTAACTACTGATATTTCAATGAAAAAATATCTGAGTATATGCTTCAGATCCTAAAGCTAAGATTATTTAGGCAGCTTTCTCACTATATCAGCAAACTGAGTCTTTAGTTAGGAAAAAAAAATGATTTTATTCACAAAGACTGTAGACCCACAATCCAGCAGAATGTGAATTACTGAATAAGTTGATAAAGGAAAACTATAATTGCTCTTTATATATTATTTATACTGCTAATGGTCTATTACTTACTGGTGTAGAAGGATCACTTTGCCTTTCTTCTTCCTTTATTCTTAATTCTCAACTTGTAGGTCATGCTTTTGGAACTAAAGTGAGACTTAAAAAAAAATGGTGCCTGATTCTCATGATTTCTCAGAATTTTGAAACACATTTATTGCATCTTGTTGAAGAAAATGTCAAAGTACTGTTTGCGCAGGTTAAATAGGAATCCATTATATTAAAAAGAAAAATAGTGTGTGCAATAATCTCCATAGCTGGTGTGTTGTGGTAAAGAATATTAAAGACTAACAATGCTCATTTAACCAGCTATGACAAGCCCACCATTAAGGTGCAAAGATGGACTTCATGTGTTAAGTCAGTTTTTTTTCAAAGCATTCACAGGAAAATCAGCCTTGTACCTGAAATGCCTGATTCACAGAAGAGGGCAAAGATTACTTCCTGGCTTCAAGGACTTTAGCTTATTTTAGGAGCTTTAAAGAGAGAGAAATTCATTTACAGAATTATAACAGGTGAGGAAATTTTTCTTGATCTTGATTTCCCATTCTAAGATAGAAGAGCAAAATTTGAAGTATTTAAAAGTCAAATCCGAGATGCCTTATAAATCCTGTTTAACAAGATTTCTACATGATCATCTAATTCTCTAGGAGCCTATAATTGTTTAAGTTGTTATTCATGGTTTAATTTTTATACAAATATATATTGTGCATTTCTGTACAGCAGGAAATCTAACCTTGAAGTTTATGATGTCACTGCTCCCTAGGGCTTTAAAATAGGTTTTAATTTAACAGAAATCTATTCTGAATCTTCTATCTTTCCTTTTTTGCTTTGTTTAATGCTTATATCATTTCTCATATGTTTTTGAAAAAAGCTTTCCCATCTTAATAATTTCTTTATTACCAAATTCTACATATTTTAACATGTATAATTTTATGTTCACACAAGTCATTTCTTTTACTTTCTGTAAATTCTATTTGGATACCCTTAGCATATCATGTAAGAACCTGTTTATTTTGGCTCCAATCACTGCTTCTACTGCATTTCTCCTACGAATAAAAATATAGACTTTTACATATATGTGGATTTGCAATGTTTCTTCCCCACTTCTAAAAAACGAGTTGAGGCTGTTTATATTTAAAATAACAATGTGAGATATTTGAACCCATGTGGAATATTCTGCTGGATCAAAAAAAATGTCTGAGCATGTCTGACAGATGGCTGGGAGATACCCATCAGAATATTATTTTCATGCTGATCAAGACATTTTTTTTTTGGCACCCAGTAGCTTCTAGAAACAGGGTGCCCATGGGTGTTATACTTTTAGAATATCAGCATTTTGAATGGCGGCATTTTCAGTGGCATTGAACAGAGTGGGTGGTTTCTGGTAAAAGCTGGTGGTATCCAGAAGGAGACAGTTTCTGCTAGAAGTGGCCGAGGTGGCTAATGCGGTGGTGGTACCAAATACAGTTGGGAGCAACCTTTGGAGGAGACAGCTGGTCTACTGGTACTGGAGGCAGATGGTAAGGGAATTATGGGAATGCAGTCTAAGTGCATTGCTTATCACAACTTGCTAAGAAGGAGAAAACTTGACATAGATGCTACTTTAATGATGTCTCTTGAATATCATTAATCTGAAATCTGTTTTTGACTGCAACTTTCTGGAGAATGACTGAAGGGCAGCTATTTTGAGTTTTGCCATTAAGAAGCATACTTTCAACAGTGAGGTAGGAGTGTTGCTCTTCTCTCAAGGAAATGAAATGAAGGGGCATGAATGTTTTCACCGAAACAAAGCACAGATCTTTTCCATAAGAGGTGAGTCACCCCACATCCATGGGCAGAACCAACATTCTTCAGAAAGGACATTCAAGACCACTGAAAAGTGAGACAAATGAAGTCGAGGAGGCGTTTCCTATTAGTGGTTTAGAAATCACTTGATAATTAACATGTCTACAGATAAAATATTCTCTCTTTTTCTTTTCACATTTTAAAAGATTGGTGATAAAAAAAAGTTCATGGAAGATTTCAATTAAATTAACAAACATTCTGAATTGCCTGAGAGAAAATTAGATAGGCATAGCCATTAGTAGAAAATGTATTATTAATATCATTCTGGGAACTCAGAGGATTTTAGGTATTGTTAATTAGAGCAAAAATGCATTGCTATGTAAATGCAAGATGTTAAATGAAAATTACCAAATATCTCACAGTTTAGTCATTTTAGGTATCATTTAGGTATGTCTGCTTTTCTCTACTACACCATTTAGGAGACTCTTGAGAACAAAATGGAAACGGAGGAAGAATGGAGTAAGTAAAATAACTTAATGGGAACCCAGAGTTTCAAGAGACCTTTGACTGAAAAGAGGAATTATCTTTTATTGCTTTTTTTTTTTCTTTAACTTTTTAGTGACACTGGGGATTGAACCCAGGAGCTACAAACCCAGTTCTTTTATTTTTTATTTTGAGATAAGTTTTTCTCTAAATTGGTGAGGGTGGGTCCAACTTCTCCTGCCTCAGTCTCTTAACTTGCTGGGATTACAAACATATACCACTGTGCCTGATGTCAATTCTATTGTTTTTAAGACACAAATTCTTTTTCTTTAATTTGTTAAAATATATTTTTTAGTTTTTGTTGTACTGTTATTTTATTTACTTATTTATATGCAATGCTGAGAATCAAACCCAGTGCCTCACACATGCTAGGCAAGCTCTCTAGCCACAACCCCAGCCCCACAAATTCTTCTTCTGAAAAAAGAAATCTTCTTTTAAATTACCTTTAGTACAGAGCAAATACTGGAGCTAAACAATGGTGTATATTAGAATCTATAGGAATTAGGAGCTAGCTAATGAGGTAGGAAAAACAGCAAGCTAAGAATCTTTTCTTGTCAAATATATGGATGTTTAAGAAGGACGTGCTCTTTATGATCGGAATAAGAAAGATTCATTTTAGTATGGAAAAGGGAGGATGGCCTGAAACGAAACTATCAATTTGGCACCTTATAATCAATGTAGGCATTTTATAATCACCTACATTCAGTGTCATCAAAGAAATATCAAGAAGAAATCCCTGTAAAATATTTAAGCACACACCAGTGTGGGAACATTCCTTTGGGTTTGCACAGTATTCTAAGTATTTTCATAAAATAAATTTTTTTGTAGAATTTATATATCATAATGCAATTGATGTGGATGGTGGGGACACTGAGAGGACTGGTCCTTTCATTTTATAGAAAGATAAGGAAATTGTGGAGAAAAGATGTATGCCAGGTCCTACCAAGACTCAACTACAGATGTTGGAGAGCCTGGGTCTCTGGATTGGTTGATGGTGTTCTTCCCCAAACCACAGAGCATTGCAAAGGAATCTCTGCAAGAATCCTGAAACAATCTAGGCAAAGTTTCTTTCTCTCCTCTCTAATCAACCATGGCATATTTAGTCTTTCTTGTTCTATAAGTTTTATTTGGTAGATTTGATTATGCCTATGTATACATAGCTTCTCCCTGCCACATAGGGACCAAATTCACTTCTCTGCCTGCTGGACAAATGCTTTTGACATTTTAATCTTAATTGCTTCCTTTTTCTTAAATCCAATGAAATCTATCTCATATCCACCACCTATTTAATTCAAACACCATTAAGGTTTTAAATGATAAAAAAATAAATTTATCTTGAGCATTAGATTAAATCTGTCAGTGTTGCTATATGGATATAAATTCAGAATGATTCTCAGAAAGAGATGATCTAAGAAGAAAGAATGATGCTTGCATTGAGTAGTGCTACTATAATGAGGGGAAAGACAGGAGACAGGTAGTCACAAGGTAGAATGAGAAGGGTGAACCTTCTCATTCAGAACCTTCAGAGCTTCAACTGCTGTTATAAAGAGGCAAGGAACAACAAAATTAAGACTCAGAGTAGGACCTGTGTGTATTGTTTGGATATGAAGTGGTTTGGATGTACAATGTGTATTGTTTGCATGTAAAGTAACTGATGTGTCTGAAATTCAGTGTGTATGGAAGGGAGGGAAAGGGAGGTGTGGAAGATGGTGGCCATATTGGAAACAGTCTCATATGCTAAGCTCTAGAATTTGGGGATCAACAAAATCATCAATTATTTGGGTCAGAAACATGGAAGGATTGAAACTATTGGGGGCAGGGTGGTACAGATAGTAACCTAGTAACAGCAATGTGTAGAAAGGATTACAAGAGACAAATGCAACAAATTGTTTCAAAAGGCTAGATGAGAGGCAATGAGAGCCGGAACCAGGGTTTTGCAAATCTGGAAATAAGGAAATTGATATGAATGACAAGATGGAAGTAGAATCAATAGTATTTAGTGTCCATAAAGTTGACTGGGTAATGGAGAAAGTAGGTCAAATAACTAATACTAACATTTGAAGCCTGAAATATTATGGTATTATTAACTTTAACAGGAGAAGTTACAGGTAAAGTTTAAGAATAAAATATGTTGGGTTTTTAAAATTTTGTTTTGTTTTGTTTTTGTTAAATTTCCTCCTTCCCAATCAAGAGTTAATATTACAGAATTGTAGAATATTCAGGTCCAAAGTGACTGTAAAAGACAAATGTTCCCACAAAATCAGGCCTGCGGATGCTTCTTTTTTTCTTTTTTTCATATCTGTTCCATTTAGTAAATATACATCTAGGATCTCTTTTTATTTGCAAACAGGTTTGAAATATTATAAGCTGACATTCTTTTTTTTTCCCACAAACAATTACCCAAAATAGAGAATAGATCGTTTTCTAATCTTTAATCTGAAAGCTCTAGGTGTTTATCTGTGCTACTACAGGTAAGTACTCAGACCTTACAGTTAGTACACAAACAAGGACTATATCATACTTTTACCAAGAAATTAGCATTTTTACATTACTGGAAGTTATTCATATTGCTGATATATGCATGACTCATATATTAGCATGACTCTTTTTATACAGGAGAACATACTAGATACTTAAAGCAGCCAATACGTAGGGTTTTCAACCATGATGGGCAACAAGAGAGAGGTCAAAATGAATCTAGGAAAATGAGATAGACATTTTTTTTTCCCCAACAAAACTGCTGGTTTAAGCAAAACACAAATGTAAAATTTCTCCAAATTATTTTATTTTTTTTAGCAATGAAAGTTCATATTACAAATAATATCATCTTGAATTGAGTGTTGGAGTGTAAGGCCACGAAGCAAACAGATTGTGAAAGCTTTATTTTCAATTTTTTCTTTTGCTGCATATAATACTGCAAGCAAGTTTTCCCTGGCTATTTCTTAGCTCTAGTACAAAGTATATATGCTTTATGTGTTAGATGTTTTATATGTTTATGAATTTATGGATTTTATTCTTCTCTTCCAGCTTTCAATGTAAGATGTTAAAATCTCTGGGTTGGGGCTGGGGCTGGGGCTCAATGGCAAAGCGCTTGCCTCACATGTGTGAAGCACTGGGTTCGATCCTCAGCATCACATAAAATAAATAAAGATGTTGTGTGTCCATCTACAACTAAAAAATAAAAAAATTAAATCTCTGGGTCATATTCAAAAGTGAAAGAATGAAAATCTTGAAGATAGTGCAAACCTAAGTCTAATGATACTTTTAACTGAATTCCTAGTTACAGTTTGGCCTGGCTGTATTGAGCACTTCTAATGTGTCTCGTCATGTAAACCTTTCTCATTTTCTGAATTGGTGGCACTTTTTTCTCTATATTTGCACAGAAAAACTGTGATATGGAGTGCGATTTGAAAAGGTCACGTAGTTAGGACATACAGAACATGGATTTAAATTGAGATCTGTAATTAAATTGCTAATTATCCCCAATGTTGATATATTTCCTCAGATTTAAGTGAAACCATATAAATTATCAGACAATTGTATAAACAAAAAATAATTAACTTGGTGTAGGTGAGACTGTGAATATCCATTTATAAAAGGCAGCTAAATCCCAGCAGTCAGATCAAAACCACTTTGAGCAATTATAGAATCTATAGCTTATAAAAATCTCCAAGTTTGAAGGTAAGTCTGACCCCATCACATGTTTTTAATGATTATATTTATAAAGGGAAGCCACTTTCGTTGTTATTTCTTTGGAATTTCTCTTTATAAACAGTCTAGTTTTCTTTTTCCTTTCTCTTTCTTTCTTTCTTTCCTTCTTTCTTTCCTTCTTTCTTTCTTTCTTTCTTTCTTTCTCATGGATGAAATGACAGTTCCCCTGTAGAGTACAAATAAAGAAATTTGACTTTAAGGTTAAATGAGGACACCACTTCTCTATAGTAGGTAAGCTGGCATATACTGAGTACTATCAAGAAAATGTCATTGTATGTTAAAATAGTTTTGTCAAATGAAAGAAAAATCAACATGTGGATATTTTACAAGATACAAAGGACAGTAACATAAATTCCCTTGTTAAATATCTTATTTTCTCTCATTTTCTCATCCAAGGGTCTCACATGTCACAGATGGTATCACAGGCCTGTCTTAGTCTTTTTCTCATCATTCCTGTCCACCCTGCCCAATGATTTCCAGTGGCAAGCTCTGAGACTCTTCCCAAGGCTTTTCTCTCTTACCAGAGACCACTCAGCCTCCTCAGGACAGATGCAAAAATCACAAGAGTTCCTACCTCTTGGGAGCAGCCTACTAGTGATTCCTGGGAGCTGTGGATCAGTAGTCCAGCTGGCTCCTACCTAACTCTGAATCCTGTTCTATCTGATCTTCCAAAATTCCCCAATGGATCTGAGCCCCTTTTGTCCACTATAGTAACCTGAGTGACAATGCAAATTTTACTAGCTTCTTTCCCTTTTCTGTATCACTTCCTTATGCCTGGGAACATCTAAGTAATAAACATACACCCAAATCCTTATTGCAGTATTTATTTCTGGGGAAACCCAGTCTGAGACATCTAGATATTACCAAAGTCAACCCCCAGATCCTCCTGCTATTACGACCTGTGAACTTACCATGGCATCTTTCCTTAGACAACAAGCCTTTGCTGAGACCCTCAGTGTGCCAGGCACACTGTGTTAGATTCTGGGATTATGTGGTGAATGTGATGACCTGATTTTTAAGGAGCCAGTGCCTGGTGGAGGAGGTAGACAAGTTAAGAAGTGATCTTAGTGTGGTGTGATAAATTCTCAAACAGGAGGCTTCCTGGAATTTAGGAGAGTAAGAAAGTTTTCCCAGAGGAAAAGAAGTAACGTTTATTTAAGCTGAATTCTAAGAATTGGCTATGAATTAGTGAGTAGAGGAACAGAAAAAGGGATTTGGGGAAAGAAGATGCTGTAAGTAGTCGAATCAGCATACAAGAAGGCATGAAATTCGAAAAGGCCCAAAGTGGGTATTGGCAGAGGAATTCACTGAATAAGTATTGTTGGACCTTGAGCATCATTGCATTTCCTATGGACGTTTTGTACATTCTGTTCTGTCCCCGGGGAGTTTACTACTGTGCCCTAGATTGACTGGGTACATAGTGGAAAATTCAGTGATGGTTTGTGTCTGTGCATTACCACACAAATTACCAACTAAATGTAGCTCCAAATTTTATACATTCATTTGATGACATTATATATTTGTGAAGCTACGCTCTTGGGTATCAATATGATAAAGCAAGTGCTTCAGAAAATCAAAGTTGAACAGAAAATAAGAGTGGGAGTTTTCAATCTGATTCCAAAGTCTAAGAAGTTGTTCCCTAGCCAACAGCACACACACACATTCCATTGAAAGATAATTGTGACTATTTAAGAAAACATTTAAAAAGTTCTCATTCATATTTTATGAATTTTGTCTCAACTGGCTACTAAGATAGGATAGAAATACTCATTAAGCTGTTTGGATGTAACAACTTGCAATAAAGAATGCAATAAAGAGAACTTCGGGGCATTTATTTGTGCCTAGGGATAGTATAAAAAAATTATTAGATACCAAGGACTCTGTTAACTAAGGAAGTTTGGGAATCTCTGACTTAGAGCAAGGAGGGCACATAAGTGGCCAAAAGTAAAGTTGGAGAGGTACGTAACATATGGGTCTGAGATGCTTTTCCTTACAAAATGTATCAATTGGTTAAAGACGTAATGTAGGACTCAAAACAATGAAAATGCTAGGAGAAAGCATAGGAGAAACACTTCAGAGCATTGGAATAGGCAAGATTTTTTGGACAAGACCCCAACAGCACAGGATACAAAAGCAAAAGTAGACAAGGTTTAAATCAAACTAAAAAGGTTCTACAATGGAAACAAAGGTGAGCATGAAGAGAAGACCTAGGAAATGGGAAAAAAAATATTTACACATTCTGTATTTGACACGGTATTCAAAATATATAAGGAATTCTTAAAACTGAACAGAAAAGAACTGATTTTAAAATGGGCAACAGACATAATTAGACATTCTTTTTCAAAATAAGTCATACAAATGGCTAACAGGCTCAACCTCTCTTATCAGGGAAAACAAAGCAAAACCGCAAGGAGATATCACCTCACTCAGTAAGAAAGGCTATTATCAAAGCAACAAAAGATAATGAGTGCTGGCAAGGATGTAAAGAAAAGCCAAGACTTGCACCTTCTTGTTGGGACTATAAATTAATGCACTCATGATGGAAAACAGTGTGAACATTCCTCAAAATATTAAAAATAGAACTATCATGATCCAGCCATCCTGCTACTGGGTACATATCCAGAGGAAACAAAAGCATTATGTTGGAGAGACATCTGCACTTCCCCGCTTATTGCCTCCAATATTCCTTCACAATAGCCAAGAAGTGGAATCAACCTGAGAGCCTGCCAGTGGATGAATGGCAGAAGATGTGGCCTATATATACTGTGGAATGCTATTGGGCTGCAAAATGTATGAAATTCTGTTTAAGATAACAGGGAAAGGGAAGACAGGTTAAGTGAAATAAACCAGGCACAGAAAGACAAGTACCATATGTTCTCTCTCATGAGCACAATCTAAAACTCGTGTATCTTACAGAAGTTAAAAATAGAATGGTCTTACCAGAGGTTGGGAAGGAAGAAGGCAGGGATGGGGAAGGTTGATCAATGGGCACTAACTGTAGTTAGACAGGAATAAGAACTTCCTAGTGTGCTATTTCATAGTGGGGTGATTATTGATAGTGATTGTGTACTTGATATCTGAACAAGCTAGAAAGGATTTTGAATGTTTTCACCATAAAGAAGTATTTGAGGAGACAGATTTTAAAAAAATCGAATTATACAATGTATACATGTATTGAAACTTTGTATAACACTCCATTAATATGTATAATTTTTGTGTTTTTATCTAACAGTTAAAAATAAATTTAACTTCAAAATATTTTGGGGGGGGAAGATGATAGGGAGCTTATGAAAGATTTTAAATAGGATAGTGATGTGGGCAGGGACCACTGTATCTTCAACAGAGAATTGATTAGGATAAAATACAGGAGAAGTAGGCAGATGGGACATATGGAAGCAGCAGATTCATGAGGACTGCATTTGCTTTGTTTAGCAATAATATTCAGTGTAAGTTTCTCATTGCTGTTGTAACAAAATGCCTCAAATGTAATGGCTAAGAAAAACTTATCATCATACAGTTCTGCTGACATGGGTTTCACTGGACTAAAATCATGGTGTCCAGAGGCTATGTTTCTTTCTGGAGGTTCTGGGGAGAATCTGTTTACCTTTTTCAGAACTCCTGGAGAAGTTAGGATTCTTTTGCTCATTGGCTTCCTTCCTGCATTCTCACATCCAGTAATGTTGAAGCTCTCTGACTGGTTTCTCTGCCACATTGTCCTCTGGGCAAAGCTAGGAATGTTCACCATTTATGAGGTTAAGTGAAATAATGAGTGCTGGCAAGGATGTAAAGAAAAGCCATTAGGTTGTGTGAACCTAGAAATCAGGACACTCTTCCCATACCCTCAGTCTCATCTGAAAAATTCCTTTTCCTATGTCAGGTACTACAATGACACATTCTGGAGATTAGGACACAGCACCATTGGCAGGCCATCATTCTGGCTACTGTGCTCCCACTCAGAAACACCATCCTGGATATCAAGATGAACTTAGTTCACCTTGCTTTATGCTTTGCTACTCTGACATGCACAGACATTATTAGGCTTCATAGTTATCATGAATCCTCTCTGAGTTACCGACCCTCCTTTCTTGAAACTGAGACTATATCCTGTGATACAGGAGAGCACGTGGTCTTGATGTCATTTGCAGACAAGAGAATAGAAGAACAATGCCATTGCATGGTCTCACTCACCCATCAATTTTAGCTACACTGCCTGAAGTCACTGCCCTACTTGTCACAGGTGTAGAAGCTGACACACAACTTCACTTACTTTCATTATGTACTGGTACAGCTCATGACAGGAGGGTGTACCTAAAGGTCAGATCACCTTCGGGTCTCAATGACACGTGCTCAGTGCTGTCCAGCTCCTCCTTAGGTGAAGTCTTACATGTCCTCCTGAAGTATCTCACTCTGAGAGCTGCTTCAATTATAACTCAGCTCCAAGAAAGGGGAAGTCAGACCCAAAAGCATTTGGTAAGTGTATTGAGTTTTGAGCTGAAATAGTTTGAGAAAGGAGTTAATGCATTTAGTAATAGTAGAAAAGAGAGATGGTAAAATTTGAACTAATTTTAGTTTGGGGAAGAGCCAACTGAAGTTTCTATTCTTAGAGGAAACATAACCCACCACTCACCACTTCCCACTCACCATTTTATTTTAAATGCTGGGGCCGCTTGGGCATGGTTGTTTTTTGAGGAGCTCCTGGCCAAGGTTTCAGTTCACATAATTTTACATGGCATAAACTCAAGACAGTGTCAATAGTAACCGATCCAAGAGTTAAAAATTTTAGCCATAAAGAATGTAAACTCTTAAAGATTTATGTAAATACAAAACATTTATTTTGCATTTAAATCCTAGCAGGTTTTTCTTAACTCTGGCAGCATACTTTTGGTTTCTAGCATATCATCTCTGGTCCAGAGATCCTCTTGTTGAGGGTCTTGATGGTAACATACTTTCCAGACTCCCTAGAAAGAAAAATAAAGTTTTTCTTAGTATTAAGCAGTCCCCCCAATAGGGTAATAAAAGTTACCTTTTAGGCAGCCATAATAATTGAAGCTTTTTCTTTTCTTCTTTTCTCCACAAGGGTCCTATTCTGAGACATTTAAGGAGGAAACTTAGAATGGAGAGCGCGACAGAAGACTGAGAACAATAGGAGTCTATTCCTTATGCACAGCTCAAGGGAAAACAAATATGTCCCTTCTACTCACATCAATCCACACTTAGACCCTGACATGAGTAAATGTGCATGCACACGCGTGCGTGCGCACACACACACATACATTTTAACACAAAATAAGTGTGTAGCATGGAAATGAGAAAGGAGAAGCTACAAGACTCAGCATTGACTCAGAAAAGAAGTGTGAAGTTGGAGCTTCCATTTCTCTGGCTTCAAGTTTCCACATGGAGGGGCTTCCACAGAGCAAAACCCCACTGCCAATCTAGGATACTCCCCAAATCCTCACTCCTTTCTAAGGTAAGGGGGCAATTTAGCTGATTCATCACCACACGTGAGAGTCATTGAACTTCCCCAGTCATGAACAAATTAATCCTGTGAGCACAAAATGATCTGAGTAAGAACAGCAAACCCCCCAGGCACCTGGTGTTGCCTGGAAAAGAAACAGGTGTCACAGTGACATATTCCAACCCTACTACATAATCCAGAAAGAACACTCGCAATCCACACACTGCTGTGATTGTCACGCCTGCATCAAGCTGGGACTCAGGAAACCTGGAGTGATTGTGGCTGAGGTATTACATAGAAAACTGGGAATCACCAGCATGTATATTATCTTCCTATGGAACTCCGATATGTGTAGATAACCAGGTAAGGTGCTTGTGCTCAGTTTGAAGACTGTGATTGACAATTGTCGGGGTGGTCACTACCCAAAGACAAAACACCAACAAAATCTTATTCTTTTATTTTGTTTTTGCAGGACTGGGGATTGAACCCAGTGGTACACTATCACTGAGCAAATCTACTAGGCTTATATACTTCAATTTTTGTATAAATATTTGAATAGAGATATGTTTAGAATATGTAATATGTATAAAACACATACAGTTCATATATAAAAATATTTTCTGGAAAATTTCAAACATACAAAAAGTAGAGACAATGATGTAATGAAATCCCCATGAACCCTTAGTCCAGTTCAATCATTATCTGTTCATAATCAATTTGTTTCTTTTGTACCTCCACCCATTTCCCTGACCCCTTCTTGATTATTTTGAAACAAATACCAGACATGATATTATTATATATGTATTTCAGCATTTGCTTCTAAAAGACAAGAACCCCCCTTTTAAATATAACCACAGTAGTATGAACCCACTTCACTCTTTGCCCCTCACCACTCTAAATCAACAATTAATTTCTTAGTATCACCAAATATCCAGCAGGGTTCAATCTTCAATTGTCATACAAATGTCATTACTTTTTAGCAGTTTATTTATTTATTTTGAATTGGAATTTTAAAAGTGTTGTGTATTTTGGAAGTCATTAACATGCATATTGGGAATGGTTTGCTATAATGTTCCACTTTATCTTTTTATTATTCTTGAAGTGTTTGTTTGCTTCTTTTTGTTGGTTGTCAAGGAGAATCGGTTGCTTGTCTTGTGCTGTCTTCCGATATCCTGGAATTTCCATTATTGTATACTCTTAGTAGCATTTAATATGTACCTTTTCTATAAACCTACAGCTATCTATAGGTATAAAAGTCAATATTTTGGCAATTCTTCATAAATGTTTCGATCACTTCTAGTAATGACATAATATCCACTTGTCTTTCTTTTCTAACGTTAGTAGCCATTGATAATTATTCTCTAGATCCATTGGTTTAATATGAGATGCAAAATGGTTACATATCTTCTCTATTCATTAATAAAACTTACCCTCATCAAACTACTTGTTTACTTTGAGGTATAATTTGTATGTGAATAAACACTTTATTTATCAGTTTTTTAAAAAATGAGTTGATGGTAGTCAATGGCATTTTCTTTTTGAGTAGAATTAATAGATCTAAATATATCTAATTTGTAAAGTTTATTAAAGTTATCATTCTTTGTTGATGCCTATGTTACCCCACCCAAGTTTGGACAGTGAAAACCTGCAAAAAAAGTAGACATAAATCATTGATAGCTTTCTTTTTCAGTATCATGAAAAGAGATAGTCAAAGTGCATGTCAAGATAATAAAAGTCAAATATATTTTTCAAACCCAGAACTATCCTCTTCTTTTAAAATATTTTTGATTCTCTTTTATGCAATAAGCATATTTAGAGATGAATATCTAGACCCTTATTTTTACTAGTTTAATCTTTTAAAACATTTTGGTGGATACAGTTATAAAATAAGTATTAAACACAAATACATTCAATTAAAATTAAGAACTACAAAATTTATACTTAATCTTAGCAATCTTCCTTCCAAATCCCAAATCTTAGTTTTCAATAATGCTAAATAAATCACTCAAGTGCTTTATTTCTTTTTTGAATATAAGGCACAAATAACAGGCTTAATATTACTTCCAACAATATGTGAAAAACCATTTAAGGTTTTTTTTTCTAATTAGTTATACATGACAGCAGAATGCATTTTGGTTCATTTTTTCACAGTTCTCTCTGTGCTTATAGATATGATTTCAAATTACTGTGTTTTAGTCATTTGGAATAGCTCTTAGTTTCATCAACTGAATACAGAGATTCATATTATCACATTTTGCTTTTTTTAAAAGTTAAAAAAAATGTCTGCTCTTCCACATAGATAGTTGAAAAAATGAAAACACAGGTTCCTCATTTGGAGAAAATGTTCAAAAATCATATATCTGATGAAATAAAAAATCATTTATAAGATAATCTAAAAACTTGTCTAGCTGGGCATTAGATTACATTAAGGAATGATTATCTTTTAGGTTTGACAAGGTTCTGTGGGTCTTTAAAATGTTTCTGTTGGTGCATTACAGTTATACATAATACTAGAGTTCATTTTTGCATATTCACATATGCATGGAAGATAATTTGCTCCATTTTAATCCCCAGTGCTTCCATTTTCCCTCTCCTTCTCACTTCCCCTGCACCCCTTTCTCTACTCCACAGGTCTTCCTTTCATTTTTTATTGTTTGTTAATTGGTGATTCATAGATACTCAAAATTCACTGTAGTATATTCATATATGTACACAACATAATTTGGTCAATTTCATCCCACAGTTCCTCCCTGTTCTCATCCCTTCTCCTCCCCATTAATTCCCTTCCACTTCACTGATGTCCTTTGATTTTCATGGATTCACCCCTTATATCACTCTGGCTTCCACGTATTAGAGAGAACGTTCAACTTGTGACTAAATCTAGCTTAATTCACTTAGCATGGTATTCTCCAGTTTCATACATTTGCCAGAAAATGCATAATTGCATTCTTTCTATGACTGAGTAAAACTCCATCATGTATATATACCACATTTTCTTTACCCATTAATTTGTTGATGACCACTTGTGCTGATTCCATAACTTGACCATTGCGAATTGTACTGCTATAAACATTGATATGCTTATATCACTATAGCTGAATAATATGCTGATTTTAGTTTCTTTGGTAAATACCAAGAAGTAGGATAGCTGGGAAATATGATGGTTCCATTTCTAGTCTTTTGAGGAATCTCCATACTTTCTAAAGTGGCTATACTAATTTGCACCACCAACAATGTATGTATGAATGTACCTTTTCCCCTACATCCTTGCCAGCATTTATTTTTATTTGTATTTTTGATGATTGTCATTCTAACTGGAATGAGATAAAATCTCAGTGTAACTTTGACTTGCATCTCTCTGATTGATAGGGATATTGAACATTCTTTTCACATATTTTAGGTCATTTTTACTTCTTGCTTTGAGAAAGGAAAGGTTCATTTTGTTCTTTGCCCATTTGTTGATTTTATTTGTGCTGTTTTTTAGTTATTTATATTTTCTGGATGCTAATGCCCTGTTGGTGGAATAGCTGGTAAAAATTTTCTCCCATTCTGTAGGATCTCTCTTTGCTTTTTAATATGATGTTATCCCACTTACTGAGTCTTGGTTTTATTTCTTAAGCTTTAGAGGTTCTGTTAAGGAAGTCAGTGCCTGTGCCGGTATGCTGGATTGTTGACCCTTTGTTTTCTTTTAGCAAAGTTTTTGGTCTAATTCCTAAGTCTTTGACCCACTTTAACTTGACTTTTGTGCAGGGTGAGAAGTAATGAATCTTCTAAGAAAGAAATAAGAAAAATAATTCTGTTTACAAGAACCTTAAAAATGGAAAATAAGCTGGGTGTGGTGGCACATGCCTATAATCCCAGGAAATCTGGAGGCTGAAGCAGGAGGATTGAAAGTTCAAGGTCAGCCTCAGCAACTTAGTGAGGTCCTAAGCAACTTAGTGGGACCCTGTCTTAAAGCTTAAAAAATAAAATAAAAAATTAAGAAGGGGACTAGACTGGAGACTCAACTCAGTGGTAAAGTGCCACTGGGCCAATCATCAGTACTGAAAAGAAAGAAAGAAAGGAAGGAAGGAAGGAAGGAAGGAAGGAAGAAAGGGAAAATATTTGAAAATAAATCTAACCAAGGAGGTGAAAGATCTCTATAATGAGAACCATAGAACACTGAAGAAAGAAATTAAAGAAGACTTAGAAGATGTAAGTAGAATTAATATTGTCAAAATGGCCATATTAACAAAAGCACTCAAAGAATTAATGCAAATCTCATCAAATATCAATAACTTTCTTGACAAAAACAGAAAAAAAATATAGCAGTCCTAAATTTCATATGAAAGAATAAAAGATCCAGAATAGTCAAAGCAATACTGAACAAGAAGAGTAACACTGAACACTGACAAGAAGACCATCACAATACCTGATCTGAACTTGTACTACAGACCTAAAGTAATACAAACAGCATGGTATTGGATTCGAGGTAAACATGAAGACCAATGGAACAGAAGGGAAATCACAGAGACAAACGCACATAAAGACACTCAACAAAGGTGCCAAGAACATGTGTTAGAGATAAGATAGCCCTTTAAACAAATGGTGCAGGGAAAATTGGATATCTATATGTGGAAGAATAAAACTAGGTCCATACATTTTGCTTTTGATATTTATGGTTTACATTTTAAATTTCAATTTTTTATAATTATATAGAATATTTATGTGGTTCTGAAATCAAATCTATAAAACAACTTATATTCATGGAAGTTTTATTTCTGTTTTTGTCACCTCTATATTGCTTCTTTCTTAAAAGGTAGCACTTTATTATTATCTTTGTTGTTATTATAATTTTAATTAAATATAAATGCAAATCATGGCATAGTATACACATTTTTACTGAACCATATACTCTAGAGATTGCTCCAGAGTAGAATATAGATACATATTAATCATTCATAGTATAAGTACATATATTTCCATTGTGGTGTTGTACTATAGTTTATGTGATCTGTCCCTTGTTTACATATATAAAAGATGTATTTATGTCTTAAACTCTAGCATTTATGAATGTGATCTTATTTGGAAACGGGGTCTTCGCAAATGCAATTAGGTTCATACAAGGTCATGTTTCTATATTAGGTGGGCTTAAATCCAATATTATTGGTGACCTTTAAAGAGATATATGCAGGGAGAAAATGACCATGTGAGATGGAGGCAGAGATCGGAATGATATAGCTATGTGCCAGTAATACTATGAACTAGAAGAGACAGAGAAACATTCCTTACTACAAGGTTCAGAGAGAGCATGGCACTATAGACACCTTCACACCTCCATTTCGAACTTACAAGCTTCAAAAATACGTTACGATAAATTTTTGTTATTTTAAGCTGTTCAATCTGTAGTAGTTTGTTATGGCAACCCTCGAAAAATAGTACATCTACTAATGGCCATTTTGGTAATTATTAGTCTTTTGCTATTGCAAACAAGGCAGTGATGAAAGGCTTTGTAAATATATAATTTTGCAACTTTTTCCAGATGGATTCCTAAAGATGAAATTGCTGGTCAAAGGGTAAAATTATTTGTAATCTTGAAAGGTATTCTGAAGTTCCCTTCATAGAGGTGTTTATCATTTTGTTTGACACCAGTGATCTTCAAAATGTGCCTATTTCCCTATACATAAAATTTTGCCTGTGTGAAAGGCAAAAATATTTCTGATGGGCAAAAATTATTTTTAATTTTAATTACCTCTTATTAGTGAGATTGACCATATTTTCATATACTTAACATTCTTTTGTAAGTCCCTTGTTGTAGTAAGCCACCTGTTCATAAACTTAGTCAATTTTTCTTTGATGTTAAATGCTCTCCTCCTTGTGTCTAGAGGTTATTTTTATATTAGGGCTATTAATCACTTGAGATATGTCAGAAAATTTTTCTTAGTTAATTTGTCTTTTTATTTGCTTGTGGTAAGTTATTTGTTTATTGTCATCCTTAACATATTTTTAAGCTCCCTATTAATTGGATTGAAGTGTTTTGATATATAATCAATTCAGGTAGAATCTAGATACTTTTACATTAAGGATAAAAGCTAATATAGAGGACTTTTTAGACAATCCTTCAAACTTTTTTATAATCTTGCTGTACAGTCTTGTTTTCATGCCTCAAGTTGATTTTGTTGAACGCTGACCAAAGTTGTAAGTTCTTTGGCTTTTTAAATCTTTAAAAAATTGACATTTAAATATACCACACTTACATTTCAATAATTCAGCTTTTATCAAACACTAAAAATTTATTAAGGCCTGTGACATAGCAGTGTATTTCTCCTTCCTTATGAATTTGTCATCTAAATCTGATCTATTTTATCCATATTCTGCACATAATTCTCTTCATAACCTTGGACAAGTGTACTTCAGCTCCTGTTTTTGCAAGATGAGGTGGCTAGAATAAAATATCTCTAAAGCCCATTTCAACTCTCTGATATATTAATCTGCTTCTGTTATAAAGTTCTCACAGGTTTCTTAGAAAAGTCTTGAATCAATCATATGTCTTGGTATTTGGACAAAAATCAACTTGAGTACCTCTTAATCAATAGGTGCACAAACAGATTTTCACATTGTCCCATCCCTTTCCTGCTCTTAGGAGTGAAATGCAGAGAGAATGGCAGGGTGAGTGTGTGTGTGGAACACAGTGGTGTTGACAGTGTGTGATTGACAGGTAGGGAGAAAAGCTAATTCTTGGGTGAGCAGCCTTCATATGTGTATATATGTCTCGAAGAAAGGCTTCTTCAGGATGAGCTGTGAAGTGTTGCCATCCTCCCTGAAGGTGACAAAGAGGCAAAAGCAGAAAAGGAGGTTCACCAAATTCCTCCTTGGCTGACATTCCTGCTGATAACTTCCCAGGTCAATTTGGAAACTAAACTCCAGATAATTTTGCATTGCACTCCATCATGCCCTATTCTTTTCCTTTATATAAATCATACATAAGGCCACAAGTTTTACATTTGTTTTTATGCATCTAGTCCCTCTGGAGCCAGATTGCAAACTACCTAAAAAAAGAGATCAGATTTTGTTTTACTTTAAAC
Organism: Marmota monax; assembly: GCF_021218885.2. Lineage (NCBI taxonomy): Eukaryota > Metazoa > Chordata > Mammalia > Rodentia > Sciuridae > Marmota > Marmota monax. Next base: position 11,169,156 of record NW_026693245.1, read on the forward strand.
TAATGTATATGTAATGAATCTTACTTCAAATTTATTGTATTTTCAACCTGAATTTATTATTTAAGAATTTTACCACATTTAATATTACTTTAGTGTAGTTGATCCTCATTATTCATGGATTTCCTATTTGCGAATTCATTGACTTGCTATAGTTTATTTTGTAACTTTAAACTCAATACTCCTGACATTCTAGTAGTCATTTCTGGACATAGGCATACACAGAATGGGGGAAAGTGAGTTGTCTGATGTGTACAAAGCAAAGTCTCCTGATGTGTACATCTATGTCCAAGGTTCCCGCTGAAGCTGAACAAGGTCATGATTTGCTTTCTGGATTCAGATCTCCTACTGCAAACAAGAATACTTCTGGTGATCTATTTAATGTCACATTTTTTTTCTTGTGCATTTTTGTGCTTTTTGTTAATAGTTTTGCTATTTATAATGGTCACCAGTAGAGTGCTAAATGGCTCTCCAGGGTTTCCAAGTGCAAGAACCCACAAAAACACTCATGTTACATATGCTTTCCTCAGGCATGAGTTATGCACTGTTGACCATGAGTTTGATGTTAATTAATCAATTAATCAACAATATATATTCAGTATGCTTCCTTTGAATAGAAACACTTATAAAACAAGGTCATATAATTCTTTGATATAAATGTCACTAGAGACTGGCAGAAAACTAAACTTGTATTTCACCTATGGAGCAAAAATTCAATATTTGTTCATTCATCATTTATGAATATTCTTAAGACATAATTACTTTGAATAAAGAGATTTAACTATACTTAATTTTAGCTTATTTGAAATTAATGACTATCTAAACTAATGAGTATCTCTACTTGTCATATACTTGGTTAATAATAAATGTTGTATGAGGATTGTGTTCAGACTCATGATCTTGATAAAAGGACTTTTTGGGTTAATTGGTGATTATGGTTAATAGCCACTAATTGGTAGGAAGGATTGTGCCATTATAAAGAACATGCCTCATAGCTTAGCTCCACCAATTACTGGCTGACATACCTTATGTAAACTTCTTAGTATCCATGCCTCTCTTTCTTTATCCATAAGAAAGAGATTATAAGAGACTTACTTTGCAAGATGACTATAGGTTCTAGATAAAAGCTTCTAGTAAATAAACATGAAACATTTCCAAAGCCAGTTATCATTATGTAAGAAAAGATTGCAAGTCTGGAAGTCAGGAACCTGTGACTCAGTATCTGCTGGTTGAGTTCCCTCACCCCCTCAGTATCTGTCTCAGAGTTCTTTTTTAAATTGAAGATGTGGACATTTTCCAAACTCTTTTCTGTTAATAACATTCTAAGGAACATGTTATGATCATTGGGAGCTCTGAAGAGATTTGAAGGAAGTTGGGAATAGATGACTGACTGCGTCCTGCATCCAGCAGGACAACACCCTGATCATGGTCCTGGTCCGTGCAATGGTCTTATTTTCGCTCAGATCCTGAAAGCTGATTCTATCTGCAGGGAGAGTTTGATATTAACTTGAGGTCTTCTCTGAAGTATAAACTAGTGTTCCTGAGAATTAAGGGATATCTGAGAATTCCTTAGACACATTCCTAAGAGGATGATAAAATTTGGAATTTACAAATAACATGTAGAATGAACACTAACTTGGCTCATTTATTCTAAATAAATATATCCTTATAGATAAAGGCTCAAATATCCACACACTTCCATGAATCATCAAAATTTCATTATGTTTAATTCTGAAGGGGCACAAACTTATAGATCACATCGTGTGACTCCTAAGCTTTTATTTATTCAGCAGTGAAATGGTGGTTTCCAGATCCTGCCTTAGGACCCATATGACATTAGTGCAACAAATAATGAATGTAAGAAAAGTTTAGTACTTGTATCGGTTTGGTTTTTGTTAGTGTAAGAAAATTCTTGAAACAGGTTAACTTTGGAGGCTAAAACTCCAAGATCAAGTGTCCCCTTTGGTTTGACTTCTGGTAAGGGCCTCCTGGTAGATAGCATCATAGCTGCCCAAGTGTTTGTGGGAGGAAGGGGTCATGTTTCAAAACACTAAGCCAGAGAGTGATTCAAAGGTTGGTCTCACTCTTTTAACAACTTGCTCTCAGGAGAGTTCAGGGGGCCATAAGAGCATAGTGCCCTCTTCCATTGGAAGTGTCCCCAATAATCTAAGGACTTTCTAAGGACTCTCTACCTCTTAAGGGTCCCACTTCTTAGCACTACCACACTAGGAACAACCTCACAACACAGGAAAATTACCTTGAGGGACATTCTCCATTGATACCCAGACCTTAACAATACTGTTTATTACAGCCTACTGGAAACAAAGTAGCTATTACCTAATGACAATAGCAGGTAGGTCTATTACATACATACAGATACTAATGGAAAACTCAAATTTCATTTGGATTCATCATTTAAGAAATTAATTTTAAAAATTAGAAGTTTTGAAAATAGTAATACATTGTGTAGTGAGGAAAAAGCCTGTTCCCTTTTGTTCTTATGTTGAAACATCCAGTTCTTTCCCATGTCCCAGGAATACTGACCACAACAATAAAATCTGATGTGTATGGATTCTAGCACTATCCCCCACTCCAAAGAATAGATAATAACAAAATAATTATCTAGACATTCATTGAGTCACAAAATAAACTATTTCCATGAATACCCCTTCTCTGGAATGAAGTTTTAGTGTTGAATAATAAATCTATACTTCCAAAGCCCAAAACTATAGGGGTTTGTGTCTAAAATTGACATCTGCCTTGTTAGGGTTGTGAATGACAAAACAGCCAACATCCTGGTAGCTAAGAGCATATTCATAGTAATTAAAATTATTTTGGCAAATCCCTTTACCAGGAAGCAAATAAATAACAGGAAGCCAAAACTATATGGTGGAAATGAACAGCTTCATTTTGTGGAGGTAAATATTCTGTTCAGTTGCTGAAACGGCTTTCCCTGGATTCAAGGCTGATTCCTTCCACTTGCATAACTGTCACAGTGAGAAACAGGCTTTTTCAAATCTCCCCATGGTTTATTCCTAAAGTCATTTTCCAGGAGCAGCATGATGACTCATCCATAAGCAACGACCTTGTAGATGTCATCTAAAGGAAACTGTAGAACTTTTATTTAAATTGATAAAAACATCAAAGAGTCCATGGAAAACTCAAAGCAACCTTGCTTTTTTTGCTTATTGCCAACACTAATTTGCTTTGGACTGCTGCTGTTGCTGTTGTTGTTTCTTATTTGATTTTCTTTTTTATAAAAAAATATATTGGCTAAAAGTAAAAAATAATATGAACAGAAAATATCTTCAAATGTCTGTTGTAGGAAAATTACCATTTTCTGTGGCCTACCAGAACTCCCAAATAGTCTGAAATATATTTATTTAATGTTTAGTGAAAGGGCTATTCACACAAGGGCATTCCTGCAAGAAATGTAGTAAAGGGTCTTCTTGGCTTTTACATGAAGTCTTATATTCTTTTTTATATAGGTTCTATTTAGTTATACAGGACAGTAGAATCCATTTTGACATAATTACACAAGCTTGGAATATATCTTGTTCTAATTCAGACTTCACTACTTCTTCTTCCTCTTCCCCTTCAACACTCTCTGCTCCTTTCCCTGTATTGATCTTTCTGCCATTTACCCATAGTTGTTTTTTTTTTTTTAATTAAGTTAATATGGTTGTACATGATGGTGAGATTCACTGTGGTATATTCATAAATGTACATAGGAATGTCATGTCAGATTCATTCCACTGCCTCTCCTTTTTCCTTACCCTCTCCCTTCCCTTTAACCCCATTTGTCTACTCCACTGAGATTCTAATAACACCTCCTTCAAAGGATTTAAAATCAGCATACTACAGTGACACAGCCAAATTAATATTTATAGCAGCACAATTCACAATAGCTAAGCTATGGAGACAACCTAGGTGCCCTACAACAGATGAATGAATAAAGAATAGGTCACACACACACACACACACACACACACACATACACACATGGAGTATTGCTTAGCCAAAAAGAAGAATGACTATGACATGTGCTGGTAAATAGATGTATCCGGAGACAAGGCTAAGTGAAATAAGCCAATATCTCAAAAAACCAAAGATCAAAGATTTTCTATGGTTTGTGAAGTCTTATATTCTTAAATCTGTTTCTGCCACTAGCCAGCCATGTGATTTTGGTAAGTCAATTAATTAAGCACCGTCATTTCTAAGTTATTTTCTATATCTACGCTCCTTCTCCCCACCCCTGAAAAAAAATATGATTCTACAAGAGAACATACAGAATCATGGCCCATTTCAGTTAGAAGTAGATTGGGAGAGGGATAGAAAGCATTTCTGATAAAAAGTAAATAACTTTGAAAAGCTTAAAACATCTATTCCCTCAGCACCCAAGTTAATTTAGTTAATTTCTTGTTTAAAATAGCATGCTAAATCTATTATCATTCAGTATTTTGGAGATTCTAAATTATGGTCCATTGGGATATCTTTTATGCCATATCACAGAAATGCACATTTGTGGTAGATAAATACTTTAGCCAGAAAATACAGATGACCTTGGCAATATGGCCAATAATCCAGAAAATCTGGGCAGATGTGCTTCATGTGCTTATCCTAGCAAAGAATTTAGATTCCTGTTTAATATTTGAATGTCAGTGGCAGTCCCGTAGACAGACATACAAAGGCATACAAACATAGCCACAAGAAGTAAATTACAAAAAGATTAAATTGTTTCTTGAGGTAGGAAATGATAGTACTGGTTAAGAAGTAAGAAGCAGCTCTCCATGGGGTCCACCTTCTGAGATTCCCCACAGATCTTCTTTTCATCTGCTTCTGAAACCTGGCAGTTCAGTGGAGAGCCATGATCCACAGCACCAGAGTCTTGTGTCCTAACTGTGGCTGCTTCAGACAACCCTGAGGCTCTGTGACTGAAGTTCAATTGGAGCTGCTTCCAGGGACTGTGGACCTTTCTGCTACTTTGAGATTCAGACGAAGCCCAACGTTTCCCTGCAGGGGTGGAATTTGGCCTTTCAAATTCAACCTCATGAGGTAAACATGGTATCAGTTAGAGACTGGAAATGAGAAAATTCCAGCAGTGAAATGTAGTCTCTTCCGCTTTGTTAGATTGTGGGACAATACCAGGGCTTCCAATTGCCTGGATACCATTTCACTCTCTGGAGTCTACAAAGTCCTCCCTGCAGGCTCAGCATTCAGTCCATTCTCATGTTTCCCATTGCTCAGCATACAGCTTCACACTCAGGGGATTCCCAAGAGATGCTTGTTTGCCTGCTGAAGGAAGAATATAACATTTTTCTCTTCCATGTTTAAACTATGATGGCATGACTAGAGCAAAACTATCATGGATAATGCGATCTTAATGATCCTCATGGCCTCTCAACCTGTTGACATGAAGATAATACAGAGAAAAAAAACAACAACAACAGTAAGGTTGGCAAAGACAATCTGAAGTATACAATTTCCTGACCCTGACTAGAACTGTGACAGGCCTCATCTTTGAGGGAATTAATATGCATGACTGTGTAAAATATTTTATTTATTTATTTATTTGGGTGCTGGGGTTTGAACCCAGGGATACTTGACCACTGAGCCACATCCCCAGCCCTTTTTAGTATTTTATTTAGAGACAGGGTCTCACTGAGTTGCTTAACTTTTGCTGAGGCTGGCTTTGAACTCATAATCCTCCTGCCTCAGCCTCTGGGATTACAGGTGTGCACCATCTTGCCCAGTGTGAAGACATTTTAAATGACTTCTAAAAGTCTTTATTTTTCTTCCCTCTTCATTTACTTCTTCCTTTTTGATAGAGAAGAGCACTTATCCCCTACTCCTCATGGACCATATTTGCTTCACAGCATGAAGGGAATTTCTACCTCCCTGCAGGTGGTGTTAGTGATGGCTATCTACCACTCCAGCCAGCCAGCTTTCCTGAAGTCATCAAAATCAGGCAAAGATACCCCAGACTCTGCCAAGATTCTCATTTGCCTCCTTTCTCTCCCCAGCATTGCTGTCACTACTTTAGGAGAATATCGGAAAAATACAAAAATCCTTAGCACCCACCCTGGTGCTCCCTACTCTATCACCCCGTTCCATTCTAGTGCCTCTGCGCCTGGACCATTCCACATGCATTTTATTTCTGTGCTCCACCCCAGCACTCCAGCATTCTCAGGTTGAAATCTTGAGCCTTTTAGTTACCGGTTAACTGTGGCTCCAACCCCACCCCCATTCATTAGATTCTCTTATGTTTCCAACGTATTAGTTCACCAATGGGAGCAATTCTTCAAACCCATCTGGACTCACCATTGGCTCCCTTTTTGAGGTCAAGTCACTTTCCTTCTTACCCAACTTAGATTTCACACACTTTCTCTATTCTCTTTATTGTATTTGCCTAGGAAGTTTTCAGCTCTGCTCAAATTTAACTCTTAAGCTATTCCTCACTTAAATCCTTGTGGATGAACATGGCTAGAGAAAAATGCACAAACATTATGACAAATTGTGATTAAAATTCCCAAGCAAGCCTCAACATTGCCAGGGATCCCTACTCTATCACCCCATTCCATTCTAATGCCTCCCATCTCTCCCCAAATCTTTGAGAAAGATAATTTTATCTCTTCACAAATGCCCCAAACATTTCTTTTTATTATTTTTTAAAAGAAAATCCTTTCACATCAGCAGTTGACAAAACATAAGTTCAAGGTACAATTATGAAGAATTTCAAGACTCTGATAGCCGTGCATTGTGCCATTCCTGGGTCACTTCTAAACACAGGGCTCTGTGTGCCTGAATTGGCTGTAGGTCCCGCTCATCTTCACACCCAAGAGGGAGGCCAGGAGAGGGTAGCTGCATTGCAGGCCTGGCAGCACAGATCCATCTATTCCTTTGTTTTCTGCATGCTGGGACACAGGGCAGGTAGCTGGAGGCCAGTGGAATCTATCTTCATGTCATACTATCTAGTTACAAATGGACAATTGGGAGTTTAAAATAATATTGATGATTCAGGCTTAGGAAGGGGTGGGGCACAAGAGAGTACAGCAGACATCATGAACATTTATGAAATAATGAAATCTCATAAGCAATAAATCAAAATTTCAAATGAATAAAAAAACTATTTGAAGTATAGATTTATATTTATAGTATAAATTATGTTGTAAACCATGAACTCTTTAACCTAAGTGTATTGTGTGACTTGACAAGTTAAATACTGACCATGCTATCTACCTACCTATCTCATATGTCTAAAAATATATATCCAATAATTACTTAATTCTATAGTTATTTAACATATATTTAGTGAAAATAAAGAGAATAATTCCATGCCACTATTAATAGAAAAATATTGAGCAAAGAATCCCATTATAGGTAAATATATATATGATATATATTAGATCTAATAACATTTCATTAAATAAGTTATACACTTAAATGTTAATGTCATATTTTGAAATATTGATATCATATTTCATCAAATATACTATATAAATTTATAGAATTAAAGATGAGACAAGGACAAAGGCAAAAGTATACCATAGAAAATTGGAATTCTTATGTGTCAACTTAAATAGTCAACAACCTCTAGAATGTAACATTTTACTTAATACACATTAAAGGTTAAATAGTACTTTGGATATATATGTGAAGGGCTATTTATTGCTAAAATATTTCTCTCTGAAACATCATTAACACCAAGTAGCCAACGTTTTTATACTTGAACACTTTGATTAATGGGGAACTTGCTAGCTCTGAAGAAAGCTTCTTGGTTAAAATGGTATCTCTCCAACACACACATACCCATTCAAAGACAGAGAAAAAGAATTCTGAGTAGGTATGTAGTGTAGAATATACACACACTCTTTTCCCCCAAAAGATGTTGAAAGTTTGGTTGAAATAAATTAAGATCCCTTATTTATAGACTTATTTAGTGAAAACAACATGTTTTAAAACTTTGAGAAAGTAAATATAATGCACCAATAAAAATATGGGGGAAAAACATGAGAAGAGAGGTAAGAAGGCAAAAAACATAAACAGTGAGAAAGAATAAGAGTGCACTTTACAGAAGTAAATCAACAAAGCTTAAACAGTACACATGTGGGGTTTTATGAAATTTTTTTGTTTTAATATGTAGTTGTCTGTGCTTTTATACAATAATGTCTTGGTCACCACAGAATTGCACCCTACAGACTACTTTCAAAGGGTTCCTGGCACAGAATTGTGAAATGTGTCCTGGAACCTGCCTAGAAGAGTGGTGGTTTACCTGTGGCAAAGCCCCGGGATACCTGAAGCATGTGCCTCTGAGGAGGAGTCAACAGGTAAAGACTCCCTGAGCCCTCTCCAGACCCATCTTTTGGGACTTATAACACTAGCCAGGAAGCTGGAGGGAGAGCACCTTTGACAATTGTTGCTCCAGAGCTCAAAATGTTAAGTTTGACAAAAAGCAGGTGTTTAAAAAAAGATCAGTTGCGATTTAATTCATAAGACATTGTGTTAAGTCAGGCACAGAAGGGCAATTACCATATGATCTCGCTTATCTGTGGAATCTAAAAGAATTGATCTCATGGAAATAGAGAATAGAATTGTGGTTACTATAGGCTGAGGAGGGGAGGAGTGGGGAGAGATTGGACAACTAGTAGGAAGTCAGGTTAGCTAAGAGGAGTAAGTCCTGATGATCTATCACAGAGTAAGATGCAATAACTAAGAAGAATGTACTGTGAATTTCAAAATAGCTAGAAGAGAGGATTTTGAATGTTTCACTCCAAAGAAATAAGTTGAAAGCTATGAATATGCTAATGCTGAATTGATAATTATATAATTTATGCATGTATAAAAATATTACTGAGTACCCCATAATTATGTATGATTATTTTGTGTCAACTAAAAGTAAAACTTGTTTGTTTGTTTTTTAAGTTTTCTTTTTCTCTATTTTCCCTTTTGAGGTTAGGTCCCACTGTTATCCCTGAGGTGTGAACTCCATTGCTACAGCAATAAATAAATCTAAATTTGTTGTCTACCAAAAAAATATTGAAAACTCATCTGTCTCCTGCCAGGACATACCCTAATTATAAAATACAGTATTTCTCCTTTATCCTCAGGAGATACGTTCCAATCCCCAATGGATGCCTGACAGCATGGATGGTACTTGCTGTGGTTTTGATGTTGAATGTCCCCCAAAGGTCCATGTGTTTTCCACTTGGTCCCCAGGTGGTGCTATTGGGGTGGCAGACTTTAAGAGGTGGGTTCTTATGTTAGATCCTTTTGCTTCCTGACCATGACGTGAGGAGTTTCTCCACCAGGTGATTTTTGTCATTGCAAGCCCACCACAAGCTCAAAGCAATGGGTCTGATCTTGGATTAGAACCTCCAAAACTATGATCTAAAATGAACCTTTTCTTATTATAAGTTAATTATCTCAGATATTTTATTATAGTGACAGAAACATGACCAACACAGTACTGAACCCTACACTTACTTTTTTTTCCCATACGTATGCACAAAATAGCAAGAGATTAACAATAATAAGTGATAATAGAATACAACAATTATAATAATATACTGAAACAAAAGTTCTTTAAATTTATTCTCTAGCTCTTGAAAGAGTCAAGACAAATATTAGTATAGTGTTTTCAGACCATAGTTCACTGTGGGTAACTGAAATCATGGAAAGTAAAACTGGATCCTGGCAGGGACTACTGATTGCTGGCAGTGACCCCTGTTCTTAGGACATCCTCTTCTCAGTGTGTCAGTGCTCAGAGGTGTATTGAGTCTATGTAGGTGTCTATTAAGCCCACTGTCATTGCATTCCACAGACTCCAACGAGGAATATGACACTTGTATTGGTAGCTTTGCAGTTCATAGTACAGCACTGAGTAGTACTTGGTGTAATATGTTTGCAAACTGATGTAGGAACAGATGCCATATTTCCTCTCAGGCATGCTTATCTATTTAATTTTCACCCTCAAATAGGTGCCTCCAAGTTATAGTTATAAAGTGATACTTTCTCTTAGGCTAAAAATATCTCTTATCCAATAAATTCAGAATATTTTTCAATAGTTGCATTTTAATATCCGGGAGAGGTTACTTTAATAATAATTTTTATTTTTTTGTTTTAATTTTTTTAGTTGTAAATGAACATAATACCTTTATTTTTATTTATTTATTTTTATGCCGTGCTGAGGATTGAACCCAGTGCCTCACACATGCCAGGCAAGTGCTCTACCACTGAGCCACAGCCCCATCCCTTGTTTTTTTTTTTTCCTCCTTGCAACAGCAAGGAGAGGTTTTATTTTGTTATCATGGAGATGCAAATCAAAGTGGAAATTAATCAAATTTTGTTTTCTCCTTTTTGCTTATCTTTCCTGGACAGTGGAATTATTTTCCTATATTGCACACATTTCCATATAATTTTTAAAAAGTTAGTATACTTGCCTTTTTTACATCTTTTGGGGAGGGTAGCAGGTGTGGACAATGAATCAAGCAAACCGACTGGTGGCCACACAGCACGTCTACTGAGGCCCTGCTTGAAGCTAGTGAAGTTCTTTCCACTCTCTGTTCTTCTTCACATCCCTCCCACACTGGTGACAACTGAAATAGTTGGGATTCACTGAAAGGTAACCAGAAAATTTCAAAAGGCAGCTGGTAACTTCATCCTTACATATATATATATATATGGTTGGTTGAAGTAAAAGATGTAAAATCAAATTCTAGAAAATACATTTAAATTCCAGGTATCAGTTGATTTCATTATAACATGCTTTCTGACTACCATGTAAACTGATTGACATCCACCAATCAATCAATAAGGGAAGAAATACAGCATTTCCAAGCATCAGAATATATGCACAGATGAAGAAATGGTTGTGTTTTGAATGAGATTTCAGGTCTTGGTGTTTCATATCTTAAAATAATGATGGGAATGTATAAAGCTCTACCCTTCAATACACTTTAAGTTGAAAGCAACTTCTGCCCAGGATATTTAAGCAAGATTCTTGACCTCTGTCAGCCTATACATGGGAGAAGGCTTGCAGATGGAGGTCAGGTAGATGGAGAATCATGATTTTTTATGCCGTATGCCCCATTTTCTAAAGACACTGTAGACAGGTAGTTTCTGAAAGAGGAAACTGACTTTGAAGCAATTCCTGGAAACAATCCCTAACTTTCCCATTTATTAGCACTGTAACCTCAGGCTAGAATCTTAGCCTCAGTTTGTTCATCTATAAAATCTAATTCTTCTATAGAGAAAATGTTTATGTCACTCCCAAATTCAACTCCAATATGATGGTATTAAGAGGTCGGGGATTTGGGAGGTAACTAGATCATGGGATTGGAGCCCTCATGACAGATGAGGGTTTTACCAAGAGATGTATTTTCGCTCTCTAACAAGAGAGGACACAAGGAGAAGTCATCTGTGAACCATGACACAGGTGCTCAGCAGACACTGAATCTGCCATCACCTTGATCTTGCACTTCCCAGTTTACAGAACTCTGAGAAATAATCTTTTGCCATTTAAGGAATCAATTTGTGGGATTCTTGTTAAATTATCCCAAATGCAGACCCAGTCACAAAACTTTTCTTAAAGAATTTCAATAATTACATTTTACCTAATATACATATAATATGTCCAACTAGTATGCTTAGCCATTTGGGTGTTTAATAAGAATTTGATTTCTATCCAAATAATCTCACTAGCTTTCTCTAACCAACTAAATAAAAGTACAATATCAAATACTAATCATGGCTTAAGTATTAGACAGATATCAAATTTTAGATCTAGAATGTTTCTTAAAGAACATTTAATTCAAGCCCTTTTTGACACATAGAAAAAAAGAGTATTTTTTTTTTTTTTTTTTGCAGGAAGGACAAGTGGCTTTCACTAGGATTCAGAATACCTAAGTGGTAGTTCCAATCCCAGATCCCAGGTTTCTTGACTCAAAGTTCACTCCTTCCCACCACACCATGCCTAATGACAGCACACTGAGGAAAACTGAGTCTCCGTTTACTACAAATGTCTTTAGAATTATGATCTTTGATGTAGTTGGTAGCAACATAGCTAATTTAAAGAAAGTATCAAATTGTCTCTGGTTCTCATATGCTCTGGTAACTGTGCCCATGTAAACATCTCCATCTGTTACACATTTTAACTTTGTGATGTTAGGTTATCAAATTCCTATGAGGGTATATTTATGGGTTTGTTTATTTAAGGGTATTTAACCCTTCTTTCGTGTTTTATTTCCTGAAACCTTAATTCACACCTTTCATTGTACTGCCTCCCATATATAACAGAGAAGGTGCATTGTTTTTTGTGTTTTGAATTTAGTAGTTTTGGCCACAGGTATCACAATATCAAATCATTAGCTAATCTTTATTATTAATTTATTAGGAGCTGGTTGATAAATTTTGGTTTGCAGTAATTAACTATGAATAACTATTTGTTTTCCTCTTGTACCTTTTGTCTCCTCGGTTTCTTCATCCCCTTTTCTATGCTCAAACTCAGTGGATTTACTTTATAACTGTTGAATCAGATAGTTGTCCTTTAATTTTCGTGTGTTCAGTTTTTTAGTGCAATGGCCAGGTGAACGCCTTGTAAACAATCAGCTAACACTTCAGCTCCACTTCCCGCAGGCTTCCTTTAATCACACACCCTGTGGGCTCATTAAGTCTTATCTGTGACAAAAGACAATTCCCAACACTTCCTCTCCAGATGAAGCTGTGGCCCAAGACTGTCCAAAAGACTGAAACTCTTGAGTTTGGGCCAAGCTGAAGTCTCAGCAGCAATCAAAGCCACAGCAAGGACAGGGTGCTGATGAGTCTTCAGGTCACCAAGGACATTCTCCAGCAGGAAGCTGCCGCTACTGTGATGACCGCAGAGGCAGGACCTGTAAGGAGGAGGCTGAATGAGAGCTGCTGAAGGACACAGATGTGTCACAAGCACTTAAAGGGCTGGGCTCACCTCTGGCAGCTTCTGCTGGGACCCAAGTGTGCCTGGAAATTCTAAGCATTGGTGACATTGGTAAACTCAAGAAGGGAAAGACTGCCAGCATTTTAATCCAACTCATCTCTCTTCATTCACATTGTCTTGCTTCCTTTCCAACTGGATTTGATACACACTTTGGAAATTAATAGATAGAGAAAAAGGACTCTCAGGTTGCTCTAGGACCCATTGTCCAAGTTGTGGAGTTTTTATGTTTTCCTTCACCTTATGCCCACCGTGCACTTCCTCTGGGACCTGCCCTATGCTGAGGTATGTAACTGTCATCTCCCTGGAGTTTTCTACAATAAAGTGTCTGTTTCATTGTGTCCACACTGTGTGCTATATGAAAGTAGGCTAGTCATTGGCTCGTGTGTTGTTCTAGTGGCAGCATTTTAACTTGCATGGTTAACTAAATGTTTTCTGATGTAACTCTCACAAGATGTACCTATCTTGTGTGCCAAGCATGGAGTTCTTTTGAAAAACCAAGAACTCTACAGGAGTGAGCTGAGTATTTTTATTTCTAGAAGTATTCTATGCTCCAGGAAATTGTAAACATCCACTTGAAAAGCACAAACTATTAGCTTATTTAACAGAGATCAGATTTTTTTCAATGTGTATTATTAAGCATGCCCAAGTTTATGACAAAAAAAATTACTTGCTATGGTCTGAATGTTTATGTCACCTTAAAATTCATATGTTGAGGTCTTTCCCCTCCCCAGAGTGATGGTGTTAAGAGTTATGCCTTTAGGAGGTAATTAGGACATTAATGCAGAGCCCTTATGAATGGAATTAGTGTCCTTATAAAATAGGTTCAAAAGAGTTTATTCTTCCCTTCGACCATATAAGGACACAGAAAGAAGATACCATCTTGCATCATAGTGGGCTCTCAGCAAACATTACATCCTCTGTCACTTTGATCTCGATGACCTTGACCACCCCAGAATTGTGAGAAATAAATTTCTTTTTTTATAAGACACTCAATTTATAGTATTTTGTTATAGCACCCTGAATGACTAAGATATTATTTCCTGTAAAACAAAGAAATATTTCAAATAAAAAAGAATTAACTTAGAGTCCTCAAATGATGGACATCGTTGTCTTTTATGCAATATATATTTGCCCATTAGAATTTTCAAATCAAAATTCTTCCTCCAAGATAAGGAGACAAATGTATCCTGTTATTTCTGACCTGAATTCTTTTTTTTTTTTTTTTCTGGAGAAATAGGTATAAGGATGGTCAGAGAGGAGAAGGATTGAGTCATTCATTGTTAATATTTTTTTTCACAGAAATCCAAGTGATCTGCATAGGGAAGGTTAAAAATCAGAAACTGAAAGGAGGAAGGTTGTTACATTCCACAGTTGCTAGGACACTGCCCAGTATGTTTGGGCATAGTGGACATTTTGCTGCCTCTGCCAGCACCACCTTATTCTTTGCCTTCATCCATTGACTCAAGACCCAAATGGGAATCCATGGATTTCCAAAAGACTTGACTGTACTTCTGTGGCAGGGAGACAACCTGCTGGATGAAACCAATCAGATCATTCCATCTCTTAGCTCAGAGAGATAGAGTCAGCATGAGGCAGATGACCTCCACTACCCCAGAATTTTTCCTTAGAATAATGCTGAGTCAAGGAAAATCTTTTTTTTTTTCCATTGCAGATATAAATGATGGAAGTATAGCTCCAAGAGCTGTTGGCAGCCTTCTCAGGACCATGAGTTGAGGTACGGCAAAAATCAACCAATCTAGAGGAATTGGAGCTAGAGAGAAATAAAGAAAGTTGAATATTTGTATTTAATAAATAATTACCCTGAACCTTCCCCACATCCCTAACTCTGACATCTTTCTTCATTACCATCTTGAACTCACAGAGCTGCCAGCTGCCAGAACACAGTAGAGTCCTTCCCAAAGATCAGTGATCCATGGAGAACAAAGTACCTGCCCAGAGATCGTTTTGGCTCGGTTCAGAATTTGTTACTGTAGAAATAGAAGATATAACAACAAACTTGTGTCCTTGAGACTGCACAGACTGTTAGGTTCATCTGCAAGTCAGGGCCAGCCAAGAGGAAAATTAAGCAAGAAGCAAATGAAGAGCTACAGGAGAACCAGGAAACAGAAGACTTGAAAGTAACATAAACTTGGAAAGATAACTGTAAGTCCAGTTAATCAATAGGGAAGGACAACCTACCTGAGACTAGGTGAAGGGTAGTCAAGCTTCCCCACCAAAGACATATTTCTGCTTCACAGAAATGACAGCTCAGCTGCTGCATCTGCTTAGATATGTAGGGTGAGGAAAAGAAGCAAATATAAGATATCCATGATTGGTTTTGTGCCAAGGCTTAATCCCAACTTGTCTTTCTTAGAGCAGAAATAATGTGGCTTGCCAAGGAAGAGAGAGGCATCTACATATTGAAATATATATATATATATATATATATATATATATATATATATATATTTTATACATATATAATTATATATGTACATATATATGTATACATACATAAATCAAGAGTACACGTAGCATATGATATATATTATATATGTATAATATATATATATATATATATATATATATATATATATATATTTGCATATATAAATTTTAAAAACTGGGTTGGCAGTGACTGGTTATAATATATCTGTTCTGTGGAAAAATTCACATATTTAATCATCTCCGTAAACATTTAACATAATAAAATTAGATGTGCCTTTTACATAAGATGTCACCTGGGGTGATTGGTTTCCCAACTCTTAACCTTTTAGGTTACAAATAATATAATTCCTGAAAAATATAATAGCATGATTTTTCACCTGTTAATATAACTTTATACAACTTTGCTCACACTGGTGCTCACAGATGGAAAACAAAAGATGAACAGCAGAGCTGTGTGGTGCTAAGGAAAGAAAGAAATATGGGGGTAGTCCAAATACAAGGAAGGTGTTGACATTCTGAGCTATGACCCCACACAAAAGAAAGACCGGCATTCTAATTACCAGATTGCACATTGTCCCACACAACCAAGGATGGCAGGGTTTTTGCTGAAAGTTCTCATGCACATGCTGTCTGCAGTAACACATTTTCAAGTGACAGGTTTTAAGAAGCAGATAGCTATAGGTGGAAAGCTCCTCACCCCTTGTGGGGTGTACTGCATGAGCACAGATGCAGGGCCCAGACTGAGTTCTGTGCATACGCTTACAGCTTTGCCATTTATAAAACTGAGCCATCAGATGTGAATAGTTCTGAATGTTGTTTTCCTTCCAAGTAAAATTCAAGACTTGAGAACTTAATCTGTCATTTTTGCTTTGAAGCTGAAAATTGCAGATTGCGAAAGTTGAGACTGGTAGCCTGTGTTCGTTTCCTTCTTTATTTTCTTATATAATGTAGCAAGCTTTACCAGAAATAGATGATACGATTTTCACATCAAAGGTACAGAGTAAAATTCCTTCAGATTTAAAGAACTTTCTTCCTTTGAGGAGCAACAATGTCAGTGGCAGTTCTCCAACAATAAATTTTCTTGGGAGTCCTTGGTGATATGAAGGGACACAATGAGTAAAGGGATGAATTCAAAGGAGACACAGTACCCAAGGAAAGCATAAATTTGGAGTTCACTTTTTAATTCAATGGTATAATCCATCCTTTATAAAAATAAAAGACAAAAAGAATATTTATTTGTTCAGTCATTCATTTGTTTAATAAATTTTACTAAGTACTGTGTCAAGCACAGTGTTAGGATGTAAGTATGCAAACCAAGGACCAATTTCTACTTCCAAAGAGCTCTGTGACATTAATTATTAGACTTCTGCTATATAACAAATACTGTAATAAAGATACTCAGGATTTTAGGGAAAATGGATGATGATGGGTTAAATAGAGAAGAATGAAGGAAAAGAAATTATAACAGCAGAGATTAGAATGGATGAAGAAGAGGACCACAAGCTCCATATGTGGATTAATACACTCTTGGGAAATTCTTAATATTCTCTCTGTGTAACTTAAGACAGTAGAACTCATCTTTTAAAATTAATTAATGTTTAAGTTAGGTAATCTGATAGTTTTCTAGAAGGTCAATTTCAAGTTGATGAAGAGGACTCTTTGACAGGTATGTCTCAGTGAGTTCCTTGTCCCTGAATTTTACCATCTACCAGCTTGACCAGCTTCCTCCTCCTAGTATAAGTTTGGTTCCACCTGGAGGTATTCACGGAGCTCTAGTTGGAGCCAAAAGATGCAGCTTTGTTCTCAAAATCTTGTTCTGCAACTTAGTGTTCTACCAGTTATGACTCAGATACCACCTTGAATCTCATTTTTTAGCAGCTTTCTTTTTTTTTTGTCTCTGTTTGAGCCTTATTTTAAAAATTGTGTCTACTGTTGCAATCTATTTAATGCCTAAGGTCTGTTTCTAAATATTCAACCTTGGTTGGGGTTTGCGGCCTAAGAAGAGATGCCCTCAATAGTAATGGTTTACAACTCTGAAGAACATTAGATCCTGAAGTTCTTATCTCTAATCTCTAACTGCATCTTGAAAATTCCTCTGCTCTGGTTTATAAGTGCCTCATACAGAGAGTGGTTCTGGACCACTATCTATTAATTATGATTATTAGATATTGTGTTTACCTAATGGACTGAAATTCTTCCTTACAATAGAACTACTTTTTTTTGGTAGGCTTCTATTCTTAATTGGTTTGTTTTTGCTGTTTTCAAGAATATAAGTTTAGTGATCAAAGGAGAGCAAAACCTGTATGAATAATACCATATTGGAATTCTGAAATCCATGTACTATCCATTGTATTAGCCATTCAACCTCTTTAACTCGATAAACTGCTGGATGGATTCTCCCTGCTCTCCACTGAAATGATAACTGGACTTACTTCAACTATTGCTCTATCTCTTTTTGATTCCTCTGAGACTCTCAGTAAGTGCAAGTTATCCTTTCTTCCAACCTTGTCTAGATATAACCCAGAGAACTTGACTTAACTCTAATGTCAGCGGTGGGATGTCTACTTCTATTTCTTGGGAAGCCTAGATGCTTCACAACTGCATATTGTGTCAACAATTCCCCGTTGGGTTTCTGACCAACAGTAAGGATTTAATGAGCTTTTGTGAATAAATTAATAAATCAATAAAGTCCATTGTGGGCCTTTAAAAATGGTTCAACTACCCAGGTCTCCAGACACACTGTTCTTTCACACTCCCACCTTTCTCACTTTCTTTTTGATTCATTTTCTGGCTTGATTTTATAAAACTTACCTGAACAATAATGCAAAGGTTACTATGGTAATTCTCTCAAAGAGAGACTGAAAAGATTGTTAAGGAACCTGAAAAGACTAACTAATGAAACATTGAGCTTTGTTTTACTAGGTATAGGCCAATCATATTCATGTTTACCAAATTTTCTTTTATTTGAATGCTTACTACAATGTGAATTCATGTAAATGAGTCCGAATTTTGTCCATTTCTGAAAAACAATACACCAATAAACAAGTATTGTGTTCTTAAGACATTCAGGTGACCTAAAGACACAAGAACATAGTGTTTGCTTATGAACTATATTTAATAAAATTGAGTATGGCACATAGTATGTTTGAATGTCCAGGCTCTCCTATTACACTCTAAATTTCTAGACAACATGGCATTACCCACAGCTACTAATACAATGTTTTGTGCAATGAAAATGTTGTTATTGATTATTTTTCTAACCCATTCTTTCTGTAAATATTTCCAAGAAGACATGTATTATTAAATATTGTTTAAGCTTTCAGGGATTTGGGTTGCATTTATGCTATGTTGGAAAAATTAAAGTCTAGTAAAGGCCCCTATCTCTAAGACAATCACATTAAATTAAAAATTTCAGATAGAATGAAAAGTTTTAAAAGGATGTGTATACTTTCATTTATTTTATTTTTAATTAAAATACACATATATAACAGAAAACTGCTAAGATAAAACTTATGCTTCATCCCAAAGAAGGAATTACAACATTATCAACATAAATAATTGAGAACTAGTTACACATTTCCGTAGTTCTGCTTCTAGCCCTTACAGAAAAACTGGCATGGAACTTGCCCAATCACTTAAACCACCATAGAAATAGGCAGAATACATTAGAAATATAAGCTGACAATTTTTAGGCAATGAAAAAATGTAAAGAAGTGGTCTAAGGTAATCCCCACCTTGACTCCATTTGTCTGCCCAGGAAATTTTCCAGCTGAGGTGCTGGGAGGTGATGACCAAACAGCTCACAGAGGTCTCACTGAGCTCAGGAGGTTGTGTTAGAGAGTGGGCTACAGAAGTGGCAGGTTGTTTAAAGACGGGAAAGTCATGAAGAGGAGAAAGCCAAAAGTTTTGTTTTGTCTTTTTAATCCCCAACAGATACTGGACAGGAGGAATCTGTGCAGAATGACTATCTTAAAAGTCTGTTTGACACCCAAAAGGTACCCACCATATCTGTAATAGTTACATTTTCTGTGTCAAGTTGGCTAGGTCTGCTGTCTAGTTGTTTGGTCAAACACTAGTTTAGGGCAGGGAGCATAGTTTAGTGGTAGAACATCTGTGAAGCCCCACGTTTAATTGCCAGTATTGCCAAAAACAAAAGATAGAACACACAAACTTTAAAAAAAAAACAGATTTTTTTTCTGTGAATACATTAGTAGCCATGATTAGCATTTATAATAATTTGACTTAGGGGACATTACACTTGATGATGTAGGTGGACCGCCATCATTGGAAGACTGAAGAGTAAAACCTGGCTTCCTGGAGAAGAGGAAATTCTGCCTCAGGTCTGTAACCTAGAAATTCTGTGTAAGTTTTCATCCTGCAGGTTTTCCCTAGAGAGTTTGGACTTATGGACCCTCATCATCACATGAGTCAGTTCATCAAAATAAATCTAAATAGATATGGACATAAATCCTGCTTGTTCTTTTTCTCTGAAGAACCTTATACACAGTCCTTGGCTGCACTATGTATGTACCTTAGACTCTTTGAGGTCTAATAGGTGCAGTTCTTCCTTGGGGATCTGTACTGAATGGAGATTCAAGAGATTGTGTAGTTCTGGAAATTGCAGCACAGTCATAACTAAGAGAATTTATTGAGACCAGAAGCATTCAGTGGGAATCCCAAAATGTTCACACCTCAGAAGTCAGAAACATTCCATGGAATAAGGGTCTTGCATTAGAAATAAGGGGGTGGGGGATTGGATATTCCCTAAAAAATAAATAAATAAAAATAAAAATAGAAAGGATCAAGTTTCCTAGCAATTTAACTGCTTGTTAGAATAAAAATAGATTTTTTAAAAGAAAGACGATGTAAAATGGACTTCAAGCAATGTATCATTACCATCTTTAACTAGTTGCAACAAAACAGACATGAAGAGAAGAAAATAAATGTAAGCTATAATAAAAATAAATAAATAAAAACAGACCCAGAAGTAACCTTAGTACTAGAACTGCCAAAAAAAGATTTTTTAAACCTTTATATTGTTTTTGTTTTAATATTTTTAATGTGGTTCCAGTGATCTAACTCAGTGCCTCACACATGCTAGGCAAGTGCTCTACCACTGAGTCACAACCCCGACTCCTCAAAGATTTTTAAACATTAAAGGACTTTAAAACAGTATACTATAGGGACACAGCCACATCAATGTTTATAACAGCACAATTCACAATAGCTAAATTGTGGATCCAACCTAGACACCCTTCAGTAGATGAAGGGATAACTAAAATGTGGTATATATACACAATAAAATATTACTCATCATTAAAAGAGAATAAAATCATGGCATTTGCTGGTAGATGGATGAAGTTGGAGAATATAATGGTGAGTGAAGTAAGCCAATCCCCCCCCCAAAAAAAAAAAACCAATACACACACACACAAAAACAAATGCCGAATGTCTTCTCTGATGTAAGGATGCTGATTCATAATGGGGATTGCAGAGCATGGGAGGAATAGATGACTTTCAGATAGGGCAAAGGGGAGGGAGGGGAAGGGAAGGGGGATGGGGGTAGGAAAGACAGTGGAATGAGACAGACATCATTACCCTAAGTACATGTATGAAAACCCAAATGGTATAGACCAAGGAGAGGAAAAACTGAGTCAAATGGTGGTTTCATTCCCAGTTTTCCAAGGAATCTCTGTATTGTTTTCCATATTGGCTGCACCAATTTGCAGTCCCACCCACAATATATTGAGTGTACCTTTTCCCCCACATCCTCGCCAACACTTGTTGTTGTTTGTCTTCATAATAGTGGCCATTCTGATAGGAGTGAGATGAAATCTTAGAGTAGTTTTGATTTGCAGTTTTCTAATTGCTAAAGATGATGAACATTTTTTCATATATTTGTTGATTGATTGTATATATGGATGGCACTGGAGAAGATAATACTAAGTGAAGTTAGCCAATACCCAAAAAAACAAATGCTGAATGTTTTCTCTGATATAAGGAGTTTGATTCATAGTGGGTAGGAATGAGGAGGAGGAATAGAGGAACTAAGATAGGGCAGAGGGGTGGGAGGGTAAGGGAGTGGGCAGAGGGTTAGAAATGATGGTGGAATGTGATGAACATCATTACTCAAAGTGTATGTATGAAGATGTGAATTGGTATGAATATACTTTATATACAACCAGAGATATAAAAAATGTGCTCTATATGTGTAAGATGAATTGTAATGCATTCCACAGTGATTTATAAAAAAATCAATTAAAAAAGAAAACACGAATAGTGTGACTCTAATTTGTGTTCAACCAGAGACATGAAAAATTGTGTTCTATTTGTGTAACATGAATTGAATTGCATTCTGCTGTCATATATAAAATATTAGAATAAATAATTTTTTTAAAAAAAAGGAGAGGAAAGAAGAAATGGATGAAGTAGGTGAACATATGGGAAATCATACCAGGCAGAAAAAAAAAAAAAAGAAAAGCTATAAAACAATATTGAAGCTGGGCGTGGTGGCACACACCTGTAATCCCAGCAATTTAGGAGGCTGAGGCAGAGTATCACAAGTTCAAAGCCAGCCTCAGCAACTCAGCAAGACCGTGTCTCAAAATAAAAACTAAAAAGGGGCTGGGGATGTAGCTTAGTGGTTAAGCACCCCTGGGTTCAATTACTGATTACCTCCTCCCCCTCAAAAGACATTAAAGGGACATTATAGAACGTAAAATTAAAATATTTTGACATTTAAAAAATAATAATTGGTTGAGTTAAAAGTAGGTAAGAAATGGCAAATCAGCAAATCAGTAAACTTGAAGTAAATGAAGAGAAATTATGGTTATGCAATCTGAGAATTTAAAAAAAATGAGAAACATGAATGAAGTATCAAGTAATTCAACAAATCTGCAACTAAATTACAGGAGAGGAGAAAATAGGGCAGGAAAATATTTGAAATGATATTTCAAAAAATATTTGAAGAATATTTTTCTTTAGTTTTCTTGTATAGATCTAAGAAGTTCAGCAAACCCTAAGCAAGATAGGTTCAAAGAAAATAATACATAAGTACAACCAAGCCAAACCACTGATAGCTGAAATACAAAGTATTTAAATCAGCCAGAATAAAAAGATAGTAGATTAAAAGATAAAGAAAGATAATTCTCTATCAACACAACATCTCTAAAGTGTCCTTTCCTACAAAATCTTGAATTAAATATCGATGAAATTAGGACTAATATTCAGAAAACAAAATTTGAAATAATTAATTTTGATCAGATTTCACTAAATTCTTTGGCCGAAGGGAATGAGTTCAGGAATAAATGAAGAGAAGGAAAGGATCATCAGAAAAACAACAAATAAACTAAAATACTGGATGGAAAAAAAATAGAAAAAAAAAACAATTAAATGGTATACTCAAACTCAACCATATGAGAAGCACAGATTTTGCAGATGAAATAGAAAAGCAAAAACCAAATATCTACTCTCTGCAAAAGTTAGTATTAAAAAAATTGATTAAGGCTTTATGAAGAAAAAAAATCCTTGCTTCCTTCAAATATTAAGCCATATAATAAAGTATCTTGGCAGCAGTCTAATTAGACATAAAGACAAGAAGCATTACCAGAGATAATGTGGGGTGTTTCATAATGGTGAAAAGATTAATTCATTGAACTATAGCCATCCTAAATTTGTGCACACCTAAAAATAGTGCTATAAAACATATTAAACAAATCTGACAGGAATACAGGGGAAGTAGAAAAAGGCATATTCCCAGTTAAATATTTGAAAACCTCTTTTTTAGTATTTAATAGAAAAATAGACCAAAAAATCAATAAGATTAGAGAATATTTAAATAGCGTCAATCAACCTGACCTAGTTGTTAATTATAGGGTACTAAACCTAACTAGAGAATACATATACACACAGGTACAGTATGTGTGTGTGTGTGTGAGATATGTGTAGATGACAAGTGATTTTTGTTTGTTTGTTTTGTGCTGGAAATCCATCCCAGCGTCTTACATGTTCTAGGCAAGCACTCTACCACTGAGTCACATCTTATTATTAGAAGTGGCCCCTGTAGGGATTGAAAAAGTCTTATACAGACAGTTTTGGTATCCACAATTTTATTTTAAAATGAAAAATTACTTCGTTTAAATAGCCATATGATTAAATATCTCTTGTGCCAATACAAAATACGTTCTTGAACTTATATAGAGGAAGGAATCCTATCTCAGACTTGTGACATGTACATTTGTTTCATCCAGGGATGAAGTTGAATTTTGAACTCAGAGCAAGATTCACAGCCCCGGAGACACTAGAACTTAAAAAACAAACAAACAAAAAAAAAAAAACAAACTTTTCTGATATAAACAATCCCAAATAGAGTCAAATTCTTCCCCTTGCAATGAAGTAATTAAAGGAAATTTAAAGTCTTAGTATCTCCTTATTTCACTCCAAATGTGTAACATAAAAATAGAGTATCAGATATTGATGAGTATTATAATTGTAAAGCTTCTTCCCTGTTGGGCAACTGAGGTGAGACTACAAAACGTCGTGTTCACTGTCACTGTAACAATGATTTTGTGGATGGAAAGTACTTCCAAGGAGTTCTGGTTCAGAACTCTGGGGGAAGGATGTAGAATATTACCCACTGGACATCAGAAACACTGAGATCCATGGAAGATCTGAGCTGCAAATGACAAGTGACAGGCCTTAAATTTTGAGGATGCTCACCTGAGTTCTGCTTTTCTGTATGTTTGCTATGCACTATACTGTCTATAAATTTTAAACAAGCATCTTGGGGTGGGCAGGAATGAAGAGTCTTTATGGATCATGACTTGCCAGGCATCTCTGTGTCATTGAGATCCATCAGATGGCAGAGATGGCAGAGGGAACAGTGGAATGAATGGAGCTGTCAGTCTAGTACCCATTTCAATTAACTTCTGGAATGACTACAATCTCATTTTTGTCATATTGTGTTGAAAAGATTTTAGAAGATAACTTTCTCACTCATGTGTCTCAGGTTTGAGCAAGCAAAGGTATAAAGAAGGGGGGAACTCTCCCAACTCATTAAACTTAACCTTAACTTGAACTTAAGATAGCTAAGATCTTAAAATATTGCACTTGATTTGGAAGCTGTAAGTACATTTTTTAAAAAATCTCCTCAGTACTGTTTTCATAGGAAGGAGGAAAATAAGGCAAATATCTGGGTTATTGAATGGTCAGGAAAGTTAAAATCCTTGGGAAAATATCAATGAGTTGATTATACCTGACTTTCTTAAAATAATTTGTAATTTCACCTGGCTTATATTCTTATATTACCATAAACTCCCAAAATGCTGTTGGGTGGTTATTCCAAGCACAGCTGAGAGGTAATTTCATATTAACCAGGAGGTTGTTGAGTAATGATTTCCCTGAAATCAGTTGAAATAAATAGTACTCTACAGGTGCCAGTTATTTGTTATTGTTTAATCAAAATTGTCAGGACAGATATATTTAACTAAGAGCAATTTCACTGGTTAGGTCAGAATGATAGAACTAATGCAAATATATTGTGATTTTGCTATTTGTTTTTCACTTTGTTTGACTATTTCACACATCTTCCATAGTAAACTGTTGGAATCCACAGCTGACAGCAGTGTTTCAAGGCCACACAGTTTATTTTAGTATTATCTGTCTGCAAGGAGGGTCATACTAAGTAGAAATAACTATGTCATTCTATATTTCTAAAGCCAAGACTTCTTCTGTTCACATGAATACTGGCCACCTATGCTCTTTCTAATTGAGGGCCCCAATGACACAAAACAGCAACATTTCCTACAATGCCTCTCTAAGGAAAATAGAACAAACAGGAAAAACAAAACTTAGAAAAAATTTCAAGAGAAGTTACATGGTATGCCTAAACACACACACACACACACACACACAACAACAACAAAAACACCTACTTGAAATGTACACAAAATTTCTTAACCTACTTTAAAATCCCCAGAAGCCATGAAGCCCAGCAACTTTTTCCCAAGTGTTCCACAACTGGAAAGAAAATGGTGGAGAAAGAAGAAGGGAAAGAAAGCAGAAATGTGCTATAAAGTTAAATTTGATGGGTCATCATTTCTGTGATGCTCATTCAAAGCCCACAATTCCTCTAGAGTATGCTCCAAGACCACCTTCATCAGGAAACGCCTCTGACGCACTATGGTTGCTTCCTGGGAATTTAGCCCTCACTGCTCCTTGGCTCTACACATCCAGTGACTGACTATCCAATAGGAACTCTGTGTGTTTGAGAACTCCAGATGCACGGGTTCTCAGTAAATGTATTCTCTGCCATGTCTCGTTTCTAGAAATAAATCTCATAACATAAGGGACCTTATCACACTCTTATTACCATAAACTCCGATTTCTGCAATGCCGTGGCGCAGTTGGTATCCAGTGAATACTCATAATTTGGGGAAAAGAATCATAAGCATTATGAATTAAAGATACAGATTCTCAGTCCCACACTACACCTATGAGTCAGAATATCTGAGAGTTGGACAAGAGATGGGCTTTTGAAGAAAAATCTCCTGGTGATTCTCAGGCATAGAAAAGCTTAACTAACAATCACATTCCTTTCTAGGATTTCATTCAGGACTTGTCTTCAGCATTAGAACTAAGTCAAAACCAGAAAGTAGATGAGAGATGATTTCTCACTGATCATTCCCAACTATCGCTTTTTGAAAACCAAGAGTCAAAGTCACCATAAATTTTTAATGAGTTCTTTCTCCCTCCTCCCAAAAAGAAAGATAGTTTTGGTTTGTAATCTGGATTATACAGATTTCATATAAATAGTGTATACACAGATTATCAATTTTCAAGAAAAATAAATTTGAATTGCTTAATATTGAATTGATAAGAATGTTTATCTGATGTTCAGTTTCTCCGAAGAAAACCAGTCAAGTGAAACATCTGATCCTTAGGACTCATTTAATAATGCTGAGTGAATGAAATCACTCTTTAATGTCTGAGGATCAATATTATGATCTTGAATTATCATTTTTCTTTAAATATGAAGGATTTTTAGTGAATCAAAAAGTTTTATTTGGCAGGATAAAGAACAAACTAGATTTTAGCATAATAGTTTTTTAGACTTGTAAGAACTATTCTCAATTGTTTATTTTCTGTGCTAATTTATTATTTATTATTATTGTTATCATTTGGTAATTTATTCTCTTATGTTTCATTTATTCATCTCTAAAAAATTAAAGTCTGTTATTAGATAAATAAATGAAAATTATTGTGTGTGCATACTTGGGAGAAAATGTTTTAATTTATAGAACATTATATCTTTTCTGAAAATTAAGGAAAAACTAAGTTTCTTTAAAGACTATTCTAAAATTCAGTGTAATCAGGTTTATATCAGCTTTCCTTTGATTATCTCCCTCATCCTCACTCTGCTTGCTTGGCATTGATCCTCTCCATGTGCCATTCTCTTCTGGTACAAAAGCACAAAAGAACATAGCTGTCTATGACCAGCCACATTGAAAGCCTGGGGTTCCTGTAATTACATGTGACGGGAGACTATCGCAAAGCATGCAACTCTCCCATTTCTTCCTAACATAGTTTCATACCTAATTCTTAATAATTTGGAGTTAAAAAATAAATTTGTCTTTTAGATTAATAATAATAAGTTGATGATTTTCAGAGTTCAAAGAATATTTTTTTCATGCCAATCACCATCTGAGGCTGTAAAAAAAATTGATAAGCTGATTTGTATATGAAATATATAAGTGATATACTTGTATATATGAAAATACAAAAGACACAGGTCAGCTAATATAAGCTTGGGGAAGACTAAAATTGGGAAATTTATACTACCAGATTTTGAGAAGTTTCAATAATCTGCAGTAATTAAGATACTATGATATTGGCACAAAGTTGGATAAATCAGTCAACGAAGTAGAATAAAGAAGACAGGATATATAATAACTTGATTTTCAAGAAAGGGGTTAATGAAATTCAATGAGAAAAGTCTTTCAAGAAATACTTTTGGAGCAAATGGGTATCTATATTAAAAATAATCTTTAGCTCTTATTTTGTGGCATACACAAATCCATTTTTTAGATGGACTACAGACTTTAAAAGCTAAAACAAATAAGTTTCTAGAACAACATTATCTAGTATTATGGCTACTAACTGCATGTAATTATTGAACATTTGAAATGTCTCTAATCCAAATTTAGACATGTTCTAAGTCTAAACTAGGCATTGATTTTAAAGATTTAGAACAAACAAAGATGTAAACTAGCTCATTAGTAATGTTTACATTGATGAGATTTTGAAATAATAATATTTTGATATATTTGGTTAGATACTAAATTATTAAAATAAATTCATCTGTTTCTTTTTGCTTTTGTTTATTGCAACTGCTGGAAAATTTAAAATTGCACATGTAGTTCATGTTTGTGGTTCACATTACATTTCTGTTGGACATGCTGCTCTAGAAGAAAACAGAAAAAATAATATCATCAAAATCAAAATATCTGCTCATCAAATGACAGACAAAGTAAAAGGACAAGCCATTGAATTGGAGAAAATTCAATATGCATAACTAACAAGAGACTTATATACAGAATAAATTAAAAACACTAATAAATAATTAAGAAGATAAGCAACCATAGGGAGAAAATGAGAAAAATATTTAAACAGATATTTCACAAAACATCTTTTATTGGTGCTTACAGTTGTTCATAATGATGGAATTCATTATCACATATTCGTTCATGTACACAATATAATTCAGCCAATATCTTTTCCTTTCCTCCTCTCCCCAATCCCTTTCCTCTATTCTACTGATCTCTCTTGTATTTTTATAAGATCCTTCCAACATTGCTTTTCCTTTTTCCTTTCTAGCTTTTTATATATGAGAGAAAAAACACAGCCCTTGACCTTCTAAGTTTGGCTTATTTCACTTACCATAATATTCTCAGGTTTCATCCATTTTCCTGCAAAAAAACATAATTTAATGTTTCTCTATGGCTGAAAAAATTTATTGTGTATATATGCCACATTTTATTTATCCATTTATTCATTGATGAATACCTAAACTGGTTCCATGGTTGGGCTATTGTGAATTGTGTTGCTATAAACATGATCACTATAGTATGATGACTTAGATTCTTTTTTTGTTTAATTTGTTCTTTTTAGGTATACATGATTGTACAATGTATTTTGACGTACATGGAGGGAGTATAACTTATTCTAATTAGGATCCTATTCTTGTGGTTGTATATGATGTAGAATTACAATGGGATAGGAAAGTCAGTAGAATAATTTGTACTTTAATTCTTTAAGTAAAATACTGAGGAGTGGAATACATGGGCCATTTAGTAGTTCATCCTGGTCTTTTGTGGAAACTCCATACTGATTTCCATAGTGGTTGTATTAATTTACAGTCCCACGAACTGTTTTCTCCACATTCTCTCTAGCATTTACTATTTTTTTTAAATACTGGTGATTGTACCCAAGGGTGTTTAACCATTGAGCCACATCCCCAGCCCTTTATTATTGTTATTTAATTTTGAGACATGGTCTCACTAAATTGCTTAGGGCCTTCCAGAGACTGGTTTTAAACTTAAGATCCTCCTGCATCAGCTTCCTAAATTGCTGGGATAATAAGGGTGTGCCACCATGCCCAGCCTATTGTTTGTATTCTTGATGATTGTCATTCTGATTGGAATGAGATGAAATCCCAGTGTAGACTATTATAAAATGGCCAAAACACATCAGAAAAATATGCAGATGGAAGTAATCATATGAAAATGTGCTCATCATTATTTTGCATTAAATAAACGCAAGTTTAAAAAGAACAATGAGATACCATTACACATTGCTAGAATTGTTAAATTATAAAATACTGACAATAGATAGCAAGGATGATGAATGTTAAGAATGCTGGAGGGAAATGCAAATGTAGCTTTACTATATAATCTACCAACTTCACTCCTAAGAGTTTGTCCAAATGATTTAAAAACTCATTCCCACACATAAATCTGCATAAAATATTTATAATGGCCTTCTTTGTAATTGCCAATATCTGTAAGCAATAAAGATATCTTTAAATAAATGAATAAATAAATTGTGGTATGCATGCAATGAAATACAATTGAATGATAGAAAGATATAGTTCTCAAGCCTTGCGATATTTGGATGAATCATAAATGCATGTTAAGTGAAAGAAACTTATCAAAAATGTTTAATATTGTATTATTTATTTATATACCTCTAGAAAAGGCAAAAATATAAAGTAAATAGATCAACAGTTGCCAGGATTTGGAGTTGAACAGATGACCTAAAGTCATTATTTTGAGGTGGGGTAGCTACTGTACAGATAGTAAAGTGGCATGTATGGTAGACACATGTGTATGTCAAAACCCATGGAACTTGACAAAGAGTGAACCTAATGTGTTCAAACAAACAAAAAAATATTAGGGGGTAGGTTGGGAGAATCCCAGGATGAAATGTTATGAAAGAATTTAAACATATTACAAATTGACAAAACAGCCTCAATGAATGAAATGGAGTAGGGGGAAGTGTTAAGGTGTCTGGAATGTAGTATTCTGTAAGAGTAAAAGTAAAAGAACTATGAATGTTCAATAGTTATTTCCCATGGATAAATTAATCAACAATTCTGAAACCACTATACATGTATGCTAGAGCTGAATAACTAAGTAAGTGGAGAGGAAAGAGCTTTCTCACTGCAGGATTGGGAAATTACAAATAAACAATGGAATGAGACCAGAATGATCTATATGGTAATGAATTAGAGTTGGGTGCATCATGAACTCATTCAGCTTAATGTAGATAAAAACAGGTACATATGTGATATTTAGGAATGTGTATGTGGACAAAAATTCTTTACTCTGTCACCTGCAAAATCTAGATGGAAGAACATTCCAGTAGCAACTAGTACATCTGCTGACAGGTCTTGCTTTTTAATAACTTTTCCAATAGAAATAAACAAACAATTTTTTTTTAAAAAAAAAACCTTTTTGGAGAAGAAAATAAAAGGACTTTTTGGAGAAATAGGACTGAAGCAGATATATAGAGAAATACAGATACAAATATAGGTTGTGTTGATAGATGGCATGGAATATCTTAAAAAGACATAAAGTAAGAAAGTGTAATTTTATACACACACACACACACACACACACACACACGAGTACATCTAGAGCACATGGTAGCAAACCTGCAAGAAATCCCAGTTCCAATACTATAACAATTTGAACAAGGAAAAAACTAAGGTAGTATTGGATTATAACCCAAGTTTAAAAAATATATATGTAAATAAATAAATAAAAAAGACACACACACTTTCTTCATAGAATAATTGCAAATAATTTATGTAGATCTTCCCACTCAAGGAGCATAACTCCTTAAATATGGGCTATACATAGTGACTTCTGCAACATGGAAAGAGGCATAAACAAGAATACCTGTATAGAGGACAGCGGACAAATACCACCTCAGCCAAACCAAGGCTTATATCACCAGTGGTAAGTCATGTTGATAACCTGAATCCTTGATACAACACTATGAGAATGACACTTTACCTCCTTGGTCATCCTCTTCCTACTGAGGAAAAGTCTACAAAAGACCTGACCAGTACTCCTCAAAATTGTCAAGTCATCAAAAATAAGGAAAGTCTAATATTTGTCATTATCTCTGTGTACTGCAATCCCGAATGAGATCTTATATCCCAAAGGAGATAGTAGGTAAATGCTAAAATAATTGAAATTGGGTATGAACTGCTGTTAATAGTAATAGGGCTTGTGTCATCAATTATGACAAATGGACCATATTAATGTAAGATGTTAATAATGGGGAAACTGGATATGGGCTAGATGGAACACTCCATGATACTTTTGCAATTCTCTGTAATATTAAAAACAGTTTATTAAAAAATAAATATAATGTGGTACCATTTTATTTCTACTAATAAATTTTAAAAGACTAGCAAGACAACAGAGTCTCAGAAAATAAGCAGCTTGTTAGACCTTACTGTAGGAAAAGGAAGGTAAGAATTAAAACAGAGAAAATGATTTTAGGAAAACTCCAGTGGAGGGCTTAGAAAGACTTTCCACCATAGCTCTATCTTCCACCACTACTCCCCAAACTAATATGGGAGACAATCATCTCTCTTTCCAATGACCAACTCTGTCTTTCAGATACATGCTCTTCTGACTGGTAGAAGTGATATTTTTGTTGATTGCCCACAATGTTTCATAATCATGAGATCAAATCTCCGTTATTAAAATGAAACACACTAATTTTACAAATATATAAAAAATGACAGGGTTATTTATTGGTTATTTTTTGGGGGGTGTTAAGATTTTTTGAGTTCTTTATATATTCTAGAGATTAGTGCTCTATCTGACGTGTGTGTGGTAAGAATTTGTTCCCAATTTGTAGGCTCTCTGTTCACCTCACTGATTATTTCTTTTGCTGAGAAGAAGCTTTTTAGTTTGAATCCAACCTATTTATTTATTCTTGATATTAATTCTTGTGCTATAGGAGTCTTATTGAGGAAGTTTGGACCTAATCCTACATGATGGAGATTTGGGCCTACTTTTTCTTCTAAAACACACTGTCTCTGGTTTAATTCCTAGGTTCTTGATCCACTTTGAGT
Organism: Marmota monax; assembly: GCF_021218885.2. Lineage (NCBI taxonomy): Eukaryota > Metazoa > Chordata > Mammalia > Rodentia > Sciuridae > Marmota > Marmota monax. The sequence goes on from NW_026693245.1 coordinate 11,201,222, forward strand.
TGAGTTTTGTGCATGGTGAGAGTTAGGGATTTAATTTCATTTTTTTTTTTTGCATATGGATTTCTTGTTTTCCAAGAACTATTTGTTGATGAGTCTATATTTTCTCCAATGTACGTTTTTGGTGTCTTTGTCAAATATAATTGTAATTATGTGGGTTAGTCTCTGTGTCCTCTATTCTGTATCATTGGTCTACAAGTCTAGTTTGGTGCCAATACCATGGTGTTTTTGTTACTATTGCTCTGTAGTATAGTTTAAGGTCTGGTATAGTAATGCCACCTGCTTCATTCTTCCTACTAAGGATTGCTTTAGCTATTCTGGGTCTCTTATTTTTCCAGATGAATTTCATGACTGCTTTTTCTATTTCTATGAGAAATGTCATTGGGATTTTGATTGGAATTGCATTAAATCTGTATAGTGCTTTTGGTAGTATGGTCATTTTGATAATATCAATTCTTTCTATCCAAGAACAAGGTAGATCTTTTCATCTTCTAAGGTCTTCTTTAATTTATTTTTTTAGTGTTCTGTAGTTTTCATTGTAGAAGTCTTTCACCCTTTCTGTTAATTCCCACGTTTTTTTTTTTTTTTTTTTTTTTTTGATGCTACTGTAAATGAGGTAGTTTTTTGGTTTCCTGCACTTTAACAGATATTTGCTTTTCAGGCATTCCTGAATTGCATCCATGTCACAGGATAAGAAAGTGGATCTTCTGATTACTGAGAGATTCTCTCCTCCAACTCCAATTAATATAAAACAGAGCAGATGATTATAGTTTTTTTTAATTAGTTATACATGACAGTAGAATGCATTTTGACACATTGTACACAAATGGAGCATAACTTCTCATTCCTCTGGCTGTACATAGTGCTGAGTCGCTCCAGTAGTATAATCATACATGTATATAGGGTAATAATATCTGTTTCATAGATGATTATATTATTAATTTCCAGAAACCAACAAGACTGTAGCCCCAACTCTATTTACTTAATGACTAAAATTTAGGCATAATCTCCTACTCTTACTATTAGAAGTGCTTTTTCCTTTTAAAAAAATTCAATCTAGTTTACTGAGGTTCAACAAAATTAAAAAATATGTTTTTGAGATTTTAAACAATCCTATTTGTATAGTCTAACTTAAGAGAAGCCATCGTAAGATCTTCCAGTTGAAAATTATGGATTTATCTGTAATCAGATCATTCATTTTTCGGGTGTTTATACTTCTGGGTAGTAACTTACTACTCCTTGGCTGAAGGTACTTTAGTGCCTACCTAATCTAGTTTGTCCCAAGTAGATAAATTGAACACAATCATACTCCTTGGTGACCATGTTTAAAAAACCTAAGTATCTCCTTTGGTTCCTGCTTTGCTTTATCCCTCTTATCCAATGAATCACTAAGTATAATGATGGCATGAAAAAATAACCTGTTTCATTCTGATTAATAAGCTTGCATATGTCTTTGTTAAGATCTGTTGATTGTAACACCATTCTGAGGGTAAATTTATATTGATTTCTAAGTTTTACCCTTTCAATCAATTGGAACTCTTGTTCTTTTTTTTTAATTTTTTATTGTTGGTTATTCAAAACATTACATAGTTCTTGATATATCATATTTCACCCTTTGATTCAAGTGGGTTATGAGCTCCAATTTTTACCCCATATACAGATTGCAGAATCACATCAGTTACACATCCATTGATTTACATATTGCCATACTAGTGTCTGTTGTGTTCTGCTGCCTTTCCTATCATCTACTATCCCCCCTCCCCTCCCCTCCCCTCCCCTCCCCTCTTCTCTCTCTGCCCCCTCTACTGTCATTCATTTGTCCCCCTTGTATTATTTTTCCCTTTCCCCTCACTTCCTCTTGTATGTACTTTTGTATAACCCTGGGGGTCTCCTTCCATTTCCATGCAATTTCCCTTCTCTCTCCCTTTCCCTCCCACCTCTCATCCCTGTTTAATGTTAATCTTCTTCTCATGCTCTTCGACCCTACTCTGTTCTTAGTTACTCTCCTTATATCAAAGAAGACATTTGGCATTTGCTTTTTAGGGATTGGCTAGCTTCACTTAGCATAATCTGCTCTAATGCCATCCATTTCCCTGCAAATTCTATGATTTTGTCATTTTTTAATGCAGAGTAATACTCCATTGTGTATAAATGCCACATTTTTTTTTATCCATTCGTCTATTGAAGGGCATCTAGGTTGGTTCCACAGTCTTGCTATTGTGAATTGTGCTGCTATGAACATCGATGTAGCAGTGTCCCTGTAGCATGCTCTATTTAGGTCTTTAGGAAATAGACCAAGAAGGGGAATAGCTGGGTCAAATGGTGGCTCCATTCCCAGCTTTCCAAGAAATCTCCATACTGCTTTCCAAATTGGCTGCACCAATTTGCAGTCCCACCAGCAATGTACAAGTGTACCCTTTTCCCCACATCCTCGCCAGCACTTGTTGTTGTTTGACTTCATAATGGCTGCCAATCTTACCGGAGTGAGATGGTATCTTAGGGTGGTTTTGATTTGCATTTCTCTGACTGCTAGAGATGGTGAGCATTTTTTCATGTACTTGTTGATTGATTGTATGTCCGCCTCTAAGAATTGTCTGTTCAGGTCCTTGGCCCATTTGTTGATTGGGTTGTTTGTTATTTTATTGTCTAATTTTTTGAGTTCTTTGTATACTCTGGATATTAGGGCTCTATCTGAAGTGTGAGGAGTAAAGATTTGTTCCCAGGATGTAGGCTCCCTATTTACCTCTCTTATTGTTTCTTTTGCTGAGAAAAAACTTTTTAGTTTGAGTAAGTCCATTTTTGTTGAGTCTAGTTATTAACTTTTGTGCTATGGGTGTCCTATTGAGGAATTTGGAGGCCGACCCCAGAGTATGTAGATCGTAGCTAACTTTTTCTTCTATCAGACGGTGTGTCTCTGATTTGATATCAAGCTCCTTGATCCATTTTGAATTCACTTTTGTGCATGGCGAGAGAAAGGGATTCAGTTTCATTTTGTTGCATATGGATTTCCAGTTTTCCCAGCACCATTTGTTGAAGATGCTATCCTTCCTCCATTGCATGCTTTTAGCCCCTTTATCAAATATAAGATAGTTATAGTTTTGTGGATTGGTTTCTGTGTCCTCTATTCTGTACCATTGGTCCACCCGCCTGTTTTGGTACCAGTACCATGCTGTTTTTGTTACTATTGCTCTGTAGTAGAGTTTGAAGTCTGGTATCGCTATACCGCCTGATTCACACTTCCTGCTTAGCATTGTTTTTGCTATTCTGGGTCTTTTGTTTTTCCATATGAATTTCATGATTGCTTTCTCTATTTCTACAAGAAATGCCGTTGGGGTTTTGATTGGCATTGCATTAAACCTATAGAGAACTTTTGGTAATATCGCCATTTTGATGATGTTAGTTCTGCCTATCCATGAACAGCGTATCTTTTTCCATCTTCTAAGATCTTCTTCTATTTCTCTCTTTAGGGTTCTGTAGTTTTCATTGTATAAGTCTTTCACCTCTTTTGTTAGGTTGATTCCCAAGTATTTTATTTTTTTTTGAGGATATTGTGAATGGAGTGGTTGTCCTCATTTCCATTTCAGAGGATTTGTCGCTGATATACAGGAATGCCTTTGATTTATGCGTGTTGATTTTATATCCTGCCACTTTGCTGAATTCATTTATTAGCTCTAATAGTTTCTTTGTAGACCCTTTTGGGTCTTCTAGGTATAGAATCATGTCATCAGCAAATAGTGATAATTTAAGTTCTTCTTTTCCTATTTTGATGCCTTTAATTTCTTTCATCTGTCTAATTGCTCTGGCCAATGTTTCGAGAACTATGTTGAACAGAAGTGGTGAGAGAGGGCATCCCTGTCTTGTTCCAGATTTTAGAGGGAATGCCTTCAGTTTTTCTCCATTCAGAATGATGCTAGCCTGTGGCTTAGCATAGATTGCTTTTACAATATTGAGGTATGTTCCTGTTATCCCTAGTTTTTCTAGAGTTTTGAACATAAAGGGATGCTGTACTTTGTCGAATGCTTTTTCTGCATCTATCGAGATGATCATATGGTTCTTATTTTTAAGTCTATTGATGTGGTGAATAACATTTATTGATTTCTGTGTATTGAACCAGCCTTGCATCCCAGGGATGAATCCTACTTGATCATGGTGCACAATTTTTTTGATATGTTTTTGTATCCGATTCACCAGAATTTTAATGAGGATTTTTGCATCTAGGTTCATTAGAGATATTGGCCTGTAGTTTTCTTTCTTTGAAGTGTCTTTGTCTGGTTTAGGTATCAGGGTGATGTTGGCCTCGTAAAATGAATTTGGAAGTTCTCCCTCTTTTTCTATTTCCTGAAGTAGCTTGAAAAGTATTGGTTTTAGTTCCTCTTTAAAGGTTTTGTAAAAACTCTGCTGTATACCCATCCGGTCCTGGGCTTTTCTTAGTTGGTAGGCTTTTGATGGTTTCTTCTATTTCCTCAATTGATATTGGTCTGTTTAGGTTGTCTATATCTTCCTGACTCAATCTGGGCAGATCATATGACTTAAGAAATTTATCTATGCCTTCACTATCTTCTAATTTATTGGAGTATAAGGATTCAAAATAATTTTTGATTATCTTCTGTATTTCTGAAGTGTCTGTTGTGATATTGCCTTTTTCATCCCGTATGCTAGTAATTTGAGTTCTCTCTCTTCTTCTCTTTGATAGCATGGCTAAGGGTCTGTCGATTTTGTTTGTTTTTTCAAAGAACCAACTTTTAGTTTTGTCAATTTTTTCAATTGTTTCTTTTGTTTCGATTTCATTAATTTCAGCTCTGATTTTAATTATTTCTTGCCTTCTACTTCTTTTGCTGTTGTTTTGCTCTTCTTTTTCTAGGATTTTGAGATGAAGTATGAGATCATTTATTTGTTGGTTTTTTCTTTTTTTAAGGAATGAACTCCAAGCAATGAATTTTCCTCTTAGAACTGCTTTCAATGTGTCCCATAGATTCCGATATGTTGTGTCTGTGTTTTCATTTATCTCTAAGAATTTTTTAATTTCCTCCTTGATGTCTTCTATAACCCATTTATCATTCAGTAACCTATTGTTCATTCTCCAAGTGATGTATGCTTTTTCCTTCCTTCTTTTATCGTTGATTTTCAGTTTCATTCCATTATGATCAGATAAGATGCATGGTATTATCTCTACTCCTTTATATTGTCTAAGAGTTGCCCTGTGACATAATATGTGATCTATTTTTGAGAAGGATCCATGTGCTGCTGAGAAAAAAGTGTAACTGCTTGATGTTGGGTGGTATATTCTATATATGTCAATTAAGTCTAGGTTGTTAATTGTGTTATTGAGTTCTATAGTTTCCTTATTCAACTTTTGTTTGGAAGATCTGTCCATTGGTGAGAGAGGTGTGTTGAAGTCTCCCATGATTATTGTATGGTGGTCTATTAGACTCTTGAACTTGAGAAGAGTTTGTTTGATGAACATAGCTGCACCATTGTTTGGGGCACATATATTTATGATTGTTATGTCTTGTTGGTGTATGGTTCCCTTGAGCAGTATGTAGTGTCCCTCTTTATCCCTTTTGATTAACTTGGGCTTGAAATCTATTTTATTTGATATGAGTATGGACACACCTGCTTGTTTCCGAAGTCCATATGAGTGATATGATTTTTCCCAACCTTTCACCTTCAGCCTATGTATGTCTTTTCCTATCAAATGCGTCTCCTGTAGGCAGCATATTGTTGGGTCTTGTTTTGTGATCCATTCTACTAGCCTGTGTCTCTTAATTGGTGAGTTTAAGCCATTAACATTTAGGGTTATTATTGAGATATGGGTTGTTCTTCCAGCCATATTTGTTTATTTATGTTACTAAACATGGTTTGTTTTCCTCTTTGATTATTTTCCCCCCTTTAGTGTCCTACCTCCCACTGTTGGTTTTCATTGCTATTTTCCATTTCCTCTTCCTGTAATGTTTTGCTGAGGATGTTTTGAAGAGATGGTTTTCTAGCTGCAAATTCTTTAAACTTTTGTTTATCGTGGAAGGTTTTAATTTCATCTTCCATCCTGAAGCTTAATTTCGCTGGATACACAATTCTTGGTTGGAACCCATTTTCTTTCAGTGTTTGAAATATGTTATTCCAGGATTTTCTAGCTTTCAGAGTCTGTGTTGAAAGATCAGCTGTTATCCTGATTGGCTTACCCCTAAATGTAATCTGCTTCCTTTCTCTTGTAGTTTTTAAAATTCTCTCCTTATTCTGTATGTTGGGAATCTTCATTATAATGTGTCTAGGTGTGGATCTCTTATGATTTTGCACATTCGGCGTCCTGTAGGCTTCTAGGATTTGGGATTCTGTCTCATTTCAAGTCTGGGAAGTTTTCTCGTATTATTTCATTGAATAGATTGCTCATTCCTTTGGTTTGAAACTCTGTCCCTTCCTGTATCCCAATGACTCTTAAATTTGGTCTCTTGATGTTATCCCATATTTCTTGGATGTTCTGCTCATGGTTTCTTAACAGTCTTGCTGAGCTGTCTATGTTCTTTTCAAGTTGAAATACTTTATCTTCATTGTCTGATGTTCTATCTTCTAAGTGTTCTACTCTGCTGGTAGTATTCTCAATTGAGTTTTTAAGTTGGTTTATTGCTTCCTGCATTTCTAGGATTTCTGTTTGTTTGTTTTTTATAACCTCTATCTCCCTGTATAGTTGATCTTTTGCTTCTTGGATTTGTTTATGTAATTCATTGTTGAAGTGATCTTTCATTGTCTGATTTTGCTGTCTGATGTCTTCCTTGAGACTCCAGATCATCTGAAGCATGTATATTCTGAATTCTTTTTCTGACATTCCATCTGCTGCAGCTATTACCTCTTCTAATGTTGAGTTGACCTGCATTGCTTGTGGTCCTTTCTTTCCTTGTCTCTTCATACTGTTCACGTTTCTTTCTGCTTGGTAAAACTTTGTGCCATTGAATTTCCCCCCTATATATTTATATTGGTCTTGTATAGTTGCAAAGTCTCCCTCGCAGGCGCGGGCGGTGGCTCTGCCCCTCCTCCAATTGGGGCAATGTGCCTACCACACCGGCAGGCCGCTGGGCCTGTTCTACCGGTCGGTAGCAGGTCCGCCTACCTTGCAGGCACGGGCGGCGGCTCTGTCCCTCTGCGGGCCGCTAGGCTTGTTCTGTCGGTGGTTGCAGTTCTGCCTACTTTGCAGGTGCAGGCAGCGGCACTGCCCCTCTGCAGGCCTCTGGGGCTGTTCTGCCGGTGGGTCGCAGGTCTGCCTACCTTGCAGGCCGGTGGGGGGGGCGCGGCTCTACCCTTCCGCAGGCCACTGGGCCTGTTCTGTTTGTCGGTTGCAGGTCTGGCCTGTTCTGTTGGTGGTCACAGTTCCGCCTACCTTGCAGGCGCGCGGGGGGGGGGGGGCTCTGCCCCTCAGCAGGCCGCTGCTCCTGTTCTGCTGGTGGGTCGCAGGCCCGCCTACCTTGCAGGAGTGGTTGGCAGCTCTGCCCCTCTGTGGGCCACTGGTCTGTCGGTGGTCACAGTTCTGCCTACCTGGCAGGCGTGGGGGTGGGGTGGGGTAGGGGGCGGCTGTGCCCCTCAGCAGGCTGCTGGGCCTGTTCTGTGGGTGGTCACAGTTCCATCTACCTTGCCGGCGCGGGGGGAGGGGGCAGCTCTGCCTCTCAGCAGGCCGCTGCACCTATTCTGCCGGTGGGTCGCAGGCCCGCCTACCTTGCAGGAGTGGTTGGCAGTTCTGCCCCTCCGCGGGCCACTGGGCCTTTTCCGTTGGTGGTCACAGTTCCGCCTACCTGGCAGGCGCGGGGGGTGGGGGGCGGCTCTGCCCCTCAGCAGGCCGCTGGGCCTGTTCTGTGTGTGGTCACAGTTCCGTCTACCTTGCCAGCGCGGGGGGAGGGGGCGGCTCTGCCTCTCAGCAGGCCGCTGCTCCTGTTCTGCTGGTGGGTCGCAGGCCCGCCTACCTTGCAGGAGTGATTGGAAGCTCTGCCCCTCCGCGGGCCACTGGGCCTTTTCCATTGGTGGTCACAGTTCCGCCTACCTGGCAGGCGCGGGGGGTGGGGGGCGGCTCTGCTCCTCAGTAGGCTGCTGGGCCTGTTCTGTGGGTAGTCACAGTTCCATCTCGGAACCCTTGTTCTATTTTAAACAATGTGGTTTCTTATCAACCTGAGGAAAGAGTACACCTGGCATGCTCCAGGAGCAACAAGGAAGCCCGTGCTGCCTCACACCAGCGGGTTGGTGAGGACAGCAGTGGCAGTCCTAAGGTCATGGAGGTAGCCACCGGCTAACTTGCAGGATGTGGTCAGAATGTTGTTTTTGTTTTTGTTTTCTCTAGGAATGATAGAAAACCATACAAAAATTTCATTCCAAGCATAGGAATGAAATCTGAGTTGGGTTTTAAAGAATCACTTTCTTATCTATGTGAAGAATAAACTGTGGTATGCAAGGGACAGAGGAAAACCAGGACGAGGTTGCTCTAGTTCCATGGGGGAAATAATGATGACTTAGCTTATGTTGTGGATGGTGGATGTCATTGGTAGATGGACATTGTCAGTTTCAGGATACTTGAGGTACGAATAGGGTTAGTAGAGACTATTGGAGGTGCTAAAGTCCACCAGTCCTTTTTATGTGAGCTGTTGAGTGAAACACATGTCATTTTCTATAATGGTGAGTGCTGAGAGAGGAGAAGGTTGAGTTCAGTCTTAAACATTGAACTCTGATGTGCCAAATATTATTGGAGAGAAGTCCAATAAACAGTCACATATGAGTCTTGAATTTAAAGGACAGATTGATACCAAAGACATACATTTAAATTTATCCATAAGTGGAGGTGGACAGGATTGGAGGAGATTTCCTAGGGAATGAGAGTAGACAGAGAAGAGAGAAATCAGAAGACCCGAGGTTTGATAATTTCAATATTTGGGCTTAGGAAACAGAGAAGGAGTCAGCAAAAGAGACCATGAAGGATCAGGCAGCCAGATAAACTGGGAGAATATGGACTGCTGGGGTTAAGATGAAAGAAGGCAATGAAGGACTAGTCTCACTCTTGCTGAAATTTCCAGTAGCATGAAGATGGAAAATTTTCTATTGGATTTAGCAACATGGAGGTCACAATTGCCCTTGAAAAGAGCCATGTGTAATTTTATTACATGTCCCCATTTGCAAAATGCTCATGGTACATTATGCATGCCTAATTTTATATTTAGAAACTTCTCTCAGATTATTTCTATAAGTCAGGCAGATAACCACACAGTGAAGAAATCAGGGCAAAGCACCAGAGTGGCAAATAAGAGACCTACGTTCTAGTTCAACCACTTTCTACTAACAAGCTAAAGGCGCAGGCAAGTCATTCTGCCTCTCAAAGCCTTGGTTTTCTCACAAGTCAAATGAAGGGACTGGAAAAGATTTCATCTATTTACATTTGTGCAAAAGTTTAAGTGCAGAAGGCACATTTTGCATTTTAAAAAAGCAAACTAAAAAAATAAAAATAAACCAAGCTTTCATTTGATTATATTCAGTGGGGGAGATATTTTAAAGGAAGGACCTCTGTCACCTGCAGTGCAGGCTCCCATCATCCCTACCTATCTGCTCACATTAACCATGCCAGCGACTGCACAGCCCAGCTTCCTTCCCTCTCTCCACCCACACACATACATCACATTCATCTCTCTGTTTGAAAAATCATATACCAGGGAACTGACAATTGGAAGCACGACTGGAAAGAAACAGCACAGTGAATTTTGGAAGCTGGAAAAGGTCTTTTGTGCTTTAATCAGACACATGAAGACTCTGAACATAATTCTTTTTTGTGCCTGCATTTAATTACCATAAATAAGAAATAAATCTGAAATTATTGTTCAATTCATTTTGTGCCACCATAGAGGAGGGAATTTACAGAATCCAGAAACCTCAATTATAAGTTACATCCAATCAGCATATCACTCTTTCTTAAGACTTCACGGAGAACAAATTTGATGACTTAGTCACTAAGCAAAGTAGAAAATAAACAAATGAGTTGGCCATGGTGAGACCTCAGGACACTGGGCTTTTATGGTGAACTGATGTTTTCTCATTCTGGAATGGACGATGCCTCAGATGACTCCTGGGTGCAAATTCTGTTGCTTGCAAGGGAAAGGAAGAGCACCATGGAGGTGACTTTTTGATTGGCCACAATTCTCTGTGTACCTTCTTGTGCTAGTTACACAGAGCCCTTCCATGCTTTTAATGGGTGAGCTCCTTGGAGCGTGACCACTTTCTGAGGTCTTACTGACACTTTACAGATGAAGTAGAAGAAGGATCATTAGTGTCCTCTGGGAAAAGTAAGTGTGAGCCATAGGAAAGTCAGCAATCCTTTTGAAGGTGTTTGCTTGGGGAAGTGGGTGTGGTGCTGTGAGCTGCCAACTACAGACAGGAAATATGGGTGGGGATTGTTTAGATTCCAAGGTGCCAAATCATTAGGCCACAGAACATCCATATACCCCACTGAGCACTGCCTTTTTATCTAGATGCCTGCACTGGGACATTTCTTTACAGGAAACATATATTTGTTTTCGTGAAACCAAAAAGCAAATCCAAGCCAGGTCAGAGTCCTTCCAGAAATGCTCCTAGACACATTTTAGATGAGGCAAGCGTTGGTGAAGCCAGGCATGACTTAGTTCCCTTGAGATAGAAGTAGGAGGAAAGACCAGACCCAGAAGGAGGCACATTGACCCCTGGAAGAGACTCTGATTCCATCCTTGGAGTGGAATCTTCATGGATCTCCTCATGACATTGCCCTAAATTCTATTCTTTATTATACTAAAATGGCAGCCCTACTAAAGAGAAAAAAAAGCCAATTACTCTATTTCCTACAATACTCAAACCTAGTTGTTTCAATTATTTGAATTTGATTGGGACTCTTAGTCACTATTCTGGGTGTTTGAGAGTGTTAAATTCATGGCAAGTTTTTTTGTGAAGCTTTTTTTTTTTTTAACCACCATCTTCTTGCTACTATCTGGGAATAATACATTTTTGTGGGTTGCAAAAGATGACTTTGTGTTCCCTAAGTTTTCTGGAATACCTACTTATATGATACCCAAAGTTGGGACTTCAGCTTTTATTTAGATTTTGACTGGCTGGATCAATGATTCTTCAGTTTGTTTGTTAGTAAGTGACACAATTTTCCTGAAAGAACATACTAAAGAGAGGGATTACAGAAAACCTTCTCTGCCTTGTGTTTACCCTTACATATTTGGAAAACTAACTTTTTACGTTTGGTAAATCTCACTCCTCCATCCTTTGGTCTTTTTCCTGAAGCTTATGAGAAGCACATGGCATACCATGGATAGGTGCACAGACTGTCAAATCAGATTGTTAGTAATTTAATTCTAGCTTCCCTGTTTACAAAACTTTGATTATTTTGTGTAACCTCTCTGTGACTGTTATTCATTTGGAAAAGAAGAGGACAATACTAAGAATAACTTCTTAGGATTGCTTGAAAATTATGTAAATTAATACATATAAAATCTTTAGAATAGTGCTTTGCACAGAACAATCACTCATTTTTTTTCAGTTGTAGTTGGACACAATATCTTTATTTTATTTTTAATTTAGAACAATCACTTTCAAGTAGAGCTAAATCTATGTGCCTCCCTAATTCCCGTTCACATCTCTTGAAGACTTGTAGCAGCTGTGTCATTAGCAACTTGTTTTCTCCACCATTTGGCTTTTCTGTAACTTTGTTATTATCACTGTGTTATCCCTTTAGCTTCAAAGCTCCTCAGCTTCTACCTCTACCTCAGATTCTACCTCTCCTCTAGGTAGAATCTGCATATGAGATGCATCCCTTTGAAAAGAGACCAGGCATGTTTACAAATCCCTCTATTATTTTTAAATAAATGGTCATAGAAGGCTAGAACAAACAGAGGAGTTTTGTGCAGAGAATTGAATGCAACCTAACATTCTACTTTTGAGAGCACATTTCCTTACTTTTTAAAGATTAATATTCATTTCTCTATTTATTCTTCAAACTTTTCGTGAGCACCTGCTAGGAAGACTGTGAGGCAAATTAAGAAATTATTACCAAGATATATAAGATAATCTATAGCTCATCTAAATCAATTGTAGATGAAGGGGAAAAAAGACTAAAGGATAGAGCAATCACCCTAAGAAATGAGTAAAACATTTAATAATACATTTACATTTGGCTATCTAATCCTAGGAATTATTCTGCTTTGCCTAAATTCGGAACAAGAAATACACTCCATTTTTTTCTTGTCACATTAGAGTGGTTGAATGTATTCTACATCAATTAAAGCACTGAGAACAAGTAGCTGTTAGACTCTTGCAAAATTAACATCACTATATCTCTGGACCAGTTCAAGAATTCATTTTCTCAAACATGACTCTGAGGTTGTATTTGAGTTTTCAAATTTAATTTTAGAAAGATTGCTACTGTGCAATAAAATCACAGGATTCTATGAAACATCAATCTTCACCTTTACAGGAGCCCACCAACATGTAATCACAGCTGGAAAGAAGACACCTTGAGGTCTTTCAATGAATGCAGTATTGGACAGATGCATTGTGCCAACTCTCAAATCCCACTTGAAGTTTTGGAATTCATATTGCAGTTTAAACTAAGACTTTTCCTTTATTCGAAGGAAAAAAAAAAACAAAGAAAAGTTTACATTCTCCACAGGAGTTTTAAACTTCTGGAACTTCTAATAGCTCATATTAAACATCATAACAAATGGAATAGAAATGAATAAGAAACAGATGTATTACCCTGCTCTTGAAATATTTATGAATTTTAATATTAGGAATGTGGGAAATAAGAGAGCTGGTGAGAGATTATAAAATTGATCATGGCTATCCCACATTATCTTAATATCAAAGCGTTCTCCTTCAGTTAAACTTAACAGATTCATTTCTAATGAATCCTGAAGTTTACGTTTACTCCAGGATCTTTAATATTACAACACTGTTAACTTATTTATGTAATAAAAACTTCTGTAAGGTTTTCTAAGGAAGCATGTATTCCTAGAACAATAATTTTCTTGTTAGTTCTAATTGATTACACATTTGCTATTGTTCTCCTTTAATCCACCTAATTGTTTACACATGATTACCCAAACTATACATGGACACCCAGCCACTTGGGAATTTGTGTGCATGATTTTCTGCAGCTGGATCTGCAAGATCCCCCCCTGTTTATGTCAACTATTTAATTCTTTTTTTAAAGCTATGAATATTTTATGAAACAATTGAGCTCAGTACTTATTTATATATTTTCAAAGCCACAGATTCACAGGGGGAACATTTGATGGCATTCTCCTTGCTCACAGAGAAGTTGAGAAGAAGGAACATTTACCTTTCTGATTCACTGGGCTTGCTCAAACTCAAATGAACATAAACAATGGAGACTGTAACATTACAGTCTTTATAGCTTCTGTGCTGCATGCTAGATGAGATTACTGCTGCTTTTCAAAACTATATAGAGCAATCATATTTTGTGAATGTAGATGCCCCTGGTAGTTTAGGTGCCAAGGATGGTCAGATGGTCCAGGAAGAACTTGATTCTCATAGGATCTTCAACTTAGCCTCATAGACCTTGACCTTCATGCTATCTTCCTTTCCCTGCAATTCAGATGTGGTTTAGAATCTTGGTAACATACAAAGTCCAAATCTGTCTGAATGAAAGGAGAACATATGGGCATCATGCCTGGAGGAACTGTGGACCACTCAGTTTAATATACTATTGAAGAACTTCTCTAAAGAGTAACTCAGAGTTCTCACTCTAGACCTATCTTCCCCCTTTCCTGCTTCTTTTAAAGCCCATTATATCTATAGATACCATATTTTTGTCTCTGAGTCTCTGCTCACTAGAAAGAACAAGTACCTTGTGAAGAACCCATTACCATATTGCACTTCTAGCCTTTCCAACACTATCTTTCTGCCCTAGGTGGCTGGACTTTGAACACTCTTCCCTGCATTTGTTCTGTTCTGAGACCAGCCATACTTCAATAGCACTGTGGGGGTTGGAAGGATGGCAGATGTGTTCCTCTGACACACCAAAAAAATGCCACTTTGGCATAAGGATTATTTTGAGCCAGATGCAGTTGAAAAATGATAAATTCCAGGAGAGAAGTTCCATCTCCCCTTTTTCTTCCAGAAAGGAAGAGATAAACCACCATCTAAGAGATATCTTCCTTGTACATGGAGGACATAACTTCCTTATCATTATAGATGGGGAGTTGGAGCTGAGAAAAAATCTGCACAAACAAACCTTGCAGAGTGAACCTCATTTTCCTGGTCTATACACCATTAAACCAACCTCCTTTTTTTGTCATGTTTTCATAATTTATTAAACTTGTCCATTTTAGTGTATGTGCTTGACTTCAGCTTTTTTGGGTTTTCAGTTCCTAAGTAGTGCTCTCATGTCACATAAAAGTAAATTTGTATGTTTTTTAAAAATATTAATCTGTCTTGTGTTTAATTCTTAGGCCATGTCAGAGACCCTCAAAGTGTAGAGGAAAAATTTTTCCTCCTCTATGGCTTAAAAAAATTATTTTTCTTCTACTGCCCTAGAATCTGTAGTTGGAGACATGTTAAATTAGATTGCCAAAAGACAGATTAGCAAGAAATAAACAGTTATTGACATTACAATGCACATCACTTGAAAGAAGATACAATAAAGAATATCTCCAGAGAGGCTTTAGAATTGGACTTAAATAGCATCTTCACATACACACACACACACGCACACACACACACACACACACAAATCTTTGTAGAAGAGGGTCATGGCAAAATCAAAGAGTTTTAAACTTTTAAGGGCAGGAAATTATGGGAGGGAAATATACGGGGAAACTAATGAAGGAAGGTTTGTTTGTATGGGTCCATTGCTGTGCCGACTTTCCATCTATAAAACTTCCTTAGGAAGGGATTCATGGAGTCCTCCTTTTTCAGAAATTTCTGCCTTTGATCAGATAAGGAAGCTCTGAGAAATGTATTTTGTTGTTGTTGTTGTTTGTATCTGTGAATTGCCACTTGCCTCCAGTTCAAAATAATCTTTATGCCAAAGTGGCATATTATGAGGTGGCATATTCTGCTTCCTTACAAATCATTGCCCTATTATAAAACTTTCCACTGTAATCAAACTCTTCATAGTATCAGTTCTAAAATATTCCCATCTCTGTTTTGCCCATCCCTCCTACTTAGCTTTGTCTTTATATGTATTTTTCTATTTCTGAAAAAAAATGTTATTTTGTGTGTTTTACTTTCTAAACTGTTTTTAAAATTCAATTTGTATATTATCCTTAATGAAGTTCTTCCTACTTAATATGTCTGTTAGTTATAATCCCTTTCTTCTTTATTTTTGCCATATTCAACCTGGTCCTAACTTTTAATTTTATCAACACATCTGAAGTAGGTGGAGTTCAGAGTCAGATTATTGAACAATATTTTGGCTACAAAATTTTTCTTGCAAAATTGTAAGGAAAAAAGGATTTTTTCCCCATTTATGTGGTTTGGTTGTTTTGTACGTGGTTAAGGGTGTATGTGTTCTCTGTGGCTATACTGAGAAGTGTCACATAGCCCTCCACATATTCCTGGTCCATGAGATTTTCAATAGTTTCTTCTCTCTTTTGGCAGGTGATGTATTCTTCTTTTAGCACTCTCAATCTCTGTTGTCAGTACATCTTTGTATGTAAAGCAGACTTCCTTCTGAGATTTGTTTTTATTGTAATGTTCACCTGATATCAAGATCACATGGGAAGGAGACCTGTAAATTGCTCAACCTCTGACCATTTGAGATTCCCCATATTTGCCAGAAGAAAATAGATTGACTAAGTTTGTTGGCAACTGCCACCCCTCCTATCACCACCTTTTTTCCTCCACCATCACAATTAGCCTGCCTATTTCTATATTAGCAGGCTTATTGTGCAATGCATTTATCCAAGTTGTTAACTCCTTGAAAAATTTGATAAAACTCATAAGATCCTCCCTCTAGAAAATTTACATATGCACATATAGTTATCAATTTGCATGCAGTTCCCAGGGGATTAACAGTCTGTGTGTGTGTGTGTGTGCACATATACACACAGTACACAGGAAATGCTGAAGTAAGCTGAGCACACATTCTAGAGGCACTAACAACATAAGGGACCAGCAGAAGTACTAAGTAATAGACCCAGGATGGGACATGTGAGCAGTTAACTTTAGCTAGAAATTATGAATAATTTGTTCCTCCCCACAACCTCTCCTTCAGGGGGTCAGTTGTTCATAGTCACAAGTCCCTGATGGCATTTGGTTTCCTGGTAAAGATCAAAAGATGAACTTGGCATTTGTTGAGCATAAATAGCATACCAGCCTCTCTACTGACCAGATCAATAGACTCATAACCATGTAAGAAATGTGAAGGCATGTCTGTAGAGGGCACAGCTGTGGTCCTGGAAAATGTCCAGTGTAAACAGTAAGGCAATGAAGGAGGAACGTGGTTAAAGAAGGAAGAGGGTGGCTGATGAATTTCACTCAAGTTTATCAAACTGATCCCTTTTACTTTTAGGGAAAATGTGGGCCTGTAATTCCTTACTTAGGGAGTTTTTCTTCTGTGGGAGTGGAAATGATAGATAATGGTTCTTTCCAAGGAGGTCCCCAGAGGAGATTTTGAATTTGTCCTTTAATTCTGACTGTGCCAATAGAAATGGCCTTTTCCCTGAATTAATTGCTAGAGAGATTAGTAATTACAGGACAACAACACTTTTTCAGTCATTCAACAAACATTTTGATTGCCTACTGAAGTCAGAGTCAGAAGAATGCAATGTGATTCTTAGTCTTGGGAACTTGCAGATGGATGGAGAGGACACACATAAATTCCTATTACAAATTGGGATTCTCTTTATGTCTCACCAGCACAGGTGGCTCATCTAAAACATATCTTTTATGACAATTACTGACAAATTTTTACCAGAATATGTGATCCTGTCTCCAGTTTTTTAGTACAATATTTGAAAGACTTTTTTTTTTAAAAAATACTTTTTAGTTGTCAATGGACCTTTATATTATTTATTTATATATGGTGCTGAGAATCGAACCCAGTGCTTCACACATGCTAGGCAAGTGCTCTATCACTGAGCCACAACCCTAGTCCCTGAAAGACATTTTTAAACTCATTCAAAAATGTAGACTGTTCAAAAGCTAAACTTTAGCTTTAAGTCTAGATAATCCTAAGTTGATTTGAGTGGTCTGTCAAAGAATTAGCTGTACTTCAAACACCAAAACCTCCCACTGTAAATAGTCTGGCCTGTTTTCACTAGCAACTGTCATTAACTACTGATCTGGAATAAAGTCCTACCGTGTGTGTGTGTGCGTGTGTGTGTGTGAGAGAGAGAGAAACTGCCATTCTCAAATACTTCAGGGAAATAGATGTAATAGCAATAGGAAAAAGAACAAGAAACACAAAATGATGAAAATTGCAAGGTATAAATGGGTCAGAAGGCCTGACTGGGTGCTATATAGGAATGGCTATATTTCATATTCAGCAAAAGTCAAGAGCACACCATACAACTTTGCCTTAATTCTTAAGGTGAATGTTTTCACAACATTGACATCAAGATGGTTAGTGAAAGGTATCATAAACTCAAGAATATTTTTGAAAACACCCCAAAACCAAGTGGTTTTCTATGGCATGGTCAAATTCTAAATTATCATTAAAGTTATTAACTGAACAATACTTTTACAGGATCACTTCATAATCTTGTGGTTGGAATTTAGGGAGTTTTTCTTTTGGGAAGATGGAGTAGAGACACATTTATCCACCTCTTCAATTAAGTGTAGTTAAAAACTGCAGACACTGTACATGTACTGTAACTGTAGACACTATGCATGTACCGTATGAAAACTCTAAAAGCTGGAGATGACCAGGTAGACTGACTAGGGATCTCAGAACTTGAAGCAAAACACAGTGATGAGATCTCTGTATATTCTTTCTACCTCATATAACCCACACTTGCAGCTGAAGAACCCAGTCACCTGGAAACTCTAATGAGGGCAGACAAAAACAAAAACAAAGCATTGTTATCTTAGGCAAAAGACTAGGAAAGGAGCAACTTGCATAACAGAAAACTTTTAAATAACTGCTTATCGAATGCAGCAGATCACCACAGGGGGAAAAAATTGTGAACACAGCCTTATCCAGATCAGGAAAATTGAGTGTTGAGCCTGGACCCTCATAAAGTTGTAGCAAGATGCTTCAGCATCCACCTAGATAGTGTCAGGAAGACCAAATAGGGACCTTCTAACTGGTAATGAGAACTTTCTTGAACACTGTATCAGTGGAGAACTTGTTGGGAACTAAAACTCCAATAGCTGATCAGCAATTGGAACAAGGAACTCTCCATCTTGGGGATCCATGGAGGCCAAATTGGGAATGGGGTCTACTTTAAAATAAGCACTCATCCTTTTTCCTGCAGGAGAAGTATTAATAGCAAAACAAAACAAAATAAACTTATAAGATTTAAATAACTTTGAGAACTTCATAATATGATAAAAAATACCTAGGTTTCAGTTGAAAAAATCATTCATCACGTTAAGAACCAAGAAGACATCACATAGATGTCAACACAGAAATGCCAGATATTAGAATTGTCTCACAAAGATTTTAGAGAAATCATGTAAAACTGCATCAATGGGCAATCATGAGTATGCTTGAAATAAACAAATAGCAAAATGACATAGAAAGTCTCAGCAATTAGAACCAAATACAAATTTTAGAAACAAAAAAAAAAATCAGTAATTGAAATACAAAGCTCAGTGGATGAGCCAAATAACAAAATAGGGAAAGAAAGAGAGAGGGAGAAAGGAAGCAAGAAAAAAGAGAGAGAGAGAGAGAGAGAGAGAGAGAGAGAGAGAGAGAGAGAGAGAGAGAGAGAACACACAAAAGAATGAAAGAAAGAAAAAAAAGAAAAAGTCTCAGGAACCTGTGGGACTATAACAGAAGGTCTAACATTCTTGCCCTTGGCATTCAGAAAGGGAGTAGAAAGAGAGCAGGCTAAAAATGTATTGAAGAAATAATAGCTGAAAATTCCTCAAAATTCCTCCACTTTTTTTAGGACATAACTCTATAAATTCAAGATATTGAGTTAACCCCCAAAAGAATACATTTATACTAAAACACATAATAATTAAAATTCTAAAAACTAAAGGTAACTAAAGTATCTTGAAAACAGTCAAAGAAAAGCAGTACTCTGTATACTGAAGAAAAACTAATTTGAATAACAGTGAATTTCTCACTAGAAAACATGGAGGACAGGAGAAAGGGGTACACTATTTTTAAGTGCTAAACAAATTAATATCTCCTATTAATATGGAAGCAAAGAATTCTTAACAAAATACTAGGAAATAAAATTAAGGAATATATAAAAAATTATTATATACCTTAGAGCAAGTGGGATTTCAGAGATATAATGCTTGCTGGTTCAATACCCCAAAATCGATCAATATAGCCCATCATAATAACAGACTAAAAAAAGAAAAATGATAGATTTATTATGTAGCTAAAGTAATAAACATTGAGTAATATTGACAGAGATAGACATATAGATCTGTTGAAAGTTAACAGAGAGCCCCAGGAATAGACTCAGGTAGGTCTCACTGATTTTAATAATGGAAAAAAATGCAATTCAATAAAGGAAAAATAGGTTTTCAATACATGCTACTGAAGCAATTGGATTTTCACAGTCACATTCATATCTATATGTATATGTGTGTATATGTAATTTCATTAAATATAATGTTTTGATGGACAAGAATGAGATGTTGTTAGTTAAGACACTTTCATCTAATAAAGAAAATCTCTGAGTTTAAGGCAAAACCTGGCACAACAAATATACAGCATTTTCAGCCTTTACAGTCTTTGCAAGTGGCCAAAGGCCCAAACAGAATCTTCCTCACACTCTATACATAACTCAACTAGTGTGTCATCAATTTTATACTTAAAAAACTTAGATTACTGCTGTTTTGCATCCACATTGAAAGATTTTAGATTTGGAGAAGTTTAAATATTTATTATATTTATAAGAAATACTTATTTTCCAGCATTAGTTTCCCTCATTTACAATCCCTTACTCTGTGAGTTAAATGGGCTTTGCTGGATTGCCTGGGAATTTAGCTAGTATTTGTGAGATTGTTTATAAGATAAGATGCACTCCCAGTTCCCAATACCCCAGTTGCAATAAAACTCTGTGAACACAATAAGTATTGTCAACTCAACCATTCAACAAACAATTGGAGAAAATATTAACAATTCAGCCTATTCTTTGAGCCTTAATTCTCCTTTCCTGAATTACAGTTTTTCTCTTTTTAATTTGTTGTTCACTCCTAAGGTAAAGCTTTGTTTGTACTAAATCATATTAAATTATGAAATCTTTGGTTAAAATAATGGATTAAAAAAAGAGTTACAAGTGTACCTGTCCAAATGATGTGAGGGAGGTTGTCTATCATCCCCGGATTAGTCTGTTTGCACATGATCTTGAGGAGCATGCACTCCATTTGTGGAAAGAAATTCCCAATTCACATTTTGGAGTGATTCATCAACTGTGTTTAGCCTACAAGGGCATTTCCAAAGTTTGCTTTCAAATGCTGTGATGAATTTCAAAGGCAAGACTGGTGTAACTCCTTGGCTGTCATTTACTTAAAGATGAAATTTGCACGCTAAAATTAAAGTCCCTTTCTCTGAGAACACCCTGACTAAGGGCAGGCAGGTCACCTGGACCAGGGACAGCTTTCATTTCATACCTGTCCAGGAGCAGACATCAAAATGCAAATTCTAATACAGGCCTGAACCTACAAAGGACTTAAGTTGCTTTTGTTGACAAGGGCCAAAGACGTCCAAAGGACTGTGAAGGCTACAGAAGAGAGATATTATTAATGATAAATGTAAGAGAAAACTGCAAACCTTGCCAGCCAAAATAGGGATCACATATTTAAGAAATACACATTGAAGATGTACTATCATTAAGTAATGGCTCAGTACTCTACAATCAAATTGAATGTTACAGTTCATAATGTTCTTCAAGCAAATATTTAGTATCTTGCCACAAACTTTCAACCTTATGAAGCATACCTGACAGCAATAATAATTCTTATTTTACAAAACATTTGTGTGTCTGACTAAAGCCTTTTAATGAATGATTCAAACTTGAAGTGTGACCTTAAAGACACTGAATGTTGAGGGTTTGGCTAAATGCTGTTCTATCAGAAGAGAAAAAGAGTGTGTCACATTACCACAATTGTGTCTATTCCATGGTAAACCCTTAGCACTCAAAGTAAAACAACAACAACAACAAAAACAACTCATGAAACTCCATCATCTCCAGTGCTTAGATCATTAATTTGCAACCTTAAAAATTGAGTTGCTAGTTCAAAATCCATCCCATTAAACTAGATGGCCTTGCACAAGTCATTTTAACTTATTAGCTTTAATCTTTTTCATTTTAAAGATGATAACCATGAAAACAACTAATCCCACTTGACTGCACTCAATTTGTAGTAAGTAATTTGCAATTCAGAGAGAATGATCAAGGTGATTGCTCATTCAATTCCATTCAACAGGCATCTTAGGAATATCCACCGTGAGCCAGACACTATTTTCAGCACTGAAAATTTTGTACTGAGCAAAATACACAAAGACCCTGCTTTAGAGCTCAAATTCTAGAAAATAAAATCATTATATATTTGTAAAATGATGATAAATAATACAGAGAAAGAGCTAAGTAAGGAAAGAAGAAAGTATTGTAGGGTAAAGATAGATAAATAATAAGGAAGACAGGAAACTCTGATCAATAAGATAATATTTGAATGGAGTCCTCTCAAAAATACAGAAGCAACCATATGGATATCTCAGAAAACAGCTTCTTGGATAGAGAGGTCAGCAAATGTAGTGGTCCTGTGGAGGCCAGTGTGGTGAGAAAGTGAGCTGTTCAGACCAGTAGGACCAGATGCACTGATGGAAGGATTTGGGATTTTATCTTGAGAAGCCATTTAGGGGATTTTAAGTAGAAGAGTGGTAGTGCTATGATTTAAAGATGATTCTTTCAATTTATATATTATATATTTCTGTATTATAGGAATACAATGTGATTTACATGTGTAAATATAAATTTATTATTTGCTACTTTAAAGATGTAAAGATGAACAGATAAAATTCACTTTTTTTTTTTTTTTTTTTTTTTGTACTCAGAGGTTTCCAACACATTTTATTTTGCAGACCATTGGCGTGCAGCTTGAGGACCGACATCTATATAAATTCCTATAAAACATCCAGTATTGCCAGTCTGTGGCAGCCTCCTCTGCACTGCCTGCCACCAAGGGCCTCAGTCTCAGGTGCACACATGAGGGGGGCCTGCAGACCCTGGCTTCCAGGTAGCTTTGCGTGGAGAGTTCCTTTGGCGAGGATCGACAGGTTTGGAGTGCGGCTGCAGTGCTGGCGAGCAGGAAGCCTTCAAAGCCTTGCGGAGGACTGGCACCCTTGATGGTTCTCCTCTGTCGAAGACTCAGGAAGATGCAGCGCCCTTGTGCTTAACGACTGGAACCCTCCCGACTGCTTAGTAGGTTAAAATATAAGGAAGCCTCTGCTTTAAGTAACACAGATAACACCTCTTTAGATGTTCTAGAACTACAAAATTTAATTCAAGAAAATATAGGTCCCATGAAAGACTTAAAAGTTTTATAAAACTAAAATCTAGTTTTCCCCGATAAATTGTACTTTAGGCAAAACCCTCCCAACGCTTCTAAAATAATACTAAAAGGGGCATCTGATTATACAAGAGCAATTTAAAAAATTAAATATTTATTTGAATAACAAGTTTTAAGTTCGAGCTGCAATGTTGGCAATGCAGATTTTTAACAGATCACAAAAAGCGTGCACAAAAAAGTACTAGCACAAAGGACAAAACAATGCTAGGAATTAGGCTAGAGTTGCTGATTTTAAGGAAACAAAAGGCCTGAAATCACTATACAAAATATAAAATGTATTAAACACTACCATCCACACAACAGCCTTTATTATTGATTATATTTAAAAATTATTTGCGTAATTATATATTGAATTGTAAATGAGTATTATACATGAACTCCCTATTGGAAGGCAATTCCTTGTTGCACTATAGAACATCTAATTACATTGTAAAAAGTATTCTTTTTTGCTATATCAGTAAAGAAAAGTTAATGATATTACTGTAAATATCAGGAAGGCTACAAAAAGAAATAACATTTCTTTTTTGTCTTCAAAGTGCTTTCCATGCAAACTGAAGCACTTGCCTTGTGAAACTGAATGCACTATTGGAGAATGTCCTGGGTCAAAGAGATGCTCTTGAATTATTAGTCTCAGCTTTACAAATCAAAGATGCAAAGGAATCATGCAACCTTCTTACTACCAGGAGACCATCTTGTCACTTACCAAATCTAACCTTCCAGAATACCATCCAAGATACAAAAAAAAGACCAGACTGATATGATAAATACACATATAATGAAAAGACACAACTGCTATGTGACACTACTCTTGGTAATGTCTGTGCTGTGTGAAAGCACCTTTAGAAAGAGCCTATGCGGCAAGAGATACGTGTCTAAAGATTCAAAATGAATCAACAGTATTGGATAACAATATAATTCTCAACTCAGAAGCTGCCTCAAGATTAGGTGCATCTTCAGTTAATGTAACAGGAAAAGAAGGCCATGGATTTCATTTTATTAATTGTATCCACTCACAATCGACCTAAGGTCACCAGATGTGTAGACACAATGAGATTTTTGTTGTTGCTTATAGTCTTTAATTGAAGTGATGATAAAGGAAATAGATCTATTTTAAAACAAAACCAAATAGCTATTTCTGTCTACATTAGGAGGTGGCACCAGGTGTGGGAGTCACATTTTGAGTGGCCACTTGTGGTGCAACTTCGATAATCCGGGGCTTGTCTATTATTCTGGCGGTATGGTTGCCCTTCTCTACAATCCCAATAATCCATGCTTGGTGACCTTCGCCATACTTGGGGGACTTTATCTCTGCACAGAACCGAGCAGCCTGCTCACGTGGTAAACATATTAGAAGGCCTCCTGATGTCTCCAGGCAGGTTCCATGCATGAGACCAAACATGTTCCCACAGGCCTTGCTCACAGCAGCCATCTTGGCCAGCACAGGGAGGTTGTGAATCACAAACGACACTTCATTCCTCTGTTGCTTGGCCAGGTTCTGAGCATGGCCCAAGATCCCAAAGCCTGTGATGTCAGTGGCTGCGTGGGCATTGAACGTGTGCATAAGTCCTGCAGCTGTCCTGTTGAGCCGTGCCATATTCATCATTGCTTCTTGGTATGCCAACTCTACGTCTTCTTGGGTGACTACTAGCTTAATTTTATTCCATTTTTCAGGAATATCCAGCCACTGGTGCACAGCAACAGCAACTTGTGTCCCCAGAGGTTTTGTCAACACAAGCACATCCCCTGGCACTGCATTATCTGGCATGATAAATTCATTGGGCTGGCAGACAGTTGTAGCAACTCCTCCCAGAACAATCCAGGGGTTTAATACTGTTTGGCCACCAGTTACAGACGTTCCTGCTTCCTCAGCTGCATCTTTAAAACCCTGTATAATTAGGGGCATCACTTTATCCCTTTCCCTGTCAGTCATTTTATTACTGACTCCAAGGAGCATCAGCATATTGTCACATTCTGTGACCCCCATTGCATAGAGGTCACTGAAGACATTGGCACATGCTATCCTGCCCATCATGTAAGGGTCATCTACGATAGGATAAATGTAATCTGTGGTTTGAACCAAGGAAAGACCACCATGCCTCAAAGGAATGACGCAAGTATCCATTCCAATGCCAAGCCTTGGCATAACGGCTCCCAGAAACTGTTCATCTTCTTGGAAGTGGTTCTCTTGCAAAGACTCCAGTAACTTCTGCAGGACATCTTGGGGCACTTTGCAGCCTGTGCCCTTCAGTTCAGTAAACCTGGTTAACCGGAAGCTCTTATCCAATTCATAACTTTCCGGGTTAAAGGACTCCCGCGTAGACATGGTTCTGGGGCCCACACTCCTCACAGGTTAGCCCCTCCCCTCCCTCTCTCTTGTTTGGCTGGGTTTTTTACTTCTGATCCACCGGCTCGCTTTGCGCCCTCCGCCTCCTCCCGAAAACGGGCCGCGGCCGCTCCCACAATGCACCGGGCGCGCGGGCTCCCTTAAGCGTCGCCTGAATAAAAATGCTGCTCCCGGCGGCGGAGGCCCGGCCCGCGCCTGGGCGCCGCGGGGGTCGGCCTGACTGCGCGCGGCCCTGCGGGAACCGGGCCGCCGCGCTCCCGCCGGCTGGGCCGCAAAGGTTCCTTGAGGCCGGCCACCTCTTTTTAAGAGGCGGCGGGCCGCGGCCGGAGCGGCTCGGTGGCTGCGTGCGGCCCCTAAAATTCACTTTTCTAAGAAACAATCAGAATGTATGCATTGTTTTTCTCTCATGGGGGGAGCAAAATTAAAAGACCGTTTTTCATCTTATTTATATAAGCATATATCAAATAGTATTAAATATTTTCAAAATCGTGTGCAGCCATCAATACCATTCACTTCCATAGCTCTTTTCATCTTATAAAATTGAAACGTTATACCCATTAAACAAAAACTTGCCATTCTTCCTCTCCCTCTTCCAAAAACGCGGGTGCAAAAGCATCTTCATTTGATGTAATCCCAGTTGCCTGTTTTTGCTTTCATTGCCTCTGTTTTTGAAGTCATATGCAAAAGAAAAAATCAATTTCCCATACCAATATCAATGTCATGAATTGCTTCACCTACATTTTCTTCTACTGGTTTTGTTCATTTTACTACCATATGTTATTGTTTTTATTGAGTTATAAGACTTCCCTAATTATTCTGGATATCCATCCTTTATCAGATGTGCAATTCAAAAACAATTATTCCCATTCTGTGGGTTGACTCTTTACTCTGTTGATACAGTCTTTATTTTGTGTGTGGGGGAGGTACTAGGGATTGAACTCAGGTGTACTTGACAGTTGAGCCACATCCTCAGCCCTATTTTGTACTTTATTTAGAGACAGGGTCTCACTGAGTTGCTTAGCTGAGGCTGGCTTTGAACTAGAAATCCTCCTGCTTCAGCCTCTGGAGCTCCTGGGATTATAAGCATGCACCTCTTTACCCAGCTGTTGATATAATATTTTAAAACAACTTTTTCATGTAATCTAATCTATCTTTTATTTTTTCCTTCTTTTTTTCCTGTTCTTTTTATGTCACATCCAACAAAGCAATGTCATGAAGGATTTGACCTGTGGTTCTAAAACTTTTATATTTTTAGGCCTTACATTTAAGTGTTTGGTCAATTTTGAGTTGATTTTTGTATGTGGTATTAGGTGAGGGCCCAACTTCATTCTTTTGCTTGTGGATATGTAATTGCCCAGCACCATTTGTTGAGGTTGTCATTTCCCATTTAATGGTATTGGTATCCTTTTCAGAAATTATTTGTCCATATGTGTGAGGTCTTATTTCAACAGAAGTGGATATTCTGTTGGCATATCTGTCTATCTTTATGCCCAGACCACAGCATTTTGATTACCATAGCTTTGTAGCAAGGTTTGAAACCAGGAATTGTGAGCCCTCCAAATTTGTTTTTCTTTTTCAAAATTGTTTTGAGTACTCAGGGATTCCATATAATTTCTTTAAGATCCTCTACTAATTTTAGGATGGATTTTCTAATTATGTAAAAAGCAGCACTGGAATTTTGATGGGAATTGTATTAAATCTGTAGATAATATTGAAATTTTACTCATATAGTCTATCTACAACATGAGATGTGTTCCATTTCAATTTCTTTCAGCAAAATTTCATAGTTGTCATTGTATAGTCTTCTACATCTCTGGTTGAAGAAATTCCCAAGCAACTTAGCAAAGCCCTAAGCAACTTAGGCCCTGTCTCAAAATAAAGAGCAAAAAGGGGTGGTGATGGAGTTCAGTGGTAAGGCAATCCCGGGTTAAAGCTCTAATACCAAAAACCAAAACAAAACAAAATAAAACAATCCTAAGAATTTTAGTCCTTTTGATGCTATTGTAAGTAGAATTGTTTTTGTAACTTCCTTTTCATTTTCAGTGCTCAATAATTCTGATTGTGTATATTAAAATAATGAATTGTAGGATATGTAAATTATACCTCAGTTGAAAAAAAATATTTTACCAGAAGAGAATGGATATAGCACGGTGGGGGAAGGAAGGAATTAGGGAACTACTGAATACTGCTGGGAAGAGATAAACTTGTCTTGGACCAGTGTAGTAGGAGTATAGGTGTTAAGATATGGTAAGATTCTAGACTTATTTTCAAGAGTAAAGCCAAGGAATTTTCTCATTAATTTTGGTCTGAGTGTCTAGAAATATGAAATTTTTTTTATCCATTTGGGTATGTTATGGTTTGGATATGAGGTGTCCCCCAAAAGCTCACATGTGAGACAATGCAAGAAGGTTCAAAGGAGAAATGATTGGATTGTAAGAGTCTTAACCCAATCAGTGAATTGATCCCTGATAGGATTAGCAAGAGGTGTGACTGGTTGGGGGCATGGTTATGGGTTATATATGTTGTATATGGAGCTGGAGTCTCTGTCTCTGCTTCATGATCACCATGATGTGAACCTCTGCCACACTCTTCTGCCATGATGTTCAGCCTCACCTGAAGCCCTGAAGAATGCATCTGGACTTCTCTGGACTAAGACCTCTGAAAATGTGAGCACTCAAATAAACTTTTCTTCCCCTACAGTTGTGCTGGTCAGATCCTTTAGTCATAGCAGTGAAAAAGCTGAGTAAAATAGGGTATAATGTTGAACCAAAAAATTGAGTTGGTCAGAAACAGAGGTTTGTTTTGGACATAAGCTTGAGATGCCCGTTGGACATTTGTGTTAGTCAGACTTTCATGGCTATGGCTAAAATACCTGAAAAAACAATTCAGAGGAGAAAAAGTTCATTTAGGGCTTATAGTTTCAGAAGTTCAGTCCATGGTCAGCTGGTTCCATTATTCTGGGCCCAAGATGAGGCAGAATGTGGTGGAAGGGCATGACATGGAAGGGAAAGCTCTTAGCTCATGACATCCAGAGAGGGTGGAGAGAGAAAGACAGGCTTCAGGGACAAAATGCAAGCCCCAAAGGCACCATCCCAGTGACCTACTTCCTTTAGCCATATCCTATTGGTCTACAGTTGCCACTCAGTACCATAGTCCTTTCAAATTATTAATCTATTAAGTGGATTAATTCACTGATTATGCTATAGCTCTCATAATCTATTCATCTCACCTTTGAATATTCCTGCATTGCCCCAGACATAAACTTTTGAGGGGACACCTCAAATCCAAACCATAACACCATTCAAACAGTGATATACAATTAGCAGCTATGTATACAGATGAGGACTCAGGGGAAAGATGAATGCAAGAAAGAGAAATCTGGGTATCTACACTGTATGGATGGTCTTTAAAACTGTGAGGTTAGAGGGAGTCACTTAGGAGGTGAGTTTAGATAGAAAAGACCTGAATAAATAAATATTTAATCCAGTTTTGAGGAGAAAGAAGAAGCAAAAATGATGAGACTGAGTGGCCAATCTGGTAGAAGAAGAATATAGCACAAAGGATGGCCTAGAAATCATATTAAAAAGTGATCCTAGCTGGGCATGGTGGTGCATGCCTCTAATCTCAGCAGCATAGAAGGCTGAGACTGGAGGATCACAAGTTCAAAGCCAGCCTAACAACTTAGTGAGACCTGTCTCTAAATAAAATATGAAATAGGGCTGGGGATGTGGATCAGTGGTTGAGAGTTCAATCCCTGGTACCCCTATCCCCCCACACAAAACCAACTAAAAAGTGACCCGCAGTGTCACACCCTGTAGGTATGTCAAGTAAGATGAGCTCTGAGCAATGACCACTTGATTCAGTAGCACAGAGGTCACTGGAAACCCAGGAGTATTCAGAGCAAAAGGATAATTTTACTAAAACAAGAGAGAATAGAAGGATTATTATAAGTGGGAATATGAAGAGAAGCAAAAAGATGGGCTTATAGACATGGATGCACAATCTTCTTTTAGAGCAGAAGTAATAACAGTCTATTTGTGTGTTAATGTGAAGAAGCAAATCAGTAAAGAAAGAAAAGTCCAAATTCAGGAAAAGAAAATCTGCTAGAGTGTCACTCATTATAATTAAACAAAACAAAACAAAACAAAAAAACCTAGTGCGTAGATATTTTAGAAAAAAAATAGAAGGAAAGCAAATATATGTTGTGTCCTTTGAAAGGATTTTTCTTGATTGTTTTAGGGAAGTTATCTGTAGGATGTGTAGACTTACTTGGGTTGTTCAGGTAGATTTTTTTTTTCTCCAGACTTCATCTTCTCACTGGAGATGTGCTCAACATGAAATAATGAGACATAATTTGACACATGGTGAAAGCAAATAGCAGCATGTGCATGGGGTTGAGATAGGAAACCAAGGGGATGCAGATGCACTGGACAGAACATGGAAACAATACAGAGTGCCTCAGGTGATGCTTCTTGTCAGTGAACTCAGCTGAGGTGGCAGGAGTCATCTTTCTCAGAACCTAAACTTCAGACTATTCTCAGAGTTGCTGCAAACTGTTCATCAAACATTTCCTTAATAATTACAAAACCTCAAGCCCTTCCCAAGAGTCAAAATAAGGCAATGGCTTAGAAATCACCATAAAGGTTCTTGGGTCATCTATTTCTGCATTTCTTTCTTATTTCATCTGTGGAGTTAGATTCAGTCTTTGATTTCAGATGAGGGAATTGCAATGCTGAGCCCAAATAACAGCCTACTTGCTCCAGGAAAAGCCCTGGGAATGTGTAACATACTTCTGAAATGTGCAAGGATCCCAGCACCTCTGTCACTATTCTCCAAAGGATTTGCAGGCCCAACCAATCTGTAGACTCAATTTATTATCTTCCATAATAATATTGTGTACATGCTCTAGGAGTGGCTTCCTATGGGGTGAGGG
The DNA here is from genome assembly GCF_021218885.2 of Marmota monax. NCBI lineage: Eukaryota > Metazoa > Chordata > Mammalia > Rodentia > Sciuridae > Marmota > Marmota monax. The sequence goes on from NW_026693245.1 coordinate 11,231,212, forward strand.
GAACTGGCCCTCATTGTCCCATTTTTTATACCTAATGATTACCTTTCCCTTAACAGATGTAGGTTTTCCAGGGAGAGGTCATTGACCCTTGTTTAGCAACCTGTCTTAGGTATGGATCCACCACCTTTAGTATTCCTTAGATAGATATGTGTGAATAGGTTGAATGTTCAAACCAAACTTCACTAAAGAGTTAGGTAAACCAAAAGGAAGTAACCTAAAATATAGCAAAGAGAAGTAACCTGGATAATCTGGGCTAGAAGATAGCATTCAATTTTCAAATGGAGTTCTAATATTCTCTACCTAACTCCTAGACAAGTGTAAAAATTTTAAAAAAAGGAGGGGATATCTTTAACTTATTTCTCCTCAAAATATCCTAACGGCCTTTTGTAGTCAGACTGATTGAGCAAAATCCTGAAAGCTTTGAGAATTCTCTATGTCATTTGCCTAACATCTATTTCTTGGGTAGCTATCATCCTAGGTACACCAACAAGGATCAAGTTATTTTAAATTTGTCTACCACTAGGAAGAAGGGAAATTTATAAAGATAAAGTACCTATTTATAAAGATAAAGCACTTATTCCAAATTCTTATGCCACCTCTGTAACATCAGTACCCCCCCAACAACTGTCTTTCCCCTTAAAAACAAAATTAGATAGTGGGACAGTGGGACAGCAAAGATCCCAGTTATCTCTCTACCTTTGATGGCCTGTGGATTCCTGTTAGCCCATTAGTCATACCCTGGTGGTTACTTCATCCTAGATATTCAAAAAGGGAATGTACCTTGCTAAGTTGTACCTTGCTAAGTTCTTTTCTCTTTTCTTTCCTTAAGGAGCTTTTAAGAGTTGATCATTAAAGATAAGAGGGACACTAACTTGCAATTGGACCTGTGAGTTTTGTTTGCAAACGTTACAAAAGAGTAATGATACTATTCTAAATTACTAAATAAAATTTTTTTTCCTGATCCTACCACAAGTTATGGACAGCTATGCTTTGAAGGCTCCAGAGTATCAGTCAGATACTTGGGAGAGCGGTGGAAGCAGTGAGCTGCTAGTGTTCTTTAAATTCCAGTAGATGTAGTAATATGCAGCTGGGAGCTGTAATTCCTGAAAGACATAGTGGTATTAGAAGGAGATGGTTACAGCAGATGAAAAACATGGTTTGTTTTACATGCAGCAGAACCACAGGCAATTAGGCTTATGAGCCCATGTAGAACATGGACAGGAACATCCCTGGAACTCCAGGAGTTTCTAAGAGAAAACATTTATAGGAGGTTAGATTTCCAAATAAGATGCAAATATGGAAACCACAGAACCAAAGATCATGCTCAGAAATATTTCTTTGCCTACAGTGGAATTGAGGATATAAACCAGTTAGGAGGTTGGCATAATTATCAACATGAAAGATTAAGTCAGTCTCAATTATGTTAATTATAGAAGGATTAAGTTAATTTGATATGTTTAAGTGATACAATTGAGTTAGAATTGACAGAAGCTGGTGATTGATTTGATATGGGGTGTGACTGATTAGATATGCTAAGGGAGAAGGCCACCTCCAGGATGATTCTCAAGGTCTCACCTGGGATGTCACAAATGAGCAATGCCCTTCACCACCTCTACAAACCACATGCATTCTCCTTGGTTTTGCAATGGCCTTCTCAGAGGTGGGGCTTGCTTCCACAAGAAAATAAGCTTTTCTCTGGAGATGGCATCAGTTTTGTTTCTTGTCAGACAAAATTTAAGAAGCTTAGAGGACCAGCTGCACTTCAGATCTAAACTGAACCTTGTGCATTTAGTCCACTCTCACAACCTTTGTCTCTTAATTTAAATATCAGCAACCAGGTTCTTAATTAAACAAACAAACAAACAAACAAACAAAAAACACTCAAATCTAAAGTGCCTTAAGAACTGGAGTCAAACAATCCCCCTTTCCCATCCCTGAATCCTGTTACCTGATTCCAGTCTCCTAAGGTGACCATTTGCTTTCCTGCATGTTTACTCTATTTCTATCCCTGGAGTCCCCATCCCTTGATTTTTCACCCTACATCTGGGAAGTCTCCTGAAGCCCCCACTCTTGACTCTATTGCAAATAATTTGCATAATGTTTAACTTTTGTCATAGTCTCCTCATGTCATGCCACCTGCCTCCCTGCTTCTCAGCCAGTGTCTTGCTATGATGTCTCTTCAAGTGTCTTCCCATCAGAAGGTTTTCTGGTCTGGTGAGTTATTTCCTCTTCAATTTGATGTAGGCAACAATCATACCTTAACAGGTACTCTGGAGTGTTCCAAAGAATTGGCCATCTCGGCCTTTTCGGTTTTTATTTGGGGCATAGCAACTGAAATCCACATTTTTCAAAGGTTCAGACTTCTCCAGAGAAAAATCTAAGCTAAACAGAATAGATAAAAACTTAGATTTTGAAAGTATATTATAGATGTCAGTGAATTTGAATATTTTGATTTGTAGTAAGATTCAGTGAACTACTTTTAATTCATTTGGGAAAATTTGTATTTAAACCTCAAGTTTTAAAAACTTTTAAAAGTTCCATCTATTGACTCTTTCAGGACAAATTTAAGTATGTTGAAATTTAACCACAGTTTCTCGACTTTGACTGCAGAATAGTATCATCTGGGGAGTTAAAAAAAAAATACTAGTACAGGGGCCCTGTCATCAGATAATGATTTTAGTCTGGGAGGCATACTGAGCACTGGAAGTTTTAAAAGTTCCCCAGATGAGTCTAACGTGTAGCTAAGTTAAAGAGTAGTAGAAATTCAATTAATAATATTTGATAGAATTATTAAAAATATCAATTATATATGTGGATTTGAAAAATACAGAAAAAAAATTTCATATGACACTCAGAAATAACCAATTTAGGTTTTAGGTATTTACTATATATACAAGTTGAAATTTCAATAAATAACTAACAGTGTCAAGTTATATTTTGTATAATTTGTGATAAAGAGTGAACTGATCCAGTTGCCAAGCAGGCAAAAATATTAAGGAAAATTTTAATGGAAATCAAAACTTACTATGTAATGTGATGTGGCTCGATCAGCTGCCCTACAGAGCTTTACCTCCTCTCCTCTATGTTACCACCGGGGATCTGCCCAAAGATCCCCAACAACTCTTCCAGTTTCTTCACTCTCTATTCCATTCTAGTCCACAGAGTCTTATTACTTTCCTTCACTCCCTTTTCACCCCTTCCCATGAGATAAGACCCTCCTACAACAGATTACTTCTGCTTGTCAGATCTGCCAGAAAACCAATACAAATACTCCATTAAAACCTAAACCTTTCCCTTCTCATCAGGCCCGCGGTCATACCCCAGCTGCAGACTGGCAGATTGATTTCACCAACATGCCCAGTTTCATTGAGGTGTAACTGGTGTGCAGGACCCTGCACATAGTTGGTGCGTACAGTTTGGGCATGTGCACATGCTGGTGTTCCCATCACCACCCTCCAACAGCGTTCCCATGCCTGGGTTCCTGGTGAAGTTGTTTCTTCCTGTTGCTCACATCTACCCCTACCTGAGTTACCTTCAGTGAGTCCATGACTGTCCTGGGAGGCAACCTGAGCTCTCCTTGGGTGAGAGGTTGGGTGTGCTCTGGTCCAGCCCACCTGCTCTATCGTCACTCTGTCTTCTCGGGTCTGAAATGCTCTCTAAATCCTTCCTTTCCTCAACTTCTCCATCCTGTGTGGAGGTTGCCCTGTTATGGTGATCCACATGCCCTGCTTCTGAAAAACCAAGGTGCTTCTTTGGGTCCTGCCCGTTTGCCAATAGAAGAGAGAGAAGCTTTGGTGTCATAAGCTAGTTACAGGCTTTGATAGAGTTTCTGCTTTTCCTATGTGTGTGCATGTCTGAGTTCAGTTTTAAGTTCCCAGGGGAAGAAGTCACCATCTTCTGACGGCAGCTGGAGTGTATGTAAGTACCACTGAGACTCGCTGCTCAGACCAGTGGTTAGCTGGAGCATCTGTGCCAAGTGTGATAGCATGCACTTAGTGTGTCCACCTTTAAGTTTACACAGGGCTCCAGAGGGCCTCCCAGTTTTTTAAGAATTCCAAGTATCAGTATTTAAAGTTGAGGTGTTTCACATAAAACCTGGAGAGATCTGACTGCTCTCAAAGGGAAATATAATAGCTGGTATACCCAGGTAGGAGAAAGTTTGAAGAGCAGCCTTAATAGAGAGGGGAGGGAGCTAGATTGGACTAGGAATGAGAGTGGAATTGAGGGTGTTAGGTGCAGGACAGGCTGGTCTGCAGGGCCTGCAGGTCATGCCAAACAAAGTTAGCTGCAGAATGACCTGGCCTCTCAAACCCTCTGTCTGGTTCTATATCACCTGTTTGCTTCAAGCCCAAACGCCCAAGCCCCCGCTCAAGGCTGAGCACTCAACCCCCTGCTCAGGGTTGAACACTTAACCCCCCTTTGGCCAACAAGGCAGCTTGTAGACCCAGAGACCCCATTAGATTTGGGCTATAAAAACTCCCTGTGCCTGTTCCTTCCCCCTATCATAAAGTTCATTCCAATTCAGGTGGGTAAAATTTCTAATCAAGCTTTTAACCAGCTTCTCCTCAGGAATTACCAACTCCTGGCTACTGATGATACCTCCAGTCAAGACCTATGCCAAATGGACTGACGTCATCATGGATCTGTGGTGGCAAGGAACCTTCTGGTCTTCTCTGCCCTCCTGTGGGGGCTCCTTATTTCCCTCTTCTTTCTCCCACACCACCCCATTTCAGCAGGAAGCTGCCAGAATGAGTGGATGCCCATTCTCATTTAATAACAAAGAGGGGGGAATGTTGGGAGTCGCCCCGGCTCCAAAGACTAACTTCCCCATCCCCCAAGAAGAGCCATCCAATGGTGAGCCCTGCTGGCTCACCTGATCCTACCCATCAATCAGACTAGCCCCTGTTGGCTAACTTGATCCTTACCCTCCAATCAAAAATCACCCCATGCCAACTGTCAAACCACCCCTGGCTCTCTAAATATGTAGAGCTTTTCCTCAATAAATGGGCATTTGCTCTGACAAGCCTTGTTCGTTCTTTCAGCAACTTTACATATATTAGCTCATTTGATTACTTTGACAACCTTTTGCATTCAGTATCACCCCCCCATTTACAAAAGAGTTATCAGCATTTAGAGATGTTGAATCATTTATGCAAAATCTACCAAGTGGCAGAACTGTCATTCAAACTAAATACTGGACAGTGGACATTCCCTTCTCACCCTGCCTTACTACATCAGGTCTATATAAGAGGGAAGTGAGCTGACAAGATCATAATTGTGGTGGAGTTTAATAGTCTTCTTTCAAAGTCCCAGAAACTTGTAGTTTATTAGATGCTGATCAAATTTAGAGCAACTGACTCATTCTAACCGTATTCACAAGACACACATATACAAAAATGTCCATGCACTATTTAAAAACTGTTACATAGATCAGAGCATTTGTGTTGGTCTTTTGTCTCTTAAAAAGAGTTATAGCATGCTATCAAATTATCAAATGTTTGCTTAGTAAACTAGATAATTAGTATGTTCTATCATTGATCCATAGAGAGCTTGATGCTTACACCTGTGTTGTAGGGACATAATCACTGTGAACTCATGATTACCCCTGTTGAGCATCAAGACATTTTTCCTCTCTGAAGAGTGTAAGTTCACAAATTCTTGTGCTTTGATATTTCCTTCTATAGTCTCCATGCAAAGCTCCTGAATTTTCTTTCTCTGCTCACACTATTCTGTTAACATGAATGTTTGGCTATGCTCCTTTTATCTCTATTAAGTCTTAATTAGATTTCTGGGGGCTGCTCTTCTTTCTTTATCAAATGGGATATCCTGTTCCATGAATCTGTGTTTCTCAAATTATATTGCTTGCAAAATCTGCCTAATTATTTGAGGTGCTTGGGGAAAAAATGTAGAATCATGGGATCCTCACTGGAAATACTAAATTAGAATCTCTGATTTGAGGCCTGAGAATCTAATTTTATGGGAATACCTGGGTTACATGCATGCAAATGATGAGATAACTTCTGTCAAGACCTCATCTGACCTACAAAGAGTTGGTAATACTGGTTTAACCCTGAAGAAGTCATCTTATTTCCAAAAATCTAGAGTTGCTTTTAAAATAACACCTATCGACTAAGTATAGTTATAAGTTAACTCAAGTTAAAAGTAAGAGGAATCTAGGCTGGGGATGTGGCTAAATGCTACAGTGCTTGCCCAGCATGCCCAAAGCCCTGGGTTCAATCCCAAGTACTGAACAAGAAAGATGAGGAATTGTAATATCTAGCAACTGATAGTTCAAGCAACTGGGCAAAGTTAATGCACATTTTTAAGTAACTTTCAAAAATTATTTTTCTAGCAAAATCAAACAAAATATTATAATGTTTAAGTTTTGAAAATGATGTCTGTAAGAAGAAAGAAATAAAAATAAGGAGGACTGGGCTATATCTACAGCACTAGAAATATGAGATGAAAATGTCATCTGGAACTTTTAGTGGGTTTAACATCTGGTTTGTGTCATAGCATGGTTGATTTGATTATGTCTGATATTTAATCCAGCTGCAAAAACACAAAGGATCGAAAAATGATCATCTTTGAAACTCCACAAAGACAGCGCAAAGCCAGTGTTATTCAAGAAAGAAGGCCAAGAGGAAACAAAAAGACAGTCTTCATGGTTTGTCTAGGTTCGACTTGAAACAAATGGCAAAATGATCAAAAGTGATTTTTGTAAGACATGGGTTTTAATTGACATGTTCCTAAAATCCTACCTTGGATGATGGAAGTAGGAATGGAGGATGATCATCCTGAGAAGCCAGTACATATCAAGAGGTATTTATCAGCCTAGACAAACAAGACCGTGAGCTTTTCATGAAATTAGTCTGGAATGACCTGAAAGATGACTATACACAGGCTAAAGGGCAGCTCTTTACCATTTCCCTGGAGTACAGTGGAGGAGAAGACTGCAGTACTGTGGGGCCTTTAACCAGAAAGGGTCATGAGTGGTTATTAATAAGGAAATATTTCTCTCTATCTCTGTAGAAATCTTCAGAAAGAATCTGTAGCCCTGCAAGAATAAATAAGACATTATTTCCTTTTATACCCATCTTTTTCTCTGCCTCATTCCCAGGTAATAGAGGTAGAAAATGTCCTGGGTCTCCCTCAGGCTCCGTCTGCTTCATTATTCTCTTTGACCTTTCAGATTAACATTAGATCTCTCATTGAACACGTCAGAAGTACTTTCATCAAAACTAGTGAACACCTAATACGGCCCTATAAATCTTGGTGGACTTGTGGTTTTACAGTAGACCAGCATAGGACAATACAGTCAAAACATTTTGGAAAGTAGGAAAAATATAATTTTGAGCTCCTACTTTTTCTCCTAATTGTAATAATAAATTTAAAATAGAACAGAAATTCAGTTTCAGTCCTTGATTTATAGCATTTCAGTTCATCAGAGGGACTCTCAATTGTTGAGATGCACTAAATTGTGGATTCTGATGAGAAATAAATCTAGATAGAATTTTTGTTGTTGTTGTTGTTAATGTAACAAAAGAAAGCCTGCATGACTGCCTGTGTTTTCTCTAGTACATCAGTTCCTTAATACAATGTTACAACCTATTTAGACCTTGGAGTATCTTAGCAGGTTCTCAAGGGATTCTTAGAAAATGTTTATTCTGCAGTTTCCTAGACAAATTCAAGCAGTGATAGGGGAAGTTTTTATGATGAAGGTGGAATAATTAGGTCTAGAATAATTTCTGGCCCCCAAAGCAGAAATGGCATCCTCAGGAGTTGCGATGTCCTTTTCCTAGCAGGATGAATAAATTGCCAGGTCTGCAGGTTGGATATTGCTCAGCAGTGCCCCCCACTCTCTTTCTAGTTGACCTGGTGTCTAGGTGGGATAATGACACCAGTATTTTGGAATGCAAAGGGAAAGAGCCTGAAATTTGACAAACAGTTTTCATAATGTCACTCACACTGTAATGTGACAGCCTTCCAAGAATTTTAAAATAAATTTCACCTATTTTAGGGCATTTAGAACTGAGGGTTGTCAGTTATATTATTTAGGGACATGATAGGAATATTTTAGAAGTCACAGCACTGTACCTAGAACCAGGCACCTGGATACACAGAGGAGTTAATTGCACTCTTTAAAATAAAATTGCTCTCTTCAGTATGCCAAATGACATAGCCCCGCCTCACTCAAATTTTTCTCCAACTTTTCTGCCTACTTTGGCAGATGAACAACCCTAAGAACAAGCTCCCAAGTTTGAGGATATGTCTTTAACTAAATGTTACTGAATGTTACTGAAATCCAAATGGTAGAACAGCTCTTGTAGATTATGTAAAGAAAAGAGATCTTTAACTTAGCTTTGGAAAGAAGCAGCAAGCCCCACCCCAAATAAGTTTAGTTTGGCCCAATTAGAAACACAATAATGATCTTAGAAATTTTGTAATTTTCATTTTTATTATTTTATGTTTTGTGGCACAAGAAACTTCTTAGAGTATCCATTTAGATTTTTCACCTGCCAGCTTAATCAATCACAAGTCAATTTAGTTAAATTATCTGTTAGTATTGATTTAAATGAATTGACAGGTGATTTTGATGTCTTTAGGATATTAACTCTGAGACTATTACCCTGCAGGTGTGTGTGTGTGTGTGCGCGCGCGCGTTTGCCATACCCAGGAATGCAGTCCAGGGCGAAACACAGAATGGTAATTACAAGAGAAAGAATAGGGCTTTGTGTAAATATAGGTAAGGCTAAAGCAAACAGGACAGGTCAAATATAATCCTGTGTGACCTAAATGTTTTTTTTTTAATAAAGAACTTAAAAGTGAGTAGAATTATTTTCATATGAAAAGACAGACTCTTAGTTAAGCAACTACATAAATAACTAAATAGACACTGTTAACTTTATTTTCATACTTGCAGGAGTATCTGTCTGACAAAATTAAAAAGCATTCCTTTGAATTATAATATATTCTTAAATATTTCTTGAGTTTGGAAGGCAAGAAAATACATTTAACTAATATCTGTAACTAAGACATATTAGCAGAATAGACTTCATCCTAAACTGTACAAAAACTTTGTCAGCATATGTACAATTAGGACATTACAACGGTTATTTAGTGGTTTGACATCAGCTAAATTTAAAAGTAATGCAGAATGGTTGTCTGAGAAAGGATGGTGGAAAATATAGTTAGAGAGAGGTTCAGAAGAGAGCAATGCCTATGGTTATGTTTTATTTCTTATTCTGAATATCACATCAGAATAGTTTACTATATTATTTTAAATTACATTTTTTAAGAGAGAGAGAGAATTTTTTAATATTTATTTTTAGTTTTCAGTGGGCACAACATCTTTATTTTTATGTGGTGCTGAGGATCGAACCCAGTGCCCTGTGCATGCCAGGCGAGCACGCTACCACTTGAGCCACATCCCAAGCCCTAAATTACATTTTTTGTCTGAAATATTTAATAACAATTGTTTATTTCATAACCTACAAAGGCATCATATTCTGCCTTATAGAGAAGTATTTATATATATTTTTGAGGGGAGGGGTAGTGGGTGGGTAATAGGGATTGAACTCAGGGGCACTTGACCACTTAGCTACATCCCAGCCCTATTTTGTATTTTTTTTAAAGACAGGGTGTGACTGAGTTGTTTAGCACCTCGTTTTTTGATATGGCTGGCTTTGAATTCATGATCCACCTGCCTCAGCCTCCTAAGTCACTGGGATTACAGGCATGCAGCACAGCACTTGGCTCAAGATACATTTGAATACATTTTTAAAATGAGTTGTTCATTCAGTCCTCAAATTTTTCCACCTGTATGCTCTGTCTCAAAAGGAGTTCTTACCTAAAATTACTGAGTCCTGGAGAAAAATTTTTTGTTTGTTTTTCATTTACAGTTTCCACAGAAGTGAAATTTCTCAGATATTTTTATGGTATAAATTTTTATGGATTATATATAAATTGTAGTAGTTCATTTCAAATATTAAGAAATCAATACATCTACCTGAACCTATAGAGAAAAATATTGTATTCTTGTCAACAAGTTAACAAATTATTATTAACACTCCTCTTGTTTCTCCCGTACTACTTTCTCAGACCTCTTCACTTAACCATATGTCTATAAAACGTATTCTTCATTTTAATGAGTGGTCATCACACTTCATTTATTTTTCTCAGAAGTCTATTAGGATTAAGCTTGAGGAGTGTCAAGAAAATGAGAGGCAAAAGTATTCAGGTAAAGTTTAATTTGCATACCTTCTTAATAGGAGAAAATTTTGAAAGCATTTGTCTCATTACAGGAATCAACTTGCTATTTATACAGGCATCCTGGGAGCAAGAGGGTATCTGTTTGGAGGTTGATCAGTTGTATCATTTCAGGAGAAACCTCCATTTCTGAAATCACAGGCCCCAGGAACAATGCCCAAGGTCACCCTGCACAGGCTGGTGCTTTTGTTTAAGAAGAGATAGCCCTTCAATGCTGAGAAAACTTGCTTCCAGGAACTGCAGGCCTCAACCCAGCCACTGTCTTTCACGTAGTGCTGCTGAGAACAATAGTGTGAAGCACAATGACCTCAGGAGCCCAAAGCCTCACAGGCTATTTATGAATGCAGTGTGCTCAGAAAATGAGCTCAGGAGGAGGAAACCCCGATCAGAGCCCAATTTAGCTCCCATTCTGCCCGTGAGAGTATCCTATGTGCAAACAAGTGTAAATATAGTAATGACCGGTTCAAAGGTAGAAGACCAGTTGCATGTTGTGCTTCTGAGAAGAAAAATGAAAAATCTCCAGAAAAGTTTTAGCCAGTCAAGTAGAATCCCATGAACATTGACTGCTGAGCTAGATGATCAAGTTTCATTTTATCAGAATTTTTGAGAGGAGATGGAAATGTGTCACTGAATTCTCACTATATGCAAGAAAACAGTTTTCAATAAATATGAGAATAAATAATATTGTTCACCTTTGAAATAAATCCCATTGATATTTCCAAGATAATCTAACTAGAAAAAAATGGTCTCTTGCAGTTTAGCCACTTTGAGCTAAAGCAATTTATCATCTGTAGAAATTATGCATAAGATTAAAAGTGTCCTCTACAGGTTTCAGTGTAATTTATCTATTATGACATATCCATATTAGTAATAATGACAGCGAACACTGCTTACAGGTGTCAGCTACCTAGAAAAAAGAGAATCAGAACCTCTTTAAATTAATGTGGCAGTTATTGCAGAAGGGTGCACGACCAAGTCTCTGGTTTGAAACCTCCTGCCATTTTTTTCCCTTCTTCACAGACTATACATTTTCCTCTTCAAAAGGTTCTATGCTGTTTAAGAGATAGAGTTCCTTTCATGAGCAGTCACATACTTAGGTTAAGGCAATGTTAATTTAATTAAAGTGCCAAGGAACACATGCATTAGTCACTATAACTGGTCTTTTTGGTGGTAAGAAAATGGGAGTTAGTAGCTGTTGCAGGTTATGATAATGGATAAAGTGAAGGTAGAAAGATTCTCAGAGTGCAAAATGCTGCAATCTTATTGAGAAGAAAAAGCAGCATGCAGCAGAAGTGCAAAGGAGGTCAAAGTGTTGAGGGAATGACTCTTTGAAGATTTTCCTAAATAAATAATCAGTAAAAGCCCCTAAGCTGGTTATTAGTATAATGACTCAAATATATTTTAGTTTTAAAAAGTATATACTTAAAATGATCTTATAAATGTATGTATATATAAAAATGCATATATATATATATGTATGTATATATATGTTTGAAAGGTGAGTTCTTTGCTTGCTATTCAAAGACATTTGCCAAATTAGTTCTAATAATCTTGATGCAATTTCCTAATATTCTCTAGAACCTACAGCTTGCTTCAAGTTCTTTGTATTAAAACAAAATCACTCTATTCTTCTTTCATGTCCTTTGTGAAGGATATGGGATCAGCCTTAAATATTTCTTGTACTAATAAAAATGCATATATTTGTATGTGCTTGTGGAGAACCGGTTACTTGCTGTTTGTAACTATGGGCTGGCAACATTTTCTCTCCAGAATCATGGGTCTACATGTAAGAAAAATAAATGACCTCAGGCCTTGTCTTTCTCCTTCTCAGCCTTTACTAGCAGATCCAGAGTACCTACTCAAGACAATGGAAACGTTTGTGAGACAATGAAATTCATAATAACACAATGACTCCTTGAAAACAAAGCTTTATAAATGCCATGAAGGAAATGATATCACTTTTGGACTGAACAAGAGTCTTAGTGTTTCACTGAGAATATGGATACAAGTTTTCTACCATGGTAGAGTATAGTTCATCATAAAGTAATCTTCAGAACAGGGTTTGGAAGAGTTTAAAGTCACAGGAGATGAAAATGTAAATAACAACATTTTTAATTCTGCATAATGATTCTGATAATTTTTTAAATGATTAATAACAATGTTTCACTCCTGACAATTTCAGCTGTCTGTGACTTTAAAAGTTAGAAAAACATGAGATTTTTACAGGTCAGGGAAGGAACTCAGAACTGTTAAAGTGAAAATAATAAAGAGTACTTTCACAAAATTATTTTTTCCTTCAGGGAATGTATTTCGAGTCTTATAAAGATTCTGACTGATGAGTTGATGGATGTGTCTGAACTCCACAAAGGAGCATGAATTCAAGGGGAAAAGTGTGCTTGGGAGAGAAAGAGAGCTTTATTTAAAAGGCATTGAAATAGATATTTAAAGAACTCTTCATTTCTGGGGAATAGGAAAGGACAAATTTTTAAATGAGAGCCAAGGATGGATGCAAAACATAGGGAAAGAGAGGTACAGACTCAGAGGTTTACAGACTCATATGTTAAGGACAGTGTCCACATGCATTCTGAAGAAACACGAATGGTCATTTTCTGGGCTTTGATATATGAGAATAGTATTCTGTTTGGCACTGGCCTATATAAATCCTTGGGATTTTTATTCCACAGCTCGTGTAGAATCAAGTTCACCTGTCTGAGGTTCTATCAAGAGTTTTATTATAAATCTTCAAGTCTAATTTTGAGTTAAATCTTGGCAGCAGGCACCCATGTGTCAATATTGCCTGCATCTTGTGCATAACTTCTGAACACGAGTAGAGGAACTGTAGTATATTGACCTCAGCCATCAGACATAATGGTCTAAGGGCAGTTATGACAAGTATAAAGCTTGCGTCAGACAAATGAGTAGCGTTGTAGAATTAAATATAAAAAAGATCCTACATAAATCTTGTGTCACTGAATATGTTTATCTATGTTTTCAGTTGCCTCCAAAATCTCAAAAAGTGGAGCTATACAAGCTGTACTTAGTTCATAATTTTTATTCCAGCCTATATTTGAAGGTGTGTTTTTGTGAAGCTGTAGGTCAATATACATAGGACTTCCTGGTTAAAGAAGATTTATAACACTTGTCAACTTTGTGTTCCTGTTATTGCATCTAGCACGGTGGCTTGCCCACAATAAACAAATCAAATAAGTAAATATAAATAGTTTCCCTTATGCCTTTTCTCATTAGCATAATTAGGAATTATTTTCATTTTGTTCTCAGGAAGACGGCCATGTATTTCTAGCAACAATTTGCACATCAGACATTGAAGAGCATTAAAAATAGATTCAGGCAAAGCTAGATTAAGCTGTAGTTTTTCATTATTAGCTAGATAATCTCCTGGGAGGACATGGCCATTTCAAAGGTTCTACTTCCTCAACTGGAAGACAGGGAAGAAAATCTTACCTGATTTATTTTATAAGGTTGTAGTTATGATTGACTGCAGAGTGTGATGTCAACTATACAACAATATGCATTATGATAAAGTCTAATAGTCATGTCACCACATCCAACATGCTATCTGCAATGTGAATGAATTCCTTATCATTTTTTCTCACTTTATATTTACAAGACATTTTTCTTCTTCAGCAAAGAACACACACTAGGATCTAGTTAGTAGAGTCAGTTCAACAGAATTTTCACACAATGAATACACAGCTTTTGAAAACCTTTTTCTCTTTATACTGAAAGCTGCAATTAGTATAAAATTAGTTTAAAATTTAATTTTAAAGAGAAACATACATTTGGCCTACCAAAAAACATGTAGTCTACTGTGTGCAAACAACATAAGAATGATTGTTTTCAAGTCTTTTTGTATCTAATTCTAGGTTTGCCAAGAAAATGGGAAGAAGAAAATGAAATATATGTGACTGCAGCCAACTTAAGCTTTACCTAAACCCACCCACTTGACAAGCACTGAAGTTTGAAGTTGGTTTCTAAATTTAGAAGAGTTTCCTAGAGATTCTAAATTTGGGAAAAGGAAATTTCCCTTGTCTAGAAATACACCCTTTCCGGTGTGCTTGACAGAAACCCAGATGGGAGTTTTCCTAAAATGAAGTAAACAATCTTAACTCCTTTGTTGTTATCTTAAATTTGAATTGAGGTCAGTAGCTTTGGAAAAACAGTTGGTGATTTGACAAGAGCAGGGACATCTTCCGGTGCTGTGTTTGGAGAATTAGATTGTGCCTCTGTTCTGCTTTCATGATCTGGTCTGTTCTTGCATCATTGCACCGACTGTAATAGAAATGCTGTCCTTTCTGTCTCTCAGCAATGAACTCACTGAGAGATTTTATGTTTTCATCTGTGCATCTCCTGTGCTTAGCAAGGATTTAGTATAGGCAAGTGACTTATAAGTAATGGTGGAAGGGATGAATAAATTGTGTGTGTGTGTGTGTGTGTGTGTGTGTGAATGTACTTTCAAACATAGAGTCAATGAATTTATAAGATCAAAAATATATCTTATTTGTTGGGCTGGGGGTGTGGCTCAACGGTAGAGCACTCGCTTAGCACATGGGAGGCCCTGGGTTCGATCCTCAGAACCACATAAAAATAAATAAGTAAAATAAAGGTATTGTGTCCAACTACAACTTAAAAATAAATGTTTAAAAAAATCTGTTTATAAAATTTACCAAATAACTAGAGTCAGTGGTGGCTCCATGGCAGTAGTGATAAGAGCACAAGTCAGAACTGGGTTTGAGGTCAGCTTTGCCCCTTTACCTATTTAGAAGGGAAGAAAACTTCAGAAGTATTTATCAAGGGTCTGGCAGCACAGCAATTCCTTGATTAGTAGTAGCTATTGGCATTAAGCTGTAGTCATGGTGGGGAAATAAAAATATCTAAAGCATTTTTTAAAAGGCTTTAACCACTAGAAGCCCTGCACCTTTTGTTTTAATTAGTGTCTACCTTTATCCAACTTTTCATTCAGTCTTACTGAAGTCAAGTTTTCCTTCTGGCAAATTATTCCATTTCTGGTTTTTCCTAACTAATGAATTCTTTTTCCCTTTATGATAGATAAATAGGGGCAGCTGATAGCTACAAATCACCCCGACTTCCTTTGGAAAGTGCCTCATTGATTTCTGAAGTGATAAAGGACTTGTAATGTGACTATAAATACACTCATTAAGGCACAAAACACTCAGGGCAGCACAGGAAGCCTCCATATACTGTCCAGGCACCTTCCTCCCCAAAATACACATTTTCCCAAGGGTCCCAGGCTGCATCCATTATCCTCAGCACAGCTGGAGCTGGAGTCATGAATCAGAGGGCAGCTTTCCAGTTCCTCATCCTTTCTGATTCATCACAGTGGGCAGATTTTCAGACGAATGTGAGAGGTCAGAATATTAGGGAAAAGCAAGATAATTATTCATGGATCAACTTCTCTGTTGTATAATTCTAGTTCATAGGCTCTAAAAGAAACTCAAGAATCTCCTCTCAAAGCAGGAAGGATTTTGATGAGAAGGTAGCAATGAAGGACTTAGAGGAGGCAGACAGCGCATTTCATTTGGAGGCCTTCACCAGGTCTCCTGGGCCCTGCTTATACTGTCTTCACGGCCAGAGAAAACAACTGAGACCTGGGGTTCTGCAGGATGCTGGTGGTGGCTTTCTTGCATGTAACTTTAGCCCACAGATGTCTGTCCCAAAGCAGATACAGTTTTGACTTTCTACCTGGAGGAAGGACAATCTTCAGATCATCATACTGAAAGATGGTAGGTATACTCTGTGGAATTACACCCAGTAGTGAAAATTTTTAGGGTGAATCTAGCTTTGAACTCAAAGACCCTTTGAAGGGTCTTAATTCATCTTCCCTTTATACTATCTAGGTTTTTCTCTTACCCTATTCTTTTGGATGTTATTAATTTGCTGAGATTATTTTAATTTGTGTCTCCTAAAATTTTCCAGGATCTTCATTGTCTTAGATTAGGTGTGGAAATAATACATTTCAATACTCTGTGGAAGATCACAAAAATAGCAGCAACAGGACAGACACAGAGCCCTAAGGCTGAACAAATACTCATTATAGCTTTTGAGCTTTGCTCAGAACCATCCAGTACTCACTGACAGAGGGCTAGCTTGCAGACCCAATTCCCTGCATTAGCCAAAATGAATTTCAGGAGAAAATACTGTTTATGTGCCAAAGGGAAGTAATTCAATCCAAGTTCAGAATAATCTCCTTCTGGTACTTTATATTTGTTTCTTATGTGTCCCATTTGAACTTTTAGTCATCAGACAGGAGCAGGAAGACTAGCTACCATCCTTCCTCACATTGCTTTTGGGAACAGCATCAGTATCAAGGATTACTTGAGGGGTGTATATTCAATTTCTGTTTTCACTTTCTTTAGTGTCTTCCATTATCTCTCTATTGTCCTTGGGTTTTGCAGATGTAAAAGAAGTAAACTATCTCTTTAATGGCATGCTAATTATATATGACCCTGACAGCAGCCTTGATGTCACTTTCTTCAGAAAAACCATCCAGTGTTTCTCCCTGGGGTTTATGTTGTTTCTCTTGGACAGAATCTGCCAAGCATCTGAAATGACTCTAAGGCTACTCTCCTGGATCCTTCCCAAAGCTTAGCCAGAGTTTGTCATTAACTGCAGGTGGTTACAGTCCAATGAGAACCAAGTATAATCTTAAATAGAAAACATTATTATTATGTGGAATCCTTTCTTAACTTTCATTTTTAAATTCTTTTTTTAGTCATCATATAAAATCAAGATACACCTAGATATAACCACAAAATCCTGGAACACAACTCACTCCCATTCATCCCCTAGCCCCGCCCCCAACTCTAGCCCCTACCCTCCATTATACCAATCCCTCTTCAATCCATACACAGTTTACTTTTTTAAAAACAAACAAACAAACAAATAAATAAACGAGGACTTTTAATCCTACTCATTGCTACTAACTCCCTAAAATTCTGTTTTCTTCTACTTGATTATTAAGGCAATCCTCTCCCATTTTGGATGAGGTTTAAAGCTTTTCTGTCATTATGAAATTTCTTCATGACATATTATGCATGTGTATTTTTAAAGGAAAATTTGGTGAAAACTTGATTTCCTCATATAAGATGGAAGGAAACTTCTATACCTCTCAGGAGTTTCTTATGCTTTCCTGGCTGTAATTGATATCAATCCTTTAGCACCTTTTACAAGCGCTTTGTGGTAAGGGACAATATGTCCTTTCATGTTTCAAAAACAAATAAAGCCAAAGAGTAGCATTTTTCTTGGGAGATGAATAATGAAATATTTATATCAACATACTTTGGAGGGGAATTTTTCTGAAGTACATTGTGCTCTGACTTCTCCTTTTAACAAGTATTCTATGCATATTTTGAATGTTTTATACCTTTATTTTATTTATGTGTTTTTATATGGTGCTGAGGATTGTACCCAGTGTCTCACACATGCTAGGCAAGTGTTATATCACATATTTTCAACTTTTTAAAGAACTTATGCAATCACTATACACACTGATATTTTCCTCTGCCCTAAAACATAATGGCCTTAGGAACAACTGAGCTGTTTGTGGCTATTTATCACGATATCAAAAGTCCTAATGCTGTTAGACTTTTATAATTCTTTGCCTAACTTCTGTAAACTTTGTTTTCTTCCTTGATTTCACTTTCTTTGCTTCGATTTCTTGCTGTGCCCTGGGTATTCAGAAGGGCCCCAACTATAAACCACATGAATTCTGGTACATGAATATTAGGTACATATTTTGACTGTTTTTCTCCCTTGAGAACATTAGATTATGTTGATTTCCCTGTCCTGAATGTAATTATTATATAAATAACTCTGACATTGAAAGAAATCTTTCAAATGAATTGGTCAAAATGGTGGGACATAAAGTGTAGGTATATCATGCAACTTTAAAATGAGCAAAACAAAATTTAGAAAAGGAAACAATAGATATGGCTCTAATAATAATCCCAGGTGGGCCAGAATTAATTTTTTTTAAATTTTACATATAAAATTATTGTGGATTCTAATGTTAAACATGCACATTCCTGGACTTGTCCCCATAGCTTCTGGGATAGGATTTCTGGAATTGGAGTCCTTAATTTTTTAGCATGCACTCAAGGTAATTCTGATACACACACAAAATATCTGGAACTACACTTTGCAAAATGTTATTAGGATTATCTAATAATAATTATTAATATGCTGGGAAAACAGAGATTTTAGCTAAAGGAAAAATTCTAACTGAGGAATAATGGCAATTCTTGATAGTTCATTTGTTATTGTGAGCCATCTGCTCTTAGAAAAGTCATATAAATTGTTCTCATTGTTAAAAATTTTAAGGTAAATGTTCCCATTCTTTAGATATTAAGTGAGCTACATGCAAATTTTTTTGGATATATGCATTTTTCCAGGCAGAAGGTTGATGATCTTCAAGCAATTTTTTTCCTCTCTAAATATTTTTTTTAATTTTTAAATTTGTTTTAATTAGTTATACATGAAAGTAGAATGTATTCATGCATTTTGATATATCATACATAGATGGGATATAATTTCTCATTTTTCTGAGTGTACATGTTGCAAAATCATATTGATCATGTAGTCACATATATACATACAGTAATAATGTCTGTTTCATTCTCTTTCCTATCCCCACATCCGTTCCCCTCCCCTCCCATCACTTCCCTCTACCTAATCTAAGGTAACACTATTCTTCCCTAGTGCCCCCCACCTTATTATGAATTAGCATCCGCATATTAGAGAAAACATTCAACCTTTGGTTTTGTGATATTGGCTTATTTCACTTAGCATGATATTCTCTAACTCCAACCAACTGGCAAATGACATTTAATTTTACACTTCTTTAAAGCTAAGTAATATTCCATTGAGTATATATACCACATTTTCTTTATTAATTCATCTATTGAGGGACACCTAGATTGGTTCCATAGTCTAGCTATTGTGAATTGAGCTGCTATAAGCATTGATGTGGCTGCGTCACTATAGTATGCTGATTTTAAACCTTTGGGCATAAACCAAGGAATGGGATAGCTGGGTCAAATGGTGGTTCCATTCCCAATTTTCTGAAGAATCTCCATGCTGCTTTCCATAGTGGTTGCACCAATTCGCAGTCCCAGCAGCAGTGTATGAGTGTACCTTTTTCACCACATCCTCGCCAACATTTATTGTTGCCTGTGGGATAAGAAAACCAAGATTCAAATAGACAAAGGAACTAGCCCTTTTATAGTTAAGCTATGAATAATTCTTACCCTAAGTAATTAAGTATCTTTTAGCAGGATAGAATGAGGATCTTAAAGATGGATACATGTGTCTGATTTCAAACCCTTGCTGATTTCCATTCAAAGTCAAGGCCTCTTAAGTGACTTTAACTGTTTCCTTAAATATTCTTGGAGGACTTACTATTTGTTTGTTTGGTTTTGTTGTTTTGTACTGGAGATTGAACCCAGTTGCATTTTACCACAAAGCTAGATTCCCAGTCCTTTTTAATTTTTATTTATTTATTTATTTTTGAGACAGGGTTTCAGTAAGTTGCTGAGGCTGACCTCAAACTTACAATCTTTCTGCGTTAGCCGGATTTTGCCATGAGGTTATCCTCCTAATCTCTGGTCCTTCTTTGCCAGGTGAGTCCACCCACTACTGTGACAGGCTGACCTTGTAATGTTCTAATCACAATGTAATCAAGTGCTTTTCTTACCATTGCCCTGGTTTCTCTGCCCTATCTGATCTCGTTTTGTTTCCAATGATAACTAACTCAGTTTCTCCAAGAGGGTTTCTCTAAAATGATCAGATAGTAACCAACAGCAACCCTATGAAGTAGGTGGGGGGGGGGCAGTTTCCCATTAGGTCCCTTCTCTTTCTTTTCAGCTTCTCTTGAAGAAGCACCTGTAGCAGCTCACGCTACCTGTGAGGACAGCTTTGTCTCTGCCTGGCCACGCAGTAAGCTCTCTTGCCAGTGGCAATGTTGGTTTATCTCATCCCAATGCCTACTCATTTAGGAAGCAAACCTGTCCTCTTGGTTGAGTCATTGTTATTCTTTTCTCCAAATACACATTTGGGAAGGGATGCTGGAGATGGAACCCAGGCTGTTCTGCATGCTAAGCAGGCACTCTACCGCTGAGCTACACCTCCAGCCCTCTGTTTATTTTATTTTTAATCCAAGATAGGTCCTTATTAATATAAAATGGAGTTTTTTTCTCCCTGACATGACTTGGTGATATTCATCATTCTATAGCAGATATTGGAATTCACAAACCCTTATACAAAAAGCCCAAAGAGCAGAAAGGAAGAAATGAGAGATGTTGCTAGAAGATCCTTTGATGGCAGAGAAAAGCAGACATCTGGCAGCTTTGTGAGGCCACTTCTGATGGCTCTTGCTTAGTGCTATAAATATTTGTTCAGGCATCTGCTGTGTGCCATGCACATAGTCAGGAGCCAGGGATACAGAGGTGACTAAGCAAAGATACTTGTCTTCACAAAGCTCAGCATTAAATTAAGGAGACAGGAACATATAGATGAGGAGATGGCGCAGCTTGTATATACTTTAGAGACGTTTAGTGATGAGGAGTAGAAACAGCTGTTTGGGAAGAGTATAAAGCGGCTGGCCTTAGATTTTCTCCTCACTCATCACCACCCAGAGTTACATCAATTTGACA
The DNA here is from genome assembly GCF_021218885.2 of Marmota monax. Lineage (NCBI taxonomy): Eukaryota > Metazoa > Chordata > Mammalia > Rodentia > Sciuridae > Marmota > Marmota monax. The sequence continues at coordinate 11,252,169 of NW_026693245.1, forward strand.
GTCTGCTGTAAGAAAAAAGGAGAAATACACATGGGGATGGTTAAATTTCCAAAGGGCTTGAGGCCTTTAACTATCTAGAGTTGCTTCTCTAAAGAGGCTGTAAGTACAGCAATTTATCACTGAAATCTGCTAGAGACATTTTGTCCAGCCTAGAAGAATTAGGGATTAATCTCTTCCAGAGATCTCATGATTTGAAACTCTGTACATGGTTGAAATCAGAACTGACCCCAGAGGGTAATACTACTTGAAGTAAACATAATACCATGAAAAGAAAGACCACAGTTTAATAAATCTGTAGTTAGACTGAGGGTTTTCTTCTCAAATATATTATTGAATTAGCTGGCCCCTTATTGTTTAGGTTTTCTTCCTAAAATACCTTTCAATTAATGCTTCAAATGTTTTATATTCATATTTGGACATAGTCATACTATTGAGCTAATTGGATTAATCTGAACCAATTTAAAAATTCATTTAGGAAGTAAATAAATTAATATTTTACTAATTAGTTAATATATACAAAAATGTAACAATAAATCATAAGATTTATTGGGGGAAGTAATGCTTTTGTTAGTCCTATTGCAGAAACTGTTAACTCCGTATCTTCCTTCTCCCTTTTGGAGCATCTCAAATAACAATATTTAAAATCTACAAAAGTATATTTTATTTTATAAGTATTATCCTATCCTTTATTGACTGGTTTTAAAATCTTATGTAAGGTAGTTACTAGGCAATGGGTTTCACTCTGAATGCTAAAATATAGCTCAGTGTGCTAGGATAGACCCACTTGCAAACAAACACAAATCACCTCCATCATTGCTATAAAAGAAGAATGTATGAAGTGTTTTGGGAGCTCATGATAGGCAGCCACTACCTGCCAAGTGATTGTGCACAGAGATGGCAGTGGAATACATCTTTGAAATTTAAAGAAGGAAATTTGATCTGATCAAATCCACATGTCTATTAAGGAAAAGTGGAATGAAAATGAGTTATAGCTTTAAATATTTTAAGATAATTTCTGGTCTGATATAATAAAGTGGTGTGTCCCACATCTCCAGATTGGATACAAATAAGCAGATGTTTATTTTGAGGACTAAACCTTAATGATTCTGATTCTTAACTTTTTTAACATGAGAGGTATCTTGTAGGCTTTCTCTTTTGAAGATAAGTCTGGTAGTCTCTGAGAAATTCTCACTTGTAAATGCAATTAATATTTACTGACGACCAACTTACTATATGTCAGGCCCTATTCCAGGCAAACGGGTTAGAACTGATGCCCTGATATCCCAGAATCCAAATAATAGTTGGGAGAAGCAGTTGAAAACCCAACAAATTAACAGATGACTAATAATCAAAGAGCAAATGAATAAATAATGAGGGAAATGTAAGTGCCATTCAAGAATTAAATTGAGTAATGTGATGGAATACTCAGGGTTTTCAGAGGTCAAGGTGATTGAGTTGAGATCTGAGTAACCTGAAGTAAGCCCATAATGAGGGGAAAAGTGACAGGGAATGGAAACAGGCCCTACAAAGCCTGGTGGCAATTTATATTTTGGTGTTCCTATGATGGGAAATCACTAGAGTCCTGCAAGTAGAGAAGTGCCATTATATGAACAACAAACCTTCCAGAAGCATCAATTTTATTTAAAGATTAGAGCTAGAGGGGGGTGGAATGGTGAGAGATGCAGGATATTCATAATTATGGAATGTAAATATAGTTCAAAAACATTGTTTTGGCACTAAAATAAAAATGGATATTTTATGGATCAAGAAAAAAAAAAAACTTCCCCATGTGAAGATGGATTATTGCAGGTAAGACTAGAAGCAAGGCGAGCAGTTAGGAGCTATGAGAGTGGCCCAGGTGAGGCACAAAGTGGTTTGGAAAGTGTGGACCCAGAATAATATGTTTTGGAGGTGGCATTGATTAGATCTGAATAAGGTATGGGAGCAGGAACAGAATGACTTCCAGGCTATCCCACCAAACCCCTGTCTCTGTTACAGTACTACAGCCTTGTGGTTCCAGAGATTTCCATATCTTCAGGCAAATGGCTTTCCCTGATGCTTTCTCCCCTGGTACCAACTTGCTCCAAATGTAGAACAATCATTTTCTTTAACAAGTTAAGTGCTCAGCTAAGCCAAAGCATATAATTGAACATACTTAATTGAAAGTATTTTTCTTGAATGTTTGAAGTTTTAGTACTACTGATATCTCACTCAGAGTTTGGATCCAAAACCAGGTGAAAGAAGTTAGCATTATCTCCTTGTCCCTCCCAACAAAATACCCTTTATTCTCGAGTTCATAGTCTAGAAAATCCACATTCCCTATTATCTGTTCCACATCGGTGGCAATTTTCTTTGTTTGTCCCTGTTTGATTAACAGAGCTAAATCCTTTCTCTGTATGAGCATTTACAATATATAATTAGAACAATATACAATTTAATTTCTAGAATATATCAGTAGAGCCTCTCTACCCATAAAGAGTTATTAAAATAGTGGACCTAAAGCCTTTAGTATCTTAAATAAATTTTGTATGGTGCTGACACAGTCTACGGCTTGCATACATATTTATTATATAAATATTTGGGGAAATTTTTAGCTAATAATGCACACTTCTATTTGTACTCTTAAACTAAACATTTAACAAATTATCCTGAAGCATCTGAATTTAGTGTCATAGTCACTTCATGATAGTATAAATGGGTAAACATTTGCCTTATTTTGCTCTTTCAACTAAAGTTTTTTTTTTTTTTTTAATGAGTTTCTCAGTCACTCAGTCAATGTCTGACTTCTTTTAGAACCAAGAGAATCTTCTCTAAAAATAATTGCTTCTTCATTCCTAGACATGAACTTTTTCAGGGTCCCTATTTGGCAATCCCCATGCCCAAAAAAGACTTAAATCTATCCTCCTTTTATTGCTCTACCACTCATAATTTTATACCATCATGAAAGGGAAATTAGAGATGAGGAAACCAACAGTCTATCTAAAAACATGAATTTTCAGTGGAAAGTGGAAAGAAGGTGTTCTGGATGTGATCCAGAGCTGTGATTTTGTAGAAGATAGCAGTAGTGTATTAAAAAAGCATACAAAGGCCAGGCCTGATGGTGCACACCTGAAATCCCATTGACTCAGGAGGCTGAGGCAGGAGGATCATGAGTTCAAAGCTAGCTTAAGCAACTTATGAGGACTTAAGCAAGTCAGAGAGACCCTGTCTCTAAATAAAATATAATAAAGGGCTGGGATGTGGCTCAGTAGTAAAGTGCCTCTGGGTTTAATCCCTGCTATAAATAAATAAATAAATGAATAAACAAATAAAAATAAATTCTCTCCTCCTTGGAAGCCATTTTCAGCACTATAATAGAAAAGTCAGGTGCACATTAAATTTTGCCAGATGTATACATTCTAATTTTTTTGTTTTAATTTTGAGACAGGATCTCACTAAGTTGCTTAGGGAGTTGCTGAGTTGCTGAGGCTGGCTTTGAACTTCCAATCCTCCTGCCTCAGCCTCCTTAGTCACTGGGATTACGGGCCATGAGTACAGCACCTGTCTGCCATGTATCTTAAAACAAAGAGGACCTCCAAAATGAGTAGAATCAAGCAGGGAATCCTTCTTGGAGGTCAGTATCACTGAAGCAAGAAGGCTAAAGTCTCTGTGGTCTGCTTTCTCTACCTGCTGCACAGAGTGTCTTGTCCTTTCTTCTTTCCTTCCTTCCTATTATTCTCTTTCTCTGTCAAACAATAGAAATGTTGGCAAAAGTTCCAGCAATTTCTCTCTACTACTAAATGGTCTGTAGACACTAACTGTGAAAAGTAAAAAGTAAACTTGAAAGTATAGTACATTTTTGTTTCTTATAGTTACCTGTGTGACTAGATTGTTCACTTTATGAAGCAGCAACATTCCGTCAATCATCATCTCCACAGGCACCTTCCTGGTATCATGTTAGAGTTCCCTCAGTGTCCAGAGTTACCTGGACTCTTAATCCAATGTCAGAGATTCAGTTCATTTGTAAAGAGATAAGGTGACTTAGAAGAGGCTTCAGGATTTCTACATCATCTGCTTTTCTCCTTTCAGCCCCAGATTCGTAAGCACACCACTATTCTACTGACAATTTAAAACAAGGCGCTTCTGCCCATGTGAGAAACCATCCAGGAAACCCACCCACTCCCTCTTTATTGCAGGGATATTTCTTCTATATTCTGGCTCTGGACTCTCTTAAATATCTAATCTTAACTTTTTCCCTTTGGTATATGTGCTCCGATATTCTTCTTATCCTTCCTGAGACCAACTCCAGGTACTTATACACACATCTGCTTTCTTGCGGAAAATAATTGGCTTTCCTCAAAGCCAGAGCTCTGCTTGCACGATAGAATGTTGGTAGAATGATTTTTCTAGCTACATGAGCTAATTTAATTTTTACTGAAACACACCACTATCCTCCAAATATTCCTTTGTTCATTAATCACATGTAAAGACATCCAAGATGAACTTGAATCATGCTTTCTAAGATGATATTTTTTAAAATATCTCCCTCATTCTTCAGCACAGAATACTACATGTAAGAGCAGCTCCATTTTCCCTGTCATTTAAAATAGGGAAAAATGATCTCCAAACATAACTTGCTCTATTGAAGCTTATTTCCTATTGATTTTCAATGATGCTTGCTTATTTATGATTTTTAAAATGAGAGCAAAATGTATAGTACTCTGGGAAATTTTAAAACAACAACCCTTTGGCCTCAAATACTATCTCCTCTGTCTTTAGTGTTATTAATACTTTAACCTTAGTTTTATCAATTGATGTTGTGAATGTTACATTTCTGTCAGAGCAGACTTTCCTTGGGAAAAATTTTTACTGTTTGACTTTAGAGTCTCTACAAAAAAGTGATTAGCCAGGTGAAGAGCCAAATGAATCTCTGCATGCTGGTAGCATTGAGTCAACAAAATACAAAGCTGTGTGGTCCAGCTGGCTTACATACTCTTCCTCTGGTACAATTGGACAGGGATAATGTGTTATAGCTGTGAGGCCAGGTGTTCATATGATAAAGTACATTTATAAAGATGTTTTAATTCCATAAACCAACAAAGTCATGTACTTACTCCAACATCTGGGTAAGTACAGAAACCTTAGTATATGTTTCTATTGCCAACAAAAGATTCTGGGGTTACTCAGCTCATCACAGAGACACCTTGAGGTCAAGTACAAGGAGCAATGCCTCAGACTTCTTCCTAATCTATCAAAGCATAAAATTTGGAAAGTCTGGTAGTGCCAACCCATGGGCTCAATAGTCTGAAGGAACTGGGGAGATTTAGAATCAACAAACTATTTTAAAATGTCTTGTTGCCTTTCTTCTTTCAGTCAAAATAATATAACTAATGTAAACACAAGTCTTTCCATATCATCAAATCTAACTCACACATGTAAATTTTTGGGTATTCTAGTTCTAATGGTTTAGAATTCTTAGATATTTAGATAGTTTTAAAATTTGGTTAACAGTATTCAAAGGCAATCTTTTTAGAATCAGTTTTTGTTATATTTAACTGCACAGTATACCTTTGCCTTTGTCCTAATGAACAAAATCTGACATCAGCATCTATAATTTCCCAACACATTTAGAAGCATAGATAAATGGGCCTAGAACTTCACTGAGAATCATTATCACAGATCAGCAAAAGGATAAATCAAATTTTGAGGAGGGTAGTGTTCGCTTTGTTTTCTGACCTTTGGGTTCATCCATAATCAGTGGTATTCTAGTTAATCTGTTCTATCACTATGTGCAGTGCTCTCCTGAAGAGACATTGTCCCATTTCAAAGGATTGAGCAATAACAGAGGAATAGTTTGGGTATGGAGGAAGGGAGCACTTTTAGTGTTATTTAGAACCTAGTAGATTTGGTCCTCTTTGAGTCTTTCATGTAGTAGGCTGGGACTGGGCATGAGCTGCTAGAGCCCTGGTCAAGAGAGTTCAGGATGTTCATAGATAGATTGTCATGGGGTATGAGTGAGGAAAACGGAAAAATAGATGAATTACTACCGCTCTCCATGTAGACTCTCGAAAATAATTCTGTGACAAAGAAGAAAGAAACCCACTGTCTTCCTATCTGTTAAACAGGAAGAGGAGAGAAATGTTGGAGGATATAATCAGTTCATATGCCTTCTCCAGCCTCCAAGCCACTGTCTGTGTGGGGGCTTACAGAAAAAGACAATGTAGTTGAATCTGGAAGCCAAATACAGCTAATGGTGGTCAGACAGATGTTCTGAGGGACAGAAAAAAAAAACACATCAAATTGGACAGAATTCAAACATTTCTCAATATTCTCATCATAGATGCTGAATAGTAAAGGTGAGCATGGAAAACAGGAATTTGGACGCAGTTCAAATGTCTCAAAGGTTAAATGTCTTAATAGTGTTCACTTCCACCCTCATAGATACTGACTTTCTCATAACATTTCAATAATTTTTTCCTTTAATTTTAACAGAAATAATATTTTTAGACTTGAACCTCTAGTTAATTGAAGTAAGAGTTTAGAAAAGAAGATAAATCACTTTTCTAGCTATAAAGTCTTTTGATTTTAAACGATTTTAAAAAGACCTTGGTTCTGCTTGTCCCTGAGGCCTGTTAGCACCATAGCTCTAGCAGTTGGGTGGTTTGAGAAGGCACAATCCTGCCCTCTAAGGCCTCGACGCTACCAGGCTGAGATAGGAATGTAGCTCTAAGCTGCTGGTTTCTACTGCAGGAAGTGGGTACGTGGTGGGGAGAGTGAATTGAGGCTAATGTCTAATTTGCTAAATAGGTGGTAAACAGTTTTGGGATATTTTGGGACAAGAGATTATGTTTAAAAGTAAGATATTATTATAAAGAGTATAATAATAGTAATGACAGTAATTAGGGTTCTAATAAAAAACAAACAAAGGAAATGAGAAAATGTATCTTTAATAAACTGATGAACGAACTAAACAAAATAAACAAGTGAAAATAGCTTTTTGCTTGTTCTTTAGAGTTGATAATGACTTGCCCACTTAATATATTTAAGTATTTACAGGAGGTCTGTGAAAGTTACCAGATGAAGTAAGGAAATTTTAAATGTACAAAAAATTAGCTGGTTTTTGTATCCCTTCAGTGAACTGAGTGTAATTTCAGCATTTGTTGAAAAGAAATTACAGCTTGGCTGTATATGCTACATAAAACTTCATACTGTCAATCAGCAAGAAAAAAAAGGATTTTCTCCTTTCTAGACTGTTCTGTTCTTCCTTTTGTAATGAAGTGTTTAGCAAGAAAAAAGAGGTTGCTAGCTGGGTGCAGTGGCACACACCTGTAATCTCAGTTACTTGGGAGACTGAGGCAGGAGGATGAAAGTCCAAGGCCAACAATTGGGTCAGCAATTTGGAAAGTCCCTGTCTCAAATTTTAAAGAAAAATTAAAAAGGGCTATAGATGAAACTCAGTGGTAGAGCCCCTCTGGGTTCAATCTCTAATACTAGAAAAACATTTAAAAAACAGGAAGCTGTACTGGGAAGGATTTTATGAGCACATAGATTGATTTGAACACCTTCCCTCACATGTATTTCTAATTAAAGTGACATTTGGGAAATGCAGATTCTCTTTGTTGATAGACAGATAAGGAACCAGTAAACAGAGCTTTTAAATCTAAAGGTGTGCCAGGAGGTTACCTAGGTATCTACATGTTTACATACTCAAAGGCAGAAACTGCCTTATGGGAATATTCTCAAATGACAATACAGATAAAAGTTGATAATAACTATGTATGTCTGCCATGAATTAAGGGGCCTTTCCAACCCTCAAAGTTCCTTCCTCTGACAAATGTGTGTGTGTGTGTGTATGTGTCCCATCCATGTGGCAGATCCTCCAACGGATGTTATGAACAGGAAATACAAGGTATACATGCCTGGAGGTGGTGCTGACATTAGACAGAGCCAACTTTCAGAAGCAGGATGCTCTTTCCAGAAGAAGGGGGTTGGGGAATGCTCTACATCTTTCTTATTGTTTGTAAAGAATTTCTCAAAATTTCTAGAGGATGGATTTTCTTTTGAGAGAAACAACTAGGATTTAGACAGAATAAGGCTTAATTCACAGTATAATCTTTTTTTCAGAAAGAAATTAGAAATTATTTTCTTCTCAGGATGAATGGTTTGCTTCACAGCTAAACATACACTATAGATAAGACGGTGAGATGGATTTGCTGTTTTTATTGTAATGGGATTTAATTTTCCCTTTGATAGGAGCATTGGATGGGTGCTCCTAGGTGTTACAGAACTTGAAGGCAATTGCCTATTAAAATTAAAAATTCAGTATATCTACTATGTTTACAAATTCATGCACTAATTAATTCACACAACAAATATTTAATATTCCAATTTATGTGTAGGTGTGAATAATTCTAAACCATTTTCTATTTGAAATTCACTGGCGTTACGATACTGGTAACTTTACCATATGAAGGGCTTAGATTCTAGGAGGAAAGTAAAACAATTCATAATTTTTATTTTTCAATGATTTCTGCTCCCATCACTATATTATGTACCTTTAAACAAAGTGTTTCATTTGGTCCTCATTTATTAAGGGCTCACTATCATTATGTTTATTTTAGAGATAGAAAACTAAAGCTGAGAGAGGTTATATTAGTTTGTTAGAACTCCCATAACTAAGTCTCACAGATTAGGTGGCTAAAACAACACAAATTTATTTTCTTACAATTTTGGATGCCAGAAGTCTGAGAGCAAGGTATTGGTGCAGTTGGCTTCTTCTGAGGCCTCTCTCTTTAGTATGTAACTGTCCTCTCCCTGACATGTTCTTCATATATTCTGTCTTTCTGTGCCCAAATTTCCTCCTTTTTCTTCAGAGATCAGTGCTTAGTTTGGATCTGAAATGTCCTCCAAAGGCCCATGTGCTCGTTTGATCCCCAGTCTGTGGTGTCATTGAGAAGGGGTGGAACACCTTTGAGGTGGGATCTGATGAGATGAAGTAAGAACACGGTGGGCACACCCTTGAAGGGAATTGTGGGATGCTGCGCCTTCCTCTCTCTTGCTTCCCAGTATCCAGGAGATGAATAGCTTGCTCTACCAGATGCTCTCACAATGATGTTGTGCCTCATCACAGGGAAAAAGCAACAGAGCCTAAAGACCAGGGACTCAATGTCTGACCCAAAATAAACCTTTTCTCTTTTTAAGTTTTTTTTTTTTTTTCATCTATTTTGTTACTATAACAGAAAGCTGACTAATACAACCAGTAGTTATTGGGTTGGGGCCTACTCTCATGCCCCATTTTAATTTGGTGATTTCATTAAAGGCCATCTCTCCAAATACAGTCACATTATCAGATACTGGGTGTTAGGATTTCAATATATGATTTTTTGTTGGGGGGGGCACATTTAAGCCCATAATGGAAGTTAAAATTTATTAAGATCAAATAGAGAGTAAGAAGATATATCAGATTATGAAATTTCCTCTTTCCCAATTTGTGAATTTTTGAATAACTTTGCATAGTAACATTTGCCCCCTTCCCTTAATCAGTGTCTTTACTACTCACCTGTGAGTTCTGTGGGTGCTGAGGAGAGAGTAGTGAACATAATTTCTAAGTTCTCTACCCTCATGAAGACCGTTGTGCAGTGGAGGAGACAGATAGTAAACAACTAAGCAAACACATAAATCTAATAATGAAAAAAAAAAAAACAGGGCAATGAGATAAAGCAAAACTGGGTGGGAGTGGAGGCTTTGGAGCTACTTTGGAAAAGGGGAGCTGGAGTCTTCTCTAAGAAGGTAATCTGGAGACTGTGACCCAAAAGAGAGGAAAGTGCCAATCATTTGACAAGGATGGAGAAGAGTGCTTCTGCAGAGGGAAGAGAAAAGCACAAAAGCCCTGAGGTAGGAAAAAGCACCCTGGTTGTTTGAGCACAACTACTGCTATGCAGGTCACTTTCCATGTTGCTCAACATGGGTGCAATTAACAACAAACTTGCCTTGGAAAGAAGAGGAGAGTTGAGTATTATAGTTAAAAAAAAAAAAAAAAACACAACAAGAAATTGGACAATCTGGCTTAGCTTCGTACTCTAAATGTGATCGCAAGAGTTTTAACTTCTATTATGGCCTTAAATGTACCCCCCACCCAACAAAAATCATATATTGAAGTCCTAACACCCAATATCTCAGAATGTGACTGTATTTGGAGACAGTTCTTTTAATGAAATCACAATTTTTTTAAAAAACACTATGTCTAGATTTATTAGAGATTTTTATTTGCAAACATTTGGACTTCACAGGCATGACTGCATGGATTCAAATAAGAAATTATTTGATAGTGTAGATAATGGAGGAAAGCAAGGTCGCTGTGGGTTCAAACCTGGTTTTGACACTAACTGGGTACACTAACTGATATTTAACCTTCTCATCAGATATATAGAAATAAATTTGCTACATATTGCTCCACACTGAGGGTTTCTCAAATAGTGATTTGAGTTTCAGGACATAACAGCATAAGTTGGTAACTTTATTCTTCATGTAAATAAGGCATAGCCAGATGTGTATACTAGCTATGGAACCTGGAAGGGCACAGAGGGAATACTGATAATACAGCATATGACATCCACTCTGCCTCAGCCCAGTTGTGATATGTGTGTGAGATTATGTGCAAAGAGCAGCACTTCTCAGACTGAAAATATTAGGTGAGTGGTGCCTAAAGTCATTGTTGCAACAGGCATACCTAACTGTGTATGTATGTATTTCGCCCACCCCTCCACTTTTGCCTAAATGTAATCCCTACTCAAAACCTCCTACTTTATCAAGTGATTAAATGCATTTGCAACAGCAGAACATACAGGAAGTTAAGTAGGTCATTTCTCTTCCTTCATTAAATACCTAGAGTGAAGCTAGTTATTTTTGTTTATAGAGCGGTTCAGAGAGTGTTGCATTCCCCTGAGAACTCAAGCATGAGAAGGCATGTCCTGACTGTCTGGCACGTGGCCGGTGGCCAGACAGGGTTTTATTTACAGGAATATCCACAAAGCCAGGATGAGAAGCAGGAGTGGATCACTTTAGGTTGACATCCACATCTCTACATTTTCTAGATAAGACCTCCAAGATACAGGGAAATAGTTTTTATCCTTTGATGATTCAGGCACATTATCATAATGGGGAGTAAACCATGTGCAGGACAGAAAGCTCTGGGGGGCACAAGGCATGTCAGTCTCAACCCCATGCCTTCATTGGCGCCATTCCCTCTGCTTGGCATGCCCTGTCCCCAGTTCATATGACTGGCTTATTTTCTTCTTTCCTTTCCTAGCTCAAATGGCTCTCATCAGAGGGGGCTTCACTGACCACCCAGTTTACTTCTCCCTACCCAAATCACTTTCAATCATTACTTTTCTGAATATGTCTCAAATATTATCTCCTTATATTTCTACAGTCCAACCAGGTATCAATCTATGGCAGCAGGGACAGTACTTGTGCACCCTATATCCAATTGCCTGAATCAAAACTGCTGTTCATCAAATAGCCAATGTGGCCATGAAGGGATGACTAAGTGGGTCACTCTTTGCTGGGGAAGGAGTTGACTCTGTGAACAGAACATTGTTTCAGAGACTTGGTTTCCACAAGAGATGCAGAAGTGCTGTAGATAGTGGAGGAAAGCAAAATGTGGGTTCACAACCTGGTTTTGATACTAACTGCGTACACTGACTGGAGTAAGTTGCTCAACCTCTTCACTCCTTATTGTCAACATAAAAAAGACTGGAAATAATAATAATACCCTACAGCATTGCTGAAAATATTTAACCAAGTAGTGTTTTCAGTTCATGGCACAAAGATCAATAAATGTGTCAGTTATCATTAATCAAGTAAATAAGGTCAGACAGTTCTGTCTTTTGACCTAATAACAGGACTTTAATGCAAGTACAAAAAAAACATAAAAGTCAGACTGACAACTTCATGCAAAGATCTAGGGATAGATCTTTGCATGAAGTTGTCATATGACGCCATATGGGGAATGTGGAAGAGATTTCTAGTGCCCTAGTCCTGATGGTCCTTCCTGATTCCATTGGTCCCCCTAGGTCTCAATGGATTTTGCATATGAGGGTCACAGTGACTTTTTTCTCAGTAGACAACACATTCACTCTGATGAAAATTTTCCAAATTTTCAGCAGAAAGTTATTGAAACATTTTAATATTTAATTACTTAATATCATGGGAAGAGGATGCCAAGAGCACAGAAGCCTGTTTCATCAACATGGGTCACCTTGGGTGGCAAGCTGCTGTGACATACCTCAGGTATAACTTAGGGGAGGATAAAAACTCTCAATGCACCTCGAGTTTGATTTATGCTGATTTCAGAGGCTCACAGGCAGGATGTATACCGGATGTGTGCAGGTGTTCCTCACACTCTACCCATATGACATGCTTGCTGAGTGATGACAAGTCATCTTGTATTCCCATGAGTGGCCATCTCGTCCTTCCCCAAACTTCTGAATCATGGAGAGCTCAGGGCTATTTTCCCAGCACAAGCAATCACCAGGGAAGCACAGAGTACAGTGAGCATCCTTTCCCAATCTCCTCTTCCTTCCCTGAGCAGTTCCCAAGAGAAACTCCAGGAGCCAATTTTCCTCAGAGTTAAGCTTGCACCCGGAGAATGATTAAAACAGTTCTGGAGTTTATTTTCTACAACATCTCAAGTTTTCAACCTGCCTCCAAAGAGTGGCGTGTGATTCCCCACTCTCTGCTAGGAGGTCACTGGCCTCTCTAGGAGAGCTGTGGGTACCCCTATCCAGGAGATTTCCAGATCACCCCTTCTTCTTCCACCACCATCTTTCTCCAAGTAGGGAGCCTGTGGAGGGTGACAGATGATGCTCTTTTTTACTGTAGAGCACTTGAATAAGAACAGAACTTTTTAAAAGATGATTTTTCTTCCTCCCTCTCAAAGAAAAGAGATTTGAGTCAAAATTATTTGGGTCTCATATCTAATATTTCAAGCTTCCATCATCAACTAAATGTATACCTGGACTTCCATCCTGCATCCAGTCTTATGAATGTAAATTTTATATAGTAATTTCCTTGGCTTAAACTCTTCATTCATCATGATTGTCTCCCAAATGAAGGTCAAACACCATAATTTGGCTGACAAGTCTCTGAATAATTTAGGTACTCTCGCGTTTTTGGTTTCTAATCCTTGCCTGTGCTGCTATGAACACATGGATGGTGACTGTCAAACCTAGAAAGTTTTTTGAGTTACAAGTGTCACAGACAACTGTTTGGGACTCTCTGGGGTAGAATCTGAAAATTTTCAGAGTAATTAAAATCAGATGGTATTAGGAGACCCCAGTTTTGATTCTCAGTCTTGGCCACACAATGCCCAGCCTGACTCAGACACATAGCATCAGAAAATATGAGCATGGGGCTGAGGCATGAGTATTTTTTAAGCTCCCTGGGTGTTTTCAATTTTATAAAGGCCTTGCCTCAAGGGTTATTTCTTATAATCTCTCAATAACTTTCATTTATCCTTTAGGTCTCAGCTTAGATGGAACTTTCTGAGAAGCCTTCCTGGAACCAGGTGCTCCTCTTGAGTGCTCACGTAACACCTCGGGCAATGATGACTGGGTACAACTCCCTGTTTATTCATCTCTGTCTCCATGAGGCATTGAGCCTCTGCAGGACAGGGACTGTGCAGTGCCTTCCCAACCTATGTCAGGGCCTCTCACATGGTAAGTGGGAAGTCCTAAGCACTATCCCTTCTGTAGCAGGCAGATGCTAAAGGATCCAAGTGGTTTCTGTCCTCGTGGAGTTTCCAATATTCTTCTAAAATCTCCCATTCCCCCATTCTTTCTGAAGACAAAATGCAGCATCAATCCTTCAACCTGTTCCTCTGCCACCAAGACATGGTACAGGTGCCAGGATGCAGAGCAAGTTCTCCACAGCTCTTAATTTTATATGTGGAAATTCTCAAACAAGGAACTTCCAGAGAAATATTTCCACCCCATGAACACTGTTGCATCCTGTTATGTCTCCAAATTCAATATTTAAAAAAGTGAGGTCACCAGTAAGGAAGATAAATGAATAAAAGGTAATTTTCAGAACAGTTTCTAAACTTACCTCAATTTCAAGTATTACTATGAACATGAGCAGGCTTTATCTGGAAGATTCTAAGTGCAAATTATAAATAGCTAACTTAAATAATCAATGATGATATTGTCTTTAAAAATGTGAGGACAACCATGGCATGAAGACACTAAGGAAATACTTTCTTGATCTCTGCAACAAAATACTTCTTTTATAGGCATTATAGGACATTGAATGGATCTGGAGTCTAGTCCTAGCTTTGTCATTAGCTGTATGAACTTAGGCAAGTTATTTACATTCTTCAGACTTCAGTCTTCTAGTCTGTTAAGTGTGGACAATGAGATTATCCATCTCAAGGAGTTGTTACAAGGAGTAAATGAGACCATACATAGTTAAATATTTAGTATAGTAACTGTTCTATAGTAATTTAATAATAAATACTTGCCCTTGTTGTGATATTCTCTAGACAAGAGTGGGAAGCCCAGGGAAGAATTGCTTCTGATGGTAAGTAGGCTAAGATAAAAAGCAGGAGTTCATTAGAGAGAGCATTTTCCTCTTCTTGGTGATAGATGTTCCAACTGTGGGATTTCAATGAATCACACATTCTATAGAATTCACTTCCATTCATCACTAGAATTCAGTTCTAGGTTATCATTGCTCCTTTAAAGGACTTTCCATGAACACTTAATCATAGTTTAATTTCTTGCATTCTTTATTTACTTTTCCTTCTTCCCCTTATATACAGATACAAAGACCAAAACTCTGGAAATACCTCACCAAACTTAAGTCAATATTAAAGGGCTTTTTGATTTTTGCATATTATTAGATCATTGACCTAGTACAACCACCATTACTGGGTTTATAATTCATATGTATGGAACTCTTTTTTAAATAATTGGAAATAGATACCTAATTAAGGGTGTATTGTGAGATGAACAAAAGTCTTCAGCATATTAGTGATATTAAAATCTGTCTTCTATGATGTTTCAAAATAATTTCATTTTCATAGATAGGAAACAATCATATGTCACTGCAAATGGTGTTATTGCAGGTTATTTAACTTCAGATGTTTGTTGAAGTTTTATTTTGGAGGAAAAATTGGGTGAAGTGTATGTTGGGAAGAGAGGGGTTAATGTGTATTTGGAAGGGATGAGCAGTATGTGAATGTGTGGAATGAACAGTGGTTAAGTTTGGGTATCAGAAAATCCATGTGAAAATATACTACACTAAAGAAAACAGCCATTTCATGAATTTCCAAAGGCCTACGTCCATCATTGGTAACATTAATTCAAGCTCAATAAATTCTTAATTCTCCCAAAGAATCAGAAAACTGGCCATCTAAAATGTTAACATGTCTCTAATTTCTTCTTGAAATTTCTTCATGCTGGATCAGTGAGAAATGTGTATTGTCATTTGTTTTGCCTCCTCTAAACAAGATCTTTCTCTATGTGAACAGTTCTTCATTCACGCTGGCCTATGTGGTACTCAGATTGATAACAGTGCTGAGAACTCTGCTCCTGAGAATATGATGACCACTCTGCAGTCCAGGTACTCAGGAGTAAGATGAAGGGAAAGAAGACCACCTGTTCAATCACTTTTTCACGGAGCCTGCCACTTTCAATAGTGTTGTAGACATGGAACTCACCACAAGTGGTAATGTTTACTTTGGTATCCAGCCATAGCTCTTTTACCCTGGACAGTTCATCCCTAGAAAGTGAGATGCTGCATTCTATGTAATCATGACCTCTATACCATTGAAAAATAAAGCATGGATCTGGTTCCAGAACAGATCGAAAACCCTGTTGACCACAGTACAGAACTTTAGCCTTCTTTGTTTGTCATGGATTGGGTTTAGAGACCATTACTGTTCTTACCTAATATTCATGATATATATATATATATATATATATATATATATATATATATATATACACACACATATTAATAGAGAAAGTTAAAGTATAGTTTTCTATCTCAGACCTTTATGTTCTCAGGCTGTAGTCAAGCAATATAAATCCATCATCACTACCACCACCACCCTGGAATGTGGTTATGTCCTTATAGTGGTCAATGAGGCCAACCATGCCATGTCACAAATCTCTTTCAAGAGTTCCAACTATAATAATATTAATAGCTTTAGCCAGATTGTATGTTGTTTTACCACATCTCTTGGACTTAATGGTTCCAATTGTATGGACTCAACTCAATTAGTTCAAACTTACAACTTATCTTTTTGATCATATTTGCTCAAAAGTCAATCATGAACTGTTCTGTTTGGTAGAGGTTGGAAAATGTTGTCCTTATCATGATTAAAAAATAGATCAATACCTCTTTGTACAGTAATTATTTTCTGGATTTATAAGCCAAATGCCACTATAAGCCAAGCAGTGTCCAGGCTGGAAGACTGGTGCACCACTAACTCTAGTTTGGAGATCAATATTGGATTCCCAACTGGAACTTACTGAGGATTCATGTGTAGTGAGCCATTCCACTGTTCATATTAAGGTCTAAGTTCTCCTGCATCTCAAACTTGACTTGATCTATACTATGCAAGAGGGTTATTTTTGTTGTTGTTTAGTAAACAACTAGGTGAGGGAGTTGGTGTAAAGAGAAGTGTCTGAGGCAGGTGAGGGTACATTTACCCTTGTGTAATGGACTGAATTATGTCCCTGCAAGTTTCAGATGTTGAAGTTCCTACCCTTTAACACACCTCAGAATGTGATTTTGAGATAGGGTAATTAAGGTTAAATGAGGCTGTATGAGTGGGCCCTAAACTGATATGACTGGTGTACTTATGCAAAAAAAGAGACACCAGGAATGGGCATGCATAGAGAAAAGGCCATATGAGGACACAACAAGAAGAGGGAATGGCATCTGTGAGTCAATGAGAGGGACTTCAGAAGAAATCAAATCTGCCAACATCTGATCTTATACCTTCACCTCCAGAACCATAAGAAAATAAATTATATTTGTCCAAGTTACTCAAAGGGTGGTGTTCTGTTAGGGCATCTCTGGCAAATTAGTGCACCTAAAGAAAATTACAATGGAGTTAGAACCTGTTGCTGAAGGGGAAGGAGAAGGAGAAGCATCAATACTATACTCTATTGTTTAGGTTTTTCTTATTCATATTTTATGAAAGTATTGTTACACTTAAATCTCAACAATATTATATTGTTTCTGTCTTTTAAAAATTTCCGGTAAGGAGATCTCCATTTGTTTAGGCTGTCTCTTTTCCAGGCGTCCATTCAGATAACATTTTCTTCTTCACAAAGGAAAGGGGAACACAACAGTGGCTAAGAGAACAGGCTCCACATCAGACCAACCTTGAACGTCATGTCCAGTACCTCAATACTTTACAATTTCTAGGACCTTGATCCCTATGCTCTCTAGGACTGTTCACAGGGTTTTTTTCTTAGCTCCATGTAAGTTCTTACAGAGGAGGGCTCAGAAAGAAACCTTTAGTTTGTTCTCATACCTCTCCCTGATCTTCAATCCACAGTACTTGGTCAAGGCTCAATCTCCACTTCAGGAGTGCCATTGTTTCTAACCAAGTATAATTCCACATGAAAACTCAAAAGCAGAAAGTTATTTTATGAGTCCAGGCTTGTGGATCCAACTATAATGTGTTCAATTCTGTGTAGTGTGGGAGACAGTGGCTTGATAAAATGTTAAGTATAAGTAGGGACTGAGATTTTGCTCAGAGAAACGAATCATCTGTGATACTCAGTAAAAACCATCTGTCAAGGCATCAGACCTTACCCACGAAGGAACAAAATCCTCAAATAAACCTCTGCAGAAGGGAACAGCCTTGGGGACCCTTCTACTTCAGGATCCCATCTGGCACACTCCTACTTTCACTTTATATGACTTCAAGTCCCTTGAAACTTCTAGAACTGTCAGATCAGCTCTGCCTCCTTCCAAAGTAAAGGTCTCATGCTCTCTTCTTCCTATCCTTCATTATTATTTCTAATTTTATCTTATTGTATTAATGGATAAGTCAGACAGAATAGAAAGAATACTTATTCTTTTTAAAAAATTGTTTCTTTTTTCTTTTCTCCTTTTGTTCTTGGTCCATTATTATGCTTGTCTTACCTGAAAAATTTTCAACTATAAAGACAATTTCAAAAATCTTAATTTGAGCATTTGCATTATAACTCAACAGATGTTTTAATTTTTGTAAGATTCAACTTTGTAATGTACAGAACAGGAATAATAACTTTTGACATCATTGGAAATCAATGTGATAGGAAGACCAGGACCTGGTACATGATCAGTGCCCAGAAATGTTAGCCGTGACCTGGTTACAATCATCCTCAGACCCCAGGTTCTGCCTACACACACACACACACACACACACACACACACACAACAATGCATTCCTCTTTCAATGTGGTATTGCTGCCTTAGTTGTTCCATCTTTGAATTTGGGGGCAGGTTTTTTTTTCCTATTTATCAATAAGTATGTCATACATTGTATCTTAAATATGAGATGAACCCACTATAAGGTATTTTTGTTCCCTCTGACCTTGACACATAAAATTAAAATACATAGTGATAACTCGCTTTTGGTTCCAATGTTCTTTTGGTTTTCATTGTTCCATGAATTTTGTGATGCATTTAGGAAAGTCTCTTTGTTATGATTGTATCTATATGACTTTTGTGTAGCTCTCAATGTCCCCACATTAGTCACGTGAGAACATCTCACCATATTAGTCATTGTGTAATCGATTATCTGTTTTGGCATCGGAGACCAAAGTATCATTCCTGGAATAAAATTTCAATGTGGCCAAGATCTTTTCACCCTCAGGGCTTGGACATCAAAGCTCAAAGTTTCCCTGTCTTAGTTGTCTTAAATTCTGCTCTTTATTGCCATCACCACAGGTAATATTTACAAAGAGTGGATCACCCTTCAGAAACAGCTTTATCTTCCTATTCCAGCAACAGCTTTATCTTCCTATTCCAGCTTCTGTCCCCACTCCTCTTCTACTCCCTTGACTTCTGGAGTTATGTCTTTTAACCACATACATAATTCACTGTAGTCAAGCAAGCACAGACAACAGAACTTTCTGTGGGAATCACATCATACACACACACACACCCATAATATATACATTGATATATGTGTATATGTGATATTATTCAATATGTGGCCATTAGCCACATGTGACCATTGATTATTTGAAATATGGTTAGTGAAACCAAAGAGGTACATTTGAAATTTTCAGTTCATTTAACTTTTTAAAATCTGCATGTGGCTGATAGCTATTGCATTGAACAACATAGCTCTGATACATGTGAGATTGCTATAGGAAACAACTAGATACTGGTAAGCAACTCTCTTAGGTAACATGTGATCCAGTTACCTTCCTCAAACTTAGAACCACTCTACTACCTTGTTCTTGGAAGTGAGAGCAAAAGGTAAAAAGCAGCAACATTTCCTCTTAGTCGTCCCTCCCTTTAGTTTCTCATTAGGCTAATTAATAGCTATTATTCAATGCATTTTTGTAGAGTCCTAGATACATATATTAGCTAAAATATTCACAGCCGCCCTGAATGACAGTTATTATGCACATTTATAGGTGAGGCTTAGAAAAACCAAATAAGTGGCTTGACACTGCACAGTTAATCAACCTCAGATTTGGGATTTAAGCCAAGATCTGCCTTTAACACATCCCTCTTCTCTCCCCCTTCACTTTCTACACAGTTACGTGCATCCATCTTCCATGTTGCCATCACACCTCTCCCTGCTATGTAGCAATCCTGGTTTCTTGGTGTGATTATCAGTTATTTCTTTCATGGCCTTTTCTCTGCTCTTTATTTTTCTTCCCTAGATCTGTCCTCTCATATATTTTTCCCCTAAAAGGCCACCTTTTCTACTCAGCCTCTCTGGTTGTCCTACCCTGTACCATATTCAGCTGGCCTGATATATGTTGTACTATTCTGGGTAAAACTGTTTCCTTACCATGTTTCCTATATGACTGAGGAATGCACAGTTGAGTTTTCAATGCAGCTCTGCAGATTTCTGCTTTATTTTCCCAAGTCCATATTTTTACTTGAACACTGACACCTTCAGCTCTCTTTATAGCCTCTTCCTGAAACTCATCAGTACCCATTTAAGAAGGGAGTGAGTCTCTTTCAAAGGGCCAAGTCATTTTTTTTTGTTGCCACAAATTTGTAGGAGGCTTAAAAAAAGAAACAAACAAATGATATACCACCTCAGCTTATCTAACAACTCATAGATGTGTATTCTTTCCCATTTTGCTAGTGAATACAAAGAGGTCCAAAATGATTATTCAATGTATGGTAAACACACCATGAAATCAGAAGGGGCTCCAAAAATAAAAGCTAGCTAGATGTGCAGCCTAAAGTTCAGAAACAATTCCCAAAGGCACTGGAGTCACCCCTTCCCCAAAAGACTCAAAGGTATATATTCCCAAGGCAGTTCTTGGAAATGAAAGTAGGCAGGACTGGAAATGCTCTTTCATACTGCACATCCAGACAGCCTCTCACAATGGCCTGGCACTGGAAATTTCTCCGGGCTAAAGAAGCTCATCTTCTTAAGCATATACTTTGCCAAGGGCAATGAGTTAGAGCAATTATAACAACGGGGGCTCTTTTCTAAGCATGGATGAATTTCTGAAATTCTTAGACAACAGCATAAAAACACGCATGGGTAAGTCTAGGGTTCTAGTAACCAGTAATAATGGTTATTGAGTGTGTTCTGTAAGTGGGGTGGGAAAAGGTCTCATCCAAGCCAGTTTGCTTGTCTTTTTTGGATTGCTTAGAGTTCTCTGTCAGCAGTTTTTTTCAGAGTTCATCCTTGATAGGTCCTGAGTTACCTTCCTGAGTCTAAAAGAACTTTAGAGTACAGGAAGTCAACAACATTATCTTCAAGGTTTCTTCATTGTTTGCATAAAGCAAGCTTCCATTTTACTAGATACTTTAAATGAAACTTCCTTTTAAGTCTTCATTGGATATTTTAGTTACGACCATGCAAGATCAACAGCAGCTAGCCCAAGATGAGAAACGTAAGTCCACTTTTGTTGTATAAATGTAGACCCAGAAGTTTTTTCATCATAACTCATCACTACCCATGAAGAAAACTTAGCAGGACAGGGATGGGCACTGTTATGTCCAGTATCAATTCTCAGGTCAGCTAGTGTGAAAAGAAAATGGAAAGAGATCAAGTAGATTGTGATAGGACCAACATGTGAAGGCTTTTAACAAGAATATAAATAAAATATGCAAATAGTGATAATCACATTTACTTTCTAATATTTATAAAAGTTACTATAAAACCAGGGTGCTCAGGACAATAGAAATTTATACTCCCACAGTTCAAGAGGCTACAGATCCAAAATCAAGAAGTCTGTCTCTTTCTTGTCACCTGTCCTTTTTATAACAATTACCCTGAGATCCATCCTTATCCAATGTGACTTCATTTAAACAAATTATATCTACAAAGACCCTTTTTCCAGAAAAATTCTGTTATAATTTAGATATGAGGTGTCCCCCAAAAGCTCATGTGTGAGACAAAAATTTAGAGGTAAAATGATTGGATTATGAGATCTTTAAACTAATCATATATTAATCCTTTGGTAGGGATTAACTGGATGGTAACTGTAGGCAGGTAGGTGTGGCTGGAGAAGTTGGTTCACTGGGGGTGTGGCCTTGGGGTATATATTTTGTGAGCTGAGCTTAGTCTCTCTGTGCTTTCTGGTGACCATTTCCTGAGCCACTTTCTTCCACCACAGTCTTCTGACGTGATGTTCTGCCACACCTCAACCCTGAGGAATGAAACTGGTGTGTGGACTAAGACTTCTGAAACTGTGAGCCTCAAATAAACGCCTTTTAAAATTGTTCTTGTCTGGTCTTTTGGTTAGAGCAATGAGATAGCTGACACATTCTGAGGTTCCAAGTGGAATGAATTTGGTGGGAGTGGGGGCATTGCTGTTCAATCAGTACAATAATTTTAAGAATTTTCAGTGTTCGCTTCTCTCAGATAGTTGTATAGAATTCATGGCTTGATAGGAAGCAGTTGGACTGGTAATCATATATATTACAAGCTTGCTCTACTTGGATTTGATTTAGTCACTCACATGAATGGGAAGGCTGGAAGAATTCAGTAGTCCTGATCCTGAGATCCTGGAATGGGTTCAATGACTCATTAATTTTCTAAATGATATGAAAATCATGTAGCAGGCATCCTTATGCCTTCTACAAATTAGAATTTCCCTTTCTTCTCTGATATCTCCCAAGGGGTCTTTGACCTATAAAGGCTAAGAACTACATCAAATCATCTGTGAAGTCCACAAAGCATTTTGATTCCTGGACATAATATTTGTTCTGTGTTGTGCTCTTCCAATTCTATGATATATTCAGAGTTTTAGGATAATGTGTTAAAATTCTAACCCTTAAGATTATTTTATTTTGAAATGTTTCCGGCTCATTGATTTTCAATCTGCCTCCTTCTACATAAACCACAGGTGGATCCGTCTTTACTCTACTCATGTTTTATGCAATAGAAAATGTAAATGAATCTCAGAACTTGACGAAAACATGCTAATGTCAGCACAAGGAGAAGAAAGACAGGATTGAAGAGGTTCATTGCTAGAACAGAGCTATTATAAGGGGAGAGGAGGAAACACTGATGGTTTTGCTGCGGGGAGTCAGTGGTAAAACAGTATTTACGTTCCCCATCCAGAATGTCATTCGCCTGATGCTTTAGTCTCTCAGGCAAATGACAATTTCTTACTCATTAAAAATAATTCTATTTGATAACCACCAGCATCAGATCACATGGGCTCTGTGTTTTAAAAGGATACACGGGTTCTGTGGTCAGTGGCTCCTTCTGTAGATAGCCACATGTTAACAACACTCATTCTTCAGGAGTCATGGGTGATTAGCTCAGTCTACACAATTTCTGGCCTCCTCTTACTTTCCTGTTCTAATTTTTTAATCTGCCCAGCTTTAATTTCTTAATCTCTTTGGAGCTTCTCCATCAGAAGGTGAGTGGGAGGAGAGAAAACAGATTACACTCTACTGATCCACCCTCCTTCTTCCTATCATGTGAAAATGATGGGGTCCAGAGGAGCAGTTTCAGCTATATGTCTTTTCTTGTTCTATTACACAGGAAATCAAATGAATCATGTCAATGTTGTAATATAAAATTGGAGATCTGCCTTTCTTTGGTGAGGGCTGAGTTTAAAATAATGAAAAGTAAAAAAAAAAATGAGAAGAAAAAATGTTTTTTTCACAATGATTTATGATTACTTTTCCTAACTGCCTTAACCTAATTTCTACTTATGTAAATTATTGCATGAAAAATACACCAAGAAATACAATAAGCCTTTATTAGATTTTCAACTCTAGGCTGGGGATGCTCCAGAGTCTCATTTATACCTGACAAGGAGTCCATAATTGCTCTCATGTGTTCTTTTTTCCCTATTGTAGCTCTGAGGATGTAATCCTGGGCTTCTGGCATGATAGACAAGTGTTCTCCCACTGAGCTACACCCACAGCCCCTCCATCATGTATCCTTGAATTGATAGTACTAAGTATTCCTTTTACACAAGTATAAAAAGTTCAAGGGAAAAATCCTCAGAAGTGGGTGCTAAGTTTCTTGCCAAGCACAGACGTTCTACACAGCCTTATTAAATAAAAGAGAAAACCCTGATACAGCCTGAGCTTCTGGTGAATGTTGAGTTCATGGTTATTCTTTAAAGGTCAGTGAAAAGAATGAAAAGCACTGAGGAGGGTTTAGAATGGCATTCTCAGTTACACTGGCCAGGAAATGAATCCCAGGCAGGCAGGCAGGCAGGCAGGACAAGACATCTTCCAAGAAAACAGGCTCAATATTTTAAGTTTGGAATAAAAGAGCAATGCGTAGGATGAAGAAGAAGAAGGAAAAGAAATCTAAAACCCTAACAAATTGCTGGCTACCCATATAGAAGGAATGAAGACAACAAGAGTCAATGTGACCATTGTGAGTTTTGACCCTCCTTTTAAAGAGTTAGAGATAATTAATGCCATTTGAAGGCTCCATAACAATAGAAATTTAGCCATTTAGCATTTGCTACTATAGCTTTCTTAAGATGAATTTGTCATTTTCTAGATAGGATAGGGCCTAGATATAAAAAAGAGCAATATCTATCTATCTATCTATCTATCCATCCATCCACACACACACATACACACACACACACTGCTTTTTTAAATACATATATAAATATATAATGTATATAATTTTGAATATATAAACATACATTTTTATTAATATACATATTAATATAATGGAAAACAGAAAACATAGTAGCTGGGTGAAAGCTTTCTAAGAGGAGACCTTATTAACCAAGGCAATTAAGCTTTGAAAATAAGTTCACAATTTTCAAGAGATTTTAATTTTTAATGATACTATATCAAATAATGATAGCTCAATTTAAATTAGTCATAATTAAGCTTCTATTATGTTCTTTCCTGTTTTTTCCCTATTGACTAAAACATTGCATTTTAGAGACCACTGCAATACAAAAAAAATTAAGCAAACGACTTATATTTTCCACAATTAATTTCACAGACCTTTATTAACTCAATGATATGTCTGATGGTATTAAGTTCTAATTTTCAACCTGGGCCCTTCCCATCCTGACACTAAATGCCTCAATAAGAGATGGAGCCCACTGTGCACAACCCACAATGATATCATCAAAAGCACAGGGAGGTATTTCCTTCCAACTTCAATGTGCAAGTGGCAATACTGTTCAAGAATAAAAAATAAAAAATAAAAACCCATACAAGTTGTTACTATTTCACAAGGAATGGGTAGCAGCCAAGGTAAATTTTAGCCAAGTTCATATCAAAAAGTATTTCCTAAAGTGGAAAATTTCCTGAAAGGCGTTAGAAAAATCCATCAACAGATTACTTTGAAGGAGAGGGGCCAAAATACAAAGGAAGCCTATCTTGTCCTCACAGAGAATGGGCAGTACAGAATCTTTAATAACCCTCACTTATTTATGTGGAAAAAAGGCTCATGAAATATTTATTTAGTTGTTCCAAGTGAACTTATTTGGTGTTAAAATTAGAAATTTTACTACCCAAAGAATGGACTTTTTCATTAACTATCAAGTTTTCCTCAAGACAAAGTGACATAGGTAAATAATGGCTTCAATAGTTCTCAGCACTGAGTGGCACAGGGCCTGGATAAAATTCTGCCTGGTCCATTTATATTAATCAGAATTCATCTAGAGACTCAGATAATTTGGTGGAATTCTGAGGCTCACTAAGACTTGAAATAGCCAGTTAGAATGTTTGTAAATGCTTCAAATGGGTGTTTCTCAGTCTTTATCCTACAGAAATTTTAAATTTGATAATTCTTTCTTGGGACAGTTGGTGGCTGCCATGGTCCTTGCATGAGGTTTAGCATAGTCCTTGGCCTCTACCATAGTAAGATGTCATAGTACCTCATTCCCTTCAAAGATGAGAGAACTAAAAATGTCTCCAGATTGCCAATTGTCCTCTCAGAAACAAAATCACCCTAGTTGAGAACCATTGCTTAAACTCACAGCAGAAAAGCAATAAAGTTCACCTTGAAATCTCACTTTTCTTTTTCATTTAAAAATTATTAAAGTTATACTGTCAAAAGCAATATATAGATTCAATGTAATCCCCATAAAAATTACAATGATATTCTTCAGAGAACTAGAAAAAAAGAATACTAAAATTCATTTGGAAGAATAAAAGGCTCAGAATAGTCAAACCAGTGTTAAGACAAAAAAGCAATGCTAGAGGCATCAAAATACCTGATTATACTACAGAACTACAGTAACAAAAACTGCCAGTACTAGGATAAAAACAGACACATATGTCAATGGTACAGAATAGAAGACACAGAGACAAACTCACACATCTATAGTCATCTGAACCTTGACCAAGGTATCAAAAACATAAATAGGAGAAAAGATAGCTTTTTAAACAAATGGTGCTGAGACAACTGGTTATCCACATATAGAAAAATGAGACTAGACCTTTATCTCATCCTGCACAAAATCAACTCAAAATGAATCAAAGATCTTAGAATTAGAGCAGAAACTATGCAACTCCTAGAAGAAAATGTGGGGTCAACACTCCAGCTTTTAGGTACAGGCAATGACTTTCTCAATAGGACCTCTAAAGCTCAGGAAATAATGCCAACAGTTAATAAATGGGATAGTATCACATTAAAAAGATTCTTCATAGCAAAAGAAACAATTATGAATGTGAAGAGAGAAACCACAGAACGAGAGAAAAATCTTTGCTAGCTACTCTTCTGATAGGGCTAAATATCTAGAATACATAAAGAGCTTAGAAAACTTTACACCAAAAAATCAAATAACTCACCTAATAAATGGGCAAATGAACCAAACAGACACTTCTCAAATGAAGAAATAAAATGGCCGAGAAATATATGAAAAAATGTTCAACATCATTAGCAATTAGGAAAACGTGAATCAAAACTGTACTGAGATTTCATGTCACACCAGTCATGGAAATGATGGTAATCATCAAGAATACAAATAATAATAAATGCTGGAGAGGATGTGGAGAAAAAGGAACAATTTTACACTGTTGGTGGGACTGTAGATTAGTACAATGTGAAAATCGGTATGGAGACACCTCAAAAGACTAGGCACAGTACCAACATATGACCCAGCTATACCACTTCTAGGTTTTTACCCCGAAGAATTAAAGTCATGTTGCTACAGTGAGACATGCATATCCATATTTATAGCAGCAAAATTCACAATAGCCAAACTATGGAACCAGCCTAGGTGTCCATCAACAGATGAATGGATAAAGAAAATGTGGCATATACACAATTCAGCAATAAAGAAAATTGAAATTATGGAATTTGCAGAAAAATGTGTGCAACTAGAGACCATCACGTAAAGTGAAATAAGTCAAACTCAGAAGATTAAGGGTCATATGTTTTCTCTCAAATGCAGAAGCTAGAGAGGAAAAACAAAAACAAAGGTGAAGGTAGAGCTCCTAAAAATCAAAGGGAAATCTGTAGAGAAAGGGGACTAAGGGAAAGAAGATGGGGAAGGAGCGGGGGAGTACTGGTTAGTATATTTTTGATTAAATTATGTTGTTATGTTGTATCCAGGTACAAATATGTAACAACAAACCCCATCAATATGTATAACTATAATGTACCAATAAAAAATGAGGAAAGAAAAAAGTGTTAAGCTTTTCATGATATGTTTTGAATATCCCATCCTTTTTCTTTTGTCACTGAAAATGTGACACTGTTGAGGAATGAATCCTGCAGATGCCCTCCTTTGCCTCTCATCCACTTTCCACCCCAAGCTTCACACCACTAATCTGTCTACTCTAAGGAGAAAACAGGCCCTGACACATTCAGAACCTGGCAGCCCCTCTGTCTGTATTTTCTTCCATGGTGTCCTTGAGCCAGACAGACTGCTGCCTTCTGGGCTGGAGAGCTCCTGGCAGCATGGACCCTAGCCCAGCAGGATCTTCATGTCCTGCAGTGTCCCACCTGGAAGGACTTCAGTGACTGCTCTGAAGGGAAGTCCCAGCAGTTTCTGAGGCTAGCTTCAGAGTGTCACAGAGGAGCTAGGAAGAGATTTAAAGACTCCCACTTGCGGGTCATGTGAACCCAAACATGACAATAGAACTCAATGCTAACTGATTAAACAGGAAACATTTTTATTATTTTCTACACACAAACTCAGGAAGGGCCCTAGGTTCAAGCATCCCTTAAGTTAAACAAGGCAACTCTAATTAAACATATCTCAAGAACAAATTTGAAGGTTTTTTTTTTTTTTTCCTGAAAAGGCTTTTCATCATTCTCCAACTTATTGCAGCCCGCGGGGAGCAGTTTTTCAGTGTCTTTGAATAGGTAATGGGCTAAGGAAAGTAAACTAGGTCTCTTCCCTTGCCAATCCTTTCCTATGTTTACAGCTAAATCTTTGAGGTAAAGACACTACATCATTATTTGTATTATTAAAAATGAGTGCAGTGCAGATCTTCTTTACCTAGCTAATCAGATGCACACAGCAACTCTTAATGCTGTGTCCCATATCTAAAGTCAATGTAAATCACACATTATAAAAAGCATCACAAACTGATGACAATGTAATTATTTGTTCTACATTTACCCTGGACCAAAGATTGAGCTAGTTCTTCATTTTTAATTGTTGTACCTTTAATCACATATAGTCCTCACTGCAATCCTGTGAATCCCGTTCTGTCACTCTATTTTGAAATAGGAAAATGGAGCCTTAAAGAAATTAAGGTCACACAGTTTGAGAAACAGAGTAGGAATTCAGACTCACATCAAAATCTTTATCCATAGATGGATGAAAAAGAGAGAGAGAAAGACAGAAAGATATCCATGATGTCACATGATACTACCCATCTTTCTAGGAATTCTCCGATGAGAACACCTTGACATGAAAGTTGGCTCCCAATGAGACTCTACAAAGAGAGGACCTTCTTTGTCTACTTAAGGAGGTAGTGCTCATTGTTTAACCCAATGAATATCTGCTTGATAACTTGCACTACTGAAGAAGCAGATTCATGTGTCCTATCCCATACCTAAGGAAACAGAATCTCATGTGTGTAATGGGTGAGAAATTACTATAGGTACTGCATTTCTTTCTTTCTTTCTTTCTTTCTTTCTTTCTTTCTTTCTTTCTTTCTCTTTTTTTCTTTCTTTCTTTCTTTTTTTTTTTTTGTAGTGGGGATTGAACTCAGGGGCACTTGAGCACTGAGCCAAATCCCCAGCCCTATTTTGCATTTTATTTAGAGACAGGGT
The DNA here is from genome assembly GCF_021218885.2 of Marmota monax. NCBI lineage: Eukaryota > Metazoa > Chordata > Mammalia > Rodentia > Sciuridae > Marmota > Marmota monax. The sequence goes on from NW_026693245.1 coordinate 11,281,036, forward strand.
CTCACTGAGTTGCTTAGCACCTTGCTTTTGCTGAGGCTGGCTTTGAATTCATGATCCTCCTGCCTCAACCTCCCAAGCCACTGGGATCACAGGTGTGTACCACCATGCCTGGCAGGTACTGCATTTTTCTTTTTATCATGCAACGTTCTTTATTCTCCTCAGACTTGGAGAGTGATCATTATTCAAAAAGGCAGAATTTGTGATATTTGTATATAAAATCCAGTACTATGTATGACATATTTAGGTCTTGTGCTTTTTAATTAAAATTATTCTAGCACCCATGAAAATTTCAGAACACTGACCTATGTTGTCAACAGAAATTTACTCATGGGACCAGATGGCTCTGGGTGGGTCTTATCTGTTGACCCATTCTAGTCCAACTTGGATCCTACATTTTAGCTGGAGTATGCCTGAGCACTTGGACACCTGTTGTCTGCCTCCAGATTCTTATTTTTTTGTCTCCCACTTTTGTTATAATGCCCAGTTTAAATACAGATTTGAATGCCTGAACATTTTTTAGTTGGAAGTGCCGCAAGTCTGCCTGCAGGGTTTTCTGTCAGGGTTGATTCTAGTTGCCAGGCTTCCTCTCCTGTGTGGTTTGGGACTTTTGTTATAGGATCTATGGCCATTCTTTGGGAGATCAGTGTTATTTCAGGGTTACTGATTTGGTTGCTCTGAATTCTTTTCTCTAATGACACTTAAAAAAATCTCTTGTGAAACATATCCCTTGAAGTAGAGGGATGTATACTTATAGTATTTTGGAAATATGGCCCTAATTTTATACTCATTATATAGATGTTTTCTGAGATGATGAGAATAAAATCAACTCAAAATGTTTAAAAAAAGAAGTCTCTTGTGGGGAAGTCTCATACATAGGTGTGAGCTGAGTTGCATATATAGCATGTGTCTTCTAGAGAACACCAGGTTCTAACAGGCTAAAGATTGTATTGCTGCATCCCTTCCATTCATATACCAGGAGTTATCACACATGCTGTTTACACAGGATATCATAATCTTGGGCAAAATTGCATTTGTCTTATTTTACATGTGAATTTTCATAGAATCAGAAGTCTAAACATTAATGAGATTTTTCCAAGGCTCCAATAAAAAACACTTCAAAATATTGTCTTTGGAATATGTTTATAGTTTGGGGGAGGTGGGCTGGAATAGATATTTATCTTTTTAGTTGTCTTTATTTGTCTTGGTTTTCCCAAATATATCCCACAAATGCACATAGAAGGGTGGGACAGGGGCAAACCAAACTTTATCTTAGATGAGAAAAATAAGCCTAGGATTTTAAAATATTAATAATCTACACGAAAAGATTCACAAACTAGATAATACATGTGTGGAAGACCCATACATTACTGGAAATCTTAGACAGGATCAAGTGGTACAAGAATAATACACACAGTTAAGATAAATTCACTTTGGACTTAGGAATCTAGGGATACATCATTTTAAGCAAACTTTACACTAACCAAACTTCTGATATCTGCATAAACACTTCACATCTATGTAGATATTTTAAAACTATAGCTAGAAGCTAGGAGTTTATAGAGTAAGTCTCTAAAATTTAGTTCCCTGTGGCTATTTTAAGCTATAATTTTTAAAAAATACTTTTAGGAAGGTAGAGTGCTTCTTCACTCTCAGGAAAGAAGCAAGGAAAGATTGATTTTTTTTTTTTTAACCCAGGACCTAGAACTTCCTAAAAACTATCAATTTCTAGATTTCCAAAAGATGTTATCTTTCACATTAAAAAGAGAACTAAACATTATGACCAAGGTTCTGTATGTTTAAATATTTGAAGGCAACCTGTGTCTTTCTGTTCTGATTGCATCTGATGCCAAAATGTGGTTAAATTACATCCATAAAGGGATTGGATAATGTGACCCAAATTAAACATATAACCTGAACTATAACCTGTACTGCCTAGAGGAAACCTGCTAAGTTGTTTTCTCAGATTACAAGTATGCCCCCTGCCAACCAGGAACCCCCCAATGCTATGTGCAGGGGTAGGATCCTGGTAGCCATGCCCATCACATGACCTCACATCCCCATCCCCAACCAAGTATTACAAGGTGCACACTGGGTACAGTGTGGAACAATTGAAATCTCTTCTAAAGAAATTTGGTATTACTACCATGAAATATTTGTCTGTATGTGTCTGTAATTTGTCAACTTGGGGACCCATACTTTTTGCCACCAGTAGTGGAGAATCAAAATATCTAGAATTTTGTAATAATTTCCGAAGTGGTCTTCTGGAAAGTATATTGTTCTTCAGAAAGCATGGTCACAGTAAGGTCCCACCCATCACATTGTTCATCAAAACATGGTGCCTTCTTATAAGAACAAATATGATAATGCCTCTCTCTATCTGAAAATCCAAAATAACCACAAACATGAAATAAAATTCAAATCCAAATTATGGTTTTTATACATTTTCATAATCTCATTCCACATATCTGTTAGATACATATTCCACGGACTCTTTTCCTCCCCTAGTCAGATCTTCTAAATGATCTGCAGACACAGTCTTACAATCTGGTCATGGTCATGCTGAATATCAACTCTTCAAACACACCGAATTGCTTGGCTTTATGTTCCCACCCCTTTCTGTTCTGTCATAAGACAGCAAAGAGAAGGTTTTGAAAAATTTATCCTTTGTGTCCTAGTTCAAATTTTGTATGTCTCTGAAGTTTTCCCTGTATTTTATTCAATTATTAACACCGATTCTCCTCTTCTAGAAACCCTCTGCCAAATCCTGGAGTATAGGCTAATGGCTCCTTTTACTTTCTGTTATTTATACCTGTCCTTCAAAGCGTTAATATTTTGCTATAGTTTTCTAAGTCATACTACTCTTCAACTCAAGGCTAAGAGTTCCAGGAAGGCAATAATCATTTCTTATGTCCCTAAACCAATGTGTAGTCTTATGCTAATCTTGCACTATCTAGTTGCTTGAACCTCTAGAAATCAGGATGCAGTTTGCCTCTTGGGGTATCTATCACATATTTTTTTTAACTGGCTAATTTATTTAACCTTCACAGTAATAGGAATTAAGGAATTACTTATTATTAAATACAGAATTTCTCAGCAGGCTACTATATAGCCCTCAAAAAAATAAATGCTTGAATTGAAATAATTCTTCCTCATTTGTTTTTTCAAATTGTATAAGAACAGTCCCACCAGCAATGTGTGAGTATACTCTTTCCCCCCATATCCTCACCAACATTTATTATTGCTTGTATTCTTGATTGTTGCCATTCTGACTAGAGTGAGATGAAATCTCAGTGTAGTTTTAATTTGCATTTCTCTAATTGCTAGAGATGTTGAACATTTTTTCACATATTTGTTGACATTTGTATTTCTTCTTCTGGGAATTGCCTGTTCAGTTTCTTTGCCCATTTATTGATTAGATTATCTGTATTTTTGGTGTTAAGTCTTTGAGTTCTTTGTATATCATGTAGATTAATGCTCTATCTGAGGTGCAGGTGGCAAAGATTTTCTCCCATTCTGTAGATTCTCTCTTCACATTCTTGATTGTTTCTTCTGCTCGGAGAAGCTTTTTAGTTTGACATCTTCAAATTTATTTATTCTGAATTTTACCTCTTGCACTTTAGGAGTCCTGTTGAGGAATTTTGTTCCTAAGCTGACATGATGAAGAGTTAAGCCTACATTTTCTTCTAGTAGGTGCAGAGTCCTAGGTCCTTGATCCACTTTGAGTTGAGTTTTATGTAGGGTGAGAGGTAGGGGTTCAATTTCACTCTGCTACATATGAATTTCCAGTTTTTCCAGCACCATTTATTGAAGAGTCTCTTTTCTCCAAGGTATGATTATAGCAACTTTGTCTACTATGGGATAACTCTATTTATGTGCGTTTGTCTCTGTGTCCTCTATTCTGTTCTAATGATCTCCGTGTTTGTTTTGATGGCAAAACCATGCTGGTTTTGTTGCTACCGCTCTGTAGTGTGATTTAAGTCTCATATTGTGATGCCTCCTGCTTTACCTTATTCGCTAAGGATTGCTTTGGCTATTCTGGGTCTCTTATTCTTTCAAATGAATTTCATGACTGCTTTTTCTATTTCTATGAAGAATAGAAATTTTAATAGGAATTAAAATTTTAATAGGAATTATATTAAATCTGTAAAGCACTTTTGATAGCATGACCATTTTGGCAATATTAATTCTACCTAAGAACATGGGAAATCTTTCCATCTTCTAAGGTCTTATTCAATTTCTTAAATGTTTTGTAGTTTTAATTGTAGAAGTATTTCAACTCTTTTGTTGAGTTTTGCATTGAAACTTTGAAGATAACCTCATGAAAAATGTAAAGTATCTGCCATTATCTTTCTTCCCTTTTTTCCCCAGCCATGAATAAATCCCTACTAGGTGTACTTTTATGCTTTGTGTTCACACATGTATGTTTGTGTTCACACATGTATGTTTGTGTTCACACATGTATGTTTGCACTTGCAACTTGCTACTTTTTAGCATGTTACTTAATAGTCCACTTAATTAATTAAGACTTATTTAGGATTCTTCTCCAACTTGTCCATCTTTGGAGATGTTAGCAAGTTAAAATGTGGATGTCTTAAGAGGTAGTATTTCCACTCAGTAACTATGGCAGGACTTACCACCAGTCTTGTACTATTGGGCCTGAATAAACTACTGTCTAAAGTATGAAACTCAAGTTTGTTACTTGAAAAGATATGCCATACATCTTTTATTGCTTAAAAATTTCAACTTCTCTACCTCTTTTGAATAGGCTTTAGTATTTTTTAAAAAATAATCTTTTTAAAGCTTTGAAAATGTACTTTCAGAGTACATTAAGAAAAATTTCCACTTAAATATTGATTAAAATCATAAAAGGAATTACTGTCTTAGAAAAAATATATAATCATCCCTTGCTTGCATCAATGACTCCCATAATGGTCTCAGTAATAGGCCTTAAGTTTGGTATCTGAGCTTCCAGGAATTTGGACAGATTTCATCAGTTAATTAACCTCACATGCTTCCAGGAATCTAATCAAGTTGACCTTCAAGTTACACATAAGCACATCTTCCCACAGACAATCCAAATCACAGCTGATCAAGTGGCTCATTAAAAGGAAACTGCTTTAAATACGTATACACCACAGAAACTCCTTGACAGTGATGAGCCATTAATACCCAGTAAATATGTCATTAATAGTGAATTCAAATAGCAACTCTCCTCCTGACAGCATGATAAGCTCTTTGTCAATGCTTGGGAATATTAACGTGTTCTTCATATGCTTTCTATACTCTATAATTAAACCCTAATGCTAATGTACCCAACTCTTAAGCCTCTAGACTGATACTAATTATGCTGTATTATTTATTAGTGGTTTAATCACTAAACATTTACCATATCACAGTTTCTGTAGGCCAGGAGTTAGGGAGCAACTTAATTGGTGAGTCTGACCCAGAATCATTAGTGAGTTTGCTATCAGGGTGTAAGCTAGAAATTCAGTTATTGTAAAGCCTTCTTTGGACTGCAGAATCAATTCCAAGATGAATCGTTAACATGGCTATTGGTTGGAGGTCTCAGTTCCTAGCCACACAGATTTCTCCATAAAGCACAGGGCATTGGACTGCTTTAAACATTACCTTCTCACAAAGTGAAAGTTCAAAAAGAGAAAACCACAATAACTTTTATTTATGACCTAGTCTTGGAAGTTATATTTTATCACTTCTACCATATTTTATTTATTGAAGTCATTAAAAATAAGGCACAGTGAAAGGGAGGTAGACTAGGCTCTGCATTTTGAAAGAAGGAGTATTGAAGAATTTGTTGGCGTATTTTAAAGCTACCACACATGCAGATTTGTCTTCTGCAAATAAACATTAGGCACATGCACGTGGTGGCCATCAACAGATATATTTAAATATACGGGAAATTAAATGGATGAACTTTATGGTATGTTATCCGTATCTCTATAAGAATGTTTACTTTTTTAATAAAATAAATGAGGCACTCAAGATACAGCTAAGTTGGCATGCTTGCCTAGCATGCATGAAGTCCTGGGTTCAATCCCTAGCAGTACAAAAAAGAAATAAAAGAAAGGAGAGAGAGAAATAAGAAAGTTACTGAAATAAAGTTATTGAAAACAGAGAATTAAGGTCACTGGGGTCAGTTGTGCACCCAGCATTTTATCTAAGACAACTAATTCTTATTAAAAATTGTGAAATAGTCAGTGATATGTTGAAGCTCGTTTATAAGAGACAATTCCCAGTATCTTTAACCCAGTGCCATGTTCAGTAACACCATATTGAAAGTTTAGAAGCCCCCATGATAGGAGTATTTACACAAAGGAAATTGATAAATTCTATAAATCAGTGATTTTCCTTGGGTGCAATTTGCCCTAATACATAAATGAGGAAAATTGAAATCTAAGAAGTTTTAAAATTTGTTTTATAAATTTTTGGACATTTTTCTTCCATTGAGGACCATAAGACTAGTAAATGAAAAGGCCGGAATTTGCACCAAGTGTTGAAAGCTAAAACCAATTTTGTTTTTAGTATGCATACTGCCTCTCAAAGAGAATTAATTACTGTACTTTGCTGAAATCATTCTCATTGCCTCTATCATGAAATTGGTACTAAAGACTAATTATAGCTAAGTAGCTGAACACTTGGGAACTAATCATATTTAAGTTTAGGGATTGAAAAATATTAGTGAAAATAAAAAATAAAAAGAGGTACCTTCAATTTAATTTTAAGTAGACAAATTGAGATGAGAGAGGTAGACAGGGGGAGAACTACATTCTGTTCAACAGGAAATTGCTGGAAGTTAGATATAGCAGGCACCTCTGCAATATTCACACAAAGTGTGAGAATACTTTTTTTTTTTCAACAGAACACTCTCAGTCTCATTTCTCTAATTTGACATTGATCTCTCTAATACAATATTTATTACCTCTGGCTTCAGATAAACACCCTTGAAAATTCATTTCTTATGTATACAATTTCACCCTATTTTGCATATTTGAAATATCCATATTACACACACACACAAATACACACACAGAGTTGTGCAGAATGACCCTTGTGCAGATAACCATACACACACTAATGACCACATTCTCCAAAATGGATGCTTTCAACACGTGGAGGATGGAGAGGAAGATGAAATAGACTTCCCTTGAGCTACTCTTTTTCAACATTAGCCCTAATAGTTCAAAAGTGATCCCATTTACAGATATTAAGCAAGACAGCTGTGTAGAGACGATGGACACGTGCATGAAGGCATATGCATGTGAAATCTTGCCACCATGCTAGAGATAAAAACGTGACAGCTAGGTTACCATGGAGACAGAAGCAAAGACACCAGCTACTTACTGTGAATACCAATTAACAGCTAGCACTTCTTTATGTTACTAAAATTGGTTGCCAGGGTAACTCAAAGGATTGGCTCAGGTTATCAAATTAATTACAAATCAAATCCCAAAAAAAGTCAGATTCTTTAGAATATTATGGAACTTAAAGAAATAATAATTTATGAAAATTCATGCTATTCTCACCATGGCATGTGCTTATTTGTCTATGATTCTTCCTTTGTTATTTCACCTTTGCTTTTTACTTTCTTAAAATATTGATTAGGCAGAAACTAGGAAATATTTTTTAATATTCTCATGCTTCCAACAAAAGAAAACTAAAATAAAGCTATCATTTACAAGTTATTTTATACATATATTATATAAAACAAGTTTCTTATATGTATGTATGTATCTATCTGAAACAGATTATAATTGTATAACACAGTTGATTCCTGGGTACCTGCATTTTTTCCCTCAGCAACTACTATCTATGTGTCTTGTGCTTCCAAATACGTTACTGAGGTCTCCAAAAAACATTCTGCCATGCAGGACATTAACCATGTTTTTCTGAGAATTGAATTAAACTGGATATTTTGCCACTGGGAAGAGTCACTCTGAAGCCTTGCTGTCTTCCAGAGTCCATGGTGTAAGCAGCAGCAGCAGCGCTGAGTAGATTAGAGCCTGCCTGACTCATGTAGACACAGCATCTGCCCCTGGAAAGCTAGGTAAGCTTGGACAGGGCATCTGTCTTCTCCAGTTCAGTGTCCTCGTTTACTGAGAGTTTTTGCTGAATACCTGAATGTTTACAGCAACCTTGCTCCAAAACACCCAGCCTCTTTGCCAAGGATTATTACAATAACTTCCCAACTTGTCCCCAGCAACCAGAATGATCCTAATAAAATACAAGTCCGTTCATGTTATTTCTCCTGTGACTCCAACTCCTTAAGATCATGGTGAGATTAGAGGAGATATTCCCTGAAAGGGACTCAGCACAGTCCCAGGCAACAAGGAGTAAGTAAGCAGTAGGACTTTAATAATAATAATAATGAGGAGGAGGAGGAGGTGGAGGAGGAGGAGGAGGAGGAAGAGGAAGAGGAGGATAAAAGAAGCACTTAATGGAGCTATCACATTTACTGTGTGTCAGGCACTATTCTTAGTGCTTAAGTCTGTATAGGTTTATGCATAATGATCACAATGGTCTTTAATTAGCTAGCTGTTGGCATCATCCCTGTCTTGAAATTAAGGAAATGGGTACAAGGTGAGTCAGTTAGTAGTGTACAGTTGAAAGTCAAGCATGCAGCCCAATTTAGAGTTTATCCTCTTAACCACCACACTCCACTGCCTGTTAGTAGGTAGAATAGGATAATATTTTCAAATATTATCCCATGTTCTTCTTGGATTATCTTAGTTCTACTCCTAAACTTTCGCTTACCTTTACTTCCTATAGTTCAAGCTGGAGAAAACTTTGCATTCCAAAAGCCCAAGCCTTTAGGAACAATTATAAAAGTATTGCAAAGAAGATTAGAATAAGTAGAAAGGATTTCAAAATGTGGTGAGGAGAGGTAAAAAAAATGGCTTGATCTAAAGAAATGAGAATAGTACTACTACCCCCAAATTAAAAAGCGATTCTTAGCTATGTACGTGGCGGCGTATGCCTGTAATCCCAGGGACTTGGAAGGCTAAGGCAGGAGGATCCCAAATTCAAGGCCAACCTCAGCAACTTAGTGAGATTCTGCTTCAAAATAAAATCTAAAAAGGCTGAGATGGCCAGGAACCCTGGCACATGCCTGTAATACCAGTGGCTCTGGAGGCTGAGGCAAGAGGATCAGAAATTCAAAGCCAGCCTCAGCAAAAGCGAGGCACAAAGCAGCTCAATGAGACCCTGCCTCTAAATAAAATACAAAATAGGGCTGGGGATGTGGCTCAGTGGTTGAGTGCCCCTGAGTTCAATCCCTGGTACTCCCCTACCCCACAAAAAAAGGGCTGAGATATAGCTCAATGGCAAAGTATCACTGGGTTACATCCCCAGTACCACACACAAAAAAAAATAATAAATGACATAACATAACATAAAGGGTGATTTTCCCCCTTGATATCATGGGGAACACCAAGAAGGTTGAGTTAAGAGGTTGCCTGCACTGTCCTAGGAACAGAAAAGATGCTTATTGGGAAATGGATATCCTCTGTGTACAGGCTATGAAACATAAGAATGAAGTTAAGAAAAATTTTAAAGAAACTTTGGATCAACAATCCTGACAGTTTTATAGGATTGTGACTCAACACAGAAATTATGTTCTTAAAGATAAAGGAAGCCATGGTTCTTACAAATATGAGTTTGTGGACTGAGATTCACATACATGTATGAGATAATGTGTACTAGATATCTACCCTAAACTCAGAAAAGTACTACTATCATTCCAATGACTAGTAATTAAGAAATAATACCTGAAATTATATTTTCCCACAACTTATATAGAATTTCATTGCTCTTTTTGGAACATTTGAATCCATCACTATGATAATCAGATAGCAAATCAGATCACATCAGTCCTTACTCTGGTGTTGTTGGGCTAATGTACAAATGGATTTGACCCTGAGGTTCCTTGTAAATGAAGCAAATCCTGTTGTTGAAATAGCCTTCAAATAAGAATAAACAAGTAATATGGACATCTTCTTAATTGTTCAACATTGGTTTTATTTCCATATAATAAAAATTGATAGATGATTTTTTTAGGGATATACTCTGTCCTGAATTTGGCAAAGAAAAAAATAAAGTGCAAATGTTGCAGATGAAAATCCTTAAAGTGCTTTAAAGTCAGAAATCAATGTGTTATATAAAGGTCTCAAATTACTTACTAAAAAGTCTTCTTAATGGGTAGAAATGACAACAACAACAACAAAAAAGTATATTTTTTCTTTTATGGGAAGGGTCCAGAAATACGACATTGCTTGTGTACCCTTGCTACAAACATGCAATTCCAAAGCATAATCATCTGAAAGCTAGATTCCTGAGGATCTTACAGTTTTTGATCAGACATATCAAAAGAGGTATGGAGTTGACAATTTCAATAAGCTAATTCTTTTGTGTGTGCTATTAACTGCCTTCTCAACTGAATATCAGAGTAAATATCATGCAGTCTGTTATTGATTCAAACAGAATTCAGCACTTTGTGTGGGTTCACCAGAATGAACATGGATGAAATGGTGTTGAAGCAACAATAAATCAGAAGCATATTTAGCAGACTACTGGAGAAGAAAGAATGTACAGGGTGTTGCTTCATTCTGATACATGAATACAGTTGATCTCTTGACTGAAAGGATAGCAGAGGGGTCAAGTGGTCAAAATACTCTGGGTTCTTTTAATCTCAGTTGTGCATTCACTAGCTTTGTGAGCCCTGGGAAATTATTAAATCTTTGTCTTAGTGTCCCCATCAGACAAAACAGGCATACTAATAGTACCTGTGTCAAAGAGTTGCCTGAGAATTAAGTAGATTAATATATGGTTAAGTGTTTAGAGCAGAGACTAGCACATAAGAAGTGCTATGCAAGCATTAACTATTATAAGTGACCATGAGACAAACAGACAATGTGGTCTAGACTCTCCTTTTTAAAAACCATATTAAAAATAATCATCCTTTTAAATATTTGAATATATATATATATATATATATATATATATATATATCTTACTATGTACCAGACCCTGTTATAAACAGTGTACATATTTTAGGTCATCTAATATAGAAACAAGATTTCTAATAAAATATTTTCTTATTAAAACTAAAAGGGAAATAAAAGGTATTCCTCTATTTGACTTTAATAGTGCTAAAAAAAAAACTATTTGTTTTTAGCAGTTAGTGAGATAATCAGCTCCTGCAGATGTGTAAAGTTCACACTCATCAACACGGGAATAAAAAGTGGTACTTTTATGCGGTACTGAGATGATATATTGAATTACCCATGCAATATACAACTTGACATTCTTAGTGTTCAGGAATGAAGCTAGCACAGTGTTCTTAACTGTTAGGAAGGCTATTTCAAATGTAGATTAACTAAAGGCCAGACTGGACCCCAGCTGACTTAGGGGCAAATCAAGCTAATTTAACAAACATACATACCCCAAACCCAAAAGTCATGCCTACTACCCCTTTCTCTCTCCCATGCAGGAATGTTCTCATATCAGCATAATTAGCAACTTATGTCACCCTGGCTCTGAGATAAATACTAATTAAGGAACACTTTTATGCCAGCAAACACTTGCCTCTCCAATGAGCACTTTGAAATGTGTTATCACCTGGTTCTATAATAAGCAAGATGGGTGGGGCGGCTCCTGAGACCGGCTGAGATAAATATTTGCCCCTACCCCAGTGGTTGGGTCTTTTGCATACAAACCCCTTTGTAAATATAGCTCACAATTGTCAATATGAAGCTCTGGGAAATGAGTTTCTGTGGAGAAAACAGAACTGTTTGCTTATTCCAGAGATCCGGCAATTCTGTGCCCTCTACTTGTTGGCACTCGGTGACAGCTGGTCATTCCAGGGTGGACAAAAACATTTCCCCCTGGCATGTTCTCTTCACTGGCCTATGTTGAACGGAGGCCAAGTTCATTTATAACTATTTCAAGGGCAGAATTTAAGATTATTCCAAGGGCTCTCACAACATTTGCTTTTCTGAAGCAGCACGGCAGGATACCCAATCTTGGTTGGCTCAGAGATTGAAACCTACAACATCTCTACAAGCTGAGCAAACTTTCATAATAATAAAACATACACTCTTGCCATCTAGGAGCCTTAGCAAAACAACTCAAAAACAATGTACACTTTCTCCATTTCCTGCAGTATAAACTTCCTCAGAGTGTTCTCAGGTTTCTTGATAGCAGAAAGAGGTTAAATAAATGTTGAAAACAAACCATTAAACCTGCTCGGCTGGATTTTTTTAATGGCTCCCAAATTCCAGTAGGGCCCCCTTTTTTCTGGTGTGCCCTTTTTAATCCCAGGACATTGAAGCATTTGGCGAACACTAATTCCCAGATATCCTTGAAGATCTTCCAGGTGGTAGATGACTTAGTTCACTAGGAAAGTGTGTCTATAGGCCTTCCCTCTGGGAATTGGGACAGATACCTGGCCACGTCCTCAGACTAGTGCTATAGCTTAGGAGCCTGGGTCAGGGCCTGTTTCACTGTCGGGGCTCAATGTACTTTTGTTGTATGTCTAAAACTCTGCATGGTATTAACACAGGGTCTTTTTGCTTGTTACTTCAATGGTGTCACCTAAAGTCTTAATCAGAAATAGAAGGGTTCACAACGTAGATGCCCTTCAATAGATGAATGGATAACAAAAATGTGGCATTTATACACAATGGAGTATTACTATGCACTAAAAAATGACAAAATCATGGTATTTGCAGGGAATGGATGGCATTAGAGCAGATTATGCTAAGTGAAGCCAGCCAATCCCTAAAAAACAAATGCCAAATGTCTTCTTTGATATAAGGAGGGCAACTAACAGAGCAGGGAGGAAGAGCATGAGAAGAAGATCACCATTAAACAGGGACGAGAGGTGGGAGGGAAAGGGAGAGAGAAGGGAAATTGCATGGAAATGGAAGGAGGCCCTCATTGTTATACAAAATTACATATAAGAGGAAGTGAGGGGAAAGGGAAAAAAAACAAGGGAGAGAAATGAATTACAGTAGATGGGGTAGAGAGAGAAGATGGGAGGGGAGGGGAGAGGATGGGGGGATAGTAGAGGATAGGAAGGGCAGCAGAATACAACAGACACTAGTATGGCAGTATGTAAAAACGTGGATGTGTAATCGATGTGATTCTGCAATCTGTATAGGGGGTAAAAATGGGAGTTCATAATCTGCTTGAATCAAATGTATGAAATATGGTATGTCAAGAGCTTTGTAATGTTTTGAACAACTAATAATAAAAAAATAAATAAAACACACAAAAAAATAGAAGGGTTCATATCAATTTTTAAAAAATCAACTAGTTAATAATTCTTCTGGAGACAAAGTATCTGTGTTCCTGGAATAATAATTCTAACCTTATTTCTTTAAAACAAGCTAAATAATTTCTAACTAGTTTCTTCTTTATCCCCTAAATGTTCTCTTGTCTTAATTTTATCAACATTCTCTTGGAAATAATAAACACTGGGTAAAAAGCTGAGGGTTCAAAAAGCATCCATTTACTAGTATGAAACATTTAAAAGTCCTTTATCCTTTTAAGTACCCAGAGACAAAAGACCCACAAGGCTAATGAACAAGTCGTGCAGGTAGCCTTTGGCTTGGGCCATCTCAATACTTCTTGTCTTTGCTCTGGACCCCTTTTGGTGATATCTGACACCTTCTGATACCAAGAAACCCATATTGGTGACAAATAAGGCTGAGCATGCTGAAGCTCTCTAACAGTTAAATCTAAGAGAACTTCTCTTCACAACATGGGTTGCTTTTTTGGGTGCTTAACCACTGAGCAAAATCCCGAACCCTTTTATTTTTCATCTTGAGACAGGGTCTTGCTAAGTTGCTTAGGGCCTCACTAAGTTGCTGAGGCTGGTTTTGAACTTTTGATCCTCCTTCCTCAGCTTCCCCTGGGATTACAGGCAAACGCCACCATGCCCAGCACAATTTGAAGATGTTATAAAGCCCAGTGTCTTACAGAGGACTTAGCAGAAACTGTCCTTGGAATTTAGTCACAGCACCTCTTTCCCTGTCCCCACTGCCTGAGGACCCAGACTTAGCACCACAGGAGCTTCTAGAGACAAATGTTGCTCTCTCCTTGGATCTACACACACTCCACACTGCTCTTTGTCATCAGGCCCAGAATACTTTGCTGGTTCCATTTTACCTTAAGATCTCTTCTCTGTTGGATGGCAATTTTTCCCTCAGTAGATTGTTTCTTCTGGCCAATCTCGTAAGTTGATTAATTAATGATAGGAATCCGAGCAACCAGCAGTTTAAAATAAAAACTGAAGAAGATGGAAGTAGAGGAATTTGAAAACCTCCAGAAAGAAATTGACAAGGAATATTATTTTTATTCCATTTAAAAAACACAGCCAACATACTAATTTACCCATCCATGACCGTTCCATTCATGTTGTTCCACATATACACACTAAACAATTTCAACTTAACACCATTGGCAGCTAGTGACACTCCGCCCAGGTATTCCTGAAGAGAATACCCAGGTCCTGTTATCTCGTCTCCACAGATATATCACCTTCTGATTGACTAGGCCTGAAAGTGTAAAAGGGGAATCCATGAAATGAAAGATTGAAAATACCCGCCTTTTTCCTTGGTGAGAAATTTCAAGAGAAGCCACTGGCCAAGGCAGACAGATGACAGCTGCCTTACATTCAAAACAATCCTGTTCTTCCAGAGATTTAGAAAAACCCCAAGCATGAACTTAGCATCTCCTATCATCACAAGTATGTTTGCAATCACTCACCGATTTTCTAAGGGTAATTAATTGTTTCTAAAAGCATTTGTGTATATCATGAATGCATCTTCTCTTGGTCTTTTGTGAGTTCCTTTTTCTTTCTTTTTTTTCTGCAAGGACATTTATAAGATTGTACCAAGAAGTGAAAATCTTAAACATTGTTGAATGTCTGAATATGACAGATGGAATTAGAGGAAATGTAAAGAGTTCCATGACTCAGTGTTAGCAATAAAGAATTTAACAAATGTATTGTAAAGAAATGTACATAGAAATTGCCACAGAGCACTAGGGTGCAAATATTTTCACACGATTACTTCAAATAATTTCCATTTTTGCCATTTGTGAAAATTTTAAAGAAGGTTAATGTAACTGAACTCTAGTTAAACAACCTTTCTTTATTTCCTAGTGACATGTGGCCTGCAGATGTGAATGGCAAATCAAAATCCAAGGAACTAAGCCAAACTCATATCTGCAATTTATAAAACTTAAACCATCTCTGAGAACATGATTTCAAGACAATGTCCAGATCATGTTAAGCTCTTCTTTATGTCTGTATAACTTCAGATTTGTGGGCTAATGATTACTTTTACAATGTCTTTGCCATTTGCACAACACATATACATTACTTAGAAGCTCAGAAAAAATACCCTTAAAAGTTGAGATTTTCGTAATAAAACAAAACCTGTTCTACAGTGACTTCTGGTTGTGGAAGTTGTACAGTGAGTCTGTCAATATTATACAATATAATCTGTTTCACAATCTGGTAGAATACATGTGTGAACAGGGATGATTCCAAAATTTTTAGCTCTTGAGGTGGCCTGGCAGAGGAATGGGTGCTGGGGGTCCTGGGCCAAAGTCGGCATAGAATCAGAAACTAATACTTTCCCATTAGAATATACATAATCTGTTGTTAGCAATATTATACTTAGGTACATGCCTCAAGACAACATGGTCTTCTATTTATGCAGAGGATATGGTTTATTATTTAATATATATGCTATTTATTTAATCCTTTATGGATTAAATAATACTTTCATGTTTTAGATGAAGAAATTAAATAAAGCCCATAGAGTGATCTATAAGATGTTGTGATTTATGTCAGGGAACAGGTCAGAGAAGTTACAATTTCATTCTCCTCAAAGGAATGTCTGTCACCTGTTAGTCATCAAGGGTTTGAGGGAGAGTATAGGGTTCCAGCACCCAAGGGTTGTAATGTGGACTATTTTTCCTCCCAAGACATAGATTTTAAAGGCAGAGCATAAACTTTTGAAACAAAGTCTCTTCTATCTCCTATTAATAGGAGATAAAAATATTATATATAAAAATATAAAATATCACACTAGCTTACTTTCATGAATCATTAAGTATAGGGATCTTAAAACATACAAATATAAATACCTTATATTGAGTGGGCTTATTTAAATTCAGTTGCTATACATACATCAACCTTTATTTTTCACACATAACACTTGGATGGAGTCTGAAAAAAGTTCTGAGCCTGGCCTTCCATCTACCCTTCCCCAGACATCTCATGACTATAAAATAGAGAAAATACCCAGGGAAACAATACACCGCAGAAAGGGTGGTTTTCTCCAAAACCTATGGAACCACTGCCAAAAAGAGCAGCAGCTTAGAAAATGAAATAGATTTGTAGTTACTAATAGAGTAACTGCACTCAAGAGGATTGCCCCAGTTTAACAAATTCTCAGAGATTCTAAAGATCAAATCCCTATTCTTAAATTTGACCCACCATCATGTCTTTAGTGAGAAGTAGAAAATGAAACAGAAAATCACCCAGAATGTTTGCCTTTCTATACCATCCCAGTAAGAAGTACCCTTAAGGTGGGTGGCTAGTAAGCAGAGGTGAGCAGTGCATGTCAAACTCCTTTGAGTAAAGTGAAGCGCTATGCAAATTTCAGTTTTATTGACTCAACCCCTTTAAAAATAAAGCAGAGACAAAGCAAAGCTTTCTGAGATAAGGCATGCTTCCCTCCTTATTATGGTTGTATGTGTGGAAGGGAGCAAGGAGAGTAGACAAGAGTGAGCAATAGGGAAACAGTGAGTGAGTGGATGTGAGTGTCAGAGGGAGGCCGAATCCTGCTTTCTATCTGGGCTTCAAAATTTTCATTGACATTTTTACTGGGGATTGAACCCAGGACTTCAATCATGCCAAGCGAGTGCTCTACCACTTAGCTACCTGACCAGCCCATTATAAAGTTTTCACTTGATTAGTATAATCCTTAAATTTTGGAATATTCCTCTGTATTATATAATGAAAAAAAGACTATCATGATAAAAATTATCTTCTGGGGAGTAAGAGCTTAGAGAAGAATTTTGTGACTCTTAGGGCCTTGTGACATCAACAGGATCCACTCCATGGCTCACCTCTCAGCCACATAGGACCACATGTTGAGAAGGGCCCACATTTGGGTTAGTGTTCTGCTGTCTTGGTCATCCCAGTCTTAATAATTCATGGATGGGAGACCTATATTTTGATTTTTCAGTGGGTACCATTGGTAGTCCTGGGCATAAAAGGAAGCCCTAGGCCATAGTTTCACTAGCCTCCATTTTTAAAAAGTGTGTGTATGTTTACATGTGTGAAGTCCTTAAAAAGAAACAGTGTTAAAACATTCTCATAAAAAAGTATTCTTGGGGCTAGGGTTGTGGCTCAGTGGCAGAGTGCTCATCTCCCAGGCATGAGGCACTGGGTTCAATCCTAAGCACCCCATAAATTAAAAAAAGGATTCTTACAACAATTGGGTGTGGTGACCCAAGCCTGTAATCCCTACAACTTGGAAGGCCAAGGCAGGAGGACCAAAAGTTCACAGTCAGCCTGGGAAACTTAATGAGACCCTGTCCCAAAATAAAAAAAAAAAAAATTTAAAAGGTGAATATTTAGTTCAGTGATAAAGTGCCCCTGGGTTCAATCCCCAGTACCACACTCAAAATATATTCTTATATTTAGAATGAGTAACTCCTCAATGTACCTATTTCTTTGAGATATTTTATAATCATTCTTAACCAAAACATTTTTCTTTCACCTATGGATGAAGAGAAAATAGATGAAAAAAAAGAACATGTCAAGGAAAAATTAATTATTTTATCATCAATAATTCTGAAGATAGGTACGGTAATTGTAAGTATGTGACCAGTAGGGCATGTGGCTTGCTCAGCTCTTACGGTAGCATAGAGAGGGAGTGGAACTGAGGATCCCAGTCTAAACAAAATGAGCAGAGCCTTAGAGAGTGATTTGAGGGTTTCCTACATTAATCATAGCAATCACAGCCTTTACCTCAACTTCTCCCTGCAGACTTGCTTTCTCATTCCCAGTTCCTGTATTTATCCCTCAGTCTTCCAAGACTTGAGATTCAGTGCCTAATGCCATACACTCTTGCCGGGAAAGCCTTCTCCATTCCCATACTCCCTGGGCACTGCTTGCTGGTACTCAGAGCGCTGCTATCTTCTCAGGGATTCATATAATGACTCTGAGCATCCTTTAGCTCCAAATCAAGTGCTAAATTTACATTATGCCCCACCACCCACACACAAAGTAAAAGACATGTTGGAGCCCTAACCTCAAGCACCTCAAAGTATGGCCTTATTTTGAATTAGGATTTTCCTAGATGTAACAAATTAAGATGGGCCCTAATGTACTATGATTTAAGTCCTTATAAAAAGGGAAAATTTTAATACAAAGACAGACACACGTGGAGGGACAATGATGGGAAGAGACACAAGAAGATGACCATCTGTAAGCCAAGGACAAATAGCTGACCCAGATCCTTTCCTCAGGAGGATCAACCCTGCCAACACCTTGGCTTAGGACTTCTCGCCTCCAGAACTGTAAGACTATAAATTTATGTTGCTCAAGCCACCCAATTTGTTGTGTTTTGTTGCAGTAACCTCAGCAAACAAATATGTAAAGTATCTCAAGAATATTTAAGGGCTCTTGTATCCTAAGTTGGTGGTTTTTTAATTACAGTATCCCAAAAGAATGGTATGGTGGTAGTTTGTAAGGTTCATCATAAATCACAATATTTTGAAAGATATTCTTGTCTATGTGTAAGATTTAGTTAAGATACTTCATATCATAAAACCCATGATGCTTACCTTTTTAAACACTGATATTTGCTTCATTGAAATGCATAAAAATCGAGCTAAAGTGCCAGAAATTAGAAACCACCCTTGATATGCTTACTGGAGTGTTTAGTGCACCTATTTTCTGCCCTGTGGACACAGTGAAAAATGTTCTAAGACCAATTTTTAAACCCTAACTTACAGATACAATATATATTTTGAAAAAAGTTGCCTCATCTGGCATTCTATTTTCCAATAACTGGTATTTTTTTAGGAAAAAGTATATATAAATAATTGTAATACATTTTATATATGTATATATATGTAATTGTAATAAATTATATATATATATATATATATATATATATATATATAATTTCTCTCTTCCATGTTATTACTATGGAATTTTCAGTAATACAAACTATGTCTATGTGCTATTACTAGAATACAGTGATCATAAAGAAAAAAAAAACAATTACCTTACTCAATACCACATAACCACACTGGGTTTAGGTTTGCATTTACTAAATTAATAGACTGGTTTAGAATCTTAAAACTGGTAGTCAGATACCAACCATATTACTACACCTACAAATTCAATAAACACCTTTGAATCAAAATATTTAATAAACATATAATTTATATATTCTCCTGGTCACTGTTGAATCACTGATAATTATTATTTTATATTGGGCTTCTAGCTAGTTTATATTTGTCATCACTAAATAGTAAGGAGCTTATCTGATTTTCAAAGATGCTTATCAGTAGTACTAATTTAAATGTCAAAAGTTAATCTAAAGCATTAATAAAGAGACTGCTTCACCAAATGAGAATCTCCAATGTAATTTCATTATTCTCCACCCTTATAGAAGATACACCTTAGATTTGTTTTTTTTTAATAACTATTTTATGTATTCATTATTTTAAACGTGGTGCTGAGGATCAAACCCAGGGCCTCACGCATGTTAGGAAAGCTCTCTCCCACTGAGCCACAACCCCAGCTCTTCTCATTAATCCTTTTTAACCACTTTGACTTAAGAATAATATTCACAGTTGATGTGTAATGTTCTGAACATTCTTAGTGCTTTATTTTTGTAGGGTATTTAATAAAAAGTGGTTTCAATAAAAATCTGTTAGTTTAGATAAAAGGTTAAAAAATGTTTTATTTAAAGATTTAATTTCACTTCAATGTGTTTTTAGAAATAATCAGCAAAAATAAAAAGCAAATTGCGTTTTTCCACATTTAACGTAAAGAAAAACAATTTAATTTACTGGAAATTATTTCTTTCATAACACAATAAATTAAAACAAATTTAAAAAATGACGGATTATGTTTATTTAGTGACTGTGTCTATGAAAAGGCAGGTGGAAACTTACCCTGTTTTAACAACTAAAATTAGCCTAAAGCTGTTTTCATAATTGTTGAAACATCAACTGAGATTAAAAAAAAAAAAGATTTGGAGGTTTATATTTATTCTTTCTATCAGATGCAAGAGAAGAACCTAAACTGTTGTTGCAAGTGTTTTCTTTATAAATACTCACTTTGGTATGGCTAGTTTTTATTTCCAATAAATGAAAACTAAAATTAAATGTGATTGAAATGTATTTTGCCTTAAAATATTTGGTTTTGGAAATTGTAGAGCCAATTTGATCTTCTAGTAAAGTTTTTTTGTTGTTGTTGTTGTTTATTTGTTTTGTTTTTGTTTTTTAAACATATGGAGAAAATTTATAGATAAGGCACAGTACTGAGGCAAATTTGTAGCATTGTTATTGTTTTATGGTTGTGCTTGACTTTTCTATTCAAGCACTGATGTTCCTCATGACTTCTGTCTTTCAACAGTAGCAGTTTAGAGATGAAATCAGTGAGTGTGGATAAAGCTCATACAGAGCTATGGAATAGAATGCTCAACTGAGAGACAATGCTGCTGTCAGAGCCTGCCTCCCTCTTTTCCTGACCATTCTGCAGGCTCCTAGAGACTCTCAGGCTGTTATGTTTTTTTTTGTTTGTTTGTTTGTTTGTTTGTTTTTAAAGAAAGAGAGAGAGAGACAGAGAGAGAGAGAGAGAGAGAGAGAGAGAGAGAGAGAGAGAGAATTTTAATATTTATTTTTTAGTTTTCGGCGGACACAACATCTTTGTTTGTATGTGGTGCTGAGGATTGAACCCGGGCCACACGCACACCAGGCGAGCGCGCTACCGCTTGAGCCACATCCCCAGCCCAGGCTGTTATAATAAGAAGAAATAGCTTTGCTATTGTGAATTGAACTGCTATACACATTGATGTGGCTGCATCACTGTAGTATGCTGATTTTAAGTCCTTTGGGTACATACCAAGAAGTGGGATAACTGGGTAAAATGGTGATTTCATTCCAAGTTTTCTGAGGGTCTTCATACTACTGCTTTCCAGAGTGGTAGCACCAATTTGCAGTCTCATCAGCAAAGTATGAGTGTACCTTTTCCCCCACATCTTTGTTCAACATTTATTGTTACTTGTATTCACAATAGCAAAGCTATGGAATCAACCTAGGTGCCATTCAACAGATGAATGGAATCAACCTAGGTGCCATTCAACAGATGAATGTATAAGGAAAATATCACACACACACACACACACACACACACTCACACACACACACACAGAGAGAGAGAGAGAGAGAGAGAGAGAATGGAATAGTACTCAGACATAAAGAAGAATGAAATTATGGTATTTGCTGGCAAATGGATGGAATTGGAGGCTATCATGCCAAGTGAAGCCATTCTCAAAAAACCAAAGGCCAAATGTTGTCTCTTACCTGTGGATGTTAACCTACAAAAATGGAGGGTGGAAAAGGGAAGAATAGAAGTTCATTGAATTAGACAAAGGGGAATGAAGGGAATGGGAAGAGAATGGGACTAGGAAAGACAATAGAATAAATCAGACATAACTTTTCTATGTTCATATATGAATATACAACCAGTGAAACTCCACATATGTACAACCAGACAAATGGGATCCTAATTAGAGTATGTTGAACTCCATATATTTATAATAGTCAAAATACACTCTCCTGTCATGTCTATCTAAAAAAGAACAAATAAAAAGAAAAAAGATAATAGAATAAGGGCTGGTGAGGTGGCTCAAGCGGTAGCACGCTCGCCTGGCATGTGTGCAGCCCGGGTTCGATCCTCAGTACCACATACAAACAAAGATGTTGTGTCCGCCGAAAACTAAAAAAATAAATAAATATTAAAATTAAAAAAAAAAAAAGATAATAGAATAATATTGAATATTTTAAGCATGAATTGAGATAGGTCTCTGGGTGTATATTAATTGTTCCCCCTCCTTCTTCAAATAATTTAAATGAGGATTGATATCTCTATTTTAAGTGAAAATCCAATTTTAAAAAAACTGCTAAAAAATCTTTCTAGCAGATTTAAAGTCTTAAAAAATCTTCTGAAATAAAGAAATCAATTAGGGTTGAAGACACAAGACTAGAGGGCATAACTCCAAATGCACAGGAGATAGATGATTGGCAAGTTGCTTGGGCGATGCTCAAAATTGGAAATAAACCAATATAAAGAGCAGGAGAGTTTCCAGGAGCAATAATATAAAGTGTCATTTCTTGCAGAAACAATTTTCACTTGAACTAAAATAGTGAGAATGAGTAGAGAATGAGAAGGACATTACTATGGAAGCTAGAGATCTTAGGAAGAGAACCCTGCCACATTATAGCTCAGCAATGTTGCCTCTATATATCTCATCAACACATTGTGACACCCCAATTATGTTGGTCTGCAAACACAACTAAAGTAGCAAAACTTCAAAAATATGTTGGAGAGGATCTTACATGAAATAATAAAACATATAACCAGCTGACATTCATGGATGGATGGGCATGGCTTCTCAGATACCAATGTGAAATAGGTGAGGGAGTATATCATCCTTAAACCAGGAAACAACAGATAGTATTTAAGATGGTTAGTCCCAGAAACAGAGATAAAATTGTAGCACTTAAATTGTGGTAACAAACTCCAGAAAAACTAACTTAAAAGGAAAGGTAGGTAGCCTTGGGTCTGGGCTGGGAGCAGGTAGAGCAGAAGCATTCATTCTGTTATGTTCTGTTGGTATTTTTTCATTATAAAATTTAATGTTTTATGTTTTTGTCTTGTTTTGCAACATGTGTGATAGAAAATTATCAAATTACTAACAACATAATTTCAATAATATTTGCTGTCTTTGATTTATATGATTTTTTAAACCAGCTATCATGTTGTCATAAAAAGAAAAAATCAATAAAGATTATAATAGTCAAAATACACAGCAAAATTTTAAAATACTTTGAAGAAGATCGCATATGAAATGAGAAGACTTATGTAATGAGAACTATAATTCTTAAGAGCCTAAAAATAAGTTTGAATATATTAGAAAAAAATCCCACATTTCTAGATGAAAATAAGCAATCATAAAAATATATCAATTTTTCTATGATTAACCTACAAAATTAATAAAATCTTCATGACAACTTTTAAAAATAAAACTCTATAATGTAGTTCTTGAGTTCAGTTGATACAGATGTACAAGAATAGCTAATTGCTTCCTCCCAGAGGAACTCTAAAGGAATCTTATTCTACAAATGGCACAATATAGAAAAAAAAATATAGCCAATAGAAGAGTAATAATGGCACAGAAAAACATAAGTAGATTAATGAAACAAAATAGAATTCAGTAACAGGCCCAAGTATGTTTATTACTTATATAATTAAAGTGGCATTTTTTCTCTTATCAATTGAGAAGAACCATTCTATAAATTATGTTGGAGCAGTTAGCTATCTACTGTTTCAAAAAATACTAAGTTATTTGTTGAAATAGGTTTTAATCCATATGTTATGTGTTTTCATATATGGCCTGAGCTACCTTAGGAAGAGATCCCTGCAACATTATATTTCAGCATATATCTCATCAACACATGTTGTGCCACCCCAATCATGTTGGTCTGCTACCTCAGGCCATATATGAAAATATATAACATATGAATTAAAACCTATTTCAACAAATAAAAATATAGAAGTGTTAGACGAAAACATAAAAGAAGTTTTCTTTGAGTGGGAAAGTTCTCAAAAAAGGAAATCATGCCAGGCAAAGGAGTTCCCACCTTTAATCCCAGTGGCTGAGGAGGCTGAGGCAGGAGGATCATAAGTTCAAAGCCAGACTCAGCAACTTAGTGAAGCCCTAAGTAACTCAGTGAGACCCTGTCTCTAAATCAAATATAAAAAGGGCTGGGGATGTGGCTCAGTGGTAAAGAGCCACTGGGTTCAATCTTTGGTACCAAACAAAAACAAAAAAAAAAAAAGAAAAGAAAACATGAAGCTGTGGACTTAGGTATATGTTTGAGAAAGAGAGTAAGATTGCACTGTGTGTTTAAAATATAAACTCCATGAATAATTTTGTATTACTTGAATCTTTTATAACTATTAATTCCTATATTTTCTATGTTAACTTTAAAAAGTAGAATCATTAACATCTCACAATTGCCTGTGTGTAGCGATCTGAAGATCACCTCTGGAACCTTGATTGGAGATCGCTGAGTAAGAAGGCTAAACTCCTTCTTTAATGTATTATCCCTGCTTGCCGGGCAATGCTAGTATGAATATAGAAGTGATCAGAGGCTACTTAGGTTGCAGCTTCATCTGAATCTGTTTATTGTTCTTATGATATAACAGGAATTTGTTTGCCTGTTAACTGCAATAATAACCATACACAGTATTACATATATGAATATATTTATAATTCTTTAAAAAAATCAAAAGAGAGAGGAAAAAAAAAAGTTTTATTTTGGTTCACAGGTTTGAGAGTTCCAGCTCATTGTCAGGTAGTTTCATTGCTTTTGGTTCTGTGATAAGGCCACATACTATGGCAGGGTGTATATGGAGGAGAAAAGCAACACATCCCCTGTCCCTGATACAGAAAAAAAGACGAAGAGGAAAACTGGGGTTTCACCATTCCTTTCAAGAACATAATCTCAATGATTAGAAGTTCTCCCACTTGATTCCATTTCTAAATGTTTTTACCACATGCAATAGCACCAGGCCAGGGACCAAGACTCTAATACATAGGCTTATGTACACAGCAATAGCTATCATTGAATCCCATTGCTCATTTGCATGGTATAGTCATGAGCAAAGCAGTCATTAACATAATAGCAAACATATATTGGATGTTTACAAAATGACACAACACTGTGCTAAGCACATTCAAAGGGGTTACACATGAAATAGTGATCAATTTAGTATTCTCATTTTACGGATAAAATCACCAAAGCTTTGAGAACTTAAATAATTTATTCTATTTCATGCAACTGAAGAACTGACATGGAAGCCAAGCAGTTGGCTCTCATAGCATGGACTCTCCACCATAGACTAAAACCAAGAATCCTTTCATCAACATGAAGCCCTGATGGTGCAGAAGGCTCATTGAAAATGGCCCCATGGTAGCTTGTTTACTGATGTTCCCTACCATGGAACTATTTTCTCCATATAACACGGAATTCTATATTACCTTTTCCTATTTATTGTTATTACCTCTTACCACAAAGATATATTTGTTCTTCAGTGCATTTCCTTTTATGTTGTCTGCATTAGGATTAGGGATTTTCTCACTTTTCAATAGTCAGAACTTAGCTTTAGGACTGATTGGTGATTGAATGAATGAGATGGGATGTACTGGGGTCAGTTGCAATAGACCACCCTTCAGGGCTCTTCAAAATCACCAGTCTTGAGCTAAATATGGTGCACACCTCTTGTCCCAGCTATGTGGTAGCTGAAACAGAAGGATCCTTTGTTCCCAGGAGTTCAAGATCAGTAATAAACAATATAGAGAGAACATGTCTCCAAAAGAAAGAAAGAAAGAAAGAAAGAAAGAAAGAAAGAAAGAAAGAAAGAAAGAAAGAAAGAAAGAAAGAAAGAAAGAAAGAAAGAAAGACCACAAGTGACTTCTACTAAGAATCAAATATGGCCTATGTATTTTCCATTGCACACTGATTTGAGTCCTTACCACTCTGCTGAACTTCTTTTAATTTCCCCACTTGAAGTCATTGGTCTCACATAGTTCTTCAACTTGATTTCCTTCTGCTCATTCAGGTGCTGAATAGCTATCTGGAAACTCATTA
The DNA here is from genome assembly GCF_021218885.2 of Marmota monax. Lineage (NCBI taxonomy): Eukaryota > Metazoa > Chordata > Mammalia > Rodentia > Sciuridae > Marmota > Marmota monax. Next base: position 11,307,031 of record NW_026693245.1, read on the forward strand.
TCAAAGGCTGTCTTTCTCCTGCCAGGTGAAGGATTCAATAGCATTCAAGCATGTGTGACACCCCTAAATTGTGTAGAAATAATTTGGAAAAAAAATGCTTAAGAAGTAATGCAGTAGTGACAACACTCCTATAGAGACTGTAATATAATACCACAAGCAACTGGATTTTTGTTACTACAACTACAAGATAATTTTTTTTTCTGGCTATTATAGAGTATACCAGATGATAGAAGAAAATACTTTTTTTCTATTGTTTATTTCCTGAATCGTAGATATTCAAAACAAAAAGAACCTTAAAGTATTTGCCTATCTTCTTATTTTAAACATTGTTCTCTTTTAAAATAATTCCACGACTGCTCTCATTTATCTATGTGAGTATTTATTGCAGAAATCTCTTCTCATTTAGAAATACCAGTCACTGCTTCAAAAATAAATACTTTCAATAGCAAATAACACATTTCCTTTCTACCTACCACCTGAAACTGTAAACAACCTTATGTCAGTGTGCTTGGTCCTCCTGTTACCGAAGTCTCACCAAAAGTTGAATGTAGCAGGGCACAGTAGCATAGGCTTGTCATCCCAGAAGCTCAGGAGGCTGAGGCAGAAGGATCATGAATTCAAAGCCAGCCTCAGCAAAAGCAAGGTGCTAATCAACCCAGTGAGACCCTGTCTCTAAATAAAATACAAAATAGGGTTGGGGATGTGGCTCAGTGATCAAGTGCCCTTGAGTTTAATCCCTAGTACCTTCCCCCATAAAAAAGTTAATTGTAATTAGTAATGGTCCTTGAGCAGAAATTTAATTAATATGGTGTCTTTAAAACCAATTGGAAATGGCTGGAAACCAATTGGAAAATAACTTTGGGAAAAAATAGGGAATAGGATAAATACTCATTTTCTTCTTTACTCATCAAATAAGTTCTGATCCTCCTCTTTTAAGTGGAGCACTTATAATTTCTCTTCCCTCTTTCCATTCCCTCCAATATTAAGTCTATTAATGTCCATTGTTGGCAGATGATACTCTTTTTATTGAATGAATGGGAGTATCTATTCAGGAATGCCTCTTTAAATTTTTCCTCAGTGTCTATTTCATAAAAGGTAGATCTAAAGAGAGTTTTTTTTTTTTTTCTTTTTGTTTTTTGGAGGCAGACCACCAGGTTTCATGTCTTACTGAGTGGGATGTATTGTTCCTGACAACAGATGTAAAGTTAATTATTCTGTTCTTGACAGGATCCAAGCCTCTTTATCTTACAGTGAAAAGGCTGGCCTTGAAGCTGTCTGAGTCTATGAAATCAAGAAAGGATCAAAGCTGAGACACAAATTCCTCTGAACTTGAAATGGAAATGAGTGTGTTTCCAGTATCTATTAATCTGCCTACAACCAAGTATATCATTTCAGAAGAATCTCTCAGCACTCTGTCAAAATGACAAGGGTGGTAAGGTAGCCAAGTAGAAACACACTTACAACTTTATTGCTATTGACTAGATAAATAACCTTCATCACTCAGCGTGATGAAGCCAAGCAGAAACAGAAGTGAAGTGTTCATATATCAGTCCATTAGTACGACTCGAATCCCACAGGAGGAATAGGAAAAATGAACACTGGGAAGATAGTATCACAATACTACAGAGTCATTTTTTTCTAGTGTCTGGTCACTCCCAGATAAGTTTGAATAATTTATTTCGTATGTATTTATTGTGGATGCAAACTTTGTGTTAATACACTAAATAGTCATTATATGTGGATCAAATAGCATGCTGGGTACTTTGCATGTAATGATCTCTTATGTTTTCCAAAACAGTGTGACGTAACTTTTATTATCACCATTCTAACAGTGAGAAAACAGAAAGTTGATAAAAACTTTAAAAAATAATTTCTATTAAGAAGGGAGGCCAGAATACAAACCTTGTCTTTCTAACTCAAAGCCCATATTCTCAATCACTTACAGGGTCTAAAGGAGACTGTGTAAAGACGTATGTGTGACAATACAATCTTGGATAAGATGAGAAAATAGACTTTAAAATGTGTACTGTGAATTTTCTGACAAAATATAGTTATGATTTTTTCCATTTGACAAAAGCAAAGCAAGTATGGGACTAATTATTCTTAGGCTTGAGAATATATGTGTGATTTGATTTAAAATGTGAAATAAATCATGAACAATTAATATTAGACACTTTGATCTGGCTGCGTAAAAAGTGTTTTTTGTTTTGTTTTGTTTTTCCTTTTCCTTTTTCTTTTCTTCCTTTTAAAAATCATCATAGTAAGTTTCTATGAACCCACCAATGCCTTGACTATGTTTTACTGGGACATAGGCAAAGAGAAAGAATTACTATTCGGGATGAGTTAACCTCCAAAGAAGGAAGCTAATGTGAATGTTCTTTAACTTCCTGTGTCATGAATCATTTTGTAGCCTGAAAAACTACAGAACTCTTCTCAGAATTATGTCTGTACATGTATTAAATAATATGCATAGAAATATACAAAGAAAGTCCATCACACTGAAATGTAGTTATCCAGAGTTTTTTTTTAAATGTGGTGTAGTGATATATGGACTTCTTGGTTAATACATTAAGTAATAAGCAAATCTAATAACCATCTTCATTTGTAGTAGGACTGAAAACAAAATATCACTGAAATATCTGAACAAATGTAATGGGATATGAAAGAATACAAGGTCTCTATTGCTGACAGAGTTACAGGCACTGCTAACAACTGTATGAGGTGGCACTTACATTCACAGCTGAAGGTGAGGCTAATTTTTCTTGGAGTTTAATGAAGATAAAGATGTAGTTTTCCTCCTCAAGTTCACCCAGAGGTTTTAGGCTTTAGATTACAATCTCTGTTCAAAGGCATGAGAGTTGGGGGTAGTTTCTGTTGGGGAGAAGTAGCCTTGGAAAGATGATGCCTGATTCGAGAATGGGCTGCTGGGACACATACATTTCTTGTGCAGGCAACGCTTTGATACTCAACTCAATATTAAAGATTTTCTTTGCAAAACAAAACAAAAGCCAAGAAATAAACAAAAAAAAGGAAGTCTAAGCTTTTGCCCCAAGTATAGTCAATAATCCCACAGGAGAGTACCCAGATTTTGAAAGTTATCTTAATTGGGGGTAAATAATGGGAAATGTTTAGGAGATGATTCCTAATACTACTACAATAAGAACTGGTATCAAAATATGTAGATTATTGCCCTCAAAGATTTGACATATACAATGCTAAAACTGGATGGTGACCGAAGAGTTTCCCAATAGACTTTCAATCCTACTGGTCAGTAAATAATGGTAGTAATATAGTGTAATTCATTGTATCAAATAAGTTGAAATTTTAAGTAAATAAATGAGTAAATACATTGGAGAGAAGGGAAGCCATAGCTTTACACAGCTTTCCAGTGAATAATGTGGAAATAATGACACAATTATAAAATCTCCACTTTGCAATCAACATAATAATAATTGATTTAGGTGAGAATGATCAATGGATGAGTTGAAAATAGAACCTTAATAATCAATGGTATATTTACACTAAATCAAATTATTCTCATTAGTTACTTACCATTACAAAGAGTAAATCTAGTGATTGTATTTTGTAAAATCCTGAGGGATACTTGGAGAATACAATATTAGCCAACATGGAACAAATTCATACCATATTTACCTCATAATATGATTCAAGTAGGATTCAATACTACTTACAGGTCACTCCTAATAAATAACAAAATGCCTAGTCTGAATCTGATCACAAGAAAACACCAGAAAAACACACATTAAGGAGCATTTACATAAACAAACTAGTTCATAATTCTACTTCTTCCCTCCTTTCCTCCTCTTTTCATGCTTAGTATTAATATATATTTCAGTTACATATAGAATTCTAGGTTGAGAATTATTTTTATAGAAAAATATAAAGATATTATTCCATTATCATAGGACTTTTGTTATACACCTTCAATAAAAATAGGATGGTATGAAATAAGAATCTTATCAGTATGTAAAAGAGTTCTTGAAATTTAAATATAATTGTGGGCACAAACATATAATGAAGACTGGAGTTACTTTATCTGCTGTTGTTTTATCTGCTACTATAACAAATAACCAACATTTTATGGCTTAAAACATTCCAAAAATATTCTTTTACAATTCCAGAGGTCAGTTGTCCAACAAGCACTGGGGTAAAAATCAAGATGTCATTGGCCTCCTTTCTGGAGACTCTGGGTGACAATCGTTTTTTTGTTTTTTTTTTTTTTTTTTTTTTTGCCTTTTCCAGCAAAGAGTCCCCCAGCATCTTTTGGCTGATGACCCGCTTCCTGCATTATCAAAGTCAGTCAGAATCTTTCTCACATGTCATCCCTCCTGTCTTTCCCATTCTGCCTCCTTCCATATTTAAGGACCCTGTGATTCTACGGAGCTCACCCAGATAATCCAATAAAATCTTCATATATTAGATCAGTGGATTAACAAGGTTAATTCCATTTGTAACCTTCAATTTGAAAGTGCCTCACTTGCAATATCTGAGGGTGTTGCCTCTGGAAATAATAATAGAATCAATTAGGAGAGATCACTAGGAAACTATAATGGGATGCCTCTTTAAAAGTATGCTTCTCTAATGGGGCTCTTTGGATTTCATTAATACTTGGTGAAGTAAAATATTGCAATCAGATTCCTTGAATGGAATTCCACAGCAGGTCATGATGCAAATTTTGAATGTTTTTATTGACTATGGTTGTTTGGCCCATGTGGGATGTCTACCCTTTAGCATCCCTCATCTGAATTCCACATATCCTTCCCAGCTCAACTTTTTGATTATTTCAGCACCAAAGTGTACTCTCCTTTCCCAATATCTACCAGATGCATACTCCTAAATTTTAAACTTTGCTTATAATTAGATATTCTATTCTATTGTTCACCATTATTGTCATTACATTGTTTCCATTTACTAGGTCTTCACTATGTGTCATACTCTGTGCTAAATAAGCATTTTTTCACCTTTCATAACTACCTCTCCAGGTAGTTATCATTATTTTCAATTTGCAGGGGTTGAAACATAGACTCAGGAGATGAAATCTGAGACCCAGGCTCAGATAGCTTGAACATGGGGGAACAGGAAATAGAACCCAAATCTGTCTAAGATGATTTTGATGCTTTCGATCCCTCTGCTATACCATTTCACAAGATGCCTCTTTTGTTCTTAGATTATAAGCTCCTCCACAGGGGAGACTCCCTTATAATTTTTCTGAAACTCCCACAGCACCTACCATAGACTTAACCATATGGCATGAGCCCTCTACAAGCATAGAGTGGGCAGATTTGACTCAAACATGGGCTGGAAACAGAAGGATGCCATTAGCAATGTAAATTGCCCCAGCTTTGATTTATTGTGTGAGTGAGGCAAATGCACAACAAGCTGAAGAATCTATTTCAAAAAAAAAGTTTTTATTTTGTACCTTTAAAGGATAACCAGCAGATTAGGAAAAAATCGGGAATTTCCTTCACTGGTGTTGGAAAGATGATATGGTGACCTCAGTCAGGGAGTCATCTAGCAGAAACAATGTAGCTAGGAGATTATCAATGGTCTAACCACAGAATTTACATAGTTTTGATGTCTAACCAGTTTTCACTAAAACAATTCCAAATAATTCCATTCCAAGGAGTGGTCGTAGTTATGTCCAAATCTCTGTGGCCTGCTCCCTCCTCTCGGTCAGCCCTTTGGGGAAATTGAGTGCTAGTTCTCAGAGCCTCACCCCAATATGAAATTCCAGAACACTTACACTAGTGTATAATGATAATAATTAAGGATTAAAAAGGGCTCTTCAATGCCGACAGATGATGCATTTTATTAGCCATGCAGCAACATATCATTACTTAGACCAGAACATCTTCTAGCATAAAGTCTCTCAAATCTGTGCCTTGTCTAGAAGAACACAGATGAACTCAAAACATATTTTTCAGACCTTCATATCCTTTGTGCTCATGTGGTTTCTTGGAGACACAAAAAAAAGCCCTCCTGGAATGTGTGTGCACTGCAGAGGAGGAATATGTTTGTGGAGCTATTCTTTAGGTATTGCCGTTTTAGATGAATTAACCAAGTTCAAGCTTGAAGACATACATGATGTTCTGTGAGGGACAGAAGGAGGGGGACATTGCTCAAAAACAGGCACTGGACCAAGTAGGCCTATAGAAAAGCCCAAGCAGTGATGAGAGGCTCCTGGGAATACTTCCTGGTGCTGTGCATACATCCTGCTTGGTATCTGAACACAGTGCTTGGCACAGAGCAGGCATTTGTCAGTTGATTAAAGATACTTGTCAGCTCATTGGCACTGGGTTCTCATTTAGAACAGACATATGGCTGAAGCCAGAAATAAATGTGATTTTAAAGTTGACAAAGACTTTGGAGCTGGTCTTATCAAACCCTAGTCTTTGTCCAGTCCAATTTGTTCTTGTATTTTTTCTGTCTCACATTTGGGGTCTGAATGTATTTCTCTTTTATGGCAGAATCTGCCAGTTGGATCTCCAGATCTCTGTCCCTGAGAACCCCCCCACATTGCCCTTCTTACTGGGTGAGTACCTATCTTCCCCAGCAAGAGAGTCTCCTGATAGGGCTCATGGAGAAAATTGTCTAACTGAAATGCTGGTAGTATGGGAGGTAATTTTCTTTGGAAAGGAAGATCTTGAAGGTGTGGTCAAAGGAAGCAGTGGAGGACTGAGGAGTGTGAACAAAGTGTGCCTTTGAGGCCATTCAGACTACATCACTGGGCATGTTCCTCTGCTCAGGGATGAACATGCCTATCTGCAAAGGTGATGCAAACACGAAAATACCAGTGTATTTAGTTGATAGTTTATTTTTTAAATATTGTCATATCTCTAGCTTGATAATTATATAAAAAGATTATTTTATCAAATTACTTGTGATAATGTTCATTAAGTTTTTAAACTTGCTAAATACATATAAATGTATTAGTAATAAATATCCCCAGGAAAATAGTAAATATCTGAGGTGACAGAAAATATTACCATGATTTGAACACTGTGCAATGCAAACATATATTAAAACTCTACATGGTAAATCTGTAAGTATGTACAAATTTTACAGTCTACTAAAAAGATAAAAATAAATTTTAAAATGAATGAAATTAGAATTCTATTGAAATAATGGGAATGTTAATATTCAATGAGCCAACTGGATCATTTAGTCCAGAGGTTTGCAAATTTTTCTTGTAAAAGGCCAGAGAAGAGCGGATGGAGGTGTAGCTTAGAAGAAGAACACTTGTCTGGCATGAGGGAGGCCCTGGATTTGATCCCCTGCACTATAAAAATTTTAAAAAGGGTCCAGATGGTAAGTACTGTAAACATCAGCACAAAAGCAGACACAAATAATGCATAACTGAATAAAGATGGCTGTGTTCCCATAAAACTTTATTAATGGACTCTAAAAGTTGATCTTATATAATTTTCATATACCATAAAATATTCATTTTTTTGATTTTTTTTCCAATCATTTAAAAATGTAAAAGTCATTCTTATCTTTCATGTGGTATATAAATAGACATTGGGATGGAACTGACCTTTAATCTTTAGTTTTCTGAGTCCTCATCTGGTCAACTCCCGTCTTTATACAGATGAGGAATCAGGGACTCATTGAAGTGAACTGACTTTTCCAAAACCACAGAGAAAGCTAGAAAAATGGAGTCCTCATTCTTCATCTGCATTTTTTTCCGGTATTCCATACTGTATTCCTTCTTTGAGCTTTAACAAAAGTTAGAAAGTAGAAGCTCCCTCTAAGGACCTCAACATTTTAGGAAACTAGGTGTGGGGAGAGGTGAAGGGTCAGGAAGGGGATAGGTGATAAAATGAGGACAGCCAATCACACTGCCACGTGGATGCCATGCTCCCTGCACTAGTGTAGCAAAGATGTTTTAAGTTTGACAATTAAGAACCTTAACATATAAAATTATAACTTCTGAATTTGGATGAGATATTAGAGGTCATCAGCTCTAATTCCAAGAAGAGGACAAGGTGTCTTCTGAGGGGATTCTAATAATGACAGGTACCAGTAAAGCCCAACTTGATTAAAGTCAGTGGTCCTTACACTATTCTGCCTCTCATTATCCTTGATATTCTTTTTTGTCATGGCTTATAGGATCTCAAAGAAAAACATTCATAATCTTCCACTCCAGAAAACAGTATTTTGCAAAGTCATCTATTAGGCCCACATTTCTTTCCATATCCTCACAGGACTTCTTCTTAGTGATCTTAGAAATTCTATCCATGGGGCAAGAGACTTTGGTGTCTATTACACACCAATAACTAATACTCTGGCACTAGAGGGTTCTCAACAAATTGTTGGTTAAAGAGTAGAATAAAGAAAATTTGCATTTGTGGGAGCTCTGCCAACTATTCTCATGCATATTCATTAGTCAGAATAAGTCAGTCTTATGTGGCAAACAGCCCTATAGTTTCCATGGTGATCTTTTTTTCCATTTACCAGAGATAATACATTGGAAGATTTTTTTTTTCTTAATCCTTGAACAGCTCTTTAAAGTTTAATATGCTAAAATCTCAGAATCCAAACTATATTACTTCTCTTCAGACCTAGGACAAAACCTGGTACCTAAATCCCAGTTGAATGGATGAAGAAATGTCTTTTCTTCTCCACTTTCCCTCCTCTCCTCCTTCCTTTCTTCTCCACACACTCCCAGGGGCCCTCAATGGCCTTTGAGCAATCTTACAGGTATTGCAGCTGAAAAGTGCATCAGAGTTTGCCCTAGCAGACACTTGCCACCACTCCACATGATGAATCACACAGAGGACATTAATCTGTCAGATAAGCCATGGCTACTAAGGTGTTTAGTATGAGTCCTTGCAATTCTCTTTGCAAAAAATGAAGTGCCTAATATCAATCTTTGCTATGGTTTTCGTGTTCTATGACCATCTCCGCCTCTGCTTTCCCGCCTCCTCAACCTCCTCCTCCTATTTCACTGCTGGTGCATGTGTGCGTCATTAGCAACCTCTCACTGTGGCTGGAACGTTGTTTCATCTATGAATAGACTTTTAACAGCCTCCTTCAAGCTTCCTCTCAGGGCTGCATTGACTCAGCTACACTGGGAACAGGGAGCGCTTTGACTGACAACTGGATTCACCATCTGAAGTTGCCTTAATGTGGACACCAGAAGAGAGATGCAAGACGATCTGGTTTGGGAGAAGCTCTGCTGAAATAATAAATCCAACACAGCAAACTAAGAGAAGCAGCTGGACTGTTATAGTGGGTGGTTGTGGATGGTGTGATAGTTTGGGATGTGAAATTTGTGATTAAAAAAAAAAAAAGATATCTTTCAGGTCTGGCTTTGATCTAAAGATTGAAAAGAAATTGCTTCCCCTGAGAAAGAATATTTAGAGATCCAATTTGCAAGTAGCCAAGCTGGGGGAAAAGAGAATTTGCGAAAAGCAAATCCAGGTCATCTGTTCCTAAGTGATGGGTGTTTATTGTCTCTCACACTGAATTCACAATTCACAGCCACTGCTTTTAATTAGTAACAGGAACATAGTCACAGCAGCAGCCAGCTGCAGCACCTGCCTCTCTGCAGACTTTCAGAGACAAGAGGGACCATTGCCGGCTCAGGGAGACACAGCTGCTTCAAGCACCCAAAATGTGTGAGAACAAACTCATCTTGAGCCTTATGTAGGATGAAACCAGCCAAAGAGGTTTTTCCAGAAAGAGGTAACTCGTGGCTGTTTATTAATAGGACAATGGATTCACCCAATAGAAATGTTTGGTGTTGTCTGCTTAATTGTTCTCAGGCTGTTATTACTGCAATTAAGAACTTGCAACATTGCAAAACTTCGTCTAGACTAGTATTAAAAAGAACCTGTTGGTGATTTCTTTGGGTAGGAGAGAGCAGATAAACAATTCACTTCTGAATCTCACTCAAGTGTTTACACAGGCCACCCTCCTCTCTCTCTCTCTCTCTCTCTCTCTCTCTCTCTCTCTCTCTCTCTCTCTCTGCATTTAGATTACAATCTTCTCCTGGATTTTCATAAATGTGAGGTGTTTTGAGGGATGTGGCCAGCATGCAAAGTACAGAAAACACCTTCCAATCACTCTCTCATAACTCCAACATGCAATGCATTATGTATTAGTGAATAAGTTTACTGTTTCTATAAGCAATCACTGTTAAGGTTTGGGTTTTCATGTTCTTCATCTCAATCCTCTACCTAGAAACAAACCAGAATGCAAGAAACAGCTTCAAAAAGAGTCAGATGGGGCTGAGAAACAAGGTGACTTGAAAGATTCCTGTTTCCCAAAATACTGCAGCCTCCAGGAAACTCCACAGTGGAGCTTCGATCTTCCTAAAATCCCCTCCACCTCTGGTTCCATGAATCTCCACTGCTGTGCTGTCTCCTACACTTACAGTGATCCCTCTTTGTCTCCTCTCTTGTCATCCACAACCATGCATAGTCTTAATCCTTAAATATTTGCTTTCACTTAGCAATATTTAAGATTTCTTCATGTCTTTTGTAGTTTGATAGTTCATCTCTTTTTATTTTTAATAATATAATTTTATATTTAATATGAGTAGGATTACTGTAGTTTTTATCTCTTCACCTATGGAAGGATATTTTGGTTGTTTCCATATTTTGGCAACTATGAGTAAAGTTGCCATAACATCTATATGCAGAATTTTGTGTGGACATAAATTTTCAACCCATTTGGATAAATGCCAAAAAGTTCAACGGCTGGATTATTTAGTATAAGTATGTTTGGTTTTATAAGAAATTATCAAACAATTCCAAAGTGGCTATTCCATTTTACCTTCTTACCAGAAGTGAATGAAAGATTCAGTAGCTTTGATGATTGTTTCAAACTCAGTTTTGGTGAGGGAAAAATATAAGGAGATATAATTGTTAAGTAGAATTAATTCAGAGCCATTTCTGCCCTAGGACTGTCTTTCAGCAAATAGTGAAGGGCAGTGTATAGTAACTAGAGAAACTTTACCCTGCTACTTATCAGATACATTGTCAAAAACAAGTTACTCAATCAATCCGAGCTTCATCTTCTCTTATCAAAAATTGAGACAATATAATCAATTTCATCAGACTCTTGTACATATTTTTTAAAATACTGCGCATGAAAGAACTATCGTAATCATGAACATGGAGTAGGCACTCAGAGTTTCCCATTTGAATAATAGTGACTCAGCTAATTTTCATTGGAATTTTGGTGAAGACATGAAGATAACCTCTGCTCCAAATTCCTTTATTATAGCTTTAAAGTTCTGTAACTAAAACAAGAAAATGACTTCAGTGTTCTTAATGGGCATGAAATGTCTCAGTTGCTATTTCTACTTGTTAAAAAAAATGAGTGACTAGAAATGTCACTTAGAGTCCTTGACTTATGGAGATTTCAGGCTCTTGAATACAGTGCTACACACCTCCAAGGGTTCAGCTTACCCAGGCACATCTCAACAGGTGAGAGCCCCAGGGGAGTTGGTCAGTAGTTGGCCCCATTTTATTCAGTCTGAGAGCCTCACTGACCCTGAACACTTTATATGAGAAAAATCATCAGTTGTGTCTTGCAGACATGTTGTAATTGCAGCCTTCAGAGAGCAAAAACTTCAATCGCCCGTGGGATATTTTCCTTCACCTTCTTGAATGTGCCATGGCACATGTCACTGACCAGTGACATGTCACTGATCAGTGCTCATGAGGTGGACCATATTTTCATGTTTCCCATTGTTTTTGAGATATATATATATATATATATATATATATATATATATATATATATATATATATATATATGAGCAAGTTATGTGTGTATGCCTAACTTCTCTGAAATAATTTATTCAATATTTTTATAAGCTCCTTGTCTGTCCCTGAGCTAATGATTGCATTTGGCTTATCAAGTGAATGCAATTCATAGTGCATAGCCTCAGCCCTTGTTTCATATAACTCTCTTGATCTGCTGGTTTTCCATTAAGGAACAACAACAACAACAACAACAAAAGTGAATCTAAATAGTAGTCTTCTGTTGCACAGGTGGGGTGATTTCTCTACTTTGGTCATTATTATAGATGTGACCAAGATGTCAATTATTGTTTCACTGCTCCCATATGCAAAGCACTGTGCAGAGTGGGAAACAATGAGGAAAGACCATGAATTAAGATTCAAAGATTAGAAAGTTAGGGTTTCTCCACTCTGATAGGTTTATTTCTGAAAATTAATAATGGAAGGGAAACTTGTATTTTTTTATTATTAGATAATAGTTGACATATTCCATCACAAGTTTTCCTTTGTTTATACAAAGGTCTAGAGTTGGGATGACAGAATTATCCCTTAATAAGTGAGCTGTGAAGGTGACATTGCTCCAAATAATTTCATTGCCAGGAGATTGTAAGCATTTACATTTTAAAAATTCACGTTGAGTCACTGAGACCAAGTTCTGAGGGTAGAACTTTAGTATCTACCCTCCTCACAGTTTTCAAGCTTACACTGCATCATCAGTAACTACAGTCAACATGTTGTGCAATGGATCTCTTGAACTTACTCTTCCTATCTCACTGGAATTTTGTATCTTTTGACCATCATCACCCTAACCAGCTCCTCACCCCAGCCCCTGTTAATCAGCATTCTATTCCCTACTTCTACAAGATCAACTTCTTTAGATTCCACATGTAGGTGAGATCATGTGATATATGTCTTTCTGGGTTTTGAAATATAAAATTATAATGTCATTTACAGGGCCTATATTTGACTTGTGCCTACTCGTGTAGAGGCTATGCATGTTAAAATACTTAAAAATACTTTCATATAGACGGCAAATCATCGTTGCCCCCAGCTCCCCTAATGCCTCATAGGACCTTGTGCTCCCAGAGCCTCTCCTGGGCCCTCCCCTCACCAAATTACCCAGGGGAGTCAGTTGACAACAAAAACGGTCGTGGTCACTTCCTTCTCTATATCCATACCCTTTGCAATATGATTCATGGCTCTTCCATCAAGTGGTAGTTTTTTTGTTGTTTGGGTTTTTTTTTTTTTTAGCCTCTTTATTTTGAGCTAATTTTGGTATGTGATTTCAACAATAGAACACTGTTCGAATGATATTATTTAAATTATAATCCTAGGACTAACAGACCTGGAGTATACCCTTCCATTCTCTTCCATTCCCTCCCCCAACCAAAAGAAAAAAAAAATAATAATCTGGAATTAAAGAACAAGCCCAAGTAGCATGACAAATGAAGTGGAATGGAGATGATCCATCCCCACTGAGGCCACCTCAGTCCAGACTAATCTGCCAGCTGCCTAAAGAGGTAGGAGTAAACTCAGCTAGAATCAGAATTGCCTAGCTGAGCTTCACCCAAACTGCTGACTCTCCGATATGTGACCTAAATAGATGGTGATTATTTTAAGCCTCTTGATGTTGAGGTACTTTCTTATGCAGAAATATTCATTCTACATTTATAATATCATTCAGAATTTATTATGCAGAAATAGGTAAGTAATTTACCAATAATCCAGCATCTAAGGAGTAACAACCAACATAGCAGGAGTCCTCCAGAACCATGCTAAAGTCATTCTCCACTTTTATTGGTTGTTCTCTATGGTGTGGCAATAATTTTATTAGAGCAGTAGTCTGAGGTTTTAGATTTTTAAATTCTATATGGAGTCTGTAAAGTCCAGTAAGTAGAAATTAAATATTAGACTAACCATTAAAGAAAGATCTGTCATATTTCACCAGATGTTTGAAAGAATCCTGGTACTGGATCACTTACATTCCTAGCCGTAATCATTAATTGGTTAATTGTAATTAGACATACTTCCATGATACTATGAAGTAATTTTTTAAAGTTGAAATGATTCATTAAAACTTATTCTTAGTAATCACTGCTTTTCATACCAAGATTAAATAGAAAGAAACATTTCCTACTCAAATTTCTCTCTAGGCAAAACTGAGCAAAAAGAAGACAATTTTTTTAAAATGGGTAAAATCTAAAGAAGCAGAAAACTTATGTCCACACAAACACTTGCATGTGGATGTTTACAGCAATGTTTTTCATAATTATTAAAACATGGAAGCGCCCAAGATGTTTTTCAACCAGTAAATGGCTAAACAAACTGTGGCACCTCCAGACAATGGAATATTATTCAGTGTTTAAAATAAGTGAGCTATGAAGGCCCAAAAGGCATACAAGGAAATTTAAATACACATTACTAAGTAAAAGAAACCATTCTGAAATAGCTATATACTGTATTCTTTCAACTCTGCGACATTCCAGGAAAGGCAAAACTATGACAATGGTAAAATAGATCAGGAGGCTTCTGGGTATAAGACTGGTGGATACATGTCATTAAACATTTGGAAAAGCATGCAGAAGATCAAGACAGTTTTTAAACAAACTATGGATTTGGGTTGTCAATAATAGGAAAACATTGGTTTATCAATTATAACAAACATGAGACTGGTGTGGGATGTTGGTGGTAGTGGAGACCATGGGATGGGGAAGGAGTATATGGGAGCTCTCTAGCTTCTGCTCAGTTTTGTCATGAACTCAAAACCACTCTGAATGTTAAAGTCAATATTTTAAAATTAAGCACAAGCATTTGGTAGAGAATTATCAATGAGAGAATGAAAAAAAAACTTCAACATTTTTATCTTTAAGGAAAGCAAATCCAAACTACAATACCATTACACACCCACTAAAACAGCTAACGTTAAAAAGACTGTTGGCGCGGATTAGGGTTCCTAGAACCTCTCTGCTCCTTGCTTATGAAGTGAAACTATTGCAACCATTTTTTCTTACAAGATTAAAGCACACACTCAGTAACTCTGCTCTGTAATATTCACCCATGAGAACTGTAAACATATGTCAATTAAGAAAACCTGTGTACAAGTATTAACACCAGCCTTATTCATAATATACCCAAACTGGAAATAAATGTATACCTAACAGTGAGTGGATTAACAAATCCTTACAATATTTGGCAATAGAGTGAACTGCTGATTTAGTCACAGCATAGAAGAATCTCATAGTCATTGTGCTGAGCACTGGAAGCCAGACACAAAATGTAGAGACCAAGCTAAAATGAGGTCATTGCTAAACTAATATGACTGGTATCCTTATACAAGGGGGAAATCAGGACACAGAATCATACAGAGACAGAAAGATGTGAATGTACTTGGGAAATGCCATCAATAAACCACAAAATACCTGAGGCTACCAGAAACTGGAAGAGAGGTATAGAACACATTTTCCTTCATAGCCCTCAAAAGGAACCAACCATACCAAAACCTGAATCGACTTCTACCATCAAAACTATGAGAAAAATAATTTCTGTTGTTTAATCCATTCAGTTGGTAGTGTTTTCTATGGCAAACTAATACAGTTACTGAAATTGAAAAGCAGAAATTATTTTTCTAATTTTTATTTGTTCTTTTTTATGACATAGCTATACATGGAAGTAGAGTGTATTTTGACATATTATATATACATGGAGTATAACTTATTCAATTTACAATCCCATTCTTGTGGTTGTACACATTGTGGGATTTCACTGTTGTGTATTCATATACGAATATAGGAAAGTTATACTTGAATCATTCTACTATCGTTCCTATTTCCTTCATTCCTTCCTCCCCCTTTGTCTCATCTACTGAACTTCTATTCTCCCTACTCTGTTATTTTGTGTTAGCATCTGCATATCAGAGGGAAAACTTGGCCTTTGTTTTTTGGGGGGATTGGTTTTTTTAACTTAGCATGAAAGTCTCCAGTTCCAACCATTTATCTGCAAAAGTCATAAAAATCATTCTTTTTATGACTGAGTAATATTCCACTGTGTATTTATACCATATTTTCTTTACAGTCAAACTCTAGGACAAATTCCATTGTTTTTGTTTTTTCTCCACTGCGCTTCCTTTTTAGATACAGAGACTATTCATCACACTCAGGATTTTTCCCGGATCATAGAGAAAGTAACTTCTAATCAGTGCTCTGACGTCACAACCCTCAGGTTCACTTATATCTTACATTGAAAATATGAGGCACTCTTATTTAAAATGCAGGTTTCTGAGTCTCAGAGAAGATATAGAAAAATATTTTGTGGGGAAAGACAGACATGGAATCTGCATTTTTAAAATGTTTCCCAGGTGATGCTGAAATATATGGAAGTTGGGAAATCACTAAAGGAATATTTGGCTGGATGGCCAGGGCTACACAGGGAATAATTCAGTGAGTGACAACCCATCATTCTCTGAGTACACCTCTAATCTGGAGCTAAGTAAGCAACTCCACCTGCCTCCAAGGAAAAGCCACTTGATATGAGTTCCAAAATAAAGGTGAAACCTCATTCTTCCCTATCAAAGGCAACAGAGGGATGCTTGGAGTCCCAATCTCCCATAAGCTATTCTTCACCCTAATATGACCCAGAGAGAAGGAAAGTGTTTGGGTAAATAGTTGAACTCTTAATTACAGTTGAACTCTTAATTACAATAATTTTTATCTCATGCTTAATGATAGAAAACCTGGTTACACACACAGAGTTTAATAGTAAGACTTACTTCTTTAAAACTACTTTAGGGAAGAAAAGGATTACGAGCAAGAAGAAAAGTTATCTTCTTGCTTCTCCAAAGTCCAACAAGATCTGCACTGGATATGCTGGAAAATTCAAGGCCTAAAAACATTCTTTTGCTTTCCCCCTGCTAGAGTTGTCTTGTTTTGTGCATTAAGTTCACAAGATATAGGACAAATAACTGTATCTTGAAACTATTGGAACCAAACCCAAGATAGAATTGGATGTTATATAGAAAAGGGCAGCTTATGGAATTACAAACCTTTGTTTAGACAGCATTTGGTAATCCCTAGGCAAACCTCACAAGTTTCTGTTGGGAAGGTTGAAACTCCTCTGAAATGCCTCTGTGCCTTTTATCTTATCTGCAAGACAAAAAGTGGCACTGGAATTCTACCCCAGGTCTGTCTTCTCAGTTAAAGAGTAGAGCATACCTTACTTAAGAATGTCTGTATCTTCCTGGGATCAGTCACCACCATCTTTGAAGTCTGGTACATGGGGGTATTTATTATCAAGTTAAAGCCTTGGCTTACTCGCCTGAGAAGAGATAGTTTCGGGGTTTCTGTCTGAAGATTTCTTATTAACATGTGACGCAGGAGTTTAATTGGGCAGCCCAAGGAGAAAAAGGATTTTTTGTTAGAATCATGGCCTCTTTTTAAAACATGTCTTCTAACTCAAAGATAACATCTCCTGTGTTCCTTTTCTTCTTTTTATTAGGTAGCATATGAAGTATAAAATACAAATAAATAGAGCCGTCATGTAGTTTTCACCTCTTTACAGCACTGATTTTCATGACTTGAGCAAATTGAACCATTGGGGCATTTTTGACCACTCTGCCTGGACCCCAAAGTATAATATGCTGTTGGCTTTTTTTTTTTTACACTCTTATTCTATTCCAATTCCCTAACACCTTTATTTGCCATGGCAAATTTCTTATCATCATTTCATTGATCATATTCGAAGTAAACACTTGCAAAATGCAGCATTGCTAGTCTTCCAGGAGCTCCCTGACATTCTGCCTTCCCTCCTCAATTGTAAGGTCTCATGCTTGGGATGGTATGGTGTGTACCCACACCTGTGCATGTGTGTGCCTGAGTTTGTGCATGCATGTATTTGGGTCATGGAAGGAGTGAAAGGGGTTATTGTTTGTATTCCTGATCAGTAACAACTTTAACTTATAAAACTTCATGATTAATAGAGAACTAAAATGAATCTTAATTCACCTCCTTGATTCTAGATGGAATCAAAAATAATTTTGATAACCTCTCTCTTGTCAAATACAGGTTATCTTTTATATTACCTGGACCTATTCAATTAATGTGGCAGAGATTTAAAAAAAATGAATGTCCCATGGAGAATGAATAGTAGTGAATATTCCAAAAGAGATAAGTGTTTTGAGGTTAATATAAGTGTTAAGGGAAGAAATCAGAAAAGAGAATTGTTAAGATTTGTTAAGAATCAGAAACCTAGAATTGTTAGTAGAATTGTATTATAAGAAAATACTAATTTTTTTTTTAAGACAAGATTTTGTTTCCTCAGGATGTATCAGTTAAACTCTACTTGTTTTTTTTAAACGATCACAAGCAATATCCAAAGTGTCTGTATGAAGACGTGAATTGGTGTGGACATACTTTATGTACAGAGATATGAAAAAAATGTGCTCTATATGTGTAATAAGAATTGTAATGCATTCTGCTGTTGTGTATTTAAAAATAAAATAAAATAGTAGGTTTTTGACATATTTAAAAATATTTTCTATGTTCAAACCATCACAATTTCAATAGTTCATTTGTAAATCAATTTTATACAGGGTGGATTTGTTTCAAAAGCACAATGCTTTACAAGAACCTATGTCTTGTAAACAAAAGTCACAGGGTATTCAATTTGGAGTTCTATATTTTTCTAGAGACACTCTGGATTTGTTGAGCAGTAATCACATAATAAGGATGAGTCTTGGACTTACAACATTTATTACTTATATTTTGCTTTTGTTTTCCCATCATAAGATCTGCATCCATGGTCTTTACTTTAAAGACAAAATCCTATACATCTTCCAAGTCTACAGACCATGTATCTTTGAACTGTGGTCTATTTATCCAAAATCTCTGTGAAATTACAGCTCTTTGGCATCAAGGAATGAACTCTGGTTATGATGTATTTGCTGTAGAAAATACAGTGCCTGTGTTTGCTGACTGGGTAAAGTGATAGGACACGCAGACAGGATCTATTTGCTGGAGAAATGAACATCCAAGAAACAATGCTATTAGCCTCTACGATCTCCTCTTTCTCCTTCACAAATAATGACAGCTTCTGTTATACAGGAACTGTATAACCTTGTGGATGAGTCATATACAGCCAACTCCCTCAATCTGAATAGAAATGCCAAAAAATTTAACCACCAACAGACTTGTATCAGTCTGCTGGCTGCCATGGGAACATGTGAAAACGAGAAATGATAAACTGCTTTCTCATCCACACAAATGATTGAACAGTGGACAAATGACTGTTTTCTAGCTACTATTTAGGAGAACATCACTGATCCTAGAACCTATAGTTCTAGACCACATAGAACCTCAGACTCTAAAATTCTAAACCTTAGACACTTAACTGGTGTCCTTCTCCCTACCTGGCCCTTCTTGTAAGGCTACAGATCAACCCAGCCTAAGAATCTGGGCTCATTCACACCTCCTCATTCCTCCTTGATCTTCAGAATGAACACATCAGTGCACCAATATTTTCTACTGATTTTACTTTTTAATTAGTCATCCAGTTCACTTGTTCCTCTTCGTTGGAATAGCCATCAACTTAATTAGAGCTTCTGTGAAGATTAAATAAAACAAAGCAGAAGAAGAACAACTTTGATACAAAAAAGATTTATCCTCCTTCACAGAGATTCCCATCTCAATAAATGGGCCTCTCATCCAGTCTACTTCTTCTACCAGAATTGTGACATCATGCTTTATGTCATCCTCTCTCTCTCTTTCCTTGAATTAAAGATCATGTTAACCTCAAAAATAAATCTGAATGACGGATTAGTCCCCAACTTCCTTAACAAGACTCCTAAAGTGCAAGAAATAAAATCAAAATTCAATAAATGAGATTTATTTAAACTAAAAAGCTTCTTCTCAGCAAAAGAAACAATCAATGAGGTAAGAGAGCACCTACATTTTGGGAGAAAATTTTTGCCACACACAAGTCAGATAGAGCACTAATCTCCATAATGGAAAAAGAACTCAAAAAACTTAATACCAAAAAACAAACAACCCAATCAATAAATGGGCTAAGGAGCTGAACAGACACTTCTCAGAGGAAGAATTATAATTGATCAATAAATATATTAAAAAATGTTCAACACCTCTAGCAATTAGAGAACTGCAAATCAAAACTGCTCTTAAGATTTCATCTCACTCCAGTCAGAATGGCAGTTATGAAGAATACAAGCAACAATAAGTGTTGGCGAGGATGTGGGGAGAAAGGCACACTCGTACATTGCTGGTGGGACTACAAACTGGTGCATCCAATCTGGAAAGCAGTATGGAGATTCCTCAGAAAACTTGGAATGGAACCACCATTTGACTCGGATATCCCAGTCCTCAGTCTATACCCAAAGGACTGTAAAACAGAATTCTACAGTAACACACTCACTTCAATGTTTATAGCAGCACAATTCACAATAAACAGCACAATTCACAGCTAAACTGTGGAACCAACCCAGATGCCCTTCAACAGATGAATGGATAAAGAAACTGTGATTATACACAATGGAATATTCCTCAGCATTAAAAGAGAATAAAATTATGGAATTTGCAAGTAAATGGATGGAGTTGGAGAATACGCTGAGCCAAGTAAACCAATCTCTAAAAAACCAGGGACCAAATGTTTTCTATGATAAGTGGATGCTAATCCATTTGGTGGCAGGGGCATGGGATAAGTGGAGAAACTTTGGATGGGACAAAGAGAAGGTAGGAGGGGGGAAAGGGGTAGGAAAGATGGTGAAATGAGACAGACATCATTACCCTAGGTACATGTATGATTGCACAAATGGTGTGACTCTACTTCATGCACAACCAGAGAAGTGAAAAATTTGCTTCATTTGTGTACAATGAATTGAAGAGCTTTCTACTGTCATGTATAATTGATTAGAACTAATAAATTTTTAAAAATCAAAGGTAAGGATAGAATTCTAAAAACAAGAGAAAAGTGACAAGTCACGACTAAAAAAACCTGATTAGGACAATATCAGATTTCTCATCAGAAACCTTACAGGCCAGAAGAGGTTGGGATGATATATTCAAAATCCTAAAAGAAAATAAAAACTGATGAAGAATAAATAAAGTCTTGGGTTTAATAATGGGGGCCAAATTACATTTAGGAGGGATTATTTCTGGTGTCTTGTAGCCTAAAAGAGTAACTACAGTCTAAAGCAATCTATGATATACTTAAAAAAAAAAAACAACTAGAAAAGGCTGAAGTTTCTCAACAAATAGGAATGATAAATGTTTGAGGAGATGGAAATGCTAATTACTCTGATTTTCATCATTATACATTGTATACATGTACAGACTTACCATACTTTAACCCTATAAGTATGTTCATGTTTTGTATTTAAAAAAACAAAAGAAAGAAACTATGAAAAATAAGCAATAAAAAAATGCATTAAAAAAATCTGAACTCCTTCTACTTTGTTACCCATACCACCATACTTGTCTATGGCATCATCACTGTTGACATCTTGAGACCATCCCAATTTGCTATCCCTCATTCCATTCTTGTCCCCTTTCAATTTTTTCTTATGTGAATGGTCAGAATAATCTCTTAAAAATAAAAATCTTACCATAACCTCCAATGTTCTAAACCTTACAAAGGCTTTTCTGGAAGTCTTTCACTTGGACAACTCCTACTGAAGCTTCTCAATTTAAATGCCACAATCTCAAAGGCTATCTTGCCTGAATCCCAAGTCCAATTAGGTTCTTGCTGTATTCTGTCATAGCACATTAAACTCTGTCTTCTTAATATTTATCACAATTGTGATAATGTATTCCTTTTTGTATTTGCATATTCATGGTTTGAATCCATCATTAGATTATGTTCCCTGAAAACAACAGACACAATAACTGCCTTGTAGGATGGCTGGCATGGACTGGGAACTCAACATAAGTATTTGTTAACTTAAAATTCATAGCACATAGCAAACACATAGTTGATATTAAAACACACACTAAAAATAAACAGCATGTTCAGTGAATAGATTTCAGTGGATTGGTGGCTAGAGAAAAATGTTAAAATTCTGTATCTTTTTCATCTCCAGAATCTTATTATTTATAAAAGTTGAACAATGTTATAATACCATAAATTTTTACAAATGACCTGTAATAAAAATAGCAATTATTCACCAGCCATTCAATTAAATAGGTTTTGTGTAATATTTTTAAGCACAATACTACATTACATGTTGGAAAAAAGAAATCTAACTAAACTACTACAAACCTATTCCTTATTCCTTAGGACCAGAAAAGCAAGTTATATACATTAAACAACCAGATAAACAGACATTTTGTCATCAAGTAGAATAGAGACATAATAAAATATGGGGTAGAAAAGCTGCATTGTAGCTGATGTGAAAATAATAATCACATATTATTTCAAAAATCCAAAATTACTTTACAAATACTAATTGTTTTTGAGTGATTCATGAAAGAAGTTATCTAAGAAATATATTTTTTACTCTATGTCAATTGTCTTTATAGGCACAATAGACACTTAAAACCCAAGCTTTGCCTTCAGTAATTTAAAGGTTATCAGTGGAGATTAGACTTCGGCAGCCAGTATCAATCAGAAGTACGATAAAGAAAAATTATTTGCCTCTCCAGATGAGGTCACCAGTTTATGATTTTTTTAAAAATAAATATATGGGGCCATAAACTTAATAATTATTTGCCACGCCCCTATTAGAAAGTAAGTTTGCTTAAAGAACATAAATCTCTATTTGTCACTGTATATCTATCACAGTAATCTGTACAAAACAGACACCTAATAGATATACTTAAATTAACAAATTAATAATAAATAAACACATATTTTTTTCTATTGTTTTTATCACTTTTATACTTCCGGTATGCTACAGTGTTCCCCTCAAAATTCATATATTAAATCCTGAACCTCCAATACCTCAGAATGTGACCTTATGGGTAATAGGGATTTTACAAAAATAATAAAAATTAAAATGAGGTCAATAGAGTGAACACCAATGTAACATCTATAAAAATGGAGATTCAGATAAAGACATAGGAAAGATGTTACATTAACTTCAAATCAGAAAGCAGGATGATATATCCGTAAGCCAAGGAATGCCAAAGATTTCCAGAAACCATCAGGAGCTAGGGGAAAAACCCAAAACAGACTCACAGCCCTCAGGAGGAACCAACTTTGCCCACACCTTGATTTCAGACTTGTAGCTTCCACAACTGTGAGACATTTTGTTGTTGTTGTTGTTGCTGCAGTGATTCAGTCTGTTGTGCCAGTTCTAGCAAGCTAAGCCACGTGATGGTGAACTAAGAATCCTGTTGTATTTTTGTCAGATAAAGATTTCTGCTCCTCCCTGTGTCCCTAGCTGCAGATCCACTATGCTTCTTTTCTTATTAAGTACCTATGGAAAGAATGAAGATGTCCTGAGACCTGGCTGCTTTTGTACACAGGACAGGACTAGGGATTCACTCCTGAACTCCCAGCCATGTGTCCTTGCATTCAAATGAGCTGGCAGTGCAGGTTTTCCAGGGGTAACTGTGGAAAATAGTTGAGCACACCCTCAACTAGTCAGCCTCTCAGAAAAGATGGTGTGCTAGCATAGGAAAGTCAAGACTTCATTGATATTACCCCTCCAAATTCCCATATCATGACTAGTTTCTCAATGAGTAGAGAAAACAAGAAATATATGCTGAAATTTTTATTTTATATTAAAACATAATGGTGGAAAGAGTTACATGTGCTTTAGATGCACAAAACACACACAAGATGAACTCTGATTTTCTTTTATTACTTGTAAATTAACTATACTACTACTAATACATAGTTATTAAGTTACTGACCACATGTATAACAACAATAAATTGTAATAGTGATTGTTAAAAGAATTTCTTGTAAAGTAGAAAAAAATAGGAGTTAAGATTTTATCACCAAGGAGTACAAAAATAGTTCTAGGATCCATTGAGAAGAGGAACTTTCCGTACTAGGACATGAGGCCATTAAAGATTTGGTTAGCAGGCCAGGAATACCACCTATTCAAAAAGGGAGTAAGGGTATATGACAGTTTGTTTAAGACTTTAACTTTAAGAGAAACAGGGTACAAGAGTAACCTAGCTAAAGGAATTATAGATAGAATGGAAAGACTGAAGTAGAGAATTTAAGAATCTAGGGAATCCAGAGCCAAGAGTGTCCAGATCAGGAAAAGTCTGAAAGAGAATAGCTGGATAGAAACATCTAGAATTTCTAGAATCAATTATGTGAGATTTTGACATGCCGGTCAAGGGTAGGATAAGATGGGGAGTAATAGAATTCATCTTCTTTCCTCTCCCAAGTTTGAAACCAATGTAAATGAAAGACAAAGCCACACAGATAGAGATTTTAAAAATGTAAATCTTATTAGTGACTGAGTTCACTGAAGAATAACAATACTGAATGAATCTATGGTCAACTAAGCTTGTTAAATTTTTTTCCCAAACTGAAAAGGCTGCCCACCATATATGCAGTAGACAAATAAGTGCATCTTAGGATCTTATGGATAGGCCATTTTTAAAAAGACAAAGGAAGAGGAAGAGGAGAAGGAGGAAGACGTAGGAGGAGGAAGAGAAGGTCAATCCATATTGGGCTAAGTCCTATGTGCTAGGATTCTTCTCATCTCTCCAGAAAGAACAATTCTCCTGTAAGAGAAGCATTAAGAGAAGGGATACAGTTTTCATTATTTCCCCCAAAGAAAAAGCTCCTTCTTTATGGGCTCAGGTAGAAAAACAGGGAGGAAGAGAGGACACTCATAGGACATAGCATATTACGTTGAATTTCCAAATACCCTGTATCTGTTATTTTCCTGTGAATATTCATTTTGACACTCTGCTACAGTTTAATGAATCCTTTAAAATTTATGTGCTATGAACTTAATCCCCCCAAAGCAATAGTGTTGAGAGGTGAGAACTTGAAGAGTTGAGCAGATCATAAAAGAAGCCTTTATGAGTGGATTAATGCCATTATTTTGGGAGTGGATTCCTGATAAAAAGAAAAGTTTGGACCCCTTCTCTTTCTTTCTTCCATGCACATGCCCTCTTATCCTTCAACCATCTGCAGAAGATTACAAAGCAAGGAGGCCTTCACCAGGGGCTAGGCCTGTTCCTTAGTCTTGGACTTTCAGCCTCCGGGTCCTCCAGGAGGAGAATCAATAAATCTTGGCTCTGTGTGACTTCCCCAGTCTCTGACACTCCATTGTAGCAGCATGAAATGGACTAACAGCCCTCCTGACCCGCAACGGAGCAAACGTCATCTCACTCAAGGAGACTACTCAAGTTTTCTGCCTCTCATCATGATCACCCTAATTTTAATAAATCTTTTCAATATCAATAGGAAACTGCTTCAGGAAGGTTATTTTTTTCCCACTAAAATTAGCTCAGTGTTGTCATGTGTCAGGATATCCTTCTAGTTAATTAAGTCGGCATAACTATATGAATCTCTTATGCTTATATTATTTTGGCAGTACATCTACTTTGATCCGTGCTGATCAAAATTAAACAATAAACAGTGCAAAATTAAAAAGGAAAATTCTATTAGTCTAGGTATAATATGCCAAAAATAGATATTTTTATAACATGTTATGTCCTTAAGTGTGGTAAATTTATAGTTTCTCAGGGCAGTTTTTCAGTGCATATGTTTAAAACCCAAGGATTGACCCTCCCCTTATCTTCTACTTCTTCCTACAATCTTATGGGCATTGTTCTAGTATTTTAATCTTCAGTTGTCATTATGTAATGTCAATGAATGAAGCAAGCAAAAACTAATTAGTACCTTATAGAACAGGCTATCCACGAATGGAGTTTATAGCTCTAAATGTCAGCTGACTCTAATCATGCCATACGGTCTTATTCAATTGTCTCTCAGGTTATAATGTTCACTATCAAAAAATTAAGTGACAGAATAGGATGTTCATTTTCAAAAAATATTTAGCAAAGGGAGAAGGCACTCTGCCTTTCCCAGATGTGTCTACTATTACAAAATGTTCAGTGACGGATATTAATCAATAAAACTTTCAGAGATTTTGGTTCCCCATATGAATTAATTTTCTTCACATGAAAGGTAAAATCAGTGGTTTCTAAGTCATATGAAACTTTGTGGATGAAATTCTCACATTGATTTGAATTGGGGGTCAAAATATTCAGTTTCCAATATTAACTAGACATTTTCTGACTGCTGTTATTCTTAAGATTGATCAAAACTAGCTACACAAATTTAGGGGCTGGGGTTATGGCTTAGTGGTAGAGTACACTCACCTAGCATAAGGGCCCCTCAAATAGGCCCATATTAAATAGAGTGTTAATTCATCATTTTCATATTTGATTTTTCTTTTGTTTACAGTAGTGTCTCTTGTTATATCTATATAATCAATATAATAGACAAGTTCTATTGAAGCTATTTATATAGAGGGTCAATCTTGAGGATTTTATTGGTAGCTTAAAACTGAGTACATTGTTATTGGTCTTATGTTGATCAATTCAAGGTTGCCAGCTTCTCCATGAACAAACAAGTGAATATCTTCTTTTTGAGTTGGTTTTTCACAAAAAGTCTAACAAAAGTGAAAATTTTCTTAAGACGAAATAGTACAGGGTCTCAAACACACTTGAATTGAATAAATATACTCTCAGTGTTTTATATCCTAATTCTACAAAATTCTTCCTCAGAGTAAAATGATAGTAGCTGTATTGCACAACTAAAAGTGTAATACTATATGGTATATAAGCAGGGGTTTTGGAACAAGAACTTTCAAAAGACTATCTTGGGTAGTTATAAAAAATGCACTGTATGGAGTCAGAGAGGATAATGCTAAGTGAAGTTAGTCAATTCCAAAAAACCAAATGCCAGATGTTTTCTCTGATATAAGGAGGCTGATTCATAGTGTGGTAGGGAAGGGGAACATGGGGGAAATATATGAACTCTAGATAGGGTAGAGGGGTGGGAGGGGACGGGAGTGGGTATGGGGTTAGAAATGTTGGTGGAATGTGATGGACATTATTATCCAGAGTACATGTATAAAGACATGAATTGGTGTGAATATACCTTATGTACAACCAGAGATATGAAAAATCGTGCTCTATATGTGTAATAAGCATTGTAATGCATTCTGCTGTCATATGTAAATTTAAAAAATAATTTAAAAAAGAGAAAAATGCAGCTCCCTGGCTCCATCCACAGAAATTCTCATTCAGCCATAGTTTTAAGAGTTTCCCAAGTGGTCTGACAGAGGTAATCCAGAGATACTTCTCTGACAATACTGATATAAGCAATTAATAAAAATATTGCAGCTTTTCCTATATATTTGCCTATTAATAAGTTCTAGGTTTGCTTTGGCATCTCAAATATTTCAAAGGAGTATTTCACCACTTTATTCTTGGTTTCATTTTCCACAGTATCCGTTATTTGTGGTCAGTCATAAGTATTAAATGGAAATGAAAATACTAAATGGAAAATTCCAGAAATAAACAATTCATACATTTTGAATTGTTTTTCATTCTGAGTAGTGTGATGAAATCCTGTGCTGTCCTGCTCTGTCCCATGCAGAGTGTGAAGTCTGTCCTCACACTAGTCACTGTCTGCCTGCTGGTCATGGAGTAGCCATTGGGGTATCACAGTGCTTATGCTCATCTCTGTCTTACTTAATATAGTCCCAAAGCACTAGATAACTGTAGCTGGCAACTTGAATATGCCAAGAAGAATCTATAAAATGCCTCCTTGAAGTGAAATTTTTAGATTTAATAAGAAAAAAAAAACTAATCATGAAATCATATGCTGAAGTTGCTTAGGTCTATAATAAGATATTATTGCTAATCTCTTGCTGGGCTTAATTTATACATTAAACCTTATCATAGATATGTATGTATGTGTAGAAATAAAACAATATAATAGGGATTTGTACCATCTGTGGTTTCTGACATTCACTCTGGGTCTTGGGACCCATGCCCCAGGGACCGAGGGAGCTACTGTGCTCTTTTCACTGCTTGGCCTTCCTCTTAGCTTCTCTCCTTGGCTTCATTCAAGGAGAGAACAAGCTGGCTATGGAGCTAATTGCTGTTGAGTTTTGAACTTGAGACCCTAAAGGGCCTCCCTACCCTTTCTTAACTTTAGAGAAGGATTCTTTTACATCCTCCTTTTCCTCAGGAAACCAGAGCCTGGTGAGCAGGGTGACAGCTCAGGGCAAGGAAGCACTGGTTTCTTCCGTTTTAAGGATGGGCCCACCCCATGGGAATAGGATTTCCCCAGAAGCTGACCAGAATATTCCTCAACACTAAAGCTTCTTTTTAGAAAACGACAAATATCTCCTGGCCTCACTACTATCGATGGTCTAAAGAAACGACTCATTGTACTAAACATTAGGCAGTAGCCCAGGAGATCTTCCCCTGGCTTTGTCATGACAGATGTCCTCTTTGACTTGCTGGTAAGGACCCCTCAGCAAGTACTTCACATACAAACTGCTGAAACTATTTTCCAGGAAGTCTAAATCTCTGTGGCAGAGCAATGAGATTGTTTGCATTTCTTTATCTATAATCTTTAGGCAAACAAGGTTGGAAGCCAAATCTCTTATTTAGTTTATTTCATAGAGAAAGTTTTTCTTTGGGAAAGTTAGAAGAGAAAAGGGAGGGGGGAGTCAGACAGGTAAACTAGAAACAGGATTTGCCCCAGGAGGAGAAACCCCTTATTTTAAAAAGCAGAGATTCATAGAATATTTTACAGATATAAAATAAAGAACTTGAAACATCACATATACTACATAAACATGTACAGTTTTAACATTTTATGTGCCAGTTAAAATATATTTAACTTTAAGTAAAACAAATCCAAATACAATACAGTAGAGAACGTGAGTAGATCTCTCTTAATTTTACCTAGAAAATAATCTTTCTGGGCTGGGGTTGTGGCTCAATGGTATTGTGCTTGCCTAGCATGTGTGAGACACTGGGTTTGATCCTCAGCACCACATTAAAAAAAAATGTACAAAATAAAGGTATTATCTACAACTAAAAAAAATTTGAAAAAGAAAATAATCTTTTACGCATGGTGTGCTTTTCCTAATCCTTGGAGACAAAGAAGAGGAAATGCATAGCGAAATTCACTCTTCTTTGCCCAAGAAGGAGAAAAAATATGGGTCCCCTAAAATTAAAGAAATAAGAGGGAAAATTTTGAGCCATTGTTTCATTCTTCATCTTGAAAATACACATGTCATTTTAAGGACCAAGCTGCCTGTGGTCCAAATGTCTGGTCTGTAAAGTCAAGACTCTGGGAAGAGTAGAACTGCGAGAGGACACACTTTCAGGCCACATAGTGGCTGACAGCTGCCAGAGCACTTGTGTTTACCACTAACTGCTGCCCTCATGTAACCCTGTGTTTCTCAGGAGTTCAGCCATGTGAGTGCCAGTAGCACGAAGGACAGGCCCCTCCCCCATCCCCTTCGGTGTCCAAACTCCAGCTGATTAGTAGTTTCTGTGCATTTGTGGCTGTGTGAAGGCAAACCAGATCAATGCTGTATGTATCCTCTCTATCCTCTCTAGTCTTTAATGGTGCTAGTCCCATGACCTTCTTAGTGGGGGAAGTGGGGACAGCAAACTGCATGATTCAATCAATTGCAAAGGCCTGGTATTAACCTCACACTTAAGCTGTGGTCATCGAACCACTGACTTATGCAAACAGTTAAAATTAAAACTCCTAATCTGAGTCACTAAAAAATCCCCAACACAACTAAGTGCATGACTTTAAGTGCCTGAAAACTAGACCACTATTTTTATTATGACCTTTTAGAAAGAATACCATCTTTTTCTTTTTTCATATAAAGGACTATTTAGTAATGCAGACTATTTATGGATTGTGCCCACACATGATGCATGTGTACTTCCTGGTGTAAAACAATACAGTCAGAAAACCAGGTCCATTGCAAACACTGCTAGAGGTGCAGGGTAAGAGCACAGCTAATAATTCTCCTGGATTGGTGATAAGTACGGTGTGTCTGCTCTGTGCCTCAGCATTGAATTCTCTCACTTGGAATTATGGGTGAATAAGTACTGATTGTGAATAAGAATTGGCCTAGAAAGTTAAGAATTCCAGAGAGGGAATATTTTACATTTTACTTGAGTATTTTTCCAATGTGCAGTTTTTTTACAGTTTAGGCTCAGCACTTTGAATATTTGTTAATTTGTCATTGATTGAACATCTGCTATGTTCTGGGGCTATGATAGGCCTTGAAATTAGAACATCAAAGAGGAAAACTCAACATGTCCTTAGGGAGCTCACAGTTTTATGGGAGATTCACAAATGAATATTGATCATTTCATTACAGGATTTATTAAGTCACCTGAGAGGTAAGAGATGCTACCCCAGGAGCCCTTATTTTCAGGAGGCTGGCAGGGGAGACTTTTTATATAAGGCAACAAGGTAGAAAGGAGTGGAGAAAAAAAGACAATATTTTGGGCCAAGGGCAGAGGCACAGAAGAGAACTTGCAAAAAAATGAAATTTGCAAATTCTATAGTTCAGTTAACTAAGCAAGAGAAAAAATGAGATAAAATGGGAGAAAAATGAGATGAGGTCAGTGAAAGAGGCAGGGATCCAGGGACTGGGTTGTGCTAAGGAGTTCAAATTTTATCCTGAGAGCAGAGGGCCATCACTCGAGGACTCCAAGGAAGTGACATGAACAAATCAGAACATTCTGGCAGTCCCAAGGAGGATAAAGTGGAGGGGAATAATCTAAGGGGCAGGAAAAAATATAAGGCAATGGTAGTTAGGAAAAGGAACTGAACAAATTTGAGTTAGCTCAGTAACATCAGCACATACATGACTGTGTGTGTGTGTGTGTGTGCAATCATAGAACATGAAAAACCTATGTGCAACATACAATAAAAGTTTTCACTAATTATGTTCATATGCTTTTTGGAGAGATGTCTGCATTTACATAATTTATCCATTTGGATGCATATTTTAAACATACTTCTGAGCTCAGATGTTACTGTGAAGTCCTCTGCAGAGCTTGATAGTTAATTATTATTTCATTAATTTCACCAAAACTTGGGTTTGGGAAAGAGACTAATGAGGGTTTTTCTTTGCCTACTTACCTACTCAAAACCTGGATTATGAGCTAGGTGGATAAACATAGACAAGTAAACTCCAAGCTAGTTAGCTCTTCCATTCATATTTTATTTTTACTTTCTTTGTTTGAAATGATGCCAACCAAGTGATTAAATGCTACATAAATGGTAGTGGCTACATACACATGTCATGAGTCATACTGGGATTAACTGGATTTATCCATGCCTTAAAGAATACTGATGATGCAACTCAAAAATATTTTAGGTATGGCAGGACTTTGGGGGGGGATTCCCTTGTTAATTAATGACTTGATAAATCTCATAAAGTCAGTGGTGGAGAGCAATAAGTTATCGATGAAAATATTGACTAGGTTCCAGGAAAAGAAATACATTTCTGTATAAAAACTATTCTACTATGTCACAATTACAAATGATAATGATGGAAAAATCAGTACTCTGAGCACCTCCTCTGCATCGAGCCCTATGTGGTTGTGTGTGTGTGTGTGTGTAAATTTAAAACCTCCTTTATTTTAAGGTAAACAGTCTCTGAAAGTCAGGATCAGAGAATCAGGTTCATTCCTAGATATTGAAAAAAATCAAATACAAGGCCCTTTTCTCTCTCCTCTTCATTTATTCCTGCTGTCTCTGAGATAGGCATCCACCTTTTTCTTTTAGGACATTTGACTACCAAGTGGCTAAGCCAGGATTCTGCCTGCCTCCAGAACCTGAGATTTTAAGCATCACATCAGAGTGCCTTGTACTAAAAGTATCAGAGTGGTGCTACTCAAAGCAGCTGGTCCATAAACTATTACAGGTCCCCAGAGGGATTCAAGAACTTGGCCTGGAATATAAATGGGCATACTACTTTTATTATAGAAAGTTATGCTACTAACAACATAGGGTTGGTTTACTGATATTAGCTACACTGGCCAAGCTTCTAATTATCTTGTGGCAGACCAATAGAAACTGTAAAAAAATATATTTCAGGAGCCCATCAGTACACCACAGTTAACAAATATTCCTTAAGAAATAAACAAGTTTTCACAGACATATTTGAAGTTTTTAATGAGATATATGAATCTTTTAATAATTTTTCATCAAAAATTGTCTTCTAGACTATAATCCCAGTGGTTCAAGAGGCTGAGGATCATCCAGCCTCAGCAACTTAGCGAGACCCTAAGCAACTCAGTGAGAACCTGTCTCCAAATAAAATACAAAATAGGGGTAGGGATGTGGGTCTGTGGTCAAGTGCGCCTGAGTTCAATTCCTGGTACTTTAAAAAAATGTGTTCTAAATGAAGTTAACATTTTATTGAGAGTTTTGAAGTAGCTAGATCTCCATAGTTATAATCTTATTTTGATATTACTCATGAGTTATGATGACTGTGTTATTCAATGATTTGGGAATGATACTTTTAGTTCATGCTAATTTTATTTTATAAAACCTTGAAGGAAATGAATAAAGTGTATCCTAGAAATTCCATAGAAATACATAGAGAGATTACATTAAAATAGAGACTCACTGAATAATTACCCAATTCTTCATAAGTAACCTCTGTAGTAAGGCTTACATGGGTTCTTGTAAACTATTTTGGAAAGCATGATTCACAGGTATAATATAGTTCTGAGGTCAACAATGATTTTTTGCCAATGGTTTTGCAAAAGACAATGATATTGGCCAATAGTAAACAGGAGAAGCACATTTCCACCATTCCTACATAACATTTTCATGGTTTCCATGTCCTCCCTTCCTCTCTCTCTCTCTCTCTCTCTCTCTCTCTCTCTGGTCATCTCATCTGTCCAAAGCAAAATCCAGTACCTCTGTATAGGTACTGAAGGAAAGATAGAAAACTATTACTTAACTTAATATTTAGTGTTTAGTTAGGAGCAATTTCAACCCCAACAAAGACAATAGTTTTTAATTCTGCAAATATACCTCATTAAGACTTCCCCTGTAATTTTGAAAACTGTAGCATGCTGGTGCCAAAGGGTCTTAGAATTAGAAGTTTGGTCAGGAGTGGATCCTAAATCTGCCTAATGAAGTAAGAATTATTTATAAGGGGTTAAGTTTTTAACTCCTAAATATTCATTGAGTACCAATTATGCACAAGAATTCTTGGCCCTGTTTCTGAAAGGTGTTAACCAAAGAACAGTGCCGTCCTTCCTTTTTGGTTTTAATTCTGTTCAGAAATTAAAGAGAAAAGGTTGTGAATGTCATTTTTTTTTTCCTTCCTAAGAATCAATAGGTAATTATACTGGCCTAGGAGGTAAAACAAATTTACAATAATATGTGAGTTTACCACTGAGAAGACAGGTTTTAACATGTCCTGCTGCAGTCATTTAAAAAAAATTAAATTTGTTATAATTAGTTATACATGACAGTAGAATGCATTTATGCACTTTGATATACATAGATGGAGTATAATTTCTCATTTTTCTGAGTGGACATGTTGCAGAATCATATTGATCGTGTAGTCACAT
Organism: Marmota monax; assembly: GCF_021218885.2. Lineage (NCBI taxonomy): Eukaryota > Metazoa > Chordata > Mammalia > Rodentia > Sciuridae > Marmota > Marmota monax. The sequence goes on from NW_026693245.1 coordinate 11,340,383, forward strand.
ACATACATAAAGTAATAATGTCTGTTTCATTCTACTACCTTTCCTATCCCCACATCCCCTCCCCTTCCCTCCCATCACTTCCCTGTACCTAATCTAAGATAAGGCTATTCTTCCCTAGTGCCCCAGGCCTTATTGTGAATTAGCATTCGCATATTAGAGAAAACATTAGGCCTTTCTGAACTCATAAGAAGGGCTTCTTTATAAATACTGAAAAAAACTATTACTCCTAACTGACAGTGAAATACTTGCAAGTTTTCAAACAGACAGCAAAAGATTTATGCTTTCAAATAATAAGTGATTTTTTAATTTCTTTGTTTTAGGTAATAATATTGAAGTTCACTGGAAAAATATTTCTGTTGTCATTTGGCACCTGGAAGGCTCATAACATCTCATCATGAGTAATATTGCTTCAGCAAGAGCCTGTTTCATTACATAGAGAATGATGCACTTTGGTCAACTTAATAATGAGCATCCTTTATATTTGTATAGTCTTTCCCTTTTCCAGTGCCCTGTAGATTTATTATTACATTAAGTTCTTGCAGTGACCTTGTAAGATGACTCTAAGATTATTATTGTCATTTCACATTCAGAAAATTGAAGCTCAGAGGGCTAAAAGGTGATAGTTCTTCGACTTAAAAGTGTCTCTTTACACTCAAATCTTGGCTTTACAACTTCCCAAGTGACTATGATTCATAGCGAGTTATTTAACTTTGTTTTCCAGTAGTAAAAGGAGGGGAACAGAGAACCTCCCTTCCTGCGTTGTGACCACTCAGTTTTATGTGTGTTAGATGCTCATAGTACCTGGCACCAAACCTGCTACATCCATGTCCAAAAATTGATCTAGGTATCTGACTGCACAACTAGTGTTTTCTTTTCATTATTGAAGTGTGTCAGTTACTTCTTATTTCATTGCTCTATGGTGGTTGACAGGGTACTGAACTGGAGGGAAAAGTCCTACTCCAGCAGCAAGTTCTTCAACTACTCCTTCTACATTTTCAGCAGTGAAAACCAATTAAGCTAAGAACAATGTTTGTGGAAACAATTTACTTGATCTTGATCGGCCCTCCTACGTCCCAGTCTCAGTACTAAATGAATAATATCTGCTTCCCTTTTATTATTGTATTTAATCCTCACAGCAGAGCTGTTTATCCACATGCATAAATGAGGAAATGGAGGTGTTGAAAGGTTAATTTGTGCAGCTGGTCTGAGGATAGTGATATGTATCAAAAGAAGTTTCAAGGTCCAACTTAATTTTGGTATCTGTGGAATGAAACAGGAATGTGCTTAATCAGTATCAGGTGATCTGATATTCAACCCTGGATCTTCACTCGAGGCCATAGTCTTGGCAGTCACAGCAAACTGCAAAGTTGAAATTAAAGTCTAAAGCCAGAGGAACTTTGAATCTAAGCAATGTCTGATTATTTTTCACTGGTAGATATCCAGGGGAGATTTCAATAAATTGAAATTGAAAGTGAAGAAAAAGTAGGTTAACAGTCTCCTTAAACTATCCACATTTTTGCATGATGTTTTCTTCTTCCCAACTTAAAATTGTTCTTTAAAGGATTCTATTTATTGTTATTTTAAAACTAAATTGTATACAAGTTTTCTTTCCTCTAATCCAATGATAAAATTAATCAGTTTGTAAGAATACTCGTGTGGAATTATCTAAAACATGGCTACCTAAGGCATTTTCAGTGTCTGAGAACACTTGGATCTTTGAAGAGGCTCACATTGCTATGTCACTATTTGTATTACATAACCTTGCGTTGGGTACCTTGGAATTAGGGGAGCCCCAAAACATAAGTATCACAAGGGGATAAAAAGAAAACAGGAGTTTGATTTTCAAGCAATTTTATCCCCATTAGTTTTTCCATATTGTTTTGGCTTCAGAACAACATTTTTGATCTTGTTTGACTTTGATGCTATACAACACTGACTGCCGGGTAGGGGAACCCTTGGAATACTGCTGAGAAATCTCTGAGTAGGAACTCAAACCAACTGTCATGAGCAGTCCATGGGTTACATGTGGGTCACCACACATGGAAGCCTAGTGGATAGAAACATCTGATGTCTGGGAATGATCAGTGGACATTTTCTCTGGTCAATTGCCCAGGCACAGCGTGAATTTCTATCCCACTTTGCCATCGCCCACACAGCACCTAAGATGGGTATGACCTTCCAAGATGTCAATCAACCTGCTGACTGTAAGACGTCACAAAGCAAGACTCCACCCTTGAAACCTTATTGCTGCTTTTGATATACTACCTTAAATAAACCAACAGAGCCATCTTTTCTTTGTCTAGTTCCAATACCCATGTGGACTAGATATATCAGGGGCTTTGCTTTTGTAAATATATTTCTGACTATTTGTGCTTTGTTATTCACTAGTTGTTTGAGACTTTAAGTTTTAGGGTGGCTTACATCATCCTGGACAGGAAGAAGAACCCCCAATGAGACGCTGGCTGTTGCCCCCATTACATCTGATAACCAGAACCTGTTTTTTTAGCTGCTAAGCCCAACTATGTTGAAATACAAAATACAAACTGATGAATTGGAATGCCCAAAGGATATGATATGAATGTACATGTATTTTTGGTCTCCCAGTTATGTTTTTTGCCAGTTTACAAACTGTGTATTCTGGATAGCCAATGCATTCATAATAATCCTCGTGTAAAAATAAAAGACAAAGAGAGGAACAGTAACTAAAACATTTAGCATTCATTAGTTTTTGTGATACTATGTGCTTCCCACTTCTCCTGGGTCTTGCAAGAACTGCCTTTCCTTCCTTTCCTGCTTTCAAATCCCAAGTGCTGGCTCAGGGAGGACTAAAAGGGATGGAGAGACTTGGATCTCTTTATTGAATGTAGAGTTTCTGTTAGGTACTAATCTCCAATTTTATTATTCTAGAATTTAATAAGAAACATTTTAAGCTATTATGTTGAAGAAATAAATCACTGGGAGAAATATTTTAAGAATATTTAATAATAGCTATATTATGATATTTTTTGGTACTGAAATTGAACTCAGGGGCACTCAAACACTGAGCCACATCCTCAGCCCTATTTTATATTTTGTTTAAAGACGGGGTCTCACTGAGTTGCTTAGTGCCTCACTTTTGCTGAGGCTGGCTTTGAACTCTCGATCCTCCTGCCTCTGCTTCCCGAGCCACTGGGATTATAGACTTATGCCACCACACCAAGCATGTTATGATGTTAATTAGCTGAAAAACCATAACTCTTTAAACAATGAACATTAAATCATTAATAAATTCAATTAATATAATCATGATTAATGTCAGTGAAGGCTTATAGGCATTCCAGGGTGTTTTCCCTCAAAATCACAGTGAGTAAAGATGATCCTAGATGAAGAAAGCAGCGCACAAACACATGCCCTTTCTCTATATCAGCATGTCATTAAGCTGATCCCTGAATTCACCAACAAAATTTAGGTTCTGTCCTGAACTCCTCTGATATGTACTCTGAGATAGACATTATGTTCATGAGTGGGCTATAGATTCAACAAAATAGAATTTAGAAAATGGATAGTAGAATATTATACATTTTTCTACATGAGACAGTTTCATGTTTAGATAATTGTTTTCCTTCATCTTGATCTTTGTTGCTAATCATGAGAATATTTTCCCATTTTTATATACTGTGTGTTATGACAATCTACATTCAATCCTTTATACAGATATTTTAATGAATGTTCTCAAAACCAAAGAGCAAATGATACAAATGGTATGCTAAACCTGAAAAATTAGTATTTCTTATCAGAAAATGCATTTTATATTTTCTCTCTTGGTTTCGTGCAGAGGGATTCATGGAAGCATATGATGATAAACAGGTTGGTTTTTAAAGAAGCAAATTAGAACCTTTACCACCCCTGGGCATTGTCCTCCTCAAAGTCGATTAGTGTTCTCTTGTTTTTCCTCTTTGGTTACAGTGGTTTTCCTTTTATTGATTGGCAAAGCTTGCAAAATTAAAATTTGCCCTTTAGGGTAAACATACACAGAGAGTGTTTTTCATTTGTTTTAGTTCTAGGTCAGTAGGACTGAATTACCCTAGGCAAAATAATTCTCTGTGTCTGTTAATTAATAGTGTCCCTCTGCCTCCATTTGTTCTTTTTTCTTTCAGGTACTGGGGATTGAACTCAGGGGCATTTGACCACTGAGCCACCTCTCCAGCCCTATTTTTAATTTTTTTAAAGACAGGGTCTTACTGAGTTGCTTAGTGCCTTGTTTTGCTGAGGCTGGCTTTGAACTCCTAATCCTCCTGTCTCAGCCTCCCCAGAGGCTGGGATTACAGCTAGCTCCTTTTGTTCTTCTGCCTGTATCTCCTTTAAGTTTTGCTTATGAAAGTGTGGCCAACCAATCTCAGGATCGGGGTAGGGTGTGTGACCTTGCCCTGAAACTCTCCCTCTCTGTGAATATCACTTGGCACTTCTTTTATCAGGACCTATGCTGCTCAGGTTTTCTTTTGCACCTCTTTTTTCTCTTCTCCTGGGACCATGCTCTCAAATCACTACAACTTGTCACCAGTTTCAAAGGTACCATGATCCTTTACATCTTCGATATTGTTATTTCTTTATTAACTATATTTTTCTTTTGCAGCATTTCATTACCATTTATAATCATATGCTTATTTTGTAATTATTTGTTTAATGTTCATTTCATTTTGCTCATAAGCCTAAGTTCAATGAAGCAGGGACTTTACCTACATTATTTATTTACGCAGTGTCCTGCATAGGCCAAGAACATAATAGGCTTTCAGAACTCTGAAGCATGTTCAGAATTCTTTACCCATCACCAAAGAGTGCAGGATAGCACCCTTCACATTTACATATAAGAATTGATCCAATTGCTTTCATCTTATATTGACTGCATATCAGAATGAGTCTCTCAGATGAAACTTCAAGAGATCTCTCCAGGCTTGTTAGTGATCTCTGTCATATTTGTCTCAATAACTTCATTTATAATTTACAATTGTCATAGAAAGTATGTAGCCAAAAATAACAGCTTGAAATAGAGAATATGATTAGTTTGTGTTGATTCTATGGATTCTATTGTAGAACATAATGTTCTCATTATCTTAAAATCTGATTGATCATTCCTGTCTTCAATGAATATTTATTGAGTGACTTGTATATGCCCCAAATTGCCCAAGACTCTGAAGATCAGGCAGTGAACCAGATATGACTGACATAGGAGGGTATCAGGTAGAGAAAGGAGACCCTCACTAGAGAGAGACTCAGACCTATGAGTATGACTGCTATGCTTGTCTCCTTTAGTTCGATGGAAAAAACCTGCAGCATATGCTTATACCAGATCACTTAGAACAAAAGCATGATCAATTTAAATGCCATGGATTTAAAAATCTACACAATGTGATTATGGCTACATTGCTTAACCACGAAGAAATATTCTGAACCCCAAATAACAAATGATTGACATGAGATATGATTTCCCCCAAAGTATGTTGGGAATCTGCATTATTTTGCCCAGGAAAATTCTATATGTAGAGAGCTCAACCTTGGGTGCTTCACTGGTCTTCTCTTTGAGAGTTCAGAGGCATCAGCATCATACCTTTGGGGTGTGTATACTTTTATTTTGCTATCCTTTAATAAATCTTTGCTTGTTCCTTGCTTTTGACACACCCTAAAATTTTCTCCAGCAGCATAACTCAAGAACCCACACAGAATGAGTTGAGGTCTGACTACTCTCCTGGAGGGACCTCCTCAAACTCCTATCTAGTGACATGACCAAAAGTCTTCTGTAGTATAATTATAATTCATTCCCCAAACTGCACCATCCATCCATACCCAACAGCATAGGCATTCCATCCATCTTATAATTATTCTGAATCTTTCAACAAAGCAAAGGGAGAGAACATTGTTATGATAAAAGTAAAGAAATTTTAAAAAGTTTCTTGAAATACATGGAATACAATTAATACAATTTAGCTAGGAATTGAGGTTGGGAATGAGGTTGGGAATTTTTTTTTAAAATGCTTAAAATTCAAATATGATAGCAAAAATATCCTAGAGTAGTGGCTCTTTATCAGAGGTTACTCTTTGGGACGTATCATATCACCTGCTGTCTTTTTATTTTTGTATTGTCCCCCCAAATGGAATCCTATATGGTCACTCGACAGTGTGGACTCACTTAAGAATTTATTATTTTTCATAGTGATGTATTTGGAAAGATAATCTTCTGCATTTATTTAAAAAAATTATCAGAACTGTATTCTCAATGATTAAGTTGAGAATAATAGAGCATAATCTATTAATTCTTAATCACATATGTACCTCACTTTCTCACTTTCTGCAATTCTAGAATGTGTGGGCATTATCCTTTAGGGAGAAATGACAATTTGTTTCATACATGATGTAATTAGTCAATGAGTCTGTGCCATATTCATAGAGGAGATGATTAAGAAGCAAATGTTTTTAAGTTGCATGAGCAGAGCAGTTAATTCATTTCACTTTCTTTTCTTGCTATAATTGGTGAATCTTATCTCTTTTTCACCAGGAATTTGCCTTGATTGTTGTTTTTACCACCAGTTCTGGCTTCTTATTAAAATCATCTGTTACCATAAATTTGAATCTGGTATGGTGTCAGTTAAAATAAAAGAAGATAATATTCAGATTTTATTGACTGATTTCACTTTGATTCACTTCCAGTGTGGGAAGAGTAGCTCATCACTGTTTCATTGCTATTGTTGTTGTTTACTTACTGCATCGGCTTGCTAAATTGGCAGCATTAATTAGATATAATAAAACAGGTAGTTGTCATTAACCAAACAACAAATAACAATTAAAGTTTTTCATGGAGGATTAGAAGTGTGGCATCAGCCTGGCATGCTGACACACACCTGTATTCCCAGTTACTTGGGAAATTGAGGCAGGAGGATTGCAAGTTTGAGGCTAACCCCAGCAACGTAGTGAGACCCTGTCTTAAAATTTCAAAAGTAACAAAGGCTGAGGATGTAGCTCATGGTACAATGTCCCCATGTTTAATCCCCAGCACTTCAAAAACAAAATTATGGCATCATGTTAATAATATAAAACTACTCAAATAATATTGAAATATACCAATGGAACTGTGTTGCTCACCATTTGTAGGAGCCTTTTATAGTTGTCCTATATTATCCATTACAGTATTAATGATCACAATGTTGACCCATTTTAATTAGAACTATAGGTTCTCTATAAAATTTATTTTGATATGTGTAAAAATCTCATTTGTTTAGTGATACACGATGTTTAAAACATATTAACTACTAAGTTTAAAAGCAAACCCAAACAGTTATAATATGGGACATGCTTATCAAAATCACTGCACTGCCTAATTCTTCCTTCCAGATATTCTGGTATTCCTTTAGAGTGGCCTGACCACTTTCATCTTATCGCCAATCCTTCCTACCTGGGCTCTATTAAGAAGCTAAATCTTTTATTTTTAAACCCTACTTTGTTCTCTGCTCCCTCCAATTTGACCTGGAGGAATATGCTCTCTCTCTGCTGGACCTGGTCCTTTCACTCCCAGCTTTGTCTGAGTTCTCTGCTTCCAATGTTCCAGAATCACTTTGCAGGTAAGAGGCTTCAGATAGAAGCACACCTGAGTCTTTCTCTATTTGACTCTAAAAATCTATACAAAGTCATCAATGTTTAAAATATTGATAAACTCTACCTGGATGGAGTCCTATTAAATTCAATAATTTAGGGAAAAGACACTTTTCTTCTTCTGTTAAATTTTGTTTGTCAAAGTATATTTACAAAAACAATGAAGTATCTTGTTTTTATTTATTCTAAGTAACTTGTTTTCAGTTATTCTTTACATGGCTTTAAAAAAATCGTTTGTGATTGAGGACCCCTACCAAGAATAGTAAAATCATATTTGAGATAAAGGCGTCAGTAGAGCTCACAAGTATAACATATTTTGTAAGGCCTTCAGGGAGCAAGAACTAATAGCTAAGGGCTGAGGTTCCAGCTCAGTGGTAGAGAGCTTGTCTAGCATGTGTGAGGCACTGGCTTTGATCTTAGCACTGCATAAAATTAAACAAATGAAATAAAGGCATAGTGTCCATCTACAACTAAAAATAGTTTTAAAAAATTAAAAAAAAAATCCTACTAGCTAGACATTAGGAAATGCCATTCTTGCCACTAAGAATTTCAAGGTAAGGATCATGCCTAATTTTGCTTTATAGCACCCTATAGTAAAACCAGATTAAGTCATGCTATTTGGTTAGTACAATCACAATATAATTAGAATAGGCATATCAATAATCTTTCTCTGGCAGCCAGAAAAGCTGGACATATTACAAATATAATATTTTGAATGTAACAGAATGCTGTAAAAGCAGCAACGACTAGATGAACTAAAATTGCAGAAGGAGGAAGGCCATTTGAATGTGAGCTGAGGATCAAAAGAATTTGCTTACCAGAAGGCTTCCTTATTTGGGGCTCAGGCTAATGGTTAGATATGGTAGAGTTAGAGGAACTCTACCAGGGGAAAGAAATATTAGCAATACTTTTAGTGCTAGGTCTAGAGTGGAAAAAAAGATGAAAACTTGAGGAGATTCTTCATTTTCTGTATGAGACATTTGCTGAATTTAGAGGCTGGGCAAAAGAATAGGGGAACCCAGGCAGAAACTTCTAAAAGACAGAAGAGAAATCCCACAGGTTGAGGGTCAACCTTATCCTAAAAACAGACAGTCAACCTTCTCTTTAAGACAGTTGACAAATACAGAATCTACATGGGGCAGAAGCTAAGCCAAAGGGTAATCTCTGAATAATAAAGTATGCTTCTGTAGTCTTTCAGGATGAAGGAGAACCACCCCCCTCCCCCCCCCCCCAACACACACACAGATTTTCATTCCAAAGCTCAGGAGGTCTGTGTCCTAAGAACAGGGATGGATTTGAAGTAGATGGAGTCAATATAACTCCAACTCTGTTTGGATCTGGCTTGGTTCCTGTTTGGACTGGGGTGATAAGCCCCACACTTTAATACCTATCAGAAGAAAGGAAGATACTTCCTGGTGGAAGATAACATTATTTATAGCCATCATTATTTGTTCATATGTGACATGCAAACAAAAATCACTATACTTAGCAGATCTGCCTAGAAGTAAAAATATGTAGTCATTAATAAGAAGGAGGAAAAAGAAATAGAAGGGAACACATAAATGATATACCCATTGGAGTTATCAAATAAGGACTTTTAAAACACTGGTTTAATGTGTCGATGAATAAACAAGAAAAGATGGATATAAGGGAGTAAAGGAATGAGAATTTCTCTAGAGGATTATAAAGGAAGAGAGAGAGAGGAAGAAATAATTGAATGGATATCAAAAAATGGAAAAATGTAATACTGAAACTCAATGGACATGTTTAACTACAGATTAAACATTTAAAAGCACAGAATAAATGATCTGAAAGATCAGTAGAAAAGTAATACAAAGTGAAACACAAAAAATAATGGAGAAAAAACAGGTAAGAGTTTAGGATGCTTATAGATCATAATAAAATGACAAACACACCCATCATCGAAGTTATAGACTGAGGGATGGGAGAATTTTCCAAAAACCATTTGTTTTCAAAAATATACATTGTCTTTAGTGAAATAAAAGCAAGATTGATTGCTGGCACCTTAACAGAAATGGTGGGAACCAGAATACATTTTCAAGTGCTAAAAGAAATTAGCTGCTCACACATAATCCATGACCAACAAAAAATACACTTATAAACTGAAGGTAAAATAAAAATCATCTTTAGATAAACAAAAACTGGGAGAACTCATTAAAGTAAATCAGATGGATAAAACATATTTTACAGAAGCTCTTCAGATGAAAGAAAAAATGATCCCAAGTTGGAGCCGTGAAAAATACCAGAACAGATGAAGAATGTATAAATAAGTCAGTAAGCATAACTGCATACTGAATTTAAAAAGTAGGTCTGATGTCGAGTGTAAAATATATGTAGAACTGAAATGTAAGATAACAATAATATAAAAGGCAGGAGAGAGTAAATGTAATTATACAGTTAGTTTCTATCAGTATTGGAGAAAAAGCAACAATAATAATTTTATTTTAGTTATTGGACTATATTATGAACATTTGTTTACATCTCTACCTTCCTTGTCAGATACAATGATTGAACAACATCATTCTAGGACATCCAGAATAGAATGGAGGCTTTAGAGTCCTTTAGATGAATAATAAGAGTAATTGAATATCTTCAGAAAAAAACAGCAGTATATTTGGAAAGTTACTTTGGTTAACATGCTCAAGTAGTTTTGTTTAAGGAAAAGAGCATATTCAGGAAGACAGTAGAAATGGTTGACATTTACAAACCTATTGTGATCTAATTCAAGGCAGTGTAGCATCATAGTTAAAAGCTTAAACTGTTGGAATTAGATAGTATTTACCACCTATTTACTTGAGCAATATGTAGTCATCTTCTCTAGGTTACAATTATGTATTCTGTTGAATAGAATTAATAATTATAAGTTGCTTTAATAATAATATCTAACTCATGTTATGAAAAATTATGAGTTAACATCTCTCAAGTGATTAGAACAGTAGCTAGCACATAGTAACCACAATAATTTGTAAAATATAACTTTACAGTCATACGAGAGATGAGTTGATGGCCCACGGTGTAGTGACAGAAGGCTTAAGAAGCAGTAGAAAAATTTGATATTAATAAGATGGAATTAGATAAACTGAGGGTGATTAGAAATTGGACATAAAGAACAAGATGGGATCAAAGCCAAGTCCAGGGCTTTAAAGGAAAGGTGATCAAAGTACTATAGGTGATAAAACTGAGGAGGGAGGGATATTAGCCCCTACAGCAGAACATGGTAAATTCCTTTAATATGAACACTGCTTGAGGCACCACAATATAGTCTCACTGAGAGCTGTTAGAAATGAGGTCCCGGTGCCCAGGGACAAAGACTTAGTATCTATCTGCAGAGAGATGAGAACTACAGCCACATAAGAGGAGACTTGGGGCTCAGAAACATATAGAGAGGGATCAGAGGACCAAGAGCTGCTCAGTCAAACCACTGCAGACATGAACAAGAAAATGCTCTTCCAAAATCAGACAGGTAAAAGCTCCCTGCTGCTCTAGAGAGCTAATCTGTACAAAAACTGATCTCACTGAACCTTAATGAAATGCAAGGTTTCATCTCATTAAGATGAAAAATGTCTCATTCAGGTAAGTCAGTAAAACATATGGAACTCTCATATTTCCTCCACTTTCTCCAGGACTTTTTAATAGGAGTTCAGGTCTTACTCTTTTTTTCCCCTTTCTCATTGTCCTCTTTGTAAATGAAATAACTGTTTGAAGAAAGAACCTCAGGACAGCCTTTGATCTTGTCCGTTGATACAATGTCATTTGTAAAATGGAAGGTGCTAGCTGTCCTTGCAGCTTCCAGGGAAATTAGAATTTGGGTAAAAATTATACTGACAAGCACTTGCATGTGTCTATAAGTCATTCCCTGTCCTGCAGAGGTAGAGATGGTCAGCCCTTCTGGTCATCCACCAGATGAGTGGTAAAGGGCATCATTTTCATTTGTGAAACCATCTGAGCTAGATGCTACACCTATAAACCTATAACATGCCCACTTATATAGGGAAGATAACCTTTAGTAGTAGTATTTGACAGCTTCAATTTGGTGAACACATAACTTGAGGAAACCCATCTCTGTTGGATAATTGAGTTTTTAAATATACACTTCCTATTTTCTGCTATGGTCCTTTGGAGTTTAGTTGCATACTAGGTTTTATCTTCCATTTTATTCCCTTCCCATAGATGTATACATGTACGAGTTCAAATGTCTATTGACTTATGGATGAAATTCTCTATGGTTTCAGGTTTGTGATGTGAATAGGCAATGATTTCTATGCACAACTGTGATGACTTTTTTCTCTTAAAGCAAAAGATTTTAAGCATCATTGTTGCTGAAGCTAATACTTAACTCAGTGACAAATGATGGGAATGGCAATGTTAGGAGTTCAACTCAGAGGGATGTTTCACCACAGACTTTGTTTAAATTTGCCAATGGTCCATGAAAACCAAAAGACAGAAGACAGAATTTTAGTTGGTTTTATCATTGTTTCTAAAGGCTCTTTGGCAATGCACATCCTTATTCCCCATCTTCTCACAGTATTATGAGCACCATCTCCTCCGGCTCCTTGGGAAGCCTTGAGATAGGCTCTGTAAATTGTCTATTTGTCTCATAATTGGAAAAGTCCCATAAACCTCCAAGTATTTCTCAAAAAAAACCTGGAATAACTTTCCTTAAGAAAGTTATAACAGGATCAGTCAATCTCCTGAAAGTAATCAATAAAAGTTCTAAGTTGCCAATTTCTTAGGTAGTTTGTGGAAGAAAAGGAGACACTGCTTTTATTTTGTTTTTCTGTGGGATTCAGAGGGGGGAGTTTATTTAGAGTAGGTGTCAATGGGGAAAGTTAGAGCCTGAAAAGTCATAGTGCCTCATTGATGTGTTTAGAAAGTTTACCCTCTAACAAAGATGATATCTCTTCAGGACATTCTCAAGCAAGCACACAAACACCTCGTTAGTTAAAAATCAGCTATCCACCTATCTATAAAACAGTCCAAGATATTTTTAAAAAGGCACATGAATAACCAAAATGGAAATCAGAACATCCAAGTATAAAGCTGTGTTAGTCTTTAAGGTTGTTCACAAATCTTGTAGCCATCTTACTTTCTAGAATGCAGTAGGCTTAACATATTTACTGTCATGGTTTGGATCTAGAATGACCCCCAAAATCTCATATACTAAAGTCTTGATCCCCAGTGTAGCAATGCGCAGAGTTGGAGATTTTGGAAAGTAGTCAATCATGAGAAGTTTAATCTAGTCAGTGGATTGATCTATTTGTTGGGTTAATAATTTGAATGGACTACTGGGAGGAGGTGAAAACTGCAGGTAGGTGGGTCATGATTGGAAGAAGAAGGTTCACTAGGGACATACCCTTGGGGACTCTATCTTGTTTCTGGATTTTGTTCTTGTGCTGTCCCTACCCTGCTCTCACCACTGCTTCCTAGCTGCCATGAACTGAGAAACTATCCTCCACTATCTCCATCTGCCATGCTGTTCTGCCTTCTGTCTCATCTCACTCCCAAAGTAATGGAGTCATCCACTGATTGATATTTCTGAAACTGTGAGCCAAGCCAAGAGCCAAAATAAGTTTTTTCTCCTCTACATTGTTTTTATCAGGTATTTGTCACAGTGATAAAAATCTGACTAAGACACCCTCTTTGAATTTGAGTACAGTCAGATGACTTGATTCATCCAATGCATTGTGAGAAATATAAGCATGTACCACAGAAACACATATTAAGATTGAACTTTCATAAGTAGTGAGACCCAAAAGACTACCATAAATGGAGTATCTCCACTTCTGTGCATTGAATATATAGCATGAGCAAGAAATATACACTCTATTGTTTAAAGTCACTGAGGTTCTAGAGATGCTAATTATTGTAGGATAGCTCATCTTATACTGACTGGTACAATAGTCTTAATGAAACTAACATAAAATGGTCATAGCCAGAAAGAAAATACAAAACATAACTTTTTCCCATCAAGGAAGTTTTATATTGGGTTTGACTAGAAAACTCTTCTTTCTCCAAAGGCCAAAATCTCTCTTGGTGCTCATAGAAACAGAATTTCCAGGGCCACACCAGAATAAAGTCAATTTGCAGTGTGAATAAACCATATTTTAAAGAGCTAGATCTAAAAGTTTCAGGATTTGGAGAATCTGTTGCATTTCTCAGTTAGAAACTTAGAGACCAGACAATACAAGTTTACCTTTGGGCAATTGCCATTTCAAAGTCCCTGGTTGGAACTATTTGGGCCTGATCAAAGAAGTGGCCATTCCAAAAGCAGAAAAGCATGGGTCAACACATAAAGCCAAATTTTTATGGAGAAATGAAGAAAGAACTCCAGATTAAACTAACATCCTTAGCCTCCAAAACAATGAAAATTTAATTCAAGTACCAAACTACTCCACGTTTGTAAATTCTAGCAATTATAATGATTCAGTTGACTATTTACTTTTACATTCCATAGTGCACATTCAGACATTCCCAGTTTATTATTGTGTCTATATCTCAAGGATTCTTCTAACCCCAAGTAATTTTATAGTTGAATGCTTATTTAACAAATATTTATTAGTTATTTTCCATAATAAGTGACTGAATAAGAAAGTTCAAAATGATCATTACAAGTGGGAAATATTGGGGGACCTAGAGGATGCAGCTAAGGAGAAGTATGACTTTGATCAGAAACACCTACAGAGCACTTAGGAAAATTCCTACATTTTCAGATCACATTTATGGACTCCAACTTTCTATGGGTGGATTGCACAAACATGACACCAAATTATATGTAAATGAGAACATAAAGAGTCTTTACAACTTGTTTTAGCTTCTCCCATGTTCTGTGCTTTCCAAAGTTCAAGAGCCATGTTGTAAGGATAATGTATTTATGAATGGTTTTCTGTTCTGGCTGTGTTACCTGTCATTTATGTAGAAAACTTATTTTTGTTTCCAAGAACTGGTAGTAGGCAGAATAAGGATGAGGTAGAGATCGGGCTCAACAGATCCAGGTAATGACATTGGCAAGGACATGGCATGACATGAAAGCACAGGAAGAGCAGGAGGAATTCAAGGAGCAGATCTAATAACTTCAAAACATTTAGTCTGGCATATTTCAGAGAAGCGTAAGAGCCTGTAGGCATCACTGCCTGCCTGTCAGCGCTGAATAGCCAGATATGTTCATAATTATGGAAGAATTGCATCAAAAAACATGAGATATTACTTTGTGTCCTTTTTGAATTTGTACTTTTTAGAAAAATTTTACCCCCAAGTAGTAATTCCAACTGTTTTGATGTTTGAAAAGGTAAGCTTCAGTTATCTAGAATGTCTCTATATTTTTTTAATTTTTTTTATATTTTTAGTTGTATATGGACATAGTACCTTTGTTTTATCTATCTATCCATCTACCTATCTATCTATTTTTAATGTGGTGCTGTCTCACATGTGCGAGGCAAGTACTATATCATTGAGCTACAATTCCAGCTCCTTGTCTATAATTTTAACAATACTTTTTCTAAATCTAAACTTGACAAACAGAGACAACTGAATTTAGAAGTTTGGTAACTTAGAGAGTTTAGTGTGATTAATAATATGGACAACAAGAATCCTATAGGTATTTTCTCAAAAACTATTTCTGTGTCACAGCCACATCAATACATCAAGCAGCTCATGTTCACTGGGCTGTTGTCTGAAATTCATCCACCTATCTCATCAAAATTAAACATATTAGCAATTTGTTTGCTAGCTATGATTCCATCTATGTGTGCCTTTCCCCACTCTGCTCAATTGAGTTACTCCAATGTGATTATAGCCACATGGTCCTTTGGAGCCTTGCATAATCAGGTTCCTGGTCATCAGAGTCAAGTTGTGTTCCATTATAAAAAGAAGGGCATGAGCAGGAAATGATTCAAGACTAGACAGCCATAAAAGGTGGTGTCAATGTTAGCTCAGTTTTCTACTTTTTAAATACTGGGTCTTTCTATCTCCCACCTCCATTAAGTGTTATCAGAAGATACTTTGATACACACCAATAATAACCAAAATGTGTGGATCCTAGTCCTGAAATTTACTGTCTTTGAGCAAGTCAAAACTTCTGCATTTGTGACTGCATCACTTACAAAGTAGAATTCTATAATTGCAGTTCCACTCCTGTCACCAGATATGCAGTAAAGATGAATGAGATGATCTACACAGAAAGAGCTGAAGCCCTTGAAAGACGCAATATCAATTGGAGGTGATTTTTTTTTCTTCTTGGGATTGCTGTCATCTCTGATGCCCTTGTCCATTAGCAATCATCACTGTTCTCTGATGAACTGATGCTGCAGAGAAAATGTCAGGAAGGTTAGACAAGAAACCAAGAAGCAACAGGATTTGTTGAACCAATTCAGCATATAGAAATATGAAATTGGGGGCTGTTTTCCAAGGAAGAACATCAGGACCAACCTCTACATTTCATGATCTTCAATCTCAGCAAAGTGGAGGACTTACAGAAAAAAGCTGGAATCATTTCCATGTTGCCAAATTATTTTAAAAGGGTATTTAGTTAAAATTGAATTTAAAATAAATAACAAATAATCTTTCAGTATAACCACATCCCAAATATTGTATGGACACACATTTAAAAATTTTTTTTTTGTTTCCTGAAATTTAAGCGGGCACCCTGTATTTTTATTTGCAAAATTTGCAATCCTGGCATCCTGAACCCATCCCATATAGTGGTCCATGACTCTGAGACACTGGTGTAAAGTCAGGAAACAATGATCGACCCATCCGGACAGATCTATAGCAACTCTCAGGGGTCTACAGGACCTACAGGTAAACTGGCAACTCCTTGACTTCTGCCTCCTGCTTGCCAAATCTTCCACTAGCTTTGCTTAGTCTAAATCATCAGATAGAACCAGAGGAATGGAAACTATGTTAAAGATGGGTACAGCATCTATTGGCACAATAAAACCACTGTAATACTATTTAAAAAGTATTCAATCCCACCCACACAATATTATCTTTTTCTCTGTCTCTAAGAGTTTAGAATGAATAATTTTGTTTCAATAAAAGCATTTTTGCTATTCTCTCCTCCTCCTTCTTCTTTTTATATTAGGGGTTGAACTCAGGGGCACTGGCCACTGAGCAGGTCCCCAGCCCTATATTTGTATTTTATTTAGAGACAGGGTCCCACTGAGTTGCTAAGCTCCATGCCATTGCTGAGGCTGGCTTTGAACTTGAGATCCTCCTGCCTTGCCTCCCAAGTTGCTGGGATTACAGTCATGTGCCACCATGCCCGGCTTCTTCTTTTTATTCTTATCACTAGAACATTAAGAATTTTAATAGTTAAAATCAATGTCTCTAACCTATTCATTTTGTCCATTGCAGGACTGCAGCCCGGATAGGTTATATGGTATATCCAAGGCAGAATTATTTGTGTATTAGAGGTAAGCTAAAAATTCTGGCCCTGTTTTTTTTGTTTGTTTTTTGTTTGTTTGTTTTGGCCTTTCTTTCTCAATTTCTCTCCTCCCTGAGAATCTATTTTGTTGCTTTCTTAAAGTCAGCATTCATTTCAATTTAAGGAACACTTCTCTAATTAATTTTGATCCTTGATCACTATCTTGTTCAATATTACTTTAAGTAGCTGTTATGGTTCTATCATAACATCTATGCAAAACAAATATTAAACAGATAAGTTTTATTAAGTAATTCTGTTTTTTAAAATATTACTCCTATATAGCAGATCTTTTTTACTATCATTATTTTGTAATAACAGTTCCAATTTATGTGGCCAAATAGCATGCTAACAGAATTTTATACAGTAAGGAATTGGAACTTTGTTATTAGGATATAAATACAAATACAATTTTCCTTATGAATTAGGATGACTGATAATCCTCTTGATATTAGGATATTGTTGCATTACATTACCCTGTGCATAGATCACATTAGCTTTATGTCTAAAGGTATTTCATTTTTATTTACATTATTTTAATAGAAAAATAATAAATATATTACATTTGTAGAGTACAATGTGATGCTTTGATATATGTATAGAATGTCAAGTGATTAAATCAAGCTAATTAGCACTCATTGCCTCATTCATATAATGTGTTCTGTGGTAACATATTTGACTGAAAGTATTTCTATTGAAATAAATTAGTTTTTTTTTGTTTTTGTTTTTGTTTTTTTGTACCTTAAACAGAACATTATTTCATCATAAATTAAGGGAATCCAAAGAATTAATTCTATGGACAAATAACTCAGAAACAATAGTTTCTACATATTGAAATATTTCACAATTTCACAATAGTAGTGGAAGGTGACAAGATAGATCAAGCTAAAGTTAAATTGTCTTTTGTTGTCAATATAGCAGATGTGAACTGAGACTTAAAGTGTGTTTAATGGTGCTGCACAGCAAATGTCATGGCAATTCACAATGCATTCTGTCTGCCTAGGTGAAGATATTAAATACAGCTGATGAGAAAGAACACAGAAAGTAAAGGAAACCATCTTTATGTTACGGTCATGTTCAAGTTCAATAAAAAAAAATTCAAGTTCAAGCAAGTAGAACAGGAGGCACCATTTTGTAGAATATGTTGAAGGGAAGTTAAGTCTTCACAAAGACTATTTATAAAAGAGTACTTTGAGTAACCACTGAAATAAAGACTAAAAGATATCTTCATTTATGGATAGGAGACTTGAAACAAGTCAGCTGTATTACATTATAGCAGTGTCTCAGACAAAAAAACTTCCTTGACTCACTTAGAAGATGGTCCATAGAACTGTATAGGACACCTGACTCAATTAGGAAGAATTATTGAATCCTTGCTGAAAGTTTATCTTGCAATCTCCAATATTTAAATATATAAATATCGAAGTTAATGTAATAAAAAAGATTGCCCTGCCCAAGATCCACAGACTAGCACCAACAAAGCAGGAACATAAATATATGACAATGTCTGTCCTCCCACCTCTTCTGTGCAGCTGGTTTTAGAATAATGATATGTATCTCATCTCTAATAAGGTAGAGAGATCTGGACCATTTTTTAACCAATAAACAGCCTCTCCAATCAAAGATCCTCAAGCTTTATCCTGAAAGAAGAGGCCATATCTAGAGGAGTTTCAACTCCTGGAGTCGCACTGAGGTTTGCATTAGTTTCCAAAGAGTGCCTTAACAGTCGCACAAAGTGGGTGATTTACAACAAGAGCAATTTACTCTGTTAGAATTCTGGATACTAGAAGTTTTGATACGTGTCAGATCCATGCTCTCTCTCAAGGACTTGTGGGAGGATCCTTCCTGGTCTCATGTAGCTTCTGGTGGTTGCCAGAAATCCATGGCATATTACCTTCTAGTAATGTTGTCCTTGATGAACTAATTTTACTAGACTGACTCTTTCCAGTTCCATATTGAGGTCATCTGTGCATTTTTTTTTCTATCCACAACTTGGGCTGGTAGCTTTTGAGAATAAAATCGGCATCCATCAAGGCAGAGCACAGCAGGGCGAGAATGAATTCCTTCCAGTAGTAATTTTCCCAGCAGCTTGATAAGAGGGTTGCATCCCCAACTAAATAATTCCTATTGGTGGACACAAGTATCTTCCTCTTTCTTCCCCTTCTATCTTCTTTCTATATTTCTCTTTTCTGCTTTGTGACTGGCCCTACTTTCCAAGCCAAATTGTGAGTCTTGATTTCCAGAGAGATCAATAGTTTGTTAATTCATTCTACTGGTTATCGAATAGCAGAACCTTCAGAAAAAAGTGTCAGTACATGTCATCTCTGTCTGAGACTCTGGGCTGCTGAGAAAAGAAGAGCCCTTCAAGGACATCCCATCTCCGTGTATCATCAGGATCCCTGCTGAGATGAGTCTCTAATTCCCAGTTCTGAATTGACCTGAAGTTTCCCCAAAAAATCTCTTTCCCACTCTGTCCACCATTTATCTTCTGCTTCTCTCTAATGCCATTGGGAAAACTCTCTTCCTCCAGGAATAAAGTATAACATAGGTTTTGTTCCTACTGCCTGCCAGGTAGTGTGCCTTGTGCTTTATGTAGAGTAGTTATTATAGACACAGCTCCCTGATGGCAGAGCCATGTAGGCAGCCCACTAATTTCTGCCCCCACATCTCACTGAGAAGCCACAGTGAAGGAGCTGCAGAGCGTGGGTTGGAGTGCAGGCAGAGAGCACCAGCAGCAGCTATCTGGATCCCACCATACTGATGCAGTCCTGAGACCTGTTAGGCTGAGGAAGGCCAAGGCCTTCTGACCTATCACCCTCAGTGCCCCACCCAGGGCTGGTGAGGACACCCGCTCCACACAGCACTGCAGCCTGGAACCCCCAAGCATTCACAATCTGATGACATCAACCTTCTGCCTCTTGACAGCACCAAGAAAATGGAAGTGGGAAGACCTTAATGGGATTACAAGGCAAACCAATCACAATAGTACTTTTCCAAAACCTGATTATCACAAATTTGGACCAGTAGACTTGACCCAAGTGTTAAACCCGTAGACTAGCACACTCAAGCTGGAAACCCTTCTTGGGTATCCACTCACCCTTAGGAGTTTTGTTTCTATTCACACTGAAGTAAATCCTACTCTTATACTCACTCATTCTTGCCTGTGGATTTCATTCTTTAAATTCTCAAGACAAGAACCCAGAAAGAAGAATTTGGTGGTGAACTGCTGGTGTCCACTGCAAAACTGGAGGGTGTAGCCCACCATTAAGATCTACAACATGTTTCTCAGCTGCAGAGGCCTGCAGCTTAGGCATACCCTCACCTGCCAGTAGAAGTGGAGAAAGTTTATCTCAAACTCCAGTTTCCCCTTCTCTACTCTATATAAGGAACTGATCATCAGAGGAGCAAGTGGTGTGCTCAGCATTACACAGCAACACAAAGCAAAACAGGGGTTATAACTCAGCTTGGTAGATGCTAAACTGGTATTAATTCCAGGGCTTTAAACAACCTAGGCAAGAGCTCTCACTAAGCTACATCCTCAACTCTTTTTTAATTTTAATTTTATTTTGAGACAAGATCTCACTAAGTTGCCCAAGGTGGACTTAAACTTGTGATCCTACTGCCTCAATCTCCTGAGTTCCTGGGATTATAGGCATGTTCCACCACTGCCAGCTTAAATTTGTTTTTGTCAGACATTTATTTCACATTTTAAAAGTAATGCATTCATAGAGAGGTGGACCAAAATAAAACCGCAAACCTCCCTAGCACGTCTCCTTCTCCTCGGCTTCACTGATGCAGAGCTTGTCACAACTAGCAATTTGGGATTTATTCTTTCTATATTTTCTCCAGGCACATACATAAGTAGGCAAATATGTATTCTCTTATTTTAATGAGTATTTTATATATTATATATATGAAATATTATTATATATGCATATATGTTTTTATATATGCATAAAATATTTTTTAATTTAAATAATGGATCAGCACACCCTCAAATTGAGCTTTACATTGCTATTCCCCCATAGTTATTGAACGTATTTCTTAATGATTTATAGTTTGGATTTTAAGACTCTCCCAAAGGCCCATGTGGTGAAGTCTTGTTCCCCAGGGTGTGGAGATGGAGCCTAGTGGGATTTCCTGAGAGCATTAGGAATGTGTCCTGAATTGGGCACTTGGTCCCCGTTCCTTCTTCTTCCTCTGTCTTGCTTCTTGGACATGGAATAATTTTGTTCCATGACATACTCCCTGCCTTTGCCATTTGGAACCCACCAGAGGCCTAATGGCAACATTGACCTGATCATGGTCTGTAACCTCTGAAACTGTTAGTCAAAATAAAACTGTTATTTTTATAAGTTTATTATATCAGGTATTTTTATAGTAACAAAAAACTAACACAATTATATAATTTACCACAGAATAAATGATTAAAATATTCATTCATTCAATTATTGCCCGTGGTCATTATAAATAATGTTACTATGTTTATGCATGTGTCTTACATTCTGGTATCTTTCTTTCTGTAGAATAGATTCCCCAAAGTAAAAGTATATGTGTATATTCATTTTAATAGGAATTTTCAGTTAACTTTCCAAAAGTTTTCCATCAATACTCATTTCCTTATACCATGGCCACTACTGGATATTATATATTCATCATTTTTTTTTAAACTCAGGGCAAAAATGGCCTCTGTTCATTTTTGTAAAACAATTTTATTTCAGCACAAGAACAACTTCCATGGAAAATTTGTTTTGTTGTCAGAAAAGTAAGTGTGTATGTATGTGTGTTTTTGTGTTTGTATGAATGTAAAAGGTAGAAGAGATAAGCAGCTGCTTAAACTCAAGAAAAACAGTATGTGTGATGATAGAGGTTTAATTTCTAGACACCTGTCTCTCACTGAACAGCCAAAAGCTGGGTCTCTGTCCTTGTCTGTGAAATTAGGAAAATAATCAGACCCTTCACTAGAAAAGGGAGGGTAGAAAGATTAATGAGTTCATATCATTAGCACATTTGGAACTCCCTAGGAAAATATTCTTCAGAAATTCAATATGTCTTATCTTTATTCCATAGATTACATAATGTAATTTCAGTGTATGCAGTACCCATTTTCTAAAGAGCTCTAAAAATTTCACTGTGTGCATAAAAAGAATCTCATTTTAAAAATCCATTGCACCTATTATGTAAGATGAATATCATCAGTAGATGTTTCTCAGCTTTATTCTCCTAGCAAGGGGATATGACAATCTCAATTTAGTACATTTCTAATTCTAGGACTGTTCCTTAGGAGATATTGCATTCTAGAGTCCTTGAGAGGAAAAAAAAATAAAAGACAGTATAAGAGATGGTGAAAAGAGATCAAAGATATTCAAATGGTGTGTTTTCTAATGGGGATGGGGAAGTGTCCAGTTGATAATAAAACATTTCCCTCACACAAGGATGTCCAACCAGTGTACTTTCTTTCAAACTGGTGTTTTTCTTAATTGGTGCACTATAATTATACATAGTGGTAGAGTTCATTATTACATAGCTGTGCATGCACACAATAAAACAATTTTCTAGCAGGGCTTTTAAAATAAAATATATAATCCATTATTTAAAAGCTGCCCAGAGAAATAAATTGCAACAATCTCCACAAGTATTTTTCCAAAGTCTAACCTCCCATTGTTGATCTGTCATTTATTTAATACATTCAATCAATTTCCATGCTGTTTTCATTGACTGTGTTCTTTGTCTACCTGATTTCTAATTATTTAATTGAAGGAATTTTTGTCTTATTTAGTCCTACTGTAGAGAGGAACCATTCAGTCCAGCTTTCCTTACATTCAGACTCATGTAAGGTATTTCTTCTGTGGTTTAAATTCAGAGATTGACACTTTCCTAGGCTGTCTTTAAAATGAGTCATTCATTGATGGTTGGGTCCCCCAGGAAGCAGAGGCCAAGATGGAGTTAAGATTGCTAAAGTTTAGCAGATAGTAACACCTGAGAAAAGAGAAAGGGATGATGTATGACTGGGTAGAGAGAGCTGTCAGTCTGGGATGAACCTAAGCAAGTGTCTACATGGGGAGGAATACAGCAAAGCTGAATCCTTCTATGGGCAAAATTGGCAGGCCTTGATACCATAGCCTTGCTTAATCACTGGCTAGGAGTCCTCCAAGAAGAGCTACAAACCTGAGGAGGATCCAGAAGGCACTAAAAGCTAGAGGCTGTCAGCTAACCATTCTTAAGCTGAGAAATTTGCTTATCTTGAAGGAGAATCTGAGCAAAGCCTCTCACCGTCCATCATGGCATTGCAGCCTACACCATCACTACCCTACCCATATCTCAGCAGTCACCCTTTTCATGCATATTAATGACTTCCAGATGCAGGAACCTGGGATGTGTCATTGCATCACATCTGTGACATGCTTGGTCAGTGTGCCTTCCAGGGAGAGTACTAGGGATTTGATGCCCAAAGCAGTCCTCAGTCAATGAAAGAAGGTAATTGGAGGAAAATGATCCATCTTCTTCTCTCCTTAGATTAGATAGCTCTCATATGTTCTATACAGTCTCTCAAAGATCTGCAGAGGAATAGAGCTACAACTTTCTGCAGCATTCACCTGTTGATGGATGCATTCTGATTGACATCTTGTCGTTCCCGTTCAATTTCTCTATTGTTCTACAGCACCTCTTGGGATCACCTCCCAAATAAACTACAAAGATTCAAGTTCTTATCTCCCAGCCTGCTTCCTTGGGGAAATTTAGCCTAAGATAGGTACCTAGCACTATATATGATTTATAGGATTCTACTCACTGATCAAATGTGAGTCTATGAGTTCAGAAACATAGAAGATACTGGGTAATTGATCCTAATAATCCTGAGGAGGTCAGATAATTTGGTAAAGCTTACTCAATGAATAGATAAAAGAAATAAAACCCAAGAGTTCATATCTTGCATTTTGAGTTGAATGGATTCTAGTTATATGTTGTTCTTTATATAAATGTCCTGTGTGTTTTTTGTAAATAGTTTCATCACTTTCTACTGAGTTTCTACAATAACACCACTTCACATCTCATGCCTTTGGATTTTAAAAATACTTTCATGTATTGTATTCCATATTTTTACAGCAACTCTCCCATATTGCTAGAGATTTGACCACTTTATTATGAGTAAACTAAAATTTAGAAAATGTGTTTTTATTTGCATATGTAAAGTTATTAGTAATTAAAAGAGGCAGGACTCAGATCCAGATTTTCTGGTTCTAAATAAAATCTTGTTAGAGTTTCTTAAATCTGCACATGGGCAAGAGCGATTATTTTCTCCTCTTTTCCGCCTTTTTTAAAATTAGCATAATCAAGTTATATGTTCTACATATGCACATTTTGATGTTGCTGTATTTGCATTTCTCTAATCTCTATGTAGAACTAATACATTAATAAATAGAAAAAAGCAAACTCACAAGCAATACAAATAACTATTAGTTTTGAATTTCTTATTTCTTATTTATTTTAAAGTTTTTCTTAAATTTGTTTATTTATTCTAAAATAATTTATTTAAATTTATTTATTCTACATGACAACTGAATGCATTTCAATTCATTGTGCACATACAGAGCACAATTTTTCATTTCTATGGTTATACACAAGGTAGAGTCACACCATTCATGTCTTCATACATATACTTACAGTAATGATGTCCATCTCATTCCACCATCTTTCCTACACCCATGCCTCCTCCCTTTACCTCCCTCTCCTTTGCCCTATCCAAAGTTCCTCCATTTTTCCTTACCTCCACCCCATTATGGATTAGCATCCTTATACCAGAGAAAACATTCAGCCTTTGGTTTTTTGGAATTGGCTTACTTCACTTAGCATGATATTCTCCAACTGCATCCATTTTCCTGCAAATATCATGATTTTATTCTCTTTTAATGCTGAGTAATATTCCATTGTGTGTATATACCACAGTTTTTTTATCCATTCATCTATTGAAGGGCAACTATGTTGATTCTAAAATTTAGGTATTGTGCATTGTGCTGCTATAAACATTGATGTGGCTGTCTCACTGTAGTATGCTGTTTTTAATTCCTTTAAATTTCTTATTTACTTTATTACTCATTACCTTCTTACTAAGTTACAATTCAAGGAAAAAAGAAATGAAAGAACATAATCCAACAAAGAGTCATCTGAGTAATCTACACAATAGAAAAAGAAATCATTGAAAAGTATCCCTACTTCAGAGCTGTATGACGAAAAGCCATAATTATTCAGTGTGTACCACTATAAACCATTATAGGAATTTTAAAGAGTTCTTGAAAAGCAATCTTTTCACCTCATTTCCATCTACAATTATTTAATCATATAGAATTCAGTGTCTTCCATGTATGAGAACTTGGAGGGTAAAAATGAAGAACATTAAATTATATTTTGAAAGGGAAAAAAATTTATTTCAAGTTTTAGCTGTGGAAATTAAGGCCGGTTGTTTTCTTCAGAACAAACTGAAATATGAGCAGAAATGAGTGGTATGAATATGAATACAAAATGAGAAACACTGACAAAAGAAGTCAATCTCTCGAATCCTAATCAGCTGGAGTAGTCTATCTGACTGTGGAAGTTGTCCATTGGGCTCTTGATTGTGTAGACTCCTCCCAGAGCTTTGGAGTTGGTGCCTGAGTAGGGGAGGGGACCACAACAGAGGAGCAGTCTTCTAGATTCTTGTCCTGAGAACTGACAACAAAATGATCCAAGGCTAACGTCCTTCCAGAGAAATAGAGACTTCCTTTTGGTATAGGCTAAGGAAACCTAAGGAAATAAGAATGTTTCACCCTTACAGGAAAGCCAGATCTATATGAGCTAATTCCAGTCATTTTAAACCAGCAATAGTACTCAGGGGAATGACCAAAAAAGCATGAATTGATTAAGATAAAAAGAACCAGTGTTCCCTTAATGTATTTCTTGTCCTGGAAGGTCCTGATAAAACTGCCTGGGTCTGGGTCCCTGTCTGAATTCCAAGATAATGGTTTTGGATCTCTGACCTACAGCTCCACCTCCATGTTTCAGAAATCACAAACAGAACAGATCCCAGTGCATCTCTAGCACCTCTATCCTGGTATCTGCCTGTCATGCCTGGTTACCTAGTGGCCTAGTAAGTTCCCCTACACTCCTATGGGAATTTCAAGACAATCCTTAACAGTGAATCCAAGGAACCATTCAACCTACAGAAATAAAGAAACCTTACATTTTCCTCATCTCAAGTATATTATTTAGTTGTGCAGTCACAGAACTGATCCTTGAGTTGATTCAGCCAGAAAAGGATATGAAGATTTTCCAGTGTAAGAAACATTTGGGCAGAGCCTGCTCTATAATCAGGCTCCTTTTTGGTAAGCAATACTTTGTGGAAGATATACTTCTGTATTGAAAAGTCAGTGCATTTGCCAAAGGTTCAATTTAAGTCCAAAGCTGTCTCTAACCAATTGGCTGTGAATATTGCTCCCCAAACCTGACTATAGCTTTCAGAAAAAGCAGGATTTATCTGTACAATCTAAATAACAACAATGTAGAAATCCCAGCCACTTCAATTTCATTACTTTTGGTACGATCACTATCCTCATTGAAAGCTAAAGCTACACTGAAAGAAAGAATCACTTGGGCCATATCTCCCTCCAGTCATTCCTTCTTTCCATGTAGCTTTTGCTACAATGATGATAATCCCATACATTTTATAGAACCTGAGAGTTCTCTAAGTGCTCTCCTGCACATTCTCTACATCTTTAGGAAGGCATGTTGAAGACAATTGTTTACCTAAAAGATAAAGAAAACAAGGATCATAGTTAAATAACTTGCCTCAAATCACAGTTATCATATGGAAATATTTGGATTTAAAGCAACATTTGACTAACCCCCAAATTCTCATTATTTACAGGAAACTGAAGTATGATTTCAGAGACCAGTCTAGAAATCACTGCTTCAAATTCCACAGGACTCTTTGTATTACACTATTTTAGTTTGCTTTTTCACTGAATGACTAAAAGATCTGACCAGAACAATTATAGAGGAGGAAAATTTTATTTGAGGGCTCATGGTTTCAGTGATCTTAGTCCATAGTAGTCTAGCTCTATTCCTAAGGGATTGAGATGACACAGAGCATCATAGCAAAAGAGTGTGGCAGAGGAACTCAGCTCAAATGATGATCAGAAAGCAGAGAGAGCGACTCCACTTGCCAGATATAAATATATACCCCAAAGCCATGCCCCCAATCTACACCCCCTCTAGTCACACCTACCACTTCAATTATCACTCAGTCAATCCCTAGAAGTGGGTTAATTCACTAATTGGGTTAAGACTCTCACAACCTAATCATTTGTCCTCTGAACTTCTTGTATTTTCTTACACATGACCTCACATCCAAACCATAACATGCACACAGCAGATGCTCAGTGAATTTCTATATATTTAAATTTGCGGACATATAAAGTTTTAAGTTTTCATAATGAGGAACTAGTCATCAATTCAGTGTTTATAGAATTCAGGTAATGGAAGTATTAAAAATAAATAAAACAATAAAATCCTTATGTAAAATAACTGTAATAACTTTAGAGATATTTCTCTAATATGGACAATAGAAACTTATTAGTCAATCACAGTTTGATAAAATTATCTCCAAAGATAATCACGTTTTTTGCCATGAGCTTTGTTGTTCACAAATCAAGCTTCTCTTATCAAATAGGTTTCTTGGAGTTTTAATATAGAAAATAAAATCCTAGAGGACTATTAAAAATCCTTCTCTTTTGTCTGCATACCTCCCCAAAGACCATGTATCCAATTATCTATAAAACTTTACCAATTCAAGATATAGGTGGAATTCATCCACACAATATTTCCATGGTGGGATGTTAGTTTGATAGTAACTGAACCTGTCAAAGAGTATGTGTTTTGTTTCTATCTAGTCTTCCCCAGAGAAAATAGCCTAATACATCTTGTTCAGATCCATGAGAACATCATAGACCTTCTAAATCAGGCCAACCCCACCTTCTTCTCCCTGGAAGAATTTCTAACATCAATGTCTAAACCAACATTTCCTAGTGTTTTTAGACATGTACTGGTGGCACTGTGATTGTTCCATTTTGAGTGAGAAGTCATTATCTCTCAACTTCATTTACTGGTGGAAATGTTCCCAAAAAAATAAATAAAATGATTCATGATAAATTCTTATGTTATAGCAGAATAACGATGCTAGAAACTAAACTGCCAAGTTACCAGAGGGAAGAGCTTTTAACCGTTTACCTCTGGTTCTAACATGTTGTAGGAAACATTGAAGAATCAGCAAAAGCTTTATTTAGCCTAACAGGAAAAAACACTAATATTTAGACTTCTTGTCATATTCAATTTTAGTTTCCTAACACGTGGGCAATTTTGCTTTATTTCTCTACTCTCAGCAAAGAGCAATTACCTTAGCCAAAAGTTGTTTTTGTGAAAGGTTATTTTGATGGTCGTGGTGAAACTGCTAAAAATAGTCTTGCTTTCAGAACTGGGAAAGGAAAAAGGCTTTATCAAACTCAGAAAACAGTTGTATTATTGAATCAAAATTTCAATACAATGTTAGACCTTTGGAAATTCTAGATAAAGATTCTGCTTGAAATAAAAAAGACAAACAAGAGACAACCCCAAAATCTTCATGAAGTGAAGAAAGAAAAATATCAAACAATTACATGTTTTTATTATTAAGTTTTTCTTTGTAAAATGTCCATGAATTTAATTGCTTTTAAAAGAATTATTAAAGTCTTTACTGGGCTCTCATTAACATGGCTGAGATCCACATACTGACTTCATTCTTTGACTACTAATTCTACTCTTCATCTGAAGAATAAATCACAAATACGGGAGTCAAATAAAATGGGAACCCTAATTCTGGTCTATTCAGGTATTATAATGGTTGAGAGGAGTTGGAAGAAACTATCATCATTTATTGAGCTAATTCTATGTTTTCAAATGAGATTGAGAAATCAGACGTAAAATATGAAAGTACAAGACTTTTAGAAAAAAAAAATAAGGCAAAACCCTTCAGGATCAAGGACCAGGCAAGGAATTCTTAAGGATGAGAACAAAAGTATTATCCATAAAAGAAAAGAAAAGCTAAACTGGACTTTGTCAAAATTAAAATTTCTGCCTTGTGAAAGACACTATTAAGAGAATAAAAACAGAAATGAGAAACTGGAAGAAAATACTTGCACATATCCAACAAACATTTGTTATAAGATATCCAACAAATGACTTGCATCTAAAATATCTAGTCAAAACTCAACAATCAGAATACAAACAACTCCACTAAAATAAGCGCAAAGGATTGAAAAGGATGCTTTACCAAAAAGATTCTAAAGACAGCAAGTAGAAGCATGAAGCATATTCAACACCATTAGCCATTAGAATATGTACATGAAAATCAGAATGAGATACACAGTATACAACTACTGGGGGGAAGACTGTCAATACCAAGTTCTAGAGACAGGGCAGATCAACAGGAACTCTTATGCATTGTTGATGAGGATAATAAATGGGATTCTTAGCTATCTACTCAAGAAAAACTAAAAACCTATGTTCACAAAGGACTTAAAAATAGGTATACTATAGTGTTGTGGCCACATCAATGTTCATAGAAACTCAATTTACAGTAGCTAACTTAAGGAGCAAACCTAGGTATCCTTCCATAGATAAATGGATAAAGGAAATGTGATGCATTTGCACAATTGAGTATTACTCAGCCATAAAGAAGAATAAAATTATGGGATTTTCCAGTAAATGGATGAAATTGAAATAAGTGAAATAAGCCAATCCCAAAAAAACAAAGGCCAAATGTTCTTTCTGATATGAGATGCTGACTCACCAGATTGTAGAGGTGGGAATGGGGGAAATAAGGGGAAGCGGGGGTGGGAATAGGAAAGGCAGTAGAATGAATCAGACATAATTTTCCTATGTTCATATATGCATACACCAACAGTGTAACACCACATCATGTACAACCATAAGAATGGGAATGATGTATGGACGACGTGTCAAAATACATTCTCCTGGTATGTATAACTAAAAAGAACAACAAAATAAAACCTATGTTCACACAAAAACTTTTATACAAATATTTACTACAATTTTACCCTCAAATATCCTTGTAAAGATTATGTTAGTGGGGCTGGGGTTGTACCTCAGTGGTAGAGTCTTGCCTTGCATGCGTGAGACCCTGGGTTTGACCCCCAGCACCACATAAAAAAATAAACAAATAAAAATAAAAATATTTTTTAAAAGATTATGTTAGTAAACTTTTTGTTGCTGTGACCAAAATATCTGACTCAAACCACTTGCAGGAAAAAAGGTTTATTTTGGCTCATGGCTTCAGTCCATAGTCAGGTGGCTCCTTTGCTCTGGGTCTGAGGTGAGGCAGAACATCATGGCAGAAGGTGGGGCAGAGGAAAGTGGCTCAGTCAGTGGAAGCCAGGAAGCAGGAGACGAGGAGCGGGGACACCAAGGAAAAGATACAGTTCCCAAAATTACGGCCCAGTGACCTACTTCCTCCAACTGTGTATCACTGGCCTTCTGTTTCCACCACCTCTCTGTAGACTATTCAGCTATCAATGGAATAATCCAATGATGACATCAGAACCCTCCAGACCCAGTCACTTCCAGAGCCCCACCTCTGCATATGGCTGCACTGGAGACCAAGTAGTCACCACTCTTTATATCCAAACCATAATACAGGTGAATGGACATTAAAACTTGCATATATCTGACAACAAACTGTTAACTGACACAACACCATAGATTACTCTTAAGGCCATTATACAGAGTGAAAGAAGCCAGTATCAAAAGACTATGATCCTATTTATATCACATTTTCAAAAAGCCAAAACTATTGTAAGGACATACAGTTAGACTACATAGAGGGCAAATTAGTGGCTTCCTGGAGTTAAGAGTAGAAGAGACCAAGATCACTCAACTAAGAGGTGACTAACTTCATATTTAAATCAAGTCAGTCCAGCTACAGAGTTTGAGTTTCCAACCAGAGTATACTACTCCTTTCTAAACTTACCTATTTGAACCTTAAAGATAAAGATCCCCATGCAAATTTCTTGGCTAGACTTTACTAAGTCTTTTCTTCTACTCAGCTTCACGATTGATTCCTCCTTTTACTGAAAGTAAATTACTAGGGATCAAACATTTTAATAATCTGAGCATATTTATTTAAACATACAAAAATAGTATGTATGATAAAGTGTCTAGATCTAAAAAGGAGACCATCCACCATCTCCATATTATTGACATAAGTTAGATCTTAATGAATTTGATCCTTTGTTGTCCTACTGATTTGTGAGGGAAGGATACATACAGTATTATTGTTGAAAGTTCATGTGAGGGGCTGGAAATATAGCTTAGTTGGTAGAGTGCTTGCCTCATATGCACAAGGCCCTGTGTCCAATCCTTAGCACCACACAAAAAATAAATAAATAAAGGTTCATGTGAAATCACTTTGTGCCAAAAAGCAGAACAATTATTTATCTTTTCTTTTGTTGTTATCCAACAGATGGGGGGTGGGGTGGGGGAAGAACTGGTGGAAAAAGTATTCTTCATTTTAGATATTGAAACTCCTTCCTCGAATATTTTTTTGTAGTTGATACTAAAATTATTTGTATCTTTTCACTAATTCAGTAAGGAAAACAAATTATTCATATCTGGCTTATCCCTCCAAAACTAATATAGAGAAATACAAAGACAAAATTATATATATATTACTAAGAATAAAATCTGTCATTCTGTCTCAGCAACAAAAAAGTTATGTTTGCATATTTCCACAGCATAACCTATACTTCAAGTCCAGAAAAATGGGGCTAAGCACCTCATCTGAAATAATACAGAAGGGCTCAAGCAATGATAGGAATTTTAGCTTCAGGATGTAGTAGTAAACCATGGAGGCAGGAAGAAATTAAAGGAGCATCACAGAAATAAACAATAGGAAAAAACAAGGGGGACAGATCTGGCAGCTGAATGACAAATTGACAAAGCAAGTAAATCTTGGGACAGGCTCTGGAACTAGTGCATCTACTTGGTGGGTATTAGTGGTAGATTTTCCCCTCTGTCTCTTTAAATAAAGAGATAATATAATGATTTCAACATATTGAATAAAGTCTGAGTCACTATCTATATTATGTATATATATATATGTATATACATATATATGCCACTATATATTATGCATATATATGTATATATATATATATACATATACACATATATGTTATATTTATAGTATATATACTATAAATATTATGCATGTATACATACTATAGCATATATATGTATATATACTATAGATGCTATAACATATATTCTATATATACTATTATATACACCACAAATACTATTATATATGTTATATTTTATATATATGCTATTATATATGTATATACTGTAAATATTATATGTATGTATATATAGTATTGATATTAACCAAATTAGAAAGGAAATCCTAACAGGTCTGATTCCCTCATGTATTCTGGGCTGACTGAGAGATTCCTACAGTTTCCCCCACCCCAGAGAAAAGGGACAATCAAGATATACCTGAAAAATATGTACATCATAACATCCCTTTGCCTGCACCCCCACAATGACTTCTCATTACCCTTAGAATAAGAACCAATTAAAACAGTTCAGTCTAGCTATCCAAGATAAAAATAATAATGATAATAATAAGATGGCCTGTTACATAAATGCATTTCTAGAACGAGGAAACAGAATGAAGAAGCAATTTCCTTTGACAAGCCTGTTTGTGACTGGTATGTGGTATTATAGAGTAGTTAAAATGATGCAGGTGACTGTAGCAAAACCAAAATATTAAAACCATTAGCCTGCTACAGGCATTCGATTATGCAATATTTATTAATCAGGATTATCAACGAAGAATGAACAGTTTTCAATTAAATGCTTCCTTCAACTAATAGCTCCCAGCTTTTCTCATTATATGAGAAATATATACCTACAAATAGTATAATACATTTCTTTTTATAATTCAGCCTTTTGAATTTATATGCATTGTCCCTACAGCATTAGCCAGAGGCACGGGCAGAATAAAGAATCCACTGCCTGCTTATTTGAGCCCTTATAGTGTAGAATATCTGAGTGTGTCTTCCAGAGTCCTCAGCATGAGGTGGAGAAAGGGTCCTCAGGCCCCTCGGCCTTCCCACACAGCTCTTATCGATTGAAACCCACTTTGCAGCTGGGGGATTATTTTCTCATGCTGAGTTTCAGAAACAC
This sequence comes from Marmota monax, assembly GCF_021218885.2. Taxonomy (NCBI): domain Eukaryota; kingdom Metazoa; phylum Chordata; class Mammalia; order Rodentia; family Sciuridae; genus Marmota; species Marmota monax. Next base: position 11,373,714 of record NW_026693245.1, read on the forward strand.
TATGGGGCTTCTCAGCTTCCTCCTGGATCCACATCAAACATAGTAAAGCCTCTCTCAAGCTGTAAATGTTTGCCACATGGCATTAGCATGCTACACGTGGTCCCAAACACTTCCTGTTCCCTACCAGTCTGAGTAGGAAGAAATGTTCACATTTATGATTCATGAAGGGCTGCAGGATAGTTCCAACGTTCTTTGAGATTTCTTTTCCTTTCTCTGATCTGCTGTAACTCCTCGGAGTTTACATGCATTCAGAAACCAAAATAAATAAATGCATGATGAAAGCTGAATGGGAAAGGAAGACTCCCACATGTATTCACAATCTATAGGAGACTAAACTGGTGCGTCCTCTCTGAAGGGCATTGTGTTACTTGTATCAAAAGTCCTTAAAAATAGCTTATTTTAACCAGGTAGTCTCATTTCTAAGAATACATCTTAAGGAAATAATCAAGACGATTGTAAAAGATGTATATTTCAGGATATTCATTACAAGATTATTTATAATAACACACAATAAAAAAAAACAACCAACTAAATATCAACAACCAACAGTAAGAGATGTCTTAAATAAATGGTGGTATTTTCCTGCCAAGGATAGTCTGTAGCCACTTAAAATCTTGATGTAGATCTGATTTTATTGACATATTAAGATATGCTATGCTACCAATTTTTAGGATTATAGAATAATAATTTGAACTAAAATAGTAGTTTGTTTCCATTGAAGATTTTAAATTGTATGTACATTTATAGTTGTACAGGAAACTTTGACAGGATTATATGTACTCAAACAGATTATTTTTAGGTATGGTAGATTTTTTTTTATAGCAAGAATATTTCCTTTTACAATGAGAAAATAGTAGCTGTTTGACCTGGTAGTTTTTCTACCAGGAAAACAAGAGAGATTGCTTTGTCTCTTCACTTCCAGACTTCTGACTCACAATCAGAGTCATTTATCCAGATAAATGATAAGCTTCTGTTACTTCTTGTCAATAACATGGTTCTGGAAAGCCTTTGGGGTGGTTGAACCACTGACCCAAAGGCCCAAGTGACTCTGGAATTGAGGAGAAATCTGGATTATAAAAGGCCCCTTGAATGATTCATGTCTATTCCAAAAGCTGTCACTCACAGCCACAAGTATTTAGGTATGTACAGGTTGGTGTGGTGGTGGAGAGCTGCCTGGGCACATTCATACTTGTCACTGTAGGAGGCCCCTCCAGGGTGCCTAGGCAATAGGGAGCCATCAAACCCTCTGGTACGGTGCAAATGATTTTTACCTCACAGGTTCCTCATGGATTCTCAAGGAACAGCTTCCTTACACAGATATAACAGGCCCAGGTTATGTTCTACTACACAAGGTTCCTGTGCATACCTGTAATCATTCCCACAAAATTTCAGTTGTCGATGCTGTACCTTAAAGGGCAATGGTAATGACACCTTTTCTCTGTATCTACATTAGGTACAGGATCATAAAACAGATTTTTTTTGCATAAAATTGCTTTGCATGTATCAAAACAAATCAGTGATAATTTAAAGGTCACTAATCAACCAACTATGAAACTAAAATAAATAATTTTCTAGCTATTTAATTTCTCTTGGTGCTATTTATTCTAACATTGCTTCAGAGAAAACTATGCAAAATTTTAATGAAGAAAATTAGTGTTATTCCTATAGAAGGAACTTATTATATTTCCAGATTTTAAAAGAAATAATGCCATGAAGTCTACCCTCATCATTTTACAAGGGGTCACATTCAAATCTAGATATATTTTGGTTTTCCTTATTTGATGCTCTTAAGTGTGGTGTTTTATAGCATGTTAAAGCTTGAACTTAAATAATTCTTATCTCTCATTGCATATGTCAAGCAGTCATACCATAAACCCCCAAATCAATATACTAGGTTGACAGATGTGAAATTGCTGATATTTGACTTTCTGTCAAAATAAGTGAATGTCTAACTATAAAAGATATTTAGTGAATATATCACATAGTCAGAATTGTATTTGGTTAAGATATGATTTCATACTCCATCTATATTTTGCCTTTTCAATCACTTCTACCTCAAAAAGACTACAGACTATTCCATAATTTCAATCTTATGTGTGGGTATTTTGGGAGAGAACAGCAATAGCTGGTCCTAGGGTGGAGATGAGTTCTGTTGTTAGCTGCTCACCCTACCCACATCACAGAGCAGTAGCCCTGAGCCTTCCCAGGACCCATCAGCTATACTACTCATTATAAAGTAAAAATGATACTGCATTATTAATCTATTCATCAATAGCCAGTCTTTCTGGTAAAGCTCCTTTTTACCCTGTGCATTCTATTCTGCACAGTAACTCTATAGTTGTTACTCTAATTCTGTCCCTGGAACTCATGTTTTTTCCCTATCTATAATGAGATTTCAGAATGGTTCACGGACAACTGAATATATTTAACAATGTGAAGTACTCTTATTGGAACCAGAAGCTGTCAAGCAGGCCAGTTTTCAGTTTGAACTCTCTAAGTCTATTGACTTTATTTATTTTTTTTTGTAAAGCATTTAACATTATTACAGCATCAGGTTTTCTTAGATGTCCACTAGAATCTGGTAGAAGTGGCTTCCAATCTCAGGCATGAAGGAGAAGCCTAGACCAGGATCCCCTTGCAGCTTCTGCAGCTTCTGTTGATCTTTGCACATCCTCAAGGGCCCCTGATTCTCTGGCTCCTCTTATTGATACAAAAAGAAGGGCACTGCAGAACCTGCAGTTCTGGCATAGTAGCTGCTGTCCCAAGGCATGCTTGGCCAGAAAACACAGACTTCATTCTTATTGCTTTTAGAAACAGTTTGCAGCTGAGACTTCGGAATCCTGCTGACTTCAATGAAGCTACCCTGATGAGTAAATACCACTCTGACTGTGCTTCAGACCCTTACCCAGCTGCCCCTCCAAGTCCAACAGGAGGCTCTCAGCAAACAGATGAAAGAGTAAAGATCCATGGTTACCAACTCACTGCCATTTTAACAGAGTTCAAAGTTTCACCACCGTTGCCCAGCCTTTAGTGGAAATTGAAAGGAAAAGGCAACATTGACAAAATATGGCTCAGATGTATTTTTGTTTAATACGTTCTCAAATATTTGCTTTTGCTCAGATTCTCCAACAGTTTCTCATCATGCTCAAAATAAAGAATTTCCTGTTGTCAAGTTTGCTGCTCCTCTGAGTTTTTGCTATCAATAGAGGTACCTCTGTGGAGCTTTAACAGGGTATCCTCCTGCACCCTCATGATTGCATACTTTAATCAAGTTTGCTTAAACACTTCTCCTCAGAAACTCCTTTGACACCTTGCTGGTTTAAAATTCACCCACTGATTCATCTCAATTTATTTCATGTTGCTTCCTTGCTCAAACATTCTGTTAATTGAACATCTACTTTCTATTTCCTTCATTTAAACAGAAACCCCATGAGAGCGGATGCTCTCTCTTTGGTTTGTCACTCTATTCTCAGTGCCTGCAATGCTGCCTGGTACATACAAGCACTGCTTAATAAATGAATGCTGAATAAATGATCTATTGCCCAGAGTTGGGTGCATGGATAGAAGGCTGCTATATTCAGACAAATATGAGCAGCTGATCATTGTTCTCTTAAACTTTTTGGACAAATGTCAATATTTTAATGTAGTTAGAATGGAAAGCATTTTGAAACACGGGTGCCTTTTAAGCCAGGTAGTTGTGGAAGGTCTTTCTGAGGAGACTTTAAACAAACTTAATTCAGGCATGCAATGATGAGGGTGTCAGAGGGAGCCCTGTTAGAGTTGCACAGAAAGTACTCTAAAAAGAGCAAAACCCCAGAGCAGCAGCAAGTTTGACCAAAGGAAAGATTTTGTTCTGAGTGTGATGAGGGGGAGGAAAGAGCTGTTTGAAGTAGGGATTCATTCTTGACTTACACTGCGATATTGCAAGAAATGAATGTCACAAGCAGTGCTGGAGGAGTGGCTCAGCAGAGCATTTACCTGGCATGCCTGAAGCCCTGGGTCTAATCCCCTGAACCTGGTAGGTAAGTAAGTAAGTAAAATAAAAAACAAGTGCAGTTCTGTGTTGAGACTCCCAAAGTACTTTTCACCACCCAGAGAAGCTTTAGTATATAACCATTTATAAGTTGAACCATATTCTCCCTTGTTTTGTCATTTGGAGGTGGGGCCTTTGGCAGGTGATGAGATCATGTGGGTGGAGCCCTTATGAGTGGGATCAGTACTCTTCTCAAAGAAGTCCCAGAGAGCAGCTTGGCCCTTTCCACCACATCAGGACACAGGCAAGAGACAGCCCAGCTGGCTGCAACCAGGAAGTGGGCCCTCTGTGACTAGGAGCTCAGATTTTTAAGAGAAAATTTTAGTTTAAGAGAAGATTTTATTAAGATTTGATTGTAGCTAACACTTCCATTCAGGGAAAGTTTTCAAATGAATATTCTTATTAATTAATATTCAAATTAATATTCTTATTAATATTCTTATTAACCAGAAGTTTTTACTCATTTCTTACTGTTGAAAATCATCCTGGACTATTGGGTACTTGAAAGAATAATGACTTAGAAACCTGAGGTTGTGAGTTCTGACCTGGATCCAGGTGATCTTAAGCAATGCATTTGTCTGCTGTGTACCTTACCCTCTCACGTATAAAATGAAAGATGCATTGACATGATCAACACTATATTGCTGGAATACATGCAATTCAGTAGAAATGTTTTCCTCATTCTCAGACAATGCAGAGTATAGTAAGGGCTTTGGGGTCACTAATGTGAATATTTGTAATTGAGTAATTGTCATTGGGTTGAATGCATACAAATGAGAGAAAATAACTCAGATTTTTTTGCTTTGCTTTTTTGAAGCTATAATAGTCATATTTTATGTTTCTCTAAATTTCTTTTTATTAATTCTTATCATTTTTAACTATGTGAGCAAAAATCAGTGGTTCTCAACTGGACACTATTTGGGCCCCAATGAGACTTTTGGCAACACCTAGAGAGCTACTGATATCTAGTTAGTAGAGATCAGGTATGTTATTAAACATCCTATGATATAAAGGCTAGACCCCATAGTAGTGAATTACCAAGTCCGAAGTGTCAATAATGCAGAGACAGAAAAACTGAACTAAACAACAATAATATTTGTGTCCTTATCATTTGGACTCTCCCTAAATTCAAAGAACCAAACAAAATTTCAGTTAACAGAGGATTTAATCTAAATGAAACTAAAAAATAATTTATTAGAAACAGATAATAAGTAATGACCTAAAATCAAGCTAGCAAGGAATCAATCAAAACATAAAAACAGATAAATTTTTCTGCTTTATCAACTAGGCTGCAATTTCTGTATATAAGATATTCTTTAAACAAGTCTCTACTATGTTTATGGACGCCAGCCTAAATTTCCTCAAGGTGCTCATGGTTTGTTGATATTTTGTACAGAAGAATTCACATCTGAGTTGTGCAGACCAGCCAATTTTCCACACACAAATCCAATGGAAGCAATTAGAGGGCACATTTTTATTGTAACTTTTTGTCTGTTTTCCTGCATAACTACAGGCTTATCACCAGAAATAACAAAACTATTCACAAACTTGGTTGCAAACTGGGCTGCACATGCCCCAGTTCTCTTGGGCAAAGCCCAGGACTTCTCAGCTATTCTTTCACAACCACCCTACTAAGAAGTGTATATTTCCTGGAACTTCCTCATACTTGTCCCTGCTATTGTGACATAAGTTCTTTGTCAGTCTCAGCTGAAATATGCAAACATCCTTATGATGTCACCTGGGGAACTGATGGACTTGTGAATTGCATGGATTTGCAAACTGTCAATCTTTATATTTAGGATTTAATCTTAGTCATGATGGGCTTGTTAGTTTCACAATTTTAAAAAGCAGATGTTTCCAGGAACATACCCTTGCCTTGTGATGCTACATCACATTCTCTTTTTTCCTATATTAATGCATATGTTAACTTTCATTTTTACATTTGCAAATTTACAAATAACAAAACAGAAATATGCCAGTACTTTCCAACTATTTAGAGAAGTTTCCCCCTGTTCTTTTTAAGCATAGATAATGTTAGCTTTTAAAGAATAAGTCTGGATAGGTAATAGCTTGTCTTTCTTCAGGAAAATTCATGTCATTATAAAAATGTAAATAAATTGTGTAAGTCAAAGCTAAATCCATTATCTCATTAGGTAAGTTTTAAGTTAGAGTTAAAGTCCTTCTCTCTCCTCTCCTCTCCTCTCCTCTCCTCTTCTCTTCTCTCTCTCTCTCCTGTACTTTTGTTTTAGTTTCCACTTTCTGTTTTCTCCCTTCTTTATATCTTTCTATTCTCCTAATTTCTTTTGACTTTGAGAAACATGCCAATATAAAGTCCTAATGTCACAGACATTGCCCTACTCAATGTTAAAATGCAATGGTTGTCACTATTCATCTAAAAAGTAAATTTTAATAATGGAAAATCAAAGAATTATATTGAACCCAGGGCCTCACATGTGCTAGGCAAGCACTCTACCACTGAGCCACAATCCCAGACCCTCTTAATGGGTAAATATTATGGACCAAAAGGTATGGTAATCACTGAAGACTGAGGAATGAATCAAGCATTGTCTCTATCCTCTGGGAACCTATTACATAACAGAGAAAGGCAGATATGCAATATGGAGGTGCCAAAGATTTAGTGGTACTGAAATGGAAGCATGTAATGTGTTCAATGTGAGCAAAAAGGAAAAAAATCAATTCTCTTGAGCAAACAGAAAATACTCCATAGTGCAAAGGTCTCCCAACTAGTGAGACTGGTGATCCTGTTCATACCATGTTGTAAAAGTATTGGGAAAGATTTTGTCATTCCATAAAGCAAAATGGCAATCTCCAAAATTAATCCTACAAACGACTTATATTCTTTGTTGCATAGTTTCCTTTTAGGAAATCCACATTCCCTCAAGACATGGCGTTTGCATGGTATGTTCACAGAGAAAGCTGTCTTTTCTTGGCTCTCAGTGATCCCCAAGCATCTTTGTTAAAGCACTCAAGGGTGAGGGTTAGGGTTAGGGTTAGGGTTATGTTAGGTCATATTTCTTTGCATGTTTCTCTTAACTCCTAGATTGTGAGAGCCTCCAGGTAAGAGAACAATTCTATTCATTTCCCCATCTCATGACATGACAAATCTGTAATGGGTGAGCCACATTTTCATGGAATGGACCAGAAAACCTGAAATACACCTTAAAGAAAACCTGAAATACACAGTAAAGGAATGACCTCCACAACTGTGCATGACAAGAAAACAGAACTCTGGAAATTACAAGCTCCAGAAAAGTGCACCTTGGTGGAAATATGGAAATATATGATGAGGTCATTTCAAGTATGAAAGGTAAAAATTAAATGATATGTGCATATTAATTTAATTGTGAAAAATACATTTTATTTTTTATGTTTGAAGTTCTAAAATGTTCTTAATCTTTCTTTTCTAGTAAAATTGCCTGCATTTAAAAAAACAATTTTCTTGCCAATGAAAAAGATTTACTTATCACATTCCCTTTAATCCTTCTCTTAGTTTTTAAAATAATCGTTTCTTAAATATACTGGTGGATAGTATGTATCTCTCTTAAATATAAAGGTGGAAAGGAAACAGAAATAACTTTTTGAGAGGCACAGTACTGTGAGCTTTATATATTTATGTTAACTCAATTCTCTTTTATTTTATCTAAAAAAATCTTTATAGAGGTAAGGAAACTTAGGCATAGAAAGATCACACAATATATACAAGAAAAAGGTAATTTACCTGACTCTAAAGACTATATTTTTCACTCTAGTTTTCAGATGAGTAAATTCAGCAAAAATAAGACTACATTATCATCACAATGATTTTAGTATATGAGTAACTTCAGCAAAAAAGACCATACTTTCACCATATTTAATTTTTAGTAGATAAGTAAATTCAGAACAATAAACAAATTGTATTCTAGCAAGGTGATTCTTCTGGTTTACAAAATATTAATTACATTGCAGATAAGCTACTACACATTAGCTATACGCCTTTGGGTACTTTTTGGCTGTGGTTCCTTCTGTGATTTGAGAAGGTTACACAGCTTAACTTTCCAGAGACTTTGTTCTGCCTTTAGGTTTTAGGATAGTGCATTGTTCTAAACTGTTAAAAACTGTCTATCCAGAAGCAACTATGCTCATATTGAATAATAGAAATATAATGATCCCCTGAGAAAATCCACTGCCTCAAATTTCGTGGAGATGAGATTATAGAGAATTAGGTGAATACAGACATTGATAGTATTTTATTTCCTGTTACCATCTATGACATGTTTATGTGGTTTCTCTTTGCTTATGCTTACATAATATGCAAAAGGAAGATACACAAAATATAAAATTGAACTAATAGCTAATGTCCTGTCTTATTATATACTTAATATTATACATCTGGATCATTTAAGATAAAAATGGTTTTCCTTAGAAAGAAACATTAATGATAAACTTAAAAGGATTCAGAAAGTATTATTTTACATCGCTCAGACTAAGACACCTGAAATTCAGCAGAATTTAGTGAGCCCTCTTTCTGAGCTCAGTGGAGAGTACGTTGCATTGTTAGTTTCAAGCTGTCTATACTATCATTTAGTTAACATTATAGTTACTATTGACTTTGAATTTTAACTGAAATAGATTTATTTTAAAAGAAAACTTGATAAATTTAGATTGCTTGCCATAGTTACAAACTAAAGATAGAACTAAAGCATATCTCTAATTGTTTTAAATATCTCTTCATGTACTATCTAAAGTCCTATCAAATTCCATCAACAATTTTATCCCTGCAACATTTGCATTATAAAATTCTGAGAGGATGCCCCCCCATGTGAACTTATCAAATAGTCCTCAAATTGCTACAATGTTTCTGCAACTCCTTACCAGCTATATATTATACAATATGATACAAATATATTTTTTTAACCATAGGATTGAAGATTACCAAAAACAAATAAAACAGATATAACCTTAAACATGTCACAGTAACATTATTTCATTAGATTTATTTAGGGTCCTGGTACATCTAAAGATGAATTCAGAAAAGCATCCACTAACTTAACCATTAGCAAAATCACAAAGGTAGCAGTTTGTTTTTGAGAACTCCTTCCTAAATCTGTTTTCTCTTATCTAATCTCATTCTCAACTCTGAGGCCTTTTTTTCCCTCCACATTTATATCCTCCTTCCTTTCTTGATCTCTGGGGAATCTCTTTGCTTTTTATAATCTTCAGAGAAGTTTGAAATACACTCACAGTAACAGCTTAAAGGTTTGCATCTCCCAGGGATTACTGCCTCTAAGAAGATGAAAGCCACAAGAAGTGAGCCTAGTGTAGTATGCTTGCCCTTGAACCCTGCCCCACCCAAACTGCCCCACAACACCATCCCAAGCCAAGTGATACCCACGTATTCTGAGCAAGTCATATCACTTCTCCAAGCTTGTTTCCTCACTGGGAAAGGGAGGTAATAATATTTCCTTCCTTATAGGTTTGTTATGAGACTTCGATGAGATAATGTGAAGTACCTAACATTGTGACTGACCTAAAGCGTGAACTTCAAAAACAATAGCGGGGACTATTACAACATAAACAGTTGCCACCAAAAGAAGTTTCACCCTATTCCTAAGCAGAATTTGAAACATTCTGCAAACTACAGGTGGCATCTAATTGCATTACACTGTATTGCAAATGTTTGTTTCCAGCAAGCTTTGTTGTTTGTCAAGATATTGCTTTATTTTGGGGGGGGGGGGGAAGACTCAAAAAGGTTGCTGTCCTACTAATCAAAAGGGAAATGCTTTGACTCTATTTTACTGAAACAGCCAAGCTACAAAAGTGAGCTGCATAAGCATAAAGTCTTTCCTCCTCTACCCCCAACCATCACCATTGAGCTTGACACTTGCCTTAGAGGTTGATTCCAAAACGATGCTTTGCTGTCTATTCTGCTCTCCTGTGAGGACAGAATCCACCTTCAAATTATTTCTATAAATTTGAGATTACAAAGTTTATTTTGAGGGAGTGTCCAACCTGACACTTTTTTTTTCTAGGCAAGTTGCCAGAAATGGACCCTGAGAATCTGAAAAACTGGCAAGAGGTTTTAGCTTTACCAGTTCCTTGTGAAGGGATGGGACAAAGGTTGTGACATGCACTGTTTCCTGACTGCGAAGGTGTTTATTCTGAATTCTTCCATGGGGTTGTGATCCATGGTTATCAACTGAGAAAATCATCTCCAACTGCTGTTGTTTGGAAGGTTTTTCCCCTGGGAGACTGGCTCTTCTGAAAGCACCTGCTGGGTGACTGGGGAGGAAAGGTCATGAGAAAGTAAACAACTCCACAGCCATTTCCTGAGCCATCCTGATCTTATCCTTGAGGATGGATCACAGTCTCTTGCTGAACCTGTTATTAATAGCACTGGGCATTAACTGGGTGGTACCAAAAAACCTTAGCCAAGGATGTCTGTATGTCTGTTTGGAACTCTTCTGTGGGCTCTTCCCAGAGCTGATCCTGCTTTGGGTCTAAGGAGATCACATATTGTTGCAAATTCCACCCTCCATCACTAGTCTATCTTTAGCTTCTCTTTACCAGGCAACATTCTCTTCAGCTTGACTTTCTATTGTTTGCATGTCAGACAACAATATATTATAACAGCTGGTATATTATATTTTATTTAATATAATTTTTAAAAATACACTTTCAATATGGCTCCCAAGCAGTGTGCATCCTTCATTTTCAGAAACTTATTGGCTCAGAGGTTTTAGATCTGCCTCAGACATATGATTGTTTCATTCCATACAAGTCCCAAAGGCCAAGTTTATTTAAGAGAACTGTTTCCATTCCAGGTTCAGGATCATATTATCTGAACATTCAGGATGGAAAGCAAACCCACATGCAGCTTTCTCTGATCATCGAAATGTTTCTTGTAAATATAAGAAACCACCAGCCATCATGAATTCATGAAAAAAACCAGAAAGATACAGCATAGAAGTTTCTATCTGAATGATCCATTGGGTATCCCATTCCATGAAATGCTAAGGACTTTTTTCAAAGTAGTATCTGATAGTGATATTGTACACGTGGTTTTGTTTCTTCCTTCAATAATATACTCTGAGAAAATCTCTGAAATGTATCTAATAGAAATATTAAAACTTCATTGAGTACAAATAGGAATGGCTAAATACCAGTTAACACGAAATCTTTAACATACACCATGTACCACGAACCATGCAGAAGAGACCAATGTCTCACCCTCATGTAAATTCAGTCTAGTGATAAAACTTAACTGAGGAAAACTATTTCAAATGAGTCTTTATCAATTATATCATTAAAGGCAAAATCAATGTTGTGTGGTTATAGCAATATGAGATTCTATTAGAAATAGATACAAATTTATCAAAATAAACTTCATTTAGATTAAATCTTGTTAGAAAAAAGATTTAATTGGAAAAATAGCCCTGGGCCTCAGTTTCATTATTATAAGAAAAAGGAGTTAGATGAAGTCCCAGTCCCCTTTTCCCCCCTTTTTCCTTTTTAATTTGTTCCAATTAGTTTTAAATGACAGTAAAATTCATTTTGACACATTGTACACAAATAGAGCACAACTTCTTCTGGCTGAACATGGGGCAGAGTCACACTGGTAGTGTAATCATTCATGTATATATGGTAATAATGTATATTTCATTGCATTGTCCTTCCCACCCCCACACCTCCCTTCATTCTGTTTTGCACAAATTTCCTTCATTGTTTCCTACACTCCCCACCCCCATTATGGATCCTATACCTACAGAGAAAATATTCGGCCTTTGGTTTTGGGGGGATTGGCTTATTTTGCTTAGTATGATATTTTCCAGCTCCATTCATTTACCTGCAAAAAACATAATTTCATTCTTCTTTAAGGCTGAGTAATATTCCATTGTGTATATGTACCACAATTTCTTTATCCATTGATCTGTTGAAGGGCACCTAGGCAGGTTCCACAGCTTTGCTATTGTGAATTGAGCTGCTATAATGATTGAGCTATAAAGATTTATAATATAAATCTGCTATAAAGATTATAATATAAACTGCTATAAAGATTCTAGCTCTATTATTCTAGGTCCATTATCATATATTTCCAAAATTTATAGAACAAAGTGCACTATTTTACAAGAATATATTTGCTATTTCCCCGTAGGTGCACGAGTATATCTATGATAATATACCTTAGTTGTTGGAGTCTGTATTGCAAAGATTGTATCTTGTTTTTATTATTCTCTTTATAAGGATTTTGAGGGAGGTCAGTGTCCACTAAGTATAAGGCATTAAGTAGATTCAGGTTTAGAAGCTGTATTAAGGAGGACAAAGGTGACCTTAAGGAGACCTTCCAGTGCTGCCATTCTTGCAGGGCTGGTTGTGAGTTGTGCTCTGCCTGGCCAGTGCAGGAGGACAAGGGCGGCAACACCCTTGACCTTACCAGCTGCCTTCAACCTGTGAGAACGGTTATTCCCAGTCCTATTGTTTAGCACTTCCTGATCCTGCTTGCTCCCTCTGACTCACCAAGCATGAAATCATAGCTAAGAAGGCTTCAAAGGGACCATGGAAAGCCCTAGACACACTGTTTAAATGATAACATAGTGTCAACCATTAAAAGACTATAAACAAAATCATGTGTTTATCAGGACAGCTCTGTAAAGCCCCACCCCCTAAATAAAGCAAGGATCTCTCAGTCTGCTCCCCCATGTTTTCTCAGCCTAGACCCACCCATCTCTTCAATATGTACACACTTAATGCTCCAATAATGACATGTTCCTCATCGTATTCTGAATGTGACATGCTTGTTTTGAACTTTTCCCTCCAAATTCACAGCGTCATATTCTCTCTCCACCTGACAAAGCCTCTGCTGTGAGCTCAGCTGCAGTGCCAAGTCTGTGCAAAGCTTTCCTCTGCTATTCTAGATAAAGCTATTGGTGCCCTCCTTCTTACACGGCGTCTATTTCCAACATAACTCCATTGGAATTCTCTGCTGGCATGTTCCTTTCTACCTTCCAGATTTCAAGCTCCTCGGAGGAGAGAGCCTTCATTTCTCTCTGGATCCCTAGGACTTTCTAGACCCTGAGGCCCAGTGAGGCCCAGTGTGTGTTTAATAAATGAATATATTCTGACTTCTGCCTCAAAGCACAAAGATCTTGATGGGAGTGTATATAACAGAGTGGAAGGTGAAGAAAATAACAGGGGGTTAAGGTGAGCAGTGATCCTGGGTTGTCACCTTGAAAGGTTTGGGAGACCCCCAAACTGCACCCAGTTGGTGAGAAAGGCCAGGAAGTAAATCCCAATTCATTTCCCTTCCCATTAGTCTTGCTCATGAAAATCAAATTATATCCATGGGGTAGAAGTTGATAGTTGGTATTCTTACATAATATCCCTTGTTTCTGTGATAATGGTTGAAGGGGGATTGAGGTGGTGGAATGATCAAATAAGCTGAGTTCTTGCCTAGGCCCACTTGTGAGAACACAAGCTATTCATTCTTCAATGGGACACAACTGAAATTAAAAATTAACAAACAAAGCAAAAAAATTTAAAAAGGCCTTGGTCTCCCATATCTACATAGTCTGGCTTCAAAATAAGAAAAAAAAAAACATATAGGAGGAGAATGAGAACAATTCTTCTATAACAATTCACATTCACTTTTTCAGGCTTTTCTACTTAGTAGGAGAGCGTGAGGAGGAAAAGGTGTAGTATTTAAATTAACTGGGTCTAGCTGCAGTACCAATTCCTCTTAAACCCAAAAGGCTTGACCCAGTCAAATTGACTTTTTGTCTCACACCAACAACTCCAAGTCAATATCTAGCCAGGTGAGTTTTGGAGCACAGGCCTGGAAATGCGGCATCCACATCAGTTCTCTCTTGTTCCAAGGCTCTCTCTGCCATCAAGGGGATGGTTACTACAGCTATTTTTACCAAAAAAAAAAAAAAAAAAAAAAAAAAAAAATGTGTGGGGAGAATTCTCCCACAAAAAGAAGTAAAAAGTAAAAAGCCAGGCCAAAAAAAGCAAAGGAAAAAGTAAAATCAAAGGAGAAGTTCAGGAAGCACTTAGGAGAAGTCAATGCTTCCTGAGTTCCTCTTTCACAGAACATCTGGTTCCTCACAGCTGAGAGTGGAGCACAGGTGGAACACCTTCGCATATAAGTGCCAAAGCCCTGGGGGCTAAAACAGCACTCCCGGGAGGGGGTGGAAACTTCAGAAAGTGGGGCCTGGTCGGGGTTGCAGTGCAATTAGATCATGTCCTTGAAAGGAATATTGGGACCCTGGCCCCTCTTCTTCCTCTCTCTTGCTCTTTCTTCCCAGTCACCATGCGATGAGATGAGCAGCTGCCTCTACCACAGTCTCCCAGCAATAACGTGTTGCCTTACCACAGGCACAAAGGCAACAGGTCAAGTGACGATGGAATGAAACTTCAAACCAAAATAAACTTTGCACCATATAATGTCACTTATCTCTGATATTCGCTATAGCCACAGCAGGTTGACCAGCACAGTATGTACACACATGTACATATTGCTTCGTTCTTTAGCTGTGTATCTGTGTGTGTGTGCGCACATGCACATGTGTAAGACAGAGAATCCAAAGTGTAAAAGAGAGGAAATGATATTTTAAAGTATATATTAAAATATATTTATATAAAAGGAAAGTATAGCTTTCCTTTCAGCAAACTCAGATTTTCTTTTTCTTAATTCTCAGACTCTTTGGACCTTGCTCCGCATACAGACCATTTTCTTTCATGGCTCTTTGGTTTGGGGCACACACTGCCTTTTCCATGTACTCTAGTTAGATAAAGATAGTGATTAAATTTCATCTGGTTCCATCCTATTTCTATACTCCTTTCCCTTGATCTTCAGCTAGCTGCTACAATGTTTTCAAAATCTAGACAAATTCTCAGCAACCTGTCCTTCTCCTGTTAGAACACCTATTGCTCTTGTGTCTGTGCTTGTTTGCTTTTCAAAACTAGAGATTCCAAATTGTAAGTTTCCTGAGAAACAACCATTTTTATATGCCCAGTGCCTCACAGAAGTGCAGGCATAGAAAAGTTAGGGGGACCATACATCACTGACAAGTCAGAGGAAGTTTTGAGTGAAAAGATGAAGTACTGATAATTCTGTGAGTCAGCAGAGGTCAACTAGTGCTATGCCTGGAAAACAAAGAACATGAGCACTGCAAAGACGTGTTGGAGAGAATGTGAGAACATGAGTCCTACTCAGGCAATCTCTTTTATCTGTTTATCCTATACCTATTTATTTAGACTGCCCCTGGCACATGGTCCAGGTACAATAAAAATGAGTAGAGAAAGGAATGGCAGGAAAAAAAAATATGTGGCACTTCTACAAAGTTTTAGTCTCATAGAAGGAGAGAGCCTTGCCTGAAACGGTCTCACCATTCACCTCCCATTTCCACTAGATGTGTTCTTTTGACAGCTTTCCCTAACATGGTGGACTACAACACCCCATTCACCTGTCTTTCTGTAGCTCTAGGGCACAAAACTTCCCTTCTGATACAAAGTGACACATGGATCTATGATCTTAAGATGGGACATCGACCAGCCACTGAGACCCAGCTACTTCGATTCAGAAGTTTTGTCAAAACGATTTAGGTGTTGTCACTACTGATGCCAGTCCCCAGCCTGAGAGCCCTCATCCACCCTGATCTATCCTCCTCCTCCCTAGATTTGCCAGAGTGAGGCAGCAGCCCAGTGGGAGGTGGCACAGTTATCTCTGTCCCACTCTGACTGCTGTCACCCAGAAGCAGCTGCTGCTACAGAGGGATGATGACAAGAGGAATATCTGGGGCTATTACAACTAGAGGAAGAAGAGGAGGGGCTGATTGAGTTGGGAAGGGCTGTGCTTCAATCGACTGAGTCATCACCAAAGAGTGGGCAAATGTCAGAAATGAGAGCTTATGTGTCATAGGAGCAGAGAAGGTGAGGGGAAGCTGGGGGGGCAGGGGCTAACTCAAAGTCTGCTCCAAGGGTTTTGGAAGAATTCAGAGAAGCAACTCCAGAATCATGGAATGAATTATTTCTGAAGTCAAGCTTAGTAATGTCCCAGAAATCAACGCACTCACCCAAGCAGGAAACCCCTCCTGAGAAGCGTACATGGTCCTCTTTCTGGGCAGATTATGATTCGGAAAGCACAATCTTCCACGGCCTAATTACCCATCGTGGTTTGACAAGGGTGGTGCCCATACTGAAATTTCCTTTCTGTGTTGTTTGACAGAGGATTTCACGGGAAAGGACCAGAAACTCAGTTCCTTTTCAATTTCATTGCAGAATGTCAGCAAATTGCAATTGTTTGGAATCAAAATTTCATAAACTTGGCTGCAGAACATTTATGATGCGAAAACAATCGCAAAAGGCTTTGCTGTAACGCTTTATTGACACAGGCTTCCTGTCCCCACGTCTTGCTTCCTCTCAGGAAAGTGGGACGTGTTGGATGATTTCCCAGCTTCTATTTGGAGAGGAAGTCTACAGGTTTTCCACCATCCAGCCCCTGCCAATCTGCACACCCTGAAGAACACCTGCACCAAAGGCTGTGCCCGTTCTCTTTTGTGTGTTTGCAGCTATCAAAATAAATGAGCCATTTTGGATGTAAAAATTACATCTCTTTTCAGAGTAACCTCGCTCTCCACATGCCCACACCCTGATTTCATACAGAGTGCTTAGGACTAGAATTACAATCCAGTCATTTGGTATTCAAAATCAACATCAATTAAGTGTCTCAAAACAATAAAAAAAAAGACCTCACATACTGGCAGCACTTCCCTGGCAATTCCCATTTGTTTTGCACATAGTAAACTCTTAAACTGACATA
This sequence comes from Marmota monax, assembly GCF_021218885.2. Lineage (NCBI taxonomy): Eukaryota > Metazoa > Chordata > Mammalia > Rodentia > Sciuridae > Marmota > Marmota monax. The sequence goes on from NW_026693245.1 coordinate 11,390,564, forward strand.
ATAATGGAAAATAAGGAAACTGCCTGCCTGCTCCGCCCTGATATATCCTGAATGTAATACTCAATAATACTTGCTGAATACATGTCATTTCTCCCACCCACTCATTCACTCCCATCCCAAACATCAGTCTCAGAAACCAGCATTCCACAGAAAGATCAGCTGTTCTCCTGTACACCTGCCCAAACCCAGGGTCTGAAGCATGTCAGACACCCTGGGAGCTGATATCAGCTTTATGCTCAGTGTTAAGCTGAGCACAGAACTAGAGAGGGTATTTGTTGCTCAGATCCATGCACATCTACTGCTGGCTATTTATAGCCCTAGCTTTGAAAGTAGAATTAGTCATTTAATATCCCTTTGGTAGATAAACAACAAAAGACAACAAATTCACAGGAAAACAAATAGACATCTGATCACTAGATTCAAGGAGCCCTGGTTTCCTCAGTAGCATTATAATGTGCTACTATGACCAGCACCTCCACATGCCCTGGCATGCCCAGCTGTGCTGGTGGTGATGACCCAAGAGGAGGAGGATGTGTAAGAAGATGCAGGTCTATGTGCACAGAGAAAGAACGCTCAGTGGTTCCGAATCTAACTCCATCTGGAATTTCCTCAGTCAGGATGGCTGGGTTTGGTGAGACCCAAGAAGGTAGTACTGTGCATGACCATTCTTCCCCAGACTTCCTGACACAGTGAAAGACACCCCAAGCCCACAGCGACCGTATCCTGTGCCGTCACACACACTCCAGGACTGGCCACTTCCTTTCAAATGACTCAGTGTCCTGGGATCAAAACGTTCAGATAATGTCATTTCTTAGCGTCATTTTGTAATCAGGTTGACCTCTCAGCATTTTCGTCCTCAGCATTCGCCTCCTCTAAATACCTCTAAAGCTTTTAGTCATCTTAAAAAATACCCCAGCTTCACGCCTTCACTCTTGCTTTCAGTTTATTTTAAGAACATCCTACCCAGAAAATGCCACATCTTCTTCTTACATCAACTTCTTTTGCCTCCCAAGCTCATCTTCCTTCTGTTTACCTGAAGCTTAACAAGTCTGTAAAGCACCCCCAGAAGTCCTCCTTCTTCAAGAACCAAGTCCACACTGATCTCCCTCTTCACCAGACTCCCAGGGTACTGAGCGCTGGCAGGCTCACTTTGTAGTCAAGGTGTTCCACATTGACTTTGGAGCACCTTTTACCTGTATGTACTTTATTACCAGGCTCCATTAGAAATGTCCTTCAAGGTCAACAATATATGTGGCAATGACTGGTATTTCCAATAGAATCCAACACATAATCAGTTTTCAGTTAACATATTTTGAATGAGTAGAGTGATAGAAACAGGTAGATGACTGGCTAGAGAACTTACTTTCTAAATCAGGGACAAAATCCCAGTCATTGGGCATCCACATTCACAGCTTATCTTCTTATACATGTACTTTGTATAACCACTTCATTTTAGACGTATGAGATTGTTACTATAGGAATAATAATTACCAACATCTGTAGAGCACTTTATACCAGGTACTGTTCTAAGTACTTATACACATACTAACTCAATGAATACTCATACACATTAAATTTTATGATAACTATCTCATAAGTGAAATTTTTAAAATGCAGATTACATACATCACCCCTAGTCAAGTGGAATAGAGTTGGTATTTTTTTTAAATCTTTATTTATATTGTTTTAATGTGGCGCTGAGGATCAAACCCGGTGCCTCACCCATGCTAGGCAGGCTCTCTACCACTGAGCCACAGCCACAGCCCTAGAGTTGGAATTTTAATACAGGAAGTTTGACTACAGAGCCTATGCTCCAGTGAAAATCCTGGGTTACATAGATTCCAATGGATGGAGTCATTTCCTATCCATAATTCAACCCAGGAATCACAGAACCATTCTGAACTATTCCCCTTCCTCACCTCCACAGCACGTCAATCATTGATCCTTGATAATTTTGTTAGCTCTGCACATCTTCAGGCTGTGTTCCTGATTTTCACTACCCTTTCGCCCAGCCTAGATCCAGGTCCTCATTGCATTTTGATTAGACTACTGCAAACAGTGCCTTAAACTGATATCCTTTCTTCCATTGCTGTCTTCTTCAAACTCATAGTCACCATGCTGCAGCAGGAAATTTTAAATAAAACACAAATCTGATAGTATCACTTTGTTGCTTTAAAATCTTCCAGTGGCTTCTTGTCCTCTATGATTTGAAATTCATCTTCTGTAGAGTGGCTTATAAAACATGTAGGCTTGCTGACCCTTCTAGCTTCTTCTATGACATAAAAGCACTTGTGGTTCCCAGCACACCAGACTTCTGTCTATATTGACAATCTTCCCTCAGCCTAGCCTATCTGCTGGCTAATGTCTCATCAAATGCTACATATATTGCATTTGTTTTTAGTGCCCTTGCATTTTTTACAAAGTATCAATAACCTGTTTATGTATATGTATCCTCCTTTAGGTTATTAGCTCTTAAAGATAAGGACTTTATGTTTTCTAGAATTTGCAACACTTCCTGTAGTTCCTGATACAAAATAGATACTTTAGGTGTTTTAGTTAATACATTGGTAAACAAGTAAATGAATGACTAAATATAAATCAGTCATTTATATGCTTCTTTTACAGTGAGTTATTTTTCAATAGAGCCCATACACACACAAAAAACATAAAACCTTAAATTTAAAAATGTTCCTGTTTATACTGCTGGACTTTTTCCAGTAATATATTTTAATTACAACATGTTTATTTTTCTTAAAGTAATACAAACCTTATAGAAAAACAGGACTAAATTCCATAGCACTGACCCCTACTTGTTTTTCAATCATCTCTTACCAAAATTTCCATCATATTGTCCTAATGAAAAATGTAAAATATCTATTCATTCATTGTATATGCTCACTCACAATTGTATAATTTATGTTAGGATTGGCTGCATATCACTAGAAAAATACAAAATAATAGTGACTTAGGAACAATAGAATTGAAGAGCTCCAAAGGAGTTGACCTAACACTGTTATGACACTTCCAAGGTCATAAGAAATTCAGGTCCCTCCTGTTTTGCTGCTTCTGACCACATTGCCTCGTGGTCCAAAATGGATGCTGAAAACTTATCATATATCTGCATTCCAGATGGCAGGAAGAAGGAAGAAGAGAAGAAGGGTGTGCCCCTTACTTTTAAGAATGTTTCCTGGAAATCCCACACAACACTTCCACTTACACCTACACTAACAGCCAGGATGATTGCAAAACATACTTTGTAGTGTATCGAGCTGGAGATAATGTCAGCAAAAGAAAATTTGAAATTTACTCCTAATAAAAAGGAGGCTAGATATTGATGTAGGCAATCAGCAATCCCTACAATAGTCTAGTCTGAATACACAGAAAACACAAAAATCTTAAAAGTATTAATTATTCCTGTGGTTAACTCAGAGATGAGCTGGAAGTGATTCTAATCTAACTAATGAATACAAAAATAAAGTCAGGAATAAATAATCACAAATGGCACAATAGAAATAAATACGAACAAATGGCCCCATAGAACTAAAGATTGGGAGTAGTAGATTCAGTTCACTGAACCAAGAAAATGTATCATGGTCCTTCAGTCATTACCTAAATGCACTATAACAAAACATCAATCAAGCATATTATATAGATGTTCTGGTGATATATCCCTAGGAAGACTTGGGGCCATAAACACATGGGATTTATTACCTTGTTAACTTAGTTGGATCACCTATTATTTTAGAGTAATGCTTTTCAAACTTGCTGAGTACTGGGATTACCTAATACTTTGATAAAATGCAGATTTTAATTCCAGAGGTCTCAGGTGAAATCCAAGTTCAGGGGCACTTCAAGAAGCCAGGCTTTGAGAGGTTCCATATCTGCTGATCCATGTATTAGTTCAGGTCTCTGGTGAAGTGAATTCCAAGATGACAAAGATGCTCAAGAGAATTCTGAAAGTCTTTGAGGACAGAAGGGAGGGAACCAGAATATAGATTAGTTATTGGACTCCAGTGAACGTTTGACCTGGGAAGATGGGAAGGAGAGATGGAGTAAGGTCTGAAGAGTCTCTAGCAGCTCAGTAGGCTGAGGCAGGAGGATTACATGTTCAATGTCAGCCTCAGAAACTTATCAAGATCCTGTCTCCAAATTTAAAAACGTAAAATAAAAAAGGACTGGGGCTAAACCCCCTTGGATTAAATTCCCAGTACCTCTCACCCCTCCCCTGAAAAGATAAGTCTGACACTATAGAGAGGCTTGTGGGGAGGCCTGAGCCAAGATGTCCATCAGAATAGTGTTACATCTCACAGGAAAGGGTCCATACCAGCATCCCAGGCATGCTCAGCCACCAGCTGGAAACAGCTTGCAGGAAGCAAAGTCTTGGCACCAAGATGATGTGGATCCTGAAGGAGCACAGCTGGTGCCACCAGCCAACCACCCTCCCTGAAGCAGGTTGTCGTGATCCATATTACTACCTCCCTAAGTACAGTACACTAAATATGATTTAATGTTCATTTGAGATCGTTGCCATTTCTGAGAATTTGTATTACAAATATTAATTTTTTAACATGGATTTATAGTGCATGACCTAAAGGGCTTTCCGAAATTTTTTTTATTTAATAAAAAAATTTTATTGAAGGGATTAGAGCCATAAAGAATGAATTGATGCCTGACCCAAGAGACATACCATGGAAGTTACGTGAGCAGGAAGGATAAATTATTTTTGACTTATAGTTTTGGTGTTTGCCTCTTTCTCATAAAAGCTTATTGCAGCAAGTATTACTCAATTTTGGGTTCCAGTTAGTTATATTTGATTGTAATTAGTTTAGCAATTTAGATTCATTTCCTCTAAAGAGACCATAGAAAAAGAAATAATTTGCTGGCAAGAAATTAACCTTCATGAAATTTGTATAGCTAACCCATATACACTTTGAACACCAAATACAATTACATATTAATTATGATTCAAAATTAAATCATTTGGCACACTTTTCTGGGTTAAATTTAACAAAGTCCAATTTAATTTGTGTAAAAGAACCAGTATTTTCCACTTTTGGAAATGAAGGCTTTGAGATAAAAACTCAGTTGGAACTATAATATTTTCATTCAAATTCACTTGTAATTTGTTACAGTTCATAAAATTGCAAGTCAAAAAAATGACTCTTTATGATTGCATAAAATGTATAAACCTTGACCGAAATGGACATTCTATACTTTTATTATCCCAACTGTTTTGAAAGGGTCATTTTTTTCTCTTTATTATAATATTTTTGTTCCATTCATCCAAATTTTCCAATGCCTTATATCTTTATGCTACAGTACTTGGCAGTACAGCATGGTACCCTTTGTCTACAAGCAATTGACAACTTCATAGGAACTCCTGGCTCCCATAGGAAGCCTTTCTGTGCAGAAACTGATATACTGATATACTGATAAAATTGGTTTGGATGTTTTATTTGCACATCAAAATAAGATCAACAATATAATGCTCTAGCTCATAATTCTATGTTTCAAAACAGTTTATTATCTGAAAGATATTTACATGTAAAAGCATAATTTATTCACTCAATAAATCATTATTGAGTCTGATAAAGACAAGTAAGTCACTTTGCTAAATTCCATAGGAAATTCAAGAACAAATTGGGTAACAGCAATTCAATTTGGAGTCAATGTTACTGAGAACTAAGCCACAGGTCTGTCAATTAGCTATTAGTTCTATTATCTTTACCTCTCTGATTCTCAGTTGAGAAATTGGTCATATGTAGGTAACAAAAATAATGCACATCATGGAATTATGAGCTTTTATTGAGTAAATGCATATAACACACTTCTGAGAACATCTTCATGTTCCAATGTCCTGTTGTTTATGTTTACTACTAATATTCTTAAAAAAAACTATTTTTTTAACCTGCTCATTCCTTATCAAAACCTTGAGAGTAGCCTTATTTTGTTCCTCCAAGTATTAGTAATTAGACTCTGTTCACAACTTTGCTCTTTCTCTAAACTTTTGGAGGTAAGCAGGGAGAAGAGAGTAACTGATGCCTGACCTATACTCTGTCCTCAACCTGTCTGCTCTCCATCTCTCTCCCTTGATCACCCCCAGATCCAAAAGCCTCTCACTGTGACAAACTCCCTAGATTCCACTCTATTCCCATAGGTGTCTTGTACTGATATTTCTGGTTTCTTTTCCAATAATTGCAAATATTTTCCAAAGTCTGGCTTTGGCTACTATTTTTCTTCCAGGATTATGTCTTTTCCAAAATCTTGAACATTGATTTTTTTAAAGCTCTTTCAAAATCTGCATCTTTAGTCTTCATTCAACTCCAAAAATTTCAGTACTACATTTCAACATTCATAGCCCAATACAGTATCACTATAAACTCAACAAGTTCAATCCAAATCCAGTTTACAATCAATGCAAGCCTTCAGCCTTCTCATTTTCATTAACACTACTCCTTAGAAGGCCACCACAGAAAAAAAAAAAAAACTCTTTATAATCTCATGAACTCCATCAGAACCCACACGCATACACACGCATACTCCAATTCAAATAGTTCCCAATCATGTGAATTATACCACTTCAACATATCTCACAGCTTTCCCAGAAGCTACCCACGCAGTTCAGGTCTTGATCATTCCTCACCTAGATTACTACTGTGTAAAACCAGAGTTGTCACTCTGTTTCTATTCTCTGACCTTTACAAGCCTTCCTAGCCACTTCTGTTTCATTACTGTCCCACATGCAGTTCTGGAAAGAAGGTCTTGCTTCTTCAGAATTCCTCACTTCCTTGGGCTTAAACTAGATTTCATTAATAGCTCTATTGTTAATAGTATACTCAGACATATTGGCTGTATATATGCTTCTCCTAACTCCTCCACAAAAACTGTGCTCACGAAAATCAGATGTCATATCATAGAACTGTATCCACTCACATTAGGGCTAGTGGCCAAACAGAGCACGTACATACTGAGTACTTCCTGAAGTGACGTTCTGTTGAATAGTAGCATTCCCCTGCTCAAAACTTATCAATGATTCTTCATGTGTTAACAAGTAAGATAAAAATTCTTCAGCCGTAATTTTAATGCTTTTTAAACTTAACCCTGATCTACCCTCCTACCTCTTCATTGGTTTCCTCTTTTGTACCACAGGGTTCAGTGAAAATGAAACATTTGTGTCCTACATATTCCTTGCCTTTGTAGCTTGCTCCATGATATTCCTCAGTATGGAACATCCTTGCCCACTCTCTCCCTAATTAACTCTTATATAACTACAAGTCACCCTGTCATGGAAGTTTTTAGTGATCTTTTCTTCTTCAAAGTAATGTATTTATTCTCTAAATGTTGTTACAATTTATCCCTCCATTCTGGAAGTAAACAGAATCCTGCACAAAGTGGTTACTTGAATACTTATCCAGGTGACTGTGCACTTATTTCATGATGAATTGTCTGATTCATCATGTACTTCTATTGTGCCACATACAAGATCCTGGGCTATTGGATGCACTTAATTCTTACCATGAAGTTCTGGCTTTGTAGAGATCCAAGCATAGTTAGAGGGTTTTATTGGAGAGACACGCACTTGAAAGACTGAAATCCACAGTAGGATGATTGTTGAGTGGAGGTAAAATGGATGGAAAACAGTTTAAAAGGAGATGATGAGGAAGAGCAGTGAAGTTGAAAAGGTATCTTCAAAGGAACTATAAGCTGCTGAGATCAGTGAGCACAATATCAAGATAAGGGATGGAATGGACAAATGACATTTCTCTCCTAAAGTTCTGGAAGAGATGAAGGCAGAGCTTTACAGACATGTACAACAAAGTGGGTTTTGGAAATGAGGAGTGGTAAGGCTACAATTAAGGTTGGTGTACCTCAAATGAAGAGCATCCATTTAGCAGCCCAATTTAAATGGTTTGAAAGAACCATGAAGAGTGAGAAGCAGATGACTCCTGATCTACCTTCATTTTACTGATCTTCTTTCTGGCCTCTTCCAGATTAATAATTGTAGACATTTTCCAAGATCAGACTTTGGCTTTCATTTTGATTTTAATCAGGAGATAGGAGAATAAAAACTTTATGGCATAAATGATTAGACAATTTTTCCCTACTTTGAAAAATTATGGCACAAATTAAGCAGGCTTTACACAGAGCAGAATAGGAAACACAGGCATAGGGTTGCATCTGACAGAGGTGGGTGTATGATACATGGGGTAAGGGAGAAGCTGAATTAGATGGTGTCTAAAAGACAGAGGAACCAAGAGGTAGACTTGGGAACAGCAAAAGCTGAAAATAAAAATGAAATAAGCAAGAGGTTTGCAGGAATTGTACAGTGCAGCCCTGAGTAGATATTATATTCCCCTGTGTGAAAGGGAATGCAAATAGGCAGGACATACAACACCACAAGAGAGGTAAGACCCTGTCCTGGATTCCAATCAGTGTCTGGTGATGGTGCCTCTGCATCACAATCCCTTCCCACTCACAAGCCAAATACTTTAAACTGCCTTAAACATCTCTCCACTTAAGTACTCTGTCAGCACTTCAGTCTGTGCATGCACAGTGGTATCTCCATTTCTGCCTCTAATCCAATCCCTTGCCTACCCCCACTGCTTTCATGAGTACCACTCTTCTTTAGGTCACAGCCCCAAAGACCTTGGGCTTTCACTGTGGTAGGCTGAAAAATACTTCCCCCTCTGAAAAAAAGTGTCTTTGAAGATGCAATGAAGGAAATTGAGATGAAGGGATTATTTACCCTGATTATTCAGATAGGGTTGAAATGCAATCACAGGTATACATCCTTTACGCAAGGGTGGCAGAGGGAAATCTTATACACACTAGAAAGCAGAAGAGGATGTGAAGATAGACAGATAGTCAAAGATGCTAGACTTGAAGTCTGTAAAGATGTGGCCATAGCTGAAGAATCCCACCTGCAGCTGAACAAGATGAGGAACAGACTCTCCCTTAAAGATTCCAGTGGAGGGTGGTTTTGCTGACCCTGTGGTTTCCCCCCGCAGTCATACAGATTTTGGACTCATAATAATAGAACTGGGAGAGAATACATTTCTACCATTTTAAGACAGCAAGTTTGAGGTAACTTCCTTTAGTGGCCATTGGAGACTAACACACAGGGCCTCTATCCACACATATGGTTACCTGAATCTGTCTTCTAGGAAGTCAGGAAAAACAGTGGAGACTGCCTTCACCACCCACAAGCCATGGAACTTAAGCAAGTTACTTAATTTATCAGAATCTAATTTTTCCCATTAGTAAAGAAGATAAGATTTTGGAGAATATTTTGGGAACTAAGAGAATCCACATAAAACATATATTGCATTGTTCACTTGCACTAAACTGATTAGTCAATATCAGATATAGTTATGAGTATAGTCTACAAAGGGGTGTTTGTCTTTTAGTCACTCACTTTTCTAATCCATTCTTCCTAACATCCCCAGATTATTTGTTAAAGAACACTATGTCACCTGTTAAATCCCCTCTCCCATCTTCTTTAACAGTCCTTTAACTGCTCAACAAAGAAAGCCACAGACTCCTCAGCATGGTGGTTGAACCTCCACTGTGGACTCCGTTTGAGTCCTGCTGGCTTGAATCTGTGTGCTGAGAGGGTACTTGTCCCCTTCTCTGCAGAGTTGCTCTCAGGTGAATGTGAGCCCTATAAATTACCTCCACACTCCTCAGGGAAGCTCACAACTAGTGGGGACAAGATGCCAAGTCTGCTGCTGTTTGCTTCTGGCATTATTCATACTTCAGAGCTTCCTTGGCAACAGGCTATAGCCAGAATCCAGTTGGAAACCACATCTACGTTGTGCTCCTTCTCTTGCAGAATCCTACTGCCCTTGCTCTCTCTCCCGATAACACACCTGCCATAAGTCACACCTTTGTATCCCTGCTTCAGGCTTTGCTTCTAGAACCCCCACCTTGTTCATTCTCTTGACATGGCCCCAAACTGCCTTACCAGCTTTATTTTTCATTTTTCCCCTACATAACCCCAAACCCCTGGTCACTGTAGCCTGAATTTTTTCTTTCAATCTCTTTAATTAATCTTTTATGAAAGACCCATTCCTTGCCCTCTGCTAGTCCAAAGGATATGCATAATCCAAGTCCTACCAGGAGACTATCCTGGGCAGCCCTATTCCAGTGACTCTTCCTTGAACTTCAGTGGTGTGCATCCTCTGTACCATTTACTTAGCAACAATTCTAATCCTTTCATTCTTCCACCAAAACAGGAGATGCAGTGTCTATGCTGCAGTTCTCTTGTGGGGATTTAAGTGAGATCTGGGTAAAAATGATAGCACAGGGCCTGGCTCACGGAAAGATCATGATAAGCTATTGTTAAGATACTTGGCCTCTAGCAGACATCTCTGTTCCTTGTTCTTCTGACTCCTTGCTCTTCCCCAAGGACAGAAACTGAAACGTGGATTGGATCTACTTGCCTAGGAGAGGCATTGCCACTGTGGGTTATTGTCCTTCACTGCTCTCATGACTTATGGCAGTGTACCCTCCATATAGATGTCTGGATGACTATAGGACTTAAGGCATGGGGAGTGGGCAAAGTCTCTCAAAGTCCAGCTTACTGAAGACTTCTGTGCTGAGGCAAAGAGCAGTCTGAGCTAGGGACCAGGGGAGGGGAGTAGTATTTTCTTTCTCATTTGCCAAGATTACTCAATATCCAATATGAATGATAAATATGGCAGGAAAAATACAGATGTGCCTAAAACATCCACAATAAATTCTCATTGAGATGACCCTTATTCAAAAGATAAAGGGAGATATATTTTTAGTGCTTAGTGTAAGATTTTTGTAAAATAGAATTAAGTGTTTAAACAAGCTTTGACAGAATCATCAACATCTATCTCATTTAAAGTGGAAAATCCCATAACTGTTTTCTTGCCAATCATCTCTTAAAAAATCACCTGTAAGTTGTGAGTTTCACTTTCACTTAAAGAAAAAAAAAATGAAGGTCATATCAGCAAGCTGATTCCCGTGAAAATCAGGTAAAAGTACAGGAGTAGACAAAACTTGAAGGTACAATCTTTTTCATAATCATAGTGACTTATTTTGTTTTGTATTTGTAGTTAGTCACTTCAAAGGAGGTTCTTGTTTAATATGTTTGAGATTTTTTTCAAAGTCTGTGAGCTATTGACTTTTTGTTGAGGTTAGAAAGATATTGTGAACAGAATTAAGAAAAATATTTTAAAAATTCAGACATTATCATAAGCAAACCTAAACCAGCACATGCATGCACACACACTCTCTCTCTCTCTCTCTCTCTCTCTCTCTCTCTCTCTCTCTCTCTCTCTCTCTCTTTCTCTCACACACACACATACACACACACACACACACTGATTTATAGTGTTCTTTTGTTTCTACTCAAAATAAATGAAGAGATATATACACCTTATTTTCTAAGCACCTATTAGTCTATGATATGCTTCAAAGCATGTTCTAAGGTTTCTTTTACCAAGAGTATTTTTGTCCCAGTATCCCAAGGAGTCTACCTGTCCTTCACAGTCAGCTTCAGATGTCACTTGCTTTCTTGAGCCTTTTGTGATTCTCCTCAGTCATCAACTCTCTCCTTTCCCTGAGCCCCACAGGATTTGACAAATTTCTAATCCAAGGTGCTCTCCCTGCTCTGCTTAATGACTTTCCTTACATAATTTCTCCATTGTGAAACTCTTCCATAATAAAATATTAAAACAAATACTTATTGGTATAAACACAAATGTAATAAAGGTTGGATTCATTATTATATATCTGTTATTATTATGTTACTCAGTTTTTATTCTAACTTAAAAAAGTGAAAATGAAACATTTTCACAGCCTTCTAAAAGGATCATGGTACCATGTCTCCCCTGTCTGCCTAATGGGTACCTTGTCCTGCACCCACCTCTGTGGACTTGTGTTGTAATTACTTATTTATATGCTATCTTCCCTTCCAGGAAAAGAATTTCACACCAGAAAACTGAAAACCCCCTCATATAAGCTATCTAGAAGAGTTTGTTGAATAACATACACTCTTCTAAGGTCTGCTGAGAAAGAACACTCAAGGATCTATTTTAGTCCCTTGTTTACTGCAGCAGGTTGGGGACTACTCTTTGGCCTGACTAATGAAGATTCCTCCCCTTTTTCCAGTGATAAAGCCACATTATTATTGTTAGACCTAAATGTTCCTATTTCTAATGAAGTATTAAGGGGAAAAAAGTTATAACAAACTAGTAATCTAGAACTCTGGAGATTTATTTTCATTTTCAAATTTTCCTTTGTTGATTAGAGCTTTGTTTTTAGAAGAGGGTGTGTGTCTGTGTGTACATGTAGGTAGATGCATCTACACATGTACAAAAGTGATCTGAAAGGAATCTGAAAAAATGAGGTTTAACTTTGTCAGATTTACTTAAATTTGATAATTAGATTAACCAGTCTAAAATGGGTAAAGTCCCTGGACACCACATGAAAAACAGAAATTTATATCCATTACTGGCTGTAAGCCAAAAGTATTATAAATATGCATGAGATGTAGAATAGGAAAGAGTTTTCTAGTATTCAAAATACTACCTTGCTATGCCCCTAAGTGACTTCAAAATGAAAATTACAGAAGCTTGTGCCATTAATATTCTTGACCAACCTAGGTTCTGCTGTGAGTCATTTTACAGATTGTCTCTTCAAAACTGGCCTCACAGTTCAAGTTTCCAACCAACATAAATCAACTTTTAAAAAATAGGTACACATTCTGCTCACTTCTAAGATACACTTCTCTTTCCAGGACAGGTATCTGGCAGAAAGCACTTAATTTTGAATGCATTTTTACTGAGCTCAACAAATATAATTCCTTCAGCACAGAGTATCTTCAGAAATTTCCCAGAGTTCTGAAATAAATGATCTTTGTGGTAGTCTTGATAACATTTCTTTGAGGTCATGATCCCCTGTTTTGAACTTCCCTAAGGGTATTTGCAGCAAATATTTGAAGAAATGGCACTATGGGGAATAGGTAATTGAGAATGCCTTTTATATAGTGTAGTTACTTTCTATCTCTTTCCTGGGACCACCAAGGGCTGACTTTGTACAAGAGCAGAGGTCTTTCACCATTAGGATCCATTATGATCTCACTCAATGCTGCCTTGCTTTTAAAAATAATTTTTAAACATTCATGGAAATTATTATCATGTTCTCACACTTACATGTACATTATGCATAAAAGTGTTTTTAGAAACTTTGTTATTTTTATTGTTCTGTAACATCTGAGCTAAAAATAAAATAAAATGAAATTAAAATTTAAAAAAAAAGCAGTATGCTCCTGTCTTACATAACAGCTACAAGCCAGCCAGCACTCCAGCAGGTGGCTGCTGGGACCCTAAGCCCCTCCACAGTCTGGAGTTTACTGCTTCTTCTTGTTTTTCCCCAAAGCAAGGGTTACTAGCATAGTACTTTCATTTGAGAATAAAAACAAACAAAACTGAAACAAAGCCCACGTATGGGGAAAACACTAACTTCCTGATGTGGTATAACTTCATCGGGGAGAGAAACAAATATAAAATATCACTAGTTTCATGGTATAGTAAAAGCTGCTTGTAAATAATCTAGGTAAAGTAACAGCTAGTTTACTCAGAGGTTAGATTAAAAGTGTTAGATTCCTCCAGTGGGGTTTTCCCAAATGCACGCGTTAATCACATCGCTCTGGGCTGCAGTCATGCCTTTGGAATGTGGTACATTTGGGTGCCCCACATGACTGTGGAGGCTGCTTTCCAAGGGCATTTCCAGTTCTCCTTCCTTCTCTAAGAGCAAGAGTGATGGAGTGCATTCTTGCCTGCTCATCTGCTCTGTGATCTATGGAGCCATACTGAGGAGCAAGCCAAGCATGAATCAGCAGTTTTGGGCTGTTGAAAAAAAACCCTGACCTGATGATGTTGGAGTATGAAATATGAAGAAGTAGGAAGATTAGAACAACAAGAAAATCCCCAGGGCTCCCAGCCTGGCTCGCACTCTTGCTAGGAGACTTGCCCAATGTTGGATTCCAAGTAGGTTCTCAGTAGGATTGCCAGATAAAGCACAGAATGCCTAGTTACATTTGAATTTCAGGAAACAACAAATAATAATCAGTGGGATTTTAATACATCTGCCTTTCTTATACCCTCTCCTCCCCAAAGCCTCCCTCTATCCCTCCTCTTTAGATCCCAAGGGCATCACTAAAAACAGCAACCATATTCATAAAGAATTTTCTACTTTTGAGAGTGCAGTTCACAATGGTTAGCTTGGTCCCAGTTTATTTTTATTACATTCCTGAATGTTGATATTACTGTGGCCATTTGATTGATAAAAATTGAGGCTCACCTGAGATTAAAGTATTTACTTATTTAAGCAAATGTTGACATTAGATTTAAAACTCTGACATCTCTATTACCATCTGAGGCCCATTATACTTGTTAAAACCTAGTTTATAAAATTCTCACAGACACTACACTTCTTTCTTTTTTTTTTTTTACCTTTATTTTGTTTATTTTTATGTGGTGCTGAGATTCAAACCCAACGCCTCACACGTGCTAGGCGAGTGCTCTACCACTGAGCCACAAACCCATCCCCACACTTATTTCTTTTGCCTTCACCTAAAGTTTGACCTATGTGAGAATGAAGATGAGTTGTTCATTTTTACTAACCTCATTGTGTCCTGATGGCCAATAGAATGTCTATTGATTTGAATTGGATAGAGAAAATATACTTTCTTCAAGTTAACCAAAGTGACTTCCAGTCGGTCTTGCTTATCATTGTTCACCACTTCTACAAGGTAAAAGGCAATGGTAATTATATTCTATTTATGTGCTAAAGGGAAAAAAGTGAATTGCTGCAAATAATGAGAAAGGGATCCAGGCTTCCTTTTCTTTCTTCCTTCCTCTCTCTTTTGTTTCTTGGTGCTAGGGATAGAACTCAGGGTCGCACACATGATAGGCAATAACTCTACAACTGAGTTACAACACCAACCTGAGGACTCCTTTTTCTTGGTCCACTCTGAAAGTCCAACATCCTCAAATGCCTTTTTTTTTCTTATTGTTATCTATTGGGAAGGCTCAGAACTCTTCATCTAGAGATGGTCTAAGTGTCGGTGAGATGAGATATGTGAACTATACTAAAGGATGCCCGGAAAAGGGTATTTTGAAAGCATAGGTATCATCAGATAGCTCAGCCTTAGTGTTTGTGTGGTGACTACGTCTCTTAAAAGACATATGAAAAGTGGAATAAATATGAGTGACTTTTAGGCTATTGTATCCAGGTGCCCAATGTTTAAACCTAAGTTCCCATTAGTATGTTCCATGCTGAGATCAATCAGAATGGGTAGAAATTAAAAGATGCCCCTTTCACTTATGATAAAATAGCTAGCACTCTCTGGCAGCCTTTAATGAAATTTGCCTAGAAAATATTCGCATACCCAACATGATATTAAGAGAAAGCATCTTTTGACCAGTTGGAAATGTCTACCGGGCAGGTTCAGTTGCTGACCTGTTTTCTGTACCTTCTCTTTATCCCAAGTTAGCTCCATGCTGTCAATTCAGCAAGATCTGGATTTCCTGCTTCAATGAGTGACAATGCCAAAATTCTGGCAAGGTGCCTTTATTTCTGTGTCAACACGTAACTACAGGCCCAGTAAGAGATGAGCACATTTACAGTGGTTGAAAATTTGATGTTATGGTCTTTTGATAAAAGTTCAAGTTACTAACCCATGAAGCAGAATGATTAAATAAATACGCAGGGTTTGGAGATAGGCCAAAGAAGTTTCCCATTCTGTCTCTACTCTGAGACCTTGATCACATGACTTCACTCTTGGAATCTTCAATTTTATCTTCTGGAAAATAATAAATCTAATAATCTTGACCTCATAGACTCCTGGTGAAGATTAAATAAAATTCTATTTCACATTATACCAAACAGACAGAATACCCCTACAAGTGCCCATATGGCTATTTTTTCCCTAAATACACGAAACACTAAAACATATTTCTAGAAGTATCTACCTTGGTTTCTGCATTTAAGAGAGAGCTAATTCCTATATCTAGAGTTGGGACCCACTGACCAAAGCATTAGTCATCTTAAAAAGTTTTCTCAGGGGATTCTAATACAAAGCCAGAGTTGAGAACTACAGTTCCAGAATAGAAATAATATGAAAAATATTTAGATGCCTCATAGGCACCTACCAATCAGGAAAAATGCTTGATCTATTAGGAAGAGTCCTGGAAGCAAATAATTAGCATAATGATGTAGTGACAGCTAACTGATTGTCAGTCTAGTACTCAGGCACGAAAATAAGTTTCTTGGTCAAATACATTTCGGTTATGGTTCTTACTCAGGATTCACAGATTATTAGGCCCAGAAAGGTCATGTAATTAAAAACAAATAAATAAACACCAATTTATAAATTTTCCAAACTAATCAGTATGTGGAAAATTTTTGTTAATCCCAAATAGCATCCCAATGTACACACTAAATAGATATCTTGAATGGAAAACATTTCAGTGTGAAAAGATTTTTAACATAACCAGCATCTGTATTTTGATTCTCTCTGCCAATTTGTCCTTTCTTCAAATACCCTCAGTAAGTATGTTATGAGAAATTATAAATTCTTATGTAAAATTTAAGGGTGGTCTCCAAGAGTCCCATTCTTTTCCATCCATGTCCTTTTGATGGTCCTCTTGGTTGTGGTAGGACCTTAAGACTATGAGATTTTACTCCCATGATTGATAGGTTACATGGCCAAAGAGCCTGACCTTAGCAGCTGAATTCCTCAGTGAGTTTTCTTAGGCTGGTTGTGAAGAAGTCAAAGGGATGTGCTCCTGGTGCCTTGGAATTCTGCAGCAGCTACCCTTTGGACTGCCTATAAAGAGAAGTGGCCTCTGGGAGCTGAAGGCAGTCCCTAGCCAGCAGCTGGAAAGAAAATAGGAATCTTGATACGTAAGGGGCTTGAAAGAACTTGGAAGGGGATTTGATATGTCAGTTAAAAGCTCCAGTTTGTGGTATTTCTTTTTCTTTTTCTTTTTTTTTTAAATTTCTTTCCTCCCTCCCTGCTCCTCCAATTTGTAATACTACAACAGTTCCATTCAAAGATCTGTCAGTAAACTGGATACATGTTGTAGGACAAGTGAGCTGCAGTTCTCAGCTCTGGCTTCATATTACAATTCCCTGAGATTACTTATAAAAATCACTAATACCTGGTCATTGGGTCCTGACTCCAGAGACAAGTATGTAGCTCAACTTAAATACATAAACCAAGGTCAATGCTTCTAGGAATATGTTTTAGTGTTTCATGTATTTAGGAAAAATAGCCATACCTGCACCGTAGGGTATTCTGTCTTCAGGCATAATGTGAAAAATAACATTTTATTTACTCGTCACCAGGATTCTATAAAGTCAAAATTATTAGATCTATTCTCCAGAAGATAGAATTGAAGATACAAAGAGTAAAGTGACATGTCCAAGGTCTCAGAGTAGAGACATAATGTGAAACTAGTTTGGCCTGTCTCCAAACCTGGTGCATTTATTTAATCATTCTGCTATGTTGCAAGTAACTTGAGCTTCTATCAAAAGAAAGTAATGTAAATATGATATCTTATGTTTTATTGCAATATAAGAACAAGTTGTTCCATAAAATCTCTAAGATTTTAATGAAGGGGAGGGATATCAACTAGCTTTAGCATGAACAGGAAAATATGAATATATCTTAGGTAGCAATCAGAAAAAAAAAATGACCACTTGTGAAATTGACCACTACGTAAATACATGATTGCTGTTTGTATTTGAAAGTAAAAACTTATATTGTAAACAAAATGTTGAAGGGGTGAGAGCAAAATAAGAGAACAATAAGAGCTTATTATAGTGAGGAAAGCACTAGAAGGGAAAGAATTTTCAGATTTTCTGGTGAGCTTTGTTGCCAAATAGTTCTAAACACAACTGCTTCATGACTTTGCTAATATAGTTATTCAATCTTTATATAATAATTTATTGAATATATTCTGTGCATCAGCACTACTGTGGAGCTAGGGAGACAGTGGTGAACCGGTATGCAAAGTCACTGCCCTCAAGGAGTGTGCATTGCAATGTGGTGACAATGATTCGGCCAATCAGGGTACCCTGTGAGAGCTCCACTGGGACAAATATGTCATGGTGAAAACATGGAGTGGGTTGTGGAGTAGGAGTCAGGGATAGTATCTTTGTAAAGATGGCATTCTTGTTTTGAGCCAAGACATGAATTGAAACTGACTGATGGATTGGATGCCAGGCTAAGAGGGACAAACAGATAGATAGATGGCCTCAGGATTTTTGGCCTGAGCATTCGAGTGCAGGATTGTGACATTTATTTTGTTGGAAGCACAGTGGGAGGAGTGGTTTGGGGAAAATGTAAGAGTTCATTCTGGGACATGTTATACTTAGCTTGCCTCCCATCAAAGGGGAGATGGTGAGAAGGCTTGAGGCTGGGGCTCTTTGTCTCTGCTCTAAAGCCTATGTACTGAATTAGATTACTTGAGACTCTTCCAATTCTAATAGTCTGTTGTTCTATGAATCAGAAATCAAAGCAAATGAAAGGAGTCATAGATTAAAGAGGAAAAGACTATGAAAAACAACCAAATACTTAATCAATGGAGAGGAGAAAAGACCATTCATTTAGAAAAGACACAAAAGAAATTGGACAATAAAGGAGAAGACATAATTACAATGGAATAAGAACAAAATAGCTGCTGAGATGTACATCTTTTATTTTCATGAAAGATAAAATTTATCAAAGTAATTGATTGGTAGCAAACTTCTTGTTGTTAAGTGGCATTAAGATAATAATCTACACATGATGGTCTCTCAAAGTGAGAGACAGTTTGTATCAAATGAGATATTCCCAAGAATGAGTGGATCAACAAACACACACCTGTTACACATGTTTTGTGTGGTTTTTCAACATTTTCACTGAAACCATACACCTGACTTTATATCTGAAAATGATATCTTCCCATTCATAAGCTCAGGGCAGTATGGGGTATTAATAATTCATAAAAAGCGCTGTGTATCATTTTTAAAAAGAAGTAGAAATATGATTAAAAAATAAAAGAAATTATGACTATTCTCATTTCATAATTCTAAAAAGCATATTTCAGTGACCAAGAAACTGAAGGTATGGGAAATGAGATAGATGCCTGCGAATGAACTAACTAATATTTTTGCCTTCTTATAGTTTCCATGGCTACAGGCCCATTGGAATTGCATTAGTCACACACAGCACCAAGAAAGAACAAGGGAATTGGAAGAATAAATGACATCAGAATGTCACAGAAAGGTAAAAGCAATCACAGATTCTTGTGTTTTTGTTAAGGAACATAATTCCCAATGTCAAGACCCCTTTGCTTGAGATCCCACCTCTTAAGTAGGAAGTGCTTCTAGTTGTACTTGGAAATGCTCATAAGGAGCCCAAAATGTTAAAACTAACATCAGGGGGAATTATCCAGTGTTTCAAACAAATTAACTTATTGGAGGCTATGTGTCAATTAGAACATTCAGAAAATTCTAATGTATTCACAGAGGTATAAATTTAGACTGTCCAAAGGAGAAAATAAATCATGCCCCCAAAGAACTGATTTTGTTGACTTTATTCATTGCCTTATTTCATCAGGGTTATTAATATAGGTGAGATACTGGCTTTTATTAAAATATCTGTCATGTATATCTAAAAAGAACAAATAAAAAATAGGATCCTAAAAAATTAAATGTACACGTACACACACACACACACACACACATCAATATATCAGTGGAACTATTTGAAATAACAATACAGATTTTCTGCTTATTTATCTATAAGTATTTTTCTCAAAAACAAAATAAAAATATAAAGGAAAATTAACCATGGGTCCTAAATGAGTCTCTCCATCTTCCAACATATTAGACACAGAATTATAAGAGTCAATCTGATCCCTCAAATGAGGTCAACATTACCTGTATAAGAACTCTCCATGCCTTACCTCACACATGAACTGAGTTTCACAAATCCTTGATAAAGGAATAAATGGATGAAGGTAAGTGCAAGCTTAGCAATTACTTCACTCCTCTTATTCTTAATTTTACCTGTTGAAACCACCAGAATAAAATAATAGCAATAGTAAATATACATATACCATGACTTGATATTGTTGAATGAAATAGACCCCCAATAGATACAATGTTGAATGCTTATAAAGCTGTATGTTATTTGCATTAAGTCATGCTAATCACATTGATGGTTTTATTGATGAGATTGGAGGATGGGTGCAATGACCTGGGAGGTATTTTTCCCTTAGAAGTCTCCCTGGCTTTTTGTGAGAGCTTGATTCCCACATAAATCTTTGCCATTTTGGTTAATGATATTGTCAAGATTTTTAGCTTTGAAGGAGACTTGGAATTGAAGTGTTCTCAATCACAAATGGAGCTTTTTGGCACTCTACAGATGCCCACTACTGTATCTTATAGCCTTCTATTCATGATTCCGACTTTCTTAATAAATTCGGATCATCATGATTTGTCTTCATTTTTCTTTTTCCCGCTCCATTACTGTATGCACTTTTTATTGTCATACCTCTCCTCTCTCTTCCTCTTTCTTTCTTATCATTTCCTCTCTATCTTAGGTTCTTAATAGTTCCAGAGAGCAGATCTGGTAAGCCATACACACCTAAATATTTGCCTTTCAAATTCTAAGGGACGGACTTGGGAAATGCAGGCTTAAAGGGCAGCCTAATGATAAATTTCTTTATTTTCTAATTGTTGGGGAATGTCTATAGTCCTTATTTGCCTGTCTGAAGTCATTCTTCATACATGAAACCATACTAATCACTAGAATACAATGAAAAGTTTTGTTGTCTTGACTTGTTCATAATCCCTTTAATTTCTCCGGGGCCAACACTCTACTACCATTAGCTTATTAAAGTAAATGATGATTCTCTTAATTAAAGGCAGCTTTGATCTAGAGAGTAGAATACTTAGACTCTGCATGGGCCATTTGAGGTTGTTAAACTCTATCTCAATAGTATTGGGCATTGAATCTGCTCTGTGTAAAGTGAGGGAGTTTCGCAGCTCCTCCAGCTTCCTCTGCGTCACCCCTGCAACCTGTTTCCTGCTCACCTTGGCCTCTGCGGGAACCCAGTGAAGCATTTGGCAATTCTCCATCCATGTGGCTGCGGATGTTTCATAACAACTTCCACCCTCTCTTCCCCACCCACCCACACAGTAAGCAAAGTTGCAAAGATGACTTTGGATTTTTCCATAGGGACTAAGGTACATATAGGTTGCATCTGGCACAGGCTCTAATTAGTTTTCCATGAGTACTGTAGGTCTAAAATGAGAAGAACAATTTACTGTTCTGAGCATCCTTTAATAATTACAAGCATTAGAAACAATAAATAAATGAGCTATGTCCCTTGATCTTATGCATTTCAAGTTCCTGACACTAAGAAGCCTCTTAATAAAATATCTCTTAAATGAACAAACCTCTAAAACTGGGACTATGGGATTTGCAATGTGTGGGATGACAAGAAAGAGAAAAAGGAATTATAAAACACTGGGATGCCAAATAAAGCAAGAGGTATTTATGGGGTAAATAATATATACTTTCTGATAATGGTAAGTTTTTTTTCTTCTAAATGCCCCCAAATATTTGAAGATTAATGTGCTACATAAAGACATTTATTAGACAAAACCCACCTTATTGAAATCCCAGCATTAGGCAATATGGAAACATAACACAGACTTTTCTTGGAAGGAATTTATAATATAGATTACAAGAGAACTTTAACCCAATAAGGTAATTATATCTAAAATCATTCCAGAATTCAAGATTCAATTAACAATCAAAGATAGGATGATGAGAAACACATCATTAAAAAGAAAAAAAAAATAGGTCAATGGACTTTCATTAAATACATAGTTGATTTACACAAACTCAATTGTACATGCTTGGGGAAAATGTTTTTTGGGGATAGAAAAATAAGCAAATAATAGGGGGTATTCTGCTATCCTACCCAGTAAATATGAGGCTGGCTTCTCCTCCTCCTCTCCTGGGCAGCCTTTGAACCCATCTTCCTTCAGTGTCATTTCAGTGCTTAGAACATTGCTATCAGTGAGACACTTTTAAGACCATGCATCTACCAGGTTCAGCTTTACTTTTCAGCCTGTTCTAATAACCAAAACTATACATTTTCTCCTTTTGTAATCAACTAACAAACAAAACAATAAAAAGGAGGTGACTGCTGTAGAAATTCATTGAGTGGTTGCTTGATTACTTCCCTCACTTGTTCACATTTGTGTAAAGATCAAACATCAAAGTTCTACTTTTACTTAATTTTTTAAATTTTAATTTGTTATATATGATAGCAGAATGCATTACAATTCATATTACACATATAGAGCACAATTTTTCATATATCTGGTTGTGTACACAGCTCATTAGTGTCTTCATACTTGTACTTAGGGTAATGATGTCCATCTCATTCTACCATCTTTTCTAACCCCATGCCCCCTCCCATCTCCTCCCACCCCTTTGCCCTATCTAGAGTTTGTCTAATCCTCCCTTGCTCCCCTCCCAACGCCATTATCAATCAGCCTCTTTATATGAGAGAAAACATTCAGCATTTGGTTTTTTGGGATTGACTACCTGCACTTAGCATTATATTCTCCAACTCTATCCATTTACTTGTAAACGCCATGATTTTATTCTCTTTTATTGCTGAGTAATATTCCATTGTGTATATATATACCACATTTTCTTTATCCATTCATCTACTGAAGGGCATCTAGGTTGGTTCCACAGTTTAGCTATTGTGAATTGTGCTGCAATAAACAATAATGTGCCTGTGTCCCTATAGTATGCTGTGTTTAAGTCCTTTGAGTATAGACCAAGGAATTTCCATAATACTTTCCATATTGGTTGCACCAATTTGCAGATACACTAGCAATGTATTAGTGTGCCTTTTCCCCCTCATACTAGCCAATACTTATTGTTGTTTGTATGCATAATAGCTGCCATTCTGACTGGAGTGAAATGTAATCTTAGAGTAGTTTTGATTTGCATTTCTCTAAATTCATCTGGAGAAATAAGAGACACAGAATAGCTAAAGCAATCCTTAGCAAGAAGAGTGAAGCAGGTGGCATCACTATGCCAGAACTTAAACTATACTACAGAGCATTAATAACAAAAATGGCATGGTATTGGCACCAAAATAGACTGGTAGACCAATGGTACAGACTAGAGGACACAGAGACTAACCCACATAATTACAGTTATCTTATGATTGACAAAGGCATCAAAAATGTACTTTGGAGAAAAGATAGCCTCTTATTCAGCAAATGATTGCTTGGAAAATTGGAAATCCATATGCAACAAAAAATTAAACCCCTATCTCTCACCATGCACAAAACTCAACTCAAAGAATATCAAAGAACATAGGAATTAAACCAGAGACCCTGTGCCTACTAGAAGAAAAAAAAGGAGGCCCACATCTCCATCATATAGAATTAGGTCACTACTTCCTTAATAAGACTCCTATAGCTCAAGAATTAAAATCAAGAATTAATAAATTGAATGGAGTCAAATTAAAAAGCTTTTTCTCAGCAAAAGAAACATTCAGTGAGGTGAATAGAGAGCCTACAGCTTGGGAGCAAATTTTTACCACTTGCACATCAGGTAGAGCACTGATCTCTAGGGTATATAAAGAACTCAAAAAGCTAAACACCAAAAAAACAAATAACCCAATCAATAAATAGAACTAAACGGATACTTCTCAGAAGGTGATATCAATCAATCAACAAATATACGAAAAATGTTCAACTCTCAAAATTCTACTTTTGCATGGCACACTGGGCTTTGGATATGCATTTGGATTTTTTTTTTGTGTGTGTGTGTAGATAAATAAAATGAGGTGTTTTTTTTCTTTTTGGTGGGCGTTGTTATAAAAGCATACTTTAGTATATTTTTATATATGTTAACATAATAATTTTTTTTACTTAACATTTTTAACATTTGCAAAAAGTGGTGACCTAAGGTTCAGAAAACTTAATGGACAGAACTTTTTACATGAGTGGAGTCAAGACCTGAGATACTAATGAAGATAATTTTCATTATTTCCTTGCTGAGAGCATGACTTTATATTTATCTAAGATAGGAAGATCTTTTGTCGATATTCACAAAGATACAGAATAATCTAAATGCACAGAAAGGAATTTTTTCTTTGCTTTGGAGCTTGGTGATGGTGAGGGTTTATAAACTATAGAAGATTGGCCACTGTCTTTCATAAGTATGGCTCTACTTCTCTTTACTCCTAAGTGGGAAATCAGCACATAGGGCTGCCGGCTTGTGGGTTAAAGCAACACAAGGAGAATAGGAGAAAGAAGCAAACCACTCCCACTTCTGACCCTGTCTCCATGTTCCATATCTTTCTTCAAACATCTGAAAAGAACATTTGGCTTTTAATGAGGCCCAATGCCTCACAACATTAAGTTGTATATGCAGTATGAAGGCTAAAATACTGTCAAGCTTGTTTTGAAGTAATTCTTTTCACATACTATCCTAAGACAACTCCACTGCTCTTCTTCCTTCAGGAGTCCTGAAATTTACCTGACTCCTTTAGTATAGACAGAAACAAAACTAAAGCACATTTGCTCATATGAGTACACCTTTGTTCAAAATTTAGTAAGACAAGTTAAAAAATAAAACTAGGCAGAAGCAAGTGATGTATTAGGCTGCTTCCCTGATATAGTCTATTATAAATCTCACTGTTATGTGCTTTACTGAGAATAGCATCAGTTTTCACTAAAATGGGAATCAAAACATTTTCTTACAGCTTTTTATATTGAGGTAAAAATAATAATTTAAACTTTCAAAGAATAAGATGATTCAACAATAGGAGAAAATAAAATCCAAATTTATTTTAAATTTATTTTAATATATTACTCTATAATATAATTTCACAAGTCTTTGTCCTATCCTGTGCAGAAAAATGAAAAAGATAAGTATTGCTGGAGCTGTGACCTTTTAAATTAAATCCTTCTGAAAATCAGAAATATATGTTTCAGAAAATGAATCATAGTGATTTCACATAAAATCATAAAAACCAAACTGAGTACTATGTGTATAAGTCCAGATATTCTCAGAGCAAAGCAATTTCAATCACAGGGACAAATAATTCATAGAAAAACATTTACGTTAAAGGTAAGAGCATATCAAAATAATGAAACCTCTACCAATACTAGCAAATTGTTAATTTTAAGGTCCAAACATAATATAAAAGCAAAATTCTTAGTGGGAAGAACTGGCCTTAATGAGCTTTCACTATATGGAACTTGCATGCCTCCTAAATTAGAACTAAATACATAGTTGTACTGCATAAATCTTCTGAATGGATTTTGTGATATGTTTTACCTTTCATAGTTTTGATTAGCCTTCAAATTTGCCATGGTTATGGAGTTATTTTAGTAGATTTAAAGGAGACCAGCTCATGTTAGTGAGGAAGTTTAAACATAATAAGAATGTTTGTTTCCTCTTCATAAGAGCATGGGGGTATGGGAGTGAAGGGAGGTTGGGTGGTTGAGTATTGTTCCTTTCCTCTTTAAACAGGATCAGCATTTTAAAAATAAGGGGAAAAGAAATGTGAGGATCTCTGGCAACCAGACAGCATTTATAATCTACTTCAGCAGATTTCTGCTAGGAACATCTGCCCTGAACTAGTGTTAGACTGACTAAGATTGACTGTCACCCTTCCGAAAGGAATTCCTGTTTCCCATGTGCTTACACACACACACACACACACACACACACACACACGGCTTATCTGGCAATCTTGAGAGAACCCAAAGTAATCTGGGAAACTAAGGAGTGAAATCTCAACCCACCCTTGTCACTCGCCATCTTCCTTAGCAGAAAGGAAATGTATTTTTGGATTCATTGAAATTATAGACAATACTACCACTGCAGCTGCGTTTCAAAAGTCTGATGTCAATACTACTGAAGACATGTTTTCTTCTTCGGCAAAACTTCTCAAAAATATACAGAACCAGATTATAGTATCCCATTGAAAGCAGCCTGCAGAATATATGGCTGTTCCATCTGTCACTATATTACATGGGTTTATTGTTAATTTTTGCTTATATACTTACTTAACAGTGATTAATTGTCTTTGTAGGCACAGCAAAATAAGATTTCAGGAGGCAGAACTTGAATCTGAACACAATTTCACACTTTTTGTTTTTTTATTTATTTATTATGGATCATTGTATTACAACTGCTGACAGAAAAACACTTAATACTTTGTGAAGCCTGTACTATGCAAACAAAAAAAGGTAATATCAACTAGAAAAATAATAAGACTCATAACACTGATAACCCCATGTGTTCATATAGCTTTCATTAGACTTGAAATTAAATTCTCTTTCTTTCTAAATAAATGCATTTATTTTTTTGTGCAAGATATGTAGAGAAAGCTATCGAAGATGAGCTAGCCCATTTATCAAATATACCACAGCCAAGGAATGGATCAGCAGCAACAAGAAGTTACAATAGATGATATCTCAGTCCAGTGTCTCTCCTCCTTCCTATGTCATGTTAGCAACTCGAGTGACAACATTCCACATTATAGGGGAAACTTTTCTGAAAAGCAATTTAGCAATATAACAACAATCTCTAAAAGACTTATATGCTTTGCTTCAGTGCTTCTATGTCTACAAAGCATTAAAAATGCCAGAAAAATATCTGCCTAAGGGCTGGGGCTGTTGCTCAACGGCAGAGCACTTGCCTCGCATGTGTGAGGCACTGGGTTAGATCCTCAGCACCACATAAATCCCCACAGAAACTGCTGTTGGGAATAATAAGCCTTAGAACAGGCAGGACTTGGAGAATTAATTATGACATAGCATTCCTGCTCTAAACCAAAATTTACAAGGGGTATACTCACTTGTTAACTGCAAAAGTAGAGGGAAATCCCACAAGTGTCCTAAAGGACTATCAGAGTAAAACCAGGAGGTTGACAAACAAAGATGACCATAAATACCAGAAGGCAAGCTACTATGAATGAAGGTTGGAAGGAAGGTACAGCAAGATGTTCAGCCTGCAAAGACTACAGATATTGAAATTGTCAAACATGAAATACAGAATGGCTATACATGCTATAATAGAAGAAATAAAAGTACGAACCATTACAAGAATGACTGAATAACAGGACAATTTCCAAGTGAACATATACATATGAAAGAAAAATCACTCATGAAGTTTCTAAAATTCAAAATAAAATTGTTAAAATATTTAAAATTGAACAGGTTAAGTAGAAATGTTCAACATCTGAAGAAAACCAGTGAACTAAAATACACACCCAGAATATTTACTTAGATTGAATGTTTCAAGGTAGGTGGAAAATAATGAAAATGAGAAAATGAATGAGAAGGAATAATCTACAACTAATTCAAATCCCAAGAGAGAATTCAGAAAATGGAAAAAAGCAATTTAAAAAAAATAAATAAATCTAGTTATCTTCTAGGTCTGCCCAAAACACATATCTCAAACTTGTTAAAACTAGAGAAGAGTATAGACAGAAGAGGACTTCTTAAAAGCAGACAAAGAACAGAATGAAAAAGCACAGAATAAATGTCAACTTCACAAGAGCAACCATAGAAGTCAGAAAGAACACAGTGGGATAATTATTAATTAGAAAAGGGAAAGTTAAGCCTTTAAAATTATTTTTATTTGTTCTTTTTAGTTATACATGACAGTAGAATGTATTTTGACATATTACACATACACAGGGTATAACTTTCCATTCTTGTGCTTATTCATGATGTGGAGTTACATGGTCTTGTATTCATATATGACCATAGGAAAATAATTTCAAATTCATTCAACTGTCTTTCCTATACCCATCCCTTCTCTCTTTCCTTCATTCCCCTTTGTCTAATCCAAAGTACTTATATTCTTCCTCCTACATTGTATGTTGGCATTCACATATCAGAGAGAACATTTTGCCTTTGGTTCGGGGGAGGGGAGGTTGGCTTATTTCACTCAGTGTGATAATCTCCAGTTCCATCCATTTACCAGCAAATTCCATAATTTCATTTTTCTTTATGGCTGAATAATATTCCACTGTGTGTGTGTGTGTGTGTGTGTGTGTGTGTGTGTGTGTGTGTATATATATATATATATATATATATATACACATACCATATTTTCTGTATCCATCTATCTGTTGAAGGGCACCTAGGTTAGTTCCCAAGCTTAGCTCTTGTGAATTAAGCTGCTATAAACATTGATGAGGCCATGTCACTCTACTGATTTTAAGTCCTTTGGGTATAGGCTGAGGAGTGGGATAACTGGCTCAAATGGTGGTTCCATTCCAAGTTTTCTAAGGAATCTCTGTACTACTTTCCAGAGTGATTGTACCAATTTGCAGTCCTACCAGAAATGTATGAGTGTATCTTTTTCCCCACATCCTTACCAACATTTGTTGTTACTTGGAAAATAAATCCTTAATCTAGAATTATATGCCCAGCGAACTATAATTCAAGATGAGGACAAATTGTGCTATTATAGATAATAATAAAAAAAAAACTATGGGCAATTACAGTCAAGAGACTTGCTCCAAGGGAATTTTTACACAAAATACTGAAATTAAAAAAGAAAATTATCTAAGAATGATGGTCTGTAATAAAACAAAAATGGTGAACAAGTAAACCAACATGGAAAAAAATACTAATTTGAATATATCATAAAATATATCATAAAAGAAAAGTAAGAACTGAAATACTGAACAATGTGTACATTGGAATTTAGCTAATTGGGACTAAATGTTTTTATAAGTCTTAGTTTTAAGGAGAGAGTTTCACAGATCTTTCAATTTCTGACTTTTAGTTAAATAGCCACGGTGAAAATGTAATGGTAATGATTAAAAGAGTAACAATACACTCCTGGAATAGGTATACAAACTTCCAACCATTTGAGGAATAAAAAACAAATATTTTTTTAAAGGCAAGAAAGGAGTAAAAACATACTTAGAAAAAGCAAGACTAACAAATTAAAGAGCAAAAATGACAGGAAAAAACTCCAGATTTGACAATAACAAAAACTACATACAAGCCACCAATTATGCAGGCACATGTACATAAACATACACACATTTAAAATCATGACATAGTATTTCTTTAAAATCCAGGTAGATATTGTTTATGGGAAGCATTCCTCATGAATAAGGCAACTGGAATGATAAAAGTATGTAGCTAAAAGAGACACAGCAGGCAAATAATAACCTAAAGTGAGGTTGAGAAGCTCCATTACTCATAGACCAAATAGCCCTTGAGCAGAAAGAGTTGCCAGGATACAGAATGTGGCACACAATGACGAAGGGTGGACTCCGCTAGGAAGCTATGACAAGTCTGAAAAGGACAGTTGCAACAAACAGACTTTAAATGTAAGTAGCAAAAACTGTATGAAAATTTGGCAAATCAGTCAACATAATGCAAAATATTATTGACAACAAGCAGACAAGAAATATCAATATGCATTCAGTAAGCTTAATCTAATGGCTATATATAGAAATCTAAGGCAATTGTTGAAAAATACTTGTCCCGCTCAAGGACATACAGATTGTTTCTAAAGCAGATTGGATAGCAGGCCATAAAGCAAATCTGAACACATTTCAAAGAACAAATGCTCCCCACAGAATAGCTTCTCTGATGGTTTCTGTCAACCTTCTTATTGCTATGACTAAAAGACCTGACAAGAATAATTTTAGAGGAGGGAAGGTTTTGGGGGGGCTCATGGTTTCAGAGGTTTCAGTCCATAGGCGGCTGGCTGCATTCGTCGGGACGCCAGGTGGCAGAAGGGTGTGATGGAGGGAAGCAGTTCCCATGATGACCAGAAAAAGAGACAGACTCCACTTTCCAGGTACAAAATATATACCCCAAAGCCACACACCCATTGCCCACCTTTTCAGCCACACCCTACCCACCTTCACCTCTCAGTTAATCCCATCAGAAGATTGATTCACTTATTGGGTTAAGGCCCTTATAACCTAATCATGTCTCCTCTAAATCTTCTTGCATTGTCTCACACATGAGCTTTTGGGAGACACCTCATATCCAAACCATAACAATGATGAAGCACAATGACAAGAAGTTAATGACAAAAAGATAAGTAATAATATCCCCATATATTGAAAATGTAGAGACCACATTTTATTTAATCCATGGGTGAAAGAAGCAATTTTTGTGGAAATATTACAAATGGAAATTCAAAAAGCTTAGAAATGAAGGATAACAAAAATTATAAAAGTAATAGAGGGGGGAAACAGAAACCAGTGTTTTGAGGTCTGCCTAGCTTTAAACCAGTGTACTACAAGAGAAAAACAAAACTAACATGAAGGGTTATAAAAAGAATACCAGAGTAAACCCAATGTCAGAGGAAGAAAAATATACTATAGGTAAGAGTGGGTATCAGTGAATATACAGGAATGATAGAGAGGGTTAATAG
The DNA here is from genome assembly GCF_021218885.2 of Marmota monax. Classification (NCBI taxonomy): domain Eukaryota; kingdom Metazoa; phylum Chordata; class Mammalia; order Rodentia; family Sciuridae; genus Marmota; species Marmota monax. The sequence goes on from NW_026693245.1 coordinate 11,421,066, forward strand.
AGCTAAGTTTGGTTATAAAACTCCTTGTGAGTTTGATCAAAAAGGAAAAAGAATGAGAGTTGTGTATGTGTGGGGGGGGGCAAAAATAAACAGTATACAAATAAATAAGACATAACAAAAGATAGCCTAAAATTAAAATATGACAACATAAATATTTTATGCCAGAAAATTATATAATTTAACTAAAAGAAAAATTTTAAAAAATTATAATTTTCTAATAGAACCTCAATTAGAAATAAACATCTCAATATATCTAAGACTATTAAATATTTGAACAGGTGGAAAAACATTTTAATATATAGAAAACATCAGGTTCCCCAATTTTACAAGTGAATTTCATAAAAGTATTAAACAGAAAATTCATACCAGATTCAAATAAATTTTTTAGAGAATCAAAATCAAGGAAGGAATCTCTGGCTGGTTCTAAAAGGCCAGTATAAGCTTGATATAAAACCAGATAGGTACAAAATGAGAAAAAAAAAAACTGTAGAACCTTGTTGCTCAGGAATATAGGGTAACAATTCTATACAAGATATTTACAAATAGAATTGATCGGTTCCTAAGAAGGTGCTCCATAATATTCAGGTTGAGATTACCCTATGGATGTAAAAACAATTACTTAGATAAATCTACAAATATTATTAAAGTTAGAGATTAAAGGAAAATGTGTAGTCTAAAAGATGCAGAAAGAAAGTGTTTTACAAAATTCAATATCTATTCTTAGTTCAAAGAGAAGTTAATAAACAGAATTTTGTTGAGCTGGTACTATATATTTACAGATAACACCATTCTAAACAAGAAAATATTAGTAGCATCAACTTTAGTATCGAGATAAAAAAATTATAAAACTCACTATTGCCATTTGTATTCAACATTTAGCAGGGAGTCCAATAAGACCAGAAAAACAAATGTTATAATATAACAAATAGAAAAGGCACCAAAAACATGCATTGAAGAAAAGATAGTCTCTTTAACAAATGGTGCTGGGAAAACTGGAAATCCATATGCAACAAATGAAATTAAACCCCTATCTCTCACCATGCACAAAACTCAACTCAAAAGGGATCAAAGACTTAGGAATTAAATCAGAGACTTTCCATCTAATCGAAGAAAAAGTAGGTCCTAATCTTCATCATCTTCCTTAATAAGACTCATGTGGTATAAGAATTAAAATCAAGACTCAATAAATGGGATGGACTCAAACTAAAAAGTTTCTTCTCAGCAAAAGAAACAATCTGTGAGGTGAACAGAGAGCCTACATCTTGGGAGCAAATCTTTACCCCCTTACACATCAGATAGAGCACTAATCTCTAGGATATATAAAGAACTCAAAAAGCTAAACACCAAAAAAAAAAAAAAAAAAAAAAACCAGATAACCCAATCAATAAATGGGCCAAGGACCTGAAGAGACACTTCTCAGAAGATGATAAGCAAGCAATCAACAAATATACGAAAAAATGTTCATCATCATTAACAATTAGAGAAATGCAAATCAAAACCACTCTAAGATTTCATCTTACTCCAGTCAGAATGGCAGCTATGATGAAGACAAACAATAAATGTTGGTGAGGATGTGGGGAAAATGTACACTCATACACTGCTGGTGGGACTGCAAATTGGTGCAGCCAATATGGAAAGCAGTATGGAGATTTCTTGGAAAATTGAGAATGGAACCACCATTTGACCCAGCAATCCCTCTCCTCTGTCTATACCCAAAGGACTTAAAAACAGCATACTAAAGGGACAAAGCTACATCAATGTTTATAGCAGTACAATTCACAATAGCTAAACTGTGGAACCAACCTAGATGCCCTTCAATAGATGAATAGATACCAAAAAAAAAAAAAAAAAAGCATATATACACAATGGAATTTTACTCAGCAATAAAAGAGAATAAAATCATGGCATTTGCAGGTAAATGGATGGAGTTAGAAAAGATAATGCTAAGTTAAGTTAGCCAATCCCCCAAAACCAAATGCTGAATGTTTTCTTTGAAATAAAGAGGCTGATTCATAGTGGGATAGGAGCAGGAGCATGGGAGGAATACATGAATTCTAGATAGGGCAGAGAGATAGGAGGGGAAGGGAGGGGGCATGGGGTTATTAATGATTGTGGGATGTGATGATCATTACTATCCAAAGTATAGGTATGAAGACACAAACTGGTGTCAATATACTTTGTATACAACCAAAGATATGGAAAATTGTGCTCTATATGTGTAGTAAGAATTGTAATGCATTCTGCTGTCATATATAAATAAAAAAGTAACAAATAGAATGTATATCATATATGTCATATTATATATTATAATGAATGTTATAGTATTCTGAGCATAATTCTAACTTGTAATATTTTGACCATAGATAAATTAATTGAAATAACATCAGTATGTAGGAAGATGGCAAAATACAAGATCAATTTAAAAATCAAGGGGCTGGGGATGTGGCTCAAGTGGTAGCGCGCTCTCCTGGCATGCGTGCGGCCTGGGTTTGATCCTCAGCACCACATACAAACAAAGATGTTGTGTCCACCGAAAAAACCCTAAAAAATAAATATTAAAAAAAATTCTCTCTCTCCCTCTCTCTCTCTCTCTCTCTCTCTCTTTAAAAAAATAAAAATCAAGTCATTTGCATTTTTGTGCACCAGTTATAAAGTAAAAAGAAGTAATTTAAAAATATTCATAAATAAAGCAAAGATATATATATAATTAAGAATAAATCTAACAAATGATATTAAATATCTATTTGCAGAAATGATACTGTTTTCTGATCTAAAAAAAAAGACTTAAGAGCATAAAGATTTCAATGCTTTCCAAATAAACCTATAGGATCAATGCAATCTAGTCAAAATTTACAAAAATTTTTTTGGAACTTGAAAAACTGATCTATTTGAAAATTCAAAATACCCAAACAATCTGAGACACTCTGAAAGAAGCAGGGGGTAGTGGCCTCTAAACTAGACTGTTACTATTAAGCTATAGTTGTTGTACAGATACAGAAATAAACTTAAATCACTATTCCTTTTAAACTTTTATTTGATAGTAAATTTTCAGTCCACCACAAGGCTGAAGTGGTTAAGGAATTAGTGTACCAGCGTAAGAATAGACAAACTGAACAATGAAATAGAACAGGACCCCCAGAACTATGCATATACTTCGATGTGAAAAGGATAGTATGACAGATGAGTCAGGAAAGGAGAACATATTAACAAATGAAGCAAAATTTTTATATCCTTATTTTACAGTATAATACATTAAAATGATGTCCTGATGGACTAAGAATTTAGATGTCAAATGTAAATCTTTTAGAAGAAAATTTATTACTGTAAAGTAGAAAATATTTTTAGAGGAAAACATAAAAATTTTAACGATATGAAAAAGATTAATATTTGTGATTTCAATAAAGTCAAAATCTCTGGCAGGCTGGGTGTGGTGAAGTATACCTTTAATCCCACAGCTTGGGAGGCTGAGGCAGGAGGATCGGAAGTTCAAAGCCAGCCTCAGCCAAAGCAACTCAGTGAGACCCTGTCTCTAAATAAAATACAAAAATAGGTTTGGGGATGTGACTCAGTGGTCGAATGCCCCTGAATTCAATCCCCAGTACTCAAAAAAGAAAAAAAAGTCTCGTGAATAAAAACATAGAACTTTTGCTCAGCATGTGTGAGACCCTAGGTTTAATGAACAGCACCTTAAAAAAAGAAAGTCATCTTTGTTGGAAAATGAAATTAGAGTTAAAACACAAGCAAAACTGGAAGAAATTATTTGCAACACACTTATCAAGAGACTAATATCATAAATATCCAATTAAATAGGAAAAATATCAACTATCTAATAGAAAAATGGGGATAAGACATGAATAAGTTAATAGATATGGAATGCCAACACAAATATATAAAAATGTGATAAATCTCATTAGTACTCAAATCATATTGTTATGACAAAAAATTAAGAAATGTGACCATTTCCAATATTGGACAAGATGAATTAAGGAAATCTAATGTTTTGCAGGTGAGTGAAATCATCAAACAATGCATTGAAAAACAATTTGGCATATTTTAAAAAGTTGAAACTTGGCATGTTCTATTCTCTGTACATTCACTCCTAGGGTGTATCACCAAAAGAACTATAGAATGTTCATCACAACATTTTGTAAAAGCAAAAACTAAACACATAAATAAAACAAAAATATGTGTTTGCCAACAGAAACATGAATAAATAAAGTGTGATACAGTCATACAATGGGATGTTACACAGCTATGAAAATAAATTTACAGCCTTATCTACAAAATTGTTAAACCTTAATAACATATTGTATAAAAGAAGCAAGTTCCAAAAGATACTGTGATACCATTTTTATAAAATTTGAAAAAATAGTGTATTTTAAGCTACACATATGTATGCAATTTGTGAAAGTTTGTGATATAATTACACATGCAAAAACATGTAAGGCTATATATATGCCTATATATGTGAGAGTATATATTCGTAGCATTTTCATTGGAGATTTAGGTGGTAGATTCATGGATATTAATTATATTATTAATTTTTTAATAAAAGAAAATAAAGCCATGTCTGGACAGATAATGATAGTTTTTGCACCAGAGAGTATGATTTACCCAATTATGCTCAATTGAATCCAAGGGAGTTTAATGAAATCTGTCCTGCTGGAATTCCCCAGACTTTATTCAATTTTGTTTTTTCTGCAATTGTTTAACATTGCATTATAAAAAAAAATAAGGAATAGCATTAACATGATGCATTTATTAATGAGAGAAGGATGCATTCATTAAGAAGGAAAATCTGAATAATAAAACATGTACATTCAAAATTTTCAGTGATGGACAGATTCATGTAAGTGGGAAGTCTAGGCTTCCTGTGAAATTGGTCATATTTTAATATTAGTAGCTGAAGTGCCAAATAACTGCGAATTATTTACTCTTGCTGAGGCTGGATTTGAACTCATGATCCTCCTGCCTCAGCCTCCTGAGCTGCTAGGATATAGACATGCACCACCACTTTTCAAGCAGCAGGAAACATTTTCTGTGAGTTGGAAGGTCCAGGTAGAGGAGCAGAAGCTGTATTGCTTTATCCTCAGGAGGTCTACCCATGCTTCTTGCTGATTCTCCTGATTAGGGTACCAGAAGCTGGACTCTCATACCCAACAGCAGCAACCCCTGAATTTCCTGCTGCAGGAGCAGGAACATGTCAAGTTCTGTAACAACAAGCACCAGCTTCTCCTGTCCACCCCAATCATCAAAGTGGGAGGCTTGGAGGCAATAAGAGACAGACATGGTTTCAGTTGATTTTGTGGATTCAAACTCAATCTTGCAGGTTCCAGCTTGACCTTGCTTCTTCTGCTTCATTCTCCTCTGCCCTTCCTGGTTCTGCCCTCTGAACTTCAGGCGTCAGCAACACACATCTGCTCCCTTGATGGTACTACATGCAATTCTCATAATACACACTTGTAATATATTTCTCCCAGTGTCTCTGTTTTTCTGACCAAAGCCTGATTAGCACAGAGATCAGTCAAGAAAACAGGATTTTTCCGTGTGTCGTCAATCTAAGCGTCTATTTCGAGGCATTTTGGTATAGAGGGCTTTACAGTAAAATTGATCAGGGATCAAATTCCAAGCCCCAATTTATACCTTCGTTTCTCTGAGCATCAGTACTTTCATGTGTAAAATTCTGGTGATAATCCTTATTTCCTAAAGTTGATGAGAAAATCAGATTAAATACTATGTTTAATACCATTAGCCATTAGCCCTCTACTGGCTCCTGATAAATGTCAGGTTCCTTTCCTTCAGTCTTTAGAGAAAAACTGGATGCTTTAATTCATGCAGCTTACTCTTTGGGGTTCTTTCTCTATAACTAATAGATTAGTTCATGCCTACATGTTTTAGATCACTAAAGGGAAGAGGCTTATTAATTTTTAAGCATATTGGAATATATTTCAAATCTAGGTTCCCATGGCATCCAAAGTTAAGTTTCCATGATGATTTCTGAATTGGAACAGGATTTCAGCAAAAGTTCCCTTTTTCCATATCACTGTGAGTAAGTGAAATAGGGCACAAAATAAGGAAAACGTGACAAGCCTGGTGAAACTCAAAAATGCATTTTATGCATCTCAGAACAGTGGCCTAAATGTTTCTGTGTGCATTCATGTTTTGTTATCCAACAGAAACTCCTTTGGGGATTCATGATGTCCATATCCAAAAGTCCTCTCTGCTTCAATATGGAAGCTACTTCTTGGTATGTGAGGTGCTGGGAGAGACAAATGACTTCTTTCCAAATATCAGGAGGCCACGCTATAACCTCTGTTATGGTTCAGATGTGAAGTGTCCCCCAAAAACTCCTGTGTGAGACAATGCAAGAAGAGTTAAGAGCACAAATGATTAGGATCTGAGAGCCTTGACCCAATCAGTGAATCAATCAGCTGATGAGATTAACTGTTGGGAGGTAATGGAAGGTAGATAGGGTATGGCTGGAGGGGGTAGGTCCCTGGGGGGCATGCCTTTGGGATATGTATTTTGTTTCTAATGAGTGGAGTCTTTCTCTGCTTTCTGATCTTCATATGAGCTGCTTCTCTCTGCCACACTCTTCCACGTTCTGCCTGAGGAAGGGAGCTGGCTGTCTGTGGACTGAGACCTCTGAAACCTTGAGCCTCCAAATAAACTTTTCCTCCTCTAAAATTGTTCTTGTAGGTCTTTTAGTCACAGCAGCAAAAAAAGCTGACTAAAACACCTTCTTAGAATAATTTGATATTCTGCCACTCAGACTCACCACCTCCCATGTGCTGTGTAAGAACAGCTTGTAAGAGACATAGATGATACAGCAAATGCCTCCCTTCCCTTTTTGGGTCAGTGAACACCATTCCTTAGGTAAAAATAAAAGAAGTTTATATAGAAAAATCACAATACTATCAAGATGAGCAGTTACACTTAGAAACAGTTCAGTGGCATCAAGGAATGTTTAAGCCTATAGTTTCTTTTCTGATTTTGGCTAAAAAACCCTGTGTACAAATGAAATACTAGGTTAGAGTCTGGTATGAAAACACAGGTAATCTTGCCACATAACTCTGCCTCCCTGACCCCTCCTCCCTCTCACCACTCTGACCACTCAAGGAGGGCTCTTTAAAGGATATTTTCAGATTCCAAAGGGCTATAGGAAGCACCATTTGAAAAACCCTCTTGAAGGGATATTGGCACATGAAAGCACCATGATATGCTGACCTGAAGAAACAAGAGACCTGTAGTTTGGATTTCTGTTTTGATTATGCCTACCACTTAACTAAGTGTCTTAGTCACATTTTTTGTTGTTATGACAGAAAACCGGAGACTGAGTAACTTATGAAGAAAATAGGTTTTTCTTAAAAGGTCAATCAAGTTTCTGAAGGATGAAAAGTCCAAAACCATGGCACTAGCAACTCTTTAGCTTCTGGTATGAACCTTTTGTTGTTTCAACCCATAGCAGAATGCAGAGGGAAGCAGATGCACATAGAGAAGAGAAAACATGGCCTAACTCCTTGGTACTTAAGCAATTTCCCTGAGAAAGGCAGTAATTCATTCATAAGAGATCTGGCCCCCATCCCATGATCTAAGCAAGCCCCACTAGGCCCCACTTCCTTTCATTGCTCTGCCAATGAATCAAAGTTTCAAACGCATGAAACTTTGCAGACATGTTCAATCCATATCACCGCAAAATCCTGGATAAGTCACTGAATGAGTTTGGTCACTCTCTTGTTAGGGTCAATACCATTTATTCACTCAGTTTTATCCTGTTGGTCACATTAGGAAATGCACGAGGAAGCACTTTTAACACATCAAGTGGAATGCAATCTGTTTGCACCTGCTTTTTCTCAAGTCCTTAGCTGATAAGCATGCTCCTAAGTATTTCCTTCCACATTTACCTCATTCTTCGCCTACATTTTATTCACTTCTCTTATGATTTCAATAGCACTTATGGTTTAAAATATTACCACTACGCATTTGATTTGCAGATTGACATCTATATCCCCAAACTCTTTCTCAAATTCCACAACAGAACTTCCAGCTGTGCCCTAGACAGCATACATTGCCAACCCCCACTCTTGGATTCAGCTGGTTTAGACCATTTCATCATCTCACCAATCTTCCTACCTCCTCTTCATAATTTCCCTTTTTTGAATCATTATTTTCACCACAGAGACTAAAACATCCCAGAAATATCTTTGTCTTCTTCCTTTTGCCTAAACTCACCTCCCCACATTTATGTTCACACCTGGTTAATTCTCCTTCCACACTATCCTCTCTTTCAATCTTTATTAATACAGTTTTTCATGTAGATGGTTATTACCTCTTGCCTGAATCACTGTAACAATTTCCTAATTGATCTCCAGAATGTCCTCCAGTCAATGGGTCCTAAAAACTATTCCAAATAATTCTTTATAATATACAGTATAGATCATGCTACTTCCTTGCTCAAAAACATTTATTTTTTCCCTCTTGCCTAAAGTGCTGAGTTTCTTATCATTGTTAATATACTCTTGGTAGGTTGTACTTTTTCCTCTTAGAGGTATTTGTGTTTATTTGCTAAAGCAAATAAGCAATAATTGTTACACATTGCTTACTAATCTCTCTGCTAGAGCTGTTTCTGCACTCTCAGACTATAGAGAGCAGCAGTCAAGTGTGCCCATAATTTATACCCATTCAATCTTACTAATTCTAAATTCTACTTCCTTCCCTCAAATACCCAACGTCTACTTTGCCTAGGATTTTACTCAAAAACATTGCTCTGTCAACTGTCCTTGCAGTTTGTTTTGCCACTCCCCATAGCTGAAAAATTATTATTTTAAAATTTCAAGTACAAATGTTGTCCTATGCTTATACTAGAGCATGCCTTCAAATCTAAAATCAGAGCTGAGGCATATTACTTGAATATGAGTCCCATCACACACATCAAGATCTGATGTGTTCTTGCAAAGGAATTGCACATACATCAAGATTCTATCACTCCGGAGTGTTTCTGTGCACATAAAATAGCCTAATAATAATTAGTAGGCTGATTTATTTTCAGATTTAAAAATGAGAAAGTGCTCACTTCTAAACTCCTTCCCTTTGGAAAAAAAGTCAGTATTTATATATTAAATAATGTTTTTAAAATTCTGAAGTAATTAATTGGCATAGTATGACACTATAAATACAGATATATAGAGATGTCATCAGTTAAATTTAAGATGTAAAAAGCATAAGTATTTCCCCAACAAAGAACCAATTAAAGAATTTCTGCATATGCAACAAGAATATCTTTGTATTTTTCCTTCATGGTTTAGTGATTTCCAAGTTGCAATTAACAGAAGTGTCAGAGAAGATGATAAGTGACAACTTCTCCATTTTATACATAGAGAAGTACACCATCTATTAACCATCACCCCACCTTATCCACCCACACACCCTTCACTGCACCTGTGAATGCAGGGTGTTCTAGCATTTAAAAGCAAGTCATCACCCTGGACAGGTAGCATTGAGTCCTGTTGTGATGTCTACCACTCACCTCACTATGTGAGTTCAGACAATCAAGGAAGGGGAAATGCTCATCATCAACTTTGTCCAGTGCCAGGAGGAACAGCTAGTTCTCTGAGTAAAAGACAATGTTTGTTGTTCACCAGTTGCATCAGGAAACTGATGGCCTAGTCTAAATCATTTAACTGAACACAACTAGGAATGGGAATATGCACATAAATGTAGGTGTGGTTAGGGAACTAATAATGCATGATAAACACCCTAGTGACCACCACCAACAGGAAACTATTACCAGTCCTGAGTCTAAAGCAATAAGAGACAGAATAGTTACCATATACCATCAGAGATGGAAATGAGGAGGTGGGCCCACTTGACAGGAGGTCTGGCTATAATAGACATCTTGATTTATTGCTGACACTTCCCAGTGGTAAAACCCTAAGTTCAGAAGAAGGCAGAGAGCCAAGGGGCTTCTGTCCACAATGGCCCTCTAATGCAAGTTGAGAAAGAGAAGAATGGGTGATGATAAGCATAGGGCAGGTCCAAAGAGAAAAAGTAATTCTTCCATCTTTTCTAAAGGGATTGAAAATTGTTTTATACAAATAGGAAATATTAAGAAGGAACTTATCTATCATAGCAACTAATGGTAAATCTTAACTATCAGTTTCAACAAATACAGCTGATATTGCAGTTGCAACTTGACTTGTAGCAAGGCTGGTAAACCTGGCTTACTTTATGTTTTCTGGATACACTGGTATTTAGAGGATGATAATTTAGCACTTACTATGTCCTGGGCACAATTCTACGAGATAGGTATGATTATTACCCCCATCTGCTGTGTGTGCTGTATTCATTCAGTCAGTTCTGTGTATCTACTTGTAGTAGACATCTTCTAGAAGATTAAAATGCATGAGAAGGGACTGGGGTTGTGGCCCAGCTGTAGAGCACTCGCCTAGTACATGCGAGGCCCTGGGTTCGATCCTCAGCACCACATAAAAATAAATAAATACAATAAAGGTATAAAAAAATGCATAAAAAATAAGATCAATGAAGTGCTTGCCCCGGGAAGTTTACATTTCACAGTCTTAGAGTGATTAACTAATTTGTACAAGGTCACATATTCAGGAAGTAGTGGAATCTGAACCAAAACCCCAGTGGCTCTGTCTTCAGTCTGTGTGCTTCACCACTGCACTCCAGTGAACTGCACAATTTGTGAATCATCAATGAGGTGAAATCTATAGTAGGATGGAAATCCCTGGGGACATTTTCCCTTTCACTGCATTGTGACTAGGGGGTAGTTAATTGCTTCCAGAGTTCCAAGGCTAACTAACCACATCCCTTCCGTAGACCTGAATGCAACTGTCATTATGAATATTTGGAGATAGTGTCCATGATACTTTAACACCATGATTGTTTAAATGTTACTTTTAAGTTACGTATGCATGCATGTGTGTTCATTCTAAACTTACTTTAATCTGCCTTAGCTCATGTACTACAGATGAGGAAATGAGATTACATAAAGGTTAAAAGAGGTAGCCAGAATCCCACAGATAGGAAGTGATGGAACCAGAGCTTAGATCAGTGGTACACCAGAATTACCTGTGGATTTTTTGAAAACATAGAGCCCCAAGTCTCACCCTAGAACTAGTGAAGTAACGTCAGGATTGGGTTGGATGTGGGTGGATGGTAGAGATGTAACAACTGGGGGCTACACTTATAAAGACCTCACAGAAGTACCAATGCTGTAGCACAATCATAATTGCTAAAGACACAAAGCGGTCAACACCACAACTGCAAATTCAAAGTCTATACACTGTGCTCTTTTTTAGAAATGGATTCTGTGTCTTCAGATAGGTTATTGATTATCACCAAGAATCTTATCATCAGGTCAATATTCAGACGTAAATCTATATTCTGAGTATGTTATTTTGACCTGTTACTGCCAGATCACAAAATGCAGTTGAACAAAATGCTTTCTCTAAGACAGAATGTGAAAGTTTAAAAACTTTCTTATTTCACCTTTTCATCCATTATGATTTGCACAGAAAAAAAAAAATGAGAACACAGTTTTTAAAAAGATACTCCTCTCAAGATGTGGAAATAATTTAGCTCCAGATGAAGGTAAACAAATTCACAAATAAAATACTTGAACAGGGAAGAAAGACCCATTCATAACAGTTACCACTCCTCCCCACTCCACCAAGCAAACGTTTCCTTCAAATTAAGGTTTCTTCAAAGAAATGAGGACACAGCCAAAATAACAGGAGAAAAGTATAATAAAAATGAGAATTGGCAGATTGGAATGTCCCTACTATGGAGACAAGGGAATTGACCGCAAAGCCACCTCTGATCCCTAGTTAGTAGTACACCCCCTGAAGAGTTGAGAGACTTCTGCACACTGATTTTTGTATTCAAAGTGACCTTAACTGATATTCTTCATCTGTTCCTTATCTCTTTTAAACAACTTGCTGGAGTAGCTTGCAGCTGATTTAATAGAGTTCAAGGGAAGAAGTTTTTAAAAACAACAATTCTTCTTCTGCTCTGACCTTTAAAATCACCAGCATTTTCTACCTGTTTAATGTCCCTGTGCAATATAATATGGTTTGAAATCTAGCTATTCTTGGAAACATTAGTCATCGCTAATACAGCATGTACTTTGGTTGAATTTAAGAGTCTGTATGCCATGAGTACTCAAAAGAAAATTTTTAAAAAGAAGAAGAAAGAAAACCAACAATAATCCAAATGCCTTCCTAACATTTGGATGACAGCTTTCTGGGAGATTAGTCACATGAATTCAGAATTATTCTGTGTTAGGATAGATAAAGAACCATGGCAACTCAAATGGAAAACTACCATAAGTGAACAACCTAACTTCGAGCAAAGGACCAGCCTACACACAACAGGCACATAAGTGAGCACAGCAGTAATCCCCCGGGGTGACTGACAGCATCAACGTGTGGTCACACAGGATTCGTGTCAACTCAAAGGTCTGTTCTTTCATCCAGCTACCTTTCCAACTCTAGTGCTCCTTTTCCCATTCCTTTCTAATAGAAACTGAGGGAGGACTGATGAGTCATACCAGGTAGAGTTACACCTTTGGGTTTCCCACTCCCTGCTTCAGCAGATCAGGTTTCCTTCAAACATGGCCAGCTGTGGTCATCTTTCAGGAGAAACTCCATTTTCTTGATGCAGATCTAGAGACTTCCAAGGCAGCTGTGAATGGTGTTTATCAGAAAGAAGTTGTAAATAATGTAGCTAATATAAAAAATATTGTAACATATTCAACAGGGAGGGAGTATGATGAGAGTGAAGAGCAAGCACATGTCAGAGTCAGAAATGTCTAGCTAGGTTCAATCTCACTCTGCCACTTATCAGGAAGTCACTTCCCCACTTGGTCTCTGTTTTCTCATCTCAAATTATGATATGTTATACCTACTTTACAGGGGTAGCAGAAGAGAAAGAAAGATTATATATAAGCCTGAAGAAATTATTAGTTAATAATAATAATAATAATAAAGCAACATTACAAAACGTACTGGTACCTTTCTTCTGCTGGTGCTTGCTCCGTTACCTCATACCAGCCACGAGTACAAGCACCAACCTCTGTCACCATGCTGGGGCATTTCCCATTTGCAGTGCAAAGAAACATGTCTATCACAATGATGAAGATGGATTTGCCCATAAAGCCAGTTAATTTTGCATGATTTCAGAAAATACCACATTTTGTCAGTTAGCAAAGTACTATTTTATTCTGAAACAGCCTCTTTCCATACTTTCTTGAGTATGTTTAATTAGATTGCTTCTGAAAGGTGCTCAATTTAAAGGTTACCTCAAAATAACTTTTAAACATTCCTGTCAGATTTGGGAAAATTAACTTAAATTCAATTTTTTTTCCTTGACTATTAAGCAATTGAGTCATATCCCTCCAAGAAATTAATTCCAACCCCAAAACTCACTTTTAGCTAATCTCATCTTTATTATTATTTTTTGTGCTTTTCTTATATAATGAAGTACAGCCGTTATATTTTTCCATTCTCTTGGGCTGAAAATAAATAACCTCGAGTACTTAAACAATATATATGGTGAATTTAAAAAAAATACATTACCACAGATTTATTAATCAGTACCCATGCTCCTCAAGGCTATGCTTTGCCTGCATGTGCTCAAGCAAGAGCATTGGCGTGGGAAGCCCAGTGTGCCAGATTCTGGCAGCAGAGGACATGTGAAGCCACTGTTGCAACACCAACCATGATAGCATCAAGTGGCAGGCAAATTGTAATTAGGCAAAGAGTCTCCTTTATTATTCTCTTAAAACTGTTGAAGGTCATTGTTAAGTGCACAGTTTCTTTTTAAGACTTGTGACATACTATTTATTGAATCACCTGGAATACTTTTGATTTTAATTCTCACTGCACAACCAGTGCCTTCCTCTATGCCTACAAACTTAACGCTGCTGAGAATGATCGTTTATAAGAAATATATCTTGGGTGTTAGCTGCTTGTCCAGCACTTTGACAAAATACCTAAGATAAACAACATAAAGGAAAGGTTTACTTTGGCTCATGGTTTCAGAGGTTTCAGTCTAGGGTTGCTTGGTCCTTGGGGCAGCACAGTACATCACAGTGGCAGTGCGTGGTGGAGGAGACCTAGTCACCTCATGATACAGGGGAAACAAAAAAAAAAAAAAAGAAGAAGCAGGAAGGGGCTAGGGCCCCAATATCCCCTCCACTGTGCGCAATGACCTAACTTACTTTTACGAGGTCCAACTTCTTAAAGGTTCCACCATCCTCCATTAGCTGTATAAGTTATAATCAAATCTTTAACATGTGGATCCTGAGTTCACACTTCCAATCCATAGCATGTTGGAACCATGAGGCTAAAGATGTCAGTCTATTCCCTTGAAGCAAAAACATCAGCACTTATTCAAAGTAGCTGGGCTATTCTAGGAAGCCCACAGTGGCTCTGAAAATTATTCTCTGAACCTTGAATTTTTTCTCACCCTGCTTCCACACAGAAGGAAAAATAGATAACAGCAGAACTCCTCCTTATCTGATGAAAACACTTCAAATATTGAAGGGAGGAAAAAAATCACACAACTCATCTGAAAAAAGCATGTTAACCACTAAAAAGAATAAAAGAACTAAGGTGAATTTCACTGGAGAGGAATGCACAATTACTTATCAATGGAAAGGGAAATTAATATATTTAGTTTGAAAAACAATTGACTCATCTATGTTAAAGAATTTTTTTTAATTAGAAGTGCAATGGACTAAATGCGCCGCATGCAAATTCATGTGTTAAGACCTTAATCCTGATGTTATGGCATCTGGATGTGGAACATTTGGAAGGTGATTAGGTTATGAGAGTGGAGCCTTAATATGGGGATTAATGCCTTTATGAAAAGAAGCCAGACAGCTAGTTCAAGGTCTTTCCACCCTGTGAGAATACAGTGAACACACAGCAGACTGCACCCTAGAAGAGGGCCCTCCCCAGAGCTCTATTGTGTTGTCACCCAGCTCCAGAACTCCTGAGAATAAGTTTCTCTTGTTAATGAACAGTGCATGGCATTCTGTGTTAGCAGCTGTAATAAGGCAGAAGGCAGCTCCCACCGTGAACTCATGGGAAGAAGAGGCTGAGGGATGATTATCAAGGGGGAGGAGTAGAGTCAGACTGAGCAAACCTTTTCTAGGGCTACAAGGATTATCCAAGTGGAGAGAAAGGTGACCTTCATTCCGTATCTACATATATCAGGTACAGTTCTGTGTGTTTTCCATGCATTATTCTAACTCAAAAAAGTTAATATTATATGATTTCCTGTTTCATTTGAAGGGTAAATTAAAATGCAGAGAGATCAAGTATTTTCTAACATCACACAAATGCTAAACAGAAAGTCTGCATTTAAACCCAGGCCATCTCCCTGATCCCAAGACCTTTTTCTCCACAACAACACTGGCTCCGCATGGCAAGTCTACTATGTGTCACACTCAACAACTTCCTCAGAGAATGCAAAGTACATTATCAGGATATGGTTATCTTGGCATTTTCCAGTTATTAGTGCTATGCTTTCTGTATCTGGATACTTCTACCCTCAGATTGCTATTTTTTCAAGAAAATAAGAAAAAATAAAATTTGCTCCACAGGCATATGTGATGCAAGATATCAAAGTCAAAAAAAAACGTAAAGATGTACAAAAGGATAAAGATGAAAAACAGTCAGACGTGTCAGACTCAGAGAATTTAAAATAAAAATTAGCAAATGATTTAATCAGTGTCAGAACTCTGAAAGTCAGTGATATAACTGCTATACATATAAATATATTTTAGTTAGATTTTTTCACTGATGTGACTAAATGATCTGATCACAACAATTTTAAAGGAGGAAAAGTTTATTTGAGGGCTCATGGTTTCAGAGGTCTTAGATCACAGAAGACTGGATCCATTCCTCAGGTCTCAAGGGGAGGCAAGACATCATGGTGGAAGAGTGTGGCAGAGGGAAACAGCTCACAAGGTGCTCAGGAAGCAGAGAGAGAGAGACTGCACTCTCCAGATAAGAAATATTTACCCTGAAGTCACGCCCCCGATGAACCACTTCCTCCAGCTCCACCCCACCTGCCTCCATTACCACTCAGTTAATCCCATCAGGGATTAATTCACTGATTATGTTAAGGCTATAACCCAATCATTTCTCCTATAAATTTTCTTACATTGTCTCACACATGAGCTTTTGGGGAACATCATACATCCTAACCATAATTCTCTCCTTAAAAACTAAGACTTATAGGATACTTTAATCCCCATTAGCCAGCTTCTAATATTCCTTCACTAAATGTTAAAAAGAATTCACTGTTAAAACATGCAAACCCAGAATTTTTTTTTTGAGATATACTTTTTAAATATATACAGAACATATCTAATAAATATAAACCTATTTCAGTGATCTTTTAATTTTGGTTTCAGTTTTGTAATTTATTTAGTAAGTATTATGTACCTATATCTAAATCTTCAAATTTATTGTTAAAGTCATTTATAACACTCATTAATATATTAATGTCTACAGGATATCACCTATAATATTTGTTTTTCCTTTCTTATTTTCTTTTCAGTCTTGCCAGAGTTTTAAATTTCATCAAAGAATCAATTTTAGCTTTTACTGATTCTCTGTTATACATTTATTTGTCTCTCATTTGTTTGTTTTCTACATATATTATTATTTTTTAAATTTTCTCTATGCTTATTTGATATTTTTTTCCTATAATTTTGGGTTGCATTTTTAGATCATTTGACCTTTTTTTACTTCCTTTTATTATACACTTAAGACATACTTTTAATTTTTACGCTACACATGTCCCTCTACAAAATACTTTATCTGAAAATTTTTGATTTACTGTTATTTAGTTTAAAATATTTTCTAATTTTCTCTGAATTTTTTGTTCTTTGGCCAATGGGTTAATTTAGAGACATATGTTATGATTTAAATATGAGGTGCCCTCCCCTCAAAAGCTCATGTGTGATAGATACAATGCAAGGATTTTCAGTTGAAATGATTAGATTATGGAACTTTTAACCTAATCAGTGGATTAGTCCACTGATATAGATTAACTGGGCAGTAACTGTAGGCAGGAAAGGTAGGTTGTAGGGCATGCATTTAGGGTTCATGTATTGTCCCTGATGAACAGAGCACTCACTTTCTCTCTCTCCCTCGCTCTCCTTCCTGGCTGTCATGTCCTCCTCCACGTCCTTCTCTCAGGATGTTATGCCTCACCTTGAGACCAGAGCTAAGGTGTAGGTTGATCACAGACTGAACCTGTTGAACTTTTGAGTTAAAGTCTTCTTCCTGGACACTGTTCTTGTCAGGTCTTTGGTGAAAAAAACTAACTTAAACAGAATATTACTTAATTTTTAAAACTCTGTGAGACATTCTAGAATTTATTTTCTAAAATTTGTTGAGACTTGATCTCAGCATATTTTTAATTTTGGTAAATGTCAGGCATTCTTGCATAAAACTTATATTCTGCATTGGTTGACCACAATATTGTATATAAGTCAATTGATTCAAGTTTATTATCATGTTGCTCAAGTTTTCTATGTGCTTACTAACTTTTTTACTGATTCCTCTGTTAGTTACTCAGAGAAGTGTTTTAAAATCTCTCATTGTGAGGTGCACTTTCCTATTTTTTCATTTCTGTGATTTTCGCTTTATGTAGTTTCAGAATACTTTCTTAGGTATATATACAGTTTGAATTGCTATATTTTCCTAGTGTATTAACAATTTTTATCTTTGTGAATTTTTTTGGTATCTATCAGTGATTTCATTTTGTCTAATTCTAATATAGCTCTGGTGTATATCTTTGGTTTACAGAAGAACTAGAAGGCATAAATAAGACTCAGCTGTAGGCAGTGAGGAATCAAGCCTAAAACCCAGGACTCTTGACCCTGTAAAGTTGTTACTTTGAGCCAAAATTTGCCAAATTCTGCATATTTTCTGTGGTATAATTGTTTTCTAAAGATTACCAATGTCATCCTGAATAATTGTTTTCATTGATCAAAGAGCAAAATGTCAAATTAGATTTCCTTATTGTTAAAATTATGAGAACTTTGAACATCTTAAGGTACATTATTAATGTATGGTATAGATCAGGTTTTCTTAAAATATCAATTCTTATATTTGTTTGACCACAGGTCCATTTTGTATTTCCCCAGAGGATTTGTCAAGGGTCAATATTCTATAGAACAAGTGGTAAAGACTGCTATAGACCATTAATAACAACATTGTCAAGAGCTAATAGTAGTACAGTTTTTATAGTTTGGAACATTCAAATTAATTTATCTGGGCTAATCACTTAAAATACTAAATAGGAATGTCCATTTTTGTTTGCTGATTTCTTAGGGTGCCAAGTTTGTGTCTTCAAGTGGCAGTGCAGGTTTTAGAAGGGTATATCAGTGGTGCAATCACTCTATAATTGCATAATTACAAAGAAACATCTATGACACATTAAATTTTTATACACAAAGAAAACACTGTCACTGTTCATTACTCATTAATTAAAGAGAAAAAAAATCTGTAAAAAGCATAACTTTTTATTGTATTGGGAATTAAACCCAGGGGCACATAACCATTGAGGTACATCCCCAGCCCTCTTTTATATTTTATTTAATTAATTTATTTATTTTTGAGTGGGGGTACCAGGGATTGAACTCAGAGGCACTCAACCACTGAGCCACATCCCTGCCGGGTTTCTGTTCATGACTAAAAGGCTCAGGGGTCACTCCAGGAAAACTGGGCTGACTGGGCTGCACAAAATAACCACACAAGAGACACAAATACCTTTTTCTTTGGGGTCGCTGTGACAGCTCCTCTGACCTTAAGGGTCCTCAGGAAGAGAGAGAGCGAGAGCACACGCTGACCCCTTTTATTGAGGAGAAGCAGCTATTTAAATGAGGCAAGAGGACAGGTTTCAGGGGACTGAGTCTATCTTCATGATGTCCACTGTCAGCAGGTTGACTGACATCTGGGTAGGTCACACCCAAGGGCACAGTAAGAGAAGAGGACACACACAAGGCACTTCCATAAAACATTCTATCCTAAACAGGGCAAGGGGTTATATTACAAAGGAATAGGTGAGCGTAGCTCCACCCATGGGGCTGTAGGAAGACACACCCAGACACGAAGACAGTCACTTGAACCCTAGAAGAGCGGGCAGTCTAGCAGCATGGGTGCCTGATGCCACATCGCCCAGCAGGGCAGTTAATTCAGTCATGTGCGAGGTTGGTCTCCCACATATTTCCCCTTTCTTAATATATTAAAAAAAGTAACTGGGAAATTCTATCTTTCAGCCACTGGATTCTTGGTCCAAGGTCATCATGATCTGCTATTGAAACACAAAAGGAATTAGTAGAAAACATCTCATTTTAATAACACAATCAACTTGGAAGATCCAGGTTATTATTATTACTTTGCTAAACACTCATCAGAAGATTCTTAATCTTTTCCCAATTTTATTGGGAGGCATTGCATTTGGCCATAGTAACATAGACATTTTTATTGGCATAGCATTTAGGCCTCTCCATAAACCACAGAGCAGAGGGCTCATTCACATTATTTATTACATTGTTTCTTCTAGAACATTAAAAGGTAGTTCTGATCTTTCCATCAGCACTTATCTGACCATGAAGAATCTTGGAAGTAATTTAAGTCAAACATTAAGAAAATCCATACATTGTAAGTTTTAAGACATAGGCACAAAAGCTGTAATTAAAAAAAAGCAAGGAATAATATTTAAAGTAGTCACTTTAGGGATTATGAGACCAGCAGCTTGCTTAGGTCTGGTTAATTGACTTACACCTGTTTTAAAGCCTGAATATTAACCTCAACATATTATAGCTCTGAAATATTTGCTGGCAATAACTAATGATACCATAAGTTGTATTCTTACAGGCTACAGGATATTTATTACCTTTTCTCTTAATTCTCACATTTAAGGAGTCTATTAGGTCTGTCAGTAATGTATTGGGAATGCACACAACTCTTATAGGGTTCAAGTGGGGCATGCCCGTCAATCACACATAAGCAAGATAATATCCATAAGCCAATCATCTTCTGCCTAATGTAACCGTACTGTGAGGAAACTCTAAATATTGCTGTCCTGGTGGAAAGCAAGCTGGAAGGGTCTTTGCCCCTAAGGGAGGGGGCTCACTGAGTCAGGGATTTCATGCCTTGAAGCTCCTGACTCTGGGTTTCCTGGCCTGGTAATTTGGCAATGCTAACCACAAATGCTGAGGATGTGGTTTCATTGACAGCTCGCTAGAGCAGAGCAGCCCATCCTGCAGGTGTTCCTGTCAGACCTGAAGGAATGTGGATTCCTCAAGCACACCAAGCGGCTCATAGCTGCTAGTTGCAACTGAAAGTTATTCCAACATTTCTTCCCCTTTTATTAAATTTGTTGCTAAAGAAGAACTATGATGAGAGAAGAAAGGAAAAGGGAAAAGCATAGAAAAAGGGGATAAGAACCAAGAAAGAGAAAAGGGGAAACATCCAGACATGGCCCATTCCTGTAACTGCAAATGTTTCCTGCTGTGGTGAGCAGGCAGTCGCTGTTGACTAGGTCTCTGTCTGTCACTTGGGTTCTAATCTGAGCTGGGAATGGGGAGCAAAGCAGCCATGGGGCAGGAGACCTCTCTCAGAAGGGGTGAAGAATTAGGCCTTTGCACAGGTGGGGGGGAGTGAGGTTCTGTGCCTCACCTCTGTTGGCCCCCAAGTTTTCTCCTGATGGCCCCTCTGTGACTGTGCCTGTCTTAGGTTGTCCCTCCCTTGAGGTATCTTACCCGTCATTGACTAACCAGCCATCCTCCGGGGCCAAACAGGGTAATGTGGAGTGTGCAAGGCATTGTCCCCGAGAGGGCTCTCTGTCTCCTTAATAGATAATGCCCCCATGGCCTCCATGCCAGCATTTACCTTAAGATTGACAGACTCAGGTTTCTTCTTCATGGAGGGCCCAGCTCATAGCACTGGGCTGGTGAGGCTGCGTTCAGGAAGGAAGGAGAAAGGCCATAGACAGACAAACAGTGATACTGTGACAAAGCAGAGAGACACAGATGAAGAGGAGAGCAGTGCTAAGACACAGGGCATGATCCCTCATAGAGAACTGGCCCTTAGTTGGTGTTACTTACATCTGGTCCATAGCCCCCATCCATACGGATGCGGGAGAGTCCATTATTCCAACACTGTCTTTTTCTTAAAAGATACATCCAGACAGCCTGTTTACCATAGAATCAATATATAATTGACTATTACAGTCAGCACAATTAATCTAGCTGTATGAGTGGACCTTCTAGTCCACACTGTAATGTACATTAAAGGTGGACCTGGGAAATGGGTCCATACAAGTCTTTTTATAATTTTTACTTACCTGACAAGCTCATGAAGCTGCATGATTATAAACTCTGCAACTGGAAATTTACCTTCCTGTGCCAGGTTTCTCAGTTATTATCATGATGACTGGTTTAAACTCTCCTTTGATATCTGATTTAATTTACTGAATCATGTTCAATAACATAAAGACTCTCAATATTACAATTTAATTAAAAAATTTAAAATATTTTGTAAGATCTAGTGTGCATTTCTGGGGTCCTGTATTCCCCCTTTTCTTTAATAAAATTGAATAAAGGCTTGGCATAAGTCATAGTATCATTAGTTTAAGTTATATATTATAGTATAAGTATTTAAACGATAAGAATGGATTTACCTTTTATTGATTATTATAATTTTTAATATAGACTAGTTGATTCATCCTAATAATTTAGAAAGAACCCTCAATCTCTTTTTGAGAGAAGGTCTCAACATATCTTTATATTTTATAATACTATCCTTTAAATAGGTATCTTTCAATTGTCTTTTAGAAAATATGATTAAGGTTATTTCCCAGTGTAGGGAGCAGTATATAAATCTTACTGTATTTTTTATAGATAATAGGTCCATCCAGAGAACTTATATAATATCAATGAATTTTTAAAGTTTGTAACCTTTATTGTTCAAAATTAACATATGACTTTAATTTGGAGAGCCTCAGTTCTAATAAAATGTTTTCCCAAATCTCATATAATTATCTAACAAAAAATATGTAAAAATCAACAGTGTCTTAGAATCATTCAAATTTAGTCTCAAAGGACAATTGTCAAAATTGGGATCTAAGTCAGTAGTTTAATATATTTACTGTTTAATCAAAGATGTGAATTTATTTACCAAAATTAAACTTTGCCTTAAACAGCAAGAGTCATTAGGCAATAAAGACCTTTTTTAAAAAGAAATAAACTTAACATTTTAATAGGTTTTGATCATGTCAAAATATGGACAAAATCTTAGCTCATATCAGCATAGTAAAATTAGAGAAATAGTGTGAAATATCCTTGAATTAATCAGTTAAAATTTTTATAGTCAGTCCAGTACATATAAATCTCTTTTTTAATTGTTTTAACTTTTTATATCATCTGTTTAGATAATAATATAAAAATCTTTTTATTTAGGAAAATATTTTATCATTAAAATCTAGACTATAAAGGCTTTGTTTTACCCAAAGATTTTTTTTTTTCCTTTTAGGATCTCCAATGTGTGCTTTCTCTCTGTTGAAGCATCTTTATCTTCTAGAATTTTTCCTAGTTATACTTTGGAACAATTTCTGAAAACCTTAGAATTTCAACATGGTACTGTACTTTTATAAGAAATATCAATGAAAATATAGTTAAAATCCTTAGATATTTCTGCAGACAGAATTATTTTTGTTTATCATCTTATAAGTTTGTACAATAACTTGAGAATTAGAAATTACTTGAAGGTTGTATTTTCACTTAAAAGAAAATTTATAGTAAAATAGATTTATCTCAAATATCTGTAACTAAAAGGCAGAGTATCTGATAAATGTACATATGAAATGTATAAATTATGGGTTTTCTGTTGAAGAAAAACAATTAGACAAATATATATTAACTAAACAATTAAACATATGCTAATTATTTTATACATTAACAACTATAGGTTATCTAAATATCTAGAAAAATATATATTAAGAATAAGGACATAACTTATAATTGTATTAACCTTATGTAGCCACGTGGTTCTTAAAATATTTGCATCCATTTTAATTTATGTTGAATTAAGATTGCACTCTTCTATGTGATGTCACTTAATGTAACTAAAATAAGATCCTTGTGCATACATATTTATTTCTTGTAATTATATAGTCAGGAATGAGAATAAGGATTTTTTGTTCATCCCACAGGAACATTGCTGGCTTTTGTTCCTGTGGGGAGCAAATGCATCCCCATAACCTCCAAAATTAAAAGTAAAATACAAAGAAGCACTTTTGATACCTCTCATCAATAGAACATTATTTAGTAACACAATTATAGAGAAAAGTCAGGTTATTTAACTCAAAACTAACTTAAATTTAGGGCTGCAACATAGAAACACTAAACATTCTTTAATATTCAAATTGGAGTCTCCATAGGAGCCAGTATTTGTTGCTTTTGTCCCAGCGGCTTGAAAACTCAGACCTTTTGCCCCACGTTGGGCGCCAATTCTGGGGTTTCTGTTAGTGACTAAAAGGCTCAGGGGTCACTCCAGGAAAACTGGGTTGACTGAGCTGCACAAAATAACCACACAAGAGACACAAATACCTTTTTCTTTGGGGTTGCTGTGACGGCTCCTCTGACCTTAAGGGTCCTCAGGAAGAGAGAGAGAGAGAGAGAGAGAGAGAGAGAGAGAGAGAGCACTGACCCCTTTTATTGAGGAGAAGCTATTCAAATGAGGCAAGGGGTCAGGTTTCAGGGGGCTGAGTCTATCTTCATGATGTCCCCTGTCAGCAGGTTGACTGACACCTGGGTAGGCCACACCCAAGGGCACAGTAAGAGAAGGGGACACACACAAGGCACTTCCATGGAAGATTCTACCCTAAACACAGAGCAAGGGGTTATATTACAAAGGAACAGGTGAGAATAGCTTCACCCATGGGGCTGTAAGGAAGACAAGCCTGGGCAGGAAGACACAAGTCACTCGAACCCTAGAAGAGCAGGACAGTCTAGCAGCATGGGTGCCTATGCCACATCGCTCAGCAGGAGAGTTAACTCAGTCATGTGCGAGGTTGGTCTCCCACACATCCCCATACCTATTTTGAATTTAATTTAGAGACAGGGTCTCACTGAGTTGCTTAGCTCCTCACCATTTCTAAGACTTGCTTTGAACTTGTGATTCTCCTGTCTCAGCCTCCCTAGCTTCTGGGATTATAGGCATGTACCACCATATCTGGCTATATTTTATTTTGAGACAGGGTCTTGCTAAGTTGCTTAAGATCTTGCTAAGATGCTGAGGCTGGCTTTGAGCTTACGATCCTCTTGCTAATGTGATTATTGGTGTACACCACTGAACCTGGCAAAATTTTAATTTTTATTAACAAAAACTACTCAGAAATGTGTGTGTGTGTGCACAAAACTAAGCAATCCATTCCCCACTTCACTATCAGATATCCTGAGAAAGGCAAATCTAGGAAATAGACCACACGGTGACTGAAAATGGTGGATTCTCAATGGATGTTGAACAAATATCTGCAGAAAAAAAAGTGGAAGGGGATGCATTTCAATGAGTGTTCTTTCTAGAATGATAAAGACAAAATATAATATAAGAATAAGTGGCCTGGCTTATTACATATCTCACCTGTAATCTCAGCAGCTCAGGAGGCTGAGGCAGGATCGATAGTTCAAAGCCAGCCTCAGCCATTTAGGAGGCTCTAAGTGACTCAGCAAAACACCGACTCTAAGTAAAATACAAAAAAGGGCTGGGGATGTGGCTCAGCCCCTAGGTTCAGTCCCCATTACCAAAAGGAAAAAAAAAAGAATAAGTTATAAATGCTAGAGCCAAAAGGTACCATGAGAGGAGAGAAAATGAAAGATAGTAAGACACAAAGTAGCTAATATTTATGAAATATTTTACATTTTTCTAATATTTCTATTTAAAGCCTTAGGCATTATTCACATGTGGCTATTGAGCATTTAAAATGTATTCAGTATATAGGTGACTGTATGACCAATGTGATTCTGCAATCTGTACAATCAGAAAAATGAGAAATTATACCCCAATTGATTCAAATGTATGAATTGCCAAGATCATTGTAATGTCATGTGTAGCTAATAAAAAAAAAATGTATTCAGTGGGTGTAAACATAAAATGTCCACCAGCTTTAATATGAAAAAAAAAATGTAAACTATTTCATGAATGGTTTTTAATATTTCTTAAATTCATAATACATTTTCAAACATTAAATTAAAGCAAATATCAAAATTATTGCCGCTTCTTTTTCATGCCTTTTAAGTTTGGCTTAGAAATCTTAAAATTACATCTGTGGCTCACATCTGTGCCTAGCATTACGTTTTTATTGGACAGCACTACCAACCTAAGAGCTTTGGCATTGTGCTATCTCATTTAATCTTCCAAATCATCTAAAAAATCAAAAACTATTCAATACAAGGTGAATTATAAATAAACTATCTAGACTTACCCCGTAAGTAAAGAACTTGCTCTAAAGTCAAATCACATGGACACAGAGAATAAGGCTGTAGGATGGATGAAGGCAATGAATGAATTGCCAGGTTGAGTCAGTTAAATATCTTTCCTTATTACCAAGAGTATAAACACAAACTTGTCAATTCTGGACTCAAAAATTTTTACAAATTGCAATGATGAGGATCTAAGGGGAAGAGTAAAATTATGTTACTAGGTGTTATTTAAGAAGCTAAACTTGTTCTTCTCAGGTATTTGTGTTGCCATTTCCACAGTAATGCCACTTGAAGGCTGCTTAATGAGCTGTTCCAATTGTCCCCAAATGCAAAGAGTAATTCCAAACAACAGCATCACTCAACTAGTATTCTCTTTCCCTACGAAAGAGAACAAGCAGGTTAGGCTTTGAACTTCTGGAAGCCACCGTTTGGATTTCCCATGAAGAGGAAGTCTTCGTGTAAGTTCCCACACGTTTCTACTTCCAGGTGATATGCAAGCATCAGCACAAAATGCCATGAGAGCAAATGATGGCACTTTGATGTGCAGCCAGTCATGCCTTGGCCCTGAAGTTGTTTAATCACATGCCACACACAGTGAGGCACTGGCCAAAGGGTCTCTGGGCACCTACTCAACTGAGTGCCCTTAAATCAAAGGCTAGGGAATAGACTTCTACAGGTTAATAAAAGACATGCCTCACTCTTTCATGCAAAGAAAGAAATGATATTTTTCTCTGAATCAGTGGGATATCTGTTATGGAAAACTGTTTATTCTGAGAGCTTCCAATCCTGCTTCATTGCTGGGAGTCACTAGGGGTGACTGCCCTGTGTGGTGGTGGGGTCTGTGCTGTACCTCGTGGGTCTGAGCAGTCCCCTTTGAAACAAGAGAGGAAGGATTCTCAGCATCACCAGTGGGAGCCTCAGAGGCTTCAGGTAAGCAGTGCTCCAATATTTGGCAAAAGGAAGCAGAGAGTTAGAATTTCTCCTTGTGGTGGATGTGGGGGATGAAGAAAGTGGATTTAAGATGACTTGCAGCATAAATGTGGTTAGGTTTTCTGCGGTGGGGCTAGAAGAATGACGGACCTTTAGACTTCTAATGCTCTGTACATTTTAAGGTCAAAACATCCTCCAAGTGGTCCTCTCAGGTGTCCATATGGAGACAAAGAGTTTACATAAATTTCTCCATTTAAGGCAAATACTTTATATAAAATTCTCAGTTCTTGAATTTCATTTAAAAATTAATTCCCTCCCACTTTTTACATTTTCTTACAGAGGCATACTTTAGATTCCTTTGAATAGGAAGCTTTCTCAGAGCATTTAGCATTTGGTTTAATTCCACAAGTATCTGAATACAAGTAACAGGAATAGTAAACTGCACCCAACAGGGAGGAAAACCATAAAAACTCTCTTCTCTGTTCCAGGAATTTGTGATGAACAACAAAACCTATTCAAGAATATGATTTTATGATAAAGATTAAAGTAGTCCCATCTAAATTTTCACTTTGATCTAATAATTTAATTTCTGCAAATGTAAGTAATAGCCTACAGATATTTGTGTGTATGTGAAGTACCATATACTTTAGTGTATTTACTGCATCAACTGTATAATGGCAAAAGTCAGGAAGAGAGTGCCAAATGCCTGTCAACAAGCACCTAGTAAAATAAATTATATTACAGGTATACACTGATATTATGTAGTCATATTTTCAAAAGGGAAAGCTCTATGTGTATTAAAATGGGATTACATTATTTAAAATATTTTTAAAAGTGAATGTCAGAATAGTGTTTATGATTTGTTTCTTTTTACATTAAGAAAAATGTATATGCTTGCATTTTTGTACTAATAGTTGTTCTCTTGCAAGGTGGCTAGAGTGGAGGAAATGGTACTTACTTTCTCTTCAAGTCATCTGTGCCTTTTAAAGTTCTAACATGCCCTTGTGTTATATATTTTAAAAGTTACACAAAATTTTAAATGAGAGGTTTTTGGTTTTAAAAAACTTTATGAAATTTTGTGTTTTAAGGAGAGAGGAGGCAGAAAAAGAAACAGAGGAAACGACTATTTAAAAGTTAATGGGCAAAATAGTCTTTCATAAGCAAAGATTCAGGAAAAGCCATTTTACTTTTATGCCAATAAAGTGCACCAGACATGGGAGTGTTTAAAAATATCTTGGTGATAAATAATATATTTAATTGAAGGTATAAGAAAAAAAAATGATAGGTATCCAGTTGAACATATTCTTTCCATTGTTCATATTGCATCACAGATTCTGGGAAGAAACTTCTACAAGGAAATCCCTCTAACACTACTCTGGGAACATTAGCAGGAAGTGGGAGCGATAAATCAGAAAGGCGAAGGGAACATAATTGACGCTGGAGGCAGCTAGAGGAAGGCAGGAGGATATCAAAGCATTCAAAGAACAAGAAAAACAAGACGGTTTGGATGACATCAGTGGGAAGAAAATAACTTGGGACACACCAACAAAAGATGCTCAAAGATGATTTGACAGCTCATCAGTGCTATGAATGCAGGAACAAACTCTCCATACTTATTTGCTGTAAGATCTACTGTTATGGCACGAGGCAGGCAATGTGTTCAAGGACAAATGCTTCCTTCCAGACAAACTGAATTTTAATCTCTTGGTTGGAAAATATTTACTGAGCACCTGCTTTGTAAGGTACTGCAGGTGATGCGAAGATGTCTAAAATAAAGATTTTATTTTATGGAAGGGTTTATAGTCTACTTCCAAATGGAAAACCCTCAGGTAAAAACTTAAGTTCAAAACTACATTTAATTGGACAAAAATTGAAAATATTCCCTCTAAAAATTAGAACATGATAAGAATGCCCTCTCTTACCACTTCTATTCGACATAGCTCTGGAAACTCTGGTCAGAGCAATTAGACAAAATAAATTAAAGGGATATGAATAAGAAAAGAAGAACTCAAACTCTCACTATTTGCTGATGACATGATTCTATATTTAAAAGATCCAAAAAATTCCACCAGAAAACTCCTAGAACTAATAAATAAATTCTGCAAAGTAGCAGGATATAAAATCAACACCCATATATCAAATGCATTTCTATACATCAGTGATAAATCCACTGAAAGAGAAATTAGGAAAACTATCCCATTCACAATAGTGTCAAAAAAAAAAAAAACAAACTTGAAGATCAATCTAACAAAAGAGGTGAAAGACCTCTACAATGAAAACAACAGAACATTAAAAAAAGAAATTGAAGATCTTAGATGAAAAGATCTCCCATACTCTTAGATAGGAAGAATTAATATTGTAAAAATGGCCATAATACCAAAAGCATTATACAGTCTTAATGTAATCCCTATGAAAATCCCAATGACATTCTTCATAGAACTAGAAAAAGCAATCATGAAATTCATTTGAAAAAATAAGTGACACATAATAGCCAAAGTAATACTTTGCAAGAAAAGTAAAGCAGGAGGCATTATATACCAGACCTTAAACTATACTACAGAGCTATAGTAACAAAAACAACATGGTATTGGCACCAAAATAGACACATAGCCAAATGGTACAGAATAGAAGACACAGACAAACCCACATAAATACAGGTATCTTATACTAGATAAAAGTGCCAAAAACATTCATTAGAGAAAAGATAGCCTCTTCAACAAATGGTGCTGGAAAAACTGGAAATCCATACATAATAAGATGAAACTAAACCCTTATCTCTCACCCCGCAAAAAACTCAGCTCAAAGTGGATCAAAGCCTTAGGTAGTAGAACACAGTCCCTGTGCCTAACGTAAGAAAAAGTAGGCTCAAATCTTTACATGTATCTTAGGAACTGAATTTCTTAACAAGACTCCTAAAGTGTAAGAAATAAAATCAAGAATCAATAAATGGGATGGATCAAACTAAAAGGTTCTTCTCAGCAAAAGAAATAATAAATAAATGAAGAGAGAGCTTACAGAATGTGAAAAAAATCTTTAACATATGCACCTCTCAGCTAGAGCACTAATCTTCAGGATATATAAAGAACTCAAAAAATGCAACACCAAAAAACCCAAATAACCCAATCAATAAATGGCTAAGGAACTGAACAGACACTTCACAGAAGATATACAATCAGTCATTCAACAAATATATGAAAAAATTTTAACATCTCTAGCAATTAGAAAAATGCAAATCAAAACTACTCTTAAGATTTCATTTTACTCCAGTCATAACAGTAATTATTAAAAATACAAGCAACAATAAATATTGGCAAGGATGTGGGGGGAAAAGGTACACTCATACATTGCTGGTGGGGCTGCAAATTTGTACAACCATTATGGAAAGTGGAATGGAGATTCATTGGAAAACTTATAATGGAGCCACCATTTGACCCAGCTATCTCACACCTCAGTTTATACCCAAAGGATTTAAAATCAGCACACTACAGTGACACAGGCACATCAATGTTTATAGTAGCTCAATTCACAATGGCCAGATTATGGAACAAACCTAGATGCCCCTCAACAAATGAATGGATAAAGAAAATACACAATGAAATATTACTCAGCCTTAAAGAAGAATGAAATTATGGCATTTGCTGGTAAATGGATGGAGCTGGAGAATCCCCCAAAACCATAGACTGAATGTGGATGCTCATTCACAATAAGGGGAATGGGGGCTGGGAAAAATAGAGGTACTTTGGATTAGGCAGAGGGGAGTGAAGGGAGGGGAAGGGTTTGGGGTTAGGAAGG
This sequence comes from Marmota monax, assembly GCF_021218885.2. Lineage (NCBI taxonomy): Eukaryota > Metazoa > Chordata > Mammalia > Rodentia > Sciuridae > Marmota > Marmota monax. The sequence continues at coordinate 11,451,319 of NW_026693245.1, forward strand.
ATAGTAGAATGAATCAGACATTATTATCCTATGAACAATATGATTACATGACTGTTGTGTTTCCACATCATGTACAACCAGAAGAATGAGAAGTTATACTCCTTTATGTATGATGTGTCAAAACATTCTACTGTCATGTATAACTAATTAGAACAAATTTTAAAAAGGGGAAAAGCAACTACATTTTAAAATATTATGCACTTTTCTCTGGAATACTCTTCTAAGTCCTACAAAGATTTCTACTGAACAGGGCTTTCAGTCATAACCAGTTACTTATCGTTATGAACAATCTAAGCTTTCATATAGATTCAATCTACTTTTGTCCATAGTTTAAAATACCTCATCTCTATACCTAAGATGTCTTTGAGTGTGCAAGTCAGCAATATCTCAGAGGATCTGGGATCATGGAAAGGTTAGTTTGGGAGAAAAATACATTTCAAGGAAATAGATGCAAAACCTAGTACCTAATTAACCAATATAGCTTTCCTTAAACCTAATCAAAATTCTTCCTGCAGCAATTCTGACTCACTCACTTGGCCTCTGCATAATTTAGCTCATCCTTTCATCAAAAAATATTCTTCACATAAACTGCAATCAAGTTCTTCATCTAAGCAAAACAAAGAACATTAATTCCTTAAACATCTACCCACCCTGTCTCTAGAAGATGTATACCTTGAGTAAGGTTGCCTGAAAGAAGTGCAGAATAGACGGTGAAATTTGAATTTCAATAAAACAGAAATAATTTTAATGTAAGTTTGTCCCAAATACTACATGGGACAAATATTGCATGGAATACACATATACCAAAATGTACTTATTGTTTCTCTGAACCTCTGAATAACCGGATATCCTGGTTTTTTATTTGCTAAGTGTGAAGACCTTAAATCTCAACAAACTGCTTAAAGGAAAGTTGAAAATAAAATGGAATTCAAATGTTTTTATTTTGAAATAAAAAAGAATGGGTATTACTTAATGGACGGCCTATTTAAAATTTAAATTATAAACTGCTTATTGGGCAGCTCACAAGATCAGAAGTAAAGATTACCATTTCAGGAATGTTTGAAGCATTTTTAATTTATTTGGCTGTTTACATTCAAGGACAGAGTGTCCTCTGGCTGGAGAACTGTCATGCCATGGACTATATTAAGAGACTTTTAAACCAACTCACTGCTTCATGTTCCCTTTTTGTGTGGAAGATACCATGTGTTTTCCTGTTCATCTAAAGTACCAATATCAAGGAGCATTTTTCCTTGGGGGACAGGCTGCTTAACTTAGAAACTCTTGTCAGATACTTAGTGACTCACTGATTCCTCCCTGAGAGGTGGCTGCAACATACGTGTAAGTACACTTTTTCTGTTTACCAAAAGATTTCTTTCTAGAGATACATGAAATGAAAAAGAGGAAAACATATGTTTTCAAGAGACTTGATAGTGAAATGAAATCTGAACTATATGCTAAGAAGTGTTCCGAGAAAGGAGAATATTAAGCAAAGAAAAAAAAAAAACACAGAAAGACATGTATGAGGAAGCTGAGGCTGAGGGAGCAAAGATAAGATTGGAAAATGACTATAAAAATTTTGAAGGGAAGGGTACACTCACACCTTGTTAGTGGGACTGCAAATTGGTGCATCCACTCTCGAAAACAGTATTGAGATTCCTCAGAAAACTTGGACTAGAACACCATTTAACCCAGTTACCCCACTCCTCTTTCTATACCCAAAGGACTTAAAATCAGCATACCACAGAGACACAGCCACAGCAATATTTATAGCAGCTCAATTCACAATAGCTAAACTATGGAAACAACTTAGGTGTTTTTCAATGTATGAATGGATAAAGAAAATGTGGTACATATACACATGGAATATTACTTATTACTTGGCCATAAAAAAACACTTTATATTTGCCAGTAAATGGATGGGTCTGGAGACTTTTATGCTAACTGAAATAAGCCAATTCCCCCCAAACCAAAGACCATTGTTCTCTCTGATATGTGGATGCTAACACACAATAAGGAGGCAGAGGGAAGAATAGCAGTTCAGTGGATTAGACAAAGGGAAATGAAGGGAAGGGAGAGGAAATAAGTAAGATAGTAGAATGAATTGGGCATAACTTTCCTATGTTCATATACAAACACACCAGCAATGAAACTCCACATCATGTATAACCACAAGAATGGGATTCTAATAGTCCATGTATGTATACTATGTCAAAATATACTCTATGTAAAAAAATAAAAATAAAAAATAAAATGTTTTGAGAGACTTGAGGATCATTAAATGCTAAAATAAAGTATGTCTAATAGTAAAATAAAAATCATTAAAAGTGTTGAATATTCAGTACAATAAAATACAGTAGGTTTTAAAAGATAGTAGATGTGATTTGACACTATTCATTTATCCATCCATTCATTAATTTATTTGTTACTAATCAGTAAATCTTTGTCAAGAATCTCTTACAAGTCACATACTTTTCCAGGTCCTGGGGATACAGCTATAAATACAAACTACCCAGTTTCTGGTCTATGCAACCTGCTTGGAAAACTAAAAATTAATGACTATTACAGTCCAGCATGTAAGAAATCCTCCCTCCATTCTTACAAGTAAAAAGCCAAACAAACTGAAAAAGTAACAATTCTTCTTGGACCAATCAGAGAAGTGAGGTCCCAGGGTAAACCATTCCCCTAAAGAGAAACAGTTGAATACAGAGAATCACAATGTATGAGGGCAGAACCCCCCTAGCAGACACCTCTGTAGGAACTTGAGCCAGGGTAGGAAGACCTATACTACAGCTGAGGAACTGCAGGGCAGTGGGGTCAATTCTGAGTCAAAGACCCCAGTGGGACACGATCTTCGGGAGCCTCAGCTCTTGCTCATCTCCAGGAGATTGACCAAGGTCCCAGGAGAAGTATCTGAGGAAATTCCCCTCATGCTTCTGGCAGAGGGAAGGGAAAAGTATCACTTCACATGGGTCAGAGCATCCTGCTCCTCTTAAGGAGGACCTGGCAGCATTTGCTGTGGCAATGTTCTGGATTTCTGCCCTTCTAGTAGGTACCTAGTGGTATGTCATTATTGTTTTAATTTCCATCTCCCTAATGACAAATCATATGGAGCATATTTTCATATGATTATTTGCCATCTATATTTAATCTTTGGTGAGGTATTTGTTCAGGTCTTCAGTGTATTTTAAAATGGGAATGTTTGATTTTTTTTTACTGCTGTTTTTTAACAATTTTTTTTTGTATATTTTGGGTAACAGTCTTTTATCAGTTGTGTCTTTTATGAATAGTCTCTTTTGACTATCTTCTCATTCTCTTAACAATGTCTTTCACAGGACAAAGGTGTTCAATTTTGCCACACACAGTGGTGCACACCTGTAATCCCAGTGGCTCAGGAGGTTGAGGCAGGAAGATTATGAGTTCAAAGTCAGCCTCTGAAACTTAGTGAGGACTTAAGCAACTTATTGAGACCCTGTCTCTAAATAAAAGGGGGATATGGCTCAGTGGTAAAAAAGCATCCCTGTGTTCAATCCCTGCTACAAAACAAAAACAAAACAAAACAACAACAACAAAAAACGGGGTGGGGGGTAGAGGCTCAATTTTAATGAATTCCAGCTTACCAATTATTTAATTTATAGATTTATAAATTGTGCCTTTGATTTTGGGTCTCAAATGTTATCATCATACAACAAATCTAAGTCTTCTCCTATGTTATTTTCTGGCAGTTTTATTGTTTCACATTTAACACTTCGGTCTATGATCCACTTTGAGCTCATTTTTTGTGATAGGCGTAAAATATGAGTCTAATTTATTTCAATATATGGATGCCCAGTTTTTCTAATACCATTTACTGAAAAGACTATCTTCACTGTATTGTGTCATCTTTGCTCCTTTGTGAAAGTTTTGAAAATGATTGCCTTCTAATAGTTAGTGACAATAATCACAGAATCATTTGAATTTATGAAACCAAGAGATTTTGATGAAGAGCAAGAAAAATTTTGAAGGATAACCATGTCTTATAAACTTCCTTCATACTTGGAAGCATTTAGTTTTGAAAGACGTACAGAGTATTCACAGAATTTTCCCTTTGTTTCACAATTTTGAGCAAATACCAAACACTGATCCAATTGTAACCAAGAGATCTAAAAAAAATATATATTTGTTTAAGAAAAAAAACTACACCAGAAGAATGATATTTTTAACTATTTTGTCTCTCTTTTTTAGTGTAATTCCAAGTTTCAAGAAAATTGGCTCATTTTCAAACATATATGAAATCACTGAACATAAAAGAGGTTGAGGGGTAACTAATAAGAGTTCCTGTGATTTTCATTTTTATTAGTCTGTTTTGGCCAAGGGCACTAAGAAGTAGACTGGTGACATTTGAAAACTATTGAAAAACATATGAAATACAGCAATGCTAAAACAAGCATTCTTTATTAAATCCGGGAATTTTTGTAATTTCTTTTATCTGATGAAATTGAAAAGTAATCCATGATATAATGATCATAAAAGTGAGCTCAGCTCCCATTCTTGAGATCTCTGCCTTATATTTTTTCTTTCATAATTTTATGTTGAAACAGTTTATGAGATTCCTTTAGATTTTATCTGGGAAATAAAGATCAATAAATGAAAGCTTTAAGAAGTTTTCAGAATTTTTTAAAAGTTGAAAACATAAACTAATAAGCAAAACATAGTCTTATTTCAATAGGTGTTTTTGAAATAACCAAAATTTTTTTCTTAAATCTAAGCCATATTCAAATATAGCAATATAAAATTTTCTTCAGTACTTAGAGCAGAAAATATAATTTTCTAAAATTTTATGTGATCATCAAAAGAATAGTGACCACAGGTATGTTTTTTTTGTTGTTGTTGTTTTGCTTGTTGCAAGAATATCAATAGAGGTTACAAATTGTTGAAACTTTAAAACTTTTACTAGGTGGACTAGACCTTTTTATCTGTGTCTTCATTTCTTTGTGTGATTCAAATATTTACATATCATTAGAGCATATTTGATGTTAAGAGGAGGTGGTTTTCAAGCAAGAATTTTAAGTATTAGAGTAATCTACATTTTATATTTTGGATGGCCAAGGTCTAGTAAGGCAAATAATCCCAGATTTTCAGTCACAACTTAAATTCTGGGCTAAGGATATAGCTCAGTTGGTAGAGTGCTTGCCTCGCATGCACAAGACCCTGGATTCAATCCCCAGCACCATAAAAAAAATAAAAAATAAAAAATAAATTCTGCAGGTCATTCATGTTCTATCTCCACCGTGAAAGATGTGAATGCTATCCACAAGATATACAGAAATGGTTTGAATGTGCTCTTAAGGAGATTAACTTTTTAAAGGGAAAGCTAGAATCTCTTGAGATTGACTTATGTTTTACCAGGATACTTGCTTCCTCGTGGGAGCCCAGGACACCATGGCAGTACCCACCTGGAGGGCAGAAGGGTGAAACCCGGGGCAGCTCCAGAGGCAGGGTATGCTACAAGTTCCCTCCAAACAGCTTCAATGGAAGGGCTCTCTGGATGTATTAGAAAGAAAGAGTTTAAGAGAAATCAACATGGATCCGATTAGCTCTTAGATGGCTTCACTGGACCTTGGCCATCCAAAATATAAAATTGGTTTGGTTGGTGACATGTCACTTGACATGGTTGGAGTTTTAACAAAGACAAGTTAGGAGAGAAGTGAAGGGGAGGTTTTCCAGAGAGAGAACAAGATTTTCAAGAGAGCATAGCCTCTTCTGGAGTCTCCCTATCAGACACCAACCCAACCAGGAGGTAGTGGGAGACCACTCAGCTTTCACTTTATGAACATTCTGAAGAAGTAAAATAAATCATGAGTCTCTGGTATCACTTTTCCTTTTGTCCTCACCAATGAAGAGAAAGACTCCAGCTAAAGGTTTAAAATGCATCTCTCCGACAAGCATTGCAACCTTCCATGGGACGTTTTTCAGTACACCGGTCATTTCTACAAGCACAATCACCACTGCATGTCAAGTGTTACAACTTTGAGGCAAGGCAGTTTACAGACAAAAAGAGAGAAAGATCCCAAATGGGAGGTTGGTGAGATCAGGTAACTTTCCTTGACTAGAAATCATTTTTTTAATTGAGATGATATTTAAGGATAAGAGAAGGTTTTTACCTAGATCTTGGTCTTCTTACTTCCTAGTAAATTCATCTCTTTTCACAGATAAGCTTTGAGAAATGAAATGTTCCTTATTATTTTGTGGAAGTGTGTTCCTATCTGGATGCTATTGGCTATGGCTTGCTAAGACAAATAGCTGTAAATGAAGAGTCACATACTTGTATCATGTGGGTCAGGTATATGCAGGGGATGAACAGAAGCACAAACTACAATGCCTGCCATTATAATTCTGAAGTGTAGGAAGACAGCTAACTAAATCAGAATAGCTTAACTGAGAGATGAACTGTGGTGAAACTGTCAAAGCAGCCAACTCTGTTCTTTATCAGTCAAGTATATTTTAAAATGTATTTGATGCCTAGAGTCTAGGTGTGATAAAATACATATAAGAATTTTTGTTGTAAGATATTGGAGAGCAGAGAGAAATATACATTTGTCTGACTCTTAAGAAGTCCTATATCAAAAATGAAATCAACGCAAGTACACCTGAATAAAAGAGATACAAAAATCCGCCGGTTATAGAAAGAAATATCCCATTTGTCTAACTACTACCTATAGGTGTTTAAGTTCCTTCTATTCCTGAAAAAATAATATATTTACATATACATACACACAATATCCATATACATAAACACACACCATGTCTGTGTATATACATGTAAGTGTGTGTATATAGAGCATATGTGTGCATATATACATATAGTGTGTGTGTGTGTGTGTGTGCACGCGCACGTGCATATGAAGTGTGTGGGAATTAAAGTCAAAAAACCTGGGCTTAAATCCAAGCTCACCTACTTATTATCTTGGTAACAATATTTATAGCAATATTGCAGGAGCATCTCCTCTTGAAGCTCCGGCTCGCTCAGCTCCTTAGCTACGGAATGTAAGACAGCCTTTTCTCCTTTATCTTAAAGAGATGTTGTGAGCATTAGTTAAGATAATAAATAGTGAAATCACATTTTGGGGCTTGATTCCAGCTTCTATACTTACTACTGTGTTGGGCAAATAAGTTACTTACCCTTTCTCTTTCTCAGTTTCCTATTCAGCACAACAGTGGTCCTGCATATAATTATGGGGGGATTTGACTTCTTAACCCCTGTACACTTTTAGGAGAATGCCTGGGACACTATAAGATCTCCATAATTGCCATGCCCACCTTCACCACCATCACCACCATCAGTGTGTGAAAGCACCTAGTGACATCCCTGATATGAAGCAGAGAGATATGCATTGGATGTTCCTGGAAGATCCTTAGTCTATCTTACATTTGAAGTGGTTTCTTTTTTTTTTAATGGAATATGTCTTTATTTGTCAGGGATAAATTATGTATTTATGGGAGCAATGGGAATGTTATTTTCCTCTCCTTAATTTACTAGTAATTCCATGTCCTTTCATATCTGTCTCTTTTGGCCATCTATTGTCTAAGGAAAACCATGTTAACAGGTTGGGAAAAAAATGTAAATTCACTAAGCTGGAAAAATTTATCACCCAAATCAGTGGAGATTAATGAAATGCTTTTTTCTTTATGATCCCTTCTCTTTAGTGTTAATTCATTGATTTCTCAATTTCTTAACTTATATGCAGTTTTAACTTCTCAGATTTTTCATTTTTATTAAATTAAGTAATATTACCAATTTCATTAAAAAGGACACAGGCAACCTGACAGAAGGCAAGGAAGCTGGCTGTGAAGTCTTAAAAACTCATGAACCTCACAGACAAAGCAAGCCTTCCAGAACCTGTTTTGTTCCTATTGCTGAGCTAGGAAGCTTAATTGAAATTATCTCTCTTAAATGAGAGGTAATCCTGTGTATTTAACAAGGAAACCAAGCGACTTTCCCAGGACTTACCTTCTGGATCATTAGCAGAGATAAGACAGGAACTTAATTTTCTCTGGTCAATTACTATCTTCTATTCCTTGGAGCTAATATACTTGTAAAATGGAGACATTTTATGAGGCTTTGGGATCATGAAAATTTTTATTAATTGGTAATAATAATTAACATAACAAAAATGCATTATAGACTGCAAGGTACTAGTAACAAATAAAGTAGCAATAGCATAAGAGACTCCAAAGACTAGTAAAACTTTTTTTCTCTGTAGAAAATTTGTTACAATGGTTGTTGAAAACAGACCTGATAGCAACTGAAGTTTTGAAGTAATTTAAATATGCATATTGTGATTAAATCAATTTTTAAACTATAAAATTTGTGAATACAAACAGATGGAAAAAGGTTCTGTTCTCAGGAATCATCAAGGTAGTGTTCGCTCTATAGAACTTTTCAGATGGCATGTTTCCCTGCCTCTGCAGAATCAGCTTTTCTGTCATTATAACTTGACTACAAGTAAACTGCAAGAGATTATAAGGAAAGGAGAAAGAATTCATGGTAATAGCTAACTATAAAAGGTGCACACATTTATCTTCCAAGTCATAATGAGCTCGTTTCAGAAAGGCCTTTGAACTCGTTTCTGGCGAGTGGAAACATTAACGAGCTGGTTGTGAGAAGAGCTTTTGAACTTCTGGCAAGTGGAAACATCAGTCCCAACAAATCATCAGGAAAGCTCAGGTCAAAAGTGCAGCAGCAGGAAAGTATTTTCATCCATGTTTCAGAAAGATCGACAGATCTGCATGAGCTATCATGTTTTTGCATATTTTAATCGATTTTCATGGAGTCTTCCTATCCAGGAATGGATACAGATAATTACAGTATTGCTCAGGGCAGTATTTTTCAAACAGTAGATTGCAGTAGTCCTGATACCAATTCAGTGGGTCTCAACGAGCACTTTAAAATAAAGATATACAATGGAATAAATAGAAAATATTAGCAGGAAACCCATTAAAGGTTTATATATTTATAAGGATACTTATTTTTATAAGGATAAATATTATTTGTGAAACTTCTACTTTAGACGTTTTTCTGTGGTCCCACTGTAAAATGTCCTGCTCACTGTGAGTTGTAGTCAACAAAACAGAAAAGTACCAGTCTGAGGAATGTGCATTCTGACATGTTTGGATAAAGATGGGGAGACATAGCACTTTGGATCTAAAATCTGAGCAGAGAAATTGCAGAATTAGGTTGCTTCTAGACCATTCTTCTCCAAAGTAAGATAACACATTAGGGGAAATATGGTGAGATGGATTAGTTATTCTGTCATTTGTGTTAGATAAATTCTAATATCTAGGAAATAATTTCTTCAATTTTCAAATATAGCACCAAATTAATGTGTCCTTCATTAAAAGGGCAATGGTGGTTTGAAAATCAAATTGTACGTGTCTACCTGTCAAAATTCTTTTGCTTTGAGAAATTGTTCCAGGAAATTCACTATTTTGATGGAGACAGAGGCTTGCATTTTGCAGCTTAGATAAGCCTCCAGGAAAATTCCTTCAGGTATCAACACTTGCCTTTGTCCCAGTTATTTCATGAAATGAGAGAGTCACTTGACACTCACTCTAGCTAATCGTTTCATACAATTGCACTTAAAGTAAATGGAAGTTTGAAATATTATCCTAAAGAAAACAAATTTAACTCCACGACCAACTCACTTAGTTCACATGAGTTTACTTTTCAATTTCTTTAAAAGAAATAGATGTTGACTGACTGATGACAATTATTCATTATTGTATTTTTTTAGTTATAGTTGGACACAATACCTTCATTTTATTTATGTATTTATTTTTTAATGTGGTTCTGAGGATCAAACCCAGGGCCTCGCACAGGCTAGGCAAGCGCTCTACCGCTAAACCACAACCCCAGCCCCCCTTATTGTATTTTATAAGAGACTATAAAATATACATGAGTTTCTTTGCATATAGTTGGTATATGGCAATTTTAATTTGTCTTCAAACATGATTTAAAAACTTCAAGAGAAAATATTAATAGAGTAGTACAGTCCAAAAAAATCTTACAAGGAAAAGAGAAAAGTGCTCTCTCTCTCTCTCTCTCTCTCTCTCTCTCTCTCTCTCTCTCTTGTATTTCAAAGTAGCTGGTAGTCACACATGGTTAGTATTTAAAATGTGACCAATGTGACTAAAATAAGAAATTTTTAATTTATTTAATTCAAATAGAAACCTAACCATATTGGACAGCACAGTTCTGGAGTCTTAAATTTCTCTACTAGTTCAAAATAAATTTTAAAAATCCTTTCTTTTTCATTAATATTCCACAAATGAAATCATTCATTCATGATAGCGTGACTTTTGACTCCACCTTGTCATTCACTGAATCCTCCTCCTCACTGCTGTCTCTTTTTTTTCTTTATTTTATTTATTTATATGCAGTGCTGAGAATTGAACCCAGTGCCTCACACATGCCAGGCAAATAGACTACCGCTGAGCCCCAGCCCAGTGCCGCCCCAGCCCTCAATGGTGTCTCTTAATGGTGTTCTCCACTTAGCAGGTTCTCAGTGAAAGTTAGCATTGCTGTTGTTACTGCTATTATTACTCATATACTACCTACCTTTTCCCCTAAATTAATTCTTAAAACTTATGTTTATGAGCAGATTGGGAGAGTCTGTTGTAAATCAATTCATTATTTGGCACAATGTTTTCCAGTTGCAGATTGAAACCCATTAGTGTTTCATGAAAGCAATTTGGAAGCATACGAATGGAGTTACATGAATTCTGGCATTAAGGTTCATAATTAAAGCCTGTCTTAGAGTAATTTTAGTAACATTTAAAAGGTATAAATTGTTTTCAGTTTACTTGCATGAGTCCTTTCACCTCAGTAAGTCCAAGTGAGTTTGCTTATTAAATGAGGATTTAACTAGATCAAGTGTCACAGATGTAATGCCTACAGGATTGTGATGACCATTTAACAAATGGAGCAGGCTGAGTATAAGACCACTAGGTATTGGTATGACTTGAATGTGTATGTCCCTCCAAAATTCATATGTGGGGCTGGGACTATGGCTCAGTGGTAGAATGCTTGCCTAGAACGCATGATGCACTGGGTTTAATCCTCAGAACCACATATAAAAATAAATAAAATAAAGTTATTATGTCCATCTACAACTAAAAATATATATATTAAAATTTGTATGTGATTGTATTGAGGTGATTAAAAGGTGAGGCCTTTGGGGAAGTGATCAAGTCACTATGGCTCCGTCCTCATGAATGGATTAATATACCTATATAAGAGCAACTGTAGAGAACTTTCAGACATTTTTCTCATTCTGTTTTTTCTGCCACATGTGCCCCCTCCAAGGGACTCAGCCTCCACAGCGTCATCTTGGAATCATAGACCAGGTGCCCACCAGACATCGAATCAGTCAACACCTTTATCTTGGTCTTTTTAGCCTCTAGATTCAACTTTCTGTTGTTTATAAATCACTCAGTGTCAGCTATTTTGTATAGCAGCACAAAGACAGGTGTGGAGGAGTCTACGTCAACCTCAAAAACCTAAAAAATATATTAATGCCACCAATTTTGACATAGGAAAAGTTAGATCTTGTGTTGCTAAATGAATTAGTTTTCCAAGATAAATCAAAATTTTAGATTTTATGAGTGCTGAAACTAAATCCTTTAAAAATGTGAGTAAAGCCCAGCATGGTGGCCCATGCCTATAATACAAACTACTTAGGAGGCTGAGGCAGGAGAATTGCAAGCTGAAGGCCAGACTGGGAAGCTTAGCAAGACCCTGTATCAAATTAAAAAATAAAAATGGTTGGGGGTTTAGTTTAGTTGTATAGCATCATTGGGCTCAATCCCTAGTATTGCCAAGAAAGGCAGGAAGGAAGGAAGGAAGGGAAGAAGGAAGGAAGGAAGGAAGGAAGGAAGGAAGGTGGGTGAATAAAGTGAATTTTGAGTTATGGGTAAATATTACATTTCAACAAACCTATTAAAAAACAAAAAATGTGTGGGCCTGAGGGTCACCAGTTACAGCCTCTAGACCATTTGATCTTTAAGATTCTCTCTAGCTCTACTACTCTGGCCTTCTAATATCTCTTCATATCTTTCTTGTAATTATTAACCAAGTTTGTTTCTGAGAAAGAAATTTACTTCAAAAGCTAATTTTTGAGGAAAGACACTTAATCTAGTAATGATCCACCTTTTCACATCTAGGAAGCAAAAATTTAAATAAACTAGTTGTCAAAGAAATATAAGCCTGTAAAGGAAAAGGAGTGATGTAATAAGCAATAAAAGTTTAAGGAGAAAGATGAGGAAAAAAAAATTGATGAACAGGAAAAGAAAAAAATTATCTGATTATTGGATGGTCCTTAAGGAGTTTTAAGGATATTTACATAGTCCAAAAATCTTATCCTTTTGAAAATGCAGAAATGCATGTTGATTTACATTTTTCTGGAAGTAGATTATGCTAAATCTTGAATAGTCAGCAATTACAAAGCAGCACTTTAACCAATTTCCAAGAAAGTAGGAATACAAATCAACCAAGATGAGGTTTTTAACCTAATTTCAAATAACCCCTAAGTTTAGACTTAACATAAGTTCTCTGAACACACATGATACTCACCTCTGAAAGATAATAAATCAAGACCTGTGACTCTAATCAAGTCAGTTATGGGAGTATAGTAGGAAAGTCAAATCTGGAGTTAAAGAGTCTATTTTCATTTTAGTTGTGCTTGTATTTAGTCCCTTTCTTTCCAATTCTAGTTTAACCAATTTACTGAAAATATGTGATTCACAAACATGAAAACTTAGTCATCAATTTATATACTATTAAGTACTCAGTACTATTAAGTGAAAACAGTACTAGGTAAAAGTACTATTAAGTACTAGGTAGAGTTGAGACTTTAAGTCTACCAATACTCGTAGGACTAATTTTCTTTTATGGAACTTTGACTTGTTCATTTGATTGAAACTTAAAGTAAACTCTGATATTTTTTTCACATGTCCTCTTCCTAGCTACACTTCACCTTTATAACCACAAATGGTCTTTTTAAGCTTTGGAACATTGTGTGGAGCTGCCATTTTTTCCACAATCAGTTGAGAGAGAGAGAGAGAGAGAGAGAGAAGGAAAAAGAAGAGAGAATATTTTGCTCAATGATACAAAAAAGGGTTTAGTCTCAAGAGCAGAATATTCTTAATTCTAAATAGTCAGCTAAGATTAAAACTATTAGAAACAGCCAGAGCAGTGGCACATGCCTGTAATCACAGTTGCTTGGGAGGCTGAAGCAGGAGAATGGTGAGTTCAAAGCCAGCCTTAACAAAATTGAGGCGCTAACCAACTCCGTGAGACAGTGTCTTTGAATAAAATATAATACAAGGCTGGAAATGTGGCTCAGTGTTCAAGCGCCTCTGAGTTCAATCCCCAGCCACCCTGCCCTGGAGGAAAAAAAACTATTAGAAACAGAACAAAACATAGTTCAAATGTTCTGTTTAACTTCTTAATTTTATTCATTTAAATTATGTATTTAATATCAACCATAAGCCTTGCAAGGTGTGTCAACGAACACTCTATGGACAAACATTTGACCCTAACACTCAATGTTTTCTTTTTCATCTGCAAGTTTATAAATAAGAAAGCAAATAAGGAGTATGAGGATGGACAGTGAGGGTTTTGGGAGGCGGGACACAGCCCTCATCCTGTGGGCTGGGCCTCCGAAGGAGATAGGGCTCACCTTGCAGAGCCCCTAGGCCCAATTCATTAGAACAACAAGGAGGTGAAAGTGCAGACAGGTAGAGAGCTGCGCGAGGCTCATGAGACTAGAAATGAAACTTGGGTTCTGGACTCCCTGTCCCAGGTTCTGCATAAATCATATGCAAAACATGTATAAATAATATTTTATTTACTGTTTCTCTTGGTCCTAGTTTATAACAGAAAATTGCAAATTATCACACCTACCAGGTTCATAGGATTAAATAATTTGGATCAATACTGCTCAGGAATATTAGCTACATTTTTTCAAAGGAAACAAAGTTTTAAAAGTGTCCACTGTGGTGATTATAATTAACAAAGTATTGTATTCTTAAAAACTCATAAGAGCCTATTGAAAGTATTCTCACTACAAAAATGATAACTATGTGAGGTAATACATATGGTAACTAGCTATATTTATTTATTCCTCTGTATATATATTATTATATATGTATATTTCAAAACATCTTTCCGTACACATTTAATACAAACAACTCCATACACTAATGTACAAAAAAGAAAAATTAATTATTTTCTCCCTTCTGAAAATAGTATTACGTGCCCACTAGCTCATAGACACTACTGGCTTGGTGCTGGGGGCAGCTGGATTCAAAACCCTACCCCTGCCTTAGAGAGGTCTTCTTGCAGGCAGGGAAGGAACACCATGAATTATTGAGTGCATGATGCCAAGGTTCAGAAGATACAACATTGATTTAAATATCATTGGAGAAAACAGGTTGCAAACTAAACAGTGAGACAATGCCTTAGCAAAAGGCACGTTCCACATATGAATGGCTAACACCAGCCTGTGCTCGTTTCTAAATTTTCTCCTATTGGCACATGTGGCCGTTTTCCTGTCTTGAGCTACAGCTCTCAGCATGTGAAAGATCCTCTCCACAAATCACTGTAACGAAAATAGGACTCAGATCCATCTAGTTATATTTTCCTTTCTTATTTCTTCCTTTCTCCATCAAGCAGTGCTTTTCAAATGTTAATAGACATATGAAGTTGGGATTTTTTTTTTGAAAACACAGAGTGTGATTCCCAATGTCTGGAGTGGGGCCTGAGATTCTGTAATTCTAACAAGCTCCCAAGCCACCATGGTGCTGCTGGTTTGTGGGTCACACTTTGAAGGAGCAAGGACACAAGGCAGCTGTGATTGCTTTGCAAGAAAGAATTGTGAGTATTCCTGAAATGATTAATAAATGCTTAAATAAAATCAAATGACACTCCACTGCTCTGCATAAACAACTTTTTTTGTTGTTGTTTCAGGAACGATTGTGGTCCTCCAAAAGTCAACATTAACTCTAGGATATATGCATTGGTGATGTAAAAATGCACATGTTGGAAATGATAAAACACAGGGTTTAATATGTTGATCATTGAGTTGTGCTAAGCACCAAGCACACAGAAGGGCAGCTTATCAGATAACTGACTAAGACCACAGGAGACCTGTACAAGGTACTATGAAAGCACAGAAGAAAGACACTTAATCCAGTCTTAGACATGGAGGATTCACAATTGGGATAGAGAAAAATGTTTGATGCAGAAAAACAAAATAAAACAAAACATAATGGTCATTATTCATACAGTACCCCAAGGCTAACAGCTTTAAAAATCTTTTATCCAGGGTAATATTTTTCTCCTCTCTGTTTTGACTACTTGCCCTACATCAAGATCTGGAAGAATATTTATCAACAGGTGTTCTCCCTGTCGATGGATGGGGGCAAAGCTGATGCAGTGCAAGGTACCAAAAAATCATGCATCAGGAAACCAAGACAAGTCGGGACCTCATTATATAAAAATTACATACAGATTTTTTAAGTTCGCCTTCCTGAAATGGAAGTCTGGCATGACAAAATATGCAATCACATTCAGTGACCATAGGTACTGAAGATGTTTTGTTTGTCATTTGGATTTTGGTGTTTTTCATTTGTTTGTTTTAAGGTGCCAGTGAAATAATTGCTTAGTGGCCTTCAAAAATACCCTGTGCTCTCCATTCTAACTTTTCAAAAAAGCTGAATTTATTTTTTTCCTTTTTGAAATCTGCCTATAAGTAAGACATTTCAAAACTAAATAACCTGAGGTGGAATTATTTACAAAATTGGGTAGTTAAAAAACTATACAACCTTGGTTTGAGCCTATGAATTAAAGAAAATATATTTACAAAAATAAAGGCAACTGTACTTTTAGAAACAATTTTCTCTTTTATGTCTGTAAGTTTATAAATATAAATGTATATGTGTATGTATGTATACATCACCTTAAACAACTTTATTCAACACTGTCATTACAGCATTTTAAATACATTTTGGTTATCTTACATGCACTTTAATGAAAATCATTGATTACAATTTTATAAAAATTATCTTAATTCACTTTATCTTTCCAATGAACGAATGTTTGCATCGTTATTACCACGTCTTAAAATGCTATCCAATGCATCAAATTATAGCATATGTATCGGAAGTTAAACTACTTGTTCAAATGTAAATCATTAGGTTCCAAAAACAAAGATTAATGTTGCCAATTTTTCTCTTTGGTTTTAAATAAAAAGAATGTCTAAATTTGAGCTTAATGTATACTTTGCAAGAGATCATAGGAATACCTTAAACATGATTCTTATGATTTGTCTTAAACATGCTCATTAATAGCAAATGCCATAACCATATATGTTCTTTCAATAAAAGAGAAGAATAATGAATGATGTAGCCATCATTGTCACTTTCTGGTAAGAGGCGTAGGCTACTTGTCTTACTTCTCCAGGTAAAGATTACTCATTTCCTCTGACATCTTCAATGTTCTTCAACTTCAGGTGACATAATCTGTTGCTACGGTAACTTTTCAAACTGTATCAAAAGACTGCAGATCAAAAGGACTCAGTGCCAACTTGATTTTGCCATGGCCTGGGGCTGCTATTCTCTGAGTCTTCCAGTTTAGAACGCATCCTGTTTAGAAAGCATCAGATGAGGGATTGCCAACCAGTAATCCATTAAAATATATTAAACAATCATTCATCTCCCTTAATGATCCAGCTACAGATATTTTATTCCTGCTGAGATTAGAAAGTGTTCTAGCTGTAGAAATTTTGAATGGCAAGGTTCTTTGATTGTGTGCCCTATCTTTTCTTACAAGTTAAATGAGGCAATAAGTAAAAAGGAAGTCTAGAAAATGGAAAATAAGGAAATAGAAAAGCAAAATTGGCTGTTTAGGCTGACTGGCTTCTTCTTTGAGATGTCAAGTCTCACAAAAATGTCAAATTTTAATTCTGAAAATCATCTCAATATGAGTTTTCCTCCAAATGCACTACTCAATTACTATTACAAGGACATCATTTTTTTTTAGTTGTTTTGCCATTTGCAACTAAATGGCCTGCAAGATAGTGTTGACAGGAGTTTCCCCTACTATTTCACTAAACTTTCTTCCTGTTCTTTCACATCAGTAACTGAATTTGAGGCGACAATTAGTCTGATTTCAAAACATAATGATTTTCTAAATCATAATGACACCCTCATGAGATTAAGACCAATTAAATTTTCAGGATAAAATTTTAAAATAATAAAATGGATCATTCTAAAAATTACTACATTCTTAAACTTTTCCCACTTGTCTTCAATATCTTTGATATTATCTCTGTAGGATTTGTAATTGATATCTGCAGCTGAACTATGAACTACATGAGGACAGGAGCCATGTCTTCTTTACCTATGAGGTCAGTACTATATAGTACCAGCTCACAGAGATATTTTATGACTGTCTATTGAAAACAATGATTTAAAAAAAAACAAGGTCATTATTTTCTCCAATGAAATATTTTGTGGTCTGAAAAACTAAATATACTAATTATTTAACTAATTTAATAAATGAAGTTCAGACACAAGTTTTGACTTCATAGGCTGTTTGTGCCATTGTGTATTTTTTTAAACCACATACATACCTGTTAATGATTTGCATATTAAGAATATGCGATGACTGAATCTATCTTCTTTTTCCAAAAGCAGAACTTGGTCTATTGCTTTACTCCTGGTTTCATCAAACAGATGAAGGTACCATTTGGTACAGGTAGAGTGAATGTATCTTTTCTACTTGATAGGTGGGCTCTTGAACTCTTCAACCACAGGAATTTTTATCAAGGCTGGATTTGAAAACATATTTGGGAGCTCTGCATGAGTGTTTTTCTCTTTCATATTTTAGTTTTATGCAATCAGCTTCACAGGGGCTCTGTTGTCATGGAGTTTGGAACTTTGTCCAATAGGATGATAGAATTCTCAATTAATCCAGAATGCCAATATCATGTTTCTTAGACACTATGACAATGTATGCTTTGGTAAACAAGGGTCAATCATTTTCCTGTAAGTACCTGTGGGAAATAGAAATAGCATTATAGAGAGCAGTAAGAAATCTCAGGAAATAACCAGATCCATTCTCCTGCAATCTGTCCCTCAATGTTCAAAGTCTTATACATTAGAGAATTATAACTTACTATCCTGGCAGTGCCTGAACCTGGAGGAAGGGAAAGAAAGTAATGTGTTGTTGGGGGGCAGGTGAGGGGTCATTACCTAAACACTAAAAAGGGAAAAATTCCTGGGAGATTACATATGGGAGATCTTAATAGGCCAGGTCTGGAAATGACCCACCTCACTCTCACACCACTATACATGGCCACATCTCTGTGTAAGGGAACCTGAGAAATGCCATATTATGTCGCCAGTTCAAAGTGGACAGAAGAAGTTATAGCCACATGAACTCTGTTTTCCCATGGTATCAGCATCTATTCATTAAAATTTATTATATTTATTATTATTATATTCTTCTTATAATCTAAGTAGAGAAAAAATGTATTAATTATGCATTCATGAACTATATAATTATAAACTGAGGTGAATGCATGAAGGTAAAATATAGAGTATTACAAGAGTTTATAGCAGGATGTTTGACTGAGGGGAGGGACCAGGCAAAAAATCTCTGAGAGGGACATCTGAGCTGTCACCTAAAGAATGAATGCTCTTGAACTATCATATCACTTCCTATAATTTGTTACAAGACAGTGTTTTCTTCTGTCCTTTCTTTCTTTCTTTATATAATTAATTCTCTTGTTGGTAATAAAGATGTGATAATAACTACTTAATGAAATAGGCATATACTCCTGTCTCCTATTACAAGGGCCTACTGTATGGTTGTATAACAGTTTAACAGTATGTACTCATACCTGGCATCCAGCCTCATGTTTCAACCAACTGCCATAGTCAAAATTGCAACATGTGGGTCTCCAGCTCTTTTGGAAACAGTGTGGTCAGGTCTTCAAATGATGAGAGCTACTAGAAAGACTCTGGAAGAAGTAAGAGAGTGTCAGGAACTCTTTCAAGCATGAGTTCCATGGAAAATGGGAAAATCATTTGGAACACAACCGAATCTCTAGTTCACTTTTCCCATGATCCTTCTCTCAATTCTTGCTTCTCTGTTTTACTCAAGCTACCTATACCACCTCTCCTTTCCTCTCTTCTCTGCTCCATGATTCATTCTTACCGATTACATCAATTGACACCTGGTTTCTGACTGCCACTTTCTTTCTGTGGGCATCTTGGATTTGAGTTATCTCATTGTTTGTGTCTGCTCATCTTTCTGCTGCCACTGTCTACCTGGAGGTTTTATATTCAATGTCCCTAAAAGGGTAGGTAACATGAGTCATTGTTTTCTGGGCAACCTTTAGGTAGCAACCTTAGGATTTTAAACAAATCTCTGATTAAGTTTTGTATAGCAAAGATACACAGCATGCTTGTAAGTTCCAGGATAAAGTATAAGGGCTTATTTTCATTTCTGGCCAAACATGCCAGAGTTGTCCTCCTACCTAAACTATTTAAAACCCAGGCACAATATATAAAACAACAATGTTCAGATATTGAACATCAGTCAGCAAAGGATGGTGACACCTGAAAGAGGGGAACTTGAGGCCTACATCCAACCCTGTTTACTGTCTGGAGAAGTTACAAGACCACAGCTAAGAGAAGAGGGCCCCAGACAGAGCTCAATGGTCTCTATTAGTTGGGGACTTGGAGCCCAAAATTTGGGGAATCCAGAGCATCTGGAGTTAATGGGAAAAGAACTGGAAAGGAAAGCTGCACAGAAAAAAAGAAAAAATTTAGAAACTTAGAGAAGGTCCTCTCCTTGGTATTAAACTAAATACATATCAAAGCATGCATGTGAGTAAACTACTTGAAGATAAAGAATTGTTCAGAAGGATTAGAGGGAACCATCTTTGGATCTAAGTCTGACTCTCACATGGGGAAAAATTGTGTTCATACCAGTTGGAGTGGAAATTTACATACTTAATGTGGCACCAGACAGAGTACTCTAAAGGAAATTGTATCAATAACAGGGAAAATGTAGCCCTAAACTAAAGATCTAGTCCTACCTGACAAACCTAAGAATGATTCATTAAATATCCAACTATTTTCAGACAACTGCATCCTAGAACAAAGCTTAGGAATATTTAAAAGAATATAAAAATATCGAGCACCAAATGAGGTAAAAGTCATTTTGTCTGGCATCCAATAAAAAATTATCAGATGTGGAAAGAAACAACCCATAATGAGAATATAAATCAACAGAAATGAGCCCACAAATAATGCAGACTATGGTATTAGCAGGCAAGTAAATTAAAAGTCATTTAATTTATCTCACATGTTTTAGTAGGTTGATGAAAGATTAAGGATATTAAGTAGATATAAATAAGATGTAAAAAGATCCAAATTGATTTTCTATAAGTAGAAACTAAAATGTCTGATATGAAAAGTAAAGTAAAAACACTAACAATTAATTAGATACTGCAGACAAAAAGATCAATCACCTTGAAGATATAATAATAGAAACTATCCAGAATGAAACACACAGGAGAATAGCATAAAGTATGCATGGTCTATGGGGAAATTTATAATATAAAATATCTGTGTAATGGTAACTCTCACAAAAGAGGGATTGACAGAAAAATATTTGAAGAAATAATGGCCAAGACATTTTCAAACGTGATAAAGACTCCAAAGGCACAGATCCAAGAAGATTAACAAACACTAAGGACAGGAGATATTAGAGGAAACTATAACAAATATATTATAAAATTACACACACCTGGGATCAAAGAGAAAATCTTAAAGAAAGATGATATGTTATATTATGGTTTACATCTAGTGCCCCCTAAAAGTTCACATGTAAGACAATGCAAGAAGGTTCAGAGGAGAAATGATTGGGTTGTAAGAGTCTTAACCCAATCAGTGACTTAATCCCCTGATAGGGATTAGCTGAGTGGTAACTGAAGTGGTGGGTGTGACTGGAGGGGGTGGGAATTGGGTCCTGTCTTGGGGACATATATTTGTAACTAGCTGATGGAGTCTGTCTCTGCTTTCTGATGGTCACGTGAGCTGCTTTCTTCTGCTCCACTCTTCTGATGTTCTTTCTCACCTACAGCCCCAAGAAATGGAGTGGGCCTTCTATGGACTAAGACCTCTGAAACCATGAGCTCTTAAATGAACTTTTCTTCCTGAAATTGTTCTGGTCAGATTTTTTTTTTAGTCACAGCAGCAAAAAAGCTGACTAAAACATTGTATCATAACATATTATGTCATCTTATGGGTGTCATATTTTAGAAACAAAGATAGAGACGGTGGCAGATATCTTCTCATCAGAAGCAATACATACCAGGAAAGAGTGAAGCAACATCTTTAAATTACTTTGAAAAAAATGGGCAACTTGGAATTCTACACCTAGTTTTAAAGAAAATTAAAGGGGAAATAAGGACTTTTTCAGATGTGAAAAGCTTAAAAATCTCATCACCAACACACTGGAAGAAAATCTTTCAGTCAGGAGGAAAATAATACCAGATGGAAGTGTGCAAGAAAAAGGAAACATGAAGGAGTGGAATGCCCCCAACTATTCATGTGTGGGTAAATGTTAAATACTCTATTTTTTTTTTTAATTTTAAAAATAACTTCCTTAAAGGGTACTTGACTATTTGAGGGTGAGTATGAAAACTCAAGTTCATGGAACACAGTCTGACTTTCTCAAAACGTCGAGACTGAGTAGTTCATCATTTTGGTCTTTGTGCTTACTTGCAAAGACAGGGAATGAAAAGATTGTCACTAGGAATCAATGCAATATTATAAACCAAGCATAACCAAATGAGACTCCCTCCACATCCTCCACGTCCTTTCTCCACTCTCCCACCAGTACCTTCCTTTCCTGTGAGCCTTTCCTCCACAATTCTTTACCTTATCAGAGCCCTGCATTTTATAACTGGTCCTGGGTCTCTCTTCCTTAGATGTGCCCTTAGCTCTAAAACATTTTCTGATGAAGACACTATTTTTTGCATGTGTTAGTTAAGGGTTAGTCTCTATGCCATTCTCTTATTTAACATTTTCAATTAGTTAGAATTGCGTTCAATTAGAATTCAATTAGTGAAAATATTTTAGTTACTTAATTATGCATTTTTAAAAAATTGTCCATGGAGTTAGAAATATTTCTTTCCTGTTCAACTTGTTCCTCTGGGGCCTAAACAAGTGTGTACCCTCCCAAAATGCTGTGACTAGGAAAAATGGAAGAAGAAAAGGAGGGTGGGGAAAGAGGGAGTTAGTTCACAGCATGACCATAATAAGTAACTGTCAGTTTAAACCTTTGAGGTATTTGAATTTTAAAGTAGAAGCTACATTTAAAAAACCTGAACCTATTAGGATTTGTGGAGGAAATTAGGGCTTGTCCAAGGAAGCTCTTCTGCTCAGAATGACAGAGAAGTATCAGCTGCAAGCTGCCAGGAAAGGGTGATTTGTGAAAGAAGTTACTTCTTCTTAATAGTTCTGGTTTCTCCAATATTTCTGATTAAGAGAATTAGTTTCCTAAGTGCATTGAGTTTACCTTATATGTTTTACTACTAAAAGAGTTTGAACAAAAACAATAACACTATGACATCCAGAGATCTCGGGACACTTACCAAAGTTGGAGCAATAAGTGGGAGGGTATATGAAGAAAGAAAAGTTGGGGGATATCTAGTTTTAAGAATGAGTATTAAATGTTAAAATATGACATTTCTTCCATCTCTTTGGAAGGGAAACAGACTTGAAACCACAGCTATGTGGTCTGATAAAATTCAGGATGTTTTAAATTTCTCAACATTTGTCTCCTGTTTGTCACCCCTGAGGATTTTCAATAAAGGTCTTCTGATGGAAGGAGTCTGTTTTTCTCTCTTGATGGGATAAGGAAGGAGGATTAGGGAAATCTGCTTCATTCTGCTTTGATGGCTTGAAGCTAGAAAAGAAACAAAGACCCAAATTCCAAATGCTCAAAGAGTATAAGTAGCTGCCAAGAGAAAAAGAGAGGTAAGAGAGAAGCCTTCTTGAGAAAACCCCCAAAGCATCTCCCTGACTTGTCTTTAGTAATTCTCACCAGAGCAACCTTCCTCTAGTCAGAGTGAGAAGAAAGAAGAATCCAGTTTGATCCTTAGTCCCCTAGGTTGTTTATTTAAATGCAGATTCCTGGGACCTGTAGCAGATCAAACAAATCAGACTCTAGGGAGGGCAAGCTGAGAAATCTGAATTTTTAAAATGATTGCTCAGCCCTCCTGATGCACAGTAAAGTTTACATCAGAATCATAGCAAACAATTAAAGAGAAATTGACCAGTGACCTTTGAAATGACCTCACTGATCCTTTAAGTGGTGTGCTGCTGACAACGCTGAAATAACTTCAGAACCTAAACAGAAACTTACAGCCTAATTTTAAGTGTGACTTTTTCTAACCTTAAAGTCATTGCATAAAAGTGAGAGGTTTTTTTTTTTTTTTTCTTCAGGTCAATCCAGAAATTATTCTAGAACTGAAGTTAAACTTGAGATAAATCACACAAAAGTGACTTCAAAAACTGAGGTGAGGAAAGGCCTTTTATTGGCCCTCTTGAAATTTGCAAAGAGTGAACAAGAAGGCACATTTCTGAGAGTAAAAGGTGACATTTGCAGCAGGACCTTGTGATGCCACATACAGTGAATTTTGGAGCTGGCTCTGTACTTGAACCCTGGGCATTTGCTGTGGCTCCAAGAACAATAATTACTTCCTGCCAACTCTCGGTTCTTGGGGCTTAAAACAGCTTGTTGTGTTTTCTCTTTTCATTTCTTTTCTAATTAAAGGACTGGATAGACTACAGATGAGATTTATTCCCTTTATAATTTGCAAAACATATTCCAACTCCAAATGCCGCTCTCCAACGGTGGCAGGAACTGGCATGTCAGTCCTGAGAATTTTCTGAGAGCATCTCTTTGTTTTTAACCAGAAGAGTGGAGACCTGGGGACAGAGGAAGGATATAATAACTGTTAATAGACCAACTAATATGTTGCTACATGTATCTAATCCACAGGTTTTTTTTAATTAACCTTTTGCAACATTCTTACAGCTCTTCAAGTTATAGTTATTGCACTGTGTCTTTATACCTAACTTTTAAGCAAAGTTTTAAAATAATTTATTTTTTGACAGCATTTGCAGAATCACTTAAATGTAAGTTACTTTTGTTGAGGCCAGTGCTCTGGAATTTAGTCTCATGTCAGAGAAAAAGAGAAAGAGTCTACATTTCAGTCATATCTCAGGGCAATGTATTATAAGGTCTGGGACCACTGTTAGAATTTTGGCTTCCATTTTAAATGAAACAGGAAACTACTGCAATGCTTTGAACAAAGGAATAATGTGACTGGATATACATTTTTAAAGGACAACTTTGCTCTGTTAGAATAAACAAGAATGTAACTACAGGACATGTGAGGAGGATTTTGCAAAAACCCAGGAGAGAAATTACAATCAAAAGAGGCCATATTTGACATATAATTTCAAGAAAGAGCCAAGAAGATCCCCTATGAGATTAGATACAGATTATAAGAGAAAAAAAAAAAGAGGTGTCAAATATAAATCTAAAATGCTTTGCCCATGCTACTTGAAGGATGATTAAAAAAAAAAAAAAAACCCTTAGGAGATATGATGTGGGTGCTGAGTGGATTTAGGAAGTACTAATGAGAAGGATTTTAGTCATGATAATATTGAGATATCTGTAGATCATCCAAGTGAAGAAAGTACACAGCTTAGTAGCTGGCATTGGAGTTCTGTGTAGAAGGTCTGTCTTGGAGAATCATCAGTCTATGAGGGTTTAAGGCCATGAAACTGGCCAAACACATTCAGGGTTAGAGTGTAACTGGACTGATTCCTGGGATATGCCAATATTTAAAGGTCAGGTGGATGTACAAAACACAAGAAATTGAGTATTCTAGGGCAATGAGATGACAGGAAAAATAGGTGTATATGACAAGACAGAAGTCTAGTGAAATTACCTTTCTCATAGGAGGGCATTGTCAGTTATGTGCCTTACTGACAGGTCAGATAAGATAATGTCTAGGAAATGATCATTGATTTTAGCTACTGAAGGTAATGTGTAACTTTATTGGTATAATGGTGGAAGCAAAAGCCTAACTGGACTGTGTTCCAAAGATAATGGTATATTTGGGAAAGAAAAATCCTTAGCAAAATAAACCCATAGCAAAATGAGCAGAACTGCATGTACAATAGCTCACAGAGAATGAAATGCATCTGTTAGACTTAGTAAAACTCACAAAAATAACCCCAATCTCAATCACAAGAGGAATACAAAATAAAACAATATTGACATATCATTTCTTATCAAATTTTAAAAAGACACACCCAAGAAAATCCAAAAGCTTAAAAAGATATTAAACAAAAGTTTAAAAACATAAATTCTGACATAAGGCTATGGAGAACTAGTTCTCTTATACATTGTTAGAAGGCAAAATGATGGAAGTTCTATAGAGGGAAATTCTACAGTGTATGTGTATATTTTCTCACCAAATAATCCCACTTCTAGGAATTGATCTCAAGCATAATCTCACTCTAGGAACTGATCTCAAGCATAATCCAGGCAGAAATATGAAGTGATAGATTCCCAAGACTTCTTCATTGCAGTGGTACTTAAAAATGCCAAAACCTGGAAGCAATTTAACAGCCAGAATATGATTCATATGAAATCTTTTCCATAATTATGGACCAAGTAAAAAATAAAAAGAATAAATAGAAAACAAATTAAGGTAAAACAATTTTGGAAAATCATGAGAATAAAAAGGACTGTAACTGTATACCAAATCTCACCACAGAGAAGAATGACTTCAACTGATTTTTCAATCTGTTCTTTGTACAGTACAGGTCTATCCTTACTGGGATATGTTCTAAAAGCAAAAAAGATAGTAAATAAAACTTAAACTATATTCATCAATATTATTATTGTAATATATTTTGAAAGTATTTGACACATTAACATAGAGAAAATAATTATGTTGATATGATTGGTAATCAAGACTTTTAGATTAAGATAAAAGATACGAAAGTAAAAAAGAGTTCAAGTGAAAAGTCTATGATTTTACATTTGAATTTTTAATAACAATAAGAATTTATGACTAATTTTGTCTTTCAAAAACAAAAATAAATCTCAAATATTCTATAGCGGTGTTCACTGAATAGGCTTAGAAGCTATGAAGTACTAATTGTTGGTAGTACTTCTGATGCCCCAATTGTGGTCTCAAAATTTCCAATGAAAGAACTGAGTACTATGGAGATACGTCTCAGTCCAAATCTGAGGAAGGAAATATACATGATGATCCAGGAATTTTTTTTTTTTTAACAAACAATAAAGAAATAATTGGGTCATTTTAAAAGGATAGAGGAACCCAATTGAAGGGACTTTCACTAGACAGAAAAGAGGAGCAAAGTAAATACCAAAAAGAACAACATTATCACTGGTTCAAAAGCCATCAAATATGTAAAAATCAACGAAGTACAGAAACTGGAAAAAGTACAGGAACTGCAAGTACAGAAACTAGAAAAAACAAAAATACACAATTATTTTGAAGGTATGAGTTCTATAAGTAGAATGTGGAGAGTTTTGCTTGTATACTTCAGTGTGGGAACTGTGACCACAGGGTGCATGCTGATAGAAAAGACCCATTGAAGAAGGCAAGACTGACAATGCGAACCACAGTAGGAACAGTTACTTCCTGAAGCAAAGCCCCTGAGTAGGTGAGAGGTGAGGGGATCTAGCACACAAAAGGAAGAGTTGGCCTCAGGCTGGAGCCTGGGCCTTGCACCAATAGTGACAGCAGTAAGAAAAGAGGAAAGAGCACAGGGCTGGCTCACAGGCTGGTGGACTGTAGATGGGTGGCGGTGGGTTTCTTCTGATTGCTTCAGTTTTCTCAGAGAAATAGAAATTGGAGGATAATTGTGGAGATGGTATTTGGGGGTTCAATAGAGTGAAGATAGTCTTATTGAGTATCTGTGTGGGCAGAACAGAGAGGGAAAGGGAAATGTAATTCTACTACATTGAGGAAATGTAGTAGAATTGCCAGGCAGCACCAAAGCTCTGTGAGAATAACTGCCTGTGACTTTGGAAAGAGCCCATGTAACATGGTGGTGTGCTGTCCTCCAGCCACATTTGGCTAGTGGACAGCAGGTGTGTGCACAGAGTAAGCAAGGAACTGTATTTAGCAAACACTTTAAGGGTTGAGTTTTAAGTCTCATCTAAAATAATGCTTATATCAGGTACTTTCATACTTTTTTTTCCTTCGATTTATTTCTCTATCTAGGAAATACAAAAGGGTAAGGGGAAAAAAGGGAAAAGAGTTGGCATTCAAAATAACACAATGAGATATTTAGTGATACATTTACAAAGAAAATTTGAAACTAAGCATTAAAGATATAAATATTGAAAGGTCAATACTTTTCAAATTGATGTATGAATTTCAAGCAAATCCCAATAAAAAGTCTTTAGACAGGACATCTTGGAATTCTAGAAAATAATTCTATGATTTTTTGAGGAAAGTAAACATGCATGACTGATAGAAATAGTTTACTGAGGCTTCCCACACAGAGCACATCCAGTGATTTGGTAAGAACAAGGGCCCGCAGTATGTGCAAGTTGAATCTTAAATTCCCCTCTCACATATTATCAGGCTTCCCTGTGGCTGCAGTTTCCTCATCTGCAAATGAGTCTTCTATTTATATCAACCATTAGAGTTGCAAACCTTAAGATAATGCTTGGCTTATGGCACAATGATAGGTAGCATTTACTGGGTGTTATACACGAGGTATTGTTCTAAGTACTTTACATACATTTGTTTTTCTTCATAGCAACCTACAAGGAGGCTGAAGCAACAAGAGGGTAAAAAGATGTCCTAAGTTCACATGGTTGATAAGGGAGGGAGTCGAGATAAACAACAACTGAACCCTCAGCCTCTACAGTGTATTATAACAGGGAATAAGATGAGAAACAAGAGCAAAGGGAAGTCATCTTACCAAGTATAATATACTGTAAGATAATAACTGTGAAAACAATGTAGCATACATTGTTTTCACAGTTATTATCATAATACATACATATACATAAATGAATACATTTATGTATCCAAAATGGATATATATAACAAAGGAGAATATCAAGAATTGTATTCAACTCCAATTCATTATTATATAATAATCTTACATTAAATAAAGCAAGTTTCGTAAAACAGCTTATATTGATGTGATTCGTATATGTGAGCTATACATTAACAATTCACAGATAAAGGGAAACTAGACATACACAAATATTTCATAAGAATCCGTGAATTATTTACTTATTTAGATCATTGCATTCTGCAAAATGATACTATGTAAATTAATTTCTTTTCAAAATTAATGGTAACCTACATGTTCTAGGTTTGGGAAACTGAATTTGATTTACTCAAATTACTAAGCTTATATTTTAGAATTTTCTATATAAATATTAGTTTTCTCATTCTATCTTGAAGTGCCATAAACTGCATGGCTTAACTAATAAAAATTTTTGTCTCAAAATTCTGGAGTACAGATCAAGGTGCCCCTAGGTTTGGTTCCTTCTTAGGGCTATAAGGAATCGATCTCTTCCAGGTCTTTCTCCTTGACTTACCATTAGCCATCTTCTATGTGTCTTCATATCATCTTCCCTCTATGTCTCCATATTTAAATTTTCCCTTTTTCTGAGGACACATTCAATTCACATTAAATTAGGCCCATCTTAATAACTTTATTCCATTTGATCACCTCTACAAAGACTTCACCTCCAAATAAGTTTACATTCTGAGGTACTGAGGGTTAGAACTCCAACATATCTATTTTTGAAGGACTCAAAATGCAACACTTTATTATAACACTTTATTGTTCATGTGCACGTAGCCATGTTCTTGTTTAAGTAGATGTTTGGTAAAGCAGGTTGCTGTCAATGAATTATGTTTTATCTAAGCCTTTCTGATAAATTAGTCAAGGTGTATTTAAAACCCCAGCTCAGCATTCTTCCAAGTGATATTTTGCGTAAAAACAAATCCTATCAAGATGAACAAAACATTTCTTGGGCCTGGTCCAGTACTTCTAGAGTGGTATAAGAAAGGCCTTAGTGTTTAGAAAATTCCACCCTGTGAAATAAGCACAGCAATCTGTATACAACACACTCCTTCACAACAACATGGAAATCACAGCGGGAAACAACCACTTCACATGCAAGGCAGAAGAAAACGGGTTAGGGAAACAGAGCTTGGGTGTGGGTGGAGAATCCGTGGAAATATGAAGGGGAGGTGGAATGTTTGTGCCATAGTCTCAAAATATCTGGTGTCACGTTCTAAGAGCCAATCCTGCCACACCCCCAAACTCAAGCAACACAGCTCTTATCAAACGCCTGTAGAATTGAGGGATCATTAGCTTCATCCCTCAGTCTCTTTCATTACATTTTACTGGCAAGTACTCCCACTGCTATCTCCACCCACTGAATCCATCCATTTCTCTACATCTCCACTCTTATAATCATCATCTATACTATCATCACTCTAGTTTAGGCCTCTTTCTACAATCCTGCTTCTTTTCTTCACAGCAGTTCAGGTTAATCTATGCCCCACAGAGCATGTTGCTTGCATGAATCAAAGGCTCAAGTAGTTCCCAGGGCTCACCTCGCACCATGGCATAACCAAATCCAAAAGAAGCAAAAAAAAGATGCTCCAAATTGCTCAGTATTTTATTCACTCCTCTGTACTCACTTCTACCAACCTTTCTCATCTTTTCTGACCCAATAGATTGTTTAAGAGACATCTATACTTAGCTTCCTTGTTCTATGACTCGATATTGGGTGGTAGTGCCTGGTTGCATCGGTGGACTTCCTCATAAGCTAAACATGGATTTTATGATATTTTTTAAGTAAGAAGACACCTCACCTCCCACCACCTTGCCTCCTAGCAAATACAGGCCTGATATGAGTCACTTGTGAAAAGATCTATAGGGGATTTGTGCTTTTGAGGGTCTTCACATCTTTTTCACTTTCCAAGATAACTAGATAGTAACACAAATGAACTTTATGTATTGGGGCAAAAATAGACAATATTAGGAAGTAATAAAATTATTTTGGTTCACAGAAAAATTGCATGGTTCTGTTGAAAATATAATGATGACTCCAGATTAAGGAGAGTAGTCTGTTTTTAGAGTGGTGCACCAATCTAACTTATCTGAAGCAAGCTATTAGGTAGAAAAATGCAAATAAAATTCTCTCCATGTTCCTAATATTGGCCAATCACCCTTCCTGATCTGGTTTTTTATTCTATTGTAAGAATATGAAATGTTACAATATGATATGGCCAAGATGAATTGGAAGAGTCAACTTTAGTCTCTCTGGTTAGGTTTTATAAAAACACAATTGGGTGCCCAGGACTATCTTCCATGAAAGCAAATAACACTGCAACCCACAGAATATTGCATCTATCATGACAGGTGGATATTTGCTCAAGACAAACTGTGAAGTAGATGAAGTTTGAATGTGAGGCTTTCAGTCCAAATATAGATTGTTTCTTTACTTCATGATTCTTTGGATTTTTCTCCCAGGTAACAAAGACTCTTTCCCCTGAAGATAGAATTCACATCCTGAAGAATTCCACCAAATATCATTGTTTCTTTTCCTGAATTCTTATAAGACCCTTAGCTTCAACTCCTGCCAACTTGTCCTGTTCTTTTTCTTTCTATATTAATTTCTGTTTTCCTCTGTTAAATTATTAATAACTGGAGGGCATGGCACCATTTTCTGTCTTTGTTCCCTCACACTTCTTCACACAGGTATTTTGACACTACTTGGTGGATTAACAGTGGAGTTGTAGCAGAGATTACTTGGTTGTTCACACAAGCTTTCTTTCTTTCTTTTTGGTCATAAAGCAAGACTGCATTTCCCAGTC
This sequence comes from Marmota monax, assembly GCF_021218885.2. Taxonomy (NCBI): domain Eukaryota; kingdom Metazoa; phylum Chordata; class Mammalia; order Rodentia; family Sciuridae; genus Marmota; species Marmota monax. The sequence goes on from NW_026693245.1 coordinate 11,482,350, forward strand.
TCTTCTGCAAGAAAATGAATCTCAGTGATTATGCCACTTCTCTGCTTGTTCCAGTTAAGACTTTTGTGCTCACACAAGCCTCTCCATATCTCTTTCTCTCTCTCTCTCTCTCTCTCTCTCTCTCTCTCTCTCTCTCTCTCTCTCTCCATGCTTCTGTCTCATTCTGTAAGAATGAGTCCTTAGGGTTTGACAAAATCACAGAACAGAAGATTAGGTCCTGAAATCACCTTGCTGAGGAAGCTGTCCCCAGACCAGCAGCATCTGCTTGCAACTATTACATAAGCAAGAAATAAACACTGATTTTGCCAGAGTCATCATAATGTAGGTCTGCTTGTTATAGCTTCTCAAAGTAATTTTAGTGTTTCTAATAATCCTAAAAGAAAAATCTTGAACTGAGCTTAATAACTGAACTCTACCACAATGACTGTGTGATATATGGCAAGTTACTCAATTTCCCTAAGCCTCTATTTCATAGCAACTACTGCAGTTAGTTTGTTGTAAGAACTAAATAAATGCATGCCATCACTTAAAAACAGTATCTGATATCTAGTAGCACTCAGCAAATATCATTTCAATACCACTCATATCTGCTTAGAATTAATTCTTGACAAGTAGAAGCTATATTGCAAGAGAATCCAAAATAATGGCATCTTACTACTTTATTTTTGTTTTATAACAACAACTATAGTAGAAATTCCTTGAAGATGAGAAATATGCTTATGAGTTGAGTAACAAACAAAACTAAACAAGACTAAAAAAGAATATTCAAAAATGTTTCCTGAATTCTTAGAACTTCACTCCTGGCAAGGGCTTGCATTTTAGTTTAGAGATCCAGGGACTTTGCACTAGGCCAGATTGTGTTTAAACAGAAAATTAGAATAGGTAGTTACACTGTTACTCAGGTCGTCAAAGCTAACTTCCTTTCCAGGTTGGCTATTCCATATTTGGGAAGTTAGTCTGATTTCCATTGGACATTCATGGTAAATGGCAAGGTGTTCACCTAGTTATTGGTTTCCAATACAGCAAAACTGTAAGAAGTAGATGTTTGCTTTATCTGTTCAAGTCAAGTTTAGATGAAGGAATCTTTAGATGAATAATCTCTACTGGTGGATCCCCTGTACTCCTAAGAGTTCATAATACACAATGGGATCTGATGCAGCATGCAATAAGCAAAACCGAATAAAGCAAAATTTAGTTAGGCATATATCTGAAGTCTGAATAAATCTTGGACTTCTGTTTTTAGATAATTTTAGGCTTCTCAAATTAGTATGTTCATTCCTGTTTTATTTAACTCCATTTTCGTGTTCAAAGTTGGAACATATAAGTTATTGTCATCTCCTAAATCTATTCATTTTATTTTCAGAAAAATTAATTTTTTAAAAAAATGGGGACTAGGAAAATGAAAGTGTACAGAAATTTGTCCAAAGGTGAAAGTGGTATATCTAAGTATGTGATTTGAAGTCATGGTGTCTTCTACTGTGATTTTTCTATCAGGAATGCCACAGATTTGGCATCATTTCTTTTTTATGTAAGAAAAAATAACATCAAAATTATTTTTAAAGGCTAATTTTCAAAGTCTTCACCTTTATATCTGAAAATCAGAAAAGAATAGATTTTTAAAATTCATCAACTATAAGTGAGTATTTAATACAGTGTTGCTTGAAATTGCAAAACCAAATAAGAACAAAACAAAACCTAACCACCAAATGTCTAACACTGGGAAATGCTTGAGTGAATTATGCACAAACATACATAGTCACAGAGTGGGCTAATATTCAGCTATTGAAACCAGTAGAATGAATCTATAGCTGGTTAGAAAAAAATAGCTAAGATCTATTGTTTAAAAAAAAGTTGTAGAGTTATATGCATAGTCTAATTCCATATTCATAAAAATACAAAAACAAAAACCTCCCCATGTAAGTAAACATTTGTAAAGAAAGGTTTGGAAAAAGCAGCATAAAACCTTTTATGCTGATTACTCAGGTCATGAATGAGCATACGTTGTGAGTGTGAGAGTGTTCACTTTTTATTTGCCCTTTGTATTGTTTGACATATACAATAGGAAGCAGTTACAATCACAATTTTTAATGATCTAAGTTTTTTAAGGACTTTAATCATGGAAGGCATTGTTGAAATGTAAGAGGACAGGAGTTACTACAGAATGGTGTTTTTACACTTCTCAGGATTTCATAAAGCTTAAGTACTCTAACTTACACTTGGCTCACATGTCCTACTTCCTGGAATCTACAAAATGTTCATGTGACTGACATTCTATCAGAAGTAAGCATTGCTAGAAACTATCATGGGAGCAATAGATATATTCTTTCAACAGTAATATGAAATAATTTGTTGAAACTTTGAATATAAAAACAGTTAAAGACAAGTTTATATTAAATAAAAGAGAATAAATTTTTAATTATTACTAAGACAAAATACCCCATGTTCAGTTAATTAAATGGGAGGAAAGGAGGAATGGAGGGAAAATAAAAGAGGGAAGGAAAGAAGAAATGGAGGAAAAAGAATAAACAGGGTAGTTTACTGCCATTTTTACTGCTAGGGATTGTAGGAGGTCTTAAGAAATTAGGGTTAAAATGGAAGAGCAGCAAGCAGTTGTGGAAGCTGCAGCCTAAGGTTTCAGAGCATCCATTGTAGGTAGAAAGGGAGGATATTAAACTAAGAGGGATTTGAAGACTTGCTTATTTCCTCCTGTCCCTCACCAAAGCATGATGCATTTAATTGGAACTAGAGCTCTAGAATTGCAGTGGCCTTGTACCTGGGTTGGTCCTACTTCCACCTCCAGTACAGATGTGGCCACAGCCCAGAAGCAACCTGCATATGCAAGAAGTACAGTGTCAGCTGGAGTGGAAAATTACAAGGAGCCATGGGAGATCCCAGGCAGTCTGTGAGTGCATGGAATGACTGTGGGTGCCACACTGATGACATTTACCACCTCATTTCTTCAAATCTACAACAGCTACAGATCAGAACTAGGTACATAGAACACAGCCCCTCCCCGGCACAGCAATGAGGAATGGAAAGAATATAACCTGGATTAAGAAGCTAAAAGTTTGAAGTGTGCCAGAAACAGAGGACTAGAGGGATGGCAGGCGGGAATCACAAAGAGAAGGGACAGTTGTTCTGACTATGAGAAGTGGGAGAGAATGTAAAATATGAATTATTTAAATTTGAGGAATGGTCTTGAGGAAGCCAGACATTTCAGAAAGAAAAAAGTGCTTAAAGAAATCAGAAAGGAATGTGAAATTTCTTATCCCTGCATTTTGGATTGTGTAAAAGAGAGTACATTTAAAAAGCAAGCCAGGGTAATGACTTAGGTCAAACCTAAAAGGTTGAGAATTTGCATGAACTTTTATACCTTGGTAGAAGAGAGAGGTCTATGTAAAGCTAAAGGAAATGAGAGCTTTTCAGGAGAACAGGCTGGCAATAAACCATGCCCTGTGGGATTTGTAGATTTCCTCTCCAAATTTTATGTATTTGTATATTTGGGGATTTGGCGACAAATGGATTTGTTTTCAAACAATGCTTTATTCAAGAATAAAGTTTTTCTGAGGAGAATCATGCCTCCTGGCTGGGCTTGTCATCTCACTAAGTGAGCTTGAAAAGCCTTCCCTGGGGGCTGGAGTTGTAGCTCAGTGGTAAAGCACTTGCCTCACAAGTGTGAGGCACTGGGTTCAATCCTAGCACCACATAAAAACAAATATAGGTATTGAGACCATATACAACTGAAAAATAATAATAATAAAAAAAAGCCTTCCCTAGGGTCACAAAAAGTGAGAATCTAGCCTGTAAACTTTCTAAGCTTCTTTTTTGAGAACAGACTGAACATGGAAGCCACAGGCCAAGTGCCCAGACAGTCCATCAGTTGGAAAGCTGGATTCCAGCTGAGCAGTGGCCAGAGTCTCTCTAACCCTGTCCTCCGCCTCTGCAGTTAGCTGAAGTGAAGCCCTCTGAGAGTGACCAGAAGGAAAGTCACCATTGTGACCCAGGGATTTAATGTTCATCTTCCGCCGGTCTCCTTCAGATTTGTGTTTTTATAGTTCATTCTTACAGGCAATGAAACTCAGCTTGTCTATTATAGGAACCAGTATAGACAGGATCTAATCAAGAAATGATGATATAAGAATACTGATCCTATTGTTCTATGTTAACTAAGATTCTATATCTAAATTCAAATAGACATGGAATGAATATTCATCTAAGGCCCACTCTGAAGCAGAAAGAAATGAGAAACAAAGACGCCAGTGACTAGTCAGTAAGACTCTCATGTATGTGGCTACATCAATCTTTTCCACCTTCGTCCTTCTCTCACACTTAAGATTTAAGGGTGTTATTAATTTTTCTTAATGTAAAACTACCTTGGATTGATGCTTTTAGTTGCACCTAATAGGAAGGGAAATTAAGTTGAAGACCCCCTTTAAATTAAAATCTCTAAATGCATGAATGTGAAAATTATTGAAAATAACTAACAGTATTCAAAACAAAGATTATTTTAGTGTTTGCACAACTAGAAAATCTCAGGGAATTCACTTAAATTGTGGCCCTCTGGAAATACAAGGTACCCTGCCCAAGATCTCACAGCTAGATCTTAGTTGAAACAAATCTAAATGTAGACTTAGTCTCCCAGTTTTCAAGGTCTTTAGACTTAGTTGTGTGGTGTTGGAAAAAATTATTGAACTTAATGGTTGTTTCCTCAGTTGTGAAGTGAGTGTCATACGTGTCTAACTCATGTGGCTGTTGTGAGCATCAAATAAATTAATGTATTTAAGGAACATAGATGAATAGCCAGCACATGGTAAGTACTCTGTGAATATTAATTATTATTACTTACTCTCTGGTAGCTCTTTAATTTACTACTTAAAACAAAATTTTAAATTAATGTTTTTGCATATTTAGCTACTAGAAATATAGAATTTAGTAGTAATGAATTTTGAATGGAAAAAAAGGATTTTCTCCTATTTTTTTTCTTTCCTTATTTCTAAAAATGACTTTGCAGATGGTCCTCCTTTTTCATAGGCACATTGCAGGCTTATTAGATAACCAATAAAGTTGGTAGTAAAGTACATATAATACATGGAGGATGAAATGCATCTCTGTCTCCTGTTTCAAATTAGACATTGAGTCCAGGGTGTGACATTCACTGCCTTCATAATTATCATGACAAACTGATCAGGAATAAACTGAGCTGACAAATTGAACTAAGAAAAAATATATGTTTGTTACTCATACATCACATCAAAAGCCACCTCCTCAAGAAGTGTCCTCAAATCCCATCCATTGGAATTAATTGTTCTCTGTTCCATGTTTCAGTAAGACTTTGTTTTTAGGACTGATCATATCAGGTTTGTGCATTAGTCTTTCCCTACACTAGATCATAGACTCTTGGAAAGCAGGGGCTGTGTCTTATTCACACTGTTTCCAGAGTCCAGAATACTTCACAGTAGTAATAGATGCACAATAAGTATTTGTTGAACCAAATTTACAGAGCTAACTCAAAAGTAAATTAAAATGCAAGCTTCTTTTCAAACTGCTGCTATTTTCTAATTATATATCATGAACCCAAAACTAACTCTATAATGACCATGTGAAAACGTCATTATTTTCACCTTATGAGAAAAATTGAAGCTCAGAGTTTATAAAGGCCCATTCAAGTGCAAAAACAGAATGTAAATTCTGATTCTATCTAATTCTGCTCATTGTTAAGAGGGAAATAGGGATTTAGCAATTGTTATTTTTATTACTTAATCCCAAATGATCCCTTCTGAAATAGGTTCTGAATTCAGAAAGGATACCTCTTTTGGACAGTCATTTTGTAATATCTTAACCTTATTTTCTTAGATGAATAACACCAACATTAAGATTGCTAATGCCATCCTACATGGGGCAATACTGAACACTACACCATTTTCGCCCTTGGAAAAGTACTTGTGGACAGACATGTTTCCATGGCTTGGTCTGCTTTGTTTGGTTGCAGTTGATGACCTGCTCCTTCATCTGCTATGATACACCTCATGTAAGCTATCACAACAGTGCCCATACCGGTAGAGCTGGTCTGCATGTGCTCATGGGATTGCTGTCCAACTACTTCTTTTCAGAACTGAAAGATGAACCAGCTCTTTTTTAGCTAGAAATTCAACCAGCACAACGCAAATGTGTGATGTATTAGTATCTGAGACAATTTTTTTAAATTATTCTGTGACCTTGCAAATACTATTATATTGTGTCCTTTATATCCACTGCTTCTACTGGCTTTTTCAATCATAACATTTTGTCTACAATTCTTTTTTTGTAATCTCTTAGCCATTTTATAGCCTCCATTTGAATATCCTGCACAAAGTTTCTGCCCTATCTGACTTATATGGCTTTCCCACACTAAGAATGCTGTCCATTTTAGCTATGAGGGTATGGGGATCTGACAAAACCGATAAATTGACTGCATATTTTAAAAAATCAAAATAGAGTGTACAAAAATGGAATAAGTGTTTTAAAGTGACTTAGCCTCTTAGTTCAATGTTGCCGACTAGCATATCCAGCTATGACTTTTTCTTTTTTTTTTTTTTTCTTTTCCTTTGAATGTCATGGTTACCCATGGAAAAACAAATGAATGCTGAGAAATGTCTGATAGTTTAAAAGTTGACTTTTTTAAAAGCAAATAAAGCCTACAGCATTTCCTATTTTCAGTTTAGAATCAGTGTGAAATTTTGATAATAATGCCAAGAGAGCAATGGAAGCCACCCTGGGAGGAATGTTAAGATGATAGCCATTAAAGTCAACTGAGGAAATAGAAGGCAGTCAGTACAAAACCTAGCACACACCCCTTCAAACCAAAGACAGTCTCTAAGTGGACAAGCTTGGGGCAGCTGTGCAAATTCCTGCACAGCTCCACCTCCTGCTAGAGAAGGTTAGGCCAAGGCTTAAGTTATTGCCACTCATAGTAGAGAGCAGCCCCCCTACCATTTCCATTCTTCCTTCTCAGTGGGTCTTTTCAGTCCCATTTCCCTGGAGATACCATTTCTTCACAGGAACTTGTGTCACATGCTGTGAGCTTTTCTGTGCTACTGACATGACATATTGATTTGCAGCACAATTCTGTGAACTGTTGAGTGACTACCAGGGAATCAGGTAGACACTTCCCTGTGGATCATTTTCCCCAAGGAGACTGTACAGAGACCTTCAAAACCCAGTGGAACAATAGCTTACCTCTGAAGAAAATTTTCAAGGAAAAAGCATCAAAGACATTTCCTTTTTCTTCATCTTCCTGCTCTCATGATGTATGTCATGTCTGCTCTCATGATGTATGGGTTTAACCCAGGGAACAAAACAAAATAAGGAAGGGTGGAAACAAAATATCCAGACATAAAGCCCTAAATGACCAAAGCACCTCCACGCAGATGGTAGCAATAGGGCAATGTCTGTGAGCTAATAAACACAGCTGGCCTCGGTCATTCTTCATCTGCCATAAATTGCTAAACATAAACTGGAAATTTCTTCTTTCAGGATCATGTGGACTGACATGTCACAATTTTATCAAATATTGGAAGTGTTAGGTCTATGAAGGGCAGTAAACAGGGCCAAAGAAAGCAAAGTTGGGTCTGGGGTTCTACTTAATATTTTCTTCTTAGTTTTTCACTGGTTAATATCTTTAGAGGTTTAGTTGTTTTCATCTGTAAAAATGGAAGTGGAAAAGTATTGCTTAGGTGTGGAGATGCAGTAGAACTTATTACAACACCAGGAATCACATGAACAGTGGGTTCAACTGGGTGCACGTCCCGACAATAAAAGACAGCTCTGGTGAGTCCTATTAAAATGTCTTAGTTGTTTCTCCAACTGGGAGGCCTCTTAGTGTCTAAAATTCAAAAAGGATAATGAGCTAGTCTGCTTGCAGCAGGGATGTGTGTGGGCATGTTGTTAGGACTTCCTAAGCTTTGGTTCCAACATCATTATGGCCTCCTTTCAATTTGACTCTAACCTGCCTCCAGTCCTACCTGGGGCTGCTGTTTGCACTGTCTGTGTCCAATCTATTGCTACAAGTTTAGTCTTTCTTCTAAGTTTAGGTCACCCTTAAATAACTGCTGAATAGCTGACCAGTCTCCTAAGTGTGAGGCCCTTTACTTCATTTCACTTTTGTGTTTCATTTTTATTTCCATTTCAGATACAAAGATATTGTTGCATCCATTTTAATTCTATTGAGATGAGCCCAGTGCTCGACTTCACCTGTGTCTGGGAACACAGGTGTACATGACATATATTTATGAAAACAGGAAGATGAAGAAGAGAAAGTATCTAGCATACCACAAAATGCACATGTGCACACACACACACACGCACACTTTCTTTGTCTTTGAAATGGACTTCTGTATCAAAGATATCTTTTCTTGAGATATGATAGGACATTGGAAGTGGGCTACAACATCATAACCATCTAGGGACTTCTGTACCTTAAAAGGCCTTCTCTTGGCATGTTCTTACCTGATCTATTTCAGTTCAAGGTATGCAGGAGCACTTAAATTCCAGAGTGATAGATGTCATAGGATTGCATAAAGAGATAGCTGATTTTTTTTTTTTGGTAGCACTGAGTGGTTTGTCTTAAAACATGTGGGTAATACTTGGTGAGTATCACAAGGGACTAAGATCTCTGTACTGGTATTGGTTCAGTTGCATGAAAAAGACTCATTAGAAATAGAAATGTGGGGGAGCACCCACTTGTCCTCACTATCCCTGAGCTGTCCTGCCCAGCAGGTGTCACCTCCTACTCAATGACAAATAAGGAGTTCCCAGTAGTTCTCCAGTAGCAACTCTGTTGTCATAATCATCAAGATTATTGGAAACAAGCAGCCCAAATGTCATTCTAAATTTGTAAGTCACACAGGTATTGACAAGGTTGGGTCATCTAGCAGAATCCAGCAACAGGCTCTGTAAACAGGGAGAAAGCCCCTGAAGTAATTTATAAAACTGACTACGCAGAGAGACCCTTAAGGATAATGAGAACAATGTTGATGTGATCAGTTGGGAGAAGGACAGGGTGATGATTCTGACCAGACTTTATTTATTCTCTTGATTGATTAGATCACAAGGCCCTGTCACATCCTTCAAAATATCTTTATACCCGTGTATCTTTCCTGTTCACATTTCATAGGCTGTTCATTGTTGGGTTTTAACACATTTTTTAAACTGATTTGGTTACCAAACATAGTAACCAAACAGAGACTACCAACCATTGCCATGGTCAAGTTTCTTAAAAATAAATGTGTCTAACTACTTAAAATTATTCTGATTTCTATAAAACAGAATGAAAGCAACCAAAGTATGAGAGAAGAGTTGTTGAGCTACCCTGTTTCCTTTATTATATGAAAATTCTAACCATGTGGCTACTTCAGAGCTTTTAATTCTCTGTGGAAAAAAAAAAAGAAAGAAAGAAAACTAGCCAAATACATTACTGTATTTTCTTGCTTTGTGGGCATATTTTGCCAACATTGCAATGTCTTTGAAATCAAGTATTCATTGCATAATTAAATGAAAAGCAACATGCTGGCTCCTAGAGTATAAGTTATGCTTTGTGGTAACTGCCTGAATATGTGCAAATTTAAATGTGTATAAAGGTATCTGTCTATGTATTGTCACTTCTACTGGGATATTTGCAATTGTAGCAGCACCTGCGGTTGAATTTTAATCACAATTGTGATTCACTAATTGCCTTTTGAAGTACCTTAAGAATTACCATGAAAAAAAAAAAAAGAATTACCATGATCCAGCAGAGAAATGAGATATTATTAAATGCAGAAGGTTGTCAGCTTCCAGCTAGTACAAAAACAGGCAGTGAAAAACCACCAAGCACTCAAAATACAGCATAGATTTCCAAAGTTTGGTGAGGTTGGTATGACCCACTCAAATGCTGATTAGCCTTCTTACCAGGGGATTGATCAATGCCAATAGCTTCTGACTGATGTCAAAGAGAAGCTGTTAAATTCCAGAACTACATGTCAATTAAACACAAACTAACCAACAAGTTCAACACATAGGAGCAACAAGTAAAAACATATATAATCTTTAGGAGTCCATACTGAAGTCCTAACAGTGCTAAGAATTTCAAGATTATGAACATAATTTATAACAATTACAGTTTAAAGATGTTTTAAGATCAGTGATACATCTTAACAGTCCTGTGGAAAAGAACAGGAGAACAGAAGGAAAGTTTACTCATAATACCAGGGTAGATGGTGATGGAGAAAATGACAAGATTATAAATTTCAATTTATAATTTTGCTTTGACAATTGTGATGGTTTGGTGATGTATTCTTTGGGGCATGAATGAGAATTTATTTCCTCTGCCCCATCTTTTATCTTTCTACATTCGCCTCAGTTGAACTAACTGAACTGAAATACTAGTAAGGATCTTTTTTACACTTGTATTGATGTCCTATGATTTGGTAAGTAAGCAGAGCAGAAGAAAATGGAGGCATCCTGCAAATCCCATTCCCTTGAGGTTCTGAATCTTTCTTTGACCAAAAAATTAAAACAATTCATAAGCATATATTTCACTTTTTAAGAAATCAGAAGTCTATGCTTTAGTTAACAGAGAATACAATTCTCTTCCATGACTCTCGTTTGTATAATATCTGAATTACTGATCCATGTCTCCCAGCTCATTTGCTCACAAGTAGGCTGACACACTCTTAATTTGCTGGAAAAACCCTAGTGTGTATCCAAGTGTTTATTTAACATTAGCATTTTCTCAAACAAAAGCTTCATTGATTAAATAATAAATTATATGATCACTCTATACATATCTGATATGCTAAACAGACTAAAGAACTAAACAAAGATTAATTCCAAGCAAATACATATCAATTCATTCAAATTCTTCATATGTAAAGTCAACCAACTGCCTAGAGAAAAATCTTAAATGTACATCTTGCACATCAACAGTACTTCCAAAGCAAAGGAAATAATAAGTATAAAACACTTTCTTATTTCCAAAGCCTGACAAAACTTTTGGTGATGGCATGTATGCTTATTGCATGTTAGACAGAATCCGATTTAGCATACAAGGTATATTATTCTCATAATGCCTCAGCATGTCTGGATGAGTATAAGACCAAGAACACACAGCCAACCAGAGTCCCAAAGGTGGTATTCTCCAGACTCTTCTTCTTTAGATGACACATGCATTGCTGAGAAAAGGTGGCAATAGAGTGTGAGTCTGTCCTTTTCCTGCCTAAGGATGCTACATAAACTGTAATACCAGGTCCAACTACTTCTAACAGAGGTTTCTTGAAAAGCACATATGTATTCTCCTACTTGGAAATGTTAAAACAAAACACTCTTCTATTTATAGTAATATCAGAAAGGTATCTTGTACAATAACTTATTTCTAAACAAATGCTTTTTATCTAGAGTAACCAGGAGAAAAAGAATACAGAAAAACTCATTTAGATAGCTCTGTAAGAAAGAGAGGGAATGGGGATCATAGGAGTTGTATTATCTCTGGGACATACCTATTCAGGAGGATCATTTCTCTCAATTACAAAATTAAATTTGGGAGCTGCATTTCTTTTTTTTCTCCAGTAAGGTGTATGCACTTGCTTTTTTTCTATTTTCTAGAGCTTAATTAAAATATTAACTGTGTTGGGTGGGTGATAGGGTTTTTGCTTTAGAATTTTCATCTACCTTTTATTCCATCACCATCTAGGATAATTTGAATGTAAAAAAGTGTGTGCCACTTGCAAATTTTAGAGATGCCAATTTTGTTTAACTGGGTAGTTGATTATTGAAGAGGACAAATTCATCTACTGCTCCATCTTTTTCCTTCTGTAGGAGCTGAACTGCAGGCAAAAGGAACTTAACTTCCTCAACTCTTAAATCCCGTCCTTCATTGTCTAATCCTTCAGGCAGACTTTTGCTCTTTGCCCAAATTAGGACATGGTCCCTGGAAGCAGAATTGGCAACAAGTGGAAAGGACAATGATAGGCAATTCCACCTTAGTGAGCCTCAGAATCTTGACCTATCCCTCCCCACCCAGTCCCAAGTAACCTCACCCTCCACATCCACCCTGGCTTGGCATTTTTAATGTCTGTGGGATTTTCCACTCCCTGTGTGGCTGATGCAGAACTATTAAGTATCTGCCAATGCCTTCACAGGCTGAAGGGGGTTAGAATCCAACCCAGGTAGGGGCAGCTGATAGTTCCTTTCTCTTCTGTACTGAGAAGCCATTTCATAGAAAAGTAAAATAATAAAATTAGGTGTTCTTAAAGAACTTTTATAAATCCAGAATTCTAGATAACAAAGTAGCTACAAATGTTCCAATCTCCTCTAGCACACAGGATGTCAAGTCCTGTATAATCTCAAGAATTTCGCAATTTGAAGATGCAATAACTCTCATGAAATTTCTAAAGAGTTCTGTTGCTGCTGAGCATCTGATTTGGCTAGATTTTTTTTAATAATTGGATCATTTCTATCCAAATCTGGGACTTAAAAAAAGATAGCTTAGACTTTCCAACTAAAACCAGGATAAGCAGAACTTAACTTCCTCATGTCTTATTTATATAATCGCTCAAGTCCTGCCTATGATGATGAAGAAATGAAGAACTTAGATTTCTGATCTGTAGTTATGCAGTCATAGGCTTTAACCTCTATTGCTGCTAAATAAAGAACTGAAATCTACTTTCCAAAAGAGATGAAATAAGAATAAAGAGTTACAATGGTAAAGGCATTCTTCCTTCAAGAGTAGTTATTCCAGATATACCACATTCTTTGGCCTAAGACTGGTGGAAGGTGTTGGAATGACTCCTAAAGAAAAACATATTTCCTGAGCTAGATTCCTTTGAATATAGATCTCTCAACATATGAGCTTGGATCAAGAAGGCACAGTGTCATATTCCAAATCCTTAGAGAATCCAGATCCCATCCAAATATAAATGCACTAATTACAAATATATTCCTCTTAGAATCTAACATTTTTCTCTTTGGAAAAAAAAAAACACTGGAGGCAGTAATCAAATCAAGTTTCAATGTATTATAACTGGAATTAAAATAAATGTTGTGCTAAAATCTTTCTAAAAAGTTTTTGCAAACTTGGGTTTGTTGACTATATTCTATGTTTAAAGTATTAAATAGACCTGATCTTATTATTGAGAATCAGTCTTTAAAAGGTAATTATTATCTTTAAAAAACTGTTAAACCCTACTTTTTTAGGGGAATAGACACTTCCTTGCTTCCTCAAGCATTTGCAAAAAGTCAGCTTAATTCTTGTAACAGCCATTCTAAATTAGGATTTTCTTCAACATCAGCTCTACTAACATTTTAACAATTTTTAAATTGGAATTTCACATTGTAGAATATTTGGCAGGATCCCTCACCTCTACCCTTAAAGGCCAAGTAGAACAAACCTCATCTTCCCAAGTGATTGTGATAATTGAAAATGTCTGCAGACATCAACATGGTAAGTGTAGGAAGAATGGGCACATGGGGTATTACGTGAATGCAGAGGATGGAAAATCGAATTAACTAGGGCTCAGAAGTGAGATGCAGTGTGACATGAATTAACGCAGGCAATGTAGCTGCCATCTGAAGGTCATGGTCAAGAGAGATAACAGGTCTTAGATAAGGGTGAAAGACCAACTTCTGTTCTTTTCTTTGAAACTGAATTTGCCTCACACCCACATCTTAGTCATGGGACTTTTAAAAGCATCTCATAAAGATATTTTTTAATACTGACAACAAGATATGAGGAGCATCTTTCTAAAAGGTAAATTTAATCATATTTATGGACCAAGCCTATTCCTTCACATAGATACATTTAGTTAAATGATTTTTTCTTAGTATTGAATATATTTTGCTTCCTTTGAAATCAACTTGGAATAAGCCCATATTGTCACTTTGTCATAAATCCTTGCCCCAAATATTTTTTTTCTCAAGAGGTGTATTAGCTTCTTAGTTAATTTCTAGCTATGCTTAATATTACATCAAAATTCTAGCTTTGAGCAGTGCTTGAGAGAAGTGATTTATCCATCTGCATTCTATTTCAAGCAGAGCCATTGACTCACAGAACAAGACACTTGACCTAATTGTGGCTCACTTGGGCCCTGCAGGAGATCTGCGAAAGCTGGGAGGTGGATTGTGACAGCATCAGCCTGTCATTTCCTGGTAAAAGGAGATTTAGATTTAAACAGAGTGGTGCTCCACTACCATCATTCTGTGACTTCAGTTGGGTCAGTCCTGTGGAAGCATTGCTAAAGCAAGTCAAGTTTTAAAACACAGAATAAGAAACAGCCTATGAGACTCTGTCTGAAATAATCTTCCTTTATTTTCCTACAAATTTAAACCTTTGATGACTGTGTGCTATCTACTCTTGGTTTCCTCCTTTATTGAAAAATATTGGAAAACTTTAGTTCAGTTTCCCCAAATATCTGCTAAATCCATTCTGAGCCGAGCACTTGAATTTGAATACAACGAAGTAGATGGAAAGGTGACTAAGGCTTGATATAGAAATAAAGAAATATCTTTTGAGTCATTGTAGTAAATGCACAATGGAGGAAAACACAAAAGAGACCAGCCAAGTAAGACAAAAAGTTTTGCAGTGGAGAATCTTTAGGAAAGAGAGGCAAGGCATCCTGGAAGAAATACTGTGTGCATTGACTCTGCAAAGTGGCAAGTAGTAAACCAGGTGAAAAAGAGTGGAAAGAATGGAGAGCAACAAGCAGCTCTGGGAAGCTCAGCATGTCCAGAGGGTAAAGCCTGAAGAGAGGAAGGCAGGAAGTTGCAGGAGTGGTGACATAACAGAGGAGCCTGAGAGTCAGTGGTACTGTAGTTCTCAGGGCTGGGGAAGTGCTGAAGGGTTTTGAGCAAGAGCATGACAAATGCAGACTGAGGTTTATAGAAACTATAGTAACTGGGGAGAAAACTTATCTAAAAGCGATACACCTATAAATAAAGAGACTACTGAGCAGTTGGTTGCACTTATTGAAGCAACGAATGACCCAGGTCTGAAACCACAAAATGGCAGTGGAGATAGACAGAACAGCTCTGAGAAGTGTTAATGCAACTAAGCTTGTGACTTGGTGAACTCCAAGATGGTAGAGACTGTTATTAAGAGAAAAATTGGAAAGTAGTCTTCTAACTGAGGTTACTATAATTATTCCACTTGAAGAATAATAATTCAGGATATTAGGTAAGCACAGGAATTAAAATAAGTCAGGAATAAAGTGTGCAGGAAAATGTTGGGGGAAAAGGATAAGGAAGTAAAAAATTAGGACAGCTGAGGCAGGAGAATTGCAAATTCAAAGCCATCCTTAGCAAATTAGTGAGGCCATGTCACAAATTTTAAAAAAGGGGCTAGTCATGTGGCTCAGTGGGTAAGCTCCCTTGGGTTCAATCTTCCTGGTACAAAAAAAAAAAAAAGAAAAAAAAAGGAATAAAAAATGTGCTAGAAAAGATATTCAGTTACCAAAAAAAAAAAAAATGTAGAACGTACATGTATAAATATGTCACAATGTAACCCACTATTATGTATAATTATGTTGCAAAAATTAAAAATTAATTTAAAAACATACTAGAGGTAAATCTATATCAGTGATACAAATATTATTTTTAGTACAATTGCCAAATAAATAAATGTGGCTATGTGTGCAAAACCTGCTTTTAACTTATATGAAATAATGATATATCTGTTAAAGAACTGTGCACAGGGTAGTACTCACTGCATCCTCATCGATAAAAAGACAAAACAGAAAATATAAAATCAGAAAGAAGTAGATTAAGGATATGAAAATAGGTTTATAAGGAAACAGCCTAAATAGAAATAGGACTGAAGAAAGATTCGAAGAAACAGTTCTCAATAGGGATTATAATAAGACATCCAAAAAATGGGAATAACTTCAGTAACATGTTCAAGTGTTGGGATACTGGAATCCTGATTCTAGGTTTGAATCCTGATTCTACAAGTTCATAGCTGTATGAACTTGAGCAACTCCTTAACTACTCCCCACCTCCGTTTCCCCATATGTAAAATGAGAGGCAATATCAGGAGGGTATCCATACTGTTGAGCTTTGTGAGAATTGAGTTTGTATACATAAAGTGCTTAGAATAGTATCTGGGGGCTGGGGATGTGGCTCAGAGGCGGTAACGCGCTCACCTGGCATGCGTGCGGCCTGGGTTCGATCCTCAGCACCACATACAAACAAAGATGTGTCCGCCGAAAACCAAAAAAAAAAAAAAATGTTAGAATAGTATCTGGTACAAAGCAGTATTTGATTTGGGCTACAATTAATATTATTAGAGATAGAATTTGTTGAAATTTTAGTATTGTTCTGGTTGTTGTTGTTGAGGGTTTTTTTTGTGAGGTGGGGAGCAGATTTGTGACCAAGTCAATGGTTTTGAGGGTTTTATCATTATAAGAAATTGATTTATAGCTGGGTATGGTGGCACATGCCTGTAATCCCAGAGACTCAGGAGGCTGAGGCAGGAGGTTTGAAAGTTCAAAGTCAGCCTCTACTGAGTCAGGTCCTAAGTAACTTAGCAAGATCCTGGCTTAAAATATTAGAAGTAAAAAGGCCTGAGATGTGGCATGTGACTCAGGGGACAGTGCCCCTGAGCTCTGTCCCCAGTACCAAATAAATAAATTGATTTATAAGTAAAGTAACCTAGCAATCTTGCCTATTGCCTTCAGTCAGAAGGTCTAGATATTTTAAAGTGACAGGCAACTCACCAAGAATGTGGTTTGCTCACATCAGGGTCCATTATGCAAGACAGACTACCTGTTCTTCCATAGGAAATCTACTTCCTTCCCAGACATTTTGTAAGTGCAGCTACAGGGCAGTGTTAGGAGCCTTTGTAGTTACCTCAGCTTTCTGAAAAAACAATGTAATATTCCACTGAACGATCAATCAAAATGCAATCACCATAGTTTTGTTGAACTGGATTTAGCCCCATTTTTCTCAGTATCAAGAAAAGATCATTTTTGGCAGCTGCAAACAGAGTACAAAATACATCAAAGACTGATTTCAGTTCTGTTGCATGGACTCTGCAAACTATCTCTTACTTTTGAAATTGACCCTGGAAATGGCCATCAGTCACATGCAAACAACCCAGTTCCTTGGGATTATATCTGCACTGAAAGATCAACAACATAACTGTTTGCTATAGTGAATATAATTGTCTTAAATGAGGCAATGACAGGGAAGAAAAGCAGGCATTTGGTAGCATTTACAATCACAATACCAGGAAAATTATGCTTTCAATCTAATGGACCCTTTTAAACATGGGAAATATAGAACACACATTTACAACTGCAAATTTTCATAGCCGGTGTATGTTTCAACTAGTGTGAGTCGATGATAACCTTTAAATAACAAAATTTTTAACAAAGAACAAACCACATTTTTTTAGCACCAGATATAATTAAAGATGCTGACTGAAGATGCCATTTTTTATAGATGACACTCCTCCTTTCTCCCAAGTAGATACCAACGGCAGGGCTTTGAGTGAAAAGCCAAAGAGTTCCATACTTAAGCTTTAGTGTATATGTTAATGTGTAGTTTGATTTTTATTTAGTTTGAAGCAGCATCATGTGGAATACCTCTGTTTAATATGGCCACTATCTTTTAGATATTATTTCAGGGCAGAAAAAGGGAAAGTCAAGCTTTATTGGATATATGTATGCTTCTGTGTGTGTGTATGTGTTTCTCTGTGTGTCTGTATTATTAATAATGTTGGCACTCTCACAGTCTATCATAACAAAGACACATTATATATAGATAAAATATCTTCTAGTACTTTATATTGGGATATCATTTTTATCAGTAACTAAGCCCTTACTCTAAAGCAAACAACCATAAATCTCCCCTTTTAGTTGGGCTCATTTTTATCCTTCAATTGCCTGTCCCCACTCTTTTCTTGTCCACCACCACTCCTAATTCCTTCACCCTAGTTCTACGTCATTTTTAATGCTTTAGAAACAGGGTTTATTTAAAAGAATGTGTTTGTCTAAGCATCCAGAGCTTTTCAAAGTCCTAATAATCTATAATTTTTACTGAGATCCCACATTGTGTCCAGTGCTTCCTGATGTTCTAAGAATAATCGTTGTGTACGTGGTGTTTACAAACAGGGGAGAAAATGCAATATATGTTCAATCACAAAATCTGAGAAACTTCCCCATCAATCTTTTTCCATGGAGGTCCTCTCTGCAACATACCAAAAACCTATGATTCCAACCTACTGACAAAAAGTGGCTCAGCTCATGTTCCTGTGTTTCCTGGAATGGTACAGTCTTTGCCATTGATAAATCTAGTTATTATATGTTTCTATCCCAAATGAGATCTAACAGGATTCTCTAGAGCTCTTCCCATTAAAAATAGTTATGCTAACTTAATTCTTCTGGCACACAGGAATTTCTCAAATACTGGAAGTTTTTCTAATGCTATCAGAACTTAATGCTAAGTTCTAGATGATTTCTTCTCAGTCTATAGATGTTCCCTGGGTAATCTGATCTATCTTTTTGGTTTTCATCCTCTCAATTACATGACTCCCAAACATTTCTGCCCAGCTCTGATCTTTCTTGAGAACCAAATGTGAGTATCTATTTGTTAGCTATATCAATGTCATGGAGGTCACTCCAGCTCAATGGCCTTCCTCATTTCCATCTTACCCTAAACCAATCTCTCTTCTGGATGTTTGTTTTGGTAACAACTTCATCTTCTAGTTAGGAAAACCTCAGTTATCTTTGACTCTTCATTCCCTCTCATTCTCATGATGGAAACAGGACCATTAAGAATTTTTAAATATTTGGCATAATAAATGAATTGCTTAAGTAAAAATGATTTATGGTGATATATCAAATATATTGGATATGAAAGGAATCAACAGAAGAAAAACATAAGGGAAGCAGGCTTTACAGCAGTAAATGAAGGAATTTTTTGAAAAGAATTTTGGAAATAAAAACAGAAAGGAAAAGATTAAAAGTACATTAGAAGGGAAGAAGAAGAAGAAAAATTCACATATATAACATAAAGAAATGATATAACCAAAATCTGACTAGTTTCAAAATGGTGTGGAAAATCTTGTTTTTGAAGTCTTATCATTTGTAATTTTAACACTCTGTTAGGAATTCATATATACCATCAATTATTTAAAAATTCCCTTTCCATACTGCATCTATAAGAATAAGAATAGCAATTTTATTCTCAATTTCTAAGATCTACACCAGATTATTTCATGTAGTAAGTGACTGAAAACAATCCCAGGATAGTTTATGAGGTTCCATGATACTAAATATTTCACTTTGAAGGTAATTTCACATGTCAGTAATTCTGATGGGTAGAAAAATTCTATCATGCATTTAAACTGTAGCTGTCGTGAGAACTATAAAAATCATTATGAACAAATTGTGCTGGTTAACCTTAGGTGGTGTAATAATGATGATCCCAATAGCTAAAGGAATCCTCAAAGAACTATATGAGAAAACTAACAGCTGAAGATATCTAATAAGCTTTAAACAACAGAGAGTGAGCGGTGTGGCTGTCAGCTGGAGTGTTGACAGGACAGATACCAAATGAATATTTTAATTGTTGGTTGAACCTGCATGAGAAATAGGACTAATTGCCAAGGAACTGAAATGTAACAAAGGAAAGAAGTCAAAGACATTTTTCTTTTCTCTGAGGAGCTGGGATTGTGGTTATTCAAAATTCATGATTATTTTCCATGACTTATACCTTGAAACTGGAAAGTAAGTCATAGAATAAAAAAGATGGTAGAGACAAAGAAATTGCAGGACTCTGTTGGATATTTCAGGATGCTATATTTTTGTTAGTAACTGACTCTAACAAAGACAAAAACAGAAAAAACAAGGAAGGACCCAGTAATCTAATCAATAGATTTTTATTGAGAATATTCTACAGAATTATCTTGGAGCAAATGCTGTGTGAAATGTGACATTCATATAGCATTACAAAATCTTTAATGTGAATTATTTTATTGGATCCTCATTAAAATCCTATGGAATAAAGCAAATAGAATTAGAAAGGTATAATCACAAATACATAAAATGAAGTTCAAGGAGCCCTTTTACTTTCCCTAACCCCCGAGTCGTTAGGTAATAGCAAAGAACTTCTAACTAGACACTCCACACTCTTCTCTCTAGGACATATTATGTCCCAAGGCAAGCTTAAGATGAACCTTTAAGAACAAAGATTCCTATGTTAGTTTAGTATTCAAGATTGAGACACAGGAATAAATGAATATGAAAAAACTGAGGAAAAACATTGTTGACAATTGGATAATTTAGTTCTGGTTTAGATCCAAAATTTAATTTTCTACAGCAACTTAAGCCTAGAGACATAGTCTCAGCTTCTAGTTCAGCTTATTCACATTACCCATCATGTCCAACTGTATTTTGTTGTGCCTGTGATGTTCTCTGCTGCTGGACCCTAAGATCATTAAAAAAGGGGTGGCTAAGTGAGTGGTGTAAGGTCAAATGAGTTGTACACAGTAGTACAGGGAGTTGAAGCCGAGCCAACAAAATATAAAGCTTATATTCTTAACCAGTATGGAATACTATATGCTAATAAATAATCAGGTAGGTGTGCACATGATGTGTGTATATGTATGAGTGTGTGTGTGTGTGTGTGTGACAGAGAATACAAGGTGGTAACTTTTTTCTTACTGATTCTTATTTTTAAAAAACTAAATTCATATTGGCTTCTTCAATAAAGATTGAGCACATATATTCAGCCATCTTAGATTCTATAAATCAATTCATGCACAGATATGTGAAATAGATCCCTGCTTTTAGCTTTTATCTTGTTGTAAAGATTATGACTACTATTTGCCTTTAAAACTTCACTGAAACATTACTTTAAAATATGGTATTCCTCATTGACCTTAGAAAGTGTTTGAGGCTAAGCCAGTGCAGAAAAGTGAAAACAAACAAGCAAATTAAAACCAAAAAGAGAAGGGCAAATGTCACAGTAGACTAGAATGAATAAGAGCTAACAAATTAAAACCGTTCAGTTTTGTGTTTTAAATCTCATGTAGAGACTGAAAGAAATGTGAGATTATATTTTTCATGTAAGTAGATAATTCTGGGCTTTACAGAAGTATGGAATGTTACCAGGGATTTATTATCTTTCCATTCTACTATCTTCAGTTTGGGATTCTCATCCTCATACTCACAAGATAGCTGCTTCTCTCCTAAGCATCACTAGCACATTCGGGCAGGAAGAAAGGAGAAGGGCAAAAGGCAAGGGAGGAATGCCAAAGGAAAATTTTTCTTTCAAACCACCCAAAAGCCTCTAGAAGATTTCTATTGATGGCAAATGTATCACAACTATGCATCCTCAGCATCTCCCCTTACAAAAAATTTAGAAAATTTAGTTAGGGAAATGGCATCAATGAACAAAATTAGAACTATCATAAGGCTAGTGAGAATGGATTTGGAGGAGAGAAGCCTCTTTATCTACTATGGAAAGATTATTCATAAATAATACATTTGTGAAACAAAATTTTAAAAGAACCCACAGAGAAACTACTTGAATTAAAAATATTAAGATATAGGTATAGACATAAATAAAGATATATACCTGCAATTGAATTTCTATTACCAGTCTAATTAGAAAATATGTAAAATAATATCTCCAATAGCAACAGAATTTATTCTATGCCTAGGAATAAATAAATCTGGCAAAAGATGCAAATACTTCTAGAGAATCATGTAAAACTTCATTTTAAAAACATAAACAAAGGGAATGGGATTGTAGCTCAGTGGTAGAAAGCTGTCTAGCACACTGGGTTTGATCCTCAGCACCACATTTTAAAAAAAAGGTATTGTGTTCATCTACAACTAAAAAAAAAAAAAGAAAGAAAGAGAAAAAGCATAAATACCTGTATAAATGAAGAGCTAAATCATGTTCATGGATGCAAGGAGTCAATATTATTCTCATAGTAATTTCAAGTTTATTTATAAATTCCATGCAGCAAAATATTTTTGTAGAGCTGTTTTTAATTTCTATTTTCTGCCAAAACTGATAGTAAAACTAGATTTTATGTTGTATTTTACTTTACAAAGGTTACTAAAGTTAATGTAGTCAAATCTACCATTCTTTTCATCTACAGCTGGGAACTTCTGTATTGAGTTATAATATGTCCTCCCCTACACTGAGGTCATGTGGCCTTGTCAGAAGAATTTCCCTATTTTCCCCTCAGTATAGTGACCTCATGGAACTTGGTGACCAAATGTTGGGATATAAGACAAAATTCTACAGACTACATTGAGGAAGCATATCTGCTAAATCCTCTTCCAGACCTTTTGAGTATAATAAAATGCAGGCTGTGTAGGTTCTCATCAGGCCAAATGGTTAGCTCAGGCAGCCGATGCCAGCCTGTTCTAGAACAACAGAAAAATGTTTACCAGGAAGCTTAGGCTCTCAGAGATGAGCATGGGCAGCTCTTCCTCTGCCCTCTGACTCTCCTCTGGAACTGCCATCTTTGCCATGGAGTACTCCTGCATTGGGACCACACTATGTCAGTTCCATTTTTATTTTTAACCAACATTCCCTTTCTCCTTAGGCTTTACAACGTTTTGCCCTCAATCCCTCAATATTTATGTGCATCAAGTTTTAGTCATGATTTTAAGTAATTCTCTTTCTCCTGAAATACATATTGAAATATGTATGTTTTTGTGTATACACACGTATGTATTTATTTTTAAAATTTGATCCCTTGACTCTTCCATTTTGACTTCCATCAACAATTATAGAAATAATATCTATCAAGGTTGCTACCAGAAATATTTAGAGGCTTCCAAGTCTAGCAAAGAGATCTGTGATGATTGGCATAGTCTTACACATTCCATGATTACTGTGGATATGCAATTGATTACCCACACAGCATGAGCAGAGTGAGAAAGGAAGGGGCCTCCAGCTAAAATTGTGGGAAGCAGCTATATGTACAGGTCAGACCATACAAGAGTGGCCTGCAAAGGACACACTCAGAGGGCTGAGGAGACAATCAGGACATAAGGCCACTACCCGATCACCAGTTGTTAATTGGCATTTTCTTTGTGCCATAGTATCTGCTAGTCTTTTCACATGCACTTTTTTCTCCTAATTACAACCCGATGAAATAAAAATTATTACCATCTATAAAATATAGACAAGATTTACAAAAAGGAAGTAACTTACCTAATTCACTAAAGTGAGTACCGTGTTCATCTACAACTAAACCAAAAAAAAAAAAAAAAAGAAAAAGAAAGAAAGAAAAAAATAAATACCTGTATAAATGAAGAGCTAAATCATGTTCATGGATACAAGGAGTCAATATTATTCTCACAGTAATTTCAAGTTTGTTTATGAATTCCATGCAACAAAATAGTTTTGTAGAGCTGTACTCGGAGAGAATTGAGAACAGTACTCTTGGTTCTCTGGCAGATTTAACTGTCCTCCCCTGTATTTCCCATCAATCTGATAGACCACCTTGGCCATGGACTTTGTCGTCCCTTCCAACAGAGACAGAGTGCACTCCCACTCTTTGGCTTCAAGGTTGACCATTTAAGTTTTATAGCCAAAAGGAATGTGAACAGAAATTGCAATTTACCTGTTTCAAACTAGAAGATGAGAAGCATTTGATGTTTCCATTGTCTTATATTTCTAGCATCATTCCCAGCCTGCTCTCTTCAACCTGGTTTTCAAAATGATTAAACAGGAAACTTACCTGAGTTCCATCTATACCTAGTTAGACCTGCATCTTAAAAAATACACACTTAGCCAATGTAGGCTACATCAGCAGATCTTGTGCTGATCCATAGTCCCATAACTAAAGCCACCTGAAATCAGCAGAGCAAGTCCAGCTGATGCACTGACATATGAGAAGCAAGTCCCATATTCCATCAGGAGAGAATGGTTACTTGTTACACAGCATAATTGAAGGAATAGCCAACTGCTGCATGAATGAACCCACACAGTATGATTCCAGACTCCTGTGTTCTTCTCAGGCCTGAAAGATAACAGGACTATCAGAAGAGTTGGATTTTTTTAAGATAGAGAGAGAACCTTTTTTAATATTTATTTATTTATTTTAGTTTTTGGTGGACACAACATCTTTATTTTTTTTTATTTTTATTTTTATGTGGTGCTGATGATTGAACCCAGTGCCCCGCGCATGCCACGCAAGCGTGCTACCACTTGAGCCACATCCCCAGCCCCAAAAGAGTGGGATTTTAAGAGAAAAATAATAGTCATCATGGTCCAATGCTGAAAGATTAAATGAGATCATTATAAAGTGTATCAGTTCAGAGCATTTTTTTTCTCTGCAAATAGACTGGAATTACAATATGATACCTCAGCCGAACCAACCCATAGACAAGCAGCAGGTATGGTAGTTTCACACAAGAACAATGGCCAACAAGCAGGTATCTCCAGAAAGAAAACTTTGTTTAGACTACCAGCAAGTGGGATGGTATGGTGGCAAGTTTAGTATGGCTACATATTCCAAACCTAATGCTAGAACCCCTGGCAAGAAAGCCTGAGGGGAGACAACTAAGCAACACCAAGTATAGAAATCAGCCTTGAGCTATTTTGCTGTACAATAATAATACAATAATGCCATTGCCTTGAAAATTCCCATGGGGTGATGTATATAATCCATATCCAATCACCGTGGAGAACAAGGCAGGAACAGAATCAGGCTCAGGCCATGTGGATCTTATTCCATTCATTTTTATTAGACCATCATATTATCAGACTATCAATATAATGACAGTTTATAACTTACTATACAAGATTTTTAACTTTTTGAATACAGTCTTCAATAATGTACGATATTGCCAAAATGGTTATTTTCCTATTTATTACACAGAGAATATGCAATCTCAGCCAAAAGTGAAGAAACAAGATTATAGCACAAGAAAAGCCTGTGAAGGCATCAAGACATCTGAGTTTGAGTGCTGGCCAGACCACTAATGAGCACTGTGACCTGACCTTACCCTGTAGATTACAGATACCTATAAAAGAAGGAACAAGTCCATTGTAATAGTTACTTTCAATTTGGATTAATTATGCAAGAGTCTTTCCACTCTAAATTTAAACAAAGCCGTTAAATACAAAATTGAACTCTTTGGATTAACTGAACTCCTAAGTACATTTTACTGAAAGAATGTAGGAATTCCTTAAAGATCATAATATCCAGAACCTTACAACAGCTGACAAGATTGTAATATAAAGAATAATATAACAAAAATCCCTACAAAAGCAACAATAAAAGTCACAGAAAATTTTTTAAAAATAAAAATTTTAATCAGAATTGGCAGTAAGAATCTTTGAAAACCCCTTGCCACAAAATAGGAGGAATTTTGATGGGATATATTATATTTGGAACAATATCAAAGACTGGATCATAAATCCACTTCCCATAAGGTTATAGCAATCTTACAAGTAATAAATAAAGACCCTGGGATTGGAACCCCTGCAATATTCCAGAAAGTTTTCTTGGAGGATGTGGCTGAGTCCTGGAGGCCACCAGAGAATCAGGCATCAGCAGCAGGAATTAGAATGAGGAACAGTTTGAGAATCAGAAGGGGAGCTTTGAGAGAAAGTGACAGCTGTACCCCACAGACACCTCGGGGGTGGTATGGGCCACTTTATTTTATGGCCCATCTTCTCAGTGGAGTTAAGAGGTGACAGTAACATGAGAAAGCACTTTGGGGAATGGAGAGGAGTCCCCAATTTGCAGGGGGACCTAAAGATGATGCTGTTGGACTGTGGAGAGTTGGAGGTCACTTTTCCTTTTTTTTTAATTTGTTTTAATTAGTTACACATGACAGTACAATGATCTTGACATATCATACATTTGAATGAGATGGGATATAATATCTAGAGCTTCACCAGGTGACAAGCATGAAGAAGTGACTCTGCTGGAGGTAGAGTGAGGCCAGTGCTTTCCTGGGGCAGAATTTCTCATCAGTGTGACCAGTTTACCCTGATTTGGGAAAGCTTTTTAAAATAGAGACATTCCTGACATGAGACAGAAAGTTTCTTCTGACCCAGAAGTCTTCAGTTCCATGCAAAAGATCCAGAAGGGCATAGCCACATGTTGTATCTGAAGCAGAAATCAGGCCAATTGAAAGCCAAAGCCAGAAAGCTAGTCCCTTTTGTGTGCAGTGATCCCAGGTAAGAAGAAATAAGTAATGCAGAGAAAAACTGCCCTGCTGAGTATTCACCCCATTTTTAATCCCATCTCCCCTCGAACTACAGAGACTCATGCTCTGCATTGGTAATATAATTTTGTTTTCATAATTTTCATTTAGAATTCCAAGTTCATTTCTTTTTAAATTTTTTTAACTTTTTTATTTGTTTTAATTAGTTATACATGACAGTAGAATGCATTTATGCACTCTGATATATCATACATAAATGGGGTATAATTTCTCATTTTTCTGATTGTACATGTTGTAAAATCACATCAGTCATGCAGTCATATATGTACATAAAGTAATGATGCCTGCTTCATTCTACTATCCTTCCTATCCCTGTATTCTACCCCCTCCCTTCACTCCCCTCTACCTCATTTAAAGTAACTGTTCTTCCCTAGCGTCTTCCACCCCGTTGTGAATTAGCATCCACATATTATCAGAGAAAACATTCTGCCTTTGTTTTTATGGGATTAGCTTATTTCACTTAACATGATATTCTCTAACTCCAACCATTTATTGGCAAATGCCATAATTTCATTCTTTAAAGCTTAGTAATATTCATTTGAATACACACACACACACAAACACACACACCATATTTTATTTATCCATTCATCTACTGAAGGGCCCCTACGTTGGTTCCATAGTTTAGCTATTGTGCATTGAGCTGCTATAAACATTGACGTAGCCGTGTCACTGTAGTACTCTGAGCAGCCACCGCTATCTCAGAGGCTGCTGCTATGGATGCCCAGAGGTCTTTTCTCCAAGTTTATTTCTTTTTTTTTTTTTTTCCAAGTTTATTTCTTAACAGAAGATCTTGATTGGAGTTTAGAAAAACTGGGAAGATACTAAATATAATTAGTGTAGAGTATTTGGGGGCACCCACCAAGCCCAGAAAAAGCTTGTCCTCATTCATGGTTAGTAACCAAAAGAAGGAAAAACACCACCATTGAGTCTCTGAAGAGGTTCTGTGACATGAGATAAACAAAGTATAGAGGGACCCGGTGAGAAGCACACTTTTCATTTATTCCAGGAAACAGAAGAACATTTGGGGGAGAAAATGTTTTGCCTTTTCAAAGAAACTAAATAAATTATGATAAATGAAAAGAAGGCAATAAGACAAAGACTTGAGATAAAGTGATAGGCAGCAGAACTGAGATAGCTTTAAAGAGCAAACCTATGGCTGAATTTTTAAACAGTATTAGTAAACAAACACCATACACACAATTTGCAGAAAGTTGAATTGGAATGAACACTGTCTTGAAAATAACCTCTTAGGTTTCAAAGGAAAGAAGATAGATGAGAACATCAGAAAGAAGATGAAGCAGCTTGGGAGGCTGAAGCAGGAGGATTGCGAGCTCCACGCCAGCCTCAGCAAGGGCGAGTCACTGAGCAACTCAATGAGACCCTGTCTCCAAATAAAATACAAAAAAAAAAAAAAAAAAAAGGACTGGGAATGTGGTTCAGTGGTTGAGTGCCCCTGAGTTCAACCCCCAATACCAAAAAAGAAAAAGAAAAAAGTATAAACACACAGAGAACAGAATAAAATTAAACATAGAAGTAATTTATTTTTTAGAAAAATATGAAAATAAATAAAAATCACATTCAAAACTACAGTAACCTCTCCTACTCTTTTAGTTGAAAGGATCCTCCCTATCAGTCAGAATTTATAATGTTCAACTGACATCTAAACATAGTCTAGAAAACAGTAAATTAATAAGATTATGAAAAAAATCAAACAAATATTCAAATATAAAATAGGAAAGCTAAGTGTCATCTGAGGGGAAAAAACTAGACATCTCATACAGAACACCAAATACCACTAAGGAAGATCATTATGTAGAGTTTTAAAAAATAAAATAAAATCTGAAAATTCACATCCATTCAAATTATGTTTCATATGTATGAGAAACAAAGACATTTCTATATTTGCAGACTCCAGAAGTAAACCTTCAGAATTCAATGAATTGGGCTGGGATTGTGTCTCAATGGTAGAGCACTTGCCTAGCATGTGCGAGGCCCTGGGTTCGATCCTCAGCACCACATAAAAAAAAAATAAAATAAAATAAAGGTATGTGTCCGACTACAGCTAAAAAATAAATATTTTTTAAAATATTCAATGAATTAATTCTTTCCTCATGCTTCGTTCATTGGATACACTTTATTATTGGCATTGGTAACTAGCCATTCAGATGAGTCAATTACATGGAGATCATACTTTTTTTGGTACCAGTATTTTTTTTTTCTTGGTGGGGATAATAAAGTGACTTTTGAACTTTCCTTTTTCCTTCTAGATTACAGTTTGGTTTTTTCTAGACCAAAAATAATATTATTGTGAATCTTAAAATCAGTTCTTGAAGAACAGTGTCAAGCATAACAAAGCAAGATGCATGACAACTATGGAAATATTCACTTTGTTAACATCACTATTAATTTATAAGGTATGAAAAGTAAAAGTACTTCAGAAGTTTCCTGATTATTCTTTATATCACTTGGTGAAAATAAATTAATGTTAATTTAACCAAACAAGAGATAAGGTAAAAAAGAAAGAAAAGCAGAATTGCTGATGATATGAATTACGCATATGGGTACTCATCTTTTTTTTTTTTGGCATTGGGTATTGACCCCAAAGGCGCTTTACCACGAAGCCACATCCCCACCATCCCCCCACTTTTTAAAATTTTTTAGTTTTTTTTATTTTGAGACAGGGTCTTGCTAAATTGCTTAGGGCCTCACTAATTTGCTGACCCTGGCCTTGAACTTGCAATTCTCCTACTTCAGCCTCCCAAGTCTCTGGGATTACAGGCATGTGCCACCACAACTAGTAGAACTCTTCTTTAATGCTGTTCAAAAATGTTTTTCAAAATATCATATAAAATCTCTTGTTTTGTCCCTCTTCCTTATTGCCTGGCTTGTTATGGAACTTAAAGAAAGGAATAATCCATTGGAGTTTCAAACTTTGTTTTTGAACTAGGACATATCAAGGTCAGGCAGTAGGCACAGTGAAGGCACTCACAGAAGTTCAGGAGGTCACACAAATACCACTCCTGATGATTCTCCCATCTCCCCCAGCACATTTGATTCATGAAACTATCTAATTACCTTACCAAAATATATTCTAGAGTGTCTGAAGTGTTCTTTGGGGCTGTTGGTCCTATGGCTTTAGGTATTTCTCTGTAGAGGCACCCTTTTGCTAATAGGCCACCTTAACCTGGGTTCAAAAGCAAGAAATATTCCTTCTGAGTATCATTTTGAAAATAATAATACACCTTTTCTAGAAACTCAGGAAGTTTTCTGAGACAAAGCTCAGAGGAGTTCACTTGCTGGGTTGACACAGTAAGTGATAATTCTGGCATTTTAATCCAAGTCTGAATCCAAAGCCTGACACTCAGCACTATAATCTACTGCCTGCTGTATCTGCTGGAGACTGGAATCAATATTTAAAAACAATTCAAAAAAGAGATAAATCATATGTCTACTCTGTTCATAATAGTTCTTAGGATAGGAGAAATCCTCAAATTTTGGAAATAGAGTTTATATTTGACTGAGGTCTTTATAATGGAAATCATTTGGGTTTTTACCTGCTTTGAAATTTTAGGAGTATTTAAATTGTTAGGTTTTATAAACTTTTTATTATTAACTGATACACAAAAAGCATTAAAGATGTACATATCAACAGAGTATCATGTAATATTTGATACATGTATACACTGCATTTTACTCCATTCACTAATTGAAATTGTGTGTACATCATTCAGTGCTGAATTTAATTATATCAAATCAGGTAACCAAATCGGGTAATTCTTACCCCAAATTGTAAGGTGAGTTTTGCTTAATTTTGTTTTAAGTGTCTTTATTATCTGCTACATTAATCAAATTAACTAAACAACTATAATCATCTTGTGAGGCATAGACTGCTGGGCATCAGCCCTGATTGGCCTCACAGGAGTATTCCATAGCATCACTCATCACTTACAGCCAATTATCCACCAAGACATACCCATCTGACTTCTATGTGTGTATAAACTTTGTACTTCCATATGCACATCCACAATCCTCCCTTTCCTGGCTATGATAATCTCTTCCTAATTAAAATTTCTGTAGTTACTCTTGCATTGCATATAATCCATTTTCAGTACCATAGAAATTCAGTAGTTTTATATAGAAAAACCTGGTCATGTGATCTTCATCTTACAACAAATTTAAACCCTTAAGGAAACATCCTGTTTATTAACCCCTTCTCATTGCCTGGCTAACACTATTTAATCACCTTGCATTTCCTCTGGAAAGCCATTCCTGTACTCTAACAGCTAAATTCCTATCACACATTTATCAAGCGTGCTGCTTTCCATGTTGAGGAAGGTTTTTATTACACTGATAATTACTCACTCAGTAATTTGTCTTCCTGACTGGACTGTGAGTCCCAAAAAGGTAGTAGGAGTCTCTGTGGTCTTGTTACTGCTCTATTTTCAGTCCTTAAGACAATGCTTGGTGCTCAATAAATATTTATTGACTGATTATATTGTAAGTACATAAATTTGATAATAGGCAGATGAATGTTTATTATCTGATATTTTCATGAAAGATCAAAGGGGTCTTTGAGCTTTCTTTCACAAACAGTGGTCAGCATTTATTGCTGGCTAAGGAGGCAAACATTATTTTAAAAATAAAGGCTGTAAGTAAATTCCCACTGAGAGCTGTTGAAATCTCAAGTAATCTGCATAATTTCCATTCAAGTGACCAATGCAATTTTAGCAACCTCAAGAAAAATCTACCTGTGCCAATAATTAGATTAAAATGAGCTGTTTCCAGAGTGTTGACTCTAAATGCTCTAATTTCTGCCAGGAATTGATCATTCTAACAGAACTAGTTGTTCTGAAAAGAACCATAAATTCTCGGATATGTGCTTAGACCAAATTGTGGAAAAATAAATAATCATCCAGGTCATAACCTCTACTTTTCCCAGTTGGATTGTTTACCTGGCAATGTCTCAACTAGAATTTTCTTGAATTTGTAAATTCTTTTGGTCAACCATAGCCACAATTTTTTTTAAGAAAACATGGTATTGTACTGTGAATTAGAAATACATGTTCAAATGCTCAGTTTCCTTTATGAGAAATAAAAACTAAGAAGGACAGAATAGAATAAACTATATCCCACCTAGCTCTATTTATTCACGGTTAGTAGAAAGAAATATTAATTCAGAAAACATAAAACTTAAAGAGTTCACCCATCTATTTTGGGGTGATCTTTTTTCACCCCACCCCATTTGGCCTTCATCCTCATAGCCAGTCAATGAGTTGAAGCGATGAGCATCACTTGATCTTGTAGCAAAGCAGAGGCAGCTCCCTGCCTCCAGCTTCAGGCTGGATTTGGGTTCTGGCCAGTGATCCCTTAGTTCGAAGCAGACACTTACTGATTGCATTCTATGTGCCAGGTACTTTCACAAGGTGCATTAACCCAACCCTAAATTATATAAGTCATTCATATCTCAGAAACAAGCCCTGGTGACAGGTCTCAGATCTCAGAGAACTGTAGAAATCCAGAGTAGGCACTATAGACTTTGGGTCTGCTGGACCATGATTACTCTGGGTTTGATTTCAACTGTTGATCTCTCACAGTTCCCTGGAGCAGGTAGCACTCTTAGAGAATGCCCTGGAGATTGAGCAGGATTCTTCACAGAGGTGATGATTAGTGATGACTAGTGCCTTAGGCTCCATAGAAGGTAGCACATTTATATATCTCTCCCCAAACAAAAAAAAAGTTCCTACTCTGTCCATGATTCTGGAGTTTCTATGTGCTTAACTGGCCTTCTTAAGCAGGCCCTCTGGTTGCAGGCTCCTCCTCACACACAGCTTAGCAAGCCTCTCTCCTGTTTACTGCATCACTGGAAACAACCCAAAGGTAGCAGGTGGTCACTTCTCCCTTAAAACTTTGTCTTAACAGAAAAAAAGAAAAAGATGAAAAATTTCTTTGTTCTCTATACCCAAGATTCCTCCCCTACCACCTCACTCCCCCAAATTCTGAGAGTCATGGACGTAGATACCAGAAGAGGATAGATAGAATCAATCATTAAACTTTCCAAGCACATCCTGGCAGGCAAAATGTCTTAGTTACCCTTGCATTTCCTCTCCTGAAACATGGTAACTATTGAAAAGTTTTGAATTGCATCGATAGAAAAAAACTTGAGTGTCAGCATGCTGAAGTTTTAGAATTTTATGCAGATAATCTACTAGAATAGATATATGAGGGAAAAGAGCAAATTATGTTGATTTTGCTCCATTTCCTTCTTTTCCCCATCACTTTTTTCTTAGAATTAGTATTTCATGATGTTTAATGCATGGGTCACAACAGCCTCTGAAATATCATTACCAAGTTCTCCCCTCATGCCATCTCTTGGCTCACCTTCGGTGGTCCCAGGACCAGTGTCATTATATGCTTGAAAGACAGCAAGACCCGTGGAATTGCATGGCCAACTGAGGAGTAGCCATTTAAAGGAATTCAAGCTAAAGGTGAGAAGGCAGTACAGAAGGAGAGGGACTGGTACAGATGTGGGCACAGGAAAAAGGGAGCAAGAAACTGCAGAAAGAAAAGGGGGATTCTCATCCTCTGCTATTAATTACTTGTTATGAAATTCATTTAGTCAAGTCTATTTCATTAAATGTTTTAGTTGGTGTGTGCATAGTTGTCATAGAAAATAAACTACTTATATGTGGTGAGTAATTAAAAGTATGACTTGGTTCGTTAACATTTGTACCACTCAGAGTGGTTAAAGTGGCCTAGAGTTGCCTTGAATGGAAAGTGAGACACAATAAGTTGAAGATAAACATTCCAACTTTTATTAGAGTGCTAGCCAGAAGCCACCCCAAGATCAACAATGTCCCACTAAGTCATGTCTCAGTTTTATTTTCATTGTTCCATTTTTGGACTGTATACTTAAGTCACGAAGGAAATCTTACGAAATAAGTAATTTTATGTTTCTGTCTCATTAAGCGCTCATCTGAAATACATGCAAACTTTGCTGACTACTCCTAATGTCTACATTTCACCTCTACCACATAAAATGACATAAACAACAATGCAGTTTTTGTTATTGTTGTTTTGGTACTTGGGATTGAACCCAGGGGTACTTAACCACTGAGCCACATCCACAGTCCTATTTATTTTTATTTATTTATTTATTTGTTTTGAGACAGGATCTACTAAGTTGCTGAGGGCTTCGCTAAATTGCTGGTTTTGAAGTTGCAATCCTCCTGCCTTAGCCTCCTAAGCCATGTCAGCAATAATATAGATTTACAGGTTCTTTTTTAATAATCTGACAGCTTCTTTCAGTAGGGGTTAGCTAATTCCATTAAGCTACTTTTGTAACCTATTTGTTCAGGGTAAAAGACTTTTACAAAATTAAGGTCACTAACTGGAAAGGGTACCATGAATTTGGAAGATTCCAGATCTCTAAGCAATGAAGTTAATGGATATCTTTATGGTTTTATGTAACTCTCCACTAAGGGGGTCTCAAAATGTTCACAAGACACCTCCTCCCCCAGAGTCTTCATTTGGAAAGTGATTCATGGAATTACCAACCTGACTACCTACTAGAAATTCTGACCAACAATGAATGTTCTTGACTTAAAGATATGAACGATAGATACTTTGTGGTGGAGGCTCCTCTTGGTCTCCTAAAGGCCTGACTCATATAGTAAGTACTGGCCATTAATAAAAGGAAAAATACATTCCATGAGAGCTAGAAAAAACCCTCCCACTATTGTAGGATCAATTCCTAAATGGAAACCTTTCACAAATTATCCCCCAGTTGGGCATGCTTCTGTTATGTTTCTGCACTTGGTTGTGATGAAGGGACAAGCTTATGTTGCCCACTCAGCTAGAAGAATGGCAGCTTGGTCATTGATCCTGACAGATCTGAATACTTGAGGGCTGGTAGAAAGGCTTCTCACAGATCTTTTACACACAAAGAGGAAAAAGCCCATCATAACTTTTATGACTCCAGAGAATGAGGTGATACAGTCTCTATTTGCCTATCTAAATGAAATTGAAACATTTAAATCATAAGGCTTTGTGAGTAGTAGGTAGATTCTCACTGTAAAACTGCACCTATGTAATGAGACATGCCAGGACATGAAGCATTATGAAATGATTCAAATATTTTATTGCTCAGATCTCCCATGGAAAGGAGGTGTGTGATATGGATGCAACTCTATTACATGATTATATGAATTTATAGTTATGGAGCCCTTCAGAGCATGAATTAGGTGAAAGCTTTTCAGTGCATACCAGTGAGAAATATTTCTCGTTGGTTATCCTCCAAACCCCTCCAAAATCATACTTTCAAAAACAACATTGGCATACAAGATCTGTGCTTTTGCTTGCATCAAAATGTTGCTTACTCCAAGCTCGGAGGCTGATGCAGGAAGATCACGAGTTCAAACCCAGGCTCAACGACTTAGCGAGGCCCTAAGCAACTCAGCAAGACCCTGTCTCTAATAAAATATAAAAAAGAACTGGGGATATGGTGTGGTGGTTTAGTACCCCTTGGGTTCAATCCCTGATACCAAAACAAAACAAAGTTGCTTATTTAAAACTCATTCATTCTTTAAATTTTTCATTGACATAATATAAAGCATTAATCTACACTTGATGTTCAATTCCAAAAATTAAAGAGGGTAGTGTATATTTCTTTATATGTCTTTCATCTAATAATGTTTCCAAGGCAGCCATTATTTGCATGGATATGTCTGCGGTTCTTGTCAGATTGTGAACATGTGGCTACCTGGGTTTGGTGTAAGATGATACAAATGTAGTATATATAACCTACCACATTAGGAAATGACATTTTTCAGTCTCTTTTTATTTATGTTTTTAACTCCTTGAAGAAATTTGAATTTGCTGGCTTATATATTATAATTTTGACTGAGAAAATAAGCTATCCACCAACAAGAAAAACCAAAGCCCCACCCAAGGGTAATCATCACTTCGTAGCTTGACACAGTGTTTTACTGGAAAGATGATTATCTACTTTGGAGAACAGACTTTTTCATATGTGAATTCCATCTGGTTTTATGAACAGAAGTCTAAACTTTTCATCAGTATGTGATTTAAAATAAGCCAGTAAGTAAGTAAGGCTATTAAACCAAGTGCATTATTGAATGCCATGGTTAACAAACAAGGAGAAAAAGGTATTTCCAGCTTAGCCACTCTAGTTCTGGAGGGAAACTTATAATCAATTTATAATAGACGAAATTGTCATGGGAAATAGTTCCTCAATCCACACCATAAAACACAAAATCTTGAAGAACAATTTTTGAAAATTGTTAGAAGTAACAAGGTTCTCTGGGTCTGTCTTTTTCAAAGCAAGGAAGAGGAAGCTAGTTAGCAACCCCATGACTTGACTTTGGCAGGGTTAGGAGTGCTTGCTTGTCAGAGTTTCATCTCTGCCTGCCTGTGCAGGCAATTGCTGACTTCAGTGAGGAAATAGATAATGCCTGCAGCAGGGGAAGAACCAGCTATTCAGTCTTTCTCCCTTCTTCCTCTATTTCCACCTCCTTCTCCTTTCTCTACTTTCTCTACTGCCAAGAAAAGCCTGTGTATGAGGCAACAATAATGCAACTCAATGACAGAGTTGGGAAGGGCAGTTATGGGTACAGATATGTCAGGAGGGGGAGTTATATACTACTGTCTTGGAATCTTGCTACTTTCCCTTGCACTAAAAGGACTTAGTCACATATAAGTATTTAGTAGAAGGAAAAATAACAAGAATAAAGAATCTTCTTTAATTCCCAAACTAATAATATATTTGCTACAATAAGCAAAGTGCCAGAATCTACTAGAGGAACCTCCTGAGGTGCCAAGAAGAGCATCTTTTTTGCTCCTGCATGTGAAATTTCTAACTAGATTTCAGAAGTTCAGTCTTCACTTTCCCTACGCCCTTCTGACAGATTCTTGTGTTATTTCATCATAGTTACTGAAGACTTCCTAAGCATGGACAATGAACTAAGAACAATGCAGACAGAGCTCTTCTGCTTTTGCTTAGCTGATGTGCTCAGCAGATCATGCATTTGTCCGGATGAGAGTTTGAAAAGCTGATCTCTGCTCCTGCTATTAACCAATGGAGTGACCTTGAGTACATTCTTTCACCTTTATGAGATCAGTCAATTATAATGTAAAAGAGTTTTTTAGACATTCACCCATGTCATGGGAGTCCATGACAGTTAGCTGCTATCTAAAGGCATTAAGTAGTGAAGGCAGAAATTAAAGCCAGTTCAGTGTTTTATTATCCTGGTAATGTATTTGCATTATTAAAAAGTTCTTGAAATCAATATCCCTTAACATCAAAAAAAAAGTTTCTAATGGAATGTCCAGTCTGACAGACAGGCATGACTGGCAGAACTCTTTCTTGGAATGCCCAAAGATCTAATACTGAAAAGTCAGTGGCCCACTCAGTCTCGCAGATGGATTTGGCCCTGCCTTGCAGGCCAGCTCTAAAAGATTCTGCTAGGGAAATCAAAAGCCCTTTCACTTGCAATGTCCCTGAATTATCAGAAACAAAAGTCTTTGTCAAGAGACTTCTAAGAAATCATTCCCATAACCACTGCTCCCTATTGTGTTGCAAATATCATCTGAACCAGAAGGTCAGGGAAGAGTTTATTATCATATTTTTTATTCCCCTTTTGTGTTCATGCTATTAACTTTTTTAACATTGAAGTCATATTTTAAATGCTTTAGAGATTTTCAGTATTTAAGAAATTCTCTAGTAGCAAGCTTTTTCTCATAAGGAAATGTTTCCATAATTCACCAGTTTTGTCAATTTATGTTTTTGTATGTTGTGTTTGTTGAAGGAAAATACAAATATTTTGAGGAAAGGTCTTGC
This sequence comes from Marmota monax, assembly GCF_021218885.2. Taxonomy (NCBI): domain Eukaryota; kingdom Metazoa; phylum Chordata; class Mammalia; order Rodentia; family Sciuridae; genus Marmota; species Marmota monax. The sequence continues at coordinate 11,519,421 of NW_026693245.1, forward strand.
ATACTCTAGATCTTATTGTGCTGAAAGCTCAAGACATGGTTTCTAATATCAAACTAGAAGTATTTCTTCAGTAAATAACTTACATGAAACGTTTTCTTGGTCTGGTCTTTCCTTTTATGATAAAAGTAGTTTGTAACTATTGACATTTGGCAAGACTAAGGATGATTACTCAGATGGCATCCACAGAGGAGGGGGGACCAAGAAGCTGGAATGTGTGGCGGTGGCTGGAAGACAGAGGGATTTAAACAGGGAAGGACCGGAAGGACCTTCAAGGTGGAGAATCAGGTGAAAGATGTGAGTGCATCTGGGCAAAGGCTGCATACAAAGCTAAACAAATGCTTTTCCAATCTAAAACCTAACCACCCCTTTCCCATTATTGTTTTTCCATCAATGAAAAGATGTTCTTCCAACTATCCAGGCTTGCAACCTTTGAGTCATCTTTTGAGTCAGAGATGCCGAGAATTTTAGAGCTGGCTAAATTCTTAAAGGACACCTAATCCAGTCCCTTTACCTTGCAATAAATTTTGAGAGCTCCTGCTTTCTTCAAGCTCACATTATGAGCAGTAGAACCAAGCCTAATGCTCTTAAATCTCTTAAATCCCTAATGAGTGTACACTTTGTTGCTCCACCTGGTTTTCCCCATTTCTTCACCTACTTTTTAGTCAAACACCAAGTCCCACACATGCTTTCTCAGGAAGGTCTCTCGAGTGCATCACTTCTCTTTGCAACCACCCTGCTCTAGGTTCCACTCTGAAATTACTCCCCAAAACTGCTCTGTGTCCCCAAGCTCTCCATTTCAGTTCACCATAGCTGCTTTAATGCTTCTTAGAAATTAATTTTATCAAGTTTCTCAAGAACGTTCTTGTTAAATTCTAATATTGGAATAATAAAGTGTTTGGATTTTGAATTGTGTGCAAATTTCTTACCTACTTTTAAACTTCTAAGAACCAGGCCTAATGCTCTTATTTAAGCTCCTTTGAATTCATTTTCCATACTAGCAAAATATGGGAATCACAATAGTAAATTAAAAAGTTAAAATGTGATTATAGTGAGGATGAAATTACCTTATACCTATTAAATCACCAGTTCTCAAAGCAAATCAAAGATATTCAAAAAATGTAAAGTCCCTTTCTGTAGTTTGTACCCTCTGCAATCTGACTACTACCTACCTACCAGTATTATCTTTCACCATCCCCTAAAACAAGTTTTCTGCTCCAGATTTGTCTACTCGCTGTCTCCTGAGCACACTGTCCTCAGTGACCATTACAGTTATCCCCACTTACATGCTCAATACGTCTAATTTATCATAGTCTGAATCTCAATTCTAGAAAAAAATTTGCTCAAACAGGAAAAGAGTCTTAAGTCTTAATTTCTGAACTCCAAACATGTCCTCTTTGGGCAGGAACCTATGGCCACACACCACACGCTCTTCTGGATGGGCCCCTGCCACCTTCTCGCTGCCAGTACTTCTGATGCTTACTGCATATCCTAGTCAGTCACCCAAGCTCATCCCAGCCACTGCTCCTGTGTACTTTCTATAGTTACCCATCTGACATCATCACACCCCCAGTGTGGCACTCAGCATTTCTTTCTTACTCTATCTCTGGCTCACTGACATATCTCATGCCAGTAATTAATCCTAGGAAATGTTGGAGTCCATGAGTAATTTGAACTCTGCATCTTATCAACTCTGGTACATCAATTTCACCAAAGAGTAACATGGCTACAGTGATGTGACCCTGAGTAATCAATGAAGCTTTCATCCATCTCTCTGGGAGCTGTTGCTGCCCCTCTTTATTAGGCTGCTTTCCCAGTTCATCACAAACCCTGTTTCTTCCCTCCCATGCTTGTAAAATAAGGGCCTGAGCTGTGATGCTCTGCTCATGGTTCTGCTGAATCTCCCGTGCACATATCAAGGTTCTGAATTAATGGAAGATTTTTTTTTTTTTAACTTTGTAGGAAGCTCTGAGCCCAAGTGGGACCCTATCCAGGACACTAGGCAGTCGTTTTAGGCATAGCCTCCATTATTATTTCTTCCCCTTTAGGTGAATTATTTAAGCCTGCTATCCTCGCAATAACAGTTCTCAACTCTAACGGAGTTCCCAATCTCCCAGTCAAGTGTTTTAACCCACATTAAGCACTTGACACTGATGTAGATGTGTGGGTTGCACGGTGAAGCAGGATACCTTGCTGAGGAAGCAAGCAGGGGCTAAAATCCAGCCTATACTCTTGTCCAAGCCTGGACTGGGTATGAGCTAGATATGTCCTGAGATGAGGCATGTTTTTAAAATATGCACAAAGGTAATCTTGCTTGTCAAGCCTTGAACCACCAGGTTATAAGAAGGCTGTGTGGGGGTTAGTACAGGCCATGTTAGGAAAGGTGGAGTTTTTTATAACTGTGATTATTGAGCCCAGGGAGAAAATGCCTTGTAGGGATCATCTCAAGACAAAATAGTGATATATCAAATGTTAAGGACTTTAAGTTGATGGAAACATCCTGTATCACCAAAGAGAAGTATATTATAATCTAATCAGGTTGTCATTGATCTTATTTTTATCGCCCCATAAACTAGACAGAAATAATTCCTTGATATGGTTGTTTGGATTCAAGCTCTTAAAACAGAAATCTTCTTTTAAAGAAGAACTAGGCTCTTATTTTAATTTTGAAATCTCTGATTTAGTTACCTGACTGCATAGAGACCTGACTCACAGTAGTCCTATGGGCCTCCCATAGAGTAACCATCAGGCATAGCACACATTTATTTTAGGCAAAAGTGAGGAATAGTATGCTGTTTTATACAAAGAGGGACATGGAAAAAAATGCTTTCTTTCCCACTGTAAATGGTACACAATGAAATTCTCAGACATGACATCACCAGTTTCTGGTTTCACAATGAAGAGTCTTAGTCTGGTCAGCTGAGAAGGAGGAGCAGATGTAACCAGTAAGAGAAAAGGCAACTTCCAGCATCTAATTTTTTTTAACTCTGGGGAACTATGACTTTTTTAAACATGTCCATTGAAATAACTTTTCCAGGAATTTTACGATCTTTTTATGGGAAGAAAGAGATGGTTAAAGTATTAGATTTAAGAAAAGCAAGTTATTCAACAGTTATCTAATGTGCAATATATGATTAAAATAAAATTGTAAAATACTATATTTCCATGCGAGACTTTGTTTTAGCTTCAAGGAAGTTTAACAGTCATCAGATTTAAATAAGTGCCTAATGCATATTGTTTATGAACATTTCTAGATAAATTGTGCCACTTTCAAAGTAGATGAGGAAAAGAGATATAGATATATTTCAGTTTCAAAAAGTGGCTTAAAAGGAGCCGGGCTTCTGGCTCAGTGGCAGAGCACTTGCCTAGCTTTGTGAGGCATTGGGTTTGAGCCTCAGCACCACATATAAATAAATAAAAAATAAAGGTACATCAACAACTAAAAAGTATTAAAAAAAATTAGTTTAAAAAGTTCCACTCAAGGAGCCGGGGTTGTGGCTCAATGGTATAGTGCTCACATAGTATATGTGAGACATTGGATTCTATCCTCAGCACCACATAAAAAAATAATAATAATAAAATAAATAAACATAATAAAGGTATTATCTACAACTAAAAAAAAATTAAAGTTCCATTCAACATAATGCATTCAGAGTCAAGGATTTTGAAAGACATCATTGAGGTTAATTGTAGCTCAAACATGGAGAAAGCATACATCCAAAGAGACTTTACACTCAAGTTTACTGCTCATAGTATATATGATTTTTTTTTAAAAAGGGGGGGGGGAGGGGAGAAAATATGCAATCATCCTGTAAGCCAATTGAAATATAACTAAATATGCCTAATCCTGCAGTGACTTTATTTGTTCATCACCTCAAAATAGATTAAACACTTGAGCTGAGAAAATGCAGTCACAAAAACTCTATACTGCTTGAATAGGTTTTAAGAAACCTCTGTGACCTAATAAACAAATAAGGTGTGGTGGGAACCCAAAGTGGAAAATCAGGATCCCAGCCACCACCTAGCAGCATGTTCTCTGCAATGGAACATACTAAGCCAATATCAACCAAAACAGCAGTAAAAATTATAGGAGTCAAATCCTGATTAAGAAGAATGCTAATGGCTCACCACAGAGTTGGTAGAAAACGAGGAGTCCTTTTTTGCCTGAGCTCTAGTGGGAAGGAGAGCCATTTGTTTTTTTCTCCACTTGCATACACAAAGAATACTTGTAGTACTGCATGGAGGTATTCCTCTTGGCAATGGCTTGCCCAATGTAAGGGATTTCTTTTTATAACAAGATATCCAGAGGTAGGCAGCCGAGGGTAGCTCCACTGTGTTATTCAGGACCTAGGCTCCTTCTAACCTCCTGTTCTGTTAATTTAACAAATAGTTTTCACTTTCCTGCTTATTGCACTGTGGTTGCAATATGACTCTGTCCAAGCAGGAAGGGCAAAATCTCATGCCCAATGGGGCACCTGCTATGAAGAACTTTTCCACCCAGAGACTTCCATGCATATTTCATTGGACAAAATAACATCATATGAATACTCCTTGATGCCTGGGAATCTGGAAAAAAAAAAAATATATATATATATATATATATTTTTAAAATCTGAGAATATTACTTCCCCTTGCCAAATAGTAAGGGAGAAAAATAGAAATGGATTATGTGCAAGCAGTAATCACTGTCTACCACACCCTGGTACCCAACAGTCAGTCATGAACAAAAGCAGACAGTTCAGTTCAAGTGGGCCAACAGGCAGCCTCAAGCCTGTCAAATCCATGCAAGCTTCCTGATGAGTGCTGCAAGGTTTATTACTGCTACCTTTACAACCATGTTGCACAATAACATGAACCCTCCAGCTGCAAACTTGGAAAATGAGAGAAAAGATTAAGACTGTTTCTGGGGGCTGGGGCTAGGGTCAGTGGTAGAGTGCTTCCCTGGCACATACAAGGTGCTGGGTTTGATCCTCAGCCCCACATATAAATAAATAAATAAATAAATAAATAAATAAATAAACAAATAAATAAATAAAATTATATATATTTAAAAAGAGAGAGAGAGAGACTGTTTCTGTTCTCACCTGCAGACACTGTTTCCTTGCTAATAGTCAAAGGCAATTTGGTTGGATGGCAATGCACTGAGTTCCTGGTTAAGGGTCAGTCAACCAGAGCCAAAGGGCAAATCTGTGCTGCTGCCTATTTTTGTAAATAAGTTTTTTTTTGTTTTTGAGCACAGAGGAGCCATTCATTGTTCTATTTTTACTACAATATGAGCACAGCTGGAGACCGCACTGATTACAAAGCCTAAAACATTGACTATGTGGCTTTTTACATAAAAAGTTACCTGCCCCCTAAGCTGGGTGCTGGGTGGACCATGGTTGCATTGACCCAATTATCACATCATTCTTCACTTTATCACTCTCCTTTGTCTCTAGGGGTGGTCAGAAAACTAGACAACTACTGGGACACTTACAGTGAAATTTTGTTATTTGCTCCTTAAAAGACAGTGATAGGTGCTCCATATTTCTCCCTCTTTATTTCTGTGTTGAATGGGGATATAAAAGTGGACACCTTGGACCATAAGGAAAAATTTTTAAAAATAATAATGATAATAAATACAAAGACATTAATCCTAGCATCCTTATTCCATCAATCCATGTTAAGAACCTCCTATTTTGTGAGAAACACGAATCTTTATTTGTGTAAATACTTATAGTTGAATCCTTCTCTAATGATATAACTTAGACCCAGGAGGGCCTTCAGATAACACCCGACTAAGCCCTCAGGAGAGAATAAATTACAGCTCATGTTATACACTAGGTATAGTTATTTGAAGGGCTCCACAGTTTTTTTCTTAACAACAAACTTCATGGCATTGCAGAATAGTGTTTGAGTACAAAGAACATCAGTTCTGCTTGGGTTGAATACTCTAACTTTACTGTTACATAACTTAGAACCAATCACTTGACTTATTCAGAAACCTCCTCATCTGTAAAATGGGAAATGCCATATTTCCACTTCATATGGTTTTTGTGAGGATTAAATGAAATTTTTACTGTGTAGCACTCAAGTGGAATAGTTTAAATTCTTGTTATTTGATTAATAAGTGAATTTTAACTATTTTAGTTACCTCATTTCTTTTATCCATAAGAAAAAGTATTAAAGAAGTGACAGGTATCCTGGACTAATTTTAAGCACAGGGCAAAAAAAAAAAAAAAATCATTTTTTTGTTTTCTATGAAAGAAAGGGTATTTTAAAGAAATCTTCTGTTTGGGAACCTCACCTCTTAAAACTCTAACCCTTCAAAACTTACCTGGAAAATTAAATGTGTTTCCCTCACTACGAAGGTAAGTCTTTTTCTCCCTACATTTCCACATATTCACTTAGGCCTCCTCTTCCTTGCCTTCAGCTATAGTACTCAACCATAAGTCAAGTCAATAACATGCATTGAGCATTTGTTATGTTAAACATAGTTTTATAAGAGATAAGAAAAAACAGAAATCATTTGATTTTCTTTAAGACAGAAGACAGAGTTCAGTATTGTCTGCTGTTGACACAGGGCCACAACCTGACAGCTGACACTTTGAGAATATAATAATTTGGGAACCATATTTTTTTCGTACTATGTAATTGAGGGATTTTCAAATTGTTCCTGTTGGGAAAACATATAACGGCAGCAGCACCCCAGAGAAAAACCCCAACATGGCGTCTAAGGACCCTCTTTCTCCTCTTTGTTTATTTCACTGGCACGAAACGTTCCCGCCGGCGCCAATGTTCAAACCCTTAGCCCCAATTAGAATTAACTTCTTGGGCTCCGGAACTGACATATGGAAGAGCTTGCCAATAAATGGGCGACCTGTTATCTACCTCAGCCCTGCGACCTCTCCTTAGACCTATATAAACACACAGCCTTTTGTAATAAAGTGGAAACCTCTTTGGTGATCTGTGTCATGTGGTGCAGCGTCTTCCAGTCTTACAGTTCCATTGCATTTACTATGTATTCTATATCATATATAGAATACCATTCTCTAATGACCCATCAAAAGTCTGAGGCTTCTCCTTATAATTCCTACCCTACTGCATTAAAATGTTAATAATCTCTGAGAGGAATGAATAAATCCTATAAATAGACCCGTGCCAATTCCTGTCAACTTTAGCTGCCAAGTGATTCAAGCCAAGTAGCATTTTGTTACCAAATGAAGTATAAAAATCTTTACATTTAAAAAAAATCTTTTGGATTTCAGAATTGAAGAAAAGATTTTTGACTTTATGTATAGACATTTCAGTAGCTAGACAGATGAGCTAGCCAAAATCAAAATGTCTTTTTTCTCTTTGATCATTTGATCATGTAAATTAAGCCAAGCACATAAATACCTGTGCTCAGATCTCTTTTTGTAAACTATACAGAAGATATTCAGAAAGATCATTGAAGTGCTTTTTAATATCTACCCCACTTACTCCAAATTTAAACCTTGGAAAACCCCAGCTCCAACAGCTTGGAAGAAAAGCTGGCTTTCTACTGAGAGAACAATATATAAACAAATGTGACAAAGACCCTACTCTTACTGTTTGGAAGAAATCAAAGTTATCTTTGTTTCTCTCTCTCTCTCTTTTTATTTTTAATTTTTTTTTTGATGATGTTGAATTTATGACCCAAGTGAACAGAACAGGGTTCCTGTTCCGTCATCCCTCTCAACTCACCATTTTGGAAAAGCAACAGACACATGTCCAATGCCCAGAAACCCTGAAAGGAATCAGTTTCAATCATAATTTCTTCAGTTTCGAATTCAGCTCGATATTGGGGGAACAACTTTACACCTGGAAAAACATGTACCAAGCATATCAGTTTTGAAGATCTCTTAAACCAAGAAGTTATAAAGCTGGGGGAACAGACTATTATTTATAACTATTATTAGTAGAAAAGTAAGGTAAGATAACGTTTGATAAAAGTGTCACTTCAGGATAAGCTGGAGTCAAAATCAAAATAACAGACTCTTTGGATAGCCCATCCCAAAGAAATGTTAATGAAGTCCTTCCTGCCCAGATTACTTCTTTGGCCCACCTGTGTCCCACCCCCTCGGGCCTTCCCACCTACATTCCATCACCAAAAACTATAAAATGGAGAGACAACCGCACTTCCACGGATTCCACCTCTTGGGTCCCCTTCTTCCTCTGGGAGAAGTCTTTTCTGCTGTCCTTTAATAAACTTCTAATTTCTACTCTGACCTTGCCTCTGCCTCGGCGTGCTTCTCTGGTGTTATTCTTCAACATTGGGGAAGCAAGGACTGGTCACCGGTCAACAGGGGTAACAGTGGTAGCTTGCAACAAAGGCCAGACAATTTCTTTCTTCATGTGTACCTGCCTTCCTTTTTCTATTTATTTTTTTGTTTGGATGTATTAAGTGCCTGTATTTTGCTTCCAGTCATGTAGTTTAGGACCCTCCTATTTAAGGTGCTGATAGGGGAAAGATGACAAGTGAACAAATAAATACAATAAAATTCTACAGGTGTTTTGGTATAATTATCCACAAGCCACTGGAACAGAAGCGATAAAATGGAACAAATCAGCATATCAGTAAGAAGATGCTGAAGGGTCAAGATATCCCTCTAAAATATCATTGAGGGAAATGGAGTCTTCAAATATTTAGTAGGTGGTCAGCATTGAGCTCAGATCGAGTAGGGTGATTCTGAGGTGGAAGGAGCAGAGTAGGTATAGTTATGGAGGTGAGATGAGCCCTGGGATGTTGGTCCTGCAAGAAGTTAAGGGTTTATCAGGGCTGCTACTCGGAGTTAAAAGTCAAGAGGGGACAGAGGCCAAATGTAGTACAGTGGTGGTTCTTCTCTAATTGCAGTTTCTGCATCAGCATACTCAATCAACCAGGACTGAAAAAAAAAAATTATCTGTACTGAACACTTACAGAAGATTTTCTTGTCATTATTATTTTTAAACAATATACTATGTTTACATAGCCTTCATATTGTATTAGGTATTATAAGTAGCATAATGATTATTTAAAATATGTCAGAAGATATGTATAGGGTATGTGCAACATTCACCATTTCATTTAAGGACTTGAGTATTAGTGGATTTTGGTATCCATGGGGGGTCCTAGAAAGAGCATAATTATCCCCAGCAGTCACTACCTCCTGTTGAGAGAAATCTGTTCTTCCTGAGGCTCCCAAATTATTTTTCTCCAAGGCCCCAACCTGCCCTCAGTTGCCTGCTGATCATATGAGGGGGAATGGGAATCCATGATAAAACATTTTGCAGGTCCTGTGGAAACCCTGTCTGATCCTTTAGCCTTCCTGGTAGATCCAGACATCACAGCAGGTGCAGATGCAGCCTTTGTTTTCCTGGACCTTTTCTGAGAGGATGGTTAAAGAAACCCCTTTATTGGAGGCACTTCCATAGTAGTAGAGAGCTTCAATTTTAGATTCATGTAGACAGGAGTTTGAGAATCACCCTATTATTTTTGGCTCTGTAACTTTGAATGAATTAGTTTTCCTTTTGTGATACTCAATTTTCATACCTGTGAAGGCTTGATTCTAACAATAGTATGTGTGTTTTGAAGTGATTGAAAGGTTTAAAACCATTATACAGGTACAATGCTTGGTGAATACCTATTGAAGTTTTCAAAGACCTTTAGTTATTACAGAGGTCTTTTTCATTTACAAAAAAAGCAATAGGAAAAAATACATAACAAAACACTTTTAAATATGAAAAGGGCTCACTCCAGCCATCAGGTGTGCACAAATCCTGTTTAGGGCTTTTTCCTTTGAACTTGGTTTTATACCTTCCAGGCTTGCCTTCTCCTTTTTGTGGCAATGAGGCTTAGATCTTCCTTGTTGTGGAATTCCCCATTCAGGATGTGATTCTGGCCATTTTTCACAAACTAGTAAATCTCAGTATGAGGCTCAAGAAACATCACTTGAATTAAAGAAATTTCAACTAAATACACAGGAAAATTCAAAGCATAACAAAAAAAATATATTGTCTTAAAGCATTTCATTTTGGGTCATATTGTCAGTGTTTATTGATAAAGTCTATTGATAAAGACTGTGTTGCCTTTATCAGGAACTTTCATATTTTATTGTTGCTATTGTTGTTATTACTATTACTATTATTATTATTATTATCATCATCATCATATGCATACCCTATATCCATGTGTCTTGAAAATTTATTAAGCTTATTCTATGGATATTAGTACTGAAGCCTGGTGGAAAAATTTAGAATGTGTGCAGAACTCCTGTGGCTAAATACAGGTTTATGTGTGTGACGTGTACATGAATACATGCTCTATTAATTCAAGTTTCACTTTTCTTTTAAAAAAATACATTTTTATTTACAACTCATTAGAACACCCTTCTGCCTCCATGTTACTGAAGCCAGAATTAAACAGGCAGATAGACAAGGGTCATCCAGAGAATGGAGGGACTGAAATGTTAATTCCTTCAGAGCCCTTCCTCCACCCTTATCACCATAACCTGCCCCTGCTCCAACCTGTTGCTAAGGTAACCTGCCCTAGGGATTGTCTATCCCTATAAGGAGTTATAAAAGTTGTTAATTATGTCCCCTTCCTGCCAGATCACTTCACCTTGGTCTATCTGCTTCGCACCTTTTGACCATCCCACCTCCTGGCCCTAGGAGATAGATAAGGGGGAGAGAAAAGGAGAACAAAGGAAGCCAAGAACATATAAAAAGGCAGAATGCTCTCACTTCTTGGGATACCAGGATACCAGCTATGGCCCCCTTCTACCTCCTGGGAGAAGTCTATGTTACCCCCTTCTTAAATAAAGCCTGCTTTATATGCGTGCCTCCGCTTGTTTCTCTAATGTTATACTTCAGCATGTGAGGAAGCAGGACTCATCAAAATTACAAAAAGGAAGATTTTTCCTGATAATACGGGGGGGGGGGGGGGTGATCCACAACAAAACATTTTTGCAGGTCCTGTCTAAACCCTGTCTGAGAGTTAGTCAATAGGAGATGGAATACTAAAATGAGCCTGAGAATTACACAAACAGACCATAAGTTTAATTTGGGATATGTTGCATTGAATCTAATTTGAGGTCTCCAAGATGATTTTTCAAATAGACGATTTTTCATGGGTTTGAATGGGTTTCATAGCATACTAGTGCTGAGTTCAGAGTATTTTTGAAGATTAAACCTAAATTGCTTTTCATGTGTATCTTGCAATCTAATGAAATTTGTTATAATAACGGCTTTCAATATCATGTGCTTTCTGACTTCATATTTCATGAACTTAGTTTACACCCTTTCAATGTGTATGTGGACACTAAAATAAGCTTATGATTTACTCTATATTTTTAATTTTAAAAATTATGTAGTCATGTGTTGCTTAATAATGAGGACACAATGAGTAATTTAACCAGTTCTGTGTGACACATTTTGCAAATAGAGACTAAGAAACAAGTTTATCAAAGGATGCTACAGGATGGTAGAGTGATAGAACTATTAAGGAAAACAGCATGGAGCTTCCCCAAAACAGTTAAAAGTAGACTTGCTATGTGATCTGTTAATCCTGCTTCTGGATATATGACAAAAGGAGATGAAATCAGGATCTGGAGTACTTGTGTGCATTCCTCGTTCATTTATAGCATTGCTCACAACAACAAGGTCCACCAGTGGATGAATGGATAAAGAAAGGTGTGGTGTGGTGTGTGTGTGTGTGTTATCCAACCTTAAAAGATGGAAATCCTTTTCTTTGTGACAACAAAACAAAATGCCTGGAGGACATTATATTAAATGAAAAGTCAGACACAGAATGACAAATACTGCCTCATCTCACCTACATGTGAAATCTAAATAAAAGTCCAACTCATAGTAACAGAAAATAGAACACAGGTTGTCAGGGACCTGGGATGGAAGGGAGTCTTACTGAAAGAACCCAAGATTTAAAATGTAAGGTGAATAAACTTTAAATACTTAATAAGATACTTTAAGGGGTTGAGGAAATAGCTGAGTTGGTAGAGTGCTTGCCTAAAATGCACCAAGCCCTGAGTACAATCCCTAGCACCACGAAAAAAAAAAAGAAGAAAAAAAAAGATACTTAATAAGTGACTATAGCTAAAAATAATGTATATTTGAAATTTTCTAAGAGAATAGAACATAAGTATACTCAAAAAAAGAAATGCTAAATGAATTCTGCAATGGATTAATTAACATTATTGGAAGAATTGTTTTATTATGTATAAATCTTATCAAAAATCATATTATGCCTCTTATACACATAAAATGTTTTTTTAAAATTTTATTTATTTATTTATTTTTAGTTTTCAGCGGACAACATCATTGTTTGTATGTGGTGCTGAGGATCGAACCCGGCCGCATGCATGCATGCTAGGCGAGCGCGCTACCGCTTGAGTCACATCCCCAGCCCACATACACATATAATGTTGTCATTATGTTCAGACTTAAAAAAGAATAGTGGAGTGAGGGACAAGGAGTAGCAGAGTGGAATAAAGAAACTATAAAACAAGGGAACAGCAGTGCTAGTCCTGGGAAAGAGAGAACACAATCAGACATGATGCCCATTTTAATATATTTGGAAAAAAAACTCAATGCTCACCAATTCTCTTTATCTGAAGTTTTGAAAATTTTACTGATTGCTTACATGGTTCTTAATTAAAACTTCTTTCTACTTTCTACCTACTTTCTTCATTATAAAAATAGTGAGAAAATCCTGTCCCTAAATGAAGCTAAGTCAAAATCAATTCACTGATTAATATCTATATAATATCAACAAGATGTAGAGAATTACAACAAATGAGAAATTGAAAATGCATTAGAGTTGTTCTCTTTGCTCTAAAAAATAATGGTAATTAAAGAGATATTTTGTTCTAACATTGTGACCTTATTTTAAATTTGTTGCCTTTAGTAAGAAATTATGACAAACTATTTCCCATCATTTATAGAAATATAGAATTTTGCTTAATAGACAAATGTTGGCTGTCTTCTTTCATGCCAGTGTAGATTTGTCTTCTCCAGAGATGCAGAAATTCATTGCTAAAGCTCTCAGGAGGTAACCAGGGAGTTTACAGCTCAGAGATGAGAGGGAGTCACATGGGAAAAGGTGAATTTTTTTTTTTTTTTTGAACAAAACTTTAACTATTCACTGTGGGAGAGAGAGAGAGTACAGGGCCAGGGTAACTGTGAGTTTTCAGACTAGCAGGAGTTGTTGGATGGTTAAGAAGAGTTAGTCAATGGGAGATGGGATACTGAAATGTGCCTGAGAATTAGACAAACAGATCATAAGTTTAGTTTGGGATATGTTGCATTGAATCTAATTTGAGAACTCCAAGATGATTTTTCAAATAGGTTTGAAGCTCTGAAAAGTGGTCAAAGCTAGAGATTCCCTCTGGGAGTCATCATATGTGTGTAATCATTGAAGGGTAGGGAACAGCCTTCTTCAGGCTGTGCCTTGAAGAGCTCCATCATATATAGAGTGAGACAGAGAGAAGCATCTCATAGTGGAAAAAAAAGAAGTGGAAATGAGATGGTGGAAAACCAAGGCCAAATACTGAGTGTTTCCAAAGTCAAGAAAAATGATAGTTTTAAAGATGAAGTTATGATTGTGTCAGCCACCAGTGAGACATCAAACAAGAACACAATATGAAGAATGGATTCATTTATGTTTATAGAAGTTTCCAAGCTTTGCTTCTGGAGAAATTTAGTTCTACTTTATCGATTCCCTGAATCTCAGAATTACAGGAAGGGTTGAGATTTTTAACCTCCTGGGATCATCAAATCCAGAACGATGTAAAGTACTATAGTTTCCACATGTGGAAAGTGACATTTTTAAGTTATGATTTTACCCAATACTTTAAATTAGATTTAATTGGTCCCCACAGTTATCGTTCAGATTTCTTCTTGAAAATGTAGAGTGAGATGAATGTGATATTTCTAAAAGTTCTTTATGAATTTTGATAAAGACAAAAACAATTTTTAATAGTGTGTGTATGAAAAAGAGGAGGAGAAAGTTTCAAGAATGATAGAAAACAAATGCATTATATGAAAACTCAAACTTATCTTTATTCATCTCTTTACTTGTTGTGATGTATGGGATTGTAATGAAATAGCTTACTTAATTCCTCATACTCAATGATACAAAACATTGCTTTTTTAAATAAATGATACTGGAACAACCATTTTTCTTTGTTTAAAAAATATTTTTATTAGTTATTGATGAACCTTTATTTGTTTATATGTGGTGTTGAGAATTGAACCCAGTACTTCACATATACTAGGCAAGTGCTCTACCACGGAGCCACAACCCCAGCCAACTCAACACATTGCTTTTTAAATAGTAAAAAAGAGGATGCAAACTTGATTCAGAAAAGCCAAAATTTATATTTAAAGCAATAAAAAATTGACATTTATCTTTGAAAGAAATACTGGATGACTTTTTCAAATAAATGAAAAAAATATTAATAATTTAAAAAGTTTTGATCTTTCTATTTATATGGTGCATTTCTTGATTCTCTTGCTTTGTTTTCATTTATTATTAGAATAATAATGTAAAAAAAAATTTTTTTTGTTTACCCCATAGGACAACTCTCTGATGCAATAGAGAGAAGAGGGGAAGGGGAGCTACAGTATTTGAAAATGTGCCTGAAGCAAGAACAGAGCTGGATACTCTATTACAGACATCTACAATATACACATGAGGTTAGACATCATTCCCCTCATCTTACAGGTACAGAAAGTCATATAGATTATGTATGCAATCCTCCTGTTCCAGGGTGAGCTATGAGTAGATGTTTTCACACCTCTGAGCCCAAGTCCTCACTGCTCACACTGTATCATGTTTCCCATGCAGAGAGGTTCAAGGTTGCCTGGGAGAATGTTCTGTGTCTCAAACATGACTTTTACTTACCTGCTGGGGAAGTTCCAGCTCTTCTCTATGAGGCATAAATGTGTATTCTTATTTAAACCCAAAGAGAAAAGACATTTAGGTAAAAAATTATGACATTAATTTAAATTGTCTTTTATGTTAGATTATGATAAGATAGAGAAATAAAACCTTACTGGGCACCCAAGAGGAACAAAACAGGAAACAAGAGAAGAAGAACCTATCAAGAAAGACCTGAAATATCAAAATTTCCTCATAATTTTGCCTCTAGTCAACATTTCCGAAGGAAGAGTCACTGTGTTGTGATGGAACGTTCCTTCCAGCTGAAACAATAGTAAATTAGTACTAATTTTGTTTTTCCCTCATATAGGGTCCAAAATAATAGTTCTCCATTTCTGAAGCTATAACTGTAACCCAGGAAATAATGAGAACTCCTGGGTAAGTTTTCTTTATGCAGTTAAATTAATCCAGGAACACGATCCACTGATTAACTCTAAAACTGACTTTTTTCAAGGTCATGATAAAAAAAATAAATAAATTTGAATAAAAGAGCAGAATAGTTCAGATAATGCCAGTTTTAGCTAGAGTCTTTTTCATAATTTCCTAAATAGGACCTTTATAAATAATCACCTTCTACCCAGCAGAATTTGATTCAGAAATTAACAGCTGTCTCCGTGAAGAGATTCAGCCCCACAGGTAAATATAAAAGAAAAAGAAGCAGCTACAAACTGCATGACAACAGGTCCCAAATGTGTGACCAGTTCTGAACTACAGTACACTGCTCTTTCTTGAATGTGGCATGGCTATTCCATGAGGAGAACACTGCATCCTTAAAGTGATCTCCATGTTGTTTTAAAACAGTCTCACAATGGAAGTCTAAGAAGCTGCAATGTCAGATACCTGATTGAATGGAGCATCTTCAATGATCTCAGAGTGATAACCCCAGGTTTGTTCTACTAGGTAATCTGAACTCAGGACTTTGCTTTTTCTTCATGAAGCTTTGCCCCATATAGAACAAGAAATGGGGGCTTAAGGGACTTGGATTCTTCCTAAGGCATTGCTACGCTTGGGGACAAGGCTATCTTTTCTCTGTGGCAGAGCCAGTCAGAGGCCAGAACCACAGTGCTGCTATTAGACCTCTGTAGAGATGGCAGCATTTGTATAAATGCCTTAGTTTTATTGAAACATTTCACATGCTTTTTAGAAGTTATTAAATAAATCACTCATATTTCTTTTTTTTTTTTGAATGATTCTTTTTCTTTCCCTCTGAGTTAAGGTTTTACTTCATTGTAGAACCTCGTGAATATGAAAAAATAAAAGGACTAAAAAGTGAAATATCTTAATACATTCAGTTATTTAATGAATGTGTAATGTGAATTTGTTAAGTGCAGGACATGCCTCTAAATTTCTAGAACCTTATGTCTAGGAAGAGAGATAATCTTCATTCAAAAATGGCTACAATATAAGGACATATGTAAGTTCCAAAATGGGGTACAAAGAAAATGCCAAAGGACTTCTGAGAAGTGGCAGGACTGATGACCAAATTATTCAAGAAAAACAAATGTCTATTTTCTGTTGGCAAGGTAGAACACTTTCTGCTTTCTTCTTCTGTCATTCCTTTGTATGAAAAGCGGGAGGCTAGAAAAGGAGAAGCTACCTGTGCCTAAAGCCCTTGCTGGCAAGGTTTTGGGTTGAACTTTGCCAATGACAGCACTTACACAAAATTTGGAGAAAAGTGAGATGCAAAGCTATGTTATTGTTCTTTTGACAGGAGTAAACCAGTATGTGACTTACCTGTAATATAGTTGAGATTTTTAGTGACTTTCGACATTTTCCCAAGAATTACCTGATTTTGTTCTCCATCTGGGAACTTGGAGGGTCATTCCTATGGTTGCTTAAACTTCCTGATTCCATGAATATTAGTAGCAAAGCAAAGAACTAGCCATAGTTTTCCTTGACTTTAACTTCCTGCAGTCCTTTCAACACATTTGTGTGTCCTTTCCTACCTAAAATTCTTACACAAGGAGATACAGCTGAACCCATAGCAGTGAGGAGGGTTTGCATGTCAGATGATCAGAAGCAGGATTATTTAGCAGCTGACCTGAGCTCAAATTTATTATCTTACCATATTTGCCATCATCATCATCATTGCCAATATTTATAGAGTTCCCACTTTGTTCCAGATAGTGTGATAAGCACATATTAACTACTTTAATGATTTTAAGGATTAAAGTAGGTGCTATCATTCTAAAAATGGTAGTGGAGATGCCAGGAAGGATTAATGGAATGAAAGGTCACAAAATGACTAAGTGGTGAAACTGAAATTCATCATGTTTGAAAGTGAAGTGTATGCATAAAAAAACACTGAAGAATGGCCAGATAAATTGATCCAAAACATTTTGGGAAACCTTAAATATCTGAAATGACTAACTTTGTTAAAATTTTTATATTTAAAAATATCTGTATACTTACAGGAAGTTGCAAAAAGGTAACAGAGAGGTCTTGTGTACCCTTTTCCCAGCTTTTTCTGATGGTAACATCTTATGCAATTATGATGCAATGTCAAAACCAGGACTTTGACCTTGAACATTCCTACTAACTAGGCTCCGGACCTTATTCAGCTTGAACAGGTTTTACATTTACTTGTGTGTGCATGAGTGTGTGTGTATGTGTGTCTATGTTGTATGCAATATGATAAAAATGATCATTTTTAAATCCCAAAGATTGACTATGCAATTTTAATATGTTCTAACTGAATTGAGAGCAGGAAAAGCTTTTCCATGATATAAACTCAGAGTTAGTTAATATAACATGATCATGATCATTGAAAATGTTCTTAGGCTGCCTTAAGAGAAATTCAATACTCAATGGTAACAGTTCTACTGTAGTACACATTATTTAGGACTCAACTGGAAAACTATAGTCAATTATGCCAAAAGTGACAGGACAAACCAGAGGATTTGCAAGAAAAGTGGTTGAATGTTGAAGGGTGATAATCAAAGGTCTGAAATTCCTTTCATTCAAAGGAGGGATGAAAGAATAGGTACTGTTTTTCCCTGAGAAGCAATGAGCTAGACAGACATCAAGTCAGGCAGATTGTCCAACTCTGTGTCTCATGTTTGTGCACAATGTTAGATAAACTAAACACCCACCCACCTTACCCAGCCTTACTTTTCTAAAGCCCTATTTTCAGAAATTCTTCCATGACTCTTATAAACCCTTTTTGGATCTATATAGCATTTACCAAAAGACTCATGTAATTTAACCTAGTGATTTTCAAAGATCAATAAAACCTGGAAATTTCTTGGAAATGTAAAATCTTGGGCTCTACATCAGACTTACTAAATCTGAAACCCTAGGGATGGAACTCAGCAATGGATATTGTATAAGCCATCTGATATATGCTGATTCCAGTTCTACTGATCTAGCGCTTAAATTCTTGGGGCATTGGCATTTTAAATATGAGTATTCTCTTTCCTCAACTACTCTGACATTGTTATGGACCTTACCTGTATATACTTTTGCCTGAATGACTGTGGTAAGGTCATGGCCGAAGAAAAGTTAACAATGCCTCACTCACCAAGCAGCTTATTGGCTGGCTTCCCTATCAAAACTCAGGTCAGAAAGCACTGGAATGTCCTTGTAACCTCATCTATCCTTCGCTATCTAAGAAGTCTGGGACTGAATGCTTCTAGCAGAAGCTGTCTGTCTAGTTTCCAGAAAAGTATCATGTAGTCGGGGAGTATGTATTAAGTAACTATTTCTAAGTGATAAGATACATGATCTCTTTAAGAAATTATTTTTAGGGACATCAGGGTGCATCTGAAATAAGTTAAAGGGAAAATCCTTGTCTCCCTTCCCTTTCCTGGGCTGTAGCCATAAGGGCCAGGCATCAAGGAGTAGGTGTTTTCTTGCATATTGATTCCAGATTTCCTGAAGGGGTAACTTGCTTCTACCCTGGCTGAAAGAGAAAGGGCAGTGGTTCTCAATCATTTTGCTCCTGGGAATCATCTAGAAATGTGTTTAAAATGTGCATGTTTTTTCTACAAAAATTCTGATTTAGTAGTAGAGTGACTCTGGTACAGGAGGTCTCTAAATGACAATTGAACAAATTACAAGAACAGCCACACTTGGAGTATTCAGCATAGCCTCATACCCCAGTGACATGCCAGAAAGTAGAGACGGCCATAAGTCATTTCCAATTCTTCCCAGGTAGTCACTAGTAATAATGCATGTGCTACCTCATAATATATATGAATATATATATAACTCAATAGAATTTGTTCATTCAAGAAATCTTATTACACATATTCTGAAACAAGTCCTATGCCAGGCAATATGGTTCCTGGGGGAAAAAGAGGGACAATGACAATTCTCTCTGAGTGAGGGTCATTTTAAGTATACACTGAAAAATCACATCACTTTTGGTTACTTCTTTCGGAAACAGGGTGAAGCAATATAAATTTTCTCAATTAGCTACAAAAATTTTGAATTTTATAAAACAAACAGCCATGTAAAAATGTGTGTAGGCACATATATTTGTTCAAAGATAAAGACTATGCATAGAAAAAAAGCTGTAGAATGCAACAAAGTTTTCATTTGGGGGATTTTGTAACTACTGGTAATTTCTATTTTGTCTTTGCTGTTGTCTGTACATTCCAAATTATCTTTAATAAATAGGTATTATTTTTGCAATCAGAGAAAAAATATTATTAGAAACAAAGCTAAAGCAATAAAATAAAAATGAAGAGCATTCATATAAGGCAATTATGTAAAATATATTGAGTCAAAAAACATTTATTAAGCATCTCCTCTATGGATATTGAAATTCCTCAAATTCCTAGAACTGTAGCTCACAGATCTTCTACCTACTAGTTGTGCGATATTGGACAAGTTACTGTATCTTTGTGCCTCAGGTAGTTTTATCTGTAATGTGATCCAATTGCACCAGTTTTATTTGGAAATGAAATGAATTGATGTATGTTAGATGGTTAGAACAGAGTTTGAGCTTGTTAAGTCCTTAGGAAATTTTAGCTATTACTTTATTTACTGTTATCTGAAGAATCACCATCTTATCCCATTTGTGAGTCACCAGCCTGCCCTACAGCATAGAGACCAGGAACTCCTAACTTTCTATGATAGACCTTTACATTACTGAACAGCTTTACTTATTGATAGGCTCTGCTTTATGCTGAATCAAATATGCTTTGTTGGGATTTCCCTCCATTGGACCTCTTTATTCCATTATACTGCAGACTACTCTAGTTTGTTCTTGGAGACTTCTCCTCTGCTTGGCAGCAGTTTTTCAAATGACATAACAAAAAAAGAAAAAGCAATAACAAGTGCCTTATGCTTTTAAGGCTCTATCATATATAATATGTCACTTGAACCTCTTGATATATAGGAAAAATATTACCACCATCACCATTTTATAGGTCAATAATTCAAGCCTGGAGAAGTTATAGACTCGTGTAAGATCACAGCTAGTAACTGTGGTACTGAGAATTAAACATAGAAAGTAGAATACTTGCACACTGAAGGAATCCCCTTTGTCTTCAATTGCATTATTTTACTATTGTAACTTGAATTTATTGTCAGTCAGAATCTGGCCAGGAAAATAAAAACAATTCTGCAACTTCCAAACATAGAAGCTATAATACAAGGAATTTGGTTACATATAGGATGCAAGACTTGAAAAGCCAAACAGGGGACACAAAGGCCACCAGGAAATTAACAAAAGTAGGAAGTCATTACAGCCCCTAGGATCCAGAATCAGAGACCAGCGGTCAGGACTACACAATAGAAGTTGGAAACTAAAATTTAACATGGACTTCCCTGCCCATGGGAATGAAAGTTGTAAGATGCAGGAGAGGAGAATAAAAATGCTCTTAATCCTCTTCCCTTCCACCGCCCCCCCCCCGCCCCCCTCAGCCCTCAGCCAATACCCTGCATTGGCTGAATAAAACTGAAAGCCAAGTCCTGAGAAAATTAGGAAATACAGTTACTGAATTACACAGCAAAGGCAGAGAAGAGTCAGGAATGGATCTAAGAACCAGCTGGCTGTTGGAGGCCCAATTCATGGTGATCATTTTGCCCTAATTCATATTGAACTCATTCTCAAGATAGGCTCAGGTAATTTTTCTCACAAACTCTTTTTTGTTGTTGTTGTTGTTGCTGTTTTCCCATTACTTTTAGGATCAACCAAGGACCTTGCATATGCTGGTCAAGCATTCTACCATTGAACTATATCCCCAGACTTATTTGTTAATTTTTTATTTTGAGATAAGTTCTTGCTAACTTGTCCAGACTGATCTCAAATTCATGATCTGAGTAGCTGGGATTACTAGAATGCACCATCAAGCCCAAATCACGTGAACTCTTAATAAACTTGTTCTCTTTGTACTTGCCAATTGACTTTCTGAATGCAGATAAGGGATTTACTTTTATCATGCTTAATTTTATCTTTTGACTTTCAGGCATCCTTTGAGATGTTAGATACTTTTCTCATCCTACTTAGTAAAAGGTATAATTTATAATTTTTATATTTAATATTACTTTTTAAAAATTTGTGTTGTACTTAGTTATATATGAAAGTAGAATATATTTATGCACTTTGATATATCATACATAAATGGGGTATAATTTCTCATTTTTCAGATTATAATTTATATACATACATTCAAATTATTATTAAATACAGAGTGGCCAAGATGATGTAAGTAAGGGGCTCACTTTAGGAACAAAATTCAAGGGTTTGCCCAAGATCAATATTTTAATACAATGTTTTAAAAATCAAACTAATGAATTTTTTATGTAGAAAAATATCAAAATTATTAATAAAGACAGGATTCAGGAGAAATTAAAAATTATAAATTTTTATGTTGGCTGCAAATTCTACCTTTTATACTTTTTTTCATCTGTTACTGAAGGGTATGATAAAGAATATTTTCAATATATTTCAAATATTTTGATACTTTCTAAAATCTGAACACTAATTTACTAACAAAGGAGGGAAAAGAACAAATTCAAAATCATATCTAAAGCTTACATAAATGGGGGGATTGTGTGTTTAAGAAAAAATTCAAACTTACTTTCATATATGTATGTAAAATTCATATATCTGTTATGTATGTCTGTAAAAACCACTTCATACTAAATGTACCACCAATTCAACATCCTTTGTCAACTGCCCTAAATGTGGCCAACTCCAACGCTACCCGACAAAAGGGAAGGTAAAGCATGGGGAGGGATGGAAATGGTGGTTTTAACTGATTGTGGTTAAAATATTTTGCAAATTTCATAAAATGCACGTGAACATATTCTTATGAACATATTCTGCTGCTTTGAAGGCCATGGAAGGGACCCTTGCAAGTAAAACTTTATTAGTTTTGTGGTGAATTTCACTCTGGATTTAGAAAAAAATCTTTAAAATTTCACTCAGATTAATTAAATTTCATTACACCTTCCATTGTGCCTAATTAGACAGATATTCATTGTGCATTATTAGACAGATCTCATTTTTCCATATACACACACACACACACACACACTACACACACACACACATACATACACATACACACACACACATACTAGAGATTGAACCCAGAGGTGTTTAAACACTGAGCCACATCCCCAGCCCTTTTCAATATTTTATTTAGAGACAGGGTCTCACTGAGTTGCTTAGGGCCTCACTATGTTGCTGAGGCTGGCTTTGAACTCACAATCCTCCTGATTCAAACTCCTGAACCACTGGGATTACAGGCATGTGCCATCATGCCTGGCTTTCCCTATATTTTTTCTGAAGAAAATCCTTTTCTAAACATGAATGAATTGAAACCAACAGTTTTTGAGTCGGCCCTATAATGTCAAAATCATACTCCATGTTGTAAATCAAGAGTTGGCTATTACAGAGGTAGTTCAGAACAAAGATGAGAGTCAATATGGGTTTTATAAAGGAAATCTGCATATAAAGAATCTCACTATGGCAAAATGTCTTATTTTTAAAAAATCCTGTCTCAATTAGCAATAAGAGCCAAATTCACAGTTAACTTTTACTAAAGAAAACTAGTATCTTGGTATAGCTTAATCTAGTCACCAACTGCAAAAGATCAAAATGATTGAGCATTCAATTTCCCAAAGGTGGTCTTACCATTGATTAGACTACACCTAAAAATAAGCCTGTCTGTGGATAAGATTTGGATTTTAAATATGTGATTCAAAAATATTAATATTGCAAACTTTAATCCATAAGTGCATTATGTTTGATGGTTTAAAATTTATTGTTTTCTGAGATAGTATCATTGCTTTTTAAACAAGTTGTAATCAATGTGTGAGGAGGTATAACAAGTGGTAAGAAAATCTGAACAAGATGATCTATGTGTAAGTGATATTTTTGGCTGTTAATCTTGGAGATGGTAAACGCTCATTTTAGAACAAGAGGCACAGTCTGACTCAGCTAATCAAAGTACATTTCATTATTATTATTAAAACCACCCACAAACAAAAGATAGCTCCCCTTTGCTCAAATCACAACTTCTTTAATACCCCTAAACTTGTAAAACTGTCAGTTGACTCTTATAAAATCAAATCAGCATAGTCTCCTACTACTTGATATTTAAGCACTGAATTTGATTATTTAATTGATGCTAAGTTTTGAAACTCAATGTTTAAAGAACAACTTGCAATACTAAGATGTAATGATTTAGAAGTATATCTTTGACATGTTTAGTAATGTAACCTATGTCATTTTTATCAAGAGGGTGGTGTTACTTTGACAAAGACCTGATTTTTATCAGTAGCATATAAGCACTATTTCTTTTAGTTGTTATAAATTTTAATAAATGTTATCTATACATTTGATACATTGTATAATTCTTGATTTATCAGTATTATATCCATAATTCAATCTTCTTAATTGTCCTTAGGAATCTCTAAATCTTATTAAATTAAATATAACTAAATTTTAATTTCATTTTTTTTCTCAATATAACTATAGCTGTCAATGGAAAATATAAGAAATTTTGGTGAAGCTATTGACTTCCTACATCAAAATGCTGGAATCATTATTGTAGCAAAGGTAGGAAGTTAAAATATACTGATATTTGATGTTAAAAAATATCATTCAATGGCTTCAGCTGACATAGAGGGAAAACAGCCATTGCATAAATGTATTTGTAACAACTTGATTCCCCATTGTCTTGTTTATGCAGAAAAGACCAAGGAAACCCCTCACAACTCTCAGTTCAATATTCCATTGTGAGCTAGTTCTCATCCATATGGTATTCAATTACTTGTGGATAGAAACAAAATTTATATTAGCATATTAATCATTATACTTTGAAATAAGTTTTGGCACTCATTATTCATGAATAAAAGAATGTCAATGCAGTGAAGCCCTTTGAGGCAATTTCATAAAATGAGGGTTTATTTCTTCAACTAAAATCTTACACTATCAAGGCACATTTGGAAACTGACCTTAATGCTTCAAGGTATCTATTTGAGATGAAGTTAAATTTAATTTTGAAGCTTTGTCTTTCATTTTATAGATTCACCCTTGAGAAGATACAGCAAATACAATTAAGCAGATTAAAAATAACACTCTGGTTTGCTTTATGCTAATAAAATTGTCTACATTCACATTCTGACCATATTCACATATACTGAATATGTGAAAAGGATCAGATTTCAAACCTAACTGAGCATAAGGTAATTTTCTATCTCCTGTAATATTAAGTAGTTTATTGGCAATGATTATTTTTAGGGACAAAACAGGGTCTTCAATGTGGTACCTGTCATACATCATCATATTCTAGAGGACTTTGCATCTTGGAGCATTTTGATGAGTTTTTCCACTTATTTATTGTTGTATCCTTTATAGTTTGTGTGACTACTCTCATCAATACATAAAGAAATTCTTGAATAAAAATATTAAGACTATCGTTTACATAGAGCCAAAAAGATCATTTTCATTCTATCAGTGCTGCTAATCCAACAATAGAGGTTAAAAAAAAAAAGAACAGCTCAATGAATACATTTGGATAAATGAATAATATATGAATAATATGAATAATAAGTACATGTTTGTAGAGATGGCCTAAATGAATTGATTATGGTTCTCCAGTACATAAGTCCATGACAACAAAACTTCAGACAATGCCCCTGCCCATGATCCTATGATGTGAATTACCCCATGATCCTATGATGTTAATTACCTCATGGGAAAAAGTTGCTCTCTGAAGGCTACTTTTTAAAACTATATATATATATATATATATATATATATATATATATATATACACACACACACATATATATATATATATATGTCATCTATATATTTTTTCATATTTATGCACACATATATATGTAGTGTATATATATATATATATGTATTTGTGTGTGTGATTTTATAAGTTGTAGATAGACACAATGACTTTATTTAATTAATTTGTTTATTTTTATGTGATGCTGAGGATCAAACCTAGTGCTTCACACGTGCTATGTAAGTGCTTTATTACTGAGCTACAACTCCAGCCTGAAGACTATTTTTTTAACCCCTGAAAATATATAATAATTTTATCATGTGCATACCAAAAAAAAAAGGTTTTAAAAAGGAGCTTTTACTATGTTCGTTTGATTACATTAAGAATGATATTTTATCCAACTGTGAATAGTTTGGAGAAAAAGAGCGGCTGGTATTTATTGAGTCTGGACTGTGTACCAGACGTGATTATGGAATATTATACCAAATACTCAGAAGATTCATAGTCCTGCAAAACAGATTTTATTCCTTATTTTCAGGGAGTATAAACAAGAGCCAAACAAAGAAGTCAGACAACTTGCCTAGTCATGAAACAGTTATGATATACTGCAGACCTGGGCTCAGTAGTCTGACCTTGGAAACCACGTCTTTTACCAGAGTTCAGAATTATATTAGTCACACAGATTTGCCCTCACCCATAACTTCAGAGACCCCTGACTTGTTCCAGGCATAAAAGGTACTGTGAGTAAAATATGAAATAGTTATCACTAAAAACTCATAAAAGAGAATACTTTGATATCCATACAACAGAGTAGCACACAGAGTCGGGTAGGTGGTATTATTGCCCTTTTGCATACAATGTACCATGTGCATTGTGTCCTCAGCCACTGGAGGTTCTGGCATATATACCCTCACTCACCTTGGCATGATGAAGGTCTCAGAGAACAGGAAATTGCTTAGTACCACTTAGGAGCAGTGGTACTAAGTGTATGGACCCTGTGCAGGTTGAAGCATTTTCTTTTTTTAATGTATTTTTTATTTATATATGACAGCAGAATGCATTATAATTCTTATTACACATATAGAGCACAATTTTTCATATCTCTGTATACAAAGTATATTGACACCAATTTGTGTCTTCATACCTGTACTTTGGATAATAGTGATCATCACGTTCCACTATCATTAATAACCTCCTTCCCCCTCCCTTCCCCTCCAATCCCTCTGCCCTATCTAGAGTTCATCTATTCCTCCCATGCTCCTGCTCCCTATCCTACAATGAATCAGCCTCCTTATATCAGAGAAATATTCGGCATTTGTTTTTTGGGGGGATTGGCTAACTTCACTTAGCATTATCTTCTCTAACTCCATCCATTTACCTGAAAATGCCATGATTTTATTCTTTTATTACTGAGTAATATTCCATTGTGTATATATGCCATATTTATTTTTTATCCATTCATCTATTAAAGGGCATCCAGGTTGGTTCCACAGTTTAGCTATTGTGAATTGTGCTGCTATAAACACTGATGTGGCTGTCTCCCTGTAGTATGCTGTTTTAAGTCCTTTGGGTATAGACAGAGGAGAGAAATCGCTGGGTCAAATGGTGGTTCCATTCCCAGATTTCCAAGAAATCTCCATACTGCTTTCCATATTGGCTGCACCAATTTGCAGTCTCACCAGCAATGTATAGTGTACCTTTGTCCCCACATCCTCCTCAACACTCATTGTTGTTTGTATGCATAATAGCTGCCATTCTGACTGAAATGAGATGAAATCTTAGAGTGGTTTTGATTTGCATTTCTCTAATTGCTAATGATGATAAACATTTTTTATGTATTTGTTGATTGATTGCTTATCATCTTCTAAGAAGTGTTTTTTCAGGTCCTTGGCCCATTTATTGATTGGGTTATTTGTGGGTTTTTTTTTTTGTGTGTGTGTGTGTGTTTAGCTTTTTGAGTTCTTTATGTACCCTAGAGATTAGTATTCTATCTGATGTGTGAGGGGTAAAGATTTGCTCCCAATATGTAGGATCTCTGTTCACCTCACAGATTGTTTCTTTTGCTGAGAAGAAATTTTTTTTAGTTTGAGTCCATCCCATTTATTGATTCTTAATTTTAATTCTTGTGCCACAGGAGTCTTGTTAAGGAAGTTGGAGTCTAATCCCACATGATGGAGATTAGGGCCTACTTTTTCTTCTATTAGATGCAGCATCTCTGGTTGTATTCCTAAGTCCTTCATCCATTTTGAGTTGAGTTTTGTGCACAGTGAGAGGAGTTTAATTTCATTTTGTTGCATATGGATTTCCAGTTTTCCCAGCACCATTTGTTGAAGAGGCTATCTTTTCTCCAGTGCATATTCTTGGCACCTTTGTCTAATATAAGATAATTGTAGTTTTGTGGATTAGTCTCTGTGTCCTCTATTCTGTACCATTAGTCTACCAGTCTGATTTGGTGCCAATACCACGCTGTTTTTGTTACTATTGCTCTGTACTATAGTTTAAGTTCTGGTATAGTGATGCCACCTGCTTCACTCTTCCTGCTAAGGATTGCTTTAGCTATTCTGGTTCTCTTATTTTTCCAGATGAATTTTATGATTGATTTTTCTATTTCTATGAGGGATGTCATTGGAATTTTGATAAAAATTGCATTAAACAAGACAGGGATGCCCTCTTTCACTACTTCTATTTAACATAGTTCTTGAAACACTTGCCAGAGCAATTAGACAGACAAAAGAAATTAAAGGGATACATATAGGAAGAGAAGAACTCAAATTAGCACTATTTGCTGATGATATGATTCTATATCTAGAAGACCCTAAAAGTTCCACCAGAAAACTTCTAGAACTAGTAAATGAATTCAGCAAAGTAGCAGGATATAAAATCAACACCCATAAATCAAAGGCATTTCTGTTTATCAGCGACAAATCCACAGAAAAGGAAATGAGGAAAACCACACCATTTTCAATAGCCTAAAAAAAATTCCAAATTCTTGGGAATCAACTTAACAAAAGAGGTAAAAGATCTATATAATGAAAATTACAGAATCCTAAAGAAAGAAGACATTAGAAGATGGAAAGATCTACCTTGCTCTTGAGTAGGCAGAATTAATATTATCAAGATGACCATACTTCCAAAAGCACTATACAGGTCCAGGCATTTTCTTAACAGTGTTGTTAAGAGCAGAAGAATGCAAATGGCTGGTGGCTAAAGCATCTAAAAGAACTCACATCAGAATATTAGTGAGAGAGCTTCTGCAGTTTCCAAAAACAAGTAGGGGAGGTTTAGTTCACTGGAAGCTATATATATATTCTATACATATAGGTTCTTCAATAACAAATTCAGTTGAGAACTCATAACTTTAACTATAACATCTTAACCATAACTTTATCTCACTCCATTACCCTGTTCCTTCTCTCACACACTGGAGCAATGTATGAAAATGGAGTTAGTCCCTAATACGGTCTGAACATGTTTCCTAAAATGCACGTGTTGGAAATGATCCCCAAAGCAATGGTATTGGGAGATGGGATTTTTTGAGAGGTATTTAGGTCACAAAGGCTTTGCCATTGATACTGCTATAAAAAGGGCTTACAGGAGTGTGTTCACTCTCTTTTGCTCTTCTGCCATCTGAGGACATAGGATCCAGCATTCAAGACTCCATCTTGCAAACAAACAGCTGCCTTGCCTGATGCCACTGCCTTTATCTTGTTTTTTCCAGCACCCAGAATTGTAAAGAATAAATTTCTCTTCTTTATAAATTACCTAGTCTGTGGTATTCCCTTATAATCTCACAAAGACAGTCTCCAACAATGTTCCTTTTTCACATTCTGATAAATAGCATTTTAAACATTTCTCACTCATGTTACAATAACTTTGTTTTCAGTTTTAATTATATGTGGGCTCACTATGCATTATCAGAATACTATACTTCACTTAGCAAGGACTGAGTTTGTCTCCTTACAACAGCACGTAATTGTCTGGACAAAGAAGTAAAATGATATTGTAATTACATGCAACGTTAATGCATAGGTTTAGGAAGTAATCCAAAGAAAATACATCAATAGAAGCTATGAAGGTGCTGGGAAGGGGCTAGACTAGGGCTGTTACCCAAATTTTATCATTAGTATTTTTATTTTGTTTTATGTTTTGTTTTGTTTCATGCTTCTGACATCTTTGGAGTGGGTAGAGCTATAGATAAAACAACTTTATTGCTTTTTATGACCATGACCATTCCCAGCACTTCCTAGTAAAGAGAAGAAAGCACAGGCATGGTATGAAGGATTTTATCTTCAATAACAAAATTTTAGACAGACTGTAATAAAAGAATAATTATAGCATATATACACATGCACACACACACAACCCTAGCAGTATCATAGTGGCATCGTGATAGACAACTGAGACGAAGGAACACAAACGAGAGCTCACAGAAATAATCCAAGGTTTTAAGGACTGGTGTGGAGGACAGGATCTACCATTCACCTTAGCATCTGCCCATATATTTGCCTTGAATGAGATCTGTCCAATAAAGAGCAGTCCTGATGAAAGATGAAGTTTGGGTTCCTCAAGCACCATATGAATATTGCCACATCACCCTCCCTAGGACCTACAATAGAGTAAGTTTCTGCCTATGTTTGCTTTGCTGATGACATCCTTAAGAGTGACTAGTAATCAGCACTTTGTATTATACAAAAATATTTCAAAACTGTTGTTCCCAGTGATCCTCGTAATATCCTTGATATGGAGTTTGAATAGCATTGTCCTCAATTTATAGGTGAGGACTTGTACTCAGGGAAAAACTTGGACTGGGTCAAACAGTTGGTAAGGGACAAAACCACCTTCAGGACAATCTACCTACTTCTCTTGCCACCTTCCCATTCTGGCATTCCAGGTGTGGCCAAGCTTCTGAAAAAAAAGAAAAAACAACTAATACCTAAGCTGCTGGGAAAATCCATCTTAAAGTTTTACTTCTGGCACTGAATTCAGTGGCAGAAGGGCCTCTTCAAAATTTTTTGGATGAAGTGAACAAAGAGGTGAACTTTATTTTATTTGCATTCTTTGTCTTGAGGTTCTATTTATCACTGACTCTACAATGACAAAGTATTCTTTTCTGTGATGATCTAAAATACAAAAAATAGGGCTGGGAATATGGCTTAGTGGTTGAGTACTCCTGAGTTCAGTCACGGGTACCAAAAACAAAACAAACAAACAAAAAATCAATGTGTTTTTTAAATGGAGAGAATAATACTTGCTGCTCACCACAAACACTAGAGTGAAGAAACTAAAGCTTCTGGAAGGTTGTGAAAGAGGTGCTTTAGAAACAGAGATGTGACATTTATATCGAATACATCCAAATGTGATTTTTTTTTAATTTTTATTGTTGGTTGTTCAAAACATTACATAGTTCTTGATATATCATATTTCACACTTTGATTCAAGTGGGTTATGAACTCCCATTTTTACCCCGTGTACAGATTGCAGAATCACATCAGTTATACATCCATTGATTTACATATTGCCATACCAAATGTGATTTTTAAACTGAAATTAAAATTTCATCAAAATTCTGCCATACTGAGCTATTCATAATTTGTGATATTGTTATTATTTTTCTTTTCACTTTAAGCACTATGGCAGTAAATGGACATTGTAATTTTAGAGATTCTGACACTTTAAGAGCTCATATCTAGGGACTTCGATCCCCTTATACTACAACCTCTGCCTGATTTTTTATTTTACTTTCTACAAATATAAACATTGTCTATTTTGCTCTACATAAAGAATGATATGTTCTTTAGATACTAGGTCAGAAAAAAAAGCGTAACATGATGGTGCAGGTTTTGCTTTGACATAAGAAGTACCACTGCCCTATATAATCCAGCAATGGCACAATATTCTTTCTGGGCCTGGTGACTGTTGCATCTCAGTGACAGTCTTCATTAATCAGGCTGGCAGGCCTCCCACTCCAGGGAACTCTAGGATGGGTAATCTCTCCACAAAGAGCCTGAGGTACAGCAGCCAGACAACTGATGTCTTCCAAATGAATGACTCTACTTGAACAAGCCAGCTACTGGGGATAAAACCATTAAGCCGTGACGTGCAGGTGATGGCTGCAGCATGGGAATTTGATGTGATATGCTAATTCTTGACAGGACATTTCATGATAAGAAGTGCAAACTGTTACATTGGATTGGATTGCCTAAAGCACTTGAACCAACAAAATATTTTCCATAAAGTTGCTATTGGCTATCAAGTTGAACCTCACTCGAGATGCTCCAAGTGATGCAGAAACATTTTCGGGGGAAGAAGGGTAGTAAGAGGGATTAAACTCAGGGGCACTCAGCCACTGAGCCACATTCCCAGCTCTATTTTTTGTATTTTATTTAGAGACAGGATCTCTCATATTTAGAGTTGCTTATTGCCTCATTTTTTCTGAGGCTGGCTTTGAACTCTTGATCCTCCTGCCTCAGCCTTATGAGTCAATGTGCCTTCACACCTGGCAATGCAGAAGAATTTTTCTCAAAGAAACTGAAATTAATGAAGATTTTCATGAATGATATCATACGTTATGACTGTTTCATATGCAATGAATATTTTCTAAAGTGAGTTAATGTCATTTAGTTTTCCTTTTACCTCTCATTTTAGGATGATGAATTAATACACATTCTGAAAGTTTTCCAATAAATAATTAAATATTCTCTGTAAAACACTTGTCAAAGTGCTTTCCTTACTCCTAATCAGTAGTGTTTGATTCAAATAAAAAACTCATTCCTAAAGGGATTTTATTTGTTTATTTTGTTAAATAGAGAAGTCCTAACTCAAAGCACTAAAAATATCCATTTTTTTCTAAGGCCACCTGCCATGTTTCTGACACTTTCCTTAGGGCTGTGCCATTTGTGCAGTTTTGCTTTATTTTATAAAGCAAGCAACATTCTTCCACACACTTATCAAGAAACTGTCCTTTTACTCATCTTTTACTCTTTAAATCAAGAACACAGGGCTTGGAAAACAATCCATAGTAATTCCAATGAGGTCAATAGATTGGAATAAAAACAATGAGATTCTCTCCACTTTATTGACTTAAAATTGCTTTGTAGTCTCAAGGAATTTGCCCTCACAGATATTTGATGTGTTTTCTTATCATACAATGGCGACAGTGCTAGATAAATAATATCAATGGGTTTAGTGAAAATTTTTCTGAAAATTTTATAGTGCTTCATTGAAAAAAAGTCACTGAAAAACATAGAAATATTAAAACCAGGTCTGTGTAATTGAAATAAATGACATCTTAAAGAATTAGTTACTCTGGCTATTTTTTTCCCCTGTGTTGGGGATGGAACCCAGGGTCTCCTGTATGCTCTTCCACTGAGCTAAACCCTGCAGCCCCTACTTTGTCCATTTTAATGCTGAACTAATTGCAGTGAAGAATAAAAACTTAAATTCGCCTTTTTAAATAGGAATTTGGGTTCTGTGATGTGACTATAATATCTGTTATTTTTTAATGCACAACCTTTTAGGGTTTCAATAAAAATAATGATGTAGCCCAAATACTTTTAACACTATGTTGCTTTTTACATTCTTAAAAACCTAAAGAACAAGTCTTATTATTTAATTATTGTAATTTCCAATTTTCATGCCTACTTTTGTTCTTATCTCCAATAAAATTGAAAGGGAGCTTCAAAATCCATAACATGGCATTTTTTATGCCATGAATGCTCAGAGAAAAGGCACTTCAACACTGAGAAACTCAAATGAAAACTTTAAATTGTTATGTAGTACATCACATTATATTAGCTATGTCAATAAAGCAAGCCAGCTGTTACTGTCTTTATGTAAAGCACATTTTTCTTTTAGTTTTTTAGCTAAGCTTATAAAAGATATCAATTCAATTGTAACACTAAATGAATAAGTAAATTAATATTGTTAGTAAGTTCAAGGTGAAATTCTTTTGATGTATCTAGGGAATCAGAAGAATATCACTTTGTAACTTCCTTTTCTAGATAAATAATTCTGACATCTTTGTATGTTTAGTTAGCACTGGCATTTCAGCCAATATTGATCAAAGAAGCTAATTTGGCTATTTTTAAACTCTTATCTCTATATTAGTTTCACCACAACCCCACAGCATATTTTAAACATTTTTAAGATTAATGAGATCTATTATTCCCAGAGCACTTTTCAAATGCATTCATTTTTCCTCTCAAATTATTTTTCCATTTGTGTCTATGTAAATTGAAGGAAACCATTTTTATTTAAAAACAGAGCTGCACATTTCTATTTCATTCTATCCTCTTTGAAAATAGGGTAAAGTTATATTGCTGTTTAATATAACCATAGACCTCCAAGTTGAATTGACAAGTACTTGACTATGAGTTAGGTTTTTCCTAAAGAATAGAGGTTAGTAAAATGCTATCATGCCCAAATACATTCCTTTCATCTCATTTACCAGATGGTACCTGTGCCATTGACTGTCATTAATAATTTTTATCACTGCAGTCATAGTGGTCTTAAGCGCAAAAGGTTAAACATCATATATTATGTGACAGGATCTAAATAAATTTGTGTAGCCTCAATACACTCTTCTGCTCTCTGCTTAATGAAGCATAAAAATAAGGTAATAGACACTTACAGCATGCAAAAATTTTAACCTGCCTTTCATAGCAGAAGTTATTGAAACTAAAGGTGTGTTAACAGGGGGAATGGGTCATGTTATGGATTAGCTACCTAAAACTCACATGGGATACCAGTGAATATTTCATAGGGTAATCATATAATTCTTCCAATTCTGGCATTTATTTTTTTAATAGATATATTTTTAGTTGTGGATGAACCTTTATTTTTATTTACTTATTTTTGTGTGGTGCCAAGAATTGAACCCAGTGCCTCACACATGCTAGGCAAGCACTCTACCACTGAGCCACAACCCCAGCCCCTGAACACTTTTGACTACTACAGGCATAGTTTAAGTTTTTCCCAAGCAAACAGATACATTATCCAGGTATATGTGTCATATTTTTGGCAGTAAAGAATTATTTATTACTACTAATAAGAAAAAAATTGAGCTATTTCATCAATAGCTAACCTAACATGTGTCAAATCATGTCATCAACACCGAGGGACACATCTCAGTTGAACTGGAACTGTAAGTTTGTTACAATTTTATATAAGGAACATTATGAGATTTCTTTAATTCTCATTTCCTGACTTCTTTACTGAACTGTATTTCTATATCACTTCTGAAGGCATAGTTTTTTTTCCTCATTGTATCATTAAAATAAATCAATTGAACCCTACCCTTGTACAATAATTTTTAAATTTTAACTCTTGAAAATCTCACTCTAGGCACTAGTTGGCCTTCTGACTAAATTCAAGCCTAAAAATCATGCTCTAATATGTTCAATAATACCTATTCACAAATTTAATGGGTGGGTTCTTCACAGGAAGTGGCTTTATAATTTTTATAGCTGCTCTGTTCAACATAAAGGATTACCAAAAAAAAAAAAAAAAAAACAACTCCTTTATAAATCCCGAATGCCTTTTGCAAACCAGAATTTACATACACTAAATTTATTTTTAAAACATTTCAATTTTGCCATTATAAAGAAACAGAAATATGCCAAAGTCAAGTAGGTCATTTCTTATTAACTGTGTACAATGTTTGCATTGCAAAGTTATCTTAGCTACCTGGCCATCTGGAACATTTCTGGGCCATGAATTTCTCCCTGGACAAGAAAATTTTTCTTACTGAGAGAGGTTGTAAATAAGAATCTGAGAACTTACTATGATGTTATAGATATGCTAAAGTCTCTATTTGCCTAAATATTGTCCTATTATCAGAAATTGCATTCCAGCCTATTTATGGGTACATGATCTTTTAAAACTAAATTTAGCTTATGGAGGATTACTACTATATATATAAAAACTATCTTCCCAGGAACATTCCTTGTGATCTCAAAAGTTATTCCAAGAGGATTGGGGGTGTAGCTCAGGGGTAGATCATTTGCTGGGGATGCATGATCTTCTAGATTCAATCCCCAATGCTGGGAGCAGAAGGCTGTTATACCAATAAAAATAATGTATCAGGGCAAAGAAGTTTGAAAAACCCTTCCCTCACACATGATCCATCTCTGAGGGACTCATAATGCAGATATAGTATACTGAAGTTCCCAAGAAGACTTGACATAAAGAAACTTGTTTAATTTTATTTATACAAGTGTTTTTTAAAAGAATTTGCCAAAAGGTACATCTTTCATGGAAGATTTTAGGATATCCAAGAAATTATGTATTCACACTACACCGTTGGGGAATTTTTTTATAAAATAGTTAAGAAGGAACTGTAGTAAGAAAAAGCAGAAAAGGAGGACTCCAAATATGGGAGATGTTGATGTGACTAACCTTGGATTTTTGTCAGTCAATAAGAGAGTAATTGCTTTCACTTGGGGAATTCTTTAACTTGGTTTCCTAAGGAGCATGATGAATAAAGCAATTAATAATTGAAAAACCCTAATAATAATTCGATTGTTAGTATAAAATAAATCTTTCATAACATAATGTTATTATATGATAAGAATATCAGTGCCTAATCCTGTCAATGTTAAAAAAGAGGTAATATACACAAGGAAATATTAATAAAGATAATGTTAAAATTGGCAGAGGGGAAAACTCAACATTTTCATTTCTCCTCTTTAATATCATTTTGAACAATAAGAGATGACTTTAGTTGTAGGTTAAAAAAATTGGTCAAATTTTGTCAATATCTTATTTTCAAACTAATAGATTCTAATACATTTTTTTCACTGCTCTGGAGATCAAAGTTACTCTCTTACTAAGCTATCTCCCCCACTCTTTTTATTTTTATATTTTTGAGAGAAGATCTTGCTAAGTTGCCCAGGCTTGTCTAGAAATTG
Source organism: Marmota monax (assembly GCF_021218885.2). NCBI lineage: Eukaryota > Metazoa > Chordata > Mammalia > Rodentia > Sciuridae > Marmota > Marmota monax. The sequence continues at coordinate 11,555,465 of NW_026693245.1, forward strand.
AGATGTTCCTACCTCAGCTTCCAAGTAGGTGGGGTTTCAGGTGTGTGTACCACAGAGCTCAATTTAAATTTTTATTATTATCCTTGTATACAGAAGAGAAAAATAAGAAATGGTGTCTTCTTCATGAAAACTCAACAAACAATTGGCCCAATTGCTTCAGGTTTGATATATTTGGTTAAAATTATAAGCTTTTCCCTGCTACATCATGTATTTTTATAATTTGTTTATTTTTAGCTACATTTTGACCTCATTGGGAATGAGATTTTTCCCATAATTTCTGTATTTTAAACACAATATAACTTGCATATTTTCTTTGAGATTGACCATAATTCTTTTCACACACAAGATTTTTGAAAATATATTAATTAATTTATGTATTTACAATTAGATAAAATAATTTGGTTTTCATTGCTATTCCTGAATGCATTTATAAAACCCCACTTGCAAATATGATTCTAATTTATTTTTCGATTTATTTCCTTAAAGTAAAACAAAATTCTCAACCGTTGCCAACATCATTTTAGCTTAACATGTGTGTGCGCGCGCGTGTGTGTGTGTTTGTGTGTGTGTGTGTTTGTGTGTGTGTGTTCATTTGTTCCTGGGGAAGCAAAAACCTAAGAGAAATATATCAGTTTCTAGAAAATTTGAAAGTAATTCTATTTCTTTAACAGTATGGATAGGAAATTTGCATTTGAAAGACAATTTACTTCAACTCCAAGTATATGGTTTGAACAAAACTGAAAATGCGGGTGCTCCTCTTGTGCCTATTTCAGTCATTTACCTAGACTTACAACTAACCTATATTGAAAATATTATCATATAATATTAAATACAAATTTAACATTATATTTACTATTAAATATAATACTTAATAAATAAATATGTTTTAGCTTAAAATTCTAAACCTTTGTCAGTTACTACAATTTCATTTTTTTTCTCTTCTGATACTGAGGGTTGACCCCAGGCCCTCGTGCATGCTAGGCCAGGCAAACGCTGTACCCAGGAACCACATCCCCAGCTTTACAATTTCACTTCTGAATTTGAATTATACTACCAATACATTACTATATATGATATAGTAGCATAGAATTCCAATGCTTGACTTAATATGTAGAGATTCTTCAACCAAAATTGATTCCATTATTTTGATTATCTTCAATACTTATTTGCTTGATAATAATTTTTATTAAATTGAAAGATACTTCCCTCCTAAATAAACTATTATGTCACCTAAACAGTTTTTTTTTTTTTTTTTTTGGTAACCTAGGCTAGCTAGTATTGCATCTATAATCAGAGATACAGACCAAGATACTCACTGGAGCACTCTCTGAGAAAAGGAACATACCACGCCCCATTAATTACTCAGAGTATAGCAGTGGTTTCCTCTTCTCAGTATGTATCCTCCACATCCCCAGGCTTGAGTCATTACGATAGCTATGCTGAGCTAGTCTGTACAAGTTAGTGAAAATTGATTGTTAAAATTTCAAGAATTGTGCAAGCCAGTAGTTAAACACAACCATTATTAAAAATCAAATCATAATTTTAAAACGTAACAAACACTCATAATTTATGATTATCTAATTATTTTTCTACTACATTTTATTATTATCTCTTTCTTCAGGTCATTTTTATCTCTTTCTCATCTGTATGATAGAAATACAATGGCATGTGGCTGTAAATCTCTTTCCAGCTCCATATTCTCCAGAGTGACATCACTCTGGTGTCTTACTATCAGTCATGGTGAAAGTATTCACATCAAATAATCAGCAAATGCTGATTCATTTTATTCCTGATTCGGTCAGGATCCTCAGCACCTCACAAGAAGCTTGTTTTTACATTTACCAGTGAAAGATGAGCTATGTCCTCATCTAATTCTCTGTCCACACTCCTCTCCGGGCTACGGCATCACTTGCTAAGACTTTTCATTTCTTTAGCTCTTAAAATATTTAAAACATCTTCCCTGTAGTTACAAAGTTCTCAAAATTCACATACTCCTATGTTTTCCCATTTTCTTTTGGTTTAGTGATGCCATGTGAATTATATAATAAGTTGATAGGCCAGTGAAACTTGGGCATGTCTGACCACAGGATCACAACTTTAATATTTTGCTGCCATAGATCCCAGGGGAGTATACAAGAAAGGCACTGTGCATTTCATTTCATCTAGGCCTGTTGCCTGATTTCTTGTATTCATTTCTTGATTCATTATAGGCCTAGAAAACAGAATTTATTCTAACTTTTGTGTTTGGGTTAAAATATCTAATCATTCCATACTTCTTAGAAGAGATTGCTACATAAGTTTGTTACTTTGTCTCATCCTAGAAGTGAAGTTATTGTACCTTTATTGATCATGGAAATCAACTTTGTTTTATATACGAAGGTATTATAAGGCTGATCCCCAGAGGTAAAATCTGTGTATCCTATTCGATTAAATTCCAAACATTGATGAACCATGATATTATATTCCAACACTGTGTATGGAAGTTTAACTTTTTAATTTGAATGCACTAATATAATTAAATTGTGGCAATTCACAGAGATGCTTTCCATTATAAAAGTTAATAAGGCATAAAGGAGTGTTAGAATAAAGCATAAATCTAAGCATAGTGTAGACTAGAATCTCTTTCAAATCAAGGAAAAACAAAGTAGATTCCACAGGTTTTTGTTTATGGAAGAGTTACCTTACAAACCTTAAAAATACACCGACTATCCTATGCACAGAATTGTCACTAACCATATTAACTTACCTGAGCACCTTATGAAAATGCATCTATTTTTAGTCATGCGTATTTTCATTAGGTTAAAATGTCTATAATGTAAAAACAGTCTGATAATGTTACAAATCCAAAGGCCTAAAGCAAGAATGAATCTTAAATCCCAGAGGCCTATAACAAACATGAGTTCAGCCTTAATGCCCTCAATCCTGTATTGCTCAACTTTCAACCTTCCACTGCCTGTCATCCTGTTGCCTATTATAGCTCTTAGCAATTATGTCACTTTGGGATTTAAGAGGAAGAGAAGATAAAAGTAGTATAAAGTTAATGGAAGAGAAAAATTAAGAAAGGCAGCGAGGCCACCTATTTGCTTGTCAAAGAAGAAATTTGACAGTTAAATTTCAGATCCTTCCCTTCCTTTGTTCTGCAATATAAGAAAAACTCCAGCAACATTTCTCAGATTGTTCTTCTGCTGTCTTCAAGTTCATTCGATCAATGAGAGGCTGGCAGGCAAGAAGAAGAAAAAAATCTAGAATATTTCTTCTCCTTTCTTTCCTCACCCAAAAATGTAGGGTCATTTCAATCAGTGGATACATTTGTTCCATGATCTCAATTTTCTGACAGTGACCACCATGCTTCTAGTTTGTGCCAGAAGATCACCGTTCTGAACTTCAGGAAATCCATTTTTTCTCTGGGTTTCTCCAACCTTTGGGTAGTAAGTAGTGACTTCCTGCTATTGCTAATATCTAGGTTGTCTCCCCACTTCCCAATTGGCTTCTGAGCTATTCCATCAGTTGGTTAGTGAATAATTTCCATTAGATTCCTTTTCTTTGAAAGGCCTAAAGGGATTTTTTTCATTCCTGAGTGGACCATGACTGACACAGAAAGGAATACTGGAAGAGGGAGAAATAAGAATGAGTCAACTATTTTCATTTCTAGGTAATTAGGGTTCTTGCCATTATGGGTGTGGAAAGAGGCAGGAGAAACACAGAACAAGGATAGCTATGAACACTTATTGAGCACCTTTGGTGTGTAAGTGCTTTATTATCATTTCATACTCACAGACAAGGAAACTGGTGTTTAGAGAGATTGGGTTATCATTATAGATCACACTGCTATTCTATGGCTGAACAGGAATTTGAATTCAGGAATAATTCCAAAGCTTTCATACTGAAATATGTTTCCCCCCAGGAAGACATAAAATTATAGTTCAGAAATAGTTCTGGAAGAATTGAGGGGACTAAGACATTAAAGTAGTAGATGTCAAATAACCCAAGATCTAGGTGATTGTCATAGCCACACTAAGCTCAGCTGATAAATCAAAACTAGTACATCTTTATAGTTTGTGATTTTTCTCAGCTGATACCCTTCTAGGATTTGTGATGGCAAATGGAGAAACAGTCATGGGGATAAAGATGTTCATTAAAAACAAATGCTATTTTATAGTTGTTTTTACGAAATTCAGTTAGGGGCTTTCTGTTTAGAAGGGTAATTTTATTTGAGAATCTTTTGTCCTTGCTCCATGGCAAAGATGTTATCAACAATGTTGTGCTTTGTAGAGATGTCCTCTAAGCAGAACACACAAAGCAATGCTCTTGGGTAGAAGGGACAACAAAAATCCATCCTTACATGTCTATATCCACTCCCTTAAGGTTGTCCAGAACCTGATTACTCCACAATCTCTTCAGACATCCATATCCACGTGATTTCTGGATGTATTTGGGTTTCCTTGTATGAAACTAAGTCAGCATAGCCTTAGCTCACCATATTTATCTGAATATCATCAGGCTTTTGCTTCTGTCATCCTTATTTCAGGCCACACAATACATACCACTTTTCTCCCCTTGACAGCTCCAGCCAATCATCCTAAACACCGCACTTTTTCTCAGTCTCCACATTCAGCCAGGCTCCACATCCTGTTAAAATCAAATAAGTCCCTCCAAAATCTACCTTTCTTCATTCATTTAATATTTGACTGTCCCTTGCCAAGACTGGTGCTCAGTGCTGAGAATACTGAAATGAACCAGGTGGGCCAAAGGAGATACTAATCCATCATTTGTTCCTTTTTATTAAGTCTCAGGTCCTTTCTCACCTGGATCACAAGATTAATTTATTTACTATTTGGGCTCTCTCTCTCCCTCTTGTTCCCTACCCAACACACCTACGCCCTCAGAATTAATTTTATAAATCTGTAATACAGTACCATCTTCTCCTGAAGAATGTGTGTATGTGTGTGTGTGTTGTGTGTGTGTGTTGTGTGTGTTTCTTATGGTGTTAGGGGTTGGACCCTGGGCCTCATGCATTCTAGGCAAGTGCTTTGCTGTTGAGCTTTACCCCAACCCCTAGCTCTGAACAGCCTTCAAGATACAGCCTAAATGCCTTGGGATGCATATGAGACACATTACATCTGTCTCTTCAGTTTTACCTATGATACTTCAGACTAACACACTACTTCTACTATGAATGCTTTCTTCCTTCTTCTTCTGAACATGCTGTTTCCCCTACTTACAATACCCTTTCCCATCTGTTACTTCTATTTAACCTCACTGATTTTTCAAAATCTAATGCAAAGAATTTCCTGCTCTGGAATCTATTGTGAGTCCTCTCCTTGCCTGCAGCTTTTTCCTCAGGATTCCTTTCCCTGTTCTGAGTTCTCCCAACAACCAGTACGTACCTTCATCATCATATCACAGCACTTACCAGACTAAGAGGCAAATCTACTGTTTCCACCACTCCATTGTGACTTCCTGTAGGGCAGGTAGAGGCTCAGATTCACTCTACATTGCCAGTGACAGGCCCTGTATCTGATTCAGCTTAGGCTAGGCTGACTTAGTTTCAGACATGGACACCCAAATACATCCAGAAAACATTAGTAGACAATGATGGGTAAGCATGTTCTGAAACCATAAAAAAATAAATAAACAAACATAATACTACAGTGTGAATCTCAAAAGGAAGACCATTTCTCACTCTTTGCAAATTCTTTTCAAGTTTTCTCTGCTAGCAAAAAATAAGATTCTACTTTTGGATACCTAGTTTTTACTGAATTTTCTTCAGCTATTACTATAAACCATTTAACAAGGCTGACTTTGTGTACATGGCTAGAGAACACTGGCCAACAAAGTTAATGTAAGACTGGTAAAATGCTCATGACAAATTTGATTTTGAATAACAAATAATGCAAAGTGCAGAGGTTGTAACAATTTGAGAAAAATTTAAGTGTACAACTACCATTTCTGTACTACCCTGTGTAAGACCAAATGTAAATATAGTCTTAATCCACAAGATAGTATTTTCCTTCTAGTGGAATTACAATTGAACAAAGAAATTATTTACATCTTATGAAGGTCACTATAAGTTCAGAGTAACAGGATGAGCAGCTTTTCTTTACACCTGTTAAAGAGTACAGTGTACTGAAAGAGAAAACCATATCAGATTTGCCTCTTGGATAATTTAACAGTTTAAAAATTGGACCCTGAAACATAATTTGGTTCCCATACCTCTTTCTCAACCACCAAAACCCAAAAAGAAAATAAAATGACTTGCTTTTAAAGCATTTCCTACTACTGGAATTATGTCCTACTATTGCCAGCGGCACTGGAAGTGTTTAGGCAAGTTTAAGCTGAGTAATACATTTAGATGATATGCATATTATAAAGCATAGAATTTTGCTCATGATAAGATAAACTTCCTGTGTCTTTTGACACCTAATTACAGAGGTCTGTTTATACAGGATTAATTTGCCTTTCGGTTCTAAGTTAAAAGAGTTTTAAGGAAATACTTAAGGGAGAATTTGTTTTGGGATTTAGTGGAGGCCAGTAGTTTAGTTGAAATAAATAGCATTTTTGTTATAATCTTCTCAAGAAAGTTTATAATTCAGAAATTGAAGACTGACTTCCTAGAAGCTATGTTTATAAATACCAAAGAGCTAACTTTCTAGTATGCCTCTGTACCTAATGTCACGCCAAACAGTCCCAAGAATCGACTACAGAATGAGATGTGCCGTGATGCATTTTACTAAAGACAGAGACCACTATTTCTGTTTTTTCATACTCTTTATTGCCAACAGTTTAAAATGGTCAACATAAAAAAAAAAAAAAAACATTTCATAATAAATACTGCTCTTTGGGCTGTAATAAATAAAAAGTTTATTAACAAGGAATGCACTTTTCCAGCCACAAGTGTATTCAAAAATAAACAAACAAAAAAAAATTATATATGGCCATAGTTCACAGTTAAGCAGCCAAAAGCTGCTCTGATTACAGCCTTTAAACAACATGGGAGCTTCCTCCCTTCTCCCTCCCCTTCAGGAAGTATATTCACAGTTCCAAGTCCTCTGGCTGAAATGCTCTCAACAGAGAGAAGTTAAGAGTCAATGCATCTTTCTGCAAAATTGACTGAAAAACCTTTTACAACAGGTATCTCAAGGAAACTGCATTCTGATTCTCTCTTGGATTGTCCAAAGTCAAGAAGTGTTTGCCTCAGCCTGGTCTGGTTCCACACAGTCCAGTAGGCCACAGAGGAATTGTTTTCGTACCACCACCTGTCCATCTTTTTCAACATACTCTAGATCATTCTACTGGCTTCCCCATCGATCTCACAGTGGAAAAGAGGAGTCCCATAGGGTCCATTGGAAATGTCTTTCTTTCAGTTACATCTCTGTAAGAGCATGTTCAGGGCATATTCCATTCGATTTTTTAATTCTAATGAACAGCCAGACATCAGCAGAGTTGTCAGTCTGAAAGTTGTAGATATCCTATCTTCATTGATATAAGTGAGAAGGTATTCTTCATTTTGGCTACAGATGATTATTTTTGTATGGTCATGATAGAAATTCACCTTAAAAAATAAACACAGATGTTAGATATCTCTAAATATTCAAGAATTAGAAAAGTTTAGTCAAAAATTAAACTGGTTAGGTAAATACCAACTTTTTTTAAGGACCTGAACATGTACTTCTATAAAGGGTTCATTTACCTGAAAGGTGCCATCATTAAAAAGCATCATTAAGGCTTTATCAGATTTTAGCCACTGAAGGAGGTAGAGCCGAGGTCTTCGAATATCAGTAACACTAGGGATATCCCCACCCTAGAAAAGATTAGAAGAGGGTGTTAATACATATGAAAATTTTGCAAGGTAAATTCTATTCTTCTAAGATGACTCTCAAATTTAAGTAAACATCCAAATGGCCTGAAGATTCCTGGTTCCACTTCCCAGAGATTCTGATTCAGTAGATCTAGGACAGTGAGAATCTCTATATTTCTATCAAGCAGTAAGTAATGCAGATGCTACCGGTTTGTGGACTACTTCAAATATCACTGCTTAAAAGCACAGTACTTACATCCATGAGGTTCTCCTCCATGTAATGAGAAAAGTATTTCAGCACCGTCACTTGACTAATGAATTGTTCAGGGGCATCTGTTGCTGGAAAAACAGAGCACTGGCCAAGCTCTGCATAATAGTGAACTGTTCTAAAAATCAGGAAAAAAAGAAAAGGAAAAAAACAGAAGCAGTTAGTCACTGTTTTCAGATTTCTTTAGTGTTAAGACTAGACAAAAAAATCAGTCTTCATTAATTGGATGCACTTACTTTTTGTCTGGAAGGAGGCTCATGTGAGCACCATTGTTGAAAAGGACACCTACAGTGTGGTCTGAGAGTTGGTATCCAAAGCCATATTTGTTAGAGTAATCGACCCATTTGGTGACCCACTGAAATGACGTGCTCAATTGCTCTTTGGGAATGCAGTCAGCTTCTGGCATGTTTTCCAGACATCCTCGAAGGACTCTTGCCACCGTGTCTGCAACACTTCCCATCGTGCTGTCTTCAAGGCCTGAAAAGTTAGAGAGAGATAAGTCACAAAACCTTTAACAATAACACCTTGGGCTCTGGTAGTTTCTAAGTTTCCTTTCACTAACTAATTTTAAATACACAGGACTCAGGGTTATTCCCTATCTTTTCCCAATTCCTCTAATCTGCTTCTTCTATGTTAAATTCAGCTACAAAATACATTGACTTCAGTTACTTAGAAGTTAGCACTGTAGTTTTATTATTTAAAATATAATAAACAACCACTTACATTCACTGCTACTGCTGCAGCTGCCAAGCGTCCCTCTCACTATCATCCGAATAGCATCTCCAATCTGCTGCTTGTTTTCTACTGCGGGGGTTCCAGATTTGGCAACTGTAGTGGTAGGCGGCTGGAGCTCCTTAAAAAAGAGAAGAGTCATGCAATAAGTCAAGTATCTAAATCAATTAAAGGTTGAAATTCCAGGTTAGGATGACATTGTGGCAATTGCTGGAAAAGCTCATCAAAAAGCAATGGACACAAGCCAGATAAAAGATATGGCAGTAACTCAACTGCATGCATTGTTAAACTAAAAGATATTATCTTTCCTTTCAAAAGTTAGAAAAAAATCTTAAGTAAATATGACATGCTTGAGCCACAACAAGTGCCAGTTGAAAAGAGTGGAAATGACTTAGAGTGTTTATATATATTTCATTCTTTCCCAACATACCTCATCTGTCCTATGTTTGCTGGGTTGCTGAGTTATTGAAGTCTTTTTCAAATCATGCCTAAGCTTGTAAATTTCTTCATCTTCTTTAGACACTCTATCTGTAAATCAAGGGAAAAAATTAAGAGGGTCAGTCTATTTTAACAAGGTAGGAACCAAGCTAGCCATATTTCCTGCCTGTGTATTGTTAATTAGCTTATGAGCATCCAAGGCAAAAACAACATTTTATCATTGCCATCAAATGCAATCATGCAGGAAGCACATTTTAGTGTTTACAAAACAAAATGCTATTTAATCACGACTCAAGGTGTGGATTTATTATGCCATAAATGTCAAAGGTCAATAGTATACAAACATACTGACTGAATTATACTCCCATGAAAGTCGCTTTAACACATTTATCAAATTTAGATGTAATATTGAATACAGAAAGGGGGAGAAGTCTTATAACTTACTGTGAGTGTCAATATATCTTGCTTTGTCCTTTTTGCCACCAAAAAGAGCAGCAGCAGCTTTCTTAAAGAAATTCTTAGCTGGGCTTGATAAATGGAAATCTGGAACAGTATGACAACAGCTGGAAGAAAGTCTGTCTGGAGTGAAACCCTGTGGAGTATTAGAAAAGACCTCAGTAACCTTTCAGGTAAGTGGCATCAATAACATGTAACAGAAAATACATAAGACAGTGAGTGTACCAACCTGCAAAAAAAAGTCATGTCGAATGATGTCATCTAAACTGGGACGATCCTCTGGGTTTTTGGACAACATGCTAGCTATTAGGTGCTTAGCAGGAGCCAGCAATGAAGATGGCATTGTATACCTGGCTTCTCTTATACACCTGTAAGTTTCTTTCAGGTTTGTAGTTTCAAATGGGGGTCTTCCTAGCAGCATTGTGTACCTGTGTGAAAAGAAACATCTTTAGGAATGCTCCTAAAGGAGCTCTTTAAACATTAAAATCTAAACCACAGTTGCTTTTTAATCATTCTGGTGCATTTACTTACATCACACAGCCTAAGGCCCAAATGTCTGATTCACAGCCATGTCCTTGTTTGTTAAGGACTTCAGGAGAAAGATAATTTGGGGTACCACATATTGTTCTGGAAAAACAAAATATGGAAATATTGTTAAGAAATATTCCATTGTTAAACTTATTTCTCTGAATTAACTCAATGGGGAATAAAACCTTAAAAGGACTATATTAAATTTCTATTTGATATTTAAACAACTGACATTTAATCAAGTGATGTTGGTAATTTTTTTAATATCAGTATAATTTTTGCAGTCCACATGACCAAGTATTTTTAGTGAAATGAGAACAGGGACAGTGTGACATTTTTGTACATTTCAGGAAAATATAAGACTTTTCTGTTTTCTTTAATTATCAGCTTATAGGCATATGATACCCTGTCTAATCCATAGTGAGCCCTTAATAATTCTTTCAATAAATTAACATTATTGTGGTTTACAAATTTTAATAGCCTTTTCTGAAATATTAATTGGAAAATCATAAAAGCATATTTGGTCCCCATGAAATGCTAATAGGATAAGTCTGATTGATTGATTCCTACCTCCTTCTGTGTTCCAAAGGTTCCAGCCTGGCTGCCAAACCAAAGTCTCCAACTTTCAGTTCCATGGCTTCGTTAATAAAAAAGTTCCCTAGATGATAAACAAAAGAAAACGTTAATCCCCTTGAAAAGATGTTCTAATCAAGCACACACACATCTGCTTTGGAGGTAGCCAGCCAGTTGTTCAATTAAGTCATCCATTCATGGGTGGCTTACATAGGCTAGATCCCAATTAAGAACACTTGTAGGTAAAATGAAGAATAGCACCTCTAACTTCAAGGTCTATATTGAAGTCAAAAGCTTACCAAGTTTGAGATCTCTGTGCAAGATTTCTTGTTCATGAAGGTACTTCAGTCCAGACACAATCTGCCTGAGGTAGTATCGAACTTCTGGCTCTGTCAACACCTTTCTTGCTTTTAAGATATGAGCCATCGACTAGGAAGAGAAGGAAAAAAAGAGGATCTGTCAAAGAAAGTTACCAAAATCAGTCATTTCCCTTTGCAGGATGAATGATTAAAGTGGTATAATAATTAAATTCCACAGTTAAAATCCCCAGGTAAAATGCAACTTGAATATCAATCACATCAGTTTTCAAGAAATAAAGGTACTGAAAAGGAGTTAGCTCTTACCCTTCTACTACAGTATTCCAAGAGAATGTAAATGTTTTCTTTGTCTTCAAAGTAGTGGTAAAACTGCACTACATGCTTATGATGAAGAATTCTGTGAAGCTCTATTTCTTTGTCAATCTAAAAGAAAGAGCAAGATAAGGCTTATTAGCCTCCCGTCATCTCTGAACAGCATTGCTTACACATGCAGAAGACATTTTCCTAACAGGGTAGGGCCATCCCAGCACACAAAGAAAATACTTTGCTCAACAGTCATACACACCTTTTCCCTTTGATGAGGTTTAGCTACTCTGCTATGAGGAATAATTTTTGCAGCGTAGACTTTATTGTTTGTCAAATCTGTCATTTCATAACATTTTGCAAAGCCACCCTGAAAGGAAACAAAGCCGAGATGGAATTGAGCATGGCAGAAAAAATGGAGGGCCGAGGTTTAAAATAAATAAATAATTAATTAATTAGATGGATAAATTTAAAAATAAAAACAGGGGAAATGTGGGGAATAGAGGGTGGACAGAAATGCAGTCCACTTTATTAAAGGTCCTTCACGAAGGGAAATGCAGTCCTGAAAACAGTCCAAACAGTTTCTCTTCTTCCTTTACAAAGCAGAGCTTTATGGAGGGGGGTTGGGATGGGGAAAGATGAAAAAAATAATGTCTTAAGTGACATGTCAGAAAAATTCTCTGGGGAGCAGGTGCAGGGACTAGGTCCGGCAGAGAAAGACCTTGCTCCTAGACTTGAGATGAATGTTTTGAGGCCGCGGGAGGCACACACATCCTCGGCTGCTGATGAGTAGCCGATCCTAAGCGCACAAAAGCTAGAGGAGGGCAGGTGAGAGGACCCTGTGGCTCTGGGACCAGATCCCCGAGGAGCGACGGGAGCGGGGACGCGCGATCCTTCCCGCCTCGGGTTTGCCCAGGCAGCACTCCCTCCCGCCCGGCAGTCTGGCGCCCGCCGCTCATCACCTTTCCCAGCACTTTGCCCCGGCAGTAGCGCTTCCCCGTCGTGGGGTCGACGATAATCCGCGAGATCTCGGGTCCCGAGTGCGAGTGGTGGTGGTGGTGGTGCGAGGCCGCCGGGGGCACCTGGGCCTGGGGCTGCGGCTCCTCGGGGGGCTGCTGCGGCCGCTTCTTCTTCGAGTCCCCGCCGCAAGCCTTGCCCAGTGCCTGCTCACACATCTTGGAGCTGGCGGCTGGCTGGTAGGTGATAGTCCGCAAGAGCTCCATCGTCGCCTCTCTGCCCGGCACCGCCTGCCGCCGCCTCCGAGGCGAGAACACTCCTTCGAGTTGGCCCTGACCTTCCTCGAGCCCCAGTCCCTAGAACCAACCCGCGCCCGAAGCCCTCATCCACTTGTGCGAGTGAGAACGCCGGGCGAAGCCTTATATATGAGCCGGGAGAAAGGGGGCGGCACCCAAATCGGGATACGACGTCACGGACGACGCCCCGCCCATCGCCTGCCCTGGCGCTCCGGCCCTGGAGGAAGGTTCATGCCGGTCGCTCGGGTTCGCCTTCGGGACCGCGCTGCCGAGACGCGCGATCAGGGGGCGCTCGCACCGACCCGGAGGCCGGCAGAGGCGTCCGGCGGTTCGCGAACCGCCACTCCGTTCTTCGAATGCTCAGAGCTTTGGTGTTAAAAACAGAAACCAGAGGGGCGACGCCCGGCCCCTCCCCCTGCCCCGCCGCCGGGTGGCGGGGCGGTCGAGTTGACCGGAGCCGGTTGGCGGCTGATGTAAATGCCTCCCCCGTCCCGTCTTTCCTGACCTGCCCGCAACCTGACACCTGTGTCATTATGTGAGTGCCGGCGTCCATTGCACAGTCACGCGAGGCCGCACCTGGCCATCAGAAGACTTGGAGCTGCTGCCAGAAATTGTTGGGGTCTTGCTGGGGGCAGTGTGCAGGGTCATGCCAGTGAAAAGCCAGAGGGCAAAGAGCTGGACTTTCCGAGCTCAGTACGGTTTGTGAATGAGCGGGCACTCCACCTCGCAGACTGAGATCACGGGGGTCACCTGAGGTCCGTCTAGTCTCTTCCCATCACCTTTGAGCGCGATCCTCTGTCGGAGGTCAGCCCTTAACCTTGGAGAGGATTGCTGACTCCCCGGGAAACCTTGGTTCTCGGGTTGTCTAAAGACCCGAAAGCAAGGGCGCCATCCTGTGGAATTTCTGAGAAAAGCTGTTAGCGGTCTGGATAGGCAGCAGTAAAGGACAATGAGGGCTTTGTCAGTGATGGTAAAAGTGTGCCCCGTGCTAATTAGGATTTTGCAATCAAAGTCATCTATGACTTATTCAGAGTGGGCTATTAAAAGTGCGTGGTTCAAATGGCTCAGTAAGTCATGTATCAGCCCTGATGCCAAGAGAGTTAATTCATGTCTTCCAGAGGGGGGATTTGTAAGGTGAAAGGAACAGTCTAGGTGAAAGAGCTAAAACATGGCTTAATTTTTAGCTTCCAAATTTTGCAGTTCAGTTTTACTAACCTGGAAGTACACCTTTTCTTGTTTTCGCTCTGATAGAAGCAGTGTAAATATTGTAAATAAAAGACTCTTCAATATTTTGGAATGCCTTATGTAATCCTAAAACAATTCTGAAGGAAAAGTCTTGCTATTGTTGAAAAAGAAAAAAATAATTTTTCCCTCTGCCCACCTAAGTTCTGGCTGTAGCCCCAGAAACAGAACAGATTATAAGAAAAAAATAAGTTTATCGACATATATATCTCATATATGTGAAAAATACACAGAGAATAAATACCTCAGATATGGCTTAGAATTTGGGTTTAAATGCCACGATAGCTACAACAAACAGCAAGCCAAGGGAGCCACTAAAATTATGGTAAATAGGAGTGAGGTTTGTTATTTCTTTGTTAAGTCTCTGATTTAGAGTCATTTCTTCTTGGTATAAAGGAGATGCTCTTAAGAGTAGAGATTTCTTTTAATAAATGTGAATTTATCTTAAAAGTGATAATATGCCATTTTCAGGGCTTCTTCTGTGCCTGCCATTTCTTTAAATAATTATATCAAAATAATCCTGATTCCAGAAGTGTATCTTAGGTAACATATTCTGGTGTCCTGTGGTCATATCTTGAGGTAGCACATTCTGGTCTCCCACATTATTCCCATTTTACAAATGAGAAAACTGGAGCCTAGAGAATTGACGTAACTGTTCTCTATATTTTTCATAGATCAGCCAATCTATGTTAGTTTAAGAGCAATGAGAATCTTCTAATCTAGTTAAAACAGTTTTTGTTACTAGGTTCCAGAGAAATTTGGGATATCAGATTAGTAATCCACTAAAAGTACTTAGAATAATGGTCTATTCCAGTCCACTATCAAGTTTAGTTATATGGGGTATCAATCAAACATTTACAAAGACATTCTATTTCAAAACTTCTAACAGTGTGGGAAGGAGGCTTTATGGGCATTACGAAGTAGAAAGGAAAAGTCTTTTCTGTCACTTTCCTTTATGGTGCCTTACACAGTTCAGAGCAAGCCCAGACATGTTTGTCATAAGTGACAACAGACTTTAACCCCAAAATTATCAGGGCTTGAATAAAGGGAGGAGCTGGAAGTGGAAATGTAGAATTACATAAGCTTCCTCTTTATTCATGAATCTAAGGATGACCTTTGTTCTTCAGCTTTATTCAAATTTGCTTTAGTATTTGATAGACTATTTGACATTTTATGAATATGAAGGCACTTAATAAAATATTAGGCCTGTTTAAGTCTTATGGTGTCTCTTGTCTCTTACTGTGAAGATGTGATTTTTCGGGTTGTGGTGCCACCATGTGGAAAGAATGAAAATTGGGGTCTTTAGAATAAAAAGTAAAGAAATACATTTGCCGTTGGTATTAAAGCTTTAATTACAATTATCTCTTTTTAAATATATGGATTTAATGAAGAGATAGCCAAACATCCCAGTAAGACTTTATTTAAAATTTATAAGTTGTCTATAAAATTTATATAAAATTGTAAGGGATTAAAAATAGCAAAGTCACTTTTAAGAAAGATAAAAAAGACCTATATCAGCTATCCAGATCAAAAATGATGGTATAACAACTAAGAAAACAGTCAAAAAGTTTTTTTCTCTCACCTTGAAAGACAAACTGATCAAAGGAATAGATCCAGATATATATAGAACTTTGATATATCTTGGAGAAGTTATGATAAATTAATAAGGAAAGATGAAATTAGAATAAAATAACTTCCCCATATAATAAAATCACACAGAAATTCACATCTCATTGTATATTAGTTTTCTAGAGTGGACAAAACAAAATACCATAGATTGAGTATCTTAACATCAGAAATTAATTTTCTTACAATTCTAGATACTGCAAGTCAAAAATCACAGAGAAAACTGGAGCCTGGAGAATTTAGGTAACTGTTCTCTATATTTTTCATAGATCATCCAATCTATGTTAATTTCCTTACAATTCTAGATAATGCAAGTCAAAGATCACAGAAAAACTGGAGCAGATCTGGTCTCTCCTAAGACCTCTTTTCTTGGCTTTCAAATGGCAGCTGCCCTAGTGTCAGGTGGTCTTTTTGCTCTATGCACATATCCCTGGTGTCCCCTGGTATGTCCAAATTTCATCCTAAGGTGATGAAAGACTGAATTAGGGCCCATCTATATGAAGGCATTTAACCTTAATTATCCCTTTAAAGTCCCTATCTCCAAATAGAGTCACATTCTTAAGTACTGGGGATTAGGGATTTAACAAATCTGGGGAGACATAATTCATCCCATAATGTAAACCATATACCAAAAATCTTCAGATGGAAACAGGATTTAGGTATCAAGAGCAAGCTTTTAAAATATTAGTGAAAGATAGCCTGGCATGGTGGTGCACGCCTGTAATCCCAGCAGCTCCAGTGAGACAGGAATTCAAAGCCAGCCTTGGCAACCACCAGGTGCTAAGCAACTCAGTGAGACCCTGTCTCTAAATAAAATACACAGGGCTGGGGATGTGACTCAGTGGTTGAGTGTCCCCGAATTCAATCCCCAGTACCAAATAAATAAATAAATAGATAAATAAGATTAGTGGAAGATAAAGGAAACTAACTTTTTTTTTTTTATTATTTATTGATATGTGGTGCTGAGAATCGAACCCAGTGCCTCACACATGCCAGGCAAGCCCTCTGTCACTAAGCCATAGCCCCAGCCCGGAAACTAACTTTTTGAGCATACAGTAGAGAAAGACTTCTTAACATGCAAAAAGCTCAAACTATGACAAAAGGTTGGTAAATTTGATTAAATTAAAATGAAGGACTCTGATTCATTAAAAGACACCTTAAAGTTGAATAACAAAAGATAAACTATAAGGTGCTGGACGGTATTTGCATACTGCTAACAGGGAGGCATATTAAAATGTTAACACATTTACTTGAGTATTTGAGAGTTCATATATCAGACAGACCAGACTACAGGCATTTCAGCCCTCCACTCAGGGGACACAGGAGCAAGACATTTGATTCCTTGAAGTGGAAAGTCCCTAGTTTTTAGATGGTGATTTCTCATTGGTAGGAACTCTAGTGAGAGGTTAGGTGGCAGTTTCTGATTGGTTAAGCTTAAGTTTGTTTTCTGTTTACATCACAATTTCTTTTGCTTTAAGTAGGAACCTGAGGCACTAGAGCTCTCATCCTAATGACCTTCCAATTACCTTCTATATTTACAATATATATGGCCATAAAAATTAGTACAACATATAAATAGCTCCTAAAATTGATAAGGGAAAAAAATATTAGTTAAAGACAGAAATAAGCATTTCATGAAAGAACTACTTAAAGCCAATAAACACGATGAGAGTGTCCAAGTCACTAATTATTGGGAAATGCAAATAAAGACCATTTAAACTCAGTTCATAAAAATTAGGAAGCCTAACAATATCAAGTGTTAGAAAAGATAAAAATCAACAATTTATACAATTACATATGAGAGTAAATTAATCATTCTTATGTCCTAGAAGCCAGTAAGAGAAATGCCTACACATGTTTACCAGGAGAGACAAACAAGCATATATCATAGTTAGTAAATTGAAAAAAAATTTTAAAAGCAAGTACAACACAAATATCCATAGATAGGAGAATGTAATAACTCATGATATATACCAACAATGTGATATTATATAAAAACCAATAAATGACAGATACCTATAAAATATGAATGACTCTTGATAATGTTGAATTTTAAAAGGCAAATAAATGATGATTATTTATAAAATTTCAAAATGAAATGTATTTATTTTTTCATATATATATTTTTAATTGTAGATGGACACAATACTTTTTTTGTATGTATTTCTATGTGGTGCTAAGTGTCTCACATGTGCTAGCAAGGGCTCTACCACTGAGCTATAACCCCAGCCCTAAAATGTATTTCTTCAGACATGTATATGTATATGATTTTAAATTGTTTTTGGAAAAAAAAATAAAAATGTCAAGTACAAATTTTAGAAAAGAAAGAGGAAAGAATACATAGGTCCATGTATGTTACTGTCAATGACTGAGTTCCAGGGTTGGATTATGGGAATGTTCAAAAGGGACACGCTGCAGAGACCAGTGGTTACTATGCGATGAACCAAGGCCTATGGTTAGTCTTATAATGTGTACATTAAATCCAGGTTAAAGAAAATGAATTCTGATGAGCATATGATATAAAGGAAGTAACTGAATGGAAAGAACATTTTGATATATTACATTAATATATATAAAGTACATTGCTCAGAGGCTTTGAGGCCAAACTTGGACATAATAAGTCTGATTTGAAATATGTATCCTGAGTATCTTTGTCCATTCTTGCAGCTATAACAAAATACTTCAGATTGAATAATTTATGAATAACAGGAATTTATTACCAACCATTCTGGAAGCTAGAAATCCAAGATCAAGTTGCCCACAGATTCTGCTGAGGGTCTGTCTGTTCCTTACAGATGATACTTTCTTGTGGAGTCCTCCCCTGGCTGACAGAAGGGGCCAGGACATACTCCCTTTTACTTCTTTTATAAGGGCACTAGGCTTTAGGTAGGACTTAACTACTTTCCACAGGGTCCCACCTCTTAGCATTAACACATTGGATATTGTGTTTCAGTACATGAATTTGGAACACCAACATTTGCATCATAGCTCTAGACATTTGAGGCTTCAGTCTGAAAGGTGAAAGATCCAAATCTCATTTTATACGCATCACAATATATTTAATTGATTGGACATTTTAATTTAATATCTCTTTGAAAAATAGCTTAATATGTAATACAAGGTTAATTTTAGGATTTAAATTTTAAATATGTTAAGCATGTTTTATATGATGTTTATTTTGAACTACTGGCATATGGTGAAAGGATAAAAATCCTGCCAGTAATCTTTCATGAAGCTTTATATATACGGTTTTGAAATAGTTAACTAAAATTAATCTCCTTTCTTATTACTTTTATCCATTTATCTCTGTAGCTACTATCACCATATCTGTTTTCTACATATGGAAGTCGTGTTTGAGAGCAAAACTTTCCCCCATTTTCTGTTAAACAAACTGCAATTACTGATCTGTTGGAGTGGATTTAGATCTCCCTCTGCTGGTCCAAAATGGTAATGTCAATCAATGCTGTGTACTTAAAGGTTTAGAACACATTATTCTTTATGTCACTCTGTATAGCATCAACAGAAAAGATAATGCTACTTGTTAAAATCTTTCTTAGGGGCATGAGGACTTTATAAAGTCAATTTATTTATATTTCATAATGTTAAAATATTAAATGAATATGACACAAAAATAAGCTAAAATGTTTAGCTTATTCCTCATTCTTTTGCATTCTTTATTAAGATTTACATGGAAAATTTGTCTCATTCACATCTCTATTTTCTCACAGTATTGGGGGTTGAGTGCAGGGGTACACTACTATAACAGCAGTCCCTTACTGTAACAGTAAGTGCCCTTACTTGCTCTGCCACTGTGACTTATTTTTAAAAGGGACATGTTTCTCTTCCCCTTTCCCTTCCCCTCACTAATCTTGGAGGAAACAGGATTACCTTTCTTCTCCATCCTAGAGAGAATTATCTGTTCTTGAGCACACACCCACCACAGGAATGAATCAATTCCAACTTGGGGGATGGCATCAG
Organism: Marmota monax; assembly: GCF_021218885.2. Classification (NCBI taxonomy): domain Eukaryota; kingdom Metazoa; phylum Chordata; class Mammalia; order Rodentia; family Sciuridae; genus Marmota; species Marmota monax. Next base: position 11,574,977 of record NW_026693245.1, read on the forward strand.
AAGACTTACGAAAGAAATAGTCCCAAATTAACAAGTGAATTATGATTCTAGACAGAGAACACCTGAAATATAATCTGTGAAGCACCTCTTTAAAAACTCCCTGTTTCTCCTGATGGGCAGAATCACAGCCTTTGGGACAGGAGTCCCCTGCGTTTCTCCTTTGCTAGCAAAGCAATAAAGACTTCTTTTACCTTTGTCTCAACGCCATATCCATTTTAAAAATAAGTTGCAGTGCATTATTAAGTGCAGTATTAGGTTGGCATTAGGGACAAGAAACAAGCTTTTGTTAACACTGACTGCTCAGCTATGTCCTCAATCCTTTTCATTTTTATTTTTTTAAGGCAAGGTCTCGCTAACTTGCTCAGGCTGGCCTCGAATTTGGGATCCTCCTGCGTCAGCCTCTTGCATTGCTGGGATTATGGGTATGCACCATCACACGCAGCTTCTCTGTATTTTTATTTTTAAAGATCATCTTGTACTTTTGGAGTCTTGTAATTAGTCTATTCTCTACATATATATTTCTGACCTTTGTATTCATTTAAGAGCATTTTTTTCCAAATGTGCACTTGAAAGATTAAAAACAGGACAATTTTTTTTTCTTATACTATCCAGTTCATTTGAGTCTAGACTCTTCAGAGGGTTAACAATCTTCACAGTGAAATCACATTCACATGGAATTTTAGACATAAATGAACATCAACCAATGATTCTGTTGCCAAAAGCTCTGTCCTTGTCTCCAATGTCAATGCAATAATAAGAACATGGATTTTAGAAAAAGGAAAAAGATTTATTGCTCTGCTAGCAAAGGAGAAACAGTGGATTCCTATCTCAAGGATGGTGACTCTGCCCATCAAAACAAACAGGGGACTTTTAAAGAGGGATTCAAAGACTACATTCCTTGTGTTCTCTGTTGGAGTTGTAATTCACTTGTTAATTTGGAAGATAGCCATTTCTGAGATTGTCTGGTACCATTTCCTAATTCTAGATTACTTTGTACATATGGTGGGTATGTATAAGGAAAGATAAATCTAAGATGGGGAATAAATGTAATCATATTTCCCCTGAAATTAGGGAGGGGAAGAGATTAGAGAGGAAGAGAAAGAAATGTCTATTTAAAAAACTAAGTTGCAGAGGCAGAGCAGCTAGGGCTATATTCAAAGCATAAAGTGGACCACCGTTACATTCATGTGTTAGACAACTTTGTCACTGTGATCAAGATACCTGACAAGATCAATTAGAGGAAGGGAAGTTTATTCTGGCTCATGTTTTCAGAGGTTTAATCCATTGTCAGCCAGCTTCATTGCTTTGGGCCTGTGGTGAGGCAGAACACTATAGCAGAAAAGTGGAGTGGAAGAAAACTGCACAGTTTATGGCAGTCAGGAAACAGGGTGAGTGACAGGCAGGGACAAGATATATTCCTCAAGGTCATGCCCCCTGTAACTATATCCTCCCACTATGACCCACCTGCTAATAGTTTCCACCACTGCTTAGTCCTTCATCCAGCAATCAATAAATGATTCCACTGATGAGGGCTGAGCCCTCATGATCCAATCATTTCTCAAAAGCCCCAACAATAAGCACCTGAGACTTTGTGGAAAATTCCAGATAATAACCATACGGTTTATTAGATTTTTAGAACTATTGCAAAACACTGCTCTTAACAAAGAAGTTTAAATTATTAGACTTAAAAATGTACAGTATTTATCAAACTCACACTTGAAAAACAAAGAGTATAGAGTACACAGTAACAAAGAGCACTCCATCTCTCTGGATGGGTGTCTTGTTGACCAGTTCAACCAATGCCTGTCCACTTTTTTGTAACCTCAGGGACTTGTTCCCCAGGAACAAAGGAAGGCCCTGTGTGTGTAAAGTTTTTCTTTGTTTCAAATGTCCTATTCTCCAGTATGTTTTGTTTCTCCCTGTGAAATCTCTTCTGTAATAAGCAGGAGAATTACAACTGACATTTGCAAAAAATGCTTCAGACCTGCCACTCTAGAACAAACATTAGCATAGTCACACCTGTGCTCACCTAGCCATTATTGTTGATCTTATGTTCTTCTTCTCCTGCAAAATCAAGCTGTGTTGAAAACTGCAGGCACTCTTTAGAATGATGCATACTTTACATATAAGCTATAAGGATTTTTGACAAGTTATTTTGAGTCTCTCTCCATCTAGAAATGAGATAATAAACCCACCAAACAGGGTTGTTGTGAGGATTAAATTAAGCAATCTATGGAAAATACTTCACAAGTTCTTGGACTATAGCATGTTCAATAGATAGCAACTCTGAGGAATTTCGCATGGCAATGACTATATACTTTAGCCTTCCCTCTTTTTAATCCCAGAATTCCCCTGGAAGGAGAATGAAAAATTAAACCACAAGCTCTGTTTCAAGTGAAACTAAAGAAAGATTCTAAAATAGTGTAGGTTATCAGAAACAACGGTAGTTGCTCAAAAATTGTATTAAAAAGACTGTCTTAAGTAACAATTGGATCACACAGTAAAATGCAAACCTAAGCCTAAATTGCAAAATATGAAGAAACAAGAAAACAACACTGCTATCAGGATCTATGGTTTATAGCTGAAGCAGTGGCTAGCAATTAGGGCAGCTGTGCCCCTTCTCCCCAAGAGGACCTTTGACAATATCCAATGGCATTTTTGATTGTCACAACTGGGGAAGAGGTTACATTGGCATCTAGTAGGTAGACACCCCAGAGGCTGCTAAACATGCTGGAATGCACAACAAAGTATTACTTTACCTGAATGCAGTAATACTAAGGTTAAGAAATCCTGATCTATAATGGTGCTCAGAGGTAAATTCATAGTCTTATTTATGAGTATTTACTTATGAGGATATGAAGAAGAATAAAAATAAGTCTGCACATAAAAAATAGTAAAAATATACAGTTAGTTAACCCAGACTCCACCATGCTCCCAATCCTCCATCAAAATACAAGGGAGGCAGAAAGAGAGAAAATGTATTCAGACAAAATAACCACAGAAGAAATTTAAAGACAAACCAGAGACTACTTTATTCTATATAAATAACTTAAGACTAAAATAAGATGGATATATTCTTAGTTAAATACTTGTTAACTATGACTCCAGAAAAAGCCAAAAATCTAAACAAACCAATTTCAACAAAAAGGTAGAGGAAATCTTCAAAGAACTGCCATCATCTGAACTGACCTCAAGTCCAGATGGCTTCACAGGGAAATTCTTTGAAATTGTTAAAATGCTTCAATCCAACTTTAACTGTTTCAGGTCATAGAATGAATGGGATTAGGTCTTCACTCACTCCCAAGGTGATGATATATTAGGAGGTGGGCCTTTGGGATGTGATTAGCTCATATGGTTGGAGCCCTCGTGAATAAGATTTATGCGTTTACAAGGCCCAAGGGAGACTCTTTGCCCCTTCCACTGTGTGAGGACACAGCATGAAGGTGCTGAAGGAAGCAGACACCAAATTTGCTGGTACTTTGACCAAATCTGCTGGTACTTCCCAGCCACCAGAACTAGGAGAAATAAATTTCTTGATTAGAAGCTACCCATTGGTGGTATTTTATTCTAGCAGCCTAAACAGACTAAGACAATTGGGACAATTGGGAATGAATGGAGTGGGCTGGGAGGAGTGCCTATCACAGAGTGAGAGATCAATGATGTTGTTGCCATTTAACATTCAGGAGAAAGGAAGGGGGAGAAAAAGAACTTCCAAGGGCAGGAGGGATGGACAAGGGGAGTGGAGAGACACTGTCTGTCCCCAGCATCTGGGTTATCTACTGACTGGAGCTGTCAGGAAGTCAGGAAGGAAGGACAAAAAGTAAGCACGTTTGTTTGCTCTCCTTTTTCCTTTTTCCTTTTTTTTCTTTTTTTGGTACCAGGTATTAACCCAGTGGTGCTTAAACCACTGAGCCACGTCCCCAGCCGTTGTTTTGTTGTTTTTCATATTTTATTTAGAGACAAAGCCTTGCTAAATTGCTGAGGTTGGCCTTGAGTTCAGAATCCTCCTATTCAGCATTCTGAGCTGCTAGGAGTACAAGCATGCCCCACCATGCCCAGCTTTCATTTTTTGACTTAGGAAAGTGAGGAAGGAGAGAAAGAGACAGTGCTTGGGAGGCTGTCACCATCAGACAAAAGAGAAGCTATCTCAATTCTGAGCCTGGAAAGAGAGGGAAGCTGCAGCTTCAATGGTCACATGCTGGGGAGGAGGGGTGGAATGCTTCTCTCAGGGCCTGCATCCGGGAGTCACAGGACTCTGCTCCTGAAGCAGACATCTGGCCAAGTTAGGGGCCTGTAAGTGGCTGTATGGGTGGGGAGTGACCTGCTGTTCCTGAGAAGCCCAAACCCACTCTGCTCACACAATTGCCCCTCTGCTTCCATATCTACACCTAACTCAGTCTTTGGCTTCTGAGGACTACAAAGACCAAGTGGAAACGTGAAAGGGCGAAGGCGTTCCTGGGAGGGCAGGGACTTGGGCCTGACTTGGGTGGTTTAGTGTGGTGCCTCTGACCCAGGAGCTCCAATCACTGTAAACACAACAAAGCTGCTGACTCCTTAATTGTAGCAATAAAGGTAAGTGGTCATGACAGGTAGGTAGCTGGGAGCCTTATAAAAAAAATTAAAATATATAGAAAGGAGGAAAGAGGGTAAAATGACTACCCATGCATTCACCACCAAATTCGACAATTTTTTTTCTCTCCTTTTATTTTTTAATTGTTAATTTTTTATGTGTTTTAGTTAGTTATTCATGACAGTAGAATGCATTTATGCCTTTAATACATTATATGTAGATGGGATATAATTTCTCATGAGTGTACATGTTGTAGAATCACATTGGTCATGCAGTCATATATATACATAAAGTAATAATGTCTATTTCATTCTATTATCCTTCATACCCACATCCCCTCCCCACCCCTTCCTTCACATCCCTCTACCTAATCTAAGGTAACTCTATTCTTCTCTAATGCCTCCTGCCTTATTGTGAATTAGCATCCACATATTTGAAAACACATTAGGCTTTTGTTTGGGGGGGCCTTTGTTTGGCTTTTTTTGCTTAGCATAATATTCTCCAACTTCATCCATTTACTGGTAAATGCCAAAGTCTCATTCTTCTTTAAAGCTGAGCAATATCCCATACTAAACAAAGGTGAAAACAAACAAACAAACAAACAAACAAACAAAAACACTGGAGTAAAGATAGCCTATTTAGCAAATAGTGCTGGCAAAACTGGAAATCTATATGTAGCAAAATAAAATTAAGCCCCTATTTGTCACCCTGCACAAAATCAGCTCAAAGTGGATTAAAGTCTTAGGCACTAGAACAGAGACCCTGTGCCTAATAGAAGAAATGTAGGTCCAAATCTTCACCATGCCAGCCTAGGATCTGACTTCCTTAACAAGACCCTTAAAGTGAAAGAAGTAAAATCAAGAATCAATAAATGGGATGGATTTAAATTAAAAAGCTTCTCAGCAAAGGAAACAATCAATCATGTGAGAGTGAGCCCTCAGATTTGGGGGAAAAAAAATCTTTATCACATGCACCTCTAATAAATCATTAATCTCTAGGATATATAAAGAACTCAAAAAACTTAACTCCAAAAAGAAAAAAAACAATCAACAAATGGGCTTAGGAACTGAATAGACACTTCACAGAAGAAGAAATACAATCTATCAACAAACACATAAAAAGTGTTTTTCCTCACATTATCACAACATCTCTAGCAATTAGAGAAAAACAAATCAAAACTACACCAAGATTTCATCTCACTCCAGCCAGAATGGCAAACATCAAGAATACAGGCAACAATAAATGTTGGCAAGGATATGGGGTAAAAGGCACACTTACACATTGCTGATGGGACTGCAAATTGATAAAACCACTATGGAAAGAAGTATGGAGATTCTTTGAAAAACTTGGAATGGAACCACAATTTGACCCAGCTATCCTGTCCTCAGTTTATACCCAAAGGACTTAAAATCAGCATACTACAGTGATGCAGCCACATCAATGTTTGTAGCAGCTCAATTCACAATACCTAAAATATGGAACCAAATTAGGTGTCCTTCAGTAAATAAATGAATGAAAAAAATGTGGTATATATAGTCAATGAAATATTACTCAGCTTTTTCTCTCTTTTTAAAAAAAGATACAATAAGAGAGGTAAATAGAGAGCCTACATCCTGGGAACAAATCTTTACTCCTCACACTTCAGATAGAGCCCTAATATCCAGAGTATACAAAGAACTCAAAAAATTAGACAATAAGAGAACAAACAACCCAATCAACAAATGGGCCAAGGACCTGAACAGACACTTCTCAGAGGAGGACATACAATCAATCAACAAGTACATGAAAAAATGCTCACCATCTCTAGCAGTCAGAGAAATGCAAATCAAAACCACCCTAAGATACCATCTCACTCCAGTTAGATTGGCAGCCATTATGAAGTCAAACAACAACAAGTGCTGGCGAGGATGTGGGGAAAAGGGTACACTTGTACATTGCTGGTGGGACTGCAAATTGGTGCAGCCAATTTGGAAAGCAGTATGGAGATTTCTTGGAAAGCTGGGAATGGAGCCACCATTTGACCCAGCTATTCCCCTTCTCGGTCTATTCCCTAAAGACCTAAAAAGAGCATGCTACAGGGACACTGCTACATCGATGTTCATAGCAGCACAATTCACAATAGCTAGACTGTGGAACCAACCTAGATGCCCTTCAATGGATGAATGGATAAAAAAAATGTGGCATTTATACACAATGGAGTATTACTCTGCATTAAAAAATGACAAAATCATAGAATTTACAGGGAAATGGATGGCATTAGAGCAGATTATGCTAAGTGAAGCTAGCCAATCCCTAAAAAACAAATGCCAAATGTCTTCTTTGATATAAGGAGAGTAACTAAGAACAGAGTAGGGTCGAAGAGCATGAGAAGAAGATTAACATTAAACAGGGATGAGAGGTGGGAGGGAAAGGGAGAGAGAAGGGAAAATGCATGGAAATGGAAGGAGACCCTCAGAGTTATACAAAAGTACATACAAGAGGAAGTGAGGGGAAGGGGAAAAATAATATAAGGGGGACAAACGAATGTCAGTAGAGGGGGCAGAGAGAGAAGAGGGGAGGGGAGGGGAGGGGAGGGGAGGGGAGGGGGGATAGTAGAGGATAGGAAAGGCAGCAGAATACAACAGACATTAGTATGGCAATATGTGAATCAATGGATGTGTAACTGATGTGATTCTGCAATCTGTATATGGGGTAAAAATGGGAGCTCATAACCCACTTGAATCAAATTGTGAAATATGATATATCAAGAACTATGTAATGTTTTGAACAGCCAACAATAAAAAATTAAAAAAAAAAAAACTACAATACAAATATTGGAATACATTTTACCCAAATACTTCAACATGTATCTATTAAAACAAGGAAATTCTCATATAATTATAATATTTTCATCATAACTTGAAAAATAAAAATTTATTAGTACTTAATACCTAGTTCATATTTAAATTTTCCCACTTGTTCCCAAAACATTTTATGACTGATTTGTACAAATGAGGAATAAATCAAAGACCATAGGCTGCATTGTGGTGTGACTCCCAATTAATCCGCAAGAATCATTACTTACTCCTTTTGACTTTTCAAAGAGACCTGCCCAATGTCTTGTGAAAATGTCCACTTTCCCATTTTTGTTATTGTTTCTTAGTATTTTAATTAATGCATTCTTTTGTCATCTATATGTCTTTTAAAGTCGAAGTCAGAAATGTGGGCCTATTTAGATGTAGGTTAAGCATGTTTTAGTATGAATATGTCATAGACAATATGGTGTAATTCCCATAGCATCCCAGGAGGAGGCATGTGTGTCTCACTCTTCCTGATAGTTTGTCTGATTATTGTGATAAGGTGATGACAGCTGTTATCTGGTGAGATAATGTAATGTACAGAGCCACTATATCACCACTGTAATGTACATATATTGGCAGACAACATATGAATTTATATAGGAAAAAAGTTCCATTCACCATTCTAATAATTTGATCCTGAATTGATGGTTCTTACTGGGATCAATTTTAATTTATGTTTGCAGAATTGTGATTTTCTGTTACTACCCATTCTTTCTACATTTATTATTTGGTATTCTTACATAAAAATATTCCATCATCATTGAATTTTTTTTTATATAGGGGATTGAACCCTGGGGTGCTCAAACACTAAGCCACATCCTCAAGCCTTTTTCACAGTTTATTTAGAAACAGAATCCCACTGAGTTGCTTAAGGCCTTGCCAAATTGCTGAGGCTGGCTTTGAACTCATAATCCTCCTGCTTCAGCCTCTCAAGCCACTGGGATTAGAGGTATAAAGGTTTAATTCATTCCTTTTTCAAAATTTATTCTAATTTGTTATATATGACAGCAGAATGCATTTAAATTCATATTACACATATATAGCACAATATTTTGTATCTCTGGTTACATACAATGTAGAGTCACACCATTTGTGTCTTCATACATGTACTTAGAGTAATGATGTCCATCTCATTCCACTCCCTTTCCTACCCTCATGCCCGCTCCCTTCCCCTCCCTCCCCTTTGCTCTATCTAAAGTTTGTCTATTCCTATAGCAGCACAATTTACAATAGCTAAACCGTGGAGCCAACCTAGATGTCCTTCAGTGGCATTTATAGACAATGGAATATTACTCAGCACTAAAAAAGAACAAGATCATGGCATTTTCAGGTAATGGATGGCCTTGGAGAAGATAATGCTAAGTGAAGTCAGCTAATCCACAAAAAACAAATGCCGAATGTTTTCTCTGATATAAGGGGGGTGACTCATAGTGGGGTAGGGAGGGAGAGCTTGGGAGGATTAGATAACTTCTAAATAGGGAAGAAGGTTGGGAGGGAAAGGGAGGGGGAAGGGGATTACAAGGATGGTGGAATGTGATGGTCATCATTATACAAAGTTCATGTATGAAGACTTGAATTGGGTGTCAACATACGTTATATACAAACAGAGATATGAAAAATTATGGTGTATATGTGTATTAAGAATTGTAATGCAAAAAAGTACATGTATAATGGCATAAATTAACATGAACATACTTTATAGAGAGAGATAAAAAAATTGTGCTCTATATGTGTAATAAGGATTGTAATACATTTCACTGTTACCGTATATTTTTAAAAAATTAAATCAATAAAAAAATAAAATTTAAAAAATGTTTGTCTATTCCTTCCATGCTTCCTCCATGCTTCCCCATTGTGAATCAGCATCCTTATATCAGACAAAACACTGGGCACTTGGTTTGGGGGAATGGCTTACATTACTTAGCATTATATTTTCTAACTCAATCCATTTACCTGCAAATGCCAAGATTTTATTCTCTTTTGATACTGAGTGATAATCCATTGTGTATATATACCACATTTTCTTTATCCATTCGTCTGCTGAAGGGCATCTAGGTTGGCTCCACAGTTTAACTATTGTGAATTGTGCTGCTATAAACATTGATGTGGCTGTGTCCCTGTAGTATGCTGTTTTTAAGTCCTTTGGGTTTAGACTGAGGAGATGGATAGCTGGGTCAAGTGGCGGTTCCATTGCCAGTTTTCCAAGGAATCTTCATTCTGCTTTCCATATTAGCTGCACCAATTTGCAGTCCCGCCAGCAATTCATTCTTTTTAATTTCTCTGTCTCAGAAAAAGGATTTGGGGTAATAATCACCTCCAAGCAATTTTTTATTTGGATGTTTACTTTTTTCTAAGTACTATTGTGACCTCACATTTTTTAAATTTTGGGTTATTTTAATTAATTATATTTACTATTTTTTTAAATGCAGGCCAATCCAGACAACAGGTACACATTTTTCAAAATCAGGAGTTTAAATTGGCATTTTCCAGGACAAATTCAGTGTATAGTTTTATTTAATTCTTTTGATTGTATACTCCTCTCTTAAAATGAAAATTTTATTGTATAGTAATAGTGACCATCATTTATTTCTTTTATCCATATCATGCACAAAAAAAGATTTCAAAATAACAAATTATACTATTATTAACAACAAAACTACTGAATTTGTAGCTCTTTTTGTCCTTAGAATGATCTTCAGAAAAGTTTTCAGTAAGAATATTATGTTCTAGAGTCATCTGTCCTTTGTGTGGTTATGTTAGATGTCTATATATAGTTTGTATCTTTCCTTTAAAATATTTGAAATTATAGGAATTACTATTTTTGAATGTGTAAAGCATTTACATAATTCAGAAGTCAAATTATATAAAAATATACTCTAGGAAGTCTTCTATTTCTGTTCACGTACCCCTATTTTGGTCCCCTACTTCCATCCCTAAGAAGTATGTATTTTCATTACTTTTTGGTTTACCTTCCTATCGTTTTTTTTTTTTTTCCTGAAGATATAGGTATCTGTCTCCCTTCCTTCCTATGCACATGCATGAATATTATAACTTTATTCATATACTTTTACTTTTCCTCCTTTCTCACACCAAAGGTAACATAATATTCACTCTGTATTTATACAAGGCTCATTCTTGAATCACCCAGAGGTTGGTCAGAGATGGAAGGACCCATTAGAAGATTGGGATTTTGTTTTTATGTTAGTTCATTTATGCTGCTATAACAAAAAAATGTCATGGACTGAATAATTTATAAACATAAATTCTTTCATGTGTATGTGTATATGTGTGTGCCAGGGATTGAACTCAAGGGTGCTTAGCCGCTGAGCTACATCCCCACCCCTTTTTATTTTATTTTTATTTTTTATTTTGAGAGAGGGTCTCATTACGTTGCTTACCCTCACTAGGCTGGTGAGACTTGCTTTGAATCTGCAATCCTCCTGCCTCAGCCTCCCAAACTTCTGGGATTACAGGTGTGCACCACCATGCCTGGCTATAAATTCATTTTTTATAGTTTTAGAGTCTGAGAACTCCAACATCAAGGCTCCAACAGGTCTGGTGTCTGGTAAGGGTTGCTCTCACTTTTTAACATGGCACCTTGCTGTTATATTTTCCATATACTTTTTCCAGAGGGAAGACACGTTGTGACTTTAAATGGAGAAAGGTAAGAGCTGAATACTCATCAGATTCTTTTATGAAGACCTAATCCCATTCATGAGAAAGGGACTCTCAAGTACTAATTACATTGAATAGGCCTCACCTCTTATTACCATCACATGGGCTATTAAATTTCAATATCTGAATTTTGGAGGGAACACATTCAAACCATAGCAGATTTTAATTAGTCCAAGTCCATTCCAGAGACTATTAGTGCTATAGTTGAATTCTATCCCAGGAAATACCTTTCCACAAAAAAATGTCATGCTTACCATGAGGTGAAAATCTCCAGTTAAATGTGAGGTCTTCGAATAGAAACATCTAGTCGGTGCATGTAAAAACAAGAAGTGATCAATAGATTTCTGAGCCATCCACCTAGAAATGATGACTGGACTTGTGGTAATGAATCAATTCTCCAAGAGAAAAAAAAATAGAGAGAAAATAGCAAGTGACTAATTTTGTAGAAAAGTCAGTTCAAACAGGGATGTGCAAGTCCCCGAGGATGTTTCCAGGGGTTGCACAGATATTCTAAGGAAGACATCCAACTGTTATGACTCTTTCCTCAAACTGACCTGTCTGAAGACACTCCATGTCTGCCTTTTACCTTTCCTAATTTCTCTCTTGCAATTATTCTCTCAATTTGCAAAAGGAAGTTATACCTTTCATCCATCCATCCATTTGTCTATTCAACAACTCTTTCATCCCTCTACCCATCCATCCATCATCTACCAACACATAAAGAATTCTACTGTGATGTGTAAATAATACATCTATAGGCTCCCAAGCCAAGGGAAAAACTGAGCCTGAAGAACTTCTATAAGAAATATTTTAGTACATGGATCTTACCTCAGCCTAGTGACAAGCCCATATAGGAAGGGCTCCTGCTTCATCCTTTCTTTTTATCTTGAGACAGGATTTTCCTAAGTTGCTGGGGCTGGCTTTGAACTTGCAATCCTCCTGCCTCAGGCTCCCAAGCCACTGAAACTACAGGCATGTGCCACCACACCCAGCATCATTCTTTCTTTCCTTTCCTTTTTTATTTGTTTATTTTTTCCCCTAAGACTCAGAATGGGAAGCAGGTTGATAACAACTGGGACAGGCGGTAACACATTTTAGTTAGAACATGAAGTCCTATTTTCCCATTAATAGTTTGACAATAAAGGCCACTTGCCAATTTCATTATATAGTAAAAGTTTTCCATAAACAGAAGGTATAGCTCCAAAGCTTGCGCAAAATGCCCTTAAGACACATATTTGCCATATTGGATATTATATCTTTATGACACTTTATTCTTATGAAAAATTTACATATCAACTTAAAAGTGTGTGAGTAGTTCATAACTTTTAAAATTATTTTCTTAGGGAGCCCATGAACCCAAACATCTGAAATCCTGTGAGACAGAAAACAGGAGTAGACGGGAAAAGACCAGAAAAAGTCAGAGGCATGGAGAGAACCAGCAGGGGAGAGGAAGGATGCTGCAGGAGAGAAAGTGCCAGACATTGCAGAGAGACCAAGGAGGATAAGTGCAGGACATTCTATGTGGGTGCTGTTCCTGCAGGTGACACGGAGTCTGTTTACACCCTTGAACAAGGTGGACACTGATGAGGAGGAAATAAAATACGATCTAGTAAGATCATTGGGGCAAAGCTGCTGCAATTCAAGAAGTTGGGTCATGGAAACCATTTGAAAGCCCAGGATCTGGGGCTGGGCAGATGGGGAGGAATTCACCTTCCAGGTAAGGAAGGTAACAGCTCCTCCTCTGAAACCAGCAGGATGAGAAGAGAGCTGTGGCAAAAGCCGGGGAGGAGAGAAGCAGCCCCAGTATTACCTGCAGGTGAGCGTCTTCTGAGTAAAGTACAAAGTGAAGTCACATGCTGCAGTGGGGTGGGTGGAGAGGGAGAAGGGGTGCTGGAAATCAAGAAGAGAGGAGTGGGAGAGGACCATCTTACCATCCTTGCTCATCCCAGCTTTCTTACAGGTTTTTAAAATGTAATTTTATCAATGCTTCCCACCCTTTAAGATTTCTATATTTTTCAGATTTTGTACAGTGAACAAGAAATAAAGACTCCTTGCTTTCTAGAATTAAGGATCAAAAAATATTTAAAAAATCAAGGAATTCCAGGTAAACAATATTATCAGCAAGTTCTCGTGGTACTGTAGGGTAAAGGCAGAGTTGGTTGATTTGCTGTAGAGTAACTCAGTGGTTTCTCATTTCCAAGTGGCATATAAAGACTCTGTTAGGGAATAGACTGGTACTTTCAGGAAGTTGGCCCACGGAAGAGTGACGCAGCTGGAAGTCAGCCACACAACCTCATCAGGTTGAGCTGGTCCGGAGTACGGTGGCTTCTAACTGCACAGAAGTCACATCTATAGCAAAGGCCATTACAACTGGGCATGTATGCATGCAAAGATTGGGTGTGAGAAAGGAAAAGAACACCTAGTCATGCAAGGCCAGGAGGGGGCAGCCTTCTCCAGGCTTTCGATGTCAGCTTTTGCTCCTGCAGCACACTGGTATTCTGGTATTTTCCACCATAGGAATAATATAGGTGTCGAACATAAGCAAAGGCGGACACTAGTAAAATGATAAGGACAGATTTGAATCAGTAATAAAGTGCAAGAGGGAGAAGAGTCCAATGTGAACTAAACTCAACTATGATTTGCACAAAGGTGACTGGACATTTTAAAAAGAGAATTGAAGGAGTAGTGTGGGCTGAGCAGGGGCTCAGTAGTGTCACGGAAGTGAAAACAAATTCCAGAAAGCAGGAAGCCAGTCTGGTCTATAGGAAACAACTGGGTTTGCTACTGGTGCTTATTAAAGCTGGGCTCCTACCCTCCCTCTCTGGGAGGCAGGGGCTCTACCTTTGGGTGTGTCTGGAGCAGTCTAATTCTTTTGGCCTCCTTGAGTTTCTTTGTTTAGTTGGTTGGTTTTGTTTATTTTTGGGAGGGGGGTTGTTTGTTTTTTAAGACAATCACTTTTGGGAGCTAAGATCATTCTAGAGATGTGGCCATGACCTGTTACAAATTATGTTGGTGTTTGTTCAAGACTTTATAGGCCAATGTTGATGCCCTGTGAAGAAGAAGGCTCAGAAGGACGTGGCTACAGTTTGGTCAAGGAGGGAATTCTTGTCTGTAGGCATCCTAATATTAGTTTTATTGATGAAAGACTAAGTCTGCTTCTCCTCTACCAATAGGACAATTTCATTGTCACTTACGGACAGCAACTTTGCTTTGGAGCTACCTTACCTCCTCAATAGAATTTGGGAGACTAAGGGAGAAATGGCTATCTCTGTCTTGAGGGAACTGCTTGTCTTGTTCCTGTCCTTTAAAACAATGCTCAGGAACAAAAGGATTCACCTGGGCTTCTCCTGCCCTGTATCCACTCCTTTGCTTCTAGTCAAGATGCCACATTATCCTTTGATAATCCATGTGGTGGCAGGCCAGTGGGGGTGAGCAGCAACTATTGTCATTTCTTTCTTCCAGGGTGTGGTAGGTGGGGGAGCCTCGCCTAACCCACTGGTGCACCCAGATGTGTGCACACACAGGCTGGTCTGAGAATTGGTTTGGAATCTAACTCAGACCAGTGGTCAATCTGGGGACTTGTGAGCTGTGGGGAAGGTGAGCACATTTGTTCAAAGGCCTGTTCTACATATATTGAGCCAGCAGCTGCAGGGATCCCCACCTGGAGCAGGCCCAGAGGAAAGGGAACCAGTGAAGGGAAGGACAGACGGAGAGCTGAAGACATTTCTCAAACCCCCAGACTGAACCTCATCATATTTGTTTTATTTTGGTTTATTGTGAAATAATTCAGAAATTCAAGATGATGATGCTGTGTGCCCACGTAGCCACAATGCAGTTTGAGAAATAAAAGAATATCAATGAAATCAAATTCATAGCACCTTCAGTTACATAAGTGATTGAATTCCCTTTATGGAAGCCAGCTTGAATTTAGGCTCTATCCAAAAGAATCTAAATGGAATTCACTTTTAAGTTCAATGTCCAATAAAGCCTAACCTAAGGATATCATTACTCTAAGTACATGTATGAAGACACAAATGGTGTGAACACACTTTATATACAACCAAAGATGTGAATAATTGTGCTCTGTATGTGTAATATGAATTGTAATGCATTCTGCTATCATATATAACAAATTAGAATAAATTTAAAAAAAAATCCTAACCTAAGTCATCCTAAGGGGACAAATATCAATAAATATTAAATAATAAATAAGTAAAGGCACAGGCTATCGGTAACAGTTTTGGTTGCAAATAATGGATCCTTTTACAGCTGATTTTATACACTATTTAAACATAAGGACAGAACATCCTTCATGCTTGCCCACCCTTGGCTTGTCCTGATGATGTGCTGTCTGGATCAGCTGAAGACCCCTTTTACCCCATAGACATGTTCTTCCTTGACCTATCCCTAAAGGCCATGCTGAGAAGCAGAAAATACAAAGCTGATGACAACTCTCATCTTGAGTGTCTGTCAGACATTCAGTGTCTGGCCATACTGTGCTCTGCTTTCACACAAGAAACATATGTGCTTCTTGTGGCATATTCCAGACCTGTCCTAATAACACCAGAGCCCCCTGAGGCCTCCGAGCTCTCAGCAAGCTAGGGCTGCCTGTGGCCTCATGACTTGGTGCAGCTTTTCTTCCCCTGAGAGCTGCATCTAAGGCCAGGGATTTCACCATCTCTACACTGTCATAGTCTGCGCTTGCTCTTCAGTTTCCCAAAGTGATTTGCAGATGCAAACTTAGGCAGTAAAGCTATTTAAAAGAACAAAAAGGTATAAAAGTAAAACTTAGATGATGATTATTCTGGAATTGAGGGCTAATAAATGTCATAGGTGGGACAAATTAAGAATTCCAAAGTAATGGTAATTTTCAATTCCTTTACTTGAAGAGTTGATGCATCGATATTTACTTTAATATTTTTCTTTGAATTTTTTTTCATGTACATATGTGTATGTATATACATGTGTTTGGATATAAATATGTACATATACATATATGAAGATGTTTCAGGGTCTGGGGTTGTGGCTCAGTGGTGGAGCACTCACCTAGCATGTGCAAAGCCCTGGGTTCGATCCTCAGCACCACATAAAAATAAATAAATAAATAAAGGTATTGTGTCCAACTACAACTGAAAAAAAAAAAAAGATGTTTCATGTACTCTTGCGTATGTACTTATGTCTAACACCAAAAAATTCTATTGTTTCAGTCCAAAATTCACTCTCTCGGGATTATCCTTATTTATTTCATTTGCCAATAAGCAAATTGACACATTCCATGTGACCAGAAGAGACATCGCTAAGAAGCAGAACAGTGAAAAACATGGTCCCTCTTCTCATGAAGTCAACACTAAGTTCACAAGGGAATGAAAGAATAAGCACAAACTATTCAGGTATTAGTGGGGGCTGCATGCTGTTATGAAATCAGAACAGGTATCAAAGTGAGTGTCAGTGGGTGACAGAAAGTGGCAATGTTTAGGGTTGGGAGTGAGTGTGTGGGAAAGCATGAGTGACGATGGTGTGGGGTGTGGATAGGGGTGTGGGTGAGCGAGGGTGTGTATAACAACATCTTCCTGCTGGGCTGGTGGAGGAAATAACTCTCTGGGGAGGGGCCACTGAAGAGGAAGCCTGGTCGAGAAGGGTGCTAGGAGGCTGCAGAGAAGAACACCATGGTAAAGGGAACTCTGGTGCAGACCCTTTGGCAGGGAAATAACGAGGTGTCTTAGGAATCTAGGGGGGGAAGGAAGCTGGGGAAGTCACAACAGGAGGTAGGAGCCAGAGCATAGCTGGTACTCTGTCCTAGGGGTTGGGTTTAATTCTAAGACTAGAGGAAGCCACAAATGGGGTCTTGTCCAGGATAACGATGTGATCTGACTCATAACTTGAGAAATATCACTCTGTCAGCTTCAAGGTATGGTACCATAACCAGTGTAAGATAGAACTGTAAATGGTGATTGCGTTCAGGCAAAAGATGGTGTGACTTAGAGGACAGACACGCCCTTGCATATGCAGCAGCCTCTTATCTGAATGGATAGCCTCTATTTGCAGAGCTCACTGAGCTGGTGGTTGTCTCTACCATTTTCTATAAGAGCAACAAGAGTCCCTAACTCAGCCTCATTTTTAGCATGTCTGTCCCTGTCTGGAAGCTGAACAAAAGACTCTTATTTGGGGGCTTCGTGATCTTAGAGCTGAGCCTGTCTTTTTATATCTCCTCTGTTAACTTACTGAAACTCCCCATATTACATTAGAACCTAGGCAGGAAAGGACTGGGATATAGTTATGTGGCAGAACACGGGCCTAGGGTATGTGAGGCCCTGGTTTTGATGCCCAGAATCATGCAAACAAAATGAAAAATCAAAACACAGAAGCCGGGCAAGAGCTGTCAAATCTACCAATCCTCCAAAGTCACAGCTAACATCTTTAGTTCAGGTCAAATATTCTAAACCAGATAAGGTTCAAGTATACACCCTTTGAAATAAAGCAGATTTCACTTTGGGACTTCAGGAATTTGGATATACATAGGAGGGCACTGGGCTATAGAAGTAAAAAGCACAGGCTCTGGGCTCAGTTCTCATGGTCCACATTTGAGTTCAAGCTCTGACACTAGCTGTCTGACCTGGGGAGGTAACAGCCTGACCAGGTCTTGGTTTTCTCATCTCCAAACCAGTGAACAATACCCATTCCTATGCTTATTGTAGGGATTAAAAACAAAACAAAACAAATAGCTCTAAAGGGTTTAGAGAGTTGTCTGACACATAATACAGTGCTCAACAAATGTGAATTATTAGTGCTGTTTGAGCCAGTATGCAAATTTCTTGTAGTGTATTTTTTTCCGCTGAAATTTGGGCACTTTTCGGATTTTTTTTTTTTTTTTTTTTTTTGCAACACTCAAGTTCCCTTTTGTCGTGAAGAAAACTGAAGTAAAGAGTTGAATAGTTTACTCAAAATGATATGGCACGGAGTAGGAAAATGCTAGTTCACAAAGGCCTGAGTTTTTAGTATTGCCTTTGCTGAGAACTTTTAAATACCTAAGGAACTTTTAAAAATATTAAAGCTCTAGCTACCCTCTCAGAGATATTGCCTTATTTTTTTGTGGCCCAGAACTTAAGCATCAATATTGTTAAAGCTCTTCAAAAGATTTTAATAAGCAACTGGAGTTAAGAATCAGCAGCTCCTTAAAATCCATTTTACAGATTAAAAAATTGAGGTACTCTGTGATTGAACCACTGGCCTCAGATGGTCAATGTCAGCAATGGGGATAGATTCTGAGAACAATACGGAGACAGACTTTAAATCATGATAAATTACTAACAAAAGAAGCATATCACAGTGAGAAACATCTATCTTAATAGAAGAAAGATCAATATGACTTTAGTCTAATTTCTTGTTAATATGGCTAATAAGAAAATGGCGGTCTACATGTCTCAAAATATAAAGATGACTACGGATATAGATCAATGATAGGTTCCATCACCAGCACCTAAATCAAAAACAAACAAACAAAACAAAGTCCCACTGGCTTCCTCTGACTTCTGTGTTTATTTAATTGTGGCTAATGGTGTCGTATTGTTATGTGATGATTTGAAAGTTAAGTCAGGCTGACCCCATTCTGCTCAGACATCTCTCCCTGTGCAGAGTTGGCCCCCCTTCCTTTAAGAGCTCACTCGCATAGAAGCTGACACCCCCACCCACTTGCACCCTGACCATAATGTCTTGAAACTGTAGAGCAGTGCTAGCTTCGTTCCTGAGTAGGTAATTCTGAGAACTTGGTGACACAGTGTGAAATGTGTCTTATGATTGTACTTACCTCTCTGACTCCCCTTCTTTGTGGTTTTCTGTTTTTAAGCTGCCCCCAACCAGCATTCAGTGTCTTGGGCTGCAGAACTGTGTGCTTTCTGCTCCCTTGGCCTTGGCCAGAATAAATCCTTTATCATTGCTTCAAAAAAAAAAAAAAGAAAGAAAGAAAGAAAAGAAAATGGTGGTCTGTGGAGAAGCAGGATAAGCGGAAGCATCCTGGCTTACCTGGGACCATGAACCATTTATGCCCCATACTAGTGTCCCTACATTCCAGGTGAATATTCAACAATGTTCATCTGAAGATGGATTTGCTTCTAACGTATGTTTTGCACAACGGGAGAAAACAGGGCTCTGATTTCCAGGACCCTTGTAGACAGGCCCCTACCCCACTCCCTCTGTGTGTGTTGTGTTGTTTTCTTCACCCTCTGCTACTCCATGTGGGACTAGGGATAGATAAGGCACCATCTAATTTTGTAAAAGGAGTGGATCAAAAGCAGCTACTGCTTTCTGTCTCTTCAAATTTCATGCTCAGGGTACAAAGGAGAAAACGCAGTGTCTTAAGGTAAAGGGCTTAAGAGTAGTGTTTTCCTCTGATGAGCTGGCCCCCCACCAGGTCAGAAATGGTAATAGTGATTGACAGTGTCTGTGGAAAAAAAGGTCTCTGTGAATCCTGTTGCTTTCAAATCCAGCCTGAACACAGTTTGAAAATTTCAAATCTGACCAGTTGTCTTTAAAATCATTATAGGTTATACTATTCCTCTCAACATTGACTGAAGAATTTGGAAGAATCCAACAATGACAAAATTGGAACCCATTATGAATCCCAATTTACATGACTGGCTTCCTCAAATGAACACAAAAATCTGCTGAACTTGTGTAAAAGTTTTCTGAACTGAGAAATTGTGGGCACAATCTGAGGGCTGCTTTAGAATGCCACTTTCCATTCCATTCATAATGAAGTAAAATGGCTCATTTTTTCATATTCAAAGTTTACTCAAGTTTTTCAATGTTTCTTTTTATCTGATGGAATAAAAGGGGAAACGTAGGGGAAGAATAGGGAGTGTCATTCAACTGAAGCTGAAGCAAGCCTCATATCATGCTATCTGAGCTGCAGAGCAATTGGGAAAGACTTATGATGAAACAAGGGATCTAGATGAAAAGGAAGTATATATTAAACCTGAACCCCAGTTCCACATGCTTCTGAATGTGATGGCAATCATCCTCATATATACTTCATTTGCAGTTAGTAGATTTTGAAGGAACTCAGGGATCATGACATCCATTGTTGTCCTACGGTTGAAGAAGGTAAGACTCAGGGAAGTTGTAATTCTTGCTCAAGATGTCAATTTTTATAAGATAATATTGTTTTACATCACTATTCTTTTAGGGTATATATGACTGGGGGTGGGGGATTACAGCCCTTCAATAAGTTAAGCTGTGCCAATGAAAGACCAAATTCATGATTTCTGAAAGTAAAACTCTACTGTTTTGACTGGGCTGAAACTCAAGATTTATCAATAAAATAGCTCCTATCTTCTTCATCACTAGCCTCGCCAACCTCTGGCTCAGGAAGATCCAGAGGAAGTTAGAACTCTTCTAACTCAAAGTCTGCCTACAACTTAGCAAAGTATTGTTTGACTTGAGCTATCTTGTTAACGAATACAATGATCTAATGAAATAAGAAGTACATATAATTGTCTTCGTGTTCATGATTATTAAAAGAATTATCTCTTATTACTGATTTCCAATTTATTTTTCTTTAATCAAGATACAATTGACAGCCAGACACAGTAGCTCACACCTGTAATCCCAGTGGCTGGGGAAACAGAGGCAGGAGGGTGATGAGTTCAAAGGCAGCCTCAGTAAAAGTGCGGCAATAAGTAACTCAGACCCTGTCTCTAAATTAAAGTGTAAAAAAATAGGGCTGGAGATGTGGCTCGGTGGTCAAGGGCCTCTGAGTTCAATCCCTGGTACAAAAAAAAAAAATTGACATAGGGACCACAAATATTTAATGTATAGCTTAATGAAAGGCTACATAGAGTAACTGCCACAAAAGTCAAGGCACAGGATGTCTCCAGCATCTGAGAAAGCTAGCTCATGCACCTGCAGGTCTGTAGCAGCCTCATCTCTTCTCCCTCTACCATCATATATCCACAGTCAAAATTTCATGAATGTAACCTTATTTTAGTGGAGTCACACTGTATGCCCTCTTGTGTATGGCTTCTTTAATTCTGAGATTCATCCACGATGATGTGCATATTAGTAGTTTGTTCGTTTTCATTGTTGTTTATTATTCCTTTCTGTGAATTTACTGTACTTGATTCACCCATTTTATTGCTGATGGATCATTGATCAGACCTATTTCTAGGTCTTTGAGGTATGCTAAGTAAAGCTGTTTATAAACAGAAATGACACTTGTTTCTGTTAAGCATATATCTAGGAGTGGAATTCCCAGGTCTTTTATTTTGTTTTTATTTTGACTTCTTCTTAAGCTCGAGACCATAATCTAATCTTTCTAAGTTGCCAAGTAAACCAGAATAATATATACCATGTAGGCCTGAGAAACATTCCGGGTAGCAGATCTCATGGCTTAAAGTGGGCCACACCACTTAAGCCACAAGAACACCTTTAGTGGTTCTCTATGCCTCCAGCCATTGGGTTTGTTATCCCTGGTCCATATCCTTAATTTCCTGACAATGTGAGAAAAACAAAAAACAAAAAACGAGTGTCTTGAAGGGACATCAGAGGGCTTCTTTCATGGAAGTCCTGGTGTAGTGAAGAAGTACTGGCTCAGTGTCTGGGGACTGGGTTTTCCATCCAGCCTAAGTTTCTATTTTTGGGTGGGAGACTGTGGAGTAAGTGGCAGCACCTGCCTGCCTGCCCCTCAGTCAGAAGGTCCCTTTGAATCAATAATTCCCAGCCTGGCTGCAAATTAAAATGGTCTTGAGGAGACTTTTATTGTTCATTTTTGTTACAAAAATGGTGCATGTTAATGGAAAAAAATACCAAATTTTTTTTTAAAAGAGTATCAAATAAGAAGTAAAAATTCTTCCCCTCATAATCTGTTAACTAGACTGATCTCCTGTCCAGAAATTCCTTGGTGTTGCTCTTAACATTTAAAATAAAGATGCCTAGGCCCCACTCCAAACCTAATGAGGTAGAATCCCAAGATCCCAGGAATTTGCAATTTTAAAAACTTTAAGTAATTTTGATAGCGTTTCAGGTTTGAAAATGTATTCCTAAATATATCTGAGATCCCTTTCACTAAAACCTATCCTCCACCCCTCCAAAATGATGTAATATAAGTCTGCCAGCTGCTACCAAGGTTGGTCCTTAGCACAACTAAGAAACAATGGTTTTATTTTGACCTTTTGAAATTCACACCATCTCCTTTCACCTTCAGTTGCTCAATTTTCTCTCATTGTGTACACAGCTCTTCTGCCCCTATAGTGAAAGTATGTTGCTGGAAGGCAGCCGTGCATTTCATCAAAACTCTAGCAGCTTTTTTTGATTAATCTCATGAAGCAATCAGTATTGAAGGATTTGCTAGCCACTAAATTTCTTGCTTTGCCAGGTAAACAACTTTAAGCTAAAATGTATTCCCATAATACCCTGAACAAATGACATGGAACTTTAGGGTTCCTTATAGAATATCCAAGGAAATTTTGTCTTCCAAACTTTCAAGTAAAATCCACATATACAAATATCGATCATATCTACCATTTCTAATATTACTCATTTAAATGTCTGAAAAAAGCACAGGATTAAATTAAGTAAATTAAAGTAAATTAATTGACACCAAGGAGTTTCTAGGAATTTAAGTCACAAGTAAAGCGATTGCAATCCTCAATTAGTAGAAGAAGGTTATATTCAATAAATTATCCTGACAAAATTGTACAATAAACAAATAGAGCAATGAACCACTTACAGAAAAAAAAAATCTAGACACAATTATTGTGATTTAAAAAGGACATATAAAAAGAAAATTAAAATGTACCTTGATAAATTAAAGATCAGGAAGTTAAGAATATACACAATTCAAGACACAATACCAATCATAAAAATAAAATTATACAATAATTTAATTTTAATATATGTAGCATTTATTCTATACATTTAAAGAATGACTTTAAAAAAAAAAACCTTTAAAAGATTCATGGCAAGCATGGTGGTACACACCTGTAATCCCAGCGACTCAGAAGGCTGAAGCTGGAGGATCACAGGTTGTAATATTGTAGGTTTGAAACTAGCCTCAGCAATTTAGTGAGATCCTCAGCAGCTTAGCAAGATCCTGTTTCAAAAATAAATAAATACAAAGGACTGAGGATTTAACTCGTGGCAAAGCTCTCCTGGGTTCAACCCCCAGTGACCAGAAAAATTAAAATAAAAAAAATTAAAAATATTCCACCAGGCATGTTGGCACATACCTCTAATCCCAGTTTCTCTGGAGGCTGAGGCAGGAGGATTGCAAGTTTGAGGACAGACTCAGCAATTTACCAAGGCTCTAAGCAACTTAGTGAGACCCTGTCTCAAAGTAAAAAATAAAAAGGACTGGGGATGTGGCTCAGTGGTTCAGCATCCCAGGGTACAATCCCCGTTACAAAAAACAAACAAACAAACAAATCTACTTGAAGAAGGTAACAGGCAATCTACCTCCATTTATTTACAGAAAAATTATTATTCACAGAAAAATGAAAGGGATAGGCATGAAGTAAATTTTTTTTAAAAGGGCAACATTTGGATGACATTCAGATGTCCTGACTTCTAGAGCAGATCACATAATTTCATACAAATAGTATTTTTATGACATTACATGCAGATTGAACACATACATGTGTGGGTACATATGTGTATTATTTAGAGAGGTGGCTAATATTACAGTTAATTATCTTGATGAGAGTATAGAGAACATAGAGTTTATAGGTTCACAATTTCTTAACTTCCTCCATTCTGGGATCTTTGTCTAGAACCCTTGTTTCTATTCTGTAAAACTTGTCTTAGCTCTGGCCTTTCCTGACCAACCTGAGCAGGATAGGATGACTCTTCCTTGCCCCAGCTGTCCCCTATCCATAATCACATCTTTCTTAGCCCTTACCACCTTGATTTGAAATAATCTATGAATATACTGGCCTCTTTTCTTAGGCGTTTTGTTTGTTTGTTTGTTGCATTAGGGACTGAACCCAGAGGCACTGCACCAAGGAGCCACATCCAGCCCTTTTTATCTTCTGTTTTGAGATAAGGTCTTGCTAAGTTGCTTAAGGCCTCACAAAATTGTTGTGGCTGACCTTGAACTTGAAATCCTCTTGACCTGAACTTGAAATCCTCAGCCTCTTGAACCTCTGGGATTACAGGCATGAGCCAATCTGCCCAGCTTCTCTTACATTTTAATATTACAGGGAGCTTATTCAGTCTCAAAGGAATGTGAGTATGAATACGTTGCTTAAAGCCTCATACAATGTCAGTTATATATATATATATATATATATATATATATATATATATATAGAGAGAGAGAGAGAGAGAGAGAGAGAGAGAGAGAGGACTGTTCTTCCAATGTCAGATTGGCATTTCAACCACTAAATCCTCTTCTTTCAAACCACCTTATACAAAGTGTATGGTTGAAGAAGTTCCAGTACAATTTAAAAGGCAATATTCCCATTAATTTTTCTAGCTGAACTGTTTAATTAATCTGTAATCTATCTAATTCAGCATTTCCTATTTTTGTGTAGCAGGGAGTCAGTCTGTGAGAGATGGCATTAAGTAAAGATTCTATGTGGGAAACATACTACTCAGTCTAGCAGGGTAGCAAGCAGAGAGGTTTAGCACAAAGGTGCTGGAGGCAAACTGCTGGCATAGGAGTGTAACTATTTTACCTCACTTCAGTTTGCTTCCATTTTCCTCCAAAATGGGACTAATAGAGGTGTTTCTCCCATAGGGCTGTTATCAGGATTTCATGAGCAATCCGCTGAAGGTTTAGTTTTGGTAGAACACTTGTTAAGTGTTAAAAAAAACTTACTGATTACTGTTATTCCAGCAAAAGTAACTAGTTCTCTTACTTGGCTTGGCTTGGCTTGCTTCCTATAGGACTGCTGAGGGTCTTTCATGTTCTGATGAGCCCGTGAATATCTACAGAAGCCATATTTCACAAGTCTACTCTGTAGGAGACCACTAGCATGTCCTAAAGTAGTGTGCCTCAGAATATAGTTTGCAAACTTCTCTTGTAATAAATTTAAAGGGATTGTATAGTTCAGGGATATTCCTGAACTAAAACTAAGACAGTAATTTGACAGGCATAAGTTTTGGGCATTGGAATATCATATTTGAAATGAGGATTGTTCTAGAAATCATATAAAGAAATAAAAAAACTAAGACTTATGTTGTATTACATTTAAAATCTTTTTAAAAAATGAAATACAAATGAAACAATGTCAATTGAGAATTGCAACTATTGCTCAAAAACAGGAGGCTTTATGGATCCTTTCCTGATTACTTGAAAAATTATTGCCTGTTAAAGATGAAGGACCAGACTTCCTTATTCAAAAATGTGTGCTATTTATCTTAATTTTGGCATACCTGATAAGAACTTCCTCTAGAGCCAGGAAACTTTGCAAGTATTAAATATTCTGAAAGGAGGAGGTGAAGGAGGAAGTAACTGACCCAAGAGAAAAAGAGGAACAGGTTCTAAACCAGAAGCACATTTGAAGCTCAGCCAGAACAAGGGAGAGCCTAGCACACCAATCCTGAGGTAAGAAAGAACCTGTCTAAGGTGTTTGGATAGTGAAAAATGATGAGAAACAGGTTCACTTTAAACCGAGCAATGACTTTTTTTTTTATTTTATCCAATACTGTTTTTAGAAAAAAAAAAAATGCTTCAGGTGGCCATAGGGGGAAACAAGATTACCTGCTGGGAGTGATGCTGATGTTTCTTTACATGCATATATGCTCATAGATCTGTGCCTAGAGTGTTTTTCTGTGTTTGCCTTGCTTCCCAATAGAGGGGCAGTATCTGGCTCATTAAATTCCAGTTTATCAACAATTTGTGACTTTTAAGACAAATGGATAATTATTAGGTAATCTGTTGAAACTGCTTTCCAAAATGAAAAGTCTTCTTTGAGCAGGATAAAATTAAAGGGATGTGGATGTTGTTATATTTGAAAGGCTCTTGTTTGAAACATGTTTATCATTATAGGTCTGGGTTTATGTCTCACTGAGTTTTTCCATATGAAGTTATTTTTAAGAAAGGGAAAAGCTCCCCGCCCCCTGTAAAAAATCTCCTTGCCTTTATCTCAATGAACACCTTGATATTACTGTACTGGAATGTCTGCTCTGCATAGAACAGCACAGATGATAAAAATAAATAAAATAAAAAATAAATAAAATAAAAATAAATCTCTTCTTTGAGATCGAAAGGTCAATTTATTACCTTATCTTTGGCTGCCAGCAGGACATTAGTTTTCTATCCCAACCCCTGACTCTATTTCTGTGGTAGGCCTGTACCTCTTTAAACGCTTGTTAATTCTGATCAATATTTGAAATTTGTTTTGTAAATTTATGTTAAATAGTCTGGCAAATAATTGCTTAAATAAATAATCATTTAAACCACAGAATATCTTAAGATAAGTTCTCATCAGTTTTGCAAAGGAAAGGGGATCCTAATGGTAAAAGACATTTCACAAACTTTTACCCTGAACACAAACCTCGTTTCGGGCATCATAATGGAGGAATCCTTACATGGTGATCATGTATTCTTAATCCCAATGTACTCCCCAGAATTTCAAGGATATCAAAAGGTATCCAGGGGTGGGGTTATGGCTCAGTGATAGAGCACTTGCATGAGGCACTGGGTTCAATCCCCAGCAGCACATAAAATAAGATATAATAAAGGTATTGTGTCCATGAACAACTATTTTTAAAAAATAAAGGTATCTAGACCTGGGGTTTTGATGCAGTATCTTATTAAATAAATTTTATATATTAATTATGTGTCATATTCAATTTGGTTATAGGAAATATCATATGGAAGGTTTGCACATTGGTACATTCTAATCTGGAAATCAGAGCTAATCAAGAGCTAATCAAGCTATACAAAAACAATGATCAATGCAATTGATAACCATTTACATATATTTGCTAAGTGTAATATTTGGAAGAAAATTTTATTTGACTCCTGATTCAGTCACTACTTAGTTGTTAATGAAATTGCTTAACATTTTTAATCATTTGTTTTATGATATGTAAAATGAGGATAACAATAGTAACCACTTCAAATGGCAGTTGTAGAATTAAGTGATATAGTCTATATAAAATTATTTACAGGCTGATTCAAAATATGCTACTAATTAAATATGAGTGATGAGGAGATTCAATAAATTATGATAAATACCCCAACAAGGACTGTTAGAAATATTATGTGCAACTATTTCTACGTCTAGTCTGAAAATATATAGTAATAATATTTTCTTGATAAAATCATAATAGAATATTCAGCCTAGCTGAATGCTTCCTGTTTCTCTTCTTTGATATTTTAAAGCATCAGCAGAAAAAATTCTATATTTATCTTACTTGAATGAAAGTAACTCATTGAAAGGTGTAAGAAAATTGATGATAAAATGGTTTGCAAAAGCTGGGTGCAGTGTCATAGGCCTGTAAGCCTAAAGGCTGAGGCAGGAGGATCACAAGTTTGAGGTCAGCCTCGGAAATTTAGCAAGACCCTATTTCAAAATAAAATAAATAAATACATTTTAAAAGGGCTAGGACATAGCTCAATTGTAGCGTACTTGTTTAACATGTATAAGTTCCTAAGTTTGATTCCCCATACTACAAAATAAAAGGTTTTACTTCAAAGATCTCTTTTCATATTTAAGTATAAACTATATACCTTTTAGAAGACATATCTTGAGTCTTAAGCAATTAACCAACTAGATCCTGAATTTTCTAGTCATTTTTCATATTTAATTCTTCATTCATTAAATAGATTGAGCCAGATATGGTGGAGCACACCTGTAATCCCAGCAATTTGGGAGGCTGAGGCAGGAGGATAGCAAGTTCAAGACCAGGCTCTGCAACATAGCAAGAGCCTGAGCAATTTAATGAGACCCTGTCTCAAAATAAAAAAGGGCTAAGGATGTGGCTCTATGGTTAAGCACCCCCTGGATCCAATCCCCAGTACTCAAAATAAAAATAAATAAAATAAATAATAAAATAAAAAGGGCTGGGTACTTAGCACAGTGGTAAAGCACCCCTGGGTTCAATTCCCAGTTCCATAAAAAATTAAAATAAATAAATAAATAGATTGAATGCTGTGTGTGTGTGTGTGCGCACACGCGCGCTTTGTGTTATGTGTCTTATGAGCTATTGTATAAGTATAAAAAAATCAATAAAAGATTAAAAATAATTTTAAACATCATTAATAATAAATTTACTGAATGAAAGAGAAAAAAAATGAGCTGATCCCTACTCACCCTTAATGAAGTAGAAAGACACATAATTGTCTGTCATTTAGGTTATCTTGTTTCAACAGATTATTGACTCCTTAATGTGGGATCTCAGTGGAAAGACTGAATCAGGAAAGACAACCCCTGCCCACTTGAAAGAGGGATGAGCAGGCTTCGTAGAGAAGGTAGAGGTGATGGGAACGATCATACACATCCTCTTGTCCCGTTATCCTACCGCAGGTGAAACGTTGTCTTTCACTTGAAAGTCATTATCTTGATCATTAAAAATCATGTTGAAGTCTGGGTGGTTAAGCCACTCAGATTTGGGCAAGGACGGGTTCTTCAAACCTTCTCTCCCTCAATGACAGCTACTGGTATAGTGTATATTGCAACCAGGAACACACTACATGCTGGTGGTAATGTATTGGTAGATGTGATAGAGTTTTGATTATGCTACATGCTAACTATGCAATTAATGCATTTTTTTATTTACAACAGGTTTCTGGATGGCAGATAATATAACCTTTGTTTACTTGAGTTTTCTACTGTGCTGTTATCTTCCACTCACTTCTGCTTCATTTTGTGATCCACTGATAGAAAAGAAAGTGGAGTGGATTAAAATCCCCCCTGATACAGTCCAATTGTATATTAATGACTGTAATGTGAACAGCATCCAATACACAGAAAGCCATCTTTCAAAACTAAGTCTACTCAATATCACCTCTAGGTGCATCAGGACTCTGCCAGATAATGTTCTCTCGGATCTGGAAAAAAAATGCCGAAGAAAGCTTCCAATCTCATTTTTGAACAGTACTAGTCTATACAGAATTACATCTGTCTGTACCTGTGAGTTTATTACTGACAACCCCAAGCCCCTGAACAACACTGTTTGTGCAGAAATGTTGAAAAGCTGTGGAAACACATCGGTGGCCATTTCTGTAGGCATTTCCCTTTTAGTACTCTTGGTGGTCTGTGGGATTGGGTGTGTTTGGCACTGGAAACACCGAAACAACACCAGATTTACCTTACCGAGGTTTTTGCAAAGGAGAAACAGCAGGAAAAAAGACTTAGCAAAAACGTTCTGCTTGAGTCCTCACATTGTTGGCTCTAGGCCTAAAATCTCAGCTGAAACCCAAAGCCACAGACCGTCTGTCAGGGGAACTAGGATGCAGGCCAATTATGAAAATGTGGAAATGGGGCCTCCCAAAGCTAACAAAGAAACTGACAAGGGACTCTACGAAAACACTCAGCAGATCAATTTCAGAGAGCACATGTATGGAAGTGAGACATCCTGTGACTACTATAACTTCCAGAAACCTGTTGCCTCTGAAGCTCAAGATGAGGATATCTACATTCTTCCTGACTCCTATTAGCTTTTCAAAACTACTGAGTTTCATTGTTGGAGGATAAAGTATGCACGGGGACTTTGATGGTGCTGATGCGCTTATTGACCAAGTTCTTTTCATGAAATTCAGTGTCCACCCCATGGATCCTGTCTATGTGCATGATTGTAGGTTCACTCTAAATAACCTCTCTTCCCTCTTCTCCTGGGATTAAATCTCTACCATGTATATTGATTTTTCCTTCTAAATATTATCTGTTGTGTCTTTGCTTTCTTTCTACTTCCACTATCTTTTTCTGATTTAGGATTATTTTCACGGTCTCCTCCTGGGTCTTCCTGTCTCTACCCACTCAATCAATTGCACATGATGCTGCCAGATTTATCTACAGAAAATATTCCCACTGGCCGCATTATACCTTCGCTGAAAACCTCTTAATGCTGCTCTTTAAAAAAGACATAATGCTCATAATTCTAACTCCTGCATTCATAATTTTTTATGAAAAGTTTGTTCCCACTTACTTTTCCAACAACATCTCCTACTAACCCTAATTTTTCTGCATCCATCAGAATCATCTCAAAATCTGGCAAACTTATCTCCTCCATGGCTCTCTCTAGCCTGCCTCAGATTAGAACTTCTTCCACAAGTCTTCTGAGTAATCCCAAAGCTACATTTACCTTTTTATTTTCTAACATCCTATAGGTTTTGCTTCCTGCTCTATTCTTTTGTTATTAAAACATGAATATGAATGGTGAATGTAGTATTTTAGTACTTAAAGTCATATGAGAATATCTCAAATTCCCACTCAATAGAAGGGAACTGCTTCATGTTCATATTTTAGTCCCATGATCATTATATGAGGCCCTAATTATTTGTTCACTTGACAAGAATTGAATTGTACATTTTGCCAAGTAGTTTTGAAAATAACCTAATAAATTTATTCATTATTCCTCTATCGAAGGAATATTCATTGAGTATCTTCTGTCTCCCTTTTATTGTACTGTGCACATGAGGATGGAGATGAGAGGTTCTTACGATGGTAAAAAGATGTGAATCTTGCACACTACTGTCTAGTAGGAAATAAAAACAATGAACAAAGGACTACATTCATTATGATGCTATTATATCTTGTTTCTAAGTCTAAGCTTTCATATGCTGCCCTGAATTGCTTGACCTGGGACTCTGCAAACTACATTTATCTTTTGCCAGATGTATCCATATTAGGCTCTGCTGATGGGAGGAGTGTGACAAGAAAGACTGGAAGCAATAGGAAGCAAGAGGAACTTGAACTTCTGGTCCCCCTTGTCATTATACCAGTTGCTGTTACACCAGCATCACCAGTTGCTTACAGTTTCTAGTTTCTTCTAATATTTTAGAACCAGCTTCAATGCACCCTGCTGGAGGTATAGCACCAGCTGGTCAGCAGCCTGCCTTAGAGTCAGAGAACTAGCTCTCAGGCCTCCTGCAGGCTCCAGAGGTACCAGCAGGAGACAAGTGACATCTCAGTCTATTCTGAAAATGCCCAGTCCTGAGGGTGGTAATAACTTCTTTCTGCAGTTGCTAACTCTGTGGTACCTCAGTGTCCCCTTTTTGTTTATTTCACAAGTCCAGTACCTGTTTTGCAAAATCTCTCTGAATTCTGTTAGAAAAAAACTGGTAAGTTTTCTCTTTCTCCAAGTAAACCCTGAATGATAGTAGGTGCTTTGAATGAAAGAGGCATCCTATTATAGAGAGCAATGGAGTAGAATAGAGAAAAGGATTTAAATTTTAATCAGGTGGTCAAAGGAAGCCTGTTAGGAAACACTTAAGGTGAGACTTAAGGGTGAAAAGAAGCTATCCATCTCCACAGAGGTAAGTACGTGAGCAACATGTAGTAAAAAGAGCTTGGGGCGTGGAAAAATCTCTGGTGCTCTAGGACTTATGGAAAGCCATTGTGACTGCAGCTCTCTGGGGGAGGGTTGGAGCGACACCTGATGGGTTAAAGGAATGAACAGCTTACCACGTGACTTTCTGTAAGTCTTGGCACACAGCGGGTGTAGATTTTGTCATAGGTGTCTTGATTTGGGGTTCAACTCTATAATAGGGGCAACTGGAGTACTAATGGGCTTTAAGCATAGCAATGGCATGAAAGCATTTGAATTTTTGAAGAGCTACTGGGCTGAGGAAGAACTGCAAAGGCAAAGTGAATGTGGGTGGGATTGTTAAGGAGCTTTTAGATTTCGCTTAGAAAGGAGCATCTAGCTGCAGGGCAAATGAAGACATTGACAGTATTGCCTGCCCCCTTCTTCAGAGGAACCTCTGATCCCTAAGAATAATGGTTGATACTATGAAATATATGACTTACTGACACTTATCCATCATAGTTAATTATCCAAAATGTCTAATGACAAAATTTCAACAAACAGATTTAATTGAATTTTATTTACCATTAATTAATCTGGCAATATCCCATCTAAAGATTTAGACAAGCACTCACCTGGCATGGCATAGCTGTCCATTTTCATGAAGTAATTTGAGCAGGAATGAGGAAGAACCACCAATGGAAAAGGATTGGTTCACACCAGGATTCTTCAGGTTTCTTTCCATGGAAGGGTTAATGCAGAGGGGACTTTCACCTCATGCTGCCCAACAACTGCCTCTTTGGGGCTTTGGTTATCATGCCTCTCCAGATGTCTCAGAAGCCCAGATGAACATCTTAGTTTCAGCTCTGTGATGTGGAACTTTTGCATGGAACTTTACCAGTTTTCTGTTTTTAAACTGGTAAAGTTTTAAAGAAAACTGTACCAGTTTTCTGGGGCCTAGGGCAGGAGCCATGTCCAAATCTATGACCTCCCATAATTTTATTTGACAATGGGATGAGTGGTTTATCTTTGAGTATTCTCTTTGACCAGAAGAGATGATAAAAATCTGTGTAAAAGAAGTACTTGCTCAATGATCCTTTGCCTAGTTTTTAACCTTGACTTGCTTTAAAAATTAATTGTAAGTTCTTTATCAAATGAAAACCTCTCCACTAGCAGTCCTTGAAGTAGGGGCAGGGCAAGGGAAAAAGAGGAAATTGTCATTAAGTGTTCACATGCCTTCCTTCATTCCTTCTCCTCTTTCCTATTTCCTCTTTCTCTCTCATGTCTCCTCCCACCAGTTCTCCTCTTCCTCCCATCTATCTTCCTCTGCCTCTTTCACTCCTTTTCAACTCTCTGTCACCTATTAGCGTCCTTAATTACATTTCTCCA
This sequence comes from Marmota monax, assembly GCF_021218885.2. Lineage (NCBI taxonomy): Eukaryota > Metazoa > Chordata > Mammalia > Rodentia > Sciuridae > Marmota > Marmota monax. The sequence continues at coordinate 11,607,860 of NW_026693245.1, forward strand.
CCTTAAAATCTTGAAAGTTGAATTTTTCCATTACAGATAAAGTTTATTAAAGACTGTCTATATCTCCTGAGGACAGCAGTTTGTAGTTGTCTCATAATGTTCGTAAAAGTAGCCAGATGTGCCACAATTAAAAAAGGAAGGATGCTGGGGTTGGGAAAGGAAACAGCAGCATCAAATCTACCCAGAGTGATTTTGCTATGTGCTCACAGAAATGTAGGTGTGCTCACATCCTGTGACTTACGGCTAGTATCTGTTAGAGTCTGTGGCCAATGTCCCGTGACAGTAAGTACATGGCTTCTTGACCTTACTTTCAGCCTGCTCTTGAAATTTTACTGCAGTCTGCCTTTGGCCTCACTTTCCAGACGATTATTGATCTGTACAGCAAATGGAACTGTGCTTATTCCACAGAAAGCTTTGTTTTCAAACGTCCCAGTTACTGCTCAAGCCAGGTAGAATGAGCGCAGGGATGAAGAGCACTCAGGCAGTGGGAAGGTTGAGACATTGGGCTCCTTGGAAGAGACATAAAAGAAAGAAATCTAAAAGGAGAATATGATGCCTGCACACAGATTATTGTGGACTGTGTTATGTTTGTGTCTCTTTGAAATAGTTATGCTAATACCGTAGGTCCAATATCATGGTACTTGGTGAGGGATACTTAGGTTTAAATGAGATCATGAGAATGGGCTCCTCCGGATGGAATTAGTGTTCTTATAAGAAGAGAACATTTTAGATGTGCTCTCTCTCTCCCCCCCTTCACCATGTGAAGATATGAGTGCGAGTCAGCAAGCCAGGAAGAGGGCTTAGAACCAAGTCTACCAACACCTTGATCTTGAAATTCTTAGCTTACCAAACTGTGAGAAATAAATGCTTGCTTTAACCATCTGTTCTATAGGATTTTGTTATAGCAGAATGAAAAGTTACATCTATTTATTTATTTTTTGGTACCAGGGATTGAATCTGGTGGTGCTTAACCACTGAGCCAGATCCCCAGCCCTTTTTTATATTTTACTTAGAGACAGGGTCTTGCTGAGTTGTTTAGGGCCTTGCCAATTTGCTGAGGCTGGCTTTGAACTCATGATCTTCCTCCCTCAGTCTTCTGAGCCACTGGGATTACAGAGGTAGGCTACCACGCCCAGCCAAGCAGTTACTTTTAAAACTGTTATTCTAAGACATAATTATTTGGGTTAAATTTGAGTGGTGATGGTCCCCAGTAGCTAAGTGCTAACCTTATGTGATCACCTTATGGCACGTACTTATTTTCCCTCTTCTCTTAAGGTCATTTGAAGCATCCTTTTCTCTTGCACACCATCAGTGCAGTGGTTCCATATGATCTAGCCTCAGTTCCCAGCAGTTTTTCCTAGGTACTCTAGACATTTTTACATAAACGTTCCTGCTTCAATGTCCTCTTGAATCACATGATATAGATAGCTCAGCACCTACTGCTTTATTCTATGTGGTGTCCTTCAGTCATTTGAAATTCAACATGAGCCAGACTAGTGAATTGAGATCTCACTCAGAAATAGATGTGGAAATAGATGGAATATAAGACTCAGAGATGAAGGGAAGGTTCCATTGCATAGGTTACTTGCTAATAATTTAAAAATCTGATAGCTTCAAAATATCATGGCATCAGAATACTATGTACAAAGAGGCTGTGTTTTCAATATCAGTGCCTGGTTCAAACAAATAAGATTTATCCTTGAGGTCCCCAGTCCCTGATTCCATGTAGTTCTACATTTGGAAAATTGTGTATCTCCTGCTCGGGCCTTCCTTTGAGTGATGATCTCTGAAACACAAGACTGTATATGTAGTAGCAAAAAGCTAAGGGCCTGTTAGGTGACTGGCTAGAGGACTTGACTGAAAACTACAGATGCAGAGCAGCAGATTAGTAGTCCCCTTATTTTACCTTATTTACACTTTTGTTTACTGCTTATTGTAAAATCTTGGAATAGCTGTATTGATTTGGACTTAAAAACTGATTTTTAACAGAATAAATTGTGTGGAAAAGAGCCAGACCAGGGATTATAGAATTTATCCACTTTGAGTGAATGGATATTCACTTATATTCCTCTGAAAGATAGGAAGATATAACTTGAATGAAATATATCCTGAATGAAAAGCATTTTCTGGTACTCCTGAAAAGGGATAGACAGGAGGTTACAGAACATCAAGATCAGGAATATAACAAGTGGCTTTAATGACCAAATAGGATAAAGTGATTTTAGCATGCAACAAATATTTATCAAATGCCTATAACATATCGAGTACTGGGAGGGCTCAGGGAATTCAATAGTGGAGGTCAGAGAAATAGACCCTGTATCAGTAGTCAGAGAGATCATCTACAGAGGAGTTCTGATACTTACAGATATAGTCTAATATTTACAGAAACTACTAAAATGTATTCCTGATAATAGTATGATAGAAACACAGTATAAAGGAAGATCAAAGCTAGAGATGTGGTTAGGAAAGCTTTCCTGCAGAACATGCCACATAAACTGAGACCTGAATATCAATTAGGAGACAGCCAAGCAGATGTCAAGGGAGTAGTATTCCAAAAACAGGTTAACATTCGAGCACCCAGAGTATAGCTAGAGTTTGAGATGAATCTAGATTCTCCACTTCTCAAAGCAGGTGGGGTCTGCATCAGCTTCAGGCCTCTGTAGCCAAGAGAGCCTGTTGTAATGTTAGCAGCTAATCAAGGTAGGGGATGCCTGCTGGCACTGGCTTTAAGGGTTGCAGCTGGCAAAGCCCAATTCTTCTCCACTACCGTGAATGGTGTGTTGTAGCTCTTAATGGCAGGCTATGGCCTCCAGTGTTGCAGCAGACCTCAGAAGCTCACAACCAACTTCTTTCCAGGTTCTTGTCTCATGAATTTGAAGAATGAATTTTACAGATGAGAAAGAGTGAATGCAAAAGAGTAGTATTTATTCATGTGGGAAGAAAAAAAGAGAAAGCACTCTCACAGGCCTAGAGGGGATCAGATAGGGGCTGCTGCTGGAGTGTGCTAGTCTTAAGTAGCACATTCTTCAGCTAATCAGAGTTTGAAAAAGGACTAATGCCATTGGTTAACCCTTAAGTCTGAACTTCTATCTGGGTTTCTCCCCACTTATGTTTTATTGCCACTCACCGGCAATTGCAGCTTCCTGGGAGGTTGAGTTCAGGGGATAGTGGGTGCTGGGACATTCAGAGCTGTGGTGCTGTGTGGAGTGGGCATCCTCACTGGCCTGGGCCACTGTGGGGTGACAGGTTGGTATGCCCTGGTTTACCTCAGCCCTGACCTGTAGTGCCTTAGACCTGGGCTGGCAAAGTGGGCTCCTCACAGCCTGAGCTCACACTTGCCACCTGCACTCAAGCCCCTTGGGCTACCACTGTGCTGATCCACCACTGCTTCTCTGTGGGGACATGTGGGGTGGTTGCATAGTTTAGTGGTTGGGAGCCATGTCGATAGGGTGAGTTTCACAAACATGAAGGAAGAAAAACACTGCTTAAGTATAGCATGTTAAAGGAGAAGAAAAAGAAAACAGTACCTACCAGGGAAGGTCAGCTGATATGGGGTTTTACATGAGTTTACAGAGTTTAGACTTTATCCTAAAAAAAAAAAAAAAATCCAGTACCTGTAATATCAGACTATGGTCTCAGAGGCTGAAATAAGACTGGTATTTTCTAAAAACTACAGGCATTCATTGCAAGCAAAAGTTTTTCCAATGGGCAATAAAATAAGAGAAGCAAGACTCTGACACCAAGGATACAGGACTCGATTCCAAAAAAGCACATGTCTATGAGTTGTAAGATTTACAGTGCTCTCCAGCATTGTGTTAAAGCCTCCACAGCTTTTAATATAAATTCAGCTTGTTTTGAATTCTGAGACTCTTCCAATAGAGATGAGAATTAAGCAGATGAGAGTGGCTCAAACAAAAGGAAGCACAGAAGATGGTACATTGCCAAATGCAATCATGGATGATGAAGGTGTGACTGCAGTTACTGACCTGTGCCGTTGCCATGGAAACTAACGCTCTGTGGCCTGGCATAGTTTCCCTTTTAAAGGACAGATTGGCTTTAGTGGAGAGTTAAGACTACAAATTATAGAAGTTGGATCATCAATTGCCACTTGTAGTCTAAATTCTTCTTAGGGAAACAATGGCAATCCAAGGTGAACTCCCCAGAAGTCCTGAGGCTGTCAAAAGCACAAGATTGAAGCTCAGTGGAGGGCAACAGAGGTTACCTATTGCCTCAGGCTCATTTTCTCAACTCTTCTCTATACTAATTGTGATAGCCAAAATTTAGGAGGAGAAATGCATGTAAACAGGTTTTATCTATTAGCATTTTTAAAAAAATTATATTAGGGATATGAAACTCACCAAATAAATAAAATGTTTGGCTTTTCTCCCTAGGCATTTCAGAGAAGACTGAGGTCCACATTAGCAGCGTCATATTGGAGTACTTCTGAGCACCAAGTATCATAAAGAGGCTGTATGTGAATTATCATTCTTCATTCACGAACGACCCTGTCTCAAAGATATTGTTATTATCTCTCCACTTTACAAATGGAGATCAAGGTTTAGGGAAATTAAAATTTTCAAAAGCAAGTATTTCTTTCCAGTTGTTACAGCACAATTTGCCTAGGAACCAACCTAGGTTCCCTTCAACAGATGAATGAATTTTAAAAATGTAGTAAATATACACAATGGAGTATGACTCAGCCACAAAGAAGAATGAAATTATAATGCTTGACAGTAAGGGATGTAACTGGGGACTACCATGCTCAGAGAAATAAGCCAGACTCAGAAAGTCAAAGGTGGAATGTTTTCTCTGATGTGCAGAAGCTAGTTCAAAATAAGGTGGAAAAGAGAAAAGAAAGGGGGAAAGAATTCTGTCAAAATAGAAGAAAGATCAGTGGAGTAGGGAAGGGGATTGAGAGAGAAGGAAGAAGGATGGGATAAGGGGAAAACCGTGGAAATAATCTGATCTACCTTTCCTATATACATATATGAATATACCAGAGTAAATCACACCATCATATGCATCTATAAGACACTAATTTAAACATAAAACTATACGTAACAGAAAGATTAGAAGAGTAGAGCAAAGGGAACAGGAGGAAAGAGGAGGGGAGGGAAAGGGGGAAGTCCTAGGGACTGAATGAGAGCAAATTATATTCTATGCTTTTATAATTATGTCAAAATGAATCCTAACGTTATATATAAACCCCCACCACAAAATAAAAAGGCAATATTTGAACTGGTCACCCAAATGGGAATAACTTGCTCAGACATTTTATTAGAACATTTCTAGCAGATGATAATAAGTTCTGTCTTAGCATTATCGAATTTCAGATCCAGAAAATAACTTGGAAATCATCTAGATGGCCTTCCTTATTTTAACATTTTAACAGCATCAGAAAATTTATGTGGTTTCCCTGATGTCTGTTGGGAAATTAAGGACTAATCAGGACCGGATCTAGGGCTACCAGCTTCCAGGTGATTTTCAACTTGCTGCCTTTATATTGAATTTGTAAATAGAGGGTTTTGTTGTTGTTGTTTTGTTTATTTTTGTTTTTGTTTTCCTTTCTGATCCAGGTCTTTTTTTTTTTTCCTGCCTTGCTTTTCTGAATGCCATTTTAAAATTTGGGCATTTTCCTCTCTTTGTTTCTAGAAACGAATCTGGGTCTTCCAAATGGAAACAAAGATGGTCCTAAGAGAGCAGAATAAACAGATTTCTTAATGCTTGTGGCTCTTGTGTGGCTAGCGCTCAGTAATGAAGGCAATCCATCAGGAGTGGAGTGGTGGACAATACTTCCTCTTCTGGTCATTATTTCCTAAAACATACTCTTTTGTCATCTTGTCTCATCTGGCAGAATTTGTCTAGACTATATACACTTTTAACTCAATTATCTGAAAAACAGCTAACAATAGAGGAGCATTCTGTGTGGGAGGGGAGAGGTGGGGGAGGGGATATATTTGTAACAAGAGCATTGCAATAAGAAAGCTGAGGAGTATATCTGAAAGAAGGGCTAGTGACAAAGCAATTACACTGTGGGCGCATGGAGAGAGCCTAGACCAGGTTTCTGGTCTTTTCTGTTCCAGAAGAAGATTCAGGAGAATACTGCAAAGCATCCAGGCAAAGAAAACCTATCTCATTTCAAATCAGATAAGAAACACACACACACACACATATATCTCCTAGCAATAATTAATTTTTAGTTTGTTAGAGTATTAGAGTTGATAAAAGCTTAGAGTGAGTGTTTGGGAGAGGACTGGAGAAGTACATGGTAGAGAAAACTTAGAAAAAGGAGGAATGAAGAAATGCACAATGGAGAAGGCTTTGATAGAGTCACATATCCTCCTAGGTATGATCGAGAGAGGAAGTTCTGTCAAAAGCGGAAAACTCAGACATCTACAGGGTAAGGCAGGGGGCACAGCTGTGAATTAGTCCTGCTGGAGGGCAGTGGAGTGAGTCTTATATGGTGAGCAGGAGAAACAGCTGCTCCAGTTGTGTTCTTTTTAGACATTAGGGCCAAACGATAAGGAAACAAATGTGCCCCTGAACTCTGCACCAGGACGTTGGTGCTTGGTGCTTGGATTTCTAATGCCTTATGCAGGCTTGCAGAATGGGCAGATATGGCTTCAATTTTGCTTTTTACTAAAAGTAATGTCTTATGAGTAAAACATATGTATTCTTAAATGTATTCAAAAATATATATGTTCAGATATCGAATACTAAAGGAAACCAGAGGGGAAGTGGAACTTGGTTCACTTAAGAAGATTTTCATTTCCTCTTTTACTTGGCTGCATTACTTAATATACCAATACCATTTTCTCCCACATGTGTTGAAAAAGAAATGGTAAAGCTTATCAGAATGTATCTTCTTGGCTGCACTTGGTGGAGAAAACGAAAAACTGTAATGAAGATCATATGTTTTCAACATGTAGACTGAGATCTTAATTTTCGAAGTCCAGATTAAATTCTAGGTCATTTTGGAAGCTTTCTTCAATATTAGAAATCCAAAATAGTTTATCTATTTTTGGATTTCTTTCATTTATCTATTTTTTTTCCTTTTATAGCCATCCAATCAACCAGTTAATATTTATTGAGGGCCTGTCAGCTACTATGCATTGTGATAGCGACTGAGGACCCAATAATAAATATAAACATACAAAAACTACTCCTACACTCTAGATAAAATACAAAAAAAAATCACAAGTAAGTGTTTAGTTAGAAACACAAATAAATGCTATGAAGAAAAGAAACATGGTAGGATGAAAGCTTATAATATAAAAACTTTAATTTGACTCATTGGAGCATTTAGGGCAATCTACTTAAACTGTATTTCTAATGTATTAATTATTTAAGCAGAATTCACCTAGGAAGAAAACAAGAATTAGTGGCTGTCTTGTCATGAAAGAGACCCATTATTATAGAACATAATCATTTGTGTTAGGTTTTTGTTTAAAAGAAAGGTCAAGATTTTAAGCTGCTTTGAAAGGTATTTAAACTGCTTTCTAAACATAAGTGGAAACAAAAATATTATTTTGAGAAAATTTCATAAAGATTTGTTTTCCATACAGGTATATCTATCTTAAACATTTCTAGGCAATGCAATAGTATCACAAGTAAATACTTTACCATACAATACACCCATATTTGAAGCACGATTCTAAAGAATATCAGGTATGTGGCTCTTCTGAACCAGAAAATCAACAGATGAGAAGAATTCTAAAATATAGCTGAAAAATGTATATTCCATTTATAATATGTCAAAATACACTCACTGTCATGTATATCTAAAAAGAACAAATAAAGTTTTAAAATATTTGAGTTCTTTACATATCCTAGAGATTAATTCTTTATCTGAGGTGCACGTGGTAAAGATTTTCTCCCAATCTGTAGGCTCTCTCTTCAGATTATTGATTGTTTCTTTTGCTGAGAAAAAGCTTTTTAGTTTAAATCCATTCCATTTATTGATTCTTTTTTTTGGTGTTGGTGGGTACTGAGGATTGAACTCAGGGAAACTTGGCTACTGAACCACATCCCCAGCCCTATTTTGTATTTTTATTTAGATAAAGGATCTCACTGAGTTGCTTAGCACCATCCTTTTTCTGAGGCTGGCTTTGAACTAGAGATCCTCCTGTCTCAACCCCACCCCCTAGCCACTGGGATCACAGGGGTGTGCCACCTCGTCTAGCCATTTATTGATTATTGATTTTACTTCTTGCACTTTAGGGATCTTGTTAAGGAAGTCAGATCTTAGGTCAACATGGTTGAGACAATGGCCTTAGGCAACTCCATTTTAGAAACTCCAGTTTGAAAACTGCAGTCTCACCAGGCACACCCACAGAGCCCTCCAATATGACCTCAAACAAGTTACTTGCCCTCACTCTGATATACAGAGTGAAGACCCTGGCAGACTGTCTTCACCTGATAAGAGGGAAAGGCAAGAAGCTCAGGGTGGAGACCACCAGATGTTTCTGACCCCAGGGTAAATGATGTTATGGAGAAATCTGGTGGAAGCTGATAAGGATAGAAAGGGAGATCAAAAGCCCCCAAGTTTAGTATAAATAATAGAGCTGATGAACAGGGATTCAGCCAGCCGAAACAAGGATGCACCTGAGCTGAAGAGCCTGATGAAGACCTGACGTCCCATCACTTGTGATCATTCCTGGTCCTCACCACTCTCAAACTCTATGGCCTCATCTGGACCTTGGTGAGAGCTGCAACTTCTCTATACAACACTCTGCTCAATCCATCATCCACTCAATGCCAGGAAAAGCCTGACTTGGTTCCGGGCCTGGTTACCGCGGTCTAAGTGAGTGTGCACCTGCTGGACATAAAGCCTAAGGTTTAAGACCTTTGAACTTAGCATGCAGAGGGAATGATTGTCATTAGCCTGTCACGATTAAGTGTGTTTTACAGTGCTTAGAATTAATCTAGAATTAATTAATCTAGAATTGTTTGCTGTGAATTGATTATGCCTATTGCAGTGCCTAGCATTAAGGATTGTTGTTTTCTTGATTAAGACCCTATAGAATGAAATTGTATTGAGTAATTTGAGTGACTAAGGCATTGAAAGGGGCAGAAGCGCGTGGACATTCTTTATTTCTCCCCTCGACTGTGTACGTCACAAATTTTGTCCCCTAGCAACAATGGTGAAGATTTGGGCCTACTTTTTCTTCTAGTAGGTGCAGAGTCTCTCTGTTATAGCACTTCATCCACATTGAGTTTCATGCAGGGTGAGATATGGAGGTTTAAAGTGAATGAGAAAATGTGTGAAAATGTCCCAATCATCATTCAGTAACGGAGATACACATAAAAGATTAATCACCTCTTACACTTGTCTCAATGATATGACCTACTTATGGTTACATTTTATGACTGTGTTCTTCAAAGCCATTTTGCTTTCAAATATTTTATTCAATAAAATAAACTATTATATAGCCATTTCTTTTGAAATTTTCTGCAATCATGCACTTATATCTAAAACTCAGAACTTCTGATCAGCATGATTATACTAGCTGAACTTTCCAATAAGAAAAAAACAATTGCTACAATTCTTTCATTTTTAAAACATTTAAAATAGCTACCTATCATATGAAGAATTCCTTAAAAGCATTTCTTGTTCAAATTTCTTTCCAGAAAAATCAGGGGCAAGGATGTTGAGCCAACAGCAAAGTTAAGGAAAGCTGAGCTGGAGATAGAATGAGGTATGTGTCCCTCCAACAGCTCTGAGGGCCTCGGTTGGATTCTATTGCACACACATACATGCATGCACACACTAACACACACACATATGCAACGATCTAGCTAAATCCCTAGTTTCAATATGTGTCAAGGAAAAATTATCTATACATTTTTAGAACCACATTCTTTGTTGTTTCTAAGGGGTCTATTGATTCTAATTATTAGGTCACTGGCTCATTGTTGGGTCTGATTTTATCAAAATGGTGAGTTCTTATGAAAATTAGCACATATTCTTTCATGTGTTCTAATACCAAGGGTGTTTGCAGTATTCACAGTTCAGTCTATATCTATGCCCCCAAATCATCAGCTTTTTCTTAACTACTACTTTTCATAAGCTGCCTTCCTTTGACCATCATTGAGTACTTCAAGGACATCTTACGACAGATGCCAAAGAAACAACCTCATATGGGTCAGGATGCAATGATAGGATATGACTTCTTTTCAATTACCAAGACTAGTGATAAGTCCTGGAGTTACCTTCCCATATAATGACTTGCTAGCATAAGTATGTGCACTTGCCTATGGGTAAGGTTGGCAAAAGAGGTTGTTGCTTGAGTCTAAGCCATTTAAGAATATCAAAAGTCCCACTTACTCATCTCTCCTACCTATCACACAGCCTGGTACTCACACCATTACAGAGTTCCCCTTGCTGCTAGGAATCTCTAGAATTTGTCTAAATGTACATATCTTTATATGATATGCTCCCAATACATTATCCACTATTAATGTCTCTAAGAGTTAATGTTTGTGCTAAGTGACAGTGGTTTGGACCAGAGTTACCACACATTTGGGGAAGCACTTATGTGCTTTCTTCCAAGACAAGTGGTAACTTAATGCAGGGATTCTTGGGATCTGGACTGGGTTCAGAGGGAAGGTTCCATGCAGCTGCCTGCAAATTCAGACAGTTTGGATGGAAAGATGTTATTGAGGGAATTAGATAAATATTTTCAGAGTTCTTCTAGATTCCTATTTCTGGGTCCCTGATTGTTCTTTATAATGCCTGGCTTTCACCACCATGTCTGCTTAGTTGACAGCATATTTTCAGCACAGTATTAAGCAGAGGGTATAGAAGGGCATATTTCTGCTCTTGAGCAGTCTAGATTCTGCTGATGTTATAATAAGTGCTGTCCTTAGTAGGAGTGCACACTTATAGCTATGAGAGCAAAGGAAGCCTAATTCCTCCTGACAGGGTAAAATATGTCTTGAGAAAGTACTTCAGATTCAGCTAAGTTTGGGAGATGATGTAGGATTTTACTAACTTGAAAGTCTCTACAAACATATATTTTGAATTAAAGTATATGTATTATATTTTATATGTTCCTGGAAATATTAGATATTAGACAAATAGGTTTTGATATGAGAGAAACTCTGAATATGGGCACTATGGCAACATATCAAGTGATCATGAGAAAAATAAGAAACATCACACTAAACTGTGTGCAACTATAGTTAGAGGCAGTTTTGATGTCTGGAGAATACTAAAAGTGGGAGAGAGAGCTGTGAAGAGGTGGGAAGCTGGTAAAGTAAACATAAATGCTCATGTTTTCTTAGTATTTTGTAACAAATGTATGTATGAGTATACAAATAGACATTTTAATGGAGGGACTTTAGTTATGTAATTGGTGACAAAGATGTTGCAGAACCCTGAAACAAAGACAAAGTTGATTCAAAAAAGTCTGACACTAGCAATCCATTCGCTCTATACCCCAGTGTGGCTTCAGTGAAATGGAACTGCTTGGAGCCCACGGTTACCACCGCCCTGAGGCTGGCCAGTGGAATGGAGTTGTGTGAGCAGGAACCAGGAAGCAGCACTCATCAGCCACCACATCTGCACCATCACCACCATCGCTGTGGGAGGTGCCAACGGAGAGCAGAACTAGTGGCTTCTTACTTCACCCCACGTTTTAATCAGACAAAAAGCCAACTGACAAGGGAGTTTGAGAAATATACTTTGCAGGTTCCCATCTCCAGTAGCAGAGAGAAGAATTCAGGAAAATGACTGTGGAGAGGAGAGATAACAGCCAGCACCCAGAGACCACAGGTCCTGTCTTAAGAATCACCTGCCCTTCCCTTCTCTACCCAGGTCTCCATCGGCAAAGAACAACAGGAAGGGCATTCACATACTTGTGCTAATTTTCATTTTGACATACCTACATGTTCGTAGCTACTCATGGGAATGGGAAATGGTTTCATGTACTGGAAATACATGAAAGAAAGTTTGAATAAATAGGAGAGACACAGGTTAAGGAGTAAACAAACCTTTAAGCAAACCAAGTAGAGAAGGCTAATAATAATTATTTTTTTAAAAAATCTTTTGCATTTTCGATCTCTTCTTAACCAACACAAATAAATATAAATTCTTTTGTATTAAAAATTGATGGGTTTTTGTTTGTTTGTTTGTTTGTTTGTTTTAGGTACTGGGGATTAAATCCAGGGATTCTGTACCCAAAAGCTACTTCCCCAGTCCTTTCTATTTTTTTTTTGAGACAGGGTTTCACAAAGTTGTTGAGGCTGGCCTTGGACTTGCCCATGCTGTCCTCACCTTTATGATCCTCCTGCCTCAGCCTCCCAAGTTGCTGGGATCTAAGTGTGTATCACTGTGTTAAGTTTATGCTCTCTTTTTAATTGTTTTGTGTCATCACATTTGCTTTGCTCCCACCATTAAAAATTTCAATAGAAGTAAGATATATTTCCAACCCAGTGACCTCTGCTAATGAAATGTCATATAGCTAAAATCTAATAATCAACTATTCAGGTTGTTTAAGTATGATCTATTGTATATATTAGAAAATAAGATGCATCTGTTTCAAGGAAAGATTAAATAGCTAAAGATTACAGAACAATGGCAACTGGAAAACCAAGCTCGATAACAAAAAGGAGATATATAGCCCCCCCCCCCAAAAAAAGAAGTCTGAGTTTTCACAAAATAATTTATGAAGGATTGTGTTTTTAACAATAAATAATAGCATTTGTGGCTATTTAAAAATTAAGTTAAGAAAAATGAAGATAGGATAAAAACAGTAAAAATATTTTATGCTTTTGTTTTTTACATTTCCATTTCCTTGTGGTAGCCCTGATTTTTATAAGCATAGCACACTAGAGACACACAGCTATAGAACATTCTTTAGGGTATATTGTGAATGGTAATTGGTATCACTGGTCTGAAAGTTTAGGTTGAAGAATTAGGTGATGAAAGAATTTAGAATACGTCATGGTTTATATGTGATGTGCCCCTAAGAGCTCACATGTAGGAGAGTGCAAGAAGGTTTAGAGGAGAAATTATTAGGGTATGAGAGACTTAACCCAATCAGGAATTAATCACCTGATGGGATTAACTAAGTGGTAATTGAAGGCAGGTGGAGTGTGGATGGAGGAGACAGGGCATTGGGAACATGGCTTTGGAGGGTCTACTTTTTTTTTTTTTTTTTTTTTGGCAATTGGAGATGTCTCTTTCTACTCTGCCACACTCTTCTGCCATGATGTTCAGCCTCACTTTGAGTCCTGAGAAATGGAGTCAGCTATCTGTGGATTGAAACCTCTGAAACCATGAGCCCTCAAATAAACTTCCTCCTCAACAATTGCTCTCGTCAGCTCTCTTAGTTGAAGCAACAAGAAAAAAAGCTGACTAATATAAAGCAACGTTATCCTTAAAATTGATCTGCAACATTATAAAAGTGTACTGTATATGGGGGGCAATTTGTGTGGTGTTGACTCTTTTTTTTTCTTTTTTTTTTTTTAGTACCAGGGATTGAACTCAGGGGCACTCAACCCCTGAGCTACATCCCAAGCCCTATTTCGTATTTTATTTAGAGACAGGATATCACTGAGTTACTTAGCCCCTCACTTTTGCTGAGGCTGGCTTTGAACACATGATCCTCCTGCCTCAGCCTCTCGAGCTGCTGTGATTACAGGCTGGTGTTGACTCTTAATACATAAGGCATATTTAAAGAGAAGTAAGAATGTCACTATAATCTCATCTCTAAAGGTGATGTTATAAGCCCAAGAATAGTGTCTTCCTCATGAATTGGTGTGAATATACTGTGTATACAACCAGACATATGAAAAATTGTGCTCTATATGTGTAATAAGAATTGTAATGCATTCTGCTATCATATATAAATAAAAATGTATACATAAATAAATAGAAAAAAAATGAGAAATTATATCTCATCTATGTATGATATATTAAAGTACATAAATGCATTCTATAGTTATGTATAACTAACTAAAACAAATAAAAAACTAATTAAAAAAAAGAATAGTGTCTTCCATATCTTTTCTCCTGCTCTCTCTTCTCCCTGGAACATTCTTCCCCAAAATATCTGTTTAAACTCTTCCGTAACTTTTTCCAAGGCCAGTGGCCTATTGGTTTGATGACATCATTCACTTAAAATAATAACAATACATAACACAGGAAGAGCCATAAGACAGACACAAGACATCAAGCAACTAAAAGGGCCCAGTTTTAATAGATGCAATTTTAAAATTTGGTTGGTTGTGTATTTGTATGGTTCAAATTTCAAAGGATACCAGGAGATGTTAGGTTTCCCCACTTGGTCATTATGCACTTCTCACTCTGACTACTTGACTCAGCAAAAGCAGTGACCTCAGGGGCCTGACCTATGCATTCGTGGGTGGATTATATCAGTGGAGGATGAAGCTCACAAACTGTTTATCTTTTAATAAAAATGTGGAGAGTTTACACTACCACAGCACAAATGCACCTATGACCTGTTTCACAATTTAATGGACTATGAAATTTCATTTTCAATTTCATGTGGATAATTAAATGAAATCTCTGGAGCTCCAGGATGGTACATTGTGGTTTATGGTCAGAGCATTATTTCTTTGGGGAGCACTGACCAATTCTTTAATGTCTAAGGGGAACACATAATGTAGAGGAACACCCACAACTATGTGAATTTAGTAGAATGGTCAATTTTGAAAACATATACATTTAACATATACATTGACATCAGCAATGAAACTTTAAAAGAAAGTTTCATAAATATGCAAATATAAATTCCCCCAAATAATGAATTTAAAAATTTTTTTTATTGATTCTTTTTACACATGGTAGTAGAATTCATTTCAATAAAATTATACAAGCATGAAATATATGTTTTTCTAATTAGGAACCCAGTCTTGTGGGTGTACTGAATAGTGTGATTCACTTAGGTATTTTTATATAAGTGCATAGGAAAATGATGTCAGAATCATTCTACGCTTTTTTTATTCCCTGTCTCCTCCCTTCCCTCATTATCCTTTGTCTAATCTACTAAACTTCTCTTGTTCCCCTCCTCCTGTTTTATTATGATTTAGCTTCTACATATCAGTGAAAACATTAGCTCTTTGTTTTTTGGGGACTGCCTTATTTCACTTAGCATGATAATCTCCAGATCCATCTATATACTTGCAAATGCCATATTTTTTTCTTCTTTATGGATGACTAATATTCTATTGTGTTTATACAACACTTTCTTTATCCATTCATCTGTTGAAGGGCACCTAGACTGGCTCAATAATTTAGATATTGTGAATTGTGCTGCTCTAAATATCAATGTGGCACACTGTAGTATGCTGATTTTAAAATCTTTGGATATATAGTAAGGACTGTGATGACTGGGTCCAATGGTGTTTCCATTCCTAGTTTTTGGAGGAATATCTATAGTGCTTTCCAGAGTGCTTGCACCAATTTGGAGTCCCACCAACAAGTTATTTGATTTCAACTGGAAATACAAATTTATTGTAGGTGATTTCTTTAAATACTTCAAACTCCCTAAAAAAGACAAAATTTGCACACACACACTCAAATTTAGCATATTTATTTTTCTACTTATTTTTATTCTACAACTTCAGTATTATGGGTTTGACTCCTAGAAATTTCTTAATTGCTTCATACTTGACGTTAATATCTTTCTAGGAGTACAACTTGACACATACCAAGAGCTACAGTATTATTATTTTGATAGGTCGTTGGGATTGAAGTAATTTTACCACATCCCCCAAATTAAAATAGTTCCTTCTCAGACCAGCCAAGGATTTTAATTGTTAATAGATTTTCATGGCATTGACTCTATAGACATGCTGAACTAGAGAAAGAGTTTGGCTACTTTTCCCAAAGTGATTTTTTTTTAAGTGAACACATTTAAAAAAAATTAGTTGTAGATGAACACATATCTCTTATTTTACCTTATTTTGTTAACTTATTTGTAAGTGCTGCCGAGGATCGAACCCAGGGCCCCACACATGCTAGATGAGCACTCTACCACTGAGCCACAACCTCAGCCCAACACAATATATTTATAAATAATAAATTTATAGGATCGAACCCAGTACCACAGACATGCAAGGCCAAGTGCTCTACCACTGAGTCATGATCCCAGCCCAAGTGAATACATTTTGTTTTTTATTTCACTGCTACTTTTTCAGGCCTCACTTATTGTGTGAATATTGTTATTTTCATTATTTTGTCTTCTGTTTTTTCCTCACACATAATGTAAATATATATTTTGTAATTTAAAAAAATTTATAATTATACATGGACAGAATACCTTTATTTTGTTTATTTTTATGCTTTGCAAAGGATCAGACCCATTGCCTCACACATGCTAGGCAAGTGCTCTGCCACTGAGCTACAGCCCCAGCCTCACATAATATATTTTAAATGCTCATTTAGCTAGGATTATACAACCCATAGTCTTGTCACTATGATATATTGATCTAGTCTGTTAGCATGATTAAAAACTGTAACAATTATTAGTTGTTAGGGTTTTATTATTATAAAGCCATACAGGGGCTTCTTCACCTCTTAGGGGATAGAGGACTAGCTATAGATAGCTCTCCTTATTAAGAACATTACTTACTAATTATGCTGCAACAATGCTAAGCCTCTCTATGCCGTTTGTTTGTGGACACTGATTGTGACTGTTAGGGTCTAGAACTGGAATGCTTGGTCCCCAGGGCTGTAATGTGCAGAGGTGAGCTTTAAGGAAGTGACTGGATCGTGAGGGATCAGTGGACCCAGGATCAGTGGATACTGATCAATGGATATTAATGGAATATCCATTGATAGATGAATGGACTGCTGGGAGAAGGTACACTGTAGGCAGGTGGAACATGCTTGTGGAAGTAGGTCACTGGGGGCAAGGCTGTGGGGAGTGTATCCTGTCCCTGCACCCACCCTACCCACTCTGTACCTTGGCTGTTAGAGTAGTTCTCCTCTGCTGCACCCTCTGCTCTGATGTTGTGCCTCACCTCAGACCAGGAGCAATGAAGTATGGACAGAAACCTCTGAAACCATAAGCCAAAATAAATCATCCCTCCTGGAAGTTGTTTTTCCGAGTATTTGTTACAATGATGGAAAACTAACACAGCGACCATCCGTTTAATTCCTTTGCCACCTGATTTTTCTGTTGACTTTACATGTACCACTTCATTCCTTCTCAGTCTGACATGTTACAGATTATGTGTTTTCTCAGAAGTTATTGACTTTCTCCAGGATTTTCCCCTTAATCTTTTCATGATACGCACGTGGAGCAAATCAAGCCTACTCTTTATAAACAGACATATAGAAACATAAAAATGAGAAACTAATTATCTTTACATCTAGTAGTAACTTCTCTGTATTTGTTAAAATCAATACTAACCTTACACATACCCAACTGTATTTCACAGGTGTCTAGTTAATTATAGAAGGAAAGTCTTGTGCTAATTATGATGTCCTATAATTCACTCTCAGCTAAATAATTAAGCCTGAATTCAATCCTGCAAGCAATTTGACTTTCGAAGCTGATGACCTCATTTACAGAATGCATTTTATCTGCATCTCATCCTTGTCCTTGGGCACTGCGGGATGTCCCCTGTGCAGGGACACTGGGCCTCATGTTCCATTTGGTTTAATGCTCTGCTGTCACTCTCTTGAAAGTCTGAATCATTTTTGAACAAGAGGTTCTGCATTTTCATTTTGAACTGGGCCCTGTACTTTATATACTCAGTCCTGCCCATGATGCATGAATTTAAGATCCTAGTTCCTATATTCTCTCTCTTTCTCTTTTAATATATATATATGCTTTTATTCTTTTTTTTTTTTTTTTTAGAGAGAATTTTAATGTTTATTTTTTAGTTTTTGGCAGACACAACATCTTTGTTTGTATGTGGTACTGAGGATCGAACCCGGGCCGCACGCACGCCAGGCAAGCGCGCTACCGCTTGAGCCACATCCCCAGCCATGCTTTTATTCTTTTTAAAAATAACTTTATTTATTTTTTTATGTGGTGCTAAGGATTGAATCCTAGAGCTTGCTAGGCAAGCTCTCTACCACTGAGCTACAACCCCAGCCCTCCTATACTCTGATTCATCCCAAATTACAGCAAATTCTTAGCATGTATCCTTCTTTTTTTTTTTTTTTTTTTTTTTTTAATTTTTTATTGTGGGTTGTTCAAAACATTACAAATTTCTTGACATATCATATTCCACACTTTGATTCTAGTGGGTTATGAACTCCCACCTTCACCCCATACACAGATTGCAGATTCACATCAGTTACACATCCATTGATTTACAAATTGCCATACTAGTGTCTGTAGCATGTATCCTTCTAAAGAATAACAAATTATGGCTGGGGCTGGGGCACAGCAGTTGCACACTTGCCTATGTGTGAGGCACTGGGTTCAATTCTCAGCACTACATATAAATAAATAAAATAAAGGTCTATCAACAACTAAAGAAAATTTTTAAAAAGAATAACAAATTATATAAAATCCTAGAGACTCAATTTTCCATTTGTGATTCAAATTCTACATAAAATATTCCTTTATAAGCAGAGGAAAACCAGTCTAACATTAGTACTCTAAATATTTGACTTATCACTAAAAGTCCTCAAAAGACTTAAAAACTACAGATTTCTGGACTGTTCCACAGAATAAAACAAAATCTTTCAGGCTAGAACAGAGAAATCTGTACTTTAAAAAGAAATCTCTCTAGAGTTTTTTTTTTTCACTTGTTTGTTTTTAACTGGTCATGTGCATGCAACAAGAGATTTCACCAGGCTGTTGCTATTTATGATCTGAGAGACTTGTGTAGCAAATTTAGTTCTTATTAGGTATCACTTTGACACAGGTTCTGCCTGGATTGGAAAATCCACCAGCGGCACTCACCAGGAGAGAATTAACAGCTACTACAATTATCCACCCTGGAGATGAGACCTCTTTCCCTTCTATCACACTAGCTAGTGTGTCTAGGAAACACTGGCAGCATAAGTCTTTTCTAATTACTAGGTTTATCGCTCGTTGTCTGTATTCCTCTATTTCCTGTAATAACTACCTACATAGGCTCAATTTTCTAATGTATTCTCCTTTTCCAGCTGTTGCTATCTTCTGCTCAGCCTTGTCATTTTTGTGGGAGGAAAAACAAAGTCAACAACAGCAAAGCAGAAGCAGAAGTACCATCTTCACGACATCTGGGCAGTTTCTGGTGATCCACTGACATTTATTCTGCATTCTCACCCCACAAAGCTGAGTTATTTCCTCCTGTGCACTTTCACTTAGGTACAGAGAACAGGACCTGGGAGTCTTTCAAGGAAACAGGGCCCCAGAAAAGTAACCAAGAAAGTAAATTTTGACTCTGAAATGCACAAAATAAAACTCCAAAATCAAAATTAGTAAGTGCTAAAAGATGCATATTACATTTACTTAATAGTAATCATATTTTGCTCAAAAATAATTTGTAGGTTATCTTTTTCCTCATTTTGCAAGAATTCCTGAGTATATATCATAATTGCTGAAAAAGTATAAAATAAATATCAGTGATGCCCATACTGATACACATGTTATTGAATAAAAAATTTAGATATATATCATGTAGAATTTGGTAATTTTAAATTGTTTATCGTAGCATACAGACATCATCAAATGCAAGATCACCAAAAGTCCACTAAAAGTCCACTAAGTTCTTAAAATCTCCCTATCAGGGCAAACTATCATTAGCTTCTCATCAATGCTTTAATAAATGTTTGGAAAGTAAGATCCTAGTTGACCTAGTAAACAACTAACACAGCCTTCTACATTGTAGTGGTAATTTAAAATATTTTTCCAAAAACTTATATAGTACCTCAATATTTGAAATATGGTAATAGATAGAAAAACAGATAAATGAATAGATGAAAGACAGAAAGGAAGAGAGGGAGGGAAGGAAGGAAGGAAGGAGGGAGGGAGAGATGATAGAAAAACTACTCTAACCTTTAAGGATCTCAGAAGCCCTAGGAAGCTCAGCAAAATTGATACTATGTGGAAATCTGTAATTTTTTGATAGAGTGGGAAAAGCTAAAATTTTGAAGGCAAACTTCAGAGACAGAGAAAATAATTGAAAAATATCTGTATGATATAAGGCAGTATCCTGACTATGTAATGAATTCTTACAATTCAATAAGAAGGCAAAAATGCCAATTAAAAATGGTAAAATGTATGAAGAAACACTTCACCTGAGAAGATATACAGGTGGCAAATAAGCACTGTGGGAGGCTGCCCTGCCCATGAGCCCAACATCCCCTCTTAGCAGTGAATAAGGGGAATTTCCATCTGGCACCTCATAGTAACCCCAATTGGAGACATCCAAAGCAAGTGGCCTTCACCTTCATTGGGCAAAGAAATTTGTTTCAGCTCTGGACTTGGGCATTACCCAGTGGGATTGGACAACTCCCCTTTGAAACCTTATCACCTGCCTTATTTGGTGAAGAACATTTTATCAAAACTTCTTTGTGCGTTCCCCCTGTAAAAATAAAGAGATTCTGGGTGCACGCTCTCTCTCCAGCCCCTTTCAGCATGGAAGCTGACCCTTAAGGTCGCAGAGCCGTCCTACCCACCCCCATGAAAATTACTTCTGTGCCCTGTGCTGTCTCGCCTTAGCTTAGTGTTGCAGCCAGGTCTTTTGAACCCAGTTCATTTCATTAGCGCGAGTCGCTGGCAAGAAAGCACATGGAAAAAATTTTCAGCATTATTAGTCAATAGGGAAATGAAAGTTAAAAGAAGCTACCCCTTACTATAATGCACTACAATTTAAAGAGTTTCATATCAAGTGCTGGGGAGGCTGAGAGCAGCTAGAACTCACCTAAGTTGCAAGAAAGCAAAACAGTACAGCCACTTGTGAAGAGTCTGGCAGTTTCTTATTAAGTTTAATATACATTTACTTAAGATGCAACAATCTCACTCCTGGAGGTAAATGAAAAGAAGTCCACCCAAAGACAGGTACATGAATATTTATAGCAGCTTTATTCATAGTAATCCCAAATTGGAGACATCCAAAATACCCACTATATTCATCAGTTGTATGTCATTAAAAAAAACCAAAACAAAACAAACAAACAAAAAAACTACCTAATGCTAGATACTTTATGAGGAAAAGATTTATTTAGTTTATGGTTTTGGAAGCTGAAAATTCAAGATCCAGTGACTCCCATCTGTTCGGCCTCTGGTGAAGGCCTTCCTGGTGCAGTGCAACATGGCAGAGAAGCACATGTAGAAGGGACTGTTATGGCCTTGCTTTATAGCAACCCATTCTCAGAAGAACTAGCTCACTTCAGGAGACCAGTGTTAATCCCTTCAGTGCCACCTTGATCTAATCACCTTGCCGTAGGCCTCACCTCCTAGAGGTTCCAGGGCCTCAACTCCACTGTACTGGTGACCAAGCTTCCAGCACATGATGTTTGGGAGACAGACCACATCCAAATCACAGCATCTGCCAACTGTGGAATGGATTGAAAAATTGTGACTCATCCATACAATGAAACACTCCTCAGCAGTAAAATGGAAGCATTGATTCTTCCAATAAGCTAAGTGAATTTCAAAAGCATTATGTTAAGTGAAAAAAAAAATTGTTCCCATATAAGAGATCCTGGAAAAGGCAAAACAACAGAAAGAAATTAATTCAATGATAGGATAATAAGATGACTTAGGGGAAAGAATCTGGTACAACCATAAACGCCTAGTAAATGTTAATTTCTCTTAAGAACATCTTTTAAAACATTTTTTAAAAAAACTTTTCATCTGCCTCTGACTTTTATCAGTCTTAGCCTGATTAGTAGCATTAAGTAAAGGAACAGTTCTATTTTACTCTTTTTTTTATTGTTGGTTGTTCAAAACATTACAAATTTCTTGATATATCATATTTCACACTTTGATTCAAGTGGGTTATGAACTCCCATTTTTACCCCATATACAGATTGCAGAATCACATCAGTTACACATCCATTGATTTACATATTGCCACACTAGTGTCTGTTGTGTTCTGCTGCCTTTCCTATCCTCTACTATCCCCCCTCCCCTCCCCTCCCCTCTTCTCTCTCTGCCCCCTCTACTGACCTTCATTTGTCCCCCTTGTATTATTTTTCCCTTTCCCCTCACTTCCTCTTTTATGTACTTTTGTATAACCCTGAGGGTCTCCTTCCATTTCCATGCAATTTCCCTTCTCTCTCCCTTTCCCTCCCACCTCTCATCCCTGTTTAATGTTAATCTTCTTCTCCTGCTCTTCGTCCCTACTCTGTTCTTAGGTACTCTCCTTATATCAAAGAAGACATTTGGCATTTGTTTTTTAGGGATTGGCTAGCTTCACTTAGCATAATCTGCTCTAATGCCATCCATTTCCCTGTAAATTCTATGATTTTGTCATTTTTTAATGCAGAGTAATACTCCATTGTGTATAAATGCCACATTTTTTTTTATCCATTCGTCTATTGAAGGGCATCTAGGTTGGTTCCACAGTCTTGCTATTGTGAATTGTGCTGCTATGAACATCGATCGATGTAGCAGTGTCCCTGTAGCATGCTCTTTTTAGGTCTTTAAGGAATAGACCGAGAAGGGAAATAGCTGGGTCAAATGGTGGCTCCATTCCCAGCTTTCCAAGAAATCTCCATACTGCTTTCCAAATTGGCTGCACCAATTTGCAGTCCCACCAGCAATGTACAAGTGTACATATCAAAAAAATTGTGCACCATGATCAAGTAGGATTCATCCCTGGGATGCAAAGCTGGTTCAATATACGGAAATCAAAAAATGTTATTCACCACATCAATAGACTTAAAAATAAGAACCATATGATCATCTCGATAGATGCGGAAAAAGCATTCGACAAAGTACAGCATCCCTTTATGTTCAAAACTCTAGAAAAACTAGGGATAACAGGAACATACCTCAATATTGTAAAAGCAATCTATGCTAAGCCTCAGGCTAGCATCATTCTGAATGGAGAAAAATTGAAGGCATTCCCTCTAAAATCTGGAACAAGACAGGGATGCCCTCTCTCACCACTTCTGTTCAACATAGTTCTCGAAACACTGGCCAGAGCAATTAGACAGACAAAAGAAATTAAAGGCATCAAAATAGGAAAAGAAGAACTTAAATTATCACTATTTGCAGGTGACATGATTCTATACCTAGCAGACCCAAAAGGGTCTACAAAGAAACTATTAGAGCTAATAAATGAATTCAGCAAAGTGGCAGGATATAAAATCAACACGCATAAATCAAAGGCATTCCTGTATATCAGCGACAAACCCCCTGAAATGGAAATGATGACAACCACTCCATTCACAATATCTTCAAAAAAAATAAAATACTTGGGAATCAACCTAACAAAAGAGGTGAAAGACTTATACAATGAAAACTACAGAACCCCAAAGAGAGAAATAGAAGAAGATCTTAGAAGATGGAAAAATATACCCTGTTCATGGATAGGCAGAACTAACATCATCAAAATGGCGATATTACCAAAAGTTCTCTATAGGTTTAATGCAATGCCAATCAAAATCCCAAAGGCATTTCTTGTAGAAATAGAGAAAGCAATCATGAAATTCATATGGAAAAATAAAAGACCCAGAATAGCAAAAACAATGCTAAGCAGGAAGTGTGAATCAGGCAGTATAGCGATACCAGACTTCAAACTATACTACAGAGCAAAAGTAACAAAAACAGCATGGTACTGGTACCAAAACAGGCGGGTGGACCAATGGTACAGAATAGAGGACACAGAAACCAATCCACAAAACTACAACTATCTTATATTTGATAAAGGGACTAAAAGCATGCAATGGAGGAAGGATAGCATCTTCAACAAATGGTGCTGGGAAAACTGGAAATCCATATGCAACAAAATGAAACTGAATCCCTTTCTCTCGCCATGCACAAAAGTTAATTCAAAATGGATCAAGGAGCTTGATATCAAATCAGAGACACGCCGTCTGATAGAAGAAAAAGTCGGTTATGATCTACATACGGTGGGGTCGGGCTCCAAATTCCTCAATAGGACACCCATAGCACAAAAGTTAATAACTAGAATCAACAAATGGGACTTACTCAAACTAAAAAGTTTTTTCTCAGCTAAAGAAACAATAAGAGAGGTAAATAGGGAGCCTACATCCTGGGAACAAATCTTTACTCCTCACACTTCAGATAGAGCCCTAATATCCAGAGTATACAAAGAACTCAAAAAATTAGACAATAAGATAACAAACAACCCAATCAACAAATGGGCCAAGGACCTGAACAGACACTTCTCAGAGGAGGACATACAGTCAATCAACAAGTACATGAAAAAATGCTCACCATCTCTAGCAGTCAGAGAAATGCAAATCAAAACCACCCTAAGATACCATCTCACTCCAGTAAGATTGGCAGCCATTAGGAAGTCAAACAACAATAAGTGCTGGCGAGGATGTGGGGAAAAGGGTACACTATTTTACTCTTTTTTAAATTTAAAACCAGGTTTGTTCTGCCTTTCTCACAAATTTCACATCTTTTGATTTTACCCAAAAGGACTGAATCAGAAGTTATAATTTCATTTGAATTCCTATATTCACAGGAAAAACATGATTTATTTCAGGTAGAAGTTGCATCTCAATTTTGAACTTTTGGGAAAGAAAACAAGGGATCTTGTATTTTCTTCCATAGGGGAGAGAGTGTGAACTCAAAAGTAAACAGTAAAACTGGAAATTCAAAAATATGAGTTCACTACAGAATGTTGTGTAAGAGTCAAGTACTTCTTCCAGGGAAAAAAAGCATAGAAAGATTCCGATATACAATTTATGCTTCTGTCACAAACTCATTTCTTAATGCATATAGTAGGCGAGGTAAAGCTTTCTGATTCAATGAACATTTTCTTAAAATGAAACAGTGTTATAACTTATTAACAGTATTTTTCAAATTGTATTTTACATATTTTTTTCAAATTGTAATTTTATATCTATTTAAATGTGTACAGAGTTCATATTTAAAAATTTTTGGTTACCACACTTACATGAATAAATGACAAGGTGCACTGGCATCTTAAGTGATAATGGACTTACCTCACACATCTCAAAGTACTTCATTTTATACTTCAGATTCCAAGAGAGAAATGATGATTCAAAGCCCTCCAGAGGCAGCTTTCTCACAAGAATATTAAGTGTTCACATGGTAGAGATTCCCCATTAGCATTTTCTTAGAATGGAATGGTTAAATCATTTGGAAAAGCTCTCTTATGCTTTTTGCTTTCTGCATCTTCCCCAAGGACTAGAAATGTTTTCTTAGGTGTTTTGGGATGTATTCTTAAAATTCTTTTGCATTTCTTTGAAGAAAGAAACTGGTATCCTTTAATTATGAAAGTTGTTGGTGATTCCTCCAAAAAAATCTTAATTTATTTGACACATGGCTAAATGAGTTTGCATTCTGGTGTTTGTGCTGTCTTCGACATACTGTGGATTCTGTGTTTCTCCTAACCTTATTCAAATTAACATTTCTCTTTTCCAGTCTAAAAAGTTGCCTTTCATAGCTTCACATTCTCAAAAACAGTGAAAGTATACTCTTTTACAAGTATCTTAGGCCAATCTGTGTAGTGACGCCAACAGTTTTATATTTGGTACTCTTCCCTTTCGACATGGCCTTTCTTCTTCCTCTTCCCCTTTCTCAACATCTAACTCTTTTCTAACCTCTAACTTCTTGGCCCATATTTCAACTTTCTTTTCCTAAAGTAATGTGCTAGCTTGTCACCAAGGAGATAATCATCCTGTTAAAGGAAGTTAAGCCCCTAGTCATAGAATTTGAACATCATTGGCAAATTGACACAGAGCTAATAAGGGAAGGAAGAAAGAAAGAGGGGAACTAGGAAAAGGGTCTTCCATTTTCTTTGTCAATTAAAATTTATGGATTATCAACTACTTCACTAATATACTGGGGAGGGCCTAAATCTTGGGAGATTCTTTGGAAAAGGTACTTCGGTGAAAATGTGGCTACAACACAGCATTTGAATATGTAATGTAAAAACCTGCCATTTGTATGAGGTTTAAAAATGTCTTTCAAAAAGTTGGTGAATATTAAATTAAGCATATTTAGGGAACTCGTGTTTGTAACACGCCATCATAAATAAGTTTGTATACCTTTATTTTAAAATTTCTAGTCTTAAAGAGTTTCTAAAATACAGCAACTCAGAAAATGAATGCCATTCTTTTTTGTTATTAACTTTATTGAAAGCAAATAAACCCCAACATGCATATACATTTTAAAACTGATATTAAAGATGTTTTATCTTGTAAAAAAAAAAAAAAGGTTGCTGAGGTTGTGCTTTTATCATGATTTGTTTGTTATACATTTGTTTATCTCCCACAAAGGGACCTCAGCCCTGCTCTCTCCACCTGTGCTTTCTCCTCCCTCTGCATTTACTACAGGGTTCCAGGAGAGGGAGTTTCATTTGTCTTCTGACCGTCTCTCCTGATCACAGTACTTTCACTCATCCTTTAAGTTTATGTCATCCACTAAGATATAACACAAGCTACTTTCTGTATCGTGAGAGCAAACAAGTTGTGTGGTTAAAAAAATGCACTCAGAAGTCAAAAGAACTGGAGTTAACCCCTCTCCCTGATTCTGGCCTGTGGAGCCTTGCTGAGCCTCAGTCTTCCCACATATAGAAAGCAGGACTATCTTTCTCACAAGATTGTAAATGGTATAATTTTTTTATAATAATATATTTTTTATAATAATAATTTTCTACTAACTTTGAAATAATTCCAAATTGTTAGAATGTCTCATAAATTTACCTAACATCCTAGATTATGAAGGATAAAACATTGTTGGTGATAAAATAGAGCCTGGGTTCTCTAATTTTTAAAAAGTTTCCACACTCTTTCATTGTACAGCATAAGCTTCCTGAGGGCAGAGAGCATGCTCTCTGTTTGGTTCAGCAGATGCTTCACTCTTCTCATCTTTTTGACTTCTCTATTTTATGATTATGATTATTTTGGTACAGGGGATGGAACCCTGGGTACTTAACCACTAGGCCATGTACGTAGCTCTTTTTTGTATTTTATTTAGAGACAGGGTCTTGCTGTGTTGCTAAGTGTCTCACTAAATTGTTGAGGCTGGCTTTGAACTCTCAATCCGCCTGCCTCAGCCTCCAGACTCACAGGGATTACAGTCATGTGCCACCATGCCTGGCTGAGCAAGTGGGCTCTCTAATCACAAATTCACACACTGAAGGATTTGCACAGACACCACCAACACAACCAGTATTTGTCATTTTTCCTTATGGGAGCTTGCCCCTATCATTATAGGGTTCATAGCAAAGTCAAATGTGAGTTTCTGTGAACAAATGGACCTTATAGCAGGACAGATAAGGAAGGGGCTGGAGACATTCATGCCATTTCTCTTTCCCCATTCGCAAATATCCCTGGAAAAGTGAGCAAGAGGGTAGAAGGGAAAAGCTAAGTCATATCCACACACATGGAAGAAAAAATAAATGGGATATGAGAATACCCCATTAAATAACAAATGGAATCTTTAGCCAAAGAAATCAATAGAAAGGCAATATTGCAACTCTAGCCATTGGCTCTTTGTCAGATCAGACACTGTATTTATTTTGACTAAATTTGAAGACTCTATTGTGACCCATTAAAGTTACCTCAAGTCTTGAGATTTTGCTTAAAATCATGATTATACTCTGTAAGCGTACAGAAACTCTATGGCCTAAAAATAGAAGGTGCCCAAGAAGTCTGTTATTGTTAGATCTGGTTAGATAACTGGATTGATTGATTGATTGTTTAGTTCATGCCTCAAAGAAAGGTTGTTTCTCCTACCCTGATTATGGTTTTGGAAGAGTGTTTAAAATCCCAGTAGATACCCTGGCATAGGGACTTTTACCATATGACATTACTTTGGCATATATTTTCAAACTGGTTGGTCATTTTGATATTTTCCTTTATTGTAACCTCAAATATTCTGTAACCCTGGTTAAAGTGTGTGAGGAACATACCTTTTTTTCAGAAAGATATTGTCCTGTGATGCCTCCATGACTCTCAGCATCAGCCATGGTCATCTTTTGTCACATAAGGAGATACTGCCTCCCTTTGAACTCTCTTCAAGCTCTATATTTATACTTTATTCCATGGCTCGTTTTGTGCATACTGAGATCTATTCTTACCATTCCTGAAAAATGACAGATTCCCAAAGGGCAGGAATCATATAAGTCAATTATTTACCATCACAGTGCCTGGCACTGAGTAAGTGCTCAATAAATGTCTTTTGAAAGTATGAATAATCACATGGTAAAAAACAAATTGAATTTCCTATCAGTTTTCCAGATGGTTTTCTGTGTTTTTCTCTTCCTTTCATTATTTTATACATGAATCTCTCTGCCACCAAAGGTCCTTTGGTTTGGCATTTTTTTTTCTTATATAATATTTGTTGATTAGTATGTGATTCTGCTTCATATATTTCCTTATTCTCTAATTTCCAGATCTTTATGCTTAAAGTATAACAATGAAGACACAAGGAGATTTGGACAGGAAAATATATTGAGTTTAAAACACTTTGTGTATTGTTTTAAAATGCCTGCTTTGTGGAAATATACAGTAGTTTAAAGAATTTAATTACGTAAAAGTGAAAAGACAGAAAGAATTGGCCCTGCATGTGACAGGCTCTATTTCTCCTTCTTACTTTAAACTATTTTTTAAAATATTTTATAAATATCACCATGTGCTTAAGTAATATGCACATTCCACAATCTATTGGCTCTTCATTCTTGCTTGGGCTGACACCTATGGTCAGTCTCCTCTCACATTTAGATGTGTTTTCTATTACCATTGTAACATTAAATAGCATGCCTTTTCCCTTTATTATGTCACCTATAAGTAGCATCTGAACACTTTTAAGTTAACTGCCCCTATCAATATTTTCAGCTAAGGCTCCTATTAGTGTACATAGCATATTTGCATCAATTAGGAAAATATACTCTTCCAGGTGGACTCAGCCCACATGGGCATGGCTGGTAGCTCCTTTGTGCAAAGAAAGCATGCCTCTTCTCCCAGGTGTCAGCTTTTAGCCCTCATTGTACCACCAGCTGGGCACCTTTGTGCAGTGCCCACTAGGCAACCATACACCAAGCCCTGAAGTCACCCTTCCTTTCCCCCTCTCTCCTTCCGTTTCCCACTATTGTCAATTGTACTTTTCAACCTTTATATTTCTGTTTGTAACCCCAATCATCTGTACTTTATTCATAGGTTGAATGTTGATGTCAAATATTTACATTACTACACAAATATTTTTTCACTGTAGAAAAGTCAGGACTACAATTCTTTTCTATTGTGTAGCTTCCTGTTTCCCTGAAATCGCCATTTTTCATTTTTATTCTTGCCCCTTTTTCCTCCTCTCCTATTTGAAGCCATCTAGGCTGTTGTTTCAAGCCACAGTAATTGACCTTGGCACCTGCTGTGTGTGGGAGTTTTTCTAATTGTTTACTTGGGTTGAAGACATTATTTTCTGGATCCTTTGTCTGCCTCCATCACCACCCTGTCTGGTTTTGCAAGGCTGGAGCAGAGCCTCAGGTAACTACTGACAAGAGGAGATGACATTTCCCACTTAACACACATCTAAACTGTCTCCTCTTTGTCATCAAATTTCATTGTTAATTTGCCCATGAGCAGAATTCCAGGGTGAGCACTGCTCCTTTCAGAATTTCCAGTCATGGCCCCAGTCTTCTTGAACCAGTAGAGGAGATGAGATGCATATTGTCAGTCAAATCTCATTTTGCCTGTTTTTTTCCAGCCTTGTTCCATCATAACGCCTCTACACAAATAGAAATTCAAGCATGTTCTCTCTTCCCTTACTGCTCTAAAATTCCACAGGCGTATGTCTAGGTGCTCTTCTCCTGAAAATTACCCTTTATGGTATTATAGTAAGACCTCTCCACATAAAATTTTGTGTTTTACTTGAGCTGGGGAACTTCTCTTTTAAAATTTATTCAATGATTTCTTCACTCCTATTTTTTGGAGTAGATTTTTAAAAACATATTTTTTAGTTGTAGATGGACACAATATCTTTATTTTTATTCGTTTATTTTTATGTGGTGCTAGGGACCAAACCCAGGGCCTCACGTACGAGGCAAGCACTCTACCACTGAGCAACAACCCCAGCCCCTGGAGTAGATTTCTGAACCTAATCTAAGTTGGGTATTAAAATGATTGGTTGTACTCCTTATTTTTCCTTTCATATTTTTTTACCTTCTTGAGCTTTAGATAGAAAAATAAGTTCTAGAACAAGATGACATGATAAAACCTTACCTCCCCACTTTTCTGTGTAACCCATGGAAGTTTCTTAACCTTCTTGCTTAGGTATCTCCATGTGTAGAATAGATTAACAATGTTAACTTACTGGGTTGTTCTGACAACTACATGAGTTAAAACATGGACAGTGGTAGTTATTATTACTGGAAATAATATAATAGCAGTTAAGCTCATAGACTCATCTAGATTTTAATTGTGACTCCTTAGCTAAGTGACTTTAGGAATGTTGCTTAATCTCTATACTTCAGCTGTGTGTGTGTGTGTGTGTGTGTGTAACACATATACATTTAAAAAGTCATAATATTATTTACATTATATACTTGTTGTGTTGATGAAGCACTTAGAACACTTTCAGGCTATGTAGGAAATAAGTTATTTTGACTTTGTTTTCAAAAATCTAATAATGACTTTTATATTTTTCAATCATATTTTTAATTTTCAAGATATCTTTCTTATTCTCTGATAGCTCCTTTTTCATAGCATTCTTTTTATAATTTAGTGGATACACTATTGTCTCATATTTCTCTAAAGGTTGGAATTTTACATTCTCTTCCCAGAATGTGTTTCTTTCTGAGAAATTCTTAAAACTTGTTTATTGTCTTCTTTTGCTTTCATTTAGAAGTCTGCCTTTAAAGACCTGGTTAGTTTTCTTTTTTCCATTTTGTTTTTTCAGAACAAGGTCGGGCTATCTTGGGGTTCTTTGTATTAGATTGGTTTATATTTATAGTTACTATTGCTTTAGGGGGAGTAAGAAGCTGATTGTTATGGTGGATATCCCCCCAAATTAGGGGACACGATGCACCTTGCTTTGGTATAAATATATTCACACTGGATGCCCTAATCCTCTCAAATAGTTTTTTTCTCAGTTTCTTTAGGAAGGAACCCTCATGTCTTCCTTCTGGGATAAATGCCTGCCATCTGGCTGTCTTGATTGGTTGGTTTTCAGACCTTTCGTGAATTCCCCTTTTCTCACTCCCTCCACTGGGATTTGAGTCTAAATCTTTGCTAGTGCTTCACTGGGTGGGATATTAGTTCTTTTGGAAACAGCACACAGCCTGAATTCTAGGGTGCAGCTTCCCTCGACTCAGCCTCCAGAGTCAGAATCACTTATTTCTTTGTGCCTTATAGAAACTTATCAAAATCTCTTTCCAACATATAGTCTCTCTTCTTAGGAGGCAGAGGAGATACATACAGATGGTCAATCTGCCATCTTTAGTAAGCCGTGCTAGAAATGTATTTAAAAGTATACCTTGGTTTTTCTCATCCTCATTTTTACCTCTTCAGTCTTAGACTTAGTGCCACATCATTCCCAGTTATAAGGTATCACAAGGAAAGAAGAATGTTCAAGTGTAAGGGCGTTTTTCCTGAGTTTGGAAATCTAGAGCACAGTGACTCCTTCCTGCCTCCTGATACCTCATAGCTATGCTTTCTGGGTACCAGGAAGCACTCCTTTGTTAGCTTCATGCTTTTTCCAGTCTCCTCTTCATTATTACAGCAGCACCAAGAGGTATATTGACAGTACGAATATTTCTACTATTAATTAATGTAGCTCCTCTCCCTTCCCAAAGCCCTATCTAGTTTCTAAAGTGGATGATAAGATCTAGATAATTTTTTAGAAGTACTATTTCATGCAGCTTAGAACAGAGGAAACTCACCTGACAATTTTTCATTCTCTTATTGGAAAACAAACAAACAAACAAACACGTTGAAGACTTCCTGTGAGTGAGGAATAGGAGATGTAGTAACAGGACAGACATTGTCCCTCCCACTTTACAGCTTCTTTCTGTAGGATTCCAGTTAGGCTCTCCTACTTCTTATCAGCCTCTCTGACTTGAGCATCTTTCAGAACACACTTGGAGTCCCATCTTTTATTAAAAAGCAAAAGGTGTTGATAGGAGTCACACAGGACTCGGCTACATTTTGCTGCCCCATGAAAGGCTGCTGTTATGCACTCTCTCCACTCTTAAGGACTCTCAGAGTGGGTGACTGAAGAACAGAGTGTGTCACCAACAGGAATAAATGTACTTAAAAGTTCTTTCTAATACCTACCAGCAACTCATGATGGGCATTGAGAGCAAACCTGAATTACCCTTTCCCAGAACAGTGCATTCTGACCTTCCCTTATTTTTATTGGGGAACCTCTTATGGTCAATTTTTGACAAATACAAATGAAGTCAAGAAGTGCCAAGGTTGCTGTTTCATTATTATAGACTCTGCTCAACTTTTAGTCTCTCCAAAGTTCCCTAGTTGTCTCAAAAAAGAAGGCAGCCCTAGAACTGTTCCATTTTAAATTCCGGGCATAAAACGCTTTCGAGATGACATAGCACTTCCTTTACTTTCTAACGAGGCTGGCAGCCGCTAGAGGCCCTCCGAGTCCAGAACTCAGCAATGGAACTGGAATGCTAAACAGCTCTCAGCAGTGTCATCAGCCCAGGGGCATATGAGGGGATGATTAATCATTCTGGAAGCACGTATTTGCCAGTCATGTCCACATGTAGCATACTAAACACCTGCAATCTGTTACATAGTCTATATAGGCAGCCTTCTTTTTTGTAGTGTACTGTCCAAAGCTAACCATCATTTCTGTTCATCTGTTCACTTTTTATCTCTTTTCTAATTTTTTCCCTTAATATTCTACTTCAAAACAAATCCTCCAAGACTCCTGTCTCTTGTGAGGGAGATGGCGTACTGGCAAAAAGACTCTGCTTCCCGAGTTGATAACAATACTCATTCTTTTTCAGCCAAAGATCAGCAGTAGATGTTTCCCTCTATCCTACTCTACTGTCATTAACGCTGAGCCTGAAGTCTAAGTCAGATGCGTGGTCCAGGTTGAGAGGGCTGGGTGACACCTTCACAGTCTATCTTACCAGTGCTTAGGCACTCAGAATGGAATAGTATAGGGCAGAACTTCATGGTCTGTTTTATTCTTCACACAAGCCCCAATAGCAGATGGAAATAATTTTGTACAGTTTAATCTTTCCCAGGTTAGGAACCAAGCAAACTGTTGAATGTGTCAATGTGACATAACCACGGACCAGAGGCATATCTTCACCTCAAATCTTCCAGGCCAGGAAGAAGGCGCATCTATATACTTCTCTCCTAACTGTTCCATCAGCACTGAGAGTTTGCAGTGACACTTTTCTCCTCACTAAATTTCATTCCTTTTCAACAATGCCTCTCAGCCGTGAGTCAACTTCTCTTTAATCCATCTACATCATGACACGATATTGTCTTCCTTAAAACAATATTATCACATCACTCCTTGACCCCCAAATACTTCAATGACTTCCCATTATCATTTGGCAAAGTCTAACCTTTTTGTCATCCTGTTCAAAGGTTCACCATTGTTTTATCCCCAGTCAAAACATTTCCAGTGTGTTTTCTGCTTTTAAATCATCTTTTCATTGCAAAGTTCATTTTTGCAATCGAGTTTGCCTGCTTGAAATTCTCTTGTAGTTTCTGTAACCAGGACTCTAGTCAGCTACAGAAGTTCTCTGTGTCTCTCTAGGAGGGGGAGAGCACCCAAGCCAACAGCGGAAAATTCTGGTCTTTGAGAGTGATTCTGTTCTTAACCTCCTTCTCTCGTGAGGTTCCAAGAGTCCCTAAATGCAGCAAAAACACTTGCCTTGTAGGGCCTTCGGCTGTCACATTTAGTCAGGGTTACTTAAGATACTCAAGGGCTTTGAGACATTTCACCTTGTTTCACAACAGTGAAACTGAGGAGTGTAGCATGCAAATGTTAGTATTGAGAAATTCCATTGTTAGCAGTTTATTTTAAAATTTCCCTAAAAAGGTATATAATTGTTTATCTCAAGAAAGGAGATCACTGGTAGATTACTGCTTCTTTGACATTACAGATATTGATTCTCTGACAGAATACATTGTTTATGTTGTATTTTGGATTCATCCAGTTGTCTAAGTCACTTGAGAGAATAAAATGTCCAAAGTGCCATTTGTAGGTAAATGGATGGAGTTAGAGAAGATAATGCTAAGTGAAGTTAACCAATCCCAAATAACCAAATGCTGAATGTTTTCTCTGATATAAGGAAGCTGATTCATAGTGGGTAGGGAGGGGGAGCATAGGAGGAATAAACAAACTCTAGATAGGGCAGAAGGGTGGGAAGGGATTGGAGGGGACATGGGGTTAGAAATGATGGTGGAATGTGATGGACATTATTATCCAAAGTACATGTATGAATACAGGAATTGGTGTGAATATACTTTGTATACAACAAAAGATATGAAAAATTGTGCTCTATATGTGTAATAAGAATTGTAATGCATTCTGCTGTCATATATAAATAAAAAAATTAATTAAAAAATGTCCAAAGTGCTTTAGAAGAAGAAGGTCTTTGGATTTTTTTTGATGAAGGTAGTCTGAGTCATGACAAGATACAAAAATATCAAGATAAATAAATTTGGGAATAAATTTGGGAATACCTGATTCAGGTTTTAGTAGATCTTAATTCTTAATCTTCTATTTCTAATGAAAATGCAAATCTTCTGTTTTCTCCTCCTCCTTCTTTTAGGGCCTTATTAAGTTACTGAAGCTGGCTTTGAACTTGGGGTCCTGCTGCCTCATATTCCTGAATCACTGGGATTACAGGCTATCCCATCGTGCTCAGGTGATATGGTGACTTTTAAGTTCAAAGGGAAGGGGTTGTTTTCAGGAATTTGACTTGATTGATCCAGAATTGACCCAGCCATTATGATCTTCTCAATCTTAAAGAAAACATCTTGCACATTAAGTCTGATGAACTGCTCTCCTAATTGATTCATTGTACCTTGATTCATTGAGCCACTGACCACTTGCTTTATGACACTTTTGCTCTATTTTAATTCTATAAGGCAACAGTAAAAATAAGCTATTCCCTCCCACATTCTGACATAGTAATTCTTACCAGATCATAGTAGTTTGCTTGTCTTGAATAAATTCTGATGCTGCACACTTAATGACTGATGACATGAACCTGCTGCTATTTTTGTGAGGTAATAGTTACTGAAGCTGGGAAATAAAATGGAAGGGAATGAAAAAATATTTGTAAAAAAAAAAAAAACTAAGTTTTTTACAGTTGCAGATTTAACGTATGTTGAGGAAAATCTTATTTCAAGCATTCAATCTGATTTAACTTGATTTAATTTAGATCATTGTGAGACAAGATGCCTGTATATTACTGGCTTTTAACAGTAATAGCAATATTTAGTGATATTTTAGGTGAGGATTTATATTTAGAACTGATAATCAGAGGAATTATTTAGAGAAATACACACACACACACACAATGTGAGATCTAAACCATGTAGCAACTGCCAGAATGCAGGACTGTAACTCAGCAAAATGATGCAGACTTTAAACATTGGCTACCCTGTATGAAAAGGCCTCATTACTAAAATTAGAATGCATTCCTAAGTCAAAGAACTCCTGAAGTGGGCAAATAATTTATATAAAAAATTTGCTTTTGCCTACATAAATGCTTTACTCTAATTCAATCCTTCTTAAGGCCTATTTTTTTGTTATTTAATAAAAGTTACTGTATTAGTCCATTGTCTGTTGCTATTACAAAACACCTGATGCTGGATAATTTATAAAGAAGACACATTTTTTTTTTAGCTCACACTTTTGGAGGTTGAAAGTCTAAGATCAGGCAGCCCCATCTGTTTGGTCTCATGTTGGCTACATCACAACATGGCAAATGGCATCATGGTGGGAGCTTGTGAGAAAGGGAGAGATCAGATGGCAAGACAGAAAGCCAGAGAGATTCAGGGGTGGAACTTCCTCCGTTTATAGCAAGCCATTCTTATGAGAACTATTCCACTTGCTTTTTGAGACCAGCAATAATCCTCTCCAAGGGCAATGCCCTGTGATCTAATCACCTTGCACAAGGCCCCACCTCCTAAAGCTCCTACCACTTCAATACCAACACCAGGGGCCACATTCCCAGCACATGAAACTGGGGGACACACCCAAATCATAGCAGTCACCATAAATTTATCAAGTGATCAGTCAAATATCACAGCTGTCACATTAATTTACTTGCAAGGATCAGCTATATTGTTTCAAAAGGTTTCCAACTTCCCAAGATATATATACCTTTACCCCTTTCCTTAACTAGAACTCACCTAGACCCTAAGCAATCACTGGGAAATTGTATACGTGAAAACAGTAAAATTGATAAAGAAAAATTTATAATATATGTGTGTATGTATGTACATGTATTTATGTGAGATAGATATATCTCATAAATAAATATATAGAGATGCTATGTAGAGAGATGCTATACACACACATCACAATAATAAACAAGTTTTAAAATCACTTAGAAATCATCAAAGCAAACAAATAAAACATGAACCCTACTTCCAGATGATGTGGTTTAATTGCTCTTGTGTGAAAGGTACAGGCATCTGTTAAATGTTCTACAGATGATTCTGGTTTGCCTCTGGGGTTCCTAACCCTGACCCAGACGATACTCTTCTCTGGCAGCCAGTTTCCTTGCAAGTTGTCCTGCACACTGATGTCGTACTGAAGCCCCAAACTCTGTTTCATTCCATCCCTGCTGTGTAAGTCAGCCTTTCATCTCTGTGATCAAAATACCTGACGTGAACTACTTAAAGGAGGGAATGGTTTCAGTCCATGATCAGCTGGTTCCATTGTTCTGGGCCCAAGGTGAGGCAGAGCATCATGGTAAAAGGGCATGGTGATGGTACAGAATACAAGACAAAGACAAACCCATATAAGTACAGTTATCTCATACTAGCAAAGATGCCAAAAACATTCACTGGAGAAAAGATGGTCTCTTCAGCAAATTGCGCTGAGAAAACTGGAAATTAATATGCAAAAAAAAAAAAAAGCAATTAAACCCCTATCTCTCACCCTGCACAAAATCAGCTCCAAGTGGATCAAAGTCTTAGGTACAAGAACAGAGATCCTGTGCCTAATAGAAGAAAAAGTAGACCCAAATCTCCACCATGTCAGCTTAGGAACTGACTTCCTGAACAACACGCCTAAAGACCAAGAATTAAAATCAAGATCAATAATTGGGGTGAAATCAAACTAGAAAGCTTCTTCACAGCAAAGGAAACATCAATAACCTGAAGAGAGAGCCTACAGAATGGGAAAAAATCTTTACTATGCACATACTAGATAGAGCACTAATCTCCAGGATATATAAAGAACTCCCAAAACTTAACACCAAAACAACAAATAACCTAATCAATAAGCAGGCTAAGGAACTTAATAGACACTTCACAGAGGAAGAAACACATTCAACAAATATATGAAAAAAATCTTCAAAATCTCTTGAAAATCAAAACTAATTTAAGATTTCATCTCACTCCAATCAGAATGGCAATCATCAAGAATACAAGCAACAATAAATGTTGGCGAGAATGTGGGGGAAAAGGTACCATCATACATTGCTGGTGGGACTGACAATTGGTGCAACCATTTATGGAAAGCAGTATGGAGATTTCTAAGAAAACTTGGAATGAAAACACCATTTGACCCAGTCATCCAACTGCTAGGTTTATACCCAAAGAACTTTTAAAATCAGCATACTATCATGACACAGCCACATCAAAGTTTATAATAGCTCAATTCAGAGTAGCTAAACTATATAACTGGCCTAGATGCCATTCAAAAGATGATGGATAAAAAAAAATGTGGTATATATACACAATGGAATATTACTGAGCCTTAAAGAAGAATGAAATTATGGCATTTGCCAGTAAATGGATGGAACAGATAATTATCATGCTCAGTAAAATAAGTCAATCCCCCAAACTAAAGGCCAAATATTTTCTCTGATATGTGAATGCTAATTCACAATGGGAGGGATAGAGGTATTTTGGACTAGATAGAGGGAAGTGAAGGGAGGGGAGGGGAATGGGCATAGGAATGATAGTAGAATGAATTGGACATTATTACTCTTTGTGCATATATGGTTATATGACCAGTGTAACTTTACATCATGTACAACCAGAATCATAATCCATTTATTTATGATGTGTCAAAATGCATTTTACTGTCATGTATAGAAAATTAGAACAAATAAAAATATATTTAATAAAAGGGCATGGTGAAAGAAAATTGCTCAGCTCATGGCAGCCAGAAAGGAGAGAAAGGCGGTAGGGGGGAAAGGCCCATGAAAATAGTCCCCAAGGGCACACCTCCAGTGACCTACTTCTTTTAACCATGCCCCATCTGCCTGCAGTTTCTACCGCC
This sequence comes from Marmota monax, assembly GCF_021218885.2. NCBI lineage: Eukaryota > Metazoa > Chordata > Mammalia > Rodentia > Sciuridae > Marmota > Marmota monax. Next base: position 11,646,397 of record NW_026693245.1, read on the forward strand.
TTGCAGTTGTCCACTCAGCTCTCAATGGACTCATCCACCAATGAGGTCAGATGATCCAGTCACTTTCATAAAGGCCCACCTCTGGCTGCACCAGGACTAAAGCCTTCAATGAACTTTCCGGATCCAAAACATATCACTCCCCTTCTCCAGTTCCTTCTCTTGCTCCTCATTACTGAGCCCTTGTCAATTGTTCACACAGTAGCTTCCACAAATGCAAAAATCTCCACTGTGCATCATAATAAGCTCTTATTATTAATTTTAATGCTGGGAAAATATTTTAATGAATCTTAAAAATTGATACATACCATAATATATAAGAAGTCTGGATTTCCAGAGTCAGAGCCAGGACCATAGTTTAGACAATGTGTGGTTACTACTTTGGATGAAAAATTCCACACTTGGTGTTTCATGTCTACAAAACTGAAATTCCAGAAATAATACGTCATTTGGGGGCTTCAAGAGGTGGATATCATGAGAATGCATAGCTTCAAAAAAGGGAAGTTTTATATAAGATTACCTTTCCTTCCTAGCAGGTGGACCACAAACTGAGAAGATTTGATGGAGGTTTGGCAGAGAGATCTGAAAACTTAGCATTTCGAAGAATTCCCAAAATGAGGAGAAGCCCACGTAAGGCAAGGAGTGAGACTGCTAAAACCAGCACATGTTACTTCATTGTTTTCCTGTAAAAGCCCTGCTTTGAAGTGTGTGTGTGTGTGTGTGTGTGTATGCACATGTGTGTGTGTATGCACATATGTGTGTGCATGCTCTTGTGAAATATGTGTAATAAAGCAGGGAAATATTATTTAAGTTGATCACTCTCTTCTAAGATTAAGTAGTGATCATGAAAATAATAATCATTTACTTAAAATTTTTAAAAAAGAGGAATGAAGGGGTACTTAATCAAATTAAAAGGCACTACAAAGTTACAAAAGCTAAAGAACTGTGGAAGTAACATTAGAACATACAGTGAAACAAAGAAATACAAAATAAAGTTTCAAATATACATACACATTTTAACCATGTACATATGTGTATATATTGTATCCTATAGTTGATGATAAAGATGGCTTAAAATTACAAAGCCATTAAAAATAAGGTGGAAATATTTTTAGTGGTATGGAGGTTAAATAATGAGGCTTTTGTTTGACACAATAATAGGCATAAAAATAACTCTGAAAAAAACACGTGAAGAAAAGAAGTTGTCTCTGGCTGGTAGTATCATAGATATTTACTTTGTACTTTAAAACTTAGAATTGTTAGTATCTAAGTTATGCTTATAATTTGCATAAAAAAGTGCTTTATCATTTTAAAAGGCTAAGCTGAAAAGTGTTTGTAATATGGTTTGTAATATGAAGTTTTTAATGTGGTTTTAATTTTTCTGACACAATTTTATAATTACCACAGGGTTTGAAGGAGCTTAAACTGCTTATAAAAATAGAAGAATAATGAATATACATCCATATCTTAAAAATATTAGTCCCTAAACTCTCAAAAGAATATAGAATAAATGACTTAAATTATAGTTTATAGAATAATGTGAGCAAGGGAGTTGTTTCCCAGTAAAGTAGACATAGTAGGTAAAACTCAAATTTCATCAGTCATGGAAACCACAAGCTAGGTTATTAATATTTCATTTTCAAGAGGTCAGCCTACATGAAAATTAAAGTTTTTTTTTTTTTTGTTTTTTTTTTTTGCATGTAATTCTTTCTGTCCTTTTGTAGAAACCACCCAGCAAAGATTGGAAATGTGCGTGGAATAACATTGAGGCTGGTGGTAAAACACACACAGGGATGGTGTGACCTGACAGCCCACACAAGGATTAAAGAAGCACTATGTTCTAGCAAGTCTGTGCTTCTATTGCTAAAGGGACCGTGAGAATCAGATAAATGCCAAACCCGTAATTCACTCAGACATGGCTTTTACACCAGCGAGGTCGATCCAATTATCTCAGAAAGGAGACAATGGGAGGAGTGCATGAGGACATATTAAACAGCTTTCCACGGGAAAAATAAAATGGAGAAATACAGAACTTACTCACAACCACCTATTGGGTGCGTGTGGCTCATAGTTGACATCTGCAGCTAGCTCCTGTCTCTCAGCGCAAGCTCCCTTCCCAGGACTGCAGGACTATTCTTTTAGAGCATGATTCATCTTCTAGTTAAGTTTGTTTATGCTACATCTTTATTCAAACTAAAGACCCTCCCATATGTCAGAATTGCTCCAAATAATGAAAGCAAACACTGATGCTTACAATATGCCACACATTATTGTAAGCCACACAATTATGAACATTCATTGCTCAAAACCCCAAACAGTAGTTACTATTATCATTTCCATTCACATATAAGGAAACACAGACATAGACAAATTGGGTAACTTGATAAAAATCACACAGCTGGAAAATTGAAGATCTGGGATACTTAACTGACAAGGCCTTCTCTTTAAACTGTCACACTATGTTTTGAGAAAGGAAAATGGCTCAGTATATGCTTATTGCTATTTACAAAGCTCCAATCACAAAATACGGCCAATGTGCTGCCACATCAATGCTTATAGCAGCTCAATTCACAATAGCTAAGCTATAGAACCAACTTATATGCCCTTCCACAGATGAATGGATAAAGAAAATGTGGTAAATATATACAATGGAATATTACTCAGCTATAAAGAGGAATGAAATTATGTCATTTACTGGTAAATGGATGGAACTGGAGGCTATTGTGCTAAGTGAAATAAGCCAATCCCTGAAAACCAAAGACTGAATGTTCTCTCTGATGGGTGGATGCTGACATACAATAAGGGGGATGTAGGGAAGAGTATGATTAGTTTGAATATGGTTAACACTGCTAATACTGAGACAGACTGACCTTGCATACCCCCTGATGTGATGATGTAAGGTATATATTGCTTTGTACAGTCCTGTCCAAAATGCACACAGTGAATCTAATTTTGAGGAAACCTCAGACAAGACAAAAGTGAGGGACATTTTATAAAATAACCAGACCAAACTCTTTGAAAATGTCAAGCTCAATAAAGTTAATGAAAATCTGATCCAGGAAGATGAAAAAGACAGGGCAACTGAATAAAATGTGTGATAGTTATGATTGGATTTGTGACTGGAAAAAAAGAACAATAAAGAATATCATTGGGACAAGTGGTGAATTTTGAATATGGTCTATTATTTATATTAGTGCTAAATTTCCTAAATTTGATGAATATACTTTGATTATATAAGAATATTCTTATCTTTCTCTCAGATGATTGAGCAAAATATACCTTTCACTGTGTAGGCATATATACATACACATATGTATACACACACATATTCACACACACTCAGAATGATAAGGCAAATGTGAAAGTGTTAGTAATCAGTGAATTGAGGTTTCTTTGTATTCTTTTTGCAACTCTTCTGTAATTATATCCAATAAAAAATTTCTATATATCTCCCACATCAGAATTCAGGGAAGTCAAGTAATTTACAAAAGGTCACAAATCTAGTACATGGATATAAACAGAGTCCATATTGTGGGTGGTATGACTTCAGATCACACACTTTCAACTGAATTGTGCTGCCACACACCATTAGCCCAATAGCCCACCTCTGTGCCTCAAGTTTTGCTATCAGGGTAGCAAAAAATAATGCTGTACGTAGTTCACGTAACAGTTCTAATGAAAGCAGGCCAGCCAACATTGGAGAAATGCCACAGAAATACCGAGATTTTAGGAGCCCAGCAGGAGGTGAAGACATCTGTCCTGATTAGTATTGGCTTGTTCAGTCAATTCATCTTCTGAGTTCCTAGCAGGAAATAGCACAAGAGTCCCCAGCTGCAGTGGGATGGTCTATTTGTTCAGGTCTGAGGAAACCAGCTTTTCCCTCATTAGTCTGTGTATTTAGATGTTACAGTAGCAACATCAGAAAAGATATATATATATATATATATATATATATATATATATATATATTTTTTTTTTTTTTTTCTTAAAGTTCTTCAACATTGTTGAGAATCAACAGTGGCTCTAGCATTTGCAGGTAAATGGATAGAACTGGAGAGTATCATGCTAAGTGAAATAAGCGTATCCCCCCAAAACAAAAGCCATATGTTTTCTCTGATAAGCGGATGCTGATCCATAGTGGGGCATGGGGGTAGGGAAGAATGAAGGAACTTTGGTTTGTGTAGACAGAAGGACAGAAGAGTGAGACAGACATTATTATCTTATATACATGTATGATTACACTACTGAAGGAAATCTGCACCATGTACAGCCTGAGGAATGAGAAGTTGTGTTCTGTACAATATGTCAAAATGCAATCTACTGTCATATATGATTAATTAGAATAAATAATAATAATAAATAACAATATAATAATAATAATAATAAAAACAGTGGGTCTAAATAAAAGCTGGCATTTGTGGAGTCTGACTATGTATCAGATGTTTTCTAAACACAGCACTCATGTCAACCATTTCATCACCATATAATGTGGCTAGTACTATTTCCCCTATGTTCTCCTGATGAGGCAATCAGAGCACCAAAGTCTCCTTAATTTATATCTAGAGAGGGAAGAATCGATTTTTGTTGGTCTGTCTTTATGGCACATAGCTAGACCACCATCATTTACTGCCCCTTGGTGGGAGAAAGAGGAAGTGCATGTTAATGTCCAAAGCAAAGATCTTTAGGGTTATGGGTGCATTTAGGGCTTAGCAAAAATTCTATCTTCCCTCAAAGATAGAATGATAGGTCACCTGGAAACTAATTAAACAGGGTTCCTTATCTATAACTAAATAGAAAAAATAATGACATTTATTATTTGTGTTGAGTGATGAACATAGTATGATACCTGTTTGTTTTTCATGTTCCACTTAGAACAACATGGAGCATGTAACTGGTCATCACCCTGATGATGCACTGGGACTACCCATTAGGACCACTCAGCACCTTTGATCAGTTCTCAGTCTTGCTGTTTTATAGATTTTCTTTTTTTTTGGTTTTACATTTACCACGTCTGAAATTGAGATGCAACTTATAGTTGATAATGAGTAAGGGCTGATCGGTAGTTTTTTTTTCTTCTTCTTCTTAATATTAAATTAAATAATGGTGTTTCTCGCAATTGATGGCATCTTAGAATTGATGAAATATGCTAACCTTCCTTCCCTCTTCCCCTCACTACAATCAAAGAATATGAAATGTTTAAAATACTTTCTATTCTTGTTGGTTTTTGTTAGTCAACAAATCGTATTTGCAGTATTGTAATAAATGTAAGAGATGCTATTACACTTAGAGTACTTTTTAGATAATGCAGTGATAACATTAACCATTATCTTTCAATTATTAAATATACTGTAGAATCCTGTATTGCATTGATGTTGTAGAAAAGTCTTTATTCCCAAATGTATATTCTTGATTCTTTTTAAGGTATTTGCTATAAATCCAAGATCAATTGAAAGTCCATACAACTGTAAGAGCAAATGCTATAACTCTTATCCATTTTTATAATCCCAAGCAAGTTAATCTCATCTTTTCAACAGATTCAAATCTAATAGTTCAATAACTATTGTGCACTTGCCCTGTGGAAGAGCTAAAAGTGCACACAGATAGCAACACAGTTGTGCCTTGAGAAACTCAAAGTCAGTTACATCCAATGTGAATTGATTCTCAGAAGTAATCTGACAGATCATAAATAGTGCAGAGCATATTTTTTCTACATTTTTTAAAAATTTTCTTTTTAGATATACATGACAGTAGAGTATATTTTGACAAATTATACATACGTGGGCAGAGTGTATATTTTTTTCTTTTCAAATGTACCAAAATGAAAAAGAAAACAAACTTTGTTACATAAGAAACCACAAATGATATAATGTTGACTCAAGTAGTATAAAGTGGAATATCTCAGATGGATTCCAGGGATGTCCTTATGGAACAAAATAGTTCGTGTATTCACTCATTTCACAAATATTTATTGAGTACCTACCCTGTAGAAGGTGCCAAGGTTTTATGGGGTGTAAGTCTTGTCATCTTGACTAGATTATGGTTTCACATTCTATCAAAAAAAAAAAAATCTGCACTTTATTGTGAAGGTATTTTGAAAATGTGATTAAATTCCTAATCAGCAGGTTTTAATTAAGAAAGATTATCCTAACTAATCTGGATGGGTCCGATTCAAGGAGTCGGAAAGCCTAAAGAGTGAAGCTGAGATTTCCCTGAAGAAGAAATTCTGCAGACTTTAATTCCATACTCATGTCCAAGAGTTCCAATCTGACTTCCTGATTGCCAGCCTTGCAGATTTCAGACTGGCTCAGCCAGTTCCCACAATCACATGGTCATTTCCTTAATACAGATCTTATCATATGTATCCCGCTAATTCTGTTTTTCTGGTTTAACGCTGATGCATGCATGAAGAGAGAGGGACACATAAGACAGACACAGATCTTGTACCAATCGTATGGTTTGGTGAAGCTGTCATGGGAGTAACCCATTACAGTGCAAGTTTCGTGATAGTGAAAGTAACAGGAATGTGTTGGGAGGACGCTTGGCCTAGATTTCAGAGTGGTATGGATAAGGAAAGATTCCTGGAAGTGAGATTAATTTGAGAGCTAAAATTTCAATATGAGTCAAGAAAATAAAGTGTGTGTGTGTGTGTGTGAGTGTGTGTTGCAAGAAGGACAGTGGTAAAGTGTTCCTAGCAGAAAATGTCCCCTGTGCTAGAAGCCTGAAAGTAAGAGGGAGCATGGAACTATGGAAGAATGAAAGGGACTCCATAACCTGGTGCAGAGTGAATGTGTCGGGTGAGAGAGGAAAACGAGGGAATAAGTGGGAGATACATCATGCATTATCTTTGTAAATCATGTTCAGTGGTGAGGCATGGATGAAGCATTAGAGAGTTTAAAGAACAGGGAAAATCTGATCAACTTTGGATTTTAGAGCGATCATTAAGATTACAATGTGGACAATGGATAGGGAGAAAGTAAAGGTTGAATAGAAATGATACTAGTGACTGGTGATGGCAGCCTAGCCTGGGTTGAAGTAGTAGACACAGAGAGAAGGATTTAATTGGAGATTTATTTAGATAGCAGCATGGCCAATACTTGTTGATTGATTGGATTTGAGGAATGAGAGAGGTTTACTTATCTCAAGAATGAAGTAGCTGAACTTGTATTTGGGTCCTTGGATTCTATAGAATCAGCTTTCAATGCCTGCTGACTCAGAGTAAATAACAGTTTACTAAATTTTCATGGGCCATGACTTAATGACAGTTTCTTTTCTTTTTTAATTTGTTTAAGCATAAATAGGCCTCTGATTACGCACATCAAGCACTTCTTGGAACACACTAACTTTTTGCCAGAGGGTGTACATTTCCTTCTGAAAATAAAGTAATAAATAAACATTAACACTAGTGGGATTTTTTTTCCTTCCTTAGTTCCAGACTCCTTCTGCCATATAGTTAAAATAGTGGGGTGTTATTTTAGAACCTTTAAGTTACTAAATCTTGTTAACAGAATTCTAAACATGAGTAACAAGAAAATTCAGTGAGAAGCACAGTATAATTCAGAAGTTAACAAAATATTGCTGAAATACCCTTGAAGTTATTTATATATAAATTTATGAATCATTACAGGAAGGAGTCACCTATAAATATTCTATTTGCTCATCCCTAACCACAAAAGTTCAAAATATGATTAACGACATATTTCCAACCAAAAGTTTGTCTTGAGAATCAATTACCAAATCAATATTAAAGTGATTTGTAAATGTCAAATAGCACTCATAATAAAAGAGTATTCTCATTATTTCATTGATGATAATGATTGGAGTTTTATTTGTCAGACAGGGCTATCCTGCTACAATGTTGTAACACCCTGCTAAAAAAAAAATTCATCATGAACAATGTATATGTTTTTAATGCAGATAAATTAAATCAGTCCAGAACAGTTCCAATATCAATGAAAACAGAAAACAGATTTAGGTGTGAGTATAGAAGGTATTTCACCAGAGACGGAGCCTTTGGTCTTGGTGAATGCTCATGGTAGCATGAATGACTAACTTCCTTTAGTGGTGACAATTAGCTTCTAACTGCTCAGTTCCCATAGAAATGCAAGGACTGAAGTGTTGACCCAGGAATTGACTTGTATTTCCTCAGATAGTTACTAAGTTCCATGTAAATTATGGCTTCTTTAGTAAAACTGCATTCAGTTTGGGGTCTTCCATGTGTTTTATGTGTGAGCCAAGATGTGTTACTTTTGATTTTTGTTTCCTCAGCTATATAATATAATGTGAACTATGATAATAATGTTTTCATCATCATTACTACAAAGATATAAGAAATTGTTACTTATAACGTTTATCTCTCAATTTTTTGATAATCTCACTTTAAATGACTTGAATACGTTATAGAATTATTAGAAGGAAGGTATTTTTTCTTTCTTTTTTATTGATTTTTTAAAAAAAATAAATGACAGCGGAATGCATTACAATTCTTATTACATGTATACAACACAATTTTTCATATCTCTGGTTGTATATAAAAGTATGTTGACACGAATTGGTGTTTTCATACATGTACTTTGGATGATGATGTCCATCACATTCCACCATCCTTGCTAATCCCCTGCCCTCTCTCTTTCCCTCCCACCCCTCTGCCCTATCTAGAATTCATCTATTTAAAAGGAAGGTATCTTATCTTAGATGTTCTGACATAAGAAATGTAATGTTTTTGAAAAAGGGGAACACAGGAACTTTGTGTATAAAACCATGAACCTAGTGAATCTTAGAAAATATTAACTTTTTAATAAGTAAAAATATTTCCTCTTTTAAAATTTTTATCTCACATTACATTTCTACTTTCCTATCTTTTTCATTGATCTTTTTTAATTCAAAACTTAGGTTGTGGAGGTTAGGATTGAGATTCTTGTCAGGAAGTCGCTACTAGATTTTATGTATATTATGCATTAAATTAGGACAATTGGAAATGCATGTGCTGGCTTGTAATTTTTTTAAATTCAGAAACTGAGAAATTCTGAAATTGAAAAATGAGTACCAAACCTATGTCTGTAAAGTTATAGGGAAGATCCAAGAACTTCAGGTATCATTCTACCCACCATTTCTCTGTATAAAAAGTGCAGGGATCCTAGCTCATACCTATGGTGGTGGAAGGGTGACTGATCATGTAGCTCTGGAGTCAGAACATCTGGACTTGAGCCCTTAATGCGAATGCTTATGAAAAAGCAATCGTCTTAAATTTCCCAAGCTGCAATTGATTTTCTCATCTATAAACAAAGATCATCTTAATATATCCCTTGTGACTTTTATGTGAGAAAATGATAAAATAGCATATATTAAATGCTGAGTAAACGCTCCCAGAAGACCACCTATTAAATGTATTGCTAGACTTCTGCCTTAAAAAAGAAAGTCAACTTAAGCTTTGTCTGATATGTGTCTGTGGTTCATAAGCACAAGTCGACAATTAAACTAGCAATCTGAGCATCAGTCATCCACAAGTGTATAAAACATAAAGTTCACAGAGGGGTGGGGGGCAAAACTTTCTTTTATATCCTATTCCTAATGTCCCTTAAAATCATCTGGGCTACATGAGTCAAATTTATAATCTTTATGGATTCCATGCTTTTGAAAGAACAAAATAGCTTCCTCTCCCCCAATTTTGAGTCTTAGACTGTAGAGTACTTCCAACATATTATTCTGTCCCCCTCATGCTCTGAATAAGAAAATCAATTCCTCTTGTGCAATTTTTCATCTTTGTTATCTGTCCATCAACTTCTTTTTCTGCAGACAGAAACAACTAACTCAATAAGGATATAATGGAGTGAATTGAACCAAAATTCAATTATCTTTAGTTCGACTCAAATGGTGTTGAAGTTTTTAGGTCTGAATGTGATGTTCCAGCTCAGTATCTCTTTCTGACAGATGAAGATAATTCTTCCTTAAGTGGATTCAGAGTTAAGAACAACAAACCAACAACCACAAAAACACTTCCTGTGAATGCATCTTTAACAAAATATCTAAAAGAAAAACTCCCTACTTGAAAATTCTGATATTGATTATATCATAAGGTGAAAAGGGTGACCAATTATTGTGGCATGCTAAGAACCACAGAAAGAGTCTAAGAATCTTAACCCTTGACTGGCTTCTATTTAGTGAGTGCTTTCCTATCAAGATATAATGATTCATTAGTCAAGAGATGGAAAAAAATTGAGATTTAAAAAATAACATTGCAGCCAAACACAATGGTGCATGCCTGCATCCCAGTGGCTTGGGAGGCTGAGGCAGGAGGATCACAGGTTCAAAGCCAGCCTCAGTAAAAGGGAGACGCTAAGCAACTCAGTGAGACCCTGTCTCTAAATAAAATACAAAATAGGGCTGAAGATGTAGCTCAGTGGTCAAGTGGCCTGAGTTCAACCCCAGGTACCAAATAAATAAATAAGTAACATTGCAGAACAAGAATATAATCTTGGCTAGGATTGAGGCCCAGGGCAGTGCACAGAGGAAGCTTATTGTTATGTTTTTATTTCCCACTAGGATGTGACCAACTCTCTCTGGTTTGCCTGAGACTTTCCTGGATTTGGCATTGAAAATCCCAGGTCCCAAGAACCCCCAGGCATGTATAAAACAAAATGATTAATTTTTCTATTTCTCAAAACAAGTTAGTTCTACTCCTAGCTATGCATACACTGTAATTTTCATATTTCCAAAAACTCTTTCATTAAATAATAAAAAAGAAGCATCTTTATCAGCTTGAAGAACAGCATCTAAGAAGAAAGAGCTATCATTATATTCATAAAATGACTTTAATCCTCCAATGGATTATTGGTGACATAAAATCTTTTATACATCATCTGGCAGCAGACAGACAGTACCAGATCTCTTGCCACTTACTGTGGCGGGAGAGGCTAAAATCCAAACCACTTCTAAACAGTAAGTGCTGTGATGCAGAAGCTCCTCTGAGAATTGTAGGAGCACAGTTATATACCTGGAGTCCGGAGGTAGAGAAAAACATTGCAGTGTAGCGACAGCTAAACTGAGACCTTAAAATAAACAGTACAATTCTTGGTTGCCAAATAAAGCCTTACGCTGGGACCTACACAAGTGAGATAGGTTTTCCTGAATATCATGTGACCTAAAACAGAAGAAACACCCGGAAAAAGGAAACATTTCAGAGTGGGAGGAGGATCATCAGAAAGAGCTGACAGGAATGAAAGAGACTGGCAAAGGCAGCAGAAGAGGCACAGTAGGTTCCTCCAGAACAAACCCTCCCCTTTTATCACATTTGATTGATGTCCTGTGGGAAAACTCCAGTCACCTGAGCCATTTCTCCTCTCAAGATTAAAGTACCCCACTGTCCTTTCCTTCTATATCTATTAAACCTCATTCATCTTTCAAAGCTCATCTGGACATCTCCATTTCTGAAAATGTCTTTGGTGATCATCCCTGATCTTCATCCTCCCAAGCTTCCTAACCCTTTAGTATGTGTGCCACATATTTATGGGCTTTGTTACATTTTATTTCAGTATTTTATACCTCCCATTATTCTTTAATTAATCAGTATTTACTGAGCACCTACTATATACTAAGCACTCTTCCAGGTACTGATTAAAATATAATGAACAAGTCAGACATGATCCTTGGTTCTCCTGAAGAACACAGAGGGGGAAAAAAAGATTATAAATATTCAAAGATACAGACTACGTGGGCCTAGGGGTTTAGCTCAGTGGTCACTTAGCAAGCATTTACAAGGCTCTGAGTACAATCCCTAGCATTTCAAAAACAAACAAACAAAAATAAGTAAAGGTCCATACCATGTTATATATTTCACTTGTATTATCTACATTGTCAAAATCAGTAGTGGTATGTATTGGGCAATTAATAAATATTTGTTAACTTGATATAAAAAATTGGCAGTGAAACTGTTTATATTAGGAAATAATAATCAAAGCAGACAAAAAGAAGATGGTATATAGAGTTTACTTAAGGGTCTAGTTAAAATGTAGTCCTGAGCAGGACATGAATGTGAAAGTTAAATGAGGAAATGGAGTTGGAAAACACTCCTACAGTCAAAGTACACAAAAGGTAGTTGACATAAGGAAGACCAAAGTTAACATTATTTTACCTCTGATACCTACAAAAATAATTTCATTTTGGGTTTCAAATTGCTCATGTAATGGTTACATATATTCCGATGACTCCTAGTTTGTCTCCTTCTCTACCGTTCTCCATACTGCTCTATCTTAGGAGACTGAATCCGTGCACTGTGTCAAGAGGTGGGTGGCTCTGGATCCTGAGGGGCTTCAGCTACTGGGAGCTATCAAGAGATAAAAGTGTGGAGGGATTGGTTATTTCCTTCCCCTGTAGACTCTGTCCTCCACATCAACTTCTCCTGATTCCAAATAATGGTATTTTCCTGCACAATGGCCCTTCTTGCTTGAACTTCTCTCTGTTCCCTGTTTTTCCTGTTCCCAAGGTGCCGTATTCTCCTTCTGTTGGTTACTATTAACACTACCTATGCTTCTGTAAATAGTGCCTTAATAAATTATTTACAAATTACCCAGTGTGACCATGCCACCTGTCGCTATTGTAAATGCTGCTAAATTATATGAAGTGCCTAGCACAGTCCCTTGTATAAAGATAAGTCTTAGATAGATGCAGCTTTATTGTGCTACTTCTCCTTCTGATCAATTATTATAGGATTTTTGTTTAATGTGACTCTTAGTAGTTTAATATGCTTCTCCTTCAGGAGGCCTTTATTATTATAAATAAAACGTACTACTAACATAAAAGTCATTTGCAAATAAAATTAAGAAATTGCATCTTCCCAAAACTCATACAAATAAAAAGAAAAACATACTTCAGCTATAACTGAAGCTACAACTAGAGTTGAATGTAAGCTTTAGAATGATATTCTCTTCCTCTTCTTGGTAATACTTATCTATTCAACAAAAGATATAAAGAAACAGAAGAAAAAAAATAAGTTGTGAGAAGTCAGATTTTTGGGACACAGATAACATCTTTGTGGACAAAATATTTCTTGCAAACTTTAGTGTTTGAAATCATTAATACTATTTTGAGCTTAAGTCTCTTAAATTTTGTGACAAGAGATAACCTGAGAATTTACTGTTACAGATTAGCTATTGAGAGATAGCTCTTTCTGTTCTGTAGGTTGATCATGGGAGAGTAAAAGATGCTGTCTTTTTGCAGTAAGAAGATTAGACCTGTGAGTCCTGTCTAGGAACTCAACTTTCAGGGGTAGTTAACAATCAGAAGGAGAAGTAATCAGCTCTCAAGGATGTGCTAGAGGAACTTTCCTGAACACATCTTGTCTTTGTTATTAAAGGTTTAGGTCCATGTAAATATAAAACTGGATTTCTCAAAGAGAAAATCAATAAGAAAAGGTACTATGATGGGGGATTAAAGCAAGCCTCTCTGAGCTTGATAGGATACAAAATAATAAAGATGGTGGGATTTTTTGGTCAAAAGCAACAGAGGCAGGGGCTTATACCAGAATGCAGAGCCTCTAAGGTGGTGGAGATTCCATAGGTATGCTGGCCTGTGTGTGGTAGGTTGCAACAATGATTCCATTCCCCATCCTTTTCTGCATCCAAGTCCTTCTGGATCCCCGTGACTCTGCTTGGCATGGGGAGAATGGAGCTACCCGTGTGCAAATAGGCCACGTTGACATGAAGAGGAACAGCATCAGGAACCACTGAAGATGAGGGAGATGCCCAGCATCCACCACATTCTGTTAAGCCTATGTTCCATGGTTCTTGTGGAATCCAAGGAGGAAGAAGCAGCTCCCCCTTCTTTGCTCCTGACAAATCAGTTGACAATGAACTTTATGACCATCTTAACATGTATGGATTTGGGTGAAATATAATTTTAATTAGAAAAATGTAGGGTTCTGTAGCTTAATAGACAATATTTTAAAGAAATAAAATTTAAAATATTTCCCAACCCCTTACTTGAAGGAAAAAAGTATTGTATTTCAACCCTTCTTAGATTTTTTTTTTTTTTTTAATTTTTAGATTTTATATCCTATTTCTCCATCAGTGAAAGATAATCATCAGATCACACCTTTCTGGGAGAGGCTGTTGATTTCTGATTTAATGTGTAGTGATTTCCCAATCTTCGAGATGAAATATGTGGTCAACTTATAAGGTGGCAAGTAAGTATTCAAGTTAAAAGTAGTAATTGTTGAAATGTTGTAAATTTAGAAAGGACACTGGACTTGAAGTCACATGAGTTATAATTAGTTCTGGCTCTGTTACTAATTAGAATGATGTTATGTGACTCATTACTGATCTTTAGGTCATTGCTTCTTTGTCTTCAAACTAAAAAAGAAGTACTAAATAATCTTTAAGTTCTTTTGAAATTCTATTCTATGTTCCTATCTTTTTGTTTTGTTTTGTTTTTGTACTGGGGATTGAACCCAGAAACACTTACCCACTCAGCCATTTCCCAAGCTCTTTTTGTTGTTTTTTTTTTTTTTTTTTACTTAGAGACAGGGCCTTGCTAAGTGGCTGAAGCTGGTTTTGAACTTGTGGTTCTCCTTCCTCAACCTCTGGAGCTGCTGAGATTACAGGTGTGCACCACTGTGCCTGGCTATGTCTCCCATTCTATATTTATAAATGGATGATCTTCCCAAACACATGTGTCTTGAGATATTTACTTTTCCATAGCATATCTTTAAACTGACTACTTTATCCTATAAAACTTTAAAGAAGTTACTGGTGATAAGAACAGTCAGGCAGCTAACCTGACTGGTATCATCTCTGCCATTGAAGTTTTGTTTAGTTACTTTTTACCTACCTACATGTCTGGTCTCTTGGACTAACGTGGAGCCCCCTCTGGGATGAGGATGGTGTCCTTTTTGACTCTCATTTTTGAATTGTAAGAGGTAAACCTAAAAATATTTTAATGAGTATTATTGACACACATAACATTCAATCATATTAATAAACTACAATATACTTTCAGAAGAGTTGTGTTTTTCCTGATATTTATGATAACATCAGGTGACCTTGAGCAGATTTTTGCACTATTCAGGTACTAATTTCTTAACCATGAATGAAATGATTTAGCTAGGTATCTGCAAGATCCCTTCCTAGTATACTGTTCTGTCTTTCAAAAATCCTGTGTGTAACTTCAGGTCAGGGATGCTTATTAGGAATCTCGTGCTCAGCTGGGTTTGGCTCTGAGAGGGAAGCTTAGTTTAGAGCTGTAGTGAGGCAGCTCTAGGCACCCATGCAGGTGAAAACATGCTGACTAACTGACATGGGTAATCAGGTTGGGTGCCAGCAGCATGCTCTCCAATCTTATGGCATCAATTCTATACTGCTGTGAGTCTTCTGAATTATGTTGCCCAGGGCTATTTTGTGTCCTCAGAGTCAGTTTATTGAATTGTTTCTCTTTCACCAGGCCAAAAGCCTCTTGGAGAGCTCAACATCTAAATTGTACATAGTTAAGAGAGGCCTTCATTATAAAATTGTTATCAAAATTTATACTAGCATTATAAGAGTAATGAATTTTTGTAAAGATAATGAGAATCGTCTCTTTGGAGGTACCTCCAGATTTATTAAAGAGGTAGGGAACATAATATCAATTTGAAACCAATTCTTCAATAAGCATTTTGCATGAAGGGTGGGGATTACTGTTTAGCAGATGTTATGGCTTGGATCGGGTTCCCCTGAGGTTCATGTGTTGAAGTCTTGAATCCCCAGTAGCAATATTCCGAAGTGGAATATTTTGGAAGTGATTGGGTCATGAGGGCACTAATCTCATCAGTGGATTAATCTGTTGATGGATTCATAATTGAATGGACTATTGGGGAGGTGGTGGAAAATGGGGAAGGTGGGGTCTGGTTGGAAGAAGTGAGTGACTCCGGGCATGCCCTGGACAAGTAAATCCTATCCTTGGTCCTTCTCTCTTGCTCCCTCTCTTTCTCCCCACTTCTTCCCTACCCAGCTGCCATGTGGCTTTCTTCCACCACACTCTCCCTGCCATGATGTTCTCAGAGTTTCACCACAAGCTCACAGTGATGGGGCCAAATGACTGTGGACTTTAAATTGTATTATTAGAGAAAAAATATATTTAAAAGAGAAAAGATGTGCTTGGGTTCATGGTTTTAAAGGGTTCAGTCTGTAGTCATCACTTAAACCCCGTGCTGTGGGCTTTTCATTTATTTTTTCATTCTGCTAAATCAAGTGGATTGCTATTTATCTGAAAATGTTGGCAGTTTTCAAATTAAAAAGTATTTCTTTAAAAGCTATAAGCAATCTTATAATTCCATGAGATACCTATAGTTGTATCAGTTTTGTCAAGAAGAACAAAGTCCAGTAAACCTTATTTCCAAGAGATTATAAAATATACTATTTTTAAGCAACATTACCTTTTATGAGGAAAAACATGGGTAATTGTCTGGGTTTTGGAATCAGATAACCCTGAGCTTCAATTCCTGACCTTAAGCAAAATATTTGTCCTTTACCCCATTATTAAATTTCTTCTTTATAAAATAAGGTTAATTATATAACCTTGCAATATTATTAAGTATTATATGGAATAATATATACAAGTGCCTACAACCAAACAGGTGTTTAAAAGGGCTATTATTAACAATACCATATTTATTGGTTTTAGTATATTTACATTTTTTTACAAAGCACCTTACTTATAATGGTTATTTATAGTGTTGAAAACCTCGAGAGTAGGAATGAGTTAAAATAATTTTGCCTTTTAATTTAAAAAAAATCAATAGTGCCATGGGAATACTTAATTTCTTTTAAAGGGAACCTGAAACGATCAATAGCATTTCTTGGTATGGATGCTGCATGCAGTTGAAATCAAAACCAACCTCAAATATGGTGAGTCAGACAAAGGTAATAGGGCTCAGGCCAGAAGAATCCTTCCCTCAATTGGATATGGTCCCAGAAATATCTAAGATTAGATTCGCATCCACGAACTGTGGATTTGAGTCAGGTTTTCATGAGGGGCATAGAGAATCCCTGGAGGGTGTCCTTAATCCTTATGCCAAACCTCAGTAGTTTCAGTTTTCAGCCTAAGTCCTAATTCAGGAAAAAAAGCAAAGCAAATACTAATAAAGCAACAACAAAGTGAATACTAGGTAAATACAGGGAAGCAAAAAGCTGGTGCCTGAGAAGGGACATGGGGAGTGGCAAAAAAAAGTGAATCTGAAGGCAGAGATTAGAGAGTTCTCAACCTAGCTATCCTTCGGATTATCTGCATGACCCTGAGGAGGTCATTTGGGCCTGCTCTACATTCTAAGATGGTGAGGTATTCATGTCACATGTCACTGGTGGCCCCTTTTCCTTCTGTTAATTCTGATATTAACTCTTTTTAATATCAACTCCTGGCCCCAGATTCAAATCTAAGTGAAGAATGTTTCTCTATTACCCTGTTTGCTCAATGGGAGACATGGTATGCTAACATTGGGTAATCCCTTGAATTTAATTAAAATTAAAATTTAATTTAATTTTAAACTGATTTCTGTTAAATTAAAAGAGAGATGCCGGGAACAGGTACATTTGAAATCAGACTGCTCCGACTTTCAGGAGACAGTCAATTCTGGTTCACTGTTGTTTGTTTAGCAGACTTCTGACTATATTTTATTTTTTCCTACCCATTTATGAGTAGGACAGAACTTAGTTCCCAAAGCCCTTTTGCAAATCTAGTTTTTTTAAACTTAATTTTTATGGATACTTCCACAAACTTAAAGACACACTTAAAAAATCAAAGATGTAGGCTGGGGTTGTGGCTCAGTGCTAGAGTGCTTGCCTAGCCTGTATGAGGCACTGGGTTCAATCCCCAGCATCACATAAAAATAAAAAAAAATTAAATAAACGTATTGTGTCCATTTACAACTAAAATTATATATATTTTTTTTAAAAAATCAAGGATGTATGTCATTTTAGTAAAATGCTGAGAAGGGATAAATTTCTCAAAGAAAAGTAAATTTGTAAGTTAAATATTCATGATATTTAAATATGCTTTAAGAAATGTGTTGATGGTAGAAAAAATACAGCAAATTGTTCTGAAGAAACATGTTGTCAGTAGTTGAACAAATATTAAATGTCAATTCTATGCATTTAAGTATCAGTATTATTTAATTGGTATTTCTCTTGGAAAAAACTCATAAAGAGATACACTCTTAGATATGTCTTAATAAAACACTCTGTATTACTTGCAGTAAGCTGCTACCATGAAACATATTGTTATAGAATTCCCTTTCACTTTTCATTTTACTTTTGGCTATTTAAAAAATTATTTTCTAATCATAATCCTCCATTATGAAGTGAGCATTTTAAAATGTATTTTCTGAGTAGTTATAAAAATTATTTATCTGGATGATGTCACATTACATTCTCACTAATCATAGATTAGCAGATAGATCTTAGACTCTTTTTTTAAAAAAAAAAACAAAAACAAAAAAACCCCCAAACTTTAATTAACTAAATGTTTTGAATAGGATCCCCACACAGGGTTGTTGCAATATTAAGTTCATACAGTGAAAATTTCAAGGTTCGTATCTTAAAATGTGGTGGAAGATGTCTTACATATGAATCTTTTAAGGAAGTGTTTCTCAAGTTAAGGTAAAGGAGCCGGTTTCATCAGAATTGCTAGGGTATTTGTTTAAAATTCCCAGACCTCTGATCAGATATAGTCAATCAAAATCTCTACATAGAGTTTGAAAATATGAATTTCAACCCTCCCTCCCAAAGAGATTGTCAAATGTATTAAATTCCAGAACCTCCCTTCTACTGCTTTGTCTAATGCGGTGAAGTTTAAAGCGGATTCAAGTTATTCCTTTCATGCCTTCCTGCAAATATAATGATTGTTTCCTTTTCTACTCCACCACCAAAACAATACATTTGACCTCATGCCAAGACAGGCATCATTTCTGGATGATCAACGTTCACTCTTACGGGGAGAGGGCTATCTTTAGATAGGTATAGAGGACATAAATAGCCATACATGGTAGTCAATTGATGGGAAAGGGTACGTGTAACAAAAATGCAGTTCAGAGATTTGAAAATCATGCTATGAACTAATCTAGGAGGAGTGCGATTGTAATATAAGGAATGGCTCTGTGCTAAAGAAAGGACAGAATAACTTAATAGAGGTCTCCCATCTCATTCCCTGGCGGTGCTTCTGGGCTCTGGTGATGAATGTGTTCATTTTATGTGACTTGCTTTGGATAAATAACCCGGTGCCCTTTCAGCTCTCCAGCCTGCGGCCAGCGGTGGCTGTGTGTGCGCACTAATGACGGTGGAAGGTTCCTGGGGGAGGGTTTGGGGAGGGGCTGCCCAGCTTGATCGCCCCTGACACTTCCTAAGAGACTCTCAGTCCTTTCTCTGCAGCTGCCGCTTGAAGACTCCGCGCTTCCCCCACCTAAGGAAAGAAGTTATCCATCTAAATCAGTTGTCCTATCTGCGTCCCTCGTTTCTCTCTCTGGGAGCCGCTTACCCCTAGCTCTTCCATTGTGTTGTGCCTTTTCAGTTTAGCCCCGCTTGCTGCGTAAGACTTTCACTCCGTTTGCTGCAGGGAGATTTACTCGAGAGTTTCCGAACCTCCAGCTGCAATGGAGCTCTATGGAAAGGTAAGCAAGTGAAGGGAATTCTTGAGTGTATTCAGCGAGAAATCTCGCTTTTACGGACTTTGGGACGTGTGTCTGTTTCTGTGTGTGTGTGTGTATGTGTGTGTGTGCGCGCGCGCGCGCCCTCGAGTCTTCTCAATGCATTTATGCAGATAAAACACTTTCTTTATATGTGTGCCTTCCTTTCTTTCTCGTGTTTATTGAATAAGATAGTAAAACTACCCCACTCATCCTATGGAAATGTATAAACTTTTCCGATTTGAGATGGGTAGAGGTGAGGCGGGGAGTCATAGAAGGTATCATTTGTATTGGAAATGAGCACCAAGACTGCGCTTCCCAACTAGGGAATTTCAATCTGGCTTCCCAAGGGGGATAGCTAGTAAAGAAAAATCTCCAGCAGAGATCACTGAGGTCACTTTTGCTGGAGCCTTGCAAAGAAAGGGGCAGAGGAAGCTAAGAGCGATAATAGCCAGGAGCAACCCGTGAGGCGAAGAAGGGAGGATCCGCGGCCAAGTGCTACTGGAAGACCGAGCCTATTTAAAGTCTTGCTTGCTTGCCGGGAGGTGTAGTTCACAGCTTGCCCGTTTGCATAAAAGACCTGCAGGACAAGACTACAACTCCCAGGAGTACTCGGGGTTCCTAGCCAGTACGCGTGTGCGGGCGACAGGAGAGGACAGCTCTGGTGCTGATGTTGGAACCGGTTAGTGAACCCTGAGAGTGCAGTGTGGAGCGTGGAACGCGCGGGCTGTGCACGCTTTGCGGGGCGTCCCGGCCAGCGCTGCCCTAGAGAGAAAGAACATTTGCCTACAATGAGACACGAAGCGCCCATGCAGGTGGGTCTATACAGAAAGAGTGGTCTGGGGAGGAATTAAGAGAGATGCTTTCCCCTCATTCCAGGCACAAACTGTTCTCTACCTAAGGGACGGTCTAGGTGGCCACCCATGGAGAGGCGGCTCTGTGATTCGGTTCTGGGGACAGATTTGGGTCCTCTAGGTTTCGTGTGGCTGTAATTGGGGCTGTCTTAATGAGGAATATGGGTGTTCATTATCTTTCCCAGCTCCATAAGGAGAGTGAGGAGGTCTATCGAAAATGAAAACCCCAGCAAACAAAAGTCAAAAGAACATGCAGTCTCATGTTGGCATTGATCATCCCTCTTGGTTTCCCAGATTTGTGACTGCGGTGTAAACTCTTGAGATTTAAAGCAGGCGAGTTAGGTTCGGGGTTGAGACCTCTTTACCTGAGTTGGGATAGAGAGAATTCTGCACCGTTAAGGTCACATTAAGAAAAGGGAAGCCAATGTTAGGGTTCTCAAATTCCCTTTCTTCAATATCAGCTGAAAATAGCGAACACGTTCAGGCTTGGCTTCTCCCAGAGCTATGCCAGCCCTTTATCTATGGCCACATAACTGGTTTACTCCTTCTAGGAGACCATTGCTCTGAGCTTTCCTGTGTGAAGTACTCATTTGTTGTGCCTTTGGATTCCTCATTTCAGTCACATTCTTGGGTTTGTTTCCTTAAGAAATGCAAACGACTCCGTGCAAAAGTGCTTCTGCCTAAACATCTTCCCTTAAGTTTTGTTTTTAAGTAAAAGATAAGTGATGTTTCAGTTCTGTGTGCAACCAGTCAACGCTGAACATCAGCCTGTATGTTCATTACCCACGCAGAGTGATCCCATTGCATAACAGCAAGGCGTTTTATGAATGGGGTTGAGAGGAGAATAGAACATCCCATTTGGAATGTGTTCTCTCTTGAGAATCCACCTTTGTCGCCAAACCCAACAACTTGAATATTTGACATTAATCGAGGCTTAAACATTTCTCATGCTTTCTTCATGAACCCAGGACTTAAACATATGCTTTGATTTACTTTTAATTTATTTTACTTGTTGTGTATATTAAGGTACACTCACTGGATTGTTCAATGAAAAAAATATATAATTTATTTTTTTGAAGGATTATATAATGGAAGCCCTCAAATTACTGTAAGAGTTATTGAAAACTTGATTTGTTCCAGGGAACAGTGGTCCCACTGTGCGCATTCTAATACCTCTGTTTGTGACTTTGCTTTTCACTATAGACTTGATGTGAAAAGAATCTAGGCAGACAATAAAGGGGCAGGCTTTGCAATCAAGACATATTGGCTTATGATAATTTTCCATTACTAGAATTATTGCCAAGAGCCAACTGGCTAAATTAATCATATTTGATTATGAGTAAACATTGGCAGTAGACTTTAAAAGTGGGTTGTTACACTTGGCTATCTATTTGTATATCAAAACTTCATGTTGTACATCTTAAATTTATACTGTAAGAACTTCTCCAAAATTCAAAATAAGGTGGATCATTAGTACTTGTAGTAAACTCTATGTAGGTACTGAAATCACTCTGTCAAAACAAATTACTGAACAAACAACCAAATTGTATATTAATTTTTTTCTTTTAAATGTTATTTAGAGTATTCAGAGGGGCCATTGAATATCATAGAATTGTGCAAAATTAGTGCATTAGAAAATATTTCAAATTGTTTCATGTGTCCACCACTATATAATAGGTATTGTAAGGTCCTATTTTAGGACTTAAATTAAGAATTAATATAAATATTAGGTAAGATGACATTAATTTACTCATGTGTGGATTGTTTTCCAAATTTATGGTGCGTTTTATTCATTGGAGCAGATTCTTAAAAAATTGAAAGTTTAAAATCCCAAATGCTATCATGAAGTACATGTATATTTTAAGAATGACTTTTTAAAGTACATTTAATTAAAGCACATACATTGATTCAGTTTATTGCTGTGATGGTGAACTCTGCATAATAATTAACGAATTTTTGAAAATATATTATGATAGGAAGAATAAAATCAATAAGCATGATTTAAGTTTTTTTTTTTTTTTTTTTTTTAAACAGCAAGTAATGCCTCAGCATCTATACTTCTAAATCATAATCACATTTCAGGTGACTTGAAGTATGAAAATACAAGAAGACAACTAGTTGCCATTCTTTTATTTTTCATGTAAATGTTGAACAATATCATTTTAAATATAGGCCCCAAATATTTCTCACCAGGTTTTCTGATAGATGAGTCACAAGCCAAACCTCACTATATAATTTAATTATCCTCAGAGTTTTTTCTTTTGAAATATTTAATGTATTTGTTGATGTGAAACAAAATGAATTTTTTTCATTTATAGGTTTGATTTCCTAATTTATTACATTTTTCTTAAATCAAAGAAGGGCTTAAAATATACAATGTCCTTTTAAAAGTATTGTGCCTACGTAAATAGCTTAGTGTTTGGTTCAAGGTAGTTGCCTTTGATATGTGCATATTTTCTGAAGAATATTTTCCTCTAAATTGACAGAAAAGAAGAAATAATAATTGTGTTTTTTTTACATGACTACTAAAATAATAGGTAATGATAGTCTGAGAGGTATGTATTTCCTTTGTAACTAAGTAAATAGGAATAGCATTTAGTAAGTGTGTTCCAGTTGATGAGCTTAGAATTTCAATGCAGGAGATGGTCATTTGCATCTTCTCATGTAGTGTGTATGTAAATCCTGAGGGCCAAGTAAAAGGGGGAAATATGAGTGCCCATAACTTGAAGGCAAGGCTTTGCAAACAGATTGTCATTTATTCAGGAGCCAGATTGAACAAATTTCAGTTTATCTAGTGCCTTCTCTGTGCCAGCCACTGTGCTTTGCATCCTATTATATTTGTGTGTGCAAAAAACAATCATATATTATTATATTTAGGTCAAAATATTTATAAATATACTTAAAATCCTGTGTGTTCTCATTACCCTAATTACAAGCAAGATACTGGAGCTTATTAGGATTAAATAACTTTTCCAACATGTAAGAGTTAAAATTCTGCTAGATCTCCCTGTCCAACATGCCCATGTTCTTTCCTTTATTATTTTGGGTTCCCCAAGAAGACATGAGTGGGTTGTATAAAGGTAGATTAGTGTGATTCATTCAGTTGGCTCAGAAGAAAGAGAAATCTATATTATCACTATCTTCTATTATAAAATAATCTGCTATAAATTAAACCAAATATTTGAGAAGGGCCAGTGTTTTAAAGACTGCTTACTTTCTGTCATCTAGACTTATAATTTTTTGTAGGTTTACTTACTCTCTTGCAGTATCAAAGTGGAATCTGTTGTCTCTGCCTACATACTTACTCTTAAGTGTTGTTATCATGAACTTTCTGGATTATCTCATGGATGCAGAGTTGCCTTTTTAGAAAACTTCAAATAACAGTGTCTTACTAAAGCATGGAGAAAAGTACCAGAAAAGATTGTTTAGTCCAAGATGTGGGCAGATTGAGGGATGAATGTAGAGCAGAATGAAAATGAAGTTTAGGTGAAAACTATTAGATGGATATTAATACACCAAACCAAATTACAATGAATGAATGTTTAAATATCATGGTTTCATTTGGATATGGAATGCCTATGACCTTTTTACATTTCATTATTATTGAATTTCCATGTACATCTGCAAAGATAATCACACTATATTAATGTGAAATGGAAATTTAGTCCTCATTCTTTACAGAAAAAGGAAGTCCCTAGCTGACACTGGAGAAACAAGAAATTCTTTCCTATTCTATTTGGGCCAGTTCTTCAAGATTTTACCTCACTTCTAAAAAGGAAAGTGAGAGGGGAATTAACCTATTTTACAAACTTTTGTGGTGTAAGAATGGATTTTTTGATTTTAATTCTTGTGCTATAGGAGTCTTATTAAGGAGGTAGGGGCCTAATCCAATGTGATGGAGATTGAGGCCTACTTTTCTTCTATTAGATGCAGGGTCTCTGGTTTAATTTCTAGGTCCTTGATTCACTTTGAGTTGAGTTTTGTGCATGGTGAGAGATATGGGTTTAATTTTATTTTGTTGCATATGGATTTCCAATTTTCCCTGTACCATTTGTTGAAGAGGCTATCTTTTCTCCAATATATGTTTTTGGTGCCTTTGTCTAATATAAGATAACTATAATTATGTGGGTTAGTCTCTGTGTCCTTTATTCTGTACCATTGGTCTACCAGTCTGTTTTGGTGCCAGTACCATGTTGTTTTTGTTGCTGTTGCTCTGTAGTATAATTTAAGGTCTGGTATAGTGATGCCATCTGCTTCACTTTTCTTGCTAAGGATTGCTTTAGCTATTCTGGGTCTCTTATTCTTCCAGGTGAATTTCATAATGACTTTTTCTATTTCTATGAGGAATGTCATTGGGATTTTGATTGGAATTGCATTAAATCTGTATAGTGATTTTGGTAGTATGGTCATTTTGACAATATTAATAAAATAAAAAATTAATAAATGGGATGGATTCAAACTAAAAAGCTTCTTAGCAAAAGAAATACTTAGTGAGTTGAATAGAGAGCTACAGCTTGGGAGCAAATTTTTACAACTTGCACATCAGATAGAGCACTAATCTCTAGGGTATATAAAGAACTCAAAAAGCTAAACACCAAAATAACAAATAACCCAATCAATAATGGGCTAAGGAACTGAGTAGACACTTCTCAGAAGGTGATATGCAATCAATCAACAAATATATGAAAAAATGTTCAACATCTCTAGCTATTAGAGAAATGCAAATCAAAACTATTCTAAGATTTCATCTCATTCCAGTCAGAATGACAGCCATTAAGAATACAAACAACAATAAGTATTAGCAAGGATGTTGGGAAAAAGATACACTCATACATTGCTGGTGGGACTGCAAAATGGTGCAGCCAATATGGAAAGCAGTATGGAGATTCCTTGGAAAACGTGGAATGGAGCCACCATTTGACTCAGCTATCCCATTCCTTGGTCTATACCCCAAGGACTTAAAAACAGCAAACTATAGGGACACAGCTACATCAATGTTTATTGCAGAACAATTCACAATAGCTACACTGTGGAACCAACCTAGATGCCCATCAGTAGATAAATGGATAAAGAAAATATATATATATATATATATATATATATATATATATATATACGCAATGGAATATTACTCAGCAATAAAAGAGAAAAAAATCATGACATTTGCAGGTAAATGGATGAAATTAGAGAATATAATGCTAAGTGACGTTCGCCAATCCCCCCCAAAACAAATGCCCAATGTTTTCTCTGATATAAGGAGGCTGATTACATAGTGGTGTTGGGAGGGGAAGCATGGAAAGATAAGATGAACTCTAGATAGGGTAAAGGGGAGGGAGGGAAAGGAAAGGGGAAAGGGATGTAAAAAAGATGGTGGAATAAGATGCACATCATTACCCTAAGTACATGTATGAAGACACGAATGGTGTGAATATACTTTGTATATAACCAGAGATATGAAAAAATGTGCTCTATATGTGTAATATGAATTGTAATGCATTGTGCTGTCACATATAACAAATTAGAATAAAAAAATTAATTAAAAAATAAAAGAAAAAATGGTTTTCCACTGGGCATGGTGCAAATACATTTTCATTTCTACTCCTTGTAGTCCAAGAAGTTAAGGATTTATCACAATTCCCCGCTGCCTTCTAAGCTTGTATTGGAACAGGAAATTTCTCTCTTGATCATAGAATTCCAAGAAGAAAATATATTTTTATATATATTTTATATATTCATTCCCAAGGAATGAATTTCCTTGGGACTGCTCCTTACACAATTCACTGAATTTAAAAAGTTTTCTTGTATTCTTGTATTTATTAAAGGTTGTCCATCATTTCTCTCTTTTTTTCCCCCCATTACTTAATTTAGTTCAGATAACCCATCTTAATAGGTTACTCCATTACCAAGATACTGTAGCATGTGAAGATTAAATCTTTGTTATTTGGAATTTAAAAGATTGTCAGTGTTTTTGCTTATTGATTTACAGTTTTATTTTGAGATAATATTTATGTACATTGGGATGCAAGATTTTTAAAGTATTTTAGTTGACAAATAATAATTGTGTATATTTATGGGCTACAATGTGATATTCTGATATTTGTATATATTACAGAAAAATTCACCAAGCTAATTAGTACATCTCTTAATTTACCAGTTTGTGATTTTTTGTGCTGACAATGTTTAAAATGTGTTTTATTACATTTGAATTATATAACACATCACTATTAACTATTGTAGTAGATCACTAGAACATTCCTGCCATCAAACAAACTTTGTACCCTTGATTTTCCTCTTCCGTACTTTTCTCCTTCCCCACTAGCCTCTGGTAACCACTTTCCTATTATTTATAGGAGTTTTAATTTTTTAGGTTTACCATATAAGTGAGCTCAAACAGTATATGTCATTCTGTGCCTGGCTTATTATATGTAAAATAATGTCCTACAACTCTATCCATGTCACAAATGACAGAATTTTCTTTTTTATTGAGGCTGTGTAGTATTCCATTGTGCATACTACCACATTTTCTTTATCTGTTCATCTAATGAAGGACACCTCTACATCTTAGCTATTGTGAATAATGCTAAAATGAACATCAGAGTATAGACAATCTCTTTTAACATTCCAATTTCAGTTCCTTTGTATGTGTACCCATGCTACAGTTTGGATCTAGACTATTCCCCAAAGACTATTAAATGCTCATCCTCATGAGAATTCAGATATTTCTTTGACACACCAATTTCAATTCCTTTGGATATGTGTCCATGATTAAGTTTGGATCTGCAATGTCCTTCAAAGGCCCAGGTGTTAAAGGCATTGTCCTCAGTTGCTGCTATTCAGAGTTGGTGGGACCTTTGAGAGGTGGGGCTTAGTGGCAAGTTTTCCAGACATTAGAGAAGTGTAAGAGCTTGTGGGACCCTGACCCCATTTTCTTCCCATCTTTCACTCCCTGGCCATGAGGTGAATGATTCTGCTTTGCCACACACTGCTTCGCCACACACTGCTTCCATGGTGTGCTGCAACAGGCGAACTAGATCATGGACTGAAACCTCCCAAACCATGTGTCAAAATAAACCCTTTTTCACTGTAAGTAATTTATCTCAGGTATTTGTTATAGTAGTGAAAAACTGACCAATAAAACCCCAAAGAGGAATTACTGAATTATAAAGTTTCTTGATGAAATTCCATACTGCTTTTCAAAAATGGAATTATAAAGATTTCCAAAATGGCCATACTAATTACTTTTCCACCAACAGTGTGCAAGGGTTCCCTTTTCTCCTCATTCTTGGCAATATTTATTGTCATTGATCTTTCTGATCATTGGTATTCTAACAAGCATGAGGTAATAACTCACTATAGTTTTAATTTGTATTTCCCTAAAGACTGGAGATATTGAGCAATTTTGTTCGTATACCCTTTGACCATTCAGATTTCTTCTTTTGAGAGATAGCTGTTTATATCCTTTGTCAATTTTTTTAATTGAGTTATTTGTTTTTATGGTATTGAGTTCTTGGAGTTACTTATGTATTTTTGGATATGAGACCCTTATCAGATGTATGGTTTACAAGTATTTTCTCCAAATCCATAGATGAGCTCTTCATTCTGTTTTGTGTTTCCTTTGCTGTGTAGTAGCTTTTCAGTTTGGTTCAGTCCCACTTGCCTGTCTTTGTTTGTGCTCAGGCAGTTAGTTATGCTGGTCCTCGTAGAGCATGCTGAGAATTGTTCTTTTCTCCTCTATTTTCTGAATGACTTTTGTTGTAACATTTGTGTATTTTGTTTTTTTATTTAATAAGATACTGGAGCCTATAGTTTTCTTTGTGTAAATTTTAATGACAAATTCAATTTCTTTGATATAGTAACCTTTTTATATCTATCACTATTCATCTATGAATCTTTATCTTTCCATTTTCCTTTAGTATATATTATTAGGCTGAATTAGTCCCAGGAGGTATCCATAGTATAACTCTGGAACATGTAAATTAACTACATTATATACCCAAAAGCTCTTAACAGATATAATTAATATAATGGAGTTTAAAATAGGGAATGAACCCAGTTTATCAAATGGGTCCCATTTAATCACATGAGCTGTTAAGAGCAGAGAACTACCTTTGGTTGGAGTCAGAGAGATATGGCCTAAATAGAGTTTCAAGACATGAGAGATATAGTTGACTTGAAGATGAAGAAGACCTTTTATCAAGGAACCAGGACCTCAGTCCTGTCATCACAAGTGACTTAATTATGCTGACAGCTTAGTTTGGTAGTGGAATTTTCCCTAGAGCATCCAGATGAAAAGCCAGCCCAGCCAATACCTTGGCTGAAGCCTTATAGGGTCTTAGAATAATGAACACAGAACCCAGCGAAGTCAGGCCATGTCCAAAAGTCTGGTTCAAAAAATAATAAATGGATGTGGTTTTAAACAGCCATTATGGTAGCTATAGAAAACTAAAGATGCATTTATACATTTTTCTATTTTATTGTGAGTTGGTTTTGTAGGTTATCTTTTTTCTTAACTTTCTAATTAAGTTGTTCAAAGTATTTTTATTACCCTCTTAATTTCTTTAGGATCTGTAATAAAATCTTCTTTCTAATTCTTATTACTGCTAATTTAATTTTCTCCCTCTTTCAGTTGTTAGTTTTATTAGATGTCTATCAAAATTATTAACATTTTCAAATAACAAACTTTTGCCTTTAACTTTTCTGTTGTTTATTTTGTATTTGTATTTTTTTAAATAATTGAGTTCTTTACCCTGACTTTACTAGAACTTTATTTAGCTTTTCAAGTAAAAATTTAGACCACTGATTTTAAATATTTCTTTTCTTCTAATAAATATGAGCATTTTAAATGATCAGTTTACCTCTATATACTACTTTATTTGATTCCCAAATATCTAAATGTAGTATTTGATTATACTTCCCTTCAAATTATATGCTCGTTTCCTTGGGATTTTTTTTTAATGCATGGGTTTATACCTGTGGTTAATTTCAAAATACTTGAGTATTTCCAATTTTATTGCTACTAGAGAACATACTCTGTAGGATTTCAATAAATTGAAAATTTTAAGCATGTTTTTTAGTCAGTGTGTGGTCTCATGTCATGCAGTCTGTGTGCACTCATGTGGGCCACAGTTGTGAGGTGTAGTGGCCTTTAAATGTCAATTAGGTCACGCTGTTGTGTGCTGTTGCTAAGATCCTCTATATCCGGATTAATTTTTAGTCTACCTATTCTCTTACTGAGAAAAAGGTTTTCAAATTTTAAACTATATCAATTTTTATGTTTCTCCTATTGATTCTTTTATTTTTTTGCTTCTTCTATTTAGAAGCTCTGTTAGCAGGTGTACACTCATTTGTAATTGTTGTGTCTTCCTGAAGGATTTTCCTTTTTGTTATTGTGAAATATCTTTCTTTATATCCGGAATCTCTTCTTTACCTTAAGTCTACTGGGTTTGACATTGATAGATACCCTAGCTTTCATAATACTGTTTTCATGGTATACATAAATTTTCATAATTTACTTTCAATTTGTATGTGCCTTTAGGTGTGAAGTATATAAGTCTTATGATCAATGTATAGTTGAACCTTGTATTTTTAATCTAGTCTGGAGAAGTTCAGTCTTTCAATTAAAATTTTGATTCAATTTTATATATTACAATAGTCATTGAGGTTGGATTTAAATCTACCATTTTGCTATTTGTTTAAAATTTATTTTATTTGATATTTTCCCTCTGTTATTTCTTTCCTCTCTTCATTTTGCTTAGTTAAATATTTGTGAATATTTTAGTTCCTGTTGGCTGTTTTTAATATATGCCTTTGCATTTTAAGTGTTTATTCAAAGGATTATTATATGCATCTTCAAGTTGTTATGCTGTCTATCTAGACTTAATGTTATATTAGTCATATAAAATAAAGTGCCATTGCTATGATATTATTTCATGTAGCTCATCCTTTCTGGAATTGTTGTAGATTTACACTGGCATTTACTATAATTCCCCAAAACAGTTTCATAATTCTAACTTTAAACAGTAATGTGTATTTCCTATTAAGAAAAGAAATATATATGCATACATATTTATTTATATTTGCCTACTTCCTGTTTTTCCTATTTACTCTTCCGTTGATCTGAGTTTCTGTATAATGTCATTTTTCTTCAACCTAACCTACTTTGCTTAGCTATTCCCATAGTACAGATCTGCTGCCAACATATTCTCTCAGTTTTGGTTTATTGGATAATTTTTTAAAAAATTTTGCATCTGATTTTGAGTAAAAGTGTTATTGCATATAAATCTTCTCCTGATTTTTTTCTTCCAGTACTTTAAATACATAATTGTATTGTTTGCAGGCCTCTGTTGTATTGCAAAAGCTTCTGCTCTACTTATTATTCATAATACTATGTCACTTTTTTCCCCTCTGTTTTCAAGATTTTCTAACTTTGAATTTTAGTTCTTGGACTGTGATATGGCTAGATATAGTTTTCTTTAATATTTAGTTATCTTGGAGGGTTGAATGAGCTTCTCAGACATGTAAGTTCATCCTTTTTTTTGCCAGCTTTGAAGCACATTTAATTACTATATTTTTAAGTAATTTTTCATCCCAGTATTCCCTTCTTATCCTTCAGACACTCCAGCTGCATATGTATTAGAGTTCTGATGTTATTCCACAAAACACTGAGGCTCTGATCACTTCCTCTAGGTTTTTCTTTCTGTTAAGTCGTATGATTTCTATTGATGTGTCTTCAAGTGCAGTGAATCTTTGGCCTTCTGCAGTCTTTTGTTAAGCCTATCCAGGGATTATTTATTTCAGGTATTTTACTTTTCCTTTTAGACTCATTATTAGCTCCTTTTACAATAGAAACATGTTGCCAAGAAAAGATAGATATTAGCTCTTGGAATGAGAGATTTGAATATTGGAAAAGTTTAATGATACCCATTTATAGTATTGTGCAGAAACCAAGAAGACAAATGATTAACTAAGCTTCTTATAGGAAAGGCAAAATAGAAATGTAAATAATAATTCTAGTGCTTTGTTTAGTCCTTATAGATTTTCTTTGGCAATGTTTATGTTTGCATTCAAATCTTTATCATTTAATTATATTTCTATTGATTATTTTTTCTGTGATACTTTTGTGCCTTTAAAATAAAAATTGTGAGCCTTCAAAGGAAACAATGAAGAACATGAAGAGAAAGCCTACAGAGTGGGAGAAAATCTTTGCCAGCTGCACCTCAGATACAGCTTTAATCTCTAGGCTATATAAAGAACTCAGAAAACTTAACATTAAAATAAGAAATAACAAATAAATTGGCAAAGGAACTGAACAGGTACTTCACAAAAGAAGAAATACCATCTGTCAACAAATTATGAAAAAATGTTCAGCATCTCTAGCAATTAGAGAAATGCAAATTAAAACTACACTGAAATTTCATTTCACTCCAGTCAGAATGACAAATATCAGGTATACACAAAACAAGAAATGTTGGTGGAGGATTTGGGGAAAAAGGTACACTCATATTGTTGGTGGGACTACAAATTGATGCAACCACTATGGAAAGCAGTATGGAGATTCCTTGGAAAACTTGGAGTGGAACCACAATTTGATCCAGTTATCCCACTCCTCAGCATATACCTAAAGGACTTAAAATCAGTATAGTATAGTGACTCTGCCATATCGATGTTTAGAGCAGCTCAATTCATAATAGCTAAATTATAGAATCAACCTAGATGCCCTTCAACAGATGAATGGATAAAGAAAATGTGGTACATATACACAATGGATTATTACTCAGCCATAAACTAGAAAATTATGGCATTTTCTGGTAAATGGATAGAACTAGAGACTATCATGCTAAATGAAATAGGCAATCCTCTAAAACCAAAGCCAAAATATTTTCTCTAATATGTGAATGCTAACACACAATAAAGGGTGGGAGGTTAGGGAAGAATAGAAGTACTTTATTAGACAAAGGGGGAATGAAGAGAAAGTAGGAGGTTGTGAATAGGAAAGAGAGTAGAATAAATTGGACATTACTTTCCTGTGATCATATATGAATACATGACTAGTGTAACTCCACATCATGTTCAACCACAAGAGTGGGAAGTTATACTCCATGTTTGTATAGTATGTCAAAATACATTTTACTGTCATATGTAACTAAAAAGAACAAATTAAAAAAAAACATTCTGAGCTTTAATGCCTTTTTTGAAATTTGAGCAAGTTGCAAAATTGTAAAAGTAAAATAATTTTAATAGTTATTATCGCTTGCCAACTTGTATCTTTCTTAGTAGTTTTAACTCTGCAGAATTCAAATGCCTATCCAACACTATTAGTTTGAAGTGTTGTGCTAGTTCAATGAAGTTATAAAGTATTTTTCTAGACTCTAAACATTGAAGCCATAGAAGCTTCTAAACGGCCTCTAAATAATGGTAAAAAGATTAGATCAGTAGCTTCCTGAAGCACTTTCCAGCCAACTGATTGGATTAGTATGGCATTAGGAACTTAGGTCAACCCCCATGCTGTGTGTGATTGGGTTCCTGAGAAAAATCTGGAACGATAGCCACTTAGCTCCCAAAATCTCAGCTTTTTATGTCTAGAAAGAAAAATTATACTCTAACCTTAAGAGATAAGGCCATGTGGCTCCCATCAATTCTTTGCTGCTCTTAGTTTAACTCTAGCCCAGTGTAGATTCATGTCTGTTGTTAGTCACCCAGTGACTCAGATGCTCATCTGGTCTTGAACTAGAGAAACCTGTAAACCACCACTGATGAATAATTTCTGCTTATATGGTTATAGCCCTAGGAGCCTTAAAGAGCTTGAAGAAAGGTTTCATTAAGTACCAACTGGCAAACCATGATTCTTCAATGACACTCGTCTATTGCACTAGAAATAAAAGACGGATGTTCTTTTGAATGTTTGAGTCACTGAACACCTGTCTGAGTGGCGGGACTGATGAAAAGGAGTAACAGAAACAGCACACCTGTGGATGTGAATGTTCTTTATAAACCCATGGCTGAGTTTTGTGTTTTTTTGTAGTAAATAATTGTAGCAGTAGTTTTTAAATGAAAAGCAGGGATGATTATACCAAGAAAATTGGCTCTGAAAGTCTAATTGGTAGACTCATACAATCTGGAGACATAAATGCAGATACGTGGACTAAAAAGCACCAAGTTCCCTATAAGTGGTCTAGATATCTACTTTTCTCATAAATGTGTGGACAACTGGTTCTTGCCCTGATGAACAGAAAAAAGAGGAGAGATATCAAGATCCAGAAGAAGTGTTCATAGAAAATTCTTAGAAGTATTTTTCAGGGGTTCACATATTTTTAAAACATGTTTTAAAGTATAAAACTTAATGTTTTGAAAATATCTAAAAATAAAAGTGTTTGGGGAAACAAATATATCAGTAATGAAATTTAGGGTTATTTTCTCCTCAGTAGGAACTTGCAGAGTAATTTTAATAGGTTTTTTTTTTTCCCCTTTCTTTCTTTTTGTACCAGAGATTGAACCCAGGAGCACTCAACTACTGAGCCGCATCTCCAGTACTTTAATTTTAAAAAATTTTTGAGACAGGGTCTCATTACGTTGCTGTGGCTGACTGAACTTGCAATCCTTCTGCCTCAGCTTCTCGAGCCCCTGGGATTACAGGAGTGTGTCATCCTCACTATGTATGTTTAGAAGATGTTTTGCTCATATTGTTGACATCTTATTTTCTTCTCAAAGATATTCTTATAAGACATTTTCATCATTTTGTGGTTGGTCTCAGTGTGAATACTCGCCTCCTTCAGTTGTGCTTTCTAATGAAGTAAAGGAAAGTAAAATACAATTCTGTTATTGAAAAAAAATAGACTGCTGATAAGTCAAAGCCACTTTCTGCAGAGTTAAGCAGAGCAGAGTTGCATATGCTTTTAGAACATGATGACTATGTCTTTCTTGATCATATCTTCTCCTAGTCTGATAAGGTGCTACACGGGTCCTCAGAAGGTTGTCTCTTACCAGAAAGGAGGTAATTGATGAAACATGTTTCACAGAATTCAGCTCCTCTAGCAGGGGGGGCACTGTAGGGTGTAGCATTTTCCTGCTAGCGTCCACATGATGATGGTGAGCTCTGCTGTCACTATGCTGAATACAGCACTTTAGGATCCCATTTCCATTACCCCAGGACCTTGGTTTAAATGCCAGATTACTCACTCTCCTCACATATAGATCCCTGAGCATGTGGATGTTTGTGAATTCCAAGACTGATTGATCAAAAGGAGCTTTGAAAATTACTGATTCCTGGCTCCATCCAGAATATTTCACTCTGCAGAATTTGGGTAGCATTTTTAATGTTTGGGAATCTTGGATCAAGTATCCCCTAAAAGCATTTAGTTTTGTATTCCTGAAAAAAAAAATCAAACTAGAAAAACAGGTACTTGGGAACATGATGTCTGATATTTCTTGCTGCCAAGAAATGGTGAGGAAGCTTCTGTGTATTTTATCCTTATCCACAGGAAAAGTTTGGAGGGATTCTTTCCATTTTGATGCTGAGAGAGGCCCTTTCATTTTATAAATTGGCATATGCATAAAGAAAGTGTGAATGTCAAATATGTTTGATGGTTTTTCTTGTGTTTTAAATTTAATTTTGTTTTTTCAAAGTCACATATGGAGAAAATGGTTGCTTGGCTTTTGGGAGGGATGTGGGAGTTGGACTTTCAATCAATCTCCAGTAATGTCTGCAGCAGACACAGCTGGGATGACCAAGCATTCCATCCAGCTCTTTAGTTTTAGCACTGGAAGACCGGATGTGAAATCCTCAGCCCCAGGAGAACTAGGATTCTTGGCCATCCTAGCCACACCCTGTTGCTGAGGCACTTAGTGTCTCCAATTACAAAGCCCTTCAAGGTTCTGCAGAATCAGGGTTCCTATGGGCTTCTGCAGCAGATTTAGGATTTCACTTTTTCTAGTTCATTCAGTTCTAGATCCCAACTCTCGTTGACGTCTCTTTTCTGCTCTATCTAATATTTGTCCACAAGGATTTCTGCTTTTATGAAAAACCATTTATCAGGGTTGTAGCTCGGTGGTTGAGTGCTTTGATTAGCACATGTGAGGCACTGGGTTTGATTCTCAGTACCACATATAAATAAACAGATAGATAGATAGATAAAGGTTTTGTGTCCACCTACATCTAAAAGTATATTTAAAAAACCATTTATCATTGTTTTTGAGGGATTTGGAGAAAGAATGAAGATAACCACCATGAATGTTAGATTATATAAATATGTATGTATATATGCACACACATATACTTTATATATACATATAAAATCATATATATGAGTTCTAATTTTGAAATACAGATATAGTTGATTTTGGTGATTTGCTGAATTATCAGAGGTTGGGTTAAATTTTACCTAAAATCAACTCCAGGGCTTTATGAGAGGACAGTGTCTCTCAGTACTGTGAGTTTCTAGGGATCCTTTTCTCATCATATATTACCTGGATTCTTTCTCTTATTACTACAAACATAAAACTCAGGTCTTTTTCAATTTTTACAAATTTACACTTAAACTCATGGGTTTCATGAGTTTAGTAGGTTTTATGGTTTAGATATGAAGTGTTCCCCAAAAGTTCATGTGTGAAATAATGCAAGAAACCCAGAGGTGAAATGCTTGGGCTTGATAGCCCAAACCTAATCAGTGCATTAATCCCTGATAGGGATTAACTGGGCAGTAACTGTAGTCACGTCGGGTGAGGCTAGAGGATATTGGTCACTGGGGTATGCCTTTGGGTTATATATTTTGTCCCTGATGAGCAGAATGTTCTCTCTGCTTCCTTGTTGCCACATCCTGAGCTGCTTTCCTCTCTCAAACTCTCTGCCATGATGGTCTGCCACACCTTGAGCTTAGAGCAATAGAGTTGCCTCTCTATGGAGTGAGACCTCTAAAACTGTGGGCCAAAAGAACTTTTCCTACTCTAATTGTTCTTGTTGGGTCTTTTGGTCACAGCAATGAACAGCTGACTAAAGCAATAGGTTTTACTACTAGGTTCAGGCAATGCCATAGGAGAGGATCCCTCCCTCCTCTATGGCCTTTGCCATATTCTCCTTCCCTTAGCCTCTCTCGATCACAGAACATGTCTGTCTGCACATTGATCTTCCAGTGTCTCAGCTTCTGCCCTGGGAAGTATATTGATGAATGGTCTTTGTTGTCTATCATAGTATTTGAAGTTAAAGTATTAATTTCAGTAATTACAAAAGTCTACAGAATGGAAGTATTGGATGTCAAAACCCCTTGCCCTCTGAAATTAGGAACTTAGGAGAAATATTTTCTGCAAAGCTGACCATTCTGTTTCAGAGAACAGCATTGGTGGGAGTTAGGACAAAAATAGATTCCCTGTGCATAATTTCAAGAGAAATAAGAAAGAATAATCAAAGATGATGATGAGACCTTTAATGAAGCATTTAACACAAACCAACAATTTTACTTTGATGATTTGCAGAAAAGTGCAGCCTAGAATACAAGATAAACAAACATGCTTAGGTTTACACAAGTAGCAACATAGCAAATATCAAAACTGGGATTCCTTTTCAGCCAGACTGAGTGCAGAGTATGCACTCTTTACCCACACTCACATCACACAAGAATATGGTGTGCTCTTTTTCACAGGTGTGTCTGCATGCATATAATTTTAGAACTGCTAGAAAACAGATGGAATATTTTATTTGTTTTGAACTTCTTTTCATTCTGATTTACAAGGCCTAGGTGATGCTCACCAGCATCCCAGGACTGGAATTACGACCTTCTGGCTTTAGCATATGAGTGTGTATAGAAGCTGGTGGAATAAGGGCCATATGTCATCACTGTCATAAGAACTGCATTGTCACCATCCTGGGACTCTCCTAGCCACTGTGCTTCCCTTCTGAGCAGTCTTTACTTACTGCTTTCTCTCTGAGGTCTGGGATGCCCTTTTACCCTATTGCTGCTCAGCCCCAGTGCAGACTCTTTCCCAGTCTGAAAACTCTGTAGAGCCAGACCAGGAGTGAGCTATAGTATGTACTGAGAAAATACTAGTCTTTGATATTAATAGGAAGGGTTTTTACATGGTTTGTAAACTTTATTTTTTTCTTGACACTCTTGAAGTGTACATCTACAGATTTCAAAGCAGATCAGTAACCATTATAATACATTAAAACACACACACACACACACACACACACACACGGTCCCTAACTTATGATGGTGTGATTTACATTTTTTTTTTTTTACTTCGTGATAGTACAAAAACAACATGCATTGATAGGAACTGTACTGCAAAACTTGACTTTTGATCTTTTCTTGGGCCAGTGACTCATGATGCTGGGCAGCAGTAGCAGTGAGCCCCGGTCCCCAATCATGAGGGTAAAATTACTCCACATTGTACTGCATTGCCAAGTAGGTTCAGTGTGCTAAATGCATTTTCAGGTGTATCAGGACATGTTAACTTGAGGAGCATCTCTCTCCCTCTTTCCATACACACATACGTATGCCTGTTCACACATAAGCACACACACATATGATTTAGATCATGTCTCTTCAACAAAAGAAATGAAGGCTTTCTAGAAGCAAAAAGAATTTCTCTTGTCCCTTCCAATATTATCCTCTGTGCTGTGAGTTTCAGACTTGTTAATCTGTTGAAGGGCAGAATGGACTAGCTGAGACTGTCTGTGGCTAACTCTTATAGAACACACAGAGTTCAGGCAGTGAAGGCTCAGTACACAGGCTGAGCGGAATGAAGATAGTCTATTGAAAAACAAGGACCATTTTCTTTTAGTGTCCTCTCCAAGTCCTTTAACTTCTTTAAAGTGGGGATGATGACTCGAGTTTGTATCTAAGGAACGCAAAAGTCACTTCTGTCCTCATGTAAGAAAAAAGCTGAACAAACTGAAAAGCAAAATTCTTAGAGCCATCAGAGAACTGAAGTCTTCAGGCAAAAAGCTGCCCCCTCAAAAAAAATTTTTTTTTTTTTTTTGGAGAGACAAGAAGATAAAGAGAACCACATTGAACAGAACAGAAACTTCCATGTGAACCATTCTCAGGTTAGGAAATCTTAAATTATAGTTGATGAATCACTTGGTGATCATGGTGGGCAAGTCTGTGATGGAAAAATTCCAAAGCTGTTCCAATCTTAGGGGGCCCCTATACACTTTTGCGAATTTTACCTTTACGGACCTCACCAGGTTCCCAGAGTGAAGACCAGAGAAAAGTCTCCTCATGGTTCCAACAGAGAGAAAGGGAAGAGTAGCCAGTTTCAAATATGCTAGAGCACTCAAAATGTGAATCCCATTCATTAGACCTGTTAGGGTAGTGAAAGGATTGGGCGTGACATATGTATCAAGCCCAGTGCCTGTGAGAGCTGTGTTGCTTTTATAATTTAACCATTTTCTGTATTAAGTATAACTTATCCACATCTACTAAAGAAGATATACATAAGATAGAAGTCCACAGAGAGGCTTAACGGACAACTATGAAAGGGGAGCTTTAGGAATACTTTTAAAGGTGTGATGATTTGCATGTTGGAAGAATTACCATAATTTGGCACACCATCCATCATGTGCAGTCTCCTGGGAGTCCTGTGAGATTCTTACTTATTCTCTGAGAAAGAAGCAAAGGTGATTTCTGAAGTCTGCCCTACTTTTTCAGGCCATTTACTTCAGAAGTCAGGGTTATAGTTTAAATCTTCCAAGTCTTGGCCACTTCCCCTTCTTGGGAATGCTTCCTCTCAGCTGGATGGTGACTTGTTAACTGTGATCTTAGTAGGTCTTATTGCTTCTCAGCTGGCTCCTGCCAGAGCAGACAGTAGCAGACACATTGAGACATTGCTGGCTGAAGACTGCAGAGAGCACTCCAAGGTTTCAATCCATCTCAGAGACACAGAGGGAGGCAGGCAAACCTGTGTGCAGATGAGGACTTTGCCAGAAGAAACCACCTGGGGTCCAGATGACAGGTGTTTGGAAGTCCTACTATTAATATTTTCCTTCTTGGCTTTAAAACTTTAGTGTTTGGATCTCTCAGGAATAATTATTATATTTTTCTTCTTCCCCAGATGTTAATGATTGAGATTTAAAACTGCTATGTGTCTAAACTTCTAATACATATGTCTCATTTTTACTTTGATCCTTGTAATTTTAAAGAATTACACTTTTTTTTTTCATATTTTTTCTCCCTTTGCATAATTTACCCTTGTTCTTCCTCCTACTCATCCTCAGGCTGTTGTCTGTAGTCATAGCTGAATATAGTAACTTTCAAATGACTTCTTTTTCTTATTAGATCCACAAAATGGCTTAGTATAGTTTAGATGCCTTTCCACCCACTGGACCCTATACTGCCGCAGTCTGGCTGGGCACAATCAGGAGCCACTTGTCAAAAGAAACTAACTTTATTTTTAGAACCACACACGCCAAACAAAACAGCCTCTCAGGAAAAACCCTCAGAGCCTCAACTGCCACCACCGGCTTTCCACAAGCCTCTCTCTCCCCCACCAGCTTCTCCCCACCTCCCACAATCCTCCTGCTCTTGAGGCCGATTGGCTGGGTCACGTGGGCGGAGCCAAAAAAGTCCCCCAATGAGCAGCTCCGTGGTCTGAAAGGGCAGGGAAACAGCCCAATGAGCATCACCGCAGAGGAGCCAATCAGCTAGATGTTGCTGGGGCCGAGGAGCCAATCAGCTAGATGTTGCTGGGGCCGCTGTGAGCCAATCATCAGCCAGCAGCTGGAAGTTTGCTGGCAGCTGGAAGTTTGCTGGGGCCCCTTTGGCTGTGGCTCTCAACATCTCCCCCTCTCTGTTTAAACAACAAGCATGTGGCTTAGGGACCGTGCCTGTTAGGCAGTCCAATTCAACATATGGTCCTTACCCGTCATCGGATGAACTGACCTCTAGGCGTCAGCCTCCTGTCTTAGGTTGGTACCACTGCAATTGGATCATACCTGTCACTGACTACCGGTCCAGCATACAGCCATACTTGTGGATAGGCCTTTGCACCTGTGGGGGGGTGAGGTTCTTTGCCTCACCTCTGTTGGCCCCCAAATTTTAGACCATCACTAGTAGAGGAGGAT
This sequence comes from Marmota monax, assembly GCF_021218885.2. Classification (NCBI taxonomy): domain Eukaryota; kingdom Metazoa; phylum Chordata; class Mammalia; order Rodentia; family Sciuridae; genus Marmota; species Marmota monax. The sequence goes on from NW_026693245.1 coordinate 11,686,943, forward strand.
GCAAAATGCCATGACATTAAGCCAATTGAGGCTTATATACACTATACTGAGGATGGAACCCAAGGCCTCATGTGTGCTAGGAAAGTGCCCTACCACTGACCTATATCCCTAGTACTTTAGATTTTTAAGTACCCAAGTGAATTCCTTAAATTAATCATTTCCCCTTAGTTTCAAAAGCAAATGTCAAAGTAGACTTTGGTTGTATGCATTAGTCAGAGGCTATCTCTGGTCAGTAGGACTTCATCAGTATGACTTCTGGAGAAATTAGAATTGAAATTTAAAATGGCACTTCAGTAAGATCCCTGACCTGTTAATGAACCTAAAACAACTGCACAGTTGCTTTCCAAGGCAGTGAGTGACTCTCACAAGTTAAGGATGAGCTGCAAACATTCTGAATTCTGAAATGACATATTGTGGAACTCTCATCTATAGGTTCATATATTCAACAGATTAAAAAGTTGATTAAAATGATTACCATTTTTGATGAAGGTCTTAGATGAATCTATAAAATACATACCAATAAAATTTAGGAATGATACAAATATGAAAGGGCTAATTAATATTTTTGATGAAAAGGCATGAAGTTATGAGATCAGAATTGAATTTTAAATTTAAAAGCAAGCATAAATATAATAGGTTACATATAAAGGTCAACACTTCCATACGAACAGTAACTTTCCAGTTGTGACATGAGAAATGAGGAGACCTGTGTTCATAGCAATTAACATGAAAAACGAGCTGTCACTTTAGGAGACTTTACTGTCAATCCAAGGGTGGTGAGTACTCATTGTACTCTGCGTTGACCAGATAAATACCTGGAATATTGTGACCAGTCATGGATGCCACACAGGGGAGTTGGACACTCTGGAGAGATGTCAGTTTTAACCTGGTGGGATGTGTGGTAGTTTTCAGATACACCCTGGGTGGGGAGAATAGCTAATGTAGTTGGTGTCATCTAAGCAGGAGGAGGGAAAGCTTATGGAACCATGATTGGTTCAACAGATCCCTGATGGTCTCTAGGTGTCAAAGGAATTGACTCTCTTAAGTCAGAAGGCAGAATCTAGAACACATTGGTGGAGGATACAAGGAAGTCTATTTTTACTATAAGAAAGAACTTTGTCGTAGTGGTAGCTGTTCAGCAGGCTGCTTCTCAACATCGTGAAGCTCCTATCACTCAGTATGGAGGGCCGGCTAGCACTCTCACTTGAGATGCTAAGATGCTGTGAAAGAGCCTCTTTGGTAAGGCTTTGTACTCCCCGGAAGATCTTTCACAGATCAAACTCCGTGATAACTTTCATTTTTGAAATTCAAGATTAATGTTATTTCAAGAATTACTTTTATTGATCTTTTATGAAATGTGATTTGCTCTCTGTGAGATGACTTTATGCCTATTCATGTTTTCACATTTCAGCTATATTTTCCCATAAAACTTTGATAATGTTCACATAACCTAGTATTGAGAGGTTGCAGTAAGTTTGCATTGTGACTATCCTTGAGCCCCTTTGACATTCATATGCTGTCAAATTGCTTCATTTGTATTCTCAGCAAGATCATGACTGTCTCTCCATTTTCTGGGTGAGGATTTATTTCATTATTCTGAAATTTACAAAATGAGCATACATTTCCAATTCACATTTTTGGCCACTAGTGCATCTTATTAGGGATACAAATTCATTTTCAAAAAGTGAAAACAAACAAACCAATCTACAAAAATGGTCTTCAAGAATAAGTGGGTTACAAATAAATCATGAGAATTCATCTTTAATGTTTCCAAATCTATAGACTCAGGCCATGTGATCATAACATTTAAAGACATCTATAGAGAAATACAAATCAAACTACTCTAAGACATCATCTCACTCCAGTAAGGCTGACAGCTATTATGAAGATAAACAACAGTAAGTGTTGGAGAGGATGTGGGGAAAAAGGTACACTCATACGTTGCTGGTGGGACTGCAAATTGGTGCAGCCAATATGGAAAGCTGTATGGAGATTCCTTGGAAAACTGGGAATGGAACCACCAATTGACCCAACTAACCCTCTCCTGGGTTTATACCTAAAGGGCTTAAAAATAGCATACAACAGGGACACAGCCACATCAATGTTTATAGCAGCATGATTCACAATAGCTAAACCATGGAGCCAACCTAGATGCCCTTCAGTGGATGAATGGATAAAACAAAAAAGTGGCATACATATATAATGGAATTTTACTCAGCAATAAAAGAGAATAAAATCATGGCATTTGCAGGTAAATGGATGGTGTTGGAGAAGATAATGCTACGTGAAGTTAGCGAATCCCCAAAAAACAAATGCTGAATGTTTTCTCTGATATAAGGAGGCTGACTCACAGTGGGGTAGAGAGGGGGAACAAGGGAGGAATAGATGAATTCTAGATAGGGCAGAGGGGTGGGAGGGAAAGGGAGGGAGCAGGGGATTGGCAAGGATGGTGGAATGTGATAGACATCATCATCCAAAGTACATGTATGAAGACATGAATTGGTGTCAACATGATTTATATACAACCAGAGATATGAAAAATTGTGCTGTATACATGTGATAAGAATTGTAATACATTCCACTGTCATTTATTTTTTTTAAATCAATAAAAATAAATAAAAAATTTACTTGGTATTCTCACAAATACTAATCAAAAAAAAAAAAGAATAAGTGGGTTAATAAATTCTTCTAATTAGTCCTTCAAAGGCTCTTCCCCAAAGAGGATTCCTCTGGATACACATCTCCAACTGTTCCATCTCCCTCATCTTGGACACCCTCTTATGCTCCCATCACATGATTTTCTACCAATACAGAAAGGTATATTAGCTCTCAAAATTGCTGATTTTGCTTTTATAGTATGTTTCTCTCCATCTGTATCCCCACAATTATATTTTAAAAAGTCTATATATTGATGATACCTGTATGTCTTCAGCTTGGGAATCAATCTAATTTTGGAACAGAACCTGGTTAAGAGCAACAGTCTTCATCACATTTTTAAAAAAAGCCACCTGGAAATCCACAGGCCTCAGTTGGAATATCACCTCAGGGTCATGAAGTGCAGCCTATCATAGGCTGAGTACATGAGCAGCCCTAAGAAATTCAAGCATTATCTTTTCTGACTGCAGCTTAACTGAACATTCTGAATCCAGAATCTGGAATTTAAGCTGAAAAAAATGTAAAAGGACCTTCTTAATGAAGTCCATTTGCAGGCCTGTTGATTTAGTTACTAGCTCCTGCAGTGAGTATTAATTGGTAAAATGGATATATCTGCAGGAATGACAGTGACAAACGAAGTAAGTATCTGGCTTTCAGGGCATCAGAAGTCATCAGAGTAAAACTCATTGTTCAGACTGATAGTCAAGCATTGTAGCTGCATTTGCCCTTGTTTGGCTACCTATGCTGGAGGAGTTTACCTTAGCATATGGGCTGCTGTTATGGCAAAGAAGGGTGTAATATCTGTCTGTTTTAGATGCCATTTGTGCCCACTAGCAAACACTCCTCACAAGTTGTCATAATTATTGGATATACTCATGATTGCATGGACTTAAAAAGAGAAATACTTAAGCTTATATTTAATAAGAAAATGTAAATCAATCAAAATGTATTCTCTCTCTCATACATGCACACACACACACACACACACACACGTATACCACTGATTTCAGACAGTTGCTGTTATCTTAGATGAGCCAGCCTGAGTACTATTAACTGTTCCTAGTCTTCTAGGGCTTCTTTTGCTTTCCTACTCCCTGTATTAGTCCATTTTTAAAAAATTTTTTAAAAATATTTTTAGTTGTAGATGTACACAATACATTTATTTATTTATTTGTTTATTTTTGTGGTTCCCAGGGCCCAACCCAGTGCCTCTCATATGCTAGGCAAGCACTCTATCACTGAGCTAAAACCCTAGCCCCTAATAGTTCCTCTTCTGTTACTATAATAAAATTCCTGATGCTCCATACTTTATTTACAAAGAGGTTTCTGTATACTACCAGTTTGGAGGTCCAAGAGATAGCTTCAGCATCTGCTTAGCTCTGGGGAGGGCATTTTGGCAACATCAGAACATGGTGGATGAACCATGGTAGGAGTGCGTGCCGGAGTGAGAAATCACATTGTGAAACAGGAGGCCAGAACAATTTAGGGATCCAGTTTGCTCTCCTGGAAACTAGTCAATGTACCTTAAGAACTACATTATTCCCTTCTGAGGGTCGTGATTTCAATGACTAATGACCTTCTACTGGGTCCCACATCTTAGAGAATTTACCATCTCAACTCTGCCACTTGGAGGACTAAGCTTCCAGCACATGACATTTGTGTAAACACTCAAATCATATCCAATCCATAGCTCTCCTCAAGAGAAGGACATAATTATTAATTAACTTTTAAAGAAATGAAAAATAGATGTCTAGCTTGACATTATTCAATAAAATTGTCTGCGACTATGCCAACATTTTGTACTTAAAGTATCTGACATAGTAGTTAACAGCCACATGTGGCTATCGTGTACTTAAAATGTGGCTAATGTGATTAAGGAAGTAAATTTTAAAATTTATTTAATTTCAACATAATTTAAATAGCCATATGTGACTAGTGGCTATCACACTGAATAGTACAGCAATCTTCGAAAAACTCACAGCATCAGAAAATGTACTGAGGAAATGCATTAATTACTCAGTGCGATTCACCGTTTTGAATTTCTACATTGAATTCAATGATACTCAAATGTTATATCAGTTTTGCTAGATGTTAAAATCATTATTAATAAAGAAAAATAATCAAATTAACTGAAATATTTATAGTTAGTAAAAGACCATTCTCTATTGTATGCTGATTTGAAGATCTGCATAACAAATCTATCATCTATGATTTTCATAAGCATTTAAAATTAGATTTTTTCCCCATATCTTGCAAGAGAGGAAAATGGTATGCCAGTTTAATAAGAAAGCCAAAGTCTTAAGCCAGTAAGTGGTAGAGCCAATGACTGGAGTCCAGGGAAGATTCAACACTAATGCTTTTCACAATGAATATTCCTCAACTGGTCTGGTAGAGCATGGTGCTCAGCAGAGTCAGAAACATGAACTCTGGCACCAGCTGCCTGATTTGAATCCTGCATCTACCACATAAGCCTCAATTTTCTCATTTTAATATAGAAATAAGAAAGGCATCCACCTCACTGGTTTGTTATGAGGGTAAAGTAAGTTAACAACATCTGGCACATTGTTTAAACCATCAGAATTGCCTATCATCATTATTTTTAATTTGAAAGAGACTGTCCTTTGTAAAGATGCTGATTTGATATGATACTAATAGATGGAATACTTTGGGTGTATTTTCCTAAGAAATAAGAAAAGATAATTCAAGAAGAAACACCCTGCTGTTTAGTCACTTTGGTGTCTTCATCACTGAGATTGCAAGTTTCAGAGCACTCATGGTCTGACCGATTCCTCACATCTTTGCTTTTCATGTTACCCTTAGAGATGTCTCCTTTGGTGTCTTTGATTGGTTTTGAATGCTGAGCAGTGACAAGCACCAACACAGCTGGAAAGAGCTGTAAGGTTTGCAGTTCTGTCTTCCAGCAGGGAATTATTGCCATGGATACCAGCATCAGAGAAAGACTGGGGAGCACTATCCACTTGCCTTCTGAGTGTCTGACATCTGTTTCTGGCAAGGCCAATAACGAATGTGCTAGTAGTTTATATCAAATGGAAGACTGATGCACACCTGTTTTCCCTCCACAGATGGCCTCCGCCCAAGATGCCAGATATGGTCAGAAAGACTCCTCTGACCAGAACTTTGACTACATGTTCAAATTGCTGATCATTGGCAATAGCAGTGTGGGGAAGACATCTTTTCTGTTCCGTTATGCGGATGACTCCTTTACATCTGCATTCGTCAGCACAGTTGGGATCGATTTCAAAGTAAAAACTGTATTCAAAAATGAAAAGAGAATCAAGCTCCAGATTTGGGTAAGTGACTTTGAACTGACAGTGTTCTTCAATCTGGGGTGGTGGACATATAAGTGTGTCAGGGAAAAACTTTCTGCCTTTTTCTGTCTCCATGGGATCTGCGAGCTTTGATTTCTAGTTGCTTTGCGGTAGAACATTCTGTTTCAAAGACAGTAGGGTGACACCTTTTGAAGTCATGGAGAACAAATTATGCTTTGTTGTCAAGTAATGCTCCTTAACAGTTTTAAGAAGGAGAAAAAAGCTAAACTTCTGTTGTCTTGTGGCAGAAGGAACACTCAGTGTGTGAACACTCTAGCTCCGCCTTTTATGAGCTGTGTGACCTCAAACAAATCTGTGAGTTTTTCTGTGACATTTCTACAGTCTATAAAATGGGCAATGCAGATCTGACTTTTTAGGACCCAGGAAGTAGCCTGCCCTGGACATTGTAAAACAGAAGGTTAACAATCAAATTATAAGAAAAGCTGGGATCTGATCCTTCATAAAGTTCCAGCTCTGACTTTGTACATGGTCTATTTGTAGTTCACAAACTTTGTGTCTTCAACTCTAAAAACTATGTTTATACCCTCAAATGAAACAAACTAGTTATTTGAAATGGGTCATCTCTAGGTAGAAAATAGCCCACAAATTTTGAGAGCATTTGGCTAGATTTCTGCCTCCTTCCACTGCCTGAAGAAGATCAGATGTTTCTTAATTAAATTGTTGAACTAAATTTAGGAGACTCATGAGCAAAAAAAAAAAAAAAACAAAAAACAAAACAGAATAAAAATGTATTTGGGTAATAAGTCCAAGGTAATATAAGAGATGAAGTAAGACCAGATCGGTGACAACACGAGGGGTTTAAGTAGTAAATATTTTATGGACTCCAAAGTAAGTACTTAGACAAAATGTTTTTGCAGTCAACTTTGGACCCCTTTTCCTGTTCACATGTCCCTCTATCACTCAGATGATTCCAGCTATAAATAGGCATTTCCTAAGAGGTGTTTACTCCCTCCTTCCAAGATACTTCTGACAGCTACTACCATTTGGTGCTGGTTCCATGATGTAGGACTGATGGTAATTCTTCTTTCTTCAATATGGAAAGCTGAAAGAGAGACAAATCCCAGAGCATGATACTTAAACTTTTTTTTAAAATAAAACAGCCATTTATAAAAATATTTATATAACAGAATGACCTTCAAATTTAAACACTAACTCTTTGTTAGTGTTTTACTTATTCTGACTCTGAAGTCTTGCAAGTCTAACTGGAACTCATAAGAACTTGGACAATTAGGTCTCAGAGAGAGCACCTTCAAAGCTCCACCATCTCCTAAAGTCATTTTGTTTGAGAGGGTGCGTGTTTAGGAGCTTGACTTCAATCAAAGTAGACACCAGCCATACTATACACCCCTGTGTATGGAGATGAAAAGAGCCTTGGGACCTGTTTTTTCTTTTTTCTTCCTTTTGAGCTTTAGGCAACCAAACATCATATGATAAATTTCATGATCAGGTTTAAGAAAGGCCCTTTACTCTCAGTATCTTTGGTGTATTTGGCAGCCACACATCTCTTAATCCATTACAGTGTTCTTTCTACTAATATGAAAGAACAGTCATTCCTCTGGCTGAAAGCTTCTCTTTTTCTCCTCTCTTGTTTGTCTTAGAGATATTTTAAAATGTTTGTTGTAATCATTTAGACAAAACAACAATATGATGTGTTCAACCAGTCTTATAATTGTTAGTAATTTTTCAATCTAGATTTTTTTAAAGGTATGGGGCTTTTTGTTTATTTAGTTTTTTTATGTGGTGCTGTTGATTGAGCACAGTGCCTCACACATGCTAAGCAAGCACTGTATCACTGAGCCACAACCCCAGTCCTCAATCTAGATTTTTGACAGAAATCTTTGTTGTGATGCAAAATCTTCTATCCTTAATGTAAAGCAGATTATTTATCTTAGTTATGAAAATATATTTTTTTAAAACATAGTCCTGAGCCAGACCAGGGCTACTTTCATTCACTATTTTGACATTGAGGTTCAGGGATTTCAATCAATGTCTTCCTTCTAGATGAATGCTGCTCTTCTCTGAGCTAACCATAGCCCAACTGGGACCCTCCAATTTCTTTTATTCTGTTACTTTCTCATGCTTTCTAGTTTCTGTAACTTCACACAATGCCTCTGATATATCATTCTCTTCTCATTTGTCTCTAATCCTCTATTTAACATTTTTTCTAAAACCTCTGTGTTTCTTCATAACCTGGGACCTCATTCCAGGATTCCTTCCCTTTTTCTGGGGATACCCCCCACCCCGCCTCACTCAGGGTCAGTCACACACAAAGCTCTTAATGCACATGAGTCTAGGGGTGTAAAAATTAATTTTATACTACTATCATCTGCTCTACTAGATTGTGAAATATTCAAAAGAAGTATTATACAAAGATTTTGGGATTACTGACCTTGTAGCATAGTTAGAAGGAAAGATTAATGTTTATATAACAATTACATATTTCTACAAAAAGATGCCAAATTGCAGCAACAGTGTACACATCTATCAATTATTGAATAAACATTCTCCATGCCTTATTTCTTAATTCTCACAACAACCCAACTTTGTATTTATTATAATTCCTATTTTGCCTAAGAAATCTGAAGGTGGGACAAATTAAATAACTTGTTTAGGGTCATATCCTGTGAATGGTAAGAGGAAATTCCGGGATAGATCCATCATCATATGCCAGTTTGGGGTATGTGCCCTTCACCACTATGCTGATATGATTAAGAAGCCTTGAATACAGTAGTGTTTTGTGAAGAGCACTTGATCAGTGTATCCTGGGATACTGAAAATATTTTTTGAAAGAGTCTGACTCTCTCAATGAATTGCAGCATTCAAGAGGAAATATAATAAGAAGTTGACACAGTGGTGTGCTTGCTTTTTGCTCTAATGCATTTGTGCTGAAAAAATATTTAGTTGAGTATAGTTATTAGTGCTTAACAAGTTTGACAAATCATTTCCTTGGGAACATATTTAATGCTGATGATTTGTTATCTCATTGTTTTATGAACCAATTAACTTCCCTTCCAAGCCTATAGTACTTTTATGCACTTATATTTTATTGTGTAACTAAGCTTTGTTAAGATGGTCACATCATTTTAGCCTATTATATATTCTCTCTATATAAACTATTTTGCTTCAATCAAGCAAAACAGTTTCACAGTATGGAAACCATCATGGATTAATTCACTGTCTTTTTTTTTTTTAATTTTTTATTGTTGGCTGTTCAAAACATTACATAGTTCTTGATATATCATATTTCACACTTTGATTCAAGTGGGTTATGAACTCCCATTTTTACCCCATATACAGATTGCAGAATTACATCAGTTACACATCCATTGATTTACATATTGCCATACTAGTGTCTGTTGTGTTCTGCTGCCTTTCCTATCCTCTACTATCCCCCCTCCCCTCCCCTCCCCTCCCCTTTTCTCTCTCTGTCCCCTCTACTGGCATTCATTTGTCCCCCTTGTATTATTTTTCCCTTTCCCCTCACTTCCTCTTGTATGTACTTTTGTATAACTCTGAGGGTAGTTCACTGTCTTTACCAAGATAGATTGTAGATATTGATGTGATTTTTATAGCTCTATTAATGTTTAATTAACTATAAATAGAACCAAGCTGGGCTGAGATCGTGGCTCAGTGGTAGAGCACTTGCCTAGCACATGTGAGGCACTGGGTTCGATCCTCAGCATCACATAAAAAATAAAATAAAGGTATTATGTCCATTTATAACTAAAAAAATAAAATAAAAATAAAAAATAGAACCACGCTAGGAAACCAAGCTCTAGAGAGGTTAAGTGATTTGATTTTATAGTTAGTGCCAGAGCAAAATTTAAAATCTAGGCTTTTTGCTAAGTGGGCCAGTCTCATTTCTTCTACACCAAGATGACTCTCAAGGTAAATGCTATTCCTGAGAATTGATAAATCTCACATCCAGTTGCCAGTGGAATCTACTGGGCATAGAAAAATTAAACTTGAGGCCAGATTTCTTATAGTATTTTAACATGTCAGAAAGGGAGAGCCTTTGGGAATACTCCCCTGGTAATTCTACCTTGATGGTTTGGTTTTTCTTCATGTGCTGCATAAAGATTTTCTGATTCTACAAACTGAACTACTGGAGTTTTCACCAGTCTGCCTTCCAACTAAAGCATTTTAACTGCTAGAAACATTTACATCTCTTCCTGGACATGTTATACCTCCTCTCTATGGTAGTTCATTACTACCTTGGAATAAACTTGTTTAGAGAAAGGTCATCCTTCATTTGTACTTTGTTATTATCCTTGTATCCCTACATGTTTATGATCCCTCTGTCCTTTGCCATATTAACATTTCTTATCACATTTCTAACTTGTTATCATTTTTATGATTCACAGATCAAACATTTTTAAAATTTTAGATTCCAGTGTTTGGGCTAGTTCTTTATTGTGTGTATTTTTATGTGTGCGCGCATGTGCACTTCTTGCTGCTAGGAATGTATTAGAAATTTATGATGACTTTTCACTTTAATTATATAAAATATATAGCTTGTATCTATAATATTTTGCTTGTAATTTAAGAAACAATTTAATAAAAGCTATGTGGAGTTGATTTCTTCCCAGAGAAAAGATTGAAAAACAGTATAGTAGTCATTGCTGAGAAGAATATCACCTGTATTTATTTTCAGTGTCTAGATCAATAGCACAAGAACATTGAGGCTTAGAGAAATGCTTGCAAACTATGGCAGTTATTGAAATTTGACTTTCTAGATGGCCAGATGTGACATTGTGGGTCCCTTGAATGAAATGACAATTTCCTTTGCTTAAAGAAAGGATGGATTTTTTTCTTTTTTCCTGTTTCATTGGGTTTATGCTCTTCAAATTCAAAACTCAGGGTTAACTCTAACTAATAGAAAGTTCAGCCTGCAAAATATATAGTTCAGTTAGAGAAACTAGGTTTAAAATAGGCAGGGGCAGGTCAGCAAAGGGAATTATTATTTTCTTAAAAATTAGAACAAGTTTTTATTGCTTTTGCTTTTTCCCATTCTCACTCTTTGCCGCTTCTTGTCTTTTGTCTTCTTCTTTCCCTCTTCCCCCTTCTTCCCCTCATTTGTGAGCTCTGATCAGGATGAGTTATTGGGAAACTCACCCTCAGGATGTTCAGAGGTCAGAGCCATCTGATAGAGATGTTCACATTGTACACTGGACAAGAGCACCAACCAAGGAGTCCAGTGGGGCAGCTCTCCAGCCAGAACTCCACCTGCTGAGCCTCCAGCACTTGTTTAGAGCTGTGCCTGTCTCCAGAAAAGGGTGCCTTTTCCTTTTCATAAAGGTGTTGTCTGTTCATTAGTTATGTGCTGGCGGCTCTGCATATAACCAAAGGTGATTTAGATTCATGTAGCAACTACATATGAAAGCAGGGACTGTGTTAGAATCTAGTGAAAGAGACAGTATAAATTCACTCAGCAGAGAATAACAGCTTTGCTTCCCTAGTGGAGGCCTAGAGAAAGAGGGTATTTAAAAAATATGTTTTATTTCTCTTTAGGTATGGCAAGCCAAACAGATCAGGAAATAACTGTCATTGAAATGATAGTTTGTTGTATTCACAGATTGCAAAAGAAAGGTGCATGGTTAGGGTGCACACAGGTGATCAGAAATCCCATGATGGTCGGAGGCAGGAACTGTGGAAAGGGGCTTCTGCTTTAGTCGGATTTTGTGTTGCTGTGACCAAAGGAACTAACAAGAACAACATAGAAGGAAAACAATTTTCTTAGGCTTGTTGTTTCAGAAATTCAACCCATGGTTAACTGACTTCATACATTTGGGCCCAAGATGAGTCAGGACATCCTGGTAGAAGAGCATGGCATAGGAAATCCACTCAGGACGTGGCAAGAGCAAGCAGAGAAAGAGAGCATTTCAGTCAAAATATAAACACCAAAGGCACACACCCAGTGACCTACCACCTCCAGCCACACCCTGCTTGGCTAACAGGACCCAGTTAATCCATATCAGTGGTTTCATCCACTGATTAGGTTCTACCTCTCATAATCTGATCATTTCACCTCTGACAACTCTTACGTTGTCTCACACATTAGCTTTTAGGGGCCACCTCCTATCTAAGCCATAATAATCTCATTTGTGATTTCTATAGGAAAGAATGGGAAAGGCAGGAAAGCAGGCTCAGGATTGGCTAGTTTGGCTGTCCCTAGTTGTCTAGTACAACTGGGGTGATAGGGCAAGTGAACAATAGCCCAGAGTATGAGAGCCGCACAGGGAGATGGTTTGGTTGGTTTGCTTTTGAAAAGCAGACACTAATGAATTGTTTACTGTCTTTAGAATGACTAACCCAGAGAGAGCACTTTACCTAGGGTCAGTAAGGCCTCAGTGTCAAAGCCTCAGAATAAAAAGTAAACAAATGGAAGACAAGATTAATACAGAAAAAAAGGTTTTCAGATCCCTGGGTCACTGACTCTACCCTGAAAGATGCTGTAATTCTGAACACTGTCATCACAGGTCCTGTATATTTCTGTGTCTCAGTATTTGGGGTCCTAGAACCTTGGGTCAGGAAAAGATCTTACAAATTTGCTGGTACAGTCCTGCCATTGAGTATCAATGATACTAAGAGAATCATTAATACTGGCAATTTTTATTGACCCATAAAGAATGTTCTTTATATGCATTTTTTTTAGAATTTTTTTTTTTTTGGCACAACCAAATGGTGTTATAGGTATGTTTTATAGATGAGGAAAAAGAGAATCAGAAAGGGTACAAATGTTGTCCAAGGTCATAGCCAAAATATCAACAGCAGGTTCCCAACGTCATGCTGTGTGCAAAGCCCCTGTACTTGATCATAGTACATTTGTCCAGGGAGGCCAAGATTTGTTGGACTCTTCAGGGGATCTGATATTAAATCCTGAACAATTTAATCCTAAGCAAATGCTTTTTCCACACTATGTAATTGCTCATTAGCTTTCAGTATTCCCTTATTATCTGTTCCAAGAAATTATTTATAGTTTGAGAAAAAAAGTCAGTTGGAGCTTATTCTCTGCCAGCAGGAGCACTTCATGCATTATCTGTTTTGTGTTTAAAACACATAGATAGCCCAGTAGGATGGCCTCAAAAATTCTTCCTGTGCATTCTGGAATGCCTATTTCCACTGTTGAGGAACTTGCAAAAAAAACCAAGAGTGTGGAGTAAATGCAGGTGGGAAGATATTCCTGCTTGTAACCTTTGCATTCTGAGCTCATTTAGCTCCTGTCCACTGATTTCAGGGTGGTGTTCAAATCCTCCAGACTGTTTATAAGGAACCAACATGCTCTGCCCAGTCTAGCTCCTTAAGAGAACCAGCGGAGCCAGTGACAGCTGCCAGGGCCATTCTCAGTGCTGTCATTTGTATGCTCTGTTTCCCATCACGTTTCCTCTAACTTACCATCTGCTTCTCCTGAGAGGTTGAGAAAGGCAAGATTTCTTTTCCCTTCTGAGAAGAAGCTGATACTGTGTGCAAAATATCAAGATGCATGAAACTACTCACTCTGCCAGGCAGCTGAAAGCTGCAGCTCTTGCATCTCATTGTGTTGAAACCACAATCCTCAGCACGGACAAAATAGAGAGGATCTTGAGGGCTTTGTTGTCGGACTAATAGAGCTTGCCAACTGTGTGAGAAGACGGGAAAACAAATGTGATAGAAAGGATCACCCAGTGGATCAGTAACCTTATTCTGCCAAGGAATAGAGAGGCAAAGCGGCTAGAGCAAGGACTTAGGAGTCTGGTGATCCAGGGTCCAAATGCTGTCCCTGATTTTCACTAGTTGGGTGACCTCAAGCCCTAACTTCTTGTTTTAGTTAGCCTTTTCACTGCGGTGACGAAAGGATCTGACCAGAACAACTGTAAAGGAGGGAAAAATTTATTTTGGGGTTTCACGGTTTCAGAGGTCTTAGTCCATGGAAGGCCGGCTTCATTCTTCAGGGCTCCAGGTGAGGCAGATCTTCATGGTGGAAGAGTGTGGCAGAGGGAAGCAGCTCAATGGTGAACAGGAAGCCCAGAGAGAGACTCTACTCACCAGATACAAATATATACCCAAAGCCATGTCCCAATCCGCACACACTCCAACCACAACCTACCACTTCAGTTACTACTGAGTTAATCCCTATCAGGGAATTAAATCACTGATTCACTTAAGATTCTTACAACCCAATCATTTCTCCTTTGAACCTTCTTGCACTGTCTCACACATGAGTTTTGGGGGATACCACAGCTACACCATAACACTTCTCCATACTTCTATTTACTGATTTGTGAAGTGGGGAGGATATAACACCTACCCCATAGCTACTAAGTATTTGCTGTTATAAATAATTACACTTAGTATAGTACTAGTCACAATATAGGCAATCAACAAATGCTTACTTTCTTCTTTTCTCAAAATAGTTTCCCAATGGTAAGTCTTTAGTACTCAGTTTAGCAGTTAAATTGAATCAAATGCTTGTTGGGTGCCAGGCACAGTGGTAAGTGTTGGGGACACAACAGTGAATGTGCTGGGTCTGCTTTTGGAGCCCACCATCCCATAGGGAAATTGAATTCCAGCTGTTGTTGTAAATGATCCAGAGTACCTGAGCACTGGATGTGCAGGAAAAGATGCCCATCCTGTTCTGACTCAGGCATATTTCCCAGGGCATCCATATCTAAGCCAAGAACTGACCAATGAAAATGAACTATTTGCTCATTCAGTCAGCATTTATTGAGTTTTCATTGTATGTCAGATCCTGTGAAGGAATTTGGAATTGAAATTAAAACAAACAAACAAACAAACAACAACAACAAAACAGGGCTAGGGTTGTGGCTCAGTGGTAGAGCACTTTCCTAGCACATGTGAGGCACTGGATTAAATCCTCAGCACCACATAAGTAAGTAAGTAAGTAAATAAATAAATAAATAAATAAATAAATAAGATAAAGTTATAAAACACACATGCACTAATAAAGTAAATAAACAAAAACATACAGAGTGCCTAAGTACCATGGAGAAATAATCTGTGCACTCTCATAATTGAAAAACAAGAGTATGGAAGGGAAGAGCTGTCTTAGCTGATCAAGGGGGTTCACACAAGATGATACCTGAGATGAGACCTGGAAGATAAGGAGTGAGGCTCTGTAGAGTTGGGGTGAGCTGTTCTCTTGAATGGAGGGGAGAGGTTTTCTTTTTGCCCATGAGAGTCACCCATGAGCACTTATTGTCTATAAGCACTTGCTTGTCAATTCCTGGCTTTCCTCCCATATTTCCATCCTTTTGAGCATGAGTAGATTTAGAACTACTGGGAGCTGAAGCTTTTACAGTTTGTTGATTCATTTTAAGGAAAGAAATACAAAGATATCTTTGGTAAAAGTGTCCAAAAGCAGATGACCATGTGAACATATTGTTGGGGCTCACTTAAAAGTCGCCTCAATCCCAATCTTCCCTTAGTTTCTTGGTAATTCATCTTCACTTTTGTGAAAAATGCCTGTATGTCTGTGGGAACTGAAGAACATAGTGGGTGATGAGAAGCACTGGAATGTACAGGAATGTACAGTGGGAGTGTGCAGGCAAAGGTGTCCACACAGTTGGACAAAGGAAGAGCACTGTGGCAGGAAACTGGACTCCGGGACTGTGGAGGAACTTATTTCATATCTTGAGGTATTGGTTATCCAATCTGTAAAATGAAAGGGATGGATTAAATGAAAACACAACAGAAACAAAAACTGTCATTCAGCCGTACCTTCTGATCCAGGTAGAGTTGTATGTGCTTTCTGGGTAGTAAACATTTACTCCTCATAAAAATCCTATGAGATACATGCTACTCTTATCTTCAGTATGCAGATAAGGAAGCCGAAGCACAGAGCATGAATACATTGCCCATGTCATACATGCTAAGAACCGTCAGCAGATCTGAGGGTGATCCCTTCCCGGTGGTGGGGCTTTTTTCTCCTTAACCCATTCTGCTACACTCTTGCTCTGGACAAGACTTAACGATGCTTGCAACAGCCAGGAAATATTGTTACTAATACTGCTCTTTTGAAAGATATGAGGAAACTAAGACTCAGGAAGATTAGTAATAAATAGAATAATGTTAAAGTTTATAACTGGTTAAAAAAAATCGGAAGTGCCAACAATCCATGGAGAAACAATTTTTCCAGAAATGTATGTGATAAAAATGAAGAAATTGGGACATTATGTTATATCCAGACTGATATTCTTTATGATACTCTACTTAGCTGAGTTCTTATAGTATTTCTATGGCAAAACCCCCAAGCAGCTCTCTAACCTTCTAACAACTGATGTACCATCTTTGGTAACATAGAGTGGAAATTTTACATAACTGAAGTTTCATATAATTGAAGCTTTAAATTGCCAGAACTTTAAATAAATTACATATTTGAATGAAAATCCTCCCATCTAACACGTGTTGGACATTTTCTTACCATAGGAGGATTAGGAAAAAAGAAGTAAATGAATACTAAGTATGAGTGCATCCCTTGGGGATGACTTCTGCGCTTGGTGGAGGTCCTGTGATGTTATCTGTTTTTTTAGATCAATTTATATGTTTGCTTCTCTTTCTTCAGAGTCATATCTCTAGCTGTGTTCCTCTATTTTTCTGATATTTTCTTTTTTACCTCCATTATATTGTTTTCTCATAAATCAAGTTCCTTGTCCTTGTTAGTCAAATTGAAGTGCTTGGAGTACAGTATGAGAATCTTTTTTCTTTTTTAATTGATATGCATGGATGTTGCTGTCTAGGTACTAAGAAGTCTAAGTTGGCCCATAGAAGCCTCTCTTTGCTACTCTCTTTGCATTTATACCAACCAAACTATTTAGCCTGTCTGAACACATTGGTGTGAGTTTGGCCTTAGGCCTATTCTAGAATTGCTTGGATCTAAATCCCCCTAAGACAGTAATAGCACACTGTGGATGGACTCCAAAGCTATTCTGTCAGAGTTCAAATCTTTGTTCTATTAACTTTAATGAGTTAATTAACTTTCCCATGTCTCAGTTTTCCATCTGGAAACTGGGGGCAATAATAATATTTTGCTTACTGTCTTATTAAAAAAAGGTTAAATAAAATAATGGTGATATTTTCAACATAATACCTGGCAAAAAAATAAGTACTCAATTAAAAAGCCATTATTATTTCTCATGTCTTTTATTTTACCATCATGAGCATCACATATCTAACTATATTTTCTGGAACTGAAAATGGATGTCTTGGGCCATAAATTTCCAGGTCTAATACAGGCCGGTATTTTTGTAAAGAACTTTATTTCCGATACTCCCATGTGATAATGAAATACATAAGCATACTGATAAGGCGAAACATCTTCTGGTCACCCTGGCATCTCTCACTGGCCACTGGTAGATTCTAATATGCCCAAGTTCAGTCAGCTGTGTTGTGGAGGTTTTTCCTGGTGTTTTGGAGCCATCTGTGCATTTAAATAGAGTCATCAACTGCACAGGGAAGGCAAACCTATACTGTTGTTCATTAAATGCTCTTAAAAATGATGTCCTGTCCTAGAACAAAGCAATTATAAATTATTGGATCCATAGAGATATGTTATTAAAATGCTAGGATATAATTTCCTCAGATACTGCCTACTGATGCTGGCAGCTTCCAGTCTATAACATGTGAGCCAAGCTGTGCCTATGCCATTGAGTCTATTGATATTTCTATTGATATGTTTAAAGTTATACACAGCCAACCAGTTATTTTGGTCATAAGTAAACACAGCTTAAATTGTGGTGCATATTAAGCATTATTACTTCATATATTTATTTTTTAAGTCAGATTTAAGGAAAAAAAATATAGCATTTCCCTAGTTGGATTGCAGTTATTTTCAGTAGTAGCAATATCTATTTTTCCCCTTTTGCTCCCATAGCACTAATAATGCCATCTGCATTATCATTGTGGTGATTGAACCGGTAAGATAAAAGAGATGGCAAATGTAGCATCAACTGATAGCAATCAGTTTGCTCAAGCTGCAGATGGTTATGGAGCAATAGAAGGAAGTTGACCATTCTTGAAAGCAACTGAATACTTAAAAAGCATCATGTGAAAAGCAGCAGGGTATAAATTAAATATAAAAGTACAAAGACATGAAATTAAAAATTGAAGCAGATAAAGTATCAAGCAGGGTTATGGGGAGAGACACAGGGCAATTTAGGAGAGTTTAATAATTTTGCAAAAGTGTGTGCAGGATTAAGGGGATAAGGGAAGGTGCAGACCCCAGAGTTAACATCAAAGAATCATTGCCACCTTTTAGGAATGAAGGGAAGTGGGGGAAAATCTGTAACTGGGGCCAGGAGAGACCTGTAGTTGCAAGAGTAGGGACATTAGATGGGCGCTTCGGCCTTTTTGAACACAACCGCTGCCACTTAATGGCCAAATAGGGAAGGGGACGTGGTAATAGATGCCTCACCTCTCACCATCCCACTCTCTGGTTTCTTGCTTGTGCCTCTACTTGGATGACTCCCATCTAGGGTAGCTATCAAGGATGGGAACTGGGGCATGGCGTCAGGTGGGGTTGATACACAGTGGGTCTAGGAGGCAAAGGATCATATTTGGTAGAATGAAGAAGATAATTTTTTATTAATTGTTTTATACAAAATTTTCAATTATTAAATAAGAAGCATTGAGGCAAATAACATTTTAGGGAAATAAGATCATGGATTTAATTTTTTATATTTATACCCTTATTTGAAAAATACAATAAATTGTATAATTTGTATTTTGTTTTTCATTGACTGGCCACATGATCCTCCCTAACTTCCAGAGGGTATTCACTGGGTAATTCAATCACACTCTCAAGATATTGATAATTAGTTGGCACTTTGAATGAATATATAGCCATTGATGGCTCCTTCATAAAAATGCAGATTGATTTCTATTCAAAACTAGGTGAGTGTCCTCGTGGAAAAAATACAAAAGTGTCCCCAGAAATACCTTCATCTCAGAGATGCCCTCTCTGAAAAGTTCTAGTAACCTCTTTAAAAAGAAAAAAAAATGGCCCAAGAAGTTAAGCAACAAAAGCCATGAGGATTATAGGCTTTATTAGAGACCAGGAGAGCCCAGTGTGCTATGCAAGGATGGGGATTCAGGGCCAGCCTTTACTCTGGGAAGACCAGCGCATTCCCTGCCACCTGAGCTATGTTCCCAAACACCACCCACTCATCCGCGGTGAGCTCTGACAAATGTGAACCCACAGGCAGAGTAGCACAATGCTTTTTTTCATTTCCATAAAACTAAATGTATTCCATTTTATGAAACATTTTTAATTAAGATAGTATAATATTACTTATTTTTTTAATTCCTTCTCATCCTTTGGTAATCTAGTAGATTTAAAAAAAATATTTCTCACAGAAAGATAAATGGAAATCCTCTTTCTTTTTTTTTTTTTTTTGAGTGATATGATTTTTCCCAACCTTTCACCTTCAGCCTATGTATGTCTTTTCCTATCAAATGCGTCTCCTGTAGGCAGCATATTGTTGGGTCTTGTTTTGTGATCCATTCTACTAGCCTGTGTCTCTTGATTGGTGAGTTTAAGCCATTAACATTTAGGGTTATTATTGAGATATGGGTTGTTCTTCCAGCCATATTTGTTTATTTATGTTACTAAACATGGTTTGTTTTCCTCTTTGATTATTTTCCCCCCTTTAGTGTCCTACCTCCCACTGTTGGTTTTCATTGTTATTTTCCATTTCCTCCTCCTGTAATGTTTTGCCAAGGATGTTTTGAAGAGATGGTTTTCTAGCTGCAAATTCTTTTAACTTTTGTTTATCGTGGAAGGTTTTAATTTCATCTTCCATCCTGAAGCTTAATTTTGCTGGAAACACAATTCTTGGTTGGAACCCATTTTCTTTCAGTGTTTGAAATATGTTATTCCAGGATCTTCTAGCTTTCAGAGTCTGTGTTGAAAGATCAGCTGTTATCCTGATTGGCTTACCCCTAAATGTGATCTGCTTCCTTTCTCTTGTAGCTTTTAAAATTCTCTCCTTATTCTGTATGTTGGGCATCTTCATTATAATGTGTCTAGGTGTGGGTCTCTTATGATTTTGCACATTCGGCGTCCTGTAGGCTTCTAGGATTTGGGGTTCTGTCTCATTCTTCAAGTCTGGGAAGTTTTCTCGTATTATTTCATTGAATAGATTGCTCATTCCTTTGGTTTGAAACTCTGTCCCTTCCTGTATCCCAATGACTCTTAAATTTGGTCTCTTGATGTTATCCCATATTTCTTGGATGTTCTGCTCATGGTTTCTTAACAGTCTTGCTGAGCTGTCTATGTTCTTTTCAAGTTGAAATACTTTATCTTCATTGTCTGATGTTCTGTCTTCTAAGTGTTCTACTCTGCTGGTAGTATTCTCAATTGAGTTTTTAAGTTGGCTTATTGCTTCCTGCATTTCTAGGATTTCTGTTTGTTTGTTTTTTATAACCTCTATTTCCCTGTATAGTTGATCTTTTGCTTCTTGGATTTGTTTATGTAATTCATTGTTGAAGTGATCTTTCATTGTCTGATTTTGCTGTCTGATGTCTTCCTTGAGACTCCAGATCATCTGAAGCATGTATATCCTGAATTCTTTATCTGACATTCCATCTGCTGCAGCTATTACCTCTTCTAACGTTGAGTTGACCTGCAATGCTTGTGGTCCTTTCTTTCCTTGTCTCTTCATACTGTTCGCGTTCCTTTCTACTTGGTGAAACTGTTGTGCTATTGAATTTTCCCCCTATATATTTATATTGGTCTTGTATAGTTGCAAAGTCGCCCTCGCAGGCGCGGGCGGCGGCTCTGTCCCTCTGCGGGCTGCTAGGCTTGTTCTGTCGGTGGTCACAGTTCTGTCTACTTTGCAGGCGCAGGCAGCGGCACTGCCCCTCTGCAGGCCTCTGGGGCTGTACTGCCAGTGGGTCGCAGGTGCGCCTACCTTGCAGGCGCGGGGGGCGGCGGCTCTACCCTTCCTCAGGCCACTGGGCCTGTTCTGTCTCTCGGTTGCAGGTCTGGCCTGTTCTGATGGTGGTCACAGTTCCGTCTACCTTGCAGGCGCTGGGGGGAGGGGGCGGCTCTGCCTCTCAGCAGGCCGCTGCTCCTCTTCTGCCGGTGGGTCGCAGGCCCGCCTACCTTGCAGGAGTGATTGGAAGCTCTGCCACTCCGCGGGCCACTGGGCCTTTTCTGTCAGTGGTCACAGTTCCGCCTACCTGACAGGCGCGGGGGGTGGGGGGCGGCTCTGCCCCTCAGCAGGCCGCTGGGCCTGTTCTGTGGGTGGTCACAGTTCCCTCTACCTTGCCGGCGCAGGGGGAGGGGGCAGCTCTGCCTCTCAGCAGGCCGCTGCTCCTCTTCTGCCGGTGGGTCGCAGGCCCGCCTACCTTGCAGGAGTGATTGGAAGCTCTGTCCCGCCGCGGGCCACTGGGCCTTTTCTGTCCGTGGTCACAGTTCCACCTACCTGGCAGGCGCGGGGGGTGGGGGGCGGCTCTGCCCCTCAGCAGGCTGCTGGGCCTGCTCTGTGCGTGGTCACAGTTCCCTCTACTTTGCCGGCGCAGGGGGAGGGGGCGGCTCAGCCTCTCAGCAGGCCGCTGCTCCTCTTCTGCCGGTGGGTCGCAGGCCCGCCTACCTTGCAGGAGTGATTGGAAGCTCTGCCACTCCGCGGGCCACTGGGCCTTTTCTGTCAGTGGTCACAGTTCCGCCTACCTGACAGGCGCGGGGGGTGGGGGGCGGCTCTGCCCCTCAGCAGGCCGCTGGGCCTGTTCTGTGGGTGGTCACAGTTCCCTCTACCTTGCCGGCGCAGGGGGAGGGGGCAGCTCTGCCTCTCAGCAGGCCGCTGCTCCTCTTCTGCCGGTGGGTCGCAGGCCCGCCTACCTTGCAGGAGTGATTGGAAGCTCTGTCCCGCCGCGGGCCACTGGGCCTTTTCTGTCCGTGGTCACAGTTCCACCTACCTGGCAGGCGCGGGGGGTGGGGGGCGGCTCTGCCCCTCAGCAGGCTGCTGGGCCTGCTCTGTGCGTGGTCACAGTTCCCTCTACTTTGCCGGCGCAGGGGGAGGGGGCGGCTCAGCCTCTCAGCAGGACGCTGCTCCTCTTCTGCCGGTGGGTCGCAGGCCTGCCTACCTTGCAGGAGTGATTGGAAGCTCTGTCCCACCGCGGGCCACTGGGGTGGGAGGTGGCTCTGCCCCTCAGCAGGCCGCTGGGCCTGCTCTGTGCCTGGTCACAGTTCCCTCTTTTTTTTTTTTTTAAAGAGAGAGAGAGAGAGAGAGAGAGAGAGAGAATATTTCAGTATTTATTTTTCAGTTTTTGGTGGACACAACATCTTTGTTTGTATGTGGTGCTGAGGATCGAACCCGGGCCCCACGCATGCCAGGCTAGCGCGCTACCACTTGAGCCACATCCCCAGCCCCTGGAAATCCTCTTTCAATTGCCCATTTATATTTATCTATTCTTAACATTATTTATTTATTTATTTATTTTTAGTTGTAGTTGGGCACTTTATTTATTTATTTATGATGTGATTTATTTCTTTATATGAAGATGGAACCCAGCACCTCACATGTGCTAGGCGAGTGCTCTACTGCTGAGCCACAACTGCAGCCCCTCTTAACATTATTTTGATCTTGGAAGTCCAAATGTCTGGGAACCAGCGACAAGGAGGGGTTAGGGATATTGACCCCTATGAGCCAGACGGTATGGAGAAGATACCCAGAGAGCCTCACAGTGATGTGTTTTAGTCAAACAGCTACCAACACAGCTTTCTTAAAGTGTCAGGTATTTCTTTTTTTAAATTTTTTAATTGATTTGTTAAAAAATAAATGACAGCAGAATGCATTACAATTCTTATTACACATATACAGCACAATTTTTCATACCTCTGGTTGTATATAAAGTATGTTGACACCAATTCGTGTCTTCATATATGTACTTTGGATAATAATGTCCATCACATTCCACCATCCTTGCTAATCCTCTGCCCCCACCCTTTCCTTCCCACCCTTCTGCCCTATCTAGAGTTCGTCTATTCCTCCCATGCTCCCCCTCCCTACCCCACTATGAATCAGCCTCCTTATATCAGAGAAAACATTCAGAATTTTTTTTGGGGGGGATTGGCTAACTTCACTTAGCATTATCTTCTCCAACACCATCCCTTTGCCTGAAAATGCCATGATTTTATTCTCTTTTATTGCTGAGTAAAATTCCATTGTATATATATGCCACATTTTTTTAATCCACTCATCTACTGAAGGTCATCTAGGTTGGCTCCACAGTTTAACTATTGTGAATTGTACTGTTATAAACATTGATGTGGCTGTTTTCCAGCATCAGGTATTTCTGAGTGATGTCTACGTTCTGTGCAAAGTACCAGGCTCTAGAGCCAGGGAGCCAAAAGTATTTCAGTTTCTTATCTTCCAGTGACCTATAGGATAATAGCACCAAAACAAGTGTGGAAATAAAGACCAACCAAGTGAGACTAAGCCTGCTGTAGCAAAGGAATCAGCCACCATCACTTACTTGCATTTGGCAGTCTTAAAAGCAGCCACTGCAATGGGAGAGCTTTGGAGGTGCAGGGTACGGGGAGTGAGGAGGTAGACCTTCAGGTGTGTCCTGATCAGAAATTGTTGTCATTGAGAAGCTGTGGAGGGCCAGCTAGATGTGGGTGTCCTATGAAATTGGTTAGGGGTGCATATTTGGCTTTCTTTGGCCCTAAGTTGGAAGAAGGGACAAAACTTAGAGAGGCTGCTCGTTAATCTTTAAGTCCTGGTCTGTTTGTGCTGATTGCTACAGAAGCTTTTGTTCAGCTTCTTGGATTGTCACTGGAGGGAATAGTGTGACTTATACCAGGCTGGCTTCCTGGGTTGTTTATTATAGATAAGGAGGTTGGTTTCCTGGGCAGTTTGCTACATGTTGTGGGTCAAAGTTCTATTTTTATATTTTGTCTGGCTGTTATCCAGGTGTATATTTAGTCCCACACGCGTAAGCTAAACCCAAGGGCAACTTAAGAGCAGGGAGAAAGACAGTACAAGGAAAAGTAAGGGGTTTTCAGTGTCTGATAATTAGATGCTGGGCAAATTGTTTAAATCTATTATGCTTTGATTCTAATTTTCTATAAAATGAAGATAATAACATTTGCCTTGTAAGATTGTTTTGAGAAATAATACAATATGTGTAATGTGTCTCTGATAGCATTGACATACTTTTTGGATCCATTTACACCCATAAAAATTATTGAGGACATCCATTCAGGACTTTGTGTGTACATGCTTATGACTCTTAATACACCTCTGGATAGTCCTGTATTAAAGATCAAAACTGAAAAAAAGTAAACTGTTTATTACTTCACTTAAAATAACAACAATAAATTCATTGCATATAAACAAAAATAAGGTATATTTAGCAAAAAATGACTACAGTTTGAAAATCAGTGAGAAAAGAGGCACTGTAACATTTTTGCAAATCTCTTTGATAAAGATGTGGATTTTTACATCTGCTTCCTCATTTGATCTGTTGCTGTAGCCTCTGGAAAACTCCACTGTATACTTGTGGAAGACTGAGAATGAAAAAGGAAAATGATAACTTCACTTTGTTGGAAAGCGGTTTGGACCTCAGAGGATCTCTGAAAGGGTTTCAAGTCCCTCAGACCATAAACCCTTATGCCATGAAGTGTGCTCAAATTTCCCAGATGATTCACACAAGAGACACTTGGTTTCTGGAAAAGCCATGGTTTCTGGGCTAGTCATTGACCAGACAGTCCTCTGAGAAATAATGGTGCTGAAAATCCCCAGTGGAACTCTGCTCGAGGCCATAGAATGTGCTGAAATAAATTATTAATAATGTTCGCAGAGGATCTCAGCAGTGGTGGCATATGTCACCTGGACACTTCTTTATAGAGAGGACTTGTGTCCATGTTTGGAAAACTCCCATATGCTGACAGATCAGACAGGTGATCTTAAAACAATAAGTGTCTTTCCTGGAAGCCAGGATTGAGGATCAGGGCATAGTGTGTTTTACAGATAGAGGCAGAACCAGAGGAGTATTTTACTTTCGGCATTTTACTGTCTGAATGAGAGAATGAGTTATTGAAAGCACATGCCCAGGGCTCTTTATGCCTGGCAATTACCAGCCATAAGGTACTGGCCAATGGAAAGGACTAGAAAATAGGTTCTTGACCCACCTTCACTGTCAAATCTGGCCCATCGGAGCAAGTGTCTCCCTAATTCTAGGAAGTGAGGCAGGTGATGGGTTATAAGGGATCCTCCTTCCACCCCCACTTAGTTTACAAACTGGGAATTGGGGTGGAAGAGCCACTGGGTTTCCTGGCAGAATTCCGAGAGATAAGCATAGCTAGGAAGAACAAACTCCTGGATCCTGAAATCCTTGTTTTTCAGAGTTTATCAGAAGCTAAATGTCAATTTTTATGAAGTTCTGCACAACTAGAAGATTAATGTCTTAGATATTCTAATGATATTCAAATCTTAAAATAGCAGATTGTTAACCCAAGGAGTAAATGAGCTTTAGCAGCAAGTTGAATGGTGGGGTCACCTTTCCTGGACTCTTTAAATTTGACGACCTAGGAAGAACCCTGACCCAGACTCCTGGCATATTATTGACACTTTACCCTCAATGAAGGGGAGAAATGCATGGATAGAAATAATTTCATTTTGGTTAAGCTGATATGGATCTATCTCTGGCTCTTACCCTCTCCTTCTCTCTCACAGTTCTAGGGCCTTGGGCATACTAAGTGCTCTAACAATGAGCTACAGCCACAGCATCTTATCCTTCCCTTTTAAGGAGAGGAAATGTCTGAAGGTCCTTCCCATTCCCTTCAATTTTTTTCAAAGCAATTAACCTTTGCGTCAAGACAAAACTCCAAGGATTTCATTTCTACCCTTTAATGCATCACACTTTTATAATCAATTGGAAACAAGAGAGTGAGAATTGGCAGCATTCATTTATTTATTTGTTCATTCATTGATTTTACTGTATGGCCAGGTTTTGTGAGTGCTGTAATGAGGTCTGTATCTGTTATTCTGAGAATTAATTTCAAAACTGAAGTTTTGCAATAACTTAGCTACAAAAGGTTGATAACAGAGATTAAGGGAGAGAGGCTTCTTGCTCAGGGACTGGTAAAAATCAAGACTAGCTGACACGTTTTAGCATGATCTTGACACAGGACTGGAGCAGAGTGAAGGCCATTGGTTAGGAGGCACTGGACTTTGCAGATGGGTTCATTTCAGAGTGTAAAGAAGAGTGGTGTGTGAAAGCAACCAAAGAAGGCTGGAGAAAGTAGGGTCCTGGGTAGACAGTTTTGTTCCACTGGGGCTTTATCAGCATTGTTGTTTCCCAGAAGAGGGTCTGGTCAGTGATTCTGGCCCTTCCCAACAACAAAAATCTTTTGTAAGATTATTTAGGGAATTTGTTAAAAATGTAGACATTAGGTCTTATCCAAGGTCTTGGGAATCTGAATCTCACTGTGAACAGAATCAGGGATTCTGGATTTCTCATAAGTGTCCAACAATAACTACCCTTTTAAGGAACAGGTCCCAGGTGTTCTGACATACCTATTGTTACATTCTGTCTGCTCATGCTGAGCTGAAGGTAAGTCTGCTTTAGTCTATTAAGATCAAGGATAGATATGGAGGAGGGCAGACTCAGGTATTCTTTGCAGACTTCCTCTTCATTTATGGAGACAGAGAATAGCCATAGGTTGGCCCAAATGAGTCTGCTGGCTGGAGGCCTATTCTTTGGAGTACAGAGGCCTATTCTTTGGGCACAGAGAGAACATAGCCTGGAAGAATAACCTCAAAGTATCAGGACTTCCAGCATATTCTGTCTGACAAAAGGTCTACTTGTTCCTTCATCTCCTATTCTTTCCCTACCAGTCTATCACCCTTTCCTCTCTTTAAGGCCAAATATGGTTTTACTCCCACTAGTTGTTAAGTTTCTCTTTGGTTTCTTATTTTCTCCTCTATTCACGACATTTTTGGATATTAAAGGCTAGAAGCATTTTTCTTCTATTCCCCTTCAGCTTAGTTTTTAATTTTGTGTCTGAGAACATGCCCTGAATCAGAATGGGGAGGTTCCAGAACTACCTGTATCAGCAAGGACAGGTTTGTTTCCTCAAGCTCTGGAATTTGCTATAGTGATACTCAAATGCCCCTCTTTTTAAATTTAAGTCATAGAGTCACATTGTCAAAGTCTCAATGACTTGAGGAAACTGACCTCTTTTGAGCAGGGCAGGGTAAGGAGTCCAGAGTACCATTAGTTCAGTTTCCCAATCTCTCACCCAGGTGGAGAGGACTTGGCTTAGAAAACTCGTATTGTATAATATCTCTTAGAATGTGGGCTGGTAAGCATAGGACACATCTATCCTTAGCTCTTTCCATGAAGTAACCCCCCCTGGGAGATGACAGATCCTATGGAGATCTATCTGCCCCTGCCCCCAGGATCTCTTAAAATTAAGTGATAGGAAAAAAAGTGGAGGGGAGACATCAGCTTAAGACATTTCACCCATAGTGGAATCGGCCATGACCGTGGTATTTTCTGTATATGTGTGATGAGGATTCAGTAGTGCCAGGAAAAATATTTAATGTGGACATTCTTTCCAGGTAAAGAAGAGGAACAAATCAAGATGAGACCAATAGTTAATACTTGCCATATATGAATAAAAGTCATTAACAGATACTTGAACAATTTGTCATTTAGATATTGACTTTCTAATGTGTGTTTTTTTTTCCCCCCACTTTGTCCCTGGGAGATACCAGTACACCCTGAATGCCTGAATAAGCGTGATTTTGTTAACTGGGTTATGATTGTGCTCATTTATTCTATAAACATTTAGTTGAGAAGCCTATGTGGTTGTACCTCTAAATTTTATTCACATTGTTTTAGTTAGCTTTTCTTCGCTGTGAGCAAAATACCTGAAAACAATTTAGAAGAGGAAAAATTTATTTTGGTTCATGCTTTTAGAAGATCAGTTCGTGATCTACCAACTCCCTAGCGCTGGGCCCAAGAGGAGGCTGACCATCATGGCAGAAGAGCCTGGCAGAGGAAAGCCGCTCAAGACATGGCAACCATGAGTCAGAGAGGGGGAGGGGGGATGGAAGAGGGAGGGAGGGAGAGAGAGAGAGAAAGAACGAACAGAGCTCTGCTTGCTATGCACAGATAGGGACAGAGTATCGACCCCAAAGACAAGCCCCCAGTGACCTCCCTACTTGCCTACGGTTACTAGGCAAGTTAATCTATGCCAGTGGATTATCCATTGATTAAGTTAAAGATCTCATAATCTAATCATTTCACCTCTGAACATTCTTGTATTTTCTCACATATGAGCTTTTGGGGGACACCTCATATCTACATCATAACACACATCATTTCCATTCTCAAAATTATCACAATTCTTCCTTTTCATTATTTCAGTTGTTCAGGTTGAGGGATATTTATTCAGGCCTTTGAAGTGCTGGAGGGAAAGATTTCCCAGAAGAACTCTGCCCCCCAGCATTCTGCTTAGGAGCATGGGCTGGACGTTACCTGTCTGGATTCAAATCCTGAATTGGCTCCATTCTATAGCCTTCTTCACTTGTCTCACATCCAGTTTGTTCATCTGTAAAATGGACACAATTAGAATATCTATCTACTTATGAGGAATAATTAGCGTAAAACATGTAGTTCACTTAACCCAGCACTTTATAGAGAATAAGACTCAAGAAATATTATTTGGTCCTCAACCAGTTATTATTTGTGGCTTGGACCAAATGAAAACACAGCAAAGTTATGCTTTGTCACTATGAAACTTTCCCTTGTTAATAAACGATTACTATGTTAGATTGTACCCATATTACTACTCAGGAACATACCTCTGATTCCCTACCCACAACAAACTTGTTCTGCCAGATAGTGGGCACCCTCCAGTTGTATAAACTATGAGATCCACAAAACTTGGGTCTATCCCTTGCTCCAGATCAGTGGGTAAAAAGCTGAGACTGTACAGTAATAATAGGTTGGAGATTGTTGATCCTCATTACAGAAAAAGAACAGTCTTTCAAAACAAAGACTCACAGTTGCACTAAAAGAGCTGTGTTCTACAGTTACCACCCAATTAATCATTAGTGAGGAGGGACAGAATGTGAGACAATTTATGTAAAATGCAACAATTTTTGGTAACAGTACATTTCTTAAATTCAATTTGAGTGTCACAGTAAGGCAAATGTTTGTCTTAAGAACATTCTGAGAGACAAAAAGGAAGCTTGCTGTCCCCATGTTCCAAATGAGTTAAAGGAATGAGACATCCTAGCCACCTAAGAGACAATCAGCCCTTACTAACCAAGGATTCTGCATCCTCTGATTCAACTAACTGGGGTTTAAAATATTTGAAAGAAAACTTTTATCTGTAATGAACATGTATAATTTTTTTTCTTATCAATATCCCCTAAATAATAAAACTATTTGCATAGTGTTTTATCTTATTAGATATTATAAATAATTTGGAGGAGAATTAAAGTAGATGTGAGGATGTGCCTGAGTTATATGCAATTATGACACCGTGTTATGGGTCTTGAGCACTGGCAGACTTTGGTATCCAGAGTCTTTGGTCCTGGATCAGTTCTCTCTTGGTACCTAGCTTCACTGTTTGTAAAAGTAGGCAAAAGATCATCTATATGTAAAGTTGATCAAGTGTTCTCTCTTTTCAGAGGACAAAGTAGGAATATATGTGTTAAAGTAGGGTGGGGAAAAAGGTACACTCATACATTGCTGGTGGGACTGCAAATTGGTGCAACCAATATGGAAAGCTGTATGGAGATTCCTCAGAAAACTTGGAATGGAACCACCATTTGACATAGCTATCCCACTCCTCGGTTTGTACCCAAAGGATTTAAAATCAGCATACTACAGTGATATAGTCACATCAATGGTTATAGCAGCTCAATTCACAATAGTTAACCTATGGAACCTACCCAGATTCCCTTCAACATATGAATGGATAAAAAAAATGTGGTATATATACAATGGAATATTACTCAGCCTTAAAGAAGAATGAAATTATGGCATTTGCAGGTAAATGGATGGAACTAGAGAACCTCATGCTAAATGAAATAAGCCAATCCCCCCAAATCAAAAGCAGAATGTTTTCTCTGATAAAGGGATGCTGATCCATAGTGGGGTGTGGGGGTAGGGAAGAATGAAGAAACTTTGGACTGTTGCAGAGGGGAGTGAGGGATAGGGTGTGCTGTAGAATGAGGCAGACATTATTACCCATATGTACATGAATGATTACACCACTGGTGTGACTCTGCACCATATATAGCCAGAGGAATGGTAAGTAGTGCTCCATTTGTGTACAATGTGTCAATATGCATTCTACTGTCATGTATGACTAATTAGAATAAATACAAAAAATAGAAGGGAGACCAGCAGAATAGAAGAGGAGGATCAAGGGAGAGAGGGAAGGGCAAAGGACGGGAAAGGGGAAGTACTGAGGAATGAAATTGATCAGATTATATGGTTTTATTGTGTGCATGTGTGAACATATTATAACAAATCCCACTGTTAGGTATAGTTATAATGTGCCAACGAAAAGCGGGGGTAGGGGGTTGGGGAAAGCTTATGGCCAAACACCCAAGGAAGCATGTCTTTTGTGAAACACAGTATGGTTACAGTCCAACCTTAATGAAAACTTTCTAAATGAGTCCATCTTAATCTGAATATAATAATTTAAAGGAAGCAGAGTAGTAAATTGATGACTTATAAAGATTCTTGCCTCCAATAAATTTATTTTTCCCAGTGGGGGCGGTATTGTCTGGCATGCAGAATAGATCCCTAAGCTCACAAGAACAATTTCTAGAGAATTGAAATTGAATATTTTTAAGCCAGACAGCGAATTGTCATCCTGGGGATCAAGTTCAGACTAATTGTGTCTAGACCTAGAAATCTCCTGGGACGTGTTTGGTCAGGAGAGTGGGTTGCACATCCTCATATTCTTCCTGGCTGCTGCTTCTAGTCCCTGAAGCTGCACTCTAGAGCATTCTTTACCTCCAAAACAGTGGTCCCCAAGCTTTTGCTTCTATTTCTGACACAGAAAGGAAAATAAATTACCCCTCTATTACCTTTTGAGAAGGCAGGACATAACCATGACTTCTCTGAAATAACAGGAAGGAACACGAGTTACATTTTGTTAATGTATTATTTAATTCTGATTATCTAATGTATAGCTGTGTTTGAGGAGTGCATTAAAAGACATTGGAATAGAGTAGAGAAAGGGGATGGAGAGGACGGGAGTAGGAGAGAGCTTGGGAAAGTACCAAGGGAAAAAAACTACCAATGTATGCTGTGTCCATATGAATATACCACAATGAATCCTGCTATTAAATGTAATTAGTATAATAAAACAATTAAAATAATAACAATAATAGAAGAGAGATCAGTAGAGTACAACAAGGAGATCCAGTGATGGATGAAGAGAGGAAAAGGAAATGTACTAGGGAATGAGGTTGATCAAATTATGTTCTGTGCATAAACAAATACGGCATTATGATTCCTACTATTATGTATAATTATAAGCACCAATAAAAATAGAAGATATTAGACATTTCCAAGTACATTAAAAATAAAATGTCATTAAATTAAAAAAAACTTAGAAGACCAAAGAGAACATCGCATTATATTAATCATCTGTTTGGCTCATTGTTCTCAAAATTGGAAACTCGGGATAGCTGAAATAATGACTTCCGATTTTGCCTCCACCTTCTAACTTGGAGACCAGCTCTTCTTTGATGAAGCAAATATATGGAATCAAAACTT
This sequence comes from Marmota monax, assembly GCF_021218885.2. Classification (NCBI taxonomy): domain Eukaryota; kingdom Metazoa; phylum Chordata; class Mammalia; order Rodentia; family Sciuridae; genus Marmota; species Marmota monax. Next base: position 11,718,703 of record NW_026693245.1, read on the forward strand.
ACTTCATCACCTCTTCAGTTTCAAGTAGGTCTTCCTGGTATCCCACATTCCTGTTCTTCTTTATCCTCCATCCCATTTCCTTTTAGAAAGTACACTTCTGTTTTTTTTTTTTTTTCCAACTCCTTGATATTTATTCAAAAGAACTAAAATCAGCATGCTATAGTGATACAGCCACCTCAATGTTCATAGTAGCACAATTCACAATAGCCAAATTATGGAACTGGCCCAAAGGGTGGTATATGTACATAATAGAATTCTACTCTACACGGCATATTAATTTCAAATCATAGACATGGGTGTCTTTCCATATTTCCTGTGTCCTTCCTCTTCAATTTCTTTCATTAATGGTTTATTTAACATTAAAAAAAAAAAAAAAGAAAGTACACTTCTGCCCTGATTGCTAATCTCAACAAATAGTATGGGTTCTGATCAAGCACCCATAATACCTTGACCTCTGAATGTATCTTTTGACTCTTGTCCTACTCTGTTCTCTTGATGCACCATCACCTTGCTTTGACACTCCTGTCCCTGTATTTTACTTGGCTTTATTGATCTTCTTGCACTCATTTTCTTGGGTTTTCTGATTTGACTTCCCATGCCCCAGCCCATTGTTTGGACTCCACAGCCGCCAAAGTGCTTCTTCCAGTCTATTTTCAATCATGTTGAGATCATTTTGCCATCCTTCCCTAGTGATGAAAAATAAAACAAACAAACAAACAAACAAAAAAAGGGCCAAACCAGAATCAAAAATGGATTTTCCACAAATTGGTGGATCACAGTCCTTGGAGTTGTCTCCTTTCAGTTTAAAGGGGGTCCCTGTTGCATTGAGATGTCAGTGAGGGACCACCAGATAGAATGGAATTCAGGGAACATTTCAGTGTTTTTTAAAATTTTTGTTTGTGTCAATTTTTTTCATTAGAGTTTTTATTAAGTTTATATCTTTGCATAATTTTTGCATATTCACCATATCATCTTAAAATGCTGAAAAAAAAAAAAACCAGATTTGGGGCATGTGGGAATCAGAACTAATATTAGGACAGGAACTTTTGGTAATAGATCAGGTTACTATTTTGTCAACTACATACCTAGTGGGTAGTAGCCATTGAAGCATTATCATCCTTTTTTTATTCTTTTAAGTTCAGAGAACAATTTTTTTCCATTTTTACTTTCCAATTCTAATAAATTTTAATATTTATCTTCTTCTGATATTTTATTATACACAAAGGTGTCATATTTAGAAAACCAAAAGCTTTAGCAATCTTCAGACTTTCTGATTACTTAAGACTCAAGAAGGAAAACAAAACAAGTGGTAAATATGCCAGATCCACTCTCATTCTGTGCTTGCCTTTCTTTCTCTTTGTCTCGCTGTCTTCCTCTGTCTCTTTGTTCTCTTGGTCTTTGTCTCTCTAAATGGCTACATATTTATTATACCTGTGTATTCTGCTAGAACCATAAAACCTCTGTGCTTTCTATCCCTGATACCTCTGAATTCTTTCTGGAATTTTTCCTACAAAAGGATTTAGCTGAAAAAGAGGAGCAGAGTTTGGAGGAATTAAATTCTAGATATACTTCAAACTTCAAAAAATTCCTTTAAAAGATGAAAATTCTGCAAAAGGAATGATGGGAATTAAGAAGAAATACAAGAAATACTTGTAGCTACTCACTAATGACTTAGTTATAATATCTTTAATATTGAAGTAAAATTTTGGAGGAGTGCTGGGGATAGAACCCCAGGCTTCAAGCATTTTAGACAAATGCTAACCACTGGAAAACACCCCCAGACTCCTGAAATCAATTAAAACGAATTAGCTTTTATTAGAATTTTAAAAGTACATGTTAACTGAAGAAAATCTGCAAATACATACAAACAGAAAGAAAAAGAAATCACCAAAAATATTACTAACAAAAAAATACTATAAATACCTTGGCATATAAGTTTGTGTTTTTATTCTACATGTATATTTTATATTTTAGCGACAAAATACTGGCTATATCACTAAGTGCATTTTTTTATATGTTATGAATATTTTCTAAAATATTTTAACATACCTTGGAAGCCTGGCTATAAGTGGTAATATAGAAATTATTTGTTTTACCAATCTGTTATCTCTGGCTTCTCTCTCTCTCTCTCTCCCTCCCTCCCCCCACCCCTCTTTCTCCCCCTCCCTCCTTTTTATTGTTATTGAGAAGGGGTCTTGCTAGGTGGCTTAGGGCCTTGCTAAATTTCGAAGGCAGGCCTTGAATTTGCTTCCCAGGTTGCTGGGATTATAGGTGTAGGACACTATGCCTGGTTGCTATTATAAATAATGAGAATTTTTCAATGGTATGAATACCTCTTGGAATGGATAAATTCCAAGTAATAGAATTTGGGGGATCTCACAATTATGTTGCCAAGTAGACATCCTGAGTATCGATTTATACTTCTGACAAGATCAAGAGATGCCATCTCATTGAACCCTGCAAGCGTTGCCATGATCATTCTCTTGATTGACAATTTCAAATACAGTTTATTTTCCTTTTCATCTTCTGTGTGTCTTTTTCACATTGTTTTTGCCATTTGCAATTTTTCTTGCATAAACTATTAACTTTTCTTATTGATGTGTCACAGTTTTCCTTTGTACAAATAAGGTTGTGTTTTCTGCAAATAAGTTTTCCTAATTGTTTATCTTCAATTTTATAACATACTTTGGACATCCTTTTTTAAAGAAACTTATGAAGTCACATCTATCAATTGTTTCCTTTAAAAAATTAGTACTTTCAAAAAAGAAGCCATACTAATATCAAAACCATCATGAAATAACAAATACATACTGCTTCTTTTAAAATTACCATCCACTTTACAATGTAATTAAAATGTTAGATATAAGCATAATGGAAACTTCAGCAGGTTAGAAACCTGTATGACAACAATGTCAGAACAAGGACACAAATTTTAGAATTGAAAATGCAGGAAATAGGTTTTATACATCACCTTGACTATCTAAAACATATAAACCTTTCAATGGAGGAATATGGAACACTGTTATAAGTTCTTAGAGAAGTTGACCTTATTTGAAAATCTTTCTTCATTCAGTAGATGTCTATAAGTAGGTGCCTCCAAGGCCCTCCTAGGGTTGCACGGCCTGCTTCTAAGGTAACCCCAGCTGTAGTGGGCAGATGTGTGCATGCTCAGTGTCCCCCTTAAGCACACTACACTTGCCCTTCTGCAATCTACCATGGCGTTGTCTGACAGCTCAGCTGAACAGATCCGTTCTTGCAGTTATGGTCTGGACTGCAGGACTATAAATCTCCTTCCCCCAATCCTCTAATAACCCTCAATTAATCAAGGATAGGAGCAAGTGGATAAATCCTCTAGCCTTCTGTCTTACAGTTGGACAATTCTAAAACATTTTTTTATACTTTTAAGGAGATTGTAGCAGTGATGAGATATCCTTGTTCAGCAGAAAGAGTGAAACAAGAAAATGGGGAAAAGATAACGTGAAGATATATTTTCTATGATCTTCATGAAAAAATATCAAGGTCATGGAATATATGTCCTTACATTATCTTCTCTTTTCCTGTCTCACTTCCCTGTTTTAGTCTCTTAGTAGCTTGGGTCTCTCTTCTTATAAGCGTGCTAATCTCATTATCTCATTATGGGTGCTACTTTCTCATAATCTCATCTAAATCTAATTACCTCCCAGAGGCCCCACTTCCAAATACAATCTCATTGGGAATTAGGGCTGCAGTGTGTGGATTGGGGAGAGGCACAAAGCATTCAGCACATAATATTCCCTGTTACTTCACTTTTTTTCCAGGATCACCTACCAAATAAACCACTTACTCCCTAGTTCTTCTCTGAGACTCTATTTGTGGAGAACTCAGATTCAAACAAGGTCTTCTTACAAGCCTATATTTTAATGGCATTTGGATGATATAAAAATCATATTTTCTCAAAGATCTATTTTATGATTGCAAAGACATTCACTCTTTCTTCCCCAATAATTGCTCATTGTCAGGGATTCCTAGTATTTCTAATCTTTGTATCCTGACATTCTGCCCAATAATCTATGATCTTTAAATGTATTAAATAAACTCACTACGTAAAGAGAAACTATGATACATGTAGGCATAATGTACATGTTTGCTCATGCTGGGTATTCTTTTTGCAAAGACACATTCCATTCTTAGTGCCTTCTGACAATGTTTGATTTCTTCCCCACCCCTTCTCCAGCCAACTGTGAATAATTCTCCTGCGTCTGTTCTCGTAGTCAAGCCATTCCTGGCTCTTGGAATGAATGACCCTCCAGCTGCTGGCAGTAAATTTGTCTGCCTGCCCTGGAGCTGTTTTGCACTGACCTATATCTCTGCCAGGCAGAAAAATATCAGGAGTCACTGCATACACACCAGAACTTCCAAAGTACGGTAGCCAACACCGCTTCCATTTCCCCAGATCCTATGTCTTTAAAATAACCTCTAGTGTAGAGTTACAAAGGTAAGATTCAGGTTATGAAATCACTGTGGACTATATTATTCTTGCTTGGATAAACATTTATCCCACAAATGCCAGGAAGGTTGGCAATCACCGTTGCAGAGAGTGCTCCATTAAAATTTATGAGCCAACATACCGTGAGGAAGTAATTATAAATAATAATTACTTCCATGATGCTTAATGGTGTTTCTATTTGAAGTTGCCTTGCTTCAGGTAGTATGTAAGATGTAGCTGAAATAGCGGACTCTAAAACACTTTCATAAGCATGGCCAAAGGATGCTGAAATGAAAGAAGAGAATAAAAACTCAAATGTCTTTCAGGGACAGTGTTTTCAGAGAAGGTGCCCTTTCCTACAGGATGCTAACCACATTTCACAGCATTAAAGAATGAGGACAGAGATTTTGTTGTTGTTGTTGTTTTAGTATGTAAATTATAAATCTAGTGCAATATCATAATCATATTGAATTTCTAATCATAAGACAGAGTAGGCTTCCAAAAAGAAATGTTAGTTGAGTTACATGGTTGGTATTTTGCACTCTTGTTCTAGGAACAAGAAAATATAGGTTCTGTTCATCAGATCTTTCCTTGGATTTTGATTTATCCCATCAAATGAAGGATCCTGGAGTCATGTTAGTGCTTTTGATCTCCCCAGCAGGCTGACTATCATCAACTATAATCAACTTCATATAATAGATTCTGATATGATTGTGAAACTTCTTATAGTAAAATGAATTGACACCTAAAAGTATGGAGGCTGGATGCTGCTGACTCAGTCTATACTCAGTAGTCAATAGAATGTAGAGGTGGTGGGGCACTTGAGCACTTTCCTGTCCATCAAACTATCTTACCTCTTCTCTCTTATCTGAGAATAATAAAAATCAACCATGCTAATTATAGCGCAAATAAGACCAGGAAGAGAAGTCATTAGAAAAAGTGGGGATCCATCTGGACACAGCAATAGAAGAGATTATGTGATTGTGCCCTAATTTTTCTCCATTTTAGTATATGTATATATTATTCTCAGAACCCTTAGTAAACCCAAAACACCAATATCCTCACAATATAATACACCAGAATTTTTAGAACAATCCTATGCATTTTCCTTATATGCAATCGCTGGCTTAAAAATGTACACAGACTTCAGGGTGTTATTTTTTGCATCATTTGGAATTTAGAACACATTTCCCCACTTAAAAATGTTACAGAGAATGATTAATTTCCCAGTGGCTCTACAAATGCCTATAATTCATTCATTATACATTTATCATTTATTTGGGGGAATTGTATTGCCATAGAAACCAGAGGCCTGCCCCCCATACCTAAAAACCTTGTGACTTTTTGACAATTCTTGATACTAGCAAAGAGTGGGAAGCCAAAGCTGGGCATTTCCCAAGGTGGGCATACTTCCCAGTGCCAACATAGATGAAGCCATGAGCTCTGAGGACAAAGAAAACGGCCGGGGGTGGAGCCAGTGCCTATATTGGAACAGTGGAGTAGGGCATGCCTTTTGGAGATCTCAGAAAAGGTACATCTACTTTTAAAAAATGTTGCCCAAAATTGGTACACATTTTTTTTAAAATATTTTTTTTAGTTATAGCTGGACATAATACCTTATTTTATTTTGTTTATTTATTTTTATGAGGTGCTGAGGATTGAACCCAGCACCTTGCATGTGTTAGGCGAGCGCTCTATCGTTGAGCCACAACCCCAGCCCTTGGTATACATTTTTAACTTACATTCCTTTTAACAAGAATAAGCAAAATGGCCACACCGAATAGTAAAAGCTGGGAAATAGTGTCTGCCTGTGCAGGTTTTGGTCAATCACACTAGACTGTGTGCTTTCCCCTCCCAGGTTCTCTGCCCTCACTTCTTTCTTTTCTTCCTGACAGAATGCTTGAAAGCAGCCACCATCTCCTCTCCTGGGCATGCAGTCAGTATTCACCTCAGTTTGGCTTCTGTCCCCTCTGGACAGGGAAACTGTTCACCTTAAGGCTATAAATTACATCCTACTTATCAGTACAAAGAGCTGTTCTGATCTCATGTACTCCCTCTCAGCCAGTTTCTGCTTAGATCTCCTGTAGATTCCATGGCATGAAGATTTCCTGGATCTTTCAGGATTCTGCCCACTTTTTTTTTTTTTTTCTAGTTCTCTTTTATTGTTTCCTTCTGCTCATTTTATTCGTATTTGGACTTTCTGGGGTTTTTCTTTGATCAGTTTTTTTTCAGCCTTTACTTGGTTTTCCTATATTTGACCTATTTATATCTCCAAAACCTTAACTCTGATCCTGACCTCTGAACCATGCATGAGACCCACTTGATGACTCTATACCACAGCCATTCAAATTTAAATTCTAATATGGAACTAAGTTTCATTAAAAATGATGGACTTTTCCTCTCTGATCCTGATGGCCTCAGATGTTAAAAGGATGACTCAAATGTCTTCGACCTACCAAGCACTGGGCTAGCATCTTACACACCTCCTACCATTTAATCCTCACAGCACTCTCTGAAGTCAATATCACTATCCCTGTAAGGGAAGACTGAAGCTCGGGAAATACAAGTGCCCTATAGTCACCTAGTTAGTATGTGGCAGAACTGGGATTGAAATCCTACCGTCATGTATAACTAAAAAGAACCAATAAAAAACAACAAAAAGCTAATATTGCTTTGATAATTTAAACATTTTGGTATAGATGAAACTTAGTAAAAATCATCTTATATTTGCAATCTGCATTCAGTCAGCTTTTTGACTTGGTAACACTGTGGCCAATTTAGCTTGCTCCCAGCTTCTATAAACAAGTAGAAGAACAACTCCTCAAGTTATGTAGAAAGAGAAAGCAGGATTCTGCCCACTTTTCGTTGTTTGGGTTCTAAAAACAGCTGCACATGTCACCAGAAGCTGAATGTAACTTAAAATAAGCTGGCTGACTGTTATTTGTGTTATTATCTTAAACTCACTAAAAAAGGAGTATTCCATATTGAAGTAATATTAAGGGCTTTAAAAGGACAATGCCCCATTAGTTATTAGGACTCTAATTATCTCTTAGTGTGCTCAACCACATGCCCATACTGGGAAATCTAAGGTTCCAACTCGACAGGTATCAAATTCTTAATGATATATAAGTGGTAATTAGCTGTACAGACAGACTACTGGCAAAGTATCATATTTTTCTTTTTAAAACTTAGGCAAATTGTACTCAGTTGAAAACATACATTAAAGTGTCTGATTTGGCTTTCAGACTGATGTATGATTGAAAGTAATGCATTTCTACTTTTCAGGTCATTACATATGACCTTCTAAATTCTCTATTGTAAATTGCCTGTTTCTGAAATCACACCTTTGTGTGGCCACATCTAATTAATTTTGATACCATTTCTGAAAAGATTTCCTGCTTCACTTTCCATAAAATAGTTAATTAACTATGCAGGGATTTTACTTTAATACTACATTTAGTTTTCACCCCTGGGGATATTGCACACAGCAGAGTGAGTTCCCCAGGGAGGAAGCAGTGAGGTTTTAAGAACAATCTTCTTGGTTGCAAACAACAATGCAGTTCAGTGATACTAGAAAGTCAACAGCACCGTTCTTCTAGGCTTTTTTCTTCCTGTTTTTTTAATGTGATTATTCTAGGCAAGACTCACCTAAGTTTTCTCTAACAGGAAAATACACAGTGAACCTCAGGGAGCAATATCTGTTATTGTTAGAATGCTTAAAATTTTATTGAGGCTTGGTATTGAATCCTGGGAGGTACAATGAAGTTTGTGATTAGATTTAATAACTGCATTCAATAGGCAAATGGAACAAATATGAGAAGAGCAGTAAACAAAGATCATTGTTACAAAAGAGGAAGCTAAGGTAGAGGAAAATCAGTGAGTCTGGAATCCAGCTGTGGTACCACCAAGTAAAACCTCATTCTCCATTCGACTAGAATCTAAAGCTGAGATTTCCCAAGTCCCTTTTGGTTCTAGTATTCTATGACTCAGTAGCAATGGCTCAAGTTAAACTATTCATCATGTTTAGAATCAAAATTAAGCTGACAGCCAAAAGATCCCACCAGCAAATGGTGTGACTTTATAATCCAAAATGGCCCATAGAAAGATCTGTTAGGCTAGATCAGGGCAGTGAGCTTCCTATCACCCTATCAGTACCATTACTTTCTTTCCCAATTTCTAGAGAGGAACTGAGACACAGAGAAGTTAAGCCATATCCCCAAGAACACATAACTGATGAATGGAAGAGCCAGGATATGAACTGAGGAACCCTGTGCTTTTAATGACCACACTTCCCACAAGCCGGCATGGATCAGATATATTCTAGAAAATTTAAAATGTAAAAAACAAAGGTAATAATTCTCTTCTCTATTTGAGTTTTGGAAAACAAAACAATAACAAACAAAACCCCCTCAAACTCCAAACAGTTAATAGGTGGAGTTTTGAAAACCACTTTCCTTAAATAGAGATGGTGGCCTAGGTGTGAACCCCAGAGAAGACACTGTCCTCCTCTGGCCATCCTGAAGCAGCAGCTTTTCATGAAGCCTACATCCCTGAGGACCAGAGCGGAAGACCAAGTCCTGCAGCACTCCTGATGTATGCTGGTTTCTGTTTTCTCCCCTGTCTCACTAACTGGATGAGTCATTCAGGGTGGTATTGAGTGAGGAGTAGAGAGATGCCAGGAGTGTCCAGGTCACTAATGGCCCCCAGCTGGAAAGGAAGATCAGGGATTGAAAAGAAATGTTTCCAGCCTGTTTCTCTTGGTTCTTCTAATTTATTTCCTCATTTTCATGTTATTTCTGGTATTAAAAATATACATAATATTTTGATCAATATGAAAAGAAATCATTGCAAATTGTGCAGGTAGAGTCCTTGTTGCAGGCTTCTGTGTCTTTTTTTTCACATTACTACGTGGGTCACTGCAGGAGGGTTAGGCCAACTCAACAGGAGCATACAGCATGGGGGAAAGGCTGTCCCAGGAACCACAATGTTAACTAAGTGTTGATTTACTATTTGTTGGTTAATAACCACTAAGTAATTCAGGGACCAAGTAATATTCATGAAAAAATGATTAAAACCAGCTGTCATTTGAGGAACTTAATTTCCGAGAGAGTGTCCCAGGCAGTGGACACATCAGACAAGAAGAGAGGTGAAGACAAGATAGCCAGTCGACATATGAGGCTGCAGTGAGATCGAATAGGTCTCCTTTTGTGGTGTTTGCAGCACATCAGCAAGTGCTGTGTACTGATTATTAATGCCACAGCATACAAATTGAGAGATCACTGAATTTTAATTTTCTCTTGTAGCTTTACTTAATGGATGTGTAGAGCATATATTTCCATGACCAATCATGTGTCTCACTTCTAATAGGAAAAAAATATGTTTCAGATTCACAGATGCATGAAATACACTTAGCTGGAAGCCTGGAAGAAGCAACAGAGCACCAGTAACCCTTTGTGTTGGGGCTCTTTAAAGGTGACAGAAAAATGAAGGCACAACATTCATATCATCCATCCATCCACCTACCACCAATCCAACCTACAAATTTGTGTTATGAGCATCCACTGATTTCTAGGGACTATGGTCAAAGGAAAAGAATATGTAGATCTGTTTTCCTGAACAGGTCAAGAGTGAAAATATGAAACAGAGTTATTAGTGTAATTTGCAAAGAACTAGAAGGAGCCAGGCAGGGGTGTTATGGGAGCACTTCTGTGCGACCAGTGTAAGAACTTTTCCGGAAGAACTAATAACTTCCCTGAGCCCTTAGGTCCAGCAGAAATTAATTGGGAGTGAGCGGGCAGAGGGAGGGGCAGGAAATTGCAGGCGGAAGGAACAGAAGGAGGTCCAGGTGGGCTTGGTTCCAAGTAGTGGATACTGTTGACAAGAGTGGTCAAGCAAGAACTGAAAGTGACACAGGCTATTTGATCCACCCAGGAGAAGGGAGAGTGATTCCAAAGCAAACTTCCTTCACCCTCACTTCCCCCTGTTGCAATTTGAGCAGGGCCATGGAGAGTCTGCAGCCTATGGGAAATTCAACCAGCTTAAAATCTCACTAAGGCCACTTTGTTACAGGTTTCACAGAAAAGATAAGAGCCTACTGATTTTCCCATTATGGAGCATTATGCTCCATGACTGTTTTAGATTTTTTCTGTAAGTGGAGAAGCCTTAGGGCCCATCAGTCCCTCTCCAGAGCTGTTCTCATGCCACCTTCTCTCATTGCATCTAGCACCATATGTGTTGTAACTGGTGCTTCAAAACAGCTTCTGTCTGAGTTTCTTGAAGGGCTTGAAAGGATGTGTTTATTCATTACCTTTGTGTCCTTAATACCTGGCCCAGTGCCTAGCACATGTTAGCACTTGGTCATGAGTTAGTTGTTCTGATGAATTTAAAGAAAATTGGTTATATGTGAGGTTTCCAAGGAAAACCCCTGTTAACAGGGCAAGTTTCACACATAAACCATAGAGCAAAGCAGATACAATGGTCTCATGGGTGCCAAGCAGACTTCCAGACCTGGGGGAAGAGAGAGCACAAGCCTTTCACTAGTGTGTGCCAAGCTGTTGAACCTGGGTGGGAAGTGCTATAAATAGGAGGGCAGGTTGTGCAGTGGAAATAGAAGGCATCAAAATAATTTTTCCTCCAGCCTCCCATGGTCATCCCCCTCACCACTTGTCTGGGCGGTAAAAGTTGGTCTCAGTAGCCTGGGTTTTACTGCCTTCATTAAATAGTGAGACCTGCGATCAATCATGGCCAACACATTCAATTAGGATCATGATCTCCACTAGCTGCCCCCTGGCACCTCTGCTGTTATCATTTTAAAGTGTGAAGAATCAGCTAAGGAGAAAAATGATCATGTTCTGTATTGCACATCCTACATTGCAGGCTGTGATTGGGAGCTTTAGGTCCACCCAGAAAGTATCCAGATGTAAAGGAGCAGTGTGTTCCTTGATCTAATATTCCTCTTTAGAAGCTGGATCTCAGGGCAATTCCAGACCTTTGAAGAACTATTGGATAAGGCATATAAGTCAATTAAATGAAAAGTCAGGCCTGAGGATGATAAAAATCCCTATTATCAGCTTTTTAGTTAATAAAATACTCCAGATATTTTAGGATGAACAGAATAATAGCTTCTAAACTTTGAGTTCTATACTTTGGCTGACAATTTATGCCTTCAGGCATCCTCACAAGAATATCTGAGAACAGATGGTATTGTATTGAGTCCAGGATAAATAAGTACCATAGGAATTTTTTTAATGACACAGTGAAGTTGAAGATAATCCCAACCCTCAGATTTAATTATCCACACAGCCTCGCATGTACCTGAATTGACTAAATAGATCTAAATTGACTAAATAAGTCTAGAGATTGAAGGTTACCGTGTTCCTTTGATATGAAGTGCAATATGATACTTCTAAATTACCTCATAGTTTCTTTATATCAGCTATTTGAGGTTAAATGAATATTATCTTCCATATTTTCATGGATGAAAAACAACCAAAAGTCAAAAATAATAAATGATGCAGTATGGGGAAAATAATTCTATTCTTGCATTATGAAAACCAGAAATTTCCTCTAAAGGTTGATACTAAATAGTTCCATGGGTCTCTGATCTACCATCCCTCATTGGAAATGTGGATTAAAATGAAAGCCACCAAAGTCCTTTAAAGAAATGAAGCCCAGTGGTTCATGGAGAATTCTGTATCATAATGAAATTATCAGAAGACCTGTGGTTCATCTCCATAAATGCCTTTTATTTATTTTATTTAAAAAAAATTTTTGTCATGTACTTAGTTGAAATATATATATTTCAATTCATTGTACACAAATGGAGTGTAGCATTTCAACATTTCTCTGGTTGTACACAGTATAGAGATGCACCATTCATGCAATCATACATGTATCTAGGGTAATGATGTCCATCTTATTCCACCATCTTTCTTATCCTCATAATCCCTTCCCATCCTCCCCTTTGCTCAATCCAAAGTTCATCCATTCTTCCCATGGCCCCCTCCATCATAGATTAGCATCCACTAATCAGAGAAAACATGTAGCCTTTAGTTTTTTGGGATTGGCTTAATTTGCTTAGCATAATATTCTCCAACTCCATCCATTTACCTGCAAATGCTATAATTTTATTCTCTTTTAATGCTGAGTAATATTCCATTATGTATATATACCACAATTTCTGTATCCATTCATTTATTGATGGGCATCTGGATTGGTTCCATAGTTTAGCTATTGTAAATTCAGCTCTTATAAACATTGGTGTGTTTATAGTATGCTGATTTTAAGTTCTTTGGGTATAGACCAAGGAGTGGGATAGCTGGGTCAAATGGTGGTTCCATTCCAAGTTTTCTGAAGACTCTCAACCCTGCTTTCCATAGTGGTTCCATCAATTTGCAGTGCTACCAGCAAGGTATGAGTGTACCTTTCCCCCCACATAATTTCCAATACTTATTATTGCTTGTATTCTTGATAATTGCCATTCTAATTGGAGTGAGGTGAACTCTTAGAGTAGTTTTGATTTGCATTTCTCTAATTACTAAAGATGTTGAGCACTTTTTCATATATTTGTTGATCATTTGTATATCTTCTTCTGAGAGATGTCTGTTCAGTTCCTTGGCCCATTTATTGATTGGGTTTTTTTTTTTTAAAGAATTAAAGTTTTCTTTTGAGAGAGATAAAAATTGTGATTTATTATTGAATTACTATTCTGTACAACAGGGATTCAATTTCATTGTGTATCTTCTATACCATGACACATAAGAAATACTTCAGAAATTAACTTTTGAAGTATGGAAAGTCTGGGAGGTTTGTTTTTTTTTTTTTGTTTGTTTGTTTACAGTTTTGTGAAGATGAATTTATTTTTTAAATTTTATTTATTTTAATTAGATTTATATGACAGCAGAATGCATTTTGATTCATTGTGTACAACTGCAGCACAACTTTACATTTCTTTGGTTGTACATGATGTAGCATCATACCATATGTGCAGTCATATATGTACCTAGCATAATGGTGTCCATCTCATTCCTCCATCTTTTCTGCCCCCATGAACCTTCCCCACCCTCCTTCCCCAGTCAAAGTTTCTACATTTTTCCCATGCCTCCCCACTATGGATCAGCATCCACTTATCAGAGACAACATTTGGCCTTTGGTTTTTTGGGATTGGCTTACTTCGCTTAGCATGATATTCTCCAACTCCATCCATTTACCTTCAAATGTCATAATTTTATTCTCTTTTAATGCAGAGTAATATTTCCTTGTGTATATATACCACAGTTTCTTTATCCATTCATCTATTGAAGGGCATCTAGGTTGATTCCACAATTTAGCTATTGTGAATTGAGCAGCTATGAACATTGATGGGGCTGCATTACTATAGTATACTGATTTTAAGTCTTTGGATATTGACGATATGATTCTATACTTAGAAGATCCAAAAAACTCCACCAGAAAACTTCTAGAATTAATTAATTAATTCAACAAAGTAGCAGGATATAAAATCAATACCCATAAATCAAATGCAGTTCTGTATATCAGTGATGAATACTCTGAAAGAGAAATTAGGAAAACTACCCCATTCATTATAGGGTCAACAAAATAAAATATTTGGGAATCAACAAAAGAGGTGAAAGACCTCTACAATGAAAACTATAAAACACTAAAGAAAGAAATTGAAGAAGACCTTAGAAGATAGAAATATTTCCCATGCTCTTGGATACACAAAATTAATATTGTCAAAATGGTCATACTGCCCAAAGCACTATACAGATTCAATGTGATTCCAGTTAAAATCCCAACACCATTCCTTATAGAAATAGAAAAAGCAATCATAAAATTCATTTGGAAAAATAAGAGACCCAGAATAGCCAAAGCAATCCTTAGCAAGAATAGTGAAATAGGAGGCATCACAATACCAGACCTTAACCTATACTACAAAGCTATAGTAACAAAAACAGTTTGGTATTGGCACCAAAATAGACATGTAACCAATGGTACAGAATAGAAGACACAGAGACAAACCCACATAAATACAGTTATCTCATACTAGACAAAGGTGCCAAAAACATACATTGGAGAAAAGATAGCTTCTTCAACAAATGGTGCTGGGAGAACTGGAAATCCGTATACAGCAAAATGAAAATAAACTCGTATCTCTCACCATGCACAAAACTCAACTCAAAGTGGATCAAGGACCTAAGAATTAGTCCAGAGACCCGGCACCTAATAAAGGAAAAAGTAGGCCCAAATCTTCATCATGTAGAATTAGGTATTAAGTTTTTTGAGTTCTTTATATATCCTGGAGATTAGTGCTCTGATGTATGTGAGGTAAAAATGTGCTCCCATACTGAAGGCTCTCTCTTCACCTCAATGATTATCTCTTTTGCTGAGAAGAAGCTTTTTAGTTTTAAAGAGTCCTAAAGTGCAAGAAGTAAATTCAAGAACCATAATTGCCTTTTAATTTACCTTTCCTCAGTACATTGCTTTTCTAGTAGCAATGACTTCATTCATTCATTCTCTTAACCAACACTTATTAGATGAGTCCTATGGAATCTGTGCTGTGAATATAAAGATGAGCAAGACTCGTTTTCCTCTCTCCCTTACAGAGATCACAATGTGACACATGGTCATGTGGGTTTTGGATTTGAGAAATGAGCTTCTCAATACAAATTGAATCTCTCTATTTTCTGTAATAATAATGGAGTTCATCCTCTAGAATGCTGGAAAATTAAAACAAATAAAATCCTCTCCTATTTCTTAAAAAGATGTAGTTACAAGATCAAGAAACTTTTTATTTTAATCATTACCTAAAAATCTTTCTAGAATGTTTGACAACTTCTCAGGGAGACCAGTGAATCTGGAATCTGCTCGTATTTACCAATATGAAATGAATGCGTTAAATGCTAAAGTATTTTATGCCACGTGTTTTTTTTTTCTTTTTTCTTCTTTTGGCAGAGTATAAACATCCCAAATCTGGAAGTTGTTACAATAAAATTTAATTTCTTGGTCATGCAAAGTCCAATTATGATTTTCCTGGTAAGAGTTCTGACTTCTTTAAATTGTGACCCAAGGCCCCAGGGTGCTTCCATCTTATTGCTTCACCATCCAGTAGCCTCAAGCTTATCCTATCAACAGTGAGAAAATGATCTTATACTTAATGCTTAATCACCATGACTGTGAACAAAGTATCCCTTTCTTTCACATTTAGTTGGCAAGAATTAATCATATGGCCCACTTTGTTGAAAAGGGAATCTCGAAATGTCCTGGCTAGACAGCTACTTCTTAGCATATGTCTTTGTCATTCAGCCATACTGCTATGCTGTCTCAAGTTTCCCAAACATCTACCACCAGCTGCTCCACTGGGAGCTCCTGAACACCCCTATAGTCCAGGCACTAAACACCCAAAAGGAGATGAGCTCTAGGACATTATTCTAAAAGCTTTGCCTGGCATCCCTTCTGATTGGTGGGGGCTCATTTGTTACTGATTACTAAATATTTTGCATTAGTATTGTAGCCAAGTATCTTTCCAATTCCCCATTTCCAAACTCACTCTAACATGCTTGTGTGGTCACTGTTCTCTTTTTCCATCTGGGACATCCTTTGGACTTTACAATTGGTACCTGTCTATAATTCTCCATTATCTCTTGCCAGGATACAGAACTACTTCTCTCAAACCCTCACTTAGTAACCATGGTTCACCCCCATCTTATTGTGTACTCACCTCCTTCCTGAGTCTCCTAATCACTGAAAAGAGGAATTGAACATGCCCACCTCCCCCTCACCCCCAAGGCACACAGGATCTTCATAATCTCCATCAGCTTTCTGAGTCTCTTACTGTCACACTCCACCAAGCCAGACACAGGCTCCTGGCCTCTCCTCCCTTATAATATCTCTGTCAGTCTCCTTCCAACAAAGAGATTATTTCCATCCTCACCTCATCAAAAGCTATCTGGCCAATATTATGTTTCCTAGGAACTCTGAACTCTATTAGCCAAAGTAATGAACATGTCTCTGCTAATGTTTTAATGGTCTGCACATCCCAGACAGCACATTTGCCTGACAATTGGAGACAGCTAAAGATAAAGCCTCTGCTGCACTCTCTGTTGTTCTTTCAGGCACTACAGCAGTGTCAGGCTACACAATTCCTCCCTTGTCTATGACAGCCTCTGATTTCTTCTTTCTTTTCTGCATTTCTGACTTCCCTGCCTTTCTGTTTATAATTTACAATTTATATGCAAAGAATTTTCAGAATCTAATCATCATGATCCAAAAAAAGAAAAAACCCTGAATAATGTCATCCTTGAAATACTAATTACCTGGATTTAAATAAAATCTCAACTCATGTAGCCAGGGACATTTTAAATGGACAAACATTAAATAGTGGCTTTGCACCAGATCATATTTTCTTAAATATGATATGGTTATTTCTAACTCTGATCTCTATTCATATTTAAGACATGGGATATATCTTGCCCTAGTGATTTAGCAGAGTCTTGGACAAAAGAGGGGAAATGAGGGAAATAAAATGAGAGAGCAAGAGAATGATGGAGAAAGAAGGCTGATATAGTTCGAGAATAGAGTAGCAATCAAGGAAGATTTAAAGAAACCCAATGAATATTCTGCATTTGAATGGAAAATGAGGAATAGTGAAGGAAATATTTAGCAAATAATATAGTACCTACTTGAGTGGGTTGAAACCCTGAGAGTTTTTTGACACATGTCATAATTGGCATGTGTGTTAAACAATATTAATTCAGCATAATAGAGTCCTTTCATAATTCAATTCATCAACTTTCATAATTATAGTTGGAAATTATCATTAGGGAAGCTGCTTTTAGAAAAGAAAATATGGTCACATTTGCTGTTTCTATTTGTTATTACTTCTGAGTCCCTCATAGCTGAGTTTCTGCAGATGGTTCGAGTATAGGCACCACCATCCATGATTCCCCTATGAATTATTAAGAACTGCCTAGGAAATTCCTCAGACACACTTAGAAAATAACTTCCACGATATTCTTAAACATGCCAGTCTAAAAGAAGCTGAACTTGAAGGCAAAGGAAAAAGGAAGGTTGAACTTGAAACATAGAATAGCTTTGAATGTTTAGATTAAGCAAGATCATTCATGATCTAGAGGAATCTCAATCCTCTGAAACTCTGTTGAAATGGACATTTAATTCCATAGGAGCTAATAATGTTTTCTTTATATAGCTTGCACTAACATTCAGAGCCTGTAGTGAAACCTGCAAGATATTGAATAGGAGCAGCAACCCCAGACTGTGTCATAAACTGCATCTCAGTTATTACAGAGTTGTGAGAGGGAAATGTTGATCTCTTCCAACCATGGCACAAAATCATTGACCATTTGCTTAATCATGACTGATGATGACTGTATTTTCCTAGCTTCCTCTCTTGCATGTTTTCTGGCACTGCTGAGTGAGTCAATATGTGAGACTATTAGTGATTCCTTGGATTGGTTGTCTTGAAAGTGATGGAGATGGTGGAGGTGATGGAAGTGGTAGAGGTGATAGTCATTCTAAGCCATGTACAGAGCATTAGCAGTGAATGTTTAAAAATGTATTTATACCCCTAAAATATATTTTATGTATGTTTCCCTATATATATTAGTATAGTAGTGTTGTCTATAATTTGTCACATACATGTGTCAACCAAGTAGAACTATGCATTATGAAGACTTTTAATTTCAATCCCAATTCATTTATTTATTAATTTTTCAACATTTGGTACCTGTTTTTGTGCCAAGCACCCTGCCAGGCATTGAGAACAAAATGTAAATTAGATAAACAGAAGCCTTACACCCAAGGCTTACAGTCCACTTAGAATTTCTAATTCCAATTAGTATTTCTAGGGGGTGATGAATGTTATGTTCACTTAAAATAGGGCAACTGGCCTATTTTGGGAGTGGTAACAGTGAAGGAAGCCTTCTGATATATTATTATTCTCAGTTTTCCTTTGAAGTTGGAATAGGTTTTATAATATTCTCTAATGAATTGCCCATAAAGAATAACTTCCATAACCAGTTTATATTCTCTAAATAAAGGAAGGTGATTTTTTTTCCTCATAAAACTTAATGAATTATATATGCCATTTTCTCCATTATCTATAGTAGAGATGAAATCATTATTATATGAACTGTAAGTCAGAAGTGTTACTGTAGCTCTGGTTAGAGCATGACCCAGAGGCTTCCATATTCTCTTGGGAAATAATAGGAGAGATGCTGTTAACTGTACATTCCAACTTGTAGTTCCAAACCTCTGGTATTGGCATCTATATACACATCTTTGTGTATAAATTAAGGGTTTTTTTCCTTGATGAAAAAGAAAAAAGATGACATAAATGTATTGATGGCAGTTTATATGAACTTTTGCATATTAAACATGTAAGTCAGATAAAAATAATTAAGTTTTTAAATGAAAATTGTTTTTAATAAAATTTGTCCTTCAAAATGAGACTATTGCCAGGTATGCTGGTATACACCTGTAATCCCAGCAGCTCATGAGGCTGAGGCAGGTGGATGAAGAGTTCAACGGCAGCCTCAGCAAAAGCAAGGTGCTAAGCAACTCAGTGGGACCCTGTGTAAATAAAATATGAAATAGTGCTAGAGATGTGGCTCAGTGGTTAAGCACCCTTGGGTTCAATCCAGGGTAACCCATTTCCCCCAAACCCCCCCCACCACCACACACACACACACAAAAAAAAAAGAAATAGAGAAGGAACAGATAAAGATAAAACTAAGATAAGCTATTTGCCATATGGGTAATAATTGGGAAGCAAAAGATTTAGTTTAAGCTTAACAAACCAAATAGAAAATTAAGAAAAAGGATTAAGTAATTATGAAAGGTGAAGAATAAAATTAATGTTTGGAACAAATGCAAACCCTGCTAAGTATCAACAATTTTTTTTAAAGAGTAAAGAAGCAGAGTATTTGGAGAATAGAACACAGTAAATAAAATAACCTAAAATATGACAGAATTGAGGTCAAGCATATCTGTCATATCACTGCTGTATTGTCACATCATCTGTTTCAACAAGGGCTGATGAAGTAAAACCCGATTGTTATGTGGTCTGTAAGAGACACACCAAACAAAGGGATTTACAATGGTTCAATCGAGGGATCTGCAGAGATAGGTAAAGCACATGCAGACAAAAGGAAAACAGCAGTTTTGATGTAGTTCCCACACAAAGCCCAATTCAGGCTCAAACCAAAAGAATGAGATAAAGAAAACACTTCACCATGCTAAAGACTTCTATCATACATCATGGCAACCATGTTAATAATAATGTGTTGTATATTCAAAAATTGGTAAGAGAATAGATTTAATTAATGTATTATAGTTACATATAATCGTGTGGTTCATTTTGACATAATCATACATGCATGGAATATGGTTTTCTCCAACTTCAGGTCCCAAAGTACTTTACCTTTCCCTCCCCTTACCCCTTCCTTTATCACCCTTCCTCTACTGCACTGGTCTCCCTTCTATTTATTTACAGTTGTTTTTTAACTAGTGCTTTATAGATATACATAAAGGTGAAATTTGCTGTGATATGTTCATATTTTAAATGTTCTCACCAGATGATTATGTGAGGTGGCAATGTGTTCATTATCTTGAATCAATTTTTCTTTTTTCTTATTTTTAAATTTTTTTAGTTGTAGTTTGACACAATACCTTTATTTTATTTATTTATTTTTATGTGGTGCTGAGGATCAAACCCAGGGCCTTGCATGTGCTAGGCAAGTGCTAAGCTACAACCCCAGCCCTTGAATCAATTTTTCTACAACATGTACATATAACCAAATATCACTTTGTACACCATAAATATAAACAATTTTTGTCAATAAAAATTAAAACAAATAAAATTTTAAAGTAAATTAAAAAATATAATGCTAAAGGCCAAAAATCACAATAAAGTTGTGAATATTTTTAATATCTCTACCTCAAATAATGCAACCTCTTTATAAAGTAGAAATGGGCAGAAACAGTATTTCTGTTCTTTTTTTTTTTTTTTTTTAATGCCAGGGATTGAACCCAGGGGCTCTTAACCACTGAGCCACATCCCCAGCCCTTTTTTATTGTTGAGACAGGGTCTCATAGAATTGCTTAGGGCCTCACTAAATTGCTGAGGCTGGCTTTGAACTCATGATTCTCTTGCTTCTGCCTCTGAGAGGCTGGGATTATAGGCATGCACCACCGCACCTGGTTTACTATTCTTAATCTAAGATTGATCCAGTGAGTAACAGTGAAATAAGCATATAAATATAAAGGAAACAATGGCACAACTGCTGGAATTGGACAGAGAGCAAATGTGGGAGGAAGCTTGGAAAGAGTCCTAGGGAAGAGATGACGTCCAGAGACATCTGAATGCTGGTGTGTGCACTGCGTGGATCAGGAAACAACACACAAACTAAGAAAACAGCAAGTACAGCAGCTCCCAGGTGAGAAAAAGCCCAGAGTTCCCACAGAACAGCAGGTTGCTGGTGTTCACACACAGTTTATGAGGGAAAGAATGGTAGACAAGGAGGTGGGAGCAGCAGGCAGGGGCCAGTCCTTTACATATAGGCTGTGGTGAGTTGCGATTTCATTCTCTGTAACAGGGGAAGAAGGGTGATAGGGTCTCACGGAATGCACCTTGGTACAAAATAACACCTAACCCTTCCCTTTTCTCTGCATATGATCCAAAAGAAAAATTGTCATTTCATCATGATATGTACTTCCTCTAGTCGCCAGTTTTATTCTTAACATGAATTGTTGAAGTTATTTAATGTAATGCACCTAATTTGTGGCAAGTATCATGAAAAACACTTTTTTTTTTTTTACAAATGTAAGGAAAAATTAACTAGTCCTTTGTCTCAGAGTAATAGCTTTAGAACTAATAGTAACGAGATAGTGGGTATCATTGTACACTTAAAAGTGGAAGAAAAATGTTTAGGAAGAATAATAACTGCTTTTTGTTTCTCTTATATTGCAAGTATAGCATTAGACAAATTGCCTACATCAGCTCATTTAATCCTCACAACAGAACTCTGAAACACCATTATCCTCGTCTCATAGTAGGACAGACTAAAACCTGGAGAGGCTAAGGGACTTTCCCAAGATCCACCTAGTAAATAAGTAAGACCTTTGGAGCTTAAACTTAGTCTGTTTCTGTCTTCACTACGTGAGCAGTGGAGGAAAGGAGGATTGTGTTTTAGGAAGGAGAAAGAAAAACTACTTTTAAAATATAAGTAGGTTTCTCTATTTCTACAAGAAATGCCGTTGGGATTTTGATTGGCATTGCATTAAACCTATAGAGAACTTTTGGTAATATCGCCATTTTGATGATGTTAATTCTGCCTATCCATGAACAGGGTATATTTTTCCATCTTCTAAGATCTTCTTCTATTTCTCTCTTTAGGGTTCTGTAGTTTTCATTGTATAAGTCTTTCACCTCTTTTGTTAGGTTGATTCCCAAGTATTTTATTTTTTTTTGAAGATATTGTGAATGGAGTGGTTGTCCTCATTTCCATTTCAGAGGATTTGTCGCTGATATACAGGAATGCCTTTGATTTATGCGTGTTGATTTTATATCCTGCCACTTTGCTGAATTCATTTATTAGCTCTAATAGTTTCTTTGTAGACCCTTTTGGGTCTGCTAGGTATAGAATCATGTCATCTGCAAATAGTGATAATTTAAGTTCTTCTTTTCCTATTTTGATGCCTTTAATTTCTTTCATCTGTCTAATTGCTCTGGCCAGTGTTTCGAGAACTATGCTGAACAGAAGTGGTGAGAGAGGGCATCCCTGTCTTGTTCCAGATTTTAGAGGGAATGCCTTCAATTTTTCTCCATTCAGAATGATGCTAGCCTGAGGCTTAGCATAGATTGCTTTTACAATATTGAGGTATGTTCCTGTTATCCCTAGTTTTTCTAGAGTTTTGAACATAAAGGGATGCTGTACTTTGTCAAATGCTTTTTCCGCATCTATCGAGATGATCATATGGTTCTTATTTTTAAGTCTATTGATGTGGTGAATAACATTTATTGATTTCCGTATATTGAATCAGCCTTGCATCCCAGGGATGAATCCTACTTGATCATGGTGCACAATTATTTTGATATGTTTTTGTATCCGATTCGCCAGAATTTTATTGAGGATTTTTGCATCTAGGTTCATTAGAGATATTGGTCTGTAGTTTTCTTTCTTTGAAGTGTCTTTGTCTGGTTTAGGTATCAGGGTGATGTTGGCCTCGTAGAATGAATTTGGAAGTTCTCCCTCTTTTTCTGAAATTCATATGGAAAAATGAACGACCCAGAATAGCAAAAACAATGCTAAGCAGGAAGTGTGAATCAGGCGGTATAGCAATACCAGACTTCAAACTATACTACAGAGCAATAGTAACAAAAACAGCATGGTACTGGTACCAAAACAGGCGGGTGGACCAATGGTACAGAATAGAGGACACAGAAACCAATCCACAAAACTACAACTATCTTATATTTGATAAAGGGGCTAAAAGCATGCAATGGAGGAAGGATAGCATCTTCAACAAATGGTGCTGGGAAAACTGGAAATCCATATGCAACAAAATGAAACTGAATCCCTTTCTCTCGCCACGCACAAGTTAATTCAAAATGGATCAAAGAGCTTGATATCAAATCAGAGACACGCAGTCTGATAGAAGAAAAAGTTGGCTACAATCTACATACTGTGGGGTCGGGCTCCAAATTCCTCAATAGGACACCCATAGCACAAAAGTTAATAACTAGAATCAACAAATGGGACTTACTCAAACTAAAAAGTTTTTTCTCAGCAAAAGAAACAATAAGAGAGGTAAATAGAGAGCCTACATCCTGGGAACAAATCTTTACTCCTCACACTTCAGATAGAGCCCTAATATCCAGAGTATACAAAGAACTCAAAAAATTAGACAATAAGAGAACAAACAACCCAATCAACAAATGGGCCAAGGACCTGAACAGACACTTCTCAGAGGAGGACATACAATCAATCAACAAGTACATGAAAAAATGCTCACCATCTCTAGCTGTCAGAGAAATGCAAATCAAAACCACCCTAAGATACCATCTCACTCCAGTAAGATTGGCAGCCATTATGAAGTCAAACAACAACAAGTGCTGGCGAGGATGTGGGGAAAAGGGTACACTTGTACATTGCTGGTGGGACTGCAAATTGGTGCAGCCAATTTGGAAAGCAGTATGGAGATTTCTTGGAAAGCTGGGAATGGAACCACCATTTGACCCAGCTATTCCCCTTCTTGGTCCATTCCCTAAAGACCTAAAAAGAGCATGCTACAGGGACACTGCTACATCGATGTTCATAGCAGCACAGTTCACAATAGCAAGACTGTGGAACCAACCTAGATGCCCTTCAATAGGATGGATAAAAAAAATGTGGCATTTATACACAATGGAGTATTACTCTGCATTAAAAAAATGACAAAATCATAGGATTTACAGGGAAATGGATGGCATTAGAGCAGATTATGCTAAGTGAAGCTAGCCAATCCCTAAAAAACAAATGCCAAATGTCTTCTTTGATATAAGGAGAGTAACTAAGAACAGAGTAGGGACGAAGAGCATGAGAAGAAGATTAACATTAAACAGGGATGAGAGGTGGGAGGGAAAGGGAGAGAGAAGGGAAATTGCATGGAAATGGAAGGAGACCCTCAGGGTTATACAAAAGTACATACAAAAGGAAGTGAGGGGAAAGGGAAAAATAATACAAGGGGGACAAATGAAGGTCAGTAGAGGGGGCAGAGAGAGAAGAGGGGAGGGGAGGGGAGGGGAGGGGGGATAGTAGAGGATAGGAAAGGCAGCAGAACACAACAGACACTAGTATGGCAATATGTAAATCAATGGATGTGTAACTGATATGATTCTGCAATCTGTATATGGGGTAAAAATGGGAGCTCATAACCCACTTGAATCAAAGTGTGAAATATGATATATCAAGAACTATGTAATGTTTTGAACAACCAACAATAAAAAATTAAAAAAAATAAAAATTAAAAAAAATAAAATAAAAAATAAGTAGGGGGCTGGGATTGTGGCTCAGCGATAGAGCACTCGCCTAGCACGGGCGAGACCCGGGTTTGATTCTCAGCACCACATAAAAATAAAGGCATTGTGTTGTGTCCATCTACAAAAAAGATTCTCTCCTTCTCTCTCTCTCTCTCTTAAAAAAATAAGTAGGATGTTATTTGGCAGCCTACTAAGAATTATGCCATGATTAATGAAAAGATTAAAATGTCTTTTATTGTTTGCATCAGTTATCTCTTGCTGCTTAACAAACCATGCTAAAGGTTAGTAACTTTAAACAACAGTTTATTTATTTCTATTCTGTGGATGAACAATTTGGACTGGTTTCAACTGGGCGGCTCTTCTGGTCTTAGTCAAATGCTCTAATCACTATGCATCTGTAGTCAGCAGCAGGGTGGCTCCATCTCTGAGAGTTGACTGGCTATTGGCTGGGCGATGAGGCCGAGACAGGGAGGCTACTGAGCCAGGTGTATCTCACCATCTAGCAGACTTCCCTGGATTTGTTTATATATGCATACTTGCTAGAATTGATATAGGGTTAACGGGAGAGAGGGGGACAGAGAGAGACAGACAGAGACAGAGAGAGTACACGTAAGCTTTCTTGAGACCTTGACTCAGAACTGCCACATCATCACATCCATTGGCCAAAGCTAGTCTTAGGTCCAGCCCAAATTCCACACACTAGGGAAATGGCTGCCACCTCTTGATGGGAGAAGCTTCAGAGTGACATCATAAAAGAACCATGCAGATAGGTGGCTTTTGAGAATTGTACCTATTTTTTACAATTTAGCACATTAGCAAACAAAACAAAAGTTTGCAACACATAATCACATAGGAAAAAATAATTTTCAGTATTGCTATTTGAGGTAAACACATATGTACATGTATGCATACATATATGTATGTATA
Organism: Marmota monax; assembly: GCF_021218885.2. Taxonomy (NCBI): domain Eukaryota; kingdom Metazoa; phylum Chordata; class Mammalia; order Rodentia; family Sciuridae; genus Marmota; species Marmota monax. The sequence continues at coordinate 11,744,133 of NW_026693245.1, forward strand.
AACATATAATCATTATATAAGTTATATTTCTAGGTGATATATTTTATTTTAAATCAATAAATATACTGAACTTAAATGATATCACTTCTGCTAGATGAGGAATTGACTTCACTACATATATTTTCTTTGGTCCATATTGAGAATTTATACCTATCACACAGTAAATTCTCAACAAATACTGTTGCATAATGTTTTGTAGGATTTATTGTAATCATTTTCTTCCCTTAGCTGCAGAAAGAAAGAAGAAGTCTTCTGTTCTTACACAACCCATGTTTGTCAGTGAAAGGAACAGACATGATTGCTTTTCTAGAGAACAGATATTGTACCCTCCAGAGGCTACAGTGGGCAAGACTATTTAGTTATACTTTCAGTGCTCATACCTGAAAAATTAGTCTACTACATTCTCCTGGAAGATCCAAGATTCATTCCTCTGATAGCATTCTTAGAGAAAAAAAATAATAAAAATTTGCCAATGTTAGACTTTAAAAGAAATAATAAAATTAATTTTTGTGTGGTTGAAAAATTATTCTAATCCACTAGCATTGATGTTATGATTAGCAGCTTTGCATTTAAATTTTGAATATGGTGATTACCTTGGGATGCAATAAACAGGCCAAAAATGTAATACTTAGAACTTACCACATAATCTTATCAAAAACTTTCCTAAACCAATAATATTTTAATGTTCTAACATGGAAATCTAATTGCTATACCTCACCTAGAATTTGAAAAGCAAGAGATGAAATAGTCCCTGAAACTATTACTCTGCGGTGAACGTCCTTTGTGGGAAGTGAAATGTTTATGCCTGTTACCATCCACCCCTACTTCACACCACACAGAAGTAACAATAGGGGAAGGAACCAAATGGATCTGCAGATATCTTTATCCTGTTTGCTGAACTTGGAGCAGTAACTTGTATCCTAGGTGCACTCCACACTGTATGGTGTTGGGTTTTTCCCAAGGCCAAAAAGTTGGCAAACTGTCTCTATTTTGATCCATTACACCAGTTGCATTTATGTAATCAGATGTGGAAAGGAGCCTGCGTTTATCAGTGTAATTAATACTAACCCGATGGATGGACCAACCATAATCAGTGATTTGCGATTATTTCTTTTTCTTAAGAAGACTGACAAGCTCTTCTATGTGGTTCTCCTTGAAGCTCCAAGCCTCAGGCTTCTTCCATTTTATGAAAGTAGTGTCTTAGGTTTCTTGATTTTCAACCGCAAGGAAAAGGGATAGAGCACACCTACTCTTAGATTGGATGAAGATTAACCCCACTTCTCTGGCTTCCATTGGTAAGAGGAAGTTGTAGGAGCTATAGAGATTGGATGTATAAGGATGAGGGCATATAACAGAGCACCTAGAGATTAGTTGAACACTAACAACCTTTGACACAGAGAGTATTGGAGAAACTCGAGTAATATGAACAGTATCAAAATTTAGATTGATAATGTTCATGCCCCCTCCCATGTTTATTTTTTATTTTAAGTTCCCATTAAAGTCTTAATTATAAGTTTTTCATTTCTATCATAAAATAAGCAATAGAACAATTGTAAGCATGTGAAAGAATAGAAACTAAAGTATACCTTAAAGTATAGTCTTATCTAACAATGTCTTAATTAGAAATTTGTCATCTATGGTAAATATTATTATACTAAGTGCAATAAGCAAACTCAAGAGTTATAAATGATTGTGTCAAGTATCATGTGGAATCATGTGTCCATCTATATCCTACCTTTTTTTTCCCACCATGGCATTTCTAATATACATGTCCATGTTAATAATTTGCCATCCATAGCAGAACAGTTGGTAGAAACTCAGGGGAATTGTTAATTTCCTGGAGCCAAACATTGGCTGTTTAAAACTGTTCTTTGTGCATATTTTTTCCACCTTTTCCATTGCACGCCTAACAAGCCACTCCAATAATAAAAGTGTTAAAGACCCATCTGAGCAAATAGTTTGCACCTGAATGAATGAGTAGAGAAACCATAGATGAAACATTTAACTTGATCAGACACCTCAGATCTGTCTTTCACTTGGTAACCTGCCTGTGTCCAGTGTGTTAGGTATGCTTGAGCAGCCAGGAGCAGTAGAGAGGGGTCCTTAGCATGTTACAGCAGCATTAGTTACTGAATCCATTGATCCTATCCTGAGAGTTACTAATTGTTATATCTCCCATCACCCAGTTTCCTCTGAATGGTTGTTCACATTATAATATCATGGAAGTACATCTGAGGAAAAGATGGACAGAGGGCTAAAGGAGCAAACTAGGAAGAGCAGTAGTAAATGCAAAAGGATGAATGTCAATCATTTTCTAGCATGAATAGAAAAAGATTTGGTAGAGGCAAGCAATCAGGAAGGGAATATGTAGCGCTTCCTCAGCTTTTCCTCTCTCACATCTCCGTTCTTCACTCAATGAAAATCAGGTCAGGAATGATGAGATCTCCTTTAGGAGAAAGGCTGGGCTTTTTAATTTAGTTTTTTGCATTGATCTTCTGCAGGACAGCTCCTTGAGGCCTTTGGTTCTGCTCTCCCATTGTGTCTTTTTCCAGGGGAGGAGAAAGAGGACATTGCGTCCTTTTCTTGGAAACTGTTTGGAATTATTAACTTCATGGAAATTATCTTTCTCTAAAAGAGTAAAAATGGAACCTAGGGCAGAGAACTCAAAAGACAGCTGCCACCAATTTTCTGTATTTGCCATCAATTTTCCCAGGAGAACATTTTAGTTCAATAGTTAACAACTAGGATTATAGAGTTTTCTTTGTGCTGATTCCTGTCATAGAACATGTTGCACTTGAATGTTGTTTGCAGCAGCTTCACAGTTATTCTTCACAGTTACTCTCTCCTTCCTTTGATAAGAAGATGAAGGGAAAATCCATAGTGATGTAAATTACATCGTTTGTGGTCCTTCTGATATAATTATTGAACACCACACCAGGCACCTTGATATCAATTCTCACAGCAGTCCCATTTCTCAGCGAAGAAAACAAGAGCAGAATAATTGGTCTAAATGTCACACAGCTTATAAAGGAGAGTTAGGATTCAAGTTCAAAGAGCCGGGTGATTCTCAAAACCTTATGCAGAGCAAACAAAGCCGGCCACAAAAGAGGCTTATTGAATGATTTCATTTATGTCAAATTCTAGCACAGAACCAGTCTAAGCTACCATGATAGGAATTAGATCAGCAATGGGCTGGGTGAAGAGGGGAAGGGACTGACCTCAATGGGGCTTGCTGGTACTTTTTGGAATGAAGAGTGTGCTCCATTTTTTTTTTTTTTAATTGTAGTGCTAGTTAACCAAGTGTGTGTTTCTCAAAACTCGTGGAACTATATGAGAAATGAATGTATTTTACTCTTTGTAAATTTTACCAAATAAGGTTGATTTTTTTAAACTTAATGATCCTATCATTATAGCACACTGTCCTCAAAAAGATGCTGTTACCAGGAAAGCAACTATCTGTGACTACATATGGAAGGATGGGGCAGAGAATTGCTTGCTTTTGAAGAAAAGCAAGTTCCTTTTATTCGAATTGTCCAAATTAGTACTTCTTTATTTTCTAGTTAACTACCAAATGTTTTACTGTGTGTAACTAATAGAGACAGTTACTAAAACTATGTCTAAATATGCCCAGTGTGCAAAGGGAAGAATTCAAGCATGCTTTTGTTTTCTTTTATAATTAAAAAGAAAGCATATTTTAGAGAACTAGAATTTTCAGATGACCGCTTTAATTTTCACTTACATCTAGAGATGATGCATACATTGAGATAAAGCATTGTTGGCCACTGCCTAACTCAACCCCAGTAAGAAATATGGGTTATAAAATTCATATCAGTTTGGATCAAAGGGTTAGAATTAGTAGAGCCATTCTTGACATAGATATTCTGCCTTATAAACAACTTGGAAAAATGAGAAATTATACCCCATGTGATTCAAATGTATGATATGTCAAGATCATTGTATTGTCATGAGCAACTAATAAAAAAAGCACATTTCACAGAGAAATATGAACAAAATTGTTTGATCATTTGTTTTAAAAATAATTTTCAAATAGATGAATCATCTTTTTTTCTAAGAATATTAAGTTTATGATATTAAAATGTAACTGAATTTATTTGGGTAAAATAGTGAAAGAATTACCCAATGTAACTATGAACTAAAAGTAAATATTACTTGGATCAAAGATCTAATGGACATTTCACCACAGATGATATGCAGAGAGCCGATAAGGATGTGAAAATACTTGCCACCATTAGTTATTAGGGAAATTAAAATTAAAACCAAAATGGTGTACCGCCATGTACCTGTTAGAATGCTAAAGCAGAAAACAGAGATCAAAACATAACTAACACTGAAAATGCCTTGTGTTGGCAAGATGCAGGGCAGTGGTAACTCTCATGTTATGTTGGCAGAATGTGAAAGGTGCAGCTGCTCTGAGAAACAGTTTGGCAGTTCCTTATAAACTAAACAAGTATATGTCTTATATCTTCATGGTATCATCATTATGCCTTGGATGTTCCAGGCTTTCCATAAATGTAATTGAGAAAAAAGGAATGAATAGACAAAGGATATTGAATTTTGTTTCCCATATTCAGGAATAGAGACATCTGATGAACTTATTTTCTTGGAAAACCCATGAACTCATAGAATACTACACTTCTAGAAACTCATGAAGTTGTGTTATTGAATGTACATCTGAGAGGAAGGAAAATGTATGTTCACAAACCTTACAGACTTGTGTTCATGGCAGCATCATTCTTAGTCTCAAACTGGAAGCAATCTAGATTTTCTTCAATGGGTGAATCATTAAACAAACTAGTAGAATATTAGTGGCCATTCCTACATTGAGACTTTTGTATTTAATGTCTCCAGCTTCTGGATCTTAGTATAGGTTACTCTCTCTCTCTTTTAAAGTTGCTCAAATGTCTTTTTATCTTATTAAAAACAGTTTTTGAAAATTTTTAGTTGTGGATGGACATAATACTTTTATCTATCTATCTATCTTTCTATCTATCTATCTATCTATATCTATCTATCTATTTAATTTTATGTGGTGCTGAGGATGAAACCCAGTGCCTCACTGGTACTGGGTAAGTGCTCTACCACTGAGCTGCAACCCCCACCCTCAGTTATCTCTTTCTTAATCTCACTTGCTCACTTAACATTACTGCAAGTTGGAAGAGCCTTTATTCATACCTTTGAAGGAATCTGTGTGTGAAATCTAACACAAATAATCAATTGATATCACTTCTTCCAATGAGAAAGGTGAGTGGATATGGTTTTCATGGGGGCATACTACATTCTGAGTAAGAGAAAAGTAGTACCTGTTGCCCATTAGTGTTGTAGGAGCTATGGGAGTAAGAGCTTAGGAAAAAGTATGGATTGCAAAGTTGGTAGCAACTACTTTAAGTTGCAATTGATTTTTTTAGTTATTTCTTTTAAGCTTTACTACTGAGAAATTAGATACTGTGGACCTGTCCTTATTGTAATTCACCAAAGCTTGGGCCCTACTAATAAACGGAATATTGTTCATAATTTCCAAAAAATAGTACCAGTGAAGTAGTATATTAAGTCATCCACTAAATGCTCTTGAATCTATGTTCTTTCATTGCTTTGTTGTTACTTGTTTCATTGATGGACTCTCATTTTGGAAAAATCATGTCAATGCAGGTCCTCAGGATTGCTTCTCATTGAGTTAGTCAAACTCTCTATAATCTTATTCATTTTATATCTTCATGGCATCATTATAGTGCCTTGTTCAAACCATCCATCAGTTTATTTTTCTGAAACGCATGAAGTTATTGAACATTACACCTTTAGCAATTCTTAAAGAATGAAATTGCGAGGAAATATGCACATGCACTAAGAATCATGAAGGCCCTCAACCCCTCACAAAATTTTTGAGTGACAGAAAGAACCCTTTTTTATTTTTCTTTTATTTTTTTTTGCCTACATTGCTTACTCCACTGTGTTTGCCACAGTAGATTTTTATGTATAGATGATGAGCTGCACAATATTTTAATTCAATGCTCTGGCAGATTCCAACAAACAGGAGAGAAAAGGTGAAACAATGAGCAGGCAGCTATGATTATTGTGTTAGGGATTTGAGGGTGACAGTTATTGTCCCTCAGGAAATCCACACAGCCCAATATGATTGACTTTACTTTATCATGGTTTTAATGTTCACATTTTCCCAAGTAAGATAGACTCTATCCAGCTGGAAGTAAGCCAAAAAATAGTTGAAACATTTTCTGGTGGTAAATGGTTGTTGACAGATTAGTCAAATAAACTCTTACCCTGTGTGAGTGTGTACCCCAAAGTGTGAACCTCTCCAGTTTAGGTTTAGGTTTCAGTTGCCAGGGGAACATGGAGAGTACTTCTCAAATTTGAGCATCAATGGGAATCACATGGAATGTGTTTTTTAAAGTACAAGATCCTTGGGCCCTATACCTAGAGATTCTGATTCCATACGATCAAGGTGACACAAGAAGTTGTGTTTCTAACAAGCTACCTGACCATGCCTGATTGGCACACCACAGTCTTCGGAGTACACACTAGGCCAACCAGTTAGCTATATACCCCAAACTAGCAGTGTACCCTGGCTGAAATGTAGTTGGAAATCAGTCAGAGACTTGAACTGAAGTAGGAGCAGGAAGGTCTCCATCTTCCTTTGGAGGAAATTGATTTCTCTGAAGATACAAGATGAATGTGAAGCTAATTATGTGTGAGATGACTCAAAGGATAATGGAGATGATTCACAGAAAATGGTGAAATGGTGATGTGCGTGGAACATCAGACCAAAGCCAAAGATTTTTCTTATTGCATCTGAATCTTTGAGCATTTTGTCCTAGGGAGACAGCCAATTGCTATTAGTATTGGAAAACAAAATTATCTGATGCCATAAGACAGATTACATGATGTGTGTAAATGCATATTGTAAAGTTGTGGCAGACCTGTCTGGTTGTTTTCCTAATCATCCCCTCTTTATTACCAATCGAATCACAATATAACATTAATTGGGAACAAAAGACAATTAGTTTTATACATCAAGGGAAAAAAACAACAAGACAGATTTTATAGATGGTAACAGTGTACCCTGTTATAAAATTTGATTTTTTAGCCTCCTTTATAACAATATGGATTCATGTGACCAACTTGCTGCAAGTGGGACATAACCAGAAATCTACTATGTGTGCTTCTGGGAATCCTACTGTTTTTTTTTTAAATATATTTTTAGCTGTAGATGGACACAATATTTTTATTTTATTCATTATTTTTATGTGGGGCTGAGGATTGAACCCAGTGCCTTGTACATGTGAGGCAAGCGCTCTACCACTGAGCTATAACCCCAGCCCCACCTACTATTTTTTTTGACATAAGAAATAAAGAGCAAACTTAGCTCCGTCATGCCCTTGGCCATTTCTTCCTTCTTTCCTGGAATGTGGTTGTGCCATTGGGATATGTAGGAGTCAGCATTGAAAGCATTAGAACAAAAGCCAAACGGAAAGATGGAAGAACCTAAGAACCATCATAGGGCTTCCACACCAGCTCTGTCTATCTTAGATTTCTTTTGCTGAATAAAAATGTATTCTTTTGGTTAAGCAGCTGCTATTGTATGCCTATTACATGCACACAAACAAAATTCCCAGCAGATGAAATGGTTACCATTGACTTGCTATATGCTCCTCACTTTTCTAAGAATTTTATATCCATTTTATCATTGAATCCTGGCAGCATTCCCATGACATACATTGTTCTATTTTTAACCTCAGGCTTCTAAGGAGAATCCATAGCATTTTGAAAATGAAGCTTTAATTGGGTAGGATAAATTTACTTGGGTAAATTTGAGTTTTGTTTGTTTTAACCTATCCTGACTCCTAAGAGAGTTTCTTGATATCTAACTTTATAGTGATATTATTCTATAACATACATATTGACTTACAATGTTCAGTCTCTACTTCCCATTGGAATTAAAAACAGGTGAAACTTCTTGCATAAGAAGCCATTTTTATTTTGTAAATGAGAGCACACTGTAGAGAAAGACTGCCTAGAGTAGAAATGGCCCCCTTTGCCGGTGCTATCAGTATAAAACATATATACCAGTGGTGCAGATGGTTTCATTAAGTTTTTATTGCAATTGCCTATCTTAAAAGTTTCTGTGTTAAGTCACATTTCTTCATTTCCCCTAGAGAAAGTGATTAGAATAATAAGTGGAGCAAATTGATCTGAACCTCAGTGATAAATAGAGAAATTAGCTTGCAAAGAAATGGTTCACACTATCTAGAATTTATTTGCAGTTTGGGTATGGGGGTGGAAGGTTAGGATCCTGGGAGAGGATTAATTGAGAATCTAGTTTTAAATTAGATTTTAATATCAGTCTGAAATTCTAGTTAATTTTGTCCTCAAAATAACTGAATATTTCTTTGGTACTGAGTGTTCCACAAAGTCATCATTAAAACTCAACTAAGGGTTTTCATAAATTTCACAGCCAAGTCCCTTATTGGGAGAGAATTACATAAGTTTACAAAATCGTATCTTTGAAGTACATATGAAGTATATAATTATGAGGTGTGATTAGGGTTAGACCATAGAAACATCAGATTTTAAAGAAATCAGAGTATCTATCCTGATATATGAGTTTACAAATGAAAACCATATAGCTGAGAGGTGGATGTCACCTCTGGTATCTAAACCAGGACTTCTGTTAGAGGCTCCTAATTCTAAGTTTAGGATTCTCATCTTTTCTGGTCTCCTGTGGAAAGATTCCTGTGTCAGTCTTCTTAGGCTGTTTTATCAAAACCTCCTAGACTTGGTGACTTAAATAATAAACATTTGTTCTTATAGTTCTGGAGACTTGGGAGAACAAGATCAAGATGCCAATTTATTTATTATTTATTTATTTTTATTGGTTGTTCAAAACATTACAAAGCTCTTGACATATCATATTTCATACATTTGATTCAAGTGGGTTATGAACTCCCATTTTTACCCCGTATACAGATTGCAGTTATTAACCAATGTGATTCTGCAATAAGATGCCAATTTATAAATCTCACTTGATGCTTAGCTTTGCAACGATAAGCTTAAGCTACTGATAACCTTCAAATGTGTTCATTGTTCTTGCTGGAATCAAATCCCCACCCCAAATGTGGTCACATGTATTACCATTTCCCTCAGCTAAGAAACAGAAACAGAGATGTAACCTCATGTCCAAAGGGTCTGCTGCCTAGTCACACTCATCTATACCTAAGAATACTACACCATAGAGGAAAATTAGCACAGGGGCCAGGCTCAACTCATCCAATTCACTTTCATCAACCTCCCTTAGCCCCAAATCCAAGGTACAACTGACAGTGATTGTATAAATCCTGGCTCCAAGGTTAGCTACTGCCACATGCCAGCTGCATTGATAACTAGGTTTTAAATTTAGCTTAAACAAGTTAATTTTAAATTTATCTTGAGCAAGTTACTCTTCTTGACTGTGCTTTGATTTTTTTTTATCTGTTATATGGATGTAATAATATTAACTTCACAGAATTATAAAAGGATGAACCAAATGACCCCAGGAAGTGTGATCCTAGTACTAGAGTCTGTCATGATCCTAAATACTATTCATTTGGGTAGATCAGGTCCCAGATCAACCAAAAGCTCATCATCTAGTTCTCATCAAAGAGGAAATAAATTGGTTCTTTTTAGTTATACTTGGCAGTAGAATCCATTTTGATATAATTATACAAGCATGGAATCTATCTTATTCTAGTGAGCACTGCCATTCTTGTGGATGTACATGATGGTTGGATTACTGTGATGTTTTCATGTATGTACATAGGGAAATTATATCAGATTCATTCTGTTGTCTTCCCTTTCCTATCCCCCTTCCTTTCCCTCCATTCTGTATTGTGAAATCTACTGAACTTCTATTCTCTCCGCCCCTCTGAGCCCCACCTTATTATGGGTTCGCCTCTATATATCGCAGAAAACATTGAACTTCTGGCTTTTGGGACTAGCTTATTTCACTTGGCATGATAGTCTCCAGTTCTATCCACTTACTGACAAATGCCATGAAGTCATTCTTCTTTATGTCTGAGTAATACTCCATGTATATATATACCACATTTTCTTTATTCATTCATCTGTTGAAGGACACCTGGGTTGATGCCATCACTTACCTATTGTGCATTAAGCTGCTCTAAATATCCATGTGACTGTGTCACTGTAGCATGCTAATTTAAAATCCTTGGGATATATGTTGTGAAATGGGTTAACTGGATCAAATGGTGGTTTCATTCCTAGTTTTTTGAGGAATCTCCATACTGCTTTCCAGAGTGGTTGCACCAATTTTCAGTATCACTAACAGTGTATGAGTGTATTTTTCCTCCATATAAAGAGGAATTCTTATTAAGGAAACCAATATTTTCCCCATGGCTTGATTTGGAGATTTCTGTATTGTGTAATCTTTCTTTGTTGTCAAACTCTTTTGCTTTGAATATTTGGAAAAGGAGCAAATCAGCCATTTATACCATCTTTATGAACATTCGCCTATTGCCCATATCCACAACTGTCTCTATGCCTCTCTTCTATATTCTCAGGATTATTCTTATTTTTTGTTTGTGTATTCTTGGTGGAGGAGGCAGTTATTGAAACTTTAAAAAAATCCTACAATAGCTATTCTCTTTCCCTCTATTCATGGACCCCCTGGGAAGGTTGGTAGTGATAAATCCCTTTTTTCTAAGCCTATATGTACTTCTTAAGATAAGGACATTTTTCAAAAGATGGATTAAAACTAAAAAAAAAAAAAAAAAAAAAAACAAAACTTGGCTCAGCTATAATTGAAGAAAAAAAATGTGCTAAACAACAGAATTGATTTGTGATCAACATCCATGGAAAAGACACATTTCTTATCAACTGTCTTTCCCTTTTTGGTGACTTTGGACTTCCTGAGCTATGCTGAATGTGATAATATTCTAACAGCCAAATCTCTCTTAAGAATCTGCCAAATTTCAAAAAAAGTTATGTAATTATGCATTTCCAACATGAGAAAAAGTTAACTTGCATGTGAAAACGTGCCTTAACCGTGTGGAAATGTCATCCAGAAAAAATCATGTATTTATCACCTCAAAATCCAGATGCTATAAAACTGCAGTTCTTATTTGTTTAACTTATCTGCTTGAGGTATAACTCTTTATGTAAGTTAAGCAGAGGCCTTATGCCTGCCTTATATGAAGGTTGGGACTTGCTGTTTCATTAATTACATTCCAGAACGTAGCTAACTTCAAGGTCAAAGTCAGAATCCATTGTCTCATTTCCACTACTGACTCAGTCTGACCTTGCCCTGATGGCAATGCCCATGTGCCATACCTAGTCAATGTGGAATGACATCTATGAAGTCAAACTCATGCCAAAGCCATGGCCATCGTAAATTTTTCAGATAGGTGCCTAGGCCAGTGGAGAATTGAATTCTCTTTTGTATTTGAGTATGTTGCAACCCCTCTGGGCCCTGATTATCCTCTATCAAGTGGTCAGATTGAATCACCTACCTCTAAGGTTGAGTCTCTGCTTATTCTATGCTTCCTCACAATTAACTAGTGGTGGTTGCTGATAATAAATTAATATTATTTTTTGAATAATAATAATTGTGAAAATCCTAAGAGTTATTAATGTCAAACTACTCTAGGTGCTTTATCATGTTTTTAAAAAATTCTTAAAATGAACTTATGCCATAAGTTCTTTCATTTTCCCCCTTTGAATGAAATAACTTTAGAGCTTGAGTTGTTGCTTTTAAAATATACAGGATTGATGTGTTTTTTTAGCAAATCCAGTGATTCCTAGGTGTTTGATCCAACACTAAGTAATATGGTTGTTGTATTAGTTGGCTTTGCATCACTGTGACCAAAATACCTGAAACCAAAAACTTCAAGGAGGAAAAGTGTATATTGGTTTCATGGTTTCAGAGTTCTCAGTCATGGTGATATCGTTGTTCTAGGCCTGAGATAAGGCAGAATTTCATGGCATAAGGTCTTGGTGGAGGAAAGTTACTCACCTATGATAGCTAAGAAGCAGAGTACAAGAGAAGCCAGGGAGAAGATACGGTCCAAGGCTGTGCCCCTAGTGACCTACCTTCTCCAGCCATACCCCACTTGGGTACAGTTTCCATCCAGAAGTCCCTTCAAATTGTTAATTTATCCAATAGATTAATCCATCAAATTTATTAATTCACTAATTAGGTTACAGTTCTCATAGTCTTCTTATTTTACCTCTGATCATTCCTACATTGCCTAACACATGAGCTTTTGAGGCCATGCTTCATATTCAAATTGTAACAGTTGGATATAAACCAACCAATGTCTGGTGGATTTTTCTTTCTCCTACTGCAGTGAAAGAAAGGGGAAATGATACATAATGCCAAGTAATCATGTTTTCTGCTCAATCCATGTGAAAATATATGGATAACAGTTAAAACAACTTTCTTGTCTACAACGTAGATAGTACAAGACTTTGTGTGATCAATGAAATACAATCATGCAGTATTCAATTTGCAATTCTGTTTCTAAAACATAAATATGCTCCTACATGCTAAGATGCTTTACACTGAGTAATATCTTGTGTGTGTGTGTGTGTGTGTGTGTATCTTCTGCCCCATACTGGGAATTGAACTGAGTCTCATGCTAGGCAAGCACTCTACCATGGAACTAAATCCCCACGTGACTTGTATTTTAAAAGCACAGACCTCTTTCTTACACGTTTGAATTGAAGATACGAAAGTACATTGAAAACTTAGGACACCAAAGAAGATAGAAAGCATAAATTTCTCCTGTATTACTTCTTAGAAATTCAAATTCTCTTTGAAGTTAAGGAAAGTATTGAGATGAAATATAGACATAAAAAAATAGAGCTCTTTACAAATCTGAACTCTTAATTCAATTCAGAATCACATGATAAGTGACCCAAAGCAACAGGACCATGCACTTTCATTTATTTCCCTGGGGCTGCAAGGATCCCTCTAGGTATGTTCCTTGCACTTGGTGGTGAATCCTACACCTTAGGATCATACTGAGGTTTGAAATTGAGCCTGAAACTCACCACTGCTTGTGTGTGTCTTGCATTGAACAGGCTCCTCCAGCTTCTGCTTGGGAACCCCAAGCAAGTTTTCCTCCTACCACAAATGTGTCGCAGCCTCAATATTTACCTTTCCATAAGTCTTCTCTATGAAAACTACTTCACGTCTGAATACCCATTAATTTAGGCTCCTTGAAACTGAATTTCAGATAGTATTAAATATATCTCTTAAAGAGAGAAACATGTTTTTCTCCAAGACTAATTTTCTTTATCTCTGTCCATACTTCCTCGACTGTACCTTTACTTAACTACTACCTCTGCAGTAATAGTTTTCAGTTACTTTCAAGATTCATTTGTAGAGACAAAATTTTAAACTTCTACATACCGAATTTAAGTTTTCTGTTTTTTTCTCCCATCTGCTATTCAAATTTCTTCTCAGCAGAAAACCTCACCATGGCTTCATTTCCACACATGGCAGGCATTCAAGCATAGCTAGTGGGAGTCGCACTTAGGCTGAAATGAGAAGGAAATGTACTTCCCGACATGCCATCAGAGTCTCTCACCAGAGGCTATTTGTCTTTTATCCTTACTTTTTCTTTAAAGCAAATTACTACTAAAAGAAAACTAAAACCCAAGTCAGTAGCAACCCCAACTATTATTGCAGAAATCACTGGATATATTCATTTAAGGTTTAGGGTTTCTATTAACAATGTTTCTCATGATGAATCTATGATAATATGTCTTCTAAGCTTATGGTGATTCTTTTCTTTTTATTGGTGCAAAATACTTATACAGAATTATGGGTTTCATTGGCATCTTCACATGCACAGCCTTACCCACATTTCTGGTTTCCTATCAGTGACTCCTCTGCTGGCATACCCTTTCCCCTCCAGGTGGTTCTCGTGGGCAGAGCTCCTTTCCATTCAGCTCTAGTCTCTTTCTTTTGGCAATAGCCCATCTGGCCCAGGGAATTCCTTGTGCATCCTCATCCTGAGGCACTGTGGAAGGATAGCCCTTTCCTTATGTAGCTGGGCTCTTTGCTCTGCCAGGCGGCTTCCTCCCATTAGCCTTTTGCCTTTAGGCTCATTTCAACAAAGAAGTCTGGAAAACATCCTGTATCCCCCAAGCTTAAGGAAACACAGATGAGGTTTTGTGATGTCTAACTTATATTAAAAAAAAAAAAATCATAGCACCCAGACAACTTCCTCTCTGATTTCTAAAGAAGCGTTGCTTTCCTGAATTCTCACCCTTGCTAAATTGGACTGGCAAGGACTGAGAATTCAGATTAGAGGCAGGAGATGGGCTGATTTTGGCAAACTTCCCTTTGGTCATTGCCTTTGTTTGCTATTCTCCATGGAGAACCCAATACCTTGTTAGCCTCTGGAGACTCTTGATGCCTATTCTCCACAGCTTTGGAACCTCCAGTGAAATTCCAACATAGGAGATTGTTTTGTTTTATATTCCTTCCCAATACAGATGTATTTTTAATTTATGTACTCAAAATTATCATTGCTTTTTACGGCCTCTAGAATTTATATTTGCTCAGCCTGACCTTTCCCACTCTGAATTACTTTACCATGGCCACTGTAACAAAGTATGAGAGAGTGATTTAAACAACTGAAATTTACTGTCTCACAGTTCTGAAGGCCAGAAGCTGATGATTATAGTGTCCTCAGGGCTTGGTACCCTGGAGACTCTCAGGAAGCATCTTTCCCAAGCCTAGGGTTTGGCAGTTCCTTGACTCAATGAACATAGCTCCAGTCCTAAGACAGTGTCATGTTGCTTTCTGTGTCCCCTTATGACAAGGACACCCATACACTGGATTTGGGATTCATCCCACTTCCACATGGCATCATTCTGACTTAACTAATTATATTTGTAAATAGCCTCCATTTCCAAACAAGGGAACTGAGGTACTACACTAGGGATTAGCATTTAAACATGAATTTGAGGGGGAACACAATACATCCCATAATGCATTTTAGCATTTATTAAAATTATCCCGACTTTCTATAGAACTTTCAATAGCTAGTTGGGTAGATCTTTTTTTTTTCCCCCTCTCTCTCTTTTGTTATTCTCATCTCTTGTCCAACTGAAATGGATTTTAGTCTCAGAAATGAGACAGGGGATGTACTTTGATATTTTACTAAAGAGTTAACACTAATTATATATATATTATCTAGTATTCTTTTTAGAGCCCTGGAAAATGCTTAAACATAGCCAAAACTCAATAAATGAAATCAAATTACTCACCAAAGAAGTTGAATTTATAAATAGATAATAGCATATTTTTTGAATGATAACTTTGAACTATCTAGAAATTTGATTTTAGAATGGGAAGAAATCCGGAAGTGACAAAGCCCATAACTGTAATGATCCAAAAGGATGTTGGTTTAAAGAAATGTAATATTTTCTATTTATTAAAGTAAATGAATGCACTTTCTGTGACACATCTTTTTTATTAGCCCAGAGGACAGGGTAATGACCTAGAATTGATTTTTAAAGACTGATTTCTAAAACAGATCTCAACTTTTACTGATAAGTAATAGCTAGATTGTTAATGTATATATGTGCACATGAGATGGGGTAAGTCTATATAGAAGGAGCAGGCAAGAGGAGGAGGCCTAGAAGCAGTCATAAAAGCTCATGAAAGTATTTGAAGTATTTGTAAGCAACATTTTAGACCAATGGCAGTAAATCATTGCTTTGTGTTTATCTCAATTATTTTATATTAAGAAAATAATTCTATTTGACAGTGCTAAATTCATAAGCATTATTTTTCATAAAAAACATGAAAGTTATAGAATATTTTAGTTAGTGTTTTTGCTGCTGTGACCAAGAGACCTGATAAGAGCAATTAAAAGGAAAAAATATTTTGGGGCGTATAGTTTCAGAGGTTTCAGTCCGTAGATGGATGAATCTATTTCTTGAGGCCTGAGATAAGCAGAACATCATGATAGAAGTGTGTGATAAAGGAAAACAGATCACTTGATGATCAAAGGAGAGAGAGGGAGAGATAGATAGATTCCACTTGCCAAATACAAAACATATATCCCAAAGCCTCGCCCTCCCAATGACCCACCTTGTCCAGCCACACCCTACGTGCCTATAGTTACCACCCAGTTAATCCCTATCAGAGGATTGATTCACTGATTAAGTTAAGGCTCTCATAACCCAATCATTACCTTCTTGCATTATCTCACACTTCATATCTAAACCAAAACATGGAATATATTGAACACTAGGGGGTTTTGTTTGTTTGTTTGTATGTTTGTTTGACCTCAGGAGTGCTTAACCACTGAGCCACATCCCCAATCCATTTTTTTGGTTTTTTTTTTTTGGAGACAGGGTCTCACTAAGTTGCTTAGGGCCTTGCTAGGTTGTGGAGACTGGCCTTGAACTTACAGTTCTGCCTCAGCCTCCCAAGCCACTGAGTGAATACTAGGTTTTAATGGCTACTAATGAAACTTGTATAGGTCATTTCTGATATTTGAAAACAGACACAATCTTGGAATATTGTTCTGCAAATGGTTGAAATTTTCACAGCATAATTTATATTCATATTCAAAGTGGTGACAGCACTAATTTGTATTTTGAAGGGATCATTTGGCTCCAACAAGACGATGATTAGCTTCTGTAGGGGAAGATTTTTCAGGTGAACACATAACAACATAAGTCACTGACTTCATGCATATGATTAGACAAAAATAAGTCAGGTGGTTATCTCTCAGTGAAACAATATTTTTTTCTTTTTTGCATTTTTACATAATCTTTCCTTTATGTCTTAGAGGAAAATATTAATACACTAACTTTTAGAAACAAACTATTTTCTTAATAGTGAATATTTTTTTTCTAGCTCTAACAGACGTATTTTAAATTGAATAAAATTTTCATGGTTTGCAAATCAGAATCAGAACCAGAATATCCAAATGTGAATCAGTCAGCAAACTTACATAGGCTTTTCTTTACACTGCAAAATAAGCAACATTTTTTTCAAAGCCAATGAGCAGCAAGCATCTACTTTAGAAAATGGAATGTTGGAGTTTGGGGACAGAAACGGATGCTGAACTCATTCTTTTAGAGGTTCAGTTTGTCAGAAGATGTTTTGTTAAATTTTTGCTTTCTTTAGGAATCTAAAATCCCTCCATCTGAATATTTTAAACAACAGATGACCACTACCTTATAATCTGAAGTAAACAGCAAAATTCATCTTATTTCTCAATGGTAATCAGGGAAATATGGCACTAATTTATAGAAAATGAAGGTACCAAAGAAAGTAAAGCAGTCATTCAATTTTTGAATAAGAGTTCAGAGGTTTCCCATTTAAAGAAAATGAGAAGCTCAGAAGCAACACCAGCAATTTTGGTACTTTGCCAGGTCATTTAACCAAGGGAAAAAAATTACAATGTTTAGAAACCAGATCAAGATCATCCTTTTTGAATAGGGTATTATTAAAATGTATCACAAAAGAAAATGACCTGGATACTTGTATGTTGTACCAGAAAATAAACAAACAAAAAACAAAAAAGCTGCTAAGCAACTGATTAGAAAAAAATATCAGTGTTATCTCTAGTGTTAGTTTCCTATTGATGTTACAAGTTACCACCAATTTATGACTTCAACAACATACATGTTATCTGACAGTTCCCAAGATCAGAATTCCAGAATCAGTCTCAGTGGACCAAAGTCAGGGCTTTATTCCTTCTTGAGGCTCCAGGGGAGGATCAGTTCTCTTGCTTTCTCCAGCTTGTAAAGGCTCTACACTCCTTGCCTCGTGGTCCCTTCTTCCCTCTATTATCACATTTCTTTCTCTTCTGACCTTTCTGTGTCCTTGTTATGAGGACTCTTGTGATTATATTGAGCCCACTCATATCCAAGATAATCTCCCCATCTGAAGATCCTTAAGTAATTATCTACAAAGTTCCTTTCCCCTCATAAATCTATATTTGGATGTGGACATCACAGAGGAGCTATTATACAGCCAACCATAGCACATGCATGCTACACACACACACACACACACACACACCGCTTTACATCTCAGTTTAAAAAATACATTAAATTACATAAATGTTAAGGCAATAAAGGCTAATTTTCTCTAGCATTTGTTATAGTTTGGATGTGAGGTGTCCCCGAAAATCTCATTTTGTAAAAAAATGCAAGAAATTTCAGAGGAGAAATGATTGGGTTATAAGAACCTAAACCCAGTCAGTGAATTAATCCCCTGATGGGATTAACTAAGTGGTGAGTGAAGGTAGGTAGGATGTGGCTGTAGGAGGTGGATCACTGAGGGTATGCTTTTGGAGTATATATTTTGTTTCTGGTGAGTGGAGTCTCTCTATTTCTGATCATCATATGAGCTGCTTCCCTCTGCCACACTCTTCTACCATGATGCTCAGCCTCACCAGGAGCCCTGAGGAATAGAACTGGCTCCTGTATGAAATGAGACCTCTGAAACCATGAGTCCTGAAATAAACTTTTCCTCCTCTAAAATTGCTCTTGTCAGGTCTTTTAGTCATAGCAGTGAAAGAGCTGACTAAAACAAAATCCATAGATTAATAGAAAACTGATTATGTTTATGGGGAAAATACATGGTTTTTATGTAAGCATTATTTATATTAAGATTTACGTGTTTATAATCCCTAAAATAGATAAAAAGATATGACCACAGAAGGAAGTAGTCTGGCACTGCTTTCCCTGCTCACTTTATTTTGTTGTTTTTAAAATATTAAATTGACAAATAGAAGTTGTACGTTTTCCAGGTGGTAAACCGGGAACATTCACAACTATTATTGCCTGAACACTAGGATCTGCCAGTGTGAAGATTTGCTTTATTCTTTAAAGAAAATCAAACTGGCCCTAAAATAGAATATCATTTTGGAAAATTGAACAGGCAATTGAACTAGAGGAAAATTTGTATTGTGATGAGATACTTTTATTTCCCATGAGAGAACTTTACATTTATAGGGTTTCTATTAAGCAGTCTCCAAGTAAATTAAGATGAAGTAGTTCAGGACTCACGTAAACAAACACTCTTTACTTTTGTTGCTCCTTTCAGCAAGAGCCAGGTATGACTATCAGAACAAATATTGAAAATTAACTGCCTGAGCCATGGTGAAGACAGATGAATCATATATACTTGGTTCTAGTGGTTGGAGTTGAGCACACATGAAAGAAAAAGAGAGGAAACTTTTGAAGCCATGGTTATCAGCATGAAAACTGCTTAGTTCATTAGGTAAAGGAGTTGACTGGAATCATTTAATTGTGATGCTTTTCAGAAGACATGTTATGTCTTAGGTTCAGGTAGTGTTGATTATGAAAAAGAAATTAATGAGACACTAAGCAAACTATAGCTTAGTTAATGCTAGAAGAGAGGTAGGAACAGATCTGAAGCCCTGCACAGGAAGCATCTTCATGTATAGCAGCTTATCAGCTGCTGTACAGAGAAGAGCACAACTCAAAAAGAAGCAGATTTCCAAGGTTCAAACTTTCAGAACAGATTATGGCATAACAAGAATTGAGATATCATGAAGACACATGTGTGAGTGTGGTGCAGGGGCATGTGGGGGTTCAGGTTTGAAGGTGTTGCATGTGAAGTGTGGGCAGACATACAGTCGTGATATAACTGAGCTGTGCAGAGAAAGTTCAGGAAGAGAGGTCAGGGTTGGAAAAGAAAAGAGAGTCAGCTCCCTACAGGTTAAATGCTTAAGTAACTAACTATGAGAGTAGCTGAAGATCGACTTTGTTATTCATTTCATAATTTCAAATAGCCTTTGTGAACTTGGGTGATTTAACTATGCCACCATGTCAAAACAGAATAATAATTTCAAAAAAGACTTCACTGAGGTATTATCATTTAAAGACAGTTTGTAAGGCTATCTCAGAAACACTAAGAAAATCTAGACTTTGTTGATTTCCACTATGGTTATGAAATTTATTTTTCAGCAAAGTAAGCTGTATACTATATGTGGCATTATTATTTTGAAGGCAGTGTGAGGGGTTGTGGGTTTAAGTGAGAGGGAGCATCTAAGACAATTTCAGGATTGGGATCAACTAGTCCTGATGATTTATAACTTCACAAAGTTACAACAGGACTACATTATTAACTAATAATTCCCTTTTACTTCATAGTGTTTGTGAAACAGATGGCTCTTTCCTTTACTAAAATAGACATTTTTTTCTCTTTGTTCTTGCTCTTTATTATCATACCTTTGACCTACTTTAAGAAATATTTTATGAAACAGCAATTTGGCACTTTTTTATATATGTATGTATAGTGTGGTTGAGGACACTGTGTCTGAGGCTACACAGTGTCTTCCCTATGAGGACCCACTGGAAGAACTTCTCTCTTCTTGGGATCAGGAATATATGTGATTCTCATGATCATACTTTATTATTTCATAAACCAATCACTGAATCTTATAACTCTTCACATCATGTATATCTCCATGAACTGACTACAGAAAGGCATAGAAATAAACTTGTGCCCACTTTAACAAAGTTTAAACCCTTAAACCATGTAATTTGAAGAATACTTTTTAATTCCTTGTTTTTCTTAGATTATTTACATGTTGTTTTCCTTTCGGTCTGCATTTTGTTGTAGTAGTTGTGAATATCCATTTAAAAGTAAATCAATGTTTAGTGTGTGTGTGTGTGTGTGTGTGTGTGTGTGTGTATGTTTGTTAGGAACTCAGAATTCTCTTTGCAAGCAGTTACATATGTCTGCATTTTAGTTATATCTGCATGTAGCCAGACACATAAATAAATCTTACCGGGAGGATGTGTGAATTGACAATTGCTGCAGTAACATATTACCATAATCGTAATGACTTGAAAAAACACAAATGTTTTATATTATACTACTGGAGGTCAGATGTCTGAAACGAACCTGTGGGGCTACATTCTTTATGAAGATTTTATGAAGAATCACTATCCTCCTAGTTTCCAGCTTCTAGAGAACATTGTGTGCTTCACTTCATACCCCCATTCCTTCAGTCTTCAAAGCCAGCAGGGTAGCATCTTCTTCCTTCCTTGAAATCAGTCTTCTTCTTATAAAAACTCTTTTGACTACAAAGGACCCATCTAGAAAATCCAGGATAATCTGTTCATCTCAAGATCCTTAACTTAATTATACCTGCAAATTCCTTTCTTGCAAATAAGACAACATTTATAGGTTCATATCCATAGGATTAGGATATGGACATCCTTGGGGAATTGTTCAGTCTGCCACAGATAATAATTTCTTCTCTGAGGGAACTGGGTTAATGTCCATCAGCTAAGACACATTTATTTAGATAATATGTTGAGTGTCACTATGAGATAGACATTTTTCTAGGATTTCAGGAAATGCAGATACTATAGTGAGTAAATTCAGTAAGTTTTCTATTCTTTATGGGCTTAAATTCTATGCAAATAAGGTCCAGTAATATGAAAAGATACAGATGTAGAAAAAGGTCTAGACCATTCAGAGATGGGAACATAGTTTCACATGGCAGTAACACAATGCTTGAAAAAATGAAGTCATAGTGAGCCACACTAGGAAGTTGTACTTAATCCTCAGAAAATAATTTCAAAGGCAAGGTAAGAGAATACACACTTGTATATGTGTGTATACAACTTGTAAAGAGCCTTGTGGCTAAAAAATAATTGAAGAGAAACTAGACTGGAGATAGGAAAATAAATCAAGAGAAGCTACTTCAATCCAGGTGAGAAGAGATTATAGTCTGAATTAAAGTAACAGCATTGTACAACTAAGAAGTAGAATAGCTAAAGACAGGAAAAAGAAGCAAATATCATCATGACAGCTGTAGAGTGACCTACAGAGTCAAAGTTGAGAAAAAAAAAATGAAAGAAATACCAAAGAGACTTAAGGGGGAGACATAACCAGAACGAGGAATCTAAGTTCTGGATAAAGTAGAAAATTAGATGAACTAGAGTGCCTTTGTGATAAAACTGGAAAGAATGTAAGTGGTTGTAGTGAGAGAAAGGAAGTCTGAGTTTAAGAGTTCAAAGGAATGCATAGCATATGACCTTAACAACGGTAAGAGGACCAGGACTGGGATATGAAGGTCAGTGGTGATACAGAGGCCGAGGAATGAGAGGCTGGCAAGTTAGATGAAACTTCTCTTGGGACCCTGACTTCCATTATTACAGGGAGTACAAGTTCAAGGCGAGAGGAGATTGTGTACTAGTGCTCAAAAGTCTCCAATGAATAACCAGGAGTGGCAATGATTGAGGGAGTGAGGGATGGCCAAGGCGCTTGGACCTCAGTGGAATAGAGTAATATTCATATGGAGGCAGCAGACAAAGAGTCAGAGGACACCAGACCCACCAGCCAGTCTTGATCACCAACCATTAATTTCCTTGTGGAGGATTTGGTTTCACTCAATGCAAGGAAATCTTATATGTTAAATAAAGAAGTTGGGGTTATAGAGTCATTTGTTAAACAGAAGGATGTAGGAAAGAATAATTCTGGCTAAACACAGAGGCATAAACACAAATACTTCTCTTTTCTACTCTCTAAAATTCCAGTGAAATAATGGAGTTAAAGGGAACAACAGGGAACAACAAAGGACGACAGGGCACCTTATGAAATTATGAAATAGTGGAAGCTGCTTAAGGTATAGTAAGTGACTTTCTAGGTGGTGAAATTGCAGCTAAGGTACCAGGAGAGAATGAATTCTTCCTGCTGAACATGATAAAATTTCAGGTCCTGAAAACAGCAGGTATCACAAAGGGTGCATGTGCAGAAGACAGTCTGATGGAATTGGACATACTTGACCACATGACAGTAGTGTTAAAAGACCAGTGGAGTGAATCAGTTGTGATTCCATAGGCTGTGAAGCAAATGCAGAAAGACTAAACTGGTAACATCAGGACAGTTTTGAAAGATGAAAAGTCAGGATTCAACTTCTCTCAAAAATGAAAAATAATCACATAGTTATTATAGTAATTTCAGAGAGAACATTTGGTTACATGAAAGCTTATGCATGTTGACCTGATTTTACTGAGAGTTGGGAGGGAAAGGATGGTTGGGGTAGGAGTATCACTTGAGCTCAATTAGCCTCTGCTAATTGAAGTCAACAGATAATGTCTCAAATTGACCAATTAAAAATGGGAAGAAAAACACATTATTGAGAAATACAGGGGCCAAGGTTGCATTGCATGGAATGTTGGGTCCTTGAATGCTGTTTTTCATAATATGCTTTTTAAGCTTGATTTACATATTACTATGATTAAAATTAGCATTTATTGAGATTAAAAACAAAGTTTGATGGGGGAAGTAGGGATTATGTTACAGGAGAGAAGCAGAAAGCCTGGGTAAGTATAGATATCTAGGAATTTACATATATTTAGTAATCATATATGAAGCATATATTTGCCATTAAGATCTCCCATAGCAATTATGAACAGTACCCACCAAAACCTGCCACAGATTAAGAGGAAGTTGAAGAAACTTTATTTTTATTATATGTTGTCTTATATATCAGGTCAATATGTAACTGAATAGACAGTTAACAGTAAGAGCCAAACTGAAGAACTGAAGTGAACATGCTCTCCAGACTCCAGGGATCAACCAAGTCCACACTTCCAACAACTGGACCCTCACCAGTGCTTTTCTAGGAAGAAGAAACTAGAGTGCAGGGAGAGAATGAGACCATGGCATGCCCACCACCAAACAGAAGTCCCCGTAGCCTGAGACCACAAGTCGGTTGTCTAAATTTTAGTTTTCATTCCTTGGTGTCACAGCGTCTCTGTGTCTTAAATGAATCATCCCTTCAAGACAAGGGGAAGGCAGAAACTTGGATGGGAAATGGAACAATGTGGAAATGATGTCAAGGAGGAAAGAGGAGAAACAACGTGAGAAATTGTATAACTAATGGAGAAGAAATGGAGTAAATAGAGCACTGTGGGAAATGGTTTGGTCAGTATCTTTGGTCATTTTTATTGACAGAATCATTAAAATAAAAATTTTCTTATGCAAAAATGTAAAGACCTTAATATGGATTTGTTCTTATACAATGGATAGCAGTCATTTTTTTTTTTTTTTTTGGAAATATGGAAAAGAAGGAGTCAGAGAACTGGCTAATGAAACAAAAATAAAAGAAACAAACAAAAACTATGAATAAAGTGACTAGCCTTGTTTAAAAAAAATAGAAAAAAGAGCAAATGTCATGAAGACAAGGGTGGGAAGGTAACACCCACTCTACCAGCTTCCTACTGGATAATTACTTTTCTGTCTCATTCAGGGGCTGGGCTCTTCTCTCCCTATCACCACACCTATGAATCTCTTAAGGGCGGGATGTAGTTTTTGCATTTGTCTATCCACTCTATCCAGTGTGGTGCTTAAAAAGTTGTAGGTTACCAGTAAGTGTTGATTGAAAGGAACAGGACTCAGTGTTGCCTTTCTTCTTCCCAATTTTATCACTCTAAAATTAAATCTTATCATTGGTCATTTTTTAATAATAAGAACTTAATCCTGATGATTTATTCAATGAAATTTTATCTAAAGATGAAAGTTACAGGGGAAATTGAACCAATTTTTTTTTAATTTAGGTTATAAAAAAGATGTCTATGTTATACCAATTACTTTTATGACTGTGTAAACAATTGGAAATATAAATATGCAAACATCAAATATAATAATATAGCAACAGTTGCTTCTAAATTTCTCTCATATTAAGTATAATTGACAACTACTCCTATTGTGACCCGTGAGTCTTGTAGCTCTGTCTTTTCTTTGTTTTTTGTCTCTCTCTGATTTCCATTCTCTCCAACCCCCTCACAAACACATGAATTTAATTCTTAGGACCAGATCTCCTAATAAAATGGGGGTAAAGGATAGGAAGAACTTTCATCCCTTTTACCATGAAATGAATTCATAAGTAGCAGGGCCACCTCTTAGCCCATCCAACTGTGTAGTCAAATGACCACTAACACTGTCAATTGGAACAGGTAGAAGCCTTAACTTATTAAACAAGATCTACCCCCAAATACTATCAAATTTGATGCAAGTCCAATAATCCCTAAAACAGAGTTGATTAAAAAAAAAAAAAACTCATTTCTAGCTCAAGGACTTTTTCATAGCTAGCAACTCCAACCACCCAACTCTCCAGTGAATAATGAGAATATATTCATCTTTGTTTACTTTAGTGGTTAATTGGCAAGATAATCATTCTGTCAGCCTTCATGAGTTGGAACCCTTCTAGAAATGATTGTGGTTCATTTTGTCCACCCACCAGATATCAAAATAACCTGCTTTCTTCACAAAATGTGCATTCACTCTTCAAATTATATTTTATGCCAAGTTTTAAAAGAGAGGGAGCCATGCCAGAATTCATTTTAGTTCTATTTTTTATTTCTAGTGCTAGCGCATGGTAGACAGCTGGAGGGTAGTTTCATTTAAGTTGATTTCTTCCTTGTCAGTGTTTCTTTTTAGATATGAATTAGCTAGAATTTTGCTGAAACTGAAGTTAATTCTGAACCAACAACAACAAAAGCAATTGCAAATAAATAAAATCCTGTCAACACTTCACTATAATATGTTTTGTGGGGTAGTTAACTTTTATTCCCAGTGTTTAGGAATTATCAATTATGTGAATGTTAGCAAATCTCACCTAATAAAACCATATGTGGCATAAATTGATAAACTGGGAAAAAATAAGAGGAACTGACCCAGCAAGAGAATAAAAGGATTAATATTGGTGTAAACTAAAATTATTATAATGAGCCAGATGTGAATGTTACTGTGGCTGATCCTATGTATAAGATGCACTATGATTATACTAAAGAAAGGATATGACTGAGCATTTAGGTGTACTGGTATCTTTTCTAGTCATACTGTATTATTTTGTCTTCTTCAATTTATGAAATTTAAATATTTGCCATTGAAAATACTTGTGACCTAAGTCCATGAATAGATTTGCTATAGTGTTATTGTTTATAATCTAAATTTATTCCTCATTTCCTTACCTCTCAGCTGTCTTTGGCACTTGTGTTGAATATGTTATTCCCAACATATCAATTGCTTTAATTCTGGTAAATGCTTTAGAAAAAATAAAATGTTTCTAGAGAAATGACAAAATCAGTTTTCTTCATGGTAAGTGATATTTAATTTTTTTTTTAGTTGTAGATGGACACAATACCTTTGTTTTATTTATTTATTTTTATGTGGCCTCACACAGTGCCTCACACATGCTAGGCAAGCATTCTATTACTGAGCTAAAATCCTAACCCTAAGTGATATATTTTTAATCATTTGTTTGCTTTCTGGTAGAAGATACAGTTCTCTGACTCCAGACCTGGGTATTTGCATGGTCTCTCCAGAGCTTCCATATAGAAGGAATCTCATAAAGGCATAAGCAATTTGGTTAGCTTTTTCCCATTCATGTCTTCTTCCTCTTTTAAACATGAAATGCTCCTGGTGAAGCCAGAATTGGACAGGTAGACAGTATAGATAGGTAAACCAGTAGGTCAGATAAAGGAGGCCAATTTTGAGTGAGTCTGGGAAGTTGGAGACTGTCCCCTGTGGGATTGAAATGTTAGTTCCTTCAGAGCCCTTCCTCTACCCTTATCAAGAAACTGCCCCTGCTCCAACCTGTTGCCAAGATACCCTGTCCCAGGAATTTCCCCTCCCTACAGTGAGCTCTAAGGTTATTAAAGTGTCCTTGCCTGCTCCATCCAGCCCTTCCCCATTTAGCCCACCTGTTTCCTACCTTTGGGCCATCCCACCAAGCATTCCTGGGCCTAGTCAGGAAGGAGAAAGATAAGGGGGAAAGGCAGGAGACCAAAGGAAGCCTGGGACATACAAAAAGGGGCAGAACACCCTTACTTCTTGGGATACCAGGATACCAGCCCACTTCTTCCTCCCGGGAGAAGTCTATGCTACCCCTTTTTAAATAAAACCCTGCTTTATGTGCTTGCCTCAGCGAGCTTCTCTAATGTTCAAACTTCAACATGTGGGAAGTGGGACTCATCACCAATAACCAGCAGTATCACTGGTACTCTGAGCCTGGTGACCAAGGGCTCTTTATACAAGGGATAGATTGTTTAGGGCAGCTATGTGTGCTATGAAACACCCTGATTCCCTCTATCTTATACTTTAAGATAAATAGTAAGATTCTCAGGACCCAGAATAGGTTAAGAACAACTCCCAATTGCCTGCTTCAGTCTTTGACAATGAATTTACATCCTTCAGGTCTGTAGGCATGATAATCTGATCATTTTCGGAATGTAGCCTGTGCCATTTTTTAAAAGACAATTATGAAGTTCTTAATTAAGGAACATTCCACTCAAAAGTTTTAGTTCCTCCTAATTCCGAACATTTAACCAGATTTGGGCTGAGATCCTATAGCAACTTAAAATTTGTAGCTACATACTTATTTTAAGCATGAATTTACAGCCCACCTCATAAAGTATATGCCACTCAAGATATTTTTTTAAGTAAGTGTTTTATTAAAGAAAAATGTAAATGGCTCAGGTGAGTTTCTGGTTATGACTATTCTAAGATTTTGGGGATAGGGTAGTTAAAATCAGCGTAATCATGTCTTTTGGTCTTAATCACCCTATTATCTATGTGATGGAGCAGATGCAAAATTATTTCTTTAGGAGAATCATATTCTTGTCTCTTTCCATTCTCAGGCATACTTCAAGTGGGTAGAAATGACCTCTGTTCTGGCTGTTACTATTAGCAGCATTCTGAACTTTCATAAGAGAATGAAGCCTTTCTACTTGTTTGTATGTCTGCTAAAATATATTGCCATCATAGACAAATTACACTTCAGATCAGATTCTTACCTAATTTTCTGTCACTCAATATTTACTAAAATTTTAGTGTGTGAAGCAGTATCCTGAATTTTGCATGATCTGTTTTTGAAAATACTTTACGATCCATTCCTTGAATTACACATGCTAGCAAGAAGATCCATATGCATCCATATAAACTGCCTTCCCCTAGCAGAATGATTTTCTGAATTTACCTTTCTTTGTAAGTCATAGACATAAGATAATTAGAAAGCAACAAAGATTTATAACCTACATGGCCCTCTCCGCTATACTGAAAATAAATACTGTTATGCTCGAATTTGGGACCCCCAAAAGACCACCAGAGACCCCGATTGATGTAAGCAGCAAAGAGGTGTTTATTGAGAGCTAGCTCCGTCCTCCGCATGCACACAGCAACTGGTGATGCTGAGAGGCCTCGAGCTCAGGGTTTGCAGCAGTTTTATACACTCTTTGGGGAAGGCAGGGACTTCACATACATCATAGCATCTCTTAGCAAATCATCACACACTGCGGGAAAATCATAAAACAACTCTAAAACATGATTAGCACATTCACTGGCCGGAACAAGTTGGGTAGGGGTGATTGGTTAGTACAAGAGGGAGATTCATTTGAACTGATTGGTTTAAGCCATGAGGGGTGTATGTGCTGAACTACATGGTTTCCCAACATGTTATCAACCACCATAAACTACTGGGAGGGTCATCTAGCATCTCAGGTATTTTCCCTGTCTCATGCTGATTGGTGGCTGCTAGGGGGTTGCTATGGGTCCCCACATAGACTGACTGAGTCAGGGACACCTGGCACAGCTGCGATCTCTCCTGTTATTTGTAGATAAACGACTCAGCAGGGTGGGTATGTGCCTAGGAGTGTTCTGTGGGTCTTTCCAAGGACAAGGGTCACGCCCCCTTCCTTGGACAGGCTTTGCTCTGAGGTAGAGGCTGGTTTTTCAGTACTTCTACTAAAGTAATTCTATATTCATTTGAGTTAGTCTGAACATTTTTAATTTAAAATAATAATTATTTTTTTAAAAAATAGTAACTAAACACATTCATATTTATCTATTGCTGTGAAACAAATTTTACCAAAACTAAGTAGTGTAAAGTATGTTGATAGGTCTCATGATTTCATGGGTCAGAAGGTTGCACAGGGTCCTTGAGTACCATTTATCTCTCTCCACAGTATGTCTGCTGAACCGGATTATCCAAATTGGCTTCTGCACTCCTATGTCTGATACCTCAGCTGGGATGACAAGGACAGCTGGGGTTGGCTAGAAGCACTCAACTGGTGTCATGTGTTTAGGGCTGCAAATTTCTTTGTTGACTGGGTTATTTAATTTTCCTCCATACAGTCTCTGGATCTTCAACTCTGTCTGTAGTCTTTTCGTGTGGTCTCTGCAATGGGCAACCTAGATATTTAGATGGCAACTTAGACCCCCCAAAGCACAGAAGTTGAAGTTGCTGGGTCTGATTAATGCTTAGAGTCTGAGAAATGGCACTTTGCTGCATTGGTTTGGTTGCTAAAGCAAGTCACAGGCACAGCCATGGTTAGTAATCTACAGAAGGGTGTTAATGCCTGGAAGTGTGGTAAACTGGAAACCACTGAAACTACTGTCTACCACAGTTTCATTGGTTATAATGCAGTGATTTTATCTAATAAGATTTGTAGTAGCTAATAAACCTGTTGCCACACTTAAACAGTGTAGCTGTTCATTATAAACAAAGGCCATTATTGATGATCATTTACAAAAGCAGATTTTCATGATAAATAAACTTCTCTTTAGCCATTTTTATTTCTAGGTTATTAATAGTATATATTTAATTCACAAAGAACTCATCAGTTAAGATGGTTTGTACCATTTCCACTAAAAGTGATTTAACCTAAAAGCCTTTGAAAAGCTGCCCACATAGTCTCTCATAAAAGTTCTATAAACCAGCTAGGGAATGAAGAAAGAAAGAGGATACCATGGGCTGTGGTATGTTTAATTTCTGCAATAAAGTTTTGTTTCATGGCATTTAGTGTGGGAATTTAAAACCATCAGAATCTCTGTTTATAAGGCATGCTATCTTTTTATCTTGGAAAATTAAAGACTGACAATCAATCTGGTAGACACTGAGGATTATTATTATCATCGTTCTTATTGTATTATCACTCATAAAGAGTATTGGAGGAAAGGGAGACCTCACAGTGCATGGAGTGGCCATAAACCTAATGAAAAACTTTTCATGGTACCATGGAAATATGGCTTAGAAAATCTAATTCATCTTATAGATGGGAAAAGAATTCTTGATAAGATGTGAGATGGAATGAAACTAAAGGAATCACTGAAGAAAAAACATCTTTATGCGTAGTTCCTAAACGTGACAGTCATCTGGTTGGGGCATAACTGCTTCATAAAAGCACCCATAGTTCATTTCCTACTGTTGATGACCCCTTATTATGCCATTTCTAGAGGCAGTTTTGAAAATATCCCTGGATATAGGGGGAATCTCCACAGTAAGTCATAATAAACACACATAGCTCACTTCTTTAATATGATGAACAAATTCCTATGGAAACACAAAGAAAAGGATGAGGTAGTAAACTTCCCATTACTGGGATAATGTCAGAGAAAACTCGTCAAAGAAGCAACATTCACATTTCTTCAAAGCATAGATAAGGGATGCTGAAGGCATTGATTCCAAAATCATATGCAGGATGTCACAACTCTCAATTTATTATTCAATTATAACATTTCTTTTCCCTAGTCCCAAAATACTGCCACTATACATACTCATGACAAGAAAGAACTTGAAACATAATATCCACAGGCTCTGTGCTCCTTCTCTGCTATTGTGATGCCCGTTAATGGAGTCAACCTTATGAGGGGCTTAATGGGAGACCAGCACGTGACAATAATCCCACCCTCAGAAAATCATCTCCATCCAGCCCCTCAAAATTAGGTAGAAAAATGCCCCCCGGTATCTAAAATACATCTGAGACACATGGCTAGTCAATTTTTAACAGAATAAAAGTTTGAAGGTTCCATAGCTTACCTTGAGATATCTATCTATTAACCTTCCGTAGTCAATCAACTTCTTCCATACAAATGGAATACTTACGGAGAGTCTGTTATGTGCTAAGCAGTTGGAGTTTTAGATTTTAAAGACCCAGTCTTTGGACTAAACCATGCATGGTAAGTTGTTTAATGTAAGCATAAGAGTAAATGGAATCTTTTCATAAATGATCAGTTACATCTACAAAATTATAGTCAATTTAAAATTTTTCTATAATAGGTTGCACATATTTTTTATTCAGAAATCTTTTAATACCTAGCTATTCTTTAGCATCTAATTTTCATGTATCTGTTTTATGATGGAATTTTAAGGCCCTGAGTATGGCACCAAAGGTACAAAGGTAAAGATGAGTTGAACACATGTTTTCTTTTCTAGTTCTATATTTCTATATTTGTTTTGATTCCTTTCCTGAACTATATTTAAACTAGGATCATAGGTCATCAGGTTACATAGGAGTTATCACCTTTATAGTGATTAGAAAAGAGATAAAGCAGTCAACACTTTGAATTTATGATCTGAAACGGGCATTGAAGAAGAAATGTATAGAAGGGCTCTGTGCAGAAAGGCCTCATCTTGTGAATTCTGTATCGATCTGTCCATGCAGTGAAGTTTTACCTGGGTAGAATAGGTACTGCTTCTGAAAGGTTTTGGGACAACAACCATTGTGTGACATGTTCTGGTAGAAATCTTTTTTTTTTTTTCCATGAAATTCAGGAGCAAATAAAAATAGCTTCCTGTGAGACACTTGTTTGGTTTGATAATCTTGGCTTCAAAAGTGAAGTGTTACATCCATTTCTGCTGGTTGGTTGTAAGATATGAGGGAGGGATATGAACAGAAGAGATGTGCCCCATGGATGCAGAATTCTCTTTCTGCTGTGCTGATGGTAAGGGGTTAGGGGTGCCTCCTACTTCTTAGCCATTGTGTGGTTTCCACCATCTGCCAGCCCATTCCTTTTCTGGCAAGCAGATCTGTGACCACCACAGTTGAGGGTCTGTGGGAAATATAACTGGTTTGATCAAAATATTTAGTGAAGTGACTGGTCACAATTTACCTGAGTGAGAGAGTTTTTCTATTTTAATAAAATAATTATGTCTTTTATACTGTCAGTATAACTGTAAGTTAGGCTTTGATATTTACATTTCTTATTCTTTTTACTTTTCACAATTCTGTCATATTTTATTTCTTACAGTTGAATTTGGTTTCCCCACCTACTCCAAAACCTGGCTGGTCCCATATTGCTCTCCATTCTCCCTTCTGTTCCCACCTTACCTCCCCTTCTATGTAAAGTGTATCTTTGTAGCTCCAGTTGGATTATCCAGTTCACCCATCAAATAATTTAAAAGTATTTTCTGAACACTTTCTATATGCCAGGCACTCTCTTCTAGGTATGAACAGGGGATACAGCGGTACTTAGGAGAGATAGTCAGAGTCCCTGTTCTTGTTGAACTTGCCTTCTCAACAATGGGAGTTCACTTCAGATGGATTGGCTTCAAAGAAGGCATAGTATAAGATGAAATCTAAATCATGTGAGGAACCAGCCTTGCAAAATTCAGGGAGAAGAGTGCTGTAGTTGTAGGAAAGAATAAGAACTGTTCTCAGGCTCTGTTCAAGGAAAAACCTATAGTGCTGTTCAAGGAGAGAAAGAAGGTCAATATGGCAGAAATGAATGAG
The DNA here is from genome assembly GCF_021218885.2 of Marmota monax. Taxonomy (NCBI): domain Eukaryota; kingdom Metazoa; phylum Chordata; class Mammalia; order Rodentia; family Sciuridae; genus Marmota; species Marmota monax. The sequence continues at coordinate 11,776,695 of NW_026693245.1, forward strand.
AGGTTGAAGGAGAGAGGATGGGAGGAGTGTCTGTATTTGCAAATGTATTTAAATTAGACTTGTCTTTATAGATCATGTCAAATAGTTTGTACTGTATTCTAAGTTCAGTGGGAGAGCTCCTGGAGGGGTGAAAGTTTGGGCGGACTATCTGCTGTGGGTGAATTTATAGTGGAATTTTTTTTCTTCATTTGTTTATAAATGGGCTGAGGTTTCTTCTTCCAAATTGAGAAGAGCTTAACAGAGTGTTGGACGCACATTGATAGGTGTTTGCTTTGGTGATGAATAAAACCCACAGGAAATGGAAAGCCAAAGAAAGAAGCAAGGGAGGTAGGAGGAGATGCTGCTCTCTCAGCATTGATACACATGTTGGGGAAACTTGCAGAAACACTTTACCATCTTTCAGCCCACTGATGGGAAGATCTAGCTGCAAATGGAATACATGGATAATTAGTAGATGTAATAGTCTGTCTGGCATTTAGACAAAATGAATTTAGGAACAAAATGTCTTTTCAGGGAGTGTATTAGTGTCATATCACTGAGAGCTTGTGGTAGAGAGGGAATATGGCTTACACCCCCTTTACTGTGCGTTTTATGTAGATCTCAGACACCCAGGGGCTATTAAATGGGTATTTTATCTCAGAGTAGGTATAATTGTGTATAATGCACTTTTGGTCTAAAGTTTATTTTCTACTCATCTATGACATCACTGAAAAAATACATCAGATAAATCTCATATTTACCATCATTTGATTAGTACAAGGAATGGACTTCTTATTCTTTAATCATAAATGAATCGTTCCACTCTTCACAAAATGTGATCGTGTTCTGAAGATTCATAGATTCAAGCACATTTTGAACTAGAAGATCAGAGTCTAGACTTCAGCTAAAGCACTAAAATAATGCTTTTCTTTCAAGGCCAAAACAGCCAAGAATGAATGAGTGAGTCTGCTACGCAATTCCTATTTAATAGATTAGTCTCTTGTATCTAGCAGGAAAATAGCTTCAAAGGGATGAAGACTTAAAAATGAAAAGTGTGAGTAATCCAGCAATGAAAGAATAAAGTTGAGTGTCTAATTTAAATACACTTGCAAATATAGACACTCATCTTTTTATTATAGTGTTTTATAAACTCCAAGTTTAGCTAATAGAATTCAATGTGTCTCTAAATGTTTAGATAATACATTTGTCAAAAAACAATAAGTTGATATATCATGAGACATAAATGTGAATATTTATTGGATAGGAAGAAAATAATGTTCAGGGAACAAAAAAGAAGAGGTTAACTGAATAGAAAACTCAGGTGATGATATTTTCATCCAGTAGCTGGGATTGCATTTTAACATTAAGCATAAAGTTTAGCTATCTACCACCAAGACACAATAAATATAAGTAGAGAAAATATTATGACACTTAAAACATTTTATGTTTTGCTCCTGGGTTGTGACTCATTTTTGATGTAGTCAGATTGAGGTGACAGTGGCATTCAATTCAAATACAAGTAAGCATAGAGAGGCCTTCATAGCAGTCTCTTTATGTCACCATGTGTTTGATAAGATTATCTCTGGGCCAGCTTCTCTGACTTTGCCTTTCCATTTCTATTCCTTTGTCAACTGAAGTATCAAAAAGAAAGTTCTTAGACAATGCTTGTGATTCTATAAGATACTTATAATTTCATAATCCTTTAGAAACACAAAATATAATTTCTTAAAACCATGTAATCTACCTGAACTGGGAATTTAAACATTGTTTATTTCAAACTGTGAGAGAAAGAGATTAATCCAAACCATGAAGATTTTCTTCTTTTTATCTAAATGTATCAAAAACTGACATATTTTGTTCATTGTTTATATTAATTATAATAGATATTATTCTAACTATTAAGTGACTAGGCTAAGAAATCGAGAAGTGAATTTTAATGACCAATTCTGCTTAGCATTATCCTAAATGGCCCAGTATAAAGTGCCTGGGTATTCTTCCAGCACAGACTAAGCTTTTGGGTGCAGGATCTTTTCATGAACCCAGTCAGCAGATATGGAGGTCTCAATAACTGTTTTGTTGTTGACATTCCAAGTGTACACTGTGCACGGGCTTTTTGATGAAAAGTCAGTTACAGGCTTTCCTGAATGAGCTCAATACCCAGTCTCCCCCAGTAAGCCACTGGCTCCTTGGAAAAAAACCTCTCTGTTTTATTTTTATTTTTAATTCCTAGAGTTAGCACACTGCATTGATTTTAGTAGTGTTCAAGAATTATCTTAGGAATATATATTTAAAATTACTGGGAATACTTTAGAAGACAACAGCAACATCTTTACCTGTGTTTCGTGTAATTTGACTTTTGGAAACTTCCAGATGATTTTAAAATCCCAACATGTAGATTCTCTACACAGTTTTTTTTCTTTGACAGGACGATTGGAAAGAAGCAAGGAATGCTTTGGGGGACAGTGTTCATCTATATTAATTCTATGAATAGAGTACGCTATGCTTGGATCTAAAATGTCTCCTCCAAAGCTCATGTATTGAAAGCATGTTCCCCGATGCAGCAAGGTTCAGAGGTGGGGCTTTTAGGCAATGATTGGATCCTGAAGACCCTGACCTCACAAGTTGCGTAATCCAGTTGATGGATTAATAATTTGAATGGACTGCTGGGGGATAAAGGTAGGCAGATGGGGTGTGACTGGAGGATGCAGGTTGCTGGGGGTGTGTCCTTGGACTATGTCCATGCCTCCTTACAATCTTCTCTGTTTCCTGGCTGCTATGAGCTGAACAGTTTTCCTCTGCTAAGTCCTTCCTCCAGGATGTTTCTGTCTTATAGGCAGCCGACCATGGACTGAATCTTTGAAACCATGAACCAAGATGAATCTTTTCTCTTCTAAATTATTCTTGTCAGGTATTTTCGTCAGAGCAATGAAAAGCCAACACAGGGAGCCTGCGGGGACTGCTTCTTGGAGCCTACTCTTATAGGAGCTTACACCGAGCACGGAGCGGCCGCGGAACTTCCCTGGCCCGGGGCTAGGAGCCCGCGGAAACTGCTTCTCGGTCCGGGTCCTGCTGAGGGCCGGTCAGGACTCACCCGTTGCTTTGGTTGCCCGGCAAGGGGAACGAAATGCTGCCATTCACATAGGATACCAACATGGCAGAGATCTGATGTCATCAGAAAGCGGCGGAGGAGAGAACTTCATCAATACCAGCGGCGACAGAAACAGTTGGTCTCCTGGTAGGGGGGGTGAGGCACAGACACCCGAGTTTCCTCAATTTGTCGTCGAGCCAGAGGGGAGGAGACAGGGCCGCCGCCAGCGCCCGGAGCAGGCCCAGCGGCTCGCCAGCGTGGTGACCACGTGACCCCAATTAGAGAGGGGGCTGAGCGGAGCCGCCACCCGCACCCGCAAGGTGGGCAGACCCGCGACCCAGTGGTACATGGGCGTGGTAGGAGGGGCAGGGCAGAACCGCCGTTCGCGCTTGCAAGGTAAACAGACCTGTGACAGCCTGGCGGGTCAGGCCCAGTGGCCTGCCAGTGTGGTACACACGTCACCCCAACTGGAGTAGGGGCAGAGCAGATCTTTCTCCCACGCCCAGAGCAGGCCCTGCCGGTGTGGTGGCCACGTGACCCCAATTGGAGTGGGGGCGGAGCGGAACCGCCACCCGTGCCCGCAGGGTGAGCAGACCTGTGACCAACCTGCAGATCAGGCCCAGGGGTCCGCAGGCGTGGTAGGAGGGGCAGGGCAGATCCGCCGCCCGCGCCTCCAAGGTAGGCAGACCTGCGACAGACCGGCGGATCAGGCCCAGGAGCCTGCCGGAGTGGTACACACACCACCCTAATTGGAGTAGGGGCAGAGCAGAGTCGCCACCCGTGCCAGGAACAGGCCCAGCGTCCTGCAGGCAGGGTAGTCACGACACCCCAATTGGAGTAGGGGCAGAGCAGAGCCTCCACCCGTGCCCGAAAGGTGGGCAGATCTGCGACCGACCAGCGGGACAGGCCCAGTGGCCTGCCGGTACAACAGACACGTCACCCCATTTGGAGTAGGGGCAGAGTAGAGCCGCCGCCCGCGCCTGCAGGGTAGGCAAACCTGCAACCGACCGGCAGATCAGGCCCGGTGGCCTGCCGGCGTGGTACACTCGTCACCCCAATTGGAGTAGGGGCAGAACAGAGCCGCCGCCAGCGCCCAGAACAGGCCCAGTGGTCTGCCGGCGTGGTAGCCACGACACCCCAATTGGAATAAGGAGAGAGCAGAGCCGCCGCCCGCGCCTGCAGGAAAGATACGCAAGCAGTATGAAAAGACAAGGAAAGAAAGGACCACAAGCTATGCAGGTCAACGCAACTTTAGAAGAGGTAACAGCTGCAGCAGATGGAATGTCAGATAAAGAATTCAGGATATACATGCTTCAGATGATCTGGAGTATCAAGGAAGACATTAAACAGCAAAATCAGACAATGAAAGATCACTTCGACAATGAACTACGCAAACAAATCCAGGAAGCAAAGGGTCAACTATACAGGGAGATAGAGGTTATAAAAAACAAACAAACAGAAATCCTAGAAATGCAGGAAGCAATAAACCAACTTAAAAACTCAATGGAGAATACTACCAGCAGAGTAGAACACTTAGAAGATAGAACATCAGACAATGAAGACAAAGTATTTCAACTGGAAAAGAACATAGACAGCTCAGCAAGACTGTTAAGAAACCATGAGCAGAACATCCAAGAAATATGGGATAACATTAAGAGAATAAAACTTAAGAGTCATTGGGATACAGGAAGGTACAGAGCTCCAAACCAAAGGAATGAGCAGTCTATTCAATGAAATAATACGAGAAAACTTCCCAGACTTGAAGAATGAGACAGAATCCCAAATCCTAGAAGCCTACAGGACGCCGAATGTGCAAAATCATAAGAGATCCACACCTAGACACATTATAACGAAGATGCCCAACATACAGAATAAGGAGAGAATTTTAAAAGCTACAAGAGAAAGGAAGCAGATTACATTTAGGGGTAAGCCAATCAGGATAACAGCTGATCTTTCAACACAGACTCTGAAAGCTAGAAGATCCTGGAATAACATATTTCAAACACTGAAAGAAAATGGGTTCCAACCAAGAATTGTGTATCCAGCGAAATTAAGCTTCAGGATGGAAGATGAAATTAAAACCTTCCACGATAAACAAAAGTTTAAAGAATTCGCAGCTAGAAAACCATCTCTTCAAAACATCCTCCCCAAAGCATTACAGGAAGAGGAAATGGAAAATAACAATGAAAACCAACAGTGGGAGGTAGGACAGTAAAGGGCGGGAAAATAATCAAAGAGGAAAACAAACCATGTTTAGTAACAGAAATAAACAAATATGGCTGGAAGAACAACCCATATCTCAATAATAACCCTAAATGTTAATGGCTTAAACTCACCAATTAAGAGACACAGGCTAGTAGAATGGATCACAAAACAAGACCCAACAATATGCTGCCTACAGGAGACGCATTTGATAGGAAAAGACATACATAGGCTGAAGGTGAAAGGTTGGGAAAAATCATATCACTCATATGGACTTCGGAAACAAGCAGGAGTGTCCATACTCATATCAAATAAAATAGATTTCAAGCCAAAGTTAATCAAAAGGGATAAAGAGGGACACTACATACTGATTAAGGGACCCATACACCAACAAGACATAACAATCATAAATATTTATGCCCCAAACAATGGTGCAGCTATGTTCATCAAACAAACTCTTCTCAAGTTCAAGAGTCTAATAGACCACCATACCATTATCATGGGAGACTTCAACACACCTCTCTCGCCACTGGACAGATCTTCCAAACAAAAGTTGAATAAGGAAACTGTAGAACTCAATAACACTATTAATAACCTAGACCTAATTGACATATATAGAGTATACCACCCAACATCAAGCAGTTACACTTTTTTCTCAGCAGCACATGGATCCTTCTCAAAAATAGATCATATATTATGTCACAGGGCAACTCTTAGACAATATAAAGGAGTAGAGATAATACCATGCATCTTATCTGATCATAATGGAATGAAACTGAAAATCAACGATAAAAGAAGGAAGGAAAAAGCATACATCACTTGGAGAATGAACAATAGGTTACTGAATGATCAATGGGTTATAGAAGACATCAAGGAGGAAATTAAAAAATTCTTAGAGATAAATGAAAACACAGACACAACATATCGGAATCTATGGGACACATTGAAAGCAGTTCTAAGAGGAAAATTCATTGCTTGGAGTTCATTCCTTAAAAAAAGAAAAAACAAACAAATAAATGATCTCATACTTCATCTCAAAATCCTTGAAAAAGAAGAGCAAAACAACAGCAAAAGAAGTAGAAGGCAAGAAATAATTAAAATCAGAGCTGAAATTAATGGAATCGAAACAAAAGAAACAATTGAAAAAATTGACAAAACTAAAAGTTGGTTCTTTGAAAAAATAAACAAAATCGACAGACCCTTAGCGATGCTAGTGAAGAGAAGAAGAGAGAGAACTCAAATTACTAGCATACGGGATGAAAAAGACAATATCACAACAGACACTTCAGAAATACAGAAGATAATCAAAAACTATTTTGAATCCTTATACTCCAATAAATTAGAAGATAGTGAAGGCATAGATAAATTTCTTAAGTCATATGATCTGCCCAGATTGAGTCAGGAGGATATAGAAAACCTAAACAGGCCAATATCAATTGAGGAAATAGAAGAAACCATAAAAAGACTACCAACTAAGAAAAGCCCAGGACCGGATGGGTATACAGCAGAATTTTACAAAACCTTTAAAGAAGAACTAATACCAATACTTTTCAAGCTACTTCAGGAAATAGAAAAAGAGGGAGAACTTCCAAATTCATTCTATGAGGCCAACATCACCCTGATACCTAAACCAGACAAAGACACTTCAAAGAAAGAAAACTACAGACCAATATCTCTAATGAACCTAGATGCAAAAATCCTCAATAAAATTCTGGCGAATCGGATACAAAAACATATCAAAAAAATTGTACACCATGATCAAGTAGGATTCATCCCTGGGATGCAAGGCTGGTTCAATATACGGAAATCAATAAATGTTATTCACCACATCAATAGACTTAAAAATAAGAACCATATGATCATCTCGATAGATGCGGAAAAAGCATTTGACAAAGTACAGCATCCCTTTATGTTCAAAACTCTAGAAAAACTAGGGATAACAGGAACATACCTCAATATTGTAAAAGCAATCTATGCTAAGCCTCAGGCTAGCATCATTCTGAATGGAGAAAAATTGAAGGCATTCCCTCTAAAATCTGGAACAAGACAGGGATGCCCTCTCTCTCCACTTCTGTTCAACATAGTTCTCGAAACACTGGCCAGAGCAATTAGACAGACGAAAGAAATTAAAGGCATAAAAATAGGAAAAGAAGAACTTAAATTATCACTATTTGCAGATGATATGATTCTATACGTAGCAGACCTAAAAGGCTCTACAAAGAAACTATTAGAGCTAATAAATGAATTCAGCAAAGTGGCAGGATATAAAATCAACACGCATAAATCAAAGGCATTCCTGTATATCAGCGACAAATCCTCTGAAATGGAAATGAGGACAACCACTCCATTCAAAATATCTTCAAAAAAAATAAAATACTTGGGAATCAACCTAACAAAAGAGGTGAAAGACTTATACAATGAAAACTACAGAACCCTAAAGAGAGAAATAGAAGAAGATCTTAGAAGATGGAAAAATATACCCTGTTCATGGATAGGCAGAACTAACATCATCAAAATGGCGATATTACCAAAAGTTCTCTATAGGTTTAATGCAATGCCAATCAAAATCCCAACGGCATTTCTTGTAGAAATAGAGAAAGCAATCATGAAATTCATATGGAAAAATGAACGACCCAGAATAGCAAAAACAATGCTAAGCAGGAAGTGTGAATCAGGCGGTATAGCGATACCAGACTTCAAACTATACTACAGAGCAATAGTAACAAAAACAGCATGGTACTGGTACCAAAACAGGCGGGTGGACCAATGGTACAGAATAGAGGACACAGAAACCAATCCACAAAACTACAACTATCTTATATTTGATAAAGGGGCTAAAAGCATGCAATGGAGGAAGGATAGCATCTTCAACAAATGGTGCTGGGAAAACTGGAAATCCATATGCAACAAAATGAAACTGAATCCCTTTCTCTCGCCATGCACAAAAGTGAATTCAAAATGGATCAAGGAGCTTGATATCAAATCAGAGACACGCCGTCTGATAGAAGAAAAAGTTGGCTACGATCTACATACTGTGGGGTCGGGCTCCAAATTCCTCAATAGGACACCCATAGCACAAAAGTTAATAACTAGAATCAACAAATGGGACTTACTCAAACTAAAAAGTTTTTTCTCAGCAAAAGAAACAATAAGAGAGGTAAATAGGGAGCCTACACCCTGGGAACAAATCTTTACTCCTCACACTTCAGATAGAGCCCTAATATCCAGAGTATACAAAGAACTCAAAAAATTAGACAATAAGAGAACAAACAACCCAATCAACAAATGGGCCAAGGACCTGAACAGACACTTCTCAGAGGAGGACATACAGTCAATCAACAAGTACATGAAAAAATGCTCACCATCTCTAGCAGTCAGAGAAATGCAAATCAAAACCACCCTAAGATACCATCTCACTCCAGTAAGATTGGCAGCCATTATGAAGTCAAACAACAACAAGTGCTGGCGAGGATGTGGGGAAAAGGGTACACTTGTACATTGCTGGTGGGACTGCAGATTGGTGCAGCCAATTTGGAAAGCAGTATGGAGATTTCTTGGAAAGCTGGGAATGGAGCCACCATTTGACCCAGCTATTCCCCTTCTTGGTCTATTCCCTAAAGACCTAAAAAGAGCATGCTACAGGGACACTGCTACATCGATGTTCATAGCAACACAGTTCACAATAGCAAGACTGTGGAACCAACCTAGATGCCCTTCAATAGACGAATGGATAAAAAAAAATGTGGCATTTATACACAATGGAGTATTACTCTGCATTAAAAAATGACAAAATCATAGAATTTACAGGGAAATGGATGGCATTAGAGCAGATTATGCTAAGTGAAGCTAGCCAATCCCTAAAAAACAAATGTCAAATATCTTCTTTGATATAAGGAGAGTAACTAAGATCAGAGTAGGGACGAAGAGCAGGAGAAGAAGATTAACATTTAACAGGGATGAGAGGTGGGAGGGAAAGGGAGAGAGAAGGGAAATTGCATGGTAATGGAAGGAGATCCTCAGGGTTATACAGTGGAGTGGGTAGAGAGAGAGGAGGGGTGGGGAGGGGAGAGGTGGGGAGGGGGGAGGGTGGAGGATGGGAAAGGCAGTGGAGCACAACAGACACTAGTATGGCAATATGTAAATCAATGGATGTGTAACTGATGTGATTCTGCAATCTGTGTATGGGGTGAAGGTGGGAGTTCATAACCCACTAGAATCAAAGTGTGGAATATGATATGTCAAGAAATTTGTAATGTTTTGAACAACCCACAATAAAAAATTTAAAAAAAAAAAAGCCAACACAGTTTAACCTACTTTAGAAATAGGGAATAAAATTGGGAGGTCCAATCGGTAATCTTGAGAATGTGCCCCCAACTCTTGAGCCCTAACTTGCTTATTTGCAGAACAAGGAGGATATTCCTAATACATCCCATCACAAAGTTTGCTTAAGATCAAGCGAGGTGATGCATATCCTTGTACTTTATGAACCAAAAAGAGCTTCATAGTTTGCAAAGAATCGTTTACTTTTTTTTTTTGCTTTGCTAAGCTGTTCTTGTTTTTTTTTCTAATTTATTATGCATGATGGCAGAATGCAATTTATTTCATATTATACATATAGAACACAATTTTTCAAGTCACTGATTGTACATAAAGTATTTTTACACCATTTGTGTCTTCATACATGTACTTAGGGTAATGATGTCTAACTCATTCCATCATCATTCCTGCCCCCTTGCCCCCTCCTTTCCCCTCCCTCCTCTTTGACCTATCTAAAGTTCCTCCATTCCTCCCATGCTTCCCCCACTGGCCACTATGAGTCAGCTCTTCATATCAAAGAAAACATCCGGCTTTTGGTTTGGGGGAATAGCTTGCTTCACTTAGCATTACATTCTCCAACTTCATCCATTTACCTACAAATGTCATGATTTTATTCTCTTTTAATGCTGTGTAATATTCCATTGTGTATATATTCCAAAGTTTCCTTATTCATGCATTTACTGAAGGGCATCTAGGTTCGTTCCATAATTTAGATATTGTGAATTGTGTTGCTATAAACATTGATGTGGCTGGGTCCCTGTTGTATGCTGTTTTTAAGTCCTTTGGGTATAAACTAAGGAGTGGAATAGCTGGGTCAAATGATGGTTCCATTTCCAGTTAATCTCTATACTGCTTTCCAGATTGGCTGAACAAATTTGCAGTCCCACCAGCAATATGAGTGTGCGTTTTCCCCCACATTCTCGCCAATACTTATTGTTGTTTGTATTCTTGATAGCTGCCATTCTGACTGGAGTGAGATGAACTCTTAGAGTAGCATCATCGTTTTCTTGTAAAGTTTTTATATGGTTAATTTATGCAGATGTGTGTGTGTGTGTGTGTGTGTGTGTGTGTTTAGAGAACACATTTTACAATCATGCCACTGGGGAAAAGTTGAGGAAACCTAGTTTGGTGAACCCAGTAAGAAAAAATATGGTAATCTATTCATTAATTCTTCTTGTACTAACAGACTTTCAAATAGTTAAAATAGGCAGCTTTTGTAGTAATTCACTTTAAAAACCTTTAGTTCTTTCCTCACAACATTCCAAATTCAGTAGTTTTTCAGTCTTTCAGTTCTTCAGATTTTATCTTCCAAATACCTTTAGAATCTCTAAAGGCAAGTTTATGTCCCTATTATGCTATAATTCAATTATTATTTCTTCCTATGGTTTTGCAACTAGCTTGTGTTATGTGTGTGTGTATGTGTGTGTGTGTATATATATATATATATATATATATATATATATATATATATATATAATGGTATATAATATTACATATATTAAAATTTTATTTTGTAGGTTCCTTCTGGTAAATCTTTTCTTGTGGAACTTATACTCATTCCCTACTGCTATAAAAATTACATATTTAGTGGCTTACAGTCACATAATTTTATCTTACATTTCTGGAGGTCAGAATTCCAGAATGGGCCTTCAGGGCTGTGCCTTCTAGAGGTATAGGGGAGAATTCACTTCCATGCCTTCTCCAGTTTCCAGAGGCCCCTGTGTTTCTGTGCTCCTGGACCTTCTTCTGTCTACAAAGCCAGCAGTATAGAGGCTTCAAATCCTCCTTTGTCTGGCTGGCTGGCTCTCTCTCTCTCTCTCTCTCTCTCTCTCATTGGCACATCTTCTTTGACTCGCCTGAATTCCTCTTTACCTTACAAGGACCCTTGTGATTAAAGTAAACCCTAGAGAATCCAGGATGATAGCCCATTTCAGGGTTGTTAATTCAGTCATAATCTGCCAAGTCCCTTTTACCAGGTAGCACATTCACACAGATTCAGGGATTGGAACATGGACACCTTGTAGAGCCATAATTTAATCAGAGAATTAGAGTGGCCTCTTTCTAAGATGCCAATCTAGATTTGCCATTTTTCTGCCTGGGGCACTCATGACTTCTCAGGCCTCAGCAGCAACTTTAAAACTTATTTGAACTCAGCCCCTAATTAAAGATCTGTTTCACATCATGAACCAATTTACACTCATAGACGTACACAAAAGTATTCACAAAATGATATGGTATGCACTCTGATATTTTCTGTTCTGTCCTATTATTTTTAACAATGCTGATCATCACCCACTTCAGTGAGTCGCTGGTCTCCTAGTGGGTTGGATGTCAACGTTTAAGGTTATTACTGTGTAGGCAGACTACGTGAGAATAGGTGTTTTCTCCCATATCTTGTGCAATTTAGGTTGTTCTTGGTCCAGCAGGGATTCCACTTCTGATAGACTCAGCTGTAAGCATCACCTTCTTAAGGAAGCCTTCCTTGATTCCCTCAGGCAGGCAGGAGACCACACTCAGATACCCTTATTCTCCCAGCCTTGATGATGCCTCTGCTGGGTCATTTGCTAGGTAGTCTGTTCTCTCTCTCTTCTTTCTCACTCTTTCCTCTTATTTTCTGTCTTTCCTTTCTCTTTCCCCATACTCTCTTTCTTGCTCTCCTTCCCCTTCCCTCCTTTTCTCTCTTTTTTCTCCCCCCCAATCTCTTCCTTTCCTTCTCTTTCTATCCTTTCTTCCCTTCTCTCTTCTTTTGTCCACTTTTCTGTCTCTTTTTCCTTTTCTTTCTTTGTCTTCCCTCCTTCTTTCCTTCTTTCCTCCCTTTCTCCTTTTTAACTTTCTAAAGAAAAACTTGTAACAGATATAATAGGCTTTGTAGAAAAATTTGAAAATTCACAAGAATAAGCAGAATATTAAATCCACCTGTAAGCAAATCCTCCAGAGATAACTACTAATAAATTTACATGTTCCCATTATTCTTTTCAGTACTATCTCTATATGTTTTATTTGAAAAAAAAATAGTTCATACTATAGAACTTTTTAAATTGTTGGAATTAGATGTAAATAATTGAACTGGATAGTGAGTAAAGGTTATAACCTGAAAGTTTTGACAGCAAAATCCAGGGCAATCTACATGTTGACTTAATGAATAAGCAGGATATATAGTCACTGAAGGTGACTACCCATGAGAAAGAGAAATGTAAAGAATTTTTAATAAAGAAACAAAGAGATAACTTGGAAATTTTATGTGGCACACAAATATGACCTCTTCTGATGAATAACTTTATTCTCTAAATATATTTCTGAGGGAAAAAGAAGAGTATATTTGAAATTATGATTGTGAGATATACTGCTGAGGCAGATATCCAGAGATTAAGCTGGGATTTTGAGAAGTTGCTTATTTCTTTCAAGTCTGAAATACCACCTCAAAGCGAAATCTACAGAATGCCCACAGCAGAATTTCCTGAAGGGTTCTTTATCACAAAAATCCCTGTGGCTACCTCTGACTGCTGACTCTGTCTTTAATGAGGGAGTGTGACAATTTCCACTTCACAAGTTTTGATGCAAAATAAAATTTAAGGATCACTGCACTGAAACTTGTAACACCCTTAAAAATTCACGTACTGAATAACTTTTTAGGGGCCCTATAGTGTTAATGTAAATTCCCCCTATAAATCAGTTTCTTTTAAAAGATCTGACCTGATGAAGTCTTTAGAATTGAAAGAAGCCTCAAAAATACATAATTCACACTGGATGTGATGGCGCACACCTGTAATCCCATGGACTCTGTAGGCTGAGGCCAGAGGACTGCAAGTTCTAGGTTACCCTAGGAAACGTAGTAAGATTCTTGACTCAAAATAAAAAACAAAAAGTGCTGACAATATGGATCAATGGTAGTGTGCCCCTGGATTCAATCCCATACAGGGGGGAAAAAAGAAATTTAATCGTGTCTTTGTAACAATAAAGGAAACTGTTCAGATGAAGTGACCGTCCCAGAACCATTGGTTTATGGAAAAGCCAGTATTTTTACCCAGGAAGAATCTCTGCCTCCAAAACCAAAGCTTACTTCTGTCTCCCAGACCCTGCTTCAGTTAATCCACTAGATTACATATTCCAAACCATGGTTTCATCACTGGGAAATGCCATTTTAATCCTTTGCTTGTTTAATTTCTTTTTTTCTCTTTTTTTAAAAATTTATTTATTTATACTAATTAGTTATATATGACAGCAGAATGCATTTTGATTCATTGTACACAAATGGAGCACAACTTTTCATTTCTCTGATTGTATATGATGTAGCATCACACCATATGTGCAGTCATACATGTACCTAGGATAATGATGTCAATCTCATTCCACCATCTTTTCTGCCCCCTTTCCCCCTACTCTCTTCTCCCTCCCCTTTTCCCCAATCGCAGTTCCTCCATTTTCCCCATGCTTCTCCCACATATGGATCAGTATCCACTTATCAGAGAGAACATATGGCCTTTTGATTCTGGGGATTGGCTTACTTTGCCTAGCATAATATTCTCCAGCTCCATCCATTTACCTGCAAATGCCATCATTTCATTCCCTTTTAATGCTGAGTTTACCTGCTGGTACACTCAGATAACAGGGTATATATACCACAGGTTCTTTACCCATTATTCATCTGTTGAAGGGCATCTATGTTGGTTCCACAGTTTAGCTATTGTGAATTGACCTGCTATAAACATTGATGTGGCTGTGTCACTATAGTATGCTGATTTTAAGTCCTTTGGGTATAGACCAAGGAGTGGGATAGCTGGGTCAAATGGTGATTCCATTCCAAGTTTTCATTTTTACTACACACACATCAAATAGAGCACTAATTTCCAGGATATATAAAGAACTCAAAAAACTTAACACCAAAAAAATTAATAACTCAGTTAATAAATGGGCTAAGGAACTGAACAGAATTCTCAGAAGAAGACATACACTCAATCAACAAATAAATGAAAAAATGTTCAACGTCTCTAGTAATGAGAGAAATGCAATTCAAAATCAAGATTTCTTTTCACTCCAGTCAGGAAGGCAATTATCAAAAATATAAGCAATAATAAGTGTTGAAGAGGATGTGGGGAAAAAGGTACACTCATACATTGCTGGTGGCACTGCAAATTGGTGCAGCCACTCAGGAAAGCATGTATGGAGATTCCTTAGAAAACTTGGGATGCTTATGTATTTTCTAAAGACAAATCCTGTAATCAATTTCCTTATAGAGATACATTTTCGCATTGAAAGAGGAAATTATGAAAACCACAGAGCCACAAAATAGCCTCTTTCAACTGTATACTGCTGAAGTTTGCCTGTGGTTGGTGGTCCATAGTGTATAAGTTTACCTGCTGGTACACTCAGGTAATAGGGTTAGCAATGTCTCCGTAGTAAAGTACTCTGAAAGAATAAATTGCATAGATATCTTTGTTTCCTAAAAAGGAAAGAATTCTTCTTACCTAGTGAAAAGTGACCTAAACAACTGAATAAAATCCCAAATATAGAACCTAGAAGGCACCAGAAATTTTGTAGTAAAGATACACAAAAACAAAATTGTAAATTGATATCCGCTGAATATGTCTGTTGCTGATATTCTTTATTTCTGAAAAACAGTAATACAAAAGTAATTTTAAAAGTGATGAGTAGGTAGAATGACATTTTCTTTAACCAAATTACTTAGGAAGCTATCTTTTCAGAGCTCTAAAGGGGATCTAGCCTTACTGTTTTTCTTTGCTGTAAATTTATTCACTACGGAATTGGACTCAGCTTGAATTAGGAGGGCTGGTCCTACGGCTAACCACCAGGAAGCCTGATTTGGGGGACAATGTTGGGCCAACTGTTAGTTAACATTAAGAATCAATAAGAAACAGAAGATACCAAATCAGAGTCATTAACGGTTATGAGTTTCCTTTTACTTCATTTCATAGACGGTAGGTTCAAAAAGAGTAACAGTAAATATTATATTCAAAACCACTTTCTTTAAAGCAAAAATAGAATGAATCATTATTGTTCACAATTGCCAAGATCATTTTCCGCAGGGTCTTTGATAATGTTTTTCTAAACATAAGGTTATTTATAGTATTACATTATATGTTACACAAAACTAGGTATAGTGGTGCATACCTGTCATTTCAGCTACGTGAGGGGCTGAGGCAGGAGTATTACAAATTCAAGGCCAGCCTGAGCAACTTAGTAAGCCCCGTCTCAAAACAAAATGAAAGAGCTATTTATGTAGCTCAATGATAGAGTAGTTACCTACTCTAGAATGTGTGAGGCCCTGG
The DNA here is from genome assembly GCF_021218885.2 of Marmota monax. NCBI lineage: Eukaryota > Metazoa > Chordata > Mammalia > Rodentia > Sciuridae > Marmota > Marmota monax. The sequence goes on from NW_026693245.1 coordinate 11,792,568, forward strand.
GTTCAATACATAGTCTCTCTCTCTCTCTCTCTCTCTCACACACACACACACACACACACACACACACACGATAGGTAGGAAGATATTTCTTCTGAGAATCTCAGTTCTCAAAGTACCTTTAGAATAAGTGAAAGAATAACTGTATCTCATAGGATTTATATGTTTTTCATTCTTATAAGTAGGCAAAGCAATCTGCCTTCAGGAGACAACCAGTTTCTCAAAAGTGAATTTCTTTGTAGCAATTGTAGAGAAGTGTGAGCCAGATTCTTCCAGTTTATGGTGCAGGGTTTGCAACATTGGTATTAAGTGAAATCACAGGAAATCTACCCAAATTTGGTTTCCTCTTATGAACTCTAAAATATGATGATGAATTCTGTATCATGGCATTTGGACTTATTAGGAAAGAAAAGGAGAGACACTTGAATTTAGAGTCCAAGATAAAATAAACATGAGCTTCAGTGAATCTTAATAAGGCTAAGAGAAGAGATCTTTTGAAAGAGATTGAACACCTCTTGAGACTGTTTGTAAGTTAGAACTACATGACACTCAACTTACCGTGGAAAGAGCTCAGATAAAATGACTGATTCGCTAGTATTTTTGTCTCTTTTTCCCTCTTATAAACTCTCTTTCTATATCCTTCCCTCTGTCTGTGAAGAGACCTTCTTGTTCCTAAATTAATTAAACATGTGTCTGGAAATGGAGCAAATTGAATTTTCCTTGTTATTCTGCTTATGAAAGAAGTGTCTCTCTTCTTGTGATGGGGAGATAGGGCTGCATCTGACCCTGTGTTGCTCAATCTACCTCCTCTTGCTCTCACATTGCTCTGGATAGCTTTGCTGTTCATTTAGTCATGGGAGAGACTGGATACAACGTCTTCAGTGCTTCTAATATAAAAGTGTGATTGCCACATCTTAGTCTTTATTTGTCTGCTTTATTCATGGCAGTTTCCAATTTTTATTTGCTTGCTTTTGGCAGAAAAGAATCTTAAAACTCCCAGTTTTTTTTTTTTTTTTGGCCTCTTAACTTCAAATAAATTTAAAGAACATGACTATAATCTCATTTCTATATGAGAAAAAAATGTGACATTTTAGCAAGGTATAGCAAATATCCTATCCCTTGGTTATTTGCCATCTTACTCAAACAACAGTGGTTTATAGTCAACATCTTTTAAAAAATCATCCAAAAATCATATTTCACAGGAGTAATGTTTTCATAATTCTTTAAGACTTGAAAACTATAAACATGAAACATATTGATGCATATAATATTGCCTGTTGAAAGAAAAACAAAATTTAAAATGAAGGAGCAACTGAAAGTTACAATAGTTAACATGTATTGGTTTCTTCCTATATCTGAATTTCAGAGCTAACCAAGTCACTTGTGTTAACATGTTTATTTATTATAATTGTATCTCTTAAAAGCATCATTTTACAGTTGAGGAAATTGAAGTATAGAAAGTTAATTGATTTTCCCAAAGTCAAACAATTGGTAAGCAGTGGATGCAGAGGAATACCAGTTATCTAACTCTACAGTCTACCTGCTAACAGTTGCCTAGTGTTGGTCAAGCTGCCAGCATCAGAATGACCAAGAGCACTTGGAAAAAATACAAATTCCTAGATTCCACTGTAAAATCTACTGAGGAAAAACTCCTGAGAGTGCAGTACTATGTTAAATTCCAAATAGAATTTATAATTAAATTATAAATATAAATTCATTCAAGGAGAATGAATAGGTCTCCTAAAATGTCCCTGAAAATTAGAGGCAAGGGGACTCCCCACTCCATTTGTTCCTCCAGGCCAAGCTTGGAGCTATATCAGAATTCAAAACTTGGCTCTAAAAGGAAAGAAACCCCACCTTGCTTGGTCATGTTTCCAGCTGCATGTAGTCATCTTTAGGTACCTGGAAGCATCCCTTTGTCTTTCTATAAAGCATGATGGATCTGGACAAATCCAACCTTACATTCTTTCCCATCTGCCTGCCTCTCACATTTGTGAAATAACTCAGCAGGTTGAACATGTAGTCAGTGGCTTGAAACAGAGGGAAGAACACAAAGGGATCAGACCTTGACCTTATTAGCACAGCATGATCATCAAGCCTGACAAAATCCAGCCAGGGTATGCCCAGTTGGAGAAGTTTCCATCTTTCCTGTAGGAGAAAGATGAGTAGATGCCAGTGCATCTGCTCTCTGATTCTGCTATCAAGCTATTCAGGCAGCAGAGTCTGTTTACAGGGTAAGAAAAATACATTAGTCTGGCACACAAGCCCTAGAAGTACTTTTTTCACTGAATATGGGAATTTGAATTATAGTCAGAATACTAATGCCCTCTCAGGATTCTCATGCCAGCAGCCACGTTGTCAGTGAAATTTTAATGTGGGAAAAATGCTTTTAAAGACTGCCAGATTGTTTGGCAAATAATTTAAGTCTACTTGGTCTATTTGTAATGCAGTGATTTTTATAACTTTTTACTGTAAAAATTTTTGAAAAACCAGATTTTGCTTTATACATGGGTTTTATTTCCCTATCAATAATAATTTTATATTTCCTAACCAACCTTTCTTCTTAAATTTAAAATGTTAGCACATGGATGTTTTATGTACTATAGAGCATCTGTCTGCCTGTCAGTTTTCTCTTTTATACATAAATTTATATAAGTTCTTTCTCATTTGTGGCATTTTACTCTTATTTTCTGTTGACTTGGAAATAAAAAGGTTGATTAATTTGGAATGACTCCTTGAAATTTTTTTTTTTCTAACTTAGAAGAAAACTTGACCTTCAAAGAATGAATTCTATAGATGTTATTCTAGATTTAGATTGTGTCAAGTTTTAATGCATTTGACCTTTATCTCAGATGCTGTTTTCTGTTGAATTTCTGGTCAGGTTTTATCCTTCCCAAAAGCAAGATCCATTATAACATGTGGAAGGGTCCCTGAGTGCCACGACACTCACTTTCCCTTCTCTATCCTGCTCCTTCACATTCCCAAAAGGACAGCCCCTCCTTCACAGAGTAGAATCCATACCTCACAGACCAGTCCTTGAACCAGAATGTTTGCCTTTCTGGCCTCCCCAATCCGTATAGCCAATGATCAGGCCCTATTTCCCTCCAACATAATCCAGTTCTGTCTTAAATGAAAATGCATTTCTGCTGTATCAAAAATAACTTTAGGGGCTGGGGTTGTGGCTCAGTGGTAGAGCACTTGCCTAGCATGTGTGAGGCACTGGGTTCGATTCTCAACACATAAATAAATAAATAAAGTCCATTGACAACTAAAAAACATTTAAAAAATAACTTTAGGTCCTCAAAGTTGATAGAAAGTCACTCTTTGGACTTGAAGCTTACTGAAGCTCCCTTGAATTATTTTCCATGAGTGCACCTCTTAGTCTTTTCTTAATTATCTTTGTAGCTGGTTTCTGGTTCCCACCTCTGATTCCAGTTCCTCCAGTTATGAAATTGAGCACCAGTCTCATCTCTACACTTATGTCTCATCAGAACTGAATAGAAAACAGTACATTGCCTAAATAGTAATTGAAGCCATCCCTAGATGGTTTCAACAGAATCAACAACAATGGAGGCAAAAAGCCAGGGTTTGTTATCTGATTAGCTATGTGATCTTGAAGTCCCATTCGCAATTACCATTGATCTTAGGAGGCCATGGATGACTTTGTTTCTTGTAAAGTTTAATATTACACCATCTTATATGGAAATGTGAGGTCACAAAGTCACACATGAAATTGTCCCTGGTTGTCTGAGACCTCAGTTTGAGTGTCCCTGTTTCCAGAATGCCAGGCAAATTGCCTTAATATTTCCTACCGACTTAATTTATAAGATGGTACTGAGCAACTTAAAACTGCCTTAGGTGCTTAGGGTCTCCATGTGATTGTACATCATCTCATTACTTTTTTTTTTTTTTTTTTTTTTTGGTACCAGGGATTGAACCCAGGGACAATTTAATCACTGAGCCATATCTCCTACCCCTTTTTGTATTTCATTTAAAGACAGGACCTCACTAAGTTGCGTAGGGCCTCTGTAAGTTATTGAGGGGGGCTTTGAATTCACAATTCTCCTGCCTCAGCCTCCCTTGCTGCTGGGATTACAGGTATGCCCCACCATGCCCACTCATCTTGCTAAATTTTAAGACATTTTTAAGATGAAAACTTATTTTAACAGAAAGAAATAAGTTGGACCCACCTTGAGAAATGTATTTTGGAACCAGTCAAGAATCCATTCCACAGTGGACACTCTTTCCTAACAGCTGGTTTTTTCCTGTGCTCTTCCCAGAGTCAGATACTCACTTTATCTTCTCATTGCTCATAGCCAGCTACCTGCTCCATGTTTGCTCTCGGTGGAAGCATGAAATGAGACACTACATCAGCTTCTATTTCTTTACCTTCTAATTTCTGTGTTTTGATTTCCCATTATGTCTATGTTTTGGAGACCTCATTCATCAGACCTAACATTTATTTTTAAATGATTCTTATCAAGCAAAGTAGTTTGTGATATGGGAATCACTGATTTAATCTTGAAACACCTATGTAATTCATTAGGCTTTTGTTTCACTGAAGGTCAGACAATCATAAAAATAAGAATGTGCAGAAAATTTTAAAGAAATCAATAAGCATAACAAAGTGATTGCCAAGATAGAAATTTAATTGTGTGTTTCATCTTTAAATTTTTTTCTCTTTCGTAAGGATGGGGAAATAAATAAAATGCTGGTTGATCCTGAAGGACAAATATCTTTATTTTCTCTCCTCCCTTGGAGGTGGGTTGAGTAAGGAAAAATATACCAGTGATGAGTCCAGCTTTGGACTTAACATGCTTTCTATTGGGATCTGGAAGGCTAGATTCAATTCCTTACTCTCATTGATATGATCAATAATAACGATGCCTGTAGCATTCATAGTGTGCAGAGAATTTCTCTCACAGGGACTTGCCGTTCAACTCAGAATTAGGTATTGATTTCATTTTGGGAATCAGGAAACTTGAGCTCAGAGGTGTTTGGTGACATTTCTAAAGCCAGCCAGCACGTGGAACTCAGAGCCAGGGTAGAACCTCAGAGGATCCCCCGCCAAAGCCCTTGCTATTTCCTGCACACATTGCTGCTTTGAAAACATGGGAGTCTTATTGAGAACTTCGTATGCACAAGAAGTATTTATACATATCTCTTGTTTAATCCTAATAACCTTTAAATGTTGAAAATGTTATCACTATTTTAGCTAGAAAGTAAAACCTCAGAAGAGTTTAATTACTTTCCCAGGGTTATGTAGCTGGTACCAGGTTATAGATTATGTTTTTTTTTTTCTCTTCCACTCAGAATATGAATTCTGCTCTAGAATAAACAAAAATTTATTCTCACTACTGCCCTTTCTTCAGATACTATAGTGTGAAGGTGGGAGGGCAGTGATTATTCAGCCCTTTGTATAAAGGTGAATTTTCGGGTGCTTAATAAAATCTCTACAATACTTCAATGTTGTTCTGGTCCCTCTAATGTGAAAGAGTAAGGAAATGCACAAAGGATAGACATCATTCAGTCTTTTCATTTTCTGACCCATTTCTGTAGTCTTCCTTATCATCCCAATTGTAACTGCTGACTGCCTCCTCTCAGGCTTCCGGCTGATATCTGCCTATCCCTGGGAATCTGCACCAGCTGCATCTTTCCCTGGAGCTAAGTCCAGTTCACATTAACTTGTTCCCTGTTTTCTCTATCATATGAAGACAGCTGTAAGAATGCAATTGTTCAGGAGGACAGCACAGTACAAGGAAAATGATAGAGAATGAAGATAGAAGCCTATGCAACATTTTTAAGAGATGAACAGAAAGGGAACTTCCAAAAGTAACTGAAGAAGACAAGGCAAAGAAACTAAAGGATGGAGAAAGCCATGTCCTAGAAGAATGAATTTAAAGAAATAAGGGACTGTCATGTGTACCATGTTTCAGAAATGACAAGCAAATTAAAATTAAATCACTGAATATGATAGTGAGGAAGGAAATTGCTGATTACGTCAGCATAAACAATTTCAGTGGAGTATTGGAATGAAACACAGCTGGAATTGGTTGAAGAATATGGAGTTAGAAATAGTGAAATTGGAAAATATCAAAAGCATATATGTGGAATCAGTGTTAAAGAACCAAATAATGGCATCAGAATCTAGAGCCAAAGTGATTTTATATATATATATATATATATATATATATATAAAATTAATAATATATATTATTAAGCTTAGTTAGTAAGGTGAATATTGAGGAATTTAGGTTATATACATATATACACACATATATGAATGAAAAGACTGATGTTTATCCTCTTGTACGTCTATACATACATGCACACACACACACACACATATATATACACACACACATATATATATATATATATATATATATATATATATATGTAAAACCTAAATTCCTCAATAGTCAGCTTAATATTCAGAATAATGACTAGATTTTGAATGTGTGCAGAAAGCTGAGTTTTGGTATGGCCCATGTCACTTTCCAGTCCTGTGACTTAGAACTGGTACCATATTTCTTTAGTTCTTATTCATTGTGTGTGAAATGGTCTAACCCTCAGAATGGGTAGGTGAAATGATACACTTGATTGTGCTTTGAAATGTGTGAAGCCCTGCTTAAATCTACAGTCTTCATGTTGCAATGCTTCATTGGTGGTCGGTTTGGTGAAAAGCTTAAACCCTCTTAGGTTTAAGTATAAGTTAGCATTACTTCAATATTTTCAGTCGTGTTCTGCCTGGTGGCCATGTCCATCTCCAAACCAGAATCTGAAGAAATCCCATCACTTTCCGGTCACTATTTTTTTTTTAAATGTCTCTTATTTTAAAAAAAAGTTCAGGCAGGGCATAGAGGATTTTTAGGACTGTGAGACTGTATGGTGATGTAATGGTGCACATGTGTCATTACAGACATGTCCAAACCCAGAGGATGTATAATATCACGATAAATTCTTACGAAAACCACAGACTTTGGGTGATAATGCAGTGTTGTTACAGTTTCATCCACTGAAGCTATTGTACCACTCTGGTGGGAAATGTTAATAATGGGGGAATTATATTTGTGTGGGAGAAGGGATATAAGAGAAATCACTATACTTCTGCTCAGTTTTACTCTCAGCCTAAAACTGCTTTAAAATGTAAAGTCTGTTATTTAAAAACAAAACCAAAGGCTCAAGACCAATGTGCCTAATTTGAAATGCCCTTGTCATATCCAATTTTACACTCATATCCCTTACTGTAAATCTGGCTACATTCCCAGATACTGCTCATGCAATAAAGAGTTTGATCCACCCTTTCACCCTTTCTGCTTTTCTTTTTTCTGTTTCTTGCTCTTTCAATATGAGGGATAGAAGGAGTGTAGGGAGATAAAGAGAGAGGAGGTGACTCTACTTAGGTAGACATGCAGTTGTAAGTCTCTCTTGGCTTCTTCAGGGAAGCCTTTCCTCCAGCTCGTAGTTTCTGACAAGCATCTGATGGTGGTTTCCTTGTGTAAAATCTTTTGGGAGCCCAGCAGTTCCCTTCCTCCTACAACACATGACTTGGAAGACTAACCTTCACCTCCCTCTTGCCCTTATTAGTATACCTCATAGCTTCCCACACCTCATCTTAGAGACAGTTCTCTTGGAGGTGAATGAATGGCAAAATGTCTCAACTATAGCTACTTCCTGTGTTGTTTATTGATCCATGGGAAACTCACATAACCTAGCCATCATGCTAACCGGGGAATTCAGGCCTCTCCACTGCTTCCCCTACTCAGCCCTGCTCTCTCTGTCCAGGTAGCAAACACTCCTGTACAAATGGGATGAACAATTTTACTGCTTAAGCAGACACTTCTCACCAGTCAGCTGGCTCATGGCTGTGTGAGTGAAAGCGGTCATCTCTTTGTAAGGGGTCTACTTTGAATCTTACTTGCCAATTTCTAGAACAACTCTAAAAATTCCACTCAAAAGCCTGTTATCCTTGAAAGTATAGCACTTTTGATAAGATGTGTGCATTTCCATTGTGTTCTGCAAAGAAAAAAAAAAATCCATCACCAACCCTGACTATAAATTCTAAATTGCTTACATTTAATATTTATGCCCCAGATTTTGAAAAAAGTTGAGCATAATCAAAATCCCACTGGCAAGAAATAGGTCAAAAAGATTAATTAGAAAGAAAGCAGAAACGATGACTTGCCCTGCCTTTGTGTTAAACATTATTAGAAAACAAGCACTTAAATAAAATGAGTGGAAATGCCTTTATGTGGTTTGCTTATAAATTTTATTAAGGTCATAAAGAGAGTTCATCTGAGTGTTTAAGTAGTATTTACTGAACAGTGTCTCCAACTTTCATGAGCAAAACATACAATTGGTAGATATGTCAGAGTATTACTGACAGTGGAGTCAAAGGCACCCTATAAAAGAGCTATATATGGCTTCTCCTCTCTGCTAGGAAAGATGAATTGCCATGGTAACACTGCCATGAAATAATAGGTCAAATTTTATCCTTCTGCCTTGGGCTGATTTTATTAGGTTTTACTTAGAAGTGGATGCCATTGTAAAATGGAGGTTTTGGTATTTCAAAGCTAAACATCATGACAAGGAAAATCTGATCAATAAAATCTTGCTGGTGTGAAGAAGATGGATAAAGGACAATAGGTAGGGAGAACTCTTTAATTGATCCAAGAACTGTTTAGAAGCTGGTTTATTAATGTTCTCTTCCGAAATGTGGGCTTGTTTTACAGATGCTTGTATAACAAAATGTGTGTAAATGAATTCGCATTGGCTGTTTGCACAAGATCAGTAGGGAAAAGTGCTTTGTAAATTTTGTTTTAAAGGAGGATTAACTGCTATAAGGGAAAAAAATTCTTATTTCATTCCAAAAATAAATACGCAAAATGAAATCATAAAATATTTAAGCTTCCTATGTTGCTTCCTATTTTTATAAGACTAAATTTAATGCTGCTTTATGCCTATTTATGGAAATAAAAAAAATAAATAGAACTTGAGGGAAATTACATCATACAAAAGAAATGATGTATAACAATCAACATTTTATTGTTTATATTTTGAGGGAATTTTGTCTCACTAACCATGATTTTAAATGTTTTTTTGAAACAGTATCTCAATCATATGAAGATGAAATTTCAACCTAAGCTAATGTATAATTTTTGTTCCATCAAGCAATACTGTTCTGTCATTCTAATAAGAATGACATTAGAAGAACATGTATTAGAATAGATATAGATACATCAATCAATAGATAGATAATCTAGCTTTTAAAAAAACAAGGTATATCACACCACATTTTAAACACAACTTTACCTAACTGGGAGTATTATAATTTAGCATTATCTTTCCTGATTTCACAATGAGACTAAACTTCTCTCTAAGACTGCTTATAATTTTCCATATTTGTGTTTCTGTAGCATAGTAAGAGATGTATGGATAGCTATGAAATTTGTATTGTTTCAACCTGATCCTGAAGATTGCAGACTGGGTATAGTGACTGCTATAATGAAGCACCTCAAACCGAATGACTTAAAATAGCAGAAATTTGACCAGGTATGATGATGGTGCATGCTTGTAATCCCAGCTACTAGGAAGGCTGAGATGGGAGGATTGGAAATTCAAGGCAAGCCAGGGCAACTTAGCAAATTTTTTTCAAATGTTTTTACAAAAGTAAAAAGGTTCTGGAGATTTATTTATTTTAGTGGTAGAGTCTTGCCTAGCATGTTCAACACCCAGTACCAGAAGACAGACAGACAGACAGACAGACACACACACACACACATACACACCAGATTTTTTTTTTTTTTTTTTTTTGTCTCACAGCTCTGGAAGATAGAAATCTTAAATTAAGGTGTCAGCAGAGTCTTGCTGTCTCTGTCCACGCCGCTCTTCTAGTCTGTGGTGCTATGGTAGAACTTACATAGGAACTACTGGCATGGTCTTACAGAAGCAGTCTCTGCCTTTGCTATTCCATGGCCTTCTCTGGGCTTCCTCTGACTATGTTCTATTTTTTTATGAAGACATTAGTCATAGGATGAGGACCCACCTTAATCTGGTATGACCTCACTTGAACTTGATTGCATTTGCAAAGACCCTTTTCCCAAATAAGGTCACATTCAGTTTGGAGGTGAGACCTTAAACATACCTCTTTGGGAAACATAATGCAACCCATAATACTAACCACGAATTAGAGGCCTCATCTTGGGTACAATTGTCTCCAATACAATATTAAGTTGCTGTTTTGTCTGGTTCTTTAGAAACATTTCTTCACAACGTTAATCCTTTGTGGAAATGTAGGAAATATGATGTTATGATTAATAAAATTCTTTAAGGAGTAGAATTTTTAAACATACAATATATGCCTAAAAGAGATAAAATAAGTTTATCATGTTCCTGCCATGGTCCCTAATGAGTAATAACTTTCCTAGATGTTTGTTGAATGCATAAATGAATAAATCAGAATTAATATTAAACTCTACTTAGCATAATTTAATTTTTCTTTGATAATTCCAAACAATTTCTTCAGGTAAAATGTAGCAAAGTACTAGTTAAGAACTAACCACTTGCTTGTACTCTGAATGACCACTTATTGTACCTCACATCTTTCTGTCCAAAGAAACTCAATAGTGAAAGTGTTTTCTGTCTTGGGTTACAGCCCTCTATTTCTATTGACTCCCCAATTTATTACATATTATTTTCTTTAGCTTAATTTAAATTACTTTATTGATTGATGAACAACAAGGTTTCTCCACCTAGAAAATTACCTGTTTAAACATGCACCAGGATTTTCTGTCCTTCAATCTATTTTTATCGTTCTCGACAGTCACTGAGTGTATTTTGATTTCGGTGATATTATTTGAGTAATGGCTCTTTCCATTTCCCTTTAATGCAATACACAAATAATTAAAATCTAAAACAAGAAACAAATTACAATATAACTCATACATTACACATGAAAGCAATTCCCTCAATCTTAAAACTGTGTATTATCTCTGCATGACGTCAGAAGGGTTTGAGAATGGAACTTTAAAAAGTTCCATTGAGGAAGACATTTGAAGGCAAAGACAAAAACATAAATGCCAAAACTTTAATTGAAAAAGTTCCTGGCTACTATTTATCAAGCTCTACTGTTTTCCATTTTACAGTTCTTTTCCTGACACATATTCAATTATTTGCTAATCAAACCTACCCTTAAAGCCAAAAATTTCTCCTGAAAACATGATTTGGATATCAAAATATTTAAACTAACTAAAGTGAGTTTATTTTTCTTTAAAAAGAGGGAAAAGAAAGCTATCACTCATGGAAGAAAAATTTAATCTTTTAGTCACATTTATTTCACTCATTTTCTCTGTAAAAGATTTCCAGTTGTGTTTTTCAATCATTATATGCTTGTATTGATAGAAAATCAGCAGGTATCACCACCAGTTATTATAGTCATCTGCGGAGAGAAGCTAGGCAAGCCAGTGCTTGGAGCCAGTCTCCTGAGCACAATGAGAAGAGGCAGATTCTAATCAGTTATCTTCTGACACTGTTCCCGTTGAGTTATATCAGTGGCACTTGACATTATAAAATGTCCTTTTCTTTCAAATATAACCTTCTGTCCTCATTAGTAAATGTCAAATGTAATGAAGTGTTTTTCTGACTTATTTTCTTCCTGATATAATGGAAGAAAATACTAATGAGTTTGTAATCCAGAAATTGTTTTTAGAATCCCAAACCAATAGAGTCAACTTGATGTCTGTTTATTAGATTAGTTTTATTCTTTATATTTTCATTTAATTTGGAAGGAATTTTCCCCCTTATGTTTCTTATTACCTTTTCCCTACTTGGTATAATTTCTTATTCTCCCTGAGAGAAGTAGGTGACAAATACCTCCAATTAGATTGTGTTTCTGAGTTCAAATCAGAATGATGTTGATGATCAGGCCTCTTGCTGTGAGCTAAGTACTTTCTAAAAGCTTGTATATATTTTTCTTGAAAGCTGTTCCCTTATTTAGCCCTCCCCACCTTTTTTAAATTTTGATGTAATAGCTGACCAACCCTGTGGTTTCTAGCAGCTTCCCATAACATTTCAATCACAATATAATGGAGCCTTGATTTCTTTCTGCTTTCTCAAAGATTAAACACACCCACAATGTGATATTGATACATTTTGTAACATTAGAAGAAGTTTCTTTACTGTCACAATAAAGTCAACATCTTATGAAAAGGGGACACCCTGGAAAAGGTCAGGAAGAAAGCAAGCAAGCCAGTTTTCCAACACAATATTATTCAGTGTCTGTGTTTGAAAACATGCTTGACAGGAAGGGTCTAGGTCACCTTTAGCAGTGTCTGCAGTGCATTAGCTGTGTCCTTTATTGATAAATCAGTGGAAAGCTGTTTGTGTAGAGAAGGCAGTAGGCATGGAGACTGTGCCCCTGTTACTCAGTCAATGACCAGAAGATATTCGACCAAGAGGAAAGCCATTTAAAGTTACTTCACAGGAGGTGAAATTAGAAAAAAAAAATTACAAAAATAAGAAGATTATATTTATAGATAATATGTTCTGGAAAATAGTAAGCCAAGCCAAATGTGGGGAAATTTTTAAGTAGACTGACTGGTTTATAAGGGATTCTGCTCCCTAGAAAAGAAAAACATTGAAAAATCTCTTGATTATACCTGGTTTTTTGAAATGCAGCCTTTGGGAATTTGGTTTTGGTATTTTATCCACATTCTCTTTTTCAGTAAAGTAAATATGCTGTTAACCAGATTAAATTTAATGAATACAAATATCCAGATAATCATGACTGAAAACATCCAGATAAGCTTAATATCAGCTTCTTTCTGCCTTGTGTTTGGCCCAATTATTCCAAATGGAGTATGTCATCTCTACCATCTGTATTTTCATCTTTATTATTTGTAAAACAGTAAGCAAAGTACAATAAAATATTCAAATAATTGCCAGGTAATTTCTATTGTATTGGAATGTAATTTGGATGCATTTCATTTCTACTATTATGGTAGATACAGGACTATCACCACAGCTTATTATCATGGGGCCATGGGCTTTATTTTAATGAATTCTATTTACTAATTACCATTTATGTGACTGTTCATAAATAATTTTTACATTAGAATATTTAATATTTCTCCTTGGATTCTGACACCACTTTACATATTAAAGATCTTAACCTTTGCTGTCTCTGAAATAATACAAACCTATTTCTCAATTTATCATTTGATTTACTGTCACCTCAATTTTATAATGTTATGCATTTTCAAATGTTATAACATTTTTTATATTCAAGAATTTTTAAGTACTGAAATCTATCTTTTCTTTTTATGTTCTGCCATTGGAAGTATGTTCCAAAAGATCTTCCCCACTAATTTTGCTTTGTTTCTGCTATTTTGGTAGAGTGATTTGTTCTCATCCTACTTTTGAAACCTTGTTTTTCTTTAATACTGTGTAACAAAAATCTTAACATTAGCCCAGACTTATTCTTGTTCCAAGAGTAGAATATAATTATTGTTGGCTTCATGGAAATCTACACTGATGGCTAATTTTGAGTCCCATTTCATACCCCATATTCTCTATAATCATTCACTGGTCCTCAACATCCTTGATCATCTTTTTCTAAACTTACAGAGTCTAATAGGATATGTCACACATGTGAGAAGTAGTGAATGGTTATGCGTTTTGCCCTTTTGCCATGGTGGGTTGGAAGCAGCCAAGCAGGAGGGTGACTGTGGGGAAGCAGCCCCATATCCAACGTGAGCAGCTACCAATAATGACTCTATTAGACTTACTTCATTCTGATGGTAAATATTAGCTCTCCCTTCAAGGCCTGTTAGATCTTAGAGGGAGCTGGAATCCGCTTTGCATACAGAAGAGACTTCTTGGGAATAAGGGGAGAAAGAGGATACAGGCTGACATCAGAAAGAAAGATAACATTTTGTCCAAAATGGTAAACACCTAGAGAACAAGGAAAGAGAAGTTAGACCTGAGTCTCCAGGGGAAGTGACAAAGGGGAAAACCAAAGAGCATTCAGATTCTGAATGATATCTCAGATTCTGAGAGAATAAAGAGGCGAGAGTTGATTGAATTGAGGAGACATTTCTTCAGCTACAGTATATGTGATATATAACGGCCATTTTCATAACATGTCTGCCTCTGATTCCAAGATATAAATGTTACAACTCTCTTGTCGGCATGCAACCCCTGTATGTGCAAGCTGCTCTCTTTTATCTTGGGTTAGCCAGCCTCCCCACATCTCAGGAATGACAGCCAGTACTTGCCATTTATTAACCACTGTTTGTGTAGGAACCACTATACATGAATTAGTTCCTGTAACCTTGACTTGCGTTCTAAAACTTAGAGAGGTTCAGTTTATAGAGGTTCAGAAACTTGATCATGTTTCCTTAGCTATCTAATGCAAGTGCAGGAACTCAAACTCAGCTGTCTGACTCAAAATCCACTCACAGCATGTATTTTTATTCTCATTTTATTGTTGAATAATGTCAGCACAGATATTTTTATAAATTTCCTTTTTTTCTGAACAGTGGCTTGCATTAGTGTACAGACAATAAACAACATAGGAAGGATCTAATATATTCCTCTGGTTTTAAACTAAAGATCCACAAATTTTAGACATGTATAGTTTCCATTTTTATTTCCTATAGTTAGATACTGCTTAATGGAAATGAACATATGAAGTAGACACCTTGAGCTACATCTTTCCCCAAAAAAGAATTTTTCAGAGTATTGCCTAGTTGTCATGAAAATCTTAAGGAAAAACAAGACTGTAAAAACAGTTTTACATTGTATATACATTTCTGATTCTCTGTTATGATGGTTTGTGAAACTATTAATCATTTCCAAAAACTATCTTGCCTTATTTCTGAGACATTCTCATTGTTTCTTTTTTTTTTTCTTCTTTTTTTTTTTTTTAGGATACAGCTGGCCAGGAAAGATACAGGACTATCACCACAGCTTATTATCGTGGGGCCATGGGCTTTATTTTAATGTATGACATCACAAATGAAGAGTCCTTCAATGCAGTGCAAGATTGGTAAGTTAGAGCAAATATTGCCATTACTAATAAGAGTGGTTTACCATTCAGTTCTCTCTTCCTGCCCAAAGCAATGACCACACTGCAATGCAATAAGTGTGTTTATTATACACTGCAATCCCAATGTGCTTTATAAGACAGAGAAATGATGGTTGTGCTCAGAACCATTATCAAGAGATTGGTAAGAAGTCATTTTAGTGATTTTTCTTCCTTTTTGTTCATTTCAGGGCTTCACACCCTGTCATACATATTTCTGTGGAGACTAGTGCAGTGCTTTTGTTTTAAAAAATAAGTAATGGCTTGGAAATTTGCAGTTAGAAAATAGGGATCTATAAACAGTGGCCCTCAGGCCAAATCTGGCTCACCATTAGCTCTGTAAATAAAGTTTTATTGAAACACAGCCAGGCTCATTTGTTTATTGTCTATGATGCAACAGCAGAGTGAAGTAGCTGCAACAGAAATCATATGGCATGTGAAGCCTACAGCACTTTCTATCTGGCCATTTACAGAAAAAGTTTGCCAACTTGTTGTCTAGAAGATTTTTAATTAGGTTATTCATACTGAAAAGTTTCAAAGGACCGAGGTAAAGGGAAAGGCAAAATCTAAACCTTCTCTGATTCATGGATGTGTCTAGCCTGATAATACTCTGTCCTCAGTGAATGTGATTTACCGTGGGGGTTTCTAAAACAGCTACAAATTCCTTTACCCTGTCCCAGCAGCCCCTCAGGAGGGGACAGAGTAGCCAAGGAGAATGAATGATATTTAATTCCTGCATCATAGATGAAAAGGGCTGTTTTTCTCTGGAAAGAGCCAGAGTCTAACTCAGGCTTTGTGTGCTACTAGATGGGAAAATGGAGCTCTCACTGGTTATGACCAGGACTGAGGAAACTGACTCTACATTTTGACTGTAAATAGTCACAGTTCATCTTATGTAAGGGGCATTAGATGGGCAATGAACAAGCAAAACAAACAGTTTTCCTGCTTTGTAGTTGTTTTTGTTTTCTCTGATGATATTATCTAAAATGATTTTTTTGTACATACTTATCAGCTCAGTAGGGTCAGATGTTATTACAAACTTCAATTTGCTTTAGGTTATTTATTTTAAATGCTAATTTTTCATCTGAGAAGGCACATCTTTCTTATTTATACATACACTTTCACAATTAAAATGTGTGGAATAATACCACTGACAATAAAAAATTAAAAAAAAGAATTGCAGTTATAAATTGAAAAAAAAACAAGATTAGGATCTATATGAAAAATAATTATATTGCACTGGGGGACATGTAAGAACACTTAAAGTTCTTTATTGTAGACTGAATATTGTAAAAATGTTAGTTCTCCTCAAATTAATGCAGGAATTCAAGACAATTCCAATTCCAAACCAGCACATTTGGTACAAAATGGAATGAAATAGAAATTTTAAAGATATACACAAATCTACATGGGAATTTAGTTTCTGATTAAAGTAATATTCAAATTAGTGCCAGAAAGGATTGTTCACTGAATGGTGTTATGGTATCTAGGTAATTGCTGTGCAAAACTGGGACACATGTATGTCATGCCAAATGGCAGTTTTAACCATGAGAGTCTCACTGCTGGAAGTTGTTGAGACCCCATGCTCTCAGGCAGGAGATGTTCACGAATGAAGTTTCAGATTTCAAGGTTCCAAACTCTGTTTGCACCCATAGTTTTTCTTGCCCTATTATTTCAATGAATGTTATTTGACCATATATGGAAGGAGACATTGATCTCATTAAAACCAAAGGGCAATAACATCAGGAGACATGCCACTAATAACCTTGACTCTAGCATCAGAGGAAATATGGAAGTGCTCAGCCTCCTCCTGCCTCCACATGCCTTGCCCTCTGCAATCCAACAATCCAACTTTACCGTGCATCCTTGCTCTTACCTCCTCACATGCCAGCAGTCCAACCTTCCCCATCTCAGTCTTCTTACACCTCACATTCTCTATTTAACCCTATTTTACTCCCCTTTTCCTTTTGAAGCTCTGTTCCCTATCTTTTGAAAGATACATTTTCTAGATTATTCTTGTCTCTCTGTGACCATTCCTCTTTCTTCTTCCAGATTGCACCTCTTCTTCTCTTCAGCTGAGAATAAATGAGTCCCCATAAGTTTCTTCATGCGTGTGTTCTCTGTGTCCTTGACCGACTTATCCATTCTTACAACTTCCTTCATTCATCACATGTTTGGTGGTTCCCAAATATAAATTTCTGGCCTCAGTCCATGTGATAACTGCTGTGCTGCATTTCCAGTTACCCAAAATATTTCTCCACGTGGACATCCTGCCAGTGCTCAAAATCATTATCTTCACCTGAAACCGCTCACTTTCCTGACATCATTATTTATGTTCATTACAACCAAGTATTTCATACTCAGGGTTTACCATGAATCTAGCTCTAACTTTCAATCATCTCAGTCTAGGGTCAGGTCATGCATGCTGAATTTTTTCTTATTTCATTTTTGAACCTACTCCTGCCTTTCCATTTTTTTTTTTTTTGACTATCCTTGTTCAATGTCTTACTTTCTTTTGCTTCTCATCTCATTAGAACCTTCTAACTGACCTTTCTTGCTTTAGATTTTTTTTTTTGTCCCAATCCATTCTATCCCACTTCTGGTGTAAGATTATTTCAAAATAACACAATCCTAAAGATCATGGAAGACCCCTATCCAAAAGTCACGACTCAACTTGCCTCCTAAAGTAATTAAAAATTTCCCTGCCCCATTTCAGATATACCACATCATGATGCCACTATATACGCATAACTTTCTTTCTCACTATTTCAGAGGCAAAGGGAAACATTCATTGTTTCTGGAACCCAGCCCATACTTTCCAGTTTTTATACTTTTTTCTTTTATGCCACCCTTGGCTTTGCATATATTTTTCTGCAAACTTGTACTCCACTTATCCCCAGATGAAAAGATTTTTCTAAAGTCAACAAAGCCCATCATATAAGCCTGCATTTACCTACTCATTTTTTTTTCATCCACAGTTGTCTGATCATTAGTTTATTAGTTTTTTAAAAAAATTTGTTCAGCAAACATTTATTGAGCACCTATTCTTTGAGAGCCAGTCTGCTAGACATCATGTTTAGAAGCTATGCCAACATTTGCTATCTCAGTTAGTGGATCTACCATCATCCCATTATCTAACATAGAAATTTGAGTCAAGTCTGATTTCTCCCTTTCACCCATCCCCTTTCACTAACCACAAGATCCTATCACTTTGGCTTTTTCAGTGCCTCTCGAATCTATTCCTCTCCTTTCTTCCTAGTGCCACTGTCCTAATCCAGACTGTCACATAGGAACTTTTCTTTTTTAAAAATATTTTGGGTACATTTTAATTATACATAATAGTAGGATTCATTGTGATATATTTGTACATTCACATGACATAATTTGATCAATTTCATTCCCCATTGCCTTTGCTTTCCGTCCTTTACTCTACTGGTCTCATTTTTTATTTTGAGACAGGGACTTGTGAAGTTGCCCAGGCTGGCATGAAACTTGCAATCCTCTGCCTCAGCCTCCAAAGTAGCTGGGAAAGTCAGATACCACTGTGCCTGGCACATTTAGGAACTTTCTATCTTGTCTCCTCCTTTCCTTTTATTTTAAGAATAAATTTAGTAATGTCCTGTCAGTGCTTATGGGAGCATATGTGAATCACTATACCCAGACTCCACGCTAACCTACTAAGCCACATTTCCCATGGCAAATATGGGTATATTTTCAAAGCTTCACAAGTGACTCTGAAACTCATTTCTGACCAAGACCATTGGTTTAGAATGAGATACAAACTGTCCATGACGGATAATGTACTTCCACATAGCTATTTCATTGGCATCATTTCCTACCACTCCCTGCCATTGGATCTTGGTTTCAGCCAGATAGACTTTTCCTTCTTAGTTTATTTACCAAAATAAAAAATGAAAAAAAAAGAGGACATATATTGAAGAAGAAACCTTGTTTCTTCCTTCCTCTTCCTGGAATATCTTCTTGTTACCATTTCAAATTTCTCTTCACCTAGTAAACTCAGCTCAAATTGGTGAAACCTTAAGGACCACTTAACTCCATAGCACTTTTATGGAATTTTAAAGTACGTGGCCACCTCTTTTGCTACATCCATCTTTGTTCACAATGTCCACATCCTTATCTCTGTGTCCATGCTAAGCTAGCACCTTCTGCAGACCAATAAAGAACCTAGTAGATGCCATTGTTTCTTGATTACAATTTGTCTTGTGTATTGGATTTTAAGTTCATTAATCTTTTCTCCCCATATTGAATACAGTACAATACAATATATCAATATATGTGCTCTTTTTTTCATTTTTTATTTTGGTAAAATACTCATAACATAAAGTTTACTGTCTTAACCATTTGGTGTGTCTAATTGAGTGGTATTAAATACATTCATACAATATAGCCATCACTACTGTCCAACTCCAAAACCCTTTTTATCTTGCAAAGCTGATATATATATATATATATATATATATATATATATTATATATAATATATATAGCATATTAATAGTACCCATTAATAGTATATTAATAGTAGCCACTAAACAGTAACTTCACATTCCCTTCTCCCCCTCGCTCCTGATTCTGTTTTCTGTCTCTATGATTTTGACTCATAAAAGTAGAATCATACAGTATTTTTCTTTTTGTGACTGGCTTATTTCAGTTCTTTCATGGTCCTTAAGGTTTCACCAATTTTGTAGCATATGTCAGACTTTCTTTCCCTTTTAAGAATGAAGAATGTTCTAGAGTATGTATATACTATATTAATGAATATATATATATATATATATATATATATATATATATAAAATACATTCATACTATACAGCCATCACTACCGTCCAACTCCAAAACCCTTTTTATCTTGCAAAGCTGATATATATATATATATATATATATATATATATATATAGCATATTAATAATATATTGATATATTAATATTACCCATTAATAGTATATTAATAGTAGCCACTAAACTATATATACATACATATTATATATAATATATATATATACACACTATATTTTCAAAGAATATACAAGGAACTATAGAGAATTTCATTCTTACCTAATTTCACAAAAGAAAATATGGAAATTAGTTCAGACTGACATAGTTAGGAATTCAGAGTTCTATTCTTCCTCTCAACAGAAGATTTAAGTTTGTTTGTATTGCTGCTATGACACTAATTATATTCATCTTTTGCTTTTCCTGAGTATATACTCGAGTTAAGCCCCTATTAAACTATAAACTACTTGTAGGGAAAGACATTCTTACTTGTTGTATTCCCTAATAAACATAATAACTAGCACAAAAATTGATATTTTAAAAATTATTGTAAATTAAAGACAAATTATTAAAAAAACCCCACAATTCATCAAGAACCTTGGGACATGTTTAAGGAATAAGAACAGACTTATATAGTTTAATAAAATACAGTGGGGGAAACATCCAATGCGGCAACTTGAACTTGCTTTATCTGATGGTATTATTGAGAGGTTGGGGCAGGAGTGTGGGGGTTGCTAATATTCAGGGGTGTCCTCTATAACAGGACTAAGGTATTCGCAGACAAATAAGAACAAAGGGGCACATTCTTTAAATTACTGGTCTCCAAGTGCTGATTTTTACGGTTGAAAAAAAATGCAGAAAAATATATATAGCAAAAAGAAAAAAAATTAAATACAGCTGATTTGCATCTGATTTTTCAGGTACTCTTCCTAAAAAAATAAATAAATAAAAATGCACTTCAGTGATACACAAGTAAAAAGAAAACATGTTTGTTACTTCAACAAAATCTTTAAACTATCTAACTACAGGGAGAATTAGATAGTGTTACATTTCTTAAAATTTTATTACACAAAAGCCCTGTTCTGTTTAGGAGAAGACAATTAGAGAGATTTTGAGAGAATACCAGCAGCTAACAGATTGTTTGGGGAAAAAAAAATGGAGCTTCTTTATTTTTGAAGATACATTTGACTACGCTTTGAAGTTTCCAAAGTGATTTATTTGTCTTTAATTTGGTCAGAGTCCCTAGTTGTGTAAAATTAATACAAAATTAAGCTCAATGTGAACTAATCCATAAATTTATCCAGAATCTATGGAGTTTCAAAAAAGAATGAGAGAAACTAAACACAAAAGATGGGTTTAACAACATGGTTAATGGAACAAGAGTAAAAAGTAACTCCCCAGAATCAGGAATGAATCCTCATTTAGCCATGTTCCCTAGGAACAGGAGGAAAAAGCTTATGTACTGATACTTTATTGGGAAGTACAGTGCCGGGAAGCAAAAGGTACCTGGGTGGCCATTCATACTGGAAACTGCACCCAGGCTTATGGTGCTCTTCAGATTTTCCCATATGCTGATCTGCCAGATCTCCATTTTCTCCAGGGGAGAAGACTGCAGGGAGTTTTAGAGGCAAGAGTAGCAATCTGATGGCTATCTGGTCTTGGGAGAAACAGAGGATACCCCTTTTGTGAGAACCAAGCCAAGCATTCTCTGCTTGGAATCTTCTGGTAGGATTTATTAAAGAAATAAATTAATGAATTATTCATTAGAGAAACCAGTCCTGAATAGGTTATATAGTTACAAAAAACAAAAATGACATCACCATTGAAAATCCCCCCACTCTGAAGATTCCCCCCCCACCCAGAGGACCTGTGGCCAGAGAGTTTACAGGGTCTCAGTAGGAACATGATCTAATATATGGAATTTGGATAAGTTGTCTGGGTTTTTTCTAAAAGTGCAGCACTGTGACTCAAAATGTCTACACACGTTGCAGTGCATTTTAATTTTATTTAAAAATCTTCCCCATCCATGAGTTGAACATCCTTTTGTTCTAAACACAGCAGGGCCACAGGCTGCTGTGTTTCTTGTTGGAGAATGTTATTGGCTTATCCGCCGCCCCTCCTCCTTATTTATTTACATTCTGCTTTTTATGACACAGTGAAGAACTATAAATATCAGGTTTTTTTGTTTTTTTTTTTTTTTTTTTTAGGCAGAAAATCTGGTGAGCAGATTGATATCCACCAGACTGAGGATAAAAGTCTAACACTATCTTCCCACTAATTTTAAATAATTCATTTCTATGACATCCAGGGTACCATTGCAGATGTGCTGGAACCAGAATGAAATTTCACCTTCAAACATTCTCTTCCTCAGCTGTTTCTCTTTCCTTTCCCCTCCAAAAATGTATAGAACCCTTAATCTCACTTTAAACAGGAAAGAATTTTGACCTGATAGTAACTAAGATATGAGGAGCAGTTGCTAAGCTTGTCAGGGTTCGTCATCTCCTCCAAGGCTCCTACCAACTTTTAAATCAGTTTTGTCACAGCTCAGAGGGGAAGTGGTGTGATTAGGTAGGATGTCAGAACCCAGAATCTCACCACCACCCACCCGGGATCTCGGTTTCTTGTCTTTCCCTGGATGTTGAAGTCATCAGTGTTTCTTATTGTGGGTCTGACCCAGCCATCAAATATTTTTCCTATGCAGGTGACTCAACTTAAACCCGTGTTTTATTTAGAAGCTAGATAGACCCTATTTCACAGTTCCTTCAAAAACAAAACACCCTGTTTCCTCTGTTGTCTCTTCCATATTAATAAATAATAGCACCCAAAACTTTGGAGATTATCTTCACTCCTCATTTTCTTGAACCCCACATCCAGGATTCCCCAAAATACTGTCATATCTTAGATCTAATATAAAAAATATACAGCCTAGTGTCTTTATTCATGGCAGTTATGACCTATTAAGTCACTGTAGACACTGAGTTAGTGAATACCAAGCCATGTTCCTTAATGTAACACAAGCCTCTGGTCCCACATTTTGCTGATTATTACATAACCATGTTTTGTATGTGTTTCTGCTAAAAGACACTTTATTTAACACAATGCTGATTTGTTAACATTGAACTCATGACAAAAGTGCTATGGCTCATACCTAGAGGAAGCTTATCCTATACACTTATTTCATCCATGAGACACATCACAGCCACCTTGTACGCAGAAGACCAACTAGCACTTATCACTGTGCTTAGGGCCCATTTTACATAGTGCCAACAAACAAAAAAGCACAGAAAATGTGAAAAGTATAGCACTAAACAGACTGTAAAAAGGGTACCTGTTTGTGGTATGAAATCTGAAACCGGAAGACAGGTGGCCCTGTTCAGTCTCAGCCAGGAACATGCACAGTGACTCAGGTATTTCACTACATTGAGCACATCTGTAGCTATCTCAGAAAGTACCATGAGTATTGGCTTTGAGGTTATAAATGCATTTTAGCAAACAGCTGAAGTTACAAATATAGACTCCACAAGTATTGAGGCCCAACTGTGTTTTCGGAATCCTACTGCTTACCACCATTCCCACTGTGTATGATTTTGCTAGAGCTGTTGTAACACAGTACCACAAAGTGGGCAGCTTAAATAATAAAAATGTATTGTCTCGCAGTTCTAAAAGCTAGAAATCCTGTATCAGTGTCCACAAAACTGATTCTTTCCCAGCTGTGAGAAGAAGAATTTGTCCCATACCTGCCTTGTAGCTTCCGGTGGTCTCAGGCAATCTTTGGCCTGCAGGTGGCGTTCTTCCTTTGTCTACATGTTGTCTCTCTCTCCCCTGTCCAAATTTTTGCTTTTTGTAAAGACAAGGTCATGTTGGACTGGGGCCACCCTAATGACTTCCATCTCAACTTCATCATCCACAAAGATCCTATCTCCAAATAAAGTCACATTTCTAGGTCCCAGGGATTAGAGCTTCATCATGTTGCTGTTGCTGCTATTGGTTTTGCAGTGAAGTGTGAGAAACAATTCAACCCACAATATCTTGCTGTCACCTGCTTATGTGTCCATCATCTCTTTTCTGGATTACTGATATAGCCTAATTGGACTCCTGGCTTCCACCACTGCTCCTGTTCCCAAAATATGGACAGGATTGCAATCAGACTAAGCTTTTTGAACTATAAATCAGATTGTATCACCCCTACGATCTAAAAGTTCACAGCATCTCATCTCTCCTATACTAAAGGCAAAGCCCTTACAATACCATATAGGAACCCATGTGATTTATCCACTGCTTTTTACACATTTACCTCCAGCTACTCTCCCTCTCTGCACTCTCCTCTAATCATACCTGCTTTTTTGATATTTCTAGAACATAGAAGACATGCCTTTATCTCAGATCATTACATTTGTTTCTTCATTGCCTAGAAGTCTTTCCTCTGGTTGCCATGTGACCTCCTCACCTTCTTTAGGTCTTCTCTGTAATGTCAACTTCTCAGGGAGGCCTTCTGCATATTGAAGACCCTATTTCATACTGTACTCCCTATCCACTCCCTCTGCTTTATGCTTTTACCTTAGAATTAATCATCTTCTGACATGTTTATAATTTACTTCTTATCATGTTTACTGGCTGTCTTCTCAACAAGAATGCAAGCTACATTGGACAGGGATTTTTGTCCCTTTTATTCAGTATGATATCTGATGGGTCTATAATAGTTCCTGGCATGTACAAGATGTTCAATAAATATTTGTCAAATGAATGAATGTATGAGTCACAGAAAGAGAAGTACATAAGACTGGGTCTTATTCACTTTGGGTCTTCATAGTTTAGTACATGTCTAGGTACATATCCCTTGTATGTTTTCAACAAAAAATTGATGACTAATGGCTGAAATAATGTCAGAGCATTATGAAGAAAGCATGTCAGTGATCTCAATTCAAATCACATAAGGCAACACTGCCTATTTTGTGTGTGGGTGAGAGGATACTGGAGATTTAACTCAGGGTGGTCTACCCCTAATCTACATCCCAGGTCCTTTATTTATTTATTTGCTTATTTATTTATTTATTCTAATTTGTTATATATGACAGCAGAATGCAATTTGATTCATATTATACACATAGAGCACAATTTTTCATGTCTCTGATTGTACACAAAGTATAGTCACACCATTGTGTCTTCATATATGCACTTAGGGTAATGATGTTTATATCATTCCACCATGTTTCCTACCCCATACCACTCCCCTTTGCCCTATATAAAGTTTGTCTATTCCTCTCATGCTCCCCACCCTATCCCCATCCCCATTATGAATCAGCATCCTTATATCAGAGAAAACATTTGGCATTTGTTTTGGGGAGATTGTCTTGTTTCACTTAGCCCTATATTCTCTAGCTCCATCCATTTACCTTCAAATGCCATGATTTTATTCTCTTTTAATGCTGAGTAATATTCCATTGTGTATATATACCACAGTTTCTTTATCCATTCATCTACTGAAGGGCATCTAGGTTGGTTTCACAATTGAACTATTGTGAATTGTGCTGCTATAAACATTGATGTGGCTGCATCCCTGTAGTATGCTGATTTTGTGTCCTTTGGGTATATGCCAAGGAGTGGGATAGCTGGGTCAAATGGTTTCATTCCCAGTTTTCCAAGGAATCTCCATATTGTTTTCCAGATTGGTTGCACCAATTTGCAGTCCCACCAGCATTGTATGAGTGCACATTTTTCCCCACATCCTTGCCAAAACTTATTGTTGTTTATAATCTTAATAGCTGCCATTCTGACTGGAGTGACATGAAATCTTAGAGTAATTTTGATTTGCATTTCTTTAATGGCTAGAGATGTTGAACACTTTTTCATGTATTTGTTCATTGATTGCATATCGTCTTCTGAGAAGTATCTGTTCAGTTCCTTGGCTAATTTATTGATTGGGTTATTTGTTTTTCTGGTGTTAAGATTTTTGAGTTCTTTATCCGAGAGATTAGTGCTCTATCTGATGTGCCTGTGGTTAAAAATTTTCTCCCATTCTTTAGGCTCCCTATTCACCTCATTCACCTCACTGATTGTTAATTTTGCTGCAAAGAAGCTTTTGAGTTTGAATCCATCCTATTTATTGATTCTTGATTTTAATTCTTGTGCTATAGGAGTCATGTTAAGGAAGTTAGGGCCTTATCCGACATGGAGATTTGGGCCTACTTTTTCTTCTAATAGGCACAGGGTCTTTGGTTTAGTTCTTAGGTCCTTGATCCACTATTTTTTAAAAATATTTTTTAGTTATTTATGAACCTTTATTTTATTTATTTGTATGTGGTGCTGAAAATTGAACCCAGTGTCTCATGCATGCTAGGCAAGTGTTCTACCACTGAGTCACAACCCCAGCCTTTGAGTTGAGTTTTTTATGATCCACTTTGAATTGAGTTTTTTACATGGTGAAAAATAGGGGCTTAATTTCATTTTGCTGCATATGGATTTCCTGTTTAGGAAATTAAAAACAACAATGAAAATCAGCAGAGAGAGGTATTACACTAAAGGAAAAACTAATCAAAGGAGAAACCAAGTTAAGTTAAATGCCAAAAATAAACAAAAATGGCTGAGAATACAAATCATGTCTCAGTAATAACCCTGAATTTTAATGACCTAAACTCAGCAATCAAAAGACAGACTGGCAGATTGGATTTTAAAAAAAAAAAAAAAGACCCAACAATATGCTGCCTCCAAGAGGCTCATCTCAGGAAAAGACATCCACAGACTGAATGTGAAATGTTGGGAAAAGACATACCTGGCACCTTGTATTTTTTATTTTGAGAGGATCTCACTAAACTTTCCAGGCTGACCTTGAACTTGAGATCCTTCTGCCTCAGCTTTTCGGGTAGCTGGAATTACTGACTTATACCATTGCACCTGACAGCACTGACAAATTTACCAAAACTTTGAATATAATGAGACTCCACCCTTTCCCAGAAAGGGGGACAGGATATATAAGTAGGATTGGTAAAGAGAAACCAAAATATGTCTTATTTTTCAGATTGCGCAGTGTGGCTGATTAGTGATTATAGCACATTTTATCCCTAAAATAGTTTGGCTTTATTTGTCTTGAGGGGAGTGTATGGGTGGAATGTGTTAGTACAAAGTAAAGTGCAGCACTTAGAAAGAGCCAGAAATGTCATCTAACATAATGGGAAGTATCTGCTCATCCCTATGGCCTTTGTTCAAAGCTTCTCTTACTATTTCCATCCAATTGGCCAACTTTCTGCTTCTGGTTTCTGTTTTTTTGCTGTCGTTGTTGATGTTGTTTTCTACTCACTCCATTTGTTTCCTTGGATCTGACTTCTCCCAACAAATTCTTCAGGATGGCCCCTGAAATAGGAATTAACTTCATAAAGAATGCAGAAATCTAAAAAAAAAAATTAAAGATGTTTTAATTAAGCATTTAATTTACCCAATCTCTGCCCAGAGCAAAGAAGGAAACCTGGGTTTATATTATGGTCACAGAGAATTATGTTTGTGTGCATATGTATGTATGTATGTATGTGACCTAAGAAATAGCAAATGGATTAAAGTCTGAGGCTTGCATAAGCAATAAATGTGCTGATTATATATGCAGAAAGAGGTCGGGGCCTAGAGGAGACAATTATACTGTATAATTTTGGAAGTGATAATATTTCTTAAATATTGACTTTAAATACTAGAAGCTAAACTTTGGTAGTTGCAGTCTTACCCCAGTCAGGCTATACAGAAATTTAAATAAAAGACTTAGATATTTGAGTCAAAGGTATGTAAACATAGTTGCTATTTGTTTTGCTTTACTTAGACTCTGAGTTCCTTTGGTCTCTATCACAATATTTCCTCTCTTCTTTGAAATTAGTTACCTACTTTGAGGGGCAGATTTGTCTTGAAGGACAGTTATTATACCTGTCCCAGAACTTCTCAGGAAAGGAGTTGTGATAGAGTGCATTTTCTAACTCCCGATATCCAGCTTGGTTCCTGGATGGTATTGTTAATAACTGTCATTGAAAAGCAAAGCTGTGGGATTATTGATGATTTCATTTGGAAAACAGTTCTAGGCTTTAAAAATTAATGGTGATACTTGTGACCTACTTGGATCTTCTCAGTGCCTTCTGGTCCATCATGAACATACTTTCCATACAGTCTGCTTTCTGACCTCAAGAATATGTTTAATGCCACCTGCTACACAACACTGGTATTTATTTTGCATTTGCCCAATGACTAAATAAGTATGCACTCAGTCACTGCCTGAGTGAAAAGAGTGTAGAAGGACCAAGTGAAAAGAGTAAAGAAGGACCAAGTCTTCTAAATCTAAATTGACACAACCCCAATTTAATATACACCTATTCCAAATCTAGGACACTGCTAAATGTAGGGCTCTTTACTCTAGACAGAGGATTCTGGAATTCAACTTGCTCATTTATCAGTGGAGTAGACTCAATCATTCATTTTTGCAGTTTGGTTAATTACAATAATTATCTTAATTATCAGTTGTAAACCAACTCTCCTATAATACCTCTCCTTAACAATAACAAAAAAAATTAAAGAAAACTATTCAAAAGAGAAAATTAGAATAACAGCACATTAGTCATGATCAACCCAGAATATAGGTCATGTTCTGTGAAGTCTGATTCCATTAATTTTAGAAAGAATCCATGTTGAGTATTCTCACATTTCCTTTCTGCATCATCAGTTTTCAAAACAAGAATCATGGTTTTAGTAAGAGAACTTGTAAGCAGACCAGCTAATGTCACAGTCTCTATGACCTCAATCTCATGTTCTCTGCTCTCAGAATGACATGTAAACAGTTCTCACATAAACTCTGTTATTTCCTATAAACCAATTTGTACTTGTAAATATCAAATGAATTTTTAAAATAGTATTCCCTCTTGTAACATAGTGAAAACAACAACTAATGGATGGTGGAAAAGGGAAGAGCTGTTATAAGACCTGAATGCTTTCCTAGGTAATTTCAAACTTTTTGTTTAATTAAATATCCTAAGCCATTAAAATTTTTTGAGTAGTCATCCCAATGTATGGCTACTCAAAGTTAGCTATACTCAAGGTTGAGGGCAAAGCTCTTCTCACTTCAGATACAGGCCACAAGTTCGGAGCCCACCCTGATCGGCCTTCTCTTCAAGCCAGCTGACTACAAACTTGGACTTCCGCATGACGGTTTTGGGGTTCAATAATCACAGAACTCAGGAAAGTGCCACACTTATAAAATTACAGCTTTATTATAACAAATAGAAATCAGAACCAACCAAAGAGTGAGATGCAAAGGGAGGGTTCTAAACTCAAAGCTTTTGAGGGACATGTTACCTTCAGGGACATGTTATCCTCCTGGCACATTGATATGTGACACTATGCAGAATATTGACCGCCAGGGAAGTTCACCAGAGTTTGGGGTCCAAAAGTTTTATTGGGGTACTATGACATATGCAAAATTTGTTGAGTCATTGTCCACATGTTTGAACTCAATTTCCAAACCACTTCTCCTCTTTGGCTGTGTACCTAAGACCACATGACTCAAAATTCCAACTGTTTAATTATATTTTTGTTCTTTTTGACATGGCCAGCTTCCATCATGAATCATCTCATTAGCATACAATATCAGTTATTCTGGAAGGAGCCCACCATGAAAAATGAAGATGCTCCAATTGATTGGGAAATTCCTAGGGTGTAGAGTAACAGGGAGCAAAGGTCAACCAAATTTTTCATGACACATGTCCATTTTAGTTATAAGTAATAATCACATCTGCCATGGCAATTATAAATTATGAAAATGGCAAGTCAATAGAGTTTATTTAGCAATCAATAAAAAACTGGAAACTATGACTTTCTAGCACCCTTATGAAAGGCCACATTGGAGGAAACTCCCCTAAAAGTACCCCACCAAGGAGCCTGTGAGGCTGGCAGAAGTGCATACCCTCTGCGGTGTCCATAGCCCGTCTCTCTGGCCCACTAGTACTCCTGTTTGCATCTCACGTTCCCCTTGACCTTCCTTCCCACTCTTGCCCTTGTTGGTGTCCCAGATGTTTCTATTCATATCAGTGGTTTCCTTGGCATTGAAGCGAAACAGTGATAAGGCCAGTACGACAGGGTCATTTTAACACAGCCCTCATCAAAATGCCCATGCCAAAAATGTCAAAATGGCCTCTTCTTATTAGCAAATAGTAGAACAACAAATATTTTGACCCCTATTCAATCCATAACCCCATTGCTAATCAAAACCTTTCTTTCAACCTCACACCCTTTGAATTCCACAAGGCTTGATATTAAACATGACATTTTTATAAATTTTCTACATGGCATTCAAGGAGTTAAGTATTGTAGAAACTAGCTATCTCCCCTGCCCCAAACCCAGCACTTCCTAATTGCATATCAAATATTTAAGCAACTTGAAAACAGAGGCTTTGCTACAATTGAAATTATTTCCTTATCATTCCATTTTTTTATAAACTATGAATTTTAAATATGTGCATTAATATGGTAATTTATGTAAATCTTTTCCTGCATGTTTTGTATTCTGGAGATGAGTCCTTCCTGAATTGATGGAGCACAGAGGTTTAAATTCTGTGACCTTATAATATGTACTGAAAAGTATCAAATATGACTTAATTTATGTAGCTGAATAGGATAGCTTATCATAGGAAAAATTTCCTTAAGCCATGAGGAAAAGTTCTTTTCATTTTGTTAAATTCTCTTAATTTAAAACTAACAGATAGGAATCTGGGGAGGGAGGGAGGGAGAAAAGGCAGGAAGAAGAAAGTCCATGTGAGAACAGGGTGATTAGTTAAAAACTCCATTTTGAGAAGGGAAAGAGATAAAGAGCGAGTAGGCTGAGAATCCCAGGGCTGGTAAGGAGAACCCTGGAGGTTTTGGAAACCATTCCTGAGGTCCCTTGCCTCCAAGAGAGAGAAATCTAACAGACTCAGATACCATGTACCCTATGGAATTGGACAGTACTTAGCCTTTCTCAGTCTGTCTTACTTGACTAGATTAAAAATAGGGAAAGAATTCCTAACATACAAGATGGCCATGAGGAATAGAGAGAAAATGTACCATAGCACTGAAGGGCTTTTAGTTAGCCCTTAGATCTATAACATACCAGAGTCTTCAATCCAGGTTGCATGTTCAAATCACCTGGAGACCTTTTCTGGAGGCATATTTGTTCTCAGTGCTGGCTTAATCATAATCTTTGCCATTACGAAGCTAGCATTGGATATTTAAAAATCTCAAGTGATTATAATGTAAAGTCACACTGAAAAACGGGAAGTTTTCCCAAGGCAATATTTTAGTCACATATTATTGTAACTGGGACTCCTTTTGTGTATTAATAATAACTTTATGGGAAAATACAAATATACCTTATACATTTCCTAACCTTTTCTGAAGTCACAGTTTGCAGAGTGATTTCTTATTCCCCCACCTTTATAATCAGTGTATCAAAATTTGGACAGGACCTTAAGGCTGATTGTCAGTGTTCTTCAGACCCTGTGATTCAGATAGGCACATAGCACAGGCACATAGATAAGAAATTCAAACCAAAATATTTAGACCAGCAGGATTCAGGTAATGAATCCTGTGGGTCATCAGCAGAGGACCAGCGGTAGTGCCAGCTGCTTTCTGAGACAGGGGCTTGTTCTAGATTTTCTCCCATCATGAGAAACACAGGCTTGAACCCAGGGAATGAATCAAGAATTTTCCCCTGGAATGGGTAAGAGATGCAATGATGAGAAATATTTTTTTCTATCAAAGATGTATCATCAGTGCTACCTCTATAGATGTTTCCAGGCCCTGTCAGCTATCTATGAAGCCCACAATATGCTGTATATCATACCTTACACGATTCCATTCAACCAGGAATCTTATTTTTACTTTTTTAATGGAGAGGTTTTTGCATGGAGGTCACAGAAAAGGATACCAAAATGAATCATATCCTGCTCTCTTGGACTTCAGAATCTCAAAGAGAAAGTAAGACACGCAGTGCCCAAGCCATCAGGCCAGTGTTACGGAAGCAAGTCTCTTTTTATCCTGTCTTTCAGCCCTGTCTTTCTTCACTCTCCCTTCCTTATTGCCTGGGCTTTCACATCACTTTCTGATTTTCAAAACCCTCATCCTCCCAGACCTACTGTTTAGGAAGTAGATGGTGTGTAATGACCTGCTCTGGCCACACCAGACCGTGAGTTGTTACTCATAGGTAATGTGCTCCCTGTTACCTTATTTGTTCCATTAGGATGCAGTCTCCTTTCCTTTCTGCTGACCTCAGCATCTTCCCCATCTCTACAGTTCACTTCCTTGGGAATGGGGATAAGCCTGGTGAGGCCAGCCACAAGGCAGGTATTGCTTAAATACCTTCCCTTCCTGTTTGTGGTTGGGATCTGTTGCCTCTTTAGGATTCCCTTATGCTGTCCTTTATACATTTCATAATCATGTTATCTCTCTCTTTCTGCCTTATGTGATCATTGTTTACTTGTCCATTTCTTCTACTATGCTTTAAGATTCTTTTTTTTAGGGGGGATGGGTACCAGGGATTGAACTCAGGGACACTCAACCACTGACCCACATCCCCAGCCCTATTTTGTATTTTATTTAGAGACAGGGTCTCACTGAGTTGCTTAGCACCTCGCTTTTGCTGAGGCTGGCTTTGAACTCCAGATCCTCTTGCCTCAGCCTCCCAAGCTGCTAGGATTACAGGCATGGGCCAGCTTGCTGAGCTTGCTTTAAGGTTCTTGATGGATGAGTAGGAATTAGGTTCATTCCTACATTACCCAAATGTCTCAAAAAAACCTTATACATAGTAGACCCTTGATTAATATTTAATTGATAAAAATGAATGAAGGAGAAAACAAGGGCTCTGACAAACCTTAATCTACATTAATCCTGCAGAGTTTTATCTTTATCTAAACAGCTTCTTTTTTTGCTAATCGCTTTGATATTTTCTAGGATTAATCAAATTAAAACAATTCACAGGATATGTCAGTTGATGAATGGTGTGATAAGGTAAATGGGAACATTTATACTTTAAAATGACAGTTTTGTATCCTCAGACTAATCTCCAATTTCTGAAGGATTTATGATGAGCATAACCAGAAGGGTCTTTGTGTTCCTTGATAAAGCTAGAAAAAAATAACACCAAAAAACACCACCTTCCATTTTAGGCAAGTTGCTGTCCTTTCTGTAAACTAGTGGATCAGGGACTAAATGCACAGAGCAGCATTATTTTGTGGGATTTTCAGGTAGCCCGCTCCTGTCAGCCCCTTTCCAAAGAGCACTGCATTATGTAGGATGTAAAGAAAACAAAGACATCATTGAAGGGGAGGAATGGGTTCCATACTGAATGTTCTAACTGGGAATCAGGAGCAGCTAAAGAAGAGGGTTGCTGAACATATATGCACGCACACATAGCCACCCTTCTGCTATTTCAAGAGAACTACATGTGGTAGCTTGAGCTCAACATTAAGGACTTTGATTTATGATTTCTCATTAGCAGCCACTACACACTAATGGGGTTTGGTACCATCGTGCATAATAATTAAGTCATCCATAAAGTACATGTTTGACAGCCAGGATGGAAAGCAATATTTGTTGCATGCTACCGCTGCAGCTGCAAAGGGAATTCACACGATTTTTCTGAAATCAAGAATCTATGTTTATCTTGATGAAATAGGAAAGTGTTTTACCAAGCTGTTCCATGAATCAGACGTGCTAACAGATCTTGAAAGAATTTCAAAACTGAGATACTCTGTAAATGTAGAATTGTTTTATTTCAATAATTACTGTTGATGCTTATTTCCTTGATTCCTTTTTCTAGATCAGAAAGCTGTTTGATTGGTTCCTTCTGCTTGACAGCTAAGTTGTCATTCAGGAGACTCACACCAGTAGTTCTAAGGCAGCAGAAAGAAGCATTGAAGCCATGACTTAACACTCTTAATTATTCTGGCAGACACCTCAAGTTCTGTAAATTCCTCTTAGTAATTAAAACATATCCTGGGTAGATATGGGTCTTATTGATCCTGCAGCAATGACAAAGCCATCTACATTATGTATACCACTGTTTCTGACCAAAAATTTCTAAATGCAATTTGTAGGCAAACAGACTATGATAGTACTTGAAGGATTTTTAATACAATTTAGTAAGGTTGTTGTCAGCTATAGCAAATAAGCAAACTATCTAGTTAAATATGAATTGCAGAAAATAATAAATACATTCCTATTATAAGTATTCTGTGCTTGATTTGGAAGAAATTATTTGTCTTTCATCTAAAATTTAGATATAACTGGATGTCTTGTAATTTTTTGGTAATCCTAGTTTTCTGAGACCTGTAGACAATCTGAGAATGGTAGAAAAAAAATTAAGGAATTTACATTCTAAGGTTTGTCTATTTAACTTTCATTTTCACGTCTTGCCATCTGCCTCTGCCGTTTTCTGGAGGTCGCAGCTGGTAAACAAAAGTGTGCTATTATTTAGTCAAAATATTTATTAGTTCTGTAAAAGCATATGAGCTTCCAAAGACTGCAGTGAGAAACCATCACAAAGAACATGGCACATGTGGGTTCATTGTTATTTATACTAGGGCACCCAAAAATATTTATTCCTCTCTCTTAAGCTCATTCTTATTTTCAAATATATACACATATACATTTAAACCTTTTAAATTCATCAGTACAATTATAAAATTCTTTATTTTGGAATAATAAGGTAAAACTCTATAAATAATCAAATCATATCCAGGGCTAAGTCATGTACTTTGTAAATGTTCAGTAAATATGTATTTTAGATAACATCAAGTATTAGTACCAAGTCCTTAAAAAAGAAGTCTTAAGACTTAAATGGCTCTAAATGAGATTTGATGCTACCTATGGTCAACACTCTTCCTTATTTAATAAACATCTGAAGTCAGTCTTGGAGTGGGAGAGTCTATTGTCTTCATGCATGTGACCATAATGACAGAAGGGAACACCAAACACAAAGAACCCATGAGGGAGTTGCAGAACTTTACTGTTGTCCTTCCTACCCCAGCCTCAAACTTGTTAATATAAAGGAAGTGAGGGGATTCTTTAAAAGGCACTTAGACTAGCCCATATTAACGAGAAGAAATGTCAAGGAAAAATGATCCACTCATCTAAAGAGAATGCTGGGAAATACTAAGAACAAGAAAGATCATCAACACTTTGAAGCACTAAAATCTGTGCATATTTTGTCCTCATGTTTATCCTTGATATTATAATTACCTATTTTTGAGTCTTACTCTCCAGTAGGCTGAGAATCCCCATGAAGTCATAAGAACCTGCTTGTTTTGTGTTTTTCTATTGTCTAGCCTAGTGCCTGAGTCACAGCATGTGCAGTAGTTTTTTCAAAAGTCTGAGAAACATTGCTATAAAGTAGAATATAATTGAATTGGGAGACAAGTAAAACATTCAACTTTCTAATTTTGGAAATAGTCATAGCTCTAATTTTGTGGGCTTCCTTATAGCCCAAATATCATAAATTCTCAGAGATCCATGAGTGTGTGTGTGTGTGTGTGTGTGTGTGTGTGTGTGTATTAATATGTCCTAGATACTCACTTAGGAAGAACTTAATTTTAGGAAATCAGAGATAAATATGTCTAACTCTCCATCAGACTTCTGCAACTCCTCCTATAGCATAGTTACTAGGATTTGTTTGCAGTCAGTGACTCCACTTCCCAATTTCTCTTGCATCTAGGTTTGCCAAGGGATTAATTCTCAATGGTACAAGGCAAAGCAACGTATGCCAGACCATGATGGTTAAGAAGTGAATGTATTTCCCCTATCTATGTTTGCCTCTTTCAGTGGGTTTAGTGCAAAATGTTGGTGTCCATATGGGAAAGATGGTAAAGCCAGAAAATGGAAGATGTCTAAATTTCAAGAATCAGCCCTGAAAAGAGGCTTCCCCCAATCTATCAATCAGAAACATTCATTGTGGACATTAGGTACACAAGGAAGAAAATTCTATCATGTCTCAGCTATGGGCTTGTTG
This sequence comes from Marmota monax, assembly GCF_021218885.2. Lineage (NCBI taxonomy): Eukaryota > Metazoa > Chordata > Mammalia > Rodentia > Sciuridae > Marmota > Marmota monax. The sequence goes on from NW_026693245.1 coordinate 11,828,446, forward strand.
GTTCCCGAAAATAGCCTTCCTCCTAATATACTGAATAAGTAGAATTTTACTTTGTATCTATTTGTTTTTTCCTTCTATTATGTCCTAGAAGCAGAAATATAGACTATGTATTCTTACAGGGTTTTCCTTTCCCATCTTTCTGTCTTCATGCTTAGAAAAGTGTTCTGGTTGAAGAATCATACTTCTTAAAGAATTTCAAGGTTGTTCTCATGTGAATTTTCTTTTTTCTTAATAAACATTATCTAGCACCCATTATGTGAAACACACACCCTACTAGGCCTTGGGACTAGAAAATGATTAGTTGATGAATTTCTAAAAGACACAGACATATAAAGGGTAAGTGGCAAGAAAGTACAATCAGAAATGTCACACCAATATGAATAAGTCTCCAGGAACAAGAAGCAAATCCTGTTGTCTTTACTTGAAGCAGAAGAAAAAGGCTTCATAGAGAAGGTGACCTTGAGTTAGGTCTTAAAAGAGGAATGAGAGGCTTGTCAAAGGATGTGACTCACTATTCACAAGGTTTAACCATTTGTATAGGAAGGCAGGGCAGTGCTTTTGATGTAACTCTACTGGTTTGTCATGTTCATCAGGAACAGTTTCCATTTGTTTTTTACTTTTAGCTTTCTGCTGAACAAAGTCTTCCATTCCAACTAATGATTTATTCCTTTAATAACCATATTTTCATTCACAATTTTAATTTAAGTATTTTTTTAAAGTAATTCCTTTAGTCAATTTGGAAGTTATGGTTGTTTATGATAACAGATATTTTGTCCATTATTAAGCTATGCTTATAGTCGTTACTTATCGCTGTGAGCCAATCATCAGCTGGCAGCTGGAAGTTTGCTTTGGTGCTGATAACGCCAAGGTCGCGGGTTCGATCCCCGTACGGGCCACCAAATGCCGCAGTCTGGCTGGGCACAATCAGGAGCCACTTGTCAAAAGAAACTAACTTTATTTTTAGAACCACACACGCCAAACAAAATAGCCTCTCAGGAAAAACCCTCAGAGCCTCAACTGCCACCACCGGCTTTCCACAAGCCTCTCTCTCCCACACAAGTTTCTCTCTCCCACACAAGCTTCTCTCCACCTCCCACAATCCTCCTGCTCTTGAGGCTGATTGGCTGGGTCACGTGGGCGGAGCCAAAAAAGTCCCCCAATGAGCAGCTCCGTGGTCTGAAAGGGCAGGGAAACAGCCCAATGAGCATCACCGCAGAGGAGCCAATCAGCTAGATGTTGCTGGGGCCGAGGAGCCAATCAGCTAGATGTTGCTGGGGCCGCTGTGAGCCAATCATCAGCTGGCAGCTGGAAGTTTGCTGGGGCCCCTTCGGCTGTGGCTCTCAACAACTTATGTATTTGTCCATTATTTTATTTTTCACTGTTTTAATTTATTAAATTTATAGGCTTAGTTACATGTCAAGGGTCTGTACTCTGTTCCATTATTGTAGTCTTCTAATTTTAATGGATATCACACAATTTTGACAACTGGTTCTTTAAAATTATTTTTATATATGGTAGGGCTACCTCCTCAATGTTAGTTAGCCTTGCTTCTCATCTTCTCAACTTCATGCAGTGTTCTCTCTGGCAAGGGACTAGTTCTCCAAAGTGAGAAGTTTAATAAGTGATAAAAGGATTGAGAAGGAATTTAGAGGCTGAAAAAAAAGAAGAAGATGTAAGATTTACAGTTGGTACTTCTGATTTCTTACCACAGTAAGTGCTTCAAGGGAAGCAATCTCATTATTCTTTATAACTGTATTTAAGACTTTGGAAAATAGATGCATGATATTTGTGTAAGGTTGAATCATTGTCTAGCCTTGGCTCATTTCTTTGCATGTCAGTAACTATTTAAGAATGAGTTAGAGAAGAGTTGTATTCAGAAACTGTTAGCAATAGTTTTAGAATCTCTAATAAATATTTATTATAAAACATTGAAATTCTTAGGTTAACAAGGTTTTGAAAAAAAAAAAAGAAAAGGAATTAGGTCTATGTCTTGAAAGCAATTGAGTATAAGATTTCACTCTGACTTCTTTTAATATATATGGAAATTATTCCCAGTCAGTAAACTCTTCTTAATGAGATTGTAAATCTTCCACTTCTCACCTTATGCAGATTATTATAACACATGCTTTTATTTTAAAAGAAAGATTTAAATCAGGTTAGATTGGGACAGGGTTCTATACTTCTAAAAAGAAATGTGTGCCATCATGTAGAAGTCTTGACTTTTATTGTGTTTTGGGATCTTATCCTAGAACAACAGCAAAGAATCTGAATTATCACAAGAATCCAGGGATAGAAGTGAGGAGTGTCTGCCATGCCTCCACCATCAGACCAGAGCTCGAAGACACAGAGTTGGCACTCAGCAAATATTTGTCAAGTAACTGAACATGATGTCAAGCGTGAATCACAGCCAGTGAAGCAGCTCACAGGAGTGATCATGAGTCTGGGTCAGGGATCTGAGAGGAAGTCACAAAACAACATAAGACAGAGGAAAGCAGGAGGCTTGGACCCAGCCACACAGGGTGTATGTGGGACAGAGGGAAATTGACCCCTAGCTTTAAGAAGTCTGGCAGTATAGTGTCTGCTTATTAAATACAAAAAAACATGTAAGATTCTGTCATTTATTTTGTTGTCCTGTAGCTAAAGTACAATTTGAATATACATTGAAATCATAAAATAATGCTTATTTTATCTTAGGAGCAATGAGTGCTAGCTATATTAGTTATAGTCTGTGAATAAACAGTTTATTTTGACTGACTTGACCTTGTATTTGGGGAACTAAAGTTTTTCATCATTTTTTCAGAATTATTCAGTATTTTTCAATATAGCCATGGGCTAATGATTTAAAGGTAGGTCAGAGAAGTAATTGTTGATTTTCCTTCATTTGAAACCTCTCAAACATTGCCTTTTCAACTACATGTCAAAAGGGCAGAGTTAAGAGCAATAAAATATGAAAGTAGATATGGAAATCAGCTTTTAGACTCGATTTTCTTTTTTTCTCAGGAAGATCGTTAAAGGTATTCAGAACTCTAGACTTTCCTTAAACTGGTAATAAAAGTATTGCGGAGATGCAGAAAATTTTTTAACTCAAACTATTATTCATAAAAGCTAAATTCTAGATAACTACATACTAGAAATAACTTCTTGAACCTACTTTGTAACTTTTAATTTCCTGAACTTTGTAAATATGTGGCAACACATCTGTCGATCAGGCGATATCCTCTACTGGAGGAAATATTGGCCCCAATTCACAAAATACTACTGCTACAACTTAGTAATAAAACTGCAATTCAGGACTTCGAAAGGACCAAGATATCAGGCCCTACTGGTAGACAAGGGATTTCAGAACACAGCCAACCATGAAAACTTCCAACAGGACTGTGTCCCAAAGGTACATCCTTAAAAAAGCAGCAGCAGGTTAGCTTTAAGCAGAATAGGTAAAAAATCACAGTGCAGAAAACTCATTAAGTCAATGGCCGAAAAAGACATTTACAACAACAACAAAAAGGACATATTCTGCCTTGAACATCTGCATATGTTCATCTTGAACTCCTACCTTTTAGGTATTGTGATTCATTACCAGTGAATTCCAGTCATTGGAAATTCTCAATAGTTGTTCCTTTGCTTGATTAAAATTGGTGACGTGATTGCTGAAGGACTTTTTCCAACTATTCAATGAAATACCATAAAAGACAGAGCTATGACAGCTTTGAGGGAAAGTATAGAGCTCTGAAATTTCTAGACCCTACTTCGTCCAATTTTATTACTTTTCATTCAGTACCTAAAATGCAGATTTATTCATCAGTTTAAAATATAGTGTGCTATTTGAATAATGTAATCATATACCAGCTTGCCAAAAGATTAAATTATGGAAATTAATTTCCAATCCAAAAATAGTTATTGATGAACCAACTACTTGTAAGAACTTAGACTGAATGCTTTTTGATCGTTTCGATGCAAGCCACCATTTCAGGATGCCAGGCGGGGTCAGTTTTAACCTTAATAATAATGGATAATAACAACAACAAAAATCTCCATAAAATCACATGGCTTTTGGAAAAGTAGTTAATAGGATATTTTGAGCTTTTTTAAACTGCCTCCAACATTCATAAATATTCATTGAATCAATTAGTTATCTTAAGATTATTATTTTGCTGCTGAACAAAAATAATTATCTCCTAAGGTGGGTGTCCTGTCTGGAGTCTGCATTTATTTTGAAATGTCTGAAAGAAACTACTGAGGATTATCAGTTTGATCTGTCTCTATGTAGAAACATCTTTTAGCTGAAGTATAGAATTAACTTTGTCTGACCCAAAAAAAGCAAGAATTAAATAGAGAGAAAAAGAGGGAGTTCTCTTCGAGGTAGGTGTTGTTTACTGCTTCCTAAATCATAGTTCTTAAGAAGCAATCCAAACTTCTTAAAAGTAAGCTTTAAGAAATGCCCAGTAAACTCTCATCTATTAATCTGTTAATAAACCATCAGCCCTCCAGAATCTAGTTTTCCAGAACCTCCAGTTTCCTTAAGATTGTTCAGATCCAAAGGAAATTCTGCACCATGATCTACCTCCCTTGCCCCTACTGGTCCTTCAAGACAGGAAGAGACTCCTACGCATTTGCATTTGGAAAGGTCAGTCAGGAGAGCTACTGCCAACTGGAAGGAGGCACCTGGTGAGATGTCAGCGTCTGTCTCCATGGGAGGAGAAGGAAGAGGAGAGCCCTCACTGACTGGCCCTGTCCTTAAGAGGCACAAAGGCTGGAAGCCGGGACAGACAACAAGCAACAAGAACAGGAGAGGGAGCAGAGTGGAGCTCAGAAAGGCAATGTTTCTGTAGGTTGGTTATGTTGGGGATGAAATGGCCATACTGGGTCCACTGGACAGCTGTGTGTGAGAAGGCACCGTGGGCACATCTACCTGTTCAACTCACCAGCAACCCTGCAACTTCCCTCTTCCCCCTAATGAAGCCCTTTAAAGATTTTAAGTTTAAAATGAGAGAAGGAAAAGAATGCTGTCTTATATACAGTGCACTCTATTTCTCCCTAATTGAGACTTGCAGTTCACAAACACAATAACACAATAGTTAATCATGGTCTTGTCCTTAACAAAGGTTTTATAAAAACTATCACTGAATAATTTATGTAATCTAAACAATATAATGATTATGACCTAGATATCCTCATCAGAGGGGCAAGTAAGTGCCTCATTGTGGGCTGAATCTCATTTTTTATTTCTAGTTCAGCTTTTTCCAACCTCTATTTTTATTTCTAGTTTAACATTTCCTAACCTAAGCACCATACATGTATTAGGTGCCAGATACATACTTGCCAAGGTGAACAGAGATCTGGGTCAACATCACATTCAGCATGAACAGATGAATATACATACATATGCACAGGAACACATAAACATATGTATAACCCAGGGCTGATTTGGTAAAAAGACGCTAAGCAGAGTAATTTTTGCCTTTAGGAGGTAGGATCCACATTCCCATATCAAAAATAGTAATGAACACAGACCAAGATAGGATAAAAATTCATACAACTGTACCAGCTTTGTAGAGCCACAACAGCAAAGGGAACCCTAATAACTGTTCATATCATGTTCAATATGTTAATGCCAGGTTCCTTCATGAAATAGATAACTGAGATACAAAAAATGTAACAAATTGCACAAATAGTGAGTGTCCTACCTAGTATTTATTGCAATGAGCCCCCTCTCTCACCACCTTCATCTTGGTCACCCAGAGTCATTCTGCTATTCAGGAAGGTGAATCTAAATCCCTTGTTTGCTTGCTTTCTTGTTCTCCTTTTTTTTCTTTTTTTAACTCCTTACAAATCAATACAGGCTTTTCTGTCAGCTTAAGTTAAATTCCAAGAACATGGGCAAGGAAACTAAAAGATAAAGAAGTGAGCAAAAAAAAATCAGATTGCCTTTAAGATGCTGAATTTAAGACGAGCAGCTGGAGCTGACAGATGACATCTTATCAATTGCACATCATTCTCTGATCACTTAAGCAACAATCCTACAAGAATGGCAGCCACAAAAAGCTTGTGACAAAGAGGGTTGCATTCTTGAGAAGCAAGGACACAAGGTATAATTTCCAAAAGGAACTGAACAGCCATGCTAGTTTCTCATTCTGGGGCAATGTCTTTTGATGTTCTGAATTAATGCGGATGTAAGCCTGAACTAATCTGACATAATAAGCGCTTAATTGGCTACTTCCAATTAACATTTCCCTTTAATCTGACGATTTGTTTTTATCTGACATAGATTGTTGTTCCTTAGGGCAGGAAGCACTGTGTGTATTGTGTATCGTGAAATGATGTTTGTGTTTTGGGTATAAGAATAAACGGCAAGTCACTCCTAATAATACTGCGTATGAATACAAAAGTGACTCTGTCCCCATGGGCTACTGCAAAAAGTCTTGCAGGCTGGACCAAAGCACGTCAGGATTGCAGACAGGCAGGACACAGCAGGAGTAGCTAAAGGCATTTGGGAGATTGAAACACTGGGTGAGGGAAGTGCCTGCTGCCAGGACTTGTGCCACAGAAGGAAACCTGCTTCTCACTGGTGATGGTGTTGTCCAGGCAGGAGCAGCTGGGAGTCTCTCCATTCTAAAACTTACCACTGGGTAGCATTTTGTAACCCAAAGAACTGCTGAATGTGTGGACTGCTGAGTACCATGCCATAGTTTGCAAACTTTCATATAATCACTGACTTTATTTGAATGAAAATCAATTTTTAGGATGTAAAGTGAAATTTACTTTAGAAATTTGCAATTCTAAAATCTGTGATGCAAAGGAATATGACATTCTTAACCGGGTGAAATACTAAAACTCACACAAGTATTTTAGTGGAAAAAATTTATTATGATTACTGATACATTTTGACATGTGTCCCCTATTTTTGCTTTGTATTTCAAAATAATTTTGATCTTGTAGATAAGTTGCAAATATAAAAGTGGTATAAAAATCACTCACTCATCATTAACATTTCATACAATTATCACTTATCATTAGCACTTCATACAATTGTCTTTGAGATTCATTTATTTCCCCCACTCCTACTTTTTCTCTCCATAAAATTATATACATATTTTTTCTGAACAAATTGAGGGTAAATAACATGCATAATGGTCCTTTACCCCAAATCTCAGTGCATATTTCCTGAAGTATGGGTATTCTCTTAGTCCAGTAGAGTTAGCCACTTTAATATATTTGACGTTGAGAAAATGCTGTCAGCGGATCCAATAATGTTCTTCATAACATTTTTCTCCTCTGGTGTAGGATCCAGTCTATGGTCAGGAATTACATATATGCCATGTATTTTGGCCTCTTTCAATATAGATATTTCTGTGGCTTTTCTCTGTCTTTTCTGACATTTGGCTTTTCTTTGACATTTTGGAACTATAAATTACCAACTCTCTTTCCACTTTTTAAAAAAATCAATCATTTCTCTCCTGACATTTATCCAATAGGTCCTCATGATTACTTTCAAGTTATGCATACTCTGTTGGAATGGTACAGAGGTAATGTTGTATCCTTCTCACTGTATCACATATGGATGCACAGTGTCCATCTGTCCCTAATTGGTGAAGTTAACTTTATTCACTCAGTTGATAGTTTTCTGATTTTCCCACTCAGTAATTACTGCACAATTTTCTCCCTTGAAACTAAGAAATAGTCTGTTGGAGACACTTTAAATCCATCCTAATATCTAGTTACTCATTAAGATTTCCCTCTAGACCTAGCCTCCATTGATGAATTTTGTCTGACTCAATCTTTAACAAAATGCTTGCAAAATAATGATTTTCCAATTCTACTTCCTCCATGTTTGCCATCAGCTCTCAAAATTCCATTCCAAGCCAAAGCTCCTCCTTTTATTTATTTGTTATCCATAAGAACCTATGAATTTCTTTTTTTAATAGTTTATAATTTGTAATAAAATTTTAACTGAATGATTTATGTTACTCATTTTTCTCAATGCATATTTACTGAGTACTTAAATACACCAGGGATTCTCTAGTATTTTTTGAGCAAAAAGATATAGCCTGCCTGTCTCCTTATATAAATACATATTATGTATGTTCTTATGAACAAAGATTTGAAGATAGCTACAACTTAGAAGAACCTTTTAAAAATGCTTATTGGGTTTTTCGGTCCATTTCCATGATCTTCTTCCATCTGATTTGCAGCAATCTCATGACTAGGCCAGATCACATCCTGACTGTTGCCACCTTCATAGGTCCTACCTTTGGATTTGACTTTTCCAAGCCAAGAATGGAATGAAAGTAACTTTTACAGCAGATTACAAAAGATAAAGTAGCCAAACAAAAGCACTTTATACTAAACATCACCTTTGTTATTTAATACCAAGAAGACTACATCATAGGACAGGACGTAGGATACAGTAACCTCTTCTCATTGGAAGGTAGATTTTGAGGAAGAATACAAATGATTAGGCAAGGTACTATAATAAGTGTCAGGACAATGGTTAGCATAAGTTCTGAGCGAGATTATGCAAGGGGATTTCAACTCCAGAAAAGGCTTTCTAGAAGTGAAGTTGATGGTTTTTTTTGTTTTTTTGTTTTTGTTTTTTCTGATGCCTTTAAATGGGTGAGTTGTGAAACAGATTATTTATAACAAAGAAGAACTGGCTTCTCTCACTTATTTAATTTTTCCAATTAACTGACTTGGCTTGGGTTCATTCTTGTGGGCAAAACTTAGCATCATGATCATGGGTATTGATTAATTAGTGATGAGTCATTTAACTTATAAGGGTATAAATAACATGATGGTGAATTGAGAGGATGAAAATTAGGTCACAGGGTAGCAGTGCATTCAAATGCTGTTCTCCAGTATTAAAAATGTCACAGCTATAATGAAACTAATAGGAGCAGCAGAGGAGTACCAAGGCTAGTGCCGCTTCTCCTTCTGTCTTGCTTACTAGATAAAAGACCTCATCCAGTCCTAACTTCCTGCTTCCTTCACCCTTAGGGGCCGTTGTCATTCACCTAGATTGCCCTGGGTAAGATTCAGGCAATGGCAACATATTGAGTAGGATAAATGTGCAGTAGGTTTGTGTGTCTATAGGATTTTAGTGTTTATATGAAAAGTTTAACCTGTTATTTGTTGTCTTCCCTGACCAAGTGGGAAAAGTATGGAGGTTTTGGGAGAGAATCTCTCCAAGGTAACATGTGAGTATGAGTTCCAGAGTTAGATGCTGAGTTCAGTTCCCAGTGTTACAGTCTACCCACTCTTTTGAGTGTATCCAATTCTTCAATGTAAAATGGGAGTTTAAAATGTGCCTGCACGGTGGGAGAATTGTCATGAGGCTTACATGAGTTCCTATATGTCAAATATTTAGTGTGACAACTCTGTAATACTCTCTAGGCCTCACCAAAGCATTGTAATTCTCAAAAATGGGATTGCCAAAAGCCTAGACTGGACTGAATATTACCCCTGATAGGATGTGCCCATTCATGTGAGCAGTTTTTATTAACCAAGCAATTGCTCTGAGCTTTCTTGTGGTCTGCTGTTCAGGACCTAGAATGCCTTGTATAATCATTTAACAGAGACTGATGAAAAACAAGAAATGTATTTTACTGGAAAACTATTTTCAGGAGCTTCTTGTAGTCATAATTCTTTCCTAGATGCTGTAGTGTGCATCACTACAACTTTATATCTGCCTTCAAAGGACTTAATGTGTCTTGTCACATCACTGACACTTGTCCAGTGATCAGCATGACAGGCAGTGGAGGCTATCTGCTAGGATCAAAACTCCTGGATGTCTTACATAAGCATTTTAGTTTTCCAAAGGAAGATAGTCTACATGTTTTTAAAAAGCAGTTTATAGAATAACAAAGAGTTTGGTTCCTGTGGATGTCTGAGTGGAAGGCTGTTTTTCATTCATTCCTTAGACTTTGTGCTGGTGGAATTTGTTTTTACAATGGGTATTTCGTATTTTTTTAAATTATAAAAACAAATAGAATAATTTATTTTAATAAAAATGTTCTGAAGAAAATTTCCTTTAAAAAGCTCAGTTTATCTCTAATAGTAATGATTTTTTACCTGATAGTTTTATAATTTATTCTTTCATTACAAATGAAAGTCATGTAATTAATTAAGGTAAGCATTTGCTTTACTCATATATAATTTGTGCTTAATTTGGGGTGATAAAAACCCTGTCCATATGTTACTTGCTCTGAAAAAAAAATAGGTCAACTTCCAGGATCTTGTTTGATGTAAGAATTTAAACAGCTTCCAAGGAAACCAGTCATATCTCCAGAATGCTTAGCTAAGCTTGTACATCTTTCTTCATTTTGAATGCTCAGCTGTTTTCATTTCCTTATGGAAACCTTGAACTTTTACACACACACACACACACACACTCTCTCTGACTGACTGACTCTGCTTGATTTTCATCAAGGACAAAAGATAAAAGATACCACAAAACTAAATATATGCTTATTGATCTTTAAATTGTTGAACACAGCTCTTTTGTTGTTGTTTCTATCTTTATGTACTATAATTAATGACAAACAAATGCTTTAATTGTTCATAAGAGGAAGTGCATTAATTTTGTATGAATTCCCAGGTAACTACTCTTCAATTTATGACCTTCCTTTGTTCTTGTCTGTTTTGTTTTTCTCCAGCATAGATATTGAGGCCCAAGAATGTCAATAATGTTTAGTAAAATAATATTAATTTTTTTTGCTTAATTTGCCAAAGCAGTGCTTTCCAATGTAAATATAACATAAGCCCCACATATAATGTTTCATTCCCTAGTTGCCACATTTCAAAACAAAGAAAAATAGATGAAATTAATTTAATGTATTTTATTTCACCAAATTTATTTCAAATATTATAATTTAAACATGCGTCAATATAAAAATCATTGAGATTTTTTTTTAATTTGTTTTTTTTTTTTTTGGTCCAAGTTTTGGAATTCTGGTGTGCAGTGTCCATGTGCAGCCCATGTTGTCTTGGATTAGCTAGTGAAAATCCTTAATAGTATGTTTAACTGAAGGTGACCTATTGGAGACTAGAGATTTAAACAACAGTTCATACTTTCTTAAAAGTGCTAATTTTATTACTGAGATATTTAAAGATGCCATATGTTATTTTGCAAGATTTTCCTTTCTTCCTGAAATTTGATTTATCAACAAGTTAATTGATTTCCTTGATGGAAAATATTTTAACTTTTCATAGATATTTGCTCATCCTTTTGATGAATTTTTCTTACCAATAACTAACCATCTGATAAAACTATAATATAAATGTTTTTTACTTACTATCTCTTAGAAGATAATCTTTAGAAAAAGATAAAAGCATGACTTTCATACAGATGTAAAACGGACACACATTAAAGAATTTTTATTCATATGATATGAAAGAACCAGGCAGGCAGCTGTTAAAACCAGTTCAAAGGAAAATTTTTTAAAATGTATAACTTTATATGGAGTTGAGTAATGTTGAGAAGAATTAAAAATGATGACAAAATTGTTTTTTTCTATAGTGGGAGGAATTCAATTAAAATACAACCAAGTAGAATAGAAATTACATAGCTGTCAGTTACAAGTAACTTAACAGTATATTGCAAAATAGTTCAAAAACAATGAGTAGGACTGGAATCCCATAATCTAAAAGGTCACTATACATGGTGTATGGATTTCTACTGAAACACAAAATTGTTTGTTCATATTCTGATAATCCCTTTAAAGCCACTAAGCATCAGGTCTCAGCTTTACTTCCAAATTATACAGCAACCTTAAGCAAGTCAATTGAGCTACTATAAACATTGATGTGGCCACATCATTATAGTATGCTGATTTTAAGTCCTTTGGGTATGTGCCAAGGAGTGGGATAACTGAGTCAAATTGGTCCAAGTTTTCTAAGGTGCTGGCAGCTGGAAGTTTGCTGGGGCCCCTTTGGCTGTGAATCTCCATATTGCTTTCCAGAGTAGTTGCACCAATTTGCAATCCTACCAGCAATGTATGAGTGTACCTTTTATTCCACATCCTCACCAACACCTATTGTTACTTGTATTCTAGATAATTTTCATTCTGACTGGAGTGAGATGAAATCTCAGTGTTGTTTTAATTTGCATTTCTCTAATTACAAGAGATGTTGAACATTTTTTTGTATATTTGTTGACTGATTGTATTTCTTCTTCTTCTGTAAAGTGTCTATTCAGTTCCTTTACCCATTAATTGATTGGGTTATTTGGGTTTTGGTATAAGGTTTTTTGAGTTTTGTATATCCAGGAAATTAATGCTTTATGTGAAGTACAGGTGGCAAAGATTTTCTCCTATTCCATAGGCTCTCTCTTCATGTTCTTGATTTTTTCCTTTACTGGGAAGAAGATTTTTAGTTTCATACCATCCTATTTGTTGATTATTGATTTTATTTCTTGTGCTTTAGGAGTCTTGTTGAAGAATCTATTCCTAAGCTGACATGATAAAGATTTGGGCCTACTTTTTCTTCTAATAGGTGCAGGGTCTCTGGTCTAATGCATAGATACTTGATCCACTTGGAGTTGAGCTTTGTGCAGGGCGAGAGATAGGGGTCTGATTTCATTTTATTACACATGGATTTCCAGTTTTCTTAGCACTATTTGTTGAAGAGGGTATCTTTTTCTCTAATATATGTTTATGATGACTTTGTCTAATATGAGATAAATATATTTATGTGGGTTTGTCTCTGTGTCTTCTGTTCTGTACCATTGGTCTTCCTGTGTGTTTTGATGCCAATACCATGCCATTTGTTCTAATAGCTCTGAGGTATAATTTAAGGTCTAGTATTGTAAGGCCTCCTGCTTCACTTTTCTTACTAAGGATTGCTTTGGGTATTCTGGGTCTCTTATTTTCCAAAAGAATTTCATGACTGCTTTTTCTATTTCTATGAAGAACGTCATTGGAACCTATTTTTATTTTGAGACAGTGTCTATTTTAGTTGCCCAGTCTGCCCTTGAACTTGTGATCCTCTTGCTTCAAACTCCCTAGTCACTAGGTGTGCACCACCCTGGCTCAGATTTCCTTTTTCTTTTTTGCTACAGATACCATTGCTATTGTTTTTAAGCACTTCCCTGAATGAAAAAAAGAAAAAAAAAAAAGAAAGAAACTTTTTACAAAAAATAAATAAATAAAAGGAAATTATTATCTGATCAAACAACCAAGGATCATGAACTGTGTGGGAAAAGAAAGCATGGTAGTGAAGAAATCTGTAACTCTCTAGTCAGCACCTCCTGCTTCTAAGGTGAGACAGGCATAGGGACCCAGTGTGCCCTGGGAGTCCTGACTTTTTTAAACTCTGATTTTTGGCCTTCCATTTCTTCCTCTCTCAACCTACATTTTCTTTCTACTTGCTTTATGATAGGTGAGAGGTAAAATGTGATTTAGTAGTCCCCTAAATGTAAGGCTCTTCTGTCTTTCCACTTTTAATTGTGTTGCCTATTTATAAAAATACTACTTACTTACTGGGCATGGAGGCATATGCCTGTAATCTCACCTTCTTGGGAGGCTGATGCAGGAGATCAAATGTCCAAGGCCAGCTTGGGCAATTTAGCAAGACCCTGTCTCAAAATAAAACAACAACAACAACAAAAGACTGAGGAGAAAGCATGTAATTCAGTGATAGATTACCTTAGGTTCAATTCCCAGTACAGAAAGAAAAAACAAAGTACTTACTTTACAAAGTATAATGAATGTACCATGATGAAAGCCCAAAGAAGAAAAATACATCTAATCTTATTATCACCAATATTTGTTGACCAACTGTCAAAGCCTCTTTTTATACTTGGATATGTAATCAAATCTGAATTAAATCATATGGGGCATACTGATTTGGAACTTTATATTGTTATGAAGAATAAATCATGGGGATGATTCCATGCCAATACAGTCATGTCATACCTTTAATGGCTATATAGTACTCCAGTGTGTGGACAAATCATCTATCATTTCCCAAATCCCATTTATGAATATGATATCAAGAGATAATATTGAAATAAAGTTTAGAAATGAAGCTTCAGGACAAGAAAACAGTTCTGACATAAAGCTGCCTTGTAGCAGCAGATAAAAATTTAAGGAAAGTTAATAGGAAGTCCCTTCAAGGCAACAAATGGCCAAGAAAGTGGTGGCATACCCAAAAGTCCTGATATTTCTAGAAGGAATGCATTGTCAGGAGTATGAGAGGGAAGCTTAGTATGAAACAGGTCACGGATGGTCTTGAATCTAAATGGTAGAAACCGTTCAGCTAAGGAGATGTTCAGAGCCTTCAGAATAGATAAAGGCACGTTGCAGGAGCACAAAGACAAGATGTGCCTCCTCAGGTATAGCCTACTACAGTCTAGGATGCCAAGTCTGATAAACCAAAGGTCACAGGAGCCAGGAGACTCGGGGAAGGAGCTGATTCCAAAGTTTTCAGGTGAAGGGTGATAGAGATGGAGGGAAAGGGTAGGAAATAACATGCAGGAGACCGAAGTCAGCATCTCTAAATATAAAGCAAAAATTTTGGTCCCCATAGTCCTACCAGAGGCTATCATATCCTTGACATAGGAATCATCATCTGTGGACAGATGAGAGCCAGTTCCTGTGCTCTGGTTTCCAGGGCAACCTCAATTAGTAGGGGCTACAGATTTATGAGAAAGTGGAGTTATCTGTGGAATCTTCACAACATCTATATGAGGACATTGCTTTGTATATAGGTTAAGCAGTGTTATACTGAGCTGAAATGAAGCAGGGAGCCAAGCATTAGAAATTAGGCCAACGTGATTCACTTGGTGATTTTCAACTCTGAAAGGTGGGCTGAGATGATGCCAAGCACTCTAGCTTTGTTCCATTGTACAGTTCTGGCAGGTTCCAGCCACTCAATACTTGGCTTTATTCTGAACACTTATTTCATTCATTCATTCCTTTAATAGATATTTACTGAGTACCTATATCAGACAGTCTGCTCTATGCTGCAAAGCTATAAACAAAACATAATCCTTGATCATTTCAAGTAAGGAGAGAAACAATACTTTGCCACAACTGTAAGACACAGAGACTAAAGAGATATTTAGGTTAAAAGTAAAACATTTCCCTTTTTGTTTTTGCAAAGAAAGAACAACATCATTTTCCAAAATAATGGGAGATTTAGCATAAGGGAAAATATGCATTCTGCTAATGTCTCCATTGGCTCTTTTTATGGATTCAGTGGATTCAAAGCACTCAGCTACATAAGGGTGATATTCGTATTTACTAAATATTTATTAATCACCTTCTGTACACCAGCCATGGGAATACAGTAGGGAACCAGAGAAACATTGAAACGTATAGTCAAATAGTAGGCAAAGAAAATAGACAACAAAATCATGAGCCATGAGTGCTATGCTGAAAATTAAATGATAATATTGTGATAATGGACCCAGGAGGCTGCTGCTATAGACTGGGTAGTCATGGGTGGCCTCTCTGAGGGACTGTCATTGAAACCAAATTTGAATGAAAAGAAGGAGCTTTTTTTTTTTTTCAAGACCCCTTTGGCTAGATCATCAGTGAAGCTGCAGAAAGTAAGAAAAAGAGTATGACTGGAGAAGGGCCAGGGGCAGGATCAGAGGAGACAGAGAGGAGGCAGGGGCCCACCAGGAGCATGCTGACTTTGAAATGCACACAGGGTAAGCATCAAGGAGCGAAGGAATGAGCAGTGGGGCCTGGATCAATGAGGTGCTCAGAGCAGGAGGAAGGCCTCCTGACCTCTGTGCCACTCTCCCTGGGATGTTTAAATGATAGTTTGTCTGAATCTGATTTTATAAATGTGTTTGTGATGTTTCTATATTGTTGGATGGAATCTATTAATCACTCATTTAACAACAACAAAATCACTGAGTGTCTACTGTCTGCTAGGCACAAAAAACATCTAAGTGGAGAAACAGATAACAAATAAATAAGGATGTAAATGAACAAAATAAGTAAATAGTACAGTACAGGATGGTGATCTATGCTACAAAGAAAATAAGGCTGAGTAAAGGGATGTGGCCTAGAGACTACTGTAGACTCAGTGCCCGAAGAATGACAATGTAATGGATAAGAAGGGTGCCAGGAACTTACACCTGCCTGAGAGAAATAAAGACAATCCAGATGACCCTCTCTTTAACAAAAAGCGATAAGAAACATTGTCAGGATTAGTCTGAGGAAGCTTCTGAAACTCTGACTTAATCTTTCAGTGCATAATTTTATTAGATTTGGACCTTTTATTTCTTTCTGCTTTTATGAACCTGCTATTCAATTGCATCCTCATATATAACTTCTACCAGGAGGTGAAGTAGCTTATGTGTGTTCCCTAAAGAGAAATTTAATCATCTTCAAGATTCTTCAAGCTATGAATTTACATTTAATATTCTCCAACAGAGAATACTTGTAATATACAATGTTTTGATGAGATTATTTCTGATAAAATATGAATCTCTGAAGAATGTTAATGAAAAACAGCAACTAAATTCCATTTAAGTGTTCCTATACCTTAAAATCACTTTACATGAAAATCTCTCTAGACACATCTAGTTAAGAAAAGTATAGTATACAGCAATGAGGTTGCAATTTAGTCCATCAATGATAATTGTAATTATCTTTGCTCGGTTGTTTCTATGTAATTTAATTATTCACTTCAACACAGATTAATATTATTAAAGAATAAGAATGGTAATTATTAATATGTCCTACCCTAGTGTGAGAGTAATGTTTAATTAATGAACCACCCTCTCTCTTACTTTATAGATGACCTCATTGATATAATGTGAACAACACAGCAAACCTGCTATTGTGTTATCCAAATCATTTTCTCAACTAGAGTAGGGAAGAAGTCACTATCTATATCCCAGAAATGATATTGGCAAAGAAACTGAGTAATTAGCGGAACAGCTTAGAATAGTGTTAATTCTGGAGGACTGACAGATGCAGAGGGAAAACCTGGCTGTTCAGGGCTTGATGCAAGGCTCAATCCAGCTCTCATTTTTTATGAAATGGCCTACTTCTTTCCCTCAGATGTTTCCTGCTTTTGAGAACTTCTGAAAGATAAAGTTCCCTGAACCTATTATAAGAAAATTCCTTTAACAAATGGCATTTTGTTATAGTTCTTTAAAGATCATGGGGTTTCATCAAACCTTAAGCAGGAAGGAGTGAAATTTTAAAACCTGCCATAAATTTTACTATATAGTCTAATCCAAATAAGCTCACAATTAATATTAATTATCATAACTTAACAATTCTTTTAACTCAAAATGCATCATTTTTTTCTTAGCATTCATATAAGATCCATAGAAGACTGTTAAAGATAAAATCTAGTAGTTTAGGAACATAATGAATCCTGAAGCACACTCACACACAAAACACATACATTACAGAATAGTTGATAAATTCACATTTTTGAATTAAGAAATGGTTGAAAAAATATTTAACGAGCAGTCCTGTTTTAGGAAAGATAAAATGTTTGATTAAATATGTAATCTGGCCCATAGAGAAATAAATACTTACTGTTAAATGTGACAAGAAGGGTGGGGGAAAGGTAAGCACAAACTCCTGATTTTGGTGTCACCAGCTCCTGTACTATCAAGATCAGTTAGATGACATGTATGTGTCTTCCTCAGGACAAAAGTCATGAGTAAACTGCTAACAGTCGATTGGCAGTTGCTTGTTGGAGAAGAGACAATGCTAGATACTGGGCAAGTGATCACAATTCATATGCATATATATTTAATAGTTAGTATAAATATAATTCTACAGTCACAATGCCCTGAATCAAAAGAGATTCCATTTGTTTGGGGAAGAAATAGACGTTTACCTAAATACTTAGGAATTCACATGAGACAAAACTATTAAAACTTTTGGCTTGAATAAAGAATCTATCAAAACCATAGGCTCATTTTTCCCTTCAAATACAAAGAAAGAGGTAGAAAATTTAAAAAGCCCCCTCTTCTTAATTGCTTAAAAATTTTTCAGTAGTTACACCTTTAAATATTACTTAGCAACAGTTAGTAGGCAAGGGAATTAATAAAAATTCTAAGTTTCAGAAGTTACTGGTTAGAATTTTCAAGACCTCATGATAGTTTCTGGCATCTAGTGTTGTCAATAACTTTTCATGTAACACTTGCAAGGACAGGTCTTAATGTAGCAGAAATCAGTAAAGAATGATTATAGTTATACAAGTCTCCTCATGGAGCCAGGTTGATACTCTGGGGAATGTCTCAAGTTCAGAATTCTTTCATATGAAGCAAAATAGTCTTTTGAGTATTTGTGTCTCTGGGGAAAATGGAAATGTCTTATTCTTTTGCTTTTCTTTTGGGATTCTTTTCTCTTGGCAGATGTTAATGGGAGAGTCAGCTTCTCAAGGCTAAGCATTGTAATCCCATTTGTTAGCATGAAAAGAAAATGAAAGATAAACTCACAATGTTAATGTGGAAATAGAAAAGAGCAGTAATGAAATACTGCTTGATCAAGCAAAGAAAATGTCATAGATGGCTGTGTTGGTATCCCACAAATACTGCCTCTTGGTACTCACACGCATTTAAGACCCTTCACATTAACTCCAGGCATGGCAACGTGAAACATACTGGCTAATAGGGCCTTAGAAATGGGATGCAAGCATAGGTTTGATAAGCACATTCTTGAATGGCAGCATCAGGGGAATTGGTTGTATAGCTCACCCTCCATAAATTTACAGGTATTCCATCCATAGATTTAACTAATCACAAATTGAAAACCTTATGTTATTTCTGAGGTGCTTAGTACTATCATGGATGCATCCATACTGGTCATGAACATGTGCAGACTTGTTTTGTTTTGTTTTTGGTTTTCATTCCCTAAACAATATAGTACATCATCTATCTACATAGCATTTACATTGTATTAGGTATTAAAAGTAATCTAGATATGACTTACAGTGAAGATGTGTGGGTTATATGCAAATACTACATCTTTTTACATAGGGACTTAAGCATCACTGCAGTTGGATATCTGCAGGGGGTTCTGGAATCTAAATCTCATACTAGCAGATGATGGTATTTTGTTAACATAAGAAACTAATGAAGGATATCAAGATATGAACTAATTATAAATCTAATAATGGTATGTAAAATAGAGTCATAGTAGTTAGAGATCCAGATAGGGAGAACTTTGAGAGGGTACTGTTGTCTAAGTAGCCTCTTTATTTTGTGTAGAAGAGCAGAAAATCAATACTGGAAATAGATTCTTTGTGTTAAGAAAGGGACTAATACACCACAGTGGCAGCCACTCTCCTCACCCATCAGAAAATGTTCTCCAGGGCCCCATAAGTCTTTTTATTGTCATAAGTACAAACAAGACAAGAGGGCAAGCTCATAGCATTTGCCCTTTGGTGTGACATACCATAAAAGTATACCCCAATGTATTCCCTTGGACTCTAGATACTTCTAACTATTCCACATAGTTTAGTTCGAATAACAATCTAAATCTTACATTCTCATTTCCAGCATTCATATATTGAAAATCCTCAATTGCTTATACTTTGTATATCAGGTAAAAAAATCATAGACTTATACAAAGAACCATAAAATGTGTGGAGAGTAAAATACTTTGAAGTAACAAAGAAAAACATTATGCATTCACAGGGCCCTGAAGCCAGGGTAAAAGGGTCAGGTTCAAGGCAGGAAGGAAGGGCAACCAATACAAGTAGGCATTTTATGTTTTTCATGTACCAAATGATCGATCCTAACCCAGAAATCTATTAAAAGAGATACTCCCAAGAGAAGAACAGACATGCAGTACTACTCAGGTATGCATAGTGATTTTATATATGAGAGGGTCAGGTCAATAGTGCAATAAGCTAACCTGTCCCAGTTTATGGGAATTTTATAAACCTGTCACATTAAGAAGTTAAGGTAAGGTGAGCCTGGGACCAGAAAACTACCCAGCTATAGATCTGGCCCAGAATAGAATACTGGTTCTAATTAGTATTCAAAATTATGACAATGGAGACTTGCATAGGGAATGAGGTATGAGAAAGTCACTTCCAGTAGTAGAGGAATATTCTTGAGAATCTTAATAAGGGACTCTCCCAAATGAACTTGGAGTTGGATTAGAGTCATTCTCTATCAGAAATTACATTGCAATAAAATTGATCAGATTATATTGTTCTATTTTGAGCATGTACAAATATGTAATAATGAATAACACTACACTGCACAATTATAAATTCTATTGTGTACTATTATGTACAATAAAAATAAAATTGAAGAAAAAATATAGGAATCTTTCTTTACTTAAAAAATGTCATTACCTGTTCTAGAAACAAAACAGATATGATCCATTGCATAATGGACTAGAAATGTCCAATGAATAGTGAAAGATCAGTTTTCAAGATGCCATTCTGTGAAAGTTCAGTAGGTATACCTTTCAGATAATTCATGGAGAGTGAGGAGAGAGGAGCCCCAAAACATTGAAGATCAATGTTTTTGATATTCAAATTTTATGGAGCAATTGATACTATATATACTTGATGGAGGCCAGTACTTATTCAAGAGCCCCTGGGTGAAGGAGATGCAGTTGTCAATCAGTGGCATCCCTCCAAATCAGGTGAGTAGTGTCAAGGTGGAGAGGCAGTGGACTGTTAGGTTAGTCGACTCCCCTTTGCCTGGTCCTCCCATAGCATCCTCACCTAGCAATCCCCAGAACCAATTTATTCCAGCCATCTGCTTTCATCTGCTTTTGCTCCCAGGCTGCAAATGCTGCTGGAGAAAATTAGGTACCCATGCCAATTGGCACCATGACAACCTCAAGCAGTCTTTTCATGTGTTCTAACCACCTTCCATTTACAGTGTCCAGAGCAGCTGTTCCAAACTCCTTCCACTCTCCTGAACCTTCCTGTCACTCTTCTCTCCCCTCCTTCTCAGCTATTGACCTTGCTGCTGCCTCAGAGAGAAAATAGAGGGTATCACTTCAACACCCCTGAAGCCCCAAACATGTCAGGGGTACAATGAATTTAATGAATAAATGAATGCATTAAGGATTGGTACATGTTGGGTTCCCTTTCTTCCTAGCCCGTTATTAGGACCTATCCTTGCTTTCTTAGAGAGAGAGAGAGAGAGAGAGAGAGAGAGAGAGAGAGAGAGAGAGAATGAATATGAATGAATTCTTTCTACCTTTTCAAGGCCAGCTCTTTCACCTAAACTTGAAAATCTATCTGCTCCCATCTCTTCCAGAATCATGCTTTATCCTTTATGTGCTCTGACTTCTGTATCTCTCTTTCCATCTTCTACACTTTAGAAGATGGAAATACCCCACATGTACTTAAGTCCCTGCTTCTCTGTCTCTGTATCCTCCAGTTAGTACGTATTGAGAACCTATTGAGTTCGAGGCACTATTCTCAGCACTACGGAGGTATTAGTGGGAGAAAATATTTAAAACTTCTGCCCAGTAATGGAGGGGAAGCACATAAAATCCTAATGGGAGAAACAAGTAAATTTAAAATGGATTTTTTATAAATCACTTAGGAGAAGAAATGAGCAGAGAAAGGGGGCAGAGTATTTTAGGGAGGAAGTGTGGTTGCTACTTTCAATAGAGCAGTCAGGTTTAGGTGATATTAAAGGGAGGATCTGAAGGAACCAACGAGTGAGCCTGGTAGAAAATCTGCATGTAGAGCTGATGGAACAGCCAGTATTAAGGTCCTTTGACTGGCAGAGTGATTTTAGCATGAATCACAGAGCAACAAAGAAGCCTGTGAGGGTGGAGCTGAGGGAGGGGCGGTAATATGGTTGGGTATGGGGCTGAAGGACCAGGTCTTGAGGGCCTTGTGGACCACTGTGAATAAGACCTTTGGCTTTTACTCTGGGGAAATCGGGAAGTTTGCAGAAAGGGTTAGTGCGGAGGAGTGAAGTGATCCAAGGTATTTAAAAGGCTCCCTCTGGCTGCAGTGCTGAGCTGAGTACAGGCTGCAAAGCGGGGAGAAGAAAGTCTGGGAAGGAGGCCATCGCAGCCATCCAAGAGAGGAGGCATGCACTACTGCATCCTCATTTGCCACCACATTTGTGCGAGGGCAGTTTCACTCATTACTTCCCTACTCTGTCCTCATTTAATCCCATCTAGTTTCTTTCTCTACTGCTCTTCTGAAAAACTCCTTTAGCTGAGGTCACCCATGCCAAACCCAGGGGCTTCTGCTGAGTGTCTGGGGCAGCTTGTGACAGCAAGGGGCTA
The DNA here is from genome assembly GCF_021218885.2 of Marmota monax. Taxonomy (NCBI): domain Eukaryota; kingdom Metazoa; phylum Chordata; class Mammalia; order Rodentia; family Sciuridae; genus Marmota; species Marmota monax. The sequence goes on from NW_026693245.1 coordinate 11,850,642, forward strand.
CAGCAAACCCAACTGTGTCTTTCCCTATTAAAAGTCATACTGAGTAGGAGGATCTCGTGCAGCAGGTGCCATGAAATCACAGCATCCCCAGAGATGGCAGCTTCTTTTGGGGGTTTCCTTTGAGCAGGGTTTGCAAATTGAAACCCTATGGGACTGACAGGTCATGGGAGTGAGTGAAGGCAGCTGAAACGAAAGACATGGTAGATCCTTCTTCCTCCACATGACAAGTGTCACATGGAAAGGTGGCTCAGAGCTGCCAGGCCTTTCAGTTATTTAAGAGAATCCTAAAAATGGAAGTTTTAATTGAAGCGTCTCCATTTTTAAATGTTGGTAACTAACTTAAATTTTTAAAAATACCTATGGACCAAACAAAACAAATCTGAGTCATATAGAAATTGCAGGCCACCAGTTTCAATATTCTTCGAAGAATGGCTAAGTGTATTGATAAAGACTTGGCCTGACCCTGGCCTACCCATCTCTACAAGGGTGAGTAAATGCTGATGGTAAGCATTGAACATGATTTCCCCAATTCCCAGCCTTGAACTCCTGCATGCAATTCTACACTTTGACAATTCCCTTCAAATTTTGTTTTCTCTTTGCTTTGGGCATTGCTTGGCCTGCTTAGTAACTATGTATATTGAATCACACACTGATTTTTCTACCCATGGTTCCTTGACTGTGACCACTCCATTTCAGTTCTGCTCAGCCCTCTTCCCCGCAAACAGGTCAATATTTTTTCCTGGTTCTCTTGCAGTATATCACTTTCTCAGCCACAGATTAGGTCGTTCCTACTGTCTGAAGCAGTCAGGTCTAGATTTAAATCCTTGCTTTCACATTATAAGATGCATAAGCTTATCAATGTCATGCAACCTCTCAATTTCCTAATTCCTAAACTGGGAAATGTCCATGTCAATGGATTTTCAAGAATCATGCCTGATAGGTTTATGTAAAAGCACCTACTATTTTAGCCAAATGACAAGTAAGTAGCTAACTTTAATAAAATAATATTCCTTTGCCTTTCTCCTCCATAACATTCTGTCCCCAACTTTTCATGAGTGGTCATCTTCTTTTCATGCCTTTAATTTTGTTGTTGCCCTTAGAGCTCTGCCTTTGTATCCTCATCTCAGTCTAAGAGTAGCACTTTTTTGCTACCTTAACTTCAAATAATGTCTATACTCCAAGGATCTCTAAGTATAACAAGTATAGCCTTAGTTGCTCTGTTAAGCTTTAAACCCATTTTTCTGCTGAAATCCTGAGCACCTGGGCACTTCTGCACTTTCCTTCAATATTGGTAAAATATTCTATTATTTTCTTCTAAATCTTCTATCTTATTCACACTATAGCCCTCCTTTTTTTTTTTCTTCCTCGGTAGTAGTACTTGTTGCTGAAAGATGTATACCACAAAATCTTAGTGGCTTATGACAATAGACAATAGACCCTAGCTGCTTGTCCTCATCCATAGCAATCCTGCAAGGGCATAGAGGTTTTGTTCCATGCACTTTTTAGAGCCAAACTCCTTCTGTCCTGGAAGATTGCTGCAGAAGAGGAAGAGAGAGAGAAGTGGTGTGTATGTCACTTCTGCCCACATTCTGTTGGGTAAAATTTAGACACATGACCCTACCTAACTACAAGAGTTTGGGAACTTAGCTCTGTACTCAGGAAGAGATAGAGAAATAATAATATTTGGCCACTTCTAGGACTTTAGCTGTGCTATCCAGTTATCCAAAATAGAAATTTAAGAATCAATGTTCACTTCATATGTTGGATCTCAATAGTTCTACTTCAGGAATGTTCACCGTCTTCTCTTTGTGATCCACATCCTTATCATTTCTCATTGGTGCTTTTGACACCATCTCAGACTTTCTAGGGGTATCCTGCTGCTTCATCCAGGATAAGAGCTAATTTTGCCTAAGCTATTTTAGACCTTGAAGTTCTGTCTCTCAATCCCTTCTGCAACTCTCTTGATGTTATATGCCAAACTTTCTTCTTTCTCCAAACAACTAAGTGCCAAACTCTGTGTTTACTAAGAGCATTTCTTTGTCTCAAATGCCCACCCAGCCTTGACCACTTCAAAAATCTTCTTAGAGCATCAAGAACTATCTCAAATGTTACTTTTACTTCAAAGCCTGCCCAAAGTCCTTAATCAGAGTTAATATGTCTATATCGATAGCAATTCATATATACTCTAGAATTTTAGCACACTTAATTACGAAAATGTGTATATCTGTATCTCTCAGAAGACTGAGAATTTCTTGAGGTGGAAGGACCATGCCTTTTGTATAATTCCATTAGTCAGACTTACAATCCCTAACTCTTATGCAAAGCTCCTACATTGTGGGTGCTTAATTTAAATTTGGTTAATAAACAAATCACTCTCATGCATATTAAAACTGTTTTTCTATTTAAAACAAAACAGCCTATTTATTTCCTGCACTTCAGAGTTTTATTATTTGTGTGCTAAGAATTATTAGCTCCAAATCTTATAGGATTTTGGAGGAGAAATTATTAAAAGTGAGATTTTTTATTAGCCAGATGAGCAGATTTTTCTCTGAAGATTATATGAAATCTTGCAATAAGTTCTTAGACATATCTCAACATGATTTTGCTAACTCGACTTAGGATTTCAGGATTTCACCCTCTTGGTCTAATCAGGTTTATAAATTGTGAATCTCAGAGTCACTAAAGGCCTGCTAAAGGAGAGCAGGCTTGTATGGGTCATCTGGGAGCTTGTTGTTTCCTTCACTTCCTTTTATATAGTCATGCCCAATAAAAAAAGGAATGAAGGAAGGTCAAAGGTATGAATCTCAATGAATCCAGTTCTTCCTAAGTTCAAAAAGATTGAAGACATGAATGGGCTCTGGCACTACCTATCATTTCAGACTTGCTTGCTTCTCCAGTCCTACTTACCATGAAGAATTAGGAGTGAGCCTCATCGTTAGATGAGATGTGCCAACCACACTATCCTGCCTGCCCATTTTTCTGCCTCTCACACCCAACCAGAGTGTCAAGGTAGTGAATCAAGATTATTTATAGCCATGGCTCATCTATCATGTCCTTGTAAATGACTCTCAAATATATGGTTTAAATTGAGACTCTTCTTCAGTGTTCCCTATCTCTGACTGCCTCCTGGCAATTCCACTCAAATGACCCCAAGAGTCACTTCTTTGGCATGTCCAAACCTGACTTAATTACGCTCACTTCCAAGTCTGTGGAAACTCCCGTCTTCCCTTGCTCAATTAATAATACCATTATTCTCCCTGTCTGGCAGGATTGAAGCACAGTGTCATCTTTAGCAGCTCATGTATCCCATCAACAATCATTTATTAAATAATGTTCATTCTCTCTCTACTAAACCATTACTGTAAGGGCTCATGCTATTTTTTTTCTGGAGAAAGCTCTGCAAACACAGGCAGCCCAGAATGTCAGCCTTAAAGAGGAGAATCCAATTCAGTGCCAGCAAAGCAAAGTCACAAAGAAAAGCCGACCTCCTCTAACTCTCATTCAGACTCTTGTCTCTATGTTACTGTGTCCACTGTCAGGTCTAAATATTTATATGGCCAAGCCTAGAAGGCACACTGTAACTCAGAGTTTTGGAAGGTCTATAACAACTACAAAGAATGACTTGTGAACTTATCAAGAATGAAACAGAGATATTTGGAAAGATAGATACATAAGATTTTCAGGAGGGTTTTAGAGGAGCCAGAACTGGGCTGTGAGATACAGCTTTCTAATTGTTACAATGAGTTTGGAAGAGGTTAAGGATCATGAAATGTTTGGAAAACATTAAAATATAGGCTTTGCCACATTTATTTTTTGGGGGGAATGGAGGTTACTAGGGATTGAACCCAGGGGAACTCAACCACAGAGCCACATCCCTAGCCCTATTTTGTGATTTATTTAGAGACAGGGTCTCACTGAGTTGCTTAGTGCCTTGCCATTGCTGAGGCTGGCTTTGAACTAGCAATCTTCCTGCCCCAGCCTCCCAAGCCACTGGGATTAAGGTATGTGTCACCGTACGTGGTGTTAGCCACATTTCTTAAGGTGCAATACAGACAATAACTTCATAGTATCCCACAGTTAGAATCAGATATCTAGAAAGATCTGTCTGGGAACACTTTGCTTACAGGAATGGAGATGCTGTGGGAAAAAGGGAAAGAACTATGATGGTGCCCAATGACTTTGGTATGGCACTCTCACTCAAATAGTCATGAACACCAGAAAGGTATTTCCTGCTTGCCTGAGGCTGAAAAGTATCCAGGGGTAGAGGCATGGAGGTCAGTAGTGTCATGAGAATGCTATTCGAAATAAACTATGGGCAACAGAGCAAGTGGTAAAACAGCAAAATAACGGGTAAGGCTTGTGGATTCTAAAACATTGAGACTACAAAAGGAGAAGGAACAGGAACTCTGACTAAGTGACACAGTCCCCCATCCTGAATGGAGATGAATTTCTAGAATGAATAATTTGGACAGTGCCTCCAAATTTTGGTTTCCTGAGAAATCAAAGCATTATGATTTGGAAGAACTTGGAAGGATCATACATTTCTACTCACTGATGGGAGAGACCTGGGGTTTAATAGGTTATGTATTTAAGTATAGCAAATTGTAATTTAAATAAAACAGATTTTTAATTATTATTATTATAAATACAACTTCAATGTCAGTATATCTCCAACTCCTCCTCTCTGAGGATATAACACTAATCTGTAACTTACACACTGTCTCTCCTCAAATCCTCTAAGTCTCAATGCCTTGTTCCTGTCTCCAGGAACCTTAGTGTCTAAATTTTGATATTTGCTTATGTACTTGCTTGGAGTATTACCTGTATGAACTCAATGTTTCCAGTGCAGCCAGCAAAATGCAGTTCATGGCTGTTGAATACAGCAGCTCTCTGCCTCCCTGGTCAGAATGAGCCTGTCTCAGGTATCTGGAGTGGCCAGGTTGTAGCTAGTTTAATCTGTAGTCCAAAATCTGCTGGAGTCTTAAGTGGAGTTTAAAACTCTTCCTTGAAAACAAGAGTTGCTAAAAACCATGCTAAAAATGGGAACCCCATTGCAAAGAAATTGTAACTACCATGATGTAGCTATTATTTTATTATTTATCTCCTGTACAGCAATCTTCATCTCTATAATGGTAATAATTTCATTCAGATCCTCTTCTCTTATCTCTAGGATTACAATGTGTTTTCTTCTGAATTATACACCAGCTCTGTTTCTCCTTTCTATTGTTTATTTTTATTGGTTATACATGACAATAAAATACACTGTGGCATAATTATATGAAATATGATTTGTTGACTAGAACTGCATCTTTTATCTATTCAAGGATAAATTCTTCTAAAAAAGTAAATATGGGGCTGGGGTTGTAGCTCAGTGGTAGAGCACTTGCCTTGCATGCATGAGGCCTTGGGTTCCATCCTCAGCACTACATAAAAATAAATAAATAAAAACAAAGATATTGTGTCCAACTACAATTAAAAAATTTTAAAAAAGTAAATATGTAAATCAAATTAAAAATCTCCAGCAAAAATGCTCATTAATATCACACCTGACTTCACACAGTGGGGCCGCTATGATTAACTGTTCACACATCTTCTTTAACAAGAAGAATGGTCCTCTTCTGTGTAGATGTAAGAGATCAAAAATTAATGCAGATGTGTTTCTTTCTCTGCTATAATTTTGGCTTGTTTCTTTTGCCTAGACTTTAAGAGTTTCCTAATTTGGTTTCTGTGTTCATTCATTCATTCATTCATTCAGTGCTGGGAATGGAACCCAGGACCTCATGCATACTAGTTTCAAGCACTCTATCACTGAGCTCTGAGCTCTACTACCAGCCCCAGTCATTTCCTCTAGTAAACAAGATTTTTCACCTGAATATTATTTCAGTAATTGTTTTCTCAGTTCCTACCTAGTTCCATTCTAGATTCATAGCAAACAGATTAATTTATTGCACAAATAAATACTTTGGCAGGGGCATTGCTCAGTAGCAGAGTGCCTGTTTAGCATGCCTGAGGTCCTGGATTCAATTCCCAGCACTGCAATAAATTAAATTAAATTTAAAAATTAAATAAAATATGTGTGTTTGTGTGTTTATTCTTGAAAGATATTAAGGCTTAATTTTTAGTTGAAAAAGAATAAAGGGGAGGTAGAAAACTTTCCCTAGGTTAACCTTCTTAAATCACTACTCTGTTCATGTTATCTCCCTCCTCAAATTCTGTCAGTGGCTCCTTACTACCTGCAGAATTAAACTTACAGCTTTAGCATGCAGGGCCCCCTGTAATCTCAACATACACTGTATCTCTTATCTCCTCTATTCTGCCCACTGGGGTTCTCTCTAGTTCTCTAGTCTAGCCCAGGAAGAGCCCAAAGGTACTCTGCTTACTCCCTCCCTCCCTACTCCCCTAGTTCCTGACTCCTATCTCTGTTTCATTTTACTTATCTTTCAAGGCCAAGCTCAAACATGCCACATGAAATCTCTCTTGGACTCTCACTTCTAACTAAACTGTACCAGATTTTACTCATTAAAATTTTGTGGTCCTTTTCACTATCTGCAATTTATCAACTCCTCTGGACTGAAATCTTCCTAAGGGAGAAAAACATGTCATGGTTATATTTGCATTATTCACCCCTTATCTCCATGACTAACGATATGATAGAGTTCTGGTGAGAGAATAGATAGGAGTCACCACCTGTACATTGCCAAGTGTCTACTGTTAATCACAGGTTTGGATTTCAGCTGGTTAAGCAGGCAGGGCCTGGAAGAGGAATATATTTTAGTCAGGTTTGCATTGCTGTGACCAATATACCTAACAAGAACAACATAGAGAAGAACCAGGTTTTTTTGGCTCACTGTCTCACTCCATAGATGGTCAACTCCATTGCTCTGGATCAGAGGTGAGGCACTCTCAAGGCCAAAGGGTGTAGAGGAGAAAATCAGCTCAGAACATGGCAAACAGGAAGCAGAGGCAGAGAGAGAGAGAACTCCTCTCACCAAGGACAAAATATAAACCCCAAAGTCATACCTCCAGTGATCTATCTCCTCCCACTGTATCCTACCTGCCTATATTACCTCCCAGTTAATCCACCAGTGCATCAATCCACTGATTAGGTTGCAACTCTCATAATGTAATTGTTTCACCTCTGTATGTTCTTACATTGCCTGACACATGAGCTATTGGGGGACACTACAAATCTAAACCATAACAGCATCAAGTGATCCTTCTCTCTCTTCATGCTCGCATGTCACATGAAATGGTGTGATGCCTTAGACTCCCATCTAAAATCTGCAGGCTCCTCTACTTCCTCTAATAGCCCCAACTCAAATCTACCTTAGGTTGTGCTCAGAATTTCTCAATGACTTCTTTAAATACTTTGTACACAGTATTTGAGTAGCACCTCCAAATGGGAATACTCATTGTGCCCACTGTTTATATAACTGCTAGTCTTTGCCAGTGAATGTTAAATATTTATTCCTGTAGTTACACATAATGTATTCCTTTTTAGTGACTCTTATAAGCTGCTTTCTCCTAAATCAGCCCAAACATGAAAACTAAGCTTTATTTTTTCCTGTTCAAAATCATTTCAATGATGATAACAATTTTTAAATGTGTATGTCTGAAGTATGATGTATTTGAGAGTTCTAAAATATTGCTGGGACATAAGTCATGCAATTATGAATCAGCACTTCACTAGGAATGTGAGTTTTACACCCCAAAACCATTCATAGCTCTCTGCACCTGAGCAAAAGATTGAATGATGAGAATTTTCTCGGGAGCCAGTTTCTACAATTGCCTTTCAGATTTAAAATGTGAAAGTTTTTCCCCCTGTAACAGCCCTTGATTGAACATTATGTCCTAAAATGTTATTTATTTCAGTGGCTTCAGTTCTTTCCTGGTAGAAAACTACATCATCCCACTCAATTTCCTGGAAATGTGGAAATGTTGACCTTTAACACTACCTATTCATAACTATTCCCTTTCACTACAGATATGTTTTATCATCAGTGTAGTGGTGGTATGTCTGAATGAGTTTGTTTCCTACCGTTTTTCATCCTGTCTTTGTTAGAAATTAATTTAGTGAGAGCTTACCACAATTCATATTCGTATAAAAAACAAATATTTTTCTAATCGTATCTGTAATACAGATAAGGTTTTTAAGAAAATTTCCTATGGTATGCTCATCAAAGGAACTATTTTTCAGATTAAAGGTTAAAAAATATCTTCACTTTGGGATCGGGTTGTTGTGCAGTGATTAGAGCGCTTGTCTGGTACATATGAGACACTGGGTTTGATCCTCAGCACCACATAAAAATAAATTTAAAAAATAAAGGTATTGTGTCCATCTACAACAAAAACTTTTTTTTTAAATATCTCTACCTCAAGCTCAGCAAAGTAAAAATTCTTATTACCTTGTTTTTCTATGTTGAGAAAATCCAAATTGATATTTCAGTCATTTACAATACTGGATATTGGCAGTATAGGAATAAAGACCACATGTGTGAATCGTTTAGATAAAAAGATTCCTTGTACGTAGCATAGCAAAAATGAATTTGTGTTTTCTTGCAAAGGATTGTAATCATTTTATTAAGATATATTCTGGATAAATAATTTGTGCTTCTGCTGAGGCTAATATGACAACACATAAAAATATTATATATTAAGTAGTTCTCTCACAAAGTACTAAGAGATAAAAAGCAGAGAGTTTTCCATAGAGTACTTGCATTGGATCAGATATTTTTAAAGTAAATATATTAATAAGCATGCTGTGATCCCATGAAGGCACTTGTCCTATGGGCATGTTTGGGCACATGGCCAAGGTATAGCCTGAGAATGCATTTGGGGATTAAACATCATTTTTTTTCTTTCTTCTCTCTTTTCCTGTTATCGTCTAACAATAACGTCCTTTAGATTTCACGAGTGAGCCAGGAATCTCGAAAAGTTATTGTTTTTGACTAAATGTTGGCTGACAAATCCTTTCATGATCAACAGAGAATTTTCATGCTGCCTTAAACAAAATATAAGTCTGTAGAGAGACCCATCAGTGGAAATTAGAACTGTCTTCTGCTATGTGTAGGGAGTCTGCCAGTGACCTATTAGAGGCACTCTAATTAGTGCCTGGTTCTCATCTTGTGAGGCTCAGGGATATGTAGGTCCGGCATGATAGGCAGACCTCTGCCTGCCCAGCTCTCCTCAATTGGGTAAAGGTGAAGGTCCATCAGCCTCTCTTGTTTAAAAATATTTCTTATAAATAAATAGGTCAGAAAATCTCACCCACCTCAAAAATGAGGAATGCAGAATATACGCCATCACATTTTTATTTTGGAGACCCTGGATTTGCATGTAGGGCTGCTTTTTCATTAAAGAAAACAGATGTTGCAAGCCTAGTAATAATAGCCAATAAATGACCTTCCACCTATTACCAGATATATCCCTTAAGCTGGAAGGGAGGGAGGACTTGGAAAGACTAAAGGGTGAATGTAAGAAGAGAGTATTCACCCTTATCCTTCTTCCCATCACCTCATCACTATGCTTGAAAAGAGTCAGTGATCCTTTGCTCCCTTTGATGTGCCCTGTGAGATGCAAATGAACTTATCTAAAAGTGTGTCTCAGTTCTAAAGGAGCATGCAGGATGATCTGTCTCACCACACTCTTAAAGCTGTGCCTGCCCATGACTCATCCAAGTCCAGGGTTATCCCACAGCAAACCAGAGAAAAAGGTTTAAGGATGAAAAGCTGGACTCAACTCTGCAGCGATAGGTAGTTGGCTGGACTCTGTGTCTGAAAACAAGGGTGACTACCTGTCCCAGCTTGCTCCAGACTGAGGGGAGTTCCTGGGACATAGACTTTAATTTCTAGAACCAGATCAGTCCTGAGCAAACCCTGAGAATAAGACATCCTGAAAACCCAGAATTTAGACTCTCTTCATTGCCAAAGTCTTCTAAATTCCAGACTTTCCAAACTGGCTGAACACTGGAAACATCTGGGGAGTTGTAAATGTAACTGGTGGTGCTTTGTCACTAACAGAACATCCGAATGTACTGGTCTGGGATGCTGCCAGGCCATTGGGATTCCTAAATGCTCCCCCAAATCACCAGGTGATTCGAATGAACAAGACAGTTTGACAAACCTGCATTTATTTTTCTGAATTATTTAACCTCTCTCTGTTTTTCTTTTGATAAAATTGCCCCTCCCTTTTTTTACTTCTTTTACTACATATTTTTTTTTTTTTGTAAAAGACTCAGGCCTTCACAATTTGGAGTGCTGTAAACCAGATGAGAGGACTTAGTCACCTGAGGATTTTGTTAAAATGAAGATTCTGATTGAGTAGGTCTGAGAAGAGGCTGGAAAATTTGCATTTCTCCACGCTCCCAAGTGACAGTGGTGCTGCTGGTCCATGGACTACACTTTGAGTAGTAGGACATAGGATATAGGACATCAAAGTATGAAAAGTATTGCTCAATATAACTTTCCATTTTCTTTAAGTACTAGAGAAGTCATCAAAGTGTCATTAAGGAAAACAGGAAAAGTAATAAGGAGAGAGACAAGAAGTAGAAACCTCAGCCCTTCCTGAGGTTTTGAACCCCAACTCCATCTTCAAGTTTGTCTCCTATTCTGAAGTCCAGGGTTTAGGGATGCATTGGGAGGGGTGGGCTGACCTAACATCCTTTTTACCAGTGGCCCCCTCATAGGTAGAAAAGGAGAGAGGAGCTCTGCATAGACCCCCCCTCTTTCCTTCTTCTCTACCTCGCCCCCCCAGCCCACAGCCCAGGAGAAACTCACTTAACTCATGTATTAGTCCATGATTCTTCCAGGCTCTCAGTACAGATCTCTATGAAATCCCTAAGTTCTCTCAAACATTTAGGCTTTGGAAAAGAAAATTCAGGAAAACATCCAGGTTATTTTTATTTTCTCCTGGACCACATGGCTCCCTTGAGGTACTGAACTCACCTGGTGACACAACAGGGGGCGGGGGTGGGAGCAAGGGCAGGAAAAGGAAAGGGACCCAATCCCAGAAGACCATGAGCCCATGTGTCAAAATAAGAACATCTGCTTATGTGAGAAGTAAGCACACTTAGTTTTATTCGATGTCTCCTTCCCCCAAATAGGAAAGATCCATATAGGAAAGATAAATATGTCACTTCTGCTTGGGACAGAGGTAAAAAAGCCTCTGTCATTTTGAGGATGTTGGTGGCAAGCAGAAAGGAAATTAAGAGGCCCAGGAGGTAGGAGTTCAGCTTAGATATAAACCATCAAGAGCAGAGTTGGAGGGAAACAAAAACCAAAAAACTGTTCTACCTACATACAGATCTCAGAGGGATGTATCTACCAACCTTTCTGAGCTGGGACCAGAATTGCCATTAGAAATGGTTATGGTTTGGACCTCAAATGTCTCCCAAAGGCCATTTGCTAAAGGCATGGTTGCCAGCCTGTGGTGCTTTGGGAGGTGGTTTAACTTTTAGGAGGTGGTTTCTAGTAGAAGAAAGTGAGTTCACTGGGAAGCATGCCCTTGAAGCAGGTATTACATCCTCATTCCTTCATGCCCACTCTGTTTTCTGGCTACCCATAAGGTGAGAAGCCTCCTCTACCACAAGGTCCCCATCATGATTCCTGCCTCTCCGCAGCCCCCAAAACCACAGGATCAAGAGACCTCTGAAACTAAGAGTCAAAATACATTCTCCTCCACTAAGTTGATTATCTAGGGTATTTTGTCACAGTGATGGAGAACTAGCACAGATACCATGCATAATAATTACAATAATAGTAACATTTATGACACCTGACACTTTTGGAGTTCTTTCATGAGCATGGCTGCATTTGCATCTGAAGACTATTGAGAGCTCTGTGGCTAGAATTGCAGGAATTGCTCCCTCTTTCCTCAGGTAATGATGCTAGTCAGTGCTATTAGATTATCAGTTGATCTAACTCCTTTTCCCAGTCATTCTGAACATGCCTGTCCACTTTTGTTGGCCAGGCACTCCAGACCAAACTGAGATCAAGCCTTTTCTTTTTTGTGCAAAAGTAGATACTGTAGATAAATCCCCAGATAAAGACAGCACTCTGTAACAAAAATGAAGGTTGAAGGAAGAGAGCCAGCCAGATAGCGAGAGCAGCTCTGCCTGTCTCTGCCAGCCTGGTGTCACCAGGTCATTGTTTATTTCTTCACCAAGCCTGCTATTAACAGTAGGCCAGAAAGCTTTGAACTTAACTGATGTACATAAAGCAAGCTGTTCCCCTAATCTGCACATTTAATCCAGCTCGCTCTGCATGCTGCTCCAGCCTGGCTTCCTTCCATATAAGGAGTTCACGGTATCTTTCTGCAGCACCCCTGCCTCTCTCTGTCTTGAAAAACAGCCAAAGATGGTTTTGTGTTTAATGCATATGTTTAATGCAGCACTGCCACCACCTTGCCTTCCCCTCCTGCCAGGTGAGTCCAGTGCATTTTATTGCTGTTTCTCCCTGAAACGAGAACTGCTGAATTCTATTGTTTGGGGTTTTATTATAATATGATAAAATGAAAAGAAAATTAGTTAATCCTACTTGTCTATACTGGGAACAAAAGCATTCATGTGTATTTGATTTTCTATTTGTGAAATTGTTGCTGGATTCTGCTTTAGTGAACCTTAAGACAGATTTGATAAAAACTTTAGGACACTTTTCAGTGGAAAATACGTTTTGTATGCATTGATAAAGTGCATAGTATTGAACAGTGAGTGATGGGGAAAGGAGGGATATTTTCTCACTTTTGTATAATGTTCTCTTTGAACTAAATACTGTCAAAGCCTTTACATAATCATAGCTTTCTTGAAAGATGCCACAAGGTTAAATAGATGGTTGTATTTTGGTATTATCGCAAATAAGCAATACTTGCTGTGGAAATCTTACGTTTTGGATAATGGTATGTAAATGTATCATATTCCCTTTTCCCTAAGCGGGTTTCTCTGGTTTAATGCCTGTCAAGGTTTTGTGAAAAATATCTGCAAAACCAGATGATGCCACTAAATGAGAGGGAAGAGTTTTGAGATAAAGAAACAGGCTGGTTTTAGGGGTGTGTTCTAGGAAACAAGGCACATGTATGGTGGGGGCTGGGGGTGTGAAAGTATGCAGCCTAGAGAGAAGAAATAGTCATGAGAAGGCATGAGAGAAGGAAATTGTAGTCTAAATACAAAATTGGGCTGATAAAATTTAGATGCTAAGCCAGGCCTTGGTGGAAGAGAGAGAGAGAGAGAGAGAGAGAGAGAGAGAGAGAGAGGAACCACTGTCTTATTTGTTATGCCTTATCACTGCTGCTCTGCTTTGGGCACCAGCTGCCTCATTTAGAATCCATTCTTCTCACAACATTAACCAAGGTGAAAATGCTATAAAACCATGATGGTTGGTGACAGAAGCTTCTAATGCCATGTATATACTCAGGGATAGCTGTAAACCCCAGACCAAATACCCTTAAGACTATTAGCTGCAGAATAATAGAAATTTACTCGTATTGTTGTACATGTGACCGTATACCTTATTTAAGCTAATACTGACACATTGAACAACTGCAGAGTAGTTAGATCTGTATTTTCTTTGAATTATTTCATTCATCACCCAGCCTTCTCAAAGTTAGCTTTCTTCTCACTTTTATAAATCAGAAAAACTAAGACTAAAGAAGTATGGTATCTCAGCCAGGGTTAACTAATGGAGGAGGCAGGGTTGGAACTCAGATCCAGCTAACTGAGAAAGTCCATGTTCATGTTCGTTTCACTTATATTTATTTAATTTGAATTTTTCATTGAATTGCAAGATAGGAACAAATGAGAAAAGGGACTTACAAATACACCATTTTCTTGGGAAAACTGAAACAACTCCTTAAGTCAATAATTAAGTCTCCAAATATTTTGATATAGTGCCTGAATTTTCCAGTAGTTGAAATACTTTCTAGACACATTGGGGAATTATTTCTCATTGTTGGTTTCAAGTTATAGCAACCTTAGGAGCTTTAAAACATACTGATGCCTGGTTTCTACACCCAGAGCTTCTGATTAAATTGGTCTGAGATGCAGCTTGGACATCACTGGTTTGGAAAAGCTCCCCAGGTGATCCTAATGTGCAGACAAATAGGTATCTCCCCTCACAGACTTACTAAAGTCTAGACCCATTAATTCCACTGATCCCCAGTTCCTTCTGCTAGTATCCTTCTGGCATCTCAAACTCAACATATCCAAATAGAACTTTCTGTATTTTCAATTAAATGGGATCCTCCTCTTCCTACACATCTTTTTTTTTTTTAATTAGTTGCTCAAGACTAAATACAATGATCTTGACATATCAGACATTTGATTCAAATAGGGTATAAATTCTCATTTTTCCCCATGTACAGATTGCAGGATCACATTGGTTATACATCCATGTGTATACATACAGCAATCCTAGTGTCAGTTGTATTCTGCTGCCCTCCCTATACCCCCCTCCCTTCCCCTCCCATCACTATTCTCTACCCATTCTACTGTGACACTTCTCTCTCTCTCTCTTTTTTTCTTCCCTTCCCCCTCACACCATCGTATATGTATTTTGTGAACCCATGAGGGTCTCCTTCCATCTTCCCTGCAATTCCCCTTCTCCCTCCCTTTCCCTCCCTCCTCTTTTCCTTGTTTCGTGGTAATCTTCTTCTCATGCTCTTCCTTCCTACTCTGTTTTGAGTCACCTCCCTTATGCTTGAAAATGCAACTCAATTTTCCTGAAGGGAAAAATCAAGAAGACACTGGATCAAACAACTGGAGAGTCCAGACATGGTCCAGCAACAGGCATAAGTCAATCGAGAAGTTCAATGGTGACAACAAAGGTCTCTGTCTCCCTGGATTAATTTTTCTCTCTCCCTTGCCTTGGTTCTGCTCTGCCTCAAAACTGACTTTACTCAGGCAACCCTTTCCCCATGGTTGTCCCACAAACCCAGATTCCAATTCCTAGCTCTTAGTCCACCAAAGTAATATTCTGTCTTACAGAAACTTTAGACAAACCTTGTGTTTGGGCTCCTTGAACCCACCCCACTATGCCCAAGGAGACTTGCTTGACTGTCTTCTACCGCAGCCTCCCACTGACTTTCAGGGAGAGTTGGCCCATTCCAACATTATGAGACTCCAGAGAAACAGGGCAGATCCACAGGGAAAATGTGGGTTGTTACAAGAAGAACAATTAAGCTGGACAAAATGGGAAATGCCAGTCTCGGCAGGTGCAGAGAGAAATATACCTCATCTCTCTGGGGATAAAACAGAGTAGGCTCAGATGTAGAAGGATTTATAAGTACTTAATTTCCAGTGGTAATATTTTTGTTGAAACATCATTCACATCCACCAGTAGGCTTTTCACCCTCTGATTCTAAGAAGCCATTTAGTCATCCGATGCTTAAATTAAAATATTAGGGTTTCTTTAAAAAAAAAAAAAAAAGGTCTCTTTGTACTGAAAAGACTATACATTCAAGTATTCAGATAAATGGGTCTAAACTGTTGTATATTATATATTTTAAAGTGAGAGTTTCCCAAATTTGATTTTTTTATATGAGATTACAATATTTTCATGAAACTGTAAGAAGTAAGAGCATATTTAACTCAATTACACCTAACATTTTATGAGCTATTTCTACCAAATAATAAACTTCTCCTGCACAGTGACCACCCTTGTTCTGTGACTTCCTTGGTAATCTTTCTCTAACTAGAAAATCAGAATGAAAAATCAATATTCACTAAATTTTTCTTGCCAAAAATCAGAGCTATCCTGCTGCAATGTAGTGGAAAAAAGGTTTGTGATGCTACTTAGGAGCAGTTTGGTATCAGGAAAGTTTTTCTTTCCACTGCTGACCTTCCCCATAGTAGATAGGTCATCTTGACAGTTTACTCCTTTCTAAAATGGAGATAATGTTGGCCACGATGACTAACAATAATATTGTTGTGAAAAGCAAGTGGAATCAGGTAAATGAAACAGCTTTTTAAACAGCAAGTACCATAAAAATAAATGTGAGGTGGCGGTGTGTATGGTTTGAAACGTAACATATGAGGAAATTAGATGGTAATGAGAGTGTTAGGTTTTTGTATTGTGTTGTTTTGTTTTACTGCAGGCCTCTTCTGTTTTATGTTCATTAAGTCTACCAGCAGAGCTTATTTTAATGCTTTAGCAATATAGGCAAGGTTCTGTAACTGTTTGCTTTGGAACATGTAAAGTTGATGACTTGGAATAGCTTCCAAGCAGCTGGCAATAAGAGCCCTAGAACCACAAGGGGCAAAAGTTCTTTGGCATGCAGGGTGAGTGCATCCTGCAGAGGGGAAGGGCATGCTCACTGGCTGGCAGTCTTGGTAGAACCAAGCATCTAGAGAAGCCAAGTGCATGGTAAACAGCAAAATATATTTTTTTTCTTTTTGTACCAGGGATTTGACTCTAGGGTATTTAACCACTGTGCTACATCCCCAGCTCCTTTTTATATTTTGAGACAGTGTATCACTAAGTATCTTAGGGCCTTGTTAAGTTACTGAGGGTGGCTTTGAACTTGTAATCCTACTGCCTCAGCTTCCTGAACTGCTGAGATAATGGGTGTGTGCCACCATGTCTGGCATCAGCAAGAAATTTTACAAAAAGGAAAGGGAGAATGGGAAGGAGTATGAAGACAGCCATAAAGACAAATGCTTTTACAGTTAAGAGTGGAGAGGAGATTAGATCCAGAAGCATCAGCTTTGAACCACAGAAACACAGATTTTGGTGAGAAGGGATGTGGAAGGGAGCAGCAGTATACCTAGTCTGACCACCAGAGCAGACTGTTTTTTAAAAGCTCTTCCCATAGACCACATAAGTATTTTCACTTAATATTATGAAGTGAAATCATAATCAGAACCAGAAATAGATGCAGTAAAAGTTTTCTTGTATTGAATTTGTGTATATATATACATACCAGTACAAATAAATGAGTGAGCCGTATTTGACTGAAACCATGGTAACTATTAAATTGTGCATTCAGTCACTTCATTTTCTTGATGTGTTATGTTAGTTTTTTATCAAATAATTTAAAATGAAAAATAAACTTCAGTTTGTAAAGATATTTTCAAAATCCATTAAGTATTTTATTGTGTGAACTAAAATTTGTATTTGCCAAATATAATACAAACTGTAGTTCGTATTCTATTTCACTGTTTCAAAATCAAAAAGTTTAAAACAAACTCCAACAAGATAGTGTTTTTAAATTAAAGCATATCTCAAAACTCCATTTTTAATGAGAGATTGAAGTATATCAAGTTCTGATTCTTTCTTTTATAAGCACTGCAGTATTAAGTATATGTACATATATCTCTGTGATTTTATGTATATATGTGCTATTAAGACACAACAGCAAACTGTAGAATTTAGACTAATAATATTTTTGAAAGAAAAAAATATTTCATAATTGATATTATTTTGCTTGTCTTATTTGCTGATATATAGCAATAATTGAAAACATTTGTTGTTTTATTGTTTGAAAATTCTCATGCTTGAACATGAGAAAGACCCTTATTGCCACAGGACAGTAGTCAGTGGAAGAACAAAAAATATTTGGATCACTCCACAGAGATGCACAGCTTCAAACTCTTCAGTGGACCCTAAGGCTTAGTGCCAGACTTAAAATGAGCCCCCAAGTTTATCCTATTACTTGATCCCCCAGAACCCTACATAAACAATACCAAAAGAGTGGCTTCTTTTAGAATTCACTTCTTGGGAAAGTTTTGCTTCTTTTATGTTTTCTAATAAAGAGTTATGAACTTTTTTTGTAATTGACAGGAAGAGTTCAGAATAAATTAATAAAAACACATATACACATAAGTATGCCCATATGCCTACAGGTATGCATGTGTAGACTACAGGTACAATCTGTGCTACTTAAGCCCAAATGTAAAGCTCTTTTAAAAATTCAATTTGTGGACATCACCTCTGGGGAGGTTGGGTCAGTATGTCTAGACTGAGTCCCAAAGATCTACAAATTTTTAAAAGCATTTGTGTATTTCTGGTCATCATCCAGGTAGAGGAATCACTGGTAATAGATTTGCATTTTCCTGGTGTTGTGCTCATAATATTTTACTTCAGTTAGATTTCCATGATTTTAATTTTACATTTCTAGTTTGTTATTTCATTCCTTGCATTATTTTTTCATCTTGGATATCGCCTTAATATACAATTCAAATTTAATTCTTAGAGGAGGAAAAAAGTCTTTTCCCCTTTTTTGAAACCATGCTTTCTCCCAAGTGTGTATGCAGGGTGTCAAGCTGCAGGTTCTAGAGGCCATCGCCAGCTGCAAGTTCCTCAATAGGATGTATGTTAACATGTAAGACCTTCTGCTCTAGCATATCACTGAAGGACTCTTCCATACCAGCAGAGTAGTGAAAAATCATGGCGCTTTTCATGTCTTCATATGCAACATATTAGATTGTCCATCAGAAGTATATGAAACTGAGCTGGGGATGTAACTCAGTAGAGTGCTTGCCTTCCATGCTCCAGGCCCTGGGTTCAATCCCCAGCACCACACACACACAAAAAAAAAAAAAAAAAAAAAAAAGTGAGAAACATATGAAACCGTTTCCTTAAATAATTCCCCTCGTGTCTCCTTTCGGGGAGGTGGAGGGGACATTCAGACAAAATTCCAAAAGAAAGAGGATAAAAAGCAGGTAAAGCACAAAATAGAATCTTCTGGAAAGCATTAATGTATGAATTATCATATGTTGTCTATCATACATCTTTTTTCTGCAGGATTGTATGAAACAGAAAATAGCAAACTCATACACATCTTCTAGATATTCCAAACTGTAGTTCAGATCATCTAATTAGTTATGCTTTTTAAAGTCATCTTTTGTAGTCTTTCTTTACTAAAAATGCTAGTCAATGTGAATATTAATTTATCAATAGTTTTATTATGTAAGGATCATTGGTTTTATTGGTCTTTAGTTATACATGACAGTAGAATACATTTTGATATAATTATACAAGCATGGAATATATGTTAATGACTTATTTTAAAATGACTATTTATTTGTTAAGTGTTAAAATATTCTGGACAAAAGACTAAATGATTTTTTTTATTGGTTGCTCAAAACATTACAATGATCTTGACATATCATATTTCATACATATGATTCAAGTGGGGTATGAATTCTTATTTTTATCACGTGTACAGATTGCAGGATCACATTGGTTATACATCCACGTTTATACATACTGCCATACTAGTGTCTGTTGTTTTAAATGTTTCTAACACCTTTATGAGAGAAGTTTTCTCTACTTTTGGCAGACAAAGGAAGTAAGACTCAAGGAGAAGTTCAGTAAATTTCTCAAATTATTTAGATAATAAATGTGGCTTTTGGATTTAGAGCACAGAGGAGACCCCTGTAAAAGCCTGTTTGAAATGCTGAGCTCTTTCCAGGGATCCCCCTCCATAGGTCTAGAGCCCAGGAGTCTGCATTGTTGAGCCTGATTCAGGGAGTTCTCTGATGAAATTTAGAAAAGGTTTATAGTGTGAGTCTCCCACTCTGGATTTCAGCTCAGTGGTCAGGTAAAGGAAGCCCTCAACCCTGTACAATTTCTGCTATATCACCTGGCTTCTATCCCCACAGAAATCAGGCTACGGGAAGAAATACCTCATATTGACACCCTGGCCTGCTGAGTAACTGTCTACCAGAAATCTTCCTAGCTATAATTTTTTATCTTAAAAAGCACATACTGTAAAATGCATATTGAATGCTGCTTAGAACAAAGGGCCAAAAGAGCTTTGTGAGGTTGGGGGGCCAGGCTTCTCTGGCTTGCTAACTTGACTCCTCTAGAGGATTTACACGGGATTGATGCAACATGGTCAGGTAGGCACAAGTTACTACCACACAAAATAAGAGACCTTTGCTTGCAGCACAATGGGAGGACATGAAGTAGGGGTTCTTGAAGGGAACAAGCCAAAATCTACCAAATCATAAAAAAAACTTGAAGTTAATATACTCTTTCTTAAAAATGATGCACCCCAAGCAAAACATAAAAAGAACAAAAAAGAAAAAATAGTACTTCAATGAAGATGTGAATGGATTCATGGAATACCTAAAACAGAAATCACAGATGGTTTACAATGGGCAGATGATAGCAACGGATAGCCAGGAAGTAATGGAATAAACTGCAGTTGCTTTAAAGAAAGATGATGGCAAGGAAGATGATTAAAAAGACAAACAGCAAAGAAAGATGCAATGGTATGTTTCCTCTATAAACACCTGGCCATGGAATTTCAGATTGCCCAGCTGCCCTAGAAAATCAAGATATGGGCACTAGAATATGTTATTGATGAGGGTCCGCAGAGCATGAAATAACCAAATGCAAGGGTAAAGTAGACCCAGCTCTTGGTGAATTTCCTTTTGCAAAATGTTTTTGTTTGTGGGGAAATGGGGCATCTGTCCCAATCATGTTCCCATAATCAAAGGACTCTATGCTGATGGTGATGATTGCAAACTCTGTGGTTCTGTGGAACACTTTAAGAAAGATTGTCCTGAAAGTCAGAATTCAGATCAAATGATCATAGTTGGTTTCTGGGCAAAGGGGATGAGTGCAGACTATGAAGAAATTTTGGATACACCTAAACCAAAGAAACCCAAAACAAAAATACCTAAAGCTGTAAATTTTTAATAACATTCAGTACTGTTGTTAATTACTATCAGTCACATTGTTACTTTCCAAACTGAGCATGCTTTACAAGTTAGGCTTCCTTAGGATCAAGAACAGTTTACTGCATTTTGTCCCTCAAGGAGTATTTCTACCACTGTTTGGAGAAAATCACTGAAGAAAAGCACAAGATGATTAAATTGGATTCTCTGAAAGAACTTGTTTTTAATGAATAGAACTTAGACAAAACTAAGTTATATAGTTGATTGTATATGTATATATATATATATATATATAAATGTATATATACATATATAGTAATACAGATGATTGTAAACAATCATCTTTTTTTTTAGTTATCAATGGAATTTTATTTTATTTATTTATATGCAGTGCTGAGAATTGAACCCAGTGCCTCACACATGCTAGGCAAATGTTCTACCACTGAGCCACAACCCGAACCCCAACAATCATCTTTTTAAAAGCAAATTATGCATCAAATTGAACCACTTCTAAACAAAGCATATTGCTTTGCATCTGTGAATGAATTTTTGGTCATATTGTTTTCTTGGTTTAAAATAATAATAATAATATTATTATTATTATTATTATTATTATTATTATTATAGAAATTTATAAGTTGCCACAAAGTCTGTATTTTAAAAATATTGAATAAAAATGTATTTGCTATTTAAAAAACAAAACAAAAACAAAACAAAAAAAAATAAGCTTTGTGGAAAGTATTAAGAAAATAGGAGTGGAGAGAAAAGGCCCCAGAGAAAAGAGGACAGGCATCACTTAATTCTGTTTATTGGGTCTTCCAGTCCCAATGCATGGTGATTTCCATTAATGTACAGCACACTCACAGGAACTGAGATGGCTTTGGACATAGAGGAAAAACTCCATGGTAATGAGAGACAGAAACATAGAAGTTATTGCATAAATTATAGGCACAAGATATAGAGAAACACAACAGAGAAGGCAAAAATTTAAAAAAAAATAAAATAAAAAAGAGGGCAGCAGATATGGAAATGGAGGATCTTGCAAGTAGAGTAAACCATGATTCCGCTTGATAGCATGTTGATGTGGTCCACCAAATGTTTCATCTCCTTCCCTCTATCATTCCTAGGGCAGCAAATCACTGGTCCAGGAAAAAAAAAAAAAAAAAAACTCCTGTTAGATCTTCATCTCCTCCAGTCAGGCTCATTGACATAATAGGTTCACCTAGCAATTGCCCTTTCCTGTGAATTCAAGCTAACGTGAGTAGGAGAAGAGACATTTAATTCCAACAGGGGCTAGGGAACTCCAAGCCTTTTGTGTTAGATCTCTTGGTGTTTATTCCAAGTAACATTCGTATCTTCAGGCCACTCCTCACCTATGAAATTAAAAACTTCATGGACCGTCTTCAAAGAAGTTGCTATGTGGATTACAGATGCAGAAGCACTCTATATAGAATAGAGCAAGGCTAGCAACCTCTATTGCATGGTAGGTCTACATGACATGGCATGCCATGTAACTTCTGTGAGCCTCAGTTTACCCACTTATAATGTGGTAATTGTGATCCTCTGCACAGGGTGGTAGGGAGGATTATGTGAATAATCTTCTTGTACAGAACCTAATAGATAACTAGGATCTCAGTATGTAGCAGGGCCCTGGCAGGTTCCTGGCAGGAAATGGAATCCCTCCCAGATGGTTCAAAGAAAGAGACTTGTAAAGAGATTATTTACAAGAATGTTGGCAAAGATAAGAAAATGGGATAGTGTGGCACCTTCAGACTATCATGGCAGGAAACTACCACTGCCCTCAAAGCTGAAGGCAGAGGAGACTTAAAAAAATATTAACTATCTCCAATGAGAGGAAGAGCTATGGCGGCCAGGTCCACAAGAGCTGTAGTATGGAGAAATCCTCTACTCCCAGAGAAGAGACAGTGGCCTCTTTCTTCTCCTGCCATCTGAGCTCCGGCTAGTGACTTCCATTGCCAAACCCAACTAGAAACAACATGGGTAGAAAATCCAGGTGATAGTCAGCTTCCCTAGGCATAGAGCAGGACCGAGAAAGGCAGAAAATGCTAAGGAAAGGGTACACAGGTCAGTAATGGTTATGTACTTGGCAAGATATATTCTTCTGTAACTCATACCCTGTCTCTAGGATACATAATTATCATCTAGTACCCTAAGAGGAGTTCATGTGCTTCCCTAAAGGCTTTACAAACTTACTGCCAATGAGGTAATTTAGCATTGAAGAGATAAGACTCCCTAGAAACCAAAAAGGAGAAATTAGAAAATAAGCAAGCAGCTCGCTGTATATCATGGCTGCCTTGACATCCCATTATTACTCTCCTCCAAGCCTGCTTGTTTAAGTAATGGCCTCCCAATAAACTGGAACTGCCACTCACTGCAAAGAATGAGCCTCTCCCTCCCTCCAAAGGTAGAGAATAGTCAGGGTGGTGGAGCTTGTTGGATTTGTGGGTGTGGAGCAGGGACCAGCAGAGGAGGTATCATGTACTGGGTTTTGAGACAGAAGCAGTGATGTGACTGGAATACAAGCAGCTGTGAATTGTTTGCCTAGTCTATAGGTATTGCCAGTGTAGATATGAAACATCCCTCATAGACCCATATGTTGAAGGCTTTGTAACAATAAGTGGCACTATTGGGAGGTGGTGGAACCTTTTAAGAGATGAGCCTAGAAGAAGGAAGTTAGGTCATTGGTGTCTGTCCTTGAAGGGGATATTGGGACCCTCACCCCTTTGTGTCTCTCTCTATGCTTCCTGGCTGCCAGGAGAAGAGCTACTCACTCCTACCATGTTGTACTGCCTTGCTGCAGGACCCAAGCAATGGAGTCAACTAATCATATAGGGTGAATCCTATGAAATTGTAAGCCAAAATAAACCTTTCTTCTTTATAAGTTGATTTATCTCAGATATTTGTTATGGTAACAGAAAGCTATCTAACATTTGAACCATTTTAATCTTTAAGAACAAGGGAAATCACTGTCACTTCTTGTCAGGAAGTGCCAAATGTTGATCTGAGCAAGATTTGTAGATTAGTAGGTGCTCTGCTGCAACATTAAATTAACAAGTTAGCTTCCAGCACATAAGATAAAATAATTATCATTAGAAATAATAGTTACTCCTTGTCGATTACTGTTATGATCCAGGAATTTTAGATACTTTTGTTTTAACCCTCACAACTCTAAATGTAGATATTATTTGATTATAATGCATTACATTTCAAAAGTAACAATTTATAATTAAACTCAAAGGAGAGTGCTTTTCTTTGCAGTAGAATATCAGGTAATACAAGTCAAAGGAAAAATGGAATATCACAAATTTTCAACCATGAATATAGTAACTGAGTCAAAGATTATCAATGGATAAGGATATTAGAGAAGAGAATATTCACACCCTCAAAGTATCATGTCATTGGTTAGTTACATATTGCCAAAAAATTCTTTACAATAGAAAAAAAATATGTAAAAACTATGACTGAAAATATATTATTAATCAATTGAGCAAAGTTAGCATCATCAGTAATGAGACAACAGACACTGTGTTCCTTGTGGTGTATGTAATGGGAAGGAACCAGCATCTTACACATAGTGTTCAGATTGAAAATTTAGCCTGAATCTGATTGCAAGGAAGCAGACAAATTCAGATATGGGAAATTATACAATTGGCTTGGACTATTCAAAAATGTCAACATCTTGAAAAACAAAAGGGGGTGAATGCTTTAAATTCAAATAGATTAAAGAGATGACAGCTAAATGTAACGTATGAACCTTAACTGGATCCTTGATCAGGAAAAAAAAAAAAAAAACATCAGGTGTAAAGATCATTCTGGCCCTGCATGGTGGCATATACCTGTAATCCCAGTATACCTCAATCCCCGGGGATTGAGGCAGCAGGATTGCAAATTCAAAGCCAGCCTCAGCAACTTAGCTAGGCCCTAAACAATTTAGCAAGACCCTGCCTCAAAATAAAAAATAAAACCACTGGGGATGTGGTTCAGTCCCTTGGTTCAATCCCTGGTACCAAAAAATGGGGAATAAAAAGACTATACTGGGATAATTGGGAAAATCTGAATTCAGACCATACATTAGTATCTAGATCAGATTTCTTCATTGATTTAATGGAGCTGTGGTTAGGGAGAAGGCTGTCTTCTATTCTTAGGAGATAACTGTGAAGTATTTAAATGTCATCAAGCCCACAACTTACTTTTAAATAGTTCAACAACCACCACAAAGTGTTATGTGAAAAGAAAAAAAAGCAAACGTGGCAAAATGTCAACAATTGGTGACCTTAGGTGAAAACTAGATGTGTGACTTCTGCTTGTATATAGGTTTGAAACTTTTCAAAAATAGTTGGGAGAAAAAAAATACTAGTATTAACCACACTATTTCAAGAATAAAAACGTAGCTTGAGGCCTCTCAGCTGTTCCATGGCTAGAGCAATATTCAAACCCAGATTTTTCAGATTTCACTAAACCCTTCAATACATTCTGGTCCTGGGTGGTGGTGGGAATATGTGAATACGATCAGTGTGAAATGACATTTACTTCTCTGAATTCCTTCTGACTGGAATAGAAAGGGCCCTTCCTTCACTGAGCAATGAGGATTTGGGTTTGATTTACAGGTGTTCTGCCCTCTTCTCCACACCCACACCCCAAGCACATCCTTCTTCTATGAATATTACAGAAAGCGTTTTGTATTCATTCCATGTCAGGTGTTAAAGTCTGATGTAAATTCTTGGGGAGCACAGGGACCTAAATTAATCCTGAGTTTTCATCATCTGTGGACACAGAACCTGGCAGATGACAGAAGACAACTTTGAAGACGGCTTTGATAGAGGTCAGCGTCACACACAGTTATTAAGGACAAATTTATACTGATAGCACCAGAAAAAAGGAAAGAGGAAAGGGCATTTCTTCAAACCAATTAGTCCTATTTCTTCAAAGAGATGAGCTATTTATGAAAACAGAGATGTACTTTATCTGGTGCATATGAGGTGACTAATCATTTTTATAATGTACTCAATTGATTTGAAAGTATCTGTCTCAGGTAATGCTTATTCCTTGTCCCTGAATTTGGATAAAGCTGCCTAGTGTCCCCAGTGAATGATGTCTGAAAGTTTAAATTTCCTTTTCTATCTCATGCTGCTGCATAATAATATATTCCTAAGGCATTTATAAGACTCTCATTTAAATGTTGTCAGTCAATATAACCAGGCACACAGGAAACACATTATTTGTGGTTCATGGGCCAAAACCCCACTTCTTTCATGTGTGGGTGCCCTCTGTTTGTACTCTACACTTAGTCCTTGCATTCTGTGAATTGCTGACAGGAGCCAGATTTTTTTTTTTTGGAAAGCGTTTTGTGCAGAAGGAGGGAAAAGCTCACAGTCAGCTAGTGGTGTCATTAGCAATTTTATTCTTTGTAGTGCAGGAAAAAATAATCAGGGTTTTTAAGCTATTAATTCTATAGGCTAGTACTTCCCTCACACTAGGAAGCGTTTATTTTCTCCATCCCTGAAGATGGGTGTTTTTTAATGTTTAAGCAAATCCCTGCCGTGTCTTTGTCTCCATAAATATAATGAAAAAGCTGTGTTTCCGTGCTGCCTGCGGTGAGCACATCAGGGCACAGCCTTGTGCTGCCACTCAACCACCACAAACTCAGGGTGAAGGCACAGAAAAATCACATTTTGTGAGGGACCATCCACATTTTATTTTTCTAAATGGAATTCTTTAGCGAGCTTAAGGAAAAGAAAAAAAATAAATAAAGAGAATGTGAGAGTCTGGACGGAATCAGCATCCCCAGGTACTAAGCTTAGCTCTAAGTGACCTTGAGGAATCCTTTCATCTCTGTGGATATAAATGCAGCTATATGTTCAGGCTTTCCCCAGCCATTCTTAGTGAAATATGGGCTTACCACATCAATTTGGAGCTACTATCTTCCCACTTGAACTGATTGGCATTTTTCTTATAGTGTATTCTGCAGGATATACCCTTGTTTGCACTTGGCTATATTTCTGAAGTTCAGTGTAGATAACACATTATCAGCACAGCTACAAAGCCCATAACAGTCTTTGGGAATATAGCACCCCTACAAGGAATTTGGCTGTATGTCTCTCTTCTTTCTCCCCAGAGCTCCCAATCTCTAGAGCTGGGGTGCTTTATCTCTTTCTTAGACTCTGCAGGGTTTCTAGCAAAGAAAGATACAAGTTCATGCCTGAAATAAGAAGCCACAAAGCTAAGACCAGAAGTCTCAAAGTTGCAAGGATCATCTCTATAGCCCAGAGCATAATCAAGTGTATATTGAATGGTGAGTGATGGAACTAGGGATCACAACAGCATGCATTAATCTCCAAAGCAGGTCAACGCACGATGCTATAGGCCATGTGGTGCCAGTATGACGTGAGAAGCAATGGGAACCAGAAAGCAGTCAATCATTAAAGTCTAGATTCCTGCAAGGATTTTGAAATTCTAAAATCCTGATGTTCTTTCTTATTGAACATGTCATTGTCTCATACTCATAGTATGGGTAATTATAAAAATTATGGGATTTGAAATAATATCTCAATCCCAGAAAGGGAGTCTTCTATTTTCTGGCTTGAGGTCAACCTTCTAGATTTGGACTATCTCCTGCAGGTCATAAGACCACCATTGCTTCACCCAAAGCTGAGCTCTTGAAATGGTGCAATGTAACAACTGGTTATAACAAAATAACGTTTCTAGAAACCAGAGAAGACTATCAGAGGATGTGTCAAATTCATTCCTCAAGTAAATTCTGAAAAGTGTAAAGACCTCCAAGCTTTTGAGTTTTTAGCCTTCACTCCCTTAACAACTGTTCTTGACATGGTGCCACAGAAAGAAAGAAAAAAAAATGTGGAGCTGTAGTCTTTTCTATTCTTCATAAATCCAGCATCCAAACTGTACTCATATGAAATGTGTGAAATTTTACCCTTAATATACAGTGTACCTGCTGAGTGAAGCATTAGATGAAACTTTTTCCTGTGAATTATTAGTCTAATAGAATGTAATATAAATTTAGAAGACTTAACAATCTAAGGCCTGGGGCTGGGGTTGTGGTTCAGTGGTAGAGTGCTTACCTAGCATGTGTGAGGCACTGGGTTCTATCCTCAGCACCAAAAAAAGTAAAAATAAATAAAATAAAGATATTGTGTCTATCTATAACCAAAAAATATTTTTTAAAAAAATCTAAGATCTGAAAAAAATGCTGTATTTGAAAGTTAAAACAACAACAATAACAACTGTACTTTGTTGTACTAAATCAATCTGACTTTTACCCACACTTAGAAAACCCCTTAACCCTACATATTATGTATTAGCTTCTTTTTTCTTGCTTATAATAGACTCCATATACATTACTAATGGGCCAACACAGGTTCAAGGTTCAAAGGCTTGACAAATAGGCCTTCTTCCAGGTTTCTTTATTGTTTGTACTTAAGATAAACTGCATTTATAGGCCAGTGGCTGTGTGTTCGTGTTCCCAAAGGACAGAGAAATCATGCAGAAACTTCACATGCAAAGAAGAATAGTCATGGCTGGTGACATAGGAATGATAATGACTAGACTGGAATATTTTAGAAATTATAGTTAGTCTTGGAAGTAAGCAGTCAATTACTTGATTCCATCTGCTGCTGGGGAGAAAGGCCCTAAAAAGTATTTTCTCATTTTCTGTGATGGGCTCAGAATCTGCATAAAGGAATTACTGTAAAAGAGGAATGCAGCAGTAGATGGGTGCATATAAAGATATATACTGAATTCACATAGGTTCAGGTAAGAATTCCGATTAAAGCTAAGCTGCTTTAACAGAAGGACCATCAAATACAAGGCCAAGTGACACAAGATATTGTTTCTCTGTTCCATTTAATAGCACAACTAGACTATATTAGGTGACCTTCCACAAAGTCCTACAGGGCCACAAGTTCTTTCCAACTTGCTAACATAATCTTCACCAGAGTGCTAATCTCATCGCATATTAGATGCTGGCTCATAGCCTTGGCCATATTCCTGCAAAATAGGGTACATGAGGTGGCCAAGAATAAGCTCTCCCTTTTGGGCAAGCAAAATAAAAATTATTCCTTCCATTTTATACTGATTCCATCGACCAGGGATTAGCCACATCTGTGAGAAGGCTGGGACATGGTATTTCCAGCTGATGGCTAAGCCCCAGGAAGGAGAAAAAGAAAAAAAAAAATGATTTGGAAGAGTCCAAACAGCAGTCTATTATCTGACTTGCAGGTCCCATTATTGAGTCATTCTTATTTTCAACTAGACTTCTGATGCCAGCAGTATTAAGCAGGCAAGCTCCATTTGATGAAAAACAACAACAACAACAACAAATGTAATGAAGTAAAACCAGTTCAATGCCTGAGGCTAAGAGTTTAGGTTTGAGGTTTTCTCTGGTGAGATTATAAGTGTCTTTTTATTTTTATTTTCAGCAACTGTCCAAAGTGTAAAGTAATTCTTATTGTTCTATACTCAGTTGAATATCCACAGAAGTATGCAAAAAACTTACTGATAAACCTATGCTATTTGCTGTCAGCAATAAATAATTCTGTTACAAAACCTGCTCTATACTTGTACAAATAAAAACAGATTCTGGTCATCTGTGTCAGTGCATATTCTTATGACTGGTTTGGTTCTGCAAATGATCCAGGACTTTGTTAGTGTCATATCTGCTGCACAGTCTCAAGTAGGGTGATTTATTGGGCAGTCAAGTTAAAAAACATAAACCCTCCACAGAATAGGCTTTAAGGATCAGCAAGATAAATGTACCTAGAACAATGAACTTTAAAATAATTCAGCCCTAGGAGTGATTGGAAGCTCTGTCCCACCGACTGGGCCTTTTCTGTAGGTGGTCACCTGGCAGGCGCGGGGGGTGGGGGGTGGCTCTGCCCCTCAGCAGGCCGCTGGGCCTGCTCTGTGCGTGGTCACAGTTCCCTCTACCTTGCCGGTGCAGGGGGAGGGGGCGGCTCTGCCTCTCAGCAGGTCGCTGCTCCTCTTCTGCCAGTGGGTCGCAGGCCCGCCTACCTTGCAGGAGTGATTGGAAGTTCTGTCCCGCCGCGGGCCACTGGGCCTTTTCTGTCCGTGGTCACAGTTCCCCTACCTACAGGGAAATGGATGGCATTAGAGCAGATTATGCTAAGTGAAGCTAGCCAATCCCTAAAAAACAAATGCCAAATGTCTTCTTTGATATAAGGAGAGTAACTAAGAACAGAGTAGGGTCGAAGAGCATGAGAAGAAGATTAACATTAAACAGGGATGAGAGGTGGGAGGGAAAGGGAGAGAGAAGGGAAAATGCATGGAAATGGAAGGAGACCCTCAGAGTTATACAAAAGTACATACAAGAGGAAGTGAGGGGAAGGGGAAAAATAATATAAGGGGGACAAACAAATGTCAGTAGAGGGAGCAGAGAGAGAAGAGGGGAGGGGAGGGGAGGGGAGGGGAGGGGAGGGGGGATAGTAGAGGATAGGAAAGGCAGCAGAATACAACAGACACTAGTATGGCAATATGTAAATCAATGGATGTGTAACTGATGTGATTCTGCAATCTGTATATGGGGTAAAAATGGGAGTTCATAACCCACTTGAATCAAATTGTGAAATATGATATATCAAGAACTATGTAATGTTTTGAACAGCCAACAATAAAAAATTAAAAAAATAAAATAAAATAATTCAGCCCATTCTCTGAGCTTCTTATAAATATGAAACTCTTACAGACTGTCAGGATCTTCAGCTAATTGTTCTTTTTCTGAGTCTGGTTATCTGCCAGGGATTTCTTCAGTATAATTATTGGAACATGTCTTAAGACAACCCTTTTTTTTTTTTTTTTCACTTCTAGAATGACTGGCAAAAAGTAATGACCAGTCATCTTTCTTGTTTTTCTCTGCATTCAAGTGCCAGGAACTCCATGAATTTTAATCAGCTTTTAAAATCAGAATGTTACCTTTCTTGCTTACTTTGCTTTCCCCAGGACTCTGACCTTGCAGAGTCCCCAGGAATTTCTCCTGTTTCATTGGGTTTTCTTTCCCCATGGGCAAACTCCCAATCAGGAAGGGGTCTGAAAAGCTACTGAAGACTGAAATCAAATCACATGAGTTCACAGTTGCTTTTTTACACCCAAAGAGATTTTTGTCATATTTAGCACCATTGCTAACACATCTTTAGCACTTTATTTGCTATAATGGCAAGTTTGGGAAATAGTGTTAAGTAAAAGCTGGTTTGGCCTGAATACTGAAGGGTAAAGAAAAAAAAGAAAAATTACTATACACAGTGTGTGTATGTGGCGGGGGCGGGGGGGTGCCTGCCTGTGTTTGCACATACCAATAAATGCTCTCAGCCTTTCTGCAGAGCAATATTCATGCACAAACTATAGCATCCCTGGTGTTGATAAATGCCTAAAAATAATATTTATTTTTGTTTGTTCAGTATTTTTCCTTTTGTATTTCAATGTCCACTGGTTAATACTGGATGTTCCATATTATTGTACATATTAAACATTGCAATACTATAGAGAAAACCTGGGGAGAAATAAAGGTGTTTTTAATTTATCTAAGTTCAAATTTATTCAGTTATCTAGATTCAGAAGTAGAGTGGTCCATTTTTACCCAACTGTACTCATTCATTCTGTCATTTACAAAATACTTAATTCAAGAACCACAAAATACTTTGGAAAAGACACGGACATCTAAGCTCTTACCATTTTCAAAATTCCAACTCCATAGCTCAGAAGTAAAGAAATACATAGAATGTTTTAGAGCAAGAGTTGATATCCTTTAGAATTAAAAGAATAGTATGGATAGCAGGTACCATAAGAACCAGGGAAATGAAAAATATCAATTAAATAAGGTGGAATTTGAGCTGTGAGTTGAAAGGTGAGCAACACTGAGTAGGTTGAAAAGAATAAGATGGCATTCCAGGGAGAAGATACATGCCCAGATAACAAGTGGGGCTATTTGGGGAGAGCATGAGTGCCTCAGAGAATGGAGGAGTAGCAATAAATAGTACTGAGATGGCAAAGAGAGTGTCCCGCCTGCAAAGGAAATGTTCATGGAAGGTGTATGTGACACAGTGCACAGTCTGCGACCTTGGGAGCTGGCTACTACGGGAATATGGAAGGGAAGATGGCTGTGGGGGCATGGGCATACCTGAACCCATATATGACCAGGACATAACTTTTTCAGTTTAGTTTCAAACACATAAAATATTCGAGTTTTTAGCAAATGGAATATTTAATCCCCTTCTTATTTTTTACAAATATCTTTAAACATCATGATGGTAAATAGATTCTCATATCTAACAGAAGTTTTGTAAGGGAAGGAGTGATAGAGGGAATATCTGATCTTCTGGGCTGAACATTTCTCTAGTAGTGAAGGTTGACAACTCTGGAGCTAAACTCCCTAGAATTGTGCCCCACACCTCCATTTATGGGATGTGCCATTCTGGGCTTATGTTTAAACTCACTGTACCTCATTTTTACACAACAATAAAATGAAGATAACATTAACCCCATCTTGTAGGGTTACTATGAGTACTAATTGACACCATACATGTAAAATTTTCATAAAAGCTCCTATCATATATTAAGTGCTCAATAAATACTAGCAATTGAGATTATTTTAAGGAGGAAGAAAGAACCAGGCAACCACTGAGTTGATTTTAGAGTAAAAGAAGAAGGAAACGACTAAGTGAAAATCTGATTGCCTTGGATATATTTAGTGATAAAATGATTTGGGGAGTTTTTGAAACCACAGAAAGGAAATCAGAACATTTAAACTTACTCCACTTAGTCGCAAACCTGTGTGGCCACAGGAAAACAGGGGGCCGGTCTAATGTTGTTGGTTTTGTTGTTATTTAATCTGAAAAAAATGCCCCCTACAAAAAGATCATTCTACCAAAAATGTCTATTCTCTGTGGTATTTGATTATAAGTCTTTTTTGCTTTGCCAATAAAGGAATATCTATAATGTTCTGCTGTTACTTCCTGATTTGTGTTTGTTCAAAACTACCTGAGTGGGTGTCTGGATTTCATTTGAACCAATTAAACTCTAACAACTTCTCCTTCATATGAAGGTGAAGCATGAGTTCCCTGGACACACAATTATTTAAGAAATCCCAGCGAGATGCAAGGGCCTGTGCCTGTAATTCCAGATACTTGGGAAGCTGAGGGAAAAGGATCTTGAGGCCAAGGCCATCTGGACATCACAGCAAGAAAGAAAGGAAAGAAGGAGGAGGAGGAAGAAGAGGAAAAAGAAATCCTTTGGTTTCATTAGAATTGAGTTTCTCAATCATGGCACTATTGACATTTTGGGTCAGGGAATTCTACACTGGGGAATGGGGACAGATGTCCCATGCATTGAAAGGCCCTTAGCAGCATTTCTGGCCTCTGTCTAGGACACCCACTAACTCCTTTTTCCCCTAGTATTAACAATCAAAGATTTCTCCAGACAAAAACACCATCAATGAAGAAGCACTATGTTATAACCATTGGATGGAAACCCATTGCTTATGTTTCTTTGAACAGAAGATTGTAGCCAAAATTGATACTGGTACTTTTAGCCAAATAAACGTAAACCAAATCTTCCACAAAATGGACTCATCTGTCAGAAGGTAACCACTTCCTCTGTCAGTACTGATGGCAGGTCAGTGGGGGAGTGAAGCAAAGAGGCAAACACAGCAGAAAAATTGGAGATGTCTTTATGACTTAGCATGGTTTGGAATGTTATTTTCTAATCAACTGGAATGGCCTAATTGTACTATCAACACATCTTCTGCAGAATAGGAAAATAAAGTGAATAAATGTTTGGCTGTTAATTAGCTAGTCTTCTTTTATGAAAGATGAATTTCTATCTCACACTTTCATAGCCAATAGGCATGTGAATCCATTTGATACTTGATGCCCTTGCTTTTTCTGGTATGATAAGCTGTTTAAAATTTTTTTTACTTGATTTTTGATTAACATGTATTAGCTAAACATACTAATACAGTTCGATGGATTATTTTAACATATGCATGAAGTGTCCACAGATGAAACTGTGATATGCTTTTGAAGGCTCTAGGCAGGATGTCAGGCAAGAGGGCATCATATGAGAAGTGGGACCTTTCCAACTGACAATGACGTGTCTCTGCCTAGAGAGTTAACGTAGCCATCATAATTTATAAATTCTAGAAAGATTCCTTTTAGCTAACTGGATATATATTGTCATCTGTGAGGAGGTCAAAGGCTATGTAATAGGCTATAGTTACTCTCTAGCTGGTCTAGTTCATGTTGCTATAACAAGATACCATAGACTGATGGCTTAAAAATGGGAATTTATTTCTCTCAGTTTGGAATCTGGAAATTCAAGATCAAAGTGCAAAAGATTCAGTTCCTGGTGAGGACTGTCTTCCTGGCTTGTAGGGAAGACCTTCATGCATCCTTATATAGTGGAGAGAGAGAGACCCCCCATGTCTCTTATTTTTAAAGCACCAACCACATAATGATGGGGGCCCACCCACATGGCTTCATCTAAATCTAGTTATTTCCTAAAGGTGTCTACCCTCACGCTACTATTGCATTGAGGATCAGGGCTTCAACATAGGAAGTCAGAGGGACACAACAGTATCCACTATCACAGTGGGCATTACAGAATAAAACCAATGAAGAAAGGAAAGAGAAATAGAATTGTCTATAGGAAGAAATAAATAATAATAAACATAGAAAATTTAGACCCTGTTAAGCAAAATTAATTGACTCACAATTCTAAAATCACAGAGTTTACTAAGATATTTGATCCCTGTAGCTGTTCTTGGGAAAAACCAGATGAATTGTGAAATGACAAAATATGATGCAACATTTCTGGAGAATTTCGTACAATGCGCAGAAGAATGTTGCAGAAAGAATAAATGCTCTTATCTGACTCCCAGGGAGAAAAGTAAGCGCTCAAAGATGAGGTTAAAGACAAGAAAATTCGATATTTGTCTCAGGAAATAGAACTAACATTTTCAATCACATCATTGAAGTATCCTTCACCTCATTATTTCAGGTTGATTTGGTAAGTAAACCCATAGGGTATATCTTATGCTTATGGGTAGCTAGATTAAGTGGCCCAAGAGTTCTTTTCAATTTTCAATTTCTTTAACTTATAACACAATTAAGTAACTTATAATGAGAGACAGATCATAGAATTACTTTGAAGAGATGCTCCTCATATTTAATTTGTATTTGATTCAGACTTAAACTAACCATTTTGAAAAGCTTTTTCTTCACTAAATTATTTTCTGCTACATGGTGGATAGTCATTCTTTCTTGTTCACTGTGGTTTGCTTTGCTTCAGACTATTATGATATTTTAAAACATGTCTAGCCATAATCACTGAGGATGCTTCCCAGGTATTAGCAACGTAATCATCTCTTCTGCTCCCTTGACTTAGCATTTTAACAATGAGATTCATAAAAATTCATTTGCAGAGCAAACAGTAACTCTAGTTCTTTGAGCCAAATGTGGTGGTCATGGCTTTCTTCTTCCCTCTCTGTGCTTGCTTTAATAGGAGAAAATAATGTTGTTAGTGTAAGAAAAACAGAGCAAAAGCCAAGCGAAGTCAAGAGTGTAATGTACCCAGGGAATGCTGATGCTCAGTGTAGCTGGAACACTGGGCATGAATGGAAGGGAATATAAGTTCCAACAACAGAATTGACAAAGAGAATCACAACTCCAATATTGAGTTGACATATTTAATCTTGACTAAAAATTGTTTTATCTCAAATAACAATAGGACATCTCTAGAGAATTATGGATACCCCTGAAAAGATACTTTTGACTTCAAAATATCAGCAAGGAATTTCTGCCTGCAATCTCCTTGGAGGTAGAACTCTGATGAAACAAAAAAGCGTTTCTAGTTTTGAAAGCATTTTTTTTTTAAGAAAAAAAATGCCTAGTAAAAACACAAACTAAAAAATGACAAATATTTGCCCCTGAATTTCAGCATATTTTAAAGATAGTTGTAGATAGGTAAGAAAAAGCAATATAAGAATTCCAGCCTCTACAGGAAATTCCCCACATTCATACTTCTCCTAACTGACCTTGAAACTTAAAAATTAAAGCACATTTATAAAATAAATAAATAAAAGGCATGTTGAAGTCCTAATCCCCAATATAATGGTATGTAGAACTGGGGTCTCTGGGAGGTAATTAGCTTTAGATGAGGTCATGTGGATAGGCCCCCATTATTATGGTGTTTGTGCCCTGGTAAGAGACATGAGAACAAAATATCCCTCCCCCTGTCTCTCTCTACTATATGAGGATACACAAAGGTGTCCCCTGCAAACCAGGAAGAAAGCCCTCTCCAGGAACGATATTTCCATGCCCTTTAATTTTGGATTCCCAGACTCTAAACTGAGAGAAATAAATTCCTATTGTTTAAGCCACCCAGTTCAGAGTATCTTGTTATAGGATGCTGAGCTGCATAAGACATGCTGTGTAGTAGCTACACTACTATTTAGTAATAATTGATCTTTCTGGAGTTGATAAATTATGAAGGGGGAAACTCTAGTTTTGTGGTGTTCCTAGAGACCACAGATGGGGCAGCTGCCCTTTCTGAAGAAGGTATAGAAGCTGAGCAGGGAAAGAAACACAGCCTCTTCCTCATCCCTCTGTTCAGCTTCCTCCCATTAAAAACTAGCTGGCAATGCAGCCTGGGAAACAGGGACTATAGACCCAGCTCCTACCCATACAGAACACAGCACAAAAAGGGCAAGAAATGCATTCACGAACAAATAGACAAATGACTGGCATACCCAGAAAAAGCCCAGCAGGAGACTGAAGTGCTTCTATTGGTACAAAAATCCTGTTTTCCTAGAAATGACTTGAGTTTTGTTTTGCTTTTTCTGTTTTGAGATATGGTTATTACTAGTTAACACAGTTCACTCAGGGGATGTGGTGTTATTGGACAATTTCCTCTGAAGCAGTAACTGAAGGGCATGAGTATACTTCAAGAATGATGTTAATACATGCATGAGGTGCATCTTCATTTAGTTGATATATTGCTCTCGCACATCAATTGTAGCTTGCTTACTCTCTTATTTTAATAGTAGACTTCTGGAACTTCCCCCACCAAAATGATGTTACCCTGACCTTGTCTGCCTCTAAGGAATACAGTATAAACACAATCCTTCTGATCATCCAGAGGCACAGAGAACAGAACTTCATCTGAGCATCAGAACTGAGCATGGGGTGCAATGAACCACTTGTCCACTGCGTGATAAAGCGTATTAGCAAAAGTGCTGTGGCTGGTATGCTCAACCTGCAGCTGACCTATTATGGGATGCGTTATTTGATGTGAGATCTGAATAGCAATTACTCTCTGCAACCAAGGGCAAATGGCAACTGTAGGGCTTGGCCTTTTCATATTTTCTGAGGCCAGAGTTCTCTATAATGACAAAACCTCATTGCTCTGGTTCATTTAAAAACCACCATCATTTTAAAGGTTATGTTATGTGTGAGGTGTGTGTGTGTGTGTGTGTGTGTGCACGTGCGTGCATGTGTGCATGCAAGTGTGGGAGAGACAGATATCATACAGTGGATTTTATGACAATTAACATAAAAATGCTTCAGAAACTTTTAATAGGAGGAGTTACAAAGATAAATGTCTTACTGAAAGAGAGCAGATAGTTTCAACTCTTTACAGTGCATTTTACCAGAACCCAGGACCCAGGAAAGGGAGAGTAGCTCCCACTTAAGTTCATTACTTGGCCCTGAGGATAATCTTTCCTTGCCTCCCTGCTTATCAGTTTACTCCCATCTCCTGCCCAGTCTCCAAGACCTAAAACTAGATGGATTTACACCCTACCCCATTTCTCTCAACTTACCCCAGAGCAATCTGAGCTGAATTCACAAAAGCCGTGGCAGCTCCAAGACAAATCCCTAGACCCATCCTCTCTCCACTGTGTAGGGCTCCCTTCTTCATTGCCAGGCATAGTGTCCCCAGCCAGCTTCAGATCATCATCTCCCCTGGGAGCCTCCATCAGCTGTTCACCTCAAAGGCCCCGGCCCCGTAAGAGCATTCACGAGCCTCTGGATCTTTGGACAATCACCATGGGCCTCTGATTGAAAAGGCTGCCACTCCCCTGCCTCTCTAGGGAACATGGAAGCCTGAAGGTAGGGGCTGTGCCCTACTTATTTCTATCTCCTCACCCAGTACCACACAGCATGTGGTCTGAAAACCTGC
This sequence comes from Marmota monax, assembly GCF_021218885.2. Lineage (NCBI taxonomy): Eukaryota > Metazoa > Chordata > Mammalia > Rodentia > Sciuridae > Marmota > Marmota monax. The sequence goes on from NW_026693245.1 coordinate 11,888,479, forward strand.
TGCATCTGCATCACCTGGGTGCTTACTTGTAAAGCACTCTCAGGCCTACCCCAGATCTCCAGAATCAAAATACCTGGGCTTGGGGTGTAAGAAGCTGTGATTCTAATGCCTGCTAAAGTTTGAAGAGCAACACCATGTGCTACAGACATCAGTGTCTCATGCACAGTAGTTGTTTCATAAACACATGCTGCTTTGAGTGTCTGTGGGAGCACAGGGTGGAGGCAGTCTGCAAGTGAGCTCCCAAACAGCAGAGACCACATCTTTCTTCTTTAGGACTGTGTTGCCAGCTTCTTGCCCAATGCCCGACATTGTTAATGCATTCATTGAGTTGAAATCGAATAAGGCAGTTTTTTTTATTTTATTTTTCTCCCGTACTAACATTTTCCAATTAGAGGTTACAAAAATCAAGAAAAATCACAATGAGGACTGTTTAGAGAATGAATTTGGAATACTATGTCAAGGCCATGTACATAATTATATCAGTTTACCAGTGATACTAATTCTTTTGACTTAATATAATATTCCAGGGTTTCAAAACTCTTGAAAATATGGAGGGAAGATGAGCAGTCTTTGTTCCTCCCTCTTCTAAATCAGGAAGAAGAGATTCAGAGATATCTCCTAATCAGATATCAAAGAACTAGAACCCAGGGCATTGAGCAATTCTATTACATGTTATGCAAATATTTCTGGAATTTTACACAAAATAAATTTTCATTTTACAGTTTTTTCACTAGCAAAATAGGGAAAATAATAGTACATACCTTCAATGTTGTTCTGAGAATCAAATAAAATGACATATATGAAATACACTGCCTAAAACAGAGTGAGGGTTTGGTAAATGAAGCTACCATTTCATTACCATTTATTTATTATTATATGTTTGCATTGATATAGAATAATTGTTATATATTTTTAGTTATTGCAACACACTGGCTTCCATGAGAAAGACCAGTGCACCATATGTGAGTTAGCAAGGATCAGGGTCATCCCCCTCCCAGAAGGCATTTCTTGCTAACTTGAGGGGACACTGAAGGAATCCAGTCTGACTTGAGGAGTGTTTCTCAATGCTGCCCTCCAGTGGGTCTCTACTGCGACTGAGGATGGAAAATCTACTATGGTCACAGGGCTTGCTGCTCTTCTTATATACAGATTGTCTAATCATTCCAAACACAAGCCTTCCACCATCAGATGTTAAGTTATTATGGTCAGTTTTTTAAAAATGGTAACATCACAAATTCCATCCACATATAGAATAAACACATCAATGATATTATTTAACTGATGACTTAAAGATGGAACTATTAGAATGCTGCCAGGGCTCCAGGGTATATTCAATGAACATACACACAGAGGCAATCAGGAACGCTAAAACACAATTACAAACGTTGCAAAATGGGTTAATATCCATGGGGCAATAATCAATTGCCTTCCACCAGACTCCATTCATTTGCATTTCTTTCTTTCTATTAGCAAGAGCTCATTTGTGTTCTTTTTTTTTATTGTTTGCTTGTTTCATTTTTTATTTCTTACATGATAATAGTGGAATGCATTACATTCATAATTATCCATTCATAGCACAATTTTTCGTAACTCTGTAGATAAAGTATGTTCACGCCAAATTATACTATTATACATGAGCTCTCATTTTTTTGCATTACAATTCTTAATACACCTTAATACTACAATTTATCATATCTCTGTTTGTATGTAAGGTTGGTTTACACCAAATTCACATCTTCATACATGTATTTTGTATAATGATGACCGTCTACTTGTGTTCTTATCAGTTTTCTCCATCTATGAAGTCATAAATTAGCTCAAAGATGATGAGAGATGAAGATGACCAGGAATGGCATTCTACACTGGAGCACTGGTCATCTTTTTTGCCTATTTCAAAGTCTTTCACAATCTTTCCTGATAGCAGAACCTCAAAAGAGTAGTCTACTGTTTGGAGACTAATAGTATTTTCAGTTCACTTATTTTTCTGCCAGAAAAAGAGACTTGTCCTCTGTTCCAGCCCTAGGGCTATGAAAAGGAAGTAGAAATTTCTGGTATTTGAGTGCATGTAAAGCAGATAAGAGACCCTAAACCTAGCTTCCTCTATAGCAAGCACTAACCACTAAACTGAGAAGACCACACATCTTGCCAAAGGCCATTAATTTCCCCAGGGACAGCATAATCTTATCACATTTGAGGGGAAAAAAAGATATCTCTATTGACATGACTTAGGCCTTGTTCTCTGGTGAAAGAACAACTCAGACATTCTCGGGCTGAGCCACATACCTGCCCAGGTCAGAATTCCTTCCCCTCCTTTATCCAGAGAGGGTCTTGCTTCACCTACTTGGTGTTGTTTATTTTTTGCATAAAAGGAGACAGATGTCCAATTGCTTCTACCATACATATTCTTTTAAAAATAGAGTTTGACATTTTATGAAATAAAAGTGAGATCAGAAGTTGTAAAGGAAGCATGATGGAAATGGGTGAAGGTTTGGATTTAGACTAACAATGTAGAATCAGATGTGGTTCAAGATAGTTCCAGGACCATGTGGACCAAGAAGACAGCTTCTTGAGTCCTTGAAAGAAATTCCCAGCATTGACTCTCAGCAACAGACCTACTGAAGAGACCCTTTAGGCACATCCAGTTCTGCTCATTCCCACACACAGCCAAAGGACACTCTTGTATTCAGGGATTTTGATTTTCTCCAGGAGATATATACATATGTATATATATGGATGTATATATGTATGTATATATATATATATATATATATATATATATATATATGTCTATATGTATGTATATCTATATGTATATATATATGTATGTATATATGTATGTATGTATATATGTATGTATGTATGTATATATATATATGTATGTATGTATATATATATGTATGTATATATGTACATACATATATGTAAGTTTTTTTGTTTTGAAAAGATGATCAAATATTTAGCATATGATTTTCTTACAAAGTTTCATATCCAATAAAATGTAGCCACTTTCTCTCCCCTCCCTATGGAAGAAGACAGCATATTATAGAACAGCACTCACTAGGAGCTTCAGGCTATAGACCATTTCAGTAGATGGTTCATCATTTTGGTGGAGTCACTTCCTATCTGGAATCTCAGCTTTGTCATCTACAAAATGAGGGGATTGGAGTAGGGCCCTCCCAAAGCAAATACTCCATGATTTTGAGATGCTGCGTGGCTCCCTGAGGTCATCCTGATTATTAGTGCAGGATCAGAAAGGAAAACATGACTCTTCCAGACTGGAGTGGATAGCTGGTCACACAGATGGCCTTTGCAAGAAGCAGAGGTGCCAGCACTTGCCTTTCCTTACTGTGGACACTGCCAGGGCATGAAGGACCATGGAAGACCTGGACCATCATCACATCCAAAAAGGGTGGTGCAACGGGAGCATTGCCATCACTTGAGATGACGATCCTCTTCCTGTGCTGCTTTCATTTTATGCTTATATTCTAAATTAACTAGGCTTTTTAGGCATTTATTCGGTAATAGACAGTCAGTCAATCATTTCCTGATTTATTCAATCATTAATTCAAAGTTACTATATGAGCACCTTCTGAATGCTGGAGACACAGTGGTGAATAGTGAGGTCCCTGCCCTCACATTAGATGTAGTCTAGGAAGGATATGGACAAATGAGGCATCATGGTGAGTACTGCACAGGTCACATGTGGAGCCACATTAGGAGCCCCTAGTCCATGGAAATATGTGTGGCATGTCTAAATGAAGAAGGATGAGAGAGCCTGACAGGTGGTAGTGGGTTTCAGACAAATGGAACATGTGATGACCAGAGGTAGATTTCTTGCAAAGTTAATAAAGATTAAGTCTGGTAATGTACCAGTAAACTGGGTCTTAGAAAAAAAAGGGAAAAAGAAGAAAAAGATAACTTAACAACAATCAGTGCTTTTAAGCCATTACACCAGCTCCAGAACACTGATCAACTTTAGGCCCTTACCCCTGCTGAAAGTGTCTTAGAAGGGTTTTCTCAGAAGCAAGGTATAAGATAGAAACTTGAATTAAAGTCATCTAATTTGGAAGTGGTAGGAACATCCGTAGGGGCTTGGGAAGTGAGCTGTGGAAAGGAGACAGCCAATAAATGATATGTTTTTAAGCCAGCCATCACTATGGGTATCTAGAGCTTCATTCTGTTAGAAAATGCTGGAAATCAGAGAGGTGGCAATCTGGGGAGAAAAGGAGGTGGAGTAATTTATACATTGACTCCTGTCAGTCATTGGCTATAGGCTGCGCCTGGGTGTGTTATTTTCTTGTTTTATTTGGCTTTCCTTGATGGGTAAAGTGCCTTTCAGTTGCTTCAGAGAAAGCTGTAAAGCAGAGATGTAGACACTGGCAGCTGGCAGTCAGCCAGCAAGCACAGAAGTATGAAGTCCTAGGGGATAGGGACAGAGCACCACCAGCATCTGCTGCAAAATATCCTAAACCTGTAATTTTACATTTGTGAATTCACATTTTGTCTTAAATAGGCCCTCAAATTTTTATTAATTTTAGGCCTCACAAAACTTGAAACTGTGCTTCATGGGTAGTCCTTATTCACTGAATATACAGCATATAGGGGAAATTTAAAGAAATTAATAAGTTTATATCAGAGTTGGAGGCAGGGAGGATAGCAAGAGTTGAATCTAAACACAGGCACCAACACCATATGAAGAATTTTAGGTTAAACTGGATTTTTCTAGGTTTGGTAGAGATGTGTTGGTCTCTGCAAAACTCAGATGTGCTCCTCCTGGGTTCTCATTTCTCCTTTCTGGGACAGGCTGTCTCCATGATGAGGAGCAAGAACACACTGATGAAAACTTACCATGGCTCAGATGCTTGTTGCTCACAGTGGCACACATCAAAATCTCCTTATTTTCCATTGGTCAAAGCAATTCACTTGTTTAACAGTCACTGGGTGTGGAAATACAGTCCACTTTAGGAGAGGAAATAATGACAAAGTGCAGACAATAATGCAGTCTATTGCCTGATCTTCACAGAACGTCAATAGTGGGGATAGCGAGAGTTTTTGATAACTTTTTTTTTTCAGCTTTTCTTGATTATTAGAATTTTTAATGACAATGTAACAATTGTACCAAAACACATAAACTTGTATCTTTAAATAATAATACATGATAGCAAATATTAGAGGATCTTTATTCAAGGATGCTTTAATTTTTTTAATCTGTTTGTTAACTGAGTTAATGTACATATCAAAAGCATATCTCCTTAGCTTCCTTAAACAAGCGCTCATTAGCATTCATAGCATTTCAAATTATTGGGTTTTATGATGTTTATTTCTGTTTCCTTGCTACTACTCTTTCATTTTTTTAAATTTCTTTATTTTGTAGGCATCTTTGTAAACTACCTGAAAATACTTTGTGGTGTTAGGTGGGAAATAAAGAAATGGATCACTTAAAAACTTAAAAAAAAAAAAAAAAAGGAGCTGTTGAAAGGAGTCAGCCCAGTGTTGTTCATCCCTGAACACACATACAAATCACCCAGGGAGCTATTTTTTAATGCCTCTGATGAAGCCCCTAGAGGTTCTGATTTAATTAATCTGAGTTGGGATAATGTTTAAAACTTTTCCAAAGGTTGAGAAAAAAAAATGAATGAATAAATAATGAAACTAAGTAGAAAAATAATAATCTTGTGTACATGATGAGTAATATCTGGTTGGGAAGTTTCCTTATGAACTTGAAGTATGCCAAGATACTAAAAAACTAAGGATCCTAACGTTGCAGAGAACAAGGGAAATATATGCAGCAGGGTAATATTAACTCCCAGTATGATAAAACTGTCTGCTTCTAAAATCTGTCTGCACTTCAGTGGGTGAAGAAAAGCTAGTCAGTCTGATACTTCACTTTTCCCACATATAGCCTAAATCAGACCATGGAACACAATTACTTTTCTGGCTCACTGAAGTATATTTTGTAGACTGTTTTCAAAACATTATGACTAGGGCTGGGGTTGTAGCTCAGTGGTGGAGTGTCTGCCTCACACATGTGAGGCACTGGGTTCAATCCTTGGCCCCACATAAAAATAAATAAAGATATTGTGTCCATCTACAACTAAAAATATATTTTAAAAAAACATTATGACTAATAAGATCCCATCATTCTCTATGAGAAGACATTGAATTGGTAGGAAAATATTTGTATACTCAGAATAGGAGAGAAGGATTAAAGATATTGTAGGAATTTGGTTTGTTTTTATAGCTTTCCAGGCTTAAAATTATTTTATTCCATGCAGAGTTCAGTTATTTATGTGCAAAATATTGTAAAACATCAAAACCTCTTTTCATCTATCTGTATCAGCTCCAATTTTTTTGAAACTCTATTTTCATATTTAACAATAACTGAAATGGGGGTAATCATGTTTTTCCTTTCTCTCTTTCAAGATTGTATATAAATATTGAGAGAAGGTTTGAGGGTACTTTTGTTTGTTTTATTTTGTTTTGTTTTAGCTAAATGGCAAATAAATAATGGATATTTTAGTCACTATCATCTGGTACTGGTAAGGTCTGAGTTAACTGCAATTTGCACAGTAACCATGGTGACTAGCACAGGGCTTCTGATTCCATTAATCTTGTTGAGATTAGCAGTAAATCCCAAAGGGTCTTTTGCAGTGACTCAGAAATAAATCATCTTTTCACATGTATATTATTTGATGATAGTCACTCTCTTTAAATATGTATCTCTACCCAACAAAGAAATTATACTGTCCCTCTAATTAGGTGATTGGAAACTCATTCCCCAAATAAGAAATTTTATTAAATACAGCAAATGACCAAAAAAGTAAATATATATAAATATCAGGGGCTGGGGTTATGGCTCAGCAGTAGAGCGCTTACCTCGCACGTGCAAGGTCCTGGGTTTTATCCTCAGCACCACATAAAAATAAATAAATACATACATACATACATACATGCATACATACATACATACTGTAAAGGTATTGTGTTCAACTACAACTACAAAAATATATTAAAAGATTAAAAATAAATAAACACCACATGAAAGGAGAATTTTTTCAATAAACGTGTTATAGTCCTAATAGTCATAGCAAAGGAAGAATATGTGCTCCCCATTGTAAATTTACTCATGGAGGTCCAGCTGGGCATGTAGCTCCATAAGCTTAGTATGTGCAAGGCCTGGGTTCAATCCCCAGCACCTGCAAAAAAAATTCCTTATATAGAACCTCAGCCTGGAGATATGAACTGAAAATAAAATTAGAGGTTTTTCATTGAAAAAAAATTCTAATTACTGTATTATAGTAATTAGAAAAGATGAGTTGAGCTGGATTTGGGAAGAGGAGCAGCTGTCTGCCCAAGATGGGACTAATAATGTGTTCTATTTATAAAGGGATATTTACAAGTTTGAAAAGTACAGTGTAGTTTACCTAAAACCATATTTGTCCTCCAACAGACCCAGAGTAAGTAAAAAAAAAAAAATGTGCCAGCTTCATTTTATAGGTGAAGATACTGATGCTCGGAATTATAGCAGTTTCTAAAACTAGGTAAATAAACTGTTATGAGTCTGAGTTGGAAGAGATGGGAATTGGATTATTACCCCCAACATTCCTCTGACCGAAATTCACAGTACAATGTAAATGAAATATGCACATCTCTGGATCTTGCTCAGCTCCTGACTCATACTTCCTTATCATCAAAGTTTTCCTGAGTTAAGGTAATAACCTGAGCCCCTGTGTCAACTGAGGTATTCCTACATAAGAACAATTCCAAGCACAAAATTGCATTTTACAGACCCAAAGATGCACGATTGTTCTTATTGTAATATTTCTGACATTGGGAAGTATCTTGTCCACTATGGTTTATTGCAGTCAACATGTAATAGTAGATATATTGCTTGCGTGTCCCCTATATTGTTGTCACATGATTAGAGAATTATTTTATATGCAAGAAGGGGTATAATTTTGATAATAGCAATATAAATATTTTGTATTGATGACCATAACTTCATATTTCTTGCAAAACAACAACTTAATGCTTTATAGGCCCTAAGAAAGGAAAATACCCACAAGCAGATAAAGTATGCTAACTTTTATTGTTGAGATAGGTGTGGCATGATTATCTATCAAGCATTAAGCAAAGCAACTAAAGGCCAAAAATAAATAAATAAATAAACAAAAGTGTTAAATCCTGCAGAGTACATGAAAGAAATTTCAAAAGAAGCTAAAGTGACTAACAAATGTGTCAAGCAGGACTGTTGTTACAGTATTATGACAGAGTTTAATTTGCCCATCTTTTCAATCATAGCCATTATAAAATAATTTTTATCTTGTAATTTATGACATCTTAGGCTACACTGTTCTGATTATTTCTTGCTATGCCTAAAGCTACCTTCCCTGCTCTACTGATGGATAACAACGTCGGGAAGTCCAGAGCAGTCAAAACCAAAGCCAAACATGGGACATTTATAACCCTGATTTCAATCAGAAAATCAACCAACTCTGATGGCAAATCAGTCTATTGTTGACTTCTGCACAAATGCTTCGGACCATGATTTTTGTTTCATTAAAAAAGAAAATTAGAAAATGAAAAAAGAAAATTAGACTCCATTGACTTTCTGAGCTTTCAAAATAATGATTCTCTATAATGCTGCGGTCATTGTAGAAAACATTTCATATTTTTTTCTTAGCAATTTAGAACTTATAAGGTGGTTACATAAAAATATTGATTATTTAAGAAAAAATGGGAAGGATTATTCTTGTAACCTCATGGCTGAAGAAAAAGTATGTTCTTGTTTTCATATTTTTTATTAATTATTAAGGAATAGGGAATGTTGCATATGCATAAATGGGTAATCTGTAGGAACAGCCCAAGGCTTCATGGGTGTTATGTCAGCAGAGCTGAGCTACTCAGTTGTATTTAATGGTAGAAGCAGCCATCCTATTTATGGGTTAATGGACACATACTAGCTAGTAGGTGCTGAGTTCTGCCCCTTTTTAAACTTACCCAAGGCACATCCTTGGTTAAGTTTTTGCAGTCAGAGTTGTGGTAGGTTGGGTTTGACCAGGTTAAAAAAGTGCTAAATTGCCTTAAGCAAGAATTTGCTCCCAGGAGACGCCGGAAGCCCTGTTATTTTCCTGGTCCTCACTTCTTTTCAAAGTATGACTCTCTCCTGTGAGCCCCATACCACTAATCTCATTCTGGACATCTGATTTCTAGCTGTGCTCTTAGGTTAGAACTTTCTCCATTAACCTAAGAACTCTCTACCTAGGGCCTAAGTAACATCATGGCTGAAGAAGTATGTTCTTGTTTTCATATTTTTATTAATTGTTAAGGAATGGGGAATGTTGCATATGTATAAATGGATAATACTTTCTAAGTATTGGCTAGCTCTTAGTTTGCAAGAGCTAGAGAAGCAAAAAAATAATTTTTCAAAATTACCTAAGGAAATCTAATTAGATTTCATATCCTCCAAAAGAAGCTTTGGACACTTTTTATAAAATATATGGCAAATGAGATTTATACCCTCCAGGTGTAAGATACTTTTTATATCTTAATTCACTATGAATTCATCATTTTTATATACTCCATAAGATAAGATGTGGTGAGGGAAAAGCAGAGTTTAGAATTTTTGTCTTCATTTCTCTAGATGATGGTCACAGGCCAAATCGAATTGTTGTTGAAAGAATAAGCCATTAACTTAGGTACCAGAATTAGAAAGGTCATGGAGACTATCATGCTAAGTGAAATAAGCAGTCCCCAAAAACTAAAGGTCAAATATTTTCACTGATAAGTGAAAGCTAACTCACAATAAGTGGGGAGAGGAGAAGAATAGATATTCAGTTGATTAGACAGGGAAGGGAGTGGGAATAGGAAAAGGAAAGACAGTGGAATTAATCTGAAACAATTTTCCTATGTACTTAAATGAATAGTGAATAGTGAATCTCAGCATTGGGTATGTCCATAAGAATGGGTTCCTAACTAGAATAAGATATTCCTTGCTTGTACAATTATATTAAAATGAATTATACTGTTACATATAACCGAAAAGAACCAGTAAAAAGGGGGAATTAGAAAGGTCATAACTTCTATGATAAAATATGCTTTGCCTCTGATATATCCAGGTGGATATCAAATGACTGTTAATCTCATTTGAAAACTTGTGCTTGTTTCAGGGGTACTCTAAATAAAACCCCCTCTGCCTCTTAGCTCTTTCTTTAGCTCTTTCTGGAGGGAGAAGCCATGATCATATCTCCTTGAAAGTTTTCCAGCTGCAATTCAAAGCCATTTGCTTTTTTTTTTTTTTTTTTAGTTTTAGATGGATACAACCCCTTTATTTTATTTATTTATGTAGTGTTGAGGATCAAACCCAGTGCTCCGTGCATGTGAGGCAAGCACTGTACCACTGTGCCACAACCCCAGCCCCAAAGCCATTTATCTCATTTTTTATTCTCTCTTCAGTTTGAGAACAGCTCAGCACTCTCTTCTATTTCTATCCTGAAAGACTTAACAATTGTTGTAAGAAAATTCCCAGGCTGCTGTTTTTGATACTTTAAAAGTCTATTCCTTCATGGTGAGAGATAGAGATTTGTTTTCATTTGCTGCATATGGACTTCCAGTTCTCCAAGCATCCTTTGTTGAAGAGGGTATGTTTTCTCTTATGTAAGTTCTTGGCACCCTTGTCTAGTATGAGATAACTGTATTTATGTGGGTTTTTCTCTGTGTCTTCTATTCTGTACCATTGCTCTACATATCTGTTTTGGTGCCAACACCATGCTGTTTTTGTTACTACAGCTTTGTAGTATAGTTGAAGGTCTGGTATTGTGATGCCTCCTGCTTCACTCTTCTTGCTAAGGATTGCTTTGGCTATTCTGGGTCTCTTATTTTCCAAATGAATTTAATGATTGCTTTTTCTATTTCTATAAGGAATGACATTTTGTATTTTAATTGTAATCAAATTGAACTGAATAGCGCTTTGGGTAGTATGGCCATTTTGACAATATTAATTTTCCCTATCAAGAGCATGGGAAATCTTTCCATCTTCTAAGGTTCTCTTCAATTTCTTTCTTTAGAGTTCTGTAGTTTTCAGTGTAGAGTTCTTTCACCTCTTTTGTTGAGTTGATTCCCAAACTTTAGTCATTTGTTTAGCTTTTCAACATTCCAGAATCTCCTTCCTGGCCACCTGCTGGACAATGTGTCTCACCCACCTATTTCCATTTACCACCTACTGTTCTCAAATAACAGAAAGGGAGGATTAAAGCAGGGCTTTCTCTCAGCTTCTTCTAATGGATAACAATAAAGGCATCAGAACTTCACTTTTCAAACTTTTAATGAATAGTATGGAATGTGTTTAAAAACACAGATGTAAGACCCACACCTGGTGTGATTCCCATGTCTGCCACTGCACTAGCTGTGGGATCTTGGGCAAGTGATTTAACCCCTCTCTGCCAAACTTTCCTTACCTGTGAAATAGGGATAGCATCCCACTTGGGTTATTCTACAGATTAAATTAATGTGCTATATATATATAATATATTTACAACACCTGCAAATGAAAACAACTATAATCATTACCTAAATTTCAAAATCAGAATTATTTTAGTGTTGTGATCTATTTTTTTAATTTTTAAAAAATTTTATTCTAATTTGTTATACATAAAAGCAAAATGCATTACAATTCATATTACAAGGAAAACTCAAAAAATTCTTATTATAAAAAACTCAAAAAGCTGAACATCGAAAAACAAATAGCCCAATCAATAAATGGGCCAAGGAACTGAACAGACACCTCTCAGAAGATGATATACAATCAATCAAATATATGAAAAAATGTTCAACATCTCTAGCAATTAGAGAAATGCAAATCAAAACTACTCTAAGATTTCATCTCATTCCAGTCAGAATGGTAATTTTTTCATATCTATGGTTGTATATAAAGTACTTTCACACCATTCGTGTTTTTATACATGTACTTAGGGTAATGATATCCCATCTCATTCCACCATCTTTTTTACCCCCTTACTCCCTCCCTTTCCCTCCTACCCCTTTGTCCTATCCAGAGTTTTTCCAGTTCTCCAATGCTCCCCCTCCCAGCCCCACTATGAATCAGCCTCCTTATATCAGATTTGGCATTTGGTTTTTTGGGATTGGCTAACTTCATTTAGCATTATATTCTCCAACTTCATCCATTTACTTGCAAATGCTATGATTTTATTCTTTTTAATATCTGAGTAATATTCCATTGCATATATATACCACATTTTCTTTATCCATTCATCTGCTAAAGGGCATCTAGGTTGGTTCCATAGTTTAGCTATTATGAATTGTTCTGCAATAAACATTGATGTAGCTGTGTCCCTGTAGTGTGCTGTTTTTAAGTCCTTGAGGTGTAGACCAAGGAATGGGATAGCTGAGTCAAATGGTGGCTCCATTCCAAGTTTTCCAAGGAATCTCCATACTGCTTTCCATATTGGCTGCACCATTTTGCAGTCCCCCCAGCAATGTATGAGTGTGCCTTTTTCCCTACATCCTTGCCAATACTTATTGTTGTTTGTATGCTTAATAGATGCCATTCTGACTAGAATGAGATGAAATCTTAGAGTAGTTTTGATTTGCATTTCTCTAATTGCTAGGGATGTTGAACATTTTTTCATATATTTGATTGATTGTATATCATCTTCTGAGAGGTGTCTGTTCAGTTCCTTGGCCCATTTATTGATTGGGCTATTTGTTTTTCGATGTTTAGCTTTCTGAGTTTTTTATATACCCTAGAGATTAGTGCTCTATCTGATGTACAAGATGCAAAAATTTGCTCCCAAGATGTAGGCTCTCTATTCCCCTCACTGATTATTTCTTTGGCCAAGAAGAAGCTTTTTAGTTTGAATCCATCCCCTTTATTGATTCTTGATTTTAATTCTTGCGCAATAGGAGTCTTATTAAGGACATTGGGGCCTAATCTAACATGATGGAGATTTGGTCCTACTTTTTCTTCTAATAGGAACAGTATCTCTAGTTTAATTCATAGGTCTTTGATCCACTTTGAGTTGAGTTTTGTGCATGGTGAGAGGTAGGGGTTTAATTTTATTTACATATGAATTTCCAGTTTTCCCAGCACTGCTTGTTGAAGAGACTGTCTTTTCTCTAGCATATGTTTTTGGTGCAAGAGAATAAAGAGGGAGAAGAAAGAACAAGAATTGTTTTGGTTGGAGATCAGTATCTTTCCTGCCTCCTTTCTCATCCAGTAGCTGAGGTTGTCTGTTCTTAGTTGGTATCTCCACCCTCAGGATGGTAGGGGTTACTAGGTTTTGAGGGTTGGTCTTGGGTACAAGGCACCTGGAAGTAGGGTTTGGCACTCACTGGTCCCATTTGGGAGACTGCACCTCAACGATCTCTTTTTGGGGTCTGCTCCTGTGAGGTGGGTGCTGTGTCTTATCTCCCCATCTCACCTGTAGACCTCACAGTCTTGCCCTCTAAATTAGTCTCTAAAGTGTATCTCCCACACTCTCTCCCTTTCTACTTCCTAATAGGAACCTTTCTCTTGGGGGTCTCGTGTGTTCCATTCTGGTGGCTGCGTACCTTTGGAGGGTTGTTTTGAATTGGGCAGTCACTCTGCTGAGTTAGTGACTGCTGGGGTCTGGTGGGAATTAGAAAACTATGAGTACCTGGTATAGTGTATTACAGTATTCCAAATTGTTAGTTGCCCCAACTAAAGACTGTGATGGAAGTGACCCAGGATGGAGGCTGCTACTTTCAGTGATGGGGTGTCGGGTCGGGTAGGGGAGTTGGGTAATGGCATTGTGTGATGCGTTCAGAGATGAGCTCTGTGGTGTGCAGTGTTGCGGCTGTTGGCTTTCTTCAGAGCCTGTGATGTGTCCCCAGGTGTAGGCAGGCTACCGTGAGTAGAGGACTATGGCAGTAGCTGCCCAGTCCCAAGATGGAGGTGACCGGGGAGCCCCACATTAGTAGATGGGGGTCCATAGGGACTGTCAGTGGGTAGTGGCTGAGTGTCCTTCGTGGGAGCTGTGTCTGGGAGTTCTTCACCTGTGCTGATGCCAGTGGTCCCTCTAAGGCACCCGCCAGACCTATATGGGTGAGTAGTTGGGAGTCCTTTTCTAATGCTGAGACCTGGGGCCTACATGGCACAGCAGCCATGATTCCTGTAAAGGATCAGCTATGGATCAGCTATCACTCTCAGCAAAGCAGTATTCTCACTAGTTGAGACCCGAGACATGGAGTTACACAGAATGCTGCCTCCCTCTGGCCCACCATCTTTAGATCCCCTGTGTCGTGATCTATATGAGAGGCTTATTCTGAATCTCAGAATAAGCACTGCATTTTTGGGGGGAGGCAGGGGAGTACTGGGGATTGAACTCAGGGGAATTGACATCCCAAGCCCCATTTTGTATTTTATTTAGAGACAAGCACTCACTGAGTTGCTTTGCACCTCATTGTTGCTGAGGCTGGCTTTGAACTCAGGATCCTCCTGTCTCAGCCTCCCGAGTCAGTGGGATTACAGATGTGTGCCACCACGTCCAGCTGTTATTTTAATATTAACTCAACTAGCATTTTTCTCTTACAAATGAAAGGCCTGAGTATTGATCGGTTCTTATGATTTCTCTCTCCCTTTTTTTTTAATTATTATGCTGGATTTCCTAAGCCTCGATTGCCTTAGTTCTTTAAGTTGTTATGGTAAGAAGGGAAAATGATGTTTCTGTATGAGGGGCTGTAAATACGAAGAGTGACTATCTCAATTTGCCTGGAATTGAGGGTTTTCTTGAGATATTTTAGTACTAAAATTGGGCACATCATTTGCATCCATGGTGGTTAGACGCCCTCAATATAAAGGCGTTACATAAAGCAGTAACAAAACAGGGGAAGGGAGACACATATTCGTACTAATTTCATCAGCACAAAATAATTCTTGGTATAATAACAATGTTATTTTGATTTGTTTTATGGTGCTGGGGCTTGACCTCAGGGCCTTGCTCATGCTGAGCATGTACTCTATCACTGAGCAATTACACCAGCCTGTTGCCTTGAGTTTTGACTCTAGAAATCCCTGGTGAGAATATTAAGGATGAAATTGTACTGAACTCATTAATTCTAAATGTCAGGCATTTGAGCTTCATTTTTTGCTATTATCATCTTGGTATAGATCTTTCCCCCTTCATTTTATGTTGTTCTCCTTTCTTCTGATCATTTTGTGCTTGTTATTTTTTTTTTTTTTCAGGTCAACTCAGATCAAAACGTACTCTTGGGACAATGCCCAGGTTATCCTGGTTGGGAACAAATGTGACATGGAAGATGAGCGGGTCATTTCAACCGAGAGAGGCCAACATTTAGGAGAACAGCTTGGTAAGAAACAAATTAGTAAATTAACAAGAAGAGAACTTGGTAATTATTTGTAACACTCTGCAAAGTTTCAGGTAATCATCAGAGTGATATTAACCGAAAGTTTGTCAACAAACTGGAAAGCAGCTCACGCCTCTGTACGTGGTTTGTGCCTTTCTTACTTGCTGCAGTATCGATGGAATTCAA
The DNA here is from genome assembly GCF_021218885.2 of Marmota monax. Lineage (NCBI taxonomy): Eukaryota > Metazoa > Chordata > Mammalia > Rodentia > Sciuridae > Marmota > Marmota monax. The sequence continues at coordinate 11,904,010 of NW_026693245.1, forward strand.
GCACAATTATAAAAGCAAAGCTGATACCAAGATTTTAGTTTTAGTGCAAGGTTTCTCACTCTTATTCTGTGAAAAACATGGATTATGACTTTCCCACTATTTCTATGGGGTTTTCTCCGAACACATCATTTTGCATTGAGTAAGCATGTTATTGTGTAATCAATTGTTCTCATAATTGGCATATGGTAATGCCACCAAACACATCACATCCTTGATTCTAGTTCTGTGGACATCATTGATAACTCATGTTATTATTACAAACCATTTTTAGACTCAAGTTTCTCATCTCTCAAGAATGAGTTTCATAACCTGTGCCTACTTATCCAAGCCCTTATAGGTACCATCAGCCAAAATGATACATGCACACTTTAGAAATAACAAGGCCACTTCAAACACAAAATCTTAACAGAAACCAGAGTGAGGAGGGTAGAGTTTCTGTGTAAAGGAAGGACTAATGACTGGTTAAATCAAGGCTTTTTAAAATATTATTTTATGTCTTCCTTTGTGCTAGACATCATGGGGGATACAAACAAACATGATCCACAGTCCCTGTGCTCAAGTTGCTACTAAGCAAGTGGGGAGACTAGAGACAACGAGAAATAACAAGACAACAACAACAGGTCAATGAGGTGTTGATGAGCTGGAAGGCAGGTGCCCAAAGGAAATGTCCAGAAATAGGGATACAGACATAGGGACAAAGGAGGAGCAGACACCTGCTGGGATAGTAGGTGGAGATGGTAGCGCCCTTAGGAAGACAAGTAAGGAGACAAGATGGAGATCATATAGACTAAATGGCGAGGTATGGAGACCAGAATTTAGAAACTACCAAGGGGAGAAGATGCATTCTGGGTGAAGGGCACTGTGGTAGGCAGACATTAAGAAGAGCTAAGTTGAAAGGACAGTGAGTACAAAGGTTAGAAAACCTGGTGTAAGATTGCAGAAGTTGTGATTTTGGAGAACAATTCCAGCCCTCAAGTTTAGAGCTGGGATTTTTTGTTTGTTTGTTTAACTAATTTTTCTGTAGAACACAGAGAATGATAAGGGATTCTTATCAGAGAAGAGTCAAACTTTCCAACCTTTTTGTCCAGGACCTGCAGTAAGAAATATATTCAATATGCTTATCTAGAACCTATATATGGGGGAGCAGGGAGAGAGGAAGAAACAAGTTCTCACAAAATACATTTACCTTCACTAGAAGAGATTCACTTTATTATTGTCTTTCTTTTTCTGTTGTGTAATGATGGTCTCAACTCCTAAGCAGATCCCACCAGTGAGTCTCAACCTACCATATGAAAAACAGTGCCATAAAATGGGTGTTCTGAATTAGTCTGCTTTGGTTGTAGCACAAACAGGTGAAGCAGAGACCCTCTGAATGGTTCAGTCTATCCCTTGGTAATCTCATAACGGAGCTAAGCCCGGTTCACTCTGAGAGCTTGGCCATTTCCTCATGAGATCAATGGGCTCGTTCCATTAAAACCTATCTCTTCATGACCACGAGAACTCTCCACCAAACATTCTTAGAGCCACTCATGAAAAGTGCCACAGCTGATGTCTGGTTTTACCCAGTCTATCAATTTATCAATATTTTAGGCAGAGTCTAGAAGCTTGGCAACCTTTCTTAGTTTCTCAGGAAGATAGGAGTAGAGAATAGTAGATTCACAAGAAAAAGGAACAAGGAAACCTAGAAGAGCGTTATTAGCAGAGTGACTTCCTCAGACTATCTCTTTCCTCCTTGTATTTTCTTGACTACCCAAGTATATGCCATGCAGAGAAAAAACTTCTATACAGATAGAATCTGTCTCTATAAATAAGCCTGAAACTGCTTGGTTCCAAGAAAATTCAATCAAATTCGAACCTTGCTCCATGTCATTGCCACACAAGAGTGAGGTAATAGCTAAATTTTTTCCACTGCAACACAATACTCAGGTGCTGAGATCAGGGGTATTGAAGGGGTATTAGATTAGTGGAAATGCATCAGGATCCTGACTTTCCCTAGAACTCCACCATCTGACACACATACACACCCTCTCCATTCACTGCACAGACATGGGCAAAGTTGCCAGAATGTGGGGTAGAATTGTTTTGAAATGTTTTATCTTTCTGCTCAAGTTCTGCCAATGGTTTCTAATTGATTTTTTTCTCTCTATTCAATAAAAACCCAGCAGTTGTCATAGCAACCAACACGTGTGCATTCTTGGAGAGTCATTTACCTCCTTCAGTGTGGTTTGCTCTCCTCATGATTACACATGCATCTATAGATAATTAGGAGAGATCAGTTATTTGGACGAGGGTGGACAATAATACCCAGAATCTAAATATAAAGGTTTTAAAGAATTTAATTTACTTAAATTACTGCTATAATTTTTCTCTCCAGAATACTGTCATACATGCAAAGAGGTTAGGCATTTTTTTTAAAGGTCATTACCACATCTTGGCAGATAGCTCAAAATAACTGGTTTATTGACCTGGTTTCAATAATTCTCCATTATGGGTGGTTATATCCATATAACATTTTCTCATCCTAATGAGGGTTTTTGATGAAACCAAGTTGTAGCTGAGAGCTTTAAACTTCTTTTATGGCCCGTGCCCTTGCCAATTTAATTTCATTCACCAAACACTTATTAAGTGTATACAATATACCAGCTCCTGAGAATATAATGACAAATAGCCCTGCCTTCCAGAAATCATTATATCGATGGTGATAGACTATATGAACAAGGATTATTTTTCCTGGCCTTCCCTCTGCTAGCTATTTTGTTTCATTTGATTCTGATGAGCAACCCTTCTTTACAACACCTTAGTTTCCATGACACAGTGCCTTCTGTTCTCCATAATCCTTCCAGCCAAGTGTTCTGTCCTTGGTAGATTCCTCCTTTCTCTCTGTTGCACTTTGATTTTCCCTCTGTGTCCCCCACCCACTCTTCAACCTCTACACCCTCCCTTGTATATTCCCATCCATTACAAGATTTTAATTCCACCTACAAATTAATGACTGCAAATTGGGTCCCAGTACTGACCTCATGATCTAACTTCAGGCTCCTCTATCTACCTGCCAATTCTATATACATTCAGAATTTATGACGTAGGGTGGTTGGTTAATCTATATGTAGCTGCGTTAACTGGAGTTTGATATGCATGCTCACCCACCCTAACTTGGACCTATTGCATCAGAGTTTTTGAAGTTAAAGCCTAGGACCTACACTGTTTAGCAAACACTTTTGTAACTTTTATACAATACCAAATTTTTTAGCATACTGACTTTCACAGCAGGGTGTATTTAGAGAGGATAAGAAATTGCTGCCAGAGCTCAACATTGTCCTATAGGTGGCACTATTCTTCCCATACATGCTTTCAACTTTGAGTCTATGGGCATACACTCTATAACATTATGTAAGAATGTGTGTCTTTTATATTGAATTTACAATATTACAATTATATATATAAACTCTCAACATTTAAGTTGTAAGTGTAAAACTACTAAATGTTAAATGGAAAAAATGGGACATGTAATTAAAGACAAAGGTTATCTAAAAGTAGAATTTACCTGGGAAAAGGAATAAAGAAATTTATGGAGGGAAAGGGATTTGGATTGCCTTGAAGTCATAGGGAAAGAATATTGACCTGTGAAAGAGTAGAGAGTCCTAAGTTTCCCAGAAATGTAGTCAGAGAAACAAAGCCTGCAGATAAATTAAAATTGCTTTTGGAAAAAAGTGATTATTTTGATTATCAATTTGTAAAAAGTCAGTTTTTAATATGTTTTTTAATTTACAGTAATATTTCTTGCTAAAGAAAATAGAAAATGATATTCCCAATTACTTTTCAAACAACTGTCATGCCATATAGATGTATTACTAAATTTCGATCCATCCCTGCATCCTTATCCCTTGTTCTGTGCAGAGACCTCATGAGGATTTCTTTTTCAATTTTATTTATTTATTCATTTTTTATGTGGAGCTCAGTATAGAACCCAGGGCCTCGCACATGCTCCAGAGTGCTTTACTGCTGAGCCACACCCCCCCCCCCCCCCCCCCCCCCGTGAGGATTTCTGACAGACACAAAATATGCATAACGCTGCCATCTTTCCAAGCTGGACAATTTTCCTCCCTTTCTTTTCACATTTAGTGACTTTTTTTTTGTTTTGATCAATCATCTGACAAATATCTTTTCAACTCCTATAATGATGTTGAAGCGTTATAACAGATGTCATCTCTTTTGTGGCACTTAAAATGTGGTCTGTATATCAGAAATTCTCTCAAATATCATGATGCATAAATTAAACAAGGTTGGAGGGCATCAGCATGTGTATTTTGAAGGATGGAGGAGGAGCATTGATTTCTATGAGAGGACAGTTGCTTCTAATTTTAGGAATATAAAGACTAAAAAAAAGACATATTCTATGCCTACAAACTCTGAAACATGTTGATTTGATAAAGACTGGCTTCATTAAACAATTCCTTCAAGGACTTAGTGTCTTAAAATAAAAAGAGGTAAACTTAAGACAATATTCCACACCAATATACTAATGTAACCCAGTTATCTCTGGAAGTGAAAGATGATGCAGGAAGAATATGTAATGGCTTTCAAAAGCATTTAGAGAAATCATGGGAGGCAGATCCTAGAGAGAATTCAGATTTGGGGGGATTTTTCTGTTCCATCAGGGATAAGAGTTTGGGACTATTGTTGTCTTGTATGTCCTGGTCCCAGTCTTGCAGCAAAGCCCACTGAAGTGAAAGAATCATCATTAAAACCCAGACAGGAAAATCCACCTGATTTTAGTAACCATGATTCTGATTGTTGATGAACCTGAGTGACCCCACGTGCTTGATTGGGGAGCTCTGAGCCTGGGATTCTCAAATTTGTTTCTATGAATCTTTTAGCATACACCACCCTTTTCTCATTGCCAAGCCTGGGATGAGAGAGAGAGAGAAGGCCAGTGACTGCAGTGTGAAACCACATGGTCATAGGAACCCTGAACTTTCGGATCTGTGTTGTCTGATCCATTCAAGCAGATTATACATTTCCAGCATGGAAAATGACAGTAGTAAGCTTTACACTTCAGGTATAAAGCTCCACTTGCTAAGCTCCACTTCATGTGTCATAACCCTGTCACAACCTTGAGGAACAGAATTAGTCTTAATTAGATTTAGTTTTCTACGTTAAGAGTCTAGAAGGAAGTTAGGTTTATATGGTAAACCTATCTAAATTATGTTCATGTGCTCTTTAATCTTCCAGTGATTTTCATGATCCAATGAAAGATTAAAATAAAATTGTTCTCAAGGGTAATTTCTCTTAAATGCAGCATTACTCAAATGCATGCTTTCTCTTTTCGAAATGTGCCCAGCTTTCTGGAATTTTTCCAATTAAGAAACTGGAAATTCCTTTGTTGTTGCTGTTGTTGTTATTGTTGTTGTTGTTATATTGAGAGCCACACCAGACTGTTCTACAATTGAAATCAGCAGAGATGTAGGAGTCATAGGTATTTGGTCTTGGAACATGGAGACCTCACTTATGTCTCAGAAAACTTGGATCAAGCAAAAAAATGTCACAAGTAGAAAAACAAATCTAGAAGGAAGAGTGACTCTAGAAGAAAGGTTCTTGACCTTGGCTGAACATTTTAATGATCCCAAACATTTTTAAGAATATCAGCACCCAAACTGCCTCCCAAGACAATTAACTTAGAATCTTTGGGATGGTACCTACACATCAGTATTCTAAAAATAAATAAATAAGTAGAACTCTATGTTACTTCAGTATGTAGACATCATTGAGAACCACTGATCTATGGGGAAAAAATCAAGAGGCACATTAGCCCAACAGTCAGCAGAAGGAAGCTGTATTGGCTCAGGAGCTGGACTTATATGACAGCGTAATGCTAATCATCCAGCTTTCTAGTCTGATCCCCATGTGACTAATGGGTACACATATTTTAAGAAGGCCTTTGAGGATGAGAAAAGAAATTTAAGATTTTATAACAAGGCATTGTGCCCAATGAGAATTTAGAAAAGTCCATTTGAAATTGTATAAAATTCCATAGAGATAAAATAAATGAGCCAAAACTCTCTTCCCAAACTTCAGTGGGCTAGGAAGGAGTGCTCATCTGTAGCTAGTAAGCCTATTTAAACTCTGTTCTTGGTTTCCACAACCTGCGAGGAGTTTATTTGTTTGGTTGTTTATGGAGGCAGCAGGCAGATGCTTTAAAACAGAATTCAGGAATACATTGCAGTATTTTATTCATTTGCTCACTTATTCACTCATCCATTCATTCTTTCATGTAATATTATAAAGCATGAACTATTGACTAGGCACTGAGAGTAAGAGGAAAATAAGACCAAAGTCCTGCTCACCGAGAAGATTCTAATGTAGTGAGGGACACCTAAACAAGGACTTCTAAAAAGTCTGTATGTAGTGCTACGATAGTACAGACTCATGTTACAGGAGCTAAAGGACATTTATCTCTCTGTCTTGAGGCTCTGAGGAAGGCCCAACTGAGCCAGGTCTTGAAGAATGCATAGGATTTTGATGGATGGATATACAGGTGATGATACCTATAAGCAAAGGAAACAGAACTATGAAGAGATCAAAGCCCAGAAAAGTTGACATATTATGGGGAGCCTTGTTTGCAGGACTGAAGAAGTTGAACTTTGTTTTACACATGCTGAGGACCCAGCATCAAATTTAAACAGTGAAGTGTTAAGATTTAATTTCATTTTTGGCCTTTTAACATGAAGCATTCCCAGAATTAGGGCATTTAACAGCAGAGTACAGAAAGAAAATATTATTAGTATCTTAATTTTTTCCCAGTTATTGGTATGTTTTAATTAGTCCTATGTTAAATTATTTATATTTTATAAAATAAGTATTCATATATTAGAGCAGTGCTGAATCTATTTTTTAAAAACTGTAAGGATGTACAAAAATGTTTGGAGCCCACTGGTTAAAGGATGTATTAGAGGTGAATCACAGGAAGCCTAGGGGCAAACGTGAGACAAATGCATACACGTGTGACACAGTGAGGCCCAACCAGGGGTTCTCAAATTTGGCAATACATTAAAACTTTCGTGGAGCACTTTAAAAAATCATGCAAGGACTCTTTCCTATACCCTTCTCTCCCACCCCCACCCCCACCCCTGCTCCCAACAAACAACAGGTAAATCAAAATCTCTGATGGTGTGGCACAAACACGAGTGTTTGAAGCTCCTCAGGTAATTCTATTAGTGAGAAATCAGAGCTGAAAAACAGATTTAAGATATCACCATGGCTGAATTGATGGTGTTGCAGTCAAGGATCATACCCCTGAACTAAGTAGAAGCAGTGAGAATATAAATGAGAGAGGTTTTTACACTATTTAGGTAGTAGAACTAATAACATTTGATAAAGATCTAGATTCTGGAGGCTGAGGAGATGGAGGTATAAAAGATGACCCCAGGTGTCCGGCCTGAGGAATTGATTGATGTCATCATGGAGGACAATTGGGGAGTAAAATCAACATGTTCAAATGCAGAAGAGAAGACGCCCAGAAAATGCACAGGGTACAAACTCAGGAAGATGGAGATATTTGAAGGACATCCACAAGGACAAATCAGACAAGATCTAGAAAACAAGTGCACAGAGTTAACCTTAAACCTATGCACTTGAATCCTGAAATCCATACTTTTAAAGATGATAGTGAATTATTGTTTAAGTGCTTTGATGAGCTTTAATTCACAAAGGGTAGGGGGACAATGGAGTGTGGAAGATCTTAGCAAAGAGAGGACTTTGTATATTACATAGTGCAAATAGTCACTTTTAAATTTCTTTTCTATGAAATTAAATTAGGTATTTAAAATCTGCCTCCTTTAAGTCCTTTTTTTTTTTTAACAAGTAAAGCAAATCATGAAAACATGGCTAGCAAAGCTATCTATGTCTGCATTGTTAACCGCTTAAGCAAAAGACTGCCGCAGATTTAATGGTTTGGCAGTGCACACATTTTTATACTAATCTTGTTCCATGGGTTTCAGCCTATCAATAGAGTGTGAGTTGTCAAGGGCCATTTAGTTAGCTGGGACACTGAAGCCAGAGGAGCACAAATGGCTCTCACGGTGGATGTGCTCCCACCTTGCCCCTTTTCAAGCTTCCTCTTAAGCTCAGACCCACAACACTGCCTGCAGCTACTGGAGTTTAATAAAGGATAATGTTTTTTTTTTTTTCTCTTCAATTTTTTTTTATTTGTTTTCCTCTTGCCCCAGCAAAAACAATTCTGTAAGGAAGCCAGTTTGAGGAGTCAGCAATTTGAATGAGGATAGCATTGCCCTGAAGCCTATTTTTAAAACTCAAACCACCTGCTCTAAATTTTCTCGGACTCGATTCTTCAGCAGTTTCTAAAGATTTATTTAAATCCTAATTGCAGTGTTTATGAAAGAATGGGCATTGCCAACTTCTGGATTCAGCAGGGAGGCACAGCCATGCTATTTAAATATTCTAAGTACCTGGCTGCACACAGCCGTCTTCGGAGCAGCACAGCTAACCTACCATTTTTCTCCTGGCTCATGTTCTGTGGGGCTAAGTATTCCCAGGAGAGAGAAAATAAACCAAAGCCACATTTTAATGTACTTCATTTGTTTAGGTGTGATTACACAGTGGGTTAGGAAGAGAAGGGGCTCCTACTTCCTCCTGGTCCTCATCTCCCTTGAGCTCCCCAAGTCCTACTAACTCTTGATCTGTATTTTATAACCTGATGGCTCTCTATTTTCTTTACTGGCAGCTAAAATGCATTCCTCAGAAAGTGTCTGCTCCTTATGAATAAAGTGACCACCCAACTGAGATTACTCAGGACAGCACCAGTTTATGCTTATTTCCCAGTGTGAAATAATTATATCCCCTTTCAGTTTCCAAAGGGACTCAATTTGAATGAGAAGTGTTTGGCCTCCTAGCCCATGGAGACTCAGCCATGCATCACTGGAATGGTACACCAAACTTCTTTTTTAAACTCAGGGTTCTCCAGGTGGGTCAACTCACAAGACCTAGCAAATCCATATTTTTCTCATTGCTTTCTTTACCCAATTTCATCGAAGTATGTAGTCCTTCCTATACTGCTTCTTCCTAATTCAGCTCTCTACGAACATTTGACATCAGGGGCATCTCCGTTCTCCTGAGTCCAGCTGATTTAAGGACCACCAATGTGCAACGTCTTCTTACCCAGGAGCTCCCCAAATTCCATTAATCTCTTACCCTTTGTGGATCTAAGCTGCTTATCCTCTAACCAAACTCACATAGCCTGCCCCATCTCACAAAATTATCCATCCCTGATTCTCTTACTTGAATTTGGCTTAGAACTCTGCTCTTGCTCCTTGTCTTGCAAGCTGTGCCCTCTTCCTAGTCAGAAACTTCCAGATCCGTTTCTCAATATGTCTTTTAATGTTTTTATTAGTGCATTAGAGTTACACATAATGGTGAGGTTCATTTTGATATAATCATACATGCATGGAATTTGCTCCATTTCATACCCAATGCTTCCTCTTTCCCTCTCCTTCTTCCCCTTGTTCCCCTTTCTATACTTTACTTGTCTTGCTTCTATTTATCTATTTTTTAGTCAATGTACATAAGTGTGAAATTAACTGTGTCTTATTTATATATGTACATAGCATAATTTGTTCAATTTTATTCCAGAGTTCTTCTCTTTTCCTGTCCCATCTCCTTCCCACTCTATCCCCTTATTTTGCTATAGCTTTCACATTTAAGATAAAATATTTGACCCTTGATTTTCTGAGCCTGGCTTACTTAGCACAATATTCTTTAGTCCCATCCATTTGCCAGCAAATGCCATTTTATTCTTATTTATGGCTAAATAAAAATTCATTATATAAATATACTTTCTTTTTCCATTCATCTGTTGATGGGCACCTGGGCTGGTTCCAAAATTTGGCTACTGTGAATTGTGCTGCTATAAACATTGATGTTCCTGTATTGCCATCATATGCTGATTTTAGTTCTTTTGGATAAGTATCAAGGAGTAAGAAAGTTCAGTCATATGATGGTTCCATTTCTAGCTTTTTTTATTAATATTATTGGTTGTTCAAAACATTACAAAGCTCTTGACATATCATATTTCATACATTTGATTCAAGTGGGTTATGAACTCCCATTTTTACCCCATATACAGATTGCAGAATCACATCGGTTACACATCCACGTTTTTACATATTGCCATACTAGTGACTGTTGTATTCTGAGGAATCTCCATACTGCTTTCCAAAGTAATTGTGCTGATTTTCAGTCCCAACAACAATGTAGGAGTGTACCTTTTTCCTCACATCCTTACCACCATTTATTTCTTATATTCTTGATGATTACCATTCTAACTGGAGTGAGATGAAATAATGTAGTTTTTATTTGCATTTCTCTGATTGCTATGCACATCGAAAATGTTTTCATATATTTGTTGGCCATTTGCATTTTTTCTTTTGAGAAATGCCTCTGTAGTTCTTTTGCCTTTATTTCATTGAGTTATTGCTTTGTCAAATGAATTCAGTTCTGTATAATTGAGACCCATGTGAACTGCTGAATCCAATTTGGGGGTATATTTTTTCCTTTTTTTTTTTTTTTTTGTAGTGCTAGTGCTAAGGATTGAGCCCAGAGCTTCATGTGTGCTAGGCAAGTGCTGTACCACTAAGCTATACCCCCCAGGCCCTGTTTTCCTTTTTTATCTGATTGTTTTAAAACAACACAAAAGTGCTAATATCACTTTTACCAAAAATTCAAGTCAGATATAAGAGATAAGAGCTGCATCTTCTACATAGAATTTAATCTCCTAAGGGTTGGGAATTGAGAGAGCTCAAATCAAGAACTATTTGCTTATGCCAGACTGGGAAATGTACACTTGGTGGATACAGTTGACTGAGGTCCAGGTCTGTCCATCAGCTTTATACACTAGTCAATGCTGTTTATTTCTCTTGGGGTAAAATTATTAGTGCTAGAAACAGTGGAGAACAAATCACACTCACCAAACTCACAAGAGACTGAATTCAAATTTAAAATGCCTGTTATTATTTGCCAGAGTTGGTATAATAGATGCTTCTTGATTTACCATGGAATTATGTCAAAGTAAATGTATTCTATGTTGAAAAAAATTCTAAATTGAAGATGCATTTCATAAGCTTAGCCAATAGACACCATAGCTTAGGCTGGCCTACCTTAAACATGCTCAGAACACTTACCTTAGCCTACAGTTGGGCAAAATCTTCTAATACAAAGCCTATTCTTAGATTTGAATAGTTCATGTGATTTATTGAATACTGTACTGAAAGTGAAAGCACCATCAATAAAGTAAAAAAAAAAAAATCAAAACATGGTTAAATTGGGGACCATTCATGGTCCTGTCAGATAATCAGGATCTTTTTATCAAAAGAAAAAAAAAAAAACACTCTTGGGACTAGGGATATAGCTCAGTTGGTAGAGTGCTTGCTCACATGTACAAGGCCCCGGGTTCATTCCCCTGCACCACAAAACAAACAAACAAGCAAAAACCACTCTTAATTTTCATGAAGATCTCAGTGGCTCTAGATATCAGAAAAAGGATCCAAATGATGTTCATATATTTATTCCCTATGCTTTTCTTTTTTTGGGGGGTGGTATTGCAGATTGAATTCAGGGGCACTTGGCCACTGAGCCACATCCCCAGCCCTATTTTGTATTTGATTTAGAGTCAGGGTCTCACTGAGTTGCTTAGTGCCTTGCCATTGCTAAGACTGGTTTTGAACGCATGGTCCTCTTGCCTCAGCCTCCAGAGCCATTGGGATTACATGCGTGTGCCATTGCACCCAGCGTATTCCCTATTCTATTGAGTGTTTACTATGTGCCAGGCCTGAGCAATTAAGATAATGCCACTGAGTGAGGACCCTGCTTCTATGGAGTGGAAAGACAAACGTGCACACTCACCAACTCAGTACAGGCACCCCTCCTCTCCCTGGACCAGACCCCTGTAGTGTACTCTCCATCCTTGGATTTCCATACCTTCATTCCAAGCAAATCAGCTCCATTCTCTTATGATAAACTCACCTCTAAAATTTTAAAATTCACTAAGTCACACCTAAAAGAAAGCTGTTGCCCTGTATGTTGAAAATTTTAGATAAAACCTAGTTCCTCTATGGATTTTTGAAAATGCCCCATTCTCACCAAAATGTCATCTGTTAGTCTTATCTTGGGCTAAGTTTACTTCTGCAGATGCCTAATCACATGTACTTTGTAGCATTTACTTAATAACTTTGCTCCCAGCTGGTGACTTTTTCTGGTCCCTATCTGGAGACTAGATAACAAAGATACACACTGCTTGTTTCTGAAGGCACCTCATCCCTCTCCTCTTATGAACTATGTTATTTAATCCATGAAAGTCATCAGAATAGATTATTAAATCTAGCCTAGCATCCTTTTCTGTCTCTCTCTTTTGTCTTTAACTTACACTAACTGGCATGCACCTGGATTGCCTTTTTTTGACAAGGAAGTGGCCATTCTTAAAAAAAGGTCTGAAGACAGATTCATCATCATCTTATCCTCTGCTTTGAGAGGTCATGAACAAACCAGTTGCTTCTGAAAAGAAAGTTCCTTTTCTAAATGCAAGCTTTATCAAGAGAAGGGATGACTTAACCAGGATTTCCAGAGTTCATTATCACATGAAGGAATGTCATCCGGGCAAGGCAGCACATTGCTTTCTGCATCTGCAATGGATGGGAGGGCTGGGCTGTGTTACCTTTGAGAGGAGCTAGATGTAGACTTTGAGATAAATTTTCTGATTTTAGGAATTGGTAAGTATAATAATATGAAAACATTTCATAATAATATGAAAACATATTATTCAGGATGGATAAGACTCACCACACACTTTTTATGATGCTAACAGTTATTATTCCATAATTGAAGGGCAAACTGCCAGAATATTTGAAGGTAGACATTAGGCAGGTACAGAAGTTAGGAGTGCAGGCTATAGATTCAGACTGGAGTTCTTGTCCTCATTGCCACATGTGACTCAACCACTTTTCCCATCTGTAAAAGGAGTATTATAAAGGTATTCACTTCCTGGAGCTAGTCCCAGAAGTAGGAAATGAAAGCAAATTGCCTAATATAGCCCTGCAGGTACTACCTACTCAATAAATGTCAGTTGAATTTAAGATTCCACATCCTTGGTTATTACGATGAAATCCTATTAATTAGGGGCCTACACACTTGAAAATGTATTACACTATTTGCTTTATTTCATATGTATACCTCACAGCAAAGATAACCTGCTAATTAATAATGCATATAAATGTTATAGTAAACTGCAAATCCCATACAAAAAAATTTTTTGATGTTTTTCTTGACAATTTATAAATAGGCTGGCCTGAAAAATGTCTCTTTGTCTTAATGAAAGCCTACTGAAATTCTAAGAAGTTACAAAGGTTACTATTTATCTGATTTAAGAAAACAAACCCTTTTCAAAAAATGCTTAGCACCATTTTCACATAAATAGTCACTCTACCAATTATAAATGATTCTTATCTCTATATTAAAACCAATCTGACAGAGCCTTGACTTCTCAGCACTTTAGGAGTTGTTAGTTCACATGTCCAAGTGTAACTAACATCCCTCCATTTCTTCAGATTTTTCAGAAATGCATATTTCTTCATGGGTGAATAGAGCTAGTTTAATTTGTTTTTTTTTATTATAAATTTCCCACCAGGCAAAACCAAAATCATATTCTGTAGAATTCCATGCTTGGTAAACCCCATCTAGAAATAATGTATCTTGACAAAATTGCTCACAGTTTTAGTCACTTCATGACCAAGAACAAAGCAAAAAAGTGATTCCCTTTCCTTCTGGGTCTCCATTCCCACCCAATCAGCTTTTCCCGGACAATTAATAGTCATCAATCCTTTAATTAGACAACATATGCTGGTCAGCTGCTCATGGCACTGTGTTAAATATTTTGAGGGATACGAAGAACCCCACTTGAAATGCACAATCTAGCTGGGGAACAAAATACCCCTTGTATGGGGGGTGGCGATTGCTTAATGTGTCGATTTTCTTTCTGGTCTGATGAGGACTTCTGGAATTAGTGGTAGTGGTTGTGCAATGTTGTGAGCATGCTAAAGGCCACAGAACTATATGCTTTAAAATGACTAAAGTGTTGGGTTTTGTGTTTGTGTTTTACACCTAATACAGAACAGAAATTAAGCTCCAAATACATGGTAGAAAAGAACTGTAAGAGCAAGTAATGCCCTGGATATCATGATGCCTTGGATATCACAATGAGATCTCATTAGTTTGTAGCTGATCCCCTGTGGGCTATAGTCATAAGGCAAGACCTTCTAGCAGAAAGAAAACTCAGATCTGGAAGGCTTCAATCTCAAATAGCTACAGGGGGCAGGCGGGTAATGTAAACAATTAAACAAGTAAAGCAGCCAAGTATAAAATTCAAACACAATTTGCAGATTAAATACATAGAAGAACATTTTCACAAAAGAAGTGGAATGATTTCTCCTTTCCTTTGAAACACAAAGCCCTTTCCTGTGAAGCTTCCATTTTCCCACTGTTAATAGAGATGTGGTCACCGAGAAACCTAAGTGTAAATGGAAAGAGCACTGACAATCGGCATGTGGATTTCATGTCAGAGACGATTGGGTGTGACAAGGACTGTGGTCAGCTGCAGAGAAAATGATGACATTTTGAGATGTACCAGTATACATGGAAGGCATGCCCTCACAAATTCATAGGACTGAATATTCCAAGGTTTAAAGATACTTCAGAATCTGAATATATATTTATGGGAAGAAATTCTGATTTTTTTTTTTTTTAAAGTTGGCCCAAGATTCAATTTTCAACAGTCTGGTCTGCAGCCAGGTGTAACACACAGCAGACTCCTTTTGGGGGACCAACTTTGATTGGGAAGGAGAAGAGGATGAGGGGTGTGCTTCACAAGGAGACTCACATGGGCAGAGCTGTAATAGGGCTTGTGTTGAGTCCATCCACCAGAGGAGGAGGGATGAGCTCGACTGAAGAGGGGGAAGGGTGGCTACATTGGCCAGGATTATTCAAAGCCATAGAATGGCCATTGCATGGTTTCAGACTCCTACCATTTAGTCCTGCCTAACTAAAGACAAGGAATGAGGGACTGAAATCCTTGACTTTCTTTTTTTTTTTTTTTAAGCAACACTAGCCTTTGGCTGAGCTCTCATTCTTGCTTCTCTCCAATTTCAGCCAGCTTTCTTTGGCCCTTCCTCAGGAAAATAGGGCAAAAGTCTTACCCACTCCTCATAAAGTCTACTCCAGGCTGGGGTCCAGCACAGGACAAGCTTAATATGGCAGTTTGTCCTGCTGCTCAGCAATCCTTACTTTTGGCCCAACTGTCACTCACCAGGCAGCCAAATGACCTTTCTTTGTAGCTTTGGTTCATCCGATTCTGTAGAAAAGGGAGGATAAGACTTTGGAACTGCAACTAGAATCTGGAAATAGAAGATCTTATTTGGGAGTTTGGGAATAGAAACTTAAGAACAGATCATAGGTTTCTAATTAGAAATTAAAATGATTCACTGAACTATTGTTTTAGTAGCAATTTTCCAGAAAATAAAAACAGCAATTGTGATTTTTCTTTCAAAGTGAATTCCAACTGGTATTTAGGAGTTTCCTGAAGCAAAAAAAAAAAAACAACACAACAACAACAAAAAAAAAAACAATTCTACAGAATAGTTTATGAAAACAACATGGGGTAGCTATTGATGTGTGGGAATGAGTTATGTGTCACCTCTAAGATTGTTTTAATGAATGCACTAGAGAAACAGGCTGAAGGGGCTGGTTAAATGTTCAGTGTTAGAAATGTGATTATTATTGTTAATTCAGTGCAATCACAAGTGGAAAGGACTCTGTGGAATGCTGTAATATTTCAGTACTCTTCAAGTGCCAGAGTGACAGCCTGGAACCTGCCACCTCAGTGAGCAGCATGCTTTTGGCCTGAATGCCCTGTGGGTTATCAGTCTGAAAAGGTGCCAGACTTCTCCAAAGCTTCTTTTGCTCAAGGGACGTTCAGCAAAGCATAGAGGACAATGCCAGTAAGCCAGGCCAGTGCCACCAACCAGAAGGCATGGCATTTGTGCTCTTCGTGTTCACTAGCATGTACTAGAATTCCCTTCTAGAAAAGCAGTTGCTTTTCAGTCTCCACCTAGGTCAGAACAAAAGGGTCCGACTTAAACACTTGCAGGAAGGGTTTGTGTTAGGGCAGGAAGATGTTTTCTAATGAAGGACTCTATCTGTCACTGGAATGGTTTCTCCAATGTTGTGGAGATTCTAAGGAATCTCCAAGGACACTATAAATTCTCATTCACTTAAGGTAGCAATTCTTTTCTTAAGAAATATATAAGCTTTATTGAAATATAATTCATATACCATAGAATTCACCTATTTAACATGTACAATTCAATGATTTTAAGATAGTCTCAGTGCTTTGCAACATTCACCACAATCAATTTTGGAATATTTTCATCACTCCAGAAAGAAACCCCATACCCATTAGCATTCACTCCCTACCACATTCAATTGACAACCACTAATCTAGTTCCTGTCTACAGATTTACCTATAGTAGACATTGCATGTCAAAGGAGTTGTATAACATGTTGTCCATTATGCTGGCTTGTTCCAGCATAAAGTATACCCTCTCCAAAGCTCAGCCACAGTATCAGTACTCCACTACTTGTTATGGTGGAAGAATATTCCATTATATAGATATGCCACATTTTATTTATCCATATAGACAGTTTCTACTTTTTTCCTATTGTGACTAATGCTGATATAAACATTTGTGTATGAGATTTTATGTGGACATGTGTGTTCATTCGTCTTGAGTGTGTAACTGTGGAGTTGCTGGGTCAATTACTTGTTTAATCATATGAGAAACAAAAGAAGCTTTATAATTTTAAAGTTTCCTCCAGCAGTGTATGTGGATAGTGAATCTTTTTTTAAAAATTGTGGTAGAATATATATATATATATATGGATAGATAGATAGATAGATAGATAGATAGATAGATATAGATATAGATATATATAGATATAGATAGATAGATATATAGATATACAGATATATATAGATATATATATATAACATAAAACATACCTTCTTAATCATTTTAAGTGTACAGTTCAAGAGCATTGAGTACATTCACATTGTGGTACAGCCAATCTCCAGAACTCTTCATGTTGCAAACTGAAACTTTGGATCTGTTAAACAGCACCCCATTTACCCTGCCCCCAGTCTCTTGGGGACTCAACTTTCTGTCTCTGTGAGTTTAACTACTCAACATACCTCCTGTAAGTGGAACTTTCTGTGATTAACTTATTTCACTTACTGTAGTGTTCTTAAGATTCATTTATATCATAGTATATGTCAAAAGTTCTGTCCTTTGAAGATGAAATTATATTTCATTGTGTCAGATGACACTTCTATTTATCCATTCATAGGTTGGTTCTACCTTTTGGCTATTACCAATCGTGCTGCTATGAGAATGGGTTCACAGAGGAGAGTGAATCTTAACTTTTTTATGTGTGTGTAAGAAACCTAAGCAGACTTATGCATCATCTGAAGACCTGTACCCATAACCTTGATTCCATTTTAGGTGTTTCTAACACAGGGTGTGGCTCCAACCCTAGGAAGTCAAGGCATAGGATCACACCACTTGGGCCTCTGAGTGAAATCTGGTTCACACCTTCTCTCTGCTGTTTCCTTCAATGACTTGCACATCAAAAGTGGGCACAGGGCTGGAGATGTGACTCAGTGGTACAGTACTTTCTGGGCATGCATGAGCCCCTGAGTTTGATCTCCAGCAACACACACACACACACACATAAAAAGTTAAGACACAAATTGACTTTGTGCTTCTTCCTTTGCATAGCTCACACATTTTTCCAAACAAAATCTTTGCAAGCTTCAGTCTGCCTAACACCAAGAAGACCTAAAGCAAAAGAGGTCATCTATAGTATCCCACTGTGCCTGTAATGACTTTTGGAAAGTGCAGGAACCATCGTTTTAGGAACAGGCATAAGGAAGCCAAAAGCAGAGATATGCCAGGCCACAGGGCAATGCTCATCCAACTCAGAATCAATGTCATCTCTTCCAGAGAGAAATTAGGAAGGTTATGATACAGGAGGAGCAAGAAAGGATGATCAGAGTTTCCATGATTGAGCTGAATGAAAGTGTTCACTGATGATTTGATGAAGACATATGTGTGCTGAAATTATTACTAGCAGATGATGTAGTCAGGGACAGGTGTCCAAGGCTGGAAGCTAAATCGGTAACCTATTTACCAGGAGATCTTTGTCAGACTGACAGCCAGCTGGCTATGTGACCTTGGGCTACTTATTTGATCTTGCTGAACCATACTTCCCAACCCTGTAAATTGGAAGTAATCTTCAGAGTGTTACAAGCCTCTGTTTCTGAAGCATCATTGAATGTTGTGCTAGCTTGCCACTAACATTAGTATTTACGAATGGAGGATAAAGATTTCTGAGAAGCTCCTAGAAAGCTTCTGTTACTATTGTTGAACTTGAAATACTGAGATACTGACTGGAAGAGATAATATCCATGAAATCCAACAAATTAGTTGAAGAAGAAAGGCTGGAGTGAATGGCCTCCCACATAAGTGACTAAAAGAAGACTCTGATTCACCTGTGAAAAGAATTGTGAACTGCATGGTAAACTCTGAATCTAAACAACTAAATGATGAATATTGATTGTAAGTTTAATGCTGATATGTTTTTAATATTTCATTATATGAACAACTTATGCTATTGGTCAGTGAGAAACACTCTAATTTCAAGAAACTTTTATAACTATAATTCTGTACTTCTGAAGAGGGACAGCTGTCATAATGACTAGCTTGATAGATCATCTTAAGTAGTACAAGATACAGAGAACCTTTTAAATGATTAAGAAAGATTGTTTCATTTGGTGCACTGACAGTGTTAAATCTATTTAATCATGTTCTAATTGTTTAAATTGGTGAAAATTTATAATGTACTTTGGAATTATTAATTAACGTAGAACTTAAAATTTAAATGGAACCAAATAGTAGCTGACTTATGGAAGGCATCTGGAGAAGTGGGAGTTAATCCTTCACAATTCAGCTCTGCCGCTTTCTAGCTGAGCTAGGAAAGGTTTTAACAAATTGCCTAGCCATTTTTTTTTCCTCCATTTCCTTATCAGTAAATTGGAGGAAATAAGTGCTTTGGATAGTATCTACAAGGCAGTGGTCACTCAATCAGTGTTGTTTCATTATTACCATTGTTGTTATTGTTTCAGTTTGCTTGGAACTTGAGCTCACATTTTCTTATTTTGCCTCATAATATCCCTGTAACATAGGTAAGGCAAGTGTCATTAATAAAACAAGTAGAGATCAGAAATGTGACTTGCTCATAGTCTCAAAGCGAGGAAGTGTTGGTATTGGGAGTATCAAAATGTTTGGGCTGATAATCAAGACTTGTTACCATCTCCTGCTCAGTCATACTGGGGAAATGTGTGTCATTCTCTTCCTTGGATACTCTGTCCTGAGTAGCCATGTGTTCTTGGGGTCCCAAGTTAAGGCAGAGAAGCTGAGGACATTTAAGATTTTGTGATCAAGAATCATTTTAATGACCTCAAGTGAACACCGGCATCATGAGGGCCTCAATGCCTAAGTTAAAGGAGTTTCATTTGGCAAAAGCTGTGTGAACCACTTTTTATAACAGCTAAACCTTTTACAACACCTTTCATGTTTAATAACTTCCAAACATGCTAATAAGTAAAAGAAGTATTGGCAGAAGTGATAATAGAATTGAACCTGAAAATGAGAACTTTACCAAATTCTAAAATTATTTTCTCCAAAGTCTCATCCAGAAATCTTGGCTACTTCAGTGGATTCTTCATATCTTGTGACATGAAGCATCCTTTTATTAGTACTGGGAAAATGACAAGAAGGATGCAAATAGTTCTGATACCTAAGCAACAAAGATATTGCTTAGATCCATACTTGCCCTCCCCCAAATCTAGGCGCCATTGTTGAAAGGTGAATGTTCTAGCCCAATTGTATGAACATTAGCTAAGAGAGCTCGGTTGATACCAGTCAGCCATATCCACAGATAAAGAAGTGCATAACATAATAGAACTGCGTAATCATTTACCAAAGAGACAAAATGAAAGAGAGAAGCCAAAGACAATTTGATATATCCACTTCTATTTTATAGAACCTGGTTCTACTCTTATTTTTTCAGCCCAAATCCTGCCAAATATTCATTTGTATTTTAACAATAGAGTAACTAGTGAAATTCAAGCTCATTTTAGTCACCTAATCAAATATTATCATAATTAAATTAGAAATTTTAACTCATGTAAATTGTTTTATTTTTCTGTCATGCTCTATGCTAGTTAATAAAATAAATATTTCTGGGTTATCTGAGAGATTTTGACACAGATGCAAAGTGTCAGTCTGTTCTTTCTCCCTTTAGTCCCAAGAGCTGGAATGAAATCACCTGATTTAATCATTTGGAATCCATGTGGCTCCTCTGAGATAGGGCCAGATGTAACCAGAGGATTTATAAGGTGTAAAATTCAGAATGGATTAGAAAGCCTTTCTGTGTTCAGCCCAATACATCCTAAATCAACATCCCCTGAATGGACCAGAGCAATCTCTGTCTGGCCTAGTGGGGAAGTTGTCATGGCAACTGACTGGCAAGCTCCGCCAGTGGAACATGAATGCAAACAATAGAGTGATAAGACTGTTTAAAGCAGCATACTAAGGCTGTTTCTACCCAGGTACAGTGACATGTCAAAGAGTGAAGCTGTCTTTGCGTTTTTGTACCTTCATGCAATTTTGACTACTAATTTGAAATTTATCAAGTGTCCTTTCCAAGTGATTGGTTTAAAAACATTCTACTGATAGATAACTGAAAACACCACTACCCAGTAGATAGATGTGACGCTGTGTACAAAGCCCTGGAGCACTGTTGGGCTAGCTATACAAAATTTTCCTAAAGGAGATTGAAGCAAGCTTAAGGTAAATCCTATGACTCTTTAGTGCCACCTTGTGTCCTAGTAGATACTGGGCATTTCCTGGAAGCCACCCACCCCATCACTGGAGAGCAGCAGGGCAGGCGTGGAAAAAGTTAGATCTGAATTATGTTAGAACTTGGCAGTCACTTTCCCAACAGAATATGCACAAGATATTTTCTAAACCTCAGGCTGATTAAAAATAAAAATGAATATCTTTGGTAGAATGTGGATATGGGAAAAAGGAAATGCCAAATAATGCCTGTTTTAGAAAAGGTTGGAGGCGGCCACATGTGGGCCAGGGTTGTAAGGAAGAGATAGCCAAGACAGACTCAGTGTATAGGATTCTTAATGATGCCATTACTAACTCTTGGAAAAGAATACTTCTTAAAGTCTATTCAGCTATGCTGGTAACATGAATGTATCAGTGGGGAAAAATAAAATACTCCAATTCTATATCATAACTCTTTTATTCATGGTCTTTGGGTAGCAGGATGGTAGTTTGGCTGAAATGATGCTCATGTCCACTTGTCATCTCTTACCCAGATCAAACCCACACCCACTATTGCCCCACCATCACTTTTTCACAATTCAGAATCATAATCGAATCCCATTTAATTTCAGAAATGTAAATGACCAAGCTGTGTTCCTGTGTGTTTCCTCCAGGGTTTGAGTTTTTTGAAACAAGTGCCAAGGATAACATTAATGTCAAGCAAACATTTGAGCGCCTCGTGGATATCATCTGTGACAAAATGTCAGAGAGCTTGGAGACCGATCCAGCCATCACTGCCGCAAAGCAGAACACAAGACTCAAGGAAACCCCTCCTCCACCGCAGCCTAACTGTGGCTGTTAGTGCCCCTCGCACACAGGCAGCTCCAGGGGGCTCCGGTTGCCAAGAAACAGCATTCATAAATGGTCTATTAGCCTTCACTTATACTGCCTAATAATTATTTGAAGGAAGTCTTTGATGTCAATGGCCCGTTCATGCATTCAAATCTTGGGAGATTTATTGTGTTAATATGTGGCAAATATGTGATCTTAAATTTGTAAGGACTATTCATCTATAAAAATCTGGTACCTGCATGTGACTTGTTATTTACTTGTCTTCAAGTTTCATTTCTTTTTGTTTTTTCAAATTTCTTCTCAGTTAAGCTACTGCTGGGACTTCAGACTACCATTTTGTTACATCTGACTTTTGTGCCATGGATTCAAACTATGCTACTCACTTGTAGAGATGATGAATAAGGAGTTGCTTGAATGTGTATGTGTGAGCAGGGCGAGATGGCAGGAGACTTAATTTGCTTTCCTCTTAACTGAAAATCAAGTGAAAATGTTACTCTTTAGGGACAATGTCACAGGTCAATGTCACTAGAAACAATGTATCTATTTTTCATTCATAATTGAGGAGGCCATTGACTATAAGTAAATTGAAATATTGTTTTTAAGGCCATTACTAAGCCATTACTATTAACCTGACTGGAACCAGATTTAAACAGTTATATCAATTTACATATTTAAATAAGCAAATATCCTTCCCCAGGACTGCTCTTTCCACTAATTCTACCCAACTTTCTGAATATTTAGGAGCACTGAGCAGATGAAAAGGTATCTACTGGAAGCTAGTTATGCAGTAAGTGTTTTAACCAAGAAGAGTGTGAGTAGCTATAGAATTCCAAGACCTGAGCTCCCCTACTTCCTTAGAGGCTTGCTCCCCACCACACATTCCTGTACTACCACCACCACCACCACAACTCTCTGGAACCATCAACATTCGGAGTAGAAGTTAGGTTGAACCTTGTTAGTGCTTCTATTCCTGTAGGATATAGACTTGCTTCCCCAATCGTTGCCTTCTGCTCAAACCTCAGCTATGTTCTTCTGTCTATATAGAAGTTGTTTGAGTAACGTTTCAATGGGTCCTAAGTTGAGGAAGGACTGATTTCCTCTTGACTGTTTTTTAATCTGGGTGTTTGTAATTGTGTAAGTCTTTAAACATGCTTACTCTGCTTAGAGAACACTCTGTAGCTGAAAGTTCCAGGAAACCTTTGTATCTACAGCAATTTGAAAAAAGGAAAGGAATCATTTGAACATCCAGACTTTTACCCCAGATTTTCTGAAACCAATGTATAAATTACAGACAACAGATTCCAGTGTTGTGTGGAACCCTGTTGAGGAACTTGGCATTGTGTCAAAGTCCAGTACTATTTACAGTTAGGAATTGGGGAGGGCAGTGATCAGTGCTTGACAGATTCTGAAAGTCACTTCCATTAGGTTGACTTTCTCTTTTTTAGGGGGTTGTGTTAAGGATTTTTTAAAATCTTTTTTTCAAAAACAGAGAAGTGAAAATATTGGGTGCACATTTATTATTTAAGGGTACTGATAGGAAAATATGCATGTATCGAAAGATGTCTCTGGAGAATAAATACCTACAAGTCAGGGAACTAAGTCACACACATTATCAGTAACTTAAAAGGTAAAAAAAAAATGGAAAAGAGCATTTGGGGTTTTTAAGCATATCCATGCTCTTTTTTTTTTATCTTTCTTAGTTTCAGTTCCACTAATTGATAATAAATTTCCACTCTCACATCCTGTAAGAGTGAAGACAAGAAAACATTAATGTTTTATTAGAATTTAATGGGGAAGCCTAAACCAAGTGTTCACTTACACAGTGTTGGACCACTATCCAAGTCAGGGGAGAGCGATGCAACAGTACCCCTGGTGTTCTTGCCAAGGTTCATCCCACAATTTCTATCTTCCAAACCCTAATGGAAGTGAAGAGTTCTGCATTTATTCTTAATTCTGTAATTGCCACCCTGTTGTGAATTTCATTGCAAATAATTCAATGAAATTTTTCTACAAAAGAATGTTACAGAACTTAAAAGAAGGAAGACCCATATCCCTGATTTAACACATGCCAAGAGGAGTGAATATTCTCTATTCCTAATCTCATCAAGATATCCTGGTTTTTAAAATCAAATTTGGCAGATAGAACAACCAGCCCAGGGTTAACTTGGTGAGCTTCTATTGACATCAAGCTATACTGTTTATAATTATAGTACTATAGTGCCAAGGTTTTTCAACCATTTGGCCACTACACATATGTACACACATACTCACATGCTATACCTACATCTGCCAACAGTCCAAATATCTACACGTCATTTTTACCAATGCCTAATCAAATTTTTACCTTGCATAACTAAATTTGTACTTAAAAGAACAGGGCATCTTTAAAAGTATGCACTTGTGTTAGTTTGTAAACCTTAGACATCTTCTCTTTTCATCTTTGAGGCAATTAAATTAGTATTTTAAGTCTAAATTTCTCTTCCTTTGTTCATCACCTGGCCATTCTCCACACCTCAAAATACAGTTAGGAATAACTCTCAATTGCTTCAGGAAGCATCTTCCTGACTTAAAATAGGGTCAGTTGAGGGTCAATATTCATTTGATGCCTAGTATATAAGTGCTAGGATTTTTATTTGGAAAACAAACTTTGATGATGCCCTTCAGTTTTATCAGAAAGGTGCAGCATGTGATGATATATGTGAAATATAAATTACAAAATTACAACTTACACTATTTAAGACAAATATATATTTCACCTACTTAATGCCTACCCAGATTAATTATAGACATTTTGTTGATTTAGCACATTAGGTATTTTTTTATGTGACGGATTAAACTTCCAATTTTAGCTACACTATGCTGACAGATTTTCAGGTATACAGTTCTTTTTTTTTTAAAGGTAATGCATTCCACTACTAAACTTTCATAAAACAACATTAATCTTGGACTGTCATAGTTGATAATCAGTGGTTCATTGTGATGTGCTTTATCCAACATCTATCTTAGTGCATGGTTGAGGATGTCCTACAATCTTAAGTTACTGTGTGGCATTTGTGGGACTGTAACAGCAATGTATCCACCCTACCAAGCAGTAGCAAGCTGAGGTAGCAGCTGCATGAGAAAAACTGTGATGTACATCTTCATTTAAAGTCATGACTGAAATCTTTCTAGACCAAAAATTAGTGTGTTTGTTAATAATCCTCATAGTACAGTTAGAGTGTTCAATCAGGTATTTTTAGGGAAACAGACGTGGGAGCTTGCCTGTCTAAGGAGCCCTTTGTCTCTCAATCACTGATTGCATGACAGGAACTCTGTTCCTTTGTATGTACACTCACTCAGTGTGCTCTGTCAGGGTGCCACATGAGCAGCTAGACCCAAGTGATCTTTCTAATCATGCCCAGAAAAATGATCTACTGCTCTGCTCAGCTCTGCCTATTTGAGAGTCCGACCTGTGCATTAGAAGTTTGGTAGTAATGGTGAAATCTTGCTGATATACTAAGCCTTTTAACATTAATGTCAACTTTTTCAAGTTCTTTACATTTTAGATGAAATTTTGACCAAAGTCTGTTACAGATATAAACCTGTTTTATACCCTAGAATTCGCTGGAACAAATTAGGCAAAAGATAGTGTTTATGACCAGAATCTTCCCCTCATCTTAATTATCTTCACCCTACACTACTCCTCAAGGGCTCAAGGTACTAGAAATACAGTATTCCTTAAGGAGGCAAAAACAGGTTGGGAAATTTATCTAAAATGTAGCTACTTATCATTATTGGTATTTCATAAATAAATGTATTTTTAAATATTTCTACAAATGCTTGACACTCTAGCCAAATGATATTTCCCTTTGGTAGATTGAAACAGTTTCTCCCAGGCTACACACATTGCTGCCCCTCCCAACACACACTTACAACCCTGATACTTTTTTAGCGAAGGGAAAATTCCATCCATGGTGCTTTCTCAGGGCTAGGGGAAAAGGGGGTGTTTGCTAAGTGCCAACTGTAGCTCACATCTTGTTTTTAAAGGCCCATGAAATAGATTCTTCACACTGATTTGATGAGTCTGTGTGTCTGTGTGAAGAAAGAATTCCCATTAAACAGAGGGTGGAGAGAAAATGCATTCGGCAAACATTCTAGTAAAAGAAATGAATTATTTCAAAAATCCCACAGATAGCTTGGGTTGTCAGATCAGATCATCTAGAACTTTTTATTCATGTTTTTCTTTTGTACTTCCTGATTTGTTTTTGTTTCAGGGTTTTAAAAGCATTATCCTCAGAGACTGAGAGGACTAAGAATAGTAAGTGAGACTCAGATTTCACCATCTATTTCCTATCTGCAGCTATTATTGGTGGAGTTTCAACCAGTCATTACTAGCTAAACTGAGGCTGGGGGGTTACCTGTGTATTTCATTCATCTGTGTTCATAATTTCATTGTGGACAATTGAGAGTTGGCTGTAACTATTGCTTAATGGATATATTTTTATATTAATGTTATTTGGGGCCAAGGATCACTTAAAGTTCATGAGTGCTATTCTTATAGACACAAATGGTACATGAGCCACATAGACACCTGGCCTTTCAGGGACGTGAGCATGACTTACATCTGACTAGTGATTCCATATTCCTCCTTGTCAAAGTGAAGTTTGGGGATGTTTGCTGTGTCAATATGACGATTTTCATGCATTGTCTCATCATCCATAGGCAGTGTGCTGAATGAAAACTGTCCTGTAATTCCTGTTATATATTGTTAATGTCAGATGTGATGTGATACAGTTGGACTGTCCAAATGTACAACTATTTAATGGTGTTTGTAGAACTGAAATGTCTTAAATGTTGCATGAAATATGTTCTAAAAATAGATTTGTTTTCTATTTTTCAACACCTCAGAATTGAGGGTTCATGGGCCAATAAGTGCAATATTTAATGACTTACTCAGTGTATATAAACTAGTGTGCAAAAGTGAATTCTAATGAATGTGTGAGATGCTTTGATGGCTGTATGCTTATTCAAATGATTTCTTGTAGCAGTATTTGTCTAGTGGTGCAATTTATACAGTAAATATCTTATTGGTGTCATGTGAAACTCCTCTGTGCCTACTTCAAAGTACTTCTTTTCCTATAAGACCAAATGTTTAGTATCTGCAAATACATGTCAATTTTACCTTTTGGAACTGTGGATTTTATTTTCAAAACAGAATAATTATGAGTTTATTTTATAAAAGCATTCCTTTGATAATTCAGAATTCTTCTTAAGCCTCTTGTAAGAGTGTATTAAGCAACTAATTTAGATACTATGGGGAAATATGTGCATAAAGAAGTGACTATTTCTCTTTTCAGAAAGGTTGATCACATGTTATGTCTACTAAGAATTTTCACTCTTGAATTTGTATGTATGTTTTATTGTTACTCAACATTTTACTTTGTTTTCAACTTGGATACTGTCAACTCTGGGAACTCTTATCACACCACTGTCTTTTTAGATTATAGCTGATGTTATGTTCACTTTCAATTCTCAGTTGTCCACATTGGTGATAAAAGAGAAATGCCAGTATCCTTATATCACTTTGGTATGTCTTCATGAACTCATATATTCATCCTCATACCCCCTTGGTTAATCCCAAATTTGGTGGCCTGAAACTTCACAGAGACATAAAATTAAGAAATTAAGCCCAGTTGCTGGATTACTAAAAGCTACAAATATTTATGTATATGAATGTTAATTTAGGTCAACAACTTTAAACTCCTAGTTGCCATTTCAATCTTTAAGGTAATGCCTCTTTTTAATATTGTACTTTTTTTCTCATTTAGTTAGCTGGGTAAACCATGATATCCTAAGGAATAAAAACAAGTTACAACTTACTCATTAAACAATAATGGAGTACAGTTGGTTCTAGATGGTCATGTCTGTCCATACATGTTAAAAAGGCTTCTGTTCTCCCTATATCACTTGACGGGGAACTGACAGGTGAAGATGTGTTAGTCACATTAAATGGCTTTGGACTATGTGGTCAATATGTGGACTGAATTTAACTGTGATTGAAAGTTGCATTTAGCTCTCAAAAACCACTGAAAAAATCAAGTAAACATGGGCAAAACAGGGAAACCAATGTTGTCTTTGTGCCAAATTTTAAAAATAAAGAGAAAAAAGAAAAGTGTTCTAGCCAACGATAGAATGAAAATTTAAAGGTGTGGTTTAAAGTGTCATTTGTTGTCACATGTTATTAAATGCCACATACTCAGTACTGTAGGAATCAACCATGCAAGAGGTATGGCTCCTGTCCCTAATGAGAATGAGGAGAAAAAAGTGCAAGATATAATCTAAGTGCTCAGTTATGTCAAGAGCACAGAGAATGGGGACCTTAAGGAACTGGAAGAGTCAAGAGTAGCTTCATGGAGGAGGTCAGATAGGATCCCAGAAAAAAATTAAATAGTGAGGAGATTGTGCCAGGCTACTGAGTGGCAAAGACCATAGTATAGTCCCTTTGAACGGGGGTGTGGCAGAGCTGGCAGCTATAGATGATTGTTTTCTTCAAAGTGACCCTTTGAAAAACCTCAAGTGACCCCAGTTTAGCTCTTTGTCTTTCTGTCTCCGTGAGGAAGACAAAATGTCCTTTCCCATATTCCTCTGTCTGGAGCAGCCTCATGCTCAGCCACAAAATCCAAGTTGCTTTAAAGCCACATTAGAACCATTAATTTAGACATTTGCCAATGCCCAGAACCATGAGACATTGTTCAACCTAATGTCACCCAGGCAGATGTGACCCAGAGATTTTTCTGTAGCTCCATGTTTCCTGTAAAAGGAATGAGAAATGCACAGATAAAAACCCTCCTTTGTACACCGGCACTTTTGGCTCCTTCGCAGTGACTGCACTGTGGAACTCTTCTTGAGAAAATAGTGACAACAGCTTAACGCTTTCGTATAGTGATCGTGATGTTTAGTTGAAAACTACTGCTGCATAGCAAATATTGTGACTTCATGTGTCCACAGGAGCGCTTGTCTGGGTTTAGAGCTATAAAGTGTATTCACATTGTGAAGTTTTAATTATCTTTATTGAAATTAATTGTGTAAAAATTGGTATGTGCTCTATTAGGTATTCAGTTTGTATGTGAATTCTGTGTGGAAAGTGGTTTTTGTTCTTTGAGTTTATCTTGTTTTATTTTTTGAAAACTACAATAAATATCTAAGAGACTATATTCCTGCATTTCTCAGCTTCAGTTGGATTAATTTTTTTTATCTCCTTCAATGCATGTTATTTTTGGTCTTAGGATGCCTATTTTCACTTCATCAGCAGCCTAGGTACAACATAAAGCTTGAACTAGAGACAGGATTAGTACACTTTCATTTAGGGCTCTGAGTATCCAACATGTGAATTTGGAATGAAGTGTAGGAGGAATGTCCAATACTTGCAATCTTGTAAGGTGGGTAAATTTGATGTGACCTGACTATGTTCTAGAGTTACAAAGGCCTTGTTGGTAGAATCGAGAAGAGCTTCTAAGAGTATTAAAAAGTCATCTTGGCTACCTGAAGATTGCATATTCCTATTCCAGAAGTCTAAGGCCTGATGATAACTTTGCAACCTATTGGCACAATCTAGAAGAGGAGCAGTCACCAGGAGCAACGCATGGATGAGATGGATGAGGGGCACACACCACTTTATGCATGGCGCTTGATGCAGTGATGAACAGCACACAATGTCCTTGATCATAGACCTTAGGACAGTTACCAATCCAGCCACACCACAAGTACTTTTGAGATATCTGAGGGTCCACTTCTGTCTGGCTCTGGCCTTTGAATAGCTCCCAGGCACACTCTACCTCTTGATTCTCTTATTTCTCCTTCAACTTTACACTCACCTAGTCCATAGAATCTTTAGTCTGGCAGAGACTAACTCTTCATCTTTTCTTCCTAATTGGTTATTAATCCCCTCTATCCTTTACATGCTATTTTTAGTTGAATTCACAAACAACTTCAACTATTAGTTATATATATTCTCTATGCAATGCATTACTTCTCTATTAAAGCAATTTTGCTAACTAAATGGAAGGAATGCAAAGGGTATGGGAAATACATGGAAGGTGGATGTTAGAGGAAAATCTGGGTTAATATTTCAAAAAAACATCCTACCAATTACAATATAATTTGATTGCTGCAGGTAGAGGTTAAACACAAGCTTTTGTGTTTATGATGATAATTGAAATTATCAATTTCAATTGATAATTGTTTCACATAATAACAGAGCCAGCTAGGAGCTAGGGTGCTGTACATGTGTAGGTGTCTGAGGAAGGCAAACTCACACAGGAGCCTTGAAAATGGAATAGCACTGTGGTCTGACTATGGTGGGTCCCCTCTGAAACTCATGTTGTGAGGCAATAAAAAGATGAAAACTTAATTCAGCTGTGCTATTCAGAGATGGAGCCTTTGGGGGTGACTTTGATTACACTAGATCATGAGCCTGGAGTCCCCATTTTTGCATGCTGGTAACTTATGAGTAGAGAAACTAGAGATATGTGGCTACTCCCTGCTTCTTGCCACGTGAAGCCCTGTGTCAACTTGGGACTACAACAGCAAGAAGGCCATCACCAGATGCCCCTTTCCAACCATGGATCCCAAACTTCTCTTTTTTCTAGCTTACCCAGTCTGTTGTACTATACTCTTAGAAACAAAAAATTGACTAAGGCAATTGATCAAAGAGATGGACATACAATTAAGGGAGAGTGAGACAGAAGAAGCCAAGAGACATCAAAATTCTGAGGAAGAAGTCATTTAAATTTTTATATGATATAAGTTGGTATAAAAATTACCAGTCAACTTGACAGGAACAGTTTTAGAGGGAGAAGGAGAACAAAAACAGCACTAGGTGGAAAAGCAAATAGTAATAAGCAAAGGGAACAAGGCATTCTTTCAGACAATATGTAGAAGAGAGGGTTTTTGAATGGGGATTGTCAAAATTATTTAATTTCCCAATGGGAGACTAGCATATTATATGTCAGAAAAATCCAATAAAGATGGAGTTTAAAGACGTGAGAAAAAAAATCAATATGATCTCCACCCAAGTCCAATTGTCTCATCCCTGTTACAGCTTCTTCTTCCCCATTCACCTTATGAAGACTGCCTATGCAGTTGTCTTGATTTATTCCTGTCCTAATATTTTCACTGATCTGTTGCACAGTTTCCAACAAGCACTAATTCTGAAATCAACAACAGCTATCTTTTTTGAGTTTTATACTGTAACCGATACTTGAAAATTGTCTTTATTATAATTTACAAACTAACCAAGAAAAGGACTCCCTCATATGGATACATAGTTAATGTAACAGAAACCAGAAATAGTCTGTTGAGTGGTGGCAAGCCCAACTGAGCTTAGGGGTCAGATTCTCACCAATTTTCCGGCTGTTTGCTGGAAAGGGGAAGGCAATCTCCAGTTTCTCAAAGTTGGTGAATACTCCTTTCTACTTTTTTCTCCTCATTTGGATGTGCCAGGTGTGATGTATTCCCAGCAGCCTACATTACTTTAGAACAAGAATAAATTAGCATTTCCTTCAACATCTTTTTGTCCTTGCCTCTATTCAAAGAACAGAAAGGCCAAAAGACAGGAGTCACCTAATGGAGAGAGCAAGCTAAAATTAGACCTAAAAAGAGCATGCTACAGGGACACTGCTACATCGATGTTCATAGCAGCACAGTTCACAATAGCAAGACTGTGGAACCAACCTAGATGCCCTTCAATAGACGAATGGATAAAAAAAATGTGGCATTTATACACAATGGAGTATTACTCTGCATTAAAAAATGACAAAATCATAGAATTTACAGGGAAATGGATGGCATTAGAGCAGATTATGCTAAGTGAAGCTAGCCAATCCCTAAAAAACAAATGCCAAATGTCTTCTTTGATATAAGGAAAGTAACTAAGAACAGAGTAGGGACGAAGAACAGGAGAAGAAGATTAACATTTAACAGGGATGAGAGGTGGGAGGGAAAGGGAGAGAGAAGGTAAATTGCACGGTAATGGAAGGAGACCCTCAGGGTTATACAGTGGAGGGGGTAGAGAGAGAGGAGGGGAGGGGAGGGGAGAGGTGGGGAGGGGGGAGGGTGGATGATGGGAAAGGCATCGGAGCACAACAGACACTAGTATGGCAATTTGTAAATCAATGGATGTGTAACTGATGTGATTCTGCAATCTGTGTATGGGGTGAAGGTGGGAGTTCATAACCCACTAGAATCAAAGTGTGGAATATGATATGTCAAGAAATTTGTAATGTTTTGAACAACCCACAATAAAAAATTAAAAAAAAAAAAAAAAAAAAGCCAAAAATCAAAAAAGAAAAAAATAAAAAAATAAAAAAATAAAAGGAGATTTAAAATAGAACTTTGGAGGCAAGAGGGGTATTGATGATGGAAATTTTGGAAACTGGCATAACCATAGCCATGCAATGAAAAGATGACATTCACAAGAGACCATCTGTTGATGTTTGAGCTATA
This sequence comes from Marmota monax, assembly GCF_021218885.2. NCBI lineage: Eukaryota > Metazoa > Chordata > Mammalia > Rodentia > Sciuridae > Marmota > Marmota monax. The sequence goes on from NW_026693245.1 coordinate 11,936,355, forward strand.
GGGGAAGTCAGGACGGGAGAAATAGAAAATCCAGTGGTCCATTTTCCCAATACAATATTTAGCTTTACATGTAAAATTACCTAGGATGTAACAAGGTGGTTGGAGGATAGAGAAGAATGAAAAGCTACAAGCAGAGTTTAAAAATTCACAGCCCCTTGACAATCAGGTGAGAAGAACACCCCTCCCACACACACACATACACACTCCTGACCAACAAAAATAAACTGTATAAATGCCAAAAGACACTCAATCCAAGGGGACATTCCTGACACAAGAGAACAAAGGGAAATGGGGACAACTAAAGGTATATTTATTTAAATAACCCAATAAGAGATAGTAAAACCTAGGCGATGTTCAGGAAGACTGGACACCCCATAATACTCAGCCAAGGAGAAACACAGGGAGGGACCTTGCACTTTAGGGGATAAAAGGCTGCTGTATCCAATCTATGTGTTCCTGAGCACCAGGCACCTACCTTATGAGACTGTCATTAAAGTAAAGCCTCACTTTTTGCTGTATCTTGTGTCTCTTACACCATTCATTGGGCTTGGACAGGTAAGTGTGTCTCTCACAGGAGGCAAGAAGAGAGTATTTCATTCTGATGGATATTTGAACAAGTTACCTAGAAGTCAAAAGCTATCTTAAAAGAGATGTGGTATATCTTATAAATTGCATTAGATTCTCAGATACCACAAAATAAAACTCTACAACTACAAATAGAGTTTTGACAAAAACACTCTTATGATTTTTAAAACTATGTTATCAAAAACTGAAAAGGACCTAAAGAAAGGACCTAGAACATTCCATTTCTCTGTAGTTTAAAATACTACTCTGAAGGCCTACTTATGCATTTCCTGAGAATGCTTTTCTTAGTAGCCTCCTAGAATACTATAACTCTCTGTAAAAGGCCTTCTCAGAAGAGGATACACAATCAATCAACAAACATATAAAAATTCTCAATATCTGTAGCAATTAGAGAAGTGCAAATCAAAACTACTTTAAGATTTCATCTCACTCCAGTCAGAGTGGCAACTATCAAGAATACAAACAACAGTAAGTGTTGGCAAGGATGTGGCGGAAAAGGCACACTCATACATTGCTGGTGGGACTGCAAATTGGTGCAACCAATATGGAAAGCTGTATGGATATTCCTTAGAAAACTTGGAATGGAACCACCATTTGACCCGGCTATCCCACTTCTCGGTTTGTACCCAAATGACTTAAAAACAGCATACTACAGGGACACAGCCACATCAATGTTTATAGCAGCACAATTCGCAATAGCTAAACTGTGGAACCACCCAGATGCCCTTCAGTAGATGAATGGATAGGGAAACTTTGGTATATTTACAAATAGAACATTGCTCAGTATTAAAAGAGAATTAAAATCATGACATTTGCAGGTAAATGGGTGGAGTTGGAGAATATAATGCTAAGTGAAGAAAGCCAACCGCCCCAAACCAAAGGCTGAATGTTTTATATGATATGAGGATGCTGACTCATAATGGCGATGGGAGCTGTGGCGGGGGGGGGGGGGGGGGGGGATAAAGCATGGGAGGAATGGAGGAACTTTAGATAGGGCAAAGGGGAGGGAGGGGGGAGTAGGAAAGACAGTGGAATGAGTTAGATGTCATTACCCTAAGTACATGTATGAAGACACGAATGGTGTGAAAATACTTGGTGTACAACCAGTGACTTGAAAAATTGTGCTTTATATGTATAACATAAAATGAATTGCATTCTGCCATCATGTACAACAAATTAGAATAAGTAAATAATTTAATAAAGAAAAAAAAGGCCCTTCAATGTTTCTCTCACATATCTGACCTTAAACAGTAAAGGTCTAGAATATTTTTCTTGTATTGTTGGTTGAAAGACAAGACTCTTCCAAGGATAGTGTGATATTAAAAGTGTAACAACAACTCTTTGGGGTTTATTAGTCATCAGTTACATTCTATCTCCATGTCATGCTCATGAATAAAATGATCTTAGTATAAATGATCCTACTTTGGGATTTAAAATGTAAACTGTCCAATATTCAGACCATGCTAAAGTCACTCCACAATTTGACCACTGAAACTGAGTACAGTTTTGTGGTATCTCCAATCTTTTCTTTGGAGGTTAGGTGTGTTTTATTTCTCTCATCTTCTCATTCAACGAGGAGTAGTTGGCACATCCTTTTTGCCTGAAACCAGCCAAAATATAAACTTTTCTTTTCAGAAATGTCAAAATTCCTTATATTGGGAAGAGAAAAAGATATAGAAAAGAATAAATAAAAGGATGCATTTAAATTGTATTTCCTTTGACTCTCTCATAGACTCACTTAAAAACTTGGACCTTCTAAAGAAAGATGATTTTCTCATAAATTTTGAAAATATGTCCTTACCTCAGAATGTTCACCCAGTAAGCAAATCAAGAGTACATTTTCCAATGAATGAGTTTCTCTGAAAACAAAAAGTTTTCTCCATCCTTGCTGATGTCAGAACCACTTTGGTGATAACCATAGCAACATCAGTGTTAATTCCCTCCCACAGGCTATATGAACTTTCATGGGTTATGGACACTGTAGTGCCTATTGTACACATGAGCTCACTCAGTTATTACCATGGCACTAAAGTGAGAAATCACTTTTTTTGCTAAGAAACTTGGGAAAACTCCAACAATTTCCTTTGCTTATTCATTCACTCTACAAATATTTTGGGGGCACAGTTCTAGATACTGGGGAATCTGCAGGAACAGAAAGTCCAAAATTCCCTGCATTCAGAGTTACATAAAAGAGGTGAGATTTCAACACAGATACCCAAAGTCTACATTCCTAACCACTGTGCCCATGGTTCTCAAATGTTTATGGGAAAAAATATCACCCAAGAAGCTTGTTAGTGAGGCATATTTATTTCCTGGGGATCTGAATGCAGAAGACACAGGAATCTGTGATTTAAACAACCGCCACAGGCAAATCTAAAATACATCATCTATGGCCACATTTGGAAACCTGCTCCATGGACACATGGAGTAACACATTTTTCCTCATTGTACCCAGGTCATGTTGCATCCTTGGATTTTTCTCCTCCAAGTTATATAAACTAGTTTGGCTTAGAACTTATTCAATATAGGATACATTTATTATCATGAAATATTGCTGGTCTTATTCATGAAGTTGTTTTAAAATACATTCTTACCTTTTTAACGTCTGTTTTGGTTTAAGTATAAGGTATCCTCCAAAATCTCACATGTGAGACAATGCATGAAGGTCCAGGGGAGAAATGATTGGATTGTGAGAGTCTTAACTCAATCAGTGAATTGATCCCCTGATGGGGATTAACTGAATGGTAACTGAAGTGGTAGGGTATGGCTGGAGGAGGTGGCAAGTGGAGGCATGGCTTTGAGGTATATATTCTATCTGGCAAGTGGAGACCTCTATCTCTGCCTTCTGATCATCATGGGAGATGCTTCCCTCTGCCATACTCTTCCTCCGTGATGGAGCTGTCTGTATATGGACTGAGACCTCTGAAACAGTCAGCCCTTATATAAACTTTTCCTCTTCTGTGATTGTTCTGGTCAGGTCTTTAAGTCCCATCAGTGAAATAGGTGACTAAAATAACATCATTTTCTTCAAGGAGTAGACCCTCTTCCACCTTCACTGCAGGCTGAACCTCATGACTTTGTTCTAGCAAATAGAATAAAAAGGAAGTGGTGATATCCTTGAGAGGCTAAGTCACAAAAGACACTGCAGTTTCCTCTTGTTTATTCTCTCTTGGATCACTCACCCTGGGGGAAACCAGCTACTAAGTTGCTGAGACTTTTAAGCTATTTAAGGCTTCCTATCAACAGCAAGTAAAAATCTGAGGCCTGCCAGAAACCCATGAGCAGGACCCATCTTGACAATGGAACCCCTTCCCTTATTTAAATCTTAAGGTGTGCACAGCTCTCATCCCCATATCCTGGCAGGAACCTCTTGGTAAGTCCTGAGCCTGAATCGCCCAGTTAAGCCACTCCCAAATTTCTGATCCACACACAAAAAAAGTAAAATAAAAAATACTTGTTGGAAACCACTAAATTTTTGGCATAACTTATTTTATAGCAATAAACAAGTAATATGACAGGTGTGTAATCATTTATTGAATTATGTACTTTAAATATGTACATTCTGTCAGATGTAACTCAAGGCTGAAAATACAATAAATAAATCAATAAAAGCACCATCAAATTAAAATACAGGTTGAATACCCCTAATCAGAAAATGTGAAATGCTCCAATATCTGAAACTTTTTGAGAGTCAACACGACGCCACAAGTGGAAAATTCCACACCTGAGCTCATTGATGGGTGTGGATGGAAACACAGATGCTGTTGCTGTTGCTTGTGTTTATGCTGATACAGGCATCCTCTGCATGCTCCTGTTCTGCTCAGTTACCCCAAACACATTATTTTTTCACTGTTAATGGTGTGATCCCAAATAAACAAATAAATCCCCCCAAATCTGAAATCCTAAACACTTCTAATCCCAAGCATTTTGTATAAAGGATACTCAACCTGTACTATGATATAGTATTGAAGGAGTATTTGACTTTTTTTAAGATGATAGTGAGAACTGAAATCATATAGAGAAGTGGATTTGGGGGAACACACACAAAAACATTACAGGAAAGAATGATGTCACAGTATTAATTGTGCATTAGAAATATACACCCTGCCATAATTATTGGATTCATACTTCTGTTGGTTATCAAGATTTTTTTCTTATTTAACTCAATGACTTATAAAGGAAACATGGACACTAGATGGTTTCTTTCTAACTGTTGTGATGTTTTAATTAAGTATACACATTCCTGTTTATTCTAAAAATAGGGAGAAGAAATAGCTCTGGAATGACACAGAAAATCCTGTTACATTTTGAAGAAGGAAAATAATATGAGAAGGGAACAAATTGTATTTGTAATGCAATGCATATGTTTATAATTTGAATACAGATAGAGACATAAAGTCAGAGACAGCACAACAGAGAAATAGTTTTTAGTATGGTTTGGAACTTGAGTTTTATTTTTCACCCATCACTGTATTATGAGCATCTTCCTGAGTTATCTCCCACACCAATGGTTTATGTTGTTTGGCTGGGTGGATTTTTTTCCTGCTAGGGATTGAACCCAGTGCCTCACCTGTAAAAAAAAAATCTGCACTTTACCACTGAGATACACATGCAGCCTGCAATATTACTAATGGCTATATTGCAGTTCATTTTAGTATAGATAGTGTAATTTTTATAGGTAATCCCCCCTTCACCGTAGAAATCTCAGCCTTAGAAAAGGTTGCTTCTAACCTTTTAGTCATCAGCACTGTCGTGATGAAAATCTCTTAGCTATGCCTTGGCTTGTGTCCTTCTTTAGGACAGATTTCTGAAAGTGAAAGTTCAACATGTATGAACATCTTTAAAACTCTTTTTACACATTACCAAATTGCTTTCCAAAAACCAGGCCAACTTGCAGACTCATGGGTATTATTTAAAGATTCCTGTCTCGCCACATTTTTGCCAGCATTGTGGAATTTTTTAAATTGTGTCATTTATTTTTCATGAGTTTCTGAAGCACTTTAAAAATATTTTTGTCATCCCCACAAACACCCTACACCATATTGTTTCCTTCATTGAAAACATTTTCATTTGAGGCTAATACCTTTCAAGCATGGGAAGGTCCTTTAGGCAGCACCATTAACACTGAATTTGTATGATTTGGCATCAAATGGAATTAAGTGACCAAATCTTAAATAAACCATTGAATATGTTTGTTTACTGAGAGATACATGTCAAAACTCACTTTGAGTAGAATACTATATGAGAAATGAAGGTCCAGGGATCAAATTCTCATTTCAATCCAAGTCTTTAATGAAATCAAAGGTAATTCTCATACACTAGCCTCATGGAGGAAGAAAGTTTCCAATGTAAGCTCAATAGGATGCCCAGGAGGCCCCTTTCCACTGGAAAAAAATTGCTTAACATTTATGGGAAGTCATAAAAGGCAGCAATCAAAAGCATGCCCAACAAACTAAGTGTTACAAACACGATAGTTTTCATCAAGATTATGGTCACCAGGCCCACCACATGTTGGTTGTTAACATTGTGGTTTACATGAATTATCTCATTCAGTTCTCACCAAACTGCTGAATGTTGGCCATTACTGTCCTGATAGAGAGCAGTAGATGAAATAGCTGAGGTTTGGGAATGGTAAATAACTTGTCCTTGGAGAGAAACTCAGGAAGAGGTAAGGATGGTTTAAAGCCAGGTCTTTGTAACACGATCTTATGCTCTGGACTGCACATAGGTCTCAGAGATGCAATACAGAGTTTTTTAAGACTATTTTTTCTTTGAAGATATTGGATTGGAGTTAGTGCAAGGCAAGAGCATGAGTGTAGGCTTTGGACATGGACATCCTTGGATATGAATATTGACTCTGACATCTATGATCTTCAATTTCTTTATAATAGCATACCAAATTGTTGTGGGATTAAATTACATGATGCCCAGCACAGAGCTCAGTATGGCACTCAGTATGTGTTAGGTTCTTTTATTTATATGTGTACCATTTATATACCAAGTTGAAAAGGCAGGAAAGAAACATTTGCATCCAGATGCTGCCAGCAGAGGGCAGAGTAAGAATTTCTACGACTTTTTAAATGTCAATTTTGATAAGGAAAACTAGAATATAATGTGAGTGCAGCATTTCAGCATCATTTATCTCACTCAGCAGGGCTCTAATATACTTGATAAGAAAAAAATTACATCCAAAAGAAATAAATTAAGCAATCTATGCTATTATTGTATAAATTTATGTATTCGGTGTGTTCAATATAATACATCAGTGTTATAAAAATTTTTGAATCAGGAAAATTTGATGGTGAGGGAAAATGAGATTAGGAAGAATTTTAAAATTGGAAAAGTAATCAACAATATCCTTATAATTATTCTAAAATATGATGAGGAATAAGGAGAATAAATGAGTCAGAAGATTATTCAACTAGTACAGTTGTCCCTTTTAAGCATGGCAAGTGACAAAAGGTTTTCCAGAACCAAACTGTTAAAACTTAGAAAATCAGAGACAGGAAGGGTGGGGACAGGCAAAACCAATAGACTAAAACAATTCCTAAAACACAGTATTCCTGAGTTATCAAGGACTATCCAGGGAATGTGCTTTTCCAAAGAAATAAGACCAGCAATTCTTGACTTCTTGTCATTCTCACCAGTCATTAATGTGTAAGTTTCCTCCAGAAGGGCAGAGTGCACTGTGGGTCAGATGTATCAGCCACCAGCTTAGTGCTATAGGTCTGTTTCAGGAATACCAACTCCATCATTTGTTCAGAGGAACTAGTGGTCAATCATTGTTAAAGAGACTTGTTTTAATGATGTTGTGCATGTAAATTGGTCCTCTACAAAGTGTGATTTGCTCCTTTAATTAACTGATTTTTTTCAAAGAAAAATTAAGACCTGGGAAATTGTCTTACCTTATACCCTAGTCAATACAAAAGGCAAACCCTCACACTCACTAGACTAAGAACAGCAAAGACTCTTAACAGATTCCTGGGAAAAACAATGTGGGGACAGAGCTTTCATTAGGTGGACTGCCTCTTTCCTCTCCAAACCCCGGTCATGTGTGCAGCCATTGAGATACCCTCCTGTGCCTTCAGGCCTCACTGCCTATAGGAAGCAGAAGTTCATTCTGTGAAGCTTACTGCCCAGGGGCTGATGTGCCTGAGAGATTTTCTGAGTATATGCTCAATGCCCATCTGTAATTCATTCAAAATGTAAGAATTAACTGGGGGTCATGGCTGGGGAAGAGGGACTATTATGATCAAACATTCTGCAATCCACCTCAGACCTAGTGAGTAAAAGCACCTAAAACTGAATGTTGAGAATCCATATCGTAAACTATTATATTAGATGAATCTCATAAATACCAGATTTTAAAATTGCTGAGCTAGATGAGGGCTAGCAAATTGGTTATAATAATGAAAACAATATCAAATTTTCCAGAGTATTTACTGTGTGCAAAGTGACTTAAGATACATCTTCACATTAAAGCATCTCAGGTAGCCTATAAATCAACCATAATATTAATAGCCTACTTGTATTGTTTAAATACAGACATTATATTATAGTATCCCCATGAAATAGGTTAAGATTTTTATTCTAAATTCTAGACAAGGAACCAAAGTTTTAAAGAATGATGTGATTATTCCACATCAGATGGAGAAGTGAATCAAGTTTTTCATATTCTGGTTAAACTCAGATCATGACCTTTCGCACATAAAGCACTGTGTTGCTAACTTCTGAGAGAGACAGAGCCAGGTCTTATCCTGAGGAAATTTAGTTACAGATGGTCTAAAGTGACATGAGGATCAAGCTTATTTGTGAGTATTTGATTATGAATTATGTTGACAATAATATTCTTTGGAGGTATATTGAATATTCAGGTTATTATTTTTAAGGATGTTCCTGAGGTGCCTACATGTGGAATTATTTATCAGGCTCTGGAAATGGGATAATCCATCCATATTCTTTGTAGGTTTTCTTAAGACAACCTTTCCATTGAAGATATGAGTGGAAATTGAAGGATTTCTCTACAGCCACAGAAGACTAACCCCCAAAAGATGAAATCCTTTGGCAATAGTAAGCTTTCAGTGACAGACCTTATTTTCTAAAAAATGGCCACAATAATATCTCCAGCTCTACTTGCTATTAAGTATCTTGCCACTCACACATCCACATCAAGAGGTGGGGTTTGTTTGTCCCCCCCCCCCTTGATCTTAGCAGGCTATTGTCCATGATGATCAATATAATTTGGCAGAAATAATGCTACATGACTTTTGAAAAAGATTAAAACTCCTGAGAAGGGCTACAACTTCTGCCTGGCTGGCTCTCTTTTAGGGACATCAGCTATGGACACAGTGAGAAAGCTCAAGTTAACCCACAGGGAAAGAAATGGTCCTACAAGCCAGTAGTCAGCATTAACTGCCAGACACATAAGTGACCAAACTTCACATGACTCTGTCTTTGAGATTTCTAGCAAGCTATAATCCCAAGTAAGGCCTAAAGATCTTGGGGCAAAGATTTGCTGGTCCTTCTGTATCTTGTCAAAATTTTTATCCTACAGAATTTATAAGCTTAAAATTACTGTTTTACTCCACTAATTTTTGGATTAATTTTTCACACATAGTAAATGGAACTCAGATCATAGTGAGCTCCCTCTTGAGGATCAGCTGGCATTCGGTATGGTTTAGATATGAGGTGTCTCCCAAAAGTTCACGTGTGACACAATGCAAGAAAGTTTAAAGGTGAAATGATTGGTTTATAAAATCCTAAACCTAATCAGTGCATCAATCCTTTGATCAGGATTACCTGGGTGGTAACTATAGGCGATTCCAACTATTGGAAGAGATGGGTCACTAAGAGCATGCCTTCGGGGTATATATTTTGTCCATATTCAGTAGAACCCCTCCCTTTCTCTCTCTGCTTCCTGGTGTGATATCCTGAGCCACTTTTCTCCATCACACTCTTTCACCAGGATGTTCTGCCTTACCTTGGGCCCCAAAGAATGGGATCAGAGGTCTGTGGACTAAGAACTTTAAAACTGTGAGCCCCCAAATAAACTTTTCCTTCTCTAATTGTTCTTGTTGGGTCTTTTGGTCATAGCAGCAAAAACGCTAGATAAAGCATTCATTAAATTTTTCAGAGAAACAATTCATGCAAATTGAGGCAAACAACACATTAATGCTTATTAAACTTTTCACCCAAAGGACCCCTACATAGAATTAAGTGAACAGAGGTACTCAGGTAACACAAGAATTATTTTTGATCTCTAGTTTCATCTTTAAAGTGCATATGTTGTTTCATTTTTTCCTATACCTTCTCTTTTCTTTTTCACCATCAGGGCGAGTTAATTCTTCAGGAAAGGATGCTGCATTTTTCTCCTGGCAGGCTGCTTAGTTGTATCATTACCTCAGTATGAGAAGCGTGGATTTGAGTACTATTTTGCCCAGAGATATTTGCATTTTAATAACAGACTGATTCTTAAACTCTAAAGATAAACCTATAGCTGCAGAGTTTAGTATCAATGGTAAGAAGCTTTCTGAAGAAGAGGTAGTTATCTACAAGAGGGACGCTGACACCCAGTTTATCAAGAATAAAGCAGATGTTCAATTTGACCCCAAGAGCTTCTACTATAGAGCAAAATGAATTTGGATGATTATCTAATTTCCCTTGATTGTCAAATATAAAGTGAGAAAATGAAATTTAATACAGCAAAGCCGAATAACATAACTTTTAAAATATATTTTAGGCTTTCTAAATTAAGGAGGAAACATTATAGGTATCACTTTGTCTATAGGGGACATGATATTGGGACACATGGAGAGGATGTCAACAAAATAGCTGAATGTTAATATGGTGGGATGTAATCTCTACAATAGTTTGACTATACAATATCTTTTAGATTTTCTAGACATAGCGATGTCAGCAACTTGCTGTGTGACCTTTGAAATGTCATATTACTTTCTAGTTCTTACCTCCTTCATCAAAGTAAAGGAGTTTGACTCATATGGCTAATGGTACATTCTAGAATTTTTCAAGTTCCAGACTTTACCTTCACAGAAGCCTTAAGAAGACTTATATAGTTCCACAGAAACACATTAGAGAATTCAATCCTGATTTTATGACAGGAATAAACTTTCACTCTATCATTTACAGTGTGTTTGGCTACAAATAATAGAATCTAACTCAAGATGGCTTTAAATATAGATTTTTCATCCAACATAATGAAAATCACAACTGGGCACTAGGACACATACCTATAATACCATGGACTCAAGAGGCTGAGGCATGAGTATGACAAGTCCAAGCCCATCCCAGCAACCTGGTGAAACCCAATTTCAAAATAAAAAAGAAAAATGATATGTATGTTTTTAAAGACATATTCTTCAAAAGAAAACAATAGCTCATTGATAAAATGCCCCTAGACACTACCAAAAGAAGAAGAAGAAGGAGGAGGAGGAGGAGGAGAGGAAGGAAGGAAGGAAGGAAGGAAAGAAAGAAAGAAAAGAAAATCCTGGAAGAGGGATAGGTTCCAGCACTGATTGAAATAGTATCATCCAGTACTAAACAGTATTATCTTTGTAGCTTTGGGGTTTCTCCATCTATAGACAAGGAGCTAAATAGCTTCTTCTTCAGCAGAACCAAGCATCACATCCAAATAAAAGGGCACAAGGAAGAAAAAAAGAATACATCCTTCTGGAACTTTTCCTCAGGTAAAAGATATTTTCCAAATCACTACCTGGGGCAGACTTCTCCTATGTTTTTGGTCTCCTTGACCAGAGAGAGATCGTGTGCTCTACCCTGAGCCCATGATATCCAGGAGAACAGGTTTCCTGGTTGGAACGAACTAAGCTCTAGAGTGAGTGATTGCTGAGAGTCAGTCTAAACATACACCACATTTCCCCTCCAGCTCAGCTCTCCCTTATTCTCCCAGGAGCACTCGCTGCCTCACTTTAACTCTTCGACCACATGGCAACTTAGAGCTGATAAACTAAGTTTCTGGGCAAAGGTTCTTAACCCTGGGTACTGGATTGCCTGGAAGTGGGTTTTTTTTTTGGTGTGTGTTTGTTTTAGTGGTGGAGATTGAACCCAGGGCTTTATGCATGCTAGGCAAGAACTCTACCACTAAGCCACAACCCCAGCTCCTGGAAAGTGTTTTTTTGTTTTGTTTTGTTTTGTTTTTTTTAATGTCAAGATTTAGCCTCATCCCATTTCAATTCCAATGGGTTTCTGAAGGTGAAGGCAAGTGATCCTGGTTTGTGTAGGAGTCTAGCAAGTAAGAGATGAGACCATACCTCTGGCTGGTGGGTCATTGTTCCTTCTTTATAGGCTTCTTCTCTTATTCCATGCAGTTCTGACTATATAAAAAAATAGATTTGACTAAAATGACTCAACATTTTAAATTCTTCCTTTCTATGAGAATAACCAAAAAGATTATGTTTTATATCAACATTACCCCCCCCCCCCAATCTTTCCTCTTTGGGGGTTTCTTCAGAGAGAACTGGAAGATTACAACCCCATTCTAAGTTGTATTGAATAGCCCCCAACCCGGTTTTGCAATAAGTGAATCTTTATAATATACTTTAACAGAAATTTCAGGTTTAGCCATAATCTGAAATATTACAATGTGCATGAATATACCTCTCTGCGGTCAAATATCACCAAGTTTTTTTTTTAAAAAAATTCATTGCTTGGTGTATTTTAAAATAGACCTCTGAAATCCTCAAAGGTAAGCTCCTATAGGAAGAAAAAAGAAGCTACACAGTCCTGCTCCTCTTATCTCCTCAGAGGGTACAAAAGTTAACATTTTACATCTTCTTTTCACTCTGAAATCAATGATGAGTTTAAAACATTCAGTCGATATGCTGCCCATAACATCCTATCTTTATTAACCTGCTCATTGCAACTCCTGTTTATCTCACATCAAAATAAGATTTTGCATTGAACAAAAATGTTGAAAAGGTACAAAAATATAATTATCTGTAAATAAAAGTGAAAAGTACTGGGCCAATTAGGAAGAAAAATAGAAGTAATATGGAAATAAACTTGGCAGAGAGGTACTATTTCCTCCAAAGAGAGAAACCCCTGAGCCAAGAACCCTTCTGTAAGCAGATGGAGTTGTTAAAAAAAAAAAAAAAGATAGACTACCTTTCATGCAGGCTTGTCTGAACTCAGGTGGGAGGAAGTATCATACTTGAGTAAAAAGCCTACTAAATATTTAATACATCTAGTTTATGAGACCATTACGATCTTCACAGCTTTTATTGCTTCCTGCCTTTCGCTTTTCTCTCTTCCTTTCCTTCATAAAGGCACTCTCTGCGACTCACAGAGCTGTAACACACTTCCAAAGTCGCCGGTCCCTCAACTGCTTTACAAATTTCTTCTAGACCTTTCCTACTCCTCCAACCCAACTTCTCTTATCAGCCATCTACTCAATCCAGCTCTTCCCCCCGATTTTTAATAGCTCTCTGCATGGTAACAGTATCCTTTGGTCACCCAAACTTGAATCACTAACTCCCCAAAGCCCACCTCTCCCTGGCCCAATGCCCTGGTCACATGAACTTGGGTCTACTACTAATACCTGAGGGGCGAAGAATGCAAACTCCAGGTGCATGTGCCCTGACGTGAGCCTGGTTACCTCCCACTCAGTGCCAGGATTTGTGACTATCTGGAAGTTATTCAACCTCTTTGTGGCTTAGTTTTCTCATTTGTAAAATAGAGGTGGTGATAATACTACTTCAGTGGGTTGTTGTGAAGACTAAATTAGGAACACAGAGGCCTGGCAGAGTGAGGACTAGCAGAGTGAGCACTCCCTAAGTGTTCACTATTATTTCACATCCAGGGCCCTATCATTGCATATCCATAGCTGGGCACCTTTCTCCTGGCTGAGAGGACACCTTAATTCTCCAACATGATTTCCAATAGCTCTCAAAGGATAATCCTCCAAGTCCACTGCTCAGAAGTCACCAGTGCCTCTCACTTAGAGAGTTTTAATTTGGTCTCCACCATTGGCATCTGAACCAGGGCTTATAGTTTACTTTTCCAGCATTTGTCAGCTCTGGCTTAACCACTTCACAGCCCATTTCCCCTCAGACTACATCCACCCTCCCTCTTCCTGCACTCATGCTTCTCCCTTCTTACCAAGTCCTTGACTTGATTCTGAACTCTTTCAGTCAAACAAAAATCCCACAGAGAATAACACAACAAATATACCCTCCATCCAGTCCTCTCAGTTCCAAACATTTGCCTGTTTCAGATGTGTTCAAAGAAAGAAGACATTGTGAACAATCCCAAGGACCTGTGTATCCCTGCTGGGATGCAATTCCCTTCACATTGTCCCTGGAGGTACCTGATATCCTAAAAGGAGTATTTTTGGCTCCTGGATATTTTAAAGATATCATCCATCAAGAACAAGAAAAGTCTGGGAAATTGTCACCAGTAAAAAGGAACCTGAGACATGACATTAGGAAAAAGTTAAGGAAATCTGAATAATATGTGGAGTTCAGTTAATAATAATGCATCCATATGGGTTGTGATAAATGTCCTGCACCAATGTAAAATGTTAACAATAGGATGTGGATGAAGGGTATAAATGTTAATAAAGGGCTATACAGAAGCCATATGTATTATCTTTGCAAATTATGGTAGTCTGTGCTATGGTTTGGATGTGAGGTGTCCCATAAAACTTCACATATTAGACAATGCAAGAGGGTTCAGAGGAGAAATGATTGGGTTGTAAGAGCCTTAACACAGTCAGTGAATTAATCCCCTGATAGGAATTAACTGAGTGGTAACTGAAGTAGTAGGGTGTGGCTGGAGAAGGTGGAATTTGGCATGGCTTTGGAGTATATATCTGTATCTGGCAAGTGGAGACCTTGCCCCTGCTCTTTCTTTCTGATTCCTGATTCACCATGTGAGCTGCCCCTTCCCCCACACTTTTCTGCCCTGATGTCCTGCCTGCCTCACCTTGAGCCCCCAGGAATAGAGCTGGCCTTTTATTTACTAAGACCTCTGAAAGTATGACTCCTAAGTAAACCTTTCCTCCTTTATAGTTGTTCTAGTCAGGTCCAATAGTCACAGCAGCAAAAAAGCTGACTAAAACAGAAATTAGTACTGCCAAGTGGGATTGTTATTGTGACTAACCTGATCATGTGGTTCAGAATTTTTTGGAGTTTTTGGAATTGGTAGGAAGGATTTTGAGATGCTTAGCAGTTCAAGCTGGAAACACTTTAGGTTGTTGTTAAGTGGAGCTTAATGGCTTATTCTTGTGGGAGCTCAGAAGAACAGAATGCCCATTGTTCCACGGACAGTGAAGACTCAAGAGAATCTCAAGAGAGATCAGAAAAGGAGGACTCTATTGGAGTTTGGAGTAGAGGCCATTCCTGTCATGTTCTGGCTGAGAAGTTGTGTGCATTTTGCTCATGTCCTGAGACTTTCTGTGAAGCTGATTTTAAACGTGATGGACTTCTTAATCTGATGGAAGAAATGTCTAGGCAGCATAGCATTCAGGAGGTGGCATGGATATTGCTGGTGGTTTTTAGTAAAATTTATTGTGATAATGAGGAGCAGAGAGCAGAGCAGAAAGATTTGAAAAACTGGGACTTGAAAAGTGGGATTAAAACTGGGGCTAAGGAATTTGCAGTTGTTAAAGACATTATCACCACTAAAGAAATGCTAAAGACTTTGCCCAGTGACAATAAGAAAGATGGTTGAGGGCATCCTCTCCAGAGCTGACAAGACCACATCCATCTCAGGCTCAAGGGAGTAAAAGTGAAAATTATCTTGAGAAGAGACCAGTGGGGAATCCTTCTTGCATAAGGAGCCCTTGGAATTTTTTCAACATGTTCAGCTACCCAGAAATTCAGAGGCTTCTACAGCCAGGATCCCTGGAGGCTTAGCTACTGCTTGAGATGGCGGTAGACCTTGGCATCAATCACATGGTGCTGGTTCTGCAAGAACGCAGAATGCTGGAGTTAGGGGGTCCTGTAGGCTTTCATCAAGATTTCTAAGGAAGGTCTTGAAGGCCAGGCAAAGTGAAGCAGGATCAGAGTTCCTGCAGGCACTCTCTCAGAAGTTAAGGTGTGGAGGTTGAGGAGAAATCCAAAGCTGCAGTGGAGACCCCCAAGATTTAAAAATGCCAGTAACATGGAACATAGTCCAGGAAAGCTGCAGGAAGTGAGCAGAGACAAACCAACAGGAAGGCCACTTGGGCTGCAACCAACAAGGCCACAGGTGGGGAGCTACACGAGCCCCTTGGAGAGAATATTACAATGACATGAACCCCAGATGCCAGACCTGGAGTTACAGGACTTGTTTGCCCAGCTGGATTTTGGTCTTACTTTGATCCTATCCCTTCTTTCCATGCCTTTAATTTTGTGAATGGAGATGTTTTCTCTGTACCTTTATCTATTGAATACTTGTATATTGCTTTTAATTTTATAGAAGTTTACAATGCAAGTTTGCCTTGAGCCTCAGAGAAGACTTTGGACTTGAACTGTGAACAATCTCAAAACTGTTGAAACTAGGGGTTTGGACTAAGGTAATAGACTAAATATATTTTGCAATATTAGATGACTATGAGTTTTTTGGGGGGCAGGGGTATGTGAGAACATGTGAAAGGGCTCAGGGGAGAAATGAGTAGCTTTGTAAGAGTCTTAACCCAATCAGTGAGTTAATCCCTATCAGGGGATTATACCAGTTAATCCCCTGATAGGGATTAACTGAGTGGTAACTGAAGTAATAGGGTGTGGCTGGAGGAGGTTGAATTGGGACATGCTTTGGGGGTATATATCTGTATCCGGCAAGTGGAGACTTCCCCTCTTTCTCTGCTTTCTGATCACCATGTGAACTGCTTCCCCACCCAATCTCTTCTGCAATGATGTCTTGCCTCATCTCAAGCCCCAAGAAATAGAGCTGGCCTACTATGGACTAAGACTTCTGAAACCATGAGCACTAAATAAACCTTTCCTCCTTTTCAGTGGTTCTGGTTGGGTCCTGTAGTCACAGCGGCAAAAAAGCTGACTAAAATAGTCTGAAAATATTAAAAATAACATTACCATGTATGTGTAATAATTGGTGATATAGTATCATTTTATGTATTTTGTATTTTTTTCCAATTTATGTAAATTATATCATATGATACATTTCAGTACACAGCTCTCATTGCTTAGTCTCCAATGCCTCACCCCAATTCCATTCTTTGTCCTTCTCATGATCATGTGTCCCAACAGGCTGACTTCTAAGGACTGCATCTTTAGGTTTCTTTGATGGACTGGATTTGCCCACTGGGCAGCAGCGACAGGAGGCTGAGGAATTACAGAAGAGAAAATATGGTATGGTAGGCAGAATAATGTCCTCCCATAGATGTCAAAGTCCCAGTCCTCAGAAGCTATAAATATGCTTTCTTACATGGTGAAAGGGTCTTCACAGGTATGATGAGTTAAGGATCTTTATTGAGGAGATTATCCTGGATTATCTGGGTAGGTCCAATGTAATCAGAAGTATCCTGATAAAAGGAAGGCAAGAAGGTCAGAGTCAGCAATTAGAAAATGCTGACTTTGAAGGCAGAAGAAGAGACCTTGAGTCAAAGAACAGAGAGGACTTCTAGAGACTGAAACACGCGTGGGAGTAGAGTCTCCCCAGGACTTCCAGGAGGAACCAGACCTATTGACACCTTGAAATTCACCCAGTGAAATTCATTTTGGACCTTTGAACTTCAGAACTGTTTCATGATAAGATTTAAGTTAGCAAGTTTCTGGTAATTTGTTACAGAAACATAGAAAACGTACATGTAAGATTTCTCCTCCTCCTGCTGTCTTCCTCTTTGGCTGCATTTTTGGTAATGGCTTCATTTGGGGGCAGTAACTTCCTTGTAACAGGTTCTCTTCTATGACTTCAGCTCTCACCAAGTTCCATTAACACCAGTCCCTTCTTTATCACTTCAGGTGCAGCGGTGGTAAAGATTTCTCTTTCTTGCTAGTTTCTGAGTGTTTTACCAACCCCCTGATTCCATTCACCCATGGGTTCTTCCAGATATAGCCTCTTCTTTGATTTATTTTTAGATAAATTGCATGAGTTTGCCATGTTTTCTGAAGGGGTCCCTAAAATATATACTTTGTTGTCTCACCATTATGTTTTTATGATATTTACACATTGATACCTATAGCTCTCATTCATTTAATCTAATAGATACATATTTTTCTCTTGTATGAAATAACATGTTTTATCCATTTTCTTCTACATGGACATTCAGAAGATTTCAGCTTTACACATTAAACATTTTACATATGCATCCTTGTGTACGAAAGCCGTTTTTCTCTAAAGTATAAAATGGCAGGTGGAATTACTGAGTCAGTGATCATATGTTCTTTTAAGTTTTACTAGATAAAACCAATTGGTTTTCCTATGTCATCTTCCCAAAACAAACAAACAAACAAACAAAACAAAATCCACATCACAAATCCTGCCCATTTTTCAAGACTACCTTCTTCTTACAGGCTTCTTTGTCTCTCCCACCTGTAAAGTATTTCATCCCTTCTGGGTTTCTGTGCGCTTTTGGGGTAGCATCCTTATGACACTTACCAACACCAAACATTTTTTTGCTTTATTATGTATCTATGCAACTCATCTCTCCTAAAGTTAAGAACTATGTCCTTCTACATCTTTCTAAAAAATAACTGTCAGTACTTCTTTCCCAGAAATTTTCTCTTCTTGTCTTCTTTTTATTTATGACACCAAAATTCTACTAGTCACAAAATCCCGAGGACTCAGGCATAATTAAAAAAAAAATGGTTCTGAGCCTTCCCTGGTTAATTTCTCATTGGATAAGGCACCTATAGTTGGTGTAAATCCATAGCTATAAAATGCAGCTCCACATTCAATTCTATCATTGCTCCCTTGATCGAGGCCCTATTTTCTTAACATGTGGATTTCTGAGATGACTCTGCACTGACCCCTGTTCACCCAAACTGCCAGCTCCCACTTTGAAGGCGATTGTGACAGCATTCCTTTCATTATATAACAATGCTATCCTAGGTAAGTATCCCCTTCCAGCTCATGCAACTGTAAGGCTAGGAACTGCTGCTGAAGCTCCCTACTGGCCATTGAAGGCCAGCCAGAACTTACATGCTCTTATCCCTCTCCCTTTTCCCTCAATCCTCTACAATTGTCAGGTAGTAGCTAGTAATGACCAGTGAAATTCATGGCAAGATCACAAGTTTTCTTTAAATTACTTAGGGTCTGATTTAAAACTACTTTTAAAGTAGATGAGAAATCAAAGGGTAGTAGTTAATTTATAAAAAAATAAACAGAGGCAAAGGAGCTAATTGGAAAATGTGTCAAAAGAAAGGATTAATGGGATTAAATCTTTTTTATTAATTTTTTAAATTTATATATGACAGTGGAATGCATTACAATTCTTATGACACATATAGGACACAATTTTTCATATCTCTGGTTGTATACAAAGTATATTCACACCAATTTGTGTCTTTATACATATACTTTGGATAATATTGTCCATCACATTCCATGGTCCTTAAGGTTCATATAAATCTAGGAATTATGGCTATAGGTGTCTCCAATTATCTGGGAAGGAGTCCTTTAGTAGCACAGGTGCACTAAGGCAACTTCTGATTAGCTACTGATCACTATGCCCACATTAACATGTCATTGACTTGTGGATGAAGTCCTTCTAAATGGGATGGGCACCATGTCAGTTCCAGAGTAGACCAACTAAGGCTGAAAACTCCTCTGCCTGTCATGAAGGAGGAGTTGAACACCTGATTGGCAAAGAGTGCAGAAGGTGGTCCCCAGTTCTCCTGATAAACATCAAACAGTAATAACTATGGAGATAGCATTTTCTCCTTTGTTGTTCTCTGCTCAGAGATAATTTACCCCCCTCCCCACCGTCATGCTCTCTGTTTGATCCTCACTTTGCTTTCACTTATAATAAAGTTCTCTTGCCTAGCTTTTGGTGTCTGACTTGAAGTTTTCTTTTGTTGGAATATGAGAACAGAGGTTTTGACTTTCAGCTCCCTGCTTTCCTGTGATACAATTAGGTTCTCCACAATTGGGTACCCTTCACAAGGGTGGATGCCTTTGTTCATGCCTATATTTTATCTGAAAGATACTTCTTTTTTCCTGTTGAAATTTTCCTTCTTGTTAAGATCTTTCAAAAGTTGCCTTTTTAAAAAATAAGGGTTACCTTCCTGTTCCCTTCCCACCACTACATCCTGCCCTGGAACAACCACCACAATATCTGGGTATTTTCTTTCCTTTCTTTGGAATCTTACAGACTCAGTAGCTTTTGATTTCTTTTATGACACTTAACTTATTTTTCCTAGTATTCGTAAATCTCTATAAAACGTTAGCATATAGAATACAGAGACTATGTTTTAATACTCTTCAATTTTCCCATGGTACCTACCATTCAGTTGTGCATATAACAGATATTCAACTATTATAAATTTATGAACAAGAGAAAACTGAGGAATAAAAGGAATCCATTGTTGTAGGAGAAATCATACACGTAAACAAAAACTTAGAGATTATCCAATCTAACTCAATCTCTAGTCTGCCTCTCCCTTCCTTAAATGATTCAATGTCTCTCCATTGTCATAAAATAAAGGAAAAAAAATTTGGTATGGCTGAAGAGCTCCAGGACTGGGCCCCTGCTTTCCCTTAGCTTTGTCCTGGGTCATACTGCCCCAGGGTCACTTTATCCTTGCCTGTTCTTGCCGCAAGCCTTTCATGGAGATGCTAGCTCAGTGTCCACTGCTCTTCCCCCTGCTGGGCTAGAATAGCACATGCCCATCCTCAGTCCCAGCCTCCAGGCCACTTCATTCACTCATTCTTTCCACAGCACCTTCTGGGTGCCTACAATGAGTCATGAACTTTTCTAGGCCTTGGGGATAGAGTAGGGAAGATCTCTGCCCCAAGATCTCTGCCCTCAGGGGACTCCCATGTTTCCTTCTGGAAGTCACTATTACCCCCAGCTCTAAAATACTCACGGTGAGCACATATAACTGAGACAGTAGCAGACCTCAGCAGATTCAGCAATGCTGTTTATATAAGCAACAGAGTCAATCAGTCAGGATTGACTCAAAAATGAGCTAACGGATTCATTTTTGGTGTAGAAAATGGCTGCTGGTTACAGAAGGAGTCTAGGTTTTATAGTTTCCAATGAGAGGAGCTTAATCATTGGAGACTAAAACATAACATGTAGGTTTGGGCAGTCATGAAAAAAAGTTGTAAAAAGTCTGAAACTCGTCATTACTGGGAAGGGATGAAATTTCAGAGCTCTGTGCTCATTGCTTATCTTCTTTCCTTGGGGATCCATTGTTACCCAGACCTTCACTGTTGGCTTTTCTCCTTCCAGGACTCATGGACAATGGGAAAGGGTGAAAATCCAGGGCCCAGCCCTCAGTATTTGCACCTGCCTTCCAGGACCCATAGTTACTGAGAAGGATTAGTGTTTGACTTTTCCCCCTCCCTCCTCCTAAGCCACACTGTCCTCCTTTATTCCTGTCTTGGAAGTCATTATTTTCCATATCCTTCACTCACACAGAGCTGTTTAACTCTTTTATGAGCTGTCACAATGTCCTGCACTTCCTCTGTAGTATTTATAAGCTCCTTGCTTAGCATCTGGATGGCCATCTTAAGTGACAGCCACCACTTTAAGGAAAAAGTTTTGCTTTTCTGCTCAAGGACGTCTGGAACCCCAGCCTGTTTTGCCTCTCTCTACTATAGAGAGATGGCCTTTGTCAGCTCTGACAAATAAACTCTCCTGTGTGTCTCTGCCTGGTCTCTATCTTTCATTTCTGGCTTACCTGTCTCCTGGTTTCTGGCTCTTCTTTCAAGTACATTTTTCACTTTAATAAAATTGAAATATAAAAGATAAAAGTATAAATGAGTTGGGAAAGGGGAGAATGAAGCAAAGGTAAAAGAGGAAAAAATATTATAGACTAAGAAAAGAAAGGGAAAAAAACATTAAAATTTTTTGGCAAACGAAAATTAAAAGAAGAAGGAATAAGAACATATGTTAAATGAAAAGATAAATGTGTGGGAACCTCCAAAAAGAGACAGGCTGCCCTCAGGGGAGGGTAGAAGGGTCTGGCCTTCTACCCAGACCCTTCCCCACGGATTCCTGGGGAACATTTGTCTTTTGTGAAGGAGGTGTAGCATCCAGCACCTTTGAATGCCCTTCCTGAGAATGTGGAGCCATCTCCATTTGCTTTTCCTGACCATCTCTGCCTTTCCCCACCTTGTTCTCTGCTTGAAAGTCCTTCCTCCAAACCCTGCATCTCAGGCCCCGCTTCCCAGTGGGTTCAGCAAGTGAGAGGCAGCCATGGGAGCCTGAAAGGTGGGAAGGGAGGGTCACAATGTGTGACTGCCCAGCTCCTCCACTGCCAGGCCACAGGTTGGAAGTGTCTGACATGCTCTGTTGAGGCCATGGCTCCTGGGCCTACAGTCCTGCCACATTTCACTAGTAATTTTGTATCCTTTCAGGTCCAAGAATGGTGAAGGCTTCCCACAGTGGCTGGCCTTGGGAGACCTATCCTTTCCTTGATGGTTTCCCCTGTTCTGTTCACACCTTTATAATTATAGTAGTTTTTCATTAAACTCTTTTGAGTCATACAGTTGAGGGTGCCATCTATTTCCTGCCAAGAATCTGACTAATAAATTAGCATCAGAGAATTCTCCACCTCAGGAGCAGACTTTTGTACAGAAGCCCGATGCTCACTTTCACAGCTTCCCTTGCATCTGGGCTCCACTTGAGAGTTTGCTTCTGAAGCCAAGAAGCAAACGGATAAGCTGCATGGAGTCCATTCCGGGTAGATGGAAAGTAAGTGTGAGCGACTGATTCCTTGCTGCATGGGCTTAATGTCTGGTTTTACAACCTTTGCAGGGGCTTACCCAAGTCAGTTTTGGATTCTACTGTTGGAAGCTGAGAATCACGATGGATCTTACCCTCTCTTAGACCTCTAAACTCCTGAAGCTTGGCTGATTCTCCTAACTTTTTCTCTTGTTTTAGGTTAAGCCTGACTTTGATACCTCCCATTCCTACACTGGGAAAATGTTTTCTTTATTTCCAGTCATTAAGATTGGTCCTACAGGTTGGAGACACAGTTCAGCAGTAGAGTGCTTGCTTAGCATGTGTGAGGCCCTGGGTTCAACCCCCAGTATCAAAAAAAAAAAAAAAAGGAGGAGAAAAAGGAGATTGGTCCTATGTAACTTACTTTATAAAGAAGAACCATGTAAAAGGAGATCACCAGGGAATTAGGAAAACAGAGTTGTTCCTTACTAGCTCCACAGAGCCATGGATCTAAATGTCCTCCTTGACCTCCTGTTAACCTTCAGCTGACCCTACTCATTAGTGGTTTCAGGAGAAATTTTATTCTTTTCTCCTTGTCCTCATATTCTGTGAAGGTTAACCATGAAGACATACACGGAATAGAATATTTCTGAGCCTGGGCTTTGCTACTTTTCTGAGGAGGCTGGCCATGGCTCAAACTAAGAAAAAGGAGAAACTTTCTGAAGTAACATGTGTCAGCTGGGAATTGCTTGCATTCTATGGGTTTCTACTGTGCCCAAGCAATCGGAGAGCATACACGGCCATCAGAGCTTTAGCCCAAAGGACCAGAGGGTATGCACCACCTTTTCATGGTCTAACAATCTGCTCAGAGACCAGACAGGGGTATGGGTGAGATTTCATTTTCCCCATGGGATTCCTTATTGTGATTACATGTCAGCCCATTTCACATAGGATCTAGGTAACAATAAGCTTAATTTATCTATATCTAGAAAGAAGAATATGTGATTCATAATTGCATGAGTGAAGTTATCGACACCTGCTAGTCATTACTACATTTTTCATATGTTTGCTCTTAAAACCCACCCAAATTTAATAATCCAGCTAGTAGGAGGTTTAAAATTCATCTGCCAAATGCTTACATTTTATAAAAAAGGAAACTGGAATCCTGAATTGACAAATGCTTGTGTAGGTCAGACAGCTGTTAAAAATCAGAGCCAAATCCAAGCGTTTTCCTTTTTTTTTTAACTTCCAAACAAGTATACTTTCAAACCTCAGGAATCTAATTCTCCAAATAACAGAAGGAAACAAATAACTTTTAGCTTTATTTAATAGATGTTTTTAAAAACTTAAAGATCCATTAAACTGTCTAAACAACTTATCTGTGGCAGGAAATAAAGAAAGAAATAATGTGTTATTTACATTTTTGTATAAGAAAATTTGAGAAAATAAGAGTATGATTTTTTTTTTGCTATAGTAGCAAAATCAAAGCTGAGAACCTTGCCTAGTAGCTTTCCTCATAAAGGAAGCACCTCTTGACAGCAATTGTGGTTATAAATTGGTATACAATGGCTAATACAAAGAAATTTAAATGCCATTTGCACAATTGGTGAAATGCCCTTTTTTTTTTTTTTGACCAAATGGCTGATAGGACCAGATCTTTGCTCATACACAGCCAGGCAGTGAGGAGAGAGCAGTGCTGGGCCAGGTAGCATCCTGATCACTATAGGGGAAATCTGGCCCATTTGGGTATTTCATGTCCTCTTTTGTAAAATGGGGAAACAATTATAGGTCATGTGGCTATTTTAAGAATTAATATATTTTGGATCTGGCATGCAATAAGGGTGTAAGAAAGTAATTATTATTACCAATAAAAGAATCTAAACAGAGATTAAGAACCCCATACAAACTTGTCTTTGGAATTACCCATTTTGACATTTAGTGAGCTGAAAATAAAAACATGTGCTCCAAAAAGCCACAAGAGGGAGCTCTCTGGTCAGACTGGAATGTTGAAATGTGCTGCCCAGGGAACTGCACACAGGAGCATTCTCACTGGTCACCAGCAAGATTCACTGCCCCTAGGAAGAGCCCAGACCCTGAGGTTGAGGCCCTGGAATTTGTAAATGTGCTTTTCTCCTTGAGCTGAGGTTGCTGTGGGTAGGTGGCTGGAGTTTGACTCTAAGTTGTCTCCCTTTTTCAATTCAAGTAGCCTGAAGCTGTTATTCTTCACCAAGGCAGTCAGGACTTAAAAGTCATGGAAATGTTACTGATGATGCATTGACTTTCTTTATCATGAAAGAGACTCGTGTGTGTGTGTGTGTGTGTGTGTGTGTGTGTGTGTTCTAACCGATGATAGATAGATCACCATATTTAGGAATTTGAGGTGAGAAAGAAAGGGAGGGGGATGCTGAGAGTATGAAAACCCACAGGAACTTCCAAGTGTGTTTGGGAAGACAAATCTGGAATTGCAGAACCCTGGGCCAGGGGAGGGGCAAGGGGAGTGCTCCTTATTAAATGACACAGCATAAGAGGCAAGAACAACCTGCAGCCAGTTCAGATACATTTTGGGCAAATGAGTGTGTTCTCTACTCCCAGTGCTATTGTGGTTTTTGCCCCTCAGTGCCACGGCCCATGCCTCAGCCCTTCTCTGGACCAGTCTCTGGTTTCATAATCTATCTCCACCCCTCAAAAAACCAAAGTGTTGGGGAAGAAACAGACTTGTTGTTTACTCCTAAGTTTGATTTCAGGACATCACCAGGGGAGAGGAGATAGAAAATTTAATGCAATAGGCACCTTAACATGCTTCTTCCAGAGTCTATACATTTGCATCCCCTCAAGTCCAATACAGTCAAGATTGCAGGTATCTGGCTCATACTTCTGGGGATTTCCAAGGGGAAATATATGGAGAGCTTCCTCACTGAAGACCATCCCCTCACCTCCTGTCCTCCAATAATCCTGTCCCTGAGCACCTGTCATCAGCTGATTTAATCAAGTAGAGAGTGATTGAAGATATTGGTAGGGACTGAGTGACTGAGTGACATCACAGCTGACTCCCAGGTCAGGCTCAGAAAATGAAGCAATCTCTGAGAATGGCTGACTGTGTCATTTCTCTCTGTGAGGGCCCAGGCCTTGCCATGGGGGTGAAGTGTCTCCTCACAGGACAATGGTGATTTTCCATCCTCTATTCCAAGGCCAGAGCAAATGTCTGGCCCTCACCTCTGGAGCAGCTGGGACATGCCTCAGCTGGCCTTACACCCAAGCTCTTTGACTTTAGGGAACAAATAATGTCTGGCAACAGCTGGCCTTCTCAGCCTGGCTCTGCCTGTGAGAAGTCTGACTCATGTCACCCACTTTGCGCCAGTCACATTGAGCTTTCCATCTTCTCTCCTCTGCTTTCTCTTGGACTTTGATGCTGGATGTTCCCCAGGTCTTCTGGCTGGACCCTTAGATAGACCAATTTAAGCTCCCTTTGTCTCAGAAAAAAATCAGGATCTTAAAACCATTGATATCCTGAACAAGAATTCCTCCCAAAGCACTAAAAGTCCTGATTATAGTGCCCACCTTCCAGAAATATTGCTCTCCTCCCCATATTCCTCTATTGTAATTTGAAATTTATAAAAATGTATGTAGTAAAACACTTATGAACGGCAACATTGTCTTTCCCTGGGAAGTCCTCAAATACTACTACTGCCCACAATTGCTTCTTGAGCAGAGCCCTCATTGGGTATTTGTTTTTCAACCACAGGTTCCTTTCCCTCCTTCAAAAATATATATATATATATATATATATATATATATATATATATATATATATATATATAGAGAGAGAGAGAGAGAGAGAGAGAGATCTTCTTTCTAAAGTATGTTTACCCAGCTCTGCATAAAGGAAAACCTCATATGCAGTGCAAAGAGGGCTTTGATGTTTTTGTTTTGCTCTTGCCTCAAGTAATAGTTTATCATTGACTTCAGGGGACCCAGAATGTAGAATCAGTCCTTTAACCATAGTTTAAACAAATAGGATAAAAATGAGCAAATTTTGCAAAAGTTCTGTAATAGATACCTTCCAGCAGTCCCCAAACCCAGCATTCTCTTTTTGCTTCTCAGAGCTGCAAGGACTCATCGGTCTGTCTCCAAATGCACACCATTTTTGTGTGCACTTCTAGGCCAACAGGAGGTGGGCCTTGTCTGAAGGACTGGGGAGCTATAGAGAATAGAGAGAATTTCCCCATTTCCATATTCTGTATGCACAAGCACAGCCTAGACACAGACGTGCGGGTC
Organism: Marmota monax; assembly: GCF_021218885.2. NCBI lineage: Eukaryota > Metazoa > Chordata > Mammalia > Rodentia > Sciuridae > Marmota > Marmota monax. The sequence continues at coordinate 11,963,020 of NW_026693245.1, forward strand.
AGCTCCTGGTGCAAGTTGCTTTTCCTAATACCCAAGACCCTATAAGGTAGGCTTAGGGATGGAAGCAACCTCAGAGACCATGTGGTCAAACAACTCCATTTTCCAGACAAAAACATTGACCTATGATTGATTGAAGGCAGAGCAGAGGATGGTGGTTAGACTCTGGTGTCACACTGCCAGGGTTTGAATTCAGCCTCTAATATCCAGCTTCATGTGACATTGAGCATGGTAGCCAACACCACTGTGCTTAATTAGCTTCTCTATTTGTGAAATGGAGACAGTGATAGCATTTGCGTCATAGGGCTCTCCAAGTGAGCTGATGCATTTATAAGGCTTGGAACCAACTGAGCGGAAACTGAGCATGTTGTTGTGCCTCCGCATACGTATCGACCAAAGCATAATCAAGCAAGGACTAGCATACCCACTAGGCAGATAAAGAAATGAGTCTGGTGTTATGGCACCCTCACAAGGTGACATGAGGTTCCAAGCACAGCACACTTCAGCCCCCTTCCAGCATAGCACACTGATTCCCATTTCTTTTTTTTTTTTCTTTTTGATATCTTTATTTTTTTATTTTTTTTTAATTTTTTATTGTTGGTTGTTCAAAACATTACAAATTTCTTGACATATCATATTCCACACTTTGATTCAAGTGGGTTATGAACTCCCACCTTCACCCCATACACAGATTGCAGAATCACATCAGTTACACATCCATTCCCATTTCTTAATCCCCCAGTAAAGCTCAGAAGGTGGATCAGTGAAGTCACCTGGATCCTGAGCTGCTTCGCCTGACACTCAGCAAACTGGGTAACCTGCCCTCAAGGGGCAAACAGGAGGCTATCTACAAAGTCGCAACTCCCACATGGCGATTCCCTATCACTCTTCTCTGCAAAACTGTAACATTGGTAGAAGCTCTGGCATTTGCTGGTGACCTGCTTCTTATTGTCTTTAAGGACAAATTGTCAGCACAGTTGCCCCTGTTCTCCTGCAGACTCTCACATCGCTGTCGCAGAATCCTAAGGACCCCCGAGATATTTGTTTCTTCTTTGTTCTGATGCAGACTGTTTCTGCAGGGACCTCATTCCAGCCCCTCCTCTGCTCACGCCTGCTTGCTATTCTGATGAGATTCCCTGCCTGGGAAGAGAGCAGGGACCATGCTGTGTGTCCCCCTTGCCTCTCTCCTCTGCTTGCCCTTCCTCTCTCTCTCGCTGCTCCTCATCCCTGTTTTCTCTACCTGCTCCTCTTGACTTATTTTTTCCTCTCTGTGCTCTTAAGAGGGAGAAGACTTCCAGTGACAAGCCCCCAGCTCCCTGTTCCCCAGTGCATCCTAATCAAAGCGGATGGTCCTGACACCCCAGCCTAGGAGGACTGAATCCTCTGCTTTGTTGTCTCCCTCACAGCGGGCAGATTAAGGACACAGACATCTGTTGGGAAACATAATTGTCACTCTTTGGTTCCATGATCCCAACAAGCTGCCTCCTCTGACGTTACAGCGAGTGACCTTGAGCCTCTCAAGAAAAATGCTGTGTCTCTTCTAACGCTCTTGGCGACCAGAATTCCCTCGGGGAGCCATTGCGTCAAGGATGAATAAGATCAGGAACAATGAAAATCACACCCTTCATCTGGAGGAGAGGGAGGATTTCAAGGCTGCGTATTGTGTGGTTAGGGAGCAAGTTTTTGTTGTTTAAAGATGATTTCTTTCTGGGGAGGTGAGGTTTAGATCCTTGTTCTTTGATGACCCCCTGGCCCTGGGGAGAGAGGGCGGAAGACAGAGGAGGGCAAGTGTTCTGAGCCACCCTCCACTCTGGCTCCTCACCCCCCCCCCTTTTTTCTTCCTTTCTTTAAGACAAGATGGTCTCCTTTTGCAATGTGGCACCATGCCCCTTAAGTACGGGCTGTTATTTTATTCGGTGTCCACCTGTCTCACTCTTCCCTCAGGTGCCCATCTGGGTTTCTATCTCCCTCCTGCTCACCCCCTGCTTCCTTCGGGCCATGGGTCTCCTTCATCCCTTGCCACAGGATGATCAAAACCTTCCTCTCCTCACTGTGGTGCCCTTATCCCAAGGCAGAGACCTTTGTTGCTGTGGCCTGAGAACAGTGGATGAACACTGCAGGTGGCAGGAATCATTGTCAGGTGGCCCTCTGCTAAGTTCTCTGCAGAGCTCTAGGCTCTGATGGGAAATTCCTGATTAGTTGAAAAAAAATCACTGAAAACACCATGAAAAGTCACTCACCCTGTGACCTACAAGCATGTTCTATCTTATCCATATCAATAAAGCTTTTGATGATGAATGCACACATTTACTCATTTGTAAATATATATGTACCACTAGCAATCTAAGTATTAACAAAATATATGAGAAATGTTCAGGTAAAAATTCAACTTTCTATTTATATGGACTTCTAATATTTTCTTCCTACACTACAATGGATCATTTCACAGACCTCCCAGGGTGATCTAGCTTATATTTCCCTTCTCTAGAAGGACTACATTTTTAAAAAAATACGTATTTTTGAGTACCTATTGAACATTCAACACTGTGGGAGGGACAAAAATTATTTAAAAACAAAATGAATGAAACATGTTCTCGAACCACTAGTTTCTTATACCATAACTATGGAAGCAGAATTTAACAGTAGGCATAAGATTTAAGGACCAAATACAACAGTAAATATCAGCCAGGGCCCTTAGTTACAAACAACATGATCCACTCTTGCTATTTCAAATTTTTTAAAAAATGGGGAGGGAGATTTATTAGATGACCAGAATTTCTTGCAGGACCAGTAAGCTAGGGTTAGATGATGTATAGCAGTCAGAAGAAATAATCAACCATCCACAGGCTGTTCTGGTGAAAATCACGGGTTCAATTGTCTGTTGCTATGCACCAATATCATCAGGCACTATCGAGTGCAAGTACTACTACAGGTGCTAAGGGGAAACATGCCTCTGTCACCTGCTTGCAAAGAAAACTGAACTTCCTACAGGGAGCCTCTGGTTTGCATGGTCATTTCCTTCTCATTAGCATATGGCTGCATCCAATACCAGGCTTCAGGGGTGTCTCTCTAACTCTTCCACCTCTGCTATGTAGAAAGGAACAAAGAGACTGGAAGGGACATTGAAGGAGCCAGTGCACAGCATCTGCCACATTACAAAAGTATCTCATTTGAGGAAGAAGTCTGATGGATGCATGGAATTAGCTCTCAAGTGGGCAGTTCCAGGAGACTAGTTCAGGACCTTCCACCTACTACCCCAGACTCCAGGTGGATCTCAACCCAAGTCAGCCCTGGGTTCCTGCTGCAATAGGTAAGCTCTGAGGAGCTTCCTGTCTGATGCAATTTCTCCTAAGTCCCAAAGGCTCCTTCATTTTTTTTTTTTTCCTGTTGCGTTTATTTTTTCTTCCCTACTACTCAAGCTGCCACAGGCTAAAGGACTGTTAGGGGTCAGATATGAGTCGTTGACCAAAAAGCTCGTATTTTACGCAATGCAGGGATGTTCAGAGTGAAAGGATCAGATTACCAGAGCTGTAATCCAATCAGTGGATCAATCTACTTGATGGAGTAGGCAGGTGGGGCGAGATGGAGGAAGTGGGTTACTGGGAGCATGTGCTTGGGAGTTATATTTTGACCCTGGCACCTTGCTTTCTCTTTGCTTCCTGGCTGCCATGAACTGAGCAGCTTTCCTTCACCATCCCTTCCACCATGTTGTTGTGTCTCGACTTGGGCCTGAAGCCATGGACTAAATCTTTGAAACCATGAGCCCCAAATCAACTTTTCCTCCTCTAAGTTATTCTTTTATTATTTTTTTCTTACATTGTTGATGGACGTTTATTTTATTTATTTTACACGTGGTGCTGAGAATTAAACCCAATACCTCATACAAGCTAAGAATGTGTTTTACCACTGAGCCACAAACCCAGACCTTTAAGTTATTCTTGTCAGGTATTTTGGACACAGTGATGAAGAGCTTAGTAACACAGGAATGCAGAGTTCAAACTCAGTGGGTAAACAATACTCACCCACTGTCATTTAAATTACACATTGCAATTAACCAAAACTTACCCTCATAATTTTCTAAAATGGTTAATTATTATATATTGGTTGCTTATATAAGGAACAATAGCAGTTGATTGTTCACATAATGCTTGTCATATGTGGTTTTCTTTGATTAATCATTATTTACAATAATCTTATGGAACTAGTCATTTTTGCCTGGGAGGCCATAATTCCCTGCCCCCCCGTGACCCTTTGCTCCCATGCCTACAACTGTCTCCCATTTCTGAACTTAGAGATTGGGTGTATGCAAAGGCTGACTCCTTTAATTCAAGGTGGAACTAACTTTATAATGCAAAGTCCTTCCTAGGATCAGACTAAAGCTAGGCTGTAGTTGGGATCACATATGGCTTAGTTTCCCCTTGATTCCTGAGAGTATCACCCAATCAGTTGAGCAAGTATTGCTCTCTCAGGCTGTCTTTTAGGGAAACTGATAAGGCTGGCATGACTCCAATGTCACCACATTAATATGGATATTAAAAAAAAAAGTCATTGGTGCACATCTGTAATCCCAGCTCCTCGGGAGGCAGGAGGATTGTAAGTTCAAATTCAAACTGGACATCTTAGACTCTGTCTCAAAATAAAATAATAAAATAAAATAGCTGGGGATATAGCTCAGTGGGAGAGCACTCCTTGCTTTCAATCCCCAGTACTGGGGCGGAGAAAGATTATTGTCATGGATGCTGCCTACTGGGAATATTCCAACAAATCTAATAAGCCTAATCCTTGGGGAGAACATTGACCACTTTATTTCTGATTAGTTTTCTAAAAGATGCAAAGAAATATTGTTGAATATCAATAAGGCACAGAGCACATCATAATGTTGACTATTCTGGGACCTAAAGGTAAAAATGGAATTGATGGGTGTATTTCTTATTGCTTCTATAACAAATTACCACAAACCTGTTGATGTAAAGTAATAGGAATTTGTTCTCTGCATTTTGAGCCCAGATGGTTGAGCTCAGTATCACTGGGCCAAAATCCAGGAGTCAGCAGGACTACATGAAGTCGTTCCAAGGCTCTAGATGGAATATGCTTTTTACTTCGCCCAGCTTCTGGTGGCTTTCAGCATGTTTTAATTTGGGCCAGCATTACTCTGATCTCTGGCCTGGGGCCACATTTCCTCTTGCCCCTCTACCTGTCTCATATCTCCCTCCAATCAAAGCATGTAATTGCATTAGGAGCCACTATGATACTCTGGGAAATATTCCTATCTTAAAATCCTTAATTTCATATGGAAAGATCTTTTTGACACATAAAGGAACTCTCACAGGTTTCAAAGATTAGGACAGGAAATCTTTGAGGGGATCATTTTCCAACCCACCTCAATCGGTTACAGTGCTACTCTGCATTGCTGTGCTCCTTCCCCCTAACATTTTATCACCCAGGGATGCCTCTTCTTTGCATGTTTTATAGTGACCATGGTGTATCCTCTGGAGGACATAGAGCAGGGGACTCATAGCCCTCTGTCTCAAGGATCTTGCCATACATTTCAGGAGAAATATGTATCCCCTGGTCAATCACAAATAACAATTCAGATCGATGTCATTGATCACAAGGCAGTGCATGCCTCACACTGGAGTCCTGCAGGCCTTCTATTCCAAGAGGAGATGGAGGAAACCATCAGGTTCTAAAAAGGGTAAAGACTTTAGTCACATCTTAAAAGTTGATTCCACTTGACCAGGCAGAGGCAAAGGGAGATAAATGGATTTTACTATTTGATTTTTATAATTTTCACTTAGGATTGTATTTTTCAAGCATTTTTTGGTCAACTCATGATAAATAAATTTTACATCATTATCTAGTATGTGAAATATAATATGAAATAAGTTTTGTAAGGAAAAGATTTTTAATCTTTAACACTTCTGATTTTCCATTTTTAAATTTTTCTATTCTATTCCATAAAATTCTAGTTGAGGTTGGCTAGGTTACTAAATTAAATCATAATCGTTAGTGGATTGAGACACAGACATTGGAAAATATACCATTTCAAGGCAAATACTTTCTACCATGGTTTCTGACCATACTCACTAGTTATCTATTGCTGCACAAAACTAACTATTCAGAAACTAAGTGGTTTAAAACAACACCCATTTACAATCTCACAGTATCTTCAGACCAGGAATCCAGGTATTGGTTAGCTGACTGCATCTGCCACAGGGTCTCTCAACAATGCTAAAAACAAATGGTTGGACAGAGCTGAGGTCTCCTCTGAAGGCCAGATTTGGGGAACAGGAGAAATCACTTCCAAGCTAATCTATAAACTTGTTGGACTCATATGGCAGGATTCAGTTCCTTCTGGACTTATAGTGACCTATGGGCTAAGCCTCCTTCAGTTTTTTGCTTTCTGTTGTCTACAGTTCTCCCTCAGTTAATTTCCATGTGGACTTCTTCAAGGACAGCCACCAACATGACAGCTGTCTTCCTCAGAGTAAGAGAAGATGAACAAGATGCAGTAATAATTGTTGTTGTTTCTTATTTTATCCAATCACTTTGTCTGCATTGTGATCCTTAGAAGAGAGCCATTATGTCCATTATAACCTCTCTGGGTTCTGACTTTCTTGTGGCTCCACTACTCCAAGTTTCTGCTTTTCTTTGTGTTCTCTACACCCTTCCATACACTACTGATTCTCCACAAATTTTTATCCAAAAGGAGGGAAGATTATGCAATGGTAATGAATAGCAGGGGTTAAAGATCACTGTGGACCATCTTCAAGATCAACAGGGAAAAGTTAGTGGTTGAGCAGATTGAGTATAACCTGAGATCTAGCTTGCTCCTTTTGGCCATCCATCTTGTCAAGTGTTGTTCAATTCAGAAGGCCACTACTTTAAGGTAAACAAAGATGTGAGACTGCTACCTTAATATGACATTTCGGGAAATGAGGTATGGTAATTGATTTGTTCTTGCTTGTATTGCAAGTAAGTGAGCATGCTGTAGTTACATCCCTATTCTCCTGGGCAGAGAGATTTAGTAATGTGGCCAGGGTTTCCAGTTCTTCTGAGTTGATAATTTATAAACTTAACCATGGTCACAGAGGTGTGTTTTAACACAATACCATGCCATGTCTCATACCAAGCTAGAAGGCAGAGTAAGGAGAACTGGTTATCTACTTTGAGAAAAATTAGCTGATTTAGGAATTTTTGCTTTCTCTTAGGCAAAGGGAGAGTATAACTCATAGAGAAACAAACCAGATCAGTTTTCAAAGGCTCTGTGCTCTTCTACTGAATCACAGTTCACTGTTTATAGCTCACAAGAAACTCTAATAGCCTTTAGAATTTTAATAATGTAAATAAAATTATTGATGTATCTGGAAAGCAGGATGCTATGTCACACATAATCTACAGTCTTGTTATTTTTTATTTATTTATGTTAGTGACTGAAAGATTGACATTAGGAAAAAATAATTTAAAATTCTTGGATTCCCCATGTGCCCTAAGGCTCTGTTTTAGTTATATGTAGTGTTTTAGGATTACTATAAAAGTAGCTAAAGACTCACATATATGTTTTTTTCTATAGCATTTCCCAGTGTGCAGAAGGTCATCTAAATATTAGGAGGAAGAAGGTAGCTTTCAGCAGTAAGTTATGAGAGGCCTAACCGGATGCTGAAGATGATGTCTGAGAATTCAAGGCCTCTTCCCTAGCATCATTCCCAGGGAACAACAATGCCTTTCTTCTTAACCTTGCCCGTGTTGTCATGGTGATCACTAAGCTCACTGTGGCCAGAGACAATTGTGCTGAGACTCATTGAGGAAGCTTTCTCTCTGACAACCTGCTTGAGGGATTTCAAGTGATGGTGCTCATCAGTGATGTGAGCCACATTCTAAAGGATGGCATTGAGACTTCAAGCAGCAGGGCAAGCCATCATGAGGTGACTGAAATGAGAAGGAAATTTTGTAAAGGTTTTTTTTTTTTTCTTCTTCTTCTTCTTTGAACTAATAATGACCATGGGGTCATTATTGCAATCATAACTTTAAGGAACAGAAAATAAATTGTTCAGAGCTCTCAGTCTGGGGATGGATTGTGTAGGAAGAAGGGTTGGGGCATAAAACAAATGAATATTTCTTTTTCTGTTTTTCAGAACATTCACAAGCTGTAAAACATAGAGTCCTTTATTTATTGGTACGTCATAATTTTACATAATGGTAAGATTTCATTTTTACATATCTGGACTTGGTCACAGGATAGCAATATAATTTGGTCAGATTTTTTTCCTAGTACCTCCCCTTCCCATCCCCTTAATAGTTAGTATCTTTTATCTGAAAGACCCTTTGTGTTCTGTGGGGGGACAAGACATGGCAAAATAGAATAAAATCAAAACTGTGAGTTTAATAAAGAAGACTGAAATCTGAAGAAAAAATTCACATGTTATAATTAATAATAAAATTTACTAAAATTAAAGTTGCCATTTTGAAATAATTTTTTAAAACTATGCTTACCTTTTTATTCTTTGTCTGTAATTATTCCTGATCATCTTTAGAGAGAACCTTAAATTCACAGGTCTTACCTGACAGAGATGTTGGTAGAACATCTATCTACTCATGAATAGGTCTTAAAACTACTAGAATTTTCCTTTTAGGATCTATATTCCTGTCTGTATTTCCTTTCCTCTATCTCTAAGTCTTTTCTTCCATTCTTTCTATATTTGTGTTGGTTAAGCATTTGGTTACTTTCATTAATATGGATTGGGGACAGGGAACTCAAGAATTGTTAGTGGAAATCTCAGCCTTTAGCTGGGTCTTTTTTTAAATTTATATATAATAGAGGAATGCATTACAATTCTTATTACATATATAGAGCACAACTTTTCATATCTCTGGTTGTATATATAGTATATGCACACCAATTCGTGTCTTCATACATGTACTTTGGATAATAACGATCATTACATTCTTATGAAACCTCATGAAGAGTTGAATCAACAGGCTCCACCAAGAGTCAGGAAGCTGGTGAAGCTGGGCCTTGCAAAGCCTAGGAGTTAGTAAGGGTCCTTGGAATTTCCCAGTACCTCCAAGAACCCCAGCAGAGAGACTTAACCTCTTTGGGTTCTGCCTTTCTTGTGGCTCCACTACTCCAAGTTTCTGCTTTTCTTTGTGTTCCCCACACCCTTCCATACACTACTGATTCTCCACAAATTTTTATCCAAACTCTTAAAGTAAGTTCTATTGATAATTATCTCTTTTCATTTATCACTTTGTGTAGGGCCACTTCATGAGTCCAGAACAGTCTTGGGTTTGGTAGGATATATGCTGGTGTAGGTCCCCTGGGCTGAGTGTTGCTGAAATTACTTACTGCACAGGACCTGTTTCTTAACTGGGCATTTTCTCTCAAAGGGACTGAAGGTTTCATATAATCACTGTTATTAAAAATACTGTTTTTATACACTGAGATTTCATCACATTGCAATCAGAATGGCAATTATCAAGAATGTAAATGATAATAAATTTTGGCAAGGATGTGGGGAAAAATGTATATTCATATATTGTTGGTGGGACTAAAAATTAGTACAACCACTCTGGAAAGAGGTACAGAGGTTCCTCAAAAGACTAGGAATGGAACCACCACATGACCCAGGTACTGTACTCTTTGCTATTTATACAAAAGAACTAAAATTAGCATATTATAGTGATACAGGCACATTTATGGTAGCACAACTCATAATAGCCAAAATATGGAACCAGACCACATGCCCGTCAATAGATGAATAGATGAAATGAATTAAGAAAATGTGATATGGGCTGGGGATGTGGCTCAAGCGGTAGTGCGCTTGCCTGGCATTCGTGCGGCCCAGGTTCGATCCTCAGCACCACATACAGACAAAGATGTTGTGTCCGCTGAAAACTAAAAAATAAACATTAAAAAAAAATTCTCTCTCTCTCTCTCTCTCTCTCTCTCTCTCTCTCTCTTTAAAAAAAATAGAAAGAAAGAAGATGTGATAAATGAAATAAATTAAGAAAATGTTCCACACACACAATGGAGTTTCAATGTGTGTGAAACTCAATCATAAAGAAGAATCAAATTATGGCCTTTTCTGGTAAATGGATGGAACTGGAGAATATTATGCTGAGTTAAGTAAGTCAGACTCAGAAAATCAAGGGTTGAATGTTCTCTTTCATATGTGGAAGCTGGAGTAAAGGAAAGGGGAAAAGGTGGAGGAGATCAGATGTAATAAAGAGAGGGAAGATCAGTGAAATAGGAGATTGAGGGGGAGGGAGGAGAGATGGGAAAGAAGAAATCCAAAATGAATTTGACAAAATTATGATATGTGCATGTGTAAATATACCACAGTGAATTCTACCTTTATGTATATCTATAAAGTGTCAATTAAAAATACAGTAATGAGTGGAAGGTAGACTAGTAGAGTAGAAGAAGGAGAATAAAGGGGGGAGAGGTTTCCATGTACTGAAATGGAGTAAATTAAATTATATATATATATATATATATATATATATATATATATATATATATATATATATATATATAACTGTGTTAAAATGAACCAAACTATTATGTACAACTATAATGCACCAATAAAAGTAAAAAAGGTACTGTTTTTATTTTTAATTTAAAAACTTGTTTTTTGTTGTTGTTGGTTTTTTTTGTTTGTTTGTTTTTGTTTTGTTTTTGTAATGGGGATTGAATCCAGGAGCACTTAACCACTGAGCCACACCCCTAGCCCTTAAAAACATTTTTTTGAGACAGGATCTCCCATAGTTGCTAGAGCCTTGCTAAGTTGCTGAGGCTGGCTTTGAACTCACAATCCTCCTGCTTCAGTTTCCTGAGCCACTGGAAGTATAGGCATATGCCACCAGCACAAAAGTACTGTTTTCAACAAAAATGTCCATGGTTCCACCAATGTCTTGTTCCGTGTGTCTTAGTCTGATAATAAGAATGAGTGCTTATTTACTATATGATAGTTTCTCTTTGTGATCCACTAAGTTTTCTTAAAGGAAATCTTTAGTTGGGATAGGCAAGATTTTTTTTACTCACAAAGGAACACCATTACAAGAAAGAGAGGCTAATGGGAATTTAGAAAGGCTAGGTAAAACCTCTCTAACCTCAGTCTAGATTGCCAATTGCACTTAGCAATTGGTATGTAAGTGGACATTGGATAGGAGACATGGACACTGTCACCATCTATTCAGTCCATTAAATCAGCCAAATAATCTATCTAAAATGCATAAAATTATAATGACCCTAACTATAGATTAATCTGTTTCTTGTGGATGCTTCCCATCCTGGGTCAGTTTGCTCTCACCTGTGTGGCCCAGAGGCATTATAGGGGCAGGAACGAAACAAAGGTTGTGTATTGAAGAGGTAAGGTGTGGATGGCTGATATGATTTTGCTCCTATGATTCTTTATGAATGACTGTTTTAGGAGTCAGAGAAAATACCATATGGAAATACATGCTTTCCTTTTGAAAATACCTAATCTATAGCATTATACTTAAAATGTTCAAAACATCATTTATTTCAGGTAGTTTTCTAGAATTTCCTCCTTGACCCAGTTTGGAGTCCTCTGCTGTATTTCTTGTTTCAGCCTTTAAGATTTAGGGTGCTACTAACTACCTTTTGTTTAACTTATTCCAGAGGTCAAAGCCCCAGCATCTGGTCCTCAGTGAGTGACAGAAAAACCTAAATTGCTTGAGTTGTCCTTCGTGTAACCAATAACCCACTTCCTCACTAAGGCAATCATCTTTGAGCACTGCATTTTAAATGTGAGCTCATCCTTATACAGTGAGAGAATAAATTTCTGTGAACTTGTGTTCTACACCTCTATTTATACATCCACATGTTTTCTGCTTCCCTTCGAAATAACAAAATTCTGTAGCTGAAACCACAAACTACTTAAATGACCTCATTTAATCTGTTTGTTTCTTCCTGTTCTTTAAGTTTGCATTTAAAGAGTAAAAAGAAATAAAGATATAGAGGAAAATGCAAGTGGAAACTTTAGATTTGAGGTTGAAAAATGAAAAAGAGAGAAAAAGTATCCGGGGAGATAATTGACTCAAGACTGAGGATATTTTATGTATCATTTTATTTTATTTCATTCCTAGTCAAATCTTTATTATTTTATTTATTTTTTCCACATTTTTATTGGTGCGTTACAGTTGTACATAATGCTGGGATTCATGGTTATGTATTTACACATTACGCAATGTTAACAATATGATTTGGCCAATAGCATTTCCTAGTTATATACCAGTTTATATAGACTTACCAATTCTGGCTTAAAAGTAATAAAGTATCAGAGCAAATTTATTTTGAAAAGAGATTTATGAAGCCAACATTCTTTCTAAACTACTATCCCTTGCTTTTCAGAGAATGGTCTATGGACCAGCGGCCTCAGCCTAATGTGAGAGCTTGTTTTAAAGGCAGAGTCTGCATTTTAACAAGATGCGCAGGTGACTCTGAATTTATCTTTAGAGTCTGAAAAGCGGTGACCTGATGATTTTGTGCATTGTTGTCTGAATCTGGTCATCTCCTTTCCAACTGAATTGTTTTCTTGTCTGGTCCAGTTGCTCCCTGCAAACTGTGCCCACCTTCAGCTTGACCAAAAGGCAGGGCACACTTTCTCCAAAGTCTGCTTGTAGCCTGGCCTCCCATGACTCCTCATACGCATTCAATATCTGCAGCCAGATTGGGGAGTTTCACTCATCACTTCAGTGTGTGCCAGACCACAGGATCACAAGTCACTTGCCTCTTCTTATGATGCTTATGATCTCCTTTCTTCCTGCATGCCCTCTTTTCCTCTGTGAATGCTGATATCCTGCCAAATACTACCAGAACCATATCAAGTGGTATATCCTCTGTGAAGCCTTCCCACAAATGGACAGGGTTCTGCTCTCTCCTTGAACTCCTATAATACTTGCTTTATAGCTCATGAAAAAATGGATCCGAATTATTATTATTTTTTTTTTATTCACGTGATTTAAATGGTTTAATTTAAATTAGGTAAACAGCTGTTAAGGATTGTTTTTAAAGGTGGTTAACAGATCTGTTTGTTTACTAATTTATTTATTTATTTATTTATTTATTTATTTTTGTTTACTAATTTAAATTAGGTAAAAGGCTGTTAAGGATTGTTTTTAAAGTAGGTTAACAGATCTGTTTGTTTACTTTCACCTTTCCTTTTCATTATATTTAATAATTCTTTTCAGGATAATGTCTCTTTAGCATCATTGCCAGAATTCCTATCTCCATCCCAGTGCCGGTGAAGACAAAGATAAAACCAGACTACAGCTTCTATGATAGCTATCACAGTAAACTGTATAAACTGATGCATCAATGAATATAACTCAACAAGTAATGCTCAATCAAAGAGTCAACTTACTTTGGGAGGAAACGGATTTTGGGAGGAAATGGACATATTGATAGATTCCTCTGCTTTGAACTGCTTGCAGAACTTGCCTGGACTATGTAACTATCGTTTGGTGCAGCGAATTGTGGTAATGCTGGCATATCTTTGCTGATGGTGTCACTAGTGATGCAATTTTTATTTCCTTGCCAGAGCACCCCATGTTAATTGTGGTAGTGCTGACATATCTTTGCTGATGGTGTCACCAGTGATGCAATTTTTCCCAAGGAGCCGTCAATTGGCTTGGTGTCGTGGCATTTCTGTATCCTCCTCCCTTCTGCTAGTGATGGTCTAAAATTTGGGGGCCAATGGCTATATGCTGGACCGGTAGTCAGTGACGGGTATGATCCAATTGCAGTGGTATCAACCTAAGACAGGAGGTTGACGCCTAAAGGTCAGTTTTCCGATGACGGGTAAGAACCATATGTTGGTTGAATTGGACAACCTACCAGGCACGGTCCTTAAGCCACATTGCTTGTTGTTTAATTAATCAGAAGGGGGGAGATGCTGGGAGCCATTAGCCAAGTAGGTATGACAATTTCCTTGCCAGCGCACCCCATGTTGCAGTGACATTGAATGTAGGTGACCTTGCTCAAGGACCAAGGCGGATTAGGGTGTTCCCGGTTTAAGATAATCGGGTTTAGGGCGTTCCCGGTTTAGGTTCCAGGTTTAAGGTTTAAGATTATTCCTGCTAGGAATAGGGCGTATCCTGCTGCCTGAGTTCCCCTTGAGTTCTCACGGAATTCAGACAGTATTTTTTGGGAGATAGAAGCCCAGTGGAGGTGGATTTGGGCAGAGAACGTGGATTTCCCCAGAACGTGTTTGTAGACGGCTGGTGTGAGTTCGGGAATAAAGAGTTGCTGTTTGAATCTACAAGCTGTGTGGTGGCTCGTGATTGTGTGCCCAGCCAGACTGCGGCATTTGTGCCCAGCCAGACTGCGGCAATTAGTAAGTCTCCATGGCAGATGAAGTGGTCCTCTGATAAATGTTTAAAAAGAAGCTCTTTAGGCAGGGCACAGTGGTACACACCTGTAATCCCAGTGGCTTGGGAGGCTGAGGCAGGAGGATTGTGAGTTCAAAGCCAGCCTCAGCAAAAGTGAGGCACTAAGCAGCTCAGTGAGACCCTGTCTCTAAATAAAATTCAAAATAGGGCTGGGGAATATGGATCAATGGTCAAATGCTACTGAGTTCAATCCCTGGTACCAAAAACCAAGAAGTACTGCAGAGAAGAGTTAAGGACCCCTGGTTTAGAAAGATTGTGGAGTTCCATGGTGCAAATATTTCCACCATATCTGATTTCAAAGAACCAATGCATTGTTATTAAGCATAAAGTTACAAATAGAATTTGTTCTTGTGAGTTGGTAGGAGCTGGCTTTAGCCCATCATCATTAGTGAGTGGGTTCATTGGTATTACAAACTCTGGGGCAATATGTGTGGTGTGCAGTTGAAAACTCTCCAGATGACTTTGAGAATTTCCTTTGAGTGAATCTCTGCTCATATTTTCTACCACTGAGAATTGCCTTGGTAGAAATTTAACAAATACATTGAGCGGCTGGGATTTGGAAGAAGGGCATAAGTACATAGGTACTAAATTTTTCAAGATCCTATTCAGATACTTTGGGTCAGTAGATGGTAATGTAAGCTAGGATAGTAAGAGCAGCTTGGATGTTAGAGCTTGGATGTTCATTGATAGTGCTCCTGATGATGCTGATTTCGATCTTTATAGTAACTATTCAACTCCCATTGGTATAACTGAGAATTTGTTTCTCAGATGAGTTGTAAACAATTTCAACGCTAGATGGTTTCACATTTACGCAGTATTTATTCATGAGGCATAAACTGAACTACCTGAAGTTATTTTGGTTACCTTCCAACAACCATATGCATTGGATCATTTAATCATTAGATCAAGTATGTGAGGCAGTTACCATGACTATCTCTTTCATAGATGCGGAAAACAGAAAGAGGGAAAAACAAGTTGCTCAAGGGCATACAGAGGGTTGATTGGAGAGATGGGATGTGAAACTAGAACTTGTGACCCAATGGAGAGCTTTGAATAGCTCCACAAGGCTCTCATCCCAAGAAGTGGGTTGGGGCAGAGGTTGGGCAGAAGGAGGATGGTGGGGCAAGGTAATTTTGCTTTCTCCCATCTATCTTCATCTACTCCCATACAGGTTGCTGTGCTTGTCATCAACTGTGATGTCTTCTAGGAGAGCATTGGTTATCAATTGACTCGGAATTCCACCAGGGAAGACACCCTTGATTGACCTCAAGACATTAGCAATCTTTCCCTGACAGCTGTTCCTGGATCCTAGTCACAACATACCAAATTTGTCAGGGAGTGCTTGTTATCCTACAATGTCCATTCTTCCATTTTCACGTAACTACAGCAGTTCTATCTGCATACATGACTCACAAAGGCCATATTTTCCAGATTCCCTTGCAGCTTGATGTGGCCAGGCCACAGTGTTCTGGCCAACTGGATATGAGACATGAATTATGCAATTTCTGAGTGGTACTTCTAAAGAGAAGTTTGTATCTCTCATCCCATTTTCTCTTTCTTGTTGGTGGAAGTTGGGAGTTGGGGGACATGCATTGAATCCTGGACTCCTGAAAACTTTGAGAAACAGAGCTACAATATCAGATTAGATTTTATAGAAAAGAAATAGACATTTCACTGTTTAAACCATTTTTATTTTAGTGCTCTATTATAATACCTAAGTATAACCAAGACATTAAAGGATATTTAGATTTTGGTAAATCATCATGCTAACCTCATCTTTCCTATAAATATCTTTTTTTCTCAGCTTAAATTGGCTCTTTTTCTGATACTAGCTATAAGCTGCTATCTCTTCTCTCTAGGCTAGCCAAGTGCACCCAGCCTTGGGTGCTCAATACTGATAATATCTTTCTTTCAATTCCCCATAAAACCCAAAATTCTTAGAATTCTACTCCTTTTGTCTCTGCCCAAGGCTGAGCACACATATATATATTACGGAAATGAGGAGTAAGCTGAGATTCAGGCAAAATCTAGGGAGGATGCTGAGCAAATCAAATGTCAGGTAAAGCTGTCAATCAAATATTTGTTTTCAGGAGGGGCCAGGGAACAGGAAGAAATGGAGGTCTGTACATAACTGAACTCAAAAACCAGGCAGATACGTAAGAACAAAGACAAAGGAGAATTGGGAGGTTAAAATACAGCAGCCAACATGATCCTCAGCAGACTAACAGTAGGATGTTACTGAACTGAGAGAATGCCTTGAAAATGCAGTACATGTAGGTGGCCAAATCTACAAAGCAAACACTGCGGCATCTAGGGGTTTGTGGCCACAGGGGATCCTCACTCAAGCTAAGGATTAAGACATGATTCAGACATGACCTCCATGGAACAGGGGCTGTTCGTTTTGCTATTAGAGTCATTTTTTTTTTTCCTTCGGCCGAAAGTGTGAAATAGCAATGGATCCAAAGAGATGCTTATTCCATCCTTCATGTGGGGAAATGTGTGGCTTCTGGGCCTAGATTTTGATCCTTTAAATCTAACATGTTTGAGCAAGTCCTTGAATTTTAAAATTGCCTAGTGAGTTTTCAAACATTTTTGAGACAGTCTAGACTGTTGCACTTGCTGAAGTCAGCTGGGACCAAGAACCTGATCAGAGATGAGGGTCAGTGATGAATGGGAACCATGTGGTCACAGGGAGGCTGCAACCCAGGCTCAGTGACCCTGGCATTTAACTGGTATTTACCAGACAGATTATTGGATTTCCATGCCTGGATAAAAGATAAATGAGAGACCAAGAGACAGAGAAAGACAAAGAATGGGACATTGAATTACTCAAATAACATTGAAGACTTTTGTGGCGGGCAGGGGTGATACTGGGGATCACTGGCATTCACTGGGACTTTGTGAATGCTAGGGAACTTTCATTTAATTTAATTTTAAGATAGAATCTTAATAAGTTGCCTAGGCCAGTCTCAAACTTGAGATCCTCCTGCCTCTGCGCTCTGAATAGCTGGAATAACAGAGGTGCATCTACATACCTTGGTTTTATTTCTTAAAGAGTATCTTAAAACAACCATATCAAAAACTTGCCCACTATTACCACTTTTGTAAATAAAATCCATTTGAATACCCAAAGAGAAGAAAGCACATAATACCAGGAAAAAAAATCAGTCTTTATAAGCTCTATTGGTTTAGTTTTAGGAAAAACTCATTACATTATGTTTACTTTCTCATTTTACTTCAGATCAGCACTGGAAGTTTTCTGAAAGCCACAATTTAAACCTGAGATCTTTTGTGTTCTCTCCTCCTGTTTATTCCATAGAGATGAAAAGATTAGGGCCCTTGGCACACCTTTAAAGCAAGTTAAACATCTACCTGAAATACAGGTTATCCAAAATTGTGAACCTTTAAAACAATATATTCCCATTTTCATACTCTAGGTTCCTAGGGTATAAACAAAACAAAACAAAACAAAACAAACAAACAAAAAAACATTGACAAGGCTGGTAGAGAAGACTTAGTAATCTATGAACTAACTAAATTTTAACCTGGTTGTAAAAATTGTTCTTGTGTTATTTAAGACTTTTAAAAATAAATATGAAAGCAGTATTTTTTTTAATTTATTGAGAGTCTATGTCACACTTGATATGCTGAAAAATATTCATGTATTTCTCCAGTTTTTCAAATTAAACTATTATTTACATATCATAAAATGTAGCCATTTTTTCACTGCACAATTCTGGAAATGTTGGCAACACATAAGTTGTAGGACCACCACCACAATTTATCATCTCATGTTTCTCTCACCTCCTTTGTACTTCAGTACCTCTAACACCTGGAAATTGCTAATGTGTCTTCTGTCTTCTATCCCCATAGTCTTGTCTTTTCCAGAATATATACTTACAATTGCAATGATATTTGTAATTATTTGCATAATAATTTCCCAGATTTCCATGTGAGTGGAACCATATAGTAAGTGTCCATTAGAGTTTGGCTTCCTTTCACTTAGCACAGGAGCGCATTTGACTTTGTTTTTCTGTTGTTTGGATCAATAGTTCCTTCCTTCTTACCACTGAGATATCACAGTTCAATCATCCATTCACTGGCAGAGGCACACTTGGGTTATTCTTTCTTTAGGGAGTAGAGAGATTATAAACCAAGCTACTGTAAACATTCACATGCAGGTTTTTGTGAGAATGCAAATGTCTAGGAGTACAAAAATCTCAGTCTCATGGTAAAGGCAAGTTTAATCTTGTAAGAAATTGCCAAACTGCTTTCCAAAATGTCGACATCATTTTGCATTTACAACAGTAATGTATAGAAGTTATTGTTGATCTATATCTCTGCCACTACTTAGTATTGTCAATATTTTTGGAATTGACAATCTTGGTATTGTCAATTTGTTTGGAATCTCTCTCTCTCTCTCTCTCTCTCTCTCTGTGTGTGTGTGTGTGTGTGTGTGTGTGTGTGTGATGGAAAGAGGGAGAGACTGGGCACTTTAGTAGGTATCTTAAGCAGTCATTCCTCTCAGTCCTCTAAACCCCTGCTAACCACTAATCTGCTTTCTGTTCCTACAGATGTGTCTATTCTATTTACTTTATATAAAGGGCACTGTTGGGGCAGAACACAAATGGCTATAGTTAGGCTCCCTTGCCAAGGCTTCTGATGGGCTGTTTTTAGTATGTATCCAAGGTCTTGAACAATGATTCAGTAAATGTACTCAAGGTCATAAACATTTGCTTGTGAGTATGTGCCCACCAGTGTAACCTGTTGGCAGTATGCCTTCTTTGTTTGGCTTGCATATAAAAAGGCCTATATGGAAAGGACTCAAGGGGCTAAATGGGACTGGCTGGGGATTAACTGGAAATGGCTGGGGGCTGGCTAGGTGATACTTCTACCCCTTAATAAAGCATATATTTATCACAACTGGGTTTTGCATCTTCTTTCAACTGCTTGATCCCTGAACCTTGCTTCCCAGGCTTCAGCCTCACTCTGCCCGACAGGCATCATATTGTAGCCTTTTCACTTAGTATAATGGTTTTTAGGTGGATATGTGTTATAGCAACTACTAATACTTCATTTTTATGACAGAATACTATCTAATTGTATAAATATACTACATTTTGTTTACAAATTCATCTGTTGAACATTTGGGGCATTCTCATCTTTTGATTATTGCAATAAACCTTCCAATGCAAGATTTTGTCTGAATAACTGTGTTCAATTATTTTGATTAGAAGTGGAATTGCTGACTCATATGGTAATTCTTTAACTTTTTGAGAAACTGCTAAGTTGTTTTTCACTAGATGGAAAACATTACACATTCCCTCCAGTAAGGCATGAATGTTCCAATCTCTTCATATCCTTGACAAGGATGTTATTTTCTGCTTTTTGAAAAAATATTATTATTATTATAGCCATATGAGTAGTTTGCAGTGGTAACTTGTTGCTTTGATTTTTCATTTCCTTAGTGACTTGTGAAAGTATAATATCTTTTCATGCACTTATTGACCATTTGTGTATCTTTATCAAACATCATAAGTCTTTTGCCTGGAAACACATTATCGATCCCTAAAAGCACAAATGGAAAAAATTCCAGATAAGAGAAATCTTTAAAATTTTGGAAAGCTTTATCCAGTGCATTTGGACAAAGTTGAGAGGGAAACCCTGAAAGAACCAGGTAAATTATTCAAAGAATTACCTGATGGATTAAAAGTTTTCAGTCACTAGAGCATCATCTACATCTCAAAGGTGCATGGCAAGGAGTTAGTAGATTTAAGATTATAAAAGGAATCACTGAATAAATGGAAGGAGAGCCAAGAAGGACAAATGAGCTGAGCCCAGGTCTGAGCTGTGTGCTGGACTAATGGGAAAATCTCTCTAGGAGAAGAAGGTAAGATCTGTTTAGACACAGTGTATGTGTTTTAAGACTCAGAACTTGTTGATTGCACATTTTTTATTATGAATCTCCCAAAATATAAAATGCAAAAGAGTATGACAAATGTATGAGCCAGAAGAAAAAAAATATGATAGGAAGGTAGGCATTTAACCCAGCAAGTGGTATGAAGAAAGAAATGGGAAACATAGCAGGCTGTTAGAGATCAATTAGAAATTTCCCCCCAAATAAAGGGGAACGTCAGCTGTGAAAAAAAGATAAAACACTAGAGGCATAGGCCAGGATGTCAGCAAACACATGAGAAATGTTACTCAAAATCTGGAATCTCCCAAAGAAGAGACTCTCTGGAGATACATCCACCAGCTTGCTGATCTCTACGCTCCAAGGACTATTGATGTTTCAGAAGCATCAATAGTAGTTTGGTTTAGGAATCTGTTGAATAAGGCTCTCCAAATACAACAAACTGGAGGAAGAGGAGAAACTCTTCAGGAGGCAGGTATTCAGACCTGAGCAATTTCATTGCAAGATGCCATGGGAATTAAATAATGTATCCCATTCCATAGAATGGAATATACCTGCTGTATAAGAGATAGTGAAGGTAAGGAAATTAGAGACAGATTCCTATCTTTTCTCAGCACAAGGCAGAAGAGGGAGAATCAGAAAGAGCAGGAACCACTGGCTCACTTGCTGCATGGGAAAGAAAGGAAATCCCAAAATAGTGAATAAATCTGTCTCCGTTGAAAACTTCTGAACTCTCAAGGAAAACTGCAATACCTCAAAAGACTTTCTAAGAGAAGAAATTGTATATAGATGGGTTTTATCTCTAACACAAAGCAATGTAGAGTGCAAAAAAAATTCTCCCCAGTAAATTTAAGATTCCAGGTCATGAACTCCAGATAACTAATATAACTGACCAGCATCTAACAAGGCCAAAACCAAAATAGGATTTCTTTTTTATCTCTGCTGTATCACTCAGAAATCACTGGGGTTCTAACTGAAATTGAGCAGAACAAGAAATTTGTTAGCATGGCTTTTGGACTTAAGATTTTTGGACACAGAATTTTTAACTCATAAAAAGGAGGTTTGAGTTTGGATTTTAAGAACCCTTTATATTATATACTGTCTGTAATTTTTGGACTTTAACTCTCCTCAAGGGCATGACATTCTGATGAGATTTATATTCAAAATACAAGTATGTCTGCAGGGTCATCACTTAAGTGTTGAAGTTGTTTCATGTACTTTATATCAATGTTTTCACTTATTGTCCTGCCTGTTCCTCTGAGTCTAAGATGGATAAAGCAATCAGACATACAGATTGGGAAAGAGGGAGAAGGTGAGTTTTAGTGCCAGTATAGTGTGGGCTTAGATTTGATTTATTAATGTATTGACTCATTTTAGGTCCATCTGGAGGCAAATTCCAAATTGCCTAAGAGTGAGTGGCTCCAGAACTTCTCAAGATTGGCTTCAGAACTCCTCAAGGTTACAGTGTTGGTAGCCCAGGACCAGCCTTGTCAGGGTGTGGGTAGAAATTTCTTGACATGCTCCTGATCTCCTACCCTGAGAGAGAGCCACACTGGGTTAAGAAAAGGGGGTAAAAGAGACTTTTCCTCTCCTAATTCCTCCTTCCCACTGGAAGAATATCTATTACATTATATTTCCCATGCTTGGTCTCTCCAACTATTTATTTCTTCTTCTTTCCTGAAAAGAGGAACCAATTTATTTGAATAGCACACTTGGGAAGAGTTACAGGTCTCACATCTGCCTCACTAGGCTTCTTCTTGGAAGTGAGTTGGGCAGAGTTGTTTTCAGTCATCCAGACTGTGTCTTACACAGGGAAACCTGTGACTGATTTGTCTGGTCTCAATTTGTTCACAGTCTCTTTGGAGTTGCCAGAGACCCCATGTAGAGTGGACAAAGAAGAAGTCATATTTCAATTTAATAAGGCTTGTGGAAGAACAGCTTTCTAAGCCTTGAAACCTAGAGAATATGAATAAAGGGATTTATCCATTTACAACCCGATTGGCAGATATCAGAGGTAAAGGGTTTTTACTAAGTGCCGTTTCCATGTAGTCCTGGACTCTCAAATAGTCCTTCCATTGCATGTCCTTCAACCTTGGAAATCGTCCTTGCTGTTATTGGGGGGGGGATCGTTTTGCTGCTTTGTTCTTCTTACTTCAAGAAAGGAATCCAATTAGATGAAGTCATTCAAGTGCTATGATTACACAGCACTCCTTTTTAATAGACTATAATACCTAAACATTTGCCATTCTTCCAAATCAGAATTAGTTGCTCTATGGCTCAATAATGATGGGTTTTAATGTCTGAGCTTTCCACTGAAGAAAAACATAATAGGGTCATATTAGTCTCTTCCTGTTTTATTCATCAACAACCTGGTTGTTGGGGGCAAGGAAAGCAGTAACAGGCTACATTTTATTTTGAACCATGCTCAAGTGCATCTATTGAGGGCAACAGCTAAAGGAGACATTTTGTGCAAAGCATTTCCTCCTCCTTTTTATCTTTTCTTGGTAAGCTCAACTATCTTTATGAAAATTTCATTTTCCACCTTGAATCCTCTGGCTAGAGTGACAATATAATTTATTGACAAACTGAGATGTTGGATATGAAAGAGGGCAATGGGTGTGAACCAAGATTTCTAGAAAAACTTGATCACCATACTAAGACTTTTTTTTTTTAGTGACTTTGCTGTGTTTACAACTTCTTTTGTTAGCATCATGCATTGTTAATTATCCTCTCAAGTATAGGCTCTGAATTGTATCTTTCTGATTGAAAATAACTGAAACAACTTGAACAAGCTTAAGGTCAACACAAACAAATTAACAGCAACAACAACAAAAAAAGTTGGGGGAGGGGAGATTTAAAGTCAGGGGCAGAGGGAAATCTCATGAAATCTAAGAGCAGAGAGCACAGCAAGGTATTATGAGACCCCTGTGGAGGCCAGGACAGGAAAAGCATTAGAAACAAAAGACAGACACTAGTCTGTGATCTGTGAGTTTTCTTAATTTACCTGCTTGAGTCTTTTCTTTCTCTAAGGCCACGAATAAGGGAATTTGTGGGAAACTGTAGGTGCAAAATTCCTGGGTTCCTAATAATGCCCCCCCCCCACCCCTTAGAAGATGCCTCATGCCAATTGGCGATGTGATGTCCTAACTCTTAAATTTTTCACAGACACCTAGGCCAGAGTCTGGCATTTTTATTACTCTCTGACTTGTCTTATATGGAGTTTCATTTGTTGATGTTGTGCTGGGGAACGAAGGGATGCCCTACCACCAAGATATATCCCCTGCCCATTGTAAATATTTGTTCTATTTTGAAACAGGGTTTCACTAAATTGCCCAAGCTGGCCTTGAATTTGCCTTTCTCCTGCCCCAGCCTCCTGTGTCACTGGGATTACAAGTGTGTACCATGGTACCTGGCAACATATGGAATTTCTTGATGGCATTTCTCCTTCTCAAGGGGCATCTAGAAATGTATTTGGTATAGGGAGGCAGAGGTGCAAAATAATCCTCACTACAACAAAGGACAACCCTATACAATGAATTAACTAATCTCAATACCCCTTTCCATTCCAATAGGATTCTTGCTGAGAGGTGACTTCACACAGGTGCTCCCTGCAGGGGGCTGGATGGCTGAATGTGAAATATGTAGGTGTCTGGATTGAGAAGAAGCCTTGTGCTCTGATGTGTTCAGATTCTTTCAGCAGTGACAATAGAGAAGTACCTTCCATGGTCCGAAGATAAAATAAAAACCATGTTGGAAGAGTGATTTCTGCTGTTGCATGCTTTTATCTAGAAGCTGTACCCAAAGGATCCAAAAAGTTTTCTACCAGAAAACTTCTAGATCTAATAAAAGAATTCAGCAAAGTATCAGGATATAAAAGTCAGCACCCATAAATCAAAGGCATTTCTGTACATCAATGACAAATCCTCTGAAAAGAAACTAGGAAAACTACCCTATTTATAATAGCCTCAAATATGTGTGTGTGTGTGTGTGTGTGTGTGTGTGTGTGTGTATATATATATATATATATATATATATATATATATATATATATATATAAAACTTGGAAATCAACTTAACAAAAGAGGAAAGAGGTAAAAGACCTCTACAATAAAAACTACATAGTGCTAAAGAAAGAAATTATGGAAGACCTTAGAAGATGAAAAGATCTTTCTTGTTCTTGGATAAGAATTAATATTGTCAAAATGACCACACTACTCAA
The DNA here is from genome assembly GCF_021218885.2 of Marmota monax. Taxonomy (NCBI): domain Eukaryota; kingdom Metazoa; phylum Chordata; class Mammalia; order Rodentia; family Sciuridae; genus Marmota; species Marmota monax. The sequence continues at coordinate 11,987,565 of NW_026693245.1, forward strand.
AATACTGTACAGATTTAATATTTTCCTATCAAAATTCCAATGACATTCCTCCTAGAAATAGAAAAGCAATCATAAAATTCATCTGGAAAAAATAAGAGACCCAGAATAGCCAAAGCAAAGCAATCCTTAGCAAGAAGATTGAAGCAGGTGTCATTACTTTATTAGACCTTAAACTATAATACAGTAATAATAGTAACAAACACGGCATGGTATTAGCACCAAATTTTTTTTTTTTTTTTGTAGACTAATGGTACAGGATAGAGGACAAGAGACAAACCCATGTAAATACAGTTATCTCATACTAGACAAAAGCACCAAAATCATGTTGGAGAAAAGATAGCTTCTTCAACAAATGGTGTTGGGAAAACTGGAAATCCATATGCAGCAAAATGAAACTAAGCCCCTAACTCTAACCATGCACAAAACTCAACTCAAAGTGGATCAAGGACCTAGGAATTAGACAGAGACCCTGCACCTAATAGAAAAAAAAAGTAGACCCAAATCTCCATTATGTTGGATTAGACCACAACTTCCTTAACAAAACTCCTATAACTCAAGGAATAAAATCAAGAATCAATAAATGGGATGGATTCTTCTCAGAAAAAGAAACAATCAGTGAGGTGAAGGGAGAGCCTACAGAATGGGAGCAAATTTTTACCACATGCACATCAGATAGAACACTAATCTCTAAGACATATAAAGAACTCAAAAAACTTAACACCAAAAAAAAAAATAACCCCAATCAATGGGCAAAAGAACTGAACAGACACTTCTCAGAAGGTAATATACAATCAATCAATCAACAGATATATGAAAAAAAAAATGTTCAACATCTCTAGCAATCAGAGAAATGCAAATCAAAACTACTCTAAGATTTCATCTCGCTCCAGTCAGAATGGCAGCTATTAAGTATACAAACAACAATAAGTTTTGGTAAGGATGTGGGGGAAAAGGCACACTCATACATTGTTGGTGGGACTGCAAATTGATGCAACCAATATGGAAAGCAATATGGAGATTTCTTGGAAAACTTGGAATGAAACCACCATTTGACCCAGCTATCTTACTCCTTGGTTTATACCCAAAGGATTTAAAAACAGCATACTACAGGGACTCAGCCACATCAATGTTTATAGCAGCACAATTCACAATAGCTAAATTATGGAACCAACCCAGATGCCCTTCAGTAGATGAATGGATAGAGAAACTGTGGTATATATACACAATGGAATATTACTCAGAATTAAAAGAGAATAAAATTATGCCATTTGCAGGTGAATGGGTGGAGTTGGAGAATATAAGTGAAGTAAGCCAATCCCCCCAAACCAAAGGCAGAATGCTTTCTCTGATATGTAGATGCTGATCCATAATGGGGATGGGGGGAGTGTGGGAGGAATGGAGGAACTTTAGATAGAGCAAAGAGGAGGGAGGGGAAGGAAGGGGGCATGGGAGTAGGAAAGATGGTGGAATGAGACAGATATCCTTACCCTAGGTACATGTAAGAAGACATGAATGGTGTGACTCTACTTTGTGTACAACCAGATAAATGAGAAATTGTGCTCTATATGTGTACTATGAATTGAAATGCATTCATGTATAAAAAATTAGAATAAATAAGTAAATTTAAAATAAAAAGTAAAAAAAAAAAAAGAAAGAAACCATTTGTGCTGGGGACCGCTGTACAGTAGTGCACACCCATAATCCCAGCGACTGGGGAGGCTGAGGTAGGAGAATCCGAGTGCAAGATCAGCCTGGGTAACTTAACCAGACTTGAAGTAAAAAAGGAGTGGGGATGTAGCTCAGTAGTAGAACACTCCTGAGTTCAATCCCCAGTACTGAAAAGAAAAACAAAAGGAAGGGAGGAAGGAAGGAAGGAAGGAAGGAAGGAAGGAAGGAAGGAAGGAAGGAAGGAAGGATCTGTGGTTCTAGCCACAGTAAATGTGGGCCAGTGTAACAAAACCTGGATGATAACACTGAAATAGACATCAGTCACGTATCTTAGGACACTCTGTCCTTGTTCAGAAAGCTAATGTTAAAATTCCCCAGACAAAGGTGAGCATCCTGTGTATGCTGACAAGGCACTAAGTGTTAAAAATAGCCTATTTTGATCCCTGGGATATTTCAACCAATCTTATCAAAGCATTTTTCAAATGTCAGATCCTTCTGTCACCTGGTTTTCATTGACTTTCCAGTCTGCTGATTTTAAGGGATATTTCGTCTATAAACTGCAAGAATTTGAATTCCAAAACCTAAACTGAGCTTAGCCGGCTTGGTGAGGGCAGTCTGCAAGTGCTTTCAAGATGGGATTTTTGGCTTTTTGTGCCATAGATTCTTGACCTGGGAAACTCAGCTGGAGCCCAAATGGGAGCCTGATGCCTGACTGCTGGCACCCCTCCTCACCTCCAGGCACACTGCCTGCCCTCCTCTTCTGGAGCTGTGACTCATCATGCAGTTCTGGGTGGATGAGTGGAAACTTGGCTCCTCGCCCTAAGCAGATGCTTTGGAGAATACTTCAAAGTGCTCCTATCTAGTATCAAGAGACAAGAAGGAGGTTTACATCGACATCTTCCGGTGTTATCTAATAGCTTTCCTGAATGACGGAGAAACAAGAAATCCTGAAGTGCAAAAATAAAACTTGTTAGTATCAGCAAACTTCACAGCAGAATAGCCTCTTTTTCCCTCTTCATTATTAATGAAGTCAAAAGAGAGTCTGAAGTTTCGATCCAGGAAGCACCAAGGATAACTGTGGTAAACCATCTTGGCCTCTCAGCATCAGAGTGGAAACCTTCGGTGGCAGACAGGTCAGAGGCTGGCTTGTGATCATCTGGGCTTGCTGTGGGTGTGGGCAGGGGCCCAGGGTACCAGCCAGACATGGAAAGAAGGCAGGTCATGATGCATTTTCCTAGGCAGAACTCAGGATAAGTACCACGGACAAGTGTTCAAAGTCAGAGAATTTTCTGGAATGTAATTGTTAATGTCTTCTTCTTCACAGACAGGTGAGCACTTTCGTTTCCCTGGAACACTGAATTAAGCCATTTTTATCTTTATGTTGTAAACTCATGCCATTTGAACAACAATTTCAGTCACCAATATTACTCAGTTCCATGAACAATGGAGATCTGTTGGCAATTTTTGTACAACCAGAGACATGAAAAATCGTGCTCTATAGTGTACGATGAATTGAAATATATTCTTCTGCAATGTATAACAAATTAGAATAAATAAATACATTTAAAATAAAAAATATTTTAAAAAGAGAGAACATTTGTGCCAGGGATCACTGTACAGTGGTGCACACCCACAATCCCAGTGACTGAGGCAGGAAGATACAAGTGCAAGATCAGCCTGGGCAACTTAGCAAGCTTCAAAGTAAGAAGGGTGGGGATGTAGCTCAGTGGTAGAGCACCCCTGGGTTCAATCTGTGACAATTGAGAACAAAGAGTATGGTGGATATTCACATTTATTTCAGCTGAAGTTGTGTCTTTAGTTTTTCCATTCTTTTTTTCTGAGTCAGACATCAAGCAAGATTTTTCCAAAGTTATTCTAGTTTAAAATGTTTAATATCAAACAAATGGCGTATGGTGTGTCAGGCCTATAAAAGGAAATGTGTGGTCCACACAACTGGCTCATTAGGTAATAGTTAGAGGTAGACTTGAAACCACAATGCCTGTATAAGGCATAAACACACAATTATGTGCCCAAGTCCCTTGTCCCAAACATGTTATTCCTATTAGAGATGACCCCCCTACACACACACACACACATGCACACACACACACACACACACAAAGTCCCTTCCCTGTGCTGAGGTCCTGTTGGTTGAACCTCCCACATTTGGCTCTTCACATCTCCTCCTGACCATTAGGTGACTTGATGTTGGGCCACAATCTAGCCATAGAAAAGAGATTTTTTTTCTTTGTAAAGTGGGACCATCCAAATGGAATTTTTATCCATAATCCTGGCAAAATCAACACTGGGAATATAATTTATGGAGAGTTTGAACTTGCTACTTCTGTGGATATCTCACCCTTTTTTTAATATTTATTTTTTAGTTTTCGGCGGACACAACATCTTTGTTTGTATGTGGTTCTGAGGATCGAACCCGGGTCGCATGCATGCCCAGGCAAGCGTGCTACCACTTGAGCCACATCCCCAGCCCCGATATCTCACCCTTACTTTTTGAGTCAATCATGGGAAGGTCATGTTTCTGTTTCTTTTATTTGAATCTATCTAAAATAGACCAATCAAATTGGGCTAAGGTAGTACAATTTAGTGAGTTAAAATCTAAGTGATGTTGTCTGTGTTTTCATAAATCTTCTTTAAAAATAGTATTTTATGTGTTTATAACAAGATACCATTTCAGTAAATAGCATTGTTTATAAATAAATTCAGTATAAGAAAAGGGCTCCAAATGTTTCCAATCATACATTTTTGCTGTGTCCCTTCTAAGGCACTGGTCTTGTCATCGTGGGTCTGATGGCATAAGCAGTGAGTGTTAGCTCTGCACTAGCCAGCCTTGGGGATGGTGATCCAGCTATAGTATTCTGAGCAAAGTGATAGTGTGAGTGGACACTGCATGTCCACCTGGAAGTCCAGCAGCCAAGTAAGAATAGCTCTGGGTGTGTCCTGAAGGAAAACACAGGACAGCTTGACTATGGTCTCAGAACCTGGAAAGATCAGTGGCCATAGCTGCTCTGCACTCTAGATACTTCTTGTCCAGCAGCCTTTTCTTGCTACCAGAGCATTTGGATGTAAAGGTCTTTGCCAGTCTCTGGCTAGCTCACCTCAGTATTAGCACCTTCTAGGAAGCCTTTCTTAGATACTGAACAGGTTAGAGGTTGTGGGTGGTAGTGTCAATCCACAAGTTAGATATCTTGAAACCAAGGCACGAAGAGTACGTATCACCAACTACAACGAATTAAGTTGACAGAAAATTTGCACAAAACAAAAATAATTGCTACCAATGAAAGAACCAGCAGCAAAACCACATGCTTTGAGTTAGCATGTGACTGTTTTCCCTAGCCATATACTCTCCTCAGAGGGCTAAGTGCCTGATCTTGCTAGTGTAGGAGCAGGAAAGGGGTGATCCCTTTCCTACTCTTCATAAGGGCTCATGGCCAGCACCTCTGTAACAAAAGACAGGTTATCAAGAGAAGAGAATAACAAATTTATTAATGCACACACACCATGTACCCAGGAGTTATGCAGAATGTGAATCTCAAAGAAAAGTCTAGCTGGTTGAAGGCTAAGTACCTTCTTTGTAGCAGGGAAGAAGTGGAGGGAACTAGAAAATTTTAGAGGAGTAGTAAATGATTTCAAGAGAACGTGAATGAGCCTGGAGAATGCACAATGGCCTGGAATCAAGTTCCTCTGGGTTCCAGTTTTTACTCTCTTCTTCTGTGGTGTGAGTTTAATCTTGCTTGATTAATGAAATTTTAGTAAGAAGATCTGAAGGCAATTGCGTTCCTCTGGCAGAAGTGATTTGTGGGTAAAGAAGGGGACTGCAGAGAAGCTTCTCCCTGCACTTCAGGAAAGAAGATCAGAGAGGACGGACAGACAGGGGCAGAAGAAGGTCAGACAGACCTGGGTTCTGAGATCAGTTCTCCAGCTGAGCATGTCAAGGCGCCACCTTTCAGGGAAAGGTTTTCGTAGTGCTAACACTAGCCAAGCGTGAACTCATCAGAGTGTTTCAGAGAAAACCTCTGTTTGTAGGGTGTGAGCTCTTCCAGTTTTGATCCTTCCACATGTTGAGGTGATTTCTGGGGTTGGTGGCACTTCGTGCTCATGAAAACAGTGTTCTCTTTCATCACCCTACCCACCCAACTCCCCCATCTCCCTCACTCCCCCACTGTCTCAAAGCAGTAGCTTAAAACCATAGATCCCCAGTCTCTTAAATAATTTGAGAATTTACACACCCAGTACAGGCGGTGTAGGAATGAAGCACTTGAACTCTGAGGTAAATTTGGCATATGGAAGAACAAATTCACTTCAGGGAATTTGCCTCCTTGGGATTTTAATGAAGTGCTAAAAGCATGACTTCTCTGTGATTCAGTTCTGTTGCCTGCAGATGAAATTAAATATAATTAAAATGAGATATTCTGGGGATGTGATGATCCGTGTTTACAGCTTAGCCTACAAGCATCGTGCCTAGAGTTACAGCTAACATTAAATTGGATCTCCAAAGCTATAAAAACCAGCCTAAAGGTGGGTTCTTTGAGTCACTGTGTCCTGGTGTGGGAGGGATTGGAGGTGGAGCCCTCAATGAGGACTCCAGTTGAGGGTTGGCAGGGGCAGGGAGCCATCAATAGGCACCATGCCTGCCTTGGAAGGAGATGGGAAATCTCTTCTCTGCCACTATCTCCTCTTATTCGCTCCTCCTCATCCTGCCAGCCACATCTCTGGCTACAGCCTCCTCCTCCATGATCTGTTATGGACCTGGAATTATAGTACTAAAGGTTCACTTTCTAGTGTATTGAGGGATAAATAAATTTCAGGGTTTTTTTGTGGGGGGATTGAACAGAAACCATAATCATCACCAATTTGGTGGTTAGGTATTCTCTCAAGAGCCCACTGCAAAGACTCCTTTTCACATGGCTCTGCTGCCTTTTTTCTCATGAAAAAAAAGGTGAAGGATCCAGAAACATTATCCTGAATGAGTCTAGAAGCTCTCTTTAGATATGAAAGAATAAACCTAAAACACACAATATTACAAAGCTAGAGTTTGGGGTGATAGGAGAGATCCTGAGGATTCAACCAGGAGACAATTCTTTAAGATCACTGGGTAGGCCATAACTTCCTCAATAGGACCCCTAGCTCAAGAATCAATAAACCAATGGCATTAAACTCAAAAGCTTCTGCACAGTAAAGGAAACAACAATGCAAAGAGAGAGCCTACAAATGGGAGAAAATCTTTGCATGCTACTTATATAAAGAACTCAACTCAATGTTAAAAGAAAACCCAATCAGTAAGTGTACAAATGAACTAAACAGATATTTCTCAAAAGAAGTATAAATAACCAACAATTACATGCAAAAAAAGTTCAATGTCTCTATTCATCTAGGAAATGCATATCAAAACTGCACTGAGATTTCATCTAGCTCCATTAGAATGACAAAGCATCAAAAATACAAATAACACGAAATGCTGAAGAGGATGTGAAGGGAACAAGGAACTCTGATACAATGTTGGTGGGGATGTAAATTATTACAGTCACTATGGAAATCAGTACGAAGAGTTTTCTCAAAAGACTAGGAATGGAACCACCATATGATCTAGCTATAGACTCTCAGTATTTATCCAGGAAAATTAAGGTCAGCATGCTGTGTAGATATATGCATATTCAAGTTTATAGCAGCTCAAATCACAATAGCCAAACTATGGATTCAGCCTAGGTGTCTACCAACAGGTGAATAAAGAATATGTGGTAATACACACAATAGAGTTTTACTCAGCCATAAATAAGAATTAAACAATGTCATTTTCAGAAAGATGAATGGAACAGGACACCATCGTATGAAGAGAAATAAGTCAGACTCAGAAAATTCAAGGTCATATATTTTCTCTTATGTGGAAGCTAGAGAGAATAAAGAAAAAAGGGGATTTCATGAAAATAGAAGGGACAACTGTGGATTGGAGGAGGGGTCATGGAGGGAGGAGTGGGCAAGTCGAGGTACTGGGAATTGAAGTGGAACCAACTGTGTCATGTGCATGTATAAATACACCACTATAAAACCCGTTGTTCTGCAATAATTATTAGGCACCTCTAAAATTTTCACAAAGAATAATAACAAGAAAAAAGACATTTCCAGATTTTAAAAAAATCTAAGAAATTTAGTCATAAGCAGATCTGCACTACCAAAATAAACAAACAAAACTGAACAGAAGATTTGGGGTTAAAGTAAAATGATATCAGATAGAAACTTGAATCTTCAGAAAAGAAAGAAGAATCTCAAATGGTAAATAACTTGGGAAATGCAAAATACTGTATTTCCTTTTCCTCTTAGTTTCTTTATTAGCCATACTACTTCAAAATTAAAGCCATATCATTAATATAGTATGTGTAATATATTACTAAGAACAAATATAAAATAAAGATAGATATGAGCTCTCCCCCCAAAAAACAAGCAGCTTTTAGATATGTTGCAATTTTTTTGACAAAAACTTTTCTGTCACCCATTGTGCCACCTTATTTAAGATTGTAGGGAAGGGCTGTGGCTGTGGCTGTGGCTCAGTGGTAGAGCGCTTGCCTAGCATGTGTGAAGCACTGAGTTCCATTCTCAGCACTGCATATAAATAAATGAATAAAATAAAGGTTCTACAATGTTATATATATATATATATATATATATATATATATATATATATATATAGGGAAGACTATTTTTCAAGGCTTTTCTCTTCTGTATTGACATAGATGCTAAAGATTTATTAAATAAAATTTATAACCAGTCAAAAGGGGTTCAATCTACCTCAGCAGTATAAGGAGGTACTCCATTTTAACACTATAAGCAAAGTAATTTAGAAACAACCAGTCTGCTTTTTGTTCTCTCTCTCTGCTTTCCAGAGTCCTTTTCTGTCTGTGAAGTCAACCTGCTCTGCTCAACTCAGCAGAACACCCATTCCTTTTCATAAAATGAGACATTGCCTGATTCATAAATCACAAATAAAAGCCAATTGGATCCATAACTAAATTTGTTGTAATGTTGTCTTTTGTCAAGATGCATTTACTTTGATGGTGTCTACATCTTAGTCTAAACTGAGAGCCAGCCAAGGAAGAGCAAGGTTTGCTAAGATGGGCTGCAGCAGGAAATGGGCTGAGTGTTCTAGAAGGCAGTGCTCAGTGAGGCACCTCTGACACGCTTTGCCTCTCCATGGTTCTACCCGAGGCTACCCCCGATCTCCCCTTTGGCTTTTTCTGAGTGCCCTTGCTACGTCAAAGGAGTACCCAAGCAGCTGCCACCAGGGAGTGGAGTAGCAGCAGCTGGGTCCTGGGCGGAAGTCCAACTGTTCTCAGCTGCCAATGCTCTGGCCCTGCCCAACCTCCAGGCCTACTAGGAAGCCAAGAGCCGCCCCTCACCCCCGCCAATGTCCTAGTGATGCCCTTGTGGTCTGGTCCCCAGGCGGAAGTACATTGCCAACTTTTTTTGCTGAAGCCAGTCTTGGGCCATAGGCTCCATGCTCCTCTTCTGTACTAAAAGGTGCGAACAGAGGAAATTTGGATAGAGAAAGTTGGCACTTCATTGCAAATCTGGCTCCCTCTAAAGAGATTTCTAGCTAGGGAATTCACTGCCTCTGTAGTGCTTTTAGAAAACAGTTCCTAGCTTGTCAGAGGAAGAGAAACTTTTGTAGAAAATGCCTGTCATTCATGTTCCTGGCAGATCTGCAAGTATTTTTGCAGCACAAATGTAGCTCTGATTGCTCACTCTACAAACGCAGATGGAACCTTTGTCAGGACAGTGGCTGTTGTGTGTGCCAGACAAACATGACAAAGGGTTCAGACAAAGAGCCTTCTGAACAGCAGCAGGGATGGACATGCACTCTCTACAAACTCCCCTGATCCTACCGCAGCAATGCACTCCCACCTTCAGGACTAAAGGCTCTCAGGATCTGAAGGGATCTGTGAGACATTAAGCTAAATTGATCCCAAACGTTATAGGTTAAATCACGTTGCCTCAAAGAGACATGTTGATGCCCTAACCCCTGGCATCTTACACTGTGGTATTATATTTGGAAATAAGTTTGTGGACATGTAATCAGGTAAGATGAGATCAATGCTAGAGTAAAGTGGGCCATTGATTTGATGTTCCTGGTATCCTTAGAAGAGAAGAAAATGACGTAGGAAGAGACAGACACCCAAAAGGAGAAGATGGCCATGTATCAGGTGTAACCAGAGATTGGAGTGATGCATCTACAAACCAAAGAATGCTCTGGAGTGACCCAATAGAAAGCTAGAAAGAGGCAAAGAAGGGTTATGATCTAGAACCTCAGGGAGAGCACACCTCAATCTCAATTTTCTGGATTACAAAACTCTGAGAGAATAAATGCTTGCTGTATGAAGCCACCCGAGTGTGTGGTACTTTGTTATGGCAGCTCTAGAAAACAAATATACTAACCAATGATGGCTTGATAATTGCCACTGTGAGCTGCTGAAGAGTTCAGAGATAAACTAGAAGCAATCCCATCCAAACTCACTGTTAGGAGCACCAAGCAGAGCATGAGCCACACAAAAATGTTTTTATTGCTTTTTAGCTGAGGCTGCTTCTCCTCCACTGGTTCTCAGGGGAGTTGTAACCTTCTTTCATATTCAACAAACCTGAAGTGCCATCGTTGGCCACCTTGTTCAATAATAAATGTGCCAACTCTTTCAGTCTTTGCCCTGTGACCTACACTTGTTAGAAAATAATCCTTGGGAGGAAAGACTCGTAATCTCTATTTGGCTTAAATAGAAAAAGTCCTAATCATTCCAGAAGGAAAAACCTAGTAAGACCTGGGAAATTTGTCACAGGACTCTCAGGTTTGATTCACCCACTTCTGATTAGCAGTTGATGATGTAGATAACCTTAGTTTTTAGCCACAGCAGTGAATGACTGGAAAGTTCTTGAGTTACCTATAAAGACAGTTAATTTCACATCATTTTGGAGATGAAATGGAGGAGAACATTGGCTGGAGAGGGTGGCAGGACGGAGACTGTGTAATCCAGGTTTGATGACATCTCTGCTGGAGTCAGGGTGGGATGGCAAAGGTTAAAGAGAGAAAATAGAACTAACTTAACATAAGGAGGAGAAGAGAGGTTCTAAGGACTGTGGCAGAATTCTGGAAAGGAACTGGTAACAGCACTTGCCATGTTTCATCCACAGAAGAGAGCGTTTGTTCAGTTGATTTTAAAACATAGATATCCAGAAACATTCCAGGTACATTACAAAACTACATGCTATTAAAGAGGACAATTAAAAGTTAAAGAACACAAAAGAGATTATATAAAGGAGATAGAGAGGCAGATGTTTCCAAGCTTCTGCATAAAGGAAACATGAATGATTAGAAGACAACACACACACACACAAACATACACACACACACGAAATAATCTACTTCAGTTTTCATTGTAGGCAAATACAAATTCATCTAAGGACAAACTTTTTCTTAGAAGTAAGCTAGACAATTTTTTTATGTCATTAATCTATAAAATTTCTTCTTGTGATGAGAAAATGACTTGATATACATACATATCATCTTCTAGGTAACTGTGTATATTTTTATCTGTGTGTATATATACATACACATATACTTAGAATATAAAATTTCTCCAGATCTTGAGCTGGAATAAGACACAGTTCAAATCTGTGAATGGATTCCCTGATTTCTGTGACTACGCTCTTATCCTCAAGAAATTCAAGGTATGTGATAAAGAGTCAGATTAAAACATCTGCATGGTTTTACATGCAATATATTTGCCCTTCCCCACTGTTAAGTCTTTGAGCCAGGGAATCAGCTATGGGTGATAATTGAAAGACAATCAGTTGCTTGGTCTTACACAGCAAGAAACAGAGATGATACTTTTAATCCTCAGGGGATGTAATTATCCCATAAAGTTCCCAGCTAGTAGAGAAGTCTCCTTGCTATTATTAGTTTTCTTTCAGTTTAGGATGTAAGTATATGCTGAAAGTTATTCATTGAAAATTGCTGGCTTCTCTATTAGTGTGTTGGAAATCCGAGCACCATGGTGGTTAATTTGGTCCTTGACATAGGTGAAGCCTCACGTGGCTCTCCCTAACTCAAAGCTCAATGCTGAATGAACCGCCATGTAGCCCCTAATTCTACTTTTGTGTATGTTTCCAGGAAACAGCAGAACTGTTCTGTTGGGCTGCTGAGATTTCTAAGTTTAAGACTTTGTTCCATTGTCTTTTTTCCTTCAAGAGATTTGAAGGTTCTTTGTGGCATTTATTTTTTATAGTCTCAACCATTGATATGAGTATGGCCCAATTATTGGGTTAAAAGAAAGCCCCCTCATCAAGGTGCCTGATTTCAGGTGTCCCCACTCCTCACCCCGACACTCTTCATGGAACATGTCATGTTTCCCAGAATCAACTGTGGTTGAGCAATGGGCAACATGACTGACCTGTAGATACAAAACAAAATCATGAATTAAGTAAAAGATAAGAATTTTATATGTAAATGAACTGTGCTCAGAAGTGTTAGGTCTCTTAATAGCTTTCTATGTACACACACACACACACACACATACACTTGCTAGAAATATAGCAAATTCTGCATTAATCACATGATGAACTAAAAAGTAATATGGGAAAAGACCTATTATAATATTCCGTGCATAGTGTCAATACTGTTGGACACCTTTGCAGCCCAGGCATTTAGACACTTCACAAGTTACCTATCATATCCTAAATACCTCTGCCAGGCACCTATGGTTCCCTTCACTTACCAATGAGGAAAGAGAAGCTATTTTCTTATTCTTTTTCTATTCTGCCAAGACTATTGACAGCACCTGGCTACATACTCAATTCTGTAATGCATAAACCTTGACCAACAAATTAACAATATTCACTTGACTCACTTCAGAATTAACCATAGCATGATCATTATTAGTGCTTTGCTCTTTGCACAAGTCAAATGAGTCAGGCTACACCACAAGCTAAGCCAGGGCTTTCCTGAAGAGTCTTCAGACTCTTGTGCCTGCTTCCTTCCCTTCTTCTTTTCATCCCCAGAGCATGGCAGCCTCAGCGCTTGCTCTACTACTCATCCCTCTGTTTTTTCTGGCATTTGTAAATGAGAATATGGATACCGCAGAATGCTCAGCTTTGGAAAACCCTTCCCTTTGATCTTCCCTGTAATTAGCTCTTGGTGTAATTGAAAAATTGAAATTTCTCAGTGGCTGGTGTGGTGACCGGGAGGAAAACCAGTAGCCAAGTTGACCTACAGCATCAGAGGTAAACTCTGCTTCTTTTTTGGTGGCTTCTTAAGACTGTTGAGAGGACTGCCCTCGAGTCCTGGAATATTTAGAAATTCACCTACATGAAATTATTACCCTCTCACATTCACAAACACCTATTGCTCTCCTGAGAACTCCCATATTACCATGCCATAACCTCTGTTTTCTCCTTCCTTCCTTCCTTCCTTCCTCTCTCTCTTTCATTCCCTCCTGTTTTATCCTTCTCCTTCCTTCCTTCTTCCTTTTTCTTTTTTAAACTAACCTCAGGTGCAGATGATTATTTTAATCATACATCTCAGTTTATGATACACTGGAATTATGAATCCACACAGTGACACCTTATCTTTTATACATGTAATTTATCCTGATCCCACTCTAACTCCTTCCTCCACAGACACCCCTCCCTTCTATGGTTCTATATTTTCATGTTTGTGGTGGGCACTACTCCTGCTCTCCTTACACAGTAATAAAATTTATAGCTAAATACCAGGCATGACAACTTGGGGACATAAACAAAAGTAATGTGTGAAACTTCTAGATTCTACCTTTACAGAGCAGAAAAGTGTGAAAACTGACCTTTGTTTTTTTTCTGTTTCCCGCTGGCTGGGTTTTGATCATGGTGGTAGAATATTAGGCAGTCATGATAAAAGCCATGAGTTATGGGTGGCAAAGGAAAATAATAAATGCAGCCTGGGTCCTTGATGATTTTGAAATACCATATGTTCATGAATTGCCTACCTGAATTTGTACAGGAGAAAAAAAAAGCCACTCTATTCAATTTAACCCATTACTATCTTCAGTATTTCTTTTATAGCTTTTTTAGACTTGCAAAATATGTAGGGCATTTTTTATGTCTACACGTGTTTCAAATTCTAAATGGTATTATTCAGTTTCTTAGATTTTTCAGTCAGCATTATTTGAAAAAACAATCTGTCCTTGATGCAATGAGCTAGTTGTTGCTTCTAAGTAGATTATTATGTGCATATACCATACTCTTCTTAGACATTTATCTAGTGCCAGACATGTGTCAACTATAACTTCTCACTATCATAAATAACTCTGATGGTATCCTTAGTGATATGCCTTATTGACCTTAAAATAGTTTCTTTTTTTGGATATACGAATGAGAGAACAATTGTTTATTATCGCCAGCTAGCTAGGCTGGGGACCTATGCTGGGTTCACAAAATCTGGCTACATCAATTACTGAGAAAATGGCGAAGAAAGCACACAAGCACACAAAAATCAAAAATCCTTTTGAAAGGATTTTGAAATTCCTTTCAAAATCTGGGACAGCTCTTGACCTTAGGGATCTATTGGAAAGAGAGAACTTGCACCTGGATTCTTTATTCTTATAGGGGGACACCCAAAGGGAGGCTCGATGGAATGTTCTTTCTAAATAAGGCCAGTGGTCATGTTTCAGGGGGTTGAGTCTAGCTTCCTGATGTCTTGCGGTCAGCAGATTGACTGACATCTTGGAAGACACACCCATCTCAGGTGCTGTGTGGGATCCAAGGCAGAGTGAGAGGGAAGTGCCCACGTGTGTTGCATGGCCCAAAGAGCACAGAACACCAGGCCAGTCCTCCCAGATGCTCAAGTGCTCATAGCTCACACACACCGCCCATGGCTGGCCCGCGACAGTTTATCAGAATATTCTCATGTTAAAGTCCAGTAAGTGTTGTCAAGCTGCTCTCCAGAATGACTGTACCAGTCTACACTCCCATTAGCACTGGAGGGTTCCTATTTCCCCACATCTCTGCCAATGCTCTCCATCAAGTAGTTTTCTAATTTTTGCCTCTCTCAAGTGACTTGTTTTCATCTGCTGTTCTGTGATAGTGTTTGTGTGACTGTTCAAATACTTGTTAGCCATTTGGGCTTTTCCTTCTGCAAATTGCTTCTTCCTACTCTTTTCCCATGTTCTGATATACTCTTGATATTAATCCATGTTCATTTTAATTGATTTCTATTCCTGATCTTTCAAGGCAGAGCTCTTTTCCATTTTATTCATTGAGATGCAGTAGACATTTGATATCATTTCTCACATTTTTCTGAAATCCACATCCAATTCCTACATGAGTATCCCACCTCAATCCAAGCCTACTCTTGTCCCTGATGTTCCCAGTATCATTGAACTGCCTAGTGTCTTCAGCTTGCAACCTCTGCACTGGTCGGTCAGTCAACAATCTTCTCTTCCAATTCTCTCCATATTTAAGTCCCCAAGTCTGAATGTGATTATAAGATGCAAATCTTGTCTTTTTTCCTGCAAACTCCTTTGCTTCTTCTGCAACTGAGGAGCAGAAGTCAGCAAGATGGAATTTGAATTTTGCATCTGGAGGTTAACATTTTAAGGCTTCAACATTTGAAATTGAAAACTTCCATGGGAATTTAGATGAGAAACTTAAGATCTGATTCTAAAAAGTCTGACTCTTCAGAGTACCTGGAAATTTACAGAGATTTTCTTTTTCTTTGTTAGCCAACAGGTTTCCATTAGTTATACCATTTATTTTTAGCTAAGATTTTCTTTAGAAAGAGTCCTGGGACAGTGGCTTGGAAGGTTGAAGTAAGAGGATCACAGGTTCAAAGCCAGCCTCAGCGACTTAGCAAGATCTTAAGCACTTACAAGAACCTGTCTTAAAATAAAAAAAATTAAAAAAGGACTAGGGGATGTGGCTCAGTGGTTAAGCATCCCGGGTTCAATCCCTGGTGCCAAAAATACTACCTAAGTAAATAAGAAAGAAAGAAAGGGTCCTGGGATAATCTCAATGCCTGAAAATTCGTGTAAAAATATTCATATAGCTAAACAGAAAAATCTTTAAGAGTTTTTCTTGAAGCTAGGGAGGGAATAAAGATGGTTTAAGTGTTGGGGCAGGAAGAAGAAGATTATATCACTTCTGGGGTCCCTGGGTTGACTAAGCCTAGAAAGGAGGGGACTCTTCATGATGTCACAGTCATTCCTGATTCTAATCATGGTTCACTGCTTAAGCCATTCTTAGTCTGTTTGACCTTTTATTCTTTTGTGAGTCCTACTTTGGAAACCCCAACCCTGGACTAATCCGACAATCCTCCTTCTCTGCTCCAATAATGAAGGGTTCCTGCAAAGGTCATAGCATGGTGCTGAATGAGGCCCTTGACAAATCCATGGCTGGGCTTTCAACACTGTCTGGCAACTTTCCCATGGTCTGTAGATAGTGCCCAACCACCAGAGTCGCTGTTTCAGACTTCCTCTCTCCCCCTTACGTGGTTTCTTCAAGTTCACATGATCCTTTACTCTGAGTACATCGGAACTTTCTGGTTGACAAATGGTGAGGGACAGGATAACTCTGGTGTCCTTTTGCTTCAACTGATTTGCAGCTCATCCGTCCTTCCTACATTCTCCATAGCAGTGTCTACTGTCTTCTGCTATTTGCTTCTATTCAGTGGCCTTGTCTAAGAAATATTTTGTAACCCTTTTTTCTTTTACTATTGAGACATGAATGTAACTTACTGCTATGGTTTGAATGTGTCCCCCAAGGCTCCTGTGTTGGAAACTTGAAACTTAATATTCAGTGCAGCAGTTGAGAGGCGGGGGTCCTTAAGCTGTGGTTGTTAATGTCATTATCCTAGGAATGGGTTAGCGACTGTGGGAGTGAATTCCTGATGAAGGATGAGTTCAGCAACCACCACCCCCATCCCACCCACATATACAGTGTGTATTTCCTTAGCCTTCCTGTATGGGACAACATGGCAAGAAGCCCTCTCCAGATGTGAGGCCCTCCACTTTGGATTTCTATAACTGTAAGAAATAAGCTTATTCTATTATTTAGAAATTAGTCCTTTTGTTTCTCATAAATATCCTTATGGTATTTTGTTAAAGCAACACAAAATAGACTAAGATATGGATCTAGACACATAATTATTTCTTAATTTAGTGATGTAATTACACAATAAGTGGAAAATTTAAGTAAATTAACCTATACTACAATATGTAAATCCTCAGGTACAACTACAACATAATAGGTAGACAAATATGGGCACCTAACCTAGACTTGCTGTGTGATAGTTATAAGTATGTAGGCTAGTACAGGTGCTCAGTATTGGAACTCAAACAGCAGGAGAAAATGCCATCTGAAATCCTGAAACGCCCACAAAACACTGTACAATCTCTCCTTGATTTATATATACACTGGTTGTGCCTTTGGAAAATTGAGTCTATATGAAAGCTGTATAAAAACTACTTTTTGTTTATATGAGAAACAGCTAGGTTTTAGGCTCTGGTAATTCTATGTAGGTATTTCCCATCTCTACTCCTTGGTGGGTCACTTGAAAGATGATAGGGATATGGAGCCATTCCTCATTATGCCGCCCACTACACGGTAAAAAACATTCCTGGCCGCTGCCCACTCGGGGCCTTGATGCTCCTAAACCACTCTGAGAACTGTCCCACACATTTCCATAATGCTTCCTGGGAGAGTGACACCCTTGAGTACAGAACTGCTTGTCTCTGTTCTGGAACTCTCTTCAGTGACTTGGTTTCTTCAGTTACCCCGTCATTTCAACCTTACCTTGCCTACTTGCTATTTGTCCTCGATTCTGTCACCCTTTTACCTGACTCCAGATCCTCCTCTAGCTAATTCACCATCCCCCTCCCTCCTCTTTAGAGCTAAACAGCAGAGCAATCCCCCCTGGCTGTGTGTTCTTCTTGCCTTCTGTTCATTCTCTAATCTTTCTTTAGTCTCTACCCTGCTAACGAAATCGTTCATAACTAGATTCCATGTGGCCTCATAGTTCCTGGTTTTTCTTCTTTCAGACTTGCTCTTTGGGGTTTTATATTCATACATAGTTCTTTGTTTGTCCATCCTGTAAGTGAACAGCTCCCTCAGGGTCCCTTTTCTCAGCAGGTGCCACCATCATCCACCCATTGTCTGGGCAGAAACTAGGGGGCCCTCCTAACGCTCATTCCCCAGCACTCGGCCAGATGCAGAGTTCTATTGCTTTTCCTTTCTTAGCGTCTCTTCAATATCTTGTCTTTCTCCATCTCTGCTAGGCCTATATCTCTCACCTGGATTAGTATAAAAACTTCTTTTCTGCCCTCTCCATACTTACTATGTATTGACCCTTGCCCTTGCTTTTGAAAAAAACTTTAAATAGCTATTGGAAAGTTAATGACAAAATCTAAACTTTTAAGCACACCAGAAAAAAAGGCTTTTCTGAGACACTTGCTCAGTTTTGCTGTTCACCATGTACTTCCCTGCGAATTTGCTCAGCCATAATCAATTACTGATTGTCTCTCTGTTTCACCAGGCTTTAAAATGCTCTTTGGTATTTTCACATGCTATTTTTCTTGGATTGCCACCTCACCTTGCTTCTGCTTCTTAATTCAAAAGTCAAGAAACAGTTTAAATAGACACCTCTTCCTCCAAAGAGAATTCTTTGGGCCACCTGGCCTAGGTCAGGTGACCCTTCTTTGGTTTTACCGGCCTCTGCCAGAGCACTTAGCATATAACCATTAAAACTACTGTAAAATGCAATATCACTTTTAGCATGAGACAATCTTTTACTTTTTAATTGTTTAATCAATAAAGATTATATCAGTACCTGGAAAAAAAGATATGGAAAGAGTCAGCCAACACATGCTAGTAAACCCATTGGGCAGAAGATAATGGGGGGGGGGCTTCAAAAGGACAGTCAGTATAGGTAATGAATGATCAGTGGGATTGGGAAGATGGGGGCTGGTTCCAAAGGAAAGGAATTAAAATGTTAATACCTTCAGGACACTTCCCCCTTCTCCTCCCCTGTTGCCAAGGTTACCTGTCTCTAGGGGATTATTCCTCCCAGCCAGAAGTTGATGAGTAGCTCCTGAGTGACTCCCTTCTTGCCTATACCACTGGGTGGCTTCCCTCCACCTTTTGGGTCACATAAGCAGATGGGGGGAGGAAAGAGCATAAGAACAAAAGAAATCTAAAATGTATAAAAGGGGCAGAACACCTCCACTTCCTTGGACACCCAGCTGTGGGGCCCCTTCTCTTTGGATAAGTCTATCTCTGTTTTATCCTTTAAATAAAACTTGCTTTCTATGATCGCCTCAGTGTTTCTTTGTGTTCAATCTTCAACACTGGGGAAAGGGAACTTGCCCTTGATTCTCAGCACCAGTATCAACAGAATGTCAGGAAACACCTCCTCCGACAGAGCTGACTTTTGCACTAGGTTGCAGCCTGGAGCTACAGGAGAAGGAAGATGTTAGAGCCTAGAGAAGAGGGATTCACCGAGCAAAGGGGACATATTTTCACAGGAGCAAGGACCTTGTTTTTTCATCTTAGTATTTTCAAAATGCCATCACAGTATTTTCAATAGGTAAAATAATGTCAGATATGTTGTTAAGCACTCAACAAACATTTGATAAATTACTAAATCAATCCTTCATTGATAGCACAAAGTTTTACAGTGCTTAGCTGTGAGTGTGGTACTCTGTCTTTTTTCTCCTGCCTTTCTATGCTTTTTTTTTGGCTCTGGACAAACTTTCCACAAGGAGCATGTGTTCTTTTGTAATTCCTTTTGTAATCAGAAGAGTTTCCTGAAAACAAATGGGAGTGAGTGTGTAGTATAGTCAGATGGCAGTGTGGGTGGTAGGCGTGTGATATACTTTTCTGTAGGACAAAACTTCTACGCATTCATTGTTTCTTCATGCCTCCCTTTATGTAAAGGAGTGTATCTTATACAGAGCAGTTAGGAAAGGCCATCATAAAGCCCTAAGTGTGACCTGTTGTATCTCTTTCCTTCAGTTTCTTTCTCTCCTTTGCTCTCTGAATTACTCTGTCTCTCTGCTACATAAAACAAATAATTATATTGGCTTCATAAGAAGAGGTTCAGAGTCAGAAAAATGATAGGAGATTCCCATGCATTTGCAAAGCTGTGCGGGAATCATTTCTATTCAAGTCAAATGAAAAGTTACTTAAATTCAAACCCTATCATGAGTAGTGCATTGGGGTGGAATTTTTAGGACATTCCTAGTGTGTATCAATGAAATGCTCCCATGAGTCCCTACACAGCCTGAGAAACCCCCAGTGCAGTAGCACAGAAGTAGGCTTAAAAGACACTGGTTCTGAGGATGACATTGCTTTCCCTCCTCTCCCCTGAGCTCCAACATCATCAAACACTTCACACAATTGCCAATAAGGAAACAATCAAAGATAACTAATTCTAAACAAGAACAAATGGAGCTGCAAATGAAAGGGTATGGGTAAGAGAGGAAAATAGATGCTTTCAGCTAGTATTTGAGAGGAAACAGATGATGAGAAAATGAGAGAGAGAGAGAGAGAGAGAGAGAGAGAGAGAGAGAGAGAGAGAGAGAGAGAGAGAGAGAGAATATGAATCCTAAGGGAAAACTCTCAGAGATAAGTGTTCCTGAACACTTAACCACGGAGCCACATCCCCAGCCCTTTTGTAATTTTTTTCATTTTCTGAGACAAGTCTTGCTAAGTTACTGAGGCTGGTAACTCCTGCCTCAGCCTCCCAAATTGGTGGGAATTAGAGACATGTTCCACCACACCTGGCTTTCCATTAACTTTTGACATCTTCCCTTGATTCCTTACTTTCTTTAAGTTTAACCAGTTCTAAATATTACAGAATTCATAGTTTTAAAATTATCTACTCATTTAGGCAAATGGCTAATTGTTTCATCTAACCTTGGGTTGTTTCATTTTTTTTTTTTTTTAGACTTTTAAGATGTGTTCTAATTAGTCATACATGACACTAAATGCATTTTGATACATCATACATAGATGGAGCATAATTTCTCATTCTTCTGATTGTACATGATGTAGAATCCCACCAGTCATATAGTTATATATGTACACAGGGTAATAATGTCTGATTCAGGAAGGAGAGACTTGGATTTTGATCTTCACACAGTCCCTTCAAAACTCCAGGGGTTCTTTCACTGGGTGGGCTTTATAGAAAGTAAGCTAATATGCAAAAGCTTTCAGCAGCCCTCATTAGGCCCATCTCTCTTTCTGAGACAATATCACACATTGTTGAAACAAGAAACATGGGGTTATTGAACTGTTACATATTCAGCAGAGTTTGTATGTGGCCCACAAAGCCTAAAATGGCACTGTCTGTCCTTTAAGGGAAAAGTTTTCTATCCCTGAGCTTCATCTTTCATGAAGTCACCTCCTTCACTCCTGATAATAGTAATGCATCTTTTTTTCTTTTTCCCTGCTTAGTCTGGTTAGAGGTTTATCAGTTTTATTGATCTACTCAACTCAGTATTGAGCTTTGGGCTTCACTGTATTTTTCTATTATTTTTCGATTTCTATTTAATTGATTTCTATACTGATCTTTACTTTTTCCTTTCTTTGACTTTTCTGTATTTCACTTCCTCTTCTGTTTATAATTTTTTTTTTAAAAATTATGTTTATTTTATTCATTCAACAAATATGGAAATTAATGCTTTAAAAATGTTTTGAAGTAGGGGGTCAGCAGGCTAAAGTACAACCACAAATTGGAGCCAAATGCTGAGCCAAGACCAAAATCTAGAACATTCCTGAGACTAGGTTTTTGCCCATCAGATGGGCACAGTAGTCTAGCAAAAGGAAGATCCTTCTGTATTCAGAAGTACTTCTCTCTCTGACTCTGGCTTAATTGATGAAGCACACAGATTGCTTCTTTTTCTTAAGATGCGTTTAAGTTCCCATGGAACAGGCTGATAGGCCCGCTTACAGGCTGTGACTTATCCCTGAGTCTTTAAATACCTCTTAGCCTACTGCTATACATGTACACACATATAGACTATTTTTGAGTACCTATTGTATTTATATTTATTTTATTCATTCAACAAATATGGAAATTTATATGGAAATTTGTCACTATGTATGCTAAGTAAATTTTAAAGAAGAGAGTACACCACAAATATATATATATATATATATATATATATATATATATACATATATATACATATATATGCACATATATATGTAATTCATATTTTTTATAATTTTCCACAAAATTACAGTAAAATAATTTTATTTAAAAGCATAAACCATAAGGCAAAGGAACTTGGAAAGGAAATGACACAATGACATTTTAGAAGCTGGAAGTAGACAGATGGTAATTAATTTGGGAGCAGATTGAGCAGAAACCTGAACTCAGGGTAAGGGAAGTCCATCAGTAAGCTAATTTATGCAGCAGGATCCCATAAAAGCTGAGAAACTGGAGGATCCAGGGCCCTATGGAAGTGGACACACTAATGGATTCCAAAAACAGAAAGATCTGTTAAAAATATGTACATGAAGCAGTGAAAATCGTATCTCCCTCATGTAGCCAGATACCTACCTTTTATTCATGCTAGTTCTAAAACTTTACCCACTAATTTCATTTTTCTTCTCAGGGAGGTGAGGGGGCAATCCCAGAGTCAGTGTATTTAAGGTGGGACAGATGCCAAATGCCATCATTTTTTTCAGTCTAAAATCATTTGGGGATTTAATATATATATATATATATATATATATATATATATATATATATATATATATATATATATATATTAGTTGTGGGTAGACACACAATATCTTTATTTCATTTTTACTTGGTGCTGAGGATCAAACCCGGGGCCTCATGCATGCTAGGTGAGCACTCTACCACTGAGCCACAACCCCATCCCACTTGGGAATTTTTTCTATTTTTGCGATACTGGAGAATTTTACAGATACACTTATTTTTTCAATTTTATTTATTTATTTATTTATTTATTTTGGTACTGGGGATTGAACTCAGGGCCACTTGATCACTGAGCTACGGTCCCAGTTCTATTTTGTATTTTATTTAGAGACAGGGTCTCACTGCTGTGTTGCTTAATGCCTCACTTTTGCTGAGGCTGGCCTTGAATTTGGGGTCCTCCTGTCTCAGCCTTCTGAGCCATGGGATTACAGGCACGCATAACCCATGCTGGTTTTTCAATTATTTTTAAAAGAGATAATCTCTACTGATCTGCATCTCCACAGAGATGTAGATTTTTGCTGTTTTTTGTGTTAAAGTATTAACTCTGCGTGAGTTTGATAATAATGTATTGGTGAAGTTTCAAAATAAAATAAAATACAACTTTACCCTCTAGAGAGATTGATTACAAAGAAATTCTGTACTCAGAGATGGTGGTCACTGCTGAAAAAAAGAGGTACAATATTAGAACTGGAGAACTTAAGTGAAAATATATATTTTAAACTGAGAAAACGCATCTCTTTCCCATATTCAGCTGATAGGAAAAATAGTAGTAGTAAAGACATTGGAGATAATCCCAATGGCTGGGAGGCAGGAGGATCTGAAGTTCAAAGCCAGCCTCAGCAAAAGCAACGTGCTAAGCAACTCAGTGAGACCTTGTCTCTAAATAAAATACAAAATAGGGCTGGGGGTGTGGCTCAGTGGTCAAGTGCCCCTGAGTTCAATCCCTGGTACCACTCCCTCCAAAAAAAAAAAAAAGACATTGGAGGAAAATCAACAATTCATAAAATCCACAATAGAAATACGTAAAAATAGCAACTGGTTTTAGATGTCCCCCAGTGAAATGGCCAAGAAAGAATGCCTCCAGCAACCCTAAGCAAGCCCTGTGCACACACACTGACCACTAAGGATCATCAGACAACATGGGCAAAACCTCTAACATAAAAAAGACCAATCAACCAACAAAAAAACAAGAAATGAACAAAAAAAAAATCAGGAACTATAAAGTGATCTAAAGGTCTGACATAAGTTCTAATAAGTATCAGAAGATATTACATCTATAGCATAGATGATCATGAGCTATGTATGAATCTGACTTTTTAAACATGTGTCTGTATTCCTTCTACAAAAAATTAAAGATAATAAATAAAGCAATTATGTGAAATAGGTCTTGTAAGGAAAAAGTTGAAGAATAATCCCAACCAGGATGATATATCTGAAGCCGGGTGTGTCTCACTTCAGGCCAAAGATACCTGGTTTTCTCCCTGAGTCCAAGGGCCACCATGGACCCTAGATGCTTAGAACAAGATCTTGGACTATTGTGAAAAAGTGTCTCTGCATTTCTGTTCCCTAGGTTACTGCCACTATTCATTCACAAACACAACAGATGGTTGGCAGAAGTGTTTCTGGCTGGAGTTGTACTTTAAAGAAGTTCAGCTCTTTTGTAAGTGAGAGGGCAATCTCATGTGCATTCCTTTTGAATGTTACTGCTCAATTCAGAGGGAGGCCTCGGAATGATTTTGGCAGGAACACTAGGTCCTTATACCAAGAGACCTGTACCCACAAGTACTCTTGAGGTCTGTGTTGGTGGAAGAAACACTTTTATTTCTCTTATTAAAAGAAAAACGGCTCACATGGGTCATGGTGCTGACCTTCACAAAATAAGAGAAAGGGATGAAATTACAATATGCTGTTGGGCATTTTTCTTTTCTCTCTTGTGCTGAATAACCCCAAGACTAGAGAGGAGGAGAGAACACACCACATCCTCAACAGGACACCTTGCCTTCTTGGCAAGGCCAGTCTGTTTTCAATGCAGCACATGTATAAATTATAGAAAAATGGAAAATGCCACAGAAGCCAAAGCTGGTTCTCTTCTTCCTCATACTCATTATAAGTTCTAGGGCTGGCAAACACCATGGTATATTCTAATAAGCCACACTCAGTCCTTGGTTAAAACAACAACATAGTGGTTATTTTAGAATCATTTCATGAGTGCTGAATACATTTGATCTTCACCAACTTAATGAAAAGGAATGAATCTATCGGCTACAGAAAGGCGTCTGCAAGCATTTGACAACAACCAGGATTACACAGGGGGAAATGATGGGATTTTGTGTTCGCCCTTATTCAATCAGCCTCAGATATGGAGATCAAAATTATTCTCTCTCACACACATGTTTATTTTTTTTTATTGGTTGTTCAAAACATTATAAAGCTCTTGACATATCATATTTCATACATTAGATTCAAGTTGGTTATGAACTCCCAATTTTACCCCAAATACAGATTGCAGAATCACATCGGTTACACATCCACATTTTTACATAATGCCATATTAGTAACTGTTGTATTCTGCTACCTTTCCTATCCTCTACCATCCCCCCTCCCTCCCCTCCCATCTTCTCTCTCTACCCCATCCACTGTAATTCATATCTCTCCTTGTTTATTTTCCCATTCCCCTCACAACCTCTTATATGTAATTTTGTATAACAATGAGGGTCTCCCTCCATTACCATGCAATTTCCCTTTTCTCTCCCTTTCCATCCCACCTCATGTATCTGTTTAATGTTAATCTTTTCTTCCTGTTCTTCCTCCCTGCTCTGTTCTTAGTTGCTCTCATTATATCAAAGAAGACATTTGGTATTTGTTTTTTAGGGATTGGCTAGCTTCACTAAGCATAATCTGCTCTAGTGCCATCCATTTCCCTGCAAATTCTATGATTTTGTCATTTTTTAGTGCTGCGTAATACTCCATGGTGTATAAATGCCACATTTTTTTTATCCATTCATCTATTGAAGGGCATCTGGGTTGGTTCCACAGTCTAGCAATTGTGAATTGTGCTGCTATGAACATCGATGTAGCAGTATCCCTGTAGTACGCTCTTTTAAGGTCTTCAGGGAAAAGTCCAAGAAGGGCAATAGCTGGGTCAAATGGTGGTTCCATTCCCAGCTTTCCCAAGAGTCTCCATACTGTTTTCCAGATTGGCCGCACCAGTTTGCAGTCCCACCAGCAATGTACAAGAGTACACTTTTCCCCACATCCTCTCCAGCACTTGTTGTTGTTTGACTTCATAATGGCTGCCAATCTTACTGGAGTGAGATGGTATCTTAGGGTGGTTTTGATTTGCATTTCTCTGACTGCTAGAGATGGTGAGCATTTTTTCATGTACTTGTTGATTGATTGTATGTCCTCCTCTGAGAAGTGTCTGTTCAGGTCTTTGGCCCATTTGTTGATTGGGTTATTTGTTTTCTTATTGTTTAATTTTTTGAGTTCTTTGTATACTCTGGATATTAGGGCTCTATCTGAAGTGTGAGGAGTAAAAATTTGTTCCCATGAAGTAGGCTCCCTATTTACCTCTTTTATTGTTTCTCTTGCTGAGAGAAAACTTTTCAGTTTAAGTAAGTCCCATTTGTTGATTTTTGTTATCAACTTTTGTGCTATGGGTGTCCTATTAAGGAATTTGGAGCCCGACCCTACAATATGTAGATCGGAGCCAACTTTTTCTTCTATCAGACGCAGAGTCTCTGATTTGATATCTAGCTCCTTGATCCACTTTGAGTTAACTTTTGTGCATGGCGAGAGGAGGGGATTCAGTTTCATTTTGTTGCATATGGATTTCCAGTTTTCCCAGCACCATTTGTTGAAGATGCTATCCTCCCTCCATTGCATGCGTTTAGCTCCTTTATCAAATATAAGATAGTTGTAGCTTTGTGGATTAGTCTCTGTGTCCTCTATTCTGTACCATTGGTCCACCCTCCTGTTTTGGTACCAGTACCATGCTGTTTTTGTTACTATTGCTCTGTAATATAGTTTTAAGTCTGGTATCGCTATACCGCCTGATTCGCACTTCCTGCTTAGAATTGCTTTTGCTATTCTGGGTCTTTTATTTTTCCATATGAATTTCATGATTGCTTTATCCATTTCTACAAGAAATGCCGTTGGGATCACACACATGTTTATGCTCGAGGTTCAATCTAATGTCAGCCAACATAAGTTGGAATCCTTGCTGTGCCTCTCACTAAGGCCACAGATGAGTTTGTTTGTTTTTAGTTTCTCTTCACTTGAGGTTTCCAATTCATTGAGTGAAAAGGCCTATCAAGTAAGTTTGTAGTTACAACTAGTGATAATAAATGTAAAGTGTTTTGTCCAACATGTTAGGCACTCAAATACTGATCATTAAAGCAGAGGGAGACCTGGTGGTGTAGCTCAGGATACACCATGTACTTAGCATGTGCAAGGCCCTGGGTTTGATCCCCAGTGCCCCAGAGAGATTTGATTTGATGTTTTTTTCTCTTGCAGTACTGACAACTGAACCCAGGGGTTGCTCTTCTACTAAGCCCCATCCCCAGCCATATATATATATATATATATATATATATATATATATTTTTTTTTTTTTTTTTTTTTTTTTTTTGAGACAGTGTCTCACTAAGTTGCCAAGGTTGGCCTTGAACTTGTGACCCTCCTTTCTCAGCCTCCTGAGTTCCCAGGAATACAGGTGCATTCCACCATGCCCAGTTGAGAGATTTAATTAAGAAGAAAAGGAAGGAAGGAAGGAAGGAAGGAAGGAAGGAAGGAAGGAAGGAAGGAAAGAAGGAAGGAAGAAGGAAGGAATGAATCCCCTAAATAATGTTTTGGACACTGATAAATGATATAAAATAAAGAGATTAAGCAACACTCAGTTTAAATATCTCCCTCCTTCCTAGAGGATGTAGGCTGCTTCAGAAATAAACTGGGTTATATACAAATATCAGAACTGACATTTTTAAAGGGCAAGGTTGAAATGAAGAAATGGAAGGTGTGAAGCAGCCTTAGTGCTCACACACTTTTCTCTGATACCCTCCTCTGTTGCTTTCCCTATTAAATTGAAAGCTCTTGAAAAGCCAGAATCAAGTCTGACTCCTTTGGGACACCTGGTACCATGCTCAGAAGGATAGGCAGTTGTCTCTACTGAGGTGTTTTCTTCAGCCTCTCTCAGTGGTGAGCAGAATTACAAAATTCATTGTCCTTTTCTTTTACCCAAGTCCTTCTAGGATGCATGAAAGTAAGGCAACAAGGCAGTATGAAAACAAGGAAAGATGCTGTGTTCATAAAATAGAAAAAACTGCTTGAAACAGCCAACTTTCCCATAGTGTGTGTGTGCTGGGAGGAAGCCTCCCACATCCTAGGGGCTCTGGGGTACTTCCCACTGTTCTCCTCTTTCATTGCAATACTGAGCATCACTATAATTCACCTGTGAACTACTCTGATGATCCAACATAGGATCCAAACCAGGGAAAGGAAGTCAATATTAGTCTGAAATTTTTGCAATAAATGGTTGCACAGAAATAAAAAAGTTACATATTGTTTTAGTTCACATTTTCATCACAGCAAACAAAAGACCTGACACAAACAATTTTAGAGGAGAAAAAGTTTAATCTGGGGCTCATGGTTTCAGAAGTCTCATTCCACAAACACTGGTTCAATTCTTAGGACTCGAGGTGAGGCAGAACATCATGAAAAGTGTGGTAGAGGAAAGAGGCTCAGGATATGATAGCTAGGAAGTAGAAAGAGACTAAAATCTGATGCTGCTTTGTCAGGACAGAGTGGTGGTAAGAAGCATTGAGGGGGACTCCAAGAGTCTATTATAATGGCCATGAATAAAATTTTCAGGAGGCGATGCCTCTTTTATTTCTCAACACCCACTCCCACATACCCTTCCTTTCCAGTTAAAAGGCCAGAGTCCCTTAACTTCTCCTCTCCCATGCTCTTTTCCAGCTACCTTTGATGTCTTAATGATCTCAAGTCATCCTAGGCCAACTCGTACCCATTCTTTATCAATTTCTTTCATTCATTCATTTTGGCAGTCACCCACCTGTTGGTCTCCTGTTTGATGATAACCCATTATGTGGCAGGCACAAGTAAGCCCTGGGAAAACAGAGAAGAGGAGCAACCCTGCCTATAATACTCAAAGTCCAATTTTAAATACTTAGTGTGCATGCGGAAATTTTGCATCTGCCATTAAGCATCTACAGGATGGTATTAGCTTAGAATCTCTAAAAAACAGAAGCTGAGGAGGTCATCAAAGTGATGATAGTCTTTATGAGAGGCAGGAATGGAGCTGGCCTTCTATGGACTAAGACCTCTGAAACTGTGAGCCCTTGAATGAATTTTCCCTCTTCTACAGTTGTTCCAGTTGGGTCCTTTAATCACAGCAGTGAAAAAGCTGACTACAACAGATAATTACTTTCCCCCCCAAAAAAAAAACTGAACGAGGAAAAACAATCCCATGAGATCTTGAATAGTACTTCTCAAACTCTGTGGCACAGAAAAATCACCTGGAACACTTATTCAAACCGAAGTTCTAAGATACAACTGCACATTCTTATTTCAAGGTCTGGGCTGGTGTTTGATAATTTGCTTTCCAATGAGATTCTAGCTTATGATGATGTCAGCTCAGAAGTACTGGTGTTAGAGGAAACGGAATAATCAAATACCAATAACTTGACTTACTTCCTTACTAACCAGGCAAAAAGGAGTACACTGCCTACAAAAATCTTACAATCTAATGGGAGTAACAGAAAGTAAACAAAAAAAAAAAAAAAAAAGAATTACAACATGTCATAGTTTGCATTTTAAATGCCCTACCCCCCAAAACTCCTGTGGTGTCGGCTTGGTCCCCAGATGATGACACTATTGGGAGTGGGTAGAAACTTTAAGGGTACAGCCTGGTTGGAGGATATATGTTATTGGGGGTGTGCCCTAAAATTGGGCTTTGATACCCACATATGTTGGGAGCCCATCCCTTTCCTTTGTTTGCTCCCTGGGTGCCATGAGATAAACAGCTTCCCTCCATCATGTGTTTGCGCCATGATGTTTTTACCTCACCACAGTCCTAAAAGCAACCAAGTGAAGTGACCACGGATGGACACCTCTGAATTTATGAACCAAACTAAACCTTTTCTCCCTTGTTGATTTTTCTCCAGCATTTTCTTATGATGAAAATGCCAGTACAGGACTATGTACAAAATACTAATCGGAAAAACTTTGCAGAAAAAAGTATATTTACACTAGATATAGAGGGTGAACAGTTTTCCAAGTGGAGATGAACATATGTATGATGTAAAAGTGTCACTTAATAGAGGCACAGGGATATCTACCCACAGCTGATAGGAGGAGTAAAAGATGACTTAGTTCAATTAGACCCTTTAGGGCCCTGTGCTGTGCCTTATGTTAAGGATTAAGAACTTGATCCTGCAGGGAACAGAAGTATCTTTACTGATCTTGGATCCTGGGCAGGAGAAGGTCCACTTCTCCTCAGGTTATTTTTCTCACCCTTGTTTGATTTTTCAACTTTCCTAGTCCAACCATTATGTATTTTTCACTGATTCCAGCAATTAGTTTTAGAATAATAGTTTTCAAAAATATTCTTTGACTAGTGTGTCACCACCATGTAATACCAAATATGTCCTTAAAAATTAGAGGTGGCTGTTCCTAAGTATTCTGTGGTGGATAGCTGCCTGGCAAGTATTCTTGGCTCCCTCCCTCCCTCCTTGAACATGCCTTCTGCTGGGGGCGGGGAGGGGCCTTGCACCCATCCTCAGTCTGACATGCTGTGGCAGAGGTGGAGTGGCCTTGCTGTCTCTGTCTCTCACTGCCCAGAGGCTGTAAATGAACAGCCAGAAACAAAAACTAGTGCTAGGGAGAAAATGAGTAAAGTGTTAAGAAGCTCCAAGGTGAGAAACTGCTTGTTTTTCCAATTAGTGTTGCCTGATGTCCAGAGCAGTGCTTTGCATGGGCCAGTACTGAGTATTTGTTACTCTACACTTAGTCTTGCTTTTGGGATCAAAATAAGGAACACAGGAAAAGCAACTCTCAGAACTTTTCAGACAACTTGTTTGCATGATTCAGATCTTAAAGCCACATCTGTTGTCTCAGGATTTTAAGTATCCGGTGATGTGGAGAGAGGACTCTTCAATCCCTTTGCTAATGCAGACACCCTGCACGCTAAAATCTTCCTTGCTTCATATTGTGACCCTGCCAACCCGGCAGAAGCACATGTCTATCTCTTCACTTAACTTTCTTATCAGCTTGTTTTTCTTGTCTCTGACCTCAATTCTTTTTACTAATGGGGAATTCTAACCATATACTAAGGCTATGCAGATGTGGAGTGGGCAAGTTAAAAGAATATGAGCTAGTGTCTGTCATATAGCTTTGGATCATGAATACAATCTGAAACATCTGTAAGGAAGAATGGTTGAAGGAAATCAAAGGCATTCCAACAGTTTTACTCCTTGTTATGGGTCAACACAAATCGAATGCAGAGATGGCCATGTAAGTTCTGTCGAATTTGTAGTTCATAAAAGATCTGTCTCAGCATTTAGCCTGTGAATAATCTGAGTGAAGTCAATCTTTCTGGGCCTCATTTTAGCTAGCTATAAGACAGAGTGAATCATGTTGCCACTTGTAGACCATAGCAGGGTACTGAGATGGGAGTGGCAGGGATCCTATGTGAGTTTCATGTCATACAATTTTCAAGGCTATAACTTATTTGAAACAGGTAGGAGCTGAGAAAAGATGATTCGGAGGAGAATTGGAACAGAGAGATTTCAGGAGGGAGTGGCTCTCCCTCTGTCCCCATTCAGGACGTGCAGGAGGCTTGATGACTTCCACCTGGATATTAGTTTCTCAACTTCCCCCATCGCAGAATGAGGAGAATATTCAGTGAATATTCAGAACATTCAGTGAACACTGCAGGATCTAAAGGTTGCCAAACAGGGATGAAGGTTGATTGACTGAATTACTATTTTATACAACCTATTCCCATATCTTTTTCTTTTCTGTATGACAGAATTCTGCAGAGTGAAGAACAGAGGCAGACTGAAATCACAACTCCCCCATCCCACCCCCAGTCCAGTCCCATTGAAGAGCAAGGAAGGAGGGAGGAAAGTCCCCAGGCTAGGAGAAGGAGAGTGCTACAAGTCCCCTGTGGTGCTAGGATCAAACCCTCACATGCTGGGCCAGTGCCCTGGACCTCCTTTATGAGGGTACTAATCCCATTCACAAGGGCTCTGCCCTTACACTCTAATCATGTTCTGAGTGTCTTCTACCTCCCCATCCCATCACTTTGGACATTGGAATTTCAAAAAACAGATTTTGAGGAGGGCATAAACACACCACAGCAAGGCAGCAATAAGACATCCGAAGGGCAGGCTCTTTTTATGCACAAGTACTCTGGTGGACCTAAGGAACTAGGACCCCAAACCAGAGTTCCAGCCTCAGTGTATATACCTGGTAAGCCACATGGATAACAAGGAAGCCAAGAGCTGAGGGACTGTAAGGATCCAAAGCAGCTGGGGAAACACAAATGACATACGTTCCCTCCAATTAGACTGGAGATGAGAGCTTGGAGCAATTAGTTTTAGAACAACAGTTTTCAAAAATATGAATCAATGACAGAGATGGGAATTCCCAACAGTCTGACAGGATGGGGACACAGAAACCAAACTGATTGATCTAAAAGAAATCAAGCAGTATTTTCTATACACCCAAATTCATGGACTAAGATATCCATTACAGTGAGTTTGACATCAAGCATTTGGAGATCTCAGAAGGGCTGTGAGGAAGACATTTATGCAATCAGAAAGAGGGAAAGCACAAGTTATGGGATTGGTACTCCCCAGCAACAGGGCGAATGGGTTCTTTTTTTTCTGGGGGAGTGGGGCTTTCTGGGTTTGTTTGGAATGCTTTACTGTTGTGGGTTTAAAGCTGTGTCCTGGGGAAAGGTTTCTAGGTAAGAGATCTGAACTTGGGTAGGCTGAACACACTCACATTAACCATCTTTGAACTTGGACAGGTCAACACATCCACATTAGCCTCGATCAGCAAAGAGAACGAGTAGGGAAAAGAAAGGAGCTGTTTTTTTTTTATCTCTTTGTGTCACTTTATGGTGAAGGGCCATGAGGAAGGGAACTTGAGTTTAAGTTAAAAAAAAAATTCCCTGGAAGACATACTGGCCACCATTTGGCTTCAGTGACTGTCACCCTTTGCCATGGCAGGAGGAAATATTAAAGTGGTCACAGTAGATCATTCTGCTAAATTACCCTTATTCTGCTGGCGATGGTTTGAGCACTATCTGGGGAATAAATGTATGCGATCTTCACTTACATTCATCATGAGAAATGAATCCTTTTGACATTCACGAAAAATACAGACTGTGAGAAATAGGCAAACAGTTTTTCATTAGCAATGAGATAGAAAACTATAAACTCCTTTCATTCAGGATCTAACAGGCTCCAAAACAACCTGAACATTTTTACAATATCAAGTTAAAATCTCTAAGATCTCCAAATATCTTGATTATCAGGTTGCCTTGTAGCCTACCTAGCTGTGGGCTCTGTATTCACAATTCAATTAACCCAGATAGAAAAAAAAAATTGCATGTGTACAGAACATCTGTACTTTTTTTTGGTCACTATTCCCTAAATAACATAGTATAATAACTATTTACATAGTTTGCATTATATTAGGTACTATACATATTCTACAGATTATTTAAAGCATATGGGACGATATGCATAGGTTAAAGGCAAGTACCACACTTTTTAAAGAAGGGACTCAAGCATCCTTAGATTTTGATATCAGCAAAGGGTCATGGATAATGAACAATGATGATACATCCATTACCAATTTGGTGGCCTTAGTCAACACATATTAAGAACCTACTGTGTCCCAGGCATAGTTTAAGTGCTAGGAATATATTAATAAGCAAAGAACTTGCCTTATGAGTTGAGTTCTGGCAGGAGAGACAAACAGTTATGCATATCAATTTTTGATAAACATTATAAATAAAATAAAGCAGAGTTAAGGGGGTAAGGTGATAGAATAGGGGAAGTGCTATTTTACATAGGATAATTAGGAATTGACCTTAGAACCTGTCAACCTCTCTGTTGCTATCCCTCAATTTCTCCTGATGTCCCAAGTTCATTTGTACCTCAGGCATTTTGCAAATAATGTTTCCACTGTCTGGATCTCTTCCTCTTCCTATTAACTCTTTTTTCCCAGTTACCTCTTACTGTCCCTCTGATATTAACCCCAGAACCCTTCCTCCAGATAGCCTTCTCTGGCTGTCAAAACAAGTCAATTTCAGGTTCCCTCTTAATCATGGCACTGACCTTCATTATGTTGAGCACAATAATAAGGACATGTGCATTTAATCATTTAATGCCTTTGTCTCCTCCAGACTATAAGCTCCATTAAAGCAAAGACTGCATTTTTGTTTATTGTTGAATACTTAGAAGCATGGAGTTTGCAGATAGGTATCCAACAAATAATTGTTGAATGTCCAAGAAATTTTCAACATAAAAGAATATTAAGTTAAGCATGGAAAGTGCCTTCTGGAAAGTGCCTTTTTAGAAAACACTGTGCTTGATCTTATAGGCCATATATATAATGTTGGGAAATATTTTGTGTAGCAAAATTAATCAACAAAATTTGGTTTCATTTGGTTATGAACATCAATACTAACGATGTCCCTATCCTTTTATTTCAACAATGTTCAATAATTTTGGACATGTGTGCAGACTGAACTACAACCTAAAACCAATAATTATTATTTGTAAAAGACCAAGTCATAAATAGGCAGAATCAACCCATGCTTTTATTTTCATTGCATATAAAAATTTCATATGAAGATATTGATGTACAGTACTATCCCCATGGGCTGTAAGAGAGGCTAAGAAAACCACTAAAAGAATCATCATTTGTAATGCTCACATACAATTTACCACTCTGAAAACATATCCAAAGAAATAAAATTTAAAAACAACTAAAATAAGTAAGGATGTAGTTTGTAATTATAGTGTCCCCTTTGTACTGTTTAAAACAAAAGTAATTAAATTCCTTTGGGCCAGGGCTGCTAAAATCTACAGTTTGTGTCAAAAAATAAAATAAAATAAAATAATAGGAGGCTCATTTTTCCTAGAAAAACAATCTCTCCTTTCACTGATGAGTCACATGTTCCAAGGGCTGGGCAGCTGTGGGAGGTTTCCACATTATACACTGGGGAGTTTTCATAGCTTTCAGGAGATGGCCATTGTACAAAGTTAAATGTAATAATCCTAAGTGGATATAAGTTTTGCAGAAATAAATTTTAGATAACAGTGAATCTTTTATGCTATGTGAATTAGAATCACAAAAAATGGTGTTTAAATTGATGTGGGTTTACATACATATAAAAAATTGGTTGATCTTAATCAAAGAAAAATTTTAAGGTTAAAAAAAGGACTTTTTCTATATGATACAGTCTCTTAACATGACTGAAAGCTAATGGAACAGATAACTAACCAAGATGAGTGACACATGGCTCCAGTTTCAAATCAAGTTCATTTTCCTATGAACTTGTGGAAGCCAAAAGATTTTCAATAATCACTGGACAAGAATATATTTCAAAAAAAAAAAAAAAGAATATATTTCCCCAGTAGTGTCTGAAAGTAAAAAGCCATCAAATATAACTAGCTGAAATAGCTCCTTATCTACATCTGGAAATAATTATCACACATGCTGTGCCACTCCATGGCAAGAAGTACCTACAAGCTTCCATCTTGAAAGGGTTGCAAGATGTGTCAGAGGTGTTTTGACTTTATAAAATCCAGCTACTTTCAGAAATCCAATCAATTGAAATCTTGGATATAAATGCCCAGCCCTAGCCCCCACCATTACCTTTTTTAGAAATGCAGCAAAACAGAAGAAAATATTGATTAAAGTTAAGGCACAGCCCTGGGACCAAAGACCTGCAGCTATGTTATTTAAATTTATATATCTTTATGTATTTTATAGTTTTCTTGAATCTTCCATAAACAAGCTCTAAGGTGACAAGACTATATTACAGGAGAAAAGAAAAATGTACAAGGAGTATGTATACACACCATTCATTCTCTCACCAAGAGTTTCCAAGTATATCAACACCATCCTATCACGGGATGATGTTTTAATAAGAACTGATAATTTACAATTAACATTACAGTATGTACATTGCAATAAATACATGGTTGTAAACAGACAAACAAGACTGTATTACAGGTAAGGTCATTTGGTGAGAAAAAAAAATGCATGGCACAAAAAATAAATATGCATTCAAAAATTATCATAAAGCTTTCTGTAAAATCCATTTCATTCAAGTTTTTTCTTTCCTCATCTGTAATTTGTTCTATCTACATTATTTTCTTGTGAATTTTAACTGATGCAAAAGAAAACAAAATTAAAACAGCATTATTGTGTTCAGTAACTTGCAAGCTGAAATGTACTCATTTTATGCAAACTTGGACATAATTTTTCCCCATACAGTACCCAGATATTGCATTTTCTTATGGTGTTTTAGGAAATGTAAAGCCACTTGTATAAGACCTTCTTTTTAAAGCAGTGTGTATTTCTGAAGCACACTTTGGAGAGAAAGAATGAGGGGTGGGGCATACAGGAGGGAGGGAGAGAGAGAGAGAAGGGAGAGGACAAACAGATTGTACAGTGCATTAGTCTCTAACTCTTGGATATTATGCCTTTGCTACAATTTGATTGTCCATTGGTGGGTATCTTTATAACATGGGACCATTAAAAAGCAGAAAACTGTGGGGGAAAGCCTCTATTAGTGCAGTTAAAAACCCTTTCAGGTCTGGATTTTTTTTACATATTGCTGTTTATTTTTTCCATTATTAATATTCTAGGCACTCTGAGAGGGAAATGCCAAGTGAAGGGAGAAAAAGGAAGGAATGAGAGTGATTTGGAAAGAGGAATAAACTAGACATTTTGCTTTTCCTTTTAGGCCTCTCATAGAGAAAATACAATTAAAACAGGATTAAGTTCTCAAATATTCTTGTGAAACTAATTGGTCAAACATAGACCTCTATGTGAAAGATACCTGTCTATCTTTACAAGGGCAAAAGGGTGTAAATACAATAATTAGTTGATTCCTCTTCTGTACTATCTAAAAGATCAGAGACATACTTTTTCTATCAAAGGCTGTAAGCATTACTTGGATCTCAGGAAATTAAAACAGGGACTATCTTCAGCCTGGATTATTTTCCTGGCTGATAACTTTGTTCTGCAGTCCCCAGATGGCTCCATGAGAAGTTCCAAATGTGAATGTTTTTAGGGTTGTTATTTTTCTTAATGTTTCATGTATTTTCTGTTTAGTCAGATCTTTTAGTCTCTATCTTAATTTTTGGATATCAATGTGAAAGTGGATTATGTGAGCTCCAAACTCTTTACAGAAAAGGTAAACCCTTTATTAAGAACTGACTTGGGAAGAAAGTTCAGACTAAACAGATGCTTCACGATTCTAGCTGCTATCAGCAGAAGATACTGGGAATTCATCTTTAATATTACAACACAGTTCCAGGAGCTAAAATCAGCCAAGAGTGATCTCTATTTTTTTATTTAGGCAGAATCTTTTTACCAATCCAATACTTTAGACTATATCATATTATCAACCCTCTGGTGCTAGTAGCATCATCAACTGCTTCTCCTTCAGCGTGTTTAAAGAAAGTAGTTCCCTCCTTCAAGACATGATTATGGATCAATGAAAACTGGTAAAGCAGTGCCTACATGTTACATGGCTATCCATTAAGAATGAGTAGCTGCTACATCATAAGACCACTGCTCAAGGATACTCCTCACATAGTTCTTAATTGCATGGCAAAAATCATAAAAGCCAAAGAGAACTTAGTTGTACTGGTGTTTGATAATATATTCAGTTACTATTCTTAAAATCTGTATAGTTAGCTGTACACTTTTCTCTATAACCTCAGAGTGAAAGCTAGTCATGACATACAACCTCATGGTAGAAATGAGTGCTAACCCTAACTTGACTACCTGTTTCTTTTCATCCATCAGAATGGAGATAATAGATTCGATAAGACCCCATCTAGTGAACATGGACAGAAGTTCAAACACACATTAAATAATAAAGCAGCACAAGGGGGAAACATTTTTC
Organism: Marmota monax; assembly: GCF_021218885.2. Classification (NCBI taxonomy): domain Eukaryota; kingdom Metazoa; phylum Chordata; class Mammalia; order Rodentia; family Sciuridae; genus Marmota; species Marmota monax. Next base: position 12,025,169 of record NW_026693245.1, read on the forward strand.
TTACTATAACTGGCAATAACAATAAAAATAAGCACACAATGTGTGGGTTATTAGAAGGACATGCAGTTATGAAATGCATGTCTCTTGACAGAGCAAAAAGTCATCAGAAGACACTAAGTAGGAAAATATCTAAAAAAAGACAGACCATTTTAGCTACTGGGTGTTTATATATCTCCCATTTGCTTCAGACAACACCAACTGATGATTGAGTTTCTATGAGGCTTAAGACACATTTGATATAACACACATCAAAGTATTACAGAACAAATATTCACTTTGCACACTGTGAAGGAAAACATTGGTGGAGAGCAACTCTGCTTATCTAGAAGGAGTGAGATAAAAAGCAAATGAAGACTTACAAAAAGGGTTTCCAGCAACATAAAGTTGTTTTTTTGTTTTAAAATATGGAAGTTGTTGGTATATAAAACAATGAATCACTACAAATCAGTTAATTTCTATGAACTATAAGGTGCAAGTAAAATTTGTAAATTAGATTTATCCAGTGTAGCACAGATTTGTACTGAAAACTTGCAAGTTACTCCTTAGAAAAAAATAATAACCAGTGGCAGATGAAGTTCTGAACATAGTTTTTTTAAATATAATACTCAATACATTTAATAATAAAAGTAAGCTCTACAAAAAATCTGTTTTACATATCATACAAAATGTAGAGGTGAGTGCAGCTCACTGAACCACACTATTCAGTCATGTATCAGGAAGACTTGAAATTAGAAAATTATGCAATTTCTGTGGCTCATCCTCCTCCTGGAAACAGATTCATGCTGTGTCCTATTTGTGACATTTTTTTTGCTTCATCTACTAAGTTCACTCCATCCATGTAATGCCTTCTTTCTTCCAAAAAATATTGCAAACAAATAAAAGAAACCCCAAATCCAATCTACTACTGGGCTGCCTGATGAGCTAATCTCCCTTGAAAACATTTTGGAGTTGATTTTATCTGCTTTGTCAGCTCTCCCAAGCTGAAATTCTGTTAAAATGTTGTTCTCGAAGATATCCCCCTTGCTCTGATGACATGGAGGTGAAGAAACTGGTTACGATATTCCTGAGCGCCAGACTGAGTAGTCAAGGTCAGTTTTGTTCAACAAACGTCCTGGCAGATGAGAGTGAGGTGTGACCATGGTTGTGGCATGTGACATGCACTTTGGAAACAATTTTCTACTTTAAAAAAAAAAAAAAGGCGTGACAGTCTCTGCACTGTTACGTGTCAGGAGAACAATCATCTATTACAGGAGCTTCCGGCTGGCTTTCCTCTTCTCCTACTGCCTCCTCTTCCACCTGTTCATCAAGGGGAATTTCAGTAGACTCTGAGTCTTGAGTACACAGAGTCTTGGAGTCACTGCAGCTAGTGTCTTCTTCCACTTGACTTCCACTGTCCTTTTCGGTGTCTGACTCACCATCTTCCTCTAAAGTTAGTTCAAACTGGAATTTCTCGGTTTGACCCTGCCGGCCCTCTTCTTGGTCATCAGGTGCAGGAGAGGGGCTCTGAGGGATTGTGCTCTGGTACCATTCACGATTGTCCTCCAAAGTGTCCAAAATATCCTGGGCATCAGGATGTACAAGGTCTGCCCATGTCTCCCAGAGAGGATGAACAATATAGTCTATGAAGCCCACCTAGTTAAAAAAAGAAATCCAATATGAGCAGTCCAATTAGACTAAGAGACCATTAAAAAAGTTAAGTAGATCATCATGGCCCACAAATATAACAGCGATCAGAATACTACTAACCTTAGTTTGGTAAAATAGTCATTATTTGAGATAAGAGACCATATAAAAGTGCTGTTTCTAGCTGGTGTAAATTTCTAGCCTCTAGAATGATTAGTAGTTCAAGAATATGTTCACAATGTAAAAACATTTTCAGTTATTTACATGGCAGGATATGGGGTCTGGAACTTATTTTAGAATAGTCAATGTGTAGGTGAATCTAGATAACTGAAATAAACAAATACTCTATGTACATGAACATGGTTATAATGAGTGAACAGAATGCCACACCAGTAGAAGCATGGCTATGTAAATCTAAGTTCTACAATTGCAGGTTTTCTATATCATAAGTGGTAAGGTGAAACTGATTCTGTCAAAAACAAATAATTTTAAAAACCCAAGAAAACACTATAAGTAAACAAATGTTAGCTGCATCTTTCTTCTCTCGGAAGGCTTTCTGTGCCATGCATTACCTGTGATTTTTCCACAGATGCATTGTGCTTGTCACACATGGGACTTATCTCCATGCCACGCTCCCTCTCTCGGTCTCCTTGGCGAAAGAACTCCTCCATTATCCGGTCTGTCCACTGGCGGTACAGTTGGAGAGGCTTTGTGGGGTTGCTCAGGTCTGCACAGTGCACCATATTCTGAAGGACCTAAAGTAGACAGAGGCATTCTCTACTCAGCACTTGCTCCATTTTTTTTTTCAAACTAGAAATTCAAGTCAGATGACTGTGACACTTAAAAATACATGTAGTGTAAGATTTATTTCAAACAGCTCAACCAAGATGTGTCTGTGTGTGGTTCACACTTGTATAAATAGTTCCAAATTATGCCACTTCTACTGCATCTAAGTATCATAGGAGAAGCTGTTTATGTGCATGGTTAATGAAATTCAGACCTCCTTATGTGGATGGTTTTGGGGAGGTTTTAGATGTTTTTGTTTTTTAAATATATGGGCATCTAAAAAGACCAGTAAGTTTCTGCCTGGTTAATTCTCAGGATGAGAGTGTGGGTAAAAATCCTGCCTATAGTTACTGAAAGTTAAGATGGGAGAAATGAATTTTATCAAAGAAGAATACACAGACACATGTGCATGTGTACACAAACACACATGAACACACAACACAAAGTCAAATAATGATTTACCTGAATCCTGTCAGAATAGTTATCAAGAAGAAGAACCCCAGAACTTGTCACTTTCTTAGTTTCAACCATAGTTTTCAAATCAGCCAGTAGATTCATGTGTTTTGACATGTCTGTTGCAAGTACCTTCAAAGATAAAGAATATTTTATTAAGTTCAAAGGGAAAAGTCAGAATTTGCATATGAAAACTTTTTTTTTTTCAGAATGTGAAAAGGAAGGAAAACTACTATGACTTCTAATGGCAGTATATGGAAATTAATCCTTCTAGGGGCACAATCTTTTCCCTTTGCTAACGTCTCTTGGAAACCTAGCTAAACATGTACACTATGCAGAAACATCAGGCACTGACCACCACTTTCCTGGTGAAAATATGATGGTATCTCTGAGGATAAGATATCATCACACATTTTAAAGTTTTTTCATTCCCTGGACTAGAAAGTGGTTATTGGACTACAATGAGTGATTTAAGGTTGCTCACAGACCACTTCAGAAATAGTATTCTGGTTAATTTTCTGTTTATCCAAGAAAAATAATTCCTGTCTCTATGTGTACAAAGCAAGTAATTTTTTTTAGAAACAAGAGATTTTTCTATGTCTCATAATCACTCTGAATAATACACATAGAGAAAATAGTAAAATCATGTATATCTCTATTTGGATGGAAAAAGGCAGGGGATATTCGAGTAATAGCCCATGCCCTCTATTTTTTGCTTATTCATCTTTTTCTGTCTGCCATGTGGAGCTCAGAAAATAAAAGCTGAATAATGAGGTTCAACTATTATTATTCTTAAATCCAAACTGTTATAAGTAGACAACCTATTACAGAATAGCACTGCCAGCAACAGATGCAGCTTCTAGAACATAAAGGGCCATAGAAGTTTGGAAATACACATGCTTTTACCTAATACTTTCATTCTCACATTTAAATTTTTTTAGACTACTTTCATCACATTTTTTTTTTTTGCTTTTGTTAACTACTTACAATGTCAATGACCATTTTCCTTAAAGATTGTCTTTGCTTTTTGGTCAAATTCTGAAAAATGTCACAGTTTTCTTCCTGAAGCAACTTAAAGCCCACGGCCAAATGATGGTTCTCTAAGACAGAGGAGTCATTATACATCAAGGCAAGTTCAGAGTCTGAAAGGAAAAGAGGCAGATGATCACCAGAGCTGTTTAATTAGAGCTTATTTTTAAAGTTTTATGATACTTTGGATTTAGGATGCAATTTCCCCTAAACTTCTCTGCCACCCTTACCATTACATGATAATAACAAGAAGAAAATACATTGAATAATGAAGGAGCAGAAATAACACTGGAACCTTTAGGAGTGAACTCCAATGTTACTGATATGTGGAGGGGCATTTCACTCTGTGGGCCTCAGCTGCCCCTGGACCTGATAAACTCAGTGGAATATGGAATTATTCTTAACATAGCAACATGTCTACAGCATAAGGTCTTATATTCCTGATAATTGTGGATTCTCTGCCCTACAACTTTTATGTGAGGATCATGCAATGCCAAGAAGTGTAGCAAGAAGCCTTGAGCAGTGAACTCTAGTAGTGAATCAGGAGATGATAAACATGATCCATTCAGTACCTGGCACACACTAATAACACTATAAAGCATTCTCTATTTTATTGAGGGACCATGCATTTCTTTACAAACCCAAAGCCACAATTTTATTACAGAGAGACTAATTATGCTCATTTGTAAGAACTACCCTGGATCATCAAGAATAAATGACAACATTCTCAATATAATGCTACTAATGAAGGCATAAAGACCATATAATCTCTTTCTCAGTCTTCACTGGCATGGGGGTAGAGGGTGGGAAGGTACTACCACATAACTGAGGTCATGTACTTCATTTAGCAGACACAGACTAAGTGCATGTTCCAATAATATAACAAAATACTGAATGATAGGAGTTGGCTCAGGCAATTATGCAAGCCAGTGAGTACATCATCTGCAAGTTGGAGAAGCAGAAAAGCCAGTGGTATAATTCAGTTCTAGTGTGACCACTGAGAACTGGAGCATGGGGAGACTGGTGTAAATTCTCTCTGGTCACCAGAAGCACTGATGTCCAAAGGCAGGAGAATATGGATATCCTTGCTCAAACAGAAAGTGAGTTTGCCTTTCCTCCACCTTTTGGTTTCATTCAGGCCCTCAATGGACTGAGTGATGCCCACTGCACAGGTAAATCTTCTTTACTCGACTTACTGATGTAAATGCTAATCCCTTCTGGACACACCCTCAAAGACACACAGGAAAGAATATTTACCAGCCATGTTGGCAACGCTTAGCCTAGTCAAGCCACACATAAAATTACCCATCACAAGGTTCACTCCTTGCCAAACTGGTACCTATATGCATTTCCTTAAGCTGTATTTAGTCTCCAAATCAAGACAATAATAAGGTAACAATTCCATCTAACATGGTACAATTATAAACCCAGTACCCTTTCTCCATAAGAAGTAAAGCTCTAGAATGATGTTTACTCTTCTTGTGATATTCCACAACTTAAATACTACGATGCAAAATTAACAAAACCTCAAAACTAATGTAAAGTCAAAACATCTTATATTACATGATGAGGGAAAAGGGGGAAAAACAAAGAAAATTTCCCAATATAAGTATATTTACACACACAAAGGTGTACTCATGATGATTAGAGTCCTCATTTCTATAACTGGTCTTGTGCTAATAGCTGGTATTTATAACTACCTTCTCCTCTTACTCATTCTTTATCTCCTTTGTCTTTAGAGAGTACCTAGTCATGGTTCTTTTTCTACTGGGTTGACCCAAATCTTCACTCCTGGGAAGGACCATTACTAATTCCACCTGTATTGGGTTGTTGTAGTTTCCCATTGACCTAACTCACAATGGCATAGTAATGTAAGAGATACCATAGGAAATCTCCTGTATTCCACACACACATTCTTCCCTACCTACACTGTGGAGTAATAACCCAGTTTCCCCTTGGCAGTCCACATCAGTCCTCACAGTTAACATTGTAACTCCTTTCTTGGTCTCTTCTTCATTTGGAGATAAAAGGAATCCAAAGGGGAATTCCTTCTAGGTCAGTGAATTATTGTCATGCTTCCTGGTCATTACTCCCTATGGAATTAAGACCTATGGGCCACAGAGCATAATGTTGCCAGAAGAGAAAACAAAATTTTGCCTGTGGGTAACTAGAGGTAATAGTGAATGGTGCTACTTCCATGTCCATCTTTGATTTCTGGACTTGTAACTCTTGGTTATGGGAGAAGTAACATTAGATACTGAACACGGGTTTTGATTACATATGGCCTTCTGGAACACTTTTCCCCAGGCCTGAAAGGTATTGCCACCTGGCTGGCGCTGCAACCGAGGCTTCAAAAGGCCATTCCACCATTCTAATCAAGCCAGTTGCTTCTAGAGTGTGGGCAGCCTTTGGCAGCTCTAAGTGAATCATGGCACAACTACTGAATCTGCTGAATCATATGGCTCAAGTGGCAGAGTAACCTGCACAGCAGCCTGGACTTCTGCAGAACCTTCTCTTATTCTGTGCCCCCACACAAAACCAGCAGCTCTTTAGGTCACTCGGCCGGAATAACATACTCAAACAAGTAAGTTTCCTCCAAAATCCTAACTGGTACTAGGCATTGTGTCTTCTTCATAGTTGTAGGAGGGGCCAGATGTAACAATTTATCCCTCTCCTTAGAAGAGATATCTTACCATGCCCCATACCACTGGACCCTTAGAAATTGCACTAAGATAGAAGGCCCTTGAATTTTATTTGGATTTATTTCCTAATCAATGTCCTCACTCTTCCAGTAGACATCCTGGGAAGCTGGGAGCTCACTTTGCATTGTATTTAGCCAATAACAGGAGAAGATTCTGCCTTTGATTTCCAGCAACTGCAGCTACAGAGGGCTGGCACACCTAGAAGCACTTAGTCCACTGATGGCGGTGCTTGATCTGGGAATTCCAATCCCCAAGCTCATCCCTTTACTTCACCACTTGATTCACGGACATCAGGAGTAACCAATCAATGTTATTACATTCCTGGGTTTCCTAAAAATGTGTGAGAGTATCATATGCAGAATCACTTCGCTCCTTGCTTCAAATGTAAGTGGTTGATTGGGAGTACCCAAGGCAGATATTTTATGTATAAACAGTTCTCCCTACAGACTATCAGTGCTTTCTCTCCTACTGGAAACAGCAATGCTGTCTTCAAACTTAATCAGATTAGAAAGCCAATTCCAGAAACCCCATAATTAATTCAGAAAAGTCATCCTTAAAACTTTCTTCCTCTACAAACATTCTTAGTTTAAAAAAAAAAATCTCTTTTATGGGTTATCCAGAGAAAAAGAACCAGTAGGATAAATAGATATAGATATTTCAATGTGCTTATTAGAAACTGGCTCAGGGATCATGGATGCCAATAAGTCCCAGGATCTGGAGAAGCAAGAAAACCAGCTAGGGGTATGATTCAGTCTGAAGATCTGAGTTAGGGAATGAATGGGGAGGGAATGGAAGGAGTGGAGAAAGTAATTGATGTAAGTCCCAGTTCACATTTGAAGGCCCAAAAAGCAGTGGCATGGATATCTGAGAGCAGGAGAAGATGATGTCCCAGCTCCAACTGAGAACAGGAATTTGCCTTTTTCCACTTCTTCTACTCTATTCAGCCCCCAGTGGCTTGGATGGATGTCCACTCACAATGATGATGATAATCTTTACTTAATTTAGTGATTCAAATGCCTATGTCTTCTGAAAACATTCTCACAGATTCACCCTAAATCATTTTTTGGCCAGCTTCTGGGCACACCTCAGCCTGGTTAAGTTATAAATAAATTTACTCTCGCATCCTTAGACTATAGGCCTCTGAACGGCATTCTTGTGCTTTAGTACAACGGCAGATTCATTCCATATATACCTCTGCTTATATCTTATGGATGAAAAACACTTTTAAGAGTAAATTAAATGCATATTCATTGTATCAGGGTTTGAGGTTAAGTGATCCTGAGCTTAGAAATCCAACAGACCTGGCTGTGAAATCAGCACCCCACCTCTCTTCCTTTGTTCTCATTTGTAAAGTAAGAACGATCCCTACCCAACTTCTGGGAGGATTATATGCCAGTAACAACAGAAATGTGGGGGCTTCTAGTAATGCCCCTAGGAGTTTCCTCCGCCAACTGCATCTGGACAGAAACCCTCATTTCATCAGCTCAGTCTAAGAAGGGAAACTGGAACAGTTTTTTCAACAGTAAGAGCCTGTTTAAAAGGCACAGGAGCAAGAGAAGATTGGGCCTTAATGTGAAGTTAAGAACATCCGTGTGGTGGATCCAAGCCTACACCAGGAGATTGGGCTGGCACACTTAAGAATGGAGTGAAGACTGGTAAGAACTACCTCTCACTGTTACTACAGCTTCACTATGTTGAACTCAGAGCTTGAAAATGACAGCAGGCTACACTGTGACTCTAAGTTACGGAAGACAAGAGCAAAAGTCTTCAAAATGACTTCTGAACATAACATTTGTCCTTGAAATGGGGAGAGGAAGGGGTGGTTTTAACTTAATATTGGTGCTAAAGTCAAAGGGTTAAAGCTGCTTGCTCACTCCCTCAACTCCTCTTTCTGTGCCATAAGCCTGCACTACTGCTCTGAATACCATCACATGCCACATGTTCATGTAAGCTGTCTTTTCCAGCAGAATGCAGGTTCCTAATAGCCAAGGCTCAATTTTGGCCACCATGAATTCCTAGTGCCCAGAACCAAATTTAAATACATTGTTATTGGATAAAATAATCTCAATAGTTACAACTATACCACATTTGTTAAAAATGAATTTACCTTCTTTTAAATGTTACTTTGGTTTAGGTAGAAAAACAAAACTCTCTATATAATTCACCAGTATGACTATGGGAACTGTATTTTTAAATTACATCAGAGAAATTAAAAAGTATATGCACTGGTTCTTAGATATAACTTCACCTTAATATGATATGATGCTTCTCTGCTCTTAGAAGCCAAAATATACATGCTTTGATTATGTGCCTAATGTAAATAAGTCTTTCTCCCCATGACCTGGCCATCTTTGATATAAATAAAAAAGGATACTCTTCCAAGGAAAATGTAATATATATATATATATATATATATATATATATATATATATATATATATATATATATATATATATATATATATATTCTGTACTTTTTATACTGCTTTTTTTTTTCCAGAAAATAAAGCTGTGAAGTTAAATAGATATTTTTACACTAATGACATTCTAGAATGTTCTATTCAAGACTTGATGATATAATACACATTTTACAGATTTAATTACCTGTATTATCCTTAAAAATAAAAGACTTAAGGAGCTTCCCATGTAGAACTTCAATTTCTCTATGTCACATTCCTCTACATCCCCAAGTTATTCATTAAAGCTCAACAAATTCTGCCAGGCAGAATTGTGTCAAATCATTTGGCGCCCCAAAGTAACACACATCAAATGATTAATGGGAACCAGGATCACAACTGAGAAGCAAGACCATAACTGCACTATGAACCAGCCCAGTGAGCCCTAGTGCTCCTCTGAAATTCGCCACATAACCCAAGGTATCCCTTTACCTCGCTGCACTGAACAGTCTCCTTTATAGTAAGACAGATAACTTTCCAACTCTGGGTTTATAAATCTTATAATCAGGACTTTTTAGAATTCCTTATTATAAAGAATGGATTCAATCTTTGGTTTGGGGCAGACTGGAGTTCCAGCTCTGAGCCAAGAGCAGAGCAAGTGCTAGTCTGACTCACTGATGCTCAACTCATCCATAAACGTAGGAGAAAATACCAACTTAAGTCTGTTAAGAAAAAAAAAAAGACATTTATAGCAGATCAAAAATAAAGGCATTGTCAGGTGAAGTGGCACATGCCTGGAAGACTGCAAATTTGAGGCCAGCCTCCACAACTTAGCAAGACCCTATTTCAAAATAAAATAAAAATTAAAAAAAAGAGGCTGGAGATGTGGCTCAGGGGTTAAGCAATACTAATTTCAATCACTGGTACTAAAAGTACATAAATGTATAATACTGTTAATTTCACTATTATTACTAAGCTATTTATTACTAGTTATGAGAGATTTCTTTATTGTATGTTGTGAAGATAAAACTTATTGATATTACCAGCTACTAAGCCCTTTCTATGTCCTTCAAAGGAAAAAAAAAAAGGAACCTACCTCACATGAACCCTTGTCAAAAGCTTACTAGGGCAGTAATTCTGATCATGCCCTGTTACTATCATCAACCGTGGGATACTTTCATATACCAAATGACAATGCTGATTCATTTGCTCAGGAATAACACAGTCCCATCACACTCTAACATCAAAAATATTAGCAATCCAACCTAAGCTGCTCTGTGGATTGTGAGCTTTCCTGTGTTCCTGTGGTCCTATAGAAAGAAGATCATCACAGCATCACAGGTAGCAAGGAACTTTCAGGTTCAGGATTGTCATCCTTCTACCCCAAGTAGGTGACCAGAAAAATGAGCTTAAGTGGATATCTCTGACTACTCTCTCTGTATTTATAATCATCCTCCAAATTTCTCCATCATCTGTTTCAGTGCCTCTTAAACTTCAATGGGTATTAAATTTGTCTGTAGATGGGCTATGCTAGCTTAAATGACCTAACCTGTATAAATAAGTTCCTAAACTAAGCTTCTAAAATATACTTGACTAACCACACATCTCTGGACACTTGTTCTAATCCTTTAAATATGTGGATCATTAAAGTGTACTTTACTGTAAGGTAGGACAGAGGTTGTTAAAAGAAAGATAAATAGATTTAAATAATCCTAAAGTGTGAGTTAAATGTCTCAAAGCAAGATTGCATTTAATTTTTCTCTTTACATCTGAGTACAGCCAAGTATAAGAAATAGACAGTAAGCATCTAGAATTGTACATGGCTAGATTGTTATAGCATGTAGGAGGACTATTATCCACAAATTCAAGCAGAAGGGAAAAAAAGGCAGAATTTTTCCCAACATGTGTCTATTTCCTTTTCTAAGATTGAAAAAGAAACAAGGGGGTATCCATATTCAACTGGCCAATTAGCTACGGCTTGGGCAGATATCCCTCTTGGTTATCTTCAACTCACAACTTAAATCTACTCAGTGTATTTTCTTAATAGGGATAGCCATTGATCCTAGATAGTCCTATATCCTCATTTCTCTTATCTTAAAATAAAAATCTTGATTTCCCTTTTAAGAGGCAGATTATTAACATGAAAAAAAACATTTTCAACAACTTTGCATTTTTTTCATATATAAAATCAAATTTATAATATTAATTTATTTTAGTGGCAAGGAATTAAATCGCAGTAAATGTTTAAGTAATTTACCTACTGACTTCAAGGACCAAATAACTTCTGTAAACCTAAGCTCTTTCCAAAGGAAGAGGTGGAACATCACCTCAACATTTCCTACAGAGGCTTGCTGTGCAGCTGTCAAAGATGTCCATATTGAATAGTCCTACCATCCTTACATTTCCAAATTCAGCCATGACTTGTTATACAGATTTGAGAGGTTACCACTGAGGAGAAAAAGACTGAATGATTAAAATATCAAATTAAGAGAGAAGTTCCTGTCACCCTCATTACGAGATTTAAAAAGGAAAGAAGAGGGTTGGGCCTGCTGAGGGTGGGGAAAGGTGAGCTACAGCTTCTGAAGGGATGAAATGATGATCTACATAAAGTAAAGGTCTACTAGCACTCACTTTCACATACCTTTGCTTTTTTTTTTTAACCTTTAAAGGCAGCATAGCTACCTAAATGTCTCTTCCCACTTTTACTTTTGATTCTTCTTATTATCCCTATCTAGTGAAATAGCAACATATTATTTTCAGAGAAGTCCTGAACACATATTTTCAAACATCATAATGCCTCTTGGGATGCAATGATAATTTTCAGAGATAAATTACATTAACATACACTATCATTAAAACACATATTTACACATCTCAAAAGAACTTTATAGTCCTGGAAAAAAATTTACACAGACCTTCAGAAATATTTGCTCTGAAAAAAAAAATCAGTGAACTTTACTTACTTGTATTGATCAGAAATTGATTTGACACACCAGGATGATCTACATCATGTATTGCACTAGCAAAAATTGCTGCAAGAATCTCCAAATCTGTAAACACAGCCTGGAAAATCAGATAATATCAATATTACTATTATATAAGAATATAAATAAAAAGTATTAATAAAATGACAAATGACTTCCTAGAATTTAAAAGGAAAACAAACCTTCAAATATGTTATCACCATGTATTATGAACAGACTTTTAGCTAATGAGGTACCTATAAACTTTTTAAGCATAATTCTGGAAGAAAATATTTCAACTTCATTATATCTGAGGATCATTATACTTTTTTAAAAATCAGAAAAAAAGAATGTCTTAATAAGACATGGGAAATTCTTTTCTTGGATCCAAATCAGGATTTCTCAGCCTCAGCACTGTTCACATTTTGTGTCAGGTCACACTATGTGTGATGATGTCCTGTACTGGTACATTATAGATACTTAGAAGAATTATTGGCTTGACCCATGACATGCCAGTAGCATATATAAACAAAAATGTGATAGTTTTGACAACCAAAAATTTCTCCAGGTATTCCAAGTGTCACTAGACGTTGAGGGAGTGGGGGGAAAAGGGGCAAGAAATCATCTACAGTTGAAAACCACTCATCCAAATGATGAGGTATTAACACAATTTCATGCTGAGAACAATGCAAACTATATCCAGAAAGAGAATCTTTCCAAAAATGATTAACACTTAGCAGAATAACATCTTAGGATTTAAAAAAAAATTAAAGTATTTTTTCCTAATAAATTCTATGGAAAATATCAATGCATTCACTGTTTACATTTTATAAATTAATCATTCTTTGAACTCTAACTTAAAAAGTCATCAAAATGAATTCCCAGAAAACAAACAAAAGTCCAGATGTGCATTATTACATGTCCACTGGGATCATTTCAAAAGAAGAAATATAAACAGATGAATCCCTAAATCTCTGACCCACTTTTACAGACAAATTCATCAAAGCTGCAACTGTTTTATTAACCACAACATTTCTCCCCTGTAAGTCAACATATTTCCAATAAAGCCAATTACTATGTGCATCACAAATTCCTCAGTTTGAAAGTTTAAGACACTCATGAATGGCAAGTTAGTGTTCTTAAGGTTTTTAAAAACAGATTTACCTCCAAAGCAGGTGTAGACAGTAGCACATGAGTGGACTGGACAACATCTGCAGCATGGATGTTGTTATGATAGGCCACATCAGCATGGTAATGGTCTTCAAGGGTCATAAGGTATGTAATTAGAGTGTCTACTGGAATTTTAAATGTTTTTAACAAATCCCGTTCCTGTAGGAGAAGATATCCTTGTAACATTTTTGTCTTTATATTTTTTTAAAAAATGTTTCACACAGAATGTTAAAACAAACAAACAACCCCCCCCCCGCCCTGCACACACACACACACACACACACACACAAACCCACCAGGGCTTCCTACAGATGACTCAGAAACAGAAATAGCACTTTCCCATGTTCAGTGAGAGAAGTGGAAATATTTGGGAAGATCGAGGAACTTACGGGACAATATCAGAGTTGAGTTGTCCTTCTGGAGGACAATACTGCTTTATCCAAACCTAAGGTCTCAGGAATGTACTGCCTACTATAAAAGCTTCAGTATCCCATGACCATGGAGGCACCAGCGCTGGAGCACCATTGCCTCATCCCCACCAGCTCCAACCTCATTCTAGAACTGGAGTTTCCCCTTCCAGTCCCAGTGTATCAGTAACAGACTCAAATTCTCATTTAAATCTCACTCTGAGCTAAGGCAAGGGCTCCACAAGAAAAAGTAGTGGATATGGAAAAGGTAGTAGCAGATTAAAGAAATTATGTTCTGAGGTTAGTCTGCAGAGAAGTTACTCATTTTTTAAAGTTAGCACTCCATTCCCTATGCAAGTCAGGGTCATGAAGATGAATCTTAAACTGTTGTTTTAATGAATTGCTTCATTCTCCCATATTACATCTTTTTCTTAGATGGAAAAAAAAAACAAAAATAAAATTTATTTGTGTTCTACCCACACTCCACATTTCTCTACCTTTATTTGTCCCTTGGAAAAGGAACAGATAAGGGAAAAGATACTATCAAAATGAACAACAACCAAAAAGAGTGAGGGGGGCTGGGGTTGTGGCTCAGTGGCACAGCATTTGCCTAGCATGTGGGAGACCCTGAGTTGATCCTTAGGACCACATAAAAATGAATAAACAAAATAAAGGTATTGTGTCCAACTACAACTAAAATATAAATACTTTAACAAAAAGGGTGAGTGATAAGGAAGACAAAATGCATACACTTTTCATAGACTCAACAGTCAGTCCCTGCACAAAAGAGATGTGATAGAACTGCTATACCTGAAATATGGTGTGCATGATAACAGTCAGAGGCCGGTTACCAGACAACTCAGCTATTCTGAAAACATGAAGACCCCATTTGTTCACATCTTCTAGTTCCTGGCATTGAAAAATGACACCAAATAATTAGAAAGTGGAAGAACATGAGGCAATAAAACACAAATATTTAAAAATCTAAAAAATTGTTAGATATTTTTAAACAATGACTCATTTTAAATATAAGCAATATACCATAAAAATAAAAGCAAACTTTAGGAAATTTTACTTAAATGTACTGAAAACAGAATAGCATTGCTTAGATTGTAATTCTGACAACACATCACGTTCACAGATTTTGAATATTTGAATATCAATCCCAAAGCATTTCTTCAATAGATAATATTTACTCACAGAAACTTAACTATTCTTGTACAACCCAGAAGAGATGATAGACTTCTAACTTCTTCAGACCAAAAATTAAATGAAGATGCAAAAAAGTAAGAAATGTGTACTAAACCACCTGTCTAAATCAACATATTAATAAATTCAAATAACTGAAAGAGCTTTATAAAGTGCTTTTCCATTTTCAAAACAAACTCATATAAATTAATGAACTTTTCCATCTATTTAAAAGAGAAGAAATCAAAATTCATGCAAAACATCACTGCATACTTATGATTACGCTCTCTGAAATTATCTTACCTTGGCCAGAACATCTTCTTGTTCTGTTTTAACTCCAAACCTTGGGATACTTGAATTAGTCAGACTAGAACTATGCATCAATTTCTTGACTCCACTGATCTGAGACATTGGCCTTTTCTTTTTCTCCTTTTCCTTCTGAGTTGGAGAAGGAATTTCCACTTCATGTTGCTTATCTTAAGAAATTTAGAAATTGTTCTATAATTATTATGAATTCTACTTTAAAAAAACACAACATGCATAATTAGGCAGCATATAATTAATCACTGGGAAATATTTACAAATTATACTTTTCTAATAGAGTTGAATATTCATAATTTGATGAAAACTTGATATCCTCACATACAAAATTAAGCAAATAAATTCCATAATAAACTAATTAATATCAAATGTGTCCAGTGGTTACTTCCTGATAGATCACCCAATGAAAAAAATCATGCAAGACTTAATCATGATAGCAGACTCACAGAAAGTACAATTCTTGATTATTTGCTCTGTTTACCAACTCCATTACTGTATGACAATAACCTAGAGGCTTGAAACTGCTCTTGCCAACTAAGGATTTTCATTTTCAACACATACTTTAAAATAATAAAAACTTCAAACACGAATGTAATAAAAATAGCAGTGTACAAATCTAACAGCTAATTAAAACCGATCAGAATATGGGAATTGAAGCAGCATTTTTTGAAAGAAAATATAGGTTTCCCCTTTATTTCCTGTTATTATAGAAATAAGCTTTCTAAGGAAAAAAAATTCAAAGGGAAGTAGTTCCTTTTGACATTTGACAAGATAAATTAAAAAAAATTGAAAATGGAAACAAGCATACTCAATGACTTGAATACCTCAGATCTTTTCTTTTTCTATACCACAGTGAGATAAGTTATGATGTAACCAAGTTTTATGGGACCCACAGAAAATTCCAATTATAAGTTATTAAGTGATTTTACATCAATGCTCTTTATCATTTTCTACAGTAAAATCAGATATCTTGGTACATTCATTCTTCCACTATTTCAAGCAGTCAGCAAACCTACCCATTCTTGTACATTGTAAACATTCATGTCTGTTCAGTAATGTGCCAATCAGCCATTAGAACAGTTTTGTTTTGAAAGTAAATTTAAATCAATGATTTGTTCAAATTACTGATTTTCACTTATTGCACTTTCTTTCTGCTGATGAGGTAGAGGGGCTGCCGCAGAACATCATACTTTCAGCTATTATTAGCACACTGTTCTTCAGCAGTTGCACTGTACTTGCTCACTAGATTGCCAGGCGTGGTATGCATTAGACAATCAAGTCATCAAGTACGGGACTATTTCTAATTTATCATTAAGTACCTAGTGCCTAGCCAGGGAAGCATTTAAGAAAAATTTGTCAAATGCATGCATAAATATCTTATAAAATACATTGTACTGTTCTGTATTATGAAAAAAACTGTCTAGGAATGTAGCTCAGTGGTAAAATGTTTGTATGTGTGAAGACCTGCATTTAATCCCTGGCACCACTGAGTAAATAAAAAATATTTACTTTGTTACCTTATATTCTAAGGCTTAGAAGTTTACAGTATCAAATTATTAAGATAATAAGTACAAACGGAATTTTTGACACTTATTTGGTTTCCAAAATGAGTTGGTGCTTCAATCCCTCTCCAAAACCCAACAAGCAAATAATTCAAAAGAAAAATTTTAAGCTGCATGGAGTTACTCTCACCTAAGAATGTGTTTGATATGTACTCCGACACTTGGTTTCCAGACCGGCTCATTTCAGAGAGATGGGTGAGCTCCCGATTAAGCATTCTTTTAAACTGAAAAACCAAAAGGTAAAATGAAATAACAGAAGAGGAAATTTTAAGTGAAATAACATAAGCGTATCCTGGGACACAGAAAGATACATCCTCAAAATTTTAAATTTTCTTGACAATTTAGAGGAGAACTCTTCAACAGAACCTTCAGCAATCATAGGAAAGAACCATAATCTGTGTCATTTGTGACAGTGGCTGCCAGGCACAGATGGCTGCCACACACTTGAAATGTGGTCAATGTGATCAAGAAACAGAATTTTGAATTTCATATAATTACTCTCAATTTAAATAGTGTGTGGCTGGTGGCTATGACATTGAATAGCTCAGATTTTGACAATCAATGACAATAGTAAAAACAATTATACACTTTAATGTATTATTAGTATTTAGATAAAAATATGATTTATAAGCACACAAAAGTGTTTTCACATGACTAAGCATGGTATATTTTTATCATTTGGTTTATCATTACCAGAAATGAATATATAAATAATATTGGTCAAAGGTTAAAATCTGATATTTTACCCCAAAGAAAACTTTAATAGATTTGAGTACTCTTGGGGAACTGAGGAAAAATAAAACTTAAATAAACACTACATAATATATTCTTTAAATTTTTTTTTTCAAGTAAAAAGTACAAGGCTTTTGGTTCTCAGCATTCACAGAATTTGCCAACCCAATTCCCAAGTCATGAAACAAACAAACAAACAAACAAAAACCCCATAAATTTTCATTATTGTTATTTTATTACTTTGCAACTTATTTTACTAAAGCTACAGTGCTTGTTTTATCCGAAGACATCATGCGGCATTGCCAACATTTTCAAAGATTTGATGCTTCCCTGCACATCCGCTGCTTTTTTAAAAAAAATCTTTAATAAAATGTTTTAATTCTTTTATACTTAAACACATTTAAATTTTATCTAATCATGCATGCTCAACAGTCATACATGGCTAGTGGCTAATGTACAACTTAGAGATTTCAAAATGCATCCTTGGTTTATCACAATCTAATATATATAATGCATTTACTACTTTCCAAAAAAAATGATAGAACCTTAAAAATTTATACTCTTCCTGTTTTTTATGTTTTTTCCTTGCAATTTACAAATATCATATCTATTATGCCCACTGTTTTTCAATTATATTTGGCCACCTACTTGCCATTTAATTTTAGCTCATCATTTCTTCCTGCCTCAGTTTTTTTTTCTTCTGTCAAATATTTGGTGATTGAAGAACTACTTATATATTTCTTTAAAGCAGGTGAATTAATGGCAAATTCTCTTATGTTTTCTCCTCTTCCTTGAAAGTATCTTTATTCATATTAGAAATTTTGAAGGTTAATTTTGCTAGGTAAAACGTTCTAAGTTGACATCTATTTAACTTCAGCCTTTTTGAGTTGTTATTCTGCCTTTAGCTTCCACTGTAATTATTTTGATTGCTTTTTCTTTAAGGGTATTGCTTGCTGTTGAATCTTGACATTAAGTCTATGGCCATACAACCTTGAACATGTCCAATCTCACCTGTATCTGAATGTTAAGATTTTCTTTTGCCACCATTTCTAAAAAGGTATTCTATTAGGATAGTAGATGTATTTATTCTTCCTTGAATACATCCTCTCGGGAGTTTAGGATATTTTGTATCTTTGCCTTAATGTCTTGTGTCAACAGTGAAGATATTCAGCTAGTAGTTAACACCTCAGATATTTCTTCTAATATATTTTCTCCTTTCTCCTTCCCTCCAATATGTGCCTCAAGTTTTATTATAGACACATTCTATATTATTTTTCCTTGTTGCTATTATTTTATATTTCTTTCTTTCTGTGTAAATATATTCTACTGACTTAGTTTCCTGTATACAATACTGTGCCATTTCTAATATGATCATAAACTCATTTAATCTTAATACCCATACATACAGCAACTCAATTTGTTGGAGTGCTATACCCTTAAGCATCTTTAGACACTTCTCTTGGCATTTTCATTGCCCTTAAGTCATCTCTTAACAAAGAATTGACAGTACTGACATAGTAGTTGCTTCTTAACATGTCTTCCTTTGACTTTGAAAACAGCCCAATTAGTCTTTTTAAATATGCTTTTAATATTTCTCTTAACATACAGAAACAATATGTTTTTCAATATATAAGGTAACTGCTATTAGAAACTTGACCAAAGCCAGATACATCACTCCTTATCTTTAGCAGCCTTTAAGTGGTTGAGCTTCACTAGAAATTCTCATTTAAGTCTGGAGAAGAGCAGTGAATTTATCTTTTAGAAATGTTTGAAATGCAATTATTCCTCAGTGTTGAATTAGCTTATTTAGAATGTTCAAAAAGTACTGCTTCTCTACATTATTGTTACAAAGATGACCTAACTCAATGTAGTTAAATCTCTCCAAAAGTCACTTATTGATCATCTAAATTAGGCATAAGGATTGAACTCTCCCTACTAAGCACTGCAGAAGGTCAGCACAACAACAAATCAATAACTGCTGGACACAGTCATGCATACTAGCACTCTCTGGATGTCAAAAACCAACTGGTCATGAAAAATACAAGTTATAGTTGTCAATTCAGAGGTCTAGGAACCTTATTCTCAAACCCAGGAACACAATGGTTACCTTCTTACTCTACTTTCTTTTTGTAACTTCCTGTTAATTATAAAATGCACATGTGATAGAAAACCCAGAATTCAATACAGAAGAAAGCAAGAAACCATGTAAACCCATTACTTAGAAATAATCACAATCAGTTATATTTTCTTCTATGCCCTTTTTTAACCTCTGTGAGATTTTTCAATTAAAAATTGGCATCATATAACATATAAAACATGGTTTCTTCTTGTATTCACTTAGCATGTTATAGTATCATCTACTAGAAAGGCCTTCTAAGAATATTCATAAGATGTTTGCAATACTGTTCAAATTTTTTTCTGTCCATCTTATTAAATTATGTATCCTTGAGTAAATTATGGGTTACTGATTAATTAAGCTAATGGAAAGTGTCTTGTATTCAGTCTGGCACATAACAGTGGCTTAACTTATTTGAGTTCTTTTTCCTAGCCCTCTTTTTGATACTCAGTTCCTATTTTTGTGTATTTTTTAATTGATATTAATTTTTATGATTGAAGAACATGCACTTGAAGGACTTGATTATAGTTATGACTAGCTAGCCCCCTCTTCATCCAATCTCATAAAAGAATTTAAGACATAGAGGAAACTATGTTCAAAAACATACTATATCATATATAATCTCACACAAGTTAGAGAGTGGTCAACACATCGTGCTTTACAGATGAATCCACCTTTGAAAACATCCATTAAATAGAAATACACACACACACATACACACACAAACACACACAAAAAGACAGTCTGCTATTAACATTTGAAGCATGCATTCAAGTAAGTATCTCTTTGACTAGACATTGTCCCTGTCATAAGCTGCAAGTTGCTATAATCACAAAGTCCTTTTATGTAAAAGGTGTGAAATAGGCAGTCTTTTCAGCCTCTGCCAGCCCCTCAGCAGTCCGTACAGGGAAGGTGTCCACCTGCCCTCTGTCAATGTAACTAAACACTAAATCTTCTGGGGCAAGTGGAAAAATTAGATGAGGATCCAGGTATTCACAGACCCATCTTCTAACTTGTGCACAAGCTCTAACTTAGAAGGAATATATTGTCATATGCACAAATAGAAAAATATTTGTTACCTGCAAATCTGGGACACAAATTACTGATGCATAATTTTTCTGGTGATTAAAATATATAATTCATCAAAATAGCCAGTTATTACAGATAAATAAAGCAAAAAATGCCAGAGAATCTATTGTGTAGACTGAATAAACGAGACTGCATATTCCATTGAATATTTCACATCACACATATTATGCCCAGACTATTCTTTTGTTTTTGTTCAAAACAGTGAGAATGCAGATCTGCATGGTGTGTTTTACATTTCAGAACTACAGTTCTCCGGTTTACATTCCCGATTGTATTTAAGTTCTATATTTAAGATTGTTAGGGCTGGGGCTGTAGACTAGTGGCAGAGTGCTTGCCTAGCATGTGTGAGGCACTGGGTTCAATCCTCAGCACCAAATAAAAATAAACAAATAAAGGCAATATGTCCATACACAACTACAAAAAAAAAAAAAACTTAAAAAAAAAAGATTAAGAAAACAAAATAAGACAAATTATGTCCATCTCATTCCACCATCCTTAACCTAAGTACATGTATGAAGATATGAATGGTGTGACTCCACTTTGTGTACAACCAGAGAAATGAAAAATTGTACTCTATATGTGTGCTATGAATTGAAATTCATTCTGCTGCCATGTATAAAAATTAGAATAAATAAATAAATTAAAGAAACAAAAATATAATTAAAATATTTTAAAATATAGTCCTCTGAAACCCTGAATCATGCCACTGTGCTACTGGATATATATATATATATATATATATATATATATATATATATATATATATATATATATATATATATATATTACATATCCTCCTAGTATACATTCAAGAAGGTGGTACAGCTCAAACAGAAAGAAAATGCTTATATTTAGCTATGATTTTCTGCTAAAAATTCATTTAATTTGCTGTTCTGTGACAAGTTTGGAATACATAAGTACTACTACTTAAATTTAAATTGGCTGCATAAAAATAAAATCTTCAAAATGCATAAGACCATGTCTGTATATTTAGATTCTTGGAGGTATTGTTCATACCCAAAATATAAACATGAAGCCTTTAAAAAATGTATCAAATATGAACTGGCTAAAAGCTAAGAGATAAATTGAGGAGTGAGAGGGATTATGGGTGTTTTGGGGGTTACTTTCTATACTTTTCTGTATTTAAAAAAAGTAGCCAAGAAATGCTTAGCAGAATCCACATAATGAAAATCGATATATTTAAAAACATTTTAAAAATCTGGACCATCCATAAATTTAAACATTGAAATGTTTTCCAAAAATTCAAGAAAATCTCAAAAGTAAAGGGGGAAATGTCCTTTAAAATAAGAAAAGAAACAGATAAAATATTTCAAACTTCAAGTCCTTAAAGTAATGGAAAAATGAATCTTTAAATATTTGTGCAATTGCCTCAATAATCAAGGATGAGCCTCACTTTCTGAAGTGATACTTCACCCAGAACTGAACTAAGTTTTTCTACCTTTCACTACCATCATGGAGGTAGAACACCATGCTATCATTACCACAGAACAGGCAAAAAGCTTGCTAAATATGAACACATTCTTATTAAATTCCGTGTATTAATTCACTTCTTGAGATTAACAAAAGCATCATCATCATACAAACTTTTAAAAATAATTTTACACTAAGATAATCAATTTTCATTTTGAGACAAATATCAATGTCAATTTTAATGTCATCTAGAGTTGTATATCCAAAGATGGAAAAAAAAATCTTTGTCATATTAAAGTAGTACAGGCATTTAGCAAGAGCCATAAATTAACTGTATAACCTTAAACTGTTACATGTTAATTGGAATCTATAAATCAGAATAGGAAATTTGGCTAAAAAATTATTTGCAAATGAATTTTAAAGCACAACACAAACTTATACCATATGACAAACAGAAGAATCACTGCACATCAAAAAGCTATTTTAACAAACTACACATGATAAAAAGTTATCCAATCTTATCTTGAACACCAAAAACCCACATTTCTTTCATAGTTTGTGTAAAAGGGAAAAATATAGAATTGCTTAAAAGGCTTAAATACCATCATAATTTGTTAACAATATCTGTTATGTAATCAGAGTAACCAGGAGTTTTCAAAGGAAAAATCAATCTTACCTTTATGTAGCCCCAAGACACTGACAGCAAATAGTTTGCTTCAGGCATTTTTGATTGCTTATCAAAAATGCTTATATATATGATAAATATGTTCAAAAATATTTGTATCTTCAAATCCTTTATACTTTCACAATCCCCGCAAGCCAGTGTGTGATTTTAAAGATTTTGGTAATTAAGTATACAAAAGAATGCCTCGTATTAGGTTCCATCCAGTCGTCTTCCCATTAAATTCATGCCATTTGTAAAACTCCAGAATGGAACAAAATTCAACAATTATTCTGAATAAAGAAAATCCATGTGATAAAAGAATAGCTAAAGATCTAAGGGTCTGCATCTTTCTCTCTCCCAGCTCCAGGGCTTAATGAATAATGTATATCAAGATGCTTAGCTGCAAGAAAGACTAGTTCTGTCAAAAGCTACCAAATAAGGAACTGCAGGGAAGCTGGGAAGAGTGACAAGAAACCCCTCCCACAGAACCCCAACTATGCACCAATCCTATTCCATCCTCCAGAGTGTGAGGGCAGGGGGTGTGGACCTGGCGCAGGCTGCTTTGTGATTGGCTGGCGA
This sequence comes from Marmota monax, assembly GCF_021218885.2. Lineage (NCBI taxonomy): Eukaryota > Metazoa > Chordata > Mammalia > Rodentia > Sciuridae > Marmota > Marmota monax. Next base: position 12,048,379 of record NW_026693245.1, read on the forward strand.
GGGCGAGCCTCTGGGGAAGAGGTTTTCCACCTGACCCGGTGAACGCCATTTAATAATGGTCTCCCTACAGCTCGGAGGCTGCCGTGAGAAAGATAAATGGGGCTTCCCTCTTACAGAGATGCATAACGACCATGACACCATTCAAAATCCGCAGCTCATTCTTAGACAAGGACTGACAGCCCTTCTGGAACCTTTTCTATGAATTTTAATATTCTTGGACTTTACTTGCATCCACATAAATGCTGCTCTGAAAGACAAGCATGCATTTTAATTACTTTCCTTTCTCAAATCCAAAACAAGTGGCTTCCCTGGTGACCTAGATATAACCATGGTTCTCCCCCTGTTCATAATAAAAGCTAAGGGATTAGAAAATGTGACCTATGCCCAGAATTCACAAATGCAATGATGCAGCCTCTGAGCTGTATGGTATGGCTGGTCTCAGTTCCCTTTTTTTTTTTTTTTTTTGGTGGTGCTATGTGTGCCTGAGCTCTTTAATTTCCAAAATCTTAATGTAGAGATGATTTATTATAAATCTGACTTGGGAGAAAATGAATCCAAAAGCTAACAAGCTGTGTATGGATAAAGAATGCAATGTTTTGTATATAGATTACAGGATCTATATTTTGATCAGAAGGGAACATTTTTGTGGCTGTAAACTTAAAGTTAAGTGTGGCTTTTAGGAATACAGAACTAAGCTGAAGAGTAATCACAACTATATAGAATGTGATTCTTTCAGGAAAAAACATTTTTATGTATGGTTTAGAGTAGTATTACTCTGTAATTTTTATATTAAAGAGGTCTTTTGTATGAGAAAAGGGGGAAATCTTGCTTTTGCCCTATTTTAACATAAAATCCTGCCCATTCTCCCTCATCTCCGTCTCAAAGTTTTATTCTCAACTCTTTTGTAACTTAATGATATGATTACTGCACATTCTTCCTGTCATTGAAGTACTTCTGTTGTTCAGGTTTGTCTGTCTTAGATAGTATGCCCTCATCATAAAGACAGCAGTTCCTCCTTGTCTGCAGTTTCACTTTCTACAGTTTTTTAGTCAAAACACATTAATTGGAAAATTCTAGAAATAAACAGTCAGAAGTTTTAATAACTTTGATTTTGGCATATTGTTAAAATTATACTATTTTATCTTGAGTTATGGTTGTTGATCTCTTATTAGGCCTAAACTTATAAATTGTATCATTATGTTTGTACAAGAAAAAATATAGTATATTATATGTAGGTTTTGATATTCTTTACTGTTTTAGGCAGCCAGTGGGGGTCCTAGAACATATCCTCTGTAGGTAAGAGGGGGACCACTGCATTTCCTTCATCTTTGAAATTCTATTGATTACCTGATGCTAAAGTTCTTAGTTGCTATTTACACCCCTTGTGTTTTATTCCCTAAATTTCTCTTAATCCTTTACAGAAGATAAGAAAAAAGGCAAAACTTTTTTTTTTTTTTAATATGGTCTTTCATCCTCCTTACCTTCTTTGAAGTGTTCAGCCTTGTTTGATCACTCTTAACACTTTCCCTGAACTCCCAGGGTCCTGAACTTCTTTTTTTTTCCACTGCTCTGACCATCCCTTCTTTGCTTTCTTCTATTAATCCCCTAACTCAGGATCTCCACAGACTCTCTCCCAGGCCTACACTCTTCAATGACTACTTCTAAGTTGAACATTAGTACTGTATTTCCAAAAATATAATACTCTTCCCTTTCAAATGTCCTGCCAGTCACGTCAAACTTTTTCAAAACTATGAAACATTTTTCTATTTAAAGTAGTTCTTATCATAACTAACTCCCATTGCAGTCAGGGGGCCCATGTTGTATCCAGTGTCTCAGATGAAATCCGTGACTCCTATCATCCAATAGGTGTCTCATGTGAGTCACACACTGTCAGGTGTTTAATATAAATCATCTAACTGAATCCTCGAGTAACCCTGACATGTTCCCCTCTACCACATTACCTTCTCTCCTTCCCCAACATTGTGACCAAGTCCTATCTTTCATAAAATGCCATTACTTTCCTTTTGTTCCTTTCTATTCCCACTTCCGTCATATCAATCCAAATACTTAAAAGAGTAAAATAGAAAATACCTTCAATTTCATTCCCTCCAATCTCTCATTTCCATATAAACAAGACACTTTGAGAGAAAAAATAAATTTCCCAAATTCACCCAGCACCTGGACTCTAATCCTAACTTCTAAATTGGTTAGTGCAGCAGCTAATCTGCAAAAGACTCCTAATGAGTCACACCACTCCACTATGCTGAATCTGAGCTGGCCTGTATACTCACATGATGATGCATGACTGCTGAGGCTAAGTCACAGAGGCCTTGAGCTATCACCTTGCTTTCTCTGAACTTGCTATTGGAATCCCTGTGCTGATATGTAGGAAAGTATAGTGTGGGGGATATGGAGAGATTGTGCCTGCCTAAAAACAAGCACACACATCTGCCCAGTCACCAACCAGACCAGAGATGAAGAAGCCATCCTGGTCATGCAGCCCAGTTTAGCTTTCAGATGACTCCAGCCCCATCCACTACCTGACTGCAACCACAAGGGACCCCAAATGAGAATGTCTAGCCATGCCCACAAAATCATGGAAACTAGTAAAAATATATTGTATTTCAAATTTGAAGTGATTTATTATACAGCAATCAATAGCCAGAACAGTTAGGAGGATTAAATGAAATGTGTAACTCTACATCATGTACAACTAGACAAATGAGAAGTTATACTCCATTTATGTATGATGCATCAAAATGCATTCTACCCTCACACATACCTAATTAGAATAAAATAATAAAATAAAAAAATATATGCAAAGCACTTGAAATAATGATATATAATAAAACAAATAGATATCAGATGATATTGATAACAATAATTCCATTATCATACCAACATTTTAAAAGTAATGTCTTAGTTACAGACAGACACAATATCTTTATATTATGTGTTTTTATGTGGTGCTGAGGATTGAACCCAGTGACTCACACATGCAAGGCAAATGCTCTACCAACTGGGCTACCACCCCAGCCCCATACCAGCATTTTTTAACTCTCAGACTACTACTTTTCTTAATATACTATGTTTCCTTTCATCTGCATCATGTCACTCTGTGTCTCAGGTCTGAAACTCTGTCATTGAATCTCCACTATTTTCTTGCTTCTGACCTTCCCCCCTCCAGGGCCATACTGATTTCCATTGCCAGACCTCATTTCCTCAAATCCAGCCTCAGCCTGTAACTTCAAAGCTAGTAACCCACCACCTACTTCCTTCCATCTACATTCCTCTGTGGGATCCAGATTGCTGCTCCTAATCCCTAAATGCAAAACTGTTTTCAGCTGCTCTTTGACATCTCCGTTCTGTCCCTGGAAGGCTAGAATTCCACCTGTCTCTTGGAGCAGCAGCCCCCATTTCCCTATCTTTACTAGCTCCCTCCTCCTTCCACTCTGCCTGCCTCAAACCAGCCCTTCAAAGTCAGATTTAAGTTATTCAAGTATGTCTCAAACATAACTATTCCTGTCCTTCTCCAAATTTTAATTATCCTTTATTCACCCCTTCATACAAAAAAATATTTTTTACTAAGCTCCTACTATATGCCAACCACTGTCCCACATGCTGGGGGACACAGTATAAACAAAACACATTTTCCTACCTGGAGGTTACATGTAACAACTAAGTTAGCAAGATAAACACACCAAAGGATGAAAAGGGCAATGGAGGAAGAGAAAGGAGAGGGAGGCAATGAAGTGTTAGGACACAGAGGATCAGGGAAGCCTCTCTGAGATGATGGTCATCCAGAGATCTGGAGCAAGAGCCCTGGGAGGGGGATCCAGGCTAGGGGCACACCCAGAGCAAAGGCCTCCAGGCAGCAACACACGCGGTGGTAAGCCCCCAATGAGTATCACCCCCTATAATTTAAATCCCAGTCATATTTCAAAGTGGTTCTCAGCAAGCTTAGGCTCACTGCCCTGACTCCTTGTTATCTATCCGCCAGTCGATTTTATTCTTTGACAAGCGTCAAGTTAACATTTTCTTTTTACAACAAATATTTCTTATACCCTGAATTGAAATTCTTAATGACAATTCCTGTAAATATACTTTGCTAAATATAGGCACACAGACTAAATACTCCCTACGTAGATAATCTTTCAAAAATAAGTAGAATGGTTTATATCAGTAACATAAGCAGAAGTAAAAAGAATTTATATTGAATAATACAAAACATAAATATTGTATACAACCATATTAAAAAATCATTAGAAGGTTAGATCTTACTATTCCTGTCTAGCTATGACCTTGAGGGACTTATTTAAATGTTTCATGCTCAAATTTAGTCATCTGGAAAATGAGAATAGTGTCTACCTCATAGGGTTGCTGTGGGAATTAAATCAGTGCATATAATCGAAGCACTTGGAACAGTAAATGCTATGTAAGTGTTCACTGTGATTTCTCTGATATGGAAGATGGCCATGAAAGTTACAGCAGCATGAAAATGAACACACAGAAATTATATTAGAAAGACTGTGTTTTTCTCCTGAAATGGTTAGGATTACTCTCGGAAGCCTTCAAATATAACCAAGTACAAACTTCCCGTAACATGATGCTGTTGCTGCATTACTGAAGAGCTAGTGTGGATAAAACCATGTAAAAATATTTCGTGTGTGCATGTAAAAAGGAGCTGGGTTCTAGGCTCAGCTTATTATAAGTGCGTTTTTCATCTACATGAACAGCTGGAAGTCCTGTGGGTGGGACAGAGGAATCCTTCATGGCAAAGGACTTTCCTATGGACTTCAGGATGTCCAGTCTCCCTAGCCTCTGCTCACCAGAGAAGCACCCCACACTGTGTTCCCCAAATTTTCTGAATAGTCCAGTGTTAAGAATCTCTGTTCTAGTTGTTTCTATTGCCCTGAGTTTAGCTTCTACAATCCGAAGGTAGAATCATTGAGAGAAAATATATATCTTACTCTTTTTCTATATTTCTTGAGGTAGTTAATGATCACAAACACAAAAAGGTTGTTGATTGATGCAGAAGCAAAAATTAGCAACATTTTTAACCACCTATAGGAGATAGGAAACGATCAGAGGTGTTACCCTCAGCCATGTCACCAAAAACATTTAAAACAAATTATATATGGCAAAACAACAGAACCTGTCTTAAAAAATGATCCAAAAACACATATGGTTTTCCCTGCTTCTGACTGTCCACTGCCCATTCTCTTGCTGAACACAATGGTGTCTCCATTCCACAGATTTCCATCAGCAACAACATGCACTAATGCTCAGAGAGGTGTCAGATTTGAGTTGATTCAACTGTAAATCCCTAATATGCTGCCAGAAGATTACTGCAAGTGTTAAGTAAAAAGTACCAAGGAAGATTTCCATATTTCAAGGGAATAAGAAGTCTTTTTTAAGCTCTAAGCTAAATTAAAACTCATTTTATTTTTTTTCCCATTACACAAAACAGACCAGAAGCTTGTTCCTACTGCCATGGTAGGAAGAACTTGGAGAGGATTCTAGACAATCCAGAAGAGAAATTCAGATGGATCCAGAATGGTGCAACTCTTACTGTCAGACTTGACTTCTGTGGATTTTAAACTGTCTCAAGTTATTAGATGTCTATTATGCAATGAGAGTTTTATATACCTTATTTCTTATCTTTGCAACATCTCAGTAAGATAGATACTCTGCCCATTTTAAAGTCAAAAGATGGACATTCTTAAATACTTGATAACTTGCCCCATGGGTGACAGCTCAGGCAAACCCAGTCCTCTTTCTGCCTTTGCTCACCATGGTCTGTGATGGTTCATCATCTAAAAGGCTGATGCAAGCTCTATGGTCATTTATAGGAATCCAGGAAAAAATTCTTTTACCCTCAATTCTTTTGCTGAATCTACAGCATCTTGAATGAAAGAACCATGGTTACTATCTCTGTGGTCCGATCTCCAGACAGGGTGGATCCTACCAGCTAATTTAGTTAGGAAGCAGTGCCCAGATACGCAGCCCCACCTGAGTGAGACATGCCTGTGTTTGGGAATGCACTATGAACCAGACAAGGATGTGCTCTCATGCAGAGTGGGCGCAACACATTCAGAAAAGGAACCGAGGTCCAAAAATTCCTGACAATGCCGTTTGAGGGGCAGCACCACAGCTAGAATTCAGATTCCTAGTTGTAATCTGCCACTCTTGAACATGCAAATGGCTTATAAACATAGATGTTGAAACAGGAAAAAAAAAAAAAACTTTCCATCAGTGATTCTCTTGAGAATCACTACATCCCACTCTTCTTCATTTTCTCAGTCCTTAATAGATACTCTGAGCAATCAGCAAGCTCTCTGGAGTATTTCAGGATACTTAAAATTCTATGGATGGAGTTGAATCTTTGACACATTAACATATGGCTGGCATCATTGACTTCAGAACACTGGTCGAGACAGAGAAGCCACAGTTTTTAATAGGGAAAAAGAAAAACCAAAACATGAGGTAATTGGGGTTCAGAGAAGTCAAGTGTCTTGCTCAAGGTCACAAAGCCAGAAAGTAGTAATGCCAAAGTTTAAAATCAGGCTGTCTGGCTTCCGCCCAAAACAGTATTTCACAAGATAAACACAGAAAGTCAAGTACTGTATGTTCTCCCTCCTGTGTGGAAACTAAAAAAAGACCAGAAAGTAGAATAGTGATCACCAGGGACTAGTGAGGGGAGGAAGGGGGGTGGTGAGAAATGGGTGATTTGGTCAGTGTAGGATAAAAGTATGTATGTATGGAAATATCATACCAAACTCCATTGACATGTACAATTAATATATGTTAATAAAAAAACAGCATTTCGGACTTTGTTTTATGTTTATCCCAGAATCTACACAAAAGGTCTATTAATATAATCAATTCTAAGCTAAATATTATATTATTGTACTTGAAATATTTAAGAAATATTAAGATAAATATATATTCTCTTAGAATTCTCCAACCAAAGGGATTGCCCTGGCAATAGCACTTTTTGTAGAACTTACACTATTGGAAAATATTTTATTCTATCTACTTCTATAATCTACCTGCTTTTATTTTATACCTTTCTATTTAGAATCAAGTTCTGGTAGTTATTATTAACCAAGAACCAAATTCATATAAAGTAGGGTCTCATATATCTGGTACTGTTCAGTTTCACAAATGCAAATACAATTACTTAAATGCCCCTGGAATAATTCTGAGGCAAAGTTTAACTTGAGATATTAAACACAATAGCTTTAGCAGTCAGTGTCTCTAAAAACAGTCTACCTTCAAATGTCTTAGAACTATTTTTAGAGGTCGACAAACACACAATATAGACATATATACACAAACAAACATAAATACATACATACATGCTTTACCATGGTGCTGTATCCCTAGTCCTTTTTAAAAGAATTGATTTTGAGACAGAGTCTAAGTTGTTGAAGGTCTCACCTACATTGCTGAGGCTGGCCTTGAACTTCAGACTCTCTGCTCTCAGCCTTTTGAGTTGCCACCACATCCAGCTATCACCGATATTTTAAATCACGGGATTTTCAATCTATTTGCACATTAGAAAAACTGTATATTATTTTGATTATTGCTAAAACATGAAGAAACCTCAAATAAATGTACTACATCTGTTTGTGTTTACTGCCCTCTAGTGACAAAGGACCCACATTTGACTTATAAAGCAGCTCTGTTCCTGAGTTATATTTCAGAAAATGAAAGCTTCCTCACAAATTCTAAGGATGACTGAGATTAAGAGGAACAGCAAGTTGAATCTTAAAAATTGAATAATAATCTAGGAAACAAAGGAAGGTTCATTATCTAATTAATCTGGTCTGAAATTTTTCACCCAAACGGCTTTATTTAAAAACAGGAAACACTTGCAACATTCATTAGAAAAGAAATTCCAATTTTTTAAAAAAATGCTCCTTCTTCACTATAGGGTGTGCTTTGTGAAATGATTTAAGCAGAGAAGGCCTGTCTTCTGAAGCAATAAGGACAAATGTAAACAGGTTTACTTCTAGACATGCATAATTTTCACATGCACCCCTCTAATATATGGATCTTAAAGTAATTTTAACTCACAAAATTTGAGCTATAATTTAAAAAAATGAAAGGATACTCCTCCTTTCAACAAAAGATGCCTGAACAAAAAATCAGACACGAGCCACAAAACAATGCAACCCAACCTTTAACTTGCCCTTAACATTTTCTACTTAATACTTCCCAAACTATTTCAAAAATTTGAAGAGGGGGAGATTTTTCCTAATTCATTCTGTAAGGCCAGCAAAACCTCAATACCAAAACCAGACAAGGATACAACAACAAAAAAGAAATTTACACGTTGAAATTCTTGATGTACTCAGATGCAAAAATTCTCAGAAAAAATTAGCAAACCAAATCCAACAGCAGGGTAAAAATGATTATTCATCATAATCAAGTAGAATTTATCACAGGAAAGCAAAGTGGCTCAACATACACAAATCAATAAACTCTCCTGAGAGATATACCCCAAACAGAATGAAGGACCCAAATCATGTAGGATTCACCTCAATCGAGACAGAAAATCATCTCAGAAAATTCAATATCACAAAAAAAAAAAAAAATTCCAACAAAAGTTTGAACCTACCACAATAAAGACCATATGTGACAAACTCAAGGTAACCTCATACAAAATGGGGAAAGTTGAAAACTTTTTCTCTAAGATGTGGCACAGCACAAGGATGCCCACTTTCACCTCTTTTATTCAACATAGTACTGGAAGTCCTAGCCAGAGGCAATTAGGCAAGAGAACGAAAGAGAGGGCATCCAATTTTGAATGGAGGAGGTCAAACTGTCCTTTCTTGCAGACATGATCTTAAATACAGAAAAGCCTTAAAGGACCACATACAGGAAAACAAAAATCTGTTAGAACTAATAAATGAATTTGGTGAAATTGCAGAACAAAATCAACACACAAATGGTGACCCTGGGCCACTATTATTTGTTCATCAATGAAAAGGCAACAAATAATTATTGTGTACTCATCCTAGGTCAAATACTATGCCAACTATGAGGGACAGAAAAATCCATTAAAATGGGCACAACTTTTTGCACAAAACTGAAGAGCCTCAATAGGAGTATTCCTTCTGAATCCTTTTGCTTTTATTTTATTTTTTTCATAGTTTTCTATTTTTTCCAGCCTGGTCTCTTTACAGTCAGTATAAATTTGCTTCCTCATAGTCAGTATATGATGCTTTTTCCCCTTTTAGGATGAGCTTTTGTCTAAGGCAGCATGTCCCAGAATGTGTTGTGAAGGACAGCAATCCAAAGCAGCACTTTGAAAAGACGATTTCCACTGTCAAACAAAGCTTCAACGTGGCACTTACTTCTATGGAGTCTGTACATTAGCATAGTCAAGGTTCTGCCAAGGACTTGACACACAACCTTGCCTTGTTGGTTTGACATGGCATTTCCCAGATTTACTCTTCTATCGAACTGTTGATATTCTTAACAAGGAAACAAAACCATAGTACTTAGGTTTCATTAAAAGTTCCTATGAAAGCAATGGGCTTTAAAAATCAGACACTTAAGATTTTTAGGATGGTTTCATTCACCTATTCACTCACTGATATTTATTGCACAGCTACTGTGTACCAGCCTCGGGGACACAGTAATAACAAGACAAGACTCTCTTTGCCCATGTAAACTTCCGACTCCTGGAGCAGAAAGACAAAGAAGGAGAAAAAAAATTAATGAAAAAAAAAATAGAGGCAATATGATACTGTGATGGTGACCATAAGGTTAAGTATTGAGGAAAAACTGTATCAAGAAGATAGTATCTGAGAAGAGACCCAAATAACTAGGAAGTCAATTATTGCAGCAGTACTCACAATTACTAAGATACGGAAACACGACCTAAGTGTCCATCAAGTGATGACAGAGTAAAGAAAATGCAGTACACATCCATCGTGGAATATAATTCAGCAGAAAAAGAATAAAATCCTGTCACAAGGACATGGAAGGAACTGGGGAGAATTAAGTGAAGTAAGCCAGGTACAAAAGATAAGTATCACATATATGATCTCACTCATATGTGAGGAAGTTTAGAGTGGAATGGTGGTTACAAGAGGCTAGAGAGTAGAGAGAAGCAGGGAGGGAGAGCTGATCAATGGGCACTAAATTAGAGTCAGACAGGAGTCAGAGTTAGGATGTGCTATTGCACAGTAGGGTACATAGATAATGCTACATTTCAAAAAGCTAGCAGAAAGGATTCGGAATGTTTTCACCATGAATGATAGATGATTAAAGATAATTATGCTTAATCTGATTTAAATTAAATAGATTGTCTGAATCAATCGATCAATCAATCTATCTATCTATCTATATATACTGGTATAAAAATATCACAAGGTATCCCATTTATATGTACAGTTTTAATGTTTTTAAAATACAATTGAACTTAAAAAGAAAGATGAATCAGAACAGACCAAGGCTGAAGGAATCAGGAGACAGGGGAGAATGATATCAGAGGCAAGTGAAAGCAAGATGGTGTGGGACCCTGGAAGCCTTCAAGGGGGTGGGGGATACCCCTGGAAGGTTCTAGCACCAAGTAATGGAATATCATGTAGATTTTGAACATGATTCACATTTTTGAAAAGTTATTTCTACAGGGGATGGCTTGTAAAGGGGTAAAGGCAGATGAATGAGATAAGGAAGAGAATTAACTCCTAACTTCTGTTCTGATGAACACCTGCTCTGAGATGGAGAAGACTAGGGGACATAGAGATATGGAGGAAGATGAAGAAGAAAAAAGAGACTTAAGAGCCAAGCATAGGAACACCTAAATAGATGAAGGTTTAGTCTTAACTGTTGAGGAACCTTCTGCACCTTTCACCCTCAGGTTCATTAAAGAGGTCTGAACAAGGAAAGGTGCCAAAGAGCAAAGACCCCAAAGACATTACATTAGGATAGACCACTTCCATCAAAATCTTTCAAAATGTTTTAGAATAATCTAGCAAAGGGGCAAGAATAGATAATTCATTTTTAAAATCCTTTCACCATAGTAGATTAGGACTACAAAAGCCCAAACAACTGCTCACACAATGTAATCAAAATTATGTGAAATTCTGATTATAGAAAATTTTGATGAAATCAAGATTATCTATGAGTTGAGCACTCAGAGTGGACAAATTTTAATTTTAGTCCCATGTCTTGTTTAAACATTTTATGAATGAAAACTTAACTGAAGGCCATAAGAAACAGGTAAAAGTAGTGTACCAATGGGTTGTTCTGTTGTTTCATTTGCCACAGTGACTAAATAGCAGGGACTGAGATTTATGAGATGCACCGTGGTATAGAACACAGGTTACTCTGGCTGACTTAAAGTCCCACCTCCTATGAGCACTGAAACAGGCAGCATATTATCTAAGGGCTCTGTGCTGTGTGGAGGAATTGGAGTTAATGTAGTGATCTAGGACAATCTATAAAGCATGTGCCAGGAGTTCAGTGAGTTATATTATTGCCAGAAATACTGAAACTTGTCACAAAGAAAACATTCTGATTAAAAAGGCTGCTTTATGGGCTGGGGTTATGGCTCAGTGGTAGAGTGCTTTCCCAGCATGTGTGAGGCACTGAGTTCGATTCTCAGCACCACAAATAAATGAATAATAAAGGTCCATTGACAACTTAAAAAATATTCAAAAAACAAAGGTTGTGGGCTGCGGTTGTAGCTCAGTGACAGAGAGCTTGCTTTGTAGATGTGAGGCACTGGGTTCAATCCTCAGCACCACATAAAAATAAATAAACAAAATGAAGATATAGATATATAGATATAAAGGTTGTTTTAAAATGGCTACCATTATACCTACCCAAAGGTTTATGTACCAGTGGTTTGTCTAGAAGTTATCAAAATCACCCAAGCCAGACAAGACTGCTCCTGGAGATCTCAAACACAACAAGATATTTTTCTGACAAATGTAAAGAAGGATATTTCACTCTGGGTGAATGCAGAATAATACACTGGGTTCATACCATTCTTCAAAAGAAGCTCTTTATAGACCCCTTAAGACTGATTTCACAATGGACCCAGCAAATGAAAGCAAAATCCAGCTCAGGGATTGTATTATAGGAGTGTCAATGAAGAGAAGAGTAGCCAAGATCCATAACTGTTCATGTAAAAGCATTACAGACCTGACTAACAGTGATCAACAGCTGGACATGATCAATTACAGCCCGGGCAGTCACTTCCCCCCACAGATAGGGAGGCAAGTATGTGGATCAGAACACACACTCTCCCATCTGGGGTAGTAAGAAAAGACTCCAAGTAGAGGGCTTCAAAAGCCTCCAGAATACCAGTCCTAACAATCCACAAAACTGTCTTTCCCTAAAACTCATAATAAAAGAATAATAAAAGCTCAAATTTATTGAGTGTTTACTATGTGCTGAAGATGGTGCTGGCTTTACTACTGGCGTTATCTCATTTATTTCTAATAAAAACCTTATGAGTGAGCGCTAGCATTATCCCCGTTTTACAGATGAGTCTGAAGGCTTCCAGCTATCAACTCTGTGGAGGCAAAACTCTAGTAGCATCTTGCCTTTTTCCTGGAAAACCAGGCCTGACAATTGAAGGCCCAGAGTGCATTGTAACTTAGACATGGAGTCTCACCTCTATCTCATGACTAAAAGTTTAACTAAGATATTGTCCAACAGCCCCCATCTCAATCTGGCTTCTCTTCCTGATCTGCTGACTATCATCTTTCCCATTATTTGAGTTTAGAGTTTCATACTGTCCTCTGGCTGTAGCCCTGCAGTCCTGTAGGTCCCGTCACCATTCCTCATGCAATCTTTGTCCTGCCCATCTTTTCTTTTCATTCCCATCCTACTTCAGGCCCTTGTCACTCTAGTAGCTAATTCTCTAACAGACTCTTCCTGCTTTCAGTATGTCCCCTCAGTAGGATCCATCCTGTACACTTTTACCAGATTTACCCTCCCCAAATCACTTGGTTGTTCTATTTCCTTTCTAATATTATCCTTATAATCAAATGCAAGGCTCTGCAGGATTTATAGGAGAGTTGCTCATGTTTTAGCTGGGCATTTAAGGCAATCTGCCATGGGGCCCAATCTGCATTTCTCACCCCTGTTCTGGCCTTAAAATCAGATTGTTCAGCCAGGCTCACGCTTCCATGATACCCACTCATCCCCCTCCCCACAAATATACAATAACACTAAACCTACAGGGTATTTTATCCTACCCAAATTTCTTCTAGCCCCAAGAATATACCTCCTTCTTCATTAGCAACTAATAGGAATCCTCAATGTTCACGATCCAGATGCTGAAGTAGCATGTTCCCTGGAATGCTTCTCATTCTAGTCCTGTGTGTGGAACTTCTCTACAGGACTGGACACCCTAAAGCACTCTGTGACCCATTAAAATGCAACAGGCTGACTTAGAAGGCTAGCTATATTTTCAGTGGTATGTCTGTATGCTTTGGTACTTGTGTACCTGCCTGTTTGCATAAAATACGCCTATGTTAAGATCTCATTTCTCCTCTAAGAACCTTGAGCAGATAGATATCCTGCCATCTAAAACAAAAGTATAAAACAGCACCTCAGTGAAAGCCTGAAACCTGAACATGGTTGACTGCAGCCAAAATGTGCAAAACAAAACCAAACCCTCCTAATTGTTTATTTCCCACATGAAAGTGGTATCTCCTCTAGAGCATGGTCAAGGATCAAACAGAGTAAGAGAGACATACCAAATTAAAAATGTCATTTGAAAGTGATGGTGCCCATATAACACCAAATCAGGGCTAAAAAATGACTAACAAGACCAAGTCTGTATTCTCCATAAGATCAAAGCCCTGAAACACAGAACTCTGTTGTCCTTGGTTACTTTCACTTGGCTGTTCCTTGTTATTTTGTTATATCTGTATAACAGGTAGATCTCATAAATCCCTAAGGAATTATGGAATTGAAGATGGAAAAAGAGAGATTATTAAGCAAACTGAAGTTTGATTTCTCTGCAACGTGGCTGACATTAAGTGGAAAATGGAAAGGAACCAATCGCCTATGCAGTGACTCATGGTCAACCCTTATAACAACTGCACCACTAGGGAAGTTTTCTCTTGATGGTTATATCTAGTGTCAGACTCATGACTAAGACCTCATCATGGGGCTGGCATTGGATTCAAGGTCATCTCATCCACACTTGTGTTTCTCAGCTGGACTGTCATTTTTAATCTGCAAGGATTAAAGGGTCTACTTCTAGTTCATTTCTACTTTCACCAGGAAAAAAGCACTTGTTATCTTCACTTTGTCTGATATTGGACACATTTTTAAATCATGACTTCGCTTTTCACAGAATCAGAAAAATCATTTGAAGGGGCTTAGGAGGTCATCCAGGGTAGGGAAAAACAAAGCACAAGCAAAGGACCAATTTTTAGACAGATAAATGAAGATCTACATACAGCTTTTATAACATTAGTAAGTCTTTTTTTGTGGCCGCCTTCATAGTATCCTTTTAGAGCCAATCTAATTAAGTAGTCAGCAAGAGTGTAAATAAAAATATGCCATCATTGGGTGCTAGGTAACCAAGATAACACTAAAGTAAACAAATCTGTGGGCATCACATATGCAAGCTGATAAGGTCCCATAAATCACCATGACTGGGTATCAGGATTTCAAAGGCATACTCTGTAAGCCCTCTCCCAGTCTGTTGATTCAAGCCCCAATTGCATTGGGTTACCTATATGGCAGCATATAAAATTGACCTTTTAAGTTTAAAAATAGTTACAGTCATCATCCCTACTAAAGATAGGCCATAGTGCCTGCCATGTGTGTGCAGCACACTACGTACTTTACGTAAGTGTTTATTTAATTTTCACAACAGTCCAATGAGGTAGCTTGTGTTGTCTTGATTATAGAGAAAACAGAGGCTCAAAGGGGTTAGAGTAAATTAATGGTCCAAGGTCCTAACTCTAGTGTGGAGCAGATTTATACCCAGAAAAGAAGTCGCTAAGTTCATCAGAATTTAGGAAATGATTTAAAGGAGAATTGAGAATTTGCTATTTTGTTCCATTTTACTCTCCTAGCATGTAAGTTAACTAACAAGTCTATTACAGTGAATCAGCTGATATTTATATGGACATGGTCTCTTTTCACCCTATTGCAGCTTGTACCTTGCTGTCAAGTACCCTTCAACTATTCCCTTTCCTCACTCCTGGGCACCAGGATCCTTAGGGGATAGCCCAGCCGTTGGATTTAGCAACCCACCCATGCTGCTACTGGGCTACCACTCAAGGAGGCAACAGGTGAAGGAGATGACACCAGCTCTTAGTGCTAACAGAGACCTGAGTCTCATGAAATACACTGTCTGTAAATCTCCCCAAGCTAGTCAGTCCTCCCCTCCTCCCCCAAAGCTGCTGCTGATCATCCTCCCTAAAACATTCGCACCCTCTTGTTGACCTGTGGGATTTCTTTTTTCTTCAAAGCTGTCCCCAAGGCGCATTACAACCAGATTTCACCATACAAACCCTGAGGCAGAAGGAGGTCAGGAACAGAAACTGGTTCCTTTGCCTTCAGCCAAGGAGAGCCCTGACCCCAGACCAGCGGGATCAGATGTTCTGCCTTCTCCCACTTCTCCTGCCCTCATTGCACGCTAATAGCTTCTCTGTATTTCTTGCAACCTTTCTTTCCCTCATTTTTCATCCCTCCCACCATCCATTGGTCCACATTCCCTTTCCCATTTTGTCCCTAGAGGAAAACAGACTTTCAAAGCACCCTCATAGTAACAGGCTATTTTTAAAACCCTAAACTTTCTTACATACTTCTCTGTTGTTGCCTTCCTCACCACCAATATCCTTAGATTCTCTGCCAGCTTGGCATTATAGATCTGCTTTCGTCATTTGGTTTCCTCATCTCACCAACCTCATTATCCTTTCATTTATATCTGTGACCAGTTTAACCACCTGCCTGCCAGGGTGGCTCCCGAACAGACACACTGTCTCAACATCATGTTCTTCTTAGGAGGAAGGGGCCAGGTCAGGTTTGTGCCCATTTGACATAACTGAGAGAAGGAAGGCAGAACAAGATGTACTACAGGATTCCCCTTGAGGAATTAGCTTTTGCTGAAATTGCTCTTGCTATTTTGGAATCCAGTACTCATTAAATACATATTTTAAAATGTTTGGAATATTTTGAACATGTAGCCTGAGAACAAACACTTATTTATGTCTCTATGTTCACCCAACACTTTATCTAAAAAATAATTACCTTTACACCTACTAAAATCCCTGCAGAGCACTTGCTAGCCTGCCTGCACAAGGCCCTGGGCTCCCCCAGTATTGCACAAGTGCTCCCTCCACGTGGATCTTAGGTAAATTTAAATGAGCCTCAGGTTTTCATCTTTAGAAATGGGAGAAATTGTTTTCATATATAGTATACTATTTCTAGGACTAAATTAGAAACTTAAGTTTTGAGGTATGGGAAAATAAAGAAAATCATGCCTTACATTAGAAGGTAAGGCACATACGAGAGTTTCCCGACCAGTGGTAGTCAAAGATTGTTTATGGACCAAATGGATAATACTATAATGTTTGGCATTGAGTCTTTTCTTTGTAATTCTGTGTAATTCAGTATATTTTATAATTCTTTTAAAAGGTACACAATCATTTTTATGTTTTTCTCCAACTTCTCACTGTTCTTCCTTCTTCAGTGAGTTTGAATTAGAAGGATCAGGTAACATTTTAAAACAGAATAACAAAAGGAAACACTGATACAATGAGTAATTGATTCTTCCACTGAATTTGACTTTTCAGATAATAAATTCCTTTCATATAGGAATTAACTGTGTCATAACACAAACTCTGTTCCCTTTAATCATTTCACTTCTCATTAGCACTAAAACAAAATTAAGATTTAGGCCCAAATATCTTTCAGGAAAAACTAAACTAATCTTCTCCTGATGTAAAGAAAATAAATAGGCCTATTTCTAGTAAAAGATTCCTCATGAGTTACTGAAACCCAATTATCACTACTCTTATGAAGATCTAAGAGATCGTGCTGAGAATATAACATTAAGAAAACAAAGAAAGAAAATAAAAACATACGCTAAAGAGAATATTAATGTTTCATCCTTATCATATGCTGAAAATGACTTGAAATACCCAAAAAGATGGAAGAGGATAGGTGCTTAGTTTAAAAAAAGGGAAGGGACTAGTCAATGAATATTGACTAAATACCACTTCTATGAAAGGCACGGAGCAAAGCATAGTTTTGTTCACTCTATGCAACTTTTAGCCTCTTTGGTGAAACAGGGCTTCCCTGAAAATAATGACATTTAAATCACATATACATAATTAAAGCACCCACGAAAGAATTCTCTTAAACTGTGAAAGCCCTCCCCAAATTGAAATTTATTCTCTTCCTAAATTATTGCTTCAAAGTCCATCAATTGTTAAAGGCAGTTTATTTTTTCCTGAAGATAGAAAAATGAAACTAGCAAACATCAAATACAGCCTATCTTGCTCAAGTACTCCTTTTCTAAAATGTAGAGTTGATTTATAGGCATAAAAAACACAATATCACCTTACTAAGAAAAAATATTTTCTTTGTAATTCTGTGTTAATTCAGTATATTTTATAATTCTTTTAAAAGGTACACAATCATTTTTATGTTTTTTCTCTAACTTCTCACTGTTCTTCCTTTTTCAGTGAGTTTGAATTAGAAGGATCAGGTAACATTTTAAAACAGAATAACAAAAGGAAACACTGAAACATTTCCTCAAAATATTTTGAGAGTATTTCTGTAAGACAATTATGAATAATTAATATGAGTAATGCTCATTCATATTTGTCTAAAACAAAAACAAAGCAACCAGAACACTGCTATGTACAGAGAACACACATTAAAATCAAGCAGTTATTTTCTGAAGTGGAGAAGGCACCCATGGGTCTGAACTTACTCCAATATGGCAGCCGCATCTTTGCCTTGTTGCTATGGTTACATCCCCATCATGCCTGTGCTTTCTACTTTCCAGACCTGTTTATGACAGGCAGAGGTGTTTCCTACTATGGTGCCTATGTCTGCACGGCTAACTGCTTGCCAGGAATAAGAGCCAGAGGGTAGGGACAGTAGGGATTACAGTGCAGCAGCCCCTAGATGTGGACGGGAACTCAAGCACATGCTAGGTAGAACCTGACAGAATAGACCCTAAAAGGTAAAAAAGATTCTCTCTCTCTCTCTCTCTCTCTCTCTCTCTCTCTCTCTCTCTCTCCCTCTCCCTCTACACACACACACACACACACACACACACCCCTTTTCATCAAAACTAGAAGAGAGAGCATTCAGATAGTTCCAACTGAAAAGGATCTAATAAAAAAGAGGTTATTGCTAAAATAGATATGACAGAAAACAGTTTGCAGCTATGAATATGGTCCATCTGGCTTTTGCCTGAACACTATAAACTTTAAATTCAAATGAGGTAAGGCTAATCTAGTATACCCTGCGATAATATTTCTGAGAGATGAGTTCTCTAGAAGCAGAACTCAGATTCTTAAGGGAGAAATACTAGGAACTCTTTTGTCAATGAACGAAAAACACTTTCTTAAAAGGCAGGAATGATAATGCTTTGACTCTTAGTCTACCAATCCAAGCTAGAAATGGCATTTACATTAACTACTATCATGAGCCCTGTACTAACTTACCTGACTACCTAACAAAGGATGATATTGACACTCCCTGGGTTTAGACTAAAAGTAGTGTAGACAGCCTCATCAGAACAATAAAACAGAGGCAACATATTGTACTAACAGTGAAGAGAATCCCAGATAAAATCTTGTGGAAAGTCAAAGAAGATAGACGGAATATCCAATGGGGGAGGGGGCTGTGGAGAAAGAGGAGACAGGACAAAACAGGCTTCAGAACGAGGTCAGCATTCCAGACAGGCCTAGAGGAGTTTTTACATCACCTTTTTTGTTTTCAAATTTTTCGATTTACAGAAAACTTGTGAAGGCAGTACAGAAAATCCCCTATACTCTACGGTCAGTTTTTTTACATTAGTATGGCACATAGGTCACAATTACTGAGCTCATATTGATGCCTTCATTCCACACTTTTTTTTCTGACTTCCTTAGCTTTCATTTAGTGTTCTTTCTCTGTTCCAGGATCTCACCCAGGATACCATGTTATATTTACTTGCCATGTTTCCTTAGGCTCCTCTTGGCTTTAAGTTTCTTAAAATTTTCTCATTTTTAATAACTCTCACAGTTTTTAGGAGTTCTGGTCAGGTATTTTGTAGACTATCCCTCAAATGGAATTTGCCTGATATTTTTCTCATGATTAGACTGGGGTTAATTGCAGATGACATGGAAAATCATAGGTGCAAAATACCACTTTAATCAGATCATATCAAGGATACAGATTCTTAACATGACTGTATCATTGTCAGTGTTGATCTTGACAACATGGCTGAGATAGTATCTGTTGAGTTTCTTATTGTAGAGTTACTTTTTATCCCCTTTTCACAGAGTACCATTTGGAAGGAAGTCAATATGTACAGCCCATACTTCAGGAGAGGGGAGCTATGTTCTTCCTCTTTGTGGGTGCAGAATCTATCTATATGTTATTTTGAATTCTCCTACACAGGAGATTTGCCAATCTTCTCCAATTTAATTATTTATTCAATCAATTATTTCTATCAACATGCACTCAGGGGTTTTTATATTATAATTTGAGTATTAATATAGTACTACTTTTTTTTGCATGTATTGTTCCAGCTTTGACAATTAGAGCTCTTTGAGTTTGCTCTTGTATCCCACTTATAGGTCCCCACATTAGTATATGATTTTGTTTGTTTGATCACATCCTTACTTTCTGGCAGTACAAGATGCTCCAGGCTCATATTGTATATGTCCTGCCTCAGTCCCTAGAATCCGCCATTTCTGTAAGGAATCCTGCTGTCTTTTACAGGACAGTAGTGTTAGAAATTAAAATGGGGGTGGGGTGCTAGGTGCACTCATACTACCAGGGTGTGGTTGCTTCTAGGTCCTCTCACCTGACAGAATGAGAAAATATTTGTGGTGTACAAGATGGTTCAGATGTTGAGAGGTGGAAACACGGGCTAGGTTCTCAATATACTTTTATTAACATTAAATATTAATAAGAGATTGTGAGCCTCTGTTAGTTCCAGTTTCATTCAGAGGAATTACAGAGATATATTCATTTATGAAAAAGAAAACCCTCCAATGCTTTATGCAGGACTTTAAGAAGGACTAATAATATTCCTTTATAGCTGGAAATAAATGGCTTAACATACTCAGTATTTACCATGTTCCTGTCTCAATAATTCTCATCTCTCAATTCATCAAATCATCACAGCCACTATTTAACAGATGAAGAAGCTGAAGCACAAAGGGAAAGTGGGCCCATGTACTCTGAATATAAGGCAGAGAATGAGTCCAACCCAGGCAGCCCGGCTATAGAAGGGTGGTCAAGATCCACAGACCGTTCTACCTGAGGAATGAGTATCTAATGAATGAGAGATTTCTATTGAAGAAATTTGCCATTTCTTCTAGAAGGGAAATTCCACTGAAGGCAGAGAAAGAACAGGGTAGGTTGTTTAAACCAAACAAATCTTTCTAACTAAAAATGACTTTAAATAATGTTTTTGTTACAAATTCAGATGACTATGTCCAAAAATATGGCCACTGTCCATAAGTAGTAAGCTAAATGTTGTAAGGTGGCCTTCAAATAAATGCTTTCTTGTCATATATTAATTTTAATATATATTAGAAAAAAATAAGGTGTTCAGGTAAGTATTTATGTTTTTTAAATAAATTGTTTTAAATTAAACCTTTAACATACAATGGCAGATATGAATGTATTCAGAAATGATGGTGTATACAGACATGATGGTTTAAGAAACACTAATTAAGATTATAATTTAGACTGTAATTCCTTACAGAATAGAAACAAGAAATATTACATTCTTACATTGCAAGGAGTATAAAACACAAGGTTTTATTGATCTTTTTTTTTTGTGTATATTCCAGACAAGTGAGCACATATAATTTATGAAACATCCAGTATGTGTTATGCACCAAACACATTATAGCTATTATTCTCACAACATTTCAACTTATTTCCCCTCTATTATCTCTACTTATAAATGAAGAAAATAGAACTTCAGAGAGGTGAGGCATTTGCCCAAACTATTAAGTAGGAAACAACAAAGCTGAAATTTGAAACCAAATTCACCTGACAAAAAAACATCTAAGTTCTTTCCATTCTGCAAAGTTGCCCTAAGTATCATTGGTGCACACTCCAGGTCAGGAGGTAAATATCACTTGTATTTATCACATACAAAGTAAGCAAAACAATAACAAAACTCAGAATATAAAATAAGAATAAAGATAAATATTCTTTTAAAAATAAAGTATTCTTTAAAGAATATAAACCTATCATTATTTTAGCTATTAATGTAGTTTAACTAATTTACTAATGAACACAGAACCATTTGTGGTTTAAGCAAATATCAAGGTTCATCCCCAATTCCTGTTAGAGGGAATAAAATTAAATGTCTTCTTTCAAAACTCATGTGACTAGCACAGCATGGTGTTTCTCACAGGCCTGTAATCCCAGTGGCTCGGAAGGCTGAGGCAGGAGTATCACAAGTTCAGCAATTTAGTGAGGCTCTAAGTTCAGCCTCAGCAATTTAGTGAGACTCTAAGCAACTTAGCAAGACCCTGTCTCAAAATAAAAAATAAAAAGAAAGGGCTGGGGAT
Source organism: Marmota monax (assembly GCF_021218885.2). Taxonomy (NCBI): domain Eukaryota; kingdom Metazoa; phylum Chordata; class Mammalia; order Rodentia; family Sciuridae; genus Marmota; species Marmota monax. The sequence goes on from NW_026693245.1 coordinate 12,070,137, forward strand.
GTGGGTCAATGGTTAGGCACCCCTAGGTTCTATCCCTGGGGCAAATAATAATAAGCTCATATGACTATTAAAATGAAAGACTGTCTGTCCATTTTCTAGAAAGATTTCAAACTATGCCAATTAAGCTATGATGACAAGTAACTAGGAGTAGAACTATTGCCCTACTAGAGCCACAATAAACCCCAGCAATGAGCAGCTTTAAAAAAGCTGATCTCCCTTACTAAACAAGAGAAAATCAAGCTCTACCGATTTTATGGAGCAACTAAAAATCATGACACTAACCACATTTCACTTCTACCATATATATATATATATATATATATATATATATATATATCTTTTAAAACAGTGACAATCCATGTGACACTGCAAAAATCTTAAATTGAACAAAAGCATTATCATCCTTGTTATTCAGAGAAAAGTTTATTTAATCTATCCATAATACTAGTAACAATACTATTTTATCTTAGTTAAGCCTCATGTTTTAAATATATATATTTTTAAAAAGTGAAGAGTTCATAATGTTCTCAGTTGGAGCTACCATTTCCCATGAATCAAATCAACATGTAATAAATGAAAGCAATTTTTCCAGCAATGATTAATTTCTTGAGTCATAAAAATGAGGAATTTTTGATAATTTGAGTGTTAGGGATATTTAAGCTTACTGTCACTAGAACTGAGTAGATGGCAACAGAGATAACTTTTTTTTTCCTTTTAACCTTAGTGTCTTGCTGAATTAAAGTCAACTAACTTAATATTCAATAAAACAAAAATACCCATTAAAAGTGCTTCCTTCTTTCTCTTATTACTTTATAAAAAGAACATTTTTTATAAAGACAGGATTTCTCAATTCTTTTGTATTCACTTTAAGAAGCTATATGTAAGTTACAAAAGTCTTTCCTAAAATCTACCTTTATTAAATGGATGAAGGAGCACATATCAAGTTCAAGAAAACAACAAAAAGTTGTTAAACATGACTTTTTTTAAAATTTAGAGTTTTTCTTTAGGTTCCTCAATTAACTCTCAGCGATTCTTTTTTCTAAATTTAATATTTTAATGTAGAAAACAAATGTTGCTATAATGTTCCATAAATTAAAAATGTCTTTTTCAATTAACTTGAGTTCCTTCTTAGCAAAAATTCAACACTGATTTCTATTCTGAGTTATCTTTTACTTATGCAGTGCAGAAATACCTTAAGATGAGCCACTTCTATGAACATATCATATTCCTTCCAGGAGACCTCCTGCCCATCAAATATATCAGCAGTCCCAGAAAGTGCTAGTCCATGCTGTGTATTGACAATCAAAAAGCAGCAGGGGGAGCAACCAAGGAAAGCTCTAAGAAAAAGCACCCCAGGAAAGCAATTTAATTTATAGGCAACAGAAACATACTAGGGATAATTACTAAAAACCAAAGAGACAAATAAATTCTATAAAGAAGTCATATCCACATTTGCAAACTGGCCTAAGCACCTCTGGAATGAATTATAGGACAACCTGAAGTCTCTTAGAAGGACACTTGAATCCTAATATCAAGACAGACTTTCAACTTGAAGGCCAGTAGTTTCCAGCAATGCCAAGCCTCGGAACTGCCCCCAAAATTAGAAAGGAGAAACAAAATGCATTTTTTTTATCTGGGTATGTGGTAGAAAGAATTCACAATTATTTCATTTTCTCTTTTAAACATCACTGCACTTACACTGAAGGCCTGGTGAAATGTGCACTGTTAGGTCACAAGAGAATTAAGTTACCGGGTTCCATTGCAGTCTTTAAAAGTCCTGAGGGCCAGATTCCTGCCCTCCTTGTCACTCCTTCTACCCTCAATACACTTTCCATGAGAGAAAACCAAAAATACTATGAAACTATTCCACATTAAAGGATATTTTTGCCAGAAAGGCACTTTACTTTGCAAAATCTATAAAAGGATGGAAAAGTGCCCACCAACCTACATGACATTTTACATGTTCTAAAGATTTATATGGCTTTTGTTTTCAGTTTTACAGTAAAACAGATAAAATAATTAGTTTTTCTGTCTGGAATTTCATAGCTGAATTATTTTTAAAAGACTAAACTTCTAATAAGGACTTCAAATCTTCTAATAGAATTTTACAGTTACCTAAGAATTATAAAAATATCTATGAAACAAAGTGTCTAGCATAACTTATGGTTTAAATAGGCAATCCGTATGGTTAAATCAGTATGGTGAAATAGGCAATAAGTAAAGTCTGATCTGATCCCTAAATAATACCAGTAACAACAGATGTAATGCTACTCTTGACAGACACTGAATTAGCTTGCTATTAAATATATATACATATATATATATATATATATATATATATATATATGTGTGTGTGTGTGTGTGTGTGTGTGTGTATTTTTTTTCTTTAAACTCTTACATTGACCTTTAAAAGTATCTGTTATTATGCCTATATTATGCCAAGGAAACTGAAGCTAAAAGGCTTAAGTTGCTAATGTAACTCAGCTAGCAAGGAACAAAACCATGAACTTCCGGGTTCATTTGCCTCCAAAAGCTCTGATAACTCACTAAAATTTCCCTCAATTGTAACAGTGAGGTTCCCAAGGAAATCTGTACAACTCTCAGGAAGATTAATGTGCTTATGAAGGTAAATGCTATAGATTTAATCACTCAAATTAAATGCCATCTGGAATCTCTTACCAAATTGGTACAAGCATCCTACAAGCCAACTGGCCTTGGCCAAGAATTCAATAATGTTCCTACCTCAATAGCATCAATAAGCAGTATGTACAGTATAAAACCAATACAGAAAATATAGCTAGTTACTTCTAAATCAATATTTTTAAATTACTATAAGGTTTCTTTTATTAAATTTTTTAAATATATAAATTGTTAACCCAACTTGTTAAATGGATTTGAGCAATCAGTTTCCTTCTTCCCAGCACCCAAATCCATCTCATAATTAGTATTTACTATTATCACTTTAAAATACCGGTTTCTTACTAGCGTTTTTATTGTGTTTTTTAATCTATTAGAGTATAATTTTAAATATCTCAAGAAAGGGGAAAACTTTTTCCATGGCCAAAGATAAACCCTGACAGAATGGATGGCAATAAGACTAATAACCAAAAAGCAATGTTGCAGATTCATTCATTCATACTCAAGAGAGACGGTGTGAAACAAATTGTCTGCATTTCCAGTCCAGACCGAAGGTAGGGCACCACTCACAGGGACTTTCAGATCAGCTGCTCCAGCTCAGTTTATAGCTCTTGTGGCTTTGGTAACTTTACAAACTTTACCAAGAGCTTTAGTTTTAATTCTTTTTCATCTATAAAAAATCATGTGAGCATAACACAAATTTAAAAATGAATAAGTTAAAAAAGAAATGAACAGCCTAGAAATTAAAAGTTGAAGCAAGAGCTTTGGTTGACCCAAGTGTCATGTCAATAATCTTTCAACCACAGGATATAAACGTAGCTAAATGACTGCACTTTGAAAAAGTATTCTCTTATTTATTTGGTTATTTCAACCAAATAAACCTATCTTCCACACTAATCATGTAAATTAACTCAAAGTTGAGAGCCGTCACAGAGAAGATTTAAAAGCAGAAAAAAAAAAAACCTCTTATTTGGTACTTGTAAAAGAAAGCTGTCATTTTGAGCAATTGCTGTGACCCCAAATGTTTTTACCTTAAAGTATAGATAAATTATTTCACAGTTGAAATCACAATATATTGTTCGATTTCACATCAATTTTTAAACTTAAACCTAAGTTTCATCATTAAGAATATGAGTTTTAAGGAAAGTGAACTAGCTTTTCAGGTACATTTTGCTTTAAAAGTACTGTCAAATCATCTCAAAAACATAAATAAATGCATGCATCTCACTAGATAACCAAATTTTGTTCTGCCTTTTACTACATAGAATCAATCTAACAGACAAAGAATTAAGATCAGGTCCAGTGCAGAATGCTCTCACTCAGCATTTAGGACACTGGAGATACTTGGCATACATCTCCTGTTATTACGAATGTTATTATGAATCAAATTATGAAAAAGAAAAACAATCTCTATTTCTAGTTTATAAAAATAAGATTTTTTTTTAAGCCACATGAGAACAATGGCATCTAATGCTACTACAGGAATTAAGAGTCCCAATAAGAAAGCAATTCTAAGAGAAGCCATGCCAAATTTAGAAATGAGACCCAAATTTATATAATAAAAAACCTGATTTGATCATCAGTGTATACATGGGTAGGTCAATATGCATATGGGCAGGTTACTAACTTCAAGCAGTGGCTGGGGACCCCTTTTATTTGCTTGAAGCCGACTTTTTACTTAAACAGCAATGCTATCTATATAAGAAATGTTAACAGATAAGACAAGTATCTGTGATGCTACAGTTTTTGTAAAAACTGCATGAGGAAAAAACAGGTGGGATAAAAACTATAGTAAGCTAAAAAAAAAAGCATCACTCACTGAAATACATGTACACATGAAGAGTAAAATGGCCATCACCTTCCTGACCTTGCAAATAAATGGGTGGCTAAAACACATAAGTATCTTTAAGAAACAAGTATTACTAATTGAACACAATATTACCAGTCCTTACTAGCTGCATCCCTCAGATATCTGCATCCAACATGCACATGCCTCCTCTCCTGCCCCTTCAGCCAGTCAATCATTAAAACACACATAATCCAATTTATTTCCTTGCATAACTATAGACAAAAAGAACAGGGCTTATTTTTTTAAAATGCAGCAAAACTGAAAATACTCTACCTTAACTTCCAGGCTATTTTATGGCTATTTCATACTGAAGATTACTTATCAGTTCCCCAAATTCCATTAACTGCCAAGACCAGCACTTTTGTACATATGGCACAAATGTCCAGCTGAAACCTCCTTGAAACTAAATGACCTCGGAAATCTGGTCTTCTTCAAGATCAAAAGAAAAGGCAATGATCATAATGAAGCTTCTAACTATGAATGTGTATGGCCAACAGAATATATAAAGGCAAAGGTCTAACAGGGTATCCTGACAACTAGATAAATGAGGGTTAAGGTTCCAAGTTCTGAGTTTGAGTGCAGTAGGTGGTGAGACCCAAGTGATTTCATTGACATCCACCAACTCTTATTTCCAACCAGGAATCTCAAGAATACCTTTAAATATGCAAGGCCAACAGACCCTACTGGGTTTCTCGTTGCAAGGGCAAAATGTCACTTAGGAACCCTGTGTCCTGGATATTTGATCAAACTATGTCAAAGTTGATTTTGCAAAATGTGTAATTTACCTATAGTGAGTGAAAGTGAGAAGGAAGGCATGGAAACAAGAACCTCCCTTCTAAAGCATAATAGCTAACATGCAGTGAGCATGACAAATATCTCCTTGTATTTCCTGGGGCCACAGGGACTGGTGCTTCACCAGCGTGGGAATCAGCAGTCTAGGGGCATCAATGACAGTAGAGCAGGGACTTACCTTGTTGGAGGCCATCTCACTGACAGAGTGCCTGGTCTGCAGGGTCTCTAGTTGGTCCAGACACCAATCCAGTTCCTCCAGGGTCTCGCTGGCCAGTTTCTGGTAGGCCTCCTCTGCGAAGAGATAGGGAAAGGGGGACTCAGTTCTCAAGCGCTTCACTGGGCCGCCAGCGAGTTCAAAGGGGGCCATCCTGCCATACCCCGCCATGCTCGGATGCCCGGTGCCTGCACATGAGGGCTGCTCCTTCATATTGCCAAACCCGGCAGCTCGATGGGGGCTGAGTCTCCACCCGCGGGGCCGTTCGCGACTGGAAGGCTCAGTTTCTCCAGCTTGACGTCGCGGGTAGGCCCCCAGGGAGGGCGTGCGAAGAGCGACAAGCCAACTTTTATTACGGGAACGGAGGTGGAATAACCACGATGCGACTTTTGGACAGCGCGGCGGGTATTAGTCCTAGTTCTGGAGGATGGCAAAGGGATGGCGCGCACGACTAGCAGCCGTCCCGCAGAACGACGTCGGGTCCACTGCCGGGTCTCCTCGGTCCCCGGCCCCGCGCCCGCCCCGCCTGCCAAGCCTTATGCTCGGCACTTGAAGCGAATGAATCAGCCGTGGCCGGGTGCGCGGCCACCACGTTTCCTGTTTTCTTTCTCAAGTCCTCAGGCGGCGGGCGCAGCGCGGCTCCATAGCCGCGGCTTTCCGGGAACTCTCCCCTTCACGCCCCTCGGCACTGTCTGGCTCCTCCTCAACTCCCTTACAAAAAGACTCCGAATTGCAAAAGCCTGTCCGTGTCACCCGCCGTGTCCTTCCCCGCAGCCCCGCCACCTCGCCGTGGCATCACCCCGTGCAGCCGGGCGCCACTCTCTTTGAAGCGCAGCCGGGGAGGCGCGGTTGCTAGCGTGTCTGTAGGGCTGCTTTGGGGCTGTCTGAAGGAGGAGAGCGGCGGAAAACCCGGCGTGGAGCACCCGCAGCCCGCCGCCCGGGGTCGCCGTGGGGTTCAGGCGGGGCTCAGGGGGGACCCGACGCGCAGGCGCGTGCGATCGCGCACCTGCCCCGCGGGGACCCTGCACATCCAGCCGAGCGGTTGGCCCTCTGGGTCTCCGGGACTGCCAGAGCCTCCTAGTTTGCACTCCTAGGCTTGAACGAGGTTATTGAAGACCCGCAAAATCGTTTCTGAGGGTTTATGTTTTAGGGTTTATGAGGTTCGCTTTCTGGGGGTTAGGACTTACTTTAAGGGAGCTAAGTTGGGGGAATAAGAACATTTCTTTCAAAAGCAGACTCTCTCAGTACCTAGCCCACCCCGCTAAGTAGCAGATTTCTAAATTGGGGGGTGAACATAAACAAAACATTGTGCTTTTAGGTCCAAACGCCTAAGAGTTTGACAATGTACTGTGCTGCCTATTCACATAAAGAGTTACCCTAAGAGTTATCTTAAAGGAGCAACGACGTGAATGAACCAGAGAGTAAGAGGAGTTCACACATGTCCTGAATACGTGCTTCCTTTGTGGAATTGCACAAGACCAGGATGATGTGAGGCCAAGGACAAAAGTCTGGAAAGGGTGTTTCTACCCCACCATGTGCAGACTAAACTACAAAAGCGGTAAAACACAAAAGACCATATCTAAAGGCAATGTAGGCAAAATGGTTCTGTTTATAAGGGCCAACCCAGGGGACCATGGTTCACTCCTCCCTTAACATAAATGGATCACGCTTTAGCATGGAATTAAACAAGCCATTCCAAAGGAAAGAAAACCCAAAGTCCCAAGGGTCCATCTTATCCATCTTATAAAACTTTGTCATTCAAAGAAAAACACTTAAAAGCTTACATGAAGTTGTGGGGTCCCTTTCGGGAGCCCTCCAATCTATCAATATTGATGAAGAAGAGAGTCTGCGCTTAAATTAACAGTGGCATAACAAAGAATTTCATGGACCAACCTTCAGGATCCTGGGACTTTCCAGACAGGTTTTTACAGAAAATTTGTAAAGGTTACAGTAACTTTCAAACTATTTGTTACATGTGCCACGTGGCTTGTTATCTAGAATTCTTGAACTGTTTGCTCTTCACTTTGAGTACTGTAGGTTTTGTCTCTTTTATTCTGTGCACCCCCCCCCACCTGCCCCCTTCACACTAATCTGTATCTCTGTAAATACATATTTTAGGTGGATGAACAACCACCTAAACCTTGCCTGGTTAAAATTTAAGATTGAAGCTTTTTTTTAAAACCATAACAGAAGGAACAACCTTAAAGATAATTTAAATTGTAAGTTTAAAAGACTATAGTTTTTCCATGATTATAAGGCTATAAAAATATTACATGCTTCCTATTGAAAAGTAAAATATTACACACATAGAAAAGTCCCTTGTAGTCCCACAACCTAAGATCTCAAATGTTTCAGTCTATGGCTGTAATGCAACCATTTTCAATTTACTGAATCCTTTCCATATGTAAGTATAGCATTACCTAATTGCCATAGGTACCTCTACTCCATGGCTTTGTTTTTTTTTCCTCCTTCTGCTACATAAAATAGGGATATAGGAAATTGTAAGAGGAAATTAACTTATTTTATAGTCAGTTGAGTTGTCCATAGTTAGTAGATGGGTATAGCATTGTGCAGGAAGTGTTCACTATCATCTTTTCAGTCATATGAAGCCAGGAGTCCTCCTCTCATATCTCTAAGGTTTGACTCTCTATATTCATCTCCCCTGCAATTCAACTCTCTCAAAGCCTGAGACCCAGGGGACCTCCCAATACATAAAATGTCTCCCGCACCACCCCTCAACTTCATTTAACTTTCTAAAGTTTTTCTGAAATCAGAAGTACAAATTCAGGTCTCAGACCTAGCAGGATATGGTTCCAAGTATTATACTTCAGCCTTTATTTTTTAATGTGGAAAGGCAATTCAGGAAAGCTTCAGGTTAGAGACCTCATGCAGTTAGATGTAGGATTTGCTCTTAGGAAGGCAATATAATGACAAAAAGGGCAATTTATTTCAGATGATCCATCTTAAATTCAAATCATGGATTAGCCATTTGACTATCAAGATTTATGTGCCAACACAATGTGGTGTTTTAAATTCTAACATCTTCTACAATATCCTATGTAAGTCTGAAAAATGACACACACACAAAGACCCAGAACGTATCTAAATGCCTGTCAGAAAATAATTACCACAGACTAAAGAACAGTTTGTTTTATAAACTTGTTGCTCAATAAAGAATTATTGTTGATATTAGCATAGAACTGAGAATATCACTTTTTCCACATTCCTAAGTCAATAGGTAATATGGCTAGCCACAATTTTTCAGGATCCTTAAGCCTTCATTTTAGGAATTTTAACCCAAAGTGTTCTAAGGCATTGAGTAACTAGCCTTTTTATCCCTACCATTGAAAATGAAAAAGAGGGGCTGGAGTTGTGGCTCAGCGGTAGAGCGCTTACCTAGCACGTGCAAGGCCCTGGGTTCTATCCTCAGCAACACATAAAAATAAATAAATAAAATAAAGGTATTGTGTCCCACTGCAACCTAAAATTTAAAAATATATATTTTTAAAAAAAGAAAGAAAAAAAGCCTCAATGAGCAGTTGTCAGCTATCCTACAAGAAACTGAGTCACCACATAAAACACCTAAATGCCATCTACAGCTGGCAGGTCAAAAACAGTGAAAGAGTTTAATTTTGTTTTTTACCAAGAACATATACTGCATGCATTAATAAAATACCCGCCCCCAAGAATAGTATACACCATAGCCCTACTTAAAAAAAATATATATATGAAAACCCTTTTATTTAAACTATCCAAAATCACACTAAATCGAAGAATTAAAGAGAGAAAAACACCCAAGTAAAAACTATTGGCTAATATCCATAAGGCATTAGAGGGCTATGGAATAGCAACTGAGAAAGAACTTGAGCCTTTGGCACCCCCCCACCCCCCACCCCCAGCAGCATCGGTTTTCTCCAAGGCACCCTTGAACTATGTAACACCAGGGCTCTGCTCAAACCCTCCCGTGAACAAACAGTCCTCAGTGCCTGTGGGCCAGCACTTGGCTTCCATCATTGTGATGTGCACAGGGTTCCCCAGACACACAGCCTGAAATAGTGCCAGAGGCTCCTGGAGAGGATGCTGAAGCAGCAGCTTCCCTTTGAAAAAGGCAAAAAGTCCCCAGCTCAGAGCCACAGCAGTGAGCTGGAGGTTGAGGTCATTTTCTTGTGAAATGTTCCATCCATTACTCTCACCCACAACTTACAGCCCTGCTGACCAGTGAGGTAAATGGATCCACTCTACAGGATGTGTAACTGTGTAGACATTGGGTTTTGGCCAACATTTGCAGGGTTAAAGTTTGTCGCAATTCCTAGACAGACCTATTGCTGCAAATGAGAATAGGTCCAACAAATCCATGACTTACTTCTGATACTATTTGCATATTCTTAATTTAAAATAGAAATTATCACAGCTGATTCAGATCGTTTTTAAATTAAAACGATCCCATTAAACAGCTCCTACATGCAAATACTTGATACCTTTCTAACCAAATCCACTTTCTCCTTATTCCTGGCAAAGTCTCCTCCTTGTTTTTAAGGAAGGAGTTGAAAGTGGAGGTAGAACTGGAGAAAATGATTTCTATTTCACCATGTATTGCTTTGAGCGAGATACTCCCGGACTTTGCTCTAGTAAGAGATTTGTGCAGGTTAGCTCTTAACTTTGCTGACAATTTTTTTTTCCTCTATAAATTTTATCTGATGGGAAATACATGAAGGCCCTGGATTCTCTTTCAATGTGTACATGTAATAGGTTTAAGCAAAACTTGCCAGTGGCAAGCTGCTTTTGATTCCAAGTGAATTTCTGGCATTGAGTTCTTGTTTTGAAGTATTTTAAAATCTTTTAATATATAGAAACTTTCACTCAGTACTTCAAAAAATGTCCAAAGTGAAGATAAGTATTATCTTTCCAGTATCTACCTCTCCCCACCCCACCCCCACCAGTGCTGCCTAAGGCTATAGTAGAACCTCTTAAGTGAAATAAACACAGGATTGAGTTTCCCTGACTTTTGGTCCCAGCAGTAATCCAGCATTTATTTAGCACCAGCTGTGTGTCAAATACTTTATTAAAGTTTGCGGGAACAAGATGATTACATGTGTGTCCCTTATCCAAGAGAACCTAGAGCCCAGCAGTGGAGACAATTTCAGCATACTGCATAGTAGAAAGTACTTTCAAAGAATGAAGTACATGGGCTATGGGATTATCAAAAAGGGCCATTTAAATCAGACTGGGACAGAGGTGAAGAGGAAAAGGTGAAGTCCTACAGAAGAAAAGAGAAGGCAAGTAAAGAGGGTGAAAGGGATATTTAGGAGAAAACAAGCAGACACCTAGAACTGTGATCAACAAGATGTGTCTGTACGTGTGTGTAGAAAATTGAATTGTCATAAATAGGACTTTGCTCAAAGGAAAAGAGGCTGGGGAAAAAATCTAAAGAAATCTGAGAAATTTGCAGACACTGGCCATGGAAATCTTCTCAGGCATCAGCAGGTAGGAGCTTTGGACTATCTTCAAAAGTAGGAGCCACTGAGTAATTCAGAGAGCTGTGTGATACGCTATCTGATTTTAGTTTAGCTAGAAAATTCTTGGGATGTGCAATAAATGGGTTTGAAGGAGTCAAGGCTGCAGTCAGTGAGACCATTATCGTTGACCATATTATTGCTAGAATAAAACTAAATAATTTATAGACCATTTGCTTCTCTGATGATTATTCTTACTAAGACAACCTCTGTATTAAAACCCTACATTGGCATATGTTCTCCCAACATGGTCAGGCATGAATAGAGGGACTGCACAGTGTGATCGGAGAGGGGCAGGCTTTCTGCTCTCAAAAACTACAACCTTCTAGTCATTGAATTTTTAATCATACTGTCATGAGAAGAGGGGTGCGTATCATCAGAATTTCTTTCAGAGAGAACCTGCCTGCAAGAAAGTGCTTAATAAGCCTACTTATGACAGAAGTCCAGGCCTTGAGAAACTATGGGTTGGTTAAGATGAATTTGTGGCCTCTTCTACCCAGGAAAGCCAGAAGAATAGGATGATTGCTTGAGAAGGAAGTTTGTGCATGTGAGAGGCAGGTGGTGGGGGTGGGCAGAGAAAGAAGTCAGCCTGGTCTAAAGAGTAAGTCCTTCCTTAAATTTTCCCTTCCCTCAATCTTTGATAAAGTTCCTGAAGGCACAGATTGCTGAGTTGTTTTAACTCACTGAAGGGATTGCACTTGAAGGCCCGATAGGCCTGAGCAGAATGTTTACCTGAGCTGAGAGAAGAGGCTGAGGAAGAGGAGAAAAACTTCTAGAATTTGACTTAAGAATAATTTTTGTCCAAACAATTTGAGTTTGAGCCAAGCTTAATCAGATATCTGGGTTGGTGGCTCTACACAACATGTATGTTATTATAAGCAATATCATTCCTTGAGAGAAACTGGAAGATGTCTCCAATCTCTATTCCACTATTTACAAACCACAATCCCAAGACAATTCCCCCAATTTTTGTGCATTCTTATTTTTTCACCTATAGATTGGGGAGACAACAAGAACATTGTAGGTTATTTTAGTTTAAGTGAGAGATTGTGAGTCAAATAATCTTGCATTGCTTTCTTTAGATTCTTTCCACATCCTCCCCCATTTAACCTTCCTTTCCACCTGGAGTTATCTCAGTACCTAACTTAAATAATCTTATTAATTAAAGTGAATATATCAACTAATACTTAGGGAAAACCTAGGACTCCAGTAGATAATGGATCAGAGGCCTAGGAATTATATCAAGAACTATGCAATTCCTAGAAGAAAATGTAAGGTTAACACATCAGCATATAGATACAGGAATGACTTTCTCAATAGGACCCCTAAAGCTCAGGAAATAATCCCAAGAGTTAATAAACAAGATGACATCAAATTAAAAATCTTTTGCACAGAAAAGGAAACTACTGAAAAGAGGAATGTGAAGAGAGAACCCACAGAGTGGGAGAAAATCTTTGCTAGCTATTCCTCTGTCAGAGGATTAATATCTATAATATATAAAGAACTCAATAAACTTCATGCCAAAAAATCAAATCACTTGATTAATAAATGGGCAAATGAATTAAACAGACTCTCCTCAAAAGAAAAAAAATATAAATAACCAATCAACATATGAAAAAATGTTCAGCATCATCAGCAATTAGGGAAATAGAAATCGAAACTACACTGAGATTTCATCTCATACCAGTCATAATGGCAGTAATCAATAATACAAATAATCATAAATGCTGGAGAGTATGTGGAGAAAAAGGAACACTTTTATACTGCTGGAGGAATTGTAAATTAACACAACCACTATGGAAATCATACGGAGGTTCCTCAAAAGACTAAGAATAGAACCAACATATGACCCAGCAATACCACTCCTTGGTATTTATCTTAAAAGAATCATGTTTATACCAGCACAGTTCACAATAGCCAAACTATGGAAACAGTCTAATTGTCTACCAATGAATTGATAAAGAAAATGTGGTATAAATACAAAATGTAGGTTTATTCAGTCATAAAGAATAATGAATTTATGGCCTTTGAAAATTCTGGACAATGCTCAGAGGAGAAGTTGCAAAGAGTAGAAGAATCACTTAAGAGGAAGAGTCAGAATTTAAAAAGAAGAATATTGTTATGGACCAAAGGTTTGTGTTTCCCTAAAATCTATAAGTTGAAATTTAATCTCCACTGTGATGGTATTTGGAGGTGGGGTCTTTGGGAAGTAATCAGTTCATGAATGTGGAACCTTCATACATGGAGTTAGTGTCTTTATAAGAGACTGGACAGCTAGCTTGCCCTTTTGCCATGTGAGGAGGCAATGAAGAAGAAGAGACGGCAGCCTGAACCCCCAAAACAGCTCTCCACAACCTGACCGTGTTGACACCTGGATCTCAGACTTCAGTCTCTAGAACTGTGAAAAATAACTGTTTGTTCTCCAAGCCACCTAATTTATGGTATTTTGTGCTAGCAGCCAGAACTGACTTAGATATTAAGACTTTGTCACTGATATTCAAGACAGACTATATATCCATAGGTTTGGATTAAGATAATTCCATTCTAAACTTGTGTTTCAGCAACATAAGATCAAAGAGGGCATTAAAGTATGTTAATAAGGGAGCTTGTATCTATTGTTTCAATACTTTAATAATAAAATAAGTATAAAAACTATGCTTAATACTTAAAAATAAGTATTAAAACTATGCATGTTATTTACATACCTTTGTAACAACAATTTTATTCCCATGGTATTGTGGGAAGTCACCTATGTTTTATCCAATCAAACTTGGAGTACAACAGCCTTTGGATCTTTATCTCTGTCAATTACTGCACAAATAATTCTTTAGAGAAAATAAGGAGTCTCATAGATGGCCTTCAGTGACACCAGTTCTCACAGTCTTTCATTCTCTGATCTGACACCGTATCATCGTGGTTAGGTGCTGGTTTTAAGGTTGTCCAGTGGTGGTTAACTCAGAAGGGGTCAGCTATTTTTTTAGTGGGAGTTTCTGAACTGACTAAATACTGTCAAAGATCCCTTTCATGTACCAGGTATGGATGCTTTATATTTCAAATCAAGATATCCTGAGAAATAAAGGTATTGATAAAGGTACTGATAAACACGTGACCAGAAGATCTAACAGGAATGATTTTAGAGGAGGAAAAGTTTATTTAGTGCTCATGGTTTCAGAGGTCTCAGTTCACAGAGGGCCAACTCCATTGCTCTGGGCCCAAGATGGTGAAGATCATCAAGTCATGGTAGAGGAAAGCAGCTCGAGATATGGCAACAAAGAAACAGAGAGAGAAAGAGCGCTTTGCTCACTAGGGACAAAATATAAATCCTAAAGGCATGCCCCAATTGATCTATCTCCTCTAATTTTATCCCACCTACCGAAAGGTACCACTTCATCTCTATCAGGGGATTAATCCACTGATTAGGTTTAGGCCCTCTGCCACTGAGCTATATTCCAAGTCCTTTTATTTTTATTTTGTGACAGTCTCCCTAATTTGCTGAGGCTAACCTTGAATTATCTTCCTGCCTCAGTTTTCCCAGTAGCGAGGATTGTGCCACTGCACCTAGCTCAATTATCATTTCTTGAAGCACGCCTGAAAAATTTTGTCCCACACCTATCTATACCATCATATCAAATACGTCTGAAACATAAAGTCACTCATTCTCTGGGTGCCCACATCTTTGAAATTTCCTCTAGGGACATTCCCTACCAACCTGCCCCCCATCCTGCCTCTGTAACAGCCCACTATTGAGAAATGGTCAGGGAGTAATCTTCCTTCTTTTCCTCCTTCAAGTTCTCTCTTTTCCCCAGGAAGAGAGCAATCAAAACACCCATTCGTATTTATTTATCGATACATATTCTCCAATATACTGGTCACTGTAAAATACAACAAAATGAAAGATTCAGTGGCCTGGACCTAGGAAAGACCTTAAAATATCTGGATGAGAAAATCAGACATATGATAGCTGCTCCCTAGAGGCAGTGTAAGGTGACATATAAATCATTCAGTCTGCGAGTGCTACTGAAGATCAGAGCATGGAGAGGAAGGTATGGGCTGAAGCTAAGAACACAGAGTGCCAGGAGGAAGGCCAACCTGGATGCAGGTCTTCAACTGAGTCAGTGGTTTGAGGCTCCATGGGAGGAGGGACTCAGCAGGCATTCTTTTCAGGTACTGGAAATGCCTGGAGCCTACATCAGGATTATGTGGGTGGGTGGTAAATGGCCTGGGCAGAGTAGACTCCTTCCAGAGAGGAGAAGGGAAATAGAGTTGAATACTTAAATGTATTGCCTGGAGCTAATGGATACTGTGGGCATGGAGTAAGTGCAGTGGTAGCCAGGGAAGATGAAACAAGGAGGGAGAGTGGAGAACACTATAGCAGTGTAGAGGCAGAGTGCAAGGCTGAGGTTTGGAGGTGTCCGTTTTAGAGGCTACCGTGATAGAGCAATGGAGAGAAATCAGATTCACACGCTGACTCTGCAACTCAACAGGGATGTGGAGAACATGGGCAACTTAGCTACTTTACACCTCAGCGTTTTCATTTGCAAAATAGGATTAAACACACATCCTCTAGAAGATTGCCCGTGTCATTTTTCACATTTTATTTGAATATTAAGACAAACTTTAATTTAAAAATCATGGATCCGTATCCCAATTTCTTTTTTTGTTGGTTTCAATTTGAAAACATGATTTATCTTTTTAAAAAACTGTATTTATGAGCCTATTACCTGTTTTTTTTTTTATTTGGGGAGGGCTACCAGGGTTTGAATTTAGGGGCACTTGACCACTGAGCCACATCCCCAGCCCTATTTTGTATTTTATATAGTGACAGGGTCTCACTGAGTTGCTTAGCATCATACTGTTGCTGAGGCTAGTCTTGAATTTGCAATCCTCCTGCCTCAGCTTCCTGAGCCACTGGGGTTACAGGCATGTGCCACTGTATCTGGCAAGCCTATTGCCTGTAACACATGGGATGCTTTTTAAAAAAGCAATCCATTTTCTCCCCATCTCTTCCTAAAACACAATACCATCAGAACAGTCCTGCACATATTTTTGGTACTAGTGGGACTCAATTCCTACACCTCTCTGAAAATTAACACAATTAACAGTATTAATTTCATTTGCTTCTTTGAAAAATCAAAATTGTAGTTTTCTTAATTAAGGAAGATGCATGAAGCATGTCATTTATATTTTATTCAACTTTAAGATTAGTTTTTAAAAATCATACTATTCCACAATTTTTATTATTCAATGCTGGGGAGTAAATTAAGGGTTTTGGCCTGCTAGGCAAATGCTCTACCATTGATCATTTATTTTTGATAATTTTTGATATGATTTGATCTTGTAAACTTAAAGTTTAAATACTGCTCCAGTTCTATGCTTAAATGAGAGCTTCGTGGAAAGAGAAAAACAATTGTATAGCATTTTTTCTTCCCACTGTCTGAAAATATATGGATGTAAATATATAATGTACATGTTGTATATGATGTATGTATAACATTCATACATATAGCATATATAACATAACATATGTGTCTGTGTATATATATATATCTTCAGAGAATATTTGCTAGCTTAAGTAATTCCATGTAATGTATGCACATTCTGCATTGTGATAATTAAGGCATTAGTATGAGTAAAAGGTTTTCAATTTAAAACAAGTGTCGGGTTTATTAAACTTAATTATTATGTGTGACCAACTTTTTGACTTCATATTCTTCTTCAATTGCCTTTTATATCTTAATTCTTGAAGTAAACTTTGAAATTGTTGACTTTTTATGAATTCTTCAATTTTCTAACACTACTATATTCAGTGCATCTACTATTTCACTTGTAGTTATTTACTTCATTTATGTAAATTTTGGTTATAAACCTAACCCATGAAGAAGATTCTGAACATTTCATTCTACCTTGTAATTTAAACCTGTACATCTAATTAATTTTCAGATTTGTCTCTGCTGCCTCAAGAATTATACTTGTTCATCTTGAAAGTGTCTTGTCTTCATCTCCTTCAAGGACCGAACCATTGCTTTTTGATATTTTGAAAGACCTTCTAACGATGACCATGACAGGAACTTCAGCTCCTCTGAAGCCCTCCTTGTCTTGCGAGGTCCCAGGCTACTCATACATGTTTTTGGAGGTGGGGATTTAAATGACATTCAATAACTTACATTTTGTCAGTGAACCACAGTAAAAACTCTGTTTCGTACTATGACACAGAAGATTTGTTTCAAGTGGGAAGTGCCATGAATATTGTTGTTGATTGTGCCCATTCTTGAAGACATGTGGGCATTGATTCCTAGTAGTATAAAAAAACGTGTATAGGAATGGAGAAGGGTTTATTACTTGTGTTTGTTTAAAAAGGGATGGTGGCAGACTCCTACCATAAACAACATTTGTGTGTTGTAATGCTCATGGCATATTTTGTTTAGAGTCCTTGTTTAACACACTGAGCTTTTCAGTTCAAGTGAAACTAACAGAAGAAACTCCATCTATACAATGTAAAGCAAATCCGAATACAACTGAAGCAGTATATGCAACACACACACACACACACGTATATATTTGGCACTGTATGTAGAAACTAGGAACAGAACTTAACATGAAGTAGTATTTATCCTTGCTATGTACGGTTTACTTTAATATTTTGTATTTGTATGGGTCTTAGTGACCAGTTTGCATCTCTGACAGCAATAGTGCTTAGTACTAGTGACAGAAACCTTCCTGAGAGTATTTTGCAAAGAGCTCACATGGACAAGATAATTTCAAAGCAGAGAAATTGAAATACTTTTACTGGGCAGAGTGTGATGAGGAGACTCAGCCCTTAGGAGATTGTGGTGGTAGGATCACCTGAGCCCAGGAGTTCACAGCAGCCTGAGCTGCACAGCAAGACCCTGTAGAACACAACTCAAAAATTTTTTTTTTTTTTCTGGAATCTGTAGTCATTTGAACGACTATTTGGTTTGGAATCAAAACACAGAAATTCCTTTCCTGACTCCAATAGTGACCCAGGAATGATCTTGGCCAAATGATCTCAGCTGTCCCTGGACCAACTGGACCCCTAAGAGATGCAATCTGAGGAATGCACTCTGACCAAAAATACTTGAACCTGTTGACCTACCAATGACCTATGACCCAGCAGAACCAGGATCACTATTTCTCAAAGACTACCATATATTCTCACCCTTTCATTGTTGAATGAGTAGGAAAGACACATCTTTCCATTTGGCCCTCATTTTCCTTTCTAGCCCTTTAAGTCTTATATTCTTGGCGAAACTACACATTTCCTACATTTCTGGTGTTCTCCTCTTTTAAAACCTCCTACATGATCTTATATTCCCAAAGCACAATAATAATAATATTATTAAATTATTAATATTTTAACACTAATAATATCTCTCAATAATAATAATTGTAATAATAATATTTCTCCTTATTGAAGACCATATTATAGGTTTTTAATGCCTAAAGTTTTCATCAAACTTCAGTTAATCTTTCGAGCCACTCTAAAAGCCACCTCACTTCCAGCTTTGTCCCCTGTGCCTGATCCCACCTCCACCTCCGCACTTTGTCAGTAAATTTTCTCAGAGTCTCAACTCTGCATATTTGGTCATGTTGGGTTACTTTTTAAGATTCAATTTATTTTTTGTCACTTGATCATCATTCAGTCTGAATGATCAAGCTCCTGGCTTTCCTAGTCTGCTTCCTTTCTGTGACATTTCCTTCAAATCTCTGCATAGACTCAGATGACCCAGATGACAAGCTACACCTAGTAGGAGCAGGAGGGAGTCAGTCCTGACATCAGTGGGAGAGGGAAACAGGAGGAGGTTCAAGGCAATGGGGTCCCAGGTTTGGAGGGAGTTCACATACTTTACATACTTTATTGGTTTTAACTGGGATGAGTCCTTACCACTGACAAAGTTGAAAACTAGAGGTTGTTAAATGATTCATCCCTGTCTACTTAAATGTTGGTTTGACTCATTACTTCTCAATAAATACTTGTTGAACCCTTTTCAACGCAGCAAAACTGGTATTCTATAAGAAACTCATAATATGAAGCTTAGTTCAAAAGACCTTTGACTTAAAGGTGTCCATAGACCAGAGGTCCTGATAGCAAATGAACAATCACAGTGATTTCTAAATAAATTTCTGCATGCTTCCCAGACATGTGACCGGGTCAGTAAACTCAGACTTCATGGGAAGAGTGTCCATGTTCCTCCCCACTTAGAAACTCATCATCAGAATTTGCAAAATATGTTACACTTTGCACTCATAGGTGACTGGGGAAAATCCAGGATATCCCCCTAGAAGGAGTTCTCTATAAAGATAGAGACTGGCAAATATGTTCAACGCATGATGGTTAAAGCAGAAGTTAATTCTTTAAGTCACTAAGTCTGTAAAAAATCTGTTTCAATGATTTGTTTAAAAGTAGAATGAATTTCTCCAGGGTTGGGACCATATCAAATTCTGGTGCTAAATCCTTACTGTCACATACTAGGTGTCCATAAATGTTTGTTGAATTGAACTGAACAGAAAACATATGCAGCATTTCCCTTATGAAGACTACCTTTCTATAATGTTTCTGTATCTTCTCCTGCACCTGAGCATCAATAACTGGACTTTTAAATGGATATGAATATGACCAAGGAACTTTTAAATTTCATACTCAGGGATATCATATAACCAGAGTAACTTTCATGCTAGGGGAGAGGAATCACTGGTAGGATAACTCTTATCACCTATTGTTCTCTCCTGATGATCCACTAATGCTTTGATTCTCTAGGCACATTTACTTATTTTAATATCTACTGCCCCTGTAATTTATGGGTAGGAGGTGCATACCTCCCAATTGGCCTGGAGCTTATCAGGTTATATCTGTTATTGTAGCATAGTTAGCAATACCATTGCATTTCAATCTAAAGTGTCCTGGTTTGGATGCTAAATCTTACGGATACCCTATTTATGGGAGAGTTCATTGTCTATCATTTAGCTGCCCAAGGCTACCCTGCTTGGAAGTCTACTACCACACCTTGCCAGGACTTTCCTCCATGAGGGCAGCTCTCTTAGTCCATGAATCAGGAGGTTAAGTCTCCTTCTGGAAAAAAAAAACAGATATGCCTGTCTATAGGAGACTCTTGGTGGGAAAAAAGTCAGATCTCTAAATTTAAATCTTTCTTTTAATCTTGGGTCTCCAATGCACACAAGAAACAAAGAATCCCTAATAATTACATTCCTAAATTTAGTGAAATCTAGAAGATATACTCTTTTGGAAACTCTAGAAATTAAACTTATGTGTCTCAGGTTAAACTGTACCTTAACAGCATGGCTTATTTTGTCAAAATCAGTTAAGACCCTCTAATGTGCTTTCAATGAATGGACAGACAAAAATTAAAACATGGCTGGTCAAGGTAATCCAAAAGCTCACTTCATTCACTCAATAACAATGGCCATTTAATGGGTTCTTTTTACTACTGGATGTAATTGTGCTGGGCTTTAATTTCTCATCATGACGGAAGAAATGAAATGACTTCAGACTTTTAGGAACATTTGGCTACATCATGTTTGGGTGCTCCAATAAACACTGTTGGAAATTAAGTCAGCTCTGTGATTGCTCACCCTCCCTAGTAAGGAGCACGCCTCCCTCATGTCAGCAAAAAGCTAACTACGTCTTAATCTAAGACACTGCAGTAGAGGCAAAAGAAATTACCACCCTGCCTCTCTCCTTTCAGATCTCCCTATTTGTAGCTATCAAATTTTGGCATGCTTGCAGCAGCACCATCTTATCAGAACAAGCACCATAATTCTCATGTGAGATGTTAGGACTTTCTCTTCAGTAAGGTCAAAATGTACCTATGATTCAAATTTAGATGAGGGTATGAGCTAATAAGAACATAAAGAGCATCAGTTTCAAGAACTCAGGCTACTATTATTTTGTGCTACTGGTTTCTCCTTTCCTAATTCCAGGTAGACATGCAAGCTTTGAGGTTGTCATGTGCCGTTAAAATTAATCAGCCTCACACATTTCATCTTTAAACCTTTACCCAGGGTAGTAAAAAAAAAAAAGAGTCTAGCAGAAATGAACACACTTCTTGAACACTGCAGCTGCTAATCTCATGTGGTAAAAGATCATCCTATAAATTATGCTGCAAAAATACATGCAGCATTATTAATAACTATAGTATGACAAAGACTGTTAGCTGTCCTTTACTACTGGTGCTTTCTTCATTAGTTGTATAGGAATCTCAATTTTCTCCTAAGCATGAGTGTCCCAAATAGAGCAAACATTCAGACACCTTTATGGCCAAGTGTTGCCATATAACTAAGTTCTAGTGAATGGGTGGATAGTAGAACCATTATGTGGGGATACCAGGAACTTTTAAAAAAAGATACTTGTCGTATACCTTTATTCATTTCTCTTTCCAACTGGTTTGAATATGAATTTGATGACTGGAGCTAGAGTAGCCACATTAGACTGTGATTATAATTTAGGTACAGAGTTCACATCTAAGAAAACAACAAAATGGAAAAAGTGTGTGTTCTTGAAGACTTTATGGAATAACGTGTCCACACTAGCTCTGGACTGCCTACTTTTCAATTTAACATGAAAGAGAAATATTATTAAAGCCATTTCTACTTAAATATTTGTATTCACAACTAAATGCAATTCCAGTAATACAATTACGAATTATAAAACTCCAATTCCCTCATGGTTTAGGGCCATAGCTTAGTTTTAACAATAAATGTGTTCACATAGGCCAGGCTGAGATTTGGATATTGGATGACTGGATTTTTAGCTTACAGGATTAAAAAAATATTGTGTAGTGATACATTGCTAGTTAACTGCTTGCTCCAGAATGATCAGAAAATAATTTTTAGAAAAATCTGCCAAACAAAATCCTACAAGAACCACCTTGGGATTTCCTGTAGGCTTCAGAGATTTGTCTTTCTGGCCTTACTTGGAACTTATTCCAGCCTGGAAGCCATTTTGATGAACCAAATTCTCCTTGTCTTAAAGAAGAAAAACATTGTCTTCATTGCTAGGTAGTTCTCCTTCTCCAAAACCCCCTTTCTCATTTATACATTTGAACATATGGAAGTTTAAAATTTTCTTTTTACTTAGATACTCAATCTTTTAAGTATACTGCTCTTGTTAAGTCTTTTAAAAAAACTGAAGAGCTGGAGGGTCTGGTGTTTTTTTTCCTTGCTGTTGTTTGTTTTGTGGTCTTGTCAGTGCTGGGGATTGAACCCAGGGCATTGTGCACAGCAGGCAAGTCCGTACCACTGAGTCACATCCCCAGCTCTCAGAGGAGCTTTTCGAACCTATCACTTTCCATACTTTGCCATCTAAAGCCACTGTTCTCTCCTCCTACAAATATGATAGCTTTCAGGCTAAATTATGATGGATCCAACTCATGCCTGAAAGGTTTATTGAATGACATATTGTGGTCATATTACCAGAGCACAAATATTTCTCAAGGTACAATATTTTAAAGCAAAACCGTTTATGTGTAATCTCTCTGAGGTTATAGAACATGGCTATCTTACTTATTGCCAAATCCCTAGCTCCTCAAAGAGTGCTTCTCCATATAAATCTGTCCACTGGATAAATGAAGAGTTTACCTAGAGTAGTAAACTTGTTATTTGTATATACTTGACACGCTGTCTGTGTGGACAATGTCAATGAGTCAACCAGGGAGGTGACTTTATAGAACTGTGTCTCTATGTTGTCCACTGCAGTTATCAGGGACACACTCAACTTTTACAAATTGTTCCAACATTATACCTTCCTCCTACAAAGAATCTTTCTGCCCATTATGAATCCCTGAAGCACTGGCTGTCTCATTTGGATTCCCCAATGCACAGAAAGATGGTTACATATACTTGGGTGGAGAAGAATGTCATGCTCAAGCTCCCTTACGGGGAAAAAAAATGGCAACTGTCATAAATGCAAGCTGTCAAATTTAGTGACATAGATTATGAAACATAAATCTCAATCCTATTTGTTTATAACAGTGAAAATCTGTATATTTGTTATCTAAGATATAACAAATCTATATAACAAAGTTTTAAGTATTGGGGAGAGGGGCTCCACTATCTGCTCCAGGAAGGGGATAGCTATTACCTCATGTCAGAATCATTACCCACTGGACTGCTGCATTCTCTAAGACCCAATTCAGCATCACCAGTGTCCCCTTACTTCTCTCCTGCTTACTGTTGATGGCATTGTCTAAGCAGAAACTATTGCAGTCTTTAAAACTGGAATTATATTATCACAAGAAGAAAAACAAGATACAAAACACAAAGAGACAAATAAATGTGGCATCCTAATAAATGCTAGCTAACTATAATGCCAGAGATAAGTGTATCATTAAAGAGATAAATTTATTAAGGGGAATCTAAAAGTCTAAATATGGCTATGAAATATCACTTGGCAAACCATTCAGGCATAACCTAGATTCCTAAAACCAGCATTTAGTTATTTCCCATATATTGGTATACCATGTACCTTTGCCAAATTTAAAATACTAGCAATATGACTTCTCCCCCTAGACATTTGAGCTGTTCCTCAACTAATAGTTGACCTGTTCCTTCCATGATTCAAGGTCTGTGTTAAAGCTTGAAGTAAAATGTTATAAATAATTCATGCTATAAAATTCAAAGACAATCAAATGTTTGAGACTATACTAGAGTTACATAGGAAAGTATCCTCCTTCTTGGGAGGTATACACTAAAGAGTTTGAGGCTAGAAGGCCATGATATGTGAAGTTTTCACTCAGGTACACCAGAAAAAAAAATAATGTATGTATATGTCTATGTGCATGTATACATGTGAGTGTGTGAGTGTGTGTATGGGTGCCAAAAGAGAAAGAGGCAGAATGTTGACATTGGGTGATTCTGGGTGAGGAATGTGTATGTGTTCTTCACACTATTCATGAAGTTTTCTATTATATATTAAAGTATTTCCAAGTGAAATGTTTTTTAATAAAAAGGCAATCAGAACATGACAACATATGGAAAAGATTGGGGAATTCTTTTCCACCCCTCCACCCCCATGGACACATGCTACTTGCACACATAGGCTCACATGAGTAACACTTTTTGCCTATATGATGCACAGTGCCTGAGTAGGAAATTTAGTCTTCTAATCAAGCAATCAAGTCTTCTAATCATGCAATCAAGCCCGAAGTAATTCCAAAAGACTTTTTAGGCAATGATTTGACTTTTAAGACAACAGTTTTGAAGAGTTAATATAATGTCATTCTTTATAAACAAGACTGACCTTTTGTCCTTTCAGAATTGGTTGAAACCGGCCCACAGAGTACAACTACCTGTGAACACATCCTTGAGAAAGACAGCCAGGCACATTGCCCAAACCACAGGCTATTGAAAACTTGGCCAAAAGTGACTACTCTGGACGGTTGACCTCCAAAGTTCTGATGAATACAATGAACTGTGGAGGATGTATGATTTGTTTTGAACACATTTACTATGATTGATGGCCTGGATTTGGCAAGTTAGTTCATTCCCAGTGGAGAGGAAGGTTTCACTGCCTTGCCTCTTTCAACATTCCTGTTGAGACAGGTTTCACTCTTATTGGCCAATGTACTCAGAAATCACTTACATTTGCAGCATAATGAATTCATTAGCTACACTGGATCAATGCTGTGCATAAGATTCCTGGGTCAACATAAGCTCTTAATTGAATTTCCTTATTATAATGCCTTTGGAAATTTTCCTTCAGGCTACTAAATTTCAAGGCATGAGTCTATGTGTCAACCGGTAATTATGCTAGTAACTTTTTGAGACCAGTCAGGGCCAGGGCCAGAGTCAAGTTAGGAAGTGATCTATTATGAATGGCAGGTTATAAAACATACATGTGATCAAAACACCCACAAATGGACTCAAACCATTCTACGCTTCCAGTTATTCTGACAGAGTATCAGCCTTCTGTGCAAGCCAATTTCAGTTACTGATTTTTTTTTTTAAATCGTGAAATAAAAACTGAGATAATCAAGTTAATGTCAATAGTAATGATGTGGGGACTGAAAAAGAAGTTTAAAAAGAATGAGACCATGACAGTAGTGGTTCTTTAGTATGAAACTAAAATATTTATTTTTAAATTGGTGAATATGATGCAGAAATATAAAAAGAGCAGAGAGAAGACAGGAACCTAATTCTAAGGTAACTGTAAGGAAAAGGCTGCTTTTCTGACCTGGATTTTGGCCAGAATCCAAGTTTGATTGTTTTTGTTGTCATTTTTGTTCCTGTCATTAAATAAAGAAACATGATCAACAAATAAATATTTTTTTCTTTTACTCAATAGGAAAAAAAGAGGGAGAGATGGGGGTGGGGGACTAAGTCTAGAAAAAGACAAGATCCAGATTTAAGATCCCAGAGAATGTTATATTTCTGATCCCTTCAAAATATCAGATTTTGTTAATATAACATATTGGAACCATTTTTAATTATATTTTATTTTTTAATGATTTGGTAGGCCAATTAGTGAAGACGACATTTTCATCCTTGCTACTCTCTCAGAGCAGTGTGGATTGCCATCCCATCGCAAAGTCCTAACCAAGCCCTCACTGACCCACTTTGTACTAGGTCTCCCAAATAAAAGAGCCCTCCGGCTGGCGAAGCTAAAGGGCACTTTGCTCTCAGGTCCTATAGGTTTCTCTTGTCCCCATAAAAAAATAACAATAAACCAAATGGAAAAGAAATATCTAGCTACCAGTTATAAATCTATCATCAGTGAATTTTCTGTATTCTGTACACAATGGTGATTTTAAAATTCAGATTGGGATTCTTTTTAACTAAATTTGTTAGTCTCTGATATGTCAATAAACTCTCTGCTTTGAGTGGTTAATCAAATAATTTTTTCAGAATGCATTGAAAATGTCAGTAACACTTGAATTAATATAGCCATTAGTGATCATCCCCTTTTTAAACTTCTTTCCTCCCAGTGCTAGGGATTGATTGAACTTAGGGTCTCTTGAATGCTAGGTAAACACTCTACCACTGAGCCCTCTAACTTTATTTTTCTTTTTAGGCACTAGTTTTTTTTTTTTTTTTCTATCCTTCCTATTTGGAAGTCAAATAGTCTGACTTCCAAGAATAAGAAGTACTTCGGTTGTAGAAATGTCCAGAAGGTACCCTACTTTCAAAACAAGAAATACATCAATCTAGCAATCTCACTTCTTGGTATATATCCAAAGAAACTGAAATCTGGATCTTGATGAGACATCTGTACTCTTATGTTCACTGAAGCATATTCACAGTAGCCAAGATATGGAGACATTCTAAATGTCCATCCACAGATGAATCGACAAGGACAATACAGTATATAAAATGGCATATTATTTAGCTTAAAAGAAAGGAAAATCCTGTCACTTGCATTAATATGGACAGACATATTGTAGGACATTATGCTAAGTGAAGTAAGCCAGATACAGAAAGATAAATAGTACATGATCTTGCTTCAATGTATAATCTAAAATAGTCAATCTCATAGAAGCAGAAAGTAGAATGGTGGATGCCAGGTCTAGGAAAAAGGGGCAATAGGGAGGTATTGTTCAAAGGATAGAAAGTTTTACTCTTGCAAGATAAGCTCTCGAGAGCTACTGTATAATATATAGCATGTGGTTAAAAACACTGATTTGAATCCTTAACCAACTGTCTAAGAAGGTAGATATTATGTTAACTACTTTTCCGACAAAAGGAAAACTCAAGAAAACCAAAACAAACCAAGAGAACAAGATGAAACCTTTGGAGGTAATGATGAATCTATGACATTGTGATCTTGGCTGCATGGGTATATACTTATCTCTAAACTTATAAAGTTGTATGCAATAAATATATAAAGCATTTTATACCTCAACAAAGTATCTTAATTTTAAAATCAGAAAACAAATTTATTAAAGAAGAAAAAAGAAGATTTTACTCTTGCCTTACCCACTGGCTTCATGTCTACCAACGTCTAATTGTTGGATTTGAGGAGATTTGCTCCCTTCTATACATAGAACTGCCTTTTTTTTTCTTGGCCACAAATGATAAATAAGATCTAAACTTATTATATTTGTATTAAAAATGAAATATCATAAACTTTTCTTTGCATAATAAACATTTTAAATCTATAGTTTCTTTTGGAAAGATCAGAAATAATTGTGAAAAGACTACACAAAATATTTTTCAAGGAGCACCAAGTACACTGAAAACCTAGAAGTCATCTTCTTCTTTTTGACTCCTACTGTTTCAATCACATGATATCCTGCATACGGTATCTGGAAGGTATTGAGACATTTCAACATGATATTGCCCTTAGAATCTATGATTCAGGTCTCTTATAAGAAAGTTCAGTCTATAATAATAAGTACATAGAGTTTCAATGGTGGTTAGATTAAGTAAAGATGTCCCAATTTTTCCTATTTACTTTTCAGATTCTGTTTTAAAATGTATCTTATTCAAACTACTAGTGGAAACCCCACTAATTCATTAAATCATGTTCTATCTACTAAACCCTGAATAAGATTCTAGAAATGCAAAGAGGAATAAGATAAATCCCTACCCTTAGAAAGCTTATTAACCTGGTGAGTATGGTTGTGTAAGCCTGTGATTCCAGTAACTTGGGAGGCTGAGGTGGGAAGGTCACAAGTTCAAGGCCAACCTCAGCAAACTTTAAGTCCCTGTTTCAAAATTTAAAAAAATATATATATATATATAAAAATATATATATACACACATATATATGTATATGTATATATAAAAATATGTGTGTGTGTGTGTGTGTGTGTATGGCTGAAGACATAGCTCAGTGGTAGAGCACCCCTGAGTTCAATCCCTAGTACTCCCCAAAGAGAGGGACAGGCGGCGAGAAAGAAGAGAAATTCATAGTATGATCCAGCTTAGTATGATCCACAAGAGAGACAGGCTAATAAACATAATAAACAATTCAGTCTCAGTACCACTGTGATAAGGGCTCCAACAGCACATGCAGGAACACCTAGCTTGGTCTTGGAGGGGTTTCCTCAAGGAGGCAATTCTTGATAGGCTAAAAAGGAGGAAGTCTGATGAGGCAGACAACAAAAATGGAGCGAGGACAGGAGTGGATCCTAGAGGAGGGATCTAGACTGAGAACAACATAGGCAACTGCAAAGTCATGGGAGCACAGTACATTTGGGAACCTGCCTATCATCTGTTACAGCAGAGAGTGCATGTGTGGAAGGAGATAAAGCCATAAAGTTGAGCAGAAGATGATTCTGAGAGATTATACTGACTAGTAAAGGGAGTTGGTTAAGTTCTCATGTAGTCGGCGAGTAGGAAAAGATTTTTAAGATACTTTTTCTTCTTCTTTCTCATTGCATGGAGAATAGAAGATACTAGATCTAAATGTTTGTGTTCTCAAATTCATTTGTTGAAACTTTATCACCAAGGTGATGGTGTTAGGAGGTGGGGTCTTTGGAAGGTGCTTAGGTCATAAGACCAGAATCCTTATATTTATAAGGGATTAATATGCCCTTATAAAAGAGACTGGAGAGAGTTGCTTTGTCCTTTCCATCATGTGAGGACACATCTAGAGGGTACCATCTATGACCCAGGAAATAGGACCATGCCAGATAGTGATGCTGCCAGTGCTTTGATCTTGAACAACCCAGGCTCCAGACCATGAGACATAAATTTCCATTGTGCATACATCACTCACTTTATGGTATATTGTTGTAACAGCCTAAACCAACTAAGAAAAACAAGAAAACATGCCTTTATGGACAAAAATTGAATGGTAGAAAATAGTTAAGTGTTTCTGAAGAGAGGAAAAGATGTATGATCAACACCCTGTTTCAATCAGGATCTTTTAATTTTTATGTAATCACATACCCTACACATTTCTAGTTTATGTGATGACAGTAAAATACTGCCTAGGTTGATGATACATTTTCTGGAGTCTGAATGTCACTGCAAAGATGAATAATTCAAACAGATTGGATTCATGTGGGTTTGCCACGAGACACACTTTTTTTTTTCCACATAAGATTAGAGGAAAAATTGACTGCACCCAATTTCCTACCTTATTTGGGTTAGAAGTAAAGTTGGTGCCAATATCCTTTTTCCTATTCTTTGTATTTAAAATCTGACGTGGAATTGTGCAGCTATGGGTAAAAAAATTGTAATGCCTTCTGCTACCTCTTATTGCTCATGCATTTTCATGTAAAAGCGGGTAGGGAAAACAGGACGTGAACTTTTCCTTAGCAAAACCACATTATTTCAACTTTAAGAACTTTCAATCATGAAATACACATCTTGCTGTAGTTTGATTTTAAGTAGCATCCAGAGGATCCTGTGTTAAAGGCTTCTTCCCTAGAGCAGCACCATTGTTTTGTGGTGGAAACTCTTTAAGATGTGGGGCTTGGTGGGAGGTTTTAGGTCACTGGGACGTGCCCTCTGTTTTAGGCAGCTTTTGCAATGCTTTCACCAAAATACCCGACAAAAACAACTTAGAAGAGGGAAAGTTTATTTGAGGCTCATGGTTTCAGAGGTTTCAGTGTATAAGTGGCCAAATTCATTGCTTTGGGCCCAAGATGAGACAGCATATTATGGGGGAAGGGTGCCCTCTTGACATTCAGGAAGTAGAGAAGGGAGGGAGGATCTAACAGGAAAATGCATCCTTCCAGGGCACATTGACCTACCTCCTCCAGTCATGCCCCACCTGCCTATAGTTACTACTCAGTCAGTCCATTCAAGCTTGGAGGGACTAATTAGGTTAAAGCTGTCATAAGCTAATCATTTCACACATTGTCACATTAATAGGAGCTTTGGGGAACACCTCACATCAGAACCACAACACCCCAAGAAAGACTGTGAGACCTCAATCTATTTCTCTCTCTCTCTCTCTCTCTCTCTCTCTCTCTCTCTTCCTTGCCATGAGGTGAATGTCTTTTGCTTCCTCATAGGCTCCTCACTGTGATGTGTTGTCTCCCCAGAGGCCCAAAAGCAATGGGGCCAACCAACCATAGACTGGAACCTCTAAAAACTGTGAGCCCAAATCAACCTTTTTTTCCTTATGAGTTGATTGTCCCAGATTTTTGTTATAGTAATAAAAAATTGGATAACAGAAATATTTGTTAACTCACTCAGTAAAAGATTACATTATTACATGGTGTTTGGTGGCTCTTATGTGCTCGATTTTTAATAACTAAAAATCTATGAAAACCTCATAAGTTCCTCAAACTGAATTTAAATCATAGAACCTAGAGTGACAAAACATAAACCACATTTGTCTTAAGGTTCAGAGCTTAAAAGTGGCACTTAAGATCTGGTTCAAAAACTGCCTGAATACCTGCACAGCTGAGTATTATAAAGTTGTAGGAACTGTAAGAAAGTAAAAGTTCCCTCTAACTCATACTGCTAGCATGGGGAGATTCCCATGTGGTGCAGATTTCATCTGATTTTACATGATTGTTGATATTGGCAGTATATTTCACATAAGACATTTTTTTAACCCCAGATAATAGAAATGATCAAAGTTAAAAAAATCATCATTTTGTGAGGAGCTAGATCTTTTCTAGGAATTCTGCTTCATTCATTGGCTCAGTCATTTGTTACTTAATTTATTCACTCAAACATATAAATTTAGTAATTTCCTGTATGGCCAACACTGTGACAGCTGTTGAATTCAATGATGAGCAAAGCATTACCCTCTGTATGCTCAAGAATTCTGCCCTGTGAAACATCAGACAAGGAAGATCAACAGTAAATGAAAATTTAAATCTGATTGCTGTTATGTATAAAAACACAACCCCTCCAAAGAAGACAACTGATCTCCTATTAAGAAATGAAGACAACCCCATAAGGAAGCTAAACATGCAAGCAAATAAAAAGCAGAATTATCAACAGCTGATGTGGTTCTTAAAAAAATAAAATAAAATAAAAGGTATTTGAAGGAGTGAATCCTGGATTTGGATTTCCAATCTAGCTGTGTGCTCTTGAATCAGTTACTCAATTCATCTAAAACTGGGTTTTCTCCTTTGTAAAGTGAGTATAAAACTACCTGGCTTATCTGATGGAGCAAGAATGTGGTAAAGGCCAGGCAGCTCATTAGAGTTGCTCTAATTTTAATTTAATTTTTTTTAAGTCAAGGAAACTTCATACTAATCAGAACAATTTCAACTTTGGAAGATTAAGAAGGAGTTCATGTGTTAGGATAGCACAGAGAGAAGGGACAAAATATGCAAATTTTAGTAGCCATAATGAGAATGCTTTCTTAGCAATGACAAATAGATTTGTGAAGCCAGACCATAATATCATCTAAGTAATCTTTCAATCTATCTCTCAACTAATAAATGCAGGAAACATTCAAAAATCTATTTAAATCATTTTGCTTCCTTATGCATCTCTATTCCCCATACCATGGAAATAAATCTCTACCTCATAATAACTCAGTGTTAAGAAACCTGGTTCATTAGGATCAGCAGATTCTACAGCATTGAACTAAAACAGAACGAAATGTTCATAGCAATCAAGTTCCACCTGAGAGCTTGAATGCTCTAGTAGATTCAAAAGATGCAACTAAAGAACTAAACATTGGTGTAGGGGCATTTCAGTGGTCCTCCTAATAGCATCCTAAGCATTATTTTCTGTCTGAATACAGCCTATCCCTTATTCACTTGTGTACTTATGGACTCTGCTCTGAGACAGGAAGCTCATTTTATCCCACAGGAAGCCCTTGCCTTCTTCCCTGGGTGATTCCCCAAGCAATCATGAAAAGAGCAGTCATAAGCCACACAGCTTGTACTTGCACAGAGCCTCTCTTTCATGGCACTAGGGCTGACTCACACTTCCAGATGGCCTTCTTAGCTTTTCTCCATGCTTGGTGCTAGTAACCTGATCTGGTGTGCTTGCGATAAATAACTTTCTCCATTATGAGGGTGGGAGTTTCTAAAAATTAAAAATTTTATTGTTATAATTTATGAATATGAGTTTTTTTTTTGGTACTGGGGATTGAACTCAGGGGCACTTGACCACTGAGCCTCATTCCCACCCCTATTTTGTATTTTTATTTAGAGACAGGATCTCACTGAGTTGCTTAGTGCTTCACTTTTGTTGAGGCTGGTTTTGAACTCAAGATCCTCCTACTTCAGCCTCCCGAGTTTCTGGGATTACAGACCTGCAACCTTGCCTGGCAAGTCTGTTTTTATTATAGATTCTTTGAACAATGAAGATAAAAAATAGAGAGAATCCATCATTTTGTTATCCATATTTCTACCATTCAGAGGTAAATACTGAAAATTTCCAGTCTTTACTTTTTTTTTTTTTAAGTTGTAGATGGACACAATACCTTTATTTTATTTATTTATTTTTATGGGGTGCTGAGGATTGAACCCAGTGCCTCACACATGTTAGGCAAGTGCTCTACCACTGAGGTACAACCACAGCCTCTTATTTGTGTTTTTAATGTGGTGCTGAGGATTAAACCCAGTTCCTCACATGTGCTACCATTGAGCCACAATTCCAGCCCCTTGTCTTTTTGTCTTAAGTAGATCCCAAAGAGAGATTTGCCAAAGGGGAAGCAGTAGGTGAAAGGGAATAAACATTTTTAAGTCTCTTCGTGTGAAACTATCGAATTGTTGGAGAAATGTTATACCAATTTCCACTTTTAGAAGCAGTGTTTGAGAGTGATGTTATATGATATTCTCACTGATGCTTATTGGACAATGCTATATGTAAGAAATTGTTCCTGCAATAATTCTTGTTTAATTTGAGCTCCTTATTATAAATAAGAGTGATCAATTTTTAAGTTAAAATTTTATTTTTAACAAAATTTAAACAAAATTTAAAGAATTACTCAATTCAGTATTGTAAAGATAAAGAAAATAAGAAATCTTTTGAACTGTCACTCCTATCCCAATGTATGAACACGTCTTCTGCTCCCCAAAGGTAACTACCTTCCAACTTTCAGCTGTTTTTATTATAGATTCTTTGCTATATTCCAATATGTCTTTAAATGACACACCTTCGTTGCTATGTCTTAATATGTCAGTTTTAGGCATTGATTTTTGATATTTCATGGGGGAAGATGAGGATTTAGCTCCTTATCCATTCATACTTTTCATCCCTCACCTTTCCAACATATATTGTGATTTTAGTTTAATGGGTAGTTATTGTTTATACTTTAGTAGAAAAAAAGGAAACCTATAAGCAGTTTATATACCATACTCTGATTGTTTTTTTTCTGCACAAGTTTTTGCTTTTCTTATTGAAAATGCTTGCCCCTTTTTTTCTTTATGTGTTTATACATTCATCAGAAATTGGATTCCAAATAATCCCTGCTGCAAAAATCTAAGTATGGTCCAAAAACCTTAAGAATTTTATCAACTTCATCTTCTTGAAGTACTCTCTCAAGAAACCTCTGTAATCTGTAATCTCTAGTTGTTGTCAGGGGTCACTTTGAGATATTCCTTCATCATTACCCTGAAGATGTCTTCACTCTCTTGTTTGGATGAGGATGTTTTCTAGCAGCTTCCTGGGTTAGTATGCACCAGAGGCAAGGCACTGTTCCATGCTCACTTCTGATCAGTGGTTTAGTTGAGTATAGAATTCTTGGTTGAGAATCATGTTCCTTCAAAATTTAAAAGGCACTGTTCCATTCGCTCCTAGGTTTTAGTAAAGAGTCTTGCGAAGACTCATGCCCTTTTGATTTTGATCCTTTCTCTATGGCCTTATTTGTTATTGCCACTTATGCTCAAAAATATAAATGTTATGAATTTTAGAAGGTAGAGGAGTTAAAATAATATGCTAATTGCTCTAGCTTTAATCAGGATCTCAGTTTTTTAAAACATTCTAACTTGTTACATGCATCTTCTTTTGTGAACTGCCTGAATGTGTCTCTACTGATATATTATTGAAGCTTAGTGTGCTTTTTAAAAATTATTTGCATGAGGTCTTTTTATTTTGTTCAGGGTACTAACTGTCGACTGCAACATCTTTTAGGATGACTTATTTCAACCAGTGCTAAGGTTTCTGTGGTTTTTATCATATATGCAGGTCATGAACTACTCAGATGGAACAGATATAAAAAAATTCTGATTATTTCAACAAAATACATATATTTAAAAATAATATAAAAAACAGTCTTCAACCATGAGGCTTTGAACTTGTAGCAGAAAATATTGACCTTTTTCTATATTCATTATATACACAGTTGTTGAAGAGTTGACAGGTGTAAAGAACCCTATCCTTGAGAATGCAAATATGAGGGGACTGAGTCTCTTTCTTACTGGAGTTTTAGGAGTAAAAAGATCAACAACTAGTTATAAAATAATAAGAACTGATTCAGATCAGAAGCACCAAGCTGAGGACATTGCTAGACCTGCTGAATTAGGGGAGGCTTCAAAGTGAAAAGTGAGTCTTGAAATAGGAATGGCAGTTTTGTCAGCATGGAAAGGTGACAAAAATATTCCATCCTGTATAAAAGAGAATGTGCTAATGCTGCAGACATTAGAAATGTGTCTTTAGGGAATGGTGAGAAGTCTCTGGGGGTTGCTGAAAGTATAGAACATAAACAGGGAAATCGCTGAAAATGGGAAGCAGAGGTAAGTGCAATTCAAATTGTGGAAATGTATCTAAGCGTTGCAAGTTGTAAAGATGCTGTTGTTGTCAACCTGGGAGTTGTTCAGGTGTGAGATGTCAGTGCTTCAAGGAAATCCTGGCCCATCCTGGTGCCAGGATGAACCACGATTACTGCTACCACCAATTCCATGGCATTTCTCCTGCCAGAGGATGGTTTAAGCATATGATGAATTTCTTCCAAGTAAAGATCTGAGAAGGAAATCTGTTAGAGAGCTTCTGGGAAAGGTTTTGTATTTCTTACAAAAGGAGAAAAAAAAAGTTGTGTGAATAGTGCTTTGAGCTGTTGCAACAATAAGGTAAAAAAACCAAGATTGAGAACTGAAGTGCTTAGGCTGAGTGAGTTTAAAGAAGTAAAGAACCTGGACTCTTGAAGCATGTTCGCACCTCTGGACTCATTCCATCACTAAGCTTCTTGTTATGTGATGCAGTAAATGTCTTATTTAAGATATTTTCAATGGAATCTTTAGTCCTTTGCAGCCTAATCATATGTCCTGATTCAATATCCTGGCACATTCTTTCACAAATAATTCAAAGAACACTTGTTAACAACTTCATAGATGATTAATTTTTCAAGGAAATTTCATCTTTTCAAAAATTCTGGAAAGATGATAACACACTATGTATTTTTATGCATGTTACTACATCTACCTGTAACATGAACTACCTTACAGTGGTAATAAAGAGCAGTAACTTGTGCAGAACTCTAGAAGAGAAAACATTAATAGCTATGAAATGGAGAATAAAGTGAGTTATGAGATATGGGAAGGAGAGAATATAAAATGTAAAAAGAAACCCAAAGTCATAGAAGATTAAACAGGAAAGGATTTTAGAAAGAGAGTCTATTCTAACCTTAATTTTACGTTTTGGAAGTCAGTCCTAGAGAAGTTACAAGTTGTGCAAGGTTCCTCTATTAGTGATGGAACCAGGACTTGCACACAATGTTCTGAATTCCTTCAGAGCATTTTTATTACATCACACAGTTTTTATTTCTTACTAAAAATGCCAATTATTTCCCTAAGAGTGAGTATAATAAGAACTGATCAGAAAACTTGGAAGACACAGACTTCAGTTCTAACCTGATGCTAACAACTCTTCAAAGTTCTTTGTGGAGAAGAAGTCTGAGGGTTACAGAAAGAAGCACAATTTCTTAATTACATCTACCAGGGACATGATGGAAGATAATCCATATAATTGTTTTTCATGAGTGGGAACCAACTAATGGGGAACGAGAAGTATAAAATGAAATGAAAATAATATACCATATGTAATTTATGAAGGCCTTATTTTTTGCTTAGTTTATATTATGAGAATTATTCTTTAAAAAGTCATTCAATTTTGGACTGGTAGAGCTGGAACTTCTCTCCTTTCTCAACTCTGATTTTTTTGTTTAAATGAGCACTTTTGGATGACAGATATGCTTCCTATTCAGTATTCAGGCTATGCAAAACTATTTAACTATTTTTAAGCATGAAATTCATTATTTAAATGCTTTCAAATAATTGGTATGAACATTTGTTGCAAAGAAGACTCAACTTGTGAAATTTTGCTCATTTTCTTACTCAAGCAAATAGACATTCATTAATATACTGAATTTCCTTTAAATAAAAGAAATCATAGATTTTTCTTCAAACATGCACTTATTTTGAATAAGCCACATAAAAGGAAAAGTCTGTCTATATATGGAATTATTTCAATGAGGCCATTTACTTTTCCATTTTTCTATTTCTTGAAGTCCTCAAAGTCATTGCAGATCCTTCTAGAAAGCACTTCTTAAGAATTGTGCCTTACTTTAGAGCATTAAGAATTCTTGGAATAAACCAGAAAAGAGGCCAATGAGACAAAAGAATACTATAGTTTCCTTAATCTAACAGAATCCTCTGGCTCACTTTGGCAATCAGTGTAAACAATAGTGGCCATATCACATCAGTTATACACATTTTATACAATATATACTTTATATTGATATTTAAAAAGAAAAACAACACAATGTTTTAGCTATAAGGGGAGTCTCTTGGCAAATAAAAGAAAAACTTATTTCCATTAGTGGAACACTACAGCTTAAACCTAGAGAACAAGTACCCAAGAAATCTAATAAAGAAAGTTTGGATGTACATCATGGATAAGCAACTAAGTTTGAGAATATTGCAGTGTAATTACAGAAAATACCAGCTGGACTATTTGCAGTTTTCAATGACAACAAGAAAAAGAAAATAATGAGCTAACTCCATCAACAATGAAAGTATGGAATCTAAAGAGCCCCTGTGGCCAGAGTGATACACCTTTGTGAGCTTATTTATATACAGTAAGTTTAGTAAATTTGGTAAATATTGTTACTCTCAAGTTGAAACAACTGTTCTTAGCCAAGAGCAAAGAATTGTTATTGAGCATATGGTATTACTTTTTTTTTGCTGATTTATGTTCATAAAATTCAATCAATGCCTTGCCTTAAAAATGTCAAATAATCTAGATTTCAGGATAATACATACCAACTAATCTGTTCTGCCTATCTCAACCCTATCACTTCCAATTATGAAAGTTCAAGCAAAATGGTATAAGTGACACAAATAAAAGTAAAATTATTTTTTTCTTAGTTAAATGGTCTAATTTATAATTCATCATTCAAGCATCTTACAAAAGATACCATAATTGAAAGCAGTAATGTGTCCCAAACTAATTGCCACCTATATGAAAACATTTGATTACCAGCATATAAATAAATTGGCTTACAATATGGTGTTAAGAGCTAGAATTTCAAATACATAAAAACCTGTGTTCAAATCCTAGCTCTGACACTATGAGCTGTATGATATTGGTCAAATTCTTTAAACTCTCTGATCTCATGAGTCTTATCTATAAAGTTGTGATAGCTTTTATAAACCTCTTTTGAAGAATAAAAAGTCATCTTACATATTAAACTCTTTGGATCATGTCTGCATAGATTAAATCTTTATCAAAATTATAGCTAATGTTTTCTCAGTTACTGGACAACTGGAGTTCTAAATAAATTAAGGAGCTCCTAAATTTTCTAGGAAAAATTTTCCTCTCATTTTTCACTTATTTGTTTTGAAATGTAAAACAGATTTGCAGGCAGCTGACATAGTTATACTTATAGTGTACATCCACAGGACTGACAGTGGATTTCCAGGATTTGGAAAGAATTCCCAATACTTCCTTCTCCCATATCTGAGGTGACATCACCATGAACATCAGTAGAGTTAGCTACTTTGGGAAACTGCTGCAGGGATGGGACAGGTGATTCAGAATAAAACTGGTCATGCGCCTTTTCTGTTCACCATCAGAACCCGCCTCCTCCCTCCGCCACCCCAGGACAACAGTCTTCCAGCTGTAGATCAAAGGAGTTGTTCTTTTCTGCACAAGAGCAACAAAGACTAAAAAACATCTTGGTAGTGTGTACTGTGAACTTTTACTAAAACTTCTTCTGAGAACCCCTGGATTCTTAAAACACTGTCTCTAAGTGAGCATCAGAAAACTTTGGGAAAGTTAATGAATGTTTTGTGCTTCAGAAACAATTGATTCTAGTCCCTTCAGTGTTGTCTTACCTTATGTTCATCTCTCTGTTACTGCTTTCCCCCATCTTTACAACTAATTAACTGACTTAAAAAACCAATGCAATATAAAAGCAAGCATATATTACAATATTCAGTAAAATATTGTTTCAATATTAAAAAAAGTTCATCACTAGGAAAGCAGTTAAATCAGAAATTGAATAAATATATAAATATATATTATTTATATATATAATATAAATATTATGCTGCATTTTAAGAAGACTGCATAAGATGTATAGTACTGAAGCGAAATAATCTCCAAAGCATATTAAATACAAAAGTCAGTTGCAGAATAACATCTGTAGAAAATCACTTTTGATTAAAAATAACCCATGATTATAAATGTTCACATATAAGTATATTCAGTTTCAAATTCCAGAAAAACTGTTTCTATAGTTTGAATGTGTGTCTCCTCAAAAACTAGTGTTAAAATCTAATTGCCATTTTAACAGTGTTACAGTATTAGGAAGTGGGACCCCCAAAAGGGCATTAGGCCATGAGAGTTCTGCATTATTGCTAGAGTTGATTTTAAAGGACTGAGTTCAGTATGTCTGTCTGTCTGTCTGGATCTCTCTCTCTAACTCCCTTCCTCTCTCTTTCCTTGACTTTTGCCATGTGCTAACAACAGAGCAAGAAGGTCCTCTCACTAGATGCCAGTACCTTGCCATTGAACTTTCTAGTCTCCAGAACTATAAGCAAATAAATTTCTATTCACTGTAAATTACCCAGTTTCAAGTACAGGTTGAACATCCCTCCTCTGAGACACTTAATGCCAGAAGTGTTTCTGATTTGAGTTTCTCAGGTTTTGAAATATTTGCATAGACTTTACCACTTGATATCTTTAATCCAAAATCTTGAGATACAAAATGCTCTAAAATCCCAAAAATATTTTGCAATTTCAGAATTCAGAACATTTCAACCTCAGACTTTTGGGTTAGGATGCTCTACCTCTGTCCTGTTATACCAGCACAAAATGGACTAGTATATACCAAAGGTAGTATATATTGCTAAGTGAATATTTCGAGAAAGATAGCAAGACCAAAGGAGCATGGAACATAGGACTATCTTTCATATATATCTCAAAGACTCTGCCCAAATCTACTAGAACTAATAAATAAATTCAACAAGTTTGTAGGATATGAAAGCAAGGTTTAAAAATCTCTAATGTTGTTATCTGCCAACAATTAAATCAGTATCTGAAAAAAGAAATCAATAAAGCAATCTCATTTATAATAGACATCAAAAACACATAAGAGTATTGCTGGGGTTGTGGCTCAGTGGTAGAGCACTTGCCCAGCACGTGTGAGGCACTGAGTTTGAACCTCAGCATCACATATAAGAAAATAAAATAAAGATGTTGTGTCCATCTGCAACTAAAAATATTTTAAAAACCATAAGAATAAATTTAGCCAAAGATGTAAAAGATCTATACACAAAGACTATAGAACAATGATAAAATAAATGGAAAAAGATATTTCACATTCATTGTTTGGAGGAACCAATATTATTAAAAAGTCCATACTACAAAAAAAAAATCTACAGATTCAATGGTATTCTTCTTCACAATACAAAGAAAACAATCCAGAAATTTTTATGAAAACACAACACACACACACACACAAACACACACACACGCCAAAGCAATCTTAAGTAAAAAAAGAAAGCAGGTATTGCACTGCCCCACTTCAAAATATGCTACAAAGGGCTGGGTGCAGAGATGCATGCCTGTAATCCCAGCCAAATGATTTTTGACATGGGAAGAAGGCAGTATCTTCAATAAATGGTGCTAGGAAGACTGAACATCTATATACAGAAGAATGAAACTAGACCTGTCTCTCACTAACTACAAAAAAATAAACTCAAAATTGATTAAAGACTTAAGTGGAAAACCTGAAACTACTAGAACACACAGGTAAACTGCTTCAGGAAGTCAGAAGGTGAGGAGTTTTTTTTTTTTTTTTTCAAAAACTCAAAGTGAAGGCAACAAAAGCAAAAACTGACAAACAGGATTATATAAAACTAAAAAACATCTTTATAGCAAAGGAAATAAATCAACAAAAATATGAGTTAAAGAACTGGATAAAATATTTGCAAACTCTATTCTGACAAGGGAGTGATATAAAAGAATATATAAAACCTCAAAGAGTTCATAACCCCCCCCCCACAAAAAAAAAAGAGTAGTATAGTGTTTGTATCTATATATTCCTGGGAAGGTAAGGGGAAGTACTAGAGACTGGATTAGAGCAAATTATATTCAATGCTTTTATAATTATGTCAGAAAGAATCCTAATGTTCTGTATAAATAATATGAACCAACAAAAAATGAAAAAAGAAAAGAATTGTTGGATGTGATGGATATGTTTTACACTTTGTTTGTGGTGGTGATATCATGTGTGTATGCATAAATCCAAACTCATCAAATGTATGGATTAAATATATGCATTTTGTATATCAATTATAGCCCAATAAAGATTAAAAATGTGGAAGAATGTATATTCCTAGGCAAACTATGCTTAGCATTTCAAAGCTATGGCCATGACTCAATTTTCTTGTGTAGATAACTAAAATTTGGAAAAAAAGGCAAATTTGTTTATTATAAAATTCAAGATCATTAATGGTGATGACTTTTACAGCCTTCCTACTCAAAAGTTATTTGTCTTTTCATATTTAATGACTCAGTACAGGATTTTGAGGAGAACTTAACAATTTTAATTAAAACCATACACTGAAAAAAAGAAATGGGCATAGACCAAAACAGACATTTCTCAAAATAAGAAATACAAATGGTCAATAGGCATATGAAAAAAGGCTCCACATCACTAGTCAGCAGAAAAAATACAATTCAGAATCACAGTGAGTTATCACCTCACTTTAGTTAGAATGGCTATTACTGAAAAGACAAAAGGTAAGTGATAGCAAAGATGTGGAGAAAAGGGAACTCTTACACATTGTTGGTGGGAATGTAAACTAGTACAACCATTATGGAAAACACTATAGAGGTTCCTCAAAATATTAAAAATAGAACTATCAAATGATCCAGCTATACCACTCCTGAGTATATATCCAAAGGAAATGAACTCAGTATATCACAGAGACATCAGCACTCCATGGTCATTGTAGCACTACTCACAATAGTCAAGAAATGGAAACAACCTCAGTGTCTATCAGTTGATGACCAGATAAATAAAATGTGGTACATCTAGTACATAATCGAATATAATAAAGCCATAAGAAAGAAAGAAGTTGTATAATTTTTCACATGGATGGACATGGAAGCTACTATGCCAAGTGCAATAAGCCAGGCACAGAAAGTCAAATACTTTGTGATCTCACATGTGAAATCTAATGAAGTTGATCTAAAGAAGTTGAAAGTAGAATAGAGACTGGGTTGAGTTGGGTGGAGAACAATGTGGGAAGGTTGATTATTGAGTAATGTTATAGTTAGACTAGAGAAATAAGTTTTGATGTTGTATGGTAGTGTATGGTGACTAAGATAATGATAATATATGGTATACTTCAAAAAAGAAGAAAAGATTTTGAATGTTTTCATCATAAAGAAATGATAAATATTTGAGGAGATGGGCACACTTGTCCTGACTTAAACATTACACAATGTGTACATGTATCAAAACATTACCCAGTGTCCCATAAATCTGTATGATTTGTATATGTCAATTGAAAGAAAGAAGCAAAGGAAAGGAGAAAGGAAGGAAGGAAGGAAGGAAGAAAGAAAGAAAGAAAGACTGATGTAGCATGAAGTACTTTCCTATATTCTTAATTATTAAAGTATTTTATGTCATGGATATATTTATTTGTTAGGTTAAAAACTCATGCATCTAAAGAAATTCTTGTGGTAGTCATTTTTCCAATATTTTTTTACATACATATGAACTGACTCAATTTTCAAAACATGACTGGGTCTCTCATTGACCTCTTACCCTAAAAGGTTTAAAACACATGAAAAAAA
This sequence comes from Marmota monax, assembly GCF_021218885.2. Taxonomy (NCBI): domain Eukaryota; kingdom Metazoa; phylum Chordata; class Mammalia; order Rodentia; family Sciuridae; genus Marmota; species Marmota monax. Next base: position 12,112,291 of record NW_026693245.1, read on the forward strand.
AATTTTAATTCCTTCAAAGAAACAACACTAGAATCTATGGGCCAAAGTAAGCTGAGCTCAAAGCTCAGCTGAAGACAGGATGCATGGGACAGGGACACTGCAGCCATACACATGCATCTTTTCCATATTCCCAGTCACATCTGTGGTCAGGGAAGCTAAAGATTGAGAACAGCACTGTCTCCAGTCGCTGACCTAATTCTAACGCTTTACTCTGGTTCATTTCTTGTGTGACCTCAGAATGTGTCATTGTAAATTCCATAGTAAGACAGGAGCTTCTCCTTTTGGAGTGTGGATTCCATGTATGAGTTCTGTGGGCCTCGGTTTCCTCATCTCTAAATGTATCTCTACAGACCTCTGAAAGTGTGATGCACTATAAAGCACAACAATCACAACAAATGGAACACCATAGCATGGCCTGCTCTCTGAGCTCTTAGGATCCTCAAACCTTTCTGTAAACCAACTGCACTCCTTTATTTGTGGAACTTTTTTTCAGTTCTCCAGAAGGTTCTCTGGATGGGGAAGGGGCATCTGTCTACCGACAATCTCACATTGTTTCTTGCTGTTCACTACTCAAAGTTGAAAAAAAAAAAAAATATATATATATATATATATATATATATATATATATATATATATATATATATATATATATAAACCTGTAGCAGCAAGTACTCAATGAAAAATGTGGCTTTCTTCTTAGGAGAAGGCTGCAGGGCAAAACGAGGGGCCAAAAAGCTACCACCTGAGAGTGACAATACAGATGAGCCCTGCTTTTGATCTTCTTTGAAGTTTATTAAAAACAAACTTGAATCTGCACCAATCCTGTCAGGAACAGATGGCATACTCACAAATGAGAAATGGCAAGCTTTCCTAAGATGCCTTTTAATCTCACACTATAGATCATGAATCATATTATAATTCAACATCTGAACCATTAACATGAAGAAGATTGCACATTAACATATAATCTTATTGCAAATATAACTAACTAGGTAGAAATCTTTAAAAATGAAAGCATGGCTCTCTATCAGGCACTGGGAAGGAGATTAGTGACAATGGGCTTCATCAATCACAAGAAGTTTATTTGTTAAACACTTGTAATTGAATAGGGATACATTAAGTTCAAGTAACAATTAATACTCAAATTTTGGATTATCATGATTGGGAATTTATTGTCTATAGAATAATGAAGAAAGGGCATAAAGTCTACTGTCTTCAAGTAGAATTTACACTTTTAAATGTGGCCAAGTGCTATAGTGTCTGCCAAAGGCCCAGGTGTTAAAAAAGCTTAGTAGAGGTGGGCCTTGGTGGGAGGTCTTCTGGTGGCTGGGAGCTTGCTCTTGAAGGGGACAGTAAGAACCCCAGTCCCTTACTCTCTTTGCTTTTTTGCCATGAGTGAACACCTTTGCTTGGACATGCACTACCTGCCATGAGGTACCATGTCACCATGGGCCTAAAAGCCATGGGACCAACCAATCATAGACTGAAACCTCCATAAGTGTCCACCAAAACCAATCTTTTCTCTTTATAAGTCTCAGGTATTTGTCACACTAATGAAATGTTCTCCATAGTATGAAAATTCATTTACTTTTTATTTGAAAACCACCAGCATGAAAGGCAGAGAGCCAAATATTATTCAAGCTATAATTTACAGAAACTACTTGACTATGGAGAGAAGTGACTAGAGTTCCTTTACTGCTATTCCTTATTTCAGAAGAGAAAGTCAAATGCCTAATTTTTAAGGTATAGTATTTTCTTGTACAGTTTTGTTTTTTACAAGCATATATAATAAGTAACATAAGAAAGATGAATTCTAGATAGGGCAGAGGGGTGGGAGGGAAAGGGAGGGGGCAGGGGACTAGCAAGGATGGTGGAATGTGATGGACATCATTATCCAAAGTACATATATGAAGATACAAATTGATGTCAACATACTTTATATACAAACAGAGAGATGAAAAATTTTGCTGTTTTATTAATTTATTATACATATTTTCTATGAATATGAGAATCATAAATGAGCTCATGTTTTCATTTTCTAGTTGATATATATATATAAAATCTACTGTGGATATGTATTTTGCAATATTTTGCTTTTCTTATAAATCATAGTTTTGTGCTTTTCTTATATTTTTGAAAAAAAAATCTATTTTCCAGCTTTGGGAGAGTCAATAAAGTTATCAAGACTTATTCCTAGATTAATGTGTAAGTTTTATGCAATTAACTTTGCCCTAAAATATTATAAAGTTTTTATAATCATGCAAGTTGAATTTTGATGTCTATTTTTTTCTTGAAGTCACTTTTCTTATAACCCTATAATGAATGACTCTAATTCAGGCTGCCTGTTTTCTAGGCCTACCACACTGTTATTAATATTGCGGTTTGTTTTCACAGAGCACCTATGTTGGTCTCTTTGGGGTTCTCTGTACCTAGGTTAATTTCTTTTTTTCTTCCTTTCCTTATTTATTTAGTACTGGGGATTTAACCCAGGGGTGCTTTTACCACTGAGATGCATCCCAACTCCTTATCTCTCTCACTAAGTTCTTTAGGACCTGGCTAAGTTGCTGACACTGGCCTCCAACTTGTGATCCCCTTGCTTCAGCCTCTAAAATTGCTGGAATTACAGGCGTGCACCATTGAGCCCAGCTACCTAGGTTAATTTCTGAGTTGGATTCTTGTGGCATTCTTTTGTTTTTGCTTGAGGACATCTTCAAGTTATACTTGTTTTCTTCTTCTTCTTTTTTTTTTTTTTTAATTAGGAAAGGTGTGTAAGAGGTGAACTTGTAATCTTGAGCCCTTACATGTTTCAATACATCCTTAGTTTGTCCTAACACTTGATAGTTCAGCTATCAACATTTGGTTCCAATAAATCTTCTCAGAACTTTGAAACATTTCCTAGTCTGTTCCAGCTTCTAGCTTTGCTAATAAAAACTCTGATAGCTTTGATAGATTCTTTTTTGGTTTTGAGGAGGTTTTCAAATAAATTTAGAGTCTCCTAGAGTTCCAACATTTTCTCATTCTTGGTCTAGTTTATACATTTTCCCCTGTTGGACATCTCAACCTGAAGACTCCAATTACCCTTCAGATCAAGGAATTATTTTTTTTTCTATTTTTTTACTCTGCCTGATGCCATTCTATTTCTACCATAATCTTTATCTCACTTTAATTTTTGATCATACTTTATACCTGAACTTTTTGTTCTATATTCTAAGAGATGTGCTGGACTAACTCAATATTCAAGCATGTTTTAAGTCTTTTATCTATCTTTGAAATTATTTTTCAAAATCCTGCACCTATATCCTGGAAATCTGATCATACTTCATAGATATACTCTATATCTCTGAAAATTTAATATTTTTTAAAAAAATTAACCATACTTTTCATTGTGTCCCCTGGAAAACCGAAGGCAATTTTTCTTCAAAATAATAGAGTAGTCCAGTTTCATTATTAGATTCTTTTCATTCAACTATAGTTTTCTTCAAATGTTTGGTGATCCTTTGTTGCCTAGTGATATTTATATTCAAACAAATAGAATTTTCTCTTTTATCCTATTTTTTTAAACCTGATACTTGGGATTGAACCTGTATGCTCAAACACTGAGTTGCATTCCTAAATCTTTTTATTGGTTTCTTTGAGACAGGGTCTAGCTAAGTTACTTAGGGCCTTTCTAAGTTGCTGAGGCTGTCCTCGAAGTTTTAATACTCCTGCCTCAGCCTCTGGAGTCTCTGGGATTACAGGTGTGCTCCAACACCTAACAGAGAGGAAGGACTCAAGGATCACAGTTGGCAGGGGTTTCATAAGAACTGTGTAGTACTTAGAAGCTGTTTATTAGCAACTTAATGTAATTTCAATAAAAAATTAATGAGTTTTTTTAAGAAGAACATGACACATAGATTATAAAATTCTCATAATTTAAAAATTAATTTTTTATAATTTACCAAACCTATATCAGAAAAACTGGGGAAATCCTAAGAAAGAAAATTGAGTGAAAGGGAATATGTTCTCCCAGATAACAAACATATTTTTAAAAATTCATAATAATTTATAATACGGGGCTTTATGAATCAGGGCAGGATATGAAGATTAAAAACAGAACCAGTCACCCTTGAATTTCTAAAACTGTAGCAGTGTCATTTCAAGTCAATAAGGAAATGATGAATATGCAATAGTATTTAGATAATTTAGGAAATCTAGGAAAGAATATCAGAATTCTGATTTAAATTAAAATGAATTCTATAATTATTAAAGACTTAAATATATAACATAAAACATAAAAAAAATTAAAAAAGATATAGAAATATATGTTGGGATAGCAAAAGTCTTAAAATATATTTATATGTAGACAGTACAAAGAATTTAAACTTACGTTTATCAAAACGAAGTACCCAAAAGAGTAAAACTAGAAATGAACAAATGTTTATAAAAGTAAAAAACAGGGCTGGGATTGTAGCTCAGTGGTAGGGTACTTGCCCAGCACACATGAGGCACTGGGTTCAATCCTCAGCATCACATATAAATAAATAGAAAATAAAGGTCCATTGACAACTAAAAAATAATTTAAAAAGTAAAATATATATATAAAAAGATAAGGGCTTAATGTCCTTAATCTCCAAAGACCACTCTAAAATCAATAAGAAAAGACAAATAAATCCATGGTGAATCATCAAATAATAAGAATAGGTGAAGACGTATAATTGTCATTAGACATATAAAAGATATTTGAATATTCATGAAGCTAAATTAATTCATATTTAAACAAGATGGCACTTGATTAATCAAGCAAATAAAGTAAGTATAATGTATAGTCAGTAGTCCCTAAATAAATATTTGCTGCTAATTTTTAAAACTATGCATTATATCTGGGTTGTTCATATAATTCATCATCTAAACCTGACCACCCTTTTGAGAGAATTAGTGGGGGGCACTGTAAATGACAAATTCACATAGAACACATCTGGATGACCAGCATACACAATCACAGACACAAAATGTGCAGATACCCTAAGGATACATCTTGACATTATAAAGCATACAACCTTTCTTCAGGAGGCAAGATCCAATGAAACTATTAGAAAATAATCTCCTAAAAAACATCTGAGGTTATTGGAGGTCTAAGAAGTAACAGGCAAGAGAAGAATTCAGTAGTTATCTGTAGAGGAGAGACAAAAGTTGATGACTTCCAGGACACTGAGGTTGAGAGAGGAAGGACACATGGATCACACTTGAATTCTGGCTTTAGTGACCACATGAATAATGGTGGTATCTCCTCTCAATAAAATAGAAAAATTGCAGATTGTATACACATCAGTGTTGGAAATAGAGTTTGAGGTGTCCATTACGTCCAGGTGGAAATTTCTGGTGTATATCTTATGTACATACTTTGCATATAATGGTCTAATAATTATTTCTTTGATAGTTTCTGGGAACACAAAGATAAATAAGATATCGTCCTTGCCCCCAGAAAACACTCTGTTATTGTATCATCCTTTCTTTCCTCACTCTAATAATTTAGTTATGTAAGTCTTCTCTCTTTATCATCTTCTCTATGCCTCACAATTCTAAAACCAAAGTAGAAGTTCAGTGTGTGTTTATGGAATAGTCTTATGTTGCCTTTTGGGGATACTTCCATCATAAATTCATGCTGCAGGAAAACCTGAGTGTGACACTTCAGATAACAGTGGCAGTTGATAGACTTTGTGGCATATTGGGACAGAGGGTGGAACTGTGAGTTTAGGAAAGAAAACTAGTGCTGTGCATGATTCTATGTCACCCAGTTCAGCTCCACTGTGATCCTGATTTCATTAAGATTAAAAGATGAGGGCTGAGGCTGTAGCTCAGTGCTACAGCACTTGACTGGCTCGTGTGAGGGACTGAGTTTAATCCTTAGCACCACAAAAAATAAATAAATAAAATAAAGGTATTGTGTCCATCTACTAAAAAAAAGGCTGAGAAAATATTTAAAGAAAAGATTAAAAGATGAATTTATATTGAGTGCTACTCAACATTACATTAGTTTTGTAATGATCAGGAATATAAGGGATGACTTATTGATTTTTATGTTTACAAATATTATTGTTCACTAATACTAAGGAAAGATAATATCAGAGCTACCATCCATTAAGCCTTTTGTAAGAAGAGTCCATTTTTAAACACGTTTGTATGTATTAACTTATTGAATCCTCACAACTCTTTCATATCAATTTTATTGCCAGGGTGGGGCATGATCACATCAGTATGTTACCCCAGGTCATTCAGCTGGTTCTAAGAGAGCTGGGATTCAAGCACAGGCAGTCCATACTCCTTATACTTGTAATTTGCTGCTCATAAAAGAAACACTGCACTCATTGTTACAAAACCAGGTTTTTAGTCTTAAATTTACCACATGGTAGTGGAGTGAATTTAAGGATGCCTATTTATCTTCTGAGTTTCATTGTCTTTATATCTGGTGAGGAAGAACCTTTGTAGTCTTCTATAAAATATACAGTGTTATAAATTCAAGGATTGCTTATACTACATTAAAATTACTTTTAAGAGTCTTAGAAGTCTTCCAGAAAGACCAAGTGAAGTCAGAGAGGAGGTGAGACACCAGCACTGAATGTTCAGACACCTCCTAACCCAGTTAAGCTTCATGTTTTATTGCTAAACCTCATGGAGAGATTAGAAAGGAGGAGAGTGAGAAGTAAGAAATATGAAGTCTGGGTCTTTAGGGACTCATAAATTATTTTTATGATTGATTTAAGAGTGCTCACAATTAATTGGGGGATTTAACAAAGTGAAAGGGGTTGGGAAAGGAATAAAACTACAAAAATATACTTAAGATTTTAAAATTGTCAGAGCTGTCTGTAAAAGCATATGCAGTCTCATCATATATCTTTTCTTTAAAAAAGACTTCATGTTCTTGTCAGTTGCTATTAGCACTCCGTAGGTGAACAGCGCTCATGTTTCATGTGTATTAAAGTCAATACCCTGTCCAGGGCATTTGGCATTAACACCTAAGTTAGAACAGAACCTGAGTTCTGTTCCAAGCTTTGTGCCTTGTCAATGCAGAACTGGATCTCTCTCTCTGTTATAAAAAGGAGGTTAATGCACTTGCCTCCTTCTCCATCCAAAAAGGATGCTTTGAAAATCAGTGAGGCAATAGGAGTCACACACAGACATCCTGGTAGGAGAAGCACAAGCACTATCATCCTCTCTTAAGCACAGGAGCCCTGAGCAAGTCTCTACAGCAGTTCTATATTATAAACACATTAAGTAGGAATGCCAAAGTTCAGAAGAGAAGAAACAAAAATAATGACAACATTGAATCCAAACTAAGCTTTACATTCTTGATTTCACAGATGCCTTCACTGAGTGTTCTGGAGAATTATCAGAGCAATACTTCTTGAGAGATGGGAGTAGAGGTTAAAGTGATAAATGGTGCTAAGTCAGGAGATGCTCTATTCTATTACATATATATGGCAAGCAATTGATGGATAAAGTTGTCTTGCTCACCACCATGTTGTGGCAGGTACTCTAACTTATGTAGTCTTTTGTTCCCTAAAAGGTGCTCAAAAATGTCTTTTGAAAGTGCTTTTTTTGAAGTAGAGCAAATGCAACTAAAAATGAACATTCAATGTCTACTAAATATATGAAAGTAATTGGTAACCAGTGAAATAGAAATATCTCATTGTTGAGTCCCATATTTGAAAAACAAACAAACAGACAAACACAAAGGAAATTCTAACAATCCAAGTGTTTTGATTAGGATATGGAGCATCAGGAACGCTCCTGCACTTCGCAAGTTCTTTGTTAGCCTCTTTCTCCTCATCTAGTGAAATTAAGGGTACCCTTGATTTAAGATACCATTCCTAGATATATTCCCCTGAAGAAGTGTGTTCATATATGCCTCAAGATATGTGCACATGAGTATTTGAAATACCTTACCCATAATATCCCAAACTGAAAAATTCCCAGCTGTGTCACAGGAAAATATTGGAGAAAGAAATCATTCTGTGTATTTAGACATGAGGAGTATGATGTACTATTCTCAGCCATATACAGTATTAATGAATCTTATGAGTAGAATGTTGTGTAAAAGAAGAAAGACACAAAAGTATCCACAAGTGAACCCATTTACAGAAAATATAAGAAACAATCTATAAAAACTCAGGGGAAAAAATGGAATGTCCAAATGCTAAAGTGTTAACAAAGAACTGAATTGTTTTGTCCCCGGAAGTGTCAAGAAAGTCTGGTTTAACCAAAATTGATAGCAAAGAAAACATTGCATACTTAATTAGACTTTAACCTCAGTGATCTCTAAGCCATGTCTGAAACAAATCTGTGCAGGTTCTTAAAGAAACTGGCATGATCTATTTTCATAATTCCAAGTATACTTCACTTAAGAATCTCCTTTCATCAAATTTTGGCTGGTTATTCTTTCCTTCCAGATGTTTGTGTCATATATACACAACTTCCACCTCTCTGCATATGATTTAAATATAGATATAAAGAGTATATTTGTTTTGCAGAGAAGTAATAGGACAGAATTCAAATAGATTGTCCATGAGTTTGTATAACAATGAGTGCTTAAGTATAATGAAAGTCCTACAGATACTGACAGCATTTATTTATCTAAAGAAGGTTCTTTTACTGTTTTGCAAACCTGAAAGCATTTTAGATTAAGAAATTATTAAATAGAAAAATAATAGAATAGAAAGTCTCCTACATCATGAACATGGAAAGTGATTCTGTACAATGTATGTCCTTTATAGGAGGCAAGAGAGTGTGGCAGTTGAGGGAATGGTTTCTAGAGTTAGGACTGGAATTAAATAAGAGTTGTCATTTTATGTCTCAGTATGTGTATCCTGGTCTTCTTACAAGGTCAGAAATAAACAATGCAGCAAAGCACCCAGCACATTGTGCACACATATTTTGCATCATTATCTTGCAGATCATTCACAAAGCTGTCCCACCCAACTTTTTTCTACTATAGGTGCTCTTTCTAGCCACCTTCTTCCTCAGCTCTGGCTCCCCTGGATTTCCAGTCAAACAGAATGAATTTTGTCTCTTTTTCTAATTTTTGTCTCTTTTTCTAATACTTCACCAAAGCAAAAGTAAAATAAAGCACAAAGGTAGAGATCATAAGGAAGGAGAGATCAGCAAAGGAGAGACTTCAATGATTTTTTTCCCTTCATTCTGGGATTAAACATAGGGGTATTCTACCACTGAACTACATTCTCAGTCATTTTTATTTTTATTTATTTATTTATTTTTTGTTCTGAGGCAGGATATCACTAAGTTGCCCAGGATGACTTTGAGCTTGGGATCTGCCTGCCTCAGCCTCCTGAAAAATGCAGAATTACAGGCATGTATCACCATACCCAGATCGACAAAGTCAGAAAATGGATAAAAGGGAATAGAAACTGTCTTAGCACAGTGGAGAATAAATTCCAATATGTGTTCCTCCAAACCCAGAGAGAGTGAGGGCTGAAAGTCCATGAACATTATATAGAGCCTTTGAATCCCACCAATTTCCCTTCTCTGCTGGAAGCTGAATCTTTCTTTTCTGCAGAAAATCAACTAGAAATATTTCCAAGCCAGGCCATTAGGCACTGTGGCAAACAAAGTGAGGCCTTGGAGCCTAATTGAAAGTCTATAGAGTTCTTAGTGAGATATTCAATGTTACATGTCATGCTCCAGGAACACTAGCTGTCATGGATATGCCCCAGGCAGAAGTCTCCCAAGCAATAAGCAGGGAATCCTTTGATAATGGCATTGGGAAACTTTCCCAAGGATTTGCTGGCTGAACAACCAATCAAGCAACAGTGAAACCCTGTAGTTAATAAGCCCTACATATGTTTGCAGAATTTTGATGATGAATTATCATCATTGTTATTGTCGTGTTGAGGATGTCTCACTTTTAAAGAATGAATAACCTTTTGAAGAAACACTCCAGAATAAAGAAGAGGAAGAGAGACTAGAATAATCAGCAGCATCAACCAAACGAAGAAATCCAAAGGAAACAGGGAGACCGAGGAAAACATAAAAACAGATGCTATTTAAAAGAAAACAAAACAAAAGTTTTTACATATCATAGTCAAAATGAATATTGAAAGGTAAACTTGAACACAATTTCTAGAAGATAAAACAGATTTTTTTTTTAAACTGGAAAATAGGAAGACAACCATTAGGGATTTGGGTTTTAAAAGTCCAACATTCAGCTAATAGGAGTTCAGGAAGAGAAAATATATGGCATAAAATCACTAATGATTAACAAGAGAAGGTTTTCCAGACTGGAAGGACACATGTGTCTGCAGTCAAAGGCCTAGAGTATGCTGGAAGAAGACCTGAACCAAGGCTACAGGGCATGAAATACGGGATCATCAGAATGAAAGCTCCTAAAAACATCTACAAAGAAAAGTAGGTCATGAACAGACAACAGGAAGTCACCAAGGTTAGAAGAAAACAGTGGCACAATGCCTGCAAAATGTTGAGAAAATACCTTTGTAACTTAGAATTCGGTTGCAGTGAATGAGGACCTGGGATGAGAGGGAGTGGTGGTCACTGAATAGAATATAGGAAAGGTGCCAGAAGAGGAAATATGAAAAACTAGTTTTTATTCCCAACTTTGGTCCTAAATACAGAGACATAGGCAGGAATTAGGGGAACTCCAGCATTACTCTGAGACTCTGGAGCTCCTGAGAATAAGCTTTCTTTTTTGCTAATACCATTGAGTTGGAATCAAGAAGCTGACCAAAGTTATAAAGTCTGTCTGACTTCGCATTCCTGAAAAGATAGTGTACTATTTTTTTTTACAGAGATGAGACATATAAAATATGGATCAACAGGTGATAAATTACAGCCAAATACCCATTCTGAAGTCAGTTTTGTTTATACTTTGTACATTGATAGCAAACTTTGCAGGTCCTAAAAATAACTAATAACAAATGACTTTTTTTTTCTATTAACTAATGATGCAGCATTCAACTACCTTGTATGACAAAAATAGAAAACATTCTCTTGCCTCTTAAGTTATGTTGGAAAACATTAGCTAACAATTTCATGAGAGGAGGTGATTTTAGATGCTAATTCTTACTAAAAGGAATAGTAACAACAACAACAAACTAACTAAAAACAAACAAAACAAAAATAAGAATAAAAGCTTTTCTTGGTATTCTAGCATTATTTTACAAAGGATACTCTTTATCACAGTAATTGATTCCCTCTTTTACACTGGGGATATTATACTTATTAAATGACTAAAGGATAAACTTAGGTAACAGTGGAGCTATAGTTCTTTCAGAAGAAAGATAAATAGCTCTGAGTGCCAAGAATACTCACTTGGGGCATTTCTTTGTACCCTCTCATTATTTCTGTCTACCTAATTGGCAGTGCTAACTGCTTCCTTCTGGAATCACTTCAAATCTGCACTGAGTGCCCCCAATATTACCCCAACTACCAGGGGAAAAATGAAGAAAAAATTCTCTTCATTTTATTGACAAAATATGTTGAATGGTTGATAGCATTAGTTTTTTTCCCCCGCTAAATCTTCAGACTATTTTGATAATCAGGGAAGACTAATAATAACAGAGTAACAAGTGTAAAATAAGTATAATAAATTTTCCTACTGAAAATGAGAAGAGTTTCCAGAAAGAAACTAAAAGCAGAATTAAGGCTGAGTTACTGAATGGGCTATTTCAGGAGTTCTCAACTCATTCCTGATGAGGACAGGTAGCCTTTTGTTTCCCTTAAGTGATCTTTCTTTATTTCACAAGTGTTCTTCATTGTTTACCATGTACACAGCATTGTGCCAGTCACCCTGGAAGAAATAAAGGGGGTGGGGACAGCTGGTGCTTTTCTTCAAGGCAGATGGGGAAATCTATGGGATTTAGTGGTAGGGGTACCTACAGAGGAATTGCAGAGCAGGAGGGACTAGGGAAACTAAGAAGGAGCAACTAAGTTGTGAATAGAGGGCCAGAGCCACACTTCATTGGGTAATGAGTGGAATGGGATTTTCAATCCTGATCCTCTCTTCCCTGGCAGTCCCTTTTTGCTAGAAATAGATGTTATAGACAAAGTTCAAGTGGGCAATAAGACTTCAGAATCTACCATCTGACTATGATTAGTTGAGTCTGCCATTGAGGGATAAACAATGGGAAGGTGCTAGCTCATCAAGAAGTATCAGGTTCTTCCAGTGAGCAACTGGTTTTTCTGGATTGCCGACCATTTATTCTGCCTTCCTTTTGAAAAAAAAAATCTTAATTTCCTTTGTGGAACCTCTTTACAATCAGATAAAACCACTATGATTGATTGGTCCAGAGTAAAATATACCATTAATCAGGTGTGAGCTGCTAGAGAGAGAGATGCCCTCTTTTCATAATTGGTATATAACCCAGAAATTGGTGACACTAGAATTCTGATACTGGTCTTGTTCCAACATGGTTGGAAGCTGAGAATGAAGCCTAAAGTGGGGAGTTCAGATAAAGAACCTATGGATAACCCAAATCCTCATAGTGTTCTAATTGGAACAATGTCCCTCACCCACATAAACACATTAATAGGGGATGGGGCAGTAAAATCTTCAATATACTTATGAAGAAGAAGTCCATACAGGAAAAGATTTTATCAAGTGTGACAAATGTGTGTAATGGTTGTTTATGGGTGTATACTATTCTTTACTTTTATCATCCACAATGTCAAATTGTGCCCTTTAAATTCACTCAGGACTATTCTCAGAGTTGGCTATCAATGAAGGAATATCCTTGGGTAAATATAAAGTCAAACTGGCAAATGACAAGGATTGTGATTTTTGACACATACAACTCAACAAGCAAAACCAACCAAACAGGAAAACGGGTGAAAAAGAAGGCACATCTGATGGTGGAAACATACAACTTCATAAGACTGCTGCGTATTGTAAATGCTGATACGCCATGTGAGTACTTTTATTTAAACCACAGTGACCAGTGTCTTCCTGAAAATAAGTATGCCCTCTAAAAAAGAACAATATGTAATTTTGGACCAGTGCAGGTTTAATCACACTTGTAGAGATGCAATATTTCTAAACCCCCCTGCTCATAGATTTCATGAAGACCCATCCCTCCTTCCCCCTCCACATTCTGAACACACAAACAAGCAAATCACAACAATGCACAATCCCTGAGGAACAATGTAACTTCTGAGCAAGAAGCCAAATGGAGAAAAGAAGCCTGATTGTATTAGAAGAGGATTTATTTTCTTAAACATTAATTTTCCTACCATAGAGTGATCACAGAAGCAACCTCGTAACAAAAAGTGGCTCTCTTTTAGCTTTTGCTTGTTTGTTTTTTTAAGAATCTGTTTAAGATAATCTGCTTAAAAGCCAAATACACTGATAAATGTTTACTGATAAATCTTCCAGATGGATCTACTTTCAAGGAAAGTCAATTACAAGCCTCGTGTCTCTTCTTTAATGATATCCTTTAATGATCCTCTTCCTTTCCCAGAAAATTAAGTCACAATAACTTAGGCTGAGAATGACCTAGTAATCCTCATAATCACGCTGCAATGACAGACAAGAAGATCAAAGTGCAGGTGCACTGAGAAATGGGGGTTTCCATCCTACAACAATGGGAACTCACCACTATCGGATCTAAGGTTCTTTTAGCTTCCAAGTTTCTGAATCCCTATATTTAAAAAATTTTATGGTTTCCTTATGAACAAACTTCCCTCAATTTCACCCCTTCCGATTGCTTCTAAACATCACTAGTTCTTCACATTTTGTGGCTATGTTTCTACATATCCAATAACTTATTAATTTTAGAAATTTGATGAATTATTTTGAAATCCTAATAGCACTAAGAAGTTCCCAAGCTAGTTAATAAGCTATTGTCTTCAATACTGAAAGGAGAAAAATTTAGAGATGGAAAATTAGATATAAAGAGAATCTGCCAGGCATGGTGGCACATGCCTGTAATCACAGTGGCTCAGGAGGCTGAGGCAGGAGGATTGCAGGTTCAAAGTTAGCCTTAGCAACCCTGTCTCAAGATAAGAAGTTTTTAAAAGGGCTGGGGATGTGGCTCAGTGGTTAAGCACCTCTGGGTTCAATCCCTGGTACCAATAAATAAATAAGTAAACTGATGTCAATATATTTATTAGAAAGTAAATTAGACAGTTAATAGGGCCTTCCATAAGAGGGATATTACTGCTGGATGCAGTGGCTCAAGCCTGTAATTCCAGAAATTCAGGAGGCTGAGGCAAGAGGCTCACAAGTTCAAGGGTAGCCTCGGCACCTTAGTGAGAACCTGTCTCAAAAAATTTTTTTAAGTAGTAATTTTTCGAAAAGGACAATTTTGAAACAGTAATATTTCAGAAATAGCTCAGTAGTAGAACATCCAGGCTTTAATCTCAGTATTGCAAAAAAACCCTGGTGTATTAACATTCTCAGAAAATAAGAGAGAAAATCTAGAAATAGGTCAAAGCTGAAACGATGACACCATGTTCACCAGGGACCTAGACTCCATCATCTTCCTTCCTCACCATCTTAACATAAGCCTTAGAAGGCCATTCAGATTACAAGATGGTCTCTGATGCTCCAGCCATCATATAAACATTCCCAAGTCAGTATTACAAGAAGAGAAGCAAAGGTAAAAGTTAGGGTTCTGCGGTAGGAGCTCCTTCTGCTTACATTTCACTGTCTATACCCATCTCTAAGGGATTCTGACAAATGTAGTCTTTTGATTAGGCAGATGCCACCCAATATAATTAATTATGCCACTTCATAATCTTAATCATATTAATTACTAAATTAACAAATCTGTTAAGGATATTCAGTCAGCACCAGCAGTCCTTGGCACAGCACAAAATCATTAATTTCTCAATATTGGATGAAATTTGATCCAATGTGTTACTTACAGTTTCTCAGATGAAGAAACTGAGAGCTCTAAGATGAAGTCTTCCCCAAACTACAAAATCAATTAGTCAAAGACCTAAGTACAGCATTTAGACTTTTGATATAACATTAAAATCCAGTCCTAAACCAAGAAAACAAAATCCAATAAGTTCAGCCCAGGAAATTCAACTAACATGAATAATAACACATCTTTGTACCTGGGTCAGACCCCATGACTCACTTCAGGCTTTACGGTCACAATGCTACGACAACCACCATCTTTGGTTATAAAGTGAGAATCACCATATTCATCACAGGTCCTGTACGTGTTTATGTGGCCCCAAATTACTAACAAAACAGCAAAATGAGAGATGAACTGTCCAACGTAATAGGACGAGTTACTGTTAGTAGAACAGAATGTTCCATGCTCATGGGCAAAAACTGGTACTTGAATTTCATGAGTGACTCTAGGGCTTTTATAGTGATGGCTTTTAAAACACACAGAAACACATTACTATGGTGTCTCCTGAAATTGACATTCTCAAAATAGCAATCACCATTACATAAAGGACATGTGAATGTTTGGTGGGGGGCTAGTGTTACCTTTTAAGGTATACCTCTTATCTCTTCTTTGACTCTAGCCAACACTTCCTCAGACTTTCTTCCCAACTGCATTCACAACCAACTCCAGTCTGTGATCATGACTCACACTGCATGCTTTCTTCAGCCCTTGGAGCCTCATCATTAGGCTCCTGACCTCCCATGTTAGCTGTATTCTTCCTTGAGCTTCTGGAAGGTGGGGTCTCACTCCTGCTTTATTTTTTATAACACTCAGCATGCAGTGATGGCGTTCTGGTTGTCTTTCACAACATCCCAGCATGATCTCAACCAGTCTGCCTGCCTCCACTGGGTCCAGGATCATCTTATCTCACCCCTATTCACAACTGAGGTCATCTGCGTGATTTCTCAAAGTGACACAACACAGCAAGCCCCATTTATACTTCTTCGCAGGTGCCCCTCTGTCTACAGATATTAACTTTCTTAGAAGGTGCCTTCATCTGCACTCAGTCTGTTTCCTTAGTTCACTTTGAATCCCAGGTTCTGATGCACAGGAAGTACTCAATAGGGTGAAAAATAAGTGAATGTCAATTTTCATAACTACATTTGGATAATTTTCTTGAAATGCTTACAACGTGTCTTAATAGATCTGGTCTAGGTCGATTCTATCTTCACAGAGGTAGGCATAAGACTTAGATATAAATATTGTCACATGACCTTTGTTTTTTCAGTTATCTTTCTGGAGCCCAGAGCTACCATGTCAGTAGGAAATCCAGTCTCTCTCTCCTTAAAAACTCCTCAGCCTTCAAATTTTCCAAGAACCTCAGGGGTTAGTCAGTCTAAAGCAGACTCTTATTCTAAACTTCTGGTGGAAAGCTGGTCAATTACCATGAAGGTTCTAAGCTTGTCACGTGGTATCCAAGTTGAACAATGATCCTGCTCAATCCTGTATCTGTGAAGCCAGGTATCCCAAGCTTCCAAGGGTGGCCCAGTCCTGGACTGGAAGTCTGTAGTTCTTTGATTTCACTCTCACTTGTTCAGTGAAAATCAGCCCAGTTTCTCCCCCAACCCATTAATTCCTCCAGGGACTTTTGCAATGGTATTCCTCCTAAGAATAGAACAGATAAACTGCTGGGATCCATTCTAATTGTTTCCCTTACCTCTAATTGCAGAGAGAAGGTTGGTGGAGGGTTTTAGCCTCTGCTGTCTGTAGACACCTGAAATTCTTAGGTAATTCTGTCCACTTTCAACTTAAATTATACAAATGACTGGGGCAACTTCTTGTCACACTCCTCTATCCAGGGAAAGAGATGACTATAGGTGTAACATTTATATAACTATGGAACTATTGGAGTTACTTGTAGGTCTGACTGTCTTTCTCCTTTTTTATTGGCATCAGGGATTGAACTCAGGGGCACTCAACCACTGAGCCACATCCCCAGCCATTTTTAGAGACAGGGTCTCACTGAGTTGCTTAGTGCCTAGCTGTTGCTGAGGCTGGCTTTGAACTCATGAACTTTTTACCTCCGTCTCCTGAGTCACTGAGATTACAGGCCTGTGCCATGGCATCTGACTGGCCCTTCCTTCCTTCCTTCCTTCCTTCCTTCCTTCCTTCCTTCCTTCCTTCCTTCCTTCCTTCCTTCCTCCTTCCCTCCCTCCCTCCCTCACTCCTGTCCTTCCTTCTTTTTTCCCAGGGACTTATGCATGCTAGCCAAGTACTCTACCACCGAGCTACATCTCCAGCCCTTGCTTTTCTAGAAATGGATAAATATATGAACTGTCAGCAGGTTTTCTGATAATAGAAAAGGGGACAATAGGTGGGGCATAGTGACACAGGCCTGTAATCCGGGGCCTTTGGGAGGCTGAGGCAGGAGGATCACAAATTCAAGGCCAGCCTAAGTAATTTAGCAAGACTCTCTCTCAAAATAAAAAATGAAAAGGACTCGGGATGTAGCTCTGTGGCAGACTGTTCCTGGGTTCAATCCCCAATACCAGATTGGGAAAAAAAAATTAGGGCATACAGATTTAGAATTTCTGCATCTCCAGTAACTCTCTCAACTGTTCATGAAATTACTCTTTAAAATTAATAGTGATTTTTCCAAATCCTTTTATTTTAGGTACAATAACTTATACCATAAAGGCAAGGCAGAATTAGGGCAACTGAGTACCTTTTGTCCTAAAGGTCCTTTCCAAGGCCAAGGACACTATGAATCTAATAATTAACCATTTTTTAAAAAGCACATGGCCTACCAATCCAATGAGACAAAAAGAGATTCATTCTGAGGTAAGGATTAGGCATTGCATGGTCACATTTGAGTGGGAGAGCATGACTATGATAACAATAAATTTCAATTAGATGACAAAGTCAGCCATAGGTCACAATACCAGCAGTGTCTTTCCCACTAAGAATTGGTAAAGGGAGGCTTAAAATTCACCTTCTGTTTGTTTAAAACAGCTCTCTGGAATCCTTCCTTCAAATGTATCCATCCAATTGAGTTTATATAATCCAGGGCAGACTACCCCCTAATTGAGGCTTAATTTATTGAACTGCAGTGACTCTGAAAATGAAGATCTGCCCCACGGTTTTTTTGTTTGTTTGTTTGTTTGTTTCCTGGTGCTGAGGATTGAATCCAGGACCTTCTGTGTACTGGGTAAGTACTCCACCATTCAGTTACAGTCCTAGCCTCCTTCCCATTTTTTAAAAAATGTATATTTTTAGTTGTAGTTGGACACAATACCTTTATTTTATTTATTTATTGTTATGTGGTGCTAAGGATTGAACCTAGTGCCTCATATGTGCTAGGTGAGCACTCTATCACTGAGCCACAACCCCAGCCCCTCCTCCCCACTTTTTACTACCTCTGAAACCCAAGTGTGATTTACAAGTGTGCCTTGCAATCAATGGCATCTTGAATTTGATGCAATAAAGTAATTAAATGTCATAATTGAATCCAATGGAAAGAATTAAATCAAATATTTAAAAATCCAAGCACCCAGGTTCCAGCCCCAGGATCAGGATTTGATCCTATTACTGTGTAGGCAAAGTAAAGCAGAGACCCAAACAGCAGTGATATTATTCAAAGGGGAAAAAGCAGTTTGCTGAAGGTGAATAATGCAGTACTATAGTTCTCAATGTGGGTTCTTCTCCAGAGCCCAGCACTAGCAACAACAGCACTTGCAATTCTCAAATCATAATGCAAAATTCTCAGGTCTCACCTATGTGCATGAGTTGGAGAACCACTCATAGTAATAGCTAGCTTAATAGAGATATTTAATCAGCATTTATTCAGCATATCTGAATATGTAGGAAACTAGTAACATCCTAACATTTCAGCCCAGAGTTAAGATGATCATAAAAGCTAGGCATGGTGGCCCCTCTTGTAATCACAGCAGCTTGGGAGGCTGAGGCAGAAGTATCACATGTTCAAAAGCAGCCTCAGCAACTTAGTGAGGCCCTCAGCAATTTAGCAATACCATGCCTCAAAATGGAAAAAAAGGGGGGGGGCTGGGGATGTGGCTCAGTGGTAGAGTATCCCTGGGTTCAATCCCTTGGCACCGGGGGGAAAAAAACTTAAATGGAGGAAGATAATCCATAACCAGTGCAGG
This sequence comes from Marmota monax, assembly GCF_021218885.2. Lineage (NCBI taxonomy): Eukaryota > Metazoa > Chordata > Mammalia > Rodentia > Sciuridae > Marmota > Marmota monax. The sequence goes on from NW_026693245.1 coordinate 12,131,303, forward strand.
CAAGCATTTTAAATCCACTCAGTTCCTAGTTTCTGACTCCATATATGTCAAAACAGTCTCAACTAAAACTCTGTTTCCCAAGTAGCTGGACTACAAGGGAAGAATGAACCCATCAGACCAATATGGCATGCTGCCTACCTGTCAATATAGTTCTCACTGTAAGAGTATATATGTTCTTGCTCTCGTATTATGTGAGTTCTGAGTGTTAGTAACAGCACTGAATCCAACTGGGTTCTAAGCAAATCCAATTGCTGGACCTGGAAAACTAAAAGTTTGTCTCTGCAATTTGCGAATATTATGAAGACACAGCTCAAAAGGGCCCACTACATACCCAAGGCATTTAAATGGACAATTTACCATGTGAAGAGAAGTGGAGAGTTAAGGGCAATTAGGTCAAGATTGCAAACTGGCATTCCTCAGACCAGATCTGTCCCACAGATGTGGTTTGTTTGGCCCACACACATTGTTTGAAACTTGGGAAATTTCACATAAAATTTTGGATTTCTTCCTGTCATAAGAAAGCTAAAGGTTTGACAGTAGGGAGCCCACAAGAAGGCACTTCAGGGCTAGCCTGTACCTTCTGGCATACCAGGGTCCTAGGGTCCTTACTGTCATACTTGGCCAGTGTTTCCTTTGTCATGCCTGCCTAGTGCTGGAACATTTGAGTTTGAGGACCACTGTCCAATAAATCTATTTTTCATGAAAAAGATGATTATGATAATTTGAATCAAATAAATTACTAAGAAAATTAACTATTTACTTCGTATGTTTCTAGCTATTTGTGTGTACATGTGAACAGGGATATAGAGGCAAATTATCTTTCAAAATAGACACAGGTTTGGGATAAAACTTGCCAGTTAGAGTAGAAAGACTACCATAATTGGTCCCTAATCTGCCACCTACTAATAGAAAATTATTCTTGAGCCTCAGTTCACACATCTGTTTTATGGGAATAATAATATCTACCACACACAGGACTTATTATGATGCAAAAGTTGAATCAGATAATATATACTCAAGTTCCTGACCCCACAGAACCTCACAAATATTAGTTGAACTAAATTTTGATAGTTTTATTGACTACATTTTACTTTAGGAATTATTCTTAAGATACACTTGGGAAAAAATGGAATCTTTGACAGCTTTACATTGTGAAGAGATAAAGAAATTGACATTGATTGACTATCAACTATGACTGAGGTATCATGCTTTATATTCGTTGTCTTATGGAAATCTCACGGCAATACCAAGAATTAGTTCTGACCCTCTTATATACATTAAAATCCCAAGGCTCAAAAAGTCCAGGTATCTTACCCAAAGACACACAGCAAGTCTTGGTAACCAGGGTCCATCTTACTCCAAAGCTTTTACCTCACATGTAGTTACTTTAGTGCTTTTCAAGGGCCTGATTATAAGAATCACTGTCGACTGGTTAAAAACACAAACGCTCTGACTCCTTCCCAACTTTACTCTCTTGGAGGAATCTATGGGGAGTTACCTTGGAATCTACATGTTTTATCAGAGCCCAGAAAATTCTTAATAATAGCAAGGAAACTGCTTGAGAAAGCTAAGACATAGTGGAAGTAAATAAAAGAACTGATTTGTATTATACTCAGTGAAAGAAAGAAGAAGTGTATGAAGAAAGGGAGGATGCAAGAAGAGAGGAAGAAGGAGGAAGAATGGAAAGAAAGGAGGGAGGGAGGGAGGGAAGGAGGAAGTAAAGAAGAAAGAAAGTGGGGAGGAAAGTAAGAAGGGAGAGAGAAAAAGACCCTGGGGTTATAGTTTAGAGCATCTGCAGGACCAGGAAAACGCACTTAGTTAGATGGACACTTTTTCTAACTGCAACCAGCCTGTTTACTGCAAACCTACCAAGCCAACCAACAGGAAGCCTAGCTTGCCACTGCAGAGGAGTAAAGCACTTTGAACTACAGACATCTTGTACACCCAAATTACATACTGTGATACACACTGTATTTGAGCTGTTCCGCAATACAGAAGCCAATTATTCTTGGCACATACTTCTGTCATGCTATCCAAATCACCATCCCTCACATGTGGAACTGTGCCACATCAAATGCACCAAGTCATAAATTCCTTAAACTCTGAAATGAAAGTCCAAAACTAGGGAAAAAGATAGTTTGCTCTGCACAACATGTAGTAGAAAAGATGCATGCTTAACTTGGGGCCGCTGGATCTATTATGAAAAACTGCGACAGCAAAATTCTGCCTGAGCTTTTTTTCAGGGTGTAAACGGAATTCCTCCAAGGTAATTCAGTGTAATCATTGCATCAGCAAATCTTAGTAAAGATATTTTATTTTGGTATTCTTATTTTCTTTTAACAAATACAAGTTATTGTCAAAGGGAACAAATGGGTTTTTTCAACAAACATTTACAACATCACCCCTCCTTGGCCATAGTACTTAAGATGAATTATAGCATGTGTATATGTGTACACACACATGTATTATGTGTTTGTGTGTGTGGCAGGGGTGATAATTGGGCACGGGAAGATTAGAAACAGGACTTAGGGCCGAAAGAATAGGTCAATATCTGGACTTTATCTCCTGGTTTGAAGAGAACCTTGTATAGTGCTTCCCAAAATTCAACCTTAAAAAAAGTTAACGAATTAGGGATTCAGTATAGTAGTTCCCCCTTATCCAAGGTTTTGACTTATGTAGTTTCAGTTACCCACAGTCAACTGTAGTCTGGAAACATTAAGTGAAAAATTGTAGAAATAATTCATGTTTTAAGTAACTTTTATTATGGCATATTCTTTTAGTTGTTTCTAATTTATTATTACTTATTGTTCTTAGTCTCTTACTACATCTAATTTATAAACTAAACTTTATCCTAAGAATGTATTTATAGTAAAAGAGCATTGGATATATACATCTTGGTACTATCTGTAGTTTTAGGCTCCCACTGAGGGTCTTGGAACATATATTCCATGGCTAAAGGGAGATTACTGTGTGTGTGTGTGTGTGTGTGTGTGTGTTATGTAAGCATACCTATACTAAAACAAATTTACATAATATAATTTCCTGTGTGTGATAACACTTTTATTTTTCTACTCTATCCCATTTATTCTTTTCTAACAGCTGGTTGTGACCCATGAAGTTGATGCCATATGCATGAATAGGTTGTGACCCTCAGTTGAAAGGCACTGTCCTAAGAAACATTAATCATTAAAAAAAAAAATCTTTACTAAACCTTGTATGTGCCATGCGTTGTGCTAGTCCTTTGGGTATAGCAGTGAAGAAAGTAAACAAAGTTCCTTCTCTCATGGGTGAAACAGTCATTAAACAGCAGCAACAACAAAATGTGCTGCACCCTGAGAAACTCTGGGAAGGAGACCTCACTGGATCGGAAGCATTAAATGGCCCTGCTCCTGGATGCTAAGACAGGGAAAGCCCCATGTAAGAGCAGTCAGGCAGCAGTAAGAGCACTGTGGCCTACTCATGCTGAGCACCAGAGGATGCAGGAGCCAGGCAGCATTAACTGGGCTGAATGACCGCTGTCCAATCACATGGCCAGATGTAGGGGCTGGAACAAGGCTTCCCTCCCTCCCTTCCTTCCACCTTCCCTCCCTCTCTTCCTTCCACCTTCCCTCATTTCCTTCTTTCCTTCCTTCCATGCACACCTACGAATGCCCCACATCACACCTAGGGATACAGCAGACAAGAGTCATCCTCACCAGCAAACAAAATATGAGTGGAAAAATGGGGCAGTGGTGTGGAACTGATTGTAGGAAACTTCCTACACTATATCACTTCCCTCTTATGAATTTAGATTCTGATATTAGCTGATTTGAATAAATCACCTTTTCATTGTTGTTTTAAAGTACTAGGGATAGAACCCAGGGATTTGCACATGTTGGGCATGTGTTAAGTGAGCTACATTCCCAGCTCTTTTATTTTGAGACAGGGTCTCACTAAGTCGCCCAGTTTGGCCTCAAACTTGGAATTCTCCTGCCTGACTCTGGAGTAGCTGGGGCTACAGGGGTTGAAAATATATCAGTAGACTTCTACATTAATTCTACTTCACAAATTTGTTAAAATTAAGGTTCCTTTATTCAATTGGAGGTATTCTATATTATCAGACTCAAACCAATCAACCAAAAAAATCACTTATAAAAATAAAACCCTCATTATTATCTCATGGAGATGGTGTCCTTCCCCCACCCCCATCCATTAGCCATTGAAGCTTCCAACAACTCAGCTATTTACCTGTATTATTTATTTGTTTAGTTCTAAGAACTATAAAGCTAAGAGGTACATTCTGTTAGAAAGGATGCCGCAGGATACAACAAAAGCAGATGAACACTGTTAACATAGAAGATTAATCCCTGAAACAGATGCCCCTGTTTGACTCCTGATTTTTATTATTTGTGTGACCCTGGGTTAGTGTTCAACCTCTCTGTGCCTCAGTTTCCATGACTATAAAATAAGAACAATGATGTATCCAATCTCACAGATTTATGGTGAGATCATGAAAGTCCTTAAGATAATGTGGCACATGGTCATCACTCAGTAAATGACATTACTTATCAAGATATTGAGCGTAATTAGGCTAATGTTAACTGTTACTACCATATATGAGGGAATTCTCTCCTCCTTTCCCAGGAAATTACTTTTATATTTGATTTTACATTTCATCTTTTATATTTGATATATCCTTCCCACCCCCACTTTCAATATTCATGTTTTAAGGAAAAAGCGTGGAAGGAAAGAAAGTTTCAAAGATGATATAAAGTTTCAAATCTATTGGTTAAATAAATGCTAGACCATAAAAGACTACAAAAAAAATTTTCAAAGAAGTATATGTTGAGGCAGAAAAAGATTCATGACATTTTGTTAAGCAAAATATAAATGTATGCAAACATTTGGAAGTCTTGGCAGCATAATATCAAGCTGGCATGAATCATTACTAAAATATGGACATTCCTTTCTCAGATTAATATAGTATATTATCTTTAGTGGGTGACCATTGTGAACATTTGGGGCATACAAAGACCTCATTTGATTCCTTCTTTATGTCAATCTATGTTCCAAATAAAAGGGTCACTAGGGGGTTGAGGTCTGAGTTCTTGAGAGCATGTATATTGTTGTTTACAACTAAGCTATGTGCATGTTGTTTTCCAAATGGAACATGTATATTGAGGAAAGTCTGGTAATTAGGCTACTATATTAACTGTTACTACCATATATAAGTCTGGTGGAACTCCCTGACCTTACTTGTCATGGTTTACTCCTCAGGAAACCCACACATTTTGCTGAACATTTTTAACATAGCATTGTATAAAGCCACAATATATGATTACATAAGTACTACAATATAGTGTTTTGAGGAAGAATGTTCAAGATATTGAAGTGGCTAAAGCTATGTACAATCTCTCATTGTATAGTCAGAGAAAACAAAAAGTAATGATGTTCCGAAAGCTCATCCTTCAGATTTGTACAATGCATATGCTGCATGCAATTTACATTGAATGATGAAGGTGATGAACATGTTTTTGCCTTTTAACCCTGATTTATCGAACTTGTCCCAGCTCAGACTTGCACAGACAGATTTTTAAAATAACATCCACCAAGAACATGTGCAAACGTGCTCCATGAATATCTAGGTACGTGCATTTTACTACCTTTCCTTTCTTTTTCACTCTTGAGTGCTTTTAAGAATCAGCATCATGGCAATAAAAGGAACCCACAATTGCCCTATTATTGAATTCTAAAGCAATGTGTGCAGGAAACACCCCTCCGAGTAAGTTTTAAGAGGGTCAAAAGGAAGATGCTCTGCACGTACCACACGGGCACAGGAATTCTGTCGAAAGGAGATACCAACACAGAGCTGCTCAGATGATGACTCTGCAGCCAGGCAGAGGTGGGAGAAAGACAAGAGCTGGTCTGACAGGCACAACAGCTGGCAGGGCTGGGGGTGGGGAGTGACAAAGTGTAAAGGCAGGAAAGACAACAGGAACAAGAAGGGTTTCACACATGCTGCTGAGATAGACCCATTCCAAGTTTCCATGTTTCAAACAAGTTTTTTTTTTTTTTTAGTTCAAAGAAAAACAGCACTTTGCAAGATAAAAGGTTGCTTAAGGCACCTAGTTTTAAATAATTAACAGCAGTTGGTAATTATTCAATATAATCATTAGCAACAATAATGGTAAGACTAAATACCAATAAAAATACTTTACAGTACACAGTGGCTTTATGTGTCAACTCCTTCATCTGAACTTAATTTCCCTATATTTAGTCCCTATTATTTCTTTGGTTTCCTGGTACCTGTACCCAACATTCTGGGATTCCATTTCTCAATCCAGGAGCTATAAAATTCCAAAACTGCTGCCGAGTTGAAATACTCTCACTTATACAAGCCAGGTCTCATTTGCAAATTAGTCTACTTTGGAGTCTCAGTGCTACTCATTATTCAATTTATTAGCAGATTAATCTTCCTAGGAAAACTGCATTTGCCAAAATATCCTATGTCCATCTTTGTTCAAACACTGCCTATTGACTTAAAATTAATGTCCCAAATATCTCAGTTAGGCCAAGGCTTTGAGGTCTAAATTCCTCCTAAGGTCTCATTCAGATGAACCCTTTGCTACAGGACTGACCCTCTTACACATGATTCAACGTTTATGCATCACATTTGGGGTGTCTGCTCCTATTTATCTATTTACATTTTCTATCTCTATGTCCTAATTTAAACCTTACTTTTTCAATGAAGCATTTCCTGTCTAGGCTAATTGTCAAGATCTTTTTTTCTTCTTCCTCTTTTTTTTTTTTTTCTTTTTCTTTTTAGTGGTGGTACTGGGGATTGAATACAGGGCCTCATACATTCTAGGCAACTGCTTTACCACTGAACTACATCCCAGCTCTTATCTTCCTCCTTGTAGTACCTACATGATTTATTGGTTCTATTATTTATTTGAGAATTACAGAATTGTTGCTGTAGTGGTTATGCCAGCCAGATCTGTATCTTGTCAACTGATAAATGTTCAAGATTTTTACAGAAGAATTCTTAAATCAGTAGTACCTTATAATCGGCCATGGTGGGAATATTCACACCAGAGGAATGGGAATGGGCAAACATTATAGATCAGGGCTTTTTGGGTTTATTTTGGGGGTAGGTTTGTGGAAGGGAGCAAGGAGGAGAATTGGTGGGCTATCATACAACAAAATAAAATTCCTAACCCAACTACACTTCCTACCCTTAAAATACACTTTCAACTCCTCACCATACTCTACTGTATACTTTTATTTGTTTATTTTCCCACATTTTTTGGTGCTTTATAATTGTAAATAATGGTGTGATTTGTTGTTACATATTCATACATGCACATAAGGTAACAATGTAATTTGGCCAATATCGTTTAGGAGTATTTCCCCTTTACTTCCCTTTCTCCCTACAGTAGAAGCTTAAATATTACCAGAACTAAGTAATCCATAGCCTCTCAAGATATTAAATTCTAACAAGAACATGTGTCCACATACACAAAGCAAATTAGAGGCCCCGTAGCAGCTAGCTGTATGTCTTGATCTTTGCGTCCTTCATGGTATCCAGCATAGAGTACAACGAAAAGCATCCAGTTATCTTTACTGCTTTAGCTTCCAGGGTTTTGTGTCATCCTTTAATTTTCAGCCTTCTTCAACTTTATGGTTATCCCTCAATCATCTCACATATTTTTTACCTCTGCAACTTTTCTGAGACTACTTCTCTGCCTTGGCTGGCCCATGCTGATTGAAGCCCTCCATCCTCTATTTAGCCTTTGTGGCTTTAGCAAGCCTCCCCTAATATGCATTGCATTTGAATTGTGTGTTGATTTATCTACCTCTGCACTATATAGCAGTGAAATAGAATTAAGGTGCTTCTATTTTACGTTCAATCTTTTTGTCAATTTTCCAGATATTCATTTCCCAAAACCAATAGATGTTGCCTTGGGTCCTATGGCAAAGGCATGATCATACTGATAGTATTATACTTAGTTTCTAAAGCATAATCAACAAAAGGAATTATTTGATTTATGTGTTTATTTAGGCCTTCCCCTATGTCTCAGGGTTCATCTCTAAATTGCACATAGTCTTCCCTCTGTCTTTAGCATTCTAAAATCATTCTAAAATTCTTTAGATTCTAAAATAATCTCTAATGCTTTCTTTGTGTTTAACATTCTATCAGCAAATCATCTTGTGATATTTATTTTCTCTGTAAATTCAGGTAATTCAGTTGATTAAAAATAATCAACTGCTTTACCACTGAACTACATCCCAGCTCTTATCTTCCACTTTGTAGTACCTACATGATTTATTGGTCCTCTTATTTATTTGAGAATTACAGCATTGCTGCTGCAGTGGTTAAAATCTAAAACTCTTTTCAGGTTATTTTTAATTTCCTTCTGTAATCTGCTGTTTATACACACTCTTAATACTTTATTTTGTTAAAACCCCCAAATTCTTTATTCTTATACTATTGTCTTGCCATCAAACTATTAATTACAAAATGTATGACCTTTCTAATTCATTTGAAGCATCAGTTGCTAAGTTTCCTAAGGTTTTAATATGGGAGTTCTTAACACTAGAATCAAACCAAATGTTTAGCCTTCATTTCTAAAGCTCTAGTCCATTCCAGACATTATGCCATCTAATATTTACAGATAGGAAATATGCATGCCATTGCAAATCTGGAAACTACTGGATATGCAGGCTCACGTGTCAGATAGATTCCAAGTAACTCCTTTTGGAAAAAGCCTGTAGCGAAGCAGCATGGCAAAGCCCCGAGGTTGCTTAAACGTCAGAAAACCTTGAGTCCAAATTCGGCATTACTGCTCATAAGCTACAAGATCTTAGATAAGTTACTTCAATTCTCTAAGCTTTCTCATCTGTACAATGGAAAAAGGCAGCACTGTTTAATGGACATGGTCTTGTCTTGAATGTACTCTGGTATTTCTAAAACAGTCAATTCATTAATGCATAACCTTTATAACTTTTGGAAAATATAATCAAGAAGGAACAACTTTTCCAGAACCCAGGTTCTGATTTTGCTCTGAAAAGGGTCTATCTTTAAGTAAACATTTCTTTCTAGGTCTCTGCTTCCTTATTTATATATTAATCGTGGTTGGTTGATGAATCGCACTTCGCTATTTTTCTTTTCCACTTAATTCTAAGAGATGTTTGCCTGCTACAAGAAGAACTAAGTTCAAACGCTGAGGCAGAGCCTATGGTACAAACATGTGTAACCAAAGCCACAGTGCTCTCAATGCTTCTAGTGTTGGGTTACAACAGTTATAGGAGGTTGAGCTGTTTTGTTTCCATGGCTCATTAAGCCAGGGATAGACGGTGTCCACAATCAAATTCAATGCACTTATCCTTGCCTCCTCCTATAAAGTAAGGCCAGACCCTCAGGCAAAGACAGACTTGAAAAAACATCTCTTGCAACCCCTATGTCTGTGGTAATTCTGTCCAAAAGGAAATTAACACACCTGAAAAGGATTACATTTTTTTTTCCTTTTCTAAATGATCCTCTTCCTAAAACTTCCTCTGTCAGCCAACTGCCAGCCCCATTTGCTAATTCCCATCCTTCATCAATCTCAGTAGTTTCCTGATACAAATTAGTGTTCAGTGGACCTGAGCCTGATTACAGACATATCCAGACTCTGGGGACTTCTGGCCTTCCTGTTGGGGTGCCTGGAGCAAAGGGCACCTCAACATCACCAGGGCATCTCCACCAACTGTAGCCTGGGAGTGTTCCAGGAATGAGGGAGGGAAATTGGGAGACAAAAAGAATGCCAGGGAGGAGGACGGAGGGAAGGCTTTTGTATTTTTGTATTTTGTATTTTCCATCTGGATGGAAAATATTGAAAATCATAGGTAGGATGGGATTGGAGATGGCAGACACTGACAGGAACTCAGGGAGATGGTTCAGAACACTGGCATCAAGGCACAGGACAAAGTGGTGAAGGGAAAGGAAACAGTTGGTCCTTATTGTGGTGACAGCATTAAATTTAAGTCAGGGTGTTTTTGGTTTTTTGTTTTGTTTTGTTTTGTTCTTTTTAATCTTTGGTGGGGCAAGGAGTCTTGCAAGAGGCTCTGTCGCTGCTTAATTGTCCTGACCTCATCAGCACAATAGCACAACCCAAATATTCATACATTGAGAGCCAGGGGCTCTGAGCCTGTGATGCACCATTCAGGACCCTATCAGATCCCAGGACTCACATTCAGAATATTTTCCTTTTATGACTATATAAGAAGGTGGGGGGGGGAGAAGAAGAGGGAACACAGAGGAAGGGAAGAAAGAAGTAAGGAAGAAGTTAAAGATTCCATTTATGAAATGGACAAAGCAAAATTTCAAAAAAAAAAAAAGCAAAGACAAAATAAAATGAACAACAAAGGAAAACAAAAATTAGCTAATGTAAGCCAAGTTAGAGATTTACCTGTATCCTTTAAGCAAACACAACCAAAATTCCTACATGGATAATAACTCGTCTTTCACCATCACACTAACCAGGACAGGTTACATGAACATAATAAATGTACCTTGCAAAACTCCTTCCCCTTTTATTTACTGCATCACAAGAAGCCCATTTAATGTAACCTTTGCTATTTTTCAAGATCAAATAGGATGAAGGAGTGGGTTCTACCTTAATTGTGATTTATGTTTTTGAAGGAGAAGTTGTTTAACATTTCTTCCTTTTCAGAAACAGGTCTTGAAAAAGAGACTCCATGACTACATGTCTTTCTCATGTGGCTGCTTCTCATACCAGTCCATTTGAAATAAGAGTTTTACATAATGCAATTTATTAAATCCACATTTCCTGCCAGACTTTGCTTTATGTGCATATGTTCTTTTGTTTTCCTGCTAACATTTCCACAACTCAGAAATAATTCTTTCTGGTATAACTGAAGGATAAGGATATGAAAATCACATCAGCAAAAGATTTTATGGGGTTGGGAAGCTGCCAATCGATGCTGTAAAATAAAGCATGAAGCACAGCTGATATCATCAAGTCTATTCTGTGTGGTTTTAATATTGCTGGGGGGGGTGGCAGGGAGTGAAGGCAGAAGCCGCTGGAACAATTGGGAGAAGGAAAGAGAATGAAAAGATTAGATTAATTATGGAATTTGAAAGCCAGGGCAATTTACACTAAAGAATCATTTTCAGACTTCCTAACCTCCAAGACATTTTCCAGTCTAGGTAACCTTTTTGAATTACAGCTGGAGATGATGTTCTTGGAGCCGCCTCTCAAAGCTGAAATCATAACACAGGGGCAGTGTCCCTTCCCAAACCCACAACTTTGTCATTTTCTCAGACACACACATACACACACACATTCATATCCCCCCCCCCCACCTCTCTCTCTCTCATCCTCAGTAATGTGCATTTGGGGCTGTGTTGCTTTGTAGCAGCTCCTTTGAAGTGTTTAATTTTCCCCTGGTCCTCTATTCATCAACACACATTTAAAGCCTATCAGTTTTAGTTCAGCAATTTCATCCTCAGTGGCTTATATTTTCTCCTGTGGCTTAGGGCCTCTGTCCAGCACCTGGGTGGCACAGTTTATTTTATCTGAATTCAAAAAGGTTAGCAAAATTAAATATTCTTTTTCTCCCTCCCCTCCCCTCTTACACCCACCACCCGCAATTTAGGCAAAAGAGCCACTGCAGCAAACTGTGAGTGCATGTTTTGTTTTTGTGTGTTTTTTTTTTTTTAAGTTCAGAAAATACACAAAAGAAAGAAGAGTTCCGTTGGAACCATTGCTTCCCCTTTGCTTCTTTCCCTCCCCACCCCCAACTCGCTAGCACCGGCTTTTAATTTTCAAAAGCACTGCAATTGCTTGGTGTGGTTTTGAGAGCTGGGGTGCCATTCTCCCTGATGATGACTCTGCTGACGTCAATGGCATTCTTATCGTGCCTAGTGCGACATCAGAAACCAGCCCTCAGAGGCTCCTCTTGTTCGCAGTGCTTGAGCTCTCAGCAAAATGTGGACCGGATTTAGAAAACTCAAAGGACTGCTCTCTCCTTGCAAGCGCTGAATTCAGCAAGAGAGCCTGCTTCCTGGGCGGCTTGTGGGTTAAGACTTGGTTCCTTCGTGTCCTCTGCTGCAGGGAGCCTCTGATGGAGAAGGGACTGCTAAGTGGAGCAGGGAGCTTCCTCCTTGTCCGACCTTCAAAGATGTGTGTGTCCCTACACCAAGGATAGACACTTGTGGACCCCACTTTTAATCATTTTCTGAATTTAGCCAAAGCCTTTGGTACAAGGTGATTCTCCGGTATGATGACCAAGACCCAGTCCTTGAAGTGCTCCTAACTTATTTCCTGGGTCAGAACCAGAACCTAGGTCCAGAAATCAATCCCACATTTACTTTGGACTTCAGCAAGCACTCCCTCCCCCTTTTAATAAAGAAAAAAAAATAGTTGGCAATGCAAAGGAAATCATTATAGCTGAATAATAATGCTAACAGCCAAATATGAAAACAGTGTCATTGAGAAGTAAACATTTTACTCTAAACATCCATGACTTTAAGAGGCCTGATCTTGAAGGCTGAATTTACAAGAGAATCACAAGATACTAAATCCATTATTCACTTCCTACCCAGTGGTTTGGACACAGCTATTAGGGTGATGATGAAACTTTCTCTGCTTGCAGTGGAGATTAACATGGTCCAGATCTACCCCAAACATTTCAGAGATGTCTACAACTCAAATTGAGATGTTTAAGGAGTCAAGGTCATTTGGCATGATGATGGAATGATACATGTGTAGGTAGATTTCATTTGCCTGGTCTTCCACACAAAAATATCCTGGAATCTACTAACCATATTATGATCATCCCTCTAAGATTATTACATCTCCTGTGGTCAGCTTATTAGGAGAAGCTGTTCCAGAGAAAGGCGATTTAACAGTATACAAAAAGGACCTTCATCAATTCCTTTTAAAAATTTTGGAATCAAACATTGAAGGGATACCAGCATGCATCTTGTTCAACCCTTCACCTTCCTGTGGGAGACTGAGGCCCAGAGGATGTTTTTGTGATTTATCCAAAGTTACACAGCTCTTAAGTGGCAGGAGTGCCAAACTCAAGCTTTCTCATTCTAACTGGAATGCTCTTTCCACTGTCACATTGCTCAGGATCATTTAAAACCCATGGACAGACCTAAATGTACTTGCCTAAGAAATTTCCATATTTATTTGAACAAAAACAATAGTTTTAAATGTCTTGATTAAAGTGGATTTTGGTGAAAATTCAAGGATATTCCTTAACTTCTTTGAACCTTATTTTCTATAGGTGTTAAATATGAATAATAACTCTGCTGGTTATTGAAAGAATTAAAGATGTTGTTTACTAAGTTCTATCACAATACCTGGCACACAGGAGAAACCCCCATGATGAAGAGATAAAAAAATGAAAATCATAAAATTGTTAAGGCCTGATAAAGTAAAATAGAAAGAACAGATGGAGTTTGTTTGTTTTTTTCCCCTTGTAACTACAGTTAGATGCTCAGTGCCACTAAAATGAAAAGGGCAATATTTCTTTAAGAATTTTTCTAGTTAGAAGTTAATTATCTAAAATGAATATATGAGCATGAGTTTGCACTATGAATGTCCACAAAATATGGTGGAATGCATTTTACACTGAGTATCTGATTACAGTTAGATGTCAAGTAGCTACAAAACCCAATTATGTTCATTATTATCATTATTTGTTATTTTTAGATATACATAACAGCAGAGTGTATTTTGACATATTGTACAAACATGGAGTATAACTTATTCTAATTAGGATCCCATTCTTGTGGTTGTACATGATGTGGCCTTACCCTGGTTGTGTATTCATATGCAAGAATAGGAAAATTATGTCTGATTAATTCTACTGCCTTTCCTATTTCCCGGCTCCCTTCATTACCCTTTGTCTAATTTAATGGGCCTAATTATGTTCTTAAACGTTTATTAAGGATTATTTTGAAACTGGTCTGTGATAGCTACTTTAAAGGTAAATGATTAAGGGCTGAGCCAGTTGTTCTCTTTTCCCCGAGACAAACTGCCAATATTCATCTAGGTGACAAGTAGCTTTGTACATAACAAGATAGGAAGCCAACTCAATTGCTTGAACTTAAAAGCAAACCCACATTAAAGACTCAAGTGTTTTGGAAAGCCTAACTGTCCATTTGTGAGACATCACAGCATCCCATAAAGCATATTTTTGCTGTTTACCATATTATGGCAGGATTGAGCTCATTTCATTAATAACAACATTTATTAATATAAAAATGCTTTTCTCTTCACAGATCAATAACTTAATATAAAATAACAATATTGTTTAAACGCAGAAACAAATGACTGTCACGTCTATTTAATTAGGTTTGCCCAAATTTCATAAGCAAAACCAGAGAGGACTGAGCAAGTTTTAGATTGAATATAAAACAGGGGAACTCAAATGTTGAAAAAAGAGAAAATGAATCACAGAAAGGAATATTCATCTGGGTAATTTAGTCCTGAACCAATCAGTTTTGCCTGAGGTGCTGGAGGAATAAGAGCTCCTATTTATAACAGTCTTTAGGTCTTACCTATCTAATAAAGATTTTCACCCAGTCAATATATTAATAAGTTTCAAATGTTTGATATATCTTCTGCTTCTTTCAAGCAAATGGATGGATAGAGTTTAGTCCTATCTAACACCTCTGAACTATTATGTAAGGTTACAATGCAGATTCAATCCTGTTGTTTCCTTCCTCAAAATCCTTCTGTAGTTATGCTCCATGCACCTAACCAGTGCTTCAGTGGGCAGGGATGTTTCAATGTGAGAAGAGGTGCCACTTTCTAGTTCATCCAGCCCAGTGAACAGCCCTTCAGCGTCTATCTGCCCAGAGATGGTGCCTCTTAAAGATAAACAAAAAGTGCTTTAAACATAGGAAAAGCACAGGGCCATCCCATTGGGTTTCTGTTTAAGGCTGATTTCCAATTTGGTTTCATTCTCTTACAGAACCTTGTATTTTGCCTTCGTGGTACTTAAGGCATTTCAGTCAAACATTTTGTTTAATGTTTCTTTCCTTACTAGAGTATCAAGTAAGAATTGTGACTATGTTATTCACCTCTGTATTCCTGTCAAAGTGCCCGGTACACAAATAGTTGGTTAATAAAAAATTGTCACTCAAAGCTGGGTTATATCATGTTTAATAGCTGCTGTTTTGCACAGAAGTAATTTTTGAGAGGATATGAAATAACCCCATGTCCTTATGGATGACACTGGCATGGTCATTTCCAAACAAAATGGGCATGTGGTATTCTAAAACAAAGTTTTACTGGCTCTTAGTGAAATTTAAAGTAACAATAATAAGGCCAAGGCAACACATTTGCCTGCATCAAAGGTTTCTGCACATCCCTATGGAGGATGATGGCTCTTTGGGTTCTAACTATTTTATGATATTAAATGATGTAGTATGTAGGATCTACTACATGTAAGCATGGCTTTAGAATGTGGTAGTTGTTCTGTTGAAAATAGCTTTATTTGGCAAAAAATCAAGAGGTGGTAATTTCATGTTGGGCTCTATAATTTTTTATTTTGAAATTCCAAAGTCTGGGAAACATAGACTCAGTAGAATTTCCCATCAGAACACAGACTTGAGGGCTTTTGGGTGATATGTCTTAGAGGCTCCAATTTACAATCCTTCTTTCTTCTACTTCCCTATCCTTCATTTTGCCTTTTTTCTTACTTTCCACAGTTAAAAAAAAAAAAAAAAACTTTATTATTTTCAGTGTGCAATTCTTATAGTGCTTGTTTTCACTATAGGTCCAGTTTACTACCTTCCCCAATAATACATAATTTATTTTACTTTAAGAGAAAATATTAATAATTAAGTCTTAAAATTGTAATTTGTAGCTTGGCACGGCAGTGCATGCCTGTAACCTCAGTGACTTAGGAGGCTGAGCCAGCAAGACTGTAAGTAATCTAGTGAGACCCTGTGTCAAAATTTAAAAAAATAAAAATAAAAAGGGTTGGGGATGTGGCTCAGTGGTTGAGTGCCCCTGGGCTTAATCCCTGGTACAAAAAAATAAATGAACAAGCAAAAACAAAATCATACAATTGTAATAAGGGGCCTGACACACTTAGAACTCACTCCAGTATTGAAGGTAAAACCTTTAAAGATGAAAGTAACTAAGTTTATTAGCATACATTAGACTTCCCAATAGTGTGCGAAGGCATGGGAATCATTAGTGAACCAAAATACCGACTTTCCTCAGTCTTTGCTTCAAGTAGTGGGATGCTAGTTTAGATGTTTAGTGGTTTCTGTGTCACTGTGGCTTGGTTCCCAGGGGGTGCTTTGGGAGGTGGTGGAACCTTTAGGATGTAGGATCTAGTGGGAGGTCCTTAGCCCTTAAGACAGATTGTGGGTCTCTGGTCCTTCTATCTTTCTTTTATTGTTTGCTGACTTATGGTGTAAACAGTTTTACTCCAAAAAATGTGCTCTACACCATTGCTGCCTAGCGTTCCTGCCAAAGGCCTGAATCGGACAACTTGGTCCTGGATTGGAACCTCCAAAACCATAAGCTAAATAAACCTTTTTTTTTGAGTTAACTGTCAGCATTAGATTAATGATAAACTGACCCATACAAGGGAAGACTGAACACAAGCCACATCCTTTATTTATTATCCTTTTCATTAGAAATGTAATTATCAATGTGTGCCATTTTGGAAAGTACTGGCCTAAATAACCTTTGCAATGATTCAACACATCTGTAAGTTGAAATTCAGAATATGACGTCTCAAAACCATTCATAGAACCTTATTCAATGTTATAATAACTTTTAAAATTTCATATTCCATTACAACACATTTTCAGGTGCAGTTTTAAAAAAATAGTTAATATAACAGAAACATGCAATTAATGAACACACAAAAATAACACCTGCTTCATCCTTCCTTTGCTATTCCTGTTGCATGTACAGATATGAACTCCATGGCATTGATGGCATATTGGTAATAAAAATATCCATCCACCTGATTGTGAGCAATGGGATTTAATTCCAGCTTGGTTGCAGAGAATTATTACCTGAGGTCAAAATGATATACTAGAAACAAAACCCATAAGAAGTAGACACAATCATCTTGTTGAACGTGTTCAGCCTGCTTCAACAATGGTAGCAAGTTGAGACTGTTCTGCCCAAAAGAGCTCTTCCATAGCACAGATAATTTCTTTATTTTGCTGAAACTAGTATTATGAACAGCGTATGTCAAAACATATGTTGGCATCAAACATTCTGCTCATCCAACTCTGTCTTTCCATTCTGTCATTACTTGGAGAATTGAAAAATTCACCTCAAAAATTTTTGTCTGTCTGCCTGTACACACACACACATACAACTATTCACATAAATTAAAAAAATCTGAAACTTTTGTCATGTACATGAAACACAAAAATAAAAAGTTGAGATTTTGCTGTAAGTGTGACACAGAAAAAGAGAACTCCCCTTATCAATATTATCTCTGGCAAGGATTCATGCTTTCTAACAGGAATAGTAAAAAGGATGCTGATTTTCCCGTGAGGAGACAAATAAAAAGACCTAGTTTCAAATTCTAGCTTTGCAAACACACGCAAGTGCATCACCCTATTTGGGTCTCAGTTTTCTCATCTGTACTACAATGGAGTCCATCAAGTTGTGAGCATTCAAAAAGATGATGTCCGACACCCACTACAAATAAGGTTCTCAAGCAACAGAAGACCCTGCATTAGTGTACAGCACTACATTAGAGATATTAGAAAAGTGCAATTTAACAATTCTCTGGTCTGATCCATTCTGATTCTGTCAGTGAACCAGATGTGAGTACACAGTCCCTGTGTATGTCCTTCCCAGATCAGCTCTGCCCAACCCACCCCTTGGGCATAATCTACTTTCCCCAGTTTCCTGGTCAGGGAAGCCTTAATAAAGCCTTAGTCATCCCTGCATTATTCTTGTCCTCTTTACCTGTGCATCCTGGAGGTGAAGGGCCTGGTCTGGGCAACCATCTCTGACTCAACAGGAACCATCCAGCAACAAGTAGGATACATGTAGGCTCTGGTTCTGCAGGCACTTGTGGGTGGCTCCAGGAGTATGAGAACCAATGGGGCAAACTTTGACCAATGAGAGGCATAAAACACATGGGCAGAAAAAGTGCTCCTTGTCTCTCCCCCATGCGACATGTTCTAAGACACAGTGGTTTTATGTAGTTTCACAGGCTATGCCTCTTGTAACTTAGCAACTAGTGAGTAATGTTTTCTGTGAACATGTGACAAGCCTTTAGTACACTGTCTTTATCTACTCTCTCATCTTCCCCATGGCTAGTCCTCTCACCTTCAATCCACTTTTGCTTTCTTGGGATTGTATCACTCCACCTCCCCCATAAAGTGTTGGCATAAAAGGTATGTCTAGGGAATTCAAGCCAAGAGTGTAAATACAGAAAAAAATATGAAAGAGAGAGAGAGAGAGAGAGAGAGAGAGAGAGAGAGAGATCCATAATACTCAACATCAATACATCAATGCTACTGATCTATAATTCCTTGGATTCCTCCAGTACTGGAAGCTCTTATAGGCACATTACCACCTTATTAACAAAGAATACCAGATAAAATCTGTTAGAACAAGGGGCCTTTGAGGAAAAAACTACCATTCATTTCATTCCACGGGGTCTAATTTCAATTATAACCCAAGATAACATGTTTGGAGCTACTCAATGCTGTCATATAAAGAGGAGGAGAAGGGGGGGCGGAGAGGGAGAAGAGAGAGAGGGAAGGTAAAAAGGGTAGTATTTCTCTTTGAAAAGTCATGTTCCTTTAAATTTAACAAAAAGGTAACAAGATGTTAAAATGCAACTCTGATAATCTTTCCTCCAGAAACATTTTCACATTTTATAAAAAAAGACTGTAGATTGAGGTTCTGAAAAAGAAAACGCAGTTTTCACATTGAGCATAGATTCTCCTGTCTGGCATTTCTCCTCGTGCTTGCACATAATTATTCATAACTACAGTTTTTCCAACAGGGGACCCACAGTAGTTGTTCTGACTCATTCCACATTCTATGGCCCTCTCACACAGCGGTGGGCTTCAATGCCAAGACCCCTGGCTGCCATCTTCCTCCAACTTACATGTTATACTTTTCTTCTTGTGCCTCATGGCATCAAATGCATGACCTCTAGATTGCAATTCAGGCTTCTTTCATCCTCATTTTCTGTATTTTTATGACTGCTTTTTGCATAGGCACATTTGCTGAGTTGGCGCCTCACAGGTGGTTTGGTTTGTGGCATATTTTAATAGCTATGAAACCATGGGCTCAGCTATTAGGTTGCAAGGAGTTACATAATGCATGTGTGATCCAGTGTACCAACAAGAGGATTTTCCTAAGACCCCAAGTGACCCAAGAAACTGACATTCTGAAGGGTCTGCTCTTTCCTGAATGTCCCTTAAAAATGATGTGCTTGTCCTGAAAAGTGCATCCTTACCATGAAGGATGGTGGTCTGTGGAGAGCTGATCTGGTAATCATCCAACTATACTAAGGCACATTTATTTCTGTTGCTATTTGGCTGATTTTATTTTGATTTGGTTTGTTTTCTGTTCTTAGCAATCAGGCCATTTTATGAGCACTTTGGCAAGCAGTAATAATAGTTGTTTTCTCTAGGAAATTTTTAACCTTTCAAACACAACAATATTATAAACATTATAAATTCAATTAAACATGGTTCCTGGTTCTAGATTAATGGTCATAATCATTCTTCTCTTCTTTTAACACTCCTGTTTAATTTACTTGGAAACAAGGAAATAAGTAGGAGGCTTCGGTGATACTGAGTTGAAATTCTGGGCCTAAAAAAAACAGCTTTTTCTTGTCTGGGCTCATTTGCAGGCTACCACTTCTAGAAAAGTCTGCCATTGGCCAGAAGGATAAACTTCAAATAATTTATTTTTTATCTCATTATTCTCCACATATATCTCCTATATGCCAGTACTGTGCTATGTGAGAGAGATACCATATTGCCAAACTGCAAAATTCCTACCCTAAGATAACTTGCCATAAAATTTTGTTAAAATATACATTTTGGCATTCATTTTCCAAATCCCCATTATAATATGAGGAGGAATAAAAAGAAGTAAATTATATCATTCACTTATTTATGCATTCATTGTCTGTTCATTCAAAAAATATTTATTGAGAATCTACTTAGTGATACAGGATAAAAGATACCAAGGGGTGTCAAGATACCACCTGAACAACATCAATTTCATTGCAAAAATATTGTTTAAATAAAAGCACTACATTAAATGAAAGTTAAATTAGAACAAAATGAAACTTACCAAAAAGGGGCATTCATTTCCTTAATATACCCAGAACATTAACATATTAATACAATGTTGAAGCCTCAAAAGATAACTAATTTAATGAGCTTCTCACTGGGGGTGTGTGGGGGGTGTTGAAAGTAGCCACCAAACAGATGAAAAAGTGATCAACTTTGTTTAAGATTAGATTGGCAAAATATAACATTTGCAAATGTTTGTCTAGGAATACAAGATTTGGGTTTTTTGTTTTGTTTTGCTTTTTAGTGCTGGGAATGGAACCTAAGGCCTCACACATATTAGACAAGTACTCTACCATTGAGCTACATCCCCAGTCCATATTCTAGAATTTCTTATGCTACTGATGAACTTGGAATGGATGTAGTGTTTTTTAGGAGACAGTTTGGCAATGAAAGTCTTAAATTCAGTTTCATAGCTAAGAATTCCTTCAATGAATGTACTCACAAAAAACACAAAGATGTTCAGGTACAGGGATACTTATAATGTTACTGGTAGTGGTAAAATGTCAGAAAAGATCCATGAGACTACCAACAGAGTTAAATACATAATTGCACACAACACACATCAGATAATAGGAATATGGTAGATCATCATCTCCACAGAAGGTCATAAAAAGAACCCTAAGATACTTTATTAAACTTAAAAAAAAACTTGGTGCAGAATAGTATTTGCAGTACTCTCTCACAGAATATGCAAGAAACTATGAACACCTCACTCTACACAGCCATGACCAAGCAATTAGGGTTGGATATCACCTGTGCCAACCCTAATTGCTTGCTGCCCTCCACTTTCATCTGATAACATTTATTTTAAGTAGCCCTCTCTCTGAGAGATGTGCTGCTCCAGATCTTTGAATATTTGGATACAGCTAGAATCAGGAAGAAGCGAGGATCAGTACATACTTTCAAAGGAATGAGGATCTTAGAAGAGTAACGAGGAGAAGGTAGTGAGATCGGTGTGCCCCAACTTGCTCAGGACTTACTCAGTTTCAGCAGTAAATGCCCCATAGTACAAGAAATCCCTCAGTCCCAGGGATCAGCAGGTGACCCTGTCTGCCTGAGGTTTCTGCCCAGGCTTATGCAATGACTGTATCATGGAAGAAAGGAGGTGCTTATGTTCCTGCCCATGCTCCAGCTTCCCAGTACCTCTGCCATACAGCCTGATGATTAGGATTTCTAATACTGGTCATTTTCTTGAGCTTGGGTATAGTTTTACAGGAAAAAAGAAACTATTGAGAAAAAACTGTGAAGGAATTTGAATATGGGGAGGGGAAGTCATTTGTGGAGCTAGGAATAATAAATCAAAAACAGTTTTTGAGGCAAAAAATATTCATGTTTATGGATGGGAAGAGATAAAGAAATGTTCCTTAGAAAAATTGAAATGGGGGTGGGGGTTGGGTTGTGGCTCAGCGGTACAGTGCTTGCCTAGCATGTGTGAGGTACTAGGTTTGATTCTCAGCACCACATAAAATTAAATAAATAAAAATAAAGGTATTGTGTCTATCTACAACTAAATTTTTTTTTTCATTCATTTTTTAAAATTTTAATTTGATATATGACAACAGAATGCATTACAATTCATATTACACATATACCCAAAGTAGAGTCACATCCTTCATGTCTTCATACATGTACTTAGCTTTAATGATGACCATCACATTCCACCATCTTTAATATATTTTTTAATTGAAGTGTTATCTATAAATTAGTTAAATTTTAAAAGGGGGTACTTTAAGAGGGTACTTTCACAGCAAAATAAATCAAGTGGATAAGAAGATATAAATCAATGCTCTGTCTGACACTTTACATATGACCTACAATATGCTCTGGTGGGAATAGCTGACGAATGGCAGAAGAATTAAATTATTGCCAGTTGCAGGTGTGTGCTGTGTTCTGTACATTTATCTATAATGAGGTTAAAGGAAACGTCCCAAGGAATGTCATTGTTTACAGTGTGCATGGAAGAGGGAAGCCAAACACTGGAGTTACATTATTTCACCTTTGTCCCTGAAATTGCATAATGTTTCAGACTCAAGAAGAGCATTAGCTTAGCTGTTGAGCCTGTTTCTCATTGTGTTGGTATTCAAGTCACATCTATGCTACAGTAACCATTTACTGAAAGAAAGCTGAACACATTTCAACCTGATCACATTTTCTAAGACTTTCTTATAGAAAGCAAGCCTCTTATTATTTACCAGTTATTTAGTCTCTTACCTCTAACATTTATGCCCATTTAGGGGGTGTGGGTGATATTGCTGCCCAAAGCAGCAATATATCAGCAGCTACACCGGTTTCTAAAAACCATATTTTTCTTTCTCTGGCTCATTCATTTGATCATTTAACCAACATTTTCTGGGGAAAAAGTGAGGTTCCAGGGCTTCAAAGATGAATATGACAAGAGTCCTCTTGAGAGTTCAGGAGACAAATAAAATCAACTAATATAATGATACTGTAAAAGGAAAAAGGTCTGTGAAAGATCCTGGAAGTACAGAGGAGGAAATATTAAACTCTGGAGGAATCAAAAACTTGCTATCTCAAGGGGGAGTAGGTACCTACAGTTTCTGCAAAAGGTGGAAAAGAATTTCAAGGTGGCATAACAATATCAGAATGATACTTATAGAGGTGTGGGTGAGTTGGACTTGGCCAGGATACTGTGAACTGCAGACTGGAGAGAGAGCATGCATGTGAGAGGAGGGGCACCCCGGTCAGGTGGGACCACACGATGGGGGAAATGTGAGAATAAAAGCGCTTGACCTTGTTGAGCATTTATTTTGTGCCAGGTCTTTTATAGCTAACATCTCATACAATGACCCCCAATAACATTCTGACAATGTTGGTCCCTCCATCATGAAAATGAGGAAACTGAAGATGAACAAGGTCACACTGGGGCTAGCCACTATTTAAGGCCAGGTATACCTAATACCAAAGGCCCGGGTCACTTTACCACAGGACACTTTTCTAGATGAAGGGTAAAGAAGTTGAAGCTTTACCCTGAAGACACTGCAGACTCTCTGATGGATATCAGTGGGAAAGATACGATCAGAACTGCATTTTAGAAAAAAAAAAAAACTCCTTAGGCAATCATGTGCAGGAGGAGGAACTGGGGGCTTTCTCTAGGAGAACAGTGAGAGGACGTTTTTCTTCAAAAAAACTTCAGTATCTACTGAGACACCCAAAAGTTTGAAATGTAAGTTACAAAACCAAGATGATGAATCCTAGAAACTGATCCACCCTAGAGAGGATGGAGATGGGGGACTGGCATTGGGATGAACAAATATTACATTTCTAAAACTAAGAAATATTGACCAAAAATTCATACAGGTGCAGCCCCATGTGTATAGCCAGGCTGGTGAGAAGACAGCCATTCTTAAGGGCAACACCTAGAGATGCTGGGAGCCATGAAGCAGTTGTAACTTGTATGTGTGTGATTACTGCAGAGGGCTGCACTTCTTTCAAATGATCGTCTTGCTTTAAAAGCTTGAGAGGTTGCCTGGGCTAAGCACTCTCTTGAGGTGTATGTCTCAATGTGTCTATAAATTTCAGTCAAGTCATATCCTGCAAATTGGGTCTAATTAACAAAGTTAGGAATTGGGGGTGGGGTGCTGTGAAATAGACACAGAGGGATGAAAGAGTTAATGTGTATCTTGCAAATTTAATGGTCATTATTATGCCTTTGGGGGTTGGAAATGTAGACCCTTATATACACATTAATTTTGCACAAATGAAAGTGGTAAAAGAAGAATCAGAGAGTAAAAGTTCCTAAACTAAGAACTACTTTATTATAAGTTTGAGTAAAAACAAAAAGACTTAAGACTATTTTTAAGAAAATTAGGGGGAAATGTGTCAGAAAATTTTGCTGCTTGATCTTTTTCAGAATAGCAGTAAAATATCTGTATTCTAGTAGATACAAGCATTTGTATCACACGATAAAGCAAACCCTTATCATAAAGACATGAGTACAGAAAATGGATAGAAAGTAATGTTTCTTGATGTGACATTGTCATGAAAAGATAACCCACTGTCCCCTGTCATTTTAGGGTCAAGGATGCAGTCATTCTTTTGATACTGGGGATTGAACCCAGGAGCGCTTTACCATTGATCTACATTCCCTTTTTATTTTATTTTATTTTATTTTTTTCTAGTTTTGAGAGAGAGTCTCACTAAGTTGCTTAGGGGTTCACTAAATTGCTGAGACTGGCCTCAAACTTGCAATCCTCCTGCCTCAGCTTCCACAGCAGCTGGGATTACATGTGCCACTGTGCCAGCTAGGGACACAGTCATTCTTTGAAGGCTGTCAAGGTCTTTCTTGATTCTGCAGAATGTTCCACTGAGGGTTAAAATTATATGTGTGACCTAGTCCACTTGTAAAATCAGGAAGAATCCTGCATTTACTAGTAGTGGCTAAAGAAAGAGCTAAAAACTAAAAATGTGTATTTTACTTGCATGGCAAGAGGAAAGTTACAGAGGTTTTAAGACCCATACACAAAAAGAAAAAAACTGGCTGACTAAAAGGCAACGTGTTTAGTGGTGATTTTTTTAAAAAAAACTCGTAACAAAATATATTTCCTATGAGTTTTGTTAACCAAAGATTCTCAATTAGACATTAATTTATTTGCATGTATAAAATAAAAAAAATATTCCAGGGAGTAATTTATATCACAGTCTAAATCTTTCAGTCCCTTTTTTAAAAATCAATATCTTTGTAAAAATAAGTATTGTTAGCAATTTTCAGGCTGTTCAAAACTAGAATTATCTTAAAATGTAGTTTAGGCCACACCTGTGTTTCATGGATGAAGCCTAAAGAGGTGAAATAATTTTTCCACGGTCACACAGTCTGTAATTAACAAAGTCAGCACTATAGACCTTGCAGGACCTTGTTCCTTGGTGCTTTGGAGGTTCTAAGGAAGTTCTCAAGAGCCCTATCCTGGAAAGTGGATGTAGGCAATATGATGGGTCTCCAGGCCATGCCTCCTCTCCCTGTCTGCTGTGTTATGGGGAGTTACATTCTGCACTTCTCTCTGAATAACATTTATCTAAAGAAAGACCTTTTCTGCTACTTGAAAGGTTTAAATGATGACACAGTAGACCATGCTGATGGGCAGCATTTGGGCATGTGGAAGAGAACTCTCCTGGTCACTGGTGGGCAGTCTACATGCTCCAGAAGACTAGAAGCATGTCCCACTCATCCCACTCTTTTCCCTCAGCATCTAACTTGGTGTCTTCTGGCAGGCACTTAAATGATTTTAAATTTAGGGCCCATAAATTCTTTTATCACTGGGGCTCCCTTCTGCGTTTTGAATTATCCCCATGCTGTCTTCCACTGATGCATGTGGTTGATGTACTTAGCCTATATCTCTTAAGGTCAGCCCTGACTTCTTCCTGACCCACCTATTTCCAAATAAAGGACACAGAATTCCCACTTGTTCCCTGTGTTTCTGCACCTACCTTTAAGTTCAGGTGAATAAGTGAATGAGTATTAGGCTGATAGTGACTACAGGGAAAGATAAAGAGGTTAAAAAAAAATAAAAATACAGACTATGTGACCAGGCAATGGAGGCCCTGATATCTAAGAAAGAAAAATAGGGCCATCCTAGCATTCCACTTGTCCTCTGAGAAATTTTCAAGATTGCCTTCTCTCCTCTGTGTACTCTTTTTATCTCATGCTTTCCCACCTGCAAGGAGGCTCCAAAACCAGTTTTCTATTTCCCCCATTCCCACTCCCTCCTCTTTGGATACTAATTGCTAATTAGGTCATAGATTTGCAACAGTCACAGATACTGTGAAATATTCTCATCTCAAAGAAAGCTTCAAATTGTAATCTTCAAAATTGAAGTTCTTTACCCAGTTTTGTCCTGAAAAACAACAACAACAAAACCACCTGAATTCAGGCTATTACTGATTAAATGACTAGAATTCTTGCTACATTTTATCTGAACCTGGAATCACACAAACAAAAGTAGTGGTTGTCAAACTGGGTGAGATCTGAGAAAAATATTTCCTATTCATACTTTCATAATTTTACATTTTCAATTCAATGATATCTTTTTTTGACATATCATATATCATACATTTGATTCAAATGGGGTATGAATTCTTATTTTTCCATGTGTACAGATTGCAGGATCACATTGGTTATACAGCCATGTTTATACATACTGCCATACTAGTCAATGATATCTTTACACGTTATGTTTTATCGGTACAAAGACCAAAAATCTCTTTGGTTATAATCATTGCAACAAAAAGATCTTGCATAGAAAGAGTTCATAAAGTTAGTTTCTGGACCAGAAGCTTCTCAGATTCTATCCTGCAAGCCATTTCTTGGGAAAACCAGGAGAAAAATTTTCCCCACTAAAACAAGGGTTCATAATTATTTGATCAGATCACAAAGAATGATCTGACAGGTGTGGTGATGCACACCTGTAATCCCGGTGACTTGGAAAGTAGAGGCAGGTTTCAAGTTCAAGGCCAACCTAGGCAACTTAGTGAGACCTTGGCTCAAAATGAAATATTAAAAAAGGCTGAAGATGTAGCCCATTGATAGAGACCCCTGACTTCAGTGTCCAATAC
The DNA here is from genome assembly GCF_021218885.2 of Marmota monax. NCBI lineage: Eukaryota > Metazoa > Chordata > Mammalia > Rodentia > Sciuridae > Marmota > Marmota monax. Next base: position 12,158,184 of record NW_026693245.1, read on the forward strand.
CACATACATACTCACAAAGGTACACACAATCTGTAAATAATGGATTATTTGGGGGTTAGGTGGGCATATAAAGGAAAATCTATTCCAAAATACCTATTCATGAAAAACTCGCATTAAAAGAGGTTCTATAGAGGCACTAAGTTACTTTCCTTTTTCTCTTCCTTTCTCCTTTCCTTTTGTTTCCTTCCCTTCCTCCTTCCTTCCCTTTCTTTCATAAATACTCAAATGCCCTGGTATCTTTAAATCTTTATTTAAATATAAACTTCAGTCCATTTGCCTGGCTTTTACAGGGCAAGTTCTATTTTGAAGAAAACCGAAATGAAATGTCAACATCAATAAATCAATGAAAGGATCTAGCAGAGGTATGGCAGGAACAGAGAAATGGATTTGGCATAGGGATTAAGAGGTTATCCAGTGGGCCTGACCCAGGCTGGACCCCACTTGCACCACTCACCATGCATGTCCTTGAGCCGTTAATGAAGGCAAACCTTGCATCCTCCCATCAAAATGAGGTTAGCCCTGTCTCTAAGCATAATTATGAAGATTAAGTGATAATATGTAGGTAAAAAGCTTAGACTGTGCCTGGAACATGGCAAGTGCTCAATGGATACGGTAACTAATAGATTGATGCAAACATAATATCTCATACTGCTCATATCATTACAAAGGAATAAAGCAAAGGACATTCCGATATCCTACCTAATTAAGGAGAGGAGTATTCAAACAAGAATTTAATTCATGTGCAGCTAGTGTTGTTTGTAATTATCTTACTCAAATCACATTTTATAAAAACTATCTGATGCCCTAACTGACTTGATTCTAGACCTAAATCTTGGGATTAATCATGAATTGGTAGACTTTGAACTTGGGAAAGTTGTGATAGAGTGGAAAGCTGTAATTCCAAGGTTTGGAGTAGGTTCACTTCTTGTCAGGATGTACAACTCCACCTCTAAAGCTGACTGTCAAAGCAGAAGAAGGCAAAGGTACTTCAACTCTTCCATGGCCACATGTTTTCACTTTAATCCAATTTCAGATACTAGCCACATGCTCTAAAAATCATAGGTCCAAATAAAGGAAATGTCCCCAGGAATTACTTTATGGCTTATAAAAGAAAAACATCTCCTATGAATTTATTGGTCTAATTTTCTGTTGGGAGAGAGAGAGAGAGAGAGAGAGAGAGAGAGAGAGAGAGAGAGAGAGATTCTCCTTTTTGTCCTAAAGCAGCCAGTTATATAGAAAGCCAAGTGTACTGTGAGTCAGGAGATGTGAGTTCTGGCCACTGACTAGCCCTGACCTCTCTGAGTATTGAGACTGGCTCCGGTTACACTTTATTTTTTTTGTAAAAGGGGTCTCTGCTTTGATGGTCAGTGAGATCCTTTCCACCCCTCATAATGGATCATTTCATACCCAAGAACAAGAATTTTCCCCAAAGAACAAGAAGGTCATAAATGGTATGTTCAAAGAAGATACAATGAGACAGTAAACAAGGGGTGTATGTGTGCTCCAGAAGGAAAAAAAAATCAACCAATTCTAAATCACCAGATTATTCAACACGACAAAAGATAAGTGATGTTTTGAATATTAATCTTCATATTTCAGCTATTAAAATAAGCTTCACAGTTAACCGGCTGCATATAATAGGGCTTTGAATATCTTAAGCAAGAATGGATGAGAACTGACAGTGTACAGAGGTTACATCCAAGTGCCATGGAGTTTTATAAAGTTTGGATTCAACAAAGTCTATCTTGTTGCAGATTGAAATCGAGTACATGGATAAGAAAAATGCAGATTTCACAAAAATTGCTTAAAAAGTCACAGACCAATCGCATCAAGACACATCAGGCTGGTTAAATGGACTACCCTGGATTATGACTTAAACAGTTTACATATTTAACACAGGTCTTTGGAATTCCCTTTGAGAGACCCTCCTTCCCTCAACAACTCAAAAACTCTTATCTAGAGGATATCTTGGATTAGGGTTACTTTATAGATATCCTTGCCTTTAAAAAAAAAAAAACGTGAATCGATGTATTGTTTTTATTACAGAGTACTTATCCATTAAAGATAAGTTGGAAAATACAGAAAATTAAGTCCTTTGTTGTTGTTGTTATTGTTAAAGAAAGTAAAGGATGGATTTAGCCAATAGCATTTTCAGATGCAAAGGTGTATATGTTAAAAGCTTTCTGTGTGCCAGGCACTCTTCTTAACATTCAACTTCATCTTTTTAGTTACCCCCAGTATTATCACATGTTCTGGGGTAATAATGGATGTGAGGCTCCTGGAGGCTAGGATTTCCCTGCATGTCTCATTCAGTCAGTGGGGGAGTTGAATTAAGCCCAGGTCTGGGAGCAACAGAGCTTGTGTCCTTTCTACCCATTCATGCTTCTCATCCTCAATGCTTCCTGGAACTGTGTTAACAGAGAAGTGGGCAGGAAATTTTTAACCTCTGATATATAGATATTATGTGAAAACCATCTCACAAATTAATTTATCAGCTAGAATTATTTAAAAGGTACATCTATCTTCTCTATCATTCTATCATTTTTTAAAGTTTTTTTTTTGTAGTTGTAGAATGTCTTTATTTTATTTGTTACGTGGTGCTGAGGATTGAACCCAGTGCTTCACATGTGCTAGGCAAGCACTCTGCCACTGAGCCACAACCCCAGCCCTCTATCATTTTTTAAGAAATCAAATGAATGAATTTTAAGTGGGAATATATACACCTGCAATGAATGTACAAGTTTTTTTCTAGAGACATAAGAAATCTATTGAACTAAAGTAGAAAGTCACTATTCCATATGCCTAACAAAGGGTATTCCTGAAAAGAGTGCTCGATAGCCATAAAATATATTTAATATATTAAATGTGTTACTATATTACTATTACTATTCTATTAAATATATTACTATGTTACTATTACTATTATATTCAGTATATTTAACATGTTAAATATATTGAATATTCTAAAGCTCTAATAAAAAACTGTATGTTTCATTTGAGTGACCCCATGTCTGGAAAATTATGTCGTTTTTCTAATTAACATAAATATATTTACTCACAGTTATGGTAAATTTAACATGTGTGTCTGAAGACAAACAGGTTTTAAAAAAATCAGAGTCCTATTTTTATTTTTAAAAACTGAAAAAAATACACATATAACTGTAGAAAGCTTTTCTGTTCTATCCATATCTTACAAAATATTACTTAATAAGATTAAACACTTTCTTATTTTTATGTGCAGCTAGATTATATATATTTTGCTTCTACATGCATAAAATGTGTTTATATAATACATGAGAAGCTGTTAACAACCAATCATTTCTGAGACAATTTTGAATTTTGAATAATGACAATATATTATCTATGAAAAATATTTTAAATTGTAAAAAATGTTCTAGATATGAATGGTAGTTACTACAGAAAATGGATGGAAGGTAACACTTCCAAAGCCACCAAAGACAGCCATTTCTTTAAAGTCAGTAAATGAATTAGCTGTTTCCTCAAGAAATGGAAGTGGTCTGACTGAACTTTCTTCCAAATCAAATAATGCAGTGCAGGGCAAACAATTGAATGGTTTTTGGTAATTTTATTTCTAAATTGGATTTGGAATTTCTTCTTTTTCAGATTCAAGAATAGGATAGGACTCAGATTCATAGTATAATAGGTCAAGATTATCTACAGAAAAAATACAGAAAACAATTGCCTGCTGCTTTAAAAATTTACCTTAATAAAATAACCAGCAATGCTGAAAAGAGTGTATTCCAGTTAGAATTACACTTTCCCTGAAATCTCTTTCATGTCTCTCGCCCATATAACTCCAACAGCTAAGAGCATATGACAGTTTCCATGCAAATTTTAAAACTGAGGATCTTTGTAACTTCGGTTATATATATTCTTTACAACATAACAACAACAAAAAAAAATCGTGAATTCTATTTGCTGCAGTTGAGGATAGCGGTCAAAAAGTATATTTGAAAAGTAAAAAAGAAATACTTACAAAAGTTCTTAGTTGAATTGGAGGAGGCTCTTTTAATAATTCAAGCACTGTCAAAACTCTCAAGTTATTCCTAAGATAGATTCAGAAGTTTATCAATTGATAAAGTCATTGCTTGTCAGAGCAGCCTACGTTGTTCCTTGAACTGGACATGGGTATGACTGACTTGGCAGACCTGGAATCCAGGGTGAGTGCTGACAAGCTCACCTTGAATGTGACAACCTGATGATGAAGTTTTGACAATTTAACTCTCTACTCTTGATCACTTTTTTGAATAAATGGTATTTAGAGTTTCTTATGGTCCTGTTTCTATCACTACAATGTGTATTTAGTATTATAAAGTAGATTTTAAAAGCTCTAACTTAGTAACCATGTTTCTTATACTTGGTTTTTATGTTCTTTCCAATGAAGTTCATTGAAATATCATATTTGATTAGTTTTATTCTCACATAAAATTCTATTATTTGAGTATGTTTTTCTTGACCTTCTAGTCCCTTAGTCTCCATAATTTTTCAAGTAAGAGAACCAAGTATGATTATCTCCCCCACAGTATTAGGCCATGGTATGGTTTAGCTGTGAGGTGTCTCCCAAAAGCTCAAGTGTGACACAATGCAAGAAAGTTTAGAGGTGAAATGATTGGGTTGTGAGAGTCCTGACTTAATCAGTGCCTTAATCCACTTGACTGGTTGGAAACTGTAGGCAGGGAGGGTATGGCTGAAGGAGGTAGGCCAATGGGGCCATGTCTTTGGAGTATATATTTTGTCCCTGTTAATTAGAGCTCTCTCTCTGCTTCCTGATTACTATGTCCTGAGCTGCTTTCCTCCTCCACACCCTTCCACCTTAATGTTCTGCCTCACCTTGGGCCCAGAGCAATGGAGTTGACCATTTATGGATTGAAACCTCTGAAACTGTGAACGCCTTCTCTACATTGTTCTTTTCAGGCCTTTAATCACAGTGAAGAAGAAGGTGACTAACAGGCCACCAATGTGTGATTTATTGGTTTGAGGGGATTTTCAAATGTCTTCCAAACCTAGGGCTACTCATATTATTTTATCTAAATTATGTCCTGTTTTTATCAGTAGAGGAAAGTCTTCACTTGGTGATTTCATCATATCACTAAAGGAGGTAACCCATCTTCAACTAGAAAATAATACATGTTTCCCTAAATGCTGACTTTTACTTTGTTGGTATTTTGGTGACAGTGACTTTAAACTTCATGTTCTACAAATATATATATAACATATATATTATATAATATATATATATATATATAATTTGTTTATATGTATGCATATATATATATATATATATATATATATATAATTTGTTTATATGTTTGTAGAGATACACACACACAATTCACATTTTTAAGAATCAGTTTTACATTAAATATTGAGAAAATAATTTTTCCATTACTTTAAAACTATATGTGATCCACATATGCCAAAGATAGGTCACTACTGATCAAATGAAAAGGTGACCCAGTGGTGTGTGTGCTAAGCTTGGGCCTGGGTGTCAGGACATGAAAAGGAGATGCCAGACCTGTTTGGTAGTAGTGGTAGTAATTGCAAAACTTGGCAATCATCGGCTCAGAGAAGCTGGTGCTTTAAGGTATTAATTATCCCCTCCCCAATTTTAGTACCATTTTCTCTTAAACTAACGCACATCCTCAGGCTTAAAACTAGGCAGAAAAGCAAATGGGAAGAAGTAGGTGGGCAAAGACCAGTAAATCAAAGTGAACACTCTGAATTTGTGTGGAAAACCAAATCCAAACTCAGTCTGAATAAGAGAAAGACATTTCTTCTTAGTTTTGTAGTGGTCAGTGGGAGTCTCTAGGCCCTCTTTTCCATAATGTTAAGTCCTTTCACTGGAGGACCAGGTTCTTTCAGGTGCTATCTTCTTTGGAATTTAATTTGTCCTAACATTCCTCCAAGAGCTCTTACAGCACACCACATCACTGTATCCTGTTTAACTCAAACCACAGAGAAGTTGGCTGCAGCATCAAACAACACTATTAAAAATACCACAAGGGAACCTTGGAGTAGGAATTCCAGGCACAAGTAACTGCCTAGGGACAAACAGAGGTTGTAAGGAGTTTGGCTGATACCAGGATGGCAATCTAGGAGAATTTTAGAGTCTGGAAAATAGTCCTTAAGATTTGCTTATTGATTCCTAGGCCTGGTTTTCTGTGGATGTGCAGGTTAGTTAAAAGATGAGAGTTAAATTTGTCTTTCTCACTCTGACTTTGAATTCTTGCCAATAGATTTGGGACTGTACCCAGAATAATTGGCAAAATTGTCCAAGAAGAGTCCCTCTCACCCATTACTGGGCTTCACAAAGGAACAACAGACTCATTAACATAGATTTTTTAAAATCTAGATATCTTTACTGTGCCATTTAAGCAATTAGTTGGAAGTCTTCTGGCTCAAATCTTGACTCCAGGGGTTTACAAATGCAAGTGAAGAAATAAGCACAGTTGTGGCTTCACAATAGGCTTCAGGCATTTCAAGTGTGAATGAATGTTTTGGAAATCTAGCAGACTTGATGGATTAATCCTTATTTAGAGTTCTGCAATGGGAGAGGTGATCCTAATTCAGAGCCATAGATCTGGGGCAGGAGATTACACCTGTGGCGGTAGTGGCCTTGGAAGCAGTGGTGGTAATGGAGAAAAAGGATCCTCCTCTGGGTGGGAGAACAGGAAGAAGAGAAGCCAGCACTTATCTTCCAAGCTCTACATTAGAAGTATCACAAACTAAACACATCAATGGAATAAGTGGCCTTTAGAAACAATTTACTTTTTCTCCTTGATGGTCCAACATGCCTCTGGAATCTTCTCAGAAGATCCATTCTACTACATATAAGTATTTGTTTTTTCATGAGAGTCTTGGATCATGGGTAAACTGGACTTCTTGTCTTCCACTGTCATAGAATTTTTGCTTCATATAATATGCTTCATTTTGTAATTTTACATTCAGTACTATTACTATTTGATTCATAAATATCTCCACTCTCTTGTCCCTAAATTTTAGGGATAATACTTCTTTATAGTCATCACTGACCCCAAGAGCCATGCTTGGTGCCTGACATATAAAGGACTCTCAATCAATTATTTTTTTTTAAAAGAATGTTGTCCAAATGTCAAATGTAAAGGGTCTAGATATATAATACAAAGACAGGCAATTTGTGGATTCACAAATAGCCAACAATCTGTAATAAATAACAACAATGGAAAATTGTTTAATTGTATTTGTAAATTTGTAGGTTCCAGTTGTGATTGTAAATGGAAAATTATAACCAAGGTAATTGATGTCAGGAGAAAACCACAAAATCATCATCATCATCATCATTATCACCATCATCATCACCATCATCTACAAAGAGCCTGAAGTAAAACTGGAGCTAGATAAGCTACGAAAATCCATCTACATATTGGGAAAATGATAAAGTTGATACTACAAAGAGCTGAGGAAATGTTTCCAGAGAAAGGGAGCAGTCCATATATACAAACAGGGCAAAGTCCCAAGGAAGTCAGTATATTTCCTATAAGCAAAAGACAAAGTCTCAGGTATCTAGACTGCGGTGACACTTCAAAATTACAAATTTACACTTTAGCCAACCTGAATCCATGTAAGAATGACATTTATTTGAATCTAATTATTTCTGATCCAAGGAGATGCTACTGTATGCTGAAGAGGGCCCTCTGTCACTTACTATGTTAAGATAAGATGCTTACTTTTGCCAGTAGCTTAAGAATCTGGAATCATTTCCTGGAACTCTCAGGCTATTTTCAGGAAATGTCCCCAAATAGCTTCAGATTCAAGGAAATGAAACCCTTCTGGCCAATTCAAAACATGATCACTCTAGTAAAATACAATGTTGTTCAAGTACTACTGGGTGCCCCTCAACAGTTGCTTCAAGAGAATTATACATAAGAACAGTACTTGGCTCAGATCTCACAGTTTTACATTTGGCTTCTATCTGCTGCCTAGAACTTGCTTCCTGGTAATGACTATTTCTAGTCACTAGAGACCATCTGATGTGAAACAATAACTTAATTTCTGAGCTATGTGGCGGGAATGAAATTGCTCTTTATGGTCACGAACAATACTGTGTATGGGAGCAGAATGACACAGGCTCTCCTCTTTTATCCTCACCCTGTCTTGTGATTAAAGCTTGACACCACTTTAAACTTATGGAGAGAGACTTTGAGAAGCATAGGTGAAGAATGATAGAGGAGACAGAATCTGCCCTTGATAGACGCTATGGTAAGGAATGAGGAGATATCACGAAGGGAGACCGTGTGGGTGTTATAGGCAGCTTTCTGTCATTATAACAAAAACCCAAGATAATCAACTTATAAAGAGAAAAGGTTTATTTTGGCTCACAGTTTTGGAGGTTACATTTCATGATCAGTCAGCCCTGACATTGGGGCTTATGGCAAGGCAACACATTATAGTGGAAGTTCATGGCAGAGCAAAACCACAAAGAAAAATAAAGTAAGAGGAAGACGCTGGGTCTACACTATCCTATCCCCTTTGAGGAGATGCCCCCAATTTCCTAAAGATCTAGCAGTAGACTACACCTCTTTAACATTTCCACCATCTCCCAATAACGCCACTTTGGGTACCATCCTTCATTCCAGATCATGGGGATATTTGAGGTCCAAATTATTGCTATGGGATTAGGAAGCTGGGAAGAATAGGATGAAGAGGGTAAAGTGATTTAGAGAAGGGATGGGAGCTATAGAAAATAAGAGAAGGAATGAGAGAAAAGGACAGAGAAACAAGATGCATAGGATATGAGGGAGAGGAGAAATAATGTCCCTTGAGGGAGACTGTCACATATTGTTTATAGGGCATGGATTCTGAAATATAACCACCAAGATTTTGCATCTTGGTTCTTTCCAGAGTAATTACCATTGGAAATTTCCTTCACTTGTGAGCCTCAATTTCTTGTATAAATTGGGAAATACCTTATCTACCCCTTAGAAGGTAGCTATGAGAATTAAATGTGACCATGTGGGCCGAATCCTAGCAGGCAGAGGAAATGTTTCCAGAGAAAGGGAGCAGTCCATATATACAAACTTGGCAATGGTTAGAGTTGTTGTTACTAAGGTTAAGAGAGGGAAGGGAAGGGCAAAGCCAAGAACAAAATAAAGGAAGTAGGAAGGAGAGCTTCCCAGACCATGGAAGGGTGCAAAAGAAAGACACAAGCTGCTAATTTTAACCTTTCTTTCCCGTTACAATCCAGATCTCTGCCTCCTCTAGTATGTTTGAATGACACGTGGGGAAAATAAATATGTGTTGAATATGAACACATTGAAAAGGTCTTTTCGTATTAAATTTGCCTGAAACAGTCCGCAAGATAAATGTTCACATTTCCTTAAGAGTTGAAATTATTCCCTAGAAGTGACTGAGATCAAGGCTCCTTGAAGCTAAGCCAGTCACCCCCAAAACCATTTGTTTACTTTCCCTTCCTCTTCAGTGTATTGACAAGCTGTTTGATGGAATTAACGAAATTGACTGGTTATTTTGAAATGTGTTAACCCAGCTGTAGGCACTGGGGAAAACAGAGCCCTTAGTGTTCTTGATGATGCTTCTTTCCAAGTTTCTCTCCACAACACAGACCACTTCCTTTTACTCGCAGTCGTTTTGCTTCTCTCATTAGTCGCACAGTCCAGGGGCCGATGTGGAGCGCTGAGGCTGCTCTCAGTCCAAGACCATGAAACAGCCCAACTGAGCATGCACAGCGCCCAGTATTCCATCCTAACTTCTACATCAAGTAGAAGGACGGCCCCAGGGGTTGTTCTGCCCCTCCCCCAGCAAAGGAAGAAGAAACATGGAGGGAGGGCAGCTGATGTGTGAAAAGCTCTCTGGGATCTATTCTTACATGGGGTGGTGGGTGGGGAAAGAACGAAACCACAACCCAAGTCAGAAGGAAAAATTGGAAGGGACCAAAACAACTTCTCTTGACACTCATCACAGCACCACTCAGTGCACCTGGCCAGGAGCTGCACCTTCATCAGATCACAGTCTGGCTTCCCTGGGGTTCCCACAAAGCTGAGTAAACAGTGTTCTCACTGGCTGGCCAGTAAGAGTTGGGCAAAGGCCCACCTTTACCTACTCCAAAATGCCACTCAGGACACATCAGAAGGAATTTTTTCTTTTCACAAAATCATGCCCCTTTGCTGGACTATGCAACTTATTTCAAGTATTGGACAGTGATACACATATAGTAATGGCATTGGTTCTCATATTTCCTCATTCTAATTCCAAGAACTGACAGTATGGAGAAGACCATTTGTCATTCTTTTCTTCACTTCTTTCAAGTTATTCCCTCCTATCAAAGGGCCTAAGAATCACATACCAGTTCTTTTTCTCATGTAGGAGAAAAAGTTTTCCATATTTACTTTTTTTTTTTTTGATACCTGCAACTGAACCCAGGGGGTGCTTAACCACTGAGCCACATCCCCAGCCCTTTTTATATTTTATTTAGGGACAGAGACTTGCTTAATTGTTTAAGGCCTTGTAAGCTGTTAAGGCTGGCTTTGAATTCCTGATTCAGCCTTAACCAGCTGCTGAAATCACAGGCATGTGCCACAGCACCCAGTATTCCATCCTAACTTCTACATCAAGTTAACAGTTCTACCTTTTGCTCTTATAAGCTACTTAATTAATCATTTCAAAGAGTCCAAATAATTGCAAAGAACTCAGCTTATCATTCCTGCTGAGAGTCTATTGAACACCTGTAAATCAAGCATGATGGTGTCCCAGAACCATGCCCTAGCACCCTGAAGACAACAAAAGAACGGACATATTATGGGGCAGACTTCTTGAGAATAGAGAGGCATAGATCACAATGTTTAGAATAATTTTACTGGTGTATGCTAGAGATATGTTTGGAGGGCTGTGGAGGCACCCTGTTCCAGACTGGGAAACTGGGCACAGCTTGGATTTTAGGTATCCCCTCACACAAAAAATTGGATGCAGTAAACCAGACGATCATGAGAGAAAGTGAGTTCTAGATGGTGAGAGAACAAGCCAAGGAAGACAACAGTGAATCATGCTGCATGGGATGGAAGAAGGTTGCTAGTGACAGAGCCATGAGGCAACTGGAGAGGAGATATCTAACTGGGTGAGGCCTTTGGCTCCATTCCAAGGAGGCTGGATTCTGTTTTGTGCTACAGGGAGGTACAGAAGGTTTTAAGCTGGAGAGTTACCTGTTCAGAGCTAAGAAGTATGGTGGAGGCAGGCCATTCAATGAATGTGGTTCTCAATTTTTTTCATTTATAGTAAGAAATACACTGTCCATGGCAAAATGTGTGCATGAACATGTGTATATCAATAATTTTATAAAACAATACTGATCCTTGATATTATAGGTATGGTTTTATACTTTTATTATTTTTTATTCAATTCCATATCATTTTTTTAAAAAATAAAATGCTAAATAAAACTGACAATTTCAAAACACTATTTCAAGCATCACTTCTGCAATTCAGATGAAGTGGTGAGCACTTGAACTAGGAAAGTGCTGGTAGGAAGACTAGAGATTTCAAAAATATTTTGAAAACAAAAATTTTGAAAGATGGATTCAATGGAGAGATGCATGATTTTCAAGTTTCAGGGTGAGGTATAAGTAACCGAGGTAGGAAAAACGGATTTACCACAGAGCATTTGAGTCTAGTTTTGGACATAACAGAATTGTAGGCTATCCATGCGCATTGGGCTTTTGCATGAGTGAATCTGAAAATCAGGGAAGAAGTCCAACTAGAGATGGAGTTTTAGGAATTGTCTGTGAAATACTGAGGAATGCAACTATCAAAGGACATCCAAGCACCTAGAGTGAGAAAAGTGCTGAATCCAAAAGAACCTTCTAGAATACTCATGTTTAAGGAGGGAAGGGGAGAAAAAGACAGGCTGTGAAGGATGTTGAGGAGTATTTGAGCAGCAAGAAGTGTCTGGAATCTCCTGGGACAGAACAAGTCCCAACAAAACTTTGTTGAATAAAATTTACTGAGAATAGAGTTTAGGAGGGAGGCTTCTATGACGAGGACTGAGTGGCACACAGGAGCTCCCCGTGACTGTGGCCCGAACAGCTGGGGTGCTGGTGTGTATGAGAAAGTCCTACCACAGTGGGCTAAGGAGTGAGGTGGGCTGAGGAGGGCAGGACAAAGGACCGGCACCAGGATCAGTAAAGAGCCTGCACCTGGACTTGGCTGTCCTGTGTTATTTTTAAGACTGAGAGAGAGAGGAAGGAGCCAGAGTAAAAGGAGATTGCAGATGTGTTGTGGGAGTGTGGGGGATGCAGCCAGGACCTGGAGGAGCTGGAAGGAAGAAAATCAAGGGCGCAGACGGGGGAGTTAGCTCAGAGCAGCCAGGAGAAGGCACTAGACAGTGGGAAGGGAGGCCATGGATGTCAGTAAGAGGACGCAGGGACCAGGGAAGTCCATGCCTTGATGCTGACTTTCTTCACAAAGCAACAAGTAAAGTCATGTGTTGAGAAGCTACTCAGTTGGGAAGGAGGGCAGAGGGAGGAGGTTTGGAATAAGCACCAAGGGGACTTGAGAGGGGCAGAGCGAGGACAAAGGGTCACGTGCACCCACCAAGGGTCTTCTCGGATTTCCTTGGAATTCCAGCTTGAGATGATGAAAGATTCCCACCCCCCCTCCCCAGGAGTTTAGATGAGTAAGTGGAGAAGGCAGAGTGCAGAACTAAAAGAGAGTAGAGTTTCTGAGATGAATAATAAGAACAGCTTGGCAAGGAATCAGAGACAGACAGGGCAGACAAGAAAAGGAGATTAGGAAATGGCTTGTTTGCTCAAAGAAATAGAGATCCCCATACTAGGGCATTGCCTGGAAAAATGCCCCCATTTCCCACTTTCTTCTGGCTCACTTAGGGCAGTCAATGAGGGATAAGCAGGTTTATGTGGGATTTCGGGAAACTTCCAGAAGGAGGGGTGTGCTCTTTCTCCCTTCCTCTGCCTTGCTCCTGGCAACCTAGATGTGAAGGCTATGACTCTTGCAGCCATTTTGGTCCACAGGGAAAGAACCCATTATCTAGAGATGGTGAAGAGTTATCTGGAAGAAGCTTAGGTCCCTGGTGGATTTAGAACAGCCATACCAGCCCTGGATTGCTGATTCTGAGTTTCTTTTATAAGAAAGGGAATTAAAATTCTGCCCTGATTAAAGCATATGTTTTTAAAAATTAAATTTCTTAAAAAGTATTTTTATTGTATATATTTAAGGTATACAACTGATTTTTTTAAATATATTTTTTAGTTGTTGATAGACCTTTATTTTATTTATTTATATGTGGTGCTAAGAATCGAACCCAGTGCCTCACACATGCCAGGCAAGTGTGCTACTGCTGAGCCACAGCCACAGCCCTACAACTGAATATTTTGATATGCATATATAGTGAAATTTTCAGGTATCTTTTACTCTAGCTTAACCAAATTCTAGCTAAAATAGAATATAGAACAATTGGAACACTTATGGATTCTTCTTGGAAGAGAATGTTAACCTTCCACCATAGAATGCTTAAGCAGGGAACATATTTTATAGTAAGTGAAAAAGCTTTGATCTCTGTAGGAAATTGTAGACTGTTTTTGATTTGTGTGAGGGCGGGAAAAAGTCAAACTTATATTTCTTCATTAATTTTTCAAAAATAAATCCACATGTATGTTTTGTTTTTGCCCCTATAACATCAAGAAAATCCTTCTTTTCACTTTTTGTAAAGAAATGTTTTAAAATTAATGACAACATTAATATCCAGAATGACATATTTCCGTTGTCTAACAAGTCTGCATTTTCCCCTGAAGGGTCAAACTTCCCATCAGTTAGAATAAAATGTTAAAACCCAAGCCTAGTAAATCACTTGTATTGCATTATTTGCAAAGTGACCAAACAGCTGTAGTTTTCAAGGTCAGTCAAATCATCTGTCAGGGTCACATGTGTTTCACATGTCAAGTAACGTATATGGGTTCAATTCCATTCAGGATCATATGGAAAAAGACATTTGCAAACAAGTGATCTGAAGCCATGTTTCCAAACAGCTGCTATGGTCACTCAGATAAGAGTTACTGTTGTAAAACACTTGGGTTTAGGACTATGTTTCCAATCACTCAAAAAGAATATTCATTTCAAATCACAGTGTTTAAACAAAAAGGACCAGTTGCCAATCATAGTGACACTCAATAAGTATTCACCAAAGATTAAAAAAAATGTAGTAGTATTATATAATTACTATTGCTATCATAACAACACTGTTCATGGGCAAGTGAGAAGAATGTGTACTGGGTATAAAAACACCACCAAACACATAATTAAGATGTAAATCTAGTTAAACAGCTAAAGAGAGAGGATTTCAAGAAACAAGACTTGGCTAATACTTCTTCCTCCAATTCTTGCTCCAGGCAACATGAATAGAAGCAAGACAGGACTCTGGGATGCTAATAACTCCCTTAACAAGCTGTAGTAATTGGGATCATGGAGCCAGGCTGATGGAAGAGAGAGGGGAAGATCTCAGGATTTAAGAAGTTTAGCAAGAGGAAAACTTTTTTTTTAAATCCACATTTTAATTGCAATCATAGTTAGAGATGTCTGGCACCAACAACAAGAAGGAAAGTGGTATTGATTTTTTTGTGAGTTGCTCCTCTACTTGGTTCTTCTAACTCAAAAGAGATAATTGACTTTGAATAGTAGCTCTTGTGTTGAATTTTTATCAAGTTTTCATTATGTTCTTGGTATGTGTTCTTGAAAGTCCACAGCTTTCTTATTTTGTTTATAGTTACTGGCCTAATGATCTTCCATCTGCAAGACATGCTAGAGGAAGAAGACTGCTTTCTAATTATTTAACCCTTCTCTGTAGGTTTTGAGGTTGGCTTCTGTATTTTAGCAAGGAAAATAATAGAGAGCTCCAAGTGAAAGGAGAAGTGCAGACAGGCATCAACAAATACCCACTCCAGCTAAGTATGGGCTCCAGTTGAGCTGGAAAAGGTCTCTCAGCTCTGAGTCACTTGCGAAGTTGAGTCCTTGAATGTGTTTCTGTCCCTAATATTTTGTTGCTCTGGGCAACCATCAAGTCCACATGAAGACTTCTGCCAACTGGAGAGGATGACTAGCCAGGGGAGTCAGAATTTCCTTTTAACTCTTTGTTGAAAACTCAAAATAACAAATGGTGTCAAGGATACCCCCTGAAGATCCATACTGGGAAAGGTGGAATTCATTGACTTGGCATATCTTTCATTCACTTCTTAAGGGAATATAAACAAAGGCAATTAATTAGAAGCATGCATTTAAAAAATAACGAAATATTATGAGATAGCTAGTTAGATCCTCATTTAATCTAACATCTTCTTTTTACAGATGAAAAATCAAGTTAAATTACTGACCAGAAGTTAGTGGCAGAGTTGGGATTATAGCTCTGGTCTCTAAAACCTGAGGTCATTGCTCTTGCTATGACTTCCAGAAACCAGGTGGTAGATGCAAAATGAAAAAAAAATGTTTACAATCACAAGTGATTGCCTCACTTTTGTAATAGTAAATGATCATGGCTGGAAAGGACCAGTTTGCTAGAATACAAGAAGCCACTAAAGAGCTCTGCAGCTGAGTCTCCAACCATTATGGCTCCATTACAGTCTGGCCAGGTGTCTGAAGAGTGGTTAAGGCCCTTCAGAAATACCAGGATTTCTGGGACTTGCATTGCTTATTATACAAGTTTGATCTCCATCTCAGAATTCTAAGACATTTCTTCTCTTGGCCCAGTCTGGGACTACCTAATATATTTTATTTACTTTTCATATGTACAATTATATCAAGTTCTTGGGGGTGGGCCTACAACTTATTTATTTTTATTTTCCTGACACCCGGAACACAAGACTAAACATGTTTTCATGGATTGGTTGATGATAAATCAATATTAATGTTATTAGCTCTAAAAGTGTACAATCAACTTATCTAGAGATTTAATTATCCAAGGATTTATACTTCTGGAAACCAGTAAGGAGATGAAGAGAATTCAGAAGAGCCAAGAAAGTGCATTTAAAATGTATTCACTATGTGCCTTCAGGGTCCTACAGCTCTATTTCAGAGATGGATTGGCCCCAAATTCTGCTTTTATTTTGAATTAATTAGCTTTCATTTTATGCTCACAGCAATGATTTGGCAATATAGTTGTCCAAGAAGAAAACAGCATTAAGTCAGAAAAGACAACGATAAGGCTGGGCCAAGTGACCACTGGACAATATTGATTAAATGTTCCCACCAAATTCATGCCTTACCAAGATGATGCTAGTAGGAGGTGGGCTTTAAAAGGTGTCTAAGCCATAGTGTCCTTGGGAATGGAATGAGGCACCTCTCACAGAGCATGCAGAGGGAGTTTTTCTCTCTCCCTTCCCCTTACTTCTATGTGAGAATGTAGCAAGAGGCCCTCATGTAATCAAGATCATGTGCCTTGATCTTGGACTTCCCAGCCTACAGAATTTTGGGAAAATAACTTTCTGTTCTTTATAAATTACCCAGTATGTGGTATTGTATTATGGTCACACAAAAGGGAACAAGACAATATGGGAGGGTCAGATGAGAATTTAAAGTACAACAAGATTTAGGGAACTTTACAAAATTTTTATTTTATTTTTTTAAGTTTTACAGTGATGGGGATCAAACCTAAGGCCTTGCCCACCATAGGCAAGTGGAAACCAGTAAGTAGGTGGAGAGAATCCAGAAGAGTCAAGCCTGGTGCTGTTTACTATTGGGACAAAAAGATCCTTCATAGATCATTATTAGTTCCTAAGCACATCTGTAAATGACAGAAAAGTAGAGAAGCAGATGTTCATAATGATGACCAGAGCCACCAAAAATGATTTTTATTCCACTTGATGTGCTCTTTCAAGAGGTTAAGAATGAGCCTTTCAAACATTTTCTTCCCAAATGGTTAAAATGATTATAAGTCTTAGTTTTCTAGAATATTCAATATATGAGAAACTTTTCCTAAGAGAAATGTAGGTAATCTACTGTAGGTACTGAGAAAAACCAGTTTAAAATTTTACATTGAAATCCATTTATCCATTTACACACACACACACACACACACACACACGATTATAAGGTATCATATATTGTCAGAAGCACTTTACATCCATTCAGCAAAGTCAGACAACAATTAGTAAAGCCTACACATTTGTTCTTTTATCTTTTGAAGCCATCTCTTTCTTTTATCCCTACTATTTAGATGTTTTGCTAGTGTAGCGCCTTTATTACACCATATGCTTGGACATTGCTATTAACTAAACTGGTCTCTGACCCTCTAATATTTTTTTTTCCTTTCACTGTCTGGAATTTTTAAAAGTCCCCAGGTGATTCTAATGAACAGACAAGTTTATGAACCACTACCCTAAGTGCTTAGCGCACCATTCATTTGACCCTTAATTATACCCTAGCATAGAACTAACTCCTTTAATAGCAGGCATCCTGGGTCTGTGATTCTGAGCTTAGCTGCTCCTAAAAAAGTAGTTGCTTTTTAATAAAATATTCACTGTTAGTGAAAAGTACAGTCCCCTTCATTTCTATTTCCCTTCCATTGACTTAACAACTACTTTGGAGCCCTTAACGCACAATCTTCCAGAAGACCTTCTGTGCCGGCTCTCCAGAAGACATGTGCTTTTCTCAGGTGCCAACTGATGCTTACGCACAAACAGAGATGGTGGGTGGGGATGGCTTTCTTCATTTTCCTTTTTCTTTTCGGGTACCACCTAAGGGGATCTGTCACATGTCTACCTTTCTTTGAAGGTCTGACTTGAAAGCAGATTGGGCTATATTTTGTACAAAGGCATTTTAAACATGCAGGTGTGACTGCCCAAAATAACAACAATACTTTGAACTTTAACAGAACCTTTCATCCAATGATATCAAAACATTGCAGCTTATTAAAGCCTTAGGAAGCTGGTGGACAAAATATCCAATTGATATATTAGTGGAGATTTTCTGCATTAACTGGGTTGGTGAGTTTTTTTTTTTCAAGTGGCTAAACAATGAGAAATATAAGCAGACAAAACTCCATGATTTGTGTGGACCCTATCATCAACTCATAATATTTAATTTTAAAAACCTCCAAGAAAAAATAATCCTCATCCTTTTTAATTTTTGCTGAGTTTCAGAGTTAACAGTTCCTACATACTTATTTGTGTCCTTCACCTGGTAATTGACTTAGTCTGAGGAAGCATTGGCTCTACGTTGTGTTATAAAGTTCATTGGACTTTACCTGTTCACAAAGAACTCTCATCTAATTGACTTTTAAATGAACAATACATCATACAAAAATGTTGAATTCTTCTGAGGTTATGAGCGTTCGAACCTCTAGCTTTGTACTATATTTATTACTAATTTAATCACTTTATGTTTTTCTACTTTTGGCTTCTTTGACTCTTTCTCTTTATATATAATTGCTGGGAGCTCAAGATAACCAAGATTCAAAGTAGGAAATGGGATGCATTCCTGTTTCCTCTTATTTAAAATCTGTTGTAAAGTAAATAGTTATGGGCAAAATGTGTGAGGAATGTTTATCAGACTATGTTTTTTTTTTCTTTGTCCTAGTATATTAGCTTTTTGAAAAAATCTTGCTTCATTTCCATGGTTTCTTTGATGTCTTGTTTTGAGCAGCTGTGGACTTTTCTGTGGCTATCCATTTACATCATTTTAAAAAATGGTACATAAATGAAACTCAAACAAAATGAACAATACTTTCACATTGTTTCAAAATCAAACATATTCCTAAGGAATCTGATTTGTGGCAGATGGAGAACAAAACCTTCCAGAGGGAGGGCTGTTAAATGAGTCTTAATTGCTTGCACATGAAAATATAATGACTAAGATTGTGTGCACAATTAGGAATTTAAACATGTAGGAAAGAACTGGCCACAGAAACAGGCAGACATTTTGTGCACGCATAGCTAGTTTCTTATGAACACAGAGAGTAAGGAACAAGTTAATAAAGTAAAATGACTTTGAGAGAAATGCAGCTTTTTACTCCATTGTTACTTACGTTGAGCTTCTCGTTCTAAAGGTAATCCATTTCCCTCTAAAATTCACTAGAGGAAGTGTCATAGTGTATTCAAGAATACATTTATTCAAGAATTGGGGGTTTTTTTGTTTTTTAATTTCTACCATGTGCCAGATGCTAGGCTTGTTGCTTATCCTTCTCATTTAATCCTTACATGGCTTTCCAAGATAGGTCTGCTATTATCTTCAGTATTTAGGTAAGAAATAAAGGCTCAGAGAAAATTTCCCCAGTGTCAAATGGCTAATAATGGCACAGCTAGGATTCTCTGTATTGATTTAATGAAGCAAAAACCTATCCTCTTACAATGTCTACCTTCTTACCTGGGAAAAGACATATACTTAAAAAAAATGAATCCCAAGGATGGCCACACTTTCAGTTTTGCATGAATAATGTCTTCTTTGTGTTGGGTGATATGGTGTAATGAGGTTGGTGGAGAGGCCAGATTTAACCAGGTCAGGGAACATCTCTGACGCTGTTGAAGATGTGCTAAGGAAGGCATGGTTGGTCCCTGGTGAGGCAAATTGCTAGGCTTAGGGTATATGATATCTGAACTGGAATAGGGGCTGAGATGATGGACTTAGGCCAGTACCTGCTACAGGCTCAGTGGCCTCCAAGGTTTGGACAGAATGTGGGGTGGTGAGTATGTTGGTTGGGAAGAAGCATCCAGCAGATCTGCACCAGAGTGGCTCTACAGGAATCAGCTGTGGGATCCATGAAGTTCTACCTGACTGATTTCTGCCAGGATGTGTGACACTCAGCATAGCTCCTCAGAACCTGGTTTTGGGCTCTCCTGATCACAATGACACTAACTTTACAAGTGGGTAAGTTGTGCAGTATTCTACAGTGAGCTTCCGTTGATCTTGAAGGATTTAATTCCATCTCCTCCCACAGAGTAAGATGCTTTTTCGAGGTGACCTCAAATTCTCCTTCTGATACTTCTCTTTGCTGGGATGGAGGTGGAACTGGTGCTAAGGTACTTTTAATAAATGCCAGTGTGTGCCTATTTGTGTCTAAAAGTTCATATAATGGACCTTCAAAGGAATTTAGAAATCCAACTCATTCTAGAGTCCACTCACACATTATTCTCAGAAAACTGAGAGGACTGAAAATACTCTAATTCCATATTATTCTGTATCCCTAAAAGTAAAACCAATTAATGAGTGACTCAATCAATGATAGTCCATCTAGATTACTATTAAGCAAAGATAATAAGAATGCAAATTATTCCTTGTTTTGGTTCCTACACTTGAGAGTAAGCCAGAAGTCACAGGTCATGGTCCCCTGTAGAGAACTAAAGCATAAAGAAGACATCAATAAATTTTTTAAAAAAGTTAGTCAAATAACTTTTGTACTGGGCTCCCAGGGATACATTAATAAATAGGTGACATCCCATGTCCCTAAGAAATTGAGTATTATAAAGAACAGTTTAGTGAGAAATAAATAACCAAAATAAATTGTGCATTCAAGCCAATCCTCTTATCCCACTGTTATTAATATGCATTTTTTGGATGATCAGCATATCTTTCCCCTGAGAGTATCATGATTTCCTTTAGGAAGTTACTTAATGTCTTCATTGGATAATCTTAACAACCGCAGAGCTAACAATGACCAAGTGCTTACTATGTGCCATGCTTCTTGCTTCATTTTCCATAAATATTATCTCTACATCAGTAATTATTGTTATGTCTACTTAAAAACTGAGGAACTTGAGGCTCCAGAAGATCAAATGAATTGTTGAGGAAAAACATCTATAAGCAGCAGAATTAGAATATGAATCCACAAATCTGACTCCAAAACTCAGGCTCTTATTACCACATTATTCTATAGTCTGGTGGAAGTGAAGCCAGATGCTCTTCTAGCCAAGGATCAAGACCAAACTAGACCAATTTGATCCCTTCTTTGTAGTTTCATTATTAAAGAAGAACAATAGAGAATCTAAGAACAGTTGCAGGGACCTCACTATCTTGCACTTGCCACAGGATTTTCCCCCATGATTTTTGGCTTTTTAGCACTGTCAAAATATATCAACTCCTTCAAACTTTATCCTTCAGTTCCCCACAAATTCCAGGAAATGAAGAATTCTTCTAAGATATTTTTTTCACTAAATTGTTTTTTGTGTAAGTTAGTAGAGCTGCTTCTTGTCTTACAACCAAGGGTTCATTGTTGATACACAATTCTCTGAAGGGAGGTGATAAGCCAGCCAAAAGGAAAATTGTATAGAATCCTCAAAGAATAAAATGCTAAAGCCTTGGTTCAGAAAATAATTCAATAGATTCACTGAGAAATAATGGCATAACAAGATGCCAGGTCAATTTCCACTGTTGTCCTCTCTCTGGAAACCTTGAGGACTCTTAGGCCCTCCTAAGCCAGTGACCTCAGTCAACACGGTCTTCTCCTTTACGTCCACCACTGTGAAGGGGTTCCAGTAAATGGCACCTGGTGGAAAGAGATCTTCCAGAGATGACCACACTGATTAGAATACAGACAAAGCCAACTGCATCAAAGTGACCCTTGGGAAAACTTGTGGATATGCTTTTTTCATATGTTTCCATGACTAAAGAATTTAGGACTTCCTATCTTGGAATTATCTTCAGAGTCCAAGTTCTACTTTCAACACTTCAATCTTTTCTTACCCAGTGGGAGTGGCTTCAGTTCTAGACTTAGCCTCATCTAGGTTAGGTTGGTGATATGTCTGGTGAACAGGGATAGTAATCATATTGGAAATACTATTTCTAGTTAAAAGTAAAATTTAAAAAAAAGTTAGTTGTTGATGGGACTTTATTTTATTCATTCATTTATATGCATTGCTGAGAATTGAACGCACAAGTGAGGCAAGCACTCTTCCACTGAGTCACAATGTCTGCCTGCAAAAGTAAAGTTTATAAGTAAACCGGTTAGATTTTTTTTTTCTTGGAGAGCTTGTAAAATATCACTAAAGCAATCCCCAAATGTGTTCAGCAATGGCAGCAGTACTCAAACAAAGTGGATAGTTTCCAAAGATGACTACTTTGAGGATCAACAATAACTAAGTAACATAATCCTACTGATAGTTTATGATGATTTCCCACATACTTTTTGGTAAGCCCTAATATCTACCATTTATCAGACCCTGCCAAATTTGTCAACATGAATTAGCTGATGTAATCCCTTAAAATTAGTAAAATATTATTCACTCCACTTCAACAAAAAAGATTCAAGATGTGCGAGTAACTTGTCCAAGGTTACACACAAAGTGGGTGAGTGACAGTCAGCTAGGAAACAATGTCTGTCCAGATTTTCAGAATTCTGATACCTACCCTTCCTCTTCTGCTTAGGTTTTGACCTTTAAAAGGAACAAACATACCATAACTATCAAGATTTGGAATTTTTTCAAAATAGAATGAAGAAAGGAAGGAAGGAAACCAAGCCTAGCACAATCAAAGCATGGTCATTGACATCAGAGGTATCTTACAGACCTTACCTGTTCCTCAGGTCTGAAGCCTAAGTTCCATGACCAGTCCTTTTTTCCACCTTGAGTCTTTGGGAAACATTTCTTCTTTTACTGTTCTTGGTTTTCCTTCTAATGCTGCTAAAGTTCTCCTAAGACCTTGTAGTGGTTCCCCAGGTCCCTTCTTCTCTCTAAGCTAAATAACATTGTGGGTAGCTTCTTGTGTCTCTAGAAAAAAGAATTCACCCTGTCTCAATTTGTCCTCCCTCTCTTCCTTCCTCCCCTCCTTACGTTATTCATGTAATCATTCACTTATAAACTCCCTATTCTTTAGTTAAAGCTCTTTGTCATTCATTTCAGCTCATTTTACCATTTTAAGTTTCAGAAATCTCTAGGATAATGGTACTTTCTAATGCTCAGAAGTGTTTTATACCTGATTGGATCTTCTGAGCCTAAGTACAATCCTTCACCCATGACGGGCGAATGAATAAAAGGACACATAGAAATGGAGATTTCCATGTGGATGAAATTTAGTGTGTAATATGCAAACATCCAAAATATGTCCAGAAAACCACTGTCATACCCCTCATCCGTTTTGCCAGGCATGTTAGAAATACTTCTATAAGGCCAACAGTACTGCAGTAAGAACCATAAAAGAGAAGGTGGCATACTGGATACTTAGACATCAGAAATATCTGTAGAAAGAGCGTTTGAGGGATAGAGAGTCGGGAATTCTATGCCTGGAAATGTTAGCCAAGAAGGCAGTGGATGGCAAGACCCTGAGCATGCCTTCCCACAAGGAGAACATGAGATCCCCATAGGACAGAGCCATGTGCAAACAAAGGCTGGTACTAATGAGTGGTCCTAGAGCTAGGTGAGCAGCAAAGCTCAAACTTGGCTTATCCCCAGTACTGAAATTCTTCATCTGCCTCACTTCTCACACAGACGGAACCCTGGCTAGTTGATACTCTGGCCCTGAGCATTCAGGTCACAACAGATGAATCATGAAGAGAACAGCAGAGACTGATGAGTGCCTGAAGGACTCTATGCCCTAGGCAGGAGTCCTTCACTTCACTAATAGAACTGATTTCTTAGGGGTTCCCAAAGGGATTCTCTGCATCAATAGATCTTTTCCCTCTCTAAGTCCTACCCTCCATCCATATATGTTCAGCAAAAGATGGCATAGATTTATTCTCTACTCTCAAAACAAAAAAGAAAATAAAGAAAGGGAAAAGGAAAGAAGCAGGGTTGGGGAGGTGGGGAAGGTCCAACATCCCCAGGGAATAACTTTTTTATGGGGCGGTAGATACAACAGCTTGCAAAGTTTTGGTGTCTATGTCAATAAATTTAGGGGGAGAAATTACTTAACGTTCTGTGAGTCAAGCTTAATCTACACTTAGTACTTCATTAGCTATATTTCTTTGATCAAGTTATTTTACTTCTCTAACCTATTTTCTCATCTATAAAGCAGGAATAGTAACAGTGTTTATCTCTTCTGATTACTGTATTTTTTTAAAATATGACATGTCTACAGTGTTTAGTTCATACCAAATGTCAGTAAATGTTAGTTTTTGTTAGTATTAGTAATATATTCAACTGATTTTTAAAGCACTTTTGAGATAATAAAAGAAAGCATACCATGAGTGAACTCTATTTTTTTGCAGAGATAGATAATTCAGTGTAACATTTAAACAGTAAAATTTGGGAAATTAGCCCCAAAGGAATTTTCAGTTGGCCCACCACAGTCTTGTATTTCTGACTATGCCTAGAATAGTTTCTAGGCTCATATGGGTAGGAAGCACTTAGTGGATAAAGGGAGTGACTGAAGAATGCTGCTTTTGTTGTTTATTTTCCTTTTTTTTTTTTTTCAGGCGACTTGGTACTGTGTTTGCAAAGACAAAAAAGAATACAGTTACCAAACATAACATTTCCCTAAATCACTCCTACCCCCATTCACAAACGTGGACACGAGGTTCCATTTTCTTCTAGGAGTGGAGCAGTGCTCTAATTAAAATCTTGTATACATTTTGAGAGATAATAGAGATGATGACCCTGATGATGACGACCGTGATGACGGGGGTGCCAGATAATAAGATCACCTTGTATTTCTTTCTACCAGTTGCCGGAGCACTTGTCACCCATTATCTCATGTATCCTAGACTGCGCCATTTGTTAGGTGGGGGCGTGGGTGTCACTATATGCGTTTTTCAGAGAGGCAGAAATTTTCCAACAAATTACTGGCAACTCAAAGACAACAAACACTGTGCACAGACAGCATGCTCACCTGCTGCACTCAATATCTTTTATTCTCCCAAATGTGGCCCATCCCATTTTCCACCTGGCATCACTGGTTAATAATCCAGATTCTGAATCTTATCTCAAGAATTCTGTTCTGCAATGTTTGGGAACCAGTCTTTCTGTGTTGGTTTTTAAATATCCCTTGGGGATTCCTTGGATCAGGCAGGTTTGAGAAGTTTTGCCCTTTCTAAAACTCAGGGAAATAAGGAAGGGATACTGGGCAGAGTGGACTTTGGTGGTGACATTTAGATTCTCTGAAAACATGGTAGCTTTTCTGACCAGTTGGAGAATAACAGAAGGGTCCTGCCATAGACTCAATAATCAGTAGAGTGCTGCTCTATCCAAGAAATATTATTTGGAAATATAGTTCATGCTCAATTCTGGCACCTTAATATTGAAATATGATTAGACAATTTCTCAGCAGAACCTCTTTTAGGTCATAAGAGGTTGATAACTGAATCCTGAGAAATACTTAAATATCATTCACCGGATTCTGTGCAAAAGAGTACTATCTGCCCTTGCCAATCACTAATCAACATCTAAACCTGTCTTAAATTGAATCCAATGTCCATAATATATTTCTTAAAATGAAAACCTTTTTCTATATTATTAAATATTTTTCATAAATAAATCATTTTTAGAATAAGATTTTTAATACCTAAATAGAATTCTGATATTATTTAACATTTGGGTTGTTTTAAATATTTTATGTATATTCATGATACTGTGATTGACATCTGTATATATGATCTCACTATTTACTTCTTCCTCATTCTCCAATCTAATCAACTCCTAACTAGTTTTAATTGTTTCTCAGAAAAGAGTTGTGAATCTATACCCTCACCTCTCTTCTGATGCTACCACCCCAGGTTAGAGACATATTACAATGCCTATGCTGTTTCCAGATGTGGTCACTCTAAAAGACTTATTTGTTTCTCTGCTTAAAATTAATTGATGGGGCTGGATGTATACCCCCTTAGTAAAGTGCTTGCCTAACCTGTATAAGGCCTTGGATTTGAACCCCAGGATCATACAAATAAATATATAAATAAATAGTATTAATAGATGATTTTCCATTGCCCATAAAAGGAAGTCCACTATTCTTGGTATAGGACTCCAATGAGATTGCTTTAATCTAATTTTGGAGGCTTATCTTTAGTTGCTTCTATATACTTTTAACTCCATTTGTCCTTTTTAGTTCCCAATAGCCTGATCATGCTTCCACATCTCACTCTTATTGGTTCTGCTTTGAGGTAATCTTTACCTTACCACATGAAGAATACCATATTCTTAGAAGTTTAGCAGAGAGCTCTTCCTAGGTAGAACCATTCACCTTGCCTTCAAATACATATTATTTGAAGAAACTTCAATCATGATATTAGCAAGTATTAATTATTTATAATTCCTTCTCCCCTAGATTGTGAATCCTTTAAAGCCAGAGTCACTTTCACTCCAACACACCTAATTTGTTACATACCTTATATAAGGTGCTTATAAAACATCTTTTGGCCAGATGGATAATGTCAGTAATAATATAGTTACATTAATAATGATAACTAATATTTTATGAATATATCCTGGGTACCAAGCATTATGTCAAGCACTGACTTAGAATTTACTGGTGATAAAAACAAAACTTAGTGAATGTAAGTAAATCAACCAAAATTACACAGGTGGTCATAGGACAGCTGAATTCAACTTAAATGGCTGGACTAAATGTTTTTGCTGTGATAACAAAACAAACATTTAGTACCATTCATTTATTTCAACTAAAGTTATAAGAAAGTATCCAAACCAGATATTTAAGCAATTGAGATAGACTTATTTTCCCCATAATTATGCCATATCACTTGTTTTCACTACTCTTAACACATTATAAAACTTTCATCAATTCCCAGTCAAAAAGTCACTTGTCAGATCTGGTCTTTTTCTATACTAATAGGTATAACTTTACTTATCAAAATAAAAGCAGAGAAAGGCAAAACAAGTTATAAAATAAGTTGTGTTAGTAAGAAAGAAAATAGACATTTACTGATCCAAGAGATAATAGGTTTAACTAATAAATAGTCACACACTATGCATTTAAGCAACTATGCATTTTTTTCCTCCAGAAAAGTCTTTTTCATGTGGAATTTTTATAAAAGTAAAATTTAATTTAAAATTTTGGAATATCTGACAGTCATTAGTTGTATTAAGTATGAAAGTAAAACAAGTAAGACTCCAAACAAGTCAATTTATAATCAGGCACAGCTACAATCTTGATTTTTTAAAATTAAAGTTATTAAACATGATGCATCATCAGCATTTTTCAAGTGCATCCTAACAAATCTTACTGAGCACTCATTCTTCACAGTATTTAAAGCATTGTCACAATCTTTGCTCTTACTAAAGGAGAAATAAAAAGGACTGCAGGAAGGGAGCGGGGGTTAGCGGGGATGGGAGTCGGAAAGACAGTAGAATGAGTTGGACATAACTTTCCTATGTTCCTATATGAATACATGATCAGTGTAACTCCACATCATAAAGAAGAATGGGAAATTAGACTCCATGTTAGCATGATATGTTAAAATACACTCTATTGTCAGTATAACTAAAAAGAATACAAAATTTAAAAAAGGATTACAGGAGGCAGCCAGTGCCTGTGAGTGGCTGAAAAGGAGATGGGCTACGTGGCCTTCTGTCCTTACATACTGACTTAACAGGGTTAGTGTCTTCTCAGGACTTGTGCATCTCTCACACATAGGTCCCGTCTTCCTTCTTTATGTGGCTGTTGCTCCAAACTATAATCTCAGATACAGGTAAACATATATATTTTTATTTTGTATATGATGTATTATGTTATATATAGTGTTTGTTACAGATACAAAGACTTACAGACAGATCTAAATAAGTGTTAGCATCATTACTGTCACCATGACATACTTAGTTTCTTTTCTTTAAGCTCAAAGTATTAAATGATTAGTTCAGATAATAAGAAAATAACTATTCCAGTTGAATGTCTTTGTTGTGTTTTTCACCTCTTATTCAGTCTTAGAAATTATTTGTGTTTTAGATCAATAACAAACACAGTTACATTTCTTCTCGTGTTTTAACTGACTAGTATTTGGATAGTTTTCTTTT
The DNA here is from genome assembly GCF_021218885.2 of Marmota monax. Lineage (NCBI taxonomy): Eukaryota > Metazoa > Chordata > Mammalia > Rodentia > Sciuridae > Marmota > Marmota monax. The sequence goes on from NW_026693245.1 coordinate 12,186,082, forward strand.
TAATACTCTGCTTTACAGATTGACAAAATTCTATTGTAATAAACTCAGTTTTTTAATAGAGCCATGAGTTTTCAGGGTTAAAAAATATGAAGTGGAACAGAAACTTAATGCATACTCTTTTCCTGACTGAAACTACTTTTGTGGTGTTTTATGCTCCTCATGGCATTGTGTGTCGCCCTCTACAGTAGAGGAAAAGCAATTGCACTAATTGTATTGCCTGGGTATAAGAACTTGTATTTCTCCAAAGTCCCAAGTCCAAAGCCTTAGGCTACCCATTTTTCTGCCTCTAGGATAATCAGTGAATATAATTAAAATAACTCTAACCATAAACACATATCCAATGAGAAATTGGGACAATATTTTTTCTAATTTTCAAGTCCATGTACAAAAAACAAATGCTACATCTATTACTCAGAAATTAATATTTTTTAATATTTCTTTTACTTTCCTGAAAAACATAATTCTAAGAGTCTGATAAGTTATTTTATTTTATAAGGATGTAAGAAGGGGAAATGGAACCATATATTTATTTTCAGAGCGCCACCAAGTAGATTTTTGACTCACTAGATTTCAGTCTTCACATCTTCCAAAGAAAGAAATTTAAATAGCTTTTCTCTGAGTTACATTCCTGCATGAAAATATCCAAATTAAAGATGATTAAATACAGAGGATTAAAATATGGAAATTCAGAAACATACTGAAAGTAATACTGTGAAGACATGACAAGGTTTTATGAGATAGTTGCAGAATTCTTTTCTTACTGTCATTTAAAAATGAAATGCTTTCTGCTGGGCATAGTGGCTAATGTCGGCAATTCCAGTGACTCTGAAGGCTGAGGCAGGAAGATCTAAAGTTCAAAACCAGACTCAGCAATTTTGCACCCTGTCTTAAATTTATTAAAAAAAAAAAAAAAAGTAAAAAGGACTGGGGCTATAGCTTAGTGGTAAAGTACTAAAATGCCCGTAGGTTCAGTCCCCAGTTCCACCCTCCAAAACAAAACCCCAAACAAATGATCAAAAGGACGGACCTCGTGCCACTTAACAAGACCTTACTCCAAAAACAGTGTGTCCTCATCCCCATATAGGCATGGCTGGGGCATCTCTGACTCTCTGCTGCCCTCTCATGTTTCAACAGTCTTTATCTCTGGCAGGTACTGCCTGCTGAAGACCAATGCAGGTGAGGCTTTCTCTAAGTAACTGAGGGATTACTGCAAAGGTCCAGTCATTACTGTGCAAAAGTAAAGTCATTAATGAAATATGCCAGAAAAGCCAATGAACTTTAATTGGCCTCTGCTACTTCCACTCTTCTGTTTTTGAATTACCTTAAAGAACAAAAAGCATCAAACATGGGGCAGGATTGTAGAAAGAAATGCTTATAGTACCCACCACCTGGTGAACTTTCTAAAACTTTCTCTTGAACTCTTGCAACCACCCTGAGAACTAAGTACATACAACTCCATTGTTCAAACTGTAAAATAAAGTGAAAGAGAGAGACAGGTTTCACATCAGGATTTGAATGCCACACATCAGCTTTTTGTTATATCACACTAAAGAATAAAATAGCTCTTGGGCTGGGGTTGTGGCTCAGTGGTAGAGTGCTTGCCTAGCATGTGTGAGGCACTGGGTTCAATTCTCAGCACTGCATATAAATAAACAAATAAAATAAAGATCCATCAACAACTAATAAAATTTTTTTAAAACAGATCTTCAGTAGTAAATCTTTTGTTTTTTAAATACTATTTTAGAAGCCCTATTTTAAAGAATTATTAGGTCACTTTAGATCTATGTAATTACCTCTCATAAGTAAAAATAAAAACTGGCAGGTATCTGACATGTTTTAACTCTAATGGTATGAAGTACAACTTCTCTGTGTTTAATATTTATCAAAGTAACAACAACAACAACAACAAAAACCTGACCCTGGCATGATGGCACACACCTGAAATCCCAGTGATTTGAAAAGATGAGGCAGGTGGATCACAAGTTGGAGTCCAACCTCAGCAATTTAGTGGGGCCCTAAGCAACTTAGCAAGATCTTGTCTCAAATTAAAAAAAATAAAAATAAAAAGGACTGGGGATGACATTCAGTGGTGAAGTGCTCCTGGGTTCAATCCCCAGTACCAATAAATAATCAAACTTGAAGTGGGTAAAAAGGTATTATATGTTCTATGGGACTAATTTTCAGGAAATATTATATGACATAGAAGTTCTTAATTATTTTTTACAGTTAAAGAATTGGTTTATGGAAGAGTTATAGTGAATTATTTTTTCCTTCAAAAAAAACTAGCTCTCAAAAGTAAGTTTTTAGACTCTGAAGAATAATCTTATCATCTCAATAAAAAATGCACTAACATCTATGACAGTGATGAGGGGAAAGGACACAAAATTAGGACAATAGGAGGTATCATTTGGACAGGTCCAAAGCAAGTGTGTCCCTGTGGGCCATTTTGGGGGATCCACACACATTACTCTTACGATTCTGCATCCTTGTCTTTCTCTCACTCTTCCCTTTTCTTTTTAATTTCTGTCCTGTTCCTTTCACTGTCCCTCATGATGGACCGAAAGTGTATGGGCACCTCAAATTCACATTGACATCCTAATCCCCAACATGGTAATAGTTGAAGGTAGGGCTTTTGGGGAGATAATCAGGTCATGAGCGTGGAATTAGCACCCTTTTAAAGGAACCTACCAGCTTGCCCCCTTTCGACCCTGTGAGGATATAATAAGAAAGACAGGTCTGCAACCTGTCCTTCCCTAGAACTCAAACACATTGACAAGTTGATCTCAGCCTCTAACACCATAAGAAATAAATTTATGTAGTTTATAAATTTATGAGGATAATCTCTGGTACTTTTTATAGAGTCTGAACTGATACCCCTAGTTCTATGTACAGAGTAGGTCAGAGAAACCAAAACAACAAAACAAAATTTGCCAAGATGTATTGAGTGCTGACACTGTTGGGCACCATGCTACGTAAAAGCAAACACATTAATTCATGGCACCTACCAACGGTGATCTTACTGCATAAAGTGGGATCACTATTTTATAGATGGAGAAACCAAGGCAGAGAAAGGTATGCAACCTGCTCAGGGCCATACAGCTGTCATGATAGAGAACAATTTGAGTTCTGGACAGGCAGCTCACAATTTTAATCACATCTCTGTAGATCTATGAAGGACTCCTGCAGGGCAGCCTTGAACTTGTTCAATATAGCCCTTTGGGCTAGTGAAGAAATGAATTTAGACAACCCTGTTCCTCCAGATTTGCAGCAAAATTTCAAAGATGGCTGCCTTGATCTGTTAGGTTGCCTTGCTGACTTAAAAAAAAATAAAAAACCACTTTTCTCATCTCCTCAGTACTACTACAGAGATATAGTGAGCTTCTAACAGGAGGGAATAAGCCTGGAGGGAAGAAACACATAAGTACTACCTTTTCTTATCTGAAGTCTAACTAGTGTCAAAGACTCAACCACCATTACTATTATTGTTTAGGTTTTAAGGACTCACTTTTTCAGAATGGGATGACAGACAGGAACTTTTCACTGCTCTTGCCATCATCCCCTCACACTCCAGACCCTCTTCCCACCTTGGTTTGCAATATTTGGACAAGAAAAAAGACTTCCTTTCACTAGCCAGGCAATTTCCTGTTGGGCTTTGTGAGGAGCCCAGCTGCCAAGCAGTTAATGACAGCTAATTGCTCTCCCTTCCTACATGGGAAGTTTCTGTAGTCCTCAGGTCAGGAGTTATTGGGTACAAATGAGGTCCAATTAGCCTTAATTGCCCAATTCCAGTGTCTCTTAGTTCCCTCTCCAGGGCTTCATTCAATATTATGTAAAAGTTTCTGGGAGCTTCTGTGGGGTTTCTCACCTATGTGTAAGATCATGTCTGTGGTCTCTGAGTGCAGCTGGTCATCTGCCAAGGTGGCTGGCAGCTGCTCTGACCACTGAACACCCAAACATCTTGTGCAGGACACAAAGGAGTTCTAAAGCTGTTCTTCTGGGAAGATGCTGCCCCATCTGTGAGGCAAGCTCATATGCAACCTCAAACTAAAACAAAACAAACAAACAAATGCCAAGAGACCAAAATAGCACACAATGTACTCAAACCAAAATGTCAGTCTTGCTTATTGCAAAAGTGGGTGGGGGGAAGGTAGCTCCTGTTCACAGGGGTACCTGTATTCCTGGAGTAGGGCTGGAGACCAGGTTCAATGTGTTTTTTGTTCCTAAAATAACTTATTCTGGTATTTAGAAATCCTTTACTGTTGATCTCTTGGTCAATGTCAAGAAAAAAATTGGTAAACCATATATATACTATGAAATGAATATATATACTATGAAATGACAATGGAAAGTCATTACCAACAAGATTTGTAAAGTGAAACACGGAAAAAAGAACAAAAAATGTAATAGTCATTGAAATACAAGTGCTATTTGGTAGACTTTCAGATAAGAAGATAACATTAACTACTGTTTCAGAATCAACTCTGATGTGGTGACTACAAAGGCAACCAGTTGACTGGACATGACAAAGTTAAATTTCGAGCAATGTGTATTCACTAAAAATTTAATAAGAAGCTCCTTATTAAGGGTTGGGGTTCTAAGAAGACACTTGAATCAAGATGAAGTATTGGTCTAGTTTGGAGAGTATGTTAATTTTCTTTTGGTAATAATTTTAGAAATCATAGGTTTTCTTTTCCAGGCAATTATTTCAATGAATCAATTGGGGTTTTGAGAAATGATTAAATGAGGTTCAATTTGGTTTCAGGTTCAGCAAAATGAGATCATTCATTCTGTTTTTGGTTCAGTTCAGGTCAAGTCTCCTGGTTAAATCAGACCAATAGGCATTGGGATAATATATTTTTATGCCTTTTCTTTCCCTCATCCTTTCTTCTACTTTTCTTTCCCAAACATTTGTGGACCTGAGAAACTAATGTGACTCCATTTTTAAAAAATAAATAAATAATAGCAGCTTCTACCTCAAGGCCTGTCCTAAGGAAGGGGGCCTGACCCTTGTCCTTGGAAAAACCCACAGAGCACTCCTAAGCACATACCCACCCGGCTGAGTTGTTTGTCTGTAAATAACAGGAGAGGTCTGAGGCGCCAGGTGTCCCTGACTCAGTTGGGCTAGGTGAGGACCCATGGCAACCCCCTAGAAACCACCAATCAGCATAAGACAGGGAAAATACCTGGAATGCCAGATGACCCCCCAGTAGTTTATGGTGGTTGATAACATGTTGGGAAACCATGTAGTTTAGCACGTACACCCCTCGTGGCCTAAACCAATCAGTTCAAAGGAATCCCCCTCTTGTACTAGCCAATCACCCCTACCCAACTTGTTCCCACTGGTGAATGTGCTAATCAATGCTAAGAGTTGTTGTTTTTGATTTTCCCGCGATATGGAATGATTTGCTGTGTGATGTTGTGACGCATAGAGTATCTCCCCAAAACCTATAAAATCTCACTGAACAAAGGACCGGGACTCACTCCCTGGGATGGCTGCGTCGGGATTGGTTGTGAATCCAGGTTCCAGCTTGCAATAAAGACTCTTATGTGCTTGCATCAGATTCAGCTCCTGGAGGTCTACTGGGGTCCCACGAATCTGGCATAACAGACCCTTTTCTCATCACACTGAACTTTTCTGTATTGTGTAATAACATGTTCTCTCCCCTCACAAGTTGTATTTATACTCAGCAACCTGAGTTCCCATAAGAACTACTGGAATAGTAATATGTTCCTTCCAGCACAAAACACATATTTCTCTTATTTATACTTTTACTTTCATTAAACTAAACTACCATATATGAAGATGAAGCAGATAACCAAGCCTGGAACAAAAATGGCAGATATTCTGAGGGTAACTCTGTCTCCCGCAACACAAATGCCTAGAACAAAGCTGAACTGAGTTCCAATATAAAGTCAAGTGGTTAAGAATGGGGCACATTAGAACAGGTTTTCCAAGGAACAGCTTAAATGGAAAAATTGTAAGATCAATGATAGTGAGGATAGCATAAAGAAGAAGACAAAACTTATTTCTTTGACATTTTAGAATTGGAGTATAGAATCAGCATTAATGTGATGCGGACTATTGAAAGATACAGATTCTTCCTGGACACAAGGAGAATAAGTCCGCAGATCTCTCTTACCTGTTATGGTGGCTTTGTTGATGGATGGTTGGTTGCACATTGGTGATCTTCTGACAAAGAAAGAAAAATACAAAGCAGTAAGTACGTGGTCCTTGTTGATTTGAGTACGTGCTGAGTCATTTTAGATACGAAATTTTAATTTTAAGGATTATTTTTAAGTTAGGAGATGCAAGATTTCCTTCAGTCAATTCTTGGGGACTCTTTTACTATATCTCAGATCACACGTATCAAATTTTTTAAAAAGTTAAGTCTCATGGTGATAGACATTGGGGAAGATTATGATGTTCATGTCACAGGAACATGATAAAAGTGGAAATTCTTATTAATTGACTATATTCAATTAAGCTAGGGCTTACAGAGCTAACACAGACTTTCTGAATTTAGAAAAGTAGTCAAATTATCACTGTTTTCCTTAAAACCGTGCTAAGAATCTTTGATTTTGACATAAAGCCTCATAATTGCTCATACATTATCAGAAGTGCATGGTTCTTTCTAAAGTATCTTAGAGAAGGTATTTAAAATTTTTTCCTACTTTCTTACATTGAGAAACATTTCTGATACATGTGTTAGAGAGGTATATTGACAAGTTGTATAAACATATGCTATAGAGATTTTAGAAATATTGTAAACCTAAGGTATTAAATAGATTCCATCTAGTATTCTTTCCTATTTTTTAACAGATGTTTGCCAGGTTCCACAAGATGATTATAAACACCCTGAGGTAAAAAAAAACAAAAAAACAAACAAACAAAAATATATATATGTATGTGTGTAATATATAATGATTAACTCATATTCCCTTCAAAGCCCAGCACACAACCTCACAACCTCAACACACAACCTCAACAATTTTACAGATATCCCTAAATGTATCTATTTTTAAAGTGTTTTTAAAGATGGCAACAAGTTAAAAGCTATCAATTATATATACCAACAAATTAAAAGCTATCAATGTATCTGGTATTAAATCAGTGCTCAATAAATTATGTTGAAAACAATATCATTTATGGATTGTCCAAAGTTTTTTGGAATATAACTTTATAAAATCGTTACTTATAATTGATAGCTTTTAACTTGTTGCCATCTTTAAAAACACTTTAAAAATAGATACATTGACACTTATAGGAGCTTACACCGAGCACGGAGCGGCCGAGTTCCGGCTCCCGGAACTTCCCTGGACCGGGGCTAGGAGCCCGCGGAAACTGTGTCTCGGTCCGGGTCCTGCTGAGGGCAGGTCAGGACTCACCCATTGCTTGGGTTGCCTGGCAAGGGGAACGAAATGCTGCCATTCGCATAGGATACCAACATGGCAGAGATCTGATGTCAGCAGAAAGCGGTGGAGGAGAGATCTTCATCAATACCAGCGGTGACATAAGCAGTTGGTCTCCTGGTAAGGGGGGTGAGGCTCAGTCACCCGAGTCTCCTCAATTCGTCCTCGAGCCAGAGGGAAGGAGCCGGGCCGCCGCCAGCCCCCGGAGCAGGCCCAGCGGCTCGCCAGCGTGGTGACCGCGTGACCCCAATTGGAGAGGGGGCGGAGCGGAGCCGCCACCCACACCCGCCAGGTGGGCAGACCCACGACCCAGTAGTACATGGGCGTGGTAGGAGGGGCAGGGCAGAGCCGCCCTTCGCGCTTGCAAGGTAAACAGACCTGTGACAGCCTGGCGGGTCAGGCCCAGTGGCCTGCCAGTGTGGTACACACGTCACCCCAACTCGAGTAGGGGCAGAGCAGATCCTTATCCCACGCCCGGATCAGGCCCTGCCGGTGTGGTGGTCACGTGACCCCAATTGGAGTGGGGGTGGAGCGGAACCGCCACCCGTGCCCGCAGGGTGAGCAGACCAGTGATCAACCTGCAGATCAGGCCCAGGGGTCCACAGGCGTGGTAGGAGGGGCAGGGCAGATCCGCCGCCCGCGCCTTCAAGGTAGGCAGACCTACAACAGACCGGCGGATCAGGCCCAGGAGCCTGCCGGCGGGGTACAAACACCACCCTAATTGGAGTAGTGACAGAGCAGAGTCGCCTCCCTTGCCAGGAACAGACCCAGCATCCTGCAGGCGGGGTAGTCACGACACCCCAATTGGAGGAGGGGCAAAGCAGAGCCGCCACCCGTGCCCGAAAGGTGGGCAGATCTGCGACCGACCAGCGGGACAGGCCCAGTGGCCTGCTGGTACGACAGACACGTCACCCCAATTGGAGTAGGGGCAGAACAGAGCCGCCACCAGCTCCCAGAACAGGCCCAGTGACCTGCCGGCGTGGTAGCCACGACACCCCAATTGGAATAAGGAGAGAGCAGAGCCGCCGCCCGCACCTGCAGGAAAGATACGCAAGCAGTATGAAAAGACAAGGAAAGAAAGGACCACAAGCAATGCAGGTCAACGCAACTTTAGAAGAGGTAACAGCTGCAGCAGATGGAATGTCAGATAAAGAATTCAGGATATACATGCTTCAGATGATCTGGAGTATCAAGGAAGACATTAAACAGCAAAATCAGACAATGAAAGATCACTTCGACAACGAATTACGCAAACAAATCCAGGAAGCAAAGGATCAACTATACAGGGAGATAGAGGTTATAAAAAACAAGCAATCAGAAATCCTAGAAATGCAGGAAGCAATAAACCAACTTAAAAACTCAATGGAGAATACTACCAACAGAGTAGAACACTTAGAAGATAGAACATCAGACAATGAAGACAAAGTATTTCAACTGGAAAAGAACATAGACAGCTCAGCAAGACTGTTAAGAAACCATGAGCAGAACATCCAAGAAATATGGGATAACATTAAGAGACCAAACTTAAGAGTCATTGGGATACAGGAAGGTACAGAGCTCCAAACCAAAGGAATGAGCAGTCTATTCAATGAAATAATACAAGAAAACTTCCCAGACTTGAAGAATGAGACAGAATCCCAAATCCTAGAAGCCTACAGGACGCCGAATGTGCAAAATCATAAGAGATCCACACCTAGACACATTATAATGAAGATGCCCAACATACAGAATAAGGAGAGAATTTTAAAAGCTACAAGAGAAAGGAAGCAGATTACATTTAGGGGCAAGCCAATCAGGATAACAGCTGATCTTTCAACACAGACTCTGAAAGCTAGAAGATCCTGGAATAACATATTTCAAACACTGAAAGATAATGGGTTCCAACCAAGAATTGTGTATCCAGCGAAATTAAGCTTCAGGATGGAGAATGAAATTAAAACCTTCCACGATAAACAAAAGTTTAAAGAATTCGCAGCTAGAAAACCATCTCTTCAAAACATCCTAGCCAAAGTATTACAGGAAGAGGAAATGGAAAATAACAATGAAAACCAACAGTGGGAGGTAGGACAGTAAAGGGGGGGGGAAACAATCAAAGAGGAAAACAAACCATGTTTAGTAACAGAAATAAACAAATATGGCTGGAACAACAACCCATATCTCAATAATAACCCTAAATGTTAATGGCTTAAACTCACCAATTAAGAGACACAGGCTAGTAGAATGGATCACAAAACAAGACCCAACAATATGCTGCCTACAGGAGACGCATTTGATAGGAAAAGACATACATAAGCTGAAGGTGAAAGGTTGGGAAAAATCATATCACTCATATGGACTTCGGAAACAAGCAGGCGTGTCCATACTCATATCAAATAAAATAGATTTCAAGCCAAAGTTAATCAAAAGAGATAAAGAGGGACACTACATACTGCTTAAGGGAACCATACACCAACAAGACATAACAATCATAAATATTTATGCCCCAAACAATGGTGCAGCTATGTTTGTCAAACAAACTCTTCTCAAGTTCAAGAGTCTAATAGACCACCACACCATAATCATGGGAGACTTCAACACACCTCTCTCGCCACTGGACAGATCTTCCAAACAAAAGTTGAATAAGGAAACTATAGAACTCAATAACACTATTAATAACCTAGACCTAATTGACATATATAGAGTATACCACCCAACATCAAGCAGTTACACTTTTTTCTCAGCAGCACATGGATCCTTCTCAAAAATAGATCATATATTATGTCACAGGGCAACTCTTAGACAATATAAAGGAGTAGAGATATTACCATGCATCTTATCTGATCATAATGGAATGAAACTGAAAATCAACGATAAAAGAAGGAAGGAAAAAGCATACATCAATTGGAGAATGAACAATAGGTTACTGAATGATCAATGGGTTATAGAAGACATCAAGGAGGAAATTAAAAAATTCTTAGAGATAAATGAAAACACAGACACAACATATCGGAATCTATGGGACACATTGAAAGCAGTTCTAAGAGGAAAATTCATTGCTTGGAGTTCATTCCTTAAAAAAAGAAAAAACCAACAAATAAATGATCTCATACTTCATCTCAAAATCCTTGAAAAAGAAGAGCAAAACAACAGCAAAAGAAGTAGAAGGCAAGAAATAATTAAAATCAGAGCTGAAATTAATGAAATCGAAACAAAAGAAACAATTGAAAAAATTGACAAAACTAAAAGTTGGTTCTTTGAAAAAATAAACAAAATCGACAGACCCTTAGCGATGCTAGTGAAGAGAAGAAGAGAGAGAACTCAAATTACTAGCATACGGGATGAAAAAGGCAATATCACAACAGACACTTCAGAAATACAGAAGATAATCAAAAACTATTTTGAATCCTTATACTCCAATAAATTAGAAGATAGTGAAGGCATAGATAAATTTCTTAAGTCATATGATCTGCCCAGATTGAGTCAGGAGGATATAGAAAACCTAAACAGACCAATATCAATTGAGGAGATAGAAGAAACCATAAAAAGACTACCAACTAAGAAAAGCCCAGGTCCCGATGGGTATACAGCAGAATTTTACAAAACCTTTAAAGAAGAACTAATACCAATACTTTTCAAGCTACTTCAGGAAATAGAAAAGGAGGGAGAACTTCCAAATTCATTCTATGAGGCCAACATCACCCTGATACCTAAACCAGACAAAGACACTTCAAAGAAAGAAAACTACAGACCAATATCTCTAATGAACCTAGATGCAAAAATCCTCAATAAAATTCTGGCGAATCGGATACAAAAACATATAAAAAAAATTGTACACCATGATCAAGTAGGATTCATCCCTGGGATGCAAGGCTGGTTCAATATACGGAAATCAATAAATGTTATTCACCACATCAATAGACTTAAAAATAAGAACCATATGATCATCTCGATAGATGCGGAAAAAGCATTTGACAAAGTACAGCATCCCTTTATGTTCAAAACTCTAGAAAAACTAGGGATAACAGGAACATACCTCAATATTGTAAAAGCAATCTATGCTAAGCCTCAGGCTAGCATTATTCTGAATGGAGAAAAACTGAAGGCATTCCCTCTAAAATCTGGAACAAGACAGGGATGCCCTCTCTCTCCACTTCTCTTCAACATAGTTCTCGAAACACTGGCCAGAGCAATTAGACAGACGAAAGAAATTAAAGGCATAAAAATAGGAAAAGAAGAAATTAAATTATCACTATTTGCAGATGATATGATTCTATATCTAGCAGACCCAAAAGGCTCTACAAAGAAACTATTAGAGCTAATAAATGAATTCAGCAAAGTGGCAGGATTTAAAATCAACACGCATAAATCAAAGGCATTCCTGTATATCAGCGACAAATCCTCTGAAATGGAAATGAGGACAACCACTCCATTCAAAATATCTTCAAAAAAAATAAAATACTTGGGAATCAACCTAACAAAAGAGGTGAAAGACTTATACAATGAAAACTACAGAACCCTAAAGAGAGAAATAGAAGAAGATCTTAGAAGATGGAAAAATATACCCTGTTCATGGATAGGCAGAACTAACATCATCAAAATGGCGATATTACCAAAAGTTCTCTATAGGTTTAATGCAATGCCAATCAAAATCCCAATGGCATTTCTTGTAGAAATAGAGAAAGCAATCATGAAATTCATATGGAAAAATAAAAGACCCAGAATAGCAAAAACAATGCTAAGCAAGAAGTGTGAATCAGGCGGTATAGCGATACCAGACTTCAAACTATACTACAGAGCAATAGTAACAAAAACAGCATGGTACTGGTACCAAAACAGGCGTGTGGACCAATGGTACAGAATAGAGGACACAGAAACCAATCCACAAAACTACAACTATCTTATATTTGATAAAGGGGCTAAAAGCATGCAATGGAGGAAGGATAGCATCTTCAACAAATGGTGCTGGGAAAACTGGAAATCCATATGCAACAAAATGAAACTGAATCCCTTTCTCTCGCCATGCACAAAAGTGAATTCAAAATGGATCAAGGAACTTGATATCAAATCAGAGACGCGCCGTCTGATAGAAGAAAAAGTTGGCTACGATCTACAGTCGGTGGGGTCGGGCTCCAAATTCCTCAATAGGACACCCATAGCACAAAAGTTAATAACTAGAATCAACAAATGGGACTTACTCAAACTAAGAAGTTTTTTCTCAGCAAAAGAAACAATAAGAGAGGTAAATAGGGAGCCTACATCCTGGGAACAAATCTTTACTCCTCACACTTCAGATAGAGCCCTAATATCCAGAGTATACAAAGAACTCAAAAAATTAGACAATAAGAGAACAAACAACCCAATCAACAAATGGGCCAAGGACCTGAACAGACACTTCACAGAGGAGGACATACAGTCAATCAACAAGTACATGAAAAAATGCTCAACATCTCTAGCTGTCAGAGAAATGCAAATCAAAACCACCCTAAGATACCATCTCACTCCAGTAAGATTGGCAGCCATTAGGAAGTCAAACAACAAGAAGTGCTGGCGAGGATGTGGGGAAAAGGGTACACTTGTACATTGCTGGTGGGACTGCAGATTGGTGCAGCCAATTTGGAAAGCAGTATGGAGATTTCTTGGAAAGCTGGGAATGGAGCCACCATTTGACCCAGCTATTCCCCTTCTTGGTCTATTCCCTAAAGACCTAAAAAGAGCATGCTACAGGGACACTGCTACATCGATGTTCATAGCAGCACAGTTCACAATAGCAAGACTGTGGAACCAACCTAGATGCCCTTCAATAGACGAATGGATAAAAAAAATGTGGCATTTATACACAATGGAGTATTACTCTGCATTAAAAAATGACAAAATCATAGAATTTACAGGGAAATGGATGGCATTAGAGCAGATTATGCTAAGTGAAGCTAGCCAATCCCTAAAAAACAAATGCCAAATGTCTTCTTTGATATAAGGAAAGTAACTAAGAACAGAGTAGGGACGAAGAACAGGAGAAGAAGATTAACATTTAACAGGGATGAGAGGTGGGAGGGAAAGGGAGAGAGAAGGTAAATTGCACGGTAATGGAAGGAGACCCTCAGGGTTATACAGTGGAGGGGGTAGAGAGAGAGGAGGGGAGGGGAGGGGAGAGGTGGGGAGGGGGGAGGGTGGATGATGGGAAAGGCAGCGGAGCACAACAGACACTAGTATGGCAATTTGTAAATCAATGGATGTGTAACTGATGTGAATCTGCAATCTGTGTATGGGGTGAACGTGGGAGTTCATAACCCACTAGAATCAAAGTGTGGAATATGATATGTCAAGAAATTTGTAATGTTTTGAACAACCCACAATAAAAAATTAAAAAAAAAAAAAAAAAAAAATAGATACATTAAGGGATATCTGTAAAATAGTTGGGGCTGTGTGTGTGTGTGTGTGTGTGTGTGTGTATTTCATCTAGTGGCTACACTTAATAAGCACTTAGTGTCTGTCACACGCTATACTAAGTGAGCACTTTAAATGAATTATCTCACTTAACCCTGACAAAAAGCCTCAAGGCTGGTAGAATCATTGTTCTCATTTTACCAGTGAGAAAAACAAATCTTTGGGAAGTTGAAAATCTGTTCCAAACCAGCAGAGATTTGAGGTAATGTGACTCTAGGGCTGTACTCTACTCTACTCTTTGTCTTAGCTTGGGATGCTTTTGTGGAAGCCGAATGGATAACCACACAGATGTGCAGTTGGCAGCAGACTCTCTAATGCTGAAGATGACGACTATCCTAGCAGGTCTGGGGGGATGCTTACAGAAAGCACTTTGGTATTTTGTAAATTCTCACTCGTTCTATTCAGCGTCTGGCTCTGGGTCATTGCTCTTAAGTTTATTGGTGTCAGCTTGGGATTGAATTTTTGTGTTTGATTGAAAATACACCATGATTCACTTCTGACTTATTTTAGTTTTTTTAAATTATGAAAAATAAAAGTCGGGGCTGGGATATAGCTCAGTGGTAGAACACTTGCTTAGCATGTGTAAGGCTCTGGGTTGATCCCCAGCACCAAAGAAGTGAGAGAAAGAGAAGAAATTAAAAATATAAATTTGAACTTGATAAATGCTTCATTTAAAAAAGGTCAATGTTTTAAACTGCTGCTTTGAAATAGCTCTGTTTTCTATACTAGTAGTTACCTTCTTGCTGAGAGTTTATTATTCAGATGAGTTTGGGGATATTCAGGATGATATAGTTATAGACTAGAGTTTATTCAAATGACTTCAATATTGATGTCTGAGAATGTTTTTTAGTCCTTGCTCTGTGAAAATTTTGAAAACATTGACTTTTTGTCTGGGAAAATACAAATAAACATTTATCCTTTTCTATAGTTTTGGAAAACCAAATGGTTAACTTGCTACTAATTCTCATTTTATCAATCCTACCACTGACACTTGGGAACTTGACATCTTGATAAGTAACAAGCAGAAAATATTAATCACTGAATTCATGGTAACTTGACAGATTATTTTTAAAAAGAATGAGCCACAATTTATTCTTGGAATAAAAAAAAGTCTAAAGGGCACAAAAGAGCAAGAAGATCACAAGAAACCATTAGTGGGCTAACACCAGAGCTCTTGGATGAGTTCTTCCTAGACACCTACCCTAAAGCAAATTTAAAAAAAAAAAAGTTCTTAGATGAGTTCTTCCTAGACTCCTTTCCTAAAGCAAATAAAAAGGTAGTCTGTGAAAGGCAGCACAGGTCTTCTTCAAATTCCAACAGTGAGCTTGGAAACATTCTAGTGGCACAGGGAGTGCAGGGCAATTGAATCCTGATTCTTTCAGAGTCATCATGCCATATACCAGTGACATCCTCTTTGCTAATACCAAGCACAACAGAGTCCAGCTGTGTTGAGATTGAATTCTACTATTCCGACACCCCAGGAAGCTGATTTGGTTTGAATTAATAAAGGAGGTACAAATCTGCATTGACCAAAAAGGAGACCATGCACTGGCTTTCACTTAGAGTCTACCAGATGATATTGTAATTCAATGTCTCCATGGGCATTGCATAGTTAGTCAAAGCAGGTGTAAGTTCAGGTGTTAGCTATGATTTTCTCACTCCCTCCTTTCCATTTTAATATATTATGTGCCTGTAAATCAGTTGAGAACCTCTGCCTTGTATAGAATGGGCCTGAGGACATTTCTTTGGAGATAGAAGGACCAGTGTGATACCTTCACACCTGTTTGATTAAGTGTCTGTTATATTAAATGCTTGCACTCAGGTGACCACATCCAAAGGAAATTTACAGGGCATTAGTTTCTTGTTTGCCTTTTAGAGACAAGACCTAGATTTCTTACTGAAATTTGAGACTGCAAGTTTAGTGGCAACCAATAATTTCATTTTTCCTTCAGAGCTAAGAAGTTCTAGAAGGTTATGTTTGTACCCATAACCTACTGACTAGCAAAGGCCTCAGGGCTATTGAGGTCAGCCTGATGTTTTACAACTGGCCATGTTGTATAGACAACACAACTGGAGATAAATGGTTTCTTCATGGCACACCCTCAGGCTTTAAATGCTGAACAGCCACTTTACACTTTCAGTCAACAAGCATTTGCAGAGATTTAGAAATGAGGTGTCCCCCAAACGTTCGTGTGTGAGAAAATGCAAATGAGGTGAAATGAGAGTTGTAACC
Source organism: Marmota monax (assembly GCF_021218885.2). Classification (NCBI taxonomy): domain Eukaryota; kingdom Metazoa; phylum Chordata; class Mammalia; order Rodentia; family Sciuridae; genus Marmota; species Marmota monax. Next base: position 12,202,148 of record NW_026693245.1, read on the forward strand.
TAATTAGTAATTTAAACCCCTGAAATGGATTAACTGGGTGGTAACTGAAGGCAGGTAGGATGTGGCTAGCGAAGACTGGTCACTGGGAGTGTGCCTTTGGGTTTATATTTTGTCTCTGGTAAATGGAGCTCTTTGGCTCTCTCTGCTTCCTGTTGGCCATGTTCTGAGCTGCTTTCTTCCTCCACACCCTTCTACCATGATGTTCTGCCTCATCTTGGGCCCAGTGGTCAGCCATCTGTGGACTGAGACCTCTAAAACCATCAGTGAGCCCCAAATAAGTTTCCCCTCTTCCATAGTTTGTGTCAGGTATTTTGGTCACAGCAATGAAAAATCTGACTAAAACAGAGGAATTATTTTGTGTTCTGATAGGCACTGGGAATGTGAACCAGCCACACCCCTGCTCTTGGGGAACTGACATTGCTGAGGATCAACCAGTTGATCAGGCAAGTAGGGCACAGGGAGAAATGTGCTTGAATAACAGGATGCAACCAGACGGAGTAGGAAAGACATGCCAGCCAGCTAGGGCTGGTCACTGTGTGTCTATATCTGGCAGTGTGAGGGACAGTGCCCCCAAAGCAATTATATTTAAGCTGTGATGAGAAGAATGAATCAGTTAGCCAAGTGGAAAAGAAGAAGGAGAAGGTAAATGTTCAAGCTGAGGGAAAGACAATCGGCCCAGGGTGCTAGGTTCCATCTCAATTATTTGTGTTGTGGCACTTTTGCTATTTTTTTTTTTTTTTTAGAAAAGCTTTCTCTATCACAGGAAGTACTTGCATAATAGCTTCTAGTGAATCAGGGAAATGCGGATTGTAGAGGTAAATTATGTTATTATGGAGTGGAAAAGTTCAGTTTTTTCATGTTCTTTAAGAAGTAGTAACTAGTATAAAATATTATAGACTCAGATATACCATAATCCCTAATAAATTTCTACTCACTGTCCTCTTAATATTGATTTGATTTTTTTGTTTTGCTTTGGAAAATTCTTCCAGGCTGATAATCTTAACACTTTATTATAAATAATACTTTAAAAAATAACAGATATTAGAATAATATTTTATCAGTTTCTCATTTAATTTTGCAAAATTTACTTCCTTCTTTTCGATTTTTTAGATTTATCAAGATCCTCCAATTTAAAAAAAAATTTGTAGTTGTAGGTAGACAGAAAATCTCTATTTTATTTGTTTTTTATTTTTATGTGGTGCTGAGGATCGAACCCAGTGCCTCATACATGCTAGGCAAGCACTCTATCACTGAGCTACAGCCCCAGCTCCAAAATCCCCCAATTTTAAATCATTTTCCATTTCAAGTTTCCCTCCCTCAAACACTTCTATTGTTATTACATCAATCTCAATTTTGTTAATTGCCTCATGAATGCTGCTGCTCAGAGAGTCAATCACAGCAGGAGAATCAAAGATCTTTGTTGAGATCTGGTGTTTTTCCAGTTAATTGTTGTCTTAGAATTAACAGTATGACTTTGAGATATCATTAAGGCGTGATGAGATTATTTGCCTGTGGCTAATTTATGAAATAAGCCAAAACTATAAAGTTACTTTGAGTATAAATAACTGGCCAGAAGACAAATCACGCCAGGTAATTTCTGACAGAATCACCATATTGATTTGTCATACTGTTTCATCCCTGATGTTAGAATCACCACCACTCTATATTTATAGTGAATTAGCAGGGTCTCATCTGATGTCTTGTTAATGTCCATGGTTAGATAGCATGGCAGTGACTCAGAGAAATTTAATATTTTGTCTTGAGTTCAATTCAAATTGAGATGACATTCTTTAAAAGCTCAGCAAAAAGAGGGAATAAAGAATAACTTACTTGCTAGGCGCTCGATCTTGCAAATTAGTTAATGCAGCAAAATTGTTTCGTACAGTTCGCAGGCTGGCTAAGACCTACAACAAAAAGAAATTCTTGAGATGTCTTAAACTGGGGTCATCTTAAATGCAATTAAGAATGGTTTGTTAAGAGGAAATCTGATAATGCTTAAAACTTAATTTCATATACCACTAAAGAATCTACTAGCACTTAGCAAACCTTGTATGCATCCATGTGAAATCCACAGAGATCACACTGTCAAAATTTTCCAGAAATCCCTTTTCATTATCTACAAATGTGGTCACAGCAGCAGCAGTCTCCATAGCATTCCTGTATTCCCAAGTCACTAACACAATATCCCAAGCAACATGTGTGTTGCATTTTATGCATATATGAAATAGCGTAATATAAAATACTAATGAAGCTTACTTTAAGGATAAAAATAAAAATTATTCCAAAATTCTTTTTAAGAATTTACCAAGAGGGTTGGGGTTGTGGCTCGGTGGTAGAGTGCTTGCCTAGAATGTATGAGGCACTGGTTTCGATCCTCAACACTATATAATAGTAAATAAATTAAATAAAGGCATTGTGTCCATCTACAACTAAAAAAAAGAAGAAGAAAGAAAGAAAGAAAGAAAAAAGAATTAACCAAGAGTTCCATATTGCAGTCAGTAAGCTAAGTAAATCTTAGATCGCTTTTCAGCTTTGCCATGTGTCTGTACCAGCTAGTGCACAGATGGTCTTTTCCTTGGTTAAGACTGTGAATGACAAGAAGTCCCCAAGAAAGTATTTCTCACATAAAATGCAACTGCTCTCTCTCTATCTATATCTATATCTCTATATCTATATCTATCTATCTATCTATCTATCTATCTATATATATATATATATAGAGAGAGAGAGAGAGAGAGAGATACATACATACATACACACACTTCCTGGAACACAGAAAATACTCAATAAAATGGCATCGTATGAATGAATACCTAGATGAAATGTATCTACACATATGACAAGGCAGGAAAACGATGCCACCACCTCTGATAGCCCCCTTTCCTAATTCCAGTCGGGACTAGAAGGTGGCCAAGGAATGGAAGTGAGCCTAGGAGAGAAAAGTTGCATGAATCTACTGCCTCTGGCTTTTTCCTAGAATGGGCTCCTTTCCTCAGGGTGGATCCTAAATTAGGTGGAATTATAGGTGTTCTGGATGTGAACCAGAATGCTAAATTTATCTAAAATGTGTCTTGGTAAGTACTAGGGTATTGCACAACAAACCAGGCTGCCTGAATCTGTTAAGTATTAAATGTGTGAACCTGAACAAGTTATGTAAGCCTCTCTATACCTCAGTTTCCTTAAATACAAACTGTAACTGATATTTACCTCACAGGATTGGAGTATGAATTATAAGAAATGACAGGTTAGGTGTCAAGAAAAAGCCCTCAGTTTGTGTGATTTCATTGGGGTAGCATTTCACTTGATTAATGATTTGGCACACATACAGGGACTTTATTTAGTGACTATGAGTGGTACTACAAGGGGCCCCCCAAATTCTAATTGCTCTAAGGGCTCCAGAATTGTCTCCAGAGTTGTTTTTTTTTTTTTTTCATCTGGCATGGATCTAGAGTCAGTTTATATTTTTTTCCAAGACAAAAACGTTTCAGACTTCAAAAAACAAAAAATTGACATTAATTAATTTGATCAATGGAAGTTTGTGCATTGGGACAGTGACCTACAGCATTTCCCCTGAAGGAATCTGTGGTGCTTCCTAAAGAGCCGACCATGATTAACTCAGTCACTGGAAAATCGTGGCTCATTACCACACATAAACAACCCACAGCTCTGAAAGGTCACACTGCCTATGACAGAATATTCAAATAGCTAACTGCTGACATCAGACTACGATGTCTTTCAACAGGCATGGAATCTTGACTGATGCAGAAATAAATTGGATAAATGATCCACTGTCATTAAATCATGCAGACTTAATTTATATTTTAAGAAGTGAATACTGAACACATTTGAAAAGCATTTTAAATAAGATTATTGCACCAGCTAATTGATCCCTTTTCTAGGCAAAAATTTTAACTTCAGAATTCTGAGGATTTTATCATAATATGCTGTTGTAAATTCAACTGCATTTGACAGCTGGTAAATAGAAATGATATTGTAGGTAAATCATATTCCATGCTCATTTGAGAGGAAATTAATTCATGAAAGGAAACATTAGTTCATAAAAGAAATATTTTCTGTAGAGAATTTTTGCCTGTGTTATAATAATACAGATATTAAACTGGATTTTTTTTTTGTTTTGTTTTTTATTTTTTTTAAACTGGATTATTTTGTTTGGGATTTTAAGTTTTATGTATTTATTTTGAATAAATCATACATTTGCTTGCTGTAGACTTTAAGTAGAAACGTAACTATCCAGCAAAAAGTCTCATCTCAATAATTAAGCCAAAATCAAAATTATTGTTATTTATGCGATAGATGAACATGGAAAGGGATACTTCAGTGGCATTAAAATATTCATATTGTTCTATTTCTTAAACTGTTCATTATGATGATGATGATGATGATTTATGCTCTATATAATCACTAGATATATTCTTTCATATGTATGAACTATCTCAAAACAAACAAAAAATAAAAATGGAAGAAAAAGTTCCCCCATCCCAGTCCCTCTTTCAGGCATCCAGTTGCCAGTCCCTGAGACTGACTTTGAGGTTGTGTCTTACAGTTTGCTTTTACAAACACTGCTGTAGTAAATAGCCCTAGGATACATCATTCCCTGTGTGTGCAAGTCTTAAGTCATTGTGGCTTTCTCTCTCTCTCTCTCTCTCTCTCTCTCTCTCTCTCTCTCTCAGTGGTAGGACAAGCAGTATTTTATAAATTTTTAGATTAAGTGTTAAATATTATCCTTAGCCAAAGTATAAATAAAAGTTTATATTTGCCAAAGTATAAATAAAAGTTTCAGACAGATCTTTTAAGGGGTGCTTCCTGGGGAATCCTTATCCTAAATATCACTGGGTTTGTCTTTGCAGAACATAAAGAGGTAGGTAACTGCTGCTGGGGAGAAGAAATGGAAATAGTTTTACTGGAGCCCCTGAGTTAAGGTTCCATTATTTTTTGCTTTTGTTCCAGGGCTGCTCTCCCTCCCCATGAATTCAGCTCTCTAAGAGATATAGTCAGAGCTTTATTGCCCCTATAATTTTCTTCCCTTCTTAATGTTGTTAACCAAAGAAATCCCTGAGGTTTCTTCCATGTGGCTCAGTGGCATAAAATTAAGGTCACTGCTTTCTCTTCTTCTCCTACAAGTAAAATGTAACAGAACAAGATCAAAAATACCTCCGGAATGATGAGAAACACACACCTTAGGAAAGAAATACTGATAGTACTACAGAAACATTGTAGACAGAGATGATCCGTATACTGGCCTGTGGGGTGGGATGTTATTTATAAAGAGCTCTCAAACTTCTTTATGTGATCTTAAACATCTATTGATCAGTAGGATTTACCAAAATTGACAGAAAAATGTGGGCTTCATGAATCAGTAATGAACAGCCTCAAGGAGAGTTTTGAGGATTGTTTTTCAATTCAGGTACACCTTAAGCCACTAGGTGGCGGTAAAACACAGACTGAGATTCTTGTGGGGTGGGTGTATCCTGCGTGAAGTGAAAGTATTCCTGATCCAGGTTTTAACTTCAGAAGAAATGCTGGAGCCAACCTAGAATTATGTACAAGATAAAAAATGTATTTTGATAGAAAAGAAAATCTCTTTCCACTTATGTTTTTGTTGAACCATATGAAATTGTTTTGGTTATGTCAGAAAGTTATTGGCAATTTCCTATGAATGACTGTAAGAGTTCAGATATCTAGAAAGATGCTAGTTGCCATTTACATTAATCAAGTCCAAGGAAATGCTGGGGGAATAAAAGCACCTGAAACGAGATCACTCTTTTCTTCCATTGCTTCACAGAGAGGGCCTGGTGGGTTCAGCAAACTTAGGGACTGTAATGAGATCATAAAAATCTCTGTGGGGTGAAATATTTTAAAAAATATTGGTAATGTCCTACTACTATAATTAATGTTCTACAGTATTAATAACTACTATATTGTTTCCTAAAAGTATTCTGGGTGCTGTACTTTGTTCAGAGAAGGCAAAATAATGTGGGTATTCCTGCCTAGTCTTCATGGGTTGGGCATGTCTCTCTAGACTGACTGATGTGAGGCACTCCCCAGGGAGTCAGGATAATGTTTGGGTGGGGGTTTCCTGTCTTTTGCTTCATCAAAGATTCCACTTCTTTCAATATTACAGACTTCCAGATGAGAATTCCAGGAGACTTAGAGTTTTACAAGGTTGTCATAATTGCAAACAGTGGAATTAGAAGGCCAGAGACGGCTGACTCCAGTATTCAGCAGTGTTGTGCTTCCTTGGTGCTCTTGGGCCCTCAGGAACTCTGGCCAAGTTGTTATTCTTGTGGGAGGAAAAGGGCAGTAGGGTCGCTCTCAACACTCAAGTCTCTGTGCCGAAGGAAATACTCACACCAGAATACTCATACCAGGAAATACTCAAAGCAGAATTTCAGTTTTGAAATTGAAGTATACAAACTAATTAAAGTTGGAACTTTTTCTGGGGCTCAAAGAGATTCTGAAATTATATGGAAAAGTCTAAGCCACCAGAGGTAGAAGACAGTTCAGGTTGACCCCTAGCAAAAACTTTACTCTAACGGTGTCTTAACATTAGAATAAAACATAGAGGGATTTGTAAGATCCTTCCTGAAAATTAGGCCTAACCAAGATGTTCTAGGTTCAGCTCCATCCAACAAAATGGGATATATCTTTTTGTGACTTCCTAAATTCTCTTGTAATTTAGTATTTTATTCTTTTCAAAACCCAAAAGGCCATAATTTAGAAATAATAGGGCAGGATCCTTTCATGTTTCGGGGCTGCACTCAGGCCTAAAGAAATGGGTTCTCAAGAAGACGAAGATGAGATGGGTTGGAGGAAGGTCCTTGACCATTTTGGACAATAGTGGCTTGTTTTTAAGATCATAAGGAAAGTCGTAACACCCAGAAAAAACAAACCTAAATGGATTGAAAGTAAGAAAAAAAATGTGAGCAGTAGTTGTTTGGGGATTGTGAATTGTGGGAAATTTTCTTCCTTTTGCTTATATTAATTTTTCTAAAGTTTGTATGCAGAAACATCTTGAGAGCAATGTGGCTATCCCTGCAAATTTTATTTTATTTTTAATAGTCTTTAGTTATAGATGAACACAATACCTTTATTTATTTATCTTTATGTGGTTCTGAGGGTCAAACCCAGTGCCTCACCCATGCTAGGCGAGTGCTCTACCATGGAGCCACAACCTCAGGCCTCCCTGCAAATTTTCACCAAAATTTAGTGTGAAATTATGAATCCAAAACATGGTAGGAAGAGGGTATGAGTCTTTGGCCTACTTGATAAGACATTTTCCTGAGCAAGTTGGCTAAAATCAGTTATGGTATAGCAGGACAAATTATGTTGGCATAAATTCAAGCAATATAAATATATCCCATTTTTGGAATTATAATATTTAACATTAAGTGGTAAGTGCTCTGCCCTGTATTACACACTCTTTTTCTGAGGAGATGACAATTAAGTCAACAATATATGCCAGTTGGACCCAACATGGCTTAAGAAAAGATCAGGCACTAACTGGGCTTTTGGTCTACCTGCTTCTGCAATGATACCCCATCAGTGCTAAAACTGCTCAGTATTAAAATGCCTTTTCTTTCTTATATTTTAGTACAGCTTCCCAGATCTAATACCCCAGGAAAAATCCATTTATGAAAACTGTGGTGAAGCCACTTAAAAAGAATTCACAGCCCCTGGGGCAACGACCACCTTCAGCAAGGTGAATGAGTCCCTCAGTTGATAATAAGTAAAATCTCCTTAAGTATATTTCAGATTATTTTTAGGCATCAGATATATCTGAATATTACAAAGAGTTAGCTTATATTCAAAGTTCCAGTTTCAAGGGTATTAATCATTGTAAAAAAACATTTATGGCTAAATGATGTTTTGTATATAAAATATGTATAAACGTCCCAATATAGAGAAATTTGAGTAGTTGTTTTGGAGATTATAGGTACACTATAAATGTCTAATCATGTAAAAGGCTAGACTTCTTTAGAATTTAACTGAAGGCAGGAGCCAAGTTAAATTTATTAATCTGTTAGAGATTATTAAATATTACTTGAAGTAAGAAGCCAAGATATTACATACAGATTTTTTTCCATTTTTTACAACATACTTAGATTTATTTTTCTTACAATAATATCTAGAGTTTTAGCTAGCTACCTGAGTAAACTCATGATGGGATGATTGGTTCTACATTTAGTGATGGTTGTTTAATATTGTTTTACCTGATTTTGCCTGTTCATCTAGCTCTCAGCTCTTAGTTATAAAATTATAAATTCTCAATAGGAATTAATTACAAACTGTTTCATTAAAAGTTTGCTATCACAAATATGATTAAAATGTAAGAGTGTAAATTTTTTTGACACAGAAATACAAGCACTAGAAAGAATTCATGATCTCCAGCAAAAGGACTTGAGCATATGGAATGGATGGTGATCATCATCTGTTCTTAATTGCCTGCATTATTATTATTATTTTTTAGTTGTCAATGGACCTTTATTGTATTTATTTATGTGTGGTGCTGAGAATCAAACCCAGTGCCTCACATATGCCGGGCAAGTGCTCTACCACTGAGATATGACCCTAGCCCACCTGCATTAATTTTTAAAATCACCATTAGACATTTTATTTATAAATTAATTACAATTGTGGTCTAAATTATTTTAGAAATTTTTTAAAAATTAAAACTGCAAAATCACATCATTCCAACATTATTATTATTCATTTAAAAAAATTATACCTAAGATGACATTTAGAAAGAAAAGAGCAATTTCATTTATATACAATTAAACCAGTTTTAATTAAAATTTAATAAACATTAAAATTTTTAGAATTCTTGTGAATATTTTGCATGACCAGTATTATTTTAATCTTTTAACATCTTATGAGGTGGGTACTCCTGCAATTATAATTTAACAGAGGAGGAAGTAAGACTTGGAAAAGTTCAGTGCCTTCCTCAAAGTCATTCAGAAAAGTTAAATGAGTTGCTCAAGGTGCTACATCTATTTCTGACCTACCTCTAGTTATAATTTGTATAACTTCTCAGCACTGTTTGTATTTCAACATTTAAACATTTCTTCTCAGTCAGTATTGATTTTAAATCTGCTTCATGACCCAGTTTAAATAAGTTTCATCCTATTCTATCCCTAGTTATCTACATCAGGGGCTGTCAACTTCTCTTACACACAGTAAAAATACTGTGGCCTTTGAAAAATAAAAATTCTTGGATCTCCAGATTATTTGAAATCTACAGGCATGCAAGCCTGGGCATCGGGATGAGTATTGTAGGTGAGTCTCGCTTGCATCTAGGGTTGAGAATCACTCCAGAATACTTCAAATCATCTCATCACCTTCTTGCATCTATGTCATGTGATCAAAGTATTTTCATGATTTGCATGCTGTAAACAAACACAGATCACTGGGCTAAATCTTTGTGCCAATGACACGTGTATAAAGGAGTAAATAAGGTATCAGGTTGAACTGTATGATTGAATTTCAAGCAATGATCATGTACCTCATTTTATTAAATGTAATTTAATCCACAATATAGCTAATGCCTGTATCAGTTAAGAAATATGGGCGTATTTATCTTCTCTATCTCTAGGGTAATTTGTTATTTGAAGCAAAGACAATCTTTGGGTCTACCACAGTTTAAAGAAAACAGATCTCTAGGTCCAAAGTCACATTTTCTAGCATTGCCTATGAATTACTTGAATGAACCACACAATTTGTATTTATAATTTCATTTACTTTAAAACTAAATCGAGCAATAGAACAAATCCTCCCAAACCAATTTCCAGATCTGTGAGAAGTCGGCCTGCTCAATGAGGTATGCTTACCTGAGCAAAAGGAGTCACAATCAAGTCATCTCCATGTCTGAAAAATAAACCAAATCCCGTGTTAGAAGTCATCGACAACTCTACGACTAGTTTTAATCAATATTCCATGTTAAGTTCCAATGTTAAGTTTCATAAATCCCCACAGAGAATTACAATAATTCCATCCTTATTCTTCAGCACATCTTCTTCTCAGGCAATGGGTTGAAAATGCATCTTCTTGGATTTTGAACCATTATCCAGCTACCTAGGTGAAAAGAGGGACTCCATCATCCATCAGTGTCACTATTGCCTTTTGGGGCTAACAGGGTACACTATGGTAGAAACAGTTCCAGTGCTGGATCCTGGGTTTTACTCTTCCCTCTTAGTATACTTATTAGTCAGGGGTGCTGTGGAAGGAACCAGCAGCCTCAGTAGCTTTTGTGAGAGGACCCTGGCCCATGTATTTGAAGATGATTAGCATTGCGTGTTCTGCATCATCCTCTGGAAGTGTTGGACAAGCCAGGAACTATAGATGACATGGGACTGCATCATATACTAATAAAAACCCCTTGAAACTTTACAACTGACTCATGTCTCAGCCACCATAGTTACAGGGGAATGTTACCCCATGTGTGCTGTTGCTACAGCAACCTCAGCCACACCAGGCCTGCGATATAGGAGCAAGGTGTCAGCATGACGTGGCTTGGAGGGATAGAGAAAGTCAAGAAAAGTTGTGCAATGTTCTACTTAGAAGAAAGTGAGAAACTTGGGCCTGCAATTATTTCTTGGTATTTCCTAGCATAAATAGTTCAACAGCAGCATGTCCCTATCTTCATGGGCTACTTCTTGATCTAGACAGCCAAAGCTCTTGAATCAAGTGTAAGCATTTATTCTGCACAGAAAGCTTCCTGAACATTACTTTCACTGAAAATAGTGCAATTGACCTGTCTGTTTGCTCATGCACAATCTGAAAAGAACCCGAGTGACCTAAAACAACACTTACGAAATGTGGTACAGCATAAAGAGCACAGGGAGAATGTTCGCCATGGATCACCAGTGACAAAGAGACTAATTGCTGTGGTCACCATCAAATTATACAGAGCTCTTGAAAGTCAAAATGTGGAAAATTGAAGAAAAAAAAGGAAAAACACTTCAAAAGAGGCATGTGTCATTTTCCTTTCCATTGGTTCCAGAACCACATTTTCAAGGGACATCTGTTATTCTTTTATTCATAGAATCCTACGTGCTATGAAGTTTGGACATCAAGTTTTACCATCATTTTATAGAGGAAGCAATGGAGGTTCAAAGAGATCAGAAGGTCTAGAAGCAAATAAATGGTAGCTCCAGGATGTCAGTCCAAAAAGGTCTTCTGAGGCCAAACCCAGAAAGGCTCTTTCCTAGAAGAATGGCCCAGAGTGAAGTAGGCCAGTGTACTGAAGCAGTAAGAGAGCCAGTGTCCCAGAGGCAGCTGGCAAGAGGAGACAAAGCCAAAGAGGCAGAGGAATCATCTGAGTGAGGAAGAATATGACACATTCGAGGAGCTACAATGCATAGCTGAGCGATTCTAGAAAATGCATTGCAGGGCAGGAAATGCAAGAAGAGTGGCAGGTGGTGAGCCAGGCTGCAGATCACTGAGCCCTTGTACATGTAAGAAAAGCCTGGGATTTTACTTTCTGATGGGAGTGAGAGTTGGACTTCTGACCCCGCCATGTTCTAGGTATATACACTTGTGCAAGTTATTAAACTTCTCTTTCTCTTGGTCTCTTCATCTGTAAAATGGAGATGATAGTCCATACATAATGTTATTTGAGGATTAAGTGACTGATGTTCAGATATTCAGAATGAGTTTAGCTTAAAATTCGATAAATCTAGTAGTCTATAATTAGTAATAGTAAATATTATTTATATTCCAATGGCTTTTGCTTTCTTATGCAGTTAGGAAATTTAAAAGACTCAGAAAACTGATACTTAGTTAAGAACTTTTAAGCCATTATGACAGATTTATAAGGGACTGAGAGTTTTGAAGGGGCAAAACTGAAAGCAGAGTAGGCAGTGTCAAGAGTGGAGGAGACGAGGACCTGAGTCGAATCAATGGTAACTGAGAGAGGAAAAGTGACAACAGTATGGGCTTCGTAAAAGAACTTTAAGGAAAATTTGAAACATACAAAACTAAGGGGAATGCTGTTATGCACGATGTCACTAACTATCACACAATAATGCAGGGTAAGTGGTATATTCCCATCTTGCAGATGAGAAAAACTGAGGCTCAACCTGGTTAAAAGACTAAACACAAAGTCACACTTGCTATGTCCCTGCCTCTTATGATTTCACTAGTTCACTCTTATAGGACAGATTAAAAATAAGGACCTACAAAAGGTAAGAAAAATAGGAAAATAGTAAGTACAGTAATCTAGTAGAAGAAAAAAAGTGAAAACTAAAAGGCAAAACTCAAAATGATGTCCAGGGTTGGACAACTGCAATTTTTCATTGGTCCATCATTCTGACCTCGCTCTCTGAGGGTTGATGACAGGCAATTTAGGGTTGCAATTCCGCCTATGTACTCACTTTGAAATAGTAACCTAACTCTTACAGAGCAACTGAGGAATACTTGCAGATGCTCCAAATTTTTCCGAAAGCATGAGTATGAGATCCAAAGCTAAGCATTTTACCATTTGACATATACAAATACACACACACACACACACAGACACACACAAATATCCATTCAAAGCCAATTGTTTTTATAAGTAGTGAACAAAATAATAAATTTAGTGTGTATTAGTTTTTCTTTGTTAGAAGTGCAAAAGGCAAAGACTATTTCAACAGATTTACATACATTCAAGACACTTCAGTGGTTTGTATAAGAAAAAGTGTTATTTAAAAAGCATGATTCTGGGCTGGAGTTGTGGCTCAGCGTAAGAGCACTCGCCTTGCACATGCGAGGCCCTGAGTTCAATCCTCAACACCACATAAAAATAAATAAATAAAATAAAGGTATAAAAAAATAAAAAAACATGATACCATGACAGAAAATATATTACACAATGAGAAAATTACATGTGAAGTGTCTCCTTGATTTGGCAATTGAAGAGCTTTCAATTTGCTTCAACACGTGGCCATACTGAAGGCAGTTCAGATACCCAGAACAAAAATAATATGAAATCCAGACATTGTCCCAAGCTACAGTCTTTTCTTTCATTTTATTCTTTATAATTTCCTGACCATAAAGTTAATTTTCTAAGAGCTAAGTCATATGGATCAAGGCACATCATCAATCTTAAATTAATCCATGGTAATAAGTCCTTTAGTTTGGAAGTGCATCACAGTGGATTTGAACTAGTCAAAAGGATTGCATGTTTGTTAAAACACTTAATTCTTTCTTTTATTCAGTTTCATTCTGAAACTTTGTAAAAGGTACATTTAGAATATATAATATTTAACATAAATTATCCAACTTCCTTTCTTTTCCTGTCAAAGTATAAAGAAAGACAGTTGTAATTTTAGTGGAGATATGTCATTTTTAAAAACTGCCCAGAAATTCTTTCTGCCAAATATTTCAAGTTTGTCTCATTTTAGTAATAATAAATGAGATTCCATTTCAGTGGCAGACATCTTCTATAAAGGATATTTTATCCATTTCTTTTCAAAAGTATGTAAGGCTTAATTTGTCTTTGGATATATATCTAATATATAATTTAAAAATCTTTGTCTGTCTTCAACTCAACATGAAAATAACCTTTTCCAGACTATTTTCAAATATAATGATGTAGGTAATATATGTTTTTATTTGTGGATAGAAGAAAATAAATATAATATGAAATGTATCTTTTAATTGTGTACTGAACTTTGCATATATAATTAAAAGAGATTTGGGATTTAAGATTAACAGAAGATTAATTTTGATACATACGATTGGCTTATAGTACATGTGAGTTTATGGTTTTTTGTTTGTTTGTTTGTTTTTTGAGACAGCTATGTTATCCAGGCTGGTCTCAAACTCCTGGGCTCAAGCAACCCTCCTAAGAAGCTGTGACTACAGTGTGCACCACCAGACACAAAACAAAACAAAATGAACAAAAAGCCCTTGAAAGAAAGTGATTCTGCAATTGGCACTTGAACAACTTTCTCAACAAGGAAGTTTTTTAAAATACTGAAAAGAGTTAGGAGGGTGTATAATATCATGCAATCAATTGGGGGTTTTCTGAGATGGGAAAAGACAGAGTCTCTAACAAATTAAGAAGTTTAACTCATAGTTAGTAGTGCCTGGAGACTTGAAATTGTAACTACTGGTGTCATAAATTTGAGGGAGAATTATTCAATATCACCTTTTCTTTAAGTAAAAAAAAAACTTCAACAAACTTAAATCATCTGAGATCTATTTTAAAGGGAAGCTAATTTTAGCTTTCAGATAAAGTTCTTTTCAGAACTGCGTGGGACACAGGTGGGAAGAGATTGGGGGCTGATAGTACTCAGGAGAAAACTACTTTTTGACATTTTATATATATATATATATATATATATATATATATATATATATATACATATATAGGTATATAAACATATATATGTACACACACACACACACACACACACATGTGGAGACCAAGAAGATTGGGACCCAGGTAATAGTCACAGCGAAGGTCAAGTGCAGAGACTTCCAGAACAGATATGATAAGTCACTGGAGGTCACTGTGGAGGCAGTGTCACAATAGCCTTGAGTGTTGTGATGTGGAAGGAGGTGCCACATGCTCAGTCACTGAGCTGGCTGCCATGGGTAGGCTTGCCTACACCTGCCCCACCTCTGCTCTCAAAGAGAGGCCTTGCTAGGTCCTGAGTCAGGGCTACCAGAGGCAGAGGCTCAACTGTTGACTCTTGTTTTCAAAACAGGAATGACAAGAGTTAAAAACTCCCATTCTTTATGCCTTTGCCATCCTTTCCCTATTTCTTGTTCTTTCCATAACAAGAAGTTAGAAACACAGACAAGAGGCTGAAACAGAGAGAGAGAGAAAGAGAAAAGCCAGGTGGGAGGTGACTGCCTGTAATTCCAGTGATTTGGGAAGCTGAGGCAGGAGGACTGCAAGTTTGAGGCCAGACTCAACAAATTAGAAAGGTCCTAAGCAATGTAGTATAAACCTTGTCTCAGAAATAAAAAGGACTAGGAATCTGCTCAGTAGTTAAACCAATGGGTTCAATTCATGAGAGAGAGAGAGAGAGAGAGAGAGAGAGAGATATCTAAAAGCAAACCTTCTTATGGAAGCCTTGTTGGGATCCATAAACTATTCAAGTATAGTATTAAATTTGGAAAAGTACACTGCCATCATAAAACAATAAGTTTAACCAAAACCAGCACCTAGAATTATATATATATAAATCTATTTCAAATTGTGAAACTCAGGGACACCTTTCTTCTTGTTGGCTTCAGCACTAGAGCCTTTATAATATGTTCTTATTTTTTATTTCTTAAAACAATATATTTCTTATCACTATACTGCTTTTAAGAATTCAGAGTATAAATATTCAATGAAAGTATAAATAGTAGTGGTAATAACTACAAAAATTAGTTATAAACAACAGTGATAGCTAATATCTATTGAGTTATTACTATAAGCAAAACATGTTACAATGATAATCTATTAATTTTTTTCATAGGTGAGAAGACAGAGGCCTAAGAAAGACATGTCCATGAAGTGATAGGGCCAGGATCCAAATCTGTATCATGTGACTTTGGGGCCAGGATCCAAATCTGTGTCATGTGCTATGTAATTCTCCAGCTAGAACACATTTATCAATGCCTAAACCTCATCCAAAACAATGCTTAATCTTTGATATATTTTTTGTGTATCATGAGACAATATCAAAAAGACAACAAATAGAAGAATTATACATTAATGTAAAAAATATCAAAACAACAAAATCAAGCTAATCAAACAACATATTATCAATGACTAATAAAGCAAAACAAGATTAGTCTACCTAATGATTTTCATGTCCTACAACCCTAAAATAAAATAATAAATTTTTTTTTTTCATCCCAGGTGTAAAGTTTTGGCTGATCAATAACATATGTGCATAATTGGGGTATGATAAGAACATGTTAGTCATATGTAACAAAGACCTCTGAGGATAGTGTACAGATAACAAAACATTCTAATGTAACTATCTACAAGTAAATTTATGTATGCATATTTTGTATATATGTGTATATGTAATCCTAAGGACATTTTCTTTTAAAAGAAAATTCTTTTTAAAATTTTAATTCTTTGCTTTCTGTAATTCAAATGACGGGAAAAAGTACCATTGGGAGGAAAACAAATTGGTATAACCACCATGGAAAGCAGTAAGAGATTCCTCAAAAAAACTTAGAATGAAACCACCATTTGACCCAGCTATCCCATTCCTCAGTTTATATCCAAAAGACTTAAAATCATCATAGTACAGTAATGCAGCCACGTCAATGTTTATAGTGGCTCAATTCACAATATCTAAACTATGGAACCAAACTAGGTGTACTTCAATAGATGAATGGGAAAAGAAAATGGGATATATATATATATATATATATATATATATATATATATATATCCAGGAACATAAAGTCAAATAAAGTATTATTGTATATATGTATATATTTTTTCAATGCAATATTACTCAGCTTTAAAAAAAAGAATGAAATTATGGCATTTGCCAGTAAATAGATAAAGTTGGAGAATATGCTAAGTGAAATAAGCCAATCCCTCCAAAACAAAACACATATTCTCTAATATGTGGATGCTAATTGACAATAAGGGGGCAGGGCACTAGAGAATAGAGTTACCTTAGATTAGCAGATGGAAGTGAAAGGGGGGAATGGAGGGGAGATGGGGAAAGGAAGATAGTAGAACGAAACAGACATTATTGATTTATGCATATATGTGACTACATGACCAATGTGATTCTACCCATGTACATTCAGAAAAATGAGAAATTATATCCCATCTATATATATATACATATATATATATATATATATATATATATATATATATATCCCATATATATATATATATATATATATCCCATCTATCTATCTATCTATCTATCTATATATATATATATATATATATATATATATATATATCATATCAAAGTGGACAAATGCATTCTACTGTCATGTATAACTAATTAAAAAAAATAAAAACAAAACAAAAAACACTTTCATCTTTACTAGCCTTAAGAGAGTTTTATTATATCATTTTGCCTATTCTAATCAATGAGAAAACCCTTCAGAGAACACCTGTAAACATTACATTCTAATTGATATTTTACTGGATTAAAAATATCTGTTTAGGGGGCTGGGGATGTGGCTCTAGAGGTAGCGCGCTCGCCTGGCATGCTTTCGGCCCGGGTTCGATCCTCAGCACCACATACAAACAAAAGATGTTGTGCCTGCCGAAAACTAAAAAATAAATATTAAAAATTCTCTCTGTCTCTCTCTCTCAAAAAAAAAAAATATCAGTTTAGGGGCTGGCGCTGTAGCTCAACGGCAGAGTGCTTGCCTACCATGTGTGAGGCACTGGGTTCAATCCTCAGCATCACATAAAAATAAACAAATAAAATAAAGGCATTCTGTCCATCTACAACTATAATTTTTTTTAAATAACTTTAGAAAATACTATAATCTTAGATGTTTAGAATTCTAAATTTCTTTCTTCTTTTTTTCCTTTTGGTACAAGGAATTGAACCTAAAGGACTTAAACACTGAACCACATCCCCATATCCCCAACCCTTTTTATTTTGAAGCAAGTTCTTGCTAAATTGCTTAGGGCCTTGCTAAGTTGCTGACAAGGGCTTTCAACTCATGCTCCTCCTTCCTCAGCCTCCCAAGCTACTGGGATTACAGGTATGTGCCATTGTGCCCAGCTAATCTTGTAACCACCTGCTTAACACTTATTAACATCTTAATAATTAACAAATCACTTAATAGCAAGAAAGCAAATAACCCATTAAAAATGAACACAAGAACTGAGTAAACATTTCTTAGAATAAAACATACCAATGGCCAATAAATATATGAAAAGGTGCTTAACATAAGTAATCATCAGGGAAATGCAAATTTAAATCAAAATGAGCTATCATGCCTCACCCATAAAATTAGCTTTAATCAAAAAAGCCAAAGATAAAAAATGTTGACAAAGATGTGGAACAAAACATTGTACACTGTTGGTGGGAATGTGAATTCGTGCGGCAATTCTGGAAGGTACTATGGAGGTTCACCAAAATTAAAAATAGGACCATCATATGATCCATTTCTGGGTTTATAAGCCAAGAAAATGAAATCAATGTGTCAAAAGTATCTGGACTACTGTTTTATTAGAGCAGTATTCACAATGACCAACACAGAATCAGTCTAAGTGTCAACCAACAGATGAGTGGACAAAGAAAATGTAGTCTCTATACACAATGAAATAGCACTCTGCCTTAAGAAGGAAAGAAATTGTGCCAGTTTGAAAACAATGATGCAGAAATGAGCCTAAAGTACATTATGCTTAGTTAAATAAGCCAGGAACAGAAAGTCAAATAAGGTGTTATTGCACATATAAATGTAGATCTATTAAAAAAAAAAAAAAAGAAGTCTTGGAGAGAGTAGAATGTTGGTTACCAGAAGCTGGAAAATAGGGTTGGGAGATGTTGGTTGAAGGGTACAAATATACAGTTAGGAGGAATACATTTAAGAGATTTATAAGGTAGGCTATAATTAAGAATAATGCCAAGCATATTTGTAAATTGCTGAGAATAGATTTTAGATGTTCTCATCACAGAAAGTATAAGTGAATTGATGGACATATTTTGATTTAATAATTCCATAATGTATACAAATATTAAAACATTATATTCTACATCACACATACACACATATACACCACACAGACACATATTATTTGTCAATTAAAAACTAAATAAAACAACAACAACAACAACAGATTAAGACCTAGAACTGATCATTGATCAAAAAAGTTCTTAAAACAAAGATCCATAATTTTTGACTCATGCATGCTCATCCCTGTTAAGATTATGCACTGATGATATAGCAACTGGAATTAGAGGTATTATGCATCATAAGCAAAAAATTCTCTCATCTGAAATGGAATCTCTTTATGTGCTACAAGAAAAAAAAAACTTAAAAGAAAATACATGAGGCCAATAAATGACTTCCAATTTGTTAAGTCATATGACAGTACAAAAGATAATCTGTGTTTAAAATTATCTATCAAAAATTTTCTGATTTGAGTAATTTAAAAAGTGCTTAACACATGCTTGTAAACATGTTCATTAAGTACATTGAATTATTTTCTTTGATAAAAAACAGTGCAATAGGGCCTGGGGCTGTGGCTTAGTGGTGGAGCGCTTGCCTAGCCTGTGTAAGGCACTGGGCTGGATTTTCAGCACCACATATAAACAAAGAAACAAAAAAACAAAACAGTGTAATAGGGGGATTTTCCAGGAGTGCTGATGTCACAAATGACCATCAGCTGTTTTCAGTACTAGGCTGAGTCTTATTTCCACAGAGGGGAAGAAGGAAAGTGGAAAGGGTTGAGTTCACAGAGAAGGACTTTCACCTCACTTTGTGTTCTAGGAACAGGCTCTTCTTTCACTGTTGATCTTATTTGACAGGCCGTTTCTAATGTCAGAGGCCCTGCCCTCTTGATTCTTCTCCAGCATGGATTCCTAAGAGGAAGATTTATGGGAGTGCATGCAACTGTTTTAAAGGACAGTATGTGCTAGATTTTAGCAGATTAAAAGGAACGGTCTGATCAAATAGAACGGAGAGCATCATGTTTGATACGAACCTACAATGAATCAGGCATGGATCTCCACCAATGGGCAATATCTAATTTCAAGGATTCTGCATTATAGGGTACTCATATTCCCATGCCAAGGCAAGGAACCGGGCTCTGAGAACTTAAGTAACTCATCACAGTCATGCCATTGGCAAGTGGTAGGGGTCAGTAGTTTCCAAATGCCATTCTGAGATCTGGGACTTACCTAACAAAATGTTCATTGGTTCTTGTCAAAGTGAGATTAAGTATGGGCCATGAAGTGAAGTGTTAAAAAAGCCAAACACACTTCTTTGGAAAATACTTTTATTATGAGATTATGCATTTTCTTTTTTATTGAGGTGAAAATGCCTTTTTAAAAAATGATGGTGTGTATCAGTGGGAATTTTCTTGTTAGTATCCTTTGTCTGACAAAGTACAAATTTAGCAACCCTAAGTCAGTCTTCCAGGTGTTTTTTGTTTGTTTGTTTTTGACATTTTAGTAGATCATGGAAATATGCAGTATAACTACATTTAACTCAGGCTTTAAAATACTGTTTTGTTTTGACCATGATGCCTTCTGGGTGCTCATGTGGATTTAGTCTATTCTGAAGCCCCACAGATATAAATATTTCTAGACTCCAGGAAAGTTCTGCCAATACTTTATGGGCCACTGTTTTCTTCTTAAACAAATCTATGCTTTGTCAAAAAAAAAATCGACACTTTAATTTTATCCCGTAGCACTTAAAACCTATCCATTCAAAATGTCAAAACATTCAGATCTCCTTTTTGTGATGTTTTTAAAACACAAGAATAAAAATTTAAAATATGTATTCAGGTTTTTTTTTCTTAATTTTTATATTTCTGGTACTGAGAATTACCTCAAGCCTACTCTACCATTGAGCTATATGCCCAATCCTTTTTATTTTTTATTTTCAGACAGGGTCGTGCTAAGTTGCTGACACTGGCCTCAAACTTTTGATTCTCCTGCCTCAGCCCCCTAAGTAGTTGGGTTGATAGTTCTGTGTCACTATGCTTAGCTGGTATTTTTATTTTCTTAGTTCAAAAATTTAACAAAATGTTTAAATTGTATTTTACTATTCATGGAACTCCTGGAGTGTTTGATTCTCTACTGGGGATAGAAACTAGGGCCTGGGCAAGCGAGGCAAGCACTCTACCACTAAGCTTAGTCCACTTCTATTTTTTATTTTTTGATTCACAATAGAATGACCTTAGTGACTGAATGAAGAAGAGCTTTGCAGAATAATAGTAATAAAAAAAACGACTAAAAGGAAAAAAAAGATGGTTGATATTAAGCAGGTACTCCAGTAGCCAATGATCTTAGAATACTGTGTCAGTAGACTTCTTGAGATCTAGGAGCTGGTGGTAGCCTGCGCATTAGCACTCCACAATGACGATCCATGACAACAGTGGCCACTTGGCAGGAATGAAGAAAAAGAGCAGGCTACTTTGGTTATTATCAAATAATAAAAGATTTTGGCTACCTGGGATCCTAACAGAATTAAGAACAGGATATACTCTTTACTCTAGAACTTGTCAAAAAATTCATGACTTTTAACATGTTTTTTTTTCTTCTTTTTTAACAAAATTTCTCTTCACACAGAGATTTTGTTTAGTTCCAGTCCTAAGGACATGAAACAACAACCTGATGCAGAGGTTCTCCAAGTTTCTTAGTCCTTAACAACTCAGTAATTTTTTATAACACTCCATTGGCCCAAACAAATAACAGTCAGGATTATTAAGTAGTTCAGTCCAAACAATTAAATGAGGTGTTATCTCAACAATGTAGCACCTATTGAGCACTATACATCTTATCACTTGGAAATGAGATTGGGCTCTGCCTTTCTCATATCTGGTTCCACATCGATTTTTGCTCAGTACCTGCTTTTCATCTAGCAACCACTGAAAATCCAGTTTTGCAAACATATGAGGTAACAGAAAGGAATGTCATGATCTAAACTGACATTATTTGCTTTCCAGGTGATTGACAGATGTTTCTGTTTCCCTTGAATATTTCAAATATCCCTTTTGCCTTTGTGAGTTCCCTCTGGTTACCCCAGAGAATATTTAGGGAACCCTGGCCCTTGTCCCTTTATTCCTACCCACCTCAGTTGGGAAGACTCAGGAACTGGGGAAAGATGATTTACCCATGATACCATTTTGTATTTAGTTAATGGAAGATGGCTTTCAAGTGGCAAATCTGTTTGCTTTTGAAGTGTTTATTCATATAATAAGATAAAAAACTAGCTAGGACTGTTAGACACTTTTTACATACATCTAGTAAGACTAACCATGTCTTGTTATTTTTAGTTTTGGAGATACCCTAGTAGGATCAAGGAAAAATCATGTAAACTGTCAATATGAATTGACAACAGGCTGTCCTTCTGCCTTTTGCAAGTTCAAGACTAGCAGCACCCTTCTTTTCAGTAGCCCAGGTAGTGGGAATGAAGGACTGGAACCTAAAACCTGCACTCGAAACCCAGGATGGAGGAGCACTTGTTAATTGCTAAGGACAGGGTGGCATTCTAAGATATGGCAGGGGATAGTGCCCATTAGGTAAGAGCATGCCCACATGGGGCAGTGCACAGCCTGATCAGTGAGGTCTAGAGATCTATAGGTATATGGGGACAAGTTAGCTAGACTACCAAGTGTGCCCAGCTTTTTTGGTATACTAAGTCCACTCACCTCCTTCTTAGCACCCCTTCCACATTCACCTCACCCCATATTCTGTGTGTAGGTAAAGCACGTAAGCATGAGTCAAGGGCTCTCTGGGTCACCTTTGCATTCTGTATGTTAGTGTTTATTCAGCAGGTGATGGGGGATAAGGATCAATTATTCAGGTGAATGGATTTTTTTTTACTTATTTGACAAGCAGCTGATATTCAATAAAGTAATAGCTTTATGACTAAATGCTATTTGTCTTATCACTGTTAATTATCCTTTAATCCTCACCATCTATCATATCTTCACATGTTTTCACATACAGAAACACTATATTATTGGATGATGGGCAACAATAAAGGTAACTGTTATTTGAAAGATAAGATAATTTTAAACATATGTTGAAGAAATTTATGAGAAAAACCCCAAAATTATCTGTTTACTCTAAAATTTCCATCATGTTTCTTCATGACATCACTGAGGCAAGTTTTTTAAAATCTATTTTCTACTGTTATAAAATCATTTTGAAACTACTAAGAGTAGTTAAAATTTGCTTTTTTGTATTTATTTTTTTATTAAGGTTAATACTTAAGATTTTCTCCTTATTTTTATTAAAAATTAAGTTTTTACTGTGTCATTTGCATTCAACAAACTGTGTGGCAGTCTTAGAATAGAAGCTCCCAGGAACTTCTCTTCCACTTTAAACAAGTGATTCCTTAAGATCCTAAATCTAACAGACTTGTATATGTTTGCTGAGTGGATTGCATTTTTGTCTTATAACCTCTCTGACTACTTTGAGCTTGACCAAAAATTCACAGCACTAAGTGGTTCATTTGGCCAAATTAATTTGGTTTTGCTATAGTAGTTCACAGCACTTTGTTCCCAATGGTAGTATCAAAATATATTCTTTTAAAATTGATAATAATATTTATTGTGTTCTTAAGCAAGATTAAAATCACTGGACTTTGGATCTCTTGCCTGCAAGTGGCATAATAATGCCCCCATTGAAAGAACTGTGAGTACCTCAGATGAAACAGCTGGTATGAAAATATCTGGGAAAGCTAAGGGTAGAACATGCAATGTGAGTTATGATTATCATTACTATCATTATTGGCCTTTTCTCTCCACATGCCTCAACTGTTTTCTAGAATTGTTTATAGAAGACAAAGTCACAAAATCCAGTCTACTGGGAAGTGATTATTTTCCTCCTCACTTTTTCAATAAATCAAACAATTACATTCCAAATTACTGAACATTTAAAGGTTTCCTAAAGCATTTCATTCAAATAGATAATCACAAACTTCCACTGGTACTGTTTGTGCCTGAAATTTCTCAGGAATTTTCTCAGTAGAAAGCTCAACTAGGCCAATAAATATAAAATCATCAAGCACAGTTGAATTATGGTTGTTGGACAATCTTCACAGAATTCCAAATGAGATAAGGTAAGGAAACAAGCTTACTTATAGCTACAGGAGAGTCCAGTAAAGAGAAGGCATATCCTTTATGTGTAGATGACCTGGGATGTATCAGATTTATACTAAATTGGTAATTATTTATTCTCCTTCTCTTTCTTCCCATAGAAACTCCATATCCTTGGTAGAAAGAATGTGCTCTGTGTGTCAGTGAGTGTAAAAGGAAAATCTTATATGTAAATATACCAAGGGAATGGGAAAACTGAGCACGTTCAAGATGTTATTTTTCTGTAATACAGAATTGCATCATGGCCTGATTAAACCAGTCACTCCTACAATGAGGCTAAGCTAATAAAGAAACTCTTGTATTGGTCCAGCATAAGACCAGGTCATCCCTTTCAGTGGGCTTTGAAAATAAAGGTCCTATTTAAATATGAAATGTTATAGGCCTTTTATAAAATGTGTGTATATACTTAATCCTTATTAACTTGGGTAAAGGGTATGAAGGAACTATCTACACAAGCTGGTACTAAAAGATCAATTTTCTACAACTTTAAAAAACAGAACACATAACTACATGAAGTCTACTAATTCATTGTAAGATTTTTCCAAAATTGTCTTGCCTTTGATAAAGTTAGATTAGCTGGCTTCCTTTCAAAATCATTATTGTGATCTATGGGAATGTTCAGTGTTCCTCTGGTCATCTTCATTCTGTTATTCTTTTTGATCTTCATGGTGATTTTCTTACGTCTTTCTTATCCCTATCTTCTTTGATTTTTAATGATTATACCTTCTATGATTGCAAAAATAGAGATCATTAGCCATTAACTCTCTAAACATTTTACTCATTCATCTCTAGATTTATGTTTTCCCCTTTCACTTGTTTCTTTTTTTTGTTCGTCCTAAAGAATACAGTACTTGTCTCTATTACTTTTCCAGAGATAATCTCTTTACTTGAACTCAGAATCATATTTTTTCAGCAATGACAACTCCACTTTTTAACCTCTTTTTTTTCCTTGAATTTTAATCTCTATTTTCATTTATCTCAAGTGTCCCAAATTAAAAAAAAAAAAAAAAACAAAAACAAGAAACAGTTCGCCTTAAACTTAATTATTCCTCAAGCAATTTTATTCTCTCCCTCATTAACCTTCTCAAAAGATACATGTACTTGCTCAGATCTCAACCATCAATTCACTCCTCAACATAGTGGGTTTTTAATTCCATAACCTGACGAAGAATTCTTCACTCAACTGTCATCCAAAGACCTAGTAATCATAGGTAGTAACTGGTTCTTCTAAGTTCTCTTGGTCCTATGGACTACTATTTCTGCTGTTTGTCCTTGGGCCTAATGGTTGTCTTGTTCCCCTATCCTCATCTGATAAAAGCCAAATCTATTACTTATTACCTGCCATCATGTTGTCTACTCTCTGTTCTTTGTTCCTCACATCAACATCACCATTTTACTCATTCAGGGTAAAAACTTTAGCAATCCCTTTGATTCTCCTTCCCCAGGTGGCTGCTCCCCAACACACATACATGCACACACTTCTGTAAACCTTGTCCCTCTTGCATCTGGACCAATCTCTTTTCTCTGCTGCCATTTCCTTGATCTAGGTCTTCATCAAATTTATTCTGCTTTGTTTCTGTGAATTGTGACACAAACCACTTCCCTGTGACTACTTCACTGTGCCAAGATTCCACAATAGAGTGATTGGAATGCATGGAAACAAGAATATAATCAGGGCAAACCTGAGCTAAGAACCTCCATGGCTCTTGGCTCCCATATACTGCATTTGAATCTTTCTCTCTTGCCACATTTTGCTCCCTACACCAAGCAGACTGTCACTCCTTAATTGAGTCATTTTCCATGCCTCACATTTTGCAAATATTGTTCCCTGTCTGTTGTTTTCTGCACTGTTCCCTTGTGCAGAAAATCCCCCTTCTCTTTTCCGTGCTTTTGTAGTGATTTGTAAATACCTCAAGGATGCTATGCTCCAAATTTTATAACAATGACCTAAAATTCCAGACCTCCACTCCCTGCTCCAGACTAGGAACTTTAAATATACCAGAAGTCTCAAGAAGTGTTTTCATTATTGGTGAATGAATAGACAATTATCCTGAATTTCAAACCTATGAAAGTGGGATAAGAATAGCACAGAGATAGGGCCAATGAGAAAAGAAAGCTGTTTGGAAATAAAGAGTGGACAACAATAATACAAATGATAAAAACTAATAACTAAAAGTAAACACCTAATAATAACTAGAGGTTATAATGAAGAGTAGAACACAACTTCATTTCTAGAATTCCACTTGACCACCTGCAATACTTGGATGATATATTAGGATACCAAGAATAACACAGGCCCTTAGGGGCCTCATAGAGTCTAATTCCTATAAGATGAATTATAACCCATTATGAGTTTTTGAGATGATGTTTTTAGAAGATGGTGAGTGTACCTGGATGGATGTTGAGATCCAGAAGAGGAAAGTGGAGATCAGTTCTATACATAGAGAAAGCTACCAAATATGACAATGCAGAACATAGCACATAAATAGAACATAAAAGCAAGAATGGAATGTGCTACAAAAATGAGCTGAAAATAGTATAAGATCTGCAGTTTATTTTCCATTGTGTGCCATGTCTTCAGTGATATTCGAGTCTGTCTAATGTTTTATGGGTTTGCCTCTAGTGATTCATCTTTAAAATTTGGCTTAATTTAAGCCACATCTCCAAAACATCTCTAAAGTAATCTGACAAACCAGTGTTAGCCTCTATATATACATCACTTGAGATACATTCACAGGGATTTTCTGACTTCAAAGTCTTTCAAAATATTAGAAAGTACTCATTGTGGCAGGGCAGCTAAAAGCCAGGTCCTACATAAATATAAGCTGATGTTTAAATGTAAGTGCCCATTAAAAATGCAATTCTCACTTTTCCCAACGTTTTTCTGGGAAAATAAATGTGTCTTATCAAGAATGACAGAGTACTCAACTTGAATCTACCATTCATTTTCAGTTTGCATGATTTTACTCATTCTTCCTGTTTTAGAGAAAAGTGATGCAGTTGAAAAAACTCTTTGGTATTATTACATCATCAACTGTGGAAGTAAATTGGGTTGATTTCTTCATTCCTGCCCCTTCCTGTACTCACATATCACTGGCAATGGAGGAGTTCCGGGACATAGACTTTGGAGAGAGGTCATAATCGCTGTCGGATCGATACAGGAAGGACTCCCGGCGTTGACTGTGGACAAAATTTGCTTGGAGAATTAGCCCAGACCCTGGGCTGGTCATGGGATCCAAGGGACTCCGTCCCGCAGATGTGCCATTGTCCACATCAAAACTGTGAATGAAAGAAAAGGAATTATGTTGTGGTAAACACTCACATGTTGATATTTTACCAAAACATTTAGCTTCAATTTAGGAATTTAGCATGGGAAAATTTATAGTTGCTTCCTGCTTGTGAAAAATGATAATATTAAAATAAATAAAAGTAAACATAAATAAGAAACGTGCACGCACACACAAACACACCCCCACACACCCCCATTGGCTTCACATTCTGATTTTCTAACTTTGGATCAGACACAAAAGACAGATCATTCTAAACTCAATTTCAGCTAAAAAGAAACAATTATTTAAAAACAGCTCTTCTAATGCAGAATCAAAATTATTTGTTGAAAAGAGCAAATACATAAAAATTCACTAAACCTTTGAGTTCAACTCAACAAGTGCCAGTTATATGCCTATTATTATTATTCCTCCAAACCTGAGCTTCTTTCGCTACCCAATATACATATCCAGCCACTAATTTCCATTATATCCCCTATCCTTCCATTCCTAATTTATTACAGGCATTTTAAATCCAGTATTCAACTCCCACCTACATTATTATAAGAGCATTTCTCTTGGTCTCCTGAACTCATCTTCCAATCTGTACCAAGTGTGACTCTTCTTAAAATGCAACCACACCCTTCTTCTGTTTAAAACCATTCAATAATTCACTATTACCTTTAAGTTGAAGCCCAAACTTCTTTACTAGGCTACAAGTTTTCACTGTCTGCTCTCAGTTGCAATAACTTATCTTCACAACCTCAACTGGCAACCCTCTGTGTCAAGTGTATTCTGCACTCATTGGAGCAGCACATCCTGGGCCAGGCCAGCCCTGCCTGGCTTCTGCTTTTTCCTGCCTAACGGTTGCTCCTCCTTAAGGACTCAGACTTTAACCTCAGCTTGATACCTCAGAAATTCATGAGATGCTCTTCTCTATGATCTCAAGACACTTCTCCATTCGTAATGACAGAATTTACAGTGAACTGAGTATATTTACCATCTGATCTCCATTCCTAGACAGTGAGCTTTCTGAAGATGGAGACTCAGGATATTCTTAGAGCTTCACAGGGCACTGTTAGGTAGAGGTGAGTAGGGTGAAATGACAATGAAGTGTAACTAAAAAGCCCAGGGAGCATTTTCTGAAAGGATAGGAACCTGGCCATACAGACCTGGTATGTCAAAACCTCCCCCAGCCTTAACAAATGACACCCTTTTAAGAAAAAACAAGAGCTTCTGGACCATGTCATCATTATCTCTTGTAACCATGTCTCCAGTCCCCTCTCTTATCACCGAAACTATGTCACAACCCCACTCACCCTGATAGCCAAAGCAGCAAGACACTCAAAGTAAACTCAGTGGGGACTTTTCAAAAGGTAGTATGACCAATTAAGGGGGCAGGAAACAGAGACAAAAACCTATGGACAATATTTCCTTAAAAACTCAAACTCTGTGAGTACTATAGCATCCTCTCTGCAGGAGTTCCACACAGTTCCTATGCTGTACAGTGTCCTCACTTCTCAGTCTCTTTGGTAAACTTTTGCTTGCTACTCTGTGTTTTACTGGAATTGTTTCCAGCAATATTAAAAGGACTGTAGTGGCTGTCCATCTCCACATGGCAGGCCCCAGACCTGTAACAGCACTTCAAATATTGCCCTTTAATGGGCTGAGAGTGTAGCTCAGTTGTAAAGCTCAGCCTAGTTTGTATGAGGCCCCAAGTTCAAAACTCAGCACCACAAAACAGAAGAATGAAACAACACCTAAGTGGTTTGAATGAATAATTGGTGCCATGTTTAATAATATCAATTTTTAGAGTTGGAGGGAAAAAGAACCATACATACACATATTTTTTAAAATTATAAAACTCATAAGCTGTATGCACTTTCCACAAAGAGCTTTTCTAAGTGAAATATCAAGAAGTTTCAAAATGAAGTCAACTCTTGTATGTTTAAGATAACTAGAGATAATCCAGGAGGCGTGTGATTTAAAAAAAAACTGTTAATGAATAAGTGAAGTTTATTATATGATAAATAAGTACATGCATTTAGGTTTAGATGTCATCAACATTTCCCCCAAGAGTGTTATCCAAACTAGTAAGCAGTGAATTTTAAAATGTTCTTTGTTTTCTTCATTGGAGTTATTAATAGTGTTATGACCCAAAGACTTGAAGCCAAACCTGAAGAATAAAGTAGGGGTTAGATATTTCATGGATCACCTGCAAATCTACGACAAAAGAATGCTGCTTCCAAATCAACCTGTCAAGTAGAAGACGTGGAAAAAAAATTCACAGTGTAGCTTAACCAATCAAAAATATGTTTTCCAACTTAAAATTTTCTTATGAATGTGTCTCCTTATAAATGTATTATTTTTTTGGTCCCTCAGACAATAAGAATTATCTAGTTGAACAGAGTCATTTTATAGACAAGAATACCAGGTCCTAAAATAGTTATTTTCAAGTTACTGAGCTAACCGGATTTAATCATCTATCATTCCTGACATTCCTTCAGCTCCATTGTATAATTACATACACCACAACTATGTATCAGTGACTGTGATATCAAAAAAGGGACATCTGATTCACTTGGATAGGCTAGGCACTGGTATATGTGGTATGGCAACCCCAAGGAAAGCCAGAGTGGAACAGGGTCTCTAATCCTTGAATTCAAGCCATATTAGGAGATCTCAGGCAAGCTCTTCCCCAATGTGTGTAATTAAATAAGCAGTTAGTGAACAACAACCATGAGCACTTGGAGACACAGAAATAAAGGTAGGAAGGTTAATTCACTGGGATATCTATCTGAGATATCTCCAAATATGAGTGATATATAAAGAGGGATTTTGAAGGCATGAAATATATAGTTGGAAGATGTTAAAGACTTTCGAACAGGGAGAGGAGAGGAGTGCACTTCCCTCCTATAAAGATGCATAGGTAGTTCATGCTGAAACCTGAGGACCTAAGAATGAGTGCTCAATGAAAGCTGTGTGCGCTGATTTCCCATTAAGATGATCCTTCTGCTATAAAAACTAAAAGGAAACACACTCTCTTCATTCTGCATGAATGGAAGAATAGGATATATAGGAGGATAATTTTGGTTTAGTTTTTCTCAATTCAATTGAGTAAATACCAAGTAGCCCCCAAATTCTGTAATTTTAAAAATTTTAATATTTTTTCAATTCAATTAAGCAACTAAATTACAAGGACACCCTACTTACATTTGGGCAAAATATTGCTAAATATATTAAAACATTTAACATTTTTGCCATAAAATTACCACTTACCAATTAAAACCAAAATATTTATTAGTAGGGCAGAAAAATGCCTGATAGGAGATATTCTAGGGCATCGGATATTTTTTTGTAGGTTGTAATATAATAATTTGTCCACTAGATGGAGATAATATTCTTTCTGTTTTTTTGGAGGGGGTGTGGTTGGAGGAGATGCAGGATATTGAGATGATTTTCTTGAGTAAGGAAATCCATCTTAAATAAACTTAAAGCTAAATTTCATCTTATTAAAAGATTAATAAAAAACAACCTATTAAATATCATCCCAAAATAAAATCTCACAATCTACAGAAATCATATTTATCTGAGAAATATTAGTATTAGCTTAACAGTGAGAATGATCTAAAAATGGTCACAGGTATTATTAGATTCTTACTTTTAAAACTCAAACAGACGTAACTGAATTTTTCTAACAAATCACTAAAAATTTATTATCTTGGGACAAAGTAACATAAGTATCATGAATGCTTTGGAGAATCACTCTATGATAACACAAATTTAGGTGGTAGGACCAGAGTCTGAGGTTATTATCATGGTGAATTTCCATTTAATTAAAGGATCCTATGATTAAAATAAATAATCAAGAAAAAGGAATAGTGCTGAGAATCCCTAGTATGAAGCATTATTGAATGTTAGTATTGGTATAAGGACTTTTTTAAAATACCTTTTTAGATGTTGATGGACCTTTATTTTATTCATTTATTTATATGTGGTGCTGAGAATCGAACCCAGTGCCTCACACATGCTAGACAAGTGCTCTACCACTGAGCCACAACCCCAGCCCTATTGTAAGGACTTTTATATTACAAAAGATGCATCAACTTTTGCAGTTTGTCCTACATCCTTAGATTAACAATGGAATAAATACATATATAGAGAACACAACACTTCTCAGCTAGGCAATAAAGTCCAGTTAGCTCAAAAGACATGAGCAATTAGGGAAAAAAAAAACACCTCAAACATATGGCATCTGTATTAAATAGTATATAAATCATAAAATACTACCATGCATAAATTAGGCAATCAAAATATGATTTAGACAATTAACATAAAGGGAGTTTGATAAGTTAAAGGGTGTACATTTTTCAAGAGCAGGTAGAATTGGGGTGGTGGTGGAGAATATCCAGTCAAAGTGAAGTAGCTAAAGCAAACCAAAAAGGGATGGCTGAGGCATGTGTGTAAAACAGAAAATAGAATGTCTGGCTCCATTTGTGGGTTGGTGTTAAAGAATGGTGGGGACCTATAAAAAAATTGCCATTTTTTGGTTCAATATAATAGGGAGGGCTGGGTGTGTTTATGGAAAGTTAGGCTAGGGAGTGTTCGAAGTTTATATAAAGAAATACATGGAAAGACACACGCTAGCTTCTAACACTGATCTCTCATAGGAGTGAGATGAAGAAGGCTATTTACTTTTCAGCTGTAAATTTTATATTGTTTAATTTGTTAAGATAAACCTTATTATTTTTGCAGCTAAAGGGAGAGTATAAAAGAACAGAGTAGAACACCACAAAATAGAAAATAAATAGACCAAAGG
Source organism: Marmota monax (assembly GCF_021218885.2). NCBI lineage: Eukaryota > Metazoa > Chordata > Mammalia > Rodentia > Sciuridae > Marmota > Marmota monax. Next base: position 12,234,012 of record NW_026693245.1, read on the forward strand.
GGGAATCACTTGCTTCCCCTAGAAGAAAACACTCCTTTGTTAAATCTTTCAAATATTAGAACTAGCAAGCTTGCTTTGGGAGAGGTCATTTTGGATTAAAATGACTATCAGTAGATAGTCAATTAATTGAGCATTACACTACTTATTATTTGCTTAACTTTTGGAAAGAGAATCTAATTTAATTGAGAGTTAATTCATGCCCCAAATATAGATGCCTTTAAATAAGCTACTTATTTTTGTAACATAACTTTATAAACAGTTCACATCATGGTAATATTAATAAAACAAGAAGTAAATGAGAGGTAAGGTAGCCCTAACTCTAGTTGCTATTACCAAAGAGATCAAGAAGTTATGAATTTCCCAGGAATTCTTTAGCAGTCACTTGGTATAGAAAATTCTCTTTTGACTCACTGCCAGTTAAAAGAGCCCATGCATAGACTCTAAGATGTTTGAGAAAGGAAAGAATTGAAGAAAGTAAAAATATGCAATTATAATAGTGATGATAATAATGATAACAATAATAATGAAAACTTGGAGCAGTTTTCATGTGCAAAATACTATGCTTTGTCTATATTATCTCACTGAGTTCTTACGATATAACACTCTGAAGTACAGGCACTATATTTTTTTGTATGGTCAATGAAGAATCTGAGGCATAGAGACTTGGCTCAAGGTTAAGTAATGTGTTCAGGACCATCAATCTCCTAGATGGGTTTTAAACTCAACTGTAGGATTCCAGAGCCTGGGAAAATGGACATTGTATTTATGTCTTTATTACAGTCTCCTATTAACCGTTAAAAAATACAAGCTTCCTTATCTGGATAGGACTTCCAGTCTTAATTCTTTAAACTTAACATTTTGATTAACTTAAAGGGCATGCATACCATGGCTAATTCTGGTACTAGATGTCCACATTAGCCAACACCATGGACTTGCTACATCTCTAATTCTTCCAATTTCAAACACAATAGTAGTATGCAAAAACAGTCTCTGTCATAACCTATTTGATAGGTTCCTTTACAGAGTTTGAGATTTCATCTGGAATTGAGGATCCGTGGATCCTTGAAAGGTCTTAGCAAATGGAACTAAGTAAGATGCTCTACTGTCCTTCATGTTTTTGTCCTTCAATGTGATGAAGATCCTTAAAAGAGCTGACTTTTACCAGGAGGCGGTTTAGAGAGGCAATGATGCAACTGCAATGGTCCCGTATGAGGACAAATCTGTTGTACTTGGAGCTCTTGAAGGCTGTGGGTGCTTTGCATTCTTTTTCTATGAAACCACCTTCCCACAAGAAATAAGCAGAAATCAGAAAAACTGACCAATAAAACCCCTCTCAGCTCTTCTTGCTGTTCCATTTCAGTGGACTAACTGGATGTTAATACAGTTTCAATGTACTTTCTAGCCAGCTTCTTTGCTCCCATACTTCATGTCTACTGACCTTGTTATAATTTCTCTGTTCAGGGTAATTTTTCATCTTTTTGGCCTGATGCTAGCCCTTGAATTGCTAGTCTAAACATTTTGCATCTCTTCTTAACGATAATTTAGTCTCTTTCTGAGAGTCAGGGTCCTGCTACTATTCTGAATAAATCACTCGCCTCATCTACTCAACTTTCAGGACCTTGTACTAACACTGATGGCCAGTTTGAAACCTGGGATGAGATACACTGAGAGCCCCAGTGGAGTAGTTGCTAGGATCTGCTATCAACAGAAGTTCCTATGAGGAAAAAAATCTATGAAGGACTCCCACAAGAAAGACCAGGCTGAATGTTGCTGGGAACCTGGGAGCTTCCACTAATGCCAGCAGCATATGAGAGCTGCTTTTGCTGGTTGGTGTTAAGAACAAGGGTATGTTGACAATATAGATCCTATTGCTCCCTGTTAGAAGGTGGTAGAAGGTGGGGAGATATCACAATGTTCCTGTTCAAACATTCACTTCAGAGTTAGAAAAGCAGAGTTAAATTTCAAATCTTGGTCTACTATTTTTTAATTGCATGTTCTTGGCCAAATGACTCTACGTTTCTAAGCTTCCTTTTCCTGATAAAGCTAATTACACACTTAGCTCTGGGGCCATTATATGGGTTAGAAGAGAAAATGTTTGGAAAGCATTTACAACATTGCCTGATAGCCAGCACATTCCCAATATTTAGCAGCTATATTTTAGTTGTATTACTCTTTATCTTCCTGGGTGATCTCATGTCTAGGTCATTCTCCTTACCTGATTCTCTTTACCTAGACACTTGGCTTTGGGAGGAATCTAAATGGAGAGGTGAGAGAGGAAAGGAAATGAGGGTAAAATTATGTGGATCAACCCCAGCAATCAATGAAGTGACAGATGCTGGAGCCAGATTGCACTTAGAACTTCAACTGCTTTGACGTCTCCACCCTATTCCATACTTCCAATGTGATAACATCTGGGGAGAGGGTGGAGACTGTTGATTTTTCTCTAGATATTCCTCACTGAGGAGAAAGAACAATTTCCTGGTAGGAAATGTAGAAGGCTTGGAGGTCCCAAAGACTAGGGTGGGGTTGTAGCTGAACATAATGGGCAGAAACAGCACTTTAGACCTCAGTCTCCAGATACAGGATGTACTTGGAGGACCTGGGACCACAAATGAAGTACTGTTTATTTTCCTGGACCAGCTCTCCCAGGTGTATGTTAGCCCATGCTGTTGGCCATACAATATGGTAACTCATGCTGTTGGCCATACAATGGACTCCATGTTGGCGCTTTGCCATTCAGGGAGGAAAAAACTTTGTCCCCAAGCTTAATGGAAGTATACCTAAAAGTGAATGACTATTTTAAAGTATTTTCTCTGCATAATGGTAAATATTTTACCAATTGTTATCAATATCAAAAGGTTATGATTTGGGGCATTAATTTCTAATTAATGTCAATCACATTTGCTCATTTAAAATTTCTCTGTAGGTCAAATGGCTTCTCTGAAGTAAAAAAAAAAAAAGTATAGTTTCTCAAAATTCACTCTTTTGATATTTACTTTGCTGTGATATAGAGATGAAACTGTATAAAATAGCATTTTACAGTGATAGTCACAGAAAATAATCTTTCTCAAAAACTTCACACAAATTTTAATAGTATATCCTGAGATGATCTTTAGTTACTCAGCCAGATTATTTAGTTAAATGATACTATGCATGCATGTAGTTTGCATAATATTTATATTTGCATGGAGGACAGACATTTAATAGCACGAACTAAATTTTCCCCATTTTTCACAGGATTTTATAAACAAAAACCTAGCACAAATAATATGAGCTTATTTATGAGTAAAAGGATACATGCTTATTTGTGAGTAAAAATTTCAGGTACTCTCCATAAATAAACATTTGTCTCTAGCTTGTCAATGCCTGCTCAAGTAATATAGGCAATAAAAAGATTCTAGTTGAAAATGATGGCCTGAGTATGATGTCTGAGATATTGCCTCACACCTATTAGGATGGCCATTATTCAAAATAATAAGTATCAGCAACATTGTGGAGAATTTACAACCCTTGTCCACTATTAGTAGAACTACAGAATGATACACTTATTATGGAAAACAGTATGGAGGTTCCTCAGAAACTTAAAAATAGGAAAATCATATGACCTCTTAACCCAATTTCTGGGTATTTATCAAAAAGAGCTGACAGCATTTCAGAGAGATAACTGCAGTCCCGTGTTCACTGAAGCATTATTTACAATAACCAAGATATGAAAAAAAATCTAAATGCCCATTGATGGATGAATGTGTAAAGAAAATGTGATATATACATAAAGATAGATATTCTTTAGCCTTAAATATGAAGGGGATCCTTTCACATGCTACCAGATGGATGAGATTTGAGGATATTATAAGTCAGTCACAGAGGGACAAATACTGCATGATTCCACTTATATGAAATGTTTAAACTGATTTATAGAAGTAGAAAGCAGAATGGGGTCTGAAGGCAGTAGAAACTAGGAATTGCTACTCAATGGCTATCAAGTGCTAGTTATGCAGATGAAGAAGATATAGAGATCTGTTATGCAATACTGTGCTTAGTAACAATAATCTCAGTGGTAGAGCATTTGCCTGGCACTGGGTTTGATTCTCAGCATCACATATAAATAAATGAATAAAATCAAGGTCCATCAACAACTGAAATTTTTTTTTAAAAGATATCACAGCTGAAAGAGAAATCAGGAAAAATATCCCATTTACAATAGCCTAAAATTAAAAAAAAAAAAAACCTTGGGAATCAAACTGACAAAAGAGGTGAAAGACTTCTCAAATGAAAACTACAGAACACTAAAGAAAGAAATTGAAGGTCTTAGAAGATGGAAAGATCTTTCATGTTCTTGGATAAACAGAATTAATATTGTCCAAATGGCCATATTACCAAGAACACTATAAAGATTTAATGCAATTCCTATTAAAACTCCAGTGTCATTCTTCATAGAAACAGAAATGCAATCATGAAATCACTTGAAAAAATAAGGGGCCCAGAATTGCCAAAGTAAAATCCTTAGTGAGAAAAGTGAAGCAGGAAGCATCACAATACCAGACCTTAAATTATTCTACAGTATGGTATTGACACAAAAACAGACACAGAGACCAATGCAACAGAATAGAAGACACAGAGACAAACCCATATATATATATATATATATATATATATATATATATATATATATATATATAATTATGTCATATTAGAGAAAGTTGTCATGAACATACATTGGAGAAAAGAAAGTCTAATTAACAAATGGTGCAGGGAAAACTGAAAATCCATATGTAGTAGAATAAAAATTTAACCCCTCTCAGACTGCACAAAACTCAATTCAAAGTGGATCAAAAACCTAGGCATTAGGCCAGAGACCATGCACCTATTATCCCTACTAGAAGAAAATGTAGGCCCAACTCTCCATCATGTTGGCTTAGGAACCAACTTCCTTAACAAGACTCCTAAAGTGCAAGAAGTAAAATCAGGAATCAATAAATGGCATGGTATCAAAACTAAAAGCTTCCTTACAGCAAAGAAAACAATAAGAATATGAAGAGAGAGCTTATAGAATGGGAGAAAATCTTTGCCATCTGCACCTCAGATAGAGCATCAATCTCCAGGATATACAAAGAACTCAAAAACTTAACACCCCCAAAAGACAAATAACCCAATCAATAAATGGGCAAAGGAACTTAACAGGCACTTCACAGAAGAATAAATATGAATAGTCAACAAATACATGAAAAAATATTCAACGTCACTAGCAATTAGAGAAATACAAATTAAAACTACACTGAGAAATATTCAGTTGTGTATAAATGCCACATATTTTTTATCCATTCATCTATTGAAGGGCATCTAGGTTGGTTCCACAGTCTAGCTATAGTGAATTGTGCTACTATAAACATTGATGTGGCTGTGTTCCTGTAGCATGCTCTTTTTAGGTCTTTTGGGTATAGTCCGAGAAGGGGAATAGCTGGGTCAAATGGTGGTTCCATTCCCAGCTTTCCAAGGAATTTCCATACTGCTTTCCAAATTGGCTGCACCAATTTGCAGTCTCACCAGCAATGTATGAGTGTACCTTTTTCCCACCTCCTCACCAGCACTTATTGTTGTTTGACTTCATAATGGCCACCATTCTTATTGGAGTGAGATGGTACCTTAGAGTAGTTTTAATTTGCGTTTCTCTGATTGCTAGAGATGGTGAGCATTTTTTCATGTATTTGTTGATTGATTGTATATCCTCTTCTTAGAAGTGTCTGTTCAGGTCCTTGGCCCATTTGTTGATTGGGTTATTTATTTTTTTGTTGTTTAACGTTTTGAGTTCTTTGTATACTCTAGAGATTAGAGCTATATCTGATGTGCGAGGGGTAAAAATTTGGCATTTGCAGGGAAATGGATGGCATTAGAGCAGATTATGCTAAGTGAAGTTAGCCAATCCCTAAAAAACAAATGCCGAATGTCTTCTCTGATATAAGGGGGTGACTCAAAATGGGATAGGGAGGAAGAGCATGAGAAGAAGATTACCACTAAATAGGGAAGAAAGGTGGGAGGGAAAAGGAGAGAGAAGGAGATTTACATGGAAGATGGAAGGAGACTCTCATCCTTATACAGAATACATGTATGATGTTGTGAGGAGAAAAAAAAAAGAAGTGTGTCACAATAGATTGGGTAGAGAGATGTGATGGGAGGGGAGGGGAGGAGAAGGGGGGATAGGAAGGACAGCAGAATAAAATAGACATTATTATTGTTGTATGTATATAGGTGACTGTATGACCAATGTGTTTCTGCAACCTGTACAATCAGAAAAATGAGAAATTATACCCCATTTGATTCAAATGTATGAATTGTCAAGATCATTGTACTGTCATGTATAACTAATAAAAAAATTTAAAAAAGAATAAATGAGGACAGTAAAAAAAAAAAAAAAAACTACACTGAGATTCCATCTCACTCCAGTGAGAACTCCAATTATCAAGAATACAAGTAACAATAAATGTTGTTGAGGATGTGGGGGAAAAGGTTCACTTATACATTGCTGGTAGGACTGCAAATTGGTGCAACCAATCTATAAAGCAGGTGGGAAAATCCTCAAAAAATTTGAATTGGAACCATCATTTGACCCAGTTATCCCACTCCTCAGCATATACCTAAAGGACTTAAAATCAGCATACTATACTGACACAGCCTCATCAATGTTTACATCTGCTAGATTCACAATAGCCATGGTATGGAATCAACCTACCTGCCTTTCGACAGATGAATAGACAAAGGAAATGTGGTGTTTTTACACACTGTAATATTACATAGCTATAAAGAAGTAAGAAATTATGGCATTTTCTAGTAAGTGTATGGAACTGGAAACTGTTATGCTAAGTGAAATAAGCCAATTGCAAAAAAACCAAAGGCCGAATATTTTCCCTTATATGTAGATGCTAACACACAATGGGGGTTGGGGAGTAGAGAAGAACAGAAGTTCATTGGATTGGATAAAGGGGAATTAAGGGAAGAGAGAAGGAATGGGAACAGGAAGGACAATAGAATGAGTTGGACATAATTTTTCTATGTTCATATATGAATACATGACTGGTGAAACTCTACACCATGTACAACCACAAGATGGGGATTCTAATTAGGACAAGTTATACTCCATATTATATATATCAAAATACATTCTATTGTCATGTACATCTAAAAAGAACAAATTTATTTTTTTTAAATAAAAAAATAACATTTATAAAAAACAATGAGATCAGATGGGCCCAACCCAGACTAATGAGGGCATATGGCATTGAAATTCTAAAGGCAAAACCTGCATTGACAAGGTGAGTTCCAAATTTGCAGCAATTATCTAGGAATAATAAGGCATTCAAGTCATACATATGTGTGTATAAATAATATAAATATAAATATATATATATATATATATATATATATATATATATATATATATATATATACACACACACACACACACACACACACACACACACACGTTTTTCCTTTTTCCAACCAGAACATATGGAGTGCTGATGGTGGAAAGTGGGAAGTGTCTATCTCTGTCATTGATAGGCCTTGACTTAGCTGATAATTTCATTCAGGCTTCACTGTGATAGGGGATGAAACAAGCAAACATGTGCTTCTTTTCTTTCATCCTGATATCATTTATTGTTCTCAGCTAAGAGTACAGAGGTCACAGCAGAACGGCACAGCTCTCCAGGCTGGACTGGCCCTGGGAGTCAGATGCAGCCCCTCAAGGACTAATCCGTTGTACTTTCCTTGTGCTGCTTAGAACAGTTTACTACCAATCTTTTCCTTTCCAACCACTTCTAAGGGGTTGTATTTCCAAAACGCAGTTTTCCTCTAACTTACTTCATCAAGATAAAGCTTAAAGAGGAAAGGTATATGGTTAACAAAGTGGGGGTGGAGAATGTGTCTGAATTTATTTATACTTCCTGAGCAATTAAATTTGCTTTAATAAGCCCACATTGGAATACCAATATTTTAATAGAGTGCTTCCCATTCCTTCCCAGGACTTGCCCCCCCCCCACCATAGTTATTCACTATACTACAGAGTGGTCCTGTGAAAATGAAAATGAGACCTCAGCAAGTCCCTGCTCACCATCTCCCTATGGCATCCTATTTTATACAAAGTAAACACTGTGTCCTCAGAAATTAAGGCCCTCATTGATGTGGACCCCTAGATCTTCTCTGATCTGATCTTGCACCTGTACCTCTTCCTCGTGCTCACTCTTCTTCAGACTCTGTCCCTTTCTTTAAACAGGTGTACATGGGCCTTTCTCAGGGCATTTGCACCTGCACTCTTCTCTGGCTGGAATATTCTTTCCCCAAATATCAGCTCAATGTCGCCTTCATAGTGAGACATTCCCACACTGTCCTATATAGAGTTGTTATCCCTAATCTCTGAGCCTTTTACAACCTTCCTTCCTTTTTATTTTTTTCCCACAATGCTTATTAGGCATTGATAAATTTTACCTATTTTATTAGCTTAATCTCCCCATTAGAATATAAGCTCCATCAGACAGAGACTTTTATCTACTTTCTTCATTAAGTTTTCCCCAGCACCTATAATAATGTCTCTCGTGTAGTAGTTGCTCAATAAATATTTGTCTTATGAATGCACAAATATCTTTAGATGCAGCACTACCTAATAGCTCCTGGTTATCATTTACCATGGTTATATGTATGATTTTACTTCAAATGAACTTCATTATTATTTTTTTCAGTTTGATCAGGAATTGCTCATTTATTTAAAGAAAGAGTTCTAACAACTAATGACCTTGATCAGTCTGGAAAGACACTTAGAAGTCTAGAATCTTAAGAAGGCATTTTAATAGGGATTATTTTAAATATCTTCCTGTTTGTCCAACAAAATCATCCCACAGTCAGGGGTGAAATGAAGTCAGAGTTGGTATCCACGTTTTGTGATACATCAAAGGGGCACAGTTTTGGGAGTCTGTTTTGAGAAAAATAATACAAAATTTTCTCACCTTTTCAAGTTTTACAAAAACCTATGTGTAGCTGCTAGTATCCCTCAATTGTATTCTCAATTTTATTCCTGTATATTATGTATTTGAACTTAGAAGAAATTAATTTTAAAAAGGTTTAATTAAATATGAATTATTAAGTTATAAATCCTTTGTGAAAATCCTTATCACTAACTATTGTAGATTAAGTAAGTGTTGTAAGATGACAGTTGAAGGCAAAAACTATAATAGTTTTACAAGAATTGACTTTAAAAATAAAACCTAAATCTGATTCTTTTCCACTAATGGATATGAAAACTTATACACCATGTTTTTCTCTAGGTCTGGACTCTCCCTCAAACAGGTCAGGAAACCATTCCCTAGCCGCCCTATTATTAAATCTATTTTGGAGAAGTGATATTACTCAGTTTCCAACCTCAATGATCCAAACACATGGGTTTTTCACTTTAAAGGGGGTAGAAGAGAATATAGAAAGGGGATCCGAGAGTTGTATGTCTTGAATTACCATTTCTTCACTCTTACCAAGGTAAAGGATTATAGAAATATTATCCTATAATGGTCACAATCACTCTTTTCTGGCATTATTTTAAAATACAGCACAGGGAATGAAAAAGGAGGTGGAGATGCTCGTGCTAGAGTGCCTATACCTCCTTGTCTTATGGGCACACTGATATTAGCATTCCCTTGTAATTTATTATATTTGGTGAATTATACATAAACTTATATTGTAAAGATATAAAGACATTGAAAGATGGGCTACCAAAAAAGGCTCTGTGATCTATTTCAACAATGATTTTGAAGAGTTAAAAAATATTTTCATGTTTTCTTGAAATTGTTTTGTATACAGTTCTTACTAAAGACAAAATGATCTTGGAAAAGCAAAGCATTCAATAATCAGGACCATGAATGTGGCAAATTTTGCATGCTATCTGCCAAATTCCATTCTCTGCTTATTCCCAGGCATAGGAGAAGTCTTTGTTTCTATGCCTTCCTTGCTATTAGATTTGGTCACGTGACAGGATGTGAGCAGAAATACTGCATGCTACTTTTGGCATTGGCCCATAACTCCTCCCACATGGTTGTCTCTGTGCTCCTTCTGTTGCCAGCTAGATGATAAAGATGCTGAGGTATGAAGAATGGTGGAAACATGAGAATTCTTGTTCCCTATCTGAGCCAAGGAAGGGATCTACCTTATTCTCCGAAATACCACCCTAGAAAATTACTTGATGAAGAATGAACCCATTTTTAAGTCACTTGAAGTTTGTATGTTAGCATAATCACACTCAATGACTTCTACCAAAACAAATTAAGCTGGCAGTACTGAAGGTAGATTTAACTTTCAGACATTTCACATTCAATCACCTTCTGGTCCAAGTGAAACCAACTCTCTCTTCATGTCTACCATTTTCACACTTGGTTATTTTTCTTTTTTTTTTCTTCTTTATTTTCCTTGGTTATATCTATTTTCATTAAGACATTTCTCATTATCTAAGAACTGCATAAGAAGGGTGAGAATATAAGTTTGGAAACATTACAGAGAGTTGTGGTTGTTCTGTTGAGCAAAAGCCTGTCCAGTTTTATTCTCCCTTGATGACAATCACCAAAGTGATAGATAAATTTGTCTCCGTATTTTAGAAGAGGACCAGAAATTAGCAACACAGGATTTGGATTCATGATTCACTTGAGCCAAAGAGGTTTCAGAAGTACCTGATTTAATAGGCTTGCCATATTTATAATGCGATTCCAGAAAGAAGAAAAAAGGGACATTTTGAATGTGCATATTTCTGGGTGAAAATCCATAGAAAAATTATAGAAGTATTTCATAGTTTACCCAAATCTAGAATAGAACCACTCTTCATTGTTACCTCACTCATTTGCAATGCAAGCAGAGTTGAGTTGGTTTTTTGACTGGGAATACTATTGTTGAATCAGATGCTTATGGCCCTTCTTGGACTTAATGCATAAACTAATTGACTTTATATAGCTAAATGAGCCTCTCTAGAGAAAAAGGTACAAGTTACTTGGGGCATTCTCTTGGCTATCGGTCTCCTGAAATAATGGAGGGACGTTGAATTTGAGCTCTCTCTTTCTAAGCTTCAGTGCATGTATGGTAAAAGAAACATTTTATTGCTACCTTAGAGATCAAAACCAAATATTCAATGTATCCTGAAGGTGATGAATCACATCACAAAAAGAGTGATTTACCCATTCTGCAAATGTTCATCAGCTACACACCGTTGCCAGACTTGAAAGAGGAATGACGTTCATTGAGAAGACATAGGAGCGCAGCAGTTTTACTGAGCTTTTGCTCTTAAGCTAACATTGGATTTCTTTTACCCTCTTGGGATGACCGAATTTATGCAGAATCTATTCATAAATCCTATTGAGTTTCCAAGTCCATAGCCAAGATAAATGCACAGCTGTTTTCTAAAAACATCTGCCCTCTAATCATCTCAAGTTGAGAGCAATGTCCACAATGACCCTCATGGCTTTGACATTAACTATGTTTTCAGAGGAAATCAAATTAGGTTTTACTTCCTCAGCCATTAAAGTTCCTCTCATTTTTATGCAATGACATCTCTCAAATATTTGGATACATTCATCCATTCTGTGACAATTCAGCTATTTTCTGGATAAATTATAAAATTCAACTGTGTGTATTATTTATTTTTACTTCATTTTTTAATTTGTTCTGTATAATTTTGGCTCTCATTTTATGTCCCACCTGTACTCCTTCTAAAAAATGACTTATGCTTTTAAAATGAGGAGTTCAAAATAGTACACAGAACTCTAAGTTCAGTGTAAACAAGGCCATCTGTGTGAGACAGCCTTTCAACCCAATAAAAATTTCTCTAATAGGCAATGGATTATTATATTATTCATGCCAGAGTCCTCAGATTTAGTGTTTCCAACAGCAATTGTAATTGTTTTGATTCCTGGACTGTAACATATTTAGTTTTTCACTGAATCACCATAATATAAATATGTAAATTAAATGAACCCCTACCTCTAACCTGATTATATATCATAAATCCCATTGGTGGATAATTTAATTGTAAATGTGATCCCCTTTATAGAAAACGTGTTATAAAATAAATTCTATTTTTTCATACACCAAACTAAATTTAAAAATTATAGATGTCAGTTTTTTAAACTTAGGTTGTGGAAAATGAACAAATGTGATTATTTTGCTGACCTGTGAAATTTAATTTTGACCATTTTGAAAATAGATCTTTAAAGTTTCAGATTGAACCAGGCTCCATAGCACATTTATTTTATTATTATTTCTATCATTTCAATTGCACCAGCTATTTGGGAGGCTGAAGAGGAGGATTGCAAGTTAAAGGCCAATCTGGACAACTGAGCAAGACACTGTCTCAAGATAAATAAATAAATAAATAAATAAATAAATAAATAAAATAAAAATTAAAAAGGGCTGGGGATGTAGCTCAGTAGTAGAGTGCCCCTAGATTCAACCCCCAGTACTGATGAAAAAAAATTGAATTATAGAGCAGATGGCTGTATTTCAGGAAATACAAATAGAAGGTTTAATGAGCATTTAATGTAGGTATCACCTTTGCTTTTTTCACATCATTAAAATGCTTTACAATCTTAAAATGTGATTGTTATACTATTTTTTCTCTGAAATATTTGAAACTGAATTTTAAATTTGATAAGAGGGGTAAAAATCCAAATCATGTCTGTGCTTAATCTGGTCCTTGATTCCACATCATATACTTCAATGTAATTATGAGTCTGAATATTATATATGCCACTAATTCCTCTAATGCACCTGGGCCATCAGACCACATGGAGATAATCTTTCCAGGAACCTGGGAGTTTTACCATTTGCCATATCCGAGGGCTTCATCTTTGCTTCTTGTGGTCTGTCACTCAAACTCATATCTCCTGGGTGAGATATGAGTGTCTCCCAAAGACCTTTCCTCCACATGCCTCTAACACTGCCCTGAATTTATTTTATTATTATTTCTATCATTTTAATTGCACCTATTTATGAGGTGCAGTATAGCACTTCAATACATGTATGCAATATATCCCACAATGTATATAAAGCCAGTTTACAGTCATCATTCAATGGAATTTGCCCTTTAAACCTGGCATTAGGTGATGGAGGTAGGATGGGGGTTATTATCCTCATATGTGGGAGAGGAATTTGAGGTTCTGGAAGGAGGGCAATGGTGTGCCCAGAGTATCACAGATGTAAGCAGATGGATTATGACTCAAACCAAAATCTTCTGATCTTTGGACTAAAAGTTTAAATGGGGGATTAAATAATTGGATTAGTTTTAATTTCATAACTCTTGAATCAGACAAATTTTAATGTGCTCTATTAGAACTTAGAGACATTATGTAGCTGAGCACAATGTTCAAAACCTTTGCGGGGAACATGACATTTAGCTGAAATGAAAGGACGTAGTTATGTGTTCCTAAATAACAGAATGAAAAAACTGGCAAGAGATTATAGCAAGGATCTTCCACTTTGGTATCCTTGTTATTCTTCCTAACAATACTGTAATGCTTTATAGCACATGGTAAATATGTTATAACACTTAGAGAAAGATACACAAACAACCATGTGGTTAAATTTATTTAAATGAATTGTAGACCAACTGTGGAAGACAAAGGGATTTCTACTTCGTATTCCAAAGCATATTTGAAGAAACACCAAAACAAAAAGAAATGCATTTCTTTATAACTTAACAAAGATAAGAACTGAGCCTGGGCCTCTAGGACTCTCTGTTTGAGTTCTGGGTTTAATATAACCTGTTTGTGATTTTGGCAGGTCTCTTGACTTCTCTGAGACTTAGTTATTTCATCCATAAGATAAGAGATTGACTACTATTCATTCTCAATTACTGGTCTGCTCATCATTTTGGAGAGGCTTTTAAATATTGATACTTACGCCTACTTTTAGACACTTGGAGTCAGTTGATCTGGATATAGACCCAGAATATATATATTTTTTAAAAGCTGTCGAAGCAACTCTGTGTTGTCAGGCTGGAAACACAGGACTTGCTGATCTCTAACGTCTTTTCAAACTTCAGCATTCTTCATACCAACTGGACAGCACTGAACTCAGATCATGTTCCTCAACTCTGTGCTCACTGGAGGGAGGCCATTCAGGGCCAAAGCTGTCCTCATTCAGATTATCATGCCAGCTCCCTTGCCAGTGTCCCTGCCCATGTGTCCTGCACCTTGGCAACACTCTCTACACTGTGGTTGACACTTTGTGTATAATTAAGTAGAAAATAAAGAAGGGGAAAGGAGAAGAAAGGAAAGGGCAATAGCTTGGGATAGATAGCAGGATAATGTTGGACAACAGTGAGTTTCCGTTTCCTCAGTTATCACAAGACATAATATTGCCCTCATAAAAAGGTGTGTGTTTGTGTGTGTGTGTGTGCGCGCGCGTGTATGTGTGTGAGCTCAATGATACACAACCAGTAATTCCTCCTCTCCAGTGCAGGTACAGAGCAACACTTGTCTTATGCTGTCTTCCTTCCTTGGTGTGAGAAACTGTTTCTCTCAATTATAATTATCCTTTTGAATGATATGTCAAAGACTCTGTTCACCTGAGAAATCTTATGCACATTTAAAAATAGTTTAGAATTGTAATAACCAAAATATATGCTACTTATAATGTCAGAACATTCCCAGCCTTATGTATGGTGTGAGTTAAGAGCAAAGTTATTTTTCACTTTAAGATGGTAGTAATGTGAGATCAGTGTCCTTTGGAATAACTGGAAACTTGAGATACTTATTGCATAGACATTATGTTAAGATGACCTCAGAAAGGTAATCTTTGGAATGGTGGAGATTAAGTTGCATCTAAAGGCCAGGTGTTCCTGTTGCCAAAATACACACTGCTTAAGCAATGGTAAACATGGGGAGAAATCAAAGAGGTAGGGCTTTCCCCATCCCTTTGCTGGAGCTCTGTATAGTAGGGTAAAATAAATAAATAATTTTGGGTGGTTGGCATGTAATTCTACCACGTGGGGTCTAAGTATTGGTGCTGCAACTGCTGTTGACAGATCTATGCTTTATCCTGGATGCTTCAAGCCTTGGCTGATGTCTTGAGAGAAAGCATGGTCATCATATCTTTTGAAAAGCTCTGGCAACATTGATTACTTTGCTAAAGCACCTCCTCACTAGAACCTTACAGTCAAACTCTTCTGACCCTGCCTTCTTGAAGAGAATGAGAACTGATATCCCAGCAGCTTCCAAAGGCAGGCCTACCAGACATCCTTCAGTGGCTGAGTTATCCATGGGACTTGGCTATCCCTGTTTTGTAGGCCTTTTCCTAATACCAACAGCAAATAACAACAGAGAATGTATTCTCAGCAATTCATATTTATTGTTTCATTTGATTTTTTGTTACTTTAGATAAAGAAATGGCACTAAGCACAGTAATCTGCCTTAACTTCACATTTCTATCTATTATACTTCATTGCTTCTCTAGATTCCAGTGACCCATTATTAAAACATAGAAGCAATTCATTAAAACTAGGTCCCCAATGCCATTTAGTCCCCCTAAGTATCATATAGTTACACAAACCATACAGGCTTTGGAATTAAACCTGGATTTGTATATTCTGTGTTCCTTGTCAGCTATGGGATCTTAAACAAAGCACTTAGCCTCCTGAGCCTGAGATTCCATATTGGTTAATAAAGGATTATAAAGCACCCACATTTAGAGAGCTAACGTGGGTTAGTGAATTTTGAAGTACCTAGAAAAAAGTTTAAAAAGAAGTACATGCTTATTAAATGTTAATTTCCCTTTTTATTCTTCCCTTTAAAAACACCCAGCAATGCCCTAAATGCTGCTTTGGTATTTTCATAAGAGGGTTTTAATTTGTCTCATTGCATACATTCATGCATCTTGAAACCAGTGAAGCACAAATGAAATGATCACTGTCAATTCTTCAGGTTATTGAAATGAACAACCAGGACATAACCTTCTCGATGCAGAGAATCTACCTATGTCTTAATGGAGGTGTTAGTTATTTAGGTGTCCATCAAAACAAAATTCTGTTATTACTCTGACACTAAGACTTTTATTGTATGTGTGACACCACCAAAGGATGTGATTTTAATTTTAATTCTGGTTCAAAGAAAATAATAAATAAAAGTAATTTAATTACTATAGACTAGTTGAATTTTTTTATTAAATAGCATATTCTCATAGATGCCTGGGGTAACATACCTAATTCATCAAGAGATGATAAAGCCACATGGAATGTTCCAAATTAATAATTTCCTTGCCCCTAGGCTCACCTGCTTGTTTTCCTGCAACTTTTCTAGTTCTCCAGAGATTTGATGAGTAGTAAGAGGAAATCAATGGATACCATATGTCTGTGAAGCTCGGGGCTCTCAGCTCAAGACCCGAAGGTAGGTCTTCCTGATGAACTAAACAAGTTGTTCCATGGATAGAACATTATAGACCCAACAATTGTAGACCCTACCCTGGATGCTGGAAAAGATTGTTTCTGCTCAAATACTTCTCACAGAAGTCCACACATTGCCAACCTATAGTAGAGGGGGACAAATTTTCAAATTCTGGAGGTCAGAGAGCCCCCTAAGAATAAGAAGACTTGGAAATTTTCACAAACATAGGACTTCAAAAAATTCATAAACACCCACATACATGCACCCCTTGGAATATAATCCCAGAAATTTCAATAATGTTAAGTCTGACAGCTTTAGAGTCAAATAATCTGGCTTAAAATCATGACTTCACATATAGTTATGCAAATGATTTAACCTTTCTAAATTTCATTTCCCTCAAATTCAAAATGGGAATAAAAAGAGCACCTATTTGATGGGGTCATTAGGAAGATTATAGGGGATAAAGCATGTGCAGCGCTTAACTTGTTGTGTGACAGTAAGTGCTTTATACATTTCGGCTTTTATTTTAAGGGGTTCCAGATCCCCAAAGCTTATTTGTGGACATCAGCAGATTAAGAATTAATGCTATGAAAAGGGAACCAAGTTCAAACCAATTTAGGACAACCTGTCTACCATAAAAACAAGATCCTATTGAAGTTAAATAACTAGCCATAAAGGGGCATTCAGCCACTGGGTCTGCTACCCTGCCTGGCCCTGAGCAAGCAGGACAATGGGTTCAGCTGCATCTCCCTTTGGCTCTTAGCGACAGTAATTATGCCGCCTGCTGCACCCGCTGGTACCAGCCCCAACCCAGAACTTGGCAGTCATGGTTGCTTTCTGCACTTAACTGAAAAGGAAAACAGCTTTCTGGCTGCATGAACTTTGTAAGGCTATTGTCCTGTTCTTGACATATTTGTTACAAGGTTCTAGGTGTAAGAAAGAACTGTTGTAGGTTTTAATGAGAGAATATTTGTTAGGTTTCCAGCTTCAGTACTGACCCATAAAAAGCTCTTAATAAATGCTGTCTCTTTCTATGGATCAGGAAAGAGGGTAACGCAGCTTGACAAAGTCACAGCTCTGGGAGAAATTCCACTGACACTCAGGGGACTAAGTTACGTGGTTTAACTAAACATGACTTGAAATAAGGAGGCCCTGGAGAGGGCTTTTCTTTGGAGAGAAAATACACAGGTTTCTGTTGGCTAGTGCGATTGTATTTCCTCTTAAGATATTTGACTTATCCTCTAAGTGGATTTTTGTAGTCAAATCACTCCATTTTAAAATGACTGAAATATCTAGAAGCCAGCAATATCAGATACATCAATCTTTAGTAGGAAGTAACCACAAATAAAGAGTGTCTAGAGGTTCCACATCATGTTGTTTGGCTTCAGAAAGATTATCACAGAAGATGACCAAATTAAGTGACTTTAATACACTCATTTTTGAATTCTCAGTACCTAGCACAATTTTGACTCCAAGTGTAGGTAATTATTTGTTGAATGAATTTTCCATATATGGACATATGGACATCAGTAAAATCTCTCTCTCTCTCTCCCTCTCTCTCTCTCTCTCTCTCTCTCTCTCTCTCTCTCTCTCTCTCTCTCTCTCTCTCCCTCCCCCCCCCCCCTCTTATTTTCATCTTCTTTGAGGCAGAGTCTTTCCACATTACCCAGGTTAGCTATGATTTCTAGGGCTCAAGTAATCCCCCTGCCTCAGTCTCCTAAGTAACTGAAACCACAGGCATGCAAGTTCCAAGACACCTGGCTGTAAATCCCTTGTTTTTCAATATAGGTTTTATTGCTATGCCTGGTGAGAGGGAACTAACTATGCAAATACCTGCTGCTGTTGACACAATTTGCATGTGACAGCTCTACCATGACCCAGAGAACCTCATGCTTCCTAGTGGGTTCTCTGAGTAGATGAGCAGTAGAATCACTATTTTATTTTCAAAAAAGTTTCATCAATGCTTTCTCAACGAGGCTTACCAAACTATTAAGGAGTGCCTGCTGCTTTTCATTTCAACTCAATTTCAACTCCAATAGTATGTAAGGGTGGGGACAAAAGAAAATAAGACAGAAATGTCTAAGGGAATAGAATTTAGCCCTGTTAAAGAGACAAGAGGACATATCACAATTAATATCCTCCAACCATCATTTTAAATTACACATTTGAATATTCTAATGCATTAATAATCATCGAGTTTGACGCCAGTGACAGCAGTAATAATAAGAGTTAGCATTTGTTGAGTGTTTATTATCTGCCAAGTGTTGTGTTAAATTTTTGGCATGGTTTATTTCTTTTAATCCTCATAGCAATCCTAGGTAGAAGAAACCAGTATTTATCTCTCTCTCTCTTTTAATAGATAAGAAAACTGAGGTAGGTTTCAGTTAAATAAGTTACAGACAGATATAGAACTTGAGTCCAAGCACCAAAGTCAGAGTTCTTCAATATACTGGTTTTCCTCCCCAGGTGGCCTGGAACCACCTACCTAGAATTCTCCTAGAATCAACTGGATGGATGGCTAAAAATCAATAGATTTTGGTGTTATCCTTAGCAACTGAATCAGTCTTAGGGACGAAGCCCAGAATTAGCATTAAAAAAATTATCCTTTGCTTATTGTAACCATATTTGAGAACCCCTGTCTTGGCAGCCTGAATTTCATATCCTGTAATTGCTACATTAACCAAATTGAATAAAATGATTCTTTTTTTTTATGACGGTGGCCAAAACTTATGAGTCATAACATTTAAAAGAAACACTGAAATATCCTACTACCAAAAAGTGTTCCAACTATTGTTTCAACTATTATTTTTAAAAAAACCCAATTGTCTTCTGAACTGATAGTATATATGTAACAGCTTTGAGTCAAGTTTAGAAGAAAAACTTTTGTGCTTCTAAGTAAATAACCAGAGATACAAATTAAGGTTTCTTTTACAAATATGTGCAATAAACAGAGAAAAATGAGAGAAGTTTAAGTGTCTGGAAATAAAGGCATGGCTAAATAAATTATGTTGTTATATATAAAATGATTCCTATGCTACTATTAGAATACCAGAGTTTCCTAGAATCCTATATAGTATGAGGAAACATTTATTTAAAATGTTACATGAACAATAAAGGGTAAAAATAGCACAGACAGTCCTGACACTCACCTGCCACACAACAGTGGGCACTTACTATGGTTGGACTTCACGATTTTTCAATTTCACGATAGTGCACAAGCATACCTATACAATCACTCTATTTTTCATTCAAAGTACAGTATTTAATAAATTAATGAGCTATCTTGCACTTTCTTATAGAATAGATTTTGCATTAGATGATTTTGCCCACTATAGGCTAATGGGGGTATTCTAAGCATAATAGCACAGGCTAAGTTGATGTTCTATAGTTTTGATGTATTAAATGCAATTTTGACACAATATTTTCAACTTAGAATGGGTTTATTGACATATTACCCATCATAAATGGAGGAACATCTGTACATGGCAATAAAAATGTTCGAAATGTTCAACCTCTGACTCAAATTTGTCAAATCCCTAAGTATAGATTTACATATGTGTTTGTGTATCTAAATACAGTTGTAGCATGCATGTGTGTGTGTGTGTGTGTGTGTTATAATTTAAAGACTTACACAGGAAATAAACCAACACTTTAATGACTGACGGCGGTCCCTGGATGCTGTGACACCAGGTTATTTATATTTTATAACCTCTGTTTTTCTGAGGTTCCAATTTTTCCACAATGAACACATGTTCAAGTTGTAGTTAGGAAAACATATGTTATTACAAAAGAACTCAGTGAGAAACTACTTTTGGGAATATGTATATGATGTAAAGTGCAGCATGCCTGTGATCTACTTCTTGCTGTCAGAGAGGCCTCTGCAGCCGGCCTCACCAATGCACCCATTGATGGTAAATTTGGCGTTAATTGTGCTGTCAGAGGAGCTCCAAGCTCAAGTGCTGCAATTATCAGCTTGGGTACACAAGGACTTGTTGAAAGTGGCAGACAAAGTTGGCTTCCTCCAAAATAATGGTTAAGCAAATGTGTGCTTTTGCCCAAAAAGGAAAGTAACGTGGCTGTAACTGGATATTGTAAACAAGTGGTTGAAGGTTCCCTAAATAAGCAATATCACATAAGCTTCTTTGTAGCATATTTTTTTCTTCTGGGATCTGTGTCAGGCTCCCAAACATAAAGCCTGCCAGAATACTGTTATCTGTTTGCCTCTAATTTATTATTTTTTAACTGTACATGCCAGATATGGAAGAAACTGTTTCTTTAAGAGAAAAATTAAATTGGAAATGAACACTCTGAGTTTTTGAAAAACCTTGCCAAATGAAAACTTCTACTTATAATGTAGCTGGAAAACCTAGCCTGGTTCAAACTTCATTTTCAATTGAATAATTGTGTGTATTGGAACCCTGGGACTTGGCCTTCTAAACCCGACTTTGTCTGTACCTTTGGGCAGAAGTCTTAGCCTCTATATATTTTGCATTTGCATCAGTAAATGCAGATAGAATTATGCCACACAGGATACATGGTGGTCAGCACAGAAAATGCAATTTAAGTGCAGAACAAAATCTCGCGACATAGTAAGCGCAGCATAAACATCAACTTGATTTTTTTTACCTCCTGCTATTAATTAAGACGATTTCAGGCATCTCAAAAGTATTTTAAGGAATGTAGTCTGACAAGTATGTGTATGGTGAAATATATATGTGTATGTATGAAAAATCTGTTTATCAATTGATGGACAGAAAGATAGAAATCTTTAAGACTGGAATTATAACTAGTGTTATATTTAAACAACAATGAAAACTTTGAAAGTCCTTTATTGTCCTGGGGAGTTCAGCTGAAAATGCTCACTGATAGACAAGAAAATAAGCTTTGTCTGAACAACATAGTTACATCTATTCAGTAAGGTACTGATCATTTTTCCTTTAAAATATTGAGGCAAACATACGAAAAGTTTCTTCAAAGCCAATGGCAATAAACACACTTCAACTTCTGTTTTGCTTCACTGTAGATTCTGTGTGGTGGGGTTATGAAATACAAAATGAGCTTGACATTACAGATATGATTCAAAAATATTTATATACATAGGATGATGCTGAAAATTCTATGCTTATTATCCTAATAAAAATACATAAATGTCCAAAAAGAAATAGGTTATTATCCATCAAGGCTTTCCTCTCTTATTTAGTTATAAAATTCAAAGTTCTGATTCTAGTCAAAACCAATCCTGTTCTTAATAAGTCTGATATAAAAACCTATCACCAGATGGGGACTATATTAACCTTAAGTAATACTTTTAACCATGATGACTAACAGTTCCACAATTTTTATTGGGAGAAGAATAACCATTTATGGAAATCTTCTTCATGGTTGCTTCTTGTTGAAAGGAAGACTGGATCTACATGTATGTCAACATACTAATAAAAAGTAAACATGCAACCAACCTATTCAACAATTTGGAATGATAATCATTTATTTAGCTTCAGATGCTGAGTTTTATCTAGACAAAGGGAGACTATTTCTCTGTCAGAGCCCTAAGTATTTTTAACACTCAGATAAATATTCTATCACAGTGTAAATTTGTGTATGCATTGAACATAAGTATGTGTCATAGGCTGTGAATCTAATCACTGTTAGTAAAAGCTATTACAGTTACAAGCCACAATCTGTTTTGGACATTTAGTTTGTAAAACACCTACATCCTCGCACCTATGGACCATCATCATATGGCTTTTTAAACTCTAGTATATAGTTGATCTCATTTGATTATAACTGAAACCAGTCTAATTGAAATAAATGCAACTACTATTAAACTATGTGATGTTAGTGACTGTAAAAGCAATTGATGTTTAAGAATAGGTCTATTCACAGCCATGATAGCTGACCTAAGTAGAGATATATGCCATTCAATGTTTGGTAAATTATGGAATGACCTTATATTAAAAGGCACACCACAAAGTACTGATTTTTAGGAGGTGAGCTATTATTTTCAATGTTTATGGCTTTCTATTTAACGTGTTAAAAAGTTCACTGAGTAAAACGTTCAGAAATAAGAGTTCACTCAAGGTTAAAGTCAATTTCAATTTTCCAAAGCCTCAGCAATGGCATTTCAGGAAAGCTGGGGATGGGGGCAGGGATTAGGATGAATGTTTTTCCTAAATTGAACACAATGCCTTCTTTTTTCATTGATAAAATGTGCTGTGCAATTGTTTATTAGTAGACTTATAAAAAATAAAAATGGAAAGCAGACCATGGGTGTTTTAATCAAGGTTTCCCTCAATTATACAGTAGGCATTTTCTTAATGAAAAATAACAACTGATCAACAGGTGGTCTAGGCACAGTTTCTACAATGTACTCTCCTCTCCAGTATCATCACTTGAACTTCACCTGCTGCTCTGCCTCCTCCCTGGTCTCTGGAAATAATTTGACTTTAAGCAGAAGCAAACTTAGGGGCCCAGCATCACATCATCCTGCCACAGTTGTCTTGAACATATGTTCCATTTCTGATTATTGACTTCTGCCTGAAAACCATGTGCCCACCTGCCTGCCCTCACTGACACCCCAGCCAGGTAACACTCAGAACTGGGCTTGAGAAGCTTTGTTCCCCTCACATTCCTAAACTCCAGGTTGAAATATAGAACTTCCTGCTGTCACCTGATCTAGAGCAGTGATGCCAAACTTACTGGGTGGCATATTTCTATTGGTTAAAAAAAGAGTGCAATTATCTTTATTATCTACATGTAATTTTCATAAATTATGTTCTGTTTTTGCACTATTATGCCAAAAACATTTTCAATTTTATAAAATACACTATAAAAATAAAGTTTGAGGATGAGAAACTTAGTATTTTCTTTTTGTACCCCAATAAGTTGTTTATATATTAGTATATTTCCAGTTATTACCTGCTTTGAGCCACAGTATAAAGAAAAAATTATCCACAAAGTAAAAATAGCCAAATATTTATCTCCTCTTAGGAAGGAAAAAGTTCTCCAATTATTTAAGCAAAGAAATCTACCACAAATGAATAGGTATGACTATAGAAAATACTATGAGGGCTGGGGATGTGGCTCAAGCGGTAGTGCGCTCACCTGGCATGCGTGCAGCCCGGGTTCCATCCTCAGTACCACATACAAACAAGGATTTTGTGTCTGCCAAAAACTAAAACAATAAATAAAAAAATTCCCTCTCTCTCTCTTTAAAAAATAAAAAGAAAATACTATGAATAGAAAAAAGGAACTACAAATTAAACTAGTTAATTTTAATAAATGTGAAATGAAAAGGCTCAGATATCAGGTAAGGAACTTTAGTAAAGAACAAGAAAAATTATATAACCCAAAGAAAACAGCTCAGAAGTCAATTAGGAAACTCACAGGAGACAAATGGCTAATATGCACATGAAAATCAGGTTCATCCTTGTTGGTAGTCAAAAAACTTTAAGTAAAAAATATTAAAATTTTATTTTAGTCAGGGCACAATGGCACATGCCTGTAATCCCAGTTACTTGGGCGGCTGAGGCAAGATGATCGCAAGTTTGACTCTAGCCTTAACAACTTACTGAGACACTGTCTCAACATTAAAAAATTAATGTTGGACTGGGAATGTAGCTCAGTGGTAAAGTGCCCCTGGTTTCAATTCCCAATATCATTAAAAAATACACACACACACACACACACACACACACACCACATTAATCTATTATGTAATTAAAGATTTTTTTTCCAGTTATAAAATTCTGATGGCTCTGTAGTATGAGAACATTCCCAAAGCAGTGTTGTTTTGAGTATAACCTGACATAACCGTCATGGAAATATTTTTGCAATCCATGTTAATAGTCTTAAAATATTCATAACTTTTGACATATTTATTTTACTCAGGAAATAATCAGAGATAAGCTAAGGTTTCAGGCCAGGTCAGGTCAAAGATGTTCCTTGCTGATATTTTTAATCACTAGGAAAAATTAGAAGTAGCCTAAATGTCTAACAATAGGCAAGGGTTTAATGTATGAAATATTTTTAAGGTGGGATGTTATTTATGCACATAAGTTTAATTTCAAACAATATTAAATGATATGAGGAACTGGATATGTTTAAAAGCTAAATATTCAAATGTTGGAAATAAAACTGTAAGAAAATACCTAAGAATTAACAATGGTTATTTTGTGAAGTACTAAGATTATGAGTAATTTATAAAAATGTATTTTTATCCTTTCTAGATTTAAAAAAAAACTAGAGTGAGAATAAATTGTTTTCAATAAAAAATTTTTTAAAAAATTTAAAATTAAAAAAATGTGTGTTGAATGTGTCTTGAATGTAAATACTTTGCAGATGATATGACAAAAGATCTAAGAAAAATGTTTTCCTATTTGAATAAAATATAAAGGAATCTTCAACGAAAGAGTGTAGTTAGAATCTGTGAAATATTTATATATTTCATATTTGATTTGGGGCAAATTGCTACTGTGCTGTACCTTATTTAAAAAGTCTAATTCGGCAGTTTTCCATAAGGCTGGTTATTCAAGAGAAAGCACAGCAGAGTGGCTGAGGTTTCCAAGCAAATTTTACTATTTTCCCCTAAATGGATGCCTTGTCAGACTCATAGTCCAATAATTGAATAAAACTGAATGTAATTATTCACATTGTCTTGATTTTTACCCCAGTGGTGCTATAGCTTTGCTTCCTTCACTGGCTGCCTGGGCTCCCCAGCATAACAATGTGCCCAGCACCTTCCCAGTCAGCTCAGCTGGGGCCCTTAGCAATTGCAATTAGATCATCATCATAGGCACAGTCACACAGTCACATTCTTTAGTCATGCTATACATAAAAATGTCAAAGAATCTTGCCCTCCCTTGCCCATGAGGGAATAAGCAACTTCGAGGTTTTTATAACAAAACAAAATTCTTTGCTAACTGTTGACATTTGGCAAATGAATTACTAGTCGCTTCATGGCAGCAAAATCTCTATTTCTGAAAAAAATAATTAGTCAATGTCTTCTCCTTTAAAAATAAACAACAGTCCTGTCTAATGGAAAATGTATCATGATTTGAGAGCAATACATTTTATAATAAAGGCTTTCCACATTTAAATAAAATGAAATATAGTACATTTCTTTTTAGTTATAATCATCCCCATAAATGAATTCTTCAGAAATGGATTAATTGGATGTACTATGAGTTCTGGCAGCATCTTTGTTAATTTCATGACCCAACCCTCTCTACCTGTAAACACATTTAAAAAAAAATATATCACATGTAGTATCCTCCTCATACTCTCAGTAGCATGTAGACAATGATTGAAAAAAAAATTCATTTTTCATCTATGATTTTATTCTTCTAAAAAAGACGTTAGCTATAGCTGGGTATGTTGTGGCATATGGCTATAATCACAGCAGCTGGGGAGGCTGAGGCAGGAGAATTGCAAGTTCAAAGCCAGCCTCAGCAACTTAGCAAGGCCCTGAGCAACTTAATGAGAACCTGTCTCAAAATTAAAGAAAATAAAAAAGGACTAGTGATGTGGCTCAGTGATTAAGTGGCCTGGGGTCAATCCCTGGTATTAAAAAAAAAAAAGGACTTTAGTTGTAAGTTTATTGTTTTATAAATTCTGATCAAGTCGAGTTATTTCACATTATTCCTAAAAATTTAATTTTTGCAGATTCTTTCCTCTGTATCTTGATAGAAAGACTAAATGAACCAAAGGCATATTATTTTCAAAATGAGGTTTGGTTAATATATCAGAAAAAAATTTCAGGTTTTGAATATTAAAAATGATACCAAATTATTCTTTCTTTAGTTAGAAATCAAAGCACCAGAGAAATAATTGTCAGTCACTGTAGAACAGTGGCATAGGAGGGTTGAACGAATAAATGCTTCCTTAGTAAATAAGTAAATGCAAGAATGAACACATCAGCAAAGCAAATGAAATTTGGCCCATTCCAATCATTTAATTAGGCAAGGGAATTCATCCAAAGGCAGAAATCAGAATTTCCTGGTGTGCTTCGTGTAGAACTATAGGTTTTGTGTTAAGTCAGTAGAGAGACCCAAACTAAAACAGCTCATTTTCAAGCACAGGTGAAAGCAAGCACAAAGCCACTTCAGAGCTGCAGGAGGGATGCTAGGCAGAAAGTAACCAGTCTTTTCCTTCCAATACCCACACATTGTGCTTGGAAAACTTTGTGTGAGAAATCAAAAGACTCCAAGCTTACCAGCCCTGCTGATAGCTTTTCCACCTGCCCTACTTTTTTTTTTTTTTTGCCTTTGATGTGAATTAATTTGAATAAAACATTTGAAGAACCCTATTTTAGGAAAGAACTGTAAATAATATCTATCTTTAAAACCATACCTTGGCTAGTAAAGATAGAAAATCAGTCATTAAATATTTGCCGTAACAACTAAAAGTAATGTAAATCTGGGCAGCTGGCAATGAAATGGGTTGTGCAGTGCCAAGCACCTCAGAGTGCAGAAAGACTGAAGAAAAGTACAGCTTAGGAAGCCCCTTGTCTGAACAATATTTGTCAGAAGAGTGTTAAGTACCAGGAAAATGTTTCCTTTTTTTTCACGTTAATAAACCAATTTTCAACTAAAGAATTAATCTATTCACATAGTAAAAATCTCCCATATTCAAAATGGTGAGTACTCAGTCCTGTTCTATCTCAGATTTCCAAGTCTCTAGTCACCTTCTCTCCAAAGCCAACAACTTTTACTATTATCCTATTTCACATGCAAAAAGATGCTTGGAAGTAAAACACATTTATGCATATTGAATTTTCGTATTTTTTACATAAAAGGGAACATTATACCTTAATTCCTTCATTTAAAAATATAACTGGACTAAACCTAATGATTCAACCATTCAATAGAATAACTTTCTGCTTCAACAAAAAAATGGAATTGCAGACAATTTATAATACAGTCAAAAAGTTAAATATAGAGATACCATGTTACCCAGCAATTTTACTACTAGGTAGATTTCTAAGAGAAATGAAAACATACACCCACACAAATATTCAATGCAGCTCAATTCAAAACAGCCATTAATGAAACAGCGCACATGTCAATCAACTGATGAATAAGCAAACAAATTATGATATACCAATATAACAACTGTTATTTGGGCATAAAAAAAGGGTAAAATCTGATATGTGCTGTACCATGGAAAAGCCTTGGTAACATGACAACTAAAAGAATCCAGCCACAAATGACTACATGTTCCATGACATATTCAGATTAGGCAAACTGATAGAGGAAAAAAAAAAAGTAGATTAGTGGTTGCCTAGGGCTATGGGCAGGGGACAGGTGAAGGGAGGTGAGAGAGATAACTATAAGGTGAAGGGTTGCTTCTGGAAGTGACAAAAATGTTCTATTTGTTTTAAAATCAATTGTGGATATGGCTGCATGGATTGTGAACATATTAAAAAATCAACAAAACCTACATTTTCTATGGGTGAATAGTATATGATTCATATCTCAGTAGGGCTGTCCTGTTCCAAAAATACCAAGACAGTTCTCCATGTACCAACATATTTTCAAATGAAAAATGCAAACTGTTGAAAGCACAGATGATGTTTCTTTTTGTGTCAAAAAGAGGGAGTGAACAGAATGTATATTCTCATCATTTGCACTTGCACAAACTCTGAGATACACAAATAAAGCTAATAAAAATGAATACCTGTGAACAAGCATATCATCTTTTAAAATAATAGCAATAGCAAACATCACCTGGAGGCAGCTTCATACCACTAAACTACAGATCTTGCTCACAGACAAACCACCATTTCACTATCCTTACACACAAACTGTTCAATTGGTCCTATACTGATGGATGTTTAGGCTTTTTTCAGTCTTCTGTTACAAAAAAACTGCTGCAGAACATTTATGTACATAAATATTTGCATGTAAACTTAAGTATATAGAATAAATTTTAAAAGATACAGTCGCTAAAGACAAGACAAAATAAGAAATCCTTAAAAAGTGATGCAACAAAAGAATATCCCTGTAGCAGCTGTTAAATCTCAGTAGGGCTTAATTACAATTACTGAGCAAAATACATTTTTTTTTTCTGTCAAAGGTTTAATGAAAACCTAGGAATTATCCCATTCTCTGTTGATAGAGCATTAAAGAAAGCAGCCCCCAAATTTCACTTTAAAAGACATTCAGTGAAAAATGAATGATTTATTCTCCATAAGCTCTGGAACTTGAGAAAGAGAAGTCTCCTTTTAATAGGCATGAATTTATTTGAATTCATTATGTGGTTTCCCAAATGCTGTGCACATTTTAAAATGACCTTTCAGCCTCCAAGTAGGAGTCTCAGTAAAAGGATGAAGAGAATCTGTTTCAATTAAGATAAACATCAAGTACCAAGATCCAATTATACTATTTGAATTCCCAGAAGGCAATCCATTGTAAAAAAAAGAAAAAGAAAACACCAGGGACATCAGTAAACTTGGTAAAATTTAATTGCGTGAAGTTTTAATGATGCGAGGAGATGCTGTTGAGTGTTCCTGGAACACAAGGCTGTGTTTGGATGAATTCCTTCCTTCCTTCCTTCCACTCTCTCTGCCTCATTTTGGAATTGTTTTTGAGTGATTCTACTGAGCTGCATTGACATTTTTATTGAAACGGACATATCTGGGCTGAAGAAGAAAACCCAGTTATTTACTGTGGTCATCTAACAAGGAATTTATTAGACATTAACTAACAAAATGTCACAGTTGATAGAAAAACTGTTGTATATATCGTTAATGGATGTTAGGATGTTAAGAGAATTGTAGTGCAACATGATAAATTTCATAATAAAACCTTAATTCCATCACTATGTCGTTTTTTTATGGCTCCAGAAAATCCTTGAAAAGTGAAAGATGAGCACAGGATGATGACTGAGGCAGTGCTTTGGTTTCAGTTCATATTGGCCCAAATGTATTTGCTGTTTGAAGCTGAGAGAACCCATTCAAACTACCTAAGAGAGACCAGGAGGGAGACCCGTATAGGCCCTCAGCAGTCTTGCCAGTGGGAATGCCACAAAAAAAAAATGCAAGTTCTTACTAGAACATTCTTTCGCTTCTTTTCTTTTTCAAATGATTGACAAAGGTTGTCTGTTTCTCATCCTGCAGATTCAAGGTCTCTGTATTCGCTGCACCTTTTCTCAGTATTTACTTGACTGGTTCCTTCAGTTCTCATCTTCTCTGATCACTTCAACTAAGGAAGGTCTTCAGGATACATATCCACTCACACACAGACACACACAGAAACACACACACACACACACACTCACACAGAGGCCATCCCTTGTGTGTTCTCTTTACTGTGCTTAAACCCCAATTTGAAAACAGTTTATTTGTTTAATGGTTTACACTGGTAAGAGAGGACTGCATTGTGACATCTCCAGAGCCAGAAAAGAGACTAAATATTTATTTCTTAATAGAAACTACCCTATACAAAACTATAAGAAATCATCCCAAATAAGTCTAGTTTGAACTATTTTATATACAGAGGCATTTATATTTCTTCTTGTAGTATCAATGTAGGCTACTATAAGATAAAATTGATATAAACTTAAGAATTAAGAGGGCCATGTCAAAAACATTCCAGATTTGGTAAGAAATCATACTAATTTATTTTTCATAATTGTGTGAATGTAACCAAATAATAAATGTCAAACAAAAAATCACACTTGAATTAATTTTCAAGTTAAACATTAATTAGGTTTTAACTACAGTTGTGATGTCATTTCCTTAGTAAACTTTCTATAATCATTTAACTTGTGAAATATATATGTACATTATAATGTCATATCATATGCCATTTTACATATACCTAAAATTTTTGCATCCTTGTATATTAACTGTGTCAAGACTAACATGAAAACATATAAACATGAAAATTTTCATAGGCATTTTTCCTCCTAATAATAATAAACCAGCTAACATCTAATAGTTTTGCTGTGTCCCCAGCACCAGGTGAGCACTTTCCACATACTATCTCATTTAACCACCATATGTGCCTCATGAACAGTTCTTCCCCACTAAGCTATTCACTTGATATTCAGTTGAATGTTGCTTTCCAGACTACGACTTCTTTATGTGAATGTGAAACTTATGAGGAAGGTTATAATTATGCCATATTTAGGGAGCAGCTGAGTGGAATGGAATGTCTAAAGTGACTGGTACCAAGAGCAATTGGTACTTTTATTTAAACATTTAAAAAGCCCATGTTGTCATGCACAGTTATTAGTTCTCTATTCTTCATCTCTTATGTTCACACAAATGGCATGAATTATGGAAGCAAATGTGTTTGGTGCTTTGAACAAATTATAGTTCATTGAAGTAAATTATCTAAAACTTTGCGTCCTGAAAATTCAGGATTTTTTTTTTACAATTAAGAAATGATGTGTGAAATTTAAAAGAACTAACCTCTGTGCTTTATATACAAAGTCACTAAGAATTAACAAGGCAAGTTAAATTAACAACGGAATAGAAATCAAAGAAAAAACAATCTTCAAAAAGCCAAGTGGATTACTTAAGAAAGGATGACCCAGTGAGAAAAGAGGGGGTTCAAATTAGAAATTAATTTAAAATTCAGTTAAAATCTTATAAACACAGTTTTAAACCAAAATCTTACAGTTTTTTTCCCCCTAACCAGTGGCTAGAGTTGAGAAGGGTGGAAGTGCCCAGAGCGTGCACTGAAGCATGGTATAATAGGTGGGACAGGTTCTGAAGTCACCGAGTTCAAAATTAGCCCTACAGAGCTGGACCTATTGTAGCTCTGTAGAAATGCTAGTGTTTGACTGGCAATCATGGAAGGATGCGGTTCATTGTCAAATTCTGATAATAATTTGATACTTTATTGGCAAGCCATTTTCTGTTGTTGCAGAGTCCCCTTATGACACAGTTGTAATCCTGAAGGTCAAGCCCTTTAACTGAACTGCTGAAGGAGATAGAGATAAATGCCATTTTTCTGATTTCTTACATGGAATCCAGTCTTTGATAGTTCTTTCAAGTTTCCATTAGATTCCAATTTGATGAAATGACACCATTTAAATTGATGCCATTATAGTCCTGGATTAAGATAATTACAAAGGAACATGACGATAATCAACCATAGTAATGGTAAAATAAGAGCTGGCAATTAAGCTAGTAGCAGTTATTTGTAGAAAGGAAAAGTTTATTTCCCTCACTAGAGAAACAGCTCCTCAAACATTTTCAACATTTAAGTAGGATCTGTAAAACTGAAGGACTCCTGGAGATAGATTACTTATAAAGACAGTTTTGAACAAGTTAAACTATGCAAGATAGTCATTTTATGATTTACTTTTGTTTAAATTCACTTCTTTCCAGTTATTTTTTCTTATGTGCCCATCTCTGGTCCCCCTTTCTATATATATATACACCAAAATTTCACTAGTTTATGTATTTTATGTTTGAAAAATCAAAGGCTAATTTCACCTACATAAGAAATCTCTCAATTATAAAATTTCTTTAAATAAAATAAATTTAAATATTTAATTTGGCCAACGAGTTTTGTTAGGAGGTGATTAGGGAAAAAAACTTGTTTAGAATGGAAATATCTCCTAAAAATATGGCATGGATTTCCAAGTCAGAAAAAAAGAAAGGAAAAAGGAAAAAAGAAAAGAAAGAGAAAAAACATCTCTATAGCTATTTCTATAGCCCAGGGAAATTATTTTGATGTGAAAAAAATAAAATATTCCAGGATTATTTTACCATTCCACCCCAAATTCAGGTAATGAGGTTTTTAAATCATTTTTTCACCACTGGATTTCTGAAAGCATCTGCAACATTTTAAAACTGTAAATGTAGTTTTCTATCATGAAAGTAAAAAATATCACAAGGATGTATTAGTAGCTTAAACTCGAAATCCTCTACCCAGGAATACTTTAGTTACTAAACTATATTTTTTTTTATAAAAACAGGGACTATAGATTTCATCATTGTTTCTCTGACAGCCAAAAGGGTAGCTTAAAAACATTGTTATATTAAACAGTAAAAAAATTTTACTTTTATTTTTACAACTAATGAATCCACAGAAATGAAACTTTTCTCTTAAAATTATAATTTTTAAGATATAGAATCCAATTAAAACTTTAAGTGGTTAGAAAAATTTTGCACACAACATTAAACAAATAACTTCCTCTTTTATTAGGGATTAAACATTTATTTTAGAGTATTTTAAAAATCTTCAAGTTTTAGAAGTGTGGTAAACCTAAAAGCTGACTTCATAATGGAAAAACTTCACAGTGCAACCAGGAATGCTAACCCTAAATTATTCCCTGACCTTAAAGGTCAGGGATCAACTCCCTGTTAGGACTCTAGGATAAGCTTGTCTCTTTGGCTTAACATCAGGGCTATGGAATCTGCCTTACTATGATAACTGTGTTGGACTTAGATGATTACAATGAGGATAAAATGAATCTAAAGAAGCAATCTTGGTACTCACTGGGCAGCAGGTCTTTCAATTGTGGCTCACAATTACCCACTGATAGAATGAGGTCAGCCATGTTAGCTGGATGATCAATATGTGCAATACTTATAGCATTTCTGCATGCAACATTTCTTACTAGCCAATGATACTGAGAAGTGTCACTCAAACAAGGGTAATATGTTGAGGGAAACTAGAAAGCATAGATTCTAAAATGGAAATATATGAGGGGATGGAAGGTATTTAGAGAACTGTGTTGAGACAAGAATTCCCACTAGAGGTGGTAAACTAAAGGTTTTGGAAAGTCCCAGGAAATAAGCAAATCTTCCTAGATCTTCCAACTTCCTGCCATAGAGAGTAATTCTTTTTCTAAGACACACCAGTACAAACTCAAGCTAAGTGCCATCTAGTTTAAAGAAATAAAAGCAGATTATAATTTTCTTTGTAATACAGAACAATTCATGGTTCTCCTGTTCCTGTACAGACAGATACTAAATTCCCAAAATGGTGTAAGCACTGTGCTGGAAATAGGGACTTTTTCCTGAACAAAGATGAATAAACCCAGTCTATCCTATCACAAGGTTACACAGAGACAACAGACAATAAGTGCAATGTTTTAAGAGTTATAACAGAGAGAAAAGCAGTATGGAGATTCCTCATAATAGTAGGAATGAAACCACCATATGACCTAGCTATCCCACTCCTTAGTATTTATCCAATAGAACTAAAATGAGTATACCATAGTGATATAGGCACACCAATCATTGTTTATAGCAATGCAATTCACAATAGTCAGGCTATGGAACCAGCCTGTCAACAGATGAATGAATGAAGAAAATGTGGTGTATATACACACAATGGAGTTTTACTCAACCATAGAAAAATGAAATTATGTCATTTGTTGATAAATGAATGGAACTGGAAAACATCATGCTAAGTGAAATAAGTGAGACTCAGAAAGTCAAGGGTTGAATGTTTCCTCTCATATGCTGAAGCTAGAGCAAAATAAGGGGGGGATGGGAGAGACCCCAAAAAATAGAAGGAATTTCAGTAGATTAGAGGAAGCAGATCCAAGAGGAGAGAGGAGGGACTGGAAAAGGGAGGAACCACAGAGTAAAATTAACCAAATTATGCCATGTACATATACAAATGTATCACAGTGAAATTCATCTTTGTGTACATCTTTAATGCACCGATTGTAAAACAATAAATAAACAGAAGGAAAACTAGAAGAGTAGAGGAAGTTGAAAGGGAGAGGAAGGAGAAGAGAGAAAGAGGAAATAGTAGGGACTGAAACAGAGCACCTTATATTTCATGTATATGCGATTATGTCACAGTGAACACCAATATCGTTTATAACTCTAATGATTTAATAAAAGCATTTAAAAAACAATAAATAAATATAAGGAAGACCAGTAGAAGTAAGGACAGGAGGGAAAGTGAAAATACTGGTGATTGTAATGGAGCAAATTATATTTCATGCATGTGTGCATATGACAAAATAAAGCTCAACACTATAAATAACTATACTGCACAAATAACAACATTAAAACAGAGTTATAACAGAAATACATAAGGTTTCAGGAGAGCACAGAGAAAGGAGTTTTCATTCTGGATGGGGAAGTTTAGGATGGCTTCCCAGAAGAAATGTTCATTGAGCGTGAATCTAAGCAACAGAGTGTAGACATTAAATTATACATTCAAACAATTATTCTAAAAGGACAATGGAGTTTTGTTACCAGTTTTTCTTTTCTTTTTTCTTTTTCTTTCTTTTTTTTTTTTTTTTTTTTTTTTGGTGTGGGGACCAAAGACTTCACCACATGCTAAGCATGTGATTTACCACTAAGCTACACCTTCAGCCCCATGAAAACGGTTTTAAATGCTCATATAGTGTTACATACGAAATTATGATTTAAACAGTTTGCTAACCCATTTTTACCCTGAATTTATATCTCCAACAAAAGTTAATTAACCATTCATCAGTGAGAATGAATGAACAACATACACATAAACAAGGATAATCTCTCAAACATCATTTTGCAATAGGCTGGAGGGAATAGCCAAACACAAAATAATACATGCTATATTATTGCTTTTATATAAAATTCAAAAGGAGATGATCATAACTTGTGATTTTTGAAATCAGAATCATTGTTATCTCTATGGGGATGGGAAGTGGCTTAAAGAAGAACAAAGGTAATTTTTGGTTTCTGGTGAGACTATTGAGTCCTTATGTTTATTATACTTACACAAAATATGGGTGACAAATATACAAAGCTATGTCAAAAATTATACATACACATTTGATACATGTAGATATTCTGCTTCTGCTATAGCAACTTTATCTGCACGCACATTTAATAGCAAGTTTACATACATAGAATTATCATGAGATCACCAGAGCCATTTAAGTGGCAAACAGCCACACTCTGTCCTTCTGCTGTTGGATAAATATCATGAATTCATGAAAGTACTTTTTCTCTCTGAGCCCAAGGCAGCTCTCAGTATATCAATTCAGTGTAGCTGAAACTAATTATGAGAGTTCACCTTTAGATTAAAAAGGTTAGCCATCTTGGTTTTACACACAGGACTATTTCTTTTATTATATACATGAAAAAGACCTTACAGTTATGGAGAAATTTCACTCGTAATTTTAAGTAAGGGTATAATTTCATACCTATGTATGTAAAATAATATTCTCAATTATGACTTTATAATGGCATGTTTGCTAACAGCAAGTTTGCTTTTGTGTGTGTGTCTTTTATATTACTCTAGAAACACTGATTTATATACAGTTACATTCCTTTCTAACAACGTGATTCAGATAAATAATTGGTAAATTTTTTTTCCCATCAAAAGATTCAGGGAATCTTCTGTGGTCCACTTCCTGTCCCCAAGTTGGTTTACTTCACCTTCACTTGCAACTCTTATCCCAATGTATACTTGTAAATTATAACAAAGTAATGCTTTTACACATTTTGGGGTAACTATTCATAATAAAATAAGTAGATGCCAGTGACTGTGGAATGCAAATTGCCTTCTCTCACCAATCTACTGCATTCTTGACATTCACATCCTGTGGCTGTGTGGCTTATCCTGTAGTATCATTCCAGGCTGTAGGATGAAGAAGGTGGCTTAAGCCCTTTTTTTGCTGAATTAAGGTGAAAGGGTAAGTTAAAGAGAATCCCTGCCCAGTCTGTGGTCTGGTAAGAAAGATGAGACTCATCTATGGATCTGTGAAATAATAACCTATAAATAATTTTCTAAGAATGATATAAATGTTATGAATCTATGAACAATGTTGTGAATAACAATCTAGGAACTACGTATTTATAAATATTGATCTATGAATTATACAACCAAGAATGTGCTTCCAGACTAGATGAGAAGGAGGTTTAGAGAGGCAGAAAAGGCCTAACAGTATCATTGATGAATTGCTATGCATTAGTTAATTTCCCAGCAATAAGTTTAAAAAATTACATTCAAATCCAACACAAATTATGACAGGACTGTCCTTCATACATTTGTCTGATGAACTAGTTTTCAGCTCTGTTTGACCTCAAATTTATTTTTGAGTTTTTAAAACTCAAAAACCTTTTACGGCTCAAACACTGACATTGTTTCTAACAGTTATTCTTGATCTTACTTAACCAGAAATGTTAAAGGCTAGCAAAACTTGGCCAGTTGCACATTGGGGTTAGGGGTGGGGAGAATTATATTATAGGTTATGCTCTGTGGTTCTACTCATTTAAAAGAATTTATGGTCCTACAAACTGGTCAAACGCCCGAAAGGAACAAAACAGTGCAATTTATAGTCTGACCAGAGGCAGAGGGTCACTAAGCTAAGTGACTCAGGAACTAGCTAGATCTCTAAGGAATGCAACTGTGTCAAAGTCCATCTTCTATTTCTTAACACATCTCTAGGGTCCCTGGTTGAAGGCTTGTATGCAAATCATGGGAGAGAAAGTAGACAAATACCAAAGGCAAACATGTTTTTATATGCACATATTAAAAGAAGCTTGAACTATCAAGGACAGAAGAAAAGGTCTAAGTAGAAGCCTATTAACTTTAGCAATACCAGTAGGTAAAATCACCATGTGCAGACAAACTAGTTTAGATAGTACAGCAAAGCAAACAAGCCAACAAGAGCAATAGCAGCAATAACACAGTGGGATTTAACATTCCACAGACCAAGGTTTATCTGCAGCACCCTGATTTTACAAGCTGTATGACTTTAGTGTAATTTGATATAGTTGCTTTGAGGATGAAATAAACTCAATTGTATACAGTAACAAGTTCAATGTTTGACAAACAGATGTTCAATACCCTGTATCCATCATCATTACTAAGGTTACTGCTCCAAATACTGCTATAGATTTAGGAAATGCTGTCCCCTAGCTAGCTCTTTATCTGACTACCAATGGGTTAATGGCCGTCCTGTAACAAAGCTGTAGTATCAAAGAAATATATGACAGTCAGCAATGACTTATTCCATGTTGGAATGTCATTGGTTACAAGTTGACACTTTTTGCAGTGACTTGGCAAAGGAATGTCAGTCATATAAATTCCTTGACATAAAGAAAAAATTCTATCAAATTGCAATGGAATGACATCATGGATGTTAGAAATTATAATCTTTGGATTCTATATGTACATAAATACGTCATATAAGTTAATTAAGAACCTGAATTTCTCCTTTTGAATGTATTTTGAATAGGAAGGAGAATTAAGTATGATGGGAACACTCTTCTGTGGGGGTGTAAAGACAATTACATAATAAAATTATCTTTAATGAAACATGTCTTTTAACAAATCACACTGGTGCCATTTATTTTACAATTCAGAATGAATATTTCACACTATGAAATGGAAAAATGTCCAAGAACACTAAATAACAATTTTCAAATTACATAAAAGAGTTCACTTATCTATAGATGCACTATTGCTGTATCTACTGAGAACTACGAGGGAATGGGCTAAAATTTAAGCAAGAGAACATTTTATTAGGTGTAACCAAAACTTTCTAACTGTGTGGGTTTAAGATATCAGGACTACTTTTTATAAGCTGTAATCTTTGGTATGCATTCTACAACTACTTTCTCATTTTCTAATCTCTGGTTTTCGGTCATGTGGAACAGAGAAATGGAAAGACTTGCATTTGCCTCCCCCTATTCTGTGACAGAATTCACAGGGCTGAGATGAGAAGGAAATGTCCTCTAATTCAAGCACATTAATGGCAACGTTTGCCCATAAGTTGACAATATGATTTGATAGGTTAAGGCCCTAGAGTGTAAATATCTGGTTCAGAATAGGCTGGAGTTCTTATATTAGTGTGTCTAGAATCTTCCTTCTTCTCTGACCAGACTTCTCCAGATCTTCCCTTGAAATCCTCCCTTGCATTTTTCTAATCTCTATTCTGAATGGCAGTTTAGTCTCTTGCCAGTTTCTCCCATTCACATCCTCACCATCACCCAAGATGCTCCTGGGAGAGCCCATCCCCCATAGAGGCTGAGGGTAATTAATAAACACTTATCATGTATGCTTCCCCTGCTGTATTAAGAAACCACATCTGTAGGCTATGGGATTCTTCCTACTCTACACTCTTTTGAAGTTCTTCCCAGTGTAGGCCGAACTTGACCACAGAGCTAGGTAATTTGAGAACTGAGACAAATCCCCAACACAGGCTCAACTAGTTATCTCTACCCAGGTACATCTAATAGCACTTTACCAAGGCTCTCTCTCTGTGCCCCTGTGCCACCCCAGCCTTCCTGCAGGTCTTTACCCCAGAATGGTATGGTATTTTTGGCTAAAGTATACCTTACCTCTTACTGTCCATTTTGTAATGCATCTCCAACCCCTGTACTGTATCTTAAGAAGATGTATCATTTCCATAGGGTCAGGGAAATCTGTTTTGGATTTTGTTTGAGATGCAGCTTTCTTCATGACTATCTTCCTCCCCAACTTAATTTATTCCCTTTCATCCATACGCCAGTCTCCTCGCCTTTATGCAGGCTTTGGCAATTCTTCTTGTTTAGTAAGTGTGAGTGTTATTCAGAATATTCCTATGTATCCCTCAGGCATTTTTTTTTCTCTGAGGAAATTGAAAAACTCCCTGAAAACCTCAATATTCTTCCTCTTCAGCTTCATAGTGGAATCTCCTCAATCTCACGAGCAACAACTGGGTGGTTCTGTGACCAATCATTCCTATTCTCACCATCACACTCATGTCCTCATTCCTTCTAATTCAATAAAGCTCACTCTATGATGGGAATGAATGACAGCGGACCTAATAAATGGGCTAGTGCTTTACCTCTGCTGAAAGACAAGTTGCAGATTCAAAATTATCACATGCTCAAGGTCAGTGGTAAAGAAGGGTGCAGATACAGTTAGAAATACCGCTGCACACATAAAAAAGAGACAGCTGTATTGATGCAGACCCCACAGAATTCAGTGTCACTGGCAGAGGGCTGCATGACACAATATTACTTATGACATTTAATCACCAGTGACGTGATAGAAAAAGGGGATGGAGAACCTAGTTTGAAATGCCCTGGGGGGGGGGGGGGAAGCATCTTTCTTGTGGTGAATTCAATATTAATTCAGCATTTCCTTACAAATCACCAGGCTGAATTCCTGAACTGTCAGTTATGCATTATACTTAATAAGCAGTGATTTCCTCCTCCCAGACAAGTTTAAAGTTGGAAAAAAAAAGATGCCAAATAAGATTAATAGATACTAATTATTTAATTACAACTTTCCTGTGATTTCTCAGAAATGAGAAATATCCCTTAACTGTAAGATCTTGTAAGGCAGATTAATTTAAATTATTGTTATTTAAATTCCTTAAGAAGTTCAATTAACTGCCACTTTATCTCAGTCTCTGCAGGAATACCAAAAACACAAATGACTATCCAGAAGTTACACCTACAGAGAATAATACTATGCATGATGTTAGCAGTTACTAGCTTGGTGTTTTCAAACAAGCTGCTTGGGACCTAGCTCTTTGGAGGTACTGCATGGATAGGGATTAGATTTGGGGTGGGAGCAAAGGTAAAAACTCAGTGTATGTTTTATCATTTTATTTGTGTTTTTATATCTGTACTTATACATTTCATTTCTACAAATGTTTTTAATATCCCCCAGTCTTAAGGAATGATGTCCTTATTCTGTATACTGTATTGTAGGACACAGAGGAGCTTACTTGCTAGCAGTAGAGATTATAATGTCATAAAATCTATAATTACAAGTATCTATTGAACAGACATTTTTCAACAACAAACAGAGCCTTAAACTTCATAGTATATCATACTTATAAAAAGACAGCTTCCACATACTGCAGGGTATTTAGATATATTCACAAGATAGAAAATTTTTCAGTTATCAAAAATGAAATTATAGCTGGGCATGGTGTTACATGCCTGTAATCCCAGTAACCCAGGAGGCTGAGGCAGGAGGATCACAAGTTGAGGTCAGTCTGGGCAATTTAGTGAGACCCTGTCTCAAAATAAAAATTTAATGGGCTGGGGATATATAGTTCAGTGGTAAAGAAGTGCCCCTGGGTTCAATCCCAAGTACTGCCGGGGCGGGGGGAATGACAATAATATAAATAATATACACAGTAGAGGGGAACAACATGCTGAATTGAAAAGAGCCTTTGCTTTTGCTTTGGAGAAGACAGATTTGGGTTCTATCTCCCGCTTTCCCTGTCAGTTACTAGTTACATGGCCCTTACCCAGTATATTTCATCTAATAGACTCATTTTCTACTCTGTAATATGTGGATTAACAACTCTACCTTTCAATGTTGTTATAAAATCTAAATAATACATTGTACATAAAATTCTCCACAGAGTTCTCATAAATGACACTCTGTAAAACAAAAAGTGGACAAATTATTCTTAGAAAAAAGAGTGCTATGTTGAATGAAGTATCAGAGTACAGAAATAGTATATACAACTATTTAAGATACATAGGTTAAGTTGAAAATGAGAAGAGTTGAGTATTGGATTTGGGGTTATGAGTAATTTTCCTACCAACAGATTATATCTTTTTTACTCTCAACTATAAAAACCAGTCACAGTAGCCTAGGCAAATATTTTCCACTGTGATTTTAAGGCCAAAATAAGGATGCTCACCAATGTGGATTTTTACAACCTTAGGAGGAGAAAGGTAATCATAAAAAAAGCAATTATTTATTGGTCTGAGCTGGAATGTATTCGAGAAAATTGTATCTTCCCAGTACCAAAATACTTACATTTTGGACTCTTGAGTAAATTATTTTTAATGATTTTATACACATACACACACACACACACACACATATACTAAACTATACATATAGAGATGAACTTACTAATATGCACATAATAGTAATATTTTTAATAATGTACATTTATAATACTTCCTTGATAGAAAAAGTCAAATAATATAGGAATAGAGTGACAAAAAGAAAGTTTCCAGTACCAGCATTTCTACCTTTTTTTACCCCTACACAGTAACCACTACCAAAATCTTGGAATGAAGTCTCCCAGATTTTCTTCTATGCTTATAAACCTAAGTACAATTTTTACATATTTTATTTCATTTGAAAATCTGCTTCAAAACAAAAAAAGCTGCAGTCATATTTTGGAGAGCAGCAGATCTTTTTTTCCCCAGGTTACATAATGAATGATCTTAAATATAACAAGTGAATCCTAAAAGCTGAATATTCTGGCAGCAGGAAAGAACAAAGTCCAATTTTTTTTTAACCAAAGTTCTCTTTACATTTATATTTGTGAGGCTAATAACTTTTTACTTAAATTAAATCATGTGTCTTAATTACATTAGTGAGGAAATATCCCTGAAATATGTTTGTAAATGGGAAAGCCCTATACAGATATCAAAATTGGAGCCATGTGATATGCAAATATTTATGGAAAGGCAATGTCATTGCTTGCTTTATAGAATTTGAATATTGTTACTGAAACAATGGAAATATAGAAAAGCAAACAATGCCTTAAATCAATATATTTGTTAATTTTATTCTTTATGGGCACAAAAATATACATTAAATTTTTTCTCAATTTCATGCATGTAACTGTTTCAAGGAAATGCTTAAAATAAATGCCATAATCACTTTTTGTTAGAACCTGGCCATATTGTAGTATCAATAAATAACTACTGAATGAATAGAAGCAATCTCTTATATACCTTATTATATAAGCTCAAATTTTGTGACACCTATATTACAAGAAAAGAGAGAGAATAATTTCAAGATTATTTGTATTTCATGTTTTGAAATTCGTAAAATTTTAATGATAACTAAACCCGACTTTTTCAGAAGATGAACTAAGAGGAAGAGTGTGAAATATCATTAGAAATTTGTTGTGAAATCCCTTTAAAAATATGACTGTGCCATCACAACTTAATTAAGGTTTTAAAGAAAGTTAATATGGATGAAATTTTATGGTATTTGATAGAAAAAAAAGAGAGAGAGAGAAAAAGTAAAGAAGAAGTAATGCAAACCCCTGGGTTCTTGAAGAAGACATATAATAGACATCCAAAGGCACTGTTTGGTTTTGGGACTTCCCAGAGGAATGATGCAGACAGATGCAGAAAGTGGGCCAATAGAATAGAAGATGGATTTACAGAACTAGAATTAAGATGGTAAAGCCAAACTTTGGGCTACTAAGAACAAATTATTCTGAAGAGCAGAATGAAAAATTTTAAAAAATCTTAAAAAGAGAGACATGATGAACCAGTAGGTGTCTTTTGTGGGATGTTAACTGTGAAAAAGAGTAAAGCAGGCTTTGGTGTTTGGAAAGGAATGGGAGGTGTGCAGGTGGATGAGATATTAGAATAGAAACTCTGGTGGGAAAACATTGCCCAGCTGAGCTCTTGAGGCTTTTGGCTTTGTGTGAAGAGGTACAGAGTAAGAGTGCAGAGGTTTGCTTTTTTGTTTGTTTGTTAATTGAGTAAATATGTGTGTGTGTCTATACACACAAATATGTATTTTCTCTAAGAGAGAATTTGAAGGTAGAATATTGAATTTGAAGGTAGAATATAGCTACTCTATAATCCTAGTGAGTTCACCATATATAAAGATAAATAAATATAACAAGTGTGTATACTTTTTGAATGGAAAAAAGGCATAACAAATGGTAAATTTGTAATTAAAAACTTATTATCACCTCAGGCCAAATTATTTGAAAGCCACAGAGATACACCCAAGAAATTATATTATGAAATCAGAAGTAATATTAACAAGTAGAGCAGTTTCTGTAGTATGCAGTTATATCTAGGAATCATTAACATAAAAAGAGAAATTTATTTTTTATACAAAAATCATTCTGACCCTAACATCATGCAGAATATTTAATGTTAAATAGAGCATAGACACATTGAGAAATCAATATTTTTCAATATGTATTTTGAATTGTGGCTCTATGTATTCATGAAAATAACTCATACAATTTGAAATAGTAGAAGAGTTGTAGGATAATTTAATATGACAATCTCTGACATGTGCAGGGTGTCAACATTATTAGTCCCCAAATTAACTAATTATTGCCAATAGGGGTCAGAATTTGAAAACAAGTCTCCCGGAAATTTAGGCAATAAGGAAAATAGATTAGTTAAATACTATTGTTTTAGTATCAGATCTTTTCACTTAAGAAACATATAAATCATCAAATGAGAAAAATTCCCTAATTTTATGAATTCTGATTACTCATTTCAGAGGTTTACATTAGCTATGAAATTTTTAAAAGAATTCTAAGGATTCCCCAGTATTTTTGTTTCACAAGAAAGGACCTTACAAATATATTTGCATGTGCAAATATTTTTTCAATAAACTCGAAGAGTTACTGCATGTATTCTTTTATAAGGAATGGAAAATATTATAAGAAACAAATTTTCATCTATAATATATTAAAACTCAAGGAAATCCTACTAGAGGTACTATTCTTGATTCCAGCCCACCATAAAGTACTAGTATAAAAACAGCAAACAAGTACCCACTTCCATAAACACAATCTGAATTTCTTTAGCAAATAATCTGAGTATATAGATATACATTTGGCCACTCATATAATGCATAACAGATTTTGCTTGCCTGTTAATCCTGTCCCTGATCAGGGGCTCTTAATCATTTATTTTATTTTCCTTTTCTGAAACCTGATGATTTATATTTTAGAGATGAGCTTAGTTGTTTATTTAAATCACTAAGACAAACAAAATAAGATTAACCTCTGAAATAACCATACAAATATTCTATAAATAGCTATTTAAGACCAGAAGATACTTTCTTGGGAAATTTTCCTTAAGGATTATGTACTTACGAGCATATGAAACAAGTATTGGGGAAATAGAATAAATGAGAGTGAATATACATTTCATTATGGTGAAAATATTAAAATTACCCAAAATATAACTAGTAGAGAATATTATTATGACAAAACAAAACAAGAGAGATGATTTAATGATAAGTGATCTGATACAGATTTAGCCATATAGTTTGCTATTCAGGTGGTTTCATATGTTTAAAGAAACATAGCATTATTAGTTCCTAAATATCTATGCCAACAGCCAAAGTATTACTTGCAAAGACAAGCACAGACTGTCAACTTCCAGCCTGCCTGCAGCAAGCAAAAAAAAAAAGAGAGAAAAGCAGAAATCAAATCAGACTGCGAAAAAAGACAAGTCTTCATTTTCAAAATTCCCACTATATTTGCCAGTGCCTTTCCTACTTTAAAAATTATCATCAGATAAATGGCTACAGTCCACATGGAGTCAACAACAACAACAACAAAATGTGTACACCTCTTTGGATACAGCAGACAAGATACAAAGCAAAATAGAGAATAAAACAGAATACTGTCTTTTTTTCTCACAAAACCTTAACATCTCACACCGCATCAATTACTCACAACATATTCACATATTATGTCTTAAAAGGGAAAGAGGGAGAATCATGAGAAAAAAAGGCACAT
This sequence comes from Marmota monax, assembly GCF_021218885.2. Taxonomy (NCBI): domain Eukaryota; kingdom Metazoa; phylum Chordata; class Mammalia; order Rodentia; family Sciuridae; genus Marmota; species Marmota monax. The sequence continues at coordinate 12,278,810 of NW_026693245.1, forward strand.
TACCAAACTGCTTCTGTTGTCCTTAGTGAACTTGTTGACCTGGATCTTGGCTTCATAATAATGCTCATTTTGGGGGAGGAAAAAGAAAAAAAAAATGTTTTCAAATATTCTAATTAAAACATTTCAGCTGTCTTTCTTCAGAGATGATTTTAAATGTATTCCATTTCCAAGGGAGGCTGCTTGAAGCAATTCACTTTTCTGGGAATCCACCTCTTGCCCTCAGTCCAGCTCATCCGGGAGGTTCTCAGCAGCAGGAGTGCGTTCCTCTTTCATACTGAATTTACTCCAGTACTAGGCTGTTCAGAAGTGACAGTTTCTTCTCTGTCTTACATTGCCAAGAGAGGAACTGAATTTTGAATCTATTCTTCATCTGGGTCACAGGGGAAACCAGCATAGTGAAAGTGTCACTTGATCTCTTTTTAGCAATTCCGTAATAACAGGTTAAAGGTTTCCAGCACTGAAACTACCCAGGTAGAGGAGAAAGGGAAAGAAAATGACGGGGAGGACTGGAACACGGAGAGCTGGCAGGGAAGTTTCATTTCAGGGCAACCACAGGAAAGCAGTCTTCTAGGTGGAGCAAAGAAATTAGGGAAGGAACAAAGCTCTCCAGTGTGGATTGGGTGGGCTGGTTTACCTGCCAACGTAATCTCCAGTGTGTCCCCTGTTAAAGAATCTGACTCCAAGCCTTTGTGAATGAGAACTATCACTCAATCTCTCTGGGGGGGGGGGGGGGACTATTCCTCAAGGGCCAAATGACGTCTGTAAGAAGGCAGTTCAAAACATCGCAGGGAAGTGAGAAAGGAAAAAAAAAAAAAAAAAAAAGCAGCACTCAGTCCGGCCTGGTCAATTGCTGAAACTTACAAAGAAAGGGGCGGACCAGCTCCAGTCCAGAACTATAAACCAGCCAAGCAGACAGGAGACCTCTCAAAACTTGTAAAACTCTTTCCTCCTCTAGAAAATGAGTTGTCTGTGTTATCTGGGTAAAATCCATGAGCACCTTTATGAGGAACACACCCCTTTCCACTGAGTTTTTTATTTATTAAAAAAAAGAAGATATTTTCTCAAAGTACCAAATCGAAACACTGAAAACTAAAATTCTCATCAGGAACAAAGTTGAGAGGACTTGAGGACTTAGTAGTTCATTTTAATCAAATTTTAATAAAATGCTTCACATTTGGGGGTTGGTTGTAGAGATAAAAACTGATTCTTTTTTTTAATATTTTTATTTTTTTTAAGTCATAGTTGGACACAATACCTTTATTTTTTATTTATTTTTATATGGTACCGAGGATTGAACCCAGGGCCTCGCATGTGCTAGGCGCACGCTCTACTGCTGAGCCACAAACCCAGCCCTGAAAACTGATTCTTAAAAATTCAGCTAAGTGTAATAGGCATCCTTCCATCAGGAGGTGCTGAAATGTTTAAGCTGAAAAATCCAAATGTATTCTTGCTGGACAAGTGGCTGCATGTACCGAGGCTGTTCCCTTTCACAACGGTTTTTAAACCTTATTTTTTTTAATGATGCAAATTTCATTGATTTGTATACACAAAGACTCTGAGTTTGCTAATTCTGAACAGCTCCTCAGTAAACAATGAAGCTTTACATCATGTTAGCATCTCATTTTCCAGACCAATACCTGCCCCCACATCCTACTTCTGAAATAAAAGCTGTTCTATTAGAGTACATATAATCTAAGTTGATTCCAATCCCTCCTAACAAGAAATATTTGGCCATCCTGTCTGTCGCTCTGACATTTGTACAAAGCATAGATATTCCTCTGTGTGTGCCAACTTCAATTATTTTGAATGTGAATTATCAACTGAAAAATAATTTAAGCATTCTGATTCCTTCAATGACATTAGTTAGTGTGTTGGTTCTCTAGTCTGACGTGAACTTGGTATTTATTTAGCATTTACAGACAGGATGTTGGAGTGTAGTGGTGACCCACCCAAACAACTTGGAAAATTAATGTAGTAAGGCATCCGCCAGAGGCTCCAGCTGCTTATTAAAACAAACCCTCTACTTTTCCCCTGGTCACACTTCAAGGTGCATTTGTGATTTAGTCTTCTTTTGAGTTTCAGGCTTCTCGAGGTAAATGCCAATAAATTGATTCCCACTTAATTATCTCTTTTAAGTTTTTCTGTTTTCCTATGATTGCCCAAGGACATTTGCACCTTCTTAGTTCTGACCCACATTTAGAATCTTGCTGTCACTTTGAGGCAGTTTAATTTATCACATATTTTTACAAATTCCAAAGAAGGTTTCGGAGGTATTCATTCCGGAGAGGAGAACTTAAGAGAGATTTGACTTTTTTTCTCCTTAGAATTTTAATGTGGTAAAAGAAAGAAAATGTGCAAGCACATAAAACAAAGCAACTTCTTTTTTATCTGTGACACTGTTCTCTCCCACGGAAGGTCTGCCAACTGTCTTTTGTTGCCTTATCAGAAGGAAAATGACAATGATCACAGAGTACCATGTCTGAATGTCATGTTAAGCTCTCCAGAAATAATTGGCCCTGTGTTCCCAGTCTCCCCCCACCCACCCAAGAGCTCTGTCCCAGTGAGATTACTTGCTAGTGGCCACTCCCTTCTTTGTCACTCACACTGGGAGGGCCTGGTGCAGCTCTATGAACCATTCTTCACTAACTTGCTCAAAGCTCCCTGCAGTCCCAGAGTCCTCTGAAAACCCTAACACACTTATTGGGCATCTCCTGAGTAACAGTCCCATAATGACTAATAGATCCTCCCATCCCCAAAGAAAACAAATTCAAGTGGTGAATCAGACAACATATACAACGAACCAGAATACCCACAGTATTGGGATTGGTACATCAAGATTGCTATCAAAGAGAAAGAGTGACATGTAGTATCATTAGGCTGTTGAGATTTCAACTTTTCACTTTGCTTCACCCCCTAATCTTTTAAGGTAGGGACAGGTTAAAACAACAACAACAACAACAACTAATAGTACTTATTCAATATTACTGTAGGGTGTCCATTGTAAGGCAAGTATTCACACGATCATTTTTAAATACTGGTTTTGAATGTGGGTGTCCTGTAGCTTACTTTCTGAAAAGCTTCTCAGAATGGAGAAGACATGACACTACCTGACATAGGCCTGCAATGGTGTCCAGGTAGAGGAGGATGTCAGAACCTGGGGAAACCAGGCTTTAAGAAGCATCCCTCTTTGTTAGTAAGGCTTTGGAAAATGTGCCCGTGATCAAAAGCTCCCATTATTTCCCAGAATTTCCTGAATATACTTAATTATATAAAGTGTAGGCTGCTTTCTATTTGCCTGTTGTCATCATATTTTGTTGATCTATACCACAGATGTGTGAGCTCACAGATGTGTCATTCATCTATATATATATATATATATATATATATATATATATATATATTTTTTTTTTTTTTTTTTTTTTTTTTTTTTTTTTTTTTTGCTGAGTAAAGCTATCACATGACATGATGTTTCTTAAACTTCAATCATTTGGACATCGCCTACTTTTGCCATTCCTTGATAAATTTTCTTCAGTTACTTGTTTTTTAAAACACTTAAAACTAAATTTAAAAAGTAACTTTATATTTACTTTGTATGAGTTTAATATACTGATTGTATTTTTTTTTTTACAAAATACAAATATATTTTTAAAGTATCAGTTGTTCAAATATCACCTGAAACCTCTCTCATACAACTACTCATGGCCCAAATTCAAGCGGCAACTGTCATATGGAAAACATCCACTACATACAGGTAGATATGCATCCTGAAGTGTGATTTACCTTTCTCTTACCATTCTGTGAGGAGCATAACCTGTGGCATCATTGGGATTTATCAAGAACCATGAATTAAACATGAAAGCTGAAATCATCTGAATGAGGTATTACTATACAATCCAGGTTTTCTCAGGTACTATCACTTTAAAATATTCCTCTACTCTCAATCTTCTGTCCTCTAAGTAAACTCCTATTTTCAAGATTATAACAAGCATTCTACACTTTCCTGATCTGCCCTGAATAGATTTCATAGAACCATATTATAAAATAGCTACATATCCAGGCCTGCAAAATGCACTTGAATTTAAAGTTGCAGATTTGTTAAATTAGCTTTTTAGAAAAATGATCACAGAGGTACAATTTTACAGTTTCCTGTTATTCTATAGTACACACTAACATGAATGATAACAAGTCACTTTGAACTCTTACAGCATTTCCTCATTATTGAGAAGAGTTGTGGTATTTTCCTTATGTGGAGTAGAGTTTCCTGGCCATCCCTTTTATCTTACTGTACCCCTGTTTATACAATAGGATTCGAATGATTTTCCCATTGGCAAGAACCTTCTAAATGACTAAATTCCTATGAAGTCCCTTACCATTTCTTATCTCTTTTATAAAATTTCAGGTCAGTATAATAATCTGTAATATTTATTAGTATGGCATATTACACACATGCATATGTATGTATTTATAGTATGCCATAGTACATACTTTTAGGTTTCAGGTTGTATACATTCTTCGCAACATCCCTGCAAGATAGATGTACTAACACTAATTTCACAGATAAGCAGAGTCAGTAATTATTTATTCAAAATATTTGCACCCAGTTATTATATATCACCCCAAATTTTGCTCTTCAAGATAGATATGAGTGTGTGAGTATGAGTATATGTGTGTGTGTGTGTGTGTGTGTGTGTGAGAGAGAGAGAGAGAGAGAGAGAGAGAGAGAGAGAGAGAGACAGAGAGAGAGAGAGAGAGAAGAAAGGGATAGAGGGTGATATAATAAAAAGTTCTATCAAGTTCTTGAAATGTTTTTAATACCATCCATCCTCTTCAGTTGGACAGTGGCAACGAGCGAATACCTATTAAAAGTGGTACATGTACATAAATGATATAGGTAACAGCTACAATTTTTAGATTTTCAAGATGAAATTAACAATGTCACTCTATTTTATTATTTTTAGGCATAAACACCATGTTAAGCATGTTTGTGACAATATTTTGAGTCTGTTAGCCATTAAATGATATAAGGTCTTTAACCAAACTCATAGCATAAGTAAAAGTGGCTTTCTGTTACTTGTAGAACAGATTGCATTTTGACTGTCTTTTATAGTAGTGCTGAGTAATAAATGATCATTTCAAAATATAAGGATAGGTGAGAACTGACAACGTATAGATTTGAATATTGTCAACAAATTTCATTGTCTATTAAAAGATACAGAAAGCTAGTTATATAGAATTAGAACCATTTCTGTTTGGGACCAATAAAGATGACATAAAATAAATACATTATGTGATTGCCTTTCACAACTGTGTACTTATTCAATGTTGGATTTCAAGAAAAAAGAAGGAATGAATAAAATGAATTTAAAATGTTTTAAATGCTGCTGAATTTTCTTTGCATTATGCCTCCCTTTTTCTTCTTTTATTCTTCATGTTCTTCTTTATCATAAATTTAAATGCATATATATAAAACATTATATATATATATATATATATATATAATAAAACATACATTTTAACCCTTTCTAAATGTACTGTTCAGTGGCATTATATACATTCACACCTTCTGCCATCATTGCAACTGTCCATCTCCAGAACTTTCTCATCTTCCCTAACTGAAACCTTGGATCTATTGGATAACTACTCCCTATTCTCCTTTCTTCCCAGCCCCTAAAAACCATCATTCTTTCATTATTACTTTCTATTTCTATGAATTTGTCTACTCTAGATGCCTACCATAAGTGGACCCATAAATATTAAGTATGGATTTAGAATATCATAGGCACTCTTGGGCTAGCACTTGCGTTCGCATTCTCTCTCTCTCTCTCTCTCTCTCTCTCTCTCTCTCTCTCTCTCTCAGCAGGGATTGAACCCAGTGGTGCTAAACCACTGAGCTACATACCCAACACTTTTTATTTTTTATTTTGGAAAGGGATCTCATTCAGCTGCTGAGGACCTCATTAAGTTTGCTAAAGCTGGCCTAGGAGATTGTGATCCTCCTGCCTCAGCCTCCTGAGCATCTGGGATTACAGTCATGCATCACCACCTGACTTTGAAGAACAAAAATTATCTTTGCATTGATCAACATCTGGTATTTTTATAAAAATCATCCTTTGAGGTTTTCTGGTTTGTTTAAATGCATACAAATATTATCAGTGCATAGCCAATCATATTATTGATAATATTAAAACTTAAGTTCCTATTTCAAATTCATAATAGACCCCCATGTTTAATCAAGTGGCTCCTAACTCTAGATACCTATGTCAGAAGACAAATAAAAATTAACTTATACTAACATAGTAATCAGAGTAATTTTTAAAAGATTTTTCAAAAGAAATAAGACCACTAGACAGATCATACTACCAAATGAAATGCTTGTTTATGAGATATATTGATGTTTTCATTAAAATAGGATTTGAAAAATAACATGTCAGAAATGCACAAGAAAAAATCTCAATAATTATTTAACCCCTGATATAACAAGTAATGAAGAAATTTATATTTTAGAAAGAAGTTTTCATCAGGGCCACGAAATTTACATTTGTACAATAACAATTTCTCCTGCATATGTTAAAACTAATGGTAAAATAACACAGGCAACTCAGGCAATTTCTCCTTAATGACATAATACTAACAAGTTTTCTTTGATAAAACAGATCTGTTTTGGGGGACAATACCTAATCATCTGGAAAGGTGTGTAAGATGCAGATAAGAAGTAGCTTTGAGAATGAGACTGTGTGCATGCAAATCTGAACTCCACTAAGCACTAGTTTGATCTCAAACAAGTTACTTAACCTTCTCTAAATCTCAGTTTCCTCAGCTATAAAGCAGAGATAAAATAGGATTTTATGAGGATTAAAAAACACATAAAACCTTAACAAAGTATCTAGCATATAAATAAGAGCTCAATAAAAAACAATACCTGCTATTTAAAGTAAGTTTTAAAATCGAAATCAAAGAACTATGGGAGAGAACAACAATAAAACTTGAAAGCATATGTTACTTTTTGGTACTAATACTATATTAGAGTTTGATTTAAAATAATTGCTTTATGTTTTTGTCTTGGCTTAGATTCTTACTTCTGTGATTCCCTTTATATAATAGATTATATATAGTTTTCTTGCCTCCCTTCTTACACATTTAAAATTCATTCTTACACACTAAAGTTCTAAATTGTCTTAAAGATATCTTTCAAAGACACAAACCTTAAATTGCTGAATTAATTGATTGAATAAAATTCTTGAATATTCCTTACAGTATCAAGTATAGCCTTATTTGTGGTTAAATAAAAACTTACATCTCTCATTCAATCTATCATTTAGCCTTGTCTTGAAAACTAGAGTTCCCTCCCCTATAATGACAGCCATATAAGCTTACATGGCTTGTCCCAAATCCACTGGGAATTCCTTCACCTTCTTCTCCCTTTTTTGATGAGTATGCATCTTACTCTGCCTGAAAGATCTAACATAAGCAGCATTAAAGTCCAACTAACTCCAAGACAAACTAAGAAGATCATTTTCCTTGGCTTGATTAGTTCTGTGAACAATTTGGGTTAATTTGCTTTATTATAATTAATTTACTTGGTGTAATGTATTGGTAGTTTATGGTTGCACAGAGGAAATCATAGGGGCATTAAAATTTCAGCCGCTGTTCAGCCACTGATTTTGACTGTGAGACCTTCAAAAACACTTCATCCCTTTCAGGTTCAGTACCCTTTTCTATAAAATGAGGACATTACACATTCTTATCATCCTTCCAGGGTTCCTCTGGGATTAAATAAGAAAGCATGGTGCCCAGCCCACAATCCCACACTCTATCATTTTTGGATCTTTGCATATGTTTCTCTGGCAAGGTTATTCTTTTCCTTTTACTTCTCTTTTCCAGGAATTAATTCAGGTGTCCACTCCCCTAGACAGGTTTTTTTTTTTTTTTTTTGTCAGTCTGAATTAGGTGCTTGGCCATGCAAAGCTTTAAATACTGGTGCTACCTCCTCTGAAAGTCCTTAGCAGCATCATATCATGATCCTTTCTACATTTGGCCAATTAACCACTAACTGGAAACTCCAAGGATGAAAGAAGTGTTTTACCAACCTTGTATTCCTAGGATCTGGCCCCAGTAGACATTTGAACCTCTGTAATGCTGTGAGTTCCTTGAAAACATGGAATGGGGCTTATTCAACTTTGTATTGAGAGTACCTAACACAATATCTGGCTCACAGGTTGTTTGCTTAACAACAGAAGAAATCCTTGGTCAACAGTGGCAGATAAGCCTTTTATAGATTTTCTTCCTGTGCCCTTTTGCGGCATTTTCCTCACAGCTGGAATTAGATTTCAAAAATTGAGTCTTGCTTTTTTTTGTCTTTCTTTTCATAAACTTCTATCCCTGAACATTACTTTAACCCACCTTCTTTGACAAAACAGATTTCCTATAATCTCTCTCTCTCTCTGAATATATATATAAAGTTTCCCCATATCTTGCTTGTGGAATGTTGAAAAATCTCCCTGTCAGGTACCTATGGACTTATGAATGGCTCTTTTCTGGATGGGAAGACTACATGTGGCCAATGCTCTCTGAATCTATTAAAAGCCACTAAACATTTTTCTTTTTATATCAACCACATGAAGACATTGTACACACATTTATTACATAAGAGTGCTTCCCCACAGAGGTGAATGGAAGGACCAGGTCAGAACTTAGGCCTGCTGGCTCCAAAGGAGGTAATCTGAAGATGTTAGAATTCTCACTGCCCTGTGCTCACCAGGCACTGGGTAAGATGCTCTGTACTCTCATTTAACATTTAAAACATGCCCATGAGCTAGTAATATTATTTCTTCCACCAAGAGGTCAAGGACCTGAGGTCTAGAGGAGGTTGAACAGCGTGCTCTAGGTCTTCAATTGATATTCAAACTCAGTTTACATCTCAAAGCTAAACATCCCCTAGGGAAACCAGGGCCTCAAGAATCAAACAAATAGCATTGCATGTAGCATCTCAACCAAAGACTATTTTTTTAAAACTTGAAATTCCTACCAAAGGTAGTTCATAATTATCAAACAGATACAGAAAATAGTACACTATCTGGAAATTTTAGATACTAAATTGCAATTCAGCAAGTATTAGATAAAAATGGTAGGAAAGATAAACATTTTACTTCTTATTTGGGGGAATGATGGGACACTTAAGTAATTAAAAATATAATCATTTTTCATTCTAGGAATTAAGACTTTCAAAGATTTCAAGTAGTTTCATATGGGACAGCAAATGTATGCTTTTTTTTAAAGATACAGAGAGAGAATGAGAATTTTTTAATATTTATTTTTTAGTTTACGGTGGACACAATGTCTTTATTTTATTTTATGTGGTGCTGAGGATCAAACCCAGCGGCCCACGCATGCCAGGCGAGCAAACTACCGCTTGAGCCACATCCCCAGCCCCTGCAAATGTATATGTAAATGTCGTATTCAAGAATAAATTTTGAGAAATCTATTTTCATTTTAATTTGGTGATTTTTCTCTCAAAATGACTAATTTTCCTTTCTTTTTCTAAAATAATTTCTATGTGTATATCATATGTGCAGTTAATTTTTATTTATTTTTTTATAGAATGAATTAACAAATAGAAAAGCCAAGTTGGATACTATTTAACCTGACCTTGTATATCCATCTGTACTCTTCTGAAGAGAAAATTAGGCTGTTCATTCCAGGCATGCAGTGAACTCTAAAAAATAGTCACAAACAACACAGAACTCTGATTTTAGAGAAACTATTCTAGCGTGTTCTAGTATATTCCCTGTGTGTTTTTATAGAGACTGCATTGTCTGATACTTTTACCAAAAAAAAAAAAAAATGAGTCTTAAATATGTCATCTGGCAGAAGCTGCTTTATGGAAAGATGAAGGCAAATGAGTTGGAAGAGATAATGCCAGAATATTCTATTTTCAGGGCAGAATGCTATTCCATATGGAGGGACAATATGAGAAAACTCTCCTACCCTATTCATGAAAATTTCAGCCTTTATTCAGCTGCTAGTTCTACAGTGAGTAGGATGCCTCAATACCCAAGTTACTCCCTGATTGACTTGCAAGTAGCTAATTAACCTTTTTCTTAAGAGTCTCTTTACAGTAACTATAAATTATCATTAAAATGCAGTGATTTGGGATGTGGTACAGTACCAGGGATGGAACTCAAGAGTGCTTCACCATTAAGCTATATCCCCATTCTTTTTTATTTCTTATTTTGACATAGGTTCTCACTAAATTGCCCAGGCTGGTCTTGAACTTGGGATCCTCCTCCTCAGCCTCCAGAAAGGCAGGGATGATAGGTGTACACCACCACGCCCAACCAAACTACAGTGATTTTAAAAAGCAACACACACACACACACACACCATAAACTGCTTTTAAAATAATAACCTTGTGAGTAGTAACAAAGGTAGGACTGTTTTGACACCTTTATTTGCTTCTGTTACAAATTGGATCTGAAATGTCCCCCAATAACTTATGTGTGAAGCCTGGGTCCCCTGTAGCACATGCTCAGAGTAGGGGCTTTTGGGAAACGTTTGTATCCATGAAGGCTCTAACTTCATCAATGGACTAATCCATTTACACATTTATGGCTGAATAGATGATTGGGAGGTGGTGGAAACTATAGGAGGTTGGAGATAATTGAGGGAGTTGGCCTTTGTGGTATGCCCTGAGGGACTGTATCTTGTCCTGGACCCATTCTGTTTCTGTGTTCCTAGCTGCAACAAGGTGAGCAGCTTTCCTCAAGTTGATGATCTGCCTCAAGAAAGTCCTAGAAATAGAGCCAAGTGATTATGGACTGAAACCTCTGAAACTATGAGCCAAAATAAACCTTTCATCCTTATAGTTAATTTTTCTCAGGCATTTTGTTATGGTGAAGAAAAGCTGACTAATATGGTCTCACTGTATATTATATCCAATATATTAAAATGGACCTGTATTCCATATTATACATTATTATTTTTGCTATAAAAATCTGGAAAAGGTCTTTATAACTTTGCTTTTAAAATTACATGCCTACTCTTAATCTTTTTAAACTAATACTGGCTCTTTTTCCTTTGTAATCATCTGGCATACTTGAGAATACTTGCATAATGAAAAAAAATTAACCCACAAGTTTCTATTCAAATATAGTAAAATTTTTATGAATATTCATTTGACAATTATTGAAAATGACATAATGTTATGCTTTGAACACTTAATTAAATTTTATTCTTTATTTTTGCAGTTTTCTTTTGTATTTTGGAGCCCATAACTTCACTTTTCAGTTTTCAAACATTCTGATTGACCACAAAAAGCTCTTGGCTCTAGGTACTGAGGACCATAGTTCCTGCCATGGACAACAGAGCCATGGAGGTGGGACCAGTGAGGAATGGGAACTCTGGTAAGAAGTGACTCATGCGAAGGAGACATATTTAATATTTCCAGATAGTGTGTTATTTCCTGTACCACTTTGATAATTATGAGCTACCTTTGATAATGAGGTGAAGTAAGGCATCAAGTATTCACTGTGCAGGGGCTGACTCATGATCCACCTCATAATTGATATACAGAGGATAAAAACAAAGCTTATATTGTGGTTGCCACTTTTGAATACCTAAAAGGGCTATTCTTCTTAAGGTTGTCTTTTTATTTTCATAATTAAAATCATGAGATTGCAAAAATAAAAATATCAAGGGTCCAGGATTGGGGAATTGAATAGCCAAATAACATATGATTTTTTATGTTTTGTTAAATTACTCTTAAAAATACGTGACTATTAATTCAGCAAGCAAGATAGACAGAATCTGAGAAAGCATGAAGTTGCTGCTGGCCCCAAAGGCCAAGACAGCAAGAAGATCATTTTTTTTTTTTATCTCAGTCCAGGGATATAGTTTTGAACTGGGGTTATATTCCCATTCTAAGTAGAAAACCTGGAAACATACAAAGAGGATTTGAGGCCAAAATAGACCAGAATATGAAACTCTGACTCCAATTATGTTTTGTTGCTCAGTGGGTATGGTCAGTGTTTTTTCTCTGAAATGGACTTTGTTTTCTAAATTAAATGGAATACATTGTTTTGCAAAATGGCACAGGATATTCAGGGAAGCCTTATTAATCAAATTTATTTTCTTTATTGTTATTATTATCATCAAATAGATAATATTATGGAAATAGAAAAAATATGGATTTAATAACAAGAGGAGCTTTTGCCCTGTTGTAAGTGGGCTGTGTGTCTTCATAGGTAGACAGTGAGGCCAAATCTCAATGCTTGAGTGACTCCCCTTACCACTGAGGGCAAAATATGGCTGCAGCTTCATTGCATATTCCATTGGAGGATGGTAACTCACCATTTCATGCTAAGCTCTGAAACAGCATGGAAAGGCCACCACCATGCTCACCTATCCAGAAAATTAAACCTGTATGCAGCCTGCCTCCAACTCCTTAGAGATCATTTCTGAAAATCCAGGTCTTCAACTATTGCTCCCCATGACTAGAAACTAAAGAAATGGATAGGAATGTTGCAATTCACCCTGAGGAACTCCCAGCAGTCTTTGGATGATGTAATATTAATCTTGAGAATCTAAGGTCAAATTTTGGTACCAAGCATGAAGAAAGACTAAGAGGAAGCTGTTTTTTGGGGGAGGGACAGTCAGTCTTAGAACCACTTGAAGGAATGAAGAATACAATCCATTTTGTGTGAGGGAGCATTTTAGCAGGTCCCCTGCATATGTCCATGTGAGCTGTACAGTGCACAGCTTCAGGGGCTGCCATTTAGAACTGTGCTTTTCAAACTGTATAAAATTATGGGCTTATCTTTCTGTGTCCCAAATGGTGAGACAATTTGACTTTATTTTCCATCTTAGATGTCCAAAGGCTCTAGTTGAATCACTGAGGATAACACCTGGGCTATGCAAAGAAAGTGCTATCAGATAGTGCTTAGGAGCACTGAAGAGTTATATTATCAAGGTCTGATTACTTACTTCTCTCTGCCTCAGTCTCTATAGTTATCAAATGGGTGAATTCAGGGTGGTTGAAAGAATTAAATTAGATAATATAGTTGAAATACTTAAAATAATTCAGGAGCTCTGACAGTTCACATAGTCAAGAGCTCAAGTGTTTCCATTTTGCTCAAGCACTAGCATTTTAAGACAAAAATGATCACAACTGTATGATTATGACTCTGACTCAAGAAAATTTATGGTTCCAGAGGAAATATTTTCTGTGAACTTTAAGACTGAGAACTAGGAACAGTTTAAATAAATGCTCTTGGAGAAAATGAAAAAAATTGAATTTTGTGACCATCATTAGGAGCTTAAAAGACACTTGTGTTGGCTGGATATTTTCAAATGCAGTCATCAGTGAAAGCTAATGGGAATCCAGGAATCTTCGAATATTGGAAGCAAATGATAGGCATTCTAATTGTGAGTAAGAGCTACCAAATTAAAATTACTCCTGTTTATTTTATTTTATTCCTTTCTTTCAGGTGTCACTGAAAACATAACAAAGAGTTATGGAACCATTTGAAAAATTTTATTGAGAGGATCAAACATTTGGGAAAAGCCAATTTTTCAGAAAGCTAACCAAGCAACTTTTGACTACTGACTGATAAAATTGTCTGATGACCTTCACTTTTATTTTAATAAAAGATCAGCTGTGGCTCAGTTTTTCAACCCTAGACCAGTAACCCAGGAAAACCACCAGGGGATCCTGTGGTGAATTGAAGTTGTATTGGGTGTTGGCTAAATTCTTTCCCTCAGCCCAAAGCACATTGTGAAGTCAGAGGTGTGACCTTCTCTTACTCCTGTGAGGAGGCTTTTCTTCTGATGTACTCATTCTCATCCCTCCCCAAACCAGTTTCTAGGATATCCAGGTCACTCTCCAGGTGCCCCAGGTGCCTGTTGCCTCTGCTGACCAGTCAGTAATACTGGTGGGGATGAGGCAGGGGTCTCTGCCATCAGTCATGAGCATTGGCCATAGAGCTACGGTCCATTTGAAAAGTATCTCCTTCAGATTACCTCCTTTGTGTGTCCTGTTTGTATTTTCTCATCAGAGATTTAGTCATTATCATGTCAGTGTAGGGTCTTTCAAAATCTGGGAAGATGGAGGCTCCTTTGGAGAAGGCGCTCTCCCTTCTGTGCTTCTGTCCTCTCCCCCCACCATAGCCTCTCTGTCTCAGATGCTAGGCAGGTGCTGTGAAAGAGTAAAGCAGGCTGAGAGTTAGGAAAAAAAACAAAACAGTTTAGAATGATGATGGACAGGAACTCCGTTTTGTCCTCCGAGTTAGGGTAATAAGGAATGACAGGTGTGTGGGGGCTGGGACATATTGAAAATGCAAACCCTCAAAGGAGTCAACTGCTGTGTAGGATGCTCCTTCTCTTAGGAATGAGAGCCCAGCACGGCCAACTTTTCCCATTTGTAAAGGAAAATGTGAAGATATCTATGAGGTCTATTCCATTTTAAATCACAGTGTTAATTCAAAACTGTACAAAGTACTGTCTGACCAGCCAATGCTGTGAAAACCAACAAAATAAGTCTGGGGTAGAGTGTTTCTTTTAATCTCTGCTAGGACAGATTGATTTATTATCTTATTACTCTTTAATAACTCATTTATATGGCATGGATAATGCATCAGTGACCTAATATTTCATATTTTAATAGTAAATAATAATAACTTAAAACAGCAGAATTAATATCCAATGGTAAGCATTTCAAGCCTTTAGGGAGAAAATTTTTAAATTAGGGAATGGACTGTGACAAAATAGCAAGTGCTTTTTTCATCCAAGCATGAAACCAATCCCAGTATATTTGATTTTTTTAAAAAATTCCTGGATTGTTACTCTTTAACTAATCATTAGCCAAAATCTCGGTGAGTAATTGAATTTGATTAGGTCAACTGGAGAAGGCAAGAGGAAATGAACATTTATTCAACACCTACTATCTGCTTGGTGCTTTATATATAAATAACTAAAAAATAGTTATAATTATTTCTTATTTTGTAGCTGCAAACCAATGTTTAAAGAGGTCATGCTTAACTGCTCTGGACCATATTCTCACATTATACAATGAATATTGATTATCAAGTATTAATTCAGGAGCTCTAACAGCAATCAGAAACATACATACACACACACACACATACACACACAAACATTTTAAAAAACAAAGTTAAATTACTCAGACAAGATCAATGCCATATTATAATTCAAAGAAAATAATTCTGTGTTGATAAATGGAGCCTTTTTAACCTTAGTTGACTCATCTTATGTGACTGTTAGGCACTGTGGACCGTGTATACATAAAGTGGCATCTCATACTTCCTTGTATCTGTCATAAAAACCAATACAGGGATGCATGTAATTAGATACAGACAGGGGATCTAATCCTTCAGAACTTTCAGAAGGGGAAATGGGGGTCTGATGAGGTTGAAGAGAGAGGGATCAATAAAAGACTGGAGGAAGATTAAGAGCTAGAAAAATCTGTCTTGATTCCAAAGAGAGTAGTAGTGGGTGGAAACTAGTTCATACATTTCCATGACAACTTCAGAGTTAACATCCTGTAAGGGAATCTACCAACATTGTGGCATTTGTTTAAGCTTCCGTAAGTAGGACAGTGTGTCCATCCATGCATATCAAATGTAGTTATGGTATCAACTTCATCCAATATCACACAAATCTTACATGATTGAATCTACTATCTATTTAGAATAGTTAGTATTACATATTTATGAAGATGGACAGCAAACATGTATTTGTGGGTCACTGTAAAAAATGCAAATAAATAAAAAGGTAATACTTGCTTTAGGGAGTTCACAGTAAAAAGAGAGATACTGTGTTTGGTTTGCTCTACAGGTTTCATATCTGAAAATAACTGGCTTAGAGATTCATGTTCTATTTGTGTCCTTTCAATGTTTCAATTCCCCACTTCTTATATTTTTTAAATTCTTTTTTAAAAATGTTTTCTATAGTAGATGGACACAATCTCTTTATTTTTATTTTTATGTGATACTGAGGATCAAACCCAGTGCTTCACGTGTGCTAGGCAAGTACTCTACCAATTGAGCTACAACCCCACCCCTCTTGAACATCTTAAATAATAAAGTACTTGTATCCTTTGTCATAGGGTCTACTTGAGTAGGAACTTAAACAAATACATCGCTCCCATATTTTTTGTGACATTGAAAAAGAGTTTTGACAAAAACTTACTTGGAAACTATGCATGAAAGCTGATCACAATGAGATGCATGGTTGGATTTATTTGTTCTTTGTGGAATATTGAAATGTTCCTATATTATTTTAACAAATTGTCGAGTTTTCCTAAGTGCCTCATCTTTCTCTATACTACTCCTCTCTGCCATTGGCCTTTTTTAGTCACAGGCATGTGCACAAATAGGTAGGTCAATGAGAATCATAGAAAAAATTTTAAATGCCTACTTTTCACAATGCTTACTACATGAACTAAAAATACTTTTGTTACTAATGTGTGTATAGGGGTTATAATGAATAGATTATATATGCTTGTAAATGAATGTGTTATTTCTGAAAGAGAAAGAAATATCAATTTATTTTCATGTGCCTAAGTCAGTGTTACTTTCAAATAAATATTTTTTGTTGACAGTGGACAGTGTGAACCAACACTTGCAAACACATATACACACACATCCCTAAGCATATACACATGGGCAGACTTGACAAATACCACTTACTAATATGAACAAACTATGGATACTGTTCATCAGTCAATTAAAAAAAAAAGAATCCACAAGCCATCAAATATTCATGTATTTAAATTAGGTTGGTCATTAGTCAGCACTATTTAAATGCCATATGTGTCAGAATTGCTTTTCAGACTTCCATTATTTACAGCAAGTGTTCTAACTTGGGGAGGAGGAGAGGACAGATTTCCTTTAAGTATCTGAGGCCAGGAAAGGAGCTATCTGCCCCCTTTCCTCCTTCAGTCCATAGGAAGGGAGAAGCCCACTGTGGACTGGGGAAGCTGGGATGGGGAAAAAGATATTTGATATGATTTTGATCTTCATTTTGCTGATCAGCAATAGGAAGGCATTTTGAGGTTATGTGGGGAGGGACAGACAAGGAGGGAGGAAAAATGAGAGAGCCTTTAAGAAAAGTTACAACATTAAAACCTTCCCAGATCTAGTTTGGCATGTAGTAGAACACTTGCTTAGCATGTGTGAAGCCCTGGGTTTAATCCCCAGCACAGACAAACACATAAACAAACAAACTCTTCCAGACCCAATTACTTAAATATTTGATGAGAGGAATATAAAGACAATGACTCAAATTCCCATATTACAAATACGTGTAACTGCAAAGCTACGGAACACTGTAATCCTTCAGACTGATGATTTAGATTTGTAATGCTAATGAACTAGGACATTTTGAAAATGACATTTTTCTTAATATGTTTGTGATCATTAAAACTGGTCCATCTAAAAGCTATTATGTGGTTTCCTTTAGACTTTAAACATGGAACATATTTCTTTATATTATTGTGCTATCTTAAATAGTTCATGATCATGATCTAGAACGAGTCAGTGTGGCTACATTTTGGGTTTGAAATGAGGAAGAGGCAAAGACTTGTAGAAAGGATGAGGACCCTCAGCAGGTGAAAGCAGCGTAAAACCGAGTTCATTTCATCTCACTGCTGGTTTGTATAAAAACTATACTTGGGCAGAGAAGTGGGAAGGAAGTCCTCCTGACTCATGTGGAGAAGGGAAAAGCTGTTTCTAGGTGACGGTTGGAAACTACCTATTAACTTGTCCACAGACTCAGCTCTGTGTAATGACTTCTAGAATGTGGCTGGTGTCAGTTCCAGTGGTGGATGGAGGACACAATCTTCCCTGAATGATGGCCATGGTCGGGCATGGTGCCTGGACTGTGGTACACAGATGCTATCATCAATACCTGCTTTCTTCATCTCTGTGAGAACATCTCCCACCTCACACATGCACAGAGGTACAGAAAAATGTGAAAGCCCGTCCGTAGACACTCAACTCCTAAACAGATGCCAGGTTCAAGTGCTGCCTTCCTGTCTGCTGTAGGGACAAGACTATGGTCAATCAAGAGACACTGGTCAGTTCAAAGGCATGCACCACCTCGCTCAGCTATCAATCCATGCTGATAATTTGAGAATTAGCAGCTGGTGACATTCCCTCTTCACATACCAGCTGTGCCTACAGGACAGTGCACATCTGAGCCAAAGCTGATGTGGCTGGCACTCGCCTAGATGTTGAAAGCACCCCTGGCTTGGGGGGGGGGGGACACCAGTTGGCAAGGGAGGATCCCAGCCAAGGAAGGGTGTAACCAGGTCACATCACTGTGGCGCTTCCCAGAGCAGCAGCTACATTCACAACCCTCACAGAAGGAGGCAGAGTCAGGGACCACAAGCAAGTGTTATCTGCCTTCTTCAGCCAGAGGGAGGGAGCAAGGACAGTTATTTTTTCAATTCTTTATCAAAATCAGTTAACACACTGCTACCCTTAGATAGTCATCACTAGACAGGGACCAACAGGCTTCCCTAACACCTTTTTTATTACAAAGCATCTTTTATGCCCATCACAGTTTATGTCTCTGCAAAATTGAGACATCCAAACTACAGGCCCAGTTGTCTAACAAACGGTCCAGCTCCTTCAGGCACACAGAGTCAAATTATGTCTGGCTGAATCTGCTTTTCATATTCCCAGATGACTTAAAACAGCTCTTTTGCCGGCTCCTGTAAGAAACTGACTCTCCAGGCATAGACTGTGAAAGAGCACAAAAACTGCTTGTGGACCACGGCAGTGCAGTGAGACTAGAGCAGGAGATGCCCTGCTCACAGGAAATGAGGAGCTCCAAAGCCCAAAGCATTTCCCTTCATTTTTTTTCCAGAGTTCCCTTGAGGTCATGTGGCTGCATATTCTCAGAGCTGGGAGAAGACTGGCTCACTCTAAAGTATTCATTCTACCTTCAGATATTTTCAATCTTTGTTATGACAGTTCACTCAATTATTCCTCAAACCAGAGCACACGTGTGTCTAAGTCTTCTGCTCTTAACCTCTTGGAAGGCAATGAGATGAAAGAATGTTTGGAATTTTGTTTGTCACCAACTTTACTTGGTCCTTTAAAGACAATTCTCCTTTTAATGCAAAATAAACCTGGAGTAATTGGGTTTCTCAACTAACTGATGGCTCATATGTGGATACAGAATATATAATAAAACCAATTTTTCTGGCCTGGCTACAGAGGAGGCATTTTTATAAATGTAACATGGTTTATTGAAAAAGACTACTGAATTATTTCAAATGGGTCATTTCTGTCATATTAGAGGAGCTTTAGATAAAAGTCATACTAACAACACCTACAGCATCCAGCCTTTACCCACTTCCTAGATATTCTGCCTTTCATACTTTCACAGATGAGAAAAGACAGGTAAAACACAATTGAAAAACTTAAGTCACGTATCTACAGACAGATGCCTACTAACTGAGAAGGATATAGATGTTTTTGGACCTGCAGTAATTAATCAATTAAATTATAAAGTTCTGTGCTTTCTCCTTGATTTTTGAAAGTAAAAGGTGCCTGTCCTCTGAGTGGAATACATGCAATAGAGTTCATATTAAATTGCTTCAACTGCACCAAAGAAGCTATTTAAAAAAGGAAAAAAAAGTTTCTGAAAGAAAGGAAAGTGTTTTCTTGCACTCATTGAAGGAGAACACAATTTCACATTTACAGACTGATTGCAACTTAAGGAAGTAGAAAATGAGTACTGGTACCATAACAGGAGGGTAGACTAATGGTACAGAATAGAGGACACAGAGACCAACCCACAAAATTACAACTACCTTATATTAGACAAAGGTGCTAAAAGCATGCAATGGAGAAAGGATAGCATCTTCAACAAATGGTTCTGGGAAAACTGGAAATCCATATACAACAAAATGAAATTGAATCCCTTTCTCTCGCCATGCACAAAAGTTAACTCAAAATGGATCAAGGAACTAGGAATCAAACCAGAGACTCTGCATCTAATAGAAGAAAAAGTTGGCTCTAATCTCCATCATGTGGGGTCAGGCCCCAAATTCCTTAATAAGACACTATAGCACAAGAGTTAAAACCAAGAATCAACAAATGGGACGAACTCAAACTAAAAAGTTTTTTTCTCAGCAAGAGAAATAATATGTGAGGTGAATAGGGAGCCTACATCCTGGGAACAAATTTTTACCCCTCACACATCAGATAGATCTCTAATCTCTAGAGAATACAAAGAACTCAAAAAGTTAAACGACGACAACAACAACAACAACAACAAACCAAATAACCCAATAAATTCAAATGGGCCAAGGACCTGAACAGACACTTCTCAGAAGAGGATATACAATCAATCAACAAATACACGAAAAAATGCTCACCATCTCTAGCAATCAGAGAAATGCAAATGAAAACTACTCTAAGATACCATCTCACTCCAGTAAGAATGGCAGCCATTATGAAATCAAACAACAACAATTGCTGGTGAGAATGAGGGGGGAAAAGGTATACTCATACATTGCTGGTGGGATTGCAAATTGGTGCAGCCAATTTGGAAAGCAGTATGGAGATTCCTTGGAAAGCTGGGAATGGAACCACATTTGACCCAGCTATTCCCCTTCTCGGACTATATCTAAAAGACTTAAAAACAGCATACTACAGGGACACAGCCACATCAATGTTTATAGCAGCACAATTCACAATAGCTAGACTGTGAAACCAACCTAGATGCCCTTCAATGGATAAATAGATAAAATAAAAATGTGACATTTATACACAGTGGAATATTACTCAGCACTAAAAAATAACAAGATCATGGCATTTGCAGGGAAATGGATGGCATTAGAGAAGATTATGCTAAGTGAAGTTAGCCAATCCCTAAAAAACAAAGGCCTAATGTCTTCTCTGATATAAGGGGGGTGACTCAAAATGGGGTAGGGAGAAAGAGCATGAGAAGAAGATTACCACTAAATAAGGAAGAGAGGTGGGAGGGAGAAGGGAATTTGCACTGAAGATGGAAGGAGACCCTCATCGTTATACAGAATACATGTATGATGATGTGAGGGGAAAAAAAAAGGAGTGTGTCACATTAGATTGGGTAGAGAGAAGTGATGGGAGAGGAAGGGAGGGGAAGGGGGGATAGGAAGGGCAGCAGAATAGAATAGACATTATTATTGCTGTATGTACATAGGTGACTGTATAACCAATGTGATTCTGCAACCTGTACACTCATTAAATGAGAAATTATACCCCATCTGATTCAAATGTATGATATGTCAAGATCATTGTACTGTCATGTGTAACTAATTAAAATAAATTAAAAAAAGAAATACGAAAAAGTGTGTTAAGCCGGTAAAATAATAGGGCAAGATTTTCTTCTTTATGTGTCTTTCTGTAATTTGTGACTGCTTGATTTTCTTTTTGCAATTAACACCAGTGTGTTAAAGAAATAATGCATCTAAGTCTCTTTCTGCACAAGGTCGCTGCTGATGTCATAGTGCTTTAGCTCAATCTACATGCACGTGGATGTTCCTGACCATTTATTTAAAACCAATAGATTGGGAAAATCTTCTTCCTTTATCTTAAGAAGGAAGACCACAGCCTTTATATTCATTTTGGGATGTCTTTGGTTAAGATAACACATAGGAAAAAGAACAGGTTATAAAAAATAAAGGTATTTATTTAAAAACTCAAGTCCTGCTTTTGAGGTGCTCATAATTTAAGGAAGTTAAACTCATCATTGAACGCTGTGTAGTAAACTTGGACTACATGCTAATTTCAAATATGTCTATATGTCTACACTGATATTGAACTCATGTTAATTTTAAAAAATATAAATATTTATAAAATATATGTATACACACTTCTTCCTCCCTCCCTCCTTCCCCCCCCCCTCTCTTTCTTTCTTTTTTCAGAAGCCTTCCTTTTTCCTTACTTGAATGATCATCCTTTTGTCAAGAGAAAACAATATGAAAGAAAATGGCTTGGGGTTGACTCAAAACTCTGAATATTTGAATTCTAATTTAGTTCTAAAGTCAGAAAAAAATGTCTACCCTTCTGGTATAATACTTTTAAAGCAAATGAATTCCATCATGCATGTAAAACTAATCCCCTGACCTTTCATGGTAATTCTACCAATTGAGAAAAGTTTCACACACTTACTTGTGGCAAGAAAACAGACATTTGCTCACAGTCTGCAGACTCTGGTTCTGCTGACAGTAATTTTCCATTGAGGGCAAGAAAATCATGGAATTTACATTGCTATGGTTGGCTTTTGACAGGTCCTATATAAACTTAACTCATGATTCTGTCTCTGTTCTTTTGTGTTGGAGGAATACCAACTAAGTCTCATAAATGATGTTGGTAATATCTTTGAAGTGACCTATAATTACTGTATCAGATAGAGTTGTAGCTTTATTATCTACCAACTTTATCCATTTGAAATACTTACATATGCATGCACAGTTAAAATCCTGCCAGGAAAAACAATAAAGTGCTCTGTTCTGAATTTTTTTTTTCTACAAAAGCTACAATAAGAGTCTTTCAACGACTTTAAATTTTCCATAGGAGAAGCTTTTGAAGTGTATTTTTCCAATGCAGGTGGGAGGACACCTTCTGAACTTTTGAGTCAGTTCTACAGGAAATAAGAGAAACACCAAAAAGTAAAACAAAATAAAACTCTCCACACCACTGGTAAAGCAATGAAGCAAAACCACTGCCAAGGGTGAGTGGAACGGTCACCTGATCCACAATGATGTATGCTGGGATGGTCCTGGTCACATCCCCAGCCACACCTTTCTGAAACTCTGATGATCTTTTGCTACCATACTATAGAGTTCCCTAAGAGTCAGGTTTCCAACTACAAGAATGGTGAAGAGTGGTATAAGCATGTGTGTGCATGTGTGTGTGTGTGTGTGTGTGTGTGTGTGTATAAACAAATTCACTTATGAGGGTTAAGGGGCTGATAAAGTGAGAAAAATATTAACCAAAATTCTCAATGAAATGATACATGTAAAAACACTTGTATAGTATTTGACACTTAGTCTAATAATACAATATCAAAAAGGACATCTATTAAAATATAAACAATTATCCATGTTTCTAGACTTTATGGACACTGCCTTATATGTTAGTATAAGCGATGATTTATGAGAAACCTATACACAGGAGGAAATAGGATTAAATATTTTTAACCAAATAATTTACTGAAAAAAAATTTGCAGGGACAGTGCTGGGGATCAAATCTAGGGCTTCATGAATGCTAAGCAAATGTTATGCCAGATTTCTAAGCTTGAAGAATTTAATTGTAATTCTACTTACATGGTATAATTTATCATTCATATTTTTCCTACAGCAACTTATAATAAAACACTTAAGTTAGGCACTAACATTGTTAATATCTCTTTAAAATTCCAAGACAATTTTAGAAACATAGCACATTGAAATATGACATTTTTTTTAAAAATGGTATAAAGATCTGATTAATAGTATATAATTTACTAGTAAGTATTGGCTTTTAAAAGTACTGAAGTCAGAACATACATATTTTGTTTTCAATTCTCTTTCTCTTATTCCCATTCTTCCCTCCCTTTCTTTCCTTTCTTCCTTTTTTCTATTTATTATTTACAAACCAACCTGTCAAACAACAATTATTTTCGAAGTTTTCATTTAAACAAATCAAATAAGCAATCTATTACTTTTTAGTTGATAATTTTTCTGCAGCAAAAATATGAAAAAAAACTCACAAAACATTAAAAGTCAATTTCCAAAGTCTGTTGCTTTAGGATCCAGCCTAGGCTAAGTACAAGAAAATGTTTAACCCAAGGATGAAACACAGATCTAGTGACATCTGTGGTAAACACTCTACACTATTTGTACTTCTTTAGTCTCAGTTTATTATGTATCTATTGCACTTTCATTCTCTTCTGAAATCCCTTCTCCTACTCCTGTGGTGTAGAACCACTGTGCATTCTCGCAGTGCATCTGTCTCATTACCTAACCCATCCTCCCTGTTGCTCCCAGGAAAGAAACTGATCTGGATCAGAGTCTTAAAACAAATGTATGGCATGTATAGTGATGTAACCTCTGATCTATTGCCTTACTTGAACAAGGTATTTATGCTCTGAGTTGGGATCAAATTTTTCAAGAACAACCCCTATGACCACTGCAATTTAAAGGTCTTAGTAGGATTTAATCTGTAAATGATTAAGCATGAATATACTTCTGGACTCTTGTCTCTTGCTTGGCTTCTTGATTTTGTGTTCTCCTTGTGCATTTTCCTTTCTCTCAAATATCTCCTTAAGCATTTGAAAGTCTGGACTGGAAAAGAAATCCTAAAAGAGAAGTTAGGGTTTTGTTCTGAAATACCTAAGGGATAATGGGAAGGGAGCCTCAGACCCTAATGGTTCCTGGAAAGGACACTTCTTTCTTCCTGAGTCACTAATCATTGTTGATA
Source organism: Marmota monax (assembly GCF_021218885.2). NCBI lineage: Eukaryota > Metazoa > Chordata > Mammalia > Rodentia > Sciuridae > Marmota > Marmota monax. Next base: position 12,303,284 of record NW_026693245.1, read on the forward strand.
GCACAGAAGCCACAAAATGAAGTGAGATAAAATTGGAATTTTTCTCACTGAGTGGAATTTGGGGCGTGTGGAGAAACAGAAAGAGCTTCCCTGGCATATTATATGATCATGTCACTAGTGTCAATTTAAAAGATGATCTTATAAAAACAGGACACACATACAAATACATTTGTGTGCATACACATTATAAGGTCTTCTCAAGAACCATGGGCTATTTGGGCTTGAGAATTTATGAACTGATTAAATGCAATCTTAGTCATATATCTTTGATTCAGGAATTCAAACAAATGACTAAAATCTCTTGCTTATGTCACAGTTAGTTTGCAATCTAAAGATACCATAGTTTCAGAATGTCTTTAAGTCTCAGGTTTATAACTAAGCTCTGAAGTGGTGGATAATTTTTATGACAGTTCTACTGGCCACACATTTTCTGAGGGATAATTAAAATACATTGTGTTTGCACAATAATCAACACAATGACTTGGTTTAATTTTCATAAATGTATTGAATTTTTGGAAAAATTCCAAAGACTACATATTAAGGAAAAAGTGCAATCATTTTTATTGTTTTAGTTCTCATCACTTACTAAGTACTGCTTATGGGAGAAGCAGTGCCAGCCTCTAAGTAAGCCTAGGGGAATGGACTAGTATTGTTATATGAGGCCAAAGGTTGGTTTAACATAACCATAGTAGTAGTTGGTTCTATTCTGACCTATCAACCCAATGACCAGCTTAAGTGTTCATGTCATTTATTTGGGGAAAAACATACAAATATAGGAAAACAGAGGAGGTCACTCAAAGCATGATACTTTCCTGAATTTGTCACAAAGACCAATAAGAATTCCACTTTGGAATCCAGATATTCTAGAAGCTTTATGGATGATGGGTCAAATCTGATGCTACCTATCTTTATGCCTTGCATGAGATTATTGTTAAGCAGAATTCACCACCATTCTCAGTGTCACCCTCCTCTCTCTATGATACTGGGCTTGGTCATGTTATGTATTTTGGCACAAATGGCACTGCCTGTTCTAAAATGAGGCCTCAAAAATATCAAGAGTTGCCACTTGCCACTTGAAGTTGTCAATTGTGTTATAACAAGAACATGCCCTGGGGAACTGTTGGTCCAGAAGAAGGAGAAACCTGAGGGAAGAGTGTGAAAGAAACATGTAGTCTTAGGCAGAACCATCTGGACCCTGGACCCATGAGCAGATGCATGAGAAACAAACAGGTTCTTACTATTTATTGCCTGCTCCTCATATTTTGAGGTTTTTCTTATGTAGCATGATTATTGCAATAGCTAATACATCCTGCAGTAAAGGATCAATTTAGGTAATATGTGCAATTTTTTTTCAACTACTTCACAAGCTTTGTATTTTATTTTAGCCATTCTAACAACCCAATTCCTTATCATACTTCAAATCTGCCTCATATAGTATATAGCAAGCTTGCTCCTTCTTGATTTCCTTTTGTCCTGAGCTATTTGTCTAATTTTTATAGGCAAAATTCAACCACAATGTATATCTTTCATGGGGAACTTCAGATTTTCCCACTTCTTTTCTCCTTCAGAGAGAAACACTTCCTATTCTAAACTCCTTTATCTCTCTCTTGCTTTAGTTGTCACTTTCTACAATAAACTGCAGTACCCCTAGTGCTGCCCTCTATCACTTAATATATCCCTTCACATTTAAAAGTGCCTGAAGCACAGGAATACCTCCTGAATTTCAGCAGAATGGGCCCCTCACACTCTGCTTCCCCTCTGAACTGCTTCTCCACTGGATATCATAACTCAATATGGTATTGCCATCCTCCTTGTGGCCCACACCAGAAATCTGAGTGGTTATTAATCATCTCCTATTAACTAAGTCCTGTTTACCTGAAACTCCTCAATGCCAATCAAACCCAGCTCCTCTGAAAATAACTTAAAGTGCTTCACTATTTTTTTTCCTGTGTTATTGCAATTGATTCTTTCAGGTCCAACCTAATTCTGGCCTTGTGTAAATACAATCCAATTTACCACTTCAAAGACATGATTTTGAAGTATATATTCTGTCATTAGATTTTTTAAATCTTTCATTAGCTCTTTCTATTTGACTCACCACAACTTCTCTGATCTATAGTTTACCTCTCTAGCCTTTTCATGACTGACAGTCATACTTCAATTACCTGTATCTCCCCAAACTTAACTATGTTCCCTCTTATTCCCAGTTAGAATATTCCATCTGCTTGATCCCTTCTCTCTCTTTCCACAGTTATTCCCTTGGCTATCTCCTCCTTTTCTTTATATCTCAGGTCAGAGAACACTTTATTTATAAGTCAACTCTGACACTCTTCTCTCCCCTGCTTCTGGGGAGACTAGACAAGAGCCTTCCTTGTGCATTTCAACAGCATTTACATGCGTCCGAGTGACACTAACTGTACTGTCACTTCGGACTTACTTGTAGCTGACTCTATAGGTGCCCTAACCAAGAGATATGTCTCCCTTTCACTAGATCTTTAATATAATTCAAATACCCATACACCTTTGCAGTATGGTCCTTATGGAAAAGTGAGCCTCAGTCTCAGCCCACATATGGGGATATCTTAGCTAATCATGGATCTCTTCTCTGTGGTAGTGATTGGATAAGACACTGGCGAGTGATACAATTTTGGTTGATGAGACAAGGGAAGTTGGTCAGGGGGCATCTGTCTAGGAATGATTTTTTTTTTCCATCTTAAAAGATTACATAAAGAAGAGACTTCTTTTCTGCCAGTCATATTTATCTGTATGTGATAACCAAAACTGTGCAGGCATCTTGAGATCATGTAAGAACCAATGCAAAAAGCCATCAAAACTTAAAAATGTCCAAACCGAAAGAAAAAAAGAACCCAGGACTTTAATAATATAACCAAGTTACTGAGTGACCAAGTGTCCCATAACAGGCCAGCTCATAATTTTCGACAATTGTGTTATAATTTTCTATTATTTGCTAATATTCTGATGCATGTCATTGCATTGATAACAATAAGAATTTGTGTTTGGAAACAGAACTGTAAAAGAACTAGGGATTTAAAGAAAACATTTTAGAAGATTGCATAGCTTTATAGTAATTAATAACTAAAACTTTATTAATGTGGAAATAATTTAAAGAATCAAAATCAGCTCTGAGGACAGTCTATATAGTATTCTTTTGATTTATAATCTGTGTAGGGAATAAGATGAAACTGTAACAGACCTTTGAAAAATTAGCAATAAAATGATCACAGGGATTGTACTATACCAAATTTGGAAGCCTTCAGAAAAGTGACCTAAATTAGTTTCTTTGCTGCACTGTCCCTTGCTTTTCCTTTCCCATCTTAGCTCTTTAGCTCTGTTCTTCTTTTTTTTCCCTTTAAAAGCTGAGGAACTTAGGGGAAAAAATTCAACATGTTTTTCTATGCCTTGAACAAAAATCCAGGCAAAGGTGCAAGTGATGACCAAATCCACAGTGACATTTACTTTTTGTGGATTTGAGCATTGAACCATGCAGTAGTCTCTGCTTCTGCAGAATTTCTTGGTAGAAACAGGAATTTGAAGAAAAGAAAGAAAACACTGCTTCCCTACTTTTATTTTTATGTATTTAATATTAAATACCTGACAGGGATGACCTATAAACAACAGCATTCTTCTAAATGTCAATAGAACCAACTTAATTTTCACAAGAAAATGAAAGACAATGATATGTAGTGTGGATAACGATGACAACTGATCATATTTTTAAATTGGTCCTTCTTGTGCTACAAATGGAATCGATTGGGTACTTATGAACAATTACTTGTAAGATGAGATGTTTTGATCATTGATTTAAATTTATTAATTTAATGGTTGTAAGTCCAATCCAGTGTGTGTGTGTGTGTGTGTGTGTGTGTGTGTAATACATATATGGGGTGAGTGCTGAGTCAGTTTGGATTAAGTTTATTTTTGTACTTTTACATTAAGATCAAACTTTAAAAGTAAGCAACGATAAAAATATTACAATTTTTCAAATAATTATTTCCCCCTGTGATTCTAGAACTACACAGTTTAAGAGGGTGGCTAAAATTCACATGTAATTTTTATGTATGTGCAAATGGCTAGTACAAATTGAGATGTGTTAAAAAAATACACTCTGGATTTTGAATGAACTAAAAAAAAAGAATGTAAGATAACTCATTAACCATTTTTAAAATGATTAATTGAAGATTGATCAATTTTATATTGATTATTGATATATTGATTAAAATTTTATAATGTATTGATTATATTGAGTCAAAATTATTTTCTTATATCAGAGAAAACATTCGGCATTTGTTTTTTTCTGATAAGGAGGCTGACATATATTAGGGTAGGAAGGGGGAGCATGGGAGGAATAGATGAATTCTAGATAGGGAAGAGGGGTGGGAGGGAAAGAGAGAGGGCAGGAGCTTAGCAAGGATGGTGGAATGTGATGGACATTATTATCTAAAGTACATGTATGAAGACACAAATTAGGTGTCAACATATTTTATATACAGAGATATGAAAAATCGTGGTATATATGTGTAATAAGAATTGTAATGCAAAAAAAAAACCAAAGTGCATGTATAAAGACATGAATTGGTGTGAACATACTTTATATACAAAGATACGAAAAATTGTGCTCTATATGTGTAATAATTGTAATGCATTTTGCTGTCATGTATTTAAAAACTAAAATCAAATCAATAAAAAAATTATATTCTTAAAATTCATTTCACTTGTGAGCCAAGGGTCTGGGGATATAGCTCAGTTGGTAGAGTGCTTGCCATGTATGCACAAGGTCATGGGTTCAATACCCAGCACCACACATACATAAAACCAAAACAAAACAAAACTTGTGGACCCAGGGGGGGTAGAGAGGGGAAGTTTGTTGGATTAGACAAAGGGGAATGAAAGGAATGGAGAAGGATGGGAAGAGGAAATACACAACTGTGTATGAATCAGACAAAACTTTCCTATGTTCATTTATGAATACATGACTTGTGTAACTCCACATCATGTACAACAACAAGAATAGGATCCTAATTAGAATAAGTTACTTCATGTATGTATACTATGCCAAAATACACTCCAGAGTCATATATATCTAAACACAACAACATAAAATAGATTCATTTCACTCATTTTTTAACATTTAAAAATGTGATTCACTAAAATATTTAAAATTGCATATGGAATGTGAGCTACATTGTCATTGGGCAGCACTATGTAAGAGCACTCACAGGTCCTTCCACAAGATGCCTTGCACCATAGATATTGGTTTTATGTGTAACCTTGGAAGCATGTATTATATGAAAGCATCTAAACAGATGTGTGATTTTGGAGAAGACACATAACTTTTGGGGTCTGTATTTATTCATCTTAAAAGGACTGCATAAGATGATTCCAAAAGTTCTTTCTAATTATCCTGTATTTAATGACTTCATAATTTTCCTATTTCTAAGTCCAGGAATACATTTCAGTGATAGTTCATTTTAGTTTCATAAATATTTCTAGAGCATCCATCACATGCCTGGTCCTGTCATAAGGTAATTTTACATATAAATATCCCCTATTGTATTTAGCACTGCTTTTAATTCTTGGCAACTCTTTGAGAAATATCTATGGAATAAATGCTCATGTTACTATTCTGCTCTATAGTAAATGTTAATGAAAAAGGAAAATTTGTATACATGTGCATTCATGCATGTACATATACACATATATACTTCAAGCTAGCTATGAATGAAATAATAAAAAAAAATGAAAGATGGAGTTGAGCTTTTTTAGCAGAAACTCAAGTGCCTGAATGGTCTGTCAACCCTGCAGCTAAAAATGCTTTGCTTCTTCTTAAAAATGGAAAATGCCGTGTGATTCTGAAGTAAAGAACACTCCAATTTTAGCTGCCTTTGTCCTCTGAGGTTTGCCCAGGTCAATAATTAGCAACACAGCTTCTGGGATCCAGAGAAGGAAGAGGATGATGAACAAGTGCAAATGAGCTACCTTTAAAGAGCAATAGCATAAAGCAAGAGAGCACTTGAGACTTTCCTCTGAAAGGCATTCAGAATGGGCAGGCCAAGAAATGAGAAATTGAAAATTAATAAACTGGAACCTGGCTGTGGGCGATTACTTAATGGAGTTCACTGTTAATATAACACATTTTCACCTTCTACTTTAGCAAGGACTTCTCAAATTATTCTAAATGCTTCTTTTAAAATGCTTCTTCAATTTTACTAGGATTCTTGAATTTCTTTTTAACTTTCTTTCCAGATTGTGTTAGAAAGAAATGAGGAAACAGTCTATACTGGAAAGAATGCTGACCCAAAAGTCAGGAAATCTGATGTGTCTTCTTAGAATTGCTACAAAGTTGTGATATTAAACTGAACAAATTGTTCTGTCTTTTTAGTCTGTTCCTAACTGAAGATAAAGCTCTACATATTCTAATGGTGGGTAATGGAATCAGAATCTAACGGTAAGAAAAAAAACATTTGAAATGTATAAATGTTCTGCAGATGGAAAATTTTTTATACATTAGAGAAACCTCTTATGAGCTAAAATATGGGGAAGACATATTAAGAAAAAAATATTACATTTGTTTTAGCCTTCATATAGGTAATACTTTATTGTTGATTCAAAGCTGAAAATCAGGCATGTATAGCGAAGATGAAGATTCCATGCAAATATTTTCATGGAGTCATTTGCTAGGAAAATGATTCCCTTAGTAAAAAGCATGGACATGTACTTAAAAGTATATGGTGCAGTGGCTAATCACACAAACTGTGGAGAAAGACTAGTAGGATTTGAGGTCTGTCCTGCCATTTACTACTTGTATGGGTTGTGGCATGTCACTGATGCTCTATACAGTTCAGTTTTCATAGCTGTGAAATGGAGGCATATATGTGCTGTGAAGGAGTAAGTGACAATATACATAACACCACACTGCTGCTGGCACATCGTAGATTTTATAAAAATGCAGCTGTTATTTGGGAGTACCATCTGTGATGTTTTAGATTCTATGCTGAGTTCCTAGCTAGTATTTGTTTTACCTTGTTTGAAAAATAGCGTGGATTTCCCAGATACACGTCAAATGTTGTAAATATCACAGTACATGCTGGGAGAACAAAGAAAAGCAATGTCTACAGAGTTCACAAAAGGATAGTTTAGATGAGCCACTGCAGCAGTTGAACTTTAGTTTTCAGAGGGCTGAAATATAAAATAGATGGTGAAACAAAGTCCACACTTATGGGAACTGGGTACATGTGCTACTCTCTTTGTTTCTAAACTTTCCTCAGGTATTGAAATAATAACTAAAAGTGCCTTGCATTTGCATTGTGTTTTTAAAAATTACTTTCACATCCATTACTTCATTAGAAGTTCAGCGTCATTAAAGGTAGACAATGGACTGACTTGCACCCTCACAAATCTCTTTGAAGAATCAAGTCAATAGAATATTTGTACTTGAGAAAAAGAGGTGAACTTATTGCCAAATATGTTTCTGGCAGATCATAAGCCTGAGCTTTTCATTTCAGCCAACCGCAGATTTGGAAGGGACCAGAGGAACAGTTCATCTACTCTGCAGACCCTGACACCCCTCTGTGGTGGTGGGCACCATGCCTTCCACGCACAGTCCTTGGTCAGTAAATGGTTACTGATGGCATGCTCCTTGACAAAAGGCCATGTTAGATGTTTCACTAAGGAATTTAAGAGTGAGGTAGAAAAAGAGACCAACTAGTTGGGGACTTCCTCCAGATTTCCCCATAGGCCATGCCCCACTGCATCATCCCATTTGGTGGGTTCAAAGGTGATTTTCCATGAGACTACACTTGCTGTAAAGGAAGGTCTTGAGCTGGGTCTCATCTAGGCGGACCCATGTTACATCAGCATTGTTGATTCAGAGCCAAAACTTAGGCACACATGCAGAGGGAATTCTCTGCACGTATTTTCACTGAGTCATTTGCTAGGAGACTCCTGCCACCAGCAAAAAGAAGTATAGACATGTGAACATGTACTTTGTAATGTGACCCTGGTTAATTCTAATCAGAACTCTTACTCCTAGAAGAAACTGTTCTTAGAAATTGCATTGTCTAATCCCATTGATGTCTTTTATCTAAATACTTTTTGAAATCCTTGAATAATTTTAAAGCAATGGAATAACTAAACACATGTTCATCTCTATACAATAAGCATAATATCTGGATGTCAAAATTTGAATTATCTTTCTGTAGCCACCCCACCCCATTGTGAATTAGTGTTTGCATATCCAAGAAATCATTTGGCTTTTGGTTTTACCAGCAAATGTCACAATTTCATTTGTCTTTAAAGCCAAGTAATATTCCATTGTGTATAGATACCACATTTTCTTTATCCACTCATCTGTTGAAGGACACCTAAGTTGACTCCATAGTTTAGCTATTATGAGTTGAGCTGCTATAAACATTGATGTGGCTGTGTCAGTGTAGTGTGCTGATTTTAAGTCTTTTGGATGTAAACTGAGGAGTGGTATAGCTGGGTCAAATGGTGGTTCCATTCTGAGGGTAGGATGGATAGTAGAATGAATCTGACATTATTATCTGTGTGCATATATAGGGTAATAATATGTGTGTGATTCTTCATCATAAACTAGCAGAAGAATGAGAAGTTAAACTCCACTTATGTATGATGTGTCAAAATGCACTCTACTGTCATGTATAACTAATTAGAACAAATAAAAAAAGAATTGCATTCTAAAAAAAGATTTGAATTATCTTGATAATACTTTACATATCAAAATTTAGCCCACCTGAACTCTTGGATAAAACAAGATGAGTTTAAAAATTAAAATTTATTTCATCATCTTATGTTATTTTGTTCCTTTTACCTATAATTGGGACTTAAAAATGTGAAAAAAAAGGCAGGTCTTCCTTCTGTACTTTTTTATCATATAGATCAGTTTCTTAAATAGAGTAGGCATGCAAAAGTATTTATGTACTAAATGAATATCCTACAAGGTACAGTCTCTCTAACCACACTCATATTTTTATTTATCTATGGATATAACAATCTCAAACACATTAAGGGAAACTGACCAATATTAGCAACACAAAAAGGAACATTAATGCTAACTTATAATTGTGCAAACTCAAAAAGTAATCCACAATTTAATTACAAAGCATTATTAAATGAGTCAAAGCCATTCTATAAATAAATTTAAAAATGCAGTGCTTTTCTAAAGCTTGTTGCTATCATGTGTAAAAACTGGGAAAAACTCGAAATCCTATTTTTTTAAATTCTTCACATTAATTAATGAACATATAAACAATTCATGCCAGCATCTCAGACAAGTATTGCTCTTGGGGAACTGGGGCACATTTCAGTAACAAGAGTTAAAAGTAGGAAGCACTGTGTTGATATGGAAAACTTGTTCTAAATTCTATTTCTCCAGAGAATAGTATTTAAGCAGAACCTGAAACAGAAGTGAACTTTGAAGCCAACTTTCCCTTGTAAGGTAAATATAATCCTTTCAGTACTGTGAGATGGTTTGGATCCTGGTCCCAAATTGTTCCCAGGCAACCTGCTCTTCTGGGCGCTGTCCTCACCTCCTTCCATACCATCCTCTACTGAAAAGGGAAGGACAGGTATCTTAATGCTCTCCCACTTCACAGTGAAGCTGCCCAAGATTCATTCTAAACAAGGAATCTAATCCCAGAACTCACAATCCTGTGTATCCAAAGCAGTATTTCACCTTTCCCTGAGGTTTTTGCTTTGGGGGTGGGGGGTCTCAACTTCTGTGTAAAACACCCCACAACAACAACAAAAACATTTTTTTTTTCTTTTCCAAGAGAAGTCTTAAGCATTAGACATCAGGAAGATAGTATCCTTAGTTTGTTTAGTTTTGAGATAAAGGCCTTTCTCTGACACTGAAATTACATGTGCAGGCTAAACCTAACAATTTAGTTATATTATTACAGCAACTAAAAGGCACTGTGCCACTCATTTATTGTTTTTGTTTTTGGCTCCATCAATGACATCCTTGCTACCTTTTCAGTGTCTTTGTGTCTGACATACATTTTTGTTTGGAGATGGATGTCTCTAACCTGAAGACAAGTCTTCCATGGTGAGAACACAGTCCAAAACACACTCATCATTTTCTTCTACCAACTCCCTGTCCTTTCAGATGGTTGCAACCCAGTGGAGAGCTGTCTATCACTGAGCCTTCCGTCTCCTCACCCCATTCAGTACTGCAAATTTCAACTATGTGACATCTACACAATGTTTTTAGAAACTACCTTTTTTTTTCTATTTTAACTTCTATGAATTTAGTTTATGATCTCATTTTTTTTTCTCTTTTGTAATCTGGGAATTGAACCCAGGGGCACTCTACCAGTGAGCTACATTCCCAGCCATTTTTATTTTATTTTGAGACAGTGTCTCATTAAATTGCCCAGGCTGGCCTTGAACTTGTGGTCCACCTGCTTCAGTCTCCAAAGTTTCTTGGATCAGACATGTGCAATGTGCCCAGCATGATCTCATTACTTTAACAAATAATAATAACAATTGTTCATTGTATTACTTTGCTAGTGTTGCCATAACAAAATACTAAAGACTGGAAGGCTCAAATAACAGAAATGCATTTCCTCACAGTCCTGGAAGCTAGAAGTCTGAGATTAAGGTGCCAGTAGGGTTGATTTCTTCCTGAGTCTTTCCTTCCTTACTCAACAGGTGGCCAACTTCTCCCTTTGTTCTTATGTGGTTATAAGTGTGTGTGTGGGTGGGGGGTTTCTAATCTCCTTTTATTAAAAGTCACCAGTCATATTGGATTAGAGCCTACTCAATGACTTCATTTTATCTTAATCATCTTTATAAAGACTCCCATGTTCAAATACAGTTTGAGGAATGGGTACTGGGACTTCAACATATGAAATTTGTTGGTACACAACTCAGTTCACAGCACTCATGTTTTCTCTATAGCATTTTTTCAACCCAGAATACCATTTTTTTTCCAGAAAATTTTGATAATTTGTAAAAATACCGTCCCACAGTCACAGATACATCCTTAAAGTATGTTTCTTCAGAATCCACAGCACATTGTTCCATGTTAAGGTCCTGCTTCCAGGTCCTCTACAATTCAGATTTCAGTTTTCAAGTCCCCCCCTCCACTCCCATAATTCCAGTACAGTTAGTCATTTTGTATTGCTGTATTTGTAGGCATCTATTTCCAACTTCCATTGCTTCCACTTTGCTTTTTTCTCTCCAAGAATGTCACTGCCCTTCAAAAATCGAATTACTTGTTAGTTTACTTTAGTGCCACCTTTCTTCAACCTCAGACACACCCTTACAAACAATTCAGTTCCAGATTTGCAGAGCCACGTAGCTCATTTATCTAAGTCTCCTGTTTCATTTATCTTCTCTGCTAGCTTCCTAGATCACTAAATCCCAAGTGTCCCTCAAAGGAGGACCCCATCACTTCATGAATGCTGAAGAAGTCATTTGTTGAGTTAATTAATTCAGTTGGTTTGACATCAATTATTTTGAGGATTAATATGATTAAAATATCATAAATAATTATTGCTTATTCTTGCTTTCAACTTATAGACATGGCAAAAATTATGGCTTAATGATTAAGATGTAGTAATGGTTATTTTGATTGATTTTTTTTCTTCCCAAAATAGCATACAAGTTTCACTTGAAACAACTATTATGTGTGTATCTGTTTGTGTGTGTGTGTGTGTACAAAATGTCTTTATTTATTTTTGGTGACATTTGTGAAAACCTGGAGAAATAGTCTTATTATTATCAATCTTATGCTTTGGAAAACTGTAGGGTCCATTTGCAGTGATTGGCTGGCCTAATATTTTGTAAGATCTGGTTTCAAGATATTTTTAAGTAATTTCTTACCTATTTTCCACTCTACCAACTCCAAAGCTTATTTTGTATTTGACATAAAAATCTTAGGATTTTCCTTTCATATATCCTTGTCCTTGAGCAACCTTAACTAACTGACTTGAGTCTCTAAAAGCTGTATGTTTACCTAGGCCAAATGTAGTCCATGATTTGATTAGAAAGACTGGAAAGTCAAATAATCACTTTCTCATTTTTTCACATTACAGACAGCCATGTGGCCTGGTTCTGGCCAGTGTCTGCAAGATGAAGCCTTCTATGGTGTTAGGGTTAAGTATTTTGGATACGTCCGGTAGAAACATTTAGAGCCGCCCCTACTCTTTTTCCCCTTCCAACTTCCCTCTCCCTGCATGATGTCTCAGCTGGGTTGCCATTTATCATCATAAGGAAAAGGCCAAGAAAACTTCATAGATGCTGGCCCTCCACAAATGTTGATGGCATCATACAATACCTGAAACATCTCCAGTGGCCACCCACTTGGAATTAATCTCTATTTGTTCAAGCAATTGTAAATTTGGGTTACTTGTTACTTACAGTTGAGAGCATTTAAAACAGAAATAGAAAGCATATCAGCTGAAAGTTTTGAGTTTTCCACAAAAAGAAACTCTCTGGCCATAAAACATCTTCCCAAATCAAAATTCAGTTATGAATTCACAAATCCATTTCCCGAGGTCAAAAGGAGGCAAAGGAGAAAGAGCTGGCTGTTTTCACATAGATGAATCACCACAAGGGGATCTATGTAATGCCCATTCTTTATGGTTGAATGGCAGTATTTTTCTTTTGCCCCAGGGATTAACTGTTTTATGTGCATTTAAAAAAGGAAGAAAGCTACATTGCAAACCAGAATGAAAGGAGGGACTTTGTGATAGCCTTCACTTACATCTTCTTATAATCTGCTTCATATGGATGAAGCATAGAATGACAAAGAATGTCAAGGTCCAGCTGCTTTTTTCTTTTCATTTGACCCTCCCTGGGCAAAAAACAAACAAACAAACAAAAAAACTAGTAAATATGATCCATACTTGGCAGTAATCCCATTCATTTCCTACAGAAACTCAGGAAGCTTGGGCTGCCTCTCTTCAGCTCATTATCAGAGCAATTAAAATCAGCTGTTGCAATGCTGCTTTTAGGTTTCAGATTCTGTAATTTGTGTAGCCCAAGGCATGATTCATTTTTATGAAGAGATTTTGGTTCCAGTCCTGCTGAGTTTTTAAAGAGTTTTAATTAAACACTCTTTGGGGAGTTTTTCCTTGATCTGCTGGATTCAAGATTCTTTAGTAAATAACCTCCTAGGATTATTTTGGGTGGGGATAATTTATCTTTAATTTTAATGCCCTAATTTAATTTTAATGCCCTATATTATACATATACTGAAACCCCAGGAGAGTAATCTCATTAAATAAATACAAAATTGCATATAGTATAATGAAAACAACAGATTGTTAAAATAGGTATGCAAATTCTTAAACCTGCAGGCTTTATTTATATTCATCCAAAGCTAAAAAGTCCTTACATGGGATAATATTGCTGCTTTTTTGAGTAATAGACATCCCCAATGTTTAGGGCTAAATTAAAGGGTTCCATTTTACCTACAAAGTGTACTCATAAAATGCACAAAATAATTACATTTCCGGAGGGTGCCAAATTTAAGACAGTATGATCTTTCTACAGAAGCCTAAGGGCCTTTGCAGGATTAGCAATTTGTCTTGATAGAAAGCAGTCCAAGGGAAGGAATTAGGGGAAATAAGTTGGAGGAGATGAGCTTGAGAACTTTTTATATGAAATAAACACAGAGGTCCTACGGCATTTAGAGTTTGTGATATTTGTGTGGGAAAACCAGTGGATCCCAATCAAACTTTGGTATCATAATTGTTTTACCAAGGTTTGCAAGGAAAGCAGAATCATATTAACATGGGGTCACAATTTGAAGCAGGTCATCTCCTCACATCCCCATTCCTGAGTAGAAAAACATTATTAACTAATTGAATTATATATTTATATTTCATGGAAAAGATTAACCTATCAGTCAATTACTTCTTAGTAAGAATGACAGAAATCAGCTGGTTCTTCCTGTCTCTTCCTGAGTAGATCTTTCCCAGTTCTGAAACATTATTCTGTCTGCTTTTCATGTCATTAATTTTTGTTCAGCTTAAACTTTTCAGCTTGTGTATTATTTTTTTTTCCAGAAGCTTTGATAGCCTGCCCACATGTTAATTAGTTCTCTTTTTTCTTGGGACTCTTTCTTTTCCTTCAATGCACTTTATCTCACAATGCATTTAGTCATGGTCTGACGTGTATGTTTTCTCCCCTAAAAGAGAATATAGCAAGAACAAAGACTATTTTTTAAGGCTCATGAGGGCAGAACCATGTCTGTTGTGTTCACTGCTGGGTCCTCAGATCCCAGCCCAGTGCTGGCATTGTAGAAGTGTTCAAGAAATATCAGTAGTAAAGATCTCAGGTTGCCTTTCTCAGCATAGAGCCTGGGAACCAGCCCTGCTATTCTTCAAACAGTAAAACACATATTTCACAGAGGAGACAAATGTGAAAATTGGAAAGCGTCCCAAACCTGAAAAAAAGAAGGATGGTAAAGAATTGTGTCTATTTCATAGTATTGCTGAGGGTCATACTGGTTGTTAATAATCTTTCCCACTGAAAATACGCATTTTTTTTTTGTTCCTACAGGTGGGCAATGCTAATCACTGCAATGGATGTGAACTCCATATACTACATTTATCATTTTAACCAAAGAACTAATCTAAAATGAATATAGATAAGTAAAATGATGAAAAGGGATATAGAGAGAAAAATAAATAGATATAGATATGTATGTGCACATACATATCTATACATATGTATTTAAATATTCTACAGTACCTTATAACTGCCTCTCTCTGAATGATGAAAGAATTATTTCTTTAAAAACATACCTTATATACAATCATAGATATGATAAATTGTGGTATAAAGGTGTATTAAGAATTATAATACAAAAATAAATAGATAAATTTAAAAAATCTTTCTGTAACAATAAAAGGAACTCTGGAAGATGGAAAGGAAACAGAATAGCTAGGTGGCAGCAGATGTCCTTGGTCTTATCACAAACTTTCCAGACCCCATCAATGAATAGAAATGATCTTGCTAACAGCCAATTGCAATATTCATAGGAATAATATAATTAGTTCAAAAGACTTCCAGAAATATGTCTTTCAGCCACTCCCAGCTCTTTGGTATAAGAATTGTTTGAAATTCCCCCACATCTTTGTAATTATGAGAAAAATGGTCTAGACTAGAGGTCTACCACTACCAGATGATTCCTATTCATAAGCTAAGCATACACAATAGACTGGCTTCCTTAACAGCAATACTGCTGGGAGAACAAATTGGTTCAAGAAATTACAAGAACAACAAAAAAGCCGGTCAGGCGCTTCAAGGTAATCAATTTAGTTGTATTGCTTTTTGCTGTGACTCTGAAGAAAGCTAATTTAATCTCTGAAAGTAGTATCTTGCTGCCTGGAATTGGTACCCACCAGCTTCAAATAAACTATTCCATGAACTTGAAGTTGCCCTTGACAGAAAGAAGGACACACTCAGCTCCAAGCCATTAGGGAAGGTGTGGTTTCACACAGCCAGACAGCCAGGCAAAGTGATCCATGGAGGAAACCCTTTGCAAAAAAAAACCATTTTGCATTTCCCTTTCCCCACACATCAATAGCCTCAACATAGCTATCTATATTTGGATTGTTTCTCTTTATTCCTTTTTAGCACTTTTATCATGCTTTTGGAAACAATATTTTGGGTTTTTTTAAGAAGCAGGAATAGTTAATGGAGATGTGGCTATAAAGCCAGGCAGCCCAGGGTTCAAACCTGTGTTTATTGGCTACTTCTTACGTGTGTGTGTGTGTGTGTGTGTGTGTGTGTGTTTGAGAGAGAGAGAGAGAGAGAGAGAAAGAGAGAGAAACCTTCAGCCAACCACTTGTCCACATGATCTCTGTTTTCACAGCTGTTAAAAAAGAAGGGGACTGAGCAGTAACAATAATGTCACCTCTCAGAACCATTGTGAGGATCGGATCGACTGAGGTACAATGGAAAATGCCTACCATAGGCCAGGCTTATCATATACACTTAAGAAAATGATCTCTCCTTTCACTCTCTTTTCACCTTTTCCTTATCCCCTCCTTCTCTTCTCCATCTCCCAAGGACCAGACTTAGTGGGAGTTGGTTGCCTAGGGCTCCTGGAAAGCCCTTTGCCTGTCAGGCAGCTCTGCATGCTGCTGCCTGATACAAGACACAGCACCTTCAGCGATTGAGACCATTTACCCATCGTTCAGTTTATATTAGAATGTAAATGTTCCTGGAGTGGTAGGAAGCATTAATTCATGTCTAATTGCTTATTTATACTTTTGGCTCTTCTTCAATTTTAAGAATTTACTGTGAGCAGATTTTGTGAAGGGGAACATAGAAAGACTTTGGCTTTGAGGAGCAAAGATGTGTGAAGGAAACACAAGATGGGAGGGGAGAAGGGTAAAGGACGAAGAGATGAAGATTTAAAAAACCCAGGAATTGAATGGAGCAGATTAAATTCCATGCATATATGATTATGTCAAAATGAATTTAAGGCTTATGTATAACTATAATGTACTAATAAAAGCATTTTTTTTAAAGCTCCCTGCATCAGTCACTCTACTGAGCCAATCTACTTGGAACTTGCCAATTCTTTGGTAAACCAAGTAGCATGCTTCATAAATTGCCAATTGTTAGCTTTTTATGTTTTTTCCTAAGATTTTTGCATGGTGGATTGAACCCAGTTGTATTCTACCACTGAGATATAGCCTCAATTCTCCTTCTCCTCCTCCTCCTCCTTCTCCTCCTTCTTCTTCATATTATTATTATTTTGAAACAGGATCTTTCTAAATTTTCCAGGCTACCCATGAACTTGTAATCATTTTGCTTCAACCTCCCATGTTGCTGGGATTATAGGCAAGTGTCACAGTACCTAGCTCTAAACTTAAATAATAATAATAATAATAATGGAAGGCATTCATAAATTTCCTTCTTTCGTGAGGCTGACCATAAATAGTAGTAAATGGTTAACATTTATGGGATACCTGTATCTATCATCCACCAGACAGTTCATGATTATTTCATTAATTTCCACAAAAATCTGATAGGTTGGGCATTATGATTTCAATTTACAGATGAAGGCATCGAGGCAGAGAAGGAGAGAGAGTATAGCTAGTATGTAGTAGAATTAGCTAACAGGAATGGATCCCCTAGTCTGACTCCAGAGTCTGCTACTCTACCTCTCTTAGGTGAACAGTTGAATTCAATAGGACTTGCAGATGGTCTTAATAGACTATACAGTATGGTGTTATAACTTCATTTTTTCCCTCCAAACTGAGTCTTGGAGAATTGTGAATGGGCATGGGGATGTTTTAAAAGCTTATGGGGCATTAGTTTAAAGTTAGGAATGGCATAGGCAGACTTGTGCATCCTACAAGTACTCTTTCTGTCCAGGTTCACTGTTTCTGTCCACCTTTGAAGAGTTTTACAAAAATGCATGACTATAAGCTGCATTTCTTTAGTAGTGGGAAGAGATGTGGTTGACACAAGACATGGGAAACTTCACAGTTAAAAAAAGATGAGAACTATTGATTTCAAATATGGTTTATGTAAATATTGAAAACAACTTCCCAATTCTTTAAGTTTATATTGACCTGTGATGCACCCCCAAAAGATAGCCTCCCATGAAAATACCCAACATTCATGTATCAATTTCCAATAACATATATCATTTGGTTTTCAAAGCCAACCTCTCAGGTGATTATGGAATATAAGAGTAACCCTGCTTTATGTAGACAAAAAGTGGGGATCCAGGGCCCTATAGTACAGCAGAAACAGAGCCCCAAACTGGCATCTAAGCCCCCATCCCCAGTCAAGAGCAACTTCCATCAACAAATGTGATCCAATTTGGTTAGCAAACAATGGCTTTCATGGTGAAAACAGTCTTATCAGTATAACCGTTTTCTCAGTAAACCAAATTTTGCACAGGGAACCCAAGGGCTCCAGGACCTCATATTGCTGTTGAATGTATCTTATTTGATGTTCCCATGTCTAATCTAAAGAAGCTGTCTGAGGGTGCTGCCCTGAAGGACTGCATGATATGAGCTCTTGAAGCTCTTTAATATGGAGCTCATGTTCCTAAGTTATTGTGTTTGTGGTCTGTTTTCTGTGAGGAAAAACATAAGTTTGATTCCAACATAAGTGAAGTATAGTAGACACAAAGGGAGTGTGAGTAGGAAAGTAGTAGGGAAGTTCAGTGCAAGTACATGGTTTCCAAGACCCCATGGAACAGGCTGAGGACAAAATGCCCCCTGAGAGATGCCAGACCGGAACAGAACAGCAAAATAGCACCCTTTAATTTTTTAATTTAAATTCCTATAAATTCCTCATGGCAACAGTAACCATTAGTAAAAGTATGTTGTCTGTTTCCATGATCTCCAATGGCACCTTTATCATAATTTATGGGTGGAAATGAGAAAAAAGAATAGGATAAACTAAGGGATACATTATGAAGTTTTTGTACATTATGTAACTAGAGACAACTTCACAACCATTTAGGCATCTGATAGTGATGATGTATTTATCTTGTCATTATTTTTTTCTAATCCCAATTCATAAAACTGTAGCTTCAACTAGAAGGCAAGCCCTACTCTTTCTCTAATGCAAACACAGTACTACACAGTGATGAGCCTCAAAGCACAGTTCTTTGAATCCCTTTGGACCAAACCATATGGATATAAAAATAACTAAGAGTCGTATCCAAACATATTTTTAAATCCTTGGTTTGATTTATCTGCTTATGTTAAAACTGAGCTATCTTAACATCAAATTAAATATTGTCCTGAATATTTTATGTTTTCTTGAAGCCATTTTCCCTAGCAATCAATAATGAGCAATGGTAGAAGGCAACTGAATATATTTTGGTATTTCCAGTTCTTGCATCTAATAGGTAATATATGAATTGTAGATGCGAGGGAAGTGGGGACTTGTTTCTGCTAAAATAAGTTTGAGAGAAAGACTTGACAAAGTCAAACAGATTTTCAGTAATTCTCAATGTCTTTAGTATATGATGAGTGGATATGTTCAAGAGGGAAACTGAACATACACTTTTTCTTAAAACTATGTGTAGAACCATTTTTCTGCAGAGCAGTTTTGCAGGGATTAGGGTTTCATGAGTACACTCTATGTCACATGAGCTTGGGATTCATATAGAAAGGAATATCTGTTACAGCTCAGAAGAGCTGTGTGACCTTGAGAGAATTATTCAAACACTTTAAGTTTCAGTGTCCTAGCCCCAGTGTCCTGAAGTTGACAAAAATTCTTTAAGTTAAAAAACACCGGGGAAAACTGAATCATATTCTAGCCATTCAAATGCATCACCACAAGTCTAAAATTCACTGATATCACTGTAGCATCTATTCTTCCCTCAGAAAATTTAGTAAAACAAAGCAAAACATAATAAAATCCTCGTTGGAACTTGGACACCTGCTACTTTACAGAAATGTGTGCAGTCTTTTGCCTTGTCTGGAATCTCATTTTCATCAACAGCTTTTGGTTGCTAAAATTTTAACTTTCACTTGATGAGCAATTTTGCACTGACTAGAACAGATTTTTTCTGGAAACAAACATATAGCGGACTATGGTAGACTTGTTCATAGAATTTGATCTGACTTACCATTTTAAATTTCATGTTTTTCATCTTTTTTCTAAGAGCTAAGAGTTATCATTTTCTTGACTATTTTCTCTTATCTCTTCTACTACCTAGATCAGTATTGTCCAGTAGAAATACAGTAGGAACCAGGAGTGGGTGCCACACATGGAACTTTAAATTTTCTAAAAAACAAATTACATTGAGCAAATTATATTATATGTATGCACAATATATCACAATGAATCTCACTATTAATGTAATTATAAGACAGCAATAAAAATTCAGAAAAAAGAAAAAAAATACAAAAAGTTTATTTACAAAAACCAAAGTTAATTCTTGAACTTACTTTTAGCAATATATCTTATTTAACCTGTTTATAATATTACTACTTAGACATGTAATCAAAATACAAAATTACTAATGAGATATTGTCTATTTTTTGTATATTTGGGTTGATTATACTTAATTCAAAAAATCCAAAATCTAAAGTGCTCCAAAATACAAAATTACTTGAGCACTAACCTGATGTTTAGAAAGTCTGAGACCTGAAAGCCTTTGATTTTTGAATCAGAGATACTCAGCAAGGAAAATCTACACAAATATTACAAAAATCTTTTAAGAACTTCAAAATCTGAAACATTTCCTTTCTTGAGGCATTACAGTGACAGTACACCCAGCTTGTACAAATATTTGAAACACAGGGTTCATTTTCTACTCCTGGCACACCTCATTTGTATAACCACATTTCAAGTGCTGTGGCTGTTAGAGAGCACAAGTCTAATTAGCAGTCAGAATTATTTGGGGGACCATTTTTCTGCACAGATACAATGCATTTATCACTTCAGAGCAATAGTATGTCCAAGTGAGAACAGAAAAAAGAATTATGAGATGGGTACTGAGTAATCTATAGGCTCATTCAATAGCTAAATGCCTTAAACTCCCACAGGATCTGTGGCATATGGGATCCAGTTATTATTACATGTCAAGAAGCACTAGAACCCATCACGATAGTCAAACCACAAAATAAGGAGCCATTATAATTGTTCTGCAATTGAAAAAGCTATCACACACACACACACACACACACACACACACACACTAATTGAGTACCTAAAACTTGGCTATACCTTAACATTCTAGTAATGATGTGTGATACGAATGATCCATTTTTCTGCACAGAGTAGTATGTATGTGTGTTCATACATACATATATCTGTATTTATAACTATACTATATTTTTAACTATACAGTATATCCAACTACATATACATACACACACATGTGCTTGTATGTGTGCTATAAATCCCCTGCATTTTAAAGGGTGAGTTGGATGATGATTGTTATTTCTGTTCTGTTTATTTTTTAAGTAATAGGCACAATTTATCTTTGATGAAAAGAAAGGTATAACATATTATTGTGAATGGTGATAGCTAAAATGAGCTATTTACTGTTTGCAAGACACTGGTCTACAAATGTATTATTTCACTCAATTCTTATAGTATTAAGTGTGTAGGAACATGGGCAACTGAAACAGAATACATTTAAGAAATTTAAGGGCTGGGGTTATGGCTCAGTGGGAGAGCGCCTGCCTTGTACATGTGAAGCACTGGGTTCGATCCTCAGCACCACATAAAAATAAATAAATAAAATAAAGTTATTGTCTCCATCTACAACTAAAAAAAATTTAAAAAGAAATTAGTAAATGTTATACAAACTAAAAATGGAAGAGTCATGATTTGTTTGTTTGAAATGGGGTTTTATTTTGTCAGCTGGTCTTGAGTAGGTAGGCTCAAGTGATCTTCCTCTAGCCTCCTGAGTAGCTGGGACCACAAGCGTGTGCCAACATTCCCAGCTTAGAAGAGTCATCATTTGAACTCAGGAATCACTGCTCAATCATGAAGTAATCTCTTTAATTTAAGTGAATGATGATGTCCTAACATTCTTTTTTTAGATAACAATTTGTAGCTCACCAAAATCACATACTGAATAGCAATGCCCATATTTCTTATGATTTTAAATATGTCTAGAGATCTTAGTAGAACTTGTGAATATATAGTTTTATAATTTGCATAGACTTTCACTTTACTTTATTCCAATATACATCAATGACAAAACTCAACTTCATTCCTTATCTCTGATGAATACCAGAATCTACAGAATAGGGTGCCTCTTATCTTCATCATTTCACTGAGGGCTAGTATTCAGCTTTAATGTTGACATTTTGTGGTCTGGCAACTCTTGAGGGATGACAAATACCTTTCTCCTTTGAATTGCAAGTAACCATATTTGGACTTGCTTCTTCATATAATTTTTATTAGTCCCCTTTATTTCTCTCTTGGATAAATTGAAACTTTTAAATAATAAAATCTCTTTTTAATAATATCTAAATATTTGTTTTAGAAATACAACAGAGTTTGAATTACTAGTAGTTGTACATAAACCAGTTGAATCAACTAGGCAAGTAAATAGCCCATAAATTTCTCATCATCCCAGTTGGGATTGGTGCCGGGGAGATTTTTTCCTTGGGACACCAGAATACACATTATAAAGTGAAAACTGTCTTTGTTTTTATACCCCTCCCCTTTTCCCCTAAAATCTATTATAAAAATAATTGGACAAATAAGAACTGTGTATATATGAATACTTATATGGGATACAACATGATGTTTTAAAATAAGTGTACATTGTATGATGGCTAAATCAAGCTGGTTCACATGTTTCTTAATGATGTTTCAATTATATAATCCAATGTTATTAACTATACACACCATGTACAATCCATCTTTGGACTTATTTTTTGTGACTGAAATTTTGTACCTTTTGACTATTATATTCTCAGTTCATGGTAACCACTCCCTACTCTCTGCTTCTATGACTTCAGCTTCTTTAGATTGCACAGGTAAATGAGATCACACACACACTCTCCTCTTGCTTATCCTTGCTAGCATTCACCCTGAAGAGTAATGTAAGCAGTAGGATAACTTTTGAAATTCTGCCAGTTTGATTTAAATAGATTTAAATCAATTTACATGAGATATAAATCACATATACTACAGGTGTATTACATAAAGTTTGAGGCTTCCTAAATCTATACATACCCAATGTGCATTTGTGGAATGTATGACTGAATTGCTTATAAGTTCATAGGGACATTGAACTATCCTTTGATCTTTCCTGGGTTTGATCTTGATTTCGTGAATGCATCCTTGATATATAGACAAATATTTAGGCACAAATCTTAGGTCATGTATAGTTTTCTTATACTTCCATAATACTATTTCTATAAGTATTCAGTAATTTCATAGTCTATATGCTCCATTTCAAATGAGAAGGTTGAGGGTCTAAGAAGTTATGTGACTTGATAGATGTTATATACTGAACCAAGGTAAAAGTGAACCTCATTTTGGAAGTTCCTGCTATTCCATGTGAAAATGGGTCGAGTTCCTATTACTATTACCATATTAATGAGACCTAAAGAAATATTGTGTGGTGGGAGATGATTTACAATAATAAAGAAATTTACTTTGAAAGTAAGAAATTATAATTTGCATGTTGAATTATACAACTGAACTTAAATAAAATCTGAAATTATATTGAACCTTAAAAACTACATTATATCTTCATACAACATACAAAATAGGAAGGAATTTTTTGAAGCATAATAATGAAAATACTTTTTGTCTGTTTAATCATCCCTTTGTAGTGATTATAAAATAAGGAAAACTAAAAGACCCATACCTTCCCAATTCTATATTCACTGTCACAATAGTAAAGGATGAGCAAAAATGCTCAAAAGGGGCTCATGATCACTAAGTGATTCCACTTTTAGCACAAACTTCATGATATCTCAAGTGGTGTAGGATGATAATCAGCTTTCTCAAAAGTATAGCAAGCTCTTCTCCAAGAATGTAAGCAGTATTGGTGGATGGGCTAGGTTCCAGAGACTCCCTCTCTGAAGTTCTCACTTTAGCTGTCTCAGGGCTTTTCACTGGCCTAAATAATTTATGGAAAAGCATGGTTCATTGGCTAAAATTTTTATACAAAAGCAGATGTCCCAGAAACCTTGTTATGAACCTGTCAGAAAAGAAAAATAATTTACATCTTCTTTTTTTCATATCCATCTTCCCCCCTCATCCAATCTCCTTTGAATGTTTTTGCCCAGGGAAAGAAGAATACCCATTTAAAAGAGTAGATATTTATTTTATGCATTCAGAAAAATTATACTTTAAATATCTAGATTTTTGGGGGGCATTAGTATATTATGGAGTTTCTACTGTACTAGTAAGCATTAGTATTACTTTTGGACTCCAGTTGAAGGATGCCAATTAATTTTTGAATGATTTCACATACACACAGTCATTTGTATTTTATTTGCAAAATTTAGTCCATCTGAAAATTACACTTTAACACCTGTATCCTAAACTCTTGCTACTTTAATGGTGATCAGAAGCATTAGCACTATCATGGAGCCTCTTATAGATGTAGAATCTCAGATGCCACCCCAGGTTTATTTAATTAGAATTTGCACTTTAAAAAGGTCCTCAGGAGATCCATGTGTACATCATTCAAGTTTGAGGGGCACTGGCTAAAGCCTCAGAATTCAGTATTTGTTTATAAACTGTCTTGTTTTCTTTGGCAGTAGTTTAAGTTTTTCTTCAGTTTCTGATGAATGGACTAGATATTCATTCAAATACATAAAATTATTGGGAAAAAAACAGAAGAAAAGAAACACCTTGTCAAGGTAAAAATAAAGCCTGAAAACACTATGTCTTTCGTTTATTTCCCAACGTTTTAATTTGCTGTCAGATTCCTCCAACAGGCAAGGCCTTAGTATAACTTTCACCTGTGAAGACCAAACCCCATCATGTCAGGTGGATTCATTTACATTCAATGAATACAAGAGGTAATTATCTGCTTGGAAAATGATCCATGATCTTGGTTATTCCTTTTCTCTCTAAATTTAGATATTTCATATCTTTTTGTCACTCTCAGCAGCAGGCAGGACAACAGGGAGTTGAAAATAATAAGCCATTCTGCTTTTCTTTAGTAATTTTGCTAAAGGATTTGTAAGTTGAGAACATTAGTTAAAAATAAAGTCTATGGATTTTATTTTACCATGCAACATTTATCACTGACAAATGATTAGCTGTTTTAAGTCTCTATTTGGTATACATTTAAAAAATATTTTTGTGACTTGAAAGAATTAACAGGATTTCTAGCCAAATCAGGTGAATTATTTAGACACTGAGGAATGTTGGTTTTGAGGATTATATTTTTAGAAAAGCCTTATTTTTAAACACTTTAAAGGTAAATTCAGATATAACAACAGCTTTCAGAGCCCACTAAGGTAGAAATTGAACTTTAAAAGAGTATATGAAGGGCTGGGGATGTGGCTCAAGCGGTAGCGCGCTCTTCTGGCATGCGTGTGGCCTGGGTTCGATCCTCAGCACCACATACAAAAAAAAAAAAGATGTTGTGTCCACCGGAAAATAAAAAAAATAAATATTAAAAAATCTCTCTTTTTAAAAAAAGAGTATATGATTAACTTATAGCTACTTTATCAATTTATGAATCAGGTGAGCCTCATGTAGAAAATGTACTTTTCCAAAATGCATAATTTGAAACACATTGACACATAGACAATGGTAACATTATATATTGTTGCATGTCATGAAACTCCTAGAATGCATCTATACTGCCTTGCTGTTCTATTTTGTTCCTCGAGATTTCACAAATTAGCCATAGGACTAGATTTTGAAAGCTTTAAGAAGTAAGATTCACAGTTATAACACATGCCAAATTTCTCTGGACATCATATAGAAGTTAATGATCACATTTCAATATGGAATAAGCTGAGCCTGGGTCAGCTTACTTGATGTGCCAGAAGCCAGATTGATATCATCCATCAATTTATTATGAGCTTCAGGGAAGCTTACATACAAAGGAAGGTTATATATCATCAGAATCTTGACACTAAAAACAGTAGAGAAAAAAATGACAAAAGAAAGAGGAAGGATAATTAAGGGAGAAAACCTGTTCTACATACATAGGTAATTTTTTTTGAAAAAAGCACTATACATTTATTGTAACATGACTTAGCTTACCATGTATTTTCTAGTGCTTTAGAAACAGGTTAAGGCAGTTTAGGAAACATCCAAAAAACTGTTTTAAGAAGTAATTTATAAGAGAAGAAAAAACACTTCAATTTAATATAGTGTTAGAAATTCTAGCCAGAGCAATTAGGTAAGAAAAGGAAATAAAAGGGATAAAAATAGGAAATGAGGAAGTCACTGTTTGCAGAAGATATGATCTTACACCTAGAAGACCCAAACACCTCCACCAAAAGACTGCTAGAGCAAATAAAGAAATGTGACCAAGTATCAGGTTACAAAACCAATAGCTTTTCTATATACCAAGAAATCAGGAAAACAGTTCCATTCACAGTAGCCTCAGAACACAAACAAACAAATAAACCTAGGGATAAATCTAATCAAGGAGGTGAAAAACTTCTACAATTAAAACTATAAAATATTGAATAAAGAAATTGAAGAAGACCTCAGACAATAGAAAGACATCCCATGTTCATGCATAGGTAGAATTAATATTGTTAAAATGGTCATACTACTAAAAGCAATATACAGGTTCATAACAAACCCTATCAAAATACCAATGACATTCTTTACAGAACTAGGAAAAAAAAAACAGTCTTCAAATTCATTTGGAAGAATAAAAGACCCAGAATTGCAAAAGCAGTTCTAAGCCAGAAAAGTAATGCTGGTAGCATCACAATAGCTAACTCTAGTATAATAGCAGATTATACTATAGAACTATAGTTACAAAAACTGCATATTACTGGCATAAAAACAGGCACATAGACCAGTGGTACAGAATAGAAGACATAGACAAACCCACACATCTACAGTCATCTGAACCTTGACAAAAGTGCCAAATACAAACATTGGAGAAAAAACAGCCTTTTAAAAAAGCGTGCAGGGAAAACTAGTTATTCATATGTAAAAGAATGAAACTAGATTCTTATCTCTTGCTCTACCCAAAAGTCAACTCAAAATGGATCAAGGACCTAGGAATTATGCCACAACTATGTAACTTCTAGAAGAAAACATAAGATCAATGCTCCAGCATAAGGATCCAGGCAATGGCTTTCTCAATAGGAACCCTAAAGCTCAGGAAATAATGGCAATAGTTAATAAATGGGATGGCATGAAATTAAAAAGTTTCTGCACAGCAAAGGAAACAATTAGGAATGTAAAGACAGAACCTACAGAATGGGAGAAACACTTTGCTAGCTACACTTTTGCCAGAGGATTAATATCTAGAATACATAAACCACTTAAAAAACTTTACACCAAAAATCAAATCACCCAATTAATAAATGGGAAAATGAATTAAACAGGCACTTCTCAAAAGAAGGATTGCAAATGCCCAACAAATATATGAAAACATTTTCAACATCATTAGCAATTAGGGAAATGCAAATCAAAGCTATACTGAGATTTCATCTCTACACCAGTCAAAATCAAGTATACAAATAATAATAATAATAAAAAATTCTGGAGAGAATGAGAATGTGGGAGGAAAAGGAACACTTCTACACTGTTGGTGGGATTGTAAATTAGTACAACCACTATGGAAATCTGTATGGAGTTTCCTCAAAAGAATAGACACAGAACCACCATATGACCCAGGTATACCAAAAGGGAGATGGAAAATAAACAAAAGACATAGTGTTTTTAGGCTTTATTTTTACTTTGGCAAGGTATTTCTTTTCTTCTGTTTTTTTTTCCAAGTAATTTTATGTATTTGAATGAATATCTAGGTCATTCACCAGAAGCTGGAGAAAAAACTTACGCTACTGCCAAAGAAAAGAAGGCAGTTTATAAACTTATACTACTGCCAAAGAAAACAAGGCAGTATATATGTTAAGTAATTAAAGTCAGCACACTATAGAAATAAATGCGTGTCCACTTCTAGCAGCACAACTCACAATAGCCAAACAATGGAACCAGCCTAGGTGTCCATCAATGGATGAATGGATAAAGAATATATGGTGTATATATACACAATAGAGTTTGAGTCAACTATTAAAAAAAGTAAATTATGCCATTTGCAGAAAAATGGATGATGGAACATGAGAGCATTATTATTACGTGAAATAAGCCAAACTCAGCAGGTTTCTTACATGTGGAAGTTAGAGAGGAAAAAGAAAAAAAAAATTGGAGGAAGTCTGATTTAAAGTAAAGCACAGGATATAGAGCTAGAACTTAAAGTCGGAGATGGAAATTTTAAAATAGAATAAAAGATTATTATGGGTTGGGCATGTGGTAATAATTGTTGGGTTGAAACATGAACCTGGATAAAAATATAAGGTTATGATGATATTTTTAAATGGAGTATGGGCCAAATATGGTGGAGATTCTATTTCTCTAATCAGACCAACATTTTCATTATAGTTGCTTATTTCCCAGTTATGGACAATTCATCACGAGGAAGGAGGGAGTGTGACTGATTCACTGTTACACACACTATTCCTGGAAAAACAGGTTTTATGGATCAAAAGATCCAACTACATGAATAAGAAAATCATGATGGCATTGCTGTTTATAGACAATAGTTTATTAATATGGTGTCATTGCAAATGTAGTACCTCTATGACCTATACTTTGGCAACGATGTAGCAAACTGGAGCACTGCTTTGTGGGCTATATAAATGGTGCAACTGTTTTTGGAAACCTATTTGGCAGGATCAAAATACACATGCATAACATACAACCCAGAAATTCCACTCCTTGTGATATACTGAACCTAATGTATGTATACAAAACTACAAATACTACGTGAACATTTGTTTACTGAGTGGCATATTCTCAAGTGTTCACTGCAGCTCTGTTCACAATACCCTTATACTGGAATATGCACATATCCATAACCATGGAATGAATAAGTATATTGTGATGTAGCTATTGAGTGCAATATTGTCACCGTGAGAAGAAGAATCTACAACCACACAAAACTATATGGAGGAAGCTCAAAAATGAAAGAATCACTGAAAGAAGTTAAAACAAAGAAATGTACACTGTGTAATCCTATTCATACAAAGTTCAAAACTAAGCACACAGATCTTTGCTCTTGGAAATCAGGACAGTGGTTATCTTTGGGTGCCTAGTGACTGAAAAGGAAGACGAAGATGTGTCCTTGGGAGTGGATAATGTCTTACATCTTGATCTGGGTGATGGCTATATCAGTAAAAAGCGTTGAGTGTATTCTTCTCATTTAGTACCACATTTACAACTCCCACCTGATAATAATTGATCTCATAGAGTGCTAAGGGTTAAATACAAATAACAAATCAAGGGAGTCCCTTACTTTTAACCAACACTGGGAAGACACGATAGTTTAAAAAGTCATAAAACTAAAACAAACACAAAGCTTTTAAAAATATTCACCCCAAAATACAAAATAATTTGTCTCCCTAAGCCAGTAATTCTTTTTATCATTTTCTGGTATTTCTGCATGATGTTTATTTGCATCATCTCAGTTCACACGGACGTATTGTCAGAAGAGAAACCTGATGTTTCTTATCCTTGATTATCTCAACCAAGGATTCAGTAGTCAGCACATACAACAGAAACTGTAAGAAGTCCCTCATTCTCCAAGTAAGGGAGGGCAGAGGACAAGAATGTGCCCACCAAAGGCAGTGCCCCTGGCAACTGCACCACCACCTTTGCTCAAGGCATCCAGAGCTTTCTAAGAAGGGGTGAAACAAACTTATGGTGGAAAAATACCTCATCATTTTCCAGGAACCAGTCAGACATGAAATGAGAGTAATGAAATGCTGCTGTCTTTCAGTTCATCTGCACATCAGGGCAGCGATACCTCATAGAACCCACAGACGGCGTGTTCTGTCCAGAAGAACCTAAAGATGGTGGATGAGGTTTCTTCCTTCCTTCCTTCCCTTCTTTCCTCTCTTCCTTCCTTTTTTTCCCATCTTTCTTTTTTCTTTTTGTTACATTTCTCCTCTCCTAAAGTGACTGCCCTTTCACTAGAGAATGTACTTACGTCACCAAACTAATTTGATTCTTAAACAGGATATAAATCTTCCCTTTGGATGAGAACACTAATCAGGTTCAGCTAATTTTTCATTGTCTATCCAAACACTGTATTGTGCACAAAGAAAAAAGTTCCTGAAAACCAGGATATTTTACAGAGTTAAACTTCTCCTCCCAGCCAATCCACTTTGTTACCCTACATAAACAAACCACATCATCACGTTCCTTGAACCATAGCAACTTGTAATGCATAATCCACAAATCAATTAGAGACAAGTTAATTGCCAAAAGGGATCAAGTGACAAGCATTTGAAGCATAATATTTACAGGCACCATGCTAAAAATGTATGTGTTGGAGTAAAGTGTGTTCTGGCTAGCTTTCCTTCTAATGCAGATTTAAAATTTGTAAGATTCCTTTTGAAAATAAAAAAAATGTGTTACATAATTACTCTTAGGTATGACATTTATGTTTTGAAGGCAGACATGGAAAGATATGTCAAGCAACAACAAAAAAGGAGCTACTATGGGGCATACTATTGCTACTGATTTTTAACTTCCAATTTGTTTTTTACTTTCATATATTCTAATATGAAACTGTACAGAATTACATTAAATAATATAATATAATATAATATGTATCAAAATTTCCCCTTCTCTCCCTTTCTTTTGTTCTTCTTCATCCTCCTGTTTTTCCCACCTAGTTACAGATTTGTAATTTAAAGCAGAGGCAAATTCACTCAATAAATTAAAACCTCATCTGACTAAAAATAAATCCAGCAATGAGGTCAATATCCATATGGTTCCACCATTTGGGTACAATTCTGAGTTACAGATTATCTACCTAGACCTGCAAATGTAGTTATTGGTGCATGGAATGGATATGTACATAAATTGGTGTTTCCTAGATAAAGACTTCTCTGACTTTTCCAAGAAAAACTCTCATCCCTATTTCTTCTATTGGTTGTAATTTCTTATTTTCTGCCATGCTCCACTGGAAGGTAAGCTTTATGAGAGCAGAAACTTCATCCATTTATTTCACTCCTCACTGTGACCCTCATATGAGGAAAATGTTTTCAGGTAGCTAGTAAAGCATCAGTCACAATGATGTGGTAGAGTGGTCTCTAGCAGTTGGTGAGCAAGGATGTTTATTATAAGTTGGTTGTTACACCAAATAAGTATTATAATTATACAAACTTAGAGATAAGTAATTATATTCAAAACAATAGCAATTTATATTCAAAACTCCCTACTTTTTAATAATTTGACCACAGCAGACTATTATTTAAATTTTTGAGGTGATTTACATATATTCAATTTATATGTGAAAACACCACTTGTGCTATGTATCTCTTGCCCCAATTCCACACTTAAGTGACCTCTGCAACTTGAAATGGACTGGTGGGAGATGTGGGATAATAAATTGGTAAATCCTACAGGCTTATCACAAGAATTAAGCAATATATTGTCCACAGTCCACAGGCTACCTCATAGCATCAGTACTTTCAAGACAACAGCACAAATTTCTATATCTTCCTGTCTAGGCTTGTTCCATGTGCTATCTTGATAGTACAGAGCCCTCATAATCTGTGTTTTCAGTCTTTCTCTGTTTTGACCTACTTTGATTCATTCCACAAGTTCTTTTTTAAAAATATTTTTTAGTTGTCAATGGATCTTTATTTTATTTATTCATATGTGATGCTGGGAATTGAACCCAATGCTAGGCAAGCACTCTACCACTGAGCCACAACCCCAGCCCCATATCACAAGTGCTTTAGGAAGCCAGACATGTGACTTTCTTTCACTATTAAAAAATTCAGGTAATGCCCTCTGTAGAAATGTTGCTTACAAAGTAATCCCTCCTATAATAACTCTGTTGCAACTTGTAAGAAAAAAGTCTGAGCTTAGTTTTACCTGGAAAAGTTTCTCTATTATTCAGAAACCTGTCTTTTCATTGTTGTTGCCCAATAATGACCCTTACCGAGCTCCCCATCTGCAAAAAGTGGGTCCCCAATATTCCCCTTGCTATCTTACTGAAGGTATTGAATTAGATGCGATTCGGACTGAAGTAGGGGCTGAGGAACTGTAGCAAAGATTTCCATAGAAGCACACAGACTGGGTGTTCTTGCTCTGGCCAAGAGAATCCTCAGGTTCCTACAACTTTTAACCTTTTTCCCATGAATGTGGCACAAGAAAGTAGAGTGTCCCCACACTAGTCAGAGATCTGAAAACAGCAGCTAGTCCTTAATTCAATATATATACACCAGACACTCATTCTGTCCAGACATCCTTCTAGGCCATCCTCAGGAGGGGAGGAATACTAAAAATCATTACCAAGGCATAGCTTACCTTTTGCTATTCATAAGAGCTAGTATTTATTTTAGTGTTGTCTGTGCACCAGGTACTTTACGTGACTAAAATACTTAATCCTCACAAAACCATGTTTTGCAGACAGACGAGGCACATGAAGGTAAGTAACTTGCCCATTGTCTCATAACTGTAAGTAGGATGTGGAAATTTAAACTAAGCAGTAAGGCTCTATAGCCAGGCAGCTCTCAGCTTCTTCTGTACACCACATTTCCAAGGTGAGACTGTATGTATGTTCAAGGTACTTACAAGATTACTAAGTCTGCTGGATTTTTATGCTTCTATAACTAAGAGTGGTCCCAATGATGCCAGTTAAACTCCTAAACCTATTTGACAAAAGGAGCCTCATAAAATTCATGAAATGATAAAGAAAACTTGGAAAATGCTATAAAAGAGGTGTTAGGTAGACTTGTCTTTGTGCGTATATTTATATTTAATCTTAACAATGATCTTTTGATGTAGGTTTTCCACTTATAGACATGGAAGTAGTTCACGGAGATTAGGAAAACTGCCCAGTTGTTCTAGACTGGTACTAAACCTTGGTCTGTTTGTATCCAAACCCAAAGTCAGCTCCAACCTCATGCTACTTTTCTCCATAAAGTACAATAATTGTTTTTTTTTTTTATTTTTTATTGTTGGTTGTTCAAAACATTACATATTTCTTGATATATCATATTTCACACTTTGATTCAAGTGGGTTATGAACTCCCATTTTTACCCCATATACAGATTGCAGAATCACATCAGTTACACATCCATTGATTTACATATTGCCATACTAGTGTCTTTTGTATTCTGCTGCCTTTCCTATCCTCTACTATCCCCCCTCCCCTCCCCTCCCCTCCCCTCTTCTCTCTCTACCCCCTCTACTGTCATTCATTTCTCCCCTTTGTATTATTTTCCCCTTTCCCCTCACTTCCTCTTGTATGTAATTTTGTATAACCCTGAGGGTCTCCTTCCATTTCCATGCAATTTCCCTTTTCTCTCCCTTTCCCTCCCACCTCTCATCCCTGTTTAATGTTAATCTTCTTCTCATGCTCTTCATCCCTACTCTGTTCTTAGTTACTCTCCTTATATCAAAGAAGACATTTGGCATTTGTTTTTTAGGGATTGGCTAGCTTCACTTAGCATAATCTGCTCTAATGCCATCCATTTCCCTGCAAATTCTATGATTTTGTCATTTTTTAATGCAGAGTAATACTCCATTGTGTATAAATGCCACATTTTTTTTTTTTTATCCATTCGTCTATTGAAGGGCATTTAGGTTGGTTCCACAGTCTTGCTGTTGTGAATTGTGCTGCTATGAACATCGATGTAGCAGTGTCCCTGTAGCATGCTCTTTTAGGTCTTTAGGGAATAGACTGAGAAGGGGAATAGCTGGGTCAAATGGTGGTTCCATTCCCAGCTTTCCAAGAAATCTCCATACTGCTTTCCAAATTGGCTGCACCAGTTTGCAGTCCCACCAGCAATGTACAAGTGTACCCTTTTCCCCACATCCTCGCCAGCACTTGTTGTTGTTTGACTTCCTAATGGCTGCCAATCTTACTGGAGTGAGATGGTATCTTAGGGTGGTTTTGATTTGCATTTCTCTGACTGCTAGAGATGGTGAGCATTTTTTCATGTACTTGTTGATTGACTGTATGTCCTCCTCTGAGAAGTGTCTGTTCAGGTCCTTGGCCCATTTGTTGATTGGGTTGTTTGTTCTCTTATTGTCTAATTTTTTGAGTTCTTTGTATACTCTGGATATTAGGGCTCTATCTGAAGTGTGAGGAGTAAAGATTTGTTCCCAGGATGTAGGCTCCCTATTTACCTCTCTTATTGTTTCTTTTGCTGAGAAAAAACTTTTTAGTTTGAGTAAGTCCCATTTGTTGATTCTAGTTATTAACTTTTGTGCTATGGGTGTCCTATTGAGGAATTTGGAGCCCAACCCCACAGTATGTAGATCGTAGCCAACTTTTTCTTCTATCAGACGGCGTGTCTCTGATTTGATATCAAGCTCCTTGATCCATTTTGAATTCACTTTTGTGCATGGCGAGAGAAAGGGATTCAGTTTCATTTTGTTGCATATGGATTTCCAGTTTTCCCAGCACCATTTGTTGAAGATGCTATCCTTCCTCCATTGCATGCTTTTAGCCCCTTTATCAAATATAAGATAGTTGTAGTTTTGTGGATTGGTTTCTGTGTCCTCTATTCTGTACCATTGGTCCACCCGCCTGTTTTGGTACCAGTACCATGCTGTTTTTGTTACTATTGCTCTGTAGTATAGTTTGAAGTCTGGTATCGCTATACTGCCTGATTCACACTTCCTGCTTAGCATTGTTTTTGCTATTCTGGGTCTTTTATTTTTCCATATGAATTTCGTGATTGCTTTCTGTATTTCTACAAGAAATGCCATTGGGATTTTGATTGGCATTGCATTAAACCTATAGAGAACTTTTGGTAATATCGCCATTTTGATGATGTTAGTTCTGCCTATCCATGAACAGGGTATATTTTTCCATCTTCTAAGATCTTCTTCTATTTCTCTCTTTAGGGTTCTGTAGTTTTCATTGTATAAGTCTTTCACCTCCTTTGTTAGGTTGATTCCCAAGTATTTTATTTTTTTTGAGGATATTGTGAATGGAGTGGTTGTCCTCATTTCCATTTCAGAGGATTTGTCGCTGATATACAGGAATGCCTTTGATTTATGCATGTTGCTTTTATATCCTGCCACTTTGCTGAATTCATTTATTAGCTCTAATAGTTTCTTTGTAGACCCTTTTGGGTCTGCTAGGTATAGAATCATGTCACCTGCAAATAGTGATAATTTAAGTTCTTCTTTTCCTATTTTTATGCCTTTAATTTCTTTCGTCTGTCTAATTGCTCTGGCCAGTGTTTCGAGAACTATGTTGAACAAGTACAATGATTGTTAATGTTGTTGTTATTCTTTTGTATAAATGTTGTCTGTTGCTAATTATTTTTCATTGTCAATTTAGCCAACATTACTCTCAATCTGGAATATCATAAAGAAAGATAGTATCAGCCAAGATAATGCCAATAGAATGAATAGGTACAACATAGAATGAAGATAACCTATCTAGCTCAGAAAACCTCCTGGCTGCTCTGAGCAGCTGCCCAAGAGCAACATTTGGCAGTAAAACTCAACCACATGTCCAATATTTTTGGCCAGATGAAATGAGCCAGATGGAAGCCCATGAAGCAGAATCCAGGGAGAAGACAGAAGCAAGCCACATAAAATCATGGATTAGACCGTAATTGTGTCCATCCTCTCCACTTTCCCTTCCCTTTTCTTTCTTTCCTTCCCTCGCTTCCATCCTTTATCCCTTCCTTCTTATTTTTACGTAAGAAATATCTTGGAGGGTTGGGCATGTTGCTCATTTGCTAGCATGGCTGAGGCCCTGAGTTCAACAGCACTGACCAAAACCCAAAAACACAGCTTGTATTTTGATGCTTAAAGCTACTTTCAGCTCTTAGTAATTAGACTTGAAGATAATTTAGATATTTTTAATATGTTTATATTTTAATGGATTACTTCACTGCATTTTCTACATTAAATTACAAGGTGTTCTTTCTTCAGAGAAAGATTTTAAGTGCAACAGAGGAAGACAACGAGCCTATTAGAATCGAACCTCCCATCATGGAATCCTCTTTGTGGAGTGACAAGAGGGCCTTCTCAGGAAACCAGAGGTAGAAGAGGAACTGTGCAGTGGTCCAGGTTCTAGGGCAGTTTGCCCGGGTTCATCCTTGGGCACCTTTCTTATGCTCTGCCTAGCTTCCTCACTGGTAAATGGTGACACTGCTAGACCCACCACCCAGCGCTGCTCTGGAAGATGGCCTGCAGGAGACAGTGTGTGCACAGCACCTGGAACACTGGTTGGTAACTCAAAGAAGCTCTTCTTATTCTTGATACAGACTTTCTGACCACATATGTGGCCTTTGTCCCCTGAATCCCCAGTTCTCCCTCGATTATTTGACAGTAATTGTATCCATCCTCTCCACTTTCCCTAAAGAATAGAACGAGATAAGTGTGGTGGCGGGGACACTGCAAACAATAGATAACACACATGTTCCATCTGGAAAAAATTTAAAAACTAAAGAAATGCTGTGCAAAAAGATACTTGTGGTACTTATAAAGTTATATCCTAGTATATTGATTCATGCGTGGCACTCATTCCATTTCTAAGATGTGGGATCTGTCCAGCGTTTTCTAGTGGACACTGGGAGCTTTGATTCAACCTCTTGTGGTGTCCCTACTGAGGTTTTGGTAGAAGCAAAGAAGCAACAGTTCTGAGACCACACTGTGCTGTTCATCCTATTTATATCCACTACTAAAAAGTCTCCAGCTCAAATTTACAGATTTCAGTCTAACTTTCTTAGAGATTATTTAAGACAATTTAGATATTTTTGAAGCTAATGTTGCTTTTTAAAAACTTCTAATTTTTTATTCCTTTTAGATGTACATGACAATAGAGTACATTTGGACATATTATACACACATGGAGTAAAACTCATTCCAATTAGGATCCCATTCTTATGTTTGTACATAATGTGGAGTTATACTGGTTGTGTATTCATTTACAAGCAAAGAAAAGTTATAAACAATTCTTTATACTGTCTTTTCTATTCCTTCCCCCCTCCCTTCCCTTCATTCCCCTTTGTCTAATCTAATAAACTTCTAATCTTCCCCTATCTACTCTCTCTTATTGTGGGTTAGCATCCACATATCAAGAGAGAACATTCGGTCTCTCTGGTCCTTTGAGACTGGCCTATTTCACTTAGCATGATATTTTTCAGTTCCATCCATTTGCCAGGAAATGCCATATTTCATTCTTTATGGCTTCTTCAATAAGACTTCTAAAGCACAAGAAGTAAAATCAAGAATCAAGGAATGGGATGGCATGAAACTAAAAATCTTCTTCATGATAAAGGAAGCAATCAAAAACATGAAGAGAGAGCCTACAGCATGGGAAAAAATCTTTGCCATCTGCACCTCAGAACATTAATCTCCAGGATATACAAAGAACTCAAAAAACTTAACACCAAAACCTAAATATCCCAATCAATAGATGGGCAAAGGAACTGAACAGACAGTTCACAGAAGAAGAAATACAATTGATCAACAAATATACGAAAAAAAAAAATGCTCAACATCTCTAGCAATTAGAGAAATACAAATTAAAATTACACTGAGATTACATCTCACTCTAGTCAGAACAGCAATTATCAAGAATACAATTAACAATAAATATTGGCAAGGATGTGGGGGGAAAGGTACACTCATACATTGTTGGTGGGACTGCAATGCAAACTGGTGCAACCCCTCTGGAAAGCATTATAGAGATTCCTGAGAAAACTTGAATGGAACCACTATTTCACTCAGTTATCCCATTCTTCAGTCTATATCCAAAGGGCTTAAAATCAGCATACTACAGTGATGCAGCCATATAAAGGCTTATAGCAGCTCAATCCACATAGCCAAGTTATGGAACCAATCCAAGTACCCTTCAACAGAAGAAGGGATAAAGAAAATGAGGCATATATATGTCAATATTGCTTTTTCTCTTCTCACTGCCAGAAAATCATTTGTGCCACATTCAGAGTGTCTGCTTTTGACTCTGTATCCCACTGGAAAATGTTACTCATTCCCCGCAACTGCAAGTGGTACAAGCATGTTCAAAACACCTAAGGAATCACCAACTTAGCAGCTCTGCTAAAAAATTGGGGAGGAAAAGATGTTGACACAATTTGCAAAAATGAGGTTGGAAGATTTTCTGAGCATTTCAATTTTATTGTGCATCTCATGACCCCTCTTAGTATAAGAGGTGAGAAACTAGAAGACACTTTTTGTTTCTGGTCCGTGGGATGCTATGGAATCATCTCTGTTCTACATTTAGATGTACCCTGGAAGGTTTTCCCTCTATTTGCATAGCACCCACCCCATAGTCACAATGAAAAAAAAATTGCCCTTTGAATATCCCTCTTTTGAGAAGACACAAAGCAGAAAGTTCACAATTGGAAGACAGGAACAGCTCTAGAGGGGTAAATTCTGTTCAATGTTTTCTTAAACATTTTGACTTTTTTGGTTGTTTGTTTTTGTGCTTCCCAGATCACATTTTCCCTCATTTTTTTCTTGGTGCTAAATTTAAACCACAAACACAATTCACTGACATTATTATCTGAGCATGTCAGTCTCCTCTCTCTCCTCTGAGACAGATACTCACTCAGGTGGCTGTTTAAACATGTATCTTGGTGACCAATCAGTGATTTATCCTTCACAACAGCCCTCAGCTTTGTGAGAAGAGCCCCAGATCTAACAGTGAAGCCAGCACTTAAACATAGTTGACTCTCCACTCCACAGAGGAAAATAGGCTTTTTCATTATGAAGCCCTCCCCACAAGCCCTCCACTCCCTTTCCTCTCCTATCCTCTCTCTTTCTCTCTTTTCTTCTATTTCTGCATCAAACCAAAATAACTTGAAAGCTGTATATAAATAAATAAGCTGTATATAAATTTGGCTTCTTAAAAATACATATTTTACTAACAAAAGAAGAAAACTTGTCATTGCTGAAAAGCAACTTTCGTATCTATTTTTGGCATTACTTATTGTCAAATTTTGTATTTCTTAGGAGCCAACACTCACCAAATATATATGTTTTATGTTATCACTTTACCAAGTCAGACCCTTTGAATTTCATGTCTGATAGACTTGGCTTTTCTTTAGCCTGAACATTACGAGGGAGGGAAAGCACTAACAAAGAAAAATATTCCAGTTTAAAGTTAAGTGCACCAACAATATCATGCATAAATACGCTTTTGATATTCAAAGAAAAATGACACTATTCTAGGTACATTCGATTTTACAAAATATAACATATCGTTCTTAAGCAAAAAAAAAATCTTAAATGGGAGAAATCCAATGAAGAAATGTTGGTTAATGTCCAGTTCTTTCAGTTGCTTCAACAGTGGAATCACATCCAAAGCCTTGCAAAGGTCAAGATTAGCTTAAGTTACTTTCATGTTTTAAAGGATCTTGTATATTAAAAAGGAAATGAACAAATACAAAAAGACGGTTGTAAACTCAGAGGGCATTTTAAGTATTCACATGAAATTCTTTAGTGCATCTAATTCCAGAAATGTTATGCAATAAAACTGCTATTCAGAAGATGATTATCACATTTAAATGTATGTGCATGTGCATGCTTGTGTGTGTGGGTGTGTGTACATCTACATTTATACATGGACTCATATTGCATTTAGGTGTTATGGTATGATAAAAATGTATAGGTAAATGATAAACATATTTTTTCATTATTTCCAGCATATTGCTATGGTTGAATGCATAATATCTTTTGGAAGGTGAGACCCCTCTGGAAAGGTGAGACCAGGAAGCTCAAAGATTTCCTATCTCCCTAACCTATCATTCAGGTGTTGACCTGGGATAGGCATCACCATATTAACAAGTTGGCCATGCCAATAGACATAATACAGTCATTCCAGATAAGAGAGTTTAGCAGAATGCTCCATCAAAGTAGGCATTAATGACATTCCTGTTGTATGTAAGGGAGTTTCTGACCCCAAAGTGTTGGCAGTCCAACTGGGAAGATAACATTAGATTCAGAACAATAAAAACAGTATGTGTAAATAATCAAAATAAATATTTTGCAGGCAATTAAGATTTGAGTGAAGAGGAAATAAGTAAGGAATGAAGTCTCCCAAGTTTGGTCCAACAATGGCTACTTGAGACATCATCCTTACCACTTAATCTTGTTGCAAACGAAGCTTGTCATTAAATATATGAAAAACTAACTCATCCTTAGCTGCACCAGTGCATGTATTTTGGGAAGGGCTAGAGCTTGAACAAAGGAAAAGAAAACTTTTTCACCAAAACAAAAAGGCAAGATTCTTAATATATTTGTGAATCACACAGAACTTAAAATCTGTACTGCTTGGTATTTTTCAGATTCATTAGTCCATCAAGGTATTGATTTTACTCTATGTATCAATTATTTAATTATGATTCTAAGAAACTGGCTATTAGATCTCAGTGATGAGGAGAGCTTAGAAGCCACAATCCATTGGAAATATACACAGTAATACTAATAAATCTTTGATGATAAGTTCTCAGCATATAGCTTAGTTCAAAAGAGTGAAATGCAATTAATAAACATGAAAATCATATACAGTAGAGTGCAAAACATACAGTAGGCAAATAATTTCTAATATTCATCCAAATTTCATAGTTATAACAAATTAATATAATAAAATGACACTTATTTTGCTCTAAAATGGAAATAAATGGAAGTACTATTTATACATTTAGCTGGCAATTCATGTTTACTATCTGTTGTCAAAGTTTGTGTATTGTTACTAGTGAATTTTATAATTTAATTTCTCTGACTTTCAGTTCTCTAAAAAAATTACAATGGCACTATCTTCCTTAATGTTTAAAGTAAATAAATCTTATGACTTCTTTTTCTTCTCCTTCTCCTTCTTTTTTTCCAGAGCTGGGAATTGAACCTCATGCATGCTAGGCAAGTATTATATCACTGAGCCACATCCCCAGCCCTTATGATTTATGTTAATCCAAATTTTTAATTTTTTGTGCAGACAAATCAGAACACATTTTAATTCAAATCTAGTGTATACCTCTACATAGGACTGGCAGCTTTTAATATTACTATATTTGGTCTAAATAAAAAAGATCTATTCCACTGTCATATATATCTAAACAGAACAAATTTGTAAAAAGATCTAATCTTGAGAGTATGCAAAGAATTTCACTTCTATTTACTGTTACTGAAATAGCTACCAGTAATATTGACTTATCAATTAGAAACACAAAATCATGAAGAGGCAATATTTTCCTTATAAATATCTAGAACACCCAAGCAAAAGAAGAAGTCAAAGGTTTTTTTTTTTTTCTTTCTTACTATTTATTTGGTTAAAATAAGCTAAACTTTGATATAGAACAAAGCCATTGACAATTTATTGAAGACACAGGGTTGAGACTTTTCACATAATTTCCAGAGAAATCTTTGGAAACAAAACATTAGCAAAGTATTTATTTAGAACTTGTGATATCTAATTCTGTTGAACAAGATTAAAACTCTGAATTACCACTTAGAGGTAGGTTCACCTTTTCCACGTGAACACGCTCTGGAACACCCAAACAACAGTATAGTAATTGTTTTTGCCATTGTTTGCTCATTCAATGAAAGAAGAACCCTTTCCCAAATATTGATAGAGTTAAAGTTAGTATGACCACTTTGATGACATCAATGTACTAGGCAAGTTAGTACATTTGTTCTTCCAGATCACAATAATGTAATATGAATGCTAGTTTCTAAGTTTACCATTTAACTCTCAGAATAAGCTTTTAGATCTGGTCAACTTCCTTTTACTTCAGCAGGTTTGTACATAGCCCTGACTATTTGAAGGTTCAATATACCTTAGATCTTATTTCATATAGTGGCAATTTAACCAACCTATGAACTAAATCATAAGGCAAAGGTTTATTTGCAAGGGGCCTAAGGCAGATGAAAAATCCTTCCTAGCTACAGAAAGGAAAGCACGATACCTGTAGGACTTTGAGAAATGAAATCTTGATTTAGCTCTTGGAGATGGTCCTGGTACTGTGGCTCCCAGAGGATCCCAAACAAACGCCATTTGGAAAGAGGGTGCCAAGATCCACAGCAACAGCAGGAAGTCAGAGCTGGTGCAGGGCCCTGGGGCTGGAGGGCCCCGAAGGGAGCAGGAGGCACTTGTGGCTGAGTGAGGGCATTTCTTCTTGTGTGGTGGTATGCGTTGACAGAGAGGTAGCAGGCTGGCTGAGGCAGGGCTAGAAGGGACGCCAGGACTTCCTGCTGCATGACACTTGCCCTTTGCGACAGAGCTTGCTTCACTTGGACTCTATCTCAATATTAATGTGAGAAACAATCCCATGAAAAAATTTTTTTAAATATTGTCCTGATTAAACAACATAGTTACATGCCACTCCTGAAAAGCACAACACACACACACACACACACACACCATACACACACACATACACACACATGAACACTCATGAGAGGAGGTATGACTGAAGTCTTTGAAGTTTCACACTAAGTGTGAATATTTAAAAACTGTAAACACAGGGTTCTGTTGAAAAAATAAATAAATATAGGACTAAGACTGGGAAATTGAACAAAGATTTCTAAATTTCACACATTCAGCTGCCAAGTATTATTTTCCTTATCACAACTTGTCTTAGAAACATGGATGAACATAATTATTGGCAAACTTTCTGCAAAGGTTTTAATTGTTTTGAAAATACCAGTGTCTCCCTGCAAGTCAGTGTGAGAAGAAAACAGATCACTTTCAAAGTGTTTGGCAGCTTCTCCCTCCAGGAGATGCTGTGTCACCTTGGAGGGTGAATTGTAATGCAATGACTTTGACAACAAAAATCAATTTTCTTGTCCATTTTCTATTCCCTAGAAACATTTCTTAACTCTCTGATAAATCCCTTAAAACAACCTTTCTTCAAATTAAATAAATGATGAAAGCCAAAGAGAGTCCTTTGCATGTTTTATGAGTCTAGCCACATCTCAGAGAGGCATGTATTTCAAGATATCGTACTCGAGGAGTCAAAGGACCCCAATGTCGTCATCAGCCCCCACCAGCAAGTGGCATTTAATGTTAACAGCGCAGCATAATTCCATCAGTCCCTGTCCAAACACTGCCCCGCCAGTGACCTCCACTGTAAACCAAGGCAGAGCTCCTTTTCCAGGATAAGATTAGAGAGGCATGGAGTGCCCAAGAGTGAATTTAACCCACTCTGCACTGGAAAAAACTGTCCAAGACATGAGCTCAATGAACACTGCTATACATGCTAAATTTTGAGACACCTAAAACTCAATCTATCTCTTATAGACCAAAGGGGATCGGAACGTTCAATAAAAGATGAAGACCTTAAACATCATGCTTAATTTCACAACAGCATCCAGCACTTCAGGGGTTTTTGAGAATGCTATGGGCTCTGTATCAGCTTTGGGGATGAGTAATAGAAAACATTTTTACAGTTTCACCTCTTTGTTATCTGACGTATGGGCTCCCAGAGAGTGGGTGAGTGAGAACTGCCCTGAACAGCAACAGCCTTGGAGGAGCTGAGAGTTCAAAAATAAACACATTCTCTCAGACTCAACTTGCAATATTTTTTATGCTTCACAAACTGCCTTTTGGCTTTTGTGTAGGATTGGTGCCTATACTTAAGCAATCTGCCCCTCTCATGTATGAAATTCTCCTCTCAGCAGTTCACTCCTGTAGAACTACTGAATTTCCACTTTGGGTCAGCTCTTACAGGATGCAAACATTCCTAGTAGAATTAACACATTTGTGTTTAGTTAACAACTCCTGTTTAGGGAATGGCTTTATCTTAGACTAAAGGCAGACAGTGTAAGAGAACTGGTCAAGTGGGTAAAAAGGGGAGGAGCCCTGAGGGCTGCGGGGAGGGGTAGACTGGTATGGAGGGAAGGGGAGAACAGAGCCCCAGGGGAGCAGTGGGGTGGTATTGGCATCTCAGGAAAATAGCCAGATTTTGTTCTATCCAGTGACGTTTTAAATTTTATAAGTGAAACAGCATCACTGGTATCTGACAGTAAAAGCTACAGTCCTTATAGACAACTTTCAAGTCCGAAAAATACTATTTTTATTGTTAAACCAGTTTCCCATCCAGGCTAACCCAAGCAATGAATATTTTCACTCATGATTGTCTATATCTCCTTATCAATTTATATTCTAAAAGAATGCCCTGTTAATTAACATCTAATTAAAAATATATAAGGGCATAATAATAATCCAGGATGATGCTACTAAAGAATGCACATTTTTGAAAATTGTACAAGAAAGGAGAAGCAAATTTATATTTTTTCATTATTGCCAAAAATAGTTCTTGAACAGTTAAGCAAGATGAAAAAAAAAAATGAAAATGTGTGAGCTTATCAATAGAAAAATGGAAACTTTAGCCCTTTATCCTAATATGAATGGAATAGACA
This sequence comes from Marmota monax, assembly GCF_021218885.2. NCBI lineage: Eukaryota > Metazoa > Chordata > Mammalia > Rodentia > Sciuridae > Marmota > Marmota monax. The sequence goes on from NW_026693245.1 coordinate 12,347,328, forward strand.
TTAAAAATGTCTGTCCATGTTAATGTTATTTTTCCTTAAAAATCACACACTGCCTCCTCATTTCTTCTGTACAGTTATACATAACCTCTCTTAGTTTACAGGCATTGATGAGGTTATTGTAATAAGCAAATTATTTCTGAGATTCATCATGAACAAAGTTAAGATTTGATTTCAAATGTAAATGTCAATACTGTTTCAAAGGACTAGGAAGAAACTTTCAGAGATATAAGCATTTATATAATCAGAAAAATACCTTTTAAAAAAATTAAGTAAAATGTTTTCTAGGATGAACCTTTGCTGTCATTTATATCTCAACCAGCTATTTATAGCTATTACTCCACAGTTATAAGGGTAGAAAAAGGGTTAAATAGAAATATCTTCAATATTTTAATTTCTGTCACTTTATTAAGAGCTTATTGTTCCAAAATAATTTTAGTAAAAACATGACTAAATGGCAAGGGGTAAGACTTTATCTCTGAGAAAAAGTCTTTTTTACAAGTTGAAAATTAAACCTACTTCCCAGAGAAACAAGAGATCTGAACACTGCAGCATCCAGCCATTATGCCACATCATTCCTCACCTTCTAAAACCTCAACAAAATGCCACCTCCTGCCAATAACAAATCTTATGTTCTGCTGAGCTCTAAATAAGGCATCTTTTTTGCATCTTGACTGTTTCTGTGATTTGTTATCCAAGATTCTAGATGTTACAAATGATAGATTGAGGTTTTAGTGTCTAATACAAAACTCAGAATTTCCTTTATAGGAGATAGCTACTATAAATTCAACTGAAGCTCCCAAATTTTAAAGTGAGAGAATTTAAACAGAATTCACATAGGCATTCATTTATTTACATAGTGGCCACTAACTGACAGGCACAGGGATGGATGAGTGTGTAGGGGGTAAGCTAATCTTCAGAGAAAAAAAAAGTTACATTAGTGGGGTTTCGTTATGTTGAAATACATTGCCTCAGGAAACCAGAGAAGGCAGATAGATGGGTTTCAGGATAATGCAGTATTTTGAAATAGTTGCTGGTCACAAACTCAAAGTCAGTAAATGTTAACATGGAAGAAAATGATAGACTACTATTTATTAGCTTCATCTGATGAGAGTATCATTCTAATAATTGTATTTTCAGAGTGATCCATTGCAAAAGAGTTTGATGAAAGAGAGATTGACAGCTGAATTTGTGCACTTCTCAAAACTAACATTCTTTGAGTACGAGTCATGGTGTTTTTTTTAAAGTCCTTTTTATTACACTGACATTAAATTATAATTCAGCTATAGTTTATATAATCAGTTATTTATTTCTACAAATGGATGTCCTACAAAATAATTCTAGAATTTTCTTTGCATTGTTTTCAGATATATGTTCTAAACCTTATGTGAGTCTACTTGACTGAGCGGTCAATTATCCCATGTTCTGAAATGAGGGACACTTATTTTATGTCCTGGAATGCAGTGGAGTATTTAAAAATTAGAAGGTACCCTGCAGTCTTGAGGCCATTAAGAAGCATGCACACGGCTTTAAGTAACTGTAAACATATTTTGCTTACTCTTATATGTCCCAAGACACAAACAGAAATAAATTTAATTCAAAAGCTAAAGTCATTAAGAAATAAAATGAAAAACCAACAAAAGACAAGCTTAAACATACAAGAAAAGATCAACAAATTTGTGGAGTGTGAGACAAATGTTTTTATCTACCTAATTGTATAGAAAACAGGTGTACAAACAAAAAATTTACTACACACTAAAAATTAAATAGGTTAAACCCTTTCTATTCAATAAAGCAATGGGGCTCCTAAATACTTGGATAAATGAGGTTGAAGGAAAGAAATGGGAGGGAAGGAAATAATTTTGATGTTTATTAAGTATATATAAAGTAATTAACAAAGTCTTGGGAATTTTTCTGACTATTCAGTGGGAAATATCTCTAGAATAAAATGCTTTAAATGTCTTGAAATTAATCTGAGCTAATCACTTGAGATAACTTGATTTTAAAAAAAAATGTATGTGAAAGGTCTTTGGGGATCAGTAGTTTTCTGATTGTGTAATTCCCTATATGTGAATATTTTCAGAGTCAGAAAAATTCTTTCTTTCCAAGATTGTATTCATGAATATGGTATGATAACAAAACAAAACAAAATCCTCCATAGTTATTGGAAGGTGCGTGAAAGGGTGACTATGGGATTTCATCTTGAGAGCCTCCTCCACCTTGAAGCCTTCCTGGCTGCTCCAGACCATGTGCTTTCTCCACAGCACTCTGAACTTCCTTTTGCACATGTCACCATTGAAAAATAAAAACTACAATCATGTTTGTTTAATAAATGAATATATCAATATTATCAGGGATTCTTTCAAATAAGATGCATCACCAGGATTATATTTTTTTATGTACCTCAATAGGGACAAAAGATTTCACAACAGATAACTCAGGTCCAATTATTTAATTTCTTTTTCCTTAGATGCTCCTTCAGAAAAAGCCAAGACTGTTGCAATAAATAAAGAAAATAGCAAAACCAGAAAAACCACAGTTATCAATTTGACCAAATGAATTAGTGTGCTGAATCCAAATAATTTTTATTTTAAAATACAGCATCATTGGTCAAACATTCAGGACAGCACTGATAGAGGGGATCAGAGATTAGGGCCACAGTTATGCCATGAACATGCCATATGACCTTGAGCACCGGTGGTTGACCTTGCTGAGTTTCAGTCTTACCACTTGAGAACCACCGCAAAGAGTTTTTTGAGAGAAATGAACACAGCAATTTATATAAAATCATTCTGAAAACACATAAAATTAGAGTACTACTACCAACAACATTTATAACCTTTTTGTGGAGGTATGGAGAATATTTTCATAATTAGAATTATTTTCAGTTTTCAAAATTGTCCTCTAAAATTGGTTACATCATGAGCACAGTAAGTAGGGGCACCATTTTATGAGTTTTAAAAAACTTAGTCTTCAGTTTTTATGGGTAACTGTTTTTTCTCTATTTGAAATCATTTTATCATAGTGTGTAAGAGTAGAATATCAGCTATTAGATTTTAAAGGTTTATCCTATAACAAAGTTTTAATATTTTATTTGCAGCATTAAAACATTAAAATCCTCTATGGATTTCATTTACAAGAACTAAAAAACAAAAAAATTAAGTGGAAAGCCAGGCATGGTAGCGCATGACTAATCCCAGCAGTTTGGGAGGCTGAGACAGGAAGAACTACAAGTTCAAATCCAGACTCAGCAAGTTAGTGAGGTCCTAGCAATATAGTGAAGTCTCACTATAATAAAAAGTCTCAAAATAAAAAATAAAAAAACAAAGGCTGGAGATGTGGCTCAGTGATTAAGAGCCCCTGGATTCAATCCCTGGTATGGAAAAAAAAAAAAAAAAAAGCAAAGAATTCTACTAAAATTAGCTGAAGGAAATTTTCGCAATTGTTCAAAATCCTGGCATCTCTTAAATATAAGAACACTTTTTTAAAAAATTTGAAAACTTATGGGATCCTGAAGATAGACTGTTTTAATTGGAAAAGCATTTGCAACACTGGATCCAACTCATGCTCCTCTCCTTAATTGACCACACACCAAATAAGGACAGAAATGGCTTCTTCCAGCTTTTTAGAACTATGTTAACAAACAAGAAAAAGCAGTGATGGAATTACCAGGCTACAAGGGGAAGAAAAAAAAAAACAAAATAAAAACAAAACATCACTCCCTCAGGAGAAAGAAAAAAGACCCTAAATACCAAGAATCCCTAAATAACAACACTCTCATGTGTTCGGTTTTGGTGCCATGAACATTTTTCCATGACAGGGTTCAATACCTCCCTAAATCTGGTTGTCTGTTAGGGATATGGAGAATATTTTCATAATTAGAATTATTTTCGGTTTTCAAAGTTGCCACCTGGGAGCACTGGTGCTGGCCTGTCACCCTCAGATCCCCTTCTCACACTGATACTTCCTGGCCTCTGACTGAGTCTGAGCAAACCTGACCTGAAGGTCGAGGTAACTTCTGATTTCTCATTTTACTATGATGGTATCACCTACTTATTTGGTGTTTATTCTGGATGAGGGCATAAAATACATGTATGACTCTCCTGAAATTTATCTATGAGCTTCATTTTATTTTCATTCTGTTTTACCACTGAAGAGATAGAGCCTTGCAAAGTAAGGAGTAACTTGCCTCTGTGAGCAAACTTATAAATGGGTGCCAGATCTGAGGTTAAAACTGAAGTTCTCTGATTATAAAACCTATTATCTCAACTAATATGGTCCTAGAATATAAGTCAGTGAAGAAATGAATGAGGTCAGGGCCTTTTTCATGGAGAGTTAGATCATAAAGGAGGTTTTGGATAATCACAGAAAAAGGGACCAGCACCAGGTATGAGATCTATATAATCTGCTTTAATCCACCAACTCTCAGATGGACATTATTATCACCACATTATAGATGAGAAATCTGAGTTCAGAAAGGCTAAGCAACTTGGCTGTTACCTCAAAACTAATATATGGTGGAGCTGTGAGTCCAAATTAGTCCTGCCAGTTTCTAAATTGTGTCTCTTTTGGAATTAACTTATCCAAGCTCTTTAAATTCTGAATTCTGGGGACAAGATTGGTCTGTGAGCCTGGGCAGTACTGAGTGGGCTCCAGAATGATAGTGGAAAGTTACAGAGACAGAAAAATAAAGGGACCTGGTGACAGGAAAGGCTTGAAGAAGAGTGATGTCAGCCTTGTTAAGGACCACACTGCCCTGTGTTTTCCCTCTGAATATTCTACACATAGGAGAAATATAAGCACCATTCAGTCCATCCAACCAAGAGTGGCAATTTACTAGATAGGATAAAATAGAAATCTGTGTCTTTGAGTTACAGTAAAAGAAAATCATCTATTTTTGTTATTTGTTCTTGTTTTGTAATAGGTTGTGTAAAACTTAGGGTTCCATTTTCTAGCTCCTGAAACTACCTAAGAAATTTGTAATAGAAATTTACATAATTAGGCCATTAATAAGGCAACAGGGCAGGTTTTGGTTTCTGCTTCTAATGCCATCACTAAATTTATTTCTATTGGCTCAATAGAAATAAACTGAGTGACTTTTCCAAATTTGATGTGTGGTAAGTAGTAGACCTTGATTAAAACTGGAGCTCACCTCTAATTTATAGGGAATAAGTCATTTCTGTATTGGAGCCTCCTTCTGGTACACTTACTGTCTTAAAAATGTAGAAGTAAATTTGAGAAGGCATAATTGCTATTTTATTGGTCAGAAAATATAAAGTAGAACCATTTATAGCAAAATTCTTATTTAAATTGGACCTACTTTCATTTGATGTACATTATTAATGATTAAAGGATTGAACTTCTACTTGAAAATAAAGCAAATTGTCATCAAAGAAACAAAACCATAACTCTGGGATTTTAAGCAGTAGATCATAAGGAAATGTTTGGGATAGCAAGTATTTTTCCTAGCTATTCTACTAATGGCTTTAACTAAGTCATGAAATCCTTTGAGATGAACAGAGTTAGAAGATACAGCCTCATAAGCTAGTATCTATAGGAAGTGCAGCCAATCCACCTCCATCCCTCCTCTTTCCTTCCTTACTCCTTCCCTCACCTCCATCTCATTCCTTCTTCATTTTCCCTTCTGCCCTCCCTTCCATTCACAGATACACATAAGTATTGACAATGTGCCATGTGCCAAGCCAGTTGCAAGCTGGTGATCATTTACGAATTATACCAAGAGAACCTAGAAAGCTGAGGGCACCAGAAACAAAAACTTTAGGCATTTAAGAAATTGAATTGGGTTCACAATATTAAAAAATATCAAGGTAGTAAGGAAGAGAAGAGCTATAAAAGATATAAAGATGGAGGGTAACTTGAATTCTTATTTGTAAAAAAAAATTAAGAAATTGATTTTTCAGATCACAAACATTAAAGCAACTGAGATCTTCTTGGTGAAACTCACTTAGGGGTACCTACTCAGGGGAAATAGTTGTCTTCCAACAGTCAAATCTTCTGATTAACTAGGAATGTATTGGGAGAGATGCATTGATGAAGAAGTTCTTAATCAAGACTAGTGTGGTTCCAATTCAATGCTTAATGACTGAGGGCACAAAGGGCCCTGGTATCTCCTGACAGACACATGCAATAGGGAAAGAATCTCACCTCAGAAAAACATTTCTGAAACCTGTGATGGTAAGGTTTTCTGTTGTTGTTGTTGCTTCTGTTTTTCCTCATTAAAGCATATCAATAATGTTAATAAGATTAAAACTGATCTATTGTGAACATTTTCAAAAATACTGGAAAGTTGAAAGAATTTTATAGTGAATACTGGTGTACCTAACACCATAACATTAAATAAGAGTTATATAAGTAATATTAATGTATTCTGGCTTATTTTGAAACTAGATTATAAGTTTCTGTGTATTTTCTGGAGTCTATTATTTTTTAGTTGTAAGTGGACACAATATCTTTTTATATATTTATTTTTATGTGGTGCTGAGGATCAAATCCAGGGCCTCACACCTGTGAGGCAAGTGTTCTACCACTGAGCTACAGCCTCAACCCATTATGGAATTTTTTTTTTTTAAAGGGTGGACTTAGTGCAGGCAAAGACAATGCATTTTTCTTTTTTCAGATGTAGTGCAAAACACAAAATAAATTTTAATTCTTAAATTTTACTAACAAAGAAATTAATGATAAAAATTCAATGTTAAAGACATATTCACAGATTATTAATTATTAAAATCAATTTCCATTTAAGCTATGAAAACTGTCAACTATGAGGTTTTATTCCAGTGTAGTCTTAGTAATGTTTTCTGAATTATTTGATGCAGGCAAACTCTGGGTAAATTATGCATCAGTCAACTGCTTGGTAGTAGAATGACAGGATTTTCCACACTTAACTGCTATTGTACAACATATCCATAAAAATCCATAAATTCAGAGACATTTCAATAAATGAGAACATTTGTTTTTGCTGTAGATTTAATTTTTGTTTCCTTTTATAATACTTTTAAATTAATATTTCAATAAACATTAGGTTTAGTTTTTGGACGAGAGATTCTACTTTTATAGAAAATGGAAAGGAAAATAAAACTAATATCAGTGACTTTGTTTTTCATCTGTTTCTCATGTTCCTAGTGTAAAAGTTAGCTTGCTTCATTCTCAGCAATTTGAAATGCAGGCAAAGGTCAGATGATATCACACAAGTGATAGAGGAAACCCAGTTTTGATCTCCCTGAAACTGAATAACTCACAGAAATGATCATGGAGAACTCATTCTTAGTTGGTGTTTGGCATGGTATAAATGCAAAGGAACCCAATCAAGGAGGAGCAGATACTGCAGAGATTTCTGGAAGAAGCCAGTTTGTTCTTGGGTGCTAACTCTAGCACAACCTCACAAAAGTAGACAATCAGTAAAACGGCAAATATAGCTATAAACAGCATAAATTGTCATTTTCAAGATAATACTGTTAATTCTTTGTTAAAAAGTATATTGTATTACTATAGTATAGCTAAACAATGTAACTAAAGTAGGTGTTCTTCAATAGATGAACTGATAAAGAAAATGTGGTTATATATATTCAACAGAATATTACTCAGCTTTAAATAAGTATGGCATTTGCCAGTAAATAGATGGAGTTGGAGAATATCATGCTAAGCGAAATAAGCCAATCCAGAAAAAAACAAAGGCCAATGTTTTCTCTAATATGTGGATGCTGATTCACAACAAGATGGGTGGGTACAAGAGAAGAATAGCATTACCTTAGACTGAGAAGAAGGAATTGAAGGAATGGGAGAAGGAATGGGATGTGGGGATAGGAAAGACAGTAGAATGAAACAGACATTATTACTTTATGAATATATGTGACTGCATGACTAATATGATTCTACAACATGTACACTCAGAAAAATGAGAAATTATATCCCACATATGTATGATATATCAAAGTGCATAAATGCATTCTACTGTCATGTATAACTAAATTTAAATGTATAACTAAACTAAATTTAACTTTTAAATTAAATGTATAACTAATTTTTAAAAAAAATTTAAAAAATAATTTTCTCCATTGTAAAAAAAGTGTATTGTAAAATTGCTAATACTAAGTAGAATCTAAATTCTCCTGAAAATCAGTTTTCAATAAAACCTTCTAATCAAAATAGGAATAGGAAAGACAGTAGAATGAATCTTACATAATTTTTCAATGAACACTTAGAAAATATCGTGAACCCCATCATGCCCACCCACAAGAATGGAATCCTAATTAGAATAAGATACATCCTACACTTGCATAATTTTTTTCAAAATGGATTTTACAGTCATGTATAACTAAGAATCAATAAAATAAAATCTTTTTAAAAATGCACCAAAATGTCAATAGTGTTATTTCTAGGTCATGGAAACATTTTTAACATTCTTTTCCATAATGTTCATATTTTCTACAACTAACAAAGATTACTTTTATATTCAGATAAAATTAAACACATGCTAAAAAAAAAATCTTAAGTAGTCAAGTTTCTTTTCTTCCACCAGGAGTTTTAGGCAGATTAAATTTCAAAGGCCATGGATAAAGACTTTTGAATTCATATTAAATTAAACATGTCTCATAGATATATTTTACATGTTGCTGATATGTGTAAGGGGTAGAGAGAGAAATAAGTGCTGGGAAGCTAGAATGGCATCCACATCATTTAACACCTATGATGATATGATTTAAAATCAAATTAAAAGCAGCATGACATCATCTGCAGAAGCATAAATAGAAAAGCAGCCTGCCTTCCAGAATTGTACCAAAAGTCATGGCTAAGAAAAAGCAAAGCAGAGAAACAAATTAAGCTCTTTATAAATTAAAGAAATCCACTTTGAGCTTGTCTGCAGGGACACTGCCTTCTATGGAAAGAGCTAGATGTTTGCACAGTGCCCCCTGGTGAAGAGAGGGTTTCATAACTACACATTCACCCCAGGGAAGAGGCAAGACCTTCAACTAGCCACCCAGGGCACATGCTTTGCTTTGGTCATCTGAGACAGACATCTGAGCCTCTACAGGATGCAGATGCAACACATAGACTTGATGGCCGACATCTCCACTACTTAACGTTTTTACAGATAATACACAATTGTATTTCTCAACAATATTACTTTAAAGAGAACTCCACAAAATAGGAAATCACCATTTGTTTTTCCCCACTACTTGTGAAACTTTTGCTCTAAATGAACAGTTTTTGACATTTGACAAAAGAAAATTGAATATTAAAATTGAGGACCATAATGAAAAAATATTGTATATTCATCTTAAAAATAGGGAACCTTTTATACAAAATGTTAATATGCATAAAATACCATTTGGAAATGGATTGGTCACCTGCAATTTCACATGATAATCACCAAGAAATTACCATTTGAGTAATATGAGAATTAGGATCATTTTTTAAAAAATAAATTTGTTCTAAATAGTTATAAATGGCCATAGAATGCATTTTGACACACCATACATAAACAGAGTATAACTTCTCATTCTTCTGGTTATTCATGGTGTAGAAGTACCTAGGTCATGAAGTCATATAGGCACATATATCCAGTACATTCTACTATCTTTGTTTTTATGTGTTTCAATTAGCTTCCTAATTAGAAAAAAAATGTTAATTTATATACAAATCTTAATTCTATTGATTTGAAATTATAGGGATAACTGCTTGGCATAAAGAAACAAATTCTGGATGCTTCCTGCAAAGGGAAAATTACTCTGGAATGTGATTCAATGTGCACAAGAGGAGTTCTGCTTTATCTGATAGGCTGGCTCGAAACAGAGGAGAAAATAGTTTATTCTCACATTTAGTTGAGCAACTGAGAAGTGAGTAGCCCTCCCATTGCCTGCTGTTAACTGCACAGCCTAGGTAATGAGGGTATCCTTCATCTCTATTCACTTTCCCACTCAAGCCTGAATACAACAATTTCTGAACCAGGCAAGCAAAAAGTATGGTTTAGTACAAACTATTATTAAAAAGCAACAACAATTGCCATTCTGATGTGAGTGAGATGGAATCTTGGTGCAGTTTTAGTTTGCATTTCTCTAATTGCTAGCAAAGTTGAACACTTTTTCATGTATTTGTTGACTGATCATATTTCTTTTTTTGTGAAGTGCCTAGTTAGTTTTGCCCATTTATTGATTTTTTTATGTTTAGATTTTTGAGTTCTTTATATATCCTGGATATTAATGCTATATCTGAGGTGCAGGTGGCAAAGATTTTCTCCCATTCTATAGATTTCATCTCACTCTAGTCAGGATGGCAATTATCAAGAATATAAGTAACAATAAATGTTTCCAAGGATGTAGGGAAAAAGATTCACTCATACATTGTGGTGGGAATTCAAATTGGTGCAACCCTCTGAAAAGCAATATGGAGATTCCTCAGAAAACCTGAATGAAATCACCATTTGACCCAGTTATCCCGTTCCTCAGTATATACCCAAAAGACTTAAAATCAGCATACTATAGTAATGGCAGCCACATTGACGTTTACAGCAGTTCAATTCACGATAGCTAATGCTATAGAAACAAGGTAGGTGCCCTTCAACAGATGAATGGATAAAGAAAATGTGGTATATTTATACAATAGAATATTAAGTAGCCATTAAGAAGAATGAAATTATTGCAGTTGACAGCAAATGGATGGAACTGGAGACCATCATGCTAAGTGAAATAAGCCAATCCCAAAAAACCAAAGGCTGAACGTGCTCTCTGATATGCAGATGGTAACACAATAAGAGGGAAGGAATAGAAGTTCATTGGATTGGACAAAGAGGAATAAAGGGAAGGGAAGAGGATGGGAATAAGAAACATAGTAGAATGAATCCGACATAACTTTCTATGTTCATATATGAATATACCACCAGTCAAACTTCAACATCATTTAAAACCACAAAAATGGGAAGTTATGCTCTATGTATGTATAATATGGCAAAATAAATTTTACTGTCATATATAACTAAAAATAACAAATAAAGAATTTTTTAAAAAAATTAAAAAAATTTAAAAATCAATAATAATACCAAAGCATAGCTGGGAGAGCCCTTCCAATTTAATGCCCACTAATTTGTTCAAAACCACCCCAAATGTTATGTATTAGAAGCTAAACTAATATGCTTCTTGTGCAAATACAGGTTCAAATCAAGCCCCAAGCAGGGCAAGGTGGCTCACACCTATAATCCCAGCAGCTCTGGAGGCTGATGAGGAAGGAGGATCATGATTTGAAAGCCAGTCTCAGCAAAAGCTAGGCACTAAGTAACTTACTGAGACCCTGTCTCTAAATAAAATAAAATAGGGCTGGGGATATGACTCAGTGGCAAGTGCCTCTGAGTTCAATCCCCAGTACCAGCTCCTCCTCCTCCTCCTCAAAAAAGTCCAAAAGTCCCCAGGATCCTTCTCCTTCTAATCAGTTTGTCATCATGTTCAAATCTACTATTCTCTTGAAATTGTATTATGGCTTCTGCTGAAAGATTACACTGTTCATTGATAAACATCTTTGTGTTCATGTAGAAAAACCAACATAAGGCAGTTAAGGAAAGTTGTGTCTGTGTAGGAAGGTACCCATATTTAGAGCTTGGGAAATAGAATTTCACATAAGCAGCTGGGCATGGAGGTAAATGCCTGTAAGCCCAGCAACTCAGAAGGCTGAGGCAGGAGGATCACAAGTTCAAAGCCAGCCTTAGCAATTTATTGAGGCCCTAAGCAACTTGGCAAAGCCCTGCCTCAAAACAAAACAAAATGGACTGGGGATGTGAACCAGTGGTTAAGCATCCCTAGGTTCAATCCTTGCTACAAAAAAAAAAAAAAAAATCATGTAGGCTTGTAAAAGATTAATGTCATCCAATTATATATCTGTCTCAAACATTTTCCCTGGTTTGTGGAAGAGTAATCCATCTCTTTCTTGGACATGAAAATTTGAATCTTTAAAAGTAGGTTGATTAAAATCAGCATACTACTATGATGCAGCCATATCAATGTTTATAGCAGTTCAATTCATAGTAGTTAAACTATGAAAACAACATACCCTTCAACAGATGAATGGACAAAGAAAATGTGGAAATATACTCAATGGAATATTACTCAGCCATAAAGAAAAATGAAATTATGGCATTTTCTGGTAAATGGATGAAACTGGAAATTATCATGCTAAGTGAAATAAGCCAATCCCGCAAAACCAAAGGCTGAATGTTTTCTCTGATATGTGGATGCTAATTCACAATAAGGGAATTGGTTGGGAAAAAAATAAATACTTTGATTTAGACAAAAGTAAATGAAGGGAAGAGAGAGAGAATGGAAATAAAAAAGATAGTAGAATGAATTGGATATTACAATTCTATGTGCATATATGATTACATGACCAATGTAATTCTACATCATGTACAACGAGAAGAATGATAAATTATACTCCAGATATGTAAAATATGTCAAAATACAGTCTTTTGTTGTATATAACTAATTAGAACAAATTAGCAAAATAAAAATACCGCCCCCCCACCAAAGAAGTCTTATGTTGATTTCCACCCAGACAGATCTTATGAAGTGTTGCCATAAGTTGTTTGTTTGGGGAGGAGGAAGGGAGGCGACTGTAGGAGATACAAGTTATGCAGTGGGAAAGTGAGACAGTAAAGGAAGAAAAGTCAGTAGAGTTTGCCACAGATACAACTGTGTGGAAACAGACTCAGTCTCCCTGGAGATGCTTGATAGGACCATATCCACATGCCTCGGGGCTTGTCCACCAACACTCTTGTCCACACACTCTCCAGTGTGTGAAAGTCACCAAAAGGGTGAGATATCCCACCAACCTGAACAAGCTCTGTCTACCAAAAAAAGCTGTCAGCTGCCTGAGATGGGAAGGTGGCCAAGCACAGAGGAACTGTCCACTATTGTAGCTGCAGAGGAACTCTGGGGTGTGTCTAGGGGAAATGAGATGATACTTTGGACACAAATAGGTCTCTAAAACTTCAGATGCCTGAACCGAACCACCCCACCATGAAGCCTACTCCTCCCTCATCTTCTCCCGTCTCAGCCAATAAAAAGCACAAGTTTTCAATTTTCTAAGTTCATCATCAAATACTATCAGTTCCATTTTCAAATTGTAGCCAGAACCTGGTCATGACTTACCACCTTCACTGAACTATGAAAATGCCCAAGTCAACCACTGTCTTTCACAGGCTTAGGGCCTCACAAAGTTGCTAAGGCTGGCTTTGAACTTGTGATTCTCCTTCCTCAGCCTCTAGAGCCTCTGGAATTACAGGCATGTGCCACATACCTGCCTACAGAAAGGTTTTAAATTCTGTTCAATCTGTATCATGGATACCGGTCCAGTATGATTTTCAACTTTTTCTGGGATCAGAGTTATAAAAAAGACAGCATATAGGGCTGGGTTTGTGGCTCAGTGGTGGAGTGCTTGCCTAGCATGGGTGAGGTACTGGTTTGGTCTCCAGCACCACATTAAAAAAAAAAAAAAAGAAAGAAACAAAATAAAGGTATTGTGTCCATCTAAAACTAAACATACTTTAAAAAAAAGACAATATATGATAAGTAAGTTGAGTTCATTCCAGGGAAGGCAAATCTGTTTTAACATTCAAAAAAGTAAATCTATGTAGTTCATCATATTTACGAGAATAAAGTAGAAAAATGTACATACTCATCTTAAGATATGCAAAAAAATTTCATAAAATACAACAATTTATTGGGAGGGAGAAGAAAGCTTCTTGCCAACTGTGAATAGGAGAAATATTTTCTTAATCCAATAAAGAAAAAATATATGCCAAAAAAAGTGGGATGTCATCAAGGTTTCTGAACAAGAGAATGTAATAATTTAAGCAGAATTTCAGAATAAATAATACTTTGATTATATTCACAAGAACTTGAGAAGGAAAGATTGGAGACTGGGAGACAAGGTCTTTAAATTTTCCCTTTTCAAGTCTTCATTTTCCATAATATCTAATTCACCGGTGCATGTACTACTGGGTGCATCCTTTCAACGTGAGTTTTCAACTACTGTTTTTTAGTTAGCTTTTTTGTTGCTGTAACCAAAAGACCTGACAAGAACAATTGTAAGTAGCAAGTTTATTTGGCACTCATGGTTTCAGAAGTCTCAGTCATTTCTAAGGAATTCTGTGTTCAAAGCAAACGCCAGCTTAGCATCCTTGGGTCTCCTGCTATCTGTCTCTAGCTCCTCTTCACATAACTCCACAATAGGGAAAAGTAAGGTCAGATGGCAGATTTTAAAGAGAATGGGGGTGGTGTGGGGGCTAATATGCCCTGCTTTGCCACCATCCAGGGAATGAGTGCACAGGGAAGTTCTATGTTAAATGTCAGCACTCAGCCCTTTCCAGCACACTCTGGCTCTCCTGGTTTTTCTCTTGGCCTTCTTATACCCCTGTGCTTGGCAACTCAGCCCAATGTAGAACTCAAGATAAGCACTCCATTCTGGGGCTTAAGGCAACCCTCATAATGTGTCTACTTAACAATCAAGAATTCATTAAATGGATTTTCTGATGCATGAAATAATTTTCTTATAACCTACTGACCTCTACTAGTACTTACCTAAGTATCATATCTGCACAAGTACTTTAAGAATGCTGAAAAATTTTTATGTTTAAATAACATTTATTTTTAGGACTATATAAATGATAAATATTCATAATATGGAGAAATTGCAGAAAATTAAAATGAAGAAGAAAATTTTTAAAAATTACCAATACTTGAGAAAATGTCTTTATGCAACTAATTTTAACATTCTATTGATATTTTAGTATATATAATTTTGGATTTTGCTTTACACTTCATGTTTTACTACAAGCAGTTTCCCTATCATCTAATGTTTTAGAAAATACTATTTTTTTTGGTGGTTGATAAAATTATACTGGTTCAGCCTAATGATATATATTTAAACTCTAGTTTATATAGATGTTTATAACATATCTAGGTTCTCAATATTATTTTGGGTGAATATCTTTGCACATAAATATTTTTAAAAGTACAAGTTACTTCTGGAATATAAATGCCTATAAGTAGAATTACTAAAGAGAAGAAGTATTTTTGAGACTTCAGACTCCTGATGATTTTTAATCATTTTTCCTGAAATAAAACCCTATAATTAGTTTAAAAAATAATGACAAGAGTACATTTATATGCATGATTTTACCTTTTAAAAATTTTTAGCAAAAAATTCCAAATGTCTTGTTATGTACTACAAAGAGAACCTTCATTACATGAAAATTAGTCAGATCCTAGAGCAATATGAAAATAATTCTTCTTTTATAAGATGGAAAAAAAATCCCCACCACTTAAAAACCTAATTTTGACCATATTTTATGAAAAGGTCAAAAGCAATAAAAAAGAAAGACATATGGTTATTATTATAGGAACACAAAGATGGTCAACCACTTCAAGTTCTTGTGGCCAGTGAGGTCACAGGAGCTGCAGGCCAACATTTCAGACAAATTATTCCCATTAAGGTCACACTGCTCTACTTGAGATGTCATTTTTTTAAAAAAATAATTGTAATACTCTGCAAATGATTCTTGAATTTAAAATATTCTTTTGTGCCCTCTAGTGTTTAAATTCATCAAAACATTTGAAAAGTTTCTAACCTACTTTTAAACTTCAGAATTGAACACCCTTACACTCCTTTTTACACCAAATGCTTTATCTGTATCCAAAGATGGTCAACATACACCTTGTTCTAAAATATTTAAAATTTACTTAAAATGTTTCACTTCAAAGAGAGCTAAAGCAAGTGTTTGGGAACTAACACAGGGTGAATCCTGTCCCCCCCGCCCCGCCTTTTCAAACAATTTTCTATTAGAACACACCAGGGTTATTCATTACATATTGTCTATGGGTAACTGAATTTCCTCTTCAACACCAGAGTCTAGTAGCTACTGTCAAGACCTTATGGCCTGAAAAGGCTAAAATATTTACTATCTGGCTCTTCATAGAAAGAAATCTGCTGACTCCTAGAGAATCCATTGATAATTATTTTAGAAGTCATGACATTTTAGGATGCCCTTTAAATTCATTAATTTCCATTACCCACTAGGATACTAGTGAAAATAAAGATAGTTGTGTGTTAGTGAATTAACTTCATTTTTAAAGTACCACCTTTGTTCTTGCTTGATGAAATACATGTGATCCTTAATTTTTGTAATTTCTACTCAGTGAGATAATATCCACCCCATACCCCACAGGTTTCCACACTGATATGATTCTATTCAGGAAGATATAATAAGATCAAACCTTTTTATCCATGAAGATCGACAGGAAGAGATTGTGTGTCTTGTGTGCTAACTCCCTGTGTTAGTTAGCTTTGCATTAAGATAATCAATTAATAAAGACAAAATGTTTATTTTGGACTATAGCATTGGAGATTTGTGACTGGTTGGCCTCATTGCTTTGTGCAAGGCAGCACATCATGGTGGGAATACATGGTAGAACACAATCACTCACCTCATCACTAGGAATTAAAAGAGAGAGGTGAAGGATCTGGGGTGGCACAATCCATTTAAAACATGCACCTTCAATGACCTTCAATGACACCATCTCTTAGAGGTTTTACCACCTCCCAATCCCACCACTCTAGGTATCACAACCTTAACATATAAGGGGGACATTCCAGAGCCAAATGATAGCACTCATCTATTTTTGATTAAGTAGAACTGGAATTATAAGATGATGAGTGCACCAAGCCTTCTTCCACTTCACACAATTACTAGTAAATCATGCAATTACTTTTACAAACACATACAGTCTTTCTGGAATAAAGTAAACATGTCATTTATAATTAATATGACATTAGTGTTTATGCTTGAGTAAAATGTAACTCAACCATTTCCTTTATGTACTAATGAAATCACAGAGCACAATAACAAGGTCATAGCTCTATATGGGCAACTTGATAGGCTACCTTCCTTTCCCCAATACAATTCTCACACTTTCCTAAGCTCCTCTGATCTTATTCTCACTTTTGTATATCCAAGAGTTTTGTTGAAATTTCCTACTTCCTATTTGAAAAACGTTGATAAACAGTTCATAAGAGCTTTTGCTCATATGGTTTCCAGGAAATGGATCTATTTTATTGCTAACTAAAAATTTGATTTCTGTTTTAAAATGGCTGAAGCATACTTTTTTTCAAATATACACATCATCAATAACTTGGCGAGAAATCTTGCACAACAATTGGAGAAAACAGAAAACCTCAGCATTAGAAAAGTGAATGAACACAGGTTTTGGTTCATTTATTTTTCCTCATGCAGAGGCATCTCTGTCCTGTGCCATGTACTCATGGCCACTGCAGATAGTACACTTGGAATGGACAGTTGCTGCCCTGCTCAGCTTTATAGTCTCTAGGCGCATGCTCTGTTCTTTACTCTTCTCATTTTCCCCTCCCCAAATCCAATCCTCTCCCTTATACCAGATGCAGAAATCATTTAAACACAAGCCAAAACATTAGCAGTGCAAAGATTTGTTCTACAGAATCACATGCTTAAAACCTGGGACTCAAACAACTTAAACCCACAATGCTACTTTCCAAATACTTGCAATAACAACAAAAATTTGTACAGTGATTCACATGATCGTTGCATACTCAATTTTAGAAACAGTTGAAATAAAACTCAGGAAAAAAGTGACACCATACCTCTCAGTATTTCGTAAGAAAAAACAAATACTTCCAAACTTACCTGCAAAAGAAAAGAAAATAGAGCAATAAATTTCACATCAGAGTGCATTTATCATCAGAAATATAGCAATTATAAATCAATCCCTCTATTATTTTCTACAAATGAAGTTTTTTTTTTCTTGTTGTTGTTGTTCTTGTAGATATTAACAGGGATAGCAGTGATATTTTCCAATGGCCAATTTTTACTGTGTATATCTTCCTTTTACAAATGTAATCTGGTAATAGAAGAGTTTATAGAATAAAAATGTAAATGATTTTTAGGCCCAGAAAATCTATGTATTACAAGTCATATTTTTGGAAGTTAAATAAAACTATGGAAAACAAAAGTGTTTGGAGTAGGCTGACTTGGGTTTAAATTTCAGTTCTTCTGTAGCCTTGATAACTCAAATCAAATCATACCCAATGAACCTCAGTATTCTCAGCTGTACAATGGAGACATTATATTTTCCTAACTGGAATGTTACCAGCCTAAAATGAGGTCATTAAGTGGCATATTGTAGAAGTTACATTAATTTCCTTCTTGCCTTCCTGAAAGCTTTCTGCTGAAGGATAGATGTTTAGTATGTTTACAAAGCATAGGAGAGCTTTAAGGAATTTAAAATGGATAGAAAAGACAGACAAGGTCCACGTTTCCCTGTCTTTTTCATGGCATGATGAGGTTGGTTTATACAAACTATTAGTCATCTTCTAAATGCTGGGTGATTTATTTTCTGATGTAAGTTACAGCATTGCACTCAGAGGTCAGGCAATTAACTGAGAGCACAGCAATCTGTGACATGGCCTATGTCCCACATATTCACATTGTGTCCCCTATTAAGTCCCCTTCACTGTTTCACAGCACAGTTCCTACCTTCTAGTCATTCCTGGAAAACAACAAGTGTGTTTTAGGGGTATTTGCATCCTCTGTTCCCTCTGGCAATGGATTCACAGTGATCACTCTGATCTTTTCAGGTCTTGCTCAAACAGACCATTCTCAATAAGAGTTGTCCTGATATCTCTATTGAACATTCTGACCACACTTTCAGCCTTGACTTTTAACTCCCTTCCTTTGTACTACTTTCCCCTAGCACTTAGAGCACCCTAGCATATTACACGGAAAAGCAGAGATCTCAGTGTTTTTTTGTTTGTTTGTTTAATTAATGAGCACCAGGACCTTCAACAATGCCTGGCTAAGTAGAAAGTATTCAAATATTACCTGCTTAAGGAATGCATAAAATATATAGAAGAGAATAAAATATAAAAACATAAAAAACTTACACATTACAAGTTTCTTATGAAATACATTTATTTATTTTTATATTTATATATTTATATTATACAAATACATATTTACCTATTTCTTACATATATGAGTATTTCATGTTGAACTAGAATCTTAAGTAGAAACAAGTCATTTTATTTTTACTTAATAATTCTTATGAGGGAAATTGTGGTTGTCCTTAGAGCTGCTGGCTCCATCTTTTCAACTCTCCACCTGTTGGATACCTGTAGGTACTTCCTAAACTTTTTGTGGTAGAAGGGAGCCAAGAGACTGGTTCTGGCCAATGAGTCATGTGTGAACACGCACTGAATGGCTGGTATGAGACTTTCCACCTTTTCTCCTCTTTACCTCTGCCAGAGGAACTAGCAAAGCCCACCATGGTAACTCTTTCAGCCTCTTGACTGCGATGCAGAGACTATAGAACATAGCTCCCAGTTGAGTATGTATAACATGAGGAAACAAAAGCAAAAATACAACCAACAACCTTTGCTGGTGTAAGATTTGGAAGTTGTTGGAGCAACTTAATTCACTCATAATGATGGTAGAGAAATTATGCACATAAAATTTAAAAATTGTAATGAAAGTGTTAAGAAAACACTAAACCAGATATGTGCCCATTGTGAATATTCTTTCTCAAATAACTTTGTTTCTGCTGGTACTTAAGTTCTATAATTCTGAATAATTTGCTTATATTTTTTCCTTGATTTTTAAAATTCTTAGACATCTCTTTAGCTCTTGCTGTAATAGATAAACATTTAATTCTCTTATTCTCTGATCAACCTTTCCTTTCTTTCACCTTGTTACATGACAATTTTAGTTAAATTTGCTGTTTATATATTATTACTCTTTATCATTACTATATAAACTGATATACTACACATGTAATATGGAACAACTTTAATTTTTCCTACAGTTAATCATTACCTCCCCCCCCCCCCAAATTGTTGCTCTCATCTGCCATTCCCCTCGGATGTTTCTCAATTTCATTTTCTCCCCTCAGAACTCTACCTCAGGGCCTCTACTTCCTCTGTAATTCTGGGCTAGTTGCTTTCTAGGCTTCCTAAAAACCTGACATCCTAAACCTTCTCTCTATCATCTCCTGTGTTGATTACTAGATCCTAGGACTTCCTCTTTTATTGCTTCCTATTTCTAATGGGTCACATTGTACAGAAGCTAAAGTGACAAAAGATTGAATAGTATTTACAACTTTTTCAGATCTTGCATGACTACAAATGGCTTTATTTTGCCTTCAACACCTGTTGATAGTTTGGCTTGCTATATGTTTCTCCATTGAAAATAAAATTCCCTCCAATTATCAGAATATTGGATCTGTTGTATTCCAGCATCTAAGGCTGTTTATTGTTTGGAAGTTGTTAGAGGCCTAAGACAGGTCCTTTTCATTTTAGATGCCTCCTTGGGTCTGGCTGAGGCCTCCATGAGACTTCAGTCCTCCTCCTCCTCCCCTTTTGACCCTGAAAGCATTTCCTCTAAGTGTTGCTCAACAATGTCTCATCTGAGAACCTGTTCAGGGAACCAATCCTGCAACACAAGCATTGCCTGTAGCCTTTGTTTCAGCTCTACAGTGTACTAAATCTGTTCCCTCAGAGTTTTGAACCTTTCTAATAACATTTCCCTACAAAATACATGTTAGGTTCTGCTGTGGTAAGAACTGTGTTGCTAATGGGGGCCCCTGTGGGACAGGTGGGGAGGCATATTTCTCTCCTATTCCTGTGCCCTTCAATTTAATTAGAGATAATATGAACACATGTGGCCAATTCACTCCAATTAAATAGAAGAACACATTTTTAGATTATTGGTGCAATAGCTCTTCTCTATGAGCATGTATGAAAAAACAATTTTACATTAAAAGCAGAAAAATTGATAAGAACATTTCCAAAACTGCTGAATAGAATTCTATTTTTTAAGAGTCCAGTTGAAGAATGAAAAATAATTTTAAAAGGAGTCAAATAATTTAGAAAACAATGACTTGAAAATTTTAAAGAAAATGCTTTTTAATTATAGAGCTTCTAAAAACTTTGAATATACAAATTGGAGTGTGATTATCCTAGGAGTTGGGAGAGCATGTGCAGAATGACTGGTTTCCCCCTGCACACCAATAAATATGAGAGCAGGTCATTCTTTAGAATATGACTTGAAAATTGATGCACAAGCACCTAAAACCAAACTTTATACTAATCAAAGTGCTTCTATAATTCGTACAAGAATTTCTTTGCCTTAGCTGTGGAGGTAAAATGAATTGTTAATCACTTAAGAGCAGCATGATTGTACTGAGTAATAAAATAGGTGAAAGCAGGTGAGTGCTTTCTCCATTACATCAAATTGCCTGCTAAATTAAAATTCATCATAATATTTGAATTAAGATCATTTAATATAAAAAGTGAGGTTCTCTCCCAGAATATTCTACAATACAAGTCAACTTCTCATCATCCTGAAATCTGTTCAAGTAATCTGCATATATTGTAGTAGAGAACCAACCCCAGTAGATATGCTGAAAACAAAATTCCATATTTAATAATATTTATAGCATATGGTATTTCCTTCTCAGAGATTTAAACATTTTTACTTAGCTTGTTTAAAGATTCTTTGGAATTTTCTTAAAGAACACCAACAAGTTAGTAATAAGAAAATAATCCTAACAAATAATGGACAAAATATCCCACTCATATGTGGAATCTAAAAAAGTCAATTCCATAGAAGTAGAGAGAATCAGAGACTAGAAGATTAGGGAAGCTGGGAGTAAGGGGATAGTCAGTTAAAACACACACACATACACACACACATACACACACACACAAAAACTGCAGTCTAGAGAAATAAGTTCAAGAGATCTATTATTCAAGGAAAAGTTTAAGGGATTCCATAAGTATATAAAAAATGAAAGGAAATGTTCAACATCATTAATTATTAGAGAAATGCAAACTAAAACCACATGAGGTACTACCTTATAACATTTAGAATGACTATTACTTAAAAATGAAATATAACAAGTGTTAATGAGGATGTGGAGAAAAGAGAACTTTTGGCCATTGTTGATGGAAAGGTACAGTTGTACAGCCATTATAAAAAATAGTCTGGAGGTTTCTCAAAAATTAAAAGCAGAACCACCATATTATCCAGCAGTCCCACTACTGGGAATGTATTCAAAGGAAATGACATCTGTATGTGGAAGAGACATCTGCTCTTCTCTGTTCATTGCAGCCTCATTCACAATAGCCATGACATGGACTTTACCTAAGTCAGAAGATGCCAAAAGATGAAAAAGGAAATGTAGTGTATATGTTTGAGTGGGATTAATGCGATCACATCTCAACTCTCACCCACAAATCTTTTAGACCTTCACTGTATATTATGTAAAATATAAGAATTAAAACTATAAAGTCTAGAACGGGTTTGTGAATGAACTGCAGGGAAATTGGTAAAGCCCCTGAAATTATATGCAAAATTCTATGCATATTTGCATTTTTCAAGAAAGTGGAATCATATACTTAATCAGATATTTAAACCAGTCTGAGAGACTCCCACTAAAGCTCATTTAGGGAGATAATATCTAATGACTTTCCTTCCTTTCCAACTACAATTTTGTAAGATTTCTTATGGATGGTGTTATAAGTCAAGTTTATGATATTCGATAACTTATTTTCAGAAACTTTCATTTTGACATATTCAAGATACTTAAGAGGCATTGTAGAAAACAAAATTAACTTGTAAATATTACTTTAAACCTGTTTAACTATATGAAATTTTAGTATACTTTTTCTATTCTAAAGCTGGGTCATGGAGAACCACAGTATTCTGAAGCCCTTATTTCAGTGCAGAACTCATTTTTCCACAAGATGGCTCTCTGTAATTTTGAATATGCGAGTTTCCCAAACCAATTTCTCAAAACTATTTTTAATGTCTTCTCTTCTCTGAAATAATTCATATTAACAGTAGGTGATTCTCCATCCTTATTTCACTTCTATGCTCAAATGTCTAGCAATGCTTGACAATGTGTATGCCAGTATTTTTTGAGTGAGTGATGAATGGATGGGCATTTTAGACATTCACAGATTATTTACCAAGTTTCTGCTACATTCATAGCCCTACAATATGTATAGTGGTAGATTTAAGAACAAACAAAAGAAGTTAAATTCAAAGAGCAAATCATTATCCCTGTCTCTCAGGGAAGATAAAATTTTTATATTAAAAATCTTTTGAGTATTATGTAAATGAAAATTGGTATCAACATATAATAGATATACAAAGAGAAAGGATGATATCAAAGTGGTATTTAATAAGAGAAAAGACTTTGAGCTGATTTGACCTATAAAAACCTGCAAGGCTTATATGAGAAGAAAGTAAGGAGAAGATAGTCTAGTAAGGGCAAATTGCACAAAAGGAGCTTGGAATTTTGTGGTCCCAGAACACAAGAAAATGGCCTCCCTATCTATGAGGCTAGGTGATTTAAAGAGTATGGAGAACCATTCTGAGGGGAAGGAAAGGAAAGTAATATTTACTGAGGCCATCCTATGACTCATGCTGTGGTTTAATGATCCCCCCATCTTAAAAATATACCTATGTGCCTCTTATTAGAGTGTTGGAACTTGGTGACATGTTTGGTTTCTGTAAGTAGGTTGACCTTCTCTAAATGTTGTTCCAAGTCCCAGAATATAATCACCAGACCAAGAAAAGTGTCCTCAGGGAAAAAATCAGAATTAAGAAGTGGGCCTTCAGTAGGTTTTAGAGGAGGATCAGCTTCTCTGTCTTGAATCTCAGAGTCCTCTCTTGTGGGAAGGTTAACATAGCCCCAGCTGCCCAGTATAGAATAAGAACCAGAAGGAAAACTTCTCGCAAGGGCCTGGATTTCAGCAGAGTATCTTGCATGCTAAGCCAATTAATCTAGTTTCATCTTGCTTTGATTTTACAAACAACTTCTTTTTGTCACTAACGTCTTGGTTTAAAATTCCTTTTTGTCTCAACTGTTACACTAAGAAAAGCATGCTTTTTTAACATTTGTTTGAATAAAATAGATTAAGTAAAGCAGTACCTGCATACCTGCATCTACAAAGAATGATAAAAGTAGAAACAAAAGTTGGAAAGACTCCAAGAAAAACATAGGCAAATGAGGGTTGGGGGATGTGGCCTTGCTGCCCCATTCCAAATTGAAAGTTTCCTTCCATTTCAGCCTGGAACACCAAATGTATGAGTTGAATAGTCTAAGCAGCATTCCCACCTGGCTTTCTTACAGATATCCTAACAGAGTTATTGATTTTCCCTGGTCAAGGCTTCTTTATCTGATGCCCTGTCCATCTCAGTTGATGGCAATCCATTCCTGTCAGTTGCTCAGCCTGGAACTTGTGGCAACATTCTCGACTTCTGATACCATACTTCCAATCTATAATGAAATTCTGTCCCTTTCCCTTCAAAAAAAAAAAATCTGGAATCCGACCCCTCTTCACCCTCTCCTCCACTTCAATCATTCTGGTCAATCACCATCATCTCTCATGACAAAGCTTCCTTATTGATCTCTCTGCTACTCTATTTATCTCTCTAAAATCCATTTCCAAATGGGTGATCAGGATGATCTTTTTAAACCTGATCAATGCTGGTATATCTTTTCACTTAGAATTAAAGCCAAAGTCACTATTGGGTTTACATATATTGCCCAACCAAAACTCTACAACCCTCTTATGTTTTATCTACAACTTTCTCTCTTCTGTTCTCCACTTTGCTAATTCAATCCATCTATGAAGACCTCAGTCTGTTTCTCAGTCATGACAGGGAAAGCCTTATTTTTCTCTGCTGAGCATATACTTCACCTTGATGAAGAAGTCTTTTTTAACTCTACTGAAAATGCTCTCTCTCTCTCTCTCTCTCTCTCTCACACACACACACACACACACACACCACACACATACACACACACAAACACACACACTCGGAACTTGTTCCGATAACATTTTCTTCAAAGAATTTACCACAAAATTCCATTCTGCTTTCTCTGTGCAAGCATGCATACATGTGTGCATTCGTGCATGTCCACACACACATATACTTAAATGGTTTTTCTTTTATTTCTTCTTTACCTATAATATAAATGCTAGTATGGGTAGAATTTATGTCAGTTTTATTCACTGCTGTATCTCCTCCAGTACATAGTATGCCTTCAATAGATACTTATTTAATAAAGTTGTTTTTTAAAAAATCTGGATTCCTATGTCCTCTTAAAAAAATCTGAAAATCTGCCAACACTGGCCTGTTTTCACGTGGCAACAACTGTTAGGAGCTTATAAGTACCTGCACATGCAAATTAAAATGTACCCTTTGTTGCCCAGGATCCCCAATGTCTTTGTCCATTTGCATCACCTCCTGGGTCTCTGTTGATGTATGGATTGTTAGTTAGGCTGGCAGAGCCCTGAAATGGAGAGTGACAAGATGAAGTGAGGGCTTTCGATATGTCATTTGGGGGTTGTGAATAAGTTTCACTTAATGAGGACAAATACTGACATGCCAGTCAGTATCTGTTGTCCAAGTCTAGATGTGAATGCCTGAAAATCTGTGTGAAGACAACATGGCAGAATTAAGGACACAGCAGAAGAGTTTGAAAGAAGAATTAATAGCTCTTGAAAGTGAATTGAAAAATGGAAAAGAAAACAAAAAGAGTAATGACAAAATTTCTAGACTGATTGAGATTAGGGGTATGGTAACTCTGATGTCAAAAGAGAACTCTCCCTTGGACATAGGTATGAAAATCATACATATGAAAAAAATATACAATGATCTCAGGGAAAAGAGGTTGAGTTTGGAGACACAGATCTAAAGGTATTTGGTGACAAAATAGAACTCTGAGATCAAAGCTAGAGATTAGGCTATAGTTTTGCATACTGCTTATATACTTCTTGTGAAAAGTAGCTTTATGATGAAGATCATTCTAAGAATAGGATTTATGGAAAATGGATAAAATTGGAGGGGGAAGAAAGGATTCTAAATTATAGTGAAAGCAGCTGGAATGAGATTTAAAGGCAAAAGTCCTCTCCTCCTCCACTATGAATACATGCACCTTCACAAACACAAATGGTAAATGATTTAGTGTGTAAAGTTGGCTGCTCCCCCACGTGTGTGCCTTTCACCTTTCCCCATGCTGCCAGTAAGATGCTCCACTCTACGGAAGACTTATGTTATAAATAACACCATTAATATTTATAGACATTCCCTCCTTTTCCTTTTCTGACTTTATATATTCAAATCATATATACTCCATGGATATTACTAAGTGATGGGAAATATTTCAATCAACTGATATTTAGAATTAAAAAAAATACTCCAGTTATTTTTAATTTAGGCATCATGCAAAAGTCTTCTTCAACAAAGACAAGGTACTGTGCACAACACCAATAGGGACTCTCTGCTTTCCCTAACCTTTCCTCTAAAACCTGAATATAAATAAAATGTTGTCATTCCAGAAAGCATGCACTTTAATTAAAAGTGGAAGATAAATTCAATAAGAGTTTTTCGAGCTCTTTAAAGTGAGTTCAGACTATAAGGGTCAAAATATTATTTTGTGTTATTTAGAGCCACTGCTTTGTAGGGATAAATGCTCCAGATTGGGGATACTCATTTCTTTGGATTGAAAGTATTAGAAGGTATTTTCCACCTTTAATGCTCTGAAATGGCTCCCCTTGAGTTGTTAAAATATAGCCTGTCATTTTGCCTGCCAAACAAACTCACAGAGGTCTGCTATTTATATTGGCAGATAAATGACAGCAGATGGAATCAAGCATGCGCCCTGTCTCATCAGTAAGACTGCAGGCTTAGAAAACGGATGTGCCCCTGAAGCATTATGCAGGTTGTTCATCTAGTATCAGTGTCACTGTCATGGTTGGCGAAAGGGAAATTGGCAAGTCACTGTATATAGTAGGCAAGATGCCACACTCGTGATTCTTACAGGCATAGTCTCCTCACTCACATCTTGTCTTTTTGCCGAAGGCAGGCTTCTGGGCCAAGATGTTTTGCCAGTCTGAATTTTTTTTTTTTAACCAGTGTATAGAAAGATAATTAATGTTACCGTAAAGGTATGCATTGCCATTAATATTAATTCCTTTAGTGGATATAGTAGGAAATGAACACAACAGTGAATTAACAACTTATTAAACATAAACTACATTTAGTACACTATACAGTCACACTTTTTAAATTACCATTAGTGGAAATAATAAAAGAAAACACTTTTATATTGTGTAGCAAACACAGGGCACTGTTCCAAGGCTTTAATGTTTTATTAAGTTATTAAATTCTTACAACAATCTTAGGATCTTAGCATTACCAATCTCATTTTAGATACAAGAGAAAACTATAATAACAGCTACTGCTCATAGCAATAAGATAGTAATAGCTGATGTATAAGTAATTAATATGTGATAAGTGCTATATATGTGTTTATTACATAAATGTGTGCATGTGTGCATATATACACACATATCAGGTATATACATTAACTCCTTTAATTCTCACAGTGTCCCTTTGAATCAGGATTTTCATTCTCATATGGAAATGAGGTAGCTAGTAATAGTAATAATTGATAATATTAATTATAGCAACAGCAGCTAACTTGGGAGTTTAAGCTGTACAGCAATTGCAGACATTATCTCATTTAGTCTTCACAGATGTTAATATCACTATCATGGTTTTAGAGATGATGGAACCCTAAGAATTCAAGAACAAATAATAAATAAGAGCTTGAGTTTTTAACACAGATATTGAGTCTAAAGCCTAGTGCATTCACCAATGTGCTAGACCACAGGCAACACATTCTGGAAACACAGGTGCAAGACAGGTTGTGACCACAAGGAATTAATACAGAGTGAAGTATGCTTTACAATAGATTGCATCAGCTGGAAAATGACATTTAACATCTGTTTTCTGAGGGCCCACTATGTGTGAAGCTGTGTATTAAATTGTGGGAGAAATTCAAAGACAGAGAGAATACCCAGGTTTCTTGAGTGTACTACGAATTGTGATCTGACAGGGGACATCACTCCCATGAATAACACACTGCAGTGAACCAGGCAGACAGAGTGGGGAGGAGTTGAGGGACAGATGGACTCTTCACAGGAATACTAAGCTTATGGTGTGGAACTTGGGTATTTCATTGAAATATACTGGGTTTTCACTGGACTGTTTGTCTCTCTCTACTGAACTCTACTTACGTGTTTCTCTGCAGATGCTTCTCTTGAACACATTGGTTTTCTAAATTACCACAAAAGGAAGAGGTAATGGCCTGAGAACATGGGCTGCTGCTGCTCGGTGGGAGAACTGTGCTCCTCTTGAGGGAAACTTGTGAGCATTGTGAGATTCAGTCAGCTGTATTCTCTGATACCTGTCTTTCAGGAAGCATGGCAGTCCGATAAGTAGGTTTACTCAAACCTTGGAAAGTCCTTCTCTTTTGGACAAAACACAGGGTTTTCCTGCCAAATTAAGAAATCCTCACAGGCTCTGTCTGACAGCCACCTGAAGGTCGAAGAGAGTTTTTCTGGATACTTTTGAGACAAAGAGAATTCTAAACCTGCAAGGAAAAGCCTAGGCTACAGTAATTCTGAGAGACAAGGCCTGACAACAAAGACAGATGTACTGTGCAAGCTTCACACAGAAAACCCACATCGGCACACTACTGCTGTAGTCAAGTAGAGCCAACAATGTCATGGAAATCACATGTCCCTTCCTAAGAAAGACAATAACCTGAGTAAAACGTGAAGGCAGCAATTCATTAACGTGATCTCGTAGCTTCTCTTTATCTTGATTATATAAGCACCCTGCTTACTAGTGAAAAGATGGGAGGTGGAGAAAGCTGGTTAGAAATCACCTTTAAAGTGAGAGCTCAAGAAAGGTCATCTGTTACCTGAACCATATACTGCCTTCAACACGCATCACCAGCGCTGAGTGAGCTGGTGGGCTTGGACAGGCATCCTCTGCCCCCTGCAGTAGCCAGCCCCACTCTGCCAACAAAGGACATCACTGTCCCTGCACTATACCTAGTGGCAATGTTAAACCTATCCATTGTATAAGGGGAAGTGGAATATCCCACTCAAATACTGAGTAATCCCAGTCCAAGTCGGTTCACTCTGATCATGCTAATAAACAGAGGATGATCATCATA
This sequence comes from Marmota monax, assembly GCF_021218885.2. Classification (NCBI taxonomy): domain Eukaryota; kingdom Metazoa; phylum Chordata; class Mammalia; order Rodentia; family Sciuridae; genus Marmota; species Marmota monax. The sequence goes on from NW_026693245.1 coordinate 12,376,460, forward strand.
CTTGGAATTCAGTCCTTTTGACTCTTTTTAAATTTATAAAAAGAATTATTAACTGTATTTTCTCCCTAAATGTACTACACAAGGTTTAGAACAAAATACAGGAATCTTTTGTGCTGTCCCTATTGCCATGAAACTCTCAAACTTGACTGCTTTTTACTCCAAGCTTCTCACTCACTTCCCATGATAGACTATGAGGGGTTCAGACCCTTTCACCACTGGGCTCCTCCACTCCTCCCTTCCTATGTTCCCAGTGTAGTTACATAATAATTAACTATTATTGGTTAAATAAACATTCATTATTCCTGCAAAGTAATGTTTACTGATAGACTAAATAGTGTGCCGTGATGATGTTTCATTTCATTGAACAATAGTTTTTTTCTTTCTGGAGTTATAACTTGCCTCTTTTTATTTGAATAAATTTGTGGCATTATCATTAATTCTTCCAGAACTCTCCAAAATATTCTTTATTAATTAGAGTTTATAGTTACATACACTATTTGGGTTCTTTAGAGCTTATAGTTATATACAGTATTTGTGTTCATCCCAATAAACTCATACATCTATGAAATTCGATTTTGGTTCATAATCTCTTTGGTTTTCCTACCATCCTCGCTCCCACCCCCAGTCTTCTTCTTCTACTTTTCTAGACTTCCTTTCATTCATCTATTTACTTTTATTTGTTGGTTCTTTTTACTTATACTTACAGGTGAAATTCCCTGTGGTATAGTTACATATGCACATAACATGATTTTTAAGGAATTCATTCTACATTGCCTCCCCTAATTCATCCCTCCACTCTGAGTCTCAATCTCCTTCTACCTTACTGATCTTCCTTTTATCTTTATGTTATCCTATCCCTTAACCCTCCCTCCCCCTTTCCTTTTACTCTATCTTCTGTATATGAGAGGAAACAAGCAACTTTTGAGTTTCTGAGTTTGGCTTAATTCACCTGGCATGATATTCTCCACTTCCATCCATTTACCAGAAATATCATAATTTCATTCCTTTTTAAGGCTGAGTAGAACTCTATTATGTGTGTGTGTGTGTGTGTGTGTGTGTGTGTGTTTCTTAATCTATTCATCTATTGATGGGCACCTGGGCTTATTCCATAATTTAGCTATTGTAAATTGTGCTGCTATAAACACTGAGGTGGCTATATCACTATAACATGGTGATTTTAATTCTTTTGGATAAATTCCAAGATGTGAAATAGCTGGGTTATATGGAGGTCTATACTGCTTTCCAGAGTGGTTGTGCTAATCTGTAGTCCTACCAACAATAAACAAGTGTAGCTTTTCCTTACAACCTCACCAGAATTAATTATTGTTTGTATACTTGATCACTGCCATTCTGACTGGAGTAAAATGAAATCTTAGTGTAGTTTTTGATTTGCATTTCCCTGATTGCTAGAGATGTCTGCAACATGATTTAAAAAGTCTTTTGCAAAATATTTTTGCTTGGTTCAAGTACATAAATTACTTTATCAGTTCCCTTACCTTTGATTGATGGTCTATCTGGGTTTAGAATTCCAAGTTACAAATCCTTTTTACTCAGAATGTAATGCTCACTTGTCTTCTAAGTGTCCAAGTGCTTTCAAGAGGGAAATCAATACCACAAGAACCCTAATCAGAAATATAATATATACATATTTTTCTTCCTTTCTATAAGCTTTTAAAACTTTACTCATATTACTATGCAGTGTTCTGAAATGTCAAGTTATGTCATTAGTGTACCTCTGTTTTCTTTTGTTGTGCTCAGTACCAATGGGTCATTTTAATGTAGAAAATTAAGTATTCCTTCAACTTGAGGAGATTTTTGTGTCATTCAGTTCACTGATGAGTTCATCCACTCCTCCTACTTTTATTTTTCTTTTGTTCTTTTCCCAAACTTCTAGCAATCAGACATAGCCTCAGGATGGTTTTTCTACATTTCTTGACTTCTGCCCTCTTCTCCTTATCTCTTAGTTATTTTACTTGCTAATAGATTTCTGAAACTTATCCTTTAGAGAGCCCATTGATTTTTTACTTTATCTTTGTCTAAAATTCCAATAACTTTTTATTCTTACTTTTTAGTTTTGTATAGTATCCTTTTGTTTCATTTATGCAATAACTTCTCATTTCCCTGAGATTAATTTGTTTTGAAACTTCTATTTATTTCTCACATTATTTTTATTTCTAATCATCATCATCATCATCATTATCATCTTCATATTTAGTTTTAGACTTTATGTTGAATAGCTTTCTCAAAGGAGTGGAGAGACCTTCCTGCTCATTCACATGCCAGAGGAAGGTGCTGGCATGAGGACTGGGATTGCTGCATGGATTCTCCGGTCATGTTGAGTCTTGGGATTGACTGTAGGGTGGCTGAGGGAAGAAAAAAGCTTGCCTTTTCCACTGGGTAACCGTCTAATTCCAGTATTATATGTGTCTTCCCTTCAGTGGTGGTTCTGTGTTCTACAGAAGGATTCTTCTATTGCCTAGGCATCATAAACCTGACTGGGTCCTTGTCTCCAAGTGCTACCAGAAAAGCCAGAATGCCACATTCAGTTGATAGACTTTTGTTTAACCTCACAACTTGCATTCTGTATGGTATCTACAGGTCAAAACACCTATTCATTCATTTTTTTTCACAGACTAAATTTCCATTTATCTCATGAGGGTGGAGTGGCGTCAGTCTTTTAGCTAGGCAGGGTGACATGAACCTATGGACTATCTACTTCAAATGCAGATTATTCCATCTATTTCCCCCAAAAGTTCCTCAGTTCCCAAGTCCAGAGTTCCACAAAAGGAATAGCTTGGTTCTCTGGAGGCCCTCCTCTGTGGTTCATTTTGGAACCAGTATTCTCAACTTTGTTAATTTTTTTTCCTCTCTTTTCCACTCTACTTTCTAAAATAACACTCCCATATCTCCAGTGTTCTTATACTCCTTTGTTTGTAGGAGTTTACAGTCTTCTAAACTTTATCATCATTGTAAAAGAGGGCTTTCAAAGATAGCAAGTAAAAAAGGTTCTATTAAATTCCTTATGTAGCCATAACAAAATACCATAGATTGAATGGCTTAAACAAAAGAAATTTATTTTCTCAGTGTTCTGGACATTGCAAGTCCAAAGTCAAGGTGTCAGCAGGTTTGGTTTCTTTGAGACCTCTCTGCTTAGCTTTCAGATATCTGCCTTCTCTTCTTGCTGTGTGTTCACATGGTTATTTCTTTGTGTATGGAAGTGTCAAGAGTGTATGTCCGAATTCTCTTGGCTTATAAGGATATCAGTCAGATTGGATTAGGGCCTACCCTAAAGACTTTTCCTTGATTTAATAATACTTTTAAAAATCTTATTTCCAAATACAATTACTAGAGGTTAGGGCTTCAACATACAAATTTGGGTTGGGGGATGTAACTCATCCCATAACAAAAGTCATGTTGAAAACATTATTTTTTTAAATTCTTAACCATGTGTTGAATATATTGAAAATATTCTCTACCGTTTTACTTAAAGACACTGAGCTCATTTATTCATAACAACAGTGTTCTCCATGGAATAAACCACTTTTCACTAATTCCCTCTCTCCCTAATTGAATAGCAATTATTGAGCACCTATTTTTGCAAGATTCTTGGCTTAGCCACACAGGGATTCAAAGGTAAGTCAGACCCAATCTCTGTCTACAAAGGGTTTCACTGAGATGGATAAAGGCAGGAAGTTTTATTTTAAAAAAATAAATAAAAATACTTGTTAGCTCCTTAATGATGACTCCTGGAAAAAAAATTTAAAATGTCTCCAAGTATATAATATCATAGCTCATCTTTTACATTAAATGCAATGTTTTCACTTGCATTTGAATCCCTTTTGTATTCAACAACCAGGCATTTATGAAGGTTGCCTCATATTCCTTTTGCTTGATACTGTTTCAATTTAGAGAATATAACAGCTCAACCTTCAACTGAAAAAGGACAAAAGTGAAGAATTTAGAGAATTTCTGGCATTTAGTGGCATTTAGAGGATTTCTTTTTGCTACACTTATACACCCAAATTTACCCTCCTGTTAGGGCAAGTTGGGAGCATTGGGCTGGGGAAAGATCTGTTCACTGGGAGGAATATCAACATTGGCAATGCTCCAAGAGAGCACATGACAAAGTTCCAATGGATCTGGCCCGTGGTTTTTTTCACTTGGCAAACACAGAACTAAAGCACATTGCTATATCTTTTGCATGAAGTATTGATCCATGGAAAAACATTAATGATTAACCTAAACTTATGCAATACAATGAGAGTTTGTTCTTTGTACCAGCAATTTTTGACTTGGCCAACTACACAAATCACATTTACATTTTGGCATGGCTAGAACTATATTATAGTCTGGACAAGAAATCTGGTCAAATTTAAACATGTCTGCTTTATACTAGAGAGTATGTGGCAGAAAAGTATCTACATTTTAGGAATTTGCAGTAAGAACATTGTTGTTTGCAGCAAAACTTGTTATATATTAGGTAAGTTTATTAATTGGTTTTTGCCAATAGGCTGTTCTTCAGACAAAAAGAGTTCAAATGTAATTTGTTTCTCCTTATACCAATGCTGAGTGGCCTAACATACCAAATGCCAAATGCCATGGTTGTCTTGTTGGAGATATTCCTTATTTGCTTCCCATGCTCTGAAGTTTCCTATTACAATCATCACCCCTCTCTCCTACAATCCCTGAGCCTGTATGTAAATAAATAGAGACAGGTGGTCAGCATACATTTCAATCTAGGTGTAGAAACTCACAGATGTGATATGTGACCAAGAATAAAATCATAAACAGTTTGGGAAAGATGTGTAAACATTATTTGGCATTCCTGCTTCTATCACCTTGAGATCTGAATTGATTTGAGAGGGGAGTAAACCCTTCAAGTCTCAGTTCTTCATGAATAAAATGGGCATACTATTAGGTTCCTCACAGAAGAGTGCTTTCTTTTGAGGACTGAATTAGTCAAGGTACAAGAAAGTACATTTCTCTTTTGATATCTACAGATAGACACATGTATATATCTGTACATGTGTGCTCATGAATCAACTAAATGTGAGTAGTAAATTATACCTAGACTCATAGTCTAGCTTGGAAATCAAACATATATCATGTAATGATCCAAGAGACAATAAAAATCTTAAAGTGGAAGATATTTCCAAAGCTAATGATTACTTGGTGAGCCCACACCTGTAATCCCAGCTACTCAGTAAGTTGAAGTAGAAGGATCACAAGTTCAAGGCCAGTCTGGGAAAATTCTTTCTCAAAATTAAAAATGAAAAAGGCTGAGGCTATAGCTTCATGTTAGAGTGCCCTCAAGTTCAATAATCAGTACAGAAACAAACAAACAAAACAAAAACCCCAAAATGAAAAGCTACATGATTAAATGCCCTATATCTATATTCTACCAAAAATAACTGAACCCTCACTGAACACCAGTGCATATATTACTCTTTTTGGGGCATCAGGGGAGTACCTGGGATTGAACTCAGGGGCACTTGACCACTGAGCCACATCCCCAGCCCTATTTTGTATTTTATTTGGAGACAGGGTCTCATCACCTCACTTTTTCTGATGCTGGCTTTGAAGTCATGATCCTGCTTCTTCAGTCTCCTGATTACAGGCATATGCTACTGTGCCTGGCTACGTTACTCTTAATATGCATAATATCCCTGCAACTTTAGGTTTTGTGATTTAATTACATATTGAGGAACATGAAACTTACAGAGCCCAGGCAATTTGGCTAGGAAAACAATGAATCAAACAGATCCACTTGGGCTCCAATCCTGTCTTCCTTCCGTCAGCCATGCATGCAATCCTGTCCCTGCAACATGGTGAATTATATTGTGCTTCATCAAGGCAGAGGCATGAACTGAACTTTGAAGAAAAGATAGAATTTGAGCAGCATGAAAAGAAATCATGAATGCTTTGGGAAAAGAAATGATGTGAGCAAAGGTATGAAGATGGAAACACAAAATGTGTATCTGTGAGATAGTCGTAAACCAGTTTGTCTAGACAGGCGATCTGTATGAACAGAAAGCAGGAGAGAGAGCTGGAAAAGTCTACTGTAAACCATGAATTCCAAAGAAGTGCCCCTTGCCAACTTATATAGAGTATGAAGATTAAGGAAACCCATGCTGTATTATAGACATATGGAAACATAGAACAAACAAACCAAGGAGACCTTAGACAAAAGATAACAACAAATTAACTGTCTTTGTGGTTTGTTCATCCCAGTAGATGGGCCAGTCCCTTGAGGTCATGGAAGGAGTCTGTGTGGAGGGTCTTGGAAGCACAGGGAAGAGCACAGTCATGTGGACCTGGCATAGACACTATCAAAAAAGGATTACAGAGGAGAAAGATCTCTTCTGGAAGTAATGGGCGATGAATAAATGGTTTAAACAGTGAAGCTATTTTTGAAAGATGAATTCAACAGCTGTGCAGAGTAGGTCAATGTGGGTCATGATTAAAGTATGAAGACTGAGGCTAATTAAATAGATGATTGCAGCTGTCCAGGCAGGATAAGGGGGTGGTGGCCATGAAAACGAAGAGGCAGGAAAGCATGAGATGTTTCAGTGAAACTCTCCCAAGGCTAGATGGCAGATGAGGGCAGTGAGGGAGAGGAGGATTTGGGGATGCATGTAAGGTTCTGAGTTTAGGTAAATGAAAATTTAGCATTGTGATGTGATACAAATAAAAACAATAATAATGAAGGCTAATATTGGTTGAAAGCTCATTATGCACCAGACACTGTCCTAAGTGTTTTATAAGTACTACTGATATTATTTCATTTAATATTTTTTTTTATTATTTCTTACATACATGACAATAGTGGAGTGCATTACATTCATAATTATCCATTCACAGTACTATTTTTTGTAACTCTGTATATAAAGTATGTTCAAGCCAAATTATGCTTTTATATATGAGCTCTCTTTTTTTGCATTACAATTCTTAATACACATTTATACCAGAATTTATCATATCTCTGTTTATATATAAGGTATATTGACACTGAATTCACATCTTCATACATGAATTTTATATAATGATGACCGACTCCTTCCACTATCCTTGCTATTCCCCTTCTCCCTCCCTTTCTCTCCCATCCCTATCCCCTATCTAGTAACATTATAATGTAAGGACTAGCTTACATTATAAAATGGCTATCTTCATTTTATAGATGAAAAGACTGAGGTATGGTAAAAGAAAACAACTTGCCCAAGGTAGCACAATAAGTAAGTGACAGACTCTGAGTTCAAAGGCTCTGGTGGACTTGGAAGGGCATCAATATGACTGAAGAACTGAATTCTTTAGTTTTGTTTACATTTTATTAATTAAAACTAAAATTTAAAGAAAACACATAGTTGATTTGATATTTAGAAAACTGATAAGTATGTTTGGAACAACTTGGGTAAATGAGCCTGTATTTCTAATTGTGAATTTTATGAAATTTAAATACAATCAAATGATAAAGGAAAAATTTGCAGCCAAATTGATATGTAGTATATATCAAATACAATACAGGATATTGAAGGTTTGATATGATAAAAATATTATACATTTCATTAATGATTGTGTGTATTATAAGTTGAACTGATAATATTTTGAAATAGTGAGTTAAACAACATTATGCTTACTAAATTAATTTTACTGATTTCTCTTTACTTTTCAAATACAGCACCAGAGAGTTGAAAAATATAAATGGGGCTCACACAATATTTCTATTGGCCATGATTTTACCAAACACTGAGAAATAAACAAATGAGAGGTCTACTTTACGACAAGATGAATGGCAAAGTTAACAGGACAGTTATTCTTTTTCCCATTCTGGATCTCTATGGTTAATGAATTTGTTTAAGTCTCAAAGGAGAATCATTTCACTCTCAGTTGATTTGTGACTTTGGACCCCCAGCTTTGTTTTCATGTCAATCTTTATAGAGAGCCAATTTTATCAGAGAATTCCAAAGGAGAGCCTACCAAGAATTTCTTCAAGTTTTCCTGAGAAAATACTAACTAGAAATATAGGAGCTATTCAAGATCAAAGTATAATCTTCTATGTCTTTTTATTTTTTAATGGAAGACACTAATCTGATCTTGAAACCTAAACAGTGTTTGAGAGCTTTTGACAATAAATCAATGTTTGCTCTCCTAAGATTAATATGTATGACACCTTAAAAGTATAATATTTTAATTAAATGGAAAAAAGAATGGTAGCTAAGCACTTGTGAATCATTAAGTATTGCAAAAATTGAGGAAGTGTCATTGATAAGGAAAAGAAATCTAGAATTCTACCAAAGCACTATTCCTTTATAAAAATTTTCTGTTAAAAATCTTAAGCAATATGTTCTCTGAAGATTTTCATTTACTAATTATATATTGTGTATAATGTCCCCAACGTATATAGAACATGCAAAAGTGTCATAATTTCTAAATAATAGCAATGAGGTCCTCACATCTGTAAGACAAATGAAAAGTAACTTCCCTGGCTGAGAGTACTAGAGAAAAGATAAACAAATGCATTAGAGAGTACACTAAATGCATTTGAAAGTGTCTCAATAAAATAGCCAAGCCTCTGAGAAAATAATGTGTCTGACTACGAATAAAATTGGTTTTAAGACCACTACAAGACAATAATAACACACAAATACCCACATACAGCTAAACAAGACATCATTGTGCTTATTGAACTTCCAGTAAGAAATGCTTACTTGTAAAGAAAAGGCCATTTTACCTCCATTTTTTAAACAAGCCACATAATAGAAAATGATAGAAGTCTTGATCTCATGGCTAATTTTCATTGTGTGGTCATGAACATCTTTCCAGTGGCTGAGTAATAACACTCTCTTTGTTTTTGTTTCTTCTCTCTTCTCCTCTATAATTCCAAAATTATACAGTTCTATCATTTTCAAAAAATCTATAACCATTATGTCAATTTTGGTTAATTTCTGGCAATTGTACCAGTTAAACTGTTACATATTTTGCTGAGAATGTAATAATGGATCAGATCATTATTGGATCATCTGTGTCTTATTAATATCTATTTTATAAGCATTTGTTAATTAATCTCAGAATTTAATACCAGAACTAATGATGGCTTATTATTTTTATTAAAAATTAACAGGTTAAAATTGAATGCCATTTTACAAACCACTAGGAATCTATGTATCTTATAATTTACTCAAGGTCTAAGTGACCTCAGTAATAAAATATTTATTAATAAAGGCTGATATGTTTTGGACTTTTTTGTAAATTATTTATCTTTATTCAAGTTGCACTGAAAGGTCTGTACAATATAGCACACGGTGAAAGTAATGTTCTGATTGGAGACAAACAAATAGATAAAAAAGGAATTAACTGTGACTTTGAAAAACACTAAGCTTTGCCTTAAATATAAATCCAGCCACAAATGTATATGTTTCTCGTGAATCTTGGTATTCACATCTCCAACTCCAAGCTCTTTTTATTCTTTCTTCGATATTTGTCTGCTCATCTCTATTTATCCTGCCAAGTTCTCAAAAATCAGTTTAATCCATGAAAAAAGTGAATCCACGTTCACTCTCAAACATGTTTCTCTTCTTGATCCCTATTTCTGTTAACAGTACAACTATTCTATCAGAAATTCTAGACTCATCATGGCCCCCAGGTTATCATCAGAGGGCTAGAGTTTTCTTTTCTTTCTTATACACATCAAGTCTTGCCAATCCTTCCTCCACAGGTCTCCAGAAAATACTCCTTCTTACCCATTTTCTTATTATCATGCACCATGCAATCTTACGCACTAAGTACATGTTGACTCTCCAACAAAACTTTACTTTTCCACATAAATTTTTATATAGTCATAGCATAAACTGCAAAACGTACAAAAAGATAATGACTGTTACTGTAACCCATTATCTTGTGTTCATTACTACTTTTTTAACCTTTTATAGTAACAATTGCTATAATTCTTCCTACCATGTTTCTTATTCCAGTCTTTTACTGTTCCAAGTTATGTCTTCATTGATACCACTTTATTCTTACATTTTAAAGCATTATTTTAAAAAATATTTATTTATTTATTTATTTATTTTTATGTGGTGCTGAGGATTTAACCCAGTGCCTCACACGCTAGGCCAGTGCTCTATCACCAAGTCACAAACCCCAGCCCCCACTTTAGTCTTTCTTAAACAAAGTTGTGATCATATAACTTCCCTGTTAAAAAACTGATAGTTCTCCTTGTTCTAAAAAAACATTCCTTAGCTTCAATTTCATGACCCTAAAAATAGAGTCTCACTGTCACTTTTCAGTTTTGTTTACTAAGATGGCTTCTCAAATTCATTAGGTTTTCACCGTACAATATTGTTTCCCTATAAAGTTTCATTGATTTTCCTACATTCTTTGCTTTTTGAGACTTCTCTCCCATTCTGAAATGCCCTTCATCCTCAACTCCACATAACTAAAAGTAAACCTCAAGATAAAATGCAATATTGTTCATGAAGCATTCTGTGATACCCCTAAGTCCCCAGTTAGAAGTGAACTCAGAAGAGCTGCCAAAACACTTTATTTCTGCTTTCTTTATAGTATTTAATAAAATACACGGCTCAAAATTCAGAGACAGACAATTGGAACTTGTTTCACAATTGTAGAGCTTATTCAACCATGTACTAGAGAAAAACTCTTGAGCCCCTGGGTCTCAGTTTTCTTGCCAGTTGAGATGATGCTCAAAGTAGACAATATGTGAAATCCTACTTTGTAAACTACAAAGTGCTAAGTAATGCAGACTTATTCTCTGCCAGCTCCCCACTTTTTGGCACTAGCCATCAAAAGAATGTCTCATCCTCTTTCACAACCTAATTTGTTAAATGGTCTTGAATAGCCCAATTGATGGCAGAATTTGGCCCTGTGTGCACCCCTGGGAGGGTAACTAAAATCCTTATATGATTATAATTAATTTTTGTTTGAATCTTTATGTGAGAAGTTAGACTGTGATCTTTTTGAAACATGGGAATTTGTCATTCTCAGTTTTGCATTCCTATCATAGAGCTCTGAACTCAGTTTCTGCTAAATAAGTGTTTGCTGAACCAGTGAACATGTGAGCAAGTGAGTTAATGAATGAATGAATTTGCTAATACCTGGATCTTGTGCACCAGTTATTTATACTTAGTATCTGTTATCTCTCCTTAGACTAGAAGCTCCACTTATATTCTCATAGTTCCATGTGCATGATAAGAAATAAATTCTTTCAAAAAGTTGAATAGAAAAGGGTAGCTATGAGGCTGGGGTTGTGGGTCAGTGGTGGAGCACTTGCTTACCATGTCTGAGGCACTGGGTTCAATCCTCAGCACCACATATAAATAAATAAAATATAAAGGTACATCAACAACTAAAAATACTTTTAAAAGGCAGCTATGCTGGGTAACACAATAGGGCGCACCTGCATATAGGTCTTTCTTGAAAAGACAGTGTTTTACTGGAGCATACATAATCTTAATATCTGTTTATCTCTGCAAATTAGGCAAATTATTTACTGTCAACATTGGAGTATCTCCTTAAATTTAATTTTTTAAATGTTCATTTGTTTTCTTTTTAACTTTTTCTTTTTTGTGTTTTCATCATTTTCCCAAATTTTATTGATGCATTACAATTATACATAATGGGGGAATTTGTTGTCACATATTAGTACTTGCACACAATATAACAATATGATTTGGTCGATTATAATTCTCCAGTATTTCCTCTTTCCCTTTTCTTCTCCCTTCTCCTGGTCTTTTTCTTCTACTCTCTCTATCCCCTTCAATTTTCAGGAGATTCCACACCTTTTTTTTCCCTTTTTCTCTTGACTTTCCTATGTTTGGCTTATTTCACTTAACATTTTCAAGTTCCATCCATATTCCTGAGATGACATAATTCCATTCTTCTTCATGGCTGAATAAAACTCCATTGTGTATATATACACAACATATTTTCTCTATCTATTCATCTCTTGACAGAGACCTAGACTGGTTTTCATAGTTTAACTATTGTGAATTGTGCTGCTATAAACATGGGTATACATGTATTGCTATAATATGCTGAATTTAATTTTTTAGGAAAATACCAAGGAGTGATACAGCTGGGTCATTTAGTGGTTCCATTCCTAGTCTTCTGAGGAACCTCCACACTGATTTCCATAGTAGTTCTACTAATTTGCAATTCTACCAACAGTGTAAAAATATTCCTTTTTCTCTACATCCTCTCTATCTTTTATTATAGTTTGTATTCTTAATGACTGCCATTCTTCTGGGAGTAAGACAAAAATCTCACGGTAGTTTTGATGTGCATTTTCTTAACTGCAAGGTATGTTGCTGTATGATGAACATATTTGTTGATCATTTGTAGTTCTTCTTTTGAGAAATGTCTGCTTAGTTCATCAAATTGAATTTAAAATATATATATATATATATATGTATGTATATATATATATATATATATATATTTGTTTTTATGGTACAGTAACAAACTTCAGTGGAGTCATTACTTTGGCTAAGTTCTAACATAAGCCTTTATGGCACAAATACAGAATAGTCTATATTACCATGGAGACTCCCTTAAATCACTCAAATTTTGAGCAAGCTGTTCAAATTATGACAGGTTCAATGAAAATGGAGTCAGGAAGAGAACAGAATATTGATACCTCCTACCTCACACTTATCGATTAATACAGTTCATTGCATGTTGTGGAAGGTGGAGCAAATACAGTTGTTCTATTTAAATGACTTCTTCCTCCTGCCTCATTTTGCTTAGTGCATATACCCAAATTTGCATAATACCTAACTTGGATGGTATAACTCTATAGAATTGTTCTTTTACAGTGTCAGTCAAGTCCTCTCCTCCTAGTACATATAAAATCTCTCTATAACTAGGAAAGATTAATAATCCTGCATAAACCTTATTCTCTCTCAAGTAAGTTAACCCTAATCTTCCTCATAGTAATTTATGTCCTTATCTGTCATGAAGAGTCTCTTGTGCTATAGTCAAAATGGCAATTTAGCTTTAAAGGTTGCTAGAAATGTGAAGGTTAGCTTTCATCTCCCTGATCTGTTTTGGAGTGACTTTGAAAATATTCAGAATTCAGAGTCAATGACAATCACAGGGTAGGGATGATCTGCTTCCACGGGACTCATAATACTAGTTTCCTGGCATCTCTTAGCCATAGGATTCAAATGAGTTTTCCCCCAGAAGGAAAAAGATTTTGTTGACAAAATGAAATATCAGGCAGAGAAAAATTTCAAGTCAAAGTGGTTAAGGATTCCCTTGTTAGCAGAGTATAAATCCTATCACAAGCATCAAAAAGGGAGAATTGGTGTTATAGCCACTGGATCTCTAAAGACACACATACACATGAAAAAGAACAAAGAAGGGAAAAAAATAGAAACTCTAAGGGAACAGAAGCTGCTGGTATTCACAATGTTCTTATTATGTACATAATGGATTACCATGGTAACACCAGTATCACATAACTTGTTTTACATGGGGCACCAGCATACATTGTTCAGAAATATCAGCACAAACAAGAGTACATGTTCTCAGTCATAGTTTTAGGGGGAAAAGATGGAAATGACTAATTTAGGAAAAGTATATACCTGTCATAAGTGTTAGTGGAATTACTTATGATTATTTATGAGACTTTTTGTGTGCACATGTATTTCTAACTTCTGCCTAGATGTGCCTAAATGCCACATTCTTCTAGTAATCTATGCTTATGACCCATAGATTATGACTAATTGCAGGAGAGGTATTTTTGAGCTGACTTACTCTGAATTCTTATAGAATCATAATCTTAGATTTCAAGAAACATTAAACTTGTGAGTGTTTTCATCATGAAAATTAAGTAAATTATTTTTTTTCTCAGCAATTGCTCAGAAAAAAAGTCAGAAAGGTAGAATTTTGTTTTTGATATTTGGGGTCAATCAGAAAACTTTGAAACTGAGTACCCAACATAAAAACAATTTTGGTGTAATTTGCATGCACTGCAAAAATTTGAATATTGCTAAAGCAATAAAAACCAACCAAAAGATAAACACAAAGCTGTTTTGGGTTAATTATACAGAAAACAGCAGTTGGATATCACTTAAGAGGTTCTGACAGCAGTTCACGTGAGTGAGCATAGTCATAAAGACAGAGTAGAGGGAATGATACTAGAAGTCAATACGTAAAAGACTACGTGATGAGAGACGAAGGCAGGTGACAAAGGTGATTCTCATGTTTCTAATTTGGATAACTGGATAGTAACCAATCAGACCAAGGAACAAAAGAAAAAGAGCAGATCTATCTATCTATCTATCTATCTATCTATCTATCTATCTATACCAGGGATTGAACTCAGAAGCACTCAACCACTGAGCCACATCCCCAGTCCTATTATCTTATTTAAAGACTCACTAGGTTACTTAGAGACTCACTGTTGCTGAGGCTGGCTTTGAACTCAAGATCCTCTCGCCTCAGCCTTCCAAGCTGCTGGAATTACAAGCATGCACCACCATGCCTAGCAAAAGAACAGATTTTAAGAGCAAAATGATGAATTCAATTTGGGACCTCAAGGCCCATGAAAAAAATTTTAAGCAGGGAATAAAGATACAATCTCAAAGTAGAAGATTGGTTAGGGCTTGAGACCTATGTTTAGAAGTTGCTGGAATAAATTTAATATGTTTCTCCAAAAGCCTACAGCTACATTTACTGTTTCTGATTACTTTTTAAATCCCAGTTAGAAAAACAGATTCCCAAGAATTTGTTGAATGCCTATCATGTGCCAAGCAGGCCCTCTATGAAGCATTGGAAAAACTGTGATTAAATATACTGGCTGACACTCTGCTCTCAAGATCCCATGATTGAATGTGGGAGGAGATTCATCAGCCCACAAAATACATAAAAATGTGATTACAATTGTGAGAACTGTTCAGAGGCCCAATAAGAGTATAAATAGGTATCTAACATAGTCTGAGCATTTGGAAAATGTTTCCCTGGTGACAATAAGGCCCAAGGATGAGTAACAACATATGCCCCTGAGAACTACATGAATGAAGCCTGATCATCTTTTGAAAATCAAAACACATTCCATCTTGTCTGAGAAGCTCATTATATTTCCCTTGGATACTTGTAATGTCCTTTTCATCAAATTATTTTTCTTCAATGTCCTTCTCTGTCCTCACTATCTTCCATGTTGGAGCATCCTCCTTCTTAGGGCCATACAAAACAGCATCAAGTCCAAAGTCATGGCTGGTGGTTGACTGACTGCCCACCCATCTTTCTGCCTTTGTTTCTTTCATACATCAATCCATAACCTATTTGACAGCAAGATCCCATCCTGAGCCCAGAATGCTTTGCCAACATTTCCTATTTTACTTTCCACAATTTACAAAGGAAAGGAAAGGTGATAACGGAAATTTTCCTTTTGAAGTTGAAGTTTATCTAAGCGATAAGCCTGTTAAATCCAAGAGCAAAGCCATGAAAGGCTAAAGAAAAAAAAAATTTCAATGGAAAGTAAGTAACTGAATGCCTCTCATTGGATATAGAAATGGACTGGGACATGAAGGTCTCTGTGGTTGTGTAGTGTTTCCTGTTCGTTTCCTGTTCTTCTCTGGCAATAAACATTCGAAGCACTCTAAGGAGTCTCATTCCTTTCCTTTTAGCAAAGGAGGATGTTTAATTGGGTGATGGGTGGCTGAACTGAAGCAAAAGAACAAAATCTCTAGCTATTGGGAATGGATTAAAAATTTACTTTTTCACAACTTCAGATGGATAATAATACATATTTCTTTTTTTTCTTTTTCTTTTTTTTGGGGGGGGGGATACTGGAGATTTAACGAAAGATGTTTTACCACTGAGCTACATCTTCAGTTTTTTTTTTAGTTTTTATTTTGAGATAGGATCTCACTATGCTACTTAGGCCTTGCTAAGTTGCTGAGGCTGGTTTGAACTCACAATACTCCTGTCTCAGCCTTCTAAGCCTATGGGATTACAGGAGTCCATCTCCATGCCTGGCACATACTTCTTATTTCAATGTTTTAAAACCTTCAATTATTAAATAAGACACAAAAAATGTTTTTAAATTCCCCTGCCAAAATTAAAACTACACTGATTTCATCTCACTCTAGTCAGAATGACAATTATCAAGAATACAAGTAACAATAAATGCTGGTGAGAATTTTGGGGGAAAGCTATACTCATACATTACTGGTGGGACTGCAAAATGGAGCAACCATTCTAGAAATCTATATGGAGATGAACTCCTGTAATGGAGTCCATACACCATTTGACCCAGTTATCCTATTTCTTGGTTTATACCCAAAGGACCTAAAATCAGCTACTAAAATGATATAGCCACATCAATATTTATAGCATCTCGATTCAAAAGAGATAAACTATGGAACCAACCTAGGTGCCCTTCAACAGATGAATGGATAAAGAAAATGTGGTATATATACACACAAGTGAATATTACTTAGCCTTAAAGAAGAATGAAATTATGGCATTTTCTGGTAAATGGATGGAACTGGAGACTATTGTGCTAAGTGAAATAAGCCAATCCCCCAAACACCAAAAGCTAAATATTTTCTCTGATATGCAGATGCTAATCACCATAGTGTGGAGGGGGGAAGAATAGAGGTACATTGGATAAGACAAAGGGGAATGAAGGGAAGGGAAAGGAATGAAATTAGGAATGATAATAGAATGAATTGGACATTATTATCCTATGTGCAAATATAGGATTATATGACCAATGTAATTCCACATCATGTACAACCAGAAGAACGAGAAGTTAAACTCCATATATGTATAATATGTCACAGTACATTCTACTATCATTTAAAAAACATAAATTTAGAAACAAAAATTGTACTGCTAACGAATAAATTAGTAAATCTAATAATCCCTTGATGCTCCTCAAAATGAAGAATTAAAATTTTTAAAAAATTATTAAATGCTCCCCTCTCTATCTTCTATACTTTCTTTTTGCCCCTCTCCTCCATCCTTGTTATACTTCATACATTTTACCCTTTCAGTTCCTTTAACATTCACATTAGAGCTTCCTTTGCAGGACTTTTGGTAGAGCACATTGTTGCTCATCCTCAAACCTCAATTATTGCCAGGGAAACACTCTCCAAATGTTCGGACTATGTTAGGCACCTATTTCTATCCTCATTTGGGGCACTGGTCTCCTTTTGAGCAGTTCTCACAAATGTAACCACATATTCTTTTAAAGATTTTTTTTTCACAATATCTTCATTCTATTTGTTTTTTATTTTTTATGTGGTGTGAGGATCGAACCCAGGGACTCACAAGTGCTAGGCAAGTGTTCTACCACGGAGCTACAGCCTCAGCCCGCACTCACATATTTTTATAATGGTAAAGTTGCGCCCCATCAGGATTTTCCACTACTTGCTTCTATTGGTCTTTTCCATTCTAATTTTTTGCATGCCATTGTCAGGTTCTTCTTACAAAAATATTTGTTTCCATTATGCCACTCCTTATACTAAAACATATAGTATATATCAATGATAAGGGCAATTGACAGAGAAGTAGAAGGAGTAGATCATGGTCCTTTTAAATTTAGATTTTTTTTTTTTTTGTAGGCAAGGAAAAGGTGGTAGTGAAAGCATGGAATTGTCATGAGACAGTATAGAAAATGTATCTGTGGGTGACGGTTAGGAAGAAGATGACAGTAGCATAAAGAGGCCAGTTGGGAGGTTAGCAGTCTTTCATGCAGGAGAGGATGAGGGCAGCATGGGGATGGAAGGGCATAAGCAGGAAGAACGCATCTGCAGCCAGTTGGCTGTAGAGTGCTCAGACTGTGGGAGAGGATGATCACTTCAGAGTCTGTGACTTGGATTGCCAAGGACATGGGTAGGATTTTAATTCCAAATATATTGAGTTTGTGTCCTCCAGAGAACATTTGGCAATAGGCAATGAGACATACAACCCCAACATTGAGAGGAGAGTGGGATGTCTATTCCAGTTAGAATTGGTACTGCCATTAATCTTGATCCAGATGTAGGGAGGATTAAAAGGAATTGAGGGTAATTAGAAGTTTTATTTAAAGTGAAATGAAGAGTCTACCATCAAAGGAGGAATGTTCATCCCACCCCCCAACCCCCAAGATTTCCCCTTTATGAAATTTATTCTTTACTCTTAGGATGAGCTTGTTATGATGAAAATAACTGTGGCTCACACATTTGCATGAATGGACCCAAGAACACAGGCATGCGACAGGTGAGCCTCACATACCAGACCAATGGAACTGTCACGTAATACACATTATCTTCTGTGCATCTTTGCTCAATATTTTTAAATCTCCCTTTGAAGAGCGATCAAAGTTTAGCATCTAGCCTAGAATTAACAGAATGTATTAGATTGTTTATTCAGTTTTCCTTAATGAAATCTCAGTAGTACCTCTACTAAAAGAAGACAAGTTCTGAAAATGCAATAAAGCTGATAATTCAGACAAATCAGAAGAATTTACTGAATATTTTAGAATATTTTAAAAGTGTGGCAGTTGTCTATTTTTAACCAGGTTAAGAAAGCATTATTTAGTGGTTACTGAAGAAAGATAAAAGTATTTTCATGAATGCATAAACTGTGTCAATCATCAGGATATAAATAAGGTCTTCAAAGAGCTCTGAGATACTCCCCAGTCCAATTTGTTACATAACAAATTGTTTTCTCAATCTCAGCACTGTTGATATATTGGGTCAGATACTTCTTTGCTGAGGAAAGTTTCCTGTACACTATAGAATATTTAGCAGCATCCCTCTGTTCTCTGCTCTTGAGACCATTAGACAATTAATCCCACCCTAACTCATGACAATCAATAATGTCCCTAGAATTTCTAGACGTCCCCTGGGTTTCAGGGTATGGGGTAAAATCACCCCAGTTGAGAACCACTGGTTACATAGATAATTAAATTAATGACTTCACCGCTTTTTCCGTTTCCCCTAACAAAAGACTGAACAAAAGTAAATATTGGTCTTAGTCCTGTTTGCATGGTTATTATTAATCTAAATTAAAATGATTAGATTTGATGATTTATCATCTGCAATGTATACTTATTTTCCTTTGGTACAGGGAATGGGAACTACTATTCTGTATTCTGCACTGTCTGCTTGCTGAAGGTTCACAATCATTATTAAATCCATTTTCATTAATATGAGGACACCAATTATTTGGGAATCAGTCTTATTCCCATCTTGCTCCATGGTTATTACTAGTACATAATCTCTATGGACAGTTTGTTCTATGCTAAATGGCATCTTCTCTAAAATCTTAAAATCCTAACTCCAGGACCTCAGAATGTGACTATGTTGACCTAGGGACTTTAAAGAGATGATGAAGTTAAAATGAAACTGTTAGAATGGTCCCTAGTGCAATTTGTTTTGATGTTCTTATAAGAGAAGAAAATATGCAAGCACAAAGGGACAACAGAGGTGAGTGTGCAGAAGAGAAAGACCATGTGAGGATAATGTGACAGGATGATCATCCAAAAGCCAATGAGAGAGACCTCCAACAAACCAAACCCTGAGACAGCTTGCTTTTAGACTTCCAGTCTTTAAAACTATAAAAAAAATACATTGTTATTTTTAAGCCACCCAGTCTGTGGCATTGTGTTATGACAGCCCTATCAAATTAAATTGTCCTTTCAAATAAATAACTTGAGGATTGCAAGGAATCTAACTGCACAACTTAGGAATCTCTCCCCAAGGAGATATCTTAGTGGTTATATACTCAAATTCATTGTTGTTGTTCTTATTTTCTGGCTTTTTGTAACCTACTTTTCTGATGATAGGAGTGAAAGCCTACCCAAAAGATCAGAAAAATGGAGGCTGGAGAGTTTATACAAGAAGTATCATTTCTAGCAAAAGGGAATATGGAGGGTACATGGCCTCCTCAGTCAGCTGAAAGCACAGATAAGCCTCCAAGACATTGGGGGGAACCAAGTAGGGAGCCACAGTGCTAGGTGAGGTTGTGAAAAATCAAGTCCAGTAACACAATGCTTTTCCACCACTGGGGCCTACCAACTCCTGTTTCACCTCTTTGTTCTTCCTGGTTTTTATTTTTCATTTTGATTTTTTTTTAAAAGGAATGCAAGTTCTACATCATGGCAGGGCAAACAGAACCAGGGCTTATGTTCCAGAGTTTTGGTTACTGATTTTATAAACTTTGGCACTTCTATACGATTTCTCATAGTTATATATCATTCCCCTCTAGAAATTCCCCCATTTCCTCCCACAATGCTTTTTCTCCTCCTTTCTACCACTTGAAGTCCCCCTCTCCTCTCCCCCACCCTTCTCTCTTTCTGAATACAGAATTGAATTTCAGATCCTCCTTACTGACCTCTTACAAACAGAATGAGTGATGCCAGCCACTTGAGCCACTGGTTTCAAGTCAGTGCTACATGCAGCTTCTATGTGGAAATAACAAGGGGAATTCAACTAATCCAAAAGAAGAACACAGGCAAAAATTCTTCCAAAAGCTCCATAAGGTGGCATCCAGGAACAGATACATGTGTCTTTGCCAAAATATATAACGTGAACTTTTCTAATTTTTTTATTCATGCTTTTTAAGCATTTATTTTGTGATCTGTACTGGGCTCTCCATTGGGCACTGGCAAAGTGACAAAGAAGAAGACCCAACCCTCATACTCAAAAACCCTAGAGCCTACTTGTGTGAGAATCTTCCAGAAGATTAAATCTGATTTTTCAATCTAAGGTATTAAAATGAGAACACCAACGTTTTATCAAATTAAAACAAAATAATTATATTTCTTTGGGTGTAAAAATGGAGCCCTAGAATTTGTGGAGGCTACAAAAGATTAAAAGAAACATTTTCAAAATCATAAATACAGAGAATCATATCACAGATGGCAGGACTGTCATTTTCTTCATCTTTGAGCCTAATTAAGATTTAGCAGTTTAACTGCTTTGTTCAAGTCTTCATTGTCACTCTCAAAAGAAAAAAAAAAAAAGAGAACTATTAAACGGCCATGTGGCCATTCTTCTAATACAGCTGATTTTCAATTTGGAAATTATTTCCCTGTGTTCCAAGACAAACATGCTGTTCTTTCAATTAATTATTATTTTATAAGGGTATACTTGGATTTAAATTGAGCTCTCTTTGCATTTATATATTAGATTTTCCACTTTATTCTCCCCATGGATTTCATAATGAATAGCCAGATTTCTTTTTATCACAAAAATCTTATGCTTCATTGAGAGGGTCAAAACAACATATGGCTTTTCTTCTTTAGATGCTTTTCTTTCTCTTTGTTCCCTCCCTTCTTTCTTTCCATCTTGTCATACAGTTTTCCATTCTTTTTTCCTTCCTCACATTTATTTTTGTAATTAGAAAAGCAATTTTCTTACTGTCAAAAAACACAGCCATGAGTCCGTAAAAATAAACATAAATGCACTGTTTTAGATACATTTCAGATGAGTCATCATGAAAATGTAACCAGTTAATTTGGGTAGATTTTAGTGACTCTAGGATGATGAAACACTGCCATTTCAGGTGTGCAATTTTGCTCATCAAACTAAGAAGAAAAAGTTTAGGTCTTAAGTTTTGTAAGGTAGAAAATGAATTATACAATAAAAGACATAATCTATAATTTGGTCTTCTTCGTGACTTGTCCTTCACAGTTAACCATTGCTATCATCACAAATTTATATGCTCATGGAGAAGCTCTAGATAGAGTGATTTAAGTTTCACATCTTCTGCACACACAAAAGTCATTTAATTGATTCATTTGCTAAGTATAAGCAATGCAGCACACGAAAAGAAAAGTTAGATCTTGTATTTTTACAAATTCCAAGGTCTGTGCTACAAAATACTTTCAAAATAATTTCCTTGTGAAATAAATTGTGAATCTAAAATTTAAAACTAATCTGGAATAAGTATGAAATTTCCTCGGTATTTGCACTGTACATCAGCTTATAGAAAAGTAAGTCAACTGACTTCTACAGTAAAGGTAATTATTTTAAATTGAAAAAATATATATGAAGAAACAGGTACATAGCATTTACACATGGATTTGGCAATTCGTGAGGTTTTTATTATCATTTCCTCTAACTGGAGCATGGAGTGAGGTAACTGGCAACAATTGAGAAATGCCAGGTATGTGTCATGCCAAAATGTGTCTCAGGACACATTTTGCTGAATGCACCCTAAAATAGTTGATTGTAGCTGCCAGTCTGTTATAAACCAAAATGGCAATAGAGCTAGACATGAAAGCCTTGATATTCTGGGGAAAAAACAAACATTTCTCCTTACTGAAAGAAAAAAGCTGATTCTTATCAAATCAGAAAAAAAATTATTATAGTTGAATAACTAAGCCCAAGGCATTTCTGAAGGTGTAGGGATTTTTTTTCTAAATCACTCAAATGTCTAAAAGTTCCTTCACATTTAAAATACAAATTTGGCAAAATATGTATTGTGTGTGTGTGTGTGTGTGTGTGTGATTAAAAACAAAAAGCAGAAGAATAAGTCAGTAATGATACTCTTCATGTAAAATACATTACCTTCAAAATTTTGGAATTTTATTATGGGAGTTCATAAAACTAGGGAGAACTGGCATTTTCACAGAGAAAAGAAAATCATCATAAAATGCTTCTGAAGCTCATTGTTAAATGCTGAATATGAGGGCTTTGTTTAAAACCAAAATTTAGGGATAATTTTTGGACACATTAGTGAAACACATCGTCATTATTCTGATACCATGTTAAAAATATTGGATGGTAGAAAGGATCTAACAAGTATATATCCTCTTTTCCCTGTAATAAAAACAATGATCTCAGCTTTGAAATTCCTAATTATGTAACATGAGTTTGCCTGTATATGTTTATGTGTATGTGGTATGTGTGCCTGGGGTGGAGAATATGAGTTAGCAGAATTCTGGAACACTGATCTGGAAATGACAACTTCTTCATAGAAAAAATATATTGCCCTTTTCTGGCGTAACCACATGAAAACAAATGCTTTTTGTGGAAGTGGACCATATTGAGATCACATTGGCATTGAGGAAAGATAGATTAAGAGCTACTGGGCATCTGGTACTAGTGTTGCTAATAAACATGTCCATTACTTGACTAAATCCTCTTCCAAATTTTCGTCATGGATGACTCTGGTGGTAATGTTAGCACTAGCAATCTCTCAAATTCTTAAAATCTACAGACCTTGAAACCGGATTAGCTTTTCCTAAATAGTAAACTGAGAATATTTTTCAGCTTGCCTCTTAGGTTAATTTTTTCCCAACTATCCAGTATACTGAATTTAACAACTAACCTCTCACCCTGACCCTCCCAGCTCAGCAGACTTCCAAAGCTGTTACCAAAAGGTAACAGAACACATTTTCACTGACAAACAACTAGAGGAAAGGAAAGCAGTTACCGTCTCCTCTGAGGCTTAATATCAATTGGCTTGTTGATTGCATAAGGCGATCCATGAATATAAGCGCTTCGGAATCTAGCCACCTTCCCCAGCGTTAGGTGCTCACAGCTGGTTGGCAAACTCATTTTATCCACAAGGCAGAAAGTAAAAGCAAATCTTAGTAGTCAGCCCAGCATTCCTGGGAAGGAAGGCTGGAAAGAGTGTGTCAGATAATGGATTTCAGACATATGCTGCTCACTGGTTGCCGGGTGCTTCTTTTCTTCAAAAGTAAACGAGTGTTTCTCAGAGGCTACATGCACTACCTTGTTTTCTGTTCATGAATACAGGAAGCTTGTTGCTTATTTCTAACAGAGCCGTGCTCCAGCCAATTATTGGCTGAGCAAATGAAGTAGAAATTCTGTAGCTCCACAAAAGCCTACTTCCACTCAGACCAAATTTCTGGGCAGAAAGCAAGGTTTAATTCATTTTCATATGTCTTAAAGAATGTCGACCTAATGTAATAGTGGTTGAGAAATCAGTTATTTATTTATCACCAAGCATGCAGCTGATAGGAAGGAATGATCAGTTATTTGCTATATCTTCAAAGCAGGGCGCGGGTGGTTGTTTGCTAAACTGATTATAAATACTTGGGAAATAAAGAGGGCACATGGAAATGATTATGGATAGTTTTCCAATTTTCTGGTTAAAAAATTGTGGGTTCTTGTTCATAAATTACTGTTCACAATAGAACTGAATTCAGCTTCTCGGGAACATAAAAACTGTAAGCAAAGGCTTACATGTACTAACACTTCAACTCAATACTGATTTTTTTGTTTTCATCAGAAACATTCTCTCAATAGATGATCTATTGAAAAACTAACAGCAAATTGTTTGCTAATTCTTTGTAAACCATTATTTTATAGTAGCGAAAGACTAATAATAGATCAGAAATGATAGCAAATCATTCTACTGGAGGCATCAGAATCTAAAGACAATGTTACAGCTTTAATTAGTCCCGTCTCTTTTTCTCTTTTCTAGTTATAGCAACAAAACCATTCAAACCCCATGTATAACCTCTAGACAGCAGGGCTTCATAGTACTGCACAGGGGAATTGTGATATTTGAAAAATGAGTTGTTTTTTTTTTTTTCAGAATTTGAATACACACAGCCAATTTATTTAAGAGTCCTGAGAACTGGCCAAACATAAAGTATCTTGAAAGAAAACTATATTTTATTCTGTAGTGGCCAAATTCAGACATGGCTTGGATTTAAACAGCAGACACAATTTAAATTCAGAAATTTTTAAGTTTGAAAAGGTAAGCAGTTTTTCTTTTGACAGTAACTATTTCTATCCAATAATGACTTTCTATTTGTGTGTGTGTGTGTGTGTGTTTATTTAGTTTTATAATGAATTTTTTTTTTTTTAAGAGACAGGTCTCACTTGGCTGCCTGCTGAGGCTGACCTCAAATTCCTGGGTTCAAGTCAGGTTTCTGCCTGTATCTTCTGAGCTGCTGGGACAACAGGCATATGCCACTGTGCCTGGCCATGACCTCAGACATCTCAAACAACACAGAGGTATATGAATAAATGTATTGGTTGTTTTTCTTTATGCTTATTCTACCACACATACACAAATATACACATACATACACACAATAGATGTGTGTGTGTGTATTCCTCTTTTTTGTGAAGTGGGATACCACTAAAGAGAATCTTATATAATATCTTTTTGGCTTACTTACAATAAAT
Organism: Marmota monax; assembly: GCF_021218885.2. NCBI lineage: Eukaryota > Metazoa > Chordata > Mammalia > Rodentia > Sciuridae > Marmota > Marmota monax. Next base: position 12,401,581 of record NW_026693245.1, read on the forward strand.
AATAGACAATTTTCAGTCTCTCTCTCTATATATGGTGTTTTTAAAAACTTTATATGAAATTCCATAGAATGGCTATATAGTTATTTCAACTCGTCCTTTAGAGTAACATGTTGGACTTCTATAAATAATAAACACATTTTAAAATATATTCTTACTGATAAATATTCTGAAACAAATATTTCTGAAAATGGATTGCTAGATAATAAATTGTGTACATTTTCCCTTTAATAGATAAGCTGTAGCAGCCTATATTCTTAAAGCCATGTAGGAAGATGTCAATTTCCCCCACCCTCCTGACAACACTATTTACTGATATTCAAGTTCGTTTCTTTATAGCATAAAAATAAGTTACTAAATTTCTAAAATGCCCAGTGATTTCATATGGTTTCTTGCTAAAATTAAACTGTTATTTAAGGGGCCCACAAAGGTAAGGACAGGCTATCCAAACTGAAAAATATTGTGACATAAGTGCATGACTTATAAAGGTTTTACACAGGTGTGTGTAGACAAAATCTGGAGTCTCATCAAATGAGAGGATGCTCCAAGGAAAGCATGGTTAGTAAATAATTTTTCCTAATTTGCATAATTAGGAAGAGATTAAATATGGAGGGAGTTCCCACTATGTTGTCACTCTTCAATATATTTGTCTTAATCAGAATATTTCATAATTGGAGAAACATCACTCATTTTAACAAATGGAGGTAGTACTAATGATTGCCAACTAATTGTGATGTATGTCTGGGTGATTAAGAGTTTTTGAGTTTAAGAGGCCCTTGGGGCCTACTCCTCCATGCTGGAATCCTAAGGACAATGACACAATATAACAATCTGATTTAGGAGTCTTTGTCCAATGGTAGAGGATAGGAACTGCTTTGTAGGAGAATTTCCTAAAAGGTGTTAACAGTCAGAAACTGAAGACATCAAGCTCTGTGGAAGAGAAATATGTGTCCTCTGGTGGGAAAATTCATGGATTTTCTTAGCAGGGACGTTTTGCATGTACCTCTTCAATGATTTACCATGAGACTGGCAAGGACTCCTGGGGATTACTAGTACTTAAATTGGGATGAGAAAGGATTACTGTTAAAATCCAACCTGCCAAGAATCTAGAAGTTGTGAGAACTCTGGCCAATTAGCAGGTAGTGCCTAAAAGGGAAAACTGAATGTTCCTATCTTAAACAACTCCTTGTTTCTGGGGGTTATACAGAAGAGAGGGAGGACCTTACCTTTGGGAAAATAACAAAACACGGAGAAGGTAATCTCACCTAAAGCTTAGAACCACAGTCTGTAACAGATTTATGTTAAAATAGAGTTTATACCTAAGAATGACCAGGATTACCCACCTATTATTTGTGGGGTGTTGCATTCTACGATATCTGTGGCAGAGAGACACAGGTCCAGCACAAAATTCACTTACCATCCCCATGACTTTAAACTCTTGAGAACATTAAAACAAAGGCAGAAATCACATGAAGGCATCTGGAACATCCATCTTTTGGAGCATACTCTGGATTGTGATGCTCATAGTAGTAATCAAAAGCAACTGATAACAATTGTGACCGTAGAATTTTTCTTCTAATTGTGATATTATTTACTAAAGAAGATTCTTTCAGCCTGTAGCTTTTCTCTGGCCTGGTGGCAATTTGTAAAGCTGGAGAATCTTCTTTAGGACAGGAGGACATCATCAGTTCACAGCCACATCAGGGTACAAGAACCAACTGAATCATTTCCCCTGTCTTGTGACTTAGGAGGACTCCCTCTCCCCAGTCTTGTTTGTTCTTCTTCTCGAACCCCCTGCACTGGAGAACAACTGCTACTGGGATTAAAATTTGACTTTAGTTCTCTGGCTTCTTCTTGATGCTGACCTCCAAACTTCCTGCTCATGACACCCAATTATGGGCTTGACATACCCTTAAGTGCCTAAAAACTCCTACATCTGTATCTAGAGCGCACTTCTTTCTGCTGTTACCATAAAACGCTAACAAGAAAAATTCCATTTGGAACTCTCACAGGTACCTAATTCAAGCATTGATTGTGTGACTCACATCAACTTTTCCCCCAACTTCCCAACCCACATTTTTCTGGTCCTATCATCATTCAGCCAACAGTTTGACTATCGTTGCTAATCAGACCACAAGTCTCACAAATATGAATAATATTAACAATAGTATTAATAGCCATGATGAATAACAGCACTGATCACATGCTTTCTATGTGCTAAGCACTGTGGATAGCAGAAATAAACCCATGTAATTATTCATAAAACTGTATGAGTTGTACCCTATTATAAATACTCCAGTCATGCTGGATTTAGGTGGTGGAGTCAGAGTTAGGAACTAGTTAATCTGGCTCTAGAGACCACACTATATGTTTTGCCTATCTATATAATGCACTTTCCTTAATAGTTCTTCTATTTATCTTTTTTTCATAGTTTGCCCAGAGTTAACACTTCCAGTTTTTCCTCCTCAAATCTTTTATTTGACTGCCATGACCACTTTAAAATGGCAGTGTGAACACATGAGGCTCTTGCTTGCAATCATTCAATAACTGTGGTGACAAAGTTCAAGTTGTACATTTCTAAATCCAACACGAATTCTGTATGCCCTTGCTCTCCATTCATCTCTTGTATCTGCCCCCACGTAACACCTGGCTGTGGCCTCTCTGTAAACAGCCTGCTCTTTCACACCATGAAGTATTCATAAATGATAAGCCCTCCTTCTATGACACTTTTCTCTCTCCTCTGGCTGGCTCTCTTTTAAGTTTCACCTTTTCTAAAAACCATTCTGTATTGCTCATTTTATTTAGATACCTCTCATTTATCTTCCCATCTGCATATGATCCTTGAACACCTTCATAGCTATCCACATATTTCTAACTCTTTCCAATGACATTAGAGTTCCTTGGGAGCAGAAGTCCTGCCTTATTGAACTTTGTCATTCCAGCTCCTGAAGTCACACTTGGTCATTAAATTAGCTTAAAGTGCAAGAGCTGCTTTACTTTTCCCTTAATTTCCTCCCCAATTACTCTCCACAGAATAATAATTAACATTTTAAGTATCGCAAGTGGTGGCCTTATTCAGCACATGCTCCTGAACAGGGCTATCTTGCCAAGAATAGCCACTGGAACATAGGAATAATGTCTTTCTTCGGGGAGTGAGGGAGGTATGGATATTAGTTGGAGGAGATGGGGATGTGCCTGGCTAGACTGACAATTTCAGTTTAATAAATCAAAATCATTAAATTAGTTATTTTACCATTTGAATAAACATAGTATCATGCTCTGTTTTGAGAACACATTAAAAAATTCAAAATTTATTAATTAATAAACTATCTTCTATGAAAGATTGCTTACTTTTATTCATTCATCAGAATACTCTGATAACATTCTCATAAACACTGCAGTCTCACTCTACACAGTCTTGCACACAATGGCTACTATAAGAATGAAAGGCCATGAACACAGATGAAGGTTTAATGACCACAAATATTATAGCAATGTTTTCCAAAACAGTTAAAATATGTAGGTTTTCTTAACATAGGCTTAAATAATATTTGGATTACCCAGCCCAGGTAAATATCATCAACCATTAAAGTGATGATGTTGAAATTTTTCCCTTGGTATTTTTCCAAGGACTTGAAAAACTTTTGTCCATATACGAATCTTTACTGATTGAAAATAATGTTCCATTCTAGTGGGGGATTTTCACATTCTGGTGTATTAACAGTTTCTTGAGAAATGTGTTGATATTACTTAATCCTTGGTTGTAGAGCATTTGAGACTCAATTGAATGCCTTTTAGAATTAAAGAACATAAGGTTCTATTAATCAGCTGGTCAGCAAGACTAACTGGACTTTATAACAAGGATAACTGGGTTATGTCTATCAAGTCCTTCAGTTTTATAAGAAGGCAAATTTAGGATGAATGAAGTTAGGGAAGATGAATCATTGTCTTTTATAAGCTTTGTCCTCTTTCTAATGCAGTTCTCTTGAGGGCAATATCTCTCATAATTATATATATATATATGTATATTAGTTGTATATACACACACACACATATATATATATATATATATATATATATATTTATATTAGTTGTAGATAAACACAATATCTTTATTTTTTTAAATATTTATTTTTGAGTTGTAGTTGGACACAATAACTTTATTTTATTTATTTATTTTTATGTGGTGCTGAGGATCAACCCTAGTGCCTTGCATGCACTAGGTGAGTGTTCTGCCGCTGAGCTACAATCCCAGCCCCTCATGATCTTATTTTATCTTGTTAACTGCCAATTCCTCGGAAGCCACTGGGAAATATGTTGACCACATGAAATCAAGTTCACTAACCTACTGCAGTTAAGAAGACCAGATGGACACTGTCTTAAAAGCCTTATAAGAAGTAGTTCACAAAGCAAGAAATCACTAAACTGTGTTCTCAGTTTTGTTGAACAGGAGCAGAAATGGAGGTCTGATGCCAGTACTGTTTAACAGGGGTAAGAAATCATGTTGGCTTCCATTCTCACATCCAACAGAAGCCCATGACTACTAATAATCTTATTTCAACAAACTATCATATATCCAAAGTTTAGGTAAAACTAAAGAAGCAATAAAGCCAACTGAATAAAACGATGCTCATTCATTGAAGTTTCAAGTAGGCCCACACAATTCATGTCTCCAAGCTCTGTTTCAGCTGTTTGAATGTTAAATGGAGTGACATTTTACTTTAGAATGTATGGAAATGGAAACAAATGAGTTTAATGTACACAACAGGCTTTGACAACATGACTTCTTCAACAGATGTCCTACACCACTTCCCACACTTTCATACATAAAAAGCACAGTCTACTCGCCAAGTTATGAAATGTTGCCAATGTTCACTTGCAGAATAATTCCCCACAGTAGGAGCCAGTGGAAAGAATTAAAACACTTCACATTTATTTCCAAATAGCCAAATTGTATCATTGTAAAAGCACAAGATAAAAAGTAATCATGCGATAAGTTTGGACTTTGTCAACTAGCTGGTTGAGCAAAGAGAAAGTATTTTTGGCAAATGTTGCTCTATATATGGTTGAAGGTAATCTTTACAAATGTGTTTATTAATTTTCTACCCCACCAGCCAGCCAGCCAGCATTAGTTGAGCATGTACTTTGTATGCACGCAAGAAGTAGATGACACAAATCCCATTAAGAAAAAAAAAAAAAAAAATATATATATATATATATATATATATATATATATATATATATATATATATATAATTTAAATTCATGGTTCATGACAGAACTGACTTCATTTGACAATGTGTGAGATAGGAATAAAATATGGCACAGCAGCAATGGTCCTGTTTGAAAACTTGTGGTTGACTAATATCCTATCAAGTTTATAGTTAGCCTTCACCATCATTTTCTGCCTTCTGTAGTACTTTTAATGTTCTGTCTTCTAAAATGGACTGTAAACCACAGGTGGCAAAGTTCATGGTTATCTGTCTTTGAATTCTGCACAGTGCCTAGTAATTGCTCTACAAATAGTGATGCAATGCCTATATAGTTCTGTACATTGAACGTATTTTTTGTTAAAAAAGACTTGCATTTGTACTATATTTCCACTGACTTTTTAAAATAGGGAACTCTAATTTTCAGTTTTGCTAAATAGTATAAAGCTATTGTACTGGTATAATTATGATATAGCACCTCCTTTTACTTTCAAAAGCATCATTGTTTAGATTATAACTTATTTGATTATCATCTGCCTTTAGAGCTGCACATTTACAAGGTTGCCTCAGCCACTTGGCTGAAAGAAGTTCAAAGGTAAAGACAGAGTCTTACTCATTGTGGCTTCTCTGAATCTATCTCATTACCCCAGCTCTTCTTTATCCTGCATAATAAATATTTTAGAGGAAAAAAAACAGATAATAGGAAAACTTATGAGTAAATCAGAAATTTATTATCTAGTATAAACCTAGTAGTCTAGTATTTTCTAGAATAAATATTTAGTAATATTCTAGTATTTTCTAGAAAAAAATATAAATGAAATGTCTAAGTGTGATACTCATGGAGATTAGGCAGGCACATATTAACCTGGATTGTCTCTTAAATTTAGACAATACAAAAATCATCTCTCTTCATTCAAATCCATAGAACAATGAAGAATCATTAATGAACTGTCACTATCACTCACTTTTAGGTCCCTGAGTTTATTCAACAGAATTCCTGAATAATTAGTAATAGAGAGCTCATGCATGAAGATATTGGTATAAGTGCAAGTGTCTTGATTCACAGCCCAACACTGCAATGAAAGGCTTAGGTAACCAGGTGGGAGAAATTACATCTTTGTAGCCCAGGTTTCCCTGATACCTAAGCTTAATGTACTCATTCAACAAATATTTACCAACTTACTATTTTTGGTGTTGGGAATCCAGTAGCAAACAAAACAACCAGATGTTCCTGCTTTCATGGAACGTGCCATTCCAGCAGAGACAGGAAGGTGGACAAATGGGTAGGTAAAATACATAGGAGTGATAATAATGGAATGGAGAAAATATAGCAGGCGATATATGCACACAAGAAGTAGATGACACAAATCCCATTTAGAAAAAAAATTAAAAGGGCACAGGGTGTTTGAGGACAGAGATGGGAAAACGGATTGACTCCCTGCCTTGGGTTTAGGGCTTAGGGGGATATCTTAGCAGGGGGTCTTCCTGCAATGAATAACTCAAAAAAGGGAGAAGACTAGAGGTGCAGGAGCAGGTGCAGGCACAGGTGCAGGCATTGGCATTGCAATATTTGCTTGTTTTGTTTTGTTTACAGTACTGGGTACTGAACTTAGGGCCTCATGCATGTTAGGCAAATACTCTACCATTGAGCCACACCCTCAGGCCTTTTAATTTTATCTTGTCTCACTAAATTGCACAGGTTGGCCTCAAAGTTGTGATCTTCTTGCCTCAGCCCTGAGCAGGTGAATTACAGGTGTGTACCACCATGTCTAGATTCAGTACAGTATTCATTGAATAAATAAGTGAATGAACACATATTAGCTGCAATCCTAAAAGACAGAAAATCTGTCCGTTAAGACAAATATATATCCAATAAAGCTAACGTGACCTAGAATTTACCTATTACTAAGATTTTATGCCAGTTGTGGTGGCATATGCCTATAATCTCGGTGGCTTGGGAGGCTGAAGCAGGAGGATCAAGAGTTCAAACCCAAATTCAGCAATTTAGCAAGGCTCTAAGTAACTCAGGAAGACGGTGCCTCTGAATAAAATGTAAAAAGGGGCTGGGGATGTGGCTGAGGAATAAGTGTTCCCAGGTTTAATCCCTGGTGCCAAAAGAAGAAAAAAAGATTTTACAAGTTCCTCCACTGAAGCAACTCTCTTAATTGATGGAAGGGAGTTTTTTTTTGTTTGTTTGTTTTTTTGTTTGTTTGTTTGTTTTTTCTTTTTTTTTCTATAATGATTCATTTCTTTGTTAATGAACTATTTCTATGTTAGTCACTAGATAATTTAATATAAGCAACTGTGATATAGCAGTTGCTTAGACAGAGTTTTCCTGTTACATTTGATGATTTAATACCAAATCTAGGTAACAGAGAATGTAAAGGCAATTATAGAAAACATAACTTAAGAGTAAATCAGTTGTAAGTAGCATAAGCCCTTATTAACTACCTTAATTATTTAGCAACAGAAGCAGGTGCTAAAATTTTAAACAGTTTTTAAAATTTTAAAATATCTTTCCTTATTCCCCTCAGACAAATAATCAGTTACAAATTCATGGACTAGTCACTACCAATACAAATTATAGATAAAAAATCAATTGATCATTTAGTTGTCCCATGAAGCAATATGCTAAGAACTTCTTATGTAAGAAGAGTCTCCTGGTTGAAAGGTTGATTGGAAGTGATTGGAAGTGCAGGTTCATATATCAAGGAAGGCTACATTCACAAGTATGTGTCCCTGTCATGAGGAACAACTAGCTTTATGGGACATCAAGATCATCCCTGAGAAATCTAAATATGAAGAGTTCTTAATACCAAAATAAATTTCACCTTCCTGAAGGCTCTAACCCTTGATCTTAGGCCTGGTGTAGCTGAAACCAAGGCCGATTCTTAGGACAACCCTGTGATTATCTAAACAGACCTTGTCTTTCTGGTTATTTGACCACATAGTCTCAGATGTTTTGACTTTTACTAGTATTTCAGAAATTCCAAATGCTTCTCCATTCTGAAAACATACTTCTGAAAAAATCCCTGCTTGTTCATTTCTCTTAAAGCATAGTATATGAAATTAATCCAATATCTCAGGTATGATATGATTAACCAGACCTAGAGAGAGAGAGAGCTTCATGTCTCTGTATTCATCATTTGTATATGAATGAGGGTTATGGTAGAATCTTCCACTTGTTCTAAACTCATGTACTGTGTCGCATAGGCCTCCACCATCTCGATTGTGAATTTGAAACTTTTTTTATTAGCAACAGAAATATTTTATTAGCAAAATAATTTTTATTAGCAAACAGAAATAACTGTTGACACTGACTTTGCATACCATTATATTTAATCTCCCCTCTTTCCATGTTCTTTAATCACTTGGATGAATAATCTACCATCTAGGCAAACATTTAATCCTTATTTGGTATTCTTTATTTGTATTGTTCAATTGATAACAAACATATTAAACTACAGTTTCAATCTGCCAATGTGGTTATTATATATACAATTATACCACAAGAGACATTGTCAGATACCTTACCAAAATTTTTTTTTTAAATGTCTTCAAGGACCCTTCTACACATACAATCCTGCCACAGGGGTTCACCTGAATTAAGTGTAGGTAGAAAAACTTGTTGGCCAGTCCCATCTTGAAAAATGCTAACAGAAGCAATGCTTATTTTTCTTTTATTTATCTTTGTTCCTCCTTCAATTTTTTTAACCTTTTCCAGCTGTTTTACTCCATCAAAGAAAATTAATCATTTGGTCAGCATATTGCCCTTAAAAAAATTCAGAAGAGTAAGAAACTTTGAGAGACACAAAAAGGAAAATGAAATGGCCTCTTGTTCTTAGCAAGTTTACTGTATTTTTTGAGCAGAAAAGACTTAAATATATGAATAAATTCGCAGTGAATGTCAAACAATACATAATGTGTGGTTCAAACACAAAATGTTACAAGAGTTTAGTGAAAGCAAAATCAATATCCACCCTGATGTAAACTCATTCTGTTTGTATGGAGACTCTTGCTCTGTGTCTTTCTTTCCAAGCAGACAACAGAATCCTTAAAACAATCCAGACACAGTGGAACGCATCTGTAATCCCAGAGGCTTAGGAGGCCAAGCAGGAGAGTTGTAAATTCAAAGCCAATCACTGCAATTTAGTGAGACCTAAGCAACTCAGTGAGATCCTGTTTCAAAATAAAAAATAAAAAGGTCTGGGGATGTGGCTCAGTGGTTAGGTATCCCTGGGTTCAATCTCCAATACCCCCCCCCCCCCAAAAGTCCCCAAAACAAATTGATTACATAGTTGCTAGAATATGAATATGATAGTCTGATCATTGCTCTTATGAAAAATGAGAAAAAATCTTTTTCTCTTATCAAAAAATAAGTAAAAATGGCAAATATTTTATCCAAAGGTTAGCATAATGTTACTTTCAAAGATGGCACATGTTGGCATTTTATTTTTTATTTCCATAAAAGAAATGACAGAATTCCTGAACTGCATGTTCCATTTAGGAAAAAGCATGTACTCTGTTGTTCTCTTTCAAATACGGGAAAATCAATGGTGCAATTACATGGAGAGAGAAAAGGCTAGGTCATCAGAATTACCAATGTCATTGCTATTATGAATACTAGATTGCAATATCTAGGATTTATTTAACATGTGATTATTTTGCTATCATGGACAATGTTAATCCTCAAGGGAACAGATGGTACAAGCATATTTTAAATTATTCAATGAAGTGTGCTTTTCAAACCACAAATGCGTATTGGCAGAGTGGATATATTTGGTATTTAATCCTTGCTTACGTATTTGCCCTCCTCTATTCTAAGCAATAACCCTTGTCAACTGAGAAGTGACCATTAGGCTGTTACCAAAGCAGAGCAGATGCCCCGGCTGTGCCTTTATTCCTCTTGACCTTTTGAAAACAAAGGTGATAGAAAACAGGCAATGGGGAGAAAAACAGTGAACTGAGTCTGGAAATTAAAAGGAAAATACAGAAAAGAAAAAGCATTCAGCATTTCTTGGGTGGTTAATTGGGACAGTACTGAGAATGTAGTCTATTCTTAACAATAAGACCAAACTATTTGAGATCAAATAGTAAAGTACCTACACCCACTCTATAGTGCCTTTCTTTAATGATACTGTCTTCACATGGAACATATGAATCTGACTATATAGCTTAGAAATTCGTAATAGCTAGGGTACATTGTCTTAGAAGTAGACTATTTATTTTTAAAGCATTACTGGGAAAATTAAGGAAGCCACTTGGCGATTATACTTTTTTACTGTATTTTATTTTTGATTGACAGGTATTCATTTCATATTAATGAAATTACAACACATACATACAGTGAGCACTAACCAAGTTCAGCCTATCAGAAACAAAACCAGGCATTGGCTAAAGACCTTGGGCTTAGCATACTGTACTAGTTCATTTTTTCCATCGTTATAACAAAATATCTAAAGCTTGATACTTTATAAAGAATATTTATTTAGCCAACAGCTTTGGAGGTGCAAAGTCATAGCATCTGCTGAGCTTTGGTAACAGCCTAATGGTGGATGACATGGCAACAGGAAGTGTGTATGTGAGAAAGAAATCATACCCTGAGATAGGAAGACAGAGAGTGAAGAAGATCTAACATTTTCTTTTATAATAATCTACTTTCATGAGGACTAATTTAAAGAGACCAGGATTCATTCATTCAGAGGGCAGCACCCTCAATAACCTAATTGCCTTTTATTAAGCTCTACCTCTTAAAAGATCTTATACTATTAAGTTCCCAGCACATAAAACCCGGGGACAAACCACATCCTAATCACAACATTCATGGCTCTGAATAAATTGGAATATGATATTTACACAGAAGGAAACCAAAGGTAAATGCTATGGCTTAAAAGAAATGTAGGATGGAGTGGGTGACTTAGTCCTGGGATCATATACGAACCATCAAGCCTGAGCTTACCCAATACATGGTTAGCTTTTTCTTTTGATATAGCATTTAAAGCACAAGGAAAATATCATAGGAAAGTTGAAATCTGGACTTTTTTTTTTTAATTGACAAGGTCTAAAACACGGAGTCCTTCAAATAGGAACAAAGTATGGGCAATCTCCGGAGGAGGCAGGTGTTCTTGTTTGACAAGTCCCAAGCAAATTACCAAACTTAGATACATTTCCTGCTGGATTCCATAAGCATTTGACTTGAAAAGACGTTTCATGTGAGATGGAGTTGTGAAAGAAGGAATCTGTTATCACTTAGTTGAATTCTCATAAAAATAGCACCATGACTAGAGAATACACCCTGGTTTCTTTGGAATTTACCTACCATTTCTAGCAACTATCTCAACACTGAAAAGCAATTATTTTGAATTCCATTTGCTATTAAATTTCCTTATTTGTTATGTATCAAAGAGTATCTACATAGTATGAGAAAAAAAATGTGCTCATTTACTAATACAAACCTGAATTTAAAACACGATCAATACACATAGTCAATTTTAGTGAAGGAAGAATCATTCAATAGTACATTTTTCATGCACTCAAGAAACATATTGAGTTTGTGTCAGGAAATGCTTTGCCAATGGTATTGACATGCATTGTTTGTTTGGTTTATGGTAACAAGCCTGAAGTTTCTGATAACTTTGTTCCCAATGTTTATATGTCATGAAATTCTATACCGACAGAACTGAGAATATGTATGTATGTGTGTGTGTGTATGTATGTGTGTGTGTGTGTGTGTATATATATATATATCCTGTTGCAATTTATCTGTTTGTAAAGACAATGAGAATTTAGGAAGACTGTCCACATGACATAGATAATACCAACTGATGTAGTCAAAAATATTTGACTTCATGCAAAATAAATAAATAATAACACATTGGACAAAAGATAAGTTTTCAAGCAGTACTTTCTTGCAACAAATGAGCTGAGATTAAATCTAGTCATAATCAAATGTTTTAATTTCATTAGAGAAAAATTCATAGTTTGGGAATTATACTGCTTATATATGCCTACATATTTATTTACATATAGTTTAAAAGAAGACATAAATAACTCTGAAAAATGTAACATTTCCTTCTACCTCATAATATAATTAATTTATATTAAATGGCTATAAATACTTAAAGTAATAGAAAATAAAATTAACAGCAGTGATTTTTCTCTTTTTTTGCTGTGTTGGGTAAAAGCCCAGGGCTTTACATCTGCTAAGCAAGTGCTGTCCACTGATCTAAACTCCAGCCCCAGAGCAGTGATTTTTAAAATGGTATTTTGTTACTATCTTCACTTCCATGTCCACATAGTTGAGTATGCACTAGTTATAAATGAATCCCCATGGATGGCTTAAAGACAGAAGACCCAATAACTAAATATCTGATCTAGTACAATTTGCCAGTTCTGGTTTCTAATATAACAGAAGGAGTTGCTTTAAAGAATAATATGGAAATTTTCAATGAAAAATAACTCAAAGCTTTTAATTTGGTCACTGTGCTATATGCATATATGTTAAATGGTGTATCATCTTTTAGGTGTAAAAGTATTACATGGACATTAAATATAACTTAGTGATGATTTTGTTTACATTCATTTTAAGTAGTTAGTAAACTACCTATAAAGTAACACAAGTGATTTTTTAGACATATATATCACGCAAATTCAAGCTGGTGTTTCCTATGTGATTACTTTTCTTTTCTTTTTTTTTTTTTTTCTGAGCATTGAACCTAGTGGTGCTCTACCACTGAGATATATTATAACAGGGTTTTGCTGAGTTGCCCAGAATGACCTCAAATTACCATTACCTCTACTTCAGCTAGGATTATAGGCATGTGCCCTCACACCTGGCCTAAATGATTTTTTTTCCAATGGATAAATAGAGCTTGTTTTCTGAATGAATAAAGAGTTAATGCTGTTAGGACTGAGGACATTGGGTTATATCTGGGGAAACTGTTATTACAGGCCATGTCCGGTGTGCATAAGACAGCCTCTTGACAGTTGCTTCTCATTTTGACCCCAAATAGCATTAGTTAAGTAGATCATCCTCTTTAATAATCACACATAATGCCAAAGGACTTTTGGCAGCTTCAAAGAACCAAATCTACCTTTAGCAGATGGAGATTTGCCTTCATAGAATTAAAAACATGTGTAGCATCGGCTTTGAAGGTAAGTTCAAAAAAGATTCCCCCAAACATTATAACAATAACAACATCCCTAGAAGATATTACTAGAGTAGAGCTTCTGATAAGCATCATTTAAACAGGCTCAAACTCCATTAGATGAACATGTAAATACTTCTGTGTTCTAGTTAATCTTTCTCCCTATTTTCTCTTCAGTTGGAGGTGTTTTAAAAACATGAAAGCAAAATCTACATAACTTTCAGAGCCAATTGTATGCTCTATTTAGACTTTTTGGTGGGACAGATTTTAATTCATTAGTCTGCAACCCATAAAATGTCAAATCAGAAACAAAAAGTAGTTATTGTTTTACATATTCCTTTATACAATTGGCATTATGTGTGCCTGCAGACTCAATATTTCTTTTGGAGGAATCTAATAAGGGCCAGACTCACAAGATTGTGGGCATTACTTTGGTAGTTTATTATGTCAATTCTTTGGTTCTCTGAGCTGGTTGGACTTGGCAGTGGCCAAACCGAATGTTATATGGACTCCATGCTCAGGATACAAAAGCTGAAGGATCTTACCTTCACATATCAAGACAACTATATCCATTAGCTTCTCCTTCTCTGGATTTGCGTATCCAAAATTTTACATGTAATAAGTCATAGTCATTCTCCAAGATTCCACTGTGGGCTCCTCTCCTTTTGTATTATTACTTGTTGGAATAAATTAAGATATAGAAAGTAGGAAGGTAAAGCAAACCCTTACTTATCTATTAGTTTGTTAATAGTCAATAAAAGATTATTAGGGTTTCAGATTTGTGCCAACCACACAGATGAATGTCATATTGCTCCTGCCCTCCCAAAGCCCACAGTTGAGTGACAGAGAAAAGAAAACCAAGCACAACCTGGGGTGTAAAGCTGTAGTGGATAGATATGTGCATTGGAAGTAAAAGTAGAGCAATTTTTCAGAATGTCTCAGTAGAATGTGATACAGCCACAGAGGAAGTACACAGAAAGTATGTTCAAGTTTTTCAAGTAGTTTAAACACTATTTTGGAGGAATGTAAAGAAATCCTGTTGTCAAATCTTTAACAGCTTTCTAAATCTATTCCTGTGCAACCTTCCTCACTGAGAGTGGTCCTGTCATCTCCCCATGTCGTCTACCTTCTCAGGATGGGCTATTCCTTCAGCCTTGATTCCAGAATGAAAAGGGTTATATGATCACTCACAGGACATGCAACAATTGCAAGAAATAAAACTGTGCTGCAGCCACTGAAACATGATGATGGTTTGTTACCTCAACGTATCTGTTATGAATGGGTGAAAAAAAACAGTAAGTTCCTAGTAGTCAGAGGCAATGTGGGAAAACATTTATATTTTTTTCATTTGAAGGAGGCTGACCAATGGATTTTGAGTTGGTAAAGATTAAGGCATTTTGTAAAATAAAATAGTACCTTTTCAAAAGGTTCTTTTGTTTTGTTTTTGGTACTAGGGATTGAACCCAAGGGCACTTAACCATCTCAGCCACATCCCCAGCCCTTTTTTATATATTTTATTTAGACACAGGTCTCGCCAAATTGCTTAGGTCCTTGCTAAATTCCTGAGGCTGGCTTTAAACTCTAGATTCTCCTGCCTCAGCTAGGGTTATAGACATGGGCCTCCATGCCCAGCAACTACAAGGAGAATCTCTGGTTGTCATTTGAGGTGGGAATTCTTGTGCCCTGCCCCAGCCACACTATTGGGAAGGTTCTAAGATTTCCCTTTTCTGTGTTCTAGAGGTTCTGCTCTCGCAACTGCCTTTCTCTAGTTTTGATCCACTAGAAATAGTGTTGGGGAGTGGGTGGTTCAGTTGGAATGAAGCTCCTTGCTTTTTTCCATATATCAGGGTATTGTTTCCAGTGTCATCATAGGACATTAAAATTCACAACACACATAACTGCAGCTGCAATTCAAAGAACAATCTTTCCAGCATGATTCCTACAGGTGTTTTCTTCTGTTGGAGTTTGGGAACATTAAGGATAATAGAAACTAGCCCATCTGGATTGCATCTACACAACCTTCCACTTCCTACCCACACATTCTCTCCTGACCTCAAATCCAGGTTGAAAGGTCCTGTTTCACAAATGAGAAAGATTACTGATAGGAAAGCAATGCTTTTCATGCTCCAAGTACGATACTACTTGCAATTCATGCTCAAGTCTGAACAGCTGATGCTTCTTCCCTCAAAAGTCTTCAACTTGACCCACGTTGGTTTACCTGAGACAGACCCCCTTTGCACCTGTTGTTCCATCTCTCCTTATCAGTAGCCCTCCTTTACTTCTGTACAACAAATTACCTGGTCACTCTAAATTTAAGCTCATTACCACCAAAAGTTTAGGCCCATGAAAATTCTGTGCCAGTGATTTTCCACAGTGCTCTCTTATGCTGGGCTCATGCAGTTTTCTATGTCTAACCAATCAAAAGAGCTAAAAAAAAAAAAAAACTTCTAAAGTATACTACCCCCCCCAAAAAAAAAAAACTGTGAACACATTACAAAAGTATTATTTACTTAACCTCTAAAGCTTTATATTCATTATTCATATTATTTTTTTTTGCTTCTCTCCCTGGTTTTGTTGTTAAAAATTATTTATTTATAATATTCATGGTTTCCTTCAAATGACAGAGAACTACATCAAATGATTTGGGTTTCAGATTCAAAAGAACAACTTTCTTTTAAGTATTTCATATTCTTAGCAGGACATAGTGGCACACATCTGTAATCCCAATGGATCAGGAGGTTGAGGCAGGAGGAAAACAAATCCAAAGCCAGCCCTAGCAATTTATCGAGCCCTTAAGCAACTTAGCAAGATACTGTCTCAAATAAAACAAAACAGAAAAATGGAGTAGGGATGTGGCTTAATGGTTAAGCACTACTGGGTTCAATCCTGGTACCTCCCCTCCCCCCCCACCCCCGCGAAAAAAAGAATGTCTATATTCTTAACTTGATTAAATTTTGTATGTGTTTTTTTTTTTTTAAGTTTTTTCATCTGATGCTAAAGCATGGGAATGTGCATAAAGAGTTAAGAGTAGCAGAAAAGACACTTTATGGTCTCCCTTCCCTACCACCACATCATTCACACTCTGAACCATGAACTAGTGACTACAAACTCCACAGACTCACTGATTTCCTTGAACCACTTCAACTTACACAAAGTTATTTGCAGGAATTTTAAAAAGCAGATTCAGAATAATATCTTGCATTTCAGTTATCCCAGGGCACACAGACCTTTATCCAACAACCATTGACTAATAGATTCAGTTTCTGTGTGTCATTTGCCTTTTAGCAGTTGTTTTCCCAGCATTCTGGTCATATGCACCACACTGACATCCAGGGCAATGTAATTTCTGGTTTATTTTAAGATAAAATGCTAAGCTAAAAGCTCTTTTCTGACTATGTAAATGATCTCTTGAGTTCCAACTGATTAGCATTTTTAAGGCAAAGATTTGGAAGGGATGGTATATTATGAACATTATACTTAGTGTGAAAGCAAATCATCTATTTGCGAAGGTTTTTATGGCATCAGTTTTTCTCTGCCCTATAAATTGTAAAGTTAAGATATATGTTATTTATATATATATATATATATATATTTGTCTTGATTCATACCAAGGAGTTCATTACTCATTTTATCAATCCATAATCCACTGGTAAAGGAACAAGGCAAGTCAGCATTTTCGCACAGAGCATCCTGCTTCCATCTAGTGGTCAAAGGATGACTGTGCACTCTAGGGAGTTTTAAAGGAATAAAAGGCAAGCAAAAAGTCAAGCTGCTAATATTTCCTTAAAAAATAGAACCCAAGCCCTGCATGCAGATTTTAAAATTCTAACAACTATTAATAAGGCTTATCTATAATTTCCCCAAAAGTCCATAGCAAATCTCTCCTTTCTTCTCAAACACTTGAGTTCCCACTTCCCACACACAGCAGATGATATTTTTACTCAAAGAGAAAATAGTAACTATCAAAAAGGAACATACTCCATGCCCAACCACCAGAGCAGCAAACTCATCTTCACTACACTTATTATTTCCATTTGTCCCCATTGCTACCTCTGGCAGATTCTTCCCCCTGTGCTTGGGGTCTCAGTCCTCACAAATTCAGCCTCATCCATTATCCCCTTATTATTTTCTTCTTTGCCAAATCCTTTCCATACAATTTAAGTGATATCAATTATTTTTCACTGTAAAAAAGATCCCCTGCAATCCCTAATTCTCGGTCCAGATACTTCCAACTTCCTCTTCATCCTGAACCTATTTTTTTGGAAAAATAAAAACTTATTTATATCCACTATCTCAATTTTCCCTTCATACTTACACCTGAACCTACCTCAATCTTATTTCTCTACCCCCACAATTGAAACACCAAATGACTTGTGTTTCAGTACATACAATGAACATTTCCAAAACTGTTGGTATCTCCCTCCTTTCTGAAACAATCCTTTCCCTTGGTTGTCATAGGATCTAATTTTCTCACTTTCTTCTTATTCTCTGTTCACTTTGTTTCTTTTTCATCCTCTTCCTCGCCCTCCCTTTACATGTTGGTATTTCTTTGGACTGGAATGGGCTCTTCTGTTCTCCTAATCCTATTCACCTTACAGTCGATTTTAGTGGCGTAAGTAACTTCCATGACTCTCTGTGGATGGACAATTCCATTCAGCTTCTCTGGTTTATACTTGTCTCCTGAACTCCACATATTTCCTGCATACCTGGCTCCTGGAGAGATCCACCTGGACCTCAAGCATAACCATAGAACTCTTCCTCTTCTGGTATTTCCTTTTGCTGGATTCCATCTACCTGGATGCCTTATTTTGAGTCTTGCCAACAATCCTAACTGCTTCCTCAACCTTGTCTCCTACAGCCTGTCAATTTCCAAGCCATGTAGACCTAACTCTTAACCATTTATCTCACATGAGTTCACTTTTCTCTATGACTAGTGCCATGGATCTGCTCGTAATACACCATCATCTGCCATACTCTTCTAAATGGTTCCCCTCTCCTTTCCAAACAATTCTACATAATGCAACCACTGACTTCATAAAACACAAATGAATATGCCATTCCACTGTTTTGTCATCCAATCAGCTTGGGTTCAGAATCCTCAAATCTTGCAAGTCTTCCCGGTATTCTTGCCTTTTCTTCCTTTCTCTCTCTGTTGTACTTCATCTTCTAGTTGGCCATATCTTTAGATCCTAAAATGTGCCTCATTTTCTCTTCCCTTGCACACTATCTAGAATATTCTTCATGGATAGATTTCTATTCATACTAAGCTTTTAGCCTACATTTTTCTGTATTGGGTCAACTTTGTTGACTACTTCTAATATAGTGTTTCTTTCTACCACTCTTATTAGAGCTTTATCAAACAGTATCCAACTAAGGAAAGAGATATGATGTTTATACAAAAAGGAATGAATTTAATAGATATAATTCATTAAACTAGTGATGGAAGAATTGAGGCGCCAAACAAGAAATTGGAGGAAGCTACCCAGAGATTAAGAATAACAGGAAGCCAATACTATCCCTGGTCTGGAGGAAAAAAAAAAAGAGGGCTGATATTTCCAAGGCTTGGGGTCACCTGGTTGAGGAGGGAGTCATGAAGAAGACACAGATACTGCTTGATATTTCTCTGCTCAATCAGAAAGAGGGAAACACTCTGATTTTCTCTTTCTCTCTTTCTCCAATGCCCACCAGTAACTCCAGTGTGCTGAATCTATCTAGCAATCAATAGACAAGGAAGCCTAGAAACCACAGTCTTCAGAGTTAGCCCCAGATAATAAAGGACAGAGAGGAAGGGCAAGATATGGACCTGAGAATAAAATGTCCAAAGACCAGCATGAAAATACCAATCACATTTATTTTCATTGCTTGCTAAGATTTTCCCATCCACTTCAAATTGCAAGATCCCTTAGTGCAAGGACTATGGTATATGGCTTATAAGATTTTGTCTTTTAAATAACAAAGGAACAAATACTTAAAAATCATTTGGTAAAAATTGGCTGAAATGAGGAAATGAACACAGTATCATTGTCCATGTGTCAGAAAGGGAGAATAAGGACCAAACAGGACAGATATCAGCCTAGATTCCCAGAGTCAGGAGGAGGTGAACCTTTGATTTGAGTCTGGTTTATCAGAGTTAATACTCTAATTAAAATATTATCTTGACTTTGTGATCTCATTTTTTTTGTCCTTTTAGTGCTGGGGATCAAACCCAGGGCCTTGTGCATGCAAGGCAAGCACTGTAGCAACTGAGCTATATCCAGCCCTGTAATCTCATTTTTATTATTTGGCTTTCTGATGTAATTTATCATAATGCACTGATTTTAAAAATAGCCACTCTATGGTGGTTCTGATTGTTGAGGTGGCTTCTTTTGTTTCTTAACATTTGGTCATCCAGACCAACATTTCTTAAGCATTTAATAACTTTGACTAAGCCAAAAACACTTTGTGAAAAGAAACTATGAATTTTGTCCATCATTGTATTAACAGAACTGGCTGCATGGCTTGTATGTAATGAGCATAATAGGCCTTCAATATAAGTTGGCAAATGAATCATTGTGCAAGTTTTAAATGCATAAGTAAGCAGGTTTTGACTGCTTAAGACAGGGAAAGAGAACTCTTGAAATTAAGGAAGCCACAGTGAAAGTTCACTGAAAAGGGTCTACAAATTAATCAAGAGAAAGTGAATCTGGTTTATCAGAGTTTATACTCTAATTAAAATATTAGAAGACGTGTCACTGAAACAAGGCAGGCACCACTTGCTGTTTCCTGAATCCAGACTCTTCCTTCCCCTCAGTTCTTTGTGACTGGAATCCCTAACCCTTCCATGATGACCACACTGCTTTGCATACTTAAAAATATATATATATATATATATATATATATATATATATATATATATATATATATATATATAAATGGTTAAGCAAGGGAAGAAAAATAAATGAAACAGACTAGAATCTTGTTAATCTATAACTATTTTGAACATGGTAAATAATCTCTCTGCTGAAATAAAATGAAAATGCATAAAAGGACTTTTGTTTGTATGTTTTTGGTGGTGGTGCTAGGGATTGAACCCAGGGTTTTGTCCATGAGAGGCAAGCACTCTACCAACTGAGCTATATCCCCAGTCCCCATGAATGCAGGAAATTTAAGTGGTATTGCTCTGTCTGTTTTAATTCTAATACTGCAAAGAAATATGATTTCTCCCACTTACATGACACTTTTTTGGGATGATTACATCATCTTTTGCCAATATTATGTATTATTGACAATGCAAAAAGATAATTGGCATGAGATATAGTGGTAAGTTAGATAAATTATAAAGTTTTCTGCTAATAAAAGTTTCATTTTTTTTAATTCAATGACTTAATGTATATTTTGCTTTATTATTGAATTTATAATTAATAAATATTCAATGCTTACTATGTACCTTAGGATACAAACCGTTCTCTAATGATTCTCTTAATTTCACTCTTTTGTTGTTATCAAAGCAGAAATCTTATTTAGTTCATCTGTAAGTATTGTGAGAAAAAATGTGTTTAAGTTTAAATACTATTGATTTTAAAAACCACGTTAAAATTTAAAAGGGTTCATTTGGGGAGAATCTTTCTGATAGGTAAGTTGTCCTTACAAAATACAAGATGGAATGCTAGAGACTTTTTCTAAATTTTCAGTAATATTTACCAGTTTTAGGTTATGTTTATTCAAGCTTCAAATCCACTGGTTCTCAACTCTGGTTGTGCCTTGGCTTAAAAGCTAACCCTGACAGTTCAGTAGATTCAAAGTCTCTCCAAATGGAGCCAGGCATCACTATTTTAACATTACCCAGGTGAAACTAAGGTACACACAGGGTTTCAGTCTAAAAGGAATTTGAGACACGTTGATTATCACATGATTCTAGAACACTGAAATCACACCACAGGTAAACTACCAAGTACAGTACTCCGAAGCCTGAGATTAAATTTTGGCCCTAGATTTAATTAACGTTATGAGTCTAATTGGGCACCAATTAATAACATTTTAGCTACAGAATGAAGTTAACTCAGTTCGGTAATCATAGATCTTTAACCATCTGACAAAGTTAGAGACACACTCCTTAGAATATTGAATGTTTCTACATCACTGGGGGTACAGTTTCCCAGAGCATCCCTAGGCCATGTGAAGCCAGCCATTGCTTTCTCTAATGCACAAGGAGGAGATGCCTTGCTACAGCACAATAAAGATAGTAACTGAATTATAATCAGGTATGTCTTCGCCCTCAAAAGGGAGGAACCAGAGCCTCCACCCAGACTCTATGCTGTTGTGTACACAAGCTCTGCCAAGGTATGTGACCACACGAAGAAACACACTAGCTCACCAGGTGGGAAGGGAAGCTGTAATTCAAGCAAACCTAGGAACAAACCTACTCTGCTATTATGAGCTACTCTTAAATATCTAGAGGAAAGTACTGCTTTGTTCTGTTTGCAACTTCATAGATACAGCAACACATATTCACACAGTCAAGAAATCTTGGGTTACAAGAACTTTGTGGGAAAGCATGTAGTAAATTTCCATTTCAGTAAAATTCCCATTTACTCACAAGAACTAAAAACCTCAATATGTATATAAAAATCTTTTAGAAATAGTTACCTAAGGGTAGGAGAGGGAGGGAAGATGACAAATATGTATTTTACCTAAGTCTTTCATTTCTGTGGTATCTGGATTATTTTACAAAAGGTTGTAATATTTATATAACCAAGACAAATAAAATAAACATTTTAAAAAAGTAAAACTGCTTAAGTTCTTTTTGGACACAGTTTTAAAACTGGTTTCCTAAGGGATGCTATTAAATAGAGTCATTTGATAATTAAGAAATTGTTTTCTAAGCTGTTTGGGCTGCTCACTAGGTCAAAATGTTTTCTTTTGCTGGCCTTCAGTTTAGCTATGAGCAGTGCAGGATGATATAAACCTGAATAACATGCAAACTGAACTTCATATTTTTGCATATATTTTCCTTTCAGTTGTCTCCCTGCCTGATTTTTTCAGTGTAGTTAAAATGTTACAATTGGTTTGTTTGTGGAGGCCTCAGCTAATCATTGCCTCAGAGAAAACTAGGCTTTTCCCCATGGATGATTATTTAGATCTCCAATTTACTTTTTTCTAATATGCCATCTGATAAATCGGACAGACTTTTTTTCCTGAAATCTGGAGTTTTTATCCAATAGACTCTCAGTAGAAAGTGAAGCTTCCCACTCATAATCTTATCAGTTTCCTATATCTCATCCATTTTAACAGTTTTTGTGGAAAAGTAGATTGTTTAGAATTTAATGCATACACAGTATTTTTAGAATTTAACATACACAGTATTTTGTTAACAAGGGGACTGGCCAGTTTGGCATTTTGAAGCTGTCATTTTTAAGAGGTTAGTTAGTTTGTGAGGATCAGATCAAGTAATGGAGGCAGATAATGTAAGGTAGTATTAACAAAATTGTTCAGAATGATCAAATCAATGCATCAGTTGAATGGTTATTTCATATTTGATCATTCTTTTTCTAATGGTAAACAGAAGAAAGAAAAGAAAAATACTTCAGAGACTAGCAAATAGAACCACTTAGATTAAATTATCTTTAATTCCCCTCCTCTTTTTAATCTTAGCTATTATGTCATCCTCCAATGGTGTTACTTAGCAAAAACTGCCTTGAATTCTACTGTTTTGTCTTGGCAAGATGAGCTGGTGTTTCTAGATGGCACGAGAGTATTAAGGTACATCTGCTCCTGAGACTGTCTTCAGCACATGAGCATAGTTCTGAACATCCTGGGATTTTTTGTGAGAGTCAAACTAGTACAATGTCATTTTATCATTTAACGGGTTTTTAAAAAAATTTTTTCATGTATGATGAAGCCAGTCTTGTCAAGCAGATCAATTTTCTTCCTAAACCTAAAAAAATATCACCAGAAACACACTTTTTTCTGTCCATAGTTGAAATGCACTTGTAAATGTTTGACTTGTTGGTCTACATTCTACATGAATTCTACTAAATAGGGCAGAGAAGAAATAGGAGCTGGGTTGTTACACCAAACATTTATCTCCAGGTATAAACTTTTCATTGATGCTATATTTAACAGTTGGAAAAAAAATCCCACATCTTTCATATATGAAGTTGACTTATATTTCCTAAGATGCCATAACAGTATTTTGAAACAAAGGGAGTGCCATGAGTAAGGGGAAAGATAAATTTTAATAAGGCAATTATAAACATCTGCAGGCCATTTTTTTTTTCTTGTTACTAAGTATTTATTTAAACTTCATACTCAGAATGCCTACATTCATTACATATGTTCTCTTAAGCAATTATAAGAACTAAGGTCTCCTTGGTTAGTCATTAAATTCAATGAGTATTTATTTTATACCCAGAGGCCACAGAGCAAGGTTAACATGGGGGCCTCTCATTAGGAGCTGGACGAACTGCATTATTAATTAGATGATGTAAATTGGCGGGTTGGAGAAGATGACGGAGTTGAAGTGATAGAACCAGGATGCACTCACAGTATAGTGATACATAGATTTTGTTGTGGAAACATATTAACCAGGGAATGCTACAACAGCCTACACTTCTGATATGAATCTTCATTGATTACAGTATTATCATTTCAAATGGTTAGCACAGAAAGTGTCAAGAAGAAATGGAATGTGAAGTTAAATTAATTCACATCCATTCCATCTCCAAGTAAGGTTACTTGCCAGTGAAACAAGTTATAAGGTTCACATTATTAAAATCTATGACTGGGGTTGGGGATGTAACTCAGGGGTAGAACATTTGCCTATCATGCCAGAGGCCCTGGGTTACAGCCCCAATACCACACACACAAAAAAATAAAAATAAATAAATAAATAAAATGAAATCCATGATTAGTGCCCATCTGGGACTAGCAGTCCCAGCACTGAATCACATACTCATTCAGCTGTCTCTGAAAACAGGTGGGCATGAGTTCATCTCTAAAAGCAGAGGCAATCCAATGGATTTGTAATGAGTATTCTGTTGTTTGACTTTTCTAAAAGACAATGAAAGTGCTCAGAGACATTAACAGAGAATTTTTATAAAAATTTTAATTAGGTATATGTGACAGCAAAATGCATTTTGATTCATTGTACGCAATTGCAGTACAAACAGATTTTTGTCAGGAAATTTTTCTGTTAATTGGGTCAAATTAGCAGCTGCACTTGGGTGTTTAAATCAACATTTCTTTTTAATTGTCACTGATTTAGAACACAGAATATATTGGGATCTTAAAGAATCTCAGGTTACTCTGGAAGCATATGTGCAAAGATGGTTAAAAAAAAAACCCACAACTATAAGGTGGGGAAAATCTATGTATTTCCTACAAATATACATACTCTGAATTTTTATCTTTGGGCCAAAGTGGTGGAGAAAAATATTTCCAAAATACAGGTTTAAATATATGTGAACCTCACTTTCACACCCACTAAAGCCTTTTATTGTCTTCCCATCATTTTTAGCCTAAAAGATGAACTCCTTAATACTGTCTGAGTTTCTGGCTCAGCTGATCTACCCTTCTCTTTCGCCTCATCTCAAATTATTTTTCCATTTAGCTCTCTGGGTCCCAGCCTCAAGCAGTCTTCTTTAAGTAAACTGTACTCTTCATACTCTTTCCCACATCAGGATTTTGCTGTTATTCCATGATAGCCATCCTTTTTATTTCATAATTCTGTTTCTCCCCTTCCACCATCATTGCCCTGTTATCACTGGAACACATGCACATACACATGCATATATACATGGATGCAGTCATACCCTCAAACTCCACTCATTGCTCCATGTTAAGAGAAATATTTGCTGACATATCCCACATACCCTTTAAGAAGACAGGTCTCCCTGTTGCAAAATCTTCTAGCACTGAAAGTAGTTACTTCATCACAATTATTGCTTTTATTTTACATCATTGGAGAGTGGGCAGGATTTTATTTTAAAGCACAGAAAGTACATTGGAATGCAGGTTCCAGAAATTATGGAAAATAGAATACAAGAAACACTGAAGAAATTCATGTAAACAGAACCAGCATTTTTAGTGTTGAAAGTTTAATCAGATAATTATCTTACATTTATATTGGAGTGTGCATAATTAGAGCTTATATTAAAATGTGCAAAATTGGAATTATTAGCAGACAGTTAAGCATGATTTTAGAACTTAAAACATGATTTCTGGAACTAAAACTTCAGTTCCAGAATACTCAATCTATTCCCCTGGAATCATAAGTATGTTCACAGTCTTCCCCTTCAAAGACCTGACTCTAGTAAATCATCCTTAATTAGATAATTATTTTCTACAAGCCCAGATTGTTTTCTGTGTTATGTGCCCTTTACTCTTTGACCTATTTGCAGAGGTCAGTGTTTCCTTTCACCAGATTGCCTCTGCTGCTGGAATGCTGAGGGGGTTCCCAGGAATGGAACAGAGACAGTTCACCTGCTTGCTGCCTGATCTGAAACATCTGACACAGTTTTAGTTTTTGTTTTTCCTATAAAAATAAGGGATCCAAAGTCAGCAAGAACTGAGCAAAGTGCCCTCATTTGGACTTTTTACTCTATTATTTTCAGTATTTTCAAGAAATAAATATACAGTGTTTAATATAATGTGTCCAGCCCTGTAGGTATGGTGAATAAAACAAATGGAATTTAAGATATGATTAGTTTTTATCTATGATGAACTTGTGTTCTATCTGGGGAAGACAGAATACACATGTCATAATTAGACAATGATTAAGTGAGAAGCTACAGTAAGGACTACTATGGGTTGAAGTATATACCCCCTAAACTCATAAGTTGAAGAGCTATCTCTTTGTACCTGAGAGTGTGACTATGCAGTCATGCTTCACTTAACAACAGAGACATTCTCTGAGAAGTATATCAATTGGTGATTTCATCCTGTGTACATCATAGAGTGCACTTACCCAACTAAGACAGCTATGATGTCACTTGGCAATATAGCCTCATGGGCCACTATAGTATATAAAGTGTTTCCTTGACAGAAAGATAATTGGAGATAGGATCTTGAATAAGGTCATTAGGGTGGGCCATAATCCAAAATAACTGGTATTCTTTTAAGAAAAGATTAGGACAGACACACAAAGAACAGAAGAAAATGGTAATCTATAAGTCAAAGACAGAGGTTCAGCAGAAACCCATCCTGATGACTTCATCTTATACTTCCATCCTCCAGAACTCTAAGGGAATAAATTTCTATTATTTAAACTCTCAGTCTGTGGTGCTTCTTTTTGGCAGCTCCAGCAAATTAATACACTACCTTTATTCAAGAAATATTTTAGGGCAAGGATTAAACCAGTATGTGTTAGAGCACTGGCAGAAGGTTCTGTGCAGGACCTGGGTCTGAGCTGGACTAGACAGAAACTAAGTGACAGACAGGCAGAGGGTTGATGCTCCAGGACAGTGGAAACTCAATAAGGTTAACTTTAATAAATAAATAATTTATCCACTGGTAAAATTCTCTAAAACCTTTAAATCTCTCCAGTTGTTGATTTTAAAGGTTAAACTATGCCTAATAATATATTTATTCATATACATTGCATAGTATTAATTTAAGTTAAAAAATGTGTTATTATTAAAAGAACTATGTTGATGTCAATAAGGATACACTATTTACCATATATGTTTAAATTTTGAACTCCATGGCCATATAAAAATGACTACTAATATAGGCAAAATTCCATGGATCATTATAAATACAATTGTATTCTGTATGATATTTCATATATATATGGGAGATGTTTATGTAAAATGAGAAAGAAGGGATCTATCCAAAATGGAGTAAATAAAATCTGAGTTCATTGGTATTTCTCTTATTTATCCAGATTCTATATATTTATTATCAAAAGCTTAAGAATTCTTCTGGGTAAAACATACCTATATTCATGATCACATGCTACTGACATTTTTAAAGATTATAGCTTCAGAGCTATACAAATAAAAATTAAATATAAAAATATTATTATTTTTTTCTATTTTAACTCCTTTCAGAGACACAAAGACTTTAAAAATATCACTCATAGTGCACACATTTGTTTCCATTTGGAATTTTTTCAGAAAATATTTAAAACCTGCATTTAAGTGAATAATTTCCAGCCTGGGAAGGTGAGCCAGCTCAGCACCATAGGCTGTTAATCTAACCAGTGAGCAGGTGTGAATGAATATTTCATGAACATTCGTAGCATCTCTGTACATGCACAGTAACAATCCCAGCCCACCTCACCCTACCCCTATCTTCCCAAACTGCTAGTCCCTCCCTTAGAAAAAAAAAAAAAGGGGGTATTTTAATGTCACTTAAAATTCTTACCAGTGTCAGGTAGTATTCATTCTTTACTGCATTGTCATCTTTTGGCTTTTGTTTATAAAAGCCATTTGTTCTACTGATCAGGCAGGAGCATTTTCTTTCAGCATTAAGGAATAGAAATACCAAAAGTACTTACCTAAAAAACAAACACAGAAAAATAATTCAAGTGAATTCATGGGCACACTTGATTACTTGACAGTGCTGAGGTGGAGATACAGGTAATGTAGAACCTCTATAGGTGCTGAACCATGAGGCAAACAGAACACATAAATTGTGCCAAGGAATATGCATATGACCTGCACACTTTTCTGAAACTCAAGGGAACAAAGCCTTATTTATTTTTAAAAATGAATACATGAAGCAAAGTTTTGATTTTCTTTGGAATTTTCCTAACAATTTAAATTATCAAAAACTCTATTGGGGAAGTCTAATTTATCATTTCTTTCTGTGCAATAAAAGATTTTGTAAAACTGCTTACAATAATGCTTTCATCATTACAAACCGGAAGACCTTATAAACCTCTACATCAGAGCTTTCAATACTTCATATCCCAATAGCATAAAGAATGGACATGGATATGCTGTCATTGGTTGCTTATGAGGGAAATGAAGGGTATGCTAACAGCTATCTTCCTGACTATGAGGTCAGGGACCTCCCTTGATATGAGACATTGTCATGTTGGCAGAAGGGTCTGGTTTCTGAGACTTCGGGCACTATTAACATAGATGATATCAAAGCTTGCACACATGATAGGTGAAACATAGAACAGAGAAAAAATACTTCTATATGCATTTAGGAAAAGTTACATAAATCATCAATGGCACATGTCTAATTTTCATCTGTATGTCAGCTGGGTTTGTGTGTGGTGTCTTTGAAAGTCTGCTGATCACAGAAAGCCCTCTGACATAGAAAATGGCCTTAGAATAGCATTAGTAAGGGAGAGCTCTGGAATAGATCCTAGAAGGCACAAGAATACTAAGAGAAGAAGGCCATTTACTCTGTCAGTATTAAAAGCCAAGAAAAAGTTTCGTTAGAAGAAATGATTTCCCCATTCTTCATTTGACAGGCAAGAGACAAACGAGGGGAAAAGTTGCAAGAAGAGTGAAGCTCTGGGGAGAAGAGCAGAAGAGCACCCATTTACAAAGGGGAGCGAGCATCTATGCTTGAATGGCAGTGACAATAGGGAACTGCCTAATCCAGAGCTGGCTGGTTAACTCAGAGATACAGGAAGGCATTGCTTCTACACCATCCTGGGTATTAGTGCCTGGCTGCACGGCAAAAACATGTTATCCCAGATATGTTCAATTAGTATCTAATTCAATTAGTATCTAATATGTTCAATTAGTATCTAAAACATGGTAACCAAGATATGTTCAATTAGTATCTCTAGAAGGGATATTTTGGAATTTCCATTTTTAATAATGATCCCTGGTAAATTTTACATAGATAGCCAAAAGAGTCCACATATAGAGTCTCAGGAAACATACTAGAAGAGCTGAGTTCTCTCCTTATTACTTGCCAAAATTCAGTCTCTGAAGATCTGACCTACATTATAATGTCAGTATTTAGTGAAATGACAACATGAAACATAAGCAACAGAGATAGGAATTCCACCTCTGTCTGTCTGTCTCTCTCTCTCTCTCTCTCCATTTTTTTTTTTTTTTTTAATTTGGCAGGGTATTACTGGGGATTGAACTCAGGGGAACTTGGACACTGAGACATATCCGCAGCCCTTTTTTGTATTTTATTTAGAGACAGGGTTTCATTGTGTTGCTTAGTGCCTCATCTATGCTGAGGCTGGCTTTGAATTCCTGATCTTCCTGCCTCAGCCTCCTGAGCTGCTAGGATTACAGGCATGCACCGTGGGGCTGGGATTAGAGTTCTCATTTTTCATTTAATTTTTCTTCACCAACAAGCTGCTAATAAGAAAAAACAATCTTACATAAAACATTACATTACTTGGCCTATGCCACCAATCAATGCTGTTTTCCATTCTTAGAATACATGGATTTTTACTAATAAGATGCATTCTGCACCCCTACTCATAGAGGGCACTATTTTCTTGCTAGTTCATTTAGCTGCAGGCAGATGATAATAACAAAAAGCAAACAAAAACCCTCTCATAATTGCAACAGTGAATTAAGCCTAGAAATAATTTAGAATATTATATGGTAAAAAATTTTCTGCAGAATCTCCCATGAACCTGGATTGCCTTTCATTTCTAGCCTCTCTTACACTATAATACTCTCATTTTCATTAATAATGCTTACATAGTACTTGAACTATTTTTATCAGAATATGAAGAAATGAGAAATTGATTTTTTTCATGAAATATTTTTATCACATTCTAATACTTATTTGCTTTAGACATTTAGATATATTCGACTCACTTCCAGGAATTTGTGGCATACTTGAAAGGATGAAAAAGTGCTGGAAGCTGTGGTATATAAAATTTAATTCTTCCTGCAAAGAACTGTTTTTTTCTAGGCCAAATTGCTCCACTCCTAAGTATAATTTAACTTTAAAAAATTTAGTCACAATATCAGTAAGCTGAGAGCCAAACCTCAATTTTAATATGTACATTTATCAGAGAAGAAATATAAACACTTTTATGTTTCTATTTGCAGGTGAAGCTGCACGGCCATTTTAATAGATTTTTCTAAGTGCGCATCGTGGCATATTGGCATGCATTTCATGTTTCTCAATTAAAAGGAAGGTGAAGATTCAATCAAGGAGGCTAACAGGGTTGTGCAGGAATTAGAAAACTTGGAGTGAGAGTTGGGAGTGGGGGAGAAGGTCGATAGAATGATTTTTTAACATCTCCTACATCTTAGAGCATAAAATGGAGTAAACATGAATAACTAACTGACACGGGGCACAAAGCACCCCAGAGTAGCACAAATAACTTCCAAGTCTTCATCAAAAGATACACATTCCTCTATACTCCTTCAAATCCTATTATCCATTTCCTTTTCCCTTTCCATGATGCAGAAGTGACAATGGCTACAGAATGCGTCATCCAAATGGAGGATGGTGGGAACTGCCTGAGGAACATGGGACAGCAGCGAGGCCTACGCCCTCTCTCCAGTAGCATACAGAGTGTGCCTTTCTATTCTCTTCATTTGTAAGGTGGTAGTATGACGTGGTGTGTCTCCAAGCCAAGTAGCCCAGTTACCAGTACTCTGGGACTACAATAACTCTATTTATAGTATAGATTTTGTTTTTCAGTTATGGAGGAAAAGTGTTAAGAATAGTTGCCACCCTATGACCAAGCAATCCAACTTCTCCTTTTGTACCCAAAGGACTTAAAATCAGCATATTAGAGTGATGCATCCATATCATTGTTTATAGCAGCTCAACTCCCAATAGCTAAACTATGGAAACAACCTAGGTGCCCTTCAACAGCTGAATGGATAAAAAAAAAAAAATGTGATGTTTCTCATACACAAAGGCTGACCTTATGGGAAGCAGAGGAAAGGAGAAAAAGCCACAAGTTTGGAAAAGAGAGGGGGCACAGTCAATCCAGCTCCCAAGCCAAGATGGATTTCATTGTTTCAAGATGATGCACTGTACATCATTTCCCCAAAGGCAACAACTCATTTCACTTGCTGACCTTGCTTCTGAACAACCTGCCTGGCAAGTAGGTTTCTCATTAGCTTTCAAAGACATCCTATCCATGTTGCTTATCTCCTGCAAATGCATGAAACACAAGTTTTCATCACCTTGACTTTTAATTTCCCCTTCAAAATAGAAGTTTTATGAATTGAGTTGGCAGGTCATATAAGTCTCTCAACACTCTTTGTTAACCTTGCCTTGCAATATGCTTTGAAATTAAGATGATAAACCAGTTCCATATTATCCTACTAATGTCTACCTAAAGCCTATGCTGAATACTGCTGGCTAGACACACTGGCTTAATTAAAGGGCTAATACTTCACAGAAAAATTCAAAAGTGGACATTAGATTTTATACTATTTGTTAACAGCTTAAAAACAAAGAATTAAGACTAGAAATACTTTCAACATAGGAGAAGAGGAAGGGCTAGAAGTATATTATAGGAAATTATTACATTTTCTTTTATGGGAATCTGCCACTAATTCTATCAAACACTGTAAATGAAGGAAATTTAATCTACAAATAAGAGTATGGATTTTATTGTCAGAAAAATTTAGGTTTATGGCCTTTAATGTACTTATAACTTGTTTAAATCTTTCTACTTACTCATGAAAATATATGTAGAGAGAAAGAATGACGTAGAATAAAGCTTAGAATGTAATAATACTGAATGAAAGATTATTTTATATCTTTTCTTAGTAAGCCAACTGACTCTCATAGTTTCAACAATGTTAATAGCTCCCAAATATATAGCTTAGAGATTAATTTCTAATTAAAGTTTTAATCCTAATTTCCAGTGGCCAGAATAGAAGCATCATATTAAATCATCACATTATTACAACAATAATATGTGCAATCCACCTAGGAATTTTTGAATGATGAGATCTATGCACTAATAATTATATCAAAAGCCTGTGATTAACTGTGTTATTAAGATAGTAGCAAATGCCAGGCTCATCCATAGAATCCACCAAAGGCATATGAAAAACAAATGGTCAAGAAGACTTGGTTAAGCATTTGTATTTATTCTGCAAGGAAGAGACTCCTCCTTATTTTGCCTACCTTTTGAAAGTGCCTCATAACACCTCTGCTTCAACAACAGTTCTATATTCAGGACTCTCAATATTTAGATTACCAGATGTGATTATTTGTGACAATGGATCTGCATTTATTTCAGATGTGTTTAAGAAGTCTATGAAGCTAGAGCTCCTCTAGCCTGTCAACATCACTCTTCATCACCCTCCAGCAAATGGTCAGGCTAAAAAGTGATGTAGACCACTAAGAATGCCCTACAGTAAACTGTAAGAAGAAAATGACCTAGGATATTTGCCAGGTTCCTGATCACTCAACATGTCACTCCAAGTGGGACAGCAGGAGTCAGTTCTGCTGAATAAAAATGGAGCAACATTGCAATTGTTCCTTTGACAGTCCTCCCACAAAGCTTAGCCTAGAGTTGATAGAGAAACCAGAAGGTATACTGGGCATCATATTTGCTCAATTCACTTTTGCTATAAAGATTGGTCTTGATGAAAAATTTTAGAGGAAATAGAGCGGGTCATGAAGTTATGAAATTTAAATAACAGTACATGTGTTACTATAAGGACTAGGCTATAGATGACCTAGGATGGCTCAACACTAATAAGAGTGAATCAGTGTTATATTCAGGTTTTCCAAGTTCCTACTTGCACTTTATTCTTTTTAAGTTAATCACATGCCATTGTGCCCATTTATTTTAGGTTCAGTTACAGTATGTTACATAGTTAACATGGAATATTTTTTTCCACCAAAAATATATTTATACACCTTTTCCTGCTTAGTTTATATTAAAATGTCAAAAAGTTAGGAGAACTTAAGAGGAGTCCAAAAAAAGAGGGAATGGTCATGAGTGTATCTACCAAATACTCCCAATTCTCTTCTTATTGGGCATATGATAAGATTTCCTTTTATCCTCTGATGTCAGGCATGACCATGTAATGTACCATGCATGGGACAACAGATTTGAACAAAAGTGATATGTGTCACTTTTGGATGAAGCCCTGACAATCTGTAACTTTAAAAAAATATATATATTCATTTACCCTGCTGAGGAAACCTGTCTTGAGATACAGCATCAGCCACATTTGGACCCAGATTAACCACAACAGAGATTCTTGCTTAAAATATTTAATATGGAGGAAGAATAGAAAATAAACCTTTGTTATATTAAGCCACTGAGATTTTTGATCACTGCAGAATAACCTACTCTATCCTGACTTGTATGATGAATAGCCATAATAATAAAGCATTAATAACTGAAGCCATGGAGAGTTTTATGCAAAAATGTTAATTGTGCACAGTACTTATTAAGATCAAAGAATGAAAAACAACTAAGGGTTGACTTAATTACTATCATCAAGTATAAAAACAGAGTTGGTTTGTTTTTGCTACCATTTCCCAAAGAAATATACTTCTGTTTAACAAGAAGAAACTACTGTGAACTAGGGTAATTTGGGGTTGAAAGTAAGAGAAAATTAAAGAATCTTCAGATTAGTAATGAAGAGGATGAAACCAAGAAGAAGATGAAGGTTATGTGACCCCCTTCTCCAGAGAAGCCTAAATAGGGACTTATCTCCATCACTCCAAGACTGCTAGTCTTGGTGAACTTTTGAATTTTAGAAGTAGAACAAAATTTTTAAAAAAAGGCTTAGGGATTCCTAAAGGAATTCATTAATTAGCTTAAAGGATCTGTGAACTGACCAACCTAATAGCTAAATAGTATGGGCCCAAGAAAGGCTTGAACTTGAATGCGCACCATTCAGAGCACAAGGTCTATAGATTTACTCAAAATTTCAATGAAACAAAATAAGGTTAAGAACCATTTTTAGATATTAACTCTCCTTAAAAAAAGAGAACTGTAAAGCATAACCTCTGTGTTCTTTTCCAACTCTATTGTGGATAGCAAATCCATGGATTCACTTTTACTTTCAAATCAATAAGGAACCTGACAAGAATTTTTGCTTTTGTCTCCTTAAACTACAAATTAGTTTTACAAAGTGAAACTCTAACTTTGGATTCTAGCCAGGATGTTAATTATAGATGGCATCAAAAGGTGTAGAAAAAAAATTTTTCAGAGAGGCTAGGGTTCTCTGTTTTTTATCCTATCCCTAAGGTCTACTCTCTTCTCCCCACTAAACAGATTAACAAAGAAAAGTTGGCTGAGCCTCCTACACAGTAGCACATTTTGGATACAGTGCTTTTTTTCAGACTGTTAGAATTTAAGATTTCCAAACTCAATGGCCTTAGGGCTCTGGCTCATGGCTCACTTCCTCCGGCTCCCAAGGTGTTCCCATCAAGCACAGAGGCCCAAAGGGAAATTAGAGGCTGGTTAGGTCCTTCAAAAATGCCACACCCCCATTTCTGATTGTTTCTGATTATTGAAATCATACAAAATAAAGTTATATGATGAATGTGTCAAGAATCCAAATTAGATCTTTTTTTTAAAAAAAAAAAACTTGGCCACACATGTCACAGAGACTCAAAGCCAGGTTCTTAAAACCTGCTCATATGGTTCAGAGTGCAGAGAAGAATGAGGAGCAGGAGTTCCTTCCATCTGCCCACCCTCCCTTCCTCACTCTGTTTAATGAAGAAACTGGCAACATTAAAATTTAACTGAGTTCTGCTTCTGGCTAAGATGAAATAGTTTATAGAAAAGCAATAATCACCCCAAGAACCAAGAAGTTAAAAAACAAAGCCAAACAGACAAAATCTAATCTAAATGCAGAGTTGGGCTGTGATTGAAGGGTGTCACCAGGGGCCCTAGAGGGCTTGGTAATGTTCTATTCTAGATCTGGATGATGGTTTCTTAGATGATTCATTTTGCTGAAATCCATTAAGTTATGCATTTACAATTTGGGTACTTTTCTTTCTCTAGGTTAGATTCAATACCATTTATCTCTTTAAAATGTTAACTGAAATCTTGGGAATGGAACCAC
Organism: Marmota monax; assembly: GCF_021218885.2. NCBI lineage: Eukaryota > Metazoa > Chordata > Mammalia > Rodentia > Sciuridae > Marmota > Marmota monax. Next base: position 12,436,861 of record NW_026693245.1, read on the forward strand.
CATTTGACCCAGCTATCCCCCTCCTTGGTTTATACCCATGGGACTTAAAATCAGCATACTATAGTGATGCAGCCACATCAATGTTTATAGCAACTCAACTCACAATAGCTATACTATGGGACCAACCTAGGTGTCCCTCAGTAGATGAATGGATAAAGAAAAAGTGTCAGGTATACTCTCAATGGAATATTACTAAGCTTTAAAGAAGAGTAAAATTATGGCATTTGCCAGTAAATGGTTGGAGTTGGAGAATATCATGCTAAGCAAAATAAGCCAATCCCACAAAACCAATGGCTGAATGTTTTCTCTAATATGCGGATGCCAATTCACAATAAGGCAGGGGGCACTAGAGAAGAAGAGTGTTACCTTACATTAGTAGAGAGAACTGATGGGATGGGAGGGAAGGGGAGAGCATGTGGGGATAGGAAACAGTACAATTAAACAGACATTATTACTGTATGTGTATATGTGAATGTGACCAATATGATTCTGCAACATGTACACTCAGAAAAATAAGAATTATATCCCATCTACATATGATATATCAGAGTGCATAAATGTATTCTACTGTCACGTATAACTAATTAAAACATATAAAAAATTTAAAAATGCTAATTGATTTTAGTAGGCTGATGAATGACTATAACCATTGTTTGAAAAATGTGAGCATCTACACATTCTCTGAGAGCGTCAACTTCTGGACAGGCCATGAATGTGTTCAAATTCATTCCCATTGGAACTACTCTCTTCCAGCAGTTCCACATAAGCAGCAGTCACAGATGGATTGGCCTTTGCACAAAGCAATGCCCATATGGCACTGACTGCATTCGCCATGAATATGGTTTGGGATTACATACTTTGGAGAACTGTATTATGTTTGGCTAGATGTTCATCTGCTCCTTTAAATCACTTTATCACTAATCTGTCTTGCCTATAATTACAAAATAAATATTCTGCATTGTATATTAAGACAAATCTTTGAAATATTGCTTGTAAACTACACTTCATAGTAACATTATAACATGTAACACTAACCCATTTGTTTAAAAGATAAGGAATTAAATCTCATAATAACTTTCAGCAATTTAATAGGAACACGTGAAAAAAGAACAATGAGATAATCAGTCTACAAATAAAAGCTAAGGAACACAAAAATTAAAGTAATATCAAATTCAAGAATCTGAATTAATACCACAATTGACAAGGAATATTTTAAGGCAGCTGTAAATCTACCCCCTGAAAATTAAAATGAGAGTATTATTCTAATTTAGATTAAAAGAATATGAGAGTGATGTTGAGATAAACATAATAACTTGCTTAATTTTAAAGATTGAGCAAAAATGACTATTAATTAATTTTACTCTGAAAAAACAATCATATCCATGTGGTTCATAAATTCCATCTTTGAAAAAGTTAAAGGGATATACTTAATGTTATAAAGGTATTAAAAACCTCTTTGTAAAACATATGCTCACTTATAGTCCAATGAAGTAAATTAGTGAAGGCTAAAATTTCATGTAATTTAAAGAGATAAAAAGAAATAGATTGGTTAGGTACAAGTAACAAATTTTAGTTAATTTAAAAAGATAGCATTTAGTTGCTACCATACAGTAATTATCATCATCTGGAAACATGCACATCTTATTCTTTCAGGCATTAGCAATTTTTGCCAGAGAATTATCTAATTAGAAAGATAGCAATCTGCATAAGCACAGAGTAGAGGTTTGTAGCTACATTACTTTTTCTCAGATAGAATAAACACAACTAAACTAAATTTAGAAATAAGATTGCAGAGGCAATACTGAAATTATCTAAAAGAACAACCTGTTTTTAAGAACCTCTGAAATGACTGTTTATAGGTGAAAAATGGAAACGTTAACTACAAGTCACTTTATCTTCTTACCAATAACTTTTACTTCTTACAATTGGGTACAGAAAGATTCTCTGCTTGTCACTATTTTAAATATCTAAATTAGTCTACTAAATGTGCAAGACATATTTGGAAATCAGTTCAGCAATTCCATGCCACCGAGATAGTTTGTGTGTGCATGCATGTGAGTATCAGTTTTAATTAAAACTCTGACAAAATTATGGAATTCAATTTGGGTTTGGAAGATAATAGATAAAATAACTGATGATTATTTAGGCATATTATTTGAATATATATGTAGTCAAAATTAATCATTTGACTTAATTAGCTCATTAGGTTTCTCCTGAACCATTTTCAACTAATAAAGTAGTGTTTAACATTTAACCTATTGTGGCAGTGGATTCTTTATGAGATTTATATAAGTACATCACAGGTATAATACTTTATATGGTATGTATCTTAAAATGTAAGATTCAACAATGGGCTAATTGTTTGCTGAATCTAACCTCAGTTATTTTTAATATACTTTTGTTATTTTTTACTGTATTGTTACACTTTTTAAAATATCCATTTCTCTTTTGGGTGGTGTACATGAAACATCTAAAAAACATGGCATAAAAAAGAATTGTTAGAATGACAGAAATATTCAATGCACAAGGGAAAAGCATGGCTTCAGAGTGAGTGATGATCTGGACTTTTGTGCTAGAATCACCTGGGAATCTTCATATTAAAACTGATGCCCTGGACATGGGCTCAGAGATTCTGACTTAGTAGGCCCAGACTTTCCAGGATATCTCCATTTTTCTCATTGTTCCCCTGATAATGGCAAAGCACTATTATGGTTGGGAGATCCATGCCATAACAACTCAGGTAGATATTGGATTAAGTCCATCATCTGCCCTTTCTACCAAACCATGTTTATGTATAAAAAATTCCCAATAATTAGTTAACTACCTTTTAAGCTAGCTACCTTGTATTGATCCTCAGAGTAAAGAAAGGTAGAAACAATACACATTTTCTACCTATTAGCCCTTCCATTCTTGATAAAGTTTCAGGTTTTCCATTTATATTTTTATCAGCATATTTCAAACTGTAGGCTCATGGGGAGAGTGTCATGAAACAAATTTCATGTGTCGTTACCAGCTTTAAAACTAAAAGAAAAAAATGTTAGAAATCATCACACATAGTAAGTAAATTTTGTGAAACTTCTGACTCAGTTAAACATATATATGTTTAATGATAAAATTAAAGACATTTTTCTGCAGTAGATTGTTGGAGTCTCAGCCTATTCCAACTGCTCATACTTTGTTCACTGTCAAAAAACTGAAAAACTTCTATAATATCAAGAAAAGTAGCCAGACTCAGTGGTGCAAGCCTATAATCCCAGCAGCTCAGGAGGCTGATGCAGGAGGATCATGAGTTCAAAGCCAGCCTCAGCAACTTAGTGAGACTCTAAGCAACTCAGCGAAACTCTAAACAACTCAGCGAGATCCTGTCTATAAATAAAATATTTTTTTTAAATGGCTGGGTCATGGCTCATTGGTAAAGCATCCTTGAGTTAAATTTCTGTTCAAAGAAGGAAGGAAGGAGAGAAAGAAAGAGAGAGACAAAGAAAAGAAGGAAGGTAGAAGTTTATCTAGTCATGATTTTAATCAAACCAACACATTAAAAATCTTGTGGAGCTGGGGCTGTAGCTCAGTGGTTGAGCACTTATTTGCCTTGCATGAGTGAGGCACTGGGTTCAATCCTCAGCATCACATTAAAAAAAAAAAATAAATAAAACAAAGATATATTGTCCATCTATGATTTTAAAAAAAATCTTATAATAGAAAAACTGGTCTATATCCTGAAAATGCACACTGAAATAAGAAGGGTGTGTAAATTACCACCTAATTTCTACTATTAAGGCTTTCTTCCCTTTGAAAATTTTACTAATATTATATGACATACAGTTTTCCTACTTATAAAAGGTATTTTTGGAGCTCACTATACTTTTATCTTTCCCTCTCTCTTTTATTATTATTTTTTTTCATTTTTGAAAACTTTGGGAGTGAGGGTACAGGTCAGTGCTATAGCATTGTGTAGCATATGGTAGGCACTGGGTTTGAGTCCCAGAACCACAGAAAAAAAAAAAAAAAAAGAAAAGAAAAATTTTATAGGTATGACAAATAATTTCATTCAAGGAAGAATTCCCCATGATTTTTATTCATAAATATGCTAGTATTCAGAAGATTTGCTTTTTGTGTTAGTTTTTGTCCACTTCAGGCTATTCAGTAATAGTTTTCAGTTTGCAACATTATCCAAGAAAAAAAAAGGTGGAATAATTTATAAAAGAGAAAATGATGTTTCTCTTGGCAAAAGTACTGTCCGTGTATTTTTGTGAAACACCATCTTTTCTAGAAGGTTGTGTATCCTAACAATGGAAGCAACCCTCCTTCACCACTCTGAATGGTCTAAGATTTTAAAATCACTGTCAGGCCAATGTCACAGATGCCCTCCTTTATCTTATTTCTCACTGTCACCCACCACCCAGGCTTGGGTCCAGTCTAGGCTACTCAAGAATGCTCCTACTTTTCTTCATTCATGATGGGCCCTCGAGTTTTACCATTACAGCCTGTGGCCATGTTGGGTCACTGAGACTCATCAGCAGAGAGGTTGATGGAACAATGTGCCAGGGTGGGAACACCCTGAAGAGCAGTCATTTTACTTAAATTCTTCTGCATTCTTCTAATAAATTTCTTTTTATTTAAGCCGATTTTTCTGTTTACTCATTCACTTAGTGAGCACCTACTGTGTACCAGGCAAGTAATAATAATCAAAGGGAATGTGGCTCCTGTGTTTATGGAGTTCAGTTTTTCACATCTTGCCCTGATTAAAACAATTTATTTTTTTCCCCTTTGAAAGGGACTTAAAGTCAAGGCCCATAGGCTTTAGTGTTCACAGAGTAACCAGGGCAGCCATGACCAAGGATTGCTTGCATAGCAGGGTGTTGAGGATCCCTTCTCTCTGGGGCCAAAGAGAGGCAAGGAATCCTTCACTCTGGAGTTGCTAGACCATCTCATAGGACTTGCAAAGTTGCACATACTCTGCCCATTAACTAACATCCCATATGCAGATTTTTAAAAAGGCCAGAGGGATGAATAACAGATGGAGGAGAAATTCAAGAAAGGATTTATTTTGAGTTTTGTTGGCAGGCTGAGTTTCACCTATTTATTGGATGTTAATGGTGGTAGAAGGAAAGACAGATACTTTCAGATTGAGCTCATGAGTCCTAATTGTTCAAAAGGGTAGTTACACTTTCTAATATACCGAAGAGTAACACTGTAATTTGAAAACAGTGTGAATCAGACATTCAAGTGTGGGATTGATCACCAACTAATTGCTTGCCTCTGAATGTATCATTAGCCTCTCTGAGATTCAGCCACCTCTTCTCTGAAATGGGATTTGATTAGGCTTGTGGATCCTTCAAATGGGAATCTCTGCCATATATGACCCTTCTTCCCTCCTCTGTGGGTTCAGTTACATGATGATTGGGAAAGTGTACCAAGGAACATCTAAAATCTTCCTGAGTTGCTGGGTTTCTGTGATCTCTTCAACATTTGTATTCCATGATTTGACTTTTCTTGGAAGTAAAGCCCTTGGGTCACTTTGGAGTTCTCATCACTGTCCTATTAATCACTACTTTTTGTTAAAACCATTCCCAAGTTGGCATAATTTTCTACATACAGACTTTGTGCATACAAAACTCAGTTCTTCAAAAAAAAAATCACTCCCCCCCCCCAAATATCAACTCTTATATTTTAAGTCCATGCATCCCACTTAAAAAAGTAAAAAAAAAAAAAACTCTAGTATTTAAAACCCCCTTAATTCCTTAATTTTCCTTCTCTCTTCAGCTTGTCAACTATAAATATGACAGATATTGTTTTATAGTTGGACCTATTTAAACCTTGTCAATTTCTTAAAACACAATTTGGGAAAGATGCATCAGTTAATTGAGTGATGATGTGTTTGTGAAAACAAGCTTGTTCAATCATTGTCTGCTGGTCTCTTCTTTCTAGGAAATGATTGTAAGGGCAAAGAGAAGAGCCATTTATTTTGACACTGTTCTTGGAAAATGCTCTCTTTAAAATGACCTTCATCTACAGTTGTCAGCACTAAAAGAAACCATTTTGCAAAACTATTTCAAATATTAAGACAAAAATCATACCTGTAGTAATAAAAGGCAATGCCCTTGGAAATTTAAGATTTTTCATAAAAATATATAAATGAGCCTAAATCAAAGAAATCAAAGACAGGAAAGCAATTCTTCCTTGTTCTTTTAAAACAAATCCACAGAAGTTAATGTAATGCCCTAGGAAATAAGAACTGCCTTTGGAATCACTGTATACATCATTATCAAAACAGTACAACATCTTTTGATTCTTGCTTAGTGGTCATCAGCAATGATGTTCTCCTAATCACAAATTACATTTTTTGGTCATCTTTAATCATAACCACATTTTCCAATATCCTATGTGAATTCACTGTTTTATACACAAATACATGTGATGCTTTATTTTATGACAATTTGATAGGATCACTAGATATCTCTGTATTTTGTTACCCTTTATTCTGAGTGTGCCTTCAGGGGTATATCTACATCTGAATTGATAGAGTAAAGATTGCCCTCAAAATATGGTAAACCTCATCCAGTCAATTGAAGGCCTGAATAGAACAGGAAGCCTGACCCACCCTCAAGTAAGAGAAGACTCCTGCATGACTTCTTAAGCTGAGATTTCAGCTTTTCTTCTGACTTTGGACTGAATCTGAAACCTTGACTTTTCTTGGATATTATGCCTGCTGCTTTTGGTTTGGAACTTATATCATAGAACTTCTTTGGTCTTCAGCTCACTGACTACAGATCATGGGGCTTCTCATAAACACATGTATTATATTTCTCTCTATACATGTGTATATACAAATGTATACACACACACACGTGTGTGTGTGTGTGTGTGTCTTGATGGTTTTGTTCTTGGAGAAAATTCTAATCCACATGGAAATAAACTTTTACATCTTTTAAATAAGGAAATATGTGAACATCTCATATAAATAAACTTGAACACATTCCCTTTTCTGGAGTTCCACAGAAAGAAAATATTCATAGCTTCTCAAACCTTTTACTAGACCAAGGACCTTCCCAAGACAAAAAGAACAACATTTTTTTTCCTCTTTTTTCTTTTTTCATGTTTTTCTAGAATAAACTACTAGCAGAACTCTTTTAGTGTTGTGGATATTAGGGCAAATGTCCTTGCCCTTGCTTCTTGGTGTTGAGTGGCTCATTACAACCACAGACTAAAGACGGTGGGGGCAGAGCAGGAGAACAAGAGGGGCCTTTGGATGGATCCAAAATAACTATATATACAGCTTATCTGCATGTATGACCTGCTCAGGCTGGTTGCCTGGCAACAATGGCATCTACCCACACAGTGCCCAGGATGCAAGTTGCTTTTCAGTGACACCACTGCCACTCCCTTTATCTTTAAGGCTGATTCTTATATTTCTAGAAAAATGTACACCCTATTCTTATTAAAGTGAATCTCAATGATTGTTAAGTGGGCAATATCAGTGGGCTCAAAGCAAACTGAACCAATGTAGCAAAGATTATCATGGTCTCTATTCAAGGGACAACATAACTACTTTTTAACAAGACATATCTTTTGGGAGTGGGGCCAGGCACAGATGATTTTCACATGGGCCTCTTTCCCTAATGGGCCAGTGTTCACTTAAAGTTCCCTGTCTCCTCTGGTTATTATGCTCTGCTTCCCAAAACCGTCAACTTCAGACAAATCTAACTATGTCAAACGTGTCTGGGAAACCCCACTGGGTCCAGGCTTTCCCATTATGAGCAGGTTCTCAGAAAACAGAAAACAAGAACAAGCTATGGTTTTCCAGGGACTTCCCATCCATGTGCTCCATGACAAATGTTTTCCTTTTAATATCAGCACTAACTGGTGAGCTAATATCTGATGAATAATGCTTTTATTCTTATACCCAACACATGATGGACTGTGGTTGTCTAAAGCCAACCACTTAGCATATGTTTATCCTTCCTGGCCTTGTAAATGTTATATCCTTGTGTATAGTAGACTTCCCTCTATTCTAGACTCTGTACCTATGGAATTCTGACTTTGAGAAATCCTAGGCAATCTTGGACCAGCCCAAGTCCCTGCAGGGACACACTGTACAAGAAAGACCCTATTCTCTTATTTTCCACCATCTTCCTTCTAAAACAAAGAAATAAAGTAGATACACTAATGATTTCCTATAGCCTCTTCTTGATCTCATCCTCAGTCAATGGCAGCAACTAATCCAAAATTTTTGCAGCCTCATTCCTGCAACAACTTTTTAAATCAACTGTGATTTTATTACATTTCTGGGAGGAGGTAACATACATACTAGAATGAGCAGCAGACTATAAGTTAGCAGCCTATAGTTTACCTCAGTTCTGTTGCTAACTAGTTTCCTACAGCTGGTGACACCACGTAGTCATGTATTGTGCAATTTTTCATCTGTAATATATAACTTCGGTCAGCTCTGAATTTTTATGACTGTTTTAAATTTGTATAATTCATCAACCACCATTTGTAAACCAGTAATGTCTGCCACGATGCATGCAACTTGAACTAGTGAACCAACTAAGTAAGTAGTCATCATAGCAAAGTTAGTTCTGATTTTGTATCAATTTTTACAACAATTCCTAGAACCTTTGGAAATCCCCGAAAATCCTTGGGAAGACAAGGAAATAACAGATTTTGAAAAGAGTAGAAATAAAAGCAAATCATTATTATGGTAATATCTGGAAATATCTGGTGGGCTTTTCTAATCCACCCAGCCACTAAGAGAGTGGTTCATGGAAGACACAGTATATATTTGTTATCTGATTGATAGATTAAAAGATGAATATGTTACCATCTATTAGTATTCAGAAAACTGAGGAATGACTGCATAGTGCATCCAATGGTTTATGCAGTGTGTCAGCCATCTGGGCTTTGTTTTCACTGCATGTCATTGTTATTTATTAAAGCATATGAATGATTAACACAGAGACATCTGGCACTTCTTATATATGCACAGTGCAAGTTAAAAAAAAAGATATACCCAGGAAATTAATATTTATATTTGGCAATTAATGTCTGGGTTAAATTTTTCAAGTCTCTACCAGTAAAGTTTTATGAACAGCCTCTTCCCAAGAATGATGCTTTGAAGGAAAGCTGCTCCAAAATTTTGCAGTTACATATTTTATTTATTTTAAAAGAGAGAGAGTGTGTGTGTGTGTATGTGTGTGTGTGTGTGTGTGTGTGTGTGAGAGAGAGAGAGAGAGAGAGAGACAGAGAGAGACAGACAGAGAGAGAGAGAGAGAGAGAGAGAGAGAGAGAATTTTTTAATATTTATTTTTTTTTAGTTTTCAGCGGACACAACATCTTTGTTTGTATGTGGTGCTGAGGATCAAACCCCGGGCTGCACGCATGCCAGGCGAGCGTGCTACCGCTTGAGCCATATCCCCAGCCCACAGTTACATATTTTAGATGTATTATATAGGTACATCTATTTATTGTACAGCTATGTACAATCTGACTGCAGGATACTCTTTCTAGAGGAAATGTCCTGATTGAAAATGAAGAAGGTAAAGCTTCTAAATGCTTTCCTGTTGCATAGGATCAGAGCCAACACTGTCAGGAAATGATTAATTCTCAGACTTTCCCAGTACTGTCAAAATACTGCACACAGAGGCAGAATGCAGGATCGCCTTGGGCACTCCAGCCCCCTGACGTCAACTCAGATCAAATTCAGATAACTTGCTATTGCCAGCTGCTTGATTCTCCCAGGTTCTGTGAAAATCCAATTCTCCTTAAAATGAGGTTGCCATCTAAATACCATCAAAGGTACTTTGAAAAACAGGCAAAAAAATTTGAGCTTTCTTTGAATGCTTTTCACCACCCCACATCAGTAAGCCTATGAAGAACGATCAACTCCAATTCCCTTCCATTATGATCATGATTATGATATAAAATGTTTCTGGGCTCCTTAGTTTGACTAGAATGAAAGAAAATCTGCGTTTTGTTAAAATTTTGCTCATATAAGTCTTGGACATGATTTGGTTGCAGACTATGTCATGCATATGCTGCCTCTGGGCTTGTGAAAACATTGTTGCCTAGGAAACCATACTGTTGGCTTTGTTTGCTCCCTTACTATCCCCAACCCCCACTCGCCCATCCTCACCTTCCCTGGTCTTTCTCTCATCATCTGATGGCACTATAGATTTCTATGGCTATTCTTCAGAAACAGAAAAAGGATTTCGAAAACTTGAATTAAATATCTTCATTATTTATCTCCTAAGAGCTATAAATTCATCTTAGTCATCATTTTTATTCTGGCATTCTATATTAATTTTCATAAATGAAAATAATACTTTTAAAGTACCATTAGCCTTATTGCATACACATTATCTATCTATCTATCTATCTATCTATAATTTCAGTTAGCCCTCACAAGCCATTTTATGAAAGAAATATTATTTATTACATCCACTTTCTAGGTGAAAAAAAAAATGTAGTTGCTAGATAAGTCGCTCAGTGGCACACAGCTTGCCAATGAAAAAGTTGACGTATAACCATGTTCTTAACCATTAGTATACACTGCTTTTTTTTTCTGAACATAAAAAAAATACATAAGAGAAATGACCTATGAACTTTTAAAGCATTAAATATATAGCACTTTCGTGACTTGCCTAAAAATACTAGGTAATTATTAAGCATTTCTTTATTTTAAATATTTTTTGTAGTTATAGATAGGTAGAATGCCTTTATTTTATTTATTTTTATGTGACGCTAAGGATTGAAATTAGTGCCTCACACATGCTCAGCAAGCGTTCTGCCACTGAGCTATAGCCCCTAAGCATTTATTTTGTCAATAGTTGATACATTTGTATTATACTGGGAAATAAAAAGAAAATAAAAAAGTAAAGGAAAGCTGTAGACAGGGCGGCCTACAGGCCTTAGATATTGTAGAACTCTCCTGGCCTCAAGAACATAACTTCCTAAGTACAATTTTATTTTGCAAAATTAGTTGCTATGCCTTTTTAGTTTAATTTCTATCCCAAGAGTTGTCCAATACGGGAATGTTTATAAAAGAAAGTAAAATAATAGGATCGTGTGTTTATCATTGAAAATTTTAAGATCATCTTTTTATTATCTGTGATCTAAAATAAAACAAATTAAAAAAATCCCAGTCAGTCTCAGGTGGGGAAGAAAAAGGTATTTTTCAGGAAAAGAAAGTCTTCATGGGAAGGTAGTTCCACTCTCCTTGGGAAGGTTAGTAGAACTTCCACTGGGAGTGAAATGGGGGGAGGAATTTCAAGCTGATAGAACATTAAGCACAGAGAAATTGAAGTGATGAACAGAAATATTAATGTAAAATTCTCATTTATGCTCACTTAGGTAGACACTAAGAGAAAATGCATTAAGTGAGGCAGGTGTAGACTGGAGGCCACATGACTAGGCTCACAGGCCCCTTACACAAAACGACTTTTGGAATGACCTTGCACAAGCTACTTAAATTCAGTTTCCTCAGGGGTAAAATGATGCTACTAGCCATATCAGCTTTCTAGTTAGTTATTATTCTATTTAATTACATACATTATTGTATCACAAAAGGTTTAAATCAGTTTATAAGGATTTATAAATTAGATAACATATATAAAAAGTAATCATGAAGGAAATGAACCCAAAAAAGTACCAGAGGTGAGGCTAATACAAAAGGCACCGCATGATGACCTCTTCCTTGGCTGTGAAATTGATTCTGCCTTAAAGCAAAGTGGATAAGGGAGACCTGGTGAGTTGCACAGCTCAGGAGGAGAAATGTCTGCCTTCTAGCACCGCAGGGATCAAGTGAGAGCCTGCATGTAACAAATATGCAAGGCTTTCTCACTCCTCTACCCCAGGCCATGACGCAGAGCTCAGGTCCTGGACAGCCTGCCCAGGGTGTCCATTTAGAGAATGTCTGCCACTTTTCCCCTGCCCTCTTCACTTTCTGTACATCAGACATACAGTGTGTATTCACACCAGGGACACCACTCTTTTACCCCACACCAGGAGGATTCTGGTGCTCCCTGGTTTTCTCAGGTTTCACTCTAAATTGTCATTTGACTATGTACAGACATCCCAGACAGATCTTCTGATAACAGCAAGAGCAAAGAACTTTAATAGTTGAAGTAAAACTTATAATGAATTTGAAAAGTTCTACAATATCTAAGGCCTGTAGGCCGCCCTGTCTACAGCTTTCATTTACTTTTTTAATCGCACGTTTTCATGCTTTACCAGTTCCAAATAATTTGAGCTATTCAGCTGATGGAAGCTGAGAAAAACAGCAAAGATATGTGCATCTTGTAAGATTTTGAGTACAGCCATTTAATCTATCATAAATGAGTTTATAGTGGATAAGCTGTTTAAATACACATTTGAAAAAGCATTAATGGGAACATCTCTTTGCTTCTGTATTGCAGTTTTTAAAATAAATTTGGCAATAGCAGCACGACTATAGGCATAGCTATGCATACTATCCTTAGCAAAAACAGTCAATGCCAGAATATTCACCTATATTAAAAAACTACATATATATTATATATATGATATATGTAAAATATATGTAATATATGTTATACATATATTCAACAGAACAACAAAGCATTTAATAAAAATAATCCCTAGGGAAGCCGGGTGAGGTGATGGTGCTTATAATCCCACAGGCTTGGGGGACTGAGGCAGGAGGATCACAAGTTCAAAGCCAGTTTCAGCAAAAGTGAGACACCAAGCAATTCAGTGAAATCCTGTCTCTAAATAAAATACAAAATAGGTCTGGGAATGTAGCTCAATGGTCAAGTGCCCCTGAGTTCAATCCCTGGTACCCCCCCCAAATAAATAAATAAATAACCCTTGGAAGAATCATTTTTGGGGAATGTATTGCCATGATGAAATATTTTTGGACGTATTGGGATTGATGGTTTAGCTGGTAAACAGAGTTTAAGGGTAAGAGAGAGGCAGATGCAGAAAACATCTGTGCTTTCCAATTGATATGAGTCAAAGGGAGGAAAATGACAAACGTCTGTGGCAAATGAGCTTTGAACCATTTCCCACCCAAGCCAATTTTCATATTAATAAAAGCTGTTGCTATTCTTCCCTGTAGTAGCATCCTCCTCTGGGGCTTCTGTTTACTTAGGATATTTTGCTCCTTACAAAAGCATAAGCTTCAGAAAATATTAATTGGTGTAAGTCTTGATATGTCAGAACTATTCTTTAATTAAATGCAATTTACATTTCTAAGTGGGTAACCTTGTTTTTTAGACCTGCATATTTCTATGGAAAATCATATTAAAAAGTTTAAAATTCATGTTAAGGAACTCTACTTGGACAACAGAGTTGTTTGGTTTAAGAATCTGAGATTTTTGGTATTTTAATGAAAGCAGATCTGTGTTTTTTTTTTCTTTATTGCTTCAATATGTATAAAATTTGAGTTTATAAGATTTGGGTGCCTTAGCAGTGTGGATGAATTCTTATTCATTTCTTTTTGCCCACATAAAAATGTGCTTAAAATGACTCATTAATGAGAATGAAAGCTTAAAAATGAAAGAATTGTTTCTTTGTTGAGTCTCAAGGGAAACTTGACAATATCATGCAATTTTCAGTTTTCTACTTATTTCTTTATATTTTAATAACTTGCCACTTTTCTAAGGAACACATCTTTCCCCATACAGTTGTTTTCTCACATACATAGTAATAATAAAAGTTATCTAAGACTTCAAATACTAAAAAGTATGTGTTTAATAAAATCCCTGGCTTTTCTCTAGAGATAATAAGATTATAATAACAGTATTGCTTTAATAAAACAATAACATTTTAATTGGTTATTACCACCAGTATAGTAAGAATATCATTTCTCAAATAGTAGCTTACCTCCTTTGACTCTCTCTCATATGCCAATAAAAATGAGATAATCTTAATAAGTAAATTGGTATATTTTCTTCTTTTCTAATGCAACTGTTCAGTATATATACTGTGGAGTAGTGAAGTAGTTACCTTTTTAAAATGAGTCTCCATGTGCTAAACAATTTTCTAAATAGCAGATGGTTGATCTTAGTCAAATAAAAACATTTAGAAATATTTAATATGTTGCCTACCTCCCAAACCCACCATCACACATAAAATAGTTTGTTTTCTCAGGTAGTTATTAGCAACTGAGTATTGAGGAGTTCTTTTATGCCAATTACTCTGCCAAATGCTTTCATATACATCATCTTATTTCTTTATAGGAGTCTTATGAGATAAATGTTATGAAATAGACTTTTAAAAATTTTTAGTTGTTTATAGACCTTTATTTTTTATTCATTTATTTATATGTGGTGCTTAGAATTGAACCCAATGCCTCACACATGTGAGGCATGCACTCTACCACTGAGCCACAACCCCAGCCCCCCATGAAATCCATTCCAGATGAGTCCAGGTAGGTAAACAATAAGTGCAGGAAAGAAATAAAGCTAACTAAAAATAGTTTCTGACCAGAAAAAAAAAGCCATTCAAAGAATATGTGCTCATAAACAAAATTTAAAACACTTAGAGACATAGTTTGTCATCTTTGTGCCTTCATTGATACACCTGCATTTTTTGTACTCTAATTTCTAATAATACAAAATTGAGGCAAATTAAACTATTATAATCAAATTATCTTGTTCTCCTTATGTAGTATGAAAAATAATTAAACAGGAGAGAACTTATATTATGCGCCAAAATTATGGGGCAATTGATAATGGTATGACAAATGCAAAATGCTCAATAATTTCCCCTATCATAAAGCAACTCAAAAAATGTCCCCATTAGGACTGTAAATTCATAAGGAGATCAGAAGCCATCTGCATACTGGAGGAGAACAGGAGCTGTGGAGCCCCCTAATAGAGACCATATCTTTGCTCTGCTAACAAAGGGATATCGGATATCGGCCATGTGCATCTCTCTCTGAATTTACTTTTCCTCAGTTAAGCATGTTGGGGCTAAAAGATACTTCAAGCATGTCTATAATGCTTTATGTATCTTAAAACTTATCTGAAGCAAAGTTAACTTACAATGAGATGTTTAGATTAAACTTTTGGGTGATGGGTATGTATGGTATTTTATATTGTTCTATATGCTCCTATGTTTGAAATACCTCATCACTCTTTGAAAAAGAATAAAATGAATAAGTAAATGACATGATATATGATAACACTTGCTTTTAGGGGGAAAATCCAGATGAATTTTATATCAAATTTTACATACAAAATAAATAACACATAGTAGATACATCTCAAGTATTAGTCTCCTTCTCCCCTTCCAGTTATTTTCTTGGCAATAAATAATCTCCTTCCACTGGCTAATTTAATATCACAAGGATGAGCAGTGACTTTCCAGTGACATAAGTTATAATATTTGATGTAAGTAGTGATTGATAAAATACTACGTATAGGCCATACAAGAAAGAAAAATCATAACACTGAAAGCACATTTAATATTTTTTTAGAAAATCTCCTCTATACTCTCATTTTGAATTGAAAATGATACTTATGTTAACTGAAATTCAAGTATTTTTTCTTACTTTTTATATGGAAAGATGAATAAAAATTGTAGCACTTTCTTTTTGGGTGTTTTTAAATTTTTTTAATTTTTTATTTATACATGACAGTAGAATGTATTTCCACATATTATACATACATGGCTTAAAACTTTCCATCATGATTGTACATGATGTGGAGTTATACTGGTGGTGTGTTCATATATGAGTTTAGGAAAGTTATGTCCAATTCATTCTGTTGTCTTTCCTATTCCCAGTCCCCCTCCTTTCCCTTCATTATCACTGTTCCTATGCATTGATGTTTACACAGGTCCAAGAGGTTATTGTATACATTATCTCTTTATTTAATTTTAACAATAGTTGCTATAAGTAAATATTATGTTCAATATATAGAAGTTAGACTTTCTTATTTTACTAATAAAGCAGGAGCTCATGGGTCTTCTGATGAGAAAGTAGAAGGTAATAGATTGACTTTAGGTTGCCCAGACAAGAAGTAGGACAGGAGAAATAAGAAAAAGCTGTAGCTTTGTTTATTAAAGTTATGAAATTGTGTTCAAATGTGCTACCCAGCCACCAGTACAGGGAAGAGATACTCATTCCCCTAGCAGCTGACTGTGTTAGCAGTTGACAGCTTGCAGCTAAGTTCCTCTCCTGGAATTGCCTTCACTCTTTAAAAAGAGTAAAATCTTAACTTCCTTCACTCCCCAGCAGGTGTGGATCTTGAGAAAATCTGCCCAACCACCCAAATTTCCTGTACATGAACTCTGGCTCTGAGCTTGTTTTCCAGAGAATCAACCTATAGCTGTTGCACTATCTCTTTGTTCCAGGTGTGTCTTTGAAGACCTTCAGTAGGAGTGTCAGTGACCTAGAGCATGGTTTTGGTTTCTGCAAAAATTTACTGTGCCAATAGATACCCGTAGTACTTCACTGACAATAAATTGCAGAAAACATTCACACTTTTAGGTCCTCTAAGAGTCCACACATGATTAACCACTCACATTAATCAGTCTTATATTATTATTCGTAGGTATAATACTATAAGGATCTGTTTGATTAGTGAGAGGTTGCCACTTGGTGCCTAAGTGACCACATTTCTACATTTTGCATGTAATGGTGCACACCTCCATTTTTCTGGGTTTTTTAGAAGGGTTAAAGTAAGTATATAAGAGATTTTTCATTTATATTCATGTGGAAAATATACTATAGAATTTGTTGCATAAAATAATTTCTTAATAATGAGTTAACAAATTATTGAATATACAGTGAATAAATCAATGGTGTTTCTAATGGGGATTCAGTTTGTAATTCTAAAAGTTGACTACAGTTGATGTTAGGGATCTAAGATTCAGAAAGATGTTGATCAGATCCTGTAACAACAAACTATATATAATATTCCTTCAAGGAACCAAAATAAAAAAAATGCCCAGTTGGATTCATCACCCAAATTATGCAAGAGTATCTGTTTTTACTTTCACTGCCCTCAACTTAATTCATGATTACCTAGAGCTTATTTTCATGTATACATGTGCAATGTAAAAATATCATGGCAGTTTATTAGCATGTAAAATTGATGGGCTTATATGTTCAATTCAGTAAGGGGTGTACATCGAATATTATTGTTCATACACACTTAAAGGGCTTTTAAAAACTGTCAGATTGATACCAAGATATAACTTTTATTTCAATAATTTATTTCAGTCATTTTGATAAATAAACATTAGGGACCCAGAAAAAAAAAACACTATTCCAAAAAGAATAGAAACTTCATTTTATTTTTTTCAGGCAGCTAAAATCTTTTGTTAAGATTGAAAAATTAATTCTCATTCTCAAGTTAAATTACCTGTTACATGACCAACATCTCATTCAGTTATAAATAGAAATTAACTAATTTTTGCCTCTAACCAACATCATCTCAGTTCTGGAGACCAAATTGAAAATTGTCTTAATGATTTAAATATTATAATTGCAATATTTCAAAGTGTAGGTAAATTACTAGGACAGAAATTAAATGAATAACTGGAGACTGACATGGCAAAATATTTTAGGATACACTCTAAGAGTTTGATTTTGTTTATTTGTAAAAGTACATTTAGTGTTTAAGTTAAATTCATGAAGTCACACAATTCCAAAAGGATGTACGCTATACCATGATATCAGAACACTATGGAAGAAGGTAGAACACACATCTGTATAAAACCATGATCACATTTGACCACATTGAAAAACAGTCCACATTTCCAAGTTATAATAAACACAGTTTCAAGGCATGCCTATGATTCCAGTGATTTGGGAGGCTGAAGTAGAAAAAATGAAAGTTTAAGGCCTGCCCTAACAAACTTAGTGAGACCCTGTTTGAAAATAAAAAATAAAAAGGTCTGATAATGTAGGTCAGTGGTAAAGTTCCCCTGGGTTCAATCCCCAGTATCAGGAAGAAAAAGAAAACTTCAAAAGTTAAAAAGCTTAACACAAATGCATGGTAGTCAGATTAGAAACAATGTGAGTTTTGTAAACTGGCTTTGCCACTAGTAACCCCAATGAAAATTAGATAAATACTTTCATTAACAATTGGCAGTTTAGTATCAAGAATGCAACATAACCAGGGCAACAGATAATGCAATGTTCTGAGTGTTGCCATCTGGTGAGTTCAGACCCAATGTTAGAGTCTGTAAACAAGTCAAGATGGTGCCTGGCATTTTGCAGAGGGAGTGGTTTGTGAAGTAACGCCAGGGAGCCTTTAAGTGTGGAGATTCCTTATTGGTTGACTGCTGTATCTAGTTTATGTTAATTAAGATAAGCTGTGTGTAATGTATATATACCCCTCCTGTCCTACAATAAACGGCTCCCACTCCTGCTGTATCAATCTACACAAGTTGCTCCTCACCCCCCGGTTATTTTGCTGCAGCCAGACTGCGGCAACCCAAAGCAGTAGGGAAAATATCCTCAAAGCTTCTGGAATTGTTTGTGTTCCATTTGTGAATGTGGCAATGTGTCAGATATGCAGCGAAGGAGCTATGGAGGAGCTGTGTAGCTATTAAACTTCTGAGCCATTGCCACATGATTAATGATGAATTATAGACCTCAAAAATAAATTAGGACACAAACATGTCCTGAACATCTATTAGGAAAAGTCACTGTCCTAATTTACCATGAAAATCAGGTCTATCAACCCAAGTGTAAAACCTGGAAATTTCTTTCCTGGTCCAAATTTAGCAAAAGTGACATATCAGAAAAAGTGAAAATGCCAAGTCATAGCTGCCACTTATTCCAGGTGTTTACTATATGTAAGCTTTTGTAAATATTTTTATAATTTTTATTAATTATTTGAAAGAAATATGACCAAAGTCATGTAGTAATCTTTTAAACTATTCTTAACAATTCCTAATATGTATCTTTCAGAGAAAGTTCCAGATGTCTAGCAGCACACTTCATTCACCTGCAGAAGGACTTGCAAGCAGCCCCAACAGCAGTCTGCCTCCCCCAATAACATGGCCAGAAAACAATTACTCAGTGATTGCAGAAGACTTTAAGGCATTCCCAAACTTTATTTCACATAGTGAATGGAAGTGAATAGATTTGTACGAAAAATTTCTCAGGGGGAAAAAAAAAAAAACACCTCTGGGATCTCAAAAAGACTCCTGTATTCAAATGCCCTTCAGGCAACTTTCTGCAATTATCCCAAAGAGAAATCCCTCTGATTGCTATTTTTTCCCTATATGTTCTTTTTACCTTATTCAGCCCAGTTTAATTGCCACCAATAATTACTTCCCAGCAGGCGTCTTTGAATCTTCTCTAGCCTTGTTGATAATGTGAGCAAACTCACATACATTTTTGATCACTTCAGGAAATAATTACTTCAGTTCTGTGACCCCACAATAAAACCAGGCTTTCTCTCAAAGGCACTAACTTTCCAAACGTCTTCTCCTTGTTAGCATGCTTCTTGTAGTTGGTTAGCCCGCCCCTACTCTTCCTGTACCTTCTTCATAAGCCCATCCCATCTCGGTGCCCCCTGTTTACCAACCTCTGGATCTGTTTCAAACTTTCCTGGTGGAATTTACCATTAAATTTCAACAAGCCTCATCATAAATCTTAAACTTCCATGTCTACATTTTATTCTCCTCATACAGATGTACTTCTGAAGTAACAGATCTATTTCTGAACTACAATAGAGATATATTTCTCAAGTGATGCATAGACCAAATCGAATCATTTACTCCAAGTTTCCACATGAGGAACAATGTTTGGGAATGCCTTGAAGTCTCGTATCCACCACTGGATAAGATTGTTCATTATATCATTTTTTTATAATGAATTCACAAATATCCACATGTTATTTCTCCTTTTATTCTTCCCTTCTCATTTTCTCTCTTTCCTCACTTATCACTTTCAGTACTGTTGTTTTTTCCTGTTTTTCAAAATGACAGTCTCACCTGCTAGGCATACTTATTTTCATCCTCATTTAGTTTAGAGTTCTGGATTAAATTTGCATTAACAGTTTTGAATCTCTTGTACTTGGTTTTCAGATGTCCCACATTGTAAAAACCCAAACTTTTTTCCTATTATTTATCTTTCCAAATAGTAACAAAATTATATCTTTGAATATTTGTAATACATATTACAAATATATTATTTATATATACACATATATATAACATATACATGTTTAATTATATATAACAAATATTCAGAGGTATAATTTTTAGTATATTTGCCTTTTAATTTTAATTTTGTTTCATCATATAGTTATTTTCCCCTTATTTTTAGTTTTTGGGTAGCCTAAACAGCCTTTTATTTCTAATAAAAACTCTTCATTGAATATTCTTTATCCTTTCTGAAATTCAGAAGTTACAGAGATGAATTTGGAGTTCAAATGTGTTTATATTGACAAACATTTATTAAACATTCCTATACTAAGTAGATTAGAAATGCTAAAGAACCGTCCCTGGGGCTTTGGCTCAAGTGGTAGCGTACTTGCCTAGCATGCATGAGGCACTGGGTTCGATTCTCAGCACCACATAAAAAAAAATAAAGATTAAAAAAAAGAATTAGTCCTAAAGGAGATTGCCATGTTTGGAGAAAAAAAAATGAACAGATAGACAATTTCAATATTGTACAGGAAACACAAGGAGAGATTGAGTCAGAATGTACGACTACACAGGACAGTGTTTAAGGCATCTTGGAGGGCAGGAAAGTGAAGGAATGCATCCAGAGGTAGAGGGAGTCTGAATTAAAACTCAAAAAGTTTAGGAGAGGCAGCTGGGAGAAAGAGGGAGATAGATATTGTGAACAGAAATTACAGCAGGTTGTGAACAAAAACATTAAAGTAGCTGGATAGGAGAAAGAAGCAGAGTGATCAAATTCCCAAACATCTGTTGAACCAGTGTCCCCAATATAGTAAGCCAAACTTCTTCTTTTACTCATAATAGATCTCCCTTTCAACAATATATTAAATCACACTAATAATAATTAAAAGGAAAAGATTTTTAAAAATGAACTTGAAGAAGTATCTGTAGATATTCCTCTAGTTCTGAGAGCTATCTTGTAGCCTCTGGAAATCAACAAAGCATTGTAAGTGGATATTACAAGGTTATATTTAAGCTTTTGACCCATTTCTCCAGTGGGCAAGTAAGCAATGAGTTTAAGAGGAAATAAAATTAGAGGAAAAGGAAGAAATCAAGACACTGTTACAATGGTTCTATGAGAGCTGATGAGGACATAAATTAGTACATCTATAATATAATTAATAAAATTAATAAGAAGGGAAGGACTTAAGAAATATTTGGAGGGCTGGGGTTGTGGCTCAGTGGTAGAACATTCACCTTGCATGTGCGAGGCCCTGGGTTCAATCCTCAGCACCACATAAAAAAATAAATAAATAAAATAAAGGTATTGTGTCCAAGTACGACTAAAAAATAAAATAAAAAAAATATTTGGAATATAAACTCTGCATATCTTGGGGACTGATTGAATGCATTAGCTAATGATACTGGTGAAATACTAAAGCAGAAAGAGGCCAAGGAAATGATGTGAATGCAGATTGTGATAAGTTGAAGGTAAGCTGCTAGTTAGAATGTCAAGTGGAATAGACAGTGGAATCTAAATTTTAGGGAATAACTTAGCAATAGGGGTAAAATCTGAACATAGATGAGCACGCTTGTGACAGTAAAGTTCTAAACTTTCTAGAAGTTTCCCAAGGAAATTTAAAAATACCTTTGGAGACCCAAAGGCACTGTCTTGTGCTATTGATCTTTCTGTCTCTTTCCGCTGGTGTTTCCCTCTAAATTGAAACCTCCCTGAGGACTCAGACCATGCTTGCTTCATTTCTGCGGCTCTCCCATCTTATGAGTTATGAGATAGCTCATTACTCTTAGGAGACAGCAATCATTCAATCAATATTTATTAAATTAAATGGTCCTTATTAGCATGGACATACAACTAATGGATGGATTCAATTTATGTGGAATACCAGAGGATAGCAAGATGCCTATATGTGTATGTTTCATTAACATTTAAGTCCACGGAGACTATAACCCAAAGCAAGGAGAAAGAGGTCAGACATTCATATCATGACTTGCAGGGGTGAAGAACATGTCTCTATTTAGTCACCTCCAACCTGTGGAGGCATCAGGATTATCTTGTGTAATGTGGCTCAGATTCAGACAGCTCTCAACACGACATTTGAACAAGAGGGGTTTCTTCCTTGTACTTCCACCCAATTAAAATCTGGAGAGAATATTGAAAGTATAGCAAAATGAACAAGACTTGAATAATTAGTTGAGTTCAATTAAGAAAACTGAAGCACCACTATTTCCCACTTAGATAAATTCTTTATTCCTAAAAGTGTTATTATTATTATTAATTTTTTATTTATTGCAAAACTCTCCTCAGGGAGTTTTGCAATAATTGTTTTTCTTTATATTGATTTAGAAACTAAAATCTGAATCCACACTATTCCTAACCCTACAGTACACTAATGGAAGTGTTTTAAGATTAAATGGGCTTTAAAGAGCCTTCTTTGATATCCTTGTACAATGTTAAGCAGACGTTGTACAATGTTTTCCATAATCTTTTCATTCTGTGTATATATATATCAGATACCATTGAGAACTTTGGTATACTACTATAGTTTTTATTCAGGAAGGGTTCATTTTTTTATTCAGATGTTGATATCTCCTTACCCAACATTATGTTCTAGACATTGAGTATATTTACTTTATAAAGAGTCCCACATTTAAGTGGGAGAAACAGTGAACAAATACATATATTCAAGCATATTTATGAAAAAAAGAGATTAAAATATTTTTCTGAGGTTGCTTGTGTTTGCTTTTGAAACATTGATCTCAATCTTTTATTTATCATTAAAATGTAATGTAAGTTCTGTATTAGGAGAAAAAAATCTAGAATAATTAGTAGCCTCAGACAAAGCATTAAAAAGTGAATTTAAAGAGGGTCTACTATCGAAGTCACCTCAATTCAGTATCATTTGGTGGGGGATGAAAGGAAGTTAGGCCACTATATTCCAGAATGTTACATCATGCTATGGAGTTTTTATATAATTTCACAAAGCATGCATGGGAAACTGAGGAAAGTATATTAGTCCTGTCATTTACCAATGATGGAGAAATATAGGAGAAACTAATCAGAGCCTTAGAAACTTGGCCTTCAATGAAAAGTCAAATAAAAACAAGAAAATAAATCTGCACTATTGATGAAGACCTAGAGGCAGGTTTGTTTCAAAGAAATTTTCCTGCCATTCACACATGGCAAATGTTCCCATGAGAACCAGGTCTGCAGAGTTCAATGGTACTGTCCACCCAGGACACAAGAAAGTAGGGATATGAAATCTACAACACTTGGATGCTCCACTGCACAACTTTCCATCACAATAGCTGTAGAGTAGAATGAGATACACAAGGCAGGGTTTATTTCAAGCTCAACTAACTGAAGTCTTATCTCCTCAGTCAGGATTCTCCCACTCTGCTTCATAGGTCTTCAAGTTTGGTTTCAATCTGGATTTATGATATATGACATCTGTAATTGACTGTTGACTCAAATGTTGTCATCCATACAGTGTCTATTATGATTCTATATTACCATTTTCCCCCAACTATTATGTCCTTATTAGTTAAAGAGAAAATGTTACTTATTTCAAAATATTGAGTCTGGGATGGTGTGGGGGAAAAGTAAAATACTTATTAAACGAGCAAAATAAATAACAAATAATAAGTAAGTAATCAACTAAATATAATTGCATGTGCTAGGTGCAATGTGTACCTGATTTGACAATGGGCCATGAGAGATTGAGAGATTCAGAGTAATAAAGAGACCTTTTTGATTTTTAACACTGGTTCTTCATTCTGTTCAGGAAAATTACAAACTATGTTATTTTATAATATATTTGGACTAAGTTTAATATATATATATATATATATATATATATATATATATATATACACATTTAGCCACAATACATTTTGTATTTGTTAGTAAGAAACAGTATATCATTTAAGCAATTTAAGTACACAGGATTATTCCTGCTGGCATAACTGAAACTCAAAGGAAAAACCCAACAGCTACATTTCATTTAATAGTGTGTGCCAATCAACATAATTACATGCTTTAAAAAAACTAAAAAAAAAAATTCCAGTTTTAGAACATCCCTAGGAAGTAGTGATTCTCTAGAAATGGGGCCCATTTCTATGTTCTGATATATTTTAGTCTCTGTAATAAAGAGTCTAGTTCCACTTTTCAATATTTGACTGTTGACAGCTTTAAACCCCATCCTTCTCTTTTCTCCTCGTCTCACATCTGGACATACTGTTAAGAAAGTCCAGGTATTCTCTCCTTCCATGCTGGTGGGAGATTTTAAACCACCAAGCTCTCTCCATGCAGGATTCTCAGCTTACCCCACCCTCTAAAAACCACAAAACCCAATTCAGTTCCATTTACTTGCCTTCTCAACCCATATCAGACCTCCATAGGCCTGCCCTGTTCTATCCAGAAACACTCTGATTTTCAAAGTAACAAATTTTTCACAACCTGTTGGTGTGGGGCACAGGGACATTCATTTTAACGAGATTTTGGTTAAAAAAAATTTGGCCATGAATTTTAACCAAATTATGGATAGAGGTTCATCTAAATCTGTACCATGGTTTTGACAGTTTAACCTCCTAGACTGGTTTTCTACCCTTCTGCTGTTCTTCTTAGGTGGGAAATATAAAGCTAAAATATCTGTTCTTAGGTCATATAGAAGCTAGCTCTTTTAGAAATTCAGCTTTAGCAGAAAAAGAACTTAGGGAAGAAGGCAGAAATGATATTATTATTAGCAGAAGTTGAAAACATCTACCAGCATAATTCTGAATTGGCTCTGGCATCAATAGTCTTTCGAAAATATGTTCAAACAGCTTTATTACCAGAAGGTCCTGAAGAGAGCAGGAAAGTACTCTTTTTATGCCTACTTTTGATTGGCCTCTTGCATTGCATTAATATCAGGATATGTGGCACCATTTCCAAAATTAATGTTAAGAAAATTAACATGGAAACAGAAAAAGTAGTATTCTTGAGAATAGTACATTCTCAAGAGGAAAAATGCCAACCTATGTATCTTTTTTAAATTGCTTTTATTTTTTAAATACATCACACAATATTTGTTTAAAATACAGTTTAGAATTTACTCTGTGCCAACTCAACTGCTTACTCTGCTCTAAGCATTTACAAACATTGCATTTATCATTATAAAAGTTTTACGGGTTAGGTACTATTGCCATTTTCCCGACAGAGACCCAAAATGTTGTCAGAGATAGATTTTTTTAATTCAATATTTTTTTAATTGACACATATTTGTACATGCTGATAAGGTTCCGTGCAATAATTTAACGCCTACATACAATGTATAATTATAAAATCATGAAAGCATTTCTGTCTCCTCAAATATTATCATTTCTATTTGTTTGGAACCTTCAGACTCTTCTTGACCTGCTCACTTTTACCTATATTCTTACTCATTCCATGGTTTCAAATCAATAGTAAGGCTGTGGGATTCCTTTTTTTCTGATAATTTTTTGAAGTATAATAAGCTTTTAAGAAGATAATTAGCTGGTAAGCATTGGGAAGAATTTCCTTTTTCCTGCTAGAACGTATGGGAAATAATACCTATCCCAGCTGATAGGAAGAAGAAATATAGAAATTTCATAGAAATGAGTGCTTTATTCATTTCAGCTACAATGCCCCAAAGAAATGTACACCATGAACTTAGAAGTTGCTAGACTGTGGAATATATGCCTTTAGATTCTTTTTAATGTTTCATTACTGAATTATATCAGAGCAAATGTTCTGGGAAATATGAGGACACAGAGGTGAAGGTCATGTTGCTGATTTTAAAGTGCTCATAGTACCACCAAGAAGATGACCTATGAGTCAGTATTTTGTCCAGCTTTTTATAATATGAGACATTAATCTTATATTAATATGAATGGTTGAATATTATAAATAAGTATTTTCAAGTACTGGTTTCTTCATACTTTATTTTTAGAATAATTATGGATTCACACTGAAATTGAAAGGATATATAGAATCTTCATATGTAAATATTAATTTTAATATTTCTTTTGCCTTGAGGCAGAATCTAAATTAATTTCACATCCTCAGTCTTTCAAAAATGAAAATGCTTCTTTTTAAAACAGCTTATTTAAAATTTTGTAATTTTAAATCTAATTATGCATAATAACAGGTACAAAATTTAAATGGAAAACATTGGAGGGAGTTCAGTGATAAATTGGACAAGGTAAAGGTTAATTTCAGGAGTACTGAAATAATTCTTTAATGCAGTTTTTAAGAGAAGTAATAGGAAGGTAACAATAGAGATGTACAGTCAAACTAATAGATAATTTTTACAGTAATTCCTAATTCCTAATTTTACAGTAATTCCTAGAAAATATTCAACCACAAGGAGGAATACTTTACTGCACAGAACACTTCATAAAGTCATGTAATTTTTTAAAAATGCACAAAATCACTGAGTATCAGGAAACTACAACAAATACCATCACATAGTCACTAGAATGGTTAAATCAAAAAGATAAATCATACCAAGTGTTGGCAAGAATGTGGAGCAACCAGAAAACAGAGACATTATCAGATGAGATCTCAACTGGAAAAACAACTTGAGAACAGGATTTTTAGAAGATACATGAGCCATAATCAAGCCATCCTACTTCTGGATATATGCCCAACAGAAATGTACATATATCTGTACAACAATGTCCATAGTGGCAGGATTGGTAGTAACCTCAAATAAGATCAAAACAAATATCAACAATGAATCAGATAAATAATTTATGACATATTAACATAAGGATGAAAATGAACTATAAGTATATTTTTAAGACACATGCATTTTCCAAATATAATGTCAAGATAAAGAAGTCAAACACTAAAGAATGTGTTCTCTTCAGTGGGGGACATGAGTATGGAGATAGAAATCAGGATAACAGTTACCCCTCACAGGCAGAATCTAGCAGGGGCCACCACAGAGGCTTCTGCAAGTTGGTGATGCACTGCTTCTTGATCTATTTGCTGGTTATATGGATATGTTCACTCTTGGAAAATTCACCAGGCTGTAAGTTTAGGCTTGTGTGATTTTCTCAATTAGTAGAGAATTCAACAAAATTTTCTATAAAAATTATAATGATTATTTTGACACATTAAGTCAAGGGTTTTTGAGACTTGAGGTTAAAAGAGTATGATTCTATATGGTAAGTGATAGAGTTGATGTTTCCCTGAAGGAATCCGTCAATTCTTTGGGTGCCAGGGAAAGAAACAAAGCCAGGAGTCTAAATAAAAAAGAAACTTATGCTCGGACCCTATAAAGTCTCACACCTTAAAGTCAATATCCACGGTGGGTACATTAGACAAAATCTTTCATGTAGAAATTAACCTTGGTTTCATATATCATATCATTTATTTTACAAAATTCTTTAATCACAAGTATGCATTTATATGGGACTGGGTACTTGTGTGACCCCCAAATTGTAAATTTAATTTATAGTAGATCCATGGTTTGTAGAACATTCAGTTACCTAAATTATAACCAAACTTCCTGAAAAATATATGTTGTCCACAAATAGTACACACAGAAAAAAAAAATACTAAAAAACATGAGTGCCACACACACATATACACAAACACACACACTCTCAAAGTAAATTTCCATTAGAGATAATCATCAGAAATAATAAACTGAAGAAATAGACCAAAAAGATTACAGACATTGAAATTATCAAATAAGTAGAATAAAACATGTTTAATCTATTTAAATAAATAAGAAAATTGAGCCCATGAAAGAGATCCTTAAAAAAAAACACAGGCAAATTTAAAATAAAAACAATAGAATCTCTAAAATTGAACATCTAATAATTGAGAGGTGAAACTCAACAGTCAGGATAAATAGCAGATTAGATATAGCTGAAAGTTGGATTAGTGAGACATATATGAATGAAATATGCTGAATGCAGCAGAGAGATGCGATGGAATCATGATAGGCTAAGAGAATTGAGTGACAGTGTGAGGTCAAGGGAAGTCTTCCCAGGGTTTTCTAGGGGGATAATGGTCATGAGGCAATACATGCAACAATAACAGCAAAGAATTTCCAAAAATTAACAAATGACAGAAATACTCATATTAAGGAAGGACAACAGATTTTAAATAGAGCAAGTTATGTTTTTTTCTGAATCAACTAATGGACTGGAGTAAAACTGTAAAACAACAAAGATAAAAAAGAAGAATTTAAAAGCACCCAGAAAGAAGAGTTACACCAAAGGATTTTTCAAAAGATAATTTAGTATTATCTTTAAGTTAAGAGAAGCAGGAGTGCATATGAAGAAAAACTTTTTCAAGTCTAAGTACAAAACAAAGATATTTTTAAGAGAGAGAGAAAAAAATTTTAATATTTATTTTTTAGTTTTCAGTAGATACAACATCTTTATTTTATTTTTATGTGGTGCTGAGGATCGAACCCAGGTGAACACGCTACCGCTTGAGCCACATCTCCAGCCCAAAAAACAAAGATTTTTAAGGAAAAAATGTGAAGAGAATTCTTTCTATGGACACTGTCATTAGAGGAATTTCTAAAAGCTATAAATTTAAAAATAAGAAAGGTCTGAGATAAAAAAATGGGCATAGAAAATGTATTTTAAAATACCCCAAATATCAACTATTATCATATTAAAACTATAATAATAACTTCTACAATGTAAAGTAGATATGAAGAGGATAAAAATCTAATCTTTTGTTTTGTATTGTCTTGCACTGGGTGGACAGTAAAGCTATTGTTTAACTTTATTAAGTTTAATATTCAGTCTTAAGTTACATATTCAGGAAATCTTTTTAGGGTTATTACAAAATAATAGAATCAGGGTCTAGCTGGGCACAGTGGTATATGCCTGTAACTCCAATGACTTGGGAGGCTGAGGCAGAAGGATTGCAAGTTTGAGATCAGCCTCAGCAACTTAGTGAGGCCCTGAGTAACTTAGTGAGATCATCTCTCAAAATAAAAAATAAATAAAACGGGCTATGGTAAAGCACCACTGGATTCACCCTGGTACGAAAAAAAAAAAAAAAGTCTGAAACAGACTAGAAGAAAACACACTTGAAGAAAAAATACAGTGAGAAAAGGTAGTCCCTTTGATGCAAAACAATGGGAAAAAAAAAAAAACAAAGACAAGAAGTGAAAAGAAAACAAACATCAAAAAGGATAAGTAGGAAGGCTAAAATCGTAATTTTGAGTATTATAATCATAATTAACCAGGTATTATAAAATGAACTAGAATTTCCCTGTAAAGCTAGTTTTTAACAAATATAAGAGAATGGGTATTATACAGGTAGATAGAGTCTTTTATAATAATGGAACAAAGTTATAAATTAATAAAAACAAAAAAAATATAAAAGCCTATTCTTTTGGAAAAACTTTTATAAAGCATTTCCAAATTAATCTGAATCAGGAGTAACCATAGAATTTATAAAATACTTATAAATGAATAAAAACTACATTATGCATCAAATACGAGGGGTTTGCAGCTATATCTGCAGAATTAAATCACTATATTAAAAATAAAGACTAAAAACTAATATCCAAAGCAACTTACTCAAGAACAGCAAAACAGATCCAAATAAAGAAAAATAGTAAAAATAGATACTGATAACTAGAAACACAATTATAAAAACTTAAAACCCAAAAGCTATTTGAATGGACTAACAAAGTGGTCTGGCAATTTGACAAAAGTGACATAGAAACAGAGGAGGACAGAAAAAAAAATCTCAAAAAAGGAGAGGAGAAAGAAAAAGAATGCACAAAATTATGAGAGACAGTTAAACTGAAAGCTAAGAAGTAATAAAAATTTAAAGGTAGAATGAGGACGTAATCAATACAGAAGTAGGAAATGTACATGAAAGAACCATTCCACACATATACAAAAAGCTGGAACCTTGAATGTGTCTTGAAGACGTTATGAGGGTTTTGGTGAAAATTGTGCAGTTAACAGGCGAATGGAGTGTCAGCTAAGAGTATTGGCACTACTGATTCTAACAAATAAGGCAAGGAGGTCTGAAAATGTAAGCACATATCCTAATACTTAAACCATTTATTTATTTTGATTCTTTCTGTTTTATTATAAAACAAATACCTACCAGTGATGGTAATATTTAGTCAGGGAAAGACAGAATTAGACTCAATGATCATAGAAGACAAAATAAATAAAATTAAAATAAATAGCTTTATTAATCAGGTCATTCAAATAAATGATATTTTTTGGTTACAGAAGGTAGTAGACACAAAAATAATCATAGAATTTGACCTGGTAATTTTATCATTGAGAATTTATCTTAAGAAAATTATTTAAAAGATGAAGGAAACCTCTCAAGATTTTTCTAGAACTATTATTTTCTTTCTTTCTCTTCCTTTTTTTTTTTAAATTTTTTAAATTTTGAGATAGGGTCTCACTAAGTTACTTAGAGCCTTGTCAAGTTGATGAGGCTGGCCTTGAATTTGAGATCCTCTTCAGCTTCCCAACTCTCTGGGAAAACAGAAGTGTGCCACTGTGCCAGGTTAGAATAATTATTTCTAATAGTAGTCAATGAGGAAAAAAGCTAAAGCATCATAAATGGAAATTTTCAATCAAGTTATAATTGAAATAATAACTATGAAGATTGTTTCAGACAACAGAAAAGTGTTTAAAGAATAATGTGAGTTTTAAAAGACAGCACAAAAATTAAATATGATTCTTGTTATAGCTTCATAAAATATGTATTCCAACATTTGGAAGGAAAAAATGAAAATTATTCTATTTTAGTAACAGAACTATGACTAAGTGAATTTTAAGAAATCTATAATATATAAAGTAAATTTTTAAAAATTTAATATATATGTATATATATACAAATTTTGGAAGTAAGACAAAAATTTAAAATCTTCCAGCTGTTGACTAGTATACACAATGGTGGTAAAGACAGGGCATTAGTTATTATTTTTGTGAATTCCCAGGAAGTTCACAAAACTAGAATACAAATATAAAATTATTGTAAATGAGATCTAAATACTGCAATAATTATATTGCTTTTCAGTTTCACTTAGATAAATATGAAAATGAACAGTAATTTTCAAAATGCACAGCTGAGCACAGATTACTAGGATGTATCTGATGTGAGTTTATTATGAACAAATAGTGTACAATCAATTCAATTTTTATAGATGACATGATAATGGGCCAGGTTAGAGCCAGCTGAACAATATGACAACGGAAATCTCCCCACATGATATTCTCATTAGTAACATAAAAATACTGGATTTCTGTTCCATGGACTAAGCACTCCATTAGACACTTCCAATATGGTTATTAAAAACTGTTGTACTTTGAGGTCTGAATTGGTTTCAAAGATGCAAGAAATTTTGGTGATTTAGAATATTATCTGCATATATAACATGGGTTTGGATGTCTAAACTTTTGTCTATATCTAATTTTAACCTCCGGTTTGTATGCTCAGTGGTAGAAAGTCATATAAAATATCTATGCTTTTAATGACTCAGTGCGGAGAAAAAAAAGAAAACTTGATCCTAATCTCCTGCCCTGTACAAAAACCAACTCAAAATGGATTGAAAACTAAATGTATGATCTGAAACTACTGTAAAACCACACAGGGGAAACCCTTGAAGATAATGGTATAGGCAATGATTTTTCCGGATAGGATCCCTAAAGCACAGGGGAAAAAAAGCAAAATTTGACAAATTGGATTGCATCAAACTAAAAAACATTCACATGACAAATAATGCACAGTGTAAAGAAGAACCTATAGAATGGGAGAAAATGAGTATGAGAGAAAATTATTAGTCATCTGACAGAAGGTTAATATCCACAATATATAAAGAACTAAAAAAACCCTAAACTATAAAACAGTAATCCAATTTAAAAATGGGCAAATGATCTGAATAAATGCTTCTCAAATGAAGAAATACAAATGGCCAGCAAATATATGAAGAGATACTCAATATCATTAGCCATGGGAAATGCAAATCAAAACTACAATGAGATACCATCTCACCACAGTTAGAGTAGCTATTATCAATCAATCAATCAATCATCATCATCATCATCATCATCACAACAACATCATCAACAACAACAAATGTTCACAAGATTGTGGAGGAAAAGGAACTCTTATACACTGTTGGTAGAAATGTAGATTAGTAGTTCTAGTAATGTTGAAGAATAGCATGGAGGTTCCTAAAAATGTAAAACTGGAACTACCACATGATCCATCTAACTCACTCTGAGAATATATGCAAAGAAAATAAATTCAGCATACTAAACAGATATATGCTTGCCCCTGATTGTTGAGTCACTATTCACAAGAGCTGAGATATGGAACAAGGTTAGGTGCCTGTCAACAGATGAACAAAAAAAGAAAATGTATTGATATGCCATGGAATATTTTCAGCCATGAAGAAAGAAATCCTGTCATTTGCAGCAAAATGTATGGAACTAGAGGACAGTAGGGTAAATGAAATAAACTAGATATGGGAAAATAAATACCACATGTTCTCTCTCACATACGGAAACCAAAACCAAACAACTGGAAAGTAGGACTGGGAAGAGTGCCAGGAGTTGGGGAGGATGGAAGAAAGGTGGTTAGATATGATCCATTGATGGATTGATGAAAATATCACAATGAACTCCATTAATAAGTACAATTAATATGTTAAAAAATTTAAAATCCATAAAATTCACATATTCAAAGTTATAAAAATATTTATAGGAAACCAACCTCCATTTGGATAACGTAGCAACTTCCTTCCTAGAAGGAACAGACTAGGTTGAGTGACTGAAGTTTTTGTATCTGTCTCTGGGTCAGTAATCAGACTCACAGCATGCATTCTGGTGCACAATCACTTATCTATCAACACAGACTTGTCTGCCGAGTCTCAGAAATGTGTATATCTCATAATATTTACAAAGACATATTCTAGGAAGCTACTTCCAATTGATAAAACCTATTTTCAGCCAGACCTCAATAAGAGAAGATGAATAAATGAATGAACACAAAGTAAAGTTTAAAAAAATATATCTTCAATTTTCAACCGCATGGGACTGATTAAACCAAAGTTTTAGATACACAGGAGTAGGCTTCATTTTGGTAAAGGGTTTAATATTGGATTTCCCATTTCAAAGGAAGGCACAAAGATAATATTTACTTAGAAATCAAGGGATAGAAGTCAAATCAAAGGACATTTATTAACTAGGTTAATGTTGGAATAGAAATAGGGATGTTTTCTCTAACGAAATCTTATTACTACAAAATAGCAGCATCATTGGATAAACAAGTATGAAGCAGTAGCAAGGACAAAGAAAGCAAGCTACTTCTATTTTTGGAAAGAATTAGGTGATGTCTAGTGTAAAAGAAAAACATGTCAAAGTATAAATTCAGATGTTTTATTTAACCTTAAAATTTAGGTTGTTTTTCTCATTAATGTATAAGCATATTACATATAGTTTCCAAAGTCTAAATGTTGTCATAATGAAGTCTTCACTGAAAAACTAGTGATGAATATGAAGGGCAAAATAAGTAATGAGATAAAAAAATAGAAGTTTCTCATGCCCATGTCTTTTTAAAAATCAATGATTAGGGCTGGGATTTTTTTAGCTCAGTGGTAGAGTACTTGCCTCACAAGTGTGAGGCCCTGGGTTTAATTCTCAACACCGCATATACGGAAATGAATAAAACAAAGTTCATCAACAACTAAAAATTGTTTTAAAAAATTCATGATTGTATTGTTATATTGTATTAGTTCATAATATAGCTGTTTAATAACATTGACTTTGTCTTAGAAGAATTTAATATTATTTTTCCCTTTTCTCCGCTAAATGTATCATTTCAAGATTGTCAATAGAAAAACCCAATATCTTGGAAATATTTCACAACTCTACGCCATATGAGGATGAGACTGAAACCAGGTGTGGTGGTGCATGCCTGTAATTCCAACAGCTAGGGAGAGTGAAGCAAAAGGATCTTAAGGTCAAGGCCAGCTTAGGCAACTTGTCAAGACACTGTCTCAAAATAAAAACATAAAATGGGCTGGGTATGTAGCTCAGTGGTAGAGTGTTCCTGGGTTCAATGCCCAGTACCACACATATGCAAAAAAAAGAGATTGAAAAATGGAGTAAACAGTAATATTGACAAAAACCATCCTTGCACATCATCTAGATAGTGGGTTGCTCAATCTCCTTAGAAAATGATACATTATATTAATTGTGCATATTCATATATTACTGAGAAAATACTTGTAATGGTGAACAAGTCCTTTAACTCAGAGCAGGGTGGTGAAAGATTGCCTACATCTTTCTTCCTTCATAGATGAGGAAATCAAATCTTTAAGAAATTAAATTACTTGTGTAGTTCATACAGTTCATGAGCAGAATAATGTCTTCTTCTGTACCATCATACATAAGTAGTACCCCCCCCCCAAAAAAAAAAAAACTTTCCATGAGTTACTAAAGTGAAATGTCTTCTATAGAACAGCACTGCTCCCAGGAATGCCAACAATACATAATGTAAGAAAGACCATGTGATAAGGAAATGATGTGAAAGGAAATTCACTGAGAGGCAAAAAATAAACTTGTTTCAATGTCTATGCATTGTTTCATGAAAGATAGTGAACATCTCTCCCATCTATCTGAAGTTAGAAGCAGAGGTAATTTTAAGTTCCAGTAAAAGAGATTAAGATTCAATTAAAAGGAATACTGTTTAAGTTAAAAGTCATGTATTAGGGCTAAATGATTTTCCAAACATTTATAAATTAGCTTCTGCCTGTTATTTAATTATGATAAATCACTGCTGAATTTAATCAGTCTATATGTCAAGTGAAATCATTGGAGAAAGAATTAAATATTAATTCTTTTAACTTTTAACTCCACAGAATATTTCCAGTGGTATTGAAAACTGTGTCTAGGACTGAATTACTGAATCATTCAATATTGAATCGGTGAACAAACAAAACAATTTTATGAAAAATCATTATTTTCATTGTTCAATAGATACTAACAAACTTTTACTCTATTATTTACTAGCTGTATGATTTTAGGAAAGTAATGGAACCTCTATGTACCTGAATTTCTTCATCAGTGAAATGCTGATAATAGAATGCATCTCAAAAATGTAAAAAAAAACTTGCATAAGAGGGTAAACACCTAATTTGTTTAATAATGATACTTTTAAAATTGTTAGCCAGGTACAGAGACACGTATCTATAATCTCAGCAATTCAGGAGGCTGAGGTAGAAGAATCAGAAGTTTGAGGTCAGCCTGAATCTTAGGGAGACGGTCTCAAAAAAATAAAAAGGGCTGGTGGTATAGCACAATGATAGAGCACCCCTGGGTTTTATTTTTCAGTGCTGGAAAAAGAGGAAGGTAGAGAGGGAGGGAGAGAGGGAGGGAGGGAGGAAGAAAGGGAGGGAAGGAGGAAGGAAGGAAGGGAGGAAGGAAGGAAGGGAGGGAAAGAATTATCAAGGATTATATGAAGCAAATCTGAATCATAAAGGTCGGTTAATTCTAAACCACATATTATCAAATCAAGCAGCAACATATATAGATTTGTGTGTGCGTGTGTTTATATATGTGTATAGAATAGAGACACATTTTAATAATTTATGGCATTACTAGATGAAAGGAGAAAAATCACATACATACCTCAATAAATGTCCTTTAATTCAACCATCATTCATGATACAAATTTGTGGCAAATTTGGAATAGAGGGAATTTACAAAAACTGAGAAAAGACATCAACTATTTACATGGAAATGTTATTTAACTTCAGGAAGTAAAGACTGCTTGTTTTCTTCATTCTACTTAACAGTCTTCTCAAAGTCTTGTCATTTTGGATGAGTATTGTCACTATCTCCTAGGAGCTTGTTAGAAATGCAAACTCTCAGGCCCTGACCTACTTCTGAACCAGGATCTTCCTTTCAATATTATTCCCCAGTAATTCAAATATATTTTAAAGTTTGAGAAGCACTGATCTCATTAGTACAGAAGGACAATAAATATTGTTTTAAAGCAGTATACCATGTAGAATATAAAAATTGGAATGGAAAAAATCAATCTTTTTATTATTTACAGATGATATGACTGTCTACATAGAATATCTTAAAAAAAGAACAAAAATTATTAAAAGTACAACAAAGTTTTGACAAGTTTTTTGGATATGTGAACAATTAAACAATTATTTGATTTGCATACAATTCCAGCAAGCATCTAGGACATGCAATTTTGAAAACTGCTACCATGCCAGGTACAGTGGTGCATGCTGCAGTGCCAGGTACTTGGAAGGTTGAAGCAGAACAATAATGGGTTTGAGGCTATCCTGGGCAATGTAGTGAGACCCTTTCACGATCAAGATTAAAAGAGAGAGAGGGAGAGGGAGAGAGAGACAGAAAATCCATGCCATTTTACAGGGTAACAGAAGCTCACAGTGTATATGAATAAAAGATGCACAAGATGTTTATAACTAAATTTATAAATGTATTGAAAACACTAATAGAGATATAATTAATAGATATGCAATGATCGTAGATAGAAAATATCCTGAACATATCACTTTTTCATAAATTGATCAATAGATTCAATGCATTTTAATCAATATCATGATATTTTATTTCAAGGGGATCAATAAGCTCTTTAAAAACTTTTCAAAATGGAGGTAATAAAGAATAGGCAAGGCAACTTAAGAAAACAAGGCCAGAAAAAGGGAACACCTTATCTGATATTGATTATTATAATGCTATAGAAATTAAGACCATGTGGGTTTGGAACAGATATCAAAAAAAAAAAAAAAAAAGACAAACAACCCAGAGTAGGCACCCAAGAAATAGACCCACAATAATTAGAATCTCAGTGCATAACAAAGGCAAAACTACCTTCAAGTAGTCAATCAATGGAGCTGAAATAACTGGTTTGTCAGATGGAATATATATATATTTAAAAGTGAGTTCCTTCTCATAGTTGATGTACAATTCAGTTTCATTTGTAAAATAACTGTAAAAGACAAACTTGAAAACATTTTAGAAGACAATTCTTGCAAAAAAAAAAAAAAAGAAAGAAACTACTTCTAGTTTTTCAATGGGAAAAATGCTAGATTAGGGTTTTCTATTTTCCATCATTCTTTTACTGGGAGAAGATATTTATAATTCTTATGATTAATAAGAAATTACAGAAGTTAATTGTTTTTTATAAAAATCAATCAGAGAAAGACATCTCAGGAGAAGAACTTGCAAGATAGGGGACAGATTTTTGTATAAGAAATATAAATAAGTAATAATTATATTTGTATTATTCAAATTTATTAGTTATCAATGCAATTAAAATTAAAACCTGTGCTGGGGGACTTGTATGATTCAGCAATAGAGATAGTAATTGCTGGGCATGTGTAGGCTCTAGGTTCAATTCTTAGCATCCTCCTTAACACAAACATCAAAATTAATACCAAAATTACTACCATTTTATAACCACTACATTGAAAAATTGTGTCTGACAAAGAACCACTTAGGAGAACTTTTGCAATCCATATATGACCACACATCCCACTTTCTCCAACACTCACTGTGAAACATGAACTCTTTCATACTCATTTACACAGATACACAATCAAGATTAAAATATAAACATTTTCTTAGTTGATTAAAAAAATTATTGTCTGTGGGTTCTTTGTGTAAACTGTTAAGCTTTTTTTTTTTAATATTTGAAGTCAGTTGTTATTAAGACATAAGGAAAACTACTTTCTTGATTCAAAATAATTAATACTGTTTATAAGGAAAAAAAGTGCTTGGCCAAAAGATCATCTTGTATTAATATATATCACATGATTTTAAAATGTAATATAAAATATATTATTAAATGTAGTATAATATATGTGCCCAGTATGGTAATGCAGGCTTGTAACCCCAGGGACTCAGGAGGCTGAGGCAGGAGGATCACAATTTCAAAGCCAGCATTAGCATCTTAGCAAGTCCTTAAGCAACTTATTATGACACTGTACCAAGATATAAAATAAAGAGGACTGACGTTGTAGCTCTGTAGTTAAGCATCCCTGGGTTAAATCTCCAGTACCAAAAAAAAAAGGAATATAGAAACATTATTTCATTCACATTTACCAGCTCACCTTTTAAATGTTCTGTGCATAAAAAGTCATTTTTGATAAGAAGACAGATGTTAAAATTTTAATGTAAGTTGCAATAAGTGTAAAGATTAAAAATGTTATTAATGAAGAAAAGTCAAATGCACATAGTTATTAAGAATCAAGAGCAGGGCTGGGGATGTGGCTCAAGCGGTAGCATGCTCGCCTGGCATGCGTGCGGCCCGGGTTTGATCCTCAGCACCACATACAAACAAAGATGTTGTGTCCGCCGAAAACTAAAAAATAAATATTAAAAAAATTCTCTCTCTCTCTCTCTCTCTCTCAAAAAAAAAAAAAAAGAATCAAAAGCATACTTTTATAGTCACTTGTCAATCTTGTTTTAGGC
Source organism: Marmota monax (assembly GCF_021218885.2). Taxonomy (NCBI): domain Eukaryota; kingdom Metazoa; phylum Chordata; class Mammalia; order Rodentia; family Sciuridae; genus Marmota; species Marmota monax. Next base: position 12,475,426 of record NW_026693245.1, read on the forward strand.
CCTAGGAATTCTTTATTGTAGCTTTGTCTACTTGGACCCTACTTTCATAGGGAACAGGTGAACACCCAGCACAGCCATTTACTAGCTTTGTGACCTTGGGTAAGGTAAAAAGCCTCACTGAGTATTGGTTTCCTCACTAGCAAAATGCACCTCACAGGACTGAGGCCATCATATGAGTGAAAAGACTTTGAAGTTCTTCAGGCCAGGCCTAAAGATATTTCACAGCAAGAGATCTGAGAGTGTTAGCTTCTGTTATTCTCATGGTTCACATTTAGTAATAATAGACCATGCTTCTGAAACAGTGTCAAGGCAGTGGTCATTTCAGGCAGTCTAGGTAACCTTTATTATTAACAGAATTCTATAGCTGTAAAGTTTCCAGTAAAAATAGAACACACTGACAATAGTGAAAAAGGGAAAGGAAAAGCTGGCCTGAAATTAGAACATCTAAATTCATTAAAGAAATTTATCACTTGCTGTTTCCATTAAATGTGCCTGACAATTAGTTTTATGAATGGCTTCCTATTCTGGTCATTAGTCTGAGGAGGTTTTTATTTTCAAGCATTCAAATTGAATATGCTAGAATTTGATTCATATTACTTCTTGAATTCACCCTAGTGATTTCTCTTATCAAATTAAATAAATATGCATATTGTTTACACTAGTGCTAGACAGTGATTTCAGTTTGGAATGACAAAATAACATTTGCTCTCTATCATCTGTATTTAAATAAATGCACTAATAAAGCATGCTTACGTATTTTTTGCTATCTGAATACTCTTTAAAGCCATCTTCTATTGAATAGATGAGTCAGGATGAAAACCACAAATAACTGTTATTAATTTTCTGTTGTGTCAGTGCTGGGCTGTACACTGTAGTGGCTGCTGAGCAGGAGGGGGTGCAGGGCAGGATTGCTCACATTGGGGTCTTATATAATTTCAAGAATACAGAACTAAAAGATTCAAAACAACAGTGAGAAATAAAAGATAATAATAATAATAAAAAAAATAGTGTCAGGACAACATGTGATTATGTACAGGAGCCTAGTGAAAATTAACAGAGAAGGAGGTAGGAGGGCAATAGTCAGGGAGTGCTTCATGGTGGAAGTGAGAATTGCAATGCACCTTGAAGAAAAGAAGCAATCCGGACATTAAACTACCAGCTTCATCATTCTGCCACCTCTACTTTTGTACTTCATGATTTTTGTTGTATCTGAGTTTCCTCTATACTATTATTTAGTTTTTAAAAAATTCTAAAATGGATTACTTTCTACAAACCAAAATACCTTTGTTTGAATAGAAATGGTTTGGTATTACTGTATGTATAAAGTCTGCCATAAAAAAGTGGGGAATGCATCTGAAAATGGATACAATTCGAACTGAACAACACTATTAGTTTCTATACAAGGTAATGTTGCCTTCCGAAGGCTCTCGGCTAGAGGCCAATTTTATGTTTTTTAAAAAGAGATACTGTACTTCCTTCTTTTTTTTATCATTCTGCCTTTTCTTTTTCTTTTCAATTTTCCTTCTTTCTTCTTTCCCTCTATCCCTTTTGTGTGCTATCTCAGAGTCTCTCTCTCTCTCTCTCTCTCTCTCTCTCTCTCTCTCTGTCTCCCCCCCCCTGCTTTGCTTTCTCCTTCCTTTTATCTTTCACAAATATTTATTGAGCATCTGTTATGTGCCATGTACCACTGGGCACTGGGCATGCAACAGTGAAGAAACAGATGAAAGCTTTGAGCTTATATTCTTGTTGGAGGAATACAGTTGATAAAGAAGAAATAAGGAAAGAGGTAGTTGGTTATAGGTGCTGTGAAGATAAATACAGGGTAAATCAGGATGGAAGGAACAACACAGGCAGGGAAGGATTGCTGATAAAGCAATTTATGAGGACTGACTAAAGGGCTGGATGGTACAAGTCATGCAGATCCTTGGAAGAAGAGATTTCTCAGCATCATTAAGCACAAACATGATTGACACGCTCAGGGAAGAGCAGTGAAGACAGAGTAGGGAAAGTTAGAAGGTGAGGGGGAGAGTGGCTTTTAAGAAGAGTGCAGAACTATATCACTAGAAGAGCAGTAGTGGAGATCAGATCATATAAATGTTTAAAAGACACAACAACAGTCTGACTTTAAAATGAGAAGCTATTGGATGACTTCGAGCACGGAGCAAAGCAGTATGAGCTGCTAGCTTTCTTGTGGAATAACTTTGTAGATGTGGAATTTACACTAGAGGGGGAAAGAATATAAAGAAACTAGATAGGAGGGTATTGCAAAAAGTCTGAGAGAGATGATCAAATATGAAGTACCAGGGGAAGCACTGGAAGTAAAAATTTTGGATTTGCTGGGCAAACTACACCTTCTTAATATACCTCACCCCCAGTTATCACATGAAAACATCTACATTTTAGCACTGACGTATTCATAAATGGGGACTGTTTTTCCTGCCCCACATTCATTGACAATGACCAGCAATCCTGCCTTACTCATCTATAATCCTTATTGTTGACCACAGTGTCTGACACAGGTATTCAAAGCTCCATGGAATGAGATTGCAAATGAGAGGGTTAATGAAAGGCGCGGCCAGAAGGCTGATGGCAGTTTCTGACTCATGAGGGAAGAATAGAAAGCACATGGACCCTGGGGAGAAGTTACTCTCAGGGAAGCAGTTTCACATCAGAATGTATTTAAATGAATGAAGGAGAATTAAGAGAAATATAAGGAAAGTGAATTTAAGGTGATGGGGAAGAGGCCAAGTTTCATTTATTTTTTTTGTAATATAGTTTTAATTCTTGATGGACCTTTATTTTATTCAATTTATTTGTATGCAGTGCGGAGAATTGAACCCAGTGCCTCATACATGCAAGGCAAGAACTCTAGCACCGAGCCACAACCCCATCCCTTCATGGAATCTTCATTCAAAGAAAAATCCCATATGGGAAAGAGTTATAAAATGGGTTCAGGATTTACTATAAAACTTCTGTATTTAAATCAGTAAAACCTTCTTAAAACTTTCAATTTTAATGTCTCATTCACTAAAAAATGTAAGAATTTTGATCATTTTTGTTCTTTTAAGAGATTTTTAAAAATCTGCTCCTAGTCAACCATATATGTGTATTAGGAACACCTGTTTCAAAGACCGGCATGGAATTGTTTCTTTAGCTATAGAGAGGAACTTTATTATTTAATTTTAATTTGTATTTTGAAATTTTACCTTGTAGGACAACTACTTTTTTAAAATGATCACACTGAGGGACATGTATATAGTATGTAATGGCCAAATTGGATTAGTTAGAACAAGGAAACTTTACCATCTTGAGATGAAGAAACATGCCAGCCTCTTCAATGTGTACATTGCTTAATTAGTTATATTTCAAAAGAGCCAAAGGAATAATGGAGAATCACCACCAAAGAGAAAAAGGAAAAGAAAAATCTCCACTGCACAATAAAACTGTCAGCAAACTAAGGTAAGGCTGGAGGCATCAAGAGAGAATGCCATACAGCTGTGAGTGAATCGGGGCAGAGGCACTGAGGCAGGAGGTTCCAAAGGAAAGAAGGCCAGAGGGAGCACATGTCTTTACAATGCACTCTTGACATTATATCAGGAAGCCTGGTCCATCTCACAAAAAGTGAGAATCAAACTGGAAATCAATATCTTGTAGTTACATAGAGACCCTGAGCCAGACACTGAGCAGCAACTGCCAACTTTTTTTTTTTTTTCTCCTTTAGATGCTGGGAATTGAACAGAGGACCTCGCTCCCGGACCCAAGGAGCATTTTTGCAGGCACAAGTCAGAATGTTTTCTGTTTCCTGATAGAGGTCATTCTTCTCTCTTGCCTGAATAGTAATGACCTCCTAATTGGTCATGCACTTTTATACTTTTCATGAGCCAAACATCAGGGCTCCAAGCTGTCCTTGAATAAATAATCCTGTATTATCTGCTTCTGTTCCACTTGACACTCTATTCCCATCTTCCAACACTCAAAATCACACAATTTCCTGGTTAATTATTGAAAAGTTACCTGTTCTAAAGTCTCCTTTACCTCTTCCTCCCCTCCACCTCCACAATTGTGTTTATAGCCTTCTCTTATTGATTCTGAGAAACATCTCACCTCCCTGTTATGATATTTGTGGCATCAGTAATTTTACATCTGCCTCCCCCAGAATGTAGGAAGCGCCTGGTACACAGTAAGCACTTAAATATTTGTTAACTGTTGAAGGTCGAATATTGACTATCATTGTACACAGAGATATGAAGACAGTAGTTGATCCTTTATTGAGAATATAAAAAGTTTTTACTTAAATTTACATTTCAGATGAGGAGTAGCTGGCTCTCTGACAAGTTCAAGAGAGTATTGAATCAATAGGAACCAGCCTTCAGTGAGACTAAAAGAGAAGGAAGCTCAGGTTCAGAATTCTTCTAGAATATTGTACACTCTTCCACATTCATGAGTTTAAAAAATAAAAATAAAAAATAATTAAAATAAAGTTTATGTAAAGTATATTTGAGAATCAATTCAGCTCCATAGAGAAAACTAAAATGAAATTTACTTGGAATACTCAATTGAATTGCTACATTTAAATATTTGTTCTTGAACTAAGATGACTATGTAGATATGTGAGAAAAATTAAATTTAAAAGGGTGTTTATTTTGAGTGGAGTTTTAAAGCAAGTACTATCAGTCAAGGTAAATACTCATATATGTAAGCTTGTGGTCCTGGAGTGTACTTATTCTCCTATAAACTCAAGACTTAGAGACAGTTGCTAGCCACAACAACAGTTGCTAGCCACACACACAGCTTCCCTGGCCACCATTGTACACAAACTGCAATCAAGGAGCAAGAGAGGGTGAGTTCCCAGATTACTTCCAGGTATGTATCAGATCTTTGAGCTGCACATTAAGTAACTTATTTAGGATACCAGGAAAAGTTCAATAGTGGAACAATGTTGACTAGACTTGGAAGGCATAAGATTATAAAAGTGTTTTTGGCCTTGGAACAGAACATTTATCATTGTTAATATGGAGGTTTTTAAAAATTCATTTATTCTTTTTAATTTGTTATATATGACAGTAGAGTGCATTTCAATTCATAGTACACATACAGAGCACGGTTTTTCGTGTCTCTCGGACACACAGTAGAGTCACATCTGTACTTAGGGTAATGATGTGAAGCATGATCATTAGGCTTACCTCAGTCCCTGCCCAGTAGCTTGTAATTTGCTGATTCCTTAATGCAAATCTTCTGCATTGGGGTCCTTAACTTTTGAAATGGATGCTAACCTATACCATTGTCAGAGACTTGGTCTTGTGCTTTGGGCTCTGTCTCTCTCACTTCTCTTTCCCTCTCACTTTATTCATACATTTTGTTCACACACACACTTTTCCCTTCCTTCCATTTTTTTTTTCCTCACTGAAAAGAAATAAATCACGATACACCTGCAAAAACAGAAGGCTTGTCCACATAGGACTTCAATCCATACTCAGTTTGTACCTGAAGATTACAGATATATTGTGTGAATGTTTATAGATAATATAACAAATATTTATATAGTTATCCAATATCAGTTCTAAACCATGAAAACATTCCCAGGATGTTTATGCAAACTGAACTCTAAACAAAATTCACTGCTGCCATTTGAATTTCACACATGTGGATTTTCTAGATAGCTTCTGAGAGAACTCTATATTTGCCAAGGGGTTGGTTCATTGCACAAGATTTCTTATAAGATTAGATGATGCACCTGATTTCACACTACAGCCTCTCTTGAAAAATATCAGTTGTTTTTTGATCACAGAAGTTCACTCACTAATGGAAGGCAGAAAGAAGCCTGCCTCTATGGAAACTACTCAATGACTTTAAGAAGATGCTCTGTAAAAAGAATTGTTTAAAAACATATTTCCTTTTACCAAAAACAAACTTTTACAGTCATAAACATTTCCATTTTTTAAAGTACCATCAAAACTAGATGTGCAGAAAAAAATGACATTCTACTGCTTGCTGGGCCTTGAGTTGTACAGCAGAACCTGCTCAGCACCCCCAAGAAACTGCAGTACTCATCACTAGAGAGAAATCTGCAAATAACAGTACAGGGCAAATGAGGCTACAGACACAGACCACAGAGCTTTGCAAAAAGATTTGCTGCAGCCTGATGTACAAACCACAATGAGGCAATGGGGAGTTTATGACCACTCTCAATATCAAAGAGTGTTTTCTTCAAGCATGCCAAACTCTGGATGTTTCTCAGCAGGCATTCATCAATGACAGGCTAGGGACCAAGCAGGGGGTGTCATGGAAAGGCATGCTCGTCTGGGCTTCCCCTTCTCTTAGTGATTTGACCAGAAAATATAATTAAATAAGTTCCTGCTTTGCTTCCATGCATTTTTCCATCCAATTTTATTTTATTTTTTATGTTTGAAAATCCTCTTTGTTTATTTTGGTATTTTTATTTTTTTATTTCTTTAAATTTTTTTTATTGGTTGCTCAAAACATTACAATGATCTTGACATATCATATATCATACGTTTGATTCAAATGGGGTATGAATTCTTATTTTTCCCACGTGTACAGATTGCAGGATCACATTGGTTATACATCCACGTTTATACATACTGCCATACTAGTGTCTGTTGTATTCTGCTGCCTTTCCTATCCCCTTCCTCAGGGAAAGTTAAACTCCCCTATGATTTTATTATCTATAACAATTCCTGTTTCTGGAAGTTAGCTTGTCCTGTTATCTAGTACTACAGGGAATCTCAATACCGGTCAACTTCTGAAGTGGCAGCAGAAATACTTTCTTACTGCTCAATTTATTTATTATTTGTCCTGTTTTGTTTGTACAGCCACTTCCCTACTGGTAGACATTTTGTTCATTTCCATTTTTCACTATGACAAAATATGTTTTATGGAAATTTTTTAATTAACATTATTTTTTCTTCTTATGCCCAAATAAAAGCTTACAAAAAATACAAAGAAAAATGTGAACATTTAAAAGTATCTGCAACCTTCTTACTCTGAAATACTCAAAGAAGGGCTTGGTGATGGTGTGGTAGGGTGAGTTCACACACTTTCTTTTTTTCTGAGTATAAACATACAAGTAAATTTGAGTCAAGAATTAAATGCATAAATTTGTAAAAATTTGATGATACTAAACTTACTTTTATAACATGCTTTCTTTTACAGCTGTAGTACATTTAAAGTATTCAAAACACTATATATTTTCTAGCACTCTGTTCACAAAGTGTTCATTTTTTTTTTAATCACCAAAGAAAAATACATTGTATCAGGCAGAAAATAAATTTGGTTGAAAGTTACCTTCCTAACATTTGAGAGAGACTAGAATAAATGAGGCTTGGTGTACTTGATCCTAATGAATTGAAGTGAAATCTACCTTCAAATATTTCAAGGCTTCATTACAAATTAAAATGAGACCCATTCTTATTCCTTCAAAAACATCATATGCTTAGGGAAGTAAGGTGCCTCCAGTTGAAAGGAATAATTTTATTCCCTTGTCTCTAAATTGTATACCAATTCCTCCTGTTTTGATTTTGCTGTCTCAGATATTCAATTAACAAGAACCATTTGTAGCAAGGGGTTTGTCTATAATTTTATTGAGTCACCCACTTCTGAGTCATCTATTCCAATTTGTTTTAAAATCACATGCAAGATACCTGGCTAACATACAATTGCCATGGCTGGGAATATAAAGAATAGGCCATAAAAGAACATACTGTTCCATAAAGGAACAGACTGTTATGATACAGTAACATAAATGTTTAAGCAGTGCAATTCACAATAGGCATGTTAGAAAACTATTTTTGTTGCCCCTCAATAGATGATCAGATAAAGAAAATGCAGTATGTATGCACAAAGAGTTTTATTTGGCCATAAAGAAGAATGAAATTATGTCATTTTCTGGTAAATGAATGGAACTGGAGAATATAATATTAAGTGAAATAAGCCAGACTTGTGTTTTTCTCTTACATATGGGAGCTAGAGAGAAATAACAAAAAATTTTAAAAGTGAGGGAGTTCCCATGAAAATAGAAGCGATAACAATGGGGTAGACTAAGTGGAATGAGGGGAGGAAGAAAGTGATGTAAAAGGGAAGAACAGAAGAAGAATGAAATTAACCAAAAACATATATATAAACTTCACAGTGAATTCCACTTTTAAGTATAACTATAATGTATCAATTTAAGAAATAGATCAATAAGTCTTTTTTGATATTTTCCTATTTTAATTTGAATCTTCTTTGATCACAAACGTTGGTGGTCTATTCACTAAAAGGCATTTTTTTGTGTAGGTATAGATGGACAGAATGCCTTTATTTGTTTATTTTTATGTGACTTTAAGGATCAAACCATTGCCTCACACTTGCTAGGCAAGTGCTTTGCCACTGAGCTACAGCCTCAGCCCCTAAAGGGCATTTCTTAAGCCTCTTTTTGTTACATATGCAGCACCAAGTCATCAACTCCTCCTTTCTTATCCATCAGCCATCAGCAACATATAGTTAAAGTTGATCATGGGAACTGTGCACTTCAAAATAAGAGAAACCATAAAGAGGAAGATGCTTGATAACAGGAGTTTATAATCTAGTAGGGGACTTGTGATCAACTGACATACTGAAGAACACAAACACATGTGCCAGAAAGCAAACACCTACTTAGTAAAATCAGTTGTGGGGACCCTACCAGACAAAGAATAAAGCTTGTCTTATAAGAACTGAGGGAGCAGTGACAAACCTAATTATGGAAAGAGGTGTGGTTTGGGAAAAAATAAAATGACCAAGCTGTGAAGGATAGAGAATAGAATGAATGACGGAATGACCCAAATCTAACCAGATAGAGTTAAACAGGGACACAATTAAAGTCTTGCCCTTTGGTTAAAACAAAAACATCTAATTGAGCGCTACCAGTTAGTTAAGTGCACACTGTGACAACAATTGGATGTGGCAGCTGAAAGAGTCTATGTAATCTAAAGTGACTTCATTGATAAACAATGTCCAGGAAGAGGGAAAAAAAAAGGAAAGTCTGCATGATGCTCAGGGTCTTATTTGGAATTTGCTTTTCTCTGGGTCACAAAATTAAACAAAGAATGAAAAATGAAACAGGAGCTAGTCTATAGGAGAGTCGGAAAGGCAGGGAAAGGTACCCACGACAGGATGAGGAGTTAAGGAATAGAAAACACAGGCAACAAGAGTGTCAAGTGAAAATGGGATTGGACTTGCCCTGCATAAGTGCAACCTTCACAAGTTGAAGCAAAGCTATTTGGAAGCTTTGAGGAGGAAAATCTGATTCACTAATAGCCAAGACCAAGATATTGATGGAGGGCAGGCCAAAAACACATTAACAGCTGCCTGGGAGAACGATGAGCTCTCTGCGTGAGAAGTGACAGGAGAGCAAGCACTGACTTTGAAGGTCATCTCAGAGCTTGCTAATGCACTGAAGAAAATAGTGTCTTCTTTCAGCTTGAACATTCTGATTCAAGATGTTTGCCCTCTCTTTCGTCTTCCTATAAATTCCCAATTTAGCTTCCTTTCAACTAATTTAACCTCCACCCCAACTTAAACTGTTGTACTTAAAAAAAATATGTTGGTGGAATTAAGGTTGGAAACATATATATGTCCAAAATGTTTGATAAACTCTAAAAAGCATAACAGTAAATACCTACTTCCCTATAACTCTCTTCTGAGACAAGAAACACTAAGCTCCCTTGATAAAAATAGCTTCTTAAAATATGATGTGCTAGAGCATTCTATTCAGAATAATGTGAGTTCACATGAACCTGTTAGGATCTAAGATACTTGGCAGCATGATTCATAATAAGAGTCCCATGTATTGCCCTAGTGAAGCTTATCTCACAACAAATGTGAAAATGAACCACCTGGAATCTTGTTAAAATGCAGTTTCTGACCAGGAGTTCTAGGGTAGGGTTCAGATTCTGCATTTCAACCCAGTTCATAGGTGACATTCATCCTGAGGGGGCAGAGACAACAGTTTAAGTAGCACACAGTGGGCAGACTGTCCGTGAATGCAGCATGTTAATTATTATAGTAACAATAACCTGGGCATTTCTTTGATTTATATATTAATGACAAATATCATAGAATTTTCATTTTCCTTCCTTTGATAATTAAAATATGTGATTCAAAAAAACTTCATTTAAAAAGCCATTTCTTCCCTTCCATGCACTAAAGAGGACATCCATACAACACTTTTTACTTAACTTCAATTAGATCACAAAAACTATCAACTAGCAAATCTGTCAAGATTTGAATGTTACACTAGATTAGCATGTTGATTTACTTTTTGTTTATCATAGGCAAGTCAGTCTCTAATAATAAAATTATTGTAGCAGCTTTTCCCCAGCACTAAACGAAATATAGAAATTCAGGATCAAATGTAGTCTGAGATACCTGTGAAGAGTTATAAGGTGTCAGTTAATTAAGATGTAAAATATGGTCCAAAAAAACTCAAGTCTGACTATCTCCAGGTTTCTTATATTAGTCCAGATTTTAAGGTATTTAAAGAATTCACATTCTTTGAATATGGTGTGAGAGATATAATATTAATTTTTTTTTTCATTTTCTCCAGCAAACATGCAAAAGTGATGGATGCTGGTTAGACAAGGCTGATTACTTTCTTTAAAAAAGAAATTCAGAAAGGCATTTGAGCCATTATCCTAAATTATCATTTGGTTATTGGAGAGAGTTTGATATTCTAAAGTGGCCATTGCTCTTTAACTGTTGGTATTTAGAATCTAGTCCTGCTGATTCACTGTTCTACTCCAGTGACAGCCTTTGGCCTTCTGCTCTTCGGCTGAAATGTTCCTTCCTTCATCTATTCTAAGTCTTTACACAAATGTTAACATAAAAGGGTACCTATCTAAAACTATACTTCCTATTCATTCCTGTACTTCCTGTCTTCCTGTATCATTTTCTGACTTTGTTCCTCTTCAGCAATTATTACTAACATTATATTTTACCTACTTTTCTTGAATACTGTCTGTCTCCCTTGTATTAGTTTTCTATTGCTGGTATCACAAATTACTACAAAGTCAGTGTTTAACAATAAAAAGTTTTTATGTTATAGTTCTATAGACAGAAGTCTAGCATAGGAGACACTGGGCTAAAATCAAGGTATGGGAAGAGTTGTAGTCCCTCCACCTGCCCCGCCCCTGGATGTTCTGCAGAGAATCTTTTTCCTATTCACAATCCTTGGCTCAAAATCCCCTTCCTCCATCTTCAAAGCCAACAAAGTTGTCTCTCTCTGATAAATTCTCCAGTTATCTTCCCTTTCTCTAGCCCAGCCATCAAAGAATCTCTGTTTTAAGGTCTTGATTGGGCCCAGCTGGATAATCCAAGACATCTTTACCTCTAAGGTCTATGTCCTTAATTGTATACAAACAATCTCTTTTTCTATGTAAGGGAACCTATTTATAGGTACCAGGGATCTGGCAGTGGGAATCTCTGCAGTAGTCATTATTCTGCCTATAACTCTACACTGGAATATAAGCTCCATGAGGTCACAGATTTTTGTTTTGTTTACTATTATACCTTAGTATGTAGCACCCAGCATGTACTCAATACCTAATTTTTCAGTGAATGAACGAATGAAATGGATTAATGCTTAACACATATTTGAAGTCCATGTGCTAAAACACAGGCCTCTAACAAGCTGTGTTTAAAGGGTGCATCACTCAAATTATATAAATTTTCTTATTTGAAATGTGAGAGGAACATTTAATTTACTTCACAGAACAATTTAGAGAAACAGTCAATATGATTTACACTGAGGTAGTCTGAAATCCTTAGCTAAAAAAAATGTAAAGCATTAAGACTACATTTTTAAGTTGGTCTGAGATGTGTGTGTGTGTGTGTGTGTGTGTGTGTGTGTGTGTTCAGTACCCAGGGGCGCACGCATGCTAAGCAAGCACTGTATCACTGAGCTATATACTTGTCCCTTTTTAATTTTGAGACAGGGTCTTCCTAAATTGCCCTATCTACCCTTGAACTTTCAATCTTCCTACCATTGCCTTCCAAGTAGCAGAGATTACAGACATGTGCCATACACCTGCCTTAGATAATAACCTTACCTAAATATTCATGGTTCTTAAGGCTCAAAATATCTACAATTCTGGTCATAAATTCACTCCTCAGATTTTTAAAAACCATACCTGAAATGCTAAAGAATATACATAGGAGATCCAGAGTGAGGGCATAGTCTTCCTTGGTTAATCTTCTGACAGACACACCAATACTCAGAACCATGTACCCACACTGAGTGTAGCCTGCTTAGATTATCTAAGCAGATGACAAAACAATGGAAAATTATTGGAAATGTCCATCACTCAGTGTAGTTCAGGCTTTTTGATTAGTCTGGCTATATCCCTTAATTTCGCCAGGTCATCCTGTTACCTAAGGACCATTGCTCTCAACCATGTTATTAAAAGATGTTATCAAATAGTACAATGGTACAAAGGTAAAGGACAAATAGCTTTATCATTTTAATCTCTTTAGGATTAGGACACATTTGGCCCAGTACCCTGCCTTCATATAAAACAACTTAGAAGCCAATATCACAGTAAAAATTACAACATGCCAGTGAATAATTGTAGAATTACTTTGCTAATTTTTCCCAAAAAGAAGTTGGTACTTTTACCATTTTAGAATATTTGTACAAGAATGAGAGCCTGGATGAATTTTGGTAATGCTCATCAATTTTATTAATTAAAAAAAAAAAAACTAAAATGTTGCCTGGAAATCATATGCCTATATTTACTAGAAGAGTGAAAAATCTTAAGGTTTAAAACAGAATCTTCTATTGTCTTAGAAAAGCTGTGATGCCCAGATTAGAAAATCATTTTCTCCAGAACTGATGTAATCAAATGTACTAAAAGTAGGCCAAACAACATGACAGTCTTAATATAGATGTGGTTTGCTTCTCTGGGTCTATGACTATACAAGGATTGGTTGGAAAACATTAGGTTCTTCTCAACAGACCTATTCATTGCAGAGAAAGCTCAACTAATAAACTCAATAATACAATGCAGTGATTCTTAAAGAATAGCATTAGCTATTAGCTGAGGATCTTGAAAATCTGATGCTTAAGCCACACACTAGCATTCACATCACCTGGGAACCTATTAGAAATGCAAAATTGAGGGTCCCACCACAGGCCTCTAGAATTAGAAATATTGGGTAATGTGTGGTTTATTGCTCACTCCAGGTGAATGGTGTTTCTAGAGGGAGGTTGAGGACTCTTTCTACAAGGTCAGAATAGTTATGTGCACAAAAGCACCAGGTCACCAAAGGACTTCCCAGGGAACCCCCAGCAATACAGTTACAGCATGCAAGACTTCCTGAATTAAGGAGTTTGGGTTATCTACAGGCAATGATGGTGAGTCAATAAGTTTCGTTTGTGGATTTATATATCATACTTTATTTAGGAAATGAGCTCTGACAAGAGAATAAGGTCTAATCTGGATATTTCAGAGACTTTTGTCAGGAAATTCTGGAAAATTCCATCTTGATAAAAAGCTGGGCCCAAGTAATGGTGGTGGTAATGGAAACCAGAAATTGAGAGATCTCTGGGCCAGGTTTAAATATGCTGGGAAGGGAGAAAAAGAGGAAAGAAGGTAGAATCTTGGGCTTCTTAGTAAGTATTTTTAAATTTGGAGTCTGATACTTATTTTGCATCAGATATCCAGGCAGACTATTGAAAGCTAAATGAGGATTTTATGTTTAGGTTGGGGAAGGAGCAGAGATGTCTCCATCATGTGTGCAGCTGGTTCAAATGATCATTGTTTGAAATGATGTGGGCAGGAGGAAAGTGGTATTCTGGAGGCAGAGCAAATGTGAAAGTGTGGACACCTCTCTCGACCAGTAGCCACCTAAACAAGATTGGAGCCTCCAAGGCAGTGAAATTATGTGAGATATTAAGAATACATGGTCACCTGAGTCTTGCCCAGAAAAATTACAGTGTCTTTGATTTGGGTGTCTGGCTTAGGCATCAGATTTTCAAGATACTCAGGTGATTTAAAGAGGGTAAGAATTATTGCTTTAAGAATGTGGGATTTTTTTTTCTTTAATTTGATGTATATCCTTGAATTTCATTCTGTCAATTTTCCTAATAATCTTTGGTGATGCTAATGAAATAAATGTGTTGTGGATTGTGCTCAAAGAGTTAATCTCATCCAATCCTTGAAGAATAGTGACTATAAGCAGCAGAAACATCTGGGCAGACATGTAACTAAAGTGCTATGAAATAATTAAAAATCCTAAAACAAAGAATAAAAATATTTTTCTAGGACACTGGTATAATTACAGTCTTAAAATTTTGGAAATCAAAATTTTAAAGATTTTATAAAAGGGAAAATAAATGTAAGAAGCCATAGAGAAAAAGAAAGAAAATATCACAGAAGGGCTTATGTGAATTATAATTTGAAATAATTCAGATGCAAGAAAAAAAGTGATCACTGATATGGTTATTTTGGAGACACAGATATGGTCTGTATTAAATCCACATGTAGTAAAGGGTAGCTTTTAGCTACTTGTAAGATCTAATAATGAATGTTGACACTATTCAGGCTTAGCTCCAATGAACATTTCAGAGCTTTGTGCTTTTACAGGATTTAACTCCTTTCACTTTTTTCCAAGTTTTAGATTTCTTACAAATTTATTACAAATTTATAAGACCTTTATTCAACTCAGCCTCTTTAAGAATATTATTAAGAATATTATTTTTCTTTTCTCTTTAATATAATATTTACAGTCTATCTCCTGTTCTGAATGACTTTATGGAAAAAAATCTACATTTCTATATTATTCTTGAGTGAGAGAAATCTAATGACTTAACCTCAAAAATTTGGTACTTCCAACATGAAGTAAGACCTCAGTTTTAAATATCATACTATCCATATATTATGACAAATATATGCTTAGCATATGAACCATTTTGTTAGGTACAATCAGACCCACCCTAAACTTAAGCAAGCTTATCTGAAGTTTACAGACGGTTTACTACAATTTACTGGATTGCATGTGTGTATAGTGACTTTATTGTTTCCTTGTTACTGAGTAGTCAAGCAAGAGCTATGATAGGACATGAGGACAAGCACTGTGCTGACTGGAACAAAACATGAATTAGTGAAAATAAAGGGTCTGAGGATCTGCATTCTGGCAAAGAGCTCTGGAAAAGATGAGATTTCCACAACACAAGCTTGACCATTTTGACCAATCCCCAACCTGTCCAACTACAGCCACATTATGTACGAGCAAAAAGTTTGCATTTCAAGTGGAAGCCTCCCATTATTAATTAGAAAAAAAGTCATATATAGTATGGAGTAAGTTTAATTGTCCATTGAATAGATCAAAGTAATGTAGGTATTAAAAATAAAATGCCATCAGAAATAAATTATTCATACTCTCTGACTTCTCTAATTTAGTAATGTGAAATCATTAATGAGATACCCAACCATCCTAAATTTTGTTAATGACAATTCTTGGTGTCTATATTGCTCACAGCTAATTGAAATTTGTATTCCTGTATGTTAATTTTTCTGATCATGTGTGGTTTTCTGAAGAGTAAAATAAGTTCAGAAGTTTCATAATTGTGAAGAAACTTTTAGGTAAAACTTCAGAGAATTGTTCGTGAATTTATGTGAGAATTTTCTTTAGTATTTAACAACTTTCCCTTTTACATGTAATTATTCAGTAAATGAGTGGCCCCTCAACTTTTTCTTTGAAAAAAGCTCCCAAAATTCTAATTGCAATATTCTATCTGAAAATAACATCATTATAAAGGTAATGAGACTTGGGTGATAAAAACACTTCTTCCTTCTCAAAATGGGAACACTTACTTTACCCTTGAGCTTTTGGTGAAGAGCTTATTTTTTTAATGTCACTCTCACCAAACAAGACATCTATAATAAATATATTTACATGTTACTGTTACAGGGAAATTAGACCTTATGAAAATGAGGATAGAGTACTTAAATTTGGGTTAGACTATTCCAGTTCTTTTTTTTTTTTTTCATGTTTTTAAGTGTTCCTTTATTTTTATTTTTATTTTATTATTTTAATTTTTTTAATTTTTATTGTTGGTTGTTCAAAACATTACATAGTTCTTCATATATCATATTTCACACTTTGATTCAAGTGGGTTATGAACTCCCATTTTTACCCCGTATACAGATTGCAGAATCACATCAAATTCCAACTGAACCACTCTTGTCAATTGGTAGATAGATCGTACAAATTGCTCTCTAGAATTTTTTTTTTTCAGAAAAAAATGCTGCAGCTCTAAAATTTACTTTGTACTTAAAATCAGCATCAAGAGTAGTATCTAGGGCTGGGGTTGTGGCTGAGTGGTATAGCGCTTGCCTCACATGCACGGGGCACTGTGTTGGATCCTCAACCACATATAAATAAATAAAATAAAGGTATTGTATCCATTTACAACTAAACATTGAAAAAAAAAAAAAGGTAGTACCTAGTCACTATAGGCATCGTCAAGGACTGTAAAAGAAAGATCTTTGGCTTTAACCTCTATCTCAGAAAGCACCAGAAGGATTTATGAGGAGGCTTCCTATGAGCGCCAGGCCTGCTTTGGTTTTCCGACAATTTTTTTTTGGCATCTCTCCTTGGATTACCACTGGATTCTCAGATCCTGCCTGTCCAAATGAAGTACACAGTTTTACCCCAACCCTGCTTCTCCTCTTAAGAATCCTAGCTCAGTGAATGGCCCACTATTTGTCCAGGTGCTCAAAGCGTCTCCCTCTTGCTCACTTCCACACCTAATGAATCACCAGGTCCGAATGAATTTCTGTCCCTAAATTATTTCCCTTGTCTTCATTTCTACCTTGCTGCTGGTTCAGACTATGAGAACTTCTTTGGATTATGGCAGCAGTGACCCTGTTGGTCTTTCTCCAGCTTTGCATTTCTCCAGCCCAGTCTATAGTACAGTCAAATCCTATGACCACAAAGTTTCCTTTCTGTTGGGACAAAGTCCTGGCATTCTCAGCTTCATCTCCTATCATTCTCCAGACTCTACAATTGCCACCAGACCCCAACATCCACCAGATGATGCTGTGTTCAATTACATGGTGGTATCAGGAACCTTCCACTTTTAATTTTGCATACCTGCCTGCCCTGTCCTTCATCTGGCTAATTTCTACTCATCATGCAGGCTATAGTACCTCTTCCTTAACAGTTCCTTGACCCCTCATCTTCTTCTGCTTAGTCTAGGAGAGGAGCTTGCTTGGCATTCTATATTCTGACTCATCTTGAAAGCTATCAGACTCTATTGTACTTTCTTGTTTACTCCTCTAGCTTGCCCCTTGGACCTCTGGCTTCACAAGAACCATAGCGTGACATACTGACTCACTTGTAAAACCCTGGCCCGTCATAGTGAGAAGTCTATGGTAGGTGCTCTACAAATATTTGCTAAATGAATGAACCCAAATGAATCCTTTGCATTATATTCAAAGGCCACAGAGTTCAGATTTCTGTTTATACTGTTAACTATCCGAAGTACTGAAGGCAAGAGAAGATGATAATGAGATGTCAGCTTATTACAAAGTACCTCCCTGCTAAAGAGTTTCATATACCCCTCCAAAAAAAAAAAAAAAAATCCACTTGCTAGTTGTTAGATGTAAATCTTTTTGATTCTACTTAGTCCAGCCTTGGTAAGAACTGTAACAACCATCATTATATTTAAGAGGAGAATTAAATTACTAATATTGGTCTGCCCATTTTGCCAAGAAAATAAAATTACTTCTCTACCGAATTAAAACATCATTTCCTTGAATTTGATGAAGAAGCCAATTTTCTTTTGTGTTCCTGCCCCCCAAAAGAATATATGTCTAGACAGAATATTAGTGAAGTTTTTCCCTGAAATATCCTTTTTTTGCTAGAACAAACTCCATTATTCCCACAAAATTACATAAGTAGCTCACTGTACCTTGCTGCCTACTTCTTATTTTAAAAACAAAAGAACAAAGAAAAAAATCAGGTGAATGAAAACCTAACCCATATTTCCTAATGTAGAATTCTACTCCCCACATCCTATCAAATGTGATGTACTTGTTCAGGAGCCAACCTGGCCATGAAGCTGGCACAAGGAGTAGAAGCCATTTGTTTATAAAGTGATAGAGTAGCCACTGTACATGCTAGAACAATGAGGGAGCACACATAAGCTCATCTGAAGTTCTTGTTCCTTCTGTCCTCTCATTGCTTGTTCTGTATTCTCATAGCCACAAAAGAAGGGGGAAGATTTTCAATCATCCCACACCCTTTTCCATTGAAGTCATTTATAGCTTTAACTTATAGGTGCAATCTTAAGTAATATCCTTTAAACACTTTGTATAACTAATCATCAATTCCAATGACAAACTAATGAAGTTTTTTTTGCAACAAAGGCTTTGCATAAACTTCTGTGTTCCCCTGATTTGCCACTGCTCTGAGAAGTATAAGGTGAAAATTCAGTCTTGAGTTGAGCTTGGTAGGAGGGTGCATTTTGTTGTATAGACTTATTTCAATCTTCTTAGGAAGAAGGTAGGTCTTAGGAAGTTCTAGTTTTCATCGGATCTGGCATCAGCTGAGTCAAGGAAGGGGTATCATAATGTAAAGATAGTGATGGCCTTAGTAACTGCTCATGAAGAAATCAGGCACAGCATGCTGTGAAACTCATAGGGCACTGAATATACTCCCATTCTTCTAGTAGGTTCTTTTACAGTTGGATTCTGTCTGTCTTGTTCACTGCTCTTTATCCCTAGAATTTAGAATAGTGCTAAGAAAATAGAAGGCACACGATATGTAATACTTATTGCCTGATAGTTTGTCAATATAAGCATTGTAGGAAATACAAAATAAAAAATTAGAGTATAGCAAGCCATCATGGCATGTACCTGTAATCCCAGAAGCTCAGGAGGCTGAGGCAGAAGGATTTCCAATTCAAAGCCAACCTCAGGAATTTAGTGAAGTCCTGAGCCACTCAGTGAAACCCTGTCTCAAAACAAAATATAAACAGGGCTGGAGATATGCCTCAGTGGTTAAGCAATCCTGGGTTCAATCCCTGGTACCAAAAGAAATTAAGAGTGAAACACAACACCAAATTTCAAAGTCCATGGAATTTTATAGAACATTTGTTTTTACATTTCAGGACTTAAGTCCCTAGTTTTATACTTGTACAATGCCCATATGAGCAAAACATTTTTCACTTAAATACTTAAATTGTCTTCCAGTTTATACATGGGAAGGAATTCTTCATGGAACATCACCCATTTTTTCTATACATAGGAAAGAGTTTGGGCCAAACACTTCTTCAGGAGTGTGTAGAAAGGGCGTGAAATTATTAAGTCAACAAATGTGATTACTTTTTTTTTTTTTGGTGGTTCTGGGGATTGAACTAGGGCACTTTACCACTGAGCTACATCCCCAGTACTTTCTATTTTTATATTTTAATACGAGGTAACATAACTTGTCAAGGGTGGCCTCAAACTTGCAATCCTCTCCCTCAGCTTCCCAGTAGCTAAGATTAGAGGCATGTGCCATTGCTCTGGGTTGTGATTGTTATTTCACTGTAACATAAATGGTTTTGTAAAAAAAAAAAAAAAAAACCAACCACTTCTATATTTTACAGATGCACCTGTAATTCTTTACAGCCCCTTCAGCTGAATTTACTCACTTCAGGCTCAGCCTATGTGAAAGAATCTTCCCCAAGGAGGGACCCATTAAAAGAACTTCAGATACAGCTAGGCCATGCCACTCAGGGATAGCTCTTGGATCAACATGGGTGACCACTAGCTTACACCTGATCTTCTTCCCAGTTGACCTATTCCCTTTATGGACCCCAGATCCTGGGTTAGGCTTACAAATTAGGATAGCCTATATCACAATGCTTTGTTGCCCCTTTTAGCTCTGGATCTCTTGTAACCCAAGACAGCCTAATCCAAGTCAGACCTTTTTAAGGCTCTAATGACTCACAAGGCCAGCCTCCAGGGAAATTCCAATTCTCTCAGATCTCTTCTAGTATCCTAGCACATTTATTTTTCCCTGCCCAAATTTGATTTCTTTCCCAGTCCTTGTTTCTGAAATCCCATTGAATCCTTGACAAATACCCTAAATCCTGGCAAAGTATGATGTGGATATCTTAAGTTCATTTTCAGGGCTCAGTGTTCAATAATGACTAGTCATTCAGCACCCAATGAGAACGCTGCATGGAGAATACAGAAGTTGGAATGGGGGAGGGCAAAGGAGAGCCTTTAGGTACTGCAACATATTTCCACAGAATAATGTAATTGGTAAATTCTCATATCCAGTGAGGATCAAATTGATGTACTATTTTAGCACTCCCCAAAGAATTCTCCTACCTCATTTCTGCAGAGAACTTCATTTTATGGAAAAGTTCCACACTGTTTAGTGTACTCTATTATTTCATGCCAAGTAGATGTTTATTTTAAGAATTATAAAATGCACCCATCAAAAATTTCTGGCACAACATGTACTATGTATTACAAGTTTATATATTGTTAAAGTTCTTGACAAGCCTTTCTTGAGCTTCTGTTTAAAAAATAGTCATGAGCAGAGTCAAATATGATAAAAAAGTGAATAAACAACTCACAGAATTCCAGCATCTGTCCTATAGGTACTAGAATTAGAAATTTGGTTGAAATTAGTTAGAAATTAACTATGTAGTACCTAAGGACAAAAACAGGCTATATTTCCTTCCACTGGATAACATAAAATCCTCAGAAATGAAATGTATAAACCTCTTGTAGAAATAAAAATCAATAGAGAAGAGCAGTCCAGAAAGCATTAATGCAGTCAGTCTGTGTGGTGCCAGCTCATTCATAACCCAGGATGGTCAGAGCCAAGCAAGAATATTTACATTTGTTCTTCTGGTATAATAGAAGGGATGAGAGCATAAAGGATCTGCTGAATCAGATCGTGTCTGACTGAGGAGTGACAGAGGCGTTTTCTTCAATTAATAGCCAGCTGCATAATTTGAGTCAATGCCAGCCTTGCTTTCGTCATGAAGCGACACAGAAATAAATAAATTATTCTGTATTCAGGTGCTGGCATGGTAAAGTGAATTAATCTGCTCCAAAACTGGGAGAGAGGGAAGGGCAGTCAATTATGCTGTTTTAGTAGTATAGTTCAGTAATCATATTAAGGATATTGAGTTTATAATCATTGTTTAAATGTCCCAGGGAGTCTGTTTAGGCTCAAATACTTGTTTGAGCACATTCTTAGAAGGGAAGAAGCAAATAGTAGAAATGGCCTCTTGAAGGTCATGCTACTTCTTCCACTGCTCAGTGAAATCTACATGCATATTCAATTCTCATGGTCAAAAGGGGAGTAGACAAAGGAGTTTATTGAATTTTTTGAAGGGAGAAGAGAAACAACTGCAATCACATAAAAGGAATCCAGAATAGGTTTCAAGAGGTCAAGTCCCTACTAGTTCATTCAGAAAAGATTAACAGGCCCAGCTGCTGGGATTTTCTAGGTAGGTGCCTGTCCTGGTGGTCAGAAGTCCATGTGTCTTCTGGCTGCCTAGCCACATTCCCGTCTGTCTGGGTGGATAAGCGCCCACCCACAAGCCAGACCTTTTCATTATGGGAAAACTTCTGAGGTTCCATGTCAGGCAAACTCTGCTCACCCATTGCTTTATGTAAATACCTCTTCTATGGGGATTTCTTAAAAGAAAAAAATCCCATTGAAAGCATCTAACCAAAAGCAATGAAGGTCAGAAAAACAGAAGCTCTGTGAACATCTAAGTAGAGAATACACAGGTTGAAAGGTGCTCTCCAAATAAGGACGCAGTAGCAGCTTGACTTGTGAATTCTTGGCTATCTGTTTACTCCCTTAACATTCAAACTGCAGCCCTGGAAATATAAACCCACAATTTGAAACATTCCCAGGTCTGTGGCAACAAAATGCGACACACAGGCTGTACAACTGGGGCATGCAGTCCATAAATCCTTTAGTGACAGGAGGGGAGGTGTGGAAATGGACCTCCATCCTTCAGCACCCTGCACCAAAGAAAACTAGGCACAAGGAAAAGGCAATTGGCAGCAATTCTCAGTTTGCTAGTTCATCCTTAAGAAGGATCTCAAGGATTGAATTACCCAGTTGACGCTAGTTCTACCATGCCAGAGGGCAGAATTTAAATGACTGCCAAAGGCCACAGTTGCTTTGAATTTAGGTAGAGCTGCTTGTTCTCTAGTTGTGACCTAAGAAAGTCCTGGTAACAAGGTTTCTCACTAAGGCTGGTAATGAGCACTCCCTTTCTGACCTGGATTTTAGAGATGGACGAAGGGGATCACGTTTCCAGCCAATGACCCTTAAAATCTGTCATCAGCAGACTGATGAGAAAAATAGTCTTTGCTACTGGTAACACAGAATGGAAAGGGCAAAGCAAGAAACCTGTCACTGTTGGCAACTTTCAGAGCAACAGAAAAGAGTCCTACAACCATGTGACATCCCACTACATCAGTGGTTGGTCAGACTGGGAGATTGTAAGCTCTGAACTGGGAGCTATCTCCACATTGAGTACTGGGGGAAAGTAAGCTGGTTGAAGCTGACAAAACAAGTATTTTTTCAAATGTCAGACAAAGCATTCATGTACACCCTAATGAAACTTCCTCCAAAGTTGGCAATTTATACCCAGAATGTGGATGGGCACAATCTCTCAATATGAGATTGCATAGTATTTCCCAAGTGTGAGTTGGCTTTCAATGAACTGGCTCTTAACATAAAGCACTTTATTTTCTAGCACTCCTCATATTATACACAAATGTGTGAATGAAAACAGAAAATTCTGATCATTTACCAAAATATTGTTTAAAAGCCTACTGCTTTGCCGTATTTTTAAAAATCTTATGGGGTAAACAGAGCCTCTATTTCCATACTGAGTAAACAATACATATGGGTGAATTAACAGACTCTATTATTAAAATACTCATACATCTATATACAGTCTTATCTCTTTCATTCAGGGACAAATTATCTAGCTGATGCCTTATTTTTCTTCAATCTTTTCCTTTTTACTTGCTCTTTATAAAAACAGAATGGTGTGATGGTATTGGAATCTTTGTGCAATCAGCATGTCCTTGGCCATATGCTAGGTAAGTAAACATTAAACCTAATGTTTTCCTGAGGCTAATACCAATTACACATAAAGCAAAAGAAGCTTATAGGTAAATAGACAAGCCAAAACACCACTTTGCCCTAGTTGTGCCCCTGCATTTTTATTTTATTTTTGTAGCTTTTCCTTTGCTCATCTGCCTTTTGCATGTAATTTCCTGAAAGCTAGGAACTGTGTTGTATTCATCTTGTCACCCTCAGTGCCTATAACAGTGTTTGGCACCTGTTAGAAAGAAATGGAGAGAGCAAACATAAACCAGGCAGGCAGCAAGCAACAGGGCTGAGTTTTCAATCCGGAAAAGTTTGACTCCTAGACCTCACAGGTAAAAAAATGCTGCAGTTTATCAGTGATGTTTGGCAGAAAAACAGGTGTTAAAATTAGTTCACTCAGTTTTATTCTAAACAGCTCACAACCAGGCATTTCTCAAGAAATACTTGTTGGCAGAATTCATGCATCCAATTTAGCTCTGTTTCCTAAAATCATAGATAACTAAAAATTCAGATAATAGCCTCAATGCAAGGCATAAGAGTTTTTATTAAACATGAATGAGCATTTACTTTGTTAAATGATAGCTTGGCTTTTCACCTGGATTACAGGAAAAATACTCCAACATCAATTTTACATTGAAGAACTGTACTGAGTAAAATTTTGAGTGTGTTCTCTGCATGAAAAATTCTAGTTTTTCTTTATTGCATGCATTCACAATGTAAATACAATCATTGTGGCATTTCCTTTCAAAGAACCAGTCATTTAAAAATAAAAAAAAAATCTATGAAGCTCAAGATATTCTGGCAAACTACATAAAATAGTTTCATATCTTGTTGGAAGACTGCAGACATAACCCATGAGGATTTTCAGGTGTGGCTTTGCTGATGGAAGGGAAGCTCCTTTTCAATCATTTCATGTGCAATGAATACTATCAAAAGCAAAAATACATTTAAACTAGAAAGATGAACAATAGGGAAAAAAAAAAAAGTCGTTGGGCTTAACAAATTTCCCCAAGTTCATAGCTTCATATGTAAACACTTCAGCTATGAAAGGGCCAGTTCAGCTTATCTAATAGTGCAGCAGCCACTGTGGCCAGGACCCATGTTTCTCTTAGGAGCCTAAGAAAATGTTTGAAATATTTTTAATCAGAGGAAAAATGAATGAAATTATATTTATATTTATATAAATGCAGTTATAAAATATAATTTTAATTATTTTTAATGGAGGTAGGGATTCATAAAGTCAAAAGTGTATAAGCTCCATAGATCGTAGTATGGTCTTGAGCTATATTTAATCTTTACAAATCTGCATAGCATTATGATTTGTTGGGATGCTAGGAGCACATTAATGTTATATGCCTTTTCTCTCTTCTCTCTCACTACAAAATCAATCCCTTGAAAAAGATTAAAAATTTTTATCAATTTGATTGGATATGAGTGGAATTTCAATGGATACAGTACCAAATCCAATTTAGCTGGGCAATGAAATAAAAGAATTTCCTAAGGAAATAACATATCCCACCTCTCTTATCTGGAACAATTTAGAAATAATACTGATAATTTAGAAATAATAAATTAAATAATAAAAACACTAATGTAGAAAGGTTCACCTACTAAGCTTCTTCTTTCTTTCTTTTTTTTTTTTATTCTTAACACAGAATTAGCTGATTCTATTGAGTAATTCCTGAATCTAAGGGCATACTTTGGTATGTAGTCATATCAAATTATTGAGTCAGTATTAAATTAGTAACCTAAAGTAAGTATTCAGTGAGTAAAAAGCTTGTGTAAGTTCAGGCATGCCTGTCTTCTACAGTGTAGTATAGCTAAGACTTTAGTTCACATAGGTATGTGTTTTCAGACCAACAAAGCCACACCTTAACTTTCTGATTGTTCTGCCTGTGAGTTAGTCCTACATTCATCCATAAATAGAATGTTAATGCAAATATAGTATCTCATTCTTTCTCAAATGCTAACTATTCTGTGGAAGAGAGTAGAAAGGAAATGATAAAAAATTAAAGTACCTATAATTTTGGAGCCTTTGTTAAATATCTCTAAGCATGAAAAAAGATTAAAATGGTTAAAGTAAAGTTTTAGCATCATCTGTGAATTCCATTTATCTAAAACTATCAACTCTTTTTTAGGAAAGTCAAGTTGTAGTATCTACATGATTCAAATTCTAGTATTTGGAAGAGAAAAATTTTAGAGTTTCTAGCCCATTGTAATTGTTCTCTTTATTGAAAGTAAGAAAATTATAAATCTACACCTTATGTATACTAACAAGGCATAAGATAGAATTATATAAATTATATGAGAAGAAAATTAAAAATAACAACCTCAAGTGAATATTCCCTTTTATACAGCTAAAATTTACACTTTCATACATTTTTATCTCCTTTTCCCTATTAGGGAAATATCCCACTTATCATACAAGTAAACCAATGTAGAGGCTCTGCCACTAAAAATAAAACCAAGTTCATTTTTTTCCTTTTGAAAATATAATTTACACAACTAGACTACTCAATATGTTATCAGTTGCTTTTCATAAGAAAGTAGGAATTTGAAAGATTTAGAACTGTATTCTGCTTCACTGTAATGAGATGCTATTTAAATATGATTTACTTTTCAGATTACAATACATCTGTACAGATCTTCCCTTCTTATTCATATCTCCCCTTCTTATTCTGATAAAAAGAACCCCTATTTCCCTTTGGAGAATTACCCTCAACCAAATGAACTAACATCTAGGTCTGGGATTCACAGAGGCCTAGTCAATCACAGTTGATTCTGGGCTGATCTAACCCCGGCTACTGAATAACCCAGCCTGAGTGTTCTTTTGAACCACTGACAGACAGATGCTCTCATGACACTGGAATTACTACAAGAGGAATTATGCCTGGTGCTGCCTGAGCTTTCTTTGCCACCACATAAAAAACCTTTGAGAAAGAGAGGCAGAAGGAGGGAGGGAGAGAAGAAAGACAGAGACTAATGCCCTAATCTCATCCTGACAGGGCCAGAAACAAGCCTTGCAACCATTAAAAGCAAGCTGCAAGACCCGGTAAACTGCCTTTTTGTTTAAGTCAGTTTAAATTTGGTTTCTGTTCTTTTCCAACAAATGGGGGAGAAAACTCTAATGACTCTATTTCAACCCATAGATCTTTTCAGTGTTAAGAAATACAATAGAAATCTTAATACAATTCAAGACCATTCTTGCTTACTTATTCTTTGAGGCCTTTGTATTTGATTGAAAATCAGGGAATCCAACTGTTTCTTGTTGCACCAATGGGACAAATTTACTCATCTATTCATTTACTCATTCATGCATTCACTCAACAAATGATTACTGCACACCGATTATGTGCCAGGCACCCCCACTGAACACAACAGATCTACCTTTGTAAAATGTGTAATCTGGAATAAGGGAGTTGACCATTGATTAATAAATAGATACACCATGTAAGTTAAGTATTTTGGATAGTTACATGTGCAATGGAGAACAGTAATCCATGGAAGAGGACACAGACTGTTTGGCTTTGATGATGGGTTTTGTCTTGATTGAAAAAAAAAAAAAGTCTAGCAAATACCCAAAGAAAGTGAGTACCTTCCTCAAGAAGGAGCAGATAGTAACTGAGCTCAGCAGGGTGTCTGACAAAATATCCTCACAGGATTTACCTAGTCACAGAAGAGAGAAACTTTCATTGATGTCCCACTGGA
The DNA here is from genome assembly GCF_021218885.2 of Marmota monax. Classification (NCBI taxonomy): domain Eukaryota; kingdom Metazoa; phylum Chordata; class Mammalia; order Rodentia; family Sciuridae; genus Marmota; species Marmota monax. Next base: position 12,502,264 of record NW_026693245.1, read on the forward strand.
ACTTTTTGTTGCTAGCTCTCTGATGGAAATGGGCACATTTGTTTTGTTTTACTGTATAAACAGAAATATGAGTTAGGGATGGCAGTAGGTTCCAGGAATCATTATTATTTTCAGTGTGCACTCTCAGGCATAAAGACTGTGATGTGAATTGCTGACTAATTTTATAAAGCACCTGGAGCTCCTCAGGGTGAAAGCACTATGTCAACACCAACATTAAACAAATAGCAATAATTGGCCAAGTCATCTGGTGGTGTGAGGCAAATAAAATATGTTCCCTCTTGGAAGCTCATGACGTCTTCCAGGTTAAGCAAGAACAAGGCAAAGAAGATTTACAAAACCACTTCTGCTCCCACTGTATACGGCCTCCAAACAACCATTGTGAAATGCTGAGTATTTAACAGCAAATTAAGGCTGAGTATGTTTTTTATTTCACTGTCACAACAAGGTACTGAATAACCACTTGAGATATTGCACTTTATCATTCTCCAGGCAGTTTTATTATTAGTCAGAAACAAGCGTAGAGTGACATTTATTAGATAATAAAAGTAGAGCCATTTTCCACCAATTTTTAGAGCACACACACAAATCTCTATTTAGCAAAAGTAGTCCCCCCAACCCCAAGCATCAAATCTCTTACAGTTTCTTCATGTGAATGTTGATTAAAGAAATTCAGATAAAACAAGAATGGTTGATAGGATTCCAAACAGTATACTAAACACAAAAATGTCTCTAACTTATTGACAATATTCTTTCATTTCTCTGAATTTTGCAGGGAAAGGTATCTAATTACGTACTCCACACCATTCCACAACAAAAGAAACATTGGTGAGAGGAAGCACAACATACATAGACAATTTAAACCAAAAAACCTGGATTTGCATTTTAAGTAAAACAAAGCCCAGTATAAATCTGGTTTTACTCTACTAACTGCAAAGTTCAATATAAAAAAAGTAACCATTTCTCAAGATTATTAACCATCATTGCTCATGGAATTATGAAGCTCTTTTGTTGACAGCCTTTAGAAATAATCTAGTATGATTCCTTTATTTCACCAATGAAGAAACCAAGTATCTTATAAGTTACTTCACTAGGAATATTGAAAATAACTATAATAGCCTTGACTCATGACTATTGTTAACATTTTGGGACATTCTCCCAGATGTTTTGTGAATCACTATATATTTCTTATTTTTAAAAATTAGCTTTCACTTTATGTATTTGTAATATTCTTTCACTTAGCATCCTATGAATATCTAGCATGTTAAAAATTATCCTTGTGAATTAGTAGTATTTCATATGCATTTATCTTGATATATTAAACTAATACCCAATTCTGGAAATTTGGTTCATTATATTTTTTTATTGGGGGCGGACCGATGGTGTGAATTTTCAGTTTTTTTACTATATTAGGTAACAATGTAGCTAACATAGTCTCCATTGTTTTTCTAGGCTAAATTCCTTTATTTTTAATTTTTTTTTTCTTTTCAGATCCTGGGGATCTAACCTAGAGCCTAAAGCATACTAGGTAAGCACTGTTCCATTGAGCTACATCCCAGCCCTCCCTAGAATAAAGTCTTAAACAGTAAATTGTTGGTTTATAGAGTATATTTTTTTAAGGTTTTTGGTATTATTATTGAGTTATCTTCTGGAAAATCTAGTAAACTTTTCACTCCTATGGAACAAGCCCTTACTGGAATTAGTATTTGTTATTATCTAGCCAACAGTGGCTTTGCTTTTTAATCCTTAATACTTTGATTAGAGAAAAATGTTGGACCACTGCTTAATTTGCATTTCCTTATGGTTGAGATTTTAGTCATCTTGTTGACAAATTGTGTTTCTTAAGAACTGATTGCCTTCAGTTTTCATACAATGAATTGTAAAGCTGAGATTCTTTTCATGATTCTAAATAATTAACTATTTGTTCATCAGAAGTTCAGAAAGAAACACTTTCTCAGAATTTCTCCAGGTTGAATGTCTTTTCAAAAACTGATGTTTAAAGCAATTTTTCTATTTTTTTTCTATAGATATTGCTTCATTGAGGTTATGTACTTTAATCTGTGTCAAATTTGGAAACACATATTTTTGTGGAAAGGCATGATTTAATCTGGATTTTGTTCATCTTCACATCTATCTTTCTGATGTGTCTGTGGATATTTCCCCCACTGCCTATAACTGTTTTGCCAACTGTTAGGCATGATGGCTGTCTCCTGCTCTCTTAACACAGAAACCTGGGAAAGATATTTTAGGAGGTAAGAAATAAAGCCACCTCTCACATTCTCACCATCTCCCAAAAGAAGCATTCAGGGTCTCCAGGCCAACAACATACTCCTTTGTGACCACTTTCTGAATCCCCAGGGAGTAACTTTCTACTTCTAGCCTTCAAAGGGCGAGCATGGATTCCTTCCTCATAATCTAGCTGCTAAGTGATTTAATAGGTGTTCCATGAAATTCAAAAACAGCGGTGAGATTTATAACAGAAACACTTCTCCACTGCTGGTCTTCATTCTTACAGCCTGTCTCTCGATACAGGGAGTTCTTTGGGACTCATTTGTGAAAGAACATGTCATTTTAAAAATTATGTAATCTTCTGAACAACAGTTTAATGAACACTTCCTGAGATTTTTCAAATAGATATTAAAATTATTTTATGCCCCTAACTGAGAAAAATTAGCAGAGCATAATGAGCTATAGTTAATATTTTAGGAACCAGGGAAATAAACTATTTTTTAATAAACAAATGTCAAGGCAAGCATTACAAAGTAAAACCTGGAGGAACTAATGCTTCTCACATAATTAAACCCTGCCTCCAGCAAACCCTCATGGAGCTCTTTGTCATTTACGGAGTTTGTAACAAATAGAGGAAAGTATTAAATATAATATTAGCTATAGTTTCTTGACCACTTCCTTATCTGGCATAATGTTAAATGTGACCCACATCAGCTCCAAAGAAAATCAATACTGCTTATCCTACCCAAAATATCTTGTAGAACAGCTATCACTGTCCCCAATTTGGAGATGAGGAAACTGAGTCTCAGAGCTTAAGGCCACAGAGCTAATAAGTGGCTATAAATAAGATGAAGTCCTAGTATTTTACATTGTGTCACTAATTTAAGTTTGCCAAACCTTGTTTCTATGAATAACAACTAACTTTATTCATTCATTCTCATTCTCATTCTCTCTCTCTCTCTCTCTCTCTCTCTCTCTCTCTCTCTCTCTCTCTCTCTCTCTCTCTCTCTCTCTCTCTCTCAATACCTGAGATTTAACCTAGGGGCACTTACCCTCTGAGATACATTTCCAACCCTTTTTATTTTTTACTTTGAGACAGGGTCTTGCTAAGATGCTGAGGTGGCTTTGAACTTGCAATCATCCTGCCTCAGCCTTCTGAGTCACTGGGATTACAAGTGTGCAAACAGCTAACTTTTGTTAGTTGCTGATAACTTGTCAGACATTGTGCTAAGTGCTTTACCTGTGTCATCTTCTTGAAGCTGCACAACTTTATAAAATAGATACCATAATTGCCCCCATACCACTCAATTTTATAGAAGAGGAAATTGAGGCTTAACAGAGTTGGCCTGTCCAAGGTCACACAGATGGCAAGTGACAGAGCCAGAATATAAAACCAGACTAACTCCAAATTTTAAGCTCTTAATCATGATACTTTCAGAAATGACCATCAAGAAAGATGATGGAATTTAGAGGATATCATCTATAAGGCAAATCTAAAGCAATATGAATAAAAGCACCCAGAAAAGTCTATGACTTCTAATTATGTGACTGGCAGTTTTCCCTTGTTGCCATCTATTCTAAATCTGAACTGGGCAAATAACACAATGGAACTCAACCGAAACTGTTGCAGGGAAGTTATCCATGAAACAAGGAGGCTTCTAAGCCAGAAGCAGGTCTCGTTTTACCAAGAGGGGTCAATCATGCTTGACCACAGGCTTTAGGATCCTGTTTCTAAGTTCAACACAGTAATTTAGAATGAATGACGCAGTAAAAGCAAGAAAAACAAAGAGTGAATAACCATCTGAGCGCTTGTGTTTCTATTCTAAACTTCCAAGGAGATAGGAGTGGGAGATGATGAAACTCAGGACACAAAGGTGAATTCTATCAGAAAAAAAAGCAAAGGTGGTGCTGTCCTCCAAGTGAAAATTGGAACTCTTCTTGCAGGCTGTCCTCCTAGTCAGCCAGAATCCTCAAACTGCCAGAAAACTAACATTCTTGAGACTCTGCAAACTGTGTCTAGTCATCTCTTTCTGCTCAATTCTGTGGGACTCTGGCACAATGACATTGTTGCATACGAGTTTTGAGAATGAATCTCTGTCTCTTTCTCCACTTTTATCCTAACCCCTAACCCCGACTCCTCCTATAGAGGAACATCATTTCCATCATCTGGACCTTGTTTCCAGCTTGTGGATTTTCAGCCAGAACTTTACTGGAATGTGACAATCTGCTCAGTGAGACCTCAGTCACCCTGATTTGTTGGCTAGAGCAGATGGAGTGTTGTTCCTCCTTCAGGTCAATATACAGCTCAAATTCCTAAACCTTTCTAAATTTACTGTAATGCTTTATGCACTTTCTGGCTGGTTTCCAGAGTTTATGGCCTTGTCCTTGATCAATATTAAAATATACCCTTTCTATAGAATATCATGTACAGAATCAGCCACTTCTTCACTTCCCTGACTGTGCTGTTATTCTCAGGAGCAGCGAGTGTCACATTACACTATACCTGATTTGCACACCTGACATACCTGGAAGACTTGTCATTTAATCCCTAACCTGTGTATAATGCTCTGATTTTGACTCTTTGTTCAAATTCTTTCTGTATTTCTTCAGCACTTACTAGCTGTCTACTGTGCCAAGGGACTCTTCTTGAACCAGCACAGTATCCTTTTATCCAATTAGAGAGAAAGAAGGGTTGGAGAGATTAAGTGACTACACATGGCCTCATCCTTGTCTTGGGAATCTAGGTTTGCCCTAAAACAGAGGTCCTGATGTTGCATCTTATAGTGTTCACTGTTCTTTACCCAGACAGCACCCTGCATCCCACAGAGAATACTGTATCTTTAGAAGAAGCACAAGGGCCCTTATTATTGGAAACATCTATTTTTTCATCAAACTTTCTTTAAAATAATAAATAAAAAGCTTTATTTCTTTTGTACTTTTTTGTAAGGTACTGCAAATTAATCTCTCTCCTCCCTCTCTCTTCTCTTCTCTTCTCTTCTCTTCTCTTCTCTCTCTCTCTCTCTCTCTCTCTCTCTCTCTCTCTCTGTCAGAATGGAGTGAGGAAACAGGAAAACATAAAATAACTTTCTATTTATATTTTAAATTATTTGGAATTTAGTTTTCAGTAAACAAAACTTTAATGCAATGTCATCTCCTTTTTGTGAAGTAATAAAAGGAGTAAGAAAAAAATACTGAAATAAGTGAATTTTTTACAGGCAAAGTCTGATGTTCCTTATTCACTATATCTCCAAGGTTCCCCCAAAGTGAACACATACCACAAGGATTTTTGCTAAATCTTGTCTTAAAATGTAGACTGTTCTAAAATTAAACTTGGTATGACCATGATTTATACTTTCATCCATAAGGCCATTTATACCACTCCAAGCAATGTAATAACTATTGAAAATACCACATGCTCTTATTTTACATAACTTTGCAATTTATATTATACCTCCTCACCTCCTACATTGGTAGACATTTGTTCCAATGATATCACATGGTGAATTTTATTTTCAGGTCATGTCAGTCTTTTGAGATTTAGAATCTTTCTTTGTAGCTCTGAATCTTTGATGACTGGCTGGGTGTCTAAACATCAGTCAAAAGACTTTGAGCAAGGCTAAATATTATGGCTAACCTTTGAATTTTGTAGATGTTTAAAATACAATGATGGTTGTAGAATATACTTTAGAAATAATTTCATCAGTATCTTCATGTCTACTTGTGTGTATCCTGTGAGGTTATATAAGCATTTTACACTATCATAGGTGGTGTTCCCATCTTTGGTTGTTGATATACTGAGAGAACAGGCACTTTATTTAATTACAGAATGAATTAAAATAGAAATGTAGAAACATATAAAATAAACACTGAAGCCACACAATGCTAAACATAGATCAGCATTGCTATATTTGCGAAGGGAATCAGCTAAAGGGAGGAAAGTATAAACCAACAAGGCCATAAATGCAGTGGGCAAAATGAGAACCTTCAAAAGGGAAGAGCCCAGTAGTGCCTGCCTTTAACTCTTCCAGTTGGAAAGGTCTACTGACAGGGTAATAGGTCATTATAATCCCACCTCCTTATAAAATGATGCCACTGTAATTTGGAGTATAAGTGGTAGCTCTAAAAAGCATACATCTGGTTATACAGGAACATAAACTTTAGGTATACTACTATGAAAACATACACTTGCAGATTTACTGCAGACCAAGTTTCCATTTTACTCCCTACAAAGCTTTATTGAACACCTACTATATACTAAGTGCTATTCTAGGCTTTAGTGGTACCATAGAAAATAAAACATACCAACCTCCTTTTCTTATGCAGCTCACATTCTAGTTTAAGGAATATGAATATTAAACAAAAATAGTATAAATTATATTAGAAAGTGACCAGTCACAAGATGGAAAGATTGAGCAAGGGAGTGGGGGTTAGGGATAGAGATTACTGTTCCACATTTTATGATAAAACAAAACAAGGTAGTTTTGAGTGAAGACACGTAGATATCTGGGGTGGTGGTAGGGACATTCCATTCTCTCATATGGATATAAATGCACTAGGGGAGAAAGTACTTTTTATACACTAGACTGTGTCTCAACTCTCAAAATACAGATGACAGAGATTTGTGAAAGAAGAGTCAAGGTCAACAATTTGGAGTAAAATAAATATAGAAAAATAAGGGATCAGAAGAGAGATTTTAATTATATAACCTGAGGTATCAAAAAAATGCATGTAACACCATAATTCCAGACTACTCTCTCAGATACAAGCATCTGTGTTAAATTTTTTCTAGCATGAAATTTCGGTGGAAGAGTAAAAAGAACCTTTTTTTTTTTTTTTCTGGGCCATTCACATGTGGGTGATTACTGAGTTTAGGAGAATTAAAGGATATCTATGTTCATTGCATACATACTATATGCAAAGCATCATGGATATAATCTAAGCATCCAAGCTCAGAAGCAATAAATGAAACACAATGATTTTTATTTTGGTGGGGAGTACTAGGGATTGAACTCAGGGGCACTTGACCCCTGAGCCACATCCCCAGCCCTATTTTGTATTTTATTTAGCCCTATTTTTTAAAATTTATTTTTAGGGTCTCACTGAGTAGCTTATTACCTCACTTTTCGAAAGTCTGGCTTTGAACTCAGGATCCTCCTGTCCTAGCCTCCCAGAGCCACTGGGATTACAGGAGTGCACTACCACACATGGTGAAATGCATGGATTTTACATAGATCAAAGCCACATATGAGGTGAGGAAAATTGATGGTGGTGGTGGGTTTGAATCTTAGAATTACAAAATAGTTAAAAGTAAGTTCAACCTTGACTAATGGCAGTAGGAACAAACAGAAATAGCATAAAATATCCATATTTAAATAAAACCATGGCTTGGTACTCTGTGGTCATGAGTTACTTCATTAATTAATAATATTAATAATACATGTAAAATTTATCATTAAGTTCACCCTTTATCTTAAGAGACTAGTAGTTGCTTAAGGGTTGTTTCTTTTCTTTTTCTTTTTTTCCCCCCAGTATTGGGGATTGAACCCAGGGGCACTTTGCAACTGAGCTACACTTCAGTCCTTTTTATTTTTTATTTTGTTCTTTTAAGACAGGTCTCCTGAAGTTGTACAGGCTGGCCTTAAACTTTCAAAATTCCTGTTTTTAGCTTCCAATTAGCTAGACTTAACATTTTTAGAGGAAAGAATATTCATTAAGGAAAAAAAAAAGAAGTTTGACTATTTGGGCCCATTATGCTATTTACAATTTTTTGATTAGAAAAAAGCTCAAAAAATAATTTAATTCTTAATTCATGTAAACCATGTTAGGATTCTCAGTAATTTGGGGGCCTTGCATACGTATAATTCATTACAATGTCCTAATATAATTACGCAAATAATTACTATATAAACTTTTTTTTAAGGAAATAAGTAGGAAAAAAAAGAAATGTTTGTTTTGGAGAGGCTGCATGCTATTAACTTCAAAGCACCTGAGCCTACAGTTGCCCTCTTGAATAAGAGCTGGAGATAAGAATATGAATGACATTGCTTGTTCAGAATGAAACTACATGATGTGAAAACATTTCACACATAATGTCAAAGGTCAACTACATCTATTCGCTCATGAGTATGTTCCCACAATACTGAATGTTTTGGCAAAAGAGACTTTAATGACTCTCTGACAAGGAAGTACAAAATATTTTAAAAGTTTTCCTATGATTATGTTGGAAGTTTTGAGAAGTTTCTTATGGCACTCAAGAAGAGTTTTTATTTATTTGTTGTTTCCTGGAATGATGCCATTAAAGATCAATTGAGTTCTTTAAGTGCTAAGAACCTTCACAAAATTTCCATTTCTCTATGCAAAGCACATGGGAATACTTTACATATAAATGAAGAAACATGCCACCCTTTAAAAATATGAGTAGCTTTACACATAGTCCAATGAATACTTGCAATTTCAAGTCTCATAGATTCAAGGTAAAAGGAATGGCACTTTATTTGAAAGGGTTTCTAAAGCACAAAGCCAGCCATGTTTTGCATACAATGCTTCTTACAACATTTGGTTTAGGATATGACACTGGAGGCCTTGGCAGTGGATACTTTGAAGAAATGTAAGGTTTAATAAAACCATGAAAATCAGTCCCAGATGTGGTTTATGAGCAGCTCCATTTTTTTTTTTATACATAGTCTAGAGTTAAAAAAAATCTAAATGTAATAGGGATCGAAATCTATTTTTAGGGTTAAAACTAAATAAATTCAATTCATTTAAACTTAATTGAGTACCTACTCCATGAAATATGTGTATTAGGTCCTATAGGACATATAAAGATGTAAGAAAAAATATACCTCTCCAAAGAATATGAACAATCAGGAAGAGTAAAGCAGACAAACCATATTCACTCACTCACTCACTTACTCATTTAATAAGTATATATTGATCCTCTTTTCTGGGTTAGATACTCTTCTGGTGAAATCAATATAAGTGAGATGAGATATGGTTCTTGTTCTCTAGTACCTTTCATTTTTAGTAGGGAAGAGATACAGGTAAACAGCTTACTATAGCCTAGTAAGAATGGCATTAAAGGGCTGGGGTTGTAGGTCAGTGGTAGAGCACTTGCCTTGCACATCTGGGTTTGATCCCCAGCACCACATAAAAATAAACAAATAAAAATAAAGCTATTGTGTCCATCTACAACTAATTTTTTTTTTGAAAAAAGAAAAGAATGGCTTTAAAGTTTGCAAGAGATGTTAATGAACTCAGAGGAGGAGCCAGAGCAACTGAACCCTCTGTCTGGGAGGTGGGATGGAGTGTGGAAGAACTGCCAAAGGAAAGAGTGGGAGAAGCTAGTGTCAAATATGCAAAGATAGGGAAAAGCCACAGGAGACAGGGGAACAATGGGTACACTGTTCCTGGAGAGTCTCAAGAGACATGGAAAACAGAGAGAGAATACTAGCAAAAGAGGCCTGCAAGAGTTCCTGACAGAAAAAAAGGCTCTAGCAAAGAGTTTGTTTTTATCTTTGGGGCTCTGAGAAGCCATCTAAAGATTTCAAGCCAAAGATTTTGAAAAATATGACAGTGTGAGATAACACTACAATTCTTATATGAGATTATGGCAGATATTTCAACAGTTCACCAATTTCCAGTTTTATTCTTTTGACCCTATAGCAAAATTGTACTTCCTTTCCTCCTTGAGGTTAACAAAATTGCCTTATTTTGAAAAAATGAAATACAATTCATTTTTCTGGGTGGAAGAATTTAATTGCTACTGCTTGGATCTCTAACCTTTTCTTCTGTTTTAGGGTTTGTAGGCACATCTGGTTAATATGAATACAGAGACTATGGGATAAAGGTTAGCCAGATTCACAGTGGGATTTTGTGTTTTATTGCAGTATAACTGTGTCTATCCTAAGTAATAGACATATTCAGGAAGTGGGGATATTCTTATGATTAAGAAGCTAATAGCTCTCATTTGTAATTTGTCACTTATTCAATCAAGACAAATTAAGAATTTCCCTTCCTAGAACTGCATAACTTTCCAAAGTAAATTCCTTTGTCCTGGTAAATGAAATCACCCCTTCCAGATATTAGAAGTAATGGTTATTTGAGCTTTTGCTTATTTATTTACTCTTAATTAGTTTTTGTTTTAGGAAAAGTGAAAAATGCAGAGCACAAAAAAATATTGTATGCATTTATCTTCATGAGTTCAGAAACAAGTAGTACATTGTTTCAGTATTATATTTTAAATGAACAAATAGTGTTAAATTTTAGAAGTGAGTACTGTCCATGTTTGTATGCATTTTATTCTTTGCTCTTTCTGACTGATGGCTGCTTACCTCAGGCTTCCTAGCACCAATTTGTCTTTAACTCATATGCCAATAAATGTTTAAAATGTTAGGGAATCTAGAGGAATCTAGAAACCTTCTTTCTCAGACATTCATCTGAACATCTTACAAAATGTTAAGAATTCATTGATCGGTTATTATTGGGACAGGATTTCAAGTCTTCTCCACCAGCAAAGATTTCAGGTTAGTATCACAAAGGAGAAATTGCTTATTCTTAGGTTTATAATATCAAATCATTTATCTCACCTAAAATTTTACATAGATTAGGTCTCAAAGGAGGGATATTCTATGTCTATATATTATGGAAATAAGATATTTTAAAAACAATAGTAGTGAAGGAAATGCTTCCTGAAATAAGATAAAATTTGCCTGTAAAATCAGAATGTCTTATCCAATCCTTGGAGATTTGGCCAGGATGTTCGCTTGGGTGAAGACCCTAACCCATTTCCAAATAAACACTGGAATGGAAATTGTTAGAATCTTAGCTAGCTTTTAAAGACTATGCTTTTTTTCCCTCTCTTTATCACTCACAATATTTTCAAAAACCACACATCTTAAAGTATATTTATGTAGTTAAATTTGAATTCTCTTTAAGAAATTTTCCTACAGCATTTTTTTTTTATTCTAGAAAAAATACTACTTTAAACAAATCACAATCTTAGCCTAAAACTGGTGTTTGTGGCCAAGGAAAGCATCTTATGTTCTATCTTCCATGAACTTGAAAAAGAAAAGCTGTTTCTCACTTTTTGCAAGGTAACAACATCTCAGTAGATTTAAATTCTCAGGACAACAGGGCATGCTGCTGTGAGCTATTTTACACAAGGCTTAACTTTTGGCACAATCAGAGAGTATAACTCACCCCAAAGCTCCTTCTTATTTCCTTTTCAGTGACAGTTAGCAATTGATAAATATTAACATGCAATGATTCAGCTGCCAAATATAGAAAAAGGAGCCATTGGTTTGCTGACTACAAACTGTGTTCCAGAGGGCTCCAAGCTGGCACAGTCTCTCTGGGCATCACCAAGCCCTGAAGGCAATGGCTAGGTGGAGTGGCAACAGGTGTGGGACATACTACTGAGTGGATGTCCTCAGCAAGCCCAAGGAGGAAGGGAAGGGTTACCATGCAAAGCACTGAGCAGTGGTCCCAGTGGAATTTCAGCCTCAAAGAAATTTGAGTGGAAAATGGTTTCACAACAGTGATTGGGTGTAAACAAGCACAGGCATCAGCATGGAAGATAAGAACACACAGCCTCAGAGGGGCCAGGGTTCAGATTCCAGCTCTGCCTCTTTCAATTTATATGATCTTGGATAAGTTACTTAGTTCTTGGTGCTTTAGTCTTCCCTTGGCAAGGATAGCAAAGCTTAAATTTCCACAGTATTCACAAAGAATAAGCAAGATCAGTTACACACAAGTCTCAGCATGATACCTGGTACAGGTAAATACCTAATACTTCTATTATCCAGCTGGGAGAGAAGGGAAGAGAGTTTCAGATGAGGGGAACAGCCTGTGAACTGAACCTACAAATCCCAGAACTATAATTTCTGTTAGTTCATTTCCAGCTGACCAGATAGATGAAGTGTCTGACATAAGTTTGGAAGGGAGAGAAAACCTCCCGTGGATGGTCACTAAAGGGTCTCAAAGCTGTGAAGAGTTTCCAAGTGGTCTTTTGAGCCAAAAAATATTGTCCATTTTGTTTAAATCCATAAGTGCAGGAAGAAAGTGAGAGATCCGTGAATGAGGAAACCCTTTGCATTTGGTGACATGGTCCCGCATGGAGATGTGCTTAGCCAAATGAGCACAGTGGACTTGGAACAGGTGACCAGAAGAGCAGAAAATAGGGATTAACTCAGCAATCAAAGAAATGTGTGTCAGTCACCAAACAGGTGGCAGGCTCTGTGCAGAGTGTTCAGGCACACAATGAATGAGGCAGGAATGACAAGGGGATTGCAGGAAACTCGTTCTTGTGAAGAAAACAGGAAAACTACATGCAGGATCCTATGTGAGAAACAATATTTGAAAGCAAAACAAAAACCATGATGCAGGCTTCAGAGGCTGCAGGGAGCTGGAACACAGCACAGGGGTGCAGGGAGGAAGCTTTAAGAAGAGACAGGCCTTCACATAGGCCTTGAGGGGAGAGCAGGTCTCACCAGGTAGATGGGCTTGGGAGAGAAATTCTGGCCAGAAGAAACAGCAGGGACATAGGCAGGAACATGAAGTAGGATGATATATTTTAAAAATTGCAAACTACTTTCCAAGAATAGGGTGTGATTAGGGTGTGGCCCATGAGGTTGTGAAAAAATGGACTAAAGATGCTCCAGGAACATGTAGGAGAAAGATGGGCTTGGCTTTGTTCCTCACAGAGTCCCCTGTGGAAGAAACGAGAAAGAGAATGGGGACTGTGTAAAACTGGAGGGTGGGACACTGTTTCGAAAGTTACTAGGTGGGGTTGCAGGTAAGGAATAGTTACAGGGACTCTGAGAAGGAAAGGGCTGTAGCATAAGCTAAAGGAAGAGGCAAAGCCTCTGTGTGTCCTTAGTTTCACGTAATGACAACAAAGGAAAGGGGTGGGGAATGCCCTGGACAGGTGCTCAGGATGATTACAGCTTCAGAATGCACAAGTGCAGCGGCCCCTGCCTATTGCTTTCTCTCCTGTCCTCTATCATGCTGTCCTTCTCTGCCCTCTGGATACTTCCCCCATTTCAGAATTGAGAAATGGAAGTGCAGTGTATGGGAGATGTGGGGAGATGTTCACAACAGCAGAGCACAATGAAGAAAGAGAAGGGGGTGATCATCAAAATGAGATGGGCTAATACTATTAGAAAACAAAATGTGAAAGTAAGATACAGACACACACACACATACACACACACACACATACACGAACACATCATACGTATGGGTGGAATAAACAAAATTTAACCCCTGATAGCCAGAGTAATCTTTTATAAGCACACTGGGAAAAGGAAGAGTTAGAAATGTGGGTGGGTAATATTTGTTTTCCCCTTTGATAAATGGTCATATTTTGACTTTCAGAAGAACATAGATGGGAAGGGACCTCTTGATCATGGGAGTAGGGTGCCTGTCCTTCACGTTTGGGATGATGTGAGGATGTTCAGCACAGCTGCCAAGTCCTGGATGCTCTAATCTTATACATTTACTTAGCCTCATCTCCACCTCTGTGCCTGCCTCCACCCTGGCTCCTTCAGTTTGTTTTGTATTAACTACTTTCTCATTTACTGTATAAGTTTCTGTCTCTTATCTCTCTTTAACTGGTTAGTTCTTACAAATCATTCAAAGTAGTTTAAATAACTCTTCCTCAAGGTTGCCATTCCTGAGATCCCTGACCATGTCAAATATCCCCTCATAAAGCCTTCCAACCCAGCTGGTCTCTCTTCCATAGCATCTGTCCCAAGGTGCCAGTCACAGGTTGTCTGTGTGTGCGTGTGTGTGTGTGTATGTGTGTGTGTGTGTGTATGTGTGTGAGAGAGAGAGAGAGAGAGAGAGAGAGACAGACAGACAGACAGACAGACAATTTGATTAGCGCTTATCTGCCCCATTTGATTGTAAATTCCATGTGGGCAAGAACCCTGTCTGATTCTGCCTGCTAGTTTACCCTCAATGTCTACAAATGAATGGTGAATAGAAATAAGTTTGTGTGGTCATGGTTGGATAAAGTCAGGGTGTGGTAAAAGGTTGATGGAGCTGCAGCTGGAAAGTGTATCAAAGATCAACTTAATCTACTGACCATTTTGCCTCTCCTAATTATTACGCTCACATTATATTTCCTCTTTCTGTGCTGAATGGAAATTTTTGTTCATTTTTTAAAATCTTGGACCACAAACAAAGGCACTGCTTGGAAGTACACTTTTGTGAGAACCCAGGGAAAAATAAGTGTATTCTTGAGTCTATAATTTTCATATTACAGGTTTTTAAAAAAATATTAGCTTTCAATAAGTACAAAAAATAAATACAAATTGGAGGCATATTAACTATTTCATACAAGATTTTAACATTGTTTTCCTTAGAACTTTCATTGAAAGTATGGCTTGTTAGTGAAAATCTATTCTTCAGTGTGTTTCTAAACATCTAGCTACCTTGAAAATAGTTGCTATAATGCCTAAAGCCAAATCCCTGCTTTCCTTTGTGATTACAAGGACTCTTGCTAAATCAGAGCATGGCCAATATCCAGCTGCTAAAGGTGCATCCTACAATTTATTCCTCTCCTTGAGCTAGCAGCAGGAGATGGGCATACAGTTCTTTGGAATCTTTCCAAAAAGTACAGATATTTACAGGTAAAGAAAGAAAAGTCAAACTAGTCAATTTTCTTATTATAGATGTAGTTGTCACATGGGAAATACACTGGTTAGAAAAGAAGGTAAAGGCAACAGACAAACTTAAATTGTGGGTAGTATGAAAATTTCCATCATCTATACTCCAAATTACTATGAACAATATATCAACCTATATCAACCTTTATGTACAGAAAAATATATGGGACAGAAAATACATTTGAAAGTCATAAGAGTTTGCAGTCTACAGAATAGTTTTATGGGGAAAATACTAAAATTTTCTAAGGCTTTGAGAAAAACTGAACTTCTCTTTATGTATTTCAACTTCAGTCAGCATAAATGGAACAACTCCAATGGAACTGAGCAGTTTCATAAGCAAATAGTTGATGGTGAGAGCCAGGTTTCTCACTGGTGAAGTAAAAAGTTATAGATGAGCATGAAGAAGAAGAAGAAGCAGGGATGAACCATATGGTAATGAATTTTAGTTTTAAATGTTAGGATAGACTCACATATTGATGCAAATTATACACAGTAACATGCATATGCTGAAATATGCAAATATTGCAGGTAAGTGTAAGAACAGGAGTTAGCATCCCTACATATATCCTCACTGTCAGCCGAGAAGGACTAGAAGAAATGATACCCAACAACACAGTGGCACAGCTACTAATGAAATATTGTTTTTTTTTTAATAACATTCTTTGGTGAAAGGAACCAGAATTCACAGGAGAAATGGCTGGATCTAGGATGAGGAAGGAACTAAATTGTTGATAAGCCTCAAATATCTTACAATACCAAAAAATTAGAAAGGGCTCCATAAACAGGAACTGCAGACAATGTACAAGAAAACCCCCACAATTATGGAGGTATATCAAAGGAACACAAGGAGCAACTAAAAGGAGCAACTCCTAAGGCCAAAGCTGGACAAATTTCAGCAACACTATAAACAAAGTACTATTGGTTCATATCTTTTTTTTTTTTTTTTTTTTGGTATTAGGGATTGAACTCAGGGGCTCTTAACCACTGAGCCACATCCCCAGGCCTTTTTATATTTTGTTTTCAGACAGGATCTCTCTAAATTGCTTAGATCCTCACTCAGATGCCGAGGCTGGCTTTGAACTTGGAATCTTTCTGCCTCAGCCTCCAGAGGCTCTGGGATTATAGGCATGCACCTTCAGGCACAACTGTCTCCCCTACCTTCCACAACACTGGATTATGTCTTAGTGTATGGTATGAAATAAATATCCATGATTCCATACTGTACATAAATGACTAAATAAGTAATTTATTTAAATGAATTTAATAGAAAATAGACATATTCTTCTCCATAGAAAATCTTCTGTGGAGAAGAATTCCAAATATTTTATGTAGATACTCTGCCTTCTAGGGCATGAAACATAATTCTCTCTTACTTCAGAGTGCATTGTTCATAATGATTTCCTTTTACAGAGTAAACTATGAAAATTAGGAAAAATAGTGTCTATACTGGGAAAAATTGATCATAAACCACCTCAGTCTCAGGTTAACATCTTCAGCAATAATTCATATTCACAGTGTGATGAAAATTGACACTTTACTGCTGTCCACTACCTCTCCCAAACACATAATACCAGTCTAGACATGAGAAAAACATCAGAAAAGAGCAGTTAAAGAACATTCCACAAAATACCTGACTAGTTAGTCCTCCCTCAAACTGTCAGGATCATCAAAACAATGAAAATATGAGACACTACTATAGCCAGGAGGTGTCTCAAGGGACATGATGCTAAATGTAATTTGTTATCCTGTGCACCTGGAACAGAAAAGGATCATTAGGTGAAAGTAAGCACATCTCAGTAAGTGTGAACCTTACTTAATAATGCATTCATCTTGGTGTATTAATTGTAACAAAAGTAGCAACTCTTATTGAGGAAAATGCACATGAATAAATGGAAACTCCTTGTACTATCTTCACATTTGCTGTAAGTCAAAAGCGGTTTTAAAATAAAATGTTTATTTTTTAAAAACCCCAAATGTCTATAAATTTAACTTAAACTGGTAAAATTACATAGTAAGGTCTGATCTTATTGATAAAAGCCAATATTTAATGCTCTAAAAAAGACAATATTCTTCACATATTATGCTCTATAACCAATGGCTTTTTCTACATTTCTTTAGAAAATTGTAGGTCAGGATACATATTGTCAGTCAAAGCTGGGTTGGAATGTTGGGGAATTGCTAAACAGATGGCTCACTTAAAGGAAGGTTTCCTAAAGCTTAGGAAACAATCTATGCAAGATGTGATGTGTCTTTTAAAAATTCAAAGAATCAAGAAAAACATGGTGCTCTAAGATTCAACATGAGCAGGACTGGGGATGTAACTCAGTGGGAGGATGCTCGCCTAGCATGCATGAGGACCTGGTTCGATTACCAGTACTGTTAACAACGGAAAAAAAAAATGAAGTTTTAAGCCAACCCTCCCCCCCAAAAAAAAGATAAATTATGACAAATTGATAAGATGTTAATTGTTCATAGTTTTTGATCCTTGCCAACAATGTGTATCTGTCATCTCTACTTTCCACTGTGGACCCTTGCAGACCATGTCACATAAAATGTTTGTTCTGACAATTAGAACACTAAAACCATCCTGAGGCTTAATCTCTCTTACTGAAGGTACACCAACTAGTTGTATTTCAGATTATCAGCCACAAAGAACCAGCTTCTTCCAAGTACCAATTCTTCAATTACTGTGTAATTTTCTCTCTTTAATAATCACAGTCCTTCAATCACTTTATATGGAACAAAGTGTGAATTTGCTTCTTCCCTTTTCATTCTCCTCTGATCCTCTTCAGTTTGTCTGAAGCCCAGAAGTGGGCACAAAACTCCAGCTAAGGTCTGAATGATGTGGGGTAAAGTCCATTCATTACCTCTTTATGTTGGGTCATTTGAGTTCTATTGAGGCTGCCCAAGATTTTGTTCCATGAAAACTCCAAAATAGATTCCATATTTTACCTTCAAACCAGATGGCAGATACAAATACTACATTAGCTGTGATTACTGTGAATGAGGTTAGCACATTGTTATTTGGTTGTGACTATCACAGTTGGCCTCCTGGAGACATGGAGTATTCATGTATCACAGAACCCCTGTGATGACACAGTCAGAGGTGCCCTAAGAATGGCAAACCTTCTAGCTTTCCCTTATTCTAAAAAAAAAGCCACATTCTCTGTTCCAGTTTATATAGCTGTAAAATCATAGCTGAACATAATGGATACTAAGATTAAGTCTCACTGAGATTAAGTCTCAATATTTAATCATCTGATAATTCCTGGATATCTTAAAGTATGTGTATTTTCATGAGAAAGATTACTGCCTACAGAATTAATAAGGATGACATGCAAAATTAACCAATTAATAATTGAAGAACACTTAAAAATTCAGGTACAAAAGAATATATTTTCTAATCTTCATAGAAAATATGTGGAGAATTACAAAATTTCATTTGTAAATTGTAAAAACAGTGCTGGAACAAAATGACTTAATGCAATTGAGAGATTCCCTTGAAATGCTCTTAAAATCTTATTATTGATTCATCTATGTCAATACTATCAATTCTACAGACCAAGATGTAGATATTTGAGTCATTAATGCTTTCAGAAATATACAACACTAATAAATATGCAAAAGAAGTCACAAATCTCCAAGAAAAGAAAATCAAGAAATGGATGGTAAGTAAATTTCTAAGCTAACACTGATATCATTGGTATCAAGAAAGGTGAATAATGTTAATCTTAGGAAGTTTATCTTTGGTGGACTTAGATTAAATAATACAATTAACAGCTATAGAAATTATAGATCAGAATTAGAGGCAACAAAAACATATTAATCAAGTAGACTTGTTAACAAAATAATAGATTAGACAATATTGCATTTGAATAAATAAGCTACCTCTCTGAAATATTTTAGTTTGAGACATTTTTTAAGAGTGACACAGGAATGAAGGAGATTATTTCCTATGATAGACATAAAAGTTCTAAACATGTCATTTCGTTGATGTAAAGCACATTTGCAAAAGGCACTAGGGACCTCAGTTTAAGAACAAGATGCAAGGCTGATGTACTGTTTGCTTCCTGAATTCCATACTCAGCAGTTTGAGAGCACTTAATGGTGATGAATTGGCACAAGAAATTAGGTACTGAAAAGCCATTTCCTTGGAAATGAAACTTTTCTTTTTATTATTTTATCTTTTGCCTGCCTTGATTGAAGTTCTGCAGATGCCAAGGATACAGGAGGACTGGAGAAAGCATATGCAACTCAGATTACCCAAAGGAGATACTCATGATGAGGTTGGATAAAAATAGATTCTGGGGAGAGGAGGGGGGAAAGTAGCCATAATCCTCAAAATTCTTTTGATGTGTTATTGCTTTCAAAGCCGTGGATTTTCTCGAGGTAAAGCTGTTTGATGCAGATGGACTCATCTGTCAATCAAGCATCTTTTACACAGAGCCAAGTCAAACACTTAACTATTCCAGGACTGGAGTAAAATTCTTAGTGCCAATATGAAACAGCTGATTCACCTAGCTAGCAAAACAAATGATACCAAAATGGAAAACACACTGAGCCTTTATGTCTTATAGTCCAGAAATGCTGCATTGTTTTATATTTTATGAAGTTGTTTTTGCATATAAAATGAATGTGTGTGTGTGTGTGTGTGTGTTTGTGTGATGGTGGGGATTGAATTCAGGGCTTTGTGAATACTAAGCATGCACATGCCCACTGACATTCACTTCTATCCCCTATGTACTGTTTTATTGTTATTTACTTGATTTTTTTTTTGGTCTCCTTTTGTTTGCTTAGTTTTATTCTCAAAGAAATTATTTTAGGGGGAAAATAGATAACAACCATATTACACATGACAGAAAAAAAAACTTATTTGACCTGGCCTCATAAAGGGAAAGGATTTCCTAAATCCCAGAAGCTCAGGCACTTGTCAACATCTGTTTTCCAGACTGTTGGCCATTTCATAATCATTTTTGTGGATCTCATTTTCCTTATCAATGGAATTTGTGCTTGAAACACTCAAGAGCATTTGGCTCTAAGATTCAGGTCTCTGTAAACATCACAGAAAATTGGATCACCCTTCACTGCTGTTGTCATTACAAAGGTTGTAGGAATCAGGACTCTAAGACACAGTGCCACAATGAACAATGGAGAAGTCTCAAAGTATGGGAGAAGGCTGCCTTTTAACTTCAAAACCATAACTTGGCAATATAGAACCTTTGTTCATAAAGAACATATTTTTAATTTAGATTATCTTTTTACAAACACAACATCAGTAGTATTTAATAAGATTTTAATAAAATCTGGTACATGGACTTTTTTTTATTATGAACTAACAATTGTGTTTGCAATTTTCAAAGAGTTTTCCAATATACTTCAATCTTCATGCAAACTGATGGGGAAGGAAAGGGACAAGAAGGAAAACAAAATGTGTAAAATATCTTGAGTATATCAAGTGCTCTCTCTCTATATATACATACATACACATACACACATACCTACATACATATACATATATGGTACTTGATATACTCAAGTATATATATCTACATATATATTATATGTGTATATATATCTTATTTCTCTGTTTTAATGCACATGTAGTCATATATAAGCACAAGAAAAGACATATATATTAGGGGATTTGTGATCTTATTCCTCTTGTGTATGACCTTTGGACAAATTTCCTTCTGATCTTATTACCAGAAATAGCTGTGCTTCCTTAAGCTATTGAGTTGTTTACATCTAATGGACTCTGGGATTGATACTTAAGCTTCCTGATTTACGCTGGATTCTAGGAAGCTTATGAAGAACTTCATATTGCATCTAGCATATTCATGGATTTCATGGTCTTTTTCGCACTTAGAAGCTGAGGGCTCTCTGCCTCCCTTGAGATCTAGACAAAATTGATTTGACTTCTCAACTTCAAGTCTCCAAACTCACCTCCTGATTTCTAATAATTTCCTGGGGGCAGAACTCATTGACCTCTATCACCATCTAGAATCCTTGGAATTCCATAGGACAGTTCTGCATTGTTCTTCTTTAGCAGATGTTTACTCCTGATGCTGAAACCACCAATACCCCTAAAATCATTTACTCCAAACCTTCCTGAGGATTGAAGTAAGACATATATAACTTAGAGGACTTTTTTTTTTTTTTTTTACTTTCTGTCCCTGGAGTGGGATTTATTTACAAAGTACATATGTTGTTCTCAAGGGTGTCTTCTCATCTTCCCCTCAACTCTTCTAATCTCTCTTCCTCTTCTCCATCATTCTAGCTGGTTTCATAACCCCCAATTATCCCTGTAAACAGAGTAGCTTTCATTTTCAGTACCCTTGAGCACCTGCATGTGGTCAAATCCTCAAAGGACTCTCGTTCTACCCCAAGGGTATCTTCAAAGTCCCTTTCAGCACAGGTCCTTTCTCTTCCTCAAGAAGATCTTCATGCCATTTGCTAAGGCAATATAATTTTCTTCACCTGGACATATATATGTGACTAGGAATATCATACGCTTTTTCACTGTGCCCTTCCCTTATTTTTCTCCTGTAGGTTTTGCACATATATCTCTGTTGGCTGCCTGGGACACAATAGGGTTTAAACAAATAAATAAATGGGTTATCTCATGGAATCCTTACAACAAACATGGTATCAAAAATCAAAATTATCTGATTTTATGAGCATCACTATCCTCATTCATAAAAGAAAAGTACAATACTTTTCTTGAGCAATACTTTTCCTTGAGTACAATACTTTTCTTTTATGAATGAGGATAGTGATGCTCATAAAATCAGATAATTTGCTCAGAATCAGCCATTTAACATCGGAGTTGAATATGAATTTAGTGTGATAGGGCTCCAAAGCCTGGGATGTTCCCTTGCCTAGTCCCACCTATGACCCCACAAATGCTTTGTCAGAATACGTAGGACACCTCCTAGTCCCATCCACCCCTCCAAATCCATATTTTCCTCGTTACTGGGCTAGGAAGGTAAGAATTGACTCTTTTGCATAGACATGTGCAAATATTTCTAATATATGATACAACTGCCATCCCTAATGACAGTTTCTTCAACTCTCATCATCTCTACTATAATAAGAATAAAAATTCTAGATTATTACACTATCAAAGATGAAGTTAATTTTCCACGTACACTCTGACCAAGAAATATATAAATATATAAAATAGTTATTGATACTCTTTGACAATAAAACTATATTCTAATGTATAAGGAGACCTAAGTTTTCAATGATCATATAAGCTAAAAGTTGATATTTTAAATGAAATAAGAAAAGATATATCACCTTCTACTCAGTTTCAAGTTCCATAAAGAAAGTATTTTTTTCATGAAACATCAATATTTCCAGTATTGCAAAATTAATAGTTTTTGAGATTCATTTAATGCCTCCTTTTGAAAACAACTAAATTCAAACCAATAGAAAAATAAGAACCTAAGGAATAGTGATAAAGACAAAGTTCTAAGAAGACATTGGTTACTTCAGAAGCAAAAGAATCAGGGTTGGGGATGTGGAGATGTAACAAAGTTCTTGCCTAGCATGTGTGAAGCAATAGGTTTAATCCCTAGTACCATGAAAAAAAAATTGAAAGAATCAAGTATTAGGTTCCATTGACTGAACTCCTACTTCTTTCTCCGGTGCTAAGCATTTTATATAAAATACCTCATTTAATCCTTACAGCAATATGATGGGGTTAGGGTAGGGATTTCAGCGGGGGGGGGGATTGTTGTGGGGATTGAACTAAGGGGCACTTGCCAATGGAATTATAAGCTTGTGCCACTGTGCTCAGCTCAGCCTTACTTTTGAGGTGAGGAAAAATAGATGAAAGAAAGTTTTACAGCTGCTTATAACTTATTGTGGAAGAATAGAAATGCAATCCTGGTTGTCTACCTCCAAAGTCCATAAAGTCCTCTCAGGATTTCAAAGTTTTTTTTTTTTTTTTTTTTTTACTGGGTATGATGTAGCAAAATGTGTGAAAAAGATGGGAAATTAAAAGACATGAATGTTTGTTCAGCTGATTATATGTGTCAGTTAGAGAACCTCACCAGGCAACAGTAAATCAATCACCATATTGCGCAGTCTTTTGTATAAATGGGACTTCAGAGAAGTGAGCTATCTGAGGTCAAAGAACTTTTCATGGGGGTTGTTGTGGGGACTTGAAGAACAGGCAAAGCTTTGGATAGGAAGAGCTGAGGGCAGAAACATCTCATATGGGTACATTGGGAAACAGTCACCTTATTGGGGAATCAGAAGAACTATGTATTGGGAATTAAAGATAAGTTCAGATGCTTTTAGAAAGAACTTTGAAAGTTAAGTAGGAGAACCAATATGTTAGATCATTCACACATGCCACAAAATCTCTGAATGCATACTACATGGGCCAGGGAAATTTTTAAAAAAGAAAACCCAGAATGCAACAGTCCTTAGGAATTCAGGTCACAATTCTTGAAGCAATTATTGCCATATCCCCTCAGCAATGCTCTGCCTACTGTTTCCCAGTCTAAGTGCACACATTATTCCTCTTAAGGCTTGGTTTGTATGCAAATCAGGCTGGAAAGGTAGAAATAAGTGAAGAACAGGAGATGGAGGATCAACTCCTGCTGGTGTTCTCATCCCTTGAGGTAGGACAACTCTGAAGCAAGTTCTTCATTGTTTTCAGGAGGCCCTCAGCAGGACTGCCTGTTATCTGACTATGAATGCACCCTATATTAGATTTTTTTTTCCTCTTTCTGATCTTACTTTCCTACTCCCCTACTGGTATTTCCTGGAATCACCTCCTAAACATGTATTTTCAAATCCATTTGGATTCATATCCTCTGTTTTGAAGGAATCCAACCCCTCATGATCCACAGGATACCTTGAAGAACAACTAACCATGGCAGAGCACCTGCAGGCTTGGAGCTATTTTAAGCACTTTATTTATATTACATTTCATCCTCATATTGGCCTATGAAGTTAAAACTACTGTAATCCCCATTTTGAAAATGAGGAATTTGAGAGGTTAAATAACTTGCCCAGTGTCAAAACCAGATTTGATCCAAACAATCTGGATCCAGGTTCTGTCTCTTAGTTGGTATGTAGACTGTCTCTCTGCACATAGGAAAAAAAAAACTATTGTAGAAGTGAAAATGGTGCTATTGGAAGTATAAGGATCCCCAATAGAATAGAAGAAAGGTTTAACCCTACTCAGAGTTCAGAAAAAGCCAAATAAATCAAGACCTGATGGGTTACCAGGGGTTTGCCATGGCAAAAGGTAATCAGGTTGAAGTATATTCCAATGCAAGGTCCATTGGGCAGTAGGGTAGTGTCTTTAGATACTGTTGAGTCTATAAAAGGGAGCAAGGGGTAGAGGAGTCTTGGTACAGGGTTATTGGCCAATTGAGATCCAGTTTCCCCAGCCCTTTCTTCAAAAGCACAACATTTATGTCAAAAGTGACATTATTATGTCACTGCCTAAGTACATAAGAAGGGGTTGGTGACTTAAAACTATGTTTGCACTGATAGCACCAAATGCTGGCAAGGATGTGGAGCAACAGGAATGCTCATTCACTTGTGGTGGTGCAGTCACTTCCAATGACAGTGGGTTGTTTTCATAAAGCAAAACACATTCTTCCCATATGATTCAGCCATCATGCTTTTTGGAATTTACTCAAAGGAATAGAAAAATGTACATCCTTACAAACAATGTGCAAACAGACATTTACATCAATTTTATTCATAAGTGGCAAAACTTGGAAGCAAAGAAGTTTTTGAATGAATAGATAAATAAACTGTGGTATATACAGGCAATGGAATATTGTTCAGTGATAAAAAATAAATGTGCTATCAAGTCATAAAAAGAAATAATAGAAACTTAAGTGTATATTATTAAGTGGAAAAAAAGCCAATATGGAAAGGTTATATAATGGATGATTTCAATTATATGGCATTATAGAAAAGGAAAAAACTCAGGTGATGTTAAAAATGCTGCAGGGGAACAGCACAGGGAGGGATGGGTAGGTGGAGCATAGGGGATTTTTAGGGTAATGAAACTATTCTGTATGATACTCTAACGACTGATGCATATCACCATACATTTGTCCTAAATCATACTATGTATACCACCAAGAGTGAACCATAATGTCAAATCCCGACTGGGTGATTATGATGCGTCTATACAGATGTAGTTGTAACAAATATACCACTCTTGTGGGGATGTCTGCAATGGGTGGCCATGCATCTGTGAAAGCAGGGGGTACATGGGAAATCTCTGTACCTTTACTCAATTTTGCTCTAAAATCAGAGTGTATACATGCACACATGCATCTGTGTATGTGTGATTGTAACCACTATATTACAGAACATATATTTTAAAAACTCAAATATATGGGGCTGTTGTTGTAGCTCTGTGGTATAGTGCTTGCCTAGCATGCCTGAGGCACTGGGTTTGATCCTTTTTGTACCATCTAAAAATAAATAAATAAAATAAAGGTATTGTTTCCATCTACAACTGAAAAAATATTTTAAAAATCTCAACTGTATGATATATATGTTAGAATACCAAGGGAAGTAACACTGACACTAATGACAGTTGGCACTTACACTAAAATATTAGAAAGGCAGAGACCAGATGAGACAGAGACTTATGCTCTATTATATAAAATACAGAGACAATACATTTTTCTTGGCAAATGAACAGATATTATGGAGATGATTTTTAGAGCTTAGTTTGACAGCCTAAGCTATATGAAAAGACAGAAGAACCACATGGGGAAGTTGGTCTGTGTCCAAGGACCATATCATGTGATGAAAAGCAACATTTATAAGTGTTATAAATGCAGACATCGACATAACTAAGCATCAGAACTCAGCTGCAGTGTTAATTTATAGACTTTTGTCTTGCTAAATAAATAAAACATACATATATTCAAAGAAAGAAAGATTCCTATATAAAAGTGAAATATTAGTTTTGAAGAAATAGCATCTAAGATAAGGTAATTTTGAGTAAGCAGCATTTGAATTTTCATGTTAGACACAATTCAGTGAGATGGCAGATTGCACAAATTCAGCTAAATTCTCCTAAGTGTCAGAAATCAAGATGTGTGGTAATTATTTATGCTGAAGGTGACAATTTTTATAGAAATTTTACCTATTCAAAACTTGAACTGTATCCTGAAAAATTAAAATTAATCTTGAAAGCACTAAATTTCAGGGACACAATTCTGGAAAAGTAATTTTTTTTTCCCTAAAGCATTTATTAAGTACCTACTGTGTGTTGAACACCATGCGAGGAACTGCAACTATAATGATGCAGGACTTGGGTAAAGGTAAGACAACCTGTTAAGATGAAATCCATCTGGCAGGAGGTTGACACTAAGTCAACTTGGTGGGAGGCAGCAGCTCACAAGGGCAGATGGTTCTTCTTGAGGCTTGGGAGCCAAGGGGCATGCACTAGTCTACAATTCGAACTTATCCCAAGGCATTTTTCTGGTATGTTCTGAAAATTTCCAAAATGTGATATAGAAAAGGCAGTTTGGTCTTCCAACCCACCTATAGCTAATGATCTGCCATGGGGCAGTTAGATTGCTCTAGGCAACCTGGTTAACCATGCACAGACAAGTTTCTACTTACTGGTTCCTTACTGAGTGACAGGTGCTCTTTTAAACACTGACGGCTTTTCTCATTTAATCTTTATGGCCACCCTATGAAATGAGAACTATTTATTGTCTCCATTTTACCAGTGGGGAACCTGAGTCACAGAGATGTTAGATGATTTGGGAGAGGATTTTAAAAGATAATGTCTGTGAAAAGTTTAGTCTACTTGTGTCATTAATTAGCTCTCCATTGTTGTTGCTATTATTATTATCTTTAATTTTTTTTACAGCATAAGTTCCCTTGCTTCATGCCAAAACATGGCATAATTATAACATTATTTGAAAAATGTGAAAGAATATCTAATTAAATTATCCCACAACCGTAATTCTTTTTGCTACGTATCCTTTTTCCTCCCTGCTCAACCTTTTTTTTTTTTTTTTTTTTTTTGATATGGAGGATTGAACCCAGTTACAATTAACCACTCAGCCATATTCCCAGGATTTTTGTTGTTGTTGTTGTTGTTGTTTCTGTTCAGACAAGGTCTTACTAAGTTGCTAAGGCTGGCCTCAAACTTGCAATCCTCCTTCCTCAGCCTCCCAAATTGCTGGGATTATAGGCATGTGCCACCACACCCAATATTACTTAACCTTTTCTTTGCATACACTCATTCAGGAAAAGCATAGAAAGTCCCTATTAAGTGCAACATTGTGCTGGGTGTGGGGTACAGAGTAGAACAAAGTCCCTTAGGTGGTGCTCTCATGAATAGCATAGAATTATTTGTTACTAGGAAATCACCAAGCCTCACCTGGACACAGATAGTTCCTTGAAGCAGAAAGACATGCAGTGATGGCCTTGTAGCATGTGATAAGCCTTTTGAATGGTAACATCTTGATCCACCTTAATACTTAACCTCCCTCATAAAGCAACTCTTGCATGGATGACTTTCTAAAAAATGAGAATTTTCAATAAATACTTTCTTCTTTTAGAATTCAAACACCACAAGATTAAGATCCCGATGCCTTACAGTGATTTGTACAAGACTCTGCCCCTGCTCTCAATAACAACATGGTTGCCTCAATTTGCCTATGAACAGCTTAAAGGTTTTCATATCTTCTTTAGAATATCAAGGGCTCTCATCAGTATGCCACTTATTGGTTTGAAACTTACTAAGCAAACTAAAACATGGTCATTGATACTAAGAACTTCACACCAAATCATTTCTTTAGATTAGATGGATGAAGCAAGGGCTTGAGACCTTCACCCAGAGAGTTGTGGGGAGGACAGGAGGCATGCAAACGCTGCAGGCTGGATATGTTTTCTGAATTACCAGGGGTGTCCACATTGATGGCCACAGCACTGCTGTCTTACCTAGGAAAACAGCTGCTATTTAAAATTAGAATTTTGTGAAGAAGGAGTTAAGCAAAATACCTACAGCTAAGAGGATAAGGGTTTTCTAAAAGAGGAGCAAATGCTTCAGAAAAGCATTAGAGCTCTGTCTTGGCATAGTTTGTAGATCAATGTACTGTTTCTCTGCACTACCTCAATTTAAAATGCAACTGAATCCAAACAAGAAAAAAATGAGTAAACCCATTAGGTAAAATATAGTGTCATTTTTTTTTAGCACTATAGCAATTATTTTGTCAATCTCCTCACCTTCAAATTTGGAAAAGGAAAACATGGACGCACATGGAAGAGGAAGAATGAAGTCCCTTTATGAGTGACCAGGACTGCTTGGTACTATTTAGTTTTGGAGCCACTGCAGAAATCCCACAAAGAAAGCCCTGTATAAAGCAGTGGTGAGCCCCCACACTGGGAGTATTAAAGAAGCAGCTCTGTTGACCCTAGAGAAAGAGCTAATGATTAAAAGAGATGAAAGACATTTATAATATCTGCTAAACTTTCAGTTCCTTCCTCCAGGGTTTATTATTGTGGCCTATAAATTATAAGGTTATTTAATAATACCCTTTAATTAATATCTTATATTTGTCATCGTTCCCTCTGAGATATCAAGGCAAAATAAAAGAGGTTTAAAATTTTTTAATTAAACTAGGTTAGCCAGTTCTGGTTAAAGTCATATTAGGCTTTGTTATTTTCAATAAGTTTCCCAGGGAATGGTGACACTTTCAAGTAAACTTCACAAGGGTTTTGAAGAAATCTTTGTGAAAGCAGGTTACATATATATGGACTTGTGACATTCTAACATAAACCACAGAAAAGTTCCTGCTAAAAAGTGAGCAAAGCTGAATCATTTTGCCTTCTCTTTCCCCCACTGTGATTTTTATTCATTTGAAGATAAAATTCAAAGCAAACATCTTGGAACTTCTATTTGTCACCCAAGAATTATTTCCAGGCAGCATGGGGAACCTTACATTACCAAAATCAGGTCATGCCATCTAATTAATATGTTCATAAAAACAGTCTCTATCACTACCAAACAGAAAACAACATCAACAATGAAATCAGCTTGGGGTTCTTCAGAATCCCCAAAGGCACAAACAATAGAAGAAATTCTAATCACAAAATAATTCCTCATTTAGAAATTAAGAACTATAATATTTCCATCTCCTCTCTATCACTTTCCCTGACATAATACTTTCTGTAAACAATATTAAAGCAAGGTAAACATTCTTTATTGACTTGGCATGTTGGTTGGTTATCACTGAACATTCTCAACTCTGATACCCCTAATACTTTCCTCTTTAGTGGCCTCTTTAACTGCCCACAGTGGTTTCATTACTCTCCTAAGTCCCCCACCTACTCTTCTATGGTCCTTCCACATGACCTTGAATTCTACTTCCTAGAGAAAACAGAAGCCAGGAGATGGAAACTCCCTCTGGTTCTCCTTCCATCTACTTAATCCTAATCTCTATGTAGTCTGCCTCCATCCTTTGCTTCCCCCCTCCTATCTTGGGGTAGTCATGTCCTCCACTAGCGTTCCAGCTCTGTGTCAGGGCACTTTCTTCAGGAATGCCCAGACATTGTCTCCAATCACTCCCCAAGGTATTAATAATAACAACTAATTCTCAATTCCATTGGATATATTTTTGCTCTATCATTTCTAGACTTCTTTAAGGTATTTGAATCAAGTTAGTTAAGTTGCATCTTCTCTTAGATTCCATGCCACTTGGAATATATCTGTATTAACCTGCTCCCAATTATATTGTAATTATTTGTTTCTGCAACTATTTTTCTCACCAAGCTACAAGTATCTCCAAGACAGGCCTCTTACATTTATGTGGACATTCCTTATTCTTAAAAGAATCAGTATATCCCACCTGTTCTAATATGATTCATTAAGAATGATATTTTTCAGCAACTGAGATATTGAGCTATTTTATAATTAATATATTTCTTGGACCCTTATCTCTGATTTCAGATAATGTTAATATTTTTTAAGTATACAAAAAATAAATTGGAAAAACCTATAATCAGTTGAGCATTTTGAAGAAAGTAATAATGATGGCAGCAATTCCCAAAATTGTATGGTTTTTTTTTTTTTTTTTTTTTTGGTCAGTGAAGTATTCTCAAAAATATTTCACCTGACCATTGGAAAGTAAAGGTGGAGCATCAAAGCAGTGCCAGGGCTGGTTTGGACAAGGCCCAACAGAGCCCTATGGAGATAGTGAATTGAGCTGACCCCAAATACCTGCCCAAAGGAAGGAGCGCCTTTTGCTTTGTACAGAGGCTCTGCCCATTCACCAAGCACCACACTTTGCATTTCTTATTCATCAGCTCAAAATGTGTCAGCCTTTCTAATGTATCTGCTCTGAGAAGCACCTTTTACTAATTCACAGAAAGGACCCTAAGGGCCATAATGGCCCTGAGAACACAGTTCACTGCAAATTCCTTGTAAAATTTCTCATTCTGAGAAAACAGAAAAAAGCTGCTGACATAGACTAAGTACAGGTCAGAGTTCTAACATCAATAGGAAGAGCTTCTCAAAGGAAGGCCACTCACATTTAGTAGGCATCCTACATACCTACCCAATGTGCTAAATGGCAGAGTGGATCTGATTATTTTCTCAGTTTATTGCTAGTCTGTTTTCCAGGAGGCCTCTGGAAAGAGTCTGAGGCATCTGCCACAGAAACAATATAGTAGGTTAAAAAGATATTAGGCTTTCAAATCAGGATTGACTTGGTTTTGACTGAGTCAGCTTCTCTAACTAATAGAAATGTGACCTTGAGCTCTTAAACTCTGTGATAACAGCAGTACTTCTAAGGAAAGTCCCTCCTTTCCTTAGAAAGTATTGCTGTTATCAAATAATGTAATTCTTGTGAAAACACTGGGATGCATCTAGGATTCAATCATCCTTGACCCCTTCAGTGATATATAAATTAGTTGTATTTGCTACCTATATTTTTAAAGAATTCATTCAAGTGCTATTAGTATGCCATTGTTAACATCATAATAGATTATTATTTCCAATGTTCTATGAGTTTTTCTTTAATAATCCACTCTTTAACATAAAAGGGTAAATATCTGCTTCCATGGTTTTCAACAGAAAAATGAAAGTTCAGAGCACATTCACAAGGTCACACAAAACATTAACACCAGAATTAGATTAGAATTAAAAACCAAGAATTGCGCCAATAACCTGATTATATAGAATCCAGATTATCCATCAATATTTGACACCAATATATATATATATATATATATATATATATATATATATATATATATATATATGTATATATATGACACATGTATATACTATACCTCTTTCTATATATATATATATATATATATATATATATATAATATATATCAAATGTATATATATATGGATCCATATATAATTTTAAAATACACATGTAAAATGCATATATATACATATATATGTTATTTTTAAAAAGTACATATAATTTATAAAATTTTACAAGACATATAGCCCCTGGTTGAAATATATTGTCTTGGAATATATTTACTGGCTGCTATTTCTCAAACAACTGGAAATACCATCCAATGTTCCAAATGATTATGAGTTGTAGTCACTAATGTGTAGCTGGGAGGTATTTTGGAACTATTATTTAAAAGGCAAGAGGGGGCTATTGCAATACAAAATATTAATGAGCATTAACTTTTGTGGGACTTGGTTAAAGGCGGAGGAGGAGGGAAGGGTTGGATGAAAAGGAATTTTCAACCCATGACAAGAGAGAAACTGGTTGTTAAGGTCCCTTAGGTTCTTCTTCCAGTTTGGAATTGTGAAAGATCTTCCCTTTGCAATGACTTTCTTTGAGCCTGAAGACCTCAGCATTAATGGAAATAACATAATAATAGTCCATGAAAAGACTTGAAGGAAAAAGGGATAAAAAGTGAGGAATTAAATAGAAGTTAAACATCCCAATTTCTTAGCTGACAATTTTCGAATGATGGAAAAAAATTTTTTTCCTTTCCTTTCTTCCTTTTGTGGGGATTTTTTTTTTATGATCTCCCCATACTGGGTCACCCACTTAGCCCACTAAGGATGTAACCTGTCAACAGATTAAAGTACACAGACTAATTTACTAGTCTATAAATACTGCTGGGACTAAAAATCATACTTACTTTCTATAAATGGTGGGCACACTAGTATTATTAATGGCAACTTTTCTCCTCTATCATACCATTCCTAATTAAATTTATCTTAAAACTTAAACATAAAAATATGAATTTAAATATTTTGATATTTCAATTCTAGCAGCAAAATAGAAAGCCAAATATTAAGTTTAGTAGGGTCAAATATTATACAATGGAAAAATCTGTGTTGTATTGTATCCAAACTTAAATTTCTGCTTTATACAATGTGCTGACTTTCCTAATGAGCCCTATGGACTGGTGCATAATTATGAGTCTAAACTTTATTGGCCAAAAGTGTTGACAATTAAATGACTTTGCCTAATAGGATTAAATCCATCTAGGACTCTGACATTCCCTGAGCCTGAAGACCTCAGGATTTTAGAATTCCTGGGTAGTTCTTTCACTCAGAGGAAGAGAAGTAAGTTCAGCTGGCCTGCAATCTCATGAGAAGATAAGCACACTCCCAATGAATTTCAGGTTGACTAAAATGAGCAGAACTCCATTATTTTGCATGAGAAATAGTATACTCTGATCTTCAATGCATACATTGTGATCAAACCCAACATTTTCACCATACTAAAATTCAAATAAAACCTGATTATTACATTAGACAAAACATAAATTCTGGAAATTGTACTTCTAGTTTGAATTTCTATAGAGTTAATGTGTGGAGAAAATATAACTCTTAAAAATGAGATTGATAGTGTTCAGATAGGAACATTTGTGTCCTCACTAAAAAGCAGGCCAACTTGCCTTTCTCTGAATATTTACTCATTGGTTAAGTTATTTGAAACATATAAATAGATATATAAATGTTATATTGAGAGATAGATTTTTATCTTGTTTCAATCTATAAAATATTTATATCAAACAAAATAAGCTAGTTTAGGAGTTGAAACCTGGGTCTTCAGAGTGACATCTGAACTGTGACCTGTTAGACTAACTAAACTTTATGGGAACTGGATCTTTGGAAGGGACAGTTCAACAAAGTAAAGTCAGGGCCTAAAAAGAGAAAAAAAAATGATTCAATATTGAGCTAAGTACCACAATCTTCCCATTTTTGCCTCTTGATGGGAATCAGCGGTCAGCATCACAAAAAGTTTGATAAAATCATTTAGATTTCTGGCCCTTAGAAAATTAAACCCTAAGTACCAAATAAGTAAATAATTAATCACCATCCAAAATCACTTTCCCAAAACCTTCTTCTTCTGGTGTCCTCAGAGGACACTCTGAGTGCAGCACTAAACAACCTCCCCTAGTAGTGGCCTTTGGCTTCAATTTTCCATTGTCTTCTCTCTGAGTTGTTTGAATCCATCATAAAAAGGGATACAAAGGTATTCAAATAAAATGTCCTCCTAAATTTTACAACTTCAACATCATTCGAAAAGACCCTGATGTTTTGGGCATTAAATTACATTTTTACAAATCAGATTGTGCAAAGGGCAAAAGCTGCAAACATGTTACTCTATATTGTGTCATTTCTGATAGACTCTTACATGTGATTCAATGTTATGAGGCTTCTAAAAGGTCCTCTTAATTGTTGCTAAAGGGAATTTAAATTCCTAGAAAGCTTACTTGCATTTTCCTTCTTTTGACCATGCAAGGCCCATTTCTGAATTGCCAGGCTACCATTCTATTCTCACAACTAGCCAGAATAAAACATAGGCACTATATAGTACTTGTTTACCCAGTGAGGCAAACCCTTATCTTTGTTTAGCTTGGCAATAAAAAACGACTGAAATGTGTAATGGAAAGAAGCCTTTGCAGTAAAATCCTCCAGCAAATACTTCTAATGTAGCTTCAAACAAAAAAGACACATTCTTCATACCACCTCTCTTAGCACTTAAGGGGCAGTGTTCTATTAAGCTGAGTAATGGGACCACTTATTAACTTTAACGTGTAACCAATACACAATGAATTTGTAATATGATTGTGCAATTACCAACACACCAGCCTGGGGGCAGGAGGATGAGAACTATTTGAATCACTACCTCTGATGAACTTTTACTCCAGACTTGGTAGGTCTCAATTTTTTCTCCACTTTGCTTCTAGAAAAGCAGAGGAGAATAGAGCCAGAAAATGCATCTCTAAACCCTTTTCAGAGGTAAACTAGGGCTCCTGACACCAAAGTACACATCTTTAACATGCTTATTATGCCCTGCCGTTATTTTATTTCCACCTTCTGATCTGCACCTCCATGAAGAAAGACCTGCATGAAGGAATAAAGAAAGGGGGAGTCTTTGGATGTGAAAAGGAAACAACCTGGCAAAACCTTTCTTAGCAGGAACATTTAAGAATGGAATCTGATACAACAGGGATGCTTACAAAGGGAAGGAAGGTTTCCAGTCAACAAACACCTAGAATCTCTTTCTGCAGTACTGAAACGTGAGGTTATAAATAAGAGAAAAATAACAACAACTAGGGAAGTTGAGAACCAAGCACAACACTAACTGGGTCACCTGGAAAAACACCACTACCTTTTTCCTTTGAGTCCAACTCTCATTGATTATGCTTCTGAGGGGTCCAGAGAAGAACATACATACATAACATTCACACTCCACACTGGCTCAGCTTGGCTACAACAATAACAAACTGGTACATCATGCAGTGAAATGGATGAAGGCTCACTAGCTCCAGGCACAAAATAAGCAACCAGGGCACTCAACTTCTCTATAGTTTTGAAACATATTGTATTACATATCCAGAGATCATGAATAAGCAAATTTGCATTCTTTCCAACACTAAAGAGTTGAATAAGTCATTTTTCCCAGTCCAAAGCAAAGGTAAGGTTAATGCAACAGAATAGAAGGTGTTTATAATGTTAGGCATTCAGAGAGTACATGCATCGTACCTATTGCAACATAAACAAATGGACTCGAAAAAACAATAGGACTTGGGCAGCAAAAAAAAATAAAAACTGTTGCTTTATATAGGAAGGTAGACTTTATAGAAATGAGTATGGCAATTTTGGGGTCTAAGAATTCTTAAGAGGTGTGACATTAATCTTAAAGAAAGGCATAAAGAACAGAAGGAAAAACATCGGGAAAAGCCTACTATGTGCCATGGACTGCTAGCAGGACGGTTTAATCTCAGGATTAAAGGCTTCTGTTGTGAAATTTTCTGTAGGAATGTCAAGGCCCTATTGCTGATGTCTGCCCCTCACTAACAGGACAAGCAAGGCGATGACACCAAGCTGACACTGAGTGGGGAGCTCTGGTGATGCAGCTGGCAGTGGGCCACTGAGGTTTGCAGGCATGCCACCCAGAATCCCTCCCAAGCACATTAGAGACCAGGGACAGTGGACGTGGTCAGTTGAGAAGGAAGATACGCCACAAGGTTGATTCCGGATGTCTCTGGTGTTGATAGAAGATGAGCACCTACCTAGAGTGATAGGATGTCTCCAACCCTTGTCTGCAGTGGACTTTTAGCTGAAAGCCAAAACCTCTAAAACAAAACAGCAGGTGATCTTGGTGGTGCCTAAGCTATTAGGGGATTTTCATTTAAGACACTGTCATAAAGCAGCTGGAAACCCCTCAAAAACCTGTATTCACATATCTACTACTTATCTGGAGTCCAGCTAAAATATTTACCTGGGAAACACTTTGAAAATCAGACACAGTATCCCAACAACCCATGTTCGTAGACACAAATATTTACAATGTGCCTTTATTATGCATTTACAAAGTTTCTGCTGTAAGAGATTGAATCTAGACCACCCTAGAGGTATAATAAAAACTAGCAATTTTTAAAATAATGGACTTTGCTCTTGTAATATTCTCAGAAACTAGTTCCTATACACATATAGACAAAAATTCCAACAAGAAATGGTTCAAAATAGCACATGTCCAAGGACTTTAATGCATTGCCTTGAACCTTAATACATAACCAAGTATCCAAAACTAAGCAAGTTCTGTAAGAGTCTGAGCACTTCATGATTCATGTACTAGAGTTCTACTGGAATTCTATTGGTTCATTATAGTAAGAATATTTCTTGAATAGCTAAAATCATCTTAAATGAAAGGGACCAACACATCTAAGAATTATTTTAAAATCAACTCAAGTTAAATTTCCCTTAACCTTCTTTTAGAAATACAGACCAACTGATATGAGATGTCAGAAATTTAGGAGTGCCCTTCCCGAGGGAATTTTCAAAGAAAAACAGATAAAAACAAATCCCAATCCTCTCCTTTTCTGTTAATAGGTTGCCATTCTCACAGCTTTTTTCTTTTCTTTACCATGAAGTGTTAATAATTGTAAATGTCCTCATACTTGATTTCTTATTTGAAATACTTTATATTAACAAGTAAGTTTTTTATTGCATAACCATTACTTTCTCAGACACATTTGGTATTTTATATGTTTGACTTCTCATTCTCACTTGATACCAGCATTCTTGTTCCAGACAAATTCTCATCTGGTAGCTGTCATGGAATTTTAGAATTCTGAGTTTTACAAACTAAAGGGGATATTGATTACTTACCATATCCAGGAATGCCTTCTAAAGGGAAAATTATTCACGTGCATCATGTTCGCAGATCTTCTGTCATTAATATTTTCCTTGTCTCCTTTGTTATATGTAGTGATTTTCACAGATGAATTCCAACTCTCTTGTTTGAGCAGCTATCATGGGCAATTATTGCAACAAGTATTGATTTCCAAAAAAAAATCCCCCCCCAAAAAAGAAAGAGCAACAACAAAAGCCCTTCCAGAATTTGAAGAAAGAAACATCACAGAGCACTGCAGGTATGGGTCCATCCATTTAGGTTCCACTAGTAAGTCAATACATTAAAATAACCAGTCCAACTGCTAATCCTAAATGATGGCAAATATTGTCCTGGTAAAATCCAGCTGCCTTGAGTATAAATTAATGCATCCTTGGAGGAAGGACTATGGAATGTGGGAAGAAAGGAGTCAAAAGACAGTTTCTTGTTATCCTTGTTAAAGAAGTGTTAGAAGGAAAATGGAAAACTTCAGGCTGCTTTGCCATGCTGTCCTTTAGAAATGAATATTGCTTTTTCTTCTTTCTTAGGCACATATTCATGTGTGGTCACTTTAACGCAGTGCTACTGTCTAAGACGTATAGGACAAAGACCTGGGCAGAGGGGCTAAAAACCATGTATAATTAAAGCCAACTTCTTCCTCAAATCTCAGAATTGCTGGTCTCCACTGCAAAAGTAGGAAGGCAAAGAGTAATTTCTGCTTTGTAGGACAGGATTACCACTAGCTACCATCATGACTTCAGAAGGTGCTGTCGTGATGAAATTCATTTCTGCTGCCTAACCCCATAATAAGGCTGTCTGCTCTCTTTAAGTAAAATGACTAAGCTATTGATCCTTTCACTGCAGAAATTCCCTTTAATCTGTTATTAAAACCATGTGTGGGCTTTTAATATTTTTGCCTTGTAAAGAAAATGAATTTCACAGCTGCAAGTCAGACGTTGTCTAAGAATTTGTTCCCCCACTGTCTTTCTCTTCTCTTTGCTCTCTCTTTCGGTTTTTTTCTTTACCCCAAATTCAGTTTCCCAATAAATGTCATTTACTCTGATGCTCTGATAGCTTCTGAAAGATTCTCATGCCCAAGCTATACAGACCTTCCATGCTTTTAAAACACAATGGCAACAGGCTCCTGCTGGAGTCCCCCAGCGCCGAATTTCCAGCAGAACCTTTGGAATCGTCGCAGCCGCCTTGTCTGCCCTGCGCTGTGCCGCCCCAGCTCTGAGGAGCTCAGGACACTTGCAGGCTCCCTGGTACTGTACATTAACTCTGCAGCAGCCCTGCTCGGCTGCAGACTGCTGCCTGACAGGGGATGTGCTGGCGTCAAGGGGGCCCTCTAGGTGGGTTCCCAGACACTGCAGAGTGGAGCGCTCCCTGCCAGCCTCCAAAGGAGAGTGAGTAAAAGGGGTTAAAGGAAGAGCTTACCCGCCCTGGAGGAGCAGATTTCTTTCAGTAAGTAATTACCAAGCAAGAAAAGCTAAACAGCAAGAAACCTGTAAATAACCTCACAGGGAAATGACACCTTAAACAGATAGATATTATTGTGGAGGTAGGTTTTTTTTATTTGTTTTCCATCTTATCCAATGAATATAAAGGGAATAAAATAATTGACAAAGACGAGATCTGTTCAACTCAGCTCTTTTAAAAAAAGAAGAAGAAGAAGGAAAAGAACAAAAATATGGGAGGTGGGGAAGACTTGCTTATTCCATTGGTAACCATTTAGCTACAGAGGTTCACGTTCTGATTTTGGACAGGAAATCCTGTGGAAGCCAGTTCTGCAGAAGTCAGTTAGACTTAAACTGCAATTGCGCATGCCATAAAGCTGCTTGTTTGATTAGGGGGTGTGTAGATTGGTGGAGTGCTGAGATAAAACATTGTAAGGCTTATAGGTGGTATTTTGTATTTCCTCAAGCTTGCCCCTTTGTTGCAAAAATTCTGTTCAATAATCCCCTGGAAGCACCCCATCACTGTTGATGCCATTTTGGAGAAGAATAAAAGAGTAAACTCTTCTAATAGTAGGTTGGCACTTAAATGGTGTTTGTTTGAAATCTGTAAGAGAATGGGCTTTACAGTACCAGTGTATTCAATATTAATGTATCACTTTTAACTTGAGTATTTAAAAATGATGCTATGCAATTGCTTAATATTAAATGGAATACTGGCAACACTTAATATATCATGCCATTATCTTCAGTTAGGATTTCCCCAGTGAGATCCTGTCATTTCAGAAAATATTACTCAGGGTTGCGGGGAGGGGAATTTCCCATAAATTCAAAGAAAGAATAATATTTAGTTTTGAAAACTGCTATAGTTTGATCAAACTATGATCCTAGTAGTTTCATCATTCCTGGGAGGAGGAAGAATTGGTTGATTCCTTTAAAAGCAGTTTGAACTTTAGGTTCACAAAGATGGCACCACAGCACAAAGGAACATGAGAATATTACTGGGAATATTATTGCAAAATCCTAATATTTCACTGGGATTTCCTGTAGACCAAACCATATCTTCCCACCTGATTTCTGTGAAGAAGCTCAATCTCTTCCATAAGATCATTTGTGATCTGATCCAAAACACTTTAGCCTCAATTTTTGTTTTTGTTGTTGTTGTTTTATAATATACTTTTTTAGTTGTAGATGGACACAATACTTTCATTTTGTTTATTTATTTTTATGTGTTGCTGAGGTTTGAATCCAGTGCCTCACACGTGTGAGACAGGTGTTCTACTACTGAGCCACAACCCCAGCCCCTCAATTTGTTGTGTTTTAAAGCTATAATGTTTGGAATAAAACATCATATAGTAACTCAAATTTTGATTTTACACAGATATTTAAATATTATTATTTAAGAGGTAGAAGCACTGAAAATGTCCCAAGCCCTGTTCTAAGAGCATCACATGGCTGTTTCACTCCTCATCACAATACTATTAGGTAAGGACTGCTATTAAATGAGAAAGTTGAAGTGCTCAAATGTTAGGTAGCTCACTAAAAGTCAGCACCTAAAAGAGTCACCATTTGAAATAACAAAGTGTAGCCTGCATGCATTGACACTACATTCTAGTACCTCGGTGACAGTAATCTTACCACCCTGCATTGGTCCTATGCTTCCTAACTAAATTCCTTTTACGAGTATTAATTTAACCACGCAGATGCATGCTGAGGATAGTAAAACTTTTATCATGACATTTTGGAGATGATGTATAAAAAGATATTATTAGTTCATTGCCACACACCATGGCAGCAGAAGACCTAGTAGAGAATTTAAATTACTTGAATCTGCTTAGTTTTCTTTGATGATAATGATTATGGACACCCATCTATTTCAAAACCTACATATACTTCTTGCATTACGTGAGAGAGTAGATCTCTATAAAAATTAGTAAAATGATGTAGAAATATATTTTCCATTTAATTTGCAGTATTTATTTGTCCTTTCTTTTTTTTCAGTCCTTTATATTCCCTTTTGCTTGTATGCCAAAGTGTTACCTATCATATCACCATATAATAGCAAAAATACATCTGAATCTTTACCAGGCATCTCAACACACAATAATTGAGAGCTATGTTTCCATAAGTGAGCAATGATATATGCAAATCACCTTATAAATAAAAGACACAAATAATTTAGTCATTAGATTAAAAGAGATTTGAAATTAAAATATATTTAAACTAAAAGGAGATTTCAACTGAATATTTAAACAAGCTTTTCTTACTTTTTAAAAAAATTTATTTATGAAGCCATGATAAGTAACAGAAAAGTGAAATTTCTGCTTGAAGGATAATAAATAAAAAATGTTAAAAAAATGTTATTTATTTCACAGTTCAAAGAACCAATACTATCAATTAATAATCACCCCTAAATTTAATATTTTTAAAGACTTCAGACAAAATAAATAAATAAATAAATTATATATATATAATATAGGTTTGGGGTGGGGTTGTGGCACAGTGGTAGAGCGCTTGCCTAGCATGTGTGAGGCACTGGGTTTGAGCCTCAGCACCACATAAAAATAAAGGTCCACCAACAACTAAAAATAAATAAATAAAAAGAAAAGATTTTTTAGAAATAGCTCACTTCTAGTATTTTTATCTCATATAGATCAGAAACAGGGCCTTAAGGGATATGACTCACAAAATTACAGACTGAAACTTCTTAAGAACAAAAATTTTCATAAATATGTAATCTTCAAGCAACAACCATTAGGCAGATCTAATAGGTTTGTTACTTAAAAACAAGTTCTCAAAAATGAATAATGTTGATGGGACTAGGGTACTACTTAACGTTTTTGTTCTACTAAAGATACTTGTCTTTTCATAGACTATCTAAGAAATATTAGAATAAGCCATGAAATGAGGATTTGGGAAAAAAGATACACCTCACACATTGTTGGTGGAACTGCCAATTGGTGCAACTACTATGGAAAGCAGTATTAGAAAACTTGGAATGGAACCACCATTTGATCCAGTTATCCCTCTCCTTAGTCTATATCCAAAGGACTTAAAATCAGCATACTACAGTGATGCAGCCACATCAATGTTTATAGCAGCTCGATTCACAATACTTGAGCTATAAAACCAATCTAGGTGCCCTTCAACAAATGAATGGATAAAGAAAATGTGGTATATATACATGATGGAGCATTACTCAGCCTTAAAGCAGAACAAAATTATTACATTTGTTGGTAATGGATGGAACTGAAAATATCATGCTAGGTGAAATAAACCAGTACCCCGCAAAAAAAAAAAAAGAAAGAAAAAGCCAAATGTTGTCTATGATATGTGGATGCTGACCTTCTGATATGTGGAGGCTGACCTGCAACAAGGGAGGATGGGAAAGGTAAGAATAGAAGTCTGTTGGATTAGGCAAAGGGATGAAAGGAAGGGAGTGGGGAGGGAAATAAGAAAGACAGTAGAATTAATCACACATAACTTCCCTATCCTTGTATTTGAATCCTTGTATTTGAATACATGACCAAGATAACTCTGCATTGGGTACAACCACATGATCCTACTTAGAATAAGTTATACTCCATGCATGTATAATATGCCAACAACACTCCACTGGCATGTATATCTAAAAAGGACAAATTTTAAAAATTAGAAAAGTAGACATTAAGGAAAAAAAAAAGAAGAAGAAGTAGCCATGAAAGATTAGATGTAGGGACAATCACAGGCCCATTATTTCGGTCAATAAAGAAGTGCTAATTATTAGTAGGGCTTCATATATTGGTACTGGTTTGGTGAAGTTGCTGTAGCTATGGTACAGCCTCAGCCCTACCAGCACAGGGGCTGTTTATGTGTTGTTGATTTGGAGGTGTTTAATTTTTTATTCACATGGCAAACATTAGAGTTATTGGTCTTTCAAGGATAGTCATATTAGCTATCCTTGTATGAGAATGATGTAAGAAAAAATAGAATATCAACTTGGCAATAAAGTGAAAATTGCAAACTCAGAGGAAACCAAAATCACCAAGATTTTTACCAAAAAAAAATTGCCTGGTGCTCTCACAATCAGGAGAAGAAATATTAACTAGCCCGCATCCCTATGTTCTTTTCTAATAAAGTCCTTTTATGGCAAGGGGGTTATGCTCCTAAGAGTGATAGTTTTCAAACTAATTTCCTGGGAATGTTGTGAGTTGACAAAGTTGTCTTAGAACAACTGAGAGGCAAAGGGGAGACCAGCCACCTCATGTTGTTTCCACCAAGGCTCTTCTCCTTTTGCAGTTTTCTTTTCCCCCAGTACCAGGGATTGAACTCAGGGGCACTCAACCACTGAGACACATCCCCAGCCCTATTTTCTATTTCATTTAGAGACAGGGTCTCACTGATTTGTTTAGAGTCTTGGTTTTGCTGAGGCTGGCTTCAAACTTTTGATCCTCCTGCCTCAGCCTCCTGAGCCACTGGGATTACAGGAGTGTGTCACGAGTGTGCCACTGCACCCAGCTTCCTTTTGCAGTTTTGTCTCAAAGACTGATTTGAAAAGAATCTGGTCTTCAACAAAAAATGTTCACAAAAGCATAACAATAGGAAGACAAAATTAGCACTCTTCAGGCACATTTTTATTACAGTATTAACTGTTTAAGACCATATCTTCTTCAAACTCCTTCATTAATAACTAAGTGACTAACTTAGACACTAGTGCTGATGCTGTCATAGTGTATAAAGACACACACTAGTCTCTGAACTTGGGTGTTTCCTAAACACTTTAGTTATTTGTACTTGCAGATAGGGAGGGTGTGATGACCTACTTCACTGATGTTTCCCTTTCCCTCCTTGAGTTTCACTTTCAGCAAAGAACTTCAGTTTTAAATATTAAGATGTATCTTTCCATCACCCACTCATTCTGGTATGATCAATAAGCTCATATCAATGTTTGCCTCTTAACATAGAAGAAATAAAACTCTTCCATATTTAGACATGATTTGGCAAGGAACTAAGTGATGATATTTTGTTAATTCTAAATGAATATTATTATATGATATTTTAGGAAAACTCCCATTCTTTCAAGAGGTTTGTTTACTTTTTAAAACAAAGCAAAACAAAACAAAACAAAATTTGGTCCCTCATTTTACATATTTTGGTGGTATTTACAAACATCTCAGTATATTTTCCTGACACATTCTGCCTATATATTAGTGTGTGTGTGTGTGTGTGTGTGTATGTGTATATATATATATATATATATATATATATATATATATATATATATATATATATATAAAATAGTGTAGTATTAGGTTATATCCAAGGAACTAGACACTACAATCAATCATTTGGATGTCTTGAGGGATATGACTTCTTACCTAAAGATAAAAGGCAAAATATTTTTACCTTTTCTATTAAAAATGTATGTGTACTTTACATACTTGTGTGCACATATGTGTAAACACACACACGTTTACACATATGTTCTTTCCCCCAATAAACAGATAAGAGTTGGATTCCATGTGTAGAGTGAGACTCAAGATAACTGCATACTCCCCACCCCACTCCTGCAGGAAGGGGATATGTAGAACCTCTTGCCACCCTTATCCTCTGGGAAAGAACAGCATCTTCCTATGTATATTTATAACACCAAAAACATTGTTGGCACTCAGTAAATTTTAACTAATAACCATGTTGATAGTGAT
Organism: Marmota monax; assembly: GCF_021218885.2. Classification (NCBI taxonomy): domain Eukaryota; kingdom Metazoa; phylum Chordata; class Mammalia; order Rodentia; family Sciuridae; genus Marmota; species Marmota monax. The sequence goes on from NW_026693245.1 coordinate 12,545,922, forward strand.
GACTTTCACTTCTGGCAAGGTCTAGCAGACTCTGAAGTCATGCTGTTCAGCACATTCATAACTGAAATAAGAGAAGACCTTCATGAAGCCATGGTTCCAATTGCTAGGTGTTGGGGAAGTGCATCATGCTTCAGCAAGTTGCTGGTATATTCAATTTCAACATATTCTTTAGCCAAGGAAACAGTTTCCAATTCACAAATGAAAAGGAATCTGTTGAACACCTATTTGGATACTTTACTAAAAATTTTCATGATTTAGCTATTAAAAACTAGTCATTTTGGATCATACAAAGCTTAATTCCTTTAATGATGAATAAACACATTATAGAAAAAAATGGTGATCATCAATCACAATACATTTCACAATAGAAATATGTGGAATGCTTGCAAAATTCTACGTTTAATATTTTTGGAAGTCAAAGAATTAGAAAACCCAATGCTAGAATACAAAGAACACACTTAAAACTTATACTCAAAAATCAAATGTAGAAAAAAATCCACACCAAGTTTGAAGAAGAAAGTCAATTTGTGTTTGATTTTACAGTCCTAAGATATGAATCCTTAGTCTCAAATTCTTCCTTTAACTTTTAGTGTAATTTTGACCAATTCCCTAAATCTCTTTGAGACACAATTTTCTTACCTGTAGTATACACATTTTAGCAAAGTTATGGATTATTATAATTTTTAACTTATAGAGTTAAATTACAAAAAACTACCTTGTAATATGAAGAAGTCTTCAAATGTTATACACATGTCTTTAAAATTTGCTTGTTAAAATGTTAAAAATACAGATTGTTCATTTAGACAACAGTTTATTCAAATCAAAATGAAAAATGCTAGATGTTTCTTCTGGAATGAAATTATATTTCATTCTACTCAAAGGTTTTCTAAAGATTTTTTATTGTATTTCAGAAATCCGATTTCAGAAATATTTTTATATCATGTCAGAAATTCAAAGGAATAAAAATCTTTCTCATATAGTAAAATAAATATTAGCTTCAAAATATACCCATGTTATAAAGTAGTATGGATTCCTAAAAAATAAATTGGAAAAAATATCTGAGATGACACTGGATTAAAAGAAACCCTCAGGTTTACAGAATATTATTTTAAGTGTGAATTCATCAATTTACTTGTATGTTAATATGTAAATTTATGCCAATCAGAGGAAAAGAACCAGAAAGATATACACACACCAAACTACCTCTAAGATAAGGAAACAGAAGTGGACAGCATTAAAAAAAGAGATTTTTCACCTTTTACTTATTTCTAAATCAATATTTTAAAAATAAGAATATGGCCATGTATTATTTGTGTGATTGAAACAGCAATTAAGAGGAAAATATATTCAGCATTTACTAAGGAAGAACAGACATTTTTAACTGACATCTATCTACATATCAGGATATCAAACCCAACTTTCTTATTCTTGCAAGAAAGACTTAAAACTCAAAGTTGAATAGTTGAATACAAAATATGGATTTAATAATACAAACATTCCACTGATATTATTGGTGAAATCATTATGGAATCTTAAGGATAAACATAAATAGCTGATTTACTCTTTTTTCTGTGTCTATGTCAGCACTGTAGCTGAGGCCAGAAGCAGTAATTAGAGTTGATATTAAAAGGAAAGCTACTGTCTCCAAAAGAAATTAAATATCTGATCAAATGTCCTGATCTTGTATATTAATATATTAGTAGTATGCTATTGTATTGTGTTAATATTGTTAATATTGTTACTAATATGTTAATATTGTTACTATGATAATATTTTTCTCCAGTTCAAGTATGTGGGTGTCTGCAAGCAAGTAGATTCCAGCCTGCCCTCCAGCACCCTGTAGTCCCTACAGCCTTTACTCAATTATATCCAGAATTGGTCAGGCCAAGAAAAAGATTGTTTTAAGTAGCAGGAAGAGAACTGTATCTGGCTGGCATAGCTGCGCATTCTTTCCTGGGCCCAACTGATTAGATGCATACAAATAGATGTTCCCTCACTGATAAATTTCATTGGTATTTATTGACAACGTATCCTTGATGACAGTTCTTGCAACACTCATTCTCTCAGTTAAAAAGTAACATCATCCAGGTCCCGGTTCCTCAGGTAAGGAGCTTGGAAGTTGCCCCTTAGTCCTAACAAGTTAAACAGCTGAACAAGCTGAAAAGTCAATAACTCTTCTTAGATCCACAGGAGATGTGAGGTCATAGGACAAACGTCTCCCCTCAGAATTGGAGGGGAGGACAGGAGCATGCAGAAAATCACCACACATTGGAGCAGAAACCTCCATGGGAACCAGTATTGGGGTAGAAAAATCTAATTCATAATTGATGAATTTCTGGAGGCTATGGCTGACAATCTGAGGTTAAATCTCCGGGGGACTCCAGTAATAAGGAGGGTACCATAATTATGAGTTTTATGTCCAGGATTTCAATCAGGGTCTTACGGGAAATATGGAGGAAAATTCCATCTCATTTCTGGCAAGAAGAGGGGAAAAGTCAACATTTTAAAATACTGCAGAATACATTGCTCTTCTTAACAAGGTCTTCCCCTTCAGGAGAAACTAATTAACTAGAGCCTAACCTGGTGAGATTTTTTTTTTTTTTTTTTTTTTTTTTAATCAGAGCCTAACTGACCTGGGGAAAAGAAAATATCCAACTCCACCGAGCCATGGTCTTCCATGTGGGAGAAGGGACATACTGAACTCCACATAAAAAAAAGGGAGAAAAAAAAATCTGAGAAATATTTGTGAGGCACAGTCTGGAGGCACAGGCTCACCAAAAGACTGAGACCTAATTATTGTATTATAGAACATTTCCCCTCCCCTCCATTTTACCACTACATCAGGCTTATTTATTCTAGTCCTTTTCCCCCAGTATATATCTAGCTAAAGGAAAATAAAAATTATGAGGAATACTAAAAGGCAAAAAGTATCTAAAGAGACAGAGCAAGCATCAGAACTGGACATGCAGAGATGTTGGAATTACCTGTTTGATATAATAATGGTAGGTACATTTCATGATGAATTTTGTCCAAATACATAAAATAAATGTACAACACTATGGGTGAGAATCCTCATGTAAACTATGGACTTTGGGTGATCACGATGTTTCTGGAGCATCACTAATTAAACCAATGTATTGCTTTTTGAAAGATAATGATAATAGGCAGGCTATGCATTTGCAGGGGCTTAGGATACATGGGCCATCTATACTGTTTTTCAATGTTTCTATAAATCTAAAATTGCTGCAAAACTAAAAATAAAATGTGTTTTAAAATGTAACATCAGAAGTATTTATTTGTCATACTTAGATGTCCAATATTTACACATTTTCAAAACAGTAGATATTAAAATCTACATCATTAATGGGAACAGATTCCATTTACTTTAGTTAACTATTGCTTGAAACAATAGTAAACCCATACTTTTATCAAAAATGTTTGAGACATATTTTGAGAATTAATAAAATATACACACCATCTCATAGCTTCTTTATTAATAAATGCAACAGAATTTAATGTTTATTTTTAAAAATGAAATTTATTCAGGAAATAATGCGAGTTCATCAAGGGAAACACAAAGGAAAAAGACGAATACAAAGAATAATCAAGTCATTCATAATTTCTTCCCACAAAGAACAGGCACTGTAGTTTCTTCTCTTCTGTATCTCTCTGTCTCCCCCTCTTCTTTCCCACACCACTGACTTTTCATTACTGCAAAATATTTAACTAGGCCTCTGGGTTGGGTGAAGATAACTGCCTGAGAAAGAACTCTTGTATTTACCAGATGGCACAAGGTGGTGGAGTTAATCAAACCTCTCAGTCTCCTAAGCTTATTAGGGTAAACAGTCAGTCAAAGGTGGTTCCCAAAGGTTTTTATTCTCCTGAAACCCTCCTGATGCAATTTCACTGTGGATGGTCTCTTGAGAATATTCCTTCACACTCTCCTGCTTCTAGCTCCTTAATTTTGATCCATCTTGGAGTCTGCCATTATATTTCTTTTTTAAAAAACTTCAGTTATATATCAATGAGTAATAGTATATAGTAGATATATTTTCTATTCCAGGTAAAACTGAGAAATCATTTTTATTCATTGTTAAATGGAATAGGATGGATAATCTGTCAGTTATATTTTCAAATCTAACTTATTTCTTCTTTAATATACAGACATAGCAACACAGTCTTGGCTTTTGGTGTTTTTAATTATAATTTTTTTGGGGGGAGTGTGTTTTCATAGTAATTTTAGTGAAAAGTTGAAAGCGATTACATCAACTCTATTAGTCCTTTACCATTTAAAAAACTCAAAGGTCCCAAACAGTAAGTCATTATACACACACACACACACACACACACACACACACACACACCATTGACAATTGATGAGTTAATTAAAAGCAAATAAGAGTATTATTTAAAATATATATTTGTATATATATTTGTAACATGTTACATATATACACACGCATACACACAAGTATGTATTACTATTTCTTCCTCTTGTATTTTCTGTGTAGAGGCATTGCTACTCCATTTCTTTCAGTTATCTTTGCAATAGATAAAGATTATCATTAGAATATACCTACTTGAGTGGTGGGGTTTTTGGTCTGTTTTGTCCCTGTATATCCTCCACAGCTTAGAATAATATCTGGTGCATAATAGTTGCTCAATGAAATATATATTGAATCAATTTTTTATGAATAAATCAGTCATTATGGCCACATGATTCTTTATGTTTGCCTACAGCTCCTAATGAACTTGCCTTCCCTTTACCCATATCCCATTCTGATAAAACCTGATTGGAGTGGTTGTGAAAACTTGACTTACTGCCACCTGATTCATTCACTGGGCAGCAAATACTAATATTCTATCTTTGGAATGTGAAAAGTCCCAAGTAAAAGTGAGACTATTCAGTCCAAGGTGGGGTTGAACCAAATGCCACGACTGAGGACCGTATCTGCCATTGTGGGTCAAGCAAGAACTGATCACCAAGAAGAGGGTGGCAATTTCAAAGGAAAGATAGAAAAGAGCAGACAGACATGGAAAGAGAAAGGGATGATTAGATGGCCCCCAAAGGAGTCACTTGCTGCCTTAAATCTGGAGTTTTTAAATCCAACAAACCCCAGCTACACATGTTTCTATAAATCTCCATAACTTTACCATAACTATAGTTCCTTTTTTTTTTTTTTTTTTTTTTTTTGGTATTGGGGATTGAACTCAAGGGCACTCAATCACTTTGCCACATCCCCAGCCCTACTTTGTATTTTATTTAGAGACAGAGTCTCACTGAGTTGCTTTGTGCCTCACTGTTGCTGAGGCTGGCTTTGAACTCCCAATCCTACTGCCTCAGCCTCCTGATCTGCTGGATTACAGGTGTGGGCCACTGTGCCTGGCTCTTTTTTTTTTTAAACAAGAGTTTGTCTGAGTCAGTTTGTTCTTTTTGAAGTCAAAATCTTGATGAGTCACCAAATAAGAAACTTTGTATTGCTATTCCTAAATTCTTTTCCTTCCTCCAAAATAAAGCAATTTAAAAGTAATGCTACAAAGAAATATGAAAGAGCCACAATGAATCAAGTTGGCATTTGATTAAAAGTTATAGGGTCAAGAGGCTTAAGTAAAAACAAGTTATTTTCTAAAATTACATCTATATCCAGATGTTCTAGAGACTGTTCTGTTTCTTTGACAACAATTACGTCCCAGTCAAAATATTAGCTCATTTTTTTTTTCTTAAATGCCTTTCATATTTTTTTCACTGCATGTCAATTAGTTTCAGATAAGGAGAGAGAGAGAGAGAGAGAGAGAGAGAGAGAGAAAGAGAGAGAGAGAGAACTAGAAAGAGGATATACACTATAATTTTTTATTAGCCTTTAGGAAAACTCAGTACTCAGAAGGTGAAGTTCTTTTCTAGGGAGAAAAATAGAGCATCATATGATCATAAAAACAATAAGTGAAAAGCTAGAAAATGTTCAGATGTATTAAAATTAGAACCAAAGTTTTGGAATAACTAGTAGTTTCAAAATCAGTATGATATAATTAAAACATTCTATGCTTTTCATTGTAAAATAAGTTCAAGGCTAGTTATTAAATCTCAGTTTCCCACTGCACACAGATATCTTCTCCCTCACCTAGCATTTTCCACCTTCTGCTCTGCTGATTATTCTGTGCTCATGTGAGGTTGAATCCATAATGCTGAGTACTTGAAGCTATCCATTAATATGCCTTTCTCTGTAATTGGAATATTCCACATCATGGGAACAAATTTTTACTCCTCACACTTCAGATAGAGCCCTAATATCCAGAGTATACAAAGAACTCAAAAAATTAGACAATAAGATAACAAATAACCCAATCAACAAATGGGCCAAGGACCTGAACAGAGACTTCTCAGAGGAGGACATACAATCAATCAACAAGTACATGAAAAAATGCTCACCATCTCTAGCAGTCAGAGATATGCAAATCAAAACCACCCTAAGATACCATCTCACTCCAGTAGGATTGGCAGCCATTCTGAAGTCAAACAACAACAAGTGCTGGCGAGGATGTGGGGAAAAGGGTACTCTTGTACATTGCTGGTGGGACTGCAAATTGGTGCGGCCAATTTGGAAAGCAGTATGGAGATTCCTGGGAAAGCTGGGAATGGAACCACCATTTGACCCTGCTATTGCCCTTCTCGGACTATTCCCTGAAGACCTTAAAAGAGTGTACTACAGGGATACTGCCACATCGATGTTCATAGCAGCACAATTCACAATAGCTAGACTGTGGAACCAACCCAGATGCCCTTCAATAGATGAATGGATAAAAAAAAAAATGTGGCATTTATACACCATGGAGTATTACGCAGCACTAAAAAATGACAAAATCATGGAATTTGCAGGGAAATGGATGGCACTAGAGCAGATTATGCTAAGTGAAGCTAGCCAATCCCTAAAAAACAAATGCCAAATGTCTTCTTTGATATAATGAGAGCAACTAAGAACAGAGCAGGGAGGAAGAGCAGGAGGAAAAGATTAACATTAAACAGAGACATGAGGTGGGAGGGAAAGGGAGAGAAAAGGGAAATTGCATGGAAATGGAAGGAGAACCTCATTGTTATACAAAATTACATATAAGAGGTTGTGAGGGGAATGGGAAAATAAACAGGGAGAGAAATGAATTACAGTAGATGGGGTAGAGAGAGAAGATGGGAGGGGAGGGGAGGGGGGATAGTAGAGGATAGGAAAGGTAGCAGAATACAACAGTTACTAATATGGCATTATGTAAAAATGTGGATGTGTAACCGATGTGATTCTGATATCTGTATTTGGGGTAAAAATGGGAGTTCATAACCCACTTGAATCTAATGTATGAAATATGATATGTCAAGAGCTTTGTAATGTTTTGAACAACCAATAAAAAATAAAATAAAATAAAATAAGATAAAATCACCACCTTGTTTTTAAAATACCAGAAGTCATACAGGAAGGAGGGACACAGAAGACAATATAAAATCACCTATCTGCCATATCTCCTTAATTACTCCCCAGCCAGAGGTGCAGGTCACTGGAGATGAGGCTACCCATGTGTGTGTGAGAGGACTGAATAATTTTTGTTCTGAGAGGAGATCAAGCAACTTTGTAGCCCCAAATCTCCAGTGGCCTCTCTTCACAGACTGCAGGTACCAAAAACAGGTGACAGTCCTACACTCCTAACCCAAAGGAGTCCTAAGAGAGAAGGGGGTGAAGAAAGGCAAAGGAAAGTCAAAGAGTAGATTGAGACAGAAAGACACCACTCTCAATACTATCTTCCACTCCCTCTATGAGTGACTACTTTCTACACCTTTACTGTGAATTTATTCTGGGATTGCACATAGGCATTTTAAAACTGAGACAAACATTTGCTGGAAGTTTTAAATCATTTTCCTTGACTTTCCTCTCAAATATGAGAGATAGGAGAAATATGCAAGTAGAGATACAAAAGTGATAAGGTACTGTCAAGAACTTTTTAAAATATTTGTAAACTAGGGATTAGGAATATAGCTCTGTGGCAAAACATTTGCCTAGCACATGCAAGGCCCTAAATCTGATCCCCAGGATTTAAAACAAAACAAAACAAAAAACTCTAAATTAGTATCAATACTTTACCATATTTGTTGAAATGCATGTGATATGTATCAATTGCCCATTTTATTTTACTATCCCACTGCCTCCTTAAATTTTATTTAGGGGGAGTATCTTGTGACTTTCAGAGCACTGTTAGGAAACAGCTTTACAATTACTCAGATTCTATTACAGTCAGGCAGAATCTATTTAGAAATTAGAATACCCACTCTAGATTACAGTCCCAAACTCCACACTTCCCCCTCCGTCTCAGCTGAACAGATAACTGCTTGGGTGAGGAGAATGCCATGCAGGACGGGGTACATCCTGGCTTAACTGCTTTTGCCACTGACTGCTCTGGGATTAGGGGCTTTGGGGAGAGAGGAAGAAAGAAAAGAGATCATCTTTTCTCCTCTTGAATTGGCACTGCTGTAAGATGGCACCTCCTGTTGGGGAGCTGGCAGATGTTGAAAGCTGCCTGTTTGTCTCGTGGGCACTTTTGTGGGTTCATCAGCAGCATCCCTGCAGGGTCCCCTGGCTGCAACTCCTGCGACTCAGGCAGAGCCTGTGTTCCAAGTACTGCTGGTTAATCAGCCCCCCACTAAGCCCTCAGTTTCTAGTGGTCCAATGCATGCAAACTCTGGCTGTTGGAGCCCAACTGCCTTTCTAGATTGTTGTCTGGGGAAGGACAAAAAAATGGCTGAAGGTTAGGACTCCGTCTTGTGTGTGCTGTGAATCTCCCACCATTGATGTCTCTTCTTCAACTCTGAAGTCATCATTAACATGAAGATGACTGCAGCTCCCTTCGAGGAGAGGAGGGGAAGAATCACATCATTACCCACTTCTCTCTCTCTCTTAAATATTTACATAAGTTCTTTTACAGGCAAGAAAGGGTTCACTGCCTTTGGACCTTGTGCCTGGCTATGGCCACCCATCTTGTGCTAATCAAGAGTCAGCCTGAGCAAAAGGGCAACACCAGCACCAAGCAGAACCTAGCTGAGGTGCTAAATAACCAACCCTGGAACAGTCTACCTTGACCCTTCACATTCCAAGACAGCTGCTTTTCCTTATTGGCTTATCTGGTAAGTCAGGAGCTCTGAACTGATAGCAAAAAGCATCTTAACTGCTAAAGTCCACAATGAAATATTTATTATAATCCAAATGAGGACCCTTCTCAGTAGGTAATCAAGTTAGACAGGAGAGGGACATTTGTGTTTTTTACTTCTACTGTTTTTTTTTTTTCTTCCTAAATGGCTGGTTGGTGAGCTCATCTGCCACAAAAAAAAAAAAAAAAAAAAAAAACACTTAAAAACCAGATGTTTAGGTGAATTTTCAGAACTGCAATTGCTATTATTGAATTGAAACAACAGCTGTGATGACACCTATGATAACAAATGGAAATGAAAACAAACAAAACTGCGTTCTCAACTTTTGAATCAATCATTTTTCTGTAGGCTTGGAACTTTCTTGCAGTTCATGGGGAAACCAAAGAGGCGTCTACTATTACACGATACTGTCAATATCTAGGGCAATGATCACATGCCATCTTAGAACATCAGAAGACAAATGCGTGTGACAAAAACACTTTGGAAGTCAAATTGTACTGAATGACCTCTTTTACTGTTCCATACCACGATGTGGGTGTGCTTATATTAAATCACTTTCTGAGAAACACTAGGTGACTAATTTGTGACAACAATATGTTTGCAGACTAACACATTCATAAGAACAGCAGAATAATGAGCTAATTTGTAAATTGCCAGATGGAATTTACTGAAAGCCGGTGGCCTAAGCTATCATAATTGTCCTTTATACTCCAAGAAGACAATCCGGTAATCTTGCTACTCAAATCTTTGCTTTGGGATAAACAGGCCAAGGTATAACCAAGGCTTTTCCCATAAAAGTAAGCCTCTGGTGTTTGAAGATGCTTGCACTTGCGACCCCTGAGTGAATGACATCCCATAATGAGAGCTCATTCATCTTAACTGTCCTGGAGTCCATGCCACTGTTGTCTTCTGGTGAGGTTATGTTGTTTCACCAATAGTTCACAAATGCTGAGGTGCATTTCCCTTTAGGGCCATACCTCTCTTTTTCCTCTGTTGGTGTGCCTCCACTCACTGAAACAGGTACCTTGTTCACAGCACTTTTGATATTACCTTTTCTGATTTGCTTTCTTTTTCCTAAATCAGTCTAGGTATGATTTCATCCCTCTTATCAATAGTCTTACTCCCCGACTTCTTCATTTCCCAAAACTTCTTGATAACCTAAACCCCAATTATGGATTTCTACATTACATTACCTCAGAGCCCTAAGTGTAAAACATCTGTGACATTAAATAATAGAAGTTTTTAGTTCTGAAGAAAGTGTTTGGTGGATGGAACACAGGTTTTTAGTATCATTAGACAGAAATTTGTCAATGGCACTTTGTTTACTTTGGGCTCATTTTTTACCTTTCATGAATTTTAATATTTCAGCTGGAAAACAAAACGATGTATATCTCTTAGATTTGTTTGGTAGTCATTTAGAAGCTATAGATTCATAGCACGTGAAAGAATTCAATACACACTGGTTTTCCTTGACCTCTTCAAATGTTTACCATCTAGCTGATGACTGTAATGGTGAGAATGTTAAAATTAGAAAGAAGGAAAACAGCAGCGTAGAAACAGCAGAAGGTGGGATAAAGTACAATTCTCAAATGATTACTGATGTGAGTTGTCATGGTCAGCTGTGAACAAGGCCATGGTATGTTTTTTTGTTTGGTTTGCCTTAAGGAGAGCCTATAGATTAATTAGAGTAAAATCAACAACCTCAAAGGAAGATGAGAGATGGATTCAAATAAGCATCTCAGAAGAAGAACTACAAATCACAAATAGCCATTTATATGTTGAATCTCACTGGTCACCAAAGAAACTACAGTGAGGTATTTAGTCCATCACAGTGGTAAAGAAAAAAAACCTTTTAAAATGACTGAAAATATCCAATGATAGTGAGGAGATGTGAATGGTAAGCCTGTTCACAGTTGGTGGAAACATGGTCTGGGAATGATCTTTTGATAATATAATGCAGCAGGGTTTTAAAAAATGTAAAACACATATACCATTTGATAAGAAATCCCATCTGTAACAGTCTATCCCACAATGACTGTGCAAATGAGAATGAACACGAACACACACACACACACACACACGTATTCTTTTATGTACTGTTTATAATATTTTACAAAATGCTGTTTCTGTCTCTCTGATCATCGCTGACTTCCTGAGATTGAACCAGTCTTTTCTGCTCCCCGCCAGTGATTTCCAAGTTCCAAACATATAACAGGATCAAGGATGCTTAAAAGTGCATATTGGTGACAAATAGTCAAAATATTTTTATTGTAATCAATGATACAGATTTACCAGATTTGTAGTTGACTTGTTTCAGAGGTAAAAAAAAAAAAGAGTACTTTATAATTCCCACTCCTAAAAAGTTTTTTTGTACCCATTTAAAATTTTGAACCATTTCATAAAATAATTGATTTTACTCAACTCTTCAACCCTCTGTAAATCTTACATAATTTTTTATTAGAAACTTGTTATTTTTCAAGACTTAACATTTAAAACATCTCACCAGGCACAATTTTGTCTTGTGTTATTTTTTACCTCTACTATAGCACACATAGGGCATTGCTGTTGTACTTTTCCTAACATTTAAAAAACAGAAAACATAGTCCTTAGAGGCCCAAACTGCTGTCATTTATCCCAGGAGTACAAATATTCTCCAATGAAGGTCCAAACTCCTGTTATTCTCACTCTTGGAGCCTGTTCTTCAATAAGATTCTCATCTTCTTATAATATAAAATGGGGACAGGGTAGATGGTATCTTTCAAATACAGAAACCATGCTTCTCATACCATTGCCATGTCACTTTTCCTACTTGTGGTGGTGGGATTACACTTCTGTAGTCATATTACCTGGATTAAGGTGACATGGTTAAGCATATCTGTTAGTGAACTGTCTGACCTGGGCTTTGAGGAAGAAGAAATGGAATTCTTACATTTCAAATGGAGACTCATTGGACTGATAGTCAGCACAACTTGTTTACTTTATTATAAATAACTAAAATCCAACATTGAAAAGTAAAATAATACCTTATTTTTCAAGAAAAATCATACTAGAAAAGACTATAATTACTTCATATATGTGTATATGAAGTAATATATATTGCTACTTTTTCAGAGAAATGCCCTTGGAGAAAATCCTTCACCAGAATGAGTCCCAGATCAGTTGGCGTAAACCTGGCATCTGTACATTTCTAGTAACAGAAATTTAATCAATCTGTTCAAAAGAATACAGTGTTTAACTGAAGACACTCTATTAATAAGTAGCATAAGGAACTAATTAGCTTTCTTCCACATATCATTTTGAAATATGCAATAGCCTATTGGAAATAAGACAAGAAGAATGAAATGATGCTAACATTTTGAGTGGGGAGGCTTTGTGCACTGAGGCTTACTTATTTCCTTTGAGATTCACAGCAAAGTAAGTATTAATATCCTGTGTTTTCTAGATGAGTAATCTGAAGAATCTAGAGATGTTAAGTTATTCACCCGTGGACCCAGACAGTAAAGGCTGAGCTGTGATTGGATTTCCAAGTCTACCTTCGCCTATCACACTATGTTACCAGCATTGCCCCATTTAGATGTGGCCAGAAAGGACTGGTTGGAAGGGGTGCAATTATAGAAGTGGAAGATGCAATAATAATGACCATGAGCTCTGCAACTAATAAGTACCAGGAACTGTGCTAAATACTTGGCTATCTTCATTTACTATTCCTCAAAATCACTACTAGCTTGTCCATTTTGCAGTGAGGAAGTCACAGCACTGAGTAGTTAAGAAATTCACCCAAAGTTGAACAGTAGTTAATAAGTCCTATGATGAGTGCATAAAATTTCATTATTCCTTTACTATCTACCCATCTACCTACCTACCTTAAAGAGCAAACAGTCAAATGAGTTGGATTACAATTTACAGATTTCATGTAACCTGGGGAGTGTTACTCGTGTCATTTTGTTAATAATATTTCCCCCCTGCCTTTAGGATGTCAGAATGCCTTCTGGGGATATTGGAAGACACTCTACTGGCATTCTGCTTATGTCTATGGATACTTATAGAATAAAGCTATGGTTTGATTCCCAACCCTATTAATGGCTCTAATGCCTCATTAAAAATATCTTGCTTTAGTTGCTCTATCACAAAAAATAAAGCAACTAGGTGTCTTTGTTTAAAAATGCTAATATACAATTTGGCAAACATTTTATCTTGTCTCCTTGGCTGGTATTTCAGGGATTATTCATCTAGCATTGAGTGAATGCCCAGCATTCTAGCCCCTCCCCTTTCCTATTTATTATCAAGCTGCAGCAGTGCAGCATTGAAACATTTGATCATTTAGATCATTAAAAATCAATCCAATGACCAAACAGTTCTGTACATTTTAGAAAAATGAGCAAAAGTATAGTGTTCGATTGCTATTATCTTGCTCTGGGTTTTCTTTTTACAGTTGCCAGGAAATTCATTTGGTAGAATTGATTAAACCACCATGCCAAGGAGAGAGGGGGAAAGCAGAGAAATGTAAACACAGTGAGCTTAGAGGCGAGGGCAATGATTTTCTTGGGACTGAAGTGAGATGTTGCTGGTGGAAGCAGGAGGGGGCGGGTGGGAGGAGAAATCTGGTGTAAAGTGAGCATATTGTAATTTGGGGTATAAGAGATTCAAGATGGTAGGATAAAATCAAATAAAACGCAGAAATAATAGAGAAAAAAGGAAGGAAGAGGAGGTGAGCTATCCATGTGTTTCTCACAGGCCGCCTGTACTGGCCAGTTTGGCTGAATTAATCCATGAGACAGCACTGGGATGATGATAAGAAGCTGATTTAAGGATTTCGGTAAATAAAACTCTCTCTACAGCAGGAGAAGACAGGGAAGACCTTCTAGGCACACTGAGTTTCTTGCTTGTTCAGGCTTTTTTCTGTAAGAATAATTAATAAAGAAAGGAAACTAAATCTATTTTTGCTCAAAAAAATAATGAATGCACACAAATTCAAACATGTACCCCCCTATTTCTTATTGTAGTGTTCATACATATTCCCTCCCCTCACACAGGAACTGCCTTCTGCTAACAGAAGTGAATTTTCCCCCTAATATCTTTCAATGATTTCTTGATTAATATAAAAAGAACCCTCATTTATGAAATCACAGTGTGCTGACAAGGATGAATTTTAATGTGGGGTTTGTGTCACTGTGCCACTATTTCTAATTCCTCCCTGTGTCCTATTTAAAGTCACACTTAGCTCACACAGCTCATGCTTCCATAGAAAAGGGCAACAAAAATTATCAAGTATTCATTTGTTCTTATTTGCTATATATCAAGTCTACTCTCATTTCAAGTGTGACAACTACCTAAACACAAGGGACTTAAAAATAGCATTTAAAGCATTATCAATAAAGTAAATGAGTCATGGAAAAGTATATGTACTTTCTTGGATATTAGACATAGAAGATGATGGAATATAAGAATCATTTAATGGCACAGGAAAAGACTAACACTGGTCTAAAGGAAGGGACCCCCTTGAGAGAAGTTTTACATTTCATTTATTCCATGTTGTGTATGCTGCTTGGGAGAAACTAAAATTCAGACAGAATTTACTTGCAGCCATGCATTTATATGAGAGCAAGTAGACTTTCTCAATGGGAGTGGCAGCCAGCTCCCAAGAGTGGCCCCCAATTACTCTACCTCTTGGTATTCACATCTTTATAGAGTTCCCACATGCTCTATTTCAGAGTTGTTCATCAGGCAGAGGTGACAGGATATCATTTTTAAGATCAGCTATAAAAACTGCACATGGTTTCTATCTTGGACTCTCTTCATCTCTCTTCTCTTACTCTGGGGGATATAAGCTATCATATCGGGAACAGTCCTGTAGCAACAGATGCATGCCAACAATGACATGAGTCACTGTGACAGCAACTGAGCCTTAAAATGACTACAGCCTAAGTCAGCAAATTGTGAGAGACCCTTAATCAGAACCAATAACTAATATGGAAGAATCTTGGGCCTTCACGTGATTGAAGGTCATACGTGTAGATGTATGTCAAAAGGGGCACATGTAGAGAGAGAATAGAAAGGGATAGGAGCAAAATTCCAGGAAAAGAGGTGTGATTATCACTGTTGCTGCTCAGCAGCATTCCCAGCTCTTCTTCAAGACATGTGGCAAGATGGCACTACATTGTCCCTTAGAAGTTGGGCATGGCCACCTTACTTTGGCTAATGAGATGTGAGCAGCATTAGAAAGGATAACCTTCTCTCTCTAAGTTGTACATGTACACATAAATGTATGTATGTCTTATTGATTTATTTCTGTGACTTGATAAAATAAGACCAAAAAAAAAAAAGGAAGAGAGAAAAGAAAAAAAAAAAGGAAATGAGGAAGAGGTAATATATGTCACTTCTGGGAGAAACCATAAAGAACTGGTATATCTCCCTTCTCCTCTCCCAAAGTGACTGAAAACTTTCTAGGTGCTGAAGCCTCCCATCATCCATGCCCCTAAGTAAAGAGCAGAATGCTTCTCCCTCCCCAACCAATCTATCATGACTATATAGCAAGAGTGAGAAATAGATTTCTATTGCTTTATTAAGCAGCCAATATTGTAGAGTTGTTCATTGTAGCATAAATGAGCACATCCCCACTAAACAGAGAGTAAATCTCTGGCTAAGAATTCACTCTATGGGGAAAAGAAATCTGGTATGAGTGACCTAACTCAACTATGAAGCCTGAGGTTCCTGAAAAGTGTAGTACTTCTGTATAGGTGGTGGTGACTGGCAAATCAACTTTCCCAGTCCTATCCTGGAAAGACAAAAGTTGTGTGTGAGAACTGAAAAAAGTGTTTCCACTAGATTCCTAAAACTTGTGAGCCTAAGAAGAATCCCAGCTGTTGGCTCCCCCTGAGAGAACAAGAAAGGAAAATGCATTCTCTTTTCTGCTCTGCAGGTGAATAATGTGCTGGCACTGCCCTAGACGGAACACAGAATATTAATAGCTAAAACAAACTTGCTGGAGTCTGCTGCTAGGCAATAGAGACCAGTGAATGTGAGTTGAGGTCACCGGTAGAGCAGAGGCCAATACAAAGTGGCCTTCCCAGCAGATTCACACAGGGCAACTTCAAGGTGCCTCTAAGTCTCAGAGATGCTTAAGTCATAAAAGTTGTGTGAGTCACTTGGAATAATTCTTGAAACAATGGGCATACAGTTACTGAGATGGGAGAATTTTAATGTGACCTAATTTATAATCACTGGCGAATGCCTAAAAACTATCACTTTATTATTCACTCATTTATTTATTCACTATTAACTAATAATTACTATTGCTTTATTTATTGTAATGACCTATTTCAACTCCACCAGCGTATTATGTGGCATAAAATGGTTGTACCTCAATCAGGCATCCTCTTGGCAAGAGACTTGTTTTAGCCAGGGATGGTTTAATCTATTTAAAATTGCCACTCACTATTAGACACTATAGAAATAAAACAAATACATTGTTTGAAAAATTAGTGGCCTATAATTTAGTATAAAAGGACGTGGGCACCTGAAATTAGTTCTACTGAATTGATACTTTGAATCTTTGCACCTTTGACTTTTAGATGGGCTCCACTTTCAGAAACCACTTAAACTTGCCTGGGTGAAATACCATATAAACAAGAGGGAAGACGTGATGAGGGGAGGTTTTGAATGAACATAAAGTGAAGTTAGTAAAGCTAGAGAGAAGAATTCACATGTGACTTTTTATTTCAACACAGGAGAGACCGTATAAGGGCTGAGGGCAAGGAGTCAGTAGACACACACACACACACACACACACACACACACACAGTAGTCCCTTTTATTTCCTTTGGAACATTCACAAGGGTGGAGAATACAAGAGAGTGGAAGGAAATAGGACTTAGACCACAAGCCTAATGCCTTGACAGAGGATTCACATGTTTATCTTACTCAAATACTTTATGAATTGAACCCATAGCTCTTTCATGAATATTTATGGAACCTTCAGGATGGCTTTTTATGATAACCTGTTGCCTTAGTTCACCTGGCTGCTATAACAAAATGCCATAAACTGAGCAGCAGAACAGACATTCATTGCTCACAGTACTGGAGGCTGAGGATCCTAAGAACAAAGAACTGGCCGATTCACAGGGGTCTAATGAGGACCCTCTTCCTGCTTCGTGGGTTGCCATCTTCTCACTGATACCTCAAATGGTGAAAGGATCTCTCATTCCTCTTTCATAAGGGCACTGATCCCATTCATGAGCCCCACCACCAACCTAATACCTCCCAAATACCTCCTAATAACACCACCTTGAAAGTAAGAATTTCAATATACAAATTTAAGAGGGCCATATTCAGACTGTAGCAGTGGTTTAATCCTTGTGACCCCTATTCTTTCCACAAGCACCTTTATCTTTTCCCTTCTAGTTCTATTTTATAACCTGCACTTACATATTCATTTGTCTGTCTGTCTGTCTCCCAGCAGGACAGAAGCTTCATAAGAGCAGATTTTATTGTCATGGTGACTGTTGAACACCCTCCCAGCCATGCACTGTGGCTGATTGATAGCAAATATTCCATAAATATTTGTGGATGGAACAAATAAGACACAAGAAAAACTTTAATATTATTAGGCTTCACTGATCAAAATTCCAATAGTGAATTGACCTTACCTCTGTATGGCTACTTCCCATTTTAACTTAAATAAAGTACTAGAATGGATTCTGGCCCAGAAGTTCTACATCTTTGCAAAACCTCATTGATATTGGGAGGTTTTAAATCCAGTCTGGATAATATAACAGCCAAATCTATCCACATCACTAAACCCAATCAGCCAGACTGTCATTCTTACTCTGATGCTATTTAGAATGTGCAATGAGCCACTGGATTCCACTTCCTAAAAACTAATTTCCCTAGAGCTTTTGCTCTATTATTTTATCAATGCCCCTGAGGTCAGAAACTATGATTTCTTCTCTTCTGAATAGTACAATGTCTCATTAAAACTTCTTATAAGCCTGAGTATTTCTTTAGAAATTCAAGGCAGTTTCAAGGATCATGAAGGACCTTTGGTTCAATGCCAGCTATATTTAGTGCTTTGAGAGCAACAGCACAGTCAAATTCATTAATGACCCAGAAACAATTAATTCCATATGCATTCTGATTCCTTGATTGACATTGTTCTTTTTTTTAAGATTTGGGGGAAAAAATCAATCTGAGAAATTTCTCATAATTGTATGGTCTATAATGTTTTTATATATCCCAATAACTAAATTGGATTATTATATTTACACATGAATATGGATAAGTGTGATAATTCAATAATTAATATTTTATATTCCCTGCTTATACCCAAGGAGAAGAAAATGGGAAATAATCATTCATTCAACAAATATTTATCAACTGCCCCCATGTTCTAGAAACTGACATAGAGGCTGGGGATTCAGCAGTGCAATATGAACCAAGAGAGGGGAAAAAAATAAAGCAAGTGATATCAGGAGCATGCAGGTTCTGGCTGAAGTGACAGAAAGCATGAAGTCCCCAAAGCAGGGAGATGAGGAAATAGAAGGAGAACAGTGTATCTGGATAAGCATGGAGGTGAGGAAATAGAAGGAGAACAGTGTATCTGGATAAGAGCAGGAGCAGAATCAGAGGGGTAGCAGAATCACAGGTGGCAGGTGATTATAAGGATGTTCATCTTCATTTTCAGGAAGATCAGAAGTTATGGAAGTGTTCTGAGCAAAAGAGTGACCTGACATGAACTAGATTTTAGTAGTTCCACTCTGCTGATAGATATAGAATAGACCACATCAGGGAGGTCAGTTGGGATGTGCCGCAGCAATCCAGTCAGGAAACACTGGTGGCCAGAACCCAGCTGGCAGCCATGAAGGTAAAAAAACGGTCAGATTCTGAGATCTGAAATACAAATGACTGGATTTGCTGACTGGATTGAATGTGGGGTGTGAGACACAGAGAGGAGTCAAAGCTAACTGCAAAGTTTGGCCTCAGAAGGGAAAGTCCAATGGAGCATCAGGTTTGGTAGGAAAGAGCAAGAGTCTTTTGATTTTGGATGTGTAGGTTTCAGGCACAGATTTGCAGTTTTGCTTTCTGTAGTTTCAGTTACCCATGGTCAACTATCTGAAAACGTTAAATGGGAAATTTCCAGAAATAAACAGTTCATAAATTTTAAATTGAATGTTGTTCTGAGTAGTATGATAAAACCTCACACTATGTGCCCATCTTTCCTGTCCAATGGCATCTCTTCATCCAGAGAATTCACACGATATGTGCTATCCACCAGGTAGTTACTCAGCAGCCATCTTTGTTATAAGATTGACTAGTGTAGTATCACAGTGTTTGTATTCAAATAGCTCTTATTTTATTTAGCAATGCCCCAGAGCACAAGAAATGTGATTACCAGTGATGCTTGAAATTCAGATATACCAATGAGAAATAAAAATGTGAAAGTTCTTGACTTAATAAGGAAAGAAAAATATTCTAGGCAAAGTTCTTAAGATCCTTAATAAGCACAAATCCTCTATCTGTGAAATGATGAAAAGGGAAAAGGAAATTAATCCCAGTTTTGTTGTCACCCCTCAAGCTGCAGAAGTTATAGTCCCCACAGTATATGGCAAAGGCTTCATCTAGATGGAAATGACATTAAATGTGCATATAAATGTATAGGAAAAAACATTCCCTATGCAGGGTTTGGTACTATGTGTAGTTTCATGCATCTATTGGGGATCTTGGACTGGTATGTGGGGTGGCTACTGTATACAATAGATATCTAGCAAGAAAAGGCAGGAAAGCAATCAAATATAAAAGTATGCATCCATAAGGAAAGGTTTAGACTGATGATAAGAACTTGATAGACAAAGACATGGAGACTTTAAGGTCATGTGATTAGATGAGATACAGGAGACGCGTAGAAAGGAGTTGACAGAAGAGTGCAAAGACTAAGCTTGGGGTATGTCAATGCTAAAATTGGGCAAAGTTGAGGAGTAAGCACAAAAAGAGAATGAGGAATGACAAAGGGAAAAGGAAAAGACCTGAAAGTGAGATGCTTTGAAGTCTGCAGAGATATAAAGAGATATAAAGCAGAGATATAAAGACACGGGCTCTATAATTTACATTTGGCTGCAGGATTCAAAAGCCTATAAACTTTCATCTGGAATGACATTAAACTTATTTTGCATATTTTGGACTCAAGTAACTTATGAGAAAGAAACTAACGAGGAGGAAAAACTGCTAGAAATGATGAAATCTGCAAGATAACTGATTTTACACCTGTGAACTAAAATTAAATTATATTAGTACAGCCATTAAATTGTGTCATTGACACTATGCAATCAAACCTATCTTAATTTATAGCTGAATATTTTTTAGAAAATGAATGATTTGAGTTAGAATTATCTAAGGAGCAAAGAGATTCTTGATTCATGTTTTGCAGCATACTTATATAAGTTAAACTTATTTCCAGGCAAATCCATAATTTAAATAAGTTCTGGCCCATTTCTTACTTTCTGCACTGATGAAATTGACCTGACCATGAAACACACATTAAGTTCAAAGAACACTCTGCACTTAGATTAGCCCCATAGGAACAGGCCATTTTAAAATGCAAATATGTAGAATTAGGAAGAAAGAGAATCATGCTGGAGTAAGCAACTTATTTTTAGAGAAAAACTAGAACTGAATTTTATGCCAATTATAATATT
Source organism: Marmota monax (assembly GCF_021218885.2). Classification (NCBI taxonomy): domain Eukaryota; kingdom Metazoa; phylum Chordata; class Mammalia; order Rodentia; family Sciuridae; genus Marmota; species Marmota monax. The sequence continues at coordinate 12,566,790 of NW_026693245.1, forward strand.
CAGGCTTTGTGTTATGATAGGAATTATGATTCTGTTTTGTGTTGGTTTTTAAATAAAGCTTAAATCAAAGAGTTCTTACAAGTATGGGAAAAGTGAATTTAAAAATAAAATAGAGCTATGTGGGATACATGCAGCACAGCTTCTATTATTATACACAACCACAGCTCAGAACCATAACACAGTCTGTGTGCCCACAACTACAGCAACAACATACAAAGTCACACACCATCCATTTCCCCCTTTAAAATGGAGATAATAATACAGGCCCTGTTTATCTAATCATAGGAGATTCATTATTTAAAGTTATTTTAAAACCACAGAATATTCTATAACATCAAAGGTCAATTTAGCATGACTTCTCTTTGATGGGTGAACATTAAAAGTGCCAGTTGGTTTTCAGACACTTTCAAGGGGTTTATGTTTAAATCCACACATTCTCAGGCCACTAGGTTGATACTCAGATCATTACAAATGTGACTTTTTGATGCCTTCAAGGAGGACATTCTCATATTAATCCTGCCTTCCCTATCTGGAGGTCATTAGTAATACATACATGCTAGACTAGCATTTTGAATTTGAAACTGAATAATTCACTCCAAAGTTTCCCAGGATGTATTAGACAAAAATGAAACTGGCTCCAATATGTTTGAATTCCGAGTAGTTTTGGTACACTGTGACTCTCTAATTCAGAGGTAAAAGCCTTAAATGACGTCATAAATTTTAAGGTTTGTTGGATATTCAATACCTCTTCCTGACATTTTGATGACCCTAGTGTAAATGAATCATAGGCATACAGATTAAATTCCCCATGAAGTACTTATGGCTATGAAGCATTTAAGGAAGTCTTTTGGCAAAGAGTCTAGTGTGTATTGCTGACCCCTCAATATGTTCAAGATACTCAGTGGACAGAATCAGTAAACATGTCTAACACAAGATGAGTGACCAAAAGTGCCCATGCTTGTAGACCATCACCAGTCTTCCTGTCACCTTGCACTGTGAGCAAGAGAAGCTCTTCAACAATACTGTTCACATTTCTGACTTGATGAGCTGAGACAACCTGATTTTACTATGGGCTTATTTTGAATGTAACCCTAGTAAGCTTAAAATTCTTTTTCTGCCTCCCTTACACTCTTAGCTAAATAGAAAGGAGTCTATACCAAAAAGAGTATCTTGTAGTGAAGTATATGTAATTTCCAATACATACAGTAAGTTTTCATGGAAGTCTTCAAAAATGGCCTTTCAGGGGCCTAAGATGAGTAAATATATTGTTGTAAGTATCCACAATCCATCCCAATAGAAAACAAATTAGAAAGGCTTCTGACTTGCAATGCAAGTTAAATATGTTTACAAACATGCTGTTATTTTTAAACACTGTTTGAGACCATACTTTACAACAGAATTTCAAAAGAGCATCCATTCCTACCAGCTTGATTCTTATTTCACTTTATTCACAAACTTTTTTTTTTTTTGAGTTTTAAAGTTTTGAAGCATTCAGCACAGTATTTTGGTGTTTCAGCATTTTCTTTCCATTTTGAAAATGAGCCAACTATTGATGTGGTCAGATCTGAGACTCCTCAACCCATTAAAAATTATAACTGTGTGATAAATATAATGCAGCAATTTTCCAAATTGGCAACTCATATTGAATTTAAGCATAGGAGTTACCTGTAAAAATCTATTTCCAAGTTCATATGTCTGTCTCTTTAATAGTGCCATGTTCCCAGCAATGCTCCCGAATGAGCCACTGGCCCTTGTCTTTACAAATTTTATCCATGCAAAATAAAAGTAAACTGCTAAAGTTAACATCAAATTTAGAATACTAAAAGGTTTCCAGTTACATCTCTAAACATGTGCTCAACCACTATTTTAACATGTTCTCAACCACTATTTTTTTCTGTTTGTGTGTATATGTGCCATAAAGTTGCTTCCATGGAGATTATAATTCTGCTTTTAATTTTTTCTTAATCTATGCATTTCAAGAGCTAAAAATAATGTTGGGAAGGATAGATGTATACATATTTTTTTCCAAGATAAGAAGGGGTTTAACTTATCAATGTATTACTCAGACCTAATAGTGGTACATCTAAGATCTTAAAGTATTAGATAACTTTTCTTTTTTACATAAGATTTTGAACTTCTGTCATTTTTTTCATTTAAAATACCATCTTGTTTGCTATTACTGAGGGTGCAGACTGTCTTCTTATTTGATACCAACATTCTGACTAAAAATATATCCTCTCACATGCCTAAAAGTTTCATTTTTAGACTGCTGAATTTCAAACCTTATATTGTTTATGGATAAATTAGGTACAGAGAATTGCTATGGCTGAGATCTCAGTCCCCTACCTCCAACCTTGGAAAGTTCAATTTGGAAAGCAGTGTGGTAGCTCTGCATAACAAAAGTCATTTACTTAAGTCTCTTCTGTGACTTCTACAGTAAATATTAGGCTATATGAGGACTCTTAAATAAAAGTGAAAGCTAATATTGGTATATGCATGTCTGGTAATAGTACCATGAATAAATTAAGAGTCTGACAATACTTGATGGATTCTCACTGTTATGGCTTGAATTGTGTCACTCATGAGGATTCATATATTGACATCCTAACCTTTCATGCCTAGGAATGAGACCTTATTTGGAAATAAGAGTATAGTTTAAGAGGAGACCTTCTTGGAACAGGATGTGATTCTAACTCAATATGCCTGGTGTTCTTATAAAAAAAATACATCACATAAAGAGATAAACACACAGAGTAAGAAACTCATGTGAAGAGTGGAGTTATATAGTCACAAGAGAAAGAACTCCCAGAAGCCAAGGATACACCTGAAGGAGTCCTCCCAACTCCTTCAGAGAAAGCAGGGCCCTTCCCACACCTTTATTTTGAACTTTTTACCTCCATAGCCAAGAGACTACAACATACTCTGGTTGTTTAAACCACTTTGTTTGTCATACTTGTTACAGCAACTCTAGCAAACTCATAAAGCTCTCATTTCTCAATGCCCTGCATTCTGGCTTCATTTCCCACAATGCCATGAAGTGCTTTTCACCAAGTAATGACCTCTTTTATGTCAATAGGTTCATTCTACTTCTTATGTGTTGAACATCCCCCTCTTAAAACCTTTGACCATTATTACTTTCTGATTTTATTTTTTGCTAACAGTGTTGAATACTCCTCATTTTATTCTTTCAACAAACCTTTGCTATATGTCCTGCAAATAAAAAAATGATAATTCTTCCATGAATAAGAGTTTCTGAGCTCAAGGAACATAAAGTCAGGTGGGAGACAGAAGTAAACAAAGTAGAGCATAATCTTGTACTAGGTTCATCCTGCAGGTTTAGGAAAAGATTCTTCTAGAAAGTGGTATATGAGCTGTAATATAATAACGGGTTTCCTAGACAGGCATGGAAAGTGAGAGACCTGAGTAAAAAAAAAAGAGAATATAATAAGCTCAAAGATGAAAAAATGCTCAAGGACCAGAGAAAATAAATAGTCATAACTGTGTGCAGAAGGCAAGAGAAGGACTAGCAAGAAAATAGAACAGGGGTTTAATCCCAATGGGTCAGGTATGCTGTTACAGAGCTTAGACATTATTCTGAAAGTGACAGTTACTGAAAGGTTTTAAGCAGGAATATGTATACAAATTTATAACCATATTTACCTATTAGGAAACATATACTGAGTGTTGTATATGGAGTAGACAAATAGAAATTAGCACAGCAGAAAGCAGAGAGTGAAGTTAGGAGGTGGTTGCAATATTTCAGATGATAATCATGGCTTATTCTGAAGTAGTATCTATGTGTATGGAAAATAGCATTAAGCCTTAGAGAATACTACCAGTGGAACTGATATGCCTTGGTAATTGATTGGACATGGGAGGCAAAAATGAGAAATAAATTCAAAATCAATGACCATATTTCTGGGTTGTAAAATTTGGAGAAGTATGCTTTCATTCATTAAGATAGAAACATGGGGAGGGGCAGCAGAGTTGGATGTGATGGGAAGGGGATGTAGGCAAGGAGGCATTCTTGAACCACAGAATGTGGACAGCCTTTGTGGATGCATATAGAAGATCAACCTAGGGTCTAGGTGCTCCAGATGAAAAGTTGACAGCTACCATGGTTGCTGTGAAGGTACAGGCATGAATAATACCTTAGGCTAATTCCCAAGTCTGGCTGCACATCAGAATCATTGGTGGAATTTGTGAAAATGGTAAGTGCCAGGCGCTCTCCCTAGTAATTCAAATCCCGGTGCTCTAGCAGAGCTAAAAGACTGCTGTGCTTTTTAAGGCTTTGCAGGTGATTCTGATGCACCACCACACTTAAGTACCCCTGGGATAGAATGAGAACAGTGAGGGGTGACGATGAAACCCAGAAGAACTGTCATTTCAGAGATGGGAAAAGAATCAAGAACTTCAAAGACTGACAAACTGCAAGCAGGTAACTAGGAGCCTGCAGAGAAAGAGACTATTTTAAAAATAGAGAGTGGTCAGCTTTCTTGAAATACTGAAAAGTGTAAAACAAAGACTAAAATACATCCACTGGCTTTTGCACTAAAATATTGGTATTTTCATAGGGGAAAATACAAAATTGGGAGCCAGAGTATAAAATCCTTTGGCTATTAAGGGAAAGAAGATGGAAAGAAAAGGGAGAAAGAAGTGCCAGTGAAAATTTGTTTTTGTTTTTGTTTCTTTTTTTGCTTAGATTTTTTTTTTTGAGGGAAATGTTTTAAGGATGTGACAATGCTAAAGCCCCAGCATTGGGAAGGTTGGTGGCCCAAAAGAAGTGGCAGGTAAGGGAGTAAATGCAGAAATGGTGTGAGATTTAAGGCACTGGTATGGGTTTCTGCCTCTAATAGAAAAAAGATGGAAACTTCCATGTAACAAAGGGAAGGGGTTTCAATACAGGAGAAATGAACAGGCAGATAACTAGAGAAACCAAGGGAGGTTTGGAGCAGGGCAACTGCCTCCAGGTGGGACTAAAGACCATGAACTTGCTGTGCCACCAAAGTATGTGGCTAAAATTTCCTCTGGAAATAGTAGGGGTAAATGGGGATATCACACCCATAGATCAATTCTGATTTGTAATGTTGTTATTTGGGTACAGGCGAATAACAACGTAGGTTTAGTAAGAGAGCAGTGTAAGTATCAGAATACTGCATCTTTAATGTGATAAAAGTAGCTAGAAGGAAACGAAACTATGCTGAGAGCATGGGACATTTGAGATTAAGATCTCAACATGGGTTGGAGCAGTTCAGCTTTCAGTGACTGAAGACAAAGGCCAGAAGATGGCCTTGGAGGTGAGAAGAAAAAGTAGAACTGGAGTTCAAAGTCAATGGTTTTAAGGAATAAGGAAGAGAGAGACTAAGGTTGTGGTTCTTGTTCTTGGTTGCACATTAGGGTCTCCTGGGAGCTATAAAATCTCTCAACACACAGGTCCAAGTTACATGAGTATCTCTGTGCAGAGAACCAAATCATGAGTGATTTTGAAAGCAGACGGGTTGAGAACCAAAGAACTCAGTTACCTCTTTTATTTAGCTGGATTCTGAAGTCACTCAAGATGATGAGGAATCAAAGGGAACGTTTTATTTCTTTTACTGGGGAAAACATTAAAGGAGGTAAAGGGTTTAGCCCAATAGCCAGCATAGGGACATAACAAAGAGTTCTTAAAGTTCTTCAATATGTTGTGGCTTATTATTAAAAGATAAGTGAAACTAGGATAGCATTATTAGATTTCTTTCTAATGAGAATGTAAGGACATCTCCTATACACACATTTTCTTTGCCCTTAAGATTCAGAGTTCAAGACATCACCACTTTCTTTCTTTGTGAAGTTCAATCTGGCAGGTTACTATCTGCAAATTCCATCATCACCCATCAGGTTGCTGTCTTGGACTTGGTCTTTGTAGACAGGACTACCTTTGCTAGTTTTTCAGTCACCACTCAATCCCAGAGACTGGGCGATTCATCAGATCCCTCCCAGAGGCTGTGCACTTGCTTCACAAATAAATGCTCAAGAATAACAGAAATTCTTAACGCTTCCTGGAGTGAGCACTTTCAGGGAATGGCAGCCAGCTGAGCTCTTCTTGTCACCATGACGACCTCAGCATCTCGGAATTATAAATTTCATAGAAATGTGTCCAGGTGAATAAAAAGCTTTAAGTGTGATGAGAGTAGGCCTACAAATGATGCTTTAGTTTATGAAAGCAGCGAGATAATGATTGGGTGTTCCTTGGCACAGTAGCTAATTCCTAGTAGTTTCTTGCTGATTAAATCTTCTTGTTCTCCTTCCTGCAATAACAGAGCACAGGCTTTTCCTGAGAAGTGTAGGGTCACAAAAGATCTTGGTTAAAAACAGCTTTAGTTGTAATGTTGTCTCTAGCATGCTTGGCTTTAAATTTATAAATAAGTTCCCTCCTACTCATGGGGTGTCCAAATTATTTTACTTCATTTATTCTCCCTTGCCTAATCAGCAAGGAATAAAGATATGTTGTTAAATCTAGAAACCAAATTTTTAAAAATTTCTATGCCCTCAAATTATGTGAAATCTGAGAAATGGACTCCAGCAATAAATTCTAATGATTTAAAGTGGTAACTCTTGAGATTTCAGAATTTTGTACATTATCATTTATATTTTGACTTCTTTTATTTCCTCTGATCTTTACAGTAATTATGATAAGAATTGCCTCATTATAAAGAATGTGGCCTGTGACTTCAAAAGATTAAATTTGCCTGAGAGTAAACCTGAAATTAAGTGGCTCACTATAATCCAGGATTAAAATCAGACAGTTGGATTCAAGAGTTCCTTCTACTACGATTTACATATTTATATATGTATACATATATAAATATAAAAATATATACATAGACATAGACATATGTTTCTTATGTATCTTAATACATGTATATGTATACATGTTTTATGAGAAACAATCATTTCAAGTACTATGACAAATATCAATAACCACTTGAGATGAATTTAAAAGGCCTTAATTCTAATTGACTGCTAAAATTCATACCAGAGTTATTATAACATCAAAAAATAAAACAAGCAAAGCCAAACAAATAGAATTCAGTCCAGTCTGGCAAAAAGACCTCTCCTAAGATTGGTATTATATAGCTTATCTCCATTGAGATTCAGCTCTCAAATCTAAGACACTGGCTACCTTAATGTATAGCTATTGTAAAATTGACTATAACAATGGCCTTCCCTTTGTTTTAGACAAATCTCTATTTCTCTCCCTTTCTGCTTATTTCCCATACCCTAAAGAAGAAATTTCTCCCTTCAACCCTTGTGTCTGAACCTTAAGGGAGCCAGGCTGTTGTTGCCCATGCCAGGTAACAGCTCAATATCACCTGGGAGAAGACTTGGGAATGATTAAAGTCATTAGCCTGAGACACCATTACCCAATTTGCAGTCCACAGAAGGTCTGGAGGCAGGTGCTATGAACCTAAGAAAGTACTGGAAACCGTGGCCAGTGCATCATGGTTCCAGGTTTGGACTGCTGTCTTGGAGCTGGTTCTTTCTAAATTTAACTCAATTCCCATTATCACATCTCTTCAGTTTTCTTGTCCAGTTCTAGATTCTTTGTGTTTGTGGTTACCACCCAAGATGAAAATCCCTGTGGCCCTGCACTTACCATATTTCACCAATTTTAAGATGCCACTGATTATGACATGCATCATCAATCAGTTAACAGTTTTCAGTAGAAAAAAATAAACACTACCTTATTAAATGAGCACATCAATTGTGTGACTCATCCTAATCTCAGAAATGTTAAAATAACAAAATAATAATACTTCAAAATCGTCCAAACATAGAGCATCCTTGCTCACATCCTCATGTAGGGCAGTTTCTGTTGCTCCTGTAATACCTGATCTGTTTTCGGTAAGACCTAATCCTCTCATTTTCCTGCATCTCTAGTACTGGGATATCCAGTTGAATTTTCAGTGGTAATAGAAATGTTCTAAAATATGTGCTATCCAGGACTACAGAAGCACATATTACACCCAGGCCACACTTTTTCTTCCTGCCCTAACTTGCACTTCTGTGCTCAGTGACAACATTCATCATGGTGACAATTTATTCTGATTCACCTACCCTTGATTTTAGAAACAATGGTCATGGACTTGTTTACCTCTAACTCTGCCTTGCAATTCCTGAGGTTCTGTAGCCAACCCCCTCCAACTTTGAAACTTAAAAGTCTATTACAACTTCTCCTTTCTGATGAAATCCATTCTCTTCCTACCACTCAAACTTCCTAGCTCATCCTGAATTTGGTTATATACCTTCTTTTTTTTTTTTTAAAGAATTTTAATATTTATCTTTTAGTTATCAGCGGATACAACATCTTTGTATGTGGTGCTGAGGATCGAACCCGGGCCGCACGCATGCCAGGCAAGCGCGCTACCGCTTGAGCCACATCCCAGCCCCGGTTATATGCCTTCTTGAGAACAACCAGATCCCCAGAGTGCCAATCTCTGGACTTTTATAGACCTTGATATCCATTGCTTTTTCAGTGCATTCCAGGCTGCTAAGCCTTATTAGGAAAAAAAAAATTAAAAATGGTTAGCCACATTGACTGGATACTCATGAATAATGTTACTGACTTTTACAAACGGCTCGATATCTTTCAGGGATACTCTTATTCAACACATTATTAATTTTTTTCCATTATTTTTAATTTTACAACTTTATCTCATTCCCGTGTCAACAGAAAATAACAAGGACAACAATGCTAAAATAAGCTAACATTTCTGAGGACTTATAATGTGGCATGCATTATTCTAAGCACATGTCTTTGATCATTTAAATCTTGGGAATATTATTTGGTCTGTGTTTTATTGGCCCTACTATCTTTTGTCATTTTACTGAGGAGAAAAAAAAAGTGTGTGTGTGTGTATGTGTGTGTGTGTATGTGTACATATAAAAATATATATGAATGGTCCCACATCAATGAGACCTTACATGGAATGGCTCAACATTTCTCACTTGAAGACACTAATCATTTTCTTTCCTTTCCCTGTATTTCAGAGAATCAAGATCTCTTTCTGAAATTAAATGGATCTATGCATGCTCTTGATTCTGTCTCCTTTCTATCCTTTATAACTTTCTCTTTTTCCCATTCGTTCTTCCACCTCTTGGCACCTTCTGCTTCCTGTTGCTGCTATCTATAGTCTATTCCTCCCTTCTTTCATGCATGTCTGTCCCTGTCCACATTGGTCACAATTGTTCTTAACACTTTGTCTACAAATGCTCATTTAAAAAACAGAAAAACAAAAGTACTTTACTCAAATTTATCTGTTTCTTTTTTTCCCCCAGACTCTTCCTTTTCTTTTCAAACCCTTAAAAGTTCCTGAAAGAATGGAGGGGAAGTGTGGGCCTGTGGAAAGCATGACTGCTGGCTGCAGCCAGGGAGGAGGCCATAAACATACCATGGCACCATTATGGTAGCATTCAGCTTTAACTTGTAACAAACTGAAAGGTCCATGTTGACTGATGCCCAGAGGAGTTATAGGGCCTATGCTTCTTGTTCTAAACATGAGGACATTTGTCTGTGTTTTAGTGTTATTTAATATTTTTTATAACTGTGATTGCATGATCATTTCTTCATTTTTCCTGGTACTCTTTAGATGATAAGACTCTCAGCATCCCTTTAAATCCTTGCAGCCTGATTTCTACTTCTATCAGTTCTGATTAATAAATTCAAATTTCTAAAAAAGTCAACATGTGACCAAGATTCATAGCTATTATTATTGTTTATTTGTCTTAGCTTGAAGTATAAGATGATCAACTCCCCCAATACTCATCCATTGCTTAAAATTTACTGATTGGAATTTTACATCTTAGCTTGTACAGAATTCTCAGATAGGCCCTACGACCTTCAGCCCTGTTGTTAAGAAATGATTATAATATGTTACATTAAAAGAGGTATTTCCATAGATTAAGATTACTAATCAGTTGATCTTAAAATAGGGAGATGGGGGAGTGTCTAACCTAATCACATGACCCTTGAACAGGCAGAGGGTTTTCTTTGGAGGCAGGGGAGAAATTCAGAGAAATGAGAAGTGTGAGGGAGAAGGTTCTCCATCTCTGAGTTAGAGATGACCCATGATACAGGAACCTGAGAGAAGCCTCTAGGAGGACAGGCATGGAGGACCCTGGTCAATATCTAGCAAGAGAGAGAACTATCCATCCTGCAACTGCAAGAAATACATTCTTTGAAGGGCAGAAATTAACTTGAAAGACAATTTGAGCTCCTTTTCAGAGTACAGTTGGCCAACACCTTAATATTAGTTTTGGGATTGAGTCTGAGCAGAAAACCCAGCCCTGCCATGGTGAGAATTTATATTAAAAAAAATGGAGCTTTAAATGGCTAAACTTGTAAGCAATTTGTTGCTTATGAATAGAAAACCAATATAGCCAAAAGTATCTGGATAATTTTTTGCTGCATCCTTCATCTCCTTAGAAAAAAATGAGGGAGCATCGTATAACTCTAAAACATCAATTTTTCAATTCTCCTCTAAAAGTTTTATTCAAGTTTTTAGTTTTAAAAAGCATAAATTTCCTCTTTAAAAAATTTTTATAATAGTTTCTTTTAAAAATCAGTAAAAGCCAGGTGCCATGGTACACACCTATAATCCCCGTGGCTCAGGTGGCTGAGGCAGGAGGATTATGAGTTCAAAGCCAACCTCAGCAAATGCAAGGCACTAAGCAACTCAGTGAGACCCTGTCTCTAAATAAAAGACAAAATAGGGCTGGAGATGTGGCTTAGATGTCAAGTGCCCCTATGTTTAATCCCCAGTAACCCCCCAAAATTTTTAAAAAATCAGTAGAACACTATAACACTCATGGATTCTTAAGCATTTCAAACTAAGGGCTGGTGTTGTTACTAGGGTCTATTAATATATTAATGTTTGTTGAATTTCATAATATAACAGTTGGTTTCTGAAGCATTCAATAAAATGAGGATCCCATAATGCAAACACTTAAACCCAAATCAGTGAGAGATGGTTTAAACAAAATGATTATACAGAATAATGGTGATGATTTTAAAACCTCAAGTTGCACATCTTAAATATATACAATTTCTATTTGTCAATTATAACCTCAGTAACTCCTGCATCCATACTCTATTCTCAAAAAATTACAATGAGTAGTAAAAACACACAGAATTATATGTTTCATTATTCAAAGGCAATTGCTTTAAAAACAATTGAATGACTTCATAATTTGGAAATTCTATTAAATCATTTTGGTTAAACTAACTCCAAACTTGCAGTTTGCAAAAAAGAATTTTTTCCTAAAAACTCATAAGCTAAAATAAAATTAAAATATCAAACATCAATAATTTAATGGTGAAAAGATGAGCATTATTTTGTTTCACTATCAGTTGTAAAAAAAAATACATTAAGATCCAAATCATGTCACAGGTTATTTGCAGAATGAGGATAGAGTCAATATTTTGATTAAATAAATTAACTTAATGAGCAGTGAGCTAAAATACCAAAACAGATTGATAGAGGCATTTCAAGACCCTGAAAATATATATGCTTCTATTGGTTCCTGTGCTTCAAACATAAATATGATCTTTTGTACATATCTTAAGAATTGTTCCTGATATATATTTTCTTGCTTTTGACTTTGCTACTTCAAATGGCAATACCTCTGCTTCTTTTGAAAAGCAGCTTGACAGACACATCAAAAGCATTATATTTTGAATACCTTTAGCTTTTCATTCTCCCCCTCTTCAGTCCCTACGGAAAGATGTACTCTACAGCCTCATTAGGGAAGTAAGAACCCAGTTATGAACCAGCTTTGAGGATAGACGTTCAATCAGCATGTTGCATTCTCCAGGGTAAATGGCCTTTACTCCTTTAAGGTAACCAATTATGATTTCTCAGATTAAAGCAGATGGTGAGAAGTTTGAAGATGTGAATGATCTTTTAGTTGTCACTTCCCTGGGATCACCTACTCCTGTCAGAAAAGTCATGACACAGGTGGCACCGACATATTGTTGTTCAGACAAGGAGTGAAATATAGTTATACAGGTCATTTTAGAATGCACCCAATGATAGAGCTTTATTTTGCCTTTCCTTTTTCAAAATGGAAGCATATTCCAATTTCCTTGCCATAACTATTGCACGTTATTCTCGCCTAAGCCCTGAATTGTATGTAAACCATGTTTTCTTTCACTTTCCAGCCACATTATGTGTTAATTATGCTCCCCATAGCCTTTTACTTTGCAGATGTTATCAATGAATCCACCCGAAGGCAGGTAGGTCAGGAATGAGTCATTTTTCTTGTGTGCTATTGCTCTGAAGCTTCAGATTTTTATCTGAAACCACCAGAGTTTTCACAAAATATAGATGGTTATATATTGCAATGATTCTCACTGCCACTGTGAGGAGTGTTCAGTAGCCTTTGGCTACTTTCTGAACATAAAATTAACCACAGCACTGCTCGTCCCTGTCATAGGTACTGTACAAAGATGGCAACAGTTCATGTACTTTGTGGGGCTAAGGGAGGATATATCTCTTGCTAGCCCTATCTACTCCTGCATCCATACTCTATTCTCAAATGAAAAATAGCTCAATTCTTACTTCTCACAGAGCCATTCTTAAGTTGTATAAAATAGTCTTTAGACTAATCGTCTACACCTACAGTTTATCTGAATAGTAAAGAGAATAAGAATTAAAATAAAACATTGCTGTTCTGTATCCACAGCAATTATGTTAATGATATTCTCCAGACAACTCTGTTACAGCTTTTTAAAACTTCAAGTTATATTTCCAATCTGTTAACTGAAGAAAATAATGTTGGTAATATTCCTGTACCATAAACAAGACAAAAGCATGTCGTGCCTATTTGGTACATGAGAGGGCAGAGCGCCTGTCAGGCAGCACCAGTTCAAGCTTGTGTGAGTGCTAGTATCTTCTTCTAAGCTTCTATGGTTCTCTCTCCATGCCCAGAAATGTCCATTAGAACTCTCTGCAACAGCTAAAATGTTTTACAGTGTAACTTTAAATACCCCCTAGTACTCAGTCCTGCCACCAATAGTAGGTATTTAAATGTACACTTATTAAATAAAAATTGAAATATAACTTCTTTCACATGTGCCTACTAGATACCAATTTGGAAAGTGAATGAGACTCTTTTTTAAAGATAGGCATAGCACTTATCATTCTTTGAACACTGAACTTAAGCCAAAGTTTCTCTTTTCCCCCCCTGTAATTATTTATTGAGGATCTACTTTATACCAGGCCCTGCCCTGGGTGGTAAGAACAGAATGATATGTAAAACAGGCGAGGTCCAAGACAGGTTAAGTTAGGAGCTTGCCTTGTGGAACTTTCAATCTGGTATAAAAGATAGAAAAGGAGGAAATGGATAATTCTAGGATTTACTTTTATATAATCGTTGCATATTATATAGGGCAAAGGACTGAGAGAAGAGGTAGGACTGTTCTTAGAAAAAGCTATCAAGAAAAATCTCTCTGAATAAAGTGACCTTTGGGTGCTATGGATTGAATTGTGTCTGACCACCAAAATTACCATGGTGAGGTCTTACCCTCCCAGTACCTCAGAAGGTGACCCTCTTTGGAAATAGGATTTTTGCAGAAGTAGTTAATTAAGATGAGCTCATATCAGAACAAGGATGAGTCAATCCAGTGTGACTTGTATCCTTATAGAAAAAGGAAATTTGGACACAGAGGCACGTGCAGAGAGAAAATGAAGAGAGAACACAAGGAGAATGGCATCTATGAGCCAAGGAGGGGGCTGGGGAATGGATCCTTGCTCCAGGCTCTCAGAAAGAAACCGCCCTGCCAACACCTTGATCTCAGACTTCTAGCCTCCCAAACTGCTGGATGATGCATTTCTGCTGCTTAAGCCACCCAGCGTGTGGTATTTTTTAAAGACAGCCCTAGCCAACTAAATACAAGTAGACACTTGGGTGAGGAAGCCCCGTGAATTGTGTGTGTCATTTAATCACAGGATTAAATGACAGCTACTCTGTGAGTTAGGCAATGGTGTCTCCATTACCAGATGATAATTTTGGGTTTGTAAAACTCAAGTAATTTGCCTAAGGAAATATTTCCTTTTATGTGGCTGAGTCAAGGCAGACATCTGAGTTGGCCTGACCCCTAAGCCTGAATGTCTTCTTAATACTGCTCTTGGCTTTTGAGTTATTTTTTTCCTGAATCCAACCAAAAGTGACACAATGGCAATGAAGTAATTAATTTTATACATAAATAAATTATGTCAGTCATGGCTATACTGCAGCTTTTCAGTTAACAATTGAATATCTAGCAGAAATCTTATTTGGCTTTTTGTTCAAAACTAACTAGATATTTTTTGTCATCCCTATGTAAATACTAGTCTTTGGAGCATTGAGATGCACACACACACAGATACCTCTGTGGGTAATGCTGAGATTATTTTCCATTACAGATTCACATGTCATATGAAATCTGCAGTGTCACTCTATTAGCCTTTCCTCCACTGCCTCCCCTCTCTTTCATGGGTGCAGGAGAGCACTCAGATTAACTCACTTCAGTAGACGTCTGCTTGCTTAAAGTCATTTTTCCATGAGGGCAGATGATTCCTCATTAACAAATTTGTGCACACACTTAGAGAATTTCACCTTGTCAAAGGAGCTCCAGTGCTCTCTGAAGAGTGTGGGGAGTTCAGTTCTGGAAATGCAAGTATCGCCCTTCCTCTCCTGAAGACAGAGTGGTAGAAAGTCCTCCTGAGAAGATAGCCAGTGGTTTTGTTTGCTCAACTGGTGAAAAGAAACCACTTCAGTGAGCAAAAATGATTCCCCAAATGAGAATGCCTCTACAGAAATGTTCTAAATATGGCCTGACTTTAATCAAGTAATGCCATCTGTTCCATGAGTGGCAAGGTCACAACTTTTATAATAGGAGCAGTATCCAATGCCACAAATGAACATACAGAAGTCTAACTTCTACCCACACAAAACATGACTACCTGTGTTCTAGGAGGCATATATAGATGCTCCTTGATTTGTGATGGGGTTATATTCAAATCAACTCATCACAAGTTGAAAATATCTTATGAGTAAAATGCATCTGATACACGTAACCCACTGAACATCCTGTGCAGATGTTAGTGGTGCAGTCCCCTCTACAGAGCCAGTAGTTTCAAAATGACTAACTTAGAACTGTGGCCTGCTGTTGCTGCCTGGGAAGAAAAGATCACTTATTAATAAAAGATTCCTTATTAAATTTAAAATTTTAATAAAAGATTCCTTATTAAATTTAAAACTCTAAAAAAATACCAACTTTGTATATAGACTGCAAAATGATCAAAATTCAAAATTCTAAGTTCAATTTCTATTTAAGGTGATTTACTTCCATCCTAAAGTTGAAAAATAGTGGATGGAGGAAGACCTGTTAGCTTCCTGTGTGACCTTTGTAGAGGACACTCTGATTGGTCTGGTCTTGCTGCATACAAATTCCAGGTCCTTGGCCAAGTTTTCTGAAACTCAGCTTCCTCTGTAGGAAGTGGTTTTAATAATTTCTATGTGTCATGTTTGTGGTAAAAATAAAATGAATATATTTTGTGAACTGTATAGTTGTTAGCAAAAGGCATGACTTTTTCTAATTACAATTAGTGGCTCCTAGAGGAATGAAAAATAATCTCGAAGCAGCTTTTTGATTACTTTCACCAAGCTCATTGACAATACCCTTACCTTTCACAATGACGCTACCAATTATGTACAATTCCTCTTGCTGTCTTGCAGAGGGGTAAATTAGTGTTTCCCACAGGTTAGGTGAGTTGCCACACAGTGAATCTGAACCCCAGCTCATCTCCCTGCCAGAGACTATGTTCTTCAGGCTTTTTCCAACCCTTGCTTCCTTGGGGAAAAAGTATCCCCAAACAGAGCAGCTTGTTTTTTACTTTATTATTGAAAAATAACACTTTGTTCTTGTTTGTGGAGACAAAGATTTTAGGATTCCTTATTAAATTTAAAATTCTAAAAAATACCAACTTTGTATATTGTACCCACATATCTGTCTATAACAGGAAAATTACTATTCATAGTAATTGTATAAATCAATAAGAAGGTTGATATCACTTGTTTTATTGTCATATACGTCATAGTGAAAAAGACAGAAGTATGTAGGAAGGATGTGAAAGAAACAAGAAAGAAAGTGATTTTAGAAAGGATTAGGTCTGATCAGTTTTGTTGTTTTATTTTGAGGTGATTTTCTTAGGCCTTCAAAGATACAATGAAAATCATTTTGTTTGTTTTTTATTTTTATTTATTGGCTCTTTTATTTACATGACAGTAGAATCCATTTTGAAGTAATTATAAAAGCATGAAATATATCTTGTTCTAATTCAGTCCCCAGTACCTCTCCTTCTCCTCCCCTCTATATAAAGGGAAGGTAAAGTGTGAAGAGGAATTAAATCCACAGTCAATTGAGGGAATGTGCAGTGTTTTCTATCATAGATTTTACAGAAAATGTTCTTGGAAAGTATGAGGCAGACACAAGATGTCCCAAGGCCCTCAGTTTTTATGTTTTGGAAGATCAGTGAATTTGTTATATGGCATTTCACAGATACTGAGTTTCAGGATTCTGATTGGTGACTGAGATTCCTCCCAGGAGCCCTATCTTTCTTAAAGAATTCCATAGCAGATGGATAAAGAAAATATGGCATATATACCCAATGGAATATTACTCAGCCTTTAAGAAGAATAAATTATAGCATTTAGAGGTAAATGGATAAAGCTGGAGAATATCATGCTAAGAGAAATAAGCAAAACCCAACAAACCAAAGGCCAAATGTTTTCTCCGATAAGCAGATGTTGATCCATAATGGGAGGAGTAGGAAAGAATGGAGGAACTTTGAATTAGGCTGGAGGCAAGTAAGGGAGGGGAGAGGGTGTGGAAGTGGAAAGGATGGTGGAATGAGACAAATATTATTACCCTAAATACATGTATGATTATACAACTGGTGTGACTCAGCACCATGTAAACCAGAGGATTGAGAAGTTGTGCTCTATTTGTATAACATGTGTCAAGATGCAATCTATTGTCATGTGTAACTAGTTAAAACCAATTTAAAAAATAAACTAATTTTTTAAAAATTAAAAAGAATTTAAAAAGGAGTTACATAACGGATCAGAGATTTTGTTCTATTTTCCTTTCATTTTGGTGGAGAGGTAAGACTAGAAAAATTCTTGCTAAAACCATCACCTAGAAGTCTCTTTTTATAGTACAATATATTTATGAATCTTTCTATTTCAGAAGTCTGATTTTTAGAAATATTATATTAATGGTGATTTCACAATTTATCAAAATACAGATCTGTAGTAACATTTCAATGACTATTTTATAGACTCTGGATATAATTAATCCCTTCTTTTGAAATATATGTGGTTCTCTTTCATAATGAACAATTCTGTATTGAACAGCATTTTTAGCATATCTGGCAAATTTATCTGAATATACTATACTGTGAAATTTCTAAAGGACAGATAAAATCTTGTGTTTTGGAAAGGTAATTGAGGGGACAGATTAGTTGGAGGTGAAAGGAGACTGAGGACTCAGAAGCCCATAACTTAAACTCAGGCAAAGATAATAGATGTACAGATAAGGGTCAGCAGAGAAGCTATTTAGACAGTAGAATCCACAGGATGTGGAGATTGATCCATATGGGGCAAAGGAGAAATTCCAGGAGAAAAAGAAGTCAGGGGTGACCTAAGCCTTGTGGCTTAGAAAACTGGGGAGGAGATAATGAATTTCAAATTGAACATGCTGAGTGTGAGGTGCTTCCAGGCATCCCTGTGGAAATGGTCCATGGGCAGAGCAGAGGAGAACTCTGTTCCAGGACACAGACCAGGCCAAGGCCACACACAAGAGGCAAACACAGTAAAATCTAGTTTTATTTCACAATTCTTTACTATTATATGCATCTCCACCTGCTCCTATTAGCTTTTCCTTTCACACCAAATTTTAAATAAACTGTGTGTGTGGATAGAGATTACAGAAAAATGGTTCTTAGTGTGTTGGCTAAAGTCACTGTATTTGATGTAACAATTCATTTTTAAGATTAATGTTAATGCCACAACCTTAAAGAAAATACTGAATACAGAATACTGATTGAGACATGTGTGTTGGCGAATTTTTCAAATTTAAAACCAGTGTGCATATGGAACAAAATCATTATTAGAAAATAACAATCAGGGTAGCTCAGTGGAAGAGTGTTCGCCTAGCACATGTGAGGCTTGGGTTTGAGCCTCAGCACCACGTAAAAATAAATAAATAAAATAAAAGTATTGTGTCCATCTACAACTAAAAAAAAAAAAAAACAAATGAATACAAACTCAAAAAAGAAAGTAAAAATTAATCAATGCTCCCACTGATGAATAGACATTATTATAATGCCCAATATTTGTAGTGTCTTCTGTTGTTTCCTGTTTGTTTTCCATTGCTAAGTATTCAACCAAGGGTTTGTGCATGATAGGATAGAACTACTGAGCTACATCCCCAGCCCTATTATATTTTTGAATATATTCATAAGACATGTCATTTTTACTGTATCTCAGAAAGTAGATAAGATTTTGTTCAGTGTATGTCCAATCTAAGCAAGCTTAGGATCGGAAAAACTAAACCTCTTTTATCTTATTTTATAGCTGGTAAATGTCCAAATTGGAACTCTAAACTCTGGCACTCGGATTTTAAGGCCAAAGTTCTTCCCATTACCCTTCAGCCACATTGTATCAATCAGTCACTCAATCATCCAATCTTTACTGCCTCTTCCTTTCCTTTCTCTACCTCCTCCTATCTCTTCTCATCAGTATACTTTGATTTAAATTGTTAATTTAAAATTTATCTCATCTTTGTGGCAATATGGTTTCAAGTCACTTCATGAGAATTAGGAATGTGCCTTTTGTGCTCCAGTACCTGAGTAGAGGAGCATGATCCTCCCCTGTGGTGCCCACAAGGGAGACACCACACGCCATGGCTGGCTCAAGTGCTCAGCACATCACTTGTCTGCCCTTCGGCAGCTTGTCCTTCTACATCATTCTCCAATCACCTTCAACTTTAAGTCCTGCCTGATAAGTGTATGTGCAACTCAAGCTCATACTGCTATTGGAATCATTATATTATTACTTCTTGTACAAAAAGACAGATTTTCAGTGTGCTTTTTTTTTAAAAAAAATATTGATCCCTAAAAATTATCGTAAGACCATTACCATTCTCTCACCACATGGTTCAGAGCTAAAACAATTATACAGTTCTTTATTTTTTTCCCTTATGTGTGATCTCTGTGCTTCTCCATTCTCAGCGATTTATAGTCAATTGTTCCCATATAACGCAACTGAGAAGTCACATTTATTTTTTCAGGTCTTTTAGGCTGAGTATGATTTGGAGCCTCTTATTTTACTGGTGCAGTTTCCTTAATCTGGAAGGTTAAAGTGACTTTCTTCAGCTTCCCAATTTATTTTTAAAAATTCATTGTAACTGACAGGAGAAATCTAACCAAGCCAGTGCACACATAAAAGTTCTGATCAAACACAATTTTTACTTTTAGCTGAAAGCTGTTTATTACATGCTTGGTGTCATTTTTTAAAATAACAGTTTTATTGACACATAATTGAGATAAAATAAACTGCATATTTTTAAGGCGTTCAACTTGACAAGTGTTGACATATGTGCACAGCGGTGAGAACATCATAAACAGCAAGGGGATGAACACATCCATCACTCGCAAACTTTCGTCTTTCCTTGTGTTCTTCAGAATCCCCACCTTACCCTCCCCCTTTACAGGCAGCTCTCTAACCACTAGAGCCCCCACCTATTCCTGAAAGGCAGACTCCACATTGTAAAAGCATCAAATCCTCTTCTGCTTTATTAGAAATTCAATTTTATTTTAGTAAGAAACACAAGCCCTGTGACAAAATTATCCAAGGGAAAGACCCAACTTTTAAGGTAAACTGGTACAAACAAAAAAGTAAGAGAATGATGACTAAGTCAATGTAAAAGTAGGCAAAGTCCACAGGCAGAAAGTGACCAGTCAGTCAAGATGTCTGAGAAAGCAAACTGACATGTAACGGATCGTCAAAGAAATGACAATTAAAATAACATGTATTCATTTATATTTATCTTCTTGGCAAAGATTTAAACAATATTATAACACCAAGAGTTAGAATGGGTTTTGGAAAGCAGACACTAATGTATTGCTACAAAAAGTTGAACACATTTCTGTATAATGTACACATTTTTGACCTAGTGACTTGTCTAGAAATTAATACTAAAGAAATCTCCAAACAAGTGAACACTGGCAATAAGTTGTACGCAATGTTAGTTGTTAGTATGTTGGTTGAATATACTTATGGTTCATCATATTATGAAATCACTAGTGGACATAAAATTGGTGAAGTTTATCTGTATGCATTCGGTGGAAAGAAAAAGAGCAATAAAGAAAATGAAATATGTATAGAAGGATTCTTTTTGCATAGAAAAAATATTTTGAGTATGTTTTTGGATATATAGAAAGAACTCAGAAAAGGACAATATGACATTTCCCACAAGTTCCCTTTATGGATAAGAGTAAAAATGTAATTTTCACATTCTTAAATTTTTTAAATTTGTTTTAATTAGTTATATATGACAGTAGAATGCACTTCGATACATCATCTATAATGGAATATAATCTCTCATTCTTCTGGTTGTACATGATGTAGAATCACACCGGTCATATAGTTATATATGTCCATAGGGTAATAATGACTGATTCATTCTACTGTCCTTCCTCCCCCCAGTCCGCTCTCCCGCTTCACTCCCTTCTACTTAATGTAAAGTAACTCTATTCTTCCCTAGACCCTGCCCCCATTGTGAATTAAAGAAGAACAAAATCATGGCATTTGCTAGTAAATGGAGTAGGAGAATATCATGCTAAGCAAAATAAGCCAATCCCAAAAAACCGAAAGACAAATTTTCACATTTTATTGTATTATACATTTGATTCCACTAAGAAATATTTAATATATTTATAATTTCGAACATTGTTACAGAAATAAACAGTAGGCATATATCCTTACTAAAGTTATATAGTTTTCCACATATCTTTAAACACATCCACCAAGGAAAAACTCTAAAAAATACACACTACAAAATGTTAAGAGTCATTCTACAATTACAGGTAATCTTTTAAAATGTTGTTAGTGTGGATTTTTTTTAATCTCTTTAATTTGTTATAGTTGTACAATGAAATACGACTAACAAACCTCCTCTCTTTAAGTAAAAGTCAATATAATAAAAACCATCACTTAATAATAGAAAATAATCTCTAACAATGTTATTCTCAAATGCTGATCACCATAATCGAGTAAATATGGTCACTGTGAATCTTCTGTTCCCTGCCAAGATAGAGTAAAAGAAGCCTGGTTTATGTTCCCTTGTGGAAAAAAATACTGCAAAACTGGCCAAACATGTGAGACAAGTTTTTGACAGTAGGCGGCAGGTAGCTCTGCACACTGATAGAGAAGAAATGCTATGACAGCGGCCCAGCTCACCACCTGAGAAGGTTTCCTGGTCTCCGCATAGGGAGGGGTAGGCAAGCCAGAGCCCAGAGTTTCATTGAGATGATGCTGAGAATATGATAAAATTAATGTAGATAGTTTGCTGGGCCCAGAAAGTTAACTTGGGGAACATCTGCACAGGCTCCCAGTGGAGTCCTCAGCTGACCATTGATCAGCTAGGGGAGGGCAGGAGTTTTAGGAAAAGCCAGGATGACCAAGGGGAGCAGTGAACATTTGGTGTGATGTATATACATTTACCATCTTGATTTTTTGGACTTCACAAAGGTTATACACATACATCAAAAGTTACTAAATTGTGCACTTCAAATACATGTAGCTTATTACATGTCACTTTTATCTATTAGAATTTTAAAGAGATTTTGTAAAGAAACACTGGTGCAAATGGACTAATGGGGTAATGGGGTCTTGCTCAACTTAGTCCTTTTGGTACTAACACAATGGAACCACTATTTGATCCAGCCATCTCACTCCTCAGTTTATATGCAAAGGACTTAAAAACAGCATGCTACAGGGACACAACCATATCAATGTTTATAACAGCACAATTCACAGTAGCTAGATTATGGAACCAACCTAGATGCCCTTCCGTAGATGAATGGAGAGGGAAACTTTGGTAGATATACACAATGGAACATCACTCAGCATTAAAAGGGAATAAAATCATGGCATTTGCAGGTAAATGGATGAAGTTGGAGAATATAATGCTAAATGCAGCAAGACAATCCCAAAAAATCAAAGGTCGAATGTTTTCTTTGATATGAGGATGCTGAAGCATAATGGTGATGGCAGAGGAGCATGGGAGGTATGGAGGAACTTTAGATAGGGCAAAGGGGATGGAGGGGAAAGGAGGGTGCAAGGCAGTAGGAATGATGGTGGAATGAGTTAGACATCATTACCCCAAGTACATGTATAAGACAAGAATGGTGTGAAATACTTTGTATACAATCAGTGTCTTGAAAAATTGTGCTCTATATGTATAATATGAAATGATTTGTATTCTAACATCATGTATAATAAATCAGAATAAATTTTTTAAAAATGTTGCAACATAAGAAAACAAGAAAAGATGCCACCAAAACAACTATATACTACTTTGAAAAATCCTGGCAATTCTCCTTACTGGATCAAAGTTTTCCTAAAATGTGACTATTTACTCTGGACTGATTCTGTTTAAGAAATTGGAAGTCATTAATAACACATAAGGCCGTAGGCCAGGATTGGGTCTGACTTTTTCCCTACACTGATCATAGCTAGCATCTTTAAAAGATACATGAATGTTCTGAACTCCAAGAAGGGGAGGATTACATGCCAAGAGAAAGGTAAAAATATCCGGGCGAGACTTGGGACAATTTAGAATAAGTCTTGCCTTATTCAATAGTAAGGGCTATTCTTCAATAGGATATTAGTAGGAAACCAGGAAAACCAAGTACCTGTGTTCCATAGGGCAGACCTGAGGACAGTTAGGTGGTGGCTGACATTGGTACATGTTCCTTGAATCAGCAAGTTACCATTGAGACAAACTTACCTATACTGACTGTTCTCAACCAGCTAATTGGAAGGAAAATATTACCTTGGCAGCCAGCTGAGGGGAATTTTTGGTTCTGCTGTGGTCTAAGTAATGTGTTATTGATCTATGATTAAACTGATCTAAGGTCAGACTTCTAAGATTTCTCTCTGTCTCACATTTTGAGTCAATTGTTATCTTTTAGGAATAGCTAGATGAGAGGCTCCTGACTTATCTTTAATCCAACAACAGGAACCAACCTGGTGTTGCAGTACGTGGGCCACAAATACAACAAAATTAGTGCATAAAGATTTTGCTTTGCAGACTTTTCCTGAATTATGGGCCCATGGTCACGCTGCAATGCTCACTCAAGTTTATGTATCAAGAGAGAATATGAGTAACCTGCTTGTTTACACTGAGACTTAGGTTCTCATCACCAATTATTTCAGGGGTTACAGGAAAAATGTCTTACTATTGATATGAAAGCTGACTGAATTTTGGTTTCTTTGTTGATATGTGTGCATAAGAGTGTGTTTTGAGTGTGTGTGTGTTAATCAATGAAATGGTGGGAGCTTATCTATCCTTAAAAATCTAAAAGATAATTCATGTTAGTGGCTTGGGAGGCTGAGGTGGGAGGATCAGAAGTTCAAAGCCAGCCTCAGCAACGTAGTGAGGCATCTAGCAACTCAGCGAGATGCTGTCCCTAATAAAGTATTAAAAAAAAAAAAGGGCTGGGGATGTGGCTCAGTGGATAAGCACCTCTGGGTTCAATCCCCAGTACCAAAACAACACAAATACCATATTCTTCTCCCTGAATTGGGTTTTCATTCCATTATTATAAATGCCATTTGATGCTTTAAAATAAACCAAGGGGAACTTTCAAATGACAGGTATGACTTCTTCCTATGCAGGGTAAAATACTGGAAAACAAATGAACATTTAAAGCCTATTAGAGTCCAGCTAATTTCCCCCTCAAAGATTCAGTGATTCAAAGAAGGTGACAAAATTGATTGATGGACTGTTTTTTTTTGTTTTGTTTTGTTTTTGATGGACTGTATTTTTGGTACTAGGGATTGAACACAAGGGTTCTTTGCCATTGAGGTACACCACAATCTTCTTATTTTTATGTTAAGACAAGCTTTTACTAAGTTGGCTGAGGGTGTTTCTAAGACGTTGAACTCCTGCCTCAGCCTCCTGAGTTGTTGGGATTATAGGTATTTGCTATTGTGCTTGGCTAAGAAATTGATATAAAGAAAGTAAGTAGTTTAATATGTGAAATGTTGCTATCAAAAAGGAGAATGCATCAAAAGAATTTCCCAGCCAGTCATGGTGGTACACACTCATAATCCCAGCTGTTCAGGAGGCTGAGGTAGGAGTATCACAAGTTCAAGGCCAGCCTCAGCAACTTAGCAAGACTCTCTCAAAATTGAAAAAAAAATTTTAAAAAGGACTAGGGATGTAGTTCAGTGGTAGAGTCCTTGCCTAGCATGCACAAAGACCTGGGTTCAATCCCTAGCACTACCGAACACAAAGAGTTCTAAGAAATACCCTCTGAGAAATGTTGCTACACTCTAGGGAAAATATAATATATAATATACATATATAATATATATATGAAAATATATATAATATTATATAATATTATATTTCATATTATATTTTATATATATATATATATATATATATATTCTTTTAATAGCTGGAAGGTCAGAGCCCAGGTTCTTTGTTTCCTTGGTACTCAGATTCTCTGTGGTCTAGAAATTTTCCTGTCTACTACTGAAGTGGGTTTATTGTAGATAGAAAGGATGAGGCTCAGGGACCCTCACCTGTATGAGCCTCTTCTAAAGTCAATAGAAATGGTGGGATGACATGCTTAAAGGTTTTGGGAAATCTGCAAGAGTGAAATACTTTAGTTGCAGAAGTTTAAGACCTCTATCTATTTCCATTCCACTTCCCCTTTGGTCCAAGTGGTTTTAGAGTGATC
Source organism: Marmota monax (assembly GCF_021218885.2). NCBI lineage: Eukaryota > Metazoa > Chordata > Mammalia > Rodentia > Sciuridae > Marmota > Marmota monax. The sequence continues at coordinate 12,591,851 of NW_026693245.1, forward strand.
ACTCCAGGTCTTCTGGGGATCTAGCTAACTAGAAGTTGAGTTAAAGATGCATTTAGTTTGGGGTTTGCTGGAATTACATATTTGTGTTTCTCAGTCTCTTTTAGGTATCTTTAGATTATTGTTAGGAGTTCTTTCATAGGAAAACCTCCCACAAACCCTACTAATGGCCACTGTGCTAGCATTGGGATGATGCAGTCCAAAGGTTATGCTTATACTCCTATGTCCAATGTTCCAACCACACGAGTCTATGTGGCATGGAGAAGAAACACTTACAACATAAGGTAAAACACTGGTATTTGAAGTTCTTCCAAATCTTACAGTTCAAATATGAAAGACTTTTGGTAAAGAGTTTTATGCATTTGACCAATATTCTAAGAAAGTTTATGAAATAAGCAATAACAAATTGAGAAACTTGATTTAATTTTTCTAAACCACCAGTAATAAAACTTTGGATTATAATTAATCATACTACAGGGAAAACAGCATTATCTTTTTATTCTCAACATAGAAAATATAACCATGGTCAAATGAAGAAGCAATCAGAGAATAAATAGCCCAAAACTGTAGAGCTAATAAAATAATATCATAATCATTAAAGAGGTGCATTAAGAAATTGGTTTCTAAAAGTTAATTTTATAAGTTTTGTGATGCTTGTAGAATCTGTCAGTACATTATATTTGCTATTTTATTTTTTCTGAACCTAGGATGTTATGAATGTTAAGAACAAGCTCTAGCAATGAGCTTATGTCCCTAGCTGACTTGTGGTGTATGTGTATGTGCGTATTTGGCATTCTAAATAAATATTCAATTATTACCTAATATTGACTCTGTTGCTCCTAAAGTGGGTTCTCCTAGTTGTATAAAGCTTCAGGCATCATAAACCCTGGATTCACCCTCTGCCAATCATCATAGTCACCCTGAGATATGAAGAGGAAAATACTTTCGTATTATAACTAAGTAATAAAAGACATGTGAATCTATTATTAACTCCAAACTTTCCTATTCAGCATTTTTAAGGGACTGATTCTTAAAATTTCCCAAGAATATAAACTGGTCAAAATCTATTTCCAAACAATAAATCAACCAACCCTGTATCCTTTGTACTAGATTGCACTTAAATAAAAAATACTAAAATCTGCCTTACAATGCATCTGCTTGATATCATTTACAGGTATAGGAAATAATTGAAGGTAAGACTAAAAAAGTTTGGGTGTTGAGGGTTTACAGAGAAAAAGCATTGTTTTAATATTTTCAATTATGAAAAAAATAGTATTCAAAAGAAATCAAGTGTAGCAAAATATTATATAAATGTGTGTACACTAAGAAAATTATTTGTTGTTGTTATGATTTGGATGTTAAAAGTCCCCCCAAAGCTTATATGTTGAAGATTTTGTCCCCAGGGCATAGTGTCCAGAAGCCTGTGGGAAATTAGATCATGAGGACTCTGAAGTCATGAATGGATCAATCCATTTATAGATTCCTAGCTTAATGGGTTTAGGGGGAGGAGCTTTGTTATAAAAGTGAGCTCTCTCTGCTTTCCTGCTGCATGCGATGAACAGCTTTTCCCTACCATGTGCTCCCTGCCATGATATTGTGCCTGATCAGAGGTCTAAAAGCAAAGGAGTTAGAAAATCATGGACTTAAACCTCTGAAGTTATGAGCCAAAAAAATATTTCCTCCTTATAAATGAACTATTTCAGATATTTTGTCACAGCGATGGAAATCTATCACTGTTGTAAGTGCACAGTTCTCCAGAAATATTTTTAAAAATCTTTATATATAACACCAGATTTTCTGTTCCCCGTGCAAAGCAATGTGTTTTGAACACTTGTTTGATTGAATATTCAAACATATATAAGCTAGGAATGACACTGTAATAGGCTTTATATATTTCTTACAAAAATTGAATAAACTTGTAAATGATATATTTTGCAATTTGATCATTCTTATTTGATTTCATAACCCTCACTACAAAATGCACACAATCTGACATAATCACAAACTTCAAATCAAAATGGGAGCTTTCATTAAATTTAGCAAGTTACATGAATCATATATGAGAGAAGATAGCTATCATAGAGCTGGTGTTATAGATAACTTCAAATAAGAATTTATTTTAATATTGGTGAATTAAGGACAAAATCAAAATCAAACAACACTTTATGATTTATAATTATAATCAAACCTGTATCCACTAAGGATAGGATTATTATTTTTAAAACTGTGAGCTTGCATTCACTGAATATCTTAGGATTCATGCATTATTTCCTATTTTATATATCTTATTTGTAGCTATATATTTTAAATTTAAATTTGAAATTGGGGACTCACAGATTTTTTTTTAATAAGAAGAATGGTGATTTCAAATATACCTACAGCTGTTTAACTATCCTACAAAATGCACAGATTGTGAAACACTTGAAAGAATTAAAATCTGCCTTACAATGCATCTGCTTCAATATCATTTACAGGTATAGGAAATAATTGAAGGTAAGACTAAAGAAGTTTGGGTGTTGAGGGGTTACAGAGAAACAGCATTGTTTTAACATTTTCAATTATGAAAAAATTAGTATTCAAAAGAAATCAAGTGTATCAAAATATTATATAAATGTGTGTACGCTAAGAAAATTATATGTTATACATAAAGATTTAAATTCAGATTAATTTAGAAAATAACATTGCCTTAAAAGATTACTTAATGGAACTATTAAATGTAACTTTTTAGTATGATTTCATTTTTGCACATATTTATAAAAAAAAAAGATCATTATAAAATGAAGTACAACTAAACCAGCAATTCCCAACTTCAATCCCATATCTCACAATGCTAATGTAGATATTATTCAGTAGCACATGTGTACCTCTAAAATTAAATGCAAATTCTCCATGTGATTATATGTATATATATAGTTTTTATGACAGTGTTGTTAGATGGTTTAGACCCTAAAAGACTTCCAGAATTTCTAAAAGAATAAAAAACATAAACTGGACTATTTTATTTTCCAGATGGAATAGAGTACTTTCACCAAGAAAGAAAAAGAAAATGAGGTTCTAATTGTGTTGGTGATGACCCAACCCCACCCACGAATCACAAGATGGGAGGAAAAAAATATTCCAAGAAGAATTTGATAATTTCAAGAAACAAAGTGCCCAGGAGACATCTTCACTGAACAATTCCCAAAGAGCTCATGTGTGAGCAATGTGAAAATTCTAAAAATATAGCTCAGTGACATCTCAATAGTTCTTCAAAATACCAGACTAAAGAACAAAGTCTTATTCCAAGTCAGACTTTTAAATATGGGTACATATTTTCATTACATAATAATTTCTAGTAGTCTGTGAGCCTATGTACACTTTACTAACCAGAATACTATGAATATGAGCTTTTTCAGTCCTTAGAGGATAAACAGGATAATTAATTATTGATTTATTTTAAGTTTGTGAAAACTATCTTCAATGTTAATTACTAAACATGACAACTGATAAGCAATATTTGGACCAACACTGACAGCAAGCCATCTGTGAATTCTGCTCAAGATACCATATTGGAGGTGCAGCAAGAGAAGAGTGTGAAAATCCACAAAAACTCTGACACAAGAGGAATTATTGAAGCAGTTCTCAAATAGAAAAGGTTTAATGGAAGAAATTATGGCTGTGTTCAGTTGTATTATTAAAGCACAGAGAGATTATTAGAATTATTTTATATCTTTCTCATATCAAGAAAAGGAAGTGGCATGGAAACAAAAGTTAGCAAGAAGAATACTTTTCTCAAAATTAACCCTATGAAACAGAGAAAGAGCTTGTTCTATGGGTTGATGCTCTTTCCTGAAAAGACAGCTGAAGCAGCAAGAACTTTCTGAGCTGGGTTTCTACACCAAAGTATCATGTTGAATTCCTACATTCCTTTAGGAAATCCCTGTGAGTCCATAAATTCTATGATCCTGATTTATGCAACTGCATGTTACCACAGAAGACACCACCCAAAATCAGGAGAACTGCATGAGCACCTCCCTTAATAGTTCTAAGGAAGCACTGAAGGCAAGTGAGGTTAAGAAACAGATCTTTCTAGACAGTTGTGCACAAACTCCTGGATTTTCCTGCCAGTTGATTTGATGGATTTTGAGCCATAGCCTTATGACTTCCTTCTCTGAGAAAATCTGAGGAGAGATTAAAGCTCTTCAAGGCAACAGCATTAAATAAATCCAAAGCATGTTCAGACTTTGAAAATGTGCTCACAAGGAGAAGTGTGAGCAGAAGGAGGAATCTGAGGTGGTAAGAAAAAAGACATAAGCAGAGGCAGAGTGGTGAACGGCCTTCAAACAAGGATAAGAATTGAAATTGGTTAGGAAAGCAAGAGGGAGCCAAAGAAACTGAAAGGATGAGTAATGGGAATTTAGGTGAGAAAAGCTAGATAGATTACCTTGGAAGGCAGAATTTTGAAGTGATTAGACATAATGGCCCTAGAGGAGATTGTAGAATTGAGATAGGAAACCAAAAGACAAGGATGGATACAACAATTCCTGAACCAGGAATAAGACCTCATGGGCCCCAGTGGGGCAGTTATAAGTAACAAAAATGAGGCCTTTGCTGAAGCTTGGACATTATATAACATTGGGGCATTGGAAAATATTTATTGCATGAATGAAGAAAAATAGTGTCTATTCTTGTATAAAACAATCATTAAGATCAGCACTTTAGAAAATAAAAAAAAATAACTACTAGATCAAAAACTGTTGATAATTTCTACTCCAGAATTTCTTTTTTAAGACTTCTGTCTACAAATTAAACAAGAACATTAGTTCTTAAGGTCTAAAATTAAAAATGAAAATTCTTCATTATGAATTTATTCTCAATGTACAGGAATGTTTATATGAAAAGCATAGTCATGTAAACCACATATAATTTCTAAGAGGAATAAAATATCTAATACTTCTCTAGCTCATATATAACTTTTAACTTATATTTGATAACACAATTAGTCTTTACAGACATTCGTCTTCAGAATCCAGATGAATGAATTAGAATGGCTCAATTTAAAACACTTTTTTTTCATTTAGTAAATCTAACATTTAAGTTGCCAATAAAAGAATTGTTCTTTTAGCATAGAAAATCCTCAGAAGTTCTTCTAATTTCTTTCTTCTCTAAATTGGTCCAAATTATCTCTAGCAGGAATTAATTTCCATAGGAATAAGGAGGCTGGAGTTAGAAATCAGTTCTTTGAGCTACATTTGTGTGTATGAAAGGGCTGAATAGGTATTCAGTCTATAGCCAGCAATGACAGCTCTCTCAAACTGACTAAAGAACAATCTGGAAAAATTTATGGAGATCTTAAAGGACTCAGCAGCATTCAGCTAATATCCATTCTTAAGTACCATTTCAGCAACCCTAATGTGTCCTGTTTTTTTTATATATATATATATATATATATATATATATATATATATATATATATACATACATATATATGTACATGTGTATATATATTTATATAAACATAAATGCATGTGTATACATACACAATCACAGATAAAACAACTTTAAATACAAAGGAAAGTTCCTAGTCTCTATACTGTATTTAATGATATAATTCATTTCACTGTAATGAAAAAAAATACTACATAATAAACAAGATCATTCTGTTGTCAATTTGAAATATTGAGTTCATATATCTACGCACTAGCTTCTCCACAATTGATATTGTGTGGATGTTTCAAATACCATGCCACAATTAAATAAATAAAAAACAGAACAAACAAAAAAGTGCATATATAGCCAACCAAAGGCCTAGCCCAAATGAACATGCTGCAGTTTTCATAAAGTATTATTTTTATGTATTGATTAATATATTTCTGTTTTATATAAATAGTGGTTAAATGAGATCAAAACTTTTCAAATAAATATAATCTTTCATAGTTATCAGCTTCTCATATAGATAATAAAGACCTTTGACATCACCTTTAATGGGCACTCAATAAATATTTTTATTTTTGTTTTCTTTAATATGAAAAAAAAATTTACTTGGATGTTAACATCACATTGACTTGGATGGTCACAGAGAGTACCCCTGCTAAGTGTGATAATAATTTTGTATCTTGACATTAAAAAATAGTTAGATTTTATGAAAATTATCATTCCATTTTCTTTCCCACAAATAACATCCTACTTCTTCAAAACATGGAGGGAATGTAAGAAGGAAAGCATATACTCTCAAAGCCTTCCTCAATGTTCGCATGTTCTAAAATACCTCCCCGACTGTAGTGGATGTTGTGATCATCTACCTTTAATAACATAACCCATTTCCCTTGGTTTGGAAAGTGCTCTTTGTTCTTGAAGTAGGACAGAGACCCCCATCCAAAAGACCCTTCTCATAATTAAGCTTTTCCTCTTCTCAGATCATCAGGATGTCTGCAGAGGTTATCAAGGTTGGTAGCTTTCTCTTTGTAAATGTCAGGTTTGTACACAATAAGGTATGATAGAGTCTGTAAGATTGTTGTATTAAAAGATACTGTTTTTGTTTTCTTGCTTAAAAAACAAATGAAAAAAAAAATCTCCATGCCCTCCCCCTGCACTGGGGTATAAAGCTCAAAAAATTTCCAAAATCCTTTGTTCAGAAGAAGAATTGTTAGGCAAGAGCCACTGCTGAACCCGATAGTCAATAAACCTGCTTTCTGAAAATTCCTAGAGTGTCTGGCCTCTTCTGTCCTACTTCATTTGGCAGCCCAGATGGGACAGTGAAGCTTTTCTGCCTCTCTTATCTCTGGGTCTAATTTTCCCAGGATGTGGAGGACAATACTTCTCCTTAGTGCACCATAAGCTATAGGCTTGGTTGACTCACCTGCCCCAAAGAACTGTCACCCCAGAGCACAATGGAACCCATGAAGAACAAGAACTAAGACTAGGTAACTTAGAGCACCATCCAATTGAACGGATCCATTAAAGGCATCCCACCTGACTTCCCCACAGAGGCCTAAGCTGGTGGAAGAGAGGCTCTATCAACCTCTAAGGGTACCTGAGTAATCTCTGAAGAATGTGGAGCCATAAAGGACCCAGGGAGTCACCCAAATAGTCTCTGTTCAAAATCAGCGAACAGAGGAGAAACATGATTCGCTTTTGGGTTGTGGAATTTTTAGATTTAGACAATATAAAAATTTTGCTTTGACCATGTCTATGTAAAGTATGTAAATAAGACAAACAAGGGAAGAGTTTTGACCCAACCCAAGGTCCAAACAAATGCTGGACCCTCACTCAGTTCCATGGGATCTCATACAGTCAATGGACGATTTGATTTTCACCATCCAATATCTAGGTGAAAGCTCCAGGTCAGGAGTTGATACAGGGCCACCAAGGAGGACACTAAGTTCCCACAAGGGAAAAGCACTGAGATGGATGAAGCAAATCTTGTCATAAGTGTGTGACACTGATACAGCATGGAACATGGGAGGCACACACAAAACACTGAGACTTCTAAAATGTTTGTTTAAAAAAAACTTTTAAAAAGGTTTTAACAGTAACTGTGGGATTGAAGCTCACTCCATAAAAATTATATACTTTACAAATTAAAATGACCAACCTTTGAGGTGGAACAGCCACCAGAAGGATCTATGGACAAAAGTTTCATTGGTGAGGGCCTCTCAATAGTTATCAAAACCTCTGGACACCAAACCAATTCCTTTATTGGTCGCTGGCAAGAGATAGTCTAGAAACAGCCTCTTTGTTCGAGAGCCTATTTGGAAAGACAATCCAAATTCATGTTAATTTAGACTCTAATGGCCTCTAAGATCCAATGAAAGAAAACTAAACAGAACAAAACCTGACAAAGAAAAAAACAAATAAACAAACAAACAAAAAGTCATTTTTCCTGTGAGTGCCAAAAGAGCACTCGCCATCTTATGTGCCACTCAACCTGACTTTGCCAAGACCACTAAAACAACAGGCTGACCCCTCAGACCCCTCATTCCCAGAGACAACAGACAGCGGCCCCTTAACACTGGCCACTCCTTCTTCCTTGATGCTCTCAGTGCCAGAGCCTTCCCCAGGGCCAAAAACTCCTCTCTCTCTGGAAAACTTGTCCCAAAAGCCACCTCTGAGCCCTGCAGTCAATAAACCTGTTTGCTAAAAATTCCTCGGGTATCCAACCTCTTCTGTTCAAATTCATTCTCATTTGCTTCAGCTTAAGAAGTCTGCCTTGTACAAGCATCTAATATTGGGTCCATAGGAGGTATCAAAGTCTAGACCCCTCACCCACATGTAGGACAACTCTGAGGAGCAACCCCACTCCCAAACTCCCTGAGGGCTCTACAAGACCTTCCCACACTACATTGCAGACCAACTCCCCTCAAGCTCCTGCTTCTGCTTTCTTTCCTCTTCCTCCCCTCCATAGATGGTGGTCCCATGAAAAATCTCTAAATAAGACTCTTTCTACCTGGTTGGTCACTCAGTCTGTTTTTCTGGAAACATAATCCATGAACTAATTGGATAAAAACATTAAGGATGCCTCTGGCCACTCACGCTTTACAAGAGTAGGCTATTTAAAGTAAGCCACTGAAAAAAATGAACCTTAGAACAAATTTCAGTTTTCCATATTTTCCCTAGTGAACATCAATGTGCACTGATGTGTCACATAAGCATTCACACACACTAGCTCCAGTTCTTTGCATGCACAATGTTTATGCTGTGTGCTCAGGATATATCCTGGTAAACATGGAGAAAGATCCAAGAGAACTTCCCCTACAAAGTACACAGAACTCTCATGACTGTTTAAAATAGATATCACTGTTAATATAATTAAGAAGAATGCATTTAACTGTACCCCTTTTTTCTGTTTCCTTATGATTGTATATTGTTCGATAGTAGAAATCTCAACTGTATTGTTTTATCTATTATTTTTCCCTGAAGAACATTTATAAACTTTAACTCTTGATTGTCCAAATCTCAACTTTTGTATGAATTGGAGCTCAGAGAACATTCATTTTTATAGACATTTAAATTTGATTGCATGTGCTTTTTATTAAATCATGTCAAAAATTTAAATGCAGTTAATATAGGCTGAAAAATAAGAGATGCTGAATTCTTTTATCTGGTGAGTCAGTGATTCTTTTCCAATAAATAAGCCTGTTAGGTAGCATTGTATAGTACATAAATACTGCTTATCTGAATGTTATTTAAAACAAATTCACTGATATTTAATAATAGTAATTAGTGTTGAAATGTCACATTACAGAAACATTTCAATTAAAATATGACACTTTATAGAAAGATTAATTTCTTAAACTGAAAGATATTATCCAACATTTCAAAACTAAAACTTGTAAAATACATCTATTGATTAGGTTCACACAGCTGCATATTGAACAGATTACTCTTCAATTATATGTTAAGGGAAAAAAAGTTTTAAAGGTAGTGATTATAGATAAGATGTAACAGAAATAAACATCACATTCCTAAGGGATCATCTGAAACCACAGTGAATGTGACACTTGCATGTGGAGGTGGAGTAGGTGGAAATCATAAGAGGATGAGCAGAGCATACTACTCCTCAGTAGAGCTGGAGGTGCTGCAGTTACAAGCCACAGAAATGGGGAAAGGGAGGGAATATATACAAACAACAACAACAACAAAACCTTTGTATCTTTGTATCAGCTATTAAGCCACAGAGGATTTTCTCAGGTTCTGCACTTCTTGAATCTTGTCGTAGGAAATACTTCAAAATCATGAAAATAAAGAAAACAGTTTCTTCCAATGAATAAAAAACTCTAAATCCAAATAAACTGATCACATTGTCTATTTACAGAGGTAAAATAGGTAGAGACGAGTGGAGAAGGGGAAGGACAGAAGGAAGAAAGAAGGAGGAAGGAGAGGAGAAGAGTGGAGAAGGGAGAGGGCAGGGCAGGAAGGAGGGAATAAAAGAGAATGACTCTTCACCAGCTTTGCTGGTTCCAGACTAAACTGCCATAGATTAGAGAGTTGTGGGCTGCTCATGTATTGCCTGGCGCTGGAGCCCTCAGGAAAGCATCCACTCACAGGCGGACTTGGTGGTTTGAGGTGCTTTTTTGTAGGAGTGTCTCCTCTCCTGTCTGTGGGTATTGATTTGTATCAGGAAGGTCATGACTGGCTCCTTCCAGAATGCTTGGTTCAATAAATGGGAAGGGTTCACTACTTAGTGAAATTGCCCTGTAACTTGTTTTATTAGCTTTATGGAGATATGATTAAAATACCACACAATCCACCCATTTAAAGGATATAATTCAGTGGCAACTAGTAGTGCATCCATTACTACTTTCTAGAACATTTTCATTATCCTATAAAGAAATTTTATACCATTTAACTTTCAATTTTCAATCTTCAATCCCCTATTTCCCCCATCTCTACTGAAGTACTAAACTACTTTTTTCTCTATAGACCAATCTATTCTGGACACTTCATATAAATTGAATCACACAATATGTCATTCTGGCTTCTTTTATTTACTATAATGTTTTCAAGGTTCATATATGTAACAGAATGTATTAGTACCGGATTCTCTTTTTGTTGAATATATTCCTTGTGTGAAAATATCACATTTGTTTATTCATCAGTTGATGGAAATTTTTATTGTTTCTACTTTGGGGCTACTGTAAATAATCTCTGCTATGAACATCTGCGTACAGGATTTTGTGAGGATATATGTTCTTGATTCTTCCTCACATAATACCTAAGAGTGAAGATGTGGTAACTGTTTAAGGAACTGCAGTATCTTGTATCTTGTCTATTCATTTCTCTTTGTCTTAAAATAATTATCTCAAAAAATCATTGCCAAATTCTTCTAATGTGGTTCAGTTTTCTGCCATATGTTTAAGCCAAAGCTTGGCTTTGGTTATTTAATGGATTAACACTACAATTACCTGATAATCAAAAAGCATTTACTAAGTTAGATATGGAAGATCAGGTCTATAATCCTAGCTACTTAGGAGGCTGAAGGAGGAACATCACAAGTTTGAGGCTAGCCTGGGAAACTTAGTTGATAACTCTATCTCAGTATAAAATAAGGACTCAGACGTAGTTGAGTGGCATAGTGCTTTTCTAGCATGCATGAGGCCCTGGATTTAATCCACAGCATACCAAACAATAAATAAACACACAAATAAATAGCATTTACTAAGCAGCATGTGCTTTTTTTTCCTTTTTGATAAAATATACTATACATTGCCAATGAAAATTAACTTTAGAAATCCCTTGAAGATAGAAGCACAAAGTAATAGTATCATTAAAATACCCTGTATAGCCAGGCACTGTGGTGCATACCTGTAATCCCAGCAGCTCAGAAGGCTGAGGCAGGAAGATCAGGAGTTCAAAGCCAGCCTCAGCAATGGCAAGGTGGTAAGCAACTCAGTGAGACCCTGTCTCTAAATAAAATACAAAATAGGGTTGGGGATGTTGCTCAGTGGTTGAGTGCCCCTGAGTTCAATCCTCAGTACCCTCCACCCAAAAAAAAAAAAAAAACCCAAACCCTGTATGTTATTTTGTTGTTCTGGAACTTTGATATTAAACATGATATTGAAAAAAAACATGCCACTCTTAATAAAAATATGCAATATTTTACATCCATGCAAACACTTTATACTTTGTCAGTAATTCCAATCTGAGCAATACTTATTTAAACATTCAAGCATTTAAGTTAAAAATTCTCTTCTTCCAGGGATGAGAAAACTAAGATGTAAACAGGCTAAGTTGCTTCCAAATATTTACTTATAATCACAGATCTGGGTGGGACTTCCCAAGATGCAAAAGTTCAAGTTTATAGCCTTTTCATCTATTACTATTCTAGTGAACAGAGAACTTATAGCCATGCCTGTTTTTCCAATTTCTACTCTCACTTTTCCATTCTACTTCTCCCACCCAAACGCAAGCCTCCTTCCACTCATGCACACGCATACATAGCATACAAACTACAGACAAGGGTATACACACTCACATACACACCTCACATATAGAACACATTCACACGTACACACTCCACCCCCAAACATCTCACACCCACATTCAACTTGTAGGCACATAGTATATACTCACACATAACACACACATATATATATAATATATATATATATATATATATATATATATATATATATATATTTCTCACATATTCTACAGACACAGGATGAAGTCACATTTATATACCTCACTCACCACCCTATCTCACACAGGTACCTCATGAATACAACAAAGGACATATTCACACAAATAATAACACACATATACCTACCCACATCTGCATAAAATCTCACATACATAACATTCATATATACATACACTGCACATAAACCTCATGCATGCATGCCATCAACTCACATACACATGCACATGCACACAAATATTCACACATAAGGAAAGAAAAGCTGTGAATATGCACCAACAGATTAGGTGTTGGGCTAGATGCTCTAGGGAAATTCCTTCAGTAAAGTGCTAATGGTCCTGCTACATTCGCTCTTAAACTTTCTTTCTCCAGTGCTGGCTGGGTAGGTGAATCCACAGTGTTCAATCTCTCTTGCTAGAAAGTATCTCTCAAGTCTGTGTGTCATGTGACTGACCTGTAAGTTATAGCCAAAGACAGAGATCTGGGCTTTGGGGAAAGTGGGCTTCCCGGTGGCATACCTAAACCCGAAGTAGGGCATAGCAGGGGAGGAGCTGCGTGTTCTGGAGCCTTATTACCATTTCTAATTGTGAGAGCTTTAGGAGTTCTCTTAAACTCATAAACCTTTGTGTCTATGAGAATAGTAGAACCTACGTCTGACAGCTGTTGCAAGGTCTGAGAGAAAATATACTACATAAAATATGAGGCACATGGTAAAAATTTAAAAATGGTAGCTATTACTACTACCACAATCATGTTTATCCCCACAAATATTTACTCAGAAATGTAGTTGCAACACAAGCTTTGATTTTAGAGAACAAATTAGAAAAAAAGAATTAAAAACAGACTACTTGGTAATGATCTCTATAAAGAATATGATAACCATTGTTATTTTATGAATAACTGTTATGAATAATAATAACTCTTTGCTATTATAATAAATAAAATTGAAGAGTGTTTTAGAAAGCATAGTTTAATTCTCAGAACTATTAGCCCCATTTTAATTCCAAGGAATCAAACAATTCATACAAGACTTGTCACTTCTTTCCCCCATCTCACCAATGAGGACTTTTTCACTACCAATAAACTAAGGATGTGATTTTATCTTACTCTCTGAATCTTTAAAGCACAAATGAATTTATACCACTGAATATGTGAGTGTACTAGATAAAATTTTAATGAAGTAAAAATTTTATTATTTACTTCCTAAAAAAGACAGCATCTCTGTACTTGTCTCTATGAGTTTATATTAATTATATAAATCCACACTATATATACATTTACATACACACAAGTATACACTCCATATATTTTAACTTGATAAGGAAGTGTTGCTCACTCACTCATATTTAAATTCATACAGAGTATTACTCAATAAAATGGGCTCACACATTCATTTTATTAGCTAACTCACAATCAGATTTTAAAAATAAATACAGAGATAAATTAATCTTCTTCAATCCAAACAGTGCTAATGTATTTTGCATGTTACAATAAGATTTTATTCTGAGTCACATTTTATTGTATAATTACAGTTTAATATATAGAAATCTGAATTTAACCAATGCTTTAAGGTAACTCCTCTTTGCAAATTAATTCAAACTTATTATCACAGTTATAAAACTATTTGAAGCTATTAAATAAATTTCACATTGATTTTAAATCCCTTGAGTAATGTTATAAGAAGGTTTAGAGGAAAACTGAAATTATTCCTTGCTAGATTACCATGAGGGTAAAGCTTAATAAATGCTTGTTGAAATGGAATCCATGCCAGTAGAAGAATGAACAATTTTTACTTCATCAGTTTATCTAATGATGATATAAAAATCAGAGTGATATTGCTTTTTACAGCTTATAACTTCAACATTATTTTAAAAATCAGAAATTTATGAGTATTTTATTTACTCAAGTCTTACACCTAAAAACTATTGGTACTGAGCCGATGAATTCAAATCCCAGGCCTTGAATCTGTATTCTGTTCTATCAACCTAAGGACCTAAAATGGGGAGCTAGATTTTATAATAGGCAACTTGGTATTTGGTGATGCTCAAATGATTCCAGTGGTCAGTAATCATAAATTACTAGTGTCAAAGACATTGTTATGTAAGGTTTAAAATTCTGGTTGTTATTTTAACATATAGGCATAACACTTATAAGTATCTGTGTGTGTGTGTGTGTGTGTGTGTGTGTGTATTCATATACACACATATTCACCCCAACCTTTTTAAGGTGTGAAACTTCAGTAAGTAACACATACACACACACACACACACACACACACGTATATGTATATGTATGGACATATCTATATGGACATATACTAAAGTCTATTACTATTTACTAAGGATGTGCATATATGTGTATCTATGTGTGCATGTTTATGAGTTTGTGTGTGTGTATTTGGTTTGTTTTTGGTTTTGAGATGGAGTCTTGCTATGTTGCCCAAGCTGCCTCTGAACTTTTGGGCTCAAGTAATACTCGTGCCTCAGTCTCCTGAGTAACTGGGACCACAGGCATGCATCACTATACCTGGCTTGTATATTTTAAGAAAAATTTCATGTAACTTCGATTTTTTTTTAATAACAAGTTCTCACTATAACAATTCAAAGCTAAACAGTCTAGGGAGTTTTCACCCTCATGGCTGATATTTATGCTGGGAAGGGATGTGTTTAATCAGTAAATAAAAGCAACTTTAACAGATTTCTAACAAAATCTCAATGGGAGAAATTGCCTAGAGTGAACCACTTAGTAGGAAAGCAAATTTACTGGTTCCCTCATTGGCAGACACAGGGTTAATAGTGTCTTAATCCTTCATTCCAAGAATTAGAAGAGGAGGACATTGAACAGAAGGGAAATGAAGCACTAAAAATATTATTGTGTCACACAAGGAGAGGAAGGAAACAGGCAGAAAATACTTCTAAAGCTAAGCACTTAGGGACAGAGCACTAGTAACAGAAGTGACTAATTGCAGTTTTGTTTCTTTTACAAACCAGCTGAGTGAGGAAAACTATGTCAAAAACCAAACCACAAGTGAGAAGTGCTTTTCTTTTCAAATGTGGCTTCCAGGCCTCTCCAGTAAGAATGCTATGAGAGAAGAGATTAAGAGTCTTAACAGGTAAGGAGCCTTTAAGACAGTCTATTCAAAAAGATTGTTTTTACTTAGTAGTTTGTTCCAGCTAAGTCCTTTCTCTGACAGTGTTCAGCTACACAAGCCATCTATACGAACTGCCTAAAGAGTTTTAATCATACATAAATAAGTCATTTATTATAATAGCCTCTTTTACACATCCAAGAGCCAGCCTTCTGCTACTGCATACACAAGATGGTCAAAGCTGCGCTGTATGTAGTTGGCTTTGACTGATTCAAAATAGTATCAGTTAAAAGACTCCTAGACTCTGATGAGTCTATCAAAACAAACTTGAAACTTTATAAGGAAACACAGAATTAATAACTTTGCATTTTAACCCATTGTTAATATATGCTTCTTATGATCGTATTTTACTCTAATATTTTATTCTAATATTTTGAAAGTTTAGTAAGAACTCATTTGTATTAGTTTAGGCCTTAGACAAAAATCGTTATTTTTCATTTCTTTGTGTGTGTGTGTGTGTGTGGTACCAGGGATTGAACTCAGGGTCGTTTAACCACTGAACCACATCCCCAGCCCTTTTTAATATTTTATTTAGAGGCAGGGTCTCACTGAGTTGCTTAGGTTCTTGCTAAGTTGCTGAGACTGACTGAACTCATGATCCTCCTGCCTCAGCCCCCCAAGCTGCTGGGATTATGGGCATGAGCCATTACACCCAGCACAAACTTGGTTTTCATGGAAACTGAATTTAAAGCCATTTACTTTTACTTATCTTCTCTTTCAAAAACAAATGGCCATGAAAACTATGTATTTTTTTCTTCCATTTTCTCTTCAATTTCTCCTTATCAAAAGCAATGTCTATTCTAAAATTGAGGAGCCATCTGAGAGCAGTTACTATAGAGCAACTAAAGACGATTATATTTTAGCCTTTGTAAGAATGAGTAAAATCCTAGAATTCAAAACTCAAGTATTGAGAATAATACACTGGAAAAATAATGCCAAATTGAACTAGAGGGCTACTTTACAATTTTGATCTGTGGATTTTATTTAATCAAGAACAGACAACCAGCAAGGATAGCAAAATAATTATTGAAATATGTCTCATAGATAGATAAATGGGATAAAAGCTTCTGTAAAAATTCTCAAAGCAAGTTATATAAATTCCAAATTCTGCCTAACTTAGCAGTGAAATGGCTATTTTAAAATATGCCATTCATCATTTCTTCTGACTATAATCCACCACCAAAATCACAATGCCTAGAGTAACCCCTACTGGCCAGTCTACTTTATGGCGAATGCTACAAGGACAAAGAAATGTTATGGCTGCAACCCCAGAAACACTTCCCAGCACTGCATTAACAGAAGCATCATTAAACATCTTTTAATCATTAACATCATTTAACATCATTAAGCCATCTAGCTCCTACAGTGACCCTCCTTAAGTCTGGCATGTTTTAATTTTATGATGTGAAGTTTTCATGAACATTAAAAAATTTTAATTCCTAACAATGTAAATAATATTTTAAAATCAACAGATAAAATTACATTTGCTCAAATGAAATAGTGCTTTTCCCTTTACTCTTTTCTGAAGAGAGCAAATTATCAAATGATATTTTTTGTTCTTTTTCAAATTTTTTATTATTTTATTTTATTTTTAACTATGTGACAGCAATGGAAGCATTACAATTACCATTACACAAATAGGGCACAATTTTTCCTATCTCTGTATATAAAGTATGCTCAAGCCAATTTATGCCTTTATACATGTACTTTGTTGTTTGTTTTTGCATTACAATTCTTAATACACATATGTACACAATTTTTGTATCTCTGTTTGTATATAAAGTATGTTGACACCCAATTCAAGTCTTCATTCATGTACTTTGTATATCGAGTGATTTTTGAAAGCAACTTTACAGGTTGCATATACTTATCCAAAATACTTAGGATCAAAAATGTATCAGATTTCAGATTTCTGCCAATTGTGGAATATTTGCATACATGTAATGAGGTATCCAGGGGATAGAAGCCAGGTCTAAACAAAAAATTTATTCATGTTTCATATATACCTTATACACATAAATTAGTCTGAAGGTAATTTTATACAGTATTTTTAGTATTCCTGAATTTTGACTGCAATATATCCTATGAGATCAGGTGTGAAATTTTCTCTTCATGGTATCATCTTAGCACTCAAAGTGTTTTAGATTTTGAAGCACTTTATATTTCAGGTTATTTAAATAAAAATGTTCAACCTTTAGGGGCTGGGGTTGTGGCTCAGTGGTAGAGTGCTTGCCTAGCATGTGTGAGGTACTGGGTTTGATCCCCAACACCACATATATATAAATGAATAAAATAAAGGTTCATCAACAGCTAAAAAAAAAAGAATATTTTAAAAAAATGTTCATCCTTTAACTCTGCCAAGTTAAGGACCTAGACAGGACACAGTATGAATCCAACAGGGGTGGTATCCTTAGGATGCTAATTTACATGACAAGTAAAATAAACAGCATGTTCCCCCAAACCCCCAAATCTCTTTGATATGGAGATACTAACATACAGTGGGGAGAGGAGAATAGAAATTCAGTGGATTAGACTAAAGGGAATAAAGGGAAGGGAGGGGATAGAAATAGAAAAGACAGTGGAATGAATCTGACATAATTTTCCTATGTACATACATGAATACACCACAGTGACTTTCACCTTTGTGTATATCCACAAGGTTGGTATCCTAATTAGAATAAGATATAGTCCATAGTTGTTGTATGTATTATCAAAATAGCCTCTACTGTCATGCATTACTAAAAAAAAATATAAAAATTATAAATAATTAAATATACTGAAAAAAGAAAAATCCAACATGTTAGCAATTCAACCCACATGCCTTCCATTTTTTCTGCTGATAAAGTGTCCCATAGGACTCTAGACTTTCACACAAACACACGCAGGCTCCCCTTCTTACTGAATGTTCAGGTAACGAGAAATCACCTAATATTCTCTGAGCTAAAAGTAGGTAAATAAACTTGTGCATAAGGAATTTACCATGTGATCCAATTAATTTCCATATATAGATATCTAATCAACACCTACAGAGTTTAGAACATTTCACACAGAGGGCAATGTTCTCACTGCTTTTTGGCCCACTGCATCCCTCTTGCCTTCTTTATTGGTTTATGAAAGTCAGGTTAAGATCATTGGGAGTGGTCCATGTCATTTGAGAAAGAAGATACAAGTGAGCACTATAGCTCAGGAAAAAGCTAGGACCAAGGATAGATGCAGAAGATGTTTTGCCTTTTTTTTTTTTTTTTTTGCCTGCTTGGGGCTGCTAAATGCATGAATGTTATATACTGCCATAGATTGCATTATTTGTAGTAATTCACTCTTTACCTCCATGAGCATCATATGACTTTTTAAGCATTCTGATATGGGAATATATTGCTCAGCCCCATTATCTGGTTGTTCACGAACACGTTTGGATCAATGGAAGGTGAATGGAAGTGACAATATGCCATTCCAAGGCAAAGACTTTAAGAAGCATCCTGGGCTTCCATTGACCACTTGCTCTTTTTCCTCTGCCTCAAGTGCAGTCAGTCCCAACTGGTTATCCCTTACAGAAGTCTCAGCCATTTACTTCCACTTTCTTCTAGTGTATCTAAAGGTCCAACCTACTAGTTGACAGGGAAGCGAGAAAGTAATTTAGCTAGAAAGGAACTCTTTTACATGAACTTAAGGAAACTGCTGAAGAATTTGGACTGCTCTTTGAAAACCTTACTTATCAATGACCAAGGCACAGGAGAAAGAACAAGGTATACTGCAACATCTGGGCCTCATTTTTGCCAACAGAACAGACGGAGTGATTATCATTAGCTTTATTTGTACAGATTCTGAATATGTTTTTGTCAAAACTATCTGAATGCCTTTAGTTTCAGTTTCCCACTCATAATTGCATTACTCATAAAGTTTACTTTTAATAAAGACTTAAAATATGAAAATTAAATACCTCTGGTACACTGAGGTTGTCATCCTTAAGTTAATTACATATTTTCAAAAGAAGAAAAAAGCTTTCTTTAAAGGAAACCAATTTTATCTTCTCTTCTTACTTGCTTGTAATAAACCAAACAAGTCATTCAATGAAAACAACTTAAATCATTAGATACTTGTTATTTTACATTTTAGTTTTGTAATATTTGATACATGAAAATGATGGAATAAAAATTGAGATCAGGGTGAGAAAGAATCCTAGATTGCAAAAAGACAACTTTAATTTCTGCTGTTAATTTTCTTCCTTTAAAAACATTTTGTGATTGCAGATATTACTAATTCTACTCAAACCTTTTTATGAAGAAAGATATGTAGGTACAGACCTCTAAGATTTTTTTTTATAAATAATTAAATTTTAACTTGGAAAGTATTAGTCCTAATTTAGAATGCCTTAACTTTAAAGAAAGTATTATTATGAGCCAATGTTTCATAAACTTTATGATTTGTCTCCCTGATACTTCTAGAGTAAAATTATTTCTTTATTGCTTATATAGAAAAAAGATTTAGAAATTACCCAACTTTGCTTATTTTCACTGATAATTTTAAAATAGAAAATCAATTTTAAGACTTTCCCATCTGAAAGAAATATTGACTAATCATTTAATTTATTGCCTGATGCTTGCTTGGTTATATTTTAATATTTCTCCCTATTTACATTTTTTTTCTGAAGAAATGGACTCTTTTACCATATGTTCATACTCCCAGAGAACCTCACATAATTTCCCAAATAATGGCATCAATGTCGTAGGAGGATCTATTTACAACTCACTGCATTTTCTGTGTCATTATTGGCAACAAATTCCTAAGCAACTGCTGTGGTGAGAGGATCAAAATATACAGCAGAAATTTGAACCATATCAAGCCTGAAGCACCCAGTGAAGGTTAAAAGGACACCACAGCCTTCAGCTCTCTTCTTTTTCATACCCTCATCTCACATTCAGGAAATGTCTCCATTTCCCCCTCCTTTACATTCTAAGTAAAATGGAGATTTTATTTCAAATTTGAAGCCACAATAACAAGTTTGTCTATTTTAAAAAGAATTTCCTTATTTCTGATATACTTTAGGAACAAACAGTCATAATGCTGACAGGAAATTTTTAGTCAATAAAATTCCTGACACTAATATTTTACTATTATTTGACCAAGTTCCTAAAGACTGATGTATACAAAAATATAGAATCTCACATTTGCATTCTTTTCCCTTCATTTTCACCCTCCCCCCAACCAATATTCTTCACTTACTGATGTTTTGCAGTAAGAGTGATGTAGATACATATTTCAAGTCATCTAGTCTAGCTGTTATGTTGGTCTAGTTGAAATTATAATATAGCATGATCTGGGATTGACCAAGGTGCTTGCTCTGCATGAATATATTTATTTATTTATTTCAAACTTTTTTTTTAAAATTAGAGTTTTATGGTTATACATACTACTTGGGTTCATCCTGACAAACTTATATGCATGGAAATCAATTTCAGATCAAAATATTTCCTTTTCCCTCCCCCTCTCCCCCCCTTGAATATATTTGACAAGTAAAAATCCTATTTAATAAGAGTGTCCATATATATTATTTCATTTTAAGTTTGATACATAGTCAACAGTTGATTCATGAATGGCTTTGTCTTTTGTGCTAAATATATAGAGTCCATGTAATAGTTAGTGAGAGCTATAGGAAGATTTCCAGGAAACAGTCATTTTCAGAAAAATTCTCTGTTGGACAGAGATTAATAGTATCCAAAGTGGGGTATGCACCCTCAATGGTTAACAAAGCTATCCATAAGAGATGAGGAGAGAATATAAAAATGTGTATTTATAACCCCATATGATTTCTATTTAATTTTTATATTTGTTTGTTTTTTACAAAGATTTGCCACTAGTGAATATATAGAGCACAATTTGTAACTACCTAAACAAACATATAAACATCATATTCACTATTCCCTGCCCCCACCTTTGCTGATGCTATGCGAGATCAAAATGCTTAGAAACTATTAGCAAGTGAATCAGAAGCACAAAATCAGTGAAAGGTCTATAAAAATAGTCCAGATATGAAAAAAATTAGAGCCTGAAGCAAGACATTAGAAACAGAGAAAAGGGGAGAGACCTTGCATATTCTTGAGAAATCATACAGATTAACTGTGAAGAAAGAGAAGGTCCAGAGAGAATACTTGGATGCAGGCTAGACTGATGGATTTCCCCATGAGGAGAGATCTATCCAATATGTGCCATGGACTTGTGAATAAGAAGCTTTTTTTTTTTTTTTTGATAAAAATTTTGAGAGAAACGGTAGCAGAGAGGAGAAGGATGGAAGGAGAAAGGTGAATAGGTCATTCTCCAGACCTCATTCCTGTCATTTACTCAACCAAAATGCTTCTGTTCTATCCATTTTTATATCCTGGAGTTTCACACAAAGCTTTGTTTGTAAACAGGGGTTTTCTGATTTGCTTTTCGGTGCTGGAGACTGAACTCAGGGCTTGGCACATGCTAAGTGCATGCTTTATGCTTTATGCTTTATCACTGAGCTACAACCCCATCTTGGATTTTTAAAAAATTAAATAAATATTAAAGTTAAGCTAGGCATGTTGGTGCCTACCTGTAGTCTCAGCTGCTTGGAGGGGAAGGCAGGAGGATCCCTCGAGCCCACAAGCTAAAGACCAGCCTAGGCAGAGTGAGACCATATCTCAAAAAAAAAAAGTTGGAAAATGACTGGCTTAGAATTCAGTAACTAATTCTCAAAGAATACTTATGGTTGGGTGAAAACTTGCAAAAGATAAATATCTATAAATACAGCCAAAAAAGCTAAATTTTTATACTTAAGAAAAACCCAACTTCTTCTTTTTTTTTTTGGTACCAGGGATTGAACTCAGGGGCACTTGACCACTGAGCCACATCCACAGCCCTATTTTGTGTTTTATTCAGAGACAGGGTCTCACTGAGTTTCTTCTGCCTAGCTTTTTGCTGAGGCTAGCTTTGAACTCATAATCCTCCTGCCACAGCGTCCCAAGCCACTGGGATTACAGGTATGCACCATTGCTCCTAGCTCCGACTTCTTAAATAGGGGAAAATCAAAAACAAAAAACATTTTGTTTGCCAGACTGTGATGAATTATTCCTCTCATTATCACTATCTTTAGGTATCGTGGTCTTCTATGGACAGGACTTTTTTTTGAATTTTATTTCCTCTCCAAAATAAATATTACTAACGCCCAAAGAAAAACAGTTTTTCCAGCATGGAAAAGCAATATCAAGTCAGAAAACCCCTGTTTACAAACAAAGCTGTGTGTGAAAAAAATGTTTGTTGAATCACACATATCACCACCAAGATGAGGTAACTATTGTTTTCATTTTCATGACCCCTTGTCTATATATGGTGACATGTTCCCCAAATTGAACCCACTTTAAAAAAAAAAAATTGCAATGTCACCAGAGGAATATCAGCTGATCATCTCCCTGGAGCCTTCCCAGGGTGGCAATAGTAAATCTGCCATCTTATGAACATGAATACATAAGTTGAGCTGCCTTAGGGCAATTCCAGCAAACAAAGTTTAAAAACAACCATGACCTTGTGACCAACACTAATGAACAGATCTTTTTGCCTTATGTTTGTGTAGTTGCTGGAGTGAAGTTACAGTACTCCAAAGACCTTATAGTCGCTGACATTCCAAGCAACTTCAAGCTGATGGGGTCATTATCTTTCCTATGAATAGACTTTGTCTGCTTCAGGCCACTGAAACTCTTATTCTTCCCAGTATAAAATTTCTATCCCAGAAGCAATCTAACACAACTGAGGAAAAAGACCATGAATACATTATAGTCAGAAGAATTTATCTTCAGACCCTCTAGCAAAATCTGATGATTCCTTAGTTTATAAATTATCTCTGCATAGAAGCACACTATTCTTGTGGCAAACATTATGCAAATAAGTTGAAGTTACCCACTGGGGTCTGAACGTTTGTGTCCCCTCAAAACTTGTATTAAAATTTCTTGTGTGATGGCATTAGGAGGTAGGGCGTTTGGAAGGTGGTTAGATCATGAGAGTAGAGCCCCCATTAAATGAATGAAGGCCCTTAAAAGAGACACCCAGAGAACCCCCTGCCCTTTCCTTTATATAGGGACACAGCAAGAATATACCATTAATGAACCAGAAAGCATACCCTCATCAGTTACCACATCTTAAGCATCCTAATCTTGAACCATTCAGCCTCCAGAACTATAAGAAATACACTTCTACTGTTTGCAAGCTGCTTGGTTCATGATATTTGCTATGGCATTCCTGTTTCTTAGTTCTAAGAAATGACTTAAGTTACCATAAATGCAAAAAATGCTAATTCTTCTACCATTCCTGGAATCTGAAGAGAATTTAGTGGACCTTTCCCTGAAAATAATAATAACAATCCAAAGGCTATTTTAGAAAAAAAAAAAGGTAGATGGATAGATAGATGGAATTTGGTGTAGTCAATTACAATATACTAAACATAAGCTCAAATCTTGGGAATTTTTCAACAAGCAATAAAGTATCTCTAGCTAAGCTAAGTAGGATTTTTTTCTTTTATTCTGAGGCGAAACCAAACAGTTCTGTCACTGCATTTGGTTGCAGTTTTTGTGCATCTTATTCATAGGAATGCATAGCATGACTTACTGATACTGAAAAAAGACTGCTGAATAGCAGATTTTAAAAAGAGAAAGCAACAAATTTGTAAAAGGTCCTAGCGATGATAGATTTCACAATCCCTTAAGAATCTGTCCCTACAACCCTCCTGATTTTTGGATTCCAAGAAGAATGAGTTCTGTGGCTTATAGTTAGCCTGACTGTGTCAGGGGCATGACCAATGCGGCTGGCCGGTCTGATGTCAGAGTCAGATCTGTCTTCTTATTAATTCTAGCTCTTTTCCCACATGATGGACTATAGCACCCTTTTTCTGAGTGCAGGTGCTGGGTTTCCATGCATGTTGCAAACATGTTGCAGCATATATAAGGGTGGGGCCTAAGGGCTATGGAGATGAATAATGTATCTGTCTGGGTCAGGCAAGAGGAAGAAAATGCCAAATGAGCAAAAACAACAGAGTAATTCCATGAAATAGAAAATGTAAGTGAATATTACATCACAATACCACTTTGTGTCCAATTCAAAAATTAAATTTGCCAATTGAAGCATGTTTAGCAGGACATACATACTGTCAGGGTTAATTTTATTATGCTTCTAAAGGCATTATTTTTTGATTCAGCTCTCCTCTGGGGCCTTTCCTATCTAGAGGCTTTAGCAATTTCATAATGATGAGAATAAATTTAAAATGAAAACTTTATATCTTGTATCAGTTGGCATGCTTCTGGCTTCAAGCAATAAAAACCTATGACTCTGCTGGCTCTAAAAATGAGGAAAAATAAAATCTCAGCCAACAAAAGTCCAGAGGCTGGTGACTGCAGGTTTGATTGAAGTGGCGTGTTGCATCAAGGATACATGTCCTTTCTGTCTTTTTTGCTCCACAACCTTAGTGTGCCAGGATTCCTCTGGCAAGCTCTCTCAGAGCCACAAGACAGCTGTCCCAGGAATAAGACCAGTTAGCTAGCACAGAAGAATCAATGCTTCTCTCCTGAGCATCTCCATTTAAGAAGTCCTTTTTTAAAAAATTTTTTAAAGTTGTAGATGGGCACAAAATCTTTATTTTTATTTGTCTTTTTTTATGTGCTGATGATTAAACCCAGGGCCTCACACGTGCAAGGCAAGTGCTCTACCACTGAGCTACAACCCCAGTCCTAAGAAGTGCTTTTGAAGAACTTCTCTCACACATCCTTTTTTAGAGTTGTGTCATCTGCCTGTGTCAAAGAAGTTAAGTTTTAAGGAAAAATGGGAACAGAGGATGACCCTGATCAACTCCCACAATGTACTCCCCCAAGCTGAGGACAAGGTTGCCTTCCTTGAAGAGAATGGTATCAGAAGAAACAATTATTTTCCTTAGCAAGGGAGGAGCAAGAACAGAGTTGCCAGGAAGAGCAACCACCTGTGTCTGCTACATTAGATATGAATTTGATTTAAACCCAAGTCCCCATTTCTAGTTTTTGTTCTGTTTTGCTTTTTATTTGTTTGGTTGGTTAGTTCTGGGGATTAAATCCAGGGCCTCATGCATACTAGGCAATTGCTCTACCACTAAGCTACATTCTGGCCCATTTTTAAAATTTTATTTTGAGTCAGTCTTGCTATGTTGCTGAGGTCGATCTGAAATTTGTGGTCCTCCTGCCTCAGCCTCCTGAGTTGCAGGGATTACAGGTGTACACCACCAACCTGGCTTCTGTGTCTTTAATAAATTGTGTTAGAAAAGAAAGGAGTCACTAAAATCACCCCTCTTCACTGATCCAAAACAGGGAGTGCCTGGATTTGTTAATCAGGTTGACTCTGAAGATCCAGTAGCTATCAGTTCTCCCCTCTTCCAGGAAACGCTTCTGTAGCCTCCAGGATGTCCTGTGCTGGCCCTCCTCCTAGGAGGTCTGCTTGCCGTCCAGTCTCTTCCCTGGCTTTAAATCTTCTTCCTGCTCCTTTTTCAGAGCTTTCACTGGAAGTCTCCTCAACTCACTTCTGAAGCTTCTCTGAACTCTTCCATGACTTCAAATAGCATAATCATAGGAATGTTTCTGTTTTCTGATTTCACTTCTGACTTGGGGATAATTACTTGCATGCTATGCGCACACTCAAACTCAACGAATCACACCCAGCATCTTCACCTAATGCAGCCTCTCCTCATGATTTCTCTGTTTCTGTTCCTGGTTCACCATTCTCCAAGTCATTGGACCTGAACATGCAGATGACCTTAGGTGTCTCACTCTATCTCAACCACCATATTAGCTACTCATGCTGATGTCTTTGAAACATCTCTAGTGTCGACCTCTGAATCTTTCCATTTCATGTGATTTGACACCACACACCTCTTACCCAGTCTGACCCCTCAACATTAATTTTTCTTAGACCACACACGCAGTCAGCACTCCCATGAAAGCCTTCCAGATGGATCTTCCTACGGCATTCCATGGACATCTGCCCACTCATTCTCTCCATCCTGTATTTGAGCTCACTAGCTCACTGGCATTTCACCAAGATTGTACCACATTTCCTGTGTTTGTGCCTTCCTCCAATGTCCTTTGCTCTGTCTGGAATTTTACTGTTCCCACTTCTGTGAAAATCCTACCTATCCTCAACTTTAAAAACACTGAGAATAAATGCATCCTTAAGACCATATATGATGTCTACAGCAGTTCAAATCTCCTTGTCATTTTTTAACTATGAGATTTGGGTACTCCTCTGTAATTGGAGGGAAGGAGGAAAAGGATAATACTTTCTCTGCCTCTGTTACTACAGGATCATTGAAATAAGCAAAAATTTTAAATGAGGTGAATATGTAAAAGCAAGTACAAAGGCTAGCACACTCTGTACCATAGAAAGCACATTATTATCATCTTCTTCAATGCCACATATTCACAGTATATTTTGAAGCATTTTCCTGGGATTCCACATATTTTCATTGGTTCAGTGGTCAATAATAAAAGTAGTTTTTGCACTTAAAAACAGGCCTACTGGAGGTCACAGGCTCTTTTAGGATATACATTCGTATTTAGAAGATATAATAGAATTTCATACCCATTGACTCATTAGGGAATTAAAGAAATAAAAGGCATTAGTTGTAATATGATCATATGGATGATCCTCTTTGATCTATTACTTTAAATACTCTACATAAATGCATAATTTGAAATAAATATCCACATAAGCATTGACTGATGAAGTCACCTGGCTATCTTCTGAAAGGCTAGTTTTAATCTATGAAATAGTTCAAATTCAACTGTTTCTGGAGTTTGCTGTGGCATACTGGACATAATAGGAGCTATGGGCTTGCTAAGAGTCCTGGGCTAGGGGATTTCTTTTTAACATTCCGTGGCAAATTCTTAAGAACACATTTTTCATTTCAGATTTTCATGTTCCAATAGTGATCATAAGAATTTATTTTATGTTTTTGCGTGACTGAAGACTTCTCCTGTAGTCTCAAAATTGTCTTCGTCTTTCATCTGAGAACGTGGAAACATGAAATAAATTCAAATCTGTATTTTACCCATCAGTGCCACCATTGAAAACACAGAATTTGTTATTGTATAGTTCAACCCCTTAATTTTATAGTTATGGATCCATAACAGGGTACAGTGTCCATTGCCTAAAACTAAGTTTCAGTTTTACATTATGCAAAATTAATTAGTGCTACTCTACTTTGTCAAGTCTGTGTCACCACATTCCCAACAACAAATGCAGACAAGGTAGTGGTAGCTTAATGAACTGTGACAGCATTATGGTAAAGAACGTGGATCAAATTACTTGTTTCTCAGTTTCCTCATGTGAAGAAATGAGAGTAACAAAAATACCTTTCTAGTGTACATTTTAAAGTGTATACACCCAGCATATATTCAGATAGTTTCCAGAGTTTCTTCAATTCTAAGAGAATTTGCATTTTTATGGTACAAAGTATGTACACAGATAGAGTGGGATGAGGAATAAGTGCTGGCCATTTAATCTAGCAACCATGACCAGAGTTAGACTATATCAGTGTCCTCATCTTGACTCTGATTTACCCACTCCAATTATCAACTATCAATCTAATTATCAATCTATAAATCAAGATCATATTCCTGTCTGGTTAGCTAAATATACAGCCTGACCTCTGAGCTGGGGATCACAGGAAGAAATGATCAGAGATTCAAACAGCAATTCAGGCAGGCCGACTGCCATTTGGAAGAACAGTAATGTCTGTAACTTAAGGAAGCATAGCTTACTTGGCCAACTCGACTCCTTTCTAATGATCTTAGAGTGAACAGTACAAGATAAACACACAAAATGTCATGTAGAGATTAATAAAGTCAACAACCATGTTAGTCATCTTTCCAAATAATGGAGAGAAATCAAAATTGCTTCATTATATCTTCCTTAAAATAAAAGTTTTTAAAAATCACTCATATTAAAATTTTAAAAATCAATCATTATCTAACAGATTTAGCAAATGTTAGAACTTCTTGTCCTCAGATCATTTATAAATGATTAAATTCAATTCTAAGAGAATTTGCATGTAAGTATGTTGCTTCTAAGCTCAGGATCTTTGAGAGATCCAAGTTGCTCAATATCTTTAAAGCACACTCTTGGAGATGTTTCACATATCCATGGACTCTCCCTAACTCTTGGAAAATCTTTAGGCTAAAAGACAGGGCTGGAGCCCAAGTTGAAGTAAAACCTACTTTCTGCCAGCAACATCATGCCTTGCCAGGCTAAAAAGTTTGCCAAGACCACACAAACAGAAAATAAATAGTAAATTACATTTATATTTCTTTTTACAACTGGAAATCATTCTGAACTTCTTCCTAAAGTTGGAGAAAATGAAGAGGGGCCTTAACCAGAAACCATAAGGGCTCAGAGATAATTATTATAGAAAACCAACAAGCATTTACCTAATGATTCCCCAGGGCCACTCCTGGATGAATGAAAGGAATGAAAGAAAAATGCTTACACCACCCACAACACAAAAATTCAATGCAGTCAGTGAACCAAAGAAAAATACAATTGCTAAATTTGAGAATAGCCTGATATCACTCCCTTCAAATTTCTAAATACTTGGCTATATTATAATGGGTTTTATACACATATTCATAAAATACCAACACCCAATTTAATTTACCACCCTGAGAAATGATAGCATCATCAATTCTTTGTGAATAATCTCTCTTAATTTTTATTACTGTAAATTTTTGGCTCCCAAGTACACAAAGGGAATTGCTCAACAGGATGTAATATACAAAGTCTAGGATCCATCACAAGTTATTCTCTTTAGGAAGTAATCACTGAGTGCATAAAATAAAAGGATTGTACAAGATATTTAAAATCCCATCCAGCTCCAGAGTTCTATGATAGTTCTCTTCTCTCAAGTGCCAGAAGAGAAAACATTCTTCGGCTTCCCAAATAATAACCCTTGAGCCTACACATGTATTGACCAATAGCTTGAAATAAAAACATGAAAGTGTACCACGAATATACGGTTTGGGCCTGGTAATGTCTTAATTATATGCAATAACTACATAGGTATTTTTCCATTTGTAAAATAAAGGTATTGGAAAAGGCGATCCTCTTTACTTACAACTTAACTTTCTAAGAATCTATAATTTCATACACATGAATAGTACTTACTAGAAAGAAGCCTTCTACTTCATTCAGCAAGTATATCTTTGATCAGGAAGGTAAGTAAGCACTCTTTATATATTCTGGTGCTTTTAGGGACCTGGCAATGCTTTTTTGAGGTGGGACAATAATGGCCCAACTATTTGCCAAAGAGTCAATAGAATGCAATTTATCTTTTCCTTGGTTTTGTAGAAAACAACTATGTAAGCTTAACAACATTCTCCAGTATTTATATTATTTAAAGATACAGCTCATTGATTACTTGATTACTAGGATTCAGTTTTCTGATAAGGTACTACATGTTTGCTTCTTTCTGAGTAGTTTTTGAAGAGTGAAATGGACCCTTTGAATTACCTCTTAAAGGCATGATTCATGATACCAACCCAATCATTAACTCCTTTTTGAGTGCAAAACAACACATGCTAATAGTTGCTTTGATGACTAAAATAAAAACCCTATGGGAAGTACAATTGTGTCTTCTTCTGGGCTTCTACATAAAATAAAAAAATTCTATTAGCAAATCCCTTAGTCACAGAACTGGGGTTATAGCTCAGTGGTAGAGCACTCACCTAGTACATGTGAGGCCACTGGGTTTGATCCTCAGCACCACATAAAAATAAATAAATAAAGGTATTGTGTCCATCTATAACTAAAAAAAAAAAAAAAAAACCTGACCTACTTCCATCTAAGGGAAGCATGTTGCCATCTAGTGATCAGATAGGAGATTGCATCTGTGCATTTTCCACAAGCACGGATTCCAGGGTATTAATAGTTGGATCACATACTAGAATTTAGAGAAGTACAATAAGAATTCTTCAGGCAGACACATTCCCTAGTTATTAGCTATGTACACCATTCTACATAGTCATTACTAAAAATGTATGGGTTTTAAAGTAATAACATGGCATTCTTTCTCTCGTGGTCACTTTTTAGCTTCAACCAACCACTGGTTTAGTCATATAATTTCCCAAACAAATGGCTTTCCATGGAACATTTAATTTAAATGAACCATTCTTTTGGTTCATTAAATGATAATGTAGTTTTTGAGACATAATTCCAAACATTTCTCGTAAAATACATTTACTTTAAAATGCTTCATTTTATTGACTCTAAGTGATGTCCTGCTAAAATGCTACCCAAATTGTTGAATATTTAAAACACTGAGGAAACATTTAGATTAAATAAGTGCATGCTATTTAAAGATTAAAATACTTCTCAACAGGAAACCAAAAGTATTCCACATCATCAGAAAAAAGCACCTGACTGTATTTCTAGCTTATAGTAACGTAGGTATCAATAGGATAAGATAATCCTGCCTAAGCCAGGCTATGCCCTACACTGTCTCCAAAGATTTTATCCATTTTCCCCACTCTGGAAAGTTCTAGAAAGACAGGGATCATGTCGGATGCATCTTTTCATCTTCACATCCCCTTCCTTCCCAAACCTGTCACCATAAGCACAATACCTGGCATGTTATAGGGACTTAGCATGTTTCAGCTTAAGGAATCAATTATACCTTATGTCTCTAAAATAATAATCTTGAAGATTCTTTTCACAATGGAAAAAAATACACTCTTTTCTATGGTTCTCGGCTTATCTTCGAGATGTTCTCCCTAAAAGTGGTGTGTGGACTTGTTTGATGTTCAAAGTTCTACCTTCCTAAAATATTTAGAATCTTGAGTGTCCATGTCCAAATAGCTTCCCTCTAAGAGTCAGCATTATAGTTAATGCCCCACTTGATGAATGGAATCCAAAAGGCTGGGAATTAGGAACCCTTATTTTTTAGTATTTTCAATGGATAGGACTGATATTCTACAATAAGGAGACTTCAATTCTTTAATACGGAGGATATTTTTCACAGTATAAGACAAACACTTTTAGTATCATGGGCATTGGGTTACAATACACAGTTTAATACAGTGTAGTTCAAGAAAACCACCTCATCTTCAAATACTGAATAGAAAATATCTTCAAGAGTACTCTCCACTGACTAGTGACTTCTAGGTAAGCTATGACATACACATTAATACTGAATATAGTTTTACCTGCACGACAAATAACTATGAGTAGGTTTAACAATGAGGCATAACAAATTTCAGTGAGAAAATCCAGAACCCCATTCCTTAAATAAATATTCTAAAAATACATAGAATGTCTCTGGAAAATAAAATTTAAAAAAACAAGGACATTCTCTTTCTCTAGTATTATTAAATTGGATTAAAGACAGTTGATTTTTCTATATCAGTAGTAAACATCATATTACTTCTCTTGAAGTACAAAGATTATCATAGGGTAAAATGGAATAATTGTGTTTTTAAACAATGTATACATCCAGATCAGCATGCTATTCCTACTTATAAAGTTATAATTGTTTGTTCATAAGGTAATTGTGACCAAGAGTTATTAAATTATCTTTATTCTTTAATTATATATGGTTGAAGGATAGGAATGACAGTGGACAAACAGCCATACAGCCATGATATTTTTCATAATTAATCAAGAAATGTTTTCAATAGAAAATGGTTTTTTAGACCTCTAATCTGGGTTAAAATCCTTATTCTTCCACTTTTTACTCAGAGCAAGTTACTGACCTTTGGTGTTTGTTTTTTTGTTTTTTTGTTTTTTTTTTTTTTTTGTTCTTGTGCATATGGAGATGGTCTTTGTTCAACTTCAAAAACCAAAGTTCTAATTTGGTCATGCATCAAATTTAAAAAGAGCAATAATTTTCAATGTAATTTTGAGATTTCTGTTAAGAAACACAATTATAATAAACACAGTTTAAAGAGCCTACAGTGTGAATTTAAAGATTTTAAATTTAGGGGGATATGGGAGCTAACTCAGATCAGAGATCAAGTTGGATATTTAATAGCACAAGTGTGTTCTTTTATTTTGTGAAATAGAAGACATGACTTATGAGCATGAAGAATGCAAACTTCATTAAATTTATCAAATAAGGGAATCAGTTCTTTAATTACTAGTTTTAAGGCATAACATGAGGCATAACAATTTGGTTGTGCACCTAAAGGGATTCCTTAAAAATGAATTTTATATTTAGCATTGATCTTGAGCTATCTGATATTTTTTAGAGACTTCTCATGTATTTCAAAGGATGAAAAACATTTATTCATTTATATTTTATTTCAGTCAACAAATATTTATTAAAGGCCTTCTCTGTGCCAAGCATATGGTT
This sequence comes from Marmota monax, assembly GCF_021218885.2. NCBI lineage: Eukaryota > Metazoa > Chordata > Mammalia > Rodentia > Sciuridae > Marmota > Marmota monax. The sequence continues at coordinate 12,624,479 of NW_026693245.1, forward strand.
GGGAATAGTCTACTTGTGTTTTCTGATACAGATTAATTCAAGATGTCACATTAAGTTTGTGATAAACTAATGAAATAGCATAGAGCTGCTAATAGCTAAAGTGTTTTATAGTTGCATAGAGCACAAAGAACAATCTAATTAAAGTCTAAAACTATTGTATAATAGAAGTAAATAAAATTAGTTAAAGTATATATAAGGCACATGCATTAAATAATATATTTTTTGAGTGAGAAAGCAGTAGGAAAATGAATGTGAGTGGATTTAAAAGGGACCAAAAAATGAGAATCATAGCTATATCTCCAAAACCACCTTGCCTTGAAAAATATTGTTTAAAGAATTTAAAAAAACAATAGTTTTAACTATTTGCACCTATACCCATAGCGTCATATTTAAAGTGTAGTCATTACCATTGTAAGACATATGTACAGACAGACAAATGCTGGATAGAGCATATCAAAAAGTATCTCCATTATTTAGCACTCTCCTGCCAGTTATTTAATTTATAAACCATCAGCATCCTAGTGCTTTGTGCTCTCCTGATCCACTGAAATAATACACTACTTAGTAATCATCCAGCCTTCCCTAAGTGGAAGCTTAAGGTTTATTTTGAATGAATTATCTACCAGCCTGAGCCATGTGGGACCAAGGAGTGACAGAGATGCACACAAAGCCAAGATGCACTGACAACAATTTTCTGATGTAGAATAATGAGAGAAGTGGATTTCTCAGAATTATGAACTATAAAGTTTGGCCAAATAACGTTTTTGCACAGTGTATTCAGAGTTGACACTCAGAATGGCAGTTCTACATAAGACTCTCATTGATCAAAGACTAACTTAATACGAGCAGAAAGTCCACTGATGTTATTTTTTCTTTTCTTTCCTTCATTCCCTTCCTTCCTTCTTCTTATTTTCTCCCCCCACCCCCCACTAACCGCCTCAGAAATATACCCAGGGATGTTCCACACCAAGCTACATCCCTAGCCTTTTAATTAAATTTTAAATTTGTGTTGTTTTACAAAATGGGTCTCATTATGTTGCCTAGGCTGCCCTCAAACTTGTGATGTTCCTGCCTTAGCCTCATGAGGCCCTGGGATTACAGGTGTCTGCCCCAATATTGCTATAATGGCATTTAATAGAAGATTTAGAAATGGAATCTGAATTAGTCTTGAGTCAAACAAGAAATCTAGGGTGCCAGATCACTCCAATGTCCAACCATGTGTCCCCTCTGGCTCTTCCTAGGTTTGACTCATCCAAGAGTACTAAGCTCTTAAATTCTTAAATCCTCTATGTTCCTGGACCACATTGTTCACCCTCTAGCACAGCTTAACATTTGTTTTTGTGTATTTATGATTATCTACTCTAGTAAACTTTCAGTTTGGGGAAATTGGAAATCTTATTTTTCTCTGTACTTGTGAATCCTACTAAGCACATCGTCAGTACTCGATGAATACTGAATAAGTAAACAAATGATACTATCATTGCTTAAAACTGAGGTGCCTGTTGCACAAATAGTCACAACACTAAAATAATGTTAGTAGCCATTTGAATTGTTCAAACATCTTAAAGTCAATACCAAATGAGAGGGAAAAAAATAGTCTAATTTTCTTCCAAGAAAAGTGTAATGTTAACTCTAATTTGTGCTGGATTATTTTTACTGCAATATTTGTTGTAGCTTTTTATTGTAAAAGAAATAATAACATTATTTCAAAATGTACTGAAGTTATAAATAGGAATAAAGAATATAATCCTATCACTCAGAGTTGGTATATTTTAGTCTGAATATTTAAAAATGTGTAAAGAATTACACTGTTTAGTTTTGTGACAGATTTGAATTCAAATGTCACTTTTTGTAAATATGTGGGGGTACCACAATTTTTAGTAGTCTGTTATTAGTTCATATATCACCATCTCTGAAAATTTTTTAGCATCATCATAATGTTAATGAGCATCTTACTGACAATCATTTTGTCCATTTTATCTAATTATATTATCTAACTATTACCTGAGGACAAATGTCTAGAATTGCTATATCTAAAGTGTATGCACATTTTGACAAAGAGTTTTAAAATTACTTTTGTAATTGTATCCCATTTATAGTCTCTCTCATATATGTGCACCTGTTTCCTTGCCCTTTCCTGACAGTGGGTATTATCAATTTCTCTAATGTTCCCAGTCTATTTCCAGTAAATTTTCAAATTAATCTCAAAAAATAGGTTGGAAATAAGCTGATTCCCTGATTCTTTTTAAATGGGAAAAGACAACACTAGAACACTAGAAGTCACCATTTACTTTTTAGCACATATATATTACTTGATCAGCCTCTCTTTTAATTATACAATTACTATCTGTATAATGCCATGGTAGAGCAAGAATAATAAAATTTCATTCCAAAGCTGCTAAAGCTGGAAATATTTCTTGTACTAAAGAGTTTAGGTATCATGGTACAAATGGCTTAAAGGCCTGAAATCTAACTGATTATCTGGATTCATTTATTACTTTTCCATTATAAAACAAACATAATGTTCTAAGTTTATTTTATTACTTTAGACCACATCAGTAACAGTGAGAAATTTCCATACACATACTACAAATAGGTAATCAGATACATCTGCGTTTGTCTTGCCTCCATAAACACTTCCTGGGGATTTGGTTAACTATAATCCTGTAACATGAACCCTCTGAATTTTACTCCAATACAAATCCCAGATTATTGGTATACCAGGCAAAGAGCTAAATGTCAAATTAAAAGCCGCCTTGCTTCTGTAATCAAGTTCCTGCCAACTTAAGTTGAAAGGAGATACATGAGAGAGATAAGCTAAAAAGCCATTCTACTATGTGTACTGCTCATTTCCAATATCAAATCACCAAACCTATAGTAATTTAAATTCCTATATAGATACCTACATGGAATAATGGCTTGAATTCTTGACTTTTATAAAGGCTAAATATAGGACCAATTTACATTTATCTATGATTAATAATATGCATTTATATAGTTTGCATAAAATAACTGTTAAACATATTATTACTTTGCTTTACACAAATATTCTAATGGAAAGTCTTATAATTAATTTCTGGAAGAAAGTTTTTTTCCCCCTAGAATAAAAAAATAATCATCACATTTCCCTTTTTTTGTATCTTTAATGAAGCTCAAAATCATACAAAATATAATTTTATATTTATGTTTTATTAACTTTCCATAGTCCATACATTTTTAAAAAATAGGATAGCTTAAATCATTTTTTAAAAAGAAAGTATGAAAATAACATTGCTTCTCTATCCAATTTTGACTGCTTACAATGATGAAAATAAGATGAGCCATAAATAACCAGATATCAAACCCAAGAGACTCAGACATGCATTTGGAATTTTCTCAGAAATTCAAATGTTTTTATAAATACTTGTGCACTATCATTTGCTTCTTATTTTCAGATTATACTTAAGTTTAGTCCAAGATCACCATGTCAGTAGGTACTGTGACTTAGGTCATAGCTGTCTAACTAGAAAAAATACCACAACAACCTTGGCTAAGTATTTAACAGTACTAGGCATTTCTCATTGTTGTGGAAATGAAATTATTTGCTCATATGTCAAATACAGAACAGAAAACACCAATACCCATATTGTTCAATTCTGTCTAGGTGAAAACAAATTTACAAACTGAAACAAATGAACTAAGACATATTTCAAGTGAGCAACACACCACATTGGAGTGAGAGGGAGTGGAAATGAGGGAAAAGCTAGCCAAGTGGCTTTTGAACACAGGATCAGGCACATCAAACAAAAGGGATACTAAAAAATTCTACTGCAAAGGCTTAAATCCCCCCACCCTGCCCACCCTCATGGGTTAACAATCTTGACATTGCTTTCTAAAGCTACATTCTAGGATTAAGCAAATATGTACTGTACTGTACTGTGAATAATGGGTGCCATGTTTCTTACTGTTGGAAAAGGAAGTTACAAATATGAAAATAGAAAAGGGCAGATAAACACATCAGTGAGGAATTAGAATTGGAAGTATCATATGAAATCACAGGCTAAATATGTAGAGGTTTCTGGACATACACGTGGATACAGTTATGCACATATTTATATATATATATGAATGTGTGTACACATATACACTTTACCCAGATCTCTCTGCTGGTAGGATCTGGCAGCAAAATCATCCTGCTAGCAACAAGTACATGTACTCCCCAATTCCAAATACCATTCTCAACTAATTACAACCAGCAATCCTTAGAAAAGTAGTTGATCCCAGGCTAGGGCAGGGAAAAATTAATGAGTTTTAGATATCTTTTGGCAAAAAGTAAGAAAGTATCAAGGTATGGCATAACAAAATAAGAAAGGAATCAACCTAAAAGTATCCCCACTGTGTAAATCTGGGACAGGATGAGGATCAAAATAAATAATGACATTAATAAAATAAAAGGTTTATAATTTACTAAATAAAGCATCTATGGGCACATAGAGAAATAAGCAAATTAACAAGAGAGAACATTCTTCTGCCTAGCAGAAAACCAATAAATGAACAAGGCTAATAAAGAAAAAAAAAATGAGAGAATTATACAACCGACCCTTAGCAAATTCTAAGGTTTGAATGTATACCTAAGACCATGTGTTAGAAACTTAATACCCAATAGAACAGTGTTGAGAGGTAGGATCTTCAAGAAGAGATTAGCTAATGAGGATTCTGACCTTGTGAAGGCCTTTATGAGGGCAGTGCATTCCATATAATGGATGAGTTTAACCCCTTCTTTCTCATCCATGTGATGTCTTCTGCCATCTCCATGTTATGATAAGGCAAAAAGGCCATCAGATGTGGCCTCTAGATCTTGGACTTCTTAGTATACAAAACTGTGAGCCGAATAAATTTCAGTTCATCAAAAATTACTTAATCTGTGGTATTCCATTACAGAAGGCTACAACAGACTAAGACAGCAGCCATCATAATAACAACTCAGTTCAACAAGACTCATCAATATATTATAAATCTTTTGAGGAATAACAAGACATTTATGAAATCTCATATTATCATCCCATCAACGCTTTCCATTGAAAAGGGGGAAAACAGTAATTTTATAGTGAAGAAGCCTGGTAGACACCCCCTGTAACCAAATGACAAAAGCTAAAATGTAATGAAATTCAACAACAACATGTATCTCTGAATACAAGCACTTCACATCATTCCTGAGGTGTTTCAGCCAAAACTGAATAACCCACATTCTCATAAGTGAAAGCTAAAAAATTTATCTGCTAGGAGTAGAGAGTATTATAGTGATTAGCAGTACCTGGGAAGAGTTGTGGGAAAGGGAGCATGACTGGAGGATGGCTAGAGTGGAAAAGGGCACAGTTGGATAGGAGGAATACTTCTAAGACTCTTAGAAGAACAATAGGATAATTATGGTAGACACCATTAATTTTTTATTTCAAAATAACTAATAAAAATTTTTAATGTTCCCAACCCAAAACAATGATAAATATTTGAGGTGATGGATATGCAATTGCCCTGATATGATCACATTGTATACATGTATTGAAATATTACTCTACTCCATCAAAATGTAAAATTATTTTATATCAATTAAAATTAATGAAACAACTTTTCAATGTATGATCTGTATCTCATCCCAAGGAAATACAAAAGAGGTCAGACTGAAGAATAACCTATGCATAGACTGAATACCTGTATCTGTGTAAAATGATAAGTAGCAAGCAAATATTTATTAAAATATTAAGAAGCCATATACAAGGACTACTTTACACAGTGGAGTTATCTTGTGAGCATGTTCCTATGTAAAAATATGTTTAGACACATGTAAAATAACCTGAGTTTTCAGGATATGGCACTATAGATTTTTCTGTTCTTGTTACAATCAAACAGTCAATTTAATTGCTTTCCTTCCTGGAGCAACTCTGACTTAAAATGTAATTTCTACACACACTATTTAGTAAAGAATGATACAATATTCTCCATTTCATTTTGTTTTCTTTAAAGTAAAAATGTTAAAGGGTGAGGGGTGTTGCTAAGTTTTATAGTACATATATGCTTAGCATGTACAAGGTTATAGGATCAATTTCTAGAACCTCAAAAATTAAATAAGTGAATAAAATAAAATATACAACCTCAGAAATATGTACAGTTCTTATAAAGTGGAAAAATATGTTGACTTTAGGACTTATGAAGATAAGTTACATTCTGGTGAAATTCTGAAACTGCTTTCCTTAACGTTACAAAGCATGCTCACCATAAAATCTTGCTTTTTGATATTTTAAGTATGTGGAGAACAACTTGAGTTTTTTGTAGTGAAGTCTTCATAACCACCAAAGTACAGAAAGTAAATATATGCAAAACAGGAAATTGTTACTTGCAACAAGTCTCGCACCTAAAATAAAAAGTCTGCTAAATCTTCCCATTATATCTGGGCCTTGTACCCTATAATTTTCTTAATTTATCAAAGTGTAATTTTTTTTTCATTTTTATTTATTAATTAGTAGTTTTTAAGTATAAACAACATATTTAGATATATAGAAATATTTTTATTTGGTAAAATCATCCCTTTTATATTGCATAAAAGAATTATATTCATCCATACTATTGTGAGTTGGCCAGGCCCAAAGGACTTGAAGATGTTCTAAATTAAATCAAACCCTCTAAGAAAAAGTCTGAACTATGTATCAAGATCAGAAGCTCCAAAAATGAGACCTTAGGCCAGTTTTGCAGATTCACTCTCCACAAAAATCCCATGTAAGCCTCTTTGTATTATACACCTATTCTGTTCTCTTTCATACCACTATGCAGTTGAACATGTTGTCCACTCAATCATCAACCCCTAACTAACTAGTCATCCTTCAAAAAAAAACTTCAGTGCCAACTCTTGCACAATATCCTCCATCTCTCCTAAAAGGTCACTCTTCTTCTTCTTCTGTCTCTTCAAATCCCTTTGCTCTTGCTTCTGACTCTTCTATGCTATATTTTAATTATTGGTAATTATTGGATTTTAAAGTGTTGTCTCTCCCATTAGACTGTCATTGTATCTTTCTTTCTCTCTTTCTTTCTTTTTTTGTATATGACTCTCTCCATAACGTTTTTTTTTTTTCTGAGCAAATAAATAACAAAAAGCAACCATTAACCATAGGAAAATACAGATAATTATAAAATTCAAAAAGAAAGTGCATTGTCCAGAGTCATCTTCATGAAAGTTGTGATAACTGATTTGAACATGAAGAATGAGTGAGTGGTGGATCGAAAATAACAGTAGGAAGAGTGCTATAATTGAGAACAAGAAAGAGAAAAAGCCAAGATCAAGGAGTCTCAGTGTGGTAGTTAAAGAAATGCGCTACAGATCCCAATGACAGAGACCACAATTGGCCAAGGACCTCAGCTGCTGCCTCTGAAACCCATTGCAGCAATAGAGCTAAGATGGTACAACCTGAGGTTGGCTCCCTGAAAATGAGTGAACACAGACAAGATATTGACCTATTTCCAGGAAAATGGGACTCCTCTGATGTCCACAATCTCTCTGGCTTGAAGATTATGACATGGCTTTGCCCAACTTAACCTCAAATGCTCCCACACAGTTGCTTTTCCTCTCATGGTTACTGAGAATTAAACCTGTATTGTGGTCTGAAGATTGGCTCCACCTATCTGGCTCCCTCACCCTTCTTTTTTACAAGGCATTTTCTATTATTCTTTTATTTCTAATCTCTTTTTAGCATCTGATTCTTGGAAAACTCAGCAACCACACAGAGAAAAGATGGTGTATGGAATAAATGGTGGTATTTTAAGCTGAAGGAGTTTGTGGGGACTTTATCATTGAGGACAACCAGTCAATTCAATACTTTGCCTCAAGGCAGGATAAATCTTAATTTCTTAACTGTGTAGTTTCAGTGACAAAGATTTCATAACTTCCTTTTGCAAATTGTTTCATAGCTTAATCTATCCCTCACATCTGCCTTAGATCTATACTAAATCCCTTATGATTTAAGGTCATTTCTTCCAGTTCAGTCTTCTATGGTGATAGATTACAGCCAACCATAGAAATGGTTATTTAACTAGGTCAAGTTTCACTAATAACAGGAATTGCCTCTCCAACATCCTGCTCCAGGTTTTTGCAGGGCCACTGGCCACTTTTCTTATTGATATGAAATTATGTCTTGTTAAAATAATATAATCATGGAATACCTGTTCTCCATGCACAGAAAAAAAAATTTCCTATTTGTAAGCAGAAAAACAAAGGTCTGTGTATTTATTTGAGAAAGGTTTTCATGATTTCTATCAGAAATAAAAAAATGTTCCTAATCTAGTCTTTTAAATACTCTGCCTACTTCTACTGATAGATTAAAAAACCCAAGCTATAATTATTCAGATGAAACATAACATTTTATGCAATTTAAAATAATGGATGCATTTTTTTCTGCCAAAGATTTGAAACAGAGATAGAAAGCACATGCGAAGTTCTGTTATCTTTCCAGATCTTGGCTTGAAAATGATAAAGGCATACATCTGACTACAACAAGCACACTGTCCAATCCAGATTCTCCAAGTATGAAAATCAACATGTAAAGCTCCAGCAGCAAGACTTACCCATCTGCAAAAGCTTCAAAAAATGGGATGTACTTACCTAAAATAGAAAGAGAGATGACATTAGTGACATTCATTGCAGTTAGACACAGTGACAAACACATTCTAGAAGGCATTTAAAGCATCTGCTCCCCTCACTATTGCCAGACCCAGTTTCAGGGCTTTTGTTTATGACCCACAGGCCAGATGGTAGTGTCTCTCACACTGTCAAAGTTTACTCTGAGCGTGCTTCCTAGGTATTTGCTCAATAAATGGCGAAAAAGATTATAATAATCAACTAACCAAGAACTGTGCTTTAATAACAACAGCAAACAACATCTACTGAGTGCTTTTTTGTTTGTTGAGTCCAGTGCAATACACGATATATGCGTTTTTCTCATTTACCTGTCAGAAAAATGGAGGTTAAGTATGATTATTATCTGCATCGTAAATATGAAGTGAGGCTTAGTGAAGTTGATTAACTTGCCTAAAGTTACACAACTAGAAAGCGCTAGATTTGGATATTACATAGTCCAGTCTCACAGTCATTATGCTACTTTGCTAAAACCCAATGGGAAAGAAAGGTAATACCAGTAGCAATACTTGGTTAAGTAAAAAACTATAAAAATAGAACTGATCACACGTTTAGAACATAGAAGAATGAACAAGCTACTCAATAATAACTGATGAACAAATAAAATAATTAATAATAAACAAATGTTATTTTTATTTAATTAATGTACACTGGTTGCATTCCAACACGGCCAGCATTTGACCAGCAAAGAGGTTCTTTCTTTCTTCCTCTAGATGGCCAGGTATCAGTGCTTTATTATGCTGATTACTGCAGAGGTGACAACTTAGTATTCTTGAGTGAAAGGATGACAGATCAATCTAGAACAAATGTCCAAGGAGCTACAAGAAAATATGGAGTTGTCAAATCCTCAAATGACATGTTACACAACATAAAAGATGCTTCGATTGTTCAAGAACCAATTAGCAAAAGCTATTTGCTAATTCTGTTTTAGTGGCTCTTTTGTAGAGATTCTGATTAAAAACAAAACATTAAAGAAAGAAGTAGCTGAGGGAATAATAGAAATAAAGGGACTAGGTATTTGAAAGAATATGGTAAACTGAAAAACAAAATAAAAACCTGGGGCCTCAAGATCATGGACAGATAGCCATCAAGTTATCTCATATTTTAATATTGACAACATATTCAAATACTTACTTTTAAAAATATTCAATACCAAGGCCAAATTGCTCCCTATAAATGCAAGTCTTTACTTGCATAAGCTGGTATTAGAGTAAAATAAACAAATTAAACAGTACTTCATCCAAATTTCCAAATGTTCTTTTACCAAAAACTCTGATTTTATTATATTTTATGTATAAATATTCAGACTTGTGTTGTTTTCCTCAGCATTATTTATAGATTTGGGTTATATGTTAGATGTTATTACTAAAGTTAATTTTTTTTAAAAAAAAAAAGAAAACTGATCAGGTTTTAAGCAGTTTTATTTATTTATTTTGAGGTCAAATTGAATGGATATAAAAAGGAAATCATAAATATTTGCAAATTTTAGTGAAAGGAACTTTCATTCTGGATTCACTATCTATCCTTAGAATAACTGGGCTCAGTGATTCAAAATCATTAATTGAGTTAGTACAAAAAAAATGCATTTCATCCCATTTTGATAAATATTCTATAAAAATCCATGGAGCAAAGGTATTAGCATATGAATTAGGCAAGACATGATGGAATATGCTTGTTGAACAGAATGGCCAAAATTTATTTTTCTTTACCCACTACCTTGTGATGATACCAAGGTTCCTGTTAATAGTAGATATGTCAGTGAACAGATAAAGGAAAAGAGCCTAAATAAGATTCAGTTTCAAGAGGACCACTGTAGTCTTCAGATTTAGTTATGCCACTTTTTCTCTGAATATTTGGAATCATCCTAAGAGATAAAGGGATATGAAAAGAAGACATCAAAGTCTGATGCCTTAAGAGTTGAAAGATGTAGGGGCAACTCAGAGATAGATGTCATTTGAATTTGTGCTTAGAGGGAAAAAGACTTCAAAGAACAGTCATAATAATTCAGCAGACTAAAGCAGAAATATTTCCAGCACTAAGTCTGTGGCACAATTCTTTATGCCAACCTTATCTTTCATTTCCAAATATTTTGGTCAGACAGCACTTTCTTTTCACAAGACAATAAAAAATAAAACACTATCATCTCACTGCAAGTTTAATTGTTTCATTCACAAACTCCCAATAACTCAGTTTATCTATCTACTGTGAAGTAGGCAGATCAGAGCAATGGGATGCATAGATTCTTTTCTGGCAAGATGGTTAAATCAGTTTGAGATGAGGTCAATATCTGTGCTGTACCCCATGTCTATGCTTGATACAGTGCAGTGAGTTCTTGATCTGAAAGGAATTTTATTTTAATCTTCTTGAGAAGGCAAGACAAGCATACACAAACCAACTATTAAACCATGCGAAACAACGTATAATTAAACGTAAATTACATGGTAGAAACATCAATTGCTTTAGGAATTAAAAGAAATGAAGAAAAGATGTTTCAGAAGTCGTACAGGATTACAGTAATATGTAGTAACTGGATGGGAAGCCATCAGGAAAGCTCTGGACCTCTGAAAGGGAATGTGCAAGCAGGACATGCTCTTCTTGCCAACATGCACAGAGACCAGCATAGAGATTTCTGGATTAGTGAAGGAGCCGTTCAGAACTAAGGCAAAGGCTTGGAGGGAGCAGGAGACTGCAATGATTCTTTTAAGAAGCAAGACCAAAGAGTACTCTGCATGCATCCACATTATCATTTATTTCTGCAAATCACAGACTGTGACTGTAACAAGTCACATACACAGCAGTCTGCTTTTAAAGAACATTTATGAAACATTACTATTAATAAAGTTTGCTCACAAACTTTCATAATTCTTTCAATAACTAACCCCAGAGAGTCAGCTCTTGCCAAGGATGCACTCTGAGATGCTCCTAATCACATTATTTTAAATTAAAGTGAAAGCCCCCAGTATGCCTAACTGAATTCCATTGATTTATATGTAATCCACCGATAGCCATGTGGAAATATCCAATGTCTCTGGATCACCTTTTCCTTCAAACTTCAATGAACATCACATATTTATTGCAGAACCCAAGAACACATGTTCCAATTCTGTTTCTGTATTTTTTAAAAGAGGAGGGCCAACTCAAAGATCATTATCCTATCCACCCAACTCTCACTCATGGGCTCCTTTTCTATTCTTAGATCCTCATTGTACATTAGAGTTGCTGCCTCACGGCAAGAGAAACTGCATCTACTGCTAGCTATGTGACCAAATGTTGTCACTGTTGTTTAGCACACAGTTACTTGGTAGGTAGGCAACATGTTGATGGAATGACTAAATGGTTCCATTAGTTATCTTATAGATTAATTACTCAAGCCAATGGTCAATCCACTATTGTTTATGCCACAGTGACTCTCTGCATGACATGTATTGGATGTCAAAGTCTTTTCAGATGAATCACATAGAATCAGGACATGTTCAAAAATGATGGTATGTATTTGATTCTATTCTTGTTAAAGTGATTTAAAATCATATTTTGATTAATTTCTCAGCCATTTAAACTCAAAGTATGAAAGCTTTATTTTAGAAACCATGATGTGCTAACACTCTTAGGTATTGTCTTTTTTAAAATGAGGAAATCAAGGATGATTTATGTGTACATAGAAAAGAAGGGCAGCAACTTAAAAAAAAGCCAACCTTACATTTTTCCTATACATTTGACAGTTTACATGCATGGTACATTTGATCCTCCCAACAATCCTGGGAAGTAGGTACATCTGGGAAATGAAAGGTTTAAATTAAACCATCAGAGTTCACATAGCCAAGAGTGCTAGAGCCAGTATTCAACACAGACCATTTGTCCAGAATCTTCATATATAACTGTTAATCCCTAATTCACTTAATAAACTCATTTAATGATTATCCATCAAGTGAGTAATCCTGCGTTCATTCTAGGAATAGTCATTCTAGGAATAGTCATTGAGCAACATATCATGGCCCACATGGAGCTCACATTCTAGGAGAAGGACCAGCAATAAGCAATAATAGCTATATTACATAGTAGGAAAAAAAAAAAAAGGTTGAGTGCTGTGGAGTAAACCAAATGAGGAAGCAGAAGGTGAGAGAGTTGACAGTGGAGAGGAATGCATTGCAATAGTAGATAAGGTATTCAGTGTAGGCCTCGTTAAAAAAGTATACCTGAGCAATGATTCGAGTGATACTTGAACACATTTTAAAAAAATATTTTTAGTTGTGGAAGGGGACAATACCTTTATTTTATTTATTTATTTTTATGTGGTGCTGAAGATAGAATCCAGTGCCTCACGTGTACTAGGCAAGTGCTCTACCACTGAGCTACAACCCAGCCCCACATTTTTTTTAATGAGAAACCAGTAAAATTGAATATACAATAGAGGAGAATAATAGAAAAAAATACTAAAGCTCTTGGTTTTTATGTTTTTAAAGGCTTTTATCTTAATGTCTTATACTTTAGCTAACCTTGCAAATGTTTTATTTCTTCTATTATTTTGCAAGTTCCTTAGCTGGGATAATTGGATGCCACACATCTGTGATTGTGTGTGTGTCTGTGTATGTATGTGTTTGGTACAGGAGATAAAACCCAAGGTGCTTTACTCCTGAACCACATCTTTAGAAATATGTCAGAAAGCACTCATCCCAGTGGAAGAAGCTTCTAATTTTTCCTGAAGGACTCTTAGAGGAACTGGCCTTTGCTCTGGAGATGGGAGCAGAGCAGCATTATGCTAGACAAAGGGAGGAAAGAGAAAGAAAGTCCGCCATGTTTTCCACACAGCAGGTGGCTGGTTGGCTGAAGTGTATCTGAGTGTGCGTTGGAGGAGAGGAAAATGGCCTAGTATTCCTTTAGGCAGACATGGCTGTCATCTTTGCATTGACATTTTATATTAGATGGATATTTGAAAATTTGACTATGCCATGTTCTGCTCTCTGGCATGGGCTGTATAAAACTATAAGCATCATGAATACACAAGCAGAAGGAAAGAAATGGGAAGCACCACATATATTCCTACCCACATCCTATGGCAATGAACTCTACCTTTAGCAGACCAGTCGTTGTTTAAGAACACTAACACTACAACCGTAAACTAACCCTAAAAACTAAATGTAAAAAGAACTTCAGCCCCTACATGTGGTGCTTAGGGGTATCCTGGATTTACTTGCTTCTTATTTATTTATATTTTGGGGGTTGAAGGATATCAAGAACATTAAGAAATGAGGTTAGCTTTATGGACCCAAAGAAATCTACCTAGATTAAACCATAATGACACATGCCACTCTTGTCATAGGAATGGCAGCAACAAGTCAACAGTCTTCTCTGAAAGACCTACATCAACAAGCGTTTGATTCAGAGAACCTCCTTCATTAGCATAGACCATCACTAGTAAGCACGGATTTATATAAGGCTGAACAACCTGATTTATCTGTCTCTGAAAACTGCAAAACCACCTTAGCAGTTGCCTCATTTCCTTGAAAGTAGTGGTTTCACTTGGTATATCAGTGTGAGAAGCCTCAAAGTGGGCAATCCACCATGCTGGATACACGGTGTACTTTCCCTCTTCATTACTGTACCTTCCATCAGCTCAAGCAGAAGAGAATAGCTTTCACTGTCAATGGCTTTGACCATTTGGGATCTCAAAGCAGAATTTCTTAATCCTTTTATTATTACTCTTTCTCAACTTATCAATAGCTGGGAAAATATAAGTTTATAAATCTAGAAAAATATTATATTTTCTTAGAACATACAGAAGGAGGTATAGTCTATAATCAAAAAGAAATTTTAAAGGGAGAAGGGAGAAATAAGAATCAGAAATATATTTATTTATCAACCCAGTGTGGCAGTAAACTCTAGTTTTATAGCTGATAGTTACCAGCACAGTATTTCAAAAATTAACACACACACACACACACACGCACACACATACACACATATTTAAAAGGCTAACTCTTCTAGTGTCACCTTCCAAGTTTTTATTTAAAAAGCACCAATAGAATCTTCCTGGATCCCTAATCCGTTTTAAGAGTTTAACACTAACTATTTTTTTTTATCTGTGGAGTTTCTGGGCTATTAGAAAGGTGGTATATAGTAGAAATTTTAAATGCAGACTTTAGCCTCAGAATGCCTGGTTCCAACACAGGTAAATCCAAAGGACCAAGAGCAATATCTCCATGATGTTGACAGTGGCGGTAGTAGTGACTGCAATGACTTAAACAAAACCAAGGGAGAAGGGAAGGGTGGTTTGGTGATCCAAGTAAGGGGAAACTTGCCTATGGACACCGGCTTCTGCAACTCTCCTGATAGGATCAGGTATATTTTATACCTCTACTCTTTTCAGGTTGCATCAAAGAGCAATTTTTCCCCCAAAATCTTTTGCAGGCTAGATAGATGCCAATTAAAGGTCAGCGTATCTCTCATTTGAATCACCCTCTACTAGTTCGATCCAATTCAGACAGACTACCTCCTGAGAGAATCTTAATAGCTTTTTCTGCACAGGAACTATAGAGTATTGATCAGACAGCCTCAGGCAGGATCCCTTGAGCTTGTGTAGGTAAATTTAATCCAATATTGGGCTGAAATTCCAATTGCTCTCTGCAGGGATCCCTGGTCACAAATTTCAATACCCCGCTAGAAGAAGTTGCATAAATATTACCAAACTCTATCCAGTTGCCAACTGGGAATATCTAGAAAACTAATAAAAGGGAGAACAAAACATTCAGAACTTCAAGGCTGAATGCTTACAATCTCTATGAGTTCTGATTTAAAGTAAAATCACCAAATAAATGCCAGTGCAACTAATATAACTTTTCAGTAGTTGGCTAACTATAAAAATATTTTGTGATATTATATCACTTTACCAATATCCCAAATTTGGGCAATAATATATTTGGTATTTTAATTTTCTTTCTATAAACCATGTCACTAAGGTTTAACAAAAACCAATTTATTCATTTTTTAACCAATTAAAATGAGATAGGAATACAACTTTGCAGAGATGAAATAGAAAGATATTTCTTCATGAAGATATACAATAAATCAACAAATACATGAAACATTTTTCAACATCTCTAGCACTTAGAGGAATGCAAATCAAAACAGAATATTTAATCTCATTCCAGTCAGAATGGCAATAATCAAGAATACTAGCAACAATAAATGTTGGCAAGAATGTGGGGGAAAAGATACATTCATACATTGCTAGTGGAACTGCAAATTGGTGTAACCACTCTGGAAAGCAGTATTGAGATTTCTTAGAAAACTTGGAATGGAACCGCCATTTGACTCAGTGGTCCCACTACTTGGTCTATACCCAAAGGACTTAAAATCAGCATGCTCCAGTGCCACAGCCACATCAATGTTTATAGCAGGTCAATTCACAATAGCTAAACTGTGGAACCAACCTAGATGCCCTTCAAAGAAAGAAACTGCATATACACAATGTAATATTACTCACCCTTAAAGAATGAATTATGGCATTTGCAGGAAAATGGATGGAGTTAGAGAATATCATGCTAAGCAAAATAAGTGAAACCCAGAAATGCAAAGGCCAAATGTTTTCTCTGATATGTGGATGTTGATCCATAATGTGGTAGGGGAGGGGCAAAGGAAAAAAGAAGGAACTTTGGATTGGGCAGAGGGGGAGAGGGGGGAGATACAGGGGCAGGGAGGATGGTGGAATGAGATGGTAATTATTACCCTATGTACATGTATGATTGCATGAATGGGGTGAATCTGCATCATGTACAACCAGAGAAATGAAAAGTTGTGATCCATTCATATACAATGAAGCAAAATGCATCTGCTGTCTTGCATGACTAATTGGAACAAATTAAAAAATAATAAAGTTGTTTAAAAAAGTAAGATACTTCTTCATGACTCACATTTATTGCAAACCAAAATGCTATAGGAAGAAAAAAAATACAAGTTGATGTCACAGTTATTTTTATGTTTAAAATACCCAGTAAATAAAAAAAGGAAAACAAATATGTAGGAATATAAATGTATTAGTGTTTAGAGTTATTTATATCTAATAATTCAATAATAATGATTTGTACTTAATTAATCTATATTGCTAGATTTCCCCCACCACATTTGACAGAATGTCAATCCTTACTATCTTTAAAACCCATTCTACCTGCCTCCAAATATCACCTGCTTGGGTCTTACTTATCAGTCACTGGTAACTTCCCATATTGTCACTGACCACATAATGATCACTTCTTCATACATCCCATGGTATTCCCTGCCTCCGTGAGAGAGACACAGAGAAGTGGAGGCAGAAAGTGGCATGAGACATGAGGTGTGTTCCTGGCATGGAGGTCATGGCAAATGTTAATGGATTCTCTAAGGACAGGAGTCCTAATCACTCGAGATAGGATGTCAGAGAATGATGTGGAAGGTAGGGGAAAGGTGCATTGATATCGCAACAACAACTGCCTCTGGCAGTGATTTTTTATTTGTTTGCTTTGATAACTACCACTCTTCCTTTAAAAAATATTGTGATGGGATCCAAGAATTCAAAGGGCATCATGCAGGTACCTGATTTAAAAGTGAGCTTCTTAGCATCTGGTATGAAAAGGGAACACATCACAATACAATTTGGAATTATTCAGAATAATTAATCAGGTAGAAATATCCTGATATCATTAGGAAAACATTCTGAAATAGTTTACCATAATGTTTGCAAATATGGTATAGTATTAAGAGCAAGAAAATATTTTGGAAAAACACTTGAGAATAATCATCTACAAGTCTCCTGCACTTGACCATGAATGTGTATGGGTACATTATCTCATGTAAACCACAGAAACTGCCTATTTCACATCAAGTTTTCTATTAATCATTGTACATCTCACTTCAGCTTTGATACACAGCCATCAATGAAAGAAACATGTCTTATTTTTAAATAACTTTTATTGTCCATATCCTTGATGATTTTCAGACAATAATTAACACATGATTAGTTTTTCCCTCTGTAGAGGAAGTAACTTACACTTCAAATAACCCTTACCAAAATAACAGATGATACATATAAACTTTCACAGCATTAGTGAGAAAGGAGAATCATCATGAGGCTTGTACTTGGAGAAGGAATTTTCCCTTTGCAACTGAAGGGGGATTTGGCGGTGTTTCCTTGTCCCCAGCAGTTAGTCAACAGCCGACTTCTCAATGAAATGTTTCCACTTTGCACCCTTTGGGTTCAGTTGTTCAACCGGTTACAGTTAGTTAGATTAGTAACTGGTTGAACAACTGTAACCAAAGAGTACAGATTGAGGTTTTGGTTGTACTAGAGGGAGGTTTGCTAGTGGTGCTCAGCAGAGTTCTCAGTCCTCTTCAATGTTAGGATGAATGACTTGGAGCAAGATACATACATTCAAGAGAAATGCATTAAACATCAATTCACTATTCAGTAATTGCCTGTTAATATGGTGGGAACTGAGTGAACCAACAGAAAACATTAGTTATATGTCCCTAATAACAAATTAGGAGAAAGAGAGAGTGTCAAAGAGGGAGAAAAAGGGTAAGGGGGAGAAGAAGGAGGAGGCGAGAGAAAGAGACAAGTTATATTAGACAACAGGAAGTTTAATACATGGCCTATGGCTTGAAAAATCTAAATGAAAAAAAAATATTTTAAGGAATATGAGGAAGGTATCTTTCATAATTTACAAATTTTCCATCAGAATGGATCTTCAATCATTTTCAACACTATGGAACATAGATCTTGGATTTTACTTTCAGTTAATCAAACACACAATATTTTGTAGATGACATAGTGTCAAGTCTTATTTAACAACACAAAAAAGAAAATTCAAAAGTCCTATTTCATCCAACTGAGCACAGGGCTCTCATCTCACAAAGGCTTAGGGTTGATTTGGATTCTTTGGGAAACTCATTCAATCTGGGGTGCCATTTTCCTGTAATAATTATTTCATTTCCCTAAACACCTAATAATTCTGCAATGGACAGATTTATGCATCAGGATATATACCTTGCTTATTTTATCATCTGAATTCTGAAGATTCTCCTTCAATTATGCAACAGTGACTGATAATTTGAAAAGTTGCTGGCACAGTACTTGGAAATGAAAAAAAAAATGTAAAGAAAACAGTTATTCTCAGGGAACCCACTTATTCCTTGGATTGCTTTGCTATACTCATAAATACAATGATATTATCTGGTGGGTGTTTTTTTTTTCTATTCAAAACCCTGATTTTTTCTCCACTTTTCATACAGATAAGCAATGAACATTTATAAGTCTGTGTCTATGAATTGTATCCAGGAGGGTCTAATTCTGAGCTTACATGATGTCCCACCTTTTAAACTAAGTGACAATGTAGACAAAAAAGGATCACAATCCAATTTACATACAAGATGGAAAAATGGGAACAAGATACTTCAAAATATTTTCTTTGAAATATGTGTCTCTCCATCAGATTTATTTTGGTTTTCTGAAACTCTGTAGAACAAAATACTCCAACTGCTGATATTAGTCAAAGTTGTTTAAAACCAGGCTTCCCTTGTTTACAAAAAGCAGTTTTTATAAGACAACCATCACGAATAAACACAAAAAGAAACGAAAACTTTTCCATTTCTAGCAATTCACCAGAGTAAACTAGCTATATATTGAACACAGCTGTTTCTGAGAAAGATTTTGCTTTTTGGAGAATTTAATATTGACTGTGCTCTTGTGGCATGAATATAGTCAATGAAAGATTGTTCTGGGCTTGATAAGAAGAGAGGCCAGGAATAATTTGCTCCCACAGGTCTTTCCCTTCTTTAATAACCAAACTGCTGTCTAGAGCCTCCTGAGTAAGAGTCTGTCGTTTGTCATGTCAATTACAAACAAACGAAACGTTCTAGGACTTCTCTTGCCACTTTCCTCAACCTGGGAAAGACACAAACCTAGCAGGCAAGCAGCTCTAAAGATAAAATGGAAAGTAAGAAGGAAATCCTCACATATAAACACAGAAAGAGCCTCTCACTCCCCATCCTTCTCACTTTCCACCAACCATTAAAGGCTCTTTCTCTGCAAATTGAATTCTTTAAAAAGAGAAACTAGGACATTTTTGTCCAGGATATAGTGTGTGTGTATATATATATTTGCACAATATAATGATACTAATAATAAAATTAGATTATTTTAGCAACTCACTTAATAATTTAATGAGACTTTTCTGGCTAATTTGCTGAAGAACCCACTTGGGTTGCTAACATTAATAGTTATCAGGTACTTGACACTGGGAGAGGAGTTGTCTACAGAGCTCTACGCGAATTATAGTGTTTTTTTCTTTTCCAATAGCAATCCAGTAATCACTTTTTAGACTCCTGCTTGTCCTATACAAAATGAGGGATAGTGGCACAATGTTAAAAGGAAGCACTCTGGGTTACATTGTCTACATTTGAATTCTAGCTGTGAGGAGTTGGGGAAATTACAAAATGAAGATAATACTATTACCAATTTCATAATATAATTCTAGAAAATAAGCAGACATTTGATTACTTGGTCCATTTCCAGATCTGTAGTTTAACCTCTAGTACTTTTCCAGGGTTATTTCATATTTTCAAAACTTCAGAAAAGAAGTATGGATTTCCACATCCCCAAAGATAACAGTGCCTTAAAAGCCAGCCAGTTGGATGGTCAAGCCCCATTTACTTGATCACTAATGAATACCGCTTTCCGACTAAACATATTCTTTCACTAGAGCTCGTTTATGTTCTTTTCGCTGCAGCTTCCCTCAGAGGCAGAAAGGGTGGCCAGCAAGCATTTCAGTGTCACAAGTCCCCAATGCTGGGGTCAATGAAGAGCTTTTTTTTTTTTTTTTTTTTTTTTTTTTTTGCAGTTAGCACAAGGTTAAACTGGCATAGACCTACCTTCATAAGCAACACTGGGAATCTGAATAATTAAATGCTAGAGTATCAAAAACAATATGATTAAACCAAAGGGCTGGAATAGCGGAAGCCTGACAGTCTATGCTCAAGTTATAAGGCTCTCCAGAATAAGAACTAGAATATAATCCTCTAGGCAAAAATGAAAACACAGGTATAACTGATTCAGGTTTTTCTCTCAATGTGGCTTAGAGGTTCCAGGGATTTGACTATGTTGCTTACATTGTTAGAAAGAAATAAATTCTACAATCTGCCATTTGTCAATAGGGTGTGATTCAGGTTTATAGAGATACTTCCAATACAGTAGGAAGGGCATAAAATTGACAGGAAACACAAGTCCCTTTTCTGGTTCTCATTCCTTAAACATACTTTCATATATTTGATTAAATAATTTTTTAAAATATAAATTTGATATCTTAAAAGTATCTAAACCTAAGTAAAAGCACAATTGTAATAGTGATATTCCATTGTTGTTTTTATGAACAACAACAAAAAATTGTATTCATCATAATGAGAAACTTCAAATGAAACCAGCAATATAACCATAACATCCAGGAAGATTTTCCAACAGAATATCATTGAAAAAATCATAGGAATATAATGCAAGAAGTAGCATCTCTGCTTTGTTAGAGAATTTCTTTTACAATTCTTGACAACATAGTTTTTGTTTTGAATAGTAACATCATAACTTTTAAACCTGTACACCTCCTTAGCTACACATATTAGAATGAGGTATGACTCACTAGAAATTATTATATAAATATCTTCAGAAAAAAACAGACTGGCTCATGTTCAAAGAATGAAAATGGTAAAATAATGAAAAGACTTTGCACCTCTTTGTGAATTAATTCTTTAATTCAACAAACATAGGTTTGTACAAGCACGGAAGGGAATCGAAGAGAAGATATGACCCTTGCCTTGAAAAAGCTCCCAATCTGAGCAAAATCACCCATAAGATGGCAGCTTCCAGATGTTGGTCTGTTACTAGACTGGCTCCCAGGTCAAATCAAGCCTGTAGCCAATTGTTGAAAGAAGATTTTATGGAAACCCTACCCACTTATTAATTCACATATTATCTGTGGTTGCTTTTGGGCTATGATGGCAGATTTGAGTACTTGGGGCAGAATCATTATTCCTCCTAAAATATTTACAAATTTGGCTCATTACAGAAGAAATTGGTCCCATAATCTCACAAGTAACTTAACAGCTTAAAAAATGGAAATTTACATGATTACTATCACATAGTCTGATGCTCTGGTAAAAAACACAGACATTTATCTGATATGGATTTTTATATAAATTATGATATATTCATACAATAAGATACTCTTGAAGAATGAAGCTGCTTTTGTAGATAGATACAAAAAGGTATCCAGGAGAATATATATGTGAAATCAAAACAAGACACATACATGGTTCTTATGTATACAAAAAAAAAAGGTTGTCTACACACACATTTTTATATTCCTTGAGTATTTTTAGAAAAGTACATAAAATTAATAATCTTCCTCCTACAAAGGGAATTACTAGATTTTTTTTACTAGAAATTTACACCATTTTGTTAAATAGCCTAAAATATATCTAACAGTAATTCCACATAGTGTAGTGTGTGTGCAAACATGTGTGCTCATGCAAATGTGTGATAAGGATGCAGAGTTTTATTCTCTATTATAGGCGCCATCTTTGATATGAAAAATACCTTAATATAAAGCCCACATTCTAAATATAACTACTTAACTAGAATATCTAGGACTGCTAAAATGTGTTGCACTAAGAAAAATTAATTTGCATAATGAATATTAAAATAATTTTAATAGATGAATAGAAGATGTTTGAGTAAAGTTTATTAATTCAAAAATTGTACTTTTATGACTGATGAACAGGAATGTAGAAATCTAAATGTGTCTTAAACCTGAGTTACCATGAATTCTTGTGTCCTCTCAATGTAAGTGGAATCTGTCACCAAATTCTGCTGCTAATTCTCCTTTAAGAACACTGCACCATTGGCCTGAAGACATTTATGGTATTCCACAGTGGATAAGGAGCTGGGAGTCTAGGGAACTTTCGATAATAGGCTGGATGATGGTCTGTGCCTCCGTAATAATAAAAGCCAACAGGTTGCCAGAATATAGTCCAAAATGCGCTTATCTTATTACATTACACACGATGGTTTGGCTGTAGGAGAGTAGACTCTTGTATCTTACCTCTTCTAATTAGTGTTGGCTATGATATTCACTGGAAAGAATTTGATAACTACGAAGGGTCAAGTTGCCTATGTCAGTTCACAATGACTAATTTTAAAATAAATGGCTAATCTTGATAAAAGAGTATTGCCTAAGCCTCAATTAATGAATGCTCCACTAATTTGCACTGAGGATATGAAAGTCACACTGGGTAAAGTCAAAAGCTTTGACTCAAAAGTCTGCATTTTTCATCTAGTGCATTACAAAAATCAAGGATATACTGTCACTACACCCAAATGTATTTTAAGCAACACTAATGCTAAGTCTTATCTAGTGTTGAGAAGCTGTGAATCTGATGGTAGAATCATAACATTTTAGATGTAAAAGGTGCTTTAAAGAGTATCTATTTCATCTGCCCTCCCTTTGCATCATTTTATATAGGAGAAAATGGAGTTCTCATGAACATAAAGGAACTTGTCTACATTGACCTGGCTAGAGACATTAATGCCCAAGCTTTCCTCCTGCAGGCTCAGAAATAGAAACTCATATTGGGGAAGTGAGGAAAAGTGTTTAATACTTTCAGCTAAGCACAAAATTCCTGAGAACTCCTCTATAAACACAAAATCTAAACTGCTCAGAAGAATGGCACCTCCTTCGCCATAACACATTCTCTGAAGTTACTTCACAGCTCAAAACCTAACTAATACTGACTCCTGGGAGGTTTTACTAAAATAGAATTTTCTGGAAAGCAAACAAACCTTCCAAGGCAGAATGTGGGATTTGAAAGAGGAAGAGGACTAATGGTGCCAAGAGCTTGCAGCTGAGAAATTTTTGGATAGCAAGAAACACAGCAGGGAGTAGCAAAAAAAAATGAAAGTTACAGATGAAGCTGCTCTTCAGGCACAAACTCAGTTTCTGATGAATCTTGTTGAAAAATCTGGGAGCAGCTGAACAGAAACTTAATCCAGAGGCAGCCTTGGGGCTGGAGTGCTCGAGGCTCTTCATCCAGTGTAAATAGGGCCACTTCCTCTTATCTTTACACTGCAAGAGGCGGAGGATGCAGGAGAGCAGAATACTTGAAGGCTCTTATGATAGGAGAATCCATCACCAGGTGCAGTGCAGAAGAGAGCAAGGTTAACTTCGATGTTAACACCGTTTTCATAAAGAAAGGAAGTTACAGCCATAAAAATACAAATTCTAAGCCTCTATTACTATATACAAAGTTCTGCAGAGGAGGCCACCTAAGGGAATTATGGGGAAAGAGGCTCCAATCATTGTAGCAGGTTTACTGATTGCCTTCTGTGGGAGGGCACCTTGTTGTTTGGAGCTCTGTGATTGTTAGGGAAGGAGAAGTCCTTTGTCTTCTTAGAAGTTCTGATTCTGGATGAGACCGGATAAATACACACATATGCATATGTCACCAGGATATAAACAATTACACAAGGAAGCAGAGCTGTGCTGGCTCAGGGCCCAGGGAAGGGGGAAACGTTCAACTCAGGCCCTGAGTCTAAAATGAGGCATGAATGGCTTGACGGAAAGGTCAAATCATCAGCTCAGTTTCATACATGGGACCCAGTTTATCTGCAAAATGCTTTCTGCACTTCTACTAAGTGTGGGAGGCAGATCAGTTAAAAATCCTTCCTTTCAGATATGGTAGCAACTGAGTATGTAGCTCAGTGGCAGAAGAGCCCACTTAACAGGTGTAAGCCACTGGGTGTGACCCCCAAGTCTGCTAAATAAATAATAAAATAAAATATGATAGAAGGGCCAACCAAAGCTTCTGAAGCCTACATATATGTAGGGAATTCAATCCTTATTCAAAATAAAATGTTGAGATTCGTGTAAATGACAGAAGTCAGTATTCTGCACAGTAATAATTAAATAAGAATGTCCATCCTAATCCCTCAAAGCTTCATTTGCTAAAATAATTATACCTCTTCTATAACAGAGAAAAGAAAAACCTAACCTAAAGTAACAAAAGATATTTAGCTTAATGTCAACATTAAAAATGAATAAATAAGACCCAATCTCATATTATATGTCATAGCTATAAGAAATGGTAATGTAAATTTAATGTCACACTCAATTAACCTTTGGGAGGAAAAATATTTCATCTCTTTAGTTCTAATGCTGTTTCCTCATCCATAAAAGCAAAATATCTCATCCATAATAATTCTGACTATTTTGATATTTGGAAGTCATGTACCCTATTTTGAATCCTATCACAAAGTAATGGGTTAACCATTAGTTACCACCTGTGGAGCACTGAGTACATGAGGCCTGTGGTGGAAATGTTACAACCTTTTTAAATTGATACTAATAATAGACTAATAATGTACCACAACTCTATGTACATTTCACAGGGAAAAAGAGACTTGAAAAACTTGAAGTAATTTGCCCTTTGCTCACAGCAGAGACACCAATCAGAGTATGGTAACCAATTTTATACATCACCTCTCAAGAGAGTTCCTGAGTGTCTTCTCAAATAGGAATTACTGACAAAAAGTTACATGCTCAGGCAGTGAGTATGGAATGTGTCTCACACTGAGTATTTGCTATTAGCAATGTCTGAGCAATCTTTATATGTCTTAAGGGAATTCTTATAACCACATTTGGAAAGTTTTCTTCATTCTGATGCATCATACTCCCAGGAAATTTTTGTGGATAAGAAATATTTATTTTTCCCAAGAATTCTCATAATTACCCTTAGTTATCAACCCATAAATCTTTTTTTTTACCCTGCAGCTTTTATCCTCCATTAAAAATAAAGTAACTAATATGCCCATTCACATATTTAGCCAGGCTGTAAATCACACTCTCTGTTGCATAATCTTTCAGTTCTTTCATCATAGTTTCTTCTGCTCTCCCCACTCCCTTCAAATTGTTTGCATATTTTATTTGCCTCTAGGATTGAGTTGCTGTGGTTGAGGCTCTGCAAAAAGCTGGTTGGGACTGGCTCTCAGAATAGAGTGGGAATCATTTGCCTGAACTACATTTCCAACTTTTATCTAACAGGAGCCTTGCTCTTAACACCTTCATCATTGTGGGTTCTGAGTTCCTGCAGGGATTTTTGAGAGATTATTATTAATACATCATACATCTTTCTTCTTTGGAATTTTACAAATATATTCCTTCTTGTTGGTATCTAAACCCAGAAAAATGGTTAAGGGAAATGCTTATAAACCTTTTGTAATGTTTAGGTTTTATTTGTTGGCAATTCTCATTTTAAAATCTTCTTCAGTAAGAAAGGGGAAACAGCCAAATGACGTTTGTGGTCCTTTGTGGATTTTACTTATCCCTGTGCTATTTCATTAGCTCTCATATTTGACTGCAATTACCTTTGCCAATTACATTATCAAAATCAAGTACATTTCCTTCAGGTCTTTTCAAAGTTTTCCCCAGTGTCTACAAATTTGACTTCTGATACTTGAGCCTCATTTGACAACATTCAGATAGTATAAAAACTGATAACTTGTCTACTACTTTTAAGATATAAATTGATATCAGACAGCTACAATAATATTAAATTAAGTCATCTTGGAACAAACCATGAGTAAAGAAAAGCAATTCCTCATTATTCCCAGCTCCATCTCTCTCCATTATATTCATTCCCTTTCTATAGTACTAAAATCTTTTTCTGCCCTTATGTTCCACATGATCTCACTCTATATTTAGACATACCAGAGACTATATTAATGTAAACATAGAAGTAACTTTTCTGTTGTTGAATAAATTTGTTTCTATGAAAATTCAAAATTTGTTATTTCTCATTAAAACCCCAACATTGTTGCCCTGGATTTATGACCCTACTGAAGTCATCCTGCATAAAAGGTACTCACACACATTCTGTCCAATGACATTTAAGTTATTTTTAAAAATAGATAGAGCATTATGATATATATGTTTTATGGTTATTAATGAAGCAAGTTTAATTCTCAAAGTATGGTATATAAAATTAATTTCATAATTATTGAAACTAGAAGGCAGAGGTTCTGAGTAAGTTTCTAGGATTTTTACTCCAGGTATACTAAAATTGGTGGACACTTTTCATAGACATGGTATACATAATCTGTATTAAGTTATTTATAAAGAGTCAAAATTAGAATTTTAAGTGAATTTTTGAGTGAATAATTCAATATTCATATTTTACTATAACACTGTGGGATATTTGGTGTTAAAGTTACTTATCACCTATGAATTTAAATTTCAACTGGTTCACCATGGACATGGTTATTCTCTGGTTAGTACTTCTGTGACACAAGCATCTGCTTTAAGAATTTTTATAGTCTTAAAAAAGTCACATAACATTGTTTAAATTGAATATAATAATTCACAAGAAAAAAGAACAAATGATTAATGAACATTTGAAAAGATAGAAAACTTTGCCAACAATCAGGAGGTCAGTAATTAAAATAATGACACATACATATATCTAACACATAAGCAAACATTTTTAAATCCAGTAAAATCAAATGTTGCAACAATGTGATAAACAGTCAACTCTCATACTCAGATTGACAGAGAGTAAACTGGGGTAGCCATTTTGGAAAGCAAGTGAGGATTATATAGGGAAGGTGATAATCATATTTACTTTAATACCCAGCAAATCCTCTTCTAATCAAGTACCTCAAAGAAACTCCCCCAATGTGCACCAGCAAACATGACAAGGGTACATGCATTTACTCATTTCACAAATATTTATTGAGTGAACAATGCTGTTTTCTTAGGATATGTCTGGGACTGAAACAGAAATTCTCCCTAATTTGATTTGCATATTCCATATACTGTTTGTGGTACCAAAACATTTAATATCATCTAAATAACCATCCTAAAGCAACCGATAAAGTAGCATGAAATCATAATGGAACCAAAAACAAAAAAAGAAAGAGAAAGAAAAATACCCTCTATTGAAAGAAAAAGGCCAGCTCCACTACCTTTACATGATATGTGATTTACAGGAAATCTAGAACCGTGTAAAATATTATGTAATATTTTAGATATGTGATTTTGTGTGTGTGTATAAAATCAACATAACAATGAATAGGGAGTAGATAGCCTATTTGTATGATAGTAATTGACTGCATTTGAGAAGTGGGATTCAAATGCTGAATAAAGAAAATTTCAATTTTATCTATGACTTTAAAAATATAAGTATCATAATAAAAATTTAATTCTAATTGGTCTGCCTGTATGATTATTAATCTCTGAACTTTTAATATTTTTAAAAACTGTCTATTATATCCACAAAAATAATTTTTCCCTTTTGATAACGTTTAAAAGAGAAATTTGTAAAAATGATGGTTCTACCAATAACATGACCTAATTAGTTTATCAGAGGGTGACTGGTAGCCTACAGGATAAACAGAGCATAATGGAAGAAGATAAATCTATAACACTAAACAATTAACACAATCAGGTCAACTCAATAGGCATTATTAATATCTACTAGCATTTCCTTTGCTTTTTGTTTTTAATACTGCACTTCTGAAACAAGTCACAGGATTAGAGGAGCTGCTGTGAACACGCAGTGGTAAAGACCCATTGGGTGTTTGCCAATCTCCCTGCTTCATCTACCATTCAACACCCATGGAAATGAAAGGACAGGTTAAAGTCTCAGCCTTAGCCCTGCCTGTAAATTTACTGAATTAACCTATTCAACCACAAAGAGATGTTCTGTTTATCATGGCTATACAGTTACATGCCCAGATATTAATGAACTCCTATGGAAAACCTATACAGACTACACTTACTAGCCTCTGAGAACTTGGAAAAAGAGCTTAAACTTTCTGTGCCTCAGCTTCCTCATTAGTAAATTGCAAATATTATTAATAATACTTCCCTAAAATGTTTCTGTTATTTGCTATATAGAGCACTTATGCTGCACTTTCTGTGTGTCATCCATTGACACAAACTTTGTGCCATTTTTTAAATAAGTAAACTGATCTAAAAGCCATTTTCATAGTGTTTAGATTAATGTACTATATTAAGGTATTTATATTTGTCCCAAATGTATTTTAGTAATTTCAAAATAATATGATTTAAGATTTTTAAAAATTCTATCACAATTCATTCTGAGTATTGTGGAGCACAACAGAATCGACTTATACCTCCATTTTTATGTAATCTTAGAGTAGATCTAATGAGTAATTACTTAAAATAAAAATATTTCTGTATTCAATATATCATTAAAATACAGGAAAAATATTTAATTTAAAATTATCAATTAATTACATTTCATCTAAAATACAAAACACTAATAAACATCATGAAGTTATTTATTCAAACACAATGCAACTCAAACCAGAAGCTACATGAAATCCCTACCAGCTCGACCCTCATTCTGTGCTTGCTTTTGCATTAGTGTTCTGAAAGACTCATGGAAGCAATATATTACTAGTAGAAATTTCCAAAGATTTAGCATGGGAAAAGAGTGATGAAGAGCCTTCTTTCTTTGGGATAAAACTCTTTGATTTTGGTTTCCATTAACCTCATTGTTAAGCATGCTAATGTGTGTCACTGACAGGGAATGAGAGGAAAATGCTCTCAGGCCTCCCTTCTCTGCCAGTGGGTCACAATAATTGATCCCAGGAAAGTTTCTCATTTTGCTGCCTTTCCCACATCAAGCCTTCACCTCCTTCAAGATCATCATAGACATCTCAAATAAGCATGGCCTTCATCTGCAAGAACTTGCCCACATTCCTGTAGAGAATATTCATTAATTCTTATTCTCAGAGATGCTAGCATTTCCCCTGCTTCAGGGATCTATAATTCCAATGAAGAGCTGAACCACTGAAGGATTCATGTAAATTAGCATCTCATATTATGACTCACTATCACCCTATCATTATTTCTTATAAATACCATGCTTATAACGAATTTAAGAATTGTATTCCACATGCAAGATAAAGGCAGCCATGATTCTAGAACTATGCTTATTTCTGAACTGATTAAAAAAAGATATAATGCATTTTAAAAAATATTTAAATGAAATATTTACATATGTGTAGGAGACTAGCAAAGATTATGAAGGTGAATACCAACATCCCAAACTGCATTAAATTGAGAACAGCACTTCAGGCCCATCATGTTGGATTCATTTTGTTATAGAAGGCATCTAATAGTCACAGTGATAAGGAACATTCTAGTTTGTTTCCATCCCAGCTAGAACTTTGTACTTACTCACAAAAGTAAGAGAATTGATAATAGACAATCAGTAGCACCTGACTCTAAAACACCACAATGTTCTACACACTTTCCCCTCATGGTTCCTTCAGTTCTCCATCAGCCACTCTATGTCCACTTTACATTTTCCAGGTAAGGAAACAGGCAAATCTCAGTTATTATTTCTAAGTCATCAGATCTCAACATGCATAAAAATCTCATAAATATGCTGTTAAAAAAATACAAAGTTAAAAACAAACTTTCTAACCATTCCCATACCCTACTCTAATTCAGCACAATTGGATTGGGGTAGACAACCAGCAATCTAGTGTTGCAATCTCCATTCTCAAGTGGTCTGAGTACCAAGGTCCGGGAAACAGGACTCTAGTTTATACGCTTTCCAACAAGATTCCCAGGGAGCATGAATGCCTCATTGGTGGTGCATGGGTCACTATTTTCACAAGAAATGTCCAGAAAGGACATTCCATCTCCTTTCATGTATAAGTAAGAATATTTTGGTCTTAATAAATTTGATTCCCTATTTTCATCTAAAGCTTAACTAAAACCAACTATATGGATGTGCTTTTACTTTAATTACATCACTTTGAATCAAAGCCATGACACTGCCTTTGAGAAGACATTCTTCTTTTCACAATGCACCTGTCACAAGTTAGAGGACACCTCTCTTAAGTTTTTAGGCACCCAAAATGCAGATTCTCAAAATCTTTCTTATGCACAAACACTGGCTTAAGTAAGGTTTATAACTCTTCAAGGCATATCTGAGAAATTGAGAAATTTCTGAAGAATGCTCAGGCACAGCACCCTTCACATCATGAGAAGAGTCTGATTTCTTCAGAGCCCTCATAAGAGAAAGATGCTCTGAATTCTTCAGCAGAGCTAAAATCTCAGAATAACATTTGCATTGTAAGTACAGTTGTTAGGAAGATCTTGAGATTGTGCTGGCATAAATACTATTTTCTTATTTCCACTAAGATATAGAATGAGTTTATGCAGACAAAGGAGAAACAAACCATTGTTTTCTTCATCCATGACTGTATTTTCCATGGCTTTCCCACAAGATGGAAAATGTCTTTTAAATTGCAGTAATTTGAAAGGCAGTAAATGATAAAAGAGAGGCATGCTTATCAGAACTGGAGTATGGGGGTGTTTAAAGTTCTGAAGCAGTGCTTAAAGGAGTCTGAAATGAAGAATTCTAAAAGCAACTGCCCTTACAACCAAAGCCAGTTACTTGTGGAACTTAAAAAAAAAAAAAAAAGAGTGGCTTATTTCTCATTTTACATGGGAAGTCATATGAGGGACTTTGTGCTGAACAGGGTAGAGGCATTAAATCATGTCATAAACTAAAATGAAATTCACATCCAAAACAATGGGATCTTTCTGTACATGTAGCCTGTGGTATCCTATTTATCAGCTGGCTCTCAATGGGAAAGAAAGCCCTTATTTGTAGACTTCGTTGATTTCGAGCTGTCTGATTTCAAGCTACCAAAGTGATGGCACTAAAAGTGGAAGACTGGCATAGGACATTATATAGTGTCTCCATTCACAGACACAAGAAGATAAATAACCTCAATGGCACAGATAATAGTAAAGTAATTAGGTAGTGTTCAGTATCCATTATTTTCATTGTTCATAAAACTGACTTAATTACAAGATTATATAATTTAATATTGACTGTGTTTACCAACAGTTCTAACAATTCTCAAATAGATAGCAATTGGCTCCCATGAGCTGGTTCTACATGATTCCAGTCCACCAATTGCATGTATCTGACTCCAAGCACAACCTCACATCATAATCTGTTTTCAAACATGACCATTTGTGAATTTATAATATAATTTACTTAAGTAGAAAGATGTACCCCATGAATACACTAGATTTAATAAAATTCAATATCTACATGATTTTATAGATTGACAGCACTATATAGTTTTACTAGTAAGAGATTTTATTTATTTTTTATTAATTAATTTATTTACTTTAATTTGGTATATATGACAGAATAAATTTTGATTCATTGTACACAATTGCAGCACAACTTTTCATTTCTCTGGATGTACACAATGTAATGTCACACCAAATATGCAGTTATACATGTACCTAGGGTAATGATGTCCATCTCATTTCACCATCTTTCAGGTCCCCAAGTCCCCTCCCCAGTTTTCCCTCCCCTTTGCCCCATCAAAGTTCCTCCATTTTTCCCATGCCTCGCCCTCCTCATTATGGATCAGCATCCACTTATCAGAGAGAACATTCAGCTTTTGTTTTCTGGGGATTTGGCTTACTTCACTTAGCATGATATTCTCCAATTCCACCCATTTACTTACAAATGCCATAATTTCATTCTCTTTAAATGCTGAGTAATATTCCACTGTGTATAAATACCACAACTTCTTTAGCCATTCATCTATCGAAGTGCATCTAGGTTGCTTCTATGGTTAAGCTATTGTGAATTGAGCTGCTATTGATGTGCATTGATGTGACTTCATTACTACAGTATGCTCATTTTAAGTCCTTTAGAATCATCTAATCCAACTCCTTTGAATATTTTCCATAAGAACCACTGGGGTTGCTGGTCATACTTCTCCAACATCCCCAAATAACCACTTTGTTCAAGGAACTACATTCAATTCAAACTCTTTTGTCTCTTCTTTATAACTTCTACCAAATCTGTTTTGTTTGTTTTGTTTTGTTTTTCTATACCTTCTCCCAGCAAACATCCAGCATACCCAGTCATCTTATTATCTTCTATCAATTCCAGGTTTATTCTTCCTTCTGAAGCTATTTAGCTTTGTCACATGTAAACTCATTTTCATTTTTTAGCTTTTTGAACAAGAAGGTAAATTACTTACATGCTTGTTACAAATGATTTCAGCTATAGACTTAGCATATCTGAGTAATAAAGTCTAGAAGTCTGCTTTATGTTTGCTAGGTTTGTTTTTGCATTTTGAGAAGGGTACTTGCTATGTTGCTATGATTTACACAGGTTCCTGTTGAGCTCCAGGGTTCAAGTGATCCTCCCATTTCAGCCTCCACAGTAGCTGGGACTACAGGTGAACCATGCAGCACTTGGCTCAGAACACTGCTTCATAAGCAAGGAACCCCTGGGTGACTGTAACATCTTTAAAGTTTCACAGTCAACTGATTTACTGAATAGAAACCAAAACTTAAAGTGAGAATAAGACAACATGAAAGACAAGATCTAGGAGTTTAGTAGCTATAAAACTGTAAAGAGTTAACACTCAGTGCATGGAATACCACAGGCAGGGCCAACATTAAAGAGAGAATGACAGAATAAGGAGCACTGATTGGTGAAGAGAGGCTTCATAAAAAGGAAAGAGCTAAGCCAGGTGCTGGTCCTCCAAGTTCAAGGCCAAGAGTCACTGAAAAATGATTTACACAGAGCCTAAACAGAGGCCTAGACAAGGTTGAAACCCTCTAATATGGGATGTCCATTGTTTGTTTGATAGGAATCACTTGGGTTCCACACAAACATAGACCCCCAAGATCTGGACTCTTGTCTTAGAGATTGTAGCTTAGTAGGATGGATAAGGCCTTGCAAATCAGAATTATTAACCTGAAAGAAACTGGTATAGGAGAAAGGGACTCAGAAATGTCTTGTATGGGGAGTAAGACCTTCAGATCTAAGTTTTAAACTAATGCTTCTAAATCATACCTACTTTTCTTAGTTCAAGTTTAGTACTCATTGAATCTTATCTGATGATTACAGCCCACGTTGATCTCTTTTTTGTTTTATATGTCACTGACTTGGAGTTTGACTTCTACAGTTACTGATTTCCTATGCATTATTCCTTTTTTTTTTTCTATTGCCAATCCCCAGGAGTAGAAATGGCTCATCTCACTGTATCCCTAATAATACACAATGCATGCATAAGCACATAGACACACAAGTAGATCATTTGATTCTATGCATTCTCAGCACTTAGTTCTGCTTCCTAGGCATGTTCACGAGGAATATATTAAAAGCCAACATTTAATGAGTATGCCAGTTCTTCTTGGAATTACTTTACATGTGTTAACTCATTTATTTTACTCATCAATCTTATGAAATAAATCCTATTGTTGTCCTCATTTTATAGATGAGGAAACTGAGGCTTAGTAATTTTCCAAGGTAAATTGGCCCCAGATCGCATGCCCTTTGTAACTAAGCCATGCTGTTCACTCATCCTGACTCACTGGAGATGTTGTTCAAACAATGAAAATATGTGTGTGTGTATATATATATATATATATATCAACGATGAACTTTTATTCCATAGCAGTGATTTTTAAAATAATTAGGTCAGAATCCTCAATAAAAGAAGCTATTATAAACTATAAAGCAGTCCAAAATACTCTAAAAATTCCTAAGCTAAAATCCACATCTTGCTAGAAATGCCTTACTGATTTCCACCAGGGCTCCTGATTAAAAATCTCCTCTGTGCCTTCACATTTCCATTGAGAATCACACATTAAGAGAGGTGCATCCTTGGGTGCAGCAGCAGAAATGACAATACATCACAGCCTCAAAATCTGTGACAAGCCCAGCCTTTTGACAATCTAGTGAGGGGGTGTGCATCTTGAATATTACCAAATGTGTCATGATCTTTGTTCCCCAAATACTCCCTTTTGGATAATGAAACAGCAGAAGACACTATTCAGAACAATAAAATAGGTTCTAATATTCCCATACACTATAATTAATCTTCATTCAATCAGAAGAAGTTCTGTTCAATCTATTGCTTGAAATGAAATGCTAATAAGGCAAGAAAATGTGACTTTAGGACGAAGCCAGAAAATGGCCTTCGTTTCTCTTCTTTTGACATGAATAAGATGCTTTTGATCATATTAATGAGTGAGAAATGCACAAGTCTCTAAAACAAGATTTAGTTAAATTATATCCATCCTTGGAGATGAATAACCTGAATTTAAAAGAATAATTTGGTTAAAAAAAAAGAGTTGTAGCACATTGTAAAAGTCTAATCTTTTTAAATTCAATTTTAAATTTTCTAGAACCCTTAAAATAGTTATTCTCACACATTTCCCCTGTTTTCAATATTTTTTCTCAATCCTCCTATTTCCTTAATTCTATCTCTTTACATGTTCCCATGATAATTTTATTTATTCTAGACTTCTTGCTTCTCTAAGATTGTTTTTGTGCGCTTGTTGGCTGCAAGCTATCGGAAACCTAAGGAGAATAGTATGATCTATCTCAGGCAATATTAAATAAACCTTTTGGGTTTCATCAATTATCTCTTATGCATTTACTAACCAGTTTAAAGGGCTCACAAGAGAGATCTGTACTGACAAATAACTTCAATATATTGGATATTTTATATATTGGATATTTACACTCCTTCTTGTCTAGAACATTACTAGCTATTTGACTTGAATCTAATTGTGCTCAGTATTCTCCTGCATACTCTAACTTCTTGCTTTTCAAAGTACATACTAGAAAGACAACAGATACATACATGGAACATGTGTACTTTTTCCTTTTCTATCTCTTTATGCTTCTGAAAATTTAAGGAATAAATTTAAGTGGTTTTGCATCTTCCACAGTTGCTTCACTGTTACATAGTTACAGTTCAAGCTCCTTTAAAAATCAACAATCTTTATAATTGCTTTAAAAGCTGATCACGATGTGGCTCAGAACTGTGTCAAACACTGAGGGCAATGAGATTACATCAAAGCCAAAGTGATCTTCAATTTCACAGATCAAGGTCTAGGTGACTAGTAGAACAGGAAATGAGGAGCTGCCCACACTATCAGTGATTTGGGGTGATAAAGAAGGACACCTTAAAATGCAAACATAAAAGGATTCCCTACAGCAGTCAAATTCAAAATTCAAGCTGGGTGCCAATCCCCAGGCTTCTGGTTTTTCTCATAAGCAGTGTGAGATTGTGGGCAAATTATTAATAGCTAAACATATTTTCTTACCTATGCAAGACAGTGAGTAAATACCTCATAGAATGCTGCAGGCTAAATATTTAATACAAAGCATTTAATACAGAGCTTAGCATAGAGTAAATACTCAAGAAATTGGTCTTTTGCTTTATTTCCAGGATTCCGATTACTTTTATTAAGTTGGACAGATAGAGATAATGGGCTTTTGTTTTATATCTAGGATTTAGATTACTTTTATTAATTTGGACACAGAGATATGGTGATCCCATTAAAAAAAAGAAAAGCATAGGTTGAAGTATATGAGATTTTATCATTTACCTATAAATGTGTACAGAAAGTAAATCAGTGTGAATGCATTGCCCTTGGTGGGAAGAACATGAGCCTATTCAAGCAAATACTTTATATCTGAATAGTAGAAGAAATCCAGTAATCAAAACACCGTATGGGTTTCCCTGGTGGAAAATATTTGAACACTTCCTTTAGAAATGCATTCTGGGACCCACTTAAGTAGCTGTTCAAAATAATATTGTATGAATTTGACATGACAGCTGGCTTTGAAAAGGTGCTTTTAGCAAAAGCAGGACACTGATTAACTTTTATCCTTACAGTTGGTTACATTAAATAATTTTATCCAGAGAAAGGAGTGAGAAGCTTAAAATTCAGGTCATGGAGCATTTTGTCAGGCTTTGTTTCTGTTTTCCTTCATTCTTCCCCTCATTTAGCAGAAAATTATGGGCTATAAGGGAAGCCAATCAGGGTATGCTTTTCAGATGTCTTTTATTCCTGATTTGAAGAAAGAACAGATTGAGTGATGGGGGATTACAAAGACACCAGTTGGTGATTTTTCTTGGGCCTTCTAATATCTGTCTGAAGATTGTTCTAGAGAAGCCTGCTGGCTCGGATACATACCTAACTAACCAGTGAGAGCCAAGAGGAAATGGGCTGAAGTATGCCAATCCCTTAGATATAAAGGTTTCTATGGAGAGATCCTTCAGGCACCATTTAGAGACCTAAAGAATGTAAAACCCAGGATAACTTCATCAAGATTTAATCGCACTCTGACAGAGAAAGATTTTTTTTACAAAGACTGGAAACAGAACAGGTGTTGGCTGGAAAGTAAATATTTTTGTTAATTTGCAGTTAATTATGAAAATTTAAAAATACATATCAGGAAGTCCTGAGGCCAGTTTGCTTTTATTGGCTTGCCCACAGAAGGCTGTCCCTCTCAGTCCTCACCACTTCAGTAGGTGTGACACAACAATATCTCAAGTTAAGGAGAATTTTGAATGTCTGGATGCCATGGATGACTGGAAAGAATTGCATAGGCATGACCTTATTCCTAG
Organism: Marmota monax; assembly: GCF_021218885.2. Classification (NCBI taxonomy): domain Eukaryota; kingdom Metazoa; phylum Chordata; class Mammalia; order Rodentia; family Sciuridae; genus Marmota; species Marmota monax. Next base: position 12,661,663 of record NW_026693245.1, read on the forward strand.
GGCTTTTGTATCCTTGGGATTTTGCTTTTATTTTTGCTGAGGCCCAGGAAAAGTAAAAATATAAAACAATATTATACTATAATATTTAGTAGAATTTAATATAAATAGAAGAATTTAAAAGTCTGAGTCAAACACAACTTTCATCAAACTCTAGCTCTGGTTTTTACCAAATCTGTCACATTGTGCAAGTTCCTTAACAATTTTAAGGCTTGTCTCCTCAACCATAATATTGTGGGATGATAGTTACTGTCATGAAATATTTTAACAGTACCTTGAGACTCTGAATACCTCACCAAGATTCTTTCCTTGCTGTCCCTCTCCTTTCTCCCTATTGCCATTGCATATATTGTTCCTTGGCTTTCTCTTTTCTGTTTTTCCTTGGGGGTGGGAGTAAAAGCCTAAGTGCACGTTACCTCCTCAGGCAGAGCTGCCCAACCTGACCCTACCAGACCTCAAGTCAGTCTCTGCATTCTCCACACTTCAAAAATTGCTGTTTTCCATGAGTTTTGCTTGCCATTGGACTCAGAGGGTTGGGTCCGTATTCCGGGCATCTTCTTATTCACCCAGGTTTTGTGCCCACCACATCTATACATTATAGATGCTCAGTGAATGTTGTGGAATCTTTTTTTTACAAACAGCAAAAACACTTAAAATGCTAAGAAAAAAAAGGCGGGGTAAGCAAAACAGTAGGAAGACTTTCTGGAAGAGGCTATTCATTGCCCCAAAAAGGAAATATTTCACTTGAGAGGAAGGGGGAAAGCTCTTGTAGTCAGCTTGCAAACACGATGATCATAATTGGTGGAATACCTTGCATGCCAAATTGATTTGTAGCCTGGTTCTCTGTAAATGTTAACAGTAAATCTAATTTGAAATGTTATTTGCAACACATCTTAATTTATATCTTAAGTGTTTAAATTTTAAGAAGTAGACTATGATGCTTTTTATTAAGATCTCTTGAACTCAGGAAACAATTAAAACCCTTGGAGCTTTATTTAAGTAAAAATAGTCTCCATAAACATGAAGGTTATTTATTTTTTCACATCAGTAAAAGATCAGGTTCCCCCCAAATTATTTGGAACAAGGAAAACTTTGATTTGAATCAATCTGTAATCTACCATGTGACTCTCAACAAATGAGGAATTTCTCAGCATCTCAATTTCCCTCTAAAGTGGTTGATAAGACCACTATTATCATTTGGATCTTAAATGACCTTTCAAAGCTCATGTGTTGATGACTTAGCCCCCAGTTGATGGCGCTATGGAGAGATGATGGAAAGCTCAGAAGGTGGAATCTAGTTTGAGGAAGCAGGTTATTGAGGTGTATCTGCCAAGGGAACATCAGAACCCTCCCTTTCCTCTCTCTTTTTCTGCTTCCTGGTCACCAGAGAGTGAGCAGCTTTGTTCCATCACACTCTCCCTGCCATGACCTATGTATGTCTTGGCCACAGTAATGGGGCCAGGTGACCAAGGACTAAAACTCTGTAACTATGAGCCAAAGTAAACCTGTCTGCCTTTTAAGTTGTTTATCTCAGGCATTTTGTCACAGTGATAAAAAGCTAACAATACCACCCTGAGGACTGCTATGAGGATTAAGTGAAAGAAAGAAAGAAAAGAAAAAGCATTACAAAGTATATAGCAACGTGTCTGACACTCTGGTGACACTGTTAGTTCTCTTCTTTCTTTTCAAGCACACCTTGCACCTCAACACATATATTTTCTCTAAAGTCAATGTCTTTGCAATAAATATTTTATAAACTTAATAATATTTTTCTAACACTATCATTTTTAAAAATGAGTGTCAGGCATTAGATCACATAAATATATCAGTTATATAAAATATTTTTGCATAATTTTTTATATTAATCATAGTTTTGAACTATTTTTGTCCGAAGTATATAAGATATTTATTGCTATGGACTGAATTATGTCCCTGCAAATTCATTTGCTATGACCGTATTTGGAGGCTGGGCCTTTGGGAGGTAATTAGGTTTAGATAAGATCATAAGGGTGGAGCCCACAAGATGGAATTGTGCTCTTACAGTAAAGACCCCAGAGAGCTGGCTCTCTACCACCTGAGAAGACAGTTGTCTACAAGCCAGAACTCAAACATGCTGGCACCCTGATCTCCAGAACTGTAAGAAAATAAATTTATGTTGTATCAGCTACCCAGCTCAGGCCATTTTTGTTATTGTAGCCTGAGCTGATTAAAGCACTCAGGTGTCAGTGTAGGGTAATTTTAGTTATAAATTCAATATTCATGCAACTTTAGCTATAGGAATAAAATCTATGAGAGAAACAACACAACTTTTCAACAATATAATATAGTTCCTTTATTCATACAAACATACATTTTGCAAGACACATATAAAATATGTGAATATACTGAATATAATCAATTATATTACCACAAAACATGACTCATTAATCAATTTATAAATATCAGTTAGGTTGACTGAGTGACTGAAATGTCCCTGGCAATGCACTAACAAATAGCCTGTAAAGATGAACCAGATACTTTCTTATCTCTACTGAACCCATAGCCCAGCAGGACAGAAAGGCAAAACATAGTGACTATGTGTGATAAATGCTCAAGATTGTAGCTAACATAATATTAAAAGCCATTCTTATACTTTAAGACTGTTTTTCTCTAAAACTATCTATACTGACTTCATCTAGATTAATCCAATCATTTTCTCCCAAAATTTTTACATAGGGATACATATTTGGGAGACATCTAAGGCAGATTAAAGTTTTCCACATCAAGGTTAAATACACCAACAATGTTAGAAAAAAAATAGATATAGACAGACATAGATTTTGAGTCTCAGCTCCTGTCAATTTAAATGAAAATAGACAGTTGGTTCAGCATATGTTGATTCCTTAAAATCGGAAATAGACTTTCCCAGCAATATGCCTCAGGGAAAATAAAATGTGTGGGCTGATTTATTCACTTATATTAAAAGGAAGTTTCCAGCTGAGGTTTGATTACACTCCTGAAGGAAAAAAAAAAAAAAAAAACAAACAACACTGTAATGAGAAAATCACAATTACTTTTTCCTCAGGAGTAAAGATTTCTTGGTCTGAGAACTTGCTTCAAATCACTGGTTAGAACATAAACAAACAACAAAACTTAAAGGGAAAGAAATAAGAAAGGAACTCTTGGAATAGCTACTAAACCTGAGTGGGCACATCTTGTGTTCTAGAGTCCAATAGACTCTTTGAAGTCCTGGCTTTGAGGCTGACTAGTTATGTGATGGTGGGAATGTTTCTTATCCTCGTTGAAGCCCAATTTATTCAGCAGTAAGATACAACCAAAACGACTCACTTATAGAATTGCTGGAGAATTTGGTGAGATAATGTGTTCCAAGTGTCTGAATTACAATGGACTCTCATATTGATAGCTAGTTGTTATGGTTTAGATATGAGGCATCCCCCAAAAGCTCATGTGTGAGACAATACCAGAATTTTCAGAGGTGAAATGATAAGATTATGAGAGCTGTAACATAATCAGTATATTAACTGGGCAATGGTTGTAGGCAGGTAGGATGTTGCTAGAGGAGGTAGTTCTCTGGGACATGCCTTTGGGATTTACATTTTGTCACAGGTGATTAAAGCTCTCTCTCTTTCTGCTTCCTGGTTGCCATGTCCTGAGCTGCTTTCCTCTGCCACACACCTTCTGCCATGATGTTCTGCCTCATCTTGGGTCCAGAACTATCGAGTCAGCCAACCATGGATTGAACCTCCAAGACCATGAGCCCAAAATAAACATGTCCTCCTTTAAGTTGTTCTTGTCAGGTGGTTTGATCACTGTGATAAAAAGCTAACTAAAACACTAATAATAATAATAATAATAATAATAATAATAATAATGGTTATCGGAAAGAAAAGAAATAAGAAGGAACAGCAATTTGAAAGATGGTCAATGGTTTAATTAAAGTGGACTTTTTGCATTTTGCTTCTTTTTACTTTCACTTTACGTATGTGAGCTAATAATAAATAATAACATAAATAAATAATGAGTAATTTCCAGGTTTTCCAGGTCTTATTTCACTTAGTCCATAGTCAATAAGCCCCAAATCCCCATTTGACAGATGAGGAAGTTGAAGCAGAGACATATTAAATACCTGGCCTAAGTTCACACCTTTTAGAACAGATGAAATCAGAACATGAATCCAGATCTATCCTGACTCTGAGTTTCATATGAATATGAACAAAACATAAAGCATAGTATTACATAAAAAGGATACTACAACAAATCTGCTTATTCTGCTCTTAACCTTCTATTCCAACTTCTAAAATAACCTGAGAGGTCTTAGGTTTGATTTAAAAATTAACTCAAAACCTCTCTAGGAGGTTTACCCTGAAAGCCTAGGCAAGCAAACTCTCTACTCTGATGTTTCTCTCTCCTTTCTCTCTCTTCCAGGTATTCAAATACATGATAATAAGAAACTATTATCTGAACATGCTAGGGCATAACAGGTTGTTCTTTCTCTATGTGGTAGCTCAATGAGACCTTGCTCTTGGTCTCACTATGTAGTTCTACTCATGAATGTTTGACCATGGCTATCTTACGTAAACAATCATTAATAATCTTAAACTATTAATACTTAACTATTAAAACATTGTCTGTTATAAGTGCAGTATAATATAGTATATAAAATAGGGTCTGAATGTTAGTCTTCTATTCATACTGTATAGCTAGTGAAACACAACTACTGTTTGACATTTAATTTGATCCAATTTTAGTAAAGTTAAATTTAAAATGAACGGTTGTAGTTGTGATGATGGTGATAATGACGATGTGACTGTAGAATTCTGGATGTTGTAAGTACATATATTATTTTTGTAAATGTGAAAATTTAAACAGTGCTCTTTTGTTCCAGATGTGACATCACATCTTATGCTTAGAATGTGAGTGATTCCTAGATTTTATTAGTGTGAAGGTATTAAGAGGCTATTTTCTGAAAATGTTATCCTCTCCCCACACAACCCAAAATGCTTGCCACAGTTTTACAAATGCCATATTTGATAATCTGACATTTGTGAAGAAACTGTTGACCCATTAATTTTAAATAAAAGAGTCACAGAACAAAGGAGAGAGACATCTCTTCTCATTTAAACAGGTAGTCTGGGAGGCACCTCGGCCTGATGCAGAGTCCTGTCTGGACTGCATGGATTTTACCGTCAGGCCTTTCCAGTCAGGCCATGCTGTTTGTTGTGGACCACATTGGCTTCTAAGCTTCCAAACTAGAAAAGCCCAAGATTTTACTCTAGCATCTACTCCCCTGGCTCTCAAACACCAAAGCTTTGCCTTGAAAAACGTGTTGCTAGTCACATAGAAAAGAACTAGAAGGTTTCATATATTTATGAAATGAACATTAAAGTACATTTTCCTGAGTTAATGAATTATCTCTTATTCTATATTATTAACTGTTTTAAAAGCTTTTAAATATCCATGATTTTATGGATGACAAAATTCTGTGCTTTTTATTGTGTTACCAGGGATTGAACTCCGGGGCACTCAGCCACTGAGCCACATCCCCAGCCCTATTTTGTATTTTACTTAGAGACAGGGTCTCACTGAGTTGCTCAGCACCTCGCCATTGCTGAGGCTGGTTTTGAACTAGCAATCCTCATGTCTCAGCTTCCCATGCCGATAGGATTACAGACATGCACCACCACGACTGGCTCAGTGCTTGTTTTTTTTTGTTGTTGTTGTTGTTTTTTTTTTTTTTTTTTTAATTATCTCAGAAAACTAAAATAAAGCAATCTATTATAAGACACCTAATTTTAAAAATAATTATTAAAAAAAGTAAAATCTAGAAACATATGTGTGCCATAACACATATCTTTACTAGTGGAGATCACTGATAGAGTGATATATTCTTTACCTCTTGGATTTGAATTGTCTTCAGATCTGGAAATGCACATGAAAATAGATCTAAGAACTCAATGTCAATCCAAAAATGTTTACTCACATAGTTCTAAAACCTTTGTTTTCCTATATAATTCTAGTTGTATTTAATTCTAGCTATATACCCAAAGGGAAATGAGGAGTATTTTGGACGTTTAAGTATTTATAGCTACATCACACTACACAACTGCAATTTTAATAGGAAACACACCCATAAAAGCCATTCTTCAGGATAAAGGAGTCACTATTCAATGAATGATTTAGCATCTTGTAAAGGTCAGAGAAAAAATGATAAATCTGAAGAAAACAGAAAAACATAATGAAAGGACTGGGAAGGAGAAAAGGCATCAAACATTAATTAATGCACTTCCAGATCACTATCATCAAGTTGATTGAATTGAAGAAAAAAAGAAGCACAAACCAGCTCATTAGGAAGTTATTGCCATGTCGTGCAAAATGAATACGCTAAAATCACTGAGACAAATTATTATTCTTATTTCAAACCTAGTGTGTAATGGAGACCTTAGAAACCTGAAAGCGTGTAGAGTACATTAACTGATTGTTCTCATCACATTCTTTTCAGAAACTCTCTAATGACCTTGGGAGAAAGTTTTCATTGGAGAAAAGCAATTGGAAAGGGGGAAGTTAAGAGTTCCATCTATATTTATATGCAAAACTTGGGATTATTAAAAAAAAAATTTAGTTAAAAAACGAATCTCAAGTGTACTGATACAACTCCTGTGAATTTGGGCACATAGGTAAACTAGCATTTCTAATCCTCAGACTCAATAGAAATGTATATGGATTTTAAACAAAAGATATGCTACAATATTTATAGCAGTAGCATTTGTAATAGCTCCAACCTATAAGTTGTCCAAATGTCCTTCAGCAATAAAATCAATAAAAAATATTTAGTGTGCTCCCACAGTGGAATATGGATGACATTATAAGTTCGTGTTGAACCAAAGGAGGAAGATCTTTTTTAACAAAGTAATGGAAAGTACAAAAAGAGGCCAAACTCCATTCTATTAGGAGTAAGGACAGAGGTAGGTATTCAAAGAAGGAAGAAGTAAATGGACGAGAACAGGAGTGTGTGGGCTGATAATGTTCTGTTTCTTGATCTGGGATGGGATTACTTGGGCATGTGGAGATGTACATTTATGTATGTTTTTCTGCATATATGCTGTGCCACATGGCAAAATTACAAAGAAAATAAGTTACTAAAATAAATGAGTGAGTTGCCAGAAGGTACATATCCATCAGTTTACAATATGATGGCAAGATAATGCTTTTCCTAAACCTAGAAAGTTGCTAAGGAATTTGGCAAAGAAAATTAGCTCATAATGGGATTTAGAACAAATTCTAACATTTGCAGAACACTCCACCTTTGCAGATCCGCAGCATGTGTCACAGAGGGCATTATTTCTGGCAACATTATATTTTAGGAAAAAAAAACACTAGCGCTAATCCTGGAAAATTATTTTTAAGAATTTCCTAAAGTTTCATTGAAATTATCTATATCATTCTGTTATCTATGTCAGTCTGGTTTGAGACTATGACTTCACCCTTGAATAAAGCAGTTTTAGAAACAATGTCATTTTTCTAAATCACTTCAGTAAGGGCTTGAAATTCTTGGAGATTTAATACACTTTTTAAACTGGAATTGTCAAAAGATCTGGCTCCATTTCTAGCTCTTAAAAATCTGATTTTAAGCTTCTTTGTGACCCTAACAGTAGTTACATTGACAATTGCTCATCAAAATCCTTTTCTCCTTGGGCACATGGTTATATTTTATTTCCTAGCCTCCTTTACAATTAGTTGTCCTCACATGATTCAAATTTGGTGCAGACTCTTCAGTGCTCTTTGTTCAGTTCAATTATCTGGAGTACAGACATCCTCAATAGGAACCTTGGAAACCATGCGTTAAGAATGGCAAAGTTTCCACTAACCCAAGTCCCTGGATACTGGGTTTAAAAAAGGGAAAGAACAGATCTCTTGTATTTGCATCACATATTTCCATTAAATTACCCTAAATCATATACCCCAACAGAACATTTTAGGGCTCCAAAATAAAATTGACCAATTATTTTCTTGTGAGGTACAGTGGGGTTCTCTATCCTCTTTAACCCTCTTTATACTTCTGTATCCTTGATCTAATGGAGATTTGGGGAATATTTTAGCAAAACAAGGCAACAAACTATCAGTTTTTAGCAAAAGAGACCCTGTCTTAGGTTTATTCCTTTCTTAAGACTCATGGAGTAGGGGATAGGCTAGGAGTCAAAAATAAAAAGGGGATGCTATTTGGAATAAAAAGCTGGAGTAATAAAGAAATAAAAAGTAGAGTAATAAGGAAATGCTCTGCAAGATTTTTCTGGACTCCCAGATATGCATGTTCTATCATGAGTAAAGTTGAATTGTCTCTGGTAATGGCCAGTAATTGTGTATCCTTTCAGAGATGATGGGGAATGAGGACTGGATACTTGTAAGAGGAAAAAGGAATAGCTTTCTTGTAAACATAAATAGAAACAAAGTTACTGACAAGAACTTCTTCTTTTTCAGATGAAAGGCACAAACACTGCACTTTATGTCCTTTATAAATTATTTTATAATACCATTCTTAATTTCTCTGGACATGAGATCATTGCCATGAGACCAATTTATTATGCCTTCTGAAACCAATTCAAAGGTCAGAATAATATACCTTCATAATGTAGTTGCAACTAAAGCCCTCTGAACAGAAGCTGACTGTGATCTTTTATATGGCCAAGATGAGGAATCCCTCATCTTCACATTCTAGGACGCATCCAGCAGACTATGCAACAAGATTTTAAAAGAGACACTTAGAGTGAACCTTGCTCTAGGACCATACTTCCCAATCCAAACAATACTGCAGAACTGTAATATAATTCATTCTCAGCCAGAAAACTTGAGCCAGCTGGAGAGAGGAGAAGAGAAGCCAATCCTCCATCACTGAGAAGAGGAAACAGGAGGAAGGCAGGAAGTGATGGTTTGTTGACACTGAACTGGGAAAAACACAGTTAAATGAGGTGATATTATGGCTGGGTACAAACCAAACAAACATTCTGCCTCAAACCAAGGAAATTTTAAAAATTAGGATATAGTTACTTTTAATAATATTAGCTGTTAGTTGGGACAGATGCATTTATTTTTAAGTTTTAAATGCTGTCCATTTTATTAAAAACTTTTATTTTCAGACTCAACATTCAGATATGCAGAATAGTTAAAAGTTGAAACATGTATCATTTAAACTAGCTCTACCTTTGAGATTCATTTAACAAGCTATTTCAGTCCAAAGGGATTATAGGCTGTTGTTAATCAGCAAGTTTCCTCATTCTCCCTTTTCAGTTTTGAATCAGCTGTAAATAGCCTGCAAATCTGTCCATTTGATATTTTCTGCTGCTTTCAGAGTTAATTTCTACACTGCTTAATAAAGCAGAATCACTTTGAATTAAAGATCAGAGAGGTTGCATTTCAATTATTTCAGTCATGTGCCCCATAGACTTTGTGTGAATTTTGCTAAACCACTCATTTATGAAACAAAGAAAATGAAAGTCTCAGTAGTGAAGAAAATGAGTAACATGTTATTAATCTGAAGTTAGATTTCTTTGTATTCAATTCTAAACATAGTTGTATACAGGTAGTGTAATCCCAGTATCTCTTAAAGCTAAGTGTAAGCTGTACAAAGAGATATAAAGTGATGGTTCCTAAGAAATTCCTGCTTTCCTGATTCAGACATCATTCCTTCCTGCTTCCATGCATTTCCTTTCTTTACCCTGTTTGGAATGAGGGATCAGTGCTAAAGGAAAAGCAGGTACACCACCTGTGATCCTGAGCTAACAAGGACAGGTCAGAATGCTACAGATGGCAGGCAGAGAAGACAAGATGGCTTCCTCCAAACACCCTTTGCACAAGACAAATAAAACTCTTAAATGGTTAAATAGCTGATAGTTTTCTCTTACTTATACACGAATGCATTACTAACAGAAGTACAAAAGACCCTGTGATGATTTTATATTAAGACTTTCTAGCACACCTGACCCATTTTAAAACACAAACATTCTAAAGAAATTGGTGCCAGGCTACGATAATTCAAGCAATTGCCTTCTACCTCAAGTTCATTATATGGAGACACATTAACTTTGCTTTTATTGGAGTAAATGTTTCCTTCAATCATTTCTTTCCTTAAAAGCCATTTTTAAAGTAAATATACACAAATTATCTACAAAATATTACCTTGAAATTACAAGAAGCAGAAATATTTATAGGTCTAATTCAATTCTTGCTTCTTTTCCTAAACTATTAATACATTTGGTATAATATTATAATTGAATGTTGTTCTTGTACTTTGTGCACATCAGCTGTCAAGCTAATGTGCACAAAAGTTTTTTATCCAGCATGAATTTAACAAGTAAATCCCAATCCTTGCCACTGCAAATGCTGACAAACTGAATAAAATTGCTGACAGTTTCCAAAATCTGTCCAGATAGGTCAGTGCTGTGCAAGCATCACTGCAGGTCCTGGTGGAGAGACTAATGTATGTGTGTGGTTTTTGTCTTTTAAATTTCAAAATAATGAAATTCATTACTTAGTTAGATCTATACATTCCCTATAATTTTCTGGTGACTGTATAGTGTGAATTTCAATAAAATTCAGCCCCTCTTTCTGTATTTGATTTTATCCTAGGATTAAAAATAAACTCTCAAGCTTATACATCCTTCTCTCAAAATCTGTACCTTAATCTATGCTAATACCTTCAGTAAAAAACATATTTTATGATCTTATTGTCAGATTGTATTTTATATTCCAAATGTCAGGAGATTAAGATGCAGAAAAAGGCAGGGGGAAAACATGAGACAGAATTTCCTCCCTACCAAAAGGCCTTTGTTTTCATCAGGAAGTTATTTTGGATTCATTAAACAACTTAATTTACAAATTAACAAAACTCCACTATGAAGATCTGATTGGAGAAGAGGAATGGAAACTTCTGACCTTTGGATCCTAATCCCCGGATCAGCTTTTTCCATACTCTCCCATTAAATGCTGAAAATGATCAGTATCAGCTTTCAGATTGAGGTGAAGCCTCTCAAAGTAAAATCTTGCATTTGGATGGGTTGGTAAAAGGAGAATTGGTGGTAATTAAATAATAAAATTGATTTAAAGAGGCTTCACTTCTAATCCCTGTTGGATAAATACAAACCAAGAACCTATTTATGTCGACTAAATAGATAGAATCATTCATTATGTAAATATGACCTTTAAAGTCATATCACAGCTATAATGTGAATAATATACCCATGAATAATTGAGGATTGACAGCATGTAATATTTATTAAGGGCCTTTTATATGGATTTAAGTAAATCCACTCCACCGACCCAGTGATGGTATCCATTTAATGATTAATTCAGCCTCTAATATGATGGGTAATGTATCTAGGAGAGTGAACTAGAAATTGCACAAAGGAGATTTCAAGATGAATGAGACACTGTGCAGCTTTCAAATAGTTCATGTGGTAAGTTCCTTGGAGAGAAAATAATAGTTCTTTACAGGGGGGAAAGGTCAGTCTCACATTAGTGATCAGGAACTTGAGCTAGAGATGTAAATTGGGCAAGTCCCTGAGGGATGGATTTTGGTAAATGATGATATTAAAAGGAGAGTGTTTCAAATATGCGGAAGGGTAAATAAAGTTAAAGGACAGTGAAAGTTCAGGAAGGTAATTCTTTCAAGATGAGATGTCTGCAAAGGGTGAGACAAAAGCCTCCACAGGTAAGAGGGGACCAGGAACTTGAAGGGCTCATTGAGGAGGTTAGATTTTTTGAGAGGTCCTGAGAAAGAAGAGAACAAATGGGCCAGATGTAGTATAATCAGTCTGAGTTCCTTCCCCAGCTCTCAAAGAATAAAACTATTCTACAAAAGAATCAATCAGATATAACTTCCCTATTCTTGTATTGAATACATGAACAGGGTAACTCTGTATCATGTACAACCACAAGAAAAGAATCCTAATTAGAATAAGTTATACCCCATGTATGTATAATATGCCAAAAATACATTCTACTGTCATGTATATCTAAAAAGAACACATAATTTTTTTAAAAAAGAAAACAATATATAATTAACCGTACCAAAAAAAAAAAAAAGAAAAGAAAAAAAATGGTATAAATTTTCTAGGATTAGATTCATCTCTTCTTCCTCTGTTTATGATTACGTGGATTAGGATCCTATTTGTTAACATTAAAACTAAGCCAAAATCTTACTTTAACTCAACTAACCTGCTAAGTGTGCGATTAAATCTACTATTTTTATGAGAACCCAATATTGAAATGTCAGCTGACCCAATCATCAATTTTACCTTTGTAAATGGCATCTTTAATGCCTCTCCCTCCCCCCCCCCTCTCTCTCTCTCTCTCTCTCATTCCTGTTCTACTTCTTCCTTTTCAGTCTCCACTTTTTTAATCATTTGACCATTGTGGGTAAGTATTAAGAAGAAAATAATAAGTAAAAAGAGAAAATATCAATTTTATTTATTTTAAATAATGAAATAATGATTTTAAATGAAGCTATTATTGACAACCACTTCTTGACTATGACAGAATAGCACTGAGTTTCAAGTCAAAGGATCAGGAATAAATCTGTACTAAATAGGAAATTCTTATGGACTCTCATAGACAGAGTCTAGGGAATTATAAACTTCTTCAAATGAAACAGATAATCTGAACTGCCTCTTAATTTCATGGCCTTATGGAAACAGACAATTATCACAGAGACAGAGGCAGAGCTGTCATGCTAAAATATATATATACACGTAGATATATAATGTATATACACGTAGACATATATGTGTGTGCACATGTGCAAGCACATGCATGATGTGTTCTACATATTATATGTACACCTATACATTTATACATATGTGTATTTGTGTATATGTGGATACATATATTCTTTCACCCATCCAGGTACTGATTTTGTTTAAAAGCATTCCTTTTTCTTAAACTATACTTAATTCATGTTCATGATTTTAAAAAAGAACCAGTAGGATAAAATATAGTATCTTCTATTCATAGCAATGGACTCAATGGAATATTTTAAAATACGTATAGGAAATGACATTCAAACTGCAAATTATAAAACTGGTTTACTCCCTTATATCTACTTGTCTTAAGAATTCTCAATTGAATTAAATTCCTTCAAGTAAAGATGCATTACTTTAAAGTGCTATATTGTTGAGAAGGGCTCATAAAGAAAAAGATGTTTGACTTTATCTGCTGTGACATCCTTGTAGCTCGGGAATATGAAAATGTGCAAATTATCTCATAAAGAAAGGTTTGATGTTCTAACCATTTTCTAGGTAGATATGAGAGAACTGTCAGGAGGAAGTGAAGGATGTTGAGATAATTCTACATATTCACTCATTGCCATTCCACAGTATATTCCTTAGACTTATTTTTCTCTCTCCCATTTCACCCCTCCATGCCCTCTTTTCCTTTTGCAGAGAAGAGTCATAGTAACAAACATAAAGAGACCTAAATAAGTTATACACATTTTCTAATGTGGCATAAAATTACACTATTACATATAATTATATTGTTGCAATAAAAATAAATTTTAAAAAACAAGGGGAAAAAGAAGTTGAAAATATGCAAGGAAAAGATGAAGAAGACTTTCAGCAATTGACCAGACCAACTGGAATCAGTTCAGTCACACACTCAGGCTTATGAGGTTCAGACTGCAATGTCTGATTAATTCTCAAACTGGCTTTACAGAGGTCTATAGAGAGCACACCACATAAGATGCTATGGAGGAAAGCCTTACTAGGAATTGTGAATTTTTATAAGTACTGTGCTCATGAAATACCTCAAACTCCATAAATCTCTGAGGTTTTAAGCTCTGTCTACTCAGAAAACCAGATTTATTCATTGCCCATAGGATATCTGCTTAAAAGTGATACTTTCAACAGTCCCTGTTTTCTGAAGAAGTTCTGTGAAAAAGTTATTCACTTGAATGTCAATGAAATAGTTAAATCCCATCTATGCATCACAGAATGATGTTGCAATGATAAAATATAAACCATAAATATGTGAATCACTTTCATAAACAAACTATGAGATTAGACTGAACAGGAATGTAAAGAAATATAAGCAAAGAAAATATTTTGTTTTCTATTAATTGTACTCAGGAAATCTGCACCCCAGAGTTTGATTTTAAATGATTCAGCTAACTGACTTGAAATACCATCAACACATTCTAAGTTGTAACACTTGATGGGTATCTCAGTATCTCTATTTTTTTTAAATAAGCAGTGATAGGATTTTTTTAAAATATTAAATTAAGAAATTAAAAAGCTTCTGCCACAAACACACAAACACACACACACACACACACACTCACAAAAGGTGAAAACAGTGCACAGTCACATACCACTTAATGATGGAAATGTGTCATCAGTTTATTTCATCACTGTGCAAACTTCACATAGTCCACTTAGGATGCACTATATAATATAATAAGCAGAGCTTCCTACACACATAGGCTATTGTGGTAAAGCCTCTTGTTTCAAGGCTACAAACCTGTACAGCATGTTCCTCTAATGAACACTCTAGGCATCTGTAGCACAATGGTAACTATTTGTATATCTGCACATATCTAAACATAGCAAAAATAGAGTAAAAAAACTAGATGATAGGAATTTTACAGTTTTGTTATACTGTTACAGGATCACAATTGTATAGTCTTTCATTGACTAAAATATTACATGGTACATGATTGTATTATATAAATAATACTGATATATATTTTGCATTGTTTATGAAAGTATATTCCAGATATTTAATTTTTTTAAATATAAGAAGCAAACATTACAGAAATGCGAATACATGTCTTAGGAATTAAATGCCTTTACAATAAATTTTTTTTAAAAAATAAAAGGATCTGAATACAGTTGTTTAAAATAAAGCCAAGAATCAAATTTATGTGATGAAAAAAAATAATACACATGGAAACAAACCTACAGGTAAACATTAAGATCTATCAGGTAGATCTTGAAAGGATTTGAGTAGAGAGTTCCAATAAATGTAATTACAAAAGATAAACAACTTGACTAACACTCCTCCATACTGAAAATACTATCAATATAATACTTAATGTTTTCCAAAGAGAAGAATATTTTGAGAAATTATTATGTTTAATGTGGCTAAAATGATACAATATTATTGGGGCATTGCAACTTAATGTAAAGTCCTTTGAAAGTGATGTGATAAAATGTGTCAGAAATTATGAAGGAAACAATCTGTTTGACATAAGTTAAATAAATACATAGTGTAAAAAACATGTTTTAATTATATATGTAAATTATATATTATATATATAGTGCATATATGTGTGTGCAGAAAAATATATTTATAATAGCATTAACTGCACCAGCAAAAAATTAAAAATATTACAAATATTTAACATCTGGAGAATACTTATTTCAAAAGCAGGATTATAATTGTTTTAAAGTGTTCTTATTTCTATTTTTATAGTCTTCATGTTTTTATATTAATTGTATTACTTTGGCAATTAAAAAATATTTGTTGATAAATACATGAATAATATGACATGAAAAACAAATACAAATGTGTTAACTTGTGGACTTTTTCACAGAAAGTAGAAATTGTTAAGAAAATAATTTAACATTGTTATTCTCTTTTAAACTCTACTTTGTAAACTAACTCTGCATTTATGCAATAACAGCTAGTTAATTATAGCATTGTATTGCCATCCACTCCAATGACTTTGATGGCATAACATAAAGCTTATGTCTTGAAAGGATCCAATGTAACTCAACATCATGTACAACCACAAGAATGGGATCAAAATTGGAATGGGCTGCACTCCATGTATGTATAATATGTCAAAATCCATCTTACTATAATGTATATCTAAAAACAAAAAAAATTAAAAATATAGCCTTGGAGGAGAGGGCATATGAGAGAATCTGCTTTTAAAAATGTTAAAATGTCATTTTTATGAATATTCCTGCCTTTGTATAGTTTGGTGTTTTACAAAGTTGTTTAGGCATGTGTTGAAGTCCTTGACTTTGTTTTATTTTTGTTTTATTTTTTTTTGATATATTTTAGTTGTCAATGGACTTTATTTTACTTATTTATATGCAGTGCTGAGAATCGAACCCAGTGCTCACAAATGGTAGGCAAGCACTCTACCACTGAGCCACAATCCCTTCCCCTGATTTTGTTTTTAATAAGGTGATAAGTGAATGTTGGATAGAGAATCCTGCAATTTTGCCTAGAGTAATATCTGAAATTTATAAAAGAAAATAAAAATTGTTACTGAGGCAAGTTACCTACGCCTTCTGTCATTGTCAACATGAAAGAGATGACATACATATGTCCTTGACACTCTAACAGGCTACATTAAGTGTAAAAAATCACTTTATACCTAATTAAAATAATATTTTCACTAAATTTAACAAATTTTTATAATACAATAAAAAATTTCAAATGTTTATAGGAAGACTAAAAATTATACCAGCTTTATGTATTTTCAAATATTACTTCTCTCTCAAATCCCAGTTTTTCAAAGGCATAATTAGTGTTCTATTTCTCAATACACATTTTCTATATTACTTGAAACACATTTATCCAGAAAATATGCAGTGTCTTAATTTTCTACGTAATGAATTCAAGATTCATTATGTTCTGGCTATCCGATATAACATGTATATGTTATAGAAACAGTGCTATTTAAAAGAATGTCTCAATTTTATACAGACAGACACAATGAGCAATGTGTGGGACATATACTGACCATTTTATCTAAAATATTCATTGTATACCATATTTTGTTTTTAGATTTGCAGGTTACAGGGAAACAAAATTAGAAGGACAAATCTGGAATGGAATAAAAAGGGGGGATTCCATTCTCCATAAACTGAAGAGAAAATTTAAAAATGTGGCATAACATTTTTTGCTCATTCTAATTAAATATATTGGTAAAATATACAAAACATAATCACAGACAAAAATACATAATTACTTGTTTTCTGAACTAGAAAAGGAAACATTGCTTTGCAGCACACACCTATGTGGAAAGAACATCCTCAGTAAAAATAAACCCTTACCAGTGATTACCTGTGGGCAGGAAGAAAAAGTAATAGAATTGGGCAGAGGTATTCTAGTGGTCCCATTTTTATCTTTAATGTTTCCTTGCTTGATCTCAGTGATGCTTACATGGCTATACTATTATCTCTGCTTTCTATATTACTGAAATATTTAATAAATTTTAAATAAAAGTACAAAAATGCATTTTGTACATGAGCATATTTAATATGTATCTCAAATATTATTATAATATTTAAAATAATACATGTTATGATCATTTATGTTCACTCCAAACCCTTTTCACACTTCTTACTCATTTATCTTTCATCCATTTAAACTTGTATCAAAATATTTTTTTTAAACTTGAGGAAAATAAAGTTAATCTAATTTTGGGTTAGTGAAAGGAACTTTTTGACTGTGGTTTTATGTCAAAAATCAATATAGGGCTGGGGATGTGGCTCAAGTGGTAGCGCGCTCGCCTGGCATGCGTGCGGCCCAGGTTCGATCCTCAGCACCACATACAAAGATGTTGTATCTGCTGATAACTAAAAAATAAATATTAAAAAAAAAAAAAATCAATATAAAAGAATTAGATAACAAATAGCAAACTGCTCAAAATAGTTTTGCAGAGAGAAGAGAATTGTTTATGTGCTAATGGGTAAATAAGATACCAACATATAATATACAAAAGAAGAAATAGAAGATTCCTATACAAATGTGAAAAAAAGTGTGGCCACAATACTAATCATCTGAAAAAGATGTTATTCAACAGCATATTTCTTTGTCAAATATTTATTAACTCTAAAAAACTTGTGGCAGCATAATATACAACAAGCACTGTTGGTTAACATTAACTTAAAAGAAGATGTTCTTTGACTCTACAATTCATATGCTTCATCCTGAAGCAATAATTCAACGATTAATCTTCAAGGATGTTTGTTTTAGGATCCTTAAAAAAATCAAACATCTAATATTAAAGAGAATCATTGTATAAAGGAATATAGAATGGTGTTTGGAAGTTTTTTGAAATAATATAGCAGTCTGAAATAATGGAAATATAATCCTAACTTGACCTTTTTTTAACTATTGTTAATTTAACTGAGCCTAAAAAGATTTCAATGGAAGTTGAATTTTGAATCTGAATCATTCTGACAATGTACAACTCAATTATATGATTTTTTTTCTTTATACACTTTCTAGAATAAGAATCAGTGGATCACTAGAGAAAAATCTACATGAGCAATTTATGAAAGGAGGAAATATTATATTACTGTTGGTGTTCTAAAACTGAATAAGGAATTCATCCATAAATCATTTAGTATCTTAATTAGTATTGGCTCATTTTTTGCTCAGAGAATTATTAGCCATCTGAGCCTTATTTCCATATAGATAAACTTCTATCATTTATGCTTTGTTTTATAAAGTCATAGTCACTCATTTTATTCCAAAATGGTAGAGAAAAGATAATGGATTCTTCTACAGTATTATCTTCTGTATACTCTGCAACAATACACAAATCTCCCAACCATTCAAATTACTGACCAATTTATAGCTTGTTAACAGTGGACCATTTCTGAGAATTCAGATGTTAAGACGCTTTCCTTCCTTTTACCATGTTCAATGCTTTGAATGAAAGATTTCACACAAGCCTATGGAAAGTGTGAGACAGAGTCATCCAGATGAAAACAGAGACCAGTACATTAGTGCAAATAAATTTGAGATTCCTTTTCTCTCAAAAGGAAATTTTGTGGGAACATGCATTCAATAGCTAAGAACCAAGTTATACTGCTGCTTTAGCGGCTTTATGTAATTATTCAGGTAGATGAACACAGCATTTTGTACCATAAAGTCAGGTGTGCAAGATTGAAAATGGCATGTTCTCTAAATATAAAAACATCCTCATTTTATATTTAGGAAAACTGAGCCCATAAGGATTTAAGCAATTGACCTGAGTGATCTCCAGTAGTTAGTGACAGAGGAGCAACAATGAAAATCTAGATACACAGTTAATGACTCTGTTCATTCATTTCTACACAACTGCTTCTTGAATTTAAGGCACCTGGTATAAGTCAAAGTCAGGTATGCAAGGTTGAAAATGGCATGTTCTCTTTGTGCTCCGAATGCAGGGTCAGCACAAGAGAAAAATATAACAAGTGGCCACTGAGCAGAAATATTGAATGGATGACAAATTTTCTCTAGTCTCCTTCCAGCCCCACTCTCAGATGCTCTGGGTCACACTCAAGAGCCTACACTAGTCTACATCATATAATCTGTGTCTAGGTCCCACTTATCCCAAAATGAGTACTTTTCTGTACCACTCTGGCCATATTTTGTACCTAGTCAAAATTCAGAATCAATTCTTCAAGGCCTCTCGGCCTCTATGTCACTAAGTAGCTAACATACACCTTTCTTTTTAATTTTCCTTTCCTTTCCATATTTTGTTTGTCTAGGCAATAAATTCACATTACAGAAGCTCCTGAAATTGGTATTTAAAAGCAGAAAAACATCCAACTGATGCACGAAGAGCTCTTAATATGATTATATTTGTATTATGAACATTTCGGTGTTTCAGAATAATATAGTTCATAGAGAAAAACTGAATATTAGTTAGATATTAGTTTTACATTGTCTTTCAAAGAACTTCATTTTCCCCTTTTAAGTCATTGGAGAAAATGAAATTTTAATTAGTAACCTGAAAGTTACTAACTACATCTTTCAAGTCCCATCTTTACATATCCAGGTTCTTTCCTTTCAAGCAACCCGAAATTATATTCTTCAAATAGTTAATAAAACTTTCACAGTTGGTGAAATAAAGAAGAGACTAGGAAAAGAAAAACTTGGCTAGGGATAATTTTTTTAATAGTATGTCATCTAAATTTAATAGTACATTCTAGTATTCTTTTGGGTTTGAATGCTTCAAATGAATTCATAATCTTAATGGGTTTTTATACAACCCAGAGATTAGAATCCAACCTTGATGTTTAAGGAATGCATAGAAATAATGTGTCTCACATTGATTGATAGATTGATTCTGGAGATTGAACACAAAAGTACTTTATCACTGAGTTACATTCCCAGTTCTTTTAATTTATATATGTGTTAATTTTGAGACAGGATCTTGCTAAACTTAGTGCCCTCAAACTTGTCATCCTCCTCCCTCAGACTCCTAAGGCATTGATATTTCAGGCATGTACCACCATGCCCAGCATCTCACTATTATTGTTAATGATGACAATGATGATGACCATCTTTTTAGTATGTAATCTGTATAAAGAATATATCCCTAAGAATTATCATATTTACTCCCCAAGACAACCTTCTCAATCTTGTCATTTTGGTTATTTATCTCCACTTAACAAATGAGAAAATCAGTGTTAAGAAGGATTAGATTTATTCAACTCCTGGCTAAAATAAAGCAAAGCCTTGCCTCAAGCAACCTCAATTCCCAAACTTCTATAATTTTATCTGTCCTTCAAGACAGTAAGCATCATCCATCTAGGGATAAAGTTTTCATTTCTCTGTACCAGGTACGTGGTTATCGGGGTTTCTAAATTTAGTGCAGGAATTTCACTTAGGTAATGTCCTAAAGTTGACAGCTCTATTCCTTATTTAGAAACTCTTCTCATGGTTTCATTTTGAAAAAAGAATCATTCTACACAGAAGTATTCTTTCAATCTGCTCTCAATGTCACTGGAAACACTTGCCTTTATTACTCCCCACAAAAGAAATTATAGTGGGAAACATAGTTAATATTTATTTTTAAAGGAGACAGTGCTTAACAAATGGAACAATTCAGTATTTCAAGCCAATATTACAAATATTGAAAGCTATACCCATAGCTGAAGTCAACCGCTTAGGACAGTGCAAACAAATCTTACAGGAGACCACTGCAGTAGCACGAGAAAAACCCCTGAATTGGTGGGTGTGGCAAAGTGGCTCTTGATACCAAAACCTCAGAAACGTCCAACCAGTACAAGTTAATACATGATCAATGACTGTTCTACAAATGGGGACTGAAGCAATGTCACAAAACAAGCTGGACCCTTTTCTTTTTGTACCTAGTCAAAATTCAGAATCAATTCTGATGCCTCTTCTCTTTTCTTTCTATCTTGCATTGTGCTGGAGATCAAATGCAGGGTATCAGGCATGCTAAACATATGCTCTACCATTGACCTACATCCTCAGGCCCCTTTATTCCTGATCTAAACAATTATAAACGTATCCAAAAATAACATCAGATGATCTTAAAATGGAATCACACTTCCAAGTTATGACATAAAATTGGTAGATAAAGAAAAAGTGGTTAAATATTACGTTATTTAAAAATTTTTAGAAACAAATAAAAATGGCTAGGGGAATTGCAGAGACATTTCAAGGGTCAACTAGAAATGGAAAGCTGATCATTAGAACCAGTTACCAGAGAAATGCAAATCAAAACCACAAGGATATATCCTTTTCTACCCATTAGGATAGCTAACCCCCACACACACAAAAAGAAAATGTTGGTGAAGATGTAGATAAATTAGAACTCTTGTGCATTCTTGGTGGAACTATAAAATGACAAAACTGCTATGAAAAATACTACTAAATTTCCTCAAGATGTTTAGGAAAGAAGTAACATGTGATAAAGCACTTTAGGGAATAAATCCAAAAGAATTGAAAGCAGGATCTCAAATAAATATTTGTACATCCATGTCTACAACAGCACTATTTGCAACAGCAAAGTGGTAGAATTAATCAAATATCCATTGACAGATAAATGGATAAAAAATGTGGTTTATACATAGAGTATGCTATGGTTTAGATATGAGGTATCACACTAAAAAATCCTGTGTTAATGCAGGAGATGAAATGATTATATTATGAAATCTGCAACTAATCAGTGGAAGAATCTATTCAATGGGTTAACAACTTAATCCATCAAATTTGGTAGGAACTGTAGGCAGGCAGGGCATGGCTGGAGGAAGTAGGTCACTGGCGATGTGCCTTTGGTGTTTATACTTTGGCACCTTGATCCCTTGACTTCCCGATTGTCATGAACTGAGCAGCTCTCCTCTCCCATGGCCTTCTGGCACGGTGTTCTTCCTTACCTCAGGCCTGAAACTCTTAAGCCCTAAAAGGAAGATTAAATTGTATCTAATATATTATTAAGTTGCTCTTATCAGGTATTTTGGTCAAAGCAATGAAATGCTGACTCTCACAAGAGTAGAATATTATCTAGTCTTATAAAGAAGAACATCTTATCACATGCTACAATATGGGTGAAACTTTATGCCAAATGAAATAAGTCACTGACAAAAAGACAAATACTGCAAGATTCCTCTTATACAAAGTCTTTAAAATAGTCAAACTGGCCAGGTGCAATAGCGTATGCCTGTAATTCCAGTGACTTGGGAGGCTGAGACAGGAGGAGGATCACAAGTTCAAAGCCAGCCTCAGCAACTTAATGAGGCACTAGCAAGACCCTGTCTCCAAATAAAACATTTTTTAAAAAATGGGCTGTTGATATGCCTCAGTGATTAAGCACCCCTTTTATTAAAAAACAAAACAAACAAAAGCAAAACAGAAAATAGTAAAATAATAATAGATATTATTATTCACCTATACTAATGATGAAACATACAAGTAGATCATACTCAGAGATGCTGAAAGTCTTTATGAGAAATCAATGGACCTTACAGAACACTATTTACAGTGAAATAATTTTGGAGTCCAATTTTCTTATACCTTAAATGTTTAAAATGAATAAAACTTTGGGCCAGGTGCAGTGGCACATACCTAGAGGCTGGGGCAGGAGTATTGCAAGTTCAGAGCCAGCCTCAGCAAATTAGCAAGGCCCTAAGCAACTCAATGAGATCCTGTCTCAAAATAAAATAAATAAGTAAATAAACAAATAAAAGGGGCTGGGGATGTGGCTCAGTGGTTGAGCATCCCTGGGTTCACTCCATCGGTAAAGAAAAAAAGTAAATAAAATGAATAAAAGTTAACCATTATTTCACTAGAAGAAATATATTTTACAGATAAAACTTTTTCAGTTTTATAGTGATAATTAAATAAAATAATGGAATTACCTAGCATTGTGTTAAATCTATACAAATTATTAATATTCTTATTATATTTATAAAATACCCACAAAAATCTTGGAAGGCTATACCACACTAAATTAAGAATAGTTACTCTGGTGAGAGCAGATAAAAAGCTAGGGCAGAGGCAAGGCATTAGAGGACTTACTCATGGTTATGTTTTGTAGAATTTTTTTTTAACCATAAACATCTACCAAACTCATGGTTTAAAGATGCTAATTTCAATTTTAGTTAGTGAGACTCAGACCAAACCTTCACAAACATTAGGAAAAAAACACACAATTCTCCTTTATGAACTTACTGTGCAGACAGTTTCCCCTCCTTCCTCTTAAGAGAATTCAATAAAAGATAATAGAATTTCTCTATTTCTCTCTCATCCATCTCATGCATTTCCAGAGCCTTTATAAAGAACCATCAACACTGTATGACTGGACATTCAATGACCACTGAGCCACAACCCCCACGCTTTTGGTTAATTTTTTTTATTTGGAGTCTCACTAAGTTGCCTGGGGCCTCACTAAGTTGCTAAGACGGCTTTGACATTCACGACTGAACCCTGACTGTTGCCAACTTAAAGGAAGCCTGATGTTCTTGTCTCTCCACCCTTAGAAACCTCATCCCCTTAATTTGAGCTGGAATCCTCAAGAGCTTTCAAAGACATCAGAAAATATTGTCCAGATTGGAGTCTAAATTTCCCACTATCTGGGTGACTTTCTCAGTGACTCTTAAAACAAGACACACATTTAGACATGTTAGCAGGCTAAACTGTGACCTCCTACGACATGCATATATCTTCATTCCTGGAAACTGAATTTTCACCTTATTTGAAAAAGCATCTTGGTAGATGCTTGGCAGAATCCTGAGATGAGGTGGTCATCTTGCCTTATGCAGATGGGACTCTTATCCAAATGTACTGTAAGAGATATGTGGAGGAAAAATACTCAGAGCAGAAAGTATGTGAAGATGGAGGCAGAGATTGGAGCCATGTTGCCACAAAATGAGGAAGCTGGTAAATACCAGGAGCTGCAGAAGTCATGGAAGAGATGCTCCCCTAAAACCTTCAAAGCAAGTGCTGCCCTGCTCATGCCTTGATTTTGAGCTCCTGGTATCCCAAACTGTAAAAATGATCCTCTCTTATATTGCCTCATTTTATTTTTGTCAGTGTTAACAGTCAATGTGTCTTCATGGCACCCTACATATTGCTGAAAAGACCCCACTTTCCTTTACAGTGTTTGTAGGGAGGAAGCCCTTCTGTCGGTACTTCCACAACTGCCAATGTGGTTGATCTCAGTCATTTTCCACACTTTGTAATCTACAGCTGAGACTCATGAACTTGGGATGGGAAGACATTTCTATCTTATTAAGCTTCTATCAAAATGCAAAACTACCTAAAGAAATAACTTTCTGAGGTGATAACAGTACTATTGTGGGATGCCCTCTATGCTACAGGATCTGAGAAAGGGTGAGAAGGGGAAATGCAAGGTCCAGAAAATTCCAAACACCACTTCTAAGTACTGAGCATGTTTCTTAAAATGACAGATCAACTCCTCTATGATATCAAACCATCAGAAAAACAAAGCAACTAATTATATTCTGAAAATGTTAGAAATATCAGAAAATGACTTTCAATACACAAATCATGGTTGTTTCACCAGATGCCTTTCATTAAGGAAATGGAATGACATAAATTTTCCTCATTTGTGCTGTAATTAGAGTTCAAAAATATGTATTTAGTGCTGTTACAGATTCTGCTAAAAAGTGTTCAGAGCATGGCAGTGGAAAAGAGATTGACCTAAGATGACTGACAGATTTATTTCCCAAAAGGTCTTTAAAGTTAGCAATATCCTGGAGGAATTAGAAGGGTCAGAATATGGCACTAATCTTTTGTACACTCAAAAACTGGAATATCTCGGCCCATGAAACTAGTCTCTTCTCTCAGGAGCAGACTCATATTGGACAAGCTCATGGGACTCTTGAGCAGAATCCAAATTCCAATTTATTTCTTTTCATTGAGCACCACAATCAATGCTTAGATCATTGTGATTCCAGAAGCCTGACTTAGTACTTTGCTATATAGGAATTTGTAGAGAATACTATACAACAATGAAAGCTACAAGCGGGAGACTGTTTTGTGCGCATGAAACCAGAACACAAGACAAACAGACATTCAGACAGGATGCTGTTAGCTGAATAAGTAAGATAATTTGAACGTTTAATAACTGCTTAACCAACAGTTCCTCATTCATGGACAATGTTAGAATATGTGCTTCAGGTGTTTCTTCTATAAACCTCTTTGATGCCAGCTCAGACTCTGAACAATCCTACCATCACATTTGCCTATAAACTTACCTCTTTCGAGGTTCACATCTCCTCTCTGATGCATCAAGCATAGATGTCATATGTCAACTCAAAGGGCAAGACTCTTATTTCTCTTATCCCTCACCTTAACCGTTGGAGTTAGTTGTGACAACACTATTAATTGTAGACAAAATACAACAGAGGAAAAAATTAATATTGTTATAATGTAGCTTACAACTCTTGATCAGTTAACAAGGTCATCCTTCATTATTGCTAGGTAAGACAATAACACAATGAAAATGACTATAACAAAAAGCTGGTGACCTTAACATTTCAGGTGGCCCCTAGTATAAAGCCTGACTTTGATGTGTTCAAACAAGCATAAATATAGAACTCATGACGAGGTCTACAAGGACTGTAAAATCTGAGAGGAAGCTTCTAGAGCTGCCCTGCTTAAGAGATTTAAAAGCAGACAGATCAAAGCATGTGTCATTAAAAATCCTGCTGGTTGTCATGAAAGAAGGGGTAAAATTGTAAACTCATTCAGTTGTATCCATTACTGTAATGACTTGGAATAGGCTAGATTACAAAAATGAAAGGTGAGTAGTATGGGGCATAATAATATTAATCACAGGTCATATGCCACTGGTATTGAATCCTTCTTTTGTGCAGCAAAGACAGCTTTTTTCTTTCTTTCTTTTCTTTTCTTTCTTTTTTTTTTTTTTTGGATAGCTATGGTAACAGGTTTTATTTCTGAGTACCTGGTTTCCTGTCTGCAGACATCTGAGTAATACATCTATCCCAAACATTCATTAGGACATCAAGGATTAGTCAAAAAATAAGATGGACATAAGCCAAAAGAGTTCATGCTAGGAAGAATATATATATATATATATATATATATATATATATATATATATATATATATCTCCACTGAATAATCAAATCAAATTTTAAACAGGTTAAAAGCAACACTGTCATATCATAGTGAATCTCATCAGCTCTCATATCTCATACTTTCCTTCATGAATAGAGTGTTGTAATTACATAGATAGGGAAATGAGAGTTTAGAAATACCTACATGTTCAGCATGCTGAAAGGGAATGTCTGGAATAGATAGATAGGTTTTCTTTTTTAGAAGTTGGAGCTTTGGGCTAGGCATCATGCACAGGCCTGTAATTCTAGCTACTCTGGAGGCTGAGGCAGGAGAATTGAAACTAAGTGAGACCCAGTCTTAAAGTAGAAAATCAAGAGGGCTGGGGATGTAGCTCAGTAGTAGAGGGGCCCTGGATTCAACTCCTAGTGCCAGAAAAGAAAAAGCAGAAGTTAATGCTTAGGATAATTTCTGGGTGAACCGTCTCCTTGGGTGAGGCTAATTATATTTGTATGCTCTGTAAAGCCTTCCACTGACAGTGTTTTTCTTAGAGTACTTCCCTTAAAATGCATTCCTCTTCAAATTGATGCTATGCCTCTTTTAAATGGGCCACCCTGTATATTTTGAATGAGCTTTTTTCCAGTAAAGAACCATGTTGATGTAAATCTACGTTGGCAAGAGCGTCATCAGAGTCAGCTGGGAGTGACAGGCATGTTCCAGCCAATTCTGGACAAAGTGTTGAAATCTGCCTCCAAGGCTACAAGAGCAAATGCACAGAAGCATGCCCACATCTTCACAGGGATGACGTGCAGTTCAGCAAAGCCCTGGCTCTGTATAAAACACGTACCAGGAGCATTTCTTGAAGGGAAGCCAACCAATCAATCAAGCAAGAACTACATAATCCTTACAGGTTAAAAGGTGCCAGGGCTCGCCTTTTTCCTTGAGGGTGGGGGAGAGTTTGTACATTGCTTTGCAGGCACACTTCTTTTCTAAGTTACAAGAGATCATATTTCCAAATAACAGCCAGCCAGCTCTCATAACATAAATCTACAAACAGACAATACAAACCCACAATTCACATTCCAGACAGAAATCTATGATCTATCAATTTCATATGTTTTTAATTTACAATTGTGATAATGAAAAATTCCAGTATAAATGTTAAGATATGGCAGTCTTGCCATCCTAATTTTTTAAATATTTTATGCCAACACATTAAAACCTACTTATTTAATTAAAGTAATAACATTTTTATAATTATGTGGATAAACTAGTGTGGAAAGCACAAGATATATTTTTTTTCAAAATATTTTTTCCACTTACTTCCCCAATATCTAGCCTTACATGTTTAAGAATAGGACTTTGTGCCTGACTCAGAGGAAAACAATGTAATTCATGTTTAAAAATGTGTCCCAGGGCTACTCATTTGGAAACTAGCAATTTCCCAGTCTCCTTTCTGCATCTTCTGTCATATATTTCATCTCTGCAGTATAAGAGGTATATGGTACAGAGGTGGCTTTTGTCAGACAAAAAGGTTGATATATAGTCTGCTGGGCATACTTGAATAGCCCAATTCCCATTGCTCCTCCCCTCCATTTCTACAAATGTATCACAAATGCTCCTAAATACCTGGAATTAAATGAAACAAACAGACCCAAGAAACTGACCAAAGCAGAAGAGTTCGTGTTTGTTTGACTACGTGGTCTCACCCAAGTCCTTTCCTTTAATGGACATCAGTCATCACAAGAAGCCCAAGACTTCTGGGTTGTTTCTCATCACCAGATGGTTCTATAAATCCCCTAGTCTGGCTTAAGTACCCAGCCCTCTCCCAATCCCACATACCCTTCATTGTGGCTTCTAGCAGTCATTCTACAATCTCCTGTATCCTCATTGCCTTCCATGGCTCACTCTTGTACCTTCTTGCTCTAACACTCCTGCTGCCCATTTAGAGTGCTGATTTCCTTCCAGTGTTCTAACATGGTGGCTGTTTTACCTTCCTCATGTTTGTACCATTGCTCTCAAAGGAGAAGTAGGTGTCTTTCTTGTTCTTCTCTACTACTTTCAGACCATGATATTTCATTGGCCCTGAAATATCCTTGAAACTCATACTATTAGTCTGCATCCCTCCAGGTACGAGTCTTCCATAGAACTCCAGGTCCATCCCTCTCAGTGCCTAAAGATTCCAGTACCATCTCACTCAACATATACTTTGACATGATGCATAATGATCATAATTGCCTCCCCTGGTCTCCCAGTTTCTTGGTTTCATTTCAGGTGATCATATCCATAATTCCACTTCAGCTACCTAATTTTCATAACCATAATCAAGTCCTTTCCATTATGAGTAACTTACCCAATAATTACCATTAAGCATCTCTGGATACTTTCTTTCTTCTAGCTCATTCTCTCTAGCACTGTGACTCTCCCAATTTTTCAAATTCTTAGAGCCCTACAATGCATTTACTTTACAGTTCTTTAGTTACCCTCATTAATCGTGGTCCTCTTTTCCTCAACATCCCTAGAATAAATATGGCATGGGGCATCATGACTCCATCTTTGCACATTTTTCAGTTCAGACATAACTGGAATATCTCACCTCAGTTAAATCCAGTCTTCTCTCACCTCTGCCTTTATGCCTAAGCAGTCAATAACAGCTGAGGAAAAACACAGCCATAGCAACTTTAAATTTATAAGTACTGGCCTAACGTGGGTTTTTAGTGTTACTGGGAAATGCTACATTTCTATAGCCAATGTGTTCTCTCTTCCTGTGCTGATCAATCATGTCACTTCCTCTCCTCTCCCTTCAGACCTCCAAGAACTCACCTCTTTCTAAAGCTGATTAGCTTACTAGTTTATTACCTAGTAGAAGCAAATACACACCTACAGCCAAATTTGCCAAGCTGTTGGCCTTCTATACCCATAGACTTTTTATCTTTTTCAGAAGAATCGTTGCTGTCATTAAGGACACCTTCTTTGCTGCACTAATACTTAAGATCCCTCTGCACCCTTATCAAATCTCCTGTAATTCACCGTAATCTATTATGATGAAATATCCTCCTTCCTATGAGTTCTTCCTCAAAATCATAAAACGCATTGTGAAAAACTAGAATTAACAACACACCCTTGAGCCACAGCTATCATTCGATTTTCTCCCTTATTCTCTCCACCTTACTTTATAGCAACACTCTAAGAGTTAACTATAACCTCTACTTATTTCATCATCTCTTCAGCCTATATGATGTATTCACTGTATAAGAATACTTTTACCTCCAAAGTCAAACCTCTGAGTAATCCTCTCCCCCACTGTATCAAGATAGGTTGTGTGACCCATAAAATATGGCACAGTGATGGTGTGTCACTTCCAGGTCTGTGTCATAAAAGTCATTATGCCTTGACTTCTGTTATGTTTTAGATAGGAGGGGTCCTCCAAAATCTCATGTGTGAGATATGGCAAAAATGTTCAGATTTGAAATGTTTATAACAGCATAACTTAATTAGTGGATTAATCCACTGATATGGATTAAATGGGTGGTAACTATAGGCAGGTAGAATGTAACTAGAGGAAGTAGGTTACTGGATTATGTCTTTGGGGTTTGTATTTTTGTCCCTGGTGAATACAGCTCTCTCTGCTTCCTGGTTGCCATGTCCTGAGCTGATTTCCTCTGCCACGCCTTTCATCCATGATCTTCTGCCTCACCTTGGGGTCAGAGCAATGGTGTTGTCCAACCCTGGACTAAATCTCTGAAACCAGGATCCAAAATAAACTTTTATTCCTCTAATTTGTTCTTGTCAGGTATATTGGCCACAGCAATGAAAAAGTCAACTAAAACAACCTCTTTTGGATCACTTACTCTGGTTCATATCGTAAGGACACTCAGCCCTCTGAAAAAGCCCATGCAGTGAAGAACCAAAGACTTCTACCAATAGTCAGAAAAAAAAACCAAAGCTGTCCACAGACAGTGCTATTTTGAAAACTGATCTCATGCCCCCAGATAAGCCTTCACTGATAGTTGACTGAAAACTTTTGCAGAAAATTGTGCCAGAATCACCATGTTAAGCTGTTCCTGATTCTTAATTTCAAAAATTATATGATATAATAAGTGCTTGGTTTTAAGCTGCTAAGTTCTGGGGCACTGAGTCATATATCTCTCAATTCAGTCTTGTATCATCATGACTGTAACAAAGCCACATGTGCTGTGGGCCACTAAATGTCCTCCATATGCCAATGCAATGATCAGTCCTCAGCCCTTGTTTTAGTAGACCTACGGGTAGCATTTAATGTAACTTACCACTTTCTCTTTGAAATAGTAGGTTCATTGGGCTTCCAGATATGACTTTCAATTTTCCTTTTTACCCCACTAGTCTCTCTTTCACAGATTCCTCTGCTGGTTTTCGTCATCTCCCTGCTTCTTAATTTTGAAGAGCCCCAACTGTCAAAAATCTTTCCTGTATGTACACCTGATCCCCAGGCAATGGCATTCTAGTCTCACAGTTTTTCATACCTTCTATATTTTAATGACTTCCAAATGTTGCTCTCTAGTGTCCATATCTTCTCCAAGCTTCACACTCATATATCCAATTATCTAAGAAATTATATTTATTCAGAAATTTAGGAGGCATCTCAAATGTAAAACTTTAAATGTTAGTTTAAAACTAAACTCCTGATTCACCTCTCCTAAATATACTCCTTCCACAATCTTCTCCACCAGCTTAGCAAATGGCAGGTCCATTCTATCTGTTTCTGAGGTGCCAAATTTGGAGTCATTCTTGATTCTTCTTTCTTACCCTTCAAATTCTCCTTCCTCTGCTTTTCGTATTATAGACAGAATTGTGACCTTTTTTTTCTTTAATCACTTATACCTCATTAATTTTTCTTTAATCACTTATACCTCAGTATTCTAGGTCATAATCTCACCTGTTTTTTTAATTGGTCTTCCTGTCTCTACCTTTTCTCTGCATTTCTATTTTCTTCACAGAATCAGGAATGATTCTTCCAAAGCTTAAGACAGATGGTCTCTTCCTAAGGCAGACACTCCAATTACTAACCTTTTCACCTTGATACATCACAGTTTTCACCACGGAAATCCCAAAACCTTAATACAGTTTTAAAATACTATGTGATCTGACTCATGTATATGGTTCTGACCTCATTTATATAACCCCCCCATCCCTCAAACATGCCAATCACATCCTCTCTCAGGGCCTTTTCATTTGTTATTTCTTCTGCCTGAAATGTTCTTTACCTAGATAATCATATAGGTCACTCAGTCATTTTCAGACCTCTGTTCAAATGTCACCTTAGAGACTTCCCCAAAAATCTTACATAAAATTCTACATCCCTTTATTCTGCTTTTTTCATCTTTACTGTGTTTATTATTCTCTAACCCTTGGAATATTTATTTGTACACTGTCTTTTCTTCTATTAAAATATGTGCTCTACTGGGGCAGAATTTTGTCTATTTTGTTCAGTGCTCTATCCCCAGAAAAGTCACAAGTATGTATCAAATACACAGAACTCATTTTTTTGAATCAATAATTCCTTTTGAAAGGATAATAGGACATTTATCTCTTGAATTTCACTCTGGAGAGTTAGTCTTGAAATAGAGAAAACTGTCTTCAGAGCAAGATGGTTTTGTCTGCATAGTCCATCAGAAATGCTAGATGTGTTCTGAGATTATACTCTTACAATTTAGTAAAAAGGTAGGCACAGTTCTCACATAAATAATGTCTCTCTTCTATGCCTCAGAAGACAAGTGCCACCAGTGGAATTAATATTCCTGACGTGAACAAAAATACAATTTTGTATTCTGCTATTTCAGAAGGATTATCTTGGAAGAAGTAGCAGGCACTAGCTTGCTGAAAGATGTTTTAGATTGGTCTAATCAGACTGAGGCCTCACTTTCCAACTATTCAATGTTTAAGGAAAACGCTTGTGGCTTATCAAGCTTAGTATGAGGTAATAACTCAAAAGTGTCACTTCCTTTTAGGTAAAGTGAAGCTGTTAAGAAGATAAAATTGATCATATTTCATTTAAGTATATAAATCCCTGGCTGGAGGAGGAGGGAAGGGGGGGAGGGAGGGAGGGAGGGAGAGAGAGAGAGAGAGAGAGAGAGAGAGAGAGAGGGAGAGAGATACTCTTCAAAATCTGATTCCAGTATACCTCCATGATCCCCTTCCCCAGAGATATTCAACTCACCAAACCCATGCATACCTCATATCTTCCCACACTGTTCCCACAGTGAGAGGGACTCATCTCCTTCAGGCCATTTTCTCTCTATAATTCTATCTAGTTCTCTCCCTGTCAGATTCCTTCCTGGACCACATTCTACTTTTTG
This sequence comes from Marmota monax, assembly GCF_021218885.2. Taxonomy (NCBI): domain Eukaryota; kingdom Metazoa; phylum Chordata; class Mammalia; order Rodentia; family Sciuridae; genus Marmota; species Marmota monax. Next base: position 12,694,287 of record NW_026693245.1, read on the forward strand.
TATCATGTCAAAATGAAACATAAACCTAATTAGGTTGCCGTGAATATTAAACAAGATAATCTAAAATGATGCTTGGGACTTTTCATGACCACTGCAACTTAGGCATGAAGTCTGAGTGATTCCCATAACCAGATGGTCTTGGTTCTTAGTAATGATAACTACTGTTTTATAATTATTTGAGTAGTGATAGTTGATTCCTCACTAGATCATAATCCTTGAGAACAAATACAATGACCAAATAGTATCCCATATACAATGTACACAGAGTAGACACAGCAAATTACTTGAAATAAGCATCTAAACTTCATAGGCTCCAATCACACTCTGTGCTCCATGCAGACAATTTTTACATTATGACTGAATAGTACTTCATTCTTTTCAAAAGATCTTTGTGTTAAATATATCATTTAAACTTTAAATAATATTATAAAGCACATATGCTTTAGAAATAGTTCTATTCATAGATGAACTTAATTATGGTCCATGGAGTTTAAATGAGCCTCTAGGACTCCCATAGTGAGTGAGCAGCAGCATCAGGCTAGGCTTTAGATATCTAGAGCTCCTCTTGTATCACAAGATAGAATGAGGTGAATCAGTTCCTCCCTTCACAAAGCTTGTTCTCTAGGCAGGCTTTTCTCATCTGGGGCTAATTTTGCTTCCCAGTGGACACTTGGCAGTTTGCAGATATTCTAGATTTTCACAATAGGGCAGGAATTACTGTCACACAGTGTTTAGTGGCCACAGCTGTTCCTAACTTCCTACAATGCACAGGATAGCCCCCAGGACCAAGTATTATCCTGGCCTGATTGTTACTAGTATGGAGGTTGAAAAACCCTGCTCCAGATCTGGCTCCACAATGAAAGGCTGTGAAGCATCCACAGAAAACCTTATCAGAGATGGTCAAGGAGAGACTTTGGAATGACAGACTGAGCTGGAAATGCCAAGCTGAGGAGTATGAACTTGAGCCTATAGACCCAATTGATTTAACTATGGCTGGTGGACCAAATCCAGCTTATCTTTTAAAAAAAAAGAAGGTTTTATTGGAACATACTCAAGCTCACTTGCATAGATGTGGCTGCTTTTGAACTGAAATGGCAGAGTTGAATATTTGCCACAGAGGCTACATGGCTCAAAAGCTCAAAGTATTTTCTTTCTAGCTCTTTGAAGACAAAATTTTGCTCACTTCTAACTATAGAAAGTAGCAGAACTTTAGGATAATTAGTGAGATTGCTTAAGGAGGACATCCTTAAGGGGAAGGGACTGATGGCATAAAATAAGTTAAGAGATTATTGAACCAGAACAAAACACAACACTAAGTACTAAAGTAAATGGTAGTGTTTGGAAAGAACAAAACATCAAGAGGTATTAAAAGAAATAATCCATTGTATAGTGATGCTGCCACATCAATATTTATAGTAGCTCAATTCATAACAGCTAAATATGGAACCAGCCTAGGTATGGTTCAACAGATGAATGGATATATACATAGTGAAATATTAGTCAGACATAAAAAAAGAAATTATGGCATTTGCCAGTAAATGGATGGGACTGAAGAATATAATGCCAAGTGAAATAAGCCAATCCCCAAAAACCAAAGGCTAAATATTTGCTCTGATATGTGGATGCTAACTCACAATAAGGGGTGGCAGGGGTGTAGAGAAGAATAGAAAGATTAGATTAGACAAAGGGGAATGAAGTGAAGGGAGTGAGACGGGAATAGGAAAGATAGTAGTATGATTTGGGCATAAATTTCCTACATTCACATACAAACATATAACCGATATAATTCTATACTATGTTCAACCAGAAGAAGAACAAGAAGTTGTATTCTTTGTATATATGTCAAAATATATTCTATTGCCATGTATAACTCAAATGAATACAAAAAAAAGAAGAATTCATAGACCCAGGCAAAAGGAGAGCAAAGCAGAAGTCAAGGATGATTAGGAGTGGTTCACTGAAAAAACTGTGACCCAATGAACATAAATATTAAAAAAAAAATAGAAAGCAAGAACAGTATGCTTGCTTGTGAGCATGTCAAATTTAAGGTAAGAGAGGATCTTTCAAGTGGAAATGTCTAGAGGAGGCATATGCAATGAAGCCAGTGATATGAGGGTTAAGAATCAGATTTTATTAAATGAGCTGAGAGCAGAGTTGGGGTACAGGTCAGACACACATGGATACAGAACATATTAAAATGAGGTCAAAGAGCTAAGTATATAACTGGGAAATGAAGACAATGGAGGTGGAAGAGAGAGATCTCACAGAAACTGTTAACATATTGAATGAAACAGTTTCATGTAGGGGTGAGCCTTCATATCGAATGCTAATAATATATAGCTATGGTTGACACTGAACATATTGACTAGTGATCTCCCATGTAAAGATAATACTGCCTTTAGTTGGCTGAAGTGTGCAATTGCTCATTGATCAAGAAAACCCTGTAAGTGAATGTTAGATAATGCTTCTCCTTAATCATTCCCAGCTGGTACACCCCTGACTTTCCTTGAAGCATTTATTAATTTTACTCCAGGGCAAATCATAGTCCCCTGGAGTCCCTATAGTAGTATAAAAGAGAGAAGGAGGTGATGAGTCAAGATGTTCCTTTGAAAGTCAAGTTGTTTTCAAAGGATGGCTTTGGCATCACTTGCTTATAATCTTGGCATCTGGGACCTTGCCGCAGACCTACTGCAGGTACAGGGATGCCTTCAGGAGTGTGACTACACAGTAACACAGGATTCCACTCTCAGAAGGGTTCTGTGTGGGATTGAATGTCTATATTCCATCATGAAATTTGTAATTTTTTTAAAAAACAAAGGGCCCTGGATTTTCATTTTACCTAGCCCTGCTAATCATGGATTGAGTACTGTGTGAATATTCCAGCCTAGAAATAAGTTCTCCATAATATTATAGTGGTGTAAAAAAAATGTGATTCCTTGCTAATCTCAGCTTTCACTTATTTGCTTGGAGGTCCCCTACTTTAAAATACAATTTGTGCCCCTTAGAAGTAGAACTTTGAATATGCCATTAGCAAGTATGATATTGAATGAGATAGTGTGCATCTGTACAGCTACCAGATTGGAAATTAATAATTATAGGGTGGAAAGGCAGGGTACTAACACTGTACATGCAGCTTAGGAACTGGAATCACCCAAACCAAGTTCATCAGGTGAGAAGAACCTCTGCAAGAACCAATGTCCCTCTTCCTTTTAGAAGTACCAATGATTCAGGGGCCACTGATTTGTTACATTATTTGGTTTCACTTCTACCAAGTTAATTTCAGACATAGGTGGTGTTCCTTATTGAATTTTCAAAGGTGGAATTAAATGCTAAGATGATTATTTTCTTTCCAAGTTCCTTTCAGTTATTCTTATTGCTTTAAGGAAGAAGACTTACTTGGTCTTTTACATGTCTATGTTTCTAACTAAATGCCATTTTAAACAGAGAGCAGACCTCAGACTTAGAGTCTTTCACTGATTACAGTAATTAGATAAACTTGAATCTATTTTGCCTTTTATATTGTATTTTTTTCACTTATCTTCTATGCATGGTAAATGATACTGGTTTCCAATTTATTCCAGTAATGATGTAAAACTTCAATTTTACACCTATGGACCTTTAAGTAAAATGTAAATCTACTAAAAATATTAAATGCAAAGCAGTATGAATGGTTTACAGATGTGAAGGTGAAACCAGAGAGATCATGGCGTTAATGACACCGCTATTGTTATTAGTATGGGGACTTTATTAAAGTAAGCCTGGTTCTATTCATAGGAGAGCCATACAAATTGCAGCCTTGTGCGTCATGAGCCTGCAATTCATATATGTTTTAGTTATTACTACCCATAAATCATATGCTGTTCTATTTGGCACTCACTCAATAGAAGGTCGTAAAAAAAAAACACACTGCACAGAATAAAGCAAAGTAAAACAAATACTATAAACCTAAAGAAGGTAAACAAGCAAAAATTATAATTCAAGTAACCTTATTATTCAGAAAATTGCTTACTTCAAAAGGTCAACTACATGTATTCACCATTATAACTATAAATGTAAAATTAGCTATGTAAGAAAAAGAACAGGTACTCAACTAATAATACAAAGAGGAAGTCACTTTATTTTAATATTAGCCAATTTGATCAGAGGGCTGTCTCATAAAGGTAATGGAAAGGAAATATGTTGGTTTGAAATTATTGCAATGCAAAAATTAATATGTATTGAACAGTGGACAAAATATTTATTTTAAAATAATATTTCTATGAAAACCTCTTCAAAGAGATATTCTATTATTTAATTTTAGTTATTCTAAAGATCTACTTTAGAAAAGTGGTGTTTAGTTTATGCTGATTAAAATTTCTCCAAATTGTCATACTAAAAAAGGAACTGTGGAGGTTGTTATTTCAAATTTCTCCTAAAAATCTTGGCATTTCTTATGAGCTTAGGAATTGGTATATAATTTAACCAGCACGAATTCTAAGAGATAATGATTAGTCATCAGAGTTTAACCAGCTAGTTATTCAGTAATTTCCCAAGAATTTAAAATATATTTATGTAGGATTTTTTTCAGAAATACAAAAAGGTTTTCATTTCCAAAGTATAAGCTAAATATTATTAAAATGCATATATATGACAAATTATTGTAACTCTATTGTACACACATTCATTCATACATACTAAAGTCAAACTATATCAATTAGGTGTGCATAAACCCAGAATACACACACACACACACACACACAGACTCACTGGGTTTGAAACTTCTTTCCATATGGAAATCACATGTATGGATTCCCTTGAGTGTTCTGCACAAGGAGTCTAGCAATGGAAGAGAAGACAAGTTCTTCAGTTGTTCAAACAACAAATACTTGCTGGACTCATACAGTTTATACCTGGAACTTCACAATGGATGTAAAGATTGATGGAAAATGAGGTTCTGACATTTAGGCACAGTCCATGGACATAGTCAACACATATAATAGATATATGAAATATAAAATATCATAAGATAAAACGGCCAAATAAATGGAAACAAATTGTGCTTGAGAAATTCAAGGAAAGATATCACTGAATGAAGGAAGGCAATTTGGGGTCAATGCATATTTGCTCATGAAAACTGAAAGTCACACCTCCAATCCCATTGTTTTTATTTTCTTTCCTCTCATTTAAGCTTACATTTTACTTATGATATATTGAACCAAAGAAAACAATCTTAGAAATGCTATTTTAAAGAGAAAAGACAATGGCATTTGCCTCTGGTCCCACATCCAGTTCCATCCTAAAAGCAGATATCTACTAAGCCAAAAGGACTATTCAGTCATGGTGGGATTTGGCATGAAGGTTGGAGATGACAGGAAGGAGAATTGTTCAAGGTAAGATTGGCCTTGCTCCTCCTGTCCGGCCACCTGGTCACTCAGAGTCAGCCTGTGAGTCAGCCCAGATCTGGTTACCAAGCAGTTTGCTGCTCTGTTGCTTAGTAACTTGAGCTTGTGGACCATCATTCCCAGCTGGCTTTTCTGGAACCAAGTCATAGATTTCTGACTTGATCTTTCTTGTGAGACCTGAAGTCTGTCATGCTTTATTTTGGAATCTCTGATAATAAAATTATTCTCTGATTGGTTTTGCTATATCTAAAAATCACTCCTGTGGTATTTAAGAATCATTCTGAATCAGAATGTCCTTGACCCTAAAGCCCTTCTTCATCAAAGACATATATTTCTCCTATGCATACACATATATTTATCAAAAAGAAGGATGTCTACTTTCAAAGCCACATGTATAAACAAACTGAGACTCCATACCAAGCGTTCTGTTCTACCTTTCTGTTAAGAACCATTTTATAAGATCTTTGAATATTCATCATTATAGTTTCAATATACAGATAGGGTAGGATAATAAATGTGGTGACTTTTAGCCTAAACAGAGGTGATAGGGACAGAAAGAAAATAGGATAGAGAGTTAGCCAGATGTGTGTTCAAGTTTTGACTCTACTGGTTTCATGATGATATAAATGAATGATCTTGGTTATGTATTTTTCTGGACCATAAAGTCTGCATATGTAAAGTATAACGGATAATATTTAAATTCAATCCTGGTTGTTTTGAAGGATTAAAGTACATAAAGTACTTGATACATGCAGGAGATAAATTATTCATCACTACGGTATAATAAATATAAGGTTATAAAACATGTTACTATGAAAGTGAGGTTTTTATTCCTTCTCATTTCAACTTTATAAGATTTCATTTGGAGGATAAGTACTTCAGCTGATATAGAGAAATTTGTGCCCTTGAAATCTCATGAGACGATTCTTCTATTCTCATACACAATAGTAAAGACAGATTTGTTAAGATGACATAAAATTTAAAAATTAAGAATTAGTATAATATTTATAAATCTCCATATTTTCTACCTAAAATCATGGCTTCTAGTTGATGTCTGATTAATTCTTTTTTTTTTTTTTTTTGCAGTGGTGTGGATTGAACCCAGGACTGCGCATATGCTAGGCAAGGCAAGTGCTGTATCACTGAGATACTCACCTTCATTGTGATAGGCTAGAAGGCTATGAATGAGTCACAAAATTGTTATAGAATTATGTTTGTCATTTTTACCAGGCAATATCTACTTAATTCTCTTAGAGCAGCAAGCTGGAACTTGTTTTTACTTTTCTTAAATGTATTCTAGTTTGTTATCAGTTTGTAAATTTAACTAATAAATTTTTTTACTTGTAAATATCAAATGTCTTTATAACCATATGACTTTTGAATACAGAGCCTAGACTTCAAAAAGGTTGAATAACTAAAGTCAAATATCAAGTGGGCAGCAGAAGTGAAAATACATGGTTTCAACTATACTAAATCAATCACAGGTTTAAAAACATGTTTTTTGGTTTTTTTTTGTTGTTGTTAAGTAATTGCTTTCCTGGTAATAATGAAGTTTCTTCTTAGTTATCTAAACTCACAAGAACATTTTATTTACAAAGAACAATTTTAAAAATTAAAGTCAAAATTTAAATTATTTAAATGAACTTTGATATTCAAGTTTTTATTTTCATCTCAAAGTTTCTACTGTTTTCAAGGAAGAGTATTCTTTTGTTTGAAAATATTCTCACTACTATTAGCAAGGCTTCATTTGCTACAGATAGGCTTAATATCTTTTCTCCTCCTTTAAAATAAATGTCAATAATAACCAGAAGTACACAGGAGTAATAAGCTGTTAGGGTATTCAATGTTTCATTTTTTTAATCAATAGCTAGTTGTCTCATTATAATCACTGTAATGTTGTAAACATTACAAATCAATTGGCATGTAATTTACAAAAGCCTATCTAGGGTCTTCTGATTTCGGGTAAGGTTAATAATGCCTTTCAAATGCCTTCTAAAAGCTAAAGTCACCCTCAACTTGCAGTGCCTTCATGTACCATGATTCCCATAAAGCTAACAGCAAATTATAACATCAATACAACTTAAGTCTGACTGAATGGCTCCGCCAAAACATGGGGAAGTTACTTCCTGGTGTGTTCCCCAAATGATTCCCCTGGAACTTTCTCTCCACCTCCTGGTGTCATACTGCATACAGCCCTCACCTAGGTTCCTGTCTCCCCGATGAACACCAGAAATGCTTTTCTCTGGGTATTTTTACCACAAAGGACATAAAAAATAAAAGGTTTAAAGATAAGTAGGACAAATGTAGATGTGGAACAAAGGAGAAAGGGTCCTCAAACAAAATCACTAAATAAGGCCTTGAAAAACCTACTCAGTTTGTGTATGTATGCGTATGTTTGTTTTGTGTGTATTTTTAACCTCAAACTCTAAATGGTAGGATTTCTCCTTTATAGGTAACAAATGATTTCTTCCCCTTTCTATGACTTCAAGAAAATTTATAGAATAGTTCTTTCTTAAGCAGCAATAAAAGCAACCACAGTTGCTAAAGAAATGATGACTCAAGAAAGCAAATGTTTATTTTGTTATTTTATTTTCTAATTTTTTAATTATTTATTTATTTATACTTTAGCAATGCTAGGGATGAAACAAAAGCTCTCATGCATGCTTATCAAATGGCCTACCACTGAGCTACACCCCAGCCCCAAATATTTACTTTTAAACTTTATACCTAATGCCGATGCTTGATAAAAAGAAATTTATAATGTACAAAAATGATTAAAAACATTTATCAAGCTCCTTCAAAATCTTCAGGATCTCCTCAAAGTCTCTTGAAAGAGACTTTTCAAAATACAAGTTTTAATTTTAAAGGAATTATTCTGTTGTTTAAGAATGTTACTAAGTACTTCTACGTTTAGGTATGCTGTAAGTAAAATCACACATGCATATTCAGAAATTATAAATATATTTGAGTATTACCAGGACACCATGTTCCTCAAAGAAATCATATTGCCTAATAGCATTTATTTACACTATAAGATGTCTCCCTCCATTCAATATATTAAGCACAGTATGAAATAAAATATTTGATATGAGAATTTTCTCATCTAATTCTTAATCAGGAATATAATCCCCATCACATTATATCAGATATAATATTCAGCTTTTATCAAATTTGGAATTTTAAAATGTTTTTGAGAGATATATAAACAAATAACCAAACTTGAGGGACCTTGATGAGTGCTAGCTATAAATGTTAGTTATTAATGGTTAATGTTTCTAAAATAGCTTGACAATACTTTGGAGCCTAAATGGACTATTAAATTCAGGAAATTGCATCTTCATCTCCACTATAACAAAATGACTCAATGTATTCTGTTGTGACTATATGTTTGCTTAGATTGAAGTATGATACTGAATGTCATAATTAACAATATTCTAAGATTAGATAAACAGTTGACTTTTTAGAGCTAAATGAATGTATACTATTCCATAGTTTAAATGAATGATTCAGATCTACATGTATCAATACAGCTAAATTGCCATACTATAGAATGAAAAAAGGCAAGTTGCTAAAGGGTATACATGAGAGTTATTCTTTTTTACTCCATAACATGGCATAGTGAATTAATTGTAAACACACAAACAGTGGCACATTTGCATTCACATAAAAATAAAGACATGTAAAGAAAAACACACTGACTTCAGTATCCTCTGGTAAGGTAGAACAGTATGTAAAGGATGAGTGATGGCTTTAGCAGAATCCATTACACTTGATTCTTTACCAAAGCAGGGACTGGGGATACAACTCAGCATTAGAACATTTGTCTAGCATGCTAGAGGCCCTTGGTTTAATTCCCCAATAACTAACAGGTATACACACATACACACACAAATTGATACAGTGATAAAATACTGAACATTTTTAAAAGTGATGGATATTTGACCTTGTATCATATAATTGTGAAAAATATAGTGATTTAAAATGTCTATAACTAATAATAAATTACTTTGTAAAATAATGTGGAATAAAAGTGCAAAAGTGTGGTGATATAAATATGACTACACAATAATTATCAAAGACTAAAAACAATCAGTTCTAACTCACTCGTCTATGACTTTAATTAGACCTAACCCAAAGGAACTGTGCTAAAAATCCAGTGAAGTGAAAACCTGAAAAGATATATAGAATTTCCTGTTTGATTTTTCTGGAATAAACCTGTATTGGAAGTCAGTTTTCTTTAACAAAGATTCCAGTGACCTTGGAATTCCTGATGTCAGAGGGAATCCCCTAGTCAAATGAAATCAGAGTCCTGTGTACAATCACTAGACAACAATGTTTCATATATTAAGTAAAAATGGTCAGAGTGAGAGCAAGCATGGATGAAAAAGAGTTCTAATCCTAACACACAGTACCAGGCCAAATACTAGTGTACTATAAGTATGGGCCAGTGATATAAACACTACCAATAAGCATTGAGAGAATAGCCCAGGTAAGAAGTACTTCAGAAATTTGAAGAAGGAAGAGATTATTTCCAGATGGGAGAAAATGAGGAAATCAAAGGCACTTGAGAGACTGTGGAAGGCAGCAGGCAGAGAAGGGACACCTGCCCTATGATCCTGCCTAACACCGCTCCTTTCTACCTTCCCCATTCTCACAGTCATAAGACAGAATCCCATTCTTTGAATTCTTGGTCTCACCACATATATTCATGCCAATCCATCCACAAACAACTGACAGGGTAACCTGGAAATTTAAATATGATCCTAATGGTTTATACAGACTGAAGCTGGAGTAATGTACATATAACACATAAGAAGGAAATATTAGCTTATGACACTCATGAAGTACCAGTCCTGTGTGACACATTTTAATTTGTACACAACTGTACTTAATAAAACCAAAGCCTCAAATAGATACCACTTCCAGGAATTTGAGTAAACAGAGAAATTGAGGTTACACACTCTCTGCTGGAGTCACATGGCGCCTGGAGTATTGGGCCAACTCAGTTTGTTGCTCTGTAAGTGGGTCATGAAAACCCAAATAAAGCCTAAATAAGAACAAGCATGATTAACTCGGTAAATACAGTGTATAAACAGGTGAAATAATGGGGACTTACTTAAGGAAAGAGAAGACTTTTTACAAAGCTCAAGGACACTAAAATGTTGATCAATGGGTTTGTTCAGTATCTATTAAGTATCCACCACTGGCCAACATCATGCTGAGCATGGGTGTACCAAGATGAATAGAACAGTGTTCTGGCTCTCTGGTGGGTTACTCCAAGCCTCTTGCCTTAGGGGCTACTTAATGCAAATGAGCAAAGATTCAAGCTGAGGGGTTACCAGAGCAAATCCTGGACCCATAGATAACAGTTGTAGGAAAGAAGAATTCAATTCTTCATAATCAAACTCTTTTCAGTCAATAGGTCTATTAAACAACTCTCCTCCAAAAGGCATGAGGAGAGGGCCAAGAACTTGTTATCAGGGATGTTAGGAATTCCATGATGATAGAGGATGAACCAATTAACATACTAGAATGGAGATGGGCTAGCTATACATCATATCTGTTTTATCTTATTCCTTGGAACAATGTTGAGATATGTTTCTCAAATTCCTTTGCAAATTAATGTGGCACAGAGCTGATTCTAATGAGAATACCATTATGTGTGCTTGTAGTACTGCCTCACAAACATATATGACACCCTCCTTGCTCCTTCTCCCTGAACTCAGCTGAGCCTGGGAACCTTGGGAATCATGTTAGCAAACAGCAGAACTACAAGACGAAAGGATCCTTGGTCCCTCAAGCACGTAGATCAAGCTGCTTCCTCACAAATAGCAGAAGCAAGAAGTAAATAATTACTAAGGCAATCGACTGAGATTTGGAGATTTGTTTTTGTAGAACAGCAACATCACCTTAACTAAAACAGATATCTGCCTTGTGACATGATTTATTTTTTCTACTAGAATGTAAATTATTTTAAACCAAGAAATGACTCTTATTCCTCTTTGAGCACAAAATAGGCACAAAACAAACACTTCAAATATATGCATATCAAATGAAAGGAAATACCAGTGGTAAGAACTAGCATTGTGAGGCAGGATCATATAAGGCATGTATTGAAATAGTTGATAACTTTGGGGAAAGCAGAAGATGTGAACATGGTGGTAATAACAAACAATAAGTTAGCAAGTGTGTGTGTGTGTGTGTTTGTGTGTTTGTATGTGTGTGTGTGTGTCTGCAATTTGAAATACATTTTTTAAATTCTGTGTAATGCTTTGTAAAAATTTTGAAAGCAAAAATTGGATGATATTTTTCAAAGGATGCCTCTGCATATTATGAAAATCTTGAGACTCATTGAAGCAATATGGAAAATTTGAGAGACTCTTTCTGTCTCCTTTGCTGGATGGTTTTAGTCCATGAGATATACTGTTTCCTCTTGAGTTAATTGGGAATCAATATGATATTTTTTTTATTATCAATCCCCATTGCTCTCTTTGTGACTCTCTGATCTGGCTGAGACCTGATAGACCAAAATGAAATATTGGTTGAAATCATGCTCTTGGAGTTTTTCCAAACAGCACCAGAAAAGGAAGTGCCAGAAATTTCAGAAGAAAGCCTGTTTTCATGAGATTTCCTGCCTTCCTTACATCTCAACATGTCCAAATAATTCAGATAACCTTCTGTTGAACTCTAGGTTGCTTCACTCAGACTAGAATCAAGCAGCAGAGTTCATACTCATCCACTCAACCATGGGTACAATTTAGGAACTATAACAATAAAGCAACTCAACCAAAAGGGACAGAGGATACCAAACTTCTGGTCCTGGCTGACTATGAGCTGAAGCCAGCTTTCCTGCTTTGGCACCGGACGATGCCTGGTCTTGAGCCAACGCCCTCCCATGAAGTATTTCCCTGTGTTTGTTTCATTCACTGCTTATCACTGGCAAATTTTTCAACAATATCTTCCTTATAGAGAAATCATCATTTTCCAATAATTTTTAAAACTGAAAAATCCAATGTTTTAATTTTCTTGTGACCATTATATACAGCTAAACCCCCATACCATCTAGTTTTTAAAATCTTGGAAGCAGTAAGAACATTTTCCCCAACTAGACACTTAGCTATTTAAAATTAAAATGTTGAAATTGGACATGGTTTTGCCAAGTGACATGCCCTTTGCTTCCTTTGTCATCTACTTTCATCTGTGATATGAATGCATTCCTGGGTACACCCATGCCACTAGGTTAAATCTTGATTCTACATTCTACTGCTTCCTCCCTTAAAGACCTGTTTCTGTGTTTTTTCCATTCCAGGCATATACTTTCATTTGCTATGAAAAAAAAAAACTGTATAAATATCTTTCAGATAGTTTCTCTTCTAATGCATTTATTATTTTCTGTTTGCTATACTGTTTCATCATAATTTATATTCATCTTATATATCACCTATCACTACCTAAAATTAAACAAGCATGTATCCCAGAGCCTCTTCTCAGTCCAAAAACTCCAAAAAAGCTTCACAATCATTTTAATTAGGCATTTTGTTTGTTTGTTTTAAGTAGGAAAACATGGAGAATCCTCCTCCAGAAAAATACATGGAGGAATATGCATAAAACAATTTCAACCATTATAAAGAAGATAGAAATACTCATGAAGCAAATTAAAATACTGACAAAATATTCAAACAATCCAAAATTTAAAAGCACAATATTACTAAATACTAGCCTGCAACTTTCTGCAGACTTCCTAATTCCTTTCTTCTCTCCTTTGGAAAAGCTGGTTTGAGATTATAAATATAATGAAGCCAATTGTAAGGAAGAGTTTTATGGGGACACATATGACACACACATACGTGTACTGTGAGCATCTCGGTTCAAGCTGAGATAGTGCAGAAAAGGGAGGTAAATAGATTTTCATTCCCTCCTTTCTGATTCTTTCCTAAGCTGTTGGAGAACCTGGCAGTGATCTTAGCTTAAGAAACCAAAGAAATGCCACCACATAGGTATGGGAGTAAACTGCATTCTTATTTGACATCTGTAATCCAATTTTCTTGTAGGAACTTGCACAAGGAATTGAACTTTGAGAACCATTCCCCTCAACCTCTCTAGTTTCCTGTCTCAAGGAATCCTGCCCCGACTTGGACATTTATTTGTGGGATTTATTGTTAATGTACATTACCACCCATACACCACAGGTGAGGAATGATGATGATCCTCCCTTCCCACTCCCGAAATTAACCACGGGAGGTGCAAAATAACCGAGGGTGAGGGGAAGTTACCATTTCCGTGTGATCCGTGCAAACCTTACCATGTATGTGCTACCGTGAAACGACGCTGTTTGGGGATGTTGCTACTGAGAAGCATCCTGCGCAGGAGCCTGGGGGAATTTCTCGGAGAAATCACTGGGGAGAGCTTGGGAGAAACGGATTTCCTCGCTGTCTTGGACTTCTCATGCTGCAACAGGTTTTCCCGCAAGGATTTCACAAGATCCTCGTTCAGCCATGGGTTGGGACCATGCGGATTATCCACTTCAGGTACTGTTAAGGTGTCCGGGCTTGTGGTCTGCTGAGCCATTTTCCTGGTCAACTTTGTACAGTTGGCAAAAATCCAGGGCAACGTGGTTGCCTGGCCTCTTTCCAGTGATTCCCTTGCTTGCTCGGAGTCTGGGAAATGTCCGGGAAAGCAGGTCGGATCCAGCTGTTGTTAGTTCATTCGGCCTCAATCTCTCGGTGGAGACCGGGCTGCGTGTCGACCAGGCGAGCGCACCCCCTGCGGAAGCCTGTTCAACGTCACCGTCCTCTCCCGAGCCCCTGCCAAAGATCACTGACGAGCTCGCAAGGCAAAGGAACATGGAGGGAAGCCACAGCGCTGGCTCGGCTTTTGTCAGCGCTACAAAGCAGCCTGTTAAACTATTGGAACTAATGCGCCGCAGCTGCTCGAGTGACTTCTGCTTATGTACATAAAAAGTCCTGGGGGGGGAGGGCTTAACCATCAGATGCCTGCTGCTCAGTTGTTTGGCCAGGCTTTCCATTTGCTTATTCCTGAATCCAAAGGAAAGAAAAACTTTGAACTTGACCTTCCTCTCCTGCAAGGGCTACTTATCTCCCTACAGTCTACATTCATAAAAGAAAATTGCTAGCCCTTTGGTTTTTTTTTTTATAAGGGAAGAATAAACAGGCACTAGCTAGGCAGGAGAAATATTTCCCTGCCTACTAAACTCAGTCTCATGCACCTTATTATAAGACAAATCCCAAGAGTCCATTTCATCAAATGGACTCCATCCTCCTCTAGTTAAAAACTACACACACACACACACACACACACAAAAGGTTTCAAAATATTACACGTGAAACATATTACAGGTTGCCGTTGTTGCCGTTGTGTTCCACAACCTTTTTAATGATGGCCCTTTCAAAGCATCAAAGGACAGGATTCAGACCATGAATGGTGTTTGTAATCTTTCGCATTAAAGCTCACACCCCACCAGAGGGTCAGATGGTTTTCATAAAAGTAATAAAAAAATGATTTTAAAGTTTCAATTAGTACATATGTTAAATATATGATTTTATGTATTAAACCATTAAAGGGAAAATAAATCTAGCTTTTCATAATTTTATTTTTGCATTTTAATGTACGATTTTAATTTGTGATGAATTATTCAGAAGAGGTTCAAAATAAATGAGAAGAAATTACTTTCTGTATGGGAAAAAAGTAAAAATCTTGTAACAAGTGAGTAAGTGATAAAGCCTAAGACTCATTATATGGATACTAGAAGTGCAGACATTAGAACAGCTCCAGGGGAAACCCAAACCTTTAGCAGAAGAATCAGAAGAGAGAGGGGAATAGGGGAAGATAGGAGGGGAGAGAAAGGGGAAGTGCTGGGGACTGAGAAAAAATTATATTCCATCCACAGCAGACTGGTGATGTTATAGACAGTTTAGGGTTGAAATCAAATCATATTTTTCAGGGTCTAATACTACTTTACATTTTTTTTAAAGACATAAAAACTTAAGAAGGAGCGAATGCATCTACACAGAATGGAGACTGAAACAGAGTCAATGACTTTTTTCGGGGGAGGGATTCTATGATTATTATTAGGCCAATTGTAAGTTTTTCCTGTTTCTTTCCCCCTCCATACACTGCTTCACCTTAAACTTCAATTCTTTAGAGTGTTACAGATAAGGAGGGATATTTAGTTTCTGTTCACACAAACATAGGATCAACCCTTTGGTCCATCTCTCCTGTTGGGGTACCTGTAACAATTCATAGGGATCTATGTGTCATGATTTAATCAGAGTACACTACACCAATATTTAAAATTGAAAAACCAGAGAGAAATAATAATTATTCCTAAACAGTTTTTATAAATATAAGATTTCAGCAATGTGCAAAATTAAGTGGCAAGGTTCCTTAGTGAATGTATATATCTATATAAACATACACATATATATAATATATATCCTTTACATATATGTATGCTATATGTAGTATGTACATTTATTATTATATGTGTGTATGTATAAAGTACATTTCCACATACACATATATTTTCATAAAGTGGGCAGAGGAGCTCCTAGCTGCTTTAGTAGTTATGCACAATAGGGGTACAATGCTTCCTCTCAAAGGGCTTATTTTAACATAATTAAAAGGCTAGAAAATGCATAGGAAAACACACCAGAACAACTGGGAAGTGACATAATCAGGTTCAGAAAATAAATTGAAAATGGTGTGTATATGTGATAAAAGAACTTTGTTATACAGATTGAAGATTGGGAGGTTCAAACATTAATGGAAAGGAAGATAAGAAAGATTTGTACCCACCAGAAATGAAAATAAAACTAGAAAGTGCAAATATAATAATGAAGCAAATTTTGGGTAAAAAGATAAGAAAAAGGAATGAAATAAGAAGGAAGAGAAACTCTGCAGTCACACAGTCAAAAAAGAAAAGAAAAGAAAAAAGATCAAAAAGAACCAAGAGGATTGAAGGGGAGGGAGAAGGAATGGGATAGGGAAAGACAGTAAAATGAGTTTGATCTAACTTTTCTATGTATGTATATAAATAAACCACAATGAATCTCACCATCATGTATGTCCACAAGACACCAATTTTAAAAAACTATAACTAAATATTTAGCAGAAGAATCAGTAGAGAGAAGGGAACAGGGGGAGATAGGAGGGGAGGAAAAGGGGAAGTGCTGGGAACTGAGGACAATTATATTCCATGCTTTTATAATTTTGTCAAAATAAATCCTAGTGTTATGTATAACTAAAAAAAATAAAAATGCAAAAGAAAAGAAAGGAAAAAAGTAGACACAAAAATTGTTCAGGTTCAAAGAAAACAATTCACAATATAGAATAATGTCAATAAAAAGCTAGTATACAACAAACTGACATGGAAAAAATAAAATCTTCAAAAATTTTCTCACTTTTTCAAGATTCATTTAAATTCAACATATATTTGGGGGCATTTACTTTGTACTAAGCACCATACTGAGTGCTTAATGCCTTTCAAAGAGGAGCTTGATGATGCCCTTGCCACCAGAGAGCTTGTAGTCTAGCCACAGGTGACGAGTACAAAACCACAGACATTCAGAAATACAGTCCAAGGACCCACACAAGAGCCTTCGTGCTGGAGATGTTTAAATGTCTGCTTTTAAAGAGACCAAAATGACTCTTAATGACTAGTATAGAAAAATATACTACTTAGAATAATATGGGCTTTTTATTTAGAAATTCATTAAGTTCAAGAGATCCCAGATTCTTCTTCTTGCTTTCAGTGGCCCCGTATAAGGCACTTACGAAGAACACACTGTTTACATGCTGGTCTTCTCATAAATGGTATTTATATAGGATGCTCATAGAGACTTGGCACTTTGTTGATGAGCACAACTAAGCTTAAATAGAAGATAAGACAATATTCTGTTAAAATTCCATTGGGCCGGTGGTTAGACATGGACTAAACCTAAAGGAGGGCATTCTGCAAATCTCCCATTGTTTTGGTGGGTGTTGAAGGGCTCTATCAAAATAGAGCAGGATTGAGAGCCTCTTCACAGGTCCCAATATCCTATCATCATCATTCAATTAATTTCCTAACAACCGCTATTCCCTCAAATGATGCATGCTGCTTTTTAAAAATAAAAATTTAATTTTGTTTTACAAATTCTTTGCTAAGACCCCTTGAAACAACTTGAAAAAACCCAGCTGTGTTGCAAAGTCAGACTTGAAAATCACTGCCTTAGGAAATATAAATCTGTCAAGTTCTGATGATAAAAAGGTGGGTAAGTCTTAGATAGACTGGCCATGTCCTTCATAGTAATGTAGAGGGTCAAGAGGAGCTTTTCCAACAGGAGCACTCCAGAACCTGCCTTTTGCACAAAGTCTCTTTAAAATTAGCTACCAGAAACTCGTCTGGAAAACACTGTACTGTGACAGCCAAATAAGGCCGTAGGTTTTTACAAGTGGAAATTTGAAAGTGGGCGAAGTGTTTTGATAAAATCACCCACACCTAGAACAGCAGATAATATCTCAACTTCATAAAGTTTTACTAGATACCTCTTGGGTTTTCAAATGTTTTTTTAGATTATTCAGAACTTGACAACATTTTGTTTTATTAATTATTCATGGACAGTAAAACAAAGAACACACGATTTAAGCAGGACAAAGATTGGAAAAATATACCCTTGTCCAGGTAACTGCAAGTGCGGGATTTCCCACAATTGAAAAGAAACAATTGTGTGGTTCATTCAAAAGAATGGATAAATTAAAATGATTTATACTTGACTAAAGAAAGCATTGTTGGCTTCTCCTGACTTTGTTTTAATTAGGTAAATATGTATTACTATGAGATTGTTTTCAAATTGCCCATAGGATGTGGTCCGTGGAAATGACCACAGAGTGCACGAGAGGTTGTTGTCTAATGGTTAAGAGGGTGTGGCATGTGTTTGGAGCTGAAAAGCTTGTCTTGAACCCCAACTGTGCTCTTTACTATTTGTATTACTTTGTGGCTCTTCATCTGTGAAATAGAATGAGGATAATTATGAGGAGGAAAAGGAGGATGAGGAGGAAGACAACTATTATGTAAAAATTATGCAAGGATCAAATATGTTAATTTCATGAAATAAAATGTGCTTTGGATTATACAGAAGAGAGTGAAAAAAAGGGAGGGGGCAAGAAGATTAGTAGAATGAATCAGACATTATTACCCTATGTGCATATATGATCACATGACCATTGTAACTCTACATCACATACAACCAGAAGAATGAGAAGTTATACTCCTTTTATGTATGATGTGTCAAAATGCATTCTACTGTCATGTACTACTAATTAGAAAAAAAATTTTTAAAAAGTACTTGATACACAAGAAGCATCCAGTAAATGATACCAGAAATGTACACTTACTAGATACAAATTACGTGCCTGGAATTTTACATTTTATTTGATTTAATTATTGCAATCAACCTAAGGGTGGTTTTTCTTTTGTTTTGTTTTATGCTATTTCATAGATGAGAGCATAGGAAGTTACAGAACTTGCCAAACGGCATCATAATTCAAACATCAGTAGATGTGGGATTTGAAGTCTGAGGTGACAGGCCTTTGGTTTTGATGCTATACCACAACACCCCAGATAGAAAAGCTGCTCTAAAATTTAAAATCAATTATAGCAATTTCTCGGGGAAATAATAGACACTTGAGGGTTTTGAATTCTTGGTCCAGTTAGCACTAAATTCTGCCCTTGACTGTACTCAGAACACACACCGTGACAACCTATGAAGGCTGCCAAGTCATGGAGTTCCTATAGAGGCATGGTATTTAAGTAAGAGCAGCTGGAGGTGGAATTCCTGAGGGCTTTCCCACCCACCCCCCATCTATATGCCTTGACTCCTTTGATGGAAATAAGTTTTAAACTCCATGGTAGTTTTCCACTTTGAAAATAAAATCTTCTAAAATTATTTGACCTCAATTTTCATCATGATTTATTTTTATTTAGAAAATTATACCATCTCTTTATCTAAAAGTTCATCTGAACATTGTAGGACATAGCTTTTTCAGTCTTTCTCATCATCACTGAACTTTAATTAGGTTCTAGGCTAATTGGAAGAGTAAAATGGAGAGGGGCTAACCAAGTAAGAATTGCAAAATAAAATATCTACATGAATAATAGAAGATATATACAACCCTCCCAACAAAGAGAATACACGAAAAAAGTCAAATTAACAATGGAAGTTATTGATGCTTCAAGGGTCAAAAGAAGTGTCCAAGGTGGCACCCATCTGTAATCCCAGCTGCTTGAGCGACCGAGGCAGGAAAATCTCAAGTTCAAGACCAGCCTCAGCAACATAGTGAGACCCTGTCTCCAAATTTTTAAATAAGATTAATGTGCTGGCAATATGTACTATAATTTGAAATCAAAGTATTTTGAAGGCTATTTCAATAGCTCCTATTCAATACAAATTTGTGTAGAAATGTAAAGAAGCTAGGGAAGTAAAAATCACAAGAATTTGTTTACTGGCTCTCTAGGAGTGCAAAAATCAATACAAAAAGTCAAAACTTGGACATTTCTTAGCATAATTAATTATACATTCCATCTTATCAAATATGGTAATCCCAGCTACTTAGGATTACCTAATTAATCATCAAAGCCTTGTAGTATTTTAAAGTTTTCTAAAATTTACTGAACAAAACAAATGAATGTCTTGATTTACATGACAGTTACATTTTGAGCATACAATCATATTCTTCCAAGCTCAATTCATTTTAATAAAAATCTAGTTAAATTTTTCTAGATTACAATTAAATGTTAGATATCTACTGAAATAGTAAGTCAAGATTTTGATTGAGAGAAAAGTTAACATTTTCTAAGTACCAACTCATATCAGCAATATTAACACAGCATGTTTATTTTATTTGTGAAAAAAAAACTGCAATATAAACAAGGCAAGAGCTTCTACTTTTCTCCCAAAACATTGACTTTTTGAAGTCCAGTAATAGAAGAGCCATTGCTAATTACTTTCCTAAAATGAAACTCAAAATGCCCTCTCTAAATATTATACAGTAAGTTCAATGGCCACTAAAAATTTTAATATATTATCATACCCTACTATTTCCAAACTATCTTTCAGTGGGAAGGATAACCATGCATTTTGCCTTTCAGCTTGCAAACCAAAAACAAATAAGTAAATAAAAGAGAACCCTACATCCCACTCTGTCTTTAGGCTATACCTCAGCCTGCTGAATTACTGAAAAAGTCTCCAGATTGAAGTGCAGCACATAAGTGCAGTAAGCATAAACACTTTGATTTATTAATTACTTTGAGTTTCACAATCATTCTAATGAGGTTGGCATTCTTTCCCACATCTTAAAGCTGAGAAAAATTAGATTTCAAAACAAAGTTAAATTACTTCCTCAAGGTCATGCACACCCAGAAAGATCCATATCTTCTCAAAGTCAAAACCAAGAGATCTCCAAACTCCCCCAAATTGTTCACTGTGTCACAAACAACAGACACAGGTAGTTGAAAAAAGATTTGGAGTACTCCTTCAGAGTCTTTGCTCATTATGAAAGTTAACAAGAAAAAACAAATGTTTGATTTCCTGGTCTACACAATAGACATGAAAATGAACAGAATCCAACCTATGTCCTAAACTCTGAGGAATATAACACAACAGTGACTTATTTAAAACCTGGCACCAAGGAATCCACTTCCTCATCACCCTACTGGCCCCAGGAGAGGACTTTTAGATTCTTTCTCAAATTAGCATAATATAACTGGAAAACTTCCCTCAGACCCTCACATAGAATCCCCTTCTCAGTCATTCTGGTTTTTTGATATGTTTTTTATGAGACAGTGTATTTCACTGAGAGTGTCTGTAATTCAGGGGTTTATAACTGTAGTTGGAATTTTTCATATTTAAGGTCTTTTCTCACAAGCAAATCCTATTTCCAGGGATAACATTATTTTTTCATACCTAACTAGGAGGAACATTCTGAAACCTAGATGTTTATGTGGGGCACTTTCACAAAGGGCATTATATGAACCAGAGTTTTATTCTACAATTACCAAGCTAAGTCACCTTGAACAAGTTCATTTCACCTCTCTGGAAGTGTTTTCCAGTAAGAAGTGCCAGGTTACTGAGGTTTTAAAACTCAAAAAATGTGTGGTCCAGTGGTTTTTAGCATGTTCAGAGCATAGACTTTAAAAGTGTGAATGATATGACATGTGGATTATATCTCAATAAAGTTGTCTTTAAAACAAAACACATTTTCAGAAAAAAGTTGCATTGAAATAAAAAAAGAGAACAATGAAATATACATCAGATCCTAGACTTTGACTGCAAGTTTCACTTGTATGCAATTTAAGAAAACCCATTATCAAGTGCGAGATGATCTCTTTCACTTGCACAGGAGGTTGATGAGTACTACAGACCATGCTTAAGAAGTGTCAAGGAAAGGATATATTCAAAATCTAAGGAAAATGAGAATGGGAAACAAGACAGTGCCACACTAAAGCGTTGCCTTCTTGATGTATTTATGGCCCTGAAACTTGTGAAAATTTCTTCCCTAACTGGGTGAAAAAATTTGTTCTGACATCTGAGTCACAGCTAGGGAGACAGAGTGGGAGAGCAATGCCTAAGTTAATTTAATATTTGGAATCAAAGCATTGTTTTGGTTCTAAAATAATGAAACTGCAGAGAGAGGTATATTCAGTGTTACATAAGAAGTCAGATTTTCAAAACTTCGGGGCTTAATTAACCTTTTAGGCGATAAGAGGAACCTCTGAGCGAACATTTTCCAAAGTATACCCCACCAAAGACTCGCTTGGGCTAATTTTAAAAAGTGTTGTATAAAATTTTTTTTAAAAGCATTTTATGATTTGAAAAATAATTGGACTGTGTTGAATACAATCAAGAATTACCTCACAATAAGAGCTCTATGCCATTTAATATGTTAATGGGATTTATGGATGAAGACTTGCTTGGCTCTGAGCCCATCTGCATGCTCCAGCATTTCCAGAGATGAATGTTTCCAGGAACTCAACTGGACTTACTACAAGCATCTCCGTGAACATTGCTGATAAATAATATGAACTTTCCTGGTCTTCTTGGAGGTGTGTGTGTCACTCATGGACCAGCAAGAGTATCCAGTATCCATGCACTAGAGTAAGTAGGGATGGACAGCTAATAAAATCTTGCAAATGAGGGAAGATAACTTGGACCCAGGTGATGCTACTCCTTTATATGCGGCCATTTGTGTAGTGTTAAATCAGCCGCTGATATTTTAATAAATAATACATTTTAAAATAACTTGTATTACCTAATATTACATAACAAATACATAACAAATCAAAAACAATTTTTTTTCATAAGAGTAAATATACTCTAAAAGTTTCAATTATATAAGAAGACTTTGCTATGTTACATCTAGACTTTCAAGATAAGGCAAGAATGAGTTAATAGAAGTTGAAACAATTTCTTTTGCAAGTGTGATAAAATTCTCTACCTATTTCTTTATTACTAATTGAAATCATAAGGCAAATTTTAAAACTGGTAGACTGCTTCCTAAATGTAATATACTTAATTATTCTAAAGCATTTAATGGGACAAATAGTATGTACTTGGTTCCCTTGGCACAGTAGGAAGGCTGATGCTTGTGTGTCTGAAGACAATATTCGTCCTCACAGTCAGCTGAGACTTCAGCTCTAGCCTGCACTGCCATATAAATTATTGCCAAGGATGGCTACCATTAGAAGTTTCACGACTACTTAATCAGGAAAGTGTGTGTCTAGGAAATCTATGTCCTATAGTTCATGGAAAACTGCAAAGGCAGATACATGCTTTTCATTCTAGTGCTTTCCAAGAAGTTATTCTGACCTGAATATGTTCAGATGGTTAATAAATTCTGATTTTTTTATCCTAAAAGTATTATTATTATTATTAGTGTGTGTGTGTGTGTGTGTGTGTGTGTGTGTGTTGTGATGGTGGTGCTGAGGATGGAACCCTAGTACTAGGAAAACACTCTACTACTGAGCTTCACTCCCAGCTCCTTTCTGAAATTATTATTGTAAGCCCTAACAAAATAAATAGGAATACCTATTACACTATTATTACAAAGTTAAATAATCCAGTGAGCCTAATAACTGCCATTTATATTCTAAAATTATATAAACATTACACAGAGCCAACCAGTAATCATTTAATCAATTACAAAGAGAAAAAATGTGTGACAAAGACATGCTTTTATTGCACCCATAGTGAAACCCCTCAGTCTGAGATGCTGTTACTTCATGATCCTTGTGCTTTAAATGCCCATGGTTAGTGTTTAGACACTTATCAAAGGTGGAGAAATGGGGAGAAAAGGGTTTGGTATAGTTTGTTTTAGCATTTTGTGTGTGTGCTTTTAGATAGTTAACAGCATAAAAATACAGCATGACCAAGTCAATTTACACTAATCTTTTTATTAAACATCTAAAATGTTGGGAAATCTTGTTAAGCATGTTTTTCATTTCACCAATGTATTTACTTTAAATTATCTAGGTAATATATATTTTCATTGTAAACATTTTAAAAGTTCTGTAGAAATCTGAAGATTCTATAGACACATCCCCAAACTCAGCCCTCCCCACAGGTAACCTGGTATGTGCCTCTCTTCCTGGAGTTCTGGTTTTCCATTATAGAGATCACCAGTCAAATGCAGCTATTTGCTCTTGAAATGCAGCAAGTACAACTGAGATACTGAATTTTAATTTTTATTCCATTTATTTATTTAAGTAGCCTTATGTGACTAGTGGCTAATATAATGGACAATAAATTGTAGACCTTCATTCATGAGATTTCATGTAATTTTATGTGCCCATAGAAAGGTTTATTTCTGTTTCCTGAAATATTTTTTAAAAGTATCATATTTAATAATCATCTAGTAACTTGCTTATTTTCTTCAACAAAATATCCTCTGTCATTTTTAGCTAATATGTTTTAGTCTGTAATATGGCTGTTTCATAATTCATTAGCCAGTTGCCTATAGAAGATAATTCAAATTTCTATTTTTTCCTACTATTATGTACAAAGAACAACTTTGCAAATCATGGGTCATACCTTTCATTGGTAACATATTTGTCTTAAATAATGGATAGTTAGAAATAGGATTCTAAGTGGTAACATATCTACATTATTTAAATCTTCATTAAAACTGCCAAATTGTTCTCCAAAGTGGATGATTCAATTTATACTCCCACCAACAGTGCTTGAATTCCCACATTTTCCCCCTCAAACAGCCTCATGTCACCATCAATTTCCCTGCACTAGTTGTCAAATCCCTTCCTCCCTCAAGAATATCTTCTATTTTTTTATGTTTCTAGTGTAGAAGAAATTAGGAAGAGCATCAGTGGCTACCATTAAAATTCACAGAAGGGGGAAGGTATTTTTCGCTCTGCTTCCCAGTCAGTGTTCAATTTTAGCTCTTTAGCAGTTTTCATTGACAAAGCTTTTCCCAGAAGTGTCTCTAATATGACAATATCTACATGTTGTAGAAGGCTTTTGAGAAGAAAAAGGCATTAACTTTCTTTTTTCAGTAATGTTCTGGCGCTGCTCAGTAAACTATCTTTTAAATTGCTTTTCCTATAATAAAGATGGATTGTGCTGGGCATTTATCCTTCCTGCCTGCTCCCTCACTTACAAGTCAGCATGGAAGCTGAAATGGCTGGCCAGGAATCTTACTCTTTTGTGGAATTTTTCCCCTGAGCAAAATCAACAGTCTACAGAGAAAGAATCAACTCACAGACTTATTGGATCCTGGTCTGATAGTAACGTCACTGCAGCATCCTTAAGTAAACAATTTCTGTGTGATTAAATGAACACTTGGCTAGAATTCTAGTCCTGACTGTGCCATACTTGTCCTTTAGCTGAGTCAAGCCAACCATACTCTAGTTGTATGTTTTCTTATCTGAAATGATGGTGACAGAATAGATGACCACAGAGGTAGCCAAATCAAAGTTGCAATGGACAAGGGAATGTAGTATCTATACAACTACTGGTTGATCTTTTGGTTTATGTTAACAAGTAGGACAAAAGTGAAACAACCAAAAAGTATGATTAATTTCACTCATTTGTCATTGACGAGGGAAATTTCTTGGCTGGTTTCAAGAAACCAATGTGGCATCAGTGAATATAGAGGCGGGAAGTTGGGAAGAGATTCACTGTATTGTATCATTGTATAGTGTTTCCATCAAACAGATGCAATAAGAAAATGCATCAAGAACATAAATAATGTCATGAAATTATCAGGAAGGGAAAAGTTTAGAGTAATTTGTATTGCCTTTGTTTTTAATATTAATATTAGTTGAAAGTTCATATAGTTTTAAATAATTGATGAGTTTACCAGTCTTCTTACCAAATGCCCAGATGATTAAACACAGTTTATTGTTAAGTTAGATAGATCAGCTCCCAAACACTGCTGTTTAGTAGTTACATGATTTTTTTCTAAGTGAAGAGCCTCTTTTGTGATTTTCTTAAAACTACTGTTTTTTGTATTAACTTTTAGAAGTTCTTTTTTTTGGGGGGAGGGAGCATACAAGGAATTGAACTTCAGAGCACTCTACTACTGAGTCACATCCCCAGTCCTATTTTAGTATTTTATTCAAAGACAGGGTCTCTCTGAGTTGCTTAGCACCTCGCTTTTGCTGAGGCTGGTTTTGAACTAGAAATCCTCCTTCCTCAGTCTCCCAAGCAGCTGGGATTACAGGTGTGTGCCAACACACCTGACTACTTTTAGAAGTTCTTTATAGTTTCTAGATAAGATTCCTTTATCAAATATATGTATTGCTAATGCCTTTCTTGGGCATAGGTCCCACTTTTTAAGAGGAGGCCTGACAAATCTAGGATTATCATATAGTACGTAATAAGTGCTCAATAATTGGTTGGTCAAAAGACATACTGACATATGGAGATTATAGTGAGCCCTGGATTCTTAAGTCACATGCTGCTTTTATATGGAAACATTTCAGAAAAGGAGGTCCTTCCTTTTACCTTTGTATCATGTTTTACTCTCTCACAGGGCCACAAGTCACCTACTTTAGTGATAACCAACTTATTTTTTGAAATATAAGACCTTGAAGCTAAGAATCACACAATTTGGAGATTGTAAAGGAATTTAAAGACCTCTTGGTTTTATCCACCTTACCCATCTATGTCAGTCTGTTTTATATGTAATCCTAGGCTGTTTCCTTTTCACCTAAGTGATACAATTTATGAATTCATTTAAGAAATTGTAGATTGCAAGCAATTGTGCTCTAACAAATTTTGAGAATTTTATAAACAATATGTTGGGAGACCTATAGGAGTTAAAACCAGGTATGAAAGACAATGAAACATATCTGATTTGTGTGTGTGTGTGTGTGTGTGTGTGTGTACACTAAGGATTGAACCTAGGAGTGCTTTACCATTGAGCTACATTCCAAGTCCTTTTTATTTTGTGGATACAGGGTCTTGCTAAATTGAGGAGACTGGTCTTCTACTTGTGATACTCCCACCTCAGCCTCCTGAGAAGCTGGGATTATAGGTGTGCACTACCACACCTGGCAACAAATGTAATCTCTATAATAGAATGTGATGATCTAAAATCTCCTTTTTGCTCCATGGGATGATCTCGGCCCTCTTTGTCCAAGCATTGGGACTTTCCCAGCCCCTTCTTCTCTTCCTTCTGTAACTTGTCTCTGTTTTTCTAAGTAACACCTGGATGTTAGTACAGATGTACTGATACATTATCCCATCCAAAGGAACATAGTTCATATCAGCCAGGAGCTTCTAGAAACTATGTCTGAACATACCAGAGAAACTATAATGGGAAGATTTCAGGCACCAGCAGAGGTCTTGAAATCCTTCAACCTATACCTACATTTTCAATCTTGGCTATATATTAAAATCACCTGAAAAGTTAAGTTCAGTGTCCAGGCCATGCCCCAAAGAAAATCAGGAAGAATCTCTAAGGGTGGGACCTGGACATCAGTCCTTTTGTAAAAGTGGTAGAGTACTCTGAAGTTCAATTCCTTATAAAGCCTCTCAGATGATTTTAATGTGTAGCCAAGTTTGACAGAAATGCAGCTTGAGAAAAATGAGCACCCACATCTATACGTTAAGGTCATTCATTCTGCACAGTCCTGATAGAAATGGCCATCTGTTTTCCAGAGAGGAATCAGAGTCCATTAAGAACTGTGAGACAATCTTTTTCTTCTCTGGGCTACATGGTCTTGCTCTACTCTCTTAGGACTACCTTCCTCAGGCCCCTGTACCAATCTTCAATCCATTTGTGCTTTTCTAGTCTAAAATATTCATTTTACATGAAAGGGTATTATCCATTTCTAACTACTTTACAACCAGATATAATTCATTCATGTTTATTTACAAAACATAATTTGATATTTGGCTGCATTTTATCAACCCTGGAACCACTCAGAGAGTTGTTATTGATGTTCGGTGTTAGAAGTTAAAAAAAAAAAATGCCAGGCAACTTGTCTGAGCTCAGAAGAATTTTAGGACTCGATCTGCATGAGAAGTAACTGCCAATCAAGCAAGGGAATAAGGAGTTCCCTCCCAAAACCCACAGCTCTCCAGGAGAACCAGGAAGTGCATGCCTGTGATTCCAAATGCAATTTCCAAATTAAAAACAAAACCACAAAATTAAAAAGAATCGTGCTTTTTAACATTCACAGTTGTAAACCAAAGTTCTTAGGACTTTGTGGATGAACAACCAGGATCAAAACTAGTGCAGATGATATTTTAAATATAGAGGAGACTCAAACTCCACTCAGTTCTTTCTGACTCAAATGAAAAGGAAAAGGTAAACAGTAAAATCTTACAATCTGTGACTGAGGTATGTAATGAAGGACCGGGCATGGAACAGGTTGAAACATGCAATAAACCACGTGTCACTCTTGACATTTGGTAAGCAAATTAGCATTATTTTTACTATTTCAAAACATGTTTGGAATTAAGCAGGATTTTAGGGAGCCTATTTGAAAGGAGTAAACATTGTACCATTTCAGTCACTAAAACTTAAAACAATATACAGATTTATTTTGCTTACCCATAATTGCTGTCTTAAATTAATCTTACTTTAAAATGGACACAATATTTTGAAAAGTTTTATTCACTACAAAGTTATTCTTCTCTTGGAATTGACATGATATTTACATCTTTTAATACTGGGTACAAATATATTAGTTTATAACTAAATCCACATTTTTTTTCATTGCATAGGCAGAATAGGAAAAACTCAAGGGTATGAAATAGAAAAGAGTATGATATGACTACTATCCCCAAATTTAGGTATTTGTAGCTTTCATTTGCAACTACTAGCAAATTTCTCATGATAAAATTATCAATAGAAGACTATTCCTAAAGATTAGCACTCTATTGTTTGATTCATACATTCAACCCACATACACTGAGCACCCTCTCTGTTCCAGGAATGCATTTATGTGAAAATGACACAAAGATACGTAGGTCTGGATTGCTGTCCTCTCTCAGAAGAGAATGTGAACCACTGTAAAGCAGCCAAGGGTGGTGAGCTATGAAACACTCCTCCCCTTCTTGACAGTATTTCAGATGATGAAGATGAGGAAGGGGAT
Source organism: Marmota monax (assembly GCF_021218885.2). Taxonomy (NCBI): domain Eukaryota; kingdom Metazoa; phylum Chordata; class Mammalia; order Rodentia; family Sciuridae; genus Marmota; species Marmota monax. Next base: position 12,723,282 of record NW_026693245.1, read on the forward strand.
GCTATTGTTCATGCTTAGTGGGCAGACAGGTGGCATTTTTAAGTCACTTTTAGGCAAAACAATCTGTAATAGCTCTTATAAGAATGAAAACATAATTGGCTTCTGCATGCTTTAAAAATTAATATGGCTCTTCTTATCATTTTTTCATATCACATGCATAGTGAAGGACAGTGCCACGTTTCTGCAGGCTGTTCTCCAGCCTTCTGCTCTGTGGAATCAAGTATGTGGTTTGCTTGTGATGCAACTCCTGCGTTTGTTGCCAATGACAACGGTTGTTTCCTTCATTAGGTTTCATGTGGTTGGTCAGGTTATGTCATGAGAATTGTACTAAGAAGAATTATGGATGTGTTGAGTGCCAGCTTTGTGCAGTGAGTACTTTGTGGGGTGAGGGGTGGTAGCTGTCAGGGTTACTTTTGTCGGGAAAACAGAAGTATAGACTCTGGGGTACCCTACATGAGTTTTGCACGTCATCTGGCTTCTCCTTTTTCCCACCTGGCATCTATTTTCCAGCCTCTAGAAAATTGCTTATGTGTGTACAGAAAGTTCCATTGATCCATTCTCTTCTGTTGCCTTCCACATTCCTGTGGCTTCAAGAAACCTTGAACCGCAATCTCCCTCTACTCTTAGCATGCATTACTGAGAACAACTTTAAGTCAACTATAATTTTCAAGAGATTCCGAACATGGATTTGGAAAGATAAGGTGTTATTGAATTGAATTAAAATAAATTCAGGCTGTAGTCCAATTGCTTCCAGCTTTTCCCCTCCCTCTCTGGGTTAACAAGTGTTTCCAAAGCCATGGGGCATTAGGAATCCTGAAGCAGCTAATTAACAGTGCTGATCTACATCATATGAAGCATGTGTGCTCCAGCAGCTATAAAACCTCATCTTCCTGAGGCTATTGCAATGATGTTGGAGTGCATAGAATTGTATTTTGACATTCTGCTCCCTGCCTGTGGCAGAAAATAACCTTCTTAACAGGCACTTTAGGCAAGGGTAGTCCTTCCAGAATTAAAAAGAAAAAGTCTCATTGCATGACCATGAAAAAGTAAATGAACATTTCCTCATGTTCAGACTATGACTCACAGCTGGCCTGTTCCAGGATGAAAGCCTGAGGCATTCTCTTGACACATTGTCCAACCAAGGGACATACAGGATTGGTAAGACATTGGGTTTCATAGCTTTGGATCAGCCATCTTCCAAAAGGCAGCTAAAACCAAGATAAATGAGGTTTCTGATGTCCTTTCTCAACTTTTTCTACCTATCTAAAGATTTCACCATGTAAATAAACACAAGTGATTAAAAAAAAAATCAGTTTTTTTCAAAAACATCGGACAAGTTGAGATGAACGGGCCTCATCTTGTATAGATTTGCGTGTAAGTTATGTGCTTCGCTAATAAAATCATCTGTCACACTGAAGAAAATGCCTTATCTCTTGCCTCCAGCTTATAATTCATCTTCCATAATGTTATCTAAAATGGCTTTCTAAAATGTGTCACTCCTTATGAATAAACTTGACTTTTTATTTTTTGGTTTCATGATAAATAACATGCACATTTCTTATGTTTTTTATACCAAAGCTATCACTACCAGATTCACATCTGTATAATGATGTACCAGGTGGAATATAGTGTACCAGGTAGAATATTGGGTGTTCTAATTCTAAAGCTGCAGAAATTTAGTTTCCAACATTTCTGGCCCCTTCAAGCCTATTGAAGTATCTACCCAATTACTTGTCTCTCTATTGGATTCCTTGTTCTTTCTTAAGGTGCTGCTCAAATGTCACTTGCTTTGGGAACCGTTTCTTCACCTCTCAGGCAGAAGCACTCACCCCCTCTAACCCTTCTGTCATGATACCACAAGGATAGGTCTGTGAGTTACCTTTTTGTCCCTGATATTTTTATTGCCCATAATAAATGGAAAGAAGGTAATAAATGACTGAATATAGGAATAAATAGATGAATGGATAAATGGATGCAACTGTGTCACTGAACTAGATCACTCATAAAGGTTCTTTGAATTCTGTAATTCATTTTGTAAAATTAACTTATTTGTTCAATTTTTGTTTAATTTTTTGGTAGGGAGTGCTAGAAACTGAACCCAGGGGCACTTCACTATGGAGCTATATCCCCAGTCCTTTTTAATTTTGAAACAGGCTCTAAGTTACTGAGGCTGGAATTGAACTTACAATCCTCAGGTCAAGGTCTCCTGAGTTGCTAGGATTACAGGCATGCACCACCATGCCCAGCTTCTACCCTGATTTATTTTAAGGAGGAAGATTTAAAGTGATAACCAGGAAATAAACCAGTTAGCAGCTAAAATTAATATTCAATGATATATGAAATGAAAAATGGGATTTTAACTTACCCCTTGCATTCATTTGTTCCTTAACTCAATGCTTCTTATAAAGACAACAGAAGCATCACATACCAAAATAAAAAGCTAAGTCTATTTAAAAGATGAATTCCTAAAATTAGGAATTCACCTTTTAAAATGGATAAATAAAGACAAAAGCTGGAAATTATACTAATATGCTAAAGTCCTATGTGAAACTACTCAAACATGCTAAAAGGTGGGCTGAATTAAAAGTAAAATAGAAGCAAAGTAAAGCACCACATTTGCTTCTAACAAAAATAATAACAAGCTATGTAGAAAATAATAACAATAAGGCAAAGGATATATTTGTAGGAAGATATAGTAGAGGATTTTAAAATGATGGCTTTGCAATATTGGACATCACAACATCTGATTTCAAATTATGCTACAGAGTTACAGTAACAAAAATTGCATGGTACTGGCATAGAAACATATACATAGATCAATGGTACAGAAAGGAGACACAAAGGCAAACCCACACATTTATAATCATAAGATCCTTGGACAAAGACAAAGGAGCTAAAAGCATACATTGAAGAAAAGACAGCCTTTTTAACATATGGCCCTTGGACAACTGGTTATCCAGATGTAGAATAATAAAACTAGACCTTTATCGCTCATCCTGCACAAAATTAACTCAAAATAAATCAAAGACCTAGGAATTAGACCAGAAACTATGCAACTCCTAGAACAAAACTAGGGTCAACACTCCAGCTTTTAGGAACATGCAACAACTTTCTCAGTAAAATAAGGGAAACTCAGGAAATAATGCCAAGAGTTAGTAAATGGCATGGCATCAAATTTAAAAGCTTCTTCATAAAGGATACAAGTAGGAATGTGAAGAGAGAGCCTATACAATGGGAGAAAATTTTTGCTAGCTACTCTTCTGACAGAGGATTAATATCTAGAATATATAAAGAGCTTAAAAATTTTTACATCAAAAAATCAGACAACCATTTAATAAATGGGCAAATAAATTAAACAGGTACTTTTCATAACAAGAAATACAAATGGCCAACAGACACATGAAAAAAAATGTTCAATGTAATTAGTAATTTGAGAAATGCAAATCAAAACCATGCGGAGATTTCATTTCACACCAGTCAGAATACAAATAATAAATGCTGGAGAGGATATGGAGGAAATGGAACACTTTTACACTGTTGGTGGAACAATATATTAGTACAACCACTATGGAAATCATTATGAAGTTTCCTCAAAAAATTAGGCATGGAACCACCATATGACCCAGCTATGCCAGTCTTTGGAATTTATTCAGAAGAATGAAGGTCATCATACTGCAGTGATGTATGCATACCCATGTTTATAGCAGCACAATTCACAATAGCCGAACTATGGAACTAGCTTAGGTGTTCATCAACAGATGAATGGATAATGAAAATGTGACATACATGCACAATGGAGTTTTATTCAGCCATAAAGAAAAATGAAATTATGGCATTGGCAAGCAAATAGATGGAGCTAGAGACCATCATATTAAGCAAAATAAGTCAAATTCAGAAGGTTAAGGGTTGTATGTTTTTTCTTACTACATGGAAGCTACAGAGGAAAAAGGAAAAGAAAGAGGGGGTTGGTCTCCAAAAAACCAAAGGAAGATCAGCAAAGGAAAGAAACCAGGGGTGGGGGAGGTGAGGAGGGAGGAGAAGTGCTAGACAGTGGTATTGGCCAAATTATATTGTTATATTGTGTGCATGTATAAAAAAAGAAACAACAAAGCCCATTAATACAACTATAATGCACCAATAAAAAGTGTGGGGAAAAATGATGGCTTTGAAGAACATTTAATGATTTAGAAAAATGTTTGTGGTATAATCTTCATTTTGAGAAGAAAGAAGACAGGGTTTGAAAAAAATGAAAAACTATTTGCAGAGGGTTTAGTGCTTTTGTGGAGAGTGCCTTGCACAGGGGAGGAGGTGAGTGCATGGGGCTTAGGTTGGTGACAAAGTTTTAGCTGTCTCTGGGCAAGGGCCATCCTGCATGGAACATTGCAGCTATGACCGGAATGTCTCCCTAGGAATGAATCTTTGGAACCTGGAAAGAACAAATAGCTTTAATTAAAGAGATGTTACATAGAATTCTGTATAATATGAGGAACAAAGGGAGAAATTTTTATGTCCAGTTGGAATAGATACAAAGTAGAATCATGGCCTTGGGGTGCCTGGGTAACAATGTCACATGCCAACATTTGGAGAACTTAAGGAACTTCTGAGTCTGGGGAAGAATAGTAGTCCCTCAAGGAGACCCCCTTCATTATACAGATTACGGGTATGATGATGTGAGGGGGAAAAAAATAAAGGAGTGGGTCACGTTAGATTAGGTAGAGAGATGTGATGAAAGGGGAGGGGAGGGGAGGGGAGGGGGGGAATGGAAGGACAGAAGAATAAAATAAACATTATTATTGCTGTGGGTATATATGTGACTGCATGACCAATGTGATTCTGCAACCTGTATACTCAGAAAAATGAGAAATTATATCCCATCTGATTCAAATGTATGATATGTCAAGATCATTGTGTTGTCTTGTGTAAGTAATTAAAATAAACAACAACAAAAAAAAAGAATAGTGGTCCCTCAAAGAAACTACCTTTGGGAACTATCAGAAATAATGAGATGGATCGTTTAGGAGAACCACTTCAGCAACTGTGGGCAAAAGCTAATAAAATTTGCACTGTTATAAACTAATGTAATCTCTTTTGTTGGTACATGCTGGAAAGGTCTGGCAAAATTTAGCGTAAATATTTTTTTCTTAAAATTTATTATAAAGGCATAGGAGAGGAGGATTTAGAAAGTTCATTCATCATAAGCTTATTATAGTGATGTGAGTTTTATGAAAAGAAAATTTTTAAAAAAGCAATAAACCAATAAATGCAATGTAATTTTAGACTTCTTTAACCTCCACAGTAAAAATACTACTTCACTGAAAAAAGATGAGTTCACTGATCTCTGAACTCTGTGACAATTTGCCTGGCATAGAAAACCTCAGTCATAATAACAACAGGGGTGTTAATGGGCCTAGCAATATTTCATAAGAGAAAAAAAAAACCTCAAACCTGGGAATCCTCACCTAAAGAATTGTGCACTTAGGGTGATAATGACAGTTGTTCCAGGTAGTGGAAACCCATTCCAGGAAGAAAATTCACAGAAATCTTGTACTCAGAATTAAGAGTAAGGGGTGGGCAATCCAGAGAGGCAGGCAGACGACTCTTTATGAAAGCTTGTTTCTACACAACGTGAGCTGTTCTGTGGCAGATCTCGCTGCCTAGGAAGGCATATATGTCATGTGTTTCTATGACATCAAGAAGAAGCCATCAAAAATGTGGCTAGGGGTTTGGAGTTGTGGCTTAGTGGTAGAGCACTTGCCTAGCATGTGTGAGGCCCTAGGTTTGATTCTCAGCACTAAATAAATAAATAAATAAAGGTGGTGTGTCTATTATTAAAAACAAACAAACAAACAAACAAAAAAACATGTGGCTGGGTAGATTCTGTGCTGAGTAAATGATTAGGACATATAGAGGCTACACTTCTATGTGAAGACACAAGTCTGGCTTTTGTCCAATGAATAGAGTGTTCCTTAGAATTATTATAATTAACTTAATTATTTAATTTCCTTGAGTCATAGTGGTCATGTAATTAGTCATTATATTTTAAACTCTATACAGGTATGAATCCATTCTCAATGTGAGTAAAAAAATATACCTTAAGTACATATAAGTGGTATTTTAATCTAGGATACAACTGAAATCCTTAATTTTGTATATTACTTCTGGATCTTTGGAGGTCCTCATCTTCCACAGCTCCCTCTAATCCTTCTGGTCCTTCAGGGCTCTTCAAAACAGGTTCATTCTTCAACAAATCCATCAGACCCAGCTTCAGTTTCATCCAGAACCAAATTTATGTTGCTCTGAGCTCAGAATACACATAACTGCAGCTCTAATAAATATTTTTATGCCTATGAGCTAATGTGATCCCCTATTCAGTGATCAGTGGAAATTAAAAGGCAGGAAGAGATTATTTTGTCTCTTTTTCCACTTGGTGGGAGTGCCACTGGAAAGAGGGTAGGGAGAAGGAACTGACTCCATTCCTGTCTCCTCCAGGCCAGACATGTGACACAGACACACACAGCCTCGGTGGGCTTAGGAGAACTGGAGAGGAACTAAAATATCTCTATTCTACAGACAGAGGAATGGTGGCTTATGGGGGATGGTACTTTAGTCAAATGTGGAACCCAGATTAAAACACAACTTGGCAAATGTTAGCTTTCTCCTTTTCAAACGATGAAGCACAAGGGAATGATGATGTGAACATATAAATATATTTTATTTCACATTTTGGAGAAAAGAGGCCCTTCAATTTCATTTTACAATGATCAACCCCAAATTAAGATCACATTGGAAATATTTTGTTCCACATGCATTATTTTACACATTTCAAAATGTTCAGGGCTTTCTGTGAAAATAAAGTCTTAAAAAATTGACTTCAAAGATTGAAAAGAAAAGCAGACAAGTGATTTCCTAGTAAAGAAAGATTGCTTTAAAATCAGAGTATTACAGAGTGTATGGAAATTTCAAAGGGTAGTGAATATGTGTTCTGATGCCCAAAATGAATAACAGGATGTGTGACTAAAGCTATTGACCTATGACCGGCTCACTCACCTCAGAACCTACGGAGCCGCTGACGTTACTTTTCTTTTTCTTTCTCTTTCCTCTTCCTCTCTTTGTCCTTGTTTTGTATTTCACCCTCTGCCTCAATTCTGATTTCTCCTTTGCTCTCTGTCCTCTTATCTGCCTCTTTTATCTTATCTTTAATTGAACCTAATATAAAACTCATATTATGAAACTAATGAAGTTAATATGAAAATTTTTGTGTATCATGAAAGACTATCCACTACTATGCTTCATGTTAAGCCAGGTTGCTATGATCTGTTACTTCCTCCAATAATAATTGTATTTTCATCATGCAGCACGATACTTCTAAGCTACCTGCCCTCCTGGAATGTGTGGGTGTGATGAGTCAGGGAGGGCAAGAGTACACTGTCAATGTTGTCTGTGCAAGGAAAGCGTCCCTCAGTCCCTGTCTGAGGAATACTTTTAAAATGTAGGTTCAGAGCTAAGACCAACCATGCAGCAGCAGAAAGATGCCCTATGGTACTTTATGGGAGCAATGTCAATAGAATGACACCCCAGAGAGTACAAGTAAATCTCCTGTTTAAAAAGTTGCAGTTAAAAGGAGCTGAGTACCTCATAATGCACATACAGTCTAGGTATACTGTCCTTGGGTGGAGAACACATCAGTTATTAAAAGCCACAAGAACAAACATTCTACTTGATCTTAGCCAAAGGCTAAAAGGCTCTGAATATAATGGTGGGAGTTCACAGCATTCAGAGCAACACAAAGCAACCTTCCAGAACCTGCCATATGAATTCTGGTTTTTCCCAGTAGATGGCATTGAATGCTTCCTTTAACCTTACGGATCTGTTTCAGAATGAAGAAGTTGTGCTGCTAACCCTCCTCCACACAGAGCTATGCACAAGCCCCACTCCCCCACCCTCACCAATAGATACAAAATTATCCCTCAGACCATTATTTTATATTATTTAAATGGTCTGTAGTATTCCTTCTATAACCTTTAAAAATATTTATATAGGACCTTTGCAATTACAGTCACAGGGCAGGTCCCTTGTAAGAGCTATAAAATTAAATATTCAAGTGTAAGCAATAAAAATAAATTCCTGCTCCCAAGGTTATAGCTTCAGAAGGGAAGAGATAGTCCTGGGCTGAGAATCAGGTGTGTGATTAGCATTAGGTCCTTCCTCTGCCACTTGCTCTCTGAATGACCCTAGGGAACTCACTTAAGCCTCCTCCACTTTCTCTCTTGACAAATCTAGGATGCTGTGGTTTGGATGTAGCTTGAGTGTGTTCCCTTACTCAAATTTCTACCCCCATGGGGAGGTAGGAGGCAGGTGGAAACAGTCCACGGTGTTTAGAAATGGGGCTTCTGGAAAGTGATTAGGAATAGAAACACTTGTTGGGGCGGAGCCTCCAAAACCGGATTCTGGTGGATATATAAAAAGAGGGAGAGAGACAAGATACATAGGTACAAATACAAGCCCCCTGTCTCAAGCTGATACCACCACTACCGGTTATCGGTGACAAGTTTTGCTTTCTCACAGGATGAAGTATAACAGTAGAGAAGCACATCGAGGCAAGCATATAAAACAGGGTTTATTTAAAAGGGGTAACATGACACTTCTCCTGGGAGGAAGAAGGGGGTCATATCTGATATCCTGGTATCCCAAGAAGTGAGGGTGTTCTGTATCTTTTATACATCCTAGATTTTCTTTGTTCTCCTGCTCTTTTCCCCCTTATTTCTTTCCTTCTGCATATGTGACTAGGCCCAGGAGATGCTCAGGTGAGATGGCCAAAAGGTAAGAAGCAGATGGGTTGGAGGAGCCAAGATGAAGTGATATGGGCAGGAAGGGGGCTCATGGTGCATTAATTAACAACTTTTACATCTCCCAGTAGAGAAGGACATTTACTGGGACAGGTTACCTTAGCACCAGGTTGGAGAATGGGAATGTTATCTTGATAAGGGTGGAGGAAGGGCTCTGAAGGCATTAACATTTCAATACCTCAGGTTTGGTCTCCAGGTTCCCAGATCCAAATCACATTTATTCTCTCATCAGACCAAATGATTATCTGATTATTTATCTATACTGAAGGGCTGTCTTTAGTTCTGGCTTCATAGCTATGTGGTACCCTGTAATACCTCCGGATGCTGCCAGCAAGAAGACCTTCACTGGATGTGACTCTTTGAACTATGAGCTAAAATGAACTGCTTTCCCTTAAACCCACCCAGTCTGTTGGGTTACCAGCAATGGAAAATTGACTAATTCCACAGATTATATCCACCTCCCATGTTGTTGTGAGAATAAATGAGAGAATGTGTGAGAAAGTGCCTGGGTGCTATGACTACACAGAAATAGAGCATGGAGCCAAGTGCTTGCACAGCCTAGGACAGGATGCAATGCACACTCCCAAGACAATGAATAAAAATATAAGATACTTCCCAGAGGAGAGAGAAAGCTGTGTGAGGAGGTAATGAAGGACTCCCCGGGGACAGAGAAAGGAAGACTCATTAAGGATGAGCAGTAAGCTGGTATGCATTATTGCTATTGTATTGGCTTGCAAAACTCAGAAATGCTACATAACAGGCCTGAGGCTAGGACCAATCAGTGACAACATCTACATTTAAAACCAGTTTGCTTATTTTTATTAATTATAATCCCAAGCACTTGAAACACTAGGGCAAAGGTTTGAGGCTTTGTTGAGGGTGGGGAGTGTTGGTGAAGTAGGCATGTAGTGAAAGAAGAACGTAGGAACATGATAGGGAAAGAACTATCCAGGGATGCCCAATGCATGTGACACTTGGGGGGCTGTGAATAGAAAGTCAAACTGGCATAGAGATTTGTACAGTGCAGGACAAAGGATAAAGGAGAGTTGGCACTAAGTAAGTACATAAATTTTGTACTGTGAAATGGAGTCTCATTGCAAGTCTTTAAACAGGGGAGTGATATTAGGGAGTGGTTTTAGGAAGATATGTTTGAAACCATGTTAAATAATTGGATGGGGGAGAAACAGAACAGAAAACCTACTGAATGTGATGATGTGGGTAGAAGAGATGAAAACAAAGGAACCAGTATGAAAGAAGAATGGAGAGAATATGGTGACTGGTGAAAATTGGAATTGGAGTTGCAGGAGGCAGCATCAGTAAAAAAAACTGCAGGCTTCAAGTTCCATGGCAGAAAGAATAATGACCATCTTGACAGAACTGCAGAAAAGTCAAGAGGCGATTTTTCAGCAACAAGTCACACTAACAGGACAGTACAATGAAATGTCCAGTAGATCGTTAGTGGGAAGAGGGTGAGAGATCTGAAAACAGACTCACGAGTCGCTGAGGATTCCTACTTAATGCTATGGGTGGGCATGGTTTCCACAGGAGCCGCTGTGAACCCAGACACAGAATGATTGAGGAATCACTCCTTGAGAAATGTCCAGTGTCCACCTGTGAACACGGAACACTTTTACTTGTAACAATGACAAAATGTTGGCTCAGGAATTCTGTTTTTTTGCTTTATGTGAAACTCTAAATGGTAGCCAAGCACCTAAAGGGGCAGAACCAGTCTTATGATTTATTTCAAGCTAGCTTGATAATAAATGTTTGGTTAATAAATGTCCTTAGGTAAATTCGAATTTTATCTGAAATCTGTTTTCACTGTAACCAGGTGGTGAGATTACAGGGAAGTAGCTAACTCTTACCAGCTCAAACTTCACTAGTAGTTACCAACGTGTAATGGAAAGAACCCATTAATGTTCCTCATCATACTGGCTTAGGTCAAGTGCCAACACAGCTGACCATGAAGATCCAGCCTTTGAAGGAATAAAGATTCCTTCATAATGGCTCATTATATATAAGACAAGGAAATGGTCAAGGAAAGTTCAAGTCAAATGATTAATCACTTGACCTGTTCATGTCATGTAAATGGGGATTCACACCTTCTGATCAACATCTGCCTATTTAGCAACTAGAATGGACAAAAGGGCATGAGTTTTTCTTTTTCCTTTGGGGCTAATATATTACACTGTGGAGATATATATATATATATATATATTTTTTTTTTTTTTCATTGGGGATTGAACTCAGGGGCATTTGATCATTGAACTCAAGGGCATTTGATCCAGCCCTATTTTATATTTTATTTAGAGACAGAGTCTCACTGAGTCATTTAGCACCTAGCTTTTGCTAAGTCTGCAATCCTCCTGCCTCAGCCTCCAGAACTGCTGGGATTATAGGCATGGGCCACCACATCCAGCAAGAAAAATGTATTTTTTAAAATGTTAATATTTAGCATAAAGGGTGATAACCTGATTTAATCCATATTTTAGTAGATCATTGTGAGCATACAGGAGTCTAAACAGCAGATTGCCACATGGTGTCTACCAATGCAGGACACTGCATTCTTGCACACACTCATATACAGACAGCCAGACACACACAGACTCTCACACAGACATGCAGACACACAGCAATACACACATGAACAACTCTAGCTGTTTCTAAGGAAATCCAACAAGTGCTGCAGCTGGCTTCCTCTTCATTTTGAGAACAGGTTTTCCTTTCCCTGAAGAGTAATAAGTATCATGGAAGAAATAGAATGAGTCACACTAAGGCAAAGATTGGTGAAAGGTGCATAAATGTGCTTCTCCAAGCTATTATCAAGAAGGGACAATAGAACAAACTTTTTCACCAGACACAGTCCAGGAAGAGTCTCAGCCCGGCTCCAAGTTCCCTGCACGCCCCAGTAAGCCTCAGAGCCTGCTCCTGCTGTCCTCTAGTTCCAGAGCCAGGTTTCCTGTCTTCCCTCAGGGCTGCTGCTCCACTGACCTATAAACCTTCCCTGTAATTATGCCCATCTTTCTTTCTGCAATATTTACCACTCTTCTTGTCCTGATGTATTTTTTAAAATGCTGTCTTCAAAACAGAAAGCTTTGTAAAGAAAACCTCTAATAAAATGGAGAAAAACAACCACAACATAGTTAATGAAGGTATTTAAAACAGTTCTTAGTAGGAATCACTTAAAAAAAAAAAAAAAAACGGGAATTAATGATTACTTGTACTAAAAGTGTTAAAGAGGTCATCTCCAATCCTTCATGTGACTTTAGAGAGAATCCAGGAATGAATTAAAGAGCTGGATGGATTGGGACAGCAGGCAGCACAGCTGTTCCACAACCTGGAGCAGAAAGGACTGAAGGGGGTTCTGGAGAAAGGCTGCCCACATTAAAACTTGGCCCATCTCCTACGACTCCCTGTGTCCACCCGGAGTGGTGTCTGTGAATCTGTGAGACTCAGTTTCCTTGTATACAACACAAGGATTCCTATCCTAGAGGCACTGTGAAAAGAGAGCATCAGGCCTTGCCTCATCTGCTCTCAGGAAGCTTGCTATTGCCAAGAGCCAGTGAAGTCACAGAGGCTAAAGCCACTGGATAACCTTCTTTTCCAAAAATACTGATGAAGCACTTACAGTCAGGAAGAAGCAGCTCCTTCAAAGTCTAATGGGTTTTAGTTCCCCTGGACGCCGGCCATATGAGGGACTCTGAATATGAAATAAACTGACAGGGTAGTTGACTCATTTTTGTAGGTACAGAGGAATGGATAAAACAGTTCTCAGAGGGCAGAGGAGAGGGGAGGGATGCTGGCTGTGTCCTCTTGTTCTGCCCCAAATCTGTTCCTGCTAAAGGAAGTCTCCAAGGCCATTCAACTCTGTGGCACATGTGTAGAAGTGGAAAGATGTGGCCTGTTTTCTGAAAACTTTTGAAATTATATCAACAGGAAAATTTATTAAATAAATTACACCAATGCTATTGAAGTAGAATTACCACTCTTGACTTATACAATGATAGAGTAGAGGTCAATCACTCCAATCCACTCTTTAGCAGGAAGGAGACTTGCTTCGGATCCTGCCTCTGGACAGGGCCCTGTCAAGCACACAGTATCTATGTCCCTGCACTGTGGTGGCTCAGAAGTTGGTGTTAGGAATGGATTCTGTCAGCCCCTCCAAAGAAGATGATGAATCCCTAGTTCATAGTGTGGCTTTATTTAGAAATAGGGTCTTTTCAGAGTTACTCAAGTTAAAATATATTCGCTATGGCTCTCGTCCAATAGGTCTAGTATTCTTATAAAAATGGGAAATTGGACTCAGATGTATACATAGGGAAGGCTCTAAAGACAGACAGGAAGAGGCCAGCTATGCCTAAGAAGAGAGAGGCCTGGAGCAGCAACTTCTCCCGTGGCCCTCAGGAGGAAACAACCTGCCAACACCTTGATTTTGGAATTCTGACTGCCAGAACCATGAGACCATACATTTCTCGACTAAGCCACTGAGTTTGTGATCCTTCATTACCACAGCCCACAGAAGCTAATACACTTGGCGATCAGGATTTCAGTCAAGCAAAAGACGGAGAAGGAAGGTTTGGTTTCTTGAGAGGAATTTTCAGATTATGGGAGTCACCAACTTTGAAAAATAAATCAATTTCAAGTATTACCAGTCATGCGAAAGTCCACAGAAATCCAATTATACAAATTTACAGTCCAGAGAACGGGACAATATTTAAAGAATTACTATTCATAGAAATTTAAGCAGAGTTTATGACTGGGAAAGTAAACAGGGGCCTGAAAATCTTGTCATGCAGGGTTACAGGCCCAGTGGTGAAGCCAGAATGAGACAGGCAGTCAGTGTAGATAGGTAAATCGAGTCAGGTCGGGTCAAGGAGGCCAATTTTGAGTGTGTCTGGGAAGTTGGAGACTGTCCCCTGAGGGATCTTATCAAGAACCTACCCCCCCACTCCCCCCCAACCTGTTGCCAAGGTAACCTGTCCCAGGAATTTCCCCTTCCTACAGGGAGCTATAAGGTTTTGTGTCTTTGGCTACTCCATCCTGCCCTTCCCCCTTCAGCCCACCTGTTTCCCACCTTTTGGCCATCCCACCAAGCATTCCTGGGCCTAGTCACTGGGCCTAGTCATGTAAGCAGGAAGGAGAAAAAATAAGGGGGAAAGGGAGAAAAACAAAGGAAGCCTGGGACATTTAAAAAGGGCAGAACACCTACCTCATTTCTTGGGATACCATGATACCAGCTATGGCCCCCTTCTCCCTCTCGGGAGAGGTCTACGTTACACCTTTTTAAATAAACCCTGCTTCATATGCTTGCCTCCGCATGCTTCTCTAATGTTCAGACTTCAACATGTGGGGAAGCAGGACTCATCACTGATAACCGGCGGTACCAGTCCTAGGAATGAGGCTGCATGGGTTTGAGACTCAGGTCTGGCATTTGACAGGTGTGTAACCTTCAGCAAGCCACTGGCACACACTGAACATCAATTTCCTCCATGGTTGCTATGTAGACACTTGGAAGCAATGCACTGAGAGGCTAGTCCACAAATGGCGACTAATAATTGAATTTTAGCCATTTTGATGATGAATCATGGCAGATGATGGCTTGAATATTTAAGCAATTTAAAGGCAAGCACCCAAAAGTTAAAAACATGGGTTTATTTGTTTGCTTTTCTATCCTTTTGGATAGCACTTATGTTTTACTTTTATGTAATTCCTTCCATCTGTCTTATTCTGGAGCATTTCATTGCTTTGAAAGAGATGTAGTCAGTATCAAATGTAAACATCGTATCTGAGAATATGGATATCTCTCTCAGCTATCTAGTTAGGCCCATACCCAGAAAAGGACAAAATATTCCATGTACAGAAGCTATTCTTTTCATAAGCTTTGAGAGATTTCAAAATAAGGTTGCTGGGTGTCTGATTTGAGCAATATCATCACAATGCCAAATCACTTTGGAATAAATTGAGTTTATCCTTTTGACTTTTATTGTTCAGAATTGGTTTCAAGCTTGGTAATTCAATTTCCTTGCCACACATATCTGCATTTTATATTGATTTGTTGAGCCAAACCTGAAAGGCAGTACTTAGAGGATGTATGGGAGACATTGTCTAACAAAATCAACCAAGTTAGGCATGGTGAAGCCAATGAAAAATAGACAAACACTCTATGAGGGGAAATGGGAGATCCTTCAGCTTTTGGGAAACATAATATTTATTATGAGAAAGTGGAGAAATTAAATCAGGTGTTTTATCACAGATGTGTCTAAAGTTAAGTAAAGAAAATGTGCTGAATATAGTCAGCTCTGCACCAAGAAAATTTCAGGAACCAGTTTGGGAGAGTGCCAACCTCCTGCACAGTAGAGCAGGAAGTTAGAGTCCTTGGGCAAATGAAAATAACCTGGGAGTTATCTTGTTATATTGGAGCCATTGAGTCCCCTGTGCTTTCTAAAATATTGTGATAGCCCAGAATTATATATGGACAGGTGAAATTTTTCATTAAAACTGATTAACAGAATAGGAAATGTGTGTGTGTGTGTGTGTGTGTGTGTGTGTATTTTACAATTAGGTGATCAAAAATTATAATGGGTGAATTTTAAGATGGTTATATATAAACTCCAGATTAAATATGAGCTGAATGAAAAAATATAATTTGGTCATCCTACTCCATATAAGTACAAAGAAAGAAAATGCAGAGGTGGGTATGGGAGGAAGGGAAGGGAACATATTAATACTCTCAAAATATCCTCTCTCAAGGGTGGGCACTATTAAATAAAAGACTGGGGTTTTTTGTTTGTTTGTTTGTTTGTTTGTTTTGTTTTGTTTTTTGTACTAAGCACCTAAAGTGAGAAAAATTTGGATGAGGAGAAATATAGCTGGGTAGGAATGAGAGAAGAAGGACAAACAAAACAGAAGACTAGCAATTTTAAAGTGGAAATGACAAGGCAAGTTACTTTTTAAGAATTTTGATATCTGAATACTATTCCATTCCACATTACTTGTGACTACAAATTCCACTTCTTCAAAGCATCAAAACAGTCTGCTAGATACTTACCTATCATGTGTGGACAAATATTCTTTTGTTCCAGGAGAGGGAATGCTGGGAAAATTAAGGAGGGGGCTGGATTCCACCTTTGGCCTTTGTGGTATGGAAATGGAGATCTTGGGAGTGGCTTCGAAGGAATGCTGAAGGAGAACTGATTCTGTTAAAGCCAACTTGGGGACTTGTGATCAGGAGACAGACTCTGAGCCACCCTGGCATTCTTAAAATGCTTTGGAGACAACATGGGACTTTTCATAAACTGTACAATAGGAATGTGAGCCAAATTTTTCTAGAATCAGGAAATTGCATGAACTCAGTTGACCTCTATGAGGAAATTTTTCCATATCCCACAAACAATAAAAACCTTAACTAAAGTTTAATGTGGTAGCAACCAGAAACCCAGTTTCCTGTACTCCTAGAGCAACCAAAAGTTCATATTTGTGCCCACGTAACTGCCTTCCCTACCCCCCACCTCTTGTTAGGCAGTTGAACAGTTCAACCTGGTTGAGTTCAGCAGATCTCAACCTGGGAGATCTGTTAATTGCAGAGAATTATCAGAAAGGACTTTATGAGGATATATTATACAAATAATAAGGAAACTTGAAAGAAGTAGGAACACAAAGAAAGATTGTACAGGAAGAATCTTAAGAGAATGAAAAAAGTAGGAGGATTTGACGTACTGAACAAAGGATGACATCTCATTCTTTACTGGGTGTGTAAAGAATGAGAACCTGAAATGCAGGTTTGGTTATTAAAGCAAATTAGTAAAGGAAATTTATAGTATTGAAAGAATCAATGCTCATTAGGGAGGCGAAAAAGAACAGGAAATGTTTACAGGTAACTTTTCTATTCTATGCTTGGGTGACTAATGACAAATATAATATTGTAACCCTTGGACCATATTATACAAACAGCCTGTGTGAATGAAGTTTTGTTTGTTTCGTTTTTACTAGGGAAATTGTGGGGCTTAGATAAAGCATAGATTATCTAGAGAGACTTTGTGAAAGTCTGGCAATGTGGTATCACTATCAGGGCAACTGATATTACTCTTTGGATGATCTGGATACCTAAGGAAAGATAAGGGTTCTTTGAAATTTTATTCTAGATGCGAATTTCCAATTGTCCTCCAACCTAGCAGTACAGGACTCTTACGTCCCTTGTTCCTGTACTTTCCCAGAACACATAATATTTCCACCAGATCATCTTCTCCTCTCCTAACTATAAACCAAGCCTTCATGAAAGGGAAGACTTAATACTCCATCACTTAAATAAGGCCATACTGGGGTGAATTGTTCAGTAAATAGTATCTGGAAGCAAGATTTGTGTAGAAAGGAAACTATAGTCATTAAAAAACAAAAATAAGACTGTTAATCTACATGGAGTCCTTTTTCTTGCCTCACCATTTGGGATAAACAGTTTCAACATACACAAAATGTTTCCAAATTAGAATCAAAGTTCCCATGGTGGTGCATATGTGACAATACTAACCCAAGCCTGTCCTCTAGTGGTCAACTGGAAGAACTACCAAAACTGGTAAAGTGGGGGAAAGAGGTAAATTGAAAGAAATTACATAATCCATGAAAAGATTTGTTTATTTTCCTTTAGAATCAGAGAAAATAGTTAACCACCTACA
This sequence comes from Marmota monax, assembly GCF_021218885.2. Lineage (NCBI taxonomy): Eukaryota > Metazoa > Chordata > Mammalia > Rodentia > Sciuridae > Marmota > Marmota monax. The sequence continues at coordinate 12,740,797 of NW_026693245.1, forward strand.
TGTTAAATTAATATTCCATGTTTAAAATGTTCGTGTTCTTAATGAGTCAAAAATGCTACATGTGGTACAAGTAGTCCCAATTGCCTGTCCAGTTTGTTCTTTATAACCTAATTATGAGGATACTACAGGAATATTTCAACCAATAACAAATTAGTATAAAATACAAAGCCCTTTTGAAAAGTGAAAAAACATGATGAGTATGAGAATTTTGTTTTTCTTCACTATGGTTCACATCTCTAAATAAGCTATGCCATTAAGTGACTAGAATAGTGGGTAGGGTACAGAGTTCCCTCAGAGCCAGATAATCTGGGTGGCTCCCCTAGTTACACAAACTTCTCCTTGATCCTAAATTACTCATTTAATCTGAGAGCCACTTTTTTACAAAAAGTGTTGCTTTCCTTATGTCCCTGAACTTGGGGGGAATATAATAAAATGTATACAAAACTACTCTATAAACATTAATTTGCTACACAAATATCAGCCACTGCAGTCTTGGAATCTCCAGATGAGGATGAGGAGGTTGGTGTGAATCTATTTGAAGGTACATTTAAACTTATATTTAAATTTTAAAACAAGTAATCTGTTCTAAAATTGTTTCCTGAGACAAGTATGCTTGAGGTGGGTTGAGTGATCGAATTCCCCTTTATCATGCACCTGTAAATGCAGAAAAGAGACAGTAACTAACTGCCAGGTGAGGTGGTATACACCTGTAATCCCAGTGGTTGGGGAGGCTGAGACAGTAGCAAGTTCAAAGCTATCCTCCGCAGCTTAGTGAGGACTTGAGCAACTTATCGAAACCCCATCTCAAAATAAAAAAAATAAAAAGGCCTGCTGGAATGGTTAAGCACCCTTGAGTTCAACCCCTGAAACCAGGAGAAAAAAAAAAACAGCTAATTATTTGCTCAAGTTTATATATTGAATCAATGAAAACTCAGAAAGTTACACCTGTCATTATTTTGTGTGCTAAAGTTTGTCCTATTAGAAATCTAATTAATGTTGTCAATTGTTACCCAGTAGTTTCAGTAAGTAACACAGACTGATGTATCTGAGTTATTAAAATGCTAAGGAGAGGGCTGGTGCTGTAGCTCAGTGGCAGAGTGCTTGCCTAGAATATGTGAGGCATTGGATTCAATCCTCAGCACCACATTAAAAAAAAACTGCACAAATAAAGGCAGGCTGTCCATCTACAACTATAAAAAAGAAAATAAAAAATGCTATGGACCGATCATATCACCTACAGTTAACTCCAGGTTTCATTATTATAAGATTCAAGAGCAAAATTGGAAGAAAGGATGAAATAGAAGAGGGTTAACAGATTAGACCTACTGACACCATCATTATTTAGAAAGAGTTCTTTCCTAGGTACATTTTAGGGACTTTAATCTGTGTGCAGGTAATAACTGGAGGGATAGAAATCAATTGATTCTTATACAACATCAGTTAGCTTAGAAACAACTAGTCTCTAATTGATTTATGATAAGCTATTTTCAAGCAGCTTATGTCATTGAAATCAATTGTTTTTTTTTATTTTTCAAACAAGTGGAATAGTAAACGTGATCATTACTTTCAAAATGACATGGCATCATTATAAATTATAGTCTTAAATTGGTACTTTTGCTTTTATGAAAAAAAAATTATTTTATAATGGAAAAATGCCCTTCAATTTAGAGGACTGTTCCAAAATAAATCATTTACTCCAAACACCCCTGTTCTAGTTGTTAATTACAAGAAACACAAATGCTTACCCATCAAATCTTCAAGAAGTAGCTGACTTGAGATAGTAAGTGCAGAATTCAACAAACTTAATTGTCTGTTTTTGACCTCTAGCCCAGTATAATTCCAAACTCGCCTGCTGATAAATGCACAAGCTGGCGAGAAAGGGGTTTATGGGGATTAGATCAAGGGCAGCAGTTAGTACAGCAATGGAGTTCAGTAGAGTTCTCCGCCAGGAGCTGTGGGGTATGGACAAATATGTGGCCTCATGCCTTCAATGAGATGGCAAATAGTTGGGACCACCAATATGCAAACAAACTAAAAAGGAGTCAAATGTGGGCATCAAAAGGGGTTAAAATCAGAGTTAAGGGCAGAGCATGTAGATGGCAATGATTAAGGAAGATAAATCTGATGCCATACTAAAATTTCTACATGATAGATTCCAAAGATTTTAAAATAGCAAATGCATGATAGGAATCATCACTGGTAAAAAAAAAAATGGGAAAGAAATAAAAACATAACTTTGTGAGTGCTAAGGCAGTGGTCCTCCAAATACGGCCCACACATCCACAGCATCAGGGTCACCTGGGACTTTATCAGAACAGCACAGAGTAGAACCTATCATGGACCTACTAAGTCAGAAACTTTGTGGATGGAGTTGGTGATGTCTTTTACCAGCACCCCAGGTGATTCTGGGATCCAGGGGATTCTAGTGCACCCGGAAGTTGAGAACCACACTTTGAGAATAAACTCCTCTCTCTATGGGCTGGGATGTCCTTGGAATAACATTACCACATCCCCCCACCCAAATTATGTCACCCACATTTTCTGAAGTAGAGATACTGAACCTGAAAAGGGAGATTGGTATTCACTCATACTTCAATACTGACAGGAGCATTGTTGCTGGGAGTCATTCAGGAAGACAGCAATCTTAAGTGAGTTCTTAAAATTGAAAGTAGAAAACTGCTTGTCGAAAAACCAGGACAGAGTAAAAACTAATATTGATGAAATTTGCTGAATACAAGTACTAAGAACAATTGACAAACATATTTTATATAAAGCTTATAACATTTTAGACAAATAGCATTGTTGTTTCCCCTTTCTCTTGAATTCCTAACTCTTCATTGAACCTTAATTTAAAAAAAATGCAAACATGAATACAACCACAAGAATGAACAAATTATAACTATAGGAAATGCCCTAGATAAATCTCACAAATAAAATGTACCTAAAAGTATCATATAGCAAAGAGTAAATGGACTATGGCTTCCTTTTCCTAAAGCTAAAAAATAGGCAATAAACCCACTACAATTTAGTGTTAGAATTCCAATAGTGCTTACCCTGGGTTAGTGGGCTCAGAGGCTTCTGGTGTGTTAGTAGTGTTTCTTGATTGGGTACTGGTTACCCCTGTGTGCTCACTTTGAGAAAACACATTGGCATTTACCCTTGTAATTTGTACATTTGTACTTAGACTTTAATACAAAGTTTCTGAAGGTACAGAAATGGAATGCCATTGCTATTCAGAAGGCAGGACACCTTCATTCCCTTTTAGCATTTAAAGATGTGCTGATGTTGGGTGCGGTCCTCTGTGAGCTTTGGGGGATCTAGGCAGGTCATCCACTGCAGAGCACAAAGCCCAGTGGATAGCAGTATTTGCACCTTGGGACTCCAGAAGAGCACCATGGGAATAGTCAGTTTCCAATGGTACTGGGCAATTCCTTCTGGCCTCGATGTAGTCTAAGTTAGGACAAGGCAACACTGCAGAAGAGTTATGGGCAGTTCCCTAAATGACTGTTAGGTGGTCTGTGTCTGTAAGCACTTCTGTCTTCCCAGTCTCTCATTGCATCTCTGCTACCTTTTCCAGCCCTGCTCTAAATCTTGGTAGAAGTCTTCCTGGCCTGGCTTCTTGCCTTCTCCTCTTCCTCCTCTTCCTTCTCATCAAAACCTACATAATCTCAGTTTTATTATCTCCAAATCTTGTTATTAGCCAGCTCATTAAACCAGTGGTCCTCATCCCTGGTTACACATTACAATCCCTGGGAAATTTTATAAATATACTGATGTCTGTATCTACTGCAGACCAAATGCACAGGACTCTTTGGAGATCTCCCTCACCTTGGTCCTTTTATAAGCTCCATGTTAACAGGCAGGCCAGAGCCAAGAAACTCTTTGACTTACAGAGTTGAAGAAGTATCACTGCCACAGCATTCATCCCTAACCCACATCTGGATTTGGGGGCCTGAGGATCCTAATGAGGGAAAGACAATCTCAACACACACCTTCAGGCCTGTGGAGAAGTTGTCTGTGGTAGAGTCTGCTTAGTGATGATCAGCTCTACCTAGGTATGATCCCAGACTTCCCTCAACACACTGGGAAGTGGCTAACCTGTAGCAAGTTCTCACTTACTGCAAGGACTGCCTGCCAAAAAAAAGTTTTCTTTTTAACAAGTGAAGGTTTTAAGACATGTGATGAAGAGCTAATGGCATGGTCATTGCTCTAATGGAGTTTTAATGATGTGAAAAGTGTTCAACTGACAGCCAATTAGATGTAAAGTTTTACTTAAGTATTGCATTAGTGTGAAATTAAACTTTGATTCAAACTTATTATTTCTGTTTTCCAAAACTCTCAAGTATAAAAATGATAATCTATTATAATTCCAATTTTCCTATAGTTAATAGGAAATAGTTACAGAACAATAGTCCGTAACAATGTATTTTATTATTGAAAATAGCTAAGAGTCTACATTTCACATATTCCCACTACAAAAAAATGTGAGAAATTCATATATTAATTAGTTAATTTGGACATCCCATAATATAAACATAGTTCAAAACAACATTGTACACATTACACATATATAATTTTTAAATTAATAAAATTTCTACTTTCTTTTAAAATATCATTTGGAATAGGGAAGGTAATATTTTTCTTTGATTTTATTTCATGTGTAAGTTACAGCAATGGGAGGAGACATCATAAAGGCTTTCTGGAGCTCAGTGTCCTCCACTATCCTAAATGACCTTGAAATGACCTAGTAGCAACCAACAAGCTCATTTCTTGCCAGCACTATAAGGTGAATGTTCCACAATGCTGAGTTCTAAGACTAGGATTTCACCATCCAAATCACCTACAGCCAGTACCCCATTAGTCCAGGCAGAAGGAGGCCCTGTCCTAGGAACCCTGGAAGGCCTACTCTGTCTCTTCCCTCAGGAGGAAGCATCTGTACAATCCTTGAAATATGGCCCAAACTCCTTTTTTAGACCCTGGCCTTAGAACTGAAATCTTGGAATTGCCTGCCCAAATGGCCCACACCCACTAACAGACTGTGTGGCCCCACTTTCCTATCTGCTGTCTAGGGGCAGACATGTCACTGGTGTGCACACTGTAGGTCTCAGAGGGTGGCTCCTTTTAGCATAAGGGCATAAGTACTCAGTTAATTCTTAGGTGCTTGGGCTGGCACGACCCCACTTAGACAGAGGTGTCTTGTGGTTCCAGATGGAGCTACATGGAAAGAGAAGAGTGGGTGGGCATAGGCTCCTTCCTCTCAACACTGGGATTTGAAAATGCCACATTTGAATTCAGCCCTCCTTACTATTATAAAAACATTTGTCAAGGTGGGAAACAGATCTTTGACTTTGAGGTGTCATATGCAACCTAAACATTACAGTTTTACGTTTGAATCTGTGACCTTCCATAACATTGTATAGGTTTTTCCTTTAATTTAACAGTCTATGAGTGGGAGTTACAACTTTTAGATATTTAGTCATGTGGTCTGTAGTCTCCCACCTGTATTCCTACCTCACAAATTTCAGGAGCAGCTATGCTTGAAGTCCCACCCTAGACCTATTGGACCAAAAGGTCTCTGGTTGGGCTGATAAATTTGAATTTTAAATCAGATGACCCATAGCCACAATTCCCTTGCCAACCACTATACTAGACCCTTATCTCCTCTCCTATTTTTTAATACTGAATCCATGTGTCAACAAAATATTGTGGAATAATTCACCTGCAAGAAGTGAAAGCATAAATAGGAAGCCAGGTTTACTGGAACGTTTGGTTCACCCCAAATCCAACTCCACTCTTGTGAGCTTGTGGCATCCATTCTGATTTTTACTCAGTCCAGTGACATTGTGTGGGAGGGCTGTGATTATCCTCTCAATGGTCACTCCATGTTCAGATCATGTCCCTCCTCAGTAGAACTCCTTCTTTTTAAACTTCACTGTTCTTCCTCACTGGCTACTAAAACTAATTGCTTGTCCCAGTATTTGCCTTTTTCCCCTAATTATGTCTACCTTTCAATGCCTAGAATTTTTGTTTTAATATGTAATCATTAAACCTCGAGACCTCTGATTTCTCCTGGTTGGTAAGAAATAGCTCTTGTTCGCACAGAGCCTGTTACTACTCTGGCAGCACATTAGGGTCACCTGGGCATCTTAAAAATGTCCCAAGCCTGGGCTACAGTCAGCCATTGAAATCTTGTTCCAACTGTGACAAATGACATGTGTGTACGCACATGTGTGTGAGATCAAAACAGTAGGAACAGATGAGTTTCCATTATTTTGCTTACATATCAAAAATTTCAGAGAATACCCGCCCCCCCTAACCCCATAAATTTTGGGGCATCACTTTATTGTTTTACAACATGAAACAAATGTTGGTTCTGGAGATTATCTCAGTTTATCTAACTCTATGTTCCTTTAATGACTGTACATGCTGGCCACAAGGGGGAGCCAGCCACCAAAATGCATTACAAGTTCTTCAGGGACTTCGTCTCCTGCTCAAGGACTTCATTTTCAGAGCTTTAAAAACAGAAGGAAAGACTGAAGTTATTCCAAACTCCCAGCATCTTCTTAGCTAGGGGCATGTTCTCCCTTTTATTGGTTTTGAAGGGGCACTACTACAAAACACTCTAGTGACACACCCTGGCCACACCCTGTGATTTAGAACTGTAATGTGTGCATGTGCATAATGGAAGATGAACACCTGCGCTTGAAATTCAAGTACAGTGACTTAGTGAGTATCTCTATGCTAGAAAGTTGGCCATTGCTTATGACACCCTTTATGCCCATTTAGGAAGGGGTTGTGAATGTTTATAGCAGGTAGATATTTGTCAAGGTGATCCTGTTCTAGCTACGTGGTATATAGCACCATTATTTTCTAAATTAATATGGAAAATGATCATATCTAAATTAAGACAAAGTCACTAATACAGATCCATCTGAGTTGGGACTTAAAATTTAGCTGTTTCTAAACAGTAAATAGAAAATTATTTTTAGACTCATTAAAACCTGACCATCTAATTTTTAATTGTTGAGGCAGCTTTTAAGTACAAATTTCCTAGCAAAGAAGAAAACAAACTCAAGAAAAAGAATACTATAATCAATCATATCATTTGTCAAATTTTATGCTATGTAATTGCTACTTTTTCAACTTTATCAAGGAGACAACTTTTAGTATGAATTATTGTCCACCTGGATTATAATTCTGTACTAAACGGCTGAGAATGTCACTTGCAGGTACATTTCTATACAGTGCAGGGGGAGCCTATGTTGAACTTTGCATCAATGCCCAATTTTAGCCATTATCTATTGATGAAAATGAGACTTTGTTTTCCCCCATTGTGAAAGGGATACAATTCAGTTCTTGTGTGCAAAACTGAGGAGGGCTTCTTGGTGCAACTTTGTTGCATCCAGACTCAGATTGGGAGTCAGGAAATTAAAGTGAGTATTCCCTCTAAATTACAGATGCTCAAATTCCTCATAAAAATGGCACAGTGTTGGATATAACCTATGCACATCTTTCCATATTCTTTAAGTCATCTCTATATAACTTTACATTCCATTAATTCAATGGTATGTAAATAGTTATTATCTATATTGCTTAGGAAAAAATAATTTAAAAGTCTGTGCATTTTAAGTAGAAATGCTATTCCAAATATTTAATATTAATTAGATATATAGATGCAGAATCTGCAGATACCAAAGGATGATGGCCACTTGGGGCCTGGGATGGAATGGTCTCTGCTCAAAAAGCAAGTGGGAACTCAGTCATTGTGTAAGAGTATTATTTACTATTATAAAAATTATCCATATAGTAAATAAAAATTCTATACTACTTAGAGTGTGAGAAAGGATTTTCCAGAAGTCACATGAATTATTAGGTTATTATTATGGTATAGAAACAGATAATTGTAATTTCATATCCTAGTTAAGAAAGATCAAGAAACACCCTATTCCATGTGGCTGTTGGGCAATACTCACAGTGACCAGAAGGTGGCACTCGCTACTTAGAAATATCAAAATGTGACATTAGAAAATCAACTTCAGGAAGGTCAGCTTTCAAGTGTCACAATCATTCATTAGGTGCATGGTACTGACATTCACAAGGTATACAGTTATTGACAATCATAAAATTGGCTACAAAATGGAATTGTGCCAGCTCATTTTTACTTATTTCTTTAAAATTTGCAATTAAATTAACATATCAATTCTTTCTTAATGTGTTCACCTTTCTCAATTTAAAAAATTCTTTTTTATCATTGATGGGGAAAAGGTGGATCTCAAATGACTAAAACCCGAAGAGGCATCACTGTATCTACCTCAGTGGTCCAGAACTGTGGACCTTGCTTTGGATCCCACAAGTTGATTCCCCTATGGGGTACCTTGTCTCCTTCCACATCTGCCAGCCTCAGAGTCACCCAAAATCCTGGTCATTAAGGGATTTTTTTTTCCCTTTCCTTTCTCCCCATTTGTCTGTCTTAAAGAATAAAATAATGTGGACTTTAATTGTACTTTGCAGTTTTATAAAAGCAGTGCGTTTTGATTTGTGTAAATTTGTAGGTTTGGGCAGTGATAGAAAAATCAGAAGGGTGACTATGTATATTGACCTTGAAGCCATGCTGTAAGATAAACATACCTAGCAGTGAATTCACCTTTCATGTAGGTCACGCCCCAATATACAACAGGACAAAAGTTGAATGAGAAACCATTTTTAGAAGTTAGGAAGAAGTTGGAGGAAGGTATAAAAGGGCTAAAGAGCCACTGCATAGGTGGAGTGAAGGGATAGCGCTAGGACAGGTGACCCAAGGAAAAGGAAAGAGCTAAAACAGAGACCAGGGAAGAGACACCCAGGGAAATTTAAATTTGCCACAGAGTGTCCTTGAAAACTCTGCAATGCAAGACAAACCTATGATGGGAACTATATCTATGGAAAGAAACATGATTTCCCCTGGAGAACTTAAGACAAATGCAAAGGCTCCTAAGTTCATTTTCTACCCTAACCTGCTAGCTGCCAAACTATTTTCCTCACTTCAGTTGGTTTTTGCAAGAGACCCACACATCAAAAAATGCACAAGCCTGCTATAGATGTGTTCTTTCACTTTAGCTGTGTCCACAGTCATAATTTTAATTATTCCCAAAGAATTTCCCCTTGTCTGGGCTACCATAGATGTTTCAAAACTCTTTCACTCTTTTAAGTCCTCTGGTTTGGCTGGACCTTCACCATCATTAGATGATTCTGTGATGTGCTATCTGACTCTCAACATGCTTGGTGAGCTTATATTTCCTGGAACCAGTTAATGCCCTGTCCTTACCCCCCACCACACACAGATGATCCCCTGTTTGGCTCCAGTCAACTTCCTATCCAACTGCAGGTGACAAGGATCAGAATAAAGGGTGTAGGAACATCATTCTTGGAACTTTGGGGTTTGAATCTCAGTGTGGCCTCTATCTACCTAAGTATGTGTCCCTGGGCAAGATGTGCAACTTTTCCAATACTCTGTTTTCTCATCTACAAAACTACGGTAATAATACAACTTCCCTGATGATTTGGGGATTGCCTATGTGTGATTTGTGAAAGCACTTTCCACACTACTTAGCAATAAATTCCTTCACGTCACTACCTGTTGACTTTGAATTTGAAGAATTTTAATTCTAGAAAGGACAATACTTTCCCAATCACCAGGGTTGGTTGGGCCTAGGATGAGGTGAGAAACCCAAGTCTTGGCCCTGCAGGTCTGTGGCCTTATCTGTATGCAGCTACAACCACTTTTACTGGAAGACTATTTCTTTTTCTTCTGTCCTCTTCTGAGCCATAACTTGAAACACTCCCTGGGGTCTTTTTTGGCCATCTCTTCTCCCTTATACAGAGATCTTGGAATATGCAGCACACCCCTTGGCATTTCTCCTCATCTCCTAGACACCTTCATGGAGATGTTCCTCAGGTGCCATCAATTCCCAAGTGACAGGAAGGCATATCAGAAAGATGGTTGTAGCCCCATTTATAAATCCATAAACTCAATTTCAAGACTTTGGAACACTCTCAAATTTAAGAAGTGAAAGAATATTTTAGAATCTAGTTTGTAAGAAAGCCATTCCTATAGACAATAGAATCTTAAGTTATCTCTTCATAGGAAAGCACAAACTGATATTATTTTGCATCTTATCATTCACAGCTTAAATTATTCTCTCAGACAATAATATACATAATAAGATGGATGCCAAAGGGCTGGTTTGGTGGAAGGAAAACCATTTCCTAATTTTCTGCCAGATCAGACTGCTAGGTTCCACTTGAACTGAGACACCAAGTAGTTTTCCTAAACTCTGATACCAAGAAGCCTGTTTATCTTCATGACTGTGAGAACTAATGCTAAGATATTCTCTGATTAGCTTCTTTGGGAGGGCAGGTATGTACTGGGGATTGAACTCAGGGGCACTTGACCACTGAGCCACATCCCCAGCCCTATTTTGTATTTTATTTAGAGACAGGGTCTTAATTAATTGCTTAGCACCTCATTTTTGCTAAGGCTGACACTGAACTCTTGATCCTCCTGTCTCAGCCTCCTGAGCTACTAGGATTACAGGCATGCGCCACTACTCCAGGCTCTGATTAACTTTTAAACACTAAATCTCTGTAGTAATGATACTTTCTGGACATTGGCTTTTGGTCCAAGGTTAACCTGTTTAGATCTTTCTAGTTTTCTTGATAAATAAACCTATCTTTCCTGTTTCAGAACCATCAGTGGTTTGGCAAAGACACTAGGCAGATGAGCTTTTCCTTGAATTAGACCTCTCTTACTTTAAGGTCACCAACAATCGTTGGTGTCTCTTGTTTACACATTTTTTTTTATGTATTGAATTCCAATAAGATTTAGAAGTTGGACATGTATATAGACTATGTATGATAAAAATCATTTTGCATTATCAGCTTTAATGTTTTCCTCCACTACCAATTTCCTTTTGCTGTTCTATTTGCACAACACATGTACACACACGCCTGCTCAATTGTACCTATCATTGGTTATTTTTGCCCAGGGAATCAGAATACATTTTAATAATGACCCAGTAAGGTGTATTTAGTTGCCGTTAACAGACAAAAATGAACAGATGTCCTAAGTCAATAAAAATTATTTTCAAGTCTTTCAATTTTCCATCCAACAGCAAGAATATTTGACTAAGAGGTTAGTTGGGAGAAAAATGCTGTCTTCACAGAAGCAATGTGTAAAAACCTCAGGCATTTACAACAAAACTTTTCAATAAAAACAAACTGCATGTTTTCCAAGATTATGAATGCATAACACGTCACTGGGCTGAGTGGTCCGTTCTTCCTGGTTTATGACTGCAACCATCATCTTGGCCACAGAGAGGCAGTGTAGTCACTTAAATGTACCTGAGGCATGGTGGAAATATTTGAAAACTACCTCTAAAAGTGTGAAATATAATGGAAAAATAACTCACAAAAGATGACACAAAGCTAGATGTTCTGGTATAAAGTTAATGTAAAATATTCCTCCTTAAGAACAGGAGATTATTTAGTTACTAAACTCAGAAAATAAAATGCAAGCCTTGGAGATGTGGTTGGGGGCACTTTTCTCCTGAGTCTATTGGTTTATTCCTTATTTCCTTCTTCTCTCTTCCAGACACTTGGGGTGGAACAGTATTTTACCAAGGGCTAAATCTAGCCAACTATCAGTTTTACAAGTAAAAGCTCGCTCATTTGTTTACATATTGTCTTTGGCTGTTTTCACACTATATCAGAGCCCATGGTTGCAGTTGAGACTGCTCTGCCCTACAAAGCTTGGAACATTTACTATCATGTCAATTACAGGACATGGTTGCTGACCTGTGCTCTAGATCTATGTTATTTTCCAACAATGGACATGGAGATGATGGAGTAGATATAAAGAACTTGGATATGTGTCTGGCTGGCCACGAGAGGTACCAGCTTTCTCACACACATGTCAGAAATATGATAAAACCACCATCTGCCAGCCAGTTCTAGTGAGTCACACGCAGGCAAGTGATGCCAAGAGAAGAAACCTAGGAAGCATATCCAGAGACCACATGGTATTAGAAATGAACTTTGGGGAGGACATACGTGGTGGATGCATCTCTTTTTCTAAGTAGGAGTTGTTTCAAAGAAAGAAAATAGTCCAGGATCTCTGGCTTCAGACCTGGATTTAGCTTCAGGCAGGGTGTGTAGGGCTCTCTGATGGGGACAGGATGTACGTTGTAATGCTGCAATGCCAGCATTTGTTCAGAGAGTCAATTCTCAATCTGATTGCAAGAGTTCAAAGTGGGAAATGTGGTAAGAAGAAGAAAAATGTTCAGATAAATAGATAAGATGGAAGACTTCGTAGCAGAATTGGGGGAGGGTGAATAATGACAATAAAACTTGTCAAAGGGAAATGCCCTAGTAATTTCCACCCAAGACTCAGATATCTACATGTCGTCGTAGACAGTCTGGTTAATAATACAAATGAGAGATTTGTAATTGTACAAATTATAATTTGTACAATTGTATTTGAGAGACTGTATGATACAAACAAGAGATAGTGCAACAATGCTACATACATCCCGGAAGCAGACATCTGTGGGTCAATTTTCTGTGTGAGAGGAGCAGTGTGGCAGAGAGATCCATGAGTGGAGACTAATGAAAAGACCAGAAGTAACAGGTTCAGGTTGTCTGGTCCTCTTGTGTGCTTCATTCCAGGGAACTTGAGAAGGTGAACAGGCGGTTCAGGCTGCAGGGACAGGAAAGCTGATGGAGGACACCATTGGGAAAAACCTTATGCTTTCCCAAACAGGGAAAGATGGGAAAAATCAATCTCTGAAACTGTGATTTTGGGGATTGGTTCCTGAAAACATTTCAGGACTAACTAGCAATTTTTTTTTTAACACAAAAGGGTGAGTGGATGTTCTCTGGGAGCCAGTATGACTCCTGAGTGTGGGCTCTACCATATAGGTGGAGGTCAAGTGTGAAGTCCCCAGAGGGAGACTGTTGGAGTCTGAGTTGGCTCTGTTGCTTCCTAGCTCTGTGGCCTTGGGCAAGCTACTATCTCACTCCTTCGGATTTACTTTCTTTCCTTTTTTGTAACTTGCTGAAGGGCATAATAATGAAATGGGGTACTTGTAAGGCTTAAATGTGTTACTACATATAAGGAACTTAGACCTGACGGAATCAATGCTATCCAATGATCAGTTGTTATTATTGGGACAACTATCAGAACCCTGGCCAGGAGAATGCAACAGACCCAAACGAACTGAATTTTGACAAAGTCTTTTACAAATTCTCACATGCTGTGATGGGGGCTAGGAACAGGTGGTCTGAATGATGGCATACCTAAAGACCTGAGTCTACTTGTACCACTGTACCCATGCTACAGCTTGAAGAAAACTAATTTCAAGCCTTGAGATTGTCCTCAGCCCTGTCCTTTGCAACATTTTTCATCAGTAAGACCTGAAATAACTTTACTTCATTGTGACAATTGGAAACATTGTGAAATATTCCAAGCATACAAAAATAACTTCCAACATTTAGAACTGACAAACTATGAAAATGCCATAGTTAAAGCATGAGCGATTTCAAATAAAGATTAAAAGGCCCCTCAGCGAAAGAATCGTAGAGTTTCACATGCTGAGATAAACCCCCAAAATTCTCTTCATTCATATAAATGTTTATTGAGCACTTAATGTATGGCTAGGCACTGTCCTGGGTAAACTAGAATTTATGTAAAAAAAATGGATATCCTGATTTTGCAGAACTTACATTCAGATGGGATCCTTGCTGGCTAGAAGGTCCAGTGCATCATGAGACCTTGGCTTCATTTTAAGATTTGCAACTAATTGCAAAAACTCAATAAGCTAATTTTTATCTGTAAAGTAGTGATAAAATATCACCCCTTCATACTTAGAGTCATTCAACTACTCAACAAGGATTTCCTTTGTGCCAGGCCCTTGAGAAAAAAGTGAGAAAAGCTTCCAGCCTTCATGGAGCTTTAAATCTCATCCATAAGGTAAAATGAAGTAGTTAATGTTAATATTAAGGCTTAGATATCAGTAGAAGCTGTGACAATTTTATGCAATAATACACACGTGGGTTGTGAGTCTTTGGTAGTCTCCTTGGGGATATCCAAGCTAGATTTGGCTGTTACCAAAGCTGTATTTCAATACCATAGCCAGCCCCACCGCCAGAACATGCTCACAGAGGTAGGGAAGAAGCCCTCGGATTTCCCTAAAACCTAGGATTTTCTTCCTAAGAAAGATCCAGCTTTGCTGCCAAACACTCCCCACCTCCTACACAGAGGCCTGCATAAAGAGGAACCGTGGGTGGAAGAGGCTACCTTCTGTGTCACAGGAACCTGAACACACACACACACACACACACACACACACACACACACACTCTGGAGTGAAGTTCCAAACCCAATATATTCCCAGATCCATAACACACCAAGCAAGAAGCATGCTGAGGCTTGGTCTCTGCAGGTGGAAGCAACAAGGATCCACAAATATCCTTTCAGAGGAGGTCAATGAACAGAGGCCAAATCATCTCTCAATGGTGAACTGCTTCTCTCCCCTGCTCAACCCCTTCATCTCTGGCACCAACGGGAACCATGCCCTCCTTCCTCCACAGTCCTCTGCAGGTGGCAGACCTGGCTGCAGCTCTGCCTCCTCTGTCCCCTCCCAGGAGAGGCTCTGAAAGATGACAAGGGGGCTCCTACATTTCCAGCTAAAGGATCACAAATTTTACTCAGTAGCTAAGAGTGACTCTGCAAGTTTGCAAAGTTACATGAGATGGGCTCCCTCTCCCCCTCCCCTAGGCCACACATGTTTTTTCTGGCATGAAGGAGAGAAGAGGGAATTTTACATTTTTAAAAATTCACCCAGGTAATAATTACTGAATTACCCACCATGTGTGGAGCAGTGTCCTAGTTATGAGATCTCTGATAAAGAATAGTCCAAAGATCCTACTTGAATTGAGCTTACCAGTAGTGTATGGAGGTGGTGGGGGACACAGTAGACACCTGATGAGCTATAAATAATCTGCTGTGTTAGTATTATGGATGGAATCGTCGCCCCCCCCCCCCCCCGCAAACTGATACCTATGTCCTCTGATATGTGACTGCAATTGAGATAGGCTTTTAGTAGGTAATCAAAGTTCAAATCATAATGGTAGTTCAAATCTGTCTGGGATGGTGAACTTATAAGAAGAGGAAGAGACAGAGAGACTCTACCTATACCACCCTGCCCACCACCAAGGAAAGCTCATGTGAGGACAAGAAGAAAGAGTCTGTTCACCAGCCAGGAAGCAAAGCCTCACCAGAATCCAGCCCTGCTGGCATTGATTTTGGACTTCCTGCCCCCAAACTGAGCCAATGAATGTCTGCTGTTTGAGTCATACAGTCTATGGTATTTCTTACGGCAGCCTGAGCTCACTAATATAGTCTGGTAGTGGTATGTATTCTGAAGAAGAAGAAGGAGAAGGTGAAAGAGAAGGAGAAGGAGAAGAAAAAACAGAAAAAGGTAGAGAGATGAGAGAGTGGCCAGGGAGCCCTTCTGCAGCAGACATTGAGAAGAGAGCTGAATGAAGCTAGCAATTGCCTCAGCTTGTTCTGAGGCAATCCCTGGTCTAGGGTTCAAGACTGACAATCAGAATATGGCAGGGCTTTTTTTTTTTTTTTGAAGCACAGAAGACTGCTGCTCCCTTAGAGTATTTTGGGGAAATAGACTGCTCTTCTGCAAGAGGAAATCTGTACCAATGATCACCTAGCTGTGTGTGCTCAGGCAATTCCCTGAAACCCCAGACTCCAGTTTCCCCAGCTGTGCAGCAAGGATATTAGTCATCTTTCCCTCACCAGGTTGCTGGGAGGTTTAAATAAGTTCATGCATGTGAAAGCGCATGGATCAATGCCGAAAACATAGTCAGTCCTCAATACATGCTAGCTATTTTTATTACTATCAACACTTGCATAATTAACTACTATTAGAGCACCTGCTACTATTATATTTTTGGAATACCATAGATAGAATATTGGAAATCTCAGTACCTTTTGGTTAAGTCATCACTGAGCATCTGGGCCTTACTGTCTCTGGGACACAAACTTGGCTCATCTGTCTCCCCCATTTCCATGAAAGATCCAAACCAATGATTAAGTTCCCATGTTGTGAACTAGGAAGTCCTCCAGAGGATTTCAAAGCCATCAGTTACAGAGGCTTTCTCCCTAGGAGCTAATTCTTCCTGGCATTGGCACCAGCTCTTTCACAGGAGGTCACCGGGTTCTCACTGCAGGGAGGTCAGGGCGCAGGAGAAACATCCTTCTCAACACTAAGCACTGTTAACAGGATGATGACATTCCCCCAGGGGTCCCTGGGGAAAAGCAAGGAAAAGAAGATGAAAAAGAAAGAAAGCAGGGAAGAGAGAAGTTTGAGTGGCAAAAGAAAACCAAAAAGTGATAACTATAGGGAAGATTGTAAAGACCATTCATAATTCAGTGTGGACTCCACTCCTGCTGTGAACAACCAAGATGGAGCTGGGGAAAGGGAGGGTGTGGGCAGACATTGTCTATTTGGGTCTATGTTCATCTCCCATTGCCAGATATTTAAAGAAGCTCCTTTGTGCAAAGTTGACTCCATGCACTTAAGTGATTAATATTGAGAGACACTTCCATCTACGTTTTGCTTTTATGGAGACATTTTTACAACGGTATAAAGTAAAGTGAAATTGGCTTGGACCTTCCAGACTGCAGGCCTTCTGAGGGCAGGAACATATGCGTGTGGCTTCCTTTGAATATTCCCTCCTTCTTAATGCCTGGTAAAAATGGGCTCAAGTGTGGTCACTAAGTGGCCATCTGGCAGTTAGTTCTCTGGCAGGTTTTTGCATGTTTCCTTCCAAAGGACTCCAAATCTACTAATTTCTATAGGCTTTTGCTTTTATTCCCCCTTTTATTCTAGAAAAGTATTTTAATTTTTAACACGTTGTCATCAGAATCGTACACACCACACACTGCCTGTCAAATAGGCCTATTACTCATAAATACTGACATCATTCCCATGTTCTCAGAGTTGTGCTTCTTGGTTTTTATACTGTTCTATGGAAAGCAGGTGTTCTACGCATCATTTTGTTTGGCTTTTGGGGTGGAATTTCATGTTAGGCACTAGGTATGACTGTACAAAGTCTTTCTCACCAGTGTGATTACACTGTGAGTCAAATGAGAATCTAAAGGAGAAATTTTTTTTTTAAAGTAAATTCTTAACAAGAATAGCTAGACAGTAGCTAGCTTTCCCCTCAGTGGCTATGAAAATGAAGGGTGGGAGTAGAGGTGGTAAAAAGAAGTAGGAATTAGAAAGTCTTAAGCAAGTGTGTGCAAATTAGGACTGCAGGAAGATGTGTGGATTTCTGTGTGAGGCACTTTCCCTGGGGACAACAGAAGCATTCTAAAAAGACCAGGATTTATAGTCAGAAGCTGTGCCTTCACTCTCTGCTACTGCCACTTAGGTTTTATCATCCATAGTCCTTGACCTTGAACAGTTCCTTGTCCTGTCACAAATGCGATGGCCCTGTGTGTATAATGAGAACCATGATGCCTGCATCTTACAGGGGATGGCAAGTCGGATGTGGTCAGGAACATTGTGAACAGTCAACCAACATTTAAATGACTTTTCTGGTATTCAAATCTTTATTTCCTTTCCTTGATTTTCTTTGTTTTTCCTCTTTTCTAAAATCTCCAAGATGAGGTTATTATTTCTTATCATGTGCATCCTCTATTTCAACCCTCTGCCCATTACTGTTGTTCATATTTATTCGTTTATCTATTCAGTGGTTATAACTAAGGGCAACTCTGCAAGGAGCATGAACATGCTCCTCAGGAAATCCCCCAACTGGGGCCAGTCACCTCAGAGAGAAAGCGTTTCTGAACTTCAGACCTATCTTCTCACGTTTTATTTTCATTTCTCTCCATGCTTGAAGTATAGAAAAGAAAACTGCTTGGTTGTTAAATGCTATAGGAATCAGAGAGAACTTGTTACAAGCAATCTGGGTTTCAAAGTAGGAAGCTATGTGAAATCCTGTCACCCCACCTTCAGATGGGTCTCTTGTGTTTCCTGAAGAGTAATCATGGGACCAGCTGACAATCAAGAGTGTCAGTGGAAAATGCTTTCCTCCTTCTGATGGAAATATTCAGAAGGAACGTATGTCATAGTTCTTTTGTAAAAAAAAGAAAAAAATAATAATAATTCCTATGAGCTTCTTCCTGCTAACTTCATAGTATTCAACTCTATAATGTATAGCTATATAACTTATTCAGGGTATTGAATTAACATTAAAATATTAAGTTTAAATTGGTGTGTAGGTTTCAATGAGGAGTAACTACTTTCATAATTTGTATAGGTGTTACAATAATTTATAAAACATGCCCAAAATATCTAAGCTGCCATTCTTTTGCATGGAAGATAATTTTTAGAAAAGCAAATAAATGAAAATTAGTATTTAACAAAAAATACTAAATTTCAGATGAAAATGATTACTCTCACGTCACACTAAGTCATTTAGTGGTGCTAAAAAAGATAACTCCATTTTTAATCAATCATTATTTACTTATTTAAAATTTCTCACTTTTAAACTGAGGCATCAGTTTATTTCAATCATTTACATGGTAAAATATTACATATTTCATTTATTAAGTTTATAAATTAAGTCATTTAATCTATTTATATTGTTACCTAATGTTTTTTAATTGATTTTTTATTCTAATTTTTTATATATGACAGCAGAATGCATTACAATTCATATTACACATATAGAACACCATTTTTCATATTTCGGGTGGTATATAAAGTATAGTCACACAATTCGTGTCTTCATACATGTACTTAGGGTAATGATATCCATCTCATTCCACCATCTTTTTTTTACCCCCATGCCCCTTCCCTTCCCCTCCCACCCCTTTTCCCTATCTAGAGTTTGTCTATTCCTCCCATGCTCCCCCTCCCAATCCCACTATGAATCAGCCTCTTTATATCAGAGAAGACATTCTGAGTAATATTCCATTGTGACCTAATGTTCTTTGATCTGCATATTTCTGAAGAAGTAAACCAAACTATGCCAATTTGATTTTAAATTAAGTTTTTTTTACATTTCTAAAGTTTTTGTTTTATATTAAGTTTAAATTAAGTTTCTTTACATTACTATTAGTTTTTATTTTATAGCATTAGTTGCTATGTTGTTATGACATACGTATTTGGGATGATTTTGACTTCATCAATTGTAACAACAGGTTCTAACAAGCTGGTACCAGTCAACTCCCTAACACACTGACTTTATTTTTGTATCATGTTAGTTCTTTCTTTACCCTGCTTGGAATTAAAGCTTACATTTCACCTTATCAAATATTAATATCATTACTTCTACATAGTTTTGGTCCACATTTGCCTTATACAGCTTTATCTATTTTTTTCTGTTCAATCCATGTAAAAGAGTTTTAAATATATTTCCCATAAATTGTATAAAGTTATTTACTCCACGAGTTTTGGAGTAATAAGCTCATGTGACTGTGCATGTGTGGCTGTGTGTTTTAAAACTAGATACCAAGTAGGAGAAACTGGTTCATTCATATACAATATAATAGAGTCTTACTTCACTTTTATTATTTATATATTATTGAAAGGACACATTCATAAATTTTATACTCAAAGAATTAGAGATAGGGAAACACATTTTTATGAATACCTAGGTAAATGCAGACAAGTTTATTGAAACAAACATTTATGGAAATTAACATACTTTTATGATCTTGAATGTGTGGATCTATTAAATTTTCCTATTTTGTTTTCAATTATTCATTAGACTCTGAGGTAGGTAGATAGATCTCACTTTGTATTAATGGTAATGAGTTAGTAAGTACTATGATTTGTATTATACTAGAATTTGTTATATTTCATTTTGTATTTTATATCACACCCCTCTTTTAAATCAAAGTGGTGTCATGAATGCTAAAATGAAGTGAGAGTAGCCAGTCATGGTGGTTCACACCTCTGTAATCCCAGGGAGTGGGGAGGTTGAGACAAGAGGATTGCAAGTTTGAGGCCAGTTCAAGGTCAACTCGGCAACTTTACAAGACTCTGTCTCAAGGGAAAAAAATGAAAACAGCTGGAGATTCAGCTCCGAGATAAAGAACCCCTGGATTCAATCCCAACATAACAAAAATAAAAATTAAAAAAGGGGGAATAGATTACTTTGTGAATGAAATGCTGAATACCCAATCAATTATGATATTTAAAGTGCTGTAATTAAATAGACTGAATTGTTATAATTCCATTTCAAAGAGTTCACTTCCAAAGAGGATATTTGAATAAAACTACAATGCCATGGATGGCTTGCTATAAGTAGACATCACTATAGGCACTCATGCCTGTCCTATTCAGCTTCTATGACAGGCTGGCATGATGCAGTTTCCCAATAAATGTATGACAATCAACTGCATATGGCTGCAAGTGTCACAATCAAGGTATATCAACAGCCTTGGGCTCAGGTCCTTGCAGGGCATCATCAGGGTCTCAAAAAGAGGTCATTCAACAAGAAAATGAAAAATGCTTTCTCCAGATGGAGATTGACTGCAGAAATCCTGGATTATCTAGTGTCCACTTTTCCTGATGGATTAGTAATCTAGAGTTGTGCTTTTGATTGTGGCACAGACTACCATCCTTATGAATCAACATTCTTGAATCAAAGCATGTCTGATTTTAGCTATGAGCTTCAGTGCCTTCTATTCTTCAAGAATGGCTGAGCTTCAGTCAATTTGCACTCTTTCAAGGCACATCTCTTCTTGACTCCGGCTCAGAGGTTCTCTGAGGTTGCAAAAAGAGGTTCATCTCTCAGCAAAGGCTAATAAAATCAAACTTGTGTCTCTCGCGCCCCTGTTTAATGCCTTCCTGTATAATTCTCCAATGTGTAGACTCCAGCCAAGGGCCGATAAAGCAATTTCCCCCACATTTTATTATTTCCTGCTTATAGTGATTTCTTTTTTCTTCCATTCTATGTGAAAAACAACATTAACAATGATGCTTTTAGTTTGTCTCCAACTGTCTGCTGAAAACAAGAATGGTACACGACAGAAGCTGGGAAAACTTCAGCCAAGGAAAGAGACAACCAGTATGGGGGCTCCTTGTCTTCCCCCCAGGCTCCATCTGAAGTCTGTCAGCAGTCTCTCAAACCCGGGTCTGCTGTTGCACACTAGCACTTTGCGTGCACCTTTCTGACACTAACTTATGATGGTGTGACGTTTTTCCACTCCAGTAAATTAGCTGCTTCCCAAATTTATATTTCTTGCTCTGATTTCTCCTCCAAACTCCAGACTTCCAAATGCAACTCCTAACTTAACTTCCTCATAGGACTTTCCATCTTAATACAGACAAATAGGATCTCTCTACCCTCCTCAAGCTGTTCTTAATTTCTCCATCTAGGTAAATGCCCTCTGCCCTCCACATCAAGCCAGAAACCAGGAGAAACTACACAATCACCTCCATCCCTCCCCTGTCCAAATCATCAACAAAATTCTGAAAGTTGGAGGGTGACTATATGTTTCAAATATCTGCCTGTCCACTTTATATATGTGTGTATATATATATATATATATATATATATATATATATATATATATACCTTCTTGTATAATTCTTATTATATATATATTTAAATAAATTAATGCCTTCCTGTATAATTATTTATCTATCTATCTATATATATATATATATATATATATATATATAGAGAGAGAGAGAGAGAGAGAGAGAGAAAGAGAGAGAGAGAGAGATGTAGATGGACACAATACCTTTACTTTGTTTATTTAATTTTTTTATGTGGTGCCGGGGAAACAAACCCAGTGCCTCATGCATGCAAGGCAAGCGCTCTACCACTGAGACACAACCCCAGCCCCCTGCCTGTCCACTTTCTACCATCACTGCTACTTATGGTCTAAACTACCACTATCAAAATGGCTACTGGAACTGAACAGACACTTCACAGAAGAAATATAATCAATCAACAAACATATAAAAAAAAATGTTCAGCATCTCTAGCAATTAGAGAAATGAAAATCAAAACTACTCTAAGATTTTATCTCACTCCAGTCAGAATGGAAATTATTAAGAATACAAGCATGAAATTCATATGGAAAAATAAAAGACCCAGAATAGCAAAAACAACTCTAAGCAGGAAGTGTGAATCAGGTGGTATAGCGATACCAGACTTCAAACTATACTACAGAACAATAGTAACAAAAACAGCATGGTACTGGTACCAAAACAGGCAGGTGGACCAATGGTACAGAATAGAGGACACAGAAACCAATCCACAAAATTACAACTATCTTGTATTTGATAAAGGGGCTAAAAGCATGCAATGGAGGAAGGATAGCATCTTCAACAAATGGTACTGGGAAAACTGGAAATCCATATGCAACAAAATGAAACTGAATCCCTTTCTCTCACCATGCACCAAAGTTAACTCAAAATGGATCAAGGAGCTTGATATCAAATCAGAGACACGCCGTCTGATAGAAGAAAAAGTTGGCTACGATCTACATACTGTGGGGTCGGGCTCCAAATTCCTCAATAGGACACCCATAGCACAAGAGTTAATAACTAGAATCAACAAATGGGACTTACTCAAACTAAAAAGTTTTTTTCTCAGCAAAAGAAACAATAAGAGAGGTAAATAGGGAGCCTACATCCTGGGAACAAATCTTTACTCCTCACACTTCAGATAGAGCCCTAATATCCAGAGTATACAAAGAACTCAAAAAATTAGACAATAAGATAACAAATAACCCAATCAACAAATGGGCCAAGGACCTGAACAGACACTTCTCAGAGGAGGACATACAATCAATCAACAAGTACATGAAAAAATGCTCACCATCTCTAGCAGTCAGAGAAATGCAAATCAAAACCACCCTAAGATACCATCTCACTCCAGTAAGATTGGCAGCCATTAGGAAGTCAAACAACAACAAGTGCTGGCGAGGATATGGGGAAAAGGGTACACTTGTACATTGCTGGTGGGACTGCAAATTGGTGCAGCCAATTTGGAAAGCAGTATGGAGATTCCTGGGAAAGCTGGGAATGGAACCACCATTTGATCCAGCTATTCCCCTTCTTGGTCTATTCCCTAAAGACCTAAAAAGAGCATGCTACAGGGACACTGCTACATCGATGTTCATAGCAGCACAATTCACAATAGCAAGACTGTGGAACCAACCTAGATGCCCTTCAATAGACGAATGGGTAAAAAAAAAATGTGGCATTTATACACAATGAAGTATTACTCTGCATTAAAAAATGACAAAATCATAGAATTTGCAGGGAAATGGATGGCATTAGAGCAGATTATGCTAAGTGAAGCTAGCCAATCCCTAAAAAACAAATGCCAAATGTCTTCTTTGATATAAGGAGAGTAACTAAGAACACAGTAGGGACGAAGAGCCTGAGAAGAAGATTAACATTAAACAGGGATGAGAGGTGGGAGGGAAAGGGAGAGAGAAGGGAAATTGCATGGAAATGGAAGGAGACCCTCAGGGTTATACAAAATTACATACAAGAGGAAGTGAGGGGAAAGGGAAAATAATACAAAGGGGAGAAATGAATGACAGTAGAGGGGGTATAGAGAGAAGAAGGGAGGGGAGGGGAGGGGAGGGGAGGGGGGATATTAGAGGATAGGAAAGGCAGCAGAATACAACAGACACTAGTATGGCAATATGTAAATCAGTGGATGTGTAACCGATGTGATTCTGCAATCTGTATACGGGGTAAAAATGGGAGTTCATAACCCATTTGAATCAAAGTGTGAAATATGATATGTCAATAACTATGTAATATTTTGAACAACCAACAATAAAAATAAATAAATAAATAAATAAATAAATCATGGGCTGGGTATATTTAAAAAAAAAGAATACAAGCAACAATAAGTGTTGGCAAGGATGTGGGAAATTGTACACACATACATTGCTGGTGGAACTGAAAATTGGTGCAACCACCATGGGAAGCAGTATGGAGATTCCTCAGAAAACTTGGAATGGAACCACCATTTGACCCAGTTATCCCACTCCTCAGTCTATACCCAAAGGACTTAAAAATCAGCATACTACAGTGACACAGTCACATCAATGTTTATAGCAGCTCAATTTATAATAGCTAGACTATGGAACGAACCTAGATGCCCTTCAACAGATGAATGGATAGAGAAAATGTGGTATGTGTACACGATGGAATAATACTCAGCCTTAAAGATTGAAAATATGGCATTTTCAGGTAAATGGACAGACCTGGAGAATATCATGCTAAGTAAAATAAGTCAAACTCCAAAATCCAAAGGCCAAATGTTTTCTCTGATAAGGGGATGCTGATCCATAATGGGGAGGGTGTAGGGAAAAGTGAAGGAAAACTTTGGATTAGGCAGATGTGGGGGGTGTGGGGTGGGAAGGGTGATGGAATGAGACAGATATTATTACCCTGTATACATGTATGATTACACTACCAGTGTGACTCTGCACCATGTACAGCCAGAGGAATGAGAAATTGTGTTCCATTTGTGTACAATGTGTCAAAATGCATTCTACTGTCACATATAACTAATTAGAACAAATTTTAAAAGATGGCTACTGGTCTCCCTGCTTTTCTTGGCCATTTGTATTGAATTCTCCATGAACTGATCAGAGAAGTCTTTCTGAAAGTGCAAAGCAATCCATGCCGTTTTTCTAATAACAATCTTTCTTTGGCTCCCCACTGTTTTTCACTGACACCCATCTTATTCCCAGGTCTCTATGAGGAACTGGGTGGTCCACCTTTTGACTTTATTTCATGCCATTCTCTCTGGGGCTCATTATTACTTAACCCTACTGGAATTCTGGATTTTTTTTTTAATGCACATTCCTTTGGACCTTTGCTATTTCTCAGCTGGTGTGCTGCTCCTCCCACAGAATTTCACCTGGCTGACTCCTGCACATCATCCAAATGTCAACAAAACTGTATTCAGAGATGCTTTCCTCAGATAATTGCTTCAGTGTCATCTCTGCCCATCTCTATTGTATCACTAAAGTTTTATTTTCTTTATGGCACTTCCCATGTGGGAAAACAACTCGCCCAGTTTATTTTTTGACTCTTTTCTCAAGAGCATCAATGTCCAATAGCACTGTAATCATAAAGGTGTGAGTCACTTTTATGATTACAAATGTTTTAGTAGTCACAAAATAAGAATAAAATAAACAAAAATAATTCATTTCACTGACATGTTTTATTTAACCCAATACAAACAAAACATCATCATTTTAAATGTAATCAATAAGAAAATTTTTGTTAATGAAATATTTGCATACAGAGTCTTTGAAATTCTTTGTAAACTCTACTCCTCTAGCCCATCTCCATTGTGACTGGCTGTATTTCAAGTGCTCAGTGGCCAGTTGTGACTGGTGGTTACTGTTTTGGACAGTGCAGCTCAAGAAGGCAAGCTCCATATAAACAGAGACATTGCCTGTCATTCACTGTTGCTTTCCAGGCTTATGGAAAGAACAGTGTCTAGCATATTGCAGCTACTGAATAAGGATTATTCAGAGAATAATGCAAAGAATCTTTGAGATCTTAGTGGAATTCTCAAGTAAGCTATATTTATACACAACTTCAAGGGCTTAATACATTTTCTTAAAATTTTTTATAGTTGTAGATGGACAGAATGGCTTTATTTTATTTGTTTAATTTTATGTGGTGCTAAGGATCAAACCAGTCCCTCACACATGCAAAGCAAGTCCACTGCCACTGATCTACAGCCCCAGCCCCCGCTTAAGACATTTTTTAAAAGAATATAAGTAATTCAATGTTGAGGAGAAACACTGATTTAAGTTTAAGTAAGTACGAGCTTGGGAACAAGGTCCCCAGTCTGCATACCATCGCTCACCAATCAAATGTTTACATGAAGTACCCTCTCTGTTAATTCACTGAGAAATTCTACCCAGCTTTCACATCTCAATTCAGATTCTCAGGTCTTCTCCAGGTGGACTTGGCCACACTTGCACTAGGATTTGAATGCACAATCAATGGCATTTTATTATAGCATTAAACCCACTCCATTAAATCACAGGTGGCCTATTTCTTTGCCTCAACTTCTATGTGGAAACTTCTAATCTCACTCTTGGGTTTGCAAATAGTCTTGGAGTATTAGACATCTTCATGGGAAGATAATTAATTCACCTGATTGGCAAGATGGAAAAATGTTGACAAACTGGTCAGTGTTTATTAATTGGGTGCAATAATTGTACTCCAAGTTCGTCCTCAACTCAGCACTCAGAAGTGAGTATCAGCACTAAAAAATAACAAGATCATGGCATTTGCAGGCAAATGGATGGCATTAGAGCAGATTATGCTAAGTGAAGTTAGCCAATCCCTCAAAAGCAAATGCCGACTGTCTACTCTGATATAAAGGGAGTGACTCAAAATGGGATAGGGAGGAAGAGCATGAGAAGAAGACTACCACTAAATAGGGAAGAAAGGTGGGAGGGAAGAAGAGGGAGAAGGGGAGTTGCATGGAAGATGGAAGGAGAACCTCATTGTTATACAGAATACATATATGATGTTGTGATGAGAAAAAGAAAAAAATAGTGTGTCACATTAGATTGGATAGAGAGAAAGGATGGGAGAAGAGGGAAGGAGTAGGGGGTATAGGAAGGGCGGCAGAATAGAATAGACAATATGATTGATGTATGTACATTCCATGTATGTATTATATGTCAAAATACATTTTTTTTGCATTACATTGGTATCACCATTTTTATTTATTTATTTTTTTACCTTATCAGCAGAACTAATTAGCACTGGTTGTATTGAAGATATGCAGGTAGGTTTTTTGGAAACAGAATTTAGTGTCATATTAATATGAATCCAACTCTTATTTCTGAATAAAAAAGGAAACATTTATCCTTGCATGAAGGTATTCAAGGAAATTTCCTCAACTTATTAAAAAGTGTCTTTCAAAACTTACAACAACCTTCATACATAAAGGAAAAAAAACATTTGCATCAGAAACCAGGAAAGTTGCTCATTCACACTTTTCAATATTCAACAGATTCTACCCAATGAAAGGAGATGAAGGGAAAGAAAGTCTTAAGTATTCTGAAAAGAGAGAGAAAATGTTTTCTGCAAGTGATGTGCTAGCCTACTAAAAAACCAACCAACCAACTTAAGAGAATTAGTAGAACTGTTAGAATTCATACAAGAATAAAAGTGGCTGAACATAAGAGTGACATGTAAAAATCATTAGGTTTCTCTGCTGCATAAGCAGTAATACTTTACGATATGGAATTGTGGGGAAATTTCCATTTCAATAAAACTATATTTGAAACACTTACAAATAAATAAGATTTATAAATAAATAAACCAGAAAAATAAACCAGATTTTCAATGAATAAATTACAAAACTCTTTGACTAGAGGATATAAATGTGAGTGAATGGAAAGCATGTCATATTCCTGGGTGAAAGTGCTGAACTTATAAAGGTATCAGTTCATCTCAAATCAACCATATATTCCCAGAAATTACAAACATAACACCAAAAGAATGATTTTTGAGAATTAGTAAATTGATACCAACTTTCAACAGGAAGTAAGATGGAGAATATGTGTTGATATTTAGGAAAACAGTAATAATGATGAGTTCTTTTCCTAGAAGATACAAAAACATATTATAAATCTAAAATAATCAAAACAAAGTAGAAGAAAGCAGGAACAAACCAATACTTCAAGAGAACCACAGAGAGAATGTGATAAGTCATTGTTTAGCATTTGATAAAAGTCTCATTTATATTCAACAGATATCTTTCCATTTGGCAAATAAACAAAGTTATATGCCTATATGCACAAACTCCAGATAAAGTTAAACACACATGCACCAAAATAACAAAAGTACTAGAACAAAATAGAAGAGTGATTTTTTCATATCAAAATAAAAATCACCTTTCTAAACTTGGCATGAATCACAGAAACCATCAAGAGAAGGCTAAACCAATGTGACACAATAAGATTAACAACCACTTTATGGTGGAAGACCTCATAAACCAAAGTTCTCAAATAGGCCAAGGGTAAATATTTATAACACATTTTCTAAACAAGGGGTTAAGTTTCTATAGACAATAAGCAGATACAAGCAACAGAGTTAAAAAGCAGGCAACATTATGACTTGTTAATTCACAGGAGGAAACACTAAGTCAAAAATAATAAAGGATAAATATTTGACTAATAATCTAATAAATAATAAAACAAACACATTTCATTTTTCTCAACACATGGGTAAAGTAAAGAAAGATCAACAATATCACATTATTGGCAAGGAGGTGGGAGAGAGGGCACTGCCACTCACTGTAGTGAGTATAAATTGGAACAGCCTTTGGAAGTAGTTTGGAACTACCTACAAAATCTCAAAAGAGTTCCTTTGAGATTCAGAATTTCCACTTTTAGGCATTTAATCTTTAGAGATACAGAAGTACAGTATGCTCACCTCCAACCCCCAGATTTTCAAAGCATCATCCCTTGCATATTTTCTAGTGGAGACAATCTAAATGATCCTTAAAAGGGGAATGATTATAAAATTCTGGTACATCCAAACTGTCCCTAGATAACTATTTATGAGAATACCATAGATCCATATGGACTAATCTAGAAAATTCAATCACAGATAGCTTAAAAATCTAATTGCAGGGTAATATACAGAGTATGACTTTATTTTCATTTTGTCAAAATACATTCTGCTGTCATGTATGACTAAAAAAAATAAAAATAAATCGCATGGTAAAAAAATAAAAATTAAAAAATTAAAAAAAGTTTTTAAAAAAAGAAGTGAGTATGACTGGCTCCTCAGAACCTTCCACAAGTGATGCATTGGTAAGAAATGTGAATTAAATAAAAGCATCAGATAAGGGTCAAAATATCATCTGAGTTGAGAAATACAGATTGAACACTGTAAGTAAAGGGTTAACATAGTAAAGGTCTGGGCTGATCCAGCCTTCCCTCTGGGAATCATCTCACAGTTGCCTTCTCCTAATGTCCTGGAAACTACAATGTTAACATGAAAGTGCCAGGTCACTTCTGCCTTGCCTGATGGCAGCTGCCACTGCATCAAGGTGTGGGAGACCTGGGGTGACATAAAGGCCTGGACTCCTATGACCTGAACAGTTCTAAAAGTTTAGCTGGAATCCAAGGACACAGCTTCTCTCTGTTCCAGTGGCCCCCATGTATTTGGCTCTTGTCTTGGAGGCAAACATACTCTGAGAGGCCAAAAGAAACTGTGAACCTGAGTAGGCTCTGGGCCACCTGATGATAAGATGACAAGAAGACATTTACCTGCTGTGTCTGTTGTTCTCAATCATCCTAGAAAACTGCATACGTGTAGTTTTAAGTTGAAATTTATTGTTTTTTGAGAATTTGACAACTAAACCCATAAAAGCCACTAAATGAGGGCAGAGATATATAACAGTATCAGGCTTTCTATGTCCTCCTCAATCCTGGTCCTGAGACACAGCAGCCAGGAGGAAACTGCTACCAGAGGACACTTGGTTTTTACTATACAATAAATTGAGGCTTCCCTCTCAGCCATCTGAGACCCTCAAGACTCAGGACAAAGAGAACACTCCTATGCTCAGGGCTTGCGCAAGGTCCCTGATAAGATGAGGAAAAAGAGACCAAGATCATCTATGCTCCTGGAGCACAACTTTAACCATCTAGAAGGCTTGAACCAACAGATATCATCTTTTTCCACTTATCAGTTAAATCAATCCTTTCCCTATGAATAGGAGTGTCTCAGGGATGGGGAGGATTTGTGTTTTTCTGATACTAAATTTACAAGGAAGAGGAAAAGATACATGGGGCTACTAACATTTTGTAAGCATGCCTCTGTCCAGGAGACTACTCACTCCTTGAAATCTAGATACTTTTATATCTCTGTATCCCCAACTATTGGTGTAATGCCAAGAATTCAAGGAATAATAATTTCAATGAATAAATGAATTTAAAATGAGTGAGCAATCAATCATCAACACTTAATTTCGGTACTATAAAAATTTTGTTAAAATATTTTAGGCTTTACTAAAGTTTACAGTAGGGACTCATGCAAAACTTACATACAGAATATGAAACTTATATTGCTTCTTTCCTCTGAAGATCTCTAAGTTGTGTACATGATAAACACTCACGAAAATTAATCTCATTCATGTACTTACTGATCTCTGAAGCCAGAAATAGTCAGTATTTAGAAAACTGAGAACATTTTGAAAAAGCACCAGATACCAAAGAGGCTATTTCAATTTAAGTCTGTATAGGACTTGCCAAGGAAGTCATTTCTGAAAGGGAGCAGAACAGAGTGCTTTTCTACTCTTTAATTAAAAGAGAGAGAGAGAGAGAGAGAGAGAGAGAGAGAGAGAGAGAGAGAACTCACAAAAGGAAAAGCTATGACCAAATTAATGCCAAATAGAAAAAGACAATGGAGAAATTATTTGACTATTCTACTGATAGGACTTATAAGAGCTCTTTATCTACATCATAATTATGAATAACAACCATGTAAAAGGAAGAGTTTACAGGAATGTTGCAGATAATAAGGAAGATGATTAATGGAGTTGAGTCTAAACAAGCAAATACACACAAAAACATCTAGAATGTTATTCAAGACAAAACGTTTGGGATTTGGGGTGTAGCTCAGTGGTAAAGCCCTTGGTTCTGACCCTAACACTGCACAACAACAACAACAACAATAATAAATTAAAAATTTTGGAGATAAGGTTATTTCCCAATCTAGGTTTAAGGTAAATTGCCTGACTTAAACATTAAACATATGATCAAATTACCTTGTGGTCAAGTTAAGTTGTAGACTTTTTTTTTTTTTTTTAAAGGATCAGTTTCTGCCAGAAAGGCCCAGTGCACACT
The DNA here is from genome assembly GCF_021218885.2 of Marmota monax. NCBI lineage: Eukaryota > Metazoa > Chordata > Mammalia > Rodentia > Sciuridae > Marmota > Marmota monax. The sequence goes on from NW_026693245.1 coordinate 12,771,743, forward strand.
GGGCAAAAAGATAAAACAAGGTAAGTAATTAAGACTGCTGGAACATTAGCTCAATTTAATTAAAGCTGGACACCTATCCTGCACAAAGGATAAGGCATGAGTCAACAAACACAGGTAGTTTATGATCCAGACCCTCTTAACCCATTCCAGTTACTCAGTTTTTAGAAAACAAGAATGATCTCAGGACCTCAAAGAAGCTTTCCTTTGCAGTAGCTTGGAAGTATTAGATATTGTAGCATCATGTCTTTATCTGGTCACAAGATAGCAAATTTCATATTCAGTCATCTTCAGGATTATCAGGCATACACTTTACTTTCACGTTTAATTGCACAGCATCTTGCTGATTAATTAAGCCATCCAATATCTGTTTACACATTCACAGTTTTATCTGACCCTCACTCAATTTTACTGCCCAGCAGGAGTATGTTAATTGAGAAACATAAAATACTCATCAGGGAAGTATGGGTTAGAAAAACAAGTTTAGGACAGAGGGTTAGTTCAGGTCAGGGCTAGTGCACATCTCATTAGGAGATGCTGCTGGGTGCTCATGAGGAGGATTAAAGACTAGGGAATTTGAGTGTCCAAATAGCTCAACTTGAACTTGACCTTCACAAAATGCCTTCATTGTTTTGTTTCAAACTCAGAAATAACAGCAGAAGAGCAAACGTTAAAATGTACATATGAAAGACACATTAGATTAAAACTGGCTATGGAATTATTTCTGCCATTTCCACTTTTTTTAAGGACAGTTAATTGAGGTCTTATTGTATTTGTTAACTTACTACTTTCAGATAGTGTTTATAGATATTAGAGGAAACTATGTACTTACTAGAAAATATAAATGCTTACTTGGTAGAGATGGTTGGTAGAAAGGATAGTAGCAAAACAAATAGGAAAGAGAAAAGAAAATAGATTAAAGAAAATATTTCATAAAAATTACCTGAAGTCAAATAAAGAAAGATTATCTAGTGGCTGACTTTTCAAAGAAATAAAACAATTTCAAAATCTAAGGGAAAACCCAGAGAAGGAGAAAATGAAGAAATAAAATAATATGGAACTAGAAAAAAAACTATTTCATTTTGAAAATGCTGTTTTCATTTCCCTTATTAATTAATAAACCTAAAATTAAAATTTGTAGATACATGTTATAGGAAATACTTTTCCAGGAAGAAGGAAGAGGTTAGGTATCAGATTCTAAACAAAATTTAAGCAGACTGAAAAAGAATTGTGAAGATTAAGGACATTGTTATTTTTTTAAAGTTTTTTTTTGTTTTTGGTAAAATCTTTTTTTTTTATTACAAAGTAACAACTGAAAAAAGGCAGACCCTTATTTTAATGATGTTTCTATGCCTCATAAGAGTCTGTGGATCCTTTTTAAATCTTTTCTTTGCCGTATATCATTTTCATATGTGTGGTTCTTCAATTTAGGGTTTATTCAAAACTCCCATCAAGCTGGAAGAGATGCAGAAGGGCAGGGATAGGCATATCTCAGCAAGAGTCCTTTAAGAGTAAAGCAATATTGATTAACCCCATCCAATATCCTATCATATACAATTAGGAGAAAAGAACACTATCAGGGACTCCCATGGACAAATATGAAGGTTGCATCCCATGAGCTCCACTAACAGCACTGGGAATACATGAGTTGTGTCTGAATCAGGGCTGGCAATCAAGCTCCTTGTGAAGGACAGGGTTCTGGGGCATTATTTGTGGGAGATTCATAATTCTTGAGTAAGAGTCAAAAAATTGGGAATAAATGAATTTACAATGTGGGATTAGTTGAAGTCATACTTAACACATATTTGTCACCACTGATATAAAGTGCTTATCTAGATAGTTTTCCTTGTGCTTTTCAATGAATAACTCTAAAGAAATTATAGCAAAGGATTAAGCATGTAGTGCCCAAAAGATATTATACATATATCTACACACACACACACACACACACACACACGGAATGATTGTAAAAGTGGCTGAAGGATCCAGTAACAGGAAAACGCTATTTTGAAGAACAGCACATGTTAGAACACACAATCTTTTGGATCATTTAAAACTCAGTTTCTTTATTGAGTAGTCAACTGCTGGTAGAGTAGATTTTTCTGTGTTAAAAGAATAACTTAGGGAAGAGATTCATTTTATATATGCCCAATTATGCAAATTACTTAACATTTATACAATTATGTGGATTATTTCCTTACTCCCTTCATAATTAATTCTCTCCGAAGGCAGCTGTGTTGGGGGGCTGGCAGCTCCTGCTCCACCACAGCTGTTTCTCCTGCATTCCAGCAGTGCTATCTTCCAGTTTGCCAGGCATCACACAAAGAAAGAAAAGTAAGTCTCTGCAAGAAATCTTGAGGTTCTGGTTAACCACAAAAACGAATGGCCTTATTCTAATGAACATTTCACTGAAAAAGAATCCAAATTCATCATTTATACCTACAAACATTTTGTCAATGCCGACATAAAGACATCTTAATGTAATTATACAATTATCCCTTAATTGCTCAATTTTTTGAAGAGTCTATTTAAAGAGATTTTTATTTGCTATTTTCATTTCCCTTATTAATTAAAAAGTAACAGAGCAAAAGAGGCCACTAATAATCCTAGTGTCACACATGCCTATAGGCACATTTGCAACTGGAATTCATCTTCCCTCTTTAAAATATATTGGGAAGATGGTATTTATTTTTAATCTTAAAGTCTCCTTCAGTGTGAGCTGCTTCTTAAAATCTTGGGGTAAGAGGAGATATATCTGAAGTGCGCAGTGCCACACTGTCACTGGGTGCCCATTCTGACTCAGTTCCCTGACATGTAGGCTGTTTACCAGTACAGAGAGCTTCAGTAGAAACATCAATATGAGTCTCAGTATGGTACTTTCTCATCTTGGCAAGAAGTACATGAAAGAGAACTGACAGACCTTTCTATATTTGAATTTAAATGACAGGCTGGAAGATAGCATCTTTTCACCTGTAATTGGACCGAAAAAGGACCATAAGAGAGGGCGGCTTCCTGGCTGGTGCTTCAGGACATCATCTGTTAGCTATCTCAGTCCCTGCTACCAAGGCAGTGATAGGATTGATATCTTCGGAGCTCTCTGTAGGTTCTATGCTGCTAACATCAAGACATACAACTCAAAATGAAAGGCTCAAAGAGAAGCCTCAAATTTTCAAAATTAGCCATTTCTAATCCCTAAATCAACAACAGGAAAATAAATCTACTCATTGCAAACTGATCTTCCAGTTTTTATCCAATAAAATAACATCTACAACTGTTTAAAAATGTGCATCTGATAGATGGCAGAGATCACCCTCTTTGTCATTATAATTTCATCACCAGCTCCAGGAACCATTCATCAAATAACCTCTCTGTGCATTCCATTAATAGCCAGTTGCTGCTCTTTGATCACTAACAAATTGGAATATTTCCACAGAGAACAAAGAACATAAAGAGAATGGAAAGCCATCAAATACATGGACTCCAAGGTAAAAAGCACATTTTCATTTCATGTATAGATAGAAAAGTATTATAAAACCAGGGGTGGTAAGAATGGCTTATTTCAATGGGTTCAGATTGCAGTTAAGTCATTGTTTTTCTAACTAAAAAGAGTTTAGAATTCTTCTAATAACCCTTCAAAATAAAATTGTGTACCTGTGTAAGAAACCATACTAGTAGCAGAATTTAGTTAGGGAATACAGCAAAAAGAAGCTATAAAGGTTTTAAATAGGGCCTTTCTTTTGAGACAGCAATGATTTTACTGGAAGTTTTAACATATTAAAAATGGGAAGTGTTAGCAGGGCACACTTGTGCATGCCTGTAATCCTAACTAGTTGTAAAGCTGACTCAGGAGGATTCCAAGTTTGAGGTCAGCCTTAGTCACTCAGTCAGCCTTAGTCACCCTGTCTAAAAAATGAAAAAGAAAAAGGACTGGGGAAGAGGATTAGCAAGGATGGTGGAATGTGATGGTCATCATTATACAAAGTACATGTATGAAGACTTGAATTGGGTGGCAACATACCTTATACACAAACAGAAATATGAAAAATTGTGGTATATATGTGCATTAAGAATTATAATGCAAAAAATTACATGTATAATGGCATAAATTGGCGTGAACATACTTTATTTACAGAGATATGAAAAACTGTGCTCTTATGTGTAATAAGAATTGTAATGCATTCCACTGTTGTTGTGTATTTAAAAAAAATTTAAAAAGAAATATATTGTTTAAACATTTCTTAGGATTGCCTATGTACAAATCATGTTGGTGTAAGAGAAAGATATTCACTTGAAACACTTCTATTGGATGTTTTACTCTATGTGCTATACAATATGAAAGTTTAAGAAAAATAAAAGGTCAAAATAAAAAATTTTAAAAAAAAGGACTGGGGATGTAACTCAGTGGTGGAACACTCCTGGTTCACTCCCTAGTAGTAGGAGAAAAGAGTTAGCCAGGGTAGCTACCTGTTATGGTGCACACCTGGAATAATCCTAGCTATTCTGAGGCAGGTGGATCACAAGTTAAAGGCCAGCCTGTGCAATTTAGGGAGACACTGTGCCCCAAAAAGGGGGGGGGGCTAATAATGGGATAATTGGATATGCCTCTGTGCCTTCCTGGGTTCAGTCTCCAATACTGCCAAAAAGTATGAAGTGAAAAGAAATAAATAAAAAGAAGCTTTCTAACTAGCTTAAAGAATCAGAAAGAAATTTGCTTCTGGAATGGGATGGGAAAAGACCAGAAATGAAAACAATCTATTTTCTACTTTTCTTAAGAGATTGGTTTAGAATTGGTATTTTATTTAAAAATTATTGTTTCCTGCCAAGAAAATACAGGAATAGAAAAAAAAAAACAGCACTTTTTGGCTTAGTGGGAAGAAAACTCACAGGATCAATAAAACTTTAAAGTTAGTATGAACACATAGAATAGTCAAGACGAGTCCAGGGTAGTTGTCACATGCTACACTGGTCAGCAGGACTAGGCAAATGAGATGTACAATATCACTGCCTCCCAGGTTTCATGGCCTAAAGCCTGATTCCTTGAAAAACTGATTTATTAATAATGATAACTGTAACACTAATAATATTTCATTTGCACCAGGCATAAGTGGCAAAGATTTTACATGAATACCTCATGCAATTACCAGACCAATTTAATATAGTGGTAGAATTATAAACATTAATATTTTCTTTCAAATATGAAAAACCCAAGTTTAGTCATGCTGTCTAGAGTTGACCTTGATTACAACCCCACCTATAACCCTAAATCTCTTGGATCTGTTTTACATATTCTTCTACATTTTCTGAACTATTCATGGCCTTGAAACGAAAGTGAAATCTTGAGAAGCACTTGCGAAATTCAGTGCAAGAAGAAAACACAGGTTGCCTAGAAGTTCGTCTCAGGGGAAACATGATCCCTGCAGAATTGACGCAGTGCAGCAAACTATAATACGTATCGGGATGAAAATAAGATGCTTGGTGATGAAGGCTTTGATTCTGCAGCAAGTCAGCACAAAAAAGGACAAAAAGAGACAAGCCAGGGATGAAAGAAAAACAGAAACACGGGCAGAGATAAATGGTGCCAACAACCACCATTCATACGAGTGATGCTTATTCCTGAATTTCATCTTAAGCAAATACTAGAGCAGCCCAAAGAATGATGGCAGCCTCTCTATTCTAGAGATTTTATTGCCAGAGAGGCTCATCTTTGTGGCAGGGAAAGTGTAGGATCTAAGTTTGAACAGCATTAAGTTCAACAACAAAGCCTGAGGCCAGCTTGAGCCACTCCTGGCTATGGCTGAACCAGGACTTCATGAACTTGGGTAGGCCCAAAGGAATGTATTTTAGTGCCTTGGCAAAGATCACTTTTGCTTGATTCTACCAGATCTCTAACTCATTGACATCGTTTTCTTGGGTTTCATTTGGAATACTCAAAACAGCACAAGTTCTTACGAAGATGTTGAGATCACAGAGGAAGACAACTGGAAAGGGAGTTTTGATTAAAATATTCTTTTAAAGAAGCTATTTTATGATGCTGGGATGGCATCTCTCTATGCCAGAAGCTTCAGCCCTCTGCCTCTGGGTTTATATACTGCCTAACCCATCAGTGGTCATTCTATTCATAGTCACAAATTCCTATTACTTCTACAAAATATTTATAGATAATATGTAGAATATGTGTGATAAATGAAAATTTTAAAAATATAATGATAATGCCTAATGTCAGAGCATTACAAAAGCAGACCTGAAATATCAGAAGCCTAAACAGACATGTAAGGATGTCATCTTATTTATTTCATTTCTAATGTTTGGTAGTCTGTATTACTGTAAAAATAAATAAATAAACAAATGGAATGGCCATCAAAGAACTTCTGCTACTAAAGAAAGACTATCTTGCTTCTCTATGCCTATTTCTTTGTTTTTAAAATGAGGCAGTTATTTATATTAGAGGATCCCTTAATTTCAGGGAAATATGACTAGAATACTAACATGAGAAATATGAGACCATTGGATTGATGCATACATAGGAGCCTGAGGGAAAGTGAAGGTTAGATGAATAAATCAGGGAAATGGAGAGATCAGTGAAGTCCCGGGCAAGTAGAAGACACTTCAGTGGGAAATGGCAGCATTAAACCAGAAAATAAGAGGCAGCAACTGAACAGCAGGCTGTCTAAACTTGCAATTTGGGAAGTGTAGAGGTTTTGCATTATGATAGCTATGGCAGGATGGCAGGGGACCATGGTGCACTGGCCACTGCCTTGGAGAAAAGAAGGTACTTCAAGAAGCCCAGAGGCCAGGTGGAGTGGTGCATGCCTGTAATCCCAGCAGCTTGGAGGCTGAGGCAGAAGGATGGCAAGTTCAAAGTCAGCTTCAGCAACTTAACAAGGCCCTAAGCAATTTAGTGAGACCCTGGTCTCAAAAAATAATAAAGGGCAAGAATGTGGTTTAAGACTGCTGCTGGGTTCAATCCCTGCTTTTTTTTTTTTTTTTTTTTTAAAAAAAAAAGAGCCCAGGGATCTGGTGATCAATTGGTTGTACTGTGGGATGAATTAAATTGGAAAGGGAGACTGATTTGCTATGGAAGATTCTGGAAAAGCAGGGAGTGTCAGAACAAGGAGAGAAAGAGTGATCCACTTAGCCTCACTCTTCAGGGAGAAGAAGAAAGTATCATTTGGAAATCATGGTGGAGGAAAAAGTGGGCTGCTACTCAATCTCCCAACCCTGAGGTGAGTGAAATTTGAAAGAGTAAGCAGCCATGACCAGGAGATCTAAGGGGAATAGAGAAGTTTAGTTAAGTCAAATCTAAAGTAAGTTTCAAATTCAAAATAAGGAAACTCAGAGAGAATTTCTGAAAAATCATTGAAGACATAAAGAGAAATTTACGATTTAAAAAAAATTTCTTTCTGAAGTGGTTGAACAGCAGCAGCATTTCTTCTTCAGACTTTGTCTAGTATCAGTGAGCCTATGATTTATGGTTGGCTCCAATTCCACTGCTCAGGACTCTTGGCTCATACATGCATCCTCGGTGGTGGTGTGGGGGTTGGGGAGAAGAGGTCAAAAGCAATCTTCTGGAAAAATCACTTAAAGGATCACAAAAGATACTATGTAAAAGCCTAACACATAGGTATTCAGTACTGCCTTGAATATAGATCATCTGAATTTTCTCTTTCATATGCCAATTAATATACCAACTCACTGATTTCAGTCAAGGGAAACAGACAAGAGATCTCTAAGGGAGCAAGTCTGAAATAACTTTGTCAGTTCTTAATTGACAAGAAATCAGCAAATGTTGATAATGGGGGGGGGAGCAATAATTTTTCATGACAGAGTTCCACATCAAAATGATCTCCAGACTGTCCTACAGAAATAAGCGCTCATAATACCACATTGCATTGCTCTGAAATTAGCAAATACATATTCTAGCTGCCTCTGCCATCCTTCTCTGCATAAGAAAATCCACCCACTGCAAAAGGAACTAAAAGAACAACAAAACTACACCATAAATACCAAAAAGCCAATGACTTAATCAAATACCTATTGTACTCTATTTTATAATCAATAGCTGAAGCTATGTTCTCCCAACTTCCACCTCACATCTTATCCACTACAAGCACAAGGCTCTGTGCAGAGGGAGCATGTTTTGTTACTTATTATGAGCCAATATGATCAGCTGGACAGGATGACATTTTTACATAGATAAAATGATTATCATAGCTGCCCTCAATAACCACATTAGTGAAAGTTTAAAAATGAGAAAATTGTACAGGGAAACATTTGAAAAGGAATGATTATATTTTAATTTGACATCTGATCATACAAAGCTGTAAATGGAAGTCAGAGCCTGTGTGGAGTAGTAAGGGCAATGAATGCACCAACCTGTGAATTATTATGCGTTGTCAACTCCAAATTCAAAGGCTAAATATTCATTTGTCATGCTTCATGCTCTTTGATCACACCCTTTAGGCAACAAAAGTGTTGACTGAGTGTTTTTTCCCAGTAAAGCTTGTGAAAATCAAATACGTTTGTGAACTGTAAATACAATTTCATAGGTTAATAGTCACTAATAGCTTCTAATCAACCAACAGCCTATTAGATAAACAGGCCACTTTGAAATTTCAGCAGAAGCTTGACACTAGGGTTTGCCTCTCAAAATACTCTTAAAATGGTGAAATGTGTTTCCTCAGTTGTTTGGGGATATTTTATTTTACTCTTTTACCATTTATGATGTCAAATGTCTCCCCCACTTGCCCCTTTACACCTTCCCATCAAAATCTTTTTTCAGGAAAGTATCTAAAAATATAACACACAACCAGATGGTCCTTGCATTTAAAATTGTGCAACCAGACTTATACCAGGGAATAAAGCAATGTGATCTAGTGGAAAGAAGTGGTGGTTTTGGTAAGAGGGTATTTGGAGCCATGTTGGCTAGGGTAGAGTACTTTTTTTCTTCACTCTTTAAAACATGGTCATGAGAACTAAATAAAAGAAAGAGACGATCTTCCTAATATTTAAATTCTTCATCAAGAAAATGAAGATAATCATTCCCAGGATATTATACTTTATGGGGGAATTTGTGTATATTAGAAAAGACCTCTCCTCTGGGGTAGATGCATCAACTTGAGTTCCTAGATTATCATAGAAGAGTGCAACCAGGATTTGAGCCTTATCTTCCCCTAATCTAACTGCCCTTATTCAATGCACAAACTCTACTATGGTACATGATAATGCTGATGAGGTTTATCTTATTATGATGTTACAACAATTATAGGAAATGGTAGGTGTGGAGATGAGTTATCATAGGGCCTGTGATTCAGTCATTACTTGTTCAAAGACATTTTCTTATAGTACTTCCAGCTTGTATTTTATCAATATTTACTGCATGCACACATGCTCACTTAATAAGTTGGATAATAAATAATAAATGTATATTAATGATTAATTGGTAAATAATTAATGTTCTTTGGGGAAAGTTATTTCCATCTTAAATCATCAGAATAATTTTGTATATATTTAGTATGTATAAAACCCAAGAACACATTCATAGTCTTGCCTGTTAGTGACAGAATAATTTTGACAGAACATTCTCTAAGGAACATGTATATAAGTACCATGGTTTATCTATCACTGTGTTTATAATAGAAGTAAGAGCAATAAATAGAGATTTTGAATTCAATAACCAGATTCTTATTCCAGAAATTCCTGTGTGCCCTTGCTGCTGCTTAAAATACAATGAATCTTTCTATGGTCAATTGGCACTATTGTTTCCACTCAAAGAACAAGCCTATTCAGTTTCAGCTCATGATGTGCCAAAACATGTATCTTCAATGGAGAAAAGTAAAACACATATTCCCTCTTGTGGGCAGTATGCTAGAGGGGTAATGGCTCCAATGGAGACAGAATGTAGGGCCCATGCCTTATTTACAACCTATTTTTCAGTGGATGAGGTATAGATTCTTCAGTGAAGGGTGGTAACACCAAAGAGGCTAAAATGATAAAGATAAAATAATACCCACTTCCATTTCTGTACCCCATTCTCACACAGGGAGAACATTTTTGCTTCCTAGGGCAATATGAAAACCCTTATTTTATAGTAAACCACAAAAGAGAAAATAAAAAAAAAATAGCTACCTGCTGGGAATATAAACATAAGTGTGTGTACACATATACAGCTGTGATTATTTTTCTGTAATGGAGACTTCAAGGAATTGAAGTTAAAATTCACCAAGCTTAGGAAACTCAAAGTGCCACAAGAGTTCAGAAGTTTTCCCCAGCTAAAAATATTTCTAAGACAAATATAAAGTCATATCCATTTCTATAATTTGTGTCCTACTGAACTTTGGATGAATAATATGGAGAAATTCTTTTGGGGCTTCACAGGATGAAAATCAAGACCTTAATGTCATTTTTTGTTCTTCCCAGCAAGCTTCTAGACACTACTATTAATATTTTTTAAAATGTAATCCCCTATTCTGTCTAAAACAGATGTAAAAATAAAGTGTTTTTAATGACAAGAAAAATATTAGGTTGAGAAATGATGGCACTGATGTAATATAGCATTTGAATTCAGATTCCATTTACACACAATAAATGGGAAATTATTATCTCAGTTGGTTCTGCCAATTCTCTGTCACCCAAATGACCAGTTGAGCACCAGAGTCTGGAGAGAGAGCCTCCTCGGTGAAATTAACCTTGTAGCAGTAACAATGAGACCAGACCTTTGCCTCAGCTCGACTTGTGGAAATAAAACACTGTATTTCAAGTAAGAAGGAATTATGGGAGAGAAATAGTCCTCTAAAATATATTTGTGCCATTGTTTCCTCTAGTCATTTGTTTGGATAATTGGCTTTTCTGAATTCACATGCTGGAATCATAATGAATGACCCTTCATTGAAAGCTTTAGCAAATGCATTAGTAACATTTAAATTGCAAACTCTGTTCACTTTTCCAAGAATGATGATGTCTCTTTCTTTTCTGGTCATGGATCTGAAATGGGGTCTCAGTTCCTTTACCAGAGCTAGTTCATATCCTCCATATCTTATGCAGGATATTGCAGACTTTTAGCTTATGCATACCCCTGTCCAGCCAGCTATGGCTAGCAATAAATGGACAAGCAAGGTGGTGATAGAGAAAGGAGGACTTGGTCCTTAGAGCTCATCCTTTTGGGCTGGCCAGTTCTCTGGATAAGTCTGCTAGCTCAGCAGGCAATGGTTAACCTGGCTCACAAAATGCTTCATCTGGAGCATAAGGAAGAGTTCTTTTATTATTCTTAACAACTAAAGAGTTTCATTTTTAACTAAAACTTCAGAGACTACACCACTAACACTTGCCATAGAGTCTGAAAATAATTCTGAGTCTTTGAGTAACTTGGATAATGTCAAAAACATGTGGAAAACAGTTTATTCAGCCTTCTTCTGACTGACATTATGCCACCTAGCTATGAATTTTTATTTGTTCCAAGATGCCTTGTAACTATGCAAATTAAAGGAGATTTTTTTTTCATTGCAAAAGAGGCAAACTTCATGTTCTGTCATGCAAACAGCTCTATAGCCTACCTACTTTGTAATACTCACAGTTCACCTGGTTCTTTAAGGCAGCAGTCATCACAGGGGGTTTATTTATATGTTACTAAATAAGCCCTGCTCCCTCCCCTGCTCTGAGCTGTCCTTTTCCATTGCCCTCTGATGAGGGGCCACATGCTGCACAGGAAAGCCAGCCTGGAGGGCAAGAATACTGGGTAGCAATGCCACAGGGTAGGTGGTATGGAAGAGGTTGCTCCTCACTGATAAAAGGGTCCATGTTGGTCATCTGGTGACATGGAGTTATTAAGGTTAGGAGTCCTGCTCAGAGAAGATAATTCTGGGTTCAAAATCTGAGGGGAACTTATACTACAAAGCATTTCTTAACAGAAAACAGTACCAACTATCCTAGACCACTACAGAACTGTATGTAACTCAGGAGTGCCTATAAAAGTGGCATCTGATTTGCTGGGCCATATACTCCTTCTGCCACTTTCTGTTATATATCCATGGCCAGGTAGTTTATCCCTCTGTTTCAGACACCTGATCCATCAAGTAATAGATGGTGCATGCCTGTAATCCCCAGTGACTCAGGAGGCTGAGGTAAGAAAATTGCAAGTTCAAGGCCAGCCTCTGGCATTTTAGCAAGAGCTTATCATATACATAAGATACACAAGACTAGAGATATGGCTTAGTGACACAGTGCCCTGGGTTCAGTCCCAATATGGAAAAAAAAAGTAACATAAAATAAAAGAAATAAAAAAGCTAGAAGAACAATACATCTTGAGGCTGTTGTGATGATTTCATGTGTTAATTTACATAAATGCTTAGAACAGTACCTGGCATGTGGTCAGACACGCGGTGTTTGTCATCACTGTCCTCCCCGTCACCACCACCACCATTACAATTATTATAGCCACCATGGGCATCATTATCACACTCAGCACATTATTGTTCATGTGACCATCTTCCAAACCACAGCCTTCATTTCTGGTATTATTGTTTTCCTGGATTTTCTGCATCTCTTAAATTTTTTGCAATGAATATTTCAACTTCTTTGAAGTGAGAAAAAATATATAATTATAAAACAATGACTTTAATGATCTTGGTGCTGAGAAATAAATACAAAGAGATATCAGAACGAATCACTTCTACCATGAATGTGAATCACAGGTGAGGAGCTGAAGTGTATGATAAGTGTATGAAAAATGGCAGAGTACAAACAGGGGAATTCTTTGTTTCAACTCTGCCTCTCACCCCGCCCTGCATCTGTCTGTCTTGAGAGCACACTCAGTACTTGGTCACAGTCCCACCAGTTCTAGATTATCTGTCTGACTACCTATTTATCTATCTATCTAGAATGGGAAGAAAGAGAGGGAAGGAAGGAGGGGGAAAGAGAGAGAAATGAAGGCACCCAGACAGGATTAACTACTTGGACGTGGCTAAGTGTTTTGTATTGGTATGGGAAATGAAAGCAGCCCCTTGATAACCTCCTCATTGCACACCTGGTTTCTCTCTAGATCCTCTCTAGACACCTGAGGTCTCCCATCTGTCTTCCCCTACATTGTCTCTCAAAGACTCATCCGTCATGGCTTCCATCTATCTTGAAAACATCCATACTCTTGCTTCTCTGTGTCACACCCCCGCCATCATCTCTTCTGAACTCCAAAACCTATAATATTTACAGCTCTCCACATCTCATTTGAGGCTTTCTTCACCTGGGCTCATTCTACTTCCAATTACTCTCCTGTGACTCAAATATGTGAACTCCTATCCAGTCAGTCCTAGATTTTTATTTACTCAATAAATATTTACTGAGCAATTACCACTCTGTGCCAGGCACTAGGCCAGGGGTTATCTGTTTAATTCTACCCCATGCCCAAGATCTTGCCAAATTCAACTCTGTGATAGCAGTCAGGGCCCATTTTAGCTTTTATTTTATGAGTTGACAATATTTTTTTCCCAACTGGACTCTAAGCTCCTTGCAAGTAGGATCTATGTCACCTATGTCCAAGTCTTCAACCTGTGATCTAGAATGTATGCTCCACTGTGTCAGGAACCTAAGTTGTCCATTTTGTTCAATGATGAAGACAAGTGCCAGGGGTGTGTCTATTAATGCTAGATACCCAAGAAATATTTGAAATGGAGAAATAAAACCGCCTAACACCTATCAGGGTGCTGGGCACATATTATGTGCTTTAAATTCATTCCTAGATAATCAATACCTAGTATTTAACATTAACCATGAGATTCTTTCAGGATGTGCAACAGAAGTATACCACCTTCAAAGAATTTCAAATATCATTTTTGTACTTAAAAACATACAGGCAGATTCCTGAGTTTCTATGCAGTAGTAGCCAAAGTAGATACAACATCATAGCTTTCTACAAATTAAATCTTTGAAAAAATAAGAACAATTACCAAAACACACTCACTATTTGGTCTTTACAGTATCTACAGCTTAACAGTAGTATGCATACTCATTTATAGGTTCTGCTTTCTAGGATTTAGTTAATTCTATTGCTTGGTGTTACTATATAACTGCTCAGCAATAGTGACAATTTGTTAACCTCTAAACATAGTTATGTATCATTTACATACTTTAATTAGAATGTTAGAAATATAATGTTTCAGAACTGGAAAGAACTTAACATCAAGGAATCTTCAATTTGTTTTTAATCATTGAAAGTGTTTTTAAAAGGATCTCACAAATAATTAGATAGAAATGGCGTTGTTCTGGTGACCCTGGAGGAAGAAGCTTGAAGAGCCCATAGCCCCTCCTGCTTCCCCACACTGTTCTCTTTCCCCAAGGCATCACTGCCTCCAAGACCCTGTACATGGTTTAAATTACCAGACCAGGGTTTAACATCAAAGAAAGGAATCTCTAAAGGTGGTAAGAGACCTGCCTAATATCACTCAGCTGGGTAGCAGTGGAGCCAAGAGGAATCTCTGGTCTGCATCCCTGGAGTGTTTACACCATGTTTTGCTGCCCCTAAGCCAAGGATATTACTGACCATTGCCATTCTCACCTAAATTCTTCCAGGCTCTCTGTACCTCCAGAAGGGGTACCTGCTTCCCTTCTGCAAGACTTGCTTTGATTATTCTCCCTAACCTCCCAATGTTTCTGAATCTACTTTTTAGGAAATGTCAGATTACCTACATGTTTAACAATTTCTTTCCATGACCCTTAAATTGCTTCCAGCTGTTATCCTAAAGCTTCCGTCATGGAGGTAGTTAGATTAGCACTTAAGAAGGTGTTCTAGTAAACTATCTAGTGCCTATAGAGTGCTTTCCAACTCAAAGTCAACTGTCTACAGGGCAATTTACATGGCTGAAAGACATAGGCAAACATTCACAGATGCTGGTCCATTTATAAAGTGGCTTCACTTAAAGGCTGTGGCTTTAAAATGGTACCTTTGCAAACGGATGTCTGTTCTTTTTATTATTATTATACATTTACACAGACACACATCATTAGTTCTTTATTGACATCCTGTTTTATTTTTATCTAGTTTTAATGCTAGCTGCGAATGTCATCATAAAACTGTCTTCTAGAATACCTACTGATAGGGAAAAAGGAAAGGATGGATCAAAACTAAGTGCCATATGGGAGAGGAGAGACCTCAGGATCCCTGCTGCCTGCATGACTGAACAGCAGGAGCAGCATGCAGGGTGAACACTGAGCCAGCACAAGGGAGCAGCCCACACGGCTGTCTTGGAGAGCATTTAGGCTCCCAGCTCAGCATTCAAATAGAGCCCAGTCGTCACTGGAGCTGTCAACATTGATGTCTGACTTCCACAGTCCAGGGGAAAATTCTGGGCCCACCAGCTGCTGCTGGAAAGGCAATTAGGGCCTTTGGGAAGTGGGAAACCAACATAATTGACTCACTCCAATGACCAACAGTTGGATTCCTGTCCTCCAACTCCTGATTGGTTGTAGTCCTCAATTGTTATTTATTTTTCTTAGCTTTTTTTTTTTCTTTTTTGCTATACTTCATCTCATTCTTATCATTCAATTTTGTTTTGGGGGAAAGCACTCAAGAAATCCATTTTCAGGGCCGTCCAGATTATTTCATTTCAATGACTGAGTTTCAAATGTAATTCAGGCTTCCCCAAGCTGCTTGAATTATATGATGCTGGATTGCTTTCTACTCTATATTATTTTTCTTATGGTGGAAGTGTGATGTGAATCATTTTAATAACTCCTTGCATCATATCCGCCTACTCTCTCTATTTGTGCAAGTAATGTTCAGGCATGTGAGAGGTTTGCATCAAATAGCATATAGGAAATCACAGTGGGAACCAGAGAGATAATATGGCTTCCAAAAAAGGTCTGTAATTGTAGCCTGAATTAAAAGATATACAGAGCCTGTTATAAGAAGAGGTTATAAATTCGACTGCTCCAGTCAGACTATATATATAAAGTGATGTGTTGAGTTTGCTCCAGACATCTCAAGATGGATATTGAAATGCAATCACTTAGAATAGTCTGAATTCTCAGTTGGCCATGATCTTGGGTGATGGCCTTTCAAATGCTTCATCAGGTTCATCCCCCACACTGTCCTCTGGGCATCTTTCTATTCCTAATTCAGGCCTGGCTCATTTTATTATTTCACTTAAAATTGTCCCTATCTCAAAAGCTCTTTCTCTTCTGTTCTGTGATTTCTCATTCTGTTCTTAAAGAGCCCTTCCCTGATAATTGAATCTGAAGGCTTTTACTTCTGCCTCCATATGCCCCCAGGTGCATGCTTGCACGCATGTGCACACACACACACACATTTTCAATAGTGTCTGATTAGTGCCCAGATGAGAATGACACAAGGATGGATGACAGAATGACAGGTGTGTGTGTGTGTGTGTGTGTGTGTGTGGTTGCCTGCTTCCCTTCAGTTCTCTGACAGGAGGGGCCTTATTTGCTTTGTTTCCTGCTATATCACTAGTCCCTAGAAAAGTGCTGGCACATGGCAAGAACTCAGAAGGTATCTGCTAAATGAGTCATAACTAATTGAAGAGAGCATGTCTGGTGTCAGCTGGTCAGGGTGGAGAGGGGACAAAAAATGTTTATCTGAAAACTACTGAAGCAAGAGAGTTTGAGCCTGGGAAAGGAAAGATTGGGAGAAGCCATAATAATTGTCACAGATCCTCTGGAGGACTGCCAAAAAAGAGGGACAAATGAGGTCCAAGGTGGAAAATCTGCTAGGCACTAGCTGGGGAGAATGCTTATGACAGAGTTCTCTTGAAAAACATAAACTTCTTGGGGCTGGGGTTGTGGCTCACCTAGTATGTGTGAGGCACTGGGTTCAATCCTCAGCACCACATGAAAATAAATAAATAAAAAAAAATGTATACCAGGATACTGGAGAAGCCCAAGCTTGGAAATGGAAAAGGAACAGAGAGGGCCTCCCCAAGGAGATGATGTATGCTTACAGCCAAGACATCTTAAAGAGTAGAAGTTAACCAGATGGAGAGGAATGAAGGTGAAGGAGTCTTGGGGCAGAAAAGATTGTGGTTCAGCAAGACAAACTTCACATGTATGTAGCAAAAATGGACTGTGGAGAGATGTGGGGTGGTACGAGGGGAGCTGGGAGGGATAAGCTGAGTCAGATAAGGATGGGTGCTTCAAGACTGGAAGTCAGGGAGGTGGGTAAGAGGCAGAGATGATGGGAAGCAGAACGTCAGAGGATATGTGCAAGATATTAAGAGGGCAGAATAAATGGACTTGGGGATGATTAGGTGGAAAGTATAGAGGAGGGACTGCTAGGTTTTTGTACCAACTAGGAGAACAAAGATACCTATTCATCCTAGACTACCTGGAGGTAGCCTGGAACAGAGAACTGTTGGGACAGATAAGTGTTGTGGGCAATATCACACTTCTCCAAGGTAGAATGCATTACTTGTGCAAAACCTGTTTTCTATTCTTAAATCTACTGCCCTAAAAAAAAATAGTAATTCAATAAAATGTCAAGTAATTTGAGTACCAAGCAGAAAATGGAATTCCTTAGTTGGGAATTTTCATATACCATATTAATAATTTTCTTTATAGGTGCTTTCACATCACTTAAATGGAATATATACTCCCTAGGAATTTTGCAATAGCAATTGTATTATGTAAGGATATTTGAGTAAAAATGCTAATAATCATAAAACAAATTCATTTTAATTTCCGCTGGTCATAAAATAATGTGTCTTATTATCTTACCGTCACAGCTGTAAACATAGAAGAATGTCACTAAAAGTCAATTAGCATAATTTTTTCCATTTTAAATGTTTCCATTCTTTTCAGTTAGTTTAACAAATGATTTTTTAAAAAACTCAAATTCATATTTCTGGATATAAAGTGCATTTCAGTAGTATCTGTGTTTTATTGCTAAATGCTTTTTGAATGCTGCTTTTTTTTCTTAATGGTGAAACTAGCATCAAAATGATTGCTTCCTATTTATATTCAGAAATTACCCAATGGTGATTCCAGTCACATATTTAACATAAGTTTAATTTCTAGAAATCAACATTTCTAGACCAAATGCTTCCAAAAGTATTATTTTAAATGATTTCCCACGATATTTGTTCATATTTCACTAATTGTATAGAAAAAAATATGTAATTTTTTCTTTTACCTCAGGAAACATATGGTGTCAGTGCTTAAGGAAATGTGAGTCATATCTTTGATGAGGCAACTACTGAAAAATCAGCTCCTTCTGCCACAATAAAAATAGCATGATAATCCCTATCGAAGGTCAAAAATCTAAATTTAAAAAATATATTTTAAGAATTTTTATTTTAGCCAT
The DNA here is from genome assembly GCF_021218885.2 of Marmota monax. Taxonomy (NCBI): domain Eukaryota; kingdom Metazoa; phylum Chordata; class Mammalia; order Rodentia; family Sciuridae; genus Marmota; species Marmota monax. The sequence continues at coordinate 12,790,038 of NW_026693245.1, forward strand.
CTTGCCATGAATTAGAAATGCAGTCTGTTCAGTGTTCAACCCTGACATTTCTAGCGTACTTGCTTTTTCATTTTTTTTTTGAGCTAAGAGAGATGAAAGACTGATTTTGCTTTATTTCGATTCAAAGATCTCTGAGACATTGCAGTGCCAAAAAAAACAATCTCCTCTACCCATTCCCTGCCCTCCTCCCCCATGAAAAATCCTTTCACCTCCCAAACAACTTCTAAAAATACATCTTTCTTTTCTGTTAACTGCTCTCTTGATACTTAAAGATGTGTCTGAAGGATTTCCTTGTCAATATTACTTATTTCCAAACTCCCATGTGGTTCTCTAAAGACTCTTCCCTCCTCTTCCCAGTGAACACCTTTGGAAGCTGTAATGGACTTGGCAGTGGTTGAACACCTCTGTTTAAAACTATGAGCATATAAGCGAAGCTACCTAGGAAACAGCACCCAGTATCTCCAGCTATCCCTCCCTAACTGTGAGCTTCATGTCCAGTTTGCACTTGAGAAGTAGAAGCAATTAAATAACTACTGAACAAGGGAGAGGGCCTGATTGACAGGTGAGAGTGCAAGTCACTTGCACATTACTTACAAATAGACCCTGTGATAAGTATGGAATTTTACTCTTTTTGAATCTTTAGAAGTAAAGAGACTAAGAAGACAATTAATTGCTTTAATACCCATAGAATGTGAAGATGAAGTTTCCTGCCCATTGTTTAATCAAGGGACATACCTGAGTAGATCTGATATATTTGACATCCTTGGCTGAAACTAGGCTTAATTTACACTTACCTTTGTACAGCTCATGTGCATCTAATTCTGTAACTTGCTTTTCAACCTATCAAAACATCTAGACACAAAACTTGCAATTCACTTAGAGGAGAATTCTTCTTGGATTTCTTTTTGCAAGTAATATAAGTAGGTTTTTGATTAATTATTATTTTTTCTTTTTCTATTTATATATGACAGCGGAATGCATTATAATTCTTTGATTAATTATTATTATAAAAGAAATACATGTTTTGCCAGACATGGTGGTACACACCTATAATCCCAGCTACTTTGGAGGATCAGGCAGGAGGATGGTAAGTTCGAGGCCAGCCTCTGCAACTTAACAAGACCCTCAGCAACTTAGGGAGAGCCTGTCTCAGAATAAAAAAATAAAAAGTGCTGACTCGTAGCTCAGTGGCAAAGCACTCCAGGGTTCAATGGCCATTACCAAACCAACCAACCAACCAACCAACCAACCATATATGTTGTTGAGAAAATCAGAAATAAGAAAAGGAACAAAGGCTCTCTAAATCATCCATAATTTTCCACTCAGGGATATGCAAGGCTAACAGAAATATTATTTCCAGTCTTTTTTATTAATATTTCCAAAACTGATACTATGTTACATAAGCACGTTTTCTGAGTTTCCCATTTAATATTTCATGTATATGGTTTTCCATACTTCAAGGATTCTTTCTAAAATGATCTTTTAAGGGTTGCATAATAGTATCCACAAGGGCTATTAACCTAGCAGTACATGGTTTGGTTACCACTCAGCCTTGCCCTCTTACAATGGAAAATGCTATACTTTCATTTGGGCCCCTTCATATATCTAGTTCTTCCTGCCTGGTATATGCTTCCTGTGTGGGCACAACTTTAAGGTGGTCCCCAAGATTCCCATTCCCTGTGGATATGCCCTATATAAATTCCTGTTCTTACCTGGAAGCCTGACCCGTGAATGTAATCACCTGTCACTCCCTTCCTTAGGTTATGGTATGTGGAGAAGCCTAAGGGAGTTTGCTGATGTAGGTAAGGGCCCTGAATCATTTGGTTTGAAATTAATCAAAAGGGTGATTCTCTTAGATGGGCCTGACTGAATCAGGAGAAAGTCCATGAAGAGGAACTGGGCCCTTCCTGAAGAAGGACATTCTTCTACTGGCCTTTGAAGAAGCCAGCTTCCATGTTGTGAGTGGGTCTGTAAGAGGTTGAGGAATTGCAGGTGACCCCCAGAAGCTGAAGCAGCCCCCAGGCTAACAACCAGAAAGGAGGGGAAACCTCAGTACTAAAAGCAGAGTACTCAAAGTACTCAGAGTACTAAAACCTCAGTACTAAATTCTGCCAACAGCTTGAAGGAGCTTGGAAGAGGACCACAAGCCCTGATAAGGAATATACTCTGAATAGCACCTGACTGCATCCTTGTGAGACCCTGAGCAGGATAACCAGCAAAGGCTGAGCCTTACTCCTGACTCTGGGAAACTGAGGACATGAATGTCACTTTAAAATCATTTCCTTTCTCTCTTCCTTTGGCATCTTCCACAAGTCTTTAAGCCTGATCTTCTCCACATACCATAACCTAAGGAAGGGAGTGACAGGTGATTACATTCACTCCTTCCCTTTGAGGAGACTTCCCTAACTCCTCCTATTTATGGACCTGGCTTCTTTTTTACTTCCTCTATTAACAGCAGTCACAGGTAGAAGAGCAGTTGTAGCCGTTGCCTCTTTCCTGGCCTGAGTGACCCTTACACAATCAACAGTGGTGAACGCTGAGCCTCAGAGAGGTGAGGATGTATTTGCTTATTGGCAAAACATCTGAGGAAAAGCAATATATGTGAACCACAGTGCCAGCCTGGATGTTAACAGATTTACCAATGCAAGATGTAGTTTGAACAAAAAAACAGTGAGTAGACCATAATGTATAACATTTAATATTTTATCTGAGACTGGTCACCCATCAAGGTGACTTAGAAAGACCTATTGAAGCAAATTGCACTGAATAATTCATGTAAGCATTAGCTGTGTGGATACAGAGCCTGAATCCATATACAATTTACTATGCAACCTTGTCAGTTTTTATGTTAAAAATCACTGAGTGAATAAAACTGCATATTTATGGTAATTTGTCATTTACTGATTACCTCTGAGGAAAACACAGTTCTTTCTACTGGTTTTCAAAGGCTGGTTAGCAGACAGGATCACAGAAGCAGTTATGTGCTGGGTTGCAGAGTGACTCATCTGAGAGATTACAGGAGGCAAACATGTTCTACATGCTAATGACGTCAAGCCAAAACCTTCCAGATATTAGAAATGAAAGCAAGTAGATGTGCGATATTTAAATTCCACTTTAAAAATAACAATGCAGTTAAAATAAACACAAAGTCTCTATATTCCCTGCCATTTTATGATCACTAAGGGGAAAAAAATCAAACCCCAACTCCTATTCTTTGTTATATATGAAATTGCTTAATTATCTACCTTCCCTACAGTGATACCTGATTTAACACTGGAAACACTGAAAAAGGTCAGCATTGATTGGGTTTTAATAAAGTCCAAATCTGGTGTCTTCACCATTGCGGGGCTGGTAATTTAGAATTATTTCCTAAAACCTGACAGTTTCCTCTAATTGGATCTAACAGAAGAGTTCTCAGATCCAGGAAGAATTCACTAAAGCTCAGTAAGCTTAATGTTTCAAAGAATCACCTGAGTGATTGTTTTAATGTTGAAATTTCCTAGTTCTTTCCCCCAGAAATGCTGAATGTCCCTAGGTTCCGGGGGACCCTTAAATTACTTGTTTCAATCAGACCTCAGAGATGGTTGTGACATGAGTGGGTTAGCTGTCAAGGAGTAGATCACTAAGTTATTGTTGGTCATTGCTGCTAGAGAACTTGCTCCTAAGACCCGTTTTTTTCTGTGTTCTCTAGTCTGCTTGAGGAAAAAAAAATTCAGAGTGTACATTATTGGAGTACATTCCATAAGAAAAAAAAAAAACAATTAGAAAGTCTGGATGTCTGTGCCAATCAACAGGGATGCAAATGCCTAACTCAATCTTAGGGAGATTTCACTGGACCAAAGAGAGCCAGTCCTGGGGAAGGGCTGCTATTCAGCCAGCAGGTGCAGCATTCTTGGCAGGTGGGAATGTGAGAAGAGTGTGGCCAGATCTGTTAGATTTCTGGAGAAACAAAAATCCAGACTTTATGGAAAGTCCCCTGATTTTTTTTGTAAACATTGGATTTTAAAAATAAAATTTACCAACCAGGCAAAAAATTGCCATTTTCAACCTCTATCTCCATCCATCAGGTTAATTTTCCATAACATGTGAGAAATGGAAGAACCTGTGTCATAGACAGTGGTGGCAACGTGAGAACATGGCCATGAACTTCATAGGTGAGAGACAAGAAGGAACATCCTCTCCATGATGCCATTTCAAGACAATTGAAAAAAAGAGCTGCCTTTTCACAGAACTCAGTACTGTGAGGAGGAAGTGGTTTCTAGTATTTAGAACATGAAAATTTACAAAATTGTATTTTGTCTTCCCCTTCCTTGTCTTCTTCCACCTCCTCTTGTCCTCTTGTTTTTCTAAAAAAAGGTTTTACTATCTTTATATTTCCTCACATAAGCATCCATACTTAGGACAGCTCAAGGTTAAATCTGCAATATGTTTTGGTGCTACAGTTTTCTGTGTCTACCCTGAATTCAACCCAGTCTTTGTGCTGCCCTATAACTGATGGGAGCTCGGACTGTGGTGAGTGCCAAGGAGTGCCAAGACGGCAGTGCCTGGGTAAGATACCAGTTCAGCTAAGGCTAAATGCCAGACTATCAAATGCATTTTGAGGGTATGTGTAGCTGTCCTGTTGCACGGATGTTCCTCATGAGCTATGGTTTCTCTTAGAAATGTTGGAAACCATTGAAACCTCCCAAATACCAAACTACTTTTTCTTCCTGAGGTGTAGGTTTCTTCTGAATATGTTCTCTGTGTTTGAAGAAAATCCTGGAGAGCACTGATAACTCCTAAATTAGGCAAAACCAGGAAAGTCTCTATAATCTGAGCCCAATAACTCCATATGGCAGATTTGACAGAAGACTTCTCTGAAAGTCCCTCCTGTAACCACTGGCTTGTGCCAAGTTATACGAAAACCAAGGCAGTGCCAGCTTCTCTGCCCTGAAGCCACTAAAAGATCAAATAATATTTTGAGCTTTTTAGCACAGCTTCTTAGTGCAAATACCATAAATACAAAATATATCTCCTATGTGAAAGAGAATGGTTCAAGGATTCCTTTATAAACCTTTTTTTCATAATGTGTAATTGGAATCTTGGTAATGATTACAAGGGGCTATTTTAAGATCCATCATGAGCATTATAAAGAGTGATTTTCCCAAAGAAAGCAAGACTTAAGTGAACGGTGAACATGTTTTCAATGAAAAAATCTGGTTGATTTGACCCATAAAGCTACTTCCCATACTAAAAACTCTTTTTAAAAAAAATGAGATTCACTGCATAAAGAAAAATCCTATAGTGATAGATTATTGCTTTAGAGTGTCTGTTAGGTCAGATTATCTGATGGTTGTCCTTACATTGTTCATTGTAATTTCAAGTGAACTTGGTGCTTAAAAAGTTAATGTAAGGACAGAAGGCATTATGAAAACTCATCTGTTTCATTGTCTCCATAGTATTTCTGTTGTTGCAGACTGCAATCTCTTTGCATTATGTTCACCACTTACATTAAAATTCATTATTTTAGCTACACCAGTATTTAATTAAAATGAACACATAAATACATTAGGATATGTTTCCTCTTTGTGAAAGCTTTTACAACCACTAAAAATGATGATCATAAGGAATTTTTAATGGTATAGCAAAGTCCTATTAAGTAACAGCATATGCTCTAGGACCCAATTTTTTTTTTAAATGAAAAGGGTGCATAAATTGAGAAACATACCACAGTGTTAACACTAAATAACCTTCAATGACAGGATTAAGAGTGAATAAAACAAATCAAAACCACAACAAGATACCACTTTACACCCATTAGAATGGCTATTATCCAAGAATTTTTAAAAAGAAGATCACGGAGGAATAGAAATATCATCTCTACAGAAAAAGACACACAACTGTTTAGACATGTAAAACGTGATAAATTCTTTTCTTTGAGCAGTAGGCAGGTGGAAGGAGTAAATTAAAGAAAAAGTATTATTCCTCATTAATTTATACCTACTGTGGTAAATGGTCATCTTAAACACTGAGCACAGTAGTGTCCTCAATACTTTTTCAAGAAAGAGATCTTCATCTCTCTGTAGAGACTATCTACAGAATATTGCATGGTGTGAGCTATGGGCTTAAATGTCTTATTTGATGCAATTTTGAACTGTTGAGGTATGGCTTTTAAAATTAAAACTAAAACCACAGGAGCAACAAAGAGACTTGAAATAAATATTTTTATTTATGTATATATTTCAACACACAACTTATAAATATCAGGAGTTTGTATAGGAATATATCCTGTGTTCTCTAAATTCATGATGAACAGACACAAAAGCCAGACCACATCTCCTACAAGCTACACATATCTATTATTTACAGTTTTAAATTTACTAGTTTTAGAAGGTACAAAGAAAATCCTGATTTTTCTGCTTGACAAATGTCCTCAATTACAATTGATTAGGGCTCATTTTTGTTGTTGTTTCTATTTGCTTGTTTTAATAATGCCAAAGTCAATAGATGTGAGTATATTTTCAACTTTCTGATCAATATGCGGAATAAAAAGGTGACATTTTGGTACATGAAATTTCCTGGTGTTTTTGTCAATTATTTAGATTTGTTTTCAGAGAGAATTTCTGGAATGTGTAATGCATAGAAAAACTGTTTAAATTCTAGTTTTTGTTATGATTCAAAGGTAGATGACATTGTGAATTCTTTAAGTTTGCCTAGGTGCTATGATTTATTGCTAGAAGCAAGCAATATTAGAAACACAGTATTTAGGAAATGTTCTCATAACTTGGGTTAAATATATAGGGACAGTTGATATATTTGTTTGGCAGTATAAAGCCAAGAAGCTAGTCATGGGACCAAAGAAAGAAGTCTGAAAAGAGAGGAAGTAAACTATACCTGCATCATGTTGGAGATCTAAATTGGTTTTATTGATCACTCAACAATTTAGTGTATCTTAATCCCTTGTTCCAGGAAAAATAAAATCAAAGATCAGATTATCAAACTCCTCTGTCTAGTTTCCACTTGCAACACACACACATTAAATAGCAAAATTCAACTGATTTGGTTAAGCACACTGGACATTGCTTAATAAATTTTAAAAATTAATTTTTGTATTTTTAAATGGGTTGCGTAGAGACCAACAAATAGGGTCACTGCAGAAATTCCAAACTCTTCTCTTGAGTCTGTTTCTTTAACTGTTATTTGTTTGGGGTTAGAAGTACCCACTTGCGGAATGAGAATGACAATAACAGTTACCATATAGGGTTGTGGTAAGGAGAAAATTCAACTACCCAATGAGTGATTTTAGCACAGTACCTGCCTGGATTTTAGGACATGCATTGTCACTATTAGCTGTTGCTCTTAGAGAAAACAGAAAAAGAAAAGGCAAGAAATATGTATGAGATCAGTACCTTTTGGGGAAACATAAAGAGGTCCAACATGACCAAAACATAAAGACAGTTGGGAGGTGGGAGAAGTAAAGAAGATGATGCAAGAGATACAGGCACAGATTGTGGCCCATGTTGCCTTGTTATGGACTTTACCTAGTGGGTTATGGGGCATGGCTTTTCACTAGACCACTTGAAACATTTAAAAAGGAATAACACTGGGAACAAGGGCGCAATGATAAGTCTATGTATAGATACAAGAGATGAGAACCTGAACCAGCTATGGCAGTGGGCACAAGAGAAAATGCACTAATTCCAGTATGTTTTTTCTTCTATTTAAAAAAATTTATTTTGTTTTTGTTAATTAATTGTGAGAACCAGCCTCCAAAATGGCCTGGATATGCTTCCTCCTGCTCTTCATCAGGATGGACCTGTGTGACCAATACAATACGGCAGAAATACTGTTGTGTAAGTTTTGAAGCTAGATGCGGCAAGATATTGCGGCTCTCTCTTTGCTCTCTTGATGACTCAGTCCAGGCAATCGATGTCAGTCACCATGACATAAAGACCTCTCACAGCCTGGGGGACAGCACATTGCAGAGGAAATGAAACCTATTATAAGCAGCCAACATCAAGAAGACCCCCATGTGAATAAATAACCTTAAAAGCCCATTTCTGGACTGGGGATGTAGCTCAGTTGGTAGAGTGCTTGCCTTGAATGCACAAGACCCTGGGTTCAATTCCCAGCAAGCAACACACACATACACACACACACACAAATCTTCCAGTCCCAGTCAAGCCTGTAGAGTTGGAAACTCTGGCTGAACTTTTTATTTCTTTAAGTATGCAGGATCAAACCCTAGGACTCACACATGCTAGGCAAGAAATCTACCACTGAGCTATATCCCCAGCTCTTTGTTTACTTTTATTTTGAGACAAGGTTGTGCTAATTTACCCAGGCTGGTATTGAACTTGTAGTCTTCCTAAATAACTGTGATTACAGGTTACACTACCATACCTAGCCATCCTGGCTGGTTTTTTTTTTTTTCTTTTTCCCCTTTTGTTTTTATAGTACCAGGAAGTGAATTCACCATTGCTTTAACATGGAGCTACATCACCAGTCCTTTTTATTTTTTGAGATAGGGTCTTCCTAAATTGTGCGACTGGCCTTGAACTGTGATCCTCCTGCCTCAGCTTCAACAGTAGTTGGGATTACAAGTGTGCACCACCACAGCTGTCTCTGGCTAATTTCTTAACTGCAACTTTACCACAAACTTCATGCAGGAATCTTCAATCAAGACCCTTCTGAATTCCTGACTCACAGAAATTGTGAGAAGAAAGTCCTACTTATCCTTATGTTATGCAGATAATTTAGGGGGCAATTTACTACATAGTAATAGTTAACTAATACAGATTTATCTCATCTAGTAATTTACTACATAACAATAGCAAACTAGTACAGATTTACCTAGACCTGGTATGTTAGATTCTAAGATTCACATTTCTCTGTGTGAAGGCATCATCTATTTTCCACTCCTTAAATATAGAAGGAATTTATGAATATGATGGAATACTATGTCCCCAGTTTCATTACTTTACATGGTAAAAGGGATTGTGAAGATATAATTAAATTTACTTATCATTTGACTTTAATTCAAAGGGCTAGATAGGCTTGCTCTAATCATACAAAATTTTTACATCTGGGTCTAGAGGTCAGTCAAAGGAAATCAGAAATACCAAGAAGCTGGGAAATTCCTTTACTAACCTTGAAAGAACTAACCGCCACATTGTGGAGTGGGTCACTTGGCACAGAATGGCAGGTAGCCTCTAGAAACCCCAGTCTGTCAATCATAAGTAACCGGATTCTCCCAACAGCCAGAATGAGCTTGGAGAAAAACCCCAAACTCTACATGAGAACTGAAGCCATGATTAACACCTTGAGTTCAGTCTTGAGCTAAGAATCCAATTACTCCATCCCCAGACTTCTGACCTTCAGAGTTCTGAGATAATAAATGGGCATTATTTAATGCTGCTATATTTCCATAATTTGTTACACAGCAATAGAAAACAAATGCACCTGGCTTACATGATGAGCTACTAGATTTTGAACTGATGCCATAATAGAAAAAGATTCTTGGGAATATGGAAAAAGATGAGTATATTTTTCATGTGAGAAGAAAGTGAATCATCCAGGGTCAGGGAGCAGATTCCTTCACCAGCAACCATCTTCCAGGATGGCACCCAGTGATCCCTTGCCTGCTGGAATTCACAGTCTTGTTTACTTTTTTTCCCTCTCTCTCATTGAGTAGGCCTGACTCAAAAGAGGAATAATTTAGAAGTAAACCTGTGTGAGTGTTGAGGCTCCATCATATAAGACATTACAGTTTCCACTTTAGTCTTTTGTGGACTACCTTCCCTTGGTGAAACACCACCATGCCATGAGGATGCTTTAAGTTCCTTTATAGAGAAGACCATGAGGCAAAGAACTGAGGCCTCCTGCCTGATAGCCATCACCAATGTGCAGCCATGTGAGGGAGCCATCTTGGAAGTAGATCTTGTAGCCCAGTCAAGTCTTGATAGATATCTATACTGTAATATCTTAAGAGAACATAAACTAGAGCCATTCAGCTAAGTGTCTCTCAAATTATTGACCCACAGACACTATTGACATAATAAATTTTATTGTTTTAAGCTGACAAATTTGGATGTATGCAACAACAGATGACTAATTAAGAGGTTTATAGAATGGTTCCTGAGGATTGAGCTCTCTGCCTAGATTATAGTGGACAATCAGTCTGCAATGGAAAACAGTGGGGGGATTTTCAGTAGTATTTAAGGGCAGTTTTCAAGACAAGCACAAACTAAACTTGTGATCCCTTTTCCCATTATTAATGAGTTATATGTCACTGATAGAAAAGCAATAGCTAAAGACTGTGACAACTTGGCCAGAGATTGAAAGTTTTTCTCTCCACTGGCTCTTCTAAACATCCTGATTATCTTTAACAGTTCCTTAAGACCTTTCTCTCTATGCTTTGTGCAAAAGGAACAGCAAAATAGAAGAAATGATAACAAAGAAAAAATACACACCACTTAGACAAAGTGAAAATCATGCCATGAAGAACTCCTTAGAACTGGAGAACCATGACTGTGTCCTAGGATGGGGAGTTGAAATGCCCAGTGGGAATGTATTTTCAACTAGTTGCTCATTTTTCATGAATTTCAAAACAAATTTAATGTTTATACAATATTTAGATTAGGAATATGGAGGTAATAGCAATATGCAGCTTGAGAATGAAAATATGTTTAGAAGGGAGTCTTAAAAATAGTTTGTTCCTGACTATAGAAGTCATAAAAGACTCAAAATAAAAAGAATATAAAATGTATCTATAATTCCATCTAAAGCTAAATACCCTTAACAATTTTTATGCATGTGTTATAAAATCAAAATATTTCTTCCATGAAAATGTTGTATATTTCATTTAACTGTCATTAATAAAATATTTTCCCACTGCTATTAAAGTAATTTTAGCTATATCTGCTTATTTAGACTACAACTGAATACTTAATAATAAATCAAAAAGGCAAGGCCAAAGCAGACAAAATCATAGGGGGAAAAAAACCCCTAAGTGTTAGGAATCAATATTCACTTTTAACAGAGCATCTGCTGACCTTTTGAGATATATATATATATATATATATATATTTTTTTTTTTACAAAAATGATATGTTAAGCACTGTTATCAAAATAGATCAAAGACCTAGAAATTAGACCAGAAACTATACAACTCCTGGATCAAAACATAAGTTCAACACTCCAGCATATAGCAATAGACAATGATTTTCTCAATAGGATCCCTAAAACTCAGGAAATAATGCCAAGAGTTAAGAAATGGGACAACATCAAATTAAACAGCTTCTGCACGGCAAAGGAAACAATTAGGAAGGCAAAAAGAACCCACAGAATGGGAGAAAAAATTTTGCTAGCTATTTTTCTGACAGAGAATTAATATATAAAATAATAAAGAGCTCAATAAAGTTTACACCAAAAAATCAAATAACCTAATTAATACATGGACAAGTGAATTAAATGAACACTTCTTAAAAGAAGAAATGCAAATGCCAAGAAATACTTGAAAAATGTTCAACATCATTAGCAATCAGGGATATACAAATCAAAACTATACACTAGATTTCATCTCACACCAGTCAGAATGGCAGACACCAAGAATACAACTAATATAAAATGCTAAACAGGATACTGAGGGAAAGGAACACTTTTACACTGTTGGTGAGACTGTAAATAAGTGCAACCTTTATGGAAATCAGTATGGAGAGTCCTCACAAGAGTAGGCATGAAACCATCATATGACCCAGCTAGACAACTACTTGGTATTCATACTGAATAATTAAAATCTTGTTACTATGGTGATACATGTATACCCATGTTTATAGCAGCACAATTCACAATAGCCAAATTATGGAACCAGTCTAGGTATCCATCAATTGATGAACAGATTAAAAAAATGTGACATACATACACAAGGGAGTTTTATTTAATTGTAAAGAAAAATGAAATTGTGGCATTTGCAGGAAAATCGGATGAAACCAATTTTAACATGATGAGACCATCATGTTAAGCAAAATAAGTCAAACTCAAGGGTTGTATGTTTTCTCATATGTGGAAGCTAGAGAAGAAAAAGGAGAATCAAAGTGCAGGTGGATCTCTTGAAAATCAAAGGGAAATCATTGGAGGAAAGGGACCAAGCAGTGGGAAGCAGAGAGGGAGGGAAAGGGGATGTGATGGGGAGTGATATTGGCCAATATATATTATAGTGTATGTTTGTATGAGTATACAACAATAAATCCCATCATTATGTACTACTATAATGTACCAGTAAAAAAAAAAAATGTGGGGAAAAAAGACCTTTCTCTCATTTACTGTGGCAATACAAGGTTTTAAAAGTGATCTGAACAGCTCTAAAAATGAGATTGAAAATGATGTTTTGGTTGTTTTCACTTGCATTCCCTTTATAATAGAGAAATTTACCTTTTCATACTTGACATGTTTATTTTTATGTCTATAAATGTCTTATATCCTTTTAAAATCATTGTGTTCCTTCTTTTATCGTCTCTTTCAAAACAATCTTTTGTCCATGCATATATATCTTTTTCAGTTTGTGATTTCCTTTTTAATTATCTTTTTTCCTTACAAGTAAACTAAAATGTAAAACATTTGCATTCTTAAATATCAATATTTTCCCTAATGATTTCTTCTTTTGAAGTTGCACTTAGAGATGGTTACCACAAACATCCAAGATTATATAAGCATTTAGGATATTTTTCTCTATATTTTTGTGGATTTCACAAAATAGTTCTTCAAAACTATATCTGAACCTTGTTTTGAAGTTAAGTGTAAGATTAGAATCTAACTTTTGTCCTAATAGCATTTTTTTAAAAAATGAATGTATTACACCTTTAGTACACAATCATCATCAATGATGGAGACAAGTGTGAAGAAAAAAGACCATGTACAAACTGACTTTAAGAGTTTACTCACCCTCTGTTATTTCACCTTCTCTCCTTTCCCAATATCTATTCCCCCCATCTATCTATCTCTCTCTCTCTCTCTCTCTCTCTCTCTCTCTCTCTCTCTCTCTCCCCCTACTCCCTCCTTCCCTCCCTCTTTCCATGTGTGTATTACTGGGAGGCACCCACTGCCATGCATTCCAGGTACCATACATGTCACTTTTACAAGTTTAAGTATTTAGTTCTCAAGCTGAACTTGTAATGTAGAAATTATTCTATTTCAAAGATGAAGAAGGGGAGGTCTGGAGAGATCCGGGTGCTGGAGATTACAGAGCTCAGTGGCTGATAAGTTTGAAGGTGTATGTAAGTTCCTGGAAACACTGATATGTAGACAATCAGTAAGTGCCAGCTTTAGAGCTGAGGGTTCTCCTTCTAACTGGCTTCCAGGTGATGTTGATACTGATGGTCTGTGGACCATGTTCCAAGTAGCAAGTATAAAGATGACAACCAACAGTGTAACTCTGTAGATAGCAAGATTTCTAGACTTCTGTTTCTTCCAGATGACCACAGTCCCTCTAGTTGCTGTTAACTAATGTGTATGCTCGTCCTTCAACTAAGTTCCAAAATTGAAAGTCAAGCTTTTAGGTACAAGATAATAATAGTAACAATACTTCAAAAGATATAAAAGTCAAAATGAATGGTGAAAAGAAATTAAGACAAAAACCAAAAATTTATGCCACAAAAAGTTCCCAAAACACTTTCCAAGGAAACTTGTGAAAGTCCATTACTAAAATTAAATTTTTGTAGAAGACTAAGAGAATTACCCCCCAAAGAAAAACCAGACCAGCTGAAATATTCATATTTCATAGTCTACCCATTCTTTAAAAATGGAACAGTCACAATTATTGCTAGGGCTAATGCTTATTGTGGATGTTCTTGAAATGAGAACACTCTATTCCCATAATTTTACATCTCAATGTATTCTTAGGAGACAGGAGGAAATTATCGCCATTCAGTTTAAGATCAACATTTTTTTGTCAGGAAGTCTAGAAAGGAAGGGCATTTGTTTCACACAAGTACATTTTTATTCACACAATTACCATATCCACAGAAGACTTAATTTGAGCTTGATAAAAATAATTATTTTAAACTGTGAGTCAAGTATTTGAGGCTATTGTCCTTGCATTAAATAAGCATTATATATGATTCAAGCAATATTTTTCCTGGTTTGTTCACTAAAATATGACAACTGTAGAATGTATTATGGTTTAGTACTTAGAGAATCAAGTGAGAATTGTCTTTCAAAATAGGACTGCTGTCCAGTGGGGAAACAGGACTGAACTCACACCTCGTATGTTCAGCTTAATACCACTATTTCCAAGTGACAGATCTAAACCATAGCATTTTGGCTAAAACCATAGAGATAATTTACTTATCCTATGCTCTTTACAATTGATTTTACTCTTGCTTTTATTTAGAGAAAATGGAAAGTAATAAATTATATTTTTCTTTTGGCACCAGAATTCTACACATTAAGGTATCCTTGCTCTTCCACTCTACTCAATCATTCTGATGTTCATACTTATAATACAGGTAAAGAAAAGACTATCTATTTGGTATTATTTTAGTGTAAGACAAATAGTCAGGATTAAATGTCACATGAATATGAAAAAAAATGTATTTCTGTAGGTGTATTTTTCTCTCATCAATGAATAAGATGGTTGAATGTATAAATTTTCTATGCATCAATGGGAGAAAAATCTTGCAGTGATGACTACATGAAATATTTTTCCCTGAATAGTGGAGAATATAGAGTCATTGTGGGTGCAAGTAATTTTGTAATTGCTTTACTCAATTACTGATGTGGCACCTGTTCAATACACTGAGACCTTTTCCTCTCATCACTGATTTTCACATTGAATGTGCATAATGTGCCAAAGAAGAAAAGTAATGGATCTGGCTGCAGTTTCAAATGAACTAAACCATGAAAAAACAATGCAGGAGCAGGCCTTTCCATAGAAATATATTAAAATACAAGGGAAGTCAACATGAAGTCTCTAAACATTCATTTCAAGTACTGAAATTATATTATTTCCAAGCTTCCACAAGATATCTTGAACATTTAGTCCTCTTTTTAAAATATTCTTTTAAAAAGTATTTTTTAGTTAAAATGAATATTAATAATATTTCTTTTTTCTACGACCCACCTACTTGGTAAAAGGCAGGAATATTTAATTATATACACTCAATAAGCTCCTTAGCATCATGAATTTGGAAAAAGAAGGAATAGGACAGTGCACTAAATTAAGTGTTGCTTGTTTCATGAACCAGAGCTCTGGTTACCCGAACTATCTCCTTATCATCAGTCAGCTTCTAAGTCTTACTCCTACATCCAAGAGCTAAGAATCTACCAAGAGAGGGCTCAAGGAATCAGCTGAGAGCCTACAGGAGGTGTACTGATTTTGAAATGATTAGTGAGCACATAGACCGACAACTGCCTTTATGAGTTCCACCAATCTAAGTTGCACATCATGTGTCTGCCCACAATAGGAACACCTGTAATTTGCTTGGTAGAACAACAAGAATATGTTATTATTGTTGTTGTGCTTTCTGGAAAATCACACTTATCTTTTTAACTGATTTTTGCATGACCTTCCTAATTCCAGAGAAGTCTTCTTTTCCAGATTCTAGCTCCCAGAATACATCAAAGGCTCTTATATTTCAGAATATATGAAAAAGAATACTTGAATATTTCTTCACCTGAAACTTCATCTCTGAATATCACTTGGAAAGGGTTATAAATAAACTATGACTGATGATCAAACCCATTTCTGAATCAGTGTTTATTTTTTTGAACTATTGATGACTAACTTGAGAACTAAAAGCAATTTGGAATATTGAACTTCTGAAGTCACTTCTCAATGATTTTGATGCACCAATAAATCCATCTGCTGGACTTTGTTTCTAAGACCCTTGAAACTTATGCAAATGGACATAGATGGGAAAGATCTAAAAAATCCATAAATCTTAAAAGAGACCTCATTACTAAATATCTTAAGAGAGATAATGAAGGGAGGGAAGGAGGAAAGAAGGAAGGTTGTTTGGATGGTTTATTTCTATTTGGGACTCTTTACCTATGCAAAGACAAACATCTAAATGGTTCTGAGTTTCACTTTGGTACATGATATGGAACAGATGCATTTTATAGATACAGATATACTTGAGAGCTGAATGTTCTTAGACATTTGTGCTGCTGCTGAGGTTGATCTTGATATTCCTACTTGATGTTCTCATAGTTAATGTCTGAACTATAGTGATTATTTGAAGCAAAGGGAATGAAAGGTCTAGAATTTTCCTTTATCTTTTCTCTTAATGACAGGATATATCATTTGGCCCCAACTCCTCACTCCTTGTATCCACATTCTTTGTCAAGAAATTTTGGGGGACCTCCCATCCTGGGTAGAAAAACATGCTCCACACTTTGACTTTTCACTGAGCCACAGGATATTAGCAAACACAATGAGACACATTAGAAAGGGTGCTTGTGTATTAGGCTTGTTTCCTGCCACCTCTTCCATCACCATTAGAAGAACACACCCAGGCAAGCCTACCTGTCCCAAGATGAGAGAGAATGTAGAATAGAGCTACTACCAACCTGGATAAATGTGAGTCTAATGACAAGTTCAACATAAAAAAAAGAAGGAAACACCAGCTGAGCCTCAGACTTGTTATAAATAATTGTTGTTTTAAACCACAATAATAGCTAACTGATATGTTCTTGCTTCCCTGAATCTAACAAAATTTGCTAATTTATTTGAAATTAGAGAAAATGGATATCAGGCTCAACAGAATCTCATTGCTTTTTGTCAATAACTCACTCAAGTAAAACAATGAGAATAAAGGGTGAATTTTGTTAGAAGAGTTTCATCAAGGGACTATTATCCTGGTTGATATTCAATGGAGGTTCCAGAAAAAATATTGGGCAAGCACTGAAGCAATATTAAAACTTACGGTTTGTTGGTAAGCAATAATTGATGGAAATTCATTAGTCTTGTTATCAGTGAAGGCAACTAAAAGCATCTACTTATTTAAGTCAAGGCTTTTATAATCTCTATTACATACCTATCTTTTCCAAAAAAGAAGTAAATATCATTCATTTCCTGGGAAGAGCACATTCAAGCAAAACTTCAGACTAATACATGACAATCAGGGAGACTATTTGCTAAAAATTGCCACCTAGATTTTTTTTTTTTAAATAAAGACATGACAGGTGTTTCTTATTTTTCCTGCTTTGCCCTTCTTCAACATAAAGGACAGTTTTATGTTTGATATCGATACACAGTACATAAATAAAGAGAAGGCAATTTTTACAGTTAGATTTCACCCATTCATTTTGTTTTTACCACCACTTTCCCCTTCAGTCTGGCAAAGGATTTTTAGGCATTCAAATGTCCTATTGAGAGGAGTCAAATAAATTTCCAAAATATTCAATTGATAGCAGGGTTATAAACTTTCCAAAAAGTATTAGGAATAGAATTAATTTTTCTTTATAAGGGAAAAGTATTCTCTGACTTTCTAAAAGTATATTTAATGATGTGGGGGATTGGTTAGTTATTTTTAAGAACAGGTTAATAACAACCAGCTAAGCTTTAATCAAATTTCCAAAAAATGAACTGAAATCAATTTTTTAGAGTGCGTTAAAAGAATGTGAATTTATGCTTCTATTGTTGGATAATAAAATGGTATGATTAGCAGTGTCATGGTAAAAGAACACACAAGTGAGACAGAGGTAGTAGTGGTCCTCGGATCCCAACGTGATAAAGGAGGACGAGTCCCTGAGTGTGGATATAAGAACTTAATAGGTTGGGTTCTAGATTCCTAGAAGATGTTAATATATATTACAATCAAGATTGCAAATTGATCCTCTAAAAGTAGGATAGCTAATGCTAAAGATGGCCATAGAATAAGTGTAGTTAGAAGAGGTTTAAGTGTCTTGAGCAGCATCTGGGAAGGATGGAATGATTGATAGACTGAATTACAGCTTATTGACTCATGGGTTGCTCCAATTTGATAGGTATACTAGAAGTAAGATGATTAAAGGAGAAATAAACAGGACATTAAATGAGGGACTGTAGTTCTACCACTGATTTGGAGATAATGGGTCGCATTTCCAAAAAATGAAGGAAGGCCCTGGTCGCTTTTTATTATAAGAACAGATAGATTGTACCAAGAATGCACTAATGAGGATGAGCTTGGGGTGCATGTAGAGGGAAGTTGCGAAGTAGATAGATGTATAAATTTGAAAACTTGAGACATTAAAACAACTCACTTGTTACTGATCTGTCATTGTGCAAATGATGCAGTGAGATTTAACTAAGATTGCTTTCATCTTAACTGAGGATTTCTACAATGCAGGAGATAATCTCTATCTTCTTCCACATGCACACACCTCACCGAGTGCTATTTTTACTAAATATATAAAATAAACAATTGTTTTATTTATTGAAGTTATTAGCTACTACTGTAGTAATAATTTACATTAATTTAGTGAACAACATTTGTGCTAATTGCTGAATAGAGCTTCCAAATGCTTAAATGAAAATAGGTTTAAATACTAAAGGACTACATCAAAAAATGAAAAGGAAATTTGAGAATCACACTTAACTAGTATTTACTGACAAAGTAACCAGAAATAATGATTATAAACCATAATGATTTAAATTGCTAATAACACATAAACTGAGAGTCCTCTAAAGAACCCCAAATACAGTATTCTTTCTTACTCAAGACATTATTCTATCTAATACTATCTAAATAATCACTAGTTTCTAACCAGTGCTAATGTAACCTTGCTGCTTAATCTCTTGGATACAGATAAAGCAACAGGGAAACTGTGGGTTATATATTTTGAATTCAGACAATAACCTATAATTAATTGGGGGACATTTCTAATGAAAATTTGGGATTAGAGAGGCCTAATTTATTTGTTTTTAAAAATTAATTTTAGTTGTGAGTGGACACAATACCATTTATTTATTTATTTGTTTGTTTATTTATTTATTTATTTATTTATTTATTTTATGTGGTACTAAGGATGAATCCCAGTACCTCTCACATGGCTAGACACTCTACCACTGAGCCACATCTCTAGCCCCCTAATATATTTTTAGTCCTCATCAATTTACTGAGTTACCCAATTTGTTTTTTCAAAACCTAAAGGAGCCCCAACTGGAAGAGTTTCCAAGCCAGTTCATTAGCCAGTTAATACACAAAAATGCTAATATGATAATTAAATAAGCAAACTGTTATTTTCTCATTAAGATTTCTGAATCTCCCTGGTCCTTCCAAACTACCAATTCAGTTCGATAAATCAAGCAACCATTCAAAACAGTGGGAATAATAATCAATTTGAGTGTCTCTTCAATCACATGGAGGAAAAGGTTTTTACCCTCTCCTTCCAAGACCAATGTGCTTTCTTTCTGGCACTCATCATCAGTGTGGGCATTAGCTTCACCCAGTGAAGACTCTGGTCTAGGAGTTATCTGTGGACATATGCTCAATATAAGGGTAGAAGGAAAACTTTGTGAGTATGGGGCCTCCAAGCTGGTATTTAAAAATTTGCTCTTAAAGTTTAAGGGAAATCAGGGCTATTTTCCTTCAGATCAGAGATGTAAAAGAAGTAAGAGAACAGCTGGCAAAGACCTGACTAAGGCCAGCCTTAGGCAAAATTGAGAAGTAGTCCAAACTTACAGTTTATCTCTCAGTTCATTTTAGAGCTAACTTACAGAAGCGTTTTTACCCTCTTATACTTTGGGCAGCCCAGTGCTCATGGCCTTTCTTTGCACTGCACAGAGGACCACTCAGCCCTCACCCTCTAAGCAGCTGAGCATCCCTGAAAGCAGGCTCCTCACTTCTGAATGCAGTTCCCACCTGATCATACCTGTCTCCCAGGACATTCCCAAGATTTATACCCTATCCATCAAAACTATTTCTGCACTTCAGGACACTATTCTACAAGGCTGGAGGTTTGATCCCCTAACAGATTTTAAGCTGCCAACCAGCTCACAACACTTTAGTAATATTTTTCAACACATGATACCCCACTAATTTGTATGTTTTTATGTATCAGTTGGAATAAATTTAAGTAAATAATATAAAAATTTTATACAAAAGTGATATGTTGCTAAAAAAGAATAACAATACAGCAAAAGATGAAGCAAAGGGTCTTACATAATCTCACTAGACATGAGCATCCTTAGTTTATTCACACTGCTATAATATTTATGTGTATATTGTTGAATTGTCTGTATGTGTGAGTATGCACACACACGTACATTCAGAATAATATGTTGGTTTGGATAACTCCTCTGAAACCAGAATGGCTGAATCAAATTTTGGCTCAGCCACCTTGAGAAAATTACATGACCACCCTATAGCTTAGCCTTTATATGTAAAATGGGAATACTTATAAGACTCTAGTAGTGGGGTCATTAGGATCACAAAGGTGGACACCCCCAGCTGCTGTATGTGCTATTGTTAGGGATATACATTCTAGCATGGACTGCCTGAACTTGAATCCCAACTCAACCATTAGCAGACTTATTACTGTGCAAAGGTTTCTTCATCTCTCTGTGCCTCAATTTTTTTTTTTACCTGTAACGTAAGGAACACAATTGGTTAATGATACATAAAATTTAGATGGGATGCTGTTTCACAGATCTGTGTTCCTTTTAGTTCCATTTTCTATTCCCAAATTAGAAAAACATAGAAATTATTTTTTCTAATTTGGGAATAAAAAACATGTTAGAGGAAAAAAATGTATGGGTTCAGTATAGGAAATATTTCGTTGACTTTTTAAAGGGTTACAAATTACTATACCAAATATAACAAGAGATTTTTGACTGGGGCATCTAATATCTTTTGTCTTGAGTTTAATTAAATAAACTTGAATCTGTGAAGTTGAGTCATTTCACTGAAATAACCATTGGACTCCTTTTTTGTTTCAGGCATGATATTGTTACTTTTATGTGCTTGTTTATTCTCCATCATTGATCTTAATTTATGCTCTTCAGTATGCATGGTTCTCAGTACTGATTTCAGTCCACAGACCTGAGTACCAATGGGAATAATAAGCCACGTTATATCTGTCTTTTTATTGCCTAACCACAAAAGTTTTTAGTTTAGGAATTTTTTTCAATATACTTTATCTTTGTGATAGTTTGGGCACTGTGACTAGGGAAGGCTTTTTGCTGGTCCCGGAAAAATTACAAACAAAAAAAAATTGTTTTAAAAATATCTATGCCGTTGATGAAATTCAAAAGAACTTTAAGGATGAAAGGGATGATGCAGCTTCAAACCCTGAAGGCTCCCTGAAGGCTGAGTCACTGAGCAGTGCTCTGCGTGCAGCATACATGGGAACAGTGCACAGCACAGCGTCCATTCTTTTGAGCTGACAGGGAGCTGAAATTAACTGAAACATCCTCCTATTGGAGGCTCTTCAGAAAAGGATTTGCTCTCTTTTCAATAACCTCATAGTTCAAGCAGAGCAGTCACAGGTTTCATGGGGATGTACAGCAGACATTCTCCTTAGATGTCCAAGATGAAGCCCCTGGAGTCCAGGGGATGCTCAGCTGGTTGTCTGAAATCTTATGAAATTAAAAGCTTTAATTGGGCCTGATAGAATCTAATATTTTCAGATACCCACACAAGTCCCAAAATATGACTTTTTACAATTGAAATTGTAAAATGTGTAGGCTATTTTTCCTTCTATTGCTGTAACCTGAATGTGAAAGAGATTTCCTGTGAATTGATTCTGACAAATGCTATTAAACACCTGTTCAATCAATCAACACTTTAAAGTGGTGCTTTCTAAAAATAAACTAGCTCGACTTCATATTTCACTTGCCCTTATATCTTCTCACTAGTGATTATTCAATGTTGGGTAATAATTAATTGTAGTGAAAAGGGGTATTCCAATGTGCATTGTGAACAGCTGTGTATACATACAGAATGTGTGATGTGTGTCTATGAATGCACATAGCAGATTGTCCTCTGAGTCTGATTTTTTTTTCTTTCTTTCTTCTTCTTCTTCTTTTTTTTTTTTTTGTGGTGTTATTTCCTGTGCGACTCTATGGGAATAACAAATCCAACAGAAACTGGCAGCACCTTTCACTCTTGGGTGCCTGCAGAGATTGCCCTTTGGATAATCATTGCAACCTAGCCTCCAGACACTGGTTCCTTTGTGCCATGGGAAAGTTAGGGGCGGAAGGGAGGATTTGCTCATAGAGGCTGATACATGATCTCACTCCACTGAGTCTTCTGCACCTACTCAGAGCAAGGCAGGATGCTAACAGCCTGCTCTGGAGAACTGCAATGTCCAGCACAGCAGCAAACGTTCTCCTTGAGTAGCCTTAGATTTAGCAAACCCCACTCCAGGTCACTAACGCTCTCCCTCTGGGGTTGACTGAGTCAAGAATAATAACTACCCTGTTATCAGGAAAAGACAGACTGTTGCCCTGTTCAATGAGACAGCCTAGTATTCTATGCAATTCCTTCAGTGTTTGTGTGTGGGAGGGGGCAGTGGGAGGTAAGATACATACAGAAATGAAGGAGAATATTTGATACTCAAACTAGGTGCCTTTTTAAAACTTAAGGGAACACGTATGTGCAAAACATTTTTTTTTGCAATCTTCTATAGATAAAACAAAAAAAGCAAGATGAATTTAACTGAATAATGTTGGTTTAATCCTGTATTTTAAACTATATTTACAAATGACAAACATTTTTGTGATTCTTTTATGTAGTTTAACTACTTTAAAGACAAATGCAATTTAGATGCCCAGGGTTAAATTCCAAGATTAAATTCCAGGTAAACTAAAACCTGTTAATTGAAAGACAGAGGTGCCTCTGGGGTTTCTTCCTGTTGTTTACTCAAGGCCTTTGATGTAGGCTTTTGCAGAGGCAGGAGTAATGTATAACTTGGGTTCTGCCCCAAATCCCAGCAACTGAATGTCAAATTCAAAAGAAATGTCACCATGAGTTTCTAACTAACGCTTCATAAATTACCTTGTATTTTGACCCAGAGTGAGTATATTACATCTAAATTGTCACGTCTGTTATTTTTATATGCATTTGGTAGTTGGACATTCTTTTTCATATCCTGTTTCAGAGAATGACCACTGTCTTTACTAATAATGATGATACACAATTATTTATCAAATGCCGACTTATGCATTTAACTTCATGTGCATTATCTACTTTAATCTTCTTACCACAAGCTAAATTTTGCCATCGCCACAGATGAGGAAACTGAGAACCAAAGAAACACGGGGACACTCAAGTCTCATTAGTGTGTGGCACAGAGAATCCAACCTCAGTCACTCCATGATTGCTGCTTGAGAACTTTGCCTCTGGCCGTTAGATCTTGAGATAAAGAGAGTGGAGGAAAAAAATTGCTTACTCCACAAATAAAACCCAGGATTAGGAAGGTATGAAAGACTATGTAGATTTACATAGGAAAGTACATGAAAATACAGCAAGCTCTGGCATGAGTAATATTTCTGAAAAATAAATAGTCATTCCTTCCTTTGAAAGTCTTTCTTGATTTTGAGGAGTCTCTGGGGCATATATGACAGACAAAACTGAAGTTGTCATGATCCCGATCCGCTTAATCAAGTGTCTCTTTACCAGTGTCCATGGGGAGTACACAGTGTCTAATGAGGTTTTAGGATGATTTGTTAGACTGTTTCCATCAGACACAGAGTTCTTTCATTAATTAGGATTCCCCCCTAGAGACTAAGCAGTGTTTCCTAATCTTTAAAAAAAAAAAAATCTTCCTGAGCACGTATGAATTTATAAAGTAGAAGGCCGTTTCCACTCTTGGATGATAATTTGCAAACTCAACTCAGACTGATGGCATGGATTGCCTGTGGAATCCTAAAGACTCTTCTGCTTTCAGGGGATGAGAGCTAAAGTAGACTTCACTGAGGTGTGAAGAGAAGTATAGGAAGAGATCCCTGAAGCCATGGAGGAAAATCTTCAAGAATACACTTCAAGAGTACTTGAATTGGAAACTAATTGGACCTCAATTGGAAACTAATTGGACCTCAAAGAAAAAGAGATGAACATAAAAAGAAAATTGAATATATAATCAGATACTCTTTCACTTCTCTAATCAGCAATAATTAAATTTTTATATGGTACTCTATTCTAAAATATACTAGGTAAAAAATAGTTATGGGGTTAAATTTCATGTTTCTTTTTTTTTTTTTTAAGGACAATTTAGTAATACTCATCAAATTTGAGAAAGGCGTATTTCCTCTGACTTAATAATTCTACTTCCAAATATTAATTCAGCATAAAGGCTTATTTGATATACACAAATAATTAAGTAAAACATAGTCTTTGCAACACTGTGGGTGATAGCAAAAGACATAAGAACTTCTAACAGTAGGAGCCTGATGAAATTATGGCTCCTTCATATATGAAGTACACTGCAATTTTGGAAGGTACTGTGGCAGATCCATGTGCAGTTAGGATTCACTCTTCTGGCTTTCTCATTAAGGAAAGTAAGCAAGAAGCCGAGTAAATTAGACTGTGTCCTAGCAATTGAGTGAACACATGAAATTCTCGGACAGAAAGTGTGAGAATGGCAGTTGCCTCTAGGAAAGGGAACCTGAGAACAGAGAGACTGAGGTGAAAAGAAGACTTGCTGTTCGAGACCACCTCTTGATACCAATAAGACTTTTATTCTTACACAAGTCAATTTACTCAACTGATCTTTCAGAAAAGAAAGAAAAGAAAAGCTATGTAAAATAATTAGATTAAAAAGTCAGGTAAAATTGTGTCAATGAAATGGCTTAGAGAAATAGTTTTCAAATGCCTCTGGCTCTGGATCTCTTTATAATGTTAAAAATTACCAAAGATCCAAAGATTTTTTTGTATGTGTGGAATATTTACCAGCTTAAAACTGAGACGTTTAAAAATATCTGTTTCCTAATTCATTTTCAAAAACAATTTTATGAAAAATACTTTTTTTTCCAAAAAAACAAAAATGAGAGGAGTGACATGTTTTCCATTTTTGCTATATCAATAGAAGACAGCTGGGTTCTCATATCTGCTTCTGTATTAGGTCTGCCGCAACATGACATGCTTTGTGTTATGCAGTTTCTAGAGAATTCCACTGAGAAAATGTACAAGGATATGTTGCTAATATCATGACAATGCAGGCAGTCTCACAGAATTTCTAAAAGGGTCCCGAGGACCATGATATAAAATCCACTAGTTAGAATAAAATATAACATTAAAAATGACTTGCCGTGGACTGGGATTGTGGCTCAGTGGTAGAGTGCTTGCCTAGCATGTATGGGCTTCTGGGTTTGACTCTCAGCACTGCATATAAATAAATAAAATAAAGTCTATTGACAACTAAAGAAAAAAAAAAAAAAAAATATATATATATATATATATATATATATATATATATATATTCATTCTTGCCACAATAGGAAAAAAAAAAAAGGTCAACTTTCTTTATCTATAAAGAAGGTTTCCAGAATCTTCCAACCCCATTAGTAACACCTGCCCGTGCTAATGCAGGCTCAAAAAGCTCTTACGAAGGCAACAGTGATGAATAAAAGCAACATTCTAGAACAACTACCAAGTTCAGTTCTCCAGTGAAATGACAGTGGCAAAATATTCTTTGTGCAACCTGGTTTCTAACACTGGCCACATAAGATTTTCACTTTCGAAGTAAAAATCTAGTTACATAGTGCCAATATTTCAATTTAAGTAATGTCAAATTATTTACCTATTCACCCCCACCCTAAATTACCATGTTGACACCGTTCAGTCTCTGTGGGACTGGAATTGAAACTTCTATGAGAGGAAGGCTATGAGGAGCTAACAAAAGTTAATTACTAACAATAATCATAACTTATCCTCAGCACTTTTTTTAAATGCACATTATACTTTTCATTGTGCTTTGGGCTGCTGATATACTGGTCAGCAAATCACTCTGCAATCTGTCTTCATGGAGCTGACAGTCTGGCTGATGGATATTAATCAAAACATCCCAAAATTACAAACATTGATGAAACAAACTGAGCGTAAGTTCCGAAAGCCCATAACACAGTGACCTACCTAGGTCTGGAGAATCAAGAATATGTTTTTAAAAGTGAAATTTTCAGCTAAGATCCAAAGGAAATGTTGGAGTTAACAGGCAGTGAGGGGGCGGGGGGTTGTGTGTTCTTTTCCTTGGATAAAATGGCACACACTGACAGGGGCAGTTGGGAGTATGGAAGGTTCCAGGTGCTGTAATTAGGCAATGTGGTTAAATTGCAGAGAGCAAAGTCAAAAATGATGCAAGATAAGCTAGGCAAGGGCCAGATCATACAGATTCTTGAAAGCTAATGCTAAGAATTTTTATATTAATATTGAGAGCCACAGGGAAATACTAAAAGGTATTATAGACACTTGTTAGTTTGTTGGCTTATATTCAGAATTACTGTGCACTTCACCTAATAGCTACTTTCCTCCTAATTCCCAGTTGAAAGTGAACCTTATTACTTGCTTATGAGGTTTAAAAAATATACCTAGACCTATATTAGACATGTATGGCATAGCACTAGGCCTCAAAGTGAGTTTTACTTGAAATATCCTTCACAAATGCTATCTAAATCTTCGGGCAGTGGGGTGGTGGTGAATTCTTAGGATGATTAACTAATATATTTAAAGCATGATATTGTCCCTCTAGTCCTCTGGGTCTAAGAGTTTTATATAAGATTCAGTTATTCATCAAAACTTTTTGCACTGGGACCGTAGTAGTTTAGCACTTGAATCACCTGTCCTGGGTTCAGCGTCAACATTGGGGCCTCGGCTTCCACAAAGGTTGTTATAAGAAAAAAAAAATTATTATAGATCTGTCTGAATTTTGTTGCCAACACTTTATTAGGATAAGGTCTATTTTTATTATCTAGAGTTTTCCATCAAGTCCCACATGGAAAAAATATTGTTATAATTTAGTACCCCAAAGCACATGGCTTTCCCCAAGGCACAACACCTTTCATCTTTTTCACTGAGAACAAATTAAACTGTCACATAGGCCTAACCATGGCAGTCAGAGTAGTAACCTGAGTTCAGTAGCATTAACTATGGTGACTCATGTGGTTTCTCTTCTTTGCTTCTTTCCAATGTTACGTTTTGCTTATACCATATCAACCTAAATTCTATCCTTAAGACATCTGTAATCCTTTGGTGGTATGACATATAGAAACATACAACATGTAACAAACCTATACCTTCAGTTCTAGAAATTACACCTAACATATCAAGAGGAACTCAACAAATAAGCTAACATGACAGTTATCTGTTCATTGCAGGCTCCTTTTAACCTTGTTAATAGGCTAACAAGAAGGGGTTAATATCCAGTTTCCCCATGAATGACTGGAACATTACATAAAACATTTTTAAAATTCATTCCCAAGAAGGAATGATATATTTACCTTTTTGATATAGAATTTAGTACAAAATTCAGGCCGATGGCATCACATATGTGGGCCATGGCCTCACTCCAGACTGCAAAAACTCATTCTGGATCACAAATGATTTACTAAAGTTTCACTCACCATTGCTGCCAAGTCGAGGAAGTTGTATTGAAAAATACATTCCAGAGTAAATTTAATGCTTTCTCATTTAAGAAATGTGAAGCCAGGACAGTAGAAGAGAGATCTAATCATGGGAATAGAAGATCCTGGAGAAACTTAAGGGAAAAAAATTCCAAATAAGAGGTAAGACGTGTGTAGTTACTACCTATTTTTGGATGCATGCAATTCATTTTATTCCTCATTATCTAGGAACATAAACATGCACTCACACACACTTATATAAACATACATAATGACTGTGGGATACAGAATTCTATGGTGACCCCCAATGATCCATACCCTCACATTAATTTGGTAATTTGCTTTTAACTAATGGAATATGGCAAAGGTGAAGGATTATTCAGATGTTGGTAAGGTTTTAAATCAGTTGACTTTAATCCGAAGGGAGGTTACCCTAGCAGCCTGGGCCTAAGCATGAAAGCCATTTAAAATGTCATCAGTCTCATTCTCATGCTGACCTAGAAGAAGCAAACCTCCATCAGTTTTATAATTGTAAGGAAATTAATTCTGCCAAGAGCCATATGAGCTTGAAACAGGAGTCCAAGCCTTAAGTGAGGCCCCAATCCTGGCCACCACATCCCTTGAAACCTCTTGAAACCCTGAATTGATGATCCTAAAGCTAACTCTGTCTTCTGATCCATGGAAAACTGAAATAACAAATGTGTTTTCTGAAGAAGCTAATTTTGTTATGATGTAATAAAAAAGACAATATAATGATGTTTAGTACTATGTAAAAGGGACCATGCTGAAAGTAGAAATATATATATTTCTAATTATATATAAATATATATATATATACATATACATATACATATACAACTAAATATGTAGTTGAATATATGTACATATATTCAATACATATTTACATAAATATATGTACATATATTCAACTACATATTTAGTTGTAGATGGACACAACATCTTTATTTTATTTATTTATTTTTATATGGTGCTGAGGATTAAACCCAGTGCCTCACATGTGCCAGGCAAGCACTGTACCACTGAGCCACAAACCCAGCCTCACAGATGTTAATTAGCACAACTTCAGTATTAAATACAATTGAGAAAATATTCAGGTTATTCACAATTGTACACTTACATATACATATACATACACATACATTCAAATGTGTCATCATGGGAGGGGGAAAAAAAAAACTTGGTTCCTTGCCCTCATCCCAATGCCCCATTTATTTGGTTAAAGGCAAATGCTTTCACTTGATGGTCCAACTAGAAACCTCAGAATCATTGATGAATACTCACTGCACTTCATCTCTTCTAACAAATTAGCCACAGAACCCTAACATGAAACTCTGTTCCCTCCTACTCCTTTTTTTAAATTTTTTTTTTAGCTGTAGATGGACACAATACTCCTATTTTGTTTATTTTATTTATGTGGTGCTGAGGATCGAACCCTGTACCCCACACTTGGGAGGCAAGTGCTCTACCACTGAGCCACAACCCCAGCTATGCTTCCTTCTACTCTTTAGCTCTATCTCTATAGCTGGTCGTGAGCTCTTCTTCAAACAACCTTCTGATCTCATATTTCCTCAACACCACCCCCAGGCCCACAGGCTCCCTTTTAGTCCTAGAAGTGCTTCCTAGAATAGTCAATGGGGAAGGAGAGAAGGAAGATGGGAAAACTGGACGGTCGTGATGAGAGAAGAGAGACTAGAAATGAGATAATATTAACTTGCATCATAGAGTGTAGATGAATTTGTAGACTTTGCTATGGGTTCTGAGCATTAACCTGGAAATGATGAAAAAAAAAATTGAAGGATTTAAAACAGGAGAGTGATATTTAAAAGAAGAACACCATAGTCTTTCTTTGCACAAAATCATTTTTTAATTTGGAAATAAAGTTTCTATTGTGAATCAGCAAATTTCTTGCCATGAAAAACTGTTTACTAACTGTCTAACCTGGGGCAGATTAATCAAAATTTTATTTGTCCTAAAATTTTAATATGAGAAAAATGGATGTAACATAAAATTTACTATCTTACCCATTTAAAAAAATCATAATTTTTGGTGAACAGATGTAAAAGTTGAAATAATAATTACCACAGAGGCGCAGCATAGTAATGTTTCAATAAAACTTAATTCTTTTTCCTTCCCCTCCCTTTTGATATATGTAAAACATGAAATAGTATTCATTCTGCCTATTAATGTTGAATTATTCCTTGCTAAGTGAGTTTGATCTCAGGGAGCGCATGCACATCTAAGTAGTAAAAAAGTTAACATCTAAATAGCAGTCAGTGAACAAGGTTAAGAGGGAAAGCAACCTGCTGTCATTTTCACATTTGGATACATAAGTGGTACAGATCAGTAAAGAAAACCCCTACTAACAGGTACGAAATGTCACAGAACATGGGTCCAAGCACTGAAAATGGAAAGATTTCTCATATGACACATCACATCTATTCCCACAACTCTCAAGTACAAAGCACTTAAGAGACAGTGTCTGTCCATCCCAAGATATTTCTGTGAACAAAGTAGCTGTGTCTAATGAGCTACTCTGCAGATGAGCTGCCAAAGGTACATTTCTGCTACACTCGTATTCTCCTTCATTTCTCATTCCTTTCCAGACTCAGAGAATACACACCCTTTGGAGAGCTAGGAAAAAAATACACACATAGACACACACACACACACACACACACTCACACTGCTTGGACCAAACTCATAAAATAGTCTAGTTCCAATTTCTCAGTTTGTGATTTGGAAGAAAAAGTTCTGAGAATTTAAGCAGAGATCAAGAGAACATTCTTTCATTCTCTATACCCAGATGACATGGATTTTTAAAAGCTGACACAGCCAGGGGGATGACTAGGCAGATCTTGAAGCAATCTGGTGGTCACGTGGAATCAGCTTGCTTTTAGACCATGCTCACATTTGGGGCTGTCCTCATTTGAGCAGTGGAGAGCAGTGTTGAGGCTGCTAACTGCACAGCTCACCAGATGCAGGAGTGGGATTTGCCACTCCAACCATGCAGAAGCCCAGTTGAGCCAAAAATCAGAAAGGAGAAAATATAAAGAGAGTTTTCTTCTCCAAAGCTTAAAAGAGTGTGAGTGAAATTTTATTAGGTAGAATTGTATGAAATTGGAAATATTTGTTGACTTTTATTTACAAAGATGGTTCAACACAATATTTTGCAGAAATGAAGAAAATCTGCATTAAAGCATTGGTGTAATAACTGCTATATATGTGTGTGTGTATCAATGTAATAAGAGTATATAAACAGAAAAATATATGATAACAGAATCAAGAAGCCATAGCTTTCACAATCCCTTTCAACTCTCCTTTGCATAGTTTTGAAAATCAGTGGCTTCTACCAATAATTTCAAGCTAAGAAAATATCCTCAAATAAGTAAAAAAAAATTGAAGTAAAAAATCAAATTCAATCTAATGTAAAACAACCTTGATCTTTTCATAACAATTACATTCATAAGAAGCCAGATGTAACTGAAGAGTCCAGTGAAATGATTTTCTGAATGCTGCTCCTTTGCTCCACCTCTCTGCACCTACAGGTTACTTACATAAACATAACTATTCCCACTGTATATTGGAAATTTTATCACATCAATTTTTTTGCACACTATGAATAAAAAATGAAATATGAATACTGCAAAATTCTAATATGCACCAGAAGGGAATTTCAACTGCCAAAAAAAAAAAAAAAAAAAAACCTGTTCTTATTGCAGAGACAATCTTCACTTAACATGACTAGAAAGACTGTAGATAACAAAGTTATAACCTGAGAGTGATGATATTTATGGAAGGAAATGGATTTGTGTTTCTTCTCTCTCCTCTGTGTTTTATTTCTTACCCATCAAAAAAAAAAGAACTAAAAATATTTACAGAATCCAAAGTAGCATTATATGTAAAACAACAACCACACTACACTCCTTTCTCATACAAAAAATTAAAAAAATGTCGATGTCAGGACTAGGTGATTGCCCCCCGCCCCCCGTGTCAATTTCCATAGTTTATGCCTCTACATTCAATCATCCCCCAAAACTTGGTGCCTTCCCACTTCCTTTGTCAAACAGATTGGACCAGTGTAAAGGAAATGGAGAATTTATCTTACTACAGAGTGAATAAACTTCAACTGTTTCTAACCTAAAGCAATGATTATTTTTTTCTCTTAGTCCAGTAAGTAAACAGATTCATTAAAGAACAACTTTGTGGGGCAGCCCTTGAGGACCAATCTGATAAGTACACAGGGTGTAAACCTTTGATACAATCCTCCCTTACCAGGTAGTGCACAGTTCCTCCAATCTGGCAATCTATTCTGTGTGTTAATGAATAAAACCCCACCTACATAACTTGAAACATCCAAAGATTGCCTGATCTTTTTTACTGATATAAATGTCATAGCCTAAGTCTTATTTTCTAATACATTCAAAATGAGCTGCCCTTTGTCCACAGTTCATGTTTCTTAGGGAAAGAAAGAGGAATTAGTTTTGCTTGAAAAGCCCAGGGTTTGAATGCCTTTTAGCTTCTACCACTGGCTCCATTTCCCACATATACCTTCAGTGGTGTTTACCTGGCCTTCATCCTTGAGCTTCTCCACTGACACCTCTTCTTTGGGTACTCTTATTTATGCCTATCCTATTTTGCTGGTAACTTTTAAAACAATCTATTCCACTCTCCCTTTATCCTGAGTTTCTGAAATCTGATATAAGGAAAGGACCAGAACTTTGGTTCCGAGGTCAGATGGATGCTGACTTTGACTTGAGTGAATCTGTAAGTTCTATGGGCTTTCAAAGTATCAGTTCCCATATGTGCATTTAAAGAAAAGAGTACATACTTCATGGAGTGTTAAAAGGATTGGGGTGTGATCTGTGTAAAGCTACTAGGAGTACTAGACCTCGTTAATCAATAAAGGGTAATGCAGAGATGATGATAATAACAGTGATAGTGATGGTGATATGATGATGATGATGCTTACCTGCTTAATGTTTCCATTTGTATGTTCATGGGCAAATTCTTGAACTTTCTTTACCTAACTTGGTCCATGGTACCATCACTTACATAGATGGCTGAGCATATGCCCTGAGATTTCCCTTCCTCTTTAGTTCTCACCTACCCATCTTTTTCTAATGGAGCACAAAGAAGGGATTAATCTACCTTTTGTATCAGTCATATTTCTGCTGCTGCCCTAGTTTATTCCTTTATCACTTTTCCTCCCAGCTGTCTGTTATAATGTCTCAACTCGACATACCACTCCTGCTTTACTCCAGGTCCTCTCCTGTGCTATTACTAGAATCATCATTCTAGAATATAATGGTCATGTTTCTCTTCAAATTAAAACTCTTCTATGTGAGCATCACTTGGAATAGTACATGTTAAAGCACAACGAAATTGTCTTTTAACATTAATCTCTAAACGTGTTCTTAATAATATTATATTAGAAAAAATGTAAAAGTTCTCACATCTTGGAAAGAAAAAATTATTGTTATGTACTTAACCTAATAAGAAATGACAGAATTATGGTAAAGGAGAAATATGAGATAACAGTGAAGAAAATGAATACAAAGTAATTGCTTTGTAGAACAGTGATGTTACGAAGGTAAACATAACAAAAATACATACGTAGAACCAAAATATATAAAAATATACATATAACAAAAACACCAGGTTTCAGAGGAACCTCTTTGTTTATATCATATTTACAAATCAATATAGTAACAAAGTTCTAAATTCTAAGAAAATGAAAAATAAGGAATTATTCTTCTCAGAAGTGTTTCGTAAGAACAGTCATCCTAAACAATATGAACTTTCAGAAGGAACAAGCAAAAGGAAGAACAGGGGGTGTTTATAGTGCCTGTTTATTTGCTTTGCTTGCAGGTTTCGTTGTTTGCCCTAAATGCAAAGACTTGGCAGTATATCTAGTTAGTAAGTTACACACAGAGAGAGACTGAACCAGAGATAAAAGCCAATGGTAGACAGTAAAAAGAAAGTACAACTGATGACAGGGAGAACAAAGCTGAGGCTAATTTTTAGAGTGTTTTAAAGATAAAACAAAATGCAATAATTTTGCAGTAATACACAAACATCAAACTCACACACTACACCAGTGTAGGAAGGATTTTCTGGAATGGATGTCTACAGAAAACCAAAGGTGGAGAGCTTAGTATAGCAGCTAGAGAGAGAGAAAGAGGAGGCGGCGGAGGAGGAGGAAGAGGAGGGGGAGGAGGGAGCAGGGAGGAAAGGGAGGTACTATGGAAAAGCAAAGTTCATTAGCCTTTATGATGTCTCCTAAGAGGAAGTAGTTTGAAGTATTATTTTTCAGCCTTTCAAATGAGCTGAGAAAACCAATTTAAATTAACACATTAATTAGTGATGGTTTGAAATGGAATATATCTGTGTATGCACTCACAATTAAAAAGCATTTATTATGCTAATACAATGGCATAATGATCTATCTATAACAACACCACAAAATTTCATCTGTGTATAAATTTTTAAATGGTGTACCTTAAATTAATATTTCACACTTTATTCCAACCAAACAAGCTAAAAATTACAATGAATTCCAGGGGAAAAAACTGTAAGATTTTAAGTTTACCTAAATGTCCAGATATTTATATTCAGAAATATATGTACAAATGTACAAGTTATTTTATCTAATAGCATTAAGTCAGACAGTCAACAAGTCATGTTGCTTCTGCTTATCAAATCTTTTCTAAATTCATCGCTTTTCCCATTCTTCCTGCTACTGAATTAGTTTCAGACTATCATCATTTATTCTTATCTGTTGTACCTAAATCACACCTTTATCTTCTTCCCATTCTGTATGCCATGTATCTGCCAAAATGAGCTTTTAAAAATTCAAAGCTAATCACATGACTTCCCTGCTTAAAATCTATCAGTACCTCTCTGACAGCTTAGAGAAAAGTTGAGGAACCTTTTGCAAGGCCTTGTCTTCATCTTTTCCCTGTCTTCTTGCTGCCTCCATCCCGCACAGCCTAAACTCTGTGTACTACTGAACTACTCTCAGGCTAGCACCTTGGAAAATATCATTATTTCCTACATCATTGGGCTATCTACTTCTCAATGTTTACTGTTTAATCAAAATGATACAAAAGTGATATTTTGCTAAATCAACTACTAGTGGGCATTTAAGGAGAAAAATATTATATTTCAGTTTGGTTCTCTGTCATTTATAACTTGTTTGCATTTATTTTTTATAGGCAGAAGATTCAAAACATTCATTAATTAACAACTACATTAAATATTTAAAGCAAATGCTTAGACACAAACAGCATTCAATTCTGCAATCTGTAATTGGGGTAAAAATGGGAGTTCATAACCCACTTGAATCTAATGTATGAAATATGATATGTCAAGAGCTTAGTAATGTTTTGAACAACCAATAAAAAAAAAAGCAACAAACGGACTGCCAAACTGGTTGAGGGCCAATGCTGGTAGATGTTATTGCTTTACTATAGATTGTCTGTACATCCTCAATAGGTTCTCTATGGACTCAAACATTTCTGAAATGGTTCATGAGTTACAACCAGAGGTAGTCACAAACATTAAAAGGTGTATCTGGTTCAATTCCTTCAAACTAATAAACTAAATTAGTTAAAGACAGTTTAAAAGGTCTCTGGGGAAATATCACATAGAACTTGCTTGGCGAAGTTGCTTCAAATGTTCATA
Organism: Marmota monax; assembly: GCF_021218885.2. NCBI lineage: Eukaryota > Metazoa > Chordata > Mammalia > Rodentia > Sciuridae > Marmota > Marmota monax. Next base: position 12,825,256 of record NW_026693245.1, read on the forward strand.
CAGTCTTGTCTTAAAATTAGCTATGGAGGTAGAATTTTTCTAAAAAGAAAGGAAAGAGACTACTTTGATATGTGATACGACAGAAAGCAAGTTATTTTTCCCTATTTTGTGTCTGATTAATGAAATGTCATCATTATGTTTGAGCTCATTGAAATATGAGTAGCAGAGTAAATAGTAACACAGTTGAATCTGAGGTCCCCAAAGCACTGGCTGCCATTGAAAATAAATACAGAATTTTCTCTAAGTAGATTTTTTCCTGGATTATTACAATAATGTTATTACTAAATATTTATACAACCTGCTATTAATGAGTTTTCATTACACTTTTTTTTGTGACATTGGTCTGTTTCATGTCAATAGAAACAATGACTTGCCAAATAGCTTCTATGTCTTATTGCACCAGAAATAAAAACAATACATAAAGCAAATGAGAAACACTGATGAAATCATGAGTGGCATTTTACTAGAATAGTGGTGCATACTCTTCTTTTTTCCTACAATTATGAAGGTTCTTAGGCAATTTGAATTGGCTATGTTGTTCTCAGGCAAGAAATTTACTCTTATGTTTTCATGCCATAAGGAATTACAAGATTCTGAGGATTTGAGTAGTTATGGACAGTTAACATTTGTGTAAACCAGATTGATAGAAATGAATAATTTGAGGCTAATATTTATAACTCATTAATAAAGTTTATCTGATATATAAACCATCAACACTAAACTAAGTAACCATGAAAACAAATCACAAAATAATATTTTAATCCGTATCTATTGCCTTTTTTCTCATTTTTATTTGGCACCCTCTATAACTCTTCTACAACTTAATTCTGACAGTACATAATACTACCTCTTTGCTGACATCCTCCCTTTCAATTTCTTCCAGCAGTTATGTTGGCCCCTGCTAAGACTCAGGTGTCTTTCACATCAAATAATTTGTACTATAATTTCCTAACTCTTTAATCAAATAAAGCACATGGGGAAGATTGCCTGAATTTGAAATTGTTTTTGTCCTTTTTAAGCAGTAGATTCTCAGCTTTATAAAATTGGCAAAATTGTTAACTCTAGGTTTCATTTACTTATTTAATAATTATTTAGTGCAAGCCATGTACAAGTACTGTGTTTAAATGTGAACAAAACTAAAAGTATCTTTGTTTTCACAGGGGCTCCCAGTTGGATGGAAGATATTGGCATTAATCAAATAGTTATACCAGTATATATGTAATCAAAATATAATAATTACTATGAAAGAGAATTATATTATGATAAGTTTGAAAAATCTAATAATTCATAGAAATAGTGATATTTGTATTTAGATATGAGCTATGAATAGGTGTTATCAAAGCTAAGGGGTGTGGAATTCAAAAGAACATTCTAGGAAGAGGAAACAATACATAAAGAGGCTCTGAGTGGGTAAACATGCCATTGGACACAAAGAGGACCTAGCCCACTAAAACTATGGGCATTTTCTTTTCCTCCCAAACTGTGGATCTATTGATTTATTGGCAATTTTGGCTAATGTGTATGGTATATTCTCAGCTGTTAGTTTAAGTATGGGTTTCTTAAACTTATAGTTTAAGAAAATGATACCTGAGTATCATCATTATAGTCTTCATCACTGTTCAAAAATCTGGTAAGAACATCACAAGTCATTTCTCAGGGTTTGGTGATAATTCTTCAGTATCTATAGTAGAGACTCCCAAAATGAGGAGCTACATGATTTCAGCACTGTGGAAACCTTCGAAAACTGATCATTAGACAAGAACCTGGTCCTCAGTACAAACAAAAGATCCCAAATAACAAATGATTCCAAGTGGTGGTAAATGTATACAAAAATGTATAGATAGTGGATTCCAGACTTTTTGTTTTATATTTTAAGAATTTAAAATTGCTTTCAATTGAGCTGGAAGCATATCTGCCTGCTAGGTAAATAACAACAAGAAAATTAATATAGTATTATTATCATGAGCTTGGAGAAATCTCAGTAGACAAACAGCATGGCTCTCTGACTACATGCAGAGAGAAGGGATTTGAGTAAGGAACTCTCAAAGAACAATCTCAGTTTTGGTAAATAACCTCTAACATTAGACTGATCTATATTTTCACAGGTAAACCCATGTAACAAACTTTCCAGGATCATTCAACTGGAAATAAATTATATATTATTAGGAATATCTAGAGAATTGGACAATCATGTCAGAAAACCAGAGACCTGGATACCAAGGCCAACTTCTGTTGTTCCTTTGGTTCTGTTGCCTCTCATAAAGGACTGACTTAGCCTGTCCCAGAATTCTGAGCCAAACCAGAGAGTTAGTCAGGTTGGATCTGCCTGTGGGCTGCAGTTAATAAGAACAAATCAGGTCAAAAAGCACTGTTTGAGAGAAAAACTGAAATAAAACTTATCTATCAATCCTAAGGACCAGGGAATCTATATCAAATACAGGTAACCATTTTTTAAAATATATTTTATACTATTTCTGCTATTTTTTGACATTCTCAATTTTTAACCTTGTATTAAATGGTTTTATAACACAATTCATTGCTTTTATTTACAGGGAGGAGAAAAAAGTGGGGTGCAAATAAAATTTATATTAACATAGCTATCAATCCTAAGGACCAGGGAATCTATAACAAATACAGGTAACCAAATGAAAAGAGGAGGGTGAATGTTGCTTATAGGAGACACAGTATAAAGGGGATTCCCCAGCTGGGGAATGCAGCTCTTTTTAAGAGAGCACACACAGCATTTAGCATTGAAGAAAAAGCATTGTTAAGATGCTACTGGGTGGCTCTAGAGGCTGAGACAGGAGGATCGAGAGTTCAAAGCCAGCAAAAGGCAAGGTGCTAAATAACTTGGTGAGATCCTGTCTCTAAATAAAATACAAAATAGGGCTGGGGATGTGGCTCAGTGGTCGAGTTCTCCTCAGTTCAATCCCTAGTACCAAAAAAAAAAAAAAAAAAAAAAATGCTACTGAGGCTTCAATGCTGGTAGACTTGCAATGAATGAGACTTCCACAGGTCATCAACATGTAGTTTTATAAGAAATAGCCCTAGTTATAAGAAACATTCACATTCATTTCATTTTTAATAAAGTATAGGAGAGTTGGTGAAGTTGTGCACATGATATCACAATCTTTCTATTTCTTACAAGATATCATGGGGAAGTATCTTTTAATTCTTCAAGTTCATAGCAATAAATTTCATGAGCAACTCATTTTTTTGACTTCCTGATACATGATTCTTTTTTTAATACATTGGCACAATATCTTTATTTTGTTTATTTATTTTTTTATTGGGGGCTGAGGATGGAACCCAGGGTCTCACACATGCAAGGCGAGTGCTCTATCGCTGAGCCACAACCCCAGCCCCCCAGCCCTATACATGAGTCTTGAACTGAAAATGTTTCCTTCCTTGCATTAGCTGATGGGAAACTCAGAATCAAAACTCTGAATTATTTCTAGCAACTACTCAGAAATCAGTGGCATACACTTTTGTTTTTATATTTTATGCTATTTCTGCTCTCTCTCCTTTTTGACATTCTCAATTTTTAACCTTGTATTAAATTGTTTTATAACACAATTCATTGCTTTTATTTACAGGGAGGAGAAAAAAGTGGGGTGTAAATAAAATTTATATTCACATAAATAAGTTGGAAACATTTTTACAAAAGGAGGAAATATGTGACTTTTGCTTACTATGAAAACAACATATTCTCTCTCATCTTAAATGAAATCAAATAAAAGAACATGACATAGAAAAATCAGAAACCTCTCAAATATCCTCTCTTCACATACATTTAATGATTTAGTGAACCCAACCTCCAGCAGGGGGAAAACACAGAGACACAATGTCACATGTGTAAATAAAAACATATATGAATGTTCTATGATCTATTCTCTACATTGCTTTTTACACGTAGCAACTCAAATTTTCACATAGCAACTACATTGGAATACATATAGATCTTCCTCATTCTTCATGTAGTAGTCATTTGTTGCAGAAATTACATCATTTATTTGTCCTAGCATAGAATTATTTGGTCAGAAGTATGCACATTTATAATACAGGTACATATTATTTAGTTATCCACAGTTTTCCTAATTCACACTCTTCACTAAAGATACACATACGAAAGGGCCCACTTCTGCACACCTTCTCTAATCCTTTTAAATTATCAGTCTCTTTCACCTTTTTTAAACACCATATGTGAAAAAATAAATAACACTGATGTTTTAATTTTGTGTCATTGTTCCCCAGGAGGAAACCTTTCCAAATGCAATTAGTCTTTCTTCCTTCTCAAGTTGGCTGTTCATATACTTTGTCTATTTTCCTTTTCAGTTTTCAATCTTTTTTTTATTTATTGAGTATTCTTTATTACAGGATGAAGTAAGAATGTTTTCTATTTCAATAAACCAATGAACACACATATTAAGTAATTTATACTATGTTCCCTTAGTTGGAAAGCTGCCCTTACTAAGTCCCCAATTTTCAGTATATGCATGAGTCTCATTCTTGACTGTTCTTTCAACTTCATTGATCTATTAGTTAATTCCTGATTAACACCTCAGTGTTTGAAGTAATAGCATACATGGTGTGTTCTGATATAGTAGAAAAATGTCTTTCTATTTTTTTCAAAACTGTTCTTCTTAGACATGTTTTATTCAAATTTTGAGTATTTCCCCCAAAACCTATTAAGGATATGTCATTTTATAAACCTTACCTGTCAAAAGTATTGTAAATTTTAAAAATCCCTCTTCAAACTGCTTACTTTCTGCCAATCCAGTGGGAATATTATTCCACTAGTGAATTTGTTAATAATTTAGTTAACTTTAGACACAGTGTCTTAAACTTTGTGAAAACAAGACTTGTTGAAAATCTGCTTAACGTTTTCCCCAAAATATGATTTATCCTCAAATGCAATGAATTCTCTGGATCCCAAGTATCCAGAGTTTAAGATTTACTCTGAAAAGACATCTCTCTAAATTAAAAGAACGGCTTTATTCCATCAAAGTTCTTTCTATTCTGATGTAAATTTCTCACAAGCTAGATCATAACTGTTATATGTCTTCATAATAATTATAATTCCCCTCTCATAACTTTAAGTAAAATTATGGGCTGATTCTTATCAAATACCAACAAGCACCAACAGATATTCAGTGTGATGAAGATTTTATCAGGTGAGGAGTTTAAAGGCTCAAGTCCCCATTTTGTATTTAAATATGGATATGTATATAATTTTCTGAAGGACAACATTCCTGTTCAAAACCTATGAAATGAGCAAAGTATCACAGCTTTGTGGCTTCATAGAGATTAGTAAGGTAATCAAATATATCCCAAGAGAGAACAAACTTAAAAGGAAAGATTTCATTAGTACTTCCACATTTAAAAGCTCATCATTTATTGAGGTCCTATATAATCCATACATTGTAAAAAGTCCTAACCTACCTAATGAAGAAAAAGATATAAGCAATAATTAAATTGCAATTAGTCACTGCTAGATACCAGGTAATGTAGAATATGCTATGGAAAAGCCCAGAAAAAATTTACTCCCTCTTCTTGTAGGCATACTCATAATAGTAATACAAACTAAGTTCATTAAGTTACGCTTAGGTTTTCCAAATAAGTAGGGAAAGGGCTTAGGAAAAATAATCTCAAAGAAGAAATAGTTTCAGAGAGAAAGAGAGGTGTGTAAGGTATGGAGAGCTCAACACATGGCAAGAACCTGGATGTGGTCATTTTGTGGGGTTGCGGAAGGGGAGGAATAGAAAGATTTTCTGTGAGAAAGACAGACTGATTAACATTCTGAAGTCAGAATAAGAAGCTTAGATTTTATCTTGAAGGCAAAGATAAAATTTCCTAGGATTTAAGACCAGGAAATCATGAGATTGGTCGACCAGAATATAAAATATACTGAAGTGAGGAGAGATTGGAATTAGAGACCGCTTGGAAGCTATTGCAATAGAGCTTGAGCAGACAGTAAGTGCCTGAACCATGGAGGTGGCAATGGGAAAACATGATATTTTAGAAGTAGATTAAAACAATTTGGTGGTCTCTGAGATCCAGAGCTAAGAGAGGAAAAGAAACTGAAGATATCACTGATCTGAGACAATGGGATGCATGATGAAACCACTCATTGAGATAAATCAGTAACCACAAATGCTTAAATCAAACCTTAGTTCTTCGTCTCTGATGTCATGTAGTGAAGTTCATGCCAATGGCAGTATGTGTGTGTGTGTGTGTATGGAATCAAAGCAATTTAGCTAATATGTTTTTAGAAGATTAGGTAAAATGCCCTCTTCTCTGGTAAAAATTAAATTCCCTATTTTTAAGTGTAGACAAAAAAATGTTCCTCAGGGTAAAAATAACCACAACATCTTTTGCAATATAATACAGTGCTCTTTGGTATAAATCCCTTAGCAACATTGCTGTTATGAGCTAGGACTGGCAGCATTCAAGTTATAGACTCATATACTACATATTTTTAAACATGTAGTTGGATAATAAGCTGTGAGAGGGACATAATTTTACCACTGTTAAACTTGAAATATTTGAATAATTAGCAAAAGTCATTACCAGGGTTTAGTCTTTTTTAGATTATTGATCTATATGGTGCTTGAGAACTTTTTCAAGATATCCTCTAAACCTACATTAAAGTTAGGACATAGAAATTAGTGACAATATATTGCTGCAGGGGAGTGTGTGGGGGTATGTGTTTGTGTGTATGTTTAGGCACACATATATATGCACAATATCTAAAGATTCCATCCATTCAACATGTTTTTTTAAGTAATTTCTGAATTTGGGGCTATAGAGAATAGCCAAGTCAATGGGAATTTTGATTCTTAAATGTGGCCAAAATGTACAAAATATAAATTAATTGTCAAGAGATACAGAAGATATAAATCGTAGTTCTGGTTCTATCAGTAAATTAATTGTGTTGAACCCCTCAGGACACATGTTTCCTCAAATGTAAAAGAGGGCTAGGCTGTGGGCTAGTTTGGTTTCACTGAGTCTCTTCCTTTCCAGGCAGCCCATAGTCTTAGAGATCTGTGTCTTATGGACAGTGTCATTTACCTATTTCCCTGTTACTGTTGCATACATGAGCAAGTGACCAAGTTGAACCAATCAGAATGAGATAAGGAAGGGTTTATGCATATTCCATCCTTGGGGGACATATTCCTGTCCCTCTTTCCTATCTCCTCTTGCCTACCACACCTCCTAATCCCATGAAACATGGAGGTACACAATTTCAGAAACAAAATGTTAAGAAGGTGATACTTTTCTGATGCATCAAAGTCTCAGAACATGCTAGCTGGTAAAGTACTCAATCTTAGTGGAGGCAAATAAAGAAAAACCTGTTCAAACCAGGTTTTAAAAAATGTTTAACATTTCTTTGACAATATGTAGGAAATGTGAAAAATATTACTTTTCCTTACTTTTTTTGCTATTTAAATGTCTTTTATGTCCTTACTTAAAATTTAAAGATATCAACCTTATGTAAGTTACTTAGTACTTCTAAAAATAATAAAAAGCTGGGCATGATGGTGCACAGTTGTAGTCCCAGCAACTCAGGCTAGACTCAGTAATTTAATAAGACCCTGTCTCAAAATAACAATTTTTTTTAAAAAGGGTTGAAGGTTTACTCTGTGGTAGAACATAATGGGTTATATTCCCAGTACAAGAAAGAAGAAAAACAGACAAAAGATACTGCTTCCTAAAATCCAAAGTTTTAGATTCAATGATGCAGGCAGTAGGAATGACCAACTTTTCAGCTAATTATCATGGTAATATGAAACACAGATTTTCATATTTGTATTACAAACTTAGACTACAATTACATCCTTTAATGAAGAAAAATGTATATTGAAAAACTTTGATAAAACCAATTAAAAACAATGGAGAACATTTTATAGCCCAAAGTAGAAAAGTAAAAAACTTGATTTCTTCAGTACTGAAATATTATAGTCTAATCTTCTCTTTAGTTTACTACATTATGTCAATGTATTTTAAAAGTTAATGTCACATAGATATTTTGTAATAGGCATGGGATTTATATTCAGTGTGATTACAGTTTTTAGCTATTTTCCTTTTAAAATGCCTAAAATCAAATGTCACTTTCTTGATATTTACATCTCTGTCATCTAGAATGTTTCCACAGAATCAATAAATCACCTGTGCTGTTTGAATTTTCAACCTTAATTATAGAAAACATAGATCAATGAAAACATAGCTCCTGTGAATTTTAAGATACATTACTGAAATGAAAAATATTTTGCTACATATAGGGAAGTCATATAATTAAATCATTTATCAATTCTGTTATACAGCGTTTACATTTTGTGGGACTGTTGGTTGAAATGAAAAACATGATATATACATTTGTAGGGGATGTTTTAATTTTTTAATTTCATTTCATTTATAAAGATTCATCCCTCTGGAAATTTTATTCTTTCAAATTTCTTCTGTGTTGAAATTAATAAATGAATTCACCTTGCTAGACAATCACACTTTAATACAAAATTTATTTAACACATCTACATTTTCCATGGAATCAAAGGAATTGACCACAAAATGTCTGAGGACAGTCTCCTTCCTGTTTATATTGATTTTTTCATTAAACCAAGATGATTCTTTCACATTGCTTCACAAACTGTAAGTAATTCTCAAAATTTCAGTCAAGATAATATCTGGAAATGCTATTGTACACGTTAGAAGTAGCTTTTTAAGAGACATATCTTTCTCAATGATCCATAAGCAATCATTCACCCAACCACCCATGAGGCTTTTGCAGACATTAACTTGACAGACAATTTAAACCCCCATTTAGATTGTGGTGTGTATGCATGCATGAGAGAGAGAGTGTGTGTGTGTGTGTGTGTACGCACGCAGGTGCTCACACACACACACACACTCATACTATTTTTGGTCTCCTTTTAGATCTTCTAGAAGATCACTGAAAACAATCTGAAGTGTTTTAATTAGCCTAATTTTTCTGAACCCTTCCTCATATTTATTATTCTATATACTGTACAAAGTCAACAAATATCCTGGTTTGCCTCTGTTGTAATAATTGAAACCTGTTTATACTGGACAGGATTTTTGAAGTTAAAAATAAGAGTTAAAGTTAAAATTTCTCATTACTTCCAGAAGCTTGTACTATCTGCTATTTTTTTTTTAATGGATTTAAATCACATCTCATTTTGGGTTCATTTGGGCTCTATGTCCTACAGTATCAACTGATACAAATTTCCTTTTGTATGTAGAGTTGCATGTATTCCTGATAAAGTCTAAATAAGCCCAAGTACTGTATACAATTATTTTAGGAGGACCTCAGTGGAGTAAGGTGAACTGGGTTTCAGTCTTGGCTCTGGCACTTCCAGTCTGTAATATTGAACAAATTACTTACATCCTGTAGGATTCCGTGTTCTTGCTATAAAATGGAGATGATACCATCTCACCTTAGTGTCATCATAGGATTCAACAAAGGTAACGTGAAATTTCTTCGATGACTTCAAAGCATTGTCATGGTCCTCTTTATGGAGTAAAACTAATATCCATACACTGCTTGGAAATACATTTACTTGTAAAAGCAACTCTATTAAGGAAAGCATGACATGTAATGTGAAAACATGAGGGAAATAAGGGAACAATGTAAAGAAATCTAAGTTCAAGGATCTTTAACCAGAATGACAATAATACAACAGAAGAACCACAGCAGAAGTAACATGTTAGTATTGTACATCTTAGTTTTTCTTTGAACCATTCAATTAAGGAATTTCAAATAGAACAATTAATCAGTGTAGAGAGCATAACAAAAAATAAATTCAAATAAATGATGCAACACTGCTAGTCCTATTAGCTTATTTTTCTCCTCCATCCTCCCAGACATATTCTATTTAAAAATAAAGTCAATAAGAGACTCCACAAATCAGCCAATCCATAGATTAAACTAGAACTCCTGTTCTTACTTAATGTTTATTAAAGGCTCATCATCCCATAAAAGGTTTCCTATTAATAGGTCAAATATATAGCATCAGGCTTGCCTTTATTCTACCATTGGGGATGCACAAAGTATAGCATTCAACCACAAGAAAGAATGACCATCTCTTGAAACAAAGAGTAAAACTATGTGTGGGTTTTAGCAGTCTGCATCATAAAAATGAAACTTGTAAATTGACTTATAAATATCTACAATCCATACCAATCATCAAACTTTAAATTGATCTGAATTGAGATTACTAACAACAGTTCTTATGTTTTGCATCAAACAGGCACAATGACATCAACAAGGTACTTAAGGACGTGAGGAAGGCAAAGGGCTAAGACCATGTGTGCAAACTGAAAGGATGTGTACACATCAAGGTTGGGATATTCTGTTTGGCTAGATTCCCCTGTTCCTAATGTATATGACACACAGAAGACTTGCTGTCACACACACACACACACACACACACACACACACACACATCAGATAAACCCACATTTGAACACTGTTATGATTTTCTGATTAACCCCACCTACTGTCAATCAGAGTTGGACAAACAATTTCACCCCAGGCTTTTCCTGTTTTCACATCCAACTCTGGTTTACAACATGGGGTTTAGACATGCAGGGCTTCAATTCCTGTACAAGACCAAGGTTAGATGATGACATCTCCACTTTGCCACTTGGTCATTAGGCATGCCAAGGATCAGCATCTCATCTCTCTCTCTCTCTCTCTCTCTCTCTCTCTCTCTCTCTCTGTGTGTGTGTGTGTGTGTGTGTGTGTGGTGTGGTGTGTGCGCTGGGTGGTGTGGGGAGATTCATGGCTTGGTACCAAGAAAGGGACCAATGCAGGCTCAACATCCACCTCCATGCCTGAAATAAGAATCTGGAGCTGACTCCAAGAAAAGCTGTAATTGGTCCTTACAGTACTCATTTCCTTGGAAAAGCAAGTGGTCCGCGTCTATTAAAACTCCCAGCTGACAAGCGGCTTCCCTGCCCTGTCTTCCGGAGCACTTTACATTAAGAGGAAATCACTATAATCAAATCTCTACCTCTTTCTTGCTGCTAAAACGAGGTGCTTTCTTCCTAGATTTTTGCAGGGACCACTGATACGCACACTCTCTGGATACAGACACACTCACACACACCGACGCAGTGTAAACTCCCACAGCGTCCTGGCTCCCTCCTTGCAACACTTCCTCCTTCCCGCTCATAAGAATTGCTGAACATTTTGCTCCAAACTCTCCAAGTCACCCACGTGTTTGTTCTCCCCTTTTGCTGTTCAATTTACTTCCCGACTTGACAAAGAGAAACTCAGTTGTTCTCAGGCTTTTAGCTGCAATCCGGGGACCAGGCTGTCTTATCCACTCCCCGCGCCGTCTCCAGTCAGAACTGCATGGCTGACCCCTCCTCACTCTGGGGTGAGTGGACAGATTACCGGGTGCTTTCCGGCTCGAACCCCCGCCCCACCTTCACCCTTTCTCTCCTTCACCTTAGAGTAAACGGAATTCGCTGTTTAATCTCAATGCCAGGGTGGGATGGAAGCGTGTGGGGAGAGGGGAGGTGCGTGGCACAAATAACTGGATAACGCGCGCACACACAGACACACAAAATCCCAATGAACAATCATGCCACACTTTCGGGGTCTATTACACACACCTGAATCTTACCCTCTCAAGCAAGGACAGCCACGCCTCTGTTCGCCCGCCCCCAATATCCAGAATATAATTTGACCCTGGGTGCAACACTGATGGTGATAAATAAAGCAGCTAGGGGGATTTGAGAAGAGGGGAGGTGACCTTTTGACAGAATGGGGGAAGGGGCGCTCTCCACTCACCGCCTGAGTCCCTGGAACGACGAGGGCCAGGACATCCTGGATTTCTTCAGGCCAGGCCGGTGGCCAGTCTCCACCGCGTAGGAGGTGCGGTCCATCGCGCGGCAGTACAGGTAGCGCTCGGTATCCGAGTAGCCGCGATGCCGGACGCGGCTGCTGGCCCCGCTCGAGGCGTAGCGGCCACGGGCAGCCCCGGGTGGCGGCGGGGGTGGCGGCAGGGGGGGCGGCGGCGGTGGCTGCAGCGGGCACTGGGGCTGGGGCTGGGGTGAGGGCGGCGGCGGTGGGGGCAGGTGGTGGTGGGGATGCAGGACGCGGAACTGGGGCTGCCGAAGCGGGTACTGGTGGTGCTGCTCTTGCCTCCAGAGGTGCTTGGGGGCTTTGAGTGTGGCTCCGCCGGTGCCGTCGCTGCCCTCGCCGCTGCCTGCCCGGGCCGGCACGCTGCTGCCCTCTGCCTCCATCCTGGCTCGGGGTTCCGCGCCCTGCTTCCCAGCCGGGGATCACCGCGATGGCCCGAGCGCCTCTTCGATGCTGCCTCCGCCGCTGCTTCTGGAGGCGAGCAGAGGCTTGGCTCAGCTTCCGACTTGAAGCCACCAGAGACTTGAGGCTACCGAGAGGGGGCTCTGCCAGCGGGAGCGATCACTAACGCGATAGGGCTCCCTTCACAAAAATAGTGGAAGAGACACGATCCCGTGCTCCCCAAGTCACTAAGACTGGGGAGTCTACTGCGCGGTTTTGCCAAGGGTCGGTCCCTCCTTCCTCCCTTTCTTTCTTTGCTTCCTCCGTGCGCCGGCGGCTAGAGCAGGAATTGGTAGCAGCTACAGCTGCAGAAGCAGCAGCGGCAGCTTTAGCCGCCTTCCGGGTCCAAGACACCCAAACCCTGATCTCAGAGCTCCTGAAAAGTTGGACAGCTCCCGACCTAGGAGCCCAAGCTCTGACTTTCTCTAAAACCACTCCAGCCAGTCAGGAGTCAGACCTGTGCTCCCGATCCTTCCCCTCCCGGTGCCCGCACCTCCCTCCCCCCACTGCTTCTCACTGCCCGGGAGGTTGCTCTTCACCTCCGCTTGTCTCAGTCCTCTTTGAGAAAAGGAGTTTTCCTGGCTAGTTCTCAGATCTTCCAAAGATAAAAGATAGGACCTGGCAAAGTTGTTCAGAGTAATATCGGCGCATTGCTGGACAAAAAAAAAAAAAAAAAAAAAAAATAGATCAGGATGAAGATCCAATATTTAGGATTAATTCAGTCTCTCTCCCTGACATAGGATAAAATATTGCATGGATCTTTCTCACAGCAGGGAGAATGTGCCTAGTATCTTGGTCCTGGAGAGTGGTCCTAGCTGGAAATCAAGAGGAGCAGTTCTTAATTATAGAGCCAAGGCTGAGGTCGCTGGCCACACTGAAGGCTGGGCACCTTTACCATTACAAACCTGTGGTTATCTTCAACAGTTACTACCTTCAGAGCCTGCCTGCAATTTTCCTTTCTGCCACTTACAGCAGAACACAGCTCTATTACCAAAGCATTTCAAAACATATTGTACCATTATTATTCCACAGGAATTAGAGTCATATTTGATCCTACAATCCAAATTCAACGTTTATCTTCCCGCAACCTTGAATATTTTAAGAAACCAAGAGAATTTCAGAGAAACACATAAGCATATTTATCTGTACCTTTTTAATAGTACCATATTACTTAAAGATCAGACGTCATTTACTCATTGTTAAAGTAGTTCTAGATTAGTCTTTGTGGAAGTCACCACAGAACCATCCATTATTTGACATATATTTAGGACTCACAGTAGTTTGTAGGCAGAATAATTATTCTATTCTTTGCATGCAGTCTTAACATAATTGAATATGTATATTTCATGCATATCATATGATGAATACTAAAAGCACACCAGACTCAGGAACACCGTATATCCACTCTTCAGAGTGCTGAAAATCCACTGCTCTCCACCTAGTGAATATTTGGTATACATGGCATTGGGAAAATAAACAAAAATAAATTCTCACTTCATTCATTAATAAGAACAGTACATGGAATGTACACATGTCCTGTTCTTTAAATGGCAGCAGTTCTATATAATATTGTGTAAAAGAACCTTACCATCACTGTTATTTATTAATGATTGTAAATGTCTCTGTCCTTCAACGTTTTGGTATGGGCAACTCTGTTCATATGTGACCCATGCACAAAACCTGAGCAAGGCTGTCTAGGGGGATAAAGCCAAAATCTCCCAAGCACCAGTTTTCCTGTGAAAGGCTGAAAAAGGCACTCTCCCCATACAGAAAAAATGTATGACTACCAGCAGTGGCCAAAGTATTTTCTATGCTTCAGAGTACATTGAGTCAGCATCTTCCCAAATGTGAAAGGAAAGAGAAGGAAGTGTTTTGCAGTATAAATTGCTTTTTTTCTTTTAATTCATTGCACTATTTACATTTGGAACCATTTCAAAGAAGTATACAACTTTCTTCTTTCCTCTGAAATGCTTGCCACCTTTTCTTCACTAGAATCATACCAAAATGAAACTCCTAACTTCTCAAATGCTAACAGTGCAAGTGATTTTTGATCCACTTTCCAGATTAAACTGAATATTTCAAATCTAATCTGATTCTCACTCTTCTTTTAATTCATGTACACTTTCTTATCTCCATATTACCCATTCATTTCTAAAACAGAATCTTTTAAAATAATAAATTGTTTTTAGTGTATAATTACAATCAACATCTTTAAATACAAAAAAATCACTTAATATGCTCCCAACTTGAAACGTCTTTTCAATTTCTCTTATAATCTCAGAAGATTATTAATAGTAAGTTTATTGTGTGGAATATGAGGTTGCAATATGCATCCTGTCTTTTATATACAAAATAGTACTCCTATTATACACCCACAGAATCTTGTGATTTTTTAATGATATATCATTTAACACAATTATATACATATATATCATAACGTTTAATTAAAGATAGCAGTTTGATGAATCCTATCATGTTTGGAAGAATCCTAAATATCATTGTAATCAGTAGTTATCAACCTTTACTACACCTAGGAGATGTACCTGTGGAGCTTTCTGAACCTTAGACCAGTGATCCCAAACTTTCATGTTATCAGAATCAACTGGAGAGCTACTTCAGGATACACAGGCTCAGGCTTCTGAGAGTATAGTGCTTGGAGCTTTATACTTTCATCAAATTTGCAAATGATTCTGATTCACAGTAAAGTTTAGGAACAGTTTACTTTCCTTAATAGTTGTTGTGACTAATGAAATCTATATTTCTGTGGCAGAACTGCAGCATCAATATTTTTAAAAGCATGTCACGTGCCAGGCACGGTGGTGCACACCTATAATCCCAGCAGTTTAGGATGTTGAGGCAGGAGGATCTCAAGTTCAAAGCCAGCCTCAGCAAAAAGCAAAGCATTAGCAACTCAGTGAGAGAGACCTCATCTCTAAATAAAATATAAAAAGGGTTTGGGGATGTGGCTCAATGGTGGAGTGCCCCTGAGTTCAATCCCTGGTACAAAAAAAAAAAAAAACCCTCAGGTGATTTTATGTATCATTAACTACTGATGCAGCCCTATTCTCTCACTGTATGGATGCCAAAACACATGGTGCTATTAGCTGACTTATCCATGTGTCTCAAATACTTCCAAGCAAAATCAGCTTATAAGCCCAGCTCTCTTGAAAATATATGCTTGATTTATTTCTGTAGTTGACTCTATGTTGAAAGAAAATCTTACACTCTTCAATAGTTGAGTATTCTCAGATTTCCATTTAAGAACTTTTTCTTAATCTAGATATTTCCTAATTGCAGTTAAAACAACAAAATTGTAAAATATTCAATAGACCCATTGACTACTTCTGATTATATGTCACATAAATTATCTATCTTTTCCCACCAACTAAACTTTTATAAAGCATAAGTCTGAGAGAATCTTTGTGAATTATTAGTTTGTGAATTATTATATGGGACATCCTTCAAAGCTATCAATACTTACACAATCAGCATATTTGTATAAAAAGTGGGAAAGCAGTTACATAATGATCAGGGTCTTTTCCCTGAACAAATCTAAACAAGCAGTTAGTTGGTGCCATTACTATTAGATGGAGATAACATACTACCATCTTCTTCTGCCAACACATTTCAGATCTTCCCTAATGATACAATCAATCACTCAATGTGCTGTTGGGCAATGAACAAGGAAGAATATTCCTATCAATAATTATGGGGAGTTCTAGCAAAAATGATGTCAATGAAAAACTAGCAGAGATAGCAAGCACCGTTTCTACCCAAAACAGAATGAACTGGTAAGCTGCACTAACTAAGGGTTCCTTTATCTCTGGTTGATGAAAAATTTAAATGAGACTTTAATATGCATATGTCCTATGCATTCCCATTTTGTTTATTGATTCATAACATTAAAATTAGAAAATTTTATCATCAGATGTTGTCTTATACAATGCCCAACTGTCATCTAACTAGAAATATCCAGAGAATTCAGATTTCACCCAAGTCTTCAATATTGAATAGAAATGTTGTATAGGACATTTCTTTGTTATATGTGAAGGTCTCTTGCCTTCATATATAAATATCTACATAGACATTAGGTGGTATGTATCATCAATATCACCACTATAATAAGTACCAATATTAAAGTTTTGATTCCTTTGTTTCCAATATATCAAGCCTTTGTGATGTTTTCTCCAATATCAAATAAGTACCAATATAAAATTAATGTTAAACTAAGAAATGTTGCAATTGAATACATTGGTTTTCCATTAGCACACTAATGCAAATTTAACAGTGTGCTAATCTAATCTCAAACTGGCTGGTAACTCAATATAATCTGAAACCAATTTTGTAGTTTTATATTGAAACTGCTCTTGTCAATTCAAGTTAAAAAATTGCTTACCTTCTATTCAATTTCCATGTAGACTTTGGTATTTCATTCATGAATATATACCAAAAATATCATACTTATGAAGCTTTGTTTCTTATAAGGGGATAATAAATAAGCAACTATAATTTGGGGAGAGAATGAATGAATGAATGAACAGTACATGTTGATATGGATATGAAGTATCTACATGGAAACACAGATGGAAATGCTAATTCTTAAGGCTCAGAGAATCTTCTCAGAGAGAGTGGCATCTATGCTGAAATCCAAGTATAGGGTGAAATTGTCTTTTCTCATTGTATATAAATGTGTGTCACTATATGTGTGTGTCTTTGAGAGGGAGGATAGAGGCATGAAGGTATTTGGGGAAGATTGACATAGATAAAAACTTAGAGACAAATTATGGGGATTTGGATGTTCAGAAAATGGCAAAAATTATATAAATCTATTAGGAGGACAGCTGAATAATTATGCAGGAGGAATCACCTCTTACTCAATACCCCCATAAGGCAATTTGGTGACTTTGTGTACACTGTCAAAAGAAATTCCTCTTGGGTAAATCAGGTTTAAGATTGGGTAAGATGCAAAGGGAATAAGGCAAAAAACAATAGTGTATTGTTCCTGAGAACATGAGGGAAAGCAACTGACTATAAGGCACAGATAAAAGGAATTCCCTATACTAGGCAAACACCCACATTTCCTTTGTGACAGGAGAGAAAGAGGAAAGGATAAAAGTCAAGTTTATTGCATTTATTGAATATTTAATTTGGCATTCTTTCAGGCACTGTTCATACACTATTTTCTTTAATCTTGCAACAATATATGTTTTTCTTTGCATTTTGCCATTTTGAAAATCAGGGTGAGCCTTCCAACAGGTACTAAAAGAACTCTGCTAGCCCCTTGTGGATACTGAGTATAGCCAATGTGACATCCGTGAGACACATGATTGTCTCAACCTTAATTCATTCATTCAACCAATATTTATTGAACACTTAACACATGCTAAATACTAGGTTCTGGCTATACAGAAGTCAATAAAGTAGGGAAAATTCCCAGTTCTCTTGTTTTAGTTGGAAGAGATAAACACTCAAATGCATATTTAAATGTGTCAGATGGGGCTTTTAAGAAGCAAACTGAAGCAAATTAAGAAGTTCAAGCCTGATGTTTGGGGATGCTATTTTGTGCAGGACAGCTAAGGAAGGCTTTCCTGGTAGAGCAACATTTGAACAGAAACCTGCAAGTGAGCCAGTTTTCTAACATATGGGAAAATTCAGTAGAAAGACACTGAGGAATAGAAATGCAACTGTTAACCCCAGGGCCAAGTGAAGCAGAGGCTATTTAGAAATGGTGACAATTCAAGGAGGTCCAGTTGGCCATGATATAGATGTTGGATTTGTTGCTTGTATTCATATAGCTATCACAAGTCCTTATCCTATTGTAGACCTTCAGACATAAGGATTTGAAAACTTGTTGTCTTATTGAAATGACCACAAAAGCATGGTCAATTATACAGCTGCCATATACATGAGTAGATGTTTCAAATCCCTCAGATGTCATAGAACTTTCAAAGTGATTTGTGAACCTGAAGGATAGTTATTCAGGTGCTAAGTGTCCATCTGTCAAAAGCTTCTAGCTGACATTAAGATAGGATGTTTAACTACTGGTGGTTGATAATTAAATTTTTAAAAAAACCAGTATGCTTTGAAATGTCACTCTCAATCTTAAGATGCAAAGAGATTTCAAGAAAGAGGTTATAACTATGAAATTAGGCCCAATTACCAAAGGACAAAAAAATAGAAGGATCTTTAGATTCTCAATGTGAAGAAGATTTAATCTTTCACTTTGAGATGCTGAAAAGTAATATGGTAGGCATTTATATGACAATATGTAAGTATATTTCATTCATTTTAGAAAATGTAAATTTAAAGTAACAATTTGCATTTTTAAAACCCTCTATTAAATTCAGTTGCATGTTATAATTAAGAAAAAAAATTTTTAAATAGGAGAATTAGAGCAGTAACTCCATTTTATGCTCAAATGAGGAAACTAAGCTCAAAAGGGCCATTACTTATCTAAGGTCAGACATGTGTTTATTGTCCAAGCCTGGATTGATCCCTGGCCAAGCTGGATCCAAAACCTGTAATCTTGCCTAAATGACAAAGGGGAGAAACTAAACATAGACCTTTTGAAAGTGAAATATCAACAGATGGGTTATTTAATAATATTCATTGATGGGTAGTTTCATATTTCAACCAATATTATTTTAACTCTCTAATCCTGTATATAACCACCTATCCACTGATATTATTAGAGTATTATGACATTCACACAAGGGAGGATTTCTTGTTTAAAATATTCAAAAGCACAAACAGTAAAAATTCATAAACCAAACCATACTACCATTTAGAACTTTATTCATCAAAAGTGAGACCAAGAGAGTTAGAGAACAAGTCAAATTTGGGAGAAAGTATTGCAAGAATGTAATTTTCAAAGAACCATTTCAAAATAAATTAAATGTTCCTATAAATCACTAAGAAAAAAGTAGAAAATTAGGAAAAAATATATGAAAAGAAATTCCACAGGAGAGGAAACCAAAATGGTTGTTAAACATAAGAAAAAAATAGATTAATCTCATTAGTAATCAGAGATGGGCACAAAAACCATAGCAGGAAAGCATTTTATATCTGGTATATCAGCAAAAAAGTCTGGTAATACCATGCGTTGGAAAAGATGTTGATCAAGGGAAGAACACTCTGTAGGTGGAAAATGAGTTGCTGATATCTGGTCAAGGTTAACATTCACATGCTTGATTCATAATTCTATTCTCAGGTGCATAGCATAGAAAATATCTTAACATGCAAACACATAGGTACAGACGTGTCAAGTGCAGACAAATGTTTATCAAGAAAAAATATCAATGTAAATGTTATATCATGCAGTCATGAATGACTACACAAAGCAATCTGGATGAATCTTAGAAACACCCTGTGTACAAAGCAATGGCAGGAGATGGCCAATGGTATATCATTCTTATAAAGGTCAAAAAATAAGGGAAAAATAAGAAAAAAATAAAACTACACAAGGAAAAAAATAATACATTTTAGGTACAGTGCTCTTCAAACTAATGTGTATAAAAATCACTTGGGTTCTAAACAAATGCAGGTTCTGTTTCAGTAGTTCTGAGGAAGAGTAGATTCAGGGATTCTAAGAAGTTCCCTATGATGTCAATGCTACAGGCCTGGGAAGCATACTTAAGGAACAAAGTTTTAGAGTACATACACATATGTGGTTTTGTAGATACTATTTAAGAATTGGAAGGTCACATGGTTCACAAATTTTCAGATGGTGGTTACCTGAAAAGATGGTGCATGAAAAAATGTAGATGTTCAGAGGTAGAGACAATGAATGATGGCATTGCAGATCAAAAAATTATATTATCTGTAACTATATCTGTGTTACAGATATTTGCAAATATTAGGTATTGAATAGTGAAAAACCACAAAGGCTATAGTAAAAACCTCACAGGGCAATGAAACATATCGTCACCAACAGAAGAGATAAAAATGAGAGAGCTAGGAAGAAGCAGCACACAAATGGAACTGAATATTCCATCATTAGAAGAGAAAGCTTTAGGGCATTGTAAGCACTCCATGTTGGTAACCCCAAATTAAACTTCTGGGCAAATGTTTCAAATTGTAGCATAAAAAAAGTGGGAAATCCAAACAGAACTCAAGTTTAAAAATAAGTACTGAACCTCTTTAAAATAGAGCTCATCTTCCTCTTGGAGTTTAGTTTTTAAAGTAACACTGAATTAGGTAAAAATTTTTATAAAAAGATGAGTAGCTCTCAAATGCAAAGTGAACCTGTTCCATTCACTGATTATATCTTAGCACACCTATGTCCTTACATATCTAACCCCCATCTCCTCTGGTCCTCCAAAAATTTTCTTAAGGTCAGAAAGTGGTTTCATTTCTCAAATGTCTTCCATTAAAATGTAATATTCCTTATTATCTAACATTTTAGCTATTAGCAAACACCACAGCAAGGATTTCTAACAACTAGCAAGGATTCAAGATAGTTGCCTAAGGTTCAGGAAATGGGGTTGGCAGAGAAGAGATAAGAATTAAGTTAATGATAGAAGATGGATAGTGACAGAAAATTTTCTAGTTTTTCAATATCACCTCAGGTTCTCTGAATGGTTCTGATGTTTAAAAATTTTCCAGAAATCTGGAAAGGAGGCACTGGGGCAAGGTTAAAAGGTATGAAAGGTGGGGTACTTAGATTCTAATGATAACAAATGTTTATTGAGTTTTCTGTATGAGACAGGAGTTGTTCTGCTTTTCAAGAATTAATTTATTACTATCTTCATTGCACAAATAAAGACACTGAAACACCAAGAAGCTAGTACTTTGTCAGAGGGAGCACAGCATAGGCAATCCAGGTTTGCAGTTCAGACAGCTATTTACAAATCTCAAACCCCAGACCTATGCTTCCTACCTGACTCCTTAGCCCCAGTACCCAGTCTTCTCTGTACATTGTCAATTTCCTTGGGAGTGAACTGAAGGGTTCTACTCAAGAGGATGTGGATTAGTATCAGACAGAACTAATATGAATTCCCAAAAGTTGTGTGATTTGGGGAAAGTTTTGTAACTTTGATGAGTCTTAGATTCCCCCATCTGTAAAATAGTTTAGTGACAAATTTTGCATGATAGGATTTTGTAAGGATTAAGTAAAGCAATCCATTTCATGCACTCAATAAGAATTTGCTGCTGTTGTTACTAAGAAGATTACCAGTGTAAACTAAGGTCTGTCTTTACTTCAGACTTTGTGCAAAATATTGTGCTGTACCATGTACATTTTATACATATAGATGTGTGTGTCTGTGTGTGTGTAAAATAAACCACATATTTTCTTTCTTCCTCCCTGAATCATGTGGCTGTTAAGAATGGAATGTTGAACTCTTGATGCCCAAACTAGAAACTTTAAATAGGAGAAAGGGCGATTCCTTCCCACTTTGTAGAAACAATGCCATTCTAGGATTAGCCATGCATGTTTAAATACTTTAGCTCCAAGAGGTCTGAGAATATTTTTAGATAATTATCCAAGACCCCCTCAATTTCTAATATAGTTATAGCTATTCTTAATTGAAAGATAAAAAAGTCTAACTCATTATATCAAATGACTTTTCTTCAAGTGATATAAATCTTACTTTCTAGCAGAACCACAATTCTCCTTTAAGATCTGAAGTATTGCTGTATGTATATAGGTGACTCTATGACCAGTGTAATTCTGCAATCTGTACAATTAGAAAAATGAGAAATTATACACCAATGATTCAAATGTATGAATTTCCAAGATCATTGTAATGCTATGTGTAGCTAATTAAAAAAATAAAATATAAAAAAATAAGATCTGAAGTAAACAAGACTTCAAAGGGGCTCCTGGCATTCATCCCCAACAAATACATGTTTGCTATAAAAGAGATAAAATTAGGATAAGTACCTGGGGCACACTCACAAACTGACTTGGATTATAGCCCAGTTATTTACCTTGTTTGTGAATTAAAAAAAATTAATAGAGTAGTACTTCTTTAAAAACAATGGAAAAAGGAAATATTTATTTCAGGGGGAATGTTAAATTTCTATGTAACTCTTGAGCATAACAGAAGAAAATAAGAACTTTATAAGAGAAAAAAATATAGAGTTTACAATTCAAGATAGACTTTTCGATATTTTTCATGTTTTTGCTTGTTTATGCAGTCTTCTTACAGACTTGCTATCATTGCTACAATGATACAAGACTTTATTTTATTTTAAGCAATGTCATTTTGCCATAGTATCGGAGGAAAGAGAATAAATTAACAATTATTCTCTTAGCATGACACTGTGATTTTAAAACAACGGAAAAGATCCATGGTCTAATATTGCTAAGGCTGACTAATTTTCCCCTGGCTCAGCGCATGGAAAATAGCATATTTTCTTCATGCATAAATAATAGAAATCTCATCTTTTAAACACATTAAATTGTTCAGAATGCTTGTGGAGCATGCCAAATGTAGATCTAGATTCATTTGCAAGTGGCCTTTGTACAGGTTCAAAGATGTGGACTTATTGACCAATTAAAAACCACAGATTGGACTCACTGACCCAGTTCTTCATTGATGTTGGTCAAGTAACCCATATAATGAATAAACTTACTCAAAATGGCAGAACCAGTAGTCTTTTTGCAATTAAAGATTTTTTGTTTTGTTTTAAAAAGCATGTCATCCATCATATTTATTAAGAGAATGGGCTAAGAATCATTGAATTTCAGTTCCAACTATTTTCTAGATGTCTGACAGCAGATGGGTTATATTAACCTCTCTAAATGTCAGCTTTTCCATTGATAAGGATGATAACAGAACCAACTTTGCATGTTATTGTAAGGATTAAATAATAGATGTAAAATACTCAGCACAATATCTGTTATATAAGTAACATTTATCTATAAATATATACATATATTATTTTATTATGTATATGTATCTATACATGTTTGTAAATACACATACACACACACACATACACACACACATATATACACACACACATTTGAAATTGGGCAAGCAGAGAACTGTGCTGTGTATGAGCTCTTAAAAATTATGAACTGTGTTCAAGTTGTATTAGGACTGTGCCTTTAAGCTGACAATGAATGTTTTAATGAGCTAAACAGTATTTGGCACGTGCCTATACTCCCAGCAGCTCAAGAGGCTGAGGCAGGAGGATCACAAGTTAAAAGCCAGCCTCAGCAAATTAGCAAGGTCCTAAGCAATTTAGTGAGACCCTGTATCCAAATAAAATATAGAAAGGGCTGAGGATGTTGCTCAGTAGTTAAGACCCTTGGGTTCAATTCCAGAGCCAAAAAAAAAAAAAGTGAAAGTCCTTCCTTCTGCTATCTTCTTTCTACTTTAGTTTAGTTTCTCCTCCATTTGTGTTTTCTGGCATATAGAGGAAAAGGAAGCAAGTGAATGTTTTCCTAGGGCCTGTTCCATGTGGGATGCTGCTGCAGTGAGCATTTCACTTATGCCATAGCCATTTGTTAGCCACAGCCTTTTGATGAGGAATGTATTATTCCTACTTTACTGATGAGAGAAAGGCATCCTGAGTAATTAACCAAGATTTATATTATTAGGAAATACTGGGACCCAAATTCTAACCACTATTTATGTAATCCTAAAGCCTTCTCCATTTCTTTTATTAACAATATTACTAGATCTAATATTGTGTTAGGTCCTTATTTATTTATCTGGAATCTCTGGTGCGAGGTAGGACTATGCTAGGGAAAGTAGTTAGCTTCTTAAACTAGGAAAAGTCACTGGTGTTATAAATCAGCCTATTAATCCACAATAAAAATATTGCAATAGATAAGGTCAGGCAAACTGGCTGTGTTACAAATCCAGCTCACCACCTGTTTGTGTAAGAGAAGATTTATTGGCACATATCCATTCTTCCACTTAACACCTATGACGGTCTTCATGTTTCAATGGCAGAGTTCAGTAACTATGACAGAGACTGTATGGCTTTTAAAGTATGAAATATCTACCAAATGAATCATTAAAAAAAGAGTCCCCTGACCACTGATGAATAAGAAAATACCAGATGACGAATACTATCACCAGCCTAACACCATATATAATATTCTCTCTTTGAGGAAATAGTCCTTTTATGTTTGGGAAAAAAAGTATCAGTGTGCCAGAAGATGACTTCAACACGCTTCATGTCAACCCCAGCAGGACCAAGGGGAGGTGAGTCTGTCTGAACTCATGTTGATAGTTCAGATGGAGGTAGTTTGCCCCCCTAAAGCAAAAGCTCCCAGTTTGTGGCAGTACTTGTTTTCCCCCAATCTTCCGTTGCTGTCTGTCCCTTTGTGCTTTGTATTGAAACTTTCCAGGTTCCCATCTATCTCTATCTTTCTCCCCTTATTCCCTTCAGAAATTTAAAGCCTTCCCTCATTCACAATAAACATCCTTTGAAAAAAAAAAAAAACGAAAATGATCATTTATACTTAACTGAAATGGATCTGTACGCTTCTATATACTGATCCATAACTCACTGAGTTATTTGAATTTCTTAGCCTTTTTTCCTCCTTCTATTGATGGAATTAAAAGCTTCAGTAATTTTAGGCAATACCATGCAAAATAAACATTTTTAGTTTCTAATACTGCTTTATACCTCACATTATCTATGAAGGTATTCTTTGAAAATAACTCATTAACTGGAAAAAAAATTAATTTTTTATTCACATGTGTAAAGGAAGGTATGAAATGTAAGAAACCCCCAAATTATTTTAAAGCTGGGATTAGAATAGTTGCTTTTTATTATTTGTTACTGCTTGCTGAAAACCAGTGAAATCACCATGACACAAAATTTGCATCAATCTGAGACTAAAATACTTCCTCGGATAAGTATTGTAATTTCTACTGAAAACTTAATTTTCCTTATAGGTGTCATCCATACTATTCCTGGTGGCTTATTGACGTAAGATAAACCCTAACAGTAATCATCACAAGTTTTCTTTTTCCTAGAAGCTACCCCCACATGGCATAAAGTACAAAGCAAGAATTGGGGTCCATATTCTGATAGAACTCCAGGAAAGGGAAAATATTAAATTAGGAATGTTTCCACAAATCCAAGATATAAGACAATCATAATTATGGAGATACTCAAATTATTATTAGTTGGCCTCTTAACCCAATGAAGAAGATTTAGATAATTTTATGTCTACTTTTAAAACCTAATAATAAAAAGAAATACAGGAAACTTGACTAAGATTTAGTTAAATTCATAGTAGGGAAACAAAAAAAATATATATAATATATTTAAATAGGAAACAAAGTAGTCACTTAATTTTTTCTGGAGTTCTTTTTTTATTTACATATATTACCATAAACAATTCCATATTTTTTTATTTTATCCTTAGTTCACATCTGACCATTATTTTTATATGAAACATTTTCATTGGTTTAATTGACAAGTAAGTCCAATTATATAGGCAAAATATTAAATATGTTCAATACATTAATAATATCATCTTAGACTATTTCTTCCTTTTGATTTCTTGTACCAGAACATTGTTACATCATCAATTCTTTCTTAATAGTATCACTTCCTTTTGGTTCCTACTTCCAAAATTACAGTTCAAACCTTTACTACTTCACTCCTGGATTATTTTTGGCTATTCTAATTGCTGTCAGAGGACCACTTAAATCAAAATCACACTGATCCATGTTAAGATGGAGATTATGGACCCTCTTCAGACTTACTGAGTCAGAATCTCTGGAGTAAAGCTCAGGAATCTGCAATTTTAACAAGCTCCCTAGGTGTATTCTTAAGCACATTAAAGTCAAGAACCACTGTTCTAACTACTATCTTCCTTTCTCATCTCCTTATTTTCAAGAAATTGTACACAATTTCTATCAGCTTAGTCCTTCTGACATGATGTATTTTCCCTACCTCTCTTATATAGAAAACCTTCAGTGATTCCCCATTATTCTCAGAATAAAGTCCCAATGTGTTAATAATCAAGGGCCCAACAATATGTCCAAGAACTACTTTTTGTGATTTCCACTGTTTCTGAACACTGTTTATGAATCTTTCATGCATTAACCCCCCTTTTGAATACTCCTGGCACTCCTCTATGCCCAACTTGGAACACGCTCTACTTGTTCATCAACAACCACTCTTCTCCCAAGAAACAACGCTTTGTTTTTGTATGGTACCTTTCTTGATCTTTCCTCTTTATAAACTCATGTTCTTTATTGTTCATACTATTCATATGGCACTTTATCATAGATTGGCTGTGATGCCTCTTGAATTGTCACTTAATTTTTAATGTGAGTGTGCATTGCCTCATTGCTGCATCTTGATTGTGAAGTTCCTGTAAGAACATTCTGTATCCAACTATGCTTCTAGTATACCTGTAGACAATGAATAAATGTTTTTGAAATGACTAGATGAATAAAAGATTGTCTAAGTTTCTGTTGTTTTAACCAATTATTTTGGATGATACACTAGATTATTTTTGAATTACACATATTCTCATATGACAAAGCCAAATTCCCTTATTTATGAGTTTATCCATCTCTGATTTTTACATACCAAAAACCTATAGCTACATTTGTGACTACCAAAATAATCCTGAACCAGACAAAATGTTGTCAACAGATGCATCAGCTACCATGGTCTAAATACTGTATGCAGATCTTGAGTGCTGATTTAACTGGATTGAAAGCTTGAAGTCCTAAGCATCAATATGCTTATGTGATACCCAGGCACTCAATCATAAAGTGCCCTTTCTCAGTTGCTGCTCTCAAAACTTCAATGTTATACTGGTAATTTGGGTTATATGACTACCACATTGCCACAGACACTGGATTTCCTATTGGAACCTCTTTTACCTTTGATGCTTACAATAACAACTTTCTCCTAGCCTCCAGATTATTTCATGGCTAAAGCACAAACTCACAATTCACAAGCAGAAGAATCCATGGGGCAGGACTGAGTTCCACACTATTGTTTACCAAGGACTAGACAGTGAGCCAAGTGAAAGATTAGCATAGGAGTGTTGGTTGACAATAAAGATGGACTTCTGCCTACCATAATCTAGTGTTTACCACATTAAACACTTTAAAACAATTAGAGGTATCTTAATGAGAACACACTGGACAATAACTGATAAAGTTTTTTATCTGGATGATCTCTTGATTAGGTCTAATAAAGACTATGATGCAATGTGTGGATGTTTAAAGTTATATATGATGGCACCATTTAATATACTTAGTTTCTATGATCAAAACATATAGCTAATTTCTCTATTTGAATGTGCAATTTTTTTGTATAAATTATAATTCTTTGAAGGTGTTATAAAACTCAGTTTTGTTATCATGTAAATTTTCATTCAATATTCTTTTCCTAAAGTATAAAGGGAGGAGCCTTGGAGTTATAAAAATTTATGTTCAGATACCAATTTGCTACTACCAGTGCAAGCCTGAGTTTGTTGCATTACTCTTCTAAGCTTAATTTTTCTTGTATATACCAAAAGAAATAATTCCTACATCAAAGAATGTTAGTGGCTTATACACAAAATTTGCTTAATATTTGTTATCTGCTCCAAGTATTAGAAGCAAAATTAAAGAAAAGAAGAGCCTAGTACTTAGTAGGTGCTCAAAAATCATTTGTTAAATAAGTACAATTAACCTGATTTTCTGATAAGAAAAAATATTAAAGCCATTTTTTTCTATATTTTAGTGTAACTCATCTAAAATACTTGATTAAATATCTTCTGGAAAGGAAAACAACAAGAGGAAGCTGAACTGGGCCTTTTCTTTTTTCTTTCAGATGCAGAAAAGGCAGACTGCACTTAGTGATGGGAGATACATGTTACCGACAAACTAACCAGCACAGCATGATTGATATGTTTGTAGTAGTCTGACAAAGGACCTCGGCCTATTACCCTGGTGAACTATGAAG
This sequence comes from Marmota monax, assembly GCF_021218885.2. Lineage (NCBI taxonomy): Eukaryota > Metazoa > Chordata > Mammalia > Rodentia > Sciuridae > Marmota > Marmota monax. The sequence goes on from NW_026693245.1 coordinate 12,853,475, forward strand.
ATGAGGTCAGTTGATTGCATATGTTGTTCATAATCCATGCTCACATGAGTTGGAAGAGAGTCTATATTTATTGGGTTCTATATTCTCAGGCCCCTGGTGACCTTCAATCATTAAAGCAAATATAGGAAATAATAGGGATTACATCATTCATTTATTGTATAAATAATTATTGAGCACCAATTAACTGCCAGGAAATATCCCAGTCATTAGGGATACAGCAGTGAACAAAACAATCAAGACTTCTAATGTAGTGAGGGGAAAAAACAATGCATAATAAGTATAATCCAATCATTCCAGAAATAAGATAGGGAAGGATGCTATGTGGAGAATGAAAACAAGGTGCTTTAGGTTGGGTAGCCAAGTAGACCTGTCTCAGCAAGTCACTTTGACAATGAGATATGAGTGACATGGAAGAGCCAGGACTGCAGTCATCAGGTGAAAATCATTATCAAGGAAACAATTAGGTAAATGTGACAGGCGTGAAGACTGACAAGACAGCAAGCCACTGAAGGTGCAAGAAAATTAAGCCAACAATCTTATATGGAATGAAGGATATTTCCATTTTTCTCATTGTTTCATGGAAAGTGTTGGATGAGACAATTTTCAAGGATTATTTTCTTTCTTTCTTTTTTTTTTTTTTTATTGTGGTGGTGGGGATTGAACCCAGAGCCTTGTGCATTCAAGGTAAACTCTCTACAAACTGAGCTATATCCCCAGCCCTCAAGGACTATTTTCTACTAAAAAAAAAGGATTCCAAAATTTCTAAGGTAACAATGGTTATGTGAATTCCAGTTGCCTCTTTAGGACACATTAAGTCTTTAAAGTCTTTCAGTAGAAATGGCCCATGGCCTGCACTTCAGAAGTTGCTATAATGTTCTGTGGGTAGAAAAACTGAAAGCATCACCTTTCCATGAATGTGAGAGATCCAGGCAAACATGTTTGTATTATGCCTTAATAAGACTTTCATTGGAAAGATGAAAATGGAAGAAGTACAAATTTTTAATACATAAAAAGTAAACCTTATTTTCCATCATTGTGGTCTAGAACTTTAATTATAAATATTAGAATTTTTGTGAAAACAAATCAGGTAATTAATTTCTATATCATGAAAGATGCTAACAGAGTATGATAAATATAATGTATTTGTTTACACTGGATATAACATGAGTATTTCTATATAGACATTCTGGGTATGAATTGACATATGAACTCACTTATACAAATCAGCTACAAAAAGAGCTTAAGTATGCTTTAAATATTTATCATTTTAAAAGAAAAATAAAGTTTAGTGAAAGAGACATGAAATGCCAATGCTGGAATCAGGAATAATAACAGCATTATAGGATAATCTGAATAATGTCAGGATTTTTGGCATTTTTTAAGATACTATTTCCAATAGTTAAAACCAAACAATGATAAAAACAAACCATCAAATAATATCCCTACTCAGTGTCTTCTTCTTGACTATAGATTAAGAATAGTTTCAGCTAAACAAGGTAAAATATGTACATTTCTCTACAGAAATTTTGAATTGAAATTGACATTTTTATTTCCACTTGTGCAAATCAGTTATAAAATGATTTACTACTTACTAATAAATGCAAATACTACATGTTATAGATACTGGAGTATTATACACACACACACACACATACATACATACATACGCACATTATGTATTAACATATTTATACACATATATATAAAACACACTCCAGTATCTAGAGTGGAGTGACCCTTTAGATAACAGGAATATTGTTACCTATATTATATATGTGTGTATATACACATATATAATACCTATATAATATAGGTAACAATATTTCTGTCATCCTTGAAATAGATAATTATTAATAAAAATACATTCAGTCAAGATGATGATAAATTCTATGGAGAAAAATAAAGGAGGAAGGATATGGAGTGTGGGAGAGGGGAGTGTGCAATTTTATAAGATGTACTTAGGAAATTCCTCTCTGATGAGCTGATATTCAAACAGAGAACTGAGGGAAGCTAGGGAAAGCATATTCAGATGGAGAGGATTGTCAGGGAAATGTACCTGAGGTAAGGCTGGACTGCAAGGAAGCGCCTTGTGGCTGGTAGCAAGTGAGATCAGAGGGAGTGTGTGTGTGTGTGTGTGTGTGTGTGCGCGCGCGCGCGCGCGCGAGTGCACACACATGCTGGGGGGATTTAACCTACTGAGCTATACATTCCCAACCATTCTTATTTTTTATTTGAGAAAGGGCCTTACTATACTGCTGAGGCTGGCCTTGAACTTGCCTTCCTCTGGCTCCAGGGTTGCTGGGATTAAAGGTGCTCACCCCTGCAGCTGACATGTTGGTGGGTTTTAAGAAGAGGAATAACATGGACTGAGTTATATCCCAGCAGGATCCCACTCTGGCTACCATGTTGAAGGTAGAGTCACAAGTGTGGAGGTGAACATAGCAGTCAGGAATTATTTTAATAATTTGTTTCAGAGATAACTGTCATTGACTGGGCTGGAAGAAGCAGGTGGAAAGACAGTGAAAATAGCCAAAGGAATAGTTAAAGTTTTATTAGATTTTGCTGATAGGTTATATATAGTGTGGAAAAAAAAAGAAAAAAGAAATCAAAGCTCAGTCGCAGAGCACTTATCTAGCATGTGTGAGGCACTGGGTTTGATTCATAGCACCACATAAAAATAAATAAAATAAAGGCATGCTGTCCATACACAACTATAAAAATGATTTTTTTAAAAAGGTATTTAGCCTCAGCAATGGAAAAATAGTACTATTTAAAAATTTTTGTTCTTTTTAGATATACATGAAAGTAGATTATATTTTAACATGTTTATGCAAACACAGAGTGCATCTTATTCTAATTAGGATCCCAGTCTAGTGGTTGTACATGATGTGGAGATTCATTATGGTGTATAAATTATTTGTAGTTAGGAAAGTCATGTCAGATTCTTTCCACTATCTTTCCTGTTTCTATCCCCCCACCCTCTTTCCTTCATTCTCTTAGGCCCTAAGCAATTTAGTGAGACCCTGTCTCCAAATAAAATATAAAAAAGGGCTGGGGAAGTGGCTCAGTGTATACATGTCCTGGGGTTCAATCCTCAGGACAAAAATAAATATAAAAACCATAATAGTCGGGCTGGGGGAGGGGCTCAGTGGCATAGTGCTTGCCTAGCATGTGTGAGGCACTGGGTTTGATCCTTAGCATCACATAAAAATAAACAAATAAAATAAAGGTATTGCATCCATCTACAACTACAAAACAATAAAAAAACGTAATAGTTGTTATCATAGTATTTTTAAGTGAGGTGGGAGCTCTGGAGTGGTGTAGGTTTGGAAATTGTAAATCCAGAGTTTGTTTAGGGAAGGTTCATTTTGAGACATCTATTAGATCTACAATTGGGATGCAAAAATATAGTGTATAAATGTTTGTTTTTCTTGTGTATAAAATATACATATCTCTGTAAGAATTCCAAGTTAGAATGGACATGATGACTCTCCCTTGTGTTTGGAGCTGGAGAAACATATTTGTGAATTTTTATTTAATGGATGACCAGCAAAAACAAGATCTTAGACAGTAGGGAAAAGTCTGAGGACCAAGTTGGGCAAATTAGAAGGAACCAGAAAAAAAGACACCAAGGAACAGCTAGAACACAGGAAAATTAAAAAGAAATGGTTCTGAAAACCGAGGGAAGTGATGAGCTAATCACACATAAGGATATTTTAAAATCTATTTTCAATAACCAATATTAGCTAGTTGCATAAGTGGACTCAACAATTTTTTGAGGTTGCATTTTACAGAACACTGAGAATAATAAGCTTTATAGCAACTGCCTTCAATAGACCTTGGATAGGAAAAACAATTTTTCTTATTAGTGAGGTTGTTTGTTTTGGGAAAGAAGACCATTTTTTTTTAATCATATTTGGGTTACAGTGTAAGTAATTGGCATTGTCCTCATAGTAACCCAAATGACAATGTGCATTAAACATCTATTCATACATTTTAGCTCACTATGACTTTTCATTATGTTACATTGATTTCTGCCCTCATTTTATATGAGTTACTCTTCATAGGAAATATGAGTAATATTTCTCTGAAGGTAATGTTCATTACTTTATGACACATTTCTTTTTATTGTTATGAATTATATGGAATATTACTCCACATAAACAAAGTGGAATTCTCTTGAATATAATCCCTTAAAAATCACCTTAGTCTAAGTATGAAACAGAATATTTACTTCTCAGAAATAATTCTGTGTAAATAATTTTGCCCATATATTTTATTCTGTCTTTAATCTCCTAGTCCCCAGAACTCTCTGTAATCAAATTTGTTATATATTTTTTTCCTCTGTTCATCATCCCACACTATCCTTGATATATAGGTAGTCAACCAAAAACTATAATCCATTAGAAGATTTTTTTCTGAGCTTTTGTATTTGGATGAGCAAAGCACAATAGCAGACCTAGAAACCCTGTTTTGAAGCCTGTCTGATGCACAAAGACTGAAGGTAAATGGAAAATAATTAATACAACAAGCTCACATGCCAAGCAGAAATACTAATTGGAAATATCCACAAGAAAAAAAACGAGGGTGTGCATATACTCAACAGGATTACAAGAGTGAGTGACTCTACCTTTGTGACTTTTACCTGAAGTTTTCTCAGTATGAGAAATTTTTAGTTAATGCAACCAAATTCATGCTCATGCAAAACAAAACAAAGACTCAGGCATATAGTGCACAATAAGATGTAGTAATCCTGGTCAAAATATGATTGGTAACTGCATTTATCAAAAGGTACACTGTAAGGAAATAAGAGTTTTCCCAGTGTGAAATCAATGCATTTAATAACTATAATCTGGCAAACCAATTCCATGTAAGTATAATGCAGTTTTAAAACCTGCTAAAGAATCACTTAATCACATTATTATTTCACTATTATTTTTAACATGGATTTTTGTTTGTAATACTTTTTAAAAGATGTTGGCTAAAGGTATTACTAACATTTAGTAAGTATTTTCAAAAACCATAGCATAAAGACTGTAAATATAGTTCCTTTTTGCAAAGCTATTAGACTACACAGATTGTTTCTCAAAGATGTCTTTCACTATATGTTCTCACACAGAATAGAATGAAGGTCAAAGGAGAACAACAACCAGTGTGTAAATTGAATTCTACATTAGCATCCATGACTGGCTGGCACGTTTAGGTAGAGCTTGGTCCTACTGAGACCTAAATCCCAGGCTTGGTTCTGATATGTGTCAAATAGACTCATTCTCTTTCATGCTTCCAACCTGAACTCTAACTATCACCAGCTGACTCATGGCTTAGCTGGTCTCAGTGGGAACCAGGCCAGAGATTTTTCAATGATCAACACAAAGCTTTAACTATTTCTGGAAAAACAACTTTAAAGGATGCAATCTCCCTATGGCAGACCATTAATCACCTTCTCTGACAAATGAGGTGATTTATTACCTAACAGCTATAAGAAGTTGTGAAAAGATATTAAAATGTGAGACAAAGACCTAAGTTCCAGTCCTAATTCTAGAGTTCTGAAACTTGTGACCTAAAATATACGAACTAGACTCTACTTATTAATGTCTTCATTCATTCATTATTTCATAATAATACTTTTCCAGCCTAGCCCTGAATATTGAGTATCAAATAAGATGTGAATAAATAGTGCTTTGTGTCTTAGCTTCCAGAGCTTAGTTGATGCTTTCTTAACAAATATTCACTGAATAAATTGTCAGAACTTCTAAGATAGAAGCAAACTATTTCAATGTAATTTATTTACATTAGATGAACATTTCTAGATGTTGAAAGCGCCCAATATGTTTGAAAATATAGATCTTGCTATATAAAGATTATAACATTTATTAAAATTGTGTAGAATCAAACATAACATCTCTTCTGAGTTCTAGAAAAATTTAGTGTAATACAAGTACGCTTATGCCAATAAAGATAACCTATCTTCTAAATTCAATCTGTTAACTAAACATTAATATAATGATACATGGTTTTATAAAATATGTAATCAGTTTTTTAAAAATGTGGAAAATTGGAGAACAAATATTATTAGATATAGTTCCAATAAAAACATTAATTGTCATTTCCATAAAGATTATTTTCCAATATGATCTTGGAAATGAAAAGCTTTATTGTCAAGCCAATTATAGGAATACTTGTCTCTGCTTAAAATATGTACATATTGGTTTTTTTAAGGGCATATGTTTGTATGGCAATTAAATGCCATTCAAACAATTGATTATTTAATTTAGATTACCTGGAAATCTTTCGAAATGATACTTGACTCAGGAGTAGATTTTCTTTTTTTAGAATAAAGCAGATAGACATCAAGATCTGTCACTCCACTCCCTGATCCCTGGCACTCACAGCTTCCTCACCTTGAATGTGAGCATGAACTTTAACTTGCTTCTAACACAGATGATGTGGTAAAACTGGTAGCCTCTCACTTTCAAATTCATGTCATGTTTATAAAAGCCAGTCTTGCTTTCAAACTTGCTCTCTCCTTCCCTGGTTGGATTCAAAGAAGCAAAGTACCATGTTGTAAAGAATCTGTGGAGAAGTCAAGGCAGCAGTGAACTGAAGGTGGCCTCCAAGAGCTAATAGTGACCTCTGGCCACCAGCCACCAAGAAGCTGGATCTTTGGTCTGACAACTGCAAGGAAATTAATCCTGTGATTAACTTGAGTTAGCTCAGAAGTGAATCCATCACCAGTTGAACCTCCAGATGAAAAACGGAGCCCTTAATGATAATTTGCAGTCTTGAGGAGGAACAGCCAACCCACACAGGGGCTCCTAACCCCCAGAAATGTGTGTTGCTTTAACCCACTAAATATTGGAATATTTGAAGAAGTAAAATCATTCTGATAAAAGTACCGCAGGATGACTCAAAAACATACATACTTTCATATAGAATACAGATGCATAAACATTAGCAAACTGGCATTTTGGGTGGAGGACGGTTGAATTATGTAAAACCACCGTCACCACCACCACCTAAAAACTGGTTGAATTCAAATTAAAAATATTTCTCTCTAATTGTCTACATATGGATCCATTCAGCAAACTCCTTTCAGAGCTGGCTGGTAGTGTCGACAGCCTGTTCAGTCTATATCCACCAGACAACTAATTGCAAAGGCCAATCTATGAGTTTCAGCCTGTCTTTAAGATGTGCATTTAGAATAAAGCTATAAACATATTCTTGATTCTGGAGCAGAACTCTGTTACATAGTTTTGCCTTCTCTCCTCCAACTCTAGTTATTCCTAGGGACCAATTAAAATCTGCACCATGCAATCTGCATGGATTTTCTAGGAGGCTTTTTCTTTCAATTAAATGTGCCAGGCTTTGATTATCAAACTAATTGGATTAACTATAGCTATACCTACAAATGTTCTTCTTCATTTAGCTAACTACTATGCTCTCTTAAATTTAGGTCTGATTCTTACACTCTGAAAGCCATATCTGACATTGTTCCATCTGGCCAGATTTAGATATTTAAATTTTTATTTTAAAAATAATTTATTTTTTATTAACATGTATAAATTATATGTATTGATGGGTTCTGGTATCATATTTCAACACATACATATAATGTACACTAACCAAATTCAGCCTCCCTTTATCCATCCACCGCACCCCACATCTGGGCCCTTCCCAATCTCTAGTAATTACCATTCTTTGTGCAGGTTACCTTTTTAGCATATATATGTGTGTGTGTGTGTGTATGTGTGTGTGTATTATGTGGTTCTTGTTCTTGTTTTTATGACTTATTTCACTTAACACAATGTTTCCAATTCCTTCCAAGTTGTTATAAATGAGAGGGTTTTATTTGTTTTTATAGCTAAATAATAGTCCATTGTATCTACTGATCAACAGATATGTCTTGACATGTAGACCTGTATAACTAAGATATGTATATTTTAGCTAAGTGAAGAGTACCACAATAAACATGGGTTGTACAAGTACTTATTTGCTATGCTGACTTCATTTCTTATAGAGATAAGCCCAGAAGTGGGATGGTGGGATCATATGGTATATCTATTTCTACTTTTTCCTAAAATGGCTATATTATTCTAGATTCCCCAACAGTATATGAGAGTTCTTGTTCTCCATATACTTTCCAACATTTGTTATTTTTGTTGTTTTTTATAATAGTCACAATAAGTGGGACAGAGTAATATCCCATATTAAATAATATCAAGATAACCAAGAAACAATCTCATGTATTTTCCTGATAATTACCTTTTTATCCCTAAGAACCCCATGCAAAAGAGTGGATCTGGTAATCATGCATTTACCACTCTTGAAGGAGAGACTTTGCTTATTTTCCTTCTGTTCTCAGTCCAATCCTTGCCACATAGTGGACATTTAATGAACATTGGGAACTTTTTATTTTTTAAAAAATGATTTGACCCATATGTGGACACTCTTTTTTACCATGAATATACAGATAATAATCAAGCAAGCGTTAATTTATAAATATGAAGTGTTTTGGTCTGTTAGTGATAGAATAGGTGCTTTCTTATAACATTGCACTAGTATAAAGAAAACATATTATATCTTTATTTATCTTATGCTAATGGTAAATTTTAATCAACATTCTCTGATTTAACAAAAGATACAAGTAACAGTTAATGTGCTGAGATATATAAAATTGCCTACCTCATAGTGTTGGTGTGAGCATTAAATAAGGTATGAATGTGTAGTACTAAGAACAATGCCTGTCACATAAAACCCCCTCACTAAGAGTTAACTGCTTCTAATAGCTAATCACATGCATTCCCCACTGGTGTCAACATTTCTAAGTGGAAAGTATATCAAGGGTAAAAGTCATCATTATTAGAGTTACTAAAGATATAACATGTCCCATGTTCAAAATAATTTAGATGCCAAATCATATACCTTATTGAAATGTAATGATAACTTATTTTTAAAGAGGCAAAGGCCATAATGACCATTCATACAGTGATTTCAATCTCATTAAACATAATAAGGCTCAACTTTAAAAATCAAAAGTTAAGGCTTTTTAGAAATTCAACAAAAGGAAAAATATATTCAGGAAGTACATTACCAGATATCTGATATTGATTCCTAGAAAAAAAAACATTAGTTATTAACTACATCACAGATAGTATTTTAAAGAGTATGCAGTAAAGACTGGAGATAATAAGTCATGTTCAACACAATGCCAAAAATTTTTTTAAAGAGTTTCAACTTTGAAGAGGCTATAAGATACATGATTCTGACAGACTTCTAAGACAGCCTCACAGATAAAGTTGTGAAATGTGCTGTGGATGATAGTGCTCTTGGGTAGATTAATTGCTGGTTGTCAGTTAAATACTGTAGTCAGACAGTATTGATTAATAGCTTGAGATCAATCTAGAAACTATCTCAAAGGAAGTTCAAGATTCCAGTTCTGTATTTTTATAAATAACCTGGGTGAAGATACAGAAGGCTAGTTTATAAATTTTGTGGATAATAGATGGCATGTTACAGAATAAAAATTATTTTGATGTGTTGAATAGAAGAAACAAAAAAATGAAATTTAATATGTATACTTATTAAATTCTATATTTAATTAAAAGAAAAACTTTAAATTATAAATGAGATGTGTCTTTAAGCAGACTTTTTTTTTGTGGGGGAGAAGGGTGGTCTTCTGACTTCTGCATGATCAAAATCACATATATGCAACCAAATGGCCATCCTGGGTGGCATTCAATATTGCTTGCTGATTATATCTAATGCATCATGTTTATTTCTATTTTTTAATATTAGCAAAGTATGGTGAGCCCAAAGATCAAAACTCAAACTTTGGAAGGATACTAAAAACTATGCATACTGGTGTCTGGTGTTTGCTGGCTCTAAAAGCATGTTTGCTGAATGGATAGTTAACGGGTGAATAAAGGGGAGGAAGGAAAAATGAGGGAGGAGAGAACACGGAACAGTTGAAGAAATTGAAAATGGTTATCTTGAAGAAGGAAATTATCAGGGACAGGAAGTTGCTATTCTTTTATATCTTCACAAGAATTGACAGGCCTATTATTCCAGAAAAGAAAATTGGGGCCACTTGTTGGACATTACCAAGAGGTAGATGAGTTGGATGCAATATAAGACCACATGGCATTAGCTGTGTTCTTAACAGTGAACCAGGATGCCCTGTGAAACAATGAGTCATGTCAAGTATTCAGAGAGGGAGGTGCACGAGGCTTCAATGCAGGAAAGGAGAGGTGAGTAGATCCAGAGAGGCAACAGGAAAAGCAATGGATTCTGCCTTCAAAGAGATTCCTGTTCAACAGGAAGACTTACTCCTCGCAAACAGTTACAGAAAAAAACACATTGAGGTATAGGAGCATATAAAAGAAGAGGCTTCTGTTTGCATAGAGGTGATAACATATAAACTTGAAATGAGTAGAGTTTTGTTTGATGACCCTTCTGCAATTGAGAGTGTTAGAACAGCAATTTCCCCTGCCTAAAATTATTCTCCTTGATGTTCTTTTCCTTGCTTTGCAACACACTTATTCTCTCAATTCCTAGCCTTTTCTTATTTTCTATCTCTGCTGTACTTTTAAGGCTTCTTTCAACACCTAGGCCTCCTTTGGTTTCTCTCTAATCCCAAACCTAGGAGGTGAAACTAATTTATAAACATATAATTTAACTATATTGAATAGCATTCTTCATACTTCTATTAGGACATAAACTGGCAACCAAACAAAACACATTGCAGAGTGGCTAGAAAATACCCACGGAGTTATATTCATATATACTAAAAGAAACTATGCATAGTTTCATGCTTTAAAAAAACATACATGAATGAGAACATTAACAAAGAATGTGGTCCAGACCCATTAACTAGAAATCTTGAAACTTAGAATTTTTTTTTTCCTTCATTTGGTTTGAGTTGAGTGCTGCTTCTTGAATGCAGGTAGGGATACTAATTAGTATGAAGGAACATAAATCTGGAGAGGAAGGTAAATGAAGACCATATGGAAATAGGAATTTAACCAAAACAAAATTTCTTTTTGATGATATACATGGCTTAAAAAGTTTCAAAACAAGAAGGCAAGCTAGTGGATGGGGGAATAGTCTATTCTTCTCCTGTTGAAGTAAAGCTGCCAAGATGAAACATTTATTACTAAGGAATGTGATTGTCTAGTTATTCACTGCTTGAAAATGAAGTTTATACTTCACATGTGCTAACTTCATAAACTGGCTTGATTAATGAATTTAATTGTAAATGTAATGAACTAATTTCTTGAATTGTATTTTATTTTGTTTATATGCTTATAATAAAAGTAAACTTTCAGACTGAATAGTAGATTTGAAGCAGTTGACAAAGCTGTTAAGCTATGGGACATGAGCAGAGCACATGGGTAGAGACAGTGTGGATCTCACCACAGCAAACCTGTGAAGAGCTCTGAGCTGAATTTCCTAGGCTGATGTAGATCTTAAGTTGACCTGTAAGTTCATCCAGGGAACTCCTTAAAAAGCTCCAAGGCCATATTTTAAAAATGAAAAGACTGAAATAAAATTCTCCTCCCAGGATAATTCTTCAGATACACAGGATCTGATGGAGAATGAGTTTAATATATTTTCAACTTTTAAGGGAGGAAATAATGGAAGTAGCCTATTGGTTACCTTCTCTAGCCCTTAAAACTCTATTTTGTTCTACAATACCTGAATTAGAACAAATATAGGATTGATACGGGGGCCATAAGTCTTCTTCCTGGAACTATGTATGATTTCAGTCTCAATCCCTTTTTTTTTCTTTTTCCTTAAAATATTTTACGGCTCCCAAAAGTCAAGGTTTTAAAATACCCCATCTCTAAATAATAAATCAAGTATTATTTTTGCAATTACTCTTCCCAATCAGGGCAGAGTTAAGTCCATTAATTTAGTGGACATTAACATATTTGACTGTATCATATATATGGATATATATCAAATATATAATAATTTATATATATCAAAATCAAGATCAAAATTATATATATGTGTTTATATATACATGTAGGTATATACATGTAGGTATACATACATATACATATGTGTATGTTTACCTACATGTATATTATTTTTTATTTGACCTGCAAATGTAGTCATTTTATATGTACTCATGTAAAAATTAATCTCTTTATAAAACTCTTATTATATGTGTGTGTGTGTGGGGGGGGTTCCTGAAAAGACTGTATGCATCAAGCTGATTCTTGAAAAGACAGAGTTTACACATGAAAGAAAAAGCCTTTCAGCTGAAGAGATTGGTCGACAAACATGGGGAGCAGGTCTTTAGAAGGATGCTCTGAAAATTCCAAAGCACAAAGGAGAATTCCGCATTCCAATTGCTATCTCCCAGCCCCAAAATAGCTAGCCCTTCTAGAAATGGTGAAAGGTCTTCTTTCTGGGGCAGCACCAGCCTTCTGGAGGCTTTCTTAAATGCTGTGGGACTCAGAAGTTTGGAGGTGGCATCCAATCTCCTATATAATTACTCTAAAGTAGAATATAGAGAATTTGTATCTGGAACATCTTGTACTACATACATAATACCTTAAATTCAAGTTATTTTCTTCAGATTCAAAGTCCTGACACAGCTCAAATTAATTCAGTGGTTTTGATTGCTAGCACTAAGGCAGAGGAAAACATTACAGTTTGAGAAGATACTTCCACAATTACTGATATGTCTCTAAACTAATGTGTCATTTGCTCTTCACACTTTAAGTTGGAAAGTTATGATTTCCTGTCTCTTCAATTAAGGGTAGAACTCTGGGTAATGTCTCCAGAGTAAACATGATGATATTGAGAAAGGAAAATCATAGTATCAAATAGCTTTTGGGATTCTTTAGTAAAATACTATATCCATCTACATTTGAAAAACTCACTGGAGAAACCTTTCTGAATTTAACAAATGTTTTCAACTGGTATTGACAGTAGACTTTCTACTATGTATGAGGACTCTAAATGATTTTACAGATATTATCTAAATCAGCACATGTATATGAAGTGAATATTGTTGTACTCATTTGGTTGGTTGGGAAACAAAATTCCCAAGGAAAATAACTTGCTGAAAGTCCCCTAACTTGCATATAATAAATTAAAGATTTAAACTGTTTCTTTTCATATTGTAATTAAATGAATGTAGATACATGGTCCTTCCCTAAATATATTTTCAAGCTAGATGCAAAAAATAAAAAATAAAAAAAATAAAAAATAAAGGGAGAGACACATACGAAAAAGAGTAGATAATAATTTTTCCTATCTTATAATGCTGTGGTCTTATATGCAAATTAGTTTAAAGTGGCTGATCCCAAACTTCAGCACTACAGAACTCCTCTGAGGGACTGAAGTGCTATCAAGCTTAAGAAAACACTTAAAAATCTCCTTGATTATGGAAGCTGAGGCTGTATTATAATCTAGGCAGGCAGAATATCAGCAATAACAAAAAAGGTAAAACATTTTGCATAAAGAAGTAAAAGGAGCTAGGCATGGTGGTACATGCCTGTAATCCCAGTGACTTAGGAGGCTGACCCAGAAGGATCTCAAGTTCAAGGCCAGCTTTAGTAATTTAGGGAGCCTCTAAGTAACTTAGTGAGACCCTGTCTCAAAAAATAAAAAGATCTGGGCTGGGCACAGTGTCAGACACCTGTAATTCCAGCAGCTCAGGAAGCTGAGGCAGGAGAATTGAAAGTTCAAAGCCAGCCTCAGCAACAGCAAGGTGCTAAGCAACTCAGTGAGACCCTGTTTCTAAATAAAATACAAAATAAGGATGGGGATCTGGGGATATAGCTCAGTGGGAAATCATCCCTGAGTTCAATCCCCAATACAAAAAAAAAAAAAAAAAAAAAACAGAACAAAGGAGGAAGAAGAGAAGGAAAAGAAAAAGTAGTAATTTGACCATGGGAGAAGAGATGGGAAAGGAAGTATGAAGGCCCCATGTCTAGAATGTACTTGATCATGGAAGGCCAGACAAATGGCTTAGAACTCATTGCATCATGCAAATTTCAGTTAATTTCTTCTTGTGCTATAATTAGCAACCCCCTTCCCCACACACACCCCTAGAACTTTCAGTAAAATTCTGTTACTCACAATAACTGCTGTGGGTGGTGTTTTGGATAACAACTGAGAAGATATGGAGTCCCAAGTCTAGATAGTAGCAGATCTTTGATTAGATCTAGAATATAGAGCACAGTGAGAAGTGCCATCTGAACAGCACAGGATATGTCCTAGAGCAAGGCAGAGGAGGGAGCAACCATGGGCAGGAAAGAGAATAAAGAAAATAACACAAAGGAAGCAGCACTTCATGTAGGTTTTGGGAAAGAGGCAGCATTTGAACAAGAGTGATGTAAGAGATTTTGATTCAGTGTGAACCTGGCATGGAAGATGGAATTTCAATCTGTGTTCAGGAAATACAGAAGGACTCAGAAGAAGTCAGACACATATTTTAAAGCAATAGACGGTTTAGGTACAAAAAGGGTTGCAGAGAGAAGGTTTTTGAAGGAAGGAAGGAAGGAAGGAAGGAAGGAAGGGAGGAAGGAAGGGGAAAGGAAAGGAAAGGAAAGGGAAGGAAAGGAAAGGAAAGGAAGACACCTTATATTTATTCCACAGTAAACAGAGTCTTTGGAAGTTTCAATAGAGAAAAATAATCCAGTGGTTGTTGGTAGGGGTCTGGAGCTAAGTAGGAGTTATAAATAAAGTCTGGAAATGAATATGAGGACTCTGATTTTAAACAAGTTGAGTCTGAATGTCTGGCAGGTGATAAATACCAAGCCTTGGGTACACAAGTTTAAAACTTGGGAAAGCCTTCAGGATGAAAGATAATGATGGGAGAGGGACTGTCAAGGGCTAAACTGATGACTGAATCTGAGGAGGTGGATAGGATTTCCCAAGGAGAGTAAGAGAGATGGGAAAATGTCAGAGAACAGGATTCAGGCATGGCTTGGGGAGAAAAGTAAAGAAAGAAGTGGAAACTCAAGGCCACCTAAGTCAGAAAACAAGGAGAGCTTTTCAGGAAGGATGAATTGATTTAATGTGTCATGGAGGACAGAGACAAAAGAAGAAGAAATCAAAGGAGCATACTTTCTCATATGAAGAAAAAGGGATGATAGAAGATAAAGCCATTATGAATGATTTAGGAATGCACAACATATGGAGAAACTAACTGAAGCCTTTAAGTTTAAAATGTGTGCAATCTGAGTCTTGTCAAGTTGGCTTTTAAATTTTCCCCATTTGTAATTTTTAAAAACCCTTACATCTGGAATGCATATTAGTAAATACTGAAATGGACACATAAAACAAAACAAAGAATAGAAAAAAATAAAAATAAAAATAACTTCAAAGTCACTAAAACCTCAAAGGGTGGTCTAGGAACCAGCAGATTCAGCATCATGGTTCTGATGGAAATGCAGAAATCCAGGTCCCATTCTGTACTTCCTGAATAATAATCTACATTTTAATGTGATTTTCGGGTGTGATTCTTCATTAAAGTTTGAGAAGTACTGCTGCAAAAATTACCATTTTGTCTACACATAAGCTTAAGACTATTTATGACCACCAATTGTTCAACACTATATTTATAGATTCCTGACTTTACATTGTGAAATAATAATCAGGCTGTGATACTGGATTTTGGTTTCTAGGTTTGCCACTCAATCACTGTAAGAAAATCTTACTCTCTAGCTCTCAGATTCATTGTAAAAGGAGAAGTCACATTCAGTTTTATAATTCTATTTCTTCTTATTTTTTATTTATTTTTTGGTACTGGGTATTGAACTCAGGGGCACTTAACCACTAAGCCACATCAGCAGACCTTTTTAAATATTTTATTTAGAGACAGGGTCTCATTGAGTTTCTTAGGGCCTTGCCAAATTGCTGAGGCTGGCTTTGAACTTGTGATGTCCCTGCCTTAGCCTTCCGAGCTGCAGGGATTACAGGTGTGTGCCATTGTACCCAGATATAATTCTACTATTGTAAACAAAATGCCTTTAAGGGAATGGCCCCCCTCTCTTTAGAATCTACAATATAGCAATGACATCATGATGAAGAGAGACATTAAGGATACATATTAAACAAAAGTAAAAATGCAGAAAGCATGTATCTTGTAATGACAAAATAAAGGTAAAAATAAATTGGAAAGGACATTTTTAGAGTTCCAAATTTGAGGAGAAATTGTTATTACTTGCTCCTCTAAGTAGTTCAAGATTTTCTGGAGAGGCCACTTTTTAAATTTAGATATTTTAAGTAAGGAAGCTTTGCAAATTTCTAAAGATGACAATAAATAGCACATAGAAATGCTCACTACCTGCCAGGTATATTTGACAATGTGCATCTCCTTTAATCCTCACAACAACCCTAAGAGGCAGATAGCACTGCTTTATCTACATTTACAAACATAAAAACTGAAGCTTAAAGAAGTTAGAAATTTGCACATGATCATGCAGTTTATAAGAGGCAGAACCCATAATCCAATCCAGGTCTGTCTGACTTGAAGAGTAAAATCTGTAAGTATGATGTTATCAAAGGAAGGATTATGGGTGGAAAGAAAGTAAAATAAATAATATTAGCTATATCTGTAAGCACCTTCTATACCAAGCATCATTTTAAAAGCTCACTGATTACCCCTGTTTTCTAGGTGGGAGTGTTATTTAGCTCCAGCTGCCATAACAAGATACCATAGACTGGCTGGCTTAAACAAGAGACATTTTTTTCTTGGGTGCCAGCATGGGCAGGTTCTAATGAGGACTTACTTATTTCTATTTCAGAGTACAGATGGCCACCATCTCATTGCATCCTCACAAGACCTTGCCTGGGTGAAAATAAGTGCAAAGAGAGATGGTCTCCCTACCCCTTCTTAAAAAACCACCAATCATATTGGATTAAGACCCTGTTTTTATGATCCTGTTCAACCATATTATCTCCTAAATAGTCCTTTTCCAAACAGTTTCACTAAGAATGGGGCTTTAGCATACAATTTTTTTAGGGAACACAATTCAGTCCATAGCAGTGAGGAATCCCTATATGAAAATAAATAAGTTCCTCAAGGTCACATAAAGTTTCAGTTTGAACCACAGAAGCCTGCCTGGCTCGAGAGACCATACTCAGCCCCTTCATTATGCTTCCTCTAAGAATCAATGAACTGAGGGCATTTTAAGCATGGCATAACCTTCTCCATTAATGGTTTCTCTGTAGTCAATACTTCATTACAATTTAGGTTTAACAAAATAATTTTATTCTACCCTAATTTTCTTCCAAATATCTGGTTCCTATTTATGAAATTGTAATAACATGCCTCTTCCTTTTCCAATACCAGTACAACTAACATATATAACAGGGAAGAAAAAAGGTTATACTGCATTATCTGAGTGCTACTAGTTTCTAGGGACAGATTTACTGAATAGCACCCTTCGATTTCATCCAGGGTTTTATACCACCTGTTACTCTACACTATCTTTCACTTTATAACATTGCTCAGGGTCTGTCCACTCAGTTAAGTCTCTATAAGTAACAATTAAAGGTGAGATTAGAGACACTGACTCACATGCTGGCAGGGGCACTAGTGTTACCTGCTCATGGGTGAACAGTCAGTTGAGAAGATGGATTAAAGCAGCTTCCTATTTTTAAAGTCAGTTCCAGTTCTTTGTAGACTTTCTTCCCAATACAGCCTGGGAGAAAAGCAATTGATAACATTTTAAAAGAGAAACAGGCTGGGGATGTAGCTCAAAGTGGTAGAGCGTTTGCCTAGTGAGATCCTGGATTTATTTCCAGCATTGTCACAAAAAGATGGATAAAATGCAATTGAGTGAAGGATACCTCTTCCTTACAAACAAAATATTTAATATAGAAGCATGGACAGCTAATAGTCAAATCTTTCACTCAAATGTTATTTCCTATGGTCCCTCAACACACCCTTTGCTTCAGCAAGGCTGGTCACACCTCATTGTGCCCTGGCCACAAGTTCACAAATATCCTTCAAATTACATTCAAGCCATCTCTTCTACTGGAAATGTTTTTTCACCCCTACTATCTAAATTGCATCCTTTGGCCCAATTCAATTATCATGCCCTCTTGAATTTTTCTCTCAACCCTTCAAATTCTGCTTTAACTTTAATTACATACAACTCTATACTAGTATGTCAGTGGGAAGACTTCTAATGGTCACACACAACTGATTCTTCTTTTCTTCTTGGTGTGTGACAGAATTACATTTTCCTGGCCCCTTTACAGAAGGTAGAACCATAAGACTGGTTCCGGTCATTGGATTGTATATAGAGATGAAGTACTTCTTTACCTGGATGGGGCATTTAATTACCCATGTGAAACCATTCTTGACACTAAAAAAAGACAATGTTGCAAGCAGTAGCCTGGGTCTTCCATCAGCCTAGGTCTCAAAGGAAAGTTAGAATATCCTGATAAGGGCAAAGGGAATGCACAGTGAGCAAGAAATAAACCTTGTTGTTTAAGCCTCTAAAATTTATGAGTTTGTATGGTAGTTGGGATTATTAAAGCAGAACCTAATCTATTATAATTAATAGAGTATTTTCTGCTCTTCAAAATTATATATGTTATTTGGTTAAGGGGCTGCTTTTTAATTCCATACTCAACATACACTTATCAGAGTACCTACTGGGAGGTATTCAATGGCCTAGGCACTGAAAATACAGTGGTAAACAAAGCATATAAAGCCCCTTCCCTCACTGTGATCATAATCTAGTGAAGGAGATAAAAGTTTACCCAATAGTTACATAAATATATAGAAAGTTTAAACCAAAATAAGAGGAATAAAGAAAAAAATCCATCTGACCCATCTGGAGGACTGTGGTGAGGTGTCAGGGAAGGACTTTTTGGGAAAGCAACTTTGAGTAAAGTTATGAAGACTAATAATAAACTGGGTTGTCTGGCCGTATCGAGGCTCAAGGAGAGCAGAGGGTGTACCAGCATTGTGTCCCTAGGCAGTGAGGAGCATGGCTAACATGTGAAGAAATGAAGGGATGCCGTAAGGTGGGCCTGGGTCATAGAGAATGTTCTGGGCCAAGCCAAGGAGTGTGGACTTACAGTAAAAGTAAATGGAATGGGGAAGCCAGGGAAGGATTTTAAGATGATCAGGAGAGGGTATCCTGGGGATCTCACTGTGACAGGATGAACAACTGTCTGGATCTGATGTTGAGACTCATGACAATAGTCCTTGGGTAAGATCAAAGAAGGTCTTGCTACTCACAAGAGGATC
Organism: Marmota monax; assembly: GCF_021218885.2. NCBI lineage: Eukaryota > Metazoa > Chordata > Mammalia > Rodentia > Sciuridae > Marmota > Marmota monax. Next base: position 12,872,706 of record NW_026693245.1, read on the forward strand.
CAAAGACAAAGGGTGAGGCACAGCCCTTTGGGAGAAGTCCAGAAGAGAGACTGAGCATAGGATGAAGAGGCATTTTTTAAAAGAGAAGCCCCTTGGTAGCACCTTTCTGGGACAAAAGTTTAAAAAGGCAGATAAAGAGTGGAGCGTACTTGTGCTGTGTAGGGCCTAAGCTTTATTGTGGAACTTCAGGAGGCAACAGATACAGCAGGCTTAGAGGTTGTTAGCAGTAAACCAAGCATCGCTGATAGTATAGGCTTCTTTCCCATGGTCTCCATGAAGGAGAGGGGTATACAATATGATTAGAATTCAATTTCAAAGATTCTTTTTTTTTTGGATACAACATAAAGATTGGACAACAGTTTTTCAAATTTGGATGCCCCTTAAGAGACTTTTTGCAGTGACCCAGGATAGAGATGAAGACAGATTAGACAAGATATTGGGGGTTGAAGGTGAGAGAAAACTACCCATTATTTAAAAAGTCTTGGTTTTGAATATGGCAGGGTAGTGTCAGAAGAAGGGAAATGTTAAAGCCTTCTCTCAGAGTTTTGATTTCGCAACTAGATTTCTAATGCTGCCTTTCACTGAAACTGGGAACACGGTGGGATAGAAGGAGGTGATTTTTGGCCGTACTCAGAGGTGCCTTTGAGACATATGAACGGAGATTTCAAAAAGGCTGAGTGATGTTTAGTGCTGGAGCTCAGAGGGAAGACCAAATTGATGGTAAAATGTGTCAGTCTTGTAGGCACGTAGGAAATTGAACCTGGATATAGAAAGATGGGCTTTGAATAAAATAGGTAGACCTATGACTTGAGAGACTTCAACACTTAGGGGATATAACAGCTTTTTTTTTTTTTTGCTTTAACAAGCCTCAATGCCTGTCTAATTCAGCATCTCGCCACTCTGCTAAGCAGTTTCTGTGTCTGGTTCTTTTCTCCTGTGTATGGTTATGCTCCCTTGTTTCTTTCCATGCCTATTCATTTTCCATTATATACTAGATGTTATAGGTAATATATTGAAGCAATTTGGTGTCCTCCCCCCTACCACCCTGCACTTGACATTATTTGATTGTGTTTTTATCTAGTGAATGGATTATTTAAGTGTTAAGGTTCTGAGTTTGCTCACTAAGAAGGCATATTTTGGGTATATCCACAGACACCTGGCTTGAGATTGATACTGGTAGGGTTCTCTCTCCTAGATCACATTCAGCTGTTAAGCTCCACTAATTGATGGAGAATTGCTGCATTGTTTTCAACAAAGCTCGGAGGGCATCAATCCTTCTACAATCTAAAACAATCAAACTGTGGCTCCTTTGATGGCACAGTTCAGAAGTCAGTGTTCAGTATTTGTTGTGTCCTGGGCAGGGCTCCTCCCAGCTCTCCCCTGCAAACTAATATGCAATTTAGCCTCTATCTCAGCTTTCCTCTCAATTGCCTTTTACCACAGTTCCTACTATTCTTTTTTATTAATTTATTTATTTTAATTAGGTATATATGAAAGCAGAATGCATTTTGATTAATTGTACACAACTGCAGCACAACTTTTCATTTCTCTTATCAAACACCATGTAGCATCACACCATATGTGCAGCTATACATGCATCTAGGGTAATGATGTCTATCTCATTCCACCTTGTTTCCTGCCCCATGCACCCTCTCCACCCTCCTTCCCCTTTGCCCAATCAGAGTTCCTCCATTTTTTTCCCATGCCTCCTTCCTCCCCTTTATGGATCAGCATCCACTTATCAGAGAGAACACTCAGCCTTTGGTTTTTAGGGATTGGCTTACTTTGGTTAGCATGATATTCTCCAACTCCATCCATTTACCTGCAAATGTCATAATTTTATTCTCATTTAATGCTGAGTAATATTCCATTGTGTACATATAATACAGTTTCTTTATCCATTCAACTATTGAAGGGCTTCCACAGTTTAGCTATTGTGAATTGAGCTGCTATGAACATTGATGTGGCTTCGTTCTATAGTACGCTGATTTTAAGTCCTTTGGGTATAGACTGAGGAGTAGGATAACTGGGTCAAATGGCGGTTTCCTGAGGAATCTCCATACTGCTTTCCATAGTGGTATTTTATTGATTGTTTCAGATGAAGACAATTTCTATGGAAAGAGATGTGGAACTATTTGTTTTATGAACTGTTTCTTTCCCAAGGGGAAAAAATATAATCTAAAGCACTGGAGATGGAGGTGAAGATAATGGCAAGCCTCTCTCAGGGTGACTGGGAGACAGAGAAAGTAAACTTATTTGGAAGGGATGACAGGCAGGAGGCAGAACCTGCTGTGGAACCACCATTTCAGGAGCTTGGGCAAGGATGACAAGGGCCTCAATGTTTTCAGCAGGCTATTGCCAAGGCTGGGCCTCCATTCAATGGTTGAGGGATGGGTGTAAGAAGGGAGCACCCCAACAGCTCTCCAGCAGCTTACTCTTATCACAAGTAAGGCAGGGGTGGGGAGAGCAGGATGAGAAATGCTGAAATATGCTCTTCCCAGAAAGAAATCCCTCTGGCTGGGAGATATGGGTGTCAGGAGAGGAGCTCTATATTTTTGGCAACACCAATCTAGAGCAGAGCCTCTACCTCATGATCTGGGAAAGGAGTGGGAGCGAGAGGTATTAGCTTAAATACCACAGAATCCCACTTTTCTTACTGAATCTGCATAGATGTTTTTAAGTTGGTGTTTCTTCATTTGCTGGTTATCCTTAGGACCATTTCTACAGGCTTTAAATGACTGGGAGTTTTGCTTGTTTGTAGTTTTTAGCAGATTCAGTGTAGAATGAACCCACAGAGCCCCCTAAGCAGTCATGCCAAGTTGTTCCCTTCCCCGTCTAGACCTGGACTCCTTCCACATAACTCAGGCATTGGCCAAAAGGTTGCTAGCAGATGAGCTATCAGCAGAAGCTTAGTGTGCTCTGTGAGGTATCCCTTTTGGCTGATGAAAACATTTTCATGAGCACTTAGATGAGTCTGAGCTAGTATCCTGGAGGATGGCAGGTCCAAATGAAGAGGAAGTCCAGCTGTCGCCTGTGTCCCAGACATCACAGAATGGGTCAAGACAGCACAGCTTTAGACAAACCAGGGGAATATTCCAGGGCAGGGATTCTAAAGCACTGGATTCTGCTAAGAGTTCAAGGAAGAGAAGGATTGAAAAATCCATTATGTTTAGAGATATTAAGCTTGTTGTTCATCTAAATAAGGACCAGTTTATCAGTGGCATGGGGACAAGAGACATAGTAGAATAGGTTCAGTCTGAGAGGGAACAAAGGAAATAGGGCCAATGAGAATAGTCATAACTGGAGAATTGTGGTTTTGCTAGAAGATGAGCAATGGTACAAGAATTAAAACAGGGGCTGTCATTGGAGAGCATTTTATGCCCCCTAGGGGACATTTATCAATGTCCAAAGAAATTTTGATGGGAGGGGCAGTATTCTCACAAGTAAAGGCCAGGAATACTTCTCAGCCTTCTACAATGTGCAGAACATCCCCCAAATGAGTTACCCAGCCCTGGGAGTGGTGGTACATGCCTGCAGTCCCAACTATTTGCTAGTAGGAAGCTGAGGCAGGGGAATTACTTGACACCAAGGGTTTAAAGCCATCTCAAAATAGAAAAAAAGAAGAGGAGGAGGAGAAGAATTACCCAACTCAAAATGTCAAAAGAAACACTAATGTAGAGGAAAAGGTAGGTGAGGGTGAGGTTTTGGTTCTGATTGTTTTAAACACATGGTACTTGAGTATGTTTTGATTCTCATGGCAAAGTGCCAATTAGGGAGGGAGAGGTTCAATGTACAGAAGAAAAAGATGTAGTTTTCTGTGGGGAAGAATTATTACTATCCATTTTTATAAATGAGGACACTAAGACCCTGAGAGGGAAACATTTTTTCTCAGGAGGGAAAGTCAGTGAGAGGTGGAGTATTGATTCAGAGTTTGGCTGAGGTGACTAGGCCAAGTCCCTAGAGGGGCTCTTGGACCTTCTGCATCCTGCCAACAACAGCCATTGCATCAACGAACCCAGCCACTCTAATATCAAAAATACCTCTCACTCACCTTCTGAAAGCTCTGCACTTCCCTTTGACCCACATTTTCTTTTCTGAACCATGTTTTTAGCTTGTTATTAAGGCTGACTGTATCACAGTGAAGAGGACTTTCACCTACAGTTGAGGCCATTTCTGCCCAAAGAGCTGCCCAGCCCCTGCACACACCTATTCTACCTTTCTTGAAAGGCCCCACAATCTCACTATAGCACAGAAGAATGGGCCAACTCACTTGAAGCTGAGCTCTTTCCTGGGTCTGGTTTAAGACTCGGATCCTTTGTTGTTCTACTTGCCCCCAACCCCTAAGGATGATGTTGCAGAATTTTAAACACTGCCACTTTATAGCATCCACAGATCTTAATCGCCCAGCAACAACTATGCAGTTAGTTGAGTGCCCTAGAAGCACTTATACTGTGCCCCAGGGACTATTATGTCAGGCTAAGGCAAGCAATAAAATGAACAGCAAATCAGGAAACTCAGGGAGGGAAGGTCACCTGGGGCCAAGTGACACATTACTATGCTGACATATCTGTGGAAGAAACTTTTAAAACCTATACCACAGGACACCTTCAGGCAGCTTCCTAAAGTATTCTGGGAGCTTCTGCTTTCCTCCCAAGGAGTTTGTCTGGACTCAGGAGACTATAGGAGTGTTAACTTAATACTGTGGAGTAAACTATGGAAGTCACAAATCCACTTTCATGCCTTAACACATTCAGTACCTTTTAAATCTCTGTGGATAGATTTTGCAGACTCTCTTTCCCACTTTTTCCAGTTTGTAATGCTTTTCCAACTCAGGAAATTCCGCTTTTAGTGAGGCATACTCCTGTTTCATCACGTTGCAGTTCTCTCTTTACTCTCTAGAGATGAAGGGAACCTTTAGTGCATTTGTAAGATAACCAACCCTTCAAGAACTTGAGGGCTTTCTTCTTTCCTCCCACCTTCCTTTCTTCTTCCTACCCATCTTTTCCCTCCAATCCTACTCTCCTTCCTCCCTCCATTTCTCCTTCTCTCTATTTAAACTTCTTTTCTCGGCAGTCTTCTTAGAATTTGAACCCAGATGATTTTGCTACAAAATCCCCCCCCACACACACACACACAAAAATACAGACTAGTGGGACATGGTGGGGCATGCCTGTAATCCCAGCATCTCAGGAGGCTGAGGCAGGAAGATAGCAAACTCAAAGCCATTCTCAGTAAAACTGAGGTGCTAAACAACTCAGTGAGACCCTGTCTCTTAAAAACAAAACAAAACAAAAACCAAAAAAGGAATAGGGATGTGGCTCAGTGGTTGAGTGCCCCTGAGTTCAATCCCCAGTACCAAAAAAAAAAAAAAATACAGACTACACGAAGTACAAATAACCATAACCATTATAGGCTATGAAGATATGTTTTAAAAATTGATATAGGTGCTCTGATCTACTAAAATATTTAAAGTACAAAAAATTTTCTGGAATATTATCAAACATATGTATTGAAAAGTAATATAGTTTCATGGTTGTTACTTTTGCATGTTTTCCTGTTGCATCTTTAGAAAATGCTTAGTTAATTCCACCAGTTTCAATGTAAGCAGTACTGCTTTACTGGAGCAGAATAAATGGTTGGAATGGCAATCTGCCACAAACATTTCTGCCACTCTGAAAGGAGTGTATCAGAACAAAGTATCATTTACTGTTGATTAAAATATTAAAAGATGAAGTAATAATATTTGGAACAAGTCCTTTTCATGAAAATCACTAAAAGTCTACCAGAAAAAAATATTGAAAACAATTTGGAGTACAGCCCACCCCTTTATTTGAGAACCTGAATTACTGTTTAGAGTTACTGCTGCTTTCTAAAGAGGCTAAGCTTAAAAGAGACAGGATCCAGTGAAGATATGCAATTCTTTAATCTTAGGGTATTTCATTTTTTGGACAGTGAGTGAGACAGGTATGAACACTTTATATTCCACTAAAACTGGGCTGGCAAGATGACTTTCCTGTTGCTCTTCCCAACCTACTAGTGCTCTACACAATTGTTGCTTTCATTCTCTCTCCTAACATTTGTATGCTATGGGCTCTGCTACAAATCTTGGTTAAAACATAAAAGGAACCATCACCATTGTGGGGACCATGTCCTGAAGCCTAATGTCAATAAAGTGATGGGGAGGAAAGGTGATGAAAGGGCAATATGGAACATTGTGACAATTTTGATAGTCTGGACTCTGGGTAAACTGAGTATTAGGCTTCTTTATTAAAACAGCTTCCCCTTCTAGCTACCCCTATTTAAAAATGATCCAAGGCTGGCTTGATGAAGTCATTTGCTACTGTGAAAGTTTTTGTTTGTTTGTTTGTTTGTTTGTTTTCTTTTTTAATAGTTGCAGATGGACAGCATGCCTTTATTTTGTTTATTTTTATGTGGTGCTAAGGATCAAACCCAGTGCCTCAGATGTGCTAGACAAGTTCTCTAGTCACTGAGCTACAGTCCCAAGCCCAACTGTGAAAGTTTTTAAGGGACATTGTATAGCTCTAACAACCCATGAACAGTCAGCAGGGAACAGTCATTTAACCACCTAATCACTGCAAAATTCAAATCTGAGGCTGACATCCTTGTAAAACAGCCACCTTTCATTTTCAAGTGAAAATGATAAGGAAGAACTCGGCAGATCTCCACGTGTGCTCTCCTGAACAGACCTGTTTCTGAGCTGCCCTCCACATTACAGATGATCTAAGAATGGGCACAGGGGTGGCATTCTGGTTAATAATACTCATTCTGGCCAATTTATCTCTGACACATCTGCCACCCAAGTGCTGAGGCTCAAACATGCTGTGCTTTCCACTAGCCTCCAATCACAAATAGTGAACTTGTCACAGGATGGGCAAAAGACCTACCACAGACCATGACAGAACATAATGTATTAGCTGGAATTAGAATTTATATTCCACAACTTCCCATGTTCGTCAATTAAAACAGCAATGTCAGGAATTTGATTCTTGTCTCCAAGCAGCTGAGAGTTTGACACCCACTACACCTTTTTTCCCCTTTTTCAAGTCAAAGCCTTGGACCAAAAGGCTTTTAGAAGTGTCCTGTATTTTTGACATGTTATGTACTGGAGGAGACTCATCTTCCTAACTCTCCTCAAAGAAAATTATTGAAACCTAGAATCTATCCTTACCCAATTGTCAAGTCATGAGCACTTGCAGGATACAACAATTATGGGCTGTTTTTGCCCAATATATTTTCAGATTGCCCTAAGTCACCTAATATGAAAAATAACTCATGGAAAGCACTCTCTAATGAACAAAATGCAATATTTATTTTAGGAGTTCTAGTTTAATGAGGTTTTGTGATGTATATCCTCATGGGCTCATAATGCATTGTATTATTGTGTAAACTGGGGCTCTTTTCAGTTTTGTGTTACATCCTGGCATTTATTCTGGCCCATCAGGAGGTTTCTCCTCAGACTATTATGTTCTACATATTTATAATACAGTAGCTTCCCTTGTAGGCTCTTTATCTCACATCCCTTTTGATACATAACTGAGTTTTGGCCTAGTTTTCAAACAGAAAAGTTTTGATTCTCAAACAAAATGCTAGGCTCCTCATAAGGCTTGGTAAAGATTCTCATTTGTTGTCAATGAGATAGAGCTAGAAACCGAGAGTCTCTTGAGGATTATCCCATAGGAGCAAACTTTGAAACTGGTAGTTATATTATTACATTTGACTATTTTCAAGTCATTTTGAAAGTTTTCTTTTCCTGAGGAAATATAAATCCTTCAAGAACTTCCATATGGATGGCATGTGGCATTCCTTTGAGCAACCTTTATGGCACCCCTTGGAAGACAGGACTCAGCTAGTTCTTTCTTTGCCAATTCATGTAAACTGAAGATCAATTGTTGTTGTTTATTTTTTAATTTTTTAAATTGTTGATAGATCTTTATTTTATCTATCTATCTGTCTATCTATCTATCTGTCTGTCTATCTATCTATTTATTCATATGTGGTGCTGAGAATCAAACCCAATGCCTCACACATGCCAGGCAAGTGCGCCACCGCTGGGCCATAGCCCCCGCCCATGAATTGTTGTGAATGCAGCTCAGGAGTAGAAATCTGGGGAGGCTCTTGGGATGAGACAGGTCTAAGAAGAAATCCGATCCAGGTAGTCAAGTTAGTTACTAGTTGTTCCTTTGTGAATATTCACTTCATCATAAGCAAAAGAGAAAGCCCAAACTTGTATGCTATGCATACTTGTTCCTGAAAGTGGCAAGTTCTTGAACTGTGAAAGACAGATACTGATAAAGAATATATACCTTTTAAAGGGATACTTAAGAGAAACCTGTTTTAAACAACTGATTTTTAAGGATATAATAGATGGTCCCTCAAGAGTAGTTTCATAGAAAAATAAGTCATAATTAGTAATTAGTACACTCCAATAGAGGTATATAAAATATACTTCAACTATGTGGTTACTATTTGCAGGTAATAGTACAACTAATGCATTGTGAGTATAACTTCTTTGCATGAAATCTGACATCTAAAGCTAAAAATAATTCTCACTCTTTAGATGTTTTAGCAGGTCTTCCCTGTGGGTACCTGTTATATTCTTGGGATCATATTATGGCCTATATTATGCCCAAATTTACTCCACAATTAGTTAAATTACACGGAATTATTCTTTTGTGATTGAGTAATGCTATATATATATATATATATATATATATATATATATATATATGTTATATATAAGTTTTTTTTATATAAATATATAAATAACTGTGACTAAATGACCTGACCAGCACAACTGTAGAGGAGGAAAAGTTTATTTGAGGGCTCACGGTTTCAGAGGTCTCAGTCCATATATAGACAGCTCCAACATGGTAGAAGAGTGTGGCAGAGGGAAGCAACTCAAGTGGTGATCAGGAAGTACAGAGAGAGACTCTCCTCTCCAGATTCAAAACATATACCCCAAAGCCCCACCCCAATTCCCACCTCCTCCAGCCACACCTACCACTTCATTTAATCCCTACTAGGGAATTAGTTCACTGATTGGCTTAAGATTCTTATAACCCAATCAATTATCCTCTGAACCTTCTTTCATTTTCTCACATGTGAGCTTTTAGGAGATACCTCATATCTAAACTATAACATATACCCTAATGGTAACCAAAACCCTTAAATGAAAACCAAATATTAATCCAAAACCAAGCCCAAACCCAACTAAAAACCTAGCCATATGCATGTATATTTATATATATTAACTAATCCAAGTAAGGATTTTATTGATTGAAACATGAATGCTTAGAGCCAGAAGTGATATAGGTATAGGTTGAATGAGAATTTTAGACTATGGATATACAGAAGCAGAGAGAAATGGTGAAGAATTTGGCATTCTGAGATGAATTTTGAGAGAAAAACAACAATTTAAAGGGGCTATTTATGAAGGGCTGTTGTGTGGTGTGTAAGGAAAATTGTTCCAATATCTTTTGTAATCTTTAGAGAAAATTATAACCCACTGGGTTGTAGAGTTAGAATTTAAAAAGATGCAATAATTTGCTAAATATGGATGGCCTCTAGGTACATGGAGGGGGAAAGTAGAGGCTGACTAAATCTAGGTTGCATCCGCTTTCAAGAAAATTTAGTAATAAATGTAGCTGTCATGGCCTGATGTTTGGTGGCTTCCAAATGTCAGTGCAAAGCCTGGGGCAAGTCTTGGGTGAAATTTTCATTGGCAGGCTCTGAAATCAGAAATTAGATAATATCATGACTCTTTCACAAAGCTAAATGTATTCAATTAAAGAAAATGACCTTTATGAACTTATATCTTCCCAACACTTTTGGCTTTATAATGGTCATTCTTTCATAAATTGATGGCAACACTCCTGTTTTGAGTTTCTGACTGTCCATGACATGAAAAATAAGAAGTTGTTGGATATGATACTAATACCTAGAATACTTTTACCCTCTAAACTGGAGTGTGTTTTGGTGGAAAAAAAATCCAATTCTTTTCTTTTAGATACTTTTTATTGGTTGGTATTAGATGTAAAGGGATAATGTGTATTTATCTGAATACATGGAAACATAATTAATTTATTATAATCCCAGATTATTCCTAGGTTAATTTTAATTCTACCATCAATGTCTATCAGTAAAGCTAAGGCTGCTTGAAAATAAAAAGAGTACCATCTTATCTTCTATAGGTTTGTGAGGATTAAATTAGTTAATACTTATAAAGAATTTAGAGTCATGCCTGGTACTTAAAAATGGATTCACATATTGTTGTTGACAATATTAATGAAGGTTCATGTGAAATTGCTCTTCTACTACTACTCAATTTATGCCTATTTTGAACTAGATAGGATATTGCTTTATTCAGACTTGCCCTTGGTTAGCTGATATTTCTTAAAAACTAATACATTTTAAACCTATTTAATTTTAAATAAAGCAAAGAAAAAAGATATAGCAATAATAAAACAAAAAAAAACATTTTCTATAAAAGCCAAAAGATAATTACAAAATAAACCTTAAATGTAATCTATATGTGGAATAGTATAGACTCAATCAAGAGAGGACAACCAAGATTATCTTAAGTAATATCCTGGGCTTTGCTTCTCAGCTTATACCATAATTACATACCAATCTATCTGTCTGTCCATCCATCCAGTTGTCCATTTATTCATTCAACAAAAATTCAGTCTTTAAGAGACACAAGACAAATAAAAGAGCCACATTGAATCCAGAAAAATCTATCATCTATTTCATAACAACTAAAAATGTTTATTAAGGACCTAATTATAAAATGAATTAAGTAGCTTATGAAATACAAATTCTCTTAATAATTTATATAACAACCTATAATGATAACATTGGAATTTTCCTCTTATATTTATATATGCCCTCCTTTCATCCAAAGACCAAGCTGACCTACCTAGCTATTTGGCTGCAGATACTGAGCTATAAACTTTGGTGCATTGTAGATTGGTAGTGTTTAGATCAGAGATATACACCATTTGTCCCAAGATATTATGAGATATGTATAACAAAAAATTCAGGAAAGCACTATCTGTAAAATGAGTCCTAAAGAAAGAACCAAAAATATCTGGAAGATTTCCTAATACAAATAAGAGTTAGGGTAGATACCAGACATCCACTACAAACCCAATGTAGTACTCTGCCTATCTGTCTTGAAGATCTTACCCCAAGAAGCTTTTACTCTGATATTTGACATGAATATTACAAATGAAAATAGGTATAAAACTAATCACATTTAAAGTAAACACATTACTTTTATTTTATCATAAACTGGATTTGTTAAGGTATATTCATGTTTCTTCTTAATATAAAACAAACAACAAAAGTGCTACATCTACTAATATATGAGGAAAAATGGAAAGGCAACTTGAAAACTCCTCTAACTCAGGACCATGCAGAAACAGCTTTGCTGGATTGAGTGAATGGGTAACACATGTCTTTTCAAATATAAAACATAGTGGGTGATTTTTTTATGGGAAAGTTGCTGCTTCATGTTGAAAGTAATAGATATGTGTGTGTGTGTGTGTGTGTGTGTGTGACATTATCACACTGTAAAGAATTGAAGCAAAAAATCCAGCTCACATGGTCATAAAGGTAGGTAGGCTCAAGAAATTGGCACTTTAGTAGAATGTGACTGGGTTGTCAGCTTACCATGTTCTATAGTTCATCCAGATATTTTGTTAATTACTTTACTGTGTATGCTTTTTAACACAACCAGGAAGGCATACCATGTATCCCCCATCACAATCATGCACGTGAACACACACACAGCACACACATATGCTCAGATTTGAATCATCTGCCATGTGCTAACAGCATAATCCTGGACTAGTTACTTAAATTTGCTTCACTTCAGTTTCAGTATGAAATGAGAGAAAATGTGTAAGATGCTTGGCATCTTAGTGAGCACTCAATAAATGTTATAACTAGGTGAGAAAATTGAGACCTAGGGAGATTATAACTTGCTTAAGGTCACTATGGCATTCATGGCTGATCAGGACCAGAATCATGTAATGATTCCCAACTCGGTATTCTTTACTTTAAACTAAGTTATCTTATTAATTAGCAGCTAATTTTATAATTTCTCATGGTTTTAGCTTACCATTTACCTGCCTCTTCCCAATAAATATTAATCATCTCAAAGGCAAGACATGGGTTAGTGACATTGTCATAAACCATAAGTTCTAACAGAAGGTCTTGCTCTTATAGTGGCTCAGCATTCATTTGTTAAGTGTGAACTTTGAACTCCACAATAGTCAACCTGAAATTGTTTCATTCATCCCATAATTCTCCTTTCCTCTTTAGTAGTTTAATATATAAGAACAGAAACCATTACAATCCTCTGCACAAAATTAGAACTGCATACTGCACAACTACCATCTGGAATTCCCCAGAGAAAAGCATGCAATTTCCTACCATGTTTCTGCATTATTAAGAAAATAATTTATCTATGCTTAGGCTTCTCTCTCTCTCTCTCTCTCTCTCTCTCTCTCTCTCTCTCTCTATATATATATATATATATATATATATATATATATAAAACTAAAATTATCTCTCTCTTTATATATATATATATAACTAAAATTATATATTTATCATACATACACACATGAATCTATATGTGAAAATATATATGGATACAGCAGAATGCATCTTCCAAAGATTAATATAGAGATACACAAATTATTTCATGTGATTACTGACATTCTTCCCACAAAAAAGTGGGATTTATGTCCTTTTCCTTTGAATCTTGGAAGAGGCCTATGTTTGATCCAGCAATGAAGGATGGTTGCAGTGGTGGTCTTTGGTTTTCAAGGCAGGGCACAAAGGGAGACAGCTTCTGCAGCTGCCTTCTCTCTCTGGGGATGCCTGCTCTTGGATGACAGTCACCATGCTATGAAGAAGCTTAACTTAATCTTTGGAAAGAGAAATCTTGGGAGAAAATGGAATCTACTCCATAGCCAGCATCAACCACCAGATATCTGAGTGAATGACCTTTCAGAGCATTTCAGCTATAACCTTCAGAATCTTCCAGCTGAGGTCTTAGATGTTACAGATGAGAGACAAGCCATCTTCCCTTAATATTGTTTGATTTCCTGACTCACAGACATCATGAGAGTTAATGAAATATTATTGTTCTTTGAAGCCACAAGTTTAGGAGTGACGTGATGTGCAGAAATTAGGTAACCAATATATTCCATTACTTAGAAGCTCCATGACCATCTAGTGACACTTATATCTTCTTTTTGGAGGAGGGAAACCATGAGCTTAATCTTTTTGGTCCAACTGATTTTCAAAATAGTAATTGAATAAGTGCTGGTCTCATATAATTAAACCCAACAGACTATGTTTTAGTTGCTCACATAGAAATGTTTAAAAGTTTTTAAGAAATTACCCAATGTTTATATGAGAAACATGAGACTTGAAATCATGTCCTAGTTACTCAAAACAGAAACATTGAAAGTATAGTTAAATGCATCAGAATGTTTATTTGTTAAATATCTATATTCTTTAGAATTTTGAATTATAAGATGAATTATTAGTCTATCACTTTAGTTCATATTTTTAATTTTTTCTTAAATTATTGATAGACCTTTATTTTATTCATTTATTTATACGTGGTGCTGAGAATCTAAACCAGTGCCTCACACATGTCGGGCAAGAGCTCTACCACTGAGCCAAAATCCCAGCCCTTTAGTTCATTTGCATTGGAAAAGAAATAATAAGTTTATTGGTGCCAACTAAACTCATTACCATTCACTTGATAAATTTGGAAATAAAAATGAACATTAATTTGATTAGAAAAGTACCCCTAATGCTTCAGAATATTTCCTTCAGTAATCTTGGAAAACTAACATCATTTTATAGTTCTCAAATCTATTCTTGGCAAGACATTACAAAGGCTGAGAAGGCCCAGAATATATCAATTTATTTATATTATTCACAGTACTATAAATTATAGAAATTTGTGAACATTTTGATATTATAAAATACATCTATATAAATGACTTAAAGGATAGTAATCCTTTCTCACCTGCTTTCTCTGGACATTGAAAACTGCATATTTGAGAGTGAGAGAGGCACTATTGAAGAGACCATCCCCCAAATAATTTAGCACAGGAAGCCAATTTCCTGGTTCAGGGCCACTGAACTAATATTTTGGCAGTTAGTCAGAGCAGCATTTAACATGAAGAAATGTGTTTACATGGAAAAGTCAGACTCGAGGGTAATGGAAAAAAGCAGGAAAGATTAGCAAGTCAGAATTGGCCATTGTCATTAGAGATGGCAACCCTAAGGACACTTCAGTCTCTAATGTGGCGCCACTGTGTTAAATAAGAATCCATTCTTATTCACAAAGGTGCAGCTTCAAAACAGCATTGCCCTGAAGGTACCCTTCTTTTCTTTCAAGCTATTACTACAGTGCTAGGTAAAAGAACACTTTTCAAGAAGATCAGAAAAATGCCATACATGTGTGCCTCCAGCCCTTTTTTTATTGATTCCAATATTGAAATTTAATGGGCACTTGCATTAAATAGGTCCATGCATGTGAATGAGGCACATGTGTGGGCCATCATGAGTGCACAAATGTACCTATTTGATGTAAATCTCCTATGAGAATCTACGCATCACACCTGGGATCCTAATTCCAAGAATATCCTTTAACTCAATAAGCCTTCTTCTACACATTTTTCCCCATGGAAGATCAGAGATGTGCAAAATACATACAGAATGTAAAACTTTTTCCCAAGTTGATAATCTGAAATGTTCAAAATTCTGAAAGAATTTTTATGATACCAAACAACATATTAAAAATGTTTAATAAATTTAAGTGAAAAATAATATAAAATAAAGTTAGAATACTATCTGAATATTTTAAAATGTGAGGGTGAACAATAAATATATAACTACAAATAGCATATAATGAATATAATATATTGATAGTTTTGACTGTTGCATTAAAATTAATTAATTTTTAAACTTTTATCTTTTCTAAATTTTCTACAATGAACATGGCTTGTATAAATAAGTTTTAAAAATCATGAAAAAGTTGATATTCAAGATTACAAAAGAAATATTTATAGATCTTCTCTTAGACTGACATAAGTCAATAACTGTTGATGTTTAAAACAAAGCAAATATACAGGAACAAAAAATACATATACTCAAATGGATTTTTATTTGCCTACTCTAAAATCATCAATATAATTATTCAATACATCAAAGTAACTCTACATGATTTTATATGTATGGACTCTTTCCATGAATTTATATAAGAATATAATAAAGGTTGGATATTCTCTCTGATATGCAGTTACTAACTTATATTAAATGGGGCGGAGGGAAGAATAGAAGTTCACTGGATTAGACAAAGGGGAATGAAGGGAAGGAAGGGGGAAATAGGAATAGGACAGACAGTGGACTGAATTGGACATAACTTTCCTATGTTCTCATATAAATACATGACCAGTGTAACTCCACATCATGTATAACCAAAAGAATGGGAAGTTATACTCCAAGTATGTATGATATATCCAAATACATTCTACTTTCATGAATAATTAAAAACAAGCAAAGAAATTTTAAAAAGAATTTAGTAATGATAGTTGTACCTTTGAAGTGGAGGAACTGAATAACTGATAATCTGGAGTCAGAGTTATATCCTAGTATATATTCGTATTTGAATTTTTATCATCTACACATATTTTTAAAATTAAAACTCTATATAATAATAGTTGACACTGATGAGTGTTTAATCCATCTAACTAGATCATTTCAATTTTAGCAGGTATTTCCCCAAGGCGACGTCTGCTTAGTAATTCAGTTGGCATGTGCAGCCCCAGTAACAAATCAGCTTTTCTCTTCAGTGAGCACCTGCCAACTTGAAGGAACACCCTGACCCATCCAAGTTCACTCTTCTTCTCAAAAAAAGGAGGCAATCCCTGGATGTCACACAAATTGGACTGAGCCTACTTGGGCTTCCAACTTTCAGGACTCATGGGGATTACTCAGTTCCTTTTATGTCAAAGTCTGAGGATTCCACAAAATACTTCTGGGAGGGTTTTTCCTGTTTAATATTCTTGTCTCGATCATTTTAACCCCAGCAAGAGCCAGCTGTGAGGATGGCCTATCTGCAGCAGGCAGGTGCCAGGTTACATCTGTCTATCACAGTCAGTCTTTTTAATCCCAGTCATACAGGGCCAACTCCTTCCTTTATTACCACTCCTTTCACCTGCCTTGGGGTCTTCTTTCAATCAGACCTCCCTTCTCCATTGGTAAATTTACCACCAAATAATATCAGTGTGCTCTTTGGTGGAGATGCTATTACTTGTTAAAGCAAATAATTGAATGGCCTTGAATTCTGCTCCCATCTAAGTTTCTCTTGAGTTTTAATCAGAGGAGGTCATACTTCACTTCCTCACCGACACAGTCATCTGATACTTTTTATGGGAGATGGAATAAGAGCTCAGCCTTATAGGTGAGCTATAAGATTCCTCAGCCCCATAGACAAATGTACAAAGGCAATTGACCAAATTCTGAGTCTGACAAAAGTGCAAAAGCAAGAGTTCAAAAATCTAGGTGAGTGAGCCAGGTCTTGGGTCTAGGTGAGATGGCAGGAAACCCTGTATAAGAAAGCAGGTGATTACCACATCAATGGGACATTGACTTCAAATGGGAGAAAATAGAGTTCTTGTGCTTAAGGAATCCAAGCAACTTTGATTCTCTTTGGTCAGAATAATTAAAACCTTAGGCATACAAGACAGAACTCTGGCCCCTGATCCTTAGAAGACAATTCCTGACTCCTTACCCTTCTTCACAAGAACTACAGCTCCCTGGCAGCTTCTATTAGTGTCTATAACTCCAGTATCAGCAAAGCATCATATATATCTTAATAACATTATAGAACCTGTATAGTCATAGTGAAAAACAAATTAAAAAAACAACAGAGTGTTTTGCATGGAACCAAAGACAGGTCTGTATGCTTATGAACCATATGCAACTAAATATTTCCATTCATAAGACCAAGAATACTGGGGAATTTCAAATAGCTCTATGTTTCTCAGTGGCAAAAGTGGCATGCTTTTAAAATAAAGGCAAGCATTGCTTGTCTTAAATTTATAAAGTTTGTGAAAACTTTTTAAAAATGTTTATTTAGAGTCTGAATTAAAGCATTTCTTATAATGTCTTCATTAGAAATCTTGTGTCTTGTTTTTCTCCCCTAGAATCTAAGAGGTGAAACTGACTAGCAATAAATAGAAAAACAATGAGACCAATTTCATTGCCCAAACTGAAAGAAATGTCAAGATATAAAGCAGAAAAAGAACCACTAAAAACCACTTTTAAACACTTTTAAATGTGTTTAAAATTCCATTTTAATCTTCTAAATTCATATTATGAAAAAGAGATAGTAGAATTTACAATAGAAATATATATATAGTTATGAATTCAGGAATAAAAACAAGTCTGACACTGATTTATGAAAATCTTTGTGCTTTGAGGAGACAAAGGATGATTATTTTTTTTATTTTTTATTTTTTGCTAAAAAGTCATGACACCTATACTGAATGTCTATTTTTGGAATTAAAGACTTAGCTAAAATATCAGGCCTGTGACCGTGGTAACACATCAGTCAGTTAATAACAGGTTCATTTTATTTTTTTAATGTAAGTATTGGTGATTAGCTTTACCACCCTATGACCAAAATACTTGACAAGACCAACTTAGAGGAGGGAGTTTATTTTGGGTTCATAGTTTCAGCGATTCATTTTGGGACCAAGATGAGGCAGAGCATCTTGGAGGTGAAGGAAAGCTTCTTGCCTTCTGGCAGCCAACCAGGAAGCAGAGAGGAAGGGAAGGGTGACAGGAAAAATACATCTATCCAGAGCAAATAAATGACCAGGGAATCACCTCCTCCAGCCTTGTCCCATCTGCCTCGAGGTACCATTCAGTCCATTCAAACTAGGACAGATTGATTAAATTACAGTTCTCATAATTCATTCACTTCACTTTTGAATATTCCTACATTAACATAGGAGCTTTGGAGGGGCACATCATATCAAAACCATAACAATTGATATATGGAAGAGCCATTTCACATGTGATAATTTCCATTACAGAAATGGATAGTTTTATACAATTTTACTTCTATTTTACTTTTTATACAATTTCATTCTATATATTTACTTTTATTTCCCTGCTATCAAATCAGTACCTGAATGTGTGTGAATGTTTAATGACGAGCAATAGTGAATTAATTCTTCTAACACTAACCCTAAATCTAACCCTAAACCTGGATCTAAATTTTCCATCTGAAAAATGTTCTATATGATATTCAAGGTTCTTCTCTTCTACTATGAATGTCTAAGAGGAATTGGTTGCTGGTGGTGTAAAGAATATAAGAAGTATATGTCATATACATTTCATTGTATGTATGAATGTCATGTTTTATATTGTATATAAAGGTTAAGGAAATGAAAACAGATAAATAGACATTAGTCCCTGATTTCAAGTGCTGTAAGGTATTTTCTACCTCTTTTTGTCTATGAGATTTTGTTCAAGAGAATGTGATGCTAAGCTTTTTTCTAAAATAAATGAGTGAATTGTCACCCTAAACATGTTCTCAGACTCTAAATTTATTGTCTAATTAGGTAACTAACTGGTGAGTGAGTATAGCATAACAAAAAAGAAGTTGTTCTATCAATCCCATATACCATTCACAGCAAAAACCCTGGGCAGTTTTCCTAATTTATAGAGATCACAGAGGAAATAGGCAATTTGGGGAATGTTTTTCTTGATATGAATTTAAATAAACAAAACAGAATCTTTGGCATTACTTGCAAATTTTCATAGGGGAAAAGGATAAATTATTGATAATAGGCTCTAATGGTTCTTCTTACATTCTTCTGATTTTTAAATTTTGTATATTCAGATTATTAGTTTTAGCATAGAAATAGTAGAAAACATGAATACAATGAAATTTGAATATGATATTTTATGATTATCTTTATGACAGACTTTATCACTAATCTTGACATTGTGTATTTTATTTTCATTTTTGTCTCATACATTCATATAATTTTGAGCAAAGCATAGAGCTTTTAAATATAAAACTGCTACCCTCTGTTAGCAAGAATGCTTCTTCCAAAAGGTTATATTTCTGTTATGGTTTGGATGTGAGGTGTCTTGCATGTGTGAGACAATGCAAGAAGGTTCAAAGGAGAAGTGAATGAGTTGTAAGAGTTTTAACCCAATCAGTGAATTCATCCTCTGATAGAGATTCACCGAGTGGTAACTGAAGGTGGGTCAGGTGAGGCTGGAGGAGGTGGGTCCCTAAAGATGTGGCATTGGGGTATATATTTTATATAGAGAGAGTGAAGTCTCTCTTTGCTTTTTGCTCATCATGTGAGCTGCTTACCTCTACCACTTTCTCCTGCCATGATGTTCAGCCTCACCTTGACCCCCCGGGGAATGGAGCCAGCCTTCTGTGGACTAAGATCTCTGAAACTATAAGCCTCCAAATAAACCTCTTCTCCTATAACTGTGTTGGTTGGATCTTTAAGTCACAGAGGTTAAAAAGCTGACTAAAACAATTACCAAGCAGGGAAGGAAGAACTAGAATTTTGCATAAACCAAATCCACACGGATCCCAAATGACATGGATGCCCATTCACATACCTATCATTTGCTCATTGCCAGCCATATACATAATATTATTTTAAGAAATCCACAAGTACAAATACCATAAGAGACAGAGACTTTATCTTCAAAGAACTTACATGTGAATAGAGAAGATGTCTGGCATATCATAAGTTTCCATTGCATTCAACTCAACAGTTTTATTTTTTCAGTGCTAAGGAATAAATTCAAGTTCTTACACATTCTAGTCAAGATCTTTACCACTTAGCTACCCCTGCCACAGTCCTCAATGATGGAATATTGAGCACCTATTTCATTCAAGGCTCTGGTTCAGGTGCTGGGGAGAGCACAGAAGAGAGCACAAATTGGTGTCTTTAGTGAATTGAAACTGTGGCCCACAAAATGGTAAGTCCACTCTGGTATGAACTTAGTTTTATTTGTAATAAGGATCTTTGCAGATAGAATTCAGGTCTTTCAAGATGAGATCATCCTGAATTAGGGTAAATGCTAAATTCAATCATTTGGCATCCTCAAGAATGTCCTCCTAAGAGATAGAAACAGGAAGGATTCAGAAACACAGATGGAAGAAGCCTTTTGAGGGCAAAGGCAGAGATTGGATTTATGAAGCCCCAGACCAAGAAATGCCAAGGGTTGTCCCTGGAAGCTATGAGAGAGTCTATAATCTGTCAGAGCCTCCAGAATCTCCATAAGAAACTAATCCTACTGACACCTTTATTTTGAACTTCTGGCCTCCAGAACCTAGAGAACAAATTTCTGTTGTTTCAAGCTACCCAGTTTATGGGCATTTGTATGACAGCCTTTTCCCTTCCCACACCAGTCTCCAAGGAAACTAATAGGCCTACATTTATGGAATTTAAATTCTAGTGTGGGGAGATAGAAAATGAACAATAAATAAATAAATTAAATAATTTAAAAAAGAAAATTAAAAATACACAAGGTAAGCTACATGGGAATGGGCATAATAGAGCACACCTGTAATCCCAGCTACTTGAGAGGCTGAAGTAGGAGAATCGCAAATTCAAGACCAGCTTCAGCAATTTAGTCAGACTTGTCTCAAAACAAAAAGGGTGGGGGATAGAGCTCATTGGTAGAGTACCTCATCCATCCACAGTACCACTCCCCCAAAAAGAGATATACAGTATATTAGTGGTGATAAGTGCTATAAAGATAAATATAACAGAAAAGCATAAAATAAAAAGGTGTGTTTTGGTTGTTCATGTGAGTACAATTGTAGAAGAGTTGGCTAGAAGGATGAGGGGGCAGGTGAGGGTTAAGTTAAAGTTAAGAAAGATCCGGAACTCTCTGATTGATTGCGCAAGCACTTTCCAATTGTGCAAGGTTCTCAGGTGGGGTGGGGTACTGGGAAAGTGTTTATTTAGTTATGTTTACTTAGTCATAAGCTTTGGAAAATTTTGCAAAAGTAAAGTAAAAATCATTCTAATATCAAGAGTGAATTTAGAAAGATGTTTGAATGTTTCAAGAAGTGAGAAGTAACTGTCTTCCTCATTTGGACATGTGAAAGATAACTATTTTATCTTTAAATTCCTTTATTAAATAGCTACACATCAAATAAATGACTAACACAAAATTCCAAATCCAATTATTGAAATATCAAAAAATTGCAAAAATGCCCTGGTTAAATTAATAGAAATTAATATTATTCATATTCCAAGCAGCAAATTATAATAATTTTTTCAGATCATCTCAAAAGTGGTAATTCATTAAGAGAAAGAGATGTATTTCAAATAGACATGATGAATGAGCTCTCAGATTTCTTGACAATTGAATTAATGAAGAGGAGTGAATTAAACTAACACATCAAAAACTTTTGATTTGACATAGAATGCTAACAGTGATGAAGATGATCTAAAACTCATGTTATGACACCACAGTGAGGACCTCAGTGACAAACTGGTTATGGAATAAAAGAGAATGTAAAATTAATTAACACACACACACACATACACACACATACACACGGACAAAAACAAACCCTAGAGGTCTTGAATCTTGCAGCTCATATGTGAAACACTAGAGATTTCTCAAAATTTGACAAGTTTATCAATTTATAAGGCATCATCACATTTCTAAACTGTTAATAATTATTTTTAAAAACACAACAATTTTAAAGTTCAAATTATCTCTTTGATTGCTCCATAGAAAATATTACAATTTCAGTGTCATTTCAAGAGTCAAAGAATACGCAGCCAAAGTATAAAGAAAAACATATTATACAATTACATGGGACAGCTAAAAAAAAGTAGTATGGTTTATAATATTTTGCAATATTTCTGATATATGTCAACTTACATTTTTAATTTGTAGTGATTTATTTTACATATTAAATATTCACTTGTACCTAATTTATATTATATTAGTGATTTTGATCTCCACTCTTAACAAGGACACTATAATTGGATCAACTTCAGGTCCAAAGTTTTAGCCTCCCTCTCTCCATAAACTACATTTGTTTTGTGGAAGAGGCTAGAAGACTGGAAAGAAAAAGAGAGGAGAAAGAATCCAAAAAGCTGAGTATTATGGAAAGGGACAGAGTCAGAATTATTTTTCCCAATGAGTAGACAAAAGCATTTATGAGTAAGAGAGAGGGGCTTCTGAGGTTGCTGAAACTCATTTCCTGTCCTATCCTCCTTTGCATTTGATCAAAGATCTTTCTATATTCCACTCTGGATCTCAAGATTATGCTTTTATACACTACTCAGCCAAAACTTTTATAGGAATGGGAATGACATCTAATTTTCCTTTCTAAAATAGTTTTCTGATTAAGTTCCCAAGCTTTCTCCCATCAACTTAAAGATTTTGCCCTAGCCTATTCTCTAGGTTTGAAATATGACCATATACCCACTCTCCACTCACATCTGTACATATTGTGACCATATATGTAACACTCTTACTCCCTGCTTTCTCTCCCAGCTGTTTATCAAAAGGAATTTTTACTAGAAGACAATGATGTCAAGCTATCCCCCAGGTAGGAAAACAAAAGAACACAGAATTAGGTGGGTTCCCAGGACACATATTCCTTATCCTAATTTAATCTTAGAATTGAGCAAATAAGCCTCCTTCAAGTATACCAAGCTCTGCTGCTAAAATGTGTGCCTAAAATTTTCCTATTTGGCTTTTCATGTTCCTTTTTTCTTTTTAATTAGTGAAGTATGCTCCAATTCCAATTAATATAGGCTCTTATTTAAAATAAAATGTTCTCTTGTCTATTCAGAGTAGAGTGATTTATTCTATGATTTTTTTTTTTTCAGTTTGAAAACACCTCTAAAATTCCAAATTTCCTAGACTGACTAACAGGACTGAACTTCTGAGACCAGCTCTTATTATTTCCATAGTCATTTCTTAACTCCATGTGATAGTAATCCCTTTGTCAGGGCCTGTAAATCTGTAATTTTTATGAGCAGAAATATTTAGCAATATGCAAGGTAAAACCATTTTGCAGCTACTTTCATGTGCAAGGTGTATAAAGAAGGGTCACTCACAGAGTCTGTGTTGTACACATATTTAGGAAAGATGCAAAACTAAAACACAGTCAGTTGCTGAGAAAATCTTCAAAAGGGGAAGGTATATGATGGGCCTACAACAGGCCCTCTGTGTAGATTGATATGTCGATATCATGCCAATCAGCAAAGTTCTGACCCAATCTCTTTAAGATTTTGACCTTTACTTTGGTCTTTTTATGAAAATGAAAATTTCAACCCTTTCTCAAAAGTAAAATTAGTCAATAAAATTTCAGGATTTCTAAAAATTAAGAAGTAACTAGCACTTATTCCCAGGTAAACTGATCTAATGGAGAGTGAACCCTTGTTCCACACTAAATGGTTTTTGTTGATCTGTCTCTTTACTCTCAGCCAGATGTGAAGTTTGGCTCTCCTCTTCAACAAGCCCCAATTTCCTCACTCAGTAGCTCATACAGAATTCAAATCCTCTGAGTGTCCCTATTCACCTTAGGCTATCTTCTCTATTCACTTGTTATTCAAGTAGATAATCCCTTCTATACCCAAATACTGCAGACCTTCCTGACTGGTCCCAACAGAAAGTTTCTTATCCCACACTTTCATCTAATATCTAGCAGCAGCCACAGTGATCTTTAAAATGGCAAATTTGATTTCAACCTTTTCTTCGTTGATTTCCCATGGCTACATCCTTAGCCTGGCTGACCTCTGAATCTTGCCTACCCCTGCATGCTCATCTTGTTCTAAGTTATTACTTACTTCACAGCTCAATTATGCATTCCTTCATTTAATTCCTTGATTATACCATGCTCTGGTTTATCTCCTGAATTTTGCACATGCTGAGGAAAATGCAAGCCTTTTGGCAAAACCTCTACAATTTCCAACCACCATAACTACCCTCTGGCCTGTATCTGTGCCCATCTACTCCACTTTCTCTTAAATTATTATGGTAAAGTGTCCTTGCTACAATACCAAGACTAAGTCTCTTGTACGGTTGATCAGTCCTCTCTCATCTGCTCAAAGACATTGTCCCAGAAACTTCCAACATTCTCAATTTTTTTCTTTCTTTCATGTATCCTTCCCACTGACATCCAGACATGTGGTTAATTCCCAAACTTTAAAAAAAAAAAAAAACCCACCTTGATCTCAGGTTGTCCTTCAGGCATTTCCCAACACTCCTCATTTTACAGAGAAATTCTAGCAACATTGTGGCTCCATCAATTCCTCTATACCTTTAAATAAAATCACTCTCTCAGTGAGATCTTCACTGGTCACTCTACCTAAAATTCCAATCTCTTTAGGTAGATAATGCTATCTTATCTACTTCCACCACTAAAATATAAGATCTATGACATCTGGGATAATTTTCTACAATGTACACCATGGGATCTTACATCTCCATGAAAGCACAAGTGTGCCACTGTTCACTGACTGCTATATCCGGAGTACTGGCATCATCCCTGTCTCAGAGAGGGCACTTAGTCGCCACTCTTTGGGAAATGAAGAAATGAATGCGTCAGCACTGTAACAGCCTAATTTCTCCTTGGCTCCTCCCTTCCTGCGATAGGAGGCAGATAATCATGGTCCTTGAAGACTTTACATGCTTATTTATCCTGATGAGTTACCAGCTCATTAACTTCTTAGAGTAAAAATCAAGGATTAGCAAACCTTTTCTGTAAAGGGCTAAATAGTGAATGTTTGTCTGGTTCTTCAGGTCAAAAAGTCTCCATCTTGACTAATCTACTCCGAATTAGCATTACATGCTTCAAGAAACCTTCATTAATAAAACAGGTGACATGGGGATATTTGGCCCAAGGCTCTTGAGCATCAACTCCTGATTTGGGTTATATTTCTTGATCCTAATTCATCTTCTAAACAGAAGTATATGAGAGCAACAAAAAATACTATAGCTCTTCCCCATCATGTATGCAGGGTTAGCCTTATCCATCGCCCTATGTTCTCTTTCATCCTTCACAAGTGAGGATTTCAACTGTTAGGCAGCCCCATCACTGAATCTCCAGTTCACCACTAATAAGTTTGTGTTATCACAATCTTGTTTTACAAAAGCAGTTAGAGCCAACAGTAAAGATAAAGAATAGCAAAAGAAAGTCTAGTTGAAAACATCCTGTGATTTCGACCCCCAATAAGCCTCCATATCAATATGTATCCTTGTCCCATGACTCTTCTAAGGAAAGCAGATTACAACGTTCCTTCTGCTGGGGGCATTATTAGAAAAATAAATTCTAGGAGCAGAAATATGCAGATCCTTATAATTCCTTTTCAGAGGTATTTACTAAAACCCATATTTTAAGAATTTTATAAGATGATCCCTCTCTCAGGTGTACAAGCCTATGTCACTCAAAGTAATCTTTTGTTTGCTTGTGCTTTCAAAATGCTGCCACAGGAATAATTTAAATGGAAATTAGAAGCCATCTAAAGACAACTTGATTTTGTTGTTGTGATATGAGGCCAATTGGAGTCCTCAGTCCCTTTCCAGGATAAAAATATCCTTTAAATTAGAAACAGTACAAATGTTTCAACTGATGCCAATTTTATTTTATTAAATATTATCTGATATTATTTATCCAATCAATCAATAAATTCTAATAGAGTGTCATGCAAAGTTATTTTTCTAAGAATAATAGTTTTTAAGCTACTAAGGCAATTATCTGTTGATGTTTGATAATAGATCTTGGTATCATGTGACAACACATTATTCTGAATGGGTAAGGGTTTTGATTAATGTCACTAATTTATGTCAATGAAGTCTAACTAACTGTGGATGACAACTGCTAAAGTAGATTTTCACTATCTTAAAATATTTCTTGGAGAAATCTTTGGTTTTTTTAAACAAAAGGTGTTTTAATTCTTTCAAACCAGTCAATCAGAGAACATCTGGTCCTTAAGATATAATTTCCTAATTGCTAAATTAGACGCCAACATGGGGGATTCTTTATGGAGAGTTGACCTGGAGTTCACTCAGGATCCCAAATACCCCAGGAACCCCAGTCACTCCATCTTTTTCATACCAGGTGAGGGTTGTATTGGTATAATAATATTCAGCTCATGGCACTCTTTCAGGTAATTACAGATATGAATAAGACCTTCTTTAAAAAGGGGGGATAGCTTCATGAAAGAATCAAAAGGTATGTAGGTATTAGATCTATAAGGGAGATTAGAATCACAAAACAATTTCCCTGAATCATCAGTGGTTGTGGAAATTGAGACAGAATACAATATTGTAGTAAAACTGAAATTGGGCATTCTGGGACATGTAGGCGAAGATCAAGGACTTTCAGATCTTGGTTTGCACTTGGTTCTCTTTGACATTGAGGAAATTACTTAAACTCCAAGTTTGAGTTTTCTCATCTGCAAAGTTTAGATAATAATAATACCTACCCTACAGTGGCCCTGAGTATCAAACATAGACATATCCAGCATATTGTTTGGTATATGGTAACAGTACTTTTCAACCTTCAGCTTATACCTCAGAGTGTGATGTGGGAGGGGAGATGAAAGACAAGAGACAAAGGAAAGAGAGTACTATGTTCATACAGGTAGAAAAGCACACATATATGTATTTGCAGTGTTATAGTTTCCTCAACGTTGCTACTGCTGATGCTAAGCCAGCCTGTTTCTAAACTATTTCATTTTCATTTTTTTTGTTAAGCTAATCATATTTTTCTAAGCTTTAAGAAAGTACTGCATATGCAATTAACAGTCTGAGGAGTTTGTAAATTCAAATATCCATCTGGTTTTTCTTCACAATAACACCATTAACAGTAGAACAAATCACTAAGTTAACTGAAGTGATTCACAACTCACAAAGAATGGCTGTCTTAGATCCTTTCTATTTTACTAGAAAAGACTCCCTGAAGAATAGGTATTTTATTAGGAGGGAAGATGGAAGAAGAAAACACATTCTGAAGCACTGAGCTCTAATTGAGGGTAGAAAGTTGTGATATAATTAAAATAAAATGTATTAAGGTGGAAAAAGGTGCCAGGAGGCAAAGGCAGACAGCCCAGGGCTTCAGAGAAATGTTGTGATAACATCTCTGTTTTTTTATGCTTAAGGTTTAGGAATGACAGTCTCCAAATTCTCCTCAAGTACTTCACATGTGTGCACACACATGCATGCTATGGCAAAAAGAAATGATTTCTAAGGTATAAGGACACCTATAACCAAAGATTAATAGACAATTTCTCATCTTTCCCCTCATGACTGTCTTCAAATGTTTACATCAGAAACAGTTCTGACAAATACAGCACTAAAAGAGTTAGTCAAAGATGTGTTCCAGTGTTCCAAGGGATGCCTGTCTTAGTAGCCTAATAGCAATTAGTTAATTTTCCTTAAGGGCCAACTTCTTTTAAAAGAGAGAAAGTGAGAGAAGCAGAGAGAAACAGAAAGGGCAAGAGAGTATGCACCAAAAGACAGAAATTAAAACAAAATAGTACTTAAGAGCAAGAATATTCTCCAGAGTGAAAACACATGCAGTTTGTAATTTCCTTGCACTTAATTAATTGCAGTGCAAGCCTCTCTCGTTAGGAGTCCATGTTCAGCCTACCAGATTGAACAGTCAAAAGGGAATAATTACAATGAAGCCCTGTCCTTGCCTCCTTATGGAGAGCTTTGCCAATTTTGCCAGGGACATCTCAAGAGACTTCTCTCTGCTATCCTCCTTCTTGGTTACCCTTTTATGTTAAAAAAAAAAAGAAAGAAAAGAAAAAGAAAGCATTGAAATGAAACTCAACTGTTTGCTTTTGGTTCCTCCCTACTAACTTACTACTGAGTTGACAAATTTGACAGGTACTTCCTGGACTTTGATTTCCAGTGTGATGAAGTTCCTTAATAAATTCAAGGGCAGCATACTTGCCAAGGTTCTGGGTTGCAAACAACAGAAATCAACACTGATAATTATAAATAAGAAAAGGAATTCATTAACAAATACAGCTAGAACTCAAAAGGACAGGGAAATTAAAGAACCACAGTTGAGCAGGATCCAGCAAAGGCCATGCTGCTGCTGCTCACCAGCATATACTGCTCCGGAGTAGCCACAGCTACCAGGCCACCAACCTCTCCTCTCAATCATGTTATAAGAGATGCCGTGGGTCTGAGCCATCCTATCAAGAGTCCTGGCTGGAAAAATCAGACTGACTAGTCTGAGGTCATAGAACCTCATTGTAACTGCCAGAGGGGTGAGCAGGGGTCTAAGTGCAGGGCCTGTACCCTCCAGATCCTTCCCTGGTGGAAGGTTGGGCCCCCTCTCCTTCCTGTACTGAGATTCCTAGAGAAGACTACTAGGTTCTGAGTGGTGAAACCAGTCATGCATCCCAGGACCTTCTCTGCCTAAATTCTCATCCCCCTAATATTCCTAGGGCCGTGTTTCCTACATTTCCAAAACACAAGGTGACAATGATATAAGTTTAAAATTGTTGGCCCAGTTGGCTAAGTGAGTACTTAACCCAGCCTTGTGCACAATGAAGGTAAGAATTACAACCAAAATACTTTCCTATCCTAGTGTCAAACTACATTGGATCAAAGCTTAAGTGTCTACTTTAGGCAGTTTAACAGTCCAGGGACCAAAATAACATAGATGCTTGCTCCAGGAAATGCTTGCTCCCGGAAAACAAGACTATAAACCGACTAAAATATATTGTTAAACGAGACTAACTGTTTACCCATAAAGGCAGGCTTTGAGAGCCTCACTTTGCTTTAAGACCCATTAATCTAAAGCTTCTAGGCCCTAAATTTTTCTTAATCTCAACCATTTTTCCACATATGAAGACCAGTCTCCCAGATATGGCTATGAAACTCTGCAAATATCCTTCCCCTACTTTATCTTCCTGAAGTACTACAAAGTTTTAAAAAAATGGTATTCTTCCTTATTTCCATGAAACTGATACTTAGTTTTGCTTGATTGGTAGGTTCTGCTGGGGATCTTTTTTGAGGAGTTGGCTGCCAACAGATAAATGATTGCATAAAATTATCAGTAGTATTCTGAAGGGTCCCTCCCCATCACTGCCATATTTTCCTATTGGATTACTTGTGAACAATATCATGAATTTTATTTTTATCTATTATAACATACTCCCAGCACCTCAA
This sequence comes from Marmota monax, assembly GCF_021218885.2. Classification (NCBI taxonomy): domain Eukaryota; kingdom Metazoa; phylum Chordata; class Mammalia; order Rodentia; family Sciuridae; genus Marmota; species Marmota monax. The sequence continues at coordinate 12,901,980 of NW_026693245.1, forward strand.
ACACTATTCATGATATACTAAGACTCAGTAGATACTTGGATCAATATAACTGCAAGTAAATCATGAATGTGACATTAATACAATTTTTAATTTTTTAATGTTTTAATTAGTTATACATGACAGTAGAATGAATATACACACTTTAATATATCATACATAGATGGGATATAATTTCTCATTTTTCTGAGTGTACATGTTGTAGAATCACATTGGTATTGCAGCAACATATATACATAAAGTAATAATGTATGTTTCAATCTACTATCCTTCCTATCCCCACATCCCCTCCCCTTCACTTCCCTCTACCTAGTCTAAGATAATTCTATTCTTCTCTAGTGTCCCCTCCCCACATTGTGAATTAGTATACATATATTAGAGAAAATATTTGGCATTTGTTTTTTGGGGATTGGCTTATTTCACTTAGCATGGTATTCTCTAACTCCATCCACTTACTGGCAAGTGCCATAATTTTATTCTTCTTTAAAGGTGAGTAATATTCCATTGGGGAATATATATATATATATATATATATATATATATATATATATATATATATATCACATTTTCTTTATCCATTCATCTATTGAAGGACACCTGGGTGGGTTCCATAGCTTAGTTATTGGGAATTGAACTGCTGTAAATATTGACGTGGCTGTATCACTGTGCTATGCTGATTTTAAGTCCTTTGGGTATAAACCGAGGAATGGGATAACTAGGTCAAATGATGGTTCCATTCCAATTTTCTGAGCAATCTCTTTCCATAGTGGTAGTTTATTGATTTGGATAAACACATATTTTCATTAATAGAAATGAAAGAGTAAAAACCCCCAATCCTGTTATCCAAAAAATTCAAATAATTTTCATCTTACTTTTCAGTTCTTAGACACATACAGGCAAACATTTTCCTGGACTGTAACCTTAAAATGGATATATGTATGTATTTTGCTTTTCATTCAGATTGGTTCTAAATAGTTCCATGTTACCAAAGCATTAGCCTAATGATCACCTTAATAATCCATGTTCCTGAATGTGAGTGTGAGTCTTCACTATCATCTATTCACTGTTTTGCCAACAGCAAAGGATGTCTTTGACTTAGAGAGAAATCCTATGGAAACAAAGATATTAGCACTCATCTCATGTTTTTCCTATTGGATTGCATGTGAGCACTAAAATATCATGATTTTATTTATTTTTTATCTATTGTAACATGCTCCCATCACCTCAAACGCTGTCCATGACATATTAAGACTAAGTAGATACTTAGATGAATATAACTGCAAGTAAATCACAAATGTGATTTTAATGCAATTTTTAAAATCTTTAATGTTTTAATTAATTATACATGACACTAGAATGCATTTATGTACTTTGATATATCATACAGAGATGGGATATAATTATATGGATACACATACCAGAGTTTATAAACCTAAATAAGAAGACATGGGTTCTGTTTTTTATTTGTTGTAGTAACCTTCTGAAAAATTAATTCACCTTCACATTTCTTCCTAAGACAAATGGAGCCCTCTTCTCCTTAGGTCTCTGTGGAACATAATTAATACTCTTTGAACAAGGTATAAATCAACATAAATACAAGGGTATTTATAAATGTGATACACTTTACTATGGATAAATCCTGGTCACAAGTACTATTTCAGGGGTATGGATTAAAAATTTAAAAAACCTCCAACAAGGTCACAGAAGAGACCAAAATAAAAACTGTGCTTGCCTAAACATCAAAGCTAGGTTTTAGCCCCAGGTCTCAACCATGCAATTCTGTGAGATAGTCTTCAGTAAAAATCAGCAGATCACAGGGTGCTATAAATTAAAGTCTGAAAATATTATGGTGCATCCAAGCTAAGGGGAAACCACAAGCACGTGCCTCCCTACTGTTTTCCTGAGGTCACAATCATAACCCAGTTTACTAAAGAATGTTTTCAACAAATAGAAATTTTCTACCTAGAATTCATTTTCATTCTTGATTTTATTGCCAAAATTTGCAGTGATAAACTAAAATAATGCTTGAATCCCAGAAATAGTATTTAAGAATATTTAAGGAAGCAGTAGTTTAATTCAATGATCATTTATGAGAAAGGAAATTCTCCAAAGAAAACTTAAATGCTAACTTGGAACACTTAAGTTGTTACGATAACTGGCAAAATAATTAGAGCTAGATATAAAAATGTTCAAAACAAATAATACTTGGCTGAAAATGATAATGCACATCTTTTTTAAAAAAATCAGATCATTCTTCATATTCCATATCCTAAAATAAATCTAGGAAATAGCTAAGTAATTTGAAAGATGCAAAAGTCCCCAGATACCAGAAGCTGCTGCTGTTTCCACTAGATGCTCAAAGTACTAAGGAACCTACCAAAGAATACCATCATGGACCTATTTATTTGGATTAGGACAACCTCCATAGTTGTTTTTTTGTTGTTTTTATTTTTGTCTTTTGGTACTGAGGATTTAACCCAGAGGCATTTTACCTCTGAGCTACATCCGCACTCCGCCCCCCCCCCTTTTCTTTTTATTTTCAGACAGAGTCTTTCTAACTTGCTTAGGGCCTTGCTAAGTATCTGAGGCTGTGATGCTTCTACCTCCATGGCCTTTCTGAAAGACTTTAGTGATGCTCAACTTATCCTCTCTGAATGAGTATCGAACCATTCTTAAAAATATCTGAGAATTCAGCTCTCATAATCATCTTGGAGAACCATCTTGGACAGAAGCTCTTTTTCTCTGTTTTCTTTCAGTTTCTTGCCTCCATTTTGTTCTATGATTTTCTTCTCCATATTCAACTCTTGTTCTTCCCAAATCACTTGGTGAACAGACTTCCCTTCACTCTCAGCCTTTCTATCAGAGTCACCTTACATCCTGACTTCTTATACTTGAGGATGCCCTTTCCCAGGGAGTCTCAAGGAGAGGTTACTCTGGGTCCGCCTGCTGCGGGGGTGAGTGTACTCCTGATTACTCACATTGACTGAGTCATTATTCCTTCTCTACCCTCTTGTGGAAACCTCCTCTTAAACCTCTATGCCAATCAACTTCATCTCTGACTTGTGCCAATCCCCCTCATTACTGCGCTTCATTCATTGACATTAGCCCACTTTCTAGCACGTCCGCATCTTGAGTCCTGCTGCTATCCTGGGTGACCTTGATGTTTATATGGAGGAATCACTTCATGCACAAATCTCTCAGTTCCTTGACTATTTCTTTTCCACAGCAGTCTCCCTCTTTCCTGGTATCCTCCTCCATCTTTTAAAATACCTTATGTTACCTCTAGCACTTAAAGGTTAAGGTTCAAACATTCTATCCTCCAAACAACCTTCTATCTCTTTGGCTTTTTCAATTATTCTAATTTCACTTGTTGGATATCCTGGAGACCTCTAGAGACCCTGAACCTTTTCTATGTCAGTGCCTTCTTATAATCACTCATTTCCACATCCACCTAATTACTTAACTCAAATCATCACTTCCTTCACTCTCTGGCAAACACCCTCAACTACCTTGTCCTGTTTTTCTTACATTGTTCTTGTTTTCCAGTTTGGTACCAACCTCACTGTTCACCCTCTCAGTGCTTATACCAAGGCTGCTTAGCACTATTCGAAATTATTCTAAAACTTCACATATTTGGTTATATGAAAAATCAATGGCAACTATTATCAATTGTACTTCACATATGACTTACTGGTCTAGTCATGGTAATGGTTTTTATTTGTAAATACAGACACTGCTTAATCATCCCTAGACTTTGTCTCTGTTGTTTTCTCTGCCTTTATTGTCTTCTTTTAGGAATCAACTAAGATGTCAGTTCTTCACAAGCCCAGGTTAATTTCTTCTCTATGGTATCCCACATTGCTCCAGATTTCCTCAATCACAATTGTACATAAAATGTGAAAAAAAGATTGTTGTTATCCATTTTCCTGTGTGTGCCCTATTTGGTTCTGTACTCTGTGAAGGAAAAGCAATGTTTGTTGTGTTGAATCTTTTGTCCTCAGTGTCTCAGCAAACACTATTTGTTGGATGAATATAAAGTGAATGCATTAATCTATGTCATATATGACTGAAGGGGTAGTCATATCAGTATTACTTGCATGTAGTCTGTTGTTCCTTTTTCACTGTATGCAATATATATATATAGATATGTGGCTTCAAGAAATGACATCAATATGAATTAAATAACATAGAAATAAGAAAGCTGTAGTCACTTTTTTATGTGTGTGCATTGTATTAAGGATTGAACTCTAGGGGTGCTCTACCACTGAGGCACATCCCCAGGCCATTATTATTATTATTATTATTATATTTTGAGTCAGAGTCTAGCTATGTTGTTGAGGCTGGCCTCAAACTTAAGATTCTCCTGCCTCAGTCTCCCAAGTTGCTGGGATTACAGATATGTATAAACATGCCTGGCAATAGTCACATGTTCACAAGGACACAGAATCAACAGTGGAGAAACAAAGAGAGTACAAATATGAAATGTATTACCAAAAGATGGAAAAGTCACAAAAAGTCAATGGTGTTGTATAGGCATATGGAATAAATTCAACATCCTAAATCTTATTTGTATATGGTAAATTCTTTATGTATTCTAAAGTCTTTATTTTTATGCACAGTTTTAGACAACAGGGTATGTCTCTCTGTGTGATGATAGTTAATATTAGTCATAATTGTTTTAGGAATCACATCATGGTAAAAGTCAGGACATCCTGAGATTGAGATTCATTTGGAAATGTGGACCAAGGTGCCATTTTTCCCAGCCTCAGAAACATTAACTTTGGCATAAATGATAATAATCCATCGAATAAAGTAAATCTATCATCCAGAATGTTACCTAATGATATTAAATGAACTAACTAAATGACACTTATTTTGATTGAATTCCACAGATTTGGAATACATCTAAAAATACCTGACTCCAACTACTTCCTTTCCAATAAAGGGAAGATTTCAAATGAATGAGAGAAATAAGTATGATAGACATGTAATTAATAAATTGTTATAAAGAATTATATAATCAACTAAACACTTCAGGGTAAAAGTGTATATAATATAGGAGGTAATATAATTTTCTTATGGTTTCTATTCTATTTATGAATTTTTTTAAAAAAGTCTCATTGCTCTTATGTAGTATATATTTGTAGAGAAATAAGATTTTTATCACTTCATCCTTTCATAAATTTTACTTGAACATATTTTTCTCATTTTAGATTTTTCATAGTGATGAACTTTGCTCAATATTATTTGAGTGATTATATATGTTTATGAGCACATAATGATTTAATAAATACAATCCTGCAGAATGCTTTTACTCACTTTCTTCATAACAGGGTATTATAAAATGAAATAATGCTGTGGTAAAGAATTTTAAACTCCTCCCAAAGTGGTCAGTGATTAATTTCACATAGTTTTGCATTATATAAGGATAGTCAAGCAAGTTAGTGTTTATGGCAAAGAAACTGAGAAACCAAAGGATTTTTATTCTATGATGGAAATAAATAAGGGAAAGTGCTTTTCTCAGCTCTGTCCTGTGCTGGATATATTACTGTGTCCTGACTTTTCAAAGTGAAATAAATGGGCTCATTGTTAGAAAATGTGGGACACCCAACCAACCTATTATAACAAGTCAAGCTGGCACAACAAAGGATTGGAAATGGAGACCAGATGCTCTGATGTTGTAAATGCACAAATGGCTACTCTTTTTAGGACCATGAGAACCTGGTAAAATAGAGAACTTTGATTTATAAGAACAGACTCTTCCCTTGGTACAAGGTACAATACTGACACAGATATACAATAAAATATTGTGATGCATCATTCTTCAGTGTATCCTTAATAAGGATGCCAGAAAGTACTACAGGAGTAAAAAAGAATCACAATATGAAAAAAGTAATTGGAGTTTAATAATTATTGTATGAGTTTGTACATTGAGAACATAGTGAAAATAGTCATTTTTTCAAATTTCTTTAATGCCTGAGAAAAAGCAGTATACATATTTTCATTGTTTATTTTAGATGCAATTCAGGAATTGCTACTTATTCTGGAAGTACAATGTTTTTCATCAGGATATTATATAGCCAGTGTGAAGTGTGCCATTACTTTTAGAGTCTAATTTTAATCTTGAAAATCACAAATTTAAAGTCCAAATAAGACTAGATTTAATTAAATCAGAATCATTGCTTTAAAACAAAAAGGCTGGGATAGTCTGTGAGTATCCTGAGAAGTTCAGACAAATACTATGCTGATACTTAGCATTTAAACACATATAGCCTATTTCTTCAAGATTATGAAAAGTATCACCTCTCCATTTCTTTGCATTGATTATGTTTAGAACCATATCAAGCTCAAGAATTCTGTATTTCTAAAGAATCTATCACAATCATGATTATATATCTTATTTTCAATCTTGGAAAGCTTTATCTAGTAGGTTATAGATTTCCCATATAACTTATTAGATAAGTCTCTTGAAAGTTGAGCACATACCCAATATAAAGTTGTGGAATAGAGAGACTGGGAAATATAACCCTTTAGCTTCATAAGTCCTTATGACCAGAATACCTCAAATATGAAACGTCCACTATTAATACCTTCTCAAGTTAGAACAAATTTGATACATCAGATGTGTCTGCTTGGAACACAATTGTTTCTTTCTTTCTTTTCTTTCTTTTTTTTTTGTTTCGATTTCAATTTAGTAACAAAAAACTAACTGTTTTCTTTTTCGTTTTTCTTTTTTATGTTCACTCTAGAATACTGTTTGTCCTCAAGAAGGCTAGGTGATAAATGGTTGATCAAAGAATCGAATGTCTAACTGGCATCTGGGGCCAGCCCCCCTGTGAATGACACACAGTTCAAGGAAGTATGTCAAGAAGATCCTTGTAAAATGAAGTCTTATATGACTATATCTGTCCCACTCTGCTGAGTAGTTAAATTTATCCCCGAGAGTTACATTTTCCTCCTTTAAATTCTTTGTTTTCTTTTCTTTATAGGACATGGTGATATAAATGTACCCAGTGTACTTCTCCAGACAGGTAATGGGACACCAGTGATGAGAAAGTGCTTGTAATATCATCCTCCCACACATACCCCTGAATATACATCCATTCAGAGGTGTGTCATCCTGCCACAAGGGAACATCTTTCTCCTTGGCCTTCCTTTTATGAAAGCTGACGCAGCCATGAAACAAAACTAGACAGACAGAGTACCACCTCCTTTTCCTCTTCCTCTGTGCCTTTTCTCCTGTGCAGGCAGTGATTGTCACCTGTGTGGTAAACTAAGCCCTCCTTAGAGTACCCGGCGGTACACAGACTACCCAGGAAGCTTAAGCCAGCAGCTGAGTCAGGGCCAGAAGGAGCTCCTAATTCCTCCTCTGGGCAGGAAAAAAAAATTTAGAAGTCAGGAAGCATTTACTTTCAGAAGTGACATGGAAGTAAGAAGGGCCTCCACTGTCATTCCAAACATGACTGAATAGGACTTGGAAGCAGAACATGTCAATGACAAGTGCCAAAAGCAAAATGAAGACTTTTTGCCACAATATGACATGTCCGTAATAACTGTGAATTTCTGCATCAGAAAAAAAATAATTCGACTGACTCCTGTATTTGCTAGAACATCTATTTCCAACCCACAAGTTATTAGTAGGGGATTTTAAAATGTGATTCCAATAGGAAACAAACAACATCAATAATGATAATCACAATTTGTTCCAATACTTCTCCAATACCAGCGCAGCAGTAGCTGTTGCTGCTCTTATGTATGAAGCACTTGCAAGATGCCAGCAACAATACTGAGTATTTTGTCTTTACAGCAAACTCAGGAGGTAGGTAGGTACCCTGTTATTCCTACTCTCGCCCTTGTAAAATTAGGAGTGATTAAGTAACTTTTCAAAGTGATATGGCTTGTAAATGGTGAAATGGTGAGACAGGACTCAGGTTCACACCGTCTCCACCCAGAGCCCCCACTTACTGCCCGCTGTCAGCCACCCCCACACACATGCTGTCATTTCACTCTCAACTTCTCATAGCCTGTACCCTTAGTGCCTGGATGTCCTATTCTCCAACACTGTATAACCAAGGGACCTATGTCCAGGTAAAGCTGCCCTTTGAGAAAAGTATCATACTTGTTATTTGCTTTCTCCTTTTTAAACTGGATCCACTTTCTGCTTTCTTTTTTCTTCTCCACCCTGTATACTGTACTCTCTTCTGTTTTTCATTGCTTTCCTCTGTTATCTGCCTATCCTCTTTTCTCCCACCTAATTCCATTGCTCCACCATCTCTTATTCTTATTCCCCAATATCTCTCGGTAACATGTTTTCTTCAAGGCACACACATTGAAAACACAACACATTCAGAAGCCTTTGGGGTTAGCATTGTATTAAAAGTAAACAGAAAATAAAAATGTAAGTTGTAGTCAGAGAGGAAATATTCACTTTATGAAACATACATCTAATACAAGTCTTATGTCTAGAATTTATAAAGTACCTCCAAAAATAAATAAGAAAAAACAAATTGGCATAAGACGACATACAAATATTTAATAATCATATTAAAAGGTAAATAATATCACTACTTATCAGAGAAATATAAACTTAGACCATGGTAGGATACTACTACACATTCACCAGAATGACCCAAATCAAAAGGACTACAAACACCAAATGTTGGTGAAAATGCAGAAAAAATGAGACTTCCATATATTGCTGGTAGAAGAGCAAAACAGTACCTCATTTTGGAAAGTTGATGGGCAATAGAAAATGAACATTTGCCTAACTATGACTTAATAAATTCTATTCCTAAGAGAAATTCTACACCCAGGAGAAATCAGTGCATATGTTCACAAAAATAATTAGCATAAGAAAGTACTCAACAGCTTTACTTTTAATATCTCCAAACTAGAAACAACACAAATGTTCATCAATCAATAAGAGTGTGAATAAATAAATTATGGTATGTTCATAAAATTGAATACTATATTATAATGGAAAGAAGAAACTGGGGGCTGGGATTGTGGCTCAATGTTAAAGTGCTTGCCCAGCATGTATGAGGCCCTGGGTTCAATCCTCAGCACCACATATAAATAAATAAATAATAAAGGTACATTAACAACTAAAAAACATTTTTTTAAAAGAACAAACTGATGATCTATACACCGATATGAATAAATATTTTAAAAAATACATTTTGGAAGATAGAAGCTAGACACAAAGAGTATAACCATAAAATCCCATTTATATGAAGTTCAATAAGAGGCAAAACTAATCTTTTTTGACAAATGTCAAGAAATAGGGTAGTTAGTATATGAATATATAAATATCTCAAAATTCACCAGGATGTATATTTAATATTTATATATTTCATTGCATATAAATTGTACTTAATAAAAAATGTAAATGGATTAAGAAGTATTTAGGTAGGAAATTATGACATTCCAGATTACTTCTTGCCAAATTCATAACATTTCATTAATAGCTGAACCTTTTGTTTCAAGGAGGATTGATAAAAAGCCAGGAAGCTAGAATGATCCTACCCTCTATGGAAAACAAAATCATAGATGAATTCAAGGTTCTCAACATACCAGGTCTTAAAAATTCGATTTTGGGTTCATTTAAAGTTTCCAAAGTTGCTGAATACACACAACCTAATGTGTTAGGCATACCCAAAGGAAATTGTTAAAATGTGCATTTGAACATATTCATATTGCTGAGAAAACACTGGAAGTTGAATAATGAAAATGTTAATAATTAAAAGCCCTCTTGAATACAGTCTCCTGACCATGAGGAAGCTAAGAGCTGCCATCCATAAAATTTAGTGTTGCAGGCCAAACATCTTTTCCAGACACCAATTACTTCCAGGGCCACAATGTGGCTCTCCAAAGGGGTAGAACAAGTCCCTATAACTCACTGCCCAATATATGACAGAGCTCTCTGCTGTGGCAATATACCAGAGGAAATGGCAAAATGTTATGTTAAGAATGGAAAGAAAATAAATTTAAATGGCATGAGACATCTCCTTTACCATCAAAATATGCACATGCTAAGTAAGGTTCAGTATAGGTTGACAATGGGACCCGAGGACACCCTTAGGTTTATTAATGGTGAACTGGACTGTGGCCAACAGGGCTAGCTAACATAACCACTTCTGATGGCTCTGAAGGAATTGGGATTCCAGTTAACTGAATGGCCATAGAATGTAACTCCTGACTTCACCTTCTACTTTTTTTCAAGGTTTAGACAATCCAGAAAATTATACTTTTGAATTTCTTATTACTCAATATTCAATTTGCAAATTACTTTTGCTTCCTAAGATAATAACAATCACTTTAATGAATCCTTAGTCTTTGTTTCTTGTTGATTGGGCATTCTTATATGTGATTTCTCTTGGCTGTCTTTTGGAACAGAAGTCATCCTTGTCTCATCTTCATAAAAGACAAATTATTTGCTTCCTAACACTGAATAAATATGTAAATGGTAACCATAATATTGCTCATACTTAATTCTTACGTTCTTGATTAAGAGAAAAGAAAATTTGAAACAATAGAAGTGCTAGGACATAGACAATTCTGAATACTGAAGTTCCTTGGTTCTTGGAAACAATTTTTTTTTAGCAACACATTAAAATCTAATTAAATAAGCCTAGCTTTTACCTGAGATTTTTAATTATACATATTACCAAACTATAGGGAGATACTATTACTGAATCATTTTCTTTTACAAGCACATGGGCTTGAAATGAGAAATCATGTTTAGCCACCAAATTTTAAGATACCAAAGTTAATTGAATATACTAGGGGCTTAAATCAGTTCATTTAAATTTAATTATAATACCTTCTCCCTCAAATGTGGAGAAAGAAGACAATTATTCTAAGACAAACCTGGTATACAGAGAAGAGTTAATCAAGCCTCTTACTATTGAATTTAAATGGATCTTTTGAAAAATTGAACCTTAACTAGTATCTGAGAACTTAGATTTCAGGAGGTATCCCACCATTCTCTAAATTTTAAGAGTGGCTCATTGTGTCCCAATTGCTTATGCAAACAATGTGGTTTATGTTGAACACATACTTTCCTCCTTAGAAGTCTGGAATTTTGGTACATTCTAGTCAGAAGGTACCTAGCTAACCTCTTCCTAATAAAAACTCCAGGCACTGAGTTCCTGGTAGGCTGCCCTGGTAAAAGACATCCCTGATGAAAACCTTTCACATTGTTACTACTCAGTATTGGAGGAATTAAATGCATCCTGTTTTACTCCACTTGGAGAGTAGCTTTTGGGAGTTTGCATCTGTTTTCTGCAGATTTTGCCATGTGTGCCCTTTCCTTTTGCTTTAAATTCTTTTGCCATAATCAAAGCCAATAATACGACCAACTGATGAGCTCTGGGGGCTCCTCTTTTCTTTGCTTCAAGGTAAGAATTTGTTGCATTTTTATTTACCTAGTAGTAATGACCTGTGTCTTTTAATAACAAAAGTTCTTTGGATGGGTCTATAATAATCTAAACAGCTAAATTCAGTATCTTAGAGTCAAGTTACTGGCCAAATATTTTAGCACAACTTCCCTTTTACAAATATTTTTAGTTGTAGATGGACACAATACCTTTGTTTTATTTATTTTTATGTAGTGCTGAGGATTGAACCCAGTGCCTCACATGTGCTAGGCAAGCACTTGATTTTTTGGGATGGTACCTTTTGGATTTCACTACAAAATACAAAAGGTACCACCCCTAAAAATCCCTTTAACTAAGCAGAGAATGAAAAATAATCACATTTGTAGCATAAATAGATTTGTTCATGTAAGTCTTATTAAATGCTCAATTGTCTGTCTGTGTGAGCCACTAGGTTTCATTTCCTCCCCCCACCTTTTTTTCCTATCCAAGCTTCTTAAAAATGCAGCTGGCCAGAGTAAATAATGAATGTGCCCACTCTCCTCGTTTTCTTTTACATTTTTTAACCTGCTTTTATGTTGCTATTAAGAGTAAAAAATGTACTGGTAAATAGCAAGAAAAAGAAAAAAAAAAAACCTATGAAGTAGAAAGTTATTTGATAGGGATGTGACCTTGGCTGATCCTTTCATAAGAACTAACACTAAATAGATAGCCTTATGTTGAGAACTAAAACAGTATTATGGTAAGTAACACCTCAAAGTGTCAAAGGCCAAATTATTAAGCTCAGGAATATAATTGCATATTTCTTTTTATTCTAATTACAGTGCAATCTCTTCTTGATTCCAAGTTCGTTTTGCATCAATGAGCACTGCCTGCTGTTTCCACATATGTATGCCTACACAGTAATTTGTCCATTAGTTCTCATTTGTTAACAATCCTTGTATTAAATTACAAATATCCAATATTAATTTTCCATGTATAATTCCCTTTGCCTGGATGCTCATTAGCTTTCACCAATACATTTTCAATGCCTTCTTGTAAAATAATGGACTAAAATGCTTCATCCTGCAGAGTAGAGATGTTACCTGAGAAAAATCATCCTTTTTCCCCCCCTGGACTCCCAAAACACTATTGTCATCCTACTCAAATCAAGCAATGATCCAGAAAAACTCAGAAGACCACAGATAACAATCGTCATCAAAAATATAAAACAGGGAAATGTCACCCGAGGGCACTCACCCACTGGAATCTGCAGAAGTGATAGCAATCAGTGGCAGGATCTTCAGAGGGAGGCTGGTGGGTCGTGGAATGTTCTCTGATTCACTTTTCAAGTCAGCTTGTTCCAACTGTCTGAAGGCAAGAGGAGGAAGCTGAATATTTCGGCATGAAAGTCTCCGCACAAGATAGGGTTCCATTCCCCGGAAAGGGTCTTCCTCTTCATTACTGGAATGCAGTGTTTCCTCAGAGGCCTATGAGTAAAGTTCAAGAAAATACACACAATCAATAAAGGCTCCCATGTTTATGGTTCATAATGGCTTCATACCTTCTCGGGGGGAAATTAACTTAATTTCACATTAACAATAATAGTTACTGAAAAGATTAGAATTTATAACTGAAGTTAAGGCTTATTTTGAAAGCAGTAAATTTGTTCACCAGTATATTTAAGAATAGTTTGGTTGAAACCATTGATTAACATCTTCAGTCATCTTAGAATTCATTAATTTTTTCATGAAATATATAAAATCAAAGGTAAATCAAAACGTTTTTCTACCTTCTATGAAATGAATTGCAAAAACATAATTTCCTTATATATCTTGAGTTATTCATGTCAGGATGTGTGTGTGTGTGTGTGTGTGTGTGTGTTCTCACATAGATGCCTATGAAAAGAGAGGTAGAAATTGACTCCAATTTTTTTCATACTTAGCACCATATTTGCAACACGTTTTCATACATCTCTAATATTCTCTTGCCAATTGCTATAATAAGAATTTCTGAGAGGGATTTTTAAAAAGGTATGAAAATAAAATCTGAATGCAGATAGGATTTAAAATGCACCTGAATTTTGAAAAATTTGAGCTACAGTACCCACATACAAAGGCAAATCAAGTCTAGAATCAAGTAGAAAATTTAGTATTTTTATTTTAATTGAGAAAAATGTCCATTACATGAACAATAATTATTTCTAAGTTGTTAAAAAGTCTGCCTGAGTAACATTTATTATATTCACATACTTAGAATTACAGTATCATCAAATGCTACAACACACTTCAGTAGAGTGCTAGGTTTTTGAATACTTACCACTTTACCAGTTGGGTTTTGGTGTGTGTGTGTGTGTGTGTGTGTGTGTGTGTGTGTGTAACAGGGATTGAACCCAGGGGCACTAACTACTGGGCAACATCCCAGCACTTTTATATTTTATTTAGAGACAGGATCTTGCTGAGTTAGTGCCTCACTAAGTTGCTGAGGCTGGCTTTGAACTTGAGATCTTCCTGCTTCAACCTCTGGAGCTGCTGAGATTATAGGCATGTGCCACCATGGCCAGCACCACCTGTGTTGTTTAATCTAAGGAGTAAGTTTCTTTCTCATAAAAACAGAACTGGTATTTACCCATAAGAATTAAATGATACATGGATAGCTGATTGCCTATAATGTGCTAAGGAATGGTAAAGGGCGATTTTCTTCCCTTCTGAGTTTTATAAATGAAGAAACTCACCCAGAGGCAAAGTACCTTCCTGCAAAGTAGCTTTTGGTTATAAGTTAAAACTGCATGAACTTTGGAGCATTCAGAACCAGAATATAATCTTTATTGCACTCCTTATTATACCACTATCTTGGATCAATTAACTTGAGCTCACTAAGGTTATTTCTCCAAAAACCGAGATAATTTTCTCTGAAAAACTGAGGTAATATTATTTACCTCTTGAGATCATGGTTTGGAGCAGGTACAAAGAATCATAAGCACCCACATCTGGCTCAGTTTGTACTCAACAAAGTGGCTGTTATTATGATTGGAATCCAGTCTAATTCTTTTTTTTTTTTTTTCCATAGCACTATGCTACCTTTGATGCTCATTCTAACCTGGTTGATTTCCAAATAGAAAATGTGTCTCTTCCTGTTATACATCTTGAAAACTATGAAAGCAACAATGGACTATTCAGCCTTGCATTGTGTTGTCTAATTTTATGGATCAAAAGTAAAATACAAGAATACCTAAAAGGTGAAGAAGAGGTCTAAGCTAAAAGAGAGTTCATTTATTTCAAATCTCAGACTTGAAGATCTAGATTCTGAGAATCTGTGCTTTGAAGAACCCATTTGCTTTTTAAAATGACATCAATAACAGTAATTAAATATATTTACTGAATCCTTTAAGTGGTGCTATGCTTTACTTCTACCATCTTATTTAATTGGTATTAAAATCCTGTGAGATAACTCCTCTTTTCTCATTTTACACACAAAGGAACAGAGATCTATTAAATTACAGACCTTGGCCAAATGGCCACATGGCAAGTAGGTCGACCAACTATCCCTGTTTGGTGGGAACTTTCTGATTTTAGCCATTTAAGTCCTGTGTCTGGGAAAACACCGCACTATCAAGCAAACCAGGATGGATACTCACCTCCAAGTCAGGATCCAATTTCAAATCTCTTTGAATGAATGCCTGATGTTACACTCCCTAAACAGGTGCAGGGTGTACACAACTAGACATGAATAGAACACATGCTAATTCACCACAACTTTATAAACTTCACACTTGCATTTTTTGTTAGTTAACAGAATGGAGGTCAAACAATCCTATGAAAACATTCAAAAGTCATGGTAATATCTGAGTAAATCAGGAGATAGAAATTTTAGATCCTGCTATACCAGTGATTACTCACGTGGTCTTAAGAAGTCACTTAACCCAGACCCTTAAAGCTTAGGTGGTAACAATTCATGGCAAAAAATAAAATGTTTAGTGAATTTGCAGATACGGAAAATAAGGAGAAAACACATGCAAGTCACATTCTTAGCTTTTACATGGGGAAAAGAAGCTGCATGTGCATGAGAAGTTTATCTATGAACAGAACTGAAAACTGACCCCTACTCTTGGGTTGCTAACAGGTCATAATTAAGTTAATGGCTTATGTGTATGGATAGCTTTCTTCAAAATGCACATAGAAAGAAGAAAAACAGATGAGTCTACCAAAGCTTTGGTCACACTGAATGTAGCTAGCTGAAGTTCACACCTTTTTTATTAGATGCATAGATATCCACTGTGAGCATTTGCAAATGGCAAAAATGCTTCATATAACCCAGGTTATTTGATGAATGACTTAATGTTTGTGACATTCTCTTTTCAATAAAACTGACTCAAGGGGTAATTTCTTTTGAGAGAATCATCGCTATTAAAAATAAAGTTTAAATTCAAGCTCATATATTGTCAGTTTAAGCCCAAACTTCCTGTAGGTACTTTATTCTTGATCATAAAAATGATTAAGCAATAGACATTTATATTCTAACATTTTTGACTCAAAAACTGTATAACAAGTGATCTTTTCACACTCCAGGTCAATGTGTTTCAATTATACTAGAGAAATAAAATGGAATAACTTTATCACGTAGAAGGCAAGAGTTTAAATGCCCTTATTTTGGAAAGAAATATAAATCTAACCAACAGAGCAATACATATCTTGTATTATTGCCAGAAAAAAATGGTATTTTTGCAAGGAGTTCAGGAAAAAGATATTATTTCTAACATCCTAAAGCCCTTATTTCTCAAATCATGGTACTAAAATCCCTGCATTAGAATCAAGGAAGGTTCTTGATTTATTCAGATTCTCAGGTCCTCTTCCAGATATGCGTAATCAAAATCTCTATGATTACAGCCTAAGAGTCCAAATAAATCTCCACTATGATTCTTATGTGTACTAAAATTTGAGAACTAATGGTTTTGACATTTTAGACATAGTCTAATAAGATTATCTGGCAAAGATCTAGCCACAAAGACATTCATTGCAGCTCATTTATAATAACAAATAACTGAATGTAATCTAATTGCTACACTGAAGGATTGGCTTAATAAATTTTGATGCATCATATGATGAAATACTATGATAATGTTATAATAATGCAGAAGAATATGTGATTATGTTTATGACATAATGTTGAGTGTAAGAACAGATTATAGAGTGATCTCATTTTTATGAAACAACATCAAAACAAAAAAGTCACATAGTCATACAAACATTCTGGAAGGATATAGCCTAACTCCCTAAAGTAGCTCTCTGTTTAGTGGTATGAGTGGTTACTTTGTTTCATATCTTATTTCTCACAAGTTTCTATATTCTCCATGACAAAAGTGTTTTCATTGAAAAGCACATGAAAGTCTCAGCAATAAAATGAAACAAAGTTCACTTTGCTATTAATGGGACTTAAAAAACCACTTGTTCACCTTCAAAATATACAATATCAAAAGAAAAACACTAAAATATTTGGATGAATTGTTTGATTATAATAAAATAAATTTCATGATAATTAGCCAATTTATGTGGAATAGTTGACAAATAACTTTAATGTGATGCTTTTCACTGTTAGAATAAATACCCCTTCAAAACATATACTTAAGAAAGAAACTCCATCCTATTACCACATATTATGGATAAGTATTAAATCTGTGATGATTATTATTATTTACTTTTTTGTTTTCTTTAGTTTCTAAGCAATATATAATTAATTTCTCTGTTCTTTTTTTTCATCCTTTCAAAGTAGGTTGCAAACCACACACACACACACACACACACACATACACACACAATGTCATGAATATAATACTCATATGCATTATATGAAAGAATATTCATTTTTAGACACACAGCTAGACCACACTTCCAGATTCCCTTACAGGTAGATATATACATGTCAATGAGTGTTTTATTACATGACTGAGATGTGTGTGACTTTCACATGTGACTAAAAAGATTGTGGATACAATCCTCCAATTTGACCTCCTTCTACAGTCCCTTGCCATATGTTGAAGATAGTAGGGTCACAGGGTGAAAGAAGTTATAGTCCTTAATCATTGATTACAGGAAAGCCACTTGCCAATCACAATGCTTTATTTGGGCTGCATGAGTCACAAGTAGTCAGTATGGGTGTAAGTCACTAAAATTTGAGGGATTCTTGTTATAGGGGTCTATTTTGCATGTATAGGCACTTCTATATTCTCTGAGTTCAACCTATCTTATTCATGATATTATTTCCTGATTGATTCCTTAAGTAAGCAGTTACTGAGCACCTACCACCTTTCAAGCCTGTCTTGGGTGCTAGACATACACAGACAAATTGGCACTTTCTTTCTTGTAAGTGCCTTACTTAGGGAGAAAATAGAGAGATACTCACCAGAATATGATAAAAGCTGTAGCAGAGACTTAGGGTTCTTTAGGAGTATCTAGGTGGGCTTTCTCAAGCGTTTCTTTCTAGCCAGATGTAATGTCAGTGAATAGAGAAAACTTGGATTGTCTGAGGCAAATTAAGATCTATGATTAACCCATAAACTGGACATTTCTCTTTTGATTCCTCCTTTCTTTAATGATTTCTGTTGTCTCACTGCTGGCTTCTCTATTAACTCTTAAATCTAGGCATTCTCCAATGTGCTATCCTTCAACCATTTCTTTTCTCACCCTACACAGTCATGTTGAAAATATTATCCAAGACAATGAAACAAATACATCCTGCTCTCTTATTTATGACTTCTAGTCAGTCATCAGCCTGCCAATTAAAGTGTAATGATATGCTAATATGTCAATTTCCTTTCACAGTCTGGACACATGGACAGGAAGGAAGGGAGAATGCCCAAACATTTGTATCCCTAGCACTCAACCAGTCAGTGCCCAGGACAAAGCATGCTAAATAGATCTTGTTAAAGAACTGAATGAAGCAAATAGACAAATATTTTCATTTCTTCCACTGTAAAAGGTCAGGAAATGAGGAAATTATTATTATTATTAGATGTTGGGTTTTTTAATATTTATTTTTTAGTTGTAGCTGGACACAATATCTTTATTTTATTTATTTATTTTTTATGGGTGCTGAGGATCTAACCCAGGGTCTCACACATGCTAGGCAAGTGCTCTACTACTGAGCCCCAGCCCCAGCCCACATGTTGGTTTTAATAGTAATGTTGTACCTATTCATACAAGTAAAGTATGATCAATACTCATACATATAACAAGGAATTTCTTAAAGAATTCCAAAACTTTGGCCACTCAATTTGCTTCAGTCTCTCTCCATGTTTGGACCTTTTGTCAAAGACAGTCATCCCTCTGTATCCATGGGATTCAAATCTGTGGATTCAAAAATAACTGTGGAGCAAAAATACTCAGAAGAAAAAAATTATATGTGTACTGAATGTATAATACATGTATAGTCTTTTTTATTATTCCCTAAACAATACAGTATTATAATAATCTTATTATATTAGGTACTATAAATAGTTCAGAGATGATTTAAAGAATATGGAAGAATCATATATGTTATATGCAAACACTATACCATTTTATATGAGGGGCTTGAGCATCTGTAGATTTTCGTATCTGTGGTGGTGGGAAGTCCAATTCCCCCATGGGTACTGAAGGATAACTGTGAATGGGCATTATGATAAATATTTTCACCTAATTAAAAAAAAAGAATAAAAGATTTTAGGTACTCAGTGATTCCAGGGGACCTACACTGTGCAGAGCATTGGAGGGGTGAGCATTTTCAAGAGTTGGATAGGTTTCCAGAAAGAGGACAGATTAAGCTGAGGATAGGTGCTTACCATTTCCAATGTGATATTTCTTTTTTACCCTCCAATTAGTTTGCCGCAAATCAAGCTCCATGAAACATGTCCCTTTTTATAGTATAAATAAGATAATTTTCAAAAACTGAATCAACTATGATAACAATGTAAAAAAAGTACTGTCACAGCAAATTGAAGATTACACTTGCAATCTAAAAGAAATATACTGGCAGTAGGCGTTGCCTATATATATTATTCTTTTATATCATCATTAAGTCCTTCACAATGTACTGAAGTAATAACTGATAACCATCCTTAAGATTCCCTAAACCTTATGACGAATGTTTTTCTCCTTATCTCATTACTCATTATGTATGTTTTATCTTAAAATTAAATGCTAACTTTGCCCAAATAATCTTAATTTAAAAAACCACAAATCAAGGCAATCAAGAGAAATACCTAGGTCTTTCAATATTGGAAAGGACATCATACTGAATCAACACAATTTGTCTTCAAATGGATATTTGTATACTGATAAAGAAAAGACACTCTTGTAAAATGAATTCCATCTAAAAATGAAAATTTTCACCTTAGGTTAACATAAAGATACCACATAATTCTCAAACATTCACAGAACATAAGCCAAATATAGGCTGTGATTTTATGCTGATTAGAAGAGACAGAAATCACTGAAGTTTTCTAAAGCCATTTCCTATATCTCATCAAAACTTCTAAAAAGTTCCTAAAAGGAATAGAAAAATTTCTCCTTCACTAATATTCTCATCAACAAGAAAGTCTATCTGAAACTCTAGAATTCAATTAACCTTCGGTAAATAGCATTGTACCTTTCCTGGGTGACCTTAAGAAAAATGAAGTCAATTTTATTTTGTTAGTAGAGGAAGGAAAAACATGAATTCTACCAATTATTACCTCCAAAATGAAATACAGTAATAGAATCACAACTGTAAAAAAGAACCTAATATTGTTTACAATTTTTTTTTCTTTTTAGCTCCTGAAAATCATGTCTTCTAAAAATGTAGATTAAAATACAGCTAGCTTACTCTTTTGGTATTTTGAAAAATCTCTCACTTGAGGAATTAGGTGTCAACAGCAACCTTAAGAGAAATGCAAAGAATCTACTGTTTTCATTTCAAGTTTTATTTAAATACCAATACAAATAAAACTATTACAAACACGAAACAAAAAAAAAATTGAAACCATTTAAATAAAGGCATTTATATGTCTATAAAGTTAGAATAAACTAAGAAAGATCAGGTAACCATAAGGTATTTCATTTGTAAATTATGAATTGAAAGAATGTTTCTTTTAAGCCTACATCCAACATGTTAGTCAATGCTGCAATGTGACGTTTATTTTTGTTAAAATAAGAATAAAAATAACACAAGATGATCCTCATCATCCCCTATTATTTAGCATCATTAATAGTGTTTATTGTATTACATGTTCTCTCTAGATAGCTACATTAGATTCTCACTAGAACTACATGGGCTACTACTTCCTATTTTACAGATTTGGAAAATTAGGCTTAGAGAAAATTAGACTTAAGTGTCCCAAAGTGACACTTCTAATAGGTGGTAAGTCTAGGTTTACTGATACCAAAACTCATGGTTTCAATCCAAATGAAACATTTTCCCCATTTTTCAAGAACATTTGACTAATTCATTAAATCAATGTGAGGGATAGAGATAAGAGGCCCAGGAACATAACAGTAGGTCTTCAGACCTCAGTGTTGGTTGTGAATTCTGAAACATCTATTTAATTCATTTCTAGTCCTTCTCAGTGATAGCCCCAAGGCCAGTTGTCACTGACCAGACGCCCACTGAGAGAAGGATCCCTCCAAGGACCTCAAAGAGGCCACACCCATCTGTACACCTCCTATTAGGCCTGCCATCTGTAGAACCTAATCCTGACATGGAACTTGTTACATGCTATCCCTGCAGAATAAAGGCCTGCAGGTTGTATAGTATTCCCTGGAATGAGACAGGATTTACTGTGTTCAAGTTCCTGATAACAGGCCTTCCAAATGTGGACTGCATTGCTGACTTAGCAGCAGACTTGTGACCTGGCTCAGACCCCAACTGACTATGATCCTAAAGGCAATTCCATGAGCCTTGGTACCTAGCAGAAGGATGTTGCCAAAGCAAGTCTGTTAAGACTAGAAGAAGTGTTTACTCCTTCAAATGCACATATCTAATGCAAGTTTGCATCAAAAGAAATTTAAAAAGTTTGCATAACTGACCCTAAAGAAATAAAGAACTAGGGGCTGGAGTTGTGGCTCAGCAGTAAAGTACTCACCTAGTGTGTGAGGCCCTGGGTTCGATCCTCAGCACCACATAAAAATAAATAAATAAAATAAAGGTATTGTGTCTAACTACAACCAAAAAATAAATATTTAAAAAAACAAAGAAATAAAGAACTAGAAATTGCCTGAAAGAAATCAAAATTATCATCATAAGGAATCTCAATAAGATATAAAAAACATGGGAAGACAACTGAATACTATCAGGAAAATAATATGTGAACGGAATGAGAAGATAAATATAAACCCTAAAAAACAATTAAAAAGAAATTGTGGAACTTATGAAGACAATGATAAAACTGAAAAATGCATTAGAGAGTTTTGACACTAAATTTGACTGTGCAGAAGAAAACATCAGAAGACTTAAAAAGAGATCACCTGAAATTAGCTAGCTAGAGGACCATAAAAAAAAAAATGAAAAGAAGTGAAGAAAGCATAGGGACATATAGAACATCATTAAGTGAATGAATATGTAAACTATGGAAGCTCCAGAAGGAGATGATAGAAAAGGGGAACATAACGTTTTTTTAAAGAAAACACTGGCTGAAATTTTTTTTCAAATCTTTGGAAAGATATGAACACTTAAATTCATGAACTCAAAGAACTCCAATAAGATCAACCCAGAGAAGATTACCCTGAGATGTCATATTGGCAAAAGTAAAAGACAAAGACAATACGAAAGCAACAAGAAAAAGAGACTCATCACATATCATAGGCTGTCAGAAGAAGTCTCAAAAGAAAGCCTGCAGGCCAGAAGGGAAGGGGATGATATAGTTCAAGTGCCTAAAGCAAAAGTGCCAACCAAAAATTCTATACCCTGCAAAGCTATCCCTTAGAAATGATGAAAATATAAAGATGTTTTAGACAAACAAAAGAAGGGCTTCAATACAAGACCTGACTTTACAAGAAATGCTAAAAGTTCTTTAGGAGGAAATTAAAGAGTGATAAATAATAACATGAAATATAGGAAAGTTAAAAACTCATGAGAAAAGTACAGTCAAATTATGAATGCTCTAATCATAATAATTATGTGGTCATTTTAACTCTAAGTTAAAAGCTAGAAGACTATAGTATTAAAAGTAACTATTTTCACAGTAATTTGTTAGTGTATATGTGATATGAAAAGAGGGAAAGTGTAATAAAGGTAGCATAAAATGGGCTTTGAGTTAATGTATAGAGTTTTTTCAGTGCAACTAAAATTGTTATAGCCTTAAACAAAATGCTGTAGCTATATGAGTTTTTTTTAAAATACTATGGTAATCACAGAGTTGGTCACTAGAATCAGTTGATTTTTAATCACTAAACAAAAACCTCTGAAAACCCAGAATTTTTAATCACTAAACAAAAACCTCTGAAAACCCAGGATTAGATGATTTCAAGTATGAATTCTACCAAGTATTTCAAGAATGTCAATACTTCTTCAACCAAAAAATTAAATCATAGGCTATACTTCTATATTCATTTTATGAGTCCAGCAATACCCTCATACTAAAGCCAAAAAAGGATGCTAAAAGTAAATTATAGACCAATAATCCTTGTAATCATGAATTAAAATGTCACTAACAAAACACTAGCACACCAAATTCAAGAAAACACTAAAAGAATCATTTGCTACAATTGAGTGAGATTATTCCTGGGTGTGCAAGTAGGTTTCAGCATACTCAAACTCAATAATTGTGAGATACCATAAAAACATAATAAAGGATTAAATTTATATTATCTATGATCATCTTAGTAGATTAAGAAAAGGACATAAAAATTCATCATCATTGTATGATAAAACTAGCTCTCAATACATACATGAATTATGTAAGAAATATAGTTAATATATTAAGGCCATATTTGACAAGCCTACCATCAACACTATACACAGCAATGAAAAGCTGAAATATTTTTTCCTAAAATCTGAAACAAGGTGTAAATGCCTATCTTACTACTTTTGTTCAATGCAAAAATAGAAGTCCTTGCTAGAGCAATTAGACAAGAAATAATAAATAAAAAATACACATTAGATAGAATTTAAATTGTTGTTATATAATAAATATAAAGCCCTAAAGATTAACAAAAATATGTTAGAATGAATAAGCAAAATCAAGAAAAGTTGGAGGATACAAAATCAACATACCAAAGTTAGTTGCCTTTCACTATAACAACAAACTATAAGAAAGTAAAATTAAGAAAAAACATCCCATTTGTAAAAGCACTGAAAGAATAAAATATTTGGAATAAATGTAATGAAGGAGGTGAAAGGGATCTACACCTAAAGCTATAAAACATTGGTGAAAGAAATGAAAGAAGACACAAATAAATTGAAAGATACCCCATGATCATGGACTGGGATACTTAATAGAGTTAAAGTACCTATATTACACAAAGTAATCTACAGATTCAGTGCAATCCCTATCAAAGTTTCAATGGCATTTTTAGGGAAAATATCATTTTTAGAAAAATATCCTGTAACTATTGTAGAGCTACAAAAGACCCTGAAGAGCCAAAGCAATCTAGAGAATGAAGAACAAAGATGGTGGAATCACCCTTCCTGACTTCAAACTACATTTCAACACTATAATAATCAAAGAAGTATGGTCCATAGAAACAGAAACAAAAAAGAGATCTGAAAAACAAACCCATGCATACACATACAGTCAATTAATTTTTGACAATGCACCAAGAATACACAATGGGGAAAGGGTAGTCTCACCAATAAGCTGTGCTGGGAAAACTAATTATTCACATGGAAAAGAATAAAATTGCATATTTATGTTACATCATCCACAAAATTAGCTAAAGGTGGGCTTAAAATTTTTATTCAGATAATACAGAGAAAAAGTCCTTGATATTGGTGTTGTCAATGTCTAATAAGATACATACCTAAAGTACACACAACAAAATCAAAAGCAAAGTGGATTACATCAAGCTAAAATCTTCTGCACAACAAAGGCACTAATCAATAAAATGAAAGTACCTTCCTGATGAGATGTTAGAAAATATGTGCATTAATTGGATATAATTTCCTAGCATTGGATTTGTATACACAACTAGGGTAACTCCACATTATATATGACTACAAGAGTGGAAACCTAAATATAATAAGTCATACTTTATGTATGTATATTCTGCCAAAATATATTCTACTGTCATGGATAACTAAAAATAAAACATAAAAATATTTAAAAATAAAATATGTGCAAACTATATGTCTGATAAGGGATTAATATTTAAAGTATACTAGAAACCCCAACATCTCTATATTAGGCAATGGTGTAGATATTTCTCCAAAGAAGACATAGAATGGCCAAAAGATATATTAAAAGGTATTCAACATCACTAATCAATAGGGAAATAGACATCAAAATGAGAATAAGATGCTATCTCATATTATGTTAGGTATCCCCTCATAAACGTTTAATATGACTCTGTGTGTGTGTGCGCGCTTGCGCACACATACAACCTCAATAAATATTATACCTCAATAAAACTAGGAAAGGAGAAAAATATCTGCTTATTCTCTTAAGATCATAACACAAATTATTTAACAAACATTTAAATTTATCCACCAATTA
Organism: Marmota monax; assembly: GCF_021218885.2. Classification (NCBI taxonomy): domain Eukaryota; kingdom Metazoa; phylum Chordata; class Mammalia; order Rodentia; family Sciuridae; genus Marmota; species Marmota monax. The sequence goes on from NW_026693245.1 coordinate 12,926,991, forward strand.
CAAAAAATTTAAAAGACTGACGACTAGTTTGAACAACAACATTGGAATACAATCTGTAAACCCAACCTGTAGGATATAGGACAAATTTCCGAGAAATGATAGAAAATGGATATTAATGGTCTAAACAAGATTTAAGAGATATAATGATTTTAACCTGTTTACCTTGTTTGAAACCATAATAAATTAAAAATTATTTTAAAATTCAGAGAAATTTGATACTAAGAAATTAGGAAATTTATTAGGAAAGTTTAAAAGTGTTTTAATATTGTTAAGGTAATACTTCAAAAGAGAACCATCAGACACATATTAGAACACAGATGAAGAAATATCATATTTACTTAAAAATAATCACACTGGAGAGAAATGTGGGTAGGGATACAGTAGGAAGAAGAACTAGCTGTTTGTTGTGAATTGCTGAAGCTGGATGAAATTCCTTAAGAGCATCATACTATTCTCTAGACTTTTGTATATACTTGAAATTTTTCACCATACATCTTTTAAATATGAGAATTTATAATAATTTTCTCCTTTAAAAAAAAGAAGGAGAAATAAGGTACTGAACTCAGAGGAGGGCTCCAGCCACCAGAAGTCATATCCAAGTAAAATGGTGCTTGTATCACCCCTTTACAAAGGCTGGCTCTACAACTAGAGTTAAAGCTCTGTGTTCATGATACCCTGTGAAGGAACCTTGAAAGCAAATTAAAATAGGTCCATAAATTGCTAAGTATTCCTCAGAGACTTTGTATTCCTCAGAGCTTTGTATGCAACACATTATCATAATGATGATGGCTATGATGATACAGGATTCTGAAGCTATTTGGTACCACTCCACAATAGGAATTCTCCACTGTTTGTTATCTGCTTTAAAAGGGTGAGTCATGATCCAGTCCCACCACTCAGCATCCACTAACCTTTTCACAATTGTTTCTTTCCTTTGTTTGTCTTGAAACTAAATAGAGGAAAACTTTATCGCTTGTAAATAATACTTGACAAAAATCAATTACTGTATCTCCTTCAAATAAACCAAAACTTTCCCAGAATCTAATAAGCTATTGCTTTTCATAGTATATACCCCTCAGGACTGCATTCTAAACACATTATCTCTAGCCCTCAAATTTAGGGCTTTAGACTTTTTTTTTTTTTTTTTTTGGCTTCAAGGTTATAAAACAAGTTCTTCATTTTTGGGTTCTGAGAATATTAAATTGCGAGAGCTTCAAAATAAAAGGTCTATACAATTTTTACAAGCACTTAAAAATTAGATACTTAGCTATTTGTTTCTTTTCTGCATTTTGGGGGGCTCTGTTGTTTTCTAGGTTGCTTATAAGATGATTTTTCAAAATGTTCCTTTTAGTTACCACCCGAAACAATGAAAATTGCAATCAGTTCCCAATGGTTTGATTTGTTATCAAGGATTTCCTTGAAGGATAGAATAACAAATCACTCCAAACCTCAAGGCAACAAGAATTTTATAAGCTAGATTACAAATAACAGGATAAAAATATTTCTTTTTGCATAGGAATGAGTAACAATTTCTTAGCTGGAACCAACAACTAAAACATGAAATATCATCATCAGTGTTAATATAAGATAAAGTCCAATATCAGAAAAAAATCTTAAGTAATTGTTTATTTCAGTTTTAACATCAGGAAACAATATAATTGTCTATACCATATATAATTGGCAAAATGCTTTACCTATCAGTTATGTTATTACACATACATATTTGAGTTTAATTTACAGTGTTTACTATTTGATGTAAAATACATTCTCTTTCCATGTCACTTGCCTGATAGACTGCTCTCAGGGTTGGTAGTGACTTTAAATAACAACTAGGTTAATATTCCCCTTATTCCATAGCCCTCTACCTATATAGCTAATTAATTTTTCTTATAGAACTGGTAAAGGATATGATTCTACATTTTAATATCTCCAATCACTAAATCTGAAAGTGGGCACTATCATGCAACAGGCATTAATTTAGTTCTGGGATACCATTGTAAACAAATTGAACAAAGATGTCAGCTATCAAAATTCTTACCTTCTAGCAGCTTCTGGAAGGGAATTCATCACCCTCAACCTGTTTTTCAATAGTCACTGAGTGCCACAAGAGAAACAGAGCTACTCACCAAGTCACTGTGAGAAATTATTCTGTGTATGTAATATAAATATGTACCCTATAATTTCCACCTGTATTTAGTTCTGAGGTCAGACAGATCAACTGTATTTGTTATGTGCCATGAAAATCCTATAGATTTGTGTGTCCCCAGGCAACCATGTATTCCCCAGTCCTTTCCATTCAGGTGCCAAACACTCAAATTACTATAGGCACAGGACTGTTTTTATTGGTTCATTTTAGTTATATATTCCATTGTTTTCAGTGACTCCTGGCTCTGTTCTTCAAGTCACACTTCCTTTTCCATGTTTGTAAATCGCTTTCTTAGCCTTTTCTATACTAGAAAGCTAGATGTCCTCTTTCCATTTTGTCCTGCCACCCTTGAATTCAAGATGATACATCTCCTTTAAAAACTCTGTTTTCTTCCCATGTATCTGATTATAACCCATTCCATTAGGCAAAAGCAACTCCCCAAATCTCTTTAAAACAGAATTCATTTTGATATCATGATACACACATGGAATATATCTTATTCTAATCAGAATCCCATTCTTATGGGTGTACACAATGGTGGGATTTACTATGGTGTATTCATGTAAGTACATAGGAAAATTATTTCTGATTCATTCCACTGGGGAAAGGCACAGGAATTTAAAACAAATGGGTACAGTGGGCTGAGAAGAGAACAAAACATGATAACTACCTCTCTACGGTTGGTTTACATACAAGAATTCAAGAGCACAATCCAGAATCTATATTTTATTAAGATATCTACTCATTTTGAAACTTCTGTCTCTAATTCAAACTTTGCAAAACATGATAGATAATGGGCCACACAAAACATATCTGAAGGCCACGATTTTGAACAACAGCTTTAGATATTCTTCATGTGATGTATTTTTGACTTTCATCTTCATGATGAGTCCAAGTTTTAGATGTACTGCATCTTCTAAATGCTCTTCTAAAGGTAAATTGTTCAGTATGGGGTGACACCTAGCATCTCATTGGTGGGGGAGAGGGGTTTTTCTTCATGCCAAGGAGGTGTAAGCCACTGGATAAATTTAAGTCTAGAATAATTAGTGAAGAACAAAAGACAAGAGTCAGAAAGAGATTTCCAAAAGCAGAGCCCCTGATAGGTTTAGTCCACATAGCAGCTAAAACTACACAAAATGGCTCCAGTGGTTTATTTAAGGGGGTACATCAAAGGCAGGGATAATGTTTCCAGGGTGTAGTCTTGCTTTGTGATGTATTATTGCAGTGAGCAGGTTGACTGGCATCTTAGCGGGTCACACCCATCTCAAAGGGGCTGTAAGGGTACAGCAGGTCACCCAGTAACCCAGTGTATGCTCCAGATGATCACTACTACTTTCTTTTCTAAAAGCCCAGAAGATTCTTTTCAAAGACTAACTAGAGAACTGAATCTATGATTAAACCATAGATTTATTAGTCCAGTCAACAATTATTTATTAATTTCTCAAGTTAGATACTGGAAATACAGTAGTGAACACTAAAATTTCTGCCTTCATTGGATTTTGTAAGTGTGAGGAGAAAAGAAAACAAACAATATAAGACAACTGCAGAGAATGAGCCAGATAAAAATAAAACAAGGGAAGTAGATGGAAAGCATGAAAATACAAAAAACAAACAAACAAACAAAAAACCTCTTTACAAAATTTTTTAAAGTGCACGTAAGAAGCCCTGCTCAGAGCACTTGTGGTGAAGCTTATAAAGCCTAAAGGAGGAACCATATCAATCTTCCCTGTGACTGCCCTTTATAAACAATTACTCACCACCCCATGCTTTAGACCTTTATTTTTGTTTGTTTGTTTTAAGAATGGAGGCTTCAGCTTCCCAGAGCTCAAATAAATAAAATTTAAGTTATTCTGGTTTTCTTGAATTGCTAGCACTAAATAAAGCACAAAATGTGTTTTGTCCTTGTCAGCATGATTCAGTGAAATTAAACCAATTAGCTACAGAGAAATCAGCTTAAATATCTCTGCTTATCCTAAAAGAATATAAAACCATATCCAGAGCATTGGGCCCTTTTGAAGAAACATTCCTTTCCCCTAGATTTGAGGGAATTGGTATCATTTCCAGCTACAGCTCCAAATTGTTGTGAAATAGTAATTGCTATATGCCCTGCATTTCCCTCCTTTTGAACAACCGAATCTATTATGAAGGATACAGATATCCTTAGGTCATCAGTTTATGTTGGGGGATCCACAAAAGATATTATTTTAGTTACAAGTTGCTGGATCAAGTGAAGCTATAGATGGGTAATCTTGACTTCAGATGCCTCTGATTTAGATGATGAGATCCTAGACCTGAAACATGATACTAATGCTCTAATATGATGACACTTGAAGGAAGAGGACATGAATTGCTGTAGCCAGAAGGAAAACTGAAATAGCTGTTCTTCTCAGTGTGACTTGCTTTGACCAACAGAATACAACAGTAATGATATCCTGGGATTTCAGAGCTGGGTCTGACAGATACTGCTTCCTATCTCTGGGAAGTTAGCTGCTATACTGTAAAGATATTTTGGCTAAACTACTGAATGAGGAGAACCCACGTGGAGAGTCTGATAGTTAATTATTTGGTTTCAACTTGTCTATGCCATGGCACCCAGATATTTGGTCAAACACATCTGGATATTGTTGTGAAGGTATCTTTTAGATGAGATTAACAATTAATTGGTAGACTTAGGAACAAGCAGATTGTCCTCTATAACATGAGTAAGCTTCATCAAACAGTTGAAGACCTTAAGTAAAGACACTGATGCTCCCAGGGGAAGAGAGAACTCTGGCAGTGAGTGGGCTTCAGACTTAAGTGGCAACATCCACTTTCCTCTGTCTGCTGGTCAATCCTGCAGATTTTGTACTGGCTAGCTCCCACAATTATGTGAGCCATTCCTTAAAATGAATCTCTCTCTCTCTCTCTCTCTCTCTCTCTCTCTCTCTCTCTCTCTCTCTCTCTCTCTCCACACACACACACACACACACACACACACACACACCAATCTTGCTGATTCTATATCTCTATAGTACCTCAGAGAGACATAGAGACCACACAGAGAATCTCTGAGGCATCATACATGTAAGTGACATCATTCTGGACCTTCCAGTTCAGACCAGTCCACTTCTTCTCTTCTGTGCAACATCAATTTGGATGAATACAACCAAATTGATGTTGCACAGAAGAAAAGAATCCCACAGTCAATCTGACCTAATAAATGTGAGAAACAAGATAAAACATTTTTGTCATTTTTAAGTTGCTAAGTTTGTGACTTAGGACATAGCACTAAGTCAGTGGAACTTCTTTTCTTCCACCCATTCTACTCTCCCATCCTAGGCATGAGCTTAGTCTTTTTCTGAGGTTTAATTCTGAGAGCAGTTCAAGGTCAGTTTGTAATGGAATTTTCTAACCTCTCATCAGGGAATCCCCATTTGCATTCAAATCAATTATTTTGGACCATGTTTGCATCTGTGTAGTGATCATTTGTGTATTTTTTAAAACCACCTATTTAGCTATCTTATAGATTCAGCCTTCATTAATGGCCCTATTTATAAAAGTAGGAAGGGGGACAAAATACAGAGTAAAAATAGAAGGAAAAGAAAGTTTAGCCCTAATACACAGAACCCTATTAGCCTTGAGAAGCTCTAAGTTACTATAAATTCAGAAATGGAGTTATTGGAATGAAGAATGGCTGCTGCAGGCGTCACTGAGTTACTCGTGACATGCAACAAGAAAAATTGGACACAGCCTTACACCCCCAAGAGAATAGTGCTCCTGAATGGGCACAGCCACAAAAGCCTTTGAGAATTCAAGAATAATGAGGTCAATTAAATCCTGCCTATCACTGTTCAAAGAAAATGTCCCACTGCAGCTACCTTGAGACCCAGGCTCCGGGCACAAGCAGGGCTGTAACATGTGGTCAACAGCAGAAATGGATGTGGAAGGCTGTGCAAAGCTGCTCAGAATAAGAATTTGCTATAATTTTGAGCATGTGATACATCTGTTTATGCAGAAAAATGATGCATTTGGGGGCATCTTTGCTTATGTAAAGAGCACAAATTTAATGTCCTCATTAGCATGCTGAATGAAAGGTGAAGTCAAATTTCAAGTCAATTTTCTGAAGCTCTATTACAGGTGCAAAAGAACTAAATAGACTAAGCATAACTTTTCTACAGTCTAAACGTTTAGTTTAGATATCAAGAATCAGGAGAGAATAGCTTGAAAAGTAATTTTGGTAGTTTCATTCTAAGAAGAGTTATATTAGAAAATGACATTTAAAAAAGTTTCTTTGGATAGACTTCTCTGCCATTCCCACTGTCTCCTAAAGTTCCCTATGATCTTTTCAATAACAATAAAGTCACAGTGTTTATTGAATTCCTATAACATGAAAAATATTTCTGAAGAAATGGGAAATAAACTGAAGTTACAGAGAGTGCTCAGACTCAAGAATTTTATAATCTTTTAAACAAGATCTTAAAATGCTTTGCTTTAATCATAATCAAAAAAAAATTGTGCAAACCAATTTTGCTGTAATTTTTTTTTGCCACATTTACCTCTTTCTATTACAGACACAAATACAAGAAAAGGTCCTGAGAGCCTACCAGCTCCTTCCCCGCCACTAAGCAACCCCATGTCTTACTTCTTAGCTTGTGCCCCCAGAATCCAGATATGCCTGAGAAGCTAACCACCACCACTGCAAACTTCCTTTGCTGATGCTGGCTCCTCGTTGCTGTTTGGTAATTACTTATTTCCACCTTCATTGATTCCCTATCACATGCTCCACAGAGATTACTTCAATTCATCCCATTCTTCTTAGGTTTCTCTTTTGTTTTCCCAGGTCCTCTAAAGAGTAAGGTATTTCTTTATGTTCCAAGGGGAAATATTACAATTTTTTATCCTCTCTTTTCCGTCAGAATCACTCATGCCCTGCATCTTCCTTTTTTCTTCCTCTTTTTGACGCTGACCCTTCAACATGCACACATAATCTCTCCCTACCTATGACTGACTCAGAGATATGAATGTTCCATGGAATGTCCCTTTCTCTCTAGCACAGGGAGTTAGTATGATAGAGTGGTTAAATGTAGGCCTTGGTAATTTACCTCCTGCTTCATGTCTTGACACCAGTCTCCTTGCCCAAAATATGGATAATAATGGCTGGATATCTCATGGCTGTTTTGTAATGATTAAATTAACTAAAGCATTCAGAACTTTTCATGTGATACACAGTAAGCACTCAAAGTTTGGTAGTTATTGTGGCATTTAGCCCTCCTTCAATTCTTTCCTTACCTCAACTGTTTCCTTTAATTCTTCCATGTTCTATAGCATCTGTAATATTTTTCCTTCTTACTTTAATGCCAATCTTCTTTTGAGAGCAATTTATATCTACTAAAGAACTTGTTCCTAAGTTGCCTGTCTGAAGTCCTGGACATTTCAGCCATAGCCCCCACATGGATTTTGTCCTAGACTTCAGTTCCAGAAGCCTGCCTCTGTCCTTGTCTTTCTTCGTCTCTCCACTGAACACCGTTTCCCTTCACCTTTCCTTCTGCTGCTTCTTCACGACTCTGGATGCCCCTGATTTTATTGTTACTGTTCAAAAACTAATCTCTGGTTCTCTGGGTCCCCCTTTCCCTTCATGACTAAATCTAGGCGTTTGTTCCCTGAAGTCTGGCTCTATTCTCTCTACATTTCTGTTTTTCATACTGAGCACACCACAAAGATGCTTAGCATGCAAAAGCACATTTATAGCCTTGGGATAAATAAGGTGTATTTGAGCATCTTGAATATCCACTGTATTAGCATTGGGCTGCAGATTGCACTTGTCAGCTTCCACAATCATGTGAGCCATTCCTTAAAATGAATCTCTCTCTCTCTCTCTCTCTCTCTCTCTCTCCACACATGCATATGCGTGAGTGCGCGCGCTCACACACACACACACACACACACACACACACACACTCTTACTGATTCTATATCTCTATAGAACACTGTCTACCTCAGAGAGATATAGAGACCACACAGAGAATCTCTGAGGCATCATACATGTAAGTGACATCTTTCTGAATCTTCCAGCTCAGCCCAGCCACCAGTTGAATGCAACCAAATTGATGTCACACCCATAAAACACTTTAATATTTCCCCTTAGAACAGAAAGAAATACCTGACTATTTAGAGGACCTGGGAAACAAAATAGAAACCTAAGAAGAATGAGATGAATTGAAGTAAGCAGAATTAGAAGCAAGCAGAATCTTGCCATTCCAGGTCGGCAAATTTTATTATTTACTATTTGTTTTTAGTCCTGGGGATTGAACGGAGGGGCTACATCCCCAGACCAAAGATTCACTGAGTTGCTGAGGCTGCTGACCTCAAACTTGCAATTCTACTGCACCAGCCTCCCAAGCAGCTGAGATTAAGGTGTGTGCCACAGAACCCAGCTGCAGTTTTTATTTTTAAACTTCATAAATAGAAAATATTTACTTAATATACACTGAGGGATGGGAAAATATAGTAGTTTAAAGTTGTTAGGGAATGAAGTGCCTCTATAACTATAATCAAATCTAAGTGAATTTACATACTACTCTGATCACAGATGGCACTATCAACTCCCAACCACAGGACTAGTAATTCTCTAAAAATGTGACCCTTTTTTGAAAACATGAAAGCACTACTTTTATAAACCAGCATGTTTCCCTACAAATGAGCACATGTTCTTACTAACCAGAATTTCTATTTCATTTTTGACAACGTACAACAGAAAACTATTGCTTCCCACAAATTGGTTAAACTTCCTATCACAAATGTACTTGGACTATTGCTCTATTTACAAACATGAAACTATGTTTAGTTACATTTCCTGTTGAAGTGCAGTCTGGAAATAGCAACAAATCTAGAGAATCTGACTTCAGAAAACTAAAGTGTAGCTCTTTTTATTTCAAAGTTGTATTTATTTAAAATTATAGTTTCAATCAGAGATATTGAGAGGTGGTTACAATCAATTATGTTTGGTGCAAAAATGTATAAGTAGTGCAAATGTAAAAGAGAACAAGGAAAATTCAGAGCAACCTTGAAGCATAGGGTGTATCACAGGGAAAGTGCAGTCTCCATGCACAACTAAGGAACTCCATATGAGCCCTACATGTTGGTCACATATGTGCAAATTGTGCTTTGATGCTCATTTAAAATACAGATTTTTAATTACCGTGATTTAAAATGAGCCTTACTTAACATCTGCTGAAAAAAAAATTCTGAGAAATACTACCATGAAAACATTTCATTGAATATATAAGATTTAAAGCAATTTTGAAAACAGTTTAAAGCTAAAAGTTCAGAGTAAAATGTTGGCTATCAGCAATGCTTCTAAAGCACAATCAAAGAGACGAATATTGTTTAAAGCATCATCTAGGGTACTTTCAGAAGCACTATGAAAAGTAGAACTTCTAAGGGAAGCACAGTTCAGTGGAGTCCTGAATGGCAAATTGAATAGCAGGTGTTCTGATTCAAAAAGAGGATTGAGATGACAATGAGTGTTTTAAAGGGCAAAACATCACTGAATAATCAAGATTCTGAAAATAAATTGGATTTGTACTCTATTAGGATGAAAATATAGACATGCTGTATTAGTTGGCTACACAGTTTGTTTAGATGCCTTATTTACCAAAGTATTAAAGTAGAACTGATGAAAAAATTTTCAGCAGGATATCTTCAGCATATTATTTATTGTGATAAATAAATAACTAAAATAAATCAATAAATAGGAAAAATGTTGAATTCAAATCTGTCTTTTAAAAAAGCTTAGAAGCATTAGTGTGCATCAAAGGTTCTAGGCTCCTAATTACTCCAGAATCAAGTTATTTTATTCGTTTATCCAAAAATAGTTTTAAAAAGCAATGCTGGAAGCATCACAACACCTGACTTCATATTATACTGCAGAACTACAGTAACAAAAACTGCATGGTCCTGGCATAAAACAGACACATAGACCAGTGGTACAAAATACAAGACACAGGGACAAACTCATTCAATTATAGTCATCTGATCCTTGACAATGGTGGAAAAACATACATTGGAGAAGAGCCTTTTTAAGAAAATGGTGCTGGGAAAACTGGTTATCTAGATGTAGAAGAATGAGATTAGACCCTAAACTCTCACCCTACACAAAAATCAACTCAAAGTGGATCAAAGACCTAAGAATTAGACAAGAAACTATGCAACTCCTAGAAGAAAACATAGGTCAACACTCCAACATACAGGCATAAACAGCGACTTTCTCAGTAGAACTCCTGAATTTCAGGAAATAATGCCAAGAGTCAATAAATGGGATGGCATCAAATTGAAAAACTTCTGTACAGCAAATAAACCAATTAATAATGTAAAGAGAGAACCTACAGAACATGAGAAAATCTTTACTAGCTATTCTTCTGAGAGAGGATTAATATTCATAATATAAAAAGAGCTAAAAAGTCTTAACACACACAAAAAAGAAAGAAAGAAAGAGCAAATAACCCTATGAATAAATGGGCAAATGAACCAAACAGACACTTCTCTAAGGAAGACATACAAATGGCCATCAAATATATAAAAACTGCTCAATAGCATTAGCAATTAGGAAAATGCAAAACCAAAAATACTCTGAGATTTCATCTCACATCAGTCAGAATGGCAGCCAACAAAAATATAAATAATAATAAGTGCTGGTTAGCATGTAGAGAAAAGGACATCTTTCACACTATTGGTGGGATTGTAAAGTAGTGCAAGCACTGTGGGAATCAGAGTGCAACTTCCTCAAGAAACTAGGCATGGAACCAGCATATGAATCAGCCATACTACTCATTATTTATCCTAAAGAATTAAAGTCACCATTTTACAGTGATACAGGCACACCCATGTTTATAGAAGCAAAATTCATAATAGCCAAAATTATAAAACCAGCCTACGTGTCCATCAGTGGATGAATGGATAAAGCAAATGTGGTGTACATAACATAATGGAGTTATATTCAGTCATAAAGAAAAATTAAATTATGTAATTTGCAGGGAAATGGATGGAACTTGAGACCATTATATTCAGCAAAATAAGACAAATTCAGAAAAAAATGTCAAGAGTCATATGTTCTCTCTCATATGTGGAAGTTAGAGAGGAGAAAGGAAAAGAAAGGTGGGGTTGGGGTTTCATGAAAATTGAAGAGAGATCAGTAGACCAGAGGAAAGGGACCAGGGAGAGGAAGAAGGGAAGGAAAAATACTTGAAGTGATATTGGTCAAATTATTATTATTGGTATATAAATTGCCACATTGTATACATATATGAATATGTAACAATAAATCCCATCATTATGTACAACTATAGTGCAGCAATAAAAATATGGAAAAAAAAACCAAAATTGTTTTGAGCTTCTACTGTGCCAACAGGTATGTTAGATCCTGAGGATTTAACTCTGAATAAAGGAAATATGGTCTTATCCTTCCTTTGTTCCCATTTACCATCAGATTTCTCCAAAATGATTTTTCTCAGAATGTACAAAGACTTAGAAAAACAAAATTTTTGCAAAATGCAGTATTTTAATATTCATTACTTTAACTAAAATTATAATATAATGAGAAAAGACAGAAAACCTACTTTACAACCTAGATGGATTATTGTTTATAAAAAAATAGTATTCAGGCTTAGAATTTTCTAAGTCAACAATAAATTAGATTATTTCCACAAGAATTACAAAGACATCATGATCAATGTTTAGGCTAGCAGCAAAAGAGAAGAGCACTAAATATTACGAGTTAATTGATTTTTCACAGTTGTCACAAAATGGTGAGTACTATGGGATTGTTTATTTAGCAGATTTCCCCCTCAAAAGTCTGAACACTCTCATTCAACTATTGAAAGGTAAAATTGTGGTAATGGTTTTTATAGAGGGTGACAAAATTATAACATAAAATAGAAATTTTAGAGTTGAATGGAGTTATCAAAGTGAATAATTTGAGGTTCAGTTCATTTACATATGACAAAAATACAGCATTACTCACAAAACAAAATCATTATGCACACTGATTCATTAAAAATTTCTTTCTGAAGGTTTCCATGGGATTATAAAAACATGAGCCAGTAGAACACAGACATTTTTTGATGTAGAACTGGACAAGCAGACAAGTACACTGATGAGTCAGCAAGACGATGAATAGACAAAAGCAAACTTACAAGGTGGCTCCATCCTTCCATGTGTGATTCTGGCCTTCTTGAAAGGTGCTCCCCACCCACAGCACACAATCTTTTTATTCCTTTTTTTTTTTTTTTTGGTACCTGGAATTGAATCCAAGAGAGGCTCTACCTCCAGTTCTTTTATTTTTTATTTTGAGTCAGGTTTCCACTAAGTTTCCCAAGCTGGCTTTGAACTTGCAATCTTCCTATCTTGGCCTCCTGAGTTGCAGGGATCATAGGCATGCACCGTTATGTCCTGCCAGCTCATAATATCTTAAAATTATTTCCTGAATGCTCACATGTACTCAGGAATTTGGTTTCTAAGAATAAAGTCATGCCACAACTAGAAGACAGTGATGCTGTACCTAATGTAGTTGATCCATTGTCTAATGCAGTCTAATTATGCATGGAGATGACGAACTCTATAACAATGCTGTGGGGATTGATCCATCTTTTGGTTATCCATTTCTCTTAACAGCTAATCAGATCCTCCTTCCATTCCTTTCATTTGTTTACCCAATTTTACTTCTGGCTCCATGCAAGCCACTTTTTATATATCAGGCAGAGAAATCATTTAAAAACTTAAATCAGATAATCTGGTCATGTAATCTTCTAGCTTACAATCTTCAATGATTTTCAGCATGGGCCCTGCTCAGTATTTCAATTTTACTCTGTACCATGTTTTCTTAGCTTTCTTTTTGTTCTCTATATTTCCTCCCTCACACTTAAAGATCTTTACACATGCAATCTTTTTCTGCCCAGGTGACTTGTCCCCAGCTCTTGGCACAAATGTATCCTCCTCCTTATTCAGGGCACAGTTCAAAAGTTCCCTCTTCAGTAAAGCTTCTTTGACCATCCCTTTCATTCCCATGCCTCTTGATTCATCACTGTTTTTCTAACAGTACTTATTATCTGACTTTCTCTTCCTTCTTTTGCTACTTGTCTACTGTCTACCTCCCTTTCAATAGAGTGTAAGCTCCTAGAGCAGCTTACTCAGTTTCAGTCACACGTGTGACACTAGGGCCTGGAATGGTGTGTGGTTCATGGTAGGCACTCAAAAGATTTATTGGTGGAATAAATGAATCCCCATTGAGCATCACCTTGCCCACTGATGAGTGAATCAGGAAGAAGTTCAAGAGTGATTAGACCATGGAACAGAATGAAGAATCTATATGCATTTAAAAACTTAAACATCTGAAACTAAAGATACATTGAACTCTCCCACCAAATAATCGAGGTTAAAATGTTGTTTTTGTTTTGTTTGGGGTTTTTGACGTTGTTGTTGTTGTTTTGTTTTGGTGTTCTTGGCATACAAATAAATTGGAATACTCTAAGGACCCCTGCTCTGTATTCTATTCCTGATACCATCATGCTATCATTCACTTCTAAGCAGAGGACCCTTAAATATTTCTCTCATTTGTCATGCTCCTTTCCCACTTCTCCACTTACGAAATGATTCTTTCATTTACACAGGCACCCCAGGCCCCAGTTGCCAAATGTGTCATGTCTCCTCAGAGGCAGACACTCTTCTTCTGTTCCTTGAGTCTGTCAGGATGGCAGCCTTTTAGTTCTCCCTGCTTCTTTCATCTCTCTTTTATGTTTCTTCCCCTCCTCTCAACATCCACCTTTGCAAAATTCTTCAGGTCTGTCTCTTTAATTCAAAAACCACTACCCGGAATCGAACCTCTCTTGCTGCTGGCCTAAACTATTTTAAATTTTTCTAATTGGTTTTCCTAAGTAAATTTGTTCCTTCCCTCTATTCATCCACTAAATAATACTTGTTAATCTCATTCCTAACTCAAAACTTTATGTAGTAGCTATTGGCTGCAAAAAGCAGTCCTAATCTATTAGGATAGAAATAAACACATTCCATAAAATGTTAATTGGAAGGTATAGAGGTCCAAACCAAAGGAATGAACAATCTCTTCAATGAAAGAATATCAGAAAACTTTCCAAACATGGAAAATGGATTGGGAATCCAAATTTAAGAAGCCTACAGGACACCTAATGTACAAAATCACAACAGTCCCACACCAAGGCACATTATAATAAAAATCCCAACAACAACAAAAAAATGTTAATTGATATTTCTAGTTTATATTTCTCTACTGACCATTCTTCCCACAGTCCTTGGCTCTCATTAAGACTTTCCATGACTCAACATTTTACAAAAAACCTCTGTGTTTTTCCCCTCTGATCTTTGATCTCAATATTATATCTTCCCAATATGGCATTCCTATGATACCTGCATTCTGGACATTCATTACAGGTTGATCTTCTGAATAACTAAGTTTCGAGGGTAAACCCTTGGAAACTTCTCCAGTCTTTCCTAATCCTTTCTTATCAGATTTTATAAGCATCTATTATAAATGGTGATTCTATTTTAATATATTAAGCATATACTGTTTTCCAGGACAACTGGTAAAGTACATATCTATTCTCTCCATTAAACTGAAAATTTCTTTATGCCTATAACTATTGTTAAATGATTAAGAATTCTTCTACATCAACAATTGCAATTTCACTAGGTAACTGTTGCAGCTAGGATGAAGGTAAAGTGTGTGTGGTGGGAACATGATAGATGGGGGAAGTCATGTGTGATATCATTGTTGGCATGGAAGTCTCAGCATCACCCCAGTGATGTGGGAGCTTCCTGTACTGTGAAGCATAATTTCCATTTTTGGCTATCTAAAATCCCAATGAATTTAGAAACATGCAGCACTGAGCTTTTAGAGCATAAATGAATACTATATGATCACTCTAACCATCACCCATTAATGCCTAAAGCTCTTGGTTGAAGCATTGGACAGGAGTCAGGAGCAATTGATTTAATCCCCATGTTCTGAATCCTAATCACATAGCCTATCTCCAATCAATGATGATCCAAACACTTCCCAGTTGATTAACATCCAGGATCAATAGAGCTGAAGACTGTAAACTAGATTTTTCAAGTAAAACCTTTATTTGTATGCTCAGATAAAATTACAAAGTCCCATTTTGAAGTCAGCATAAATCAAACTTTAAAAAGCTACATAATTTTAAAATACACTCCATATCATATTTTACCCATAAATAATATGGCATCTTAAAATTCAATGCCTTTGTTGAAAATACAACAGTGTAGAACGTGCAGATAAAGTGAACAACTCCAGACCCTTCATCTTTTATTCCTGAAAGAGATTATTTCTTTCTATTAAGAGATGTGTATACTCCTTGAAACTTTCAGCATCTCTAAAATTTATTTGGGAGAGGGGTAAAGAGAATTAGCCAACCATGAATAAAGAAACTCTACCTTATTCTACAGATACCAGAAGAAACTTTTGTATTGAAAAACATTAATTAACAAAAATGTTAAAGCTCTTCCATGTAGTGAATAGGTTGTGAAGGAAATGAAACATGACAGAGGCTATTTGCTTTGCTTCACCACCAAGTCAGTTCCCAGCACACCCTGCCATCACAGAGGAAATCCAAAGGAGAGTCAGGAAAACACAGGAGCCAAAAATACTGTTGAATCCTAAGTGCAAGGCTGCAGGTTGCTGTGGAAATTCACAACAGCTACAGCAAGAAACCCAGGGACAATTTACACATTCATCTCCCTGTAAATCTGAGTTTAAATCAAAACAAAGCAGATTTCAGTCTGCTAACGCTGCCTTATGAAAAGTAATATGTTTACATACATCATTGAAATCAATCTTTTAACCTCATGTTAAGACAATGAGTTTTTTACTGAAACTCTGCATTTAAAAACTGCAAGAAATGTATGGTAACTACTGAAATAACCTATTGAAATTAAGCAAACAATGTAATGAGAAAAAGAAAAATTATGATAGCGAAGAGAAAGGGAGGGAGAGCTGGAAGGAAGGAGAAGGAAGAAAGAGAGAAAGGAGAGACTATCATCCATTATAGGATTAAAATAATGAATTTTTTTAGCCCATAGAGAAATAGACAAAATATGATGTAATTATATATATAGAAAATATTATACAATAAGCTATTAGTGAATTGAAGAAAGTTATAAGTAAGAATTATACAAATCAGCTTATTTTCTGGCTATTATCTTGAGAGGTTATAAGGAAATACTTTATTACCAACTGGTTAGTGAGAGACATTATAAATTATCTTTTCAGTACAGCTTTGAAAATAGGAGAATTTGGTAATTCAGGGAAAATACAATAAAATCTTATTATAGATTAAGCTACATGGAAGATAAATGATGACCCTGAGAAAGATAGGATTAATAGAATAAATGACTATTAGAATATAAATTTAATCCTCTTTAGACTGCAGTGGTTTTGACATTTACCTATTTAATTTGATCAATGTATATAGTCATACTGATTTCAAGATATTTGCTTTGACAAAATTAACTACATAATTTATACTTCTGTATTGTACTTTTGTCTATAGATTTACAATGCTATTTTTAACTTGTCTATTTGACCACCTCAAAACACTATATATTCTGAGCCATTTCATAACTGAACAGAATATGTATTTACAACTAATTATTTGTTCTAAATGAGAAAGGTGCTTATTCCAATGATATGTTGCTTTGGTGTAATGTAGAGTATACTGTGAGCTTTAGAATAGTTCAGACCAGGGGCTGGGGATGTGGCTCAAGTGGTAGCGCACTCGCCTGGCATGCGAGGGGCGCTTTGTTCGATTCTGGGCACCACATAAAAATAAAATAAAGATGTCGTGTCCACCAAAAACTAAAAAATAAGTATTTTTTTTAAAAATTCTCTTTCTCTCTCTCTCTCTCTTAAAAAAAAAATAGTTCAGACCAGTGTTCAAATCTTACCTTCCAGGCAAATTACTGAACCTCTCTGACCTAGCTCCTTAAAGTATAAATGAAAGATAATTTACTAAATAAGGTAGTTGTGAGAATTAAATAATATAACTTATAATGAAGCACCAACCATAGACCCTTCCTCAGAGTAGAACATTAAAAAATGTATTATTTCTTCCCTTTTGTTCCTTGTTCTGCATTTTTTTACAAGAGAATGTAAAGCCGAAGATATCACATATTGCATAGGGTTGGGAAACTGTTGCTTTTCAGGACTCCTTAGAAATAGAAACAGCACCCATCTTTGAAATCCATATTTACACACTTTGAAAAATTGCAGTTTTCTTCTTGCAAGATCTCTGTCTTTTCAGATAAGTCATGAAAACAATATGGCCTTATTCTGTGGACAATTTATGGTTGTCACCACCATATAAGATGTCTTTATAGAAAGCATTTGGCTTTCCTGAAAGTACCATTTATGAATAGGAAACATTTCCAGATTTAGCAAATAAATATTTGTGTCCAGGTCTATACACAATATCTCCCCTCCCAAGCATAATTGTGCACATGTGTGTGTGTGTGTGTGCATGTATATGGTGCTGGGGATCAAACTCAGGGCCTTGTGCTTGCTAAACAAGCTCTCTACCATGAAGCCACATCCTCAGCTCTCCCAATATGCTTTTAATTGAGTCCTTACTCACTGAGATTTATACATCCTTGGCCAAGGGTCTGACCTTTCATCTGTGTTATTGTTTGGTAAAGCACTAATGTTCATTGAGAGACTAGCAACATTTCCTTTGAGTGTCTACAAATTCTATGTTGGGTTGTATACAGAGACCTAGAACATGAAAATCCCCAGTGGTTCATTTCTGACCACTACTCATAGTGATCCCTTCAGGTTTTGAAGAGCTTTCCTGAGAAATTTCAAAGAAAATACATTCAACCTTCAAAAGTAAATGTTGTTGGTTCAACACGAAGGAAAATGTTATGCTTGTCCTATCACTTTTATGCTCAAGGAATTCAAAATAGGCTTTCTAAAGAAGTGAATTTTGTTATGTGTTTTTAACACAATAGGGGGGAAAAGTAGTGAATGAAATGAGCCAGCTTTGTCAAGAATCAGGATTTGCCATCAACTTTAACTGCTAACCTCCGTAATAATTAACTTCACCCACACGAAAGGCAGATATGCCCTTCCTTCTTGATGACAATCTAAAGATTTAGAGATTCTGCCCATGAGGCTGGTGAAGGGTATTTTGTGGGGAGCATTTTCACACTGCCTGGGTGAGTCAAGGGGCCCTCCTAGATCCCAGTCATCAACACAATTTCCAGAATCAGCATGATGAAAGTAAGGTGTAGGCAGAAGCTTGGCAAAAGACATGTGGGAAATAAAAATAGTTTGCTCTTGGTTTTGTTCTCCAATAGAAACATTCCTAAGACATAGAAATGGATGGAATAAAAAGAATATGTACTGTTAATTCAGAGTCCTTTTTATATGCTATAACAAAAGACCACAAAGTTTTCAAGGAGTCTTAGGACCATTCTCTTTGCTAACAAACTTTATCTTGATGATCTGGTGCCCCTCTCTGAGGATAAATAGGAATTTGCTGAGTAGAGAAACTATGAGAAGGGCAATGGTACAGGAATCATGAAGAGGGCCAAGAAGCACATATAAGCAAAGGCAAGAAGCTTGCCAAAGTTTCTGAGGATGGTAAAGGCATCTCTAGTTGCAAAGGATTGTGGATGGGAAATGTATTTATGTTCCATTGCCCTGATAACATATTACCACAAACCTAACACTTAAAACACTTGTTCTCTCACAATTCTGGATATCAGATGTTGTAAATTCGTCTCAAATAGGTAAAATAGATTTTAGCAGGATGAGTTCCTTCTGGAGGTGTCCAGGGGTAATCCTGTCCTCTTCCAACTTCTAGAGGCTAACAGCGTTCCTTGGCTTACTGTATCATCACAATTTCTACTTATATTGTTGCACTGCCTTCTTCTTGCCTCTCTTTTATGAGGCCCCTTATAAGAATCAAAGGTAATCTCCTGTCTGGATAATCAAAGATAGTCTCCCCATCTTAAGATATTTAATTCCATTTTCCATGTTAGTTAGCTTTCCATCACTATAACAAACATCTGAAACAATCAAACTATAGAGAAAAAAAGTTTCATTTGGCTTACAATTTTGCACAATTCAGTCCATGATCAGTTGGCATATTGCTTTTGGGCCTGTGGAAAGGCAGCACATTATGGTAGAAGTGTGTAGAGCACCAATACTGTTCACCTCAAGGCCAAGTAATAGAGAAACAGGAAGAGACTAGGATCCCACTATCTCCTTCAAGGGCATAGTCCAGTGACCTAAAGATTTCCAGCTAGACCTTACCTCTTTACCAGGTCAACCTTTGGGAGATACTTATGCAAACCATAGCAGCCATATATGTTTACATATCCACATGCCAGGAAATAGGACATTGACATTTTCAGGGATCATTATTGAGCCAACCACAGGTAGTTATACCTTTAAAAAGTATCAATCAGGGCTGGGGTTGTAGTTCAGTGGTGGAGCGCTTGCCTAGCATACGTAAGGCACTGGGTTTGATCCTCAGCCCCACATAAAATTAAATAAATAATAAAGATATTGTGTCCATCTACAGCTAAATTAAAAAAAATTATCAATCATTATTATAGGTTATTCACAACACTAGGCAGTTCGAAAGCATTAGAGTCATATCACACACTCTCATTCCACAAGACAGGAATGAGGGTGTGCTTGATATTTATAATACTTTAAAACTTGTACATCAGGGGTACTGTGTGATCTGAAAAGACTCCAGACACAGCTCTGGAGTCCTCATGGTGAATAAACCTCCCTCTGCTGGATCAAGAACATTCCATATTGTCTCCAGAAAGCATTCTGGAAGGCCATTCTGTGCATCCTCATGAACACTGATTAAATATCACTCTTGGCAGTTGCTTACTGAGACAGGACCTCCGGTAGGTATTTTATATGCATATTTAATCCTAGTTCTAGTCCTCTGAGGGAGGAATTGTTATCTCTGTTTTACAGATGAAGAAAGTAAGGCCCAGAGAACTTAAATACTTTGCTCATGTTTATATCACATTGCAAAGATCAGGATACAAACTCTGTGTGATTCTTATACCCTCTTACATCAGTTTACATTGAGTCTTACTCAAAAATTTAAAATAATAATATGATTTAGTAATACTTGAGGCTCATCAAACCAATGTGATAATTTAGAAACAAATTTGATATTGGATTTGTGAAAATATTATAATAGATACATCTTTAATGACAAAGGTCAGGGTGTGGGCACTTCTGCTCCCAAACCGAAAAGGTCCAATCATTATATCAATTCCTGTGTGTGTATGGGTGTCTGTGTGTGTGTGTGTGTGTGTGTGTGTTGGTGAGGGTGAACCCAGGGCTTCAAACATGCTAGGCAAGCACAAGTGCACTCTATCAATTGAACTATATCCCCAGACTCCAATCATTATATCAAATAACTAAATTAGCTCTTGGGAGGGGTCCAGAGGGCTTCTTCACTTGATCCCAACAATTGTAGTTCAAAGCAGACTGAGAGAAATCATGAGACCAAGAGTCCATATCAAGCTGAGGGCTTGACACTAGGAAGTCTTTGGCTGTCTATTATCCCCACTACTGGCTTTTCTACAAGTGCCCCTGCAATGTTCCCAGATGATTTAAACTGTGATTTTAAAAGCTACAAAACAAGAAAATCAGTTAATTCTTACCCTTTATGCTTGTTTTAAGCATACAGAATTTAAAAGCAACCAAATTTATTAAACAATAACCAGTGAGTTTTAATGTGAAATTTGTCCCCAAGCTCACGCACACACCCTTGTACAGACGTATAGCACATAATAGTACCAGAACCCACCAATCAAGCTACTATAAGGAGGAAGAGTTTTAATCTTTTTATTTTTAGCAACATTCAGTCCCCTGACATATGGTGATTTCTATAACAAGGAAAAAAAAAACATATGTGAGCCCATGAGCAGAAATGAATCACATTAACTCAAAAGAGGATAGCTAATGAGAGTGAAAATATGTTGGTAAGTTTACACAGAGCATTAACCTAATAATTTATTCAACTTTCTCTGCAAATTCCCATGAATATATCCAAGAAGGTACATAATTCATACCTTAAAAATCTTGTTAAAAGAACCTTGGGGAATTTATAAAGTCTACAGAATTTGAAAGAAAATATTAACAAGTCCTAAGTTTCAAGACATTGAAGTCAATGTTGTAATCCTACCAAAAAGTAAACAAAAATCTTCCCTGGGGCCGGACTGAGGCACTTTGCTGCCTAGTTACCCTCACGTCCACACAGGCCTGGGTCATCTACCTCTGGGATTGAGTGAAATCTAGTAAACGAACCAAGTGAGCCCTGCCTTGGCCACTTCAGGGTCTTACTGGTTTATTCAAATCAAACCATGCTTATAAGCATTATAAATGGTCTTAGAATTTCATTCATGCCTTTGGTGGGGGTGAGAGTGGGGGCAGGAAAAACATATAAAATCATGAAAAAACATATAAAAGCAAACTATTTCTAAGTATTTTATTTAATAATAAACATTATCATTATCTGATTACAAGGATGGGATCCACTGGAATATGTTATTAGAGACCAGAAAAATAGTATTCACTTCAATTAACTGCATGCCAGGTTAATTCAGATAGGATGTACACACGGTGTTTTATCACAGCAGAAGACCAAAGTAAGGGTTTGTACAGATAACACTATCTGGTGGGTAGTGGCAGGGAGATAATAAGCCATCCCTAAAGTCTGAAGTTTAGGAAATCAGAGAATAGTATATGCAATACAATACATTAAAATAGCACCTATTAATTCACCTTTCCTACACACATAAAGTTGATATATAATCAAAAAATATAATTCTCAAGCAATCTCATAACATTTCAAAGAGACAGGATGAGCACTGTTATCTTTATTTTGTAGGCACCACATCTTTACAAGCATTTTTAAGATTTAAAAATACCCTTATTAGTTTCAGTTTTAAACCAATTAATTTAAAATTGATTCTCACTGATACTCATCCAGGAACTCATTTATCCATTTCTTCACTTAATCATTGCTTCTACTAATATTTATATGTCAATCACTGTGCTATGTTCTAAAAATTGCAGGTAAGCAAGAGAGAGACTACTCTCTGCCTTCACAGAGCTTCTTGTGGAATACTGAAGACAGATATTGGACAAATTATTCCAAAAATACTTAGAAAATTGTTACAAAAGAGACAAACAAAATATGAAAGCATTTGACTCTTAATCAATTTATGTGTAACTCTTTAGCTGAAGAAATCAAAGGTAGTTATGAAATATAGAAAATACACAGTCAACTTTTATCCTGACACTTCTTATTTTAAAGTGATTTCTGAAACAACACAAGAAGAGCTTAAGACAAAACTTTTTAGTCTCACATATGTTATTACCAAATTGATACAAAATGAAATTGTATGTCAAACATGAAAGGGATATTTTTTTATCATTTTGAAGATTTGGGGGAAAAAATGATGGCTACATATTTTTTCTTACAGGTTGTATCCATTTTTTTCCCATTTCTTCAAATTCAATGACTGATTCTTTGAATGGTCAAAAGTCTGCTTTGAGAATTATAAAAGGGTATCTCAGGACCTGGGAAAACAACCCTTCAGAAAATGCTGTAAAGTATTTTGAGGGTTTGATTAGTCATGATTTTGAAATGGCAATTGTTATGCTCTTTAAGCATTGATTCTTCTCTATAATTGCTTCAACATAAATACTTATTCATTTAAAAAATGATTCTAGGGCTGGGGTTGTGGCTCAGTAGTAGAGCACTTGCCTAGCATGTGTGAGGCACTGGGTTCGCTCCTCAGCACTGCATGTAAAAAAACTAAATAAAATAAAGGTCCATCTACAACTAAAATAAATATTTTTAAAAAGTGATTCTATATATTTAAGGTATATATATCATCTGGTATATCTAGATCTATTTATAAACACACACACACAGAAAGAGAAAGAGAGAGAGATGGTTACTATTATAATATTACTACAGTGGAACAAATTAATTTATCCTTTTTTTCACTCCCTAGTTACCCATTCTCACCTTGACACTGGGGGCAAGATCAGCTATAATTTATCTAATTAGCAAACACAGTACACTGGTGTTAACATATCTGCTCTTCTGTCTCCTCCCACTTCCTCTCCAAGTTTCCATATATGTCTGTGGACCTGAAATCACATAATCACATATCTATAATCTACACCCTCCTACTCATTTATAATTGCTGATTTTCAAGATGTTTTCTAGACTTGTTGAAAAGGTAATGCCTTTTCCTCGGTGGTAAAATTACAGCAGCCACCAGGAGGAACATCTGCTATTGTGTTGAGGTTCCTTTCATTCTCTTTTGGATGAGAACAAATAAACAGCTAGTGACAGCACAATGCTTCCCCACTTAACATTCCTGAACACATCTGTCATAGAAATGAATTTTGTTTATATCCTAAGTGCTATATTTTTATCATTTGTTTAGACATAGGTTTTGAATTCCCTATCCGCTCACTTATCAAACTGGAAACACTTCCCTTTTCAATTTGCTGAATTTTCCTTATTTCTTGAGGTGAAGTTCTTTAAATTTCACTATTACAAGAACACTGGATCCATTGATCTATCCATGGCCTCCGTCAGCCACAAGCCATTTTTTTTTATTTGCTTCTAAGCAGAATATTTGAGTTTTCCCAATGTAATGACTTATAACTCAGCACACACATAATGCAAAGTCTCTTTTTCATGGTATAGATGTGTGTTGCTGTAGGAGAAGACAAAAAGGCCAACACAGCCCTAGGACATGAGCTGTGGCTTGCTTTCCTCCTAGTGAAACGGGAGCTGTGGGTTTCTCCTCCACTCCCTCAACAATTTCCTTCACAAATAAAAGACAAGTGCTGATGTGCACTAGTTGGGTAGAAATTCCACCTAAAATAAAATTTGCCTTATTAAAACAGTGTGTGTATACAGCCCATGTCATTTATCTCATCATAAGTTTGATCAAATGAATGAATCAGCTTCCATTTTGGTTATATACAACTGTGACTCAAGAGCTACACATTCTGTGGGGATTCTTTTCCTATTCTTAACCATAGGCATTTTTGGTAAGAGCTAATGTTTTTAAAACAAAATGACCAATTAAGGGCGATGTGTAGAGTTGATATTAGGTATATGCACATTCAAAACAAATGTCACAAGCTAGTCCCACTGGTTCATACCTATATTCCCAGCTGCTCTGGAGAACATTTCAGCCTAGGAGTTTGAGAATAATCTGGGCAATAGAGTGAGAGCCCATATCACAAAGAAAAGAAAAAAGTCATGTGCAATGGCAAACACCTGTAATTCCAGCAACGCAGGCAGGAGAATTGAGAGTTTGAGGCCACTTTGGGCAAGACTCTATCTCTAAATAAAATTTTAAAATGGTGGGAGGCTGTGGATATAGCTCAGTGGTAGAGTGCCCCTTTGTTCAGTTCCCAGTCACATCTCGCAAAAAAGAAAAATTAAAAACTAATGTCACAGTGCAATAAATTACTTTTCTTAACTGTCCAAGTCAGTCCCCTATTGTGTGAGATAATTAACAATAATAGATATTAATTTTCTCTCATTAACCTAAATTTGCATGGTTGTTCCGTTTACTTCAAAACAAATTAGGTAGTATTGTAAGGACTGAGCTCTTTTCCGGTTTCAAATTAAAATTCTTTCACAAGTCTGTTGAAGAAAAAAAATCCCTTCTCACTACAAGTGAAATATTTTCATTATTTTAATTGATTAATATAAAAGCTCATAAAAAAATCAAAGACTTACATAAGTAACTTCAGCTTTATACTTCCTACCATTTCTGGCTCTTATAGAAATACCAATAATTAATTTGCAAACTGCTCTGAATGTTATTTTCAGAAGTACTCACTCTGAGGAAAAGGGAGAGGACAAAATCACAAAAAATAAAACCCCATTAAGAGGCTAGTGTTGTAGCTCAGTGATAGAGTGCTTGCCTAGCACATGTGAGGCACTGGGTCAATCCTCAACACCATGTAAAAATGGATGAATAGAATGAAGATTTTTTTAAAAAATCTCATTAGTTTACAAATGAAGTCTCTGTCGACATATAGGTACTTCCCTCCCTGCCTCGTGGAAGCTCCAAACTCCCAGCAACAATGACAACTGTACACAGAATCTGGGCATAGGAACAAACTGGAGTCAGGGGGTCTATTGTCTCTAAGGGGTACATGCATCTCAGCCATAGATTTCTTTCCTCACACCTTTTTTTCAAGGCCAAAGATAAATAATCATAAAAAGTTGTTTACTCTCAGTGTAGTTTAGATTTGCATTTCCCTAATTGCTAATGATGTTGAACATTTTTTCATATAGTTGTTGGCCATTTGTATTTCTTCTTTTGAGAAGTGTCTGTTTAGTTGCCCATTTAGTAGTTGGGTTATTTGTGGGTTTTTTGGTGTAAAGTTTTTTGAGCTCTTTATGTATTCTAGACAGTAATCCTCTGTCAGAAGAGTAGCTAGCAAAGATTTTCTCCCCTTCTGTGGATTTTCTCTTCACATTCCTAATCATTTCCTTTGCTGTGTAAATTGCACCTACACCAGTCAGAAAGGCAGCCAACAAGAATACAAATAATAACAAGTGCTGGGGAGGATGTGGAGAAAAAGGAACACTTTTATACCATTGGTGGGTTTGTAAAATAGTATAACCACTATGGAAATCAGTATGGAGACTCCTCAAAAGAATAGGCAAGGAACCCCCGACAAATGACCCAGCTATACCACTCTTTGGTATTTACCTTGAAGAATTATTAAAGTCCTCCTACTACAGTGATACAAGCATACCTATGTTTATATCAGTACAATTCACAATAGTAAACTATGGAAGCAGCCTAGGTGTCCATCAATGGATGAATGGAACAAAAATGTGGTATATATATAAAATGGAGTTTTATTTAGTCATAAAACAAAATGAAACCATGGCATCTGCAGATGGAACTAGAGACGATCATGTTAACTGAAATAAGTCAAACTCGGAAGGCCAAGGGTCATATGTTTTCTCTTATATGTGGAAGCTAGAGAACAAAAAGGAAAAGAAAGGTGGGGGTAGATCTCCTAAAAATCAAAGGAAGATCAGGAGAGAAAAGAGACCAAGGGTGGGGAGACAGGGGAGAAAAGGAAGAAGTGCTGGGTAGTGGTATTGGACAAATTATATTGTTATATTGTGTGCATGTACAAATATGTAACAACAAATCCCATCAATATATATGCAACTATAATGCACCAATAAAAATGAGACAAAAATTTATAACAACCAAAACTCCATTTCATTACAATGAAATGACTAAATTACACATGTCACATTATATAGAAAGACTAAACCCTCTACAGAAAATGTACATATGGACACGAACATTAATGTGAATCATATATATGAAAGTCATGACTGTGGATTATAAAAACAGCTGCTTGTTCCAAACACTTTCATAGAATATCTTATTTCTTCCTATAATGACTGATAGAAACTATTATATGTAAGACATGAGAAAATCGAAGGAGCTTGAAGTTCAGTGACTTGCCCAAGGTCACCCAGTTAGAAAGTGGCAGAGCCAGGATTCAAAGCCAGGAAGTGTGACTACAGGGACTGTTTTCTAAACCTGTGCTGTATGTAGTCTTCCTCATACACCTCAGGGTAGAGGAAACATGGAGAGCAGAGGCAACAGAAGAAAAGTACTTAGAGTAATAAAGGGAAAGAAAGAAAAACTTAACAAGAAACCAAGGGGAAAAGGTGAAAGGAGAGGTTAAGAGCAGACGACAAGGGAAAGAAAGACAACAAATAGACGTTAATAAAAGAAGGAAACAGCATGAACTTCTGTATCCTTGCTATGATTTTCCTAATGAAATTGTAGGAAGATGAGAAACCCTTCAGTAACTGCTCATTGCCTTTCATCTCAACTCAGCCCAAGACTTGGGTAACTGCCACATCAAAAAACCTCATAAAAGAAAATACCAATTTATGTATGAATCATACTCCCACTTCTCATCGTGAAAATTGCCTGATTTCTTCATTGAAAGTAAGATATTGGGTCTCCTGTGAATGAACTCATTACAGCATTTTCTATCTCAGTTCAAAACACAAAAGACGACTGGCCTGCATTAGACATCTTTTCCAGATGAGGCTTGTAGGCTATGCTGAGAATCAGAAGTATTAACCTCTAAACAAGTTTCTACTGAGACTCTCTTTAGATGTCTGTTGTAATGTGAAAGATGAAGAAGAAAGAAAGCAGCAGTTACAATGAAATCTGTGAAAAAAGCAAGGCCAACTGCAGTGATCAGTGTGTTTAGGCTAAATGTTTTTTTCTTGCAAATGTAAGTGGAAGAGAGACAGCAGAGGATTTTTAGTGTAGGAGGCAGGGACTCTAAATGAGCTCTGGATGATCACATGGTTTCTTCTTGTTCTCTGCTTCCATATATCTGGAATTTGAAAAACATCATAATACATTTTCAAAGAGAAATGAAAAAGCCCAGATTCTGGGCTTTGAGTTCAATCTGGAGCAACCAACTTTGTCCTTCTGGGCCTGGGTTATTGTATCTCTTAAAATAAAGTACCCCTTTCAGCTTTTATAATCTATGATTTTTTATGGCAATTACTTTGATCATCATAATTTTGCACATGCAAGCCACCATGTATGTGTACGTACATACACACACACACACACACACACACACACACACAAAGCAAACACACAAGCTCTAACCTGATATGATCATTACTTTCTGTCTCCAAGTAGAACTAGATCTATTTTATTCAAATTCAGTGTTTATCTAACCTACAGATTTCCTTAGATGGCACAAAAAAAAACATCTAATTTAGGAAAACTATTTCAACATCTCACAACTCCAAATGAAAGGATTTTTTTCATATACATTTTTTTCAGAATTGATATTTAAGTTATATCTTAAGACAAAGAAGAGTATTGAGTTATTCTATGACTTTTGTGTGTAATTGAATGCCAGCATCTACTAAATGAAATCAAAGTCTCTACAGAATAAATTAGAAACTCAGAGACATTGAGACAATGAAAGTATAAATGACATGAAGCCAAGATTAACAGTAAGATGCTATGTAAAGTGGAAATAAAGGCCAACAACCAACCTCATACACACACACACACACACACATACAGCCACAGGTTAAAATGTGGAAAGCAACACAATCCAGGTTAAGATGTTCCTGTCTTTACATAAGGCCACACAAGTCATCCATAATGAGGCATTTGACCTTTGAAGCCTAAATTATGCTAGTGGCCTTTAATCATGAAAAAATGAAAAGAAGTGATATCTGGATGGATCTCTCTCACCTTTTAGTAGTTCTGCAATGCCTCCTCTCAGAAACCTTTCTCCACTCACCTTCCCCCTCTCCTCTTCAGGAGTCTCCTCCAGTGCCTACCCAGTTCTACCAAACGCTAACCATTGTACACTGAAAGAAACTACTGCTCTTATTGCTTATTTCTATTCTGGTGTCGCTCATTAGCTATCTATGGGTTCTTTGGGAGCCAGGAAGTTATTTCACTTGTTTTGTACAGTTATTAGCACTCCACAATTAATGAGCAAAATAATAATTAGTGTAAATGTAATACTGTAGTCTTTTTCTTTTTTCTTTTTTGGTACAGGAGATTAAGTCCAGGAGTACTTAACCACTGAGCCACACCCCCAGCCTTTTTTTATATTTTAATTTATTTAGAGACTGGGTCTCACTAAATTGCTGAAGCTGGCTTTGAATTCACAATCCTCCTGCCCCCACCTTCCATTCTGCTGGGATTATAGGCATATGCCGCTGTGCCCAGCAATACTGGAGTCTTATTGCTTGTGTTTTGTTCACAAAAGGTATATTGAAACGGTATTTATATGTAGGTACGTGTGACCAAAGCCATTTTTCAATTGAAGAAAATAAACATCATGTTCATAGAAAGTTATATAGTTCTGTCTGTAGATTGGGAACATAATATTACAACTGAGTATGTTCATATTAATAGGAAAAAGAGCTTAACTATTTACAGAAAAGGCTTATAGTTAATAAAATTGCACATAACATGTTTGTATAAGCATGACTCTCCTTTTGTAAAGAGTCTTATTCAGACTTCAAAAATCTGCATGATGATTTATTGGTTCTAGTATCACTATGTTAAGTGTACAAAAATAAGAAGAAAACACTTTAAATTAACCCTCAATTCAACCAAACCCATAGAACATTAAGGTATCAATAATTGATGTTTCAAGGACACTTTAAAATTGATGAGATTTTAAAGCCTCCTGAACACATAACTAATGTTTTGAGCATTTTGAACTATGTTGATTACTCTCACTCCTTTCTCTTCTTGGAGTCACTAAAACTCTACCTAAGTCTGATTTAAATGATAGTATACTAAACTCCAGGTACTCATGATTTTTTGTGTTTGTTCTGCTGATTTCAAATTGCAGTAAGAGACTGCTATTCTGCAAGCAGTTGCTCAAAGCAAACTAATGAAAATGAAAGAAATAATGCCTTTGGCGTTAAATAATAACATCCCCATAAGGATTATTTATACCTCACAAACTCTAGTTGTTTTTTGTTTTGGATTTTAGCACTGTTGTTATAAAATTGTCTATCCAAATTTATAAAGACATAAATGAAAGTAATATCCCCAGAAAATGTGATCTATGCTTTTAACTTGTCTCCTGGGGAAGAGAAGATAATATAAACGTAAGAGCATGCTAAATAGCATCTCTGCAAGAAACTCCTTTATGGAATGAAGTTAAGCAAGAGCTGGGAGAAGAAAGATCATACAAATCAGAACACCTCCATAACAATGTACAAGGTTACCATTAAAATGCAATACAAAGTTTACACTGCCAATTTTTCCCCCTATAATATTTTAGGGAATAAAGAAAATGGGAGTATTTACATCCATAACATAGATGCCATATGATAATACCACAAGATGAAAAAAAGAAAAACAAATCCTTAATCCTATTTTTTTTCTATCTAGAACTTTCAATAGTTACACTGACTCAAACCTTTATGTGAAAGTCTATTTATGTTTTGGAAAGGTGCCACTCATACCAAATGAAAGGCTTGCAGCTTCTTCTGGAAACTAAAATCATCAGTGAAATTAGAAGTTCTACCTATTCTGGCATTGTCACATTTTTTTGAAGCCTATAAAACATGGCGTTTGCTGAGGATTGCCTGCTCTTGTGCTGTAGGGACCTGAGAACTATGGTGGCATCTGCCTATGATATTGCACCACCCAGTTTCTTGAATTCTAGTTGTAGATTTCCTGAATCTCTAACTCCAAGGTCTTAGAATTACTATGCAAGCTTTTAATTATCTGTGTTTTACTGTTTTGTCTTGTGTAAAATACCTGAAGTGGCTTCCAGTCTCTCATTAATCTGTTCACATGCAATTCATTAAAAATAAAAAGCCCTAATGACAACAAGAGAGAATTGTTGGAAGAGAATCATTAGAAAACAAGAATTCAATAGTTGTATAGAGACGAGCAGATAAGTGATAGCCAATGAAGAACAGTAGAGGAAACCACAGCTTGAACAAGTATAAAGGAGAAGAGGAGAAGGGAGGGATGGGGTGAGGAAAGAGAGAAACAGAGTCTTTTTGAGTCTTGCATAACCAGAAAGGCTTAGAATTCCAAAACACCAAGTACAATGAAACCACGAGGGAATTTAGGCATGGGCGGCTGACGAAACATGTTATAATAACAAGTCCCTATATGTAGAGGTACCCACTGCCCAACCCTGTGGGAAGGAGGAGCCTCCACAGTTAGGTCCCTCTATAAGACTGAAATATTTGAGGATTCTTTACTAAAGACAAAAACTTAGCTAAAATATAATAATAATAATAATAATAATAATAATAACAACAACAACAACAATAATAATAATGGCAGCCCTCTATGAATAATAATGGCAGTCCTCCCACAATTTGGCAGGCTCTGATTCCCCAGTAAATCTGAATTCACAGTCATATCACTCTAGAGCAAAGTGCAAGTCACAGTCTAGTCAGCTTTTCATTCCTTAAACATGGAGAAAAAGATAATCATGATTCAATGATTCATGAGACATGTGAAAAAAGCTTACCCAGAAAGAGACAGCCCAAGACACATGAGATAAAAGGACCCCAAATGAAACAGGGATAACTTGAAGAAGGGGGAAGAAATGTGATGCCAGGGATCAAACCCAGGGCCTTGTGCATGCCAAGGAAGCACTCTACCAGTGAGCTACACTCCCAGACCTGGAGAAGGGAAGAAAATTTGTAAATACCTCTGATAACTATCCTATGAGAGAGTTAATAAAGTATTGTTAAATAAAACAAAACCAAGGTATCACAATAATATTTTAATTAGACAACAAGATAGAGGTAAAAAGTATAAAAGGAGTGTTAAAACATCAAATGAAAGGAGTAGAATATAAGTATGAAACAATTTCTAAGTAGAATATTTTTAAAGAGAAAAATAAAAAATAAGACAGGAAAGATAAAAGATTGAAGATCATCTAAGAGTTCCAACATCCAACCAATATTTCTGGAATAAGTGAATAGAGAAATGGAAGAAAATAAATTATCAAATACTATACTCCCAGGGCTTAAGGACCTAAGTTTACAGATTGAAATGATCCACAGCAAAGGGCAGAGACTGCATCAGGAAGCTAAGGCTACCACAGGAATCTGTCCAGCTACTATAAGTAAAGGATATCAGGGTCATACTGAAGGCCACTACAGCCACCACTTCATCCTATGCTGCTAGAACCATTTTATCCATCCTCATGAGTTTAACTGCAACCAACATCTGATAACTCCCAAAATGCATCTTGAGTTGCAACCTGTAATGCCTTCAAGTCTTCTCTTACCTGCGTATTTGGGAGGAACCTCAAATACAACATGCTCAAATTTAATTTACCATCTTCCCACAGTCACCAGCTCTGCCTCCCCTTTCTCTATCCCTAGGTGGTATTATCATCCCTTCATCTAGAATTGAGTAACTCAGGAGTCAGCCCTACTCTTCTTTCTCATTGTCAGCATCAAACAGCCACTCAGTTGTGTCACTTTTAATTTCTTCTTAAGTCTATTCTATCTTCTCTTTTCTACTCTTAGCAGTTTAAGGTAGATTTGTATAAATCTGTAATAATCAAAGACAATATTGGCAAAGTAGTAGGCAAATTAATTATGGAACTGAATAGAGGTCAAAGAAGACCAGGTACAGAGGGAAACATAAACATGAACATGGAAACTTCATCATGAGAAGGGTGTCATTTCAAGTAAACAAGGAGAATACGGCTCTTTTAGTGTATGATGACAGAATACTTAGTTACCCACTTAGAAAAAAATGAAAGTTACAGTCCTTTTTGAAATAATCAAAACTACAGATAGGAATGAAAAAAGGAATATAAAATTATTAAAATAAGAATGAAGAAATTATATAACTTTGGGCTAATGAAGATCTTTTTAAAAGAAAATCAATATTAAAAAATAGGGAAATTTTATAAATGTTAATTGCCCTCTTAAAATCTTTAAATAAATTAACTTGTTTAGATATTCACTAACCCTATGTAAACATTATGATTATGTCTTCTTACAGGTGAGAAACTCTGATGCAAAAGGGATGATGTTCTTTCCCAAGTACATATAACTGTAAATGTCAGAGCTGGGATTCTAACACAGGCCATCCATCTCCAGACACTGCTCTCTCACTCACTACTTTTTACTCTCTCATAATAAATAGGAGTACACAGAACTTTAACAATTTGGACAAGAAAGACAGCATAAGCAAAGCTGAAATATGCAATACTTATAATACATTTAAGAAAAGTTCCAACATCCAACCAATATTTCTGGAATAAGTGAATAGAGAAATGGAAGAAAATAAATTATCAAATACTATACTCCCAGGGCTTAAGGACCTAAGTTTACAGATTGAAATGATCCACAGCAAAGGGCAGAGACTGCAGCAGGAAGTCTCATTTTTCAATTTGAAAAATGTAAGATAGATGTTAAAGGGATTTGCAATATTTAAAAACTGCTGCATTTTTTGGAAAATGTTTTGCTTTAGAAAATATAGCCTTTTAATAAAATAGGTTATTTACATTACTATGCAATGAGCTTATTAATATTTTAAACAAATTCATATTTTAAAATATTTTAATGAACATTATCTTTAAAAAGGAATAATAAAGTTAATATGGTTTGCCTGAATTATTCTCTTTTATCCATTAGGATTATAACAGAGCTTCATAAGAGTTAACATTTTGGTTGGGAAGGCACATTTTTCAATCTGTGCCCACGTAATATTAGAATTTGATAAATGGGAAAGAAAGAAGGTACCTCAATAAAGGAATATATACATGTGAATATTAAGATCCACTCTGATGAAAGAATAATGCTTTCATCTCTTCACAAATAGGTTTGAGAAAATAATTTAAGTGTTTGATTAAGACACAGTAAAGTGTGGAAAGTGGGACAAGAAAGGGTCTTGGTTATTTCAAAAAGATCAATATAATGTGGCCAATGAACCATTCAGTGCAAAGCAATATAGGCTCCTCTCTGCCCACAGTGGTGCAAAGAAAAACATGATTATGAAAACTGCTTTTAAGAGAACTTTCCCCAATATATTAGTTTTCTTTGTTCCATTTCCCTCCTTGTATCCACCCATCAAACTATTTTGTTCCCTTTCTTCTCTGAACTTCCTTAGCCGTCATCACCATCTTCCTTTCTAGGCTTAATTATGTCAGCCTTCCCTGTCATACAAGCCTCACCTACCTCCCCCTCCCTTTGTTCATCAAAAATAACAACTTGCAATCCAGTTAGAGTTACCTTATTTAGCACCTAACGCATTTTAGACTTTGTGTTCAGCACGTCACATGTGGCATTTTTACTCTCCAAGACAACTGTCAAGGTAACTTTCATGACAACCATTGTGGCATAATTATTTCAATCCAAGTCTCTCTTTCTTAAGAAAATCATTTTTAAGAATTTGATACATATTTACCTTAAATAATTTATATATAGGGGAATTAAAATAATGAACATAAAAAATTATAATCTCCCTTCCAGAAAAAACATTTACATGATTCCAATGATTCCCAACATCTTTATAAGAATGGTTCCTTATGACAGATGGAGAGAGAGGCGGGGGAATAAATATTTTCCTAAATAATTAGATTATATGCTTGTTCTTTTTATTTATTAAATTTGCTTGTAATTGATGCTAACAGAAGAAAAATAACTTGAAGATAGACTTGCTAAATTTTACATGACCATATATATATTTGATAGGATTGAGAGATTATGAAAACACTGAAGACTTGATATTACTTTTTAAACTGTTTGGTTTTAGACAATCCTCTTTCCTCACTTTGAATAAAGAGCACTCAATACTTTCACATTTTCTCCTTCTATCCTTCCCTCCCTTCTGCCTTTCTTTCCCCTCTTTCTCCTAATTGTTATTCTTACAATGATAAGAATTTTAACATGTAAATCTCTATATCATAGTCCCTGTTATTATTTGTGATTCACCCTATAGATATATATACTGCAGAGCAACTACTCTGTAATATCCCTTATGAAACTTACCACTCCTTGTAAATTATACATGCATATGTGTGATTACTTATGAGTAGATTTCTTCTCCCCAAAGACTGACAGCTTCCTGAAGGCAGGAACTGTTTCCCTGTTTACCACTGTGACACTATACCTCAAAGAGTGCCTGGTGCAGAAGGAGTATTCCATCAAAATTTGTTGGCTTGACAGGCAAAGGTGTTAAGAGTCCCATGGAATGTATACAGAGAATAGTAAGAATGGGATTCAGAAGAGAATGTGGTGTTCAGGAAAAGTGTTACACAAGATAATGCTTTTGAGAAACGTGGATTTTGACAGAAGAGTGTCTTGGGTCCATATGCATGTTTCCTCTGGGGGCAGGATGTACTGGGGACCAGCAGGAGATGGGCCCAGTGAGATGTGTTCTTGATACAATTCTATTCATTATATGTGTTTCATACTCAGAAAATCATTTGGATAAATACCTAAGTGTTAACTGTCATTACAGGCAGGCAAATTGATTCCAAGTTATTTTTTTTGTTTTGTTTTTGTACATTTCTCCAAAACCTGTCTTTTCAATAATAAGCACATATCACTTTAATAATCAGATAGGAATAACATTATCATTTTCATTTTTAAAAAATATGCATCCATAACAGTTAACTTATGGAGGGCTTACTATATTCTAGAAAAATTCTCTAAATAGTACTATGGATTACATATTTGACAAAAAAAAAGCCTATGAGATAAGTTTTATTGTTTTCTTCATTTATGAATGAAAAGCATAAAAACATAGAGAAATTAAATGGTTTGGACAAGGTTACACAGATAGTAAGATTCAAAGGACTAGGATTTGAAACCAAGCTGTCTAACTTCAGAGTTTATGACACTTATACAGCTACTTCTCACATGAGAGCAAAACATGGATAACCAGAGCTCTTTACAGCTCTCCATTAGAAGAAATTCAGGCAGCAGTAATGACACATAGACTGCCCATCCTTTCACTCTTCTTATTTTCCATTCTTCTTCTTAAAAGAATTAATATTATCCAACGAAGACCACTGAACTTGTTCATTTGCCTGTCACTATCAGCATTAGAGCTGCCTGAATGACTGGGAATATGTCATTTAAAAACAGTTAGGATGTAATCTCCTAAGGAAACTATATGTATATTATTTCTCCATCTTCTTAGATTAAATCAATGGATAATTCATCACCTTGCCTTAAAGGGCCACTTCAAAACCCTTCACTTGTATTGGCATTTCTGTTCCCAATATAAATGTCATGCCTCATCAGGGTTGGGTAATGAAATGTGATGTCCTCTATTTGCTTGCGTTTTCAAGGGCATTTGGTGAGGCTGCAGTTCTATACACCTTATCCATCATCTCACACTGCCTTGACTGCAAAAGGAACAGAAACTGCAGGTAATCCTTCGCCCTAGGCAAAGCCTCTGCTCTAATGTAGGACAGAAAACCAAATACAGTAGTGAATCATTTCTAACAAACCTTGAATACACATATTGCATTGTGACTTCAGGGTCTTCTGAATTTCTTTTTTGGTCAATTCACAAGAGTTGAAAATGCATGTGTCTGATATAAGTTTCTTTGTGCCAAGAAGCTTTTTATTCTATTTTTAAGAAATTGGGTATGTGAGCTATAATCCATGCCTAATCCAGATTCTCTGATAGCTAAGCTTTTGCAAATAGAGCATGTGTAGGTATGTGTGTGTGTGTGTGTGTGTGTGTGTGTATGTCTGTTTTCTTTTTCAAGTATGATGTTTTTGTTTTACATGAACATTTCATATTGTATCTTATGGTTTTTAATAATGTAAAAGTGGCTACATGACCTGAAACTTGTTAGAAGTTTTTAAATAAGCATATTTCATAACACACTATATATTCTTGCTAGATAGTTCCATTTAGTCTATTTTGGGACCACCTCTTGATACCATAGGAGAGTTTCTACAGCCAATTCAGTTTATTACAACAATGTAGATGGTTGACTTAGTAAGAGAAGTAAAATATTCAATTAGGGGTCTAAAATCATTTAACTCAACTCATCATGTAATTATGAACTCTTTGTTCATTTTGTAGTGTTTGACTCCTTGCTGAAGAAAACAAACTCATCCCAGGAAAATGATCAAAAAAAGCTAAAGTGAAACAATGATTATTCTCTTTTATGCTTTTGTTGATGAGTCACCTCATTTGTAACCATTACCCCAGCTTAGTCTATATTATTTAAATCCCTTCTTTTGCCTAATCTCATTTTCTCCTATCCATACTGATTTGCATTGTTTTCTCTTGAGACACTTTGCAAAGGAAAATGGTTGTGTTTTGATCTACTCGTGTTCTTTCTATAATCTAGCAGAGACCTTAACACTCAGTACAGCACTTTACTGTCACACAATTATGTCGTCACCTATTACCATCGATATTTTTTTTCCAGAGAAACTGTTCCGCATCTCTGAAATTTTTGGTGCTTCTTCAATGATCATGAGCAATAAAACAATAAACTGAAAGAGGAAAAAGAAATCTCAAACACAAATTCAATAAAAAGATCACATTTTCCTCCCTCTCCACACAGCTACATTCCCTCCTCTGACATCTGATGTATTCACTCATATAAGTCTGCATTTTACTTTTGTATTTTCCTGAGGTCTCATAAATACGGGGGTGGGGGGAAGCTGACTTGTCCTGTGTTCTCCACAGCTAACCCCTAAGTATTTTGTTCTCTCTCCTGAGAAATAACATGTGATCCTCAAAGTGCACTAATGTGGCAAGCTAGGGAAATAGCACAGGAGACTGGCCTGGCTTAGCACACAGGTCACTGTACCTTTGTGAACAAAGAATAGGACTGAAGGAGATGGCAGGAAGTTCAGTTCCCCCCCACCCTCAGGGAAGAAAACATACTAGTCTCCCCTTAATTTCCATAAGTTGTTCTGTGTCTTATAATAACAAAGGAACTGCTATTATTTGTATATTTGTACAAGTATGGCACTTGCCTTGGATTTAGAAATTCTAATTGAGAGAAAAAAGAATATAGGTTATGGTTTAGAAGTGAGGTGCCCCTCAAAAGTTCATGTGTGAGAATGCAAGAAAGTTTAGAGGAGAAATGATTGGGTTATGAGAGTCTTAACCTAATCAGTTCATTAACCCACTGATAGGGACTAACTGGATGGTAACCATAGGCAGTTAGGGTGTCTGGAGGAGGTGGATCATTGGGGACATGGCTTTTTGAGGTAAATATTTTGTTGCTGGTTTGTAGAGCCAACCTGGTTCCAGGTCCTAAACTACTTTCCTCTACTACACTCTTCTGCCATGATTTTTCTCTTGGCCCCAGAGCAACAAAGTCAGCCATTCATGGACTGAGACCTCTGAAAATGTGAGCACCAAAATAAACTTTTCCTCCTCCAATTGTTCTTGTTATATCTTTGGTCACAGCAGAAAAAAAAACTTACTAAAATATACATTAGAATATCATTGTATATTTCTCTTTTATTTTTAATTGTAGCAAGAACACTAAACATAAGATCTGCCCTCTTATCAAATGTTTAAGTGTGCAATACCTGTTGCTGATTATAGGTGCACTCTAAAGGATCTTTAGAGCCTTTCATCCTGCCTAATCTGTAACTCCCCACTTCTCCCTCCCTCCAGCCCTGGTAACCACAATTCCACTCTTTCATTCTATGAATTTGACTATTTTGGATCCCCAGTTAAACGTAATCATGCAATATTTATCTTTCTGTGTTTTTATTTACTCAACTTAGTTTAACACCCTCAAGGTTCATCCATTTTGGCAAATATGGCAGAATTTCCTGTTGAAGGTTGAATATTATCCCATTGTGTGTGTGTGTGTGTGTGTGTGTGTATCCATCCCACATTTTCTCATCTTCTTCATCTGTCAATGGGCACAAAGTTTGCTTTTTGTTTGTTTCTGTGGGATTGAATTTTGCTGTCTTTCCCAGGATGGTCTTTAACTCTTGGGCTCAAGCTATACTCCTGTCTCAGCCTCCCAAGGAGCCTGGATTGCAGGCATGCACCAGCAGGCTCACTTTTACACAGAAGTTGTTTTTACATCTATGTCATGTATTACTCTCATGAATTTAATGAGCATCTTTATGAAAATTGTTTTTAATTTTTGTCACGTAAATTATATAACTCCACTTCATTAGGGTCAGTTAATGGAGATTTATCTTGCCCCTTTGTTTGGAACATCTTTGCCTGGTTCTTCATTTTCCTGGACTCTGCACTTGTATCTATGCATTAGACAATGCAGGCACTCCACCTATCCCGAGTTTTTGTGACCAGCCCCTGCATGGTAGAGGATCACCACTAGACAGCCCAAGTGGAGAGTTTGGGAGCCTCCACCCATGCTTTCCCTCTGCAGGGAGGAACAGGCAGCTGTGGGTTTTTTCACCTCACTCTGTGCTGAGTCAGGAGGCAGAGCCATGGCAAACCACTGTCTACATTCTGCCCATGCAATTAGACTATGCACACCATTCAGGACCCTAGGATTAGTAAAAACAGATGCTAGTTGTCTGGAAAGCCCTGGAGAAGTTGGGGCAGTGGACTCATAGATGAACTCTGCCTCTCCCTGGGGTGAAACTGAGAGCTGAGAGTTTTTCATCTATTCCCTCTGGAATGAATTACATTGAAGTCCTAATTAGAATAAGATACATTCCATGCTTATATAATTATATCAAAATGTAATCTACTGTCATGCGTAACTAAAAAGAACTAATAAAAATTTTAATGTGAAAATGAAAAATAATCTAAAAATAAATAAAAAATAAGTGTAGTCACATTGGGTTTAGGGCTTCAACATATGAATGTGTGGGAGGGCACACAATCCTGTCCATGACACTCAAAATTCTCTTGTCTAGATTATTTCCCTTCCCTCAACACTATTGTTAAAAGAAAAACACCTAGATCAGTTAAAATGTAACACTATCAACTGGAAATCCATGCTATAAAATTCCTTTTCAGCTTACTTGCCAAAGTGGAAGTGAACATGCACATCAATTTAGGCAAATAGGAAACTGAGAGGTGTTGCCACAGCAAATAGCCAAGTTCCAAATCCATTTTGAGCACAGTTAGGACAACTATATATACAATAGTCATAGAATTCATACTTTTTCTGTAGCATAAAAACTTAATCTTCTTTCTTGAATTCTTCCATTCCCTTAACTTCAGGAATTCCACCTCAACCAAATCTGTGACATGGCTGTGTATTGCCCATGTGGTAAGCTCCTATCATTAGAATTAAGCCCATTGAGTGATCAAGAGGTTGCAGAAAGCACACAGGTTTGGGGACCAATCTGTTCTGATTCTTACTGTTAACTAAATCATTTACTCCCCTGTCAGAATTTGGCAAGTTATTTAATCTCTCCAACAGGAATTTTTCTTCTTTGGTACAAATAGAACCAATAAAGACAGAACTTTTGAAAAGTAGAGATAATCAAGTAATGGCATATAAGATTATGCCTGGAAAAAAGATTAATGACTTGATACATGATGTGTACCAGAAAAAGATGAAGATAAAAAAGAAGAAGAACATGAAGAGGAGGAAGAAGTCTATTTAATTTAAAGGGTACCCATAAGCAATCAA
This sequence comes from Marmota monax, assembly GCF_021218885.2. NCBI lineage: Eukaryota > Metazoa > Chordata > Mammalia > Rodentia > Sciuridae > Marmota > Marmota monax. The sequence goes on from NW_026693245.1 coordinate 12,967,355, forward strand.
AACTATCTTTTGTTCACTGTAAGAAACTATAGCACTTTGGGGAAGAAAAAGCTGGGGAATCTATACTACTTGATGGAATATATAGTAAAATGCCTAAATTCTCAAAATTTTGGGAATGTAGGGTATATCAGGACAGAGTGGGAAGAAAGCGATGTCAATGGAGTAGGAAAAACTGGATCCTCCTTCCCATCACAGGCACGCCAACTCAGCAGCAATCCATAGATTCATTTCTTTTCTTTTGTGAGAAATCAAACACTAAGAAAAAAGCTCCTGTACCCAAAAAGACTATGAAACTAGACTTAGCAAAATTAATAGGGAGATTCAGGACAACTTTTGCCCAAAGACCCTACCCTGGCACTGTGCCTGATGACCAGAAAGATTTCCCCTAAACTCACGTTCACCCAGAGGAGGGAAGGAGTTGGTTTATTACCCAGAGACTTAACTTTCCTGAAGGGGAGTCCCAAAACTATAAGGTGTTTTCACTTCATAAGGGTGGAGTCCTATTCCAATAGGGAATGTGTTATTATGAGAAAAGGAAGAGATACCAGAGCTCTTGCTCTCTCCTCTGTATGAGAACAAAGTTAAAAAGGGGCCATCTGTAAGCTGGAAGAGAGCCCTCACCAGGACCCAAATATGCTGGCACCAGATTCTCACATTGCCAGCCTCCAGAGCTGTGAGCAAATTCATTTCTGTAGTTGAAGCCAGCCAGTCTATATTTTATTATGTTACCTCCAAAAACCAGTACAGTGAGGGTGTGGGGGAACATTAGTGTCTGCCACCTTCCTTTCCTCCTCCCCTCCCTCTGATGAGAATTTGGTGTTTAGCCCAAATGGAGAGAGGGCTTAAAGTCAGATGACAAAGCATCTATGTCTAAAAACAAAAATAAATAACAAATTCCCTCTAAGTTATGCATTACGGTCCACATGACAAAATACAGCTTGCAGCTGGGGAGAAGGTCAATTCCTCCACCATCTCATGTGTCAGTATCTGAGACCACAGATGCATCACTGTGGTCATAGAAATCAAACACACTTGAGAGTAGCCGCCCTTGCATGAACACCCTTCCTCTGCAGGGCGGCAAATAGACTGATTGAGATGAAGGATAACAAGGAACATAATTGTCTTCAGCACATTTAAAACATCTGGGGCTTTCAGAAATACTGAAAGGAGATTTTGGTGGAAAGGGGAAGCAGGGAGGATGGGAAGAGACCCAGGTACTGTAGCCATGCAGATGTGAGGGTAAAACATACTGCAACTAGGACAATGGCATTAATGTAATCTCATTTGTATTCACAGGCTTTGTGAGGGCTAGTAACATTCATATCCATAAAGTGAAACATTCCAATCTATGCTGATGCTTGCTTTTTATCACATGGTTATAATAAAGTCATCCCTGAAATACAGTATTGGCATAACTCATTATGCCAATGTTGACATAATGGGATTCTTTTCTTTTTGTTCATTATTTTTACAGGGAAATTATTTTCTTATCCACATCAGATATTCTTATCTAGTATTTTAAGGAAAAACTCTGACACACTACTAAATAAGAATGTGTGTGTTTGTGTGTGTGTGTGTATGCATACATTCACATTTTCATTTACATATAAATGTTTTAGTTTATTCAGATATTTCTCTGCTTTTAGAAATAATAATGTCCTAATGCAAAGTGATCTTCTCAGGAACAAAAATTTCCAGAAAAACATACTAAGGGATATGATGCTTATAAGACAGGTATCTTTGAGAAAAGGCACGGAGTAATCTGACAAATTACTCTCAGGTATTCTACTTAAGAAACACTGAAAGAGGGTAGCATCGAATTACTCATCATAGCTGAAGTCAGATTTTAAGCAGTTGATTGAGTCTTTCACATTATTTCAGATGCATATCTATGCTTTAGATAAAATGCATTCATCACTAGTGAATATGTCAAAGAAGAGATCATAGTAAGACAAGATAATGGTCCCAGTAGCCTTTGATTTAGCTGCACTGACAGGGCCCAAGGCAGAAGAGAATTTCTACTCCCAGAATGGATATGGTTATAGCAAATTGGTGGTGGTGGTTAGGAGACTGTGACATTCTGGGGAAAACAGTGCAATCAAAAGACAAGTTACTTCTAACAAAAGGGGGTGGTGAGATTTATAAACGTGCCACTCCTACTCAACCAACTGCCTCTAGTCTATTACCACATAGTCGATATCTTTGAGGGTTTCTTTTCCCTTGCTTGATGGCATGTACTTCCAGGGCACTCTGGACCTTCATCTGGTCTCAGACTCAGATTCTCATCCATTGCAGTACTACATAGAATGGACAGAGTGATGTTAGAAGTCTCTTCTTCAGCCGGGCGCGATGGCACATGCCTGTAATCCCACGCTGAGGCAGGAGGATTATGAGTTCAAAGCTAGCCTCAGCAAAAGTGAGGCACTAAGCAACTCAGGGAGACCCTGTCTCTAAACAAAAGACAAAATAGGACTGGGGATGTGACTCAGTGGTTGAGTGCTCCTTAGTTCAATCTCTGGTACCTCTCAAAAAAAAAGTCCCTTCTTAAAATAAAGGGGTCCAATGCTGGAGGCTACAGACTTGTTGCTGTTTGGAAGCAGAGAAGTGGGGGAAAGGGCGCTGTTCTTCCTTGATTTTCTAAGACCTTCCTCTTGAACTTGTGCAACATCATAAAACAGGTGCATCTTGGAGGGTGATGCTAAGTTCTCTCATCCCAGTCACAGCCACCCTGTCCTGTTAGCACTAACTTGATTCCTCTAGGTAGGAATCTCCAGTGTTGCATTACAGGGTTGCTGCTTGCTGAGGCCAGGCTCAATCTTCTTCAGCTGGGTGTGTTATGGGAACATGGCTGGTACAAGTTACCAAGCTTCATTGGCAGGAAAAGAAAAAAGAGGCCACATGCTCTCTGGCTGCTCAGTACTAAGCACTTGTTTTCTATTCATATTTTTTTCAATCAACCTCTCCCTTTCAATTCTTTTGCTACTTGTTTTTCAAAAGTTTTAATTGATTATTTTACATTCATTAGTTCAAAATTTGTTTCCTTAGTTCTTAATTTTATTTGCTTCCCATGTTTATTTTTACGATGTGATCTACTCTTTTACCTTTATATTTGCTCCAATTTTATTTCTAACCTTTGGTTCCATTTGTCTCTAACTTTTTAATTTATTGTTTCAAATTTAGCATATTTTATCATGCCGTGAATTTTATAGGTTCACCTTTTTTTTTTTGGTTTACCCCTTTTTCTATTTTTACCTTACTTTCCACTATTGAAAAATAAATTCCACCCCCTCCTAATTTGCTCTTCTTCATCTCATATATTTTAATCAGCATGTTCTCTTCATATTCTCTTTATCTTGGTTATCTTTATCTTCATCTTCTTTTTTAAAAATATTTTTTAGTTGTCTGTGAATCTTTTATTTATTTATTTTCCATGCTGAGAATCGAACCCAAGGCCTCACACATGCCAGGCAAGCGCTCTACCACTGAGTCACAACTCCAACTCTTGTATCCTGGTTATCTCATCCACAGGATAGTGGGCCCTCACTCTGACTAGGAATATCAGAAGCTCTTATTTCCCCAGGTTTTTCCAACAGGTCCCTCTCTGGACACCCACATTAATCTTTCCAATACATCACTTCAAAATTTTAATCCCAAGAAATCCAAAGATCACTGGTGAATAATTCTCTTCACGGTTATAATTCTGTATGGATTATGGTTAAATGATAATATTTTATGCAGTCAAGCTCACTTCTTAAATTTCTATGTATATTTGATATGCTAATGATCAACATTTGGTAAATTGTGGCTATGGCAGACAACAACAAAGGAGGATATCTAGGCGTGGGGAAGACCTAGGAAGAAATTCTTAATAAGTGACTTTCCAACTTTTTGGTATAATATTATCTAAAGCAATCTTGATAAACCATAAGCTAATATCTAATTTTCTTTTCAATATAGGTCTAAATATTTGTAAGGGATCAGTTATCCAGTTGTAAAACCGACATTTTAAAATAAAATTGTTAACTCTTCTAAAAAAGCATCCAATGAAATCTAAATGCCATGATAATTTGGTACATCCCATTATCCTTTAAAAAAACACATTATAAAGTCTTCCATAACAGAAAAAAAATATTATTACTGTTTCTTCTTGAATTTATAATTCATTTACTCTGAAAATGTTATCGAACTTGTAGTATATTTAACCTTGAAAGCATTTTATAGAGAACTATTATACTTCTCTGTAACATTGACATTTGATTTTTAAGAATCAAAGGGAGGTGAGTAGATATAAGGAATGGTGGGGGAGAACAGGGAAAGAAAAGGGAAACTCCTGGGGAAATGATATTGACCAAATTATATTGTTAAATTTTGTGCACATACAAATATGTAACAACTAATTACACTATTATGTACAATATAATGAACCAATAAAAATCATAGAAAAATATATTGTGCTGGCATGGTGGTGTACCTTTTATCGACCTATCCATCTCAAAAAATATGCATTCTCAAAAAATATGGAATCTAAAAACAATATATTCTCAGAACATATACAGATAGATACTGTGATCATAATGATTTAAGAATTAAAATTTTGCTTCTGAGGGATTATCATTACAATCAGAGAGTTTAGTATAAAATTATTCAAGACATTTCATGCATTTTAATAATTATTACAAAAACTAAAATTTAATTTTAAATTAATCACTTAATGAGTTAATCATCTTAAATTTACCTACAAGTTTATTTGTACTAGAATGAGAAAAAAAAAGCTCAGCAAAAATTTTACTCCTATATTTTAGATTTATGGTAAATTCTTCTATAAGTAAGCATATGGAGATAGAGGAGTTTTGTTACAACAACATCATTAAATTTCTTGAAATCTTGATACATTGCCAAAAAGCCAATAAATAATTCTCAGCTATTGTATTTGAAGTTCATCCACCTTAATTCTTCTAAAAGCAAAGACTTAATAACCACTCTTCTTGCATGAGAACTTTTTACTCAATCATTAGAGTTATTCATTTTTAATCCCACTCCCAGGACAGTTGTAATTGATTATTTTACATTCAAATTGTCCCTTTCATTTCTATGGCAACATTTTTAGACTCCATACCCATGCACCATAGTGAAGTTAAAGGTAGGGAGCAGCTGACTGTTTCTTTTGTAAGAGTGACAATTAGGAGAAGAGAAGTTGGGGAAGGAGAACTTTTAACTCCATCTGGGTTGGTTCACTGGTAGCTCTGTTTTCAGAAAGGGAACACATGGAAATTGAGGGTCTAAAATGGTATTCTTAAAATTACTCATGATCAGGTATCCTGTTTAAACATAACCAATTGGCAGGTCACAGCTCACTGTAATTCCTCTGTTCTAACTTTGGTGGGGGTCTGTGAAGTACAAAATCTCCCAAAGGCATTAATGGGAGAAGGTTCAATCTCATATCTCCAGCCAAACCTCAGACACAACTCTACCCAAAGTTCAGTGCAACATGTATTGAAAGATGGGCCAGGTGCCTTCTTGACCAGGTCACAGGTTCTTGAGTTCTGAGCAGGCAGGTCTGACAAACAGCTTACATCATTGACTTTGGGCCCCTCTGGACAACTCCTCAGTGCACTGGGGAGTGACTAAGAAAAGCTTTCTCAGATTCATTATTTCTGTAAGTCTATTAAAGACTGAAAAGAGTGGCTGCATCAAAGTCATGGGCACTCCTTCACATCCTTTTTTCCTTGCTTTCACTAAGGGAGTGTCCTCCCCACTCACCCTCTACCCCTCACGATAGCAGAACCTACTGCAATATTATACAAAACGGTTTTGCCTCCCAATTCAGCCTCTGAAACAGACCTCTCCTTTCCTCTTCCTGACTCTCTCTGTGATAGACTGAATACTTATGTGCCCCCACATCCAAATAGATTGACACCCTAGGCCCCACGAAGAAGGTAGGGCCTTTGGGAGGTAATTAGGTCATAAAAGTGGAGTTCTCAAAATGGGGACTTAAAAGTAAGAGATCAGAGAATGTACTCCTCTCTGCTCTCCACCACATGAGGATACAATAAGAAGCAAGCCATCTGCAAACCAAAAATGAAAGCCTTGCCATACACTGTGTCTGCCAGTGCCTTGGTCTAGGCCTTGTTCGCCTCTAAAACAGCCAGATAAATGTTTAACCACCAGCTCTGAGAACTGCTCCACTGCAGAGGTGATCTGACCCATTACCAGGTTTATGTTTAGGAACTGGCCTGGAATCACTGGTGCTCAGAACTCACTAGCCAGATCTAGTAGCATGGCCTCACCAAACAGGAGCCAGGAAGTGCAATCCAACCTTTGTCTGGAAGGAGGTGGGACATCACATTCCCGGAATCTCACTGTCCCTACCCAGCTGCTCCCTCATTCTGCATTTCATGCCACTTCCTCTCCCACTTGTGCCTGCCATCCTGGCCTTCTGTCAGTTCCTCAGCTGCCTTTTGGGCATGTACTTCCTCAACTGAGCTTTTCTTTCTCCCTCTTTGCCTACTACTTCTCACTCTTCTGGTCACTACTAAAATAATTCTTTCTAGGAGAAGCTTCCTATATGTAACACCTCTCCTCCCTCAGGTAATGCGCTCTATTAATTCTTTATCAAAGTTCTCTCTTCTGCTGCTTTTATAGCTCTCATATTTAATTATATTTATAGAATTATTTGTTTACCTGATTAATTCTTGTCAGACTCTTCCATTTATAAATGCCCTAAGAGAGGTGACTGGGTCAATTTTGTTCACCACTGTGAATATCCCTGATGTCTAACTTGCAATTATACAAAATATATTTGTTGAGTAAATGAAGGAACCCAGGATCTTTTAGGATTTTACCTCAAGTACCTTTAAAACAAAATTTCTCCCCTACCTCATACCAAAGAATTATATAATTTTGGAATTAGTGTTACTTTTGATAAGACATAGTAAATAGTAAAAATAAAACAGGGGTAGAGCTCAGTGTTAAAGCAGTTGTCTAGCATGTGCAAGACCCTGGGTCCCATCCCCACCACTGTAAGTAAACAAAAACAAAACAGTAAGAAAAAAAAGTAGACTATTAGAATTAGAAACCTGCTCAAGGGGAAAATGCTATTGTGAAATTTCATATTCTTTCAAAAGAAACAGACTCATGCAAGAAATCCTGAGCTTGATCATTAGACGTAATTATCAAGAAAAACTGTCAATACTATCAAGTATTGACAAGAAAATCAAGTCCTAGACTCTAATAATAAGGTGTCACCTGAGGATTTTTATGTGTGATACAGTTGTGTAGCCATTTCTTACATACTGTGTGGGCTTCTGCAGTATTCTTTCATATTGTATGAATGTTCCTAAGAAGTTTGAAGATAAAGCACACACAGAACTGTTTAAGGAAGTTTCCCTACAACTATTTAAGCTTCAGCCGTAATAATGGCTTGTTCCTTGCCAGCTGTTTATCTTTAGTAACTCTAAGGGCATAGTCTGGCCTGGCTGGAGCCAAAGGTTAGGTTTTACTATTTGTCAAAGAGACAGCTCTTGACCCCATTTGACTTTTAACCTTTTGGTGTATTATATATTCCCTCCAAAGTCTAAGCCAGTTTTCTTCATTGTGAATTGCAAATTGAGGTTTTTCTGGCTAATGGTTCTGTAAAAGAAGCAGACAAGATACAGGCCTGATTATGTTTTATATTAAGCACTGTTTCATAGCTTGTTAGCTTGTGAAAAAAAAGTCACAATTAATAATTCAAGATTATTTGTAGTTTTTACCCATGAGTTCACAGAAACAAGAACTGGTAATGGGCTAAGCTGAATGGATGCAAAACAAACCCCTAATCTGATGATTAATGTGGCTGCAAGAACAGGCATAGAAATGGGGTTTTAGGCATCAGCAAGAACATTTCTATAGAATTTCATAAGGCTGGGCCGGCCACGATCCTATTTCTTTTTAAATTGTAAGCTAATTATTTGACTAATTATGTGACACCACTCTTACAGATGCTTGAAGTTTCTACCCACTTACAGATGAAGTTTATGACACTGATTCTTAATATGTTAACATTCATGTGTGTGTGTATGTGTGTGATTAGTCTGTTTGAGAACATGGTAAAAATGATAGGTCGTTTCACTATCTCCCCAAAAGGCATATATTAGTCACCAAAATATGCAAACAATTTCAAGGGATTTAGTGGTCTATTTGAAGTACATGCAGGAAAGAAAAATAAAATGCACAGGCTTCAGAATAACTACTTTAAAAGGACATCATCTTTGGTCAATGTCCTAAATATTTAACTCTCAAAGTCAGTTTTGCAGGATTAATTCTATTAAGTAACTGTTAAGCCTACTTATCTAGGTAGTAATCCACACTGAATCATCAGCAGTTACATATCATTTCCAAAATATCAAAATGGTCTCTGTCCTGGTTAACAAGTAGCTGCTACTTTGAGCACCTCTGAGTCCTTAACTAATAACCTTCCCCATTCCCCAGAATTCTTGGGACCAGTGCATGATCTAGCAAATGGGAAACTGAAGGCTGAATGACCTAGCAGGAGCTCCAAGATGCAGTGTCCACACAAAGACCAACACCAGTTCTGTCATTCAGGACCCATGACTTATTCCGGTGAATATAGTACCTGAATTTAACCATTTAACTTTTCCAAGAGTTATAATCTAATTGGAAGGTGAGAAAGAACACCAGAAACTTTCTTTTAGCTATTGAAACTAGAAATATAACAAAGCAGTAGGCTTTTGTCCTATCCTGAAAAGATTACTTATGAGTTAAATTTCCAGTTGGAATGCAAGAAATAAGAGGGGAAGGGAGTTCGGGAAAAGAAAACTCTGGGTACTTAGGGAAAAGAGATAAAGGAAAGGGGAAATGGCTTACAGCCACTCAAAGTGTTTTTGACTGCTTAGCTTCCTGTCCTTTAGGAAACCATCATATCGTCATTCCATAGGATTCTGGCAGGGATCCTATTCCAGATCCTCACAGCCCAGCTACCAGAATAGCCTGTCATAGTATCTCATTTCCTATTAGTAGTATGTGTCTAAAGAGTAAACATAAGATCCAAACCATAGCCCAGCAGAATCCCTCTCTGTGTTGATGTAGAAAGCTCTAGATGTGAAGAGGAGAAAGAGGTTTTTCTACAGCACACCATGCTGCCATTTCCTTTCCAGGTGGAAAGAGCCTGTGTACAGACCAGATTAAGAAGAGGTAAGAGACTGATGGAGAAAAAAGCCCCATCCCAGCTCTGTAGTTATTCCTTGTATCTTTAAGTCTCCAAGTACCCTTCTAAGATAGCTAATAAATTATCATCAATGTTGTTATTATTGAAACTGCTTAAGCTATTTTAAGTTGACTTTTCTGTCCCTTGTGACCAAAGAGTTCTCATCAGTTTAGAGGGTTATACTACTGGCCATGTTTATGGGATGGGGGAGGGGGGGAAGGGCATGTAAAGAATGCAAATTATTTATGATCAAGATTCAAAATTCTAAATGGAAGGAAAAACTAGCCAATATTAATATAATAAACTTTGCAACAATCTACAATAATTTTTAAAAGCACATGCTCTGATAGTGTCTTAATTACCTTTTTTTTTTTTTTTTTTTTTGGTACCAGGGACTGAATTTAGGGCTTTGCCAAGTTTCAGAGGTTTGCTGTAAACTTGTGATCCTCCTGATTTAGCCTCCTAAATCACTGGATTACAGGTGAGCACAGTGCACCAGGCTTAATTGCTTTTTAATTGCTTAGTAATGAAAGAGCATGAGAACTGACTATTATAATCAGTAAAAATATTTTGCAGTTCACAGTTCACATTTCTATTCTACTCTGACATTATATATATATATATATTATATATGTATATATATATGTATATATATAATATCTGATATTATATATATAATATCTGATATCTTATATATACATATATAATCTAGAATATGTATTTACAATTGATAATTTATGGTAACAATGTCTTATATATCTCTAGATGAAACAATAGAGAAGTTGAGGATAAACTTTTAAAATTACTTTTTCCCCAGTAAGATGGAGTATGTGGAAGCTTTATTTCTGGAAAAAAAATACTTAAGCATTCTGATAAAAAATCAAATAGCAAATTATTGGTTTGATTATTAAATACTAAAATATTCAATATTCAAGGACTTAAGGAATAAGACAACTAGTCAATATTGTGGCTCTTTAACCTATGAATTTTTTTCACATTTAAGAATCAGTATTCTATCCTTTCTAATGATTAAATAAGACCATGAATGCCTTTTATGAACCGCTGCATAATTATTCCCATTCAGTAGAGAGAGTTATTAAGTTTCATAGCACTTACTGAAAGCTTTAGCCATGAATAGAATTTTCCATAAAAATAGAAATCTCATCACAATGATCTGAAGAGTAGATTGTAAGGGCAAAAGGTTATAAAGTAGATGATTTGCCATGATTCCATCCACTGTCTGAATGCAGACACATGATTGTCGACTCTAGGCAGAATAAAGGGTCACAGGAACAAAGTGAGGAACTTTGCACCTCAAAAAAAAAAAAAAAACCAAATTTTTAGCTGGGTACAGTGGCACACGCTTATAATCCCAGTGGTTCAGGAGGCTGAGGCAATGGGATTAAGAGTTCAAAGCCAGTCTCAAAAAAAAAAGTGAGACACTAAGTAAGTCAATGAGACTGTGTCTCTAAATAAAATACAAAATAGGGCTGGGGATGTGACTCAGTGGATGAATGCCCTGAGTTCAATCCTCAGTACAAAAACTTTTAACTACAGTACACCAGAAGAAACAAAATAAATATTTTTCACTTTTTCTAATAGTGAACTTCTTTTAACTCTACTACAAGGAGTGCTAAAGTGAACACCAAGAAAATATCACCCACAGATAGAAATAAGGCCAGATTAATTTATTAATGTGATCAAGGCTGTAGGCTAAATTATAATATCATAGAGTAAAATTTGTGATCCTGGGCCATTCCTAATTCTGGGGCATTGCAAATAACCAAGCTCATAAAAGAACATTATAGGAGAAAATATTCATAACTAAACAGCTGAGAAGGAGTTAGTAACCAGAATACATAAATGGAACTCAACTCAATAAAAAGCATTTCCCAGATCCCACAACAGATGTAAATAGATATTTTGAAATGAAGACATACAGATGATACACAGATTTTAAAAGCTATTCAACATCAGGAATCATCAGGAAAATGTGAATCGAAACTTCGATGAGATACCACCTTACTCTAGTGAAAATGGCTTTTATCAACAAGACAAGATTGTCAGGTGTAGTGGAACATGCCTGTCATCTCAGCAACTTGGGAAGCTAAGGCAGGGGGATCACAAGTTCAAAGGAACTTCAACAACTTAGTGAGCCCCTAAGCAAGTTAGTGAGATGCTGTCTCAAAGTAGAAAATATAAAGGCTGGGGATATAGTTCAGTGATTAATTTTAAAAATAAAAAAACAACAGACAAAAAAAAATATAAGTAAGTGCTGAGGATGTGGAGAGAGGGAAATTTTGCACACTGTTGGTGGGAATGGAGATGAGTAGAGTCCACATGGAAAACAGAATTGTGGTTCTTCAAAAAATTAGAAATAGAACCACAACATGATCCAGGAATCCCACTACTGAGTATATAACATAAGAGAATTAAGTCTCTTCAGCATACACAGCTATTTTTATTACAGCACTATTCACAATAGCCAAGAAATGAAAACAACCCAAGTGTCCATACACTGATGATTGGATAAATAAAATGTGGTATGTACACACAGGGAATAGCATTGAGCCCAAAAAGGATAAAATCCTGTCTTTTGTAATAACATAGATGGAACTGGAGGACATTGGGTTAAACGAAATGAGCCAAGTACAGAAAGACAAATATTACATGATCTCACTCACATGTGGAACTGAAAAAGGTCAATCTCATAGAAGTTGAGAGTAAAATGATGGGCACCAGAGTCCAGGGAGAATAGCAGGGAGGAAGGCATGGGTAAAAGTTGATCAACAGGTAACAATTGATAGCTAGATGGGTGAAAAAAGTTCTTATATTCTATTACATAAAAAGAGGACAATAACAGACTATACATTTTTTTGAAGCTAGAAGCAAGGATTTTGAATATTTTTAACAAAAAGGAATAATACTTATTTGAGGAGGAAGATGTATTTACCATGATGTGAGCATTATAAAAAGTATAGGTATAAAGAAATATCACATGGTACCCTCCAAATAAGTACTTTTTTTTGAGAGTGGGGTCTCATTTTGTTGCCCAGGCTGGCCTCGAACTATATCCTCAAGTGATCTTCCTGCCTCAGTCTTCTGAATGACTACGACTACAGGAAAGAGCCACTGCACATGGCTAGTACAATTTTTATGTTTCATTTAAAAATTTTAAAACAAGAGCTTAAAGAAAGACATAAGATGGGGAGTCAGGTGTGGAATCTTATGATACTGCCATCAAACAAAAAGGATGTATGGAGCATGGAATCTGTCCTCAGTTGTCTGAGGTGGTGTGTCCCTGACATGATTTAGATCCCCTTTTCATCCTCTGAAACGGTTGAATGGATTTCAACCATTTAGTAACCCCTAGATATGGTCACCATGGACACTGTGCTCCTCCAGGAGACTCTCTTTGTATTCAGGAGGGTGACCAAAGTGAGGCCACACAAGAAAAAGACTATCACTGTTTTACCCTTGCTCCTGTATCAGATTTTTAAAAGACTTTTCTCCTAAGAAATACTCCCATTTGTATTCAATGTGAGAGGATGGAAAAAGGCTACTTATTCGTGCCTGGGTAGAAGTCCTTCCTTCAGAGATGAATCAGAGTGTTGAGTAATGCTAAGTGCAAAAGGTGCTCTGTCCGCACTCTAAGTCTCTTAGGACTTGAGAGAAGGCAGTAAGAAAGGCAATAAGAAAACTAAATTCCAGCTATAACTTTATAAGTTTCTGCCATATTCTCTCCAGAAGAATGCAAAATGAAAATAATTCTTACTTTACATAATTAAACAACAATTCTTCAATAAGATTGAATTTTAATTGGCCAAATGACCTGAAAACATATTTGGCAAAGAATTTTTGGCAATATGGCAATACATATGTAGTTCTACAGATATTTAGAGAGGAGAGAGAGAGAATTATGAAAATGTTTGTACATTCCTTCTTTAATCTGATTAGCTCTTGATAAAATTATTGGAAATTTTAATATTCATCTCCATCATTTTTAGTTTTTTTCCTAAATTTTATTTACTGAACACCTGCAACATTTATAATAAAGAAGTCCACTTTATTTAAAATATGAGCATATTAAAATAAAATATTATTGACTGTGCACATAGCATTAGCCTTAGAGTCAACCAGATATAGATCTGTCTCTGCTCTGCTGTGTTCTAACTACATGACCTTAGAATGGCAGTTTTCATCTCTCATAGTCTCAGAGTGCACATCACTGGATCCATGAGAAATGATCTGTCACTGTCTAGAGTGAGTGATTAAGGCAGCCATTTATGGAGCAGTTTATAAGACATCCAACAAAGCTGAAGATAACCTGAATGTTCGTAAGAATGCAGAAATCCTTTTCAGATGATTCCAAATAGCCTGCATTATGATAGAATTGTTTAACATGGGCAAATGTTGAAAGATAAAGAATGCTTATATTTTAAGTGATTACTGTTTGGGGCTGAATTGTGTCTCCCCAAAATTCATATATTGAAGTCCTAACCCCCATTATGTTAGAATGTGACCTTATTTGGAGATAGTCTTTATAGAGGTGGTTGATTTAAATGAAGTCATTTGGGTGGGCCCTAATCCAATATTATTTGAAAAAGAGGGAGCAAGCAGAATTTCAACACAGGACAGATGGAACAAGATGTGAAGAGACACAGAGGGAAGCTTTCCATCTACAAGCCAAGGAAAGAGATAGGGTATAGAACTTTCTTCTTTTTTTTTTTTTTTTTTTTTGGTCAAATATTATTTATTCTTCAAAGTATACTTTCATATCCAGTCTTACATTTTCAAATAATCAAACAATATGGAACACTTAAAAGTATGTGTTTCATTATTGACCCAGGTGGTAATGAAGTAGTAGCTTAAATTTTAGCATTAGTACTCATTATCTAATTTTAGGTTATATCTACCTATTGTCACACATCTAACAATATTTTAGGGATAGGGTGTCAATTTTTATGTTTATGAAATAAAGATCAAATGAAATAGAAATATAACGAAATAGAAAGGAATGATCTATCTTTATTTGTCTATCTTTATCTTTTCTATTTCATAATTATCTATGAAATAGAAAAGAATTATCCAGTATTAATTAGCACTAATATTTTGTGTATAGTCTTATGAATATTTATTATGGATAAGTATTTTCAAAAACAGGATCAAACATGTTTTTTCAACTTTATTACCACTTTATACCTATTGACCATTTCCAGTAAATAAATGGCATCATAATTTCAAGTTAGTAAATTTTGTTTCATGTAATGGATTTGCTCAAATTTAATCCATCCCTTAATGTGAACATGTAGTACACCCAATTTTCAGATACCATAAACAATGTCCTTATAACAATCTTGATATATAAATAGTGATTAGTTTGTTCTCTCTAAGCTCTCTGAAGGAAGCAACCCTACCAGCAAAATAATTTCAGACTCCTAGCCTCCACATGTGACAATAGAATTCTGCTGTTTAAACCACTCAATTTGTCATACTTTGTTTCGGCAACCTAGCAAACTAATATAGTTGTGTTTTTTTTATTCATTTTATATTTTTTGTATGAGCAGTCTTCATTTGTCTTCACCTTCAAGAAAAGCAGAATTCACAAAGGGAAAGTGAGAATTTATGAAGCCACTGGGCATGAGCAAGAAATTAAAAAAAAAAAAAAAACTACACAATAGAATTTTAAAAATATATTATTTAATCTAGTTCTTCACAGATGGAAGCTCCAAGTAGACTATTCATTTTCTTTCAAAAAGAGAAAACAAAACTTTAAGTTTTCTAAAGACAAATTGATTGTTCCATGACTCAGGTTTACTGTGCATTAAGAATAAACAAGAATTTATAGGATGAAAGAAGGCAACTCTAAATTGTGTTCCTTCTCATGTTGTGTATTCACTTGGGTGCACTTTACAGTGCAGGCACACAAAACTATCTAGAAGGAAGTTTACTTTTACAAGTCACTGAACACTAATGCATAGTTTTAATGAGACCAGAAATATGCTGGTCAAGGCTGAAACCCTGAAAGCTAATGACTGAGGCAATTGTGAGGCTTCCTGGAGGAATAATGGATTTCTGGGCCTTGATAGTATTTAATTACATGGCTTCCAGGCCATTAGTTTATAAGGAAATATCTAGTTCTTTTATCTCATACCCAAGTCTCCTTGCCAACTCACTTGTCCTTTTCAGAGTTAACTGCTAATGCCTTAGGAAATACCATTAACATGGGTGTTCCTTCACTCAGCAGGCGCTTGCTATGCCCATACACAAGGTGGGGGACAGACAAATTTTCAGGACTTTAAGTGTGAATTCTTGTTAACATCTCTTTCAACAAAATAGGAAGTAGTATACTTAGGTTAAAAAAAATGATTGCGATTCAATAAAATTCTTATATCTGAGAATCACAGCCAGACTAGGGTACTGAACATGACGGAGAGATAAGGAAATGAGGGCTGTGGATGGGATACCATTTTATGACTGTTATGAGGTAGTTTTATCCTTATTTGCAAATGAGCAATAAACAGTTGAGAAGAATTGAATCTTTTGTTGCAGGACAAACAGAAATCAGGTGGGGGACCTATTCATGAAACCCTCTTTCTAATCCCAAATCCCATTCACATTTGAAAACTACCATAAAACATACACAATTTAAGTAAAAAGATATTAGGAACTATTTTTCTGAACTTATTTCTCAGTGAAGATCTTTACATTTTTATGATTTTCTAGGTATAACTGACAGATTTGATTCAATTCCAACTTATCATTTTGGTGTAGGTTATTTTATACTTGAATGTCTAAAGTGGCATAGTAAATTTGTCTGTAATTCAATATTTATTCCTTACTTATTCTGAAAGATATATAGAATTTATAATTATTAGAAAAATAAAGTGATGTTAGAGATCAATTACAAATAACTTCTGTCTGTAAATGAATTTATTTATTTATTTTATAAGTATTGTGTGTGGGGAGCGGGGGAGAGTGCTCTGGTGGACATAAGGGAATACAGTCATACACAAGGCAGAAAGGGTCTCTCTTCTGAAGGTTATAGAACTCTAAGATCCAGAAGGAAACCAGACACACACACACACACACACACACACACACACCTACTCATCTGACAAGAGGCTAAACAGAGGCTACTCAGTCAATCATTTCATCTCCTTGGATGTGGAGTGACTGCTTACTCACTTCAGTAAGTAATCTGAAGAGTAGGAACTGTTTCTTATCTACAAATCTACCTCTAGCACCTGACACCTGAAAAGTGCCTGCTTCTTTCAATTAAACTCAACTTCTTTCTCAGTAAATCTTTTATCACACATCACAGCCAGACACAATGATTTAAGATTGACTTTGACTTGCCCCTTGCCTTGGGCAAATTCCCTAGTAAAATTGCCAACACATAGCTTAAACCAAGTGAACATAAGGGAGCATTGGGAGCATAACCGGTCTTTAATAATTCATTGAAAACCCAGTAGGATGTTGGTTGCCATATAGGTGGAGAATCAGACCTGATTTTTCATAACCAAGCCTCCTGTCTTTTTCACATTGGTGGAAGAGTTACCCCACTATTCCCTTAGCAGGTTTCATTACTTTTGACAAATATACTTTTTTGAGAAGGTAGTAAGACTGACATACCAATAGATTATTGTTCTTCATCAAGGAATGAAAGAATCATTATTAAGTTGATATAGAACTTAAATGCAAAAACATCTTTCTGGTATAGGAGAGAAATAGGGCTTATCTGGGCAAAAGATATGGCAGAAATGGAGTGAAAAGAGAATCTTGCTCTTTCTCTCTCTTTTTTTTTTATCTCTCAGCATTTTATGTCATTAAAGAGGCATTGTTGAGTTCTAGTTCTTCTGTATAAAACTCAAATAATGAGGAGAGTGAATAACCACTCTTCCCAACACCCACCATTACATATTTAGCAAAATAAAAAGAGAGGAAAAACATACAAATTATTTCTAAGCATGGGCAGGGCCCAAAGATGCCAAACCAGCCAAATTATACCAAATGATGTGTTGTGTGGGCCTGGAGCACCTGGGCCTGGTGGGGAACTACAAGGGCTAGCTCAAGGGCCCTGGTGCTGAGAGACAAAAGAAAATCTAGCTGCATAAACACTGGGGGAGCCCAGAAAGGGAGCCCTTGTGCTGAGAAGTCCTGAAAAATACCTAAAACCTCCCAGGCCTTCTTCCCAGTCCTCCTCAAACGGATTGTGCAGGAATAGCCAACTCATTCGAATATGTTTTGTATATATATAATCATCACAGCCATGACCAGATATCATAGAGAAAATAAAGAGAGGAAAGGTAGTAGAATACAACAGTTACTAATATGGCATTATGTAAAAATGTGGATGTGTAACCGATGTGATTCTGCAATCTGTATATGGGGTAAAAATGGGAGTTCATAACCCACTTGAATCTAATGTATAAAATATGATATGTCAAGAGTTTTGTAATGTTTTGAACAACCAATAAAAAAAATAAAAAATAAATAAAGGAACCATCACATAATCTAAAAAAAAAAAAAAGAGAGAGAGAGTGAGAGAGCAAAAACACCTCCGCAGAAGGACAAAAACAAACCAGAAAAATGTTCCAACACCATTGCAGGAAAGCATCGCCTGAATTCATAACAAGAATTTTAAAAAATTGTTGAAGGAATGGTAACTCTAAAGAATCACAAAGAAGTGAAAAATACAGAATTCAGTGAAAAGTGTGTCAGATCAAAGGAGAGAACAGATGCCCAAACAACAGGAAGAGGTGAAATGAAACTAATAGGATTCTGGAAAGAAATCAAGAAAAAAGGAAAAGTCATCTTTAAAAAAAGATTACATTGTGGGCTGGGGGTATAGCTCAGTTGGTAGAGTGCTTGTCTAGCATGCATAAGGCCCTGGGCTCAATCCCCAGCACCACACACACACACAAAAATTCCATTGCAATGACTGTCAGTCAAAACAGACACAGTAAAGACCATATTAGAGGAAAGAAATGAGAAAAGAAAAGAAACTAAGACTAAAGAAATATTTTTTTTAAATATTAGAAGTACAAGTGGTTAGGCTAGAAAATTACAAACTTGCAAATAAACTGTCTACCATACATCAGAATAGATTCCCAATGTTAAATTCAAACATTAAGAAATAAAGAAAATCCATTTACATATTAAAATAAAAATCTTGTAGAAGGCTTTTTATAACTATATAGTTTTATATATTTATGAATTTTATGAGTTAAATCTCAAAAACAGCAAAGAGTATATTAACATAACTTAGCTATATAAAAATAAAAAATTTTGCATGGCAAGTTAACTATAAGCATGTACAAAGGGTAAATGTCAAGGAAAGAATAAGAAAATTTGCACCAATAGCACACACCTGTAATCCCAGTGGCTCAGATGGCTAAGGCAAGAGGATCATGGGTTCAAAGCCAGCCTCACCAACTTAGCAAAGCCCTAAGCAACTTAGCAAGAACTGTCTCAAAATAAAATATGAAAAGGTCTAGGGATCTGGCTCAGTGGTTAAGTATCCCAGGGTTCAATTCCTGGTACCAAAAGAAAATTTGGGAAGATATGTTAGAAAATTTTTACCCTTTCCCTTCCAGTAGATAAGAGAATTTGGGCCTATAGCAGCCTTTCCTTACCACAAAACAAACAAACAACAAAAAAAAATTAGAAAATCTGGGCTAAGGCTAATAAATCTTACAATCCTAACAATTCTATGATATTATATGTTCACTCTTAGAATTAAATGTTTCACACATGTAAGTTGAGATTTGGATTCTAAGAGTTGAATCCTGACTCATTTAATAGAACAATTTTCTCTAAAAATGATAATGGAATTTCACAAATGCTTTCTGCCACACCTACTCTTTTCCAGAGAAGAAATGAGAGTACGAATTTATGGCAATGGAGCAAGCACCCAAACACACTGCAGTTTAATTTTCCTTTATTATTATATTTATAATTTACTGTGGATGAGTAACACTTATTAGTATGCTTTCTGTTGCCACCAACACTGAAAGCTGCTTTCTGTCTGGACCTTCCCAACTATGAAAGTAAATAATTCTTTGAAATATACATGAGTCAGCCCCAGTAAATTGGGAGAGTTCAATTGAGTTTGGAGGTACTGACATTCTGATGTATTTTCCATTCATCTCAGAAACCTGATCAGTATAAGGTATCAGGGAAACAAAAATTAATTTTTAGAATCATAAAACACTATAAATCATCTAACCAACCTCTCTAGGCCAGATGGCTTTTCATTTACCAGCAAAGTAGATCACTGGATGTCTGAACATGAACCAGGGCTTTTGAACTGTGGAGAGGAAATGTTTCAAATAGCCCACCAGCTACCCAGGGCTGGCAATGGAAATAGGGGATGGAAGAGGGAGAAGGAAGGGAAGCTGAGGTGGAGAGGTGAACAAGGTTCATCTATATAATAATATTCACACCTTTATAACAGTGCTCTAAGTGAATTTGTAAGGTGATGTTTTTACACATCTAGCCCCTTCTAGGGGAATCTTAAGACCCCAGGACTAAAATTAGAGTGAGGAAACTGGTTTATCAATAGGTACGATATTCAGAAAAAATAGAGATAATGACCCAGAAAGTTGAAGCAGAAACAAATGGAAAGCTTTCTTCAACTCTACGGATGACTAAGAACAGTGGTGCTTGCAACCATGAGGCCACATGCAGTCTATTTTAAAAATCCATATTCTCAGATATAACTAATGAGGATGAAGATGACCAAGCCAGCTCAATACCAGTGCTCTGCAGTTCTGCCTGGAAAGGAAATCAGGGCATGGATACAGTGGTAAATGTCTGTTAATCCCAGTGACTGGAAGACCGATGCAGGAGGATCAGAAGTTCCTAGCCAACCTGAGAAACATATGAGAGACTGTCAGAAAAAAAAAAAAATCAGAACAGGACTGTGGCAGAGCATCTCTGGGCTCAATCCCCAGCATGAGAAAAGAAAGAAACCAGTCCTCACTCCTAATTGGATCCTCTTTTTTCTACTTAAAATTTCATTACAGTCGAGAAGAAATAGCAACAAACAGAAAAGATCACCCAGAAGGACAAGGGCTTCTGGTACAGGAAGTTCTCAGAGTATCCCTGCACGTAATTCCCATTGATTCATAAGTTCCTGCAGGGAAGCACTGTGACTACTATGTCTCCTGGGACACTCTTCAGGAGGAAGCAAGCAGTCAACATACTGGCACTATGTGAAATAGGAGACACACCAGCCCAAGTTAGTATCCCTGGAGCTAGTGTCTTGCTGGAGATTCAGACTGAGAGCAACTCATGGTAACAGGTTCCTCTTTGTTTTTTGGTGAACATGAACTGAGTAGGAATATTAACCTTTTGAGTTCATTCACAACTATCACTTTTCATTGGGCTACAAAGAAAAATGGAAGTAGAAAGACAGCAAGGGATGAACTATTTCCAGGAAGAAAGGATTCATTCCTGTAACAGGATTCCAGCACATGGTGAAGGGCTGGGATTTATTAAATAAGAATAAAGAACATTCAGTGAGGACCCACACTTGAGCCAAACTTTGTCCATTGCTGAAATCCATACAGCTCTGCACACATATGGTGACCTGGGAAAAGGGGGACTTCCAAAAGTTTATTTTGTAGAGGGAAAAAGCAGCTCTGTGGAGAGAAATAACCCCCTCAAAAAAAAAAAAAAAACAGAGACAGGTACAATCAACTTTACTTAAGAGTAAGCCTTAGGGGGCTGGGGTTGTGGCTCAGTGGTAGAGTGCTCGCCTGGCATGTGCAAGACCCTGGGTTCGATCCTCAACACCACATAAAAATAAATAAACAAAATAACGTGTACAACTAAAAAATAAATATTAAAAAAAAGAGTAAGCCTTAGTTTAATTTTCAGAGGGAAAGAGTACTTGGGAGTAAAGCATTCTATCACTCTTCTTGAAATAAATGAAAGCATGAAATGATATTTGGAAAAATTCTAACTTACTTACATCTATTATTAAATAGATGACTATTCAAATTTGAATTTAAGAAACAAAATTCATATTTTAGAGTTGGCTGATTGTTTTTCTGGAAAGGGAGAAAGAAGGGAAACATATGCCAAAACTACTGCTTGAAGGAAATAAAAATTATCTAAACAAGACATTTTTTCTTATTTTAAAATGTCAAAAACAATATTAATGGCATTAAAAGCACTGAGTTCAATAATTCCCAAGAAATTAGATTGGGCATTCACTCAGAAAACAGAAAGTGTACATTTATTACATATCTTACCTAGGAATTCTTTTATTTAGAAATATTCTTGGGGAATTGTATACTTTTTTTTAAGATAAATATTTTTTAGTCATTACTATAGGAATGTGTTGTAACTCAACGCACTATTCAAAACAAGTGTCCTAGACGCAGAGTTTTCCACTTAACTAATTAGAATAGGAATTGCAATATAGCTATAAATTTGACCATTTCACTCATATTTTATAGGGGCATTAATTCTTCCAGACTGACATATCTAAAATTGATCTATAAGTCACATAGGAATATTAGTAGTTTATCTCTAAAGATACTTAATAAAAAAATGACCAAGTAAATTTTTTTAAAAAATGATTGTTAGATAATAATCTTAAATTAATAAAATATTAGTTTTTTCTCCTATGATATAGAAATAATAATTAATTACTTTTATTCCATATTTTATTCTTTTACAAAATTTGATTTTCTTTAATGAAAAGCTAGCTTTAACTTCTTACTTAAATGCTAATGGTTATTTACCTTAATTGATTACAGAATATTTTGACTTTTATGATATCTGCCTTAATCATATGGTTCTTTTGAAAAAAATTGTGGAGATCCCTGAAACCACAGTTAGTTCCATCAGTTTTCACAAGAGGCACTCAAATCAATTCAGCTGCCTCAAGGAATCTTGGCTAATGGAAGAGGAGGCTATGATTAAATTTCTGTATGTTTCAGTATGCATTTTTGAATAAGTCAAAATGAATCCCATTATTATTTATAACTATAAATGCACTAAAATATAATTTAACAGTCTGTATATTTTATA
The DNA here is from genome assembly GCF_021218885.2 of Marmota monax. Lineage (NCBI taxonomy): Eukaryota > Metazoa > Chordata > Mammalia > Rodentia > Sciuridae > Marmota > Marmota monax. Next base: position 12,989,607 of record NW_026693245.1, read on the forward strand.
ATAATGATTAAGATTGATAAAAAAGGGCCTGATAATCCAACAAGTTTATTGTCTTTATTCTGAAACATTAATTATTCACTAACAAAAATAAAAACTTGTGGCTGGGGTTGTGGCTCAGCAGTAGTGTGCTTGCCTAGCATGTGTGAAGTGCTGGGTTCGATTCTCAGCACAACATAAAAATAAAGGTATTTTGTTTAAATACAACTAAAAATAAATTTTTAAAAATAAAATAAAATAAATGCTTATGTGCTCAATTTCAGACATGATAAACAATAATAAACACTTTTCTTTTTACTTTTGACATCTTCTCTAAGGAATACATAATCAGTATTCTTTGAACTCTGTGGTGTTATGTTTAGCAAAATTTATTTTAAAAAAATTCTAAATGGCATGACTCACTTTGGCTTGGTATTAAATTGTTTGTTCACCTTTATTCCATAAGGACTATCTGAACTTATAGTCTCATCTTGAATGGGTCCTCTTAATGAGGTTTCTACTTAATCAATATAGCATATCCTTTATCTATTTACTGTGAAAACCCAAGGGTATACTTAATACTAAACCCACACAGTTCAGGGATAAGTCAAAAAGATTACCCTTGGAGTCGGATCACCTCATAGTTTCTTAAGACTATATTCTCAGGAGGGATATTTCCATCCACTGCAGAGTATGAGTTAACCGAGGGAGGAAGGACTCTTGGTACCTGGCTATGGCCTACATTGTACAAAGTATATGTAGAGAGCATGGAAGAGAATGGCTCTGGGATTTGTCACTCTAGAAAATTAAAGAGAGTGATTTCATTTTTTACCTTAATTTGTGGCCCCATGAAATATATTACCAGAGAACAGCAGATCCATAGAGTTTCACTTCTGTGTGTCCTGAGTCATCTGCAAAGTTTTGAAGGGTAAAGATTGGATATCCAATCCAGGAAATGTGACATAGCTCAAACTCATTTGCAGAGGACTTTCATGAAGTTGCTTCAGTTTAGTATACATAAACACCATAATAATATAAATTATTGGCTCCAACCATCAGGGTCTCTGCTGTTTGCAAACCACACTTAAAAATGTAATTAGTAACTATTACAATAATGAGCAATGCCAGGCTTGATGGCTAATGCCTGAAAACACAGAAAGCTGAGGCAGAATTGAAAGTTCAGGCCAGCCTGGGCAACTTAGGGAGGTCCTGTGCAACTCAGTCATACTCTGTCTCAAAATAAAAGATGAAAAAGAGCTGGGGAACATGCTCAGTGGTTAAGCACCTCTGGGTTCAATCTCCAGTCTTCAAAATAAAAAAAATCAATTAATTAATTAATTTAATTAAATAAGTGGGCAATCCTAAGCAGAATAATCAAATTCAGAGGTATTTTCCCTCTCCATGAGAAATCTCCTTTCTTAAGAACTGGATGCCTAACCTGTCTGAACAGAATAAATACCATGAATTTATTTGGCATAAACAATATACAAAACTGGAATGGTTACAACAAAGACCAAAAAATTGATATATGATAGACTTTATCCTTAAGAATCTTTGAGAAACAACTTCTTCCATCAGCCCTACCCTGACATTGTCATCCTTAAGATATCTGTGCTGCTTCTTAATAAGGAGCTATGGCAGCATCATACTTAGGGGCCAACTGGACATTTCCCAACATGCTTCCCTTTAGCCTACCACAGCTGCTCATTGTATGGAACCATACATTTGATAACAATCTGTTAAAATAAATTCATACAACCAAAACAATGATGCAAGAACTGGGTGATGAGAATAATGGGCTTTATGTTCCACTTGATTCACTGAATTTTTATTCTCATAGTAACTGTTAGTAGGTTATAGACTCAGTATGCAATATATTTTTATAGTAGGTATTGACTGATATTTCTTGTAAATGACAGCCATGCATTGATTTTTACAAGATGGCAACTTATCTTCTTGAACATAACTGATATTATATGGTAATCATAAGTCTCAGGGAAAGAAAACTGCGTTGGGGCTTAGAAATATGAAACAGCAAAACTTCTCTGGTTTGTAATAAGTCATTTTGTACTTTTTATTAGTTCAGTGACTAAGACTATGTAATTCAGATTAGTGAAGTAAAGAACAAAGACATCCTCAATTTACTTAGCCCTCCAGAATTCTCAGAATACAACAAGCATCTCTCAGTAAATAGGTTGTTTCAGAGGTGAAGGTCAAGACATCATGTGGACAAACCAGAGGCCATAATTATTGAATCTGGTTCCCAGTGGCAAATTGTGTATTGAAGAAAAATATATGATTAATTTCACAAGCTTATCTCTGAATATTGTCGCAAAATGCATTAATTTACATGAAGATAAAATCTTACCAGGCTGCAAAGAAACTCTACCGTCAGTTTTCTTGTTAAAATACAACTGAAATAACACAGACTGTGATTATGTAATAGAAATAATTAAGTAATGCCACATAATTATCACTGTCTTGATCCATATTTAAGAAACATAGAAGTATTATGTGTGTATGCATATATCTCTATATAAATGGGCATATAAATGGGTACATAAATGGGTGTATATATATATATATATATATATATATATATATACACACACACACATGTATATGTAATTTGATAAATACATGGATGTATGGGTAGACAGACAATAGATACAGAATACTTAGCATGGCTTCATAACAGTTTCTAAAAAGTCACTATATAGGAAAAAGAACATTCACTAGTTTAAAAAGGAAGACCAAGTATTCTAATACTAAATGTCCATGTAGTCCAGAGATTCTTTGAAGAAACAAACGAATTGAAGAAATCCATATTCTTGTGTGAGGTATGTTGGTCAGCATAAAAGTATTTAGGGGATCTTCACCTGAAAATAACTGTCCTTTAGTTGATCAGTTCATATACATGCTGCTTAGGAACACTGCCATATTTGGAATCACTACCTGGGTAAGAGTTGCTGCTGTATCACTTCCTTGTACCATTCTCAGAGATGCCATTCTTCTAAGAACTAATTAAATTTAATTGTGATTATACAAGAAAGTGATTAGAGACATCAAATAATAAGAATAACAACTTTTTAAAGCCAGTATTTTTGAGAACCTATTATATTCACCAGACACTGTACAAAGAAGTTTATATTCATTATATTATGTAATTCATAATATAACCCTATGATAAAAGTATTACCACCACTTTTCAATGAGGAACCAGGGATTGTACAGCTTAAATAAATATTTAAATAAAACAGCCATTTAATGACAGACCTGAAATTAGAAATTCTGCCTCTTTGTAAATTTTATTTCCGTATTTCCAGATTTAGGCTCTTTAATTATTTTGAGATCTATAAATAAGGAGCTTAAGTATACATGATTCCTTTATATCATACCAATAACAAAAAAATATTCAGTACTTTTATAATATGAAAAGTTTTTTCTTAGGTGAATGAAAATAATTATTTATCAGTTTACTTAAAATGTGATGTTAATGGTAGACAGGGGAATAACCCAGATCATTATAACTTGGACTCAACTCTCTATTCCCAATTCAGTATAGAAGGCTTATATTGGAGGTTAAATTTTGTAGTAAACAGCATATTTATGAATAAGAAACAAAACTATTACAAAATGGCACCTTCCAAAATCCTTGGTTTATGAGTCTTTAACACATCTCTAGAATAGATCTTCTACCTAGCATGGTCCCCAGCCTGGGTATCATAATGCAGGTCTGTGAGAGGGTAGTGACAGGAAATAGGTAGTGCCCTTCTACTGCACATTGCCCACATCTCTATTAGGTAGCATCCACACAACAGAGACAAACCCAGATGGTGATGTTCAAGTGCACTTCTGCCTGCAGCAAAATGTTGAGCCCCAGAGTCTTCCTGTAAGCATAGCAATAGTCACATATATTTAAATTTGAGCTACCAAAGGAATTGATGTGTTGTCTCAGATAAGAAGAAGTGGGTAAAATAAATATTTTCTTAAGTTTTGTCAGCTTTATAAATACCTAATAATGCAGAAATTAATAGTCTATCATTGGGTTAATTATTTATGAGGAAGTAATTGAGTTAATGAGATTTTTAATAGGAAATGGTTGGTACTGGTACTTGAAATAAAAACAAGTTCTGAAAGATATAAAAAATAGAGCAGGAGAAAATTAAATTCTTACATCTGGGAAATTGCAAAATCATTGCCCATAAGAAGTGACATCTGGAATGCAAAACATAATTTCATATATTATAATCAACAGAACACCACTTTGCATTTATCATGTTAATAAACATAGCTACCTATGCAGAATTTCATGAAGCAAGCAATATTTTTGTTAATCTCTTTGCAACCCACTCAAAAAAAAAATGTGGGACTAAAAGACCTGAAAAAAAAAAAAAAACCACAAAACTTCCTTTCTTTTAGTGTGAACTACTGTTTATTATACTTTTAAGATTTTTTCCATCAAAATCATTATAGGAGGAAAAATAAATATTACCCAAAATTGCACAGTCCTAACAAAACAGAATTTTATTGTAATAGCATTAGTATAATTTCACCTTTTTTTTTACTTAACAATGTGTTTTGTTTTGGTATCAGATTATTTAAAAGTAATCTTTTTTTTACCAAGGATTCTGGTAAGAATCCAGTGTTTGGCTTTTCCCCCCTTTACTTAACCTATATGAGATATCAATCCATTTTCTCCTACAAGTCTTACTAACTCTCCACTTTTCTTTTAGTGTCTTTAGATACTAGGTATAGTGCAGACCCCCAGTTCAATTGCAAAGTCTGCACTAGACACATTCTTTATAAACTCAACCCTTCATTTAATGTTTTTATTTTCTTTATCTTCACACTGCCATCTCAAAAAAACCACAATGTTGCCATTTTATGAGTCAGCCCACAATCAACAAAAAACTATAAATATGGAATCTTTTTACTTTATGCTCCTTTTTTTTGGTTAAATTAATTACAATGAAATGTCTTACTCCATTGTCCTGGTATTTGGCTGATAAGCATCCCAAAGAGAACCTGATCCAATGACACATCAATCCTCACTTCATTCATTGCCATCTTGAATATTTTCTTATTCTCCTGTCTGGCTTCTTCCAGTCTCTCCTCCTGGTATCAGAAGAGGACCTCTAGTTTAAAAAGTTATCTATACTCAGATTATCCTTGTAGCCTTGCCCTGATGAATTGCCATGATGAATTACATGAAGTTTAGGAAAAGTGTGTCTTCTGGAACTAGATGTCTCAATTCAAATCTCAGCTTCTTCATTGGCGTGGTCAAGTTACTTAATCATTTGCCTGTTTCTTTATTTGTGATACAGACTTACCTCATAAGGTTATATAAAGCATTTAGGATAGTACCAAATAAATGGTAAATATATGTATTATGTATACATGAAATTCATACATGCATACATACATACTCAGTGCACATGTATAAGTGGATAGGGTAAATAGTAAACTTAAGTTTATATATAAGAATTTTTTAATTCTTTGGGTATATTCAGATGAAAATAAAAATCTGTGACTTGGAAAAGTTTCATTTTTGATCATATAAAGAGATTTGGTTGACATATAAATAAATGGGTCTTAAAACAGATTTGTATGAACTTACTCTAAAAGAAGATATAAGACAGAAGATATGAAAAACTTTGGAACAGAACCTGAAATCAGAACCTTTTGACAGACACATAGTTTAGTGGATATTTTGTTAAATGAATTAGCAGCTAGTAAATTATAGCCAATCAATTTCTGAATATCAGTCATCTATAGGAACAGAAAAATCTCCAACTTCTTATAGAAAATAACACTGTTATACATCCCACTGATGCTGTATAGAACCATTAAAATCATTTACAATGATTTTTTTATCTGTTGATCAAATTCCTCCCTAATACATCCATCACATTATTAGAACAAATTCAGGTTCTCTAGACAAGCATAAATCAGAACAGGATGAACTTCATAAAGAGCCTAGATGCACTAACAAAATAAACTTGAGTGGGGCTGGGGTTGTGGCTCAGCAGTAGAGCACCTGCCTAGCATGTGTGAGGCACTGGGTTCAATTCTTAGGACCACATATAAACAAATAAAGTTCCACCAATAACTAGTAAAAATTAAAAAAAAGTTTTGAGTAATGCCATGTAGGAATTAGTGACTATAAATTTCAGGAACCTCTGGAGGACATTGGCCCTGTGCTCACAAAGTGAGCGGGCCCACTGGGCAGGAGGTCAGAGAAAAGCAGCCATACATTTAAAGGGCCTAGAAATGTCAGATGATGCTTAGCCAGTTTTAATCTGAGTGTAACTTTCCACCTCATAGACTCAGTGTCAAAGAACTCTTGAGATGTCACTATTGTGGGAAACAAGGAATGAGTACTAAATGCTTAAGGATTTTACTAGATTTTTCTTACATAAATATACTTAATGACAGGAAAAAATACTGATTTTTAGTCTAATGTCACCTTTCTGACTTTACTTTGAAACCATTTTATCGGCATTTGAATTTGACCACAACATAAAATTTGACTCATTAAGTAGCATGTCCACAACATAAAATAACATTATATTAGTATTTTTCATTTTAATAATTAAAAGATAAAGCTAAAATGTTAATATTCTAGTACAAATGGTAGCATTCTCATGTATTTGTTGATTGATTGTATATCATTTTCTGAGAAGTGTCTGTTCAGGTCCATAGCCCATTTATTGATTGGGTTATTTGTTTTTTATTTTTTTTTTTTGTTTTTTTTTTTGGGGGGGGGGGGGTTAGCTTTTTGAGTTCTTTACATACCCTAGTGATTAGTGCTCTATTTGATGTGTGAGGGGTAAAGATTTGCTCCCAACATGTAGGCTCTCTATTCATTTCAGAGATTGTTTCTTTTGCCAAGAAGAAGCTTTTTAGTTTGAGTTCATCCCATTTATTAATTCTTGATTTTAATTCTTGTGCCAAAGTGCTGGGAGCCATTAGCCAAGTAGGTATGACAATTTCCTTGCCAGCGTACCCCATGTTGCTGACATGTTGCAGTGACATTGAATGTAGGTGACCTTGCTCAAGGACCAAGGCAGATTAGGGTGTTCCCGGTTTTAAGATAATCGTGTTTAGGGCGTTCCCAGTTTAGGTTCCAGGTTTAAGGTTTAAGATTATTCCTGCTGGGAATAGGGCGTATCCTGCTGCCTGAGTTCCCCTTGAGTTCTCACGGGATTCAGACAGTATATTTTGGAGACAGAAGCCCAGTGGAGGTGGATTTGGGCAGAGAACGTGGATTTCCCCAGAACGTGATTGTAGACGGCTGGTGTGAGTTCGGGAATAAAGAGTTGCTGTTTGAATCTACAAGCTGTGTGGTGGCTCGTGATTGTGTGCCCAGCCAGACTGCGGCATTTGTGCCCAGCCAGACTGCGGCACCAAAGTAGTCTTATTAAGAAGTTGGGGCCTAATCCCACATGATGTAGATTTGGGCCCACTTTTTCTTCTATTAGATGCAGGGTCTCTGGTTGTATTCCCAAGTTCTTGATCCATTTTGAGTTTTGTGCATGGTGAGAGATAGGGGTTTAATCTCATTTTGTTGCATATGGATTTGTAGTTTTCCCAGCACCATTTGTTGAAGAGGCTATCTTTTCTCCAATGCATATTCTTGGCACCTTTGTCTAATATAAGATAATTGTAGTTTTGTGGGATAGTCTCTGTGTCCTCTATTCAGTACCACTGAAAAATGTTCATCATCACTAGCAATTAGAGAAATGCAAATTAAAACCACTCTAAGATTTAATCTCACTACAGTCAGAATGGCAGCTATTTTGGATACAAACAACAATAAGTGTTGGCGAGGATGTGGGGAAAAAGATACACTCATACACTGCTGATAGAACTGCAAATTGATGCAGCCAATATGGATAGCAGTATGAAGATTTCTTGGAAAATTGGGAATGGAACCACCATTTGACCCAGCTATCCCTCTCCTCAGTCTATACCCAAAGAATTTAAAAACAGCATTCTCTAGGGACACAGCTACATCAATGTTTATAGCAGCACCATTTACAATAGCTAAACTGTGGAACCAACCTAGATGCCCTTCAATAGATGAATAGATACCAAAAACAAAAAGTGGCATATATACACAATGGAATATTACTCAGCAGTAAAAGAGAATAAAATCATGGCATTTGCAGGTAAATGGATGGAGTTAGAAAAGATAATGCTAAGTGAAGTTAGCCAACCCAAAAAACCAAATGCCGAATGTTTTCTTTGATATAAGGAGGCTGATTCAATAGTGGGATAAATGTTTTCTTTGATATAAGGAGGCTGATTCAATAGTGGGATAGGGAGCGGGAACATGGGACGAATATACAAACTCTAGATAGGGCAGAGGGGTTGGAGGGGAAGGGAGGGGTATGGAATAATTAATGCTGGTGTAATGTGATTATCATTACTTTCCAAAGTACCTGTATGAAGACATAAATTGGTGTGAATATACTGTGTATACAACCAGAGATATGAAAAATTGTGCTCTATATATGTAATAAGAATTGTAATGTATTCTGCTGTTGTATATAAATAAAAAATTACGTAAAAAAAGATTCAGCAAACATACCATGAAGCAGGAAAATGTGTAATGAAGCCTAATAATGCATCTAATAAGAAATCCCAAAATTTTTTCAGTGAATCTTGAGCTGCATCATCGGAAACTCAAAACCACGCAGTTCTAGGGTTTCTGCCAACACGCATATTACATATGTAACTGGTCTCAGAGAACTTGGAAGATAGAGCTAAAATGGTACATTCCTTTGGTTACAACACACATTTGCCTACAGTTTATGAGGCAATAAGACTGATCTCAGCCTCCCTCTTTATGCACATATGTGCATGCCACTCACACAAACACCATCCACAGAAATAGAGAATACGACAGAAATAGAGGATATGCTCTTCATTGTCTCAAGAACTGCCTGGGAAAAAAATAACTGTTGTGGGAATGAGTTTTTAAAAAATAGTTAAATTTAACAAAATTTAAAAATAATAAATCCCTTGAACCTACAATGAAGTCCAATATAGTGTTTAAAGAAGCATTCTCTATTCTATTTTGATAATGCCAGTATGTAGTACCAATAATGTAATTGTTTTCCATATGATCAATTTTACAAATTCAGTTTTAAATTAAAGTAATTTAAACCAAAATATAATGATAGCATTCTCAAATTCCCATGATGTTACAGTATGTTTATCAAAATTTTGAACATGTGCTTATGAAATGAAATTATTGGGTCTTATCTATCCCAATCCCTTTTTAAGAAAGCAAAGTATATATAATATTTTTAGTGTAATTTTCCACAATTATTGTTGTTTGACACTATGAGTATGGCAATTTAGTATGTTTTGTCCTGTTCTTTGTAATTGTTTTAATATAATGCTTCCCAGATCACAGTGGCATCAACCTATAATCCCAGCTACAAGGAAGGCTCAAGCAGGAGGATTACAAATTTGCAGCCAACCTAAGCAACATAGCCAGACCCGTGTCTCAAAATAAAAAGAGATTGGAGATGGTTTCTCAACGGTACAGCATTTTCCTAGCATGCATGAGGTCTTGGGTTCAATCTCTAGTACTAGGGGAAAAAATTTGTGTGCATACATACATTGGTACATATTTACATAAGTGTGTGTATAAAATGTTTCCTTCACCCAAACTTCAAGTCTTCTACTCAAGTTTTCCTCAGATTATTTCTTACCTTTCAGCTCTCAGAGTATCCAAATTTTTTACTAGATTTTCCTACTTCATTCATGTTCCTACCTATAAATGACTCTTTCACAACTCTCTTAATACTTTCAAGAGCTTCTGTCTTATCTGCACACTCAGTTGGTAACCTGTTATTTCTTTGAACACATAATCTCAAAATTGAAAATAATTTCCTTCTGCTTCCTCCTTCACATTAGAAAACTCTCCATTTATGTGCCTGATCTTATCTCTTTCCACTTATTCAAGAATATTTTTTCAGTTACTATCCTTTCTCCTGCACCACTAATTTCCCCCTCTTTTATGGATTCTGCTCATGGGCATAAAAATCCACTATAATAGATCCATTCGATGTCAACTGCCACCTATGTAATTTCTCTGTGTAAATTCTTTAGAGTAAGACTTCTCAAACAAGTTGTCCAAACTCAGGTTCTTTACTTCCTGCCTTCCCAGAAAGTAGATTTGTTCTCAAATCTGCTCCATTCATAATTTTGTCTTCAGTACTTTATTGAAATAGCCCTTGTTAAGGTCATACAAGGCCTCTTCAATGCTAAATCCATGAGTCAGTTCTCATTTCTCCTGTACTTGGGTAATCAGCAGCATTCAGCAATTATTTACTCATTTCTTTTTGGAACATTATTGTTATGGTTTAGATATTAGGTGTCCTCCCAAAACTTATAAGTAAGGCACTGCAAAAACATTCAGAGGTGAAATGATTGAGTTATGAGAGCTTTAATCCAATTAGTGAATTAATCCCCTGAGGAGGATTAACTGAGTGATAACTGTAGGCTGGTAGGAGGTAGGTCCCGGAGGATATGCCTTTGAGGTATATATTTGGTGAGCTCTTTCTGCTTAGTCTCTTTCTGCTTTCTGATCATCATGCAAACTGCTTACTTCTGCCCCACTCTTCTGCCATGATGTTTTTCCTCACCTCAAGCCCCAAGAAATGGAGTCAGCTGTCCATCCACTGAGACCTCTGAAACCATGATCCCCAAGTAAACGTTTCCTCCTTAAAATTGTTCTTGTCAGGTCTTTTAGTCACAACAGGGAGAAAATTGACTAAAACAATTGTCTTCATTGGCTTACAATACTCCCCTCCAAATACAATCCCTTCCAGGTTGTCTTCCTGCACCACCAGCTGCTCCCTCTCAATATCTTTCCTTATTTATCTATAGTAACTGCTCACCTTCAAAATCATCAATATCTAGATAAAAATTGTAAACTAGACCTAAATTTCAGACATGTATAACTGACTACTAAACCTTTCCACTGACGTCTAAATGCATACATCAAGGTTAACATGGAAATTTTCATTCCCCCCTTTCCATCTCAGCAAATAGCAACTCTACTTGTGCAATGTCTCAGACCAAAATTTATATCATGTTCTTGCAACTGACATAAGTCAAGCAACAAATCTTGTTAACTCTCCCTTCAAAATATATCAAGAACTTATCATTTTTTACTAGAAGCAAAGCTACCTCCCAGGTCCAAACGGACATCTTCTACCTGCAATAATGCACATGTCTTCTGTAGTAGATGCTCTTAGTACTCTGCCCAGATCCCCTTTTCTGGACAAATGCACCCATCTTTCAGATGCTGTAAGTATTCACTGCCAAATGGCTCATAGCTGTACTCCTGAGGCCTTTGGAAGACCCAAGAGGAGACTTCATCAGAGCTGCCTGGAAAGTCAAAACCCTTTTCTCCTTGTTGGCAATAGCCCATGAGCTACTGATAGAGGGATACACAATCCAGACCTCCTTTCTTGAGATGAGGCCATTCTGTAGTACTATTCATCTTTCAGAGACCACCCCTCAGCAATCAGCCTTAAGATATTGCGATTTTTTTTTTTTTTGCTTAGTTCTCATTCTTCTCTCCCTTGTGCCCTAGCCTTCTGCCCTCACTTCTTAGCAGGTTTCTCCTGAGAACAATGCTTTAATTAACCACTCTCAGGGTACTCTCTGTGTTAAACTCTTCTACGATGAAACCTAACCTACCTCTAATTGATGTTCCTTGCATTTTTACTGTCATTATGTATTCCTAACACAGTGAAAATGTGATCTGAAAAAAAATCTTGAATTCACATTACATCCTTTATCTGGACACCATTAAAAAAACTTCATGTCACTCTCAGTTAAAGATATAAACCCTACATGTTCTATTTAGCCCTATATGATCTCTTTGATCTACTTTGTAACTCTTCTTTTTCTCTCACTAGACTCCAGCCTCGTCTGCATCCTCAGGGTTCCTAAAATATACCAAACCTATATTTATGTGTGTGTGTGTGTGTGTGTGACACACACAGAGAGAGAGAGAGAGAGAGAGAGAGAGAGAGAGAGAGAGAGAGAGAGATTTGATAGATAAGAAGTGTCTATTATCTGTCTTTCAAAATGAAAGCTTGGTGAAGGTAGAAACAGGTTCACTGGTGTATTCCTGCTACCCAGAAGAGTTTTGGGCACATATGTTTGTTGAATTGATGAATCATCTATTTTATCCCCTTTGATGATTCCCTAATCCTAGCATTCCTGCCAATATTCAAATAAGAAACAGAATTTTATTTAAGGCAAATATAAGTGCTAAGAATTTAATGTCAAAGATCATTCTCTTAAATGGAAAAAAAAAGCTATGCTTTTTGCTATTTTAAGGTACCTGGGCTCTTTAATATCTCAAGAATACTAGCCTGAGAGAAGCAACAGATTGAGAAAAAGAAATAATTGGGAGCATGGCTCTTTTCAGTTAAAGGGGGCTTTAATTATGATTTTACCTCTGTTAGCTTCAGAAGATTAGATGCCCAAGTTAATAAAGCATCAAGCACAGTCTAAACTCTAATGCATACTCAACATTAGACTCAAATAGTGAATCACACCTATCAGATCATATAGACATCCTGGGATTTGCTATTAACAGTTGATGACCTACCATCCCACATTTAGCTCTTTTTGAAAAATATAAACCAAATTTTAGCTTTGAGGTCAGTAATGCAAGTTACAGATGGCAAAACAAAATCCTAAATGCTAAGTAAAAGAGATTTTACTTCTACTTTGCAATACTTTTCTTATTTTTCACAGGAAGAACTAAAAACTACATAGAAGTTCTATTATTCAAATATTTTATCCAAGTATTTATTGTTCCTTTTACCAAATACCTACTCATTTAGAAACAGATGATTAAAGAAATGAAATGGGGATAAATCAGCTTGATATCTTTAAGGCAGTTTTAATCTATCAGAAAAACCCCTCCTTCTAAAAGGCAAACTCATGAACCTTTCTGAAACAAAATGGCACACTTGTATTTTTTATTAGTAGTCAAGCTGGGATAGCCAACAGGCAATTTGGTGAACTCTGTCTTGGAAATTAATATATTTAAACTCTAGCCATTAAAATCCAATCTAATTCAATGTATATTTATTTAAGTTCACTCTATGCCCAGTGGTTGCATAGGGATTCAAAAAGGAGGTGTTTAAAACAACAATGCTCATTGAATAGGCTGGTGTACCATGCATTTTCCTAGGTACTGCTCATATAATGATGAGGACATAGACATCTTTTAGTGAATAAGAAACATTAACCATTTGATCACATTGTCTGATTAAATATAGTCAAGAAAATATATAGGATAATATGATGGTAAGCAGGAAGTCCCAACTTCAGGAAATACTTCCATGGAAAAATGATTTTTAAAAAATGGGAAGGATTAGGAGGGCTTTACTGGGTAAAGAAGTAAGGGAGCCAGTGTTCCTGGCAGAGAGAACAGCATGAGCAAAGGCCCTGAGGAACTGAATGGAAAGTTAGTATACATGGAACTGAGTTAAGCCAATAATGCTTCAGGACAAAGCAGAAAGGAGGTTGGAGACAGGGTTTGATTCTAATTATAGAGCCTCTGGAAGACCACACCAAGGGGATGTTAATAGTTTTGAGTACAATAGGAAATCACTAATAGGTTTTAAGACAAGAGAGGTGGTGAGTGATATGGTTTGTTTTTTTGTTTTGAGAGGACTCTGAGTGCAATGTGGAAGACAGATTGGATGGTGGGGCAAGAAGAGAATTCCAGGAAATGGACCAAGACATCTATTACTGTGGTCAGAGAAAGGTGATGTCAGCTTAGATAGAATGGAACTGGTAAATGAAGAGAGAGAAATGGAAGAAGCCTACCACTGGGAGGTAAAATCCACAAGCCTTGGTGATGGTTGTAAGAGGTGCAGAAGAAAAACTAGGTGATATGAGCAGGAGGACAGGATTTCAGTTTGGAGTATTTGAAATCTAAAATGCCTCTAAGCACTCAATGGGATAAATAAGTAGGATCAACTTAGTAGGATAAACAAGTCTGAATCCCAGAGGACAGAGATGGACTGGGATATAAATAAGTAAGTCTTTGATATACAAGTGAAAATTGAAATCAAAAGAGTAAGAGGCACGGAAAGTAAAGGGGCAGGGGAGAAGGTCTAGGACCAACCGTGAGAAACTCCAAAACATAATGGCCAGGTAGAAGTTCAATGGGAAATAAGGAGAAACCAACAACAAAAGAAGAAAACTAGGAGGTTAATTGTATAACAGAAGCCAAGGAAGAGGTCCCAAAAGAACAAAGAGGGAGGAAGAGATTCTCCAACTCATAAGACTAGAAAAGGATTTACTTGTTACTTGAAGTTGAGAAAGATATGGGATGACACATTAAGCTTCTGAGATTGGAAAATGAAGATTACCTTGGGATACATTAGAAGTCCACTGAATTGTGTTGTCCAAAACAACCAGACACATGCTATAATTATTATGCAGAAGCAACATCTATGTCCTAAGGATAATTGAAATAAGCTGATTTCGATATGGCACAGTGTCATCTGATCTTAAGCAGAGTCAGCAAAATTCATTCCACCTTCCCAGGACTCACAGCTAGACCAAATTTTTCATGCATAGACCTGTGAATGTATGGTGAATGGAAACAATAGGCGCCAATTCTGGGCCTGCACATAGGAAGCACCTCTGGTTCCCCACTCACCTACAGGTGGAAGATAAATCTGCACCTTGAGAGAATGAAGCCATGAGTACATAGGAAGAACACCACCTGTCTGAATGAACAGGTGGGAGGCAGATGGCAAACCAAAAATATCATGCCTAACTTGGCATGAATGAGATAAACTTCAAATGTTTCAACCACTGGGATTTGAGACTTAATCTTTACAAAATTTAGCATAAAGGACTCTAACTGATACACTGTGGCTGGCTACTTTGGAAACAACCTGGATGGGCAGATTTATCTCAGAGTACACAATCATCTTTTATCCCCAGTTGATTCACTAGTGAACTGTATTTCAGTGATATGGACAAAATGTTCAAAGCCAAAGGGCAGTTAATTTTCTACTAAGCATTTTCATAAATTTGAATGAGTCAGAATAATTTAGTGTTTTTGCTTTTGCTTTTTACTGGAAAAAACAGTATGAGATTTTTTAAGGTACATCATGGATAAACATTTTTACCAAAAGCCAAAAACAAAATTTTATTTTGTATTTGATTGACAGTTCATTAAAAAGCACACTAATTTTGTCATAAATATTGTGGCACAGGGATTTAAATAGTAATTAAACAAAATGTAGTTCTCTCAAATTAAAAAAGAAAACTCCAGATTTTAAAAATATGTAGGCTTGCTTATAACAGCACTAAAATTCATTTAAAATATGTGTTTATATATAACAACATCCAAGTGCTCATATGACAGCTTGGCAGAGATGCTGTGGAATGATCATAGAAAATCTGGTATGGATATTGCATATGCTTTTATCATAACTTCATATTTAAGTCTTTATAGGGGGAAGAAAGAGCCAATAATGGCATAGTGATAGAAACAGAAAAGCCTTACAGATGGAGAATATACAGGAAAGGAGAAGTGCTGAATGCCTAAAAGTATTTCTAAGGTGTTGAAGATGTTCTCTGGGTTCTCAACATTTTTCAGGCAGAATCTGATCAGTGATTGGAGTACTGTGACTTAACTTTATCTTTCTTTCATGTAGATCTATAATTCACAGGCCCATCTGTGTGGGCCCCATGTGAATGTACAGTTTGCACATCCATGAAGTTAGCTCTGCCTTCATGTAACTCAAATAATAAAATTACAAAACACAGCAGATTTGAGATCAAGATTTTTCAAGTGTGCTGAATAAAAATAAACTCATTCCCCTGCACAAAATCAGAGGAGAGATGCCAAGAGACTTCAGTGGAAATGAGAGAGAGGGATGTCTTGTTCTCTCATTGGACATCACCTAAGCCTCCAGACCAGCTTACTCATCTTACTGGAATGAGGAAAGTATTGGTAAAAGATGACAAGTGGTTTAGGTAGATAGAGTGGGAACAAGGACTGCTTAAATTTTAAACTTCAAACAGGTAAAAGGCTGCTTGCGTAGGTCCCGGGGTTGATGTATTTAACACTGTCAAGCTTGAAAACATTTAAAATCTGATCTTCAGTTAAGACTTGCATGAATTAATTCTAAAAGTTAAAAACAATAAACAAGAGTTTCATTATAAAGACTACTATGTTAGGGCCAACAGGTCACTCAGAGCAGGATATTTCTAGCATTAATTTAGATCTTCAAGTTTTTATAACTCCTTAATCATTCTCTAGTCTATGGATATCTTCCTTCTAAGAGATCTTCCTATGTAGCTTTATCTATTTTCTTATAGTTTCCAATTCTTAACTCCTTTTCCTATATTTTTAAGATTCCCCAAATTTAATATTCTTTACTTGAATCGTCAGTTTTGAAAGTAATGCTTTGAAATTTGAGGAACTTGGATATAATCTGTTTTTCCTTATTCATAGTATCTTATAAATGTTTTCACTTTGTTTTATGATAATGTTTAAAAGATTCTTGAATCTATCCAAGAATGGTATTATTTTTCCTTTTTCTGAATTATTTTATTTCCTCTGGGGTCACTTCTTCATTTGGTCATCTTGATTTTCCTTGTTCATGTTGCAAGCTTCCTCAAATATCTAATGACCCTTGGTTTCCAGTTTATATTTAAGAATATTTTTAAAGAAGACAGTAGAACCCTGATTTCCAGGTCTATGTAAGTGGGCCTGGCTTGTTATTCAGCTGGCTTCTCTTTCAGGTGAATAGAAGGAAGTCAACCACTATGACCCTTATTCTGATGGAACAATTTCTGAGCTAACTACCCTAGTTCTCCCCAAGGTCTGAATTCCTTTACTTAATAAACCATGCTTTGTGTGACGTTTGTGGCATTAGTGACAAACACTTGGCTGCAAACCAGATATTTTAGTATGGGACCAAGGATAGGTATGATGAATATAGGATAAAATTGGTTCAAATACAGTGTTAGACTAAAAAACAGTTATGGTCTATCCCTTCTTTATATCCATACTTTTGCAATGCAACTTTGTAGCTCTTGACTGACAGAATCCATTTCTATGTCCCTTGAATCTAGATTGGCCTTAAAACCTATTTTAGCAATAGGATGAATGAAGAAGACATGAAAGTGTGCCAATTCTAAGCCTCAGCCTAAAGAGCTCTTTCAATTGTACTTTTTCTTATAATCCTGTTCATCTACTATGTGAGCATTCCTAGAACAATTTGATCAGTGATAAGATTCCTGAGGCCCTATTGCCTCTATCATCCCATGTGACAGACAACCAACCTATAGAAGCAGATCTGAACTATAAGAAGTTGAGTAAAGACATGTGAATAAGCCCACAAGAGCCTAGCCAGAAATGCCAACCAGGTAGAATAGGGAACTAAATAAATGCTTATTTTTAGTTATGATTTAATGTGGTTTTTTGGGCAGCATAAACCAATGCAAATACTGTAGATCACAATTCTAAATATGGATATGCTTCTCATTTCAATATCCATGAGTGTTATATACAAAACTGGAGTAAGTATAAGCTTCTGCCAGGCCATTGGGCTCTTTCTTGGATGCGGCTCTTTCCACACATATTTAACAATGCTTGCTTTGGTTTTACTTCAACAATCAACACCACTTGTTCACATTTCATGTTCCAGAACTTAGATGACATCTCTTGGTATCTTTCCCATTATCATTATTGTTTCACATTATATATATTTATTATTTTTCCATTTTAATGAGGTCTCCAAAGGAAGAGTGGGATACAAAAAAAAAAAAAAAAAAAAAAAAACATGGTTTCACATGTGTTTAACCAGAATTAAAAGACTATTTATTGAGCATCCATTGAGTGCTGGCTATATAAAACTTTAGAAGCATTATTAGTTTACAAGTAATGGAAATATTAAATAAAAAATCATTCTTATTTATTTTAGTAAATTGTGTTTCCTAAATACTATGCTTAAGAAATTTTTATAAATTAACTGTTCTTATTTTAAAAGTATCTGTCAGATTTTTATCATTTATTCATTATATAACTTCCTATACCAGAAAGAATTTACAACATGATAGATTTTGAAATAATCTGGAAAATTCTTTCTTTCATTATGAACAAAATGTAAAATTAATTACAATTTTTTCTCAGAAGAAAAAATAAAATTAATGGATTGTAAATAGTCAGTTATCTGGTGGGTATAGATAGAGATCAAAGGAGACTAGAAAACCAGGCAATCACATTCATTCGTGCATGCATTCGGCATATACTTTGTTTTGGTAATATGTAAGATAATTGCTGGTTAGATAGAATTTATGATATGCTTAATAAAGGTAATGTTTTTATTCATAACAATCATAGTTCACCACTTGTTACATTTAAAGTATTATTCAAGTAAATGTGTCTTCCTAATGAATAAATGCACTAATACTTTGAAATATCTCCCTGTTGCCTAATGAAAGGAGAAGGGATTTTTATACTGTTTCAAATCATGATGTCTTCTCTGACTGCTCTCTTCAAGTTGTGTTTGGTTTCTACTAGATGGAGAGCCAAAGAATAAAAGTTTCTTGTGTTTTCACATAAAGTAGACCTCAAGAGCTGGGGTCGTGGCTCAGTGGTAGAGCACTTGCCTAGCACGCATGAGGCACTAGGTTCCATCCTTGTCACCACAAAAAATAAAAGTGTGTTGTGTCCATCCTCAATTTAAAAAAAAAAAAATTAAAAAGAATCATACATAAAAGTTCTAATGTCTGGCCCTGCTAAATCTGTATAACCTGGAGGAAATCCCCTAACTTCACAGAATGGTCAGGTTCCTCATACATCAAATAAGAAATATGAACAAAATGATGTCCAATTATGTCACCCCTAGGTCACCATCAAAATAAGCTTCAGTCATAAACTTTGGAATCACCAAGGCATGGGCCTGAATTCATATATCTTCACTTACTTGTAGTAAACTTTTGAAAATCTTAAAACTTATAATTTATTATCTATATAATGGAGATAAACTTGTGGAACCAGGATGAAAATCAAAAGAAATGATGCATAAATGGCTCCTGTTACAGTTCTTGAAATCTACTAAGCATTTATTAAATACTAGCTAATATTAATTATTGTTGTACTACAAAATCTTCAGTGTTTATTTTTATGGAAGCTTAACTGAATATTTTCATTGACAGGTAAACCATTAATTCATAGGAAAGTCGTTTCTACTTAAGGACATCCTTACTATTAAGGCTTTACTTATAACAAGCTTTTCTGAATTCTTGTAACTCTCAACTATGTATTACAGTAGATTTAAATCTGGGGTCTGCAAAGAATTCAGGAGATTGGCAAACATTAATGAAAAACATTACATCTACATTTTTATTGACTTCTAATTAAAAATAGTATTTCTTTCAACTATGAATATGGCCACTAAACCATTGTATTTTGTGACTCTGTCACTAGTAGAAATCATGTTTTCTTAACTCATTACACATGTCACAAGCATTTTGAAACACAGTATATTAGAAATGATTTGATGGATCTTGTTACTTGATGCATTAATAAAGAAGCACATATATCACTATACCAAAGATTATTTTATATTTGATAATTTACTTTAAAATAGTTCCCTTTCAATCTTATGGTTTTTGTTTTGCATTATAAAACATTCTATCAGAAGGTAATCACTGGTTTATCCAGTCTGCTGAAAGCATCTGGGACATACACACAAAAGATTAGTAAACTTTCTTCTAGTGTAAGCTAGAATGATTCTACTTTTTCTCATTGATGAAACCCTCAACCATATAAATTTAGCATCTCCTCTAAATTTCTATGGTGATACCTAATACCCAATGTGATGGCATCACAAAGAGATAGAGTCATTGGTAAGTGCTTAGGTCATGGTAATTAATGCCTTTATAGAAGAGTCTCAAGGAAGATCTCTCTCCCCTTCCACCATGTGAGACCCAGTAGAAAGATGGTCATTTCTGAATTAGAAAGCAGCCCCTCCCCAGTTACCAAATCTTCTGGTCCCTTGATCTTGAACTTCCCAGTCTCCAGAACCATGAGAAATAAATTTCTGTTGTTTATAAGATAGTAATTTATGATATGTTTTAAAAGATAGACCTGATTTTCAGATGCTTTGTCTTTCCCCCCACCTCTTCTAAACATCATTAATGGAGCATGCCTGCAGGCATGCCCCATAGAATGCTAGCCAGCAACCTGAATTCTGGAGTGCGGTGGGGGGAATGGTCCTTTGTTCAACAATAGAGGAAAGTAAAGGGGGTGGGGGGGACCCAGAAACAGTAAGAACAAGGAAAAACAGCAAGAAAGAGGAGAAACATTAGGTAGTTGGAGGAAGAGCAACGTTCAAATGATTTTCATGCAACAGAACCTCTGTGTTTGAGGTAAGCAGAGAGAAGCTACCGGAGAAATGTGAAGATCAGGAAAACTAAGAAAATAGTTAACATGAGGAGAGGTGAAAATAGGAAGATCTTGGTCCTTGAAGAAAGGTCATGGGATGAAGGTTGAGTCTAAGTAACTATAAGACAATGAAAATGCTTTCAGGATACTGGGTAGGACATTTCACGCCAGGTCTCCCCATGTCTCAGGCTCCTGGCAGATGTTATGCATATTGGTACTTAAAGGCTCTGAGTAGCACTGCCCAAAAGACTCCTGTTGAATTTGCTTAGCAACTTATCCTTTAACCACAGATCTTTCCTCCTTATAGTGGCCATTAATATTCTACGAACCACTGCTGTGCAGATTACACTCTGGGAAACTGCTCAAAAGCGGGAATGGGCAGGATACTCCACAGGTGGGCCGATTATTGGACAAGCACAATGAACTGCTGCTTCACCTAATGTTGATTTTTCTTTTTTTCACAGAGAGATTCAAATTAGAAGATTTTTAGACCAGACTTATTGCAGTAATGGTTGTTATAGTATTTGCAATTAGCTATTCTTTTCATGAGAACTGCCCACAAAAAGAGGTCTCTCTGTACTTGTGCTATTGTGTTTGGTTTTTGTTAAATGCTAAATCAGGACACATATTTAATTACTATTATATTTTGCCTTGTTACTTCTGGACCATCACGTTGTTTTTTGAACCATAGTTTTGCTTCTCATTCCTTTTTTTTTTTTTTTTAATGGAAGCAGGGATTTTTATTTTGCTCATTATCGTATCCCAAACACCAAAAACAGTAATGGGCTCCTGGGAGGTATCACATTTTAGTTATAAGGTATTCCCACAACAGCTCATGTATGAGACAATGCAAGAAAGTTTAGAGGAGAAATGATCAGGTTATAAGAGTTTTAATGCAATCAGTGCATTAATCCCCTGATAGGGATTAACTAGATGGCAACTGTAGGCAGGTAAGGTGTGGCTGGAAGAGGTGGGTCCTTGGGGCATACCTTTTGGGGGTATATATTTTGTTCTTATTGAGCAGAGATCTCTTTCTCTGCTTTCTGGTGCCATGTGCCCAGCTGCTTTCTTCTTTTTTTTTAATTTATTTTTTTATTGATTCCACAGAGTTTATTAGCACTCCTATTTATTTTAATGCAAACCCCTCTTTAAAATGCTGAGCAGGATATAATCAGGGAAGAGGATTATGACACGTCAATGCTTTGTAGTATGTTTATTCAATCAATCTCATAACTATATAATTTCACTGAATTGTTTACCAAGATTTTCTACCATATCCAGATTGTTGGTGACTCTGTGATTCCATCTCTATGGCTCACATGGTTTTCTCTCTCTCTCTCTCTCTCTCTCTCTCTCTCTCTCTCTCTCTCTCTCTCTCTTCTGATCCTAGAAATGACTTTGGTTATTCTAACTAAAACCACAATAATTAATATTAGTATAAATTATAAGAAAGATATACTTTTATATAACTGCTATAAATAGTTGCTTCTAATTACTAGTCATCATTGTAATATTGAAATCTATTTCACGCTGTTATTTTCAATGGATAAATAAAATCGTATTCAGGATGATGAAATTGTACAATTCAGGATTTTGTTTCTGTTTTTGTTTTATCTTGAAAGCAAGACTATAGTTTAACTCAGTAATCTCATTTTTGGAAATTAGTAATCTCTCCATCCTAGTACAATTCCCCTCAAGTACTTGCAGTGAAAATCAAAAGCTTTGATATTTTTAGGATCAACGTATTTATACCTGAAGGTAGAAGTTTAAAATTACAAAATGATGAAGCTATTGTTATACACTGCTATAGTTCCTTTATAATATTTGGGTACTAAAATAGGATGTACAGTTTAGCACTAAGCCAAAAGTGTTACTAAGTAGACCAATTCATTCAAGATAATTGAAGCTTAGGCTTATTATATGAAGGATTAGTTGCAAAATGGCAATGGTACAGACATAGGATTTTTATCAAGAACTAGGAAAGAAACAGCAAACTAATGATCAAATGAAATTTATTCCTCTGCTACTGTATACATTCCAAGACCTTAATAGAAGGCACTACATATTAATCATACAGACTAGTTTCAATGAAAATCCCTTAAATAGCAAGACTCTTCTCAAGGGATATTGTGTGGTAAGGTAAAATTAAATTTATACAAGGACCACTGCCAATGGCTTCTATAGAATTTCAGTGCCAGACTTACTGCCACAAAGATATATAACGTCAAAGAATACAAAAGCCCATAGGAGAGTAAATTGGTATAAGAGCTAGGATGTAAGCATGTGGCCAGTAGAGGAGGAAAAGGGAGAAAACAGGCTATTCTTTGGAAACTTGGCATTTAGAATCACATAGGTCAGCTTTCTCAAACTGCAAAATGCTGAGGTATTCCAAGAACAATATTCTGCAATAACATTGCTTCTTTTAAAGTATATTTGGAATCCTTCTATAATTGTCATTATCATACCAGAATACACACTGAAGAAATTGAGTGAAACCTGGTAAATTACATGAGTGATCAGGTATATAATAATATATGAGGTTGACTATAAATATCACTGCTTCAGGGTATTTATCAAGTAATTGTACTGGTATACATTGTCTTCTAATAATCATTGCTCTATGTTATATAACCTGCTTCCTCATTCCAATTATCTTTTCTTTTTTTATATTCCCAGTAAAAATAAATGATTTAATCTATTTAATTTGTATTATTACAAATTAGCATATGAATTAATATCTTAGCATATGAATTAATATCTTTTATCATTTCTTACAGCAATTAATTAGCTGCAGACCATTTTTTGTCTTCTTTTTGTCTTTCTTTTAAATCCTGTGTGCTATTAGTGGTGTTCTATTAATACATAAATCTTTAAAAAGTGTCCCATGATCAAATAAATTTAGAAAATATATATTCTGAATAATTTTTCCAGGAATTTCCCCCAACTGTAAGTTACCAATTCTGTGAACTTCTACCTGGTTCTTCACTCCCCAATATCAGAGATATTGAAAGAGAAGAAAGGTGGATTGATGAAAAAAAAAAGTGGCATACATACACAATGAAATATTACTCAGTCACAAAGAAGAATGAAATTATGGCATTTGCTGGTAAATGGATGGAACTGGAGAATATCATGCTAAGCAAAATAAGCCAGTCCCCATAAACCAAAAGCAGAATTTTCTCTCTGATATGTGGATGCTAATCCACAACAAGGTAGATTAGAAGTTCATTGGACTAGACAAAGGGGAATGAAGGGAAGGGGGAGGATATGGGGATAGAAAAGACAGTAGAGTGAATCAGATGTATCTTTTCTCTTTATACATGAATACACAACCAATATAATTTCAAATCATTATACAAATGACCTGTATTGACAAGGGATACACACACACACACAAAAAAAAAAGAATGGATAAAGAAAATGTGGTATATATACAAAACGGAATATTACTCAGCCATAAAGAAGAATGAAATTATGGCATTTGCCGGTAAATGGATGGAGCTGCAAAATATCATGCTAAGTGAAATAAGCCAAACCCCCCAAACCAAAGGCTGGATGTTTTCTCTGATAAGCAGATACTAATCGATAACAGGGTGGGGGTGTGGAGAAGGAACTTTGGATTGTGCAGAGGTAAGAGAGAGGAGGGAAGGGGTGTGGGATGGGAAGGACGGTGGAATGAGATGTAAATTATTACACTATATACATGTATGATTTCACCATAGGTGTGACTCTGCATCCTGGTTCAGCCAGAGGAAGGAGAAGTTGTACTCCATTTGTGTACAATGTGTCAAAATGCATTCTAATGTCATGTATAACTAATTAGAACAAATTAAAAAATAAAAATATGGGGAAAAATCATTATACAACTAAAATAATGGGATTTTAATTGGAACAAGTTATACTTATTCTATGAATGTATAAAATGACAAAATACACCACTGTCCTATATATCTAGAATAAATAAATAAATAAGAAGAAAAGGAGGGAGGGAGGGAGGGAAGGAGACGGGAAGGAATTGTGTTCATCAAGAATAGAAGAGTCTCCCACCAATATTATTGTAAAATTAAAAGATTAGATAAAATGAGTTTTCTATTCAACCAAAGTAATTAAAACATTATTAAACCCCACAAATAATCAGTTATGTAGAAGAGACATTAAGAACTATAAAATGTACCCTAGAGGTACACTGTTTATCCTAATAAGGAATGGGATTAAAGGGACTCAGTATAGACTAGTGACTCAGTTTGAGAAAAAGCAAATTGAGATTGAATTCTGAGAATGATTTAAAAATGATTTAAAATTATTTAGTTAACTCTCACAGTTGGGGGATTATTTGGCTGTAAGAAACAACTCAACTCATGTTGGCTTGGGCCTGAAGGAGGAACTCATTACAAATGTGTGGCACTATTCATAGAATCCAAGGCTAGAGAGAGAACTAGGCCTCCTTCAGGGTCAGAGCCCAGCTAGAAAGCTGCCGAGACTAGAGGCAGCCATCTCTCTGTTTCTTCTTCCCTGAGTTCACAGTCTCTCATCTCTGTGCCCCAGGAACATCAATTTCACTCTCTTCCTTCTAAGAAAATTTGCCTTCATATCTCCAACCCCAGCAAAACAAAGACCAGAATCAATGTGTCCCCAGTCAAACTTCCTTAGAGGAAAGCTGCTCTTCCATCTCCAGTGAAGGTAGGGGCAGCAATCCAATGACAGGACCTTCTGACCCTTGAAGAGCAACTATGGGAGCCACCCTGCCCATGAGCTGAGCCTCCCCTCTCAGCCTTGAGTAAGGTGGGTGTTTGGTCTGGCACCACACGCCACATGCTGTGCGAAGTAAGTGGCCTCCACCTTTGCTGCAAAGAAGTTTGCTCTAGCCCTAGACTTGGGTGTTACTCAATGGGATTGGAGAACCCCCACCCGTTGAAACCTTATCCCCTGCCTTTTTTGGTGACGTACATCCCATTGAAAATCCTTTGTGTGTCCCTCCTATAAAAATAAAGAGATTCTGGGCAATTGCTCTCTTGTCTTCCAGCATGGAAGAGGACCCTTGAGGTCGCACGCAGAGCAGTTCCACCCTCCATCTGAGAAACTCATCTCCGTGTGGTGCATGATTTCGTCACCATTTTCTTAGTTTAATGTTGCAGCCAGCTCATTTGAACCCATAAATTATGGGAATAGACCCTCTGGAATGACATCATTAGAAGGTTCCCTAAGAGGAAACTAGCTGTCAGAAAACAACCAGTGGCAAAGAAAGTATGTGGCTTCCTTATAGGTGGACATCCCTTAGAAAAGTGGAAACTACTGGTGGCAAGAAAAGTAATGCAGAGGAAAGAATAAATTAAGTAAGAGAGGCAGAAGCAGGATCTTCCTTGGGGGGTTACTGGCCCGTTTCAGGCCTTGTGTTGCAGCCAAGTTGGGGTGCTTTGCTTTAGGACTCTTCAGTGAGCCAGAGATGAGTATAGACAGCGTCTTGACCAGAGTTTGCATAGTTCCTCCATCCTTGGATCTGCTTTGCCCAATCCCAGTCCTCTTGCCCAGAAATCCTTCTTGATAATCTGTTACCAAATCTACTAGCCACCTTTTTATGGACTAAGGACACAGATAATAGTGAAAAAGGAAGGGATATCTACCATGATTGTCATCCAGGCTGATGTGATTTTAGAGATAATAAAGCCAATCCTGGTGAATTGAAACAATAAGTGCTTTCAAATTCCAGAGGTAAACCAAAGTGGTTTACTTAACCCAACATTTTTTGTGGAGTGAGGTGTAACTGGAGATTGAACTCAGGGGTTCTTGACCACTGAGTCACATACTCAGTCCTATTTTGTATTTTACTTAGAGACAGGGTCTCACTGAGTGGTTTGGCATCTCACTTTTGCTGAGGCTGGCTTTGAAGTCGTGATCCTCCTACCACAGCCTCCTGAGCTGCTGGTATTACAGGCTGCACCACTGTATCAGGCCCCTAAAATGACTCTTGATTTCTCAATAAGGCAATAATGATTTCTTCGATGAGTTTTGGGGCAAATATATGGGTCAATTCTAAATGATAATAATATAATAATTATTATAATGACCTCAAGAGAAAAAAAAACTGGATTTCTGGTCTAATTCCTAATCCCTAATTGCACATCAGCCATACGTCTTGGATCTTTTATGGAGCACCTCTGTATACAAAGCATTACCCCAAGAAATTACATTGAAACCAATAGTTTACCAGTCACAGGACTCTTCCTGCAAGGAAATTACAAAGTTTAATGAAAAACATATGGAAGGAAGAAAGGAGAAGTAAAATCTTTGTAAAATTTGTCTGCTATTTTTGCATATAACCTTACTCATCACAAGCATGTTTTAGGTAGGTATTATTGTTCCCAATTTACAAATAAATGAACAGAGACTCAGAAGGGTTAAGGGACTTTTGAGAAATATCTAAAAAGTGGTCCAAGTAAAGTGTTATATAGAATCATAGTAGGAAAATATTGCTTTTGGTTATGAAGTTCAGAGTTTTGTAAAGCAGAAGAATTTGAGCTGCCACACTGGCTGGGATTGGGGCACTGGTTGAAATGCAACACAAACTAGGGTTCTGATAACAGAAAAATATAGCTAATGCTGTCTGGGTACTGTTAAACGCAGCTCAATCAGTTCCATCATACTTTGTGCAAAGAGGACTAGTCTTCAAAAACAAAGTTGAGTGCACATGATGGAGAACTTGAAGGTCTGGCTACTGAGTGGTGATTTTTTCTGTGATCAGTGAAGAACCACTAAAGGCAAGTGAAAAATAATGCTCTCAGATCTGTGGTCAGAGGCTATTATGTAAGACACATTGGTGTGGGAAGCTTATGATGATTATCAAGGGGAAAAAAACAAACAAACAAACAAAAAAAAAACAAGATCCTGATTTAGAATGGTAGCCGGAAAAAATGGAAAAACAATGAAGGAAATTGAAGAGGTGGAATCAGTATATCCTGGAATTCGGCTGAATTCTCAAGAGAAGAAACAAAGATGTCATGGATTTTACAAATGAGGCACTGTGACAGCAGCTAGGAGTGAACAAGGAATCAGACCCTTCTCTTTTCTACTCTCTGGGCTTTCTGTTTAACAGGAGGCTAATTTTGAAGCTGTTTTTCTGCTAACAAAAATGAAGCATATTGTTTTCATAAACCTTTGTAAAATCTGCTGTATTCTCTGGCATGTTTGCAAATAACGGCACATTCTCCAGACAGTTTATATGCAACATGCTTCACATTACTAACAGAGACACATCACTAAAATAATATTATATAACAAATTTATGAAGGTCATTCCTGAAAAGACTATTTTAAAAATGGAAATGTGTTTGTTGAGAACTGTTAATAATTTAGTACTTGCACTTTAGATACACAAATATTTTCATCCATTACCATGTGGGTTTTATTACATTCATCTTTAAGGGTTGTAGCACTCACACTCCAACTCCAGCTACACAATGGACTCACCTGTAGAGCTTGTGAGCATGCTGATGCCTGCATCCTACCCCAGTGTTCTACTGAAAACGACCTACAGGCAGCCTGAGAATTGGGACTTTCTTTTCTTTTTATAAATTTGTTCTCTTTAGATATACATGAGAGTGTATTTTGACATATTATACATAATGGAGTATGACTTAGGATCCCATTCTTGTGCTTGTACATGATGTGGAGTTTCACTGGTCATCTATTCTATATGAACTTAGGAAAGTTATTTCTGATTCATTCTACTATCTTTTCTATTCCTATCCCCACTCCCTTCCCTTCATTCCCCTTTGTCTAGTCCAATGAACTTCTATTCCTTCCTGCCATCCTCTCCTCTTATTGTGTGTTAGCATCCACATATCAGAGAGAACATCTGGCCTTTGATTTTTGGGGATTGGCTTATTTCACTTAGCATGATAGTCTCCAGTTCCATCAGTTTACCAGCAAATGCCATAATTTCGTTCTTTTTTATGCCTGAGTAATATTCCATTGTATATACATACCACATTTTGTTTATCCACTCATCTGCTGAAGGGCATCTGGGTTGGCTTCCTAGCTTAGCTATTATGAATTGAGCTACTATAAACAGATGTGGCCATGTCACTATAGTATGCTGATTTTAAGTCCTTCGAGAGTTACTGAGGAGTGGAGATAACTGGGTCAAATGGTGTTTCCATTCTAAGTATTCTGAGGCATCTCCATACTGCATTTTAGATTGGTTGCACCAATTTATAGTCACATCAGCAAAGTATGAGTGAACATTTTCCCCCACATCCTTGCCAACATTTATTGTTGTTTGCATCCTTGATAACTGTCAGAAAATTGGGAACTTTAAAAAAAGTTATCTAGACGATTCTAATGTGAAGCCATGGTTACAAACTACTCAACATAAAGAAAAGTTAATTCATCATGTTAGAGATAATTAAGATAATTTATGCTTTGATGTGTTGTCATCGAGAAAGGACTATCTGCTACATTTATATAATCTGTACAAACATGATCCCAAATCAATCATTTCATAACATCCAATAAGACAGGAGAAGAGTTAAATCAAAGTTTGGTAGGTCAAGTGCTCAGAACTGAGGAAACGGAGGAATAGAACAGAAAAAATGTACAGTGTGCTGACGCCTGAAGCATTTTACTTATTCTTTTCCATTGACTCGGCAGCCACTCCTGGAATGTTCCAGCAGCGTGAGCTCTCCCTTGCACCTCCTCTGAGGCTCTGTAAACATGGGGCGTTGACTGGCTGACCCCACAAATAGATCCCAATGTTCTCTACATAGCATCACAGTGGTGGCTGCCAGATCCAGGCTACAGAAGCCAAGATGAGGCTTTGTATACATTGAAATGCAAAGGAACTGAGAGGGGTGAGCTGGCTCTTTGGCCCTGCTGCTTCACATTTGAAGAGAGGTGGAAGGTCTTCCAGTATCTCCTCTCCCTCCTGTCACAGGATGACTAAAATGCCAATTAACTCTCTGGCTTAAGGCATTGCCCATGGAAATCCCATATTGAATGAACCTGTGGCCGGGTCAGAGTAAAGCATTTCTTCCCATTGCTCATCATGGCTGAAGAAAAAACTGGTGAGCTTTCTCTAGGAGACAGGACTCTGACGGAATAGGACAAGGCATGCAGCCACAGCCATGGGGTATTTCCAGAGAGTACAGCACTGAGATGCCCTCTGGCTGCTCTAAATTGCTCACCACAATTCCTTCAATAAGTTCTCTCTCTCTCTTTTTTTTTTCTAGCTTGACTCTGGCAGTCATTCTTTTTTATTACTTTTCCATGGAGGGCTCTTTCTCCAATGTCCTCTCCCAGAATTCTCTTCATTCTTCAAAGCCCAGCTCAAAGGCTCATTTATCCACATGAACATAGCAAATTACAGCAATCCCCCTTTTCTCTCTTATCTTTGCAATTGGATATCTTTGCCCTTGTCATTCTTCCTTACCAGACCTTAAACCCCTCAAGACACCAAATTCTGCCTTTGTCTAAATGTATACACTACATGGCACCAATTGCTATACTTTGCATGTAACAGGTATGCAATAATTATAATAAATTAACTCAAGTCAATTCAAGTATCACCACAGAATTCGTGGGCAACTAGACTTCTTTGTCTTGAAGTAGCTAATAAGTTTGGGCATGAAAGTGGTAAAAGGCTCATCAGCCTCCCCTCGAATGGATGTCCACAGAGGCATTAATTATTCCACATAAATAATAGACTCATAGCTGAAGCAAACATGAATATCCTCAACTAGCTTCATCTTAGGGGACTACAGTTGTTCGATCAGAACTCTCTAATAGTAGCACATGTTCTTTTCTAAAACATTATTTAAATAAGCTTGGTTTATGCAAGTCCCAGTAGTCACTCCTTATAATTGTACTGCTGAAATCACTATAATTCTTGGCTTAAAGAAGTTAATATATTTTCTGTCAGGGTGACAAGAGAATTGTCACTTATCTCTGAGCCCTTCATGTGGCACACTCAAGAATGACTTTTTCACCTCCAGGGACTGGCGACTGCATGTTTATTTATGAGATCTTGATCCACACTACCCTTGCTTCCTGATTGCTGGGGTAGCTATGGGGAAAGGACTTTAATTACTAAAGTTCTCAACAATTCTAATTTACTTAAGGGTCATTTTAACATTGCTTTCACTGTAATCCATGGGGTTTTAGACTATTTACCATGCTTTGCTTTTACATCAAGTCTTTTATTTTACCCAAATCAATTCTTGTTCAAATCTGAAAGTTTTACAAAATTTGGAGAAACATTTAGAGAATTTTCACTTACATACATCCTTTGAGCCTTTCTTGTCTTCCAAAATACCTAGCACAGAGTCTTTCAAATAGCCAGTTCTTGGGCTGGGGTTGTGGCTCAGAGGTAGAGTGCTTGCCTAGCATGCTTGAGGCACTGGGTTTGATCCTCAGCACCACATAAATATAAAATAAAGATATTGTGTCCACCAAATATCCGGTACTTGCTACCCTTGGTGAAAAAACAAATGAAGGAGTAAATAGTGTTTATATTTTAATAGCAGAGGTAATTGAGATCAGAATCTGAAATTTTTCATGTGTGGTTCAAAAAATAATAACACAATGAAAGTTTTGGCTGAAAATGGCATTTGAAATCTAGCTAAATATCTCATATGAGATTCTCTTGCCTTTTGTTTGTTACTAGATATCTTTTGACTGTATATTGAATTTTTCAAGTTGATTACATATTATAGAAGAATTATATTTATTATTCAGCACAGAGCCTGGGACCTAGCAATAGGTGTTCCACAGACGTGTGATTGATGTACTTCCACATAGTGCAATATTTCTTCGTTTGACCTGTATTGCCCCTACCCCAGAGTCTCTTCCCAGGAAAAGCTTGCAGCTAGAATTTTGGTGTCCAAGATCTGACAGAGCCAATTGCAAAAGCATAATACCAGGTAGGGCCAGCCCCTTGAAAAACCTGTGAAATGGCCAAAAAAAAAAAAAAAAAAAAGTCTTCATTGATCATTTTCCTCACCACTTTCCCTTTCTCCATCAAGTACTCATGGACCTATTCATTTTCAGAAAATAAGTCTGGTTCTCTCATTAGTACAAAGGTATATTAAGCACAAGCAACAAAAGCAAAAGAGACAAATGAAGCAGCATCAAGCTGAAAACTTGCATCTACACAGCAAATAAAACCATCAGCACTAAAGAAACACTATGTGGACTAGAAGACATTGTCTAGTCCTACATCTGATAAGTGGTTAATACCCAAGACATATAAGGAACTCAAACTGACAGCAAGAAAATAACCCTATTAGAGAAATGGACAAAGGACCTGAACAGACATTTCTCAAAAGAAGAGATACAAATGGCCAACAGGTATATGGAAAAAGTGCTCCACATCACCAAATATCAGGGAGATGCAAATTAAAATCACAGTGAGACCTCACACCTGTGAGCATGGCTACATTCAAAAAAATGAAAGGCAAGCATTGACAAGGATGTAGAGAGAACCGCTCTATACTTTCAGTGGGAATGCAAACTAGAGTAGCCACTATGGAAATTCCTCACGAGATTAAAAATTGAACTCGTTTGATCCACTGATCTCACTTCTGCAGATATATCCAAAAGAAATTAGATATGTAAGTTGAAGAGAGATCTTCACTCCCATGTTCATTGAAGCGTTATTCACAACAGCCAAGACATGGTAACAACTTCACTGTCTATTGACAGATGGGTAATATCTCTCTCTCTCTCTCTCTCTCTCTCTCTCTCTCTCTCTCTCTCTCTCACACACACACACACACACACACACACACCACAGAAAATAATTCATCCTTAAAAAAATGAAAAAAGATGGAAAACTTGTCATTCATGGATGAATCTGAAAAACACTATGCTAAACAAAGTAAGCCAGACATAGAAGAATAAATGCCACATGATTTCACTTATATATGAAATCTCAAAAGGTCAAACTCATAGAAACAGAGTAAAACAGTGGAGACCAGGGGCTGGGGGATGAGATGGTAGGAATGAGGAAAGTTTAGTTCTGGAGTTCCACTGTATGACCTAATAACTAAAGTTAATGATGACACACTGTTCACTTGGAAACTGCTAAGAGAGTAGACTAAGTCTTCTCATTATGCACACTCAGAAGGTAATTCCGAAGGTGATGTATATATAACCTGGCTTCATTGTGGTAATCATTTTACAATGTATACACATATCAAAACACACTATACACTGTAAATATGTTTTATTTATCAATTATACCTTACTAGTGTTATACTCCAAAATATTTTATTCTATATTATTTTAGAAACTACATTTGGCCAGGTATAGTGGTACATGCCTGTGACCCCATCAGCTCGAGAGGCTGAGGCAGGAGGCTCACCAATTCAAAGCCAGCCTCAGAAACTTAGGGAGACACTGAGCAACTCAGAGAGGCCCTGTCTCAAAATAAAATATTTTTGAAAAGAAGGGCTGGGGATGTGGCTCAGTGGTTAAGTGCCCCAGGGTTCAATCCTTCAATCTTAATAATAATAATAATAACAACAACAACAACATTTGTATAGCTAATTGGTTGTACCTTTTACTAATGAGTCAATACACAGTTTGAAAATACTACTTTAGGAAAATGCGCATGGAAAATGCGCATTCAGTCCTAGGACTGAATCAACCAAGTTTATAATAAAGAAGGAACCATAGCTAGTATGACAAGAAAAAGATAATAATACTGCTGTTTGGGAAAACTATCTATGTGATTAATCTACTTTCACTGAAAGTGGCAATGCTTATTTTACCGGGCATTTTATTTTTTCTTTGCTTATGTCCAATAATCATTGAAATGGATTGTTTCCTTCCTCTTTACACTTCAAGTTGAAAGTTTCTTCTTCACTACTACCAGAGCAAGTTCTGTTTACATATGGCACCAGTTACACAAGCCACTACTACACCAAAACTAACAACTGTAAAGTCTGCCAGACAATAAGAGGCCCTATGGCTTTAAAAAAGTTTCATCAGTACCTCCCCATGATCACTGGCACACTGGCAAAACATGAATTCTCTGTCAAGTTGATAATGTTTCCAGGAAATACAAAAAAGGTATTCATAGGACACATTTGAAAACTGGTGCCTTTTCAAAGAAATCACCTTAAAAAAAAAAAAAAGCCATGAGGTTGCTTCTTGCTGTGTCAATCACAATGGTTACCAGGTGCTGGCTATGAATGGTCCACAGGGCATTCACTGCTTAACAGCAAGATGAAGGAAATAGTTACTTCTGACATTCTTATTTCCAACTTTCATTTCCTGAGATTAACACGGAAGTTTGGCATTTTACAAACATCTTATTTTCTTATATTTTTCTTTTTATTGGGTCCAGACAAGGCAACATGCGTTAGGTATCTATTGCTGTATAACAAATTATCCCAAAACGTAGCTTCTAAAAATTGAACCTATGAATTGGGGTGTAGCTCACTGGTAGAACACTCACCTAGCATGTGAGAGGCCCTGGGTCTGATCCTAGCACCCCAAAACAAAACAAACAAACAACAACAAACCTTACCTAGTTTCTGGGGATCGAGGTTCAGGAGAGGCTTAGCTGGGTGGTTATAGCTCACAATCTCTCAAGAGGTTGCAGCTAAGCTACCAACTTGGGTTGCCAGTGTCAAAAGCTCTACTAGGGCTTGAGATTAACTTCTAAATCACTCACCTAGCTATTGGCTGTCCTGAGATCCATGAGACTGATGCATGGAGACTATGGGCTTCTTGCAGAGCCTGCTTAGGTGGAGTCATGAATTGCCAGCTAGCTTCCCCCAGAATGATTGATGAAAGAGAAAGAGAAAGAGAGAAATAGCACCCAAGATAGAAACTGAAGTCTTTTAAAACCTGGCCTCCTTAAGTGAGATACCATTGCTCCTGCTCTATGCTCTTGGCCACAGAAACCAATGCTGGTGCAATGTGCTATGAAAGGACATGATACAAAAGTGTGAACAGCAGGAGATGAGCATCACCAGATGCCATCTTGGAATCTGGCTGCTCTAGAATGTTTCTTTAGATGCCTATTTACTTTTGTCTTTTATTTTTAGTTTTCAAAAATTATTTTATAGGATATAGTGTGATAATTTGATACATATGCATAGTTGGTAATGATGAAATCAAGATAATTGCATCTCCTTAAATATTTTCTAAATTTTTTGATTAACAAATAATTGCATTGTTAATTTTTTTTTCTTTTTTCTTGATACTAGCAATTGACCTCAGGGGCACTGGACCACTGAGCCACATCCCTAGCCCTATTTTGTATTTCATTTAGAGACAGGGTCTCACTGAGTTCCATAGTGTTTCCTCATTGCTGAGGCAGGCTTTGAACTCAAGATCCTCCAGCCTCAGCCTCCCAAGCCTCTGGGATTACAGACGCCTGGACTATGTTAATTTTTGATCAAAACATATTTATAGGGAATAGTAAGATACTTCAATACATGCATAAAATACACTGATCAAATCAGGACAATTAATGTTTTTATTTCCTTACCATTACTTTGTGATTAGAGTTTTTAAGCACCTCTTTTATAGCCATTTATAAAATATTCAATAAATTGTCCAGGCGTGGTGGTGCACTCCTGTAATCCCAGCGGCTCAGGAGGCTGAGGCAGGAGGATCACAAGTGTAAAGCCAGCTTCAGCAAAAGCAAGCGCTAAGCAACTCAGTGAGACCCTATCTCTAAATAAAATACAAAATAGAGCTGGGGATGTGGCTCAGTGGTCGAGTGCCCCTGAGTTCAATTCCCAGTACCCAAATATATATATATATATATATATATATATATATATATATATATATATATATATATACCATCCTTCTATCCCTCCTTTCCCATCCTCTTCACAAACTCTAGTGATCACTAAGACACATTCTGATCAACTTTTTTTATACATCCACATATTAGAAAGAATATGCAATATTTAAAATTAGAAATGAAAAAGGAAACATTGATACCACTGAAATACAAAGAAACATTAGAGGCTATGATAAACAACTATCTGCCCAACAAATTGGAAAACTTAAAAAAATGGAAAAATTTTTGGACATGTAATCTTCCAAATTGGAACCATGAAGACCTAGAAAAACTAAACAGACCAATAACAAGTAGCAAGATTGAATCAGCAGGAAAAAGTCTTCCCTCAAAGGAAAATCCAGGACCAGAAGGCTTCACTGCAGAATTCTATCAAATATTTAACCAAGAATTCACATCAATTCTTCTCAAACTAGCCCCCCAACCCCCATAAAAATCAAAAGCGATCCTCCCAAACTCATTCTACAAAACCACCATTACTCTGGAACCAAAACAAAATAATCACATAACAACGACAACAAAAACTATAAACTAATATCTCTAGTGACCATTTTCTATAATATATCTAAAGAATATAATGTTCAAATGGATAGTTTATTGTCTTCCAGAGGGGAGGTCTTAATTTTTGTGGGGAAGGGGGTCAATGGTCTATTGGTCTCCTAATGGCCTGTGGGTATCCTTTAAGTTTCTAATGAAAACTGTGGGATTTACAAGCCAAGAGAATATTCAAATGAGCCATTAAAATTTTACACACCATTTCTCAGGGTACAAGATCCCCTGAAGAGTTTTTAATGATCTCAGGTTCAGGAACACTGCCCTTAACATCCCCTTCTTCCCACAATGCCCTGGCACAAGGACATGTCAACTGCTGGGAACTTATGACCAGATGTACATACGGGTAATGACCAGTAGATTTAGTTAATCAAACTCTAGTCAACATTTTTATTTAACCAGAAATTCAAAGAGTTTTGAATAGAATATGTCCATTTTCAGAGCCAGACTTGCAAAGAAACTCCTAGATAGGAACTCAAATCCTTACATATATTGCAGTCCTTGAGAGAGAATGTCCTAGGGGTGCTGATCACAAGTTAGAGAGACATGGAGAAATTCTGCTTGGAGAGCCATTCTGAGCAAAAACATAGTGCTTCACAAGTGTGTGATAATATCTGAGAGCCATCTAGGCTTAAAATCGTGGTCAATAGATTTAAGCCTAAATTCATTTTTGTTGTAAGCCCTACTCCCCTTCTTATCTTCCTGAGGTTTACATTTTGAAATTCGGACCCTGAACTATATTCACTCACCGTTAGCCTCACAGCTACATTTATTGAGTTAAACTCTTTCTTTTTTTACTAAGTGTATCTTTCGAGCATGTTTCTCAGATATCACCTTCCTCTTCTATCTGGTCATTTAGGATGTCCAGTAGAGCCTATTTTCTGGAATAATTTAATAGAAGGTATTTTATACAGAGTAAAAGCTCATATCAGTGTAAGGTCCTTCCTGTGCATTCCAATTGCTCCGTGTGTGTGTGTGTGTGAGTGTGTGTGTGTGTGTGTACACAGGAGAGAATACATACTGTCATTATTCAGTTATCTGTTTGCACTTCCACCACTATTCAGGAGTATCATCAAGGTAGGACTGCTTCTATCTCGTTCACCATTGTATAGTCAACACCTAGCCACACTTGACAAACAGGAAGCAAATATATATATATATTGAATACACTAAATAATATAATGAATCAATTATTCTTTTTCAATTATCATATAAGTAAATACAACCATGATTCCTATGAGGCTAGAATAAAATAGAAAGAGCATGAATCAAGTTGGAAAGATTGGCTTTGATGCTTCCTAGCTATGCAAACTAGGCTCAGCTTCTGAGTATTTTCATATCAGTTTCCTTCATTAAAATGGCATAATATATGACATGACCACTTTATGGGGTTTTGGAGAGCCCAATGGGACAATTAGTATGAAACACATATTTTAAACCATAAAGTACTAAAGTTTATCATGCATTATCATTGTCATCAATAAATGCACTATATAGTTGGCAGACACTCTGTAAAAAAATAAAATGGTGATAGTTTATAAAAAGTGCCTCTCAGAAAATCTATGTTCATTGGCCTGAAGGTGTCAGAAGAAATACTTTTTTTTTTAAGGAAAATGAGTAGCCATTTCTATCCTGAAAGCTGAATTCTGTGCTTTCTTCATTATAAACTAAGTTATTGATTTTGACAAGTACAGAAGGTACTTTGTAGAAAATAGATATGACAAGGTCCCTGAATACTAGGTTTGCATCTAAAGAAAGATAGAAGCTTGGCCTCATATAATAAATCTCACCTGCCTTCATCAAAGTATGGCCACATATTCCTGTCTTTTTCAACCATAACCCTGAGGGTTGGGATATCTGTGGATACACAACAAAAGACAACTAGGCAATAACATGAGTTTGTTATCAGCTTATGTGCAGGTAAAAATGTGGGTGTATTCATGCACCACAGCCCCTGATCATAAATGGAAACTTAGAAATGGCTCATTTAGACACCTAGTAGGATGTAGACTACCATTGACCAATACAGACAAAAGTTTCTAAACTTAAAACAATTTTTAAAAACAATTGAATCTTTTATACTATAAACTGTCAACAATTCACAAGCTCAGTTGCTTGGTAACTCACCTCAGTTATTTGATAACTTGTTTTTATTCTCTCTAACAAAGGTCTTGTTCAAGCTCCATCTCAATATGATCAAAGAGATTCAACAAATAATTAAACACATAAGGAAAAGTAAAATTCTGCTACTTGTTATTAGTGTGTTCTTTTGGAAGCAACATTTCCCCCTTCATTCCCATGTTAGGTTAAAGCATTTATATTCTTTTGCATTTCAAACCATTGTAAATATTTCAAGCGGAGGACTTAAGACTTGATGCTAATAAGTATGACACAAAACCTTTCCCCTATGCTTCGCTGCATTAGTTTTTTACTTCCATGTCTTACCTTGATTCTTTAATATACTTTGATTTGATTTTTGTGTATGGTATAAAAGAAGGGTCCAAATTCATTCTTTTGCAAATTCATTCTTTTAAGCTTCTTCAGCCAAATTATTGAAGATACTCTCTTTTCCCCATAGTGTATTCTTGGTACTCTTGTCAAAGGTAAGTACCCTTGTCAAAGGTTTCTGTCAGAGGTTAAGACCATATATGTGTGGGTTCTGATCTACTGGTCTAAATATCTGATATTATGCCAGTACCATACTTTTTAAGTTATTGTAGTCTTGTAGTGTGATGCTTCCAGCTAAAAATTGTCAAAGTACCTGAATAGACATTTCTCAAAAGAAGACAGACAAATAACCAACATATATATGAAAAAAATGTTCAACATCAGAAATTTCCAGGGAAATACAAGTTAAAGCCACAATTAAATATCAACCCACAGTAGACAGAATGGCAAAAAGATAAAATATAACAAGTGTAGAAAGGATGTGGAGAAAAGAGAACACTTCTGTGCTTTGGATGGGAATGTAAATTAGTACAACCAAACAATATGGCGGTTCCTCAAAAAATTAAAAATGAAACTACTGCATAATCTAGCAATTTCACTGTTGGGCACTTAGCCAAAGGAAATAAAATCAATACGCTGAAGAGATATCTACACTCCCTTGTTCACTCTAGCATTAGTCACAAAATCCCAAATATGGACTCAGTTGTCCATCAATAGATAAATAAATAAATAAAATGTGATATAATATACAATAGAATATTTTGCAACCTTTTTAAAAGAAGGAAAACCTGCTATATACAAAAGTGCAGATAAGTCTGGAGGACACTTTGCTAAGTGAGATAAACCAGTCATAGAATAACAAGTGGTGGATGATTCCACTTACTGTATATGAGGTATCTGAAGTAAACTCATAGAAAAAAGAATATAGAAACAGAATGGTGGTTACCAGGGCCTGAAAGAAGGGAAATAAAATGTTGCTGTATAAAATGTTGTATAAGTAAACTTATACTTATGTAGAATCAATAAGTTCTAGAGATTGTCTATACAACATTGTGTCTGCATTCAATAATACTGTATTATACACTTAATAATTATGTGAAAATGGTAGTTCTTGATTTAAGTGCCCTTGTCACCATAAAAATAAATAAATTATTTAGTTGGTTAAGAGCATTATAACAAGTAAACAAAACACTAAAATTTGTTTCAATAATAAGTTCAGGTAAAATATAATTTGTTTATCAATTAGCAAAATAATATCTTTTAAAATGTTACTCATGACATTAGATCATATCAGGAGATATTCTGGGGCTATGTTCATATGCATCTCATGGTAGGTTCAATACGAGAATTTGGTAAGTTAATTGAAAAAAAAATGATAAAAATTATTTCAACTTTTTATTGAAATATAACATACATTAAAATGTATAAATTATAAATTTATACTTCAGTAAATTTCCATAAAGACTACTCCATATAGACAGCATATTATCAGTATCACACCAGGCCCCTGTAGCCCCTGCTTCTAGGCACTAGCTTTCCCATTCCAGTAAGAGTGATCACTATCCTGATTTCTAGCACCAAAACCCTTTTGCCTGTATTTGCAACTGATGTAAATGAAATCATCCTTTTGTGCCTGGCAATCTTAGGTCTGAGAGGTTCATTAATATTTTTAAATGTAGTAATGGTGATCCATTTATTCTCACAGCTGAGTAGTATTAGAGTTGTGCAAATATATTATGATTTAATCATTGTTTCTTCTTTTGGTAGGCAGTTGGGCATTTTTCAGGTTTGTCTATTACCAATAACATTGACATGAACCTTCTGGAACAGTCTTTTAATAAAAACTTGAATGGAATTCTACTTTCCATTTATCTAAGAATAGAATTTCTGAAAAATGGGCTTTTTGTGTTTGTTTGTTTGTTTTTGGTACTGGGGATTGAACTCAGGGGCACTCAACCACTGAGCCACATGCCCAGCCCTATTTTGTATTTTATTTAAAGACAGTGTCTCACTGAGTTGTTTAGCACCTCACCATTGCCAAGGCTGGCTTCGAACTAGCAGTCCTCCTGTCTCAGCCCCCCAAGCTGCTGGGATTACTTGGGTGCACCCACTGTCCATTGGACTGTGTAGTTTTTCAGTTTCATAAAATTCTTTGAAAGAGTTTTTCATAGCTAATTACCAATGCACAATCAGACAAGCAGTTATTGAGGGCTCCAGTTGCTCCACATTCTTGCCAACACTAGATACCGTTTCTCTGTTTATTTTAGCAATTATTGTAGATGTAAAGTGGTTTGAATTGCAATTTTCATTTTTCTTGCTGATCAGATTAAGTTCCTTTTCACGTCTATTGAACATCTGAAAAAGAAGTCCTTTTGTCAAGTGACTTTTGCTGTCTTTTGTTTATTTTTCTATCGGAATTTGTGTTTCAACTTACTAATTTGTAGCAACTCTTTACATATTCTGGATTCAATCTGGAGTGAATTTTATATTTCTAAATCACTTGTGTAAGATAATATAGCTTCATTACATGATGGGTTAATAACAAAAAAATGAAATATTCGAAATTTACTGGACAAATATTTATCAAGCATTTACTTCTTGCCAGACACTGTGCTAGGCTATATGGAAGTAACATGTAACCTTTGCCTCAACAAATTATAGTTAGTAGATTATAACTATAAAGGTTCAGGTAGAATAAATTTTCTTGTTGCATCTTTCCTTCATCTCAACACCCAAGCTCAATAATTTTAGAGGCCTTCTACTTCTAAAGATCTGAAAGCCAGGCCAAAAATTAAGGAATATTCTTGAACCAAATCCAATAGTTCGTACAGCTATGAATTAAGCGAATCCAATTATAGACAAGCCTTGTTATTAAATGTTGTGCTTTGGCCTGGTGCCCTAGTGCTCTGGCTATTTTACAGACTCTGGTCAATGAGATAGATCAAGACAGAAGCAGGAGTTTGTGTGATCAAACTCATTAATAGGTACAAAGGATACTGAGAGGGCAGAGCATGAAGTAGAAATGTGGCTAATAATCCAAAAAGCAACAGTATACTCCTCAAAGACTTAGGGAAAGAGGCCAGAAGGAACTTTCCATCTGGAACCTGGGCTGGCCACAAGACAGAACCACAGTACTTTCCTTTCCGGGAGGTCCTGTTGCCTTCTAAACCAGGTAGCTCTGGCCTCTCTGCTTAGCATTTCTATCAAATTTCACTACCCTTTACTAGTCTGTCTCAGCTCATTTGACAACCAGTACACCTGACAATTAAATTCCATCCATCTCTTTTCATTGACTAGAATCCAAGATCAAAAACATCTTTGGTATTTGAAAGGATATACTAATATTCTTTAGAGTTTAGATCTTCTTGTTGGTATAATGAGAACTCCCCAGCAGTCCCAGAAATGTGCTAAAATTAAAATTTACTTACATATGCTTAAGTTAACATATGTATTACTAGATAAGCAGAGCAATGCTAGATTAAACTCATTTCTTCATGTAAGAAGCCATAAGTTTATAATATAATCATTTCTGGATCATTAGCAATTTCATACTGAATCATTTAAAAATATTTTTAAATTTTTTTTCTGAATATGAAAGCTTCATCTAGGAAAAGTTGGAAAATAAAAGTATAGAAAAGTATAAAACAAAATCACCCATAATTCTACCTGCTTTAGTCCCTTAATATTCTAGCATAATTTCTAGCCAGCTTTTAAAATAATTTCATATATACAAATAATAATAAATAATCCAAATAATAATTTTCCAATTATTTTAAATTCAGAGCATCATCATTTTTTCAGTGTGTAAAAAACTGTTAGTGATTCTAACTTCTAAAGTTTATGTGATATACCATGGAAAGGATGCAACATAATTTATTTATTCCTTGCATTAGGCATCAGAATTTTTCTAAATTCCTTCATTACAATAAAAATAGTGTTGAAATAAAGACTTTTGTGCAACAAAAGCTATTTTTTAATTTTGCATTTTCCCTACATATATCCATAGAACTAAAATGTGATAGGAACACTTTTAAAGACATATACATTTTCAAACTACTTTCTAGCAAAGTGTCTTTCAATTTTACATAAATGTCTGTTTTACTTCACCCTCATAAGCACTGAGCACACCTATTATATACATTTCATTCATTGTTGGTAGATAAAAATATTGTTTTTAGTTTTTAAAAACATTCTTTAGTTTTTCTAAAAGCAGTGTGCTTTTCAATTATTTATTAGGCATGTGAATTTCATTATTTAATTTAGATTTTCATTTATT
Organism: Marmota monax; assembly: GCF_021218885.2. Taxonomy (NCBI): domain Eukaryota; kingdom Metazoa; phylum Chordata; class Mammalia; order Rodentia; family Sciuridae; genus Marmota; species Marmota monax. The sequence goes on from NW_026693245.1 coordinate 13,032,149, forward strand.
CAGATGTTTACTAAACATCTACAAGTACCAGGCAGTATTCCAGATGCAAGAGAATTATCAGTGAACAAGGTGGAGAAATTCCCTTTTTTATGAAGTTACAGAGGAGGAATAATCTATAAATAAGTTACCCTGTGATATCAGAGTGTAATAAATACAAAAAAAAGGCAAATAAAGAAGGTAAAGAATCAAAGAATGAACAGTGTTCTATTTTAGACAGGTAGTTAAGGAAGACCTTTCTCTAATAAAATAATACTTAAGGAGAAATTATTGTGGATTTTCTGTTCCTCAGTCAGTTCATTTATAGTAGTCTCTTAAACTGTGATTCAAAAAAAAAAAAAAAAGGTAATCAATGTTTACAGAATTTGCTACTGTTTTAATCAGTTTTTTCATTACTGTGACCAAAAGATCTGACAAGAACAATCTTAGAGGAGAAAGTTTATTTGGCACTCCTGGTTTCACAGGTCTCAGACTACAGATGCAACTCCATTTCTCTGTGCCAGAGAGTAAGGCAGAATATGAAGGCAGAAAAGTGTGATGGAGGAAAGCAGCTCAGGACATGGCAATCAGGAGGCAGAGTGAAGAAGCTCAGGTCACCAGGGCCAAAATATAAACCCCAAAAGCACACCTGCAATGATGCATCTTCTTCTCCAGCCACATCCTACCTGTTTTCAGTCACCATCCAGTTAATCCATTCAACTTGATTAATGCACTGATTAGGATAAACTCATAACCCAATAGTTTAACCTCTAACCTTTCTTGCATTGTCTCACAAATAAGCTTTTGAGGGACATCTCATATCTAAACCATAGCAAGTAATAAGAACATCTTGCAAAGCAAAATAAGCCAATCCCAAAAGAACAAAGGCTATATAGAGTTACCTTAGATTAGGAAGAGGGGAGTGAAGGGAGGGGAGCAGATATGGGGACAGGAAGGATAGTAGAATGAAACAGACATTATTACCTTATGTTCATATATGACTGCATGACTGATGTGATTCTACAACATGTACAATCAGAAAAATGAGAAATGATACCCCATCTATGTGGGAGGCCATCCTCGCACGTGATTCGAGTTACCTCCTTGGCTGGGCGAGAGGCGCTTAGACACATCTTTGTGTCCAGAGCTTTCCCCACCCTTCTCAGGTCCTAGGGCTTGTCCGTGTGAAGGCGTATCTGGCCACTACCCCTGAAGACCCAATCATAGCACCTGACCTTGGGACACTGCCCCCCTTAATCTTCATTGGATGGGATTTTCCCCAGAATTTTTTGTTCCCCAATAAAAGTCCACTCCCTGGAGTGTTCTCTCGCGCGCGCTGGCCTCTTCAGTAAACCTCACTACTCAAATAGGTACCTTGAGGCTCGGGGTACGAGAAGCAGTCCTGGAGCTGGTTTAAAGGTAATTAGAGCCTGTCTCTTTAATTCAAACTCCTTTTGGATTTCTCACATAGCTGAACCTTCATTTATGAAGCCTGTGCTGGCCACAGGCTAAACAACTATATATGTCAAGTGCAAAATGTATTCTACTATAATATATAACTAATTAAAACAAAAAAAATATAAAACAATGTAAATTCTTAAATTTCCTAGAATTTATTTCTTTCCTTTCTAGAGAGCATGATGAGCTTAAACACCATTTCTTCAAACCTGTTTTATTGCCCCCAATACAGTTAGCTTTTTCCACTAAACAACAATGTGGTATATTTCAAATATGAAGACAAAATTGACCACCATTCCTTCTCTCTCTTTTGTTTTTATTGTTGTTGTATGTTTGTTTGTTTTGTTTCACTAGTATGGATGGTTTGCTTGTGGTGGAGCAACCAGATAATTTTAGTGAGTCTACTTTGCTATTTACACAACTATGAAACAACTAACTTGTTTTACTGAGTTAGTCTTGACTACAAAACTCAGGTTTCTACTAAATATATAAAAACCAAATGCTTTACATTATCTTACAGAAATGAAGGTGCTAAATAATAACACAAATTCATAAGGTTCTTGTGAGGATTACTTGAGTTAATTACATGCTTAACTTGGTGCCCAATACATATTAAATACTGAATAAATGTGTCAATTTTTCATCATTAACTTAATCAGCACAATATACAGTATACAAACCTGATTCTCACCTTCCTTTTGCATTGGTTTCTTAGAAACCAAGAAATGTCAGGAGAATTTATGATATTGGCTCTTGTTTAAAATTATAGCAGTGCATAAATCTAGTTTCTTTTCAAGTTTCTTTTTGAAAATGAGCATCATTCTAAATGTTAAGGATTTACATAAAATTTAGTCATTTCTCTATTTTGTAGTCCTCTGAAAACTCATACAAATTTGCTGACAATCTAGAATTAATCAAATGCAGAGCTCTGTAAATTGCAGGGATTTTTTTAAACTATTTCACACAAAAATACTAATAAAAAGTATAAACATATTGGGAAAAGTGAAAAAACACATTTTAGCTGGATCAGAGTAGGGAGAAATACAAATAATTCATCCATACATGCATTCGTTCATTCATTCATTCAAGTATTTTGTGAGTTGCTTTTCTCATTAATCCTTCATTTCTAATCTACCAAATCTCTTTATCTTTTAAAAATTCCTTTGATTTGAAAAGCAAATTTCCATATCTACTCTTTCCTTACTACCATCACTATCATGGCTCTAAAGATTCTTACTTTCAAGATAGAACATAGATTACCAGAAATATTTCTTGGGTTTCTTCCTACTCTTCCCTGTCTTCCTTTCCATATGTCTTACCCTTTGCTTGAAATGTATATATTGGCAAATTAAAGTTTAAAGTCACTGTCTTTTAAAAGACTGATTTGAAATTTTCCTATGTCATTTGTAAAGTTCTAAGAAAACATCTTAAATCTATGAGTGAGTCAATAAAAACAATTTGAAAGACAGCGTGGGTAACATCAGTGATCAAAATTCATCATGATGTGCTTGGCACAAAAGACTTTCTTAATGAATTATCCATTAAGATGTCAGGCAAATTAATTAGCATGGACTTTTTAAAAAAGAAAGTTGAAGAGAAGGAAATAGTTAAGTACCCTGGATGCTAAAGGAAATCAATTAGCACTCGGAGGAGGCCTGCTGTAACTGTCATGGCTTCTTTCTACTCTCTGGACCAGAATAAACCTGTTATTTTGTTTTCCTGACTTTATATACATTAAATACTCTCTGAGAAAGTGGAGTATAGGAGTTGACTTCAGAGTCATTTTGGCTTTTGAATCCTAAATGGGAATTTTATATTAATATCTAATTTTGCAACATCACATGTCATTAATTTTATCAACTCCCCATTTTTAGTCCCCCCACCGAGGAATTACAAAGGAAAATGAGAATCTGGTCACTGATAGTTTGAACCCTATGAAAGAAGGGTATCTTTTATTGTTTACTTTCATTGTTGAACGTGAATCACTTGACTTGAAGCTATTTTCCCACTCTTCAAGTGCCCCACCTAATGGCAAGAGATGTGAATAGCAGCCATTTTGGGATCTCAAGATAGACAAAAATAATTGTCTATATCTGTGCAAACTTATAGCCCTATGATTGAAAGATGAATATTTTTTTCTCTCTGCTTTACAGTACTACACTATATTCCCCATCAACTGGCAACAGATACCTCAGAACAAAGCAATCACATAAAGCAGAGAGTCCATAATCCCACTCTAGCTGGTAAAAAGAACCTGTATTCAAATGCCATCTGTGAGCACCATGAATTCAGGCACTGTTAAATCTCTTTTCTTTTCAATTTGCCTCTAGTGACAATCTATTGTCTGTTCTTAGAGATGGAAAATTGTGATAATGTTTAAGGAAGATAACAGATGAAAAGGCTTAGCATATTCTTATTCTAGATGGTCACAAAAATCATCTACCCTCCAGTACCCCTGTTTTACAGGGGAATAAACAGAGGTGCAATAAGGAAAGTGATTTTCCATGAATCTCATATATTTGTAGTGGCAGATGAAAGGGCTTATTCTCCAGACTGCTGCCTCAACCACCACCGGAAAACTACCCATCAACCATTTTCTGACAATCACATCCTTTCAGTCTTCTACTCTCAACAAGTAAAATGTTATATCATGGCTCTAATAAATTAGGAGGGAAAAGTGAAGGGGCATTTTTTAAAAGTTAGAGCCTAGAGTTAGGTCATGTGCAAAATTAGGATATATCCCCAACAAAATTAAGTGCGTTATTATATATTATAAAAGAAAGAGCAAAATAGATTTGCCTAGTATGACTCATACATTGCAGATCAGTATAGTCAGTAAAATTGATAATCCTTTCCAGAGCTCAAGGTTTGGTGTCCATAACTGAAATTCATCATGCTCCTTTGAAATGTTTTCCATTGTCCTTCCATATCAACTTAGAGTTGGCCTTTGTGTCTTGTCAGCTGAATTTCATCAGATTCAATTATATCTCTGAGGACCTATTTAAAACCCTTTGTTCAGCTGGCTTTTCTTTGAGCCATTTGCTTTGCTGTTATGTAATTTGAGTTGCTCATGGTTGTTTGTGTGTGTGTGTGTGTGTGTGTGTGTGTGCGCGCGCGCGCGCGCGGCACGCTCCTCTCTTATCTTGGTAGTAATGTTTTAGCTACAGAATACCTGTCCCAAATTTAACTCCCACATACATGATACCTCCTAACATACAGATTTAGGATCTAAAAAACAGTGTTAAGAGTGTGGTCCTCCAACCAACTACATCAGAATCACCTGGGCCACTGGTTTAAATGTGGTGGTTTCTGACCCTTAGCCAGTCATCTTAAATTAAAATCTCTTGGGGTAAACTTCAAGAATATGCATTTAAAGCAGTTATTCTTGATGATTTCAATGCCCATTAAATTAAGACTCATTGCCAAGAAGATTCTTTAAAAAAAATGCCACCCAATCACCATGGACAAAGTAAAAAATTAATTTTGTGTTTACCACAGGAAGCCCAGCAGTTGGTACCCTTTTCACCTGGTACTTGAGATTGAGTCTCAGAACTCCTTAAATTAATGAGAACCTTCAGTGGCAGGATTTTAAATGTTTTGTTCCTACTCCCTGTCCTGAGAACAAATTACACAGCAACACAGATGGTTTTCAGTTATCTGTTTTTTCAAACAATCTAAGTAAATTGAAAAACACAATGTGTTATTATCAAATAACAGCTGCACCCAAACCTACTAAACTAAAATTCAAGGTCACTTTGAAAGAAGAAAAAAAGAGGTATATAGGTCTCTCTTCTTAATTGAAAGCCTGGACTAAATCCTGGAATGATTATATTATTTCAAACATTGCTTTGGTCAGTTATTAAAAACTTAAGTGTTTTTCTTATCTTCCTCCTCATTACTATTTTCTCTCCATTCCTTCCATTTTGAGCTCTCTATTTTTGATCACTTATTACTCTGTATCTTTACCTCTTGAGAAATTTCTTGATCCCATTCCTGTTTTCTCATTGGGTGAATTTAGCTCATGCCATTTGCCTCCTCTGAGCAGCTTGGTTTCCTGAGCAGTCTTTTCTGGCAGTCTTTGCTCTTTCTGGTAGGAAATATGGCTTTACATTTACCCAAGCTGAAAGGCACAGATAGGTCTAATTCTATAGACAGCAAAGATCAATACACAAAGAAGTGGTAATACCAGATTATATTCTGTTCTCTTCTGATGACTATAATAATTGTGCTCACCATTTCAGGGAAGCATGAGCCTTAGCTATGGCAGTGCTCTGGAAAGTCATTGACTGTGTAAAGATACCTCCTGATTGTGCCCTTACCAGATGTGCCAAAAGCTGAAACTTTTTTCTTCCAACCTTTAACAACCTTTTTGCCTATGCCTTGAGTTAAACAGGACAGGAGTAAGACTAGGGAAGTGCAAATGAACATAGAACACAAAACACAACCCGGCCCAGGGGAGCCCCATTGCCTCCCTGGAATTCTTGACAAACCTCAAAGAAGGAAAAGAAGCATCTAGCTGCAAGCATGGGGAAAGACAGATCTATCGGTTGGAAACTCTTTCCTAGAAATGAATGCATCATTTAATTAACCACAAAATGCCACAAATATGTCTTTAATACCCTTTATTTTCCAAATAGCAATTTAGTCATTCATTTGTTCCATTAATCTTCAATACTTTGTTTTCAAGGAAAATCATCATTTAATAGAAACAATTCTTCCCAAACTCTTAATATAAAGATGAATCAAGCAATGGATTCAAGAGTGCGCCAATAAATTTATTCCTAAATTACAAATGGTAATACTCAAAGTCAAATGAAGAGTAAAACTAAGGATGCAAGATAGTCAAAAGAAATATTTTATTTACAAATATCTAGAGACACTGTTTGTCACTTAAACCTGGAACTTTCCTGGAGGCTAGTGGAATCTGCATTATGTGCCAAACCCCCAAACCTAGTAAAATTTGAAAGTTAATTATTTTTCCTTTTCTCCTTCCATTCTATTTAAGCGATCAAAAAGTTTCTACTTCCATGAATAAAGATGGACCATCCAGTAAATATTGCAGCAACAAAAAGATATCACTTTGGAAAAATAGGAGATGAATGTCTATCACTCCTTAGACCTTAATTATAGGGTGACTTAAAAATGCTAAATGAAGACACAGACTGAAACTGTGCTCATAGAATGATGTAGTCACTGGGGAACTGACAGTCAAGGAAAATGTGACGGGAATCTTGTCCCACTTATATCATGCTAGGATTCCTAAGAAATTATAGGAGGACCTAAGTTGTTTGACAGAAGTCTGAGCTAAACCAACTCACTGACTGTCAGGAGGAGTCACTGCATGTTCCAAGGGTGCTCATCTCTGAAGGGTGTGCAATTAGACCAAGAGCTCTGGGACATAGATTTTCTTTATTTCAGACTGCAGAGCACCCTGGTTACATCAAGATCAACTGGAAAGATTGAAGTAAGGTGTGGACAAAGCCAAGGAGCAACTGAAAACTCAAAAAGAGCTAATCACCAATATTTATCAAAGTTAAAACCAAAACCCTATGAAGAAGAATGTTTTTCTGGTTGGAGGTTTGGAGCAGGGTTTTTTGGCATGGTAATTTTAAGACGAAGACTTTAATGACTCGGTTTTTCCAACTGCATCATTCCTGTGTTTCCCTGGAGGAAAAAAAGAAAAACTCATTGGCTCTTTGCTAAACTCCCTCCAGAATAGACCACTGCATGACCACATGTATGTGTATTTATGTTTGTACTTAGTTACTAATATTACTATACCTCCTGCAACATGATGATTCAAAAAAAGGAAAGAACACTCTCTTTTCTCAGTATGTTTTTATGATATGCTTGTAATTACTAAGAAATATGTCTTCTATCCCTCATCTGTAAGAAAATCTATTGGACTATGGATAAAATAGCTCACTATGGGGCATAATTCATCTTCTGAAACTGTTTCAAATGTTATCCTTTCAGTTTTGGTGCATTTGAAAGTAAATGGATTTGTTTGTCAAGCATGGGAGGAAAATGAAAAACCATAAGCATTAAAAAATTTCATGGCAGAAATTATCCATAATCTTGGAGCAAAAAACCCTTCCTAAGCAGAATACAAAAATGAAGAAAAAGATCAATTACATTTTTACAACACAGAATATGTACCTCTATCTCACTGGTAATTTTTAACAGTATCATAGTTTTATACAATATTTAGAAGTTCCCAAAATATCTTAAATTAATTAACTCATTTTTTTCCAAACTGAAGAATTTAATTACTGCCCTAATCCAACCCCTTCCCTTTCAAACTGCATAAGAAATTCTTTGCTGGGTTAGTTTCCTAATCTATTTACTTAATAAGATCCATTCATACTGCAGATTGAGAAAGGGAAAAGTTGAATCAAAACAAGAGATGAGGAAATGGGACAGTTTCTAACTCCATCTTATTTGAGATGAGGAAATGGAACATTTTCTAACTCCATCTTATTTGATTCATTTATTAGTTCACTGTCAGTTAACAATAATATATTTTTTTCAACAAGTCCTCTTTAGATCAGGTACAATCCTGTTGAGTGAGATATAAGCATAATAAGTTTCAATTCCAAATAAACTATTTTGATATCTCCCCTCTCCCTCTGTTCCTCTTCATTACTGAAGAAAAATTCTAAAGCAATTGAGAGAGTGCATTTTTAAGCAAGAATAAAATAGCTTATTCCATTAGCTTCCTTTCCTCTTGATTGTAGCACAATTTTACATCACTTAATTTTTCATGGAACTTCCACTTATTTTTAGTTTGCATTATCCTGTGTGAAAACCTAAGAGACTCAATTTTACATTGTTTTCATATAAAACTGCTCACGATTTTTGACTCTAACTCTGTTCCCACCCTCTTTTCTCCTGCAAATTTTACCTTATAAATTATACTGATCATGATTTTCCAAGTCTAATCTTGGGGCAGAGAGATCCATAAAAAGTTAAAAACTTTTAAAGAGAAATAATTCAGGTTATCTATGAGAAAAGGAAATCTAGCATATTATACAACCACTATGGGTAAGATGTTGCTATGTTGGACACTGTCATATTTAATCAATTTAATTCTTATAACAATCCTGTGAGGTAGTTATTATAATCTGTACTATTTTGCATGACTCCATTAAGGCTCAGCTTAGTGAAGTAATGACTAGCAATTGATATGCTGCCCTTTTAACACTGATCAACATAATTTCAAGTATGAACTGTGATTGGGAATAAAGGGGGAAAATGGAGGAAGAGTGAACAGACCTCAGAGTTTGGACTTAAAGTCTTCAGTTCAAATACCTTCTCTGTTATCTGATCAGAGTGTTTTCTTAAATGCAAAAAATAAAATGATAATAACATACCCTAATTTAAAAGGTCATTGCAAGTATCCAATAAAGTAACATTTGTGAAAATCACTTTGTAAACTGAAAAAGAACACATAAATTTTTGTAAATCAGTTATCATAATGAGATCTCCAGACAAATATACACACAAAGAACACTGGATAAGAGAATTACAGTGCTTCGAAAGAACATGGAGAGAAAAGAGATGAGATAGATGATATATAATAACATAATAGATGAAATAACAGAAGAGAACATCTCCTAAATTATAACAGTGTTTATGTAATTCTGAGAGTACATTTATCTCTGACTCTTCAGTTTTTTGTATTGATCAAGGAAGTAATAAAAGAAAACACTCTCGGGAGTTTAATTTTAAAGAGCAGAAAAAAACTAGGAAAGCATACGTAAAAACAGAAAGCCATGGAAGCTGGCAGAAAGTGCAATAACATAACTATGGAAATATTTCAAGTTTGGGGATTAAAATATGTATCTGTCAGCATATGTTAGGGTCATGATTGCTGAAGTAAGGAAACTATTTTCTATTAAAGTCATTATACTATAGTGATTCATTCATGTCCATGTGTATAACAGCACAATTTACAATAGCCCAACTATGGAACCAGCCCAGGTGGCCATCAACAGAGGAATGGATAAAAAAAAAAAAACTGTGGTGCATATATACAATGGAGTTGTATTAAGATAGGAGGAGGAGGAGGAGGAGGAGGAGGAGGAGGAGGAGGAGGAATAATTTTGTTATTTTCAAGAAAATGGATGGAACTTTAGAATAGTATGCTAAGTTAAATAAGCCAAACCCAGAAGGTTAAGGGTCATATGTTCTCTCTCATATGTAGAAGCTAGAGAGGAAAAAGGAAAATAAAGGTGGGGGCAGAGATCTCATAAAAATCAAGAGCGATAAGTAGAGTATAAGAAAGGGATGGGGGGGTTGGGGTTGTGGCTCAGCGGTAGAGCACTCGCCTTGCACGTGTGGAAACCCTGGGTTTGATCCTCAGCACCACATAAAAATAAATAAACAAAATGAAGATAATGTGCCTATATATAACTATATATATAGTTACATATAAAGGGATGGGGGACAGGAGGCAGAAGAGAGGAAAAGTGGAAATACTGAAGAATGATATTGCCAAATTATTTTGTTACATTGTGTGCATGTATGAATATGTAACAACAAAACCCATCTTACGTATAATTACATTGCACCAATAAAAAACATGGAAAAAATTATTTTTTATATTACAAAATCAGTCTACCTTCAGAAATTAAACTGCAGTGGAATTTGGAACTAAAGATAGCTCATCTGTACAAAATGTAATGGACTTTGTCATTTGTCAATGTGTACATCAGCTGGATAGAAAGATGAAGCAAAATAGTATACATGAATCAAACCTGGCAGCTTCTTTGTAAGGGTAAGGTAATAAACTATGCAAGGAATTGCAATTTTTTTTTAAGAGAGAAACACCATATCCCTTGGTAGATATAATTGATTCCTGAAATTATCTTGTGTAGAAAATGCACACAGAGGATTCCAAGGGCAGGCCAGAGGGAGGCAGCATCCTGTGTTGTTCCCTGACCCAGGTCTCACCTAGTCGGAATACTGCATCTCAGAAAGTGTAAGAGGACCCCTATACAGCTGATTTCCACAGAAACTCATACATTGGTGGTGAGACTGTAAACTGGTGCAGCCAATATGGAAAGCAGTATGGAGATTCCTTGGAAATCTGGGAATGGAACCACCATTTGACCCAGCTATCCCTTCTCCTCGGACGATACCCGAAGGACTTAAAAACAGCATACTATAGGGACACAACCACATCGATGTTTATAGCAGCACAATTCACAATAGCTAAACTGTGGAGCCAACCTAGATGCCCTTCAGTGGATGAATGGATAAAAAAAATATGGCATATATACCCAATGGAATTTTACTCAGGAACAAAAGAGAATAAAAATCATGGCATTTGCAGGTAAATGGATGGCACTGGAGAAGATAATGTTAAGTGAAGTTAGCCAATCCCCAAAAAACAAATGCTGAATGTTTCTCTGATAGAAGGAGGCTGACTCATAGTGGGATAGGGAGGGGGAACATGGGAGGAATAGATGAATTCTAGATAGGGCAGAGGGGTGAGAGAAAAAGGGAGGGGGCAGGGGATTAGTAAGGATGGTGGAATGTGATAGACATCATTATCCAAAGTACATGTATGAAGACACGAATTGGTGTCAACATACTTTATATACAAACAGAGAAATGAAAAATTGTGCTATATATGTGTAATAAGAATTGTAATACATTCCACTATCATTTTTTAAATCAATAAAAAGAGCATTGTAATAAAAAATTAAAGGAAAAATAAATGCAAATACAAAAGCTCTGGGGAAAAAAAAGAAAATGCACAGAGAGAAACATTCTTCACAGAGAAGGAATATTAAAGAAGACTGTTGTGAAGTTTTCAGAATTAGGCTTTTTATCCTTCTTTTCCCTGAAGGATGAAAACCCATCTAGTCACTTCAACACAGTCAAATCTGAATGTCCACTGAAGTAGCACATAGAGACAAAATGGAGATTGATCAAATTTAATTTTAAATTGAGTTTTAGTTTTTAAATTGAAAATTAATTTACATTGGATTATACAAAAAGGAATGAAGGAAAGGGATGGGGGATGGGAATGGGAAAGACAGCAGAATGAATCAGACATAACTTTCCTGTGTCCATATATGAATACATAACCAATATAACTCCCACATCATGTACAACCACAAGAATGGGAAGTTATATTCCATGCATGTATGTACATTCTGTCATATATAACTAAAAAGAACAAATAAAGATGCATAAAGAAGAAAAAATAATTTAAACGTATTATGCCGCAGTCCGGCTGCAGCAAAATAACCGGGGGTATTATAAAACTTAAATAAGCAAAATGCATTGATATGAAGTAGAAGGAAGGGTTAACTCATCCAAGGAGAGATTTGAATAAAAGCTCTTTTATTCCAAAACTCACATATGCTTTATAAATCTCTTTTCCATGAAGGATGAAAACCCATCTAGTCACTTTAACACAGTCAAATTTGAATGTCCCCCCTCTAATTAGATGAAGCATTTGAGAAAACATGTTCAAACGGTCATACAGACTAGATGGCCAATTACTTTGGTGAAATTGCTATTTGCATAGGAGCCTTCTTACAATCTATTTGAGATTATAAGTAGAAACTGAAAAAAAGTGTTATATGCTCACATCCAGATAGGAGGCTTAAAATTTATTTTTGATCAAAATGCATATATATGTAACTTTAAGGTTCTAAAATAGCATGACTATTCAGTTTCATTAGTAAAATCTACATAAAATTAAGGGGCTTTTCCTCATATTCTATGCTACTATTTCAAATGTGTATTTTAGAGGCATTTAGGTATAATTATCACCTCCTCTTTGTACCTGTTCATTCATCCACCAAATAAAGAAAATAATAGTACTAGCATCATAGAATAGTTTTTTAAAAAATTAAATAAAGAATGTATATACATAAAATGTTGGCATTTGATAGTCACTTAATAAAGTTTGATCACAAAACACTATCATAAAATTACTTTATTAAATGACTTAAAATATAATTGCCTGTGTTATGTACCCCCAATACATAAATATACCTATATTTACATATAGTCATACACAAAATACAGTAGTTCCCCTCTCCATATGTGGAACATTTCATAACCCCCATTGGATATGTTAAACCACAAATACTGCTAAACCCCATAAATATGTATTATCATATATGTATGTTCATATAATGAAGTTTGGTTATAAAATAGGTCTAGTAAGAGATTAATAATAACCAACAATAAAGTAGAATAATTATACTATATTAAAAGTTATGTGAATGTGATCTCTCAGTCTATCTCAAAATGCCTTATTTACTGTTCTCACCCTTCTTTTACTTGTGATATGTGAGATGAAACTATGGCTATATGATAAGGTGAAGGAGGTGAGTGCAGCAGGTGTTTTGAGGTTGCTTTAAGCTCCTGTATGAGGGTTCTGTGAAATCAAGTATTGCAAACCTCCACAATCAAACCGACAACAAAGATGAATGTTGGACTATATTACTAAAAGGTGGGTAGGAAATGGCAGCATGTATATGCTAGACAAAGGGATAATTCATGTGCAGGCAGGATGGATTAGGAGGACACAAGGATTTATAAGTTATTCAGAAAGGCACATAATTTAAAACTAAGAATTCTTTATTTCTGGATTTTCCATTTAATATTTTCAAACCAGGATTGACCTGGGCTGATTTATGGATGTAAATCATATATCCATTACAAATCACCGAAAGCTAAACCATGCATAAGAGAGGAATAATGAACTTGAATGCCCCAAAGATTCAGACTTTGGTGGACAAATAAAAATAAGCAAAGCCCACTCCTCAGATAACTATGAAACATTCAGACCCCTTTCCAGTATTTCTGGGGCACACCCAAAGGAAACATCCTGTCACATACCTGGTTAGATTTGTTACAGCTCCCCTGAGCCAATATTCCAATTCTACAACCATCACTGCTCTTCTCCCCTCTTCCCTGCTCCCTTCTCTTTGTCTAAAGCAAGACTTTCTTACTCCCTGTGGCAACATTGTGACAATACATCTGTAATTACAGAAAATTTAAGGAAAGGTTTGAAAAAAGGAAATAGAACAAACAACACCTTTAAAACTAGTCCTAAGACCTCATTATTTCTAATGTGGCTTTAGAGGAGCCCTCTCTGATATAGGGACAATTGGAAATCACTTGTAAGCTCTGCCTGCTGTGAAGGCTCCATCCCTGGAGAGGCTTTCGCTCCATAGCAGAGCCTCCACAGCCTCTCCCCAAAATCAATCTCTCTCTCTCTCTCTCTCTCTCTCTCTCTCTCTCTCTCTCTCTCTCTCTCTCACACACACACACACACACACACACACACACACACACACACAGTCAGGAGCAAAATGTTTTAAAATTCCTAATACCTCATTATGCAAATAGTCATTCTTTTTATTTATCCCCTCTTCCCAACAAACCTGGGTAGCCTCCACTCACAATTTAAAAGTCTCCCTTGACATACCATTTGTCTCTCTATGTAATGCAAACACATCTGGAGTTTACGATGCAATTGTTATCTAACTATAAATATATATGTATATATACATATATATGTATATGTGTGTGTGTATTTGACTCTAAATATGTTACAGTTTATTTTCAGTAGATGCATGGTATAATAGATATATCAGCATACCAGTGATGCCTATAGTCATATGAGTGAGGCTCCATGGTGTAATGACCTCAAGGAAATTTGAAATTAGGCAACCTGAAGTAGATATAGGCTTCTCTCATTACTAGTTGTATAATCTTGACTAACTCCCTTAACCTAACTAAGATGTATTTTGAGTTTCCCTGAAATGCAGATAAAAGTTATTCCTTTTAGTTTGAAGCCATCCCATTTTCTGATTCTTGATTTTACTTCTTGCACTTGTTAAGGAAGTCTTGTTAAGGAAGTCAGGTCCTAAGCCGACATGATGAAGACTTGGGAATACTTTTCCTTCTATTAGGCACAGGATCTCTGTTCTAGTGCCTAAGTATTTGATCCACTTTGAGTTAAATTTCTTGCAGGGTGAGAGATAGGGGTTTAATTTCATTTTGTTAAATATGGATTTCCAATTTCCCCAGCATCATTTATTGAATAGGCTATCTTTTCTCCAGTGAATGTTTTTGGTGCCTTTGTATGAGATAACTATATTTATGTGGGTTTGTCTCTGTGTCTTCTATTTTGTACCATTGCTCTACATATCTGTTTTGGTGCCAATGCCATGCTGTTTTTGTTACCATGACTCTGTAGTATAGCTTAAGGTCTGGTATTGTGATGCCTCCTGCTTCACTCTTCTTGCTAAGGATCTTTTTTTTTTTTTTTTTTTTGGCTATTCTGGGTTTTTTATTTTTCCAAATGAATTTATGATTACTTTTTCTAGTTCTGTGAAGAATATTGTTGGGATTTTAATTGGAATTGCATTAAATCTGTATAATGCTTTTGGTAGTATGGCCATTTTGACAACATTAACTCTGCCTATCCAGGAGCATGGGAGGCCTTTCCATCTTCTAACATATTCTTCCATTTTTTTTCTTTAGTGTTCTATAATTTTCATCGTAGAAAAGCTTCCTTTCATCAAAGGAAACAATCAATAGCATGAAGAGAGAGCCTACAGAATGGGAGAAAATCTTTGCCACATGTACCTCTGATAAAGCATTAATCTCCAGGATATATAAAGAACTAAAAAAACTTAACACTAAAAAAAACACAAATAACCAAATCAATAAATGGGCGATGGAACTAAACAGATACTTCACAGAAGAAGTACCATTAATCAACAAACATATGAAAAAAATGTTCAACATCTTTAGAAATTAGAGAAATGCATATCAAAACTACTCTAAGATTTCATCTCACCCCAGTCAAAATGGCAATTACCAAGAATACAAACAACAATAAATGTTGGTGAGAATGTAGGAAAAAAGGTACACTCATACATTGCTGATGGGACTGCAAATTGTTGTAACCATTATGGAAAGAGATATGAAGATTCTTCAGAAAATTTGGAATGGAACAACCATATAACTCAGTTATCCCACTTCTTGGTTCTACTGTCATATATAATTAATTAAAACAATTAAAACTAAAGGACTTGAAGTCAGCATACTACAGTGATGAAAGCACATCAATGTTTATAGCTGCTCAATTCACAATACTTAAACTACAGAACCAACTTGGGGCCCTTCAACAGATGGATGGATATAAAAATATGGTATATATACACAATGGAATTTAACTCAGCCTTAAAGAAGAATGAAATTATGACATTTGCTGGTAAATGGATGGAGCTGGAGAATATGATTCTAAGCGAAATAAGCCAGTCCCCCCAAACCAAAAGCCAAATGTTTCTCTGATAGGCAGATGCTAATTCACAATGTGAGGTGGGGGCTAGGGAAGAATAGAAGTAGTTTAGATTAGGTAGAAGGGAGTGGAAAGAGGGGAGGGAGTATGGGGATAGGAAGGATAGTAGAATGAATCAGACATTGTTACCCTATGGACACATATAACTATATGACCAGTGTGATTCCATAATATGTACAACCAGAAGAACGAGAAATTATACTCCATTATATATGGTGTATCAAAGTACATTCTACTGTCATGTATAATTAAATAAAACAATTAAAAATAAATAAATAAAATATATTGAATGCTAAAAAAATTGCCTTTCCTATTTCTAAGTCTTTGTGAGGAAAAATAAATGTTGCAATGGTATGCTGAAACTTGCATTGTACAAAATAATTTATCATTATTGTTATTATTAGTCACATTAGCATGCATATGTATTAGTCCTTAATTCCACTTGACATCTGGTTTAATAATGTAACATTTCATTAAATCAATTTATATACACAATCATATATGCATAATTAGGCTTTGCTATAATTACTTTATGCAAAACAATGAATTATGAATAATGGATGTAATATAAATTACAAACACATGCATGCATGTACACACACATGAAATCAGCTTCCACTTCATTGTGAATTTAGCCTTTAAGAGCTGAATTAAATTCAATCAAAAGCAATTGTGAAAAGATTTGAAGTAACACTTAGTACGCAGCTAGTAGGAAAAAGTAAAGGTTGTCACAGAAATAGTAATTCAAGTGTCACTATCTTCCATACACAATATTTACATAATTGTACTACTTCTTACTACAGTGGTGTATTTTAATGAGACCCAGCTTCAGAAGGAAGAACAAAGTAATCCCCAGGGCATCAGAGTAATAAGTACATGAGATGAGATGAGAACTTGTAAATATGTAGCCTGCAGAGACATGAGCTGACATGCATTACTTGTTTAGATATTGGAAGCAATGATGAGTGAGAAGTTGAGAGAGATTTCTGGGGCTCTGACTTGGGCAATGTGTTGAAGACTGGAGCAATAAATTCAATGGAGAATACTTAGCAGCCTATTTTGGAGATGAAGAAGGACAGTGAATGAACCCAGTGTATGAAATATTGTATGGATGTCACAAATGTCCAATATTCATCAGGATATAATTCTGAGACTAAGACCAGAAATCTTAGCTGGACATGAAAATCAAGAGATAGTCAGATAGAATATGGTTAAAGACAGAAACGGAAATATCTTGTTACCTTAAAATCCTGGACCAAGGATAGAATATTAGGGAATAGCATTATTTAAGGAGCATATAGCCCAGAAAATAGGGTTACCAGAATTACCTAAAGAGATACAAATGCACAGGAGTAACAAAAGTAACTGGGAGGTCTCATTCAAAAACCAAGGTTAAAAGAGAGAGAGAGAGAGAGAGAGAGAGAGAGAGAGAGAGAGATTAGCAATACTGCAGTTGACATGTAAAAAAGAGAAGAAACGAAGAAACTAAGTCCTCTGAGGCAATAGAGGAGTTATTCTTCAATAAGAAAAATCCCTCTCTTTTCAGTCTTGAAGGAAAGCAATGGCAACAAGAGAAAAGGGGGCTTGGGTACACATTACTTTGCAGACATCAGATTTGAAAATTTCACTCCAAGAAAGTTTTTCACTTTAGATGTTAAGTATGTTCTTACTGGGTATAGAATTCTGGGTTAACAGGGCTTTTGTTGTTGTTTTCCTTTTGGTACTTTACAGATAGTATTCTTTTGTCTTCTTGTTTGCACAGAAAAGTTCACTGTAATTCTGTTCTTCTGTAGGTAATTTGCTTCCCCCCACCCCCACGCCGCTCCCTGGGTGACTTTAACAGTCTTTGGGTTTCAGAAATTTAAGTCTGATTTGCCTCTCTTCCTCTTTCCCTCTCTTTCTGTTTGTGTGTGCCTCTGTGTGCACATACACGTGTGTGTTCATATGCATCTTGTTTGATGTACTTTGAGATTTTTAGTCTGTCATCACTTTTGGAAATTTTTTCAGCGATTATTTCTCCAAACATTTCTTCTTCATCATTTTCTCTTTCTTCTGTGATTTTAATTACACATACATTATACCACTATATAATGTACCATAGCTCTGTTCTTCCCTCCCCTGATTTTTCCCTTTGTATTCCAGTTGGCATAATTTCTACTGGCTTATCTTCAAGTTCACTGATTCTTTTGTTAGCTGTGTCAATTCTACTAATGAACCCAAAGACTTTTTATCTGTTACTATGTTTTTATTTCTACCATTTCCATTAGATTCCTTTCTCAGTTTCCATCTCTCTGCTGAAATTAGCTAACTTCTCTCACATGTTGCCAACCTTTTGTATAAGAGCCTTTAACGTATTGATTGTAGTTAATTTAAATTCCCTGCTTAATAATTCCACATATATTCCTTATATGGGAGGTTTCTTTATTTTGTCACTTCAGAGTATTTTCATTTGCATTTTCATAAAGGTGGATATCTTGCGTGGATCATAGATACTGAGGTAAATACTTTCCTATGCTTAAAGATGAGCATGATTTCCTTTTTGCTATGTCTTCTGTGTGAAAATCTGAGCTAATCTAGATAGGAATTAGGCCGGACTTGAGGTATGTCATTGCTATAATTGGCCATAGTAAATATAGGCTTCAAATTTTTCTGGTGATCCCTTGTGATTACATTGTAGAATGGCTCACCAGTGGCTATTTTCTTGATATCTGCTTCCCCTTTTGGGGGGTCCTCTCTTATTGTTGGGCCCCAAATAGAATCTGTCTCTTGATTCTTGCAGTCAAATTCCACTGTTATTTTTACTCACAGTTTTTTAAGATATTGATAGAGGGCCAGGAAGTAAGGATGGTCCTTGATGTTCTAATCAGGCCTTAGTCTTAGGTAGGCAGTGTGTGTCACTGGGTCTCCAGGGATGTAGACTTCACAAATGCTCTTGCCCCTTCTCCAACTGTAGTCCCCAGAGATAGAGCACTGTCATTTCCTGTTTCCTTCACCATCACCATTCCCCTACTCCCACCATAGTGAGTCACCTCCAGTACCCTAAGAAAACAACTCTTAATTGTTCTACTCTTGTCACTTAACTCTTAAATTCCATTTTGGAGATGAGTCTAGTTTCAGCCACTGCTGCCATTCTCCTTGATCTTCCATGTAATCTCCTGGTGGGATTTATGGAGGAAAATATGCTACAGGATGTACCTCCTATACCTGTCCACATTCTGAAGCTAGCTTGTACTCATTCTTTGGAAATTCTTGAAAAATTTTAATTGAATCTTCTCACTGATTTATATGATATCTCATGGCATCTGGCAAATGTAAACAAAGGAAGGCATTGTCTTTCTCCTCGCAGTTGACTGTCTTCCCAGATTTTATGGTAGTTGGTGACCTTACAGTCTTAATTCTTTGATAGATTTTTAAAAGTCATGAATGTGCAGTTTATATAGTTTTTTTTTTTCTTATAGTGAGAATGGGAGGGGCCCACTCTGCAGCTGTGTGCAGTTCTGAGCTCAAACCAGAAGCTGAGCAGTTCATGCCAGTATTCCTCAATACTCTGAAATTAAGACATTGAGATTATCTTCTGGGAAAAACAGAAATGATTAGGACTGGGTAAGAATGGTGATTTTTTTTTTTTTTGATTCATGGATAATTTCATGCTTTCCATTATTTTTAGTAGAATGAGAATGATCTTATATAGTGTTCGTAGAACCAGGGAATGGGAGCCAGGCAGTAAGTGTGCCTTTAAAGGAAAAAGTTTTCTTCCAGCTCTAAGGAAAGGTTGCTTCTTTGGTTTGACAAAGATCAGGATAAGGTTCCTGCCTGGAATGTAGATGTTCCAGTTTAAACTGCTCTACATAAAACTATAGAAGAAGGTTTTGCTGTGGGCAGAGTTGTACCTCTGAAGTTATTATGTATACTCGAAGAAAGGGCCCAACCTATAGAAGCATAGTGAGCAGATTCAGTGAGCTCAATCTGTGAATCAGGATCTTGCTTATACTTTGGGTGGGAGGGTAGCCATTGTTTGGGTTAATAAAAATGGATACTTTGCTGTAAGTATCATAATTGAAAAATTTTTGTTGAACCTGTTCTGAAAAATATATAATCTTGAAAATGTATAATCATAGACTCAAAGTTCAAAGAAATCTTCCTTTTTAATGAGTCTATTTCCTTCATTTTACATATAGGTAAAATAGAGACCAGCAAGGTAATTTTCATATTGGGGAGACTTTATAAAATTAAGGAACAGGATAGTTTAATAAATGATGTATATTATTTCAAAGAAAGTATGATATTGGTTTCAAATGAGCAGATATCAATGAACATATTTGTTAATGTTCCTCACTTATGTCTGCTTATACATATATTATATACCCATGTATAAATATAATACCAAGGATTTTAAAACTATGAACTAAAAGATTCAAATTTCTTATAATTCAGAGTATGGTGTTAACAACAACTTGGAAATATCTTGGTTTAAGACTCTTTCAAAATTTCCTCAAAAATACTGGGCTAATGCTAGAAAGCCCTGTAGGAAAGTTTTAAGCTACAACTATTTTGAATCATCCAACATTCAGTTCCTATTTTTGCTGTTTTAGATTTCTTCCTTCTTGTATTAGGACATTTTTGAGTATTGTTTCAGGAAATCAGAACATACAAATGCTTACTAAACAGACACTACTATCCACACAAGGTTGTGCTTGCTTTTCTTTGACTACTCTGCAGTTATTTCATTTGCTTTGGATGAGGGAATACATGCTGTGAATCCCTAGATGAGTAACTTAAAAAAAATCATTTGCTTGTTCAGTCCTCATAGGCATACATTCTGAAAATCACCCATCTTCTCCTCAAATCCTTTGTTTATTTTGGAATATCCCTTCAGAGACTATTGTTTCCGAGCAACATGTAGGTCTCTTTCGGTATGATTCATATAGTGTTGAAATGGAACCCCATGGGCAAATTAACACTGTGTAATGGCCTCTTCTAGAAAAACACAAGCTGAGCATTTAATAATATTTTAAAGTACTTACACAAAGCAGAGTTAAGGACCTTTAAAATTTGTGGTTCCTATTTTAAATTAGTTTCTAGAAAGGATTGATTTTTTTTGTGGCACTGTGGTGTTATCACTTACTTGTCTTCAGTAGTTTTAATACATTTGGTTTTTAATGTTTAATGAGCCAAATTCTCACAAAGCTTAAATTCCAAACTGATAAGTGAATTGTGATCTCCAGGTCTCTTAGGTAACATTTGGTAAGCGCCTCCATGGAATGTACCTGTTACAGTGTAGTCAAATAGTTGGTGAGGTTTTAATAAATATTGTTGACAAGGCATGTTGGAGGCTAACGGCATGGCCAAATTCCTAACACAGAAGCAATATTGCCAAAACATAAATCCAGACTGCTACCATAGGGTAGGGATATGACTATAAGAGATTTTAAACTAAATGTCTTTTCCCAGTCCTATAGATGGGACTGTATACCCAGTTTCAGGTATGAGACATGAGACACAACTTTGGTGAAAAAAGGAGCTGGAAAGCAAGGTGGGGGGCTGTAGCGTATAATCATGATACATCCTTGGCTTTGGCATCATGACTTTTCATTTGCATAACTTAGAGGAGTCTGTGAACTGACAAGAGTGAGTTTTTTCAACAACAAAAGTAAATTTTTTGTTGTTGATGATTTCATTTTTGATGGATCAATTCCATTTTAATTTTTTAACTTTTTATGGAATCAGTATTTATTGAACGATCAATTCCATTTTTAAAATCCTTAAGAATTAAAAAGTTTCATATGGAAGCATATAATACAACTGAATATCTTATAACATTTTTATTGTCTGGTTGATTTGTGGGTTTTTGTTTTGTTTTGTTTGTTTTTTCTTGATACTAGGATTGAACCCAGTGATACTTAACCACTGAGACACATTCCCAGCCTTTTAAAAAATATTTTATTTAGAAACAGGGTCTTGCTGAGTTGCTCAGGGCTTTGCTAAATTACTAAGGCTAGCTTTGAATTTGAAATCCTTCTGCCTCAGCCTTCTGAGCACTACCATGTCCGGGTGGTTTGGGTTTTTTGTTTGTTTGCTTTTACTTTGCAATGTGCTTTCACAGTATTTTTTTTTTTCATTTTACCCCTGATTAAAAAAAAAAACTAAATTTGTGGGCCATTTGATAATAAATCTAATTAAAGTTCTCTTATCCCCACTTCCTCCATCAAAACACACATATATAAAGCCTAAACTAAAAGTTAGGGATGATCCCCATGTTACACTTGAAAGTATTGAGAAAGAAAGTAAACATATTGATAATTTTAAGTGTTGTTGTTGTTGTTGTTTTTAGCATTCAAAACTCTTGCTTACTAATGACCAAATTTTAAAAATCTTAAAGATGATGGTGAACTAAATTTTAAAGATGAAGAATTGGCTTTGTTTAAAAATAAGATTTATTAGAAATTTTTTTTCTGGGGCAAAATAATATTAATTGAAAACTCCAACAAATTAGTATGCAATTCTTTAAAGTTTCACTTTGTTATAGAGATCCTGCTTGTAAGAAAGATTCTTTAATATTCATCATCAATCAACAAGACTCCTCTACATTTTTATACATCTTTGATTTGCTAAGTACAATATATGCAATTATTTCTTGCACATAATCATTCAAAATTAAATTTCCACTTGCAATTGCCCCAGAATGAAAAAGCAAACACATATCAGCAAAAAGTAAAGGTTTTTCTAAGACAAAAACTTAATGATTAGCTTTGGCTGCTGGAACCATCATGTGCCGTGATTGATTATACAGCTAAGGGTTGCTGATCAGTCCCTATTCTTACAGACCTTTCTTGCCATCCTCACATTCATTTGTACTCTCAGCTATTCTTATACTATTGTTGATTATCTGAGAAAGATTCTTTTTAACTATTTTAAGATACTCTATGTTTCTGCAACAATGAGCATAATTGACAATTAGGGCACATTATTCACAGCTCAAAATATCTCCACCAAATAGGGTATCCACAATGTGCTGAAGAGCAAGTGCATGGAGATTACAGACAGGACTTTAGCTTCCCAGTGAAGAAGGAAAGAACACAATGGCACAGACACAGCTGAGCAGGGTTGCAGTGAAGGAATTTTCACAAACAATACAAACTATAAATTCAGTTATCAGGTATGCTCTTCAAGAGTAGAGACAAGGATTTTATTCATATTGGATATCCAGACACTACCACATAAAAACCCCTGAGTAAATATTTGTTGAATTTGTAAAATAAAAATCACACACTGGAAGAGAGGAATAATGGCTCAAGAAATGAAATCTCTAAATCTACAAGTTCTTATTTCAGTTTGTTGCTGATAAAGACCCAAACAACAATATCATTTTAATTTTTGCTTTGTATTTTGCCTTTTCCAAAGCATTTTTACCTACTGTATCTTCCCTGGCCTTCTCTGGACTCTAAGAAAATAGTATTTTCTACACTACTTTGTCAGGATTCTAATCTATGACAACTGTCAGTCCCACATCTTAGGTGGTGATGAATATAGTAGAGAAAGGAAGGCCAGCCTTGGAAGGGATGAAGTGTTTTTACTTTAACCATAAAAACCAAAAGTAGTCTACTGGACAGAGTAATTGTGAGGAATAATAAATGTAGATAGCTCTGAAGTTCCATAATAAAATGTATCATCCTTTCCAAAAATTTGTTTGGTCTGACCTGTCTACTAGGCATCAATGGAAGGTAATACAGATGATGAGGCATAAATTACTGACCTCGGGTCATTAGAAGACTGACTGTCTCCAAAAATGAGAAAGGTAAAGGTTCAACTGCAAAAGGTTTACTTTTGTTTTTTGAAGCATCAAATAAATTTGGATAACATTTTTTAAAGTCTGTTGTGAGAAGAAGCAATTCTAGAAGGCCTACTGGGCATATATTACCAGATGGGTTCCAAACTCTGGATTCAAAACTGACAGCTTGTTTGTATAGGCTTTAATTCAGTGTGCAAAGAACTTTCCAGATACCCTGTCCCTGAAAACAGCCAAGACTTGCTTCCAGTTTTGAATAATCACTAAAAAAGAACAATTCTATCAAACAGAACAGGGGACATCAATTAAAGACATCTGGTGAGTGACAAATTTATTCAAATGTAAAACATCCAAAAGAATCCTAAGTCAAACAAAGGGCAATTTCATCAAGAAAATAATAAATACAATTGAGCATCTGATATCTTGAATTTCTCCAAACTGGTAGGAAGAAAATGATTCAGGATACTAGCAAATTAGGAAGTTAATGTAAAAATCCTTGAGGATATTTTAGAATTCAATACACAAGAGAATTGATTAATAAAGGAGAATTAGAATCTATCCAGTTCATTCACCAGATGAGATTTATAAAAATTCATGAGTTCAGAGAGTATAAAAGTAGAGATATCATAAGGAACAATGCTCTACAATTCTTTTAAATAATCCCTAACTTTAAAATATACTCTTACTATGGAAATGTTTGTGTTCAGTCCCCCTGTCCTGTCTTGTTTGGCTAAAATACAGTGGGACAGTGAGCTTTGGTAGAAGGAAATGGGGGTGACTCAGATCATCAAGTCTGAAATTTACAAACCTCTGAAATATTAGCTCAACTGGTAAATCCATTAACAGGACAAGGGACTTTAGAGACCTGTGTCATTGGACTGGATATCAAAACCAAAGATAAAATAAGCAAAACAAGAATAGCAAAGGAAAGGAAAACTAGTTTTGAATAAAATTTGCCTCTAAGACTATGAGGAGATTATCAGAAACTCAAAAATCATCATGAAGAGTTCCCCTAAAATAAACCTTATGAAATAAAAAAGAAATATGTTGACCAAGTCATTTTCAGTGTTACCCAGTTGAGAGAATATATTGATTCTCCATATTAGCCATCCTTTGGGCGTACGCATCATAGAGACATTGAAATCATCTCCTCAAAATACCAAACTCTCTGCTATGGACTAAATATTTGTGTCTCGCTTAAACACATATATTAAATTTATATTTCCCAGTAGGATGGTATGTGGAGGTGGGGTCTCTGGGAGGTAATCAGTGTTGGGTGAGATCATGAAGATCGGACCCACATGATGGGAATTGTGACCTAATAGGAAGAGACTTTGGAGAGCTCTATCTCTGCCATGTGAGGTGCCAGCAAGAACTTGGCCATCTTCAGAACATCAGCAAGGACAAGGGTCCTCACTGAGACCTGAGTCAGCTGGTATATTGTTCTTGAACTTCCCAACCTCCAGAACATGGAGAAAATATGTTCCTGTTGAAACCATCTATGTCTATGGCATTTTGTTGTGACACCTAGAGCTGACTAATGTTCTTTCTTTGCCCCAATTCCTTGATTATATATTTACTTGGGAAATAATGTTCAATTCAATTTATAAATGACCACACATGACTTGAAATCTCAGAAACTAGGAAGTAATGATGAACAGAACTCACCCACAAAACTTCCCACCTTATGCCCACATCTTTCATACAACATGGAGACTGACTAAATAGTCTTGCAAGCTATGCCCCTCTGTGAAGGGGAGCCTGCTTAAAAGGTGATTGGTTAAAGATAGTCTTTTCCCTCCTCTTTTATATGCCTTTATTCACAGTGACAGATACAAGACCCACAAAGCCACATGTATGGAAGGAGGAACAGAAACTGCTTTAACATTTAAAATCTTCCCTGGGTTTTCAAATGTCAAAATGGCAAAGAAAAACATTCTTAGATTCTAAATCAAATTAATTATTTAAAACTTTTTCCACAAAACAGGAAACATCTACTTCGAAGTGTACAATTTTGGATTTTGTTATGACAAAGACATTAGTGCTGATATGGACATATTTTTTTCTTCTATTAGGTGCAGGGTCTCTGTCCTAGTGCCTAAGTTTTTGATCCACTTTGAATTGGTTTCATGCAGGGTGAGAGATAGAGATTTGATTTCATTTTGCTACGTATGGATTTCCAGTTTCGTCAGTACCATTTGTTGAATAGACTATCTTTTCTCCAGTGAATGTTTTGGCACCTTTGTTAGTATGAGATAACTGATTATCTTCACATGCACCTCTGATAAAGCATTAATTTCTAGGATATATAAAGAACTCAAAAAACTTAACACCAAAATAACCAAATAACCCAATCAATAAATGGGCTAAGGATCTGAACAAACACTTCATAGAAAAAGAAATACAATCAATCAACAAATATATGAAAAGGTGTTCAACATCTCTGGCAATTAGAGAAATGCAAATCAAAACTACACTAAGATTTCACCTTAGTCAGAATGGCAATCATCAAAAATATAAGCAACAATAAATGTTGGCAAGGATGTGGGGGAAAAGTTACAGTCATACATTGCTGGTGGGACTGCAAATCGGAACAACCACTATGGAAAGCAGTATGGAGATTCCTTGGAAATCTAGGAATGGAACCACCATTTGACCCAGCTATCCCTCTCCTCTGTCTACACCCAAAGGACTTAAAAACAGCATACTACAGGGACACAGCCACATCAATGTTTATAGCAGCACAATTCAAGATAGATAAACTGTGGAACCAACCTAGATGCCCTTCAATGGATAAATGGATAAAAATAATGTAGCATATATATACAATGGAATATATTCAGCAATAAAAGAGCATAAAATCATGGCATTTGCAGGTAAATTGATGGAGTTTGAGAAGAAAATGTTAAGTGAAGTTAGCCAATCCCCCCCCAAAAAAAAAAACAAATGCCAAATATTTTCTCTGATGTAAGGATGCTGATTCATAGTGGGATAGGGAGAAGGAGCATGAGAGGAATAGATGAACTCTAGATAGGGCAGAGGGTTGGAGGAGAAGGGAGGGAGCATGGGGTTAGAAATGATGGTGGAATGTGATAGGCATTATCCAAAGTATGTGTATGAAGACCCAAATTGGTGTGAATATATTTTGTATACAACCAGAGATATTAAAAATTGTGCTTTATATGTGTAATAAGAATTGTAATGCAAAAAAATAACAAAAAAATCAGGAAAATGTTTGCAATATACAATAGACATAAATATGTATTTATAAATACAAAATAAAACTTCACAAAGCAATTATAAACAAGATTGAAATCCCAGCTTGAAAATGAAAAGTTTGCCAAAAAAAAAAAAAAAAGCAGCATACGACAGTGATGTAGCCACTTCAATGTTTATAGCAGCTCAATTCACAATAGCTAAATTATGGAATCAACCTAGATGTCCTTCAAAAGATGAATGGATAAAGAAAATGTGGTGTATATATATGGAATATTACTCAGCTTAAAGAGGAATGAAATTATGGCAGTTGCCAGTAAATGGATGGAGTTGGAGATCATTTTGCTAAGCAAAGTAAGCCAATCCCCCCAAAAAAACAAAGGCTGAATGTTTTCTCTATTATGTGGAAACTAATTCACATTAATAGGGGCAGGGCACTAGAGAAGAATAGAGTTACCTTAGATTAGATAGAGGGGAGTGAAGGGAGGGGAGGGGAGAGGACGTAGGGATAGGAAGGATAGTAGAATAGAACAGACATCATTACTTTATATATATACATGACTGCATGACCAGTGTGATTCTGCAACACATATACTCAGAAAAATGAAAATTATATCCTATCTACATATGATATATCAAAGTGCATAAATATATTCTACTCTCATGTATAACCAATTAAAACAAATAGACTTAAAAAAAAAAGACATAAGTGCTGGTGGGAGGAGGTTACATTAATAGACCAGTACAAAATAAATATTTGAAGGCCTAAAATGACAACTTCTAACCAGGAAAGAAATGGGCTCTTTTCTCTGTTAAAGACGAATCTCCTGCTTAGAGTCATTTAATTAAGTGGAGATACTTTCCTTATGCCAGTGGATTCTGAAAGAGCTGGGAAGGAGTGAAATTAGAGCTCTGCTGTTTACATTTGGCCAAATGTAGGCAGCTGAGATTCTCTTAGTCTAAGAAGGTTGAGCCTTTCCACAATGAGAGATTTCACCTTAAACAAATAATAGGAAATCTTCTAGCATCATTAAGTATTCACAGTTCCTTAAAGTTATGACTAAGTTAATCATTTGCTTTAAAACAGCATACTACAGGGCCACAGCCACAACCATGTTTATAGCAGCACAATTCACAGTAGCTAAACTGTGGAACCAACCTAGATGTCTTTCAGTAGATGAATGGATAAAAAAAATGTGGCATATATGCACAATGGAATATTACTCAGTGATAAAAGAGAATAAAATCATGGCATTTGCAAGTAAATGGATGGAGTTGGAGAATATAATACTAAGTGAAGTTAGCCAATCCCAAAAAACCAAATGCTGAATGTTTTCTCTGATATAAGGAGGCTGATTCATAGTGGGGTTGAGAGGGGGGAGCTTGGGAGGATTAGATGAACTCTAGATAGGGCAGAGGGGTAGGAAGGGAAGGGAGGGAGAATGGGGATAAAAAAGATGATGAAATGAGATGGATGGACATCATTACCCTAAGTACATGTATGAATACACGAATGGTGTGAA
The DNA here is from genome assembly GCF_021218885.2 of Marmota monax. Taxonomy (NCBI): domain Eukaryota; kingdom Metazoa; phylum Chordata; class Mammalia; order Rodentia; family Sciuridae; genus Marmota; species Marmota monax. The sequence continues at coordinate 13,060,452 of NW_026693245.1, forward strand.
TATACTTTATAAACAGCCAGAGATATGAAAAATTGTGCTCTATATACATAATATGAATTGTAACGTATTCTGCTGTCATATATAACAAATTACAATAAAAATGTTTTCCTCCAAGCACCAGGGAAATGTTTAAATGATATATTAATTATCCAAAATATTCTCCTCTTTGCTTTTATACACTTTTCTCCTATCACATGTCTCTAAAATTAAAGAAGAAAGCATTATGTTAATGGTTTGCTTTCATATTTAATTTATAATAGGAACACTGAGAAGCAAAGGGATGTGTTTGCAGTTTGGTATGCAGCTCACCTCCTGTTACAATGAGGAATTCCGTATGATGATAAAAGGAATTCTAGGCTCAAAGCTCTGGCCCTTTATTTTATACAAAACCCATACAACCAAACACCAACTAGTAAAACAAATGAATCTGAACATTCCTTCAGAGTTTGTTGAATTTATTTGGTTGGTTATTAAACACAGTACTCAGTAAAAAAGATGGGCATATCTCTCAGTCTATCCTCATTTTTAAAGAAACCCTATTAGGCATACTGTACTTTCTTCTCTGCATACTCTTGCTTCACTCTTAAAAACTACATAGTAATTCTATAGAAAGAATGAAAGATGGCCTTGGGCCATCACAATAGAATCAGTGGATGTAACACAAAGAGACCCCATACTAGAGAAATGTGTTTGCATTTGTGGTTTTTCTGGTGCCTTCAAATGAATGCTCCTACGTCACAACCACATCTGTTTGGATGCCTTTTCCCCCCTGGGTAAATGAACAAAGGGCCATGTTCTTCGTGCTCTCCTGATGGAAATTAACAGTCTGCTTTCATCCTTGCCTCATGAAGCTTCCTTTGAGTTGCTCTATTTCTTGAAGCTTTTTTCATAAGCTGATAGAAAACCAAAAGCTATCATGAATTTGGTATCCGAAGAACACTAAATAATTAGAAAGAAGATCTAAATTTCTTCTGGGTCCTGAGAATGCTCACTTTAAAATGTTAAAAAGAAAGACCAAAAGGAGAGATCAGAAACCTACGTCCAAGTAGAGAGTTCATGCAAGGAAAGAACTTTCAGAATATGATCAGTTTAAGTACTGTTGACATAATTTCAATTTGTGCTTTTAGATTTGCCCAGAAATTTTGATATTTAAATGTTAACTTCTTCATTTTCAATTTAACTATATATTTGCTGCTTGCATTTAAAAACTAGGGTATTCCATATTATACCTTCATTCATGTAGGCTAATATGAATGAATGGAAAGGCTTATAAACCCACAGAATGAGAATTCCCATCAAATGTCAGGCAGGCCACATTGACAAACAAGTCTTCATTTGTTAATAAGCTGCATACAATTAGTGTACTGAAAGATAAACAAAGGTTTCCCAGAAGCCCAATCATAAACATGCAGCATTAAAATCCAAAGAATACAGTACAAGTTATAAATACACACTTTAAGAAAATAAACGAAAATAAAAGGTACTTACACTCTTGCTCCGAGAAAGCAAATCACACGTATTTCTTTTCATGGTTGTGTTTTAAGTAATCCAAACGGGCACTAGTTGTTTCCAACGTCAGTGCTCTCACTGCCACAATTATCCACTCAAAAGCCAACTGGAATGCTGGAAAAAAAAAAGCAAGGAAATGTTTAATCAAGTATATGATTAACACGTGCACTTCAAAATGCTATTTTGGCCTAGGAACATAACTCTTAAATAATTCATCAAAACAGGCTAAAATGGTGATGTGTTTAAAACAACAAAAGTACATACAAACAACATTTCCAAAACAGCTTTTTTAAAATGTAAGTTAGAGATTTCAAGCACCATCTGTTTTCCATTAAACATTCAAGTCTACTTTTTCAGTGGCTGAAAAAAATAGGTATGGTAACCACAACCTAATGTTACTATAAGAAATGAATATGTAGCTGAATTGTATTATGTGTTGATTCTTTTTTTAAATATTACTTTTAGTTGTAGTTGGACACAATACTTTTATTTATTTTTATGTGGTGATCAGGATCGAACCCAGGGCCTTGCATGTGCTAGACAAACGCTCTACCCCTGAGCCACCACCCCAGCCCCTATGTGTTGATTCTTACTGGGACAATTTTGGACCCTTAACTTTCAACCAAGAGATCATCAACTGAGCCTTGTCCACCACTTGGGGAATCTTCCTACATCTGAAGGAAAGAGCCTGGGAGCTGGGTCATGGTTCTGATTTCCTGAGCAATAATCCACAAGACACTGATGCCGTCCCAGTGGCTCTTCAGTAAACTTAGTGAGTTCTTTATTCCTTTAGTTCAAAGAGGTTGCAAGGAATGCTTGAGAAAATTGAAGGCACTTTACCTAGATAAGCAATAGCTGTAATTCAAAGAACATTTCAAAAGAGTTGTCATGAAAATGATATTGATGGCCTTATTTCCTGAACTTCACTTTCCACTAGAGACTAGGATGAAGATTCTGTGTTTGGTGGAAAGAGCAAATTTAATAGCTGTATGTGTTGTCTTCATGTCTACTATATCTGACCACGATTTGCATATACATAGGATATGTTTGCATGTGGGCTAAAGAGCAATTGGGGAAAGAACTTACTCTATGGGAAAGGGTATGAGGCAAACAAGCATCACCAAAACACAAAAACTCTTACAATACAGATGTAAGCTGACATTGTAGGTGTAGGTCAATGCTAGCAGCAGCATATAGTTCCATTATTTGCATTGTCCTAAGGTTCTCAGGGGAAAAAAAAAGAAGAATGAAAGGACACCTGTGCCTGAGGTTTAGGGAACAGAGTAATACTAATCAAGCTCTAAATGATCTAGTTTTACTAAAATGATTGAAAAAAAAATGGGCAAGATTTCAGGGAACAGTGTCCGTGTGGGCCCCAGTATGAAGCCATCCATCAGTTTTAGAGAACCCAGGACCACCAGTGGAGAGGGACCTTCACCAGGCTCTTCAACATCCTGCACTGCCATTCTCTCAAGGCTGATAAAACATGCTTTGAACATATGTAAGTCACCCCTCAAGACTTCTGATAATAAAAGGCAGATAGCTTTAGGGGGCCAAACAAAAGATGGAGTTAAAAACAAAGAAATGGAGTATATTATTGCTAAGAGTTCCCTAGCTGCAACTTGGGAACCCAAAGAGTACTGAGGGAAAAAGCTTTCTTCTGAACTTAATGAAAATACTTGCCTAAAGATTAGAGAAAAAAATGCACAGTCAAATGTAAGTTTGCTAGAAAAAAAAAAAAGGCTGTTTCTTTGAGTGTCTTTGGACTTTTATTTTAAGAGCGCAGAGCTTGGAGGGAGGAGCTAATCCACAAAGAGAAATTTCTCAACTCGTGCACCTCCAGGAGCATAGTCACCTTTACAGAGTAGTCATGATGCTGAGCCCTTTATAGGTTCTAGGAAACTATGAAATTATGTGATTCATTTAGTTTAAGAAGTGGATCGAAATAACAGAAGCCATAAACTAAATACACTACACTGAGGAAGGAAAGAAAAAATTAAGTGCTGCAGGAAGCTTACACATTATCAGAGAATATATTTAATTTAATTATATATTCTATATTAATGAGTACCTTTATAGGCAACCATGAAATAGTTGCCCATAGTGAGCAAGTGATTCAAAGATTTTAAATTAACAAATTAGACAAAAAATGGATTAGACCTGATAAGTTTTGCTGAATCAATCAAATTTTTAAAAAGTTTACTTTGAGAGCTTTAAAGGCCATGGTTAAGAGGTGCTTTCCTATAGGAATTTAGAACCTATAGCAATTTGAATAGACAAATGAAGTTAATTGAAAACTGACTGCTGACAGAAGGGCCCTTCTCAGCCTGGTACCTAGGAAGCATGTCCTCCATAAAAGAGTGTGGACCTCAGAACCAAATAGGTACAGATTGGAATTTCAGCTCTTCCCGAGTGTTCTGCATTACCTTTAGGTAAATCACTTAACCTCTCTGAGAAAAAGGGTGGTAATAATAATATACATGTGAGTTTTTAGCTCAAATGAGAAAATGTATATGAAGTAGGCTAAGAGATAGCACCTAAGAGATGCTTAGCTATGGCTATCATCATCATCATCATCATCATCATCATCATCATCATCATCTTTTTCTTCTCTTAGTACCAAATGTCAAGAAACAATGAAAAGAACCAATTTTATGTTTTCTCCTCAAAGTGCTAATCTCCGTTATTTAAAACATTCCTAGGCAAACATATTTTCAACTAAAAAATAATGAATAATGTATCAGTTAGGGTCCCAGGGTAAAGAGGCAGCATATTAATACTAGGATCATTTAAGAGGGTTTAGTAAAGACTACTGAAGATGATGTGGATAAGAAGTGCAGTCTCTGGAGCTAGCAGTGATGGAGTTTTTACTCCACTATTCCCAGGGTTGGGGTTGGGGTTGGGGGTGTACACAGAGGGGATGGGTTGTCAATACCTAGGAATAAAGAGTCACCTCAGCCAGAACAGGTTGCCTCCAAGAGGGAAGTTACTCTCTGGGACATAGTTAGCCCCAGGTAATCCTGAAAGGAAAGAGATGAGGAAAGGCACAGAATCTCATTTTCCTCCCTGCCTCTGATCTCCTGCCAGGACCCTCCAATAGCCAAATTCCACTGGGCCAGAGGGCAAAGGAAGCTGCTGATGGGTTTCTTGCTGGTCAGCCTTCTAGGGCAGGAAGTCTCCTAGGCTAGGGCAGGGAGGGTACAGGAGTTTCAGGGGAAATGGAAGATGTGCCACACAAATTTGATCTGTAGTCTAGCAAGAGGATGGTATTTTTCTGTGACCTCCTTCACCCTAAGCAAAGTACCCATGATTTATCTTCAACACTCTCAACAACCCTGCAAGGTAGATAACGCTAATATATTATCCCCACTGCGCAGAAGAGGAAATCAGCTGCAGAAAGTGAGCTAAATTGCCCAGTAAGTAGCAGCACCAGGATTCAAACCTGATCTGCCTCCACAGTCCATGTTTGTGTTTATGTTGCCAGGCTGCTTTGCTGCCAACATCATGAACCAATGCATTTTAATTATCAACAAGGGGCAACTTCTGCTAATATCAAAGCTGTGCCTATACCAAAGAATGTTTGATAAAAAAAAAAAGGTTGACTCTCAGGAAGGTAGTTATCTGAGTTCCTACATATTCCTCCCCTCAGCAAGATAATGCAGTGAGACAGCAGAAAATGCTTCTCCCTCCAGGTGCACTAAAAAGAAAACCAGGCAAGCGAACATGGGCACATGTGATTTCATTATGATAGAAGTTTCCACATAAAAGTTAATTAGGGAGAAAGAAGAGTCTGCTCCTGAAGGGAAAATACTTCAGAAATAAAAATGGAGGGAAGAGGCAGTTAAGATGGACGATGCTGGAACATTCTGAGAAGGAATCTGAGCCATAGCACTTGTATAAATTGTTCAGCTTCGATGCGAGGATAAGGGAGTTCAGACTTCTTTCCTAGAGATTAAGGATTTATACATCTGAAAAAGCCCTGAACTGGTCATCAGAAGAAATGAGTTCTGCTTTCATCACTATTTCATATACACAAGCTGTATGATATTAGGAAAATCCCTTCTCTTTTCGCCTTTACCAGTTGCTTGCTTTTCTGAAAAGTGGAGATAACAATATCTGTACAACCCACCTCACAAGTTGTTACTGGAATTAATTAGATAATATCTCAAAAGTTTTCTGGAAACCGTAAGTTTCCCTGCAAATAAAAATTTAATCATTTAAACAGAGAATGTGCCAATGCCTAATGATATTCAAGAATAAGAATCAAAAAGGATTCAAATCATCCTCAAATATTAGAAAAGCTTTTGGTTATGTTTTGTATATTTCAGAAGAATTTCCTATGCTTCCCTTCTTTCCAAATTTTATTGTTTTCTTCTATTAACTAATTCAATTATATAGTGGTTGCTGGATCATAAAGCCACTCTAATGAATTAATTTGAAAAAAATTATTGAGCACCCACATGCCAGGTACTAAATTAAACTAAAATACTAACATCGAATTTTCTAGATTCAGGGGAGAAAAAGTGTTTGGGGTGTAGTTGCCTAACGATCAAGGCGTAATTTATTAGCTCTGTCTCCAACTTAGTGTCTTCTTCACTTCATCAAAAGATATAGTTTTCCAATGCTGCATAAAATAGACATCAAAGTGAAAACAAATTGACAACCTCTTCCTTTTGTTAGATATTATATTTGTTGGAGTTTTTGTTTGCTTGTTTTTGTTATGCATTATCTATATCCTCAGCCTCCTTAATTAGATTCTAATCTCAATAAAAAATAACTAGCTATCCAGGCATTATGGCTCATACCTATAATACCAGCAACTCATAAGGCTGAGACAGGAGGATTGCAAGTTCAGAGCCAGCCTCAGACACTTAGCAAGGCCCTCCACAACTTAGCAAGACCCTGTCTCAAAATAAAAAATAAAAAGGGATGGGGATGTAGATCAGTGGTAAAGTACCCTTCCATTAAATTCTCAGTACCAACCAAAAATGAAATAAAATAAACAAAAAAGAAACTAGCTATGGTACATTAATAAAGGAAATATCATCACTGTAAAAGACATCACCAAAGAGATACAGTAAAATCAGGGTCAAGTTACCAAGGTTTACACAATGAAGTAAGTGCAGGCAAGAAATTAGTAGGAGGCTATGCAACAGCTAATATTTGAAAAGAAGCCAGCCCAGTGCTGTGGCACATGCCTGTAATCCCAGCAGCTCAGGAGGCTGAGGCAGGAGGATTTTGAGTTCAAAACCACAAATACTAGAAAAGCTATTGGTCAGCCAAAAGTGAGATACTAAGCAATTCAGTGAGACCCTGTCTCTAAATAAAAAAAAAAAAAAATACAAAATAAGGCTGAGGATGTGCCTCAGTGGTCAAAGTCCATGAGTTCAATCCCTGGTAACACCCCCTCCCCACCCCCTGCCCAAAATAAAAGGAAGAAAAGAAGCATACGAGGGGAAACACAGAGTTTTCACAAGAAAGCTTAAATTATTACCTTTATCTCATCAATGCCTACTAAAATGACCTCCCCACACAGAAAGACATTAGATAACTTGGGCATTTGCTTCCACTGGTGCCCTGTTACATGTGTGGCAGAGACAAAGGAAGAAAGTACCAGATATTGACTCACACCCTTCAAACTAGAAAATTAAGAGAAAGGACACCTTAGTCCAGATCTGAAGAAGAAAACAGAGGTTTCTTGCTATTTACATACTCTCTTTTCTCCAGGGTGCCCTGTACAGGTGATCCTTAGCTGAGTTCCTGTTAGAGGTTACAGAGGCTGAGACCTCCCGAGAGCTCAGTATACAATATAATCCAGCTATAGGGAACATAAGAAATCTACCTAAAGTCATAGAGCTTACTTGGACAACACAGGAAGTAGACTGAGGCCCCTATACTCCACACCAGTACCTCTCCAACTGATGATATCATACTTTGTTTTGATTTTCCTAAAACCAGCTCTTTAGATCAACCCAGATCACTGTGCAGTCTGCTCAGCAGAGTTTGACAAATTGGCTCTTGCTGAAGTCAGAGCAGTCTACCTGCAGCACAAGGGTGAGCCTGAATATCCTCCTTGGGGGTCATGCTCTCTAGGCACCCTTCTCTGCAGGGCACTTGCAGAGACTGGAGTGAGGCCTGTCAAGGGGAGGAGTCCAGTGATCCATGATTCACAGGTTTAATCTGGCCATATCTCACAGGCTATTGCCCAGCACCATCCCCAGCCTACTTAGACTTGTCTAATCTCTCCAACCCCTATGACATGTTTATTCCTACTTGGTGATCCTAAATTCATGCTCTTAAATTTTTCATTTCACCTTTTTAAATTCTTTCCATTCTTCAGAGCCCAACAAAAGCCCTTTCTTCTAATGACAATTTCCCCTGGTGCTCCAAGTCACACAGGTTTCTAGTTCTCCTGAATTCCAACAACCAAGAAATCTCTCCCCTTAAAAGAAAATCATCCTTATAACCCTAGTAGTTCCACAAAATCATTTAGTCTTGCTCATTTTTTTTTTCACTGTTTTGTGGTTTTGATGTCTGCTTCCTCAACTGAGAGTTGAACACGGTACATTGTAAGGCCTCTTCAATAAGCAAGTTGTATGATTACAAAATACAAGTTCCTTAAGGTTGAAAAGAGTTATCACTCTTTTGCCCTTTCCATAGTGTTTAATACAGTAACCACATAGTATGCTAAAAAATTAAAGGCACAAATCCATAAGATACATATGAGCTTTGTAATTAAAAAGTACAGATTTTGCAAAATCAGAAATAAAATTGTAGCAAAATGTGGAAAATATTAAATTTCACTGTTTATGAAAGAAGTGAAAATTAAAATCTTGTTTCTATCATTCCTACATGTTAGTAAAATTTTTAAAAATAAAATACTGAATAATGGTATGAATATGATTAAATAAGTGTTTCATATATTGCCAATAAGCTTTCAAAATGATATAAATCCTTTGAAAGGAATTTGCTAATAAAGACCAAAAACTTTAATGCTATTTTATACTTTTATATAATAATTCAGGAAATAAATTGAAATATAAAAAGTACTTGGTATACAAAGGCATTCTTGGCAGTAATACTTATAATAATGAAAATTTTGGAAAAAAATTAGGCATCCAATTATAAGGGAATTTCTAAGTAAAATGTGAAAAAAAAACCTGTTGTATGATGCAGATAAAATATATATTTTACACAATATTTTAATTATATGAGAAAATTTCTGTATTAAATGTTAAAGAAAAAAAGCATGATTAAAGTCATATATGAAGTATGCTCCTATAAGAAGTTACACACAGAGAAAAGACTGAAAAGTTTTATAGTAAAATATTAATACTTTAATTAGGTAGTATTATGGTTGATTCTGTTCTTGCTTCTGTATTTCTTTGCTTTCTCAAATTATCAACACTTGGGAAAAAGAAAGTATAGGAGTGAATATAAAAGTCACTAATCATCTCTTCCTGCTTTAGAGTATAACTAAAAGCTCTTGCTTGATTTATATGATAGTTCTGGGGGGTTGTCAGATTGTTGATTCAGATACTTGATTGAAGAGAAAACAACTCACTAACCATCTCTTCCTACTTCAGAGCATAACTAAAAGTACTAGCTTTTGCTCATGTAATTATTCTGGAGGTTGTGAGATGTTTCATTTATTCATTTGCTTTCAGGTGTACAAGTTTGGTATTTCACATATGTAGTTAAACCTTTAGGAATCCACAGTCTTGGAAAAGACTTAACTGGAAAGAAATACTCTCTCCCCAACCCTGCTTTTCCCATTCTCCACTGAGTGTCAACCAAAGGGCAACTTTCCTTTTTCTTTTGGATCTAATAATGGTGACTACAAAAAGAAGATCTCCAGGTTCTACTTCACCAAGAAAATTGAAGTTTTGGGGGTCCTTCCCAGTGCTAGTTTCTGGGGGTGTAAACAGCATGGAACACAGAGGCAAATGCAAATACAGAACTGGATCAGCAAGCGAGAGATCTGGGTTTTAAAGGACCACAGGGCTTGCTCTACAAAATATTTTCTTACCATTGGAGAAAATGCAATGTCAAAGGAAAAGTAAGAAACATTCAGAAAACAATATATTAATTAACAATAGAGCTCTTCCCCAAGGTTTGACATTCACAAGCATTTGATATCAACAAGCTTTGTACCCTTGAACTGTTTGAGCCTCTTAAAATCTCCCTGAATATTCCATCCAAAATATTCTATCCCTGGTGTGGGGGCACACACCTGCAGTCCCAGTGTCTTGGTAGTCTGAGAGAAAAGGATTGCACATTTGAGACCCACCTCAGCAATTCAGCAAGGCCTTAAGCCACTTGGCAAGACCCTGTCTTAAAATAAAAGATAAAAAAGGGCTGGGGATGTGGCACAGAAGTTAAGCACCTGATAGGAAAAACAAAAGAACAAACAAAATAGCACTTCAGCTTCCTGCCTTACACCAGCTGAACTTCCCCTCTCTCTTCTCCTCCCATCAAGGATGAGGAGTTTCTCTTCTTCCACCTACTCCCACCTTCCCTCCCATAACCTGCTCTGATCCCAGCTGCTAATAAAGACCAAAAACTTTAATGCTATTTTATACTTTTATATAATAACTCAGGAAATAAATTGAAACATAAAATATAAGTATTTTCTTGAGAGTCTCTCCCCTTAAAAGAAAATCATCCTTATAACACTATGTGCTGTCTACTACAGGTATCATTTTCTCATTCTCTTCACAATCAAGTTATTTGAAAAAAAAAATCTATTCACTTTCTCCTCTTCCTTATTCCTATCCTCTATCCTTCAGTTCAGTGCAACCTAGTTTTAATTCTCCTTCTACACTTAAATTTAACCCAGGGTGCTTTACCACTCAGTTATATCCCCAGGTTTTTTTTTTTAATTGTTTTTATTTTGAGACAGGATCTTGCTAAGTTGCTGAAGCCTCACTAAGTTGGTGAGGCTGACCTCAAACTTGCAATTCTCCTATCTCCGTTTCCCTAGTCGCTGGGATTACAGGCATGCCTCCATTATGCCTGGCTACATTTAAAGATACTAAACCTCTATATATTCAAATCTAGCAAAAACTTCACAAAATCTCTGACTAGGTTTCTCTATTGTAACATTGTTGTTTCTTGCAGAAACTCTCTTCCCTCTGTCTTCTATGTTCTCACTCTCTGTTGGTTCTCCACCTGATAGTTTGTTTTCTTTCTACTTCATAAAATAATCTTCTTATATTTACCCCTAAAGTAAAGGTGATTCCATTATTCTTACTCTTTATCAGTGTTTCCTAAATATGATTGCAAATTAAAATTAGCCAAGGAAAGCTACAAAGTACAGATCACTCTACACAATGAATCAGAACTTCCAAGAGAGGTAGCCAGGAATCTGCTTTTGACCAATTCCCCAGATAATAATCAGGAAGATTGCAGAGCACCAGGCTTTTAAATGGTACTCATGAACCTCTATTCTATACTATATTCATGGACAATCCATTAATTTTCCTTTTTATTGTTGCCATGTGCATGCTTGTCATTCCCACATAAATATCTTAGACCCTGACTTTTCCTGAGCTTTAGATTCATATACCTGCCAGGCATCCCCACTTAAAATATCCAAACATACCATCTCCATAGATGAACTCAACGTTTTTCTTCACCCCCAAATATATTCCTTCTATTATTCTCTATTTCCCACCTTCTCTCTCTCTCTCTCTCTCTCTCTCTCTCTCTCTCTCTCTCTCTCTCTCTCTCTCTCTCTCTCTCTCCCTCTCCCCCCCACACGCCACCATACTAACAACTACCCAGTCACTCCAGCCCAAATCCTTAGTCCTCTCACTTTCTTATCATAGGTACTCAATCCATGATCTAGTCTTGCTGGAATACCATGCACTTTTTCTTAGCTCTCTTCTGTCTTTAAAGTCTACCCCCACTGCTTTCTTCCAGACTTGTGTCTACACTATTTCGGGGACATGCTTGTAGGTCTTCTTGTCACCAACACTGTCTCACTTTAAGTCCATCCTTAAACCAATAGCTGCTGACCATCTACATCATGAAGTTCAAATCCCTCTCCTTCACACAGTGAATAGATGTCACTAAGTCTTCTGCTTGCAGTGCCATCCCTTGTGCCTTCATACACCAGGTTTTACTTGTTTGTCATGGTGAACACCTGGAGCTTTCTGCACACTCCCTATTGTGTCCCACTCCATGCCCTTGTTCTTAATTATCTTCCCTCTTCCTCATCCCCATATCCACATCCTTCCTTATTTACTTGGTTTCTCTTGCCTCAAGACTCAACCCATATTTTGTCTCTTCCTGGAAGAGTTTCCTGGTTCTCTCAACATCCCAGCCCCACCCCTCGGGGCCCAAAGTCAAGCCCCTTTCCTCTCCTTCTCTCAGTTGAATACTCCAACAGCATATTTGCCAAATGATGTTGAAATGGTCCTTTTACCTGTACAGCATTGCCATCTCACCCTGTACTCTAAGTCCTTTGAGGGCATAAAACATTCCATGCTCAGACATGCAGTCACCACATAAAATATGTTCAATAAATGTTTACTGAACTCTGCTGAATTGAACCGCTTCCCTTGACTAGAATTATGAGAAGGAAGCACATTTTGTTTCTAGACTTTAAAAAATGAATCTCTTCCTTTGTAGTTTATGCCCATACAAAGCCATCATTCTAATCCCTTCCCTTCTCCCAAAATGATAACAGTGATTCTTCTTACTAATTCATTCACTAGACATTTACTAGGCACTTGTGGTATGCAATGAACTGTGCTAGTGTCCAGGGATGCAAAGATAAATATAATATCTCTCTCCACAAGGAACTTGGAGACTGGTGAGGAAGAGAGACAAATAGTACAATGCACTAAGTGCTCCGACAGCTTGGAATAGCTGGTGTGGGACCCCCAGGCAGCAGTAAGTGATTCATATACCTAATGGCTTCAAAGGCTGTTCTGAGTTATTCTGCTCTTGTGAACACTTGGCTTTAAGTTACTCAAATGCCATTTCATATACTGATGTTTTCCCACATGTAGAAGGAAAGGAACATGAAAGTAGAGATTCAAAGTTACTTTTATCTATGTTGCACGCCTGGTCAGACCTCTGTCCCTGAAGAGGAAGTGGCTATAGAACTCCATACCCCAGAAGTGTGCTGCAAATGACCATTGAATGAATAATGTGCCATGCTTACATAAGAGAACATATGCTACTGTTGATTTCAGTACAAATTTACTATAAAATAATCAACATTTTGGAAAATCAAAGTACATCATTTGGCTCCCAAGGAAGTCCAATTCTTCACTTCCAAGGGTGTGGAAATGCCAAAGTATTCACTCTTTCAATACTCACCTTGACCAGTATTTCAAAATGATCCAGCTGAGTCATTTAGCAGCAAATCAATAACATTTCCTTCCAGGATTCTATGCTGTATGGCCTTTCCCCCCATCTGAAATAATTGCAGCCTTCTAAAATACAACGCTTACCCTAAATACAAGGCCAGGGACCCTTCTAGTTCATCTCTCTCAAATGTAGGGTCTGTTGCTTGATAATACTTTGCTTTGGCTTTAGCTTCCTGCTGCAGGGAAGAAAGTTACAACAAAAGCTTCCTTTCAACAGCTTTCCTAGCCACACTCCCTCCCACTGCCTCATTATGGTGGCCTTCCAGGCCTGTGTAGTGGGAGGGGACCAGAGCAGTTCTGTCCTATGAATCATAGGACAGCATGGTGCACAGTCTGCTGACCTCAGGCCCAATATGGTAGGAGCCTCTGGGATGTGTCATCACCAGCTAAGTTAGAACAGATCAATTGAGAGTCTCAGGATAAAAATCCTTGAGTCTCCCAGAGGGAAAACAAAATGACATCAAGATGATCTCTGCAGAATGTCTGGTTCATGCTGCTGCCACATACAAAGAAGGGTGGAGTTCATCCAAGCACTGAGGCCTTTCTCTTTTACAATAATTTTCTGTCTCGGACCAGATTACAGTCAAATCTGCTCATCGAACACTTTCAGATTTGAGAAGCTTTAGAGTGGTATTGTGAAGAAGGCACACTGTGGAATGTGTGCACAGACTGCAGCCAACAAGTCATTAATTACAAACCATAATCAGGACTTTCCTTTTTGAAATCAGCTTGGTTCTCAAACATGAACTGTTCTGCCTCTCTAGCTGGAGCAAGAAAAACAAATGACACATGGACAGTTTCAGATAGACCGATGGATGGATGAATAGAGCAGAGAGACAGAGATCCACATCATAGATCCTGAATTCAATTATATGTAGCTTTCTCAGTTCAAACTATAGAAACAAAATTATCATCTCTAAATAATGGCCAGCCAGACCTTTCCAAAAGTTCATTTTTAACCAACATGCTCTGTAGTTGCTTCCATTTATCAATCAGCAATGACTCCTAATTTTCGTTTTCCTGCAAAATCTACTACTATTGGTGAATATCATCTGGGACGGGATAAGAATGTGAAGAAAATAACTGAGTTAAAGATAAAGAGACAAGGGGAGTTGACAGAGCATCATGTAGATCTTACTTAAGATAGGTGCATAAAAGCTGATCTAACGGAGGCTGCAGAAGAACAACTTTCACCCTAGCACCAAGTAACTCTGAACCCTCAAGAGATTGTTTCTCCCTGATAACAATTGCTATTGAAGGAGTCTTTGCCTGCAGACTACACAAAAAGAAGAAAAGCAAGACAGAAAATGGAGAAATTCAATGCTAATTAAAAGAAATATCAACAAGGAAAATATCACAACCAAGAAACCAAAGACTAGGAGTAGAAATCCAAACATATCAATTCTCTGCCTCTTGGGCAGCAACAACCCATTAGCATCCTTGCAAGGGAATGAGCCTACTGTGGTAGAGTCATTAAGACCCAGACAGACTGAAAAAGTGCACACAGGCTTGCTTATAGTTGTAGGAAAGTTCTAATCAGTGGGTTGCTTTGTTTTTTTAATGTTGAAAATAAAATAACAACAGAAAATAAGTTGGACTAAGAAATGGATTTTTTTGTCTTTCTTTTAATGACTTTAACTATTTTAACAAAGTTTTATGGGAATTAACGGTACCAAACAACAAAGTCAAGATTTAGTAAGGCAGAAATTATAATATAAATTTATGCTCATTGTCAAGATACTCTTTTTCTTTCCTTTTCAAGGCATAGGTGGTCAACACAATCCAGTCAAGCCCTTCAGTAGGGCACTCTTTTCAAACATCTTTCATTCTTAAGAAGAATGCTTTTTGTTCTTATGAAGCTCACTCTATTCTGAAGAAGGGATGCAAGATATTCCCTAAAAATGGGCAACTTACATGTGAAATGTTGACTTGGGAAGTAAGAAGAGAAGAATGAAGTTGATTAGTGGAATATTATGAGTTTTGGAATCAGTCATAATTGAATTCATATTCTGTTTGGGCCATTTCCCAATGTTGTGGTCTTGAAGAATTATCCCTTTCAAATGTCAATTTCATGGTCCACATAAATGTGGCATTTAAACCTACACCACAGAACTCCTGCACAGACTAAAGGATGAACTTATGCGTCGCCACATAACATCACTGTACTCAGCTCAAAGAAAGGGATCCTTAAATATCATCTTCATGTTACTCTGTCCTCTGAAGCATCTTTTTATACCAAGGAGCTCAATGAGCTCTAAGAATCAAGGCAAAATATGGTTTTAATTAATCCTTTAAATTGGAGGATGGGGACCCAAAATTTACTTTAGGGTATATTATATACTGATGACAGAGTTAAGAGCCATGAAATATGTTCACCTTCCTCAACCTAGAATAAGTATCAGATGTTTTGGGAGACTTGGATTTTACTAGTGCTATAAAAACACTTAGTTACCATGTGCTCTACCCAGGATTATTCTGCTATTCCACAGATACAAAATGAGAGGTGCCACCCAAATTCTCAGTACACTCAAATGTGTGCAAGATTAATCTTCAGTGTCTGTGTCCAGGCCTAGACTTCTCCACAGCCATCAGTAAGGTCACATAAATGTTTCAAACCTCATATCTGAAGGCCCGAAACCCTTCTCACTCTGATATTTCTTTCTTCATGCTTTGTTGAATAGCCTCAAAATGAATCCTATCCCTTTTTCAACAAAAAGTAAATTATAACACCCACTCTTAACTGCTAGCCCCAAGAAGCTACCAAATTTCTCAGCACATTTAACAGCCTCGGTATAGCTGAAAGACAAGTGGAAAACTGACACACAGAAGATAACTCACTGGGGTTCAGCATGAGCCATATGATAACCCTTGCTGAATCATGGATACTCATGTGGTACCCATCTGGCACCTAAAATTAGACTTTGCGCCCTCTTCATTCATAATGGTGATGAGGGATGAATGTAGAATTCCACAATGACAAAATCCTATAAGGATTATTTTGCTAATCAATGAATTTCTTAGTGAAAATGGAAAATGGAAGTTATTCTTTCCTAAATATCTGGTTACCATGTATCACCCAATGGCTTATTAGCTCAGTTTTTCAAAGGATCCATGATACTTGAAAAGCCAGAATTTTAGTTTTATAACTCACTGAAGAAGTAATATGATTCACTGAAGAAGTAACATAAGTTAAAACATATAAGATGAAAAATAAAACCAAATTTATTGTCTGAAATCTAAGCATCAGAAGGAAAGAAACTTATGGCTAAAGGGTCTTTCCATTTCCAACTTACCTAAAATCCCACCACCATGAAGATGTTATCATATACCATGTCAAAGGAGAGCTATTGATGTCCTACAACTAAAAATTACTAGGGAGATAGAGAGAATACATAGCCTCAGCAGGAGCTAGACACAGCCCCAGCAGGAGCTAGACACCAAAGATGATTGAAATACCTAAAAGTAATTACTATTCTTTGCTTATGCCAAAAGAATAAAACAAAGGAATATTAAAACAGCTTCATGTCCCTTAAAAGTAGAGTAGGTAAAAGAGAAAGAGACCAAACCATTCCAAAAGCATTCAATGGAAAAATGGCACACAAATGGTACTCCCAATGCTAGAAGAACAATGATTTTAGTATAATAATTAAAGGCATTTACTCAACATTTAATGTGTGTGAGGAATTGTTCTAGTCACTTAAAATGTGTTTATTAATTCAATACCCACAAAATTCTATAAAATATAAAACAGCCACATTTGTGTGTGTGTAGGGGGGTGTGCTGGGGATTAGGACCCAGGGCCTTGTGCATGCAAGGTAAGCACTCTACCAACTGAGCTATATCCATCCCCCAGCCCAAAATAGCCATTTTTTAATATCGAATTTGCAGATAAAGAAATGGATGCTCAGAAAGATTATATAACCAGCATTGAAGCACATGTTAGTGAGTAAGAATCAGGATATGCATGTTTACTCCTGCAAGCAGAAGCTTTTTTTTGGGGGGGGAGGGGGGAGGAAGTGGCAGTTGGAACTAATTAAAGAGTAGAAAAACAATTGTGATGTACAGCAAAACTTTGCATTAATTGAATATTTCTACCAAAGCAGCTATTTTATACTAATCTCTAAAAGAAATAAAGTTTGGGAAGATTTTTCTTATCAACTGTAGCAATGGTTCTAGAGCTACCAGATTGCTTATAGGAAAAAATTTTTTAAAAAGACATTTTTTTCCACACCTTAATTGGAGTGAATAAATTTTGACCCGTAGATAACAGTCAATAAAATATACCAAACTTCCAATGTTAAGATAGAAATTTCAGTCCATTTATTTCACTCTTCTTTTACACAAATTCACTTTGAAGCAACAGGGAAAATACAACAATAGGAAAACTGTGGAATAGGGCCATCAATTTAGGGAATTTCTGTAGGACTCCACAAAATCCTGACTATCCATGAGTCCACTCACTTTGGAATATGAGAAGACTTTAATAGAAAGAAACCTATGGTCTAAGGAGAAGAAAAACAAATAATTCTTCCTAATAATGTCAAGTATGTGGAACAACTCAACACTGAATACTTATTTTTAAGATTCTACCAAATGGAACAATAAAGTATACCTTCCTCAAATCACCAGTGTTATTGTGATGAGAGATTAGATACATTTCCACTAAAATCAGGAACAGCAGCAGGATACCCACTGTCACCACCTTCAGTTAACACAGTTCATAATGTGTATAAAGTGCTAGTTATAAATTCAATAAAAGAGAATCATACATATTGAAGGAGGCAAGTCTATCATAGTTTGAAAATCATAGAACTCTCTACTTGAAAGAAAGAAAATAAAGTAAAACAGAAAAAACATTTTTAAGTTAAGTAAGACAGTTAATCACAAAGCAATGTTTTCCTCTATTCCAACAATTAGTAATGCAATAGCTACACACACACACACACACACACACACACACACACACACACCAGATTCAAGGCATAAAGAAGATCAATTAGTTTTTTTGTTTTCTTCTTTGTTGACTTTTTAAGAGAAGGCTACAGGGTCTTTGTGAACAAATGAATTTAAAAACCTAACTGAAGTACATAAAACAAGACAAAGAGAAATAACCACCATATGAGTGGGAGCACAGGAACCCCACTTTGTTCAGAGGGTGATGCTCCTGACTGCTGTAAGAAAATGGCAGATGAGCCAGATGTGGTGGAAATCACCATTTGGGTTAAGCCAAGCTTAAGAAAACAGAGATGCAGGCAAAGACCCTGGTAATCAAAACCCTTCAGCAGAATCAGAGTGAAATCTTCTAAGAGCCTAGAGGATTCCCCACCCTCATCATCTTTGAGATCCTAGTCCTGATGTAGAGGAAGAGCCATGTCGGGGATGGGCAGGAGCCACAAGCTGCTCTGTGAACCCAGGCACAACGTGCTTATGCCAATGGCCTGTGGATCTCTAAAGAGACCCCTAATTAGATGGCCAAATTCTCAGGTTTTCCCTAGAACATTATAGAAAAGTATTTGTATGATTAATGAAAATAAAACATACCTATGGCAACAAACAGAAAAAAAATAATAATAACACATCTCTGTAGAGGAAAGCAGGTGCAGTTGACATCATGTGCAATTCCAATGCAAATCATTTATCTATTTACTCATATTTACAGTAAAGGCAGAGAAAAGGATCAGGAGCCTCACATCCCCTCACCTAGCTTTGACAATATCAGCCTTTCTCCAGTCTCACCCTATCCACCTCCAAAGGTATGTCCCCCTTCAACTCCCCCCTGATTGCCTATTTTAAGACATCAAATAAATAAATATCAAATAAACTTACAAATTTTCTGAAAAACAACAATAATTAAGGAAGAACTTTCGCAATAAATAAATAGATGATCCTGGCAGCAGAGTAAAAGAGAATCCAGTGGAACCAAACAAAACACCAGAGTCACAGCTATATATAAGAATTTTGTACTTGATAGAGGTGATTCATTCAAAATCAATATATAGAGCATAGGTTGATCAATCATTGTACTGAAACAACTTGATTATCACTTGGAGGAATAAACCCCAAGACCTATCTCCCTATCATGCCAACATGAATTCCAGTTTAATTTAAGATTTAAATATGAAAAATGAAGCCATGGAAGTAGTCTGAGAAAACATATTTGAGTATTTTATTTCTCTGAAGGTAAAGATGCTCTGAGTATTACATATGCTAATACTTTACTGAGTTCATGAAGGAAGAACACAGAGATTTAATTAATTTTAAGATAAAAGTTTCTATATATCAAAAAATGTTAAGGATACAATACAAACTGGTAAAATATAGACAGAGTTACATACATGAAGAACTCATAAAAATCAGTAAGAAAAATAAATATGTCCCAGGAAAGAGAGACAAAAAGCCATGAACAGGCAAATTCACAAAAAAATGAATGAATTAAAAATTTAACTTAACATATGAAAAAAATCAATATCACTAGTAAGCAAATAAATACAAAATAAAGTAAGATGATGCCCTTTTTGTCTATCAGATGGTATATTAAAAATAAAACTAACACCCAATGTTGGAGCACTCATTGACTGTCAGTGGGAATATAATCAGTACAATATTTCTAGACAGGTACTTGGCAAATGTATCTAAAGCCTGATAAACATGCATGCCCTTTGAATCAGCATGACAAAAGGACACACAGATGGATGTACAAGGATGAGGATCAAAGCATTGTTCGTAATAGGAAAAAATGTGAAAAATTTAATACCAAATAAGAAAGGATTTTTCTAAATTAATAGCACATAAAAATGTAATGAAATATGATAAAAATGCAATGGAATATGATGAGGCTACTGCAGATAATGATGTAGATGTAGATTTAAAGATGTTTATAATACATCGCTGGGTTATAAAACTGTATTTAGAAAATGATCCATTTCTGTACTGTAACCAAACATGCATAAAAAATAACTTGGAAGGATATACATTAAAATTTAACCATGCTTAGCTCTGGAATCATGGGTGGTTTTACTTCATTTGTACTTCTAGTTTTAATGTAATTTTTCTAGTGACCATAGGCTATTTGTGTCATGAAAATTTTTAAGCACAAAAAGTTTATATAGTTACAGTTTTAAGTATAGTCAACAGCTAAAAACCCAACAGACTTTTATGGTTTACATCCAAATTTGTCAAACTGAATGTATTAAAATGCAGTTTTATATATTAATTATCTTTAATAAAACTATTAAAAATTAATGTAACTTACCATATTAATAAAATAAAGGAAAACTTTTTAAAAGTAATGATCATTAAACTCTTTAGTCAGGAGTGAGTCCATGCTTCTAATGAAGAAGATGCTGTAGACCATCCATGACTTGACCAGAGACAGGCTATTTCAGATCATTAGCACATATGCCTTGATTGTTATGAAATATGAGGTAGGCTTTGAAATTTTAGCATATTTATAAACTCATTTCCATTAGTTCTCCAGATATTAACAAAGTTCATGAAGGACTCTCAAAAGTAATAGATGATAAGCACATTTATTTTAAAAATACACAATTTTTGCAATTGCCAACTAGTGTTCCTAAAGTGAACACTCGTCTACATCTTCAAGATATCAAGTTTCACTGACTGGAAAAACTATATAAAAGCAGTTACCCACACATTTCTCTGAGAATTAAAAGAAGAGAGCAAAAGCTTTCCTTGTAGGTGAGCTGGCAAGTACCCTTCAGGCACCATTGCTGTCTGCAATCTGTTCCTTGGCCCAGCCCTGGGCCCAGGAACAAGCCTAGTATCAGCCAAGTGGGTTTTAAAGAGCTCTGTATTAATGGACATGCAGACAATAAAAGAAAACAGATATTTGCTGAGTGGCAGCTCTAGCCAGACATGATTTTATTAGTTTATATCTGCTATTTCATTTAGTCCTTCTATATCCATGGAGTAAGTGGCCATTCCCTCATTCCACAGAGATGAAATCGAGTCTAGGATAAATTAAATAATATTCCCAAAGTGTCTCAAGTAATAAGCAGGAGAGGTGACATTCAAACCCATACCTGGCTTCAAGCTAGCATTATTCCAAAAGGCTGTAAAAACACATAATTTTATGTCACCTGAAAATAGTCACAGGTAGGATAGCTTAGAAGTTAAGCACAGAGTCTTTTGAAACACACTGTCTGGGATGAAATGCCCATGCTGCCATTTCTTAGGTCTATGGCTCTGTGCAACCTACTGCAACTCAGTTTTCCTCCCCTGTAAGGTGGGGTGCGAGTAAGTACCAGCCTCACAGGTTGCAAGAATTAATAGAATCGAGGTGTATAAAGGAGTCTGGACTTTCCTGGACTTAGAGTAATCATTAATAAGTGCTGGCTATCTTTGTTATTGTTGTTCATGGCCATTTTCATGGCTCCTTTGTGTTGTTTTCAACAGGTGGACTTTGTCTTATTCCCCTGGCTTCCTTCTCTCCCTGGTTTCTCAGGACTGCAATTCTGATCCCAGCTCAGAGGCTGGGTTCCCTACCTGCTGCCAGGCCTTCACAGAGCCACCTCCACACCTGCTTCCCTGAGTGCCACAGACTGCCCACCCTTGGGCCCTGTCTTGCTTTTCTCTGCCAGACTGTGGGGTGCCACTTGTGAGCCTTTGCAGGACCTTTCATGGTGACAGCTTGCCTAGCTGTGCCATCTACCACTTGTCACCACTCTCTCAATACCCTCTGCTTGCAAACTGGAAAACATCCTTTGTCTCCAGCATGGGGACCTGTCCCTCCTCCCTTGGTGCAGTCCCTGTTTTCACATTCTGGCACCACAACACCAGCCTGACCTGCTGTTTATCCATCAAACTCAAGATGGCATTTGGAGGGATACTAAAGAGAAAGCTCTTAAAGGTAGAGAATGTGGACCCCTCCCATCTCTAGGGTACCCTAAAAACCTACCTGAAAAGGCAATACACGATACTAATCATAAATGCAGTTAATTTTAAAAATTAGATAAACTGCACAGAATTTATGTCACTGAGCTATCTCACCAAAATGTGGTATAAATCAGTCTAAGAAACCACATCCCAAGTATTTCTTCAGACAGTGTTGACCTCTGAATCCTCAGCTGAATTTCTCTGCTTCTTTTCTTTCTGCTAAAATACATTCACTGGCACTTCACCAGTCTCTCCTTGCCAAAAAAGAAGGATTTGCAGCATGACGCCTGATTTGAAATCACCTGAAGATTATTGGTAGTTTTATTTTGCCATCTCTAATCTTATGTTAATAAGTGCTCAACTGCCTCAAAGGTTCAAATCCTTCCAGATTATCTTTGATGCTACAGGCAACCCCCTCATGGAAACAGCAAAGTATCTTCAGTAGCACAGGGATAAACACACACACACACACACACACACACACAAATATATATATATATATATATATTATTTTTTTTTTTGAGACTTCAAAGAACGTATTTCCCAGTCTTCCCTAAACTGCATTCAAAATGAAACAATGAATTCTTTGGCCTCATCATACATCCAAAGTTTCTAGTGCTTTGTTCTGAACTTTCTTTCACATTTTTCATTTTGCTTTCTACAGATGAGTACTTTATACATACATACACCTCTCACCTAAAGTTCTCAAAAGTAATTTACACAAATATTTTACAATATGGATGCTGGTATTCAAATTTCAGAAATAACAAAATAGAAGCCAAATCTTCCAGAGACTGTCTGAAAATATGTTTACACACAAGATGCACAGAGACAATATTAGATTGCTGCTGAATAAACCACGTTTTATTTTCTGACATAAAATGATGTCACAGTTTCTAGCAAGGTTTGATAAAATTCAGGATGCAAGGCCAAGAATTTATTGAGCATCTCATATTGATACAACTTCTATGCCAGAAAATATTGTAGGAAGAAAACAAATGTAAGACATAAATGTCTCTAACACAATCTTGTTCAGATCTCAAGACTAATACTAGAAACAGTCACAGAACATACCAGTCTGTGATTAGAGCTTAATAAACTGAATGATAAATTCAAAAGTAATTAAGAAAAAGGAGTGAGGAGGCCAGGAACATGAAAAATAGAGAAAACGTGTAATTTTCAGGTGGTCCTTAAAAAATGGTTAAATGATGGATGGGCAGAAAAGAAAGGGAATGACACTCATTCTTTAAAGAAGCAGCATAAGAGGAATACACGTTAAGTTGCTGAAGCAGGTCAGAGATCAGTAAACAGGTGCATAATGGGGGAAGGGTAGCAGAGCAGGAGAAGGAAGAGAAGAAAAAGAATAGTCTTCTACACCACAGCAGAGGATTTGTTGCAGGCAGTAGAGAGAAATAACCTAGGATCATTAAGTGGAGAGGAGACTATGTAGCTTTGAGTCCAGTTTTAGGAGCTTGAACTTGATCCAGTAGGAAGCCAATGCAGACACCTACCAGGACATCTGCATGGGCAGCCTCTGCTTTGAGAATACTCAGCCAAAGGAGGGTGAATAAAATGGGAGGTAACCTAATTCTTCAGTTTGTTGTTTTCTTACAGAGGTCTGCATTTCACAGCACAGCCTGGAAAGATCACAATATCCTCTCATTTTTTTTGAAACCTTGGATATTCCAAATGTATTCAGAATTTCTGTTCAAATAGGAATAATAATGTATTTGGTAAATTGTTTTATAGATTTATGTTAAATCATGTACAGGAATTGACTGACATGTAGAAAGCCCTCAATAAACATCAGTTCTCTCCCCACTAAGCAATTGCAATTCCTACAAATATTCAAAGATGAGCTATAAATATAAGATTCTGAGGTTTAGGCCAATCTGTTGTGTGGAATTTCCAAAAACTTAAAGAACAATCAATTTTTTTTATTTAATCAATCAATGAGCTGATGTTATTTCAGTGTGATCAGTGTAAACCTAAGAGTTCTTGTTCATTTCAAATGATTTCACAAATACATATTGTTGAGAGCCACAGCCGAAGGGGCCCCAGCAAACTTCCGGCTGCCAGCAAACTTCCAGCTGCCGGCTGATGATTGGCTCACAGCGGCCCCAGCAACATCTAGCTGATTGGCTCCTCTGCGGTGATGCTCATTGGGCTGTTTCCCTGCCCTTTCAGACCACAGAGCTGCTCATTGGGGGACTTTTTTGGCTCCGCCCACGTGACCCAGCCAATCGGCCTCAAGAGCAGGAGGATTGTGGGAGGTGGATAGAAGCTTGTGTTGGAGAGAGAGGCTTGTGGAAAGCCGGTGGTGGCAGTTGAGGCTCTGAGGGTTTTTCCTGAGAGGCTGTTTTGTTTGGCGTGTGTGGTTCTAAAAATAAAGTTAGTTTCTTTTGACAAGTGGCTCCTGATTGTGCCCAGCCAGACTGCGACATATACTGAGTTATTGCCCCCAATTTAAATGAAACACTACTTGTAATACTGCTGCTTCGTGTAGAATTAGATTAAGAAGTAAATGTCCCAAGTATGGGGCTCCCATCCACCTTCCTTTATCCTTTCAACAAATACTTACTGAGTACCTGCTAAGTGCTAAGCATTGCTCAATGTTTTGGGAATATAGCAATGAACAAAATGACAAAATCCCTATGCCTATTTACCTTACATGCTAGAGGAGGAAGACAGATTAATAAGTAAACACTAAACTAATAAGTAAAATAAATTTAATAGTTAATGAGTAAAATTTATGATGTGAGATGGTGATATGTACAAGGATAAAAATAACAAGTGAGCAAAAGGAGGAACCTAAATTCGTAGTGAATGCAGTGGTCAGGAAGACATTCTCTAAAATGATAAGATGTGAATAAGAGTCTGAAGGAGGTGTGGGAGCCAGGCCTGCCAGGGTGCCCAAGTGCCCAGAGATGTCATGATAAATTTGAAGTACAGCTTGCAGATGGGGCTGAGTGATCAGGGGAGACAGGAGTAAAGAAGAGGTCTGAGAGGTCAGGTGTAACTGGGATCTTGCAAGACATATTTAGACACAGCCCCTTAGTGGAATAGAAACTGACCTTTCAAGGACACAGATGTCATGGGAGAGGCAGGAAGTAGCACCAAGTTCCAACCTGATGACACCCAGTTTTGCTCCCTCTAGAACCCAGACTCAGAACCTCCTCTCAATATATTCTTGCAGCAACAATGAAAATATAATAACGTTAAATATAAATATACATAAATAATGTAATATAATATAAATATGCATTCAACATCACTAATGAATCAAAGTGCAGTCCTCAGACTAACAAAGGTAGCAGGCTATCCTTTGAAAACCACTACCCAAGATGTGACAGGACACTATCCAGCAGGCAGGAGTTGCCAAGAAGGGCAAGAGGTGCCAGCAAAGGCAGATGGTATCTGCAGGAAGCCTACCTCACTGGGACTGGGCAGCCAATGATTAGCACAAAAGGTGAAGGAAAAGGCAACTCAAAGCTTACAGATTAAAACTGGAAATCTGAGCTCTTCGCCATTTCATCCACAGATTTAATGGTTGGCAGGTTGGAGTTTTATTTTCAGTGATTACCTAGAAGAGAAATCTGTACTGGAAACCTCCACGTAGAGTCCGATAACACAGCCAGCAAGAACTTAGAAAGCCTGCTTCACCCAAAGAAATGATGATGATGATGATGATGATGATGATGTTGTTGTTGTTAGTGATCTGGTCACCTGGATGGCTCCCTGTTTAGCACTAGGCACTTATATGAATTAATCAGGAAATTCCTGGTGATATATAGCTTCCCACTATCCAGAGGAAACCAAAGATAATCATATTATTGAAACATTAAACACATGGCTGTGCATTGTTTTCTCCCTGGCTAGTCATGGGGATTTAGGAAATGCTTCCTATTAGCAATTCTGGCATTCATCTAAAAACAAAAACAAAAAGCTAAAATTTTGGCAACATTTCAGCCCAATAAACTGCCTACTGTTGCACAGTGTTAACTAACACAGAGGAGAAACCAGGCATAATGTCACAGGATGGTGAAATGTCATCATTATCTTATAGCTATTTTCCCATCTAGTGTGGGATTTTCCCCTTGTTTGGGCATAGCATTCATCTCCTAAGGCACGTTCAGAGGTTACTAGCTTACACACTGGGAGATGAGACAGAGAACTGGGGTCAGGGTGGGGTCGAATCCTAAAGAAGGCATAAACTGCCTGTGTTTTTAACTATCTTGAGCCAAATGAAGTGTTTGCTTTAAGTTGTGAAATTCCCTGCAATAATTATCTTAGTGGAAAATTTAATAAAGCTACCATAACATGATCAGAAGCCTTGGAAAGCATGTAAATTGTTTATTTGTAAGTAATTACTTTCCTTCGGCAGCTCTAAGGTAAAATACACTTCATAGGAAATAAAACGCACAGCAGCTCTGTCTCCCCTAATGTGAATTGCAAGAGCACATTTTGCAGCACATTCCAACTTGGAATCCACCAATGTCAAACTAGTTCCTAAGTTTGGGATAAAAATAATATTGCCAGTTTCCTTTACTACCTAACAATCATGCCCAGTCTCATATTAACAACCACAACAAAAACCCACAGTGTTAGCAAAATTGTGACTGTGGCAATTTATAGTGATTTTCAGGGTTTTTTAAAATCCAGCAATGCTGACAAACAAAAACTGAGAATTAGAAAAAATTAAATATGAACATTCAAGTATGTGTTTCATATCTAAGAAGAGACGTCCCTTTTGTTAAACATACACATACAAACATACACACATATACACAGGCTTTTTAGACCTCGTGATTTTAAAAACGAAATACAGCTGCATGAAATTATACAATCAAATTTTAATTTCAAAACAGCAAAGTAATGAAAGGCCTAACAACTACATCAGATTTGTAAAAAGAAACTGGATTTCATTAAGAAGTGAATTAAGCTTTTTTACACCAAATTCTCTATTTAGCACAAAATTTGTGGATTCTAAGTGAAGGCTTTCCCAACAACTAAGTGAAAACACCTCTGAGTTAAAAAGAGGTGTTTTCTTCAAAAAATAAAATAAAAGCGTAAAATAAAAAGAAAGGAAGGAAGGAAGAAAAACTTAATCTGGAAACTATTTGGGTATACAAAAACCTATTTCAAACTTCATGGTTTCTACTAGTCCATCATGGCACAGTACTATTTTTATAGTACTGTGTTTTGTGGTTGCTGTTGTTATTTTCTTTCTTTTATACAAAAACTAGAAGCTGAGTGTGTGCTAATGAGGGACTAGAACATCAGGGAGGTTGACCAGGCAGTCTTGGTGACCAAGACTGGTTTCACTTTGGTGCTTCTCTTTCTAATGGCTTTGTCCCTATCATACTGGCTGACGCTCCCCACAATTGGGAGGCCAGCAGGAGTCTGCAAGCTGCAGGCCAGGCCCTGCAGTGCTTTCCTCCACCTCAGCAGGGAAATCTGTTCCCCTCACTCTGCTAACAAGAAGGACTGCATTCAGGCATGGAAACACTAAGGAATGGTAAACCAGTTGTTCCTGAAACACTGCATCCAAAGCATTTCTCTGCACCCAGGAACCCATGTTGCAAAAGCTCATAGATGTCATTTCTCTTCCATAGAAATGGAAGTAATTTGTGTGAACCCTAACCAGTTCTCAGGAGGCAAAGAGAAGATAAGTTAAGCACCTTCCATTATGAAGATAGGGGAGCTAATGACAGAGCACCCCTTCTTCTTAGGGGCAGAGGTAGGTACAGAAGGCATTTCATAAGCCACACTCCCTTAAGCTATCCTCCAGAGAAAGCTACCTCTTTTAGAAATTTTGAAAATAAATACACATAAAATATCATTTCCTCATTTCATCATTTTCAGATTTGATGTCCAAATGTCAGATACATATACTAAAATGTAGAAAATAGAAAAGACAGAATTAGAAAAAGAAAAACTAAAATAACATATTGTGTAATTGTATGTGCTTCCCCCAAACCCATTTACATGGTCATTTTAGTCTAGTTTTTACATTAGCTATATGGGTGTTAGTAGTACCCACTTGTATGGTGAAATATCTACTAGTACTCCATATACTAAATGAAAATAAAACTTGTAACATTCCCTGAGAATTTCTATATTTAGTGATACTTGAAATTGTGCATAGACTACTTTTGAACTCCATGATCAACTTGACTTTAAGACGTGAAATCTGTGTTTTGGAAGTTTTAGAATGATTGAAAGAGGTTCACTAATCTGGAAGCTCCCAAGCATTACTTGTAGAAAAAAAGATATCAATTATGTAAATAATTTTAAAATGTAGTAGGCCGCTATGAATTTAAGAATTCATTTTTGAATGTCAGAATGTCACTAAATTCATAGTGACTCTTGCTGTGTGTGTCCACCCACCCCCCATCCCAAGCAACACAATCTAAATATATAACCATTCTCATGTGCAACTATCAAAAACTGATGCAACTATCAAAATTTGCCTTCCTGGCATCTTTTGTTCCTTTTCTGACTACATAAATTCCTATGATCATTATTGAAACTCCTTTCCATGTTTGGGGCATAACCCAATATATATATCCCCTCTCACAAGCAGGGGCGGGCATGTAATGCAGGCCTACCCAATCAGGGTACTCTGTCCTGTGATTGGTGCAGTGAAAGGTATGTGGCTCAAGATAGACCAATCAATCTCTAAGATTTGATTGGGGCGAGGGGTGGTCAGATACAGAAAGAGTTAAAGGGTTTGTTTTCTCTTTGGAGACCACTGGCTATAAATAATATGTAGGCTTAGTTTCCTGAGGCCTTGTTTTGTTTCCTAGCTTCAAAGAAACTGCCTCACATGATGCCAATACAGAGGGCAGGCAAGCAAAGCAAAAAAGGAAAATAAAATAAAAGAAAAATAGCTCCATAATACCATTTAAGTTCCTGATGCTTAACTATTCCTGCTTGACCTAAAGTTATGTGAGTCAATAAAGTCATTTTTAATTTGGTTTACTTTATGAGAATCTTGACTAATACTAGGCATGAAAAAAACTTGTTTGTTACTAAAAGATTTCAAACTACAAAAATGGATGACCAATGCACTACTCTCTAAACTCTTATCTTTCCTTGGTTGTCACAATGGCACAGTCTCCTAGTTCTTCCATTGAACTTGTGATCATTCCTTCTTTGTCTCCCCAGTTGTTCTTTGAAGGCTGATGTACTGTGTTCCTGGTTTCAGCTGCATGTGTCCCTCTACATATTTCCTCATCTGATTTTATCTACCTACCTTATGTCTAGTACATGTGATGAATTGGTTCTTAGCATTGATTCCATTCTCCTTGTGGAGAGTCCACCTGTACTGTAGAGGCTGGAAAGATAAAAACTACATTTTGCAGGCTACCTTGCAGTAAGAGTTCTGAATACATATTAGGTGCCGAAGCCTGACATGATCCAGTGAAATATTTAGAGGACAGAAGTGGAGCAGGGGCTATTTTCTTATAGTGTTTGGTTATTGTTGTTGTCAAATATGGATGTGGAAATGTTGGGTTTGGGGCAGCAGTTTCCCTATGTGGAATCCCTGTATGATGGCATGGTGTCTAGAGGATTATGACAGCCATGGTGGTAGCAGTCCCCTGTTCCCAAGATGCCAGTCACACTGTGTATTCTCAAACTGTAGAGGTTTGGTGGCAACCTTCTGGGACCATCTTCTTGGGACTAATTAGAAGGTCTTGTTCTGAGGGTCATCTCAGGAAGACTACTTCTTCAGCCTTCTGAATGATTTTGCAATTCTGTAAAATGCTGGGAGTGTTTGCCACCCAATTTATCTAGAACTCCACTCTCCACTATTGACAAGAGGATAAAATTTTAAAACTGTTCTATAGTCCATAAGGCCAAGCTTGATGGGCCTACTACTTCCCAGGCTAGCCTTGGCTCCTGCCAGTTTCCTCTACACCTTCGCACAATGATAAGCCAAGTCCTCCTATATGTCTCTGTTAGTGGCACATGTTACCCTGTTTTCCTGGACCTTGCTCTCCCTCTTGATTCCCTGATAAATATCTATACAGCCTTCACAAACTTTTACAGAGAGGTTAGTTGTCTGTAAGATAACAGTTCATACCAAACACTTTTAGAATAATCAGATTCATGTATTATAACTTTTGTTTTCATGGTTATCTTTTTACTATAATTAAAATTCACTGAAGGCATGGTACTGAATTTTTCTCAGTTTCCCCTGAGCCTATTATAGTATACAAAATTTAAGTGGACAGAAAAAAAAAAACCTTCTCAATTTATGAAATGGTACAGAGGTTTAATTTCAATTCCTTTCAGTTCCATCTCCTGGGAGAGATGATAAAATGAGAAGTAAAATGTTTCTACTTCGAGAAGACATTACCTACAAATGAAAACTTTATTAGCGTCACTTCTTTCAGAACTTCAAGAAAGTTTTCCATCACCAGGCTCCACTACATAGTCATCTAAAGTCAAGGAAACTTCAACTGTGTCCCTCCAATACACACAACCTCAATTCTTCCCCATAGATGTTCTGCCTTTCCAGTGTCTCCATCAAATTCATAGAAAGGAGATAGGCTACTTTAATAATCTTTCTCTGTTGTTATCCTCAAAGCTTTCTATTATGTGCACTTATAGAATTTATAGAATTTCTCTAAACTTGATTTAAATTAAGGTGTCTCACATTTGTTATCTAGGAATAAAGTGATAGACACTAACAGGAAATTGTTAGTAAACTTAATAAAAAAAATATGTAGTGTAACTACCAGACCATTTTAGTAATCCTATCCTTCTCAATGCTTGAAGAAGGATTAAAGTTTACTTCTTTAAAAGGTAAAAGCATGAACCAGAAAGTATGAAATAATGATGTTAACAGGGATCCCCATGCATGATGGTGTGTTACATTGCTCATTCCTTCAGCAACTCAATAGAAAGTAGTAGCCCTTATTGATCCTTCGTTTCTATTAGAAGGGAGAAAATGCCAAAGGCCATTCTAAATAGGAGTTGGACGTAAGACATTTAAACCTCAAAGACTTCATGGAAGAAAACAAGCCTCCAAAGTGGGTTTCTAAGTCCCAGAGGGCCTCAGGTCCAGTCAGTACTTAAACTTCCATCCTTTGAGATGTGTCTGGTGGACATCATCATCATCTGGTGCAGTTATTATTGTAGAATCTCTACTTTTCCTTCCCCTCATGCCTCTCTCAACATGATCTCTTGTATGTTGATACCGAACCAACTTTCACAAAAAAAAAAAAAAATTCTTACTCTCAGATTTTAATTTCTAAGGTAGGCTAACTGAATCTCCTTGGCCATGATTGATGTAAAGAGAGCAATGTGATTCAGTCCTTTGCAGAAGTTCCTATGACTCATCTTGTGACCATGTCTGGAACTGGCTGACTTTAGTATTAGCCCTTTTAATCTGAGTTGGAAATTCTGTTTAGAGACAACCGATTGCTAGTACATGTACAACAAGAACACACAAAGAAAAGAAAAACAAACAAACAAAACAGAAAGTTCTATTAGGCTGGCTGAACATACAGGGAATATTAGAACAAAGATTAAGGTTATTTTCCATGGGAACAGGTAGAAAGCTATCCCCATGGGTTCAATAAGTTATTTACCAGGACATTTTTTTCTCTCATTCTGTAAGTCCTAAGATCTCCAAGAAATTGATTTGATCTGTAGATCTACCCTTCACCCCAACTCTCAAGCAAATCAGAATTGTAAATTCTAACTCAAGACTGCCCACAATCCTTCACTAGGATTATTATATACTGAAGTGAAAGAAACAGAAAGATACTTTCTCCTTCCTTTTGAAATTCTCAATAGCAGTATTGTAAGCCTAGAGTTACTAGCTGCAGTATTTTCTTGCCTGATAAACCTATCTGTACTCAATGACAATGAGAACATCACAGAGAAAAGCAGACATAAGAGTGTGATTGGGCCCCTAAGGTCACAGAGGCACAGTAGTTTCTCCAGCTCTTCCTCTGATTTAGGATCTGCCCTCTTCCAGACACCCTTTTCTTACATGGGGTAACTTAGGTTTCTTCCACTTGCAACTGAAAGAGTCCTAACTAATAAATCATATTCTGAATCATCAAAACAATTAAAGAATTAAGTAAATTGCCCCAGTTACACATTTCATAATTGGAAAAGACAGAATACCTAGATCTTCATAGAGTCCAAAATATTTTCCCCAATGCCATAGTTAGTTATCATCTTTCAAAACAAGCTTCCAAAGAAAGGATCCTAGGAAGATGGCAGCGTAGAGAGCAACAAGAATCTCTCCCCGACCCAGACAACAATTTGGGGATAATGGAGTCTAATGAAGGCTTGGAACTTTTGGGAGAAGTCCTGGACAGTCAATTTCAGTTCTTTGTGCAGTAGCAGCTAGGCATCCCTGCCCCCCAGCCCATGGCAGACAGCTGTGCTTCTGTTTCTGGAGCAGCATACACACTGCTTACAGGAGCCAGAGTGGCCAAAAAGCACACTGTCCTCCAATTATTGCAAAACTCTGCTTTGGTTTCTGACTTTTTTTTAAAATATTTTTTAGTTGCAAATGGACACAATACCTTTATTTTATTTGTTTATTTTTATGTGATCCTAAGGATCAAACCCAGTGTCTCACACATGCTAAGCAAATAATGCCCTACCACTGAGCCACAACCCCAGCCATCTAACTGCTACTCTGATCACAGAGGTGAAGACAAAGAGGCATAAGGTCACTGTTGTTGCTCCTCCTCTCATTGTTCCACTTCCTCCCCCTCCAGCTGAAATGACTACCAGGAGACTAAAAGGGCAAAGACTTTCCTTTTGCCTTCCTTCATTTTTTGCTTTTTCCTCTTCTGGGAGCCAGACATTAAAGATTAGAACATTCAAAAGCAAGTGCATGTACTGGGAAAATTAGAAGTGACCACAGCTGCCCAGAGGGAGGCTCAGGTGCAGACTCAGAAAAATACCTGAGAAGACTTTGAATTTATGTTCTGATCCTGGGCAGAAAAATCACCTGCAACAATTTTTTTTTAATAATAAAAATTCCCAAACCCCAAGGAAGGAAAAAATCATAATTTCCATAGTTAACACAAAGGTCAACATATTTATACTCAAATGTCAGCTTAAAAATAACAACAAAATCTTAGGCATAAAAGAAACAAGTAAGTATGGCCAAAAGAAAAAAGTAAACCAACAGAAATTGTACCTGAAAAAACATCTGTCAGCATATCTACTAAACAAAGACTCTAAAATAACCATCTGAAAGATGTTCAAGAACTAAAGAAAGATGTGAAAAATGTGAAGAAAATAATGCATGAGCAAAATGAAAATATTAGTAAAGAGAGAAAACCTAACAAAAAAAAAAAATCTAGTACCGGGTATTGAATTTAGGGGCACTTGACCAATGAGCCACATTCCCAGTCCTATTTTGTATTTTATTTAGAGAAAAGGTCTCACTGAGTTGCTAGTGCCTGGCAGTTGTGAGACTGGCTTTGAACTCGTGAACCTCCTGCCTCTGCCTCCCAAGCTGCTGGGATTACAGGCATGTGCCACCACACCCAGAAATAATTTTTAATGAAAAAAAAAATACCAAGAGGAATTCAAGAACAAATTGAGAAGATATAAGAATGAATCAGGAAATTTGAACATAGGAAAATGAAAATTGTCAAGTCTGAGGAAATTAAGACAAAAGATTGAAGAACAAAAGAACAAACGATTGATGAACAGATCTTAGAGCACCTGTAAGATACCATTCAGCCCACCAATATACCCATTGTGGGAGTGCTAGAGGAGAGAGAAGAACAGAGAGAATATTAGATGAAATAATAGTTGAAACCTTCCCATGTTTGATAAAAGACATAAATATGAATGTCTAATTAGCTCAACAAATTCCAAGTAATACAAACACAAATAGAACCACACTGGGACACATTAGAATCAAACTTTCCAAAATCAAAGGGAAAATCTTGAAAGTAGCAAGAAAGAAGTGAGTTAACCCATCAAAGGTATATTCTTCAATAAGATTATCAGAGATGTTTGAGGCCAGAAGAGAATAGGCCAATGTAGTTAAAGTGCTAAAAGAGTAAAAAGACCAAAAAATGATCATCTAAGAATCCTGTGTCCAAAGTAAGGAAGAAATTAAGGCATTCCAGAGGTAATCTGGGAGAAAGGAACAAACAAAAAGCAGAGGGAATTTGTGACTACTACACCTACCCTGTACTTTTGTTCAGGCAATCCTGAAGGATGAATTGAAAGGACATTAGACAGTAACTCTAAAGTGGTATGAAGAAGATCTCAATGAAAGTAAATACATGGGCAATAATAAATGCTAGCATTGTTATTGTACATGATTCATGAGACTACTGTACTGTACTGTTGTATTGTTCCTTTGTTTTGTTCCATTTGGGAGGGTTACTAGGGATTGAACTCAAGAGGCTCTCTACCACTGAGCTCCATCCCGAGCCTTTTTAAAAATTTTTTATTGTGAGACCAGTTCTCAATTACTTGCTTAGGGTCTTACTAAGTTGCTGTGGCTAGTCTTGAACTTTCGATCCTCTTGCCTCAGCCTCCTGAGTCACTGGGATTTTCAGCATATGCCAAGATGCATGACTAAATTGCTATACTTTTTTTTTTTTTTTTAAAAAAAGCAATTTGTCTAAAAACTAGTATTATTTTAATATTTTTTGTGACTCCATATTTTGTTTCTATTTAATTCAAGTGACTAACGCTTTTTTTTTTAAGTGATTTATGTTTGGGGGCATGTAACATATAAAGATGTAATTTGTAATAACCAGTGAAAAGGGTTGAGATAGAGCTGCAAAGGAGCATACTTTGTATGTTGTTAAAGTTAAGACTGTATAAATTCAAATTAGTGTTTTATAATTAGGATTTTAAATGTAGTACCTATGGTAACCACAAAGAAAATAGCTATGGAATATGTGCCAAAGAAGTTGAGAAAGTGATTTAAATGTTTTACAACAACAAATTAGCTAAACACAAAAGAAGACAGCAGTATGGGAAGTAAGGGACAAAAATGCTATAAAACTAGGAAACAAATAGAATTTTTAAAATCCCCCCTTTTCAAGAACTACTTTAAATGGATTAAACTCTTCAATCAAAAGAGACATTGGCAGAATGGATTTTAAAAACCAAGATCCAATGTTGTCTGTTTAGACATATTCACTCTATGTTACTCAACCACACAAAGAATAAAATTATGGCATTTGCTGATAAATGGATGCAACTGAAATAAGTGAAATAAGCTAGTTCCCCCAAACCAAAAGCCAAATGTTTTCTCTAATATGTGGATGCTAACCCACCATAAGGGAGGGTAGGGAGGAGAATAGAAGTCCACTGGATTAGACAAAGGGAAATGAAAGGAGTGGGGAGGTTGAATAGGAAGGACAGTAGAGTTAATCACACATAACTTTCCTAGCCTTGTATTTGAATACATGACCAGGGTTACTCCATATCATATACAACCACAAGAATAGGATCCTAATTGAATAAGTTATATTCCATGTATGTATAATATGTTAAAATACATTCTACTGTCATATATAACTAAAAAGAACAAATTAAAATAAATTTTTTAAAATGTAGACCAGATAGGGCTGGTGTTGTGGTTCAGTGGTAAAGCGCTTGCTTCACACGTGCGAGACCCTAGGTTCGATCCTCAGCACCACATAAAAATAAATAAGTGAAATAAAGGTATTGTGTCCAACTACAACTAAAAATAATCTTGTGTCCACCTATAACTAAAAAATAAATTTTTAAAAAAATGTAGATCAGATAAGTTGAAAATGAAAGGATGGGAGAAGATATGTTACAACAATAGTAACAAAAAGAAAGCAGCGGTGGCTATGCTAACACCAGACAAAGCAGACATTGAATCAAAAATGTTTCCAAAGACAAAGAAGGATACTATATGTTAGTAAGTTTCAAAGAAGAAAGAAGATATAACAGTTTAAATGGGTAGTTATTGATCAATGAGTATAAAGTTTCAGTTTAATAAAATGAAGAGTTCTGGAGACAGGTGGTAGTGGTAGTGCTTGCACACTATGCATGTCTTTGAAAACACTCAAGTGTACAATTAAAAATTATCTAGATGTAAATTATATGTATATGAATGTTATCACAATAAAAAAATGAGGGAAAAAAACAAGCCTACCATCTTTCAAACTGACTGCATTACAGGTGACCAGGTTTTCAAATTGCATATTAAAGCAGAACACTGAAAGCATGATCTATAGAAGAAAAACATGATATGTCAGTTTTCATTAAAATTAAGAACTTTTAAGATGGTCATTAGGGTACACATCTATAATCCCACTATTCAGGGTGCCAAGGCAGGAGGATCACAATTTCAAGGCCAGCATGGGTAAATTCATGAGAGCCTGTCTCAAAAAATATAAAGGACTGACGATTGTAACTCAGTGGTAGAGGATCCCCAACTTTAGTTCCTAGTAACACACACACACACACACACACACACACACAGATAGACAGACAGACAGACACAGCATTAGGGCTAGGGTTATAGCTCAATGGTAGAGTGGTTGCTTAGCCTGTATGAGGCTATGAGGTCATGGGTTCCATCCCCAGAACTACAAAAGGAATAAAGAAAATAAAACGCCATTAATAAAGAAAAAGCAAGCCACAGATTGGGAAAAGATATTTGTTCTTTTGATTTGTTAAATTAGAATACATAGAATACAAACCAATAACAAAAGACAATTAGTTAAAGGATTTGAACAGAATTTCATAAATTAGTTTCCCAAAAGGCCAATAAGTATATAAAAATGTGTTCAATATAATTATTAATTAGAGAAATAAAAAATCAAAACTGTAATGAGATACTACTACACATTCACTAGACCAACTAAAATTAAAAATACTGACAAACATCACATATGGGCACAAATGCAAAAGAACTAGGGTTTTCATACATCACTAGTAGGAATAAAAATTATTGGAAGACCCTTAGCATTTATTATTGCTAAATCATGTATGTCTGTTCTAGTTCTAGCTAGCTACTAAAATTAAAATGAGATGTATCTATCAAAAATCCCAATAGACATTTGTCATAACCGAAAAATTAAGCATCCATCAAGAGTAGAGAGATATATCCATACAGTGAAATACTCTAACCACAGTTAAAAATAAAGAATATACTATTATTTATCACAGGCAAGAATAAAGATGAATCTCAAAGGCATAACGACAATAATGTTGAGCATAAGAAACCAGATATGGTGCATGATTCCATCCTATAAAATGTAAAACCAAGCTATGATGACAAAAGTAAGGATGGCAGTCACCTCTAAATGGAGGACAAGAGGACAATTTAACTGGGAAGGCAAAATGTGGAAATTTTAAAATATCGTTTCGCATCTTGATTACATAGTTACACATAGGCAAAAATTCACTGATCTGTACACTTAAGATTTACATACTTTTCTGTTATATCTCATTGGAGGAAAATAAGAAAATACCAAAAACATGTCCTAATTTTCCATGTTTTATCATTTTAATGATTTATCTTTCAACATGCAAAAACAGTCACCCAAAGGGAGTGAAATTGAGATAATTTTAAACGGAGTGTGTGCAGTACAAGTGTGAAGCCCAGATTTCTGCCTAAGTAAACGGGTGACACTGTTTACAAAGTAAGTATTTGAGAGTAGTTTGGGAACAAGATGTGACAAACCAATGAGCAGAAGTGATTTATCACCTTTCTTGACCCACAAAATCACAACAAGCTGAATTAACATGTTCTTTGCAAGTCAGGGAAAATATAAGTCATCTCATCTAGCTTTAGAAATCCTCTCTAAGAACTATGTATTGTGCTGAACTCTGCCTTGAGAGTACTGTTATTACATTACTATTTAATTTTATAAATATATCCACCTCTTCCAAAAGCACCCTCAAATAATTATATTTTCTCTTATTTTCAAATTATCTTAGAAAGCCCCATAAATGACAGAGCATTAATAAAACAGAATGTACAACAGTATTATTGTTTCTAGCTAATCATTAAAGTACAATAAACATGACAAAAAGCATGTCTAGGCAAATACACATGCTCACAAATATTATTCAATCTCTTTTCAAGGCTCTTGCATGCTGACCTTATCAACCCAATTAGATGGTTACCCATTTCCAAAGCCAAGTTAAAAACAGGAAACATCATTAAGAAAAATGGGCAAAGGTTAGCTTCCTGGAGAATTATTCTTGCAAGAAGTGTCTGATTTTTGTCAATTTGTTTTGAGAAGTGACAATTGCTACTGGAATCGGCTGTTCTATGCTGTTTTACTGAGGAAATCTAGTGGCTATTGTTGAACACAACATTTTAGAACTGGAAGAGACCTTGGGTATAATATAATGCATCTTTCTTACCCTCATTCAAAGGGTAAGAAAATTGTGGGCCAGAAAGTTTTAATTACTTGCACCTGGTCAAATATTTGGGGCATGCCTAGGTATCCTTACAAATGTACTTTAAAACTAGCCTTGAAGCTATAAAGCTTAAAGGAAAATATACATATTTCACAAAGGAAAGTTTAGTTTATAAATTGTGGGGAATCTGCCATTTCTAGTTAATTTCCACTGAAACATTGGCAAGGTCCTTACCTTACATCCAATATGCAGAACAATTGTTCTGAACCTCACAACAAATATGGGCCTAAAACTAAAGCAGAAGCCCTGAAAATGGCAAAAAGAAAAAAAAGGGGGAGGGGGACACTTTTTAAATATGAATAATAGAGGAGGATAAGTCCTGGGTTTCCTGGCTTGTGATATATTGCAATGGTCTTCAATCTTATTTTCTACCTAAATTCAATCTTTTGGGGGGTAATTCTCCAGAATAACCTGTACTATCTTCCTAAACTGCAGATTTTACCCTCCAATATAATCCTCATCACCTCTTTTTGTCAAAATTTTCACCTCTGTGACCAGAAGACCTGACAAGAACAACATAGAGGAGGAAAAGTTTATTGGGGGCTCAGCTTCAGAGGTATCAGTCCTTAGGCTGCCAACTTCATTGATCTGGGCCCAAGGTGGGGCAGAACATCAAGGTAGAAGTGTGTGGCAGAGGAAAGCTGCTTAGGACATGGCCACCAGGAAGCAGAGAAAGAGAGAGAGAGAGCTCTGCTCACTAGGGACAAAATGTATACCCTAAAGTCATGTCCCCAGTGACCTACCTCCTAAGCCTATGACTACCACCCAATTACTCCATTCAAGTGGATTTAAGCACTGATTAGATCAATCACTTCACCACTAAACTGTTTTGCATTGTCTCACACATGAGCTTTTTTGGGACACCTCATATCTAAATTATAATACTGCCTATCTTAATTGAGTTTCCTAGAAGCAGGTGCTGACACCAAAATGCATATCAAGGTCATCTATAACAGAATTACCAAGAAAAACAAGGAGCAGGAAGTGGAAAAGGGAAGGAAGAAGACTGGGCAATCATTCATCATTCAAGGTGAAAGTTTAACTCTGACTCACTGCTGCAGGCCACTCTTAACACAGTGTATTATTGTCACCCCAAGTGCAATATGCAGATCCCTATGGCCTCTGAACCATGTGTTATCTATGGTCCATGGTGAGATATGTGGTTACAGCTAAATCACTACGCCCACTATTTCCGCTGACATTTCTTTCACAGAACTATTTCTTTGTAAAGAAAGCAGTGTACAGATTTACATTTTGGCCCAAGCTAATCTTGTCCTGGATCTAATGAAATGTTTGCTTGTTGTTTACTTTGAATAACACTAGCAGAGATCAGACTTCAGAATTTTCCTAATCAGGAGAAAGGAAGCTAGATTATTTATATTCTATCATCATCAATTAGTGCTTAAGGATGGTGCCCTGGGGATATGGTATGAAAATTCCTAGATCTCCAGGTTTGGCAGGGTAGGGTTATCTGGTAGACATCCCTAAGGAGATACACATGCTAGCTATTTGTTGGGAATAATATAACATAGTTGTAAAAAAAGGTAAAGGACTCTGAGATGATAATGAAGACACACTACCCTAATGTCATTCACTGAATTCTCTAGAAAGTCCTTCCTTTGTATTGGAGCATGATGCCTTCCTACATCTGGTCTTCATCTGTCCAGTTTTATCTTTAATTATGCCCTACCCTATCCTATCTCAATCTATCCAAGTGGTTTTCAATTTTGCATACACTTTGGAATCACCCAGAGACTTAAAACCTACTGATGCCTGAGTTCTACATCCTATCATCCTGATTTTATTTGTCAGGTAAGGTCTAGACTTTTACATTCTCCCTCAGATAATTCTATTGAGCAGTCAAGATTGAGAAACACTACTATAAATTTTTATATTTAATTACTTACAATTCTATGCCTTTAAAATTCCTTTTATTTCCTCAGGGAAAATATGTCCATATTTACTTTTCTTATTAACTGGAGTTTTTCTTGCCTAGTGCATTAGACACTGTACTAAAATGCTTGCAAGATAGAAGGAGACAGTATTTCTCTTGAGCAGTACAAGGAGGCAACAGTGAAGTGCCTAGGACTAGTGCCTAGGTAATAAATTAGCAAAATCAACATATAATAAATGAAATCTGATATCTGAGGACAGCTTTTAAAGACTTCATGTTATGAAGATAAACAGAGGCCTTGAGTATATATAACAAATTAACAGTGTAATTGTATCTACAGATTAAATGTTTTTTTACTGATGGAATGGTCATGTTAGAAAGAGTAAACTAATATCCAAGGAACCAGACTTTGTTAAATTTACTTAGTATTTTTACCAACTAGATCAGAGTATAGTATAAGAACTCTAATCACTAATGAGCTCTACCCTACTGTAGGGCAGAGGACGTTACAAAAGAAACAATTCCCACTGTGAAAGAATAAGTGGATCCAGGAAGAGATGAGCTATTCAGATAATGCACATATTCTAATTGGCTTAGTTGTATTTCACATATTTCATTAATATGATAAATATTGATTTCACAAGCTATAAACTCAATTGTTTTTTAAAAAATAACTTCTCACTCTTCTATTACTGTACTTAATCCTTATCTCAAATCCCATTCTTCCCTAGTAGCAAATAACCTACTTGGTCACTTCAGGTATTTTTCAGTCAAATCATAGTTTCTTCTGTCATGTGAGATTTTCTAAGAGAAATCAAGGTTTCTCACCCTCCACTCTTTGTGGATAGAATCTAAAGCTTGGGAGGTGGTTGGTTGGCAAGGCCATCATACTGTATAACTCTAAGGACACACCAATCATGGCTTCTCCATCAACATTTGCCCATGCTAATGTTCACTCCTGATGAAAAAAAAAATGCATGTTAAAACATAGAAATAAAGAGTTCTCTCTGGTTCTTTCAAAGGTAAGAATTACATAATTACAAAGTATAATCAATAGCATTGTTCCCAATTGTTTCCCTGAAAATCATCCTGTAAATTCCCCTCTGGGCAATAGCCTTCTTCTGGTTGAAGTTATACATCTCCTCTACCTACCTCAAGACTCGTGTGGGCATATGAAGAGTTGGGTCCTAGTTGTCTAGTGGTAAAGCAAACCATCAAAAACATAATGTCATGCAATAGTAATAATTTTATTATGTTCATGGCTCATGGGTCCAATCTTCAAGGATGAAGCTAGGTGATCCTTCTGCTTCCCTTAGGGTCCTTTGGTGGTGAATAGGTTTGAAAGTTCAAGATGGCCCCATTCACATGCCTCCTGTCTTGGTGGGGATGGATGGGATTCTGGGTTTAGCTAGGCCCCTCTCTCTCTTCTCCAGGGAGTCTCAGGTCCTTCCTAAGTAAGCTTATAAAGCAAAGTGGTCACAGTCCTCTTACATGGCACCTGGATTTCCCCTGAGGGAACATTCTAAGAGATCCAGTGGAAGCCCCATAGCTTCTTGTTAGCTAGCTTTTGAAGTTAGAGATGCTCATTTCTGCTGAATTCTATTGGTCAAGCATGTCACCAGGCCAGCCTACCTTCAAGGAGAGGGGAATTAGACTCCATATCTCAAGGGGAAAGAGAAAAGAATTTGTGACCATTTTTTCATCTGGGTTAGAGAAGAAAATAGCAAGTTTTTGTTTGTTTGTTTGTTTTTTGTTGTTGTTGTTTTCCAAGCCATTCTAGGATAATAAGAAACTGAACAAAGTTAGCTCAGATGGTCTTGTCCTCACATACCACCTCTTGTCATGCTGTACCATCATCCCCATTCAACTGGTGACATTGTCTCTCAGGATAGGATGAAATTCTGGCAGCATGATGCTTTCCTGAGCACTACCTGGGAAGCAAAGCACAGGAGAGAACCAACCTAGGGCCCCAAATGAATTGGGGTCTTTAAGCATTACCTCCTCGGGGCTCAGCTTTGGAGGGGTACAGGGAGGACAGAGAACTTCTTTCCAGGGACCAATATGTCTGTCTTTATTCCCTATCAGTCTTCCTCAGCTCTTCTCCTCTGCCTATACCAGGAATGATTTCATCTTTACTTAGCAGCAAGACAATGAATTTCTTATATGCCTAGTATTTATTCTAGAGCTTTAGAATTCTAAGACAATTAATAAACACACACTCTGTCTTTGCGCGCGCACATGTGTGTGTGTGTGTGTGTGTGTGTGTGTGTCTGGTCTACTGAAAACTCCTTTCCATGACACATAAAGACTAAGATCTCTAAGGAAAGGCAAATAGGTAAAAGGAATTGCAAAATAAAAGAAATCACCTCAGTAATTGTTAAAAACTATTTTTCTGTCACTTTTATAAATGGGGCTTTGACTTTACTTAAGTCATTTGTGAGCTCATATGTTCAATTCCTTCTCTGAAAGACTGTGAACTGATTATATTTGGGAGCACTGATAAAACTCAACTGTATACCTGAAAAACTGAGAACTTAACTCCCCACTATGTGGAATTTTAACAAGAACATGTTCTGGGCTCTACTGCTAACTCAAAGCTACCTTTTATTTAATGGGTACCTAGCATTGTACTAAGTGTTGTACAGTACCTATATTAACTTATTTAAACACAATGAAAACCCTGTAAAATATATTATGATTTCCATTTTACATATAGAGAAACCAAGACACACAGAGATGTAAGCAACCTACAGAAGTTCACACAATGACAGAATTTAAACCTTGGTAATATAGCTCTTGAGCTCATGCTCTAAACCACTGTGCTACCAACTCTTCAATATTTGTCTTAAAACTGCAGCAAGATTTAATTTTATAGTTGCAACTGCTTTCTGGTAAAAATTGTTTATTGATTAAAAATTTTGTTACTCTAAATTTTGGCATATTGATTAAGGTTCTATTTTAAATACATATTTTCCCAGAGTTTTATACAACATGCCAACCAGGAATTTTAAATAATCAGTACCTGTTATAAAGACTGAATATAGTTAGAGTAGGAAAATTTTAATGATTGTAATTCTATAAAATGTAAAAGAATATAGAAAGGCAAATTAGTCTGAATCCTGTCCATTTTGCTTATCATTTGAATACCCAACTTAAAACAAATTTTAAAGATACCAAAGTAGGTGAATACTTCTTAAAAAGGAAAACAACACTCTATGTATTGACTACTATTTGCTTTGTATTGACATGAAAAGTGTTCTTTAAAATGTCTATGCTAGCCAGGTGTGGTGGCGCACATCTGTAATCCCAGCAGCTCAGGAGGCTGAGACAGGAGGATCACGAGTTCAAAGTCAGCCTCAGAAAAGCAAGGTGCTAAGCAATTTAGTGAGACACTGTCTCTAAATAAAATACAAAATACAGTTGGGGATTTGGCTCAGTAGTTCAGTGTCCCTGAGTTCAATCCTTGGTACAAAAAAAAAAATTACTTCTTTATATCCATGCCACATCTGGTAACAACCAAGGTAAATTTGCTAATCCCCAGTTGTGGACTACCAAAGCAAAATATTAGACATCAAGAGATTAGAGGTATAATATTGCAGTAACAGTGATTATGCATTCCAAATCACAGCTGCTCAAATAAGTTAAATATGGTGTCCAACCTACCCCCCCCCAAAAAAAAGACCCTGTTGAAATCCATCTGCCCAATTATAATGTGATCCTTAATGCAATGTACCCTCACAGCAGATACTTGCATAAATATAAAAAGAAAGATATTTGAAATCTAGTCATTTAATTGGAAAAATCTTTGTCTACTTTTTAAGTGCACTTTAAACAGTACTTTTTATGCCCCACTCCAAGAAAAAATTATAGACAGGAAAAAGCTACATGGATACCAAAAGCTAAAGGCAGGGTGGAATCAGAAGAAACAAGGCCCAAGGCTAAGGAAAATGTGAATGTAGTTCCAGGAATAGGACTGAGTTGTGGTTCTGTTTTTATTTTTCTCAAAATTCTTTGTCATCAGTCATTTGGCACTCCTCAGTCTTAAACCAGCCTCAATTCCAAACCATCCTTTGTCATTCAAATCTCCATTGCTTCACATGCAAGCACAAGCACGCGCGCGCGCACATACACACACACACACACACACACACACACACACATAAAGACACACAGAGATATCTAGGTTTCAAACTGTTTTAAACTGATTTCATTTCTACTTCACCACCCATGGCCATAATCTTAAAATGGAAATCTGTTACAATAATTTCCAATCATTCTTGGGACTACCTATTTTTTTACACAGAAGCAGAAAATACACAAACATATAGAGAG
This sequence comes from Marmota monax, assembly GCF_021218885.2. Taxonomy (NCBI): domain Eukaryota; kingdom Metazoa; phylum Chordata; class Mammalia; order Rodentia; family Sciuridae; genus Marmota; species Marmota monax. The sequence goes on from NW_026693245.1 coordinate 13,104,888, forward strand.
ATACACATACACTTGTGCATTGTCCATAAACACATCATTGCACTGATAAACTTGAACTTTGTCAAAGTTTCCCTGGTCAATCAAAAAGACAAAATAGGTTTCTATGAAAGATTTAAAATGGGACAATTACAATCTATATTAAAAGGACATCATTATTAAATAAGTGGAAATGCTTAATTCATGATTGAAATTTGGCAAATGTCACTTTCCAAATTAAATTAAATAACTGTGTGTGTGTGTAAAAAAAATTAAAGAACTCTTTAACACAACAAAGTGAGAAATCTTTGACACAACACCTAGAATATAAATTCATGAGGTTGGGTACTTTGTTTTATTCACTGATGGAACCTTAGCACTTAGATAAGTACCTGCCTATGATAGCATTCTAATACGCGCACACACACACACACACACACACACAGAGACAGAGAGAGAGAGAGAGAGAGAGAGAGGAAGAGAGAGAGAGAAAGAGAGAGAGAGACAGATTAAATGGATAAATAATTGTATGATAGGGAAGGAGGCAATCAGTCTGGATGATAAACTGTGGCTCATTCCACAATTTTCTTTCACAAGACCAATGATTCTGATACAAGAACTACAAAATCACTTTTCCCCTAGAAATACCTAAAAATGCAATGCAATCACTTCAGTCATATAGCAGAGTGGTAAACTCATGAATCAGGGAGTCAGAACTGGGGCTTAGTTCAAAATCCATCTCATCACATGGAACTGTATGATCCTATTAAAGTTCCTTATCCTTCCTAAGCCTCAGTTTTCTCACGAATAAAATAGTTGTAGTAAGTAATGAATATCCTTTAATATCTATTTGGAACTGTATTATGATCCCTGAAAAGTCACACATTGAAGCCTTAACCTTCAATATGGCTGTATTTGAAAATAGAGGGTGTTAAGAAGATAACTATGGCACAAAGAGGTTATAAGTGTGGTGTCCTAATCCAATAGGACTGGTGTTCTAGTAGAAAAGGAAGAGATATTGGGAGGGTATTTTCAAAGAGGAAAGACTGTTGACAAGACAGGAAGAGAGGCTTGTCAGAAACCTATCCTGCTGACACCTTGACCTTGGATTTACAGCCTCTGGAACTGCTAGAAAAAGATTCTGTTTAAGCCATCCAATCTGTGGCATTTTGTTATAACAGCTAGAACAGATTAATACAGTATCTCACAGGAAGTATTAAGACTAGAAAATAAGTGTAAGCATAGCACCCATCAATAGGTAATGCCTATAAATTCTGGCTAATATCATTGTTGAGTCTCCCATGCTTCTACATATCTTCTTGGCAGAGTTTGGTCAGAATTATCTTTTCAAGGATGTATGTATAGCAAATAGTCTAAGAAGATAAAGAGGTAGAGTGTTTTCCCCTGGAGCAGAGAGGAGGTTTGTTTATTGTCTAGTGTAATAAATATAATGCCTCCCAGCCAGGCGAGGTAGCACATACCTGTAATTCCAGGGGTTTAGGAGGCTGAGGCAGGAGGATTGCAAGTTCAAAGCCAGCCTCAGCAAAAACAAGGCGCTAAGCAACTCAATGAGAGTCTGTCTCTAAATAAAATACAAAATAGGGATAAGGATATGGCTCAGTGGTCAAGTGTCCCTGAGTTCAATCCTTGATACCCCAAAATAAAAATAAAAAAAAGAAAGAAGCAAACTTTAAAAAATAAAGATCATGCTGATTGGGTTTTGTGCAGCCTATTATAAAAGATTCAGGTTCCCTGAGCTTAGAGTTCCTCAGCTATGAAGCAAACCCACAGTGTGTGCAGCACCCATTGTGTCTGTTCCACTTTCCTTCATAGGGCTTTGGGACTAAGATAACTATTACACACATAAATGTCACATTATCTTGAGTAACATATTCCATTGTTTCTGACTCAGCATCCATGAAACTATGTCAAGCTAACACCTTAACTCACAAATAAGAAAAATCAAATCGTTCATAATCATTGATAATTATAAGTATTATTACCTGTACTCCTACCCTTTAGAAAATAATAACACGAGGAAAATAATTTTAAAATATAATCTTATAGAAAGTAGCTATTTTTTTAATTTAATACTTATGAGTAAGGAAGTTATTAAAGTATGCATCCTCAAAACTAATCCTTCCAGCTGTGCTCCCATAATCTCTATTCTCTCTATTAACCTCTTATCTCTAATGTCTCCAAAATTTCACTTCACCCTACGTATCTCTCTCCTTCTCACAGCTGGACTTCTATGAAGAGTCATATCCACTGTCTTATTTTTCTCACTGTTCCCCAACTCTTCAGTCCACCTCTATGTAGTTTGCCTCACCATTTCCACCTGACAGTTTTGGAGAGTTTACCATGGCCTTCTCTTTGTCAGCAATGGCATTTGCCACTGTTCCTCTTATTTCTTCTTCTGCATCGTTTACCATTGCTCTGCAACCCTTCCTTTTTTTTATTTTTTTTATTGTTGGCTGTTCAAAACATTACATAGTTCTTGATATATCATATTTCACACTTTGATTCAAGTGGGTTATGAGCTCCCACTTTTACCCCATATACAGATTGCAGAATCACATCAGTTACACATCCATTGATTTACATATTGCCATACTAGTGTCTGTTGTGTTCTGCTGCCTTTCCTATCCTCTACTATCCCCCCTCCCCTCCCCTCCCCTCTTCTCTCTCTGCCCCCTCTACTGACATTCATTTGTCCCCCTTGTATTATTTTTCCCTTTCCCCTCACTTCCTCTTGTATGTACTTTTGTATAACTCTGAGGGTCTCCTTCCATTTCCATGCAATTTCCCTTCTCTCTCCCTTTCCCTCCCACCTCTCATCCCTGTTTAATGTTAATCTTCTTCTCATGCTCTTCGACCCTACTCTGTTCTTAGTTACTCTCCTTATATCAAAGAAGACATTTGGCATTTGTTTTTTAGGGATTGGCTAGCTTCACTTAGCATAATCTGCTCTAATGCCATCCATTTCCCTGTAAATTCTATGATTTTGTCATTTTTTAATGCAGAGTAATACTCCATTGTGTATAAATGCCACATTTTTTTATCCATTCATCTATTGAAGGGCATCTAGGTTGGTTCCACAGTCTTGCTACTGTGAATTGTGCTGCTATGAACATCAATGTAGCAGTGTCCCTGTAGCATGCTCTTTTTAGGTCTTTAGGGAATAGACCGAGAAGGGGAATAGCTGGGTCAAATGGTGGCTCCATTCCCAGCTTTCCAAGAAATCTCCATACTGCTTTCCAAATTGGCTACACCAATTTGCAGTCCCACCAGCAATGTACAAGTGTACCCTTTTCCCCACATCCTCGCCAGCACTTGTTGTTGTTTGACTTCCTAATGGCTGCCAATCTTACTGGAGTGAGATGGTATCTTAGGGTGGTTTTGATTTGCATTTCTCTGACTGCTAGAGATGGTGAGCATTTTTTCATGTACTTGTTGATTGATTGTATGTCCTCCTCTGAGAAGTGTCTGTTCAGGTCCTTGGCCCATTTGTTGATTGGGTTGTTTGTTCTCTTATTGTCTAATTTTTTGAGTTCTTTGTATACTCTGGATATTAGGGCTCTATCTGAAGTGTGAGGAGTAAAGATTTGCTCCCAGGATGTAGGCTCTCTATTTACCGCTCTTATTGTTTCTTTTGCTGAGAAAAAACTTTTTAGTTTGAGTAAGTCCCATTTGTTGATTCTAGTTATTAACTTTTGTGCTATGGGTGTCCTATTGAGGAATTTGGAGCCCGACCCCACAGTATGTAGATCGTAGCCAACTTTTTCTTCTATCAGACGGCGTGTCTCTGATTTGATATCAAGCTCCTTGATCTATTTTGAATTCACTTTTGTGCATGGCGAGAGAAAGGGATTCAGTTTCATTTTGTTGCATATGGATTTCCAGTTTTCCCAGCACCATTTGTTGAAGATGCTATCCTTCCTCCCCTTTATCAAATATAAGGTAGTTGTAGTTTTGTGGATTGGTTTCTGTGTCCTCTATTCTGTACCATTGGTCCACCCACCTGTTTTGGTACCAGTACCGTGCTGTTTTTGTTACTATTGCTCTGTAGTATAGTTTGAAGTCTGGTATCGCTATACCGCCTGATTCACACTTCCTGCTTAGCATTGTTTTTGCTATTCTGGGTCGTTTATTTTTCCATATGAATTTCATGATTGCTTTCTCTATTTCTACAAGAAATGCCATTGGGATTTTGATTGGCATTGCATTAAACCTATAGAGAACTTTTGGTAATATCGCCATTTTGATGATGTTAGTTCTGCCTATCCATGAACAGGGTATATTTTTCCATCTTCTAAGATCTTCTTCTATTTCTCTCTTTAGGGTTCTGTAGTTTTCATTGTATAAGTCTTTCACCTCTTTTGTTAGGTTGATTCCCAAGTATTTTATTTTTTTTGAAGATATTGTGAATGGAGTGGTTGTCCTCATTTCCATTTCAGAGGATTTGTCGCTGATATACAGGAATGCCTTTGATTTATGCGTGTTGATTTTATATCCTGCCACTTTGCTGAATTCATTTATTAGCTCTAATAGTGCAACCCTTCCTTTTTGAAACTCTTCCTTTCTTTGCTGTCTGTAATATCATACCCTTCTGGATTTCCTCTAAATCCCTGAGCTGAGGATAATGAGCAGGCAGAAGGCACTGAGAAGGTAGGAGATCTGATCCTATGGCCTCTCTCAGTCTCTTGTCTCTCCCTAAATGGTGTCCTTTATGCTCCCAGGTTCAATCATCACTGATCACAAATCAATCTCTAAAACAGACCTCTCCTCTGAAATCCAAATCATTGAAACCAATTCAAGGTCCCTTTCTGAATTTTGGGGGGAACGGGGGATGAGAATTGAACTCAGGGGAACTAGTCCAGTGTGCCACATCCTCAGCCCTATTTTGTATTTTATTTAGAGACAACAGGGTCTCACCAAGTTGCTTAGTGCCTTGCTTTTTCTGAGGCTGGCTTTGAACTCAAGATCCTCCTGCCTTCAGCCTCCAGAGCTGCTGTGATTACTGGTGTGCGCCACCACACCTAGCCACTGGATTTCTCAAAAGCATCTTAATGTAAATATATATAAATCCAAATTGTTTTAATGTTATTTTATTTCCATTTTATGGGTTCTTTTTAGTTATATGTAACACTGGGATTCATTTTGGTATGATTATAAAGACATAGAATATCATTTGCTCTAATTCAGTCCCCAATATTTCCCTTTTCTGTCCCCCAACATCCCTTCCCTCTACTCTACTGTAAATTCAAGTTTCCATTGCCTCTCTCCATATTGACATAACATTTGATGTTCCTGCAGATATAGACAGATACATATATGTTCATACATACATGCCATTCATGTAGTTCTGCAAACAAGAAGACAAGGAGACACCTCTCACTTTCCTTCCTCTTTGACCATACAAGGCATGTATGCTTCTAATTCCTATCCATTCTTCCTCCTAGACATCCCTTACATCTGCTTACTTATCTTCACATCTACTATACTATCACTGTATCTCATCTAAGTTTTGTAATAACCGCATAATTAGCCTTTCCACATTCTTTCTTGGCCTCATAAATTGATTCTCCACATAGAAACTCGATTTAATTTTATAAATTTGGCAATCTTATTATTTTTGATTCTTCTTACCTACCTCTTAAATTCTTCAGTGGTATTCTATTACTCTAATAAATTCTCATTATGACCAATAAGGCCCTCTGTGCTCTGGCTCCATTTTCCATTACAGCCTCATTTTACTTCTTGCCCAGGTTTTTTGCATTATACTCACTCACAGTGTCTGGTTTCATTTCCTCAAATTCTCAGTGTCCCTCAATCCATGGTCTCTCCTACCTCAAGTTCACCTCCTGGATTGCATCTTTTCCCTTCCCTGTTATTTTTCTACTTTGCTCTACTCGTCCTACAAACCTTAATCCAAACATACATCACTTCCTCAGATAATATTATCCTGTCTTTTCTTCTTTGGTATTCATGTACACTCATGGCACTCTAGACCTTCCTTTTATCATATATAATATAGCTTATAATTATAAACACACATAGGGGTGTGTGTGTGTGTGTATATATATATATATATGTGTGTGTGTGTGTGTGTATGTGTGTGTGTTTAATAATTTAATCACATCCGTCTCTCCTCAAAAACTTGCCTCCATAAAAATCAAGATCATATCCACTTTATTCATCCAGACATTTTACAGAGACTAAGAAAGGTTATATAAAGTCCTACTAATAAGAATTAAGTCTAACTCAATCCATGTACCCAGAACACAACAGAGCATGTGTGGATGACCGGAAAATATGTATTTCTGATAATGAATATAGAAATGTTGCATGTCATTTGAATGAATCGGTAAATGCTAATGCAGGAGGTTATGATTTTGGTGGTCTCCAGTGGCCCATGCTTCCCAGTAGTCACATCCTTGTGCAGTCTTTCCCCCTTGAATCTGGGATGGTCCTGTTCCTTGACATAACCAACAGAATGTGGCAAGTGTGACATTGTACCACTTCTGGGTCTAAAAATTAACAAGACTTAGAAACTTTTACCTTTGTACTTTTAGGCACTTAGAATTGCTCTGCCAGCAGTTTAGCTACAAAAGAGGTCACACGGAAAGACAGTGTGAAATTAGAAAGGCCCAGAGACTACACAGAGAGAGAGAGAAGACCAGTCACCCGGTGTTCCACTGGGCCTGGATCCATCCCACTGCCAATTTGCCAGAGAAATATCACCCCATAAATGAGCCCCAACAAGAACAGGTGAATTCTTTTCCAACTGAGCCCAGTCCAGATTGAAGATATAGTAGAATTGGCTTCATAGAACGTTTTCTATTGCTATGACAGTGTACTTGAGACTGGGGAACTTAGAAAGAAAAAGTTGGATTTGGCTTGCTGTTCTGGGGGTCCATGAACATGGCACTAGCATCTTCTCAGCTTCTGGTAGGGCCTCATATTGCTGTGTGCATGGTGGAAAAGCAGAAGGCAGAAGCATGGACTTAAAGAAGAGATCATGTGCTGAGAAAGGAAGACAGAGAAAGCAAAGGAAGCTGAACTCACTTTACAACAATCTGCTCTGAAGGTTAACTGATCCTACCCATCAAAAGACAGCACTCACTCCTGCAAGAAAGGCATGCATTCCTCTTAATGACCTAACCATCTCTAAAAGCCCCCACCGCTCCAACTCTGTTACATTGGGGATCAAATTTTAGTGAATTTTGGAAAGGCACCATGTTTAAGCTATAGTGAATAGTTGCTGTTTTAAACCATGAAGTTTTAGAGTAGTTTATTATTCAGAAATATATGTAATGGAATAGTTAAGAACCAAGAATCATTAAGAATTCCCACATCCTTTCACTGATGAATCCAGGTTTTTTTGAATGTTAACATGTCAATATTTTTCTGTATAGAATAAGAATCCAAACAATTGTAAAGTTGAGAATTTTGAGACACCATAGTAGAAATATATAAGTACTCATAAATAATAAATATTCTGGCACTCAGATATAGTTACTTCAGAATGCCAGTCCTCTTTAGTACCAATTCTTATCCGGTATTTTTTTAAAAATTTATGACATGTTATTTGCCTTTGGAAATAAAAACTATAAAATCTAATCATTCCTCTCACAAGAACAACATATCTACCTTTCTTGTACAAAGTACTATTTTTGAATATCACAATGTTTTCTTCTGAAAGTGGGACATTCAATTTGTTTTCAAAGTTCTCAGAGATTGGTATAGTTATTTTACAGATGAACAGAAAAATATTTAGCCCTTGAGCTGAAGTTTTCAGAACATTTCAGAGAAGTTAAGGAGATATAAGTATCATCATCCTTAATTTATAAATGATCTTCTGAGTTTTAAAAGATGTCATTATTTGCCAGAGACTGATGGAGAAATCCATGTCATCAGACAGATCTCCTTCAACAAAAGTCATAACATCGAAAATGCTCACATTCTGGATTCTGGACCACTCAATATCATCAACAGTAAATTCTTGCACAACCAATTTCTTTGAATAACCACTTGAGTTTGACTTTTAGAACTCTTAATTTTAAGGTAGTTGATCAAGTGGCAAGAATCAACACTTGATTTTGAAGCTGCCGGCATAACAGTTATTCAGCAAGGTTTCACTAGAGAAATTTGGAGTTCAGCCCAATCACTTTGGACAAAAACACGGTCTTACATAACTCTTCTTCATTTTAACAGCAGTCTAGCCTCCTCCCAGAAGAAGCTATTTCTGCTGAAGGGGGATTTTCACTCAGTTACATTAATTGTTTGAAGAGTGCTGACCACATTACACCCAAGCTCTTCAAAGAACACATCAGAATAGTCAGGCAACAAGCATCATGGGAGGCTGTGCTGGACTGGAATTTATATTTTATGCTTATTGTTGATCTTGTTTTTAATTGGCAAGAAATTATGAAAGGCCAAAACCTAACAAAAAGTCCCAATGGCTCTGAAGTGAAAAACCAAATGTGAATTGAGAAACTTTTAAAAACTTACCAAGACCTTTAATGGTGTCCTAATAAGTTTCTAATTATTTTGAAATAGTGGGTGGGGGGGATATATTTAGAAAGTATTCAACAAAATTACTGAAATAGAGGTTCTAAAATAAAAACAAGCCCTTATTTCTGAATACTGCAGTCTAAATAAAAATAGAATGTATAATGTCCTTTGCAACGTAGACATTTTTTCTACTTTATATTTCTATCTTCTTGACAACTATTCACATCCTAAGTAGATAAATCATTCTAGATTTTTTCTCTAGAAGAAGGACTCACACTAACAATGTAATAATCATTCTTATTTTGGCAAAAACGACAGTGTGGACAATTGATTTTAGTGTAGGTTGATAAAACACTTTTAGAAAAGGAGGAATTGAGTTTTCAATATTACAGAAGTATTACCTGATCTTTGTAGTGATGTTAGCTAAAGAGATGAACTTTGGTTCAAGGGTGAGAAAAACTATTAAGCAAAATGAGTAGACTATCTTAAGAATAGGTCTCAACCTCTATTATGTTTACAAAATCTTTACTGAGGAGTTTCTGAAAATAACTTGACAGGCAAAATAAACTGGATCTTGGAAAACCATCCATCAGAGGGAGGTAGGCTTTGGCACATACTCCAGAAGATTTTATTTTGGCATGAATAGTGGTTAAGGTTTGTTCTTTTTCTGATCTCTCATTACTCCTATCTCTTTCCATGCAGAATTCAGTGATGACCTAGAATATTCAAAAGTAAGTTTATTTCAGGGAAAATATTATGTAGAAAGGGAAACAGGTATATATAATGTGTAATACTTTACATCATAAGAAACAAACTATGTATTTTTTGTGTATTCAGGAGGAACAGATTCATTTTCCCATTTTTTGATAATTACACAATGAGTTTCCTTGAGGAAATCATACTTGCCTATCTCAGAGGGTCTTGGTACATGACCTTCTGCTGGTCACAGTGAATGAGTGGTTCAGTGATGATCTGGGCGGCCTCTGTTAGTCCAATACAGTTAAATCCTGAGAGTTTTATTAAAACTATTAGAACAGAGAAGCTATAATTCTGTTAAGGTTGCTGAAACAACAGAATATATGTAAACTTTGTGGCATAGTATGTAAGTTTAGGTGACAGGATTATAATAAAAACAGTCTGCTTGAATTATGCCAATACAGAGAAAAACTGAGCTGTTCAATGGAGATATGATCCTAATAATATCTCTGAGGTCCTGAGTCCAGACCCACCCCCTAGGATTTTTCAATTATTTGATCCATTTAAGTTGAATTGTGATCACTTGCAACAAGTATCTCCAGAAAAACACATAACTTCAAAAATACATGGTTGACAATGCAGAGACAAAGTAACCAAACTTTATATAATAAAACACACACTCATGTGACAGAAAGCCAGCCAATGGAATGTGAGCAAAAGCAGTATCTGCAATTTTCAGGTCTTGTTCTTGAGGACTCAGGACAGCCAGGGACTGTGCTATATTTTCCGCCCTTCAGCTTTATTGAGGTGTAATTGATGAATAAAAAATTTATATATGAAAAAAAATAAAAATAAAAAAAAATAAAACACACACTCAAGTGGCCACAGCAAATTATTTAAATGAGACAAGAATAATTCTATATAATCATTCTTTGCTGTGACTTTGCTGGTCTCTCACAGTGACCCCAAATCCTTCTGTCTTGAGCACCTATGATTTTGATAGCTCTGTCCTTGACATCATGAGGACCTGTATGAAATCAGTATCATAATTCAACTGTGAAGATGAAATATTTGAAACAATTGCATACAAGTTTAAGTGATTATGTGTCAAAAATGAATTACTCAGACAGCAAAGGTTAGAGACCATGAATTGACATAGTATGAAGGAAGGACTTCCCAAGTCTATCATTTAATAAATTCCATATAATCATTTTCATTAACCCTGTTCAAGGCTGATTTTTCACAAATAGGATGTAGAACCAACTGTTCAAACTTTGTCATCTATAATAAAGAGCCACTATCACATTGTAGTGCTTCATGGACAAAGTGGTATAGTGGGATATGTAAATTAAAATTGCCTCAATTAGAACAGTTCTAAGCAATTGCAATATAAAGTTTGGTAACATTAAGACACAATGAAAGACTATGGGAAATGCTTTTTAAAAATAGCAGCAGATATTAAGCAATACTCTGGTTATCGTTGTGGTACTGTTCTCTTAAGACAATAATTTAGGGTGCAAGCAGGTTATACTAAGCCTTTTGAATCAATGAATAATCTTACTTTCTTGCAACTTTAAATCCTTTAAGTCTCTGGTCAATTCTTCTTGGATTACCAAGAGCATCAGAAATAATTTTCCTGTCATTGATGTTTTACATTAGTTGCACATGAAACCACAAAACACTACAGTTTTATGCTTTAGTCTCATGTGTTGGCAAATCCAGACTTGGGAAACAAAATCAAAGGTGTGTTCTCAGGGAGACATGATAGTCCCCAAACCACTGTCCTATACTGCCTCCTCCTACACTATAAAGGAAGACAAACTTCCCACAAACACATGTTGAGTCAAGCAGGTTATTTCACAAAGGTCTCAGAAGCATAATTATTTCTAAGCACTTTCATAGTAGTCAGCATGGTTCAAACTGTTCTCAACACATGAAGAATTGCTACCTATACCCAACCAACAGAATATAAAAGGTAAATGGAAACCTCTTCTATGGAGTTGATATATTTTCCAGTTTCTCTTCAAAAATATTAAAAGTGTCAGACACTTGAATTTCTGGGTAAAGCCAACTAAATAAGATAATTTAAGGGGCCTTCAGACACCAAGAAGAAACATGAAAATTATAATTCAAAAGAGAGAATACTTGCAAATCCCACAGCAGCCATATCACTAATAGAAAACATTGCTGAAAATTGGGGGTAGGGGTAAGAACAACTAATTATTCATTAACACATCTGGAAGAGGGGTTCTGAAATTCAACTGAATGATTGGAATCCATATAAATACTTTGAATAAAGTTAGCAGAAATATGCACACTTGAACATATGAGATACAATTATATGCCACTGAGCAGCATTAAAAGGCCACATCTATACACACACATAAACACACACTCTAAGGATACTCATAATACACACCACCCTTGCCATTCATTCCAGTGTGCATTCCTTAACACCTACTGTGTGATAAGCATTCTGCAAGGTAGTTGGCTTTCTATTTATATTACCCTTCTATGCTAAAACTTTAATGATGTTTTTCTAAAGTCATTATTGGTCCAAGGGTCACTGAACAAAGGACATGGTTCTTAAACCAATGGTTCCCTGATTGAGGATTTCAGGGATCAGCATGATTTCAAAAAGCATTAAGAAAATACTTATAGACTGATACAAGAGTACCAACTTTTCCTTTTGCAAATTAATACCATTATGAAATAACTGCCTTCTGCTCTATCACTTCCTTTATTTGACCAAAGGAAATCTCTCTCTCTCTCTCTCTCTCTTTTTTTTTTTTTTTTTTGTACTAGGGATTTAACCTAGGGGCACTCTACCATTGAGCCACATCCTCAGCCCTTTTTATTTTTAATTTTGAGAGAGAGTCTCACTAATTTCTTAAGGTCTTACTAAGTTTCTGAGGCTGGCCTTGGATTTGCCATCCTCCTGCCTCAGCATCCCAGGTCACTGGTATTACAAGTGCGTACCACTGCACCTGGACCAAAGGAAATTTTAACAATATAGAAATGAAGATCAAACTCTCAGAATAAAAGATAATTTCCCAAGAACAAATATTAGATTGTTCCCACACCGTAGTTACTTATTTACCAAACACATGGTGATTATATTCTACCAGGCATTATTTTAAAGATATTTTCATTTAATATTTATAATAATACTATGATACATATACAAATATTATGCTTACAGGTGAGAAAATTGAGACACAGAGAAATTAACAAATTTGCAAGGATACTCAGCTGTTATGATGAGTTTGGTCCTGGGCTCCAGGTGGTAACCTTAACCACAACCTTATATGACTCCTGCATACCATGCTGCCTCTTCATACATATTTTCTTTACTTCTTAGAAACATTTTCCTTGAGGTAGCATTCACATACCATTTGAAGCAAACAAGGATTTCTAGTATATTCAGAGTGATGCAATCATTATCACTATTTTATAACACTTCAACACCATACCCACTAGCAATTATTTCCCACTTGCCCCAAATCTCCTAGCCCTAGGCAGCCACTAATCAGCTTTCTATAGATTTGTCTATTTTGAATACTTCATATAAATGGAATTATACAACAGGTGCTCTTTTGTGACTTGCTTCTTTCACTAACCATAACATTTTCAAGGGTCTATGTTGTAGCGTGTATCAATATTTTTATTTCTAATTTTCTACTTTATAGATACACTATGTTTTGTTAATCAACTCATTGGTTGATGGACTCTTAGGTTGCTTCCACTTTTCAGCTGTTATTAATAATGCCATCATTTAGGTAAAAGTTTCTATATAGACATATGTTGTCATTTCTCTTGTCTTATAAAAATGTTAAGTACAGAGTTAACTTAGGTGATGTATTAATTCTTATGTGTGTCATTTTTCAGGACCTACCAAGCTATTTTCCAAAGAGGATGAACCATTTTATATCCCCACCAGCAATCAAGATGGTTTTAATTTCTTTCTTTATGGTAAGAATTTTTGAACAGTTAAGTGTTAATTCTTGTTTATATATTTGTCAGAATTTATCAGTGAAAGTATCGGGGCCTGAGAATTTCTTTGGGGAAAATTACTAACTCAATCACTTTACCAGTTTTAAGTCTGTTCAGAATTTTTACTTCTTCCTGCATCAATTTTGGTACTTAGGGATTTTCTAGGAATTTAGCCATTTCATCTAAGTTACCTAATTTGTTCCCTTCAAATGAAGAACTTCCATAAATATTTCTTACAGAAGAAAGTTCTGCTAGCAACATAATCTCTCAATTTTTGTTTGCCTAACAATGTCTTTCTTTTACCTTCATTTTAAAAATAATTTTGTTGAATGTAAGAATCTTGGTTGACTTTTTATGAAAGAAAAATTTAATTTGTTCTGTTTAGATATACATGACAATAGAATGTAGTTTGACATAGTATACATACATGGAGTATATGAAGTAGAATTTATTCTAATTAGGATCCCATTCTTGTGGTTGTACACGATATGGAGTTACACTGGTCATGTATTCATATATGAACATGGGAAAGTTACGTTTGATGAATTATACTATCCTTTCAATTCCCCTCCTTTTCCCTTCTCTTCAGTCTCCTTTGTCTAATCTAATGAACTTCTATTCTTCCCCTTTACACTCTCCCTTGTGGAACTGGAAAATATTATGCTAAGTGAAATAAGCCAGTCCCCCAAAACCAAAGTCTGAATGTTATCTCCTATGTAGACATTTTTTTTTTCTTTCAGCTCTATCAATATTTAGCCATGCCTCTGGCCTCCATTGTTTTTCATGAGAAGTCAGCTATTGCTATTATTGGGTACTTTTCTATATGATTTTTTAAATTATTTTTTTCCATTGCTGTTCTCTAGGTTTTCTCTCAGTATTTGTCTTTCAATGTTTCTTACAACGAGCCTGGTATGGATCACACAAGTTGATTCTACTTGGAATTCATGAGTTTCTTAGATGTGTAAATGAGGAAATTTTCATCTATTATTTCTTCAACTATTTTTTTTTTGCTCCATTTTCTTTATTTTCTGATATTCCAATGATACATATGTTACTACATTTAATGGTTCCCACTTTCTTTGAAGGTCTGTTCGTATTTTGTAATTTTTTTTTCTCTTGGTTCCCTAGATTGCATAATCTCTATCAATATATCTTTATTGATTCTTTCTCACTTCTAGGTAAATCTCTTGTTAAACCTCTGAAGTGAATTTTTTATTCAGGGTATTTTAATTTTCAACTCTAGTAGATTTCCATTTGATTCACTTTTATGGTCTCTACCCCTCACTGGCCTTCATTATTTGTTGAGATATTGCCATTACACCTTTCTTTACTTTTTTTAAAGCATAGTATCCTTCAATTTTTTGAAAATATTTATAATTGTCGCTTTGACATCTTTGTTTGCCATGTCTGAATTCTGGGTTTTCTCAGATGTAGTTCCTCTTGCCTCATTTTTTCTCATTGTGTACGCGATCACACTTCTCATGCTTCTTAATTTTTTGATGAAAACTATTTTTTGTTGAAAGCAAATATTTTGTTATAGCAACTGTGGATGCTGATTCCTGTGTCCTGGGAACTGTCATTGTAATTATCTTGTTTCATTGTTTCACAACTTGGCCAGAATATTTCTGTGAGTCCAATTTCTCCTGGAATTCGCAACCTCTGATGTCACCCAACAGAGGACAGAACCTTAAGCACGTCCACAGTCACAAAGAGATGACAGTGGTTTTAGCACTGCTCTTTTTGACCACATGTTTCCCTCACCTCTGTTAAGCTGTCTGCCTCTGTTGGCATCACTCTTGACTGTTAACTTCACTAACTACTGGCTGATTGATCTATAGTTTTCAACAATGCCTTGTTCCTGTGTCATCCAGGGGTAGTATGGGTTTGAGACTTGTTATGACCCCAGAAGGACTTTTCTTAGCTCTCTCTTTTTCTGGTCATCGGTGTTAAATTTCTAGTTGGCCTATAGTTTACCTTTTTGCTACCATGGAGTTAGTAGCCCCTTGTTAAGTACTTACTACTAAGACCTCAATTATTTTCAACAATGCTTTAGGCTTTAACTTCATCACATCCTGTTCCAAATAAAATAAGTTCATTTGGAGAGAAATATGGAATTCTTTGTCTTGTAGCCTGCCTCTCCCCCTGGGAGAGGTACCACCACTCCAGATTTGGGTGCAAAGATTCTTCTCAGATTCACTTCTGCTTTACAAGCAGATAGCTCACCAGGGCCAGTACTCTCTGTTCTTCTGTTTGCCTGTCCTGGTGTGGAACTTCTGTCCTATAAGCCAGTTATCCTGACCAATTATCCTGAGGTTAGGCTTTTACCCTAAGATGTGTGGATAACAGGAGTTGGGAGCCTGACCTTTTACCTAGAATACAGCTTCTCTAACATAGAACTGGGGATAAGAATCAGAAATGTTTGTGGGCTGTCTCTCCTGGGGAGATGTATAGAAGTGGACTGGAAGTTTGGAAAAGAGGGAGCCCCATGTTTTGGCTAGAACCACCCAGAATGCAATTTCTTTTATGCTGAGCTGGTAAGTCTGAGAGAGGCCTGGGTTATGACTTAAAAACCATCAACTCTCACTTTGTAACCCATATTTAATAGAGTTTTTGAATACATTTTTCTTCACTTACTTTATATCTTTAGGATAATTTCTAGAGATTTAAATGATTAGATTTTAAATAATTTAAATGATTTTCACCAGATATAGCTATTTCATTAGGCTGATCCACAGAGCTCCTCATCCTGCTTTTTCAGAAGTTGAACACAAATTTTTTCCTCATCCTACTATTGGCTAGCAAAAATGTTATCATAATTCTATGTCAGACCATAGACTGGGGTCTATGAACCAAAGCCTAATAAGTTCTACTACATTTTCCAAAGAAAGGCAACTTTTTAAAGAGAACTCTAAACTAGGATTCTTACATTTTAGTACACATGAGGATTGCCAGGAAATATTGTTTAAAAATTTAGAATATAATTACCACACCCTGAAATTCTGATTTAAGAGTTCTGGCATAGATCCAGAGAAACTATATTTTTAAAGAGTATCCTAGCAGTGCCTCTCAAAATTTAATGTGCAAATGAATCATCAGATCACCTGAGAATCTTTTAAATAAAATTTTTATTTTGGAATAATCTAAACTCGACAGAAAAGTTGCAAAGAAAGTACAGAGGATTCCTAGATACCCTTCACACAGCTCCCTTAACATTACCATCTTACACAGACAGTTGCACTGTCAAAACTAAGTAGCATAGCTAAATTTGTATTAACTAAACTACTTTGTCAGGATTTCACCAGCTTTTCCACTGATGTCCTTTCTCTATTTCAGGATACCATGTTGCACTTAGTCTGGAATGTTTTCTAAATGCAGATTCTGCCTCAGCAAGTCTGGGATTCAGCATTAGATCCTACACTTCTAAAAATGTCCTTGATGCTGCTGCTAGTGCTGGTCCACACACACACACCTTTAATACAAATCATCCTTGAACAAAAATGTTTTTTAGGAATTATCTGATTCTTCCTTGCTGGGGGTTAAAAGCCACTCTGTAGAAAGAGTATCTATCACTATGACTTTCTTTTTAAAAAAGTAAAGACAATAGCACACAATTTGTGAACTTTGTTGTTCTTTATTAGTTTACCAGTAGCAAATTTCTAGAAAGCAAAAATCTTGCTTTTGTCAAAAGAAGCAAGGGGAGATGAGGAAATTGATCTCCTTTGGTTAATTTCTTTCTTTAGTCCTCCTCAAATAGCTCTTCAGGCAAGATGAAGCCAAAAAATATAAAATGTGCTCTAGATGATAGGTTGAAAGTCAGAGCAGGTAGAAATCTTTTTTCCTGCTTAAAAAGCAAGTGTTTTAATTAAAATGTATATAATAAATATTCTCACATAATCAATTTATAATGTTTCTACTTATAAGAATATAAATGCTCAATAGAGGGTTAAACTCATATTGGGAATTTTGTTGAACAAACCCCTAGGACTTTCATAGATTATATTTTGATGAGTTATATTTCAGACTTGTTTATTAGGTGTCAATTGAATCTAAAGAAGCACACCATGTAGTAACCCACTACAAAATTCAGAAGTGTGTAAGGCTTTTGTAAGATGATAAATCTTCTACATTATTATGATTAGTTAGAGGTATAATGAAAACTTTCAAGGTACTTCAAAACAGGGCTTCTCCCACTCCATGAACCTCTAATAATGCCCAGGCAGCCTCCACCTGGATCCTCTCCTCATCTCCCACTCTCAACTCACTATTGAGCCTTCTCACACACTCTCTCAACATTAACAGGGCAAAAGCTCTAAGGGTCATCTAGGCCAGCCTTTTTGGCTCTTAGGAGGTAAAACTGAAGCCCAGAGAGGGAAGTGATTTTGACCAAAGTCAGCTAGCTCTAAGTCTTCAGTCCACTGTAATTCTCATCTCACTACATCACCACCTATTGTTCAAATAGCTTTAGACTTTAAGGGCCTAGTCTTTTGAGGACTCTCCAAATTAATTTCCATAGTTGTTGAACTAATTTACAGTCCTACCAACAATGTAAAATGGATTCTTTTTTCCACTTTCCGCTCCTGTATTTATTATTGTTTGTATTCTTGATGACTGTCATTCCAAATGGCATGACATAAAATGTCAGGGAAGTTTTGATATGCATTTCCCTAAATGCTGATGATATTGAACAGTTTTCCATATATTTGTTCAAAAAAATTGGGGGGAGGGTCAATTGATTTTTGGCAAAGGTAAAAAAGTAATTTTATGGAGAGAGGTCAATCTTTTCAACAAGGTGTGTTAGAGCAGTCCATGTGGATATCCATGGACAAAATAAAATAAACCTCAATTCACGCCTCATCATTTTCACAAAAATTAAATCAAAATGGGAGTGAGGTTAGATGGAAAAGGCAAAAAAAAAAAAAAAAACTAGCTAGATAGGGGAATATTTTCAGTACGTAAGGCTTGGTATAATTCATAAAAGAAAGAAATCAATAAATTGGACTTTAACAAAATAAAAACCTTTCATTTCATGAATGACCCTGCTAAAGAGATGAAAAGACAAACTATAACTGAGAAAATATTTATAAACCAAATATTAGACAGAGGACTCACTTTTACAACAAAAATTACATAAAGAAAAAACTCTCAAAATTCAATAGTAATAAAGCAAACAATCCAATTAGAAAATGGTCAAAAGACAAAGACATTTCACTGAAGAAGAAACACAGATGGCAAATAGCACATGAAAAGATACTCAACTTTTCTAGTTATGAGAGGCAAATAGTGGCACCTTAAAAATAGCTTCTTCAGATCCCCACAACCAGTAAAGATGTTACATTATATAGTAAATGAGAACTACATTGGCAGATGGAATTAAGTTATCCGTCAGCTAACTTTAAAACAATCTATCCTAAACTATCCACGTGGGTCCAGTTGAATCACCAGGGCCCTTGAAATTGGAACACCAATACAGAGGAGGTCAGAATGGTTAGGAAACTACAGTTGCTGGATTTGAAAACAGAAGAAGGGGAGCCATGAGCCAAGTAATGTGCTGGAAAAGGCAAGGAAATGGGTTCCCTCTTAGAATCTGCAGAAAGGAACATACCTACCAATGCTTTGATTTCAGCCAGCAAGATAATAAGTTATATTACTTTACAACTTAAAGTATCCATTAAAGGAATACAAATATAGACTATAATAAGATACCATTATACATCCACTAAATTAACTAAAATAAAAAAATAGTAATAATACTTGTAAAGATGCAGAGAATTATTTCTCATTGTTAAGGGGACATAAAATGATTTAGTCATGCTGGAAAATGGCTTGGAATTTTGTTTAAAAACTAAATATGTAGGGGTTGAGATATAACTCAGTGGCAGAATGCTTGCCTACCATGTGCAAGGCCCGGGGTTTAATCTTCAGTACCACGAAACAAACAAGCTATAAAAAACTAAACATGCATTTACCACATGAGCCAATAATTCACTGGAGAGCATTTATTCCAGAGAACAAGAAATTCACTTTTATACAAAAAATTATGCACAATTGTTACTAGCAGCTTTATTTATAATAGCAAAAAAATTTAAAAGACCAAAATGTCCCTTAATAAATAAATTATTAAAAATTTGTTACATGTGCACCACAGAATTCTACTCAGCAAAATAAATGAACTACTGATAAATAAAATAACTTGTAAGATTGTGAAAATAAAAACATAACACAAGGAAGATTTGTGTAATGATGTAACTGTTACAAATCTTGATTAACCGGATGATTATACAAATCTATACATGTGATAAAAAGGACAAAGAAGTATATGCACATATTGGACCAATATCAAACTCAATATCAAATATCCAACTTAATATCAAATATCAAACTTTGACATTGTACTTTAGCTAAGCAAGATGTAATCATTGGCGGAAACTGGGTAAAAGGTACACAGAACATCTCTGTACTACTTTCCTGAGAATCTCAAATTAATATCTAATAAATAGCTGGGAAAAAAAAAGCAATTCAGACAGACTTGAAGATCCCAGTGTACCCTCCCTCCCTGATGCTATTTCCCTGCTTCCCTATGTCCCTTCACATAAGCCTACTAAACACTGGTATTTAGGATTTCTATTCTTTTTTTTAGTTCTGTTGATCTATGAATACAGAATATGGATTTGCTTGTTATTAAACTATATAAATGGTACTCTAACATTAACCCTTCTACAGGTTGTTTTTGTTCAACTTTATGTTGTTGACCTCTATCTGTGTTAATACATCTCATGGAATTTATGCATTTTATCTGCTGTACTATATGGTCCACTGTCTAAATATACCATTTTTTAATTGTACTTTCTTCTACTGATGGAAACACCGGATTTTCCCAGGATTATGCTCTTACAAAATCATAACAAAATAAACATCTTTATGCACATCTCCTGGCAAACACATACAAGCATGTTTCTAGAATATATGCCATTTTTAACTTTACTAAGTAACTTCAAATTGTTGTACCAATTTGTATTTAGTTGTACTGAGTTATTCTTCCACATCATTGCCAGTATTTGGTACTTTCAGACTTTAATTTTTACCAAACTGATGAGCATGAAATGGAATTTTCATTTATTAATTTGTATGAACCAAATCACCAGTATAGCAGAGCAAATATTATGTAATTATCAGTCATTCTTGTTTCCTCTTCTGTGAATTGTTAATCCACTTATCATTTGTATCATTCATCTTTCTGTTGGGTAGGATTTTAAAATATTTTTTGTAGGACTCCTTCATACAAAGTGTCTGCTCATTTTTTGGTGGCTACATGCATTATTCATATCCTTTTATAGTCTGAAGCTTTTCTTTTTAATATTTTTGTGTCTTTCGCTATACATTAGTTTTCTTCATTATTTTTATTCATAGCTGGTATTTTAATGTCTTATGATATTCTTTCTTCCCCAGTGGCCTTAAGCTATTCCATACATTTTCTTTTTCCCTAAAAATGTAAATTCTTTACTTTTAGTTTCACCTTTAAGCCTGTATTTCACCAGGGATTTAATTTGTTTTTGTTTTGAGGAAGATATCATTATTTTTATCCTCTCATGTGAATATTCTATCTCCTAGAAACATTCATTTTAAAATTTCCATACAGATTTGTAATTCCTCCTCAGACATATATGGGCATATTTCTAAACTGGGTATAGTTTTCTTTTGCTGCTCCAATATCCAATGTCTTAATTACCATAGCTTTATAGTAGTTCTTGCTATGTGGAGGACTAACCTTGCCAACGTCTTAAAAATTTATATTGGTTATTCTTGTCCCTTAGGTATTTATATATACTTGAGAATCAACTTATCAAATTCCTTTAAGGAATCCTTAAAATAAACAAGCAAAAACACCCCATATTAGCTTTCATTGGAACTTACAAATTCATAAAAGGAGATCTGGAATCATTATGATATGTATCATATTTGAAGTATGGTATCTCTCTCCATTTACTTAATCTTCTTGAAGACTGCCTAAAATTTTTGTAACTTCACCTGAAATAGACTTTGAATCTTTTTTTAGATTTATTAATATATGTTTCTAGTTTTTATTGATAATGTTCATATTATCTGCTTCTAAACTGATCTTTCTCATTAATTTTATTTTTTGCTGAGCATAAAAAATTGGTTTGTTTTATATCTGCTAATTTTCCTGAACTTTTTGTGTTGTTTCTAGTATTTTTCCTGCAAAGTTTATTTATTATCTTTAATTGGTGGCAATTTTGCTTTATCCTTTTTCTTTCCTTCTACCTTTTGCTTATTTCTTTCCTTCACTTACATCACTGGCTCTGATAACCAGTTAGATATAAAGAGCTAGCGGCCATTATTCTCTTGTCCTAGAGGTAAAAATATAATTTGTAATATATTACTACTACCTGTAATGTTTCCAGTCTCTTTTAGATTACTTTTTTCCTTGCTCAAATATGCTATAAGTTATCCTATTTACAAGTCTTTTCAGAGAACCAGTTTTTGTGTTTTCTCTTTTTATCAATATATATTGTGCATTCATTACACTTTTTATGATCTTTGCTTTCTAAATTGGTATATTGAATGTTGAGTTATTAAATCTTATTTCTTTTTTTTCTTTTCTGATACTGGCATTTAAGGCTATAACTCTCAATCTTCCACTTTTGTGCTGCCTATGAGTTTTGCTTCCTATTATTTTTACTAATGTTAACATTCAGTTTTATGTATTTTTTTAATTTTCATTATGTTTCTTGGTTAACTCATAAGTTGTTTACAAGTGTGGCTTTTTTCCTTTTTTATTTGTTATTTTTAGTATACATGACATTAGAGTGTATTCTGACATTACACATACATGGAGTATGACTTACTCTAATTAGAATCCCATTCTTGCAGTTGTACATGATGTGGAGTTTCATGAGTCATGTATTCATATATGGATACAAGTGTAGTTATTAATTTTCAAATCCATTCAGGATTTGGGGGGGGGGTATTTGCTTAAATTATTAATTTAATTATATTATAGTCAGATATTGCTTTCTAGAATGCCTGTTAAAGACTCACTAAGTTCTCTCAATCTCTCCAAAATGTCTCTCTTATATTTTCTTTTTCTTTTTGTGATAATGGGGATTGAACCCAGGGGTGCTTTACCACAGAATTATAACTCCAGTCCTTTTTATTGAGACAAGGTTCCTCTAAGTTGTTGAGGCTGCCCTTGAATTTGAAATCCTCCTGCCTCAGCCTTTCTAGTTGCTGGGATTACAAGCATGCACCACTATGCCCAATCCTCTCTCATATTTTCTCTCACTGCCTTCTGGTTGTCCTTTCAAATTACACTGCATTTCACTATCTCTCTTCAACTGCATCTAATTTGTTATCCTACCTACAATAATTTTTTTAAAACATTTTTCAGTTGTAGATGGATGCATTACCTTTATTTTATTTATTTATTTCTGCATGGTGCTGAGGATTGAACCCAGTGCCTTACACATGCTAGGAAAGCGCTGTACCACCGAGCTACAACTACTGCCCCTACAATAAATTTTTAATTTCAATTATTGTGTGTTTTTACTTTCAGAATTCCTGCTCATGTCTTTACAAACCTCAGTTTATCTTATATTATAAGCAAATTATTATATCTCATTTTGGTGTTCTTATGCAATAGTTTCATCATTTGAAGGTCTTAGATTCTGACTCTGCTCTTTGCTATGTTTGCTTGCATGGAAGATTTTTTTCTCATGTTTTATAATTTGAGACTGTGGATTAATCTTTCAGGAGTATTTATCTGAGGGAAACTTATGAAACTTCCCTTAATGGTACCTGCTTCTAAGAAATTTGCAAGTAATTCTGCCAGGTGTTTCTGGGTTAATTTCTCAAGCTGTGATTTTCCCATAATATATAAATAACACAAATTCAAATCTCAAGCCCCAAAGAGATGCACATATACACCATAATACGTCTTTGGAAGAGATGGTATTTTCTAAGAAATCACTTCCTTGTCTCAACTGTGCTGCTGATGAAATTATTTTAGTCCCTTTTATTCATAGGTCACAATTTTGTGCTAAAGATCTCTGCTCCAATCCATAGTTTCAGTTTTCAATTTTATATCTCCACATCTTTGTCAAGACCAAGCCCTTGGTTACTGAGATTATTAACAGCCTCCAAAGGACAGCCACAGCTGTTTAAATGTTCACCCCTGAGGTTTTACATTCCATCTTTATTTTTAATCCATGGATATAGGTTTTTTTCCTTTCTGTTTCAGATATACAAGAAAGAGATTGCTTATATTAATCTACCTAATGTTTGTAAGTATGTTAGTAGAGATGGTATTAAGATTAGTAACCAAATTTCCAGAACTACAAGTAAAAAAGTAATTTCTTTTTCCTAGTCAAAATCAACTTATGTCACATTTGAAAAGCTAATTCTATAACTTACCAATTGCAAAACTTTAAAATTTCAGAATTATATTATCCAAAATCTGTATTATCTCTCTTATCTGTTTTATAAAACAAAGTGAAAACAAATATATAATTGAAGTCTACAGATAGCCCACAGTTTAAATTAGAAACTTTATACTTTAACATGGATCCAAATTTATCCTTCAGTTTTTCTGGACTCACTCAGAAGCCTTTCCAATCAACATTTTTAGAATTCCTTTCAAATTACACACACACAAAGATGAATTCCCATATAAACTTTCTCTGCTTATTACCGACAAATTCCAACAATTTTCTTCTTCATTTCCATTTTTTAAAACACTTTTCTAAGTGCCTACTATATTCTACATACTGCAGATTTAAATAGTAATAATAATAATAATAAATAGCTGAACTCTTAGAGTTTAAATGGTAGCAGAAGGAAAGGAATAAAAATAATAGAGAAGTTAATAAATATGTATTTAGGTTGGGCCACACAAAATGACCAATCAGCTATTCCTGATCCAACAACAGGAAATTTTATATGATTCAACTAAATAGAATGTGACAGGTGGTAGGTAGTAAGCACTATGAGAAAGAAGATGGCAGGGTGAGATGGAAGAGGCGGGGCCTGTGTGCAGTGTGCTATTCCAGATAGCATGGCCAAAAAACTCTCTCTTCCAAAGTGTCATTTGAATAAAGACAGGAGGGACAAGAGGAAGTGAGTAATGTGGACATCTCCAAGAAGAACATTCTAATCAGAGGGAAACATAGGTAAAAAGCCTGAGGAGGAAATGTGTAGCTCACACTTCAAGGAACATCTAGGAAAGCAGAGGGACCTAAATGGAATGAGTCAGAAAACAAGTTAGGCAAGATGAAAAAAAAGAGGGTCAGAGTCAGGTCCAGGAATGCCAAGTTGGCCATGGTAAGTCCTTGGGCAGAGGAATGACAAAATTGATTGCTTTTCATATGTGAAAGCCAACCTCCGTGGGCAGAATGGACATAGGACCTTAGTGAGAAGAATCCTGCATTTGCCCAGCACAGTGACTTCAACTCAGGTGGTAGCAAAGGAAATAGGAGAGAACGGATTGGCACAATTCTTCAATGATCTTTCTAATCTATCTTCTTTAAAGCATATCTGTCTCATCAATGTCTTCTCCTCACATGAATATATTTTCAAACTCCCATTTCTCCACCTTGGTTGATCCTGGTATCAGAATCATTTTGCATACCTATTTTTAATTCCAACAGGAAATATCCAGATTGTCCTAAATTAAGCATTCATAAAATCTATATCTACATGTCCCACAGCCTGACAAATGTCCTTGCCACTTTTGTCTCAAATCACCCTCAAAACAATGGCAGCATACCTGATCGAGGAGCAGCAGGCGTTCACATTGCAGGGAGCACCACCAAAGAATGAACATGTGGCCCCAACAGCCACAAGTGTAACTCTTTCTGCTTCTTCCCAAAGACTGTAAATGGTTGGGGGAGCAGGTCTGAGTCACAACCGGAAAAGGCCCTCCATTCATGGCCTACTGCCATGCAAGGTGGCTCTTCTGATGAAGAAAACTCCTAATCTGATCCCTGCAGCTGGGCCCCTTCCTCAAAAGTTTCTACACTTTGCAACTCCCCAAAGAGGAAGTTGTCTAAGGGAGTTACAACGCTTTAGGGAGAAGCTGACTATAGCTCAATGGCATGTGAATGCAACTTCTGCAACATTTGGCCCTATTTCCTTCTTACACTCACTCAGGTTCAGGTATATTCTGTTAAGCATTCGAGTCAAACTAGTGCAGCAAGGTAAACACCAAGTCATCTTGGCATGACAGAGACTCAGTTAACTCTCTCACAGTGCAATGGGTCATTCAAGAATAAAACAGTAAAATAGATTATAGTTGGTCCAAAAGAGCAAGAAGTCATGTCAAAATCATTTACCAATGTATCTTATGTTTTAAAAATTCCTGAAGTTTAGTCTGCATGCAATATGCAAACAGGCTAAGGAGAAGATATGACATTAAAATGTCACTAAAATTACCACTCAGCTATAACAACTCATACACTTTAGATTTAACAGCACAGAGCCTACAAAAGGTCACAAGAAATAAGATTAAAATGAATATTCAAAACCTATTTTCTGAAAAGGCATATTGTAAAGATATAACCAGGCATACCTTTTTCTGAAAAAAAAATTCATTTGCCTTATACAATAGAATGAAAAAAAAAAACAGAAATCAAAATATACTCATCTTGCTTGTCTTTTCTCTACTTAAAAATGGAGCACACACCATACATCTTAATACTCTAGAAAATTAAGCTAGATCTGAAGTGATGTTAAGGACTATTAAAGCTAAAAATAACAGCCCTGATTCAATGAGCTATTACAAGAATTTTTTTTAATGCCAGACGGCATTAAAAAGAAATATAAAGTGACTATTAAAATATCCACTTACGAGTCCATTCCTTGAATTACATTTTGAAAAGTTTTCTTTTGCTAAAATTTCAAGGTTTTTCACAGTGCTTCTACATACACTCTGATGCCACTAACTGACAAAAAAAAAAATTCTGCAGACACTAACTCTACCATCAGACACATTATTCTGTGGAGTCAATGCTAAGAGTTCTTTGCAGCATGGATATTTTTTCACATATAAGTTATCATTCATTTTTCCAAAGACTTCAAATATTATGACAACAACAATATTGAAGCAAAAAAATACTTCAATCTGGAAGTTCACTACACATAAATGCAGGCTCTATTTATGTGTCTTAATTCATAACCAATGAGGATATAGATCTAGAGGCAACAAGGAAGTGTCACCAACCAAGAAACAGTCTGCATCTGGCTTGGTTCAAAGAGGCATAGGCTGACATAGACATTTCCCTGTGTCCCTAGGCATAGTTAATCTCTTAACTTTGATTATTTTAAAATATTTAAATTGCACG
The DNA here is from genome assembly GCF_021218885.2 of Marmota monax. NCBI lineage: Eukaryota > Metazoa > Chordata > Mammalia > Rodentia > Sciuridae > Marmota > Marmota monax. The sequence continues at coordinate 13,131,422 of NW_026693245.1, forward strand.
GTATACTATTTAGCTTTGCATCACTATAATAAAATACCCAATGTGGGCTACTTATTAAATAGAAAAGGTCTATGTAGATCACAGTTTTAGAGAAGAGTGTCAAAGTTCAAGATTGTACTGCCCCATTTTCTTAGGATCTGGTAAAGTCAGTGAATGGCAGTATATCATGGCAGAAATCCATGTAGGACCAAGAAATCACATCTTGTGCAGGAGCAGAGAGAAAGAGTACAGGAGGGGCCAGGCTTGTTCCTTTTCTAACAACCCTCTTGCAAGAACTCAAGGGGTCATATGAGAACAACTGAGTGGTTACATTCTGCCGCAGTCTGGCTGCAGCAAACTAACCGGGGGGTGACGAACAACTTGTGTACATTGATACAGCAGGAGTAGGAGCCATTTATTGTAGGACAGGAGGGGTATATATACATTCCACACAGCTTATCTTAATTAACATAAACTAGATACAGCAGTCAACCAATAAGGAATCTCCACACTTAATGGCTCGCTGGCATTACTTCACAAACCACTCCCTCTGGCAAAATGCCAGGCGCCATCTTGACTTGTTTACAGACCCTAACAACATTCAAAACTCCAACCACCTAACACCCACAATGAACTAAGAACTTCCTGCTAGGGTGCAGCTCCCAAAGGATCCACCACTTCCCAACAGCACCACCCTGAGCACTAAGACTTTAGTCACAATGGACTCTTGAGGAACACAAAACATATTCAAACCATAGGAGCTGACCATCATGGCTAAAATTAAATGGAAAACAGGTGGAGAATACAACATTAACAATACTTTTAACAAAGAAATACGAACAAAGAAAATTTCCCACCTATAAGCAAAATACTTCCCTTAAAGAAAATCCCATTCCAACTTGCACAATCAATACTCACAATTTTCAACACACTGTTCACTTTTCTGTTCAAACACTAATTCATTCCACTTTGCTGAAAGAAAGTGATTTCAAGAGTACAAGGCATCCCCCCTGGAGACTTGCTCCAGTTCATCTAGTTCAGACTGTCTAAAGATGATTCAATATTTCTCAAGTTCTACGAAAGAGATAAGCCTTTCAAATGGTCATTAGGCTTTGGAAGAGAGTTGAAAGATGCTTAAAAATAAGGTACTAGCAATGGCAGGGGTATGGACTGCTAAAGAAATATACAGAAATGTAAAATGCTACTGCATTCAGCCTTTTAAGAAATTTACTCATATAGAAGAGAACGGGGGCAAAAAAAAAAAAAAAACAAAAAACAAAACAAGAGCACAGGAATCAATTAGAAGAAACAGTCTGCAAAATTCTTTTGGCTTACTTTTCCCTCTTTGTGGGCACCATCTCCATCAGTACATCAGTACGTTTCGAACAGTGCTTATACCCTGCCTAGACTTGATTTTCCATTCCATGCTACATTTCAGGGAAGAGCTCACAGAGTAGTATATGTGGACTATGGTGGGTTTTGGATTCCTAACCACTTGGGACCTGACTAGATTGTTAACTGATCAGACCCCATTTTGACGGCTGCACACACTGGTGGAGGAAGGAAAGGGCCAACCGTCACTGAACTGTGAAGAAACAACTCACCAGCAAATGGGTCACTAGGAATTATGAACAGCAACAGAAAAGACCAAAGGACATTAGTACTCAAAGCCAATTTATCGAAACTAATCAGATGACACAAAGTTAACCAGAAAGAGCCCACGGTTCTGCTGATGGCAGTTGCTCTGCAGATTTCAACCATTTAATTTTTAATCTTGGCTCCCACAATACAGGCTCTTTGCACCTTGCCCCAGAGGTTCTGAGTAAATGCATTTTATTTTTAGATGTTTTCCTCTCTTGACACAGGGTTCCACAAATATGAAAGAACAAGTCATCCCCCAGGCATGCTGAGGGTTGTTGCTACTCTTCTCTTACTCAGTAGTCTCCTGGAAGCATTTAAAATAACAATGGGCCAACAATGTTTTCCTGCAGAGCAGACCATTTTCCTTAGCTGGACCTAAAATGCTTGTGCTAAAAGAATTGAGCTTGCCTGGGAATATTAGCTTGTCCCTTTTTGATAAATTGGAAGGTATTATAGATTTGAAAGGTTATCTCACTATTACAGTGAAAAAAATCTCTATTATGAGAAAGGACAAAAAAAAAATCCCAGGTGATGTTTTTATTGAAAACACTGTTGTTACCATTCTAGCAAAAGAATCAACTGTGAGGAGAAAAAGCACAGCCATCTTAACTAATATTATTCACTATCTTTACAGGTGCTCAGGGAACACCAGTTACCTGATATGCCTGGAGTTAACACTGAAGTCAAGGACATCAAATGAAAAAAGAGATAAGTGTGATGGCTTCTAGAATAATAAGTCACAATGAGTTTGTCAATGTTTTAGAAACTATAGTTACCAGATAACCTGCAATAATGAAACAGAGAGAAGAATTTGATTCAATGATAAATTACCCATGGAACTATGTGCTAAATTACCCAGGGAACTATGTGCTATGGTAAACTGCTAATTGAGCAAAGCTATGGGCATATTATAAGAATATTTCTTGTTTCTGAAAAGAATTATCCATCAAACTTGATTTTAAAACACACACACACACACACACACACACACACACACACCTCTTCTATCTATACCTTTCTAAAATTATTTTTAGTTAGGAGATAACAAGCAAATAGATACTGTACCATTTTCAAAGTGAAGACACACATTTCTCATTGGAGGGACACTAGTACATGAAAGACAAATGACCATCCCTTTTAGTTGGGTTATGATGCCTTGATGGTGCAGATGCCATGCTTCAATAGAAATGTTAACATATTTTCAGAGAAAAGTACATTTTTTTTTCCCAGAATGCCTTCATGATACCACTTAAGATGCTCAAGTCATGCTCTTTTCACATACATGTTCGCTATCTTCCAGAGAACACAACTAGAGATGTCCTGTCCCACAGATACTCAGTCAAAGTTGTCATCTTGTCTACCCCTGCCTTCAGGCAAGTAAAACACTATTCATTCTACTTTGCTGAAAGAAATTGATTTCAAGAGTACATCTGCTGCCAGAATTCACTTGTGCTGATGCCTAATTCAATGTGTCTTTCACTGAAGCAAAACTTTAGTGCTAATTTGCTAATTAATAGCAATTAATTATAGTTGAGCCTCCATATAATCTTAGAGCCAAATTTGGGGCTTCAAAATCATCTAGGTAAACAATGCACAAAACTTAATGTACAAGAAGCAAGAGGTAACTATTAATATCATAAACCATGTCAGCATGATATTTAGATGTATAGTTGGCCCAGTGTATCCTTGGGTTCTGCAGCTGCAAACTCAAACAACTCTAGATCAAAAATATTTAATTTTTAAATTTGGGAGGGGGGCTGTTTGTTTGTTTGTTTGTTTGTTTTTTGTACTGCAGTTTGAACCCAAGGGAGCTTTACCAATAAGCCACATCCCCAGCTCTTTTTATTCTTTATTTTGAGACAGGGTTTCACCAAATTGCTTAGAACCTTGATAAATTGCTAAGGCTGGCCTTGAACTTGCCATCCTTCTGCATTTGCTTCCTAAGTTGCTAGGGTTACAGTTGTGCACCACTGGGCCTGGCCAGATCAAAAATATTTTTAAAAAATTGCATCTGTACTGAATATGTATAGAATGTTCTCCTTGTCTTTATTCCCTAGAGTACAGTATAACAGCAATTTGTTTAGAAGTTACATTGTATGAGATATTCTATGTAATCTAGAAGTAATGTGAAGGATGCAGAAGAATATGAACAACTATATGTAAGTGCTATGCCATTGTATATAAAGTACTTGAGTAGTTACAGATTTTATTATCCATATGGGTCCTAGAACCAACGCCTTGTGGATGGATACCAGGGATGACTATAATCAGACTTAGCCAGCAATAAGTTAAGTGATCTAGTAAGTTATAAACCTTTGTTAAGCCTCAGTTTCCTAACCTATGAAGTAAGAATATTAATAGCAACTACATTCAATAGTCATTAAAAAGATTAAATGAGAAAATATACTTTAAGTACTTAATGTAGTACCTGGCATATAGAAATGAACAATTTGTATAGCTATTAATATACAGAAAATGTACTGCAAATGGCAGTGTGGTTTCAGCACTTCCAGAGAAATGGATGTGCATCATAGGGCCTGGCTTATTAAACAGTCTCTAAAATCAACTTTCTGATTACACTCCAGGACATTTGCACATACATACATTCTCCCCACAAAGCAAACCTACTCCAGTCTCTGTCAATATGGGTTTTACTCCTTCAGAGAATCTGAATTTAATCCTATAAGTAATGAGGAGGCATTATAGACCCTTAAGAAGAAAAAATACAGCATGAAAAAAAATTGCAATAGGAAAAGACTCTTTTATCCTCAAGTCATTTCCACTTATTTTTAACCCATTCTGCCCAAAACTATTGCTATTCAGGTGAAAAAGCTTTTGTTTTCTTTGCTACAGGACAATTTTTGTGTTACTGGTCATACCTGAACTACTCGTGAATGTTTCATGCAAGATAAAAAAAAATAGTATTTAAAAAATACAACCTGTATGTTTTGATGTTGATTTTAAATTTTCCATATTGTAAAGGGAGCTCACCACTTCCGATGTGACTGAATGCATTTAGCATTTAGCTCCCTGATGAAATGACAAGGGACTAAAAGAGACTGCAGTGATCTTACATTAACTTCTGTCACATCCAGAGGTTTGGGGCAGGAAGTCGTGCTAGAAAAAATGTTACTGCCAGATGCTGACAGACCCCACAGCTCCTCAGACAAAATGGACATTTCCCTGTAATATGGGCCCTACCACTCCATGGAGTGTCTAGAGCAATCCCAGCTGCAGTGGAACGTGGGTTGCCAAGTACAGACACAATCTGTCCCCTCTCCTAAAATGAGGTTCTCATTATTTTTAAGGAGTCACACACAAGCTGTTGGTAATTTGCTCAAGTGAAGAGCCAACCATATTGAGTAGTTGCGACACTTCATATCTCAGAGAGCAATATGAACCCAATGTGCCCACAGTCCCAACTTAGCAGCAATTTCTGGATGTACCTAAGAATAGTTGAGACAAAGGGAAGAATGAAGCCTGTCACACACCCCTCGCTGGCCAAGCCTCGCTTTTGCAATACTGAACTGACAGAAAATTATTTAGTAACTCAGCTCCCTCCTGGTGGCTGCATTACAACACAGAATAATAGCCTGCTCTGGCCACCTACTGCTGGTGGCTTCTCCTAGCCTCACACACTATCCTTGGGCATCGCTAATGCAGTGGTGTGTGAACATACCTTCAGGAAAGAACACACTTTATGCATGAAAGCATTCATCTAGTTCAGTAAGAAAAATAAACAGAAAGACATGAATCCACCAAAGAATAAAAATAATCAATATGAGAAAAGATTTGACCTCAGTAATGAAACTAAAACACATGCTTAAAAATTCAACAAATTAAAGAAGCAATTTTTTTTTCTGTTAAAATAATTCAGTATTTTAAAAAGTAAAAAAAAAAATTGTTGCTGGTGAATTTGGAACAAATTTGGAATGTTTGTGGATTGTTAAAATAGTAAATGTTGACACAAACTTCTGAAAAAGTAATTTACCAGTAAGTACTTGATGCTTTGCAAATATATTCAAAAGAAAAAGCAGGAAAATTTTCACTTCCATAATTGTGTATTTCACCCTTTTAATGGTAAAATAAAGAGTTAAGTAAAATGAGGAAAAATCCTACTAAGAAATACAATAAAAGCACAAATGAATAAGAAAAACCATGTGGGTACATTTAAAAACTATATTTGTGAGTCGGGCACTGACTGTACTCCCAACATATACCGCTACCTGTATTCCCAATGACATGGAGGCTGAGGCAGGAGGATTGCAAGTTTGAAGTCAACTTGGACAATTTAGAGAGACCTTGTCTCAAAAATATAAAAGTAAAATGGGTTAGGGATGTAGCTCAGTGGTAAAGTGCCCATGGGTTCAATTCCTGGTACTGCAAATAAATAAATAAACAAATAAATAAATATTTTGCTTCTGCAACTTTTTTGCTCAGAACTTCTACAATTTTCAAAATTTTATTGTAAAAATATTTCCTACCTAAAAAAGAGTATATATATGATATTTTTAAATACTTCATACAATTTCAAGTGAGATAAAAATCAGGAAAAATTATATATATACTATGATTACAATGATAAATCAAAGGGGATTCCTTTGTATAAAATACATCTAGAGGAAAATAATCTGAAATCTAGAGGAAGATAATCTGTGGTTATCTGTAAGTGCTTTTATTCTTTTATTATCTTTATTAATATCTTTATAAATAATCTGGTGGGAGTGGAATAATAGGTAAATGCCCCCTTATTTTCCCTACTTTCAGAACTTAAAAACTTTTGCCAAATATAAACTATCTATCTTAAGATGCAAATTGAAAACATCTCTGAGCCACCATATTCATTTTTATTTTTTCAGTAATTATTTGTCAAGTTCTTCCTATGATCACAAAACAACAGGTATCAAGGGAGAGATAATTGCTTGTGAGACAAATTTCATGCTTTCCAGAAGCATCTAAGAAATAGAACAGTGTAATAGAATAGCAAAGGAGAAAATTAACTCATTCACAAATGCAATGAATTGAATTCATAAGTACACAGTGACATTGTAAAAGGTGAAAGATAAATGTCATGGGACTGTGTCCCTTACTTACATATTGGTAATCTGGGTGAATTTCCTTAAGTAATCATTCTATATTGTTAGACAGAATCTGTACTCAAGACAATAGGAAAATTCATCCAGACCTAAGAAGGATGCCAGGAAAAGCTGCCTGTAAAACTGTACTCTGCCCTTCTCTAAACTGCCTGTGGTTATCTGTAGGTGCTTTTATTCTTTTATTATCTTTATAACCTCAGGAAACTCCCATAGATTCCTGATCAATCATCTTTACTACAAATTTCACCCATTTCAAAAAATTCAGTCTGTAAGAACATTTTATGTGACAGGAAGTTCAAACATTTTCAAGGTAGTTCCTTCCATTTATGGACAGCTTGACTCACTCAACATACTTATTAAATATTTTCCCAATACAAGCATTGGATTAGACCCTCTTTACACAGAGAAATAAGGAAAGGCCCTGCCCTCAAAAAGCTCATGATGCAAAAGAATGCACAATCTATTGTCCAGTCTAAAGTCCTGAGTTGTCCTGTGTTTCTGGGAAGAGCACCAAGGAAAGAGTAACTGCTTTGCAGACAAGCCTGGTCAGAGAAAGTGGCATTGAGGTTGCATTAAAAATAAAGGGGGAAAAAATCATAGTTAGATACCTTTAGAACACCTCTCTTGAAGACTTGAAGATTTATGCTGTGCATTTTTTATTATCTGAAACGTAAAGAAATCTGTTTAGGTTCATTTAATCTTTGCCCACCCCCACCAGCTATTTTAAAATGGAACCATTTTAAAATATGTCTCACATGTGTTGAGACCTCGTGGGAAGCACCTTGGGGAAAGCTGCTATCTGATGGTGATGAACTGAGTGAGGCTCAGACGTTTACTAAGTTACCCACCAAAAGTCATACCAGTAGCTGTGACAGAAACATAGTGGAGCCCAAGGTTCTGAGTCACTCCAGTGCTGAAAATGTCCTATTAACTAAAAACACAGTCATTTTTTGTTTGAAAAAAATCACATAACATTGACTATTAATTGACAGACCAGTGTGATTTTAGCACATAGAAGAAAATACTAGCAATATATACAGTGGGCAAAAGATGGGAAGGTCTAAAGAAAACATAAGTCAATGATGCAACATGAGTTTGAGAAAACCCTCAAATCTCAACCTGGAGAAGAGAAGACTTGAACTAGTCACAATGAAGGGACTGAACTAGTTGTTACCTAGGGTAGTTGTGTTCTCTAAAGATCTGTCAATCTGTCCAAGAACCATGTAGAATGACTTGACTTAATAGTTAACTTAATGGTGGCAACCCTGTTTTATATCCCTGGGAAGGAGATGAACAATAAAAAGAGACAACAGACTCCATCTAACTTCACAATGAGTTCCCTGGGGAGCTTGTGTCCTCTGCAAGGAAGTTTCATTAAAATACAGGACAGATTATCATCTACTGGGAAAGGTGTAAGAACAGTCCTGCCTAAAGGAAAAGAGATGGACTCGATAAAATTTCAAAGTCATTGCCAACCTTTAGAAACAGCCTGTGAGTCAGAGGCTCCTGTCAGCGTGCCATCCAGAGACTGCCTCTCCTTCTACTTCTTTGCCTCACCTTTTGATGGTTTTATTGTTTATTGGAATCTCTGTCTATCCTATGGGGAGACATGAAAATGAAAGAAGACTGAAAACAAATTATTATATTGAATTCCTTGCTTGAGAGATTCATTTTCTTGAACAGAACATACAATTGGAGAAGATATACATGCTGGCTGAAATATGATTTGGATTATATATACATTTTAACATCTATTTCTTGATCAAACAGAAACAGCCCTATTTTGGGATGGTAATGATTGACCAGGCTGCATTTGATAGGAGTTGATCTAGTTAATGCTACAAACTTAGATTTTCAGAAACAATTTCTACTCAAATCAAACTCCATGAAGATTAGAACTGGTTCCCTTTCTCTATTGTCTGCCATCCCACCCCCCACACACATACACCTGTTTTTATAATCTGCTACTTAAAGGAAATAACTCTGACAAGGTTTTCGAGGAGTTGCAACATGAAACTAAATTGACTGCTTTCACAAAACAACCTCAACTCTAAAATCCCTCTTATTTAAGATGTATGCTTTTGGCTTATCTGACTTAATTATCACTGATGGTCTCTAGATTAATTTTGCTCATCCTGAAACAAAAAGGTAGAGACTGAATTTAGCACTTACAATCTAAGGATAATGTCCAGGGTTTAAAGACTACAATGATTTTTTTTTTTTTAAATCAATTTGCATTGATCAGGCTTAAATCCTCCTGTAAGTATTGCTCAAAACAGAAGACTTTTAAATTAAGTATAATCAAAGAAATTACCAATTTCCTGGGCCCCAAGTGTGCATGAAATGGATAAAAATGATGGTTCTGCTTTTTGTTACTCTCTTGACTTCCCGATACATGTATCCTACATCACACACTGACCTGTGTCCTCTGGCACTAATCATATTCCATAATCGGGTGACTCACAGACTGCAGCTCAGTGTGTGTAATTCTAGAGAGAAAACTTTTCCCCAAGTCTCTAAGACTCCTATCCAATTTTCTACCTCAGTGCAAAAAGAACCAGGAAAAGTTGCAAACAAGCTAAAGTCTATCTAGTTCCCCCTATCACCCACAAAGTTTCTTATCACCTGGATTTAGCAACAATGTCAATTGGATTATGCCCTGGCATGTATCACATGAAATAGCCAAATGGTAGTATGTTGAGCCAACTACACTTGGATGGTCTCCAGCCTTCAAATGCTACAAAGAATCCCTGGTCAGATGACTGATTCAAATTATATTTTTATGTTGGACAAAAATAAAAAGGGCAGCACAGCAGTTAAGAGCATGGTATTTTGGAATCAGATAAACCAAGATCAAATCCTGACATTGACGTTTGCTCAGGATCTTAGTGATTACTATCATTATCATCATAACAGAAGATTCCTGGGACCACAGAAAGCCTGTCTTCATCTTATGTCCAATATCCTATAAACATCTCTTGTACTGTGATTTAACCTTAAAATACAATGGTATAATGAAAGTATGATAGCATAAGACTCCATCTCCAGTTTTCACCAGAGTAGAGTTAAAGCCACATTATAGAAACCAGAGTTACCTTCTACAATGCATTGACAATGTGTGTTTATTTCTTAATACTACTTTCCAGCTTTGTCAGCTAAACCTTACAGGAGGTCCTCTGGCATGGTAAGCAGTGGTCTCACACTCATTTGGGAATGGGAGAAGGGCAGGGGAGAATGAAAAATGGAGAAATACCATTGCAATCCACATAAGAAGTGCCTGGCCTTTCTAATTAACTATACTTTGGGAACAACCATTTATTTTTGCAAGAAGGGGAGGCAGTTTGGATGGGGGTAAAGAAAGAGTGCCAGAGGAGAAGTCACTACAAATTATAAACAAAAATCTCAGTCTTTGCAACTGACAGCTACTCTTGGGACTTCCCAGGGGAGCCAATTAGTGCCAGTTGCTGAGGTGGGTTTGGTCATATAAACCTCTGTGCTACACCCACCTGCATCACACCTACCTCCAACAGAGCTACAAAGTTTCTGTTAATGAGGCTTAGGACCAATCATCCCATCCAGAATCCTGCCAAGGACTCCAAAGGAGATGTCTTAGGGTAATCAGCAGGGAAACTCCCTTAAATTCTACTGTCATATTGGAAACCAAGATGTTTAAAAGTAATGATTTGGTTTATTCTTTCTGCACCTCTGGTTTTTTCTTTTTCTTTTTTTTTTTTTTTGCTTTTTTTCTTTTTTGCTTTTTTTTTTTTTTTTTTTTTTTTTGCTTTTTATCATCTGAGGCAACAGTAACTACATGCTCTGTTACATACATTCTTATTGATTGTCCCTCTAGCTACTGAGTTCAGTATTTTCATAAGTGAGCTCATAAATTCCAGGTTATAAATCCATGCAAAAAAAAAAAAAAGAATAACAACAATTAGTTACATCTTCTGCATCATCTTCTCCTGTAGCAGTAGGAGACTCAGTTAACACAAGCTCTACAAAATAATTAAAGCAGAGTTTAAGAACATCTGGGAATCTGCCTGGCCAAATTGCTCTTGCATTAAAATTATTCATGGTGTTTCCACTGCTTCAGTATAAAGAGCTCAGGATGCGTTGTGAAACCATTTAGAATGACCTCAGACAAATTGACATGGGTTTTCTTTCTTCTCTCCTTATAAAACAACACTCACCCTTCTAGAGGCTCAGCTACCTGGGTTACAACTATCAAACAATCAAGTAGAAAACATTGATTAAAAAGCTATTGTAAACAGAACAAGAAAAAAAATTCCTCAAGGTCCTGGGCTTTGTAAAGCAAATATGAATAAAATTAACACAGTGATACTACAGGTGAAAAACAATAAACTTTAAAAAAATCTTAGGTATTTCTGAAAAGGAAACAAAAAAGTAAATGCAGGATTAGCTCTGCAGAAGAAATCAGATAGTTTAATTTTTTTCTAATAGTGAGCCTTAGACTAGAGGGGTGGATAAATATATGAAAGTAAAGTTTTAGAAGTGGGAACGCACAGAACGTGAAGCCCTAAGCTATAAGCCCAGGAGATCCAAAAGATACTTAGATTCTCCTCAAGCTCATATTTTCATGAAAACAATCAAAGGGAAATAAAGAGTTTGTAAGTTTTATATAGGCCATATTCTCCCTGACATGATTCTATCTTTGTGACTCAGACAAGTGGCAGCTTTAATTTGATTTTGGTGCAAATAGAATATGATGGTACCTTGGCCTAGTAGTAGCTAATATAGTCTCAAAAGCACTAAAACTAAGGTTCCTTCTTCTACCTGCCCCCATCCTTTCTCTGTGTCAGGCAGAGTTTTCTCCAGGAAGAAATTAGAATTGATTAAAAAGCTATTGTAAACAGAACAAGAAAAAAAATTCCTCAAGGTCCTGGGCTTTGTAAAGCAAATATGAATAAAATTAACACAGTGATACAAAATGAGAGAGGTGGGGCAGGAGACACTTAAAATTCTTTTGAGTTTTTTGGTGAAGGGACTAGGATGTCTTAGAAGGTACACAGTATAGTTGTCAATTTCAGCAACACCTGGCAATGTTTGCATCAACAAAAGGACATCAATCTCAATCTGAGCTGACCCTCACCTGAAGAGGTAAGTTGTGTCTTCAGGATCCATTTCCCCCTTCAGTTTGCCTGAGTCCCCTCATCTCAGATTGAAATAACTTGAAGAAGTTAGAGAAGAATTGTGCTCCGTTCACACATCCCATTCCATTCCAGAGAGTGAAGTGATAATTTTTTTTTTTTTACAGCTGAGAACAGAACATTTAGTTTAATCCTTATGGAACGGGCCCTTGGGTTTCACTCGTTCATTTAGTCAACACCTGCTTATCCAGTGCTCTCTATCAGGTGTCACAGCGCTGGACACTATGAATACAGTGATGGAAAGCATAGGTGTGCTTCTTTCTCTGTGTAGTTTACAGGAGAGAGGACCATAATTTAAAAATGTAAATAGAGTTGAAACATGCTATGATTGTAGAAAATAGTATGTTTTGGTTACCTCTTCTACATCCTGTTGGTGGGGAAGATTCCCATCCTAGAGAGGTGGAAATGGCTGACACATGGTACCCAACACTGCACAGATGAAATTCATAGACACACACAGCCCAGGGGAGGACTCTGCACACCACACAGGTCACATGGAGGTTACTTGGGAGCAGTATAACAGGAGGGACTGTGTAAGGCAGGTTTTACAGTAACAGGAGTCTGAGGTGCCCCCAAGTCCCATCAGAGGATGTGACTAGCTTATTTGAATAATTCTCCAGACTGACAGGGAACTGAAGCCCACAACTCAGGGACAAGCAGACACTGTGCCTGGCCCCCATGACAAGGAAGATTGTTTGGCCAGGGGATCTTATCCAGAGGAGCATGAAGGGGAGAACTTACAGTTTGGGTTTTGGCAAAAGTCAAGACAGCAGGTAACAGTAAACTTTCATCTCAAGCCTTGCCTTGCACAGTGGCATGGAATGATTCAGAGGCTCACTCAAGGTCCACACCTGGGATTTTCTATGGATTCATCAGGATGCCTTAACTGGTAGGACCATATCCCAGAAAAACTCCATTTTCTGTCCCAATTCTCCTCTCTACATGGCCAAACAGCTCAGGCACACAAAGCATACCAAGGGGCAGGTCACCCACTTGTGTCTCACATCTGACACCAACACCCTGATTCTCAGAAAAAAGCCACACTTATTCTGGGATGCCCTGCCTACTTCACAGTTTGAGGCGGGGCTGAGCAGTGAGGGCGAGGTGCTTCTCTGAAGCAGGCTCTCACTGTGTTCAAAACAACAGTAGTAAAGAGACAAAGCCCTATTTATGTCAGTGAACATAAGTTTGCTAGAACAGAACGGAAGTTGCAGAAGTTCAGAGCATTGGTCCCTCCTGAGAGAGCAGACAGCTTGGGAGAAGCAGCTGTCCACAGACACAGGAGGCAGGGTGCTCTGCTTAGCAGGGCCTGCTGAGAAGCAGCAGAATGCAGGAAGTGGGAAGCAACAGGAAGAACAAGCAGATGTTGACAAGGGTCGGGTCTACTGTAGTCACTCAATTCCTACCCTAAACACAATCATATCATCAGTAAATGTAAGAGGGAAAGAGGGGGGTAGGCAATGATTAGAGAAGTTAAATCTCTTGCAAAGAGCACAAACAGCTTGCCACAGCAGGAGACTGGAAAGGCCCATAGAAGCAGGCACTTGAGAAACATAAAGTGGAATCAGAGTGCTTTTTTATGGAATTTTATAAAGAAAGAAAACTTGAACTTCAAGAGTCTGGCAATCTAAATTTTTTTTTTTGCAGAAAGAAAAGGTCAGTTTCTGAATAGAACAGTGCTCACTAGTGTCTTTCTAATTTGCTCGATTTTCTTTTGCGGCATCCTGCAGCATGGGCAGCTTCTCCAGGATGGTGTGGCTTGACCATGATCAGCATGTGCCTTGCAGGGTGCATTCAGGCCATCTGGGAAGGGCAGGAGGCTTGGCAACCCCCAGACTTCTGATTCCTGAACTCTGACAGGGTCCACCTGGGGGTGTGCACACTGTAGACATCAGTCCTCACTTTCTCACCCCGGCCCAAATCTAGGTGGATGCACATTCTGACTCAATAAGCTCCTAGAGTTTGTCTCTAAGCTGATAGAAGTAAGACATCTGAAAGTCACACCCATCTTACTGATTTCTTGGGGCTATCAGTGAAATGGAAATAAAAGTCAATGAACAGACATTTATGCTGAGTCAAAACATATAACTATGCTCTCCTTTGCTGCAGACCAAGTGACCACGTGCCAACCATTTCCATCTAGAGCTGAACTCAAGGATAAAACCAAAGCCTGTGGGTGTCATCGTAACCCTATGTGGTTTCTACTCAGACTGCTCAGAAATTATTTGCTCTTTTTACTTCTCTCATCAGGCAAACCTTATTAAAATGACAGCTGAAGAGCAGTAAACTCTGTGACACAATGAAGGTCTGTTCCAACAATAATAAAGCAATAATGTGGAGTTAAACATGTATGTATATTTTGATCACAGTCATATTAGGAATGTGCCAGGGAAGAAAAGGACTATGAAAAAATACTGTAGATAAGCAAAGAGAAAGAGAGAAGAGAGGAAATTTATATCAGGGCTACTCAGGTTCTACAAATAGTTGTGGTTGGGATAGAACTGTTTCATGTGTGTGTGCATGCACATATGTATTTATATTGTTCTTTTTTTCTAATTTCATGAATGATATATAAATATTTTAAAAATTTATATACACATATAAAATGTTCATGTATTAATAAATAATACTTAAGACACATATACACAGTTACAAAATAATTAGAGTACTTCAAGACAATAGACCACCTTATAACCTATTTATTATAGAAGAGAAAGAGACCCAACTGGAAGCAAATCTAGCCAGCTTTGTCTCTTGCTAATTGTGTCTCCTTGTGCAAAATAGGTACCCTATGGGCTTCAGTTTCCTCACCTGTAAAAACAACAACACTACCTACTCCAAGGATTTTTCTAAGATTAAACACAGATTTAACATCTGTGAAAGCAACTCCCCCATCACTGCCACTTGGAAGCATTCAAAGATGCACATTACCTTACCTTTTGCCCAACACTTCAGTTCAACACAGGGATCCAATCCTCTGCTTTGATTCAGGGCTCTCTGCAGAGATTAGACTGTGGAAGGTTTAGCAACTTGCAAAAAAAAAAAAAAAAAATTACCAGATAGCTATTTCTAGATGGATGTTTGCTAGCTTTATTGCACCTAAGAGAACACTCCTCCTTTATCTATAAGATCTGCTGTCTGTGGCAAGATTTATCAGGGCCCTGTAAGACCTTCTGACTAAGCAAGGGCATCCCTCATTTACACCCAAAGGCTGGTTCTTGTATGTGTGCTGCTTTGTTGCTGGTATCTTTTCCTCACTTCTAACTTAATGCAGTGAACGATCAGTAAAACCAGGGAAAAGAAGGCTTTTGCAGCTCTGAGTTTTGCAGGCCATAAGTGAACCACTACCACACCCAGCTGAATGAACAATTTAAGAACAGACAGAGAAGAAGCCTCTGTTCCTGCCATCACCATCACAATCGAGGGCACATAAAGGAAACCACCAGATAATATGAGAAAACTAACATTCTCACAGCAAATGTCTTCATCATCCCTGCACACAATAAAATCAGAAAGTATGGGAAGAAATGTTTGAGAAAGTAAGAGATACAACATTCAGGACTCTGACATATATTTGCTTATTTATAGGAGCCACTGCTGACAGAAGTCATTCTTCTGGGTCTTTCCAAAAGAAGCCAATCTTTACTGAAAAGAGGAACCTTCCCAAGAACAGCAGCAGCAATTATAGTGGGTGAGGTTCTTTGACACAGTCAAAGAGGAACCTCTTCAGGCATGGTGGGACCTCACAGGCTTAGCAACTTACCAAAGGTATGTAAGTACTGCAGGACTGAAGGGACACTTGCAAAATAATCCCAAGTCTCCTAAACAGCCAAGTTTCAGGACAAAAGCTAAAATCCCTAAGATCTAGTTCTTCTTCAGTTTCCAGACTACTGTGAGAGGGCAGGCCCATCTCCTGGGTCCTGAGTATTGCACTTCCTGGATGTCTAAAAACTTGCCAAAATTATATGACAATTTTTGTGTCTATGAACAGGTGTTCATTTTTCTGAGGAAAGTTCCACACCATATCAGTGCTTCAAAGATGCCCTATAATCCAGAGATGCATTAAGGACAACTAAACCAAGTAATTCTTAAGTTCCTTTCCAGATCCCAACCATTACAGCAAGTTTTTCTGGTTATAAAAGTAATGTACATTCATTGTAGAAAATTTGAAAATGTGGCCAAAAAGAAAAAAAAAAGCCATCTTTAAAAATATACCACAGTTTTTATCTTTATCTCTGCTGTTTTACTTTTCTTTTTATAGATTGTGTTAATTCTATTTAAGGTAAGTGAAGTAAGTCCTAGGAGAAAAAAATAAAAAGTCCCCAAATCACTGTCACTAACATAAAAGGAGAAAGTCAGCTAAGAATCTAACTTAGTGAAGATGTATTATACTCTGCTATTGTATAGTAAAGCCGTTAGAAATGAGAAGTAGAGATTTTCTCAATGGGATCTCTGCTGATCATGCAGGTTCTTTCATAAAGCTCTAAAACATAACTCTGTACTTAGATTTAAAATGTGACCTTTATTTAAATACTTACCATGTAAAAATTTCTGTACCATTTTTTTATTGTTAGAATATGTTCTTTTCCAAAACTTCAGCTTGCCAAGGTAGAATATAGAGGAATTTCTTATTAGATTTTTTAAAATGCCATTCTGTAACGTCAATATTACAGAATATTGAAGGGACTCAAAGATGTGGATTGTGACCAATTAACAGTGAGACTGCTGATATCATTACAATTTTGGTACAAGATTACTACTTTTTTAATATCCAGGTGTGACAAGTCTATTCCATAGATGTTTACTAAAAGATCTGTTCATGTTCCAGGCACTGAGCTAGGTGCTACTAGTCTAACTGAGATCATATACTTGATCTAATTCTTCCCTTGAAACTAGGAGTTAAAATAAAAAAGAAACTAGCCAGTTTCTTCTAATCTCCAGTTCTATGATTCATCTTCTGATTCTTTGCTTCATAGTCCCATACTTGGTGTTTACACGAGAGCAAGAGAAACATAACCCCCACAAAATTCCTTATATCATCTTTTTGAGAACCAGTGAAAATATCAGGAGAATGTTGTAATAGCCCAGAGCACTCCTTGTGCTAACCTGGCTATTGGATAAGACAAGGAGAAATGTGACAGGAACAGCTCTTTGTCATTTCACATGAAGCACAACATTTAATGGCCCCACAATGAATGATATGCTGCACTAGGCCATGTAAAGTAAAAGATACGCACTCTGTTCTAAAAAAACAGGAAATAATTTGAAAGAACAGCGCACACAGCATTAAGAAAGATGAAGCACCTGCAGACCATGATGTTTGCCTTAACTGCAGAAAATGAAACCGAACTACAAAATAAGATTTAGGGAAGCATGGAAGATGGGGAGTAAAGAAATAGTTTTGTGAGCAATCCCTGGGTGGAACTGCATAAGGAAAGGCACAAAAGCAAGAATAACACATATAGTTTCCAAACTGGGAAATAGCAGCCCCAGGAACGACCCCACTGGTATTCTGTGGGCCAGGCGCCCCCTACAGGAAAAATAATGACATTAATTTGCACAGGAATGTGGTCTACAAAAGGAGTTTCAACTCTCCACCTGGAAGTCTGCATCAGAGTTGTGCTCTGTAGATCGTCAAAGGGGATGACTCAGTAACATGGAAATCAGGAGGAGATGGTGACACTCAGATGGACACCAGGGGATAGAATTTTAGGGAAACACTGATAAATTCTCTGGAGATGTTAGGCTGGAATGTTTGTCACCGACACATACATTTACGCGTACATTTACTGTTTATTTACTAGATTTCTAAATTTGGGTTTGCAATCCAAAATCTCTCTAGGGAAATATGTGTATAGGAAATGAACTGCAATCTTGTAAACCTGACTTTTCCCTGAAAGTTTATAAATACAGCATCCTAAAAGGAATCCCTCAAATCTGCAGATCACAACACATGGCACAAGTTCATCATTCACTAAGACAGAGGCCAGCTTCTTCTCAGACCTTGTACTGACCAGGTTGATGATTCACCATCATAATCCAGGAACTGAAGCAAAATAAGGGTGAAAACCCAGAACATTGAATTGTATCACTTAAACCAGAATACCTATCTGGTTCTAGAAAAAACCTGTGACCTAGAAAAAATGAACACTGCAAGTATATGAAGAATATAATAGTTAACTAGCATCCTTTAAAAATTATATTATGATACCTCAACAGGAGAAAATATGCCATTCAACCTAATTAGAATACTTCTTTTCTACTTATTTTATGTTCACCTTTTCTAGATACCCTGCTATAAAAAGCTGAGTACTGTAATAAAATGAGAGGGTTTGTAATACCTATAATGCTGTCTCCATTTCTAATCATTTGGCCTCTCTCTGGCTGACTTGCCGTGGTAGACTCCTTCATTCACACTACTGGGAATTTTGTTTATTAATATTCATTGAGCACAGACGATAATATAGATACTGGGCTTGACACTAAGGACACAATGAACAAACTCATCCCTATTGGTAAGGAGCTGTTGAGGAAGATAAATAAGCAAAGAGGGAACTAAAGTTCAGTATGATAATTGTCACCCTCAGGATGAGAAGAGGGTATGAACCTCTCAGCCTTGAGGGAGGTGGGATCAAGGAGGGCATCTACTCAGAGGTAGCATCTCAGTAAAAAGAAAAGGGATTAGGCACACAGGAGAATGGAAAGAGTCTAAGCAGAAGCATCGTCTCTTCAAAAACTTGGAACCAGTGAGAAAATGGTGCATACAAAAAACATATCTAGCTCCAGATAAAGAGAAGATCCTGGAAAGGTAACCAAACTACTGATGATTCTTAAGTTCTATTAAGGAGTTTCAACCCAATTCTGAGAGCAGTCTAGAGTGACTGAAGGGTTTTAAAGATGAGAAGGGTTTTGTCACCTGCAGGAAAATGGAAAGGACTTAAGAACATTATGTTAAGCAAAATAAGCCAGACTCACAAAGTCAAAAGTTGTATGTTTTCTGTCCTATGTGGAGACTAGAGAGAAAAAAATGGAAAAAAAAAAAAACATAGCGGGTAGAATCTCATGAAAATAGAAGGGAAGCCAACAGAATAAAGGAAAAGGTTCAAGGGGAGGGTAGAGAGGAGAAAAAGGAGAAGTACTCCCTAGTACCTTGGAATTGACCAAATTATATTATGTCCTGTGCAAATATGTAACAATGAACCCCACTAACATATGTAATAATAATGAACCAATAAATAGAAAATAAAGATGAAAAGGGGCAAAAACCAAGACTCTAGTGCTGTATGGGAAATGGATAAGAGAAAGCCTGACCAAGAGCAGAGAAATAAGCGGGAACATTGTAGCAGCAACTTTGGCAAGAAATATGAAGACCCAGGTCTTCAGGCACAATGGTGAAATGTGGAGGGACAGAATCCATCAATCCATCTGGAGTGGAAGTCTGGGGCATAATTCAAGATGACTCCCGAGTTACCTTCACTGAGATGCAGGAGGAAAAGCAGATATGAAATGAAAAGACGAGCTCTCTTCTGGGCTTACTGAGTTTAACCTTAAACTTGACTCTAAGAAATCTAACGCTGTCCACTAAATGACTGATTGAAAAAAGATCTGGACTGGCCATGAAATTATCTGTATATGGGTGTTTCTTGATAGCGCCGGAGTCAGCAAGCCTGCAGGTAGAGTGTGTGAAATGAGAAATGAAGCTCTAGAGATATTAGTCTATTAGCATTTTCTAAAAGAGATGGAGAAAAGATCCCATCACCTTAAAGAAGGAGTCTAACCTCTCCCAGGACACTGGAATGAGTAATCCATTTCCTCAGCTGACTTTTAGCTCAGAATGAAAAGCAAGACCTTGGAAGCTGGTGAGTCAAGCAAATGCTGATGGCAGGGGCAGAAAGAAACAAGATAAAGATAGAAAGCAGGGTGTCCCACATTGGTTCTAGAAAATAAAGGATAAAACCAGTACAACTGGGATTATTGAGCAGTCAAGCAACGACTCAAGGTCATGGACGTCACTTTACAGAAAATAAGGATGTGCTTTGTATGACTCCACAACTCCATGCACAGACCATTCTAGTCTCACAGGCTATTGGCTATCTGACCAAAACAAAAAACAAAAAACAAAAACAAAAAACTAACAGAACTCTCCAGCAGACTCTTTATTCTCAACCTTGGCTAAGTTCCCACTGGAAAGTTTTTTAAAATGCCAGTGTCCAGATGTCTTGTGGACCCTTGTTATTCAAATTCTGGTCCACTACCAGCAGCATTAGCATCTGTGGGAGTTTGTTAATGATCTCAGGTCCCATACCAGACCTTGAATCAAAATCTGCACTTTTGTAAATTCCCCAGGAGATTTACATACCCATTAAAATTTGAGTCACATTGCCTTAGAGTCACTGGAAGGATTTGTTTAAACACAGATTTTTTTTTTTAGGTCAGGGGCGGAGCTTGTGAATTTGCATTTCTAACAAATTCCCCAGTGCTACCAAGGCTGCTGCAGATCTGAGACTGTGTTTTGAGAATTTCTGCCATAAATCAATTAAATTGGAATCTCCCTGGATAGGACCCAGGCACCAGTGTATTTTAAAGCTCTCTAAGTGGTTCTAATTTGCAGCCACAGTCGAGAACCGCCGGTAAAGGTACTTTTATGCCCCTGATTACATAAATAAGAAAATGAATATCAGAAGCAATTTTGCTATCCTCTGAACACCAGCTTAAACTTATGACTAAACTGTTCTTTAACATAAGATGAATTTTGAATAATCAAAGGAGGATAAAAAAATGCTGCTTCATCTTTAGAAATTCATTCCCACAGAAATGTTCAGTTGTGGTTGGAAAAAAGGTCAATTTAAGTAACCACTATCTTAATCATCACAAAACCATCAACTGAATTTATTAACTTCATTTTCTGGTGATGGGTCTTGGCATTTTAAGGATCACACAATGTTTTTTAAAATCATGACTTTTTAAACGGAAAGAATGCAGTGTAATAATGTTTTCCTATCAGCCTGCAAAACCAAATCTTTTCTTTCTTCTGCTTTAAGTTTATTTTTACTGGGTGTTTTTTTGTTTTGTTTTGTTTTGGGAGGGGGGTTTCCTTCCTTTCCTAGGTTCTTGAGGTGGGAGTTTAGGTTGCTAATAGACACTTTTCTTCTTGTTTAATGTATGCATTTAATGGTTTAAACTTTCTTTTCCACACTGTTTTACTTGGTGTCCCACTGTTTATACTTCGTTTTCTCCTTTATTCAGTTCAATTTCTTTATTTCCCTTGAGATTTTCTCTTTGACCCCTGGATTATTTAGAGGTAGGTTTGCTTAGTTTCTGAGTGTTTGGAGATTTTCCTGTTGTCTTTCTCTTATTGATTTATATTTTGGGTTCGTTGTACTTAGAGAATAAATGCTTTGTATGACTTCAATTATTTTAAGATGGGTTGAGGTTTCTGAATTGCTTAGGATCCAGCTTCTGTTAGCATCAGTCCTATAGCCACTTTAAGAAAATGAGTATTTTGCTATTACTGGAAGGAGTGTTCCCTGTTATTAGATGAAGTTGGTTGATGATGTCATGGAGTACTCTTATATTCTTTTTGTGTGAATTTGCTTTTCTTTTTTTTTTTTTTTTTAGTTATACATGACAGTAGAGTCAATTCTGACATAATTATACAAGCATGAAATATATCTTGTTCTAACTCAAACCTGAGTACTTCTCTTTTCCTTTCCCTTTCCCCTCCCCTGTTGTGTTTCCTCTACTGATCTTTCTGGTATTCACATAGTTATTTTTTAATTAATTTTTTGTGGATATACATAGTGACGAGATTAACTGTGGTAAATTCACATATGTATATAGGAAAGTTATGTTCGATTCATTCTACTGTCTTTCTTTTTCCCATCCCCACTCCCTTTCCTTCATTCCCCTTTGTCTACTCCACTGAACATTTATTCACTGAACAAAAACTCCACCACACACACACTTATTGTGGATTAGCTTCCACATATCTGAGAAAACATTCACCCTTTGTGTTTGGGGGGTTGGCTTATTTCATTTAACATGATAGTTTCTAGAGCCATCCATTCACCAGCAAATTTTATAAAGTCATTCTTCTTCATGGCTGAGTAATACTCCATTGTGTGTGTGTGTGTGTGTGTGTGTGTGTATGAGTGAACCCTTTCCCCACATCCTTACCAACTTTTATTGTTACTTGTATTCTTGGTAATTGCTATTCTGACTGGAGTAAGATGGAATCTCAGTTTAGTTTTAATTTGCATTTCTCCAGTTCCTAGAGATGGTGGACACTTTTTCATATATTTGTTAACCATTAATATTTCTTCTTTTGAGAAGTATCCATTTAGTTTCTTTGCCCATTTATTGGTTGGGTTATTTGGTAGGTTTTTGTTTGTTTGTCTGCGTGTGTGTGTGTGTGTGTTTAATCTTTTTTTTTTTTTTTAGTTCTTTGTGTATTCTGGATATTAACACCCTATCTGAGGTGCAAGTGACAAAGATTTTCTCCAATTAGGGATGCATCACAATACCAGATCTTAAATTATAACACAGAGCTGTAGTAACAAAACAGCATGGTATTGACACCAAACAGGCATGAAGATCAATGGAATAGAAGACAGAGACAAACCGACATAAATAGAGTTATCTCATACTAGACAAAGTCACCAGAAACATACACTGGAGAAAAGATAGCCTGTTCAACAAATGATGCTAGGAAAACTGGAAATCCGTATGTAGTAGAATGAAAGTTAACCCCTATCTCTCACCGTGCACAAAACTCAACTCAGAGTGGGTCAAAGACCTAGGAATCCCTGAACCTGTTAGAAGAAAATATAGGCCCAACATTTAAACATATGAGCTCAGGAATTAACTTCCTTAACAAGACTCCAAAACCACAAGAAGAAAAATAAAAAATCAATAAATGGGATGGCATCAAATTAAAAAGCTTTTTCAGAGCAAAGGAAATAATCAAGAGTTCTTTTATATTCTTGATGACTTACTGTCCAGTTGTTCCAGCAATTGTTGAAGGGTAGGTGTCAAAGTCTGCAACTGTAATTGTGGATTTGTCTGTTTCTCCTTGCAGCTTCATCTGTTTCTCCTTCCACATCTTCAGCTCTGTCCCTGACTACATGAAGAGCTGAGTCTCCACGTCTTCCTGGTAGAGTAGCCCTTCTACTCTCACATGATGCCCTTTTCTGTTGCTGGAAACTGCCTTTGCTCTGAAGTCAATTTTATCTGATAGTAATATAATCACACGTGCTTTCTTTAATTAATGTTTACATGATAATAATCTTACAAACAGTCTTTTATTTTCAACCGATATCTCTATGTTTGAAGTGAGTTTCTGTAAAGATCATATAGGTGGGTCATACTTTTTACTCTACTGTGTCAATCCCTATTTGTTTGTTCGTTTTAACAATTTTGTTTCTTTTCTACGCATAGCTTTATTTTTGTTTATTTTATTGCATCTATTTTAGATGTATAAAATGTTTTGAGATCCAAATGCATAGTGAAAATATTACTACAGTCTAGAAAATTAACATATCCTGTGGAGAAAAGTTGACAGACTTCCTCCAAGATAGGTATGTGATAAGGATGCCTGCTCCCATCCCTTCTGTTCAACCTCCTATTGGAAATAGTAGCAAGACAAACAGATAAGAAAAGGACATAAAAGGCAAATAATCAGAAAACAAGTATATTTGTAGATGACAAGATGCCCTATGTAGAACACCTTAAAGATTCCACGAATAACTCTTAGAATTAATAAATTTAGTAAAGTTGCAGAACATGAAATCTACAAGCAAAATCAGTTTCATTGCTTTATATCAATAACCACCTATTGAAAAGGAAATTAAGAAAAACAATCCCGTTTAAAATAACATCAGAAAGAATAAGATGTTTAGGAATAAAATTATCCAACAGGTGAAAGTTCTGCATACTAAAAACTATAAAACATTGATGGGATAAATTGAAGAAGACATAAATAAATAAAAATATATTCTGTGTTCATTGATTAGAAGAATAAATATTAAAATGCTGATGCTACTCAAAGCAATATACAGATTTAACACAATCCATATCAAAATTTCAATGCCATTTTCTCAGAAAGTAAGAAATAACAATATATATATATGTATGGAACTACAAAAGATCCCAAGTAGTCAAAACAATCTTGAGAAAGAAAAGCAAAGTTGTAGGCATCAAATTTCCTGGCCACATGATAAAGCACTGATAATCATAACAGTATAAACAGAAACATCAACCAATGGAACAGAATATAGAGTCCAAGAACAAACCCAAGCAAAACCAATCAACTAATATTCAACAAGGGTACCAAGAAGACACACCAGAGAAAGGAGAGTCTCTTCGATAAATGGTGCCAGAAAAACTGAGTATTCAATGTAAAAGGATGAAACTGGAGTCTGTTCTTACACCATGCAGAAAAACCAACTCCAAATGGATGAAAGTCTTACACATAAGACCTGAAAGCATAAAACTGCTGAAAGAAAACACAGGGATAAGATATTTGGCACTGGCATTGGCAAGATTTTTGTACAACACCAAAAGCTCAGGCAGTGAAAGCAAAAATAAACAAGTGAGACTTGTTCAAACAAAAGAGCTTCTTTAAAACAAAGGAAATAAGGAACAAAATGAAAAGGTGACCTGTGGATTGGGAGAAAATATATATCTCATAAGGGTTAGTATCCAAAATGTATAAGAAACTCATGCAACTCAATAGGAAGAAAACAATCCAATTTAAAAGTGAGCAAAGACCCTCTAGTGAAACATGAAAATCGTGGACAGGATATGAAAAGATGCTAATCACCAAGGAAATGCAAATCAAAACCACAATGAGATATCACCACACACTTGTTAGGATGGCTATTATTTTAAAAACAGAAAACAATAGACAACAAGTGTTGTTGAGAGTGTGAGGAAAGGGAATCCTCATATCCTGTTAGGAGGAATGTAAGTTGGCGCAGCCACTATAGAAAATAGTAGGAAAGTTCCCCCCCAAAATTAAAAATAGAACTACCATATGACCCAGGAATCCCTCTTTGGAGTATATTCACAAGTAAAACAAAATCAGCACCTGAGAGAGATATTTGTACTCCTATGTTCATTGCATGATTATCACAATAGCCAAGATAAGTACACAACCAAGTGTTCCTTGATAGACAAAAAAAAAAAATTGTATTAGTGGGCTGTGAATGTAGCTCAGTGGTAGAGTGTTTGCCCAGCATGCTCAAAACCCTGGATTCAATCCCAGCACAGTTAGAGGGAGAGGGAAGGAGGGAGGGAGGAAGGGAAAAAGAGAGAGAGAGAAGCAAAGAAGAAAATGAAGAAAGAGCCACACACATACACAACACACAAAGGAATATTATTTACCCTTAAAAAGGGAAACACTGTCATTTGCCACAACATGGATGAACTTATAGGACAATATGTATAGTGACATAAGTCAGGCACAAAAAGAAAAAAAACATATGATCTCATTTATATAGATAATCATAAAAACAAAAAAAAAACTAATAGAACTAAGTAGAATGATGATTACTAAAGGCAAGGTGGGAGTTGGTCATATGGTCCAAATGTAGGTCATATGGTCCAAACTTACAGTCATGTTTAAGAATAAGTCTGCAGACCTAACGAGGTGCCTTGTTCCCCATATAAGATGGTGAAAGTGTGTGACTGTTTACTTGACCCTTGCTAACACCAGGCCAGGTGTCATCAGAGGGAGAAAACCCAGGTGTACTTAGAAGTTCCCATGTGGTCACCACTGACACTATTAGGGTGAATGAGTGGGGGAATAAAATAGGGGGTTCCACGAAGATAAAAGTTATAGTCTCCAATGTGGCCTTTTTTGACACTATCCCAGTGGGTTATTGGGATATATCATCAAACCTCACAAACATGAAAATTAGGGTCCCATCTGGCCTTTGGTGGAGTGGGTTTGGTGGGTCCATAGTTTTTTCTTTGTTGTTCTCTTGGAAAGAAGGGTTTTCATCTACAAGTTTTCTGTCTTGCTAGATTGCCTCTATCATGGTCCTTTGGCTATGAAGAGTTGACTTTTGATAAGGAGATTTTTGTCTGTACCTATTGTCATTTCTAGCTATTAACTTCTTTGGTCCTGAGTTTGGTGTACATGGGGCAAAAATAAAACCCAGGGAACCTACCACCATGATGTTCTTTAGGGTTAGGCCTCAAGTTCCCTAAACAATCCATCTTCTTCACTCCACCTTTCAGACTATTCTTATGTGTAGATAGCATGTACATAATGTCTAGGATTTTATAGAGATAAAAAGGTGTAGTCTATCCTTCTAGAAGGAGAAGTCTCAATTTTCAATCATTTTTAATTAATTTATTAATTTTTAATAAATTAGTAAATATAAAAAAGCTACCCCTTGAAGATATAATTATATGATTGATATATAAATTACCTGGTTGATATACAGATAGGCTAGATATACTAGAGAAGTCTGTACAAAAATTTCAACATCAGTTTTTACTCATACTTGGAAACTCAAAATATACTTTTCTCCTATAAATGTAAATTATGTTTATGCTCTCAGTTTCATGAGCTGTCTGCTTCCTGATCATTTGCCATAATACTACAAACAATCAAAGCCACTTACAAAGTTTTGTGAGAGGTACTAAGTGTTCTACTAAAAAGTTTTTGATGTTAAATATTTAAATAGCAATGAGCAAAGCTGTAACATACTTTTCTTCAAATATCAGTAAATTCAAGAAGCAGATTATACTAATTACAATCACTGAGAAGTTACACATCATGAACTCAAATTTCTCTTTATGAGGCTTAATGTAGTCTAACGTTTTACCCCATGGGAGTTACAATATGGAAAGAGACATAAAAGATTGGGGTTGATTGGTCTACCTCGCAGCAGGGCCTGCAGAATGCACCAAGTCTTGAAAGGCTGCCTTGCTATCTGATAAATTTACCTCTGGGCTGTTGCTATATTTGAGAGTGGCAAATGAAAATCTGGGAACAACAATCTTTAGAAAAAGAAACCAGAGATCAGGGCTACATGAATTCCTTGAGCACTAAATCAATCTTACTATGGAAAAAGAAATTCGGCTCCTAATCAGCCAGCTCTGAGAAACCAGCTAGAATGAATACAAGGTGCTCGCATCTCAATGTTCAAATATACAGTACCATCTATAAATGGGTAGCACAGTGTTTTAGTTAGCTTTTCGTTACTCTAATCAAAATACCTGATGAGTACAACTTAGAGGAGGAAAGGTTATTTGGGGCTCAGAGTTTCAAAGGTTTCAATCCATAGACAGTCTATTGCTTTGGGCCCAAAGTGAGGAAGCTCTTCATGGCAGAAGGGCCCCACTTGTAGGAAAGCTGCTCAGCTCATTATTTGGTCAGGAAGCAGATAAAGGAAGAGGACTTCAAGGAAAATGAACCCTTCCAGAGCACACCCCCAGTGACCCACTTCCCCTAGCCACCCTCCACCTGCCTATAGTTACCATCCAGTCAGCCCATTCAAACTAAGATGAACTGACTCGGCTACAGTTCTCATAATTTAATCACTTTACCTCTGAACATTCCGGCACTAATAGCAGATTTTCGAGTTCACCTCATATCTGAACTTTAATACATACAGAATGGAGAGGTGAGACAAGACCCAGCAGATTGGTACAGTGAAACAGTAGTCTGTCTAAGAGACAAATTTACGTCAAAATTGTTATGTGATGTCAGCTTAGGAACCAACTTCCTCAAAAAGTCTGCTAAAGCACAAAAAGTAAAATAAGAATCAAAAAATGGGATGGCATCAAACAAAAAAACTCCTTCACAGCAAAGGAAACAATCAAGAACATGAACAGAGAGAGAGGTGCCACCTGCACCTCAGATAGAGCTTTAATCTCCAGGATATAAAAAACACTCAAAAAATTTAACCCCCCCCCCAAAAAAAGCAACCCAAACAATAAATGGGCAAAAGAACTAAACAGAAGAAATAATATAAATGGCCAACAAATATATATATATATATATAAAACAATGTTCAACATCTTTAGCAACTAGAGAAATGCAAATTCAAACTACACTGAGATTCCAAACTCACTCCAGTCAGAATGGCAATTATCAAGAATACAAATAACAATAAATGTTGGCAAGGATGTCGGGGAAAATGATCACTCATACATTGCTGATGGGGCTGCAAATTAGCGCAACCACTCTGGAAAGCAGTATGGAGATTCTTCAGAAAACCTGGAATGGAATTACCATTTGACCCAGTTATCCCATTTCTTGGTATATACCCCAAGGATTTAAAATCAGCATAGACAGTGACATAGTCACATTAATGTTTACAGCAGCTCAGTTCACAAGAGGTAAGCTATGAAACCAACCTAGATGCCCTACAATAGATGAAAATGGAACATTATTCAGTCATAAAGAAGAATGAAATTACAGCATTTGCTGGTAAATAGTTGGAACTGAAGACTATCATGCTAAGCGAAATAAGCCAGTCCCAAAAAACCAAAGACCCAATGTTCTCTATAATATGTGGATGTTGAAATATAAGGGCTGGAGGGGGGAAGAATAGAAGTTCAATGAATTGGACAAAGGAAAATGAAGAGACTGGAGGGGGGAATAGGGTAAGGAAAGACAATAGAATGAATTGGGCCTAACTTTCCTAGGTTCATGTATGAATACATGACCAATAAAACTCCACATCATGTACAAGAAAGGGCATCTAATTAGAATAAGTTATACTCTATGTATGTACAATATGTCAAAATACACTCTACTGTCATGTATATCTAAAAAGAATAAATAAATAAAATTTAAAAATTGTTTTGCAAAAGACCAGGTCCCACTTGGGAACTTGATCGTTACCTTTACATCTATTCGTCACCCACTCTATTCCAGGTACTGTGCCAGGTAGGGTAAGGGGCTACTAATATGACTATTACTTAATCTCAAGGAAATTTAAAAATTAGTTGATGACTAAAATGTATAATAATGAAAGACATGGTAGCATGTATTTCTACTACTAGGTCTCTCAATAATGGGGTTATCTTACAAAGTCTCTGAGATAATCCCCTACTAGTTTTGGGAACCACCAAGAAGTAGCACTTTTTAGGGACATTTTCCTTGGTCACTAATCTGTTCCCTAAAGTAGTTCATGCCGGTAGGCCTTAACTGTAATGCTAAAGTTTGCATTAAGATACAAATGTCATATATGAGGAAGAAGTGAATGATTTTCTTTTGCTGAAGGTTTAGCATCACGGTGGTTTACTTTCACATGAGCTACGTAATAAAAAAGAAATTTCTCCAAGATACTCCACAACAACAGGACAGTTTCCCCATCTGGGCATTTCTCCTGCCAAATGATGGAGACCAAATGATGGAAAAGCTGTTTCTTCTGGGTTCAAACCAGACCTTCTCTACCACTACCACGAGGAAACCTAGAGCAGTAAGTATATCTAACATTTCACTCACGTTTTGTCCCCACTTATAAAGCTAGTGGCTTGTGACTTATCCTCATATTAGAAACCCTCTTATCTGACATGTTCAGGATAGGTGGTTGACTCATTTATTAAATAAATGTATTAAAGTCAAGAATCTTCAAAAACAATACCTTAAACATTCTTTATAAATGAAAACATTTCAATGCATTTAGCTTGCTGCTCTTTTGATGTAGGTCTTTGCTTTGAGTGTGAATCTGCTAGTTAGATATCTACAATGTCTTACATAAAGCACATCCATTGTGCATCATCCATGATTTCCAAGTTTTTGTCATTATAATAAAGTGAGAGATTAAGACACTTGGAAACAATCTGAGTTAACTGTTATTCCCATTTCCCCAGTCTTTTATGATCGGCACACCTACAGCTAACTCAACCACAATTTTTCTTTAGCAAATTGACTAGCATTCTTTTAATTTTTCATATAAACACTTCTCTTAACTTGTGAATGTCACATTAGTTTACTTAATAATCATTTACTATATTTACATAGTATAATAGCAGTGAGACTATCATCAAAAGATTTGGAACTCCTGGTAAACAGCCATCACAAGGGGACCAGAAGCGCATGCGTGTACTAAAAGACAGCCTTCTGCAGTGTCATAGACATTACCATGTAGATTTTATGGAAAACACAGCGTCTGCTCATCTACTCAGATGGAGATGCGATAAGGAATCCACTCTTCTTTCTTGAGCTTGTAACTCTTGTAAATTCCTGTTCATTTAGAAAAGAATCAAACAAATAAACTGCAAAAGAACCTGTTTAACACCTCCCCCGACATTACAACTAGAGAATGACCTTAATCAAAAGGCACAGATCTAAACAAAAATCTACAGGGAAGGAAGCAAAGAATTCAAGGCAGAAAACAAGGGGGAACAGAGAAAATTTTTTCCTCTGCATTCTTCTGAAGAAAAGTCATGTATGAATATAGCATTACTAAAGTAAAAAGAGAAAGATACTACCTTACCAAGTGCTGTGCACTGCCACTCAAGTTCATAAAGGGACTTACTGCCCACAGCTTCCCAAATCATCAAAGATGGGTTGCAATAAGATAACCTTGAGAATTCCTCTCAGGTTTCTTTGCACAAACCTTGACAAGTGAATGACATTTTTAAAGAAAAACCAGCATACCACATGGCTGGTTTGGCAAGTTTATAAAGTTGTTTCAAATGCAATCACCAGTTATGCGATTTAAAAAGCATTTTTAAATGTCTTATAGTACACAGGCAAAAGGAACAAAGTGAGTTCAGTGTCTCTAACCAAATAAAAAGCTTTGAAGAAGTAGCTGGCACCAGAAAACATGTTCTGACTGGACAATTTAAGCAGGGCACCCATTTAATACTACAGTTGCTCCTCCATATCTACATTCAATCTGCAGCACAACAATCCAGAAAACGTACTCATTCTATGAAGTACCTTAGGAACTCTTCAAGAAATAGCAGAAATTAGTTCATTTCCTTAGTGACAGAAGAGATTAAGTCACCCTAGAAGGGGCAATGTGGTTTTACCAGTCCCACGAAATGTAACAAGCAACTATAGATACTAAGCAATATTTTCTAAACAAGTAACATCCTCAAGGACCATTTACAACAATGATAAAACCAAGTAGTAGCCCTTCCTTCTTGCATTTGATCTCCATAGACACATATTCTCTGTAAGTTGGGAGACACTTGTTTACATAAAATAAAACTCCAGCTAGTGTAAAATGTGTATCAGAATACCTGCAAATGATATTTTTGCAGAAACTGTACAATAATAGAGGTGGCCAATGTGTGATTCGTCACTGGCTATTTTTAAGCCCCAGCCCATTATACTGACTACCATTATAGTTATTTAAGCATGAAATGTTTGCCCTCATTTTTATTCTTATGCTTCATGGACCATTTGCTGTCAGCTATAAAATCATTTACAAGGTAATGGAGTTTACAGTTGAGAAAAACAAGAAGCCTCCTAAACAATCTCAGAATATTGACTTAGTGTCAGGCAGGTGGCATGAACTTAAATTGAATGTGAAACTGGAGTAAAAGGTGACTTTTTAACAAGTGCTTTCTTAAAAATAAATGAGCAGAGGGCTTTGCAGATGTTCAGGTATTGTTTCCCCTTTAATAAGAAAGAGCTTAGCCATAGAGGGATGAGAACTTGGAAATAACCTGCAAAGTCTTCACAGTTCACACACCACAACTGGAAAAATTGGGCAAGACAAGACTAATGAGAAATAGAATGCCATATCTCACAACCATGCCTTCTACTAGAAATGTTCTATTTTCCAATAAACATAAAAAGTAAGACATTTCAAAAAATCTGTAATGCCTACCATGTGTGTGCAGGCACCATTCTAGATACCACAGAGGGTTATGAAGATGACAAGAACTTAGTTTTAAGATAAATACATGAATAACTTTAGCACAAAGTAGACTACAGCAGTGCTACAAACAAAACGTATTCATGCTGTAATATAAAGCTCACCAGTTGTCAGGTTCAGCCAAGAGAATGAGTTCCACCCCAGTGCTGCTGTGTAGGGGAAGCGCCCCCTGCAGGCCTTAGAGTACCACTGCATACATATGCTTCCTCCACTACCTGGAAGCTCTTTGAAGAACTGAAGATTTTATTTATTCTGGGTTTCTAGCACTTAGGTAATATCTAGTACATACAAAGAAGTTACTAAGTGTAAAATGAAACAATTTAAATTAAATTTCCTCCATCAAGAATTGGCCACTATTCCTTCTTCCCCTTTCTCTACATGCATCTGTTCATGTTTCTAACACATGAAATATAAAATTTCTAAATATAAAAATTCTACCCAGCTAAAATGCTGATTCTTCATTATAGAAATATCTCATTTACCTCAGGTATTCACCCCAGGCAGAAATGTTATAACTTTTCTCTGGATTTTTCTATAATTCATATCCTTCAAGCTTCTAAAATGGTTTGAAATGACTAGGTTCTTAAATCAATTGTT
Source organism: Marmota monax (assembly GCF_021218885.2). Lineage (NCBI taxonomy): Eukaryota > Metazoa > Chordata > Mammalia > Rodentia > Sciuridae > Marmota > Marmota monax. Next base: position 13,163,759 of record NW_026693245.1, read on the forward strand.
GCATCTAAGTCTCATTTGACACTACTCCCCCAAAAAGTTTTGTTTGATTATTGCTATGTGTAAACGTTTGCTTTTATGTATAAGCTCCTAGAGGAAACCATTTGGCTCCTTCGTGAGGCCTCCAGCACCCTCAGGAAACATCCGTTTACTGATTTAACAATAACTTATTTAGCATCAATATTGTTCCTGAAGCTAAATAAAATATTGATTAAATGAAATCATATTTCCAGAGGTGTTTGAAAGATCCTTAGCCTTTGAAAACACTTATCTCTTCTAACACGGTGCTGTTTTGCTCAAAGGCTACTGGTACCCTGACTAAGACTAACTACTCCATTTACTTTTTGCCTTAAACCTTCAAGTACTGTCTTTCTCTGAGACATCTGCCTCCTGGATAACATTACAGACAACACAGACTGACAAACCTTTATCCATGCCTTATCTTACATCAAAGAGAGTATAAAGTTCAATGAAAAATAGTATGCTTCTTTATGATTTTTCCTTAACTTGTACACAGGAGATTCCTAGATTCAAAATGCAAAAGTCCTTTTTTCCCCATGAAAATTTCATGTCCCTTCATTTGGTCCTTCATATTCCTAACATAGCAAAATAAAAACAAAATGGAGAGAACACTAACTGTACAGCTTTTAGCTCATTGCTGGATGCATAGTAAAGACTGGACCAAAAAAAAATAGTTAACTATTTTTAATAGTAATAAACAGGCAAAAAGTTTGTTAACTCTAAGGAATCTTGAACATAAGTGGATATTTTGTTTCACAGACAGTTCTCATGTAATCAGAGATTTCAAAAGTCAACATTCAGAAAAGTTTATTTTAAAAAATTTAAGAGCCACGCTGGGCGGTCTGTAGTGGGAATTTTACATGCATTCACTTTGAAGTTTCTCATTTACAAGAGATCATTTGTATTTCCTTCAGAGAACATAAAGCATGTTTGTTACTTTCAATCACATGTCAATGGTTTCATTCTCGACACCATGACCATCCCAACAAGAACATCAGCAATCACAACAGGATATGAGTATCTCACTTGAGCACTTCACAGTCACCAGATTGCATCATGTGTACCTCATATTTCTGAGAATTCATCCTCCAATCTTATAGATTGTTAATTTTCATATTAAACTAAAGCTGCTGATTCACCTAAGAGAAAACAAAGAAAGAACATGTACAATTATCTTTGAATCAACAGCTGCTATGCCCACTGAAATATTCCCCCTGTCTCACATTGGAACACCATCGCTCTGCTTTTGCAACTAAAAGGAGATTGTTCTAAATGCAGATGATGGGAAGGATAAATCATCTTACTTTCATGTCTTCCCCAGAGTGATTTAAAGGAAATGTTTTAGAAAATGTTTATAACATTTAAATTTGGGTGTTTTTTTGAAACACTAACAAAACCTAATGTAGAATGCTTATAAAACTCCTTGAAGACCCCAAAACACAACAAAAATGCCAGGTCCATTATAAGTGAATTAAATGTATCTATGGGGATTCAAAATAAAGACAATTTGCTCTGATTAAAAAAAAAAAAAAAAAAAACCCTCTGGAGTAAATTTCAAACAATTTGAGTGATCCTAGAAATCATTATAATCTCTCACCATCTGTGTCTTCTGACTTCTCCATTCCTAACCTCTGTTCAGTTTTTCTCGTCACAGCCCCAAAGTAAAAAGCCTATTTTAAAGGTTATCCTCTCTTTTCCCACCTCTGTTGGGCAGACGTCCCTACTATTATAGTAGCAATTAAAAATAATAATAACTCTAGCTTACCAATGACTGAGATTGTTACAGATCTCCTACTGGACCATCCTCTGGTTAAATGTTTAAAGCTCAATTAAAATGCAAATTAACTGTAGACTATATAGTAATTACAGCAATAGCAGGACAGGAAAAAAGTTGTGTCCAAGAATGCAAATCTTTGGAACTGTAATTAAATGTGTAATTGTTTCTATTTTACAGAAACTTCTATGACCTGGAAAGGGACCAGGAAATCCTAGCTAAAATGGTGTCAGATTAGTATATTGCAATCTGGTGGAGAAAAGTCACCTTAGAGACACAACAGTTTTAACCATGTATCTTTTATGTCCTGTCACTGAGCTAATTTTTCCTGAATTGTTAAATTGGGTGGGTTAACATAGCAAAACCCTTTTAGTTCTTTTGGAAAAGATACTGGTCACTTGATGACCTTCAATAATTTATCAATGAAGAAGAAACATGTCTTCACATATGTTGAGAGATGACTTCTAAATAACGAGATCAATATTTGCATGTTTCATATGGGTGTGTAGGAACAGTGTACATACAGGGCTTTAGTAAGATATATATGTCTGTAAAGAACATATGCTTATTCATATGGACCGCATTTCACATGACAGTGGCTGGCGGTGGGGGTGCCAGGAGGATGTACAATTGGAATGAGAGAAAACCAACAGCAATAAGAGTAGGACAGAAGGCACAAAGCACTGAAGGAGTCATGAGAGGCAGATGATTATAAGTCATAATGGTACAGAGATCAGTTTGCATTCTGATGATCTCAGAGAGGCAATAAGTACAAGAAAGGAACAGAAGAAATTAACAATTGCCAAAAAATTAAGAAAAAAACACACCTTACAAGAAATGACTGTGGCAGAGAATTAGTAAGGGTTTATCAATATGGAATAAATCATATTTATATAAAGCTATACATTCCCATGGAATATCTATAGAATAACCAATGGGAGAGTGTGGACACACAGAAAAAGCAATAGCATCATGATTTCTACAAATGTTCTTTCTCCCAATATATTCATCGTTACTGAAAAATATGATACAAGTTGATAATATAGACAGACAAATTGTAAGTGCCCTAGCAGGAAGAGTCTGAATATTTTCTTAAGAACAAAATGTTCTGCACTATCTTGAAGGGATGTGAAGTGGTATCAAAAATTGTTAGAATCCTTTTGCTGCATCTCTGTTGGCCCAAAGAACAGCATCTTTAATGAACAATGACCTGGGTACTGCTTCAACATCTTGACATGGCCACAAACCATCTCAAAATTGCTGACCTCCATCAGAAATTGATAGTATTGATTCTAGTCTTGGACATTTTCAGGAAAATGGAAAAGAATTTAACCACTTGTCTTTCTTTAGCTCTAGTTTTAAAGTAGTGATATTCTAAAAGTAAAAGCCAACAATATACCATAAATTAAGTGTCAAGCTACTAACAATAGCTATTAGGCAAGTAATACGTGATTCCATTTACCCGTAAGAATCTTTACACTAGAATAAAATCCTTAAAGAAGAGAGAGATGATGCTAATCATTAGGAAAATCTGGAAAACCTTTCAAGAAAAAAGGCCTGAAAAGACAGGTTTTTAAATTTCGACCTCACTAGTCATCTAAGAAATACAAACAAAATCAGTGAGATTCACCTACAAATAGTAAAAAAAAAAAAATCATAAGATGTAAGTTGAGCAAGCAGACAATGAAACAAGCATGCTTACAGAGAGTGGAACTTCCTTTTTAGAAAACAATCTGGGAAAAGCCTTTGACCTGGCTATTTCACAGCTGGGAATCTATTCTGAGTAAATAATCTAAAATTCAAATAAAAATGTATGTAACCAGATGTCCCCTGAAACATTGCAGATGATACAAAGAAATGACTAGCAATGTAAGAATGGTTAAGTAAATTATATTATATTTTTAATAGTACATACATGTTGTAAAGAGTTTTTAATTACACATGAAAACACTCAAAATACTAAGTTGAAAAGCAGGACTTCACACTTTATGCTAGATGTGATGTCAAACTCATTCATGTGTGTGTGTGTGAATGTGTGCTTTCACAACCATGCACACACTTTGAATATTGCATTCTGAGATCACTATCTCTCTAAAGACACACATTGTTTTTCTAATGACAAAAACCACATTATTTAAAGAAAAAAAATTTCATGGTTTTCCAATAATGCTGTGCAGCTAGAACAAAATATCATTTTGGACTTATTACATTTGGTTAACAATAAGTAAGAATTATGAGCTTCCAGACAAGGTCTAGGCATGGTAAAGTACAGCCTATCTTAACTACATGCACATTATCCATTTAAACAAGCTGAAAGCCAACCATTTTAGGATATCAAATCACACTTATGATTTAGATATATTTGGTATGTGAAAAGCAAATCATTCTTTGTACTGAGCCATGCCAAGAATCTTTATTAACTTGTAAACTTCAGACAAAGCAGAATATATTTGAAACAACATAAAACACATTTTTTGCCAAGATTCTATATAGATCCTACAGTTCTTCCAAACAAGCCTAAACTTAATGTTTAACTTAATTCTGACCATTAAACATTCATAACCTTTTGCTGTCAAGAGATGTAAAATCTGTTTCTCCCGAGTCTATAGTTTTTAGACTTCATTGCTGTGTAAAATGTTTTTATTTCTACACTATAGATGAGTGCCAAATCAAATGAAAGGTCTTCTTTCTCTTCCCCAGGAAAAGATATTACAAAGACTAGTATTGTCCATGAATTGACAGAAATTATTTATCAATACCAATAGAAGTGGAAAAGCTTTTAATTTCTCTCAACCCTAAAACTAGTTTCCATGATTATGTTATCATCAGAACAGAACTAATTTTGAAATGTCTCCTCTGTTTTGTGATGTGGTCCAAAATGGGAATGGATCTTTGTTTTGACAATAGACACTGATGGGCACTCTAAAGGCTTCCTGATGATATAGGGGATCTTTTCTCCAATTCTTGCTTTTCTGTCTTTGGTCACGGTCATTTCTAAGAGTACAATTTCCTTTTCTTATAGAAAAAAGACTATTTCTAAAATTAATCCTGTTGAAGCATGATCAGAACAATTTTTGAGCATAAATTCCCAATTTACTTAAAATAACTTTTCTTGAAATTCTACACAGAAGTAGAATACCTGTGCTCATTTTTACCGTGTAACTGCATGACAATGTGTTCATACATCGCTTTATAAAAGGTAATGGCATTCAAATCCAAATACAAGACAATTTTGAATATAAAGAATTAATCACGTCAATTTGGAGGGCTTATTGGAACAAAAAGTGACAATTAAATGATACTTGATTTCTACCTCCTTTCTAAGGCAATTTCCAACTTTGGAAATATAACTCTGGGGAGTGCTATTAAAATGGCTCAAACAAATTTAAAAATAATTAAAAATGGCTCTATAATAAATTTTTAAAGCCAAAGAATTTTTTAAAATCTCAGTTATTTAGAGACATTGGGATCTGCAGAATTTTAACATATCACATTTACTAGTTGTTTTTTCATTTCTTTATGCTACTTGTATTTTCTCATTTTTATATTAACTTTGTACAACCTGTTTTAAATAATTGAAAGACAAAGTAAGTAGCAGATAGCTCATTTGCCTATAATTTCTTTTATTGTTGTTTTGTTTTTCTTTTTGGTGTTGGACTGGGGATTAAACCCAGCAGCACTTAACCACCCACTCATATTCCCAGCCTTTTAAAAATATTTTTATTTTGAGAAAGGCAAGTTTTCAAAAACTGAAAATTTGTTCACATATCAATATTTTTACAAAGAAACTTTAAAACAAATGAAGAAAAAAGAATATACGTAGCTGAGCGGGGTGCCACATACCCATAATCCTAGCAGCTCAGGAGGCTGAGGCAGGAGGATCGCAAGTTCACAGCCAGCCTCAGCAAAAGTGAGGTGCTAAGCAGCTCAGTGAGACCTTGTCTCTAAATGAAATACAAAATAGGGCTGGGCACATGACTTAGTGGTTGAGTGCTACTGAGTGAAATCCCCAGTACCACCCCCCAAAAGGAATATATGTTTATAAAAGAAGTATATTTTAAACCATGCAACTATTGTTATTATTGACATTTAAATTTTTTAGGTAAATTTACATGTAGGAAAATGCATAAATCCTAACAGTACAATTTCTACAAATGGTTGAGTGCTACTGAGTGAAATCCCCAGTACCGCCCCCCAAAAGGAATATATGTTCATAAAAGAAGTGTATTTTTAAACCATGAAACTATTGTTATTATTGACATTTAAATTTTTTTAGGTAAATTTACATGTAGGAAAATGCATAAATCCTAACAGTACAATTTCTACAAATGGATACATGACTGTAACCCTCACCCACAGGATGACAAAAAACATTTTCATCTCCTTAGAAAATACCCTCATGTCTATTTAGTCTCTTTTTAGTCAATCTGCCCTCCCAGAGGTAATCTTTTTTTATTTTTTTTTAAATCATGCATTAGGGGCTGGAGGTGTATCTCAGTGGTAGAGCGCTAGCCTAGCCTGTGTGAAACACTGGGTTTGATCCTCATCACCACATAAAAATAAATAAATAAAAATAAAAGTATTGAGTCCATGTATTATTAAAAATATGTTTAAAAAAACATGCATTAGGGGCTGGGGATGTGGCTCAAGCGGTAGCGCGCTCGCCTGGCATGTGTGCGGCCTGGGTTTGATCCTCAGCACCACATACAAACAAAGATGTTATGTCTGCCGAAAACTAAAATAAATAAATAAATATTAAAATCTCCCTCTCTCTCTCTCTAAAAAAAAAAAAAAAAACATGCATTAGATTTGCTCTAAAACTTCCTAGAAATGCAATCATACAAGTGTATTTTTTTTGGTCCTTCTACTCTTCTACTCACCCATCTCATGTATGTGTGTGAGATTCATCCATGTTGCTACATGTTCCAGTAGTTCCCTCATTTTTGTTACTGAGTAATATTCTCTTGTATAACTGTTTCAAAATTTGCTTATTTATTCTATTGATGAGTAGGTAGGTACTTATGGATAAGCTGCTATGAACATTTTAATAAGTCGTGTGTGGGATAAATTTTTACTTCTTGTGGGTAAATAGTGGATTGCTGGATCAAGGGAAGGTCATGCAATCTTCTCAAAAAAAAAAAAAAAACTACAAAACTTTTCCCAGAGTAATTATAACATTTAACATTCCTACCAGCAAGGTATGAGAGTTCAGCAGTTCCAAGTCCTCACCAATATATCGTGTTGTCAGTCTTTTTAATTTTGGCCACCCCAGTGTATATATAGTGCTAGCTCATTGTGGTGGTAAATGTCTTTTACCAAAGACTAAGATGCTGACCACTCCTTACTGTGTTTCATTGGACATTCATATAAATACCTTTGGAAAGTGTCCCTTGCAATATTTTCTCCATTTTTATTGAGCCTTTTCCTATTGAACATAGAAGTTTTGTATTATATTGATTTAAGTCCTTTCTCAGATATACTTTACAAATTTTTCACCTGTTAGTGGCTTGCTTACTCATTTACTTAATTATGTCTTTGGGTGAGGAGTCTACCTTTTCAATTTCTATGATTATTTCCTACATCCTGTCAAAAATATCTTGACCTACCACTAATTTGAAAAATGGTATACTATATTTTCTTCTAGAAGTGCTAGAGTTTTAGCTTTTACTTTTAATGTTTTGATTCACCTTCAATTAATTGTGTGTGTGTGTGTGTGTGTGTGTGTTATGAAGAGGAGATGTAGTTTCCTAAATTTTCCCATATGGATATCAAGTTATTTTTATATCACTTACTAACAAGACTCTTCATTCTTCATTTAATTGCTTTGCTGTCTTGAAAAAGAAGTTATTTTATAAATATGTGTCTATTTATGTACCCAATTCTATTCCCTTCATTTGTCTATTCTTATGCAAAAACTCACAACCTTTGATTGCTGTATTTTTATAGCAGTCTAGAATCAGGTAAAATTGCTCTTATTTTTCAAGATTATTTTCACTATTCTAGATTCTTTGCTTTTACATATAATTTTAGAGCAAGCTTGTCAATTCCTACAAATTAAAAGTTTCCTGGGGTAAAGATTAATTTTAACCAGTAAACTAATTCAGGAAGAATTAACATCATAACAATATTAAGTCTTCTGATCCATGATCATGGTATATCTCTCCATTTATTTAAGGGTTTTTTTAAATTTATTTATTTCAGCAACGTTTTGTAGTATTCAGTGTAGAGATTATGCATGTATTTCATTAAATTTATTCCTAAGAACTTTTTATTTTCTGCCACTATTATAAATGAAATTTTAAAATTTGATTCCCAATTGTCCATTGTATTTGTAGATTTGACTTGAATGCTGAGATCTTGCTAAACTCATTAATCAGTTCAAGTCATTTTTTAAGCTATTTCTTACAATTTCTATGTACACATTTATGTCATCCATGAATAAAGGCCATTTTATTCTTTGCATACTCTATACTATTCATTTTTTTCTTGTGTTAGTGTTGAGCGGACTAGTAAATAGGGGTGTGAGAACAGACATTATTTCCTTATTCCCAACTTACGAGAAAAGTAGTTTTCCACTGCTTATAAGTATGATATTTACTGTTCAGTATTTTCAATATGGCTTTTACCAAATATCCCTACAAATAATTCTTTGCTGGGGTGGGAGTAGGTACTGTCTTTTGTACTGTATGCTGTTTAGCAGAAGCCCTGGCTTCTTCCAACTACATGGCTGTAGGTAAAACTTTTCTCCTGGTTGTGACACCCAAAATCATCTCCAGACATTGCATAATGTTCCTGTGGTCAAAGTTATCACCACTTGAGAATCACTTACCTAAACCAGAAATGGGTCAGGCCTAGACACAGAACATTCTAGCTAACTTCATCAGAGAGATCTTCAGAGGGCTTCCAGGGTACAGACTTGGGTCTTCTGAATTGCAAGTGGACTTGCTTGATTCATTGATTTAAACCCCTTTGCCTATTGATATGCTGTCTCAGTCTGTTTGGGCTGCTATAAGCAAACTGGGTGCCTTGTAAACAATACATATTTCTTACACTTATGAAGACTTGGAGATCCAAAGGGCCAGCAATTCTGTGCCTGGCAAGGCTGTGCTGCCCCATAGACGATACCTTTTCACTGTGTCCTCACATGACAGAATGGCAACTGAATTCCCCAGGATCTCTTTTAGAAGTGCACTACTTACATTTGTTTTTGTTTTTGTTTTTTGTAAATCCACTCATCTTTATTAAAACAAATATTCAATAAACTTTCAAAAACACTGAGTGCCACTCTTTCCAGTAAGTATTTTTCAAAACTTATTTAATTTTCTTAAATACATGTGTGCAAGGAATTAATATATATTGCTTTTTGTTTGTTTCAAGTACTAAGGATTGAACACAGGGGCACTCTAACACTGAGCTGCATCCCCAATCCCTTTTATTTTATTTTTTTTTTTTAATTTTTCGACAGGATCTCACTAAGTTGCTCAGGCTGACCTTGAACTTGTGATCTTCCTGTTGCAGCTCTCAAATTGCAGGATTATGGTCATGAATCATCATGCCTGGTTTGCAATGTTTTTTATTATTTTTAAATGTAGCTATAAGCATATTTTTAAAAAAATTCTCTTTTGATTTCTAATAGAATATCAACAAATATATACTCTCAAAATCACACTAATAATTCAAAGAGATCATGATACCATAAAGTTTGAGACTCACTTGTGTAAATACTCAAATTAAACTACAAAGATGATCAGAGATTTTCACATCTGATAAAAAAAAATCAAGACCCATCTCTATGTCATTAAACATAAATCATCATTTGTCTATGCCCATTTAAGATAAAATAGATTCATTATAAGGATACTGGAGGGTCTAGACAGTATAATAGGGCAAAATCAACAAAAATATTGAGAAAAATAAATATTGGCATAGAGATAGTCCAGAAAAAGTAAAAACTTTTTACCTGCAAACAACATATACAACTCTGTAGCACTCTATAAAAAATAAGTTAGTAGAATTAATAAATGAATTTAAGAGGTGGATGGGCAAAACTCAATATAAAATTCATTTGTGAGGCTTAGTTAGTTCTCATGATCTAATAAGCTCCCAAAGTTTCTACCTTCTACTACTATCATCTTAGGAGTGAAGATTTCTTTTTTTTTCTTTTCTTTTTTATTGGTTGTTCAAAACATTACAAAGCTCTTGACATATCATATTTCATACATTAGATTCAAGTGGGTTATGAACTCCCATTTTTACCCCAAATACAGATTGCAGAATCACATCGGTTACACATCCACATTTTTACATAATGCCATATTAGTAACTGTTGTATTCTGCTACCTTTCCTATACTCTACTATCCCCCCTCCCCTCCCCTCCCATCTTCTCTCTCTACCCCATCTACTGTAATTCATTTCTCTCCTTGTTTTTTTCCCATTCCCCTCACAACCTCTTATATGTAATTTTGTGTAACAATGAGGGTCTCCTTCCATTTCCATGCAATTTCCCTTTTCTCTCCCTTTCCCTCCCACCTCATGTCTCTGTTTAATGTTAATCTTTTCCTCCTGCTCTTCCTCCCTGCTCTGTTCTTAGTTGCTCTCATTATATCAAAGAAGACATTTGGCATTTGTTTTTTAGGGATTGGCTAGCTTCACTTGGCATAATCTGCTCTAATGCCATCCATTTCCCTGCAAATTCCATGATTTTGTCATTTTTTTAGTGCAGAGTAATACTCCATTGTGTATAAATGCCACATTTTTTTTTATCTATTCATCTATTGAAGGGCATCTGGGTTGGTTCCACAGTCTAGCTATTGTGAATTGTGCTGCTATGAACATCCATGTGGCAGTATCCCTGTAGTACGCTCTTTTAAGGTCTTCAGGGAATAGTCCGAGAAGGGCAATAGCTGGGTCAAATGGTGGTTCCATTCCCAGCTTTCCCAGGAATCTCCATACTGCTTTCCAAATTGGCCGCACCAGATTTCAATGCATGAATCTCAGAGGGACATAAACACCAGACCACAACATAGGCTCTGCTTCACTGTCACAGGTGTAGTACTTACGTGAAACACGAATGATCGAACATAGGACCCCTATGATGCTGCAGTATCCCCCTCCAAGGAGTCATTCTCAGGCCTCCAAGCTTTCTGTGTCTATCAGAGATAGGATAGGACCAACAGCAGCCTTCTTCATCAACCTTATTTGTCTTACCCAAACAATTAGAGCCAAGACCTTTTCTTAACTCCAACATAAGGTTATTGCAGTAGGGAGAATGACTTAGTAAGCTTGCTTCTTAAAAAAGAAAAAAGGCTACATGGTTTACACACACTTTATAACAAGTATCACAAATGCTTTTCAAATGTAACAAGTTTGACAAACTCAGAACAATCTATTTATTTACTTTTATTGGTTCTTTTAGGTTACACATGACAATAAGAGTCATTTTGGCATAAATATAAAAGCATGGGATTTATATAATTATAAATTGACTTATAATTAATTATAATTTGCTCTAATTCAGGCCCAGTACTTCCCCTTCCCCTCCCCTTCCACCTATGCCTATACCCTTCCCTCTACTCTAATGATTTTTCTACTATTTTATAGATTTTTTTCATTTGAATATTTTAAACAACCAAACCTTTCTGTGTAATTGCATAATAAGTCAATGTTTCCCAACCTCTCTGCCACATGCTAGTGGAAGAACTAAAATATTTATGTACTGAGAAAACTTTGTATACTGGAAAAATATACATGTTTTTGTGTTTCAAATAGCTTTGTCTTGATAAAATTCAAAATATATATATATATATATATATATATATATATATATATATATATATATATATGCAAATATCAAACAATTATAAAAAATATAAATATATATATTTGCTTCTGAGGGTTGATCCCAGGGACACTTAACCACTGAGCCACATTTATTTAGAGACAGGGTCTTGCTGAGTTGCTTAGGGCCTAGCTAAGTTGCTGAGGCTGGCTTTGAACTCATGATCGCCCTGCCTCAGCCTCTCAAGCTACTGGGATTACAGGTGTGAATCACCATACATGGAAAATTCAAAGTAATTTTCAAGTGACTTTTTCTCATCAAGTATTTTCTTCACACTTTATAGATACTGGAGCCATTTTTTAAAAATAAGGTTTGCAAAGTTTTGTGACATTAGAACAGATCAGGAACAAGGAACCTAGGCAAAAATGCAGAAATACAAAGTAATAGAAGTTATGATCATCAAGAAACATGAATCATTTGATAGTTTTCTAAGATCCAATATGAAAAGAACTGGTTAATAGAGATGGAGGACATTTGCTATGAAACCAAAAATGTTGTGAAAAGAAAATAAGCAGTTGGATGGAAATTAATAAATCTAGAAGTGTATTATAATGTCCAAGTAAGCTATAAATGTTTACATCATTTCAACTTCATCGCCAAAATGTTTTTAATTCAATCTTCTTTGGGGAAATTAATATTCATGAGATTGTACCTCCAAACACATGATAAAAACAGAATTCCAGTTACTGAAAAACACTGTAATAAAATGGCTGAGACTATTCTATAATGAAGTTTGTAAGTCCACCTTCATATAAAAATCTAAAGCATTTTAATTCATAAAACAGAATTTCTATTCCAAGCCACTTATATAGGAAATGCCATTAATAAGATTTTCTTGTGGAAATTTTAACACAATATAGCTTAAACGTATGCTTAATTTGACATATCCAAAGAAGAAACATCTTCAAGATGTTCCAAGTAGGAAGCCCACTCCAATTGCAAATGACTTGTGTTTATGGATGTGATTAACAAACTGTAAGCACTTTCAGCCTTAGAAAAGGATTTTCAGCTAATTCAAATGTACTCCTAAAGTGAGGCCTCCTAGAGGATCATGTTCTTCATGTTCTTATACCTGTATTCCAGATAATCTCTCTACTTGGGTAAAAGCTATAAATTCTTTATTTGGACATAGTTCATGTACAGTCTAACAATTCCTTTTCATCTTGAAGTCAACAGGTATCTACCAGTAAAGTCAAAATAGCTTATAGGTAGTTTCTGGTAATTGAGCACATAAAATTCATTTACATCAAATGTATTATTTTTCCATAATATCTCCTATTTATTATTAACTACCTACCATTCAACTAACATTAATGTGTTTACCTAAAAGATTAACAAAGTTATCTACCTTCATAGCCATTTAGAAAAGGAAAAATCTTGCCACTCATTCCAAAACAGATTATAAACACACTCCTAAGTTAATTTCAAACAAATGTACTCTTCTGCAATTTGATTCTGGAAAAACATACACAGTTGAAAATTATACAAAGATAATGCTTAAATAATAACTATGGAACAACAATTACTATATCTGGATACCCAATTAGGTGACTAATTATTTCAAAAAAGCAACTGCACGCCCAAATAGATATGCACTAATTTCTTTCCCACTCCAATCCCTTAACTTCCTCCTGTCCACATCAGTTTTAGCTCTCATATCATTTTTTCTCTATTAAGAACAATTTGTTAAGTGGTTTTGTCTCTTTTATTAATATGTGCAATTCAGTTATGATTTCCTGTCAATTTCCAGTGAGGATGACTGGGACAGGTTATTTGGTCCTTCATTCTCTATCTTTGTGACCTTCACAAATCAATAGCACAAAGGAAATTCTTGTTATTTAATTATATCATCTATCACAGTAAGTAAATATAACTGCCAGGCATGGTGGCGCAAGCCTGTAATCCCAGCAGCTCAGGAGGCTGAGGCAGGAGGATCATAGTTAAAGTTCAGTGTCATCAATTTAGTAAGACTCTGTCTCAAAATAAAAAAGCAAAAAAAAAGAGGGGGGGGGGTTGGGATGTGGCTCAGTGACTAAGTGCCCTTGGGTTCCATCCAAGAAAGAAAGAAGTTGGGGAGGGAGGGAGGGAAGAAGGGAAGAAGAAAGGAAGGAAGAGAGGGAGAGAGGGAGGGGAGAGGGAGAAGGAAAGAGGAGGAGAGGGGAGGGAAGGGTGAAAAGAAATGATCCCCAAATTACCCAATGGATTCAAGCACAATGTAATTCTGCTACATTTAACAGTCACCATGGAGCTTTTAGTTCTCTGTTTGCTTACTCTTTTGAGGTAATACTACTTTTTTTAAAAAGAAAAAAGTTAACTTTTAAATTCCTATTTTAATATTAACCATAAGACTGTGCTTTAATCCCAAGTAGAACTATATATTTTTAAATTAAATAATTAGCACATAAGCTCCAAACAAAAATAAAATTGCGGGTTTTTTTACTTCCTAATAAGAAGTTGAGCTGCAAAACAGCCTCAGCTAGCATGATTTAATGCTACTCTTATCAATTTGTCACAAATACCTTTAAAAACAAAACTAATCAAGAGCTGATTCCGTAATGTAAAAGGAATAGAAAGATTCTAGCTTTGAAAAGGGGAATTCAGTATTCCCATGACCTACTCAGATTTCACTTTCAATTACTTGGCTCAGAGACAGAAAACTAAGAATACATCCTTCTTTCCTTCACCAGGAAAGAGGCACTCAGAGTTCTGGACTTTGAAATTGTGCTCTGAGGCAAATCTTATTTCTCCAACCATTCAATCACCTTTAAAAAAACAAAGTGAGCAGAAAGTAGTAGGCCACACATTCCAAATACTTAGTCTGCATAGGTAGAAATTTTTGTGGGTTGGATGGGGAACAAAGGTAAAGAGAGCACAAAGGAATAACCTTGATATGCTAGGAATTGTAGATACCATGTAAAATTGCCCCTTACCTATCAAAGAATCCAGATGCAGGAGGTGAAAGATGGAACAGCAAATAAGGAGAAGGTACCTTGAATAAATATTGCTGGTAAGAGGGCATTGTAATGGATACTAACCCACCAATGAGCATTCAAGTATACACGGTATATTAAAGGTTTCATCACCATAACAGGGAAAAGGAGAAAGAGGGAGCTGGAACAAGGAAAACCCATTCAACCTGAATATCCTTGAGGCTTTATTCAAAACTGAATAGAAAAAAAAAATCATAAAGCACAGAACAAGGGGAAAATAGTGTTTCAAAAATTCAGAACAATTATCTAAAAAAAAAAAAAAAACTTTACAACCCCCCACAAAAATTCAGAAGACCATTTGATATACTCAGTATTAAAAAAAATGGTATTTGACCATCATGAAAACAAAACAAGATAAAATAGAGAAGGGCTAGGCAGGTTAACAAAAATAATGAACAATGGGTGAAATGAAAAGAGAGAACAGTATTTTTTTTTAAAAAAAAAGACTATGAAGAAACCACAAATAATGTGGAAGAATTGATACTGCAGCAGTGGATTTAAGAATTATTTTACTATTTTTTTAAAAATCCCAGGAAGACAGGAGGAGGAACACATGACAGAGAAGAAAAAAGTCAGAGAGGGCTAACATTAGCTCGTCTGCCCTCTGAAGGAGCGGAGAGAAATAAAAGGAACAATAATCAACAATATATTGGAATAAAACTTCCTGAAACTCAGGAAAAGAGGTGACTTGGCTCCAGAAAAAAAAAAACTAAACTAAATTTAACATATCTGGCATTTTTTAATCTAGTGGGTAAAGAAAGAAAATCCTGACAAATTTCAGAAAGACATATACATTCTTATTTTCAGAAAACTTAAAAACATGCTAGCTTCATATAAAATACAGTTACTAAGGAAATGTTATACCCTTAACAAAACTGTGATATTATGTATTACAATGTATGCAAAAATATGTTTATGAATTTCAAGAATGTATATATATATGCATAAATACACACATATACATATAATGCACACATACATATATGGCTATTAAAACTGTAAGAATCAATTGATAGATTAATAGATGATACTAAGGGAGTTAAATAAAATTCCCTTAAACAGAAAAAAATAGTTGAAAAGTAAACAGGACCATAAAGTGTGTGTGTGTGTATATATATATATATATATATATATATATATATATATATATATATATATCTTAAAGAGAGAGTGAGAGAGAGAGAGAGATTTTTTAATATTTATTTTTTAGTTTTTGGCAGACACAACATCTTTGTATGTGGTGCTGATGATCCAACCCAGGCGGCACGCATGCCAGGCGAGCGCGCTACTGCTTGAGCCATATCCCCAGCCCCATATAGTATATTTTTAAGAGTACAATAGGAGATTCGATAAGATGGCGGCGAGGGGAGTGCATTGCCCCCGTGTGCTGCTTCACTGTGTGGGAGTATGACGAGTCAGGACGGCTAAAGGCTATCTTGTTAGGAATTTCCAGCAATAGTGGGGTGCTCCGGAACCTGGAGGAAGGATTTCTATCGCCCAAGGAGCGGCTACGGGGACTCAAACGCGAGAGGTTTGTCGCACGGAGGGTAACACTGCTTATTCAGCAAATCACCCCGCGGCTAGAGTCTGCAGCGCACGCTGGGAAAGGAGGAGATAGCGACACAGGGATACAGCGCTGCAGTTTCTGCCAGCCGTGCAAGCACCGTACTCAGGGCTGAATTCTGGGTTCGAGACGGGGGAAGGAAGCGGTCCATCTCAGTTCTCCACACCGGTCAGACTACAGAGGAGGCCAGCAGCCACCATGTTGGAAAGCTGACGTCACCATCCCTGTTTTCGACTGACCGCAGCTCATTCAGCCACAGAACAGGGGAACGAAATGCTGCCATTCGCATAGGACACCAACATGGCAGAGATCTGATGTCATCAGAAAGCGGCGGAGGAGAGAACTTCATCAATACCAGCGGCGACAGAAACAGTTGGTCTCCTGGTAGGGGGGGTGAGGCACAGACACCCGAGTCTCTCTCGATTTGTCGTCGAGCCAGAGGGGAGGAGCCGGTCCGCCACCAGCGCCTGGAGCAGGCCCAGCGGCTCGCCAGCGTGGTGATCACGTGACCCCAATTGGAGAGGGGGCGGAGTGGAGCCGCCACCCGCGCCCGCAAGGTGGGCAGACCCGCGACCCAGTGGTACACGGGCGTGGTAGGAGGGGCAGGGCAGAGCTGCCGCCCGCGCTTGCAAGGTAAGCAGACCTGTGACAGACTGGCGGGTCAGGCCCAGCGGCCTGCCAGCGTGGTACACACGTCACCCCAACTGGAGTAGGGGCAGAGCAGATCCTTCGCCCATGCCCGGATCAGGCCCTGCCGGTGTGGTGGTCACGTGACCCCAATTGGAGTGGGGGTGGAGCAGAACCGCCACCCGTGCCCGCAGGGTGAGCAGACCTGTGACCAACCTGCAGATCAGGCCCAGGAGCCTGCCGGCGTGGTACACACATCACCCTAATTGGAGTAGGGGCAGAGCAGAGTCGCCGCCCGTGCCAGGAACAGGCCCAGCGACCTGCCGGCGGGGTAGTCACGACACCCCAATTGGAGTAGGGGCAGAGCAGAGCCACCACCCGTGCCCGAAAGGTGGGCAGATCTGCGACCGACCAGCGGGACATGCCCAGTGGCCTGCCGGTACGACAGACACGTCACCCCATTTGGAGTAGGGGCAGAGTAGAGCCGCCGCCCGTGCCTGCAGGGTAGGCAAACCTGCAACCGACCGGCGGATCAGGCCCGGTGGCCTGCCGGCGTGGTACACTCGTCACCCCAATTGGAGTAGGGGCAGAACAGAGCCGCCGCCAGCGCACAGAACAGGCCCAGTAACCTGCCGGCGTGGTAGTCACGACACCCCAATTGGAATAAGGAGAGAGCAGAGCCGCCGCCCGCGCCTGCAGGAAAGAAACGCAAGCAGTATGAAAAGACAAGGAAAGAAAGGACCACAAGCAATGCAGGTCAACGCAACTTTAGAAGAGGTAACAGCTGCAGCAGATGGAATGTCAGATAAAGAATTCAGGATATATATGCTTCAGATGATCTGGAGTATCAAGGAAGACATTAGACAGCAAAATCAGACAATGAAAGATCACTTCGACAATGAATTACGCAAACAAATCCAGGAAGCAAAGGATCAACTATACAGGGAGATAGAGGTTATAAAAAACAAACAAACAGAAATCCTAGAAATGCAGGAAGCAATAAACCAACTTAAAAACTCAATGGAGAATACTACCAGCAGAGTAGAACACTTAGAAGATAGAACATCAGACAATGAAGACAAAGTATTTCAACTGGAAAAGAACATAGACAGCTCAGCAAGACTGTTAAGAAACCATGAGCAGAACATCCAAGAAATATGGGATAACATTAAGAGACCAAACTTAAGAGTCACTGGGATACAGGAAGGTACAGAGCTCCAAACCAAAGGAATGAGCAGTCTATTCAATGAAATAATACGAGAAAACTTCCCAGACTTGAAGAATGAGACAGAATCCCAAATCCTAGAAGCCTACAGGACACCAAATGTGCAAAATCATAAGAGATCCACACCTAGACACATTATAATGAAGATGCCCAACATACAGAATAAGGAGAGAATTTTAAAAGCTACAAGAGAAAGGAAGCAGATTACATTTAGGGGTAAGCCAATCAGGATAACAGCTGATCTTTCAACACAGACTCTGAAAGCTAGAAGATCCTGGAATAACATATTTCAAACACTGAAAGAAAATGGGTTCCAACCAAGAATTGTGTATCCATCGAAATTAAGCTTCAGGATGGAAGATGAAATTAAAACCTTCCACAATAAACAAAAGTTTAAAGAATTTGCAGCTAGAAAACCATCTCTTCAAAACATCCTTGCCAAAACATTACAGGAAGGGGAAATGGAAAATAACAATGTAAACCAACAGTGGGAGGTAGGACAGTAAAGGGGGGGAAAATAATCAAAGAGGAAAACAAACCATGTTTAGTAACAGAAATAAACAAATATGGCTGGAAAAACAACCCATATCTCAATAATAACCCTAAAAGTTAATGGCTTAAACTCACCAATTAAGAATGGATCACAAAACAAGACCCAACAATATGCTGCCTACAGGAGACGCATTTGATAGGAAAAGACATACATAGGCTGAAGGTGAAAGGTTGGGAAAAATCATATCACTCATGTGGACTTCGGAAACAAGCAGGAGTGTCCATACTCATGTCAAATAAAATAGATTTCAAGCCAAAGTTAATCAAAAGGGATAAAGAGGGACACTACATACTGCTTAAGGGAACCATACACCAACAAGACATAACAATCATAAATATTTATGCCCAAAACAATGGTGCAGCTATGTTCGTCAAACAAACTCTTCTCAAGTTCAAGAGTCTAATAGCCCACCATACAATAATCATGGGAGACTTCAACACACCTCTCTCGCCACTGGACAGATCTTCCAAACAAAAGTTGAATAAGGAAACTATAGAACTCAATAACACAATTAATAACCTAGACCTAATTGACATATATAGAATATACCACCCAACATCAAGCAGTTACACTTTTTTCTCAGCAGCACATGGATCCTTCTCAAAAATAGATCATATATTATGTCACAGGGCAACTCTTAGACAATATAAAGGAGTAGAGATAATACCATGCATCTTATCTGATCATAATGGAATGAAACTGAAAATCAATGATAAAAGAAGGAAGGGAAAAGAATACATCACTTGGAGAATGAACAATAGGTTACTGAATGATCAATGGGTTATAGAAGACATCAAGGAGGAAATTAAAAAATTCTTAGAGATTAATGAAAACACAGACACAACATATCGGAATCTATGGGACCCATTGAAAGCAGTTCTAAGAGGAAAATTCATTGCTTGGTGTTCATTCCTTAAAAAAAGAAAAAACCAACAAATAAATGATCTCATACTTCATCTCAAAATCCTTGAAAAAGAAGAGCAAAACAACAGCAAAAGAAGTAGAAGGCAAGAAATAATTAAAATCAGAGCTGAAATTAATGAAATCGAAACAAAAGAAACAATTGAAAAAATTGACAAAACTAAAAGTTGGTTCTTTGAAAAAATAAACAAAATCGACAGATCCTCAGCCATGCTATCGAAGAGAAGAAGAGAGAGAACTCAAATTACTAACATACGGGATTAAAAAGGCAATATCACAACAGACACTTCAGAAATACAGAAGATAATCAAAAACTATTTTGAATCCTTATACTCCAATAAATTAGAAGATAGTGAAGGCATAGATAAATTTCTTAAGTCATATGATCTGCCCAGATTGAGTCAGGAGGATATAGACAACCTAAACAGACCAATATCAATTGAGGAAATAGAAGAAACCATCAAAAGACTACCAACTAAGAAAAGCCCAGGACTGGATGGGTATACAGCACAGTTTTACAAAACCTTTAAAGAAGAACTAATACCAATACCTTTCAAGCTACTTCAGGAAATAGAAAAAGAGGGAGAACTTCCAAATTCATTCTATGAGGCCAACATCACCCTGATACCTAAACCAGACAAAGACACTTCAAAGAAAGAAAACTACAGACCAATATCTCTAATGAACATAGATGCAAAAATCCTCAATAAAATTCTGGCGAATCGGATACAAAAACATATCAAAAAAATTGTGCACCATGATCAAGTAGGATTCATCCCTGGGATGCAAGGCTGGTTCAATATACGGAAATCAATAAATGTTATTCACCACATCAACAGACTTAAAAATAAGAACCATATGATCATCTCAATAGATGCGGAAAAAGCATTTGACAAAGTACAGCATCCCTATATGTTCAAAACTCTAGAAAAACTAGGGATAACAGGAACATACCTCAATATTGTAAAAGCAATCTATGCTAAGCCTCAGGCTAGCATCATTCTGAATGGAGAAAAATTGAAGGCATTCCCTCTAAAATCTGGAACAAGACAGGGATGCCCTCTCTCACCACTTCTGTTCAACATAGTTCTCGAAACACTGGCCAGAGCAATTAGACAAACGAAAGAAATTAAAGGCATAAAAATAGGAAAAGAAGAACTTAAATTATCACTATTTGCAGATAACATGATTCTATACCTAGCAGACCCAAAAGGGTCTACAAAGAAACTATTAGAGCTAATAAATGAATTCAGCAAAGTGGCAGGATATAAAATCAACACGCATAAATCAAAGGCATTCCTGTATATCAGCGACAAATCCTCTGAAATGGAAATGAGGACAACCACTCCATTCACAATATCTTCAAAAAAAATAAAATACTTGGGAATCAACCTAACAAAAGAGGTGAACGACTTATACAATGAAAACTACAGAACCCTAAAGAGAGAAATAGAAGAAGATCTTAGAAGATGGAAAAATACACCCTGTTCATGGATAGGCAGAACTAACATCATCAAAATGGCGATATTACCAAAAGTTCTCTATAGGTTTAATGCAATGCCAATCAAAATCCCAATGGCATTTCTTGTAGAAATAGAGAAAGCAATCATGAAATTCATATGGAAAAATAAACGACCCAGAATAGCAAAAACAATGCTAAGCAGGAAGTGTGAATCAGGCGGTATAGCGATACCAGACTTCAAACTATACTACAGAGCAATAGTAACAAAAACAGCATGGTACTGGTACCAAAACAGGCGGGTGGACCAATGGTACAGAATAGAGGACACAGAAACCAATCCACAAAACTACAACTATCTTATATTTGATAAAGGGTAGGAAGGATAGCATCTTCAACAAATGGTGCTGGGAAAACTGGAAATCCATATGCAACAAAATGAAACTGAATCCCTTTCTCTCGCCATGCACAAAAGTTAATTCAAAATGGATCAAGGAGCTTGATATCAAATCAGAGATGCGCCGTCTGATAGAAGAAAAAGTTGGCTACGATCTACAGTCGGTGGGGTCGGGCTCCAAATTCCTCAATAGGACACCCATAGCACAAAAGTTAATAACTAGAATCAACAAATGGGACTTACTCAAACTAAAAAGTTTTTTCTCAGCAAAAGAAACAATAAGAGAGGTAAATAGGGAGCCTACACCCTGGGAACAAATCTTTACTCCTCACACTTCAGATAGAGCCCTAATATCCAGAGTATACAAAGAACTCAAAAAATTAGACAATAAGAGAACAAACAACCCAATCAACAAATGGGCCAAGGACCTGAACAGACACTTCTCAGAGGAGGACATACAGTCAATCAACAAGTACATGAAAAAATGCTCACCATCTCTAGCTGTCAGAGAAATGCAAATCAAAAACACCCTAAGATACCATCTCACTCCAGTAAGATTGGCAGCTATTATGAAGTCAAACAACAACAAGTGCTGGCGAGGATGTGGGGAAAAGGGTACACTTGTATATTGCTGGTGGGACTGCAAATTGGTGTAGCCAATTTGGAAAGCAGTATGGAGATTTCTTGGAAAGCTGGGAATGGAGCCACCATTTGACCCAGCTATTCCCCTTCTCGGTCTATTCCCTAAAGACCTAAAAAGAGCATGCTACAGGGACACCGCTACATCGATGTTCATAGCAGCACAATTCACAATAGCAAGACTGTGGAACCAACCTAGATGCCCTTCAATAGAGGAATGGATAAAAATAAATGTGGCATTTATACACAATGGAGTATTACTCTGCATTAAAAAATGACAAAATCATAGAATTTGCAGGGAAATGGATGGCATTAGAGCAGATTATGCTAAGTGAAGCTAGCCAATCCCTAAAAACCAAATGCCAAATGTCTTCTTTGATATAAGGAGAGTAACTAAGATCAGAGTAGGGACGAAGAGCAGGAGAAGAAGATTAACATTTAACAGGGATGAGAGGTGGTAGGGAAAGGGAGAGAAAAGGGAAATTGCATGGAAATGGAAGGAGACCCTCAGGGTTATACAGTGGAGGGGGTAGAGAGAGAGGAGGGGAGGGGAGGGGAGAGGTGGGGAGGGGGGATGGTGGAGGATGGGAAAGGCAGAGGAGCACAACAGACACTAGTATGGCAATATGTAAATCAATGGATGTGTAACTGATGTGATTCTGCAATCTGTGTATGGGGTGAAGGTGGGAGTTCATAACCCACTTGAATCAAAGTGAGGAATATGATATGTCAAGAAATTTGTAATGTTTTGAACAACCAACAATAAAAAATTAAAAAAAAAGAGTACAATAAATGAAGTCAATTTAAGTTATACATAAAATTTTGAATTTCTTAAAGAAAATACTTTTTGTAAAATGTTGATCAAAACTTGATCACATATTAGAGGCAAATAAGGATATCAAAGAGTTATAAAATATATGAATTTTATCGACCAATATATGCCCACAAAAATCACAGTATGTAAAACATATACACACAAACACCATGGAAATTAACATCAGAAGATAACCTTTTAAAACAAAAATATAAAGAAAAGATTAAATAAAGTACTCTTAAATGTCACAAACTAAAGAAGACATCAAAATTGTAATTATAAACTATTTTTAAATTAAGGACAATTAGAAAATCTATATAAAAGCTGGTGGTGGGTGAAAATGGACTTGGAGAAAAGTCATGGTATTTAGGGTTTTCATTATTTTTAGAAGATGAATAAAAATTGGAAAAACAAGATACTCAACTCATTCTGTTAGAAAAGTTCAATTTATTCAATAAAACAACCCTAAGAAAAGTCACTGGAATTAATCAATAAAAACAGAACGAGTATTCATTTAATATGCAGAAAAAATAAATTAATAAATATAAAAGCAGAATAAAGGGCAGTGAAACAGGTCTTAGGTCTTAGCAAGTCTAATGAGAGAAAAAGACAAATTTCATTTAAAATGAAAAGGCAGATACAACTAAATATAGAAACAAGATTAAAAATATTCTGCTGAATGTGATAAAATGATGCAGAGGCAATAGCATAAAAAACATAAATTAACAAAACTGATTCCTGAAAGAAATATTAACCAGAATATAATAGAAAAAATATTATAGCAGAAAGAGAAGAAGAAAGCTTTTAGAAAAAAAAATCTATCTAAACAAAAGGAAAAATGCATAGGTGTTTTAAGAAGTATATACTATTTCATAATTATATTCTCCAGTACAGATAAACCACTGAAGGCAATTGTATTCATTTTACATAACCATTATAAATCTGATATCAAGCCAACCAGTGATGATGTTTTAAAAGAAACACTCGTGTCACTTTTATTAAAGTGCAAACATATCCAAGTAAAATATTGAACTAAAATCCAAGAGTATGGGGTGGGGGTGGAAATCACAACTGAATAAGAGTTCCAAACACATGAAACAGAGGCAGAATCATTATTTTCCATAAGTAATTATTTTCCTTAAAATGTCAAAGAAAAAAATACATCTTGGGAGTTATGCCATTCTAGATAACAAAGTGTATTAGAAACAGACAACAATGAAAACATTACAACATTATTTCCAGACAAGAAAGGCAAATAATTAAAAGAGATTGGCTGCCAAAGAGACCTAAATATGCATACTGTTAAATTTTAGAATAAGAAAATGTGACTTTTCAAATCACTGAAGAATATATAATCAAGAAAACTTATTAAGAAAATTGGATTGTGCACGCCCAGCAAATGCTTAGGTCACAGAGAAACAGCAGAGTTCCTGAGGTCAGCTTCCAAATTCAGCCAGAAAAACCATTTGAAAATTAAATAGCCATCTAAGTGTCAGGGGGACAATGAATGGCCATCAGCTCTAGTGCCGGTTGCCCCATTTCTTTCCTCCCCATCCTTCAGTTGCCACTGTCTAAACTAGTGTACCAAAATGAAAATAATTACCATGACCCCAAAAATTATGCCCCCAAGTTAATCAAAATAGTATTCCATGGAGGATGAAGACATTTATATATATATTTTGTTGTTGTTGTTGTTGTCACTACTTATTTTCATGAAATTTTAAAAATAAAGATGCTTCTATTCTGTTTGTGTGGATGGACAGTCCATGGTCTCATTAAATGACTCTGGAAAAAAGAGAATACAAATTCTACCTCCACATGTGGCAAACACTTTTATAACATAAAGTCTGGTAATTTCCTAATTCTATCACATTTGACTATTCTATCATAGTTGACTTCCCAACTAACCTTCCTTTCTTCAATATGTTCTATAATACAAACTTTCATGAGGCTGAATTTAAATTAATATTATTTTGAACATTTATCAATACTCCTTATTGAATTCTAAGATACCAAATATCTAGGACATGATTTCTAAACTCATCTAAAGCCACCTCCTTCTGGATCTGTGTTTTAAGGATTGTCCAATTTTTAAAACTATAATAACAAATCTTGTGTAAATTGGTTGCAAATCTAATTCCATTATGAGATTATCAGCCCATCAGATAAAAAGAAAAGCCAGAATCCCCACAGAAACAGTTTTTTTCTAAATGATGCCACATGGGCCAAAATTTGCTCAAAATGCAATTTAGGATGCTCTCCAATGAGTGTTACACCCTAATTCAGCATGGTTCATAATTATGGCATTATGGAAAAAGCCAAAGAAGAGAATTACATCTGCAGTTTTCACAACCATTTTTTCGCTCTGAGTGCCAAGATAATTCAGAGAGTAAAACAAATGCCCTGTGTCCAAGCTAGGATTCAAATTTGAAGATCCCTCATGGCTCCCAATCTTTTTTCTGGATAACAAACTTAACCCACTACCTCCACTACTACAGTCCTCAATATCCTACTGTCCTTCCTCCCAGTGATATAGTTATGATTAAACTCTTCTCTAATAATAATAATAATAATAATAAATTGGCAGATGGCAGTCAAGTCAAATACTTATATTGTCTGCGTTTTTGCTTTCTTATCTATTAAAAGTACATTGAGATCTAAAGACATTCATGTCTTTCTGCCTACATACATACTCACTGTTTTGTTCATTCTAAGGGGCTTGGTAAGAATCTGTTAAAATGAATTAAATTTTGTTATGAGTGAATTCATCAAGAAAAGACCCTAATGCTCAAATAAGTAAAAGCCGTTTGTTCCCTCAGCATCTTCCCCTGGAGAAACAGCCTGGGGGCAGGAAGAAACATAAAGGGGATCAAGGGAGGAACTGTAACAGAGAGTTAAATTAGAATTATTATAGGGAATTCTATTTCCTACAATTTCAGCACCCAACAGCAGCCACATTTGTAGGAAAAAAAAGGGGGGGGGGGTGGGGGTGATAGTCATTGCTCACAATGAGTCTAACCATAAACAAGTGAACAAACTAAAACTATAGAAAACAGTGGACCCTGAAGCCTTGACATTTAAAACTTACTTAAGAAAAAAAATATTCAAATAGGTATGTATCTTATTAGTAGATTAGGTAGACCCTTAGACTTTTTCTCTTCTTCTAGTAACTTAGAAACAAAGAGTGTTTGGTTAATTCTCTTCTAAGAATTTACAATTTATTGGGGTTATAGTATTTCCTAGTTCCAAAGACTGAAAAACCACAACCAATGGAAAAGAAGAGAAAAAAAGAAAAAAAAAATTCCCTTTTTACTGGATAGCTAGATAGAAACATTGGGAACTCTAAGCCACTAGGATATCTTGAAATAGCACATAGTTGTCATGTCAGATGGAGTGTATGAGGTGACAAATTTTAGTTTCTCAGAGCAGTATTAACTGGTTTATATTTCATATAATTATTTTGATTACTGGCTAGATTTTTGAGTTTAACACTTAAATATTATAAGACGTGTGGGTTGGTTAACAATACACTAAAAATATTTTAGTATGGAAGTCCTTGGTGGTTTTCCATTTAAATCCACAACTAGTATAAAGTAACATCACTTGATGGTATCTGTTCTAGAGTTCATTTTGGGGTTTTTGATAGAAATAAATCACTTCATTTGTGAGTGTGCCTTTTGTCCTCCTTGAAAAGTAGATAAGAATAATACACAAATACTAGGGCTTCATGTGGCCGCTATATTGAAATATAATTATGGAGATGCCTTGCCTTCATAAATTCTCTTCTTTATGGGCTTCCATGATTGACCTGTAATGCAAAGTCTTTCTAATCTTGGCCTTCTCAGTGAGCTTACAGTTAGGGGATCAAAGAAGACAATAATTTCACATTACCAGCATTTGGGGGATCACATTTAGAATATTTGTGTTCTACTGTGAGCATCTTATTTTTAGAACAATAAAAAAAAAAACAAGAATGTTTGCTTTATGCTAGGATGATAGCAGACTGGAGAACAAAGATACATGAATAATAGCTGATGGAACTGAGGGTGGCTCACCTGTGGATTCGGGGCTTCTAAAAAATGAATCACAGAGAAGCATTGAAATTTCTTCTGCAAAGCTCCCATGATATGAAAGCAGAGATTGACAGCACAGACCCAACTCTTCCCAGGCACACACCTAAACCATTTCCCTGCTGTTCTTGCAGTTAGGAAGGGCTGTATGGTTGATTTCTAACCAATGAAATAGGCTATTTCCACATCCAGCAGTAAAACCTCCCAGGTGATTTTCTACTTTCTCCTGAGAAAATTAGTAACAATTTGTAGATTAGTAACAATTCCTAGACCCAAGCCTTGCTCTGGCTCAACTCTGATGCTTCTTATTCCAGGATCTTCTAGAGGGTGTTTCTGTTGTCTCATCCTTCTCTCACTCTCTGAGCCTTTGCTGATTCCCTTAGGTATCTGCATTTGTGGGACTACCTATAGTCTCTCTTTATAGCTTTTTTTTTGGGGGGGGGTGTTCCCTCCCCAGCCAAAAAAGAAATTCTCCCTGTGAGTGGATACATTTTTCCACATGTTCTCCTGGGTTCCTACCCATATACCCCCTAACATGCCCACATGTTAGAAATAAGAAATTTTGTTCTTAGGCCATTTCTATTAACCAGAGAACAACTCATTAAACTAAGCACTTCTAGTGCTTAGTGACACACTCCTAATCTCCAGGTGTCTGTCTTTCCATCCACAGCCAAAAAAAAAAAAAAAAAAATTTTAGAAAATGAGGCTCTATTTGCTGAGTTAGTTTCAGATTCATAGAAACATCTGCTCATCTTCTTGAGTGGACATGAACACTGCACAGAGTTGACACCAGGGGGTCAAGGGCAAAGATGAAAATCTGACAACCCATGTACAGTTTTCTATGCAAACCATAATATCCTCCTTTAACCTCTAATGTTTAACTCAGTCCAGGCCTTCATATTTAAATAGCATAGATCAGTTTTCCTCATATGAAAAGGAACATTTTTATCTCCTTTAGTTAGTTCTCATACTAAACACATAAACATACAGATTTTTTTCAAAAAGAACTTACATATTTTGTAAATTAAAATATTTTTTCTAGCCTCAAATAATATGTGTGTGTGGGGGGGGGGGTTAGAATCAACCTTTTTTTTTTTTTAATCTATCCCATCTCTCTCAAATAATTTACTTTTGTTTATACAGATGATGCTAACTTGGGTTTTTGTTTTGTTTTTTTACAACACATGGATATACCATGGATTGCTTATGCAACAGCATAAGAAAATGTATAGTCCCAGTTTCCCAAGGAAACGCAACCAACAGTTCTGTTTCTTTCCTCAAGCTAACCCACTCCCTACCAGGCATATTGACATGACAATAACATTTCAAACTTTCTCAGGATTCTTCCCACCTTTAATTCCTCACCTGTCCCCTCACTCTCAGCCAAGGAAAACAGAACTCCTTAGAGGGGGAACTTCCTCATTTGCCTCATAACAAGCACACAAACATAAGCATCTTTGCAAATCCTTCCCTCCAACTCTTCTCATGAGCCAAAACCATCATTATTTATTTTTTCTCTCAATAGCTGTCAGCTTCCTATCAACTGAAGCTTTACCATTGACCTTTTTTTAGGGATATATGAACTGATTTTTATTTCATATTTTGATAATTATATTATCAAATTATGTTACTGTTTCTTTACACATTCTCTTTTGTGTAACTTATTAACCATTTTGCTGTTTGTGGGTCCATAAAATAATTTTCTTTCTGGTTGTAAACAAAACAGAGGAAGGGTAAAACTGTCTATGCAACTTAAGTGCCTACTCAAGTCTCCTAATTACAAATATTTCTAAAGAAGTATACAACTCTGGTCATATCACTGACTTTTTAAAATTGTAGACGGACAGGATACCTTTATTTTATTTTTATGTGGTGCTGAGGATTGAACTCAGTGCCTCACACATGCCAGGTAAGCATCCTACCACTAACTCCAGCCCCAGCCCATACCTTTGACTTTTAAGCATACTCAAGTTTCTCCCATCTAACATAAAAACAAAACAAAAAACTTTTGCAAATGCTTCATTTTCTGTTTTTCTTTTCTCATCAGACTGGTATATTCTCACCTTATCCAAATTTACCAGCCTTCACTGACTCTTCAGTCTGCTCTAGTCTCTGTTTTCATCATAAAATAGCTCTTGCTAAGGTCAACAACTACCATGTCAATAGCTCCAGAGAACTTTTTGGCCATTCTATCTTTTTTTTTTTTAAAGAGAGAGAGAGAATTTTTTTCAATATTTATTTTTCAGTTTTCGGCGGACACAACATCTTTGTATGTGATGCTGAGGATTGAACCCGGGCTGCATACATGCCAGGCGAGTGCGCTACTGCTTGAGCCATATCCCCAGCCCGGCCATTCTATCTTTATCAAAACGTTATCTCCCCTTTGTTTTCAAGACTCCACTGCTTTCTGTCATATCTTAGGTGAGATTCTTACGTCTCCTTTATAAGTTGATCTTCCTCCATGCAGCTGTGAGAGTATTTAAAATAAAATGTCACAAAACGTGTTCCCACCTGGCTCATCCAACATACCTGTCAATAGTTAATGGAAATTTTTTGTCTCGTGCCTTCTTCAAAAATACCTTACAGCAAAATAACATAGGACATTGATTTTCATGCCTGCTCTTAAAAGAGACATTCTGATGCCAGGCCACCTCTCAACACTGTCAGCTTTAAAGTGAAGTTTAAAATGTCTCCAAGGAGCTGGCAATAGCAAGGACTCCTCAAAGACAACGCTGAACTTGAGGCCAACTGGAAGGTTGACATAAGGCACACAAAACAGAAGAAAACAAAGTATATTTAATTATATAGCACCTAGGAAATGATATCTTAAAAGGTCTTGCTTGGACAAGAAAACCCACAGAGAGGTAATTCATATGTCAAAAGATTCCATGTATAATGACATAGAAGGAGAAAAACAACTGAGAGAATATGGTAAGATCCCCAGGATATAACAATTATATCACCATTAAAATAATTTCATTTGGGGAGTCAGAACTAGGAGATGAATATTATCTGCTAAGCCTTAAAAACAAATAAAAAGTTCCAATTCTTTCATTCCCACTAAGATTTGTTACATCTCTACTGTTCCCTAAGCTAATTCCCAAGTTACCTAAGTCAAACAAGAATGAAACAATGGACAAAATTCTTAAGAGACAGGTTCTTTGGAGCCATAAGAAAATTATAAGATAGAAAGTAAACTTAGCCATCCTCATATTAATTTAGCTATAGTTCAGATACATTGATTTTTTAAATCCAAGATTTATAGGTCTCCCTGTATGTAGGCCCTTCAAATTCTTAATGAAGAATACCAAAACTTTTTTTGGTGGGGGGATAGTGTGGATTAAACCCAAGGGGCTTAACCACTGAGACACATCCCCAGCCCTTGCTTTTTATTGTATCACTGAGTTGCTAAGTGCCTCGCTTAGTTGCTGAGGCTGGCTTTGAACTCATGATCCTCCTGCCTCAGCCTCCCAAGCCGCTGGGATTACAGGTGTGCAGCTCCACTCCCTGCCAGAACTTTTGATACATGAGTCAGAACTTTTGATAGATGACTTGTGATGTCTTTTAGTGGAAGTCAAGGTACAGTGGCTTTCCCTTGATAACAACCTGTAAAAGTTAAGAAAAGAAGGGATAACTATAAAAGGAGAACTGAACTAAAAGAAACTATACAGAACTTTCTCTGGCTCGTTTTCTATAATTTTTAAAATCTTGGGATAATTGAAGAGTCACAAACAGTTTTAAGAAATAATATAGGAATGTCCAGAATATCCTTTACTCAGTTTTCCCCAATGTCAATGATATTACAACCAGTATATTGATATTGATACAGTCAGGGTACCAAACAATTCCAACCCACAAAGATGTCCCACATTCCCCTTCAAACAGCCACACCTATCTCCCACCTAGTTTTCACTCTTCTGAATCCCTGACAACTATACTTCTACACTAATTTGCTTTCCATTGCAAGCTTGCATCATCTCATCAATTTTATATAATTGAATTATACAGCACATGATTATGATTCAGGGGTTAACTTTTTTCACTCATTCTAATTCTCCAGAGAGTCACTCAGGTTGTCATGTATACCAATAGTTTGTTCCTTTTCATTGCTGAGTGACAGTCCATGGTGTGAATGGAACACAGCTGGTTTAACCATTCACCTACTGTTTCCAGTTGTAGGCTATTAAGAATAAGATTGCTATAAACACCTTGCATAGGTTTTTAAGTGAACATGGAGGTCTTCATCTCTGTGGTATAAATGCCCAGGAGTGTGTTTGCTGCATAGGTTGGTAGCTACGTGTCTTGTTTGTTTTTTTTTTTTTGTTTGTTTTTTTGTTGTTGTTGTTTTTTAAGAAACGGCCAAACTGCTTTCCAGAGTGACTGCACATTTGACTTTCCCACTATGCATGGATGAGCGATCCCATCTGCCTCTGCCCTTGCCAGTACTTGATGTTGTCACTACTTTAATTTAAGCAATATGATCGTTGCCTCTGGCTCTCTTTTGAAAGTATAAATATAGACAACAGTAGAGACTTGCCTCCAATCAGGGATAGTACTGAAACCTTTAATTCAGGAACTTAACTTTTGCCATTAGTTTTTCCTAAACTCTGATCAGCAAAATTCAGAAAGTTGCATGCCTAGATTATCAGAAAATTTAAAAAATTAAATAATAAATGTCCAATCATGTAATTCCCTTCACTAAAAAAAAAAAAAAGCTTCATGAACATAGTGTTTCCTGTTCACCCCATTTAGTACTAATATTTGTTACTGTGATTCTCTTAAACAAGAAGTCTTGCCCATGCAGAGCTGTTTGCTCACCAACATATTGAACCCATTCAGAAATCATTGGTTATTTCTCAGCATTAACAGATATTCTACTATTTTACCACCAGTTATACTGCACTCCTGATGGTTACAGCTTGGTTCATTTCTAAAACTGTCTGAGCTTAGATTTCACTGACATTAAACCATATCACATAGGCCAAACAACTGTATCTTTTCACAGAGGGTGGGTACAGTAAAAGCCACCAGCCTTTCTTTCCTACTTTTCTAGAAGCTTTCTGTCTCCATGAGACTGATGACTTCTTTATCATCTGCTTGAAAAATCCCACACCATAGAAAAATATTTTCAATAGATAATTATTTGATAAATATTTACCTGGGGGAGGTAAATATTTATGTCTATGCGCTACAATCCTGGCTGAGCCTGGCAACTAAATTGATATTGAATAGATTAACAGGAGAAAAGCATATAAGTTCTATATGACATGGGAGCCCTCACAAGGCAACAAAGGCACAAAGAAAATGCTTTCATATTAGCTTGAACAAAGAGAGGCAATTGTGGAAAAGTAATTAAATTATATGGGGATAAGATAAGAATTATTTTAATAAGGTCTGTTTACACAGTATTCTCTTAGCCAGGACTCTCCATCAAAGAATGTTTCCTTTGTCCTGGTACAAAGAAGCCATTTTCCTCATCAGTTTTATCTCTTGTCAGGGAAGAAGAAAAAAAAAAAAAGGAGAAATTAGAATGCCCTTCTTACATCTGCTGTTATCCAAGTACCTTAAGCTCAAAATAACCCTTATACCAAAAGTGGTATATTTTGCCACTTCCCTACTAAATCTGAATACATGTATACCTATGTCCCATCTATTTCACTCCTGTGACATGCCTAGCAGAAATGTACACATGTAAGCCAAAAAGATCTACAATGAATATGGTAATGGCATTATTTATAGAAGTTCCAAACTGAAAACACCTTAAATGTCCATCAACAGTATAATGCATACGTAAACTGTCCTATGTCAAATGCAATAGAATATTTTAGAGTGGTGAACCAGGACTTACTGCTCTTTATAGAATAAGAAATACTATGGATACCTATCACAAACACAGTGTTGAAAGTCAAAAAAGAATACACACTGAATGATTCCATTTATACCGAGTTCAAAAACTATTTGGAGGTAGTAAGTGGAAGGAGGTCAGAGGGGGATAACTAGGGGGCTGATAACGTTCAATCTCTCTATCTGAAGGGAAGTTGTGTGGTTATGTTCACTATATGACAATTCATCACAGTGAACAATGATTTCTGTATTTTTCTGTAATTCTATTAAATCTAATATTGCAGTTTATACGGCTTTTAAAAGGATGATAAAGATTTAAATGATGGTAATTATGATAATGGCAATCATGATAATGATGATGGAGTCAGTCCCTTCTCTGCCTCAGGTAACAGTCACCAACCCTCTTGCACAAAAGTTTAATCCTGCTTAGGGCATTAGGGTTCAGAAGACTGGTTTTAACAAAAAGTTCACCAGGCAGGGTCTCTCACCTTTTCTAGTAGACTTGGATAGTTCAGCCCCTTTCTGACAATGACTAAGAGGTCACAATAGGGGTGTTGTTGGTACTACCTAGATAAGTAAATAGTCATGTCCCGGGGAAAGTAGACTTTCCTGGGGTTTGATGAGGTTTCTGTCACTCTGAGAAGAGTCCATTCTGCAGACTCTCCAAGGAAAAAATAGAGCCCCACAGGTGCATGTCACTCTAGGGAGGATATGCAGTAACCACACTCCTGGTGAATCTCCAAGCAGGTAGATAAAATTAAGCTATCAAGAGGAGAATATACATTTTCCATGAAATAAATCTTGGTCTAATACTTTAATGCTTGAACTGCTCTGAAAAGGGTATTAATGATGCAGTTACAATGGCAATTCATTATATTTATTTAATTCAATTCAAACATTTATGAAGTACCATCTCTATGCCAGGCACTGTGTTAGATGTGGTAATGCAATGGTAAGCAAGAGACACAAAGCCTCTGTCCTCAAATAGGGCCACAATCGAGCAAAGAATATAGACAAATAAAGCCAAGCAATTAAGTATGCAAATGGTAACATAAAAGTCTATAGCAGGAGTCAGGGAAGGGATCCAGGGCTTTCTGCCAACTGTAAAGAATGGTCTTGGCATCCCAGAGAAGTGGGAAGCAGTACGAGGAAAGACAAGCCACAGGAGAGCACAGAAGTGGGTAGCATGGGCAGCCCCTACAGGAGGACTAACAACCCTGGAAATCTGAGAATGGGACCATGGCAACAGACAGACCATGCCAGGTGACCCATGCAGGCAGGCATTCTGACAACTCTTTAGAAACACCAAAATGTACGCCATAAGGCAAAAACATACTTTGGATGACAGTATATATGGTATAACCATTTATATGGTATAACAGTATATATGGTAATTTCTGGGACATCTGAGTCCTTGCTAGCCAGAAAATATGCAGGAATCTCCTGTACTGGCCTGATTAGCTGCACAGCCATCATAAGATCCACACACTTAGCATGATGGCTCTAGAGTGCAATATTCCCATCAGCACACTTGATGTGGAATCTCTCACTGGACTATAATTATATTTTATGTCCCATTAATAATAAAGATGAAATAATAGTTTGTTCTACTGTCACAGTGACTCAGGAAATATTTATTGCATTTCACTATGGCTTTGAACTCCTAAGCCTCCTGCCTCGGCCTCCCAGGCCACTGAGATTACAGTGTGCACCACTGAGCCCGGTGAGTACAAGACTTTTTAAAGGAATAGTCTTTCCACTAAGCCATTTCACCTGCTGTGTCTGCATAGCAGTCTTCTTCCAGAAGCTACTTAATAGCTATAGGAATAGCTTACTCCAAGAGCTACTTAATAGCTATAGGAATCCTACTCATGTTCCTTCTTTTTCCTGCTTCAAAACTCACTCTGAATCTCTAACAAGTATACGGCATTGAGGTCCTTGCTTATTGATCTGTACATTGACACCAGTCTTTGGATACAAAAAAAAAAATGAAATCTTACCTAAACTATATTTGTTATGCTTGCTGTTAGTGTGCAAATTTAAAATAAACATTTCAGCAACTTTTAAGCATATTTTGTATAATGACAATGTCTGAGGTAGGAAAAGTTCTAAAAATCTAAGCTTAAGGCCAAGAAACACTTTGTAAAAATACAAGAAAAAATTGACATCATCCAAAGGCTAATAAAGATATTAGCTATCTTTATAGCCATAGTCCACATAATTGTCCAAAACATATTCATTCAGATTAACAACAACAAAAATATTAAACAGTCAAATCGGTGGCCATATATAGATGCAATTCTGAGTCATTTAAACAAAAGAGCCCTCACGCTGTTAAGATTTGTGATTCTTGAGAGAGTCAGAATTTCATCAGAGAAAGGTAAAAATGCCTAACACAAGTCAAGGGGTAGCAGACACTGAGCTCAGAAATTATAACCCATGTTCTGTGTCATGGTAATCCGGCTCTAGAGCCCTGCTATTCTAGAGGCTTGTGCAAAGCTTAGTGTGACCTGCCCCAGAGAAGTTTGGCTATCAGGTCAGGGCAGTGAGCTGCATGGTCAAAAGGAAAGGATGACCTTCTCAGGGTTTCTTCATTATACTGAGCTCTCACCAACAGCCCACTCATCTCAACTCCAGTTCAGGTATGACTCGCTCTCCCCTCTGATTCACTCTGGGGCTCATCTTTAAAATACAGATACTAACCTGCTAAAACATCCCCAAGGCTAAAAGCTTAAAATATATGAAAGATGAATAAGTGCACCTGGGGCTCTGAGGACTAATGCCTTAAACTGTCATCGCTCCCCAACAAACATTATTTCACCCACTCACTCGATGTACAATCTGTGGCCCGTTCACACTGCATATGGCTGTGGACAGAAAACACCTCAGTTCAAAATGGGCACAGTGGGTCTGGAAGAGGCTTCTGCCACAGTGTTTTCTCCCCAAGTTTAGCTTTGAACCTTATCTCCAACATAAGGATGCTGAACAAGCCCTCATGGAAGCTCCAAAGGTTGTGAATATGGATTCTAACTCTTAAGTCAAGGTTGACTTTCTAGTGGCCTGAGCAAAGCATTATTTAAAAATCTAAAGCACCTGCAGCATGGACTCTGTGCTCCCTTTAAAAATGGCAACATTTTCAACACACCAGAGAGAGCAGATCAAATTATTTTATGTGCTTATACAAACATGGCATAATGAATCCCTCTATTATATATAATTATAATGCACCAGTAAAAAAAAAAAAAAGTAAGTTTTTAAAAAGGAGAGACTATTTTAGATAAAAAGGACTTTCAGGGAAAGAGAGTCCCTCCATCTCTCCCAGGAGCCTTTCCAAGCAGTTGTAACTCCAGCCAGGAGTCCTATACATTCTTACCACAACCAATGCTGCTCTTTCACCTGTGTGCTCTTCTCCTGGGCACTTTGAAGTTGAGGATGCTCTGCCCTGACTCTAGAAAGGTCTCATTAACAAAGGACAGTACTTAACTAATTATTACACTTGCTATTTCCTTTACTTTTTTCCTGAGCAAATAATATTATTTTGGTAATTTATTCTATAAGACTAAAAGGAAACTGAAACACACTAACAGGAATGAAAAGAACAGAAAGAGTGTGGTCTCTATTCTTAAAGAAGGTTCAGATATAGCTATGGATGGAAAGAACATAAAAACAATGAATAACAATACAAAACAGACTGCAATTAAGTTCTGAGATGAGCCAGTCAAACAAGTGCCACAGACAGTAAGGTGGGAGATGTGCCTGTGGGGAGCGGTGCTAGTGACAGGGCCTTCAGGGGAGCTGGTGATTGAGTAGGGGTGGGGAAAGTCCTGAGTCATGGTCCTGACCTTCTATGCAGTGGACTCTTTGTAAGCCTGCAGTCTTCTCTCAACCCTTAAAAATATATGAAATAAAATGCATTGGATTACAGAGGAAACCAATTACAGTCATTTCTGATATAATGCCTGCTTTGAAAACATGAGTTTGCTCCAATGCAATTGATATATTTGAAAACAATTTGGACTGAACATGGACTTCATGTTTGTTCATGCAACATTCCATTACTAGAAACACTAGGTGAATGAAAACGAGGGCACCCTGTGAACCAGCCACATAGGAATACACATAATGTGCAATCATACTTCCAACTTCTACCTTCTCTACCAGATGCACTGTGAGCTGTAGCCAACTACACCTGCTGGTGACCTTTCCATCTGATGGCAAATAATCCCTATGGATAAGAATGCAGAAATATGAACCATTTCCAACAAGCTTCAGGACTTTTCCTAACATGAGGTACCATATTTACTGTAGTATGTATATATTTCTTAACCATTTAATATATAACTTTGTCTACCTGTGCTACTATTTTTATTAAATTCTTGTCTTTTTTCTAAATATATTTTAATGGCCAATGGACCTTTATTTTATTTATTTATATGTAGTGCTGAGGATCGAACCCAGTGCTTCACACATGCTAGGCAAGCACTCTAACACTGAGCTACAACCTCAGCCCAAATTCTTGTCTTTTTAGAATGTATAACTGACAAATTTTTTGAGCACTATGCCCCCAACTCCATTTTCCCACGATTCCTGTGGTACTTATTGTGTTATTTTTTTCCAGCCATGGATTTTTAGAAGCTTAATGTTGCCCTATACAGAATGATTATATATTTAAAATATTTTTAAAACAAATTTGTGAAGTAGTAATACATATGCTTAGTCATTCACAAAGTAAACAATAAGACCTCATGGCTGGAAATACAAGCTATCATAATTTCCAAAGTGGTAAGCATAAATGACATATAGATATGTCTGTAACTATAATGTCACAAAAGAACAGTGTGATTACTATTGGTGACGGAAGCAGAAACTTCTAATACTCCTGTGGTTTTTTTCATCTGCAGTGAGGATTGGAGAAAAAAACTGAATTTCAGTTAGACATTAACAATAATAGCAATACAATTTTCTCTCCTCCAGTTTCAGTGATGTCCTGAATTCTATTCACCCTCTGGGTAAAGAACCCCTGTTGCAGACAGAGGAGAACATGCAGAGCAAGTCCATGACAGAAAGTGAAGTGAGTAAGAGCATGATATGATGGGAATTGTTCAGCTGAATCTGATCATTTAGGACAGAGCGGGAGAGAAGGAAAAGGAGAGAACATATGGAAATACAGAATGGATCAGTATCAAGGCCAGATAAGATTTCCTCTTGGTTTTTACATTTTAAAGAGCATTACACCTCCAGGGTCCACTTTGGTCCTATTCACAGGGCTGAATACTGACTCGCTGACTCACACTCATATCAACCAACACACGGCCTTTGTACCATAGGAGATTCAGTCACCCCCTTCCCAGTGTATTGTGATTTGGATATGCTCCCCAAGTTTATGTGTTGGAAACTTGATCCCCAATGCAAGCAGTGTCAGAAACAGGTCTTCTGAGAGGCAACTGGGTCATAGGATAGAAACTCAATTGGATCAATGTCATTATCAAGGAGAGTTTGTTATCATGAGAACAGATTGTTATAAAAGTGAGTCCTCCCCCTTGTGTCTTCTCCAATGCACATGCTCACTTGTTCTTTCACCTTCTATCATGTTGTGATGCAGTATGAAGGCCCTAGCCAGATGCTTCCACTCTGCCCTTGTCTATCCCAACTCCCAGCACAGTGACCTAAATAAACTTTTCTTTATAAAATTCCTGGTCTCTGGTCTTCTGTTATAGCAACAGAAAACAAACTAAGTTCATATGAATTTGCCCATGTTCTCTTTCTTCCTGAAGTATGATACAATGTCAATATCACTCTGAATTTCTCTGTTGCCTGAATGTCTTCCCAATTTTGTCTTCTTGAGTACTTGGTTATGTAAAATGTCCTGTATCTATTATGAAAAGATATATTCTGATAGTTTACATTTAGTTTCAATTGATTAATAATGCCTTATTGGTAAGTACTTTGATCTGATAACAATGAATCCTAGCCTGGCTCCCAATAATTATTATCTTCAAATTTGATAACATTAACTTGTTGGATTGTGGAAGGTGGGAGTAGAATAATTATTGTAAATCACCTGTAGACTTTAGTTCACCATAGGGATTCCAGTAGCCAGAGGGTAACTTCTATAAGCAACAAGATTTCTGATTCATCTCCTGCTCTGAATGTATTCCTACCTGTTTTACCATACAAGATACATCCTCTAGTTACCCATTTGCTGCGTTCTTGATCTCCATCCCATGGCATATTTCCTATTTAGGATAAGTATGGGCGCTGAGGTAGGGCTCTGGGCTGGAGATGCACCCATGGTAGGAGCAAGGAAAAGACAGAAGAAGCACAGAAGTGAGGGGCCACCACTCAGACCAAACATGCCCTGTTTCCAAGTAAATGTCCTGTTATGCTTGCTTTAAAACAGAAAGGTAAGGTTCCTCTGTAGCGTATTCAAACCACTACCTAGAAAAATGCTGAGCCAGTTGGGCTAATGGGGTATGAGAGCTCTGAAAGGAAGGAACTTGGTTCTCTTACAAACAAGAGATCCTTCCTGCTTTTGTTCCAGGTGATTCTGAGATTTCCAAATAAGCATAAAGGGAAAGAAGAGAATAATTGAAATCTAGATTCCCTAACCCTGTTCATGTTAGAGATGTTTGGCTTTTGTCTGTTTTATGTTAGGCATTCCACATAATTTTTAAAAGTCAAAAGGTTGAAAACAATTGGACACAATGACCTTCTACTTCAAGCCTTCTAGAGAAAGGCAGACCAAGACCTGCTCTGGGAGCATGAAGAGAGCAGACAGACAGACACCCCTATTCAATGTGATGTGAGAAATAAAAGATGCCTACCCCAAATCATCTCCTTTCCATGTTCCTTGCAATTTTCATCTTCCTCATGCTGTCAAAGACAAAGCCAGACACCAGTTAAAGTGGTAAGGGTAGATCTAGTCAGTAATGGACTACTGCAATAGGGATCGGGGCCAAGGGTGAAATTAATTGAACTTCAGTTTGTGCAGGTGTGACTGGGCGATTTAAAGGGAGCCTGAGAGAGTGAGGTGCCAATAGAGTTGGGGGAATGAAACATCATAAAGGGTTGGTCAGCTCAGCTATGATAAGGCCGTGTGATGATGGCTGTCCATGAGCTGGCAATTACGGCAGTTCAGAGTCTATCTGCCCACAGTGGCCTTCTCCCCTTGAAGATTAAAATGATGGCTTTCAATTTCTTAGGAAAGATACTCTGAGTTTCAGGAGATACATATATATCTCAGAGGTTGCAGAGAAAATATTCACCTTTATCAGCTCTTTATAGTAAGTGATCTAAGAAAGGGTGATCAGGAGCCTATCCTCAGGTACCAGCTGAACAAATAGTGATTTCTCCAGGCAGCCCTGGGTTTTCTTAGGTAAATTTATTAAGTGGGGTTGGGCCATCCTAGGGATGCATTCTTGAACTGCTAAAAACTGTGCTGGTCTTTTAATGTGTGATAGGGAGATTCATTCATGTTCAGAATCTACTGTTTTTAGAGGCCAAGTTGAAGCCTGGTTAAGAAGAGGACTCAGAGAAGGCCTGGCTACAATATGGTCAGGAAGGGAATTTTTGTTAATACCCAAAAGTATTTATAAATCATTAAGTGATGACATTAACACATCAAATCATCTGAAACAATTATCCCTTTAGCATCAACCAGCTTGGCCACATGGGCGCTGAGGCACGAGAGCTCTGGGGCTGGATATGCACCCAGGATAGGAGACTTTACAGAGCAAGGAAAGGACAGAAGAAGCACAGATGTGAGGGACCACTACTCAGACCAAACATGCCCTGTTTCCAAGTAACTGTCCTGTCATATTTTAA
This sequence comes from Marmota monax, assembly GCF_021218885.2. NCBI lineage: Eukaryota > Metazoa > Chordata > Mammalia > Rodentia > Sciuridae > Marmota > Marmota monax. The sequence continues at coordinate 13,204,317 of NW_026693245.1, forward strand.
AACAGAAAGGTAAGGTTCCTCTGTAGCATAAACAATGGACTTACCAAAAGCCTTTTTAAAAGTTTATTCTTTTATGTTGAGTAAGAACCTACTTGAAAGCTTCTATCTGGCTTTGCTTAGCAGGCTCTCTATTCTAATAATGTAAAGATAAAATCGAGGCTGGTCCTTTTAATTACTACCAACTTGAATGTGGCCAGTATTTTACTAATAAATGTGTTTTTGCTGCATGGCCATAGAAATAGAAAGCCCTGAACTCATTTTGATCACCAGGAAAGGTTCATTTTCTTAAGGGTGGAACTCTAGCATATACGATAGCATTTTCTGAGAGTGCTTTTCTCCTGTTGCAGAGTGCCTAATGGCTTCCTGAGTTGTACTCCTCCACAACACAGCTTGGCAGCAAGATGTATTGATAGAATCTTACATTATTTTACAAACTGAAACACCAAGAACCTTGGGCTCCAAAGCAGCCTTGAATATTCACATAGAAGCAAGTAAATTTCTTATTTCATATAAAGACCTCCATTCCTCATTGTCTTTCACTTTGTCCCAAAGTGTCTTAATGGTGAAATGACACTACAGATGATCCATGACCTCTTCTTACATAATCCTTCTCTTCATTTCCTGTCTGTCAGTTTCATACTTAACCGCAATTATGACAGTTCCCACACTGATAACATCCATCCAAGGGAGGGTGGCCAGACAAAGCACAGGATTCCCAGTTAAACTGAATTCCATAAAAATGATGAATGACTTGTAGTATAAGTATGTATTGTTTTAATTCTGGCAACTCTTTTCCTAGGCAAAAATCTACCATCCAATCTTTTCCTCTTTCCAGATAAATAAAACATTGTTCTAGAAAGTTATGGAAAAATGCTAACTCCTTAAAATATAAATCATTAGATGAATGGCTTCTAGGAGCTAAGGTTATGTTGACTGCAAAGGGGTATGAAGAGATGATGATGATGATGATGATGATGATGATGATGATTAATTTTTTTGGTACCAGGGATTGAACTCAAGGGCACTCAAGCACTGAGCCATATCCCCAGCCCTATTTTGTATTTAATTTAGAGACAGGGTTTCACTGAGTTGCTTAGGGCCTCACTGTTGCTGAGACTGGCTTTGAACTCACAATCCTCCTGCTTTAGCCTCCCAAGCCACTGGGATTACAGGTGTGCACCACCATGCCTGGCTAAAGAGATTTTATCTTAATTGTGGTGGTATTTTATGATTGCATGCATCTGCTGTAACTTATAGGACTCTATAATTAAAAGGGGGTAGATTTAATTATAAGTCATTACCACCTAAATAAATACAACTTCTAAAATTAGTCAGTGAATATATACTACTCAATATCAGATAGATCTTACATGTTCCAGATATCATGTAATTCCTCTTTTGGCATCAGCAAAGTAAATGCTCCACAGTAGCTATTTCTTTCTCTTTTATTTTTTTTTCTAATTCTCCTAAAACCTATAATTCCAACATTACATCCCTCTCTGCAAATAGGTTTATTCATTCATGCAAGAAGTGTATAATATTAACTAGGTCTGAAGATACATAGGTGAAAAGAGAGTTCCTACAAATGACAGTCTCTCAATGGTTAGTGGACAAATAGACATGGATTTTTTTTTTAATGTATAACAGGTAAATACAAGATTCACTAAACAGAGAAAGAGCAAGCATTAAAGTCTCTTTAGTAACTCAAACAAAGTTCAAAATGCTTGTGTTCATTCAGCCTTTGAAGTAGGGAGTTATATTAAGTAGATAAAGGACATTGAGTAGCCAGGGAAAAGAAGCAAAAGATAAGCTGAGCAGGTGGGCTATACAAATGATGGAAGCTCTTGTCATTTAGGTGCTGTCAGAATTCTGGCTTGTATAACAGAGATAAGTTCTGGTTAGTGGGAACAGAAAAGGCCAGCTCTGTTGGAAGGACACAGTGGCTCACAGACTCAGTTGGAGTCTGCAGCTCCAAGCACAGAAAATGGGCAAACACTCGGGGCATTCAGGATACTTCAGAGCAAGAATCACAACTACCATCCCATAGCAAGATTTACAACTAGGACTCTGCTGCTGCCAACACTGAAAACCAATGGACATCATCATGACACCCAGAGTGTATTCTAACAGCTTCGTGGGTCTTGACCCACTTGCTCCAGATACCAAATCCCAGAATGAGTAACGTGAGCACAGCCAACCTCGGGGGGTCGCCAGAGTGCAGAGAAGACCATAGAAATAGAAAGCCCTGAACTTGAAGAGCAGCTGCCTCCAAGATTACACTGCACAGGGAACTGCCCCAAATAGGAGAGAAGGTTGAATCTACACCTAATCTTCCTAGCTAGTTCATACCCAGGACCTCTGTCATCTTGGCACATCTGCTCTTTCTAACCCTGATCACCCACACTGGAAAGAAAATCTCTTCACCACTCTTTAGGTCTCATACTACCACGTTTACAATTTGTCACACTTTAGACTGAGTGATATTCGTTCTTCCAACTGGGAAGGTGCCTTTTGAAGGTAGGTATTTCATGGTGGCCATGTGTCTTTTTATTCCCCCTGTACTCAGCACAGTGCCTTCCACAGACGCCTGCCTACTGCACATCTGTGCTCTGAGGCAACTTACCATGTACAGTTGGAAATGTGCCGTTTTCATTTGGCAGGATCAAATCTCCATCAAATCAGACCTTTTAATTTCAGATCACAGAAGATTCCTGCCCTAAAGGCTACTGCCATGAACCAAACCTCAGTAAGGCAGATTATAAATCAGCCAAAACCACTGAAGATTGTATCAATGTGCGTGTGGCTTTGGAGCTGCCTCAGAACTGGCATGGAGCATGGCTGCAGCTGCCAGCAAGCTCTCTGAAAAAAGAAAAACAAGGATTCAGGCCCACAGTGTGATGTTCAGGGAATCCCTGATTACACAGCCTTTTTTGACATTGCATAAAGTAAACAAAAGAAAGTGCCTGTGAATTATCAAGCCTTTGACAAAGAAATAAAAGGACCTGCAGAGCATTCTATTACTTTTTCTTCTAATCTTGGGAAAAGAAATAATGTATTTCACTTGGCTCAGGAAAAAAAAAAAAAGAATTACATTAGTGAATTGGAGAGTCTTGTCTGCCCCCAATTGAACACAGAAATATTTAAGGATTGTAAAGGGGAATTTTATCTCAGGCCTTGATGTTATCCTGGTACAACGGTTCCCCTTTCAGCCATGACTGGCATGGGGTGACACTTCAGTCACCCCACCTCACCAGAAGCTCCAAATGACCTCTTCCCTGGTGGGGTCAGTGAAGAACAATAGGACAGAACTGGGCCCTGCTATGCCCCTTCATGAAGTTGTTACATCATTTTGAACCAGACATGAGTCTCAAAGACCCATTTGCTGTCAAGTCTAGATTTTGACCAAATAAAGATTTTAGATTAAGGTGGCTATTTAAGTGGAGCTTTATGAAAATTCCAGGTAAGAGGGAGGGATAATGAAAAGTTACAAAGTACAGAGCAGAGTTATGATTCAATGAGGATGACAAACAATATTAGTAATAAGGATTTTCAAGGACATTGAACCTCAGAAATCGATATCATTATCAGTCTTTGTTCTATATGTAATAGAAAGAAGAAAGAATATTTTTCTAGTTTTAAACTTTAATAAGTTTTTATTCTGCACTTCTGTAACCACCTAGTTAGGAAATAAATGTCAAAGTATTTTCTAGAGAACAGTCTTATTTTCATAAGTACACCAAAAAGAATAGTGCTGACTGAAAGAAGTCAGACTCGAAAGCCAAGGGAAGTCAACTCCCCTTTCATTATGAGTGAGCATCTAGTGCACCAAAGCAATATCTGTTACTGCTCTGAATGGGAAATGATGTTTGTTTGTTTTTCCTGTTGAAGTCATGCTTATGCTTCAAACAATACAAAACATCATACAAAACTGTGGAGCCACAAATGACACTGAGCCCCTATCCCATTACAGGAGAGTAAACTGGATTTCAAATAGTCAAGTGACCAACCTGGGGGCATGTAGTAAGCCCACCCAGCAGGCATCCAGGCCTCCTGTCTCTGGCCCTGTCCCTTTCCTGCTCTTCTCCTGACTCCCATCCGTGCCACACTGACTGTGGTTACCCCCTCTCCCAGAAGAGATCATAGTGGATTAACAGGAGTCTTTATGCAGAGCCTGAGAGCAGGTCACAGTGATCAGTTCATGCTGAGGTGGAGCTGGAAGAGCAAGGAGGACTTATGGTCATAGTGATTCTCTCCGGCTTGAGCTTCTCACACATACTTCTTTCCTTCCACCCTCTGCTCACTGCTATGAGTAACCCGCCACCATTCCCCAGGTGTTTTACTCAAACACAGGGTCAAAACTCCTGAAAAATTCTTAGAAGAACAAAAAACCAAGGCCATTTAAAGACTCAAAATACACACTCAGTGCCTTCAATTCACATTATCTTGTTAATACTTAAAACTAAGAATCCCTGCACCAAGCATTCACCAAACACAGGCAATTGTATAGTTATTGCTTTGCCTTTAAAAGAGTACCATTTGTGAATCATTTGCAAAAGCCAGGCCGACTAACCTGAAAGAACCAGATCAGGATGTACAAAAACTCAGAACTATGCATCAGCTTGAAAACACAGTAAATATGGTACCCTGAAGTTAATTTGTCAATCAAACACAGACCCAACAGCCTTTTACTCCACCAATGTCTGATCACCATGAATTTAAGGACAAGGAAGAGTAACAAGCGGCCCACCATGAATCCTACAGGTCCAGCTTCTCTCCTTAGGTGCCAGTTTTTCTTATTCTAAGACACAAAACCAATGTAAGCAATGCATTTTCAACAAATAAAAGATGTTTTCTTCCTTGAAACAAGTAAAGATCTAAAGTGCTTGTGAATGCCGTGGGACTTCTTCATGGAAAGCAGAGAAAATAAGTGAGACTTGTTACTTGGAGGGTAGTCTCCTTCATAATCAAGATTCACTTCTTTTCCTAGATGTCATTTTCTCAGCTATAAAATGGAAGGCTGAACTAAATGCCCTTTAAAATCACTTCATGCTTTGACATTTAGTAATCTACAATTATGAGGTATTCATACACTTTTGCGTGTTCTTCTATCCTTCTCTATGCTTTATTATTTAGCAGCCACAATAAAATATTATCATTACTGTATAGTGGATAAGAGTGTGAGCTCTGAGTCTGGCAGCATAGTTATGTGACCTTAGAGAAGATTAACAGCCTCTGAGTCTCAGTTTCTTACACTTTAAAATGAGGCCCTTGTCTGAGGTTTTTTTCTAAGTCCCAGATTTGTTCACTTTGAATGAAAAAAAGGAATAAAAAATGCTGGGAGCAACAACTGACCTGGAGAAAACACTCCAAAAGCCTATCTGCTATTATCTTTTATTATTGCTCACTTGAGACCTTGTCTTAGACATGAAGACACAGCATTAGAGAAAAGCAGAAAATCCTTAATTCCTTGAGGTCAATAAATGTTCTCCCTGAGAATGAATGTAATTGGAAAGCCAATATAACAAAAAACTAATACTACTTTAAAACTTAGAAAAACTACTATTTTTCATACTGATAAAAATGTCTCAGGAAAGAAATTCTCAGGACTTAACAGAGTACTTCAATAAACCGTTTGCTCTCAAAAAGTAAGCAATTCAGGAGGTCATTTTGGTAAAGCCTTGAGAGTTGGGCTTCTCTGGACAGGATTTTAATTTTCTGTCTTTGCTTATGTCCTTCCTGGTGGGTCTGTTAAGGCATCTTGTCAAGCTGCCCATTCTCTTAGATTAGCTAATTGTAATGTCAAGCTATGGCAAACAACCTAAGACAGATTGAATATGTACTCTTTGGGCTTTGTAGGACCCAGCTAACCACAAGCCTAAGTCAACTAGAATATATGAGTAAATTGTTAATTTTTAAATCATTCATTCTCAAGGTAACGTGCAAGGGTCTCATTCCATAGGGTTGTAAATGTTAATCATGCTCTCCAAATGGCATGGATTCTTTGGAACTTGTCATGGCTCACATCTAATCATCAGTAAACTAAAGTCTTCTACTCTATTTGGCACAGGGCAGATGGAAACCCCTAGTCAAACACTGGAAAGATAAAATGACTCACATGGAACATAGTAGAGCCCAGAAAAGAAGAGGTTACTATCACCAATAAAGTAGTCATCCCATGTCCATGATTTTGCTTTCCACAGCTTCAATTACCTGAGGTGAACAATACATCATGATGCCTATACCATTTGCCTAATTTTAGCTTATTGAGCAGGCACCATATCATCTCCTATTGTCATAAGAAGGGCAAGTATAGGACAGTACAATATTTTGAAAGAAAGAGAGAACACATTCACATGACTTTCTTTCCAGTATATTTTATAAATGTTCTGTTTCATTTTTAGTGGTTGTTGTTAATCTCTTACTGTGCCTAATTTATAAATTAAATTCCGTCATAGGTATATATATATATAGAGAGAGAAAAAATAGTATATATGGAGTTTGACACTATGAGCTGTTTCAAGCAATCACTGATGGTCTTGAAATGCATTCCCTGCAGATAAGGGGGCATACTGCTGTGTCCTGGCACCCAATGTGTGAAGTATACTCACAAAGAGACGTTGCTACTCTGCAAATGGCACTGATGATGATGATGATGACACAACAACCACAATGACAATAATTTACACTTCACGCCTATTTACCAGGCACTGCACTAAATCTTCTAGACATAATTCCTCATGCATCCTCATAAAACTCTGGGGACTGGTTGGGGCTGTTGCCTGTCTCAGGCCCATTCATCACCTTTCCCCTTTCTGTTCCCCTCTCAGCCAGCTTTTGGCTGTGTCTGGCTATAAGACAGGAGGTGGGAGACTGGAAAAGTCAAAGCTTCTCTCCATTCTTTGCACCTTGAGCAGAATCTCAAAAACAAATGGATCTCTCCTATGCCTCCTCCAATTCCATGCTAATTATGGCTTCCTCTAAGTGACCTTAGCCCCTGGATCACAGTAACTTTGTCTCCAACATATTGTTCCTCCAAATTAGGATTAGTAGATGTGTCTTGCTATTACTGATAGTTGGCTTTTTTTGCAGTGACCCCCATTAGGCTTCTCAGCTCTTCCTACCTGCATAATGAATTAAATCCCTTTTTCAAATACCTAAGATGATTTATGTTTCTTCTTTTGGACTATTAACATTCTCATTTTACAGATGAAAAAAATTGAGAGGTGGTTTATCCAAGATTACAAAGCAATAAACTGTCAAATTTGGGCCCAATAATTTTGAACCATATTCTTGGACACTGCCTTATATTTTCTCTTCTTAATGGGATGACATAAAAACATAAAGGTTAGAAACATATCAAGGGACTTCTAGATACCCCCTACTTCATGAACAATGAATCCTCATACACCTATTATCTTGTTGCCAGTTTTTCTTTCAAAGACATGACCAAAGGTCTTCTCTGGACTGTGAGCTTTGCTGGGGGAATCTAAGTTCATACTTACACCAATAACAATAAAACTCTGCATTCATTAGTTCGGGTTCTTGACTTTTTCCAGGCAACTTAAATTTAATGTTACAAAGTGAATACATAGATCATGAACTTCCTTAACCTAGTACCAGTCTCTTATAAAGCTGAAGGTTGTATCCATAGCGTATTGGGTAAAGGTATTTGTGAGACTACACTGAAGAATCCATAAGTCCTTCTGATTCCTACTAAGTGCTCACTAGATAGACAATGTTCCTACACTCAGTACCATGAACTATCCAAATGAATCAAAGAACTTCATGCAAGAGTTGCTTCAATATTCACCAGCTACCTCAGTCTTAAAAGAAAGCAACACAAGGGATACATAGTACATCAGAGACAAATCACTGAAGCACGCACACGGGCATCTACTGAAGTTTAGTTGATCTCAAGCTCCATCCAAAGATTTCCTATAAAAGGGGAGCTGTTTATGCAAGTTAAAAAAAAATTGTGTGTGTTGATGTGTAATCTTCTGTAGATTAACATGATTCCCACCAAATTTTTACATAGTTCTTTCACTGTATTAACTTGCTGATTTAAAATAAATTCCATTGATTTTCTTATTACTAAACTGGTATAGGCATATTTTAAAATATATATACATTTATATATATGTACATATATATATATATATATATATATATATATATATATATATACGTATATATGTATGAGTTTAAAGAAAAAATAGCAATCATCATGGAAATCTCAAAGATAACCTTTAATAATACTTAACTTTTTTGTTTCCTTACAGTCTTTTTATAAATTCCTTTTATTTTATGTTATTTTTTTTACAAAATTGAGATTATATTAAGTGTAGTTTGTGGCCCTACTTTTTTCAAAAATTAACCTTAAGCCTTTTCATTATTTAATTAATTTTAAATATGTAAAAATTTTAAATAGTTGCATTAAACTACAGCAAATGAACCTGCCACTAATTAACTTGTGCTTCTATATAAATATTAGATGATATTCAGCTTTTTAAGTTTTGAGCAGTATTTCTGAAAGAGTATTGTTAACAAAAAGCATTGAATTTCAGATTTTCCTTAGGTTATAATTCTAAGATATAGAATTACATTTCTAAAACTGCAATTATTGGATCAGGGAGTAAATATGTTCGAATGCTTGAGACATGTTCCAAATTGTTTCCAAGAATAATCCAAATTTCCATTTAAATAACAAAGTCACTGAAGTACTTTTGAAATCTATCCATAACCTCTTATTTTCCTTTAACAAATCAAATTTATATTCACTGAGTAAAAAAAAAAAAGCTAACAGATCAATTAAGAACTTTAAATTTATGAGTATTGTTTTCTTCCACTTTTCATCATCTTCTGGTCTGTAAAATCTTACAGGAACAAAAAAATGAAGGATGTTCAGGCAAAACACGGTATGTTTTATGATGGATTTTGATTTGCTAGAATATTTCCTCTTTCGCACAGTATTGTGGTAATGATGAGTCACTTCTTGTATTTGTCTTATTCTCACTGCCCTTCCTAAGGGAAAATCATCCAGCATGTCCTCCCTGGTACTGAGTGGCTCTGAGAGTTCAGAGTGGGTGAGATTATATGGGTTCCGCTTATGACATCATAACACCAACTGAAGGAAGAAATCTGTTGACATTCAGAAAGCAATAGGCAGAAAGGATAGCCTCAATTTTCTTTCTATATTCATCTTGCAGAATTTTAGAAAAAGTATTCATATGCTGTTCCCTAATATCCCAAATTACCATTATTTACCACCTCTTGTAAAAATGACAAGAAAATTTGTTCAGTCTATTTCCGCTGGTTTTCAATCCATAGCAAATTGCCACCCGAATGAATATTCACAGCTCTGCCCTATCCACTGGGCAGTAGCTCTACCTCATGGGGGACATTAAGCAACACTCACTAGGCAGGAATCAGGATGTATATCTCCTGGCCCAAGCTCTGCCACTAATTGTGCAATCTAAGCTGCTCCTAGAATCCCAGGGGCTCCGTTTTTATATCTACAAAATAGGGTCTGAAGTAAAGGAGACAAACATTCTCATATTCCATATTTTTGATTTGAGTTCTTAATAAGCATTCCTTTTCTGAGTGGTAATTAAGCATCCTTCCCACCTATTTATGTCCCAGTTCCCCTTATCAATAAATGTTCAATAATGGCTGGGCATCATGGTGCACACCTTTAATCCCAGTGGCTCAGGAGGCTGAGGAAGGAGGATCTCAAGTTCAAAGCCAGCCTCAGCAACAGCAAAGTGCTAAGCAACTCAGATCACATGGACATTTGTAGGAAATAAAGAGATTTGCTTTTAATCTAACCACAATAAAAAGCTATGGAAGGTTTTAAGCAGAAGGCTGACATGATCTCATTTATATCTTAAAAGATCACCTTGGTTGTATGTAGAGAATGGACTGTGTATTGTGTTTTCAGCCATACTAAAAAGAACTCCTATTCTCCCACAAAAACACCAAAAATATTTGTTCTGGAGAAAAACAACAAAAAGACAGGTTAAAATATTTGAAAATATTCTAATGCAGAAATGATTTAGAAAGAAAGGGAAATGCTCAGACACTCAAGTCAGTGAAAAAGCATCAGTCCAGGGAACTAAGTACACTACTAGGGTCAGCTTCTAGCATGTAGCTATAGTGTATCTCTGATGACCTAGAACTTCAGCTTGTTACAGAAGAGGTTTGGTGAATACGTATGCATAGTTCCACAAACCCAAGAAACTTAAAAGTTCCTCTCTCTCTCTCTCTCTCTCTCTCTCTCTCTCACACACACACACACACACACACACACACCCCACATGAGAAATTGTCTTTTCACTAATATGATTTATGGAACTCAAGAATTAACCAAACCCACAGCATAATTCTGTGAGGAAAAAGTGAAACAGAAGGAAGAAGACAAAAAGTAGTCATGATTCCAGGTTTGCACAGTGGGAATGCAGGGTGACTCGAGACCTCCCCAGTTGTTTTCAGTGGGGTTTGAAGCAATCATAATCAGCCCAAGAAAATTAAAGCCTACTTTCAAAATAAGTGGGGACCCACACTAACATCCACCTACTTTGAAGATCTATGTGCCTGTTTGACCCACAAGGTATATAATAAACACTCAAGTACCTTTAATTTAACTTGTCTCAGTAAAATCTCAGAAGTGTTGGTATTGTCCTTGCCATCAGGATCAATGTAAGGCAGGTTAGTTTAATATGTCTACCCTCCAGCCAAATATTTTCCGGTTAGCAAACAAGAAACTGAGTAGTAAAACTCTGAAACGATTCTTACGATCACTTTCTCTGTTTCCACTATCTCTGTTTTTCCATTGCTTCCCAACTTCTCATGTGATGCCTCAAAGAGAAAAAGCCAAGTGTAGTATAAGGAAACTTGGATGTGTTCCCTGCAAAGTAATATTAAATAAACTATATCCTTTGAACTTCTAAATCTACCTCTGGGAATTCAAAGGTAGAACTGTGTAGTTCTTAAATATAGAAATGGTCTGCACAAAAGTATACCATACAGCATTAATTAGTATTAATAGAATAAAAAAATGTTCTGATATAATAAAGTGAACTATAATATTCATTGATGGAGTAGTAACAATATATTAGAGATGAAAATTCTAATAAAATTATGTTAAGTCCAATTCCTCAAAATTCAATTGCTAATATGATGACCTTCATGGAACTCTGGGGTATTTATTCCTTTTTCTCATCTTTTCCCTATATTACAAAAATTTGTTAAGAATTTTACATTATTTTTATAACTGTATATATATTATAAAGACAAAAAAATACATCTTCCAAAAAGATCTATGTTTTAAAGGATTAACCCCTAGGGTGACGCTATTAAGAGGTGGTGGGAACCTTTGGAAGGTGAGGCCTAGTAGAAGGTCTTACGTCATTGTGGGTGTGCCCTGGAAAGGGATTGTGGGACCTCGGCCCCCTCCTCCTTCTCTTCTGCTTGCTAGTCACAAGGTGAACAGTACTGCTCCAAGGTGCTCCTGCCATAATGTGCTGACTCACCACAGGCCCAAAACAATGGCACCAACCAACAAAGAACTAAAGCCTCCAAATCTATGAGCCAAAGTCAGGTGATTGTCTTAGGTATTTTTGTCATTGGTTGAAAGCCAACTAATACAAATAGAAAATGTAACTTCTAACCTCAATGCCCTAACATTAGATAAGAAATAGAATCCCATGCCCAACTATTCTCAAAATAGAATCTGTAATTCCAATTTGCTAAGATTCAAGTAGGTGACTATTAGAGAAAGTATGCTAATGACTTTAATGTTAATTCAAGAAGTATTAATGACCATATAGATACAAAACATCTTCAAGAGAACACTTTCCCAAAATGTATGCAAACTTTTAAATGAAAACCTAATACCATAAAGTAAATTTGGAATCAAATAGGTAAGGTAGGATAGAGAGTCCAGCATAACACAATAGGAAAACATTGAAATTTATTAGGATATAGCAATGCTAAATGCCAGTGATGACACCAAGTAAAATACACATTGTTATTTTTTTTCATGTGTAGACTACAGTCAATACCTTGCCCCAGGGACTTCAAGTACTAGAAAAATAACCTTAAACTGAAAGAACATCTCTATGGATATTTTTAGATCAACAAAATATATCAAAGAAAAACAAAAACTCAAAAAACAGAAATGAAACTGATATAGTTTCATTTTAACATATAATTAAAAGGTTGAGACTCTCCAAGTTATAATGAATAAAATCAGATCTTACAATTATAGATCTTTGTATCTTAAAAAAAATCAAATAGTGATAGCACATATTTCTCAAGATAGCAAATACTTTATGTTTTTCTGTATTTCTACTTGCACCATTCAGCAGTAGAGCACATTTAAAGATCAGAATCATGCCATTTTAAACTGTTGACATTTACTATCCAAGGTAGAGCTAAAAGATTTCATTTCAAGTCAAAGTCCATGAATTCAATACCGATCCAATTGCTTACTTGAGCTATAAGAGGGCTTTTCTGAAAGTTATAAATGGGATCCCCAAATAAAAGCTTCAGGTGATGAAAATGCTGTTTCTTCAAATCATCTGTCCAACATCACTAATGGATCATGATGTCTTTTTATAAATAAGAGGTGTCTGAATCCTAACACTTTTTGAGGACCTTCTCTTCATCTTTTGTACATTAAAAATAAAGGGATTTCCAAGTGAATTATTAAGGGTTGCAAAAATATGCGTGCATGAAATCAACATATGTGTATCAGCATATGTACTGATGATAGTGCTTGGGGAAGCAGTTGTGTGCATCTCCTATTTTTTAAGAAAGCCCAATACCCACTTCATGAATTAAGCTAAGTCAATGAACAGATTGCCAAGCAGTTGAAATATAGTCCTAGGCTATGAACCACTCAAATAAGCTCTTAGGTAGGTTATAGAGTCATTCCTGAAGATTGTAGGAAAGGATTTCAAACAATACCATCTGCTAGAACCACCACCCTGAAAATATTACCCTAGCCAATTATCACTTTAGAACACCACAGGAGTTCACTCCACCTGTGTTGGAACAACTTGGCTGCAATCCATAGTCACATCCTGGCTCTAGCTTTATAAATGTGGCTTCCATAGGAGCCGATACATTTGGAGTCTTGAGATAACAGATACTCCCATCTATGTGTCATCTCCTGGCAGATAACACTGGTCAGCCACGTGTTGGATAAGCCTTCAAGCTTTCCTTGTCAGACTCTTTCCTTCTAGAAACCCAGCTTTCACTTATATCCTCTCTCCCATCTTCAGATTAGGAGTCCTCCATATGTGCCTCCCACTCAAATAGCAACTGAAGTAGGCCAAGAACCTCCCATGAACTTGTTACCTCCTGAGTCATTTATGGCAAGGGTCACAAGTACAAATGCAAACAGGTGCCAGGCAGATTATATAAATGAGTTAAAATAAGGCCAGATCAAGAAATGTGTGAACCATCAGGAGCCCGCAAATGCATCCCACATCCAAAGTGGACAGCTTAGCCCTAGAAGTTGTCAACATGTATCATTGCAGGTCTGGTGGCCAAATGGTCTAAATGTTCGAATATATATATATAATTTTTTAGTGGCTCATTTTTTCTTGAAACTGTTTGGGCCAAATAAAACATCATAATTTAGACTTTTTTTGGTAGTCAAAGCCTTCATTCATGTTTAGATGGCTCTAAAATCACCTTAATACACTTACATGTGACCAGGATTTTGAAATATGCTGTTTAGAGCAAACAGAATCTTCCAGGAGCTTCAGCAGGTGTAAGCATTTGTCTGAGGGCATTAGTCATACAAGGTTCACAGACTGTGAGCCAAAGAAGTCCAGCTTCCACCTGCTTTTGTTTCAATCAATTAAACCCTACAACAGGCAGATAAAAGGGTCTCAGTTGTCATTGCCAATCTTACACAGCTGAGTATGTACACAGCCATTTTTGGCACTATGCTCTGGAGACCACCCTAGCTTCCCAGATCACCCAGAAGTAAATATAAGAAACTCCACTGTAGTGGTAGAGAAGGGGGCTTCTGCCCAAAGTCAATAAACCACCATCAACAATAGTACAGGCAATTCTATCCAGTTTGGCCTTAAGGCAGGGATCATGAGTAGCCTGCTGAATATCCATTCCCTGCTTCTTCCTTAGTAACAGAAACCCCCAACTTTTGGCTAGGCAAACTGCTGCTTGGCAAGACAGATTAAATTTCTCAGCCTCCCTTGCAGCTAAGTGAGGCCATGTGACTAAATTCTAATCAATGAGACACAGGAGAAATGATTGTCTGGACTTCTGGAGGAGAAAAGTCTTTCTGTCCTTCTACTGGCTGGAAAATAGAGGTGACACCTGTAACTCCAGCAACTGTCTTTTTTTTTCTTTCCCTTGAGAAGGGGTCTGACTATATTGCCCAGGCTCGGCCTTGAACTCCCATGGTCTGTCATTCTCCTGCCTCTGTCTCCTGAGTAGTTGAAGCACACTTCACCATGCCCAGCCACCATCTCTCTTGAATCATGATTGAAGTCTGGAAGCTACATGCTTAGAAAATGAATAAGAGAAGTAGAAGAAAACTGGGTCCATGTTGTCCTTGCAGAATTGCCAAGCCAGCTCCATATTCCATCTTTCCAGACTTCTTTTAACATGATAGATAAAATCTTTGAGTATGTAAGCCACAATTTGGCTACATGGCTGAATGTAACTGTGAAGCAATCTAGTTTCTCACCTTGCCTGAGCCATCTTTCCTTCACCTAATCCCTTTATCCCTTTTAAACTCCTATTGTAAACTAAACTCTCATAAGCTCAAAATTTTTCTATCACTCTTCCACCTAAATCAATACATGCCATTTTCCTTGATGATACAAATTTGCTCCCAAGGCAAGGTCGTGAGCTTCCTCTTTGCCTGCCTGTTCGGCTTAGCAAGGCTCTCAGTTACCTGACAGGCTGCCTTTCTTTCTTCTCTCTGGAGACTAAGCTGAATGTGCAGGCCCTCAGGTATGAAAATGATGCTCTGACCCATCATTGCTAAAGCATTTTGAAAAAGTATTTTTTGGCACCTTTCTCCCACTCTCTTTTCTCAAAGGCAGGCAGTGTGACTAGGCAGAGCAGAGTGAAGGTTGATGCCACAAAAGTGTTAAACTAAACGGTTCACCTGGTGATAGGAACCACGGCCTTGGCCTCTAATTAGCCCTGTGCTTTAACTCACAGAAGTAAGTAGCCTTAGATGTACTAGAATATTGGCGCTTTCAACCTCTAGTTTGAATGACAGGACCCTGAAGGCAAAACAGTTCCTGTGGAGAGTCTGTATTACTGCTTTTTATAGTTCAAACAACTCAATTTTGTCAGGTTTCAAAGTATACTTCAAGAAACACTTTATAAGTAAAGTTAATGGACCTAGAGATATCACTAGCATAATTCATTAATTAGAGGAAAAGAATGGGGTATGAGTAGATATTTTGAAATGCACTTGGAAAAGACTCATTTATAATATTTGATATTATTTCTAGTAGTGCTTTCATAGCTTTCCATAAAATAATATAAAGCTCAATGATTTCAACTTGGAACATTTTGGAGAAAGTACATGACCCAATAGTATATTGGTCATGGTTCAATTAAAGAGAACAGCATCTACTCTAGCTATTCTAAAGAAGAAAAACATTTTATACAGATAAATGGCTTTATATTGGGGAGGATTGAAGAAATACATCTAACTAAATGGAGCCTTCAGAAATAACTCTCAAGCTGAACCACAGAACAAGGCCACCACAGGAACTGCTGCCTCTTCAGGGATCAAGAAGCTGCCTACCATTTTGGGATGCTGCCAGTACCATAACCACAGGGCTTCGTCACAATGAGGAAGCAAAGACCAACAGGAAGGCAGCTGGATTATGTAGCCACGAAGATCCAGGGACCACCCAGTCAGGAAGGTGCTGACCTTGCTGTTACTGCTGCCAGCTTCCAAGTCATATGGCTACTGCTGTGCTGTCACCAGCATAACTGATAGTCCACGCCCTGGCTCTCAACTGTCACACAGTTACTGACTAGATCCTTGGACTGGTGCCAATGCTGAGAGCAAAGCAAGGAAACATTATGCCATTGCATAGTTGAAGTAGCAGCAAAAATTAGTCTCTGCTTTGCTTCCACCTACTGAATAAATAAGTGCATAAATTGCTTATTGTTTCAATAGGGGTCCCAGTGAGCAGAATTCTCCCAATAGACTGGGACTTGAATTGTTTTCTGCCTTGTCTCCAGGGAAGTCAAAGAGATATTTCCAGTTTTGTAGGTACACTAGCAGGAAATTAGAGTGAATTCTGCAAGACAATCTATGCCATACCACTGAATAAGTTTACTTTAAATGTCATATTAATAAGTGTATACCAATATACCAATATATGCACAACACTACACCTAGACCAGGCAACCAATAGCATTTACAGAAAAATTCATTGGGCCAGGGTCTTCAATTTTCAACTCCTAGAGTATTAAATATATAAACCATTCTTTTTTTGTTTGTTATAGCACCATTCACTGGACCAGATAAAAGCAGCCAATACTTACTAATGAGAAGGATGATCTTGGTAAGTATTCTGGAAAGCTCTATAAATGATACATACTCTCCCAAGAATCTTAATAACTAAGAAGAAAATGTAATGCAAATGTGAATATCTATGTATTAAGTTGTAGAAATATAAAAAAAGAAGTTCCAAACCAAATCCTGAAATTATAAGTACTTTAGAGAAAATAATTCAGAAAGAAAATAGGGGAAAGTAGATATTCTTAAATCATCAACCTCACCCCCCTCCAGTTGACTGTAAAAAAATCACTATCTAAATAGCACTGGCCACATTTATTCCAAACATAACAATAATACGAAGTAAACATGCAAGGAGCAAAGTGCATTATAGAAAATGCCAAGGCACACTATTAAACACTGTGAACTGGTTTTCAGACCAATGCTGACATGTCATATGTCATTGAATAAATATTCCAGGGCACTCATTTCATTCTGTTGGACACTGCAATAAATGTGCCCTATACTAAATCACTGAGAAAAACAGGAGTTTGACAACTAATTAGTCTGCTGGTTGAGCAGAACCCACTCTTCTATATACCCAGTTTTGGAATAAATCATGCAGACAAGGCAGTACTAGTGATAAGAACTATAAATTGTGATTACTATTCCCATAGAAAACTAATTAACACTGATACGTGGATGCTAATTCATAATAAGGAGTTGGGGAAGAATAGAGGTATTTTGGACTAGACAGAGGGGAGTGAGAGGGAGGGGGATGGAGTAGAAATGATAGTAGAATGAATCAGACATTATTACCTATGTACATATGATTACATGACCTGTGTAACTCTACACCATGTACAACCACACAAATGAGAAGTTGTACTCCATTATGTATGATGTGTCAAAATACATTCTACTGTAATGTAAAACTAATTAGAACAAATACAAAATATATTTAATAAAATAGCCATTCCAACTGAAGTGAGATAATATCTCATTGTAGTTTTGATTTGTATTTCCCTGATGGCTAAGGATTCATTATTTATTGGTTATTTATATTTCTTCTTTTGAGAAGTGTGTATTCAGATCACATACCCATTTTTTATTGGATTACTTGCGAGGTTTTTTCCTGTTGTTAAGATTTTTGAGTTCCCTACATATTCTAGGAATTAACCCTCTCTCAGATAAATAGTAGGCAAATGTTTTCTCCCATTCTGTAGGATGTCTCTTCACTCTGTTGATTATTTCTTTTGCTATGCAGAAGTGTTTTTAGTTTTGATATAATTCCATTTATTTATTTATTTTGCTTTTTCCCCCTGTGTGTTTGAAATCCTATCCAGAAAATCATAGCTTGTGCTAATGTCTTGAAGTGTTTGTATACTCTATGTTTTCATATGATAGTTTCAGAATTTAAGGTCATACATTTAGGTCTTTGATTCATTTTGAGTTGACTTTTGTACATAGAAAGAGACAGAGATCTAGTTTCAATTTTCTGCATGTGAATATTTAGTTTTCATAGCACCATTATTGAAGAATCTGCTCCTCTCCAATATATGTTTAAGGAAACTTTGTTGAGAATCAGTTGACTGAAGATGCTTAGGTTTATTTCTGGGATCTCTATTATATTCCACTAGTTTGTCTATTTTTAGGCCAATACCATGCCATTTTGGTTACTATGGTTATGAAGCATGTCTTGAAATCAGGTACAGTGATGGCTTCAACTTTGTTCTTTTTGCTCAAGATAACTTGGGACATTCGGGATCTTTTAGGCTTCTATATGAATTTTATGATTATCTTTTATAATTCTATGAATAATGTTATTGGAAATAGGGATTTCATTAAATTTGTAGATCACTTTGTGAGCTACATACATTTTAACAATATTATTTCTTCCAATCAATAAACATGGGAAGGTTCTCGATTGTTTTTGTGTCCTCTTCAATTTCTTTCGTCAGAGTGTTGTCATTGTCATTTCAGAGGTTTTTTCACTTTTTGGTTAAGATATTCTTAGGGTTTTTTTTGGGAGGGTGTTCTGATTTTTGTAGTTATTATGATTGGGATTGCATTCATTAATTTCTTATTAGCAAATTTATTATTAGTATATAGAAAAGCTACTGATTTTTATGTGTTTAGTTTGTATACTGTGAACTTAACTGAATTTAACAACTCTAAGGTCTTTTGGTACAGTCTAAATTTTTGTATATAGAGAATCATATCATCTGGAAACAGGGATAGTTTAAATTCCTACTATCTTATTTGAATGGCTTTATTTCTTTTTCTCGCTTAATACCTCTGGATGAAACTTCTAGTAGTGTACTGAATATGAGCATTGACAGCAGACAATTGTTCTGTTACCCTGCAAGTAATCCTTGTATAAGATCTTGTTCCTGATCTTAAAGAAAATGCTTCTAGCTTTTTTTTTTCCTTTTAATATGATGTTGGCTATGAGTTGGTCACATATAGCATTTATTAGGTTGAGATATGATCCTTCTATACCTAACTTGTTCAGGGTTTTTATCATGAAGAGATGCTGAATTTCATCAATGCTTTTTCTGCTTCTATTGAAATGATCATATGATTTTTATTCTTCATACTGTGATGTGATGTTTTACATTTTCTGATTTGCATATGTTCAACCATCCTTGGGCCCCTGGGATAAAACCAACTTGGTCATGAAAAATGATCTTTTTTATGTAATGTGGATTTGATTTGCTAATATTTTGTTGAGAAACTTTGCATGTTATAGTACCAAGAATACTGACCTATAGGTTTTTGTGGTTGTTGTTGGTTTTGGTAAAGGGTAATGTTGGCTTCACAAAATGAGTTTGAAAGGGATCCCTCCCTTTTAATTTTTGGTGTAATTTGAAAAGAATTGGTATTAATTCTTTAAAAGTGTGATAAAATTCAGCAGTGAAGCCATTGAGTCTTATACTTCTCTTTGGGAGATTTTATTACTGATTCGATACCATTACTTATTATTGATCTCTTCAGGTTTTTTTATGTCATCAGTATTCAATTTTTTTAGGTCATATGTATCCAGAAATTTGTTCATGTCTTCTAGGTCTTTTGTGAGCATGTGGTTTTTTCATTATGACTCATAATGATCTCCTGTATTTCTGTGGTATTGACTTTCATGTCTTTTTGTTGTTGTTGTTAGTCTGGCTAAAAAAAAAATATTTTCAAAAACCAAGTTAATTTATTGTGTAATTGATCTTTTATATTTTATGTGTATATTTCATTTATTTCTATTTTTATCTTTGTGTTTCTTTTGTTTCATTAACTTTGCCTTTCTAATCTTTGAGATGCATCATTAGTCTGTTTATTTGAAATGTTTCATCTTTTTCTGGTAAACATGGCTATAAACTTCTCGCAGTACTGCTTTTACTGTATCACACAAGTTTCGGTATGTTGTGTTCCCATTTTCATTTGCTTCAGGAAAGTTTTAAATTCCCCCTTGATTTCATCAATGACCCATTGTTCAGTCTCCATGTATTTGTATAATTCCTAAAAATGTCTTTTGTTGTTGAACCCCAACTTTATTCCACTGAGATCACAAAAGATACAGGATAAAATTTCAATTTTTAAAAATTCGTTAAGACTCATTTTTTGGTCTAATTGCATAGTCTGCTCTGGGGAAAGTTCCATGTGCTGATGAAAAGAATGTAGTTGTTGAATGGAATGCTCTGTGTCTATTAAGTCTATTTGATCCATTGTATGGTTTAATTCTAATGTTTCTTTCTTGATTTTTTTTTTATCTGAAATATCTGTCCATTGATGAAAGTGGGATGTAGGAGTGCCTCACTATTGTTGTATTGGAGTCTCTCTCTCCCTTTAGGTCTATTCATGTTTGTTTTGTGAAAATAGGTGTACACAACAGGTGTATACAGATTTACAATCATTACATCTTTTAATTGAATTGGTTCCTTGATTGTTACATATTGCCTTCTTGTCTCAGTTTTCAGGTTAAAGTCTCCTTTGTTACATATGAGGATTACTACTCCTGCTCACCTTAGGATCCCATTTGCTTGAAATATCATTTTCCAACCTATCAATTTTAGTTTGTGTGCAGCATTAGTGGTGAAATGAGTTTCTTGTAAGCAGCACATTGTTGGGGTTTTTTGTTTGTTTTTATCCATTTAGTCAGTTTATGTCTTTGAATGGAAATATTTGATCTGTATAGTAACACTCAAGGTTATTATTGATAGGTAAAAACTTAACTGCTGTTGATTTTCTTTGGGTTGTATTGACTAATTATTGTTCTTTTCTTTCCCTCTTGTTCATCTTTGTGGTTTGATGATTTACTGAGTAGCTAATGTTTGCTTTCTTTTATGTTCTCTTTTGTGTTCTGCCAGTGGGATTTATATTTTCATATGCTATCATTATGATTGTTATTTTTCACTTCTGGGTATAGGGACTCCCTTAAGCATATTTTGTATGACTGGACTGGTGGTCATAAATTCCCTCAGTTTTTACTTGTCTTGGAAAGGACTGTTTATTCTTCATTTCTAAAGGATAACCTTGCTGAGTATAGTATTAGTTATTTTGTTTCAGGAATTGGAATATGCCATTCTATCCCTTCTTGAGCTATAAGGTTTCTGATGAGAAATCTGCTACTTGTCTAATGGGGATAGCCTTAAATGTGCCTTGGCAATTTTCTCTTACAGATTACAGAATTTTTTTGTCTTATACTTTTGATAGTGTAATATGCATTGTGAAGATTTTTTTGTCCTTGTCTATAGAGGGTCCTATAAAGCCTCCTGTGTATGGATATTCACATTTTTCTCAAGATTAGGGAAGTTTTCTCAATAATAAATTAATTATTTAATTGAAGAGTTTTTCTATGCCATTAACTTTCTTCCCCTCACCTTCAGAAACTATTCCAAAACTGCAAACATTTGTTCATTTATTGGCATCCCAAAGGTCTCAAATGCTCACTTGCTTCTTCTCTTTTCTCTCCTCCTTCCTTTCTAGTCCTCTCTTCTTTTTCTTCTCTCTTTCTCCCTCACCCTCCCCACTCCTTCTGACTGGGATATTGCAAAAGATCTATCTTTGAGTTCAGATATTCTTTCTTTTCCTTGATCTATTCCATTGTTGAGGCTTTCAAACTATATTTTTATTTGACTTACTCTTTATTTTCAAGATTTCTGTTTATTCTTTTTCAAAATCTCTTTTCACTAAATTTTTATTCATACCTTTTGTTGTCTTCCTGATTTTATTTAAATGTTTATATTAGTGAGGCACAGTGGCAAACACCTATAATCCCAGCAACTTAGTGAGATCCTCAGCAACTTAATGAGACCCTGTCTCAAAATTAAAAATTAAAAAGGGCTGCAGAATTAGCGAAATGCAAATCAAAGCTACACTAAGATTTCATCTCACTCCAGTCAGAATGGCAGCTATCAAGAATACAAACAACAATAAGCGTTGGCGAGGATGTGGGGGAAAAGCATACTCATACATTGCTGGTGGGACTGCAAATTGGTGCAGCCAATCTGTAAAGCAGTATGGAGATTCCCTGGAAAACTGAGAATGGAACCACCATTTGACCCAGTTATCCCACTCCTCAGTCTATACCCAGAGGACTTAAAAACAGCATACTACAGGGACACAGCTATATCAATGTTTATAGCAGCACAATTCACAATAGCAAAATTGTGGAACCAACCCAGATGCCCTTCAGTAGATGAATGGATAGGGAAACTTTGGTATATATACACAATGGAACATTACTCAGCATTAAAAGAGAATAAAATCATGGCATTTGCAGGTAAATGGATGGAGTTGAAGAATATAATGCTAAGTGAAGCAAGCCAACCCCCCAAAAAACAAAGGCTGAATGTTTTCTTTGATATGAGGATACTGACTCATAATGGCAATTAGGGGTGGAGGTGAGCATGGGAGGAATGGAGGAACTTTAGATAGGTAAAGGGGAGGGAGGGGGAGGAAGGAGCAAGGGGGTAGGAATGATGGTGGAATGAGTTAGACATCATTACCCTAAGTACATGGATGAAGACACAAATGGTGTGAAAATACTTTGTGTACAATCAGTGACTTGAAAAATTGTACTGTATATGTAATGAATTGCATTCTGCCATCCTGTATAACAAATTAGAATATTTTTTTTTAAAAGGCTGCAGATGTGGCTCGATTGTGTGCCTCTGGGTTCATCCCTAGTACCAAAAAAAAAAAAAAATGCTTATCTGTATTCTCTTAGATTTCAGTGAGCTTTATAATAATCATTTTTTAAAATTCCTTATCAGGCATTCCATCCATTAAAATTTGCTTGGAATCTGTTGCTAGACAATTATTATATTCTTTTGGTGTCATAATACTTTTTTTTCCTTTCAGATTTATTGTGTTCCTATGTTGAGCTTTGTGCATCTGGTAGATCAGATATCTCTAGCACTTCCATGTAGAAGACCTTCTTCTGAAGTGTTTCTTGGGTGTCTACTTGTTATGCAATGTTAGATTTATTTCCAGATGGGCACTATAACATACTTTACTTATAGCTTCTTTGGCTGTGACTAATGACCTTGGGCCCAGTGCATACCAGGAATGAATCAGAGAGACCTACTGTTTCCTGGGTTATTCAAGAATGGGGACTCTTTACCAATTTAGGCAAGTGTGGTGCAGACAGCAGTGGGGATGCTTATTATGTGGCTACTCCTGCAATAGAAATTGTGGTCCTTTCAGGTGATAGGGGTTTCTGCAGACAAGATTGTTGTTGACTCTGCTGCTAGCAATGACCTTCAGCACTGGAAGTCCCAGCAATGCTGAGGGGCCTGAAGCACCTCTGACCAGTCAGTAGTACAGTTCATATACTGCATGGGTAAAGACAGTGGTGGAAATCACAGTACCCACTTTGTGGCATTCAATGCATCTCAGAAAAAGGTATGGGGAGAGGCAGCAGCAGGAACCATAGCATTCCTCTCTGCCAGTGGCAGTGAACACCTGGAAGTGGGACTTCACTTTCAGCTAATACTGGGCAAAGTGCCTCTTAGCCTTCTTTGGCCATGTGCACCTGGAGCTGGGATAATAGTTGGAACTTATGATTTTCTCCTCCCAACTCCTTCGGCTGCACTGTGAACTAGGGGGACATCAACAGTTAGAGCCATGGAGTTGTTCAGGGTCCCTCAGCACATTCCTGTAGGCAGGACAGCAGCAGAGTGAAGCCATTCTTTCCCTACCCTGTCAATAATAGGCATCTGGATGAAGCTAATGTTTCTTTGTTGATTTTTTTTATCTGAAATATCTGTCCATTGATGAAAGTGTTGCAGGGGTGACAGTTGCAGGGGTGACAGTAGGAACCATGGTATTACTGTCTGTTGCTTCAGTGATAGTACCTGCAGGGAGAAGGAACTTGTCCAGAGCCCAGAAAGCTGCACTGGCCCTCACCCCCAGCCATGAGCACCCAAGTGCAGGATGATAGCCACAGATTTGCTCAAGGCCACGTCAGTGCACCCCAAAGGGCAGAATAACAGGTGAAACCTTGATGTTCCCTCCCCATTGTGACAGTAACAGATGCCTGAGTGTAATAAAGGGGTTAGGGGTGGCAGAACCACGCAGGAGCCTGCCTTCAGTTCTGGCACTGATGTAAGTCCTTGTGCAGCTGGCCACACCCTTGGTCTCATAGGGCAAACACTCTGATCTCCTGCTTTCTCCACTCCCCTCTATGTCACAACTCGCATGCCCTACAGGACCAAGCATCCAGAGGGAGGTCACAGTTACTCCACTGGGCCAAGTTGGGTTGCCTAGGAAGCCATCCCCAAGTCAGTGCAATAGAACATATGTGGAGTTCCAGAGATGGGAGTATGTTTGTGTTGCTGACCTACAGAGCAGTCCAAACTCAGACAATAGTTCATTTCTCAAGATGGCTCCTGGCTACAGCACACTGGAGGTTTGCTGGGAGATGATCTGAGATCTTTTCCCAAAGCAATACTTCTGTGAAGATTTCAGATTGCTATCTAAATGGGCTGAGAGCCTGAGGACATTATGAAACTTTCCAGTAGCCAGCATTGCTAGTATCTGAACTAAAAGAGTTTGCTGGGACTCAACTTTCAACCCGACCCCTGCAAAAGGGAGACTTACTCTGCTGTCATCCCAGATCCCTGAATCTTATAAGGTCCCAGTCTCTTTGCTGATTCCCATGTTCTCCCACAGTCACTCACCTCAAAATGCAGCTATCCAATCATTCTTGTGGTTGAGGTGAATGCTAGGCACCTCTCTTTGTCCAACTTGGATCTTGAAAATCTTTTCATTACCAGCAAGGATAACTGACTATACAATTGACTATACATGGCCCTCTTGGCAGAGGGCCATGTACACCTAGAAGTCGAAGCACTAGTACTTTGACTCCTTAGAATTCAGTTTGGCTCCTAAGTTCTCTGAGACAATCCAGGTACAGGGCATTGTCCCACACCAGGACTCACTTTTTAATCTATAACTTTCCCTTATCTATACCCAGACCTTTTTTCTGGTTCTCAACTCAGAGGAATCCAAAACCGATGTCTATCTTCCCATCATTACTATCCCCCATCTCCTATGAACTAAGAAGGTACCTCGGAGAGGGACTGGGAATACCCCCAAGAGAGTGGAGAAACCCCAGAGGGCCTGAAATTAATTGGTCTGGCTGACATCAGAGTCACATGGCAGACCAGTGGAACTAGAGTTATCAATCCCCAGGATCTTGAGTGTTACATTCCCATTAATATTAACAGCATTCTCACTAACAAGAAAGAGCAATCATGTGCTCTCTGGATTTGCTTATGGAACAGGCCTCATAATAATCTTGAATATTTTATTATCAAGATGAAAATGAAACATTTTACCTAATCAAGATTGTTGATGCTTTTCTTCAAATTCCATTTTTCTTACTTCTTACATATTTATATAGATTGCTTTGAGCTGTAGTACTTATTTCCATATAATTCATAAATTTTGAGGAATCCAAATAGTGATGTTATTATCTGCATATGCATTCTTGAATGATAATTTTCATGACATTGTATTTTTCTCTGACTAGCCCAATTTCTATCTATGAGTAAAATTATTCCTTGAAGCCATTTTCCATGGCTTATACCTTCTTCTAATTTGGGGGAAATATACTAGTGTCCCCCGTTTTTCCCCTACTTAAAAAAATCATTCTTTCATCATTTACTATTGGAAAAATAGTAATGAATAATGATAAATGAATGAATATATGGTGGTGATATTGATCCTTAACACTAAATTTGTTTGATGTATTCACTAGATTTGACTAAAAGTGCACATCACCATGGACCCCATGGCTTGGAAGGACAAGAAGCAAGGGAACTGACACATTGGCAAGTGGAGTCTGGCCAGGCTGGTAGTACTGCTATAAGCTCTATTACCTTGCTAATTTCTGGCTTGCATGTGTGGTACTAGATACCCACAGGTATTAGTAGCAATACTTTCATGGGTTAGGAAAAAGAGACCTTGGCAAAGAAAATGATACAGTAACTAGAAACAGGGATAGAGAAAAGAAAAGGATTTTAATTCCAGTGGAAAGTAGGTAGACAGGCAAGGAGAGGGTACCAGAAGCCAGGTGAGGAGGAGGAAGTGGTACAGGAGAAAGTTGAAATCTGAGGCAGGGGATTTGTCCCACAGGTTAGACGGGGCCTCAAGAATCCAATTGCCTCATGCTCCTGCTTTACAGAAGCATAATTTACATCACTAGGCTCTTCACATATGCCTCTGCTGCTTCGTAATTGTTTGAACTCCATTATATTTATGAATGCAGACTCAAGCTGTGCAGTGAATTCATTTTTAAACTGCCTGGCTTGTTTTCTCTGAGTTGTCTTTGTAAAAAAAAATTCACTATTGGTCTTTTAAGACCTATTATGAATAATCCATGCCATGCCTTCCTTTCATATTTGCTAATCTTTATATTCAACTTTCTATTAACTGAAATTTCAATTCATTAAAAAATTATACCATCCTGGGCCTAAAGCCTGATTCTTATTTTTTTATGCCAAACCAATTATATTTCAAAGAGTAAAATTTTATGCACCTTTCTACTTGAATTTTTACTAGATTCCTGTCTTTTGATTTCTTCTACCTTTTAATAGTGTTGAGGTGATAAAAGAAACATTCGATAAACTCAAGCACTGGGAATTGAGAGGTTTAGATGATATTACTCACCTCATATATAACAGGGATTTGTGGTGTATAGAGAAATACTTTTCATCTCCTTGGTAATAACACCAACAGTGGTAGTAACAGTAGAAGTAGTAACAACAATTATGTTTTGCTTCAACTAGTGCTCCTGGTATACTGTGTACCTAGGTGGTTGATTGGGCACATTTAACTTGCTCATTTACCACAGACTGTAGGCAGTCTCCCAGGCCCAACATTATCAATCATACCAATATTCCAAGCACTAAGTTTGTATCATGTCATTTAATCTTCATGACAAGTCAACTTGTTACTTTCTCCATTTTAGAGCTCAAAACCCTAGGACACTGATGGTTTAGTAATTACCTGGCTAGTAAGTGAGATAGCAGGGATCTAAACCCAGGTAGTCTGAAATAGATCCTGCACATTGAACCCTCTGCTATATTGTGGTGTTCCCTTGTCTGCTTCCCAATGACTGACAGGCTTGGGCATGTGAGGGTCCAGGAGTAGCAAGGGAGTGGTTCCCCAAACCCAGAGAAGATAGGTTATACATAGAGGTGGAACAGGTTCCCACGCCGTGGATTCCCAGGGAATAAGTGAGAAAATAAGCAAAACATGGATTCCCTTTTCTTCATCCTTTTGCCTTTGATTTCTTCAGCCATCTTTCTGATCAATGCATTTGGCTTTTGATTTCCTTAACCAGCACCAGTAGTGGGGTGATAAATGATCTTGTTTGGGTTAACTATATCAGACTCATTATGGTATATTATATTGAGCCAAGAAAATATCTAATTCTGATGGAGTATTCCTTGAGTGGTAGCCAGCACTATTGTTAGTATGTTGCACCCAGAAGGCACATTGCATGACAGCCATTCATCTCTCCCTGCCCATGTCACCATGGTGACAGAGACCTGCCATCCCAGAGCCAAAGCCTTCCAAACCAGCCCCATAATTTACCCAAGCAAAATGCCAAAGCCCCTTGGCAGAAAAACATAAGAGTTTATTTTTTCATAATTTAATATGCTATTTCATTCAAGTTTCAGTTTTGAGATATTATAAGAAATAACTGTTGCCATTTTCCCCAAAATTTAAGTAAATAAGAAATAAATGAAGTCAAACCATCAGAAAACAAGATAGTTATGATGGTATCGTATTTGATATTTAGATGGACTTCTCACTATAGAAGGACAAATAGAAATTGGTTTTTATTCTCTTCCTTTCAGGAGATTTGGGTTTTTCTTCCTTGATTCATTTGTTCATTCAATCAACCAATCAAAAGACTTCACCTGGGTGCACACTATGTTGGGAAATAACAAGAACAGAAATGCGACCTCTGTCCTCAAATGGCATCTGGTTTAAAAGCCAAAATAAGAAACACTGTGGTCTTCCATGGGGGATGTCTGAGTTATGAAACAGTTGTAGGGAAAATATCATGTTCCAAAATAAAATTTCTGAAACTATAGCTTGAACAGAGTGCTGTTATTAAAAACAAGTTATCTCGGGGAAAAAACATGAGTTTCAAGGTGGGCCTTTTAAGGAAAAAGTAGCTAATTTTCTCCCACAAATATTTGAATGAAACAAAAGGACAGCACTTTCTATTTCTAACCCATTCTGAAAGCAACAAAGAGGGAAATTTCGTATTCCCTAAAAACTTGTTAAAATATTAGCTTAAAACCTTTTTGCAAGGACATCATTTTAGTAAAAGTACATCTAACAAACTATCTTCTGATCTTTATATAAATCCAGCTGACATGTCCCAAAGTGGTGTCATTTAGTAGACAATGGCCCTTGTCTTAGCCACCTTTTTTCTTTCCCAACCTACTTAATTCCCCCCCCACATATACACACCTTCTCCCATGTTTCTAGTCACATATTTTCTTACGTAACAAGACATGTCTTTTCCTGGTATTCACCCTCTCATGGTTTTGTAAATGCCTTTAGATAACTAGAGGGCAAGTTGGGATAGAATGTAGATGTGATTTGTTGGTAAGGGACAGGTCTCCCCCATCAGTAGTTTCCATCTGTGATCTGGGAGCAGGGGAAAGGACAGAATCAACAGGAGCAAACAGGATTGTCCACAATAAAACCAGACATGTACTCAAAGATACTCATATCTTTTCTTCTCAAACGAAGCTGTAAGATGCTGCCCAACTTGAAGTTGGATCTATGCTGTAAATTTGGGTCTATGCTGAAAAAAACCTCACTCAATCAGTCTTATGTTGACTTATATTAATTTGGGAAAACCACAGAGAATTTTCACACTTAACTGAGGTGTAGTTGTTTCTGGAGGCAGCAAAGAGAGTGTTACGTGAGAAGAGACCTATAGTCCTCACCCAGAAGCCCCATCCTCTATCACAGCAAGGTGCAGAACAGACTGACCACCACCACCCACATCAGGTGTTTCTCTAGGGGGAGGACAAATGTTGGCAGAAGGGAATCCCTGTGAACAGGGGAGGAGAGAGCTAAGAGAGCCAACCTCAATCACCAAGGGAACAATAACAGAAAACAGGAGTTGAGGGGGTATACCTAGCTGAGGTATAATCAGGTACCATCATTTATTTCTAACACTACACCTGGGTAGTCATCTCACAGGGACTGTACCAAGTCACCCACTCTTCTCCCAGATGCTATAACATGTGTGGCTGGGATCTGAGCTCTTGTGATCATGGAGACTGAACCCTATTTGAGTATTCCAGCTCCGGGGGTCTTAGTAGGACAATGAATGGAAAACTTCAGGAAGCAGTCATGACTCCATGACTGATTGTCAAGTGAGCACTGGTTAAGTACACTGTTGACTGAGCAAAAATTATTTTATCATAAGTATCATCATCAACATCCCTACTATCAGTACTAGGAACTCTGAAAAATATAATCTGTAATGCTCACCAATACCCTACAAAGTGAATAAACCTCAACAAAAACCTTCTCTGCAAAGACTAAAATATACACATTCCTGAGGTTAGCTAAGTGAGTGATGCCAATAACTCAGTAAAACAATGCAATGTAGTAATTAGCACAGTAACTGAGCACGTAGTAGGTTGTCGATTTATGTTGGCAAACCGATCAAACGTTGATGCAAAATATACTAAGAATAAAATTATAATTCAATCTGTCCCCAAAACAAGAAGGCAAATACTAAGTGAATGTCATTATTTCTGTTCACAATTATGCTTTCTGCCCTGCCTTGTGGTGGTGTGGGACCAGGCCCCGTGAGTTCTATTCAGTGAGTCTTGAGTTAAAGTACCATGTGCCATTTCTGAATTAACTCATTTAACCACTGAGGGTAAGATCTTTAGAGTTCATTTTCCCCTCAGTATGATATTTGACAAAATTCAAAATGGTGTCTTCTCCATATTTATGTCCCTGAGTGGCAATGAGAAGGAAAGCACTCATCTGACCCACAATGGACACATAGCATGAGCAAGAAATAAACATCTTTTGTTTAACCCACTATTTTAGCAGCACATCTTGTCCTATACTAACTGATAAGTGAATAAAACTCCAAAACCCTGAAACTTCAATGAAATAGCAGTGAACTAGGGCTATGTCACAGCCAAGACTCATAGTTACTGATTTTTTCCACCTATATCCAACACTATATGTCCTATTCTCTCCCTGTTAATACCTTTACTGTAATCCACTTATTAATTCCACAAGAATTTAAACTTCTTTTCCTGAAGAAAATTGTAATCAGTGCTGGGAACAGAGAAGAGAGAAGGCAATTTGTATCCCACAGAAAAGCAATACATGTTCTTATTAAGGAGATTACATTTAAATCTCTCCTCGGATTTGAAATAAACCAAAAAATGGTTTGGGCCCAACTTCCCTGTTTGATCCACTCTTATGGACTCATCAAAACTCGTTGATGGAAAACATTTAACCATAGAAACACATTTTGCTCTTTTGCTTCAGGTCCTAAGATAGGTAGAAGGTCAGATGAGTCATCCATCATCTTTTGGAGACCTATGACTTTCCACCTATACTTAAAAGGATTCATATTTTTCTGTCAAGAAATAGCATTTAATGGAATTTCACATTTTATGCAGTGTGATAACAATAAGGATGATGACTGATGAGGCTTAAGTCTTAATAAATTATTTACTATGTTAGTTAAAAATCTCTCATCATCTCCATGAAATATCTCCTGACTGGCATGGCTTAGGATACAAATAAGAAATATTATTTTACTTCTGCTTTATGTTTAAAGATTAATTTTGATGACCTTGGTTCCTGATAAGCTATTCATAAACAAATACATGAAACATCACAGAGCAGTAAGAGGAAGATCCTTTTTTAAACAATGATTAGTTTTAAACAATGAGTAGTCGTTTAACTCTATCATTAGTTGCTTATCATCTTGAATATATTTTCCCCTCCTTCTACTGGAACAGCTCATATCAGTCAGCAGACAGACTCCAAGCAAACTTGAAGTCAACTACATTTATTTAATAGTCTGTAAAAATGTCATCTGCCTTTCCATTCTTGTTAGAATTATGAAGATAAAACTTTGGATATACATGACTTACGCAACTACATCTATTGTGAAGCTCTGTTACAGCCTGATTTTTGAGTGGGATAGATTTGCTTCCTGTTTTGAGGCCATACTTATGATTTCCTGCTCAAATCATGTAGATTATCCCACCAGCCCCATCTTTTCCTATTTCATCATTCCTCTATAACATCATTCTCTCTCATTCCTGCCAAATAATAAAATCATATTCCAATCAAGAGTAGAAGAGATTGAAGGTAAAGACAACAAACAGTGGCAAGTAGCAATTTATACAACAAATGCTCTTGAGGATGGACTTCATCCAGGCATTGTCCTAGATTCTGAAGATATGGCAATAAAGTACAACAGAGAAAGTCCTTCTCTCAAAAGGCTTCCATTTTAATGATAATCAAATAATAAATAAGCTAAGCTCAAATAAGTGCTGCAAAGAAAAGAAAATAAGGTGATGGGAGTGAACGATAGTAGATGTGGGGTCAAGGAGACCTCTCTAAGGAGTCAAGTGTGACTCAAGATCCAAAAGAAAACCAACAAAGAACTGGGAATGAGAAAGAACTCAGCCCATGTAAAGAAGAGGCAGGTGGCCAGTAGAGCTGGGAACAAGGTTGAAGAAGAAGATGGAAGCCAAGTCAAGGAGACCTGCGTGGTTCAAGGTAAAGATCTAGGGTTATATTGAAAATCCAGTGAGAAGCCACTGATGAATATGAAGTCGAAAAATAAGGCTAAGTTAGAAATATGCTAACATCATTCCAAAAGCCTGGAGAAACTGATCCAACTCCTCAACTCCTCAACTTTGATAACTGAAAGCTAGTTTTACCAGTTCTGTCAGGAAAGCACAGGGATCGTCCTGAGCTTAGAATCCAGAATGCCAGACTTCTGGGTTTTCCTCAGGACATTAAAGATCATATTTGCTGGTCCCCAGCACACCCAGGAGGACCCAAGCAGAGTATGCTATTGAGGTATTCCCTGAATTCTTATTTTACCAAGCCAGAATCTACCAGAATCTATCCTCTGTGAAGAATGAACAGAAGAGGAAACTGAAAATAGAAAGACAACAGGCTTTATCATCACTGGCTTAGCAATTCCATGGGTCTTCACAGAATTTCTTTGCTAAGACATTGAAAGAATAACCAGATCTATTATAAAATATTGAATTATTTGTATTAAAATATATTATAAAATATTAGCTATTAAATGCTATTAGAAGCTATTTTTGAATTTTATGACATTTCATTCTGATCCTAGTAGTCTTTCATAAAACTTTAACAGGTTTTCTTACATGGAATCAGTAAAATGTCATTTTTTTTTTCCTCAAGCAAAAAAGAAAAACTTTATGAACTGTGCATGCTTCAGTTCTGCAAGATGCCAACTTAATCAAAATTTTCCCAAATTTGTTTTTTACTTGGCAGAGAGCCATTAGTGCTCAAACATTAAAACAAGTGGCATTTATATCAAAAAGTTCCTTGTTATTAGAAATGTAGATTAAAGTTCCTTGCTTTATATAATCCCTACTCTTGAAACCAGCATACATAAAAGAGATCTGTTCCCAAGAAGCAGAAATATAAGTTTTGTTCCCATCCCTCTCTCTTCACTGTTGATCCTAAACCCTTTGGGAGGCCCATGAAGGACCACATTGAAAAGTGAAAAGTCTTGACAGACTTGCTTCAGAAAATAATAACTTTCATAAAATGAATAGCAGCAATGTTTAGTCTGCATGATACAAGTGAATGTAGCCAGTTAATTCTCCAAAGATAGACAAGTAGAAAATGATTCTCCTTTAAAACTCATTAAAAGTAGAGAAGCTTTCCTCTCAATTTTAAGATTATATAGGAGTACACATCTAAGGGCATGGATATAGTCTACAGAAGCAGTCATAAGTGGACACTCAATCCCAATGTGGCCAAAAAAATTGCCACACTTAGGGATAATCATGAGGACAAGTCTTGCAATGTTAGCATAGTGTTTTTTCAACCTTTAAATTGGCTGCCAATGTTTAATAGTAGGGAAGTTTCACTTGATTTTCAGATGCTTTAGAAAAATTCAGAAATCTGGACTCCCCCACCTTACCCCTGGATCAGAATGTTTGTCTTTCTGCAAGACAATAATTCTCTGAAATTGAAAAGTGGCCTCTCTATATAGATAGGGAAACCCTCTAGTTCCCAAGATCCTACTCTATCTGGTGTTTTAAATACCGCTTTGCATCATTCCCTTACAATACCTGCTTGACCAAGTCAGTCAGGATAGATAGGTGCATAAAGGAGTGGATGGATGAATGGACAGATGGATCAATCCAAATTAAGCCTCACAGTACCAAGTTTCTTTGATCAGTGAAGTTGTGTAGTAGGTACTCTTGCACTAAGCAGGCTGAGGTTCCATCACTTCTATAACTTTATAGTTATCAGAAGAATCCAATGGAGAAGCAGTAGATTTAAATAACTGAGGCTAAGAATATGGACATTTCTAGAACTCTAGATCCTGACATTTATGCCTGCTCTTTACCAAAACGAGAGTCAGAACTTGAGGAGCTGAATGGGAAAGGAGCCCACAGCACCTTCCCAGACAGGGAATGCCTTCTCACTCGTTTTTCCTTTGTACATGCAGGTAATAGGCTTTTCTTCCACTTCCCAGAGTTTGTATATCTAAGTTCTCTGTGTTTATTTGTGGATCACCAAGTAATTTGGGAACATGTTACTTAAAGTAAATCTCCTCCAAAATTATGCAATATCATTGCTCTAATGAATAGAGATGTTGAACATTTTTTCATATATTTGTTGATGAATAATATATCTTCTTCTGAGAAGTGTGTGTTCAGCTACTTAGCCCATTTGATTGGGTTGTTTATTTTCTTTGGTGTTAAGTTTTGTGAGTTCTTTATATATTCTGGAGATTAATGCTCTATCTGATGTGCGTGTGGCAAAAATTTGCTCCCAAAATGTAGGATCTCTGTTCACCTCAATGATTGTTTCTTTTGCTGAGAAGAAGGTTTTTAGTTTGAATCCATCCCATTTATTGATTCTTGATTTTATTTTTTGCACTTTAGGAGTCTCGTTAAGGAAGTCAGGGCCCAATCCAACATGATGAAGATTTGGGCCTACTTTTTTTTTTTTATCTCACTCCAGTCCGAATGGCATTTTTCAAGAATACAAGCAACAATCAGTATTGACGAGGATGTGGGGGGGAAAGGCACACTCATACATTGCTGGTGGGATTGTAAATTGGCACAACCAATCTAGAAATCAGTATAGAGATTCCTTAGAAAACTTGAAATGAAACCACCATTTGACCCAGCTATCCCCCTCCTTGGTCTATACCCTGAAGACCTAAAATCAGCATACTACAGGGACACAGACACTGCAATATTTATAGCAGCACAATTTGTAATTGCTAAACTGTGGAAGCAACCTAGATGCCCTTCAGTAGATGAATGGATAAAGAAACTGTGGTATATATACACAATGAAATATTACTCAGCATTAAAAGAGAATAAGATTATGATATTTGCAAGTAAATGAATGGAATTGGAGAATATCATGCTAAAAGAAATAAGCCAATCTCAAAAATCCAGGGACCGAATGTTTTCTCTGATGAGTGAGTGGAGGAAATTTGAATGGGGCAAAGGGAAGGGAACAGGGGGAAAAGAGGTAGGAAAGGTG
Source organism: Marmota monax (assembly GCF_021218885.2). Classification (NCBI taxonomy): domain Eukaryota; kingdom Metazoa; phylum Chordata; class Mammalia; order Rodentia; family Sciuridae; genus Marmota; species Marmota monax. The sequence continues at coordinate 13,239,124 of NW_026693245.1, forward strand.
GTGGATAGGTATATGTATGATTGCATGAATGGTGTGATTCTACTCTGGGCACAACCAGAGAAGTGAAAAATTCTGCTCCATTTGGGTACAATGAAGGAAAGAGCTTTCTGCTGTCATGTATAACTGATTAGGACTAATATTTTTTTAAAAAAAAGTATACAATATCAGAATGTGCACCAAATAACTCCAAATGATGAATACTGTTATTGTATCAACCACAGGGAAGTTGGATTGAAGGGCAAAGAATGCCCCTGTTGAATTGCAGTGTAACTAAGAGCGTCATCAGAAGCATTTACAGAATGGTGAACCATGTGCAGGAAGCACTATATCAGGTACATCTCAGGGTGGTCATACTGCCAGAGTTTTTAATGGCAATCCAGGCTACTCGCTAGCTCTTTGAGCCCCTTTGGGTAAAACAGAAAGAGATGTCTCTTCCTGAGGACTGACTCATCACATCACACAGCTTGGTAAGCAGAATGTGGCTGCCTTTCCACATCACTCACTCATTCAGTGAATAATCTGCCCAAATATATGCAGCAGCATAGCCCTGGAAGGAGACGTCAATCATAATTCAAATGAAATAAATATCCACATGAAATTCGGGACACATCTGACAGAAGATTAAAAGGACATGAAGACTTGGGTATTTTTTACTGGTTATTGGAGTTTTAATCTCCCAGATAGAACAGATTCTAGAACCTTTGAAAAAGGGAAATAAGTGAATGTCATACCAGACCAAGAGAGGTGAAAATTAAATCCAGGCCCCAACCATTCTTTTTAATTTCCAAGATCATTCTTCCTTCATGTGCACACCGCCAAGATGGGTAGTACACAAACTATTTGGAAAGCCAATTTCTAGTTTGTTGGAGTACAAAGTAAATTCACAATAATTTCTATGTCAATAAGTTTTCTTCACCAAGTGGAAACATTGAAACTATATTTTCTTTCTTTTTTTTCCCCAACCTAAATAGCCCAGTTCACGTCATCTTTCCTACTCCTTAATGGAATATGGGTTTCAATAAGGTGCCCCAGTCTCACTGACCCGTAATTTCCCCTGTCCTATCTCACCGTTCAATTTCATGCTTCTCCCATCTCCCGAGACCTGGTTGATCTGGGCTTTCAGTGGGAGGCCTGATTTCCTGGCTCAGAATGCTTGTCATTATAGTCTTCTACACTATTTGAATTTTAAGGATAAGCATTTAACACCAAATTGATTTTTCCTCAGCCCACTGAAGTACGCATGTCAAGTGCCCCTTTGACTTTTGGAGGAAATCACCAGGGCTATGCCCCCCATGACATGCATGACCTTGTGCTTCCACTTGGACTAAATTAGCTGCCCTGTCCTGCCCTGCCCTAAAAAGAGGAAAAGAAATCCCTGTCCTCTCCAGAGAAAGTGCTTTTGAATTATGTATGCCACCACTGAGAATTCTTTTTCAGATCTTATAGACAGTGAGTATGAAAGAAGCATTATGGAGAAAGAGATTCATTCTGCTTCTTTGAAACACTTTTGATCCTTCACCATTCCCTGGTTTTATCCAAACTGCAGATATTTCAAAGAATGGTCCTCCATCATGCTCACAAAATTATTCTTTTTATAAAATAATATTGACAGCAATAATAATAAAGCTTTCTTTGTCTAAAAGAGGAAGGCTAGTACCCTCCTCCTGCACACTGAGGGCTAGTGTTCTGCACTTGACAGGTGACAAAGATGTGGCTCCACGTTCCTTGGTGGTGATGTTAGAGAGGCATTGCTGTTGTCCAGGGTTGTCATTGCAGCCTCTAGCACACTGCGCACAGGAGCTTAGGAGAAGTCTGAATAGGAGCATTCTGGCAATTGTCAGCTCAGAATGTCCTTAGCAAAGTTTCACAGGCAACATCACAACCTGTGTTGGAAAAAAAAGGGAGGGTGGCAGGACATGGGAGCTGGGGGCATGCTCAGGTTAAGATTTAGCTCCCATTGTGCACAATCTTACCTTAACAGACCAAGCAGGAATTAACACCAACACCTGTTGGAATTGAGGAGGAAGCTCTCATTCACTCCATTATTCATTCATTTTCTGTCACAGGTCAAGGAGGGAATCGTTTGCTGGGAGAGATCAATTACATGCCCATTACCCAGCCATGGCACTGGCTGCCTCTCCTTTTTTCTTGCCCCCCCCCTTTTCCATTTCTGTGTTTAGATTACAGGAACCTCATTTTCTCCCTCTCCCTTCTCCACTCATCTGTCTTCCTCTTTCCTCCCTCTCTTCCCATGCCTTTCTCTTTCTCCTCTTACATCTTCTTCTTCACTTTTCCATCCACCCTGAACATGATCCTGAAAGCACAGGTGTCCTTCTGTCCTCTTAAAGTCAGATGGGGCAGGTCCTGCTGCTTACTTTTGACTAAGGAGGGAAGTTCAATAAAAATGGAGACAGAGGGAAGTCAGTGGGCCCCTCACCATATAGAAAGCGGGACGTTCGTGAAGAAATGGTGATCCTCATCTGACTTCTGTCTTTTCTTCTCATCAGTCCAGAACCCACAGGAAGATTAGGTAGTGATTAAGCTCCTACAATTTCCAACAACTCCCGTGGTTGAGAATGGAGTGTATAGGAGACAGTGAACCATCTGACCAGAGAGCCCAACAGGAGGCAGGCGGGATGTGGACGGGGTAGAGTGAAACAGGGCTGCAGGAGCCAGGCCTAGGGATAAGTGAGAAATAGCAAGCATACTGTAGGCCGTGTTACCAGGACCTCTTACCCAGGCCATTCAAACAACAACAAAACATCCTGGAGTCTGAGACTTGCCTGCTCATATTCATGACGCCCCAAGGGATAAAGTCACACTCCAGCACAGATCAGAGTCAGAAGAGAACGATGTAAGATTAAGGGCCTGAGTTGCAGAAAGAAGTGAACATGAAGTCAACATGGATGACAAGAAAAATCAGACCAGAAGCTATTCTGTGAGACAGGCTTACATGTGGGTTCTCACTAGGCTTTTAGCAGGGGAGAAGTAGAAAGTGATACTCAAAATTTGTCATGTAGCATCCTCAGATGTCTTTGTAATTAAGCCTATGGTTCTCACTCCTAGTGATGGTCCTATGCTTTTCAATGAATGTTCCCTATAAAATGCTAAATTAAAGATCCCCTGCAGCTGGGTGCAGTGGCCACAAGCTTATAATCTTAGCAGCTCAGGAGGCCGAGGCAGGAGGATAGCAAATTCAAAGTCAGCCTCAGCAAAAGCAAGGGGTTGAGCAACTCAGTGAGACCCTGTCTCTAAATAAATACAAAATAGGGTTGAGGATGTGCCTCGTTGGTCCAGTGCCCCTGAGTTCATTCCCAATACCCACCACCACCACCACCAAAAAAAAAAAAAAAATCCCCTGAAGGATCTACTACAGAGAGAGAATCGAGCTAAATTAATAAGCAAACTGAGCCTGGGAATGACTCAGTCCCAAGAAAACAGCCTCCAACAAAACAGAGCCTTCACAGGTTGATTCTTGTCCAGGAGGCTTCTGGACAAAGTGACCACACCTCCAGTTTGCCAAGATAGCACTGGTTCATACCTGTTGCCCTAACATAATTATTAATAGCACCTTTTCTTATTCTCAAAGGTCTCAATTTGCATGTTCAATTATAAATTCGCCTTGATATGTGCTGTATAATGTTAGAGGTGTCATAACAATATGTCAAAGACTGCATTCAACAGAATCTCTGGAACCAAGGAAAAATTATATAGGAAACTTATTTAGAAATTATCTTCATGAGATTTGAGAAAGATAAGCAATGTGGAAGGAAAATCAACCCAGAAGAGAAGGAAGCAATACGAAGAAAGAAAATGCAAACTTCACCTTAATTTTCACCATTCTTATTAATAATGACTGCTAGGACTTGGTCAGCCATGATATTTGGAAAGCAATCTTAGAAATTAATCCTCTAAGAACATTGCTTTAACCTCTGATTCATAAGACAACTGGTTTTTCTATTTTAACCAAGATGCTTAAGTAGCCAATATTTATTGCTAAGGCAAGGTTCCCAAATGTAGTGTTCTGTTTGTGTGTATGAGAGAGAGAGGGAAGTTTTTGTGCATATATAAGGAAGATTAAACTGTCTCCTTCCCTTTAAAGCCACCCAGGGAACTAAACTGTTTACATTATCTGCTACCTGCCGTATTTCTCTTGCTAGGAGACCACAGACTAGAAGCCATGTTCAAGCTCAGAGATGCAGCAAAAGCTTTGTTTACACTGCACATGATTTTCTTAATATGATACTACAGGTTTAAGTGTCCTTGCACAGAACTCTAGTGCCCAGTAAGCAGGCAAAGTTAAACAACAAATGAGCTGCCAGGGTCTTCTCCACATTCACCTGAGTTAAACAACCAACCCCTTCCCATGCTGAATTATAAGGATGACCTTTGCTATCTTCTGTGTCATGAATGGATACAGCCCTGTGACTGATGATATTTTGTCTTTCATCCTATGACAGCTACATGGTGGACTTTGTCATAACAAGATGCTACTCTGCATTCAATCCTCTGATATGTGGTGATTCTCCCTCTCCTGTCATAACCATTGTGTCCCTAATTTCCCCCATGCCCCCCTTTATCCACTATAATTGGAGACATGTTTAATATTTCAGTGCCTTTTCCTGGCTGCCCCTGTCAGCAATTTCTTCACTGCCCTGACTTGATTCTAGACTCCCATTCAGCCATTGCTCTTTTCCCTCTTTTTTTTTTTTAAAAAAAAATATTTGTAGTTGTAGATGGACACAACACCTGTATTTTATTTTATTTATTTTTATGTGATGCTGAGGATGGAAACCAAGGCCTCACATATGCAAGGCAAGCGCTCTACCACTGAGCTACAGCCCCAGCCCTCTTTTTCCTTTTAATACCCCAATAATACATGCACATCATAAGCACAGTGGATTTTCACAAAGTGAACATGCTCAGGCAACACAACTTTAAAATTTAGAACACTGCAATACTCTGAAGCCCCTTTGTGTCCTGTTTCCACTACCTCCTTCCCTGGAAGGTAACCAGAACCTTTACTTCTAACGTCAGAGGTCTGTTTCTAAGCTTTACATAAATCAAATCACATGGTGTGTCTTCCTTTGTGTGTGGCTTCCTCACTCAACATTGTATTTTGGGGATTCATCCATGTTGTGATTTGACCCATTCCTCCCTATTGCAAGAGAGTGTTTCATTTTGTGACTGCATCATAAATTGGTGAGTTGTTTTCATTTTTCTTTTTTTTTTTTGAATTTTATTTTTTTATTTGTTTTAATTAGTTACACATGACAGTACAATGATCTTGACATATCATACATTTGAATCTGATGGGGTATAATTTCTCATTTTTCGGAGTGTACAGGTTGCAGAATCAAATAGTACTGCTACACAATATGTGTTCTTACACAGTGTTTTGGTGCACGAATGTACATTTTTCCACTGGGCATTATCCTAGGAATGGAATTGCAAGGCTGTAAGTTATTATATATGTTCAAATTCGGAGATACTAAAAACAGTTTTCCAAAGTGAATCTACCAAATTACACCACACAAGAAGTCTAAGAGTGTCCCAGCTACCTTACATTCTCACATTCTGGTATTATCTTTTTTTTTTTTTCCCCACTTTATCCATTCTGATGAATGCGGAGTGGTATCAATGTGGTACTGTGGGTTTCATTTGCATTTCCTGGTGACTAATGAGATTGAGCTGCCCATCTTTCTTTAGCTGTTCAACTTTTACCAAGCCAATGGCCAGTCCTAGTCACTTAACTCCTCTCTGGTTACCAACTCTAAGGGATGTTGGGGTAAGAACCAAGGGTGCACACACACTTATTCCACCCAAGGTCTTACCGTCTGCTGCCTTTATCACTGTCCACCAATTCTCCTTCATGTCTCCATCTCCTAGCAGGTCTCCCTGGTGAGCGACCTCTCTTTTCTTCACTTTCCAATCTGACCCTCTTCCTCGGATAAGCTGCCCTGGCCCTTTCAGCAGGAAACACAAGATCCTGCAGGGTGAGCACCTGCAGGTTCCCTGGGCTCCTTATCATTTCATTCTTCTCTCAGCCTCAGAAGAAGACATATTCCTTCTCCCTAAAACCCTTAATCACTGGAATGTGGGTTTGAGGTTCATCTGCCACTTAAAACCTGTGTGACCAAGTGCCAGTTAACCAACCTCTGTTGGTCTCAAGTTTTTGTTTTTTTTTTTTTAACCAAAAAGTGAGAATGTTTCTTTCTTACCTCATGAAGCTATGGGACTTAAACTATGTGCTCACAATCCCTGATCCAATGCCTGGCAGTTATTGGAGCTTAATAAATATCCATTGTTTTCCTTTCATTTCTCCTTTTATCTCTCCATCATTATTCATGTCCTTTTTTCCTTAGAGGCAGGAAGATGTGGTACTGTGGGTTTCATTTGCAAGGGGAAAACCTTGGCTTTTACAATCAGATATCACCAAGACTTGATACCTGATGTTTACCCTTTACTAGCTCAATTATGAACTTCCCTAAATGAGATTCTTGCTCTCTAAAAAGGATCTGTGGGTGTTTCGCTCAGAACCAGGCAAATGACATGTCACTCAGGCCAAACACAGCACTGGACTAGTGTTCTCAAAATATGGGCTCAGAGGCTATTTCCATCCAGCTGTAGCCATGTTTAGGCAACATAGGACTTGTTTGGTTTGCTGATGGTTTTTTAATGAAATTCTCTAGGGTCAAATATCAGGATAATTTATATTAAAACTCCAAAACAGTGCTCATATTCCGTAGGTATAACAACCACCTGCAGTGCAACACCACTGCCCTCCCTATCCTGACCATGTCCCCTCTAGTCTGCCATACTCCCCATCCCTCCCCTCCCTATTTTTTCTTCCCAGGCCAGTCTCCCTCATGGACACAACCTCTGTAGACTTTGATGGCTCCTTTTTTTTATTTTAACACCTGTTCTCTAGGTTCTTATTGTACTAGATGATAGGTTGCCTAAGATTCTCAGAGCATTTGTAGTGTATTTAATATTGCATCTTTTCCAAATAGAACAGTACCTGTTCTCTAAATTCTCATAGGTTACAATGGCCAGGGCTCTTCAGAAATCCTCTACATTAGTTTCCTACTGCTGCTATAACAAATTATCACAAACTTAGTGACTTAAAGCAATACCAATATATTTTATAGTTATGTGGTCAGAGGCCCCAAATGGGTCTCATTGGCCTAAACAAGGTGTTGCTGAGCTGCATTCTTTCCTGAAGCTTTGGAGGAAAATATGTTTTCTTACCTTTTTGTCTCCTTTATTCCTGGCTCATAGTCCACTCTCCAGCTTCAAAGTCAGGAAAGCCTGCCTGAGTCTTTCTCACGCTGCACCCTCTGCCGCTTTGTTGACTCCCTCTTCCACTCTTAAGGACCCTTATGCTTCCACTCAACTCAGATAATCCAGGATAATCTCCCAGCTCATGGTCAGCTGATTAGCAAGCCATCTTAATTCCATCTGCAACCTTAATTGGCCCTGGCCAGGTAACATGACAGGGTTCAGTAGTAGAACACAGACAGTTTTGCAGAGCCAGGATTCTGACTGCTGCAGTCCTCAACACTGTGGCCACACCTACCTTTCCTTAAAGAATACAACTGAGGAAGGACGGTACTTGCCTAGTAGTGCTGCTCCATATTTTCCTTCAGTTGAAACACAAGCCCCCAAATACAAACAACTTAGAGGCAGCATTCTAACATGCTGTGGCAAAGCACTTTTCTCCTGAATGCCTATAAATCCCAAATGTCATTTTTGCCATCTCCCACCCACTAAACATCTTGAGTTGTTCAGAAAAAGGAGGAGGAAGAGGAGAGCAAAAAGGAATGGCACTAGCTAAAGTTCCAGGTACAATTCTTCTTGGGGATTAAAAAAAAAAAAAAAAAGAGGAAATACTAAGAAGCATATATCAAAGAAATGTCTATGTTGCCCAGGGTCCTCTAAGTCCTCTGCAAAGCTCTGAATAATAATTCAGTCTGAGCATAATCCTAAACCACTGAAGGCACCCATGAATATTCCACCATGTATTCTCTTCAACAATGCTTTCATAACTTGCCTGGGGAAGGTCATCTGACTCATTCATAACAGCATCAGAATTAAACAAGAAAAAGCAAACAAGATAAAGCAACAAAGACACACAGCATACTATCATCAGAATTCTTTGACAAAGATATAATCAGGGCATTGTTTCCAGTTTAAAAAAATCCAATCTTTTTTTTTTTTTTTTTTTTTTTTTTTGTGTGTGTGTGTAGGGGGTTGCGGATACCAGGGATTGAACTCAGTGGCATTCGACCACCGAATCACATCCCCAGCTCTATTTTGTGTTTTGTTTAGAGACAGGGTCTCACTGAGTTGCTTAACACCTCACTTTTGCTGAGGCTGACTTTGAACTCTCAGTCCTCCTGCCTCAGCCTCGCAAGACACTGGGATTATAAGTGTGCACCACAGTGCCTGGCTCCAATCCAATCTTTAAATATCTACAATAATCTGTGGTTCAGACTTCATTTATTATTTCAAAATTTTCAGTAATAAATCTTGTAAGTTACATAATATCCTAAAAATGAGTTAAATACATGTGTATGTTTTCCATATGTATCATTTAGGGAATTTGTTAGTGAACCTCTAAATATACTGTTATGCATCTTAATTTGTATCTGAGTTCACCTCTTAAATCATGCAGAAAGTTAACTAAGAAATCCTCCTCAATTGTCTCCATACTCTATGCCCTAGACTTCATTTCATAACACATCACGGTTTTAATTAATTATGAGGGTAAATTTTTGTTTACCCCGTAAGGATAGGGATCATGTATTTTTCTTTCTTCCAAGCTCAGCTCTGAACCTGACACACAGCTGTTTTGCAAACTCTGAATGAATAAATGTTCCTTAGCCCTATTTTTCTTTTTGACATACTTTATTTGTAGCAGGCACTATTTTAAGAATGTTGCATATATTAATTCTTATAAACCAAAGTAATTATGTGGGAACCATCATTACCTTGTTTTCCAGATTAGAAAATTGGAATTGAAAAGTTCAACAATTTGTACAAAGTCATACAGCAATTAATAACAGATAACATTTATTGAGTACTTAATATGTTCCAGGCAGGGATGCTGGTAACCTTTGTGTGAATTATGAAAAGAGGTTCCTTCTGAATTTATCACCTTTTGAATAGATGAATTCACTTCCTTCAGGGACAATTGAGCACTTCCAAAACACAGTGTTCATAAATGACAGCAGATTCCCTCCATGCCAGCCTCTCAACCAGGAACCTTTTTGGAAGGCACAGCCTATGCAGAATATCACACAGCACCACAAACCACTCTAAGCACTAACTGGTGATTAACCTACCATTGTGAGATAGGCACTGTTATTATCATCATCTCTAGTTTAGAGAAGCAAGTACAATGGCCAGTGAACTCCAGCTCAGAGTTGCCCGGCTATTGAGGAACACAGGTTAAATCCAAGTACCTGAATCCCGCAGGTCACACTTCTAACATTAGAGTGAATTTCTTAGTCTAGGTTCCTACAACAGCTGCCTAACTAGTGTCCACAGCTCCAAACTTGGTCCACAGCTGAATCTACTATGGCTGCAACAGTGAATTTCTAAAGCTATGAATCCTATCATGTCTCTTCTAAGACCAAACCCTTCAACAGCTCTCCCATGCCTCAGGATAAAGTCCAGACTCCATGCTGTGGATGAGAAGCCTCCTAACAATTTAACTCTGGTCATCTTCCATCCTTACTGCTCATCTTCCTTCTGCTTCTACCCCTAACTGTGCCCAACAACATAACAATACCAAGCATGCTGCTACATGAATATTCATGTTCTCACCCACCTCAGGCTTTGGCACATGATGTTCTGCGTCCATGGGACCCCCTTAGTCATCTAGCTCCTACTCATACCTTAAGTCTTGGACTAAATGTCTTCACATCTGATTCATGTTCCCTCAATGCTCCATCTAAACTAGATCCCTCGTGAACCCTCTCATCACACCTCAATCTTTCCTTTATAGCAATATCACATGTTCATATTTATGTTTTTGTTCAATCAAACTGGCTCTCCCCAATAGTGAGTTTAGGAAAGGACAGTATCTATTTTTTTAGTTAATTATAAACTCAGGTTTTAGCTTATTTACTGATACATAACTAAATATTTGTCAATGTCCTTCCTGTGTGCTCCCTGTTCTTCCCCACATAGCACAGGTCTATTTCCCCATTCGACTGTGACTCCTTTAAATACTATGAGGACAAAGACTATCTGATATGGACCTCACTACTGAACCGCCAGCACCTAGCACAATGGCCAGCACATAGTAAGAACTCAAATAGTCCAGAATAAATGAATGAACAAGCAGAATTAACTGGCCTCTTCAGGGTAACCATTATCTTTATTATTAATGCCATAAATGACATCAATGGAATTGAAGAATTATTTTCTTTTAACCACTTTGAAGAACTGAAATCTATGTGGAACACTGAGAGAAAGCTATCAGTTTCATAACTCAGCCAACATTGTCACAGCCACAAGAAACTAGGGGACCAACTCAGGCCTAGATAAATAGGGACCTGTCAGCTTAGTCAAAAACCTCGTGAGTGGGCTGGGGTGGTGGCTCAGTAGTAGAGCGCTCACCTAGGACATGCGAGGTCCTGGGTTCAATCCTCAGCACCACATAAAAATAAATAATTAAAATAAAGGTATTGTATCCAACTACAACTAAAAAATAAATATTAAAAAAAAAACTCGTTAAGTGTCCACTCAGAAAACAGCATCTACTTGCCATGTCCCACAGAGACCAAAGCCACAGAACTACAAAAGGATTTTCACAAAGGTGGCCTGCCAGGCCTATCAACAGACATTAAATTACTCCCCAGAAGGGAGGAAATTTCAAGAGCAAAGTAAAATATATGTCTTAATAGGTTCTGAAAGGATTATGAAGAAAATACTATTTCTGAAGAGGACAATCTTAAAAAAATAAATGCATGTGTTTTCTATGTTCAGCATTTGCAACGAAGGCAATGTTATGCCTCATTCTCTCCTGGCCCCAGAAAATCTGCTTAGACTTTCAAATGATGACCAGGTCCTTCAGGTCCCTGAATAGAACTATATCATCTTGCTTACTGGGTGAGTCAGGATTGTTTTCCCCAAATGCCACAAAACTTTGGTATTTCATTAATTAAGTAAGAATATTTTATGACAATATAAATGCCCTTGTGTTGCTCCTCTAATGTCTGGGCTAACCATACTTCATCTTCCCTATAACTCAGCGTTGGATCTCCTTCTCCAGCCATCAATCAATTGGTTGGTTTCCTTCTAACACCACTTCTAACACGCTTTCCTTCTAACACCAAGATGCTAAACATAAGGATCCAAAGCTTACCTTCTCCATGTATCTTCTTGCAATATTCTCTAGGCAACTCTGCTTTGTTGTTCTGCATCTCATTAGTGCCAAAGTCAATACCTTACTATTCACGATACTGATCTTGCTTTGATTATCCTACTTCCTCAGCAACCTATGAATCCAAACCCTTGATGACAAAATAGAAACATCGATAAAAGAGTATTAAACACATGTGCACACACACACACAAATTGTGTTTTTCTGTATGTGCAGATACGCCACAGTGAAACCCACCATCCCACTATTCTGTATAATTGATATATACAAATGATGAAAAAAAATGGCATGTGGCTGACAAAATGCACAGTAGGTTTATTTGCTTTAGAGCTGTTATGCTGAAGTTGACGGAGAGTTTGCCCTCCACTTCTAAGCACTTCCCAGGCAGCTGTAAAGGGCCCTCACTCACCTTTACCCTGCCTTGAGCTATCTAAGCACCATCAAATGCCTTTCTGCTGCTGACTATTGTGCCAATAGGCAATGTTCCCGTTTGGCACTGAATTCGGAACATATTTCTTCTGGAGCAGTTTCCAAAACTGTAACCAGGGCAGGATGGCGGGGGGGCGGGGCTTAAAATCATTCAACCATAAGAAGTCATTTGGCTGTTTGCTGCTTTGGCAGAGACTGGTTTTTATTTTTAGGAACATTTTCATGAAACAAAACTTGACATCTTTTTACCAAGCATAGCTAATCCAGTTACTTTTCCTTCATTGTTTTTCCATTCTGATATTGTCTTAAAAGTTATTTTGTCTAGCAAGAGAGATGCTACTCTCAAGATGACTAAAACTTGGACAGACAAAAGAAACAAAATCCACAGGTCCATTCTCATGAAGCTCAGAGAGCTCAGAGGACCCAGTCTCAGGAACATGCCTCCAGTCACAGATACTCAAAGGAGGCTGAGGATCGGGACTTGAAACCTTCAAAAAGCAAAACCAAAACAATACCTTTCTCCCATGCTGTAGGATAATTTCCACAGGTATAGTCCTTTGGGAGCACAGAGGACCGACCAAGGAGGTGTCCTTTTAATATACAAAAATTCTAGAAGAAAGGTCACTGCTACAGCCACTCAGTAATTTTGTACTAATTTTTTTTAAAAAAACATCCCTCCCTCCACCTCTCACTTCAGGACTTGCCTTGTGAGCAAAGCTTGGGTTGGATTTCAGCTTCCCCTCACTCCCTTGGCCTGACCTCTTGTCATTAAATAGCACTTAAGCAACATTCCTTCTCCCACTCACTCATCACGTGCTTCAGGCATGACTGTGGGTAAGGCACCTGGGTTCTGTGGAGAATCTAAGATGAATAAATGGTAAGTTTCTTCAGAAAAGAGTCCTCATTCATGGGCTGGGGATATAGCTCAGTTGGTAGAGTGTTTGCCTTGCATGCACAAGGCTCTTGGTGAATTCATATTATGAGCAAAAAGTATACAAAGTGCTAAAATAAAATGTGCCCAGTACTAGTGAGTATTCTGTTTCACTGGAATATGGAACAGTCATGGATGATTGTGCTCCCAAAGGGGCTTGCATGACCAATGACTGCAAAGCCATGTGCCATGTAAATGCACTTTTAGAGGAGGAAACTAGTTTGCCAACGTTCATCACTGAGGATGTGAACTTGATGGTCAACAGGATAAGTTAGAGTACATCCCCAGAGTAAAGGGAGGCTATGGGCAAATCAGTTAGGAGGAAGTACATTATATTATTGTTGGAACATCCACCACCATCCTAAGGGAATATTAAATGTCCCTAATGAATTAACATAGGGCCTGGCTCTGTGAGGTACTTTAAGTAATACAATGGGAACAGACAAAACACCTGCCACTTCCCAATGGTTTGTAGCCATTGTATGTTCCATCCGGTTCTTTATCCTCTTTGCCACAATATCCCAGATTGTGGGCTGCTCCTTCAGCCTGGGTCCCAAAATGATGATACTACAGAGCAGAGCTGCAGTAAGTTCACAATAGGCAGGTAGAAGGGCTGAGAAATACTTCCTTGTTTTCATGAGCTACTCAGATTTGGGGCTGGTTTGTTGGTGTTGCATCACATCCTAAGTTCACTGATATGGAAGCCAAGGTTCATGAAGGCAAAAGCAATAAGGTCTGAAAACATACACATGTTATAGTCTTGTATAGAAAAGGACAATGATAATAATAATCATAATAACAAGAAATCACCATATGACACTTATTTTGTATTTATGAGCCTAGCATTAGGTTACCCCTATCTCATTTAATCCTCACAGAATCAGAACTCTAACACACATCTGCTTAATACCATAGCATGTGCTCTTTCATATTTTCCCCAACGATCAATTAAGCTTGGTGGTTGCCTGTGTACATGAAGTAGAGTTGGGTTGCTTCAAACCGTACATATTCTCAGGAAGTCTCTCTCTTCAGGACTGAACTTTGGTTGGCAACTAAGACTGAGCTCTGAGCCTTAGGAATATTTTGCCTAATAAGTGTTATATGCCTGAGGCCATGTGCTATCTGTTTGATCAGATGGTTTATGCTAACAACGTGATTTATGGTGCATGCCTGTTTGTTCTCTAGGAGTTGCAGTTTGAGTAACTGAAGTGAGTCATGCACATGCTACATGCCTACTTGACTTGCCCCCACCCCAATAAAAACCCTGCACACTAAGGCTCAGGTGAGCTTCTCTGATTGACAACATGTTGTACATATTGCCACACACTGTGGCTTGGAGAATTAAGTGCATCTATGCCACTCTACTAGGAAAGAGTTTTTATAAGTTTACACCCAGTTTCTCCTGAACTTTGCCCTATACATCTTCTGCTTTTTAAATTTTAATCTGTACCTTCACTATCATAAACCATAGCTGTAAACATACAAGCTCTTCTGAGTCTTGCAAGTCCTTCTAATGAGTCATCAAGTCTGAGAGTGGTCTTGGGAACCCCAGTGATAAAACAGAACTTTAGTGTCAAAGATGACCCCTAATTTTCAAACCCATGTGGCTCCAAAAACAGCGGCACAGTGAAAAGAAATGAAAAAGCCAGGAGGAATGAGTACATTGTGCGTGGGGGATGGTAAATAAGGAAGCTGAGGAGACAAACAGAGGATGGAAAGTAGGCTTTGTGGTCGACTTACTAAATTTGGCTTCCACATGCTGGTAGGAACATTCTATGGGAAATGGGAAATGTACAACTTGAGTCTATGATGGAAGTCCAGCCTTGGAATATAGCAAATGCCTAAAAATGTGAGAATGAATAAGAGCACTAAGGAAAAAATTAGAGAAGGAACTGCCAAGAGTTAAGCACAAAGAGGGCAGAATGAAACATGGCTACCAAGGGAGTATAAAAACAATGAGAAGCAAGACAAATTTTTAACCTAAGTCATCATGAAGCACGATCTTTTGATTTTTATATAAACTTATATGAAGCCAGTTGTACACAGACCTTTTATAGAAAATATTTCCCAAAGATTTTTGTCAACATACAAATAGCACTAAAAATTAGCAACATTTATATTCTCAATGCATCTTCATTTTCAAGGGCATTTAAAAGCTGGCATCATGAACAAAATATTTAAAAATATTAAAAAATAAGCTGAGGCAGAGAGAAGACCCAGTCATTCCTGATACTGCTTCTTGATACCATTGTGTGGCTTCCACCAGGGCTATTTTTATATGTTTATCTGCATTTTTAAAAATTGAGGACAAAAGAATGACAATGATAAAGCAGGCCCAGGTCCTAGGGAGGTTTCATTCACTTAACACAGTTTTTCTTTATTTCTTCATTTACTTTAGTGACAGAGAACATCCGGTTCAACTGAAGCCCTTTGGTTTTGTGTCTGCTTCTTCCATGAGTGATTTGTCTCATATTCCAATGTAGTTTTAGAGTTTTCTTTTTTTTTTCCTTAGGAAAAATAAATTTGGGATCATTTCAGAGGCATCTTTAGATAATACGCTGTCTGAGTCAGCGTTTCTGGCTGAGCCTCCCCATTTCACCTGAAGAGGCAGCCCCCCCACACACACACACACACACCATGTTCATGACTGCTTATACTTCTTATTGAGACATTCAGGAAACACTGGATCTGCCTTAAATTTTCCTTTTCATTTTCTTAGCTTACCCTTTTGTGATGGAGAATACACCATACATGCTACTTTTAAAAGAAATTTGTGAATTGATTTGAGGGCCCCATATCAAAGATGAGTACTAGAAAAAGCTAAAGTCTGTAACCAGACATGCCCCTCTTACATTCCTGTGATGATGATTCCAGTCTACCACTTAGGACCAAGTTGAGGAGAAAGGTTCCAAAATCTAACATTTAAACTCATGTCTCAAAAGCTCCCCCTGGTGTGCATATGAAAAATAACGCATCAGAGGAAAAGGTCATTGGAATGAGTGTAGAATAAGCACAGAGACTCCCTGAGATTCAGATCTCAAAAAAGATGCTAAGATACAATAAAATAACACAATTATTATTTTACTTATTTATGTGTTATGCTTAAAATCTAAAATAATAATTTAAGTGAGCTATTAGCATTAGCAAATGAAATGGATACATGAAAAATATCTATTTTCTTATAAAAGGTATGAACAAGGCAGAAAGAAAAAGAACTGGATTTATTCCAACCATAAATACACTTAAAAAAGATAAGCCACCTGAATATAGCATAAGCAATTGGTTTATATGTTTGAGCCTAAGAAAGGTATTATATAAAAATAAAACAAAACATTTGTTGTACTTTCCAGAAAGTATTTGCCTTATGGAAATGTTTTCCAATTTCTCTCTCTTTTTTTTTCCATTTATCATCCCCTTATGGAAAACATTCTACAGCTAAGACTACTGTGTAAATCACTTCTAAGCAAAAGGGAACTTCCAGAATATTAAATCCAAGGCTGGCCTCAAAATGTTTTCTATTTCAATCTCCATGTTTTACAAATGAAGAAGGTAAATGCAAAGGGACTGGACTTATCCAAGTTCTCAGAGTTGGTAGAAAGCTAGAAATAAATCTCTAGTCTTCTGTTTCCCAACTCAATCCTAACTAAAGGATTCAACTGGGTCCTTTATACCCGGCTGTCTTGGTATTATTTTCAATAATAATAACAACATACAGAAAAAGTACAAATACTTATAATACTAAAATGCATCAAGTACTTACTATGTGCCAGGTATGTTTTTAATCACATTATATAAACTAACTCATTTGGCACAATAACCCTGAGATTATATTATTATCCACATTTTAGAGATGAGGAATCTAAGTGCCAGAGAAGCAAATACCTACCCGCAATGACTCTAAAGAGTAAGTGATAGAGCTACTATGCTTGCCAAGCAGTCTAACTCTAGAGACCAAGTTCTTAAGGACAAATTACTAAGTAGGGTAGAGAAAGCAGAACATTATTCAAAATTCAAAAGTGCATCACCTATAAGATTAAACTTTTATTTTGGGGGCAATATAAAATTGAAATATGTGATAATTAAGATAGAAATAGGGACCAACTGAAAAGGAAAAAAAAATATTAGAAGGAAAATCTTTCACCAATTAGTAGAGCAAACTGATTCTTCATAAGTATCTAATTTCATACAAATCATATAAATAGTGGGCAGCGATCTTTAGTGTACCAGCTGAAATCATGCTTACCTATAATTAGAAATTATTTTTATCTGTCCATTAAAGCAATACCCTTGTTTAGGTAATTCTTGGTTAACTTATTTTCTAAGTAATGAAACCAAATTTCTTAATGGGGGAAAACTTTCCTGCTTCTCTAATTGAACCAAATTAATATGAAGTTCATAAAAACACCCAGGACCGTCCAACTTCCACATCCAATAGAAATATTAAGTCCCATCCTCTCTGCAGCCTTTGATCTGTTGCTTCCTCCCTACTCCTGACAAGTTTAATCACACCCTTGACCCTTCCCTGGTCCTTCAGATAGATCACGTCTCCCTTTATTGGTTCCCTTCTTATAAATTTAATCACTGAAGGTTGGTACTTCCAGAGTTCTATCCTAGCTAGCTGGGTTCTCCTACTCCCTGTTCCCACATTGTGCCTGAGTAACCTCACCTACAGCCACGGGTTCTATGACTACTTCAGGGCTGATGCCTAGCGTCCAGAGTAGAGTTTCCATACTACTTCTTTTCTCTGCGTTCCTTGGTGCCCACGGCACTACCTCAAACTCAAGATAATCAAATCTAGAACCTTTGCATTTCACCAAAAATTCTATTCCCTCTCCTGAATTCTTTATTCTGTTTAATGGATTCCCCCAATCAATAAACCCAAACCTTGAATCACCCAAGACTTCTTCCTTCAAGAAACTTCCAACCAAATGGTAATTTCTATAAATCGACCTTCCTAAATTACTCTTGACTCTTCTTCTCTCACTTCCATTTTCCCAAAAACCATCCAGAGTCCACCTTCATCACCCTGTTTTAGGTTGATTCCACCGGAAGTGGGTTTTGAGCAAAGAATTTAAGTGTAAATAGTTTCATAAGAACTGACCCAAGGAAGTAAATGAGAAGACTATAGTATGGCAGAGATGGAAGAAAGTCATGGGTTCTTTAATGACCAGACACCTGCTGTGAGTCACAGGGCTCCATTCCCTGGGGAACTTCTGGAAGACTCTAAAGAACATTCTGCACATTTGTCCCACACCAAGAGTGAAGAATCTGTGGTATTTCTCCAGAATCGTTTGAGGACTGCTCCTCCGGGTGACTCCTGTCTCTTGTTGTCTTATTATCTTGTCATCACTGAGACTAGCCACTGTTGCCTTACACACAAACGTGACTGACAGGGGAATATGAGATGGCTACTAGAGCACCTGCCACAGAATTCTGCCAGCACTTGCATAGGCTTTAGACAAAACCCAAACGTCTGTAATGGCCCACAAGATATCCCATGATCTGTCCCCTACATTCTTCTCTAGCATCAATTTACATGATTCCTGGTCCAATGTGAGCATACTCTAGCCCATCAATCTACCAACAGTGCAAAATACATAAATGCTTTGTCCTTAACCTTCTTGGAACATTCATCCATCTCCAACCCTATACCCATCTACCTGTAATACCCCCAATTGTTTGACAAGATGCAGCTTTTGGATCTCTTCCTCTCTGGAGCCTTCCCTCAATTTCTGGCACTCTAGCTGAGCATCTGTGCTACTGTCCCACCTTCTGTCTGTCTTTCCTACCAAACCGCACAGGAGTCATTCATCCACGTGTCTACTCCAGACCACCAGAGTGTGAATTCTAGATAAACAAGGACTACATTTCATTTATTTCTCTGATTTTCCGGCACCAATCCCACCCAACACAAGGAAAAGGAAAAATTGGAAAGCCCACCAAAAAACTCCTGAAAGATCTATATGTCATGTAAAATAATATAAATGTACAGTTAATATAGTAAATAAAACATAGACCAAAAGAAAACATTTGAAAAAATAGTAATTCTCCATTTAATTTATATTTTTTAAAATGATAATTAGGAGTTATTTTACTTTACATAAGTGCTATAAATCCATTTGTTTCACTCCGCTTCAGCTTCTTAAGGTATGTGTTTCCTTATTGGCACCGGTTCTCTCAAGGGGAATCTAATACTTAAGAGAACCTGTCAGGTAGCCCCTGAGAATAAATCCTGGGCTTATGCACTCATGGATATTTATTCTGCAACCACATTTCAATTTCTCAAACTCAGAGTCTCTTTCATGTACCTAACAGCTGGCTTCACATTGAACCCAAGGAAATACCCCCCCAAAAGAAGAAACAAGTACAATGACCATCCTGAGACTTGCTTACAGGCACCTGAAGGTCACTTACTTCTGTCCTCAGGCAGGGAACTTTTGCCTCCATCACTGCTGATATTCAGAAAGTAAAAGTAGCATGGGGCCCTGTGGGGTCCTACTCAGTAACTTTGACTGGATTGGTTTTAAGCAATACATTTATATGCAAATTTATGCAAACTTGAATAATGATTAAATTAGGATTCTGGGGGTTTTTCTTTCTTCCTTCCTTCCTTTCTTTTTTACTACTTTCGGGACAAGAGAGAATGAAAATGAGAAAAAAAAAAGTAATAATTAACTGTATTCTCTGAAGGCCATTTAGTTTAGTCAAAATTGATTCTACTTATATTGATGTGAGAACTAAACATATTGTAGATATCTTTGATCTGGGATTTCATGACAATAGTCTGTGCTGTGGAAACGTTCAAGATTTTGCAATTCATTGATCATTGTCACCATGCCTGATGGAAATTAAATTGCTTTCAGTGTATGTGGACGTGATTTCTACTTTTATTCTCCTGCTCTTCCCTAGCCTAAGAGTTGCACAATAAGGCAAAACCACAGCCATGGATCTTCCTTGTTGAAGGTTTTAACATTGGATTTTGTTTCCCCTCACCTGTGTTTTGGGTTATGCCCTGACCAACACTGGGGTCCTTTAATCTGAGATGACAGAAATCTACAAATACAGTAACAAGGCGATCTGTTACAGCTGACAACAAAGAAGGAAAGTTGGAACACCCTGTCCATAAGTCAAGTCTGCAGTTTATGTTTTAGTTCATATTTTCAGACCCACTGCAGGCAGCCAAGTAGTTGGTATTCAAAATGTTTTGTTGACCTCATAAGAAACAATGTAAATACACTTTCTAGCCCAGTGACGCCAATGCTGAACCTAGTGTCTATGTGCTTTTATATTTAGTGAGATTTTGTGTACATTGCTTCCAATTCCTTGTGCTCATTGGCAGTTCTGCTTTGGTGTAAACTGATGCTAACCTTTGCAGGCTACTGTTTCTCTTAGTTCCTCTCTACTGGCTATGAAACTAAGGATAACACAGGGTAAAAAGGTAACATTGAGGGACGGGGAGGTGGTCTATATGGGACTGCCTTTTCCATGCCTGCATCCCTTGGTATTCTCTCCCTGGGGCCCAAGTTCTAGGGTTATTTTATAGACAAATCTTGTCCTTAAAGGAGAAGCTATTTAATTATGCAACCCCCCAATAGATAACCTCAGCTAGCAATTAATCCAATATATATTCATTGAGTGTTTCTTAGGAAAAAATTAGGACTCTTCTAAGCATGTTCACTTCCTTTTTTGTTGTTGTTGTTGTTGTTGCTGTTAATGACCACATTTCTTTGAGGAAAGGAAGAATAGGATTTTAATCAACATTTTGCTCTCTAAGAAACTGCAATATAGAGAGATTTTATACTTTACTCACGGTCAAAGAGCAAGTCTATGAAATAACCAAAACAAAATATAAATCATATAACAGAATACACTGTACTCTCCTTCATCCATCCCTAAGCTTATACCAAATTCCACTTTATAACAAATAGTGGGGAAAGAGATTCTTATCACAGAGGTTCTCAACCAGACGTCTGTGCCTGTGGATGAAGGTAGGAGGTCCTGAGACACCTGAAACTATATTCAAAATTGCTTTTTCTGGAGAGAGAAATAATAACTCTAAAATAGTTCAGAATTATTTTTATCATACAAACTTTAAACCAGAAAGCACCCTCAATTATGTTCGAGACCTGATATTTCTCTTAACCGGGCACTTAAAATGAACATTGTTGCAATCGTCCATGTATAACAAGCTACCTTAAATTTTATTAGCTTAAAATAACAACAATTGTTTTGTTTTCTCACACAACTGCAATTTGAGCAGGGCTCAGCAATCACAGCTCATCTGTGCTCCAGGTAATGTCAGCTGGGGTCACCTGGCTTCAGCTGGAGGATCTACTTCCAAGATGGCTCTGGCCCGAGTTTGGCTCTTGCCTCCTGGCCACATGAGACTTTCTATGGAGTAGGTGTAGCTTCCTCACAGCATTCTGGAGAGAAAGCATCTCGAGAAATAGAGAGTGGAAGCTACCAGTTTCTTGAGACCTGCACCCAGAAATTAGCACAGTGTCATTTCTATTAATCAGCAGTCATAAGAGGAGTCAAGGGGAGGGAGACTAGACCCCACTTTTGGATGGAAAGCATGTGGAAGGATTTTGAGACCATGCTATAAAACTACCATGTTTTAAAACCGGAGGCATCTTTTTTTCTTCCAGGTTATCTCCATTATTATTTTCTCTCTCCTCTTTTTTTTTTCTTTTTTCTGTGTGAGAAATCAAGCTCTGACATTTCTCATTTCCCATTTCTCAGAGCAAGTTTGTAGCTGATCCAACCTACTGTTGACAATTGGCCTGCCCTTTTCTGGTTATACCTGACTCCTTAGCTCCACATATTCAACCCTCACAAAACTTCCTTCCTTTCTTCACTGCTAGTCATATGAAGTGCTCTGAGGAGACTGCTTGTTTAAAGAAATGCTAGCCAACAGCTGTAGAGTGGTAATGGTTGTGAGTTCTGTCCAAAGACAGAGAGATAATAGTTCCTGAGACATTTATATTAGAGGTGAGCAAAGTGAAGTGAGATGGGGCTGACCTTTTCCAACATCACTTTGTGAAATGTGGATTGGATTTGGAACACCCCCCAGTCTGCCTGTTTGCAGTAGTAGCTCACCAGCCTTCCTGCCCTTTCAAAAAGTAAAAGTTATTCAAATTTTCAGAGAGATACCAACCAGGACTTACATGATTTGCATCACTCCCCTCCATTCTCCCTATTAATTCAAATGAGTGATCCATAAAATTGTTATCAGCACTGAAAAAAATCATCTGACACTCTGTGCCTCTGGATCCCTCCCACAGACCTTTGGAAGTGGTCTGCTTTTGTTCTGCATCACAGGCAAAGCTGCAGAGCCAGGCAGGAGGGGCCTCCCGGCTACTGTTCAGAAGATGAATCTGGCACACTGGAAGTTTTGCCTCGCCTCTCACTGAACCACTGTCTCTCACCCATCACCACATCTCTCTGTCCTCAGAGCCTCAATGTGCCCTCTGCTTGGAACATCTTCTCCCAGAAAGCCACATGGCTCGTTTCCTCTTTGTTGATGTGAGTCCCAGCTCTGTATTTACGTATCACCTTCTCAGGGAACCTATCCTGGAAGCCCCGTCTAACATCTACAAGTCACTACACATACACATACCACTCCCCTTCACCGTTACCTCCCCACAATTTTTTCTTCACTTACCAACAACATATGATAATTTTACTTATTGTCTGTCTCTCCTATAATGATAGCTTCATGAAGGCAGGAATTATTATCATGTTTACTGTTGGGGCTAGAGCGATAACTGGTACCGAGTAGGTGTACAGTAAGTATTTATTAATTAATAATTGAATGAACTACTGATCCAACCACAGTCTACTCCGAAGGTAGGGAGGTGTAGATTTGGTTGAAACAACCATCCCATCTGTATTAGTTGCCTCTACTTTAATAAATCACAACAAACTCAGTGACAAAATATGGCAAGTTTACTGTCTGGTAGTTCTGTAGGTTGCAAGACCAAGTGGGTCTCAATAAGCTGATACCAAGTGGTTCACAGGGTGACATCCCTTTCTGGAGATGATCGAGGGAAATCTATTCCCTTGTCTTTTCCAGCTTCCAAAGGTTATCCATGTTCCTTGGCTTGTGGCCTGTTTCTCTATCCTTAAAGACAGTACTGCCACATCCCTCTAATTTCCTTAGGTTGCCTGTATCTCCTCTCTTTTTCTGCCTCCTTTCTTAAGAATTACACTGGGACTTCCTGGGTAATCCAGAATAGTCTTCCTATTTTAGGGTCAATTGATTACCAACCTTGATTCCATTTGCAGCCTTAATTACCCTTCTCCTGTAACCTAGCATCTTGATGGACCCCAGGGATGAGGACATGAGTCTCTGGGGCCCCACTATTCTGACTACATCATCCTCTTGAGCAACCTAGAAAGTGACAAGGCTTCTCCCAGCACTTTGAGAGCTGTGACAGTTCTTATCCAGATCCACACTGAGTCCATATGTTTAGCTCTTCATTATTCCTTGACAAAATATAGTACAAATTTCCCCAGGCTGAGTGGCAGAAGACATCGCATGTAAGAAAGCTCTCTGAAAATGTTGCTCCTATAGACCTGGAGGTCTAGGTCAGGCACAATCACTGAGACCCCATCTTTTTAACAGAAAAGGGGAAATGACAAAACCTACTAACAGGGCTTTTGTGAAAATAAAATGTGGAGAAATGTTTATGAAAATTTGATAAATGTAAAACTCCACACAGCATAAGGGATCGTTATAGAGATATCTACCACCAAGGCTACGAAGTTTGTACTGATGGTAGTTTTGATTTTATTGACCTCAAGAGAAACTGTGTACATTACCACTTGCATGTTTTAGAAAAATCAAGACTGAAATTGACAATGTACCCATAGTCCAAGTCCTGCATTACCATCCCCTGGTTTGCTGATGACAATAATATACAGAAAAAACTCTTGTGAATATGAATTTGGTTTTTCCTATTTTAAGTTTCTCCACCTGGTTTTCCTCAAAAAAACAACACTAGGAAACATATGATTATCCTCATCTTTATGTGACAGTCTGAGAAATAATTACTATAGTAATTTGTATATTTATTTCTACCCTCTGTAAGGGGGAAAAATGAGTCTGATTCACTTTTGTAACTCTGGCTCCAGAATCTTGCCTGACAGAGATACCCAATGGATATTTGTTAAATTAATGAATGAGTTACTACATAAATAATTAGCTAGTTGATTAATTAGAGATGCACATTAATAACTTATCCATGCTGCAGATAAACAGTCATCATCTCTATCTTCCTTTTCCAGTCTCTAATTAATCCTACCTCAGGGTTTCCAGTTCCAAGAGGATCTGACTTGGTCTCTGAGAAATCACTACAATTCTCTCTTTTTTAAATCAATTTCCTCACAAAGGAAACATCAGTCTCCAATTTATGACCCAGTTGCCATTCTCACAATCAAATATTTCTTCCTGAACTTCCCTTAAGAAGGTATTCCAGGGAAGATTTTCAAGTAAAAGACGTGAAGGCCTACAGCATGTTTAACCAGATCCTTCCCCTAAGTAGGTGTAATTATTGCTTCTATGGAACCAGGAGAGAATTTCCTTGAGGCTGAAAAACATTCCAGCAAAAATCCAACTGTGACCCTTGAGATCTTGCCTGGAGAAAGGCTTATATCACAGGGGTCAGTAGATGACACACCATCA
This sequence comes from Marmota monax, assembly GCF_021218885.2. NCBI lineage: Eukaryota > Metazoa > Chordata > Mammalia > Rodentia > Sciuridae > Marmota > Marmota monax. The sequence goes on from NW_026693245.1 coordinate 13,263,565, forward strand.
GATATTTTCTAATAAACAAAGAGCTTTTACAAATCCCAGGACCCACCTGTGTGGGGTTCCAGGTACAACTAATTTAAACCTCTACAGAGTAGATGTGGCACACATTGCAACTTCATAAGAAGACAGGGGGATCTGGCTCTTGATTATTCCATGCTGCCTGACTTGCCAGGAGGAGAGGAAGGCTTTTCTAAGAGAGTCTTTGAGTATTATATGTTTATGTGCAATATTTGAAAAGGGCAATAGAAGAAATCAATTGCATTTTTCTCTTCTTACAGCTATAAGGTTTATAAAAGGGAAACCTGAAAATAGCCTACTGCAAATCAAAAACACTACTAATATGATCAAGAAGTTAAAGAAATAAGACATACTGAATTTCACTACAAATACTCTGAGATTTAGAAGATAATGGAAAAGAGGATTTAGCAATGTGAATTTTGTTGGCAACATAAAATTCCAATTTAACAAGCAATTCCATGATAATAATTTTGCAACATAAACAGCCAACATATCTGGATTCACCCAGATATATTGCAGATATAGCTTTTAAAACTATATTCACTTTAGACATTCCCTGCATATTGAGATGAGAAGAGCAAGTAATAAACTCTTGGTAAGCATATTATTTTTCACCAAACTACCATGGTGTGGAAAAAACAGTTTCATAGTAATATATTAATTTAATTCTGTTTGTGAACTAATTCACATATTGAAAAATGGGCTTCATTAAATGTCTCACCAAAAGGCTATGTTTCAGTTATCTGCAATTTACCTACTCTTTCTAAATCTTTGTATAATTTTGGCTAAATATAACCTTGTATTTATTGCAGTTTTAAGAGCTAAAAAAAATTCTAGGTAGCAAAATGTAAGATCAGTTTCAACATCTAGACTCTTATTTGATCATTTCAGTTCAAATATGTAATCCCCCAATTTTCCTTACCAAACTACAGGTAACCACTGAGCACAGGTGAAGTAAATTCTCCATCGCCAGCTACAAACTTCAAATTCCTAAGTTGTCTTATCTGTTCACATATGTGTAAGATTTTCCTTCAGGAATGAAGCAACAGCAATGATTTCACTGGCAGAGTCTATGAATGTCTGTGAATATCTACTCATCTGGAGCTTCCCACATCTTGCTTTGGGGCAAATATTTTTTGAAAGCAAGAACCAATATTCTAACCCAAGGAATTATTGCAAGAAATTTCAGCCCTCTTATATCTTCACCTTCAGGGAAGCTACGAATGTTATGCTCACATTCCTGGAGTAACCACCAAAACCTAGAGTCTCTTCAGTGGCTCAGTCCCAAGACTTTTTCTAGTGCATCATCTCAGTGTACAGCTCCAAAGGGATTCTCCTAAACTAAATCCTGCTCAAGCAAAGAGGTGACAGTGAAGTCCCTGAAAATCACCATCAGAGTTACAAGAATACTCATGCCAATGGAAATCCTACAGCTTCTATTTGCTGAATAACTTGTTGAAAACCAATCAAGCAAAGGTTGCTGATTATTCCAACTTCTTTTCAAATGGAAAGTCTTTTTTAATTTTGGGGAACTTGACTTCTATTATTTAAAATGGCCCATTCAACAACAATGGTTCATAATTAGATCTATTTATTTTGACAGTCCATAGTGCCTGATAAAAGGCCATTTATGGCATTTTCAAATTAAGAATTTTTCTTACAAAGAACATTATTATTAACAGTATGAAATATTGAAGCTTTGGAAGGGAACTGTAATCAAAGAGCACAACATAAAATTCCATTATCATGGTGTCTGGTTTTGTCTCTGCTTCTTCAATTTAAAGAGAAAGAACTAGAAGTAAATGCAATAAGTAGTGAGGCATAGAGGATGGGGAAATGGAATTGCTGAGTTAGATTACAAACATCTCAAGAGCAAAGACTGTGCCTTTTCTTTTTCTTTCTCCTTCTTTTGTGTATGCAAAACAAAGTGCATAATCTACACTGAAAGCTATTAATACAGGGTTTCAAGATCAAGAAGGAAAAGAGCAAACAAACCAAAACCCCCTTCAGAAATTTCCCCCTTTTGCTTCAGCATACCTCTACTTCAATTGTGTGCCCACTCCATGAGGTATGTCACCCGCTCCCTGTTATCACATTTTGCAGTCCTGCCCATTACCACTGTCCATGCAACCAGGTAAAGAGGTGCAGGTTGCTTATGCACAAGGGCACTTAGCTAAGGGGAGCAGGTGTGTGAGACCCAAAACTCATCTCATGGTTATCAAGAGAATCAGCTAGTGTCCAGCTGAAAAGGCCTCTTGCCCTGTTTTGTGGGCTACATTGAGAATTCCAAAGTTGCCTACCCTGGAATAGGGCTGCATCCACCCAGAGGGAGCAATACTCTTCTGTTTCACATGAGATAAAGGCCTTATTCCTTGCCCCTATTCCCAAATTTGCAAACTTGCTTTTCCCACAAAGTAACATGCCTGTTAGAATGAACCAGTTTTATTCAAGTTTACTCTTAGATTGTGTTTTTCTAGATGGCAGAGACTAGTAGAAGGAGTCAATATGTGAGCAAAAAATCCTATTGTCCTCCCTTAGGAGGCCAGGAAGGTAAAACAGGCTGTGCAGGTCTCATTTGGGAAAAGACCCTGCCACACATTTTTTCTTTGCCTTCTTCTCTCATTTTCTTATTAGATCTTACTTCCAATAGGCTAGTAGCAGAGACCAGGAGCTATCCCTTCTGAGAAAACTCACTACCACCACTCAGGTCCTCTCATTCTGTTTGCATCCTTGACTCCTATTTAAGACAGACAGGATTTTTTAATCCCAAGCCTGAGAAGACCAGGTGGTGCCCATACCACCTCTGTCATAGACAGCAGGTAGATCTCTGTTTCCTTGGTCTTAGGTTCACTTCTGCTCACTCACTTGCAGGCCTTTTCTAACTGAAAATTGGAGCTTTTAAAACTCAAATGCCTGCTTACCTCAAGGTGGACATGGGGATGTGTGGAAACAAAGAGGAATACTATGGTCACTTTTTTTGTGTGACTTCTGGACCATTTTCTAGACTAAAGTTCTTCATGTAGTCTGGCCTACTTTATTAGAATTCCACATATATTACTACTACTTGTAATATTTTACAGTCTACATTTTAAATATGCAAATGAAAACCCCAAGGCAATATCACCTCACACCTGTTATTTAAAAGACATCAAGGGTTGTCAAGGATATGGAAAAAAGTAGAAACTTCACACATTATTGATAGGAATATAAATTAGTACAGACATTAAGTAGAATAGTACCGAGGTTCCTCAAAAAATTAGAAATATATCTACCATATGATCCAGCAATCCCACTTCTGTGTATATACCCAAAGGAAATGAAATCAGTATTTGAAGAGATAGCTGTGTTCCCATGTTCATTACAGCATTATTCACAATAACCAACATAGAGAAGCAACCTAAGTGTCTGTGAATGAATGAAGAAAATGTGGAGAATATAAACAATAAAATACCATTCAATTTTTAACAACAAAAAACAAAGGAAATGCTGTTATTTGTATATGTGGATGAAACTGGAAGACATTGTGCAAGTGAAATAAGCCAGGCATAGAAAGACAAATACCTCATGATATCACTTATATGTGAAATTTTAAAAAGCTAGACTCATAGAAGCAGAGAGAAAATGATAAAAAAAATCTCAGCTAGGAGGAATAAATTCAAGGAATCTATCATACAACATGGTGACTATCATTACAGCAATGCATTTTATACTTAATGTATAATGACTGTACTGTATTTGAAAATTGCCAGGTATAAATTTTTTAACCCCATTTTGTGTACTATTCTGCCTGAGCTGTTATAATAGAAAACCATCAGATAAAATAATCCCTTGTAAAATAACCATGTACTACTATAGGCAATAATTTACCTAATATATGTGTATAGAGATATTTTACCTTGAAATTCCTATTTTGTTGTAAAACTTGGTGAGCACATTTATAGCTATTAGCATAGACTCTACAAGAATAAATAGGATTGAGAGGGACTACCCAAGGAAATATTTCCAGGATAATTAATAAGTCCTAGAGTTTTTGCATAAAGAGGGAAAAGTATCAGTCTGTTTTATCTTTTGGTTTTCATTGGTTAAAGACAATGAAAAATTGTTCCAGAGAAGTGGGCTTTTAGTGCACACTTGGAAGACTTTCAATTTATGAATTGATTTGCAAATGACAGAGGTATCTTTTCATCAATGAGACAGTTATCCAGAGCTGCACTGGTAGCTTCTTCCCATCACCCCACACATGTGTGAGCTCTCTCAGGTCAGGAAAAGCAGCCAGAGTTGCAGTGATAGTGATGAAGGTGGATGCCACAATTATGAACTTGTTGCTAGTTGGACAGATCAACAGACTCCTACCACAGCAGATGGCTTCCAATTTCCAGACAGGTGTTAAATGGGTAGACACTGCCTGAGTGGTTGGTATTTTGCCATCAAGAGCAGAAATAGCCCAACTGAGGAGATGAACCATTGTTCAAGTTCTCAAGTTACTGCTCCAGAGATTCAGCCATTGAAGGGTACCTTGGAAGCCCATTAGTCTACTCTGCCTTTGCCCCAAGGCAAGAATTCCCTCTACAACAACCACTACATTAAGTTAACTGTCCCCACTTAACTACATCCTCCTGAAGCAATCCCTTCCTCACTTTGAAAGAAAACAGCTTTTCTTCCATTCTCCTGTATCTGGAATTAGAATTAAAGAAGCTACTATTTATTGAACATTATTATGCACTTTACATACATGAATGTATTCACTCCCCACCAACCTTGTGAGATAGAAATCACCACTATGGTCCTTTTTCAAATGAGGAACAGATCTAGAGAGTGAAGGCACATACCTAATGTCATACCACTGGTCTGTCATACCACCCATGTTTGTCTGCAACACCCTACTTGTAATCCTGACACTCCACTTCCTCATGTTTGAGCATCCATTTATCTCTGACTTGCAATGAGGCATAAATTCCCAAATCAAAATTTTAGGTTGCAGGAACTTCTAATATTTGATTATTTATATGAACAAAGAAGGGAAAAAACTAAGTTTAAGCAACATTTAGATCTCATTTAAATAATTGCTTTTTCTTACTTTCCAGCTGATCCATCCTAGGCCTATCTTTGGGGTACAGTCTTGAAAAGTGGGTTTATTCCTCCACTTCCACTTCTTGGGGTGAGGGTGTGAAAGGTCAAGGGGTTAGCACAATATTACCTCTAAATGTTGCTTAAAGATACTTCAAGAAAGAAAGCTATACTGCAAAAGAGTTTTGAATGTTACCTCATCTTTTTGTCTTGTAAAACACATTAATAAATGATCTAACAAAAAACAAGATGTCAGCAAGAAGAGAAAATAAAATCTCAGAAGAATGCCTTTGGAAAATATGAGTTGCTCATGTATGGTCAAACTGTGGTCTTCCAGCATCTAAACCCCTTCCTGTATTTGGTGAACAACCCACCATGAGAATGTTATGGGGAAAAAAAGAAGTCACTTCCTTTGAAGCAATCAAAATAGTCAGATGTTTGCTTTTCCAACCCCTCTGAAATCATGGCATGGATCATGACCTAGCTGTGGAGCAGCAATGAGACACCCACCCTGATACTTCAAATCAGGGGCCAGTGACTCAGAGAACAGGGAATTTTTCTGGTGATTCTAGTGGCAGCAATCAGTTGCCAGGCCAGCAGCTCCAGCAGTGCCAGGCAGCAGCATCTGTGACCAGCAGTAGCCATGTAAGTTCTGTACCCAGGGCTTCAGCAGCAGCAGCAACAATGGCTCCACAGCATGGTTCTCTGGTGTGACTAAATGTGGCTCTGGCTTCTCTCTGTTCCCACTCATATTCTAAGTCTGGCGACTGAAGATTCTTGGTGATTCCAGCAGATGCCTGATAATAATCAGAAAATTCCCTTTATGCTTAAGCCAGTCAGAGCTGTTTTAAGGGCTTGGCTTGAAGATCCCTAATGGATATATGATATAAAAAGACAAACATGTTCTAAATCAAAGCAATTGCAATGGCATCAACCCATATTAGGAACTGCCACTAAATCCACACCAGCATCTGAAGTCAACCAAGTACAAAAGAAAAAAGATATATTAAGAAAAGAAAAGAAAAAGAAACTTAAATTGGAAACCTGGCAGCTGAAGTTTATACTCCTGTTTGACCTGAAAAAAATCATAAGGATGGTCAGATTCTCTTACCAGTTTTTTTTGTGTGTGTGATTACATCATGTAGCAACCACTAACTTCAAAACTCACTACAGAAGAATGTGGAATAGGAAAACAGAAACAGATGAGACTATTATTCAAAAGTTTTGTATTCATTTTCTACTATATTAAAATGTAAATTTTTTTTCAAACTCCAAGTATACTTACTAACATATAAAAGTCTTGTCTTAACTTCCTGCTATAAAATATAATAATTTTTAGAACTACAAGTGAGGTTGATATGATATTGGGGGATAGAGACCTGAATATTTCTTAATGCATAAATTTCTTCATTTAACTATGCATCAGAAAAACATCAAGACACAAATACTTGGGATACAGGCCTTCTAAACTATTTTAAAATAATTTTAGTAAACAAAGGTACACCATGGTACTGCTATGAGATACACAGGACTTTATTACACACAAAAAAATAAATTTAATCAGAGGAAAGATGTGCAATGAGCCATCTATCACATGTTATAAAACTGTCTAGAAAAGCTAGGACATGATAAATATGCATTTCAAGGAGTGGTTTAGAGAAGAAACTGCAAAAGGAGAAGGGGTCATGTTCCATAAATATACAGTGAATAGAGGTGAGATTTGTTTTCTTTTATTATTAGGCTTTAAACTATGTGACATAAATTCTTGAATATGACATTTAATAATTTTAAAAATCTAAAGAAACAAAAGATAAATAATGATAAAAGAAAAACCAAAAGACAACATATTTTAAGAAAGTCTACTCCATTTTTGAAGCCTCAAAAGGTGAATAAGATGCACCCCTGATAAAGTGCACCCTCATATCCTGCTCCTAAGAAGGAAGATGAAGCCTATATCTTTCTCACAGAAAAGTTGTGGGGCACATAGAAGCTCTACACCTAATAATGACATACAGTTGGAAGTGATCAAGTGACATTGATCTTCATCAATGTCAATCCGCAGCTCTCTGCAGCATCTCACTCCAAGTCCCATCTCAGGGGTCCAAATGTTAAACGTGAGCACTGGCTAATCATCTTAACATACACGGCTCAGGAAACTCCAACCCTGCAGAGACCCCTCCAGTTTGCCCAGCCCCAATTAATGTGTTGCTTATTACAGAACACTGAAACGGTTTCCAGAATGTGTTTGCAGAATCTGCCTCCATCGACAGATATGTCTAGTCCAATAAACTGATATACTCTGTCCTCTTCCTTATAACATCTTAATTAGAAACCCAGAGAGCTTCTAGTTTGTTAACCTTTTAAATCACTAAGAAATGAGTCTCGATGAAAACTAAACATGAATTCCCAAAAGTTAGGAAAATAACACAAAACTCTAACTCTCAGTCAACCAAGTATGAAAGAAAGAAGATTATAAAAGAAAAAGAAATTTAAATGGGAACCCTGACAGCTGAAAAATACAAACTAGTGACTTCCAATACTCTCTCAGAGTGGACAATTACAGAAGCCATGGGTAGTGATTGCTTCTTTGTTCCAGAAATAGCAACAATATGAGAACAATAATTCCATCCACAATGCCCATGGGCCAAGAACACTGAACTATAACAGAGAGTAATATCTTCAGAACATCCTGGAGGTTATATGACGCACTTGGAAAAAAAAAGTTGATGTTGGCATCCAAAGATCTTATGTTCAAATCTCAACTCTACTACATTTTTATTTTTTTTTAATTTTTTATTGTTGGTTGTTCAAAACATTACAAATTTCTTGACATATCATATTCCACACTTTGATTCAAGTGGGTTATGAACTCCCACCTTCACCCCATACACAGATTGCAGAAAAGTAGTAGAGTCAATGGATGTGTAACTCAACTCTACTACTTTTTTAAAAATTTTTATTTATTTATTCTAATTAGGTACATATGACAGCAGAATACATTTTGATTCAGTGTACACAATTGCAGCACAACTTTTCATTTCTCTGACTGTAACACGATGTAGCATTGCACCATATGTGCAGTCATACATGTACCTAGAGTAATGATGTCCATCTCATTCCACCATCTTTCATGCCCCCATCCCCCATCCCCTCCTCTCCCTCCCCTTTGCCCAATCAATATTCCTCCATTTATCTCATGCCTACCCACCCCCATTATGGATCAGCATCCACTTATCAGAGAGAACATTTGGCCTTTGGTTTTTTGGAATTGGCTTACTTTGCTTGGCATGATATTCTCCAACTCCATCCATTTAACCTGCAAATGCCATAATTTTATTCTTTTAATGATGAGTAATATTTCATTGTGTATATATACCACAGTTTCTTTATCCATTCATCTGATGAAGGGCATCTAGGCTGCTTCCACAGTTTAGCTATTGTGAATTGTCAGCTCTACTACTCTTCTCTCTGAGTCTCAGCTTCCTCATTTGTGTTTTGAAGATAATAATATCCATCTTTGGGAACTGCTGTGAGGTTTATGGGAAAAAATGTGGTGTGATGTCCACTGTGGTGCCTGCCCTATGGAAGGTGCTCAATAATTATTGGTTCCACATCATTCTCCTGAGACACCTATGGCCACAGAGAGTTGCTTCCTTCCCAATTGCTGTGAGCTGGACCAGTGGCTCTAGACTCACAGCTTCCTGGTAGTTCATAGCCACACCACCAAGTTGACAGTCACACCTTGGAATTCCACAGAGCAGTTTTCCAAAATATACACAACCCCTCATTGTGAAAGGGTGCCATGTTAACGATCATGTTTTAAGAAGTTAACTGGCTGTACTCCTAGTGATTTTGTATTGATGCTTAACAACCAGGAAAACTCCTGGGTGATTTTTATAAACCAGGCTGACTTCAAACAAAACTGAAGCAGTCCTAAAACAGACATTGTTGATCCCTATTCCCCCTCATGATATGTCCCTATGACCTCATCAGGTGCCCCATGATCATGTTGAATAGATGTTCCCTATCCCTCCAGGGCTGTTGTCCCTAAATTATTACTTTCTGAGCCCTCCCCCAAATCCAGGCATTATCCGAGGCCTACCATGGAAACTTACATGCCTGATGTTACACTTTCAAGACTACTAATCAAACCGTTTGCTGGAGATTGAATCTAACACCCCATTTAAGTGGTAGAAAAACTGAGGCCCAGGAAAGTGATGCTAGATGCTGGCAGAGCCAGACCTAGGGTCCCAAACCTCTGCCTCCCAGGTCACCATGGCTTCTGCTCACAGTGCTGCCCTAGATGGGAGACTCTGAGGCTAGACTAGAACCCTGGCACAGAGGCTTAGTGTACCCCTCCCCTAAAGTCTTATTTACTTTTAACAGGGACCTTTAGCTGTTTAGAAAAAGGATTGCTTAAATTTCAGCAAAGCAGCCAGGTTCGGTGGGAAGATCTGAGGTTAAATAAGAGGATTCTGGCCATTTCACCTACTCTCCTAGGAAATGTTCTACAGATGAAGTAAAATATAATTTCCATCCTTTATCCAACCACCTATTCAACAAATACTTGCTGAGGGTACAATATGTACAAGATACAATGCTATTGTACCATGTATTGCTAGACACTTCATTTGCCTTTTCTGATTCAATCCCCACAATAATCACATGAAGTTGTGGTTTGGATGTGAGATGTGTCCCAAAACTCCTGTGTTCATACAGGAATGTTCAGAGGTGAAATGATTGGACTGTGACAGCTATGACCTCATTAGTACATCCGAGTTTGATTGGACTAGACAGGTGGGGAGTGGCTAGAAGAGGTGAGTCACTAAGGTCACTTCCTTGTGGCCCTTTCCTCCTTCCTTCTATCTGCTTCCTGACCCCATTATCAACTGAGTAGCTTCTCTCTTCTAGGCCCTTCCACTGTGATGTGCTGTCTCACTTTCAGCCAGGAGCAATGGAGTCAGCTCCTCATGGACTAAATCTTTGGAACCATGAGCCAAAATAAACTTTTCCTCCTCTAAGATGTTCTTGTTGGGTATTTTGTTCACAGTGAATAAAAGCTAACATTTGTGTGCTCCATTTTACAGATAGGGAAAAGTAGACTAACAGAAGTAGTATACAGTGTTAAAATTAGTTAAGGAGCAGGAACTGGGATCTGAGCCCACGCTTCTCTACTCCAAAGCTCCAGAGCTTTACCCCCTTCCTGGCACTCTCTCTCCAGCAGGTGCACGACTGCGTGCCTTTGTTGGAGGAGTATTGTGAAACTCTCCTGAGAAAAGGCACGAGAAGCAGTAAGCACAAAGCTTGGCATGTAGTAAGAGCCTTCTCTTTTTAAGGTTGGTCAGAACAAACCATTTTATAAAACTTTTGTTTAGTTTGGAACTCAGTGACTCTTTGATTTGCCATATTGCAATGTCAATATTAATGTAGAAACGACTGTGAATTTTAGCCTGAAATAGGTATTTTGTTTAAACTGTTGATAATTTTCCATGGAGTGAAAAAAGATCTAGAGAGTTCCTGGTTCCTACAGTCGAACCAAGCTAACCAATTCTTTTTGACTCTCTCCGGGTCACACTCCCTCTTCCTCTCCCTTTTTATTAATTTACCTGTGGACAGAGCTACATTCATTTCTCAGTTAAGTAGTACACAGTGAGTTGGTGGTATTTAATAAAACCATGTTGACTGCTTGGCTAAAAATCATCAGAATGGAATGTTGAGCAACCATTATTTTGATTGGAGCAATGAATTTGTTAACCTGAGTATAATTAAAACTAGAAGACTTCCCCCAGGATTATGTTACCTCTGCAAAAGGGACTATAAGATTCCCTCATAACAGATCACTGAATTCGCCTCACAGGCATTCAGTTTCCAGAAATTCTGAGATGATAGAAATATTCTCTCCATATCTATTCTGACCAGCAGAGTAAACACTAGCCATACATGGCGACTGAGAGCTTGAAATTGGATTGTGTTGGTAAAGATCTGGATTTTTCATTTTGTTTAATTCTAATTAACTTGAAGAGCCACAAGTAGTTTGTGGCCACCACATTAGGTAGCACAGTTCTGGAAGGATTGAAGACAGGATAGTCAATTTGGAGAGAATAAAGTGAGGACTCTGTATTTAACACCTTAGTTTCTTGACAGACCCTAATCCTCCCGGAGTGAATACCACCAAAAGGGCCTGGGCCAAGCTGGAAAGAGAACAGTTTTTCTGTTGAATTATTTCTCTCCCTACTCTGACCTCATTCAGGTTGGATCTAGAATACCACCAAGAACCAGAGAATAAGAAAAAGGTCAAGGGGCTGTGGAACTTCTAGGTCATCTTGCAGAGGAAGAGACAAGTTCAAAGACGGAGCCCTCCACCCCAGGCCACATAGGGTAGAACTATAGACGTCTCCTGATGCACAATCTACCTCTTTCACCTGACTTTGGCTGACATCTCACATATTTTGCCCCTGACAAACTGTGAACAAATAAGTGTTCCTGGGTTGTAGAAACCTGGGAAACCGTGAAAACATATAAAGTATGCCAAGGATATCAGGGGTGGGCATCACATCAAAACTAGGCAGCCACCTCTTGCTGCCACTTGCAGCCAGAAATGTGTTCTCTGACTGTTTGATTTTCTCAAGAGAAACAAGAAGGGGTTTGCAACCTCTGGTTTAACCTGTTTTTCCTTACTCGCATAACTTGTATGCCTCCCCAACTATCAGAAATAATTCCACTATAATAAAGACACTGGATTTGGGAAATTTGTTCAAAACTTTGAGGAATGAATTTATACTTGGTGAAATCTGGGACCCTGTGGGGGATAATGAGGCCAATGACCCTGCCCAGGGTTCCTCAAGCCATTCCAAATAGGTGGTCACTACTATACCCAGTCCAAAGCCAACCACAAGCCTCAATATACCTATTAAAGAGAACTTAGCAAAAGACAGCAAATAGCTCATTGTTCAGACACAATCAGATGCTATAGTGTGTCTATATGCTAACTAATTATGATATTGTGGCCTACATCCATTTGGATATGGGAATATTTGCAGAGTATTGGCTTAGCAGATACTTTGCTAAATATTTTGTAGAAACAACGCTGTTTTAATCTCTAAAACTCTCTGCTAGATAATTATTCCAAATTTTATAGTTTACAGATCAGTAAAGTTAAGTACCTTGCTCAAGAACACAAAGGAGAGAATAGTAGAAGAGAAATCAAAAAGAAGCTGGGTTCTAAAGCTAAGTACTTTCCACCACATCCTTCCCACTTCCCACTGCATCCACTGCATCAACTATACCCTCTGAGGCTCTCTATTCTTTCCAACAAATAGACTCTGGTCTCTATGTAGTCAATCATCTTGTACTTTTTCTTTTCTAAGTCAATGTCATCCTTGACCAATGACAAGAGATTCATTCTCATCATGGAAAAACATAATAAAGATATGTCTTGCTAAACCAAAATAACATCAAAATAACTAGTAAGCATTTCCCATTTGGATTTACCTCTTTCCTGATGCCCATCCCCAGTGGGTCAGAAGTATTTGTACTGCATATTTTCTTTTTAAAACTTTCCATGTCCAAATATCTAACATACAGAACTCTTACATGGATGACTAATTTTTAAAACTAAAAGGATAAAGAAGAGGGAGCAGAGACAATATATCCACCACCCCAAACTCCTGCAATTGTTTTTTCTATCTAAAATAAACTCTCAATGTGCTATTTATAACACTCATTATTCTCTCCTGTCTGAGATGCCACGTCAACAGTGATTAATGAGAAGAGTCCAGGGTTTCTAATGCTGTCTACCCTGATGGTAAATTGATATATAGTCTTCAACAAATTCCATCTGATCTCATGATTTTCCTATAAATGTGCCCCCAAACAGCTGTCACCTTCCTAAATTCTAGGCAAAATTTATGATTATACTTCAATATTTGATTATTGTGTAGGAGTTTAATGTAAAACAAAATGGCAATGTTATGATTATATTTTTATTCCTGGCTGTTTAGTACCCTCAGCTTTATATTGGCAGGCTTCCTCATGAAGATTAATTTCATTTTCTACCAGCTGTGCTTATAAAAATAAGTGTTGTTGAGATTATAGGACTATATGGCACAATTAGCTAATATTCATTCCTTCTATATCTTATAAGCATGTTGAAATAAATGGCACTAAAAAATTATTTGGGGGATTTCAATCTGCTTCCTAGTGGAGGCTTAAAAAAGTACTGTAAACTCAACACAATAACCCTTCTTCACTCTAAGAAACAAGAGGAGTGAGCTCAATGAAATTTTGACTGGAATTGGAAATAAGGTGGGGATGAGGAACAAAAAGGCCAGGAAAGTGAGGTTCTAGAAAGAGAGGAGATTCAGCAATGTGGGATGGATGTGGGGAAGGAAAGTACGCTCGCAAAAGTTCTGCTCTGTTGCTGCTTGGTGACAGGGGGCCATTTCATACCTGAGTCCCTCCTCTAAAATAAACACCAAGGATTTCAAGAGATTGCTGTCCAGCTCTCAGCTCCTGAGTACCTTAGAGTTGAGAAAGTTTAAAAAAAAAAATGTTTTCTCCAGAAGATCATCAAAGAGCTTTAACTTGACAAAAAAAAAAAAAAAAAAAAAATGAAAGCCATCTAAGTTCAAAGCAAATGCATAGTGAATGTAACCTGAATCCAAAGCACAGTCACAAGCCCAACTCCTTTCCCAAAGCACAAGGCTCCAACCTTCCACCCTCATTTTCTTCTTGTATTCTTCTGGGAACTTAAAATGTAGCTAAAAAATCCTTAGACACTACCCGCTTCAAGAAGGGTGGCGGAAGGTCTATGTTGCCTCCCTGTGAATCTGGTGAACTTGTGACTGATGTAGCCAAGAGAGGACATGGGAGGCCAAGTGATTTCCAAGGCTGGCAATTAAAGGCCATGTAACTTGTCTTTGTTAAGAGCAGTGTGCTTGAATACCTGAGGTCTACACAAAAGGTCTAAACCCTGAGACTACGAAGCTATGAGGAAGCCAAGCCCAGGGGGAAGTTCCAAAGAGCCATACTGGCCACCAGACATGTGATGAAAGAGTCTCCAAGTAAATGCCCAGAATTCAGTCCCCTACCTTCCAAATAGTCACAGCTAGAGCAGAGACAGCCCATCCTGCTGTGCCCTCACTGACTTCTTGAACTGCAGCCTCCTGTGCAAGTGTGAGAAAATGATTGCTCTCCACTGCTAAGTTCTAAAGTAAATTGTTACACAGCAGTACTTTCTGGAACAATCCTCCTGTTCCATTCCCACTCTAATCTTTCTCCGTGGAGGCTCCAATCCTGAAAATAGTCATTTTCCTCTGTGTATAGCCCCAAAACTCTTGGTTCAAATGAAAATGTCCACATAAGCCATGGCTGAAAGAAGTTCTGAGGCTACTTAGCCTACAACTTGACAATCACTCTTCTGTGAAAAAATAAGTGTCCTCTCAAATGCCCCCTACCTAGGACATTTGGAAGCACTTAGGCAAAGAGGGGCCTCAAAGTTTAGCTTTACTTAGCAGCTCTTGGTTCTTAATAGTAACTACTGTGGTAGCACTAGGACTCGGGTATTTTAAGAGGAACAATAGAAAGTGGATGGACTAAGAACGAGTACACCAGCCTGGTGAGGTGTGAGAAGCTGTAGCACAGGCTGGGTGTGGGCATTCCATCCAGCCTCTGCCCCTGAGCTGGGCCAGGGATTCAGAGGCCCTGGAACATACTGAGAGGGAGATGATACCCAGGCCCTCACCAATCCTAAGGACAACAACTTCCAAATGACATTAACTCAGACCTCAGACAAGAAAAGCAACAGGCCAATCAGCACCATGGAAAACAAGTAGGATAAGTGGGCACCAAGCTTTGGGGTCCAGATTCTTCTTTCCCACTAAGGGTACTCAAGCTCCTCCCAGACATAGCCTACTGCCATCTCAGGAGGATCCTGTTAAAGAAAAAATCCGGGACACTGAATGATCTGAAAGTCTGAACATATTTTCCTAGAGATGAAAGATTATCTAAAATCAATACTCAGGGCTAAGATTAAAAGCAACTTGGACATTTAATTAATTTTTTCTTCTAATCAGAAGTTTGCTCAGGAGGAAAATCACTTTAATTAAAATCCAAACTAAGGGGCTGGAGCTATAGCTCAGTGGTAGAGTGCTCACCTGGCACATGTGAGGCCCTGGATTTGATCCTCAGCACCACATATAAATAAATAAATTAAATAAAGGTATTTTTGTCCATCTACAACTAAAAATAAATAAAGTAAAGGTGTTGTATCTACCTACAACTAAAAAAATACATCTTAAAAAATCCAAACTAAAAAACTACTTGCTCTCTGCCAATCTGGATGCGATGGGAGTGAAATTTATGACCACTACAAGTCTTTATAAGCATTAATCTCAATTTAATCCCCACAATAACCACATGAGGTAGGCACTATGACTCTCTTCCCCATTTTACAATGAGAAGAATGAGTCACAGATTACACAACCTGCTGAAGGTTATAGGGCAACCATCAAAGGTCTGCATGCTTGGCCACTGCAAGTATTGTCTCCTGCCCTTGGTAATGTTTTCTAGGAATATAATGATAATGAGCACTATTGAAGTCAATTTTTTTTTAATCTAAAGGTACTCACATGGCTTTTGCCATGGAAAATATACTGTTCTTAATGATCTGCAGTAATTATATGATGTGGGTTCCATTATCCCCATTTTGCTTATGAGAACACTAAGCTCAGAAAGCTGAATATTTTGCCTCAGGTCAATATTGCAGCCAATTAATGAAAAAGCTGACATTTGAAAGTGGGCCAAATCACCACAAAGAATGAGAAATGGGCTACATATCAACAGCTGCACTGGATGAAGTAGGAGTTAAACACCTTTGAAAATTCTGACTTGTTCAAGTTACCATGGTTCTATGTTGTAATAAAACATTTAATGGTATAATCCTTATGGCTCAGAAAAAAAGGAGTAAAATTTCAAGAAATGTTCATTTCCCATTCACTGTGAAAATCTGTCTGAAAATAGCTACAAATGATAGCTAGACCCAAAACAGGTTATGATGTTTAAAGAAAAAACGGACTAAAAGACTAGTTTAAGTAGAAGGAAGTTATTTAAGGACTAGAATGATCCTTTCATGTATATTATTACCAGAGCTGCATGAAATAATTAGAAGAAACTCAACACAAAGGGAAGTTTCATCTAAGTGCTAGCTAACTTCATCATCATTATTATTGTAATTATTATATAACACTACAGCATCATAAATGATCCTCAGAAGATTTGTTTCAGTAGGGACATTCATTTCTTATCAAAACCAAAGAATTTCAAATTTTAACATTATTTATGACTAGTTAAGTTCAATTCAAATCATTTAGCTTTATAAGAATAAAATTAAAATGTTAAGGAGCAGTTTTAAATGTTAAAGAATCGGATGTAAATGAAAGAAAATGTGAGTGAATTTAATTCTAAAATTAAAAATATATTTTTCTCCATCCTCCAAGAGCTCTGTAATCTAAAGATGGGTATTTTTCACCTTTGCTACACACAAAAAAAATCTCAATTTATATATGCAGTTAGCTCTGCTACCACTGACCCAACAACCATTCATGAGGCAGTTTGCTGATAAGTGTGATACAAACCACAACCATTGTCTGCCAAAAGATATTTTTAACTCACTGACTTAATGAAGCAGTATAATTTTTAGAATGATGCCTCTTTAGCAAAGTGTTTTTATGCAAGTGAAGGAACCATTGGTTTGCTTTTGTTTCTTTTTCTTTCCTTGAGGTTTTCTGCTTTGGGGCTAAATCCATCTGCACAATCAGAAAAAAAACAACACAACACAATTACACCTGTTCTCAAAATTTCACCAGGAAAGTGATATCTCCACTATTCCCATCTTGCAAGTAGATCAACCAAGACACAAACAAGCTGGTAGGGAAACAGTCTTGGAAGATGGATACCGATTGTTTTGTTGCCATTACCCCACATTGCATCTCTTTTACAAACAACATGTTTGCATGCCCACTTGAAGAAACAATTTAGAAGGAATGGAAAATCAGATGACACCCTTCTGGAGAGTCTTACTCCACCTAGATATATTGGGCATTCTCAAATATTTTCATGTAATGCTGTATCTCACCTCATTCCACCTTGTGTTTGTCTTTTTTTCTGTTTCTGGATCACTGCCTAGGATAAAAGAGTGATTTATATTATTTTCAAGAAGATAATTTTTTTCCTCAAATTACTTTATTTCTTTTATGCCCAGTTCAAACCTTGCACAGATATTGTAGGAAGATTCCATCATCCGGAATTCTATAATTGATTGTAGTGAAGTATAACAGGCATTGGGTTTTCAATGAAGACCATGAGACATTCCCAGATCTTAAGGTATAAACTGAATCATTTAAAAAAAAAAAACAGATAACAGGCTTTTTTGTGTTATGTTAATTATTCTTATAACTTAAAAGAGATAATCCAGTAGGTGTGAAAATAACAGCTAGCTGGTTCCTGGGTATTTATTTGTCAAAGCCTATAACGTTATTTTACATAACCCTGCAATAAATCCCTAGGGAGGTTTTATGCTCTTCCATGGATGAGGCTAGGTTAGAAATGGAGTTGTTTGCTTAAGCCTATGTGGCTTAAACCTACGTGGCTAATAATTCACAATACCAAGATTTAAACCCACCTCAGTCTGATTCTAAAACCATAATTTTAACCATGACATTATGGTTTCAAGTATGGAATACATGTATAATTCATTGAATAAAGTTCTTTAATATAGGCAGGCTTCTTCCTCCCCTCACCAACTGAGATCACACACACACATAATTTCTATGCTGCCTCCAACTTTATTTACTCATGGACATACTCCCTAGACTGTACTCCTACAACTTCTTGTAGCCTTATTTTATTGCACCACTCATTCAAAAACCCTCAGGAATTTTAGAGAGCAATATACTATGTAATATCACCTCATCAGACCCACAAGCTGGAAAGCAAGACCATCATTCTGTTTTCATTTAAATCTACTTTTCTTTCA
Source organism: Marmota monax (assembly GCF_021218885.2). NCBI lineage: Eukaryota > Metazoa > Chordata > Mammalia > Rodentia > Sciuridae > Marmota > Marmota monax. The sequence continues at coordinate 13,281,680 of NW_026693245.1, forward strand.
ATCTCCAAGGAGCAGCATCTTTGCAACCATATTGCTCTGTGTCTTCTATTGGTCCCAAAGGTACTAATACATAATAGTCTTACACAGCTTTTTATTTTGTGAAGATTAGAGTAATTGCATGAAAAAGGAAGGAAGAAGGCATAGGAAACAGGAAGACTGCCCAAATCAGACACACAGTGGTTCCTTAGTAAAAAGCACCCAATGTACATTTCATACTTTATATCAAGCTGATTATTCCTTCTAGCTGCATAAAACCAAGAATCCACAAGAGCCAAAAAGAATAGTTTATTCTTATAACTTGGAATGTCACAAATGTGGGGATGGTTTATTTATTTTAATTTCAATTTAATTTAATTTTTTTTTTTTGAGAAAACAGCTAAGGAACTTCAGTTTGGTGCAAGTACCTTTTGGGTCTTCATTAGATTGTTTTAGTCCTGCCTTAAATTCCAAGGTGACAAATGATTTTACTATAATTACTATTTCAGAAGGTGAAACACCCAGTCAGTTATAAGCATCTCCTAAATCACAGAACACTTCTAGACTTTTCTAGCTGTCTTATTGGAGTGAAGGTTCACTGTTTTATACAATTCTAGAGACAATGAAGCTGTGCCTTATGCCTTACAATTAACCAATTTCATGTGCTTTTGCTTGTTCTACCAAGAGTCTTGACTGATGCAATTTCTTCCTTGGGAAGTTAAGCAGAAGGGGTCGTGTATTCTGTAGCACATGATACATGATAGTCCTTGTCTGTCATATGCCTTAGGACCTAAGACTAATTTCCTTAAAGAAAAATCTTAGTCAAAGCTTCTGTACACTAAGCAGTCCCAAAATTTGTACCCCATACCACTTATGCATCATTTATGGCATTTCACCTGCAATTTGCTTTTACATTCTTGAAGCAGTTCTTTATATATTAATATATCCTCTAGAAAATGGAAATAATCATTATAAAAAATTATTGTATTGAGTATGCTTATGGGTCAGAAATTTTTATTAAAATTTATCTTAATTATTTTTGATCATATTATTAAGATATATGTTGCCCATTTAGTAAGAAAGCCACATAAAATTAATCCAGTAATTGATTTTATATACACAGGCACTCACACAACAGGCAACTATAACCTGATCTATTACAAAAATTCTTTTTGGCATAGTCCAAAGAAAGATATGTTCAAAATCAGCAAAGGGTTGCTTTAAGGGAACAAGAATAGGCAGAATCAGGAATCTGCTTCTGTTGATACGCACAAGATTACATAGCAGCTTGCTGATCATTCAACACTCCAGACAGCTAAAGTAAACCAATCCTAATCATTTTCTGTGTTCTCTATTTTAAGTGTTACAAATACTGATAATAAGAAATAAGCAAGAAACCAAGTGGTACCTCTTTTGAGAACCAATTTGTAACAGCATTACATTGAATCCAGGTGGGAGTTGTCCATTCTAACAGTCATCACTCAGTTGCCTGAGATCATAACATCCCCAAACTAAAATACACTTCACTACACAAATCCAAGGTGCCTGTGTATCTCTGACACCCATGCCTCAAAATCCCTCCTTAGTTAAGATGCCAGAAGAAGGCAAAAGGTAATCAGGGTCTTCTGCTATCAGGGAGAACCACAACAACTAGCTGGCAGTATCTGGTCACGTGGTAGGAAAGTTTAACAGGCTATACTCAACTTGCATGAGGCAACTGAAATCCAAACTTCTAAGATGCTACTCAAAGCAATGGCAAAGACCAAAGACACTGGCCAATACACACAGGTTCTCTTCTTTAAGCACACTGCTCTACTAGACCCCTGCATTTGGTGGGGCCAGCAGAAGAGTTCTAGCCAACAGAATGCTAGTGGAAGTGGTATGTACCTGATCCAGGCCTGATTCCTAAAACCCCTATTCTCTCTCTCAGACACTCTTTCTGTCATCTTCTGATGAGATTCAGAGAATATAAGACTCTGGCGCCTAGAAGATAGTAACCCCTATGTAGAAAGAACTGAGTATTTAAATGACTTCATGGAGTATACTAGCCCCATGCCACTCCAACATACATTGTGCTGTGATATAAGCAAGAAATAAGCCATTGAGATGTAGGAATTGGTTTGTTGTCCTCTTCAAGTGTCCCTGACTTATTACACATCTACAGATGTCCAATATAAATGTTAATTAATCATTCATCCAATTGGTCTACATCTCCTGTGTCCAGACTCATTTTTACTAACAGAAGATAAAGTAGTCACTGGTAATAACCACCATGGTGTTGGGAAGCTTGATTTTAAAGACTGAGTGACAAAACTGAAAAGTCCACAAAAAGCAAAAGTGCCCAGAAAAACCACTTCTCTGAGTTCTGGAGATAATGCTCCCCACAGATTTATATTGTTGAAGATAAGATAAGTACAATTATTTGAGGTAAGTACAATTTGAGATAAGTACAATGGTTTCACAGATGAGAGAACTGAGGCTTAGTGTCCCTCACCCAAGATCACCCAGCCCTCATCTCTTCTGTTTGACTTATCCTGTGCTCTCAACCATTAGGCCATTATGCTCCTTGAGGGCAAAAGTCAAACTTAAAGTTAGTTCGCTAACACAGTGCTAAGCCTACAGCTTAACAAATGCAAGTACTATGAGTTAAAGCATCCTCCAAAGTAGGTAACACACTTTTTTTCTCAGAAGAAACATCAACTATATTCGCAAAATCCTTTCAAGTTATTCACTTGCAGACTTTCACCATAACTTTGTGCAACAGGTCAGCTGAGTATTCTACAGGAGGATGGGGTTGCACAAAAGCAGCTGGCAACAGGAATCTCAGCATGCAGGCAGTAGCGGGGTAGGGCACTAAGAGCTTTGGAATGTAAAGAAATATTTTTTTTAGAAGTTACCAAGAATAATTCTTTTGAATTTGGTTCTTTTTGGTGTTTATTCCATGGGTATATTACAACACAACTTATAGTTTTGGGCCCAAATAGCTTGAAATATTGATAATTACAGGGAATGAAAAACAAATAAATTATTTCCTTGTCTGTCATGTTTAAATGGGTGAGTTTCAAGGTGAGCGCTAGGGGGAAAAAACAAGCTAATATTAAAGATAGACACTTTCATATTTCATACAATGAATTCACAGTTCACTTTTCAGCACACTGCAAAGAGACAAGAACCTATGAAATCAAAGAGCTTTCTAAATTACTTACTAACAACTTACGTCCCAGGAAGTAGAAAAGCTCCATTAGAGTCCCTATTTCTGCAGAGATTGATTCAGAATATTCAATGAATAGCCAAATCTTTAACCAGATATCCTTAGACTCTCCAATTCAGAAAAGCAAGTGAGGTAAGGAAAAACACAAGAAGAAAGAAAACAAGCTAGAAAGCTCAAAGGACATGATTCCATAAAGAATTAATAAAGTTAGACTATGCGTTTGAAAGACACAATCAAGGTCAGATTGGAGAACAGGCTAGCATATGCTTTACCCATATTTTCAAAGCACAAAATAAAAAGGAGAATTCTTTTAAAATCTCTGACTAGGATGGAAATAATACTGCATTTTCAAAATAGAAATTCTCTGCAGGCATGTGCCCATTACATTAGGGAAATGAACCACAGCAGTAGAATAATAATAATAATAATAGTAGTAATAATAAAATATCTCTAATTTGTATAAATGATTGCTGCTTATCTCTTTGCAAGAGACTTGTGAATTAATCAAGGAAAGATAATTGACTGATTGACTCAGAAGAAACATAATAAAAGCAGAAGCCAATTTTGTAGATAGACCATACAGAAAATAGACACTGGAGACACAATATAAAAACGTCAGCATCCCTCCCATACATTAGTGGGACACAACTGTCACGATAGAGAGACATTTGACAATATCTCACTAAATAACTGATGTGCATACCTTTTGAGATAGAAACTGCAATTTTGTGAACTTACCAAGACATATACCAAAAAGTTTGCCCAAAGTAGTTCATAGAATAATATTCATACTAACCAAAATGTATAACCACAAATAATGAACTAATGAGATGACTTCCGGTACTTTCATACAACTAAATATCATAAGGCCCAAAAGAATTAGAAAATTCTTCGTTTATGAATACGAATAGCCTCTAAGACACACACAATGGAGAACAAAAGATACTTTTTATATACAAATGGTTTCCAACTTAACAATAGTTTGACCTATTTTTGTATTTTACAATGATATTAAAATGTGCACATTCAGTGGAAACTTCAAATTTTAAATTTTGATTCTTTTCCTGGCCTAGTAGTAGGAAACTCTTTCATGAGGCTGAGTAGCAGCAGCAAGCTGTGGCTCGCACTTACCCACATGATCACAAGGGGAACAACTGATAGGCTACAGTGTCACCAGCAATTTTTGGATTAGATAGTAAATTACATGAGATACTCAATGATTTAAAATAGGCTTTGTGTTAAATGACTTTGTTCAACTGTAGGTTAATATAAGTGTTTTGCTCATATTTAAGGTAGGGTACACTAATCTATGATGTTTGGTGGGGTAAATATATTTATTAAATACATTGTGGCTAACAATGTTTTCAACTTATAAGGAGTTTACCAGGAAATAACCCCATCATAAATTGAGGAGCATCTTTCATGTAAAATATCTGAAAGAGTACCAAAAAGAAACTGGTAACATTTTTCACCTCTGAGAAGAGGAATTATGTGGCTGGGGTAGAAGAGAGATTTTTAACTATGTATTCTTGTGTAGTATTTGAATTTTGTTTATCCAAGTGCATGATTCCCTGATCAAAAATCAAATGATTATTTTTAAAAAAAATGTTAAGGACAGGCAGCATACATTCTAAGCTAGAAACAATTGCCAATCAAGTTGACACCTATGTATTTCTGCTTCCAGGCATGATGGAGTAACTGGTAACAGATTAGCTCTCCCACAGAAAATACTTCTAAAACTGGATGAAATACATGGGGCAACTATTTTCAAAAAGCAGAAAAGTCAGTCCAGGACCACAACCCCTGAGAAAAAGTATCCTCACAAACTAAGCCCAAAATTCTCTCTGAATAAGAACATGACCAGAAAGTTGGCATGAAGCAGAGTATGAGAGTCATCTTGAGAAAGAAAGGAAGATCCAAATTCAACGTGACTGACACACCTGGAATCTGGTAGGCAGAGCACTAGACAATAGAGAAATCCCCCAAAGTCCAAGTGCAGGTTGTCTACAAGTCTGTGGCTGAGCTATCTGGGGTCTACAAGATGGCAAGTGTCACGGCGTTGAAATAAAAGAGATGGTAGAGGCCCAGTGATGCTAAAGGAAGAACAGCACTGGACATCACAGGAGTTCAGCTCTATGAGAGTGGAAATACTTCATTAACATCCCTGGCATCCACCTGAGACACAGAAGGTTGGTGTTTTTCTACAAGTTAAGGACATGCCCTAAAGTCAGTCCCAGGATACCAACAAAGCCTAACTTCAAGAAAAACAAGCTCTGTTAACATTGAATACGGCCAAGTTGAACAGGTTTAGGAAGCACATTAGGCTTCCAAGAGATTTGCACCAACAAAACACAAAAATAAGCTTAAATATGTCCAAGATGATTAGTCATGTTAAACACCATGTTTAACAGCGTGTTAAAATAATAATTTACAATCTTAGAAGATAACAGAATCCAAAGCTTTACAACATATTATTCAAAACATTCAACGTTCAATAAAAATGCACTGGACAAAGAAAGAAGTAAATCTGATACGAAGATAAGAAAAAATCAGTAAATATAAACAAAATCCAAATATCCCAGATATATGACCTAACAAAAATCTAAAAGCAGGCATAATAAATAAGTTAAATATTTAAAGGAAAATATATTCAACAAATTAAAAGGAATATGATTTTAAGGTGAGTAGAGAAAGTACCTAAGCAGATAAAATGACAAAAAGAAATTCTAAAATTAAAAACTAAAACTAAAACGAAACGTTTAATAGCAAAGCCTTACAGCTGATTGAAGTTGGTAGAAAAAGAATCTGAATCTAAAACAGATCAATAGAAATTATCCAATCTGACAAATGAACAGGGAAAAAATCAAGAAAGTAGTCTGAGTCTCCACGTAGGTAGGACAATATCAAATAGTCAATATTAAATATAATTGGAAAGCTAGAAGAAAATAAGAATGAGACTAGGCTAGACAAAAATATTTAAAGCAATAAGACTTAAAACATCTCAAAATGACTAAATATGTCCAAGAAGTTTAGAAAAACCCAAATATAATAAATATAAAGAGAACCACTCCCAGGAATATTGAGTCAAATTATAGAAAGTCAGAGAGAAAAATATTATAGATGTCCAGAGAAAAGATATAATTTATGGATAGGAGAACAAGGGTAAGAATGACCAAAAGGGTTATCAGAAACAACGGAGGCAGAAGAATATGACAGTGGAATGAACCAGACATTACACTCATATGTTCTTATATGAATACATGACCAGTATATCTCCACATCATGTACAACCACAAAAATGGGAAGTTATGCTCTCTCTCTCTCTCTCTCTCTCTCTCTCTATATATATATATATATATATATATATATACATTCTACATTCTATATATATATATATATATATATATATATATATATATACATTCTACTGTCAGTGTATAACTAAAAAGAACAAATAATTTTTTAAAAAAAATAAAACAGATGATATCTTTCAATTTCAAAAAAAGAGGACTGTTAACCCAGAATTATACATACAATGAAAATATCCATCAAAAATGAAAATAAAATAAAGATACACTCAGATAAACAAAAGCCAAGAACATTAATCACTAGCAGAACTATGCTGCAAGAAATGTAAAAGGCTGAAGTCAAATGATACTACATGGAAATTCAGATCTAAGTAAAGAATGATAAGTATTGGAAATGTTAAATAAATTGGTAAATAAAAATGAGTACTTTTTTGGGGAACTTCCCTGAAAGACCATTATTTGAAGTAAAAATAGTAACACTCCCAGGTGAGGATTTTAATATATTAAAATAAAAATATAATAACAACCACACAAATAAAGGTGGTGATGAAATTAAATTATAATGATATAAGGTTACTATATTTATGAAAATTAAAGTGCGATGAAGTAGAATTTTAACTTTAAAATAGATTGTAATAAGTTTGGGATCATATTTGTGTCCCTAGAACCAGCAATGAAGTTAAATAAAGATGGTAGATGATGAGGTAGAAGATGGTGATTGATGAAGAGAAGTAGGAGGAAGAAGAAAGAAGGAGAAAGATACATAGAAGGGATAAAGGAATGTAACTAAAAGCCAATAGAAAAAATAAAGTGAAATACTGAAAAATACTCAAATAGCACATGCATGAGGCAAGGAGCAAAAGAGGAACAAAAACCAGGAGACAAATGGAGGGGGGAATATTTGATACCTGGTGTACAGTGGAATTCACTCAACATATTTCTTCAAGCAACGAGAGACAACTATGTTGATGCTGGAAGAAATGCAAATGTTAATAAGACATGCCTCCCCCTCTCAAATACTTGCCCTTCTAAGTGCTTCATAAATTCTATCTCATTTATTTCTCACAATAGTACAGAGAATTTCCATAACGTAGATTCCTTGACTCCATTGTGCAGATAAAAGTTTGATATAAACCATGTGACAGCAACATCTATAAATATTTATCATTGTGCTATCAAGGCCTCATACTTTATATGACATTTAATAGGTGCTCAATAAACAACAGACTAAACGATGAACAAATGGAAAGGATACAAGAGTTTGCCTAGAGCCATGCAGAGAAGCAGAATTTGAAACCAGACCGACTTTGGTTCAAAGTCCTTGAGAAGGACATTTGGAATCCAAAAAAGGCCATAACCCAGATGACAGGACATTCCATTTGCATAGAACACTTTCAGTTTATGGCTACTATCTCAATGCAATTACCAATAGTCTTTCTATTCACTCTCAAAAACGTAGCTGATAATCTTTATGCTTTTGCTATCTATAAGAATTCATAGAAAAGACCTCTCTTGGTTGGCATGATCAGGAATTTTTATTCAAGAAATTGCATTTGAAAGTGAGTTTTTTAAAAGATGAACAAGATTTGATAGAAAAGAAGGTAAGGATTAAAGGTAAAAAGAATTCTGTGGAGAGGGAACTGTGACCACGCACAGAGTAGGCCCAGCGGCCTGCTGAGGGGCAGAGCCACCCCCCACCCCCCGCGCCTGCCAGGTGACCACTGACAGAAAAGGCCCAGTGGCCCGCGGTGGGACAGAGCTTCCAATCACTCCTGCAAGGTAGGCGGGCCTGCGACCCACCGGCAGAAGAGGAGCAGCGGCCTGCTGAGAGGCAGAGCCGCCCCCTCCCCCTGCACCGGCAAGGTAGAGGGAACTGTGACCACGCACAGAGCAGGCCCAGCGGCCTGCTGAGGGGCAGAGCCGCCCCCCACCCCCCGCGCCTGCCAGGTAGGTGGAACTGTGACCATGGACAGAAAAGGCCCAGTGGCCCGCGGCGGGACAGAGCTTCCAATCACTCCTGCAAGGTAGGCGGGCCTGCGACCCTCCAACAGAAGAGGAGCAGCAGCCTGCTGAGAGGCAGAGCCGCCCCCTCCCCCCCGCGCCTGCAAGGTAGACGGAACTGTGACCACCATCAGAACAGGCCAGACCTGCAACCGAGAGACAGAAGAGGCCCAGTGGCCTGAGGAAGGGTAGAGCCGCCCCCCCCCGCGCCTGCAAGGTAGGCGGACCTGCGACCCACTGGCAGTACAGCCCCAGAGGCCTGCAGAGGGGCAGTGCCGCTGCCTGCGCCTGCAAAGTAGACAGAACTGTGACCACCGACAGAACAAGCCTAGCGGCCCGCAGACGGACAGAGCCGCCGCCCGCGCCTGCGAGGGAGACTTTGCAACTATACAAGACCAATATAAATATATAGGGGGAAAATTCAATAGCACAACAGTTTCACCAAGTAGAAAGGAACACGAACAGAATGAAGAGACAAGGAAAGAAAGGACCACAAGCATTGCAGGTCAACTCAACGTTAGAAGAGGTAATAGCTGCAGCAGATGGAATGTCAGATAAAGAATTCAGGATATACATGCTTCAGATGATCTGGAGTCTCAAGGAAGACATCAGACAGCAAAATCAGACAATGAAAGATCACTTCAACAATGAATTACATAAACAAATCCAAGAAGCAAAAGATCAACTATACAGGGAAATAGAGGTTATAAAAAACAAACAAACAGAAATCCTAGAAATGCAGGAAGCAATAAGCCAACTTAAAAACTCAATTTAGAATACTACCAGCAGAGTAGAACACTTAGAAGACAGAACATCAGACAATGAAGATAAAGTATTTCAACTTGAAAAGAACATAGACAGCTCAGCAAGACTGTTAAGAAACCATGAGCAGAACATCCAAGAAATATGGGATAACATCAAGAGACCAAATTTAAGAGTCATTGGGATACAGGAAGGGACAGAGTTTCAAACCAAAGGAATGAGCAATCTATTCAATGAAATAATACGAGAAAACTTCCCAGACTTGAAGAATGAGACAGAACCCCAAATCCTAGAAGCCTACAGGACACCGAATGTGCAAAATCATAAGAGACCCACACCTAGACACATTATAATGAAGATGCCCAACATAGAGAATAAGGAGAGAATTTTAAAAGCTACAAGAGAAAGGAAGCACATCACATTTAGGGGTAAGCCAATCAGGATAACAGCTGATCTTTCAACACAGACTCTGAAAGCTAGAAGATCCTGGAATAACATATTTCAAACACTGAAAGAAAATGGGTTCCAACCAAGAATTGTGTTTCCAGCAAAATTAAGCTTCAGGATGGAAGATGAAATTAAAACCTTCCACGATAAACAAAAGTTAAAAGAATTTGCAGCTAGAAAACCATCTCTTCAAAACATCCTTGGCAAAACATTACAGGAAGAGGAAATGGAAAATAACAATGAAAACCAACAGTGGGAGGTAGGACACTAAAGGAGGGAAAATAATCAAAGAGGAAAACAAACCATGTTTAGTAACATAAATAAACAAATATGGCTGGAAGAACAACCCATATCTCAATAATAACCCTAAATGTTAATGGCTTAAACTCACCAATCAAGAGACACAGGCTAGTAGAATGGATCACAAAACAAGACCCAACAATATGCTGCCTACAGGAGATGCATTTGATAGGAAAAGACATACATAGGCTGAAGGTGAAAGGTTGGGAAAAATCATATCACTAATATGGACTTCGGAAACAAGCAGGAGTATCCATACTCATATCAAATAAAATAGATTTCAAGCCAAAGTTAATCAAAAGGGATAAAGAGGGACACTACATACTGCTCAAGGGAACCATACACCAACAAGACATAACAATCATAAATATATATGCCCCAAACAATGGTGCAGCTATGTTCATCAAACAAACTCTTCTCAAGTTCAAGAGTCTAATAGACCACCATACAATAATCATGGGAGACTTCAACACACCTCTATCACCACTGGACAGATCTTCCAAACAAAAGTTGAATAAGGAAACTATAGAACTCAATAACACAATTAATAACCTAGACTTAATTGACATATATAGAATATACCACCCAACATCAAGCAGTTACACTTTTTTCTCAGCAGCACATGGATCCTTCTCAAAAATAGATCATATATTATGTCACAGGGAAACTCTTAGACGATATAAAGGAGTAGAGATAATACCATGCATCCTATCTGATCATAATGGAATGGAACTGAAAATCAATGATAAAAGAAGGAAGGGAAAAGAATACATCACTTGGAGAATGAACAATAGGTTACTGAATGATCAATGGGTTATAGAAGACATCAAGGAAGAAATTAAAAAATTCTTAGAGATTAATGAAAACACAGACACAACATATCGGAATCTATGGGACACACTGAAAGCAGTTCTAAGAGGAAAATTCATTGCTTGGAGTTCATTCCTTAAAAAAAGAAAAAACCAACAAATAAATGATCTCATACTTCATCTCAAAATCCTAGAAAAAGAAGAGCAAAACAACAGCAAAAGAAGTAGAAGGCAAGAAATAATTAAAATCAGAGCTGAAATTAATGAAATCGAAACAAAAGAAACAATTGAAAAAATTGACAAAACTAAAATTTGGTTCTTTGAAAAAATAAACAAAATCGACAGACCCTTAGCCATGCTAGCGAAGAGAAGAAGAGAGAGAACTCAAATTACTAACATACGGGATGAAAGAGGCAATATCACAACAGACACTTCAGAAATACAGAAGATAATCAAAAATTATTTTGAATCCTTATACTCCAATAAATTAGAAGATAGTGAAGGCATAGATAAATTTCTGAAGTCATATGATCTGCCCAGATTGAGTCAGGAGGATATAGACAACCTAAACAGACCAATATCAATTGAGGAAATAGAAGAAACCATCAAAAGACTACCAACTAAGAAAAGCCCAGGACCGGATGGGTATACAGCAGAGTTTTACAAAACCTTTAAAGAGGAACTAATACCAATACTTTTCAAGCTACTTCGGGAAATAGAAAAAGAGGGAGAACTTCCAAATTCATTCTACGAGGCCAACATCACCCTGATACCTAAACCAGACAAAGACACTTCAAAGAAAGAAAACTACAGACCAATATCTCTAATGAACATAGATGCAAAAATCCTCAATAAAATTCTGGCCACTCGGATACAAAAACTTATCAAAAAAATTGTGCACCATGATCAAGTAGGATTCATCCCTGGGATGCAAGGCTGGTTCAATATACGGAAATCAATAAATGTTATTCACCACATCAATAGTCTTAAAAATAAGAATCATATGATCATCTCGATAGATGCGGAAAAAGCATTTGACAAAGTACAGCATCCCTTTATGTTCAAAACTCTAGAAAAACTAGGGATAACAGGAACATACCTCAATATTGTAAAAGCAATCTATGCTAAGCCTCAGGCTAGCATCATTCTGAATGGAGAAAAATTGAAGGCATTCCCTCTAAAATCTGGAACAAGACAGGGATGCCCTCTCTCACCACTTCTGTTCAACATAGTTCTCGAAACACTGGCCAGAGCAATTAGACAGACGAAAGAAATTAAAGGCATAAAAATAGGAAAAGAAGAACTTAAATTATCACTATTTGCAGATAACATGATTCTATACCTAGCAGACCCAAAAGGGTCTACAAAGAAACTATTAGAGCTAATAAATGAATTCAGCAAAGTGGCAGGATATAAAATCAACACGCATAAATCAAAGGCATTCCTGTATATCAGCGACAAATCCTCTGAAATGGAAATGAGGACAACCACTCCATTCACAATATCTTCAAAAAAAATAAAATACTTAGGAATCAACCTAACAAAAGAGGTGAAAGACTTATACAATGAAAACTACAGAACCCTAAAGAGAGAAATAGAAGAAGACCTTAGAAGATGGAAAAATATACCCTGTTCATGGATAGGCAGAACTAACATCATCAAAATGGCGATATTACCAAAAGTTCTCTATAGGTTTAATGCAATGCCAATCAAAATCCCAACGGCATTTCTTGTAGAAATAGAGAAAGCAATCATGACATTCATATGGAAAAATAAAAGACCCAGAATAGCAAAAACAATGCTAAGCAGGAAGTGTGAATCAGGCGGTATAGCGATACCAGACTTCAAACTATACTACAGAGCAATAGTAACAAAAACAGCATGGTACTGGTACCAAAACAGGCGGGTGGACCAATGGTACAGAATAGAGGACACAGAAACCAATCCACAAAACTACAACTACCTTATATTTGATAAAGGGGCTAAAATGCAATGGAGGAAGGATAGCATCTTCAACAAATGGTGCTGGGAAAACTGGAAATCCATATGCAACAAAATGAAACTGAATCCCTTTCTCTCGCCATGCACAAAAGTGAATTCAAAATAGATCAAGGAGCTTGATATCAAATCAGAGATGCGCCGTCTGATAGAAGAAAAAGTTGGCTACGATCTACAGTCGGTGGGGTCGGGCTCCAAATTCCTCAATAGGACACCCATAGCACAAAAGTTAATAACTAGAATCAACAAATGGGACTTACTCAAACTAAAAAGTTTTTTCTCAGCAAAAGAAACAATAAGAGCGGTAAATAGAGAGCCTACATCCTGGGAGCAAATCTTTACTCCTCACACTTCAGATAGAGCCCTAATATCCAGAGTATACAAAGAACTCAAAAAATTAGACAATAAGAGAACAAACAACCCAATCAACAAATGGGCCAAGGACCTGAACAGACACTTCTCAGAGGAGGACATACAATCAATCAACAAGTACATGAAAAAATGCTCACCATCTCTAGCAGTCAGAGAAATGCAAATCAAAACCACCCTAAGATACCATCTCACTCCAGTTAGATTGGCAGCCATTATGAAGTCAAACAACAACAAGTGCTGGCGAGGATGTGGGGAAAAGGGTACACTTGTACATTGCTGGTGGGACTGCAAATTGGTGCAGCCAGTTTGGAAAGCAGTATGGAGATTTCTTGGAAAGCTGGGAATGGAGCCACCATTTGACCCAGCTATTCCCCTTCTCGGTCTATTCCCTAAAGACCTAAAAAGAGCATGCTGCAGGGACACTGCTACATCGATGTTCATAGCAGCACAATTCACAATAGCTAGACTGTGGAACCAACCTAGATGCCCTTCAATGGATGAATGGATAAAAAAAAAGTGGCATTTATACACAATGGAGTATTACTCTGCATTAAAAAATGACAAAATCATAGAATTTACAGGGAAATGGATGGCATTAGAGCAGATTATGCTAAGTGAAGCTAGCCAATCCCTAAAAAACAAATGCCAAATGTCTTCTTTGATATAAGGAGAGTAACTAAGAACAGAGTAGGGTCGAAGAGCATGAGAAGAAGATTAACATTAAACAGGGATGAGAGGTGGGAGGGAAAGGGAGAGAGAAGGGAAAATGCATGGAAATGGAAGGAGACCCTCAGAGTTATACAAAAGTACATACAAGAGGAAGTGAGGGGAAGGGGGAAAATAATATAAGGGGGACAAACGAATGTCAGTAGAGGGAGCAGAGAGAGAAGAGAGGAGGGGAGGGGAGGGGAGGGGAGGGGGGATAGTAGAGGATAGGAAAGGCAGCAGAATACAACAGACACTAGTATGGCAATATGTAAATCAATGGATGTGTAACTTATGTGATTCTGCAATCTGTATATGGGGTAAAAATGGGAGCTCATAACCCACTTGAATCAAATTGTGAAATATGATATATCAAGAACTATGTAATGTTTTGAACAGCCAACAATAAAAAATTTTAAAAAAAAAAAGAATTCTGTGGCTTGAAGAAAACATGACATTAATTTATCAATAGTAGTAGCACTATAGGAAATTCTTTAAATAAAATTACTTTTCACAGACTTTCATAAGTGATGGCAATTGAAATTCTTCTAGATGATCAGAAACCAAAGGATAACAAAAATGAGTACATTTCTCTGGGCTGAGGTGAAAAAAAACTGAACCAGTTAGTGTGTCTTAAAAAGCAGAGCTAATTGCATGAATCTTTCAGATAACCCTAATTTTCAAGGTCAAAGTAAAAAATGCTTAATGGATTTAAATAGACACAGAAAGGTATAATCTAGACCAAAGTGATTCTCAGTTAGGGAAGGGCACAACTTATTTTTACTTTTTAAAATGTACCTGTCGGGGCTGGAGCTGGAGTCTGTGGTAGAGCACCTGCCTTGCACATGTGAGGTACTGGGTTCAATCCTCAGCACCACATAAAAATAAATAAAGATATTGTATCCATCTACAACTAAAAAAAAATTAAATGCACCTGTATATCAGTACTTTGAAAGCAGAAAATGTCCAGGGAAAGGAAAGGATGCTCCAAGGTATACATTTAAGGAAGCATTTAGAAACTAAATCAGATGATTACTGTCAGTATGACTGCTGTTACTATTAGCTGTACCTGTTAAGCATTTACTGTGTACTAGGCACTTGCTAGACTTGGTGCACAACTCATTTAATCCTTATGACAATCCCATAACATTAGTATTATACTTTCCTCTAATATACAGATGCAAAACAAAGCTCATAAGCATCCTAATGGTTTTTAGTGGTAAAATGTGAATCTATTCCTAGAGCTCCCTGATTCCAACCAGCTCTCATTACTGTCTCCAGGCCTCAAAATGCTGACAATGATCCTAAATTCTTTGAAGAAGGTAAGGAGGGAAAGGCCATCCTCTATCCCTTCCTAGCCGTCAGAGCTAGGCCTGCAGGTCAAATAAAGAGTCCTGGTGCACTGCAAAAAAAAAAAAAAAAAAGTGACAAAGATAATAAAAATGGAAGAAAGCAATTGAAGATAAACCACTTGGGAAAAAATGGCTTACAAATATGAACAGAGTATATTTTGTCCAGAGCACAGACTTACAGCATGAAATTAAAGGGAAAGACGCTGACTAAGAAACTGGAAGGAGAATTGTGAGGTGCATTTGCTATTAGGTTATAAACTTCAATAACAAAATTGTTTTCTAAGAGATGCAAAAGTAGTTCCATTATCTGTGGGATACAAACTCAAACTTGAAAAACTAAGAGTAGCCAGTACAGATGGTTCCCTTTGAATGATGAGGATTATTGGAACAATGTGTTACATGTTGTTGAATTCTAATTACTAAACCTCTTTGTTCTAAATTTCGTTGCTGCAAGTGGTAGTTTAAATCAAACAAATATTAGAGCATAGAACATAAATGTAGATTGTTTAACTCTTTCTTTTTCCTAAAATACCTGCTTGGCAGATATAACTACAATGTTTAAATTTCAGAAGAATCTTTAAGACATCTTAAAAAGTTTACAGATTTTCATTTGTTTTTCTTACTTCTAAATCCAAGTTTATGTTTTTATTTGAAAGTTTATGACAATTCATGCTTAGTTAAGCTTTTAACCAGGCAGATGAATGTCTCCTGGATCTCTGCTTAGAAGTCTATGGAGCATGTTGCTTTCAAGATTTCCTTTTAGAAACTCAATTCCAACATACTATTTTAAATTTGTGGGTACTTCCTTCCCCTTCATTTGACTGCAATTTGAATAAATTAGAAAGGTGAGTGCATTTCATGGCAGGCATTCTTAACCTACAATTTATAAAAGAAAATGAAAGGGGCTGGGGCTGTGGCTCAAGTGGTAGCGCGCTCGCCTGTCATGCGTGCGGCGTTCGATCCTCAGCACCACATACAAAGAAAGATGTTGTGTCCGCTGAGAACTAAAAAAATAAATAAATATTTAAAAAAAAAAAAAGAAAGAAAATGAAAGAATAGGTCTTTAATTTTTCAGAGCCTCCAGGCTGAGTTGTAGTGTTCAGGATAATCTAGCTCAGAAGCCCACCAAGGCTGAGAGGGAAATGGAACAAAGCAGAAATCATTGTTTCATAAATGATAATTCAAATTAGATAATGAAACTAAAGAGGGCTGCCAAGGTAGTTTTTCAGGTAGTTCATGTGTGTGTCTGTGTGTGTGTGTCTCTCTCTCTGTGTATGTGTATGTTTATAAGGCAAATCCATCTGAATTTCTCAGACTATTGAATATCAATAATTTGTGGATCCAAGTTTTCTAGATCTTCAAAAACTCTTCCAGAAGAATGCTACTGTAAAAAACCTTTTTACAAAACATACACAAGTCAGTACCCCGTTCACGCCTGCCAAAAAACAAACAAACAAAAAAATTAGTCAGGCTAGGGAGATAGCTCAGTGACAGAGCACTTGCCTCGCATGCACAAGGCTCTGGATTCAATTCCTGGCATCACAAAGAAAAAGAAATCATAACAAGCATCCACTGATTCCAATTAATAGCAGTTTACCAGGAACAAAAACTATGGGTGTACCACTTGTTCTGAAATTTTTGTCATACCACATGGAATCATCAATAGCCTAGAAGCAAAGCCAAAACTCAGACTGTGTTGCAAGTTTCCAATATTAATCCTCATAAAGATTTTAGAAATTCTCCAACCTTCATTTATTTCCCTAAGCTCTCACTTGAATATCTTCAAGAAATTAACAAACCTTCTCCTACACAAAGTCCTACACTTCGAATACTAGAGCACAACTTGTATCTAAAAATGAATAATGATCAGCAAAAATAACTCATGATGTGATTCAAGTAGACTTCAAAGTAGATTAAGATCAAGAATTCATTTAATATAGCTCAAGATAGAAAGGAAATCAGAACACACTCATGCCCTCCCAACCTTTCAGGATTGAAGTCTGATTGCCCACTGCCTACTTGCAAGTGGCAACCATTATTCATACATATTTAGAAGCAATAGGAATCTCCTTGAGCCACCAGGATGCCATTAGTTCACTGAAGTTTATTAAATACTACCCACAGAAGTAGAAAATTAGGTTCAATGAATTAATGGGCTAAATGATGGGAAAATCCAGCTCAATTTTTTAAAGTGCAGATATTTGACATATTTTTCCTGGGAATCTCTGCTAATTATCACTGCCCCTCAAAGAAACAGGCAATTGGAAGAATAATATCATGATCGTGGTACAGATAGATAATAGGCTATGATACGGTTTTTTAAAAAAATCATGGCTGAGCACAAGAAGTCAAGTTCATGCACATTCAGACTTGACCACACCCCAGACCTGTGACCCCTCTCCTGTTGCTTTACCTGTCAACACCTCTTCCTCATCTGCAGCAGCAAGTGTATTGTCCTAGTTGTAACTATTAAACATAAGTGAACATATCTTAAACTGTTGCTTGGCCCTTTGGGAGTGCACAGTCAATGTTGGCTAGGCACAGAAGGTTCAAATCCTAATTCCAACACCAGTATATCCTATGACCTATCTGAAAGTTGAAGTTTCTTCATCTATAAAGAACAATGAAATTACTTTACCTATACCTAGCTCTCAAGCTTACTTCATAATTACTTCAAGAGTGAAGTAATTATGAAATATTTATCACAGTACCTTACACAGAGTATTTAATAAATAAAGGTTATCACTATTTCACATTTGTTTTTAGATCAGAAGAAAAGCTAAGCTGCCAGCTTGTGGTTTCACTAAAAGCACACAGTAGGTCCACTGCCCTAACTTTAGACCCACATACTCTCTCCGACACCTATCCCATAACCCACTGGTAGCCTTCTTCGTTATAATTTGCATTGCTAATTTCAGATATTCTTAATATACTTGGACTTTTCTTTACATTATATTACATTTATATTCATACTCTTTCCTTAGACATGAATTCAAAGAGAATATGAAAACTTTAGACCTTCTCCAGATCTTGGCTATTCATCATGGAAATTCAGTTACCACTGCTACCATGGTGAAAATCTTAGAGCACTTCTTTCCCCTCGTTGGCATCAGGAAAATCAAATTAATAAAAGCTTTTGTTTCCAGGCCAGCCCTGTTAATAGATATTTTATGTTCAGAAGCCATAGAAGCAATGATAAATTTTCATTCCTACTTTCCCTTATGAGGACAATTTTTCCAAGAGAAGACTATCTTTATCTTGAGGACAAAAGCCATAAAGCAGCACCTCTTTTATGTTTGACATCAGGCATTTGTGAGACAGCTAGCACTATATGAGATAAAGTGGAGCAATCATCAGGGAGGGCTAGAATATCCCACATTCTCTCTACATCAGATATTGGTGCTCCCTGAGTCCTTATTAAAAGACCTTAACAGGTATTAATTCTACATTTTAAAAGAGTTCAGTGTGATATTTTCACACATGCATATGGTATGCACTAATCAAATCCAGTCTCCCCCTTTATCCACTTTCCACCACTTCCCAAACACTAGTAATCACTATTCTATATTCAGGTCTACTTTTATGAACTACCACATATAAAAGGGTCCATGCAGTATTTGTGTCTCTGTGTCTGGTTTATTTCACTTAATATAATGTCATCTTGTTTGTTCCATCCATTTTACTGAAAATGGCAGGATTTCAACCTACTTTGTGACTGAACAATAAATATACCATTTTCTTCATTCATTTCTATTGATGTACACCCAGGTTGACCCCATATCTTAGCTATTATGAATAGTACTACAATGAACATAGACATGCAGGTATCTCTTGATACCTCATTCCATTTCCTTTGGATATACTCCCAGAAGCAAAATAGCTGAACCATGTGGTAGCTCTATTTTTAGCATTTTAAGGAACCTCCACATATTTCTCCATATTGACTGGGCTAATTTATATTCCCACTAACAGCATATGCAAACCCATTTTGCTCCACATCTTCTCCAGGGATTGTTATTTGGGAAGGTGTTCTTTTATTTTTAGTAATGGCCATGCTACCTGGGTTAAGATGAAGTCTCACCATAGTTTTTATTTGCATTTCCCTAATGGTTAATCATGTTAAGCATTTTTTTTCATATATTTTCTGGCCATCTATATTTCTTCTTTTGAGAAGTTTTCATTCAGATCATTGGCCCATTTTATAATTAGATGGGGTGGGGGTGCAGGTATTGTTGAGTTTTTCCAGTTCATTAATTCTTTGTCAGATGAATAGCTAGGAAATATTTTCTCTGATTCTGTTAATTGACTCTTCACTCTTTTGATTGATTATTTTGCTATTCAGAATCTTCTTAGTTTGCTCTGATCCCATTTGTGCATTTTTGTTTTTGTTTCCTATGCTTTTGGGGTCCTACCCAGAAATTCATAGCCTATGCCAATGTCTTCATGTTTTTCTCACTGTTTTCTTACATTAGTTTCATAGTTTTAGGTCTGTCATTTAGATTTTTGATCCACTTTGAGTTGATTTTTTTTTTTTGTACAGGGTGAGAGACAAGGGTCAAGTTTTATTCTTCTGCAATATGGGTATCTAGTTCTCTGAGAACCATTTTTTGAAAAGGCTATCCTTTCTCCATTGTATGATTTTGTCACCTTTTTCAAGAATCAAATGGTTATAAATATGTGGATCTATTTCTGGGATCTTTTCAGGGTTTGGATATGAGATGTCCATGTACATCCATGTATGAGACAAGGCAAGAAGGTTTTAGAGGACAAGTGATTGGGTTATGATAGTCTTAACACAATCAATGAATTAATCCCCTTACAGGATTAACTGAATGGAAACTTGTAGGCAGGAATGGTGTGGCTCAAGAAGGTGAGTCCCTGGGGTATATGTTTTATATATATTTTGTATCTGGTGATTGGAGCTCTCTTTCCTCACTGATCATCATGTGAGCTACTTCCTTCCACCACACTCTTCCACCATGAAATTCTGCCTCACCTTGAGCCCCAAAGAATGGAGTCAACCTTCTATGGACTGAGACCTCTGAAACCCTGAGTCCCTAAATAAACTCTTCCTCCTGTACAGTTGTTCTGGTCAGGTTTTTAGTCACATCAGCAAAAAAGCTAACTAAAACAGAGATTGATACCAGAAGTGGGGTCATCACTGTAACTCACCTGACCATGTGGTTCAGAATCTTTGTTGTTGTTTTAATTTTTTTTTAGTTGTAGATGAAAATACAGTATCTTTATTTTTTATGTGGTGTTAAGGATCAAAACCAGTGCCTCACACATGTGAGGCAAGCACTTTGCCACAGAGCTACAGTCCTAGCTTTAGTTCAGAATCTTTTGGAGCTTTTTGAAATTGGTGGGAGAATTTTGAGATACTTAGCAGAGCAGACTGGAAATGATTTAGATTGTGGGCAAAGCTTAATGGCCAATCTTTGTGGAAGTTCAGAAGACTGTGTACTGTGAAGACAGGGTTCAAGTGGGTTCATAAAATATCTGTTAACAGGGCTGGCCTGGAAACAAAAGCTTTTATTAATTTGATTTTCCTCTATTAGAATTTGCAATAGAGGTCATTTGTATTATGTTCTGCCTGAGAAGTTGTCCGCATTTTGCAAATTTCCTGAGACTTTCTGTGAGGATAATTTTAAAAATGATGGACTTTTTAATTTGGTAGAAGAAATTTCTAAATAGCATAGCATTCAGGCAGTGGCATGGATATTGCTTGTGGCTTTTACCCAAATTTATTGTGATAATCAGGAACAGAAAACAGAGCAGAAAGATTTGAAAAACTTGGATTTGAAAGGTGAGAGTAAAACTGGGGCTAGGAAAGTTCAGTTAAAGGCAATACCACCACTAAAGAAATGCAAAAGACCAAAATTTGCCCAGAGACATTAAGAAAGATGGTTTGAGAGCATCTCAGGAATTGGCAAGATCATATCCATCTCAGATCCATTCATTTAGGGAAGTAAAAGTAAAAATTCTCTTGAGAAGAAACCAGTGGGGTACATTTCTTACACAGGTACCTAGGAAGTTGTTTCAACATGTTCAGCTATCCAGGAACTCAGAGACTCTGTGGCCAGGGTCCCTGGAGGCTTGGATACTGCTGAAGATGGCAGCAGACCTTGTCATCAACCACGTGGTGCTAGTTCTGCAAGAATGCATGATGTTGGAGATAGGGGGTCATGGCGGCTTCCACCAAGATTTCAAAGGAAGGCCTGGGAGACCAGGAGAAGTGTGGGTAACCTAAGAGGGTGATGTGTGGAGATATAAGGAGGAAGCCAAAGTTGCAATGGAGACCCCCGAGATTTAAAAAATTCCAGTACCGTGGAATATCTGCTGAGAAAGGCCGCAGGAATTGATCTGAGACAAGTCAATAGAAAGGCCACTTGGGCTGCAATCACAAGGCCACAGAGGTAGAGTTACACAAGCCCTTTGAACAGAACATCACCATGCCATGTGCCCAAGATGCCAGATATGGAGCTACAGGACTTCTTTGCCAAGCTGCATTTCAGTCTTGCTTTGGTCCCATCCCTTCTTTCTATGCCCCTATTTTTATAAATGTTTGCTCTGTACCAATATATTGGATACTTATAAATTGCTTTTGATTTTTACAGGAGCTCACAATGTGAGCTTCCCCTGAGTCTCAGTGAAGACTTTGGATTTGAACTTTTAGGCAATCTTGGAACTCCTGAGACTATAGGGACTCTTGAATATGGACAAAATGTGTTTTACATTGTGAGATGGTCATGAGCTTTTGGGTACCAGGGGCAGAATGTTGTGGTTTTGGACGTAAGATGTCCTCGAAAAGCTCATGTATGAGACAATGCAAGAAGCTTTAGAGGAGAAATTATTGGGTCATGAGAGTCTTAACTCAATCAGTGAATAAATCCCCTAATGAGATTAACTAACTGGTAACAGTAGTTGGGTAGGTATGGCTTAAGGAGGCGGGTCCCTGGGGTTGGGCCTTTAGGGTATACATTTTCTATCTGGTGAGAAGAGTCTCTCCCTCCTTCCTGATAATCATGTGAGCTGCTTTCGTCTGCCTCACCTCAAGCCCCAAGGAATGGAGCCAGATGTCTATAAACTGAGACTTCTGAACATGAGCCCCTAAATAAATTTTTCCTCCTCTAATTATTCTTGTCAGGTATTTAAGTCACAACAGTGAAAAAGCTGACTAAAACAGATCTCTATTCCATTCAATTGGTTAGGTGTCTGCTTTATACCAAAGCCATGCTATTTTTGTTACTATGGCTCTGTATTGTGTCTTGAAATCAAGTGTTATGATGCTTCCAGTCTTGTTCTTTTTACTCAAGATTGCTTTGGTTATTCAGGCTTTTTAGTGCTTTCATATGAATTTTAGGATTATTTTTCTAGTCTGTGAAGAAAGTCATTGAAATTTTGGATAGCATGAACATTTTTAACAACAATAATTCTTCTAATCCACCAACATGGTATGTCTTCCCACTCTTTGTATCTTCTTCAATTTCTTTTGTCAGGGTTTTGTAATTTTCATTATAATGTTCTTTCACTTCTTTGGTTAAATTGACTACTAGGCATATTTTTTATATGTACCTATGTGATGCTTTCATGTTTTCTCAGAAGCTTTTTATTGGTGTGTTAAAATGCTGCCTAATTTTCAAATATTGATTGTGTAGCCTGCAACTTTTCTGAATTTATATAGTTCTAATAGTCTTTTAGTGGGTCTTTAGATTTTTCTATGTATATGATCACATCTTTTGCAAACAGAGATAACCATTCATATTCTGCATAATCCACAATTGAAAGAAATAGTAAGAATTGAACAAGGAAGGGTGAATAAAATTAAGGCACACAGATAAGAAATATGGAAAAGTACTTGGAAATGTCTTTGCAGCCAATATTGTATAAAATAAGCATCTCCGCCACCCTTACCAACCAAACAAACCCTCTATCTTCTTTCTTCTTATTCATAGTATTATCCTGCTAGGTATTCATATTTTAAATTAATTTATTTACAGTGTGATATCTCTTTTTAGAATGTAAGGACTATAAAGGTAGGGTTTTGTGTTTATTTTGTTCACCAACTTATCCCCAGTCCCTAGGACAGAGCCTCACATGTAATATTCTTCAATAAATTTGTTCATTGAAGGAATAAAAAACCATTACACATGTAACCCAAGTCAGTCTTCATAGTATTGATAACTGAGACCTTGATTCAGTGACCAGAAAGATGCCAGGAAAAATTAGCAAATTTTCCTTTTGACACTAATATCTTACTCATAATTTTATAGGTTCAAAAATAGTTAATAGTAGGAAAGGGAAATAGAAATGTTAATACAAGAAAGGTGCTTGATTGTACTCATGACAAAAGAAATGTGAAGTAACTTTACAATATAGTAGCATTTTTTTCTTATCAGATTGACACCCAGTGTTGGTGGGGTAGTGGAAAAGCAATCATTTCCAGACACTGTGCTGTAAACGTAGATTGGCAAAACTGCTCTGCTGAAAAATTGGCAACTCTTTCTATCTAATAATTTTGCTGTTAAGACATTATCTTACAGATATACTTGTATAAGCACTGTTGAAAATAGGAAAAGATTAAAACAACCAAATGTCCATCATTTAGTTGACATCTGACATATAGAGGGGACTATATAAATGAAACAACAGGGCTGAGGATGTAGTTCAGTGTTAGAGCACTTGCCTAGCATGCATGAGGTCATGGGTTTGATCCCCAGCACCATAGATAGATAGATAGATAGATAGATAATGCAACATATACACAGCAGAACACCATGCAGCCTTTACAAATAAGGAAGCTCAATGTATTTCACCTCTCCAGAAAATCACAGTTGATAACCACCAAATAATTTTTACTCAAAAATATATTATAGCTTAATTATTGACTTTGATATTCACTTTAATATCAAACCTTTTATAATTGTTTTAAACCTGCTTTACCCAGGATTGTAGCCATCCCAGAAAATTAACACAAATGGACTCTGGGTGATTAATATGAACTTTACTCCATCCCCAATATTCTACATCTATCTCAAGATCCATCTTTTCCCTGAAGTCTTCTTTCCTGCACCTCGGAGACAATCACTGTGTAACAAACACCCCTATGACTCAGTCTCAGGAGGCTGTACAAGAATTATTCATCTTATCTTAAATTTTTGCATTAAGTGTGAAAAAAGTGAATTCAAAGACTACAAGTTATCTACCAAGTGAGAACTTCTGGAGCCCACAGCTAAATAAGAAAGATGACAGCCACAACATCCCCCTGAGTATTTGAGTCAGGAAC
Source organism: Marmota monax (assembly GCF_021218885.2). NCBI lineage: Eukaryota > Metazoa > Chordata > Mammalia > Rodentia > Sciuridae > Marmota > Marmota monax. Next base: position 13,306,207 of record NW_026693245.1, read on the forward strand.
AAATATATCAGATTGCTGCCTTTCTTTCCTTCTACAATAGTCCATAATCAAATCCTGTCTGCTGCATTTTCAAAACAAATATTACTTCCCCATCTCCACTGCCATCACCTGAGCCAGGCCACACAGCCTCTCACCTGCAAAAGCCCCCTCTTTTCTCCGCTCTCACTCATCCTCCCACTCTCTCTTCTCCACTTATCCCAGGTGCAGTTTTAAATGGAAAGCATTCTCTTTTCACTTCCTGGCTTAAAACCCTTCAAAGGTTTTCCACTGTTCTTACAAAAAAAAAAAAAAATTCCATAATTTGGCCTAAGTTAACTAAGCTCTGTCTCTCCCCAGCTTCAAGCCATAGAGCTTTGCCCTTCCCTCTGTTCCCTGCAGCCACACTGATCTAAATGTGAGTTTCTAAATGTGCCAAGTTCTCTCCTACCTCACAGTCTTTGCAAAGAAAGAGCCAAAACGTAATTAGGAGCCAATGATGGTCATGTATTGATGGAGAATAAATGAAAGATACTAATTCTATATTTATACATTCAAAAAAATACATCTGGCATTTTTTACTACTTTGATAAGGATGATTTCTCAACCAAACCCTATGCAGTCATTCAAAAATATCCATTCAATTTGTGTTTGAAGTACTTTCATTGTTACGTTTGAATATAAAAATATAACATGAACTCTTGTCCTCAAAGAGCTGAGTCTCAGGCAACTTAAGCCTTATTTTCATGTAAATATAACATAAGCCAATGTGAATTAAATTAGATGAACAGGAAAGGAACAAAATATATATGAAATTTCAAAAAAGTAAGCAATCATTTATGGCTGGTGTGATGGATGTTAATTCATGGAGGAAGTTGATTTGAGGTTCCTTTGAAGAATGGGTAGACATTGAAAAGACAGAGAGGTAGCAGATAGGGAAGGTATTATAGACAGAGGAAATAAAAGAGGTCAAAACATAGAAATAATAAAATGCACAGTGTATTTAGAAGTGGTGAGTAGTGAAAAAGTTGGATTTGAGAGAAAATACAAAAGCCCACAAGATGCCGACTAACAGTGCTAGTATTTATTGAATGCCTACTAGCCCAGAATGTGGCCAGGGGCAATCATTTAATCATCATTACAACCTTATAAGAGGGGCTTGATGATTTTTCCCATTTTTCATTGAGGAGACATCAGGGGATGAATGATTTTTCTAAGTTACAAAAGGAAGAAGTGGTAGGACAAGAATCCAAATCTTGACAGTCTAGTTTTAGGCACATGTTACCATGCAGGAAATTAATCTTTGTGGAACAGATAAACATTTATTGAGGAGCTTTGTACAAGAATGTGGCATAGTTGGGCCTTTGATGGTTTATTCTGGTTGCGATGTAAAGAATCTCTTGCAGAAGGAACAACTAAAGACAGGCAAGCACCTTTGACAGCTGACTCACTATGAAAGGCCAGAAATCCAGGGTTTAAACAAGCAGCACAACAGTGAGAATGTAACGGACAATCTGGGTAACAGAGACAAAGAAAAGGTAAAATCAGAGAGTACTGAAATTCACTGGATATTAAAGAATCAGCAATCACAGCTCATGCTGAAATTTCAAATCAGAAAAGTGGTACCAGTAATGTAAATTTTTTAAAGTGGAAAAAATAAATGGCTTAAGAGAAAAATAGCTAGAATTTTATTTTAACGTATATGAAATTCCTACTGATATTGAGGCTCTTGTAGATCAGTCAGATGAAACTTTCCAGAAAACAATAGATCTGAATGGGGGAGAGAGGCCAGGAGTAAAGATGTGGCTTGGGGAGTCATCCCTACAGGCATGGTATCGACTCACACGGTGCAACTGCATAAGTTTTCTACCTCCACAGAATCACAGGGAGGAACCACAGAAGAAAGATTTTAAAAAAAAAATAGAAAAGATAAGAAAACATTGAGAACTCAAGAATTGAGTGTGATAGACTTTAAGAAATCATCATTGTAAAATGAACAGGAATTTTAATGGTTTCAAAAAAAAAAAAAATGAAGACTTGAGAAATGGCCTGTGATGGTCAGTTCTGCGTGTCAATTGGCCTGGACTGAAGGGTATCTAGAGAATTGGTAAACACACTTCTGGGAATGTCTTTGGGAGTGTTTCAGAGAAGAATGATCTGAAGAGAAGATCCACCCTGTGAATGGCACCATTTAAGAGGCTGGGGGCCCAGGGGGCCCAGACGGAATGAAAAAGTACAAGAAGCAGAAGCTTACTCTCTGGCTCAGGTTCTGCCTTCTATTTATTTTATTTTTTATTTTTTACCAGGGATTGAACCCAGGGTGCTTAACCACTGAGCCACATCCCTACCCCTTTTGATCTCTTATTTTGAAACAGGATTTTACTAAGTTGCTGAGGCTGGAGGTTCTCCTTTCTTGAGCAGATGACTTTTTCTACTGCTGTCACCTGCGTACCATCAGACCCCTGGTTCTCTAGACTTGCACCAGCAATTCTCCAGGGAGCACTGAGGCCTTTCTCTTTGACTGGGCTGCATATTGCTCTCTCTCTTATTCTGAGGCTTTCAACTGCTTGATGGCAGTTTCCAGTTTCCCAGACTCTACACTCCAGCATGCAGACAGCCATTGGGAGACTTTTCAGCCTCTGTGATGGATAATATGGATTTATTATACAGGCATAATAAATAAATAAACACACACACACACACACACACACACGTGCATGGTTTTGTTTCTCTGGAGAACTCTAATACATGGCCTTTCAATAATCTGGTGAGTAGGAGAAGAAACCAGGTAATAAAGGACTCCAGACTTCAGTGCATGAAGAGAAGTGAGCATAGGTAGATCATTCAAGAGGATTGGAAGCAGAAAGAAAGGAGAACATTAATGTCATCAGAAAGGTTTTGTTTGCTGGGTTATTTCTGGGATGGAGGCTGTTTCCTAAACATGTGTGTAAATCAAGATGGTGGTAAATGGACAGAGAGAACTGAGAGTTAAAATTTTGCTTGAACAATGTTCTAGAAGAAGTGGAAGTGCATTTAAATGAGAAGGATTCCCTCCACACCCCAAAGACAGAGAAAAGCAAGATGATACTGACGATTCTGACGAGGGAGGTTGAGGGAGTTATGTCAGATGAGTTTAACATTCTCAAATAAAACAAGGGTCACTTTGATGGCAGTTTGCCATGGGTAAGAGTCTGGATGACACCAAGGGCCGTGAGACAGAATATCCAAGAACTGATAAGCAAGCAATAATAAGAATTAGCCATGTTAGGTCGCATGAATGCAGGGAAACAAATTAAAATAATGATTACTTTTTCCAGTGAAATTAGCACTGAGTAGACATGATGGATAGTTGTTGGCAGTCACATCCCCAGATACAAATTCACTCTTTCATCATGAAAGCAATGGCCACACATTGATTTGGATGATATTGGCCCAAAATGTGGCACATCCTGAGCAAAGCAGACTCACCTGAGCCACCCACTCCCCCCGCCTTCCTTCATTGCTCCTGATTACCAAATTACTCTTGGCAACAACTCATGATTTAGCATGTGTTAGGACCCCAGCCACTAGGTGAAATGGATCCTCTATGTAACAAGTACCCTTTGAAATTTAGAAAAGTTATTTGGTGAAAAGATTTTTTTTTAACTATCCTCAGAGCATCAAATTTAATTTTTACATATACCATTTCAATATTGACATATGGCTTCACTCTCTCTTTTCTCATTTCTGTTAAACTAATTACTGGTCCTCTGTCTCTAGCAACATGCAGGTTTTCTTAGGCAGTGTTTCTTCTAACAGTGCCCTGCCAGGAATTCTACCAGGGCTATGTCCTCCATCCATTTATTGTTCACAGCCATCCATACGTTCATCAAGCATTCATGTGTACCTATGATGTGGTAGGCACTGGACCCTGTGGTTATAAAAACACAGTCCTTAATTCTCAAACATGGTATAGTCCATCATGAGGAAGAAGAGTACAAGGATAACAGTAAAATATAGAGGAAACACAGTGGTTAAAAATAAAGGACAAGGAGATCAGTGCTGCCTGGGAGGATTAGGCAAGGTTTCAAAGAGAAGGAGACTTTATCGCTAGGAGGACAAGCAGCAGTTTTCCAGATGGGTGAAGTGTGTGGGGGGAGAGCACTTGAGCGGAATGAATGGCATGTACGAAGGCACTGAGGCATGAGTCAGAAGACTGTTTAGAAAACTATAAGCACTTCAGGCTGGGTGAGGAGCAGGAAGGATGTGGGAGAGTGGGAAGGGAGAGGGTGGACAGACAGGTAAAGTCTACCCACAGAGGGCCTGCTCCTTAACAGCCCTTCTGAGGAGTCTGTCTCCCTTCCGTAGTCCATGGACCATAACTCTTTCCAGATCTATGGAGCTATGAACACCCTTTTTAGAAAAAGAAAAAAAAATGCCCTAAATACCATGTATGGTGTTGACATTCTGAAGTTTGGAAATTGCTTGGACCTCGAGTTTAAAAATTCTGCTTTAGGCAAAGTGCCCATTTTTAGTTTTCAAAAATAGCTGGAAGTATATTCAACATGTAGGGAAGTGATATGATCTAACTTGTTAGAACAATAACTTAACAAACCCTGTTGCAAATGAATAAGAAACAAGCAGGTCCAGGGGAAGAATGCGACAGCCATCTGGTTGGGTGATGATGAAAGAAATTGCCTAGAAATTTTTGAGAAAGATAAGAGTGATCCAAGGTATCAAAAAAAAAAAAAGGAAGAAAGAAAGAACGGAAAATAGGTAGAGAAATCAATGAAAAGCATAGAAAATCTAAATATGGAATTTTGTATTATTTTTCCAAGGTAACACTTGTAAAGCGCAGGATAGATTATTCAGCAAAACATTGTCAGGACCAGTGGAAAACTCTCTGGAAAAAATGTGAAGTCAAATTCTTGCACTCCTATACACCAAAATAAATTCCAGATGGGTTAAGTTTTAAATGTAAAATAAAGACATGAAAAAAAAAAAAGTACTGGAAGAAAATGTAGGGAAAATATGTGTCATCTTGGGATAGTGAGTGAAGTTCCTTCCAAATTAACACCAAAAGCAGAAACTTTAAAAGGAAAACATGAAAGAATCAACCACTGCCAGGAGCTGAGGGAAGGGGAAACATGGGAACTGCTCCTCAGAAGGGATCAAATTCCAATTACGCAAAATCATTAAGTCCTGGGGAATCTGCTGAGCAACATGGTGCCCAGAGTTAACCAAACAATAGTTTAGACTGAAATTACTATTAAAAGGGTATCTCTCGTGTTAAATATTCTTAGTACAATTCATTAAAAAAAAATAAGACTCAACTGCATAAACAAAAACTACTCAAGTGAAAATATACCAAGGGATAAAAGTCAAAAGGTAACCAGAAAAACTGGAAAAAAAAAATATTTACATTATACACAACCCATAGACAAATAGATTACTATCTATAATATCCAAAAAAATCAATAAAAGTAAATGGAAAATAAGCATTCCAAAAGAAAAAGAAAAATAAACAAGGAACATTAATAGATGATTTGCAAAGGAAAAAAAAATAATGTCCAGCCTCACTAGCAATTTAAGAAATGCAAACAAAATCATAATGAGATACCATTCTCCCATATCAGATTGGCAAAGATTTTTTTTAAATAATACTAAAGATATGAGAAAATATGCCCTCCCATGCACCAATGGTAGTAGAATAAATTGAATGCAAACAAACAAACAAACAAAGTTTCTGAAGAGAAATTTCACACACAAAAAAACTTTATAAATAAGTATGCTCTGTAACTGAAAGCTCTGCTTCTAAAAATGAAATTAAACCCCTCTTTCTCAGCCTGAACAAAGATCAACTCCAGTTGGATCAAGGACCTAGGCATTAGGGCTGGGTTTATACTTCCACGTGTGATACATGGGCTTCCATCCTCAGTACCACATAAAAGGTATTGTGTCCATCTACAACTAAAAATAAATAAAAATAATTTTTAAAAAAGAATCTAGTTATTAGACCACAGACCCTGCAACTCCTAGAAGAAAAAGCTGGCCCAATCTCCATTGTGTCAGCTTAAGAACCAAATTCCTCAATAAGACTCCTAAAACACAAAAAGTAAAATCAAGAATCAACAAATGGAATGGTATCAAACTAAAAAGCTTCTACATAGCAAAGGAAATAATCAATAATGTAAAGAGAGGGCCTACAGAATGGGAGAAAATCTTTGCCACATGCACCTCAGTTAGAGCATTTATCTCCAGGATATACAAAGAACTCAAAAAACTTAACACCCAAATAATAATAATAATAATAATAATCATCATCATCCAACCAATAAATGGGCAAAGGAACTGAATAGACACTCCACAGAAGAATAAGTTCAATTAGTCCACAAATATATGAAAAAATGTTCAGCATCTCTAGCAGTTAGAGAAATGCAGATTAAAACTACACTGAGATTTCATCTCACTCCATTCTTAATGGCAATTATGAAGAATATAAGCAACAGGGGCTGGGGTTATAGCTCAGCAGTAGAGCACTTGCCTTACACATGTGAGGCACTAGGTTTGATCCTCAGCACCACATAAAAATAAATAAATAAAGTAAATATATATATATATATATATATATATATATATATATATATATATACAGTAAATGTTGGTGAAGATGTGGAGAAAAAGGTACACTCATACATTGCTGCTGGGACTGCAAATTGGTGCAACCACTCTGGAAAGCAGTATGGAGACTCCTCAGAAAACTTGGAATGGAATCACCATTTGACCCAACTATCCCACTCCTCAGCATATACTCAAAGGACTTAAAATCAGCATACTATAGTGACTTGGCCACATCAATGTTTATAGCAGCTCAATTCACAATAGACAAGCTTTGGGACCAACCTAGGTGCCCTTCAACAGATAAATGGACATAGAAACGATGATACACACACACACACACACACACACAATGGAATATTACTCAGCCAGTAAAGAAGAATAAAAATATGGCATTTGCTGGTAAATGAATGGAACAAAAGACTACCATGCTAAATGAAATAAGCCAGTCCCCAAAAAAGCAAAGGCCAAATTTTCTGTCTGATATGCATATGCTAACACAAAATAAGTGGGGTCAGAGAGGGAAAAATAGAAGTTCACTGGATTAGACAAAGGAGAATTAAGGGAAGAGGGTGATGGGATAGGAAAGACAGTAGAATGAATATTGGACATCACTTTCCTATGTTTATATATGAATATACGACCAGTGTAACCCCACATCACGTACAACCACAAGAATGGGAAATTATGCTCCATGTATGTATGATATGTCAAAATCCATTCTACTGTCATGTATAACAAATTTTAAAAATAAAATAAAAGCTCTGCTTCTAGAAATGTATCTTAAGGAAACCATACTTATTTACCCTACCAAGGAATATAAGTAATTGTAAATCAAAGTTGTCTAACTATAAAATATCTAACTATAAAAAAAAGTTGTACAAGAGTATCTAAAGGCATGGATAGATATTCACACTATTTCATTAAAAGGGGAAAACAGGCTTCAAAATGATATTATTGTATATTAACCTAGCACAATCCCACTACCACCCCATACTGTCATTCCTAGACAAGAGAATATAGGTGGATTGAGATGTTAATTTAAATATAATTCAGCTGCATCCATACAGTCAATGATAGCTATCTCATGCTATATCATCAGTTGTATTCATAGTAATCACAGAAATAACAACAGAAAAAATACACGATAATTAGCAAGCAAAGACTGACTCATGGTAATGTTTTAAGAACAAACTTCTGGTGGAGAACCAGAAAAAAGCTTTGGGACAGCAACTGCACTCTCCACAAGGCCTCCCCAAGTTCTCTAAGAATGGTAAGGATTGCAGCAAGCAGGAAAGCACTGACAGCTAGGTGATGATGGCCCTGATATGGCCTCCGGCTCTCTAATATATGCTGATTCCTAAGGATCCCAGTTTGTATGGAGCAGGGCAACTGACATATTCTCATCTATTTCCATTGTTTCATTTCAAATGGTCCAATTTATAAATATCATACAAGTCTAGCAATCAATGAAACCACATCATATGTTTTTAGAATAGCATCTTGATGGACTTATATTCTATTCTTGAGGTATATCTGCATAGGGTTACAACCTGTAACATTTACACATAATCTGCAATGGAAAAAGCATGTTTCTATTTAGTTCTCATTTTCAGGCTTATCTTTGTGTTTGCTAATTCCTTTGCTTCTGATTCTTTCCTCTGAAAACTACAGGCATGAGATTCATCAGAAGACCTTACGCTATGCCAAAAACAAATGAATAAGGAACAGAAGAAAGAAGTATTTCTTTGCTTATGTTTGGAATTTTTTACTGTAACTATTAAAACATATGAAGTGTACAAAATAATGAGTTTCTTTGTGACATTTTCATACTTGCAGCTAATGTACTTTGAAGGATAGCTTTTGAAACGGAAAAAAAGAAAACAAACACCCACACAAATGAGTATGTTTAACAAGGGAAGTTATCTCAAAGGTCACAGATTGGCAGAGGAAATATGCTATTTACCAATGGTGGGGAAGGAAAAATCCCAAAGACACATAAAACTCACTCTAAATATTTGCCACTCTGTTTTATTTAAGACCTGTGTGCATTAGCAGAGGTGAGCTGAGTACACACTGAGGGCCTGAAGAGGACACCAAGCTGCAGGGGCCAGTTTCCTTAGTCTACAGCAAGTCACTCTCAATGGTGCCAAACTGGTTTCAGCAGAATTACTGTTACTATCTACCTGGGTGGGTAACCACAGAGATATCTATTTCACTATCCACAGTTCTTTGGGGACATATATTTTTAACTTATTTATAGTATATTCTAGCTCAATTATTTTGCTTGGTTTCCATCATGATTTTGCTTATTAACATCTGTTTGTAGTCTCACTTATAAAACTTAGTTGAATCTATTTTGTTGACATTTACACTCATTCCAAATAGGCGAAGATAATGAATGATATTTTTGTTAAGAGAAAATGCAACTATTAGTCCATTCTGAAAGCTTGCATTGATGAAGAAGGCATCGTCCTCACAAATTAAATTACATGTTTCCTTTATATTTGGAAATTCCAAGAGTGATTATTTAAAAGAAAAATCATCCATTTACCAGAATAAACCCAGAACAAAACTGTGGTATTATGAGACCTGACAGCATTTCTTGGAACACAACGTTAGTAGTTCATAAATTTAAGGCAGGCACACAGACTCCTGTTCCACATAACATATAGCATTTTGCTACAGAAAAACCTTCAGTCCTATTTTGACCATAAACACTTCTTGATAATCACACCACTGGGAGGTTTAGGCTGTGTGAAAGGTTTTCCTGTTTTTCACACAAGCAGGCAGTCAAAGATGCACACTTTCATTCTGAAGATGTTCATTTGGTTTCCCCCACCCTACATCCATAAATTCACACTCCACTCCTGAAATTCCTTTTCTGACTTACCTTGAGAAGAAATTTCTGGAACGGGAGAGTTTCTTTGGTGGAGTCAGCCTCATAATGCAGCCAAGGGAAATGAAATCTCAGTTCCTGACAACATTACAAATCTACGACATTCGATAGCAGGAAAAAAGGAGAGCTTACATCCCATCTAATCTCAGTGCTTTCATAGCAGATATTTTAATGAAAACAATTCAAGCCCCTGACGCAACAGAAGGTGGCCTTTGCATAATGTTTAGTTTCTAATGTCTGCAAAAGGTATCTGATATTTATTTATGATCCAACTATATAAAGCCTGAAATGGAAAAGCTTCTAGAATTTCCAAAGAGCCTACATAAAACTGCCTGAATAATTATTAGCAAACAAGTTAGCAGAAAACACTTTTAATTCCCACTCAGGGCATTCTGGTTATTTCTCCTTGCCCCCTCCACCACCACCACCCACATGCTGCATCATGAAAACATGGTTTAAAATATTTTCACCCAGAAACCATTGATTTTCTTGTTAAAATTTCTCTGGAACCCATTTTTTAAAAATCACCTGGAAAAGTCCTAGGTTTTGTAAAATGTCCCAAATTCAAAAACCAGAGAGAGTCAAGGGCAAAGATTTTATGAGATAGCTAGTAACTGAAAAGTAAGAAACCATTATTTTCACTAATCATAATAAAAGGTGCTTGGGCTGGGGATGTGGCTCAAGTGGCAGCACAGTCTACTGGCATGCGCGAGGCGCTGAGTTCGATCCTCAACACCACATAATAATAAAATAAAGATGTTGTGTGCACTGAAAAATAAAAAATAAATATTAAAAAAATTCTCTCTCTCTCTCAAAAAATTAAATTAAAAATAAAAGGTGCTAAAGCAAGATCTTGTTTAAACGGAATCTAAACAATCAGAAGTTCACATACCATAATTTTGTTGAGTTGCCCTTTATGAGAAATAGACAAATGAAACATAAACAAACTGACTCAGAGACTTATTTTTTAAAAGTGGTTAGGATATAATCAATGGCAATTTGATCCAATATTAAGCCTGCATACATCAAAAGGATTCTAAAGTAGTTGTGAATGTTCATGTGATACTATTATTATTAATTGTACTATTTTCTAATTCTTTGGAAAGTATTTTCCCCCATTTGATATGTTATAATCCTCAGCTAATCATAATATATAATTAATTAACCCATCCTGAACTTGTTTTGGACAAATTGAATTCACAGCAAAATGAAGAATCAGGGTCATTTATTTCACAGGGGAGTGGGAGGAACAGGAAAGCTGAGTGAGCCATTTAACATAACTCTAATATGCAGCATTTTTTGTAGAACAACTAAATGAGAACACAAAGTTAGGGACTGAAAGACCAATATCTGAAATTTGTATCAAAATAAATTTGGGAAATTCAACCTGATTTTTACCAAATGTGATTTAGGCATACTATTACTCTTCCTATATTTCCCACAATGTAAAATTGTTAAGTACAAATTTCACTGACCTGGTCAAATTGAACAGCATAAAGATAATTGGTCATATATATGGTGAGGCCTCCCTCCACCCATGGAAAATAGGATTTACCATTGGTTTGATGTCAGTATACAAACACCATCTTTATATAGGATTTTAAAATAAGATACCCACCAAATAATCAATCCACAGTTTCCTGTGAGATTGCCAAGTCATTATAATTACTTTCTCCTACTTATAAATGAGGAAATGAAAGCAGAAATCATAAAATGAAGTAGCCCGACATACAAGATGGGTCAAAAATGAAACTTAGAATTTTATAAGTGTGGAAGACAGTGCTCTGCCTTCAGTAAGCACTTGAAACAGATTCCTGGGGTAAACAAATGACACTCCACAGTCCTGCAGATCACCAGGCTCCCAAAGACCCTACGCTAGGAAAAAATACAATGGCTAGCTGATTCCTAGATGTTTGAAGACAAGAAAATGACATGAGTGATACATATCTGTACTTCCTTTGACTATCTCCTTTCTTCTCAGTCTATTTTATTGATCTCTTTGCTACCTCTAAGACTACACAAATTTGCTCCAAGGGAGTTCATAGCAAGGCATGTATTCCAGATAGGAAAGACCCAATTTCCCAGCTCTGCCAATAACTAGAGGCCTTTGGGAAGTCATAATAAATGTCTTTATTTTCCCATCCACAGAAGAAATTAAAGGCTGAATTTGGCCAACAGTCTGTTGATGTTAAGGATATTAGAACCACCCATTCCTACCAAAGGGGAAAACTTTCAGAATAAATGGAGTTGAGTTGCAGAAGCCCAAGAAAGAACTCCCTTTCATCCTAATTTCGCTGGTCCCTCTGCTGGGACTGCTGAGCCTTGTGCAGAGTCGAACAGGGAAAATTGGACCAAATGTGATAGCTTTATATTGTTTCTGTATCATGACTGACAAGAGAATCTTTATTGGCCAGCATGCTAAATGTTTTGTTAGACTTGTTGAAAAATTAGTGCTATGTAAAAGTGAAATAAAATTGATATTATTATTCTCAAGCATGTAATGATAGTAATAAGGAATCTTCTAACCAGTCTCAAAAGCCCAGGAAAAATGACCAAATACTTTTTCTCAGTGAGCCAAAAGAGGGTTCAATTTCATGCAAATGTTTAATTAACAGCAAAATATTCCTTCTCTTGGAAAGGATTAATAAGCAATCAAATGAGAAATAAGAAAAAAAGCCTCAAGGACATGGGTGTTCTATTATGAAGAATACTCAGCCGATGGAAATTGGTAAATATCCAAGGAAACACTAAAAGATTACTTGTTAAAAGAACCAAGGGAAAAATCCAGAATTCTCTTCAATTAATCTAAGTGTCATCTCATTTCCCACTCATTTTCAGTATAATCAATCACACTGAATTACATTTACAATTGCACTGAAAAGAAAGTAGAACACAAATGCATATTTTGACTCCATTCTTACTCAAATAACCAATATAATCAATAGGACATCATGAGCACCTTATCTCTGCATCATGGCACAGGTATGAACTGGCCATCTGTTGATCCAGCAACAACCAGCCGTGTGGCCGTATACTCTCACAGAGCAATGTATGTCTTATCTTCACTCACTGAGTCCAAAATATTTCACCAACCATATGAAAGTCCTGAAGAAGAAGATGATATAGATCGTGCCCTTTGAAGAGTGTAATCTTAGTGTGGAAGAAATACTTGCATGCTAAATTCCTATAACATAAAGTAATATGCAATGCTTGTCCTAAATGAAAAGAAAATCAAATATCAGTGGCATTTCAGAGTCAATAGCTATATGAAAGAAAGACAATTTCTCAGGATTTTAAAAAGTACTTTGGAAAATATTCTAGCTTATTTAAACAGATCAAAAAAAATAAATTATCATAGCTGAAGGGGGAAAACATTAAAAATCTATTTCAGAGATTCATCTTTAATATTTTCCTAAGACAAAAGAAAAATATAAAATGCAATCAATTTTGTCCAATCAAACTTTGTCCATTCCTTGAGAAAATTTCCATTATACCAACAACCTCAAGATTAAAATGGGAGTAAAGGAACTTCATTCACATCATTATGCCTATGCATTGGGCAAATTACCCTTAGGATTAAAAGTCAAATTTCATTTTTTTCAATTAACACTGTAAACAAGCACAGTCAGATGCCTCTTACCTTTGCTGTTTAATTATCCATCTGATTACAGTTCAGAGAAGCCTTTTATGATCCAATTTTGAGGAAATGAAACATCAATTTAAAAGCATATATATAGCTGGTCTGCTAAAATAGAAAGTTGACTGAATTCTCCTAGACTAGAAAGAGACTGGCATATTTGCTTGTGAATATCAGAGTATTTAATTGCAAAGCTGGGAATTATTCCACAGATGTGAATGGATATCTAATTTATGTCACAAAGGAGAGATTATACTCCTAGGAGCCATTATTTACTTACTCATTTTCCTAACTAGATTTCCATACACATGAGAATTTCAAGTCAGGAAAGCATTGCCAAAAATGCTTCACCAGAGACAACCAAAAAGAGATCATAAATGTCTTGTTAGCTGCAAATAATGATAAAAGGGAGATCTTTGGGGATATAATTACAGCTGGTCTAGCCTGAAGAGTTTTAAATGTATATTAGCCCAAGTAAATGACAGTATACTAATCTTAATTTATGCATTCAAATATGTTTGTTGTACATGTTATCATGAATTTCAAAATAAGAAAAATCAAGGAAAAGGATCAACTTCTTTGTCAACTTTTTTATTGCTAAATCATTTTTCAATTGAAAAACCCATAGCACCTCCCTTCTCTGCCTATGCTGACACGTACCCCTTTATCCTCTAACTTAAGTACACTCCTCTGTGGTAACTTGTCTGAACTAGTCTATGGTTCTTACCAGCAATTTCTAGACTATCTTATTGTAATCTTTTGAGGAAATGACTTATCAGGACATCCAAGTTCATTTATATTCATGCCCTCCTTTTGTTTTTTCCTCAACATGATAGGAGTAGATACACACGTCTATAATTCATAATGTCTTATTATTTTCAACTGTACATACTCAGAAGCTATTTTGAAGAAAAAGAGGATTGGCCTGGGAAATCAGAAATTTAGAGCCTGTCATCCCATGGCCTTGGGCAAGTTACATAATTCACCAGGTCTGTCTTCTCAGGCAAAAATAAGGAGGGCCCTGCTAAATGATCAAATTCCAAAGTTCTGACAACCCTGAAACCATATGAATCTCTAGGTCTTTGACTTGGGACCCCATATTTGGCTGTCATTGTTATCTTAAAAGATGTTTGGTCCTTCCCCTCGAGGATATAAACATAGTCAAAGACAAAAGTCACAGATATGAGAAGAGAAGAGGAGTAGGGTATGGAGATATGGAAGAGTAAAACAGAATGATGAAAAGAGAAAACAAAGAGACATGGAGGGGTAAGAGTGGGGAGCAAGGGACAGGGGTTGTGGCACAGTGGTGGAGTGCTCGCCTAGCACATGTGGGGCACTGGGTTTGATTCTCAGCACCACATAAAAATAAACAAACAAAATAAAGGTATCGTGTCTATCTACAACTAAAAAGGTTTCTTTAATTTAAAAAAAAAAAAAGAGTAGGGCTGGGATTGTTGCTCAGCGGTAAGAGTACTCGCCTAGCACCTGTGAGGTGCTGGGTTCAATCCTCAGCACCACATAAAAATAAATAAATAAAATAAAGGTAAAAGAAAAAAAGATGCACCCATTGCCTTTAAAAAAAATGTGGCTCAGTGGTAGCGCACTTGCCTGGCATGTGTGAGACACTGAGTTCGATTCTCAGTACCACATGAATAAATAAAACAAAGGTCTATCAAGAACTGAAAAATATTTTTTTAAAAAAAAGAGTAGGGAGCAGGGTAAAGAGTCAAGGTAAAGAAAAGTGACACTACAATTTAGGAAAATAAAATAGACCAATGGCCACTCCTTTGGTAGATGCCCTTGCAGAATTGCTTCCCCTCCTTTCAACCAGCATTCTAAATTGTAAAGGAAAGCTACACCTAAATGACTAAGATGTTAACTACTCAATAATCTTTCTTTAGATTCACAGAACCCAGAATATCTGATGGCCTACAGAGATCATCAGAATATATAATGCTCCTTATTCTTTAATCCTGTACATCAACTGACACACAGGATGTCAATTGCTGTGATGTTGAATTTGCAGAAAAGTAATGTATTTGTAACTGCCCCCAAGAGGTCCATATTTATTTCAATTTTCTGATCAGAGGAGGGAAAAAAAAGAGATGTATGTCCTAAATGACAAAGACCCTGCTCAGCACACAGTCCTCCTGCCCATTGCCTCATGTACCTTCTTTCCCTTTGTATAAAAGGCCTTTTGTGTACCTGTGTTCCCCAAGATGGAGCTTTGAGGACAAGAGTCTCTACTTATTTTCAGGGCCAGCCCTTGAATAACCTAATTTCCTTCCCACCTACTCTCTTCTCCCAAGAATTGGCTTTTGAGTGGCAAGCTACTGGACCTAAGTCTGGCAGAAACAAGAGGATAGGAAGGGCAGCAGAATAGAATAGACAATATGATTGATGTATGTACATTCCATGTATGTATTATATGTCAAAATACATTCTGCTGTCATGTATGACTAAAAAAATAAAAATAATTTGTATGGTTAAAAAAAAAAAGAATGGTGGTAAGGTGCTGCAGGCCAATATGGAAAAAAAAAAAAGAATAAGAGGATTTAAGGGATAGTGAAGTGTACATGCAGTAAGAGAGTGGAAGAGATCTAAATAACACTATACAGCTCTAATTACAGAGTATAATTTTTATGTGTGCTTTTTGTATAGCAACAAGGTATTTGCCAACAGATATCTATTTCTCTCCAAAAAAATAGCAAGATATTTGGATTTTAATAACTTTGAATTTTATGTAAAGATTTGTGAAGGAACAAAGTTTTTGTATTTTAGGTTTCCTAAACACTGGATGATGAAATTTTAAACCATCAGATGTTACGATTAAAAAGATAGCACAAGACAAATTCTAGCATAGAGTCTAGGAGATAGTAGGCAGCAATATATCTTGGAGAGAACAAGAAAGGAAAGATACAGAACAGGAAATACATGTAAACCATTTTCTGAAGCTCAAAGATCATACATTATAATAAAAAGAGGTAAAAAGGATAAAATTTACCCATCTGAAATCACTTGGACTCTAACATGCAGCAGGAAATAATTACAACAAGAAGTAAGAAGAACTCAACAAGAATCCTCAATTTACTAGAATACATATGTACATACACCTTAAAGATCAGTAGTAAAGGAAATAGACGCACTTCAAGAAAATTTAAAAATTCAGAGTTCATGAAATAATAATAGCAGCCACCAACACCACCATTACCAACTCCCAAAGAAGGTCTTTGGAGAACACCCTATGGAGTTCCCATGCCATTCACTTCTATAGAACAATAACCACTCTTGCTACACATGCAGACCAGAAAGCCATTCAAGGATCTCAGCTTTAAAATAAGTGAGCAAAGACAGACTTTGTGAGCTATTAGTGACCAAGAAGAAAGTATAAATTTTATCTCAACTTCTCCTTCATCACTCTCAGTTTACAAAACATCATGAATCAAAGTTGAACCAAAGAAAGAAGTCATATTTAATGGCGAACCTTCCCTCTCATTCCCCCTTCTTGTAACCCCTCAACCTAACATGAATCGCTAAATTGCCTTCTGTAGGACTGTAAGATCCACTTTCTAAAAAAAAAAAAAAAATGTTCTGACACCACTGTGGCAGAGGGTAGAATTTATTTAGTGGTAGTCAAGTAACAGAATAAAATACCTACCATTTATTGAAGGGCTAGGGAATGCTATCAGCAGAATAGATCATATGACCACATTAATTAACACTGTAAACAGGCCTTGAGAACACTTCATTCCTTAGTTTATAGGAAAGACTCCAACAGAAAGCATATGTTGGGGAAAAAATAAAATAAGTTCAATAAGTTCACAGCTTCTTGGAACACCTCAGATATGCCTCATAGGCAGCTGCCCGCTCCACCCTGTATATGGACAGGGTAGAAGTGTTATGGTTTGGATCTTAAATGTCCCCCCAAAGGCCAGTGTTCAAAGAGTTGGTCACCAGCCTGTAGTGCTACTGGGAGGTGGTAGTACTTTTAAGAGGTGGGGACTAATGGAAGGAAATTAGGTCACTGGTAACATGACTCTGAATGGGACTTGGGGACCTTGGCCTTTCTTCCTAGATGCTATGAGGTGAGAAACCTCCTCTGCAGAATTCTCCTTCCATGATGTAATGTGCCTCCATAGACCCAACGTATCAGAGCCAACACACCATGGACTGAAAGCTCGGAAACTGTGAATCAAACTAAATCTTTGCTCCTCTTACATTGTTTATCTCAAGTGTTTGTCACAGTGATGGAAATGCCACAAAAAAACACAAGGGGAGAAAAGGTTTGTCCTAATAGGTTTGCAACGCAGTTGAAGAGACAGACAATATAAAAGGGAGTGGAGGAAGCTTCTGTAATATTATATGGTGACTCAAGGTTACAATGGATGAGGTATAAGGTCCTTCCCACCTGGTTTCTACTACACTTTTAAAAGTCTCCTCCGCAACAAGCTTTCCTTGGAATTTTGATTGAGAAACAGAAGATATTTGCCTATACCAAAAGAAAGAGCTTTAAAGAACTTAGACACATTTCCTTCCTTTTTTGGTCTCTCATTTCTCTAGTCTCCAGAACTTGGACCTTTCAAAGCATGTTCAGGAGTGTATCAAGTTCCCCTATGGTTAGCTTATTTTTCTCTGTATAAGAATGAATATTGATTCCACCTTAGTTTTTCCAGATGGTTTTTAACATTGCTCTGGTCCAGGACTTTAAAAGGTAGGTAACCCTTGAAACCCTAGAAAGAATCCTAGGCTCAGAGTCAAAAGCACACATTCAATTCCACTTCTAATGCTTAGTTGCCACGAGGAAACTGCTTAACTTTTTGAATCTCAATATCATCTGTAAAAATTGTATTGATTTCAGAAAATACAACATTAAAGCACGAGAAGTGCTGCACACCTGTAATCTCAGTAGTTCAGGAGGCTGAGGCAAGAGGATTGCAAGTTCAAAACCAGCCCCAGCAATTTAGCAAGGCCCTAAGCAATTCAGCAAGACCCTCTCTCTACATAAAATATAGAAAAGGACTAGAGATGTGGCTCTGTGGTTAAGTACCCCTGGGTTTAATTTCTGATACCAAAAAAAGGAAGGAAGGAAGGAAGGAAGGAAGGAAGGAAGGAAGGAAGGAGAGAAGGAAGGAAGGAAGGAAAAAAGAAGGAAGGGAGGGAGGGAGGGAGGGAGAGAAAACATAATGCAATAATGCTCAATACCTGTGGTTGATGTTAACATTCATGACAGGTATTCTCTGCTCTGGAATGTCTCATAATAAGATCAGATCCATTTGTTTATTTAGTTAATAAGTATTTTATTGAGTATCTTATGTGGGTCAGACTCTCCACTGAGCACTTATGAAAACCACTGGGACTAAGTACCATTCAGTCACTACTAGATAGCTTTTCTTTCCAAATTATCTCTCTTTTGGTGGGTTTTTTTAAAAAAATATTTAAGAATGTGTGTTATATTTGCTTGTTTAGAATGAAGTTTATCTTTCCCTGGGCCTCATTATACATCAAAAGTCCCATGATTGGTGTTTTTTCAAGGCACATAAGTCAGCACAGTCTCAAAGAAATTCTCTCTTGGGCTTGATAAAAGAGAAATTAAAATATATCTGGTCTTCATCAAGTCTGGTTTTCAGGCTGTCGTGGGAGACTGGAGTTGGTAGGGATAAATTACATTATTAAGAATGGAAGTTTCCAATAGTCAAAGGATGAGATGTGGTAATGAAGAGCACATAAAGATAATGAGTAAGCATACACATGGCACAATAGCTCCCATCTGATACTTATTCTGCAATCCAAATGTGCTCCTCCTCATTCTGTAGCTGATGAAAATAAAAAATGTTACAGGCAAATATCTGAATAAGAATCCCTGCTCAGTTGAGTGCCCTGTTATGACCAAATAAAGGCAGATCAGCTTCCCTGATGCTTGGATACAAAGAGCACCTTTCTAGTGGACAATTAACTACCCCAAGCAGGGTGACTTGGCACAAGTTTTATTGGTTACAAGTGGACAATAACATTTTGGTCATTATAGAAATCCCTTAACACTCTTAATTCCAGGAAAATCACAAATAAAACTACTTGTAAAAATGGAAAAGCCAAGCTGTTCAGACTCCAAGGAAGCTAATTTACCCATCAATATAGGAGTTTGTAAACATGTTTTTGATGAAATTGTTAGAAAATCATTAGTTGTATAATTATTATTTCTGTATTCCTTGGTGGCTTCTCCTTGCCCTCATCTACAGGGAAAGGAAGAAGAATGAGCACCCTAAATAAAACAGGAGGAAAATATAGAAAACAAATGATTTTCAACTCTCCCTTTCAAACACCCATCTTTTTCATTTTTTAAGATGAGGGAAGAGAAACAAAACTGGACTTGTTAGGGAGTATATAGTTTGGGGAAAATCTGGCCAACACATGCATAGGCCAGGCTGCCATTTTGCAAGACCCCAATCATATGCTTTAAGAAATTTACCTCCAGAGTTATATAGTACACAATCAGTGGTCTATACATAGTGATCCTTATTCACAGGATATCTGAATGGAAAAGGAAAGTGGTCCCACCCTGGGGAAATACCTTGTTGCCCTATGAACTAGTTCAATCCTGAAGAGTCAAGGAAAAAGCAAAAGAAAAAGTTCTTAACTTTAATGATTATTCAAGAAGGTCCAAGAAGAGACAAAGCAGAATCAGAAGACTTGATTCTGTAATCAAAAGAAAGGAAACTCTTTCCATTTGTCTGATCTTCAGATGACAAAGCTACAGTGGGAATGGCTGAGCAAACCTTTTCCTATCTTCACACACACACACACACACCCAGTGGAACATATCAGCTAGCAAAGAGAGCATTCACCAAATTTCCATCAATGAAACATACCTGTGAGAGGTGTCCCACCTTTGGTTGACTTTGAAAACATTAGTCCACATATTGCTTTTGTTTTTCACCTTTAAAGAGGGGAGTTTTTATCCTAAAATATGGCACTTAAGGACAAGGCAGTTGGAGGGTAGACTGAGGGATTTCTATCAGACCAGAAGAAGGATACCCTTGGACCTCAATCAGGTAACAAAGCATCACTCAAACATGAAGTTTTCATAATGTAAACATTTTAGGATGGCATGGTGAGCCTGATTCACTGGGATATACATGAAGCTATGTTTTATAAGCAGGATCTCTGCAAATCAGGAGTGAAAAGGATGGGTCTCTTGGGTCAAGCAACCCTAATTTGGGGCTGGTGCTTGACAGCTTCCATCTCCTGTTCTACTGGAACCATGCCTCTCATAAAGCCAGCAATCTGTTGGGTTGTAGAACATACCTACAGCTCCAACTTCCATTATGGGCCATTGTTGGGCATTCATGACCCTAGAATTCCCTACCCCAATGGCCCAAAGCTAGCTTCCAAGGTCTATGTGAAGGCAAACCACTTCACAGCCAGTGACCACACCCAAGGCCTGCTGGCTAGCCTGTGGGTGTGGAAACAGACTGAATGAGCAAGCTTGTCCATGTCTTCCCATGAGACTCCTCCAGTTGCATAGTGGATCCAGGTCAAGAAGAGAAAGTATAAGATAAGACCATGGGATAGGAGGATCACTTGTCTTGGGCCCACAAGCATTAGGGCTGGGCCTGGGTTAGGATATACAGCAGACTGAAATGAGTATTTTTCAGTGACCCCAAATGACATCTTTCTTTCCCCTACACTCATAAGGACCACATAACTTATTATGAACCAGGACATAGTTGAGCATGAAAGAGACCTAACTTGATGGATGCCAGTGCAACATATGAAGACAACAATACTGTCCTGCAAATTGGGATATAAGGTCAACCCAGCTACACTAAACTGCAGATTGTTGCCCCTTATCATGATCCCCCAGTAACAATGAGCCCACAGCTCTATATAGAACTGCCATGCATTGGCAGCCAGCAGTTTTCTTCCCCATCAGGTTTTTCCCCCTCATTGGAGAGTGTTTATGCCAAGTGCACCCAAGAGGTAAATAAAGCCTTGTTCTTGTCATTTGCCACAGATTCTGAGCATGTAACAGAAAGCATCAAACTGTAGTCACAGTTTCTTTGGTTTTCTGAAAAGCCTACTCAATCTGTTCAATTTGTAGGTCGGCAACCTAAATAAAGGGCACCAAAAATGTGAAAACTAAGCCACTAGACAACCATCAGAAATCATTGCAAATATACCAGAGAAGGATTCCCGTAGGAAGTAGAAAATCAAAGACAAATAGTAAGGAGAACTTTACAAGGAAACATAGTGGCCTTTTCTGGAGTCAAGCCGGTACTGAGCCTAAAATGCAAAATTTAATCAGAAGCAACCAGTGTTTTCCAGAAGCTCATACCCTAGAGGAGGGAGTTTCTGGGAAGGCCTAAAGCCACATCCGTGGCACCTGGTTAATGTGTCTCCCATGCTGCTTCCTGGCAAATTTCAGTAGCCTGATTTCGTCTCACAGTTGTTGCGTAACACCCCCACCCCCAAACACACATGCACAGTTTCTACAATGTTTCCAGTCTGCCCCACTGTCCATCATTATTTACAAAAACAATTCTCAAACATGACCACACATCACAGTTATCCTGGGAGCTTCTCTAGCCAGCAGATTCCCAAGAAGCACCCAACAGAGCCTGAATCAAGAGGTCTCCAGTGAGGCTGAGACATTTCTACACTTAATAAACAATCCAGAGGACTCTGAATACAAAGCATTCTGACCCCTGGAAAAGCTCAGCTAGAGCAACACAGGCCTGAGGGACTCTCTCTGACTAGGAGTCAGTCACACCCCCATGCCCTGTTTTCCCCTGTCTGTTCCTACACTGGGGTCTTCTTCCAAGAGTCTTCTGAACATGCCCTGACAAGCACCATGGCACCACAACAAACAGCTGTCCTTTCGTGGCCAAGTAAAACTAACTGCCATTCCCAACATTTCCAGAAATGTTTCTCTAACCATTTTCTTTCATGAGAAACCATTTGAGTTTTAAGAAATAAAAGTACATACATGCAGCAAGTTTATGAAAACCTCAGAATAAGCCATTTCTTTTCATTGATAACTTTAAATTCCAAATCCAATGACAAAACCATTACTTGGAGTGAAATTTTAATCCACTTCCCTCCATCTCTCACTCTTCCTCCCCATGCCACACACATGCATATTATGATCTGTGGGCTTTTTGTCTCACCCTTCTAGAAGAAGATATTAATGTCTCCAGGAAACCAGGTAGTTTTTCTACTTGTGAAAATGGACCAAATGTTTTCAAAGGATTAGAAACACTGCTAGATGCAGCTCTGATTCATACAGAATAAAGATAGGAAATCTTAGTGATCAATTAACTCGAATTTGTGTTTCACAAATAGTAGAGTATAATCAGAAATAAGTCTGAATTTATAAGCAATTGTATAATGCTTATACATTAATGAACTAATGAAATAAATAAAATTAGAGAAATGAAATCAGGTAGAAATCCCTCCTTGTTGGTGGAAGGACAGACCAGGGGAATTCAGTCATAGCTCTGGATGTTATCTTTGTTAGCAAACCTGCAGATAAGTTCGCTGTAGAGCAAAGGAAGTACAAAGGGCACTACTCCTCCATCCCAGCTCAGAGATTCGATGATTCCCAGCTCAGTAAGGTCATCAGCTCACTGTTTGCTGCTTTACCTGGGAGCAGCCACTTCCTGTCTCCAGAGATGTTCCCACAGATCTTGGGAATTAAGCCTTTCTAGGAAAGCCCTCTGATCTTGACAGGCTGAAATCTCAATATACTGTGATCATAATTCCTCCTTTCTGAGGGAACAAGTCAAGGCTAAGCGTCATATATAAATTTCCACTCATCCTCCAGACATGGCTTTGGATGGATGGAGCAGTAGAAGTAAAAAATAAAAAGACCATACCCAAATGTGGGAAATGCACCCACTTACTTCCTGACCTGCTGCTAAACTGAAGAAACATCTTCTCAATACACTAGTTCTTTGCAGACAGTTATTTTGTTAACTTATGCCTTGATTGTTTTGCTTTATTGTTCTTTTTTCCAATGAGCTTTATATAATTTTTTGAAGGTAGTTTAAAAGTGAGGCTAAATGTTTACATTTCATAATCAGTAGAAATGAAACATGGAATTCCATTTATGTAAACACAAATTTGTGTGAAAATAAAGTACATGGTGACATTCACGTTGGTCAGTTTGGGATGGTCCAATATTTTTATTCATATTACTTAACTCTTTTCTACTATGAACACTTATCACTTGCATTCCTTTTAGGCTTAAAGGGGAGGGGTAGAAATAGTGAAGTTATTTACCAATGGAAACGATCAACATCAGACATTATAAATTACTTTGAAAATTTAGGAGCAAGGGACTAACAATAAACTTTTGACCATATTTCCTCCTTTGCTACTATTACCCATGGTTCATGTGCTTTGCATTGCCAAAAGCCATCTACTAGGTTGAGTGGGAGCATTTGCAACTTTAATTTAAAACACAGAAATAAGATGGGCGCAGATGACAGCTTACTTCCTTTCCCAAAATAGCCACTCACTCCACAAATCACCTGCTTATTGTTCAGGACAGACACCTTCATAGATAAAATAAATAAGGATTTCTCCTACCAATGAATTGAAACATGCATTGATTTAAAAATTATTCAGTGTCACAATTGACATTGCACAATTGACATTGTACAATTGACATTGTATCAGTCTTCTTGTTCCTACATGTGATGGAAACCCTACAGCAAGAGGCAGATATCAAATATGTCCCCTATGAAGTTTTAAATTGACTCTATTAATCTGTTTCTGACTTTAAGACAATGTTTAAAAAATAAATGTCTGGCTTAACATTTTACAAATGCTTCCTTTTAAATATTCATTTTTCTTCTGTTCACCACAAAAGAAAAAATTTGCACTGAGAATTTAAGTCAGGAGCAACTCAGTGAAATGAATCACCCAAGGCAATCCCCATCTCTCCCTCTCCACTTGGCGGATGGCTTGATCACACTTCAGAGCCTATTATCACCTAGAACTTCCTCATTTTCAAGATCTGACATTTTGAAATCTCCTCTTTACCTACAACCTCAATCTATTCACCTTTCCTATTCTGTCTCCTCTGTTTATTCTCTCCTCTCTCTTTGTCACCCACCCCCACTGATCCTGCTTTCTTTCTTTCTTTCTTTCTTTTTTTTCTCCTGTGCTGTAAACTAGGAGAGGCACTCCATCCCCACTTCACCCAGTACAGGTCCTCAACATGGAAAAAGAAGGCATATTTTAGGTGTCTACAAATAGCCTAATACTTTAAGTTAAAACAAACATAAATCCATAATGATATTGTAAATTTTTAAAGATAAAACGTAAGCCTTCAGAATTTTCAAACTTCCAACAGATTACTTCCAGCAGATCCCCAAGTCTCAGAGCTGAGCTTTCCTCTTCTCTTTCTCTAAATGTTTTCCCAGGAAACATTTAGGTAGTGTAAACCTCGCCCAGTCAGCCTCCTCTTGCTCTTGCCACCTCAAGTCAAGCACTTCTAACCAAATTCTCCATGACCTCTGAGATTTCTTAGTACTCTTGACCTTCCACTAAAGGTCTTCACTGGGCTGACTCAATTCACTTCTGTGTCAATCCCACAGTGCAATAGAGAAAGTCCCATAACACAACCTTGTGGAATTGCCATTCAACCAGTTCTAAGCATAGGCCATCGCTAGACCATTCCCTTTTTGTCTCTAACACACACCCCTTCTTCACTCTTTTCATATTCTCAAATCTATTGATGACTTTCTCAGCAAATTGCTTCACTGAGCACTCTTCAAAGAGGGAGATATTTTAAGGGTTGTAGTTCAACTTTCCCTCATGCACATTAAATGACAGAGTCAGGATACACTGTCGGTCTCTTTCCTCCAGCCTGAGTTCAGTGTCCCTGTTCTCTGAGTCCACGCCCTGCAGCCATGCTCCTGATCCCATCCTTGCCAGACTGCTCTCTCCAGCATCTCAGGCTCCACACTCCACACACCTCCACACACACACATGGTGAAGACAATTTCTTTTGTCGAATAAAGATCATTTCTTCCTCCTGCTTCTCCCAAAGTACTCCTTCTTTCATTGCCAAACACCTTAAAAGAATAATTTAGATTCCTGGAAGCCATTCTTTCTCTTCCTCTTCTCTTCTTGAGCTCCCACAAACGGGCTTCAGCCTCACCAAGCCAATGAAACCATTCTCACAGAGCTCCTTATGGAACC
This sequence comes from Marmota monax, assembly GCF_021218885.2. Classification (NCBI taxonomy): domain Eukaryota; kingdom Metazoa; phylum Chordata; class Mammalia; order Rodentia; family Sciuridae; genus Marmota; species Marmota monax. The sequence goes on from NW_026693245.1 coordinate 13,331,523, forward strand.
CACTCATCCATATCCCGGTGGGGATGGGAATCCTAATCCAGTTTAAACAGCGCAGGAGAGAAAAGGAAAGAAAGAGTAGAATCAGTGGGAATGGACAATGAAGACAGCCTCTGCTCCTTCAATTTGTCCTCCTGCAATGCCCCAAAATGGGCCAGTTCTCCTTAAATTCTCTTTCCATGTCTTTGCACCCTCCTGTTCTGTCTCCTACCTCTCTGGCTGCTCCTACTCAGTCTCATTCATTGCAGACCCAGCTCCCCTTCGTCTGCCTATCCCACCAGCAGCATTTTCCAACATTCAGTCTTGTCTTCCACAGTTTCTCTCTTAGAGACTGCAAACACCATGTGTCTTCAATAATCATCTCTACATGTAGAGACTTTTGATTCCTGAGCTTCTGGCCTCTATCCCAACACTGAGTCACTGGCCCATCTCATCCTGATGTAGAGAGCTCAAGGAACAGGGTAAGAGCTTTTTATACCAACAGTCACATGGCTTTGGGCAAAATATATGACACCTGAGACTCAATTGATAATAATAATAATAAATAGACTTACTTCATAGAGTTAGTGGGTAATTATTCAGTGACATAAAAATAAGAAAATCAATTTATTTGTGTTGATTCAAAAAATATCTATAATACTATATCTCAGACAGGTTTATAATATAGCACTTTGCCAATAACAACTCAGTTAATCCTCAGAAGGACCCTGTGAGGCAAGCAGTATTATTATCCCCCTTTTCACAGATGAGAAAATTAAGACAGAGGTAATTTTTCCAGGTCACAGAGCTAATAAATGGCAAAGCCTCATCCCAACCAAGGCAGTCTAGCACCAGTTTGTACTCTTCACCATCACACTAAAGTGCATCTAATTATTCTCCTTTCTGCATTTTAAAGCATTTTAAAAATCCAATTATTGTTTTTAAATGAAAAATCCAGAATGTAAGAGCACCTTGCACTTGAACTCTCTCTCCCAACATGCATGTTGCTCAACACCAATGCTATAAACTGCAAACTCATTATCAGTTATATTTCCTCTCTTGCCCTTAAGAACCATGATTGTTCAATCTTATTGCATTGTCTCTGAAAAGGTGGTCTTATTTCCACTGCCCTACTTCAATTTTAGCCTGTTTAACAATTCAGCCTATGTTCACAATTGCTAAGTCTAGCTAAAGAATACACCAAAGTTCTTTAATACTTTCTTGTAACTTTTTCCTAAATGAAAATCATTTCAAAATAATCTTATTTTTTTAAAAAAAGAAAAAGGTAGCCACTCTCCTTGCTGCCTCCAGTACACAGAAACCTCACCATGCCCTCTCCTGCCATTCCACTTTCCCAGAGCTCTTCACCAAGTCTCAAAGCCTCACCATGCAGACCCAATAAAGTCTATGTTGCACAGGAAGCATGGAACATAACCCATAAGCTTCTTGCCCACCCCTTCCATTCCAATTTTATGCTCACCATGCAGAACAGGCAGCAATGCAAGGTAATCCACAAGCTCCTCTTCCACCCTTCCCTTCCAATTTTATGACACCCTTCCCCATGCAACATGCATGGTGCTTTCCTCCCCATTGTTCGGTTTACCAGGCACTTGACCTCACTCCAGCATTCTCCTGCTTCCACACCTTCAAATAGGTTATTTCTATTACCTATACCAGAACCCCTTTCTTCCTAAACATAAACATCAAAGTCACATTTTTCTGTCAAGGTCTAATTTGAATCCTATTTATTCCCAATGCTTTCCTAGGTTCTACCCTGACCAAAAAAAAAAAAAAGTAATGACTTCTGTATTTAAATTACTGTCTGAGACTATTTGAGCTGCTACAACAAAATACCTTGGAGTGGGCAATTAATTAACAAAGTTTATTGCTTGCAGTTCTGGAGGCTGGAAGTCTGTGCAAGATGAAGGCACTTGTAGACTCAGTGTCCAGTAAGGGCTTAATTCCTTGTAAAAGGGGCCTTCTATGAATCTTCACATGAAGGAAGGGCAATAAGGGCTACCAGGCTCCTGAAAGCCACTTTTATTAGAGCACTAATTCACAAGGGAAGATTCCTCACAACCTCATCACCTCCCAAGGCTCCATTCTAACACCACCACACTGGGATTAAGTTTCAACATATAAATTTGCCAGATGGAGGATACAGACCATAATGCTTATTTCCATTCAGGCTTGTATGGGAAATTGTTTTGTGTATCTTCTATCCACCAGATTAAAAGTTTGTAGAGGTTGGTAATATTATCCTTAAATTCTTGCCTCCTCTTACATAAATTCTGCAGAAATTATATATTTTATAATTCAAACAATTCGTGCCACCAGTGCTGATCAGAGATCTGGGACAGCAGATAGCAACAGGTCAAAGAGAAGATGGCAGCACTTTCCACAAGAAAAGACTATGTGGAGTTAGGCATGTTCCCCACCTTCCCACAGCTCCTACCTCTGCAGGGAAGGCAGAGAGGAGGAACATTCTCTCCAGGTTCCTTTATCCTAGAATAATGTTTCCTTAGGAAGTTCCTGCCTCTTTCTGGGAGTTGCTTCGGTGTGTTCAGTCTGCCTTGCCCTGCCTGCCTCACATCTGGCACAATGTGCTCCACCAGTATGTGAAGCTTCTCTTATTGCATGTTAGAGCCTCACCCCAGAAGTCTAATGGTTTTGCTTGAATGGCTTTGTTTCTAAGTTTGCCTTTTAATTTAGTTGTTGGAAGGCAGGGTTCTAGGGATTGAACTCAGAATCACTGAGCTATACCTCCAGCCTCTAATTTAAAGGAAAAAAATTAAAATTAAACCAGTCAGAGAAATTTACCAAAAGGAGTCTTCTAAAAAAAAAAAAAAAAAAAAAAAAAACTCCTTAGAAAGTTCTAAGTAGAAAGCAAAACATAAGGGCTCCAGAGGATTGGAAATTCTATTCCATTTGCTTTCAGGTCCTCAAGCATGATGTCCCTCTCCCTCTAGTGCACACGGGGTTTTGTCAGATCAGGGCTCAGATTGTTCTTTAATCTTTTCCTAATACTGATGGAAACTGAGGTCTGAGGTTTAGTCACTTGCCTAAGATTAAGTTGCCCTCAAGTGCCTCCAAGAGTGTTAGTGGGTTTATTTATTTTGCAACCAGTGTTTAGGATCCAACACTGAGATTTATGAGTTGAACACATAATTGTAGCCAGAAGAAAGGGTAAGATCTTAAGGAAGAATCAGGAGAAAGGTACAAGGCTAAGTTCTAGACATTGGGAAGCCTGCATTTAGGGACAGCAAGTCACTCTAGGGTCCCCAAGTATGGATTTTCTGTAAATCTTCAGGTGATTACTTTCCAAAACTTATCCTATTGTGAGGAAAATGAACATTCACCATTCTTGAGTAGGACTTAAATGAAAGATCTATTTTTTTCCATTCACACATGCAGCAAGTACTAAGTAATGTCTATCAAATACCAGAAACTATTCTAGTTCTGAGGACACATTAGTGTGTACAAAACAGACTAAGTCCCTGGTGCAGAGGATTTGCCAGAACTATACATTACTTCTGTTATCTTGTAATATATGAAACTCAGAGACTTCTTAGAACAAGTTATTTTTTCTCTATGAACTTTACTTTTCTCACCTTTTAAGAGAAAATACTAAAATCTTACCACCCACATCTCATAGGGCTACAGTAATTGAATGAAATATCATCCATGAAGTGCCTAATATAGAGCTTCAACTCAGTAAATAACCAGTAATTGGTAATTTCTAATGGTTATTCAAGGTTACCCTAAAATCACCTAAGTTATTATTACTGTCCTTCTGAACTTAACCTGAAGAATAACACATCAACAAGTCTTAAATCTAGTCATTCAGACACACCCTTTACAATTTTTGATACTTCCACATTCAATTCTGCCCTATAATCAATGCTTTATTGATTATAGATAAATAAGGTAATAACTGTAATGCCACAGGTTTTATGTTTCCTACTGCACAATAAAATCATAAGTAACTATTAAAAGTTAAAAATCCATTCATGTGACATAGCACCTAAATTAATTCAGATGTCACCAGAAGTACACTGGGTCCGCTTTGGGAAACACTGCTCCATATGTTCAGCTTTTCAGAGCTGATGGCAATATCTAAATTTGGTTTATTTAAATGAAAGACATGTTGGAGTGCTCCAGGGTCTGCCCTCCTCTTACAGCCTCCACTGCTGCTCTCTAACACAGCCCCTCAAGCATCTTCTCCAACACAACCATCATGGTCTCCCACCCTCTATGCCTGCCTCCCTGCACCCTGTTCATAGTCAGCCAGAAATCAGGTCATGTCTCTGCACTGCCCCAAATGCATCAACAGATTGCCACTACGCTTGGAATAAATGCAAAGATTTTACCATGGTCTACAACAGCCCTGCATGATCTGACCCCTGTCTGTCTTCCCCACCTCATTTCCTACCTTTTTCCCCACTGAAAGTATGGTTGCAGCAGTGTTGAATGCCACTCAGGCAGCCATGGCATCTGCTAATCCCTCTGCTTGCAGCACACTTTGCCCAGATGGTCATAGCTCACTCCCTCACTTCAGAGTCCTTCCCTGCACACCCAATTAAAAAGCACTTCCGCTGTCACTCCATTTCTGCTTCCCTGGCTTTACTTTCTCCATACCACTACCAAACATTTAAATTACACATTCATGTGTTTGTTTCATGTGAATAGTGTGGAAGTCACTCAACAAACATTTGTTGATTGAAGGATTGAGTGAATGGGCAAAGGACAGATAATGAGTTTTCTTTGAATCATGCCCCTTTGAGGTTTTTCCAGGACATATAGAGTGGACAAATAAGAAAGGCAAACCTGGAGTTTTGGAAGAGGAAAGAAAAAAAGCAAGAATATAAATATAAAACTAAAAACTCAGACTCACCCACCAACTGCTGCTGGAATATTGGTCCTCAAATATAAAAACTGATTAGAGACAGAATATAATTCAGGGATGGACATGGATAGGGGTGAAAAAGAAACCACCCTCATTATTCAAGAACTTGTAGCATTTAATTCGGTTTAAAAAGTGGGGAGGTAGCCAGGGCATGGAGGTAAACATTAAGATTTTCATTTAATAACAACTTACTCCTTCACCAACCTTTTAAGTCAATACTGAGAAGAGAGAGTTTAGTTTTATTTCTCTGGTCTGTAGAAGTGCTAAAGAACAATTTTATTGCCAAAAGGGAGATGGTCAACATGGGGAAAAGAGTGAAATGACTTTTCATAGATCCCAATTTGCGACCTTCTTGTATACACACCATTCTCTCATAACTTTGTATTCCTCCACTGTTACTCTGAACTTCACCATGACCTGCTTTGGCCAGTGGGGTGTTAGCAAATGTGACACAAACAGAAACTTGAAAAAAACACATGTGTGCTGCCACCTAGGATTTTATATGATTGGACTTGCCCATTCGAAGACCCTGGACACCATCATGAGAACAGGCCTGGACTGGCCTGCAGGAAGGATGAGAAATATATGAATAAGTATTGAGTTTCCCAATCAAAGCCACCCTAGACTTCCAACTAAAATAATCATAGCCCGTCTTAGATAAGTAGAACACCTCAGCAGACTAGGAAACTAATAAAAATAATGAATAACTAGGAGATTTTTTTAAAAGGAGGTTGAAATATCTCCCTCAATTCAAATTAAAGATCGCAATTTTAAGGTATTATTTTCTAAAAGGCCAAAGAATTAAAATGACAAATTACCTACGCAAAAGAGGACTGTATATTCTAGTTAGTATTTCAAAAATCATTTAAGAACAATAAGATTATGAGGAAATATGTTCAGTGTGATTGCAAGTCCAAGCTTAACTATTAGCATCTGCTTAAATTATAAAAGTGGTGTAATCTTTCACAAGTATAAATGTCTTCCATTGAGTAAACCATTGCTTTTCTTTGCGGGCTCCAAAAAAGTAAAAAAAAATGGAACCACACATGTTTTCTTCATCTTTTAGTAATTCCACTCCAGCTTCATTACAGGGGACTTCTCATTTCTGCAGCATGACAGTCTTTTTTATTAAAGGAAACTATTTCTTCTTTTATCCTTAAAAAATTTAATAACTTTCCTGTTTACATGCTAAATTTGCTTAAAGAACTGTATCTAAAATAAACCAGTAATAATTTGCTTCTGTTCCATCTTTTGTGCCAGCATAAGTCCTACTCTGCCTGCCTCCACCCCCTGCCCCCCAAGGTTATCCTTCTTTCCTTTTTCTCTGCTTATTTCCCAGGAGCTGTGCACCAAAGCATAAAGTCCCACATGAGAGAAGTGACTAGCAAAGCCGAGAACTGAGGAGTACATATGCTGCTTAAAGAGGCTTCCCACCCAGCTCATGGTCTTGGACCAGCACAGTTGACAATTTTAGTTCATGCAAAATCTGTTTTATGCTCTGTTCCATAAACATAGACAGTTTTGTATGAGGAAAAAATAAATGGGCTAGGGCTGGGGTTGTGGCTCAGTGGTAGAGTGCTTGCCTACCATGTGTGAGGCACTGAGTTCGATCTCCAACACCACATAAAAAATTAATAAATAAAATAAAGTTATTAAAAAAAGTGAGCTACATCAAGAACATCACCAAAGATGCAAGTAATGACAGGCGCTTAGAGAGTCTTCTCATATGGGTGGTTGTCATGTGCTCCCCCGTGTGTAGTTAGGAAAAGCCTGGATTTTTACCTCCCTTTTACAGGCAAAGGGATGGCAAAGCATCCTCCCTGAGGTTTCTCTTTTGTAAAGTGACTGACTCAGAATTCTAACCCAAGTTCAGCATTCTTTTCTGGACACTGTGTTCCTGAATAATACAATGTTGGTGGGGGAGCTTTAATGGAAAAGATAAGGAACAGAAATATATATATGAGAGGGAAAAGAACAGAGATAAGTAAGAAAAAAGTCAACAGAGGCATTTACATTTACTTTGAACAGTCGAGTGGGAAAAAAATCAGGCTACCAACTGGTAACATTTCTAGAACAACATTACACAGAAAGCAATCAAGAGATACATAATTTTACAACATATTATGTACTGATAACAATAGAGTTACAAATACTAAAAATGAAGATTCCCACACAACTTTGCTTGACAATCACATTTTCACCTCCTCCTAGTGTTCCAAATTTGCTGTTGTGGGCTGTTTGTTCTTTCTCCAACATGGGCTACTGCTATAGCAAATTCTTGTTTATCCAAAATATATTTAAGGGATGCAGTGTTCAAGATAATTTAATAGATAGATTAGCTGAGATAAATAATATAGCAGGATCCATTTATTTCGGACTCAGTCCAGTTTTAAAGCTGTAGGTCTGGGTTTGGCAAACTTTTCCTATAAAGGGCCACAGACTAAATACTTTTATCCTCCTAGGCCATAGGAATTCTGTGGCAGCTGCTCAACTCTGCTTTCACAGTGTAAAAGCAGCCACAGACAAAATGTAAAAAATTGAGAGTGGCATTCCAATAAAACTTTATTTAAAAAGTAACATATTTGGCCCACAGGCAGTTTTCCAAACCCCCGCCCACCATCACCCATTGCCCACTCCAACTCTAAAACATAACCCTTATTCAGAAGAAAAAAATGCACTTGTGTACTCATTTGCTCTTAGGGGAAAACAGACTCTTAGTGAATGCCTACTCTCTCATTTTATACCCAGATTTTAGAAATGAGGCTATTTTCTTGCTTAAAGAGTAAAGCAACATAGAAGCAGAAATTTTAAAGCATGGTTTTTAGCATAGGCCAGTATCATGAAGACAAAAATCCTCGAGAACATAGCCAGCAGGCTGAAATTGCAGAGTAGTCCTGGCCAATTGGTGTAAATGCAAAACACTCTGCCTGAACCCCTTAATATCACCATAATCGTCTCAGTATCACCCTGTCAATGCCACCAACTCAAAGTTCCATTAACAGTGACTGACTCACCAAAGGAAAGATTTCTATTTAACCTCTTTAAGGCAGAAGAAGCCTAGACATGGAGGATCCATTTGAAAAGATCCACAAAAATTTGCTACACCCAGAAGTTTAGAAACTGCCTGAATGAACTGCAGTTGAAAATACATTCTGTGAAATAGCCAATTCCTCAGATACTAGCAATCGGACAAGAAGCCTTTATAAATCACTTCTAAATCATTCCAGCTGTTTTGTGTATATTAATTTACTTAATCTCCACAACAATCCAACCAGGTAGCTACTATTATTATTCCATCTTTCTGATAAGAAAACAGAGGTACATGGAGATTAAATAATTTGCCAAGAGCAACAAAGCCAACTCAGCAGTAGAGCTAGGATCTAAACCCAGGCAATAGACTTAATAACTACACTGTGATAAGGCATTCCCTAAATCCACATGTGGACTTCCTAGTTCAAAGACTAGAAAGATGATAACACACATTTAAGCTCTCTTCTAAACACAATATGATCTTAAGAATTTAAAGATGAAGGCATGTCAGTGTTTTTCTGTACCTCGGGGTAAAAACTGTGTCTACTATTTTTGTTCAGTTTCACCAAAATTTTTTTTTCAAAAAAAGGCTTTTTGTTTGAATGTTAGACTGAGATTTTATTCTTTTTCAATGCTGCGTTTAAAAATGTTCTTGGAATGAGCCAGGAAAATAAACAAGTATATGAAGTTATGGGAAAATTCTCTTCAGGCACTTCTAGTTCAATCAGATAAATGTGAGGATATGAAATGAATTAGTTCTTCTATTTTTTAGGTCAGAATATGAAGGCTGAAATGAATTTTTATTTGTTGTCTTTATTTCTTAAACAGCTTGGTTGTAAATTTGGCTTATATGGAAGCAATTTGGTTGTTAAAATAGCTGAGGTTATGATTGGCTTAACACCCAACAAAAATATTTAACCTAATATATCCATGGTAAAGGACTAAAATAAGTTTATGATGTTTTATTCAAAGAAAATTTAAAGTTTATAAGGGATTTTTAAATAGCAATAATTTGAAAAAATGTTTTTGTTCATTGAGTAGGTGTCTGTGCTCTTTTGTATTTGTGAAATGAATGTTTTAATTAATCCCTGGAAGTTCAGAGTACAGAAAATATTAGCTCCTAGGCAATAGAGTGCCTATGAACCAAACTTAGATTTATTCCACCATTGGCTCAACTTCATACAAAAAAAGGTTCCTTGCCAGCCTAGGTGTCCATCAACAGATGGATGGATAAATAAAATGTGGTGTGTATACACAATGGAGTTTTATTTTGCCATAAAGAAGGCTAAAACCATGTCCTTTGCAGAATGGATAGAACTTGAGAGCAAAATAAGCCAAACTCAAAGTCAAGAGTCATAAGTTTTCTCTCATATGCAGAAGCTACCGAGAAACAAGGGAGAAGAGATTGGGGGCGGGGGTGGTCTCATGAAAACAGGAGGGAGATCAGTAGAGTAGAGGAAGGGGATGGGAGGGCTGGAAAGAAGACAAAACTGGGGAATGAGATTGACCAAATTATACTGTTACATTGTGTGCGTGTACAAATGCATAGCAATAAATTCCACTGTTATGTGTGATTATAATGTACTAATAAAAAGCAGAAAAAAAAGAAAAAGAAAGTTCTTCCAAAACCGTGCACTTACTTTATTTATAACAGTCCTCTCCAATAAAAATCCACACAACATTTATAAAACACTCAAGGAACTGTGTGGAATGGCTCAATTTCAATCAGTCATTTCATTATTGTTTCTAGTTTTTCATTTTCTTCACCCTTCTCTAAAACCACAAAGCTAGAGATTGAAAAGAATCTCACAAAGAAGTGCATGGGCAAGCTGCAGAGAAAAAAAAAAAAAAAAACATCTCAGGACCACTTTTCACCACAGGACATCAATATTAAATCATATCAATCTCTGTAATCATAATATTCCTTTATATTTTAATAGTCTTGGAAAACTTTTTAACATATGGATTAAGAAGTTAAAAGTTAAATCGTATTCCTGAATATTTGTAATTTTCGTATATAGTAAATATTATATTTTTTTAGATTTAACTTATTGGTTACAAGGAACGATAAACATACTAAAGAATGAAGGTGGGGAATGAAAGGAAAAAAGAAAGAAAGGTATGGCAAAAATTGGTTAGTTGACCACTGGATGGACTGAATGTTTACAACTCCCCCAAATTCATATACTAAAATCTAATCCCTAATGTAATGGTGTTTTGAGATGGGGACTTTGAGAAATAATTAGGTCATCAAAGTGGAGTCCCAGAAAGTGAGATTAGTGCCTTTACCAGAGGCCAGAAAGCTAGCTCACTCTTTTCCACCATGTGAAAATACAATGAGAAGTCAGCCTCTGCAACCCAGAAGGTGACCCTTACCAAAACCCAACCCCTGGCACCCTGGTCTCAGACTTCCAGCTTCCAGAACTATGAAAAATAAATTTCTGGAGGCTGAGGTTGTAGCTCATTGTAGAGTGCTTAGCTAGCATGCTTAGGGCCTTAGGTGTGGGCTCTCGCACCACCAAAAAAAAAAAAAAATAATAATAATAATAATAATAATAATAATAAAATATATTTCAATTGTGTTTAATCGACCCAGTCTTTGGCACTGTTATGGCAGCCCAAACTAAGACAACAATCCAACCAACTTGCTGTTCTTCCCAGGCACAAGTAGGACAATATTCCTAGCCTCCCTTCCACTAGGCAGGGTCAGGTAATCAAGTCCTGGCCAACAAAAAGTAAGCAATCTTCTATGTGTTTTCTCCTTTGCCAAAATACTAACACCTGGAAACTGGCCATGACAGGACAAGGAGAGTGCACCACAAGAACATCACTTGAATAAATGAGAGGAATCTGCCCATCAAGAACACCCATGGTAGGTATTTTCATTAGTTGAGGGAGAAACTCCCAGGTTAAGCCAAGATTTTATAGGTTATGGCCACTAACATTGCCAAAACTAATGTACAGAAACTAATCCAGAGATCTAAATAACTGAAAATAGGTTTTCTAGAATGGTAAAATTTTATTCCTTTCCTGTCTAGGTTAGATTTTTAGGTCATCATTGTACATCTTAGATCTTATTCACATATCTTCTATTAAATATCATGATGATAGTCTTAGCTGCAAAATACACACAAACTTATCAATTTTGTTTAAGCAATCTTAAATAGAATATATTTGTAGTATATAAGAAATATCCTAAAATGAGGGCAGAGGTCTGGATTCTAGTCTTAGGTACAGTGGTTCACCTTATCCAAGGGGGATATGTTCCAAGACCCTCAAAACCAAATACAGTAACAAACCCTATACATACATACAAAGATTTAACATGTTTTCCATCTTACTAAGCACTTATCATACTTTATGGTCAAAACTTTTGCTGTTTCAGATATAATAACAAGTCTAGCACAAATTTATTTTTCTTTCTTTACATTTTCATAGATAGATTTGTTCTTCCTTAGCAACTTCCCCATGCTATCTTTTATTCTTAGAGAACTTTTACCTTTTCATTTAAAGGAAGTACTTCAATAGTTTCTTTTTGTCATATTGCCAACATCACTAGTATTCTGATTTGGGACGATTATTAAGTAAAATTAGGGTTACTGAAATAAAGCACTGGAATACTATGACAGCCAATCTGATATCAAAGAAGGCTACTAAGTGATTGATGGACAGATAGTGTATACAGTGTCGATACACTGGACAAACAGATGGTTCACATCTGGGGCAGGTTGAAGCAAGACAGCAAGAGATTTTATCACACTGCTCAGAGTATGTGCACTTTAAAACTTATGAAGTGTTTATTTCTGGAATCTTCCAGAAGCCAAAACCATAGAAATTGAAACTACAGATAAACAAGAGGCTACTGTACTCCAGATGCCTTTCTTAATTCTACAAAAATAAAATAACAAACTAGTAATATCTTGAAGCCACCATTTGTCTACAAAATATGGTGACTGGACTACATAAGGTGAGAGACTCTACAATTTTATGAGAGAATTTATATATTTCTACCCCATATTTTCATGTATATACTACAGGTCACTCATTCCTTCAGTATCATTATTATCATAATACATATAACAATATCATATACTATAATATATAATAATATACTTGTAAATATTTTGAGGGGAAGAACAGTAATCCCAAAGTTAATCCTTTCTCTTCCAGAATTACCCTGAGAAAATTCTGAAAACATGAAATAAATACCTGCTAGGCTGTAAGATCCTTGAGAAAATCTTGTCCTATTCATCTTTGTGTGTCTAGCTCCTAACTCCTGATTTTTGCTGAATGAATAAAGTGCTATTAGGGAGTTTAAAAAGCACTCACTTCCTATAATTTTTAATTACTGATGAGGTGCTCTTTTAGATTTTCCAAAGGTATGAGAAAGCCAGGACAATGGTTGCATACTTCCTCTATAATTTCATGTTTTTAAAAAGTGATTCTACAGGTGACATGGGTAACTGCTTCAGCTGAACCAATACCCCTGACAGGAGGTCATCAAACTCATGACAACAGTGAGCTAAAATATAGGACACAGCTGTGGCCAGCTACAAACTTTGAATGATTTTCCAAAGAAGAACCAGCTAGAATTTAGGAACTCAAAAACTGCTGACTTTCTAAATTGTTTAGAAAGTCATTTTTGACCATTCCATTTTATTCCTAGGATGAAAAGACCCAGGAAAAGAATTAACTTAAAACCTACATGATTATTCTATTAATGAAATTTAATAGAGTCAAGATAGGAATAAAAAAATATCTGTCATTCTGTTTTCTAACTCACTTTCTCCTATGAGGAAACATTGTCCCATAAAACTTGACAATAACAGCTAAGCACAGGCTGCAAAGGAATGCTTATCTAACTGTTGACTTAGGGCTTTATCTACATGGAAGGAAAATTATGACACAAGCCTAGCCAAAAAACTCACCCTGTTTGAGGGAAGTAGACAGCTTGGAAATTTAATCAAACCAGTAAAAAATTGTATCTGATGTTTACCATTTTTAAACTGACAAATTATATTTTTATTAGAATAATAGTTGCAACAAGTGACACTCATAAGGCACTGGGAAATTAACTAAATGTGTTTGCACATATGATACCACATTTACTTACCACAGTAAAGCTACTGGTATTTTTAATACTCAAGCAATGGACAGATAAGGACTGAGACTCTAAAGGCCTTCATAACATTTTAAGATCAAACAATGAAGACTTGCTTTGCTTTAAAAGTATGCCTCATGCCAGGTGCAGTGGCACCTGCCCATAATCCCAGCAGCTTGGGAGGCTGAGGCAGAAGGATCACAAGTTCAAAGCCTCAGCAATTTAGCAAGGCCTTAAGCAACTCAGTGAGACCCTGAATCTAAATAAAATACAAAAAAGGGCTGGGTTTGTGGCTGAATGGTTAAGTGTTCCTGGGTTTAGTCCCCAGTACCAAAAAAAAAAAAAAAAAGTACTCCTCATTACTGGGAATATGTTATTAGAAATAAAAGACACCAGCCCTAGTGCAATGAGTAGCTATCATAATATTGTTTATGGTGGTAGAGCACAATACAAATTATAGATTCCACTATCCTCTCCTGAGCTCTTCCTCTTTGTTGTTCTAATATTCACCAATCCCATCAACTACCAGAACACCTGCCATTATTTTCATTTTACATAGAGAAAGGCTTAGAAATATTTCATAACCTAAGCATGATCCATCCTACTGACAACCAGACTAGTTCACTAAGATGATCTGCTTCTTGAAATCAGAAATCAAGGGAAAACAGTTTTGGCTGGTGATCAATATAATGGGAAATAATATCACTGATTGACCTTAAATAATTAAGATGGAATAACTGATTGTCTTGAAGCTCCTCTTCCACCAGTGAATAATGTCTTTCTCCACAAAAGGAGGGAATGACACCAATCGAAAACATTTAACTCCTTTGTGATATGTTTTATTTCTTGGGGAAGGGTGGATGTTTATTTCATTTGTTTTGCTCCGCTCTCTTTAAAACATGTTCAAGGTGGGAAAGCAACTCTTTTGAAAAGGTCAACTAGAAATAATTCAATTCTCAGCAAGATTAAGCAATCAGATCCATCCTATATATAACACAGGGAAAAAAATGTCTTAGGGAAGTGCAAACTTTTCTAAAAACAGTCTTTTTTTAAATGGAAAATATAATCCAATCAAGAAGCAATATTTTTTTTCGACTTGGATTCATGTCATTGCATTAGTAGGTAGTGCTAATAGTTTCCAAATGCCAATGTGTATTCATGAACATTTAGCAAACTCCTCATGACGTAATACATTCCTTCTTGGATATATCTTTTGTCAGATCCATCTGTCTTTGGAGATATGCATAATTTTTCAGAAGTTTATCTGAAAAAGAACTTCCAAAGTCAAAGAAAAATAATTTTCAAAATAGAAATAGAGAAAAGAAAGATTAATTATTGCTGTTTTAGAGATATTTTTCTTTATCCACAGCATCTTGCCCACAGCCTACTCTCACTGGACACCCAGGGTTTCTGGGCTCCTCTTCACAAGAAAAAAATGTGACTCCATCACCTCCAGGAAAACTGAAGAGCTGAAGGACCTAGAGGAAGCACCAATGCAAGAAGCAAAGGCCCTTAGTGTCGACCCACCAGACTCTCCCGGATCTTTCACCCCAGGTTTCAAACACCCGATGAATTGTACAGGCAGCTGGTTCATGTTTGAAAACTAAGCATAAGTATTTGATGCATATCAGCAACAGCCCAAGCAAGGTAACTTAAAGAATGAAGGCAGAAAAAGGCAAGAGGGAGTGTAAGAACTACCTTAAGAGAGCTGCACCTACCCTAGGAAAAGAAAGGGAAGCCAGGAAGCCTGTTCCATTAAGATACCTTCTACCCCACCACTTCTTACGCTTAGACGGCCCCCCCTGCCAGGACAGATGAGATCACACTCCTTTTATAAATGGGGTACTTTCTTCCACTAATACAGTCAGTTGGGAATAGATAACTGGGTAACCAAGAATGTGGCATAGAAACTCAATAATGAACTTGGTATTCTGTCTCAATAGAGGAACTCAGTATGCCATTTCTTCATTAAGTAAATACCTCTCTAAATGGATATATCAGACTTACATTTCTTTAAGACTATCTATTTTACATATACTTGGTTGATACAGAAAAGGACTCTATGTCAATTACTTCTTTCTTTTTATGAACTTGGTCCTCTGGTGTGACCTAAAAGGGGAAATATTTCAGAAAATGAAAATTCTCTTAACAATAAAATTCTCATTCCCAGTGTGATCTAAAAACAAAATTTTGCGAAAACACAACTAATATTTCTCTCCTGCCAGCTAAATTATGTCAGTTGTTTAAATAGGTGCAACCAAAAATAAGTCTATAAATGAGTCTTTCAATGTGCTTTTAAAAGTAATTGGCAAGGAATTACTATAAATATTAGTTTATATTTTACACAACAGTATTTTCTTCTTAACAATCACTCCTTCCCGGGGCATGTAATTAATTTATGCTTGAAATCCGTATATAACACAAATATATAACATAGATTTGAATATGTAAGTCTAACAAGGAAAATTAAATTAAAAAGCAACCTGGAAAACAACTCAAAAATATTCTGTAAATGGCCTAGTTTGGTGCTGTATTAAGAAAAGTATGAAAATTATTCATGAGGATGAAAACTTATTTCTAATCACTAACTTCATAGGCAAAAGCCCTATTTCATTATAGGCTAGGAGAAAATCAATAATAAGGTAAAGGTAAAATATGAACTGCTTACATTTACCAGTTTTTACTCAGTCTGGCAATATAAGCTCTCAATGATAATCAAACACTGATGCTTTGTAGTTTCTCATTTCAAGCTGCTCCACCTTTATCCAAAAACTGTTAGCAAGAGAGCTTCCCCCCAACAATTACACAAACCTAACAACGGCTGCCTGGGACCATTTGCTCTGCTCGACCACAAATCCTAGCACACATACTTGCTTCTGTTTCGGCTGCATCCTTGTGTGTTTAATATACTTCTCAGGAGGCTTTGAAAAACAAGCTCGTGGTTTCCCATTCAGCTCTACCACATAAACTGAACCAGCAAAGAACGTTTTTGTACATATAAAAATTTCTAGTTATTCATGGTGTATGTCTTTAATTAGCTTCAGATTTCTGAGCAGAAAACTACTGCTGCTGTCATTTCACATTTCTCCTTCTGTATCTAACTGCTATGTACCTGTGTCCCGAAAAGGATTTATTATCCTCTCTCAGTTTTGGACCATGGGGGTGGGAACCCTTGAAACTTGCCTGACTCCAGCGCCCTCGGTGCTCACACACCGGCATCCTGTTTAACCTGCTCGTGTGTGTTGGAGCTTTACCACGGTACAGACCCCATGCAAACAAACTGGGCTAACAAACGCATCAGCCAGCCTCCTTCAAAATGCAGCCTGACTATGATTCATGGCCAAAAGCTATAATAACCCTGCCATGTCCTGGAAGCTTTAAGATTCATGGCGTTGAACTTGACACATATACTACAGCACCTTAAAAACGAATCATCTGCTAGTTCAGTATTTTCTTCTCACAATCACTCCCTCCCGGGGCATGTAATTAATTTACTGCGCTTAAAAAAAAAAAAAAAAAAAGTCAGGATTACTCACACAGTCTTGAAGATGCAATGTCAGCTATCTAGGACAGAAACATCCAAGGCCGTGCTAGAACTCAATTACAACTACATATGCATTACAGCAGGAACTGGCAGGCCTCTGGGCTACAGCAACTATAGGGCTTGTGCTTCCCGACTGCCAGGCTATAATCTATGAAACTGAGCCCAGATCCAGCCAATCAGTTCACTCCTCATAACAAGTCTAACTGGCTCTGGAAAGCTGAAAGGGCTGCACTGGAGCAACGTAGATGAGATATTCCACACAATGATCTGCTTATCTAGAATCACTTTGCCTGGAAAGACCAGAGAAAAATCACTTTGTCTAAGGAAAGGACAGGTGATCTGGCAAAACCACCACGGGACCTGGAGCAAGATCCTCTGGCTTGGCAGTTCAGCGCTGCCGGCATTAAAGGACCTGAGGCTCCCCAGAAACCAGAGGGCAACCACCACAGCAGCAAAACACCAAGGTAACTTTCATCTCCCTTTTTATTTTTAGTAGGAGTAATGCTCAGTGAAAGGGATCCACATTAAGGAGCTTAGGCAACTCACTAGGCTTTGTTTTTATTTCACTTTTCTCTATCCTAAGCTTTTGTAGAATGAATTCTTATTAAGTACGAGTAGAGAGAGGCTTAATGTTCCTGAAATAAACTTGAAACTAAAATGATCAGTTGTAGAGGCCAATAGAGAACTGTCCAGAAGTGTTTTAGAGCTACCTTTCCAGATGGGCCGCCTTTTCATTCATTCACAGAAACAAGGGTAAATGGGGCTGGCAGGGAGGAGGGAGAAAGGGGTTCAGGAGCATAATTGCCTGCTTTCCCTATCTGGGAGGAAATAACTACACCTAGAGAGAATACTGGGAAATTACTGCCTTCCTCCTCTGATTCTTGGCACTGAGCGCAGAAGAATGTTCCACAGTGGGAAGGTTGGGGTAGAATACCTTCAGAATCACAAGAGAGAGTGACAGTGCCCCCATGGTCCAGGTTGTACTTACTAGCTCTTGTTTTACTTTTTCCTTTTTTTGTTGTTTTTTGTTTTATTTTACGTATTTTCTTTACAATACCTTGCTTATTTTCCATACATTTTTTTCAATATTTTTTAGTTGCAGATGGACAAAATACCTTTATTTTATTTATTTATTTATGTGGTGCTGAGGATGGAACCCAGTGCTCTGCACATGCCAGGCAAGCACTTTACCACTAAGCCACACCCCAGCCCTTATTTCCCATTACATTTTAACTGTTAGTTATGCCAGTTATTTGTTATAACATACTTCTAAATTAGTAGTTATTAAAGAAGCAGTGGGAAACATTTTTAAATCAAAATTACTATAGAAGTGACTGATATAGGAAAGCATAAACAATAACCCCAGAACAGGATTGACATACACATAACCCCAACCCCACACAACTTGGATACTTAACATTCTTTACCTGCTGACAGTTCCTTCCAAGTCCTTAGCAAATTGTTTTTTTTAACAAATTTTGTAGCAAGTATAATACTAGCAACAACAACAAAAAAAAATTTTTTTGCAGTAAACTTTTAAATAACTAAATCAGTCATTATGCTTTCAAAGTGACAACAGAAGTTACACAATATTCAATTTGTGTTGTTGGATTTATAAGTTCCGAAAGGTAAAAGCTAAAAAGAAAAACTTGCTTTGTTTAGTGGTAAAATATAAACAGCAGTAACGGAAGAGACATTTATGCACTTTTTGTTTGCTGTAGATAATTGACTAAATTCAACTGGAGATTTGACTCCAGGAAGAAAAAACAACAATATATAGAGAATAGAAAAATTATAATCCATTGAAAGTTTCCTCCCAGGTTTTACTCTTTTAATTGTCCAATTTAGCCAGGGAAGACTATTTCTGCTCTGTTTAAATAGTTTTTTATTTAATTTAACCTGTATTTATTTGACAGTGCTGCTGACTATGGTGACCACATGAAAACAGAAACTTCTGAGAAAGTCAGGCTATTAGCACTGTTGTCCCTTTTACTCAAAGATAATATATATTATTTAGTCTAAAATGAAAAACAAGTCCTTAAGATAATACTGGCATTGAATTCTCGATATCAAACTCCCTGCTTTTCACTCCCTTAATAAAATTCCATTAAAATCCCCTGCACTCTCATATTCAAATCTCTATTTTCAACCAACTAAGCCAAGAATATTCTAAACTGAGTTATGTAAGTCATTACCCAAAAATTTCCCATAGAAAAAACTCACCACCTACAAATTTAAAGAAAATTATCTTGCTGCCTAAGACAATGGCCAACAATCATAGGGCAAGTTTGGAATTGAGTTTTCACAACTTTTGAACATTCTCTGTGTCGACATGTAACTGAGTTTTCAACTGACCCCTGGCTTGATCTTTGGCCCTTAAAAACACCAAAAGTTTTGTTTAACTCAACATTAAACTGTTCATTTGTTACTAATGTTCACCCCAAACCACATTCATAAGAATTTTCTAAAAGAACAGCACTGCCTTCCCTCTTAGAATCATAATGATCACAAAAACCTGAGACATGTGCCTGTAACTGGGCATTTTCCTGGAGATTTATTTTCTATACCCTATTGAAACACAATTCTATGACCAAAGCAAGAACTAATGTGTGTGTGTATCTGTATCTATATCTATCTATATATACGTATAGATAGATGGATAGATAGATAGATAGATATGATAGAGATATTTATATAGATAGATATAGATATGATCTTAGATACTATAATCTTCTTTTGCCTAAAATTGCTAATGCAACATGTCAGAGTCTGCTATAGCAGGCATCCTTTTCAATTCATTAGGACTTATATTAGCAGGTTCTGGCTAGAGAAACTCTTTCCTGTCATCACCATCAGTTAATATTTGTTAGCTATTGCATCAGATACTGGCTAAGAAGCTCATGGATCCAAGAGTCACCCAAACAGCTGAGTTCAGTTCTTGGTCCTATTTCCTTGATCTTAACCCCAGAGACAATGATTAAGATGATCCCCAACAGAAAAGTAACTCAGGAATGCAAACCCTTTTCTGAAGGAAGAACTGTCAGCAAATCTCAAGTATCAGAGCAGCTATGGTTGACTGAGAAGTTTCTCCATACTTGGGCCAAGAATGATTTCTGGGCCCATAAGCTAATTTGCCTAGCCCTTAGTTTATGGAGCCAAAGTCACTCATGAGAAAATTATAGGAAACATTCAGACCCACCATGTCAGCACATCAAGCCAATTAAGACTAGCAGGGCATTAACTCCATCCCAGGTGACATGGATAAATAGCCCCAATATTTTCACTATGCTAAGACCTGCTAAAGAAACCCCAGTCTGTGGGATGTTCCCTGGTAGGGAGCAGCTGACAGTTCTAACTCTAACACTGGGAGCCAGCATCTTAGGATGTTAACTGAAAGAAAAATACTTGCTTGGAAAATGTCAATGAGAAGACTTGCCTCATCTTAACAAAAATATTTTAATTTAAATTAAAAAGCATGGGTAGTAGAGATGTGAGTCTGAGGTCACTTTAGGTACTAAGCTTATATTCTTGGTTCAGAAAACAAATCACTTTATCTGGGCACACAGACCTGAAAATGACTTTGCCTTTTGCACATAGGGGGAATTCTTAGTGGTTGGTTTGTTTATTCATTCATTCATTTGTTTGTTTTGTGGTACTGGGGATCAAACCTAGGGGCCTACGCATGCTAGGCAAGCACTCTACCACTAAGCCATAACACAGACCTGTGTAGTATTAATTCAGTCTCTCCTAAGAATATGAACATACAGAACCATACTAATAATGCATGTGACAAGACTCCAAAATATATTACACTTACGTGTAACACAAACTATCAATTTTTAAATTCACATAGTCAAAACTCTTCTTGTAAGTAATGAGACCTTAACACAGGATCAGTTTTCTGTGGTCTTGTTCTGTGTCTAAGTTTCTCTAAAGTATTATGACATGGTATACACAAAAATTGGTAATTATGTAATTAGTAAGAGAAAACTTTGGGAGGTACATTACTAATGTCATGCTAAAATTATATCTTCGCTTCTAAAAGCAAAGATATAAAGCAGTAGAACATAGAGGTTGAGGGCATAAAATTTGAAACCAGACTGCCTGGGTTCAAATCCCAGCTCTGACCTTTCCTGCAGGATCTTGGGCAAACTACTTAATAGCACTTTGCCTCAGTCTCCTCAAATGTAAAATGGTGCCATGCTATCTCCTAGGACTGGCGTGAAGATTATGAGCAAATGCATGCCTACAACTGAGCCCATTACATGGTGAGTGTTCAATAAAATTATCATTTTGTTTATTAATTTTATTACAATAAATGTACACAATATTCAAAACAAAGGTAAATTATTTAAACAGGTAGATGTGGTGAAACATATCTATTCTCATCACATGTTTCTTGAGGCCTCCAAGAGAATAACACAATAAGGTGGATAGGTCACTGTTTGTTAATTGTCAGTTTTCTGCCTGGTTATAACTTGACACTTTTCACCCTGCCCTTCATTTAGTACTTCACACAAGGACACATACCTAGGACGTGACATAGAGGGGTAATTGCAGTAGATATGATACATATGATAGTTGGCACAAAGTTCAGGCTAGTTAAAGATTCCTGCATGAAAGGAAAAAAAGTAATGGAAGTCATTAATCTTCATCCCTGGTATGCTAACCGAAAGAGACTCCAATGGAGAGGGAAAAAAAGAGAGAGAGAGAGAAAGAGAGAGAGGGAGAGTTACCTATCATGAACAGCTGTGCTGATTATCCACAATATATGAACCGTGTCTGGAATTCATGCTGAATTCCCAGCTTAAAAATGGAAGAACATTGAAGCTAATTATCTCGTCTCCTCCCAGCAGTGAGGGACTTTTCAGAGAGGGAGAATATTAACTGAGAGTTAGACAGACTCACTGAGAAGGGAAAAGGAAAATACATAATGTGCTTGGTTAAGGAATGTGTACACTGGGGAAGGAGAATAGACTTCTACACTCGTTCATTCACTCACTCATGAGGAAGCCCCACCCTCATCCTCAGTTTTGACACAAATACCCACCCTTAAGCACACCCTTCCCTGGCACCCACTATCTAGACCAAGAACAATGATGTCCATCACTGTGAGCCCTTCCTGTCACTCCTCTTCATAGAAGGTGGTTACTCGCTACTGAGTAAATTAATGAATCTGTACCACTTGCCACATAAACTAGCACTAAAAGACAAACATTGAACAAATTGGGGGACATTTCAGTTTAGCCAAAAAAAAAAAAAAGGCCTAAAAATGAAATGTAGGGCAAGATCAGAATTACAATGAAATCAAATGTTAAGACTTAATAGACCTGAGACAAACTTTGCTATAGGCAGGAATCATCTCTGATCTTTCTCAGCAAGTTGATAAAGAAATGCAGTAAAGGGGCTGGGGATGTGGCTCAAGCAGTAACGCGCTTGCTCGCCTGGCATGCGCGGGGTGCTGGGTTCGATCCTCAGCACCACATAAAATAAAATAAAGATGTTGTATCCACCGAAAAATGAAAAATTAAATATATAAAAAAAAAGAAATGCAGTAAAGCCCACTGTGGTTGCCAGAAATAATCACATATTTGAAAGCTTTGTGTGGGGCCTGGCTAAGAGTTGAATGAGCTAAGCTAAGTCGTTTTGATTCTAGTTATCCTGTTCCTAGAAGAAGAAGGATTGGGGGTTAAGGGGTATCTAGGACTCAGCAGTGGGTCTTTATCTCTGCCTTCTCCCTCAATTGGTTCAGCGACAGAATCGGACATGGAATCCCCCTCCCAGAACCCATTCGTACCATTGAGGTGTCACCACCTGAAACATTGCTTGTGTCTAGGAGGTGGCCAAGGGGACCATTACGCAGCACCAGGCATTCACTGAAGAAGAGGAGCATGGGAGGTGCTGGAGAATTTTAAGAAATAAAATAACTGCTCTGGTTCAGATGTTGGTCCTAGGATGGCAGTATTGGGAGGTGCTTAGGTCACTGGAGACATGTCCCTGAAGGGAACTGTGGGACCCTGGTCCCATTCTGTGCTTCCTGATTCATGTTCAGTTTACTCCATCATGTACTCCCACCATGATGTGCAATCGCTGCCGAAAGCCCAAACCACTGGGGCTACCCAATCTTGGAGTAGAACTCTGAACTGGAATAAACCACTCTTTACTTCCTAAGTAGCCTGTGTCAAGTATTTTGTTACAGTGACAGTAAGCCAACTAACATAGTAACCCTTAGAATTGAGACAGATCTAGTTATCTTTAGCCCTTCTCTTACTTTTGCCCCCTCCCCTGCCCCAAACTCAGTCTCCCTGTGTTCACCAGCTTCCTCCTCCAAAGTGACCCACAGAGGGACCTACCCTCTCTTCTCACCAGATGAATCTTTCTAAGCCATTCCCAGAGCAATAGATAAAACTAGCCTGTGAAAATATGATTAAATGTTTCTGCTACCTTCCAACTGGTATTTCATTTTATAGGGCTTTCCAGAAATAAAGCTGAGAAGCAAATAAAAAAAAAAAAAACACTAGTGAATATTTCAGGCCCCATGGAGCATGACAATGAAGACATGCAGAAGGCAGGCGGGGCTTTCTGGGCCTGGGAATCACACCACCACATCAGCCACCTCTCTCAGGCATAAGCCAGCTCCTGTATGCATAGTCCTGGGTCAAGGAGAATGATATGGTTTCACTTCTCCATGCAGGGCTACACACATTATACAAGCTGTATAGCCTCTATGGTCCCTCTCTATGTCCAGAATGCAGGCTACCACCAAGCAAGGAAAGATTTCCCACAACAAAAGTGAATACCATAGAATTCCCCCAAAGTAATTTGGCTCTGGAAGCACATTTACTGTGATAAGCAACTAAAGAGATATGGGTAGTTCTGTGTCTCAGAGTCCACAGGACTTTATTTTATTTATTTATTTACTGTGATAATTTAAGAACAGAAATAAGAGGAGTGGAGCACTATAAACTCACAGTGGCCCTTGAACTTGTTAAAATGGTAGATACCTGACTCCCATTACAGAATGCTAATGCTATTGTTCTAAAATAGAGACAAGGAAACTGCATTTTCATTGCCCATTCTTGTAAAGCCAGTCATTGGTGCCCAGTCCTATAGAAACATTGAGACAGGGAATTTAAACCACTTAACACAAAGCCTAGAGCACGGCAAGTTCTCAACAGCAAGACTCAGAATCAGTTCCCAACTTCATACACTCAACTTAGACTTGACCTATTGCTAAGTGAAAATTACACATAGGTGTGGCAGAATAGTAGCAAGCCCGGAATTATTTGAGTGCAGTAAAGAGACATGAGAGTGGGGGTACAGGACAGAGAGGCTAATTTGTGTTCTAATGATCCTTTAACCATTAATGTAAACTCTTCAACCCCAATTATCTTCTATTCCACAGTGTCAAGAGTTCTGAAAAGATTACACAACAATATGAAAAATAATTATCCATGGACCAGAAATTTCCAAAGTGAAAACATTCAAATATTGCCTTTATTTTTAAGACTCAGATTCAGAAAGCAAAATAAAGTTATTTGTTTGTTTTATAGTGCAAAGTAGGCCCCAAGTGAATACAGTTGAAAAGTGGCTGACTCCGCCAACTTTAGCACAGTATCAGAGAACTGAATCCCAAACCCAGTTGGCTATTGTTCTCCCATGAGACCTGGCCATTTCACTTTACTGATGATGAGGGTCCTCTGCAGGTGGCTGATGCTGAGCATGTCTACTTGCCACTTGGAATCGCACCTCTCAATAAATGGGGTGGACTTCAGGAAGTCTTCTGTTTGGCTTGCATGCTCCTGAGCATAGGACAAAGCTCTGTTGTTTAAGAGCATAAACAACAAAAGCATTGTTCTTGCAAACCAAGAGGAAAACTGTAGATCTATCCAAAATCACTTGGTCTTAAAACTGCCTAAGGATGACAGGAATGAGGTATTATTTTAGGCCACCCATCAGTGCCAGTCATTCAATCTCCTCTCTTGGCTTCAGAAAACAATGACTCAATATGGCCATTTTCTGACAGACTTCAGCCTTAGGAAAATACTGTTCCACATATTTGGAACTAGGGTTCTTCCTGCATTAAAATAAATGGAAGCTATTCAAAGCCCATCTCTCTTTGAATCTTGGGCATATGAATACAGCTGTTTGTACTCAAATAATGAAAGAAAGAAGAAAACTCTGAATGAAAAAAAAAAATCAAAGACTGTTTTTACTCCATCCCGGTGCTTGACATGGGTTTTACTGCAATTCTCACAATGACCTGTAAGATGCTGGTATTGTTATCCCCATTTTTACCAAGAATAAGAAAGTTTAAATAAATTTTCCTAAGGAAGAAAAATAGATAAGCCGCACAGCTTGAAGTCAAATCAGAAACAGTAAAAGTATACAATCTTTCCTGTTAAGATTTAAATGAATAACTTCTCATGCATCTACTATTATAACTTTATATAAATGTGACAGTTCTAACAACCTGTTTTGTACCACTCAACTTTCCACGTCAATATCTGAAGCACTGCACTATTTTTTTATTGAATACATGATATTTCAGATTTTGTGGCAGATATTTGCCATAATTCACCATGCCTGTGCCCTATTGATAAATATTGATGTTATTTCTAGTTTTCCCCTTATATACACATTTGCAAACATACTACATAAATGTGTTTTCATTTTTGTGTAGTTTCCTCCTTAGGATAAATCCCAGACTGCAAACTGTTGAGCAAAGAGCTGTCCATTTTACATTTCAATACTTCTGAGCCACCTGCCCTCCTGAAAGGTTGTAGCAGGCAGCTGCAAGAATACACCCAGTTCCTCCAACCCACCAGCACACCAGGTTGCACCAACCATTTACATTTCTGCCAAAATCACAGGGGGAAGTAGAAGCATTCCTATTCTTATCTGATTAGGCCTCTTTTTTTATGTATAGGTCACTTGAATTCTTCCAGAAATTAATTATCCCCATTCTCTATCTTTCTATTGGAATCTAACTTTTAAATTTTTCATGAGGGCTTTCTCCCACCCCTTGCTGTTTTCTTGTTGTCTGGGCCCTCCAGAGCCTATGTGCTAGTACATTGGAGACTTTGATTTAGAGCCAAGAAAACTTCGGCAACATATTACCAGGGTGATTAGTCAAGTGCCATAAAATATGTTCGAAGAAGAAAAACTGGTTAAGTCTAAAGAACAGAAAACCATAAACTTCTCCTTGGTTGTCTGCTTCAGAAATAGGTCAGCCCCTGACTTTATCAGCTGTTGTTTATCTTACCAGAAACAATGATCCATTCAGACTTAATCTTGTTCTTCTGCACAGAGAAATTTGGATAATAGAAGAGGGGCCAAGAACAGTTTGGAGGAACATTCCAAGAAAAGGGGGACTGAGCACTGATGTGGGCAAGCGCGCGTGCGCACACACACACACACACACACACACACACACACTTCTATGCCCCAGGAAGAGGCAGACCACAAAGAATCACAGATTGTTCGTGCTGAGGCCTGGCTTAGAGATGCCCTCACACAGAGGAAAATGAGTAACTTGTCTAAAATCATCAGGAAAAGAGTAATTCCTGACTCCTGCATCCGAGCTCTTGCCACTAGAGGACACTGGCCAGAGGTAAAGCAGAGCCCAAGTTGAGTCCCTAGAGCTTAGGACATTGATTTTGCCTCCCAGAGTCCCAAAGTTATATTAAAGAGCATTATGGCAAGAATACCCTCACCCTGACCCAGGAATTTACACAAAGAGGGCTGAGCCACACAACCGGCCAGCATCTTCCTACTACTGCCTGATCTGATTGCTATAGGCAAAGGGCTTCAGGGACAATGTTATTCTGCCCTCTTGTTCCAGTACTCAAGAAAGAACATGACCAAATGCAATCAGCAAAGCAGGGCTGGTGTCCAGCTTTTCTCCTTACAAACAGCACTTGCATAATTAGCTTAATTTATTCCACCCTGTCTGCTCAGATTCAGCCAAATTCAGGCTCTGAGCTGAAGAAAACTGAGCCTGACCATATAATAGTCCTAGCCTCACAGATGGGCTCCTGTCTTATCCAGGAGAGATCCAGATATGTCCAAATCCCTGAAAGGAGAACCTGAAGAAGAAACGCAGCCTCACATGCATTCCACTGAGATGACCAAAGACAAGCAGCCAGTCGGCCATCCAACTCAGTAATATGCTAGTCCCATCATGAAACTTTGCCAAACCCAAACAAAGGCCACACTTCACCCAACACAGATGCTTAAAAGTGATGCTGGAAAGCCAGCCTCTCCATCACTTCTCAACTTGTAAGCATTTTTCTAATATCTACATGGGCCAAGAGAATAAATAGTTCACAGTGAGATTTGAAGAACAACAGGGAAAACTATTTAGAATGGTCTAGAATTCAACAGGGGGATTGATTTGTGCCAGGAGTTACACATAATTATACCATTTAATCCTCACTACTTCCTATGTAGGCCTTTTTACCCAAACATGTACATAAGCAAGCTGAGGAAATTATAGAGAATAGCACATTTCTGGGCTCAGCTGACTTCTCTACAGAATTTTGTGGACTTTCACTGTGACATTACCAGTTCTTCCAAAAGACCAAAGGAAAAGTCTGTCTTGAATGTTAACCTATTATAAAGGTCAGTTCCTGTCTTCTTAACAGACTGATTCCCCTCCGATTCCTCCTTGGGTGGGAGATTGGAGGCTGGGTGGTTATCTATCTTATGCTGCTGTCACTCTTTGGGAAGAGGATGCTTCCCATAAGAGAAAATTCTTTCCAAAACTTGGTGCTTATTTTAGGAGAGCTGTGTGGATTCCCAGCCATCGTCACACAGGAAATCTTATACCTCTAAATCAAAGATAAACTCTTCAAGTAAATTTCAGAAACCCTATTGTTCATTGTAGACTCTAAAAATAAACAGCAAAGACTGAGACAGAGGAAGTTGAACC
This sequence comes from Marmota monax, assembly GCF_021218885.2. Taxonomy (NCBI): domain Eukaryota; kingdom Metazoa; phylum Chordata; class Mammalia; order Rodentia; family Sciuridae; genus Marmota; species Marmota monax. The sequence continues at coordinate 13,359,013 of NW_026693245.1, forward strand.
GCTGGTCCGGAGCATTTGGGAACACATGAATTTTCAGCAGATAAGCTAAACCCTATAGTATATTTCTCTCATCTTTGGAGTTTTTCCAACAGCTTTCATAGTTCCAAGGGTTTTTCTGCTGATTCCAAAAGTTACATTACATCTGATTCGTTTTTGTTACTCAAAACATTCACTTTTGATGAGTAAATTTGCTACTTCAAAAAAATTTCTCCAAACAATGGTCTAAAAGAAACTGATCCAAAGGAGTTTTCTACTTGGAAATATTTATAATATACCTATACAATACTACATTAGGGAAAATATCTAATCCCACAGTTAATCCAAAACAAAATATGACTTGTAAGTACTAAGTACTTATAAGCAACTCAATAAATAAATGATAGTGATAATAGTAACATGCATTTAGAGAAATTTGTTATTTCAAAACATTTTCTCACATGTCATTTTAAATGACCCTCAAAATGCCCATGGCAGGGGCACTGCGAACTTGCTTATATATAACGACTTATATCCTGGCTTTGTCACTTGTTAGCTCTGTGACCTCGGGCAGTTTACTTAAGTAATCTGAGCCTCAGCTCTTTCAGTTGTGAAACATGAATGATAATCCTTCCTTGCAGAATGGATGAGAGACTTACAGACAACATATGCCAAAGGCACAGCAAGTACCAAACATATGGCAGATATTTAGAAATGGAAATGATCACTATTATTATAAGGCAGGACTGATATCATTATCCCTTCTTAAAGTTGAGGCAGCTGAGCTGAAAGAGCTCAACTGATTCTCCCAGTCACTACAGCCACCAGAATACCAGAGTTAGGACTGGAACGTGGGTCTCCAATCTGCCAAAGAAAAGAATTCTCTGCATTCTTCAAAACTCAATCTGTGAAAAGTAGAATTATTGCAAAACAAGAGAGTTGATCTATGAATCTTGAAGATAGTCAATCCATGCTTTCAACAGCAAAAGGCAATTAAGTTAAAGCTCTGCCGCCATGATATTGTTCTCAACAGGAACACAATTTAACTGAAGCAAATGTGTCTTGTTTGGAGATAGCCAACACCTTCTAAGGATTTGATGCATTTTATCTTCACCATCATTCATATCTTTTTTTTTAATGACCTGCTTTCAAACTTTTACTAATCCTGACATTTCTGAGTGGGTCATCTGCCCATCAATTGAAGGGAAATCATTTCTGAACAAAATAAATCAAAAGTAAGAGACACTTACCACCTCCAGAATGCTCCTGGAGCTCACCAGTTCAATTACCATTTCAAATACTCAGTTTATCCCTCCTAAGCAGGAATATGGGTCATTTTAAGACTTTTGGTAGCTTCTGACACATGCCGGACAGAACATTTTTATCTTCATTTTTTTTCAGTTCCAGATTTAAAATTAATTCTATATGTTCTTCTCAAAATGTATTTATAATAAGTTATTACATGCAGCATTTTTGACAATAATTTGAGACCTGCCTCAAATTAGGATGTTTTCAAAACCCTAAACAAGAACAAACTTCCGTGATGCTCTCTATAGACAGTAGCTGGGATGTTTGTGAAATCACTGAAATAATACTGAAGCTGAGTATCATTTATCTTGTCTATCACGTGCTGGAATATTTGGAGTAAAGACAATCAAATGAGTGTCAATATTAACGCTAATGAATGAAAATGGAAGAGAGAAAGAGTGAGAGAATCCAGAAACACTCTCTCCCCTACATACCTGGTAGAAAACAAGTCAAAACATGTGATGATTTATAGACAGCTACAAGAACATCAACATTGTAAATATTTACTTGATACCAAGCCCAATGTGCTATTTAGCCAATAACTATTCCAAGTTGTTAGTAAGTTCTCCTTTCACTTCTTTATTCTTGTCTATTTTTTTTCTTTCTTTGGAACTTCTGTTTTTTTAATACCTAGATTTCTTTGCATTTATTTCTATTTTCCTTTATCCCCTGTTCTTTGTTACATGAAAGTATTCTCAGCACAATCAAGAGTCTATAGAAATGTAAGGTTGTTGTATTATTGCTTCTTGTCATCTTTCTTACTCATGTCAAGACAAGTGAAAGGTCTTTATATTCTCACTATTGTTACTATAACTTGTTCCTCCCGGTTTTGTCTCACCTGGACTTCCACAGGTTTTTTAGAATATAACGTATAAATATCAATTTATAAGGGCAGAGTTGAAGATCTTTCCACTTTTTAAATCTGGAAGCCAGCAACATTCTTTGAACACCATCTGCAAGCATAATAATTGCACTGAAACTACAGGGGAAATTCCAAGGACATGAAAGATGTTTCTTGACCTGAGTAAGCTTCATGCCCAGTTAGAGTGACAAGCCATACAATGAGCACCTAAAGGGGACCTCTGTAAGATGTACAGATAACTAGAGTTCACACAGAGGGACAATTCAAGTCAGCCAGGTTGAGCTCATCATGTAAAGTTTTCCAAAAACAAATTTTAAAAAGGAAAAGAGTGATGAGAAGTAAAAAGGAATAAGAACATTCTACCTGACCTGTTTCTGTTAGTAAATAATTTCTGTAATCTTCTGCAGGCCCCTAGGGACTATAAGCTCTCTGATACCTTTTTTTTTTTATTATTATTTTTGTTTTGAATATATTATCAAAAGCTCCCTTGGAACTTAAGAAAGCTCTAATATATCTTATTTTATGCATTTTTTTAACTTCCGCGATCTGCATATTGCTTTTGTATAATCACAGCTTGATTCTCTAGTTCTATCAGGGTTTTGTTTTTTTTTAGGTCCTTTTAGGTATATTTTTAGAATGACATGTGAAAGGCAACTTTTTTTTTTTTTTTTGAAAAGCCATTCTGCTACATCTGCTGTTTGAGACAGCACTTGAGACTTTATTTCATCCCTCCCTGATGCTCTATGTTGTCCTTCAGGCAGTTTTATTCTCTCTGCAAAAAGGATCAGGTTACAAAACAGCCTTCTCTACACTGAAGTGGGGGAAGCCAAAGCCAAATGATCTAAATATAGTCAGAATCTGTTGGACAGTTGATCAATAAGCACCAAGCCGGGAATGTAATTGTTTCTACCATCTTTTCCCAACACTCTGCATTTTCTTTTTCAATTTTATTTGACACCAAAGTTGATAAAGTGGCTCTTCCTTGAAAATGAAAATGCATCATGGTAAAAAAAAAGTGGGGGGGGGCAAGATATTTTAAACAAGAAGCCAGACTCCCAATACCAGAAAAGCTTCTATTTGTTGCTTTCTTAATGACAGACACAGGTTGAAGACCAGGCTATAAACAAAAGAGCTCCTATAAACTGAGCCTCCCCACACAAACGCATCAAATGCTTCACCCACCTGCTTATGGGACACATACATTTTGTTCCAAAATAAGAGTATAGTGCCAAATTCAAATATCCAGATGCAATTAATATGTACTATATTTGCATAAAAGTGAGTTTGCCCATTCCTGAAAATTAGAATTTCTTGGGAGGAGGCTGTTGATAAATTGAAGAAGAAATAAAAGAGAGGAAAAGCACTGTAAGACAGTATAGCAAGGGGAGACTTGGGTGGCCAAAGAACAACTTGAGGGGTAAATAATATTTCACAAGTAATAGTTTCACATTATTTCCAAAGGCCAATCACAGCAAGGGCCATGAAGAAGGCATCAGCATCTGTTAGCCCTCTGTCAATCAGGGCTCTCACCACCATTTTTTCACCTTTAGGCACCATGAACAATTTGCCTACTTGCTTCCAACCAAGCAAATTTAATAAAGCCCATAGTTCATCCATGTGACTTCAAGTTTTAAGAAAATAACCTTAGGATGAAGCTTTTGTTTCACAAGTTATCTTTTCTCCACGCAGCCCTGTCTTCTAGATGGAGAATGAAGAGCTCCCAATGGAAGAAAGCATATCCATGTACATTTTTCTCCATTGTGAGACGTCAAGCCGAGTGCTCTGTATGTAATACAGCCATGGGTGTTTGCACATTGTAAGCCAGTGTCATATTTGTCTTGTGCTTTTCATCATACATTTGATTTAGCAGGCAAATTTTCAAGGCTCAGCGCTGATGGATGTACCCTGGAGCCAACTTCAAAGCCAGACCTTAGATTTATGGAAATAAATAAGCATAGTACTTCAATTACAAGTTCCTACTTTGAATTCCAATGTGCACATAAAAATGTTCATCCTAAAAATCCTGCCCTTGATTTTTGACCCAGGAAGTCTCTTGATTTTGCTCTTAGCACCATTCTCATCTCACCGTGCCATTTTAACTCAGTCTGCTTTCACAAATACAGTATAAAAATTGAGTTCCACCATGTCCTATAATATATGTCTCTTTTTGCTAATTGGCAAGCGATTTTTGCAAATTGGTGAGAGATTTTTAAAAAGTCACCCTGACTAACTCTGGCCAAGCTGGGTAGCAGCTGGAAAGCCCACAGAGCCAACCCAATTTGCATCATCTTATCAAAGCTTTCAAAGTTTGGATGCCAGTCAGCTGGTACCATAGTGAATTAGAGCAGTTCCCTACTTTGCCTATAGTCTGAGACCCCATGGCAAGTTCTCAAAGGGGACTGAACAGGGGCAGGTAAACAAGTAGTCAGCTGTACAAGAGCCTGCTACTGCAAAGCATACAGAAAATGACAGAGATGCAGACCTGAAAGAACCAGAACATGTATCCACACACATGCATGTGTATACACATACATACACACAAACATGAAGTCACACGTGCACATATGTGCATGTATACTCCTGTACACACATGACACAGTGGGAAAATAGTTGTGACATACTAAAGGGAATGAAAATTTCAAAATTACTGTAAATATACTTTCAAGACTCCAAGGTTTGGAAGAGGGTATTCCACAAGTGATTCCTCTACCTTAAACAATTAGGACAAAAAAAAACAAGGGGCAGGGGTGGTGAATCCCTGAAAATACAGAGCATACCACCAGCAGAGAATAAAAGACACTAATGCTGCCAAAGATTAGTACACAGAATTCAGATTTAATAGTAAAAAACAGAGGGGGGTGGGGAACAAAAGAGAAAAAAGAGACCAAAAAGGAGAAGAAAAGAGAAGCCAAAGTTTCAAAGAGAGCTAAGTACAAAGGTTTAAGCTGAAATGACACTGCAGGAATAAAGGAGGCTTGTAACTGAATTACTATGAAATAACGTTGGGCCCAAAATGAGTGATGGAACATTTTTAAATGTAGGAACTAAAAAATCAGGATGAGACATTCTTTAAGTAAATTATAATTCAAATGGGATAAAAATACAGTTTAACATTAGGTAAATCATAATTCAAATAGGACAATATAGTTTAACATTTGGGGGATTTATAAAAATATGCAGTCGATTTGACAATTTTGAAAAATACAACAATAAAAAAGAATAAGGAAGGAAGAGAAACATCCTATTAATGAAAGAGAATCTCTGTTATCATACATTCTTCTGGTCACATCTATGCAAATTGTGATTACACTGTCTATGCTGTGACTTTGTCAGCATCACAACTTGTCATAATTTTTCATGATGTTAAATGATCTCTAAAACTATAATTTTTAGACAGTTTGATGCCTAATTTTTATATTATGAACAAAAGTGCATGAATACCTTCATACATAATTTTTAATTACTTTCTTTTTCTAATTACATAGTAATTGCTTCCTTAGAATATACTCTTTTTTTATATTTGAGAAGAAAATAAAGGGTAAAAGCTGGTCCTCTGGATTCATTAAAGCTTTTCTTTATATTCTTTTTAGTTACATACAATACCAGGATACACCCTGACATCATCACAAAAGCATGGAACACAATCCACTCCAATTCAGTCCCCAGCACTTCCCCGCTGCCCCCTAGTCCCCTCCCTCCACTCCACCCATCCTTCTTCTATGCACTTGAAGGATTCGAAAGTGCAAAATAACTTTTTAAAAATTTTGTACCATTTTTTTGCCACTTACAATATATAAAATTTTGTTTCACCACACACTAGGCACCATGAGCATTTAGGAGAAAAAAAAGTCTTTTGTTTGATTAGTGGGGGTCAGAGGCACCTTTAATCTAAATCCAATTTGCTATTCAATACATACATTCAACTCCTGAATATGCACAGAAGTTCTTATACTTTTTATAACAATGAACTGCTTTGAGAGTAATGTGAAACCTTTGAGAGTAATGTGAACTTCTTTCTGTAAACATGTTCACATACAGTGAGAGAAATTCCCTGGAGCTCCATCATAGAACAATCTCTAACTGACTTCCAAACATCCGACCCAGGTGGGACATCTGAGCCATTTATAATCTGGGATGTCAATAATTAGTTCAAGCACATAGAAACATGCATGGTTTGGTGGGAAAGGATTCAGCTTGAGCCATGAGGCTTGCTTTCCAGCTTTAGCTGGAAACATGTTTAGATCCTTGTCACAGGCTGGGCCTCTAGGTTCCCTTCCATCTGCAAATCCCTGGAGTTCCAAGATAATGTCACCCTTCCTTGGCATGTTGTAGACGTCTGTTCTATGGAAAGTTCATGGTTATTTTCTCTTTCTAGGTTCCTTGTTTTCAGGAGTAGATGGGACTATCTTCAACTCTATTTGATATTTTCTCCAGAATACCCATTAATGTCAATACCATTGACTGCATACATCTCTTGTCTTCCATGACAAATTGGGAACTTCTTGGGGGCATAAAGTGTGTCTAACTCAACTGTGCCTAATTTATTCAACATATTCACCAGTAAATATCTATTACAATGAACTGAGAAAATTCTAAACAAAATAGAAATATGTTTAGGATTTTGTTCCAAACAAAAGAGAATAGTGTCTACAATATCAAATAAAAGGAGTTCAGTTTTGCTTGGATTGATTATAATTCTTCGAAGTGTCTAAACATGCATATGTATTGACCATCTTTTCAGCTTAAATAAAAATGTTTACTCAGTTGATTTCTCTTATTCACAATAGTTATTGTGCTGCTATGAAGTTGCTGAAAATACTGAATTAGCAAATACTAGGCATTACTCCTAGGAGAAAACAAGGTAAGCCTCTGGTCACAACATAGCCATCAACCAATCCTTAAATAACCCTGTTGTATGTGTTTCTGTGTACATGCATCTTATCTAATATATATTGTTAGTTCTTACCACTGAATGCACGCTGTCAACACCTCTACAATTCAGTCCTGAAAGAAGTATATGTAACTCACATGTGTCTTCTTCAAGGCACCTTTATGCTGTCTTTCACTTAGGAATGCTAGTCAATGCTTGAGCACTATGTTTCGAAACCATTTCACACAGGGGTATCACCAGCGAAAAGTGCAAAAACTCAAAAACACAGCACGAACCATACCATGAAAAAGATACTTGCTTACAGTCAGAACTGAAACAAGAAGGCTAAGCATCACCTTTTCTAGCCTCAGCTGGGAATATACATATCTTGTTGCTTGCTCTGTGCTTGTCCACAAATGATTGCAAAAGCTTGTAAGTACCACTTTGAGGACTACAGATAAATTTTAGTGAATAGCCAAATTCCCACATAGACGAATAGATGAATTCTGTTAATAAAGATTGACTGTACACTGATTTTTCTCTCCATTCAATTAGCATTACATCATTTTTAGCACCTGATTTCCCCTCCAAATATAAAGGCTCCTGGAAGTTTCTTCTTCTCCTCCTCCTCCTCCCCCCTCCTCCTCCTCCTCTTCCTCCTCCTTCCTCCTCCTTATAAATAAGCTACTTCTTAGCCTCTTGGTTCTCTCTCTCCCCCATTCCCTCAGCCCTCCTCTGACGTCCCCTTTCTTTTTGGCTGCACTTCTGGTCTTGTTTTGCCCACGCCTGTTGCCTTTATCCCTATCCAAGCCTGTCTGACCTTTTCTTATGGTCTCCCTTCCACTCCCTGTCCTGTTCCACCTCCTCACCACTCCCACTTTTTGTGTGTGTGTGTGTGTGTTTTTAATATTCTTAGTCTCTTAAAAGGTCACATTTTTGTAGGCACTTCTGTTATAATAGGGTTAGTTTTGTTAATATTTGTAATGAATACTTAGCCCCATGAACTTCCTCAGCACAGGACAGGACCATTGGGTGTGGAGGACAATGGAAAGGAACTAACAGGGCCAGGGTTGATGCTGGGGTGGGAGATGGTGGACGGGGTTGAGGGGGCCAGGATGAGGGCTGCAGGCTACCCATGGGTGGAGAAGGGAAAGGAGGAACTTTGTGACAGCTGGTTTCAGCAAACAGATCCCTCCATGAGTCAACTCTAAAAAAACACAAGGAGAAGACAGACCTCAGACTAAATTCAGGACAAAGTGTAGGGATGCTCCAGGCAGTACATGGCTCTACAGAAGCCCCAGAATCAAAAGACAGGCGAGTAGGAGAAACCTAAGCAGCACCTAGTGGAAGAACAGTGAGACGTTCTCTGAGATGCAATGATTCTAGCGTCCAGTACAAGGGAGAGAACATGAAATAGAAGTCCACTCTATGCTGAATGTTGGGGAGAGGCAGTTCCTGCAAAAGGTTTTATGACCTTGGTTTCCATTTCAATACCCGTCTCCCCATCTTGGAATGCTTCCACCCACTCCTCCCCGGTAGCCTAACCTGAACTTGTCTTCTGGATCTGAGGTGACTATAGATAAGATGGTATTCACCTTATATCTTAAAGAATAGGCACAATTTTGAGAGGAACTAAACAACTAGAAAGACATTTATAGCTGCAGAATGGCTGAAAAAGACATGGTTTTAATGAGGACTTGCAATTAATTCTCATGGCTGGAGCACAGGAAGCAGAGTGCAAGGTCATGGAGGGCCCTAAATCTCAACAAGGTTGAACTATTCTTAGCAGACCATGGGCTGTCTATGAATGTGTGAGAAAAAGTTGCAGCATGGTTTTGATTTAGAAAGACAATATAGGCAAAAGTATAAACAATGAATTGAAAGGACAAGAAATGGGAAGGAAGTGGTAAGGAAGGGGCTGTGATGGCCCAGACAAGCAATGCTGAGGCTTAAGGTGGCAATATAGTCCTGGCTTCAGTGCTAAATTAAATTTGGGAAATGCAAATCAAAACTGCACTTGAATTTGATCTCACACTCGTCAGAATGGCAGTCATCAAGACTATAAACAATAATAAATGCTGGAGTGGATGTGGAAAAAAAGGAACACTTTTGCACTATTGGTGGAATTGAAAATTAGTATAACCACTATGGAAATTGGTGTGGAAGTTCCTCAAAGGAGTAGACATGGAAACACAATATGACCCAGCTTCTTGGTATTTATTATAAAGAATTAAAGTCATCATACTACAGTAATACATGCATACCCATTTTATAGCAGCAAGATTCAAAGTAGTCAAACTAGGGAACCAGCATAGATGTCCATCAATGGAATAAAGAAAATGTGGTATCTATACACAATGGAGTTTTAGTCAACCATTAAGAAAAATGAAATTATGTTATTTGCATAATATTGTCATTTGCATAATATTGTCATTTGCATAATAAATTATGTCATTTGCATATTTATCTAACATAATGTTAGACAAAATAAGCCAAACCCAGAAGGTCATGGGTCATGTTTTCTCTCATATGTGGAAGCTAGAGGAAAAGAAAGTTGTGGGGGAGGGAATCTCAGGAAAATCAAAGGGAAAGAAAGGGGAAATACTGGGGAATGATATTAGCCAAATTATATTGTTATATTGTGTTCCTGTATAAATATGTAGCAACAAATCCTATATGTAAATGTACAATTATAAGGCATCAATAGAAACATGGAAAAATGTTTGCTAAATTAAGAATACAGAATTTATTATACCAAATATACCTATCTTTGTAGATAAAATGGTAAGCCATTTTCAACTATTTATTCATAAGAAATATTTCTCCCACTAGTGTATCACTTTTTAATACAATAAATTATTCTGTGAACAAATTTGGCAGCCAACAATATACGATAGGAACAGAGAAATTAATCATCTTAATAATAATGATAATGGTTGTCATATATGCACATGGTATTCTTTTTTTTCATTCATTCATTCTTTTAATTTTTTTAGTTGTCAATGAACTTTTATTTTATTCATATTTTATTTATATGTGGTGCTGAGAATCAAATCCAATGACTCACACATGCTAAGCAAATGTTCTACCACTGAGTTACAACCCCAGTCCTCATTTATTCTTAAAACAGCATAAGGTAAAGCAGAAATAGCAGATCCCATTTTACAGATAGGAAAACCAAAGCTCAGAGTGTTGGAATTGTTTTTCCAATGATGCACAACTAGACAGGAACAGAACTACTATCTGAGCTCAGGTTTGTTTTAACCTGAAACTCGTGTTCTTAATTACACTACATTATACGGTAGTGTTGTTTAGTATATAGGGAAAATATATTTTAAAAGTAAAAGTATTTAGTTCACATTTCAAACACCATATTAATGCTGAAAGATCATACTGCAGCTAACATATTTTTTGGTGAAAATATAAGTCAGAAGTTAAATCCATAATTACAGACCCACTATGCTCAGTAGCAAGGTGTCACTTTTAGTTATTTTTCCGACAATTGATGCTCAAAGACAAAAGTATTCCATGAAACACACTGTGATGGTTTGGACATGGTATGAGTATGTCCCCCAAAGGGTCAGGTATTGAAATGTAATCCTCATTCTCAGGTATTAAGAGAGTGAAAACTAAACTTAACCATGTTGTTTAGAGATGGAGCCTTTGTTCTATTATCAGGACTAGATAAAGTCATTAGGGTGGAGCCCCCACTGTTGAATACTTGTGTCTTTATAAGAAGAGAGACCAGAAGACAGACACACACACACATACTGACACACACACACTCCCTGACTCTCACCACATGAGGCCCCACCCTGCCTCAGGACTCTGCCAGCAAGAAAGCCATCATCGGCTGCAGCCACTTGGCCTTGAACCTCCAGAACCATAAGCCAAAATAAACTGCTTCTCATTAAAACTTTCTTAGTCTGTGGCTGTGTAATTGGCAGCAGAAAACAGATACAAACAATAGCCAACCACGAACCATAAAAATACAAGTGTAAATTTTCAAAATAGTTTCTGATTATCATCTGAATTTCAGTAATGTCCATTGTGATATTTCCTTTTTCATCACAAATTTTAGTAATTTGAGTTTTCAATCTCTTTCTCTTCATTGGCATGGCTAAGGGTTTATTAATTTTATTTATTTTTTTCAAAGAACCAACTTTTTGTTTTATCAATTTTTTGAATTGTTTCTTTTGTTTCAATTTCACTGATTTCAGCTCTGATTTTAATTATCTCCTGTCATCTACTGCTTTTGGTGTTGATTTGTTGTTCTTTTTCTAGGGCTTTGAGATGTAATTTTAGGTTATTTATTCATTGACTTTCTTTTCTTTTAATAAATGAGCTCAAAGCAATGAACTTTCTTCCTGGCACTGCCTTCATAGTGTTGCAGAGATTTTGATACCATTTTCATTTACCTCTAAATATTTTTTTATTTCAATCCTGATTTCTTCTGCCATCCATTTGTCATTCAATAGTGTATTACTTAGTCTTCAAGTGTTAAAGTATCTTCTATTTTTTATTTTATCATTGATTTCTAATTTCATTCCATTGTGATCTGATAGAATGTAGGGTATTATCTCTATTTTCTTGTATTTGCTAAGAGTTGCTTTGAGGCATAAGATATGGTCTATTTTAGAGAAGGATCTGTGTGCTGCTAAGAAGAAAGTGTATTTGCTTATTGATGGATGAGATATTCTATATATGTCTGTTAAGTACAAATTATTGATTGTATTATTTAGTTCCATAGTTTCTTTGTTTAGTTTTTGTTTGGAGGATCTATCTAATAGTAAGAGAGGAGTGTTAAAGTCACCCAGTATTATTGTGTTGTGGTCTATTTGGTTCTTGAAATTGAGAAGGGTTTGTTTGATATTCGTAGATGCTCCATTGTTTGGGCATAAATATTTACCTTTGCTATGTCCTATTATTGCATAATTCCCTTAAGCAGTATGAAATGTCCTTCTTTGTCCCTTCTGATTAACTTTGGCTTGAAGTCCACTTCATATACACCAATAAAAAGAAAATCTTGCAGTCATCAACAAATTTCTGAGACATACGACATAACTGAATCAAAAAGACATACATGATTTAAACAATTTCAATAAAATAGAAGACACCATCAAAAGCTTACCAATTAAGAAAAGCCCAGGACCAGATGAATTCTTAGCTGAGTTCTACAAGACCTTCAAAAAAGAATTAATACCAATACTCCTCAAATTGTACCATGAAATAGAAAAAAGAGGGAATAGAAGGTAAATATTTGGTGTAAAAGAACAACAAATCAACACCAAAAAAAATAAAAGTAAATATTTATGCCTCAAACAGTGGAGCATCTACATATATCAAACTCATCATATTCCAAACTCATTCTGTGAAGCTAGTATTACCTTGATACCAAAACTAGACAAAGACACATCAACGAAAGAAAGTTTCAGACCAATGTCCCAGATACCAAAAACAGATAAAGACACATCAAGTAAAGAAAACATCAGACCAATATCTGTGATAAACTTAGATGCAAAATTTCCCAGTAGAATTCTGGCAAATTGTATCCAAAAAAAATGTTAAAAAAATAGTACACCACGATCAAGTGGGGTTCATCCCAGGGATGCAAGATTTGTGGAAATCAATAACGGTAATTCATCACGTCAATAGACTTAAAGACAAGAATAATATGACTACCTCAATAGATACAGAAAAAGCATTTGACAAAATACAGCACCTCTGTATTCTCAAAACACTAGGAAAACTGGGGATATTAGAAACATATAAAAGCTATATACACTATATAAAAGCTATATACACTAAACCCCAAGGCCAACATCATTTTAAGTGGAGAAAAATTAAAAACATTCCCTCTAAGAACTGGAACAAGAAAAGTTTGCCATCTTTTATCCAACATTATCCTTGAAACTCTGGCCAGAGCAATTAGACAAAAGAAATTAAAGGGATACAATTAGGAAAAGGAGAATTCAAACTATCACTATTGCCAATGACATGATTCTACATTTAGAAGATCCAAAAAATTCACCAGAATATTTCTAGAACACCTAGTAGAAGAAAAAGTAGGCCCAAATCTTCATTATGGCAGATTAGGCCCCAACTTCCTTAACAAGATTCCTAAAGCACAAGAAATAAAAATCAAGAATCAGTAAATCAGGTGGTTTCAAACTAAAAAGCTTATTCATAGCTAAGGAAACAATCAAAAACATGAAGAGAGAGCCTACAAAATAGGAGAAAATCTTTACCACATGTACCTTAGATACAGCATTAATTTCCAGGATATATAAAGAACTCAAAAAACTTAACACCAAAAAAACAAATAACCCAATTAATAAATGGGCTAAGGAAATGCACAGACACTTACAGAAGAAGATACACAAATATAGAAGATCAACAAATATATGAAAAATATTCAATATCTCTAGAAATTAGAAAAATATAAATCAAAACTATACTCAGAATGATAATTATCAAAATATAAGCAACAATAAATGTTTGCAAAGATGTGGGGGAAGAAGTACACTCATACATTGCTGGTGGGACTGCAAATTGGTACAACCACTCCAAAAAGCAGTATGGAAATTCCTCAGAAAAATTGGAATGGAACCACCATTTGACCCAGTTATCCCAATCCTCAGCATATACCCAAATGACTTAAAATCATCATACTGTAGTGACATGGGCCCATCAATGTTTAGAACAGCTCAATTCACAATAGCTACTAAGCTATGGAACCAATGTAGGTGCTCTTCAACAGATGAAGGGATAAAAAAAATTGTGGTATATATACAAAGTGGAATATTACTCAGCCATAAAGAAAGAATGAAATTATGGAATTTGCCAGTAAATTAAAGGAGTTGGAAACTAGTATGCTAAGTGAAATAATCCAATTTAAAAAAATCAAAGGCCAAATGTTCTCTCTGATATGTGGATACTGACTCACAATAAAGGGGGTGGGGGGAGGGAAGAATAGAAGTTCATTGGATTAGACACAGGGGAATGAAGACAAGGGGTGGGGATGAGAATTGAAAAGACAGTAGAATGAATCAGACATAAGTTTTTTATACTCATATATGAATACATGAATAGTGTAACTCCACCTCATGTACAGCCACAAAAATGGGAAGTTATACTCCATATATGTCTAGTTTGTCAAAATATATTCTACTGTCATGTATAACTAAAAAGAACAAAATATTTTTTAAATAAGTAATTTTTTTAAAAGACTGCAGTGTAATAAAGACAATGTGGTATGTATACGTATGTACACATACACACACACTCACACACACACACACACAATGGAGTTTTCTTTTGTCATAAAAAAGAATGCAGGAAATTAGATGGAATTTGAGAATATCAGGTTAAGCAAAATAAGCCAAACTCAGAAAGTCAAGGGTTGCATGTCTTCTCTCATATGTAGAAATTAGGAAATGGAAAAGACAGGTGGGAGGAATATCAGGAAAATCAAAGGGAATCCAGTAGAACAGAGGAAAGGGACCCGGAGGGAAGAGGGGAAGGAAAGGCGAAATACTGAAGAACAGTATTGTCCAATTCCACTATTATATTGTGTGTATATACAAATACGTAGTAATGAATCCCACCAATATGTACAATTATAATGCACTGATGTGGAAAAAATATTGCTGTGGAATTAAGCTGAAAATCAATAACAAACAGATACCTTGAAAATCCTTCGATATTTAGAAATCAAATAATACATTTCTAAAGAGCATACAGGTCAAAGAACAAATCCCAATAGAAATTAGAAAATATTTTAAACAACATAAGAATGAAAATCCTGGCCAGGGATATAGCTCAGTTGGTAGAGTGCTTGCCTTCCATACACAAAGCCCTGGGTTCGATCCCCCACATCACAAAAAAAAAAAAAAAAAAAAAGAATGAAAATCCTAAAAAGGAAAATTTGTTCGACATAGATAAATCTGATCTTTGAGGGATATTTACAGTCTTAAATTTATACGTTAGATGAGAAGAAAGCCTACAAGTCAATTGTCTTAGGATCTATCTTAAGAAACTATAAAAACAACAAATTAAATCCAAAGAAGTTATCCCATCTATGTATGATATATCAAAGTGCATATATGCATTTTACAGTCATGTATAACTAATTAAAACAAATAAAAAATTAATAAAAAGAAAGGAAATAATAAAATTAATCAAAATTGTTAAAAACACAAAAAAGGAGAACAACCAACAATGTTGTTTCTTTGAAAAGACTAATACTGATAAACCCATAGTAAGATTAATCAAAAAGAAAATAAAGAAATAAGATAAAAAGCACAAATATCCAATATCTGAAATGAAAAAAGAATATTACTAGTCTTCAGATATGTTAAAAATCATATTATGAGTAATTTTATGGAAATAGACTTGAAAATGTACTTAAAATAGATAATTCCTTGTTGAATACTACTAAATAGATTAGGAAGAACTAGCAATAAACTTACATAAACTCTACAGAGAATTTAAAAATAGGGAACACTATCTTCTGGTATTATGAGGACAGCATATCCTTTACATCACAACCTGACGTCATTACTAAGGAAAGTTGGGCCAGAGCTTACTCATGTAACAAATGCAAGACCTTACATAAAATTTTAACAAGCTGGATCCAGTAATGTAACTTATCAGTTCAGTTTGTTCTAGGAATATAGGTTGGTTTAACATTCAAAGATATTGGTTTTACTTGGAATGGAACCACCATTTAACACAGCTATCCCACTTCTTGGTCTATACCCAAAGGACTTAAAATTTGCATACTACAGTGATACAGCCACATCCATGCTCATAACAGCACAATTCACAATAGCCAGGCTGTGGAACCAACCTAGATGCCCTAGATAAATAGATAAAGAAATTGTGGTATATATACACAATGGAATATTATTCAGAAATAAAAGAGAATAAAATTATGGCATTTGCAGGTAAATGGATGAAGTTAGAGAATATCATGCTAAGCAAAGTAAACTAATCCCCAAAAACCAAAAGCCAAATGTTTTCTCTGATAAGTGGATGCTAATCCATAATGGGGGGAGGGGCATGGGATGAGTGGAGGAATGATGGATGGGGCAAGGGGTGGGGGAGGTGGCATGGGGGTAGGAAAGATGGTGGAATGAGATGGACATCATTACCCTAGAAAAATGTATGATTGCATAAATGGTGTGACCCTACTTTGGGTAAAACCAGAGAAGTCAAAAATTGTATACAATAAATCAAAGAGCATTCTGCTGTCATGTATAACTGATTAGAATAAATAAAAAATTTTAAAAAAAGAATTCTAAAACTCCTATAGTTTCAGGACATTTGCAGTAACCCAAGACTCCAATGCTTACTTTTCCATTTAAGATCATCCATTCAATCAATAGTACTGCAAATCAATACTATTGACAAGAGCATCATGCAAGATAACATTCTTGTAGAAATGTTACTAAACATCTGTTCTTTTCGCACAACTGTTTGGTTTCTGGGGATCATCTTTTAATCCAGTGACAACTATTCTTCAAGTTCAAAGCTGACATCTAATGATAAGGAATACATGTGGAATAATAATTGTGAGAGTGAGTGATTTAAAGACTATATCACATGAAGGAGACATACCAATTTCAGAAACATTATAATGTGAAAAGAAAATGTCCCTAAGAAAGTTTCTGAACATTTAAAAAATTATATATCAGTTTTAGATAGTTAACCAGATTCATAGAAGGAAAGCGAAATCTATTATTTTGACAGATTCAGAAATACCATTTGATAAAATTTAATATCTATTTATGATAAGAAAACTCTTAACAAACTAAAAGGAAAAGAGAACTTAATTTAATAAAGGGCATGTACAAAAAAATTACTTTTAATACTTAAATGTTGAAAACTTTTCTTCCAAATCAGGAAAGAGTAAAAGACCCTATCACCATTTTTAGTCAACACTGGAAATCTAGTCAAAACAATAAAGCAAGGGGTGGGGGGAATAAAAGGCATAGAATTGGAAATAAATAATATGTAAATATTCTTAGACAATAGGATAGTATTATTCAAAAGAATCCATTGATAAAGTATTTGAATTAATTTTAGCAGCACAATAACTGTATAGAAAAACCACATTTACATTTACAAAACAGAGCAAAATTTACAAAACAGCATAACTTGCAACAGCATCAAAAATATCAAATACATAGATAAACATCTAAAAGATAAGACCACAAAGTACACTTTTTCTCTTTGTGTCAATATCATACTTAAATTTTGAACTTTATAATAAGTAACCAGTCTTTCCCTCCTCTTTATTTTTTTTCTTCCTCTTTAGGGCTCTATTGGCTGACTTGGCTAAGTACATTTCCATATAAATTTTATAAAATTGTGAATCTTCATTTAAAAATAAAGCCTGCTGACTTTTTGATTAAAATAGCATTGACTTCATTATAATACAGAGCCTTTCCATCTATGCATGGCACAGTCTTCCATTTATTAAGATATTTTGTTTCTTTGAAAAATGTTCTCTACATTTCTAATCTATAGTATTAGAAATCAATCAGTGATTTTGAAAAATTGAAAAGAAGGGTTATTAGAGAAGACCATAGGGAGAGAAGAGATTATGTGTTCTGCAGATAAAGAGCTCGTTCCTGACCTGAGTTTTCTTTTGCTTGTTTATTTTAAGGCAGAATGAGAAGAGAAAGCAATTCCTCAACAATCCCTTAAAATGCAACTGAGATGGCCACCACTCATCCTGCATGACATGTGAACAGTGTATAAGAGCTCAAGAGGCACATATCGTCCTGTAGATCAGATTTTCAAACCACAGATTCTGGGTTTAGTGAGTTACACTCTTATTTTCAATAACAGAGAATAAGATAGAAATGATCAACACGCATTGTGTATAGTACGGTTAAGCATTGTTCCATGAAACTCTTATTAAACCATATACATGTATACACACACAAATATATGAACCTGAAGATGCACCAGGAAGTATATGTGTTTCTCATCATTGAATACAGTAAAAAATATATGGAAACTATGAACAGATTCCAAGTGCACCATATAATATTTAACCATCAAATATTTAACATGTAATATTAACCATTAATTCATATTTTGTAGCTATACCATTTTTCATTTAGCTCAGATGTAGTCTTTAGTTTTGTGGATATTAAGTGTTTGAGGGAAGAGAATTAACAACAGTTAATGGTAAAAGATTCAGAATCAATGAATCCGTTTGAGAAGGGGCAAGAGATGCAGCTCAGTGGCCGAGTGCTTGCCTAGCATGCGGGAGGCCCTTGGTTCAATCCCCAGCACCAACAATAAAAGGAAGGAGGGAGGGAGAAAGGAAGAAACTGGAGGTTATTAGTGATTTAAGTAGAGAAGAATATGAGAACAAAATGTAATAACAACAATGTGATGAAGGTAACCTTAGCTCAGTATCTTTGAAAGACATGTTCAAGAACAATTGGGCTTTGGCTTCCTGATGCTTACCACGGGCTGTGTTCTTACCCTGACTGTAGAGAAAGAAGAAATCAGAGTAAGCCTACGCACCTTGGCCCTGGTCTGTATTGTAAATGGGCAAACATGGAATTGAGAGGAAAGAAAAAAAAAAAGAGGAATAACTGGGCTTTAACTCAGAGAGGGCTTTGGACACCATGTGTATCCAGAAGGGGACAGCAAGTACCACAGACCCAGCGAATTACGACAAAGGCAGCTGTCTTTAGAGCTGTCTTTCACCCAGCTCTCCTCTGTAAACCACCCCTGAGCTGTGTTCCTTTAGCAATTCATCTGTTCTGGTCTTTTAGATTCTCCTTCAGTGAGCTCAACAGTCACCCTGCTACCAATCCACGTCTGGCTCTCCATCTCTACTCTGAAGTGCCACCTTGGCAGTTTTCTCTTCCAGCTTTCTAGGTCAGGACCATCTCCCAGCCAGTATCAACTAGGGTTCAGGCAGAAGAGACTGAGATATTGGAAGACGAATAGCAGCTTTACGCTCAACTCCTAGGTTGATACCTCTCTACCCAGAAGATTCCTGGAGGTCAGCTATCACCACTTGGCATAGAAAGGAAAAAAACTAAGAGCAGACTATGAAGTAACCAAGAAAGAAGAGAATATTGACTTGTCGGCTTGACAAAATAAAATGCTCTAGATTGTTAGTCTGCTGTTCGTCAGAACTACAAGAGTTCCTATGCACTCAAGATAAATAGATGCTTAGACTCCAACTGACTTTTCCTGTCAACTTTTGTGTGACATCTGTGGGAATGCCCCATGTCAACCTCAGAAAGTTTTTCCCTCCAGAAAGACACGGCTTTTGGAGCTAGTCCTCCTCAGGAAGGGCCAGAAAGTTTCTAGGGATTCACAAGGACACTAATCCAAAACATAAGGAATTTTATCATCAGGTGACTAAAATTTACCCAATGTCTTTGAGACAGGTCAGACCCCTACCTTATTTGGGGAAACCCAGCAAAAAGACTGGTACATAAAAGGTGTCCTGAAGATCAATAATGAACCATTTATTCCATGCATCCAAAATCACTGGTGAATACAGTTATTCGATCCCTAGCCCAGTGAGACACCTACTTCAGAATCAGAGCTAGTATCAAAACTGGGTTCAATATTGAGCATTAGATGGTGGTTTATCCACTGAGGTTTTCAAGGAACTTTAAAAAGTCACTCAGAGACAGAATTCACAGCCCTATGTTAATGTGCCCAGTCTGGTTAGAGCCAGACGCAAAGTTAGTAGTTTACAAAAGAACCCAGTCCCTGCTCCCACCCATTTCTAAATGCCAGCTGAGAGCTCATTTCTCAGACTCTTTCATCCACACAAAAACCCTGAGAACATTACCAAAACAATCAAGAACAAAAGATCAGAAAGTTGAAATGAAGTATGCAGTCTCTCCTCCTCCCTAAAATGGCCATTTGGTTAAAATCCATGAAAATGAAAGAGTTAAAATTCTGCACAGTTTAAGAACAACCAGTTGACCTTTAAATGTGCTGGTTTGAGTCCAATCACCTTTCAACAAGCATGAAATCTGGCACAAGGCGTACTAACACACACCAATTATTTTCATAGTGTACATGACTGAGCTCACAGAGTCCTGTTTAGAAAAAAAGACTAATGTTCATTTTCCAAAAGCCAGACTTAGCGGCTAAGTGTCCCTGTTGGGAGGATTTTCCCTTGTTAACCATCTCCAAAAGTGCCACTGGAGAAGCCTTTCCTTAAAAATGCACAGTACCATGAAGAAAATAAATTTTCTGTCTTATTTAAATTCACTTTTATAAAATAGTTTTCCGTACCTTTTTGTATGTCAAAAGTAAAGACAGCTGGGACATAATTACTATCCCCAATTAAGAACTTTGCATTCCAAATATATAAGAGGGAAAAAAAAATCTACTCCCAGTGAAATGGTGAAAAGCTGAATCCTCCTTTGAGCAAATGTATTCAAATCCACAGATTCAAAATCAATCACTTAATGGGTGTCCATTTCCTAAAATAATTATCTGTTTTTCAAGAGTAATTCCCATGAGACTTAAAAGTGGTGAGAGTCCCTCAGGTTTTTAAAATATAATTCAATTTACAAACTTTCCATCACAGGCTTTTTTATTTTTAGTTGTAGATGGATACAGTAACTTTATTTTATTTATTTATTTTTATGTGGTGCTGAGGATTGAACCCAGTGCCTCACACACTAGGTAAGTACTCTACCACTGGGCCACAAGCCCAGCCCCCTCCATCACAAGCTTTTTGAGAACACTTTGCTTGGCTGTTTGGATGCCATGTGCAATTTGGAAGCCTGTGCCATACGGCATTATCGCCTCTGGTCAATTGCAAGACTCTGTCCTTTCTCACCTCCTCTGTCGATAGTCCTCAACTTCAGAGACCCTCTGTGGCCCAGTCCCCCTCCCAACACTGTTCCCATCACAGCTCTTGCTACCACATTTCTAGTGATGTGGAATACTAACCCCACACCTAGAACATATTTAAGCCTGAGTTTGACTTTTCTTTGTTTAATCCTTTGCCTTAGGACTGAGACTTCTGAAGATCCCTTCCCAAACCTCAAAATTGTCTCTCAGCTCCTCACTCTAACGTGAGACTTCTGCTGGCTGTGCCCCTGTTTATCAACCCCTCCCTACCCCAATATTTAATATCCCCCTCATCCACTTCATGCCCTCTTGTAAGACCAGAAAAGAGGAAGGTCAGAATCTCACAGCAGTGTAGGTAGTACTTCACAGATTGTGGTCCTGGCCTAGTGCCCAGCTCATCACCCATCCAGCTACTTCTGCTTTGAGGCTGAGGAGGGAGGGACTTGATTCAGGAAGAGCAGGCACTGCCTGGGGTGGCTATTGCTCACAGACCTGTCAGGGAAACACCTGCGGGCCCAGGGCCCTGGCACAGAAGGCCCCTTGGAGTTTACAGTCTATCAGGACAACCTGGCTCTGTGTATATTCCTGAGGATTCCTCCAGAATAAAGGTTCCTCCCAGAGTAGAGGCAGAGCAGGTTCACCAACTCACACCAACTTCCCCCACCCCATTGCCTTGAAACTGTCCCTTGCTACTATCCTCAGCTCAACCTCCAACAGAAAAAGTGCATCACCTGAATTCAAGAGTGAAACACTGCGGTGCCCACACCTAACTTTTTAGTTACCTACCTGAACGCCATGAATGACTTCCTCAAGTCATGTGGTCCTCAAGTCTGTGACACAAAGAGACCAAAAGCCTATATGTTGGAAGAACTGCATAATAGTATACTTAGTTACCATCCTCTGTCTTATTCATCAGGAGACATAATTCAGTTGTAGATGAGATATACTCAGGCTTTCCAGACCAGACACTACTTCCTTTTCTTCCTGTCAGCATCCTACAGACTACAACCTGCACCAGAAAAGCAATGTGGTACTCAGGAGAGGAAAGCACAGACACCTGAAGTCAGAAAACCAGGGATTCATTCTCAGTGTTATCAACTGAGTGACCTTGGCCAAGTCGCTAAGTCACTGAAACCTCAGCTTCACCCTCTGTAAAATGGGTATTACAATATCAACCTCACAGTTTGTTAGAAGGAAGAAAATGAGATAATGAAAGTTGAGAAGCATACTTTTAAACTATAAACAGAAAGAAAAGGAAGTAAGGGAAAGAAGGGGGAGGGGAGGAAAAACTGAAAAGCTTTACCCTCCCTCGCCCTTTCACATAGCAAGTAAAATGAAATCTTTGGACAGGAAACCTAAAGAAAATAACCCACATATAATATTCTTAGCAACCGTCAAAGGGAGTGGCCACTATAATCTCCAAATCTAGCCAGGAGCTCAGCCTGAGCAGCATGCTTTGAACTCAAGTGCCTGGAAATCTGCACTATATCCTTAGGACTTTGACCTGCAGGGGAAAAACAGAATGCTTTTCTCATTTCATTCCATGTAGTATAAAAACAAAAGTAACTGAAAGACAAACTTTGGGACAAACACCCGAACCATGAACTTACTTCATTCCCAAGGCAAATCAACTCCAGGTGAAATTTCAGCTTTGTGTGTTCTGCTTGGTCCCACTCGAATGGGAAGTGCTGCTCAGAGCCCCGAAATAGAAAGCAGGAAGTCAACAGAACTGATTTTTCTAACTTCCCAAATGCAAATTGCTGCACAGTTATGGAGGAAAGTTACAGAAAGGTATAAACCTCCTCCTTTTAACAAAGGTCACGTGCTGATTGTATATAGAAAACATCCCCACTCCTGGGAAGACCAACCAGCTTCCTTCCACAATAAGGGAAGATTGACAGTTCAACTGACAGAGAAGTAAAGACTACCAAGGCTGTTTCCATCAGAACCAAATTGCCACAAGAACTAATACAGTGTTCCAGTTTGATGTTCAGACACTAGTCTCTAGAGAAAACAGTGCATCCTCTCAGGGTGCTTTTCTTAGAAGGAGCAGAACTACAGAGACTCCCCTTCCAACATCCTCCTGACCCTTCAGAGTTTCAAGATGTTCTTAGAGTTTCATGTCTAAAATTTTCAAGCACAGGGGCTAGGGTTGTGGCTCAGAGGTAGAGCGCTTGCCTAGCACATGCGAGGCCCTGGGTTCGATCCTCAGCACCACATGAAAATAAATAAATAAAGATATTGTGTCCAGCTAAAAAATAAATAAGTATTAAAAAAAAATAAAATTTTCAAGCACAAATTCCAAGCTCCCCCTGTACACACCCCTAGAGTCAGTTTCTATCATTTTGTAGATGAAGATTACATGGAGATCGTGTACCATGTTCTCAGCCACACATTTAGCTAATCCTCCAGTTTGCCAAGCCTTGCCACTTTCTCAGCCATTTCTGGTCTGGATTCTCAGTCCCCGACTCTTCTTGCACACTCTTTCATAGACTGCTAGGTGACCTTTGCAGCACAGAGTGGCCTCACAGTGTTGCTTTGCTCCAAGTCGACCATACTCCTTTAGTACCTAGTGATCAAATCTAACTTTCTCAGGAAGTGGTCTTGCCACGTCTGTGTAGCTTAGGTAATGTGTCATAGTGGGAAATGTGTGAGTCTGGGAGTCAGAGGGACAGGACAAGACTTTCTCCTGGAGAAGCTTTATCACTTCGTGTCTTTGTGAATCTAGCAAATTATGAAACCTGTTTATACTTCAGTTTCCTCATGTGTGGAATGAAGATGATAACATGGCCTACCTACAGTCATTAAGGATTTAATATGACAATATAGACAAAATGGTCCTAATTGAGTTCAATCAGAAGAGGAATTAATGCTTATGGGTGCTTACTACATTCAAGCTGTACTCTATCTAAGAATTATACACACATTTATGCAGGTATTATTTTTAACCTCATCTTTTATAAGGGAAAAATAAGGTAAGAGAAAGTAAGGAGAGTCACTGAAACAACTAATCAGGACATAATCCAGCCTTAGAACTCAGCATCTGACGCCCGCACACTCAACTTCTTGTTCTACTGCACCCACTTCTGCTACTTCCCCTTCCCCTTCCCCCTTCACTTTAATTTTCGCTGGCAAACAAAGCCCACATGGCTACCTCAGTCCTCATCCTTCCAAGTTTCACTCTACATTCCACCATCCCCTGAACAACGTCATGCATGTTTTCTCTGTCACCTGACATCGTGAAGGGAACAGTGACAAGACCCTCTCTGAACCCACTCTTTGGCCCTTACTTATACATCAGCTTATAATTATTCTCCAGTTCTTTCTGTAATCTATTCCCAGAAACAGCATCTAAAAATAGACCATATCCCCAAATTTCAGCATGTCCCAAAAAACAAAACAAACATAAAACCATTCTATTTCCATCAATGCCAGGGCTGCTGTCACCAAGTCAACTCTGCAAACTTCCATTCACTCCTCCAACAAACGTTTACCAAGCCCCCGTCATGTTCATGTTGTAGATGATGGCTACATGGGCCCCGTCCTCTAGGAGTTCACAGTCTGATGAATGATCAAAGTTTGTAGTAAGTATCCAATGTATTTAAGTAGGTAGTGATACGTATGAAATGTTTGCTACTAAGGCATCACTATCTTTGGCTCTTCTCATTCTAGCATTCTCCACATCATGTCAATCATCTAAGCTGCCACACTGAACCATCCTTTCCATACCTGTTGCCTCCCTGTGATGAACTTACTCCTACCTTGTTCTTGAACTACTTAAATCACCTCTCCACTTATCTCACTGCCTCAATCTCGGGACTCTCAAAAAAAGCTCACCTCCAGGTGACAAATAACTTGATGCTATCACTCCCAAATTCAAAAACCACAAAGGTTGATGAATCAAGTACAAGGCTCTGAGCCTGCACAAGTAGAGTTGCCTGTGCCCCTCACATACTTACACTTCACTCTGTACACCACAGCTAAGAGACATCTTGCACTTTCCCATAACTGACTCACTTACTATTGCCAGTTCTTCCGCTTACCCACCGTGCGATCTTGCGCTCCCCGGCCCCTCGTCTTATCTCTAGAATTTAGATGCTCTACCAAGATTCAGGTCAAAAACCACCTCTTCCAAAAAGCTTTTATATTCATTCTCTCACAGTACATGATAGCTCCATTCTCTGATTTGCTTTAGTTGAGCATTTGTATTTCCTCTAGGACACTTTGTTAGGAAGTAGCTAGCAATAAGCAGTGAAATGCATGGTAAGGACATAAAGTGTTCTTTAAATTACTTTCGGGTCCTTCTTTAAACTATCTTAAGAAATAAAATGGTGGCAGTTAATCTGTAGAAAACAAACAGAAGCAAAGGAGCTAATTGGAAATCACATTAAGAGAAAAGGATTAATGGGACTAACTCTTGACAGAGTCCACCGAGGTTGATGTGAAGCTAGGAATTATAGCTGTAAGTGTCTCCAGTTGTCTGGGAAGGAAGATTCCTTTAGTATCACGGTACACTAAGGTAACTTCTGACCACCTATTGACCCCAATGCCCACATTAACATGGGATTGACTTGCAGATGAAGCCCCCCTAAATAGGATGGCCACCATGACAGTTCTGGAGAGGAACTCCTGATTGGCAAAGAGTACAGAAGGTGGTCCCCAGTTCTCCTGGTAAACATCAAACAGTAACAAACTTGGAGACAGTGTTGTCTCCTTTGTTTTCTCTGCTTGGAGATGGTCCACTCTCCAGAGAGTGCTCTCTGCTTAAACCTCACTTTGCTTTTAATTTCCTTTCACCTATAATAAAGTTCTCTTGCCTGACTCCTGGTGTCTGACTTTAATTTTTTGTTGTTGTTGGAAGACAAGAACTGAGGTTTGTGAGTTTCGGCTCTCTGCTTTCCTGTAACAACTTCACTTACACCTTGCATCACAGTCATTTGCATACCTATCTTATGGTCTCTATCTTTAGGGCAGGTATTTGTCTTAACCATATTTTTTAAGGTGGTGAATAGCAGAGGGCCTCAAGCTTAATGTGAACTCTATATATAATGGATATGTTTTATTTTTGTATGTAATATAGTAGGGGGAAAAACTTCATGAGGACCCAAACAGAAATCCAATTTTTTTTCTTTTTTCCTCACTATCATTGATGATGATTAATTTTATGTGTCAACTTGATGCAGCTAAAGGATGCCCAGATAGAGGTTAAATTTCTTTTTTCTGGGTATGTCTGTGAGGATGTTTCTGGAAGATATTAGCTTTTGAATCAGGAGACTGATTCATAGATCAGTCTATGAATCAATAGATCAAAAGATCTATTCTCACCACTATGGGCATTCATGGAGGGCTCAGCCAGAATAAGAAGACAGGGAAAGGCAATATCTACCTATCTATCTATCTATATATCTATCTTTCTCTCCCTCCCTCCCTCCCTTCAGCTAGAACTCCATCTCCTCCTTCTCCTTGGACATTGGAGCTCCTGGTTCCTCAAGCCTTCAGACATGAGAGCTTATACCAGCAGCTCTCCCTAGTTACTCAGGACTTTGGCATCAAACTAGGAGTTTGGCATCAAACTGCTTCTTTCTCAAGCCTTCAGACTTGGACTGAGTTCCACCCCCAGCTCTCCTGGCTCAGCAGCTTGTAGACAACATATTGTGAGACTCCTCAGCCTCCATAATCACATGAGCCAATTCCCATAATAAATCTCCTCTTATACGTCTATATATTTCCTATTGGTTCTGTTTCTCTGAAAAACCCTGACTAATACCTCATCTAATCATTTACCCAACAAACCTTTTCTATCCCTGGGCAATATTTTAGGCACTAGGGGTACAAAAATAAAGACACAAACATCTGCACTCCATAAACTTACATTCTGTATCAGAGAAATTGGCACAAAATGAAAACAAAATAACAAGAGACATGCCCAACAATAAAAATTGCAAAATGATGGCAATTCTATCACCAGCTAAGTGTGTGACCTCAGGCAAATCATTTACAATGTGAGCTAAGTATTCATAAGTACATAATGCAAATTTTTAGGCACTCTAAAAATTTGAATTTGACCATTGTATGGTTTCCTTTGCTAATGGGTGGCACCTCCCTGTTAGTAAGTGCCAATATATTTTCAAAAGATCCATTATTGATGCTAATTAATTCTAGGAAAATCAAGTAAACAGCAGCAAAAGAAAGGTACAAACCAGCAGCTGAAATTAATAATTAGAAAATAAGGAAAAAATGAATTATTAAGTGCTTCATCAGCACCACAAGATAAATAAATCAGTGAAATTCAAGGCAGGGAAATGCAGAGTAAGCCTACCAGGGAAGCAGTGGCCCAGTAGGCATGACATGTTCTCCTCTGGACTCCCATATTCTATCTCTAGAGATAGAAAATGTGCATGTGCAAGTCAGCCTTCCCTCTATGATGTGCTTTTGCTCCTTTCTGTCCCTTGCACTGGTGCCTAGCACACGGAAAGCATTTGGTAAGTGCATAAAAGAGGCAATCAGTCATTAGCATCAAGAATTTTTAATTTATTTAATTATGTAGTGCTGGGGATTGGACCCAGAGCCACCTACACGCTGAGCCATGCTCTCCCACTGAGCTATAAAACCAATCTCTATCATCAAAAATTTACTGAGGATTTATACATGATACATCTAGAACCACAAATGGAATACTTGTATGGTTCCTATCATCAAATAAAATCAAGGAAAAACTTAAGACTCAAACTGTAAGCCATGATTTATTTTTAGATAGTGGTCATTATCAAAGAAAAACAACACAATTACCAAAAAGTCATTTCAAAGCAACAAATTATCTTTTGGCATTTCTCAAACACCATGAAAGGGACTCTCAGTTCACAGCAACAATCCATAAAGCCCTGTCCTTCCATGTGGGTTACATCACACAAGGCTTTCAAGTTCCTCTCCCCTTCACACCCTCCCATCAGAACTCCTCTCCTAAGTCCAGCCCTCAAGCCTCAATCTTTCCAATCCTTGACCTCTCCCCTGTTTTCTGTATCACAAAAGCCCAAAAGAACTGGTCTGGCAAGATCAAATGTTGCTTGAAACGGAGGGAAGAAAATAAATAAGCAAAAACCAGAACCAGTCTTTGTAAGGAAGAAAAGATGACCACCACAAAACTGTCATATGTTACAAATGTTGGGTGATCTCCTTCAAGCTTAAAGTTACCAAAATAAATATAAAAATAGTACAAAAAAAGTATTCACATTTGTTAAACATCTACAATGGTTGGGGGACTTGTGGCACTCAATCACAAAATACTTATTGGACACTTACTCTAAGAACTGTTTGAGAGAGGATATGATGTCACACATACTCCCCAAGTGCATACCTACATTTGAATATTCTCAGGAAGGACTCACCCTTAACTGTACTGACATTTAAGATTTCTAGTTGAGATGTATTAATGAGACATGGCCAGATCATAAGGGGAAAGGGCACAGGCTGAGTCTGAAGGATCCCATGTGTATACTTCATTTTGTTCTTCCTTCTGTCCCATGAAGGGCCACGTGGAGTACACTAACCCCAGCCACAAAAAAAAAAAAAAAAAAAATGCAGCAACTTGTACATGATGTTCCTGCTCAGGGAAGCCCTTCAGAGACTCAGTGCTGAAGGTTTTTAAGTGGGGACAGTCACCTTGCACCTTCAACCTAGCATTTGAAACAATTCCAGACTTCCAAAAGGAAAGCAGTATTCAAGCATATACTCTGTTACTTTCACAAAAGTCAAGGCACATGAACTACAATTACCAGTTAACTGGATGAAGAGCACTATTGGGAGCCAAGTTTCTATCACTAGCAAAGGCCCAGTGTTGCAAAGCAGGCCTTTCTAAGGGTAACAGACATAGGCCTGCTATGTTTACTCAGTTCCGCCCAGATACAAAGACCCAGTTTTTTGTCTTCAAGAAAATTCCACACACAAAAATATATGCAATACATATAGTAGCTGTAGCATGTTAGATAACACTAAAGCATATTTCCCAAATGCCCTCTAGGTCACTTTCATCAGAATCACAAGGGTGCTCTATACCTAGCAGTTACAACCCAAAGGGTCCTAAGCAGTGGGGCCTTAAGTCAGAGCCTCTGGTTAAGGTTAGATTATGGAAGACCTTGAATATCTTAATGAGAACTTTTAATTTGATATCAATAGTCTTAGGAAGCTACTAAAAACTTTCTTTTTTTTTCTTTACCAATTCATGATAATAAAATTAAAACAGCAGTGTTTGAAGATGAATCCGATTGCTTTGTGTAGAATATACTGGAAAAGGCAGAGATCAGAGGCTCTAAAGAAAACAAGAAGCTCAAAAGAAAATACTCAGACCTAATATGTAAGGACCACCAACTAGGAGTTAGACCCTGCTCAGGGTGCTTCATATGAACGCTTGTGTCAACCATCTAAAGGAGGTGCCATTGTCCCCATATTGTAGATAAATTTGCCCAGTGTTGTCCAAGTCACCCCAATAGAAAAGACAAAGGTGGTGAATTGGGGCCTGTAGCCAGGAAGAGAAAGCAATCACAGGTAACTCCTACTGGGATCTTGTCTCTTCCTCCCTTTGGGCACTTCCATCCTAAGAGACAGTCATCTTCCAAAAACAACAGAGGGTAAAAATGGAGATCTAGAAGGAGAAATTGTCAGTTTCCTAAATGAAGACGGAGAGGTGAAATAGGAGTAGGATGTTAAAGCTTCGTCCTAACCCAATGAGATAGCAAGAAGCAAAGTGCAATGTAGCATCTCAATTTAAAGGGAGGAATAGGAAACATTTCTATTTCTAAATATATGGCATTCTTTTATCTTTTCTATCTCAAAGACATTTACACCATTAAAAATCTTCCGTCTCAATTATTTCCCTCTGACATGATGCAACCCGCAAATCACTTAACAACTGAGTCTGATCACTCTTGCAACTGTAATTCCTAAGGTGTCTAAAATTAACATTCCAGAAACATCACAGTCTCATCATCAAGACACATTTATTGATCACTTGATTGCATGAAGTGGTAAGACACTGACCCCAGGGCCTGAGAGGACTCAGCACAGTAATTTGCTTGATTAATAAATATCTCTCTTGGTTCCTCCCTCTTAAACCCCAGAGGTATGCGATGAGACATAATCCACTATTTATGGAGAATTAATGTGTTGCCTCGATTGACATTAAGCAGTAGGCCAAAGACCATTAGGACAAATTAAAACTCATTAATATACCAAAATAACGCAATAGTAGGATATTGAACTTATCCTATTGAAAATCACTTTAAAATCTTGATTAGCCCTTAAAGTAACTTCTAAATGAAATACATCTCTCTTATTCATAATCTCTGAGTCAACTGAAGAAGTCAAACTATGACCAAAAATGACAAAGGGAACAGAACAAAACCTTCAAGACCTTAGACATCACTCCAGTGGCCTGTGGTGTGGACGAAGCCATTCTGATCGTGGTAACCAGTGTACTCAAGATTTCTTTTCCCCCAAGAGGTCATGCCAGTACGACGTCATCTGAAAGGCTTTGCTCTTCCTTGGGATACTTTCTATATTTCGTTTCATATCTAATCTATCTTGTATTTCATGCAGCTCAAACAGAAATGTTTCCTGAGCATTGACTATCACAGCCCTCTGTGATGGTAGAAAAGAAAGAAAGAAGACACAACCTGCTTTTCCAGGACTCTGGAGGAAAAAGATGGGACAGACCTTGGTAAAAGCAATATGAGTACACACAATAAATATCTACCAATCATGGTTGGAAATTAGGGTTATGGCAGTTGAAGGATCTAGGTTTAAATTCCAGCTTCACCAGTCACCACTTTGAGCAGGTTTTAACAACCCTCTTCAGGTCTCAGTTTTCCCTTCTGAAAAAAACAGAGTAATAATAATATTCACCTGAAAAAATGTTGGTGAAGAGTTAGTAGGATAGGGAACACAAAATGCCCAGCACATAAAAGGATCTCAACAAATGTTAACTACTATTATTATCATTAAAAATATCATTTTTGTGGGCAGGGCTACAGCTCAGTGGTAGAGCGCCTGCCTCGCACATGTGAGGCACTTGGCTCTATCCTCAGCACCACATAAAAATAAATAAATAAAGATATTGTGTCTGTCTACAATTAAAAATATATATATATTTTTTAAAATTATCATTTTTTGTTTTTACTGTTATTACTAGTAAGGCTACCACCATGCTACTCTCATCTGTTTTTAGCCCCATACCTTAGAGATAAGGAGTCTCCCAGGCTGCATGGAATGGTCCAGTCCAGATGGAAACACTCATCTCAGGCAGGGAGGCAATGAGGCTCACGATCTGTCAAATGTCAGAGAAGAGGATTTCAGATAAAGGAGATGGCTACAGAGGGAAGTCAGCCTGGCCTGGATGAAGCAGATAAATAAGTTTGCTCTAGATAGCTTCCTGAGCTCAGGAAGAGCACATGCTCACGGGTCATATGATGAGCTGGAAAGTGCCTTAGAAACACTTGAGTTGCTATAAAAAAATGCAGCTTTTGAATAGTCACAAAAATCCTATGCCTTCCTCTTGTGTTATTTGAAAATTTGAAATAAATTTAGTATCAAGAAGAAAAAAAAGTTGGATGCAATGGTAACTTGGAAAGAAATTTTATTTAGATCTAGAAAGATACATATTTCTTCCTTTGATCATGTGGCAACAATGTGAGCACTGAATCTGCTTGCTCACCACTGGCTTTTCCTTCTAAAGGGTGGGGAAAGCAGAGCCCAAGCAGGTTACTCTCAATATTAAGCTTACCTGATGCTTAATTTTCAATAAGACCCTTTTAGCCTGACTGTGATATGCCCCAGGAATGATTAGGACTTTGCTTATTCCAAACCCTTAAATTTACGGAAAAAGAAATGAGACTCAAGTGACTTTTTCTTAACCACACAGCTAATTAGTGAAGGAAGGAAACAGGAATCCTGCTGATGGAGAGAAGACACAGAGGAGGAGGGTAAAGAAATGACAGCGTGGCCTGAAATTACTTGCTGTGGGAAGTCAAATGATGTGGGCAATTACTTAGATTTTAGCGAGGATGGGGGAAAAACAAGTTTTCAGGAGAAGCATTTGTCCTGCTGCATACAGAGCTTAAGAAACTAACCATGTCAGATTCCTTCTCTGCATCTTTTGCTAACAGAACCTAAAATACCAACAAAATATAGTTGAAGTTAATTTTTAATTGTAATTTTTATTTGAAGAATTATTCTATTTAAATCAGTATTTTAACCCATTTTAGGAATGAAGTTGAAACAAGGTGGTTTTCTCTTTTTTTCTAATAAAAAATTGTATTTACTTAGAAGCATTCAGAATGTCACCAAAAGCTTATATAAATATATATATATATTGCAATTGCAGAGTGGTATTCAGTTAACAGAACAACAACTATTTCATGTAAGCCACATTGGAGACAACTAAAGATGAAAACTATCATCCCCATATTTAACTAATTTGTGCTGTGCACCAACAAGAACCTGCTTTAAATTTCCAACCAGTTTACAACCCCCATACTGTACCAGGCAAGGTTAGTGGCTATTGAAAATACCACCAGGAGAGGGCTATCTAAAGACACATTCGGTAGTGTGTTAACTAACCAAAAAAAAAGACACTGTACAATTTAAAAACAAACCTTACATAGCTTTACATACTATTATTTTTTTTCTTTTAAAGGAGTGAGTTGTGTACAGTGGGGTAAATATTTTTTGGACAAGAAAAAAAACTGTGCTAGAACCAACTTATTCATCTTTTCCTTCTTTATCTTCCTCCTCCTCTTCCTCCTCATCTTTTTCTTCCTCGTCTTCCTCCCCTTCCTTCTTTTTCTTGCTTTTTTCAGCCTGGAAACTCCTTTTTTTTTTTGCTGCTGCATCAGGTTTTCATTTAGCTTGGTAGGCAGCAAAATCCTTTTTGTATTTTTCCTTCAGCTTAGCAGCTTTCTTTTTATAAGGCTGCTTGTCACCTGAGGCAGTGTGATTCCACATCTCTCCCAGTTTCAGCATCGCCAATGAATAGGCCAGGATGTTCTCCTTTGATTTGGGGGCGATACTCAGAAGAAGAAGGCCAGGGGAGGCCTCTTGGGTACACTGGGATCCTTAAACTTCTTTCCCTTTAGGAGGAATGTGGGTTTGCATTTCTCTTCCATAATGGTCCGTGTTTACCTCTGCCATCTTCAAATTTTCCTTTCTCCTTAGCAGTTATGGTCTTCCACCTCTCTGAACATTTCTTAGAAAACTCTGAGAAGATGACTGAAGCATCTCAGTGCTTTTTCTTGTGCTCCTCCCGCCAGTTTGCACAGAGAATGAATAGGATGACTTGCCTCTTGGCTTCTTCCAGTCTCCTTTGCCGATAGTTAGCTATTTTTCCTCAGCCAGGCACAGGGTTGCCCAGTGCCCATCTGGCTCTCACTTGCTCAGGCACTGTCTCTATGGAGCTCAATGTACTGTCAACAAGGTGGTTTTGCTTCAGGGATTATAAGAAACTTGAGGACACTATGACTTTATTTTATATATATATATATATATATATATATATATATATATATATATATATATATATAAATTTTTTTTCCTACATCTTTAAAAGGGATCAGGGCAGAAGGTTACACATTGAGCAGTCATGAGCTTGGAGTCTTTGGGATGTTCCCCAAGTCAAAAGTTTTCAACCTGCTTCTCTTAGGGATGTCCTCTTGCCCTGGAAAGCCACCCCCCTCAGGTTTCAACTCAAGGTGCTGGTGCCAGGACATTTTTTTTTCAGGCAGAGTGCTCATACTATCACCTTGCTTCTTCCAGTACAGCTGTGTATATATTGATCTATGACAGACCTGTGTTCTTGGTGGATTCTCAGCAAATGTTTGATGATGAACTTGGCCTTCAAGATTCAGCTACTGCCCTTAGATTTCACAGCTTATTCCCAAAAAGGAACTGGATGAAAGGGGAACTTCAAGGTTGGAATTTATTCTGTTTAGCTACTTCCCCTGTTTCGTATCAAAGGCTTTGCCAATGGGAATACTCGTAAAGGGCAACGTCAACACGACCATGTTTGAATTGCCACCTGAAACCAAAGTTAAAAACTCATAATATTGTGCATGTCAACTGGTAAACTGTAATGCTTTTCTAGAGAAGAGATGCCCCTTTTCTCTTGAAGACAAGGGAAATAGGCTGGGTGTGGGGTGAGGGGAGTTTCAGAGTTTCTACATAGGAAGGGGCTAGACTAGAAATCTACCTCCATGAGGGATCTGGGGGACTTCCCTTTTTATCTTTTTTAAATTATCTATATTTAAGATGTATAACATGTTTTGATGTACATATACATAATGAAATGATTACTACAATCAAACATTAACATACCTATCATCTCACATAGTCATCTTTTGTATGCATGTGCTAAAGAGTACCTAAAATCTACTCTCTTTGCCAGTTTCCAGTGTTAAATATAATATTATCAACTATAATCTTCATATTGTGCACTGGATCTTTAGGCTTATTTTTCCTACATACGTGACAATTTGTACCCTTTGACCCCATCCTCCAGTTCCCCCCACTTCTTCTACCTCAGATAACCACTTTTCTACTCTGTTTCTATGTACTCAAGTTTTGTTTTTAGGTGTTTATTTTGTTTTGATTCCACTTATAAGAGAGATTACACAAAATTTCACACAGCCTTTTCCTTTCTGTGTCTGTGGCTTATTTTTCTTAGCATTATGTCCTCTAGATCCTTCCATACTGTCTCAAATAACCGAATTTCCTTTCAAGACTGAATAATATTACACGGCGCACACACACCATAATTTCTTCATCCATTCATCCATTGCCTGACACAGGTTGCTCACATACCTTGACTGTGTAAATAAGGCTGTGATGAACATAGGAGCATAGATATTTCTACAAGGTGCTGATTTTATTTCCTTTGGTTATATGCCCAGAAGAGGGATTGCTGACTCAGATAGTTCTTTTTTAAATATCTTTATGCACCTCCACACTATCTTCTATGATGGCTGCACCAATCTACTTGGCCATTAATAGTATACAAAGGTTCCCTTTTCCCCTTATCTTAGCCAACATTTGTCTTTGCTTTTCTTTTTTTTATTAGCCATTTTAACAGGTACAAGGTGATATCTCATAATTTAGATTTGCATTTCCCTGGTGATTGGTGATGTTGAGTGCATTTTCACATACTTGTTAGAAGGGAATTTTCTTGCAGCTGTGTTTATAAACACACTCCTTTTGTGTTGATGTGCCTATTGGGCAGCTCCTTGGATTTTTATCAGAAAAGCAATGTCAATTTCAGCTGAGAGGAGCTAATGGAGATGGAGAAGGTTAAACCCTTCCATCCAGGCAACCAACTGGCCTCCCCACTGGAGACTGAACAAAGAGTTGAAAGGCCAGAGGGAGTCCATCTCTGGGAAATGATAAAAAATTGAGGCCTATGAGTTTGTTCTGAATTCTTAAGGTGTTTTGGCCCTGGATGCTTCCAAACACAGGCTTTTAAGTAATTCTGATCCTCAGAGTGATCCAAGCAAGTCATTCCACATTCACCCTCAATTTTTTACCTTATTCATATCTTATGTTGAGTTTCAAAGAAAATTGATAATAACGAATTGCTGTTTTGAGGAGATAATACCACAATGATACAAAATTCAAGAGTTATACTAGAAAATACAGTGAGATATAATCTGCTTTACACCTATATCTTCCAGGTATCTAACAAGAGTTAGTTTCTTAAGTAATATCCAAAGCTGTTACATGCATATGCAAGTATAGGTGTGCATGTATTTTATGTAAAATTTATATCTGACATATGTGGGAGAGTGATTTTTAAACTTTTTTATTGTGATCCACAAAGAAGAATGAACTTTCTCTTCTATTTCACTGATGTGGCCCTCCATGCACCAGTACCCTAGTGCAGGAACAATTTAGCTTATGTCCATCAGAACCTTCGTGTTTCACATTACCATTCTGATTCAAGATTTTTCCTGGCTATTCTTGCTCTTTTATTTTTCTATACAAACTTTAGAATCAGCTTCTCTAAACATGTGCTTTTTCTTGGCTTACATCTATAAAGGCTGGCTATTGATTTTCATTTCTAGCCACACTGCTCAATTCTCTTGCTCATTAAGGTTGACAGTGATCTTTCAATTAATTTTCTTGAGTTTTTTAGGCACAGAGTTACATTATTTGCAAATATGATTATTCTATCTCCTCCTTTCCCACTTGCACATCTCATATTTCTTCCTTTTGTGTAAAAAGTTGACCAGTGCCTCAAGACCAATGGTCAATAATGTGGTGATAGAGGCATTCTTTTCCTAATTCAATGTGAATGCTTCTGTTTGACTATTGAACATGAGCTGACTTTCCAGATATGACAAATATATTTTATGAAGGCATTATAAATTTAGTTCTATCTTATGAGATATTTTTTTCATAATCAACAATGGACTTTACTTTCCTAATTAACATTTCCAGCAACCACAGGTGTGAGCACATAGTTTTGCTGTTTTGAAATATTAGCATGGTAAACTGTTTTAGTGAATCTCCTAAAATCAAAACCATCCTTCCTCTCTTGAAACACACTTCACTTGATCCTTTTGTATTATTCTTTTACTGTCACCCTGGAATCTGTTTCCTAATATTTTATTGAAGTTTTTGCATTGATAGGCAGAAAAGACATTGGTGTGTGGTTTTCTTTCTTGTCATTATTTTTGTTATTCTGTGGGAGACTTTGGCACCAATATAATCTCCACTTTGTAAAAAGTAACTGAGGCTTTTCTTCTTCTACTACAAGTTTAAAAATCATTGAAAGGATTGATTCGTTAAGGTTATAAAGAGCTCAATATAAAAACATCTGCACCTTGTACTTTGGGAGAAAGTACCTTTTGACAAATTTCCTATTTTTTTTCTCTTATGATTGGTCTCTATAGAAACTCAAATTTTGGGGAGTCAGCTTTAAACATTTATCTTTCCTAGGGTATACATATTTTATACAGGTTTTAAAATTTATTTGTATATGGCTGAACAAGTATGTCTCCTATAATCTTCCCTTAATTTTCTTTACCTATGACTATTTCTCTGTTATTTCATCTATTTCTGCTTTCTCCCTTTTAAAAATAAATCCGTTGCACGATTATTTGCAAAAAATCAAAAAGTGGAAGCAATACAGGTGTTCAACAACAGATGAATGGATAAACAAATTATTGCATGTACCTACAACAGAATATTATTCAGGCACAGAAGAAATGAGGTTCTGATACATACTATGACATGGAAGAACTTTGAAAACATGGTGCTAAGTGAAATAAGACAGACGCAAAAGGGCAAACATTGTATAAGCCCACTTATATAAAATATCTAAAATACAAAAATTCATAGAAACTAGAAGTATGCCACCCCAGAGTCTGAGGAGAAAAGAATGGGGAGATATCACTTAAAGGGCACAGAATTTCTTTTGGGGGTATAGGTCGATGAAAACACTTGGAAACAGACAGCAGTGAAAGTCGTACAACATCTTGTGCAATATAATTAATGCCACCAAATCATACATTTACCATGGTTAAAATGGAAATTTTACATTACATATTTTTTCCACAATAAAAAAGTTAACATTTCAAAAAAAATTAGCGTAGCAGTTTTAGTAATGATTTTTTTTTGACACAACTCGGATTGTTTTGCCATTGTTTACTGGCATTGTATTTTATCTTCCTCTGTGGTACCCTATATTTTTTCCTGAGCTTTCAGTTCCTCTTTACTGTTCCACTAAGTTCCGTGAGTTCACAGTCATAATTTTCAGCTTCTTGGTGGCAGTTTGTTTCAGATGAGAATTTCTTTCCTCTAGGTCCCTGTCCCTTCCCTCTTTTTGTTTTGTAATATCTTTGGATAGATCCTGTGCTGGGTGCCTTTTTGGATGCATCTTTTATTAAAGTGTGTCCTTCCCAGCCCTTGGAGTGGTTCAGGTTGGGGAGGGGCTGAGAAGTTGCAGACTAGCAGGAATTCCCTGGCTCCAGGAGAAACTCAGATGCCAAGACAATTTACATATCTTAGTTTCACCCCTCTCCAGCCAACAGTCATGGGCAGCTACAGAGCAAGACACGAATCAGATCCCCCTTCTAATCACCTTACCAGAAAACAAACCAGAGGTAATATTTCTACATGTTTTTAGTCTGGCTCTTTCTGTGAGGTCAAACATGGAACTCCTCATGGAATGTTGCATAGTTCCTCACGTATGTGGTGGTCTTGTGTTCCTTAGAATATGTGGCTGCTCTTGATTTCAGCATGCCATCTACCTAAGGAAACAGTTCCTTACCAGCCTAGTCTGAGATGTATGTCCACAAACACTCTTTCTGCACCCATATTTGATCTCTATTGCACTGGGCCCCTCTTCATACATGATCTTTTGAGTGTTGGTCTTTGAGTTTTGTTAAAGGTGAAATTCCTATTTTTACTGCCCCCTCCCTTTCTGGAGAATAATAAAGGTAGGGAAATATCTTTATTCTGCCCTTTCAAATGGAAGTCCCAATGTTTAAAGAAAGTAAAATGAATTTTAAAGTAAATATAAAGAGCAGCCTTAAAAAAAGGAAATGTCAAGTAATATTCCATTGTGTATATATGTTACCTTTTTTTAATCCATTCATCTACTTAAGGGCATCTAGGTTGGTTCTACAGTTTAGCTATTTTAAATTGTGCTGCTATAAACATCGATGTGGCTATATCCCTGTAGTATGCTGTTTTTAAGTCCTTTGGATATAGACCAAAGAGAAGGATAGCTGGGTCAAATGGTGGTTCCATTTCCAGTTTTCCAAGGAATCTCCATACTGCTTTCCATATTGGCTGCACCAATTTGCAGTCCCACCAGCAGTGTATGAGTGTACCTTTTTCCCCACATCCTCGCCAATACTTATTGTGTTTTGTCTTCACAATAGCTGCCATTCTGACAGGAGTGAGATGAAATCTTAGAGTAGTTTTGATTTGAATTTCTCTAATTGCTATATGGCATTTTCAGGTAAATGGATGGAGTTGGAGAAGATAATGCTAAGTGAAGTTAGCCAATTCAAAAAAAAAATGCTGAATGTTTTCTCTGATATAAGGAGACTGATTCATAGTGGGGTAGGGAGGGGGATGATGGGAGGAATAGATGAACTCTAGATAAGGCAGAGGGGTGGGAGGGGAAGGGGCAGGGGGTTAGAAAAGATGGTGGAATGTGATGGACATCATTATGCAAAGTAGACGTATGAAGACACGAATTGGTATGAATACACTTTATATAAAACCAGAGATATGAAAAATTGTGCTCTGTATGTGTAATATGAATTATAATACATTCTGTTGTCATATATTTAAAAAATAAATTTAAAAATCTAAAAAGAAAGAAAAAAAGGAAATGTCTTGTCAGGGAACACATGTCCTAAGAACTAATCATGGAAGGGATGGAAAACTTCCTTTACCTCTGCCTCAGTGGTGGGGGACCGGAAGAACAACATGCCAACTCTCTGACAGCTATGCGCATGCTGGTCCTTCCCTGTGAAACTTACTTTTCTCAGAACCCCCACTTCATCTCATCCTCTGAATCCTTTGGTTTCACAGTGTGGTTCAGCATCACCATCATGTGAGAGCTTGTTAAAGATGCAAAGTCTCCCAGACCCAGAATAGTAATCTGCATTTTAACAATTTCATATGCATGTAAAGTCTAGGAAGCATCACTGGATCTCATCTCAAGCACTGTTTTCCTTTCTGGTCCAATCACACTAAATTCCTTTGTTTACATACTCCTCAAACATTCCTTTTCTTCTGAGCTCTCTTGGTAATCATGCACTTATTAGGAAAATTCTTTTCCATTCATGAGTATCCCCCCCACTAATAATGCCAGCCTTCATTGCTATTCTACTATCAATCAATAAATTTGCTGAATGAGTGAATGAATATGCACAACAGTATATTTGTGTCTGAGAGCATTTTTAGTAGCACTTAGCACTTCCCATTCTCCAACCAGCAGACTCTGCGTCAAACTGATCTATGCCTGGAACTCCTCAATCCATCTCTCTGACTGGAATCTTTTTGATCATCCCTAGGCATGGCTTTGGAGCAGGTCCTACCAGAAGAAGTAGAGAATAAGAGCATTAACAGAAAAAAAAGAAAGAAAGAAAGAAGAAATCTCATCATTTGGGTCATGGTTCCCCAACATCTTACATACCTGTAAGTGGCACAAAGAGATTCCATTTCCTGAGTACTATTTTGAAAAATATGAACACGATTTCTATGTGGGAAGGGAAGTTGTACTTCAGAGGCCTTGAAGCATGCATCACTCCACCAGCCGTCAGCCCACAGAGGGCAGGTGGCAGGAGTAAGGTCCCAGTGAAAGAGGGAGGGGCTGAAACAGGCGTGGGAGGATGCTGAAGATTTTCTTCACCGGCTTCCTGAGCCCACACAGCACTCACGCTGTGGAGTTTCTCTTGTCTGTTGTCCTCACCAGTTGTAGCTGAAATTGCCATTTTCAGCTGGGGGCGGGGGGCTGATTTGATGAGACAGAATTGAAAGGTGAAGTTTAAAACTAGTTTCCCTACTTGGGTAATTAAACCTTCACTAAATATAGTAGGTTTAAAATGAATGTTCACAACATTGAAACAGAACATGCTAATTCTAAAAATATAGACTTCCTTGCTGTGAAAGTCCTCTTGGGAGAAAAAACAGACACTGAAGCACAGAAATGATTTCAACCCTCCTGTCCCCGACCTTGTGAACCAATTTGTCCCTAGGCATGAGGCTCACCACACAGAAGGGGAGAAAGTCCAGAGAAGAGATGTTATAAGGCAGAATTGTTCTCTCCATGGGATTCCTCCCTCCACCAAATCTAGCCAAACAACACTTCTTAATGTTACCCAATATATTTAAAATTCAAGTTAGGGCTAGCCTCAGCAACTTGGTGAGACCCTATCTCAAAATTAAAAAATAAAAAAGAACGAGAATGTGGCTCAGTGGTTAAGCACCCCTGGGTTCAATCTTGGGTACAATAAAAAAAAATGTTCAAGTTAGTGGAGGTTGGAATTTTCATTATGTCACTCTGCTTTATACTGCATGATACATTTGATTAGTCATGAGAGAAACACCCAACACCAAGAAATTATATCTGATGTGACACATATGCCCATTACCCCTGATATGACTGTTACACATTATTTTCAAGTAGTAAAATATCATACCACAGCCCATAAATACAATTAACCCATGTCAGCTGGGGATGTTGGCTTAAGCGGTAGCGTGCTCGCCTGGTATGTGTGGGGCTCTGGGTTCAATCCTAAACACCACATAAAAATAAAATAAACATATTTAAAAAAACAATTAATCCATGTCACATTGTACCCTACAATACAATTATTATGTGTCATCAAGAAGATTTTTAGGAAATGAAAGACAAATAAGAAATAAAAAACCTGCAAATAAGAGTAAAAAGTAATTTTCCTGAATGATTACACCACAAATAACATTCATTCACTCTACAGATTAAGAATCCCTAATCCAAGAATCAAAAATCTCAAATGCTCCAAAATTCAAAACTTTCGAGCCTGTGTTGAGGGGATGCCACCAGTGGGAAATCCACACCTCAGGTGATGAGTCACAGTCAAAATATAGATATACCAAAAACACTGCATAAAATCACCTTTTGTTTATGTGTGAAAGGTGTGTAAGAAACATAAATGAATTTTCTGTTTGGACTGAAGATACATTTCCAAGATAAATCATTATGTATACGCAAATATTTCAAAACTCAAAATCCTGAACACTTCTGGTCCCAGGTATTTCAAAGGAGAGATGCTCAAAAGCATTACACCTACTTCTCCAAACAACTTGAAAAATAAAAAATAAAAAAAAAGATCTGTTTCCTGGTTATAAAAGTTCCCTTTGCGATTCACTCAGTGTAACAGCAAAGGACCAAGAACCTCCTTCAAATATTTGTCTTCACCTGGTGACTCTACTTCTCTCCCTGCTTTCTTTTGAACTCACATCAAACACAGAAAAAGTTGTACTAAAGCCATAATGTCCCTCATGATGCTCAACCTTGTCATAGCTGCATGTGACATAGCTAGTACCTCCCTTAAAAATCTTTACTTTTCATTCATTTTGCTTTTTCTTTTTAAAATATTTTTTAGTTGTAGACAGACACAATATCTTTATTTCATCTATTTATTTTCATGTGGTGCTTTCACCCAGTGCCTTATAAGTGCCAGGCAAGCGCTCTACCACGGAGCCACAACCCTAGCCCCTTCATTTTGCTTTTTTTTTTAATATAATATTTTTATACCTTTATTTTACTTATTTATTTTTATGTGGTGCTGAGGATCGAACCCAGGGCCTTGCATTTGCTATGTGAGTGCTCTAACACTGAGCCACCAACCCAGCACCTTCATTTTGCTTTTAACCCATCATTCCTTCTTGATTCTCCTCTGACCTCAGTAGGGACAACACTGTTAGAATAGACATTCAGAATTTGCCTATGTGTACCTCATCTCCAGTGCCCATATAATGCTATATCTTAATGATTTGAATTTTCAATCATCTTTTTAACAAAAATACATATGTACATATGATAGAGTAACAGCCTCTTTTCTCCCAAGATGATTTCTGCATCTTTACTCTCTTTCCCTGTTTTCTAAAAATAGGAATAACTTTGGAGGCACATGTTGCTGTAAAATATTCTGTGAAGCCTTTTTACTTGATTTCTTTTTTCTTTCACAGGAAATATGGCCCAGTTCATGGCTTTTGAAAAACTAGAGAAAATTACGGCATATGAAGTAAAGCATTGTCATTAGTACCTTATAATTTCCAGGCTCTTCAGCTGGTTCAGAAATCACAGAAAATCCTTAGCTGTCTCCTTGGACATCTTCCTCTCTGCATACCCTGGAACCCCAACACCCACATGCACACAAGATGGCTGAGATCTTAGATGAGCTTCTCCATCTTTGGGCAAAAAGTTACCATGGATAAGGAAGAGACCTTGTCACTCTGAATCCTTCAAATCCCTCTTTTTGGTCCTTCACTCACTATCCCTCAGGGAATCATCAAACTTCTGGATGGCGGGCAAATATGTACAAATTTTACCTACAATTCAGCACAGAACAGTGGCAACTGGGAACATGTTAATTTGCAACTGCTTTCTATTTTTAAAAATCTTGGAGGAGGGCCCAATTTAATATCTTCAATTATAGATGATGAGATAAAAGCCTAGAAAAATGCTTTGCCAGGGCCTCAGAGTGGCTAGAGCAGCATCAGCACCAGACCAAGCTCTTCCGGCATCCTTCTCTCCTACAGGCCTCCTGCCCTAAGCTTTCCAGAGTTCTGCCAAGGGATGCTTTGCACAGAGAGGGTTGTGTTACACAGAGCCCCTTCTGTTGTGCTCTTAGTGTCTTGGTGTTAGAGTGATGCCTCTAGATGATCTTGATAATTGGTCTATCTGTTTATCTGTGTTTCTACCTGGACTCCTACCAAAAGCAATCCATTTATTAGCAAATCTTTCACAAAAACATAGCTGGCCTAATTTACATCTAAAGGTTGGGGGGCAATGGCATAGTGACTTGAATAGCAGTTCTTCTCTCCAGTTAAGATAATCATAGGGTTATTTCCTATCATCTTCCTTGGAAAAGTTGACGTTCATTTGTACATTAATTTCCCCAACCAGGACTCTGGGTTAGAACTACAGGTCTGCTTTTATTCAAGGGTGTCCTCAAGGTTTCTGATTTTACTCTCTCCTGAAGGATTTTTTTTTTCTCCCAGTAACACTCTTCAGGAGTTTTCCTAAGTAACAAGTAAATTTCCTGAGTTTCAGAATATCAACTTCATCTGTACCTAAGTCTCCATGTTTTTGTAATGAACAATCTTGGCAATTTCTTGGCTACTAAAATACTTTTTATTACATAAACATGTTGTATAATGGGGAAAATGATATTGCAGGTGAGAAGATAAAATTTCTTCAAA
This sequence comes from Marmota monax, assembly GCF_021218885.2. Taxonomy (NCBI): domain Eukaryota; kingdom Metazoa; phylum Chordata; class Mammalia; order Rodentia; family Sciuridae; genus Marmota; species Marmota monax. Next base: position 13,402,857 of record NW_026693245.1, read on the forward strand.
ATTTTGTGGCTTAAACATGTCTCTTTCTCTTTCTCCCCATGAAATATGACTAAAAACTAATTCTTAGACAGTGCTTGAAGTGGTCTTCCCAGCCCTCTGGCCACCATATACAGCTTGGATTGACATCATCAATACTTTGTGAATTTAGTTTATAAATTCTTTGGATTGTTCCCGCTTCCTCAAGGGCAGGAACAATCATTTTTACATTTTCCCTCACACTCAAAGTACGTAGCATGGAGTATGAGTCAACAAACATTTTTTGTGTTACCCTGTTGACTTTTCTCAGTTTTTTATAGAACTTAATTTTCTGGTCCCAAAAGAATAATCAAGCTTCTGGATGGCAGGCAAATATGTATAAATTTTACCTACAATTTGGTACAGAATAGTGTCAACTGGTAACATGTTAATGTGTGATGATCTTACCCCAGCTTGATCATAACATTCCATGCCATATTTGTTGAGTGGAAGGGAAAAGGTAGGGTTTACTTATCTATTTTTTTAAAGTAAATTTGGTGAATATGGATTCATTCTACAACCTGTAGGTACATGAACTTCCTCACTTCTCTACTTTTCTAAGTTGAATTCCAACTGTGTCAGGAGCTGCCCTGGATGCAGACATCTTTAAGCACCGGGTTCTGACCAATTATTGCCTTCAGCCTGGCTTGGCAGAGCCAGGTCGCAGTAACTTGGGTGTTACACCACTGGGATAATGAGGTGTGGCTCCAGGAGTAGGCATCACCCAGAGGGGTTGAGCTACACTAACCTATTCCTTTGTAACCCTTTTCCCCTTTCCCCTTTGGGGGATAGAATATTCCATGAAACAGCCTCCCCCAATAAAGCATAGGTTCAAGGCAAGCTTTTTCTCTTTTTCTTGCCTGCCTTGCCCTCCTTGTGGGAGCTGAGGAACAGTCACTGAACCCAAAGAAAAGGTACTTTCTGTGTCTGTGTCTTTATTTATTCCCTCACTTGGAGTGACCCTGATCTGTTTAGTTGTGTGTCACAAAACAACTGGATGAGACCTCTTCCAATTGGGCCAACAGGAAATCCAATCTCATTTTCAGGCCACCATCTACTCCACTCACCAACACAAGAACACTGGGGCTTGTAAAATCCATTTGGGGATGGACCTCTGGTCTAGTCCTTGGTCTATCATAGTTTTAGAACCTTGAAATATATTCCAACCCACGTGGTTTCCCTGAGCAGCTTTCTCCCCACCGCTGGAAGCTACAGAGTCACACATTGAGTCCACTGACATCACTCTCAGGAGTCACATCACTCCAACATCCTTAATGTTCAACTTGTCCCCTTCAACTTTCTAGGCCTCCCTCAAATGTCAGCCCAATGAAGTTGCTCCAAAAGCACAAATTCACGTCACAAATCTCTTCATCCTCTCCCTGGGGCAAGGGAAGCTTAGGCTTCAGCACAAAACCCTCTAGCTACCTGCCACTGGTAGGGATGGAGAATGAAGACAGAGAACAAAAGGAAAAATTATTTTTCCAAGCATTCATGCCACCACAGAATAAGCAATTTTCACTGCTTACCACATCCATGCTCAAAAACTTGGTAAATACAGCTATGAAGTTATTCTCAGACAAAACATGTAGAAAGAATTTTTTTTCTTTTATAAAGACCCAGGGATACTTATTGAGGAAGACATGGAGTCAGGAGAATTGTTTCAGTGGGATGAATGACTAATCTGCTTCTCCCATCCACAATTCTCAAAGTAGCATCTTTTCCTTAATGGGAAATGGTCATGTTTACAATAAACCGACTTTATTTTCAGTGATGACTTTCTGGATGTGTCCTCCCAGTCAACTTACTCAAACCAGATTGACTGAGGGAAATTAGAATAATTTTGCATATTCTGAAAGTCTTCGTGCACAACATTTCAAGAGTTTTCAAATAAACTGCTCAGGAAATAGACTCAAGTGGAGATTCTGGTCATTTCACAAAGCCTCTCAACTGTGTCTCAATTCTTGAACCTGCCAATTGCTTTGTTGTGATTTCCAAATGACTATAACACATTTGGAATCTACAAGTTTATACAACTCAGGAATTTTTTTAGCATAAATTACATAAAGCACATTCTTAACCTCTAAAACTTAATGGGTGTTTTACGTTGTGTTTACTTTTTCCATGGGAGCCAAGAAATAAATCTAATGTGTCTGACACTTTTAAGAGATGTGCTTATTCTATAGCCTGAATCCAATTCAAACATTCAAAGTTCAAGAGAAAAATGCTTAAAAGGAAGTGGTTACGATATATATATTTTTACCACAAATATTCAAATTTATAATATATGTAATATATCATAATTATGTATTTTATAATTGTTTGAATTTAATTACCTAGTGAACTTTCAAACAGGCAGCTATTTTAGAATCTACCACTACTAATAGGTTAAAAGACTTTATGATTATAGGTGACATTATGTATATAGGTGACTGTATGACCAGTGTGATTCTGCAATCTGTACAATCAGAAAAATGAGAAATTATACCCCAATTGATTCAAATGTATGAATTGCCAAGATCATTGTAATGTCATGTGTAGCTAATGAAAAAAAGAGAGATGTGAGATATTATTCCCTCTTCACAAACAAAATGTCAATTCTTTGTTCGTTGCATTAAGGGAGGGGTAAAATGAGGCAGAAAGTAGACCAGACTTAATGGACTTCATTTCCGGGGGTCGGGGGTGGGATACAAAGTAAACCCTTAAAACTAAAAAGAATATTATGGTATTTACAAAATACCTGAGACAACCAAGAAAGAAAAATAATGCTCCATCTCACCCTTATCACCATCCCAGAAAAAGAGAAATCTTTCCTTGGAGCAAAGGAGAACAAAGAGAGGGAAAGAGTAATTGCATCCCGCATCAAGCTTTCAGGTAGAGGAGTCCATGCAGGGATTCTGGATCCTCTAGCACTTCAGAGAAACAGGAATTTAAAGATGCAGCTCCCCCAAGTGGGGCAGGAACATAGCAGAGAGAGTCACCTGAGGGAAAAATCCCCCAGGCAGACAGAAACTGGAAATGGCTCAGCAGCATCATATCGGGGACTCAAGGGCCCCGAGGGGGAGACAGTCAGCTCACAAAAACCTGCACAAGACCAAATGAGTCATCCCTAATGTTAGCTCCCCAGAAACTGTACCCAAGGTATGAAATGAGAGAAAAGGGGAAGCCAAGTCTCATTGAGATTATTTGCACTATAGTAATAGATTGGGAGAGGGTTGGTAAGAAAAATCATGGTGGACTTTAGGGAAAATACCATTGATGGACTGCGATTCCTCCTCTATGAAGGAAATAGTTAACACCATAATAAGCTTTTTCAGTTAAGCAGAGAGACAGTCATGGACTTTACTCACTGAATTTGTCTATTTTTATTGCATTATGAAACAAGTGCATTGTGAGTATCCTTAAAAAACTACAACTATTTATGTCATCAAAATGCCCACTAGGTCAGGAGGGGAAGGTTATTATTTTCACATACATACACAGGCATGTAAATCAAAACATATTTCTACATAATAGAAATGAAGCAGATTAACAACAATAGTTTGGTGTCATTTCATTTTTTAAGGGATCTTGCAGCATTCAGATACTTTTCTAACCATTGTGGCACAACAGAAGACATCATCATGTCTTAAATTGAATCAGTCACATCCACATTATCAAGGGTAATCTCCTTTACTCAAAATCAGCTGACTATAGATGCCAAACACATCTACAAAATACCTTCATTCATAGCCAGGCCTGAAACACATATCTGTAATCCTAGTGACTTCAACACCAGCCTTAGCAACTTAGTAAGACACTGTCTCAAAATAAAAATAAAAAGGGGCTAGGATATAGCTCAATGGTAGAGCACTCCTGGGATCAGTTACCAATACCATATATATGTGCATGCACGCACACATACACATACACACACACACACACACACACACAATACCTTCATAGCAACACCTATGTTAGTGTTTGTTTAAATCACCAGGCACTATAGCCAAGCATGTTGACACAGAAAAAATAACCATTGCTAGGAATCCATGGCATGCATTGGCATCACAATTAATTAGGCTAACACCTATGGTTGACTCTAACAAATATCCTGTTACAACAAGTATCTCTGGAGCCCAAGGGGCCACTGAACTTGATCAGGATGGCAGACATGATTATTACAAGGACTGTGGGGTAGCTGGATTTTCCCAAGTGCCCTTCAGTATCTACAGGAAGAAAAAAACAAGCTCATATTTTTTTTAACTCTGCTCTAAACATACTCTGAGAACAAGATTGTTTCCCCTACAAGTCCTAAAAGGATCTCATGTATTGCCACAGAGAATTTATTGATAAAATCAAAGACAAAATTTAATAGTGTGGGTGGCTAAATTTTCAACATCTGTTTACTCCAAGATTCTCATACAAAAGTAAAGGCACTGATTTAGAAATAAAGGGGTCCTAAAATGTGGAACGAGGACATCTTGTCGTATTTAAATAAAACCAACAATTTTGAAACCCCAAAGTCTCTGAGTCTCTGAGTCTCTGAGAGTCACTCTGAGTTTCTCTTACCAGTGGGAGTAACTTGCTCCTTTTGTCCTTTTCACCGGCCTTTGTTGCTTGAAACCCCTGTAATTATGTCACATAGAGAAGGTAGCTTGAAAGAATGCTCATATTTTCAAGACCCACCACAGCTATAACCACCTCTTTAGCCACTTGACCTACAACTAGGTTCAAATCTCAGCATGCTCCAGGGAGTCAGGTATATACTGTACTACAGAAAAAAAAAAATCTCAAATTTTGCTAAATATGTTGGCAGAAACCTAGGAAATGTGTATGAAAGTAGATTCTAAGTTCATTAGAACAAGAATAGAAGAAGGATAGATGACATTAGATTGGATCAAATTTGTTGATATGGGTATATTTACTAGAGATTCTAGATTTAATGTGTTAATTTATTTTCATCTCAAAGTGACTCTATTGGGTTCATGTGGACTGAAACTTGTTCAACAGTGGTCTACATTTAATGAGTCTGGAACAACGGGGCATACATATAAAGCTTAGAAAGGTAGAAATATGGGAGTATTATGCCCGACCTGCACACCACCTCTCAATTTATCTTCCAAGAAAGCCTACATATACTCCCTCCCTTAAGGCATTGAAAATCCTTGGGTGGAGCATCTATACCTTGTGGTTGCTCATTTTGTAGGCCACATATAACCATGGAAGATATGGCTCTGATGAGACCCCTGATTTCAATGGGATGATGGAATTCCAGTGGAACAGAGACAGTGGTTAAAAGGGGAGGGGGCAATTAACCACCAAAGAAAAAATGAATACATTTATCATAAAGGGTACCAGAAACATAACGGTATTTAATAGACTATAGGTCTGGTAGCCAAATCCTGGCTTGAGCTGCAACAAAGAATGTGAAGAGGTATGTGAACACACTTCTCAGAATGAACTTGATGTAGGAAGATTATGATGCATGTGTACACTTTCCCAAAGGGCAAGTGCCATAGAAGAGACTCTTTAAAATCTTTCAGGATTTCTGTCAGATTTCTTCCATCTATCCCCAAAATGGCCAGGGAAACAGGAGAAGAGGTTGACAATATGGACTTCTTACCAAGATTGACCTGGCTACCACTAGTGCTGATTTTCTAATCTGCCAACAGCAGAGATCAACACTGAGCCTTTGACGTGGCATCACTGACCAAGAGAATAATAAGTCAGCACCTGGTACAAACTGGATTTCATCAGACCTCTTCCAGTTGGAGGTATATGTTTATGTGCCTGTATATACTCTGGGTATGAATTAGCCTTTTTGCCCATGATCTTTTTATCAGAACCACCATCCATGGACTCAATAGAAAAGCTGATTCATCATCAGTGTTGTCTTAGTCATTCGGACTGCTATAGCAAAATACCATATACTGAGTAGCTTATTTTAAAAATAAACCTATTTCTCATAGTTCTGTAAGTTGTGAAATCCAAGGTCAAAACATTGGAAAAGTTGGTATCTGGTAAGGTCTCATTTCTCATAGATAGCACCTTCTGGCTATATCTTTTAAGCAGCCAGTGAACTCCCCTGGGCCTCATTTATAAGATCACTGATCCCGCATATGAGACCTGCACCTTCATGATTTAATCACTTCCCAAAGGCCTTACTGCTTTATACCATCGCCTGAGGATCAGGTTTCGATATATGAATTTTAGGAGGACACAAGCATCCAGACCATTCCACACACAACTGCTTTTGATAGTGGGGTGGACTTCACAGCAAAGAAAGAACAACATGTGGTGCCCACTAGTTAACTGATTTTATCACACATCCCATCACCTGAAGCCATTGGTCTGAGTGAAATGTCAAATAGCTTACTGAAGGCTCAGTTATCAATTGGAATATTTTCACGGTGAAGAAGAGGATATAGAGTTTAAGGACAAAGTATCTGCCTGAATAAGGGACTATTAAATGGTGCTCTCGAGGTCCAATAGCCAGTAGCACACACTCTGCAGTGAGTGGCACCAGCACAGAGAGAAGGTTTCCTACTGAGTTTTACTGATGCCCTGGAGGCGGCTTGAGTGAGACCCAGTGAGAGCCACTTTGCAGCCAGCTCTGCAAGAACCCCAGAGAAGCCCACCCACAGTCCTGGCCCACTGGCACCCCTGAACTCCAGCCCTGGCCTATGGCACCTCAAGGAACGTCACCATCCAATGACTCACAGCACCTGCTTCCCCAAGGGAGGGGTGAATCTCAGCCTTAAGGGAGAAACACCCTCTCCACAACCCTTCCTCACTGAGTCTTCTCCCTCCGTCCTAGATAGAGTCACTCCTCCACCTATATTGTATTCCCTTTTCTTTTTTCCTTCTTTTCTCTCTCAGTATTTGTAAACTGTTCATTTTTCAAGAGAAACTATTCCTTAGTCCATATGTTAATGTTTCATAATTAAAGAATACAGGCCAGTGACAAACTTCTATTAAACTTAAACCAGAGAAATTTCTCACATTCAAAATCACCTTGTACTCAGAAAAATATCAGACTTCTTCATTTCCTTACAATCTTTCATGGAATCATAATTTCTACTGAAATTTGTGTGCACTTTATTTCTTGCTTTAGCCAACCTATACAGAGGTGCAAACCCCCAAAAGGAGGGCCATGAATGCCACAGCAACATGAATCATGGATTCTTGGCCAGAAGACCCTACATCAGAGGTTTTGTCAAAGCACTGGAAGCCATGGTAGTTATTGCCCTCAACACCAATGTCCTTCCTTACTGATAGAGAAATTTGTTCCTGTGTTCTCTGGTGTGTAATTTACTTCTTTTATAGTTAATCATCTTTTACTAGTTAACAATTCTATTAAATTTTTCATGCTCAAATTACTGATGTGACTTCTGTCTCCTCACTGGACACTGACTGCTACAGGTCCCTTCAGAAAAAAAAAAAAAATCCTCTTTAGAAAAGTTCTAATCTTTTCTATAAGTGAATTGATACTATTAACAAATTGCAACACCTTAAACAGGACCTTTCTCAAAGTAGATGCTTAATAAATAATAGTTTGCTAAATCTTTGCCAAACAGTTATAACTCTACAATTTGCCTTTCAAAAGGCTGTGGAGAAACTGTAGCCGGGGAAATTGGAAAACAGGCTGAGAGTTCCTCAAAATGTAAAACATAAAATTACCCTAAAGCCCAGTAATTCAACTTCTAGAAATATATCAAAAGAAATGAAAACAAAACTTCACAAAAACTTGTTCACAAATGTTCATAGCAGCATTACTTACAATAGCTAAAAAATGAAAGCCATCCAAGTACTCATCAAGTAATAAATGGTTGTATAAAATGCATACAATGTAATGATATTGGGCCATAAGAGGAATGACATATATGCCTCATCCTAGGTGAACCTTGAAATCATTATGCTAAGTGAAAGAAACAAGAACTGGTCAGAAAGATCACATATTGTATGACTGCATTTGTAGAAAATGTCTAGAACAGACAGGTGTAAACAGTTAGAAAGTTCACCTGTGGTTGTGGGTAGGAGATTGCAAAAAAGGGAAAGGAGGAGGAGGAATAGTGCTAATGGATATGGAATTTCTTTGGGGGTGATGAATATGTTCTAGAATGAGACTGTGATAATGCTTGTACAATTCTAAGAATATACTAAATTGAGTGAAATGTACACTTTAAATAGAATTAAATGTATGTGAATTGTATCTCCATAAAACTGTTTTTTTTTAATTGCCTTTTCAAAGTAGGTTTAGATCTGCCTCTGTGGTTCATGAAATGTATCCAAGTGACGCTAAAATAAAACCAAGATTTCAACTCAATGAGTCACAAGAATCTTAATTTTAAATTTTTTTCTAGCTATTTATTTCTGCTTCATTTTATTTGCTTTTAATAAAAATTGCTTTGAGAAACATCTAAGAGGCTAGTGGACAATTTTTCTTAGATGTGCTGTAACAGGCTGCTGCATGAGACTGCCTGCAGGGATGCCTGGTTGAATGTGATTTAAAGTACAATGATTCTAAATCAATGTTAAAGATGAGCTCATGGGAGACGATAAGCAGGACAGTGGGGTGGGAAATGCCGAGGGCTGTCCTCTAATTCCATGTCTACAAACAGGGTCTAGAGCTCTGGAAAATGCTCTCGTCTCTCTGGGTTCTATCCTTATTGGTAAAAGGAGGGTATTCAGGCAAATGGTCTCTGGAGGTCTTTGGGACTGTAAATTCTGTAGGCCTGAGATTCTGTTATGTAGAAGTTAAAGTTCTTTACCAATGGTAGGAATAAAGAAAAACATGGGCAAGATCTAAGCAAATTTTGCAAACAAGGTTAAATTTTTAACACTAAATGCTGAAGTATGGTGACCTCCGTGGCCATCAAATAAGCTAAGGAGCACAGAGTCCCTCCGTGGTCACCAGTGCTACCATTCTTTAGGAAACTGGACACATAGCAAACCAGGGGCTAGATAGGAGTAAAAAAAAAAAGGCTAACTATTCAAAATGAGGACTGGTGAATGAGGTTACAAGATTATTTTTACATTTATTGGTATATTTATTGCCATTTTCATAAGAATAGTAAGAATTCTTTTTGGTTTTCTGTAGTTATTTCTGGGTTGAAAAACAACAGTCAATTTTGAAATAACTAAATCCTTTATACAATTTTCTTTCATATTGCTCATCTGTTCTTTTTCTCCCTGAGGATCTTGCAAAGCATTGCACCTCAGGAAAAATGAAAAAAAAAAAAAAAAAGCAATTCCTTTTTCTTTCTCATATCTCCTTTTCTGTGAAATAAAAGTCACCATAAGAGTCTTCCTTCCTAACTTCAAATGTTCAAGCTAAATCTAATTCTAATTGCTACTTATATTAGCTAATCTCACATTTAAACCATGTTGATGACTTTTTACCAAGGATTTGAAAATTGCTTAAGCAATATCTATTTACTTGAATGAATTATAAGCTAGATGTTGCCCAGGGATATTTAAAACTTAATCTTATCCTCTCAAATTTCACCTCATTTTACTAGGTATGTAAAATGGTCAGAGATTCAGTGAGTTAAAAATCTTGTGTTCACAAAATAGAAGGAGACTTACCTTTTATGTGAGTAATATATAAATTAACAAAATTACAAATGTAGCCGGGTATGATGGCATACACCCAAAATCCCAGGGGCTCAGGAGGCTGAGGCAGGAGGATCACAAAGTCAAAGTCAGCCCCAGAAACTTAGTGAGATCCTAAAGAAATTCAGTGAGACACTGTCTTAAAATAAACAAGGGCTGGGGTTGTAGCTCAGTGAAAAGCACTTGCCTTGCACATATGAGGCACCAGTTTCCATCCTCAGCACCAGATAAAAATAATAAATAAAATAAAGATATTGTGTCCATCTACAACTAAAAAAATTTTTAAATAAATAAATTAAATAAAGAAAGTGGCTGGGGATGTGGCTCAGTGATTAAGCACTCAGTGAGTTCAATCCCTGGTACCAAAAAAATTATGAATGTGTTATATAAATTAATATAAAAGCATATACTGGATATTGGAAACAGGTAGAACATATTAGATACAGATGATATTTTATTTTATCTATTTATTTATTTATTTAGGTATTGAAGATTGAACCGGGTATTTAACCACTGAACCACATCTCCAGTCCTTTCTCTTTTTGAGACAGGGTCTTGCTAAATTGCTTAAGGGCCTACATTAAAATTGCTGAGGCTGGCTTTGAACTTGTAATCCTGCTTCAGCTTCTCCAGTCACTGGGATTTTAGGTATGCACTACCATGCCCAGCTAGATGACATTTAAATGAAAAAAAAAAAAAAAGTACAACAAAATATAAACTTTCAAAAGGTGATAAAGACCACAATGTTAAAAACAAAAAAAGAAAAAAAAACCCACAGGAAAAATTAAAATACTTTTGCTAATTAGCTGCTTAACACATTCTAGAATACATTATCCCTTCAGTTTTAGTTGAATACTGTTTGTCTTGTCATATGACAATGACTGTTTCTCCAAAATAGCTAATTAAGAAGCATCTCTCTTGTTCATTGTATATTCTGTTTGATTATCAGTAAATATCACAGGGCCAGGGTTTTGAAAAAAAAAGTCATTAAACATTGTTGGAAATAAAGCTCAATGAAGCAAGTTATAACAGAAAGACAGCACTTATCAAAATAAATGACTTGATGAAAATGCAGCCACTATTGGCCTTATGCCCCTTCTTTCGACTGTACAAATTAAGCTTCTCTCTATTGTCATTCTCATCTTCTGTTTTTCATGTCCTGTTAGGGAGAGTTTTATTTCTCATAAAAATCTCTGTCTTCTGTCTTTATTTTCATTTAATATATATGTTGATCCTTTTACTTATCTGCATGATTTTAAACATGAGGGTTTAGTTTATACTGTGATACAATAAGAGCATTTTGATATCTTGAAGCTTCTGCTAGTCATCTTTGAGTTGTTTCCACCTTCTGGCTATTGTGAATAATTCTGTTATGAACACTGCGTGTACTACTTGTGTTTGAATACCTGTTTTCAATTCATCTGGGTAGATAGCTAGGAGTAAAACTGCTGATTCATAGGGTAATTCTGTGTTTCACTTTTTGAGGAACTCCCAGGAATTTTGCCTTATCTCTAATTGTGGAATAAAAAGAAATTTCTGTTACCATGGTCATGTTGGGGAATTATTTTTGGAAAAGTCTGGTCAAGAAAGCAGGAGAGGGGAAAATGAAATGTCCCAGCTCACCTCCCCAAGTAACTCTCAACTCTGGCTGCACATCACAATCACCTGGGAAATTTTTTCCACGCAGCAATTAAACACTTTGGGAAAACCTGACTTTAAAAGAAAAAGAAAACCTTTGGAAAGTATATTACTCTATCGTCACCTTCTTCAAAATGTTTGAGTGGAGTTACACAAACTAGAGAAAGCTCTTGCAGGTCGTGTACTGAGACCCAGTCAGGTCCTATGCTGTGTAACACTTCCTCTGGCTTTCAGAGGACTGGAGATGAGAAGAGTGCCCCAAACTATTCACTATAAGTCAAAAAGGTAAAAACAGTAATCCATAAGTCAAAAGGATACTGCATGGCTTTTCCGACTCAAACTATTAGATAAGAAGTACCTAAGTTTTCTACTTCAGGAACCTAGAACAAAGGAAAAAATAGCAATAGCAAATTTTATTAAACATTGACATTTTTAGGTATTGTGCCAAGCATTTTGGTTATATTAGCTGACTTAGTCCTCCCAATAACTCTACTGTATTTTAAAGATAGAGAATCTCAATTCCAAAATGTTAAATAGCACCCAATGTTTACAAATCCAGAAATATACTTTTATGCAACCCATTGTTTTGAAAAATCATGATAGAATTAGAATATATTTAAAACTGATTTATAATAAAAATAATGCACATCAAAACTCTTTGGAGACTACTAAAGCAGTGCTATGAGGAAAAATTATAGCCTTAAATACATATATTAGAAAAGGCAAATTTCTGTTAAACAATGATCTTATCTTACAAAGCTCAAAGAAAATGGGTAAAAGAAATAAAACAGAACACAAAGTAAAGAAATAGAGAACAAATTTACAAGACAGAGATTAGCAAAGCCTGAAATAACTTTTTCATGGAAGAGAAGTAATTTATGTAAAAGCCCAAAGCTATTTGACTCCCTAACCCAAGTACTCAGGCCTTGATCTAAAAGGCTACATATAACCTGCAGCTGTTCCTGAGGCCCCTGAATTGCATGATCTTCATAAAAACAACTCTGACCATTTACAGAAGACAGCAAAGTTTGCTTTTACAAATGGATCCCAACAGTGAATTCATTCTTATTATTGCAACATATTTGCAATTTTTTTAAGCCCACATCTTTTCTATTTTAAAATAACGCTCTCAAATTGTAGGGGAAAAAAACTAGAAAAAAATAATTGCTTGCTGCTTATGTGAAATAATACTTCATTTTATATTTCAACAAAAAATTACTAGATTATTACTTTTCACAAAAAGGAGAATTTTGTTAAATTTTGGTATTATTAAGATTACTCAGAAAACACAAGTACCTTACTATTAAGAACCTAGGTGGTGCTGGGCACATGCCTATAATCCCAGCAGCTCAGAAGGCTGAGGCAGAAGGATTGCAAGTTCAAAGCCAGCCTCAGAAACTTAGTTGAGGCCTTAAGCAACTTAGTGGGATCCTGTCTCACTAAAAATTAAAAAAAAAAAATTTAAAAATTTAAAAGGGCTGGGGATGTGTCAGTGGTTAAGCACCCCTGGGTTCAATCTCTAGTACCCCCCAAAACAAAAGATCCTAGGTGGCAAGAGCTTACATGCACTTACTTGAAAGATTCCCCAAAGCCACTCACATAATATTATGTACCCTGTGATCTTTAACAAATATTAATTCAATAATTTACTGTTCTGGTTTCTCCCTTTTCCCTCGGGTTTTTACACACCCATTTGGGTCATAAATCCCAGGACAGGTAATCAAGGCAGAGTATCTTGAAGAGTAGTCTCAGATCCAGCAGCATCCAACATCACATGGGAACTGTAAAATATGCAAATTATTGGACTCCACCCCAGACCTCCAGAATCAGGTTCTCCTTTTTTTCTTGGGGGTTGTTGGGCGGGGGTAACTGGGGATCAAACCCAGGGCCTCTCACATGCTAGGCAAGCACTCTACCACTGAGATACCTTTCCAGCCCTGAATCAGGCACTCTTGAGGTGGAGTCCAGAAAGACCTCTAGTAGATTCTAATGCATGCAGAAGTTTGAAAGCTTCTACCCTGGGGTAAGCTGATAAGACTTCAGAAGCATCTCAAAATCTCACCTGTAGCAATTGTTACAGGAAGCTCACAGAGTCCGAGGTTCCAGGCTCCACATATCCACAGGTATTGACAATTCGCCCTTTTCTTACTGGCCGTGACTAACACAGGAGACTAATTATCAAAGAAGGACCTTCTGAGGCTCTTACACAACAGAAGTTCTACATTGCAAAAATGAGCCATAATCAGCACTTCCCAAAACACTACAAAAAAATTTAATGAGCTCACAACACCAAGATATACTCCCCTGCACATTTGATGGTTCTCCAGTATAGAATTGCCTTGCCTTCCCCCACCCCCGGCCACCCCTGCCCCACAAAACAGGATATTAATAGGAAAATAAGAGTGAAGGAGAGAGCGTGAGCCATAGTTTGCAAAGACACCCAATTAGAAAATGACTTGATCAAGTGAAAATAAGATATACCAGCAATTTATCACCAATTATCACAAATACATGACTGTATTTCTTCATCTCCTATTTCCCCCTGTCTTATTCCTGCCTCTAAATTGAGAAGAAAATGAAGAAAAATGTTTCCCTAAAACTCTCTCTATAACAATTATGTCAACAGCCAGGAGAAGTTCCTTGGGAATTTAGGAACATCTGTCTTTTCACAAAGTAGAATAGAACACTTATCCTCCCAACTTTGTTTTTTGTTTATTGTTTTTTTTTTTTTTAAAAAAATGTAGTTTTTCTTTTCTAAATCAGACAAATAATTAAACTTGAATTTGAGTGCTGAATGCAGCTCCATGGATGGAGGAAGAGAAAAAGAAAGCTGTACACATTTTACTGCTCTTTTCACCTTGACTTTCCCCACTAGCTTATACTGGGTATAGATTATTGCGCTATTAAGTGGAATCTTCTAACAGTCAAGGCTCTCTCCTCACTGCCAATTAACTTGGAACAATGAGCTTCGGGTACAGCAGCCCTCTGAAGTCCCCCCCCCACCACCACCGATCATGGTGTCAGTGCTAAGTCTATACCAAGCACCTGAAAGAAAAATCTCTCTCTTTGGTTTTACTTTTTAAACCAGAACAAGTAATCTGTGCTCATTTTAAGTAATACAAGAATTCAACGTGTATCCATAATATCCATAACATTTAATGCAAATAAATTTGTAGTTGGCATCTGTGGGCAAATCCTCCATGGTGTGAATTTCAGTGGAAACTCCCTGCCTCCTAAAGGGGTCACACACCCCAACTACTGGGATCTGGTGCATGACATGCAGTTTGGCTTACATGAACACCCTCTCCCAGAAGGACGGCATCCAAATGAAGTGACACAAGATCATTGCCAGTTGGTACCAGCAAGGATACATTAGGTGTGACCTCGACTGTGGCCTCTACTGCCAATGTCCCTGCCAAATTCCTGAGCCTCATCTTATCTTCTAACCAGTGTGAGCCTCATTCAATGCATTCTTTGGAAGATTCTCCATAGTGATGATTTTTTTTTTCCTTTCAAGAGTAGATTTGAATTTTGAAACAACCAAAAGATATTTGGAAATAAGCAATGATGCTAATTAATACTAGACATGGACACACACACACATACAAAGATGTGAATAAAATAGTTTTGACATCAGTTTTCCTGACTAAAAAAGACAAATGGTGCCAAAAATGTCTTGAACAATAGAAACATTGCTAAACTGAGTGTATTTTAACATTTCTTAATCTCACTCTTTAAAAGGATGAAATTAATTTGAATGTTTATTCATGTATTTATAAATTAAAATCAGTCTCATTACTGCCTATCTAGCATGCAGCTGATATGAGCCTGGGCATCACATGGTGGCCCTTATGTTACTAATCAGCATGGGGTTCTTTTGCTCAATTTGGGAAATATATCACAAAAAGGCTAATTATAGCACTTTTTTGATGTTACCAGCTTTTAGTGTTACCAGCTCTATCTGAGAGTTCTTGTGTTCAATTTGAGATAGAAGTCACAAAGAGGCAAGCAATGCCATCCAAATGAGGCTTTAAAAGATGGTGGAGGTTCCATAGGTACATGTTTAATAAGGAAAGTCCTTTAATTGGTTTCATGATTAATTTTAAAATTAAAGATTTCCTGTAGCAGGAACCAACAAAATATTTATGCAAAGGGCCAAAGAGTAAATACTTTAGGCCCTGTGGGCTATGTGATTACAGTCACAAGTATTCAGTTCTACCACAGTGGTGTGAAAAAGAGCCACACACAAGCTATAATCAATGAATGTGTGTGTGTGTGTGTGTTTTCCAATAAAACTTGATTAACAAGTGGATTTGCCTAAGAGTCACCAACCCCAGTCTTAGCATATTATCAGCCACAGGTCATTATTTCCTTTAAGCTTTGCAACAGGGTGGCCTAGGACTCTTCATTTGTCAAAGTATAATTTTCAAAAAGTTGAAAGCTTGATTCTCATACAAATATAAAGTAATCGTGCATGAATGATTTATTTAACTCATTAATGTGTGAATCAGTAAGATAGCAATGGTGAGTCAGAGGAGATGAATGACAGGCAGGAGTATTTATAGTCATTGAAAAAGAGATTGCTGTGGGGAGAATACCACACAAGATATAAAACTGGTTAATGTCCTATGTTCACTATGACCTCTGGAGTTTTCTTTCCTACAGGACAAAGTTTATTTGCCTCACAGTCAGTTTTTTTGTGAGTCATCGTCTATCTATAAAGTTCTAAATATCCCAGTGGATAGCATCTAATGAGTTAAATGAAATTTAATAGCCCCCAGAGAACTGAACAATTCATAGGTAGATGGGTTACACATTTTTCCAATGTGGCTATTTCCAAATTTTAAATATCCTTTCCTTAACACTTTTCACTCCAGCACTACAGTATGAACAATGATTTCTTAAAATTTTTGTACTTGTAAATGGACACAATATCCTTATTTTTATGTTTTTTTGTAGATGGACACAATACCTTTATTCTATTTTTTTAATGTGGTGCTGATGATTGAACCCAGTGCCTCACACATGCTCAGCAAGCACTCTACCACTGAGCCACAATCCCAGCCCTGAAAAATGAGTTTTTTAGTGAAAAATTTTTCTCAGTTCTATAAGACTTGTGTTCTTATATTCCATCTTCCCAAAATGAACTTAAACTCTTTTTCACTACATTCCAGAGTAAAAGTGTGATCTTTACAGGTCTCCATCCCAAAGGCCCAGTTTGGAAGATGGTATAAGCATGCACACACAGGTTGTACATTTCAAGCTGGCCACAGTATTATTTTCCATCCTGCAAGATCTTCTTGCATTCTGATTTTAATATGCCCCTCCTATCCAAAGCTGGGTTGTACGGTACCTCCACTTGAATTTGAACAAGTTTGTGCCTACAGAGGAAGTAAAACTGTGTGACTTGGGGCTGGGATTGTGGCTCAGTGGTAGAGTGCTTACCTCCCACGTGCAGGGCCCTGGGTTTGATCGTCAGCACCACATAAAATAAATAAGTGAAATAAAGGTATTGTGTCCAACTACAATTAAAAAAAATAGATATTTAAAAAAAATGTGTGACTTTCAAAAATTAGGTCCTGTATGGTACTCCAGCTTTCTTTTGATTCTCTCAGTGATAATTATTCTTAGAAGGTAGCCACCATGTTGTAAGGAAGCCCAAACTAGCACAGATACAGAGACCACAAGGAGAGGCCATGTACATGGGCTCTAGCAGAGCACAGCTGGGAGTCCAAATGACAGGACCAGTGGTCACACATTTGAAAGAAGATTCCCCCAGATGATGCCAGGCCAGCCTAAGAGTCCCCAGCCAAGGCCCTATAGATGCCGAGGAAACAACCAGTCATGTCTACTCTTCTGTGTCCAAACTCCTGACCCACAAAAGCATGTGAGGTTATAATATTTGTTGATCATCATTGTTTTAAACCACTAAGTTTCAAGGTGATTTGTTAAGCAGCAATAGAAACCTGATACAGGCAGGATGATTTAGGTGGGGGTTTTCTCCCCAATGTGTCATTATAGACAAAAACCTCAGAATTCATCTAAATTGATTTTGGTGAAAATTTTATTTCTATAATCTCTAGAATTTTCTTATTTACCAACAACAAAAAAGCAATTTTCTATTCTAGCTGCATTACTATAGCCACTGCTATGGTTTTGCTTTTCCTTGGGTTTTGTGTTTGCTGGTAGGGTGGCCTTGCTTTCTGGTATAGGCACATAGCTGGTGGCTGTGCCACTGGGCTGGGATAAACTGTGCTCCTGTTGGAGGTAGGGAAGACAAGCCCAAGCCATGGCCAACAGCCAGACTGACCTTTGCTGTTGCAGGACTTGAGGCCTTCAGTGGTGGCTATTACAGAAATGGGTTTGAACCTAGATGACAAACAAGAAGCAGCATTAATCCTGGGTTTAAACCCTATTGTCAATAAAGAAAAACTAAGAGATGCTCATTGATGAACTGGATCACCTGAAGGAGGCTCTCCTTATATAACAGCCAAAGTCAATAAAGCTAAAGATTTACCAGAAGGTCAAGCTAAAAAAATGAAGTAAATGTATGATGAATCTTCAGTTCATATTCGATGAATCTTCAGTTCATATTCATTCATGCAAGTACCATCTTTTCATAATAAAATGCCTCGGAGCTATAATTTTGAAAATTGTTTTCTTAAAATCTCATATCTGTGCTCTTCGTTTTTTATCACTTTCACAGATAATATATTATGATGTAGTATCATAAGTATCTTATGATGTACTGTAGGCTTGTCTGTAATCAAATGTTATCTCTCATGAATTAACTCTCATTACCTTTTAGAACAGCAAGATAGGTTCTCCCTAAGAGTGCCAAGTACATGAATTTCATGTTGGGGTAGGTTATTTTTTTTTTCCTTTCCTAACTCTCCAGCAAGCTGTTAGACCAAAGCACCACCTACCAATTTCTTCAAAGTGAAATAAAAACTTTTATATCACTTGCAAAGTTATTTGACAGCAAAACCAAGCTAGATTTTTATACAATGTCCCTTACAAAGTCACTTTATCCTCATCCAACACAACACATTTTTTATACCTACCTTTGGAAACTTTTTTTTTCAAAACATTAGCTAAGTTTTCATAGAAAAAGCATTTCTGTATTCATTGGTTTTTCACAATATTTGGTTAAATTTTGACTAAGAATACAACTGTAACTACTGTGGTAGCCAGCCTCTAAGGCAATTTCTAGTAACCCTTTTCTGGTAGAACACCACCACATTGAATAGGATTGACCTATATAACCAACAGGGTATCTCAGAAATGACAATGTGTGACCTCTAAGGCCATTATAAAAGATATTGTGGCTTTCCTCTTACTCTCTCTAGAATCACGCACTTTGGAGTAAGCCAACTATAATGTCAACAGGCCACTCATCTAGTTACAAGAGATGTCTCTGTGGCAAGAAACCAAGTCCTACTGCTGCTAACAACCACCATCAGCTTGTCAACCATGTGAGTGAGTTATTTTGGAACCTCTTTCTTCAACCCCAATCAAGCCTTCAAAGGACGGCTGACCTTGCCAACAATTCAATTGCAACATCTGAGAGACACCCACCCTGAAATCAGAACTACCCAGATTAAGCTCACCAAAATTCCAGATCTACAGAAACTGTGGTATAAATAAGTGTTCACTATTGTTATTATTATTTTAAACTAACTTTTCAAATAATTTGTTATAAAATACAAAACTAGTACAAGTAATATAAACAGATTTAGGAATCAATACCTAATATGACTAGTATTAACAGATTTGAGAATCAATAAAATTACCAAATGGTGTAGAAGATTAAGTAGAATGGTATGCTAGATCCCAACCAGCCACAAGGCAACACATGCGGTAGGCATGAATCTATGTAGTTTTATGGAGGATACAGAGGGCATTAGTTAATCCAACAACTTTATCAACTGTCAGAGTATCTTTTTTGGATTATTTAATCTCTGCAGAATAAACCTTGCCAGTTATCAACTTACTGCCTCTCAGCTTCAAATTCATCCTTCAATGTACTTTTTATGATAATGCATTGAATTCCTTTATGATTTCTTCTTCACAGTGCTTGTGATATTAAACTTAGTAGAAGGTGCTAGATGGGCACTTCAAGAGGAAGGGACCCTCCTACTACTTCTGACCACTGATGGCCACCTTCCCGGGACACTGCATACCTTGGCCCTTGCTCTCACTGGCACCCCCACTCCTGCATCACTCCCCTTGGCCAGCCACTGGCTGGTGCTTGCCTGTAAACTGCCACCCGGCAGAGGGTTTCTACCAGCATCCCTGCTCCCTCTGCATACCTGCTCACCCAGCCACCAGCTTCAGCTCACCTGTGCTCCACCTGCACTTCAGAGAGTTCTTCCACTTGCCCAGCAACTACAAACCAGCTCTGAAATGGGAAGTCCAGGGAACTCTGCACCTATACACTCTACTGAGGTCTCCTTCCATGTGTCTTTCCTTGAATTCTCTTAGTTAATGATATTGTGAAGTATTTTTCTTTCTTTCATCTTATAGTTACCATTTTACCATTATTTGATAATTCTTTATATTAACCTTCCCCTGTTCAAACCACTATGGGGTTTCTATCTCCTGACTGGACCCAAACGGGTATAGCTATACCAAACTGGATCCTTTCCCTAATACCTTCTCTTCCCAAGTTCACATCCAGGTATGAATTGGTTTACTTTATGCTCTTTGAAAGGAGAGAGTATGGGAGAAGCAGGACTCAGATTCAAGAGATGTTCTCTAGATCATCACTGCCTCCTACTGCAGGCTGGTTGGCTCCCTGAACTTGTCATGATGAGTAAACTGGTCACACTTGGTTTTGGGTGGAAAAGGCTGGTTATCACTACTAAACATGTGACCTTGGCCTCTGATCTTAAAGGCTCCTTGTACTAGTTTCTTTGCTCTGAGCAGGCTTTTTCGGATCCCCCAGACCTCATGGCATCTCCAAGCTGTGGGGAAACTTCGGGCATGGATCTGGAGCACAGCCTCAGTCTCATTCCTTCTAGGTTTCTCTACTCACTGCTCTCTCACCACATGGGTCATGCACCAAGGCCAAAGGCTGAAGTCAACCTAGAATTAGGTCCTTGGCATCCCTCATATTTTGATAAGGGAGCACCATTAGCTCAGGTGCTCTCAGACTCCTCTATACCTTTCTATACTGTCCCCGTTTGACTCAGAGACCTAGAAGGGAGAAAGCAGGGTTCCTTAGTCCATGTTTCCAAAAGGGTAGGGCTTCTATGTGCTTCACTCCAGCTCCTTCCAGAGGAATCAAACACTCTAGACCAAAATTCTATTGTTTTTTTTTTTTTTCATTTACTAAGTTTCGGAGCCTTACAGAAATTTGAAGGATCCTTCCCTTCCTTGACAAAGTCAAGTTTCCCCCACTGCCAGCACAACTAAAAACATCCCGTGGTAATGAAAAGCTGAGCACTGGCTCTTTTTCTTTGCATTCCAGTTATAAAAGTCCTAAACCCATTGCTTTTCCCTAAATTTCCCAATTACACCATCCCCTACAACAAAAAGATATCTTGGCCTGACCAGGTATAAAGTCATATATATAGAAATTCAGTTGTCATAGCATATTTTAAAAACATTAATATTCCATTAAACACTTAATGCCAATTAATTAAAGAAAATGAATGAATAGATTTTAAAAATTGAAAGATAAACTTGCTTAGGAAAGAGTGGGGCAGAAAAGCAGCAAACTCAGAGAACACTCAAGAATGATTACTCATTGAATAAACAAAGTCATTGACACCATAAACACCTTCCATTATCTGTCTTTAGGAAATGAGAATAAAATGCCACATTTTACAAAATATAGAATGCCATCAACTTTTGTATCACTAGAAAAAGGAGAAGAAGTACTGCCAACTCAACTGTGATACATTCTTTGTAGAAAATGCATCCTAGATTCAGGGATGCAGAAACAGAGAAAAAATGTTTGTCATAGAAGTAACAAAATGTGAAGGAGAGATGATCAAATTCTGCAACCAAAAACTGATTAGTTTAAATTATGTTAGAGATACAAAAAGAAGAGCTATGAAAGTAAAGAACTGAAACAAGAGCTTCAAGGATAACTAAAAAATAAAATATTTCTAACTTTCAGAATTTACTAAAGAAAAATGTCACAAAGATATGGAGTTTTGAAGCAGATATTTAAGTGCTCCCAAAATGTCACACAGTCAAACAGTGCATTTAGAAAATAAAACAGCATATCTGACTGGAATCATGAAAATATCACTAGTAT
The DNA here is from genome assembly GCF_021218885.2 of Marmota monax. Taxonomy (NCBI): domain Eukaryota; kingdom Metazoa; phylum Chordata; class Mammalia; order Rodentia; family Sciuridae; genus Marmota; species Marmota monax. The sequence continues at coordinate 13,424,371 of NW_026693245.1, forward strand.
CTGAGAAGGATACTAATGAGCAATACAAGTGTTTAGTAACAGAAAAGGACCTGGGCTAGGGTTGTGGCTCAGTGGTACAACACTTGCCTAGCACATGTGAGGCACTGGGTTCAATCCACAGCACCACGTATAAATAAATAAAATAAAGGTATTCTATTCTATCCATCTACAACTAAAAATGTTTATTTAAAAAAAAAAATAGAAACCCCATCTGGCAGCAGGATGGTTCATTCCAAGGGTTCTCAGCAGCACACGGAGGGACTTCTGAAAGAAAGAGAAACCTGACTCAAGCTATAAAAAGCCTGATATGTCTAGACCCAGTTTGTTTTTACCTAAAGAACAGCCATGCAAATCCTGCCAAGTGCATCCTTCCTCACCATCCACATGCATAGTGGCTGAAAAATAAATGCCTATTTAAAAAATATAAATGAAGCATTAAAAATAAGAATGTTACAACTTCATTATTGTAGATGCTGTTAAAATAAACTGTATTATCAGAAAGCAACAGCATCTAAGGATGACCAATATTAACTGCTCATAGCCCAGTCCCCTACGGATATCGACCACAGCTGTACAAGTTGACAAAGTTAAGACTTCTGATTTTAAAAATATTGTTCACTGGTAATGGGGCTATTTTACATTTTTCAGTGCACAAAAGGGCCATCAAATCAAGACTATTTTAATGAAATGGAGGAGTAATTTAGAAATGCTTATTTTAAGAGTCTCATTTTATACGCACAAAACCTTGGTCTTGACTTAACGATAATACTTGAAAACAGGAGTCATGATGCGAGTCATTTGATCTAATGGGACAACTTGAAGCTCTGTGCCAATTCTAATACCCAGCTTTCCAAGCTCCTGAAATTACTGTGAACATTAATAATGATATAAAAAGGGAGTCTGTTTTATACCAAAGTAAGTCAATACAAATGGAGAAAGGACCATTTATGGTGATAGATGTGTTCACTGAATGCAAAAAACAAATTATTGAAGATAGAGTGAAAGGGGAAAGTCTCTATATATCCAGGCTCCCTGCTGTAGTAGGGGATTAACCACTTGGAAATTAAAGAAAGGCTGAAGGAAAATGCTGAGTTACATGCAGAGAAAATATTAAAAGCATCTCACTGTGGGCAGTGAGATGAAGGCTATACATTTGCAGAGCCGGTTCTAGCATTCATTAAGTGTTATAAAATGGAATAGTATAGGCCCAGAGGCATGGAATGTCACACTGCTGATGGAAAAGTAGAAACTGACAATAAAAGGGTTGCTCTTTTTCAACATAAGGAGGTTTCATCAACACCGGTGATGTATTGCAACCAGTAGACACATGCTGGTACAAATGAACACAGTCAAGCACTGTGAAGACTTGGAAAAAGAAACCCTGATGTAGCAGCTACCTGCAAAGGATCCAAAAGTTAATTCCAAAAAACATTGGGATCTGTATGGACTGGGATGGAATATCAAAATAGGAGGCCACCTTGGATATATTACTGGATAAACATCACAAAAGTACCTGTTTAAAAATAATTCCTGGGCTGGAGTTGTGGCTCAGTGGTAGAGCACTAGCCTAGCACATGTAAAGCACTGAGTTCAATCCTCAGCACCACATAAAAATAAATACATTAAATAGAGGTACTGTGTCCATCTGTAACTAACTAACTAACTAACTAAATAAATAAATAATTCCTTTGCCTGCCCTACCACAGTTCCTGCCCTGCCTCAGGGGACCTACCTCTCACTCCCTTACCTGTCCACCTTTATATTAAAGTATTTATACTACCTGAATGATGCAGAATGACAAATCATTCCTAGTTGTACTCAGAGCCTCATTCATGACATTCCCTTTGAGATGCTTTGCCCTGCCTTCCGCACTGCTGGACACAGTTTTTAGGGATCAGCTTAAATATTAGTCCTCAGTGACATCCACTGTATCCCTCCATCTGCCCTGGAAGGATCACTCTCCTCTCTCCCTGCAGACATCTGTGGCACCAATTTCATTGTCTCAGGTTGCATGTGGACATATTTGTTTTCCTTGCTGGGCTGGCGGGGCGGCGGGGGTGGGGGTCTCTGTAGTTAGAGCTGTCTTTCCTCCTCCACCATTCCCCACCCTGGATCTTGCATATCTAGGGTCTACGAGAAACCAAATGACTATTTGGAGGATAATTAGTCTTTGTGAAGAAATATCATACAGCCCAGATCAGTTCTGCTGTAGACAAATGTCAACACCATAGCAGGGAACAGGAATTGAGAGGGCAAAGCCATGAGAGGACTGGGCTGTTTTACCAGCTCTAAAATTGTGTTAGACCAACCTGATGCTTGAGAAAAACATGAGCACAGCTGAGGAATTTAGGGGTGAAGAGAAAGGGTAGCAATGGGAAAGAAAAGGCCTAGATGGAGGATATAGGGGAACAGAAATAAGCCCCCTCTTGCAGAAATCTGCTTAGACCAAGCCCATATACCTCGCCCATCAGGGACAAGATTTAGTGTGGGTAAGGGCTTCAGATCACCAGAGAAATGACCAGAGTAGAAGTTTTGCCTTTTACAATTGGGTACCTCTTGGAACCTCAGTTTTCTTATCTACATGTCTGCCCACCTCCACATGTAGGATAAGTTTGCCAGCATGAGCACTTCGTCAGTACTAAACACTTTGTGGTAAGGCCCACAGGCTCTGTTTCTCCACTGGTCCCTCCACTCAGCAACTTCTAATACCTTCTTGATCCTGGACAACACTGAAGTTTGTAGTCTCTCAGTTCCAATCCTTCCACTCTTCTGAGGAAAATACCTAAGCCAAGAGGTGTTGTGACTTTTCCAACTGTTGACCAGCAGTGCTACAAGTGCAAATCCCAAACATCTGCTCTCATCAGTTATAGGAATTGTACTGTGAAGGATCTGCGGGCAATAATTTCATTGGCAAGAAGGGGCCAGGAGGCTTGCCTTGAGATTGTCTTTGCACAGCAAACACACTGTTCACTCGTGTTTATGTAACATGGCGGAGATTAAAGCCTCCTGAGCTCTCGCAAGACAGGACTGCTGCTGCTGGCTCGCTGCTCTTTTCCTAAGTGAAGCTCCTCCTCAGCTCAGGATCCTCCAGGAGGTTTCCTGGGCTATGCTTGTTCCACTGCTGATTGCATGTTGCCACAAAAAGCTCCAAAGGAGTTATTGGTAGACATAGGCCACGTCTACACTGACTATAACCTGCCTCATTTACATGTCTGAGAAATAAAATAAGATTTATAGAAAAAGAGAGCAAGAACAGTCATCCCCCAGTGCAGAGAAAATAGTTAAGGCGGACTTGCACAAAATTATCCTACCTCTGGGTTTTTCTTCTCAAAGACTTCAGTCAATTTTTTTTTATCACTTTAAAATCTAATAGTTGGACTTTCATTCCAAATTATGTGCTGCTGCATTTAGGTATTTGTTCATTTCTACCACTTATCGTCCACTTCTAAAGAGTATTTAATAAGCCATAGAACCATCTGCATTTTGAGGGAAAATATGGTAATGCAGGACCAAACTATAGCCCCCAGTTACCTTAGTTATAATAAAGATGACCAATTTTTAAGTTTTGTTTTGCCATACCTTAATAACTAAAATATGCTGGATTTAAAAGAACATCTCTAGCTTTTTCTTAATGGTACAGTAATTACCAACACAGCACTGACCTCTACTGGGGACATCTGTCCTTGTTAGCCAGATCATGACTTGTGAAAAAGTCAAATATGCCATTCCAGACACTTCTGGGGGCCTTAACACATCACCAAATTCAATCTCTGTGAAAAGGTAAGAAGAGGAACTTTTTGAAATTAAAACCTTCATTATCTTTAAGTGGTAATTTTATCTAATGATACTTAGCACTTTGAAAAGTAGAATGTAGAAATTTAGAAATGACATCAGTGTATATTTTAAATGTTACAGGCTTGGATGATTATTAAGAGAACACTGAAGCCATTTAATCCAATTGCATTTAACCATTCTGTATATTTTATTAAGGAAAGTCTTAAAAATTTTTTTCTAAGTATTGAAAAGCTTTTAAAAGGTTGAAATCTTGCAAATGAATTTGCATACAGATAAAAGCCCAGGTTTGAAAAAAATATGCAGAATCAATAAGCAGGAAGGCTGCTGTCATTTGTTATATTTCTTGTGTACCTCTCATCAAGATCTCATGTAAAGTAGCTTTCAGCCACATAATTCTAACATTCACAACATCCCTCCAATAATTCAACTTTGATTTTTAAATAAGTTGAATCTAAAACACACCTGATTAAAAAATATACATGCATAGATACAGAAATCAGTAACTAGAGATAAACTGAAATCATGGCTCCCAGAAAATCAGAGATTGCATTTTTATACTGCACAGCTATTTTTAGCAGCAAACATTTCTGCTATCTTGGTAAATTATCACTGAACTGTTTGTTGCCAGGACCACTCAAAGGTCACGAGTGCTCAGTGGAAACAGTGCATAAAGGCCTCAACATTCCCATGTAGGATTAGTCTACAGCAAACAAAATAAAATGCTGCAATTTAAAATATCAATTATAGTTAATTTTTTCTCATGAAAATAATCTTTAGTTCTATGCTTTTAAAAAAAATAAAGCTCTATTTGTCTTGCTAAACATAGAGAACAATCTATTACCACTCAAGATGCAGACTATGAGAGAAATGCTTGCAACAATCTGTAAATCTGCATGGGCCAGAACAGGAAAGAAAAGCTCTCCTTATATATTCTAGAAAAGGCTCTAGATACTGTATGTGTCCTCAGTTGGGACAAAAGAGTCCCAAAGAGACATTATACAGTGAATAGACCTAATCAAATATATGTATCATTATTTTTTGTTTTGGAAATAGGCACAGTGGGTGACATTTTATGGAGTACATAACTTGTTCTAGATTATCAAATGAAACAAACAATTCCCTCAAGGTTCTCCAAAATAGAATTTACAAAAACTATTAAAGAGATTTGTTTTTGAATTTTTTTCATTTAGTTGTTCCTGAAGCTTTATTTTATTTATTCATTTATATGTGGTGCTGAGAATCGAACCAGTGCCTCACAAATCCTAGGCAAGCTCTACCACTGAGCCACCACCCCAGCCCTTAAAGAGATTTTAAGCAAAACCTTAGATTCACTAGGAAATTATGAAATTGACATAGCAACACAAATAGGCACCAAGCAACTAAAAGTGACATTTTTTATTGGGTTATCATCCTGTTGTCCCATTGTGGCTCCCATTTTATTCCTCCAAATCAAAAGGTAGAACAATAAGGTTAACTAGACACTAAAAAATAAAAAGGCCATCAGAAGGTACTCATTATGTTGTTAAATTAATGATCTTCCACCTACCCCAAACAGTATATTTGTTCTACAAAATTAAGTATTTCCAAGTTGATACAAATCAGCAAATCCTGCATATTAATGTGGTCCAAGATCCCAATATTACAATCACTCAGGTAACCAGGAGCAAATATGTTTAAAATCCAATAATCATAGTTTGTTTTGCAGCAATTTTCATCTACCTAAAAGACCCACCACGCAATGATGTCAAGATATTATACTTTTTGCAGGTTATGGTATCTTAAGCAAGGAAAAGCAAAAGTGATAAGAAATATAAATTGTAATATTAGAATTTTCCATGTCTCAAACATTATAGATATAAATAGAATCTCTGCTCAATACTGATTTTTAGAGCTGGATACTGTGGTGCATGCCCATTTTCCCAGCAAATCAGGAGGCAAAGGCAGGAGAACTGCAAGTTCAAAGCCAGCCTAAGAATATTAGCAAAGACTCTGTCTAAAAATAAAAAAGTAAAAAATAATTAAATGATGGTTTGTAGCTCAGTGGTAGAGTGCCCCAATACTGCAGGGAATGGGGTGTACTAATTTTAGCAGGTAATCATATGCTTACTTTACTCCAGGTATTTAACAACTATAGGTTTCTTTCTTAAGGATAAAAATAATGATTTACAACAGCACACCCATATAATAAACAGCCATTTTAACTGATTTCTCTTTTAATCATTATATATGAGATTTGTGATGTTCCAAATATAAGGAATATTTAGACCCCTTTTTCTGAACATAAGCAGTTTGCAAATATAGACTTTTTTTAGGTTACATTTTCTACAAAAACATGCAGGAACTCTTCTAGATGTGGGAATCAGAGTCAATTCTAGATGACACAAGTGTTAAGTCATGACCCATATGTCAATTAAATTTGCTAGAATCCCAGATATGACTTCCCTGAAGGCTGTTGTAGGAACATAAAAATGTGTAAGAAATGAAAATGACCAACAGCTCCTAACCGAGTGGACTCAATCTTGAAAATTTGGCACAGTATTCTTTTAAAACTTTTGATATAAAATGTTCACTTGATAAATTCCTTCTCAGAGTCTCTCAGAGCAAAGATAATCCCTATGATGTTTATTACTGATCATACCTAAAAATAAAAGCAATTACATATAAAAATAAACTTAAAAATCATAACTAAAAATGAAGTAAATGCATGCTTATATCTACAGAGCTTCAAAGAAAGTCTCTGTTTTCATTACTGTTGCAGTATATTTTGTGGGACTTTGTGGGAAACTCAATACAAAATTTTTAGCATGAGTTTGTAGAAAGTGACCAGAAGAAACTGGAAATGAATTTGAGAACCTAGCCAGGATAATAAAAACACTGCAAATCAAAAAGAAATATGAGATCTTAAGTGTTAAAAGGTAGAAACCAAAAAATAACATGTTTAAGTATCTAAAATGTGCTAAAACCCATAAAATGCTGCTTCTAGGAGACAGTGCAACATATTGGTCCTGAGCTGGGTTTTGTAGTCAGAGGGTGATTGTGACTGTCAACTCTGTTACCCACAAGCTCAGTAATCTTAGGATTGTTACCAAACCTTACTAAGCCTCAGTTTCCTGAGCTGAAATTTTGAGAGTGAAGTGAATGTAAAATTCACAATAGTGAATATATAAATTTAACAGGAGACTAGACATACCAAAAAGAGAAATGCTAAAATTGAAGAAAGGTCTGATAGTAAATTATCCAGATGGCAAAACAGAAAGACAGAAATATGGAAACTACATAAAATTAAGAGACAGCATGGAGAAAGTCTAACATGTTTAATTAGAGATTCAAAAGGAAAGAGAAATTGTGACAAAACCAATAGTAAACAGATGAAGACCCATAATCTTCTGATTCAAGAAAACCGACAAGTACCAAGTAGGATAATTCTTTAAAAAGTACGTACTAAGATAGTATTGTGAATCACAGACTCCCCCAAAGAAAGAGAAAAGCAGACTGCCCCAAAACCAGACACGTTTATCTGTGTGACAATGAGAGTGGCAGATGACTCCACCAAAGCAACAATGGAAGCCATCTAACAAAGGGATGAGAACTACAATGTACTGAAATAAAATAATTATCAACCTAGAATTCTAAATGACCCCTATAAGTCACTTCATGTGGCAATAACAAAGTATTGTAGACTGGGAGGCTTACAAACAACAGAAATTTCTCATAGTCCTGGAAGCTAAGTCTGAGGTCAGATTGCCAGCATGGTTTGGTTCTAGTGAGGGTCTTTACTGGGCTGCTGACAATCAACTTCTCATTGTACATGGCAGAAGGAGGGCTAGAGAGCTCTCTGAGGGCTCTTTATAAGGGCACTAATCCTACTTAAAAGGGCTGCATCCTTGTGGCTTAACTACCTTCCCAAAGGCCTCATATCCTAATTCTAACACATTGGGGGTCAGGATTTCAATGTATGGATTTAGGGAAAGACAAATATCTATCCCATAACTCACAGTAAAAACACCGTTAAAGAGTGAGGTTATTCTTTACATTGAAATATACACTTAAAATGGTAAACATGGCTAAAATTACAAATTTTGTTTTATATATACATATATAGAGATAGAGATAGAGATAGATAGATATAAATATGTATCTATATATCTCCACAACTTTTAAAAAATAATGTGCCAGAAATCATTGTTATATACTTTCAGTGGATAAATCAGGTGGTATATGAATTTTACCTCAATAAAACTGTCTTTAAAAGGGGAAAATTAAAAAGTTTTCAAACAACAGCCAGCAAATACTTACCAGAAATAAATTTTCAATAATGTACTTTAAGAAGGGAAAAAGTGGTAAAATATGTAGCCTAATAAAGACTATATGGAATAATTAAATTAAGCTATTAAAAAAGCAATAAAATATGTTGCAACAATAACAGCTAATTGGGAGAGTGTTTATGCTTTCAGGGCCCTGAATTGTCTGAGTAAAGATATTGACTAACATTAAACTTTGGCAAATTATTTTATAAGATGTAATTTATAGGGAGCACAATAAGAAGATTAGAAATAGACCACATCCATTTCACATCAGTAGAAAATTAAATTACTTTTTAAATCCAAGCAGAGGCAAGAAAGTAAAGACAATTAGTTAAAAAGCATCAATAAAAGTAGTAGAGTTATAACCAAATATAGAGTAATTGTATGAAGTATAAATTGCCTAAATGTTACAGTTACCATTCATATTTCTCCCTTTGTGAAAGAAGAAATGTTTGGGTTTTTGTCCATTTATTGATTGGATTGTTTGTGTGTGTGTGTGTGTGTGTGTGTGTGTGTTTGGTGTTATTTTTTTGTATATCCTGGAGATTAATGCTCTAGGTGAGGTGCATGGGGTAAAGATTTTCTCCCATTCTGTAGGCTCTCTATTCATGTTCTTAATTGTTTCCTTTGCTATGAAAAGCTTTTTAGTTTAGTACCATCCCATTTATTCATTCTTGATTTTACTTCTGGCACTTTAGGAGTCTTGTTGAGGAATTTGGTTCCTAAGCTGGCATGATGGAGAGTTGGGCCTACTTTTTCTTCTAGTATGTGCATGGTCTCTGGTCTAATGCCTAGGTCCTTGATCCATTTTGAGTTGAGTTTTGTGCAGAGTGAGAGATAGGGGTGCAATTTCAATCTACTACATATGGATTTCCAGTTCTCCCAGCACCATTTGTTGAAGAGGCTATCTTTTCTCCAATGTATGTTTATGGCAACTTTGTCTAGTATGAGGTAACTGTATTTATGTGGGTTTTGTCTCCCTGTCTTCTATTCTTTATCATTGGCCTACATGTCTATTTTGGTGCCAATACCATGCCATTTTTGTTACTATAGCTCTGCAGTATAATTTAAGGGTCTGGTATTGTGATGCCTTCTGTGTAACTTTTCTCACTAAGGATTGTTTTGGCTGCTCTGGGTCTCTTATTTTTCCAAACAAATTTCCTTACTACTTTTTCTTTCTCTATGAAAACAACATTGGAATTTTAATAGGAATTGCATTAAATTTGTATAGCACGTTTGGTAGGATGGATATTTTGACATTAATTCTGCCTAAGAACATAGGATATCTTTCCATTTTCTGAGATCTTCTTCAATTTCTTTCTTTAGTGTTCTGTAGTTTTCATTGTAGAGGTCTTTCACCTCTTTTGTTAGATTGAAACCCAAGGGTTTGTTGTTGTTTTGGTTTGGTTTGGTTTTTTTTTCCAAGGCTGTTGTGAATAGGATAGTTTTCCTGATTTCTCTTTTAGCTGATTCGTCATTGGTGTATAGGAACACAATTGATTTGTGGGTGTTGATTTTATATCCTACTATTTTTCTGAATTCCTTTATGAGTCCAAGAAGCTTTTTGTTGGAGTTTTCTGGAGTCTTCTAAATATAGAATCATGTCATCAGCAAATATTGATAGTTTTAGTTCTTTTCCTATTTGTACCTCTTCATTTTTGTCTTTCTTTTGCCTAATTGCTCTGGCGAGGGTTTCAAGAATTATGTTGAATAGAAGTGGTGAAAGAGGGCATCCCTTTCTTGTTCCAGTTTTTAGAGGGAATTCTTCAAATTTTTCTCTATTTAGAATGATGTTGGCCTTGGGTTTAGCATATACATCTATATATTTCTCTCTACTTATATATATCTATGTGTGTGTATAAAAAAAATGTTCAACATCTCTAGCAATTAGAAGAATGCAAATTAAAACTACACTGAGATTCCATCCCACTCCAACCAGAATGCCAATTATCAAGAATACAAGTAACATAAATGTTGGAAAGGATGTGGGGATAAAGGTACCATCATACATTGCTTATGTGACAGCAAATTGGTTCGACCACTCCAGAAAGTAGTATGGAGATTCCTCAGAAAATTTTGAATAGAACCACCATTTAACCTGTTATCCTACTCCTTGGCTTATACCCAAAGGACTTCAAATTAGCATAGTACACTGACACAGCCACATCAATATTTATAGCAGCTCAATTCACAATAGCCAAGCTATGGAACCAACCTAGGTGCCCTTCAACAGATGAATGGATAAAGAAAATGTGGTATATATACAATGGAATATTACGCAGACATAAAGAAGGATGAAATTATGGCATTTCCTGGTAAATAGATGGAACTGGAGAATATCATGCTAAGTGAAATAAGTCAATACCAAAAACCAAAGGCAAAATGTTCTTTCTGATATGGGGGTGCTAACCCATAACAAAGGAAGATAGGGTGGGGAATTATAGAAGTACATTGGATTGGCAAACGGGAATGAAGTGAAGGGAGGGGGGATGGGTACAAAGACGACAGTAGAATGAATCAGACATAAGTTTACTAGATTCATATATGAATACATAACCAGTGTAACTCCACATCATATTTAATAAGAATGGGATCAAAATTGTAATGAGTTGCACCCCCTGTATGTATAATGAGCAAAATACACCCTACTGTCATGCATATCTAAAAACATCAAATTAAAAAAAAATCTAAATGAATGCTGTTTCAGGTGTACATCAAAACAGAAAAATCGCAAACAAATATAAAGAGTGACATTGATGATTAGAAGATCAGTGCACCATAAGGATATAAAAATTCATAATGAATTTCAACAGAAATATGTCTTTCTTTAAGGAATACATATAAATGTAGACAACATAAAATCAGTAAGAATTAAAACAATTTGAACAAGAGTTTATATAGAGAAAAATACAACTATAAAATTCATAATTTCAAGTGCACATCAAATATTAAGAAAAATTGACCATATGCTAAAAAATGCAACAAATATCAACAAATTTCCAAGACTGAAATTAAACAAACTATTTTTGTAATTATATTAAATATCAGTGACAAAATGTTAACTAGAATGTTTCTCTGTGACTTCACCAGTGAGTTCTAACCAAGATCCAAGGAAGAAATAATTCTAATAATTTTCCACTTTCAGAAGAAGGAAACAATCTCCAGCTCAATTTATAATCTAATCAGTATGTTAGTCATCTTTCTGTTGCTGTAACAAAATACCTAAGAAATCAACTTAAAGAAGAAAAGGTTTATTTTGATTCATAGTTTTGGAGATTCCACTTCATGGTCATTTGGTCGTGTCACTTTGGGCCTTTGGTGGATCAGAACCACATGGCAGGGGTGCATTTCAAAGATCTTTTCACTACATGGTGGCTAGGAAGCAAAGACAGAGAGGAATGAGTTGGGGTTCCAGCATCCCCTTTAAGGACATGCACCCAATGACAGATCTTCCTTCTGCTAGGTCCCACCTGTACAATGTCCCAACAGTGCCACAGGCTGGCAATGAAGCCTTTAGAATATTGGTATTTGGGCATTTAAGATCCAAACTATAATAATCTGAAACCCAACAAGGATAATAAAGCTTCAAACCAATTCTACTTATGAACATAGATTTAAGAAATAAATACATACTAAATATTAACAACAAAATTTAGATATATATTAAAATTATAGTGATCATGATTTAGATTCCCACTACAACCCTTACACCCAAATGCAATATTGGCTTAATATTAGAAATCAATTACTATATTAATATAATATTAGAAATCGATTAATTAACAGATTTAAAAGATGAAACCTACAAAAATCCTCCAGAAATGCAAAAAAGCCAGTATCAACTTATGACCAAAACAAGTAAACAAACAAAACTGTTTTGGCAATCTAGAAATAGAAAATCACGTAACATGATCAAAAGTTACCTATAGGTACTGGGGTTGTAGCACTCAGAGCACTTGCCCAGCCCCTGTGAGGCACTAGGTTTGATCCTTAGTGCCACATACAAATAAACAAAGTAAAGGCATGCTGTTCATCTATAACTACAAAAAAAAAAAAAAAAAAAAAATTTAAGTTATCTACAAATATCTTAAAATATGGTCAAAACTTTCTCTTTGAAATCAGCAATAAGATAATGATGGCTGTTATTACTTTTATTCAGCATTAAGAGAGAGAAATGGCCTAAGAATAAGAAAGTGTATCATATTTATCACTTCATTATAAGTCATATTAAGTGGTTTAAAACAACAAACACTTTATACCTCACCTTTTCTGTACATCAGGAATCCAGGACAGCTTAGCTGAGACCTCTGGCTGGGAGTTTTGCAAAAGACTGCAGTCAAGCTGTCAGCCAGGGTTAGAGTCACCTCAAGGTTCAAGTCAGGGAGGACCCACTGCCAGAATCACTCACAGAGCTGTTGACAGACCCACGTCTTCACTGGCCGTGATGAGAGGCATTAATTCTTTGCCAGATGGCCTCGGTACATGGCCCATAACATGACAGCTGGCTTTTCTCACAACAAGCCAGGGGGCAAGGAAGATGGAAGCCAGGGTCTTATGGAACCTAGTCTCAGAATTGATATCCCGCCACTTTCTATCAGTTGAAAGTATCACTTGGGCCAATCTACACTTAAGGAAAGGGGATTATCCAGGGCACTAAATATCAGGAAGCAGGGATCACTGGGAACATTCAGATTCTGTCTACCACAAAAAGGAAGAACAAAAACTATCAGTGCTGATATGTAACAAATGTAGAAAATCAAACACAAAAGTCACACTACATGTTTATAATTAATAAGAAAGTCTAGCAAAGTTACCTGACACACACAAAAAAATCAGTAAACAAATACTAGTTTTACCTAAGAGCAAAAAACCCAAAAAACCCAATCAACAAACAGGCAAAAATTCTGAACAGCCACTTCACAGAAGAAGTACAATCAGTCAACAAATATGAGAAAAATGTTGAATATCTCTAGTAATTGGAGAAATGCAAATTAAAACTACACTGAGATTCCATCTCCAATAACAATTATCAAGCATACAAGCAACAATAAATGTTGACAGGAGATGTGGAAGAAAAACTTACCTTCATACGTTGTTTATGGTACTGCAAATTGGTGCAACCACTCTGCAAAGCACTATGGAGATTCCTCAGAAAACTTGGAATGGAACCACCATTTAACCTGTTATCCCACTCTCAGCTTATACCCAAAGGATTTCATATTAGTATATTACACTGACGCAGCCACATCAATGTTTATAGCAGCTCAATTCACAATAGCCAAGCTATGGAACCAACCTAGGTGCCCTTCAACAGATGAATGGATAAAGAAAATGTGGTATATATACACAATGGTATAAAGAAGAACAAAATATGGTATTTGCCAGTACATGGATGGAACTGGAGACTATCATGATATGTGAAAAGGCCAAATAGAAAGTTCTGATATACAGATGCTAACACAATAAGTGGGAGTTGAGGGGGAACTTGGTATTAGATTAGACAAAGGGAAAGAAGGGAAAGGGGGACAGGAATAGGAAAGACAGTAGAATAAACCAGACACTTTTCTATCCTTGTATATGAATACGTGACCACTGTAACTTCACATCATGTTCAACCACAAGAATAGGATCATAAGTAGAATAAATTATACTCTGTGTGCATATAATATGTCAAAATATACTGTCACATATATCTAAAGAGAAGAAAGAAAAAATTAAAAATGCCAGTTTTATGCCACATACAAGCAAAAAACAGAAAAAGAAAACTGTAAAAAAACATCAATAATAGGATTAAACATCAGTTATCAGTTGAACAGTAACAACTGAAGCTAGGGAATAGGTACTATTTTCTTTATTCTTTATATAACTGAAAATTTTGAGTTCTTAGGAGCAAATCTCACAAAAACTTTACAAACCTTTACAGAAAAATTTAATATTTTCTCATTAAATAAATAGAGGGATAGGCCATACCATGAACTGGAAGGCTTAACGTTGTAAAGACAGCAATGCTCTCCAAATTAATTTATAGATTCAATGAATTCCAATCAAAATCTCAACAAGGTGTGTTGTAGCTGAAATGCTGTTAAAATTTGTATAAAAGTGAAAAAGTCCAAAAGTATATGGACACCGCTATATACCTCACATTGACAATTCAAAGTCTGGCAATGGTATGTTTTGGTGAGGATGTTCTGCAAAAGAAGCTCTTTGATAATGGAAGTGTGCATTAGTACAACTGCTTTAGGAAATTACTGTTACCTATTGTAAGTTTCATACTTAGGTGGTGGAGACATTTTTGGTCTTTCCATAAGTACATCAAACTTTTTTAAAAAGGAATCATAAAAAAGAAAAGAAAGATAATAATCACATATACTTCCAAAGATGGGCAATAGAGAGAATATTTTGGAAAATAAACTCTGCCATAAAGGGCAAATAGAGCAGAAAGTAGAATCATTCTTTGCAACGTCTGAAAGTGAATCCTGAAACACTAAAAATAACGAATTACATTACACATTTGGAATGGAAGGTGGCACTCAAACTAATAGGAATACTTTTATCCTTTTTTTTTTTTAAATGAGGCAAAATCTCTGTCAACAGCTGAAGGTGGTCTGCTACAAGAGAACAGCAATAGATCTCAAGTGAGATGAAAAATCAGCCCAGACTGTACCACAAGCCAATTACTAGGTGTTGTCCTTAGCTTTCTGGGTAATGGCTCTCAGAGGAAGCCTTCCACATGTCCGTGATCCAAGTGCTCCACTATTTTGCAAAAGGGCAAAGCGAAGCAAAGCAAAAAACAAACAAATGGGGCTGAGGGTGTGTGTGAGGGGGTGCCTTTTAAAGGTTAATACAGAAGCCCAAATCTCACTTATTTTCCTACAGAAATAAATGACTGATGTAAGAATATTAGCAAAGGCATTTAAGGATGCTTTCTAACCAATCTAAATATGTGCAAAAAAAAAAAAAAAAAAAAGGAAAACACTATATATGGTATTTAAAAAAACAGCATTTATTTACATTCCAAAGGACAAAGAAACTGAGAAAAATATATTTATAAAGGAAGTAGTCTAATTTTGCTTAATCCATTTATGTTTTTCACAAAAACATTTGTGAAAAAAATTGTATAACAAAGGCTTAATTTAGAATTATAGGTCTAAGGATGCCCAAAGAATTTGTCTAATTCAATCTTACGACTCTAGATAATTTTGAAATTATATCATTGCTGGCAAATGAAAACCTCCTCCACTTTTATATAAAGCCCCCTAATTACATATGTTATAAAAGACCCAATTTTTGTAAAATCTGTCAGAGCATCCAACAAACCTGCAATAAAAGACACAGCTATCAAAATATAGGACATTAAGAATTTTTCTTTGCAACAATGAAAAGTGGGATTTACACAGGAGAAATCCCAGTGGGTCAACAGCACCACAATAACAGTATCCAGGGTCTCTTGTTCAAGTATATACACCTTTCTTAAGACTTGGTTATCACAAAGATATCAGTAACTAGCATGTACACACACACACAAGTATTTTACAAACATCATGATAACAATAAAAAGATAAAAATATTTTTTAAAAAATATTTATTTTTTAGGTGTAGATGGACACAACACAATTCCATTATTTTTATGTGGTGCTGAGGATCAAACCCAGGGCCCACCCATGCGAGGCGAGCACTCCACCACTGAGCCACAATCCCAGCCCAAAAGATAAAAATATTTTACCTTAGATTTTGTAACAACTTCAAGCCTGTATATTCGATTCATAATCTTTTATTGATTTGTACAACTTTAAAAATAGCATGAATTTTATAAAAATACTGACAATGGCTCAACATTTTAAAAGTCAGACAATCTGTATGTACACTTCAGTAGTCTGTATGTCGTGCTTTTCTTTCTTCTGCTCGTATTCAAAACAGCCACCGCCACAGAGTCTCTAAGCAGTGTCCCTGCAGAAGCATCACATTCGAAAACTTCTCGTTCTTTGAAATGGCTGGAAAGGCTTTCTCAGTGCCCACATGAGCAGCTGTGGTTTCGGTTTGTGTTTTTCAGGAAAGAGAATCGCTTCGCTTTCTGGCGTAGGAAATCGTTCTTGATAGACTTCAGGATAGGATTTCTGAAACTAAACAAGAGGTCCAAAAAGAGTCAAAAATTTATAGAAGAGCCAAGAAAACTGGGCAAGTTTTAATGAAGAGTTTCTGACCCCATACTTCCCTGTTTTTATTTTTGTTAAATCATTCCATTTTGATGTCTATAGATCAAATTCATCTTTCCTTTGATCCAATCTTTGAACGAAGTTCTCCTTTTAATCATATTTCTTAAAATTTTTCCCACTGCCAACAATAAATAGACCTCACTTAAAAAATATTCACAAGTAACTCTGACTTGAAAGAATAACTTAAGTCCTAAGCAGTTAAGGAAAATTTGGGCCCAACTGTATTTCCCTATCTTCCTGCTTCTCCAACTCAGTCCCACCAACTTTTGTCCAAATGAAAAAGCAACCATTCTGATATACATCATTTTATGAAAACCTTAAAGGGAGGCAATATATTCTTCCTTTGGTTCTTACCACTGAACTCTTCTCCACAATTACAGAGAGAAACAACAATGCCTGAGGAACAACAATTTGATAGTGGCTACCTAAAACCAATGGCTTTTAAACTCTAGACATGATGGTTTCAATCTGAGTTAACATTAAAAAAAAATAGAAATCTGCCCTCACAGTTAGCTTCTTTGAGTCATCATTCTGTTGGTCACATCATGCCACTCATCAAAACAAAGGACAAGCATAAGAGAACAGTTCTATAGATGAAGAGTTCAATAATGGGGAAAAAATTACATCCGAGAATGCAGATCTGGGAAACTGGCCACAGTTGTAGAAGCAATAGAACTTCTGAAATATATGAACTGAATAGCACGCTATCAAACCTGCTGTGTCTCGAATGAGAGTCACACAACACTTACCAAAACAGAGATAAAAAGAAGAAACAACCTAAGAAGAGGAAGGAGGAAACATGACTTATGAAGAATGTCCACATTACCTGCTTCAGTTTCTTCTTCTTCTCTTTGCTGGAGAGTTTGGCATCACTTATGACTTCCTCCAGTAAAGCTGCCAGGGGCTCCTGAGAGCCATAAGCTCTTTGGTATTCAAATTCCTCAGGACTAATTTGACGACAAAATGCAGGAGCAGGTAAAGTAATATCCATATCAGCACCTGGGTATTTTATCTGAGGCAAAGGGACAAAACGTAGTTTAGATCAATTATGGTGCATATCCTAGTAGGAATAGCATGTCATTTATCAATTTGATTTGGAAAAAGTATATTGAGAAATAAAAATATTTCCATAATTTCAGAGTAATATCATTTTTAAAATCATAGATTTGTCTATTTTTTTTTTACTTGTTTAAATCCAAGACCTATTTTTTTTTTTTAAGAATCAGGGATTGAACTCAGTGGGCTTAACCACTGAGTCACATTCCCAGCTTTCTTTATTCTGAGAGTCTGTCCTTAAAGTTGCAATCCTCCTGCCTCGGCATTCCAAGTCCCTGGGATTACAGACACCTGCCACCATGCCCAGCCAAGATCCTTCTTAATTTTTTTTTTTTTTTTTGTGGGGATGGAGGTTGGAGGAGGTTAACTGGAAATTGAACCCAGGGATGCATAAATACTGAGCTACACCCCCAGCTTTTTTTTTTTTTTTTGAGACAGGGTCTTAGTCGGTTGTTAAGGGCCTCCTTAAAATTGTTGAGGCTGGCTTTGAAATAGTGATCTTCCTGTCCAGCCCCACAAGCTGCTGTGATTATAGGCATGTGCCACTGCACCCGGCATAAACAAAAAAATCTATGCTCTCTTTAATAAGATCTAATATTTAAGGATAAATTAAACATAATGACTAAACAATTCAAACAGGTATAAGCCCTCTTTCACCACTTCTATTCAACATAGTCCTCAAAACTCTAGCTAGAGCAATTAGATGAAAGAAAGAAATTAAAGGATATGAGTAGGAAAAGAAGAGCTCAAACTATTCCTACTTGCCTATGACATGACGACCCAAAAAAGCTTCACCAGAAAATTTCTAGAACTCATAAATGAATTCAGCAAAGTAGCAGGATACAAAATTAACACCCATAAACAAACTGTGTTCCTATAAATCAACCAAAAGAGAAATTAAGAAAACTATTCTACTCAAAATAGCCTCAAAAATATATATATTTGGGAATCAATCTAACAAAAGAGGTGAAAGATCTCTACAATGAAAACTACAGAAAATTAAACAAAGAAATTGAAGAAGACTTTAGAAGATGGAAAGATCTCCCATGCTCTTGGATAGGAAGAAATTAATATTGTCATAATGGTCATACTACCCAAAGCACTTACAGATTCAATGGATTCAAATTAAAATCCCATCGTCATTCATTATGGAAACAGAAAAAGCAATCGTGTAATTCATTTGGAAAAATGAGAGACCCAGAATAGCCAGAGCAATCCTTAGCAAGAAGAGTGAAGTAGGAGGCATCACAATACCAGACCCTTAAACTATACTACAGAGCTATAGTAATAAAAATGGCATGGTACTGGTGCCAAAAGAGACATGTAGACCAATGGTACAGAACAGAAGACACAGAGACAAACCCACATAAATAGTTACCTCATACTAGACAAAAAGCATACACTGGAGAAAAGATAGCCTAGTCAACAAATGGCACTGGGAAAACTGGAAGTCCATTTGTAGCAAGATGAAATTAAACTCCAGTCACCCTGCACAAAAATCAACTCAAAGTGATCAAAAACTTAGGCACTAGAAAAGAGGTCCTGTGCCTAACAGAAGAAAAAGTATCCAACTCCTTGGTATCTACGCAAAGGACTTAAAGTCAGCATAGTAGAGTGATGTAGCCAAATCTTCATCATGTCAGCTTAGGACCAGAATTCCTTAACAAGACTCCTAAAGAGCAAGAAGTAAAATCAAGAATCAACAAATGGGATGGTTTTAAACTAAAAAGATTCTTCACAGCAAAGGAAACAATCAAGAACATGAAGAGGAGGCAAACAGAATGGGATAAAATCTTTGCCACCTGTACCTCAGACAGAGCATTAATCTCCAGGATATACAAAGAACTCAAAAACTTAACACCAAAAAAACAAATAACCCAATCAATAAATAGGCACTTCACAGAAGAAGAAATACAATCAGTCAATAAATATATAAAAAATGTTCAGGGGCTGGGAAGAGAGCTCAGTTGGTAAAGTGTTTGCCTTGCATGCACAAGGCCCTGGGTTCAGTTCCCAACACCACAAAAAATAAAATAAAAGTTAAAAAAAAAAAAAAGGTAAATGACACAAAATGAAATTTTAAAAAAAAATGTTCAAAACTCTAGCAATTAGAGAAATGCACCTAATGAGATTCCAGTCAGATTGGCAATTATCAAGAATACAATAATAAATGTTGGTGAGGATGTGGGGGGAAAATGTACCCTCATGCATTGCTTATGGGACTGCAAATTGGTGCAACCACTCTGGAAAGCAGTATGGAGATTCCTCAGACAACTTGGAATGAAACCATCATTTGAGCCAGTTATCCCATTCCTTGGTATACACCCAAAGGAATTTAAATCAGCATTCTAACTACAGTGACGTAACCCCCTAGCAGTTCAACTCACAATACCCACACTATGGAACCAACTTAGAAGCCCTTAAATATGAATGGATAAAGAAAATGTTGTATAAATACAGAATGGAATATTCCTCATCTGTAAATAATGAAATTATTATATTCTTCAGTAAATGAACAGAGCTGGAGAGTATCATGCTAAGTGAAATAAGCCAATCCCCAAAAACCAAAGGCTGAATGTTCTCTCTGATATGTGGATGCTAACACATAATAGGAGTGGGGAAGGGAAGAATAGAAGCTCATTGGTTTAGACAAAGGAGAATGAAGGCAATGAGATGGAAATAGGAAAAACAGTAGAATGAGTCGGATATAACTTTCCTATGTTCATATGTGAATACACAACTAGTGTAACTCCACATCATGTACAACCACAAGAATGGGAAGTTATACTCCAGGTATGTATGATATGTCAAAATATACTTTACTGTCATGTAGGTCTAAAAAGAACAACAACCACCACCTCCCCCAAAAAGGTATAATGTTGAACACACTGAACCACACAGGCTCCTCCCATATCTGGAGGGTCTAATTATCCCTCCCTCAGGAATGGATAGAAATTGGCCCTTAGACAAGCAGTTAGGCAGAGAAAGGTACCATGACCATCCCCTCCTGCATTACTACTGAGAGTCAAGTGGAAAGAAGAAATATACAGACACTGCACCAGGCAAAAGGGAGAGGGGGGAGAATAAGAAAAAGGAAAACAAGATCTGTGCATAAATGAACATTCATTAAAAACACTTAATTTCAGAGCACCCTATTGTTATTCTGTATTCCCACTATATTATTCATTCTTTCATTTTTTTCATTTGGCTTAAAAAAAATTTCCCCCACCAGAAGCCACAACTAAAAATAAGTCTGTTGCCAAGAGGGGTGATTACATTAAGCACATCCCATGCCTAAAGATAGTTTATAAGATCAATTAGATCAACCTAAGACAGACAGATTGAAACCATAGGGCAAAGGGCTTACAGGACATGCCTTTTATTTTTATTTTTTCATTTGAATTACAGGAAAAACAGAAAAGAGTCAGGATAAAGGGTGAGGTCTAGGTAGACTACAACAGCCATAAACCTAGGGCATGAGAAAAACTGAGACACCTAGGATTGAAGGGCTCAAGGACAGGGTTGTAGACCAGGTCAGCAGAAGGCTGATGTCAAAAACATTGCCCACCTCACAGTTTGTCCCAGAGTCAGCCCAGAAACTGCCTCCAAACAATTCACTGGAATAGTCCAGTCTACCCTGTGCATTTTCCGAGAAGTCCTACTCAAAGGTGATGTGACGCAGAGGTTTAGTGGCCTCTTCAAGGCCTCTTGTAATCTATAGGCTCTCATGCTTGACAGTTCTACTGAGGTCTTCCAAGAGAGAAAAGGTAATTGGACAATTGAGTGGATACTGATTTTATTCAGTGCACATCACAGTGGCTCTTGTCAAGATCATGTTTACTCACAGCTAAATTAATCATCATGGCTCAGCTTTCCAATCTTCAGGTGACAGGACGAGGTTCATGAGGCCAAGCTGCTGCAATATATGCCTGGGCTATGTATGTAGATGCAGTATACAAAGCAACATAGTTCTCCTTAACAATTCCTTGCAGATATTCAGCAAACCATTTTTTAAAAAATTTTTACTTTTTTAAAGTTTGGTTCATAAAAATATTGGCAAAATCATTAAATTAAAATTAGTGTGTACTTTTTATCCACAAAAAATGGTCAATGTTGTATGTATGTATGTTGATAATATACAAAGAAGGCAAAGGTGCAAAGAAATGAACACTTTCTTATGCCACTGACACAAATGTAAATTAAAACAAGCAAAAGGGGATTCTGGCTATATCCTATCAATTCTTATAAAATGGTTTATGATCTTTGACCAAGTACTGCTGTGCCTTAGAAAATAGTCATGGATCAGGCAAAAATAATCTAGCTATGAAAATATTTATTATTATATTGCATGCAATCAGGGAAAAATAATAAAGACAATCTAAACATCAACCAGAGGGCATCGTTTAAACGAGCTATGATATGTTCCCATTATGGAATACTGTGCTACAGTAATGATAATAATGACGCAGCAATGACAACAACACAACAACAACGGCAGCTACTAATGGAGGGTTTACTTTGTGACAGACATTACTGTAAGCACTGTACATGTATTGAGCTATTTGATTTCCAACACAATTCTATGAGACAAGAATTAACTATTATGATTCTCATTTATAGATTAAAAAAAAAAAAACAAACAGAGGTTGGGGTAGATGTTGAACCAGAGTGACATTATGTAATTTGCCTCAGGCCACAAAGCTAATAAAAGGCATGTCCTGAATCAAACACATTTAGCTCCAAAGTCTGTGCTCTTGGCCACTCTGGTGTCAGTCAAGAATATTTAATGACGTGAGGAATTTTTTTATTGTATTGTTAAGTAAAAGAAAGTAAGTCACAAAACAGAAAAGAAGGAAGGGATAAAGGCAGGAAAGTAGGGAGAGAAGGAGAAAGGGAAAGAGGAAGGAAAGAAAGACACAAAATACCTGAAAGACCATAATACTAACTATGAACATTTTGGTGTAACTGCTATTTTCTGGTGTATTGATCTATATTTCCCAAATTTATTCAATATAGTATGTTGATAACCACATAGCACTGATTTATACAACAAATCTAAGTAGTCATTTCATAAATTTTTCAATAATAGCAAGCACATTTAGTCCTTACTATATACCAAGACTTATTTTAAATTCACTTAATCTTATAACACAATGTACCCAGAAGCCTAGCAACGTAACATGACTTTCCACTGCAAATTTCATAGGACAGACAATATCCCCTATTTTACCTGGACTCTTCGTAGATGAGCCACACGCTCCTCTATAGAAGTCTGCAAGGCCAAAGGGACTTTGAGAATCTCTTGGTAATTGTCCATCAGAAACGTCACCAACCTAGCAGCCAATAACTCATCCAAGTCTACTTCATCCTTGGAACACAAGATGCAGCAGGAAAATGTCTGAACCATCTAAAGACGGGGGAGGGGTAAGAAAACACAGATGAGCTGGTTGTTTTGTCCTCTGAACTAAGTGCATCTAGTTTGCAAAAAGAAGAGTGACCTCCCACCAGGCAGCTGGCCATAGGTGCTGACTGTCACAAAAGCAGCAAAAACAAGTCTATATCTCCTGTTTAAAAGACATGGTAGAGGGATGTATGTCCAAGCAATTTCTGAAAATTACTATCACCATGACTTGGATTATTGGTGCATACTAGCTATGTAGAATGGGGTTTTATTGTGAATATTGTGACATATTCGTATATAAATAAAAACACTTTGAATTTCAAAGTTCTTTATAGTCATTTAGTCATTTAATATCCTAATATAACTCTTGATTTTTTTTAAGAGAGAGAGAATTTTTTAATATTTATTTTTTAGTTTTCGGTGACACAACGTCTTTATTTATTTTTATGTGGTGCTGAGGATCGAACCCAGCGCCCCACGCATGCCAGGCGAGCGCGTTACCACTTGAGCAACCTCCCCAGCCCACTCTTGATTTTTTTAAAGCAAAAATTTTATAAATGTTTATTATTTCATTATTGATTTTGTTTTAAAACTTGGTAACAGTGTGCCTCAATCATTACATCTTTTCCTAGTTAACTTATTTCCTCTAGGATTTTGTTTGTACATTTGACAATCGCCTTTGAACAAACTTATAGGACTTTAAAAGAAGTACATTAAGTGATGAAATTCTCTTTATAGTAACCAGAAATATAAAATATATACTTTCACAGAATTTATACTAATGACTCAATTCTCAATATCATCCTCCACTAGAGAGGATAACAAATGTATTGCTGACAATTTTATTTCAAAATCATAATTCTGTTGAATAAGACTTGATTTCCTCAACACACTGCAAATGATACTTTATCTTCACTTATATTTATGGATACAAAGAGACACATAGATGGAGGTTTTTTTTTTAACATGGAAACTATGGATCCCAGGGGATTTGTGAATGCCCTCAAACTATACGCAAATTTTTACACATATATTCTTATAGTGAATAGATGCAAAGTTTTCTTCAACTTTTCACAAAGGCCCATCAGCCCCTCCCCACCAAAAAAAAAAAAAAAAAAAGAGGTCAAGAATCATTCCATAAATCAGACATGGTGGAACATGCCAATAATCCCAGCCACTTAGGAGGTTGAGGCAGGATATTCACAAGTTTGAGGACAGCCTTAGCAACTAAGCAAAACCCTAACTTGAAATTTAAAAAAAAAAAAAAAAAAAAGAAAAGGACTGGGGAATATAGCTCAGTGGTAAAATGACCCTGGATTTAATCCCCAGGATTTAAAAAAAGAATCACTGCACAGAGCATTGAGTGTTCTTCTGATCTTATCCCATCCATACTTCTCTGAAGCTAGGCCAGGGATCCCCAAGAAGGGTAGTGGTTACTGGGATATGGAAAGGACACTCAATCCATTGAAGCACCACTTGTGCTCCAGGAATATTTTTGAGGAAAATGAAGAGATTTTTATTAGTAAATTCTAAACGTAAACTAAAAACATGCTGATAGGAGCAGAGTATAAAAGGAGGTTACTAGAGGTTGCAAGAGAGCAAGGGGAAAGGGGAGATGCTCATTAGAGAATATGAAGTTCTTCCAGAAAGTTTTAGATATCTATTCCACAGTATGGTGATCACAGTTAATGATAATAATAATAATGTGCTATGTATTTCAAAATTGCTAGAAGAATAATTTTTAAACATCTCACCACACACACACAAAAATAAGTTGGTGGAGTGATGGACATGTTAATTAGCTTGAATTAATCTTTCTACTATATATGTTTGTGTGTGTGTGTGTGTGTGTGTATACGTATATATATAAACATCACATCATATCTCATAAGTATATACAATTATTTGTCAAGTAAAAATGAATTAGTGTAAAAAAAACGTGTTGATATTACATAGTAGGATTCAAAATTAGTACGTGTTTTTAAGCAAAACTGAAAAATATTACCACTCATAGACCATTAGACCAAACCAAGAGATACATGTTCTCTCTCCTCCCAGGTTGTCTAGTCAAACTGTAGAATTTATTTCCTCTCTTTTTAATTTATTGTATATACTGCATCTCTCTTACTGGTTATAACACAGGCGTTGCAATGCTTACTTCCATGGAGTTAGAAAAAATGTTGTTTGCCTGATAAATCACTTACTCTTTTTATCCACCCTTTGTTCTCTTTGTGTTGACAGTAGGTATCAACTTAAACAGGGGTCCAACAGGATGCAGCAGATATCTCTACACTCAGCATCTATTCAATACTCACCCTTTGCTTTCCGCAACGTTCTTTAAGACCCTTAGACCAGAAGCACACCACCAGTCTGGGTGGATGGCTGGCATGACTCTTTTTTTTTTTTTTTTAAGATTTTTTTAAAGACGGAACACATATCTTTATTTTATTTTATTTTTTTATGTGGTGCTGAGGATCGAACCCAGGGCCTCACATGGGCGAGGCAAGCGCTTTACAGCTGAGCTATAACCCCAACCCCATGGCATGACTCTTAAGCAGGCTGCCTCACACCTTCCACTGATGGATTTGACCAGTAAACTGGACTCAGTTGAATTTCATTCCAAAACCTCAAGGACCTTAGATACTAATAATCAACCTACCAGTGTCCGGGTCCCAAGGCCTTCACACAGCGGCGGCATCTCTTTGTTTAAGCAGATCCTCGCCATCATCCTCATTAACAGCTGCAGCTTTCTCCTGTTTTCAGGAGGCAGGAGGAGGCAACAAATCTGAAAGGCTTCAATTGCCATTTTCTCTTTCTGTAACAAACCTGATTCAAAAAAGTTTTATCTTTCAAAATCTATAGCCTACTTGACTCTGTACTTTCACATTTAAAAAAAATATTATATTACTAAAAAGTGTATCAAGTCTTTTCACATATTCAACTGTACCTGGCCAAATGAATATAGATCCATCGTTACTCACAAATCAGCACAAAAAATACGATCCATCAACCAGAGATAAAATGTAGAACAAACACAGCTATTTGTTCCTCCCACCAGACAGATATCAAAGTTCACAGCACTCTTTCCCACTGAAACACAAGCAGTTCAAATTACACTCACCTAACCCTAGACACTCACACTGTTACTACGTCCAGGATTGCACCAGTAAGAACATGAATGCACCATTGCTGACCCGCATTCTCCCCATGAGTTGTTTCCACACAATCAGCAAGGTCACCACCTTGCATGACTCACATACTAAATAATAGGACCAAAGCTCTCACTGCCGTCTGTTGTCAAATGACACTGCTTCTTCTTAATAGAATCTGTCAAATAATCCTTCCACTTAGGCTCACTCTAGACTTAAATATGCTGATTAAATCATGTTCTATGCCATCCATCCTTGTCTCAGGAATGACTTTGTTAAAAATCAAGGTATTCTAATATTGGGCTCTTTTCAACCATATTTGTCTCTGAACACTCAAATCCAAGCCCTCTAATGAAGTGAAAGTGCGTCCACCAAGTTATTTGTTCTATATGCATCCTTTTCAACTTCTAACTGATCTTTGTATCGGAGGCAAACCCATCTTTAACACTGAATAAATATTATAGTCATCTGTGATACACCAGGAACTGTGGCAGGTCCTGGAAATGCAAAGATATACCTGGTCCTTTCCTTTAAAGAGCTGAGGAGAGACCTGTAAGCCAGTGACAAAAATGTGAGAGGTGCTGCATGAAACATTGCTAGTGACATACTAGGAGATTTTAAGTCACTCGCATGACTGCAGCATAGGCTGGGGTGGGGGTGGAGGGTTTGGTAGAAGTTAAGCTAGAAAGGTTGGCAGAAATTAAGTCTCAGAAGACCTTAAATACCAGACCAAGGAGCTTGGGTTCCAACCCAAAGGCAATGGATGTGTATGGAGAGAAAGGGAAAACAGAAGCGCAAGCTTATCTTTTTCCCCACCCCTCTGTGGTGCTGGGGATCAAACCCGAGGCCATGGCTCATGCTAGGCAAGAACTCTACCTGAGCTAAACCCCCAGTCCCAGACCTGTATACACAGGTTCTGATCCTAGATGTACACATGTAGAACTGCTCTCAATTCTACCTAATCAAGTCCATGGAAGGAAAAAGGCTTCTGCCTTTTTATTTTAATAGACTCATTTATCTAATAAATATTTATTAAGCCAGTTTATACTCCAGAAACTATTTTAAGAGACAAGCAGTGAGGAACAAAACAAAATCCTTGTGTAGATCCCTGGAGCTTGCTTTCTAACAGAGAGTAGAACAGATATAGAAAGGTGATGTCAGGTAGAAAGATGCTATGGAGAAAAAATAAAATAAAGCAGGAAAGGAGTTGGGGAATAAGGAATGTGCTCAGAAAAACACTTCCAACATTTCAGGGAAGACTTCTCTCTAAGGAAGTAACATGTGAGCAGATTCCTGAAGGAAATGAGAGCAAGCCATAGAAACACTGGAGAAACAAACTTCAAGGGCAAAGAAAGAGCAATTACAAAGATGTGGCATGGGAGTACGCCATAGAGTGTTCAAGGAGCAGAACGAGGAAGAGTGACAAAGGAGTGCGAGGAGAGGACTTCTAATTCCCTGCTCCACTAAATCCCTCATCCTCCCAAGGCCAGGCCCCTACCTCTGGCAGTAGAGGAGCCACCATCAGTAACTTGAATGGAAAAGCCCCAGCTGCCCAATACTGGATTATGTGGGAGGAGGAAGAAGTGCTTATCCCCAAAATTAAAAGCATGAGATTCCCAACACCTTCCGCTGGAATGTGGCATACATTTTTACCAGAGTGGGAGAAAAACTCACTGTGAATACTAGTTAGGTCTATAACACTATTTGATTTGAACCATAGTTAAGCTACATGATGAATTAAGTAGGTCTCATGAGTTGGTCTTACAATTTAACCATCATTTATAGCTTTGCTTGATGGAGTAGTGCCGAGAGAGGGGAAAAATAGAATGTGTGTTCAGAGCTACCTACTTGGAAAGGTTTAAGGAAAAGGTTTAAGACAAAACCTATTATTTCAATATAACTTATGAAATTTAAAAATCAATTCATTTCTTCATTCTAAAAGGTATAAAACTTATACTTCCAGCACCTCTTCCCTGGTTGATTTTTTTAACCTCTTAATACACTACAGAATTTACTATTATGTTATTTACCATTCTCTTCCCCCCTGCTGCATTGGAATGAAAGCTCACAATGAGAAGGATATCATTGTCAGTTTTATTTCTATTGATATACCTCCAGCAGCTAGAAGAATGCCTGATATGTCATAGAAACCAACAAATAAATTTTTGTGAATGAATGAATGAGCATAAGAATGAAGGCATAAAATTACTCACCCTTGTTGAGATTTGAATAAGAATAGTGGGTTGAGTAAGCCTCATTATGAATCCTTGAACAAGTCACTTAACCTCCAGGAATCAGTAAAATGTTGAGAACAGTCATAAAAAATAAATTTACTGCACTGCAGTCCATGGGCTATAAAGAGGAGCCCAGGTAAATTAAAAACTTTAATAAATTTGATCATAGCCATTACTACATTAAAGTTTATATTAAAATTAACCTCAGAGGGAAATATGACATTAATCAGATGCAACTTTTAAATCTGGTTAAGAAATGTATTGTGCACTGATATTCAGGAACAAATTTCACTCTGATCCTCTGTAATGAGAAAGCAAGTAAAATTCTGAAATATCCCAACATAGCTATATCATTGAATAATAAATCATTTATGTCTGCCCTACTGAACCCTAATTGCTTAAACAGTTGCATAACCATATTAAGTAGTATGAAAGAAAATATAAACCTATGCAAACATCACCACATAAAATACTTTTATAAAATTCACCATGTATAACTCAGTCTCTGTCAACAATTAGTACTCTATGGGTCACTGTGTGTCTGGATGACTTTTATTAGTGCATTATTATTATGTAACAAAATATATTCCTGACTCCCTGGTATTAGAAGGTCCTATAACAACTCAAATGTCCTTGCCTTTTTAGTGAAAGAATGTGGATACCTTCATCAGCATCAGTGAGAGAACTATCAAAGCAGTGGACAGCCATTTGATGATTGGCTGGGGATGTGGCTCAGTAGTCAAGCGCTCCTGATTTCAATCCTCAGTGCCAAAAGGAAGGAAGGGAAAAAGGAAGGGAGGGAGGGAGGAAGACAAGTGAACTTTTAAAAGAGATTGTGTATTACTATGCTTATAGCAGAGTCACACACTGAAGTATTAAATTAATTAGCTGTTATCATTATTCTAAAAGTTATACTAACAAAAACTACTGCTTTGGCAGCTTCCATTAAAGACACATATGTGATATCTAAAAACTTTTCACTTGCTAACTGATAAAGTAACCCCTCGGCAGAAAATGAGATTTTAAGGACAAAAGACGATTGCTCCAATATGATTAGTTTGAATGAATAAATTTTTAAAAATCACTAGGAAAAACACAAAAGGAGTTATGCAATGTTCACAAACAGCAAAGATTATAAATGATATGAAAAATGTCTATAAAGTTTTAGAAATTGAGTAGTAATGATTCAATCACAAGAACCATAACAAATGGATGTCATCTCTAGTTCATTAGAAGATTAATGGGACATGGATTGAGACCTCTGAAACCATGAGCCCCAAATAAATTTCTCCTCTTCTGAGTTGTTCTTGTCAGTTATTTTGGTCACAGCACTGAAAAACTGACTAACACAAGACCAAAGAGTCTGTCTACTGGTGCTCTCTTGCAGTCCGGTCTCTCCATTTCCCAGACCCAGGCAACCTCTGGCCTGCTTTCTCTCTGTAGACTAGATTTCCCTTTCCTAGAGTTTCATATTAATGGAACCAGACTGTATGTGCTCTTCTTTATTTTAAATTCCCTTTCTTTACCTATTCAATACTGTTTTCCCTCACCTCCCCTAAATCCCTAGCATCTACTGATCTTTGCATGGTCTCCATTGTTTTGTCTTCATAATGTCATATGGTGAAATCATACATTATAAAGCCTTTCATGCCGACTTCTCTCACTCGGCAATATGCATTTTAATGTTTTTATTAAAATATTAGAGTTATACATAATGTTGGGGTTTGTTTTGACATAATCGTACATGACTAGAATATAATTTGCTCCCCAGTGCTCTTTTAAGTTTGGCTTTACCACTCAGCATATTCCTAAGATTTATTTTTGTGTGAGGTTTATTTGTGTGTATCCATGGTTTGCTATTTTTATTGCTAGACAATATTATATTCCATCAATACAGCAAAAAATATTTATACATTTACCTATTGATAGATATGTAATTTCCAATTTGGGGATAATATGAATACAGCTTCAAGTCTTTCTGTAAACATATATAATCTTTTTCTCTTGTATAAATATATAGAAATGGAATTATATGTATGTTTAACTTATTAGAAATTTGAAGCTGTTTTCCAAAGAAGTAGTATCAATTTATAGCCCTACCAGCAATGCCTAAGGGCTCCAGGAGCTTCATCTCCTCATCAACACTTGTATTGTTGTTGCTTTGATTTAAGTCATTCTAGTGTATTCACAGTGGTATCTCACTGCGGTTCCAACTTGCATTTCTCAGATGACGAATGACATTGATTAATGATTAGCAAATCACTTATCTCCCTTATAGAAATGTCTATTCAAAATTTTTATCCTTTTTATTGTATTGTTGATCTTATAAAGAATTCTTGACATATTCTGGCTGTAAGTATTTTGTCATACACCTACAATAGAAATATATTCTCACACGGTCTTGATTCTCTATTCATTAATGATATATTTCAAACAGCAGAAATTTCTACTTGTAATTGTCAATTCAATTAAATTTTTATTGTAGGGATTATGATTTCAGTGTACTAAGATATCTTTATCAAGATTGCAAGATTTTTTTCTTCTATGTTTTCTTCTACACGGTTTTTAGTTTTATATGTTGTATTTTAGTCTAGGACTCATTCCAATGTAAAGTTTGAGCATAGCATGAAATGAGTGTAATTCCATATGGATATCCAGTTGTACCAACAATCACTTATTGAAAAGATTATCCTTTCTCTTAATTTCTTAGCTGAAAATCACTTGGCTATATCTATTTCTGAACTCTATTCTATCCCATCGGTCTATCTTTATACCAATGCCACACTGAATACCAATACACTTCACGGCAAAACTTCAAATATTATATGAAAACAACAATGGCTCACCTAATGATAAGATTTCATAAGTTTTAAAAACAAGGAATATAAGTTCTCTGATTTTTGTTTTGTTTTCAGATTATTTTAGCTATTCCAGAGCCTTAGCATTGTCATATAAATTTTTTATTTATATAAATCTTTCAAAATAACATCTTGAATTTTTATCGATTGTGATTAATCTATAGATCAATTTTTAAAGAACTGACATCATATCAAAATTGCAGTTTTCAGTCCATTAGTATAGTATATCTCTCTAGTTACTTGAATAGCTTAGTTTGTTTCAGGAATGTTTAAGAGTTGTCATTATCAGGTCTTACACACACTTTATTTATCACAAAGTATTTATAATACATTCTTAAGTATTTCATGGTTTTCAATGCTATTAGAAATAATTTTTTTATTTGTCAATTGATTTTGGTATATTGGTCTCATATCCTGTTTCCTTGCTAAGTTTACTTTTTAAAAATTATTGATTCTTATTAGATATACATGACAGTAGAGTGTGTTTGGGCATATTATACACATATTGAGTATAACTTCTTCTAATTAAGATCCTATTCTCGTGGTTGTACATGATATGTAGTTACCCTGGTCATATATTCATTTACAAGGATATGAAAGCTATGTCTGATTAATTCTACTGTCTTCCTAATCCCCTTTCCACTTCCACCTCCCTTCCCTGGATTCCCCTTTGCCTAATACAATGGACTCCGATTATTCCCCTCCCCACCTCTGCTTGCTGTGGGTTAGCATCCACACATCGGAGAGAACATTCAGTTTTTGGTTTCTTAGAACTAACTTCTTTCACTTAGCATAATATTCTACAGTTCCATGTACCAGCAAATACTATAATTTCATTCTTCTTTATGGCTGAGTAATATTCCATTGTGTGTGTGCGTGCACGTGTGTGTACACACCACATTTTATTTATCTATTCATCTGTTGAAAGGCACCTAGGTTGGTTCCATACCTTGGCTATTATGAATTCAGCTGCTCAAAACATTGATGTGGCTGCGTCACATTAGTATGCTGATTTTAGTCCTTTGGGTATATACCAAGGAGTGGGATAACTGGGTCAAATGGTGGTTCCATTCCAAGTTTTCTGAGGAATCTCCACACTGCCTTCCAAGGAGGTTGCACCAATCTGTAGTCCCACCAGCAATGTATGTGTGTACCTTTTCCCCTACATCCTCACCAACATTTATTGTTACTTGTATTCTTGATAATTGCCATTCTGACTGGAGTGAGATGGAATCTCAGTGTAGTTTTAATATGCATTTCTCTAATTGCTAGAGATGTTAAGTATTTTTCACATATTCTTTTTTAATTTTAATTTATTTATTTGTTCTAATCAGTTATACATGACAGCAGAATGTTCTTGAATTCATTATACACAAATAGAACACTATTTTTAACTTATCTGATTGTACCCAAAGTAGGGACACCATTTGTGCAATCATACATGTACCTAGATCTCATTTCACCACCTTTCCTACCCCCCTCCCCCACTTTTCTTCACCCATCCAAAGTTCCTCCACTTACCCCATGCCCGGCCCCCACCATTATGGTTTAGCATCCACTTATCAGAGAAAACATTCGGCCTTTGGTTTTTTGGCATTGGCTTCCTCCACTTAGCATGATATTCTCTAACTCCTCCATTCATATTTCTTCTGTGAACTGCCTGTTCGGTTCCTTTGCCCATTTACTGACTGGGATATTTGGTTTTTGGTGCTAAGTTTTTTAAGATTTTTGTATATCCTGGAGATTAATGCTCTATTTGAGGTGCAGGTGGTAAAGATTTTCTCCTATTCTGTAGGCTCTCTGTTCATGTTCCTGATTGTTTCCTTTGCTATAAAGAGCTTTGTAGTTTGATACCATTCCATTTATTAAATCTTGACCACTAAAATCTGGAACAAGACAGGGATGCCCTCTCACCACTCCTATTCGACATAGTCCTTGAAACCCTTGCCAGAACAATTAGACAAAAGAAAGAAGTTAAAGGGAAACAAACAGGAAAAGAAAAGCTCAAACTATCCCTATTTTCTAAAAACATGATTCTATATTTAGAAGACTCAAAAAACTCTACCAGAAAGCTTCTAGAACTCATAAATAAATTCAGAAAAGTAGTAGGGTATAAAATCAACACCCATAAATCAATTGCATTCCTATACACCAATGACCACTCAGCTGAAAGAGAAATCCAGAAAACTATCCCATTCACAATAGCCTGAAAAATAAAATAAAATACTTGGGAATCAATCTAACAAAAGAGGTGAAAGACCTCTACAATGAAAACTACAGAACACTAAAAAGAGAAATTGAAAAAGACCACAGAAAATGGAAATATCTTCTATGTTCTTGGATAGGCAGAATTAATATTGTCAAAATGGCCATACTACCAAAAGCACTATACACATTTAATGCAATTCCTATTAAAATTTAATGCAATTCCTATTAAAATTTTAATTTTAATTCCTATTAAAATTCTTCATAGAAATAGAAAAAACAATAATAAAATTCATTTGGAAAAATAAGAGGCCCTAAATAGCCAAAGTAATGCTCAGTGATGAAAGTAAAGCAGGAAGCATCATAATACCAGACCTTAAATTACACTACAGAGCTATAAAAAAAAAAACAAAACAGGATGGTATTACACTAAAACAGACATGAAGCCTAATGTTATGGAATAGAAGACACAGAGACAAACCCACATAAATATAGTTATCTCAAACTAGACAAAGGCACCATAAACATATATTGGAGAAAAGATAGCCTCTTCAAGAAATGGTACTCGAAAAACTGGAAATCCATATTAACAAAATGAAATTAGACCCTATCTCTTACCTTTCACAAAACTCAACTCAAAGTGGATCAAGGACCTAGAAGTTAGACCTGAGACCCTGCACTCACCAGAAGAAAAAGTTCACTTATTAGTTCAAGTGGCTGTTTGGGGGGAGCAGATTCTTAATGGTTTTCTACATAGACACTTGAATGAAAAATACAGTTTTAATTCTTCCTTCCAACCTGAACCCTTTATTTCATCTTCATGTTTAATACTGACCTTTAGAAAAATGATACTTAACAGTAAAGAGTTTTACCTTTTTCTGATCTCAGGGAAAAACATTCAGTATATCACCATTACAAAAAACGTTAGCTATACCTCTCTTAGCTTAAAATTAAATTTCTCATAGGTACCTTGATAAGGCCAAAGAAGTCTCCTTCAATTCCTAATTTACTTATTAGCATTTTATCATTAATAGGTGTTGAATATTTCACATGCATTTTCTGCAACTATTGATATGATCATGGTTTCTCCTTTGTTCTATTAACAATGTAAATTATATTGATTAATTTTATATTAAACCAATCTCACCTTCCTGTGATAAATGGTACTTGGTTATGATATGATATTACACATTATATATACTGTTATTTTCAATTTGCAACTTTGTAATGTATTTTTGTAATGGGTTTTATCCAATATTGCATTGTAATTTCTTGGTTTGGTTTTGTCCTCAGGATAATACTGGCCTCAGGAAGTGATTTGGGATTATTTCTTAATCTATTTTCTGAAAGGATTTTTTGTATAATTGGCATTATTTCATCCTAAATGCTTGGTCTAATTCACCAGTGAAGCCATCTGGACCTGGAGTCCTAATTTAATTCCATTGGCATCAGAGAACTTAGTACCATTTCAATCATTTTATAATTATTAAATTGCTTTTATTGTATATCACTCTCAACATGAGATCTTGGCTAGAAGCAAGACACAGGTTCCAATTCTACTCAAAGGGTATGAATTATAGGTACCAGGAAACAGGGAAATTAGGGGTTATCTTGAGTCTGTGCATCCCCAAGTACTCTTAAATACTGCATTTCATCTCCATGACTGCTTTATTAGCTATACCTATCTTAGTTTAAACAACCACACCAAGATACATCATAATCAAATTCATAGAAATTAATAATAAAATGTTAAAGAAGCCACAGAGGAGGAAATATATTCTATTCCCCTTCTCCTTCAGAGATTTTAATTACATGTATATTAGACTGCTTGATACTATCCTACAGGTCATTAATACTGTGCTCATTTGTGTTTTCTTTCTGTACTTTAATGTTTTCAAATCTGTAATATGACAGACATCACTGTCATTTACAAGGAAAAAACTGGGATCAAAGAGGCAGAGTAATTCATTGATGGATAAAACCAGGTCAACAAATTAAGGAGCTTGATGATATTTCTATTGATAAAATAATAATAAAACAATGAAAATGTAATAAATTATCCAGCCAAATAACTTAGATAAATACATCCTTAAATTTTTTTCTATCAGGAAAACACTTCATCAGTTCACTAAGCATTAAGTGGGACAGGTTAATAAGTAACACTCAAGGAAACCCAACAGTTTTTCTGATTGAAATAAATAAATTTAAAAAATAATGGAAATGTGTAATGTGTGACATTACTAAAGGTCAAGAAGCCCATGTTGGCCACAATGACTATATGACAGGTTCAGAATTAAGTGCTCTGGGTAATATCTACTCCTATTCTCTCTCTCTCTTTTTTTTCCATTCCCAGTGATTTAACCAGATTTCTATTTTTGAAACCTAGGAACATAAATAGTTTATTTTTGCAAGTAGGCTTATCTTTCCACTAACATGTACAAAAACAAGCTATCGGGCACTCAAAGTAGTAAAAAAAAAAAAAAAAAAAAAAAAGGAAAACTTATGAGAAGGTTCAGAAGTTTCCAGAAAGACCTGTCTGTTCAACCAGAGACTCAAGAAGGGTTAACTGTAGGTTTTGAGCAACCAAAATAATTTAAAAGTCCAAATTTCACTTTTACTGAGAACAGTATTAAAAAGAAAAGGTTTACACTAGGTGAAAAAGATTCAGACTATACATCAATTGGCAAGAACTTCCTACCTAAAGAAAGATACAGCAAGTGAGACTATTTCTCTGGAGATTTTTAAAGAAAGGCAAACAGTCATCTTTGGGAAGTGTTTAAAAGTAGACAGAAATTCACCTATGCTGAAGAGATATTTTTTCCTAAATAAAGAATCTCACACTGCTACAGCACTTTCATAACTTCTTTTGTTTTTATTCTAGGAAAGTTCTTTACCCATAAAAATATCAGACAAAGATCAACCATATTTTACATTTGCATTTTTTATATAAATTTAATCCTTTATCTTGCCAAAACAGTGTGGGAAAGGTCTCAAACTTTATTCCCAAGTTTTCTTAATTATCTTAGTGATTACTGTTATAGTTTACATATTTAGTTAGAGCCCAGTAAGTAACTTTAGGGCATTTCCCTAAATTTCCACCTTTAGGAGTACCTAACTCCACACTTTATTCCAACAATCATGGTAGAACATTAATCATTATATTTAGGGGTGATTCAACATCCTTACCTTGCCCCATCTGCATCTTCAAAAGCTCTGGTCACAAGCCCCCAGCCCTGACAGCAGATAGCACCACCAGCAAGAACTTTAGACTAACATAGGCAAGAGTATACTATCTGATCAAGCACACCAACTGGCCCCCTCTAGAAAAAAGAATTGTTTTCCCTTAAGAAAAACATGAAATGAGGACCCCCATTATAACAAAAAGAATATAAAGACAGAGAAGTAAAGATAGTACACAGTTCTAGAAGGTCTCCTAAAAGTCACTGACAAAAGAACCAAAGAATGGAAAATCTAACTTTATGTATATTTCTAGGTTAAAAAAACAGAGGAAGAGATCTTGATCTATTGAATGAGATGATCCAGTGCATAATCAGTTTAGTGAATGTGAATGGCATTTTCTAGATCTCTAGATTTAACATTTAGGAGGAAGAGAATAGCAGATATTCCAATAACCTTCCAATCCACTAGCAAATAACCCTGGGATCACAAGCTCAGCTGCCTACAGGAGCAACCAAGTGGAATAAATAAGAGCAAGGAGCTAAGTGAACCTGGCCTAGAAGCAATGGGGAAAACTGGAGACTGACAAACTGGAGTTCATGTCCTGAAACACTTGCTCCTTCTGTGGAGGCATTCTTTGCACAGTTGTAGCAGTTTGTGCCAACAAAAATTCAAGCCCGGAGATGCCAGATCTTCTAGTTTTTTTCTAAAAATTAGCCATAAAGCTGAGTTCATATGTGAACTTGCTGTTTCTTAAAGTTTGGCACTTAATTATATTTCCTATTGAAAACATATAGGTCAGACCAGATGAATTTATAGTTTATTCATATAAACAGACCAACAGTGTGGCCACTCATTTCTAAGACACCCTACCTGGCTCCTATATCACTTTACCTCCTACTGTGGCTCTTTTATCCTCAATATGCCAGATTATCAAAAGCTACACAGCGTGACTGCAGGGTGGGTGTGGAACAGAGGGTGAAGGGTGCTACTCATTCACATTCAAGTGTCAGCCACACTCTTCTTACTATAAGGAACGGCAGTTTTGGAAATGGTCAGTTGTCATGGCCACTCATGTTGTTAGGTCAGACAGCTGAACCAATTAAATGATTTTTTTGAATTGTCTAATGAGTATCTCTTACATCTCCAAAAATGTCAAGGGTGATTTTTTCGTTTATAGTTTGGTACTAGGGATTGAATCCAGACCACTTTACCACTGAGCTAAGTCTCCAGTCCTTCTGAATTTTTTATTTTGAGAGAGGATCTTACTAAGTTGCCGAGTTGCCTTTGAACATGAGATCCGATCCTTCTGCCTCAGCCTCCTGAGTCCCTGGCACTACAGGTGTGCACCACCGGCCAGCAAGTGTTTGGGGGTTTTCCTGTTTGTTGGTTTTTGTTTTAAAAGCGGTTTTTGATGTCCTGTTTCATGTACCAATAATGACTAACTAAGGGTCACAGCTATGGCATCAAGCTCTACTATGCTAGAAGCAAAGAAATAAACCTCAAAAGAAGATCATTAACTAAACTGAAAATCACTTTTATTAAAAATGATATGGAATTTTTAGCTCCTATACAAAAAAGGTGGGGAGGAGGGAAGATGGCGGCGAGGGGAGTGCATTACCCCCGTGTGCTGCTTCACTGTGTGGGAGTGTGACAAGTCAGGACGGCTGAAGGATATCTTGTTGGGAATTTCCAGCAATAGTGGGGTGCGCCGGAACCTGGAGGAAGGATTTCCATCGCATGAGGATCGGCTACGGGGACTCAAACGCGAGAGGTTTGTCGCACGGAGGGTAACACTGCTTATTCAGCAAATCGCCCCGCGGCTAGAGTCTGCAAGGCGCGCTGGGATAGAGACGCAGGGTTACAGCGCTGCAGTTTCTGCCAGACGCGCAAGCACCGCACTCAGGGCTGAATTCTGGGTTCGAGACGGGGAAGGAAGCGGTCCATCTCGGTTCTCCACACCGGTCAGACCACAGAGGAGGCCAGCAGCCACCATGTTGGTAAACTGACGTCACCACACCTGTTTTTGACTGACCGCAGCTCATTCAGCCATAGAACAGGTAATTTCAGGCTGCAATTCGCCTGCGGCTTGCAGACAGATTGCTAGGGTTCAGCGCCTGGGGGCTTCTTAAAATCTGATCTTATCGGAGTGAACACGGAGCGCGGGGCGGCCGAGTCCCGGCTCCCGGAGCCGTCCCGGAACCGCCCTGGCTCCGGGCTGCGGAGCCTGCGGAGGCTGCTTCTTGGACCCTGCTAATATCAGAGCAAACACGAAACACCAAGAGGCCGAGTTCCGGCTCCCGGAACTGAGCCCGCGGGGACTGCTTCTTGGAGCTTACACTTGTAGGAGCTTACACCGAGCACAGAGCGGCCGAGTTCCGGCTCCCGGAACCGTCCCGGAACCGCCCTGGCTCAGGGCTGCGGAGCCCGCGGAGGCTGCTTCTTGGACCCTGCTACTATCAGAGCATACACCAAACACTAAGCGGCCGAATTCCGGCTCCCGGAACTGAGCCCGCGGGGGCTGCTTCTTGGAGCCTACACTTATAGGAGCTTACACCGAGCACGGAGCGGCCGAGTTCCGGCTCCCGGAACTTCCCTGGACCGGGGCTGGGAGCCCGCGGAAACTGTGTCTCGGTCCGGGTCCTGCTGAGGGCAGGTCAGGACTCACCCATTGCTTGGGTTGCCTGGCAAGGGGAACGAAATGCTGCCATTCGCATAGGATACCAACATGGCAGAGATCTGATGTCAGCAGAAAGCGGTGGAGGAGAGATCTTCATCAATACCAGCGGTGACATAAGCAGTTGGTCTCCTGGTAAGGGGGGTGAGGCTCAGTCACCCGAGTCTCCTCAATTTGTCCTCGAGCCAGAGGGAAGGAGCCGGGCCGCCGCCAGCCCCCGGAGCAGGCCCAGCGGCTCGCCAGCGTGGTGACCGCGTGACCCCAATTGGAGAGGGGGCGGAGCGGAGCCGCCACCCAAACCCGCCAGGTGGGCAGACCCACGACCCAGTAGTACATGGGCGTGGTAGGAGGGGCAGGGCAGAGCCGCCCTTCGCGCTTGCAAGGTAAACAGACCTGTGACAGCCTGGCGGGTCAGGCCCAGTGGCCTGCCAGTGTGGTACACACGTCACCCCAACTCGAGTAGGGGCAGAGCAGATCCTTATCCCACGCCCGGATCAGGCCCTGCCGGTGTGGTGGTCACGTGACCCCAATTGGAGTGGGGGTGGAGCGGAACCGCCACCCGTGCCCGCAGGGTGAGCAGACCAGTGATCAACCTGCAGATCAGGCCCAGGGGTCCGCAGGCGTGGTAGGAGGGGCAGGGCAGATCCGCCGCCCGTGCCTTCAAGGTAGGCAGACCTACAACAGACCTGCGGATCAGGCCCAGGAGCCTGCCGGCGGGGTACAAATACCACCCTAATTGGAGTAGTGACAGAGCAGAGTCGCCTCCCTTGCCAGGAACAGACCCAGCATCCTGCAGGCGGGGTAGTCACGACACCCCAATTGGAGTAGGGGCAAAGCAGAGCCTCCACTCGTGCCCGAAAGGTGGGCAGATCTGCGACCGACCAGCAGGACAGGCCCAGTGGCCTGCTGGTACGACAGACACGTCACCCCAATTGGAGTAGGGGCAGAACAGAGCCGCCACCAGCTCCCAGAACAGGCCCAGTGACCTGCCGGCGTGGTAGCCACGACACCCCAATTGGAATAAGGAGAGAGCAGAGCCGCCGCCCGCACCTGCAGGAAAGATACGCAAGCAGTATGAAAAGACAAGGAAAGAAAGGACCACAAGCAATGCAGGTCAACGCAACTTTAGAAGAGGTAACAGCTGCAGCAGATGGAATGTCAGATAAAGAATTCAGGATATACATGCTTCAGATGATCTGGAGTATCAAGGAAGACATTAAACAGCAAAATCAGACAATGAAAGATCACTTCGACAACGAATTACGCAAACAAATCCAGGAAGCAAAGGATCAACTATACAGGGAGATAGAGGTTATAAAAAACAAGCAATCAGAAATCCTAGAAATGCAGGAAGCAATAAACCAACTTAAAAACTCAATGGAGAATACTACCAACAGAGTAGAACACTTAGAAGATAGAACATCAGACAATGAAGACAAAGTATTTCAACTGGAAAAGAACATAGACAGCTCAGCAAGACTGTTAAGAAACCATGAGCAGAACATCCAAGAAATATGGGATAACATTAAGAGACCAAACTTAAGAGTCATTGGGATACAGGAAGGTACAGAGCTCCAAACCAAAGGAATGAGCAGTCTATTCAATGAAATAATACAAGAAAACTTCCCAGACTTGAAGAATGAGACAGAATCCCAAATCCTAGAAGCCTACAGGACGCCGAATGTGCAAAATCATAAGAGATCCACACCTAGACACATTATAATGAAGATGCCCAACATACAGAATAAGGAGAGAATTTTAAAAGCTACAAGAGAAAGGAAGCAGATTACATTTAGGGGCAAGCCAATCAGGATAACAGCTGATCTTTCAACACAGACTCTGAAAGCTAGAAGATCCTGGAATAACATATTTCAAACACTGAAAGATAATGGGTTCCAACCAAGAATTGTGTATCCAGCGAAATTAAGCTTCAGGATGGAGAATGAAATTAAAACCTTCCACGATAAACAAAAGTTTAAAGAATTCGCAGCTAGAAAACCATCTCTTCAAAACATCCTAGCCAAAGTATTACAGGAAGAGGAAATGGAAAATAACAATGAAAACCAACAGTGGGAGGTAGGACAGTAAAGGGGGGGGGGAAACAATCAAAGAGGAAAACAAACAATGTTTAGTAACAGAAATAAACAAATATGGCTGGAAGAACAACCCATATCTCAATAATAACCCTAAATGTTAATGGCTTAAACTCACCAATTAAGAGACACAGGCTAGTAGAATGGATCACAAAACAAGACCCAACAATATGCTGCCTACAGGAGACGCATTTGATAGGAAAAGACATACATAGGCTGAAGGTGAAAGGTTGGGAAAAATCATATCACTCATATGGACTTCGGAAACAAGCAGGCGTGTCCATACTCATATCAAATAAAATAGATTTCAAGCCAAAGTTAATCAAAAGAGATAAAGAGGGACACTACATACTGCTTAAGGGAACCATACACCAACAAGACATAACAATCATAAATATTTATGCCCCAAACAATGGTGCAGCTATGTTCGTCAAACAAACTCTTCTCAAGTTCAAGAGTCTAATAGACCACCACACCATAATCATGGGAGACTTCAACACACCTCTCTCGCCACTGGACAGATCTTCCAAACAAAAGTTGAATAAGGAAACTATAGAACTCAATAACACTATTAATAACCTAGACCTAATTGACATATATAGAGTATACCACCCAACATCAAGCAGTTACACTTTTTTCTCAGCAGCACATGGATCCTTCTCAAAAATAGATCATATATTATGTCACAGGGCAACTCTTAGACAATATAAAGGAGTAGAGATATTACCATGCATCTTATCTGATCATAATGGAATGAAACTGAAAATCAACGATAAAAGAAGGAAGGAAAAAGCATACATCAATTGGAGAATGAACAATAGGTTACTGAATGATCAATGGGTTATAGAAGACATCAAGGAGGAAATTAAAAAATTCTTAGAGATAAATGAAAACACAGACACAACATATCGGAATCTATGGGACACATTGAAAGCAGTTCTAAGAGGAAAATTCATTGCTTGGAGTTCATTCCTTAAAAAAAGAAAAAACCAACAAATAAATGATCTCATACTTCATCTCAAAATCCTTGAAAAAGAAGAGCAAAACAACAGCAAAAGAAGTAGAAGGCAAGAAATAATTAAAATCAGAGCTGAAATTAATGAAATCGAAACAAAAGAAACAATTGAAAAAATTGACAAAACTAAAAGTTGGTTCTTTGAAAAAATAAACAAAATCGACAGACCCTTAGCGATGCTAGTGAAGAGAAGAAGAGAGAGAACTCAAATTACTAGCATACGGGATGAAAAAGGCAATATCACAACAGACACTTCAGAAATACAGAAGATAATCAAAAACTATTTTGAATCCTTATACTCCAATAAATTAGAAGATAGTGAAGGCATCGATAAATTTCTTAAGTCATATGATCTGCCCAGATTGAGTCAGGAGGATATAGAAAACCTAAACAGACCAATATCAATTGAGGAGATAGAAGAAACCATCAAAAGACTACCAACTAAGAAAAGCCCAGGTCCCGATAGGTATACAGCAGAATTTTACAAAACCTTTAAAGAAGAACTAATACCAATACTTTTCAAGCTACTTCAGGAAATAGAAAAGGAGGGAGAACTTCCAAATTCATTCTATGAGGCCAACATCACCCTGATACCTAAACCAGACAAAGACACTTCAAAGAAAGAAAACTACAGACCAATATCTCTAATGAACCTAGATGCAAAAATCCTCAATAAAATTCTGGCGAATCGGATACAAAAACATATAAAAAAAATTGTACACCATGATCAAGTAGGATTCATCCCTGGGATGCAAGGCTGGTTCAATATACGGAAATCAATAAATGTTATTCACCACATCAATAGACTTAAAAATAAGAACCATATGATCATCTCGATAGATGCGGAAAAAGCATTTGACAAAGTACAGCATCCCTTTATGTTCAAAACTCTAGAAAAACTAGGGATAACAGGAACATACCTCAATATTGTAAAAGCAATCTATGCTAAGCCTCAGGCTAGCATTATTCTGAATGGAGAAAAACTGAAGGCATTCCCTCTAAAATCTGGAACAAGACAGGGATGCCCTCTCTCTCCACTTCTCTTCAACATAGTTCTCGAAACACTGGCCAGAGCAATTAGACAGACGAAAGAAATTAAAGGCATAAAAATAGGAAAAGAAGAAATTAAATTATCACTATTTGCAGATGATATGATTCTATATCTAGCAGACCCAAAAGGCTCTACAAAGAAACTATTAGAGCTAATAAATGAATTCAGCAAAGTGGCAGGATTTAAAATCAACACGCATAAATCAAAGGCATTCCTGTATATCAGCGACAAATCCTCTGAAATGGAAATGAGGACAACCACTCCATTCAAAATATCTTCAAAAAAAATAAAATACTTGGGAATCAACCTAACAAAAGAGGTGAAAGACTTATACAATGAAAACTACAGAACCCTAAAGAGAGAAATAGAAGAAGATCTTAGAAGATGGAAAAATATACCCTGTTCATGGATAGGCAGAACTAACATCATCAAAATGGCGATATTACCAAAAGTTCTCTATAGGTTTAATGCAATGCCAATCAAAATCCCAATGGCATTTCTTGTAGAAATAGAGAAAGCAATCATGAAATTCATATGGAAAAATAAAAGACCCAGAATAGCAAAAACAATGCTAAGCAAGAAGTGTGAATCAGGCGGTATAGCGATACCAGACTTCAAACTATACTACAGAGCAATAGTAACAAAAACAGCATGGTACTGGTACCAAAACAGGCGTGTGGACCAATGGTACAGAATAGAGGACACAGAAACCAATCCACAAAACTACAACTATCTTATATTTGATAAAGGGGCTAAAAGCATGCAATGGAGGAAGGATAGCATCTTCAACAAATGGTGCTGGGAAAACTGGAAATCCATATGCAACAAAATGAAACTGAATCCCTTTCTCTCGCCATGCACAAAAGTGAATTCAAAATGGATCAAGGAACTTGATATCAAATCAGAGACGCGCCGTCTGATAGAAGAAAAAGTTGGCTACGATCTACAGTCAGTGGGGTCGGGCTCCAAATTCCTCAATAGGACACCCATAGCACAAAAGTTAATAACTAGAATCAACAAATGGGACTTACTCAAACTAAGAAGTTTTTTCTCAGCAA
The DNA here is from genome assembly GCF_021218885.2 of Marmota monax. Lineage (NCBI taxonomy): Eukaryota > Metazoa > Chordata > Mammalia > Rodentia > Sciuridae > Marmota > Marmota monax. The sequence continues at coordinate 13,468,657 of NW_026693245.1, forward strand.
AAGAAACAATAAGAGAGGTAAATAGGGAGCCTACATCCTGGGAACAAATCTTTACTCCTCACACTTCAGATAGAGCCCTAATATCCAGAGTATACAAAGAACTCAAAAAATTAGACAATAAGAGAACAAACAACCCAATCAACAAATGGGCCAAGGACCTGAACAGACACTTCACAGAGGAGGACATACAGTCAATCAACAAGTACATGAAAAAATGCTCAACATCTCTAGCTGTCAGAGAAATGCAAATCAAAACCACCCTAAGATACCATCTCACTCCAGTAAGATTGGCAGCCATTAGGAAGTCAAACAACAACAAGTGCTGGCGAGGATGTGGGGAAAAGGGTACACTTGTACATTGCTGGTGGGACTGCAGATTGGTGCAGCCAATTTGGAAAGCAGTATGGAGAGTTCTTGGAAAGCTGGGAATGGAGCCACCATTTGACCCAGCTATTCCCCTTCTTGGTCTATTCCCTAAAGACCTAAAAAGAGCATGCTACAGGGACACTGCTACATCGATGTTCATAGCAGCACAGTTCACAATAGCAAGACTGTGGAACCAACCTAGATGCCCTTCAATAGACGAATGGATAAAAAAAATGTGGCATTTATACACAATGGAGTATTACTCTGCATTAAAAAATGACAAAATCATAGAATTTACAGGGAAATGGATGGCATTAGAGCAGATTATGCTAAGTGAAGCTAGCCAATCCCTAAAAAACAAATGCCAAATGTCTTCTTTGATATAAGGAAAGTAACTAAGAACAGAGTAGGGACGAAGAACAGGAGAAGAAGATTAACATTTAACAGGGATGAGAGGTGGGAGGGAAAGGGAGAGAGAAGGTAAATTGCACGGTAATGGAAGGAGACCCTCAGGGTTATACAGTGGAGGGGGTAGAGAGAGAGGAGGGGAGGGGAGGGGAGAGGTGGGGAGGGGGGAGGGTGGATGATGGGAAAGGCAGCGGAGCACAACAGACACTAGTATGGCAATTTGTAAATCAATGGATGTGTAACTGATGTGAATCTGCAATCTGTGTATGGGGTGAAGGTGGGAGTTCATAACCCACTAGAATCAAAGTGTGGAATATGATATGTCAAGAAATTTGTAATGTTTTGAACAACCCACAATAAAAAATTAAAAAAAAAAAAAAAAAAAAAAAAAAAAGGTATTACTTACTTTAAAAGTCTGTACCTAATGACATCCTACTCCAACCAAAGTCCAAGGGTTTAAGGGATAAATCAATCCTACTGGAATTTAACCTTAATTATTAGATATTTACCTTTTCCTACAGACTCTAAAAGTGTGCTATCTTAGATAATTTTGTTAGTCATATAAACAAGTTATGGTCTTCTGTAATGGAGAAGGATCTCTTCTTTCTTTACATAATAATGTTTTTAAAAGGCTTTCATCGCACTATACCTTTTGTGAATTATCCCTTCCCCTCCCTCCCTCCCTCCCTCCCTCCCTCCCTTCCTTCCTTCCTTTTTTCCCCTCCTTTTTGCCCAATCTCTCTTCCTCCCCACTTTTTTAGCACTCATTTAAACTCATAGTAAGTTTACTAAATTTAAAAACTAATTTTTGACCTATTTCGCATCTTTATTACAAGTTTATACCTGGATTTGAGGAACCATGGTAAATAATAGCAATACCTTTTTGTTTCTTATGAGGTTAAATTGAATGAGGCTTAGCTCTGAAGTGCTGATAGTAAAGAGGGTTCAACGGCATCTCTTAAAGTGGTGCTGATATTGGGATAATCAGAGGTCACACACTGACCTAAAATATCAGTTGATAGACCCAACCTGATCTTTTCTTAAAATTGGGAGCCATCTTGCCACAAAGCCATGAAAAGATAATTTCGGCTTTACTATAAATTACTGCAAATTCTGAACCTGCTTGGAATGCCTGCCCATGCCTTGAACTCACCCATGCCTGGCTCTCTGACCAGATAGCAGCCCTCTCTGAAACTTAGTGACACCTCATAAATATTGGCCTTCCCTGGCCAGACAACGACCCTCTCTGAGGCTCTAATGGTCCTCATAAATTCTGATGTTGGGGCCAGCAAAAAATGTAAACTGCTTGTCAGAGTTCTGTTATCTGTAACTCCCCTTTGTGTAACTTTCTGGGCTATAAAGCTGGGCTGCAGGAAAGCTGGGGTGCTGTCTTGTTCCCGCCATTTTGGGAGGGAGAGGCAGCCCGGCCAGTCGAAATAATAAGCTTGCTTTAATTTGATTTTAATTGGAGTCAGTGGTCTTTTCTTGCGTCCTGGTCTAACATCAGTGTCAGGATATTTACCCAACCCAGGGCTCTTAAGAGAAGTAATCCCTGAATTAAAAGAAGTGAGAACTATCCCAGTACATAGGTACACATACAAACAATATGAAAAAACAAGAGAACAAACCACTCCAAACAGCCCATAATGCTTCAACAACTGACTCCATCAACACCACACTGGAGGAAATGTCAGAGAAAAAAGTTAGAAAGTTCATAGTTAAAATGTTCTATGAGCTAAAAGAAGATGTAAGGAGTGAAATTAGAAAGAAAATACAAGAAGTGAAAGATTACTTCAATAAAGAGAGAGATTCTGAAAAAGAACCAAAGAAAAATCCTGGAAATGAAAAACTCATTAAACCAAATTAAAAATTCAATGGAAAGGAGAGGTGGCAAGATGGCAGAATACAGCTGAGGCATGTCAGGATAGGTACGGAGAGCTTAGAGCTTAGAGATCAGAGACACTGCTTGAAAAAACAGTGAGCTGTGCTACATAGTATCCATGTATTGGGGGGAAGCTGCCATCTCTCTAAATAAATACCAAACCAGGTTAAATGGAGTTTTTGTTCCTTGTACACATAGGTTGCAAGAATTTGATCAAAACAAATTCAAACAAAAAAAGATAAGGCATTTCTTTTCCAGAATCTGTCAGGAATAGCCCCTATAAAAAATGGAGGGCAGCGGAAAGAACCATTTTGCAGTCACATTGCAGGGAGCCAATTACTGGCAGATCCAGTCTGGCCCCCCAAAAACGAGCCCAGCATACCCATGCTGCATGACTATGTGCCTAAGTGATCAGGAGACAATCAGACATGGAGAGAGGTTTACACAGGGGAATACTGATCAGGGAAATCCACCTGGCTTCCCCCTGCAGGCTCCAAACCAGCTTCTTGCCTGACTGGCTGGAAAGAAGGACCTCACTGGGAATTTGAAAGGGAGGGGCCAGGAAAGATCAAGCTTGGAGACTGAATCAGAGATCACAAATCATGGGGTCTGCAGGCAAAGTAGTGGGCTAAGAACAGGCTTCTACACCACACAAGTGGAAGCCAGAGGAGATTCCTGGGGTGTAGTCTTCTAACTCAGACCAGAAACTGTTGGACCTCTGCAGTGCACTGAATTAAAATCTCCAGACCAACTGGCACCCAGAGAAGAGACAGGGGTACACCTACACCTACACCCTGCCTCCCGGAGCTCCACCTTTAGCACTAACCCTCTCCCCCGCAACCCCCTGAGGGTTGAGCTAGCATCAAACTCCAGACAACCCCACCTAACTGATAAGAAGGGAAATAGAAACTTTAAAACTCCAATGAAAAGAATTGTTCAATTTTTCATTGAGATCCTTTTTTTTTTTTCTTTTCTCTCTCACATCTCTACCATTTTTGAAACCAAGTGATTTTCATGTATCAGTTTATTGAGGACAGGGATATCTGAATAGTATATTACAGTTTTGTTGTATGTTCTTTTATTTTTACTTTTTTCTTTCTATTTTTAATTTTTTTTTCTTAATTTTCACTTTATGTTTTCCTCTCACTTCTCTGTTTCCCTGGATTTCCTTTCTCTCTTTTTTCCTACTAAGAGCCAACCTCTATTAATTACTCTTTCACTCTTCCTATAATTTTTTACTTCTATCTTCTCTCCTCTTTCCTCATAAACATCATATCCTACACTATTTCTGTTCTCTCTTTGTCCATGATTTGAAATTATAAACCATTTTGCAAACTTACTATTTATATTGTAGACAATAATTAAACATGTCATTTCTGTTTAATGAGACAAAACTATGGACATCTTAACAGGAGCTACTTGGTTTAAGGCTGCATATTGTCTGCATTGGGTATTGTTATTATTTGTCTCCCCCTTAAAGGCAAGGTATTGGAAACCTTCAGGAACACTGTAAGTCTACTCCCTCAGATGCATACTGCTGGATGGGTAGACACATAAACAACATGGAAAAAAAAAAAAAAAACAAGGGAAAAAAATCACCCCAAACAAACCAAGGTGCTCCACTGACACCACAGTAGAAGAAATGTCAGAAAAGGAGTTCAAGTACATAAAATGATCTGTGACATAAAGGACAATGTAAAGAGTAAAATAAGAGATAAAATACAGGAGATGAAAGTTCACTTCCATAAAAAGATAGAGACTCTAAAAAGAAATCAAGCATAAATCCTCAAAATAAACAAAGCAATAAATCAAATTGAAAATGCAATGGAAAGCATCACCAACAGACTAGACCACTTGGAAAACAGAATCTCAGGCAATGAACACAAAATATGTAGTCTTGAAAATAGAGTTGACCACAGAGAGAAGATGTTAAGAAACCATGAACAGAACTTCCAAGAATTATGGGATGATCAGAAAACAACAAATTTAAGATTTATCAGGATAGGTAAAAGTGTGGAGATACAAACTGAAGGAATGCACAATCTTTTCAATGAAATAATATCAGAAAATTTCCAAAACTAAAGAATGAAATGTAAAATCAAATACAAGAGGCATATAAGACCCCAAATATACAAAATTACAACAGAACCACACCAAGGCATATTATAATGAAAATTCCTAACATAGACAATAAGGATAGAATTTTAAAGGATGCAAGAAAAAAATATCAGATTATGTATAGGGGGAAACCAATTAGGACATGACAGTGTAATTCTGCATCATGTATGATCATAAGAATGAGAAGTTATACTCCATTTATGTTTGATGTATCAAAATGCATTCTACTGTCATATATAACTAATTTGAACAATTTTTTTAGAGTTTAAAAAATTAAAATTAAATGGAAACCATCACCAATAGATTACACCACTTTCAAGATATCAAGCCTTGAAAACAAATTATAGTATCTTGAAAATAAAGTTGACCATAAAAAAAAAGATGGTAAGAGGCCATGAACAGTGTTGGGAGTCGCCCCGGCTCCAAAGACTAACTTCCCTATCCCCCAAGAAGAGCTGTCCAATGGTGAGCCCTGCTGGCTCACATGATCCTGCTGTCCAATGGTGAGCCCTGCTGGCTCACATGATCCTTACCCACAAATCAGACTAGCCCTGATGGCTCACATGATCCTAACCCACCAATCAGACTAGCCCTGCTGGCTCACCTGATCGTTGCCCACCAATCAAAAAGCACCCCATGCCTGTCAAACCACCCCCGGCTCTAGAAATATGCAGACCTGTTTCTCAATAAATGGGCATTTTCTCCGACGGCAAGCCTTGATTGTTCTTTCAAACAGAATATTTAAGAAACCTGGGATAACATTAAGAGAACAAATTTAAGAATCATTGGGATAGATGAAGGCACTGAAATTATAAACTAAAGGGATGCACAATCTTTTAAATTAAATAATATCAGAAATTTTCCAAAACTTAAGAATGAGATGAAAATTCAACTACAAGAGGCATATAGATCTCCAAATATACAAAATCACAATATAAGACACATTACAATGAAAATACCTAACATACAGATAAGGATAGAATTTTAAAAGTAACAAGAGAAAATAAGATGGTCACACATAGAGTTAAACCAATCCAGATTTCGGTTAATTCCTCAACTCAGAACCTAAAGCCATGGGGCTTGCAATAATATATACCAAGCTCTGAAAGAAACTGAAAGCCAACCAAGAATACTACAACCAGCAAAAATAATCTACAGAATTAAAGGTGAAACAAAAACCTTCCATGATAAACAGAAGCTAAAAGAATTCATAACAGAAAGCTTGTACTACAAATATACTCAATAAAATATTTCAGGAGAAAAAATGAAAAATAAAAAATGAAAACCAGCATAGGGAGGAATTACACTAGAAGAATAGTCGGTTAAAGGAGAATCAAATCAGATTTAAACATTAGAAATAAATCAAACAGAAGAAAATAAAAACCATCTTGATATTCAATACTGAATGTAAACAGTCTAAATTCTTCAAGTCAAAAGACAAAAGTTGTGAGATTATATTAAAAACAAAACTCAACAATATGCTGTCTGTAAGAGACTCACAGACTGAAGGTGAAATGATGGGAAAAAACATACCATTCACTTAGAACTCATAAACAAGCAGAGGTAGCAATTCTCATATTAGATAAAGTGGACTTCAAATAAAGATTAATTAGAAGAGACAAAGATCATTTCATACTGCTTGTTGTATTTCATACAACAAGCTATAATTATGATAAATATTTATGCCCTAAATGACATCAAACAAATCCTTCTTAATATTAAGAATCAAAGCCTGGGGTTGTGGCTCAGTGGTAGAGCACTCACCTTGCACATGCGAGACCTTGGGTTTGATCCTTGGCACCACATAAAAATAAATAAGCCGAAACAAAGGTTAAAAAAAAATTCATGACTGAAATCCCTGAGAATTAAAAGAACTTAAAATAAAAAAAAAGAATCAAATAGACTACAATACAACACTACTAGGTGACATTAATATACATCTTTCACCACTGATAGATCATTCAACATAAACTATGCAAATATTCTACAGAACTAAAACATACAATTAGTAATATGAACCTAAAAGATATCTATAAAATATTTCATTCATCAACAACTGAATTCACTTTCTTCTCAGCAGTACATGGAACATTTTCTAAAATAGACCATATTTTAGGTCACAAAGCAAATCTTAGCAAATACAAAAAAATTAGAGATAACACCTTGTATTTTATCAGATCATAATGGAATGAAATTATAAATCAATGATAAGATAAAAAAACAGAAATCACTCTAACACCTGGAGATTAAATACAACACTTATGAATGATGATGGACAGCAGAAGAAATCAGAGGAGAAATAAAATAATTCTTAGATGTAAATTAGAATAGTGATACAACATATCAAAATCTCTGGGACAGTGTTTTAGTCAGCTATTTTGCCACTGTGACTAAGGGACCTGACTAGAACAAATGTAAAGGAGGAAATGTTTATTTAGGAGCTCAGAGATTCAGAGATCTCAATCAATGGACAGTCAGCTTCATTTCTCGGGGCTCGAGGTAAGGCAGACTTCATATGGCAGAATTTGGTAGATGGAAGCAGCTCACATGATGATCAGTTAGCATAAGAGGGGGGGGGGAGAGACTCTCCATTTTCAGATACAAAATATTTACCCCATAGTCACACCCCACCTGTCTCCAGTTACCACTCAGTTATTCCCATCAGGAAATAATTTACTGATTACGTTAAGGCTGTGACCAATCATTTCTTCTCCAAACTTTCTTGCATTGTCTCACACATAAGCTTTTGGGGGACACCCTATCCAAATCATAACAGACAGTATGAAGGCAGTTGTGAGAGGAAAGTTCATTGCACTGAGTTCATATATTAAACAAATATAAAAATACCAAATAAATAATCTAACATTACATCATTACATATCAAGGCCCTAGAAAAGAAGGACAAACCAACACCCAAATCAGTAAAAAAAAAAAAGGACAGGAAATAATTTAAATCAGAACTACTAAAATCAATGAAATTGAGAAACAAATACAAAAGACTAACAAAACAAAGAGATGGTTTTGGTTTTTTGAAAGGATAAACAAGATTGATAAAACCTTAGCAGAACTAACCAAAAGAAAAAGGGAAAAAACTCAAATTAACAAAATTTGAGATGAAAAGGGAAATATCACCACAGACAGTACTGAAATCCAGAGGGTCATAGGAAACTATTTTCAATGTTTGTATTCCAATAAGCTAGAAAATCTTGAAGATACAAATTCCTAGGGACATATGACCTACCCAAACTGAACCATGAGGATATAGAAAACTTAAACAGATCAAAAATCAAACAATGAATTTGAAGCAGCTATCAAAAGTCTTCCAACAAAGAAAAGTCAAGGACTGGATGGATTCTCAGCTGGGTTCTACCAGACTTTTAAAGAAGAACTAATACCAATTCTCCTCAAATTATTTCATGAAATTGAAAAGGAGAGAATATTCTCATATTCTCTAATGAGAATAGATGCAAAAATTCTTACTAAAATATTGGCAAGCTGCATACACAACACATTAAAAAGATAGTGCATCATGATCGAGGGGATTTCATCCCAGGGATGCAAGATGGCTTCAACACATATAAATCAATAAATATGATTCACCAGTAAATAGACTTAAGGATGGGAATCACATGATTATCTCATCAGATGCAGAAAAAGCACTTGATAAAGTACAGCTCTCATTCTTGTTTAAAACACTAGAAAAACTAGGGATAAAAGCAACTTACCTCAATATTTAAAGGATATATGTGATAACCCAAGGCTAACATGATACTGAATGGAGAAAAACAGAAAGCATTTCCTGTGAAAAGACAAGGATGACCGCTTTTACCACTCTATTCAACACTGTCTTTGAAATTCTAAGTACAATAATCGGGTAAGAGAAGGAAATTAAAGGGATACAAAGAGGAAAAGAGCTTAAATGATCTGTTTGCTGATGACATAATACTATATTTAGAAGACCCAGAAAACTCTACCAGAAGACTTCTAGAAACCATAAATGAATTCAACAAAGTAACAGGATACAAGATCAACACTCATAAAATAATCATGATGAATCTGCTGAAAAAGAAAGTAGGAAAACTATCCCATTCACAATAGCCCTAAAAAAATAAATAAATAAAATACTTGGGAATCAATCTAATAAAAGAGATGGAAAACTTCTACAATGAAAACTGTAGAACACTAAAGAAAGAAGTTGAAGAAGACCTTAGAAGATGAAAAGATCTTCCATGTTCTTAGATAGGCAGAATTAATATTGTCAAAATGGCTATACTACCAAAAGCACTATACAGATTCAATGCAATTCCCATCAAAATTCAAACGATATTCTTCACAGAACTAGAAAAAGCAGTTAGGAAATTCGTTTGGAAAAATAAGATGCCCAGAATAGCAAAAGCAATCCTTAGCGTGAAAAACAAAGCAGGAGGCATCCCAATACTAGATTTCAAATTATACTACAGAGCTACAGTAACAAAAACAGCCTGGTACTGGTACCAAAATGACATGAAGACCCATGGACTAGAACAGAAGACAAAGAGACAAATCCACATACGGTTATATGATACTAGACAAGGTGACAAAATGCACTGGAGAAAAGATAGCCTTTTGAACAAATGCTGTTAGAAAAACTGGAAATCCATATATAGAAGAATAAAATTTAACCCCTGTCTTTCACCCTGCACAAAACCCAATTCAAAGTGGATCAAAGACCTAAGAATTAGACTAGAAACCCTGCACCTACTAAAAGAAAATGTAGGCCCAGCACTCCATCATGTTGGCTCAGGAACTTACTTCCTTAATGACTCCTAAAGCACAAGAAATAAAATTTAAAATTAATAAGTAGAATGGCATCAAATCAAAAAGCTTCTTCACAGCAAAGGAAACAAGAGTGTGACAAGAAACCATACATTTTGGGAGCAAATCTTTGCCACCTGCTCCTCAGATAGAGTACTAGTATCTAGAATGCAAAAAACTCAAAAAACATTTAAAAAAATAAATAAATGGACAAAAAAACTAAACAAACACTTCTCAAAATAAGAAATGGAAATGGTTAATAAATATATGAAAAACGTTAACATCTCTAGCAATTAGATAAGTACAAATTAAAACTACACTGAGATTTCATCTCACTCCAGTCAGAATGGCAATTATCGAGAAGACAAGTAACAATAAATGTTGGCTAGGATGTAGGGGGAAAAGGTATACTCACGTTATCGATGGAACAGCAAATTAGTGCAATCACTCTGGAAAGCACTATGGAGATTCCTCAAAACTAGGAATGGAACCACCATATAACCCAGCTATCCCACTCCTCAGTATATATGCAAAAGATTTAAAATGAGCATACCGCAGTTACACTGCCCCATCAATGTTTATGCCAGCATAATTCACAATAGCCAACAATACGTGCCCTTCAACAGATGAATGGGTAAAGTAAATAAAATACACACACACACACACACACACACACTCAATGGAGTTTTACTCAGCCATAAAGAAGAATGATATTATGGCATTTGCCAGTTAATGGGTGGAACTGGAGATTTTCATGTTGAGTGAAATAAGCCAGTCCCAAAAAGTCAAATGTTGAATGTTTTCTGATATGCAGAAGCTAATCCGAAATGGGGGGGGGGGGCACAAAGGACGAAGTATCAGTAGAATAGAGAAAAGGATTGAAGGGGAGGTAGGAGAGATGGGATAGTAAAGAATAGCAGAATGAATCTGACTCCGACCTAACTTTCCTATGTACACATATGAATATACCACAGTGAATCTCACAATCATGTACATTCAAAGACACTGATTTAAAAAAACAAAAAACTATAAGTAAATAGCAGAAAGATCAGTAGAATAGTGGAAAGAGAAAAGAAGGAGGGAAAGAGGAAGTACTGGAGGCTGAATTAGAACAAATGATATTCTAGTGCTTTTATAATTATGTTAAAATGAATCCTAATGTTACCTATAACTAGAAAGAACCAATAAAAAATCTGAAAAATTGTGCTGTATATGTGTAATAAGAATTGTACATTCTTTTTTAATATTTATTCTTAAGTTTTAGATGGACACAATATCTTTATTTTACATTTATGTGGTGCTGAGGATCAAACCCAGTGCCTCGTGTATGCTAGGCGGGCGCCCTGCCACTGAGCCACAACCCCAGCCCCAAGAATTGTACATTCTTATTACATTCCACTGTCATTTATTTTTTAAAAAATGCATTCCATTGTCATTTATTTAAAAAAAAAGAACCAATAAAAAAATAAAGTACTGTGCTAAGAGAACAGATAAGGTATACACATATTGCTGATATTTTGTTAGGATATTACAGCAACATCCATGCTTTGTAAAAAGATAGAAAAGAAAAAGAAAAGAAATGCCATAGGAAATGAGGGAAGGGAAAGCAAGGGAAAGGGGAAGACTGTTCAACCCCAGGATGTTCAAAACCAAGAGCATGCTAATTCCCATAAACCTACATAGACAGGATGATACCCACACAATCATTCCTATTCAAAGCAAACCTTCTAATGAGAAATATATATATATTTTCATTGAACAATCACAACAAGCAACAGGAATATCTGATTTCCAAGAAGAAAGAAACAATATCAGAATACCTATAGTGATGATATTGATTTTTTCCTATCTATCACATTTCGTTCAGTGAAAATTCTAAAGCCCATAGCTGTAGGAGGAACACCAACAAGTTTTAGACAATGATAGTTATTGTATTTATTTTAAAATACTGTCTTAAACAACAAATAGTTTTACAAAAACCTGTTTCTTCTATTAACACAAATTAGATTTTTAAATGAAAATATACCTCTCACATTTGATCATTCATGAAGTCATACCCAGAATAAGAGACTGAGTCATGAACAGTAAATTTATATTCTTCTCTCCAATAAAGTTATGCTCTTTTGTATAAAAATGACATACAACATACTATTCTTTCTTAAGAACTAAAAACTACTGGTCCTTGGTTTAAGTTTCATAATACATACAGCATGACTGTTTGTTTTACTCCTTCATACAACTGTAATCAATCCAGCCATGTCAAGCTCTTTATCCATTTTTATTTTAAAAATGTCATGAGTTGTGGCTAATAAACTTCTCAAGGTAGTAAAAAATAAGTCAATATCAATAATGCAGGTATATGTTTGTTATATTCCAACTTACCTAATACACTCACAAAAGCATCAAAAAGATGAAATGTAAGCAGTGGCTCTTTCAAGTGACCATAATAATCTGCTATAGTTTTAAATACATCTTTTTCAAATCCCAAGTACATAGGCTGCTTCAAATCTGAACAGTTGGGCCCTATTTTAAAAAAATAGAAAAAGAAACATTAATGGATCAATTACCTTTAAAGATTATAATCTGTACATAAGTGTGTTAGGTAAAGATATTCAAGATATATAGAAATTCAGATATTCAAGACTTACAGAACAGAAAAAGATAGTGGAAAATTGACATTATGTACATTGATACACATTTCACTTACACAAATATGTTTTCTGTCTAAGTTGAAATCTCTTATAAAACAATGAGGCAAAGCACTGACCTACTTTCATTTTAAAAGAAATCTACTCTTTATATTCTTCTAAGAGGCACACTTATTAAATGTAAACAATGATAATTTTCTTTGAAATATTCAAAATTTTCTTATTCTTGATAAATTAACCTATATAACAATTAGCTGACATATGCAATAGACAAGTTATAAAGTGATTTTCACAGCTTTTCATTATTTCATCACTGGTATATTATAAAACCCTACAGTCATAGAGCTGAATAAAATAATCAATTTCTGCCTCTAATTAAACTATTACAGACTAATGAAAATTCAAATTCTTTTTAAAAAAGAGATTTTACATTTTGCTTATTAATTCATTCTGATTATAAACTCTCTAGTTGATTCCAGGCCAACCATCAAAAGATGACTTACCTCCACTGGCCACGTCTACACCTGCAAAAGACTAAACAACCACACCCAAATAGAGCTCTATCCCTGGGGTATGAAGGAAGCAGACAAGATAAATTGAAAGGAAATTCTTTCTACAGAATCACTGAAGTAAGGAAGGAAGAGCAAGCTAGAAACGGGTGCAAAGCATTCTGGGCCTTCACATTTCAATCCAATGGAACATCATGAAATGTCTTTTCCTGGTCTTTAACTTCTAACCTTTCAACATTCTGTTCTCTTCTTTCTTTTTTTTTTTAAGAGAGAGAGAGAGAAGGAGGGAGAGAGAGGGAGGGAGAGAGAGAGAGAGAGAGAGAGAGAAAATTTTTTAATATTTGTTTATTTTTTAGTTTTCGGTGGACACAACATCTTTATTTTTATGTGGTGCTGAGGATCGAACCCAGTGCCCCGCGCATGCCAGGGAGCGCGTTACCGCTTGAGCCACATCCCCAGCCCCAGAACACCTGTTTTCTTCTTATAAAATAATTTATTAGCTAAAATAATGAAATATCTATACATGTGGGATTATGTAAAATCAGCAGCAAATGTAGCCACCACTTCTTTTTTTTTTTTTGGCGGGGGGCAGGGTGTACTGGGGATTGTACCCAGGGGCACTTGATCACTGAGCCATGTCCCCAGCCCTATTTTGTATTTTATTTGGATACAGTGTCTCCTGAGTTGCTTTGCACCTCACCATTGCTGAGGCTGGGTTTAAACTCGAAATCCTCCTGCCTCAGCCTTTCTAGCCACTAGGATAACAGGTGTGCACCACCACTCCTGGCTAGCCATCATTTTTGTTGCTTCCTACGGATACAGCCCAAGCTTAGCCAACTGAAATAATTAGTTTTATATCTCAGCAAGTGAGACACATTACTTAGAACTAGTCCCTACCAGGATAAGTACATGGTTCATTCTAAGCAGTTATATCCCTTTGTGAAGATTTCATCATCCTTTTTGAAAATATGCAGAAAGAAAAACAAAACAGGTTTTCCAAAAAGAAAGACAAGACAGTGCTCGGTGAGCTCTATGAGAGGAGGTAATATTTTTAAGATCTTTTCTTTCTTAACAAACTTTGAACTTTAAGAATATTTTTCTTTAATCTAGTTTATAGCATCTATAATTTATAGATGCTATTTCTGACAAATTCTGAGAAAGAAATGCTTTGGCTTTTTTTGTTTGTTTGTTTGTTTGAATTTGTTTTGATCAAATTTTTGCAATCTAACATACAAGAAGGAAAACCCCAGTTAACCTGGTTTTGTATTTATTTAGCATTAATCCCTCATTGCATGGACAGCCATGATTGTGCCTGGCCAACAACCAAATCATGGAGGCCCATATGCATATAGTCTACAATAATTGTAGATAGGTCTTAAAGAGAAAGAGATGAGTAGCTGACTTACAGAAAAGGAGGCAATTGGCCTTCGAATATCATTATTCAGCCTATCCTTTCTGTTTCGTTTTAGTTAACTGTAACAAGAATCTGAATTTAGAAAAGGAAAGGACCAAGAACAGCTCATGAGTTTGATGGATTCAAAGTAAATGTCAAGGGTCAAGGAGCATTCTATAAAACTTAAGAGATTTTATAAAGCTATCCAAAAGGTCAACCTTGCCCTTTGGCCACCATTTATTCTTTGATACATCAATGAACATCTTTATGGACATGCCAACTATTGGTAAAGCATCCCACTTGGTTTATGTCAGCATGTTCCTAACTGCCAACATTCTCCACCTCATATAGTATCACCTCATACGTGTGAAGATCATTTATAATCAAGCCTCATATCTTTCCCCTCTGTAAACAAGGAATTCAGTTAATCTAATCTTCCTTCAGAAGTTTGGTTCTTTTCCATGTATATCTTCAGGGAAATTACACTACATTTAGGTTGTCATTGAAAATTAAACTTTATAAACACCCCTTAATACATATTATAATATATTATAGCTTAGATACCGGCCTCTGATGTTCTTTCCCACTGACTGATTTCCAAATCTGTGGTTTGCCAGGAGTTCTGAAATGGGTCATTTAACTTCCCATTTAAATCTATCTCATCATTGCCAACTCTGGTCAAAGATATAATTTAAATTTAATTTACCTCAAATGGTTGAGCAGGAAGAATAAAAAGCACTCCCCCAAAGTAAAACCAAAGTACTCTACATCTCAGAGTTTCAAAAATATTCACCAAAAAAAAAAAACAAAGAAAATTTTAATAATTAAACCCAGAGAAATTTGGGCTTCACACAAATTAATGTTGCTATGCATATTCAGAATGATGGTATATAGTCATTCTCCACACAGGACCACTAAAATTATTCACATTAAGCTAAGTGGTTAGTTTTACCTTATAACCAAACAAAACTAACTCAATGAAATCAGTAATTTAGGGTCTACTAATTCAAGAATTTAGATATCTCTCTGTACATGCTAGTCCTACCCAAAAAGAAAGAAGGAAACTACCTTTCTAAGGTAAATCACAAAGCCCTCTAGATTGAATATTACCATTATCAGTCAACCAAAATAACTAGAACTCTTTCTTCCCAGTAAGATCATTTATTTGGAGCCTAGCATAGTACATGCGTTTTAGCCCAGAAATGTGAGAGACTCAGGCAAGAAGATCACAAGTTCAAGGCCAGGCTGGGCAATTTAGTGAGACCCTGTTTCAAAATGAAAAATAAAAAGGGCTGAGGTTCAGTGGTAGAGAACTTGCCTAGCATGCATGCAAGGCCTTGGGTTCAATTATTAGTACCAGAAACCAATCAATCAATCAATCATTTGTCTAGAGGGTCAGCCTTTAACCTTTAGAATAATTTCTGTGCATTAAACCTCCTAAAAATGATTGTTAATAATATGCTATACTAATTTCTTTTCAGTACCCATGACAGCCAAAGAAATGGATGCCACATGCCTACACAATGGATTTCAAATGCCTACAAAAGTCCTCATAGGGACCACCCTGGTGCAGCCCCCCTTGTCTTACATCCAAATTCCTAAAACAGGCCTTTCTTATTTCTCTGCATGCAGGTCCTTCTCCTTCGAAGCCATCCTGCATATCAGTTGAATCAGTACACACTAAAATATTTCCCACTGAAAATACTGCCCTATGAAAAGCCAACATGAGAAAGATCTGCTGAGCAAACTGATGATATAACTATAGTAGATACTTTATAGCATGTCTTCTAGGAATAAAAATACAGGCTTCAGGAATAAAATCCTGTAGACTATGAATAGGCAGTTGTCACTACGTTACATGCACTATTACTAACTTGTTTCTCTCCTGTGATGAAGCAGTCAGAAGTAGTGAGACTTTATCTACAGTGTGATTATATCCATATGAAAATGGAAGCACCAAATGCCTTTAAAATTATTTTATAATAGCCCTTTCACTAAGTCACAAATTTATCACTAAAAGCACAGTAGTCCCAAAACAATTAGCTGCCAGTCTCATAGGTGTCAAATCAGTATTTGGTCCATTGAGCCGAAATATTTTCTAATTCAGGGCACTAATTTCTCTCAATTCCATAAAACTGGCAGATAATTAGTACTTACAATTTGCCAAACACTTCATAGCTGACAGTACCCAATGAGGAAGTTCTTCTGCAGGAGAAATGAAAATAAAAAGATGTTTTTTTTTTCAATTCTATGTAACTCAAGGAAATATATATATAAGAATATATTACTTGCCCAGGTAATATGAACATATGACCAATTTTTGCATCAGAACATTTAAAAGATAGAAGTCTTTCTTAGCAGAAGTGTTATAACCTGTACTTTGATAAATGACACCTACAAATTTCTGTAAGGACAAGATGCATTAGAAAAAAGAAAAAAGAAAAAAAATTGGGTAGTTTGGCCCAGAGAAATAAATCAACAGACAAATCAATTAACCAAAGGCAAAGAAAATTCAGAAGTAGCAAAAATAATACCCATCAAATGCATTTATGAAACAAAATAAATAGCAAAGAGTAAATTATGGGCTGGGGGTATAGCTCAGTGGTAGAGCTCAGGCTTATCATGCACAGGGCCCTGGGAACAATACCCAACAACAACAACAAAAAGATACGTTCTTTTTTCTTTTTTTTTTTTTCTTTTGTTGTTTTTGTTTTAATGTAGATGGAAAACTTGCCTTTATTTTATTTGTTTATTTTTTTATGCAATGCTAAGATCGAACCCAAAACGGTACCTTTTGTAGATGCAAGGTAAGTTTCATTTTAGCTATTAACATTTAAAAAATGCTTTTGGCAAAGAAAGTTTTACAGACAAGTTAGTATTAGGCTGTTAAGTATTAGGATAGCCTTAAAATAATAGAAGAAAAACACTGCTTCAAAAAGTCCCAGCTGAGCCTTTTCAGTCTCTGCCCTGCCACAGACACTGATGAGAAGGACCAATATTCAGGCTTCCACTTCATCTTCTTGAGTAAAAATGGGAAGACACTTTTGAATTGAGTAAACCTGAGTCTCCTGAACAGGAGTTTATAATATCCTCTCTTCCGTAAAGAACTTAAACAAAAAATGACTGGTCATCAACTGTATCTGCAAGCGTGTGCTACACTCAGAGAACGGGGAAGGATTTAGATGCACTTCTACAAAACTTAATGTTATATGGTGATATTAACTCAAAAACTCACAAAGCCACCACAAATCTATTTCTGCCTCCCATTGTCCTCCATTCCTGATAGAAGGGGTATGAAAGAGAAAGTGTTTCCATTTTCAAAGACAGTCTCTGCTCCTGCCAGGTGACATGGCCTAGAAACCCCTCCTGTCCTCTTACAACTGCTCAGGCTCCTTCTGGTACCCTCTGTCTGCTGCTCAGGAGCCTCAAGCCCTGAATTTAATGTTTTATAAAATCCCAAGATGTATTATACTTACTATATTCTCACATCCAAAGGTCATTTAGTTTCAGCCAATCGTCAGCATCAAGAATTGAATTAAAGGGTAAAATCAAAGAATAAAATAAAAGCACACATCCAATTCTGGTTCAACCCTCACCCGTAGGAAGAAAGTTGTTTTGTTTGTTTTTTATTTTTCTTTTTAAATGTACATGACAGTAAAGTGTATTTTGGCATATTATACATACACGGAGTATAACATTCTAATAAGTATCCCATTCTTGTGGTTGAACATGATATGGAGTTACCCTGGTCATATATTCATATTAACATAGGAAAGTTATGTCCAATTAAAACAAACCTAGGAATTGTTGGGCACTATAGGCATCACTATACTATAGTGATATGACTATATATTTCCAAATCAAAAACTGGGTTAGGTAGGTAATGAAATGTCTTTTTCTTCCCTCCAATTTATAAATGGGTCTGGAGGAAAAGGTATGAAATACCCTCAACATTTAAAGAAGTACTTTGTTTAAAAAAAATGACATAAATCAAGACTATACCAGATAATCTGATACAAAGACATATCATGAAAAGGTGAGCCAGAAGCTAAAGGCAGTGGCTCCCAGCCCCCATGTTAAAACTGACTCACTCAGTTAGGTCTTAAACATACTTACTTTCCAGAGGGTTTTACCTAGGGATAACACAGAACCACTGAGTGGTAGGTGGGGGCAGGGGGGTTACCATGAACTAGCCTCTAGATGGATTCTGCTAAGGTTTTCACTTCTGGACACTCATCTCTCCATGACATTTTCTTTATCCAAAAAAAATTAGCCAAAAGTTTATTTTTAATTTTTTTTGTTTTTTGTTTGTTTTTAAGTATTGTGCAATGAGAGACAGATATATGAAAGGAGAGGATAAACTTGCTTAGGTTTAGGGAAGGGTCAAAAAAGAGCTGATGGATCTCACAGCCAATGTGCCAGGTCAACCAAGAACAAATGGTTTTCATGCACTTACTTGACTTGTCATCAAGGATAACCACTCCCTGCTTGCTAACACTATATACATTATGGACGATGAACTTGGAGTTGACAAATTTGACATCTAAAACTTCTTCTAAGGAGTCTAAGCCAAGGATTTTCTGTAAACTAGAAGATAAATAATAATCATTATTAACCTTGAAACCTGGTGCTGCAGAACGTTATTCTTTAAAGGGCATTATTGTCATGCACTTCACCCAATCGTTGAAGGCAAACTTAGCAGAAATGGAATGCAATTTAAAAATAAAAACCTGAAAAAATATCCTTTTGCCATTAACATACTACTTTAATGATTCAATAATACAATGCTTTGAATTCCAAGAAAATAATTTTATGAGAAAAAATATTATACAATCAAAAACTAATTTATCCAATGATGACAAACTGCTACTAGTATATCTTTGTAAGAAAAAATAATTGCTGTAATACTCTTAATTTTAATTATACTTATAGTTCTTCATACATGAGACCAAATTTTCCCTTGTGTTTATTAAGATTGCAATGTTACTCAAAAGTTAAACTCTTAAATTCCTATTTAAATAACAATAGAAAATTTTCAGAATTTAAATTGTTTGCTAAACAACATAGCTACAGATTATGCAAAAGTTGAGATTTTTTCCATAATTTCAGAAATTAAATATGCAAAGAATAATGAAGATACAAAACAGAAAAAAAATCACTAAAATTTCTCATAGATATCAAATGTACATACTATGATAATGTCATAGACTTCCATATCTCTTCTACATTGGCTTCTGTCAGCTGTCTGCGGTGGACAAGACGGCAAGCAGGCACCTCTCCAATAGCAATACTATGACGCTTGAACCACATCTCAGAATTCTAATTTGGGAGGTGAGGAAGAAGGGGGAAAGGAAGGAGAAGGAATAGTAAGAGAGAATAAATCTTTCGATATATAGGGTATGATTTGATAGGAATAATTTAAGATAAATAATTACAATTACAAACTAACTTTCTTTGTGTGGACCAATGAGAAATGAGTAAGGACTCTTAGGATTAGGTCATATTATAGACGAATGTTTATAAATTACAAAAGAACAACATCAATAAGCATGACAGTAAACAGTACCTACCTTCATTTACTATGGTAGTTTCAACTACTCAGTGAAGCCAAAGTGTGATTAATATAAAAACAATTTTTTTTGAAATGGGGTTTTGCTAGGTTACACAAGCTTGTCTGAAACTTCTGGGCTCAAGGGATCCCCCTGTCTCAGCCTCCAAAGCAGCCAGAACCACAGGCATGATCCACCACACTTAGCACAGTAAAATAACTTTTTAGTTTTTGAGACGTGGTCTTGCTGATTGCTGAGGCTGGTCTTAAACTTGAGATCCTACTGTCTCAGCCTCTGGAACATCTGGGATTATAGAAGAATGCCACTGTGCCCACCTCATAAAATAATTTTTTATTAATTTACAATTAAATTGAGGAATATCTATTCAAATCCACACACTGTCCAAATTGAGTGATTAATTACAATAAAATTAAAGTAGATTACTTTGACAAATTTTCTAAAGCAAATGTCAAATAAATACACTATTGGGGGCTGGGGATGTGGCTCAAGCGGTAGCGCACTCGCCTGGTATGCGTGCGGCCCGGGTTCGATCCTCAGCACCACATACACACAAAGATGTTGTGTCTGCCGAAAATTAAACAATAAAAATAAATAAAAATTAAAAAAAAATACACTATTGGAAAGCAGCTCAAAACTGGCATCTGCCAAAGGAGAATCAAGAGCTCAAGGACAGCTGAGGACACCAGAAGAGAAGGAATGAACCCCTTTCCACAGAGGAAAAAACTAAAGCTTAGAGGGGTTAAATAATTTGCCCCAAGTCACTCAGCTTTGCCACATTATTCTTAGGAGCTCATATTTAGACTACTAGACACAAGTTACAAAACTTTCTTTTCATAATCACAGAGAAGAATTTGGACATTTAAAAGGCAATACACGGGCTGAGGTTGTGCCTCAGTGGTAGAGTTCTTGCCTAGCAAGCACCACATACAAATAAATAAAGTTTTTTTAAAAAAGGCAATATATATAAGAAATCACAAAGAATTTCTATAATTTTTTTTTTTTTTTTACAAAAAAACATAGAAAAATCTTACTTGTAAAAAAAGGAGAAGGAATTTTCTGGGATTTCTTTGTGTGTGTGTGTGTGTGTGTTGCTGGAGATTGAACTCATGGCCACGTGCATGCAAGACAAGCACTCTAATAATTGAGCTATATTCCCAGCCCTGGGATTTTTTTTTTAATTGGTTTTTGGTTTTGCTTTTAAAGAATTACTGAACTACGAAAGAAATTCAAAGGCCACGTGGATGTGTGAATTTCTAAGCATCTAAAACAGGTGTTTTAGAAGGAAAAGTTGGAGGTAACAACATTTGTCTAGCAAGTCTACTTACAAATCTTTCCTAAAAAAATACTCATGAATATATTCAAATAATTGTCTGTAAAGGTATTGCTTAGCACATTGTTTATATGTTGAAAAACTGGAAATACTGTAAACACCTAACAGTAAAGGAGTAGAGAAGTAAAATATCAATTTTATATTAGACATGATGCAGGTATTAAAAATAATGTTGGATGTTGAAAAGCATGAAAACAATGAGCATAGTACACTGTTGTAAGTGAAGAACTCAGGCTCCAAAACAGTCCAGTATGACCTCATTTCTGAGTTAAAAACATGCATAGAAAAAAGAATATACAATAAAAATATTAATAATAGAAATTCTCTCTAGGTAATATTATGAGTAATTCATTTTCTTCTTTCTCTTCCTATAAACAATTCTATGAAATAATTTATTATGGCAATAGTTCTTAATACTGAGAAACTGTGTACCAGGTGCTGTTCTAAACACTTTTTTTTTTCTCCTTTGAAATATATTTTAATTAAGAAAGGATAACATGTTTTAGGTATTACTTTTACTACCTTAAGTAGTGCTAAAAAGTAATCTGAATTGCTATTCTTTATAATAACTAAAAAAAACACAACCAAAGGAAGTTGTGAAATTTGTAAAAGGTGTTTGGAGTCATTAAATATAAGGGTTCTTCTTTTCCTTGGGATAAACATCATCTACTCCTTGAAATGTATTACTACCATAAAATTTCATAATATAGATGGCAGTATAAAAATGTATAATAGTGGGCTGGGGTTGTGGCTCAGTGGCAGAGTGCTTGCCTTGCACATGTGAGGTACTGGGTTTGATCCTCAGCACCACTTAAAAATGCATAAACAAAATAAAGACATTGTGTCCATATATAAGTAAAAAATATTTTTTAAAAAATGTATAATAGTTATATAACTAAGCTTTTTATAATTTAGCACTAAATGAAACTTCTTACATGTTCCCAAGTTAAATAATAATATATCAAGAAAATGACAAAAATTTAAGAGTTCTTTTTCTTAGCAAATTAATATAAAATTAGCCTCACTTTCATACTGTTACAGAAATATCTATACTATACCATGTATTATACATTCCTTACTGAGCCAATACAAATTTCAAATGTGCAATATTAAATGAATTCTACCTACCCAAAGTAAATTTTTTTAAGACCTTTTGTTTTTCAAATAAAAAATATAGTAGGTAATGATCATCACATTCCACCATTATTAATTACCTCATGTCTCCCCTTCCCCTCCAACCCCTCTAGATAGAGTTTGTCTATTCCTCCCATGTTCCCACTCCCTATATAAATAAAAAAAATACATAAAAATATAGTAGGTATCCCTTAAAATACATAATAGAGACATTCCAAGCACTTTGTAGGTACGAACTCAACTCCATTTCCACAGCAACCCTACCTTGGAGGGATGAGTATACTAGTTTCACTGATCAGAGAACTCAGACACAAGCACATGGATGATACAGAGACACAAGCTCAAACAGCCACAATCTGGAGAAGCCACAATTTGTACCCAGCAGTTTGGCACCAGAGCCCACACAGCAAATAACCACATCTGCTTTATTTTATTTTGTTTGTTTGGGTTTGGTTTGAAATAATGGCTATGTAAGATAGCCAAAACATAAAACAAAAAAAAAACAAAACAAAACAAAACAAAAAAACAAGCAAACCGAAGGCAGAGACAGAAAGAAAAAGTTAAACAACAGAAAAGAACAAGCTCAAGTTTCATAAAGGATGAACTGTTTATTAATTGACAACTTCATCATTCTAAAAGTTCATCAAGGGCCCCACTGAGGACACCTCCTGTTCTGCCATTTCCCTTTGAACTATCCTAAGAAGCAGGAGCCCAAGCTTTGATGGAATGATTGTAGGCATGCAGCCCCTTCCCTACACTTTAGGAGTTTTTGTTTTATGCAAAAGATTTATCAAGTGTCCCTGCGTGCCAGGCATCATGCAAGGCTCTACAAAGAGAGTAATGTGTGAGAAAACAGTTTTATGCATAAAACAAACAGGGAGTGCAGCCCCTTCCCTACACATAAGGGGTTGGGGGGGTGTGGAATACAAGCAAAGGCAGGACAAAAGTCACAAAGAAATAAAAAGAGATATGGATACAAATGGCCAGGGAGAAACATAGGCTTAAGCAGGGAGAAGGCTGGTAAATCTGGGACTCTGGCATATCAATTCAGATCTCCCCAGAATTAAAACTGAAAATAGAAGTCGCTGTCATTGGTGCAAAGCCCTGAACAATGGATTGAGATGTTCTATTGAACACTTGGGTCTTCCTAGTGGGGGCACCAGGAACATTATAACTTCACAGAACCAGGTAGAACAGAAGAGGGAATCATATCAGTGGCATAAAAGCACATTGATATGAGATTCTATCTCTATGTAAATAATACTGGATGAGTTTAAAATGAAAAAATGATTGTTGAATAACAACTCTACAATCATATTCCCCGGTGTTTAAATTCAAATGTTCTAAAAACATACCTGATCTCTTAAAGTTTATATTTTAATTTTCTATAGGACAAGAACTACTGACTGTACCTTGACTAAGTACTCCTAATTGGACATAAATAGTCCTCTAATAGCACTCACTCTTCCGTGTACTTTTTATTGTGTGCTTTATTGGACAACAAGTCCTTTCAAAATAAAAACTGTCACACATTACTGCCTTTGTAGAGCCTTTCATGATGCCTGGCATGTAGAGACACTCGAAAAATCTTTTGCATAAATAAGTTTAAGCAAAAGGAGACATCAAATACAGCGTCTCCTCTAAGTTCCAGGGCCATTGTCCCCATCTGCCTGTGAGACACCTACATTTACTACCATCCATCTTTATCACCAAATTTATCACCATTCCTGACACATCCTCAAGGTCCCTACAGAGTTCCCATTTTGGTCACTGGTATCAGTCTTTTCCTTGTAATCATTTTGATAAAAATCTAAGCTTCTTAACTGTTTTCTCCAAAATGAGACATTATACAATCTCTTCAGGAGAAAAAAAAAAAAAAAAATATATATATATATATATATATATATATATATATATATATATATATATATATATATAGTTTCTTTTAATTACTTGGCCTAAAAATAGTTTCATCATATCTTTGTCTAGTTGCATAAGACTAGATTAACTTAAAACCATAGTGTTAGCAAAATTCTTTAAAATCACCTTATCAAAGTTTTTCTCTGTATTTTATTTTTTAGCATTATCTCAATCTTGATAGTCATCAACTAGGGATATTTTAAGAAGATATGCAAAAGAAGAGTGAGTCTATTCCACAGTGAACTGAGGTTTTCCTACACTAGAAGAATCTGCCTTTGTTCATATATTGTGTCAAGGATCATTCTACAATATATCATGCCCAACCCTTCTTACTTTCAACTATTAATAATAACAAACTTCAGGAGAAAAAAACAGAAGAGGAGTAAGTCATGGAGCAGACAAGAAAAAAAGGATTGCAATGGGAGTTTTAATAGATATTTGCTCTGACTGAACATAAGAAAACAGCTACCACATATTCTGTCAAACTGTCAATGGGCAAGAGTGAAAAAATGTAAGAGCCGATCTTTCTTGGTTAACTGTCTCTCAGCTGTTGTCAGGTATGATATTGTCTTATAGTACTTCAAGGCCATTGTTCATAAGGCACTAACAGAAGCAACTGGACCAAACCTGGGCATTATCAGATAATGTCTTTAAGTCACATCACTTACCAGCACAACTGGCCTCACTGGGATGTTCTCCTGCGAGGTGCCCGGTGGGGGATCATTCCATTCTGGAAATTTAATAATATTCTTTTGGTATAGGGGCTTCTTTGGATATGGCTTCAGGGGTGAAGAAGGAGGAAATCTAAAAATCCAGAAGAAATGTTCTATTATTAGGATAAGTGGGAAAACCACATTATTTTAATAGTAATTCCCACATTTTGCATAAGAATTCCACACTTTAGATAATAAATGATCTTATACTTCATCAAATTATTATATGGCTAATTGTATCCAATAATAACAAATTTTTACAAAATATTCATTATGGGCTGGGGTTGTGGCTCACTGGTAGAACACGTGCCTCGCACATGTGAGGTACTGAGTTCGATCCTCAGCACCACACAAAAATAAATAAATAAAGATATTATGTCCATCTACAACTAAAAAATATTTTTAAAAAATATTCATTACCTCTAGATAAGGAAGAGAGGTGGGAGGGAAAGGAAGGGAGAATGGGAATTGCATGGAAGAGGAAAGGAGACCCCTTTCATTATACAGAATATAGGTATGACGATGTGAGGGAAAAAAAAAAAAAGAAGAAGTGAGTCACATTAGATTGGGTAGAGAGAAGTGATGGGAGGGGAGGGGAAGGGAAGGGGGAATAGGAAGGACAGCAGAATAAAATAGACATTATTATTGTTGTGGGTATATATGTGACTGCATGACCAATGTAATTCTGCAACCTGTACACTCAGAAAAATGAGAAATTATATCCCATCTTATTCAAATAAATTTTAAAACAAATAAAAAAAATGGAAAAAATATTCATTATGCCCCTCAAAATTTATGGAGAAAAACAGCCATCAAATATGTGATATTGTTAAAAATAAATAAAACTTGTTCCCTTGTCATAGGATTTTCATGACTAAAAATGCTATTAATGGGAGGCTTAGCCCTTTGTTTTACTCAGCTTGAAATTCTTAATGCTCATTACTCAAGCCAAAACTTGTAGAAATAGAAATTACTGATAGCAAAATCCTCAATAATACTTACTGAATAATACATTAATATGGAAGTCATTTGGCCTGGTAATCACTTTTGTAACTGCTTCTAATAAAAATTAACCCTCCTTCTTTTGAATATCTAACAATTCACACTGAGATTTAAGCTTCAGTCTAGAAATCTGTCCAGAAGGAGCTAGAAAGCTGCCCAGTATCTTTCTTCTGCCTTTCTACAGGGCTTCCCTGTTCCTAGCCTTCCTGCATATCAGTAAAATCACTTTCCGAACAAGCACACACAAGCCTACATAAATTCCAACTCTCTAAAATGACCTATACCATAACTGATAAGGAACTGAAACTAAATATTTATTTTTTCCTCAGAGGATCTTTTTTTTTTAATAAACCTGTTGGAAAAGAACACATTGCAAATGCATTGCATGGCTGGGAGTGTAGCTCAGTGGAACAGCATTTGCCTAGCATGCACAAGGCTCTGGGTTCCATCCCCAGCAAAGAAGGAGAAGGAGAAGAAGAATGTGGAAACAAAGAATTTTACAATGTCTATACTTTTCAAGGAATGTTTATATCAAGGTAAATCTAGAGAATCATAAAGAATAAGAAAACTATGGAGATATTTTCAAAAAACAGTCTCAAGAGACTTGAAAAGTGATAACTAATAGAGAAAAGTTGAGTTTCATCTTCTCTAAAAGAATACCCAATAATTACTTTCAGAGTGAGAACAAAAATGAGGTCTGAAAATCATTAAAACAAGTGAAAGATAAATAAACCGAAAGATAGTTTAAAATCAAGTTACCAAAGCAGTTTTCCCAAGAGTCCAAACTAAATTTCTAAAGCCAGTCAAAAGTACACCACTGTGTAAGTAAAGGCTGACTTACAGAACTCAAGTCTAATTTCTTAGAAGCCAACAATAATGACAAAAGTTCTATTTCCAGCCAAACTATAGCACTCAAATATACAAAGCAAACACACATTCACATACACATATAATATTATATATAATTTCAGGAATTCACAGACTACCCACCTCTCAGTCCTTTAAAAGTTAAACAAAATGCCTACCCCACCACCAAGACCCATGACTTACTCTCCCACTTCATTCCCTCAAATATGGTGTAAAATTTTTGGACCTGAGTTCCAGGCTTAGCTTTCTCGTGAACTATCTATATGGCCTTTGAAAAGGAAAAGTTTCAAATAACCCAATCAATAAATGGGCAAAGGAACTGAACAAGCACTTCACAGAATATGTGAAAAATACTTAACATCTCTAGCAATTAGAGAAATGCATATTAAAACTACACTGAGATTTCATCTCACTCCAGTCAGAATGGCAATTATCAAGAAGACAAGTTATAATAAGTGCTGGCAAGGATGTGGGGAAAAGCCACACTCATATACTGATGGTGGGACTGAAAATTGGTTCAGCCACTATGGAAAGCAGTATGGAGATTCCTCAAAAAACTTAGAATGCAACCACCATTTGACTCAGTTATCCCAATCCTCAGTGTGTATCCAAAGGACTTCAAATCAGCACACTACAGTGACACAGCCCCATTAATATTTATAACAGCTCAATTCACAATAGTTAAACTGTGGAACCAACCTAGGTGCCCTTCAACAGATGAATAGATAAAGAAAATGTGATATATATATATATATATATATATATATATATACACACACACACACACACATATACATACATACATACACACACATACACACACACACACACACACACACACACCATGGAATATCACTCAGCCATGAAGAGAATGAAATTATGGCATTTGCCAGTAAATGGATGGAACTAAAGACTATCATACTAAGTGAAATAAGCCAATCCCCCAAAAAAATCAAAAGCCAAATGATCTCTCTGATATTTAAATGCTAACTCACAATCAAGGGTCAGGGGTAGGAAAAATAGAAGTACTTTGGATTAGACAAAGGGGAATGAAAGGAAGGGAGGGAGAATGGGAGGAGGAGAGACAGTAGATTACTTTCCTATGTTCATATATGAATACACAACCAGTGTAACTCCGCATCATGCACAACCAGAAGAAAGGGAAGTTGTATCCCATATATGTATAATAGGTCAAAATACATTATACTGCCATGTGTTAAAAAAAGAAAAAAAGGGAAAGTTTCTAAATAACAATTTATTTCATTTGACAAATAAAAAATTAAATTGGATGAGTTATTAATTCTTTTAGGTTCAAAAATATGCTTCTTTCATTTCCATACCAAGAAACAAGTAATGTCTTCCAAAGATCAAAGCAGAATTTCTTATGTGCAGAACAATGATTGAAGATATGTCAAGGAGTCACTTTTCCACACACCATAAAAAGATGGGATCTTTGCTGCTATCAACAGCAGGCACGCTGTTTTCACAGCAGGCTGGCAATCTTGCCAGAGACAAAAATGCCAAAGAGCTCCCTCCAGTGGACTACTTTTATTTTGTGCATTGAAAATTATTAATTTAATCCTAACATTTTATTCATGTAGTCTTTGCTGGAAAGCCTGTTAGAGATGATCTCATTCAAATACCACATTTTTCACATAGAGAAACAAAGATCCAAGCAACAAAAGTAACTTATTAAAGTCTCACAGCTAGGACTGGGGCTGGGACTCAGCGGTAGAGAGGAAGGAAGGAAGGGAGAGAGAGAGAGAAGGAAGGGAGGGAGGGAAGGAAGGAAGGAAGGAAGGAAGGAAGAAAAGGAAGGAAGGAAGGAAGAAAAGGAAGGAAGGAAGGAAGGAAGTCTATCAACAACTAAAAAATATATTTTTTTTAAAAAAGCC
The DNA here is from genome assembly GCF_021218885.2 of Marmota monax. Classification (NCBI taxonomy): domain Eukaryota; kingdom Metazoa; phylum Chordata; class Mammalia; order Rodentia; family Sciuridae; genus Marmota; species Marmota monax. The sequence continues at coordinate 13,497,206 of NW_026693245.1, forward strand.
TCACAGGTGGCCAAGAGGGCCAACCATCGTGCACAAAATATTTGCAAGCCCTTTACTAAGGAAATTATAGAATTTTATTAGAAGACATTAAAGAAATTACTCAACAGATATATATCATGTTGGTGAATAAGAAGATACAGTGTCACAAAATGTCAGTTTCCACACAAAGATCTACAATTTACAATAAAATTCCATTGAAATACAAAGAGTTTTTAATGAAACATGATTAACAGATTCTAAAACTTATATGGAAATGCAAAGGACCAATACATTCTCAAAGAAGGAAAGCAATGTGAGGTGACTTACCCTACCAGGTTCTAAGGCTAATGAAGATCACATGGTAAGGCATAACTGATGACACAGACCATGGTTTCTCAATTGTAACATCACTGACATTTTAGGCCACATAGTTCTTTGTTGTGGGGCTGCCCTATGCATTGTGGAATATTTAGCAGCATCCCTGGCCTCTATCTATCACCAGATGCTAGTAGCATGCTGAGATACCGGTTGTGACAACAGGAATTTTCTCTAATGATGCCTAATGTCCCTGCAGAAGAGCCCCAAGTTGAAAACCATAGGCCTAAACAAAAACAATCCAAAATAAACACACACTCCTGTTTAGAATCATGGTTTATGACAGGGTAGACCCTTCAGGTCAATAGGAAAGCATGGACTTTTCAATAAATGGTGCTGAGCCCCCTGGTTATCCATTGAGAAAAAAGAAACTGTATCTCTAAGGCAGACTGCCACATTTCCAAAGATGTTTACTAGATGCTTAAAACCATACAGCCCATCCATATGCTCCTCTGCCTGTGATCTTACCACCACAGTAGTCAGAGTGTCTCTACCCACTGCTTTGATAAGTAGAATACGGCAAAAGTACTAGCTGTTAAGTGGCCAGAATTGCCTCTTGAATGCTCCCACTCATATAACAAATTCTTTTTTTTTTTTGGTAGAGGAACAGAATGCCTTATTTTATTCATTTATTATTTTTTTATGTGGTACTAAGAATCAATCTCACTGCCTCACACATGCTAGGCAAGTGCTCTGCCACTGAGCTACAGACCCAGCCTCTCATATCACAAATTCATGCAAAGCTTTCTCTTAGAAACCAGTAGTTACGTAAAAAGTGTAACTATTCTGAGACCCCATGTTGTGAGACACCTAAGTGACCAGAAGAGGTCCTAGAAGATGAGATACTACAAGAAAGAAGTTGAGTCAAGGAGTTCCAAAGCTCCAGATCTGTGAATAAAGAAGTTCATCCTGGGGGCTGGGATTGTGGCTCAGTGGTAGAGCGCTCACCTAGCATGTGCAAGGCTCTGGATTCGATCCTCAGCACCACATAAAAATAAATAAATAAAATAGAGGTATTGTGTACAAATAAAAAATAAATATTTAAAAAAAAAAAAGAAGTTCATCCTGAGGGTGGAGTCTCCAGTCCCCAGCTGATGCCAACCTCAGCCTCCCTATGATCCACCTAATTATGTAAAAATTACAGGAATTGTCTTGAGCCACTACATTTGGTATAGTTTTACTGCATGACAAAAGATAACTAGAACAGAAAGCCATGGCATTTGCATCAGGAGGAGGCAGTGAATGAAGGCCCAAAGGGACTCAAGAGGACCTCTATGTAGAGGCAAGAACAGTAAGGACACTGTTACCAGAAGTTGGAGAAAAGATCCATGTGGGCACAGTGGCACAAATCTCAGCACAATTGTCACCTGCAGGAACATGGAAAACACAAAAGGTGGACTGGCTAAGGAATCTTCCAGGATGAATGATTAAAGCACAAACTGATTTATTTTAGCGTGGTGACAAAATATGGATAGAGATAAGCTAATGAAGGAACAGTTCATATATATATATATATATATATATATATATATATATTTAGCAGATATAGAGAAAAGACACAGGAGTTATGACTGGATGACTCAAAAACAAAACCATTTTTCATTTCCAGTCCCTATCAGTAAAGGTTCTCAAAGTAAAATGGCTTTATGCAAAGATCGAATCCAAGGTGTTCTTAGTAAAACATGGTCTCAGGGTAGTCACAAGCTTGTGGGTCTAAGACTTTTGTTAAAACCTCATCTCAGAAAGACTGAAGGCAGTACCTCACAGGCTATTTCACTTAAAATAATATTGCTTCATAAAAGGAAGACTTTATTTTTCTACTCTCCCCTGGTTTATTTCCCTACTCCTCTCTCATTTAACACAGAATACTTCTGTGATCAGAGGTGTGTAAAATTCTCCAGTGGTTACCAACAGAGTCTCCTATAATTCAATCAAATCCTGACACTATCTCCTTGAAGACTGTGTCATATCCCATAGATTAAAGACTCAATCACACAAGACTGCCCCCTACTTCAGATGTCAGTTGAAAGTCCCAGGCTATCAGCTGTACCTCTGATCAACCAGCCATAAATTAGGGCCTCTACTACCACCAACCATCACCCCCCACACCGGGTTCAATAATTTGCTATGACAGCTCAAAGGACTCAGGGGAACACTTTATATATGTTTACCTATTTATTATAAAGAACTCAGATGAAAAGTCAGAGCAGAGTTGGTTAGGATGAGGTCTCAGGGGTGAAAAGCTTCCAGACCCTCTCCAGGTGCACCCCTCTCCCAGCACTGCCTGGTGCTGCTGCAGCTTTAGCAACGCAGAAGCTCAATCTCACTGTTCAATCATTTTTATGGAGCTTGCTCTCCAAACCCTTTACCCCATTCTACAAGGGATTGATGGGTGGGGCTGAAAGTTCCAACTCTAATCCTCTAATCACAGGGTTTTTCTTAAGACTAGCCCCATTCTGAAGCTATCTAGGGACATTACCCTAAGTAACCTCACTGACTTAACTCTGGATGCTCATTATGAGTAACAGTATACTCCTATCACACAGGAAATTCCAGGGGTTCTAGGACATCTAAGACAGGAAATGAAGAGAAAGATCAAATATATTTCATACCACAGGTTTCTAAGAATCTTAAGGGTATTATACCATAGTTGATTTTCTAGTAGCCGAAAACAGAAGAGATCTATGTGATTTTATAGAGTAGAGAAAACCACAATAAAATTCAAAATTTTTTTAAAATTTTTTATTAGTTGCTCAAAACATTACAATGATCTTGACATATCATACATTTGATTCAAATGGGGTACGTGACCTGATTTTTCCACGTGTACAGATTGCAGGATCACACTGGGTATACAGCCACATTTATACATAGGGCCATACTAGTGTCTATTGTATTGTGCTGCCCTTCCTATCCCCTCCTCCCCTCCCCTCCCCTCCCATCACCTTTCTACCCAATCTACTGTGACACGTTTCTTTCTCTTTTTTCTTCCCCCTCACACCATCTTATATATAATTTTGCATAACAATGAGGGTCTCCTACCATCTTCCATGCAATTCCCCTTCTCTCTCCCATTCCCACACACCTCTCATCCCTATTTAATGGTAATCTTCTTCTCATGCTCTTCCTCCCTGCTCTGTTTTGAGTCGCCCCGCCTTATATCAAAGAAGACATTCTGCATTTGTTTTTTAGGGATTGGCTAGCTTCACTTAGCATAATCTGCTCTAACGCCATCCATTTCCCTGCAAATGCCATGATTTTGTTATTTTTTACTGCTGAGTAATATTCCATTGTGTATAAATGCCACATTTTTTTTATCCATTCATCTATTGAAGGGCATCTGGGTTGGTTCCACAGTCAAGCTATTGTGAATTGTGCTGCTATGAACATTGATATAGCTGTGTCCCTGTTGTATGCTCTTTTTAGGTCTTTTGGGTATAGTCCAAGAAGGGGAATAGCTGGGTCAAATGGTGGTTCCATTCCCAGCTTTCCAAGGAATCTCCATACTGCTTTCCAAATTGGCTGAACCAATTTGCAGTCCCACTAGCAATGTACAACTGTACCCTTTTCCCCACATCCTCGCCAGCACTTATTATTGTTTGACTTAATAATGGCTGCCATTCTTATTGGAGTGAGATGGTATCTTAGAGTGGTTTTAATTTGCATTTCTCTGATTGCTAGAGACGGTGAGCATTTTTTCATGTATTTGTTGATTGATTGTATATCCTCCTCTGAGAAGTGTCTGTTCAGATCCTTGGCCCATTTGTTGATTGGGTTATTTGTTTTCTTGTTGTTTAATTTTTTGAGTTCTTTGTATATTCTGGAGATTAGAGCTCTATCTGAAGTGTGAGGGGTAAATATTTGTTCCCAGGATATAGGCTCCCTATTTACCTCTCTTATTGTTTCTCTTGCTGAGAAAAAACTTTTTAGTTTGAATATGTCCCATTTGTTGATTCTTGATTTTAACTCTTGTGCTATAGGTGTCCTATTAAGGAATTTGGAGCCCGACCCCACGAGATGGAGATTAGGGCCAATTTTTTCTTCTATTAAACGCAGAGTTTCTGGTTTGATTCCTAGCTCCTTGATCCATTGTGAGTTAACTTTTGTGCAAGGTGAGAGAAAGGGATTCAATTTCATTTTGTTGCATATGGATTTCCAGTTCTCCCAGCACCATTTGTTGAAGATGCTATCCTTTCTCCATTGCATGCTTTTAAGCACCTTTGTCTAATATAAGGTAGTTGAAATTTTGTGGATTGGTCTCTGTGTCCTCTATTCTGTACCATTGGTCTACCTGCCTGTTTTGGTACCAGTACCATGCTGTTTTTGTTACTATTGCTCTGTAGTATAGTTTAAAATCTGGTATCGCTATACCACCAGTTTCACTCTTCCTGTTTAGAATTGCTTTTGCTATTCTGGGTCTTTTATTTGTCCAGATGAATTCCATGATTGCTTTTTCTATTTCTGCAAGGAATGCCGTTGGGATTTTGATTGGCATTGCATTAAACCTATAGAGTGCTTTTGGTAATATGGCCATTTTAATGATATTAGTTCTGCCTATCCATGAACAAGGTATATCTTTCCACCTTCTAAGATCTTCTTCTATTTCTCTTTAGGGTTCTGTAGTTTTCATTGTATAGTTCTTTCACCTCTTTTGTTAGGTTGATTCCCAAGTATTTATTTTTTTGAGGATATTGAGAATGGGGTGGTTGTTCTCATTACCATTTCAGAGGATTTGTCACTGACATACAGGAATGCCTTTGATTTATGTGTGTTGATTTTATATCCTGCCACTTTGCTGAATTCATTTACTAGCTCTAGAAGTTTCTTGGTAGAACCTTTTGGGTCTTCTAGGTATAGGATCATGTCACCTGAAAATAGTGATAATTTAAGTTCTTCTTTTCCTATCTTTATGTCTTTAATTTATTTCGTCTGTCTAATTGCTCTGGCCAGTGTTTCGAGAACTATGTTGAACAGAAGTGGTGAGAGAGGGCATCCCTGTCTTGTTCCAGATTTTAGGGGAATGCCTTCAATTTTTCTCTGTTCAGAATGATGCTAGCCTGAGGCTTATCATAGATAGCTTTTACAATGTTGAGGTATTTTCCTGTTATCCCTAGTTTTTCTAGTGTTTTGAACATAAAGGGACGCTGTACTTTGTCGAATGCTTTTTCTGCATCTATCGAGATGACCATATGGTTCTTATCTTTAAGTCTACTGATGTGGTGAATAACATTTATTGATTTCCATATATTGAACCAGCCTTGCATCCCAGGGATGAATCCTACTTGATCATGATGCACAATCTTTTTGATATGTTTTTGTATCCGATTTGCCAGAATTTTATTGAGGATTTTTGCATCTATGTTCATTAGAGATATTGGTCTGTAGTTTTCTTTCTTTGAAGTGTCTTTGTCTGGTTTAGGACAAAATTATTTCTTTACAAAAATCCTTTGGAGGCCAGGTGTGGTGGCATACACCTGTAATCCCAGGAGCTTGGGAGGCTGAGGCAATAGGATCTCAATTTCAAAGCCCCAGCCTCAGCAAAAGTGAGGTGCTAAGCAACTCAGTGAGACCCTGTCTCTAAATAAAATACAAAATAGGCTGGAGATGTGGCTCAGTGGTCCAATGCCCCCGAGTTCAATCCCTGGTGCCAAAACACACACACACAAAAAAATCTTTTTGCATGTGTGTGCTTGCTGGGAATTGAACCCTGAGCCTTGTGCCTGCTCAGCAAGAACTCTACCACAGAACTACATCCCCTGTGCTCAACATTTCAACATTCTTTTTTTTTTTTTTTTAATATTTTTAGTTTGTAGATGTACACTTTATTTTATTTATTTATTTTTATGTGGTGCTGAGAATCAAACCCAGTGCCTCACATGTGCTAGGCACGAGCTCTACCACTGAACTACAGCCCCAGCCCCAATATTTCAACATTCTTAAGCCTAGCAGAATCACTAGCCACTTCCAATGTTCAAACAGAAACTGAAAATCACAGCCACTTGGATATTTCAAAATGAAATGAGCAGCCAAAACACTTAAGCTTCTATAGCGGAAAGTATCTGAGAAAACAATTCCAAAAGTCCAGAAGATAGAGCCAGGAATGCTACAGAGTCCCAGGGAATAGAATTTTGCCCTAATCAAGGAAGAGCAGACATGTATCCAACTGCATTTCAGAAGTGCTATGGGCCAGTGATCACTATATGTGATATCACAATGGTATGAAACTTAGGAGTCTTGTCAGAGGGGATGAATGTAGTTTGGAAATGAAAGGAATGCTGTGGGCAGAGGCAACAACAGATTTTATTTTCCAAGGATGGCCACAACCATATTCCCCATCAATATGCAACACTCCCCATCAACAGAAAGGGATTATTTCTGTATACCATCCCCACCACCCATGTGAGTGGGCCCTGTGATTGCTCTGACCAATAGAATACAACGGAAGTGATGCTGTGCAGATTCCAGGCATAGACCTTAACTGCATGGCAGTTTTCTCTTCTCACCTGTTGGAAATACTTGCTCTTAGGATACTCGTGCTTGAGACACAACCTCTTGGAAGCCAGCCACCATGTGAGCATAGAGACTACCCTAAGATTATCATGCAGCAAGAAGCATAACACATAGGGAGATACCCTACAGAATGAAACCACATGTAGAAAGAGGCCAGCAGCACAAAGGCACCAAATCTATTAGAAAAAGCCATTTTACAAGTAAATTTTCTACCTCAACTCCAGCATTGTGTGTATGAGAGAAAATGCTTGTTGAGCTCTCTCTTTTTTTTTCTTTTTTTGAGACAGAGAGAGAGAGAATTTTAATATTTATTTTTAGTTATTGGTGGACACAACATCTTTGCCTGTATGTGGTGCTGAGGATCGAACCTGGGCCGCACGCATGCCAGGCGAGCGCGCTACCGCTTAAGCCACATCCCCAGCCCCAATTGTTGAGCTCTTTCTAACTTCTTGACACAAAAACTATGTGTAAAATAAAATGGCTACTTTAAGTCACTAAAGTTTGGGGTATACTGTTTCTCAGCAATAGAAAACAAGAACAATCCCTAATTCATACCACATATAAAAATCATGATTTACCTGTGTCTCCCATTATGACCACTTGCTCTGACAATAAAAATTCTTATTAGTTTCTAAAAAAAAAAATAATGCATAAAACCATTAAATTTAGGGCACAACATAAGGAAATATCTCTCTGATCGACCTTGGATAATGAAGAGACTTTTTAAGATACTAAAATCATGCAGAATTTAAAAAAAATGATCCATTCGGTTAATAATTTGTTATTAAAACAAATTAATCAATTATCTGTTCATCAAAATGCCATAAAGAAAGAAATGAGGGCTGGCAGTGTGGGGCAGTGGTAGAGTGTTTGCCTAGCATACACAAGGTCCTGGGTTCAATCCCCAATACCAGAGAGAGAGAGAGAATACAAATGAGAGAATGAGAGATCTTTGCAATCCATATGAAGAAAAAGGCAAAAATCTGAACCACACATTTCCAGATCTGGAGCCCGAAATGATGAGTAAACATATAAAATGATACTCAAGTAATGAAGGAAATTCAAAATAATTATCACAATGAGACAGCATTTCATGCATACCAGGCTGGCAAAAATTTAAGTCAGTCAATATCAAATATTTCTACTACTAGAACAAAATTTAGTATATCCACTGTGGAAAATGGTTTGTCTTTATCTAGTAAAGTTTAACATGTATATATCCTCTAAAGAGTTACCATTCCTAGGTAACTCTGGATATACTTAAGCAACACTTGAATGTTCAAAAGCAAACGTGTCCATAAATGTTCATTGTGGCATTGTTTATAACAGAAAAACCTAAAGCAACTTAAATCTCCTCCAACAGGAGAACAAATAAATAGACTGTGGTATGTTGATAGAATGGAATATAGCATAAGCGTGCAAATTCAATGAACTATAACCACACACATCAACATGGATAAATCTCAAAAAACATGAGAAACAAAAAGACAAATCAGAAGAATGCATGCTCTGATATATTTTATATAAAAGTTCAAAACAGAGAAAATACTTTAGAACAAGAACAATAAATTGTTTAAGGATGCAAGAATGAGTTTTAAGCAGTCAAAAGAACGGAATAATGAACACTGAAGCTGGGACACTGATGACCTCTCAAAAGATGATGCAAACTGTGGGTAAACAGGCATTTGCCTTATCTTTAATACATATACTGTTCACACAAATTTTACATTCCTTATGAAAGCTATTTTTCAATAAAGTGAGAACATGAAAAAGAGCAGAGCTCCCTCTACTGGGCAACTTTTTTTTGGCTTAAAAATATTGTAAATTTAACCATAAATTTAGGATCATGTATTTCAGAATCATAAAGTCCTTTAGAAATCACATGTAACTCCACATTTGTACACCTAAGGAATTAAGATCACAAAAGTAATCAGCTGCAGCTAACCATCCAACAAAGCAACTCAGGTCTCCTAGCACCACCTCCTTTGCCAAATATTGTGAAGAAAAGCAACTAACAGCTGGGTAAGGTAGTAAACTCCTATAATCCCAGTGACTCAGGAGCTGAGGTGAGAGCATTCCCAGATCAAGGCCAGCCTCAGAAACTTAGATCCTGCCTGGATTAAAATAAAAAAGGGCTAGAGATGTAGCTCAGTGGTAAAGCGCTCCTGGGTTCAATCCCCAGTACTAAAAAAAAAGAAAAGAAACTAAAAAATAATCCAAACCAGAACTACTATCCTTTGTTGAATTTACTTGAAAAAAATAGAATTTATTACTTAACCAATCAATAAAAATACTCCAGAGCATCTAAGCAACAACAACAAAAAACAGTTTATAAACCTTAATGAACTTGACTAATAAATGACAGATCTCATAATGACTTAAAATCTATGATATATGCTGAAACTATTCCTTGGCTATCAGCAGAAATTTGCAGCATCAACAGCTTTTGCCAACCTGTCTCTCTGCCTCTGTAAACTACAGTTTTGTACAAACAAAAAAAAAGGTCAGATATTGATTATCATGGGGGCTGCAGTCTTCTGGAAACCCAGGTGTTAGGCATCCACAACAGTGTGATGGGCTTCCCTGTGCTGTATAAACCCACTTAACATGCTTTTCAAATCCAGTGTGATATACAGGATCATATCACCTAAATACTGGGAAATGACTGCATTTCACAATACTGCTTGAAGGTGTATTAGGAAGATAAAGTGTTGGAGGAAAGGAAAATGGGAGGTGAAGTTGGAAAAACAATTGCCAAAGTAAGGAAGACTTTGAGAGCAAAACTCAGAAATCTTCCCTGAATAACAATTCCATGATGAATAAAGATCAAATGAGGATTTTAAAGACAAGGAGATGTGAGCTGATCTGAAAACACTGTTACTATACATTTTAAATAACTATTTAGAAAATAAATTCTACTTGCAACAGAAGAAAAATATATAAAACATCTAGAACTTCAGAAATGCAGATAATTTACAGGGAAAACTACAACTATTTATAGTTATATCAATAGTAACAAAAAACAAATTACTTACACCTAAATCTAATAAAACATGTTCAGGATTTACATATTTAAAACTACAAAATACTGCTGAGAGACTAAGCAACTCAATAAATAGAATGATATATCATGTTCATGATTTGGAAGACTTGAATTATAAAGATGTTAAATCTGCCCAACAAAAATGTCAAAGATGTTAATGCTAAAACAAATGAAAGATGTTAAGATATTAAATTTCCCAAAAACATGATCCTAGCAAATTTTATTCAAAATTCCAGTGGGAATTTTTATAGACATAAATATGTTAATTCAAAAGTTAATATGAAAAAGCAAAAGAATGAGAATAACCAAAATAATTTTGAAGAAGAGCAAAGTTGGAAAACTCACACTACCTGATTTCAAGAAACATCATAGCCCTATAAAAATCAAGACAGCATTGTATGGAAGACAAGCTAGAGATAGAGAACAATGGAATAGTACATGATTAAGGCAGGGGACTATCTGTGGTGCTGTGTTCCCCTAGGAAGAATATAATGTCCTGAAAACCAAAGGGTAAAAGCAGAATTGGCCCTATTTACCTTTCCTCCCAATGACTCCCTAGGGGACTAGAGCATCCCCTCTACACAACCAGAGTTGCTCTGCTGTTAGTTTTCCTGTCCCCAAAAGGGGTATAAGGCGAGGACCCTCTGGAATCCTTATGACAAGGAAACAGCAAGTAGGAAGAGGAATAACCATCATGGCAGGGATAACTGATCAGCACAACTGAGGGCTGAGATTACATAATGGGGGCAAGGAGGAATACCTGTGGCATCCAGGATGTCTACAAGGCTTCTCTTGGCACTTCTTTGTCCCACTGTAACTGCAAGTAGGCCAGTGCAGCAATATTAGTCTGAGAGGTCCATGGTTATCAAGGGTCCAGACCCTAGCAACATACTTCTGGGTCACTGTACCATGAAAAGAACCCAAACCCATTAAGGTTATGGTTGAGACTTCAGGAACTCACAAAGGAGAGAGGAGGGAGGGGATGAACACCAGCTGCAGCCAGGAGACCAGATCAGTGACAGGGACTGTAGTCATCTTCCTAGCAATTTTCCCTTAGAAAGACCCACAAACATATGGAGAAGCGTGTGCAGCACAAAAGCAGGCTGTGCTGGCCACAGAGCTGAAGACTCATCTTTCCCTTAAGAGGTCAAAAGCTCCCAACTGTTGTCCCTCTTCTATTCCCCCAGATTGCTTCCAGTCCTTGAAGGAGAACAGCAGAGTAATGGAGTTAGGCTATTCCTACCAGAAGACACAGGACTCCTCCAGCAGGAACTTGTGCTTGGGGACTCCAGATCATCCTCGTTAACAATTTCTTAGAACTGCACACTGTGGTCCTGGGTTCCTCCTACCCAATTCGTCTTTCCTCCCTTTGCTTTCACTGAGGTCAGACATGAATCACAGTCCAAAGTCTCACTCCATCGGATTGTTCCTTTTTCATGTATCCTTCCTAGTGCTCTCATACACCTAGCATTAAACTCCTTGCACATCTAGTCCCATCTTGACATCTCCTTCTCTACTCATAAGAATTAAAATATCAGAATTGTCTATTAATTTTCACTCATCCATGTGCAATGACTTCAGATCAATGCAAGTAATGTAAGTGCCTCCTATGTATCAGACACTACTAGGTAACAGAGAGATCAAAATTAATAACAGTCTTTGCCCTCAAAAACTTAAAGTACAGCAGCTATAGCCTACAGGCCAAATCCCATCACCTGCTTTATTAAATAAAGTTTACTAGAACACAGCCATGCCCATTCATTACATATTGCCTATGACTGCTCTCACGGTACAACTGTAGAGGTAGGTAGTTCCAATAGAGGATGTGTGTCCATGGATACCATCCGCACTCTTTTCACTGACCCTGGTCTAGTGGAAGGACATACGACAATACTTACTTGCATGCTGTACAGGCTCCATCAGGCAAGGCGAATGTCTAGCTTAGTCTCACTGTATCTCCAACAACTGTCATGTTCAATTTGAACTTTACAATTTTCTCTTGCAAAAGGATTTGTAAATATCTATGTCTCATTCAGTATTGTCTAAAGGCAGATGTTTCAGCATTCTTCTTTGTAGATGAGGTCACAGGGTTCTGAGAGTGTAATAAATTTGCTTAAGATCACTTGGGTAGTAGTAGATAGCTGAAAACTGGAATTAGAACCCAGGCCTGCCTCATTCCAAACACTGTTGGTTACAGTACTTCCATTACTGAGCTCACATACTGAACTACAGCTCATGTGATGTAAGAAGGAATGAGCTGTCTAAACTGAAGAATGGAGATGGGGTGATTACTGTTTATTTCTTACACAAGTTAAGAAAGGGAAAGAACCTCACTGATTAACCTTTAACTTCCTTCTAAATGAATAACAGGCATTATGGTGAGTATTGGACAGAAATAAAAAGCAAATTCTTCCATAGCTTTATCTCAACACTCCCCATGTAATGACTTCCAACTTATTAGATTCATTCCACTGTGAACACAGTGATTAGTGCTCCCTTCCTCACCTGGCAAACAGGTGATCAAGACCCATAACTCAGGCATCAAACTACTGTCTGACTGATGGCAGAGCTCATCTCTCACCATCCTGTAGCACTAAAGTCACATGTAGGGCAGGATCATGATGGCTGTACTTAGGATCCCTCACCGAAATTTCGGTTATGTACTGAAGTTTCAGTGTATGTACTGATTCAGTATATGTACTCCATCCAGGTCATAAATATTTGCTGGTGAGCATGTGTTCTTGTCTGGCCTACACATAAAAAAGGCATATAGAAAGATTCTGGGGACATAATGGCTGGAGGATGCTGCCACCTCCAAATAAGGCATGTCTACTATCCCAACTGTGCCTCACATCTTCTTCCACCTGCCAGGATCTTGCATCTGTTTCCCAGAGTCTGACCCTAAGGCTGACAAGTGAGATGGTCAGCAGGATTCTACACAAGTGTGAGATGCCTCAACCCTGGCAGCTGGGAATACCTATGATCACCGAGCAGCATGGAGTACTCAGTTGCCATGGTCCTATAACATGGACATCTGCGGAGAGTTGGAATATGGTAGATGGGTTCCCTGGGAGTATACAGAAGTCCTTATTAAGTAGTTAGCTCCACCTATGAGATAATGCCACTCAGAAGACAATGGGAAAAGGGCTGGATTTTTCTGATTGCCCTGTGATGAACAAGGATCCAACAGGGAGGACTATGAATGGAGTGGCGGAGCCAGGCACAGGCCCATAGCCAAGGAGAAAGGCAGTGGTAGTACTGACAAGAAAGAGAAATGGCCTGAGGAGACACACATGTGGCTTCTGGGGCCATGGGATGGATGCTGCTTACAGCTCTAAGAGCAGAAACTGATGCAGCTTTTACAAGAAACTGCCAAGATGAGGGATTTGCAAGATAAGAAAGAGGCCTTGGAAACCCAACTACAGTCACTGTAGGAGGATCTCCATATCACCTGGGGAGTGATATTGGCCAAATTTTATTGTTCTATTGTGGACATATACAACAAATCCCTTCATTATGTACAACTATAATGTACCAATTTTAAAAATGTGAAAAAAAAAATTACCCCTCAGCTTCCCTGTAGTACTAATGGAATCAGAAGTTGAGGAGGAAGGGGATTAGTACCTGCAAGCCCAGCCAGTGGTAACACAGAAACTGAAACCACAGCAGTCAATCGCTCCAGTGGGCAGCGGTGCCAGCCCTGGTAACAAAGTTCACCAAGTCCCACCTACCCAGCCAAGTTAGTGGACTTGGGTAAATAATTTAGACAGAAGCCGGGGAAGCCATGGCTACTTTGCTCTTCTGCCCATGAGATTTAGGAGTAGATGATATCATATGTAGTACCCTAAAAATGGAGAGGTTAGCACCCCTCCTTACAGCAGAGGTGATAAAACAGTCACTGCCATGGAGACATTTAAAGGAACCAAAAGAGACCAGGTGTGCCAGGAGCCAGTAGGAACAAGAGACTTCAGGAGATGCTAGAGCCTACTACTTATGTAACAAGCCCATACCTTGGAGATAAAGCAACTACACGGTCCAATGTTTGGTATACTGATGGATCTAGCCACAGACTACTGCCTGTATGATGGTGGTGGCTGATAAGCCAGAGAGGCACTGTTTTGTTTGATACCAGTACAGGACAAAATAGCCAATGAGCTGAAGTACATATTGTCTGGATGATGATAGTAAATGAAATATTCCCCAAAGCGATACTTACAGCTAGCTATGCTGTGTGTCAAGGGCAAGTTCTGTGGCAAGCGCTCTGGGAGCTAGGCCACCAGGAACAGGTGACTATATGGCATGTTACTGGCCACGCCCTGCTGACTAGCTCAGGGAACAATGAAGCAAATGCTTTGGCTAGGGTGCGGTGGTTAGAATGGGGACCTTCCGCCAACCAGGTAGCTTAGTTGCACAACTGCCTACAGCATGCAGATGTGAAAAACATTTGGAGTGTAGTCAAACAATGGAGTCTGCCTTTAACACGGAATGCTCTGGTGGATGCCTGCCAAGCATGTATGATAAGACTCAGGAGTATCCACACCCTCGATGCCTTGGAGCCATGGATGCTCAGGTAAAGCATGGACATGTCGCCTAGACAGGATGACAGGTTGACTACATTGGCCCTTTACAGAAGTAGGAGCAGGCCAGGCTTGCCTTCACAGTAGATGATCCAGCCACAGGCTGGTTTGCCTGGCCTAGTGGCCAAGCTAATCAGCAGACTACAATTCATACCCTCACAGTATTAACGGCCTTGTATGATCAGCCCATAGAGAGTGATCAGGTACCCAGCCATGGGCAACTCAGTTACAGATTTAATGGAAGCTACACATCCAATACCACCCATAGGCTGCAAACATGATAGAGAGATATAAAGGCCTACTTAAGCAACCCACCTTCCATGAAGGAGTGGGCACAGCATCTGTGGGTAATTGTGCAGATTCTGAATGAATGTCCCCTATGAGGGGGACCAACTCTATAGAGGCTTTGCTAAACTACACAGCAGCCCCAGGTAACAACAAAGGAAGTTGTACTTAAGCCTGGGTTTGGGCAACAAGGGAATTTCCTTTTGCCTGTTCCCACTCGATCGAATCAGAGACAAACTGTGGATTGGACATAGTCTTCGAGAACAAAGGCCCCCTACCTCCATTGGGTAGTCCTGCTAGCCCCTTGGGGGAAAGATTTGGAGTGTGATCTCCTTCTGACAACATGGGTAACTAGTGAGTGGTCTCCACAGTACATGTTACTTGGCCAGGTCCTGCAGATAGGACACAGATTTTAAAGGGCACTTTTGTTCTTTTCCTTTGGCCAATTATGAGTTTCCTGGTGTGGGTGCACATAGAGTCTGCTGATGTCCAGGACTAAGTGTGGTATCACAGCCCAGAGAAACAGCCACAGGCAGCCACTGTGCTTTCCTGGGACTCAAAGCTGGCATGCATTCTCTCAGATGGACGTGATTTACCTGTGTTAATGACTGTAACTGCTTTGTCCTTTCATCCAAACGTGTGTCCTTGCCAACACCATTGTGGACTGAATGCACACCTATGCCAGAATAGCACACACATCTGCCTGCTGGATATGCACTTTAGAGCCTATGAGTTCTGCTTCTGGACAGCCCTGAAAAGTTCAGACCGCATCCCTGGACAATTACACATGGCTGGAAAAAACTTTTGCTACTACTTCAACATGGGATGAAACTAAGGCAGCCACTGTGAGGGAAGCTGGGCACAACTCAATATCTCTTGCTCATGGTTGCAAGAGACAGAATGGCCTGACTCCTAGCTGAAACTATAGACCTAGGAGGTCCAGTGCCCCAGGGTTTGGAGAAAATGGAAGGTAGAGACCTGTGGGTTGGATCCCCAGATTCACTTGTCAGAACATCCAACTGGATATCAGTAGAATAAGTATGATTGTTTTTCCAGTGCCCCCTGGTACTCCTAGGTGACCATACCTCCCATGGAATTGGACAGGATGTTGCACCTGGGATTGCGCATACTTTTTGGCAACCGTATATCAAAACTTGCCCCAGAGGCCTGCTAATTAGGACACTGGACAAACCTACTATCATGTAAACATGATAGAGATATAAAGGCGTACTTAAGCAAGGACTTAAGCTGCTGCCATCTCCAGACACCCTGGTGGTATTATCATTTGGCTTTGTTTTTCTCACAGGGGGCATCCTTGGTGACTGAGATATAGATAGTTACCTCATCTGAGCATATAGCCAAGCACTAAATCACACAAAGTAGGCTCTATCCCTAATAACTGAAGAAGTATATCAGATATGTACGGTTGTATTGCAGAATCACATGGCACTTGGTTTGTTAATAGCAGCTCAGGGAATGGCATATGCCATGCTTGGTACTGAAAGTTATATATATATTAGTTGACTAGCTCAGGGAAGTTATATATATATTCCAGACCACCAAAAGAATATTCGTATGGCTTTATCACATTACTTCTGAAGTTGCAGCCATACAAAAGTCAACTGGTAATCCTTTTCAGGAATGGTGGGCTAGTCTAGGCACCACCTAGAAATGACTTTTAGTAATCCTGTATGGTAAAGCTTATTTTCTGCTTGTATGTTGTTGCAGCTTCTATGGGTATTATGGCCTGTGGATGCAGGACTCTGCCTTCCCCACTAAGGGATCATTGCAGAAGACCTCAAAACATATAGATTGTACGGTGAGTAACTCTAAAGGACAGGCCCAAGATGGTGACCACTAGGCCCCCTCGCCAAGGATTCTGGCAGGCATTTTGTTAGTATTAGCCAAGGTCATGAACACCCTGATTCAGCATGTGTACTCCAAGTCATAAACATTTTCCTGTGAGCATGCGCTCACTTATGTAACTGTTGGCAATGTGCCTTCTTTGTCTGGCCTGCACATAAAAAAGGCCTATGAAAGGAATTAGGGGGCCAGGTGTTGGCTGCCACCTCCAAATAAAGAATGTCAACTATCCCAACTTGTCCCTTGCATCTTCCATCTGCCAGGATCCAGAATCTGTTTTCAGGGTCTGAGTCAGCCTGACACACATCCTAGTACAGGCTTTAGATGATAATTTATCTATTTTTCAGACAAAACAGAAGATGGGATCATAAATCTGAAGTGTTTAGCATTAAGTCTGGCCTAGAGTGTGTACTCCATAATGCTTGAGAATGGAAGAGAAGGAAGCAGAGGATGGGGGAAATGCAGCACATGTGAGGATCTAATTAACAGAAATCTAAAACCACAAAATACCTCTAACAAAACAGCTCAGAACATTAAGTGTTAATCTAGCAATTGGTGAAATGCTGACTAGACATTAACCCCATAAAATGCTAAAGAGTGTGCTTCCAGAGGCCCACATGAACATTGGCCTCTCCCATTCCTAGTCTCTTAGCTTGTCAACTCCACATATTCAGAGAGAATGACATGCCTCACTTTTAAGCAACTTTTATAAACCTTGTCTTACAACCTGTAACTTAAGGTAAGTTCCCACACTTTTCAGCAAGTGTTAGATTAAAATTAACTGAGAGGGGCTGGGGCTGTGCCTTGATGGTAGAGTGCTTGCCTAGCATGTGTGAGGCCCTGGGTTCCATCCTCAGCACCACATAAAAATAAATAAATAAAATAGAGGTACTGTGTCCGGTTACAATTAAAAAATATTCTTTTTAATTAACCGAGAAAAACTGATTAATACTTTTATGTCTTTATTAATTTGTTTCTAAGGCAAAAATATCTCAGAATTACTCTTATTCAATCTACCTTCTCCAGCCAAAAGAGCTTTCTCTGCTGTTTAAACGAGAGCATTCTGTGAACCATGCTCCTTTGATATTTCTAGATTCCAGCTTCATTCTCTATTTTACTGAAGCTCGTAGATAATAATAAAGTATGATGAATTCCTGAAAAAGAAAACTGGGTAAGGATCAAAGAAAAAAGAGACTTTCAGGGGCAAGTTGGATGACCAAATGGTTAAAACAAATAAATAGGAAGGAAAGGGATAAAGAAACCTGAGAGAGAACATGCAATGCAGGAACTATGACCACAAATGAAGGGCCAAGATAGAACAACAAATGAGAGGTTAAATTAGCATGAGCTAATTGCTAAAACACCTTAAAATGGACGCTACAGAAGTATTCCAATAATCGAGGGTTACTTTTTTTGATTCAAGACAGTACGTTTCAATATCCTGTAGACACACCTACTTATACACTGGCATCTTTTGCATCTGATGGCAGTGGAATCAGTTTAACAGCTTAATAAATAACTTTCAGTACAGGGTCCAAGTATAAATGGCCTACCCATTCTTGGCCCCGTAGCCTCTGGGCCTACAAGGATTCTCTGTTTCTCTGACTGCAACAGGCCAGTCTGATTCATTGCTTTGCTTTCAGACAGTCCACATACATATAATAATGGCTGTACTACTTCCTAGACCCAAAAAGTTGCCCCAGTTTTGCTCATTCTACAGGCATCACTTATATCAATCTGAATTCTTAGTTGCAGTTGTAAGCAACAGAAACCAGTACTGGCTAATTTAACCAGGAAGGAATTTGAAGACATCAAGTAGGCCTGAAATCAATAGGAGAACTGGAGAACCCTAGATGAGAGAAGGAAAAAACAGCTGAGAAAATGGGAGATGAGGAGGCCATGAAGCAGGAGCCACAAGTGAGTTCTGGTCCCTCCTAAAGCCAGTGTTGGCACCATGGACTTTGGAGACCTCTGCCTCTGTCCATTTCTGTCTTTGCCTCTGCAGGTATCACTTCTGCCACAAGAAATTCTAAACTGTGCCTTCTCTGTTGTACCTCATTCAAGAATCCAAGTCCTAGATAGGAGCATACACATAGCCAAGGGCAGGGCATGTGCTTGCACCCTCATTGCTAAGGGTAGGAAGAGGGAGTGTTCAGTCACCTGGGACCCACTGTGGGGCATGGGGGACCTGCCTCCCCACAAAGCCCACACACATAGGGATTCCCACAAAATAGAAAAGGAATTGATATTCCATACAAGAAAAAAAAAATGTTAAGTGTTAAATGATCCCTATATATTGTTTTTCCTCAGCATTCCACAGGTGCAAACTGGGCACTAATGTTTGACCCTTGAAGGAAGTGTAGGTACAGAGCAGCTCCAGAGACACTGAAGAGGAGCAAAGTTTTTACAAGAACACCCACTAAACACTAGAGATGTGTTTGAAGAACTGAAAGTTATTATGGGTTATTAGTTAGCTTGAAAAAAGACTAGAGAGACATGTCAGGCTCAGTAAAGAAATGCTAAACATTAATAACGATTCTAAATGAACATAGCAATTCCATGTTAATGAACACCACATTAAAAATTGTTTTTAAAAAGTCAGACTTCAAACAAAGGTCAAAGACTACACACAGAGCAGTTACAGTCTAGTCTGCAATCAGGCTAGAAGATGCAGGTCCTTCCTTCTGCATAGGCATTCTTGTCCGCCCACACCACCCTCACCAGTCACGCTGAAACCTCACCAGTCCCTCTCTACCTTATGAGTGGAACTATTAACTATTCTACGACACAGACTACATCTCTGCTCAAAACACTAGCCTTAGCTGCTTTCTGTTAAAATCAAAATCTACTCCATAGCCAAAATTTAAGAAACTGAACAAAATTTATCCCTATGCCTTCCTGACTTGAGATTTCTGTTCTAAGCAGGTCCATCTCTACCCTCTTCTCCTAGCAAAGATTTCTGATGTGTTTCTAACTGAGAGCCTTGGCCTTGACATCCTTGTCACCTCAAACATTCTTTCCCTTCCAATCCCTTGTTATTATCCAGATCCTACCCCACTCTACAGGCCAGGCTGAAGTCTCCTCCTCCCCCAAACACTCCATCCACACTGGATCACCAGGCACAGTTCCTGAACTGGCCAGGCAGTCTAATATTATAGGGAATTGGTGGGGAATATGCCCCTTCCAGAACTTTTCAGGCTCCTAATTCTCTGGGGGGTTTTGTTTTGAGACAGGGTATTGTTGTGTTGCCCAAGCTAATGTCAAACTCATGGGTTCAAGTGATCTTCCTGCTGTGGCCTCTGAAGCAGCTGGGACTACAGGTATGCCACCATACCTGGCAGTCAGTGTCATGATTTTTTAGGAAACTATGTTAGACACTAATAATATTGGGTACCTGTAGGAAAAGGAACTGGGTGGCTGGGGGAGAGAGAGGGGAAGAAGCCTTTTCATTGTATATACTCTTTTGCACTTTGTAAATTTTGAACCACGAGAAAATAGTACCCTTACAAAAGATACAAAACTTAAAACTAAGACTGAGATAGAAAAAGTTAATGACTGGAAATACTATGCTGGCCAAACAAAACAGATGTGTCAATCCATGGGTTGCCAGGACGGCAAATCTAATTTACTGTTAAGGATTCTTTTAGGTAATTCATTAAATACTGCCTTGATTCTTCTATTTATCTTCTCTCAGTAGAGATTACAAAGTTAGGGAAAGAACAAATCATTCTGTATTTCCTTTGTAGTTCCTTCACTGCCTTGGGTCAGAAACACACAAAAGGTACTTAATATTTGCCATCACGAACATTTAAAACTAAGCTGAGCCCCATGAGACATGCATGAAATCCCTGTGGTTAGGGAGGCTGAGCCAGGAGGATCACTAAGCCAGCCTCAGCAATTTAGAGAGACCCTGAGTAACTTAGCAAGACCCAGTCTCAAAATTTTAAAAATAATTTTAAAGAGGGTTAATAACAAAAGTAATTTTAAAAAGGCTCAGTGGTTAAGCACCTCTGGGTCTAATCTCTGTTACCAAAAAAATTAAAAAAAATAAAAACTTTAGAACTAATGTGTGTCTTAAAAATCTAGGACATCAGCTGGGGATATAGCTCAGTGTAGAGATGATCACATCAGGCTCTAAGCTCAATCCCCAGCACTGAAAGGAAGAAGGAAGGGAGGAAGGGAGGAAGGGAGGAAGGGAGGAAGGGAGGAAGGAAGGAAGGAAGGAAGGAAAAGATCTAGCTCAACTCTTTCATTTTATATTTGGGCAAACTGATGACCGGGAAGGTAAAAACTTGTCCAGCTAACAACAGGATGGAGAAAGACAGATAAAGGGTGCCCAGGTATAATTGAATAGGATGTTCTATAGCACAGTAAGATAATAATGGGTGATAACAATATTTCAAAATAGCTAGCAGGAAGGATTTTAAATGTTTCCAAGAGAAAGAAATGATATATATCTGAGGTGATAAATGTGCCAATCATTCTGATCTGATCATGATACATTTATGGATGTGTTGAAATGTCACACTGTACCCAATGGATGAGTACAATTACTCTGTGCGCATTTAAAATAAAAATATAACTAAAAAGGGCTGGGGGTGTGTTCCAGTGGTAGAGTCTTGCTTAGCATCCCTGGATTCAATCTCCAGCACTCCAAAAGCAAAATAAAACAAACAAAAATATACTTAATTTTTTTAAAAAAAGAAAAAAAAAGGATATGGACTGGGGATGTGGCTCAAGCGGTAGCACGCTTGCCTGGCATGCATGCGGCCCGGGTTCGATCCTCAGCACCACATACAAACAAAGATGTTGTGTCCGCCAAAAACTGAAAAATAAATATTAAAAATTCTCTCTCTCCCTCCCCCTCTCCCTCTCCCTCTCTCAAAAAAAAAAAAAAAAAAAAAGGATAGCATAGACACAAAATTGTTTTGGGCAAGTTTATTTGTGCTCTCTATAAAATGAATATTTCTAAAACTAGAAACAAACCAGATGTTAAAGTAAAGAAATATCTAGCAAAAAATCAACTGGTGTCAGTTTTTACCATTTTCTGAAGAAAAAGACAGAACCCACCAACCACAACTCCATGTCCCCTCCTCTCCCCAACCACCACCAAATTCAACTGACCAACTCAAGATTGAAAAATGTTCCTTCCTGCTCTCTTAAGACATGAAAATAACTCACTGTGTCTCTACCTGCCCTGCCTTCCCGCATTTTGTCTTAGAATTTCAGACATTTAAATCTGTTTCCTGAAGAACTGGTCATATAGCCAAGGCACGTTGGTATTACTTTAGAGCCAACTATAATATCAACTGAACCAAGATGACTTGGTGTTAACACATGTTTTTTCTGTGAAGTGTGCCTATGGTGCCTTTGTATGTATTAAAACAATGTTACATGTTGAAAAACAAGAATTCAAGACTTAATGGAATGAGAAAGAGCAAATAAAATATAAATCACACATACATTTTATACTTTCCTACTTAAAAAAAGATGTCCACTAGAGGGAGTAAGTGGTCCACTAAGACCTACAGCACAGTGATGAAAGAATTTCCCCAGGGCCACAGAAAAATGACTGAGGGGTCACATACCTCAAACAACTTGTATTCAGGTTTCTTTCACTATAGGTACAGAGACCTCAAATCTTTAGCTTATCCTACAAAAATTGGTTTTTTTCCCTTTTTGGGGGGGTGTGGGAGTCCTCATGATAATTTAACACATTTACACATTTGCGTCACCACCACCACAATCAGGAAACAGAATGGCTCCACTACTCCTCCCTGCTCTCACTTTATAGCATCTCACCCTTCCCCACCCAGTAGTACTCCTTTTTATAGAAGTACAATAATTACCCATTCAACCACTGAAGGACATTTAGGTTGTTTCCAATTGTTGGCAATTATTAATAAAACTGCCATAAAATATTCACTTACAAGTTTCCCTGTGGACATAAGTTTTCATTGATCTAAGGTAAATATCCAGGAGTAGGAGTACTGAGTCATATAATCTATGTATTTATTAACTTTAATAAGAACCTCTCAAACTGTTTTCCAAAGTGACCCAATCTAGACTTCTCCCCAGCAATGTATGGGATTTGCACTCAACATTGTAGTACTTTCATTTTAGCTATTCTAAATGTATATGTAATGGTATCTCATCATGGATTTAATTTGCACTTCCCAAAGGTTTACTATATTAAACATATTTTTGAGTGCTTATCTGCTATCTGTATACTTTCAAGTGTCTGTTCAAGCCTTTTGCTCATTTTTTCATTATTTATTTATTTATTTATTTTTGGTACCAGGATTGAACTCAGGGGTACCCTGGCCACTGAGCCACATACCCAACCCTATTTTGTATTTTATTTAGAAACAGGCTCTCTGAGTAACTTAGGGCCTCACCCTTGCTGAAGCTGGCTTTGAACTCTAGATTCTCCTGCCTCAACCTCCCTAACCCGTAAGATTACAGGCATGTGCACACCACACCTGGCTTTTGCTCATTTTTTAATTGGGTGGTTGCTTTACTATTGCTAAATTTATGCATTCTCTATATGTTCTCAGTACCAGTCCATTGTCACATGTGTGGTTTGCAAATGTTCTTCCCTGGCTGCAGTTTGTCTTCTCAACCTCTTAATAGTGTCTCACAGCAAAAGTTTTTCATTTTGATGAAGCCCAGTTTATCTTTTCTTTTCTGATTGGTGTTTTTGGTGTTATGTCTTAAGAATCCTTTGTCTAACTTCAGGACATAAAGATTTTCTTCTGTTTTTCTATAAGTGTTAGTTTTACATTTACATCTATGGCCCCCTCTGAATTATGAAGTTCTGATTCATAATTAATTTTTTTGCATATAGATGAATGAACATACAACTGTTCCAGAATAACTTGCTGAAAAGAGTAAGATTTTTCCATTACATTGCTTTTCACCTGTCAAACATCAATTGACCTTGGAATGGGGATTTAGCTCAGTGGCAGAGCACTTGCCTAGCACATGCAAGGCCCTGAGTTCAATCCTCAGCAACAAGAACTTTTTTTTAAAAAAAGTCATATTTGTATATGTCTATTTTCAGACTCTCTAATCTGCCCCATTAATCTAAAACTTTTCTTTTCTTTTTTGAGACAGGGTCTTTCTATATTGCCCAGTTGGGCCTCCAAAATCTGGGTTCAACCAATCCTCCTTCCTCAGCCTCCCAAATAATTGTGACCACAGGCATGTACCACTGCACTGGGGTTATGAAAGTTTTTTTGAGCATCATATCAGTGCTCAAAATTTTTTAATGTGATGCTCAAAAAAAAACTGGGGATTTGGGAGCAAGCACTTTGGATTTTAGATTTTCAGATTAGGGATATTCAATACATACTAACATACTACAGTCCTCACTTCTTTAACTAGATAATATGATTCCTCTGCTTTTGAAATTAAGACCTGTGACTATAACATTATTCCAAAAACCTGACAATAGCAAACTTTAGTTCAAAATTAAAATTAATATTTTAAAAATAGTCCACCAAAAAAGGACACCTAAGGAAAAGGTAATAGAGAAAAAGAGGGAGAACTAAAGTAAAAGAAAAAGAAATAGGAAAGTGAAAATAAAATCCATAAAGAACAGAAGGAACAAAAAAAGGGGGGATGGGATGGGACTCAGATACAGAGGCAGCAGAATAAAAGAAAAACGGTCCTGCACAATAGACCTCAAACATCACAACCAAGTCAGTGAATTCCTGTCTAACAGTAGGACACCTTCTCAGTCACAGCTACCCACCACAGCTGGGATCAGTTCTGAGAGCAAGTCAAGGGCTGGCACAGGGTCCTGACAACCAAAACCATCCTGCAAAAGTTGTGCTTTTAGAGTGCTTTCCTTGCATGCATAAGGCCCTGGGTTCAATCCCCAGGGCAAAAAAAAATCTACAACTGTTCACTTTCTCATTAAATAGTCCAAAACAATCATCATAATGCACTTTTGTTAATTCTAGAACCCATAAAATTATGTTTAAATAACACCATGCAATTATTTATTCACATACACAGATAGACAGACACATTGATAAGTGTGAAGCTTCTTTTACCAGAACATTCCTGCTATTTTATTTAAACATTTTAAAAGGAAAAATGATTCTCCAAGGATAAAATACCCACCCTGTCTACCTTCTAGGATTGTCATGAAGATCAAGTGAGACCATGGAGATGAAACTGCCTCATAAAGTAGTACTCTCATGTTTGGAATCAAACACAGGGCTTCATGCATGCTAGATGTTATGGTTTAAATGTGGTGTCCCCTGTCAGCTCACGTGTGAGACAATACAGGAAGGTTTGGAGGAGAAATGATTGGGTTACAGCCTCAGCCTAATAAGTGACTTAATCCTGATGGGA
The DNA here is from genome assembly GCF_021218885.2 of Marmota monax. Taxonomy (NCBI): domain Eukaryota; kingdom Metazoa; phylum Chordata; class Mammalia; order Rodentia; family Sciuridae; genus Marmota; species Marmota monax. The sequence continues at coordinate 13,522,202 of NW_026693245.1, forward strand.
TTAACTGAAGTGGTAGGGTACAGCTGGAAGAGTTGGGAATTGAAGTGTGGCTTTGGTGTATATCTTTTGTATCTGGAGAGTGGACTTTCTGCCTCCTGGTTAGGTCACCATGATGTGAGCTGCATTCCTCCTCCACCCTCTACCGCCATGATGTTCAGCCCCAAGGAATGGGGCCGGCCTTTGGTAGACTAAGACAAAAAAAAAAAAAAAAAAACCCGTGAGCCCTCAAATAAACTTTTCCTCCTCTATAATTGTGGTGATCGGGTCCTTTATTCACAGCAGCAGAATAAACTGACTAAAACACTGGACAAGAACTCAACCACTGAGCTACGTCCCCAGACCTATGAAATGTCTTATAAAAGTACAAGATAATGTAACTGGTTCTCTTCCATCAGAAGTCAAGGGTCTTAAAGCTTTGTAAAGACAGACGACAGCCGTCTCACTCACTTCTGAGCTCCTGTTAGTGAAATCTAAAGTAGTCTTATCTGGGTTGGTTCCACAGTCTAGCAATTGTGAATTGTGCTGCTATGAACATTGATGTAGCATTGATGTAATGGAGGGAGACCCTCATTGTTATACAAAATTACATATAAGAGGTTGTGAGGGGAATGGGAAAATAAACAAGGAGAGAAATGAATTACAGTAGATGGGGTAGAGAGAGAAGATGGGAGGGGAGGGGAGGGGGATAGTTGAGGATAGGAAAGGTAGCAGAATACAACAGTTACTAATAGGGCATTATGTAAAAATGTGGATGTGTAACCGATGTGATTCTGCAATCTGTATTTGGGGTAAAATTGGGAGTTCATAACCAACATGAATCTAATGCATAAAATATGATATGTCAAGAGCTTTGTAATGTTTTGAACAACCAATAAAAAAATAAATAAAAAATAAAAAAATAAATAAAGTGTCTTATCAGCAACAAAACCAGAACTCTTTCTAGTCATTGGAGTTGGTAGGAGGAGAGAAGTGAGTAAACAGCGCTGGGCACTTCTCTGCAACATCTCTTATTATGGACAGTCGGATAGCAGGAGCTTCCTTTCCTTTCTTTCAAAATTCATTCTTCCCTTCTATTTTTACATAACTCTTTGACCAAAAAAAAAAAAAAAAAAAAAAATCATGAATAACAAACTTAAATGCATTCACAAGACAAAGATGACACACATTTTAAGTCTATAAATAATTTTTGACTCATCCCAAAATAAAGGTTTTACTCATCAAGTTTTTTATAAAATTATCCAACACATATATATGTAATTTCTCTCTTTAAAGATACAATAATCAAGGGTTAGGAGTAGAGCTTAGTGATAGAGTACTTGCCTAGCATTGTAAAAGTTCTGGAGATCCCTAGCACTGGGTGGAGGATGCGGGGCAGGGGGTTGCAATCAGAGCATTAATATTTCATGTAGCGTTTTCGGAGTCCACAGACACAGAATACCTCCTTGCCCTTGCTTTATTTATATATGTATTTGGGTTGATTATATTTCCCTTACCTTCTTTATTTAATAAGAACTTCTTGAAGAAGACAGCTCAACATTTAATATGTATTACATAGTACTCAATGTATTACAGAAACTCTGTAAATATAAGCACATGCTGGCTACGCCAACTATCTCATTTGTTATCCTTTGTGTTGACTCGTCATGAACTAATTAATTAATTGAGCCAACCTCAACTTGTGGAAGTGGAGATAGCCTGGATAAGACAAAAACACAGACTTCAGAGATTAACTCCAATTTAAACTGTGACTCTTCCATTACTAACTAGATGACTTTAGTCAAGTTAATAACTTTGACCTTATTAATTTCCTTTAAAATTAGGAAGTTATCACCTACATATAGGTGTTGAGGTAACTGACAAATTATGCAACAAGTCTAGAACAGAGATGCTCTGGAATGCTAGTTTCTTTCTTCCCAGCAAGAATTCCTCTCCACTGTCCTGCCCAGCATTCCCAATACTGGGCTCCTCTTCCACAAAACTTGACCTTTAGAAGTATGTTCCTGAATTTGGCCACCTCATTGACTCTCCATCTATCATCAAATCTCACCGGCCTCTAGCTCATAATCTCCTGCTCTGCTTTCATGATAAATTGGCACCAATACTCTTCACCTATGGAAAGTAGACGGACACACAGAAGGTAAGGCAATACAACACAGCTCTTCCTGGAACACTGGTACACAACTGAAATGGTCCTGAGCCCCAGTCATAGGAGCCTGCATGTGTGCGACAGCTGACTGCACACTCGTTAGCTCACTATCTATTCAAGGCAGGGTCACCTTCATAAATGATTTCCACATCTAAATAGACTTCATTCTAGATTAACCTAAAAAACTGGGAAAAGTAGTAGCTAAGTTACAGAATATTCACTTGGGAAAATAAAAAGCCACAATGAATTTCAGGTGGCAAATAATGAAAGAAAATACTGATCCCTTTATGACTCACAGTATTCTATTAGAGAAACTGGGGGAAAAATCATTACAGTTGGCTCTGAGCATCCATTGGTTCTGCATCCTCAGATTCAATAAACCATGCATCAAAATATGTAAGAAGCCAGGCACTGTGGTGCACACCTTTAATCCCAGCAACTCAGGAGGCTGAGGCAAGAGAATTACAATTGTATCCATAGATTTTTAGGGATCTGAAGAGAGGCCTAGAACCAATGCCCCAGGGATACATAGAGAGGACTGTATTTAATGAAGGAAAGTAATCTGTTTGGGGTACTCTATTTTTTTTAAAAGGAGGTACCTGATTAAGTGTCCATACTAAAATGAAACATTCTGGCAGTCAGTGCTGGTGGTCAGTTCCTAATATTCCTTCTTTACTCTCTCCTGAGGATTCACAAGTCTCAATAGGAGATATCCAATTTAAGGTCACAATGGGACAAATTGGGAGTCACTCATCCAGAGAATCTTTTAGAAGTGTTCTAGCTAAATCTTTATGGGGTATAAGCAATTAAGAGTTTCTCAAGAGAATAATCACTTAAGAATCCCCAATGAAGTATACCATATGGAACCAGGGCAAGAATTTTCATTGCCTGATGCTAATAAGCACTAAGATTCCAGAATAAGCTATTATCATTCAGAATTCTAATTAAAAGTTGGATCAGCAAAACCAGAAATGAAATAGCCACCAAATGGAGAGACAACTAAATACCCAGAGGACAACCCTGGTATGTGATGAAACTTTATAAGAAAGTTTGACTCAAAATGAACAGCAATGTCTGTTCTTGGCCCACCCTCATCCTCCTCTGCCTTGTTCAGAGGCTAATCCAAGAGGGAGACAAAGAAATGGTTCAGGTATTTAAAAAAAAAAAAAAAAAAAGCCAAGTTTTTTTCAGCTCAAAGCTACATGGCCCAGTGAAACATGCTCATTACATGTGTTGTAATGACATCCATTTTCTCTGTTGGAATAAAAGAAAGCAAATAAGAGTCTGCCTCCTCCATTTTGTCCTTTCATTTCCTCTAAAGTTCTTAGTCCTTTGGCAAGCTTCTCTGCAGATAATTCAACAGTTCTCTTCTGGTCTTGTGCGACTTCATTCCTCATTAGTCTTCTCCCATAATGGAAGTCTACCCTTTCAATAATATAATAGTCTAGTGTGTTAGTCAGAAAGAAGTATAAGGAGGCCCCGGTCCCACCACCAGCAGACACCCGCCAGAGTTCCAGCTCCAGCACAGGACCGCCTCTTCAAACCAGCAGACCACTGCAGGAGCCCAGGCCCAGCCCAGATCCTCCCACACCAACCTGAGCGGGACCCAGGTTCACAGTAGGCCCTGGTCCATCCCATCATCGCCAGAGCTCAGGCACAGCTCTGCCTGTTCAGGCCAATAGACCACCGCAAGAGCTTAGGCCTGGGCCAGATACACCCACACCGACATACACGGGACCCAGGGTAGGTCCAAATTCGCCACCACCCCCAAACCTGGGAGCCCAAACCTAACTCACTTCCATCTTGGGACACTGTAGACATCACCATAGCCTTCCCCCAAAACAGACAGGGCCTAGAAGCAACTACATCTCAGAGTAGGCATCCCAAAGACAGTGTAAGGCCCACTCTTTCAACCCATCTCTTAAGACATTGCAGAGGGTCACCTCCACTATTATCTCAAGCTACCTTGGCTATAACTGCCATTACCTTTAGTTGCAGTAGCATACAATGAGGGACACCAGCAGGGTCTGGAAGCCCAACATCAAGGTGAGGTACAGACAATCTGCACAGGTTCTACAAAATATAGGGTAGAAACTGTAATATCTCAGATCCACACTGCAAGAAAGGAAGACACATAGACAACATAAAAAAACAAGGGAGGAGCGGGCTGGGGTTGTGGCTCAGAGATAGAGTGCTTGCTAGCACATACAAGGCCCTGGGTTCGATCCTCAGTACCATATATGAATAAATAAATAGAATAAAGATACTGTGTTCAACTACAACTAAAGAAAATAAATATTAAAGGTGGGGGCTGGGGTTGTGGCTCAGTGGTAGAGCCTGGCACATGAGAGGCACTGGGTTTGATCCTCAGCACTACATAAAAATAAATAAATAAGATGAAGGTATTGTGTCCCTCTACAACCCCAAAATATTTTTTTAAAAAAGGGGGGTAGGAAAGTACCCCAAACAAACCAGAAAACTATAATAATAGAACCCATGGATAGTGAAGTTGAAGAAATGTCAGAGAAGGTGTTCGGAAGGTTCATAATTAAAATGATCTGTGAGTTAAAGAATGACCTAAATGAGCAAATTACAGGCAAAAATTGATCATTCCAACAAGAAGATAAGAGAGCAAATATAGGTAGCAAAAGATTACTTCAAGAAAGAGGTAGAAACTCTGAAAAAAAAAAAACAGTCAGAAATCCTTGAAATGAAGAAAACAATAAACCAAATAAAAAACTCAATAGAAAGCATAACCAACAGACTAGATCACTTGGAAGATAGAACATCAGATAATGAAGACAAAGTATACAATCTGGAAAAAAAGGTTGGCCACAGTGTGAAAACACTAAGATACCATGAACAGAACATCCAAAAATTATGAGACAGTATCAAAAGACCAAATCTAAGAGTTATTGGGATAGAGGAAGACATAGAAATTCAAACCAAAGGAATGCACAATCTCTTCAATGAGATAATATCAGAAAATTTTCCAAGCATGAAGAAGAAATTGGAAAAAACAAATACAAGAGGCTTACAGGACACCAAATGTACAAAATTACAACAGATCTAAACAAAGGCACATTATAATGAAAGTGTCTAGCATACAGAATAAAAATAGAATCTTAAAAGCTGCAAGAGAGAGGAATCAGATCACATATGGGGGGAGACCAATTTATATCTCAGCAGATTTTTCAACCCAGACCCTCAAAGCCAGGAGATCGTGGAACAACACATACCAAGCTCTGAAAGAAAATAGATGCCAACCAAGAATCTTATATCTAGCAAAATTATGCTTTAGATTTAATGATGAAATAAAAACCTTCCATGATAAACAAAAGAATTTACAACTAGAAAGCCTGCACTACAGAACATGCTTGGTAAAATATTCCATGAAGAGGAAATGAAAAACAATGATGAAAAACAGCAGAGGGGGGATTACACTAAAGGAAAGATAATCAAAGGAGAAACCAAGTCATGTTAATTTGTATCAAATTGTATCAAATCATGTCTCAATAATAACCCTGCATGTTAATGGCCTAAACTCATCAATCAAAAGACACAGACTAGCAGATTGGATTAAAAAAAAAAAAAGACCCAACAATATGCTGCCGCCAAGAGACTCATCTCATAGGAAAAGACATCCACAGACTGAAGATGAAAGGTTGGGAAAAAACATATCACTCACATGGACTGTGGAAGCAAGCAGGAGTCTCCATCCTCATATCAAATAAAGTAGATTTCAAGCTAAAGTTAATCAAAAGGGATAAAGAAGGACACTACATACAACTCAAGGGAAATATACACCAACAAGATATAACAATTATAAATATATATGCCTCAAGCAATGGAGCATCTACATTCATCAAACAAACACTTCTCAAGTTCAAGAGTCGAATAGACTACAACACAATAATTTTGGGTGACTTTAACATACCTCTTTCACCACTGGATAGATCTTTCAAACAAAAGCCGAAAAAAGTAACTATAGAACTCAATAATACAATCAATAACTTAGACTTAACTGACATATATAGACTATTTCATTCTTCAACAAGCGAATACACTTTCTTCTCAGCAGCACATGGATCCTTCTCTAAAATAGACCATATACTATGCCACAAACAAACTCTTAGCAAATATAAAAAAGTAGAGATACTACCCTGCATTCTATCAGATCATAATGAATGAAATTAGAAATCAATGATAAAACAAGAAATAAAAGCTACTCGAACATCTGGAGAGTAAATAATATGCTACTGAATGATCAATGGATTGCAGAAGACATCAAAGAGGAGATTAAAATTTATTAGAGGTAAATGAGAACAGAGATACAACATATTGAAATCTCTAGGACACTATGAAAAAGTTCTAAGAGGAAAGTTCAATGCATGGAGTTCATTCCTTAAAAAAGAAGAAAAACTCAACAAATAAATGACTTAACATTACATCTCAAAGCCCTAGAAAAAGAAAAACAAATCTACACCAAAAGCAGTAAAAAACAGAAAATGATTAAAATCAGAGCTGACATCAATGAAATTGAAACAAAAGAGCAATTGAAAAAATTGACAGAAAAAGTTGGTTCTTTGAAAAAATAAATAAAATTGACAGACCCTTAGCCATGTTAACGAAGACAAGGAAAAAGAAATCTCAAATTACTAACATACATGATGAAAAAGGAAATATCACAACAGACATTATGGAAATACAGAAGAGAGCTAGAAATTATTTTGAAAACTTGTACTCCAATAAAATAGAAAATATCAAAGGCATTGAAAAATTTCTAGAGTCATATGATTTGCCCACATTGAATCAGGATGATATACACAATTTAAACAGATCTATTTCAAGCGACGAAATAGAAGATGCCATCAGAAGCCTACCAACCAAGAAAAGCCCAGGACCGGATGGATGCACAGGCGAGTTCTACAAGACCTTTAAAGAAGAACTAATACCAATACTCTTCAATTTATTTCAGGAAATAGAAAAAGAGGGAGCACTTATAAACTCATTCTATGAGGCCAATATCATCCTGATTCCTAAACCAGGCAAAGACACATCAAAATAAAAAAAAAATAAAAATAAAAAATCAGACCAATATCTCTAATGAACATAGATGCAAAACTTCTCAATAAAATTATGGCAAATCGAATACAAAAATATATCAAAAAGATAGTACACCACAATTAAGTGGGGTTCATTCCAGGGATGCAAGGTTGGTTCAATATACGGAAATCAATAAATGTAATTCATCACATCAATAGACTTAAAGAACCATATGATCATCTCAATAGATGCAGAAAAAGCATTTGACAAAATACAGCACCCCTTCATGATCAAAACACTAGAAAAACTAGGGATAATAGGAACATATCTCAACATTGTAAAAGCTATCTATGCTAAGTCCCAAGCCAACATCATTCTAATTGGCGATTCTTGTGCCAAAGGAGTATTACTAAGGAAGTTGGGGCCTAATCCCACATGATGGAGATTTGGGCCTACTTTTTCTTCTAATGGACACAGTGTCTCTGGTTTAATTCCTAGGTCATTGATCCACTTTGAGTTGAGTTTTGTGCATGGTGAGAGATAGGGGTGTAATTTCATTTTGTTGCATATGGATTTCTAATTTTCCCAGCATCATTTGTTGAAGAGGCTATCTTTTCTCCAATGTATGTTTTTGGTGTGTTTGTCAAATATAAGATAACTGTAATTTTGTGGGTTAGTCTCTGTGTCCTCTATTCTGTACCATTGTTCTACAAGTCTATTTTGCTGCCAATACCATGATGGTTTTGTTACTCTTTATCTGTAGTATAGTTTAAGGTCTGGTATAGTGAGTGATGCCATCTGCTTCACTCTTCTTGCTAAGGATTGCTGCAGGGATACATTTAATTCACTTGTTATACAACAAATAATTGCTTTAATGAACAAGGTAAATTCTCTCCTATCAAGAAGTTTCAACAGACCGAACCAGATCCACTCTGTATTCTTCCTTCAGGGTTTATATGTCGCCATTACCTGTATAAGTGACGATTGTCTTCAAAATCTTCCTGACCCCATTTTCCCTTAATGTCTTCAATAACGTGATTCTTCAGGAACTTTTTTAGCAGCTGGACTGTTTGTTTGCGAGTCACTTCAGGACCAAAGTTTTGACTGCACCTAAGCAACTCATGCAGCCAATCCACAGCTTCTGTGGCTGTGAAGCAATGTTCATAACTCTTAAAACGACAACGATGTTTCCGTAATGGCATCCTGGCACGAAAAAGCTCCACTGTTTCATTCCACTAGGTTAAAAGAAGAGAAAGACATTTAGTCATTAACTGATTTTTTTTAAGTTATTATATTCTAAATACTTAAATCAATTGATGTGATTTTTCATTTAAAAAACTGTTTGGATAATAGATGGCAACTTGAAAGATTTTTATTTACAGCCTTCTATGAAAAATGTTCTAGAATGGATGGTGGTAAAAGCTACAAAACAGTGTGAATTTACTTAATGTTACTGAAGTATACACTTAAAAATGGTTAAGGGCTGAGGATATCACATAATGGTAAAGCTCTTGCCTAGCATGCACAAAGCCCTGGGTTCTATCCCCAGCACCACTAAAAAAAAAAAAAAAGCAACTTTTCAAGGGTAGTTCACCATCCATTCACCCCACCAAAAATATATATATATTGAGGAAGTAATGGCCAGTGAGGCACCCAGCACACTCATCTATTCTCCCTCTGGATAGAACCAAAGTGTGTGGTGGCGTGTTGAAGTGAGTGGCCATGAGAGAGAACTGCAATTCAACTGCAGAAAGATGGAGACCTGGTGAGGTCTGGAGATCCGAACAAAAGCAATAGCAAGAAGAACAGAGTGCTCCAATGCCTGCGGCCCAGCACCATGGCCAGGAGAGGGGAAGTCTCCCGTCTGACACAGTAAAAGTGAGAGTCCTAGCAAGTGCTATTGGCACAGAAGCCAGCACCTTGCAAACATAGAGCATAAACAGGTAACAGTCCTGGGGGTCTTCACAGCAGGCTAGCTTTAGAGAAGTTCACTGTACCCCCCAGTGAACTCCCAAGAAGCTGTAGCCAGGAATCATCTTGAGAAAGGGCCTATTGTCTGAGTTTGTAATGCTCTGAAGGTCAGACACCCCTACATATTATTCCCATCTCTGGGACCCTGCAGTCATCCCATTATACTACTTCAGCAGGAAGATGCCTCATGAGAGGGTCTTGGTTCAAGAGAGCAATTAAAATAAATCCACTCGGAGTTGTATGATGGGGGGGAGGATGGTAGAATTTGAGGAATGGGGAATCTATCCTCTGAGACTAGGGACAGGACAGTCACAAGTGGTTCTAAACAACCGCAAGGACCAAGGATACCAGGATCAAGAGCAGCAACAGATCATATGGTTCCTGCCACCCACCCCCAGCACTGAACTGTGGGATTCCATTGCTCCCCTCCCCTCTGAGTCATCAAGGCAACTGTTGATTTTGCTCTGCCTGTCCCCCACCTTCACCTGAAGCTTCAGAAAGAGCCTATACCTGGCACTGCCTGCCTTCTGCACTAGCTTGCAGGCAATCAACTCAGCTGAGAGGGATTTTAACTAGGTTCAGCCAAGACTGAACTCCTTACTCAATACCTGGCAGGTACTACAACTGAAAGAATAGAGCCCTGGCCAACACATTGCCCCTGGGATTCATAGCCTAAAAGGTCCCAGAGGGAAGTTTTGTAAGGCATAGGCCACATCATCTACCCTTGCTTACTCTTCCAAGCACATTGGCTGGGCGGAATATTTTTCTGTTGTTTTTTCTTTTGTTTATTTGGTTTTTCTCTCTCTCTCTCTCTTTTTTTTTTTTTTTTTTTTGTGCTCCCCTCCATTTTTTTTTAATGGTTTTATTTTGTTTTGTTTTGTTTTTCTTCCCAGTGCGAAAGATCAGGCACAGGACCTTTTTACAATGGGTAGGTACTCTACCAATGAGCTACTCAAAGCTCAGTCGAGAGGAACTACACCCAGCTCCAGCCATAACCCAGTCCCATTTGAACCCTGGTAAGCACCTCTACTTAAAGAAGAGGGGGGGGGAAATAAGTACCCAGCTGTCAACCTGTCTGTCCCCAAGCAGACAGAGCTAGGAAGAATCTGAGGTCCCACTCCTGCACAGACATCCCCACAACAGCAGCAGATACCACACATATGCAGGTCCTTTAAATTGGCCATACCTGAACCCTGTCAGATCATGCATTGCAGTAAAGACTGGATGTGAGTGCCATAGAGAGGGAAGCTGTGTTCTGGCCTCACCCCTCTTCATGAAGCTTCATGAAGTTGGGATATTATATAAATGCCTGTTAAGTTTATTTGATATCTAGTATAACTTAATTTTGATTTTTTTTTTTTTTTGGTCGAGTTTTTGGTCTTGGTTTATCTGTTGGTGAGAGTGAGGTATTAGAGTCCCACATGAATGTTGTACTGAGGTCTATTTCTCTCTTTAGGTCCAGTAGTGGCTCTTTCATAAAATTGAATGCTCTGATTTGGTGCATATAAATTTACAGTAGAGACTAAAAGAAATACAAAGGATCAAAGAAACAAAGAGTTGGTTCTTTGAAAAGACAAAATTAACAAATGTTTGGCTTGGATAAATCAGGAAAAAAAAGGAAGTCCCAAATAAATAAAATTAGAGGTGAAAAAGGAAACATTACAACTGATACCAGAGAAATTAAAAGGACGTTTAGGGATTATTTTGAAAAACTATATGTTAATAAATTGGAAAAAACAGAAGAAATAGATAAATTTCTGGACACATATGACCTATCAAAATTGAACCAATAGTCATAGTTGCCCTTACTCTTAATCCCAGAAACTCAGGAGAAGAATTGCATGTTTGAGCCCAGTCTTAGCAATTTAGTAAGTTTCACAACTTAGCAATACCCTTTCTCAAAATAAAATATAAAAAGGACTGAGAATGTAGCTCAGCAAAAAAGTTCTACTGTGTTCAATCCCCAGTACCCACCCCCCAAAAAAATTGAATATATGTTTAAAAGCCTCAATAAATTAAAAAGAAAAAGGTAACGAGACTGAATTAGTAATAAAATGTCTCCCAGCAATAAATAAGTTCAGAATGGTTTCACTGCCGAATTTTACCAAACTTTTAAAGAACTAACACCAATGCTCCTCAAACATATTCCCTAGAGTTGGAAGGGAAGGAACCCTTCTAAACTCATCCTTTGAGGCCAGCATTAACCTGCTACCAAAACTGGCAAGGACACAACAAAAAAAAGAAAACCATAGACCAATATCCATAATAAATATAAACTCAAAAATTCTCAACAAAAAGTAACTGCAGCCGGGCATGGTGTGTCACACACCCGTAAACCCAGTGGCTCTGGAGGCTGAGGCAGGAGGATTGCCAGTTCAAAGCCAGCCTCAGCAAAAGCAAGGCACTAAGCAACTCAGTGAGGCCCTCCTCTCTAAATAAAATACAAAATAGGGCTGGGGATGTGGCTCTGGGTCAAGTACCCCTGAATTTAATCCCCAGGACCCCCTCCCCTACAAAAAGTAATTATAAATCAATTTCAACAACACATTTGAACTTGTGCCATGATCAAGTAATTTTCATTCCAGGGATGCAAAAATGGCTCAACATAGTATCAAGGATACAAATTATATAATCATTTCAATACATGCAGAAAAGTCACTTGAATAACATTTAGCATCCCTTCATGATAAAAACCCTGAACAATTTAGGTACAGAAGGATCACACTGCAACATAATAAAGATGATACATAACAAACATGTAGCCAACATCATATTGAATGGGAGAAAACTGAAAGCATTTCCTCTAAGATCGGGAACAAGACAAGGGTATCCACTCTCACCACTCTTATTCAGTATAGCACTATAAATTTTAGCAATAACTCCACGACAACTCAGCTTCTCCTACATCAGTAAATAGGAAATCAGGAAATCAAAATGTCTAAGGAAGTTGATTTATTCCACTCATACTGGAACCTTTACAGACATAATATTGACTCAGTCAGCATCCCACTAGTCAGCTGGCAGAGTGGACATTGGAGGTGTCCAAGTGTGCTCTATATAAAAATAGCCATAGGCTTTCCACAGCCCTATGCCAGAAGACTCCAATGGCACCACCAGTAATGTTCTTGGCATCCCTCAGAATTATTCCACCCATCATTAACTTTTGCCTAGTCTTTGCTTCTAAAACATAAGTGTGAGTAAATAATATTTCCTATTTGTCCCTGTAAACTAGAAATAGGTTTCTAACTTTTCTCCCCATTATCTTCTACATACATAATCTTCAAAATAACCATCTTTCAGAATGTGAAGAATTTACTCCAAACTACACAGCTAATGAGGACAACCAATTCATAAAGGTACTTCTTATCCTGTGATTGAGTTAAATCCCAAAGAGCCAAGCAGATAAAGAAAGGAATGTATATAAATAGAAGAAAATCCCTGCCCATAAAGAGTCGATCAACTAATTTCTCTATCTACTCACCTACCTTGCTAGTTTGTTGTCAGGTTAAATGAGATTATGGCTATGAAATTCCTTTGCAAATGATAAAGTGTTTCTTAACTATATGGAAAATATGTACAATTTCAGGATAATCTCCCAAAACAAATTTTGGGGTTCAATCTATGCTATAGTCAGAAAGAATCTCTAGGGTCAAAGCAAAACCCTAGCAGGATATACAACTTGGCAAATATCTTTCAGGTACTTAATCTGATAATAAGATCTGGAATCCTGTCTTACAGTGATCAGCTTACTATATCAAGCACCCATGAACATCAAGGCCTTTCCACATACCATTTCCTGTTGCTACAACAAAATATCTGAGACTAGATAATTTATAAAGAATGAATGAATCTGACTTAACTTTCCTATGTACTTATATGAAAACACCACAGTGAATCTCCACATCATGTAGAACCACAAGACTGTGATCCTAATAAGAATAAGATGTACTCCATGTTTGTATAACTATGTCAAAATATACTCTACTGTCATGCATGACTAAAAAGAATTAAGAGAGAGAAAGTTTATTTATTGGCCTATAGTTCTAGAAGCTGAGAAGTCTAGAACATAGCTCCAATATCTGGTGAGGGGGCCTTCTTGTTGCAACATAACATGGCAGAGAGCATCACATGGCAAGACAGAATAAGCATACTTAAGGTGTCTCTTCTTACAATGCCACTAATGCTACTATGGAGACCTTACCCTCATAACTTCTCAAATTCTTATACTCTCTCAAAGGCCTTACTTCAAAATGCCTTTGGGATTACATTTCCAAATACGAACTTTTGGGGTATACATTCAAACCACAGCCACACCTTTAAACAATTTTCATATATTTTTAATCATTGATTTTTTAGTTTTTTGTTTTGTTTTGTTTGGTTTGGTATAAGGGATTGAATCTGATAGTGCTATACCCTGTTCTTGGGTTTTTGTTTGTGGTTTTTGTTGGGGTTTTTTTGTTTGCTTTCCCCCAGGGTCTTGCTCATTAAGTTGGTGAAGCTGGCCTCAAACTTGCAACTCTCCTGCCTCAGCCTATATATGATTTTTTAATGTTCTGCTGATACCTAGCTTTCATATTTCATTAGAATTTTTGCACCAAAAAGTCCAGATCATCCAGGCACAATAGCAACTCAGGAGGCTGAGGCAGGATGATCACAAGTTCAAAGCCAATCTGGGCAATTTAGCAAGTCCCTGTCTCAAAATAAAACAAAAAGGGCTGGTTAAGTAGCTCAGCAGTAGGGCACCACTGGGTCCAAGCTTCAATGCTACAAAAAAAGAATAAAAAAGCTTTTGCTACTGCTTACAAACACTACTCTCACTTATTTCTAATATAATTAGGTGGTTATTTGGCTATTGTGCTCGGAAAAAAAATAATTAGATTTTTGTTGTTTTGAGATGGGATGTTGCTATGTTGCCCAAGCAGTCCTCCAACTCTCAAGTCTCCTGCCTCAGCCACAAGAATAGCTGGAACTATGACTTGCACCACCACACCTGGCTCTGAATTAAGTCATCTTTAAGCAATCCAGCAATACACTATTCTCAGTCACCTTTAGAAAGAAAATACTCTGGTTGAGGGTGTATATCAGTGTTGACACTTGTGCTCAATCCCAACACAGTAGAAAGAAAATATCCTATGTCAACAAAGAATATGAGAGAACTTGAGAATGTGACTTTTCCCATAGCATGCTATATTTAAAGAGACAAATGGAAGAATAAGGAAGAACAAAACAGATTTTTTTTGTGATTTAAAAATATTTTTGTCTCTTATTTCAGACTCTTAGTCTAAAGAAATCACACAACATAACTGTTTATAACATCACAAGCCAAACTATAAGATGCAACTCCTAGTATTGAAATATGCTTCCTGTTCTTTTCTCCAGGATATTTATTCCACCCCCTTCCTGTTTAGTATAAAAATATAAAAGCAGTGCTATAAAGACAACTGGCCTGGGAGTTTCGAGAAAACAAAATTCCAGATCCAGTTGTACTTGCCACATACTGGCTGTGTAACTTTGCCACTCCAGCATATTTTCCTGGATATTCCTTAAGGGCACAAAGGGCAATGAGACTCAATTCCAAGTCAGATGTGGCCAGCAATGGTTGACAGACCAAGGAGTCAGTTTCCTTCCTCCCAATTTACCATCAGTTTCCATAGAAAGTCCTCTAAAAACTTGCCATGAACATTACCAAGGTGTCACCCTTTATTCCATTATGGTAATCCTCTGAGGCAGAAATCACAAAGTATATGCTCAAGGTCATAAAATAAATCAGGTACACCTCTTAACATTAAGCTTGCCTTCCAAATGAAAAGGCAGCACCCTGGTTCAGTAGAGTCTGCAAAGGCTCTTTCAGATTATCCAAGGTCCATCCCTCAGGTCAATGCTGATGGAAACGCCAAGGGCCAGAAACGTGCTAGAGCGATCCACCTCTGTTCTGAGCACCGTTAGAAAGGACACTTCGGGGAGTGTCAACAAGTGTCACACAGGAAGAAGACACGCCTTGCCTAAAATGCCGCAAAGGATGAGATTTACAGTGGGTGGGGTGGCCCTAGGGTTTCAGGTTGGGTCTTTCTCCTCCCAGCCGCAGGCGTTAGGTGCAAGGGGACAAAGGCAGGAGGGAATCAGCCTGGTTTTCGCAGCGCTTTCAATCTGGAGGCCCAGTATATTGCGGAGAACCCAGGCAACGTCTCAGGAACGATGCTGTACCCACTCCCCACGGCTCGGGTGCCGACCCCTTAGCCCCTTTTTAAAGGTTCGTTCAGGAAGAAATCGCAGACCCAGAGGAAAGTCGTCACAAATCGGTCCAGCCTGCCCGGCAGAAGCTAGAGCTGATTATTCGCTGGCTGTCCCAAGACAAGCCACGAAACGGCAGCGCCCGCGGCTCCGCTCAGGCCCCCGCACCCTCACTCACCAGCTTGGTGGCCCGGTAAGGCCCGGGCCCCACGATGCGGTGCTCCATGGCCCGCACGCAGCTAAGGCTGCGGCAGAGACCGCGCGGATCCCGAGCCGGCCGCGCAGCAGTTTGAATCTCAAGCCTGCGGGCTCCGGGTCCTGATTGGTCCGCACGTGGCGGCACGTGGCCGGAATTGGGCCAGGTGGGCGGAGCCCAGCGTTTCCACGGAGACCTCCTGCTACCGAGGCAGCTGCAGTCACCTAACCGCCTAGGGTGAAGAGAGGGCCAACCCTCGGTGTGACTGCCTGTGCGAGGGTGTCTCCATCCCACGCTGGGCGGAGCTGCCTGGCACCCTTCTCGGACGCTCCTGTGGCCAGCCCACTCCACACGCTCTCTGGAAAAAAGGCTTATGGAGGTGTGAAACCCGGTGCATAGATAAATCCCAGTTAGCCACACCGAGTGCACCGTGAACCTGCAGGTGCTGCTAAGATTGGGAGAAGTGGGCGATGAAATAAAGCAACTTGACAGCCTGTACAAGTTGAGGGGCATTTAAAAACTAGATGAAGGCGGAGAGCCACGAGGAGTGTATCCAGAGTGTACTAGCAAAAATAATTGGAAAAGATCCCAGATAGCTCCAGTTGTGCTGTCTTGATAGAGGATAGTAGTCTGCCCCATCCACCCCCACCTTGCCTGCCCTCTTGAGTTTTCTGTTACATTGAATTGAAACTTTCAGTACTTTGTTATAGGTCTGAGTACTTTTTTGCTGCTCAGAGTTAACTTACCCACCCTTTGCCCCCACCCCAAGAATTGTTGGTCCTATTTGCAACTTTTCAAAGGCACAACAGAGGCCATGACTCTAGATATCTGTGACTCGAGTTCAGAGTTCAAGTCTAATTACCTCAGTGAGCACCCCTAATAGCCGTAAAGGATGGGCCTCCCATCTTAATGGCACCCTCATAACCCATCTCCTCCTATTTGTGCTTTAGATATGTATTTAACCACATTTTAAACGCCAAAAAAAAAAATCCTGAGATGCATATATATTACTTTTGTAACCAGAAAAAGAAATAAGGTAGGGTTTTCTTATTATTACTTCCAGTAAGTGAATGCTATCACAACTTTTTTTTTTAAACCTCCAAACTCCATGAAAGAGATCTAGTTGTACTTGGCAAAGGCTACCAAGGATACTCTGTCCTTAGCACAAGAGAAAGATGTAGAAATTTTAGAGTCTTGTACATCTGGGACCTACCATGGTGGTAGAACTGCAATATGGTAACAAAACATGCCTACAATGAAATTATGTAGCTTTCCACTTCTGTGGAAATCACCTGTATGGAAGTTTGATAGGTCTGGGTTTCAATAATTATTGCTATTACTTACTAGTTAAGTAACTTCAAGCTAATTATTTAATTCCCTGGTAAAATAGAAATATTGATGATTATCTGTCAGAGTTGTTGTAAGGACTTGAGATGATGCATTAAAGTGCTAAATATAGTGCCCATGTATAGCAGTAATAGAAATATCTTTAAAAATAAAAATCATACCAAGCCCAGAATGGTAGTGCACTCCTGTAATCCCAGCGACTCAGGCTGATGCAGGAGGATCACAGATTTGAGGCCAATATCAGCAACTTCAAGGCCAGTCTTGGCAACTTAGTAAAACCCTGTCTCAAAAAATAAAAAGGACTGGGGATGAAGCTAGTGGTAAAGCAGCCTGTGTTCAATCCTAGTACAGAAGAAGGAGGAGGATGGGGAGGTAGGTTAGAGAAGGAAAGGAAAAATTGAAAATTTAAAAAATTATGTCAGCTTCTTAAGCATTTTCCCAAGAATCCATTATGAGCCATGAATAAGCTAATTCTTGATAACAGAAAGGCATATCTTCCAAGAATCTACCTATCAGTGGAGACATATCATATATCAGCATCACATAAAAACAATTCAGAAACTCTTATTTTCTCTCTGCCCCCAAAAGTCAATGCTTTCTACCTTATCAACCTGTGCTCCAAACACAGTGGCCCTCTTTCTGTCCTTAAATGTGTTCCTACCTCACAGCCTTGTACTATTTCCCTACCAGGGGTGGATGTTCCTGCCCCAGTTCTTGGCATAGTCTTCTCCATCTCACCATTCAAGTCTCAGTTCTAACCTACAACCTACCTGCAAGTCTTGCCTTAACCTTGCTGTGTAGAGGTCTCACACCCCACCCCACACTTGTACTGTTTTCTTTGCTTCATAGCATTTAGCTGTACCTAACATTAATTTTTATCTTCTACCTCTATAATAATGGTTATCTAATAAAGGGGTTCCAATTCCCAGTAGCATATTGGACATTCGCAGGGAGGTTTTCTGGTTTTCATACTATGAGAGGGCCCCCACTGGACAGAGGCCAGAAGAGCTAGATGTTCTTTGATGCCTAACTCAGGCCATACAACCAGCAATCCTTGTTCTTCATAACTTTTTGATGACCCACTGGATGTTCACGTAAGCGAAAAATCTGTTCATAATTAGCTGAGCCTAGAACCTTACTTCATTTTGCATATAAATAAAAGATATTTTGGGCAATGAAATTAAACCCCTATCTCTCACCCTGCACAAAACTCAAAGTGGATCAAAGACTTAGAACAGAGACCCTACACCTATCAGAAGAAAAAGTAGGCCCAAATCTCCACCATATTGGCTTGGAAACTGACTTCCTTAACAAGACTCCTAAAGCACAAGAACAAAAATCAAGAATCAATAAATGGAATGGACTCAAACTAAAAAGTTTCTTCACAGCAAAAGAAACAGTAATGTGAAGAGAAATCCTATAGAATGGGAGAAAATCTTTACCACATGCACCTTAAATAGAACTATAAGATATATAAAGAACTCAAAAAAATAAATAACCCAATCAATAAATAGGCTAAGAAAATGAACAGACGTTTCACAAAAGAAATACAATCAATCAGCAAATATATGAAAAAAAGTTCAACATCTCTAGCAATTACAGAAATTCAAATCAAAACTACACTGAGATTCCATCTTACTCTAGTCAGAATGGCAATTATCAAGAAGACGAGTAACAATAAATGTTGGCGAGAATGTCGGGGAAAAGGTACACTCATACATTAATGGTGGGACTGAAAATGGATTCAACCACTATGGAAAACAGTATGGAGATTCCTCAGAAAACTTGGGATAGAACCACTCTTTGACCTAGTTATCCCCCTCCTTGGTTTATATCCAAAGGACTTAAAAATCAGCATACTACATGATGTAGCCACATCAATGTTTATAATAGCTCAATTCACAATAGCTAAACTATGCAACCAACGTAGGTGCCCTTCAACAGATGAATGGATAAAGAAATTGTGGTATATATACACAATGTAATATTACTCAACCTTAAACAAGAATGAAATTATGGCATTTGCTGGTAAATGGTTGGAGGTAGAGAATATTATGCTAAGCAAAATAAGCCAATCGCAAAGAACCAAAGGCTGAATGTTTTCTCTGATGTTTGGATGCTAATTCACAAGAAGGGCGAGGGGGCTAGGGAAGAATAGAGGCACTTTGGATTAGGTGGAGGGGAGTGTAAGGAGGGGAGGAGTGTGGGGTGTGAAGGATAGTAGGATGAATCAGACATATTACCCTATGTGCATATATGATTACACAGCCAGTGTAATTTAAATCATGTACAACTAGAAGAATGAGAAGTTACTCCATTTATGTATGATGTGTCAAAATGTATTCTACTGTAATATATAACTAACTAGAAAAATAATAAAAAATGAGAAATAAAAATATATTTGGGGCAGTTTTAGTACACACTTAAGTGTACAAGAATATTATTCTCTGTTTTGTTCAAGACCATACCAAAAGTTACTATGTGAGAATGGCAATGCACTCTGTGGTGTTTGAAACATGTGCAAATGGCAGCCTGTTTCTATAGCTGTAGAATTCTGTGAAAAGTGCATATAGATACAATGTACTTATTTAGCTCTTGTTTGAAAATATTAGATACAGATTTAAAAAGGACAACAATGTTCAGTTGATTTTTTTGTTGTTAATTTTTCTTTAGTGTAGATGGACACAATACCTTTATTTTATTTTTATGTGGTGCTGAGAATCAAACCCAGTGCCTCACACATGCTAGGCCAGCCCTCCACCACTGAGCCACAATCCCAGCCCCTTCAGTTGATTTTTATATGTTGATGCAAAATACTTGTCTATTTCATGATATCTTTCTGGCATAATATTGCTTAGACATTTATTTATGTTTTGAAATGAATGTTGCTTTATTATAAATGATTTTTCTTTTCTCCTTGTATGAAAGAATTAATTAGGTGTAGTCTGTTTATCAGCAAATTTTATTTCAGTTCTGATTCAGATGGCAGAGCAATAGCACCATCCCAGAAAACAAACTCCTACAAGGACCTCTTGCTTCCCACATACCTCGTTTCTAGAACAAGATCTGATGGGCAAAAGATAGTCTGTAAATATTTTCTAATAAAAAAATATTTTCTAATAAATGATACATATTTATTTTAATGTTAAAATGTTCTAATTTGCTCTGAGTAAAATTTAAGTGGGAGGAAGAGTCTAGTTTATCCTGTGGCCTTCCAGAATACACAATCTTCTCTCTCCCTCTCCAAAGGTACCCTAGTTGAATAAGCACAAAAACAAGCTTGTTTGTTTGTTTGATAGATTCATGTTTCACTAAACATCTATCTATATGATTTATCTCTAGGAACTTAGAATTGACCAAAATTGTGGCCTATTCCTTAAAAATATAAAAAATATTATGGTAAGTTATTTTGTTTTTTTACTTTTATTTTCCCTATTTTCTTCTTTATTCTGTGGCACTATGTAAATATATTATAAGCTGCCTTAGAGGCATCTACTTCTTTCTTTATTTATTTAAATAAATAATAAAAGCATTTATTATTTATTTAAATAAATAAACAAGAGCATTTATTTATTTATACTAGGAAAAGCATTTGTTTAAATAAATAAAGGCATTTATTATTTTATTTAAATAAATAAAAGCTTTTAATTTATCTAAATAAAAGCATTTATTTAAATAAATAAATAAAAGCATCTACTTCTTATGAGAAATGAATAATCTTACATTAATAAAGCAGCTTCCAAAGTTTTTTTTTAAAGTACCACATTTGAGAGTCACAATTGATTGAATGCATAAATAAGAGTAACTTCACTGTTAAGGAAGCTATCCTTCAGAGAGGTTGAACAACTTGCTTAGGGTCCCACAACCAATAATTAATAGAATTTGAACCTGAATCTAGAACTTCTGTCACCAAAACCAGTTCATTTGTTTGCTTGGCTTGTTTGTTTTGATACTAATACCTTTGAGAATCAAAATTGATAATATTCAAATATAAAATACAATTTCAAACATACTTATGCAAAGACATTTCAGGAGGGAGAAAGAAGAATTTGGAAAACTGTCTTAATTCTATCCAAGTGCTTGCTATCTCTATTCCTAAGAATGAAATTTATAACAATCATACATTTGAGTTATTTTTCAGCCCCCTGATGGTTTGATTTGATATTGTTATTATTTTTGCACTATTTGGGATCAGTTGCATATGAAATATATGTTTAACTGATTATTGCCCCCCAAAAAGTTTAACTCCCAGTTATGTCTCAAATAGATCATGGAATTCCCTTCTCTACTCTGAGTACAGCAATTTATTGCTGTGCATACTCTTCTCTGGAGTATTTCAGCTGGAGGCCATCAAAATGCTACAGAAACTTTTGACTCAGTCTCCAAATATCTTCACAGGATGAGAACTGGCTGTTTCACCATCACAGCTCACTTGTCACTGACATTAGGAAATTTCAAGTTGTGGAGCAAAGCAATTGACCTCAAGTACACTGTTGTGTTAGAAGTTGTGTTTCTCAATCACACTGAGCAGGGAGTGGCTGAGAGCTGTGCCTTCACTCCCCAGAGGGTTCCCAAGTACCACACTCAGGCCTGCTGTACCCGAAGCCTCCCAGCTGGTTCGATGGGTCATTTTGAAAGAACTCCTCTGCTGAAACCCACGTTACTCACTGCTTATATTACACTTTAGCTCTTCAGACTGTACTGCAATGTCATTCATTTGTGTCTATTAGCAGTGAAGCCATTGAGAAGATCCATTTGCTGAGGTTCTTCAAAGTTTTTAAAATGGCTGTTACCACCCCCATTGGGGAATGGTCCCTCAGAACTTGTATTAATATTATTCACCAACAGGAACATTACCACCTTTGGAGTTCTGAGTGAAGATAAAAAAGATAAAGACGTATGGAAAATATAAAACCATATAACTTCATTACAACTGTTGAAACTGTTAAATAATATTTTATTTCAGCATTTTAAAAAAGTAATGCCACAAAGAAATAGGGGACTCATGTTTGTTCACCTGCTGATTCAGCAAGTGTGTGTGAGTACCCACTGTGTGCCAGCTGCTGTGGCAGGCACTGGAATAATGCAGTAGATGCAAAGGCCCTTTTCTAGGAGCTGACATACTAAGTAGAAGGGACAATAAGCCAACTAATATATATATATATGGTATATATTTTTGTGTATACTATGATGGAGTACCCGAAGAAAAGTGGAAAAGAGAGGGTGATGGAGAGGGGACCCTATTTTGATTCAAGTGATCAGGAAACCCACTGCTGATGAAGGGACATTTTGAGTAGATGTCCTGAATGAAGTCAGGGGTAGGTGTCTAGGGAACAGCCTTTGGGGCTGAGCGAATCAGCAGCAGATGTCAAAGCCCGAGATGGACACTTGCCTGCCATATCTGGGGAACATGAAGAGGAAGCTGGTGCTGGCTGGAGTGAATGAAAGAGGCGTGGAGCAGGCATGGTTGTACCCAGAGTAGAAAGGAACTTTAAGTCCATAGGATCCTGGTTTAATTAATTAATTAGTTGAAAATATATTAGAAACAGAGTGTCTGGA
Source organism: Marmota monax (assembly GCF_021218885.2). Classification (NCBI taxonomy): domain Eukaryota; kingdom Metazoa; phylum Chordata; class Mammalia; order Rodentia; family Sciuridae; genus Marmota; species Marmota monax. The sequence goes on from NW_026693245.1 coordinate 13,544,698, forward strand.
TCTAAAAAAGGTTGCATTAAGCATCAGTCTGGCTGCTAGGTAAACTAGTTAGGAAGGTATTGCAACACTCCTGTAGGAAATCAATTTGCTTCGAATGTTGCTTGGCACATAGTTGCAGTCAACAAATACTTGTTGAAAGAAGGATTAACAGATGAAACTAAGCTTCAAAATAATACTTTGATTCATTCTCTCTCTGCCATTTCTTACATGAATGTACTCTACAAAATAACTAGCTTTAATATTTTCATTTTAATCAAATACTTTTTTTGTTTCTGAAGCTATTCCTCTGTTAATTTTTATCATTCAAGTTCTCTGTACTTTATTTTCCCTTTTCATTTGAAAAAAATACAATCCACACACACCCTATGTCTTGTTTCATTGTTGCCCCTCCTCCACTACTAGTACCTCACACTCAACATCATTGCAGGTGAAAGTTATCATAATTAAAACTTTGCTAAGGAATACACCTAAATGGATTTTCGTATTTGGATACAAGCTCAATTTTTGGCACACCATAGCCATGTCACATAGTATATTATAGTGAAAAATATTTTTTCTAGACCTAGGAAAGTGACATGATGAAAAAAAAATCTGAGTGCAGTGGTGCACACCTATAATCCCAAAAGCTCAGGAGGTTGAGGCAGGAGGATGGTAAATTGCATAGGAGACCCTAAGCAACTTAATGAGACCGTGTCTCAAAATAAAAAAAAAAAGAACAGGAGCTGAAGTTCAGAGTTAAAATGCCCATGTATTCAACCCCCAGTACCAAAAAGATGAGAAAGAAAAAGAAATCTAACTACCATTGGTTTTGGTCAAGCCATTTAGGAGGTAGTTGGAGGAATATAAGTAATTAAGTGTCATGTGAAAATAGCTATGTAAACTTGGGAAGACTCAACTTCTCTGAGTATCATTTTCCTTATCAATAAAATGAAAATAATGATGACTGCCTTCATAGGGTTGTTGATAGACTAACTTAAGTAAATACATACAAAGTTCTTAGAATTCTGTCTCTCGTATGGTAGAAAAGAATTCCAAGATGGCCTCTATATCAGTCAGGGTTCTCCAGGGAAAGAGAATCAATTGAGACAGAGACAGAAATTTATTATAAAGAATTGGTTCACATGATTATGGAAGCTGACAAATCCCAAGATCTGTAGTTGGCTCACCTAAGTTACAGTCCAAATCTAAAGGCCTGAGAACCAGGGCTGGTGGTATGGTTCCAGTCTGAAATCTGAAGGCTCTTCCAGGAACAGCCAATGTTTCAGTTTGAATTCAAAGACATAAGAAAAAAAAATGTTCCAGCAGTCAGGCAAGAGGCTTTCCTTTTTATTTAAGGATAGTCAGCTTTGTTTTTAATTCAAGACTTCAAGTAATTGATTGAATAAAGCCAACCTATGTTACAGATGCCAGTCTGCTTTATTCTGTATACCAATTTAAATGTTATAGTTATCAAAAAACACCCTTGCAGGTGGAAAGAAAAACAATGTGATTGGACATAAATACATTTATATTTATATATATTATTATATATTAGTTATATATTTATAACATAAATTATATATTTTATGCTTTATAATATATAAATAGTTAAATTATATACAATAAATTTATATTATAACTATTGTTAACCACCACTCTTGCAATAAACAATCAACAGAGTTAAGAGATACCCTACAGAATAGGAAATATATTTGCAAACTAAACATTTTGTTGCTGTGACAAAGGGTTAACAAACAGAAACTTAACAGCAAAAAGAAAGCAATTAAAAATGAGCAAACTAGCCTAACAGACATTTCTTTAAAAGAAGATATACAAATAGCCAACAAGCATATGAAAAAATGCTCAAAATTACTATCATCAGAGGCTGCTGGAGTTGTGGCTCAGTGGTAGAGTGCGCGTGTAGCACGTGTGAGGCACTGGGTTCGATCCTAACAGCACATAAAAATAAACAAAATAAAGGCATTGTGTCTAACTACAGCTAAAAAAAAATTTAAAAATCACTATCATCAGGGAAAGGCAAATGAAAATCACAATGAAAGATCACTGCACTCCAGTTAAAATCACACACAAAAAAGACTACCCCCCCACCCCCAGGCCAAAAAAAAAAAAAAAAAACAACAACTGCTGACAAGAATGCAGAGAAAAAGAAACTCTCCTATACTGGTGGTAGAAAGATAGAGCCATTATGGAAAGCAGTATAGAGGCTCCTAAAGAAAACTAGAAATAGTCATATGATCCTGCAGTCCCACTTCTGAGTACATATTCAAAGAAATTGAAAGCAAGATATCAAAGAGATATCTGGTCTCTCATGCTTATTGCAGCACTATGCACAATAGACAAGATATGGAATCAATCTAAGTTTCCCTCAGTGATTAATGGATTAAGAAAATGTGGTTTAGACTAGAAACATAGCTCAGTGGGCTTAGCCTGCATGAAGTCCTGAGTTCAATCCCCAGCACAAAAAGAACAAGAAGGAAATAAACAGGAAATGTGGTGTACATTGACAACAGCCTATTATTCTGCCACAAAAATGAAATCCTGTCATTTGCAGCAACATGGATGGAACTAAAGAATATTAAGTGAAATAATCAAGCACAGAAAGACAAATGCCACATTTTTTCACTCATTTGTGAATGCTTAAAAAGTTGATCACACAAAAATAAAGAGCAGACTATAGGTCATTAGAGGCTAGGTGGCAGGGTGAGATGATAGAGGAATACAATGGGTATAAAAATACAGTTCAAGGTGAGAAAGGTAGTTCTAAAGTTCTATTGCACAGTAGACTAACTATAGTTGTGTTAGTCTGCTTTTTGTTGCTGTGACAAATACCTGAGAAAATCAACTTAGAGGAGAAAGATTTATTTTGGCTCACAGTTTCAGTCCATGGTCAGCTGGCTCCATTACATTGGGCCCTCAGGCCTCTGCCTGGCCTCACCAGGTACAACATCATCAATTGAAGGGTGTGGCAGAGGAAAAGTACTCAGCTCATGGCAACTGAAACACAGAGAGAGAAAGGGGTTGTGGACAAGAAATACCTTCCAGGGCATGCCCCAAGTGACCTACTTCCTCCAACTAGATTCTACCTTCCAGTGGTCTATTCAGCTATCAATGGATTACCTAGTAGTGAGGTCAGGGCCCTCTTGATCCAATCACTTCCCCAAAGTCCCATCTCTGAACATGCTGCACTGGGGACAAGCTTTAACACATGAGTCATTGAGGGGTCCTTCATTTCCAAACTGTAACAACAGCCTACAACAATTAATTCTATATTTGAAAATAACTAGAGAAGAGTTCAAAGGTTTGAGATACATAGAAATGATAATATTTGAATAGATGGAAATGCTAATTATCCTGATTCGATCAATACACATTATATATATATATATATATATATATATATATATATATATATATATAAAATTAAATTATACCCCATAAATAAGTACAAATGTTACTTCAATTAAAACATAAGAATTTTAAAAACAAAAATAAACACCCTTACAGAATAATGTTTGATCAAATATCTGAGTATTCTGTAGCCCAATGAAGTTGCCACATAAAATTAACCATTATATTCCCAAGATTCTCTGCCCCTGAATGTACACATACCTTCTTCTAGTAATTCATCCGAACACTAATCTAGGTATTGCTGTGAAGGCATTCTGCACATGTAGTTAAAGTTCTAAATCACTTGTCTTGCGTCGGACAAATATCCAGGTGGGCCTGACCTAATCAATCCTATGAACCCTTTTTTTGAGAGAGTTCTCTCTAGCTGGGTACAGAGGAGAAGCCAGAACCTTGAAGCAGAACTGAATTCTACTGACCTGAATGAGCTTGGAAGAAGATTTCCACTCTCCCCCAGCCTGGGAGATGCACTGACTTTAGCCTTCTGATAGCTGACATTGAGCAGAGAGGCAGCCACCCCACACCAGATTTCTGACCAAATGAACTATGAGCTATTAACGGATGTTGTTTAAAATTTACATAGCTTTTGGTGATTTCTTATGGAACAATAAAAATCTGATTCACATCTTTCCTTTAATTTTTTTAAAATATTTTATTTTTTAGTTGTAGATGGACACAATATCTTTATTTTATTTTTTTATATGGTGCTGAGGATAGAACCCAGGGCCCGGCACGTGCTAGGCAAGCGCTCTACTGCTGAGTCACAACCCCAACCCATGATTCATATCTTTTATACAAAACTCTTAAATGTTTGTTATGACTACTGCAAGGCAATACCAAGAATAAAAGGAATGTCAATATTTAATAAGTGATTTGCTATAAGGTATGAGGGGGAGGAAAAAATCAGAGCTGGCTCTAAATACCATCTGGGAGACTGGCTGAAAGATTGTAGCATAAACCTCAATGAAACAGGGATATCTGCATAAAGCAAGAAGGAAAATGAAGAAGGGGTCTCAGACTTTACTCTGCACAGAAATCACTAAGGTATCTTGTTTAAAATTCAGTTTCATGAATTCCACACACACAGGTGTCTAGATAGCTGACTTGTGGTTTTGATTATTTGTTAGCAGTTTCAAAGATCCATGACAAATAGGGATTTCTAATCTTGAAGAAACAAAAACGTGAAACTCCCACCTTGGCAGCTGATGTGTAAGAGGATATTATCTAACTTCTAAGTGATTTAAGGCCTCCACATAGGATCCCCAGTACAATATGACTTTGGTGTTCTCTACTTTTAATATTATATATATATATTTTTTTTATTAAAAGTATATATATATATATATATATATATATATATATGTGGAAGGACTGGGGATTGAACTCAGGGACACTCAACCACTGAGCCACATTCCCTGCCCTATTTAGAGACAGGAGTTATTTAGGACTTTGCTAATTTTATGAGGCTGACTTTGAACTCATGATCCTCCTGCTTCAGCCTCCTGAGCCAGTGGGACTACAGCTGTGGGCAACTGCACCTGGCAATACTGGTACATTTTATAGGGAAAATACTATGCTATGCTGGTATTTAAAAGTTAACCAAAAGCATGACATCTCTCCCTCATAATTGCCAAAGGCTAAAATAAATTGGGATTTGGACATAAGCATTTGATGGACAGTGAAACATCCAAATAGAAACAACTCATGGTTGAAAATATTAGGTTAAGAGATCAGGATATGCATGCCTAAGGAAATTGAAGCCCTACAGATAAATGAGGTCTTTGAGGGAGGGAAAACAGAAAACAGAGGAACTTGTCAGTGTCCCATTTCAGACCCTTTAATTTACTATCCAGACTGACCTGTTTCTCTGGCCCTCAGTCCTGCTGCTTCAGTGCTGTGTCTAGACTTGCCTGCCGACCCCTGCTCTCCACTTACTACAGTCCCTAAGGTTGCCCTGGGTGTGTGATGGTTCTGTTAGGGAACTGTTCCATTTGGGGGTCCATCCCTAGAGGCTTAAGTTTCAGACAGCTATCAAAACTTTCTCCTCTGTTTATCCTCAACAAATTACAAATCATTACATATTATTGAAATTTTGGGTTGTTGACAAATAGTCAAACAATAAAGTCCAACATAGTAGATCAGGCCTAGTTTTAAACAAATTTTTAAAGTTGGTTAATATCTGCGATTTTAAAAGATTCGTCAAAAATGGTCCCTGAAACAACCCTACAGTGGGGAGCTACTCTTATCTCCCTTTTACAGGGGAAGAAACTGAGGCATAGAAAAGCCTAAGTATCTTTCCCATGGTCACACAGGTGAAAACTGGCAGTGCCAGAATGAACCCAGGCACTTTAACTTTAGGGTAGTATAGTACTTAATGCAAGCACTCAATAAAAATGATTACTGCTTAATGACAATTATTTTTCTCAGGCTGGGGTTGTGGCTCAGAGGTAAAGCACTCACCTAGCATGCTTGAGGCACTAGGTTGGATCCTCAGCACCACATATAGTAAAATAAAGACATTGTGTTCTCTTATAACTAAATATATATATACACATATATATAAAATAATTTTTCTGACCACCTCACTAATCCCTAATGTAAATATGCTGTATTACTGTCTATTTTATAAAGAAGCAAAGTATAGCTGCTAAAGAGGAATAATCAATTTTTTGGAGAGTTACTAATAAATAATAAGTGCTTCTGATAATACATATTTTTTTAAAAAAATTTCAAGATAAATAGCTCCAGGGATCTACTATATAACACTATATGTATAGTCAACAATAATATAATCCCCATTAACTTGTTAGGATTGATCTCATCTCAGTATTCTCATCACAATAATGTAAAAACCTGAAAAACAAATTTTAATTTATTTAAAGTTCTAATGCAATGATGTTTTACATTTCATTGTATGTAGAAATCACTAGAATCTTAATAAAATGCAAATTTTTATTCAGTGGGGGAAAAAAAACAGGAGGCAGGCTGCACACAGCCCATGCTCCATAGTTTGCTGACTCTTGATTTACCGTTAGGATATACTGATGTTGCTACATGATTGACCAGAAGAAATGATGACCCAAACCAAGTGATCTGGCAATTAATCCATAGTACTAGAGGCCAGAATGGGAGCTGTTCTTTGTGAGGTATGAAGGGTCTGAGGGAGTATTACAATTGGGAAGAAGCATGAGGAAGCTGCTAGGTTATTAGTAATATTCTGTTTCCTGATGTGAGTGCTATTTACATAGATGTATTCATTTCTTGAAAATTCATTGCACTTTATGAAAATTATTTTATGAATTGCATACATTTCTGTATCTATTTGGTATTTCAATAAACTATTTAAAATGGGAAAAAAAATGGTCCCTGAAATAGCAAATATACTTGCTGTAGCTGGAAAAATTCAATTGATAACCAAAAAAGTCTGTTTAGAGAAGTGGGAAAAACACAGAAACCTTTGGAAAACACAAACGTAGGGTCACCCAGCTATTGCTTATAAGTAGTAAGGACAGGTTAGGGGTAGCTTACTGCAGGGCAAGATATTTAACAGGGAATTTCTTACTCCTGAAGCAGCAACAGAGCATTCTAGGAGCCATGGACATATACAGGAGCCCAGAGTCAGAAGTAGAATAGTGGTCGGCATCACCAAGCCAGAAACAGTATGAAATTGAGATTGTGAGGCAAATGCAGCTGAGAAACAAGGAAGGTCTGTGAGCTGGGGCTGGGGTAGGGTGTCTGTGTGTGCTGGGCTCTCAGGAAAGGCTAACAAAGGCCCCAGTGGTCATTGTGTCCAGCCAGAACACTGCTGCTCTTATTTCCTTTCAGTTACCAAGTAACTGAAACTTGCTTGGATATTAAAAAAAAAAAAAAAATCATTAAGAGTTTTTGTACTTACTGATGATGATATTTTTTCCTTTTGTTTGTTGCTAACAGATTTCCTTCCTTCCTTCCTTCCTTCCTTCCTTCCTTCCTTCCTTCCTTCCTTCCTTCCTTCCTTCCTTCCTTCCTTCTGTTCTCTTTCCCTCTCTTACTCTTCCTTCCTGTCTTTTTGTTAATTTTTTATTAATCATATAAACTCTCTGATGTGATAAATTCTCTGTGGTAAAAACAATATACATTTTTTAAAAGACTATTTTTTAGAGAAGTTTTAGGTTCATAGCAAAATTGAGAGGAAGGTGCAAAGATTTTTCATATCACCTGTTCCCACACATTCACAGCCTTCCATTTGTCCCATGCCAAAGTGATATGCCCACAGGCAAGTGTCTGCTAGAGGTGGGGTTCTACAGACTCTGCCAGAAAGTCCTGGGAACCTGGGCAGGACCCTAGAAGAGAAGAGCTCTCACCTGTTCTAATGTGCTAAGCTAAAGGTACCAGAGGCTGCATCATAAAGAAATGTTAGGTGAAGGCCATAAGGATTCACACTAGGCCCAGAACAGTACACAGCCATGGAGCTAGAAACAGAGGAGGTGCCAGGAGAGAGGAGGTTTGAGACAGAATCTGGAGCAACTATACAAGGCAGTACAAGTGCCAGAACCCAGTTTTAGCTGGGAGCTTTTAAAGAGACAAGAATGACAACTCCATCTACTAAAAATTCTTGCAAAAAAAAAAAAAAAGAGCCTCAACTGCCCATATCTCATTGTGATACAACTATCAATTTATGGAAAATGCAGAAGTTAGAAGAAAATGGAGAGGAGAGATGTTGTACCCAGAAAAATCTGAAATGTAGGAGACCAGGAGACCCAAGGATGAGGAAGGGTGGATGATGGAGGGAGAATACTTAAAGAGACAAATCAACTAGTCTTGTGTGTAGAAATTATTTAGATCAGGATTCAATGAATCATAAAAATAATTTTTAAAAACTTTAAAAAATTAAAAGTGTTTATGAGGCCATTAGAAGTTGGACTACTGAATATCTATTGAGAATAATCAAAAGTTATAGTTTCATTTATACATAGGATAATTGTATTATAATTATCTTTTTAAAGACTCAGTCTTTTAGGGTAATGGTTCTAGATCTTTGGCATGCATCTGAATCACCTAGAAGACTTGTTAGAACATGGTTTATTGGGCCCAACTCCCAGAGTTTCTGACTCAGAAGGACTTAGTTAGGACCTGAGAATTCCTGTTTCAACAAGTTTCTGGATGACTGTGATGCTAAATTCTAGGGACTGCCTGTGTATGTATTTATGTGTGTGTGTGTGTGTGTGTATATACACACACACACACACACACACACCACACATGTCCATTTTTTATATGTTCTTTATTTTAAATTATTATTATTGTTGTTGTTGTTGTTATGGTACTGGGGATTGAACCCTAGAGGCACTCTACCACCAAGCTACATCCAGCTCTTTTTATTTTCAGACAGGATGTCACTAGATTGCCCTGATAGGCTGGGTTCAAACTTATAATATTTCTGCTCAGCCTCCTGAGTAACTGGATTATAGGTGTGAGCCACCATACCCAGTGTAGATGTATATATTTTGAGAATACATACAATAAAATGACATAATGTCTAAGATATACTTAAAAGTATATAGAGATATGGACGTGGATCAGGACAGAGATAAAACAAGATCATTGGTGAATTGATAGCAGTTGAAGCTCCACGATGGACACATGAGGAATTATTACTACTATTCTGCATATTTTTCTTATGTTTGAAGCTTCTATTTAATTTTTTTTTTTAAAAAAATAAAGCTATAGAAAACCCAGACAAAGCATTTGACAAAGCTCAACAATTTTTTTTTTTTTTTTTGGTACCAGGGATTGAATCAATGAACCACATTCCCAGCCCTTTTTTATTTTGAAATAGGTTCTCACCAAGTTGCTTAGGCCTTGCTAAATTGTTGAGGCTGGCTTTGAACTTGTGATCCTCCTGCCTCAGCCTCCCAAGCCACTGGGATTACAGGCGTGTACCACTGTACCTGGCTCAACATTCATTTTGACTTGAACAAAAAGCAAACAAAAACTGTCAACAAACTGGGGAAGAGACAGGAAGCTCCAACCTAATAATTAGAATCCTATAGTTAACATACTTAATAGTAAAAGATGGAATGCTTTCTCCTTAGGATCAGCAATAAGGCAAGGATATCTGCTCTCACCAATTTTATTCAGCATTGTAGTAGAAGATCTAGACAGTACAATGAGGCAAGAAAGAAAAGTTTTCCAGATCAGAAATAAAACTGTCTCTATTTGTAGACAACACAATTTTCTATGTAGAAAATCTTTCATGATTGTCTGTTTCAAAAGTCCTATGATGTCTATATAATAGCTACTAGACCTAATAAGAACATTTTGCAAAACTGCAGAATATAAGATCAACAAACAGAAATCAACTACACTGTTCCTGCCTCCAGCTGGTGCACAGGCAGCATTGGACTGGAGCTAGTGGAGCTTGTCAGCATGGTCAGACTTTCTCCAACACTCTGGGTAAGCCCCTCTTCTTGCTTATCCTTGTCTATCACTAAATGGCCAACAACAATCCCAAGAAACAGGAATAAAATTGTTGTCTTAGTCTGAGGTAAGATGGAGGAGTGAGGAGCCTTCACACCTACTTCATCCCTTCTATCACAACATGCAGAGTAACTTCCATCTGGATTTTTCCAAACTTTTTTTTCCTCAACATCTTCCTTAATCCTATGAAAAAAGAAGATACTGCTAAATAGGGTGCATTACAGGAGCTGCTTCCTTTTCTACCCCCCCCCACTCCAATAAAGAAATATAGATATATTTTTTGTTTAAAAAGAAAAGAAGGAAATCAGTTGTACTTCTGAATACTGTCAATGAACAATCAGAAACTATATCTTCAAAATGCCATTTGAAAGAACATCAAGACACCAGAAGAGCTAGGGATAAACCTTATGAGGGATGTATAAGACCTATACACTGAAAATATAAAACACTGCTGAGAAAAATTAAAGGTACAAATAAGTGTGGAGATCCATAAAGTTCATAGGTCAAAAGACTCATCTAACAAAAATGTCATTTCTTCAAAAATTGATCTGAAGATTTTGTGCAAAAATCCCATCAAACCTTTTGTAGAAAATGACAAGCTAACACTAAAATTCATAAGAAAATTCACAAAACCTAGAATATCAAAACAACTAGGAAAATGTTGGAGGACTCACACTATCTGATCTCAAGGTTTATTACAAAACAAGAGAGTGCTATATTGGTGTAAACATAGACAAACAGAGCAACAGAACAGAAGAAAGTCCAAATATCAATGAATCACATTCCCAACATCCATTTGTAAATAAATTTTGAAACTCAAATAAATGATTTCCTTATAAACTGGAATATTAGACATTATGGAAAGCGTCCCAACACCCCCATCAAAATTCTATTGAGCTAAAATATCCAAATTTATGGTTCTGCTGGAGTTACCATTGAATTTCTCCACCATGTGGACTATGTTATGCATTCTCTCAGGCCTACAGCTAGTTAGAGAATTCTGTATCTCTTTTCTCCCACTTGCTAGAAAATGGGAGAAAAAATTTTCCTCATTGTATCAGACTGAGGGCTAGCCCTGTGGCCAAGAACAGAGACTCTAGCAAGGTAGGGGCTGCGTGGCTGGAGGGACAAGGGCTTTATATTGTATGAGCCCCCAAAGGCATTTTTCCCTCTGAACTTGGGATACCCAGATGGGATTCTTTTCCTCCTAGCCTATGTTGGGAAAGAATGGAATTCCTCTCTTATTCATGTTTCCATATGTGGAGACTTCATTAAAGCAGTGGTTCTCAAGTTAGCATACTAGAATTACCTGGGGAAGCTTCAAACCTACTGATCCTGCCTTCCACCTTCAGAGACTGTGATTTTAATTATTCTGGGGTGTGACCTAGACATAGGATTTCCAAATGATTCTAATATACAATTTAGTTTGAGAATTGGTACCCTAGAGAAATATTTCTGACCTTGTAACTCTCCTAATACAGAGTTTAGGAGGTAAAACTAAATTAGCAGGGTTCAGATTCTCTGGATTTTCTGTAGGATCTGCCTGCCTGTAAAGTCTGCTATTCTGTTCTACAGCTCTAAGCCATAAATTTTATAAAAACAAGCCTGTGCAGAGGAAGCAGGAAGTGGGAGAAGTTCACTGTTGTCTAGGACTGATTATGACAAAGTTAATTGTCTAATTTAGGTAAAAGGAAATAGCAGGGAGCCCACTAGTCACAGGCCTAAAGCCATCTTCTCTTAACTACTTACTGCATTTTTTATTTGGAAAAATTTTGAACCTCCAGGAGACTTCAAAGTATAATCCAAGGAGACCTATATATTCTCCACTTACATTTATCAATTGTTAACACTTTTGCTCCATTCTCTTTCTTCCCCCATCCCTATCCTCCATCCCCCACCTTCATACTTCTCTCTTCTAGTTTTTGTTTTGGTTGAAACTATATGTCTCAACAGGTTTCTCCTAAGAACAAGGACATCTTTCTACTTAACCACAAACCATTTTTACATGTATAGTTTAACATTGATAAAATAATATTACCTGGGGCTGGGGTGTATCTTAGTGATAGAGCACTTGCCTGGTATGTTCCAGGTCCTGGGTTCAAGGCTCAGCACTAGGAACAACAACAATTTTTTAAAAAACAACAACGTTACCTAATATGTGATCCATATTTAAATTTTTCCAATTTACCTCAAATTTTCCCTTATAGCTATTTTTAGGAACATATCACTACATTTGGTGGTTTTCTTTACCTTCTCTAATTTAGAAAATAATCTTATTTTTACTAGACATTGACCAATTTTAAAAGTCTAAGCTATCTGTATCATGGAATGTTCCATTATGACTGCTCCTTATGATTGGATTCATGTAAAATATTTAGCAAGAATGTTATGTTGATGATTGAATGTACTTCCAACTGCATTAAATTAAGAGAACGTAAGGTCAGTTTGTCTCTTTATCTCTGATGCTAAGTTTGCTCATTGGTTAGAGTGGTGCCCACCAGATCTCTCCCTGGTAAAGACACTTTTTCCCCCGCTTTATACTGTACTGAATAAGCAATCTATGGAGTAATGCTGTGAGATCACAAGAATATCCGTTCTCCATAAACTTTCACCCAGCGGTTTTTCATAATCTTTATGTTGTGGTTTGGATGTGAAGTGTCCCTCAAAAGCTCACATGTGAGACACAATGCAAGAAGGTTCCGAGGAGAAATGATTGGGTTGTAAAAATCTTAATCCAATCAGTGATTTAATCATCTGGTAGGGATTAACTTAGTGGTAACTGAAGTGGTAGGGTGTGACTGGAGGAGGTAGAAATTGGGGTGTGGCTTTGGGTATATATTTGTATCTGTCCAGTGGAATCTCTCTCTCTGCCTCTTGATCACCATGTGAGCTGCTTCCCTCTGCCACACTCTTTGCCATGATGTTCAGCCTCATCTCAAGCTCTGTGGAATGGAGCTGGCCTTCTATGGACTAAAACCGTTAACCCTCAAATAAACTCTTCCTACTCTATAGTTGTTCTGGTCAGATCCTTTAGTCACAGAGCGAAAAAGCTGACTAAAATACCTTACAAATATCAATTAGTGATTGCAAATACTGACTTTCCAATTCCACCATTCTTTCTACATGTTTAGCAGACATTCTTTGGGTATGAAAAGCTTTCTTCCCCTCCCTTCCATTGCATTTTTTGAATATCACTATATACTCATGAATTCTTTGTTCATTAATGAATTATAATCCGTCATATTATTTTTCTTTTTGAAACTGACTCTTACATCCCTTTGCTATATCCCCATTAGTCTTTGAGTAGTTTTTATTTCTGCTATACTGAGATGTTTCAAGCGCATCTTGTATATTGCCGGCTTAAGGCCAGGAATCAAACAATACTCTAAGGTACCCCAGTTTTTTTAAACAGGAAATGGCTCTTTTCTCGTAGAATTTTTCTGTAGTAGTCTTAATGAAGTTTCTATCTGCCTTGCTCCTGCATTATTCTCTAAGTTCCTTACAGAGTCGTCAGGGGAAAAATACGGTGTTTTGTTATTGATCCGCCTACACCTCGACTGACGCCTGACCTACTGTGATATGGAATAGATTTGTCACAGGTGGGTGGAGAGTTGAAGCTCTAAACCTCAGTTCTTGTAGTTCAGTGAAAGGAAATTTAAAGTCACACACAAAAATCCAAAGAGGAGAAATTTATTGTGAGTGAAAGTAAAGTAAGGCTCAAGCAAAGAACACTCCAAGAGAGAGTGGGCTGTCTTCAAGCACAGAAGGACAAAGAAAGCAATGCTGCTTCCAAATTTATTGCTGTTTGGTATTCATCAGGAAAACTGGATTCCACCTTCTGCAGTCTTTACCAATTAGATGTTTAACTCCTTCATGTCAGGCAGAGGAATCCTTGACCCTGGTTGGTCCTCTCCAGAACTGCCATGATAACCAACCTATACTGAAGGTGCTTTGTCTACAAGTCAAATCCACCATTCGTGGGTGCTGGGGTCAGTGACTGGATAGACTTCATCTCAGTGTACCTGCTTTATTACTGTAATCTCCCTTGTGAAACACACTGAGAAATTTGTGGCCATAAATCTTTACTATGACTTCAGTAGACCCTGTTAGACCCATTGATCTTTCCATCTTGATGCATTTCTTAATTGTCTCCCTTTGTTTCCATGTTATTGTTCTTACTGTTAGTACACCTGTTTTTGTTCCACAAGTTACTTGATTGTTTATTAAAGGTGATGATCCCACTACTTTGTTGGTTCATATTTTACTGCTCATTATGACTACCTAACAGATTTACACTTTCCTTATACTGATTCAATAAATATTTTTTTGAATTTTTTTCTCTGTTAAAGATGATGTTAAGCTTGGGGCATATAACTTTAAGGAATATACACACAATCCTGCCTTCATGATGCTTACCTTCTTAATGGGGAAGACATATCAATCAGGTGATCACATAAACATTTAACTAAATGTGTCGGTGCTCCAAAAAAGCAGGCACACTGAGTTCTAGGCATACCACAGGAAATCTCTCTGGGTAGATGGGAAGAGGGGTCCCTAAAAATAGGAACTCATATCTAATATCTGAAAAATGGGTCCTATCCTTCTCAGGCCAAGGGAAGGGGTCTATGTATATGCTGGGGACAGCCTGAGGAGTGGGGTGGGGGTGGGGAGTCTAGTGAGTAGGAGCCCTACAGAGGCCAAAAAAAATAAAGGGACCTGAACACTTGAGAAGCCAAATGACTAAATTGAAAAGCAAACTATGACTGAGGACAGGGCAGATGCTGACTCCATAGGCCCTGGAGGACAAGGAGAAGTATTTCAGTCTTATTTCTCAGTGTAATGAGAAGTCATTTAAGGGCGTAAGCAGAAGAGAGACATAATTAGATCTGTATTTAAAAATGAATATTGGCTAACAGAGAAGAGATTGGCAGGGGCAAGGGTGCCGGCTACCTAGCATTTCAACTGCAATGCTGTTTGCAGTAGTGCAGAGAGCTGGCAAGTAGCACATTCTAGGTTGGTGGCTGCAAAATGTCACTGTTACTTCCTGTCACTGAACAAGCACACACCCATTTTGTGGCTCTCTAAAGATTTCTAAAGATAATGGGAATCTAATTAATAAACTCTTTCCTAAGCTCTCCATCCCAGCCCCCACTCTCTGGGTTGCCCCTTTTGTCCTTTTATACCTCAGAGAGAAATACACTAGTGAGACTGGAGTTGACAACGAGAGTTTAGGAACACAAAACCAGTAAACATACATCTTCAAATGCCTTCAAAAGTAGGGTAGAGATCTCTGGGTGAAGGGAAAGAAAGTGTAGGAGATGGAAATTTATTTGAATCTTTGAAAGGGAGAAGGAGAGGGAAGGTTTGAGGGGAGGAGAGGGAGGTGTCTGAGCCCAGGGCTCACCCACACTCTTCCTAAGCAAAGGACTTGCTCCTTTGCCACCACAAGATGTGATACATGGGGGCAGTGGTAATGGTTAGGATATAGAAGGAAAGAGTGTGGGGCTGTAGTGAGGTCATACAGATGAGCTGTGATGAATGAATTTTGGCAATGACAGCTAGGAGGGAGTCCAGAGAATAACCTGAATGTTTCTTTGCCAGTATACACAAAGCTGCAGGCCTGAAGTTCCAGTTACACAGGAGGTTGAGGCAGGAGGATCACTTGAACTCAGAAGTTCAAGATCATCATGGGTAACACAGTGAGAATGCATCTCAGAAAAACAAACAAACAAAAATGCAGACAATTCTTCAGCAGCATGAAAGCATCCAAAAAGATTTTAAAAACTCAAAGGCTTTCCAACTCTTTTTACAATCCTATCATAACCGACCTCAAATCTGATAGACCTAGTAAATACAAAGGGAAAATGGTAACATCAAAATAACCACCTTGATCAGATTTAAGTGTACAGTTCAATAGTGTCACGTGCACTGATGTTGTACAATCAGTTTCCAGAACCCTCTTCATCTCTTGCATCTTAACTCTTCATGATGTAAGAAGTTCTTTGGAACTCTTTTTTTATCTTGTTGTTACACATACTCAAAGGATAAGATTACAATTTCTTTTTAAAGTTTTTTTAATGTTTATTTTTATTGATTTTGGTGCTGGGAACTGAATCCATGGCCTCATATATACTATACCTTGGAGATCTTATTTGGCTTTATTTTCTAGTCTAGAATCAAATAACATGTCATTCCATAAAACAGAACTAGTGTTCCAATGAGTCAAGCAGAGGAGGTTGGTTTTATAGACAAAGAAGTCTGAAAAAAGCAGAAACAAAAGAACGAAAAGCAAATTGGTCATTTCAAAGTTACTTTCTTTGTAAGATGGGTACAGGGAGAAAGAACAATAGGAAAATAACTGGTTGGCTAACACCAGATTATTTCAGGTCACTTTTTTTAATGAAAGGATTAAGGCAGAGGAACTTCATTATCTTGGCAGTTGAAACTGGCCTGTTTGAGAAGTTTGGCTGTTAATCACTCTAATCCTGACTTCTCAGGTCAGATAAACAGGTCAGTTTTAGGTTGGTGAGGAGGAAGTCCCATTTTGATTTTTAGCCTGGTCTGTTGGGGCCGAGTACAACACCGTTGAACAATAACACCCTACTCCACCCTCACTAGCCCCTGACTATTTTCTCTATGAATTTGACGACTCTAGACACCTTAGAAGAAGAATCACACAATTTGCTTTTCTGTGACTGTCTTATTTCATTTGGCATAGTATCCTTAGCAAGACCTCAGTTCATTTATGTAGCAGCCTATGTCAGAATTTTGTTCCTTTTGAAGGCCGAACAGGAGTCCATTATATGCATCTACTACACTTTGTATATTTGTTCATCTATCAATGAATGGGATTAAAAAAAAACTGCTTCCACTTTTTGGCTATTGTAGATAATGCTACTATGAATATCATATACACATATCTTTTTTTTTAAAAAAAAAGTATTTATTTTTTAGTTTTAGGTGGACACAATATCTTTATTTTTATGTGGTGCTGAGAATTGAACCCAGTGCCTCATGCATGCCAGGCGAGCGCGTTACAACTTGAATCACATCCCCAGCCCTACACATATCTTATTAAGACCCTGATTTCAATTCTTTGGAGCATATATTCAAAAGAGAATTTCTAAGCCCTCTGGTAGTTCAACTTTTAATTTTTTTGGTGGGCCAACATACTGTTTTCCAAAGTGGCCACACCATTTTACAACCCCAACAGTGTACAAGGGTTCCAATTTTTTCTATCCTTCCCAACTCTTTGTCATTTTCTTTTCTTTTTTTTAAGTGGTACCTTTTTTAACTATTATTTTTCTTTTCTTTTTTATAAATATTTTTTAGTTGTCAATAGACCTTTATTTAATTTTTTTATATGTGGTGCTGAGAACAGAATCCAGAGCCTCACACATGCTAGGCAAGTGTTCTATCAATAAGCCACAACTCCAACCCCAGTACTAGCTTTCTTAATGGGTATGTATTAATTTTTTAACTAGAAATATGTTTTTTTGTATGTGTTTAGAAATCAGACATACTTAAAAATGAAGAAAGTAAAACAAAAAATGGTTTTGAACATTTTGTATGTTACATTTTAAAATGCAAATGCAAAGGGTTAGTATATAAATGCACAAACTTATTAAAATTTTAATAGAAAAATGAGCAAAGGACAGGCACAGGAAGGTTGCAAGGGATGAAAAAGACATATTCATGAACTAGACAGGGATGGCAGCTGGCTAGCTCTCCTGCTCCTTCTGAAGTGGTCATAATAATAAAATCCTCATGTTCTTCTACAGTAGGGTTCTCCTCTACTCTGCAAGGATCCTAATGGTTAATGGTATAACACAAGAAAATGAAGCCTGGATAGCCAGATAAAGCATTTCCTTCCCTAAGAACAAAACCAATGATACAGTGCTCCATGGTAGTTATGAGAAAAAACTAAATTCTTAAGAAGCTCTAACAACATGGGTTAAAAGCTCTAAAAACATTTTGTTTCAGAGAGAGTGCTGGGGCCATTTTGAAGAAAAAGCAAGAATATTAAAGCATTCTTTTCAGACTGCAATGCCAGATACAAGTTACTTGTGTAAATGTTGATTATTGGACTAGTAGCTCAACAACTCAGCCAGGAAGCCCTGAAGATGTAGCAGCTCCCCCTAAAACTGTAGCAGTTTGAAAACATGGCCCCAGCTGGGCATGTTGTTGCATCCCTATAATCCCAGTGACTTGGGAGACTGAGATAGGAGGATTGCAAGTTCTAGGCCACTCTAGGCAACTTAGCAAAACTCTTGACTCAAAATTAAAGCCAGATACAGGTGATAAGGGGAAGTTGGGGGTATAGCTCAGTGATAAAATGCCCCTGGGTTCAATCCCCAGTATCTCCCATATTCTCTCTCTCTCTCTCTCTCTCTCTCTCTCTCTCTCTCTCTCACACACACACACACACACACACACACACACACACAAAAGAAAGAGAGAGAAAGAAAGAAGAAAGCATCCCTCTAGAACACTGTAAAACACCTCGCATTGAGGTGGGTTTGTGTGATCTGTCTTCTCCTGTAAACTTAGGTGGGCTTATGAATTGGCCAATGGAGTACAGAAGATGTGATCCTGTATGATTTCAAAGAACTATATTTTACAAGACCACACATCTTCTGCTAATTTTCTTGTATGGCTTACCCTCCAGAGCGTACTCACGCTGTCCCGCTGGAACACAGACACTATGCTGTAAAAAGACAGGCTATGAAAAGGACAAGTCTCAATTCACTGTTGTGTCCCCACTGAGCCCAGCCTTAAAATCCTCTCAGGCCAGATTCCAGGCACAAAAAATAAAAAAGCCTGCATATGATTCCAGCCCACAGCCTTGAAGACATCTCAACCTTTTGAGTCTTCCCAACTGAGGCCCCAGACATCATAGAGATGAATGTACATGCTGAGTCCTGTCAGAATTCCTGATCTACAGAATCTGAGAGCATGATGAAAGTATTTGGTTTGTTTAAGACAAGGTCTCACTATTTTACCCAGGCTGGTCTCAAAAGATTCTCCTGTCTCAGCCTCTCAAGTAGCTGGGTCTACAGGCATGTACCACCATGCCCAGCAAAAATGTTGTTTTTGAATGCCACAAAGTTTAGGCAGAACAAAATTGTTAAATGACTAGCACTATAGAGAAATTGACTTTAACCACTGGTTAAGAATATTGATTGCCTTTACTGGTAAGATGAATAGCATTATAGGGGCTTAAAAGTCAATGAACTTGGAATATTCACGTAGCTGTTAAACATTTCTAGGAATGTTGTTCTCATTTTGTCAATAGAGCCATTCTTACATGAAAATTCAGATAGAGCTGTAGAAACAAATTATCCTGATCTTATGACTTAGTGTCCCACCAGTAAAAGTGTTCTTTGTCATGGGGTTTCATATTAATGTTTGATGATCATGGAGGATGTTCTATAGGATTCCCCATTGGGGAAGAGAAGGTTATTACTAGTGGCTATGTGCTCCCTTAACCTCACTTTAGAAGAGAGTGTAATGATATATTTCCTCTCTGTGGACTTTTGGGATAGGTGATACAGGACAGGGCCCAAGGTAGACAGCCCTGTTACAGTCCTCGCAAGAGAAATGCTTATGGGATTTAACAGAAAAATGAAGTGGCTAGTTATACTGCTGATGAATCTCTGTAGTAATTACATTAGGGTGGTAGATGGCCTTTGAACAAACCAACCATAAAATTGCTTTGAATATGCACAGTATTTGCTACCAAATTAATAATCATAACATGAAAATAATACAACATATAATACAGTTATTAGAGGACAGGTATTAAAGAAATTTTTATAGTAAAAGCATTCTGGATCAAAATTTAACTTATTATTGTATAAAATTTTGAACACATAAAGGAATTATCTTAGTCAATTTGTGCTGCTGTAACAAAATGCCATAGGCTGGGTAATTCATAAAGAACATAAATTCATTTCTTACAGTTCTGGAGGTCAGGAAGTTCCAGATCAAAGCACTAGACATTTCAGTGTCTGGTGAGGGCTGCTCTCTACTTCTACAATGGCTTCTGTTGCATGACCTGAGTTGGGTACAGGAAGGAACATTGTATCCTCAGATGGGGGAAATTAGAAAGGTGAGAGAGCTGTTCTGTTGTCTTACTTCATATATCAAAATTATTTATCTATACAGTCTAGGTCTTTTTCCATATTAGCTCATATTGTCCTTGGTTATAAAAAAAAGTGTCCATATTTGCCACCTAGATCTGTACGGCCATAAAAAATATATTGCCAACAAGACATGGGATAAAATTAATGTTATCAAAGAACATTCTGAGTAATCTGCTACTCAGTTTCAGATCGGCAGCTTTTTAAAAAAAATTTTTTTTAGTTGTTTATGGACCTTTATTTTATTCATTTATTTATATGTGGTGCTGAGAACCAAACCCAGTGCCTCACACATGCAAGGCAAGTGCTCTACCACTGAGCCACAAACCCAGCTCCCAGATTGGCAGCTTTTATTGTTCAATCTTACAATCTTCTTGTGTGTTACACATGACTATTAAAAACTTAGACCATAGTGTCTAGGAGTACTTACATGTATTTACATTATTTATTTAGTTACGTAATATCTAATGTTTCCTTTTCTTTTTGGTTGAGGAAATATAGATGTAGTTTGTTTATTTTGCCTTGACAAAGGAAGGAGGAAAAAATCACAAAGGTAGATTACTACTACATGATGTTAAACAAAAAAATTTTTAAAATATAGATTAAAGAATTAGAACTTTGCAGTATGAATTAAACATACAAATTGTTTAGACAACAAAATGCTTAACAGTGAAGATTATTCTTGCAATTTGACAATCCTTGTTTCTTGAGGTACTAACTGTTAAAAGGGGTGAAATGCTGTATTTTACTAACAATATATTGCCTTTATTATTTTTTTTCATTTTAAAATGAGAAAACAAAAATCATACAAGCATCCAACAACAAAAAAGGCCAAGATAGAGTTAATCAAAGTGCAGGTCTCCCAACAATGAAGTGTGAGAGCCTAGTAGGAAATAACAACAAAGATTTCTATGTAAAACTGTCAATGTTATTGTGCATCACATATGACAATAAATTCTAAAAGTATTTAGGTTCAGTTTGGAGATTTTTTGTGCTCTCCAGTAGGATAGAAGATCAAGAAGAGTCTGCATAATCAAATCCCTCTAGCCTCTAGTAGCCCAGAAGGAAGAGGTGGGCACAGTTACTGATGGGGTTAAGGAGGCCACTGGAAGTACAAAACAAATACACAGTGGTACCACCACTGCCACCATCACCACCACCACCAACGTAGCCATCATCATCACCACCACCACCATCACCATAACCACCACCATGATCACCACCACCATTACCATCACTATCACCACCATCAATGTGGCCATCACCTTCACCACTACCACCATCATCACCACCATCACTATAACCACCACCATTACCACCATCACCATCACCACCACTACCATCATCATCAACAACATCACTATCACCACTATCAATGCTGCCATCACCACCACCACAACAACCATTGCCATCACCAACATCACTACCACCATCACTGATCCTGAGTGTAGCCCCACTGACCTTCTCTACTCTGACCAAACACAAGAAATTGATTACTGCACCTTTAACTTAATACTTTTTTGAATGGACAAAATGTTCTCAGACAAAATATGTTCAGTTTTATGCAAAAGTGCTCTCCAGTGAAAGAAGTAAATAATGACAAAGGGAATGCGCTTTAGGTGAGGAATTGCCATGTGAGGCTACTATTTCCATAGCTATGAAATGATTCACATTCCCAAATCAGTCTTAAAGCTTCTTTCTTGGCAGCTGTTATTACTCTTATAATAGGTAGGGGAGTTATGGAAAGCATTTATCTTGATTCACCTTTCAAATGGTGTAAAGAAGAACGAGCGTGATTCAGCACACAGTGGGGACAATATATGGGTAAGTACCATAGGGCAAGCAATCAATCCACTTGACAGCACAGGAGTGACAACTCAAACTGTATCAGGCTCTGACTCAATCACTTTCTGCTTGAATCCTGACCCCAAGACCTCCAAGATGTGGAATTCTGAGCAGTTTAGTAAAGTGAGAGAGTCAGAACAACCTCCCTGAGAGGATTAAATGTGATTTTACATGTATACAACAGGTATGGATCTATCAAAGGACAAGATCGCAACTATTTAAAGGTCTTCATTGGATTTATTTTCTAGTTTAGAATGAAGTAACACATCATTCTATAAAACAAGGCATGGGAAGGGAGGGAGGGCAGGCCTTTTGTAATTTAACTTTGGAAATACCCTGGAGACATCCAATGACTGCAACCACCCACTCACCACCCAGGGATCTAGTGCTGTTTCTCCTGGTTTCCTTCCTACATTGAAACCAACTTCAAGGCCCAGAAGTCTTTACCAGGTGCTATGGTTTGGTGAGTGTTTCCAAAAGTCCATGTATTAAAATTTCATCCCTGGGGTGGTGGTATTGAGAGGTACTCTGGATCTTTTAGGAGGTTGTAGTTTCTTACGTCATTAGGGATATACTTCCTGGCTCAAGGTTTAAGGGTAACTCTGCCACATATTCCTGCCATGATGTGCCCTTCTTGCCAGTGCCCCAAAGCAGGGGCCACCCAATCTTGGTCTAGAACCTCGAGAACTATGAGTTAAAACAACCCTTTTCTCTTTATAAGTTAATTTCCTCAGATGTTTTGTTATAGTAATGTGAAGCTGCCTTATCAATCAAGCTCTTTTTCCCCCAACTGTCTAGAGAGTAATGTCATCTTTCCAGGGATAATATCAGAGGGCAGGTGTAGGATTCCTCTCTTCTCAGGAGCCACAGGTATCTCTCGATATCTTCAAATGTCACTTCCCACTTGTCTCTAGGAAGTTAAAATACTTTCATTGCCTTGAGAATTACTAAATATAAGGTAGGATGTTTCTGAGGGGAATAAGTTATACATCAACCATATATGTAACCATCTATCATATATGTAACATTTAAGTTCACAGTAGTGGTTTGGGCAGCATACCATAATCAAACACATTCTGCATAATCAAACATATTTCTGCAGTGAAATATATGAATATTTACCCTACATGAATAAATAAAGAGATAAATTGCCTTGCAATGCCCAAGTCAGGTTTGACCAACAAATAAACTTGCTGCAGTCTTATAAACTTTTGGTTTCAGGGTTTTTGGGATTTCATAAGCACCGGAAGAGATTGTGGATCAGTAATTGAAACTGAGTAAGTTAGACATAGATATGATATAACCCCACTACACTACAATAGAAACAAACAAAAAAAAAGGTGTTGCTAAGAAGGTCTGAAAATATTTTACAGAAGAGAAAGCCTGAAACAATGACTAGAGAATGTGTGAAATCTGCAATGATAAAAAAAAAGAAGAAAAGAGGCATCCTGTATGAGGAATAAAAACTTGATTACACTCAACATCATTTGTCATAAAGAAAGTGAAAACTTAAATAATGAGATAACACTATTTACCCATTAGAAAATCAAAATTGAAAAATCTGAAGATACAGTAGTCCCCTCTCTTATATAGGAATGGCACGTTCCATCCCTAGTAGATTTCTGAAACCACAAATGCTATCAAACCCTACATACACTGTTATTTCCTTTATTCACCATTGTGTTAGTCGAGTCCCAGAGTGAATCTGTCCTTCCATGTTTTATGCCTGGTATTTCATTTGCATCACCATTCTTGTGCTTCGGAGACATTAAGGGAAATAAGGGTCATTTGAACACAGCAGCACTTTAGTATTATGAGTCAATGTGGTAACCGAAGATTCCTATGTGACTGACAGGTGGTTAGCATATGCAGTGTGGATATGCTGGTCAAAAGGATGATCCACATCCCAAGCAGGATGGCATGAGAATTCTGCATGCTAAAAAATATGGCATGCAATTGAAAACTCGCCGTATTTCATGGCATAATCAGCACTACCACATTAATGTATCTCCACAAGTATTCTGTGTATCCTAATCATCTGTCTTTGCACCAAAGACAGTTCAGTAATAAATTATTTTTAAGTAATATTAGCACAATTTAAAAAATTCAAATAATGGTTGCACTACACCTTTTTATTAGTTCATTTTATATATAATATTGGGGTTCATTTTTCCAAAACTGTACAAGCATGGAATATAATTTGCCTCAATTCAGTCCCTAGTACTTCCTCATTCTCTCCCCTCTCCTGCCTCCACTCATTTCCCTTTCTCTAGTCTACTGATTTTTTTCCTATTTGTTCATAGGATTTTTTTAGTGCATTATGGATATACATAAAGATGAAACTCACTATGGTATATTCATTCATATATGTGCATCGGAAAGTTAGGTGAGATTCATTTTACTGTTCCTCCCTTTTCCCATCCCTCTTCCCTCCCCCTCAATTTCCTTCCTCTAATCCACTCATCTCTCTTCTACTTTCATGAAAATATCCCCACACATCTTTCTTTCTTCCTTCCTTTCTTTCTTTTCCTAATGTTGGTCTCACTTCAACATAAGAGAGAAAACATTTGACCCTTGACTTTCTGGATCTGGCTAATTTCACTTGGCATGATAGTCTCCAGTTCCATCCATTTAGCAGCAAATGCCATAATGTCATTCATCTTTATGGCTGAGAAATATACCATTGTGTATATATGCCACATTTTCTTTATCTATTCATCTGTTTATGGGCACCTAGGCTGGATCCATATTTCAGCTAGTGTGAACTGTGCAGTTATAAATATTGATGTGACTGCATCCCCATAGTATGCTGACTTTACATCTTTTGTATATTAACCCAAGGAATGGGATAGTTGGATCATGTGATTCCATTCCTAGTTTTTTGAGGAATCTCTATACTGCTCCAGAGCAGTTATACCAATTTTCAGTCCCTCCAAAAGTGTATGAGTGTACTTTCCCCCACATACATCCTTGCCAACATTTATTATTTATATTCTTGACAATTGCCATTCTGACTGGAGTGAGGTGAAATTTCAGCGTAGTTTTGATTTGCATTTCCCTAATTATTAGATATATGGAACATTTTTTTCATATATTTATTGGCCATTTATGTTTCTTCTTTCTTTTTTATTTACTGATTGATTGATTGCATTTCTTCTTTCAAGAAGAATCTCTTTAGTTCTTTTGCCCATTTATTAACTGGATTATTTGTATTTTGGTATTTTGTTTGGTTTGGGCTTTTTTTTTTCCCTTGGTGCTAAGTTTTTTGAGGGTTTTTTTAAAAAATATATTCTAGATATGAATCCCTAACTGAGAAGCAGGTAGAAAAGATCATCTCCCATTCTGTAGACTCTCTCTTCAAGCTCATTACCTTTGCTGCGTAGAAGCTTTTTAATGTGAAGCCATGCCACATATTGATTCTTGGTTTTATTTCTTACACATTAGGCATCTTGTTAAGGCAGTCAGTGTCTGTGACAATATGTTGGGGTGCTGAGCCTATGTTTCCTTCTAGTAGTTCCAGAGTTTCTGGTCTTATTTCTAGGTCTTTGACTTTGAGATGACTTTTGGGTAGGGTGAGAGATAGGCATCAAGTTTCTTTAATCTACATATAGCTGTCTAGTTTTCCCAGAACCATTTGTTTAAAAAGGCAATATTTTCTCCAATGTATGTTTTTGGCACTTTTTTTGGGGTCAAGTATTAGATAACTGTATCTATATGCATTTGTCTCCATCTTCTACTCCATTCCAATGGTCTTCATTTCAGATTTGGTGCCAACACCATGCTATTTTTGTTACTATACCTCTGTAGTATAATTTGAGGTCTGGTATTGTGATATTCTAGCATCAATTCTTACTCAGGATTGCTTTGTATATTCTGGGTCTCTTATTTTCCAGATAAATTTTAGAACTGTTCTCTTTTTTTCTAGTTCTGTGAAGAACTTATTTTTTTGTTTGTTTTTAGTAAGAGGTATTGAACCCAAGGATATTTAATCACTGACCCAACCCCCAGTCCTTTTTATTTTTTGAGACAGGGTCTTGCTAATTTGCTGAGGCTGGCCTTGAACCTGACATCCTCCTGCCTCAGGCTCTCAACAAGCACCACCATGCCTGGATTCATTGGTATTTTGAAGGGGGGTCACATAGAATTTGTATAACACTTTTATTAGTATGTCATTTTGATAATATTAATTCTCCCTGTCCAAGAACATGGGAGTCTTTCCATCTTTGAAGGTCTTCTTCAGTTTCTTCAGTGTTTTCACTGTGGAGATCTTTCATCCCCTTGGTTAGATTTATTCCTAAGCATTTTTTGAAGCTACTGTGAATGAGATAGTTTTCCTAATACCTTTTTCAACAGACTCATTATTGGAGTGTAGGAAAGCGATTGATTTACCTATATTGATCCTGCTACTTTGCTAAATTTGTTTAGCAGATCTAGAATTCTTCTGGTAAAGTTTTTTGAATATTCTAGACATAGGATCATATTATCAGCAAACAGATAATTTGACTTCTTCTTTTTCCTATTTGTATCCTTTTCATTTCCTTCTTGTATCTGGTTGCTCTGGCAAGAGTTTCAAGGAATATGTTGCATAAGAGTGGTAAGAGTCACATGCCACTTTAACAAAATTTGGCATAAAGTCTGCAACAATTATTCAGTGGAATATGATATGAATTGTTTTTGTCTGGAATTTTCGATGTAATATTTTCCAACCACTGAGTAACTGAAATCAAGAAAATCAAAACTGTGGATGGGGTGGAGAAGCATACTGTACCAAATTTTGGCAAGAACAAGAGCACCAGGAACCCTCATATGTTGACAATGGCAATGTATAATTGCAGAAGCACTTTGGAAGATATTTTGGCAGTTTCTTACAAATATAACAGTCCTACAATTTTATAACTGTGTTCCTAGAAACTGATTTTAAAACTATAGCCATACAAAATCAAGCATGTGAATATTTATATTAGCTTTATTCATAATTCCTCCCAAACTGAAAAAACCAAGGTATCCTTTAATACGAGAGTGGATAAACAAGTGTTTCAGTCATACAGTGGAACCCTACTGAGCAATAAAAAAAGAATGTGCTATCAAGCCAAATAAAGACATGGATGAATCTTAAATGTATAATTCTAAGTTAAAGTACCTAATCTAAAATGGCTACATATGGTATGATTCCATTTATATGAAATTTTGGAAAAGGTAAAACTACAAGATCATATAATCAGGTCAGTGGATGCCAGAGCTTCAGGGTGAGGAAGGGTTGAACCAGTGAAGTACAGGCTCTTCAGAGCAGTGAAGCTATTTGGTATGATACTATAATATTGGATCTATGATACCAAGCATTTGTCCAAACTCAAAGAGCTTTTTAACAGAGTCAACACTAATATATGCTATTTTTTAATATAAGAGGGGAGAGAATAGAATGCAAAATATGATCAAAGAATTGAACGATATTACAAATATATGCATAACATCATTGAGGAGGATGGGAGGAAAGTGCTTATCTCTGAAAGCATTGAGCCTCAAGATGTAAAACAATATTAATTCTGGTTGATAAAGTGAGGTATGGATCAACAATTCTGAACTACTATCTGAACAATTAAGTGACAAGATGGCAGATTTTGGGAACTAGATTTCTCAGTGCTGGAGTTACAAACAGGAACGAAGCAAAGGCTAAGGAGGTCAGTGTGGTAACGAATTAGAGTTGAAGGCATCAAGATAAACTCATTTATATTAATACAGATAGAGATGGTCACACATAGAAATATTTATGGATAAATGTATATATACTGGTTACTGCACCGACATATATTTACTTGTTCTGTCAGCTGAGAGAGCCTAGAAGCAGACACTACCAAGGCAATGAACACATCTACTACCAGGAATTGCTTTCTAATACCATTCTCCAATAAAGGAACCAAGACTCCCTGGAGAATTGACTGATTTTAAGGCTAGGGCATAATATATAAAGATATGCCCAAAATATCTTGTGTGTTAAAAAGTAAGGAAGTGTGGGTATGTCAAAGTAACATACAAGCCATCATAAAAATTTCCTAATGGCTAAAGCTGGAAGAATTTGAGCAACAGAATAAAGTAGTATTGGATTATAATCCAAAGTACAAAACAGATTTTCATGAGTCCATACAAATACAATGAAAAGATTGGATGAGTAAATGAATGGGTGGATGAATAAATAAACAAATAAATGGGAGAGAAAAGGCAATTCCCTCATGCAGAAGAATTCCAAATAATTTATGTAGATACTTGTGACCTTAAAAGGTATCCTTAAGTTTAATGAGCAAGAGTGACTTCTTTCCAGAGAGTATAGTAAAAAACAGAGGAAAAAGTGTGATATTGACTCAGCCAGGATATCCAAGTCAAAATCACCAGTGAAAAGTCATATTGACCATATACATGTACCATTGGTATGATGTGGAAGGAAAAGAATGACATTTTACCTCTACTGTCTTCCTCCTAAAGCCTGATAACTCCAATCTAACCATGAGGAAAACATCAGACTAATTTCAGTTCAGAGACATTTTATAAAATACCTGATGAGTCTTCCTCATAACTGTCGAGGTCATCACAAACAAAAAATCTGGCCTAGCATGTGTGAGTCCCTGGGTTCAATCACCAGCACTGCAAGAAAACAAAACAAAAACCAAACAGTCTGAGAAGGTATCACAGCCAAAAGGAGTATTCAGCTCTCCAAAGTTGTTGACAACTTTAATCACTAAATTTTGGAATGATTTGTTAGGTAAGCATAGATAAACTATGATAGCTTAATAAACAAAACAATACTAGTTATAGAAAGATAAAGGCTACACAAATAGTATACTAACTGAATGGAAAATTATGTGCTGAATATATCATTAATTTTAAAAACTATAGTTATGATTATATAATTAGAAATAAAGATAATTGGATATAAAGTATATTAAATATATAATAAATTATGTTACATATATTACATATAACATGTCAATTATATGCATGTGTGTATACACATTTTTTTCATTCAAAAATAATGATTGATCATTTGCTAATGCCAGGCACAGTGCCGGCCCTAAAGGATGTGTTCGATCACTTTTCCTTTTCAATATTTGAACAACTATATGTATTTCCCTCCAAAATAATGGCTCATTGTAATGGTGGAACCTCAGTTAGTAAAGTTACATCAGTTGCCTACTCAAACTTCATTTCTTACCTTCATCCCTACTAACAGACTCTGATTTTATCAGAGTTGTCAGTGTGCCCATCTAAATTACATTTCTCAGCTTCCCTTGTTGCCAGGGATGACCATGAGGCAACTTTGACCATAAAGACCTAAATGGAAATTGCTATATGGGCACCTGGGAAAGTCTTTCAGGAAACAGGTTTTTGTGTTTTGGTTTTGGTGCTGGGGATTGAATCCAGGGCCTTATGCATGCTAGGCAAGCACTCTACCGCTGAGCTATATCCCCACTTCAGGAAAGTCTTAAAGAAGGAAACAGACCTAGACTCTGATTTAGTACCCTAGAACTAGGCATCTGAAGGCACATTCTTTCCCTGTGGCATATATGCAGACTTTCTTTGCACTGCTGCCCCTTCTCAGAGGCTTTGCTATATAGCATGATGGTTTAGAACAACAACCAATGGCTTCCCACAAAGACCCATAATTAAATGGTAACAGGGAACCTGAAGTTCCATATGAGGGATTCTTCTCCAGAGCATTTCATAGCAAAACTGATTATGTTACTCTTCCAATAAAAACTTTCAGGGATAGCTGGGGTTGTAGCTCAGTGGTAGGGCGCTTGTCTCAGACCTGTGAGGAACCGGGCTCAATTCTCAGCACCACATAAAAATAAATAAATAAAATAAAGATATTGTATTTATCTACAACTACAAAATATTAAAAAAAAAAAACTTTCAGAGACTCCTAACGAACATTCTTAATGTTGTAGCAAGCAAAACAAATTATTTCACTTTAGGAAAATAGATAACTGCAAATCTGTAATAAGCTTTTCACTTGGCAGTATGTATGTCATTCTAGTTTTTGTTGTTGTTGTTGTTGTGGTTTAGACCTTTATTTTATTTGTTTATTTTAATGTGGTTCCCGGGATCAAACCCAGTGTCAAATGTATGCTAGGCAAGTGCGGAACCACTGAGAAACAACCCCGGCCCACCATTCTAGTTTTTATTAAATTTTTATGTAGGCCTTTTTCTAGAAGTAAACTATTTCTTCTCTTCTTTTTTGCATACTAGGGTATGGAACCCAGGGGCTCTTTACCATTGAGTTACATCCCTAGCCCTTTTTGAGACAGGGTCTCACAAAGTTGTCCCTGCTGGCCTTGAACTTGCATTTCTCCTACTTCACCTCCTGAGTGGCTGGGATTATGGGTGTGCACCAACTCGGTTGGCTTTCTGTAAACTTCTTAAGGGCAGAGACACATGAGGGACATTTTAAAGTTTCTCATAACACTTAGATGCAGCACATAGTCTAAGTGGTGGCTGGTCACTGGAAAATGATTATGTTAATTCTGTCACTTTGATTCCTAGCTTAGAATTGAAAATTGCATCTGTATAGAATGTTATACACAATTTCTAAAAACTGGAAAATTTCAAATATATACAAAAGTAAAGAGTATAATAAACTCCTTTAAATTCACGACTCAACTTCAATATTTATCAATACCTTCCTTTCTTCTTACCAGAACATTTTAAAGTAAAATTGGACAATCTATCATGCAAATTCATACATACATACTTAAGTGTCTCTCTCTAATGGATGAGGACTTTTAAAAAATATTTGTAATACTATCATACCCAATATTAATAATTTCTTAATATCTTCTAATACCTAGGTCATGTTTGGCTAGATCTATTACACACACAAACACACACAAAATGCCTTTTTATGATTGATTTGTTCAAATAAACATTAAAATTATATTTGTTGGGCATGTCTTCCCTTCTCGACTCCCTATCTTGAGAGAGGGTATTTTTATGTTGTCTAGGTTGTCCTCAAACTCACAATTCTCTCACCTTAGTTCTCCCAAGTTGTTGGGATTACAGGCATGCACCATCAACACAGGGTTTTAAATCATTTTTTAAAAAAAATTTATTGATTCTTTTTAGTTATACATGACGATAGAATTTATTTTGACATAATAATAAATGCATGGAATATAATTTGTTCTAATTCAGTCCCCAGTACTTCCCCTCCTTTTTCCTCCTGCTTCCTTCCCTGCTCCATTCCCTCTGCTCTACTGATTGTTCTGCTATCTAATTATAGCCTTTAAAAAAAATCTATGAAAATTCCCTTCTCCTGGCTTTTTAAAATTTTTGTTTATTTTTTAGTGGTACTGGGAATCAAACCCAGGGCCTTGCACTTGCTAAGCAGGTGCTCCACTGCCGCAGTCTGGCTGGGCACAATCAGGAGCCACTTGTCAAAAGAAACTAACTTTATTTTTAGAACCACACACGACAAACAAAACAGCCTCTCAGGAAAAACCTTCAGAGCCTCAACTGCCACCACCGGCTTTCCACAAGCCTCTCTCTCCCACACAAGCTTCTCTCCACCTCCCACAATCCTCCTGCTCTTGAGGCCGATTGGCTGGGTCACGTGGGCGGAGCCAAAAAAGTCCCCCAATGAGCAGCTCCGTGGTCTGAAAGGGCAGGGAAACAGTCCAATGAGCATCACCGCAGAGGAGCCAATCAGCTAGATGTTGCTGGGGCCGAGGAGCCAATCAGCTAGATGTTGCTGGGGCTGCTGTGAGCCAATCATCAGCCGGCAGCTGGAAGTTTGCTGGCAGCTGGAAGTTTGCTGGGGCCCCTTAGGCTGTGGCTCTCAACATCTCCCCCTCTCTGTTTAAACAACAAGCATGTGGCTTAGGGACCGTGCCTGTTAGGCAGTCCAATTCAACATATGGTCCTTACCCGTCATCGGATGAACTGACCTCTAGGCGTCAGCCTCCTGTCTTAGGTTGGTACCACTGCAATTGGATCATACCCGTCACTGACTACCGGTCCAGCATACAGCCATACTTGTGGATAGGCCTTTGCACCTGTGGGGGGGGTGAGGTTCTTTGCCTCACCTCTGTTGGCCCCCAAATTTTAGACCATCACTAGTAGAGGAGGATGCAAAATGCCATGACATTAAGCCAATTGAGGGCTCCTTTGAAAAATTGTACCACCGGTGACACCATCAGCAAAAATACTCCAGCACTACCACAATTCGCTGTACCAACAGATAGTTCACAATGCATACAGGTGAGCTCACAATGTGTCCAGGCAAGTTCTGCAAGCAGTTCAGTGATGGCTATTGTAGAAGCTGTAGATTGGTTTTATCTTTCACTTCACCAGCACTGGGATGAAGATAGGAATTCTGGCAATAATGGCTAAAGAAAAAATTATGTAACATTCCAGAAGGCACTAAAAGAAAACAATTTTCTTAACAATTTACATTGTCTTCACCGGCACTGGGATGAAGATAGGAATTCTGGCAATAATGGCTAAAGAAAAAATTATGTAACATTACAGAAGGCACTAAAAGAAAACAATTTTCTTAACAATTTACATTATCTTTAAGAGAATTATTAAATATAATGAAAAGGAAAGGTGAAAGTAAACAAACAGATCTGTTAACCTTCTTTTTTGTTTACATATTAAAACAATCCTCAACAGTTGTTTACCCAATTTAAATTAAACCATATAAATCACGTGAAAAAAAATATTTGGATCCATTTTATCATGAGCGCTCATCATATATGATATATGGACATACGTACATTCAAACATATAACACAAAACACAAGTGTGCACACATAATATAATACATAAAACACATAACATTATAGTAAAGGCCTTATAACTTTTTACAGGTGAAATCTCCATTGCAATGCTTAAAAACTCTATAGTCAAAAAATAGAACTGATCAGCAAAACATTAACCTAGGTCTGTATGAGCTCAAAAAACAAAATAGAACTTCATGATATGGCAAAGGGCAATAATAAAATAGATATTGAAAAAAGCATCCTGGTTCTGTTGCAGATGTAAGAATAGCCAAACTGGAGTTTTGGATATCAGTTGTTATGGATTTGAGCCAAATCATCTTCTTTTTGGTCTGTAGAAATCGCTTTAGTTAATCTTTCTGGAATCCAAATCGGCTGCTGTTCTCCCTGTGGAAACACATAAACAGACCCCCGACTCCAGACAATCACTGGGTCAGAACCTTGGTTAATCTCTCTGGAATCCAAATCGGCTGCTGTTCTCCCTGTGGAAACACACAAACAGACCCCTGACTCCAGACAATTACTGGGTCAGGACCTTTCCATTGTCCTGTTAGAATATCCTTCCAAAGTACCTTGGGCTTATGTACATTTTTTGGACACATATGCCTTTCCGCAGCACTAAGTCCTGATGAATCCAAATTTAAAAAGTTTAGAGTAAAAAGGGTTATTTTAAGTTTATCTTTGGGGAATATATACCCCTTCCCAATTCCTTCTTTTTGCTTTAATAAGTACATTTTAATAGTTTGATGAGCTCTTTCAACTATGCCTTGTCCCTGTGGATTGTATGGGATTCCTGTTATATGAGTAATGCCAAATGTTGAGCAAAATTGTTTAAAAGAGGTAGAAGTATAACCAGGGGCATTATCTGTTTTTAACTGTTTTGGAACACCCACAGTGGCAAAATTTTGTAAGCAATGAGCTATAACATCTTTAGTTTTTTCTCCGGCATGAAGGGAGCCCATCAAAAATCCAGAAGAAGTATCAACTGTAACATGCAAATATTTTAATTTTCCAAATTCTGGCAAGTGTGTGACGTCCATCTGCCAAATATGGTTAGGTATCAATCCTCTAGGATTGACTCCAAGATTAACTTGTGGTAAAAAGGTCACACAATTTTGACATTGTTTTATTATTTGTCTAGCTTGTTCCTTAGTTATTTTAAAACGCTTTTGTAAAGTATTAGCATTGACATGGAACTTTTTATGAAAATTTATAGCTTCTTCTAGTGTAGAGAAAATATGTATGTCATGTGTAGTTTTATCTGCTAAATCATTGCCCAAACTAAGGGCTCCAGGCAATCCTGTATGTGCCCTGATATGTCCTATAAAGAATGGATCTTTTCTGTCCCAGATTAGACTTTGTATAGTGGAAAGCAAAGAGAAAACAGTAGAAGAAGGGGAAATCCTACCAGCATCTTCAAGAGATACTATAGCATTAACTACATACTGACTATCAGAAAATAAATTAAATACAGAATCTTTAAACATCACAAAAGCTTGTAAAACTGCATTAAGCTCTACCTTTTGAGCTGATTGTTTGGGTACTAAAAATGTAAAAGTTTGATCAGGGGTAACTACTGCTGCTGTCCCATTATTTGACCCATCAGTGAATATATTTGGAGCATTCATGATAGGTGTTTTTCTTGTCATTTTTGGAAAAATTACAGGATGCAATGACCAAAAAGACAATAAAGGATTAGATGGTAAGTGGTTATCAAATGAAACATTAGATTTGCACATGATTATTGCCCAAGTATTTAACTCATTAGCTAACTCATCAATTTGATTCATAGTATATGGAGTAATAATTTTATTGGGAGAAATTCCAAACACTCCCTTTGCTGCTTTTATTCCTTTGAGTATTAATTGTCCTACAGCCTCAGGATACCTAGTAAGAATAGTGTTAGGAGAATAAGATAAATGTATCCATAATAATGGACCTTCTTGCCAAAATACTCCTGTAGGAATATTTTTTGTTGGTAGTACAATAAATAATAAAGGCAAACTTATATCAATTCTATCCAAATGCATATTTTCCATATATGTTTCAATGATTTTTAATGCCTTTCTTGCTTCAGGCGTTAACATTCGGGGTGAGTTTGGATCTGATGGACCTTTTAGGATATCAAATAAAGGTCCCAACTCTCCTGTTGGTATACCTAAATAAGGCCTTATCCAATTTATGTCTCCTAATAACTTTTGAAAGTCATTAAGTGATTTGAGTTGATCTACTCGTATTTGAATTTTTGGTGGACGGACCATGGTTGAGGATAATAGAACTCCTAATTAATTAATTGGAAAATTTAATTGTACTTTATCTATTGCTATCTCTAGATTATAATTTTTTAATAAGTTTGTAAGTGTGGCATAACATTCTAGCAATGTGTTTTTATCTTTGTGTGCTAATAATACATCATCCATATAGTGAAATATTTGTAGTTCAGGATTTTGATTTCTAAGTGGCTGGATTACTTTGTTAACATAAATTTGACACATAGTTGGGCTGTTAGCCATCCCTTGAGGGAGTACTTTCCATTCATATCTCTGATCAGGACCTTCATGATTCAGTGCAGGGATAGTAAATGCAAAACGTGGACTATCCTCAGGATGAATTGGAATTGAAAAAAAACAATCTTTAATATCTATAACTAAAACATACCAGGTTTTTGGCAAAGCAGACAACTGAGGAATCCCTGATTGAGCAGGTCCCATAATAACCATCTCATTATTAATGGCTCTTAAATCTTGCAATAATCTCCATTTACCACATTTCTTTTTGATGACAAAAATGGGAGTATTATGGGGAGATACAGAAGGTTGTATATGTCCTTCTGCTAATTGTTGTTTGACCAGGTCATGGGCTGCTTGTATCTTTTCTTTAGTCAGGGGCCACTGAGGAACCCATACTGGTCTTTCTGATTTCCAAGTAATTTTGATTGTCTCAGTGGCCCTTTCTGAAAATCCAACCCATGTCTGTCTGTTCCTTGATCTATTTGTATTGGTGCTGCTATACCTTGTTCTTGTTTTTCTAATCTTTTTCCTTTCCTAAAACCTTGTCTAGTCATAATAGTGGGTGCATTTTGGTTGATGTTATTTGTTAATGTCAAACCTAATTGATCTAGGACATCTCGTCCCCATAAATTTATAGGAAGATGATCCAATACATTGGCTGTATAGTTCCTTCACATCCTTCAGGATCCTTCCAATCTAATACCATTGCACTTCTATGGGGATTAGTCACCACTCCTAGGCCTCGAAGTGTTTGAGTGGCTTATTGTAATGGCCAATGTTTTGGCCATTCTTGACGAGAGATGATGCTAAGGTCTGCACCTGTATCCAGTAGCCCATTAAATTCATGTCCTTGAATATTTAGTTTTAGCATGGGGCGAGAATCTAAATTTAAAGAAAGCATAGCCCAATCTACACCTGTGGAGCCTAATCCCTTGGAACCTCTTTCTACAGTACGACTGGAAAATTTATCATGTAGGCTGGGTATTATTAGTAACTGTGCTATTCTATCTCCTGGTGAAATTACTGATATACCCTTTGGAGAACTGGCTATAATTTTTATTTCACCTTCATAATCGGGATCAATTACCCCAGGACTTATCATAAGTCCTTTTAGAGTAGAAGAGCTGCGTCCCAATAATAAGCCTACTGTTCCTTTGGGAAGAGGTCCTTTCACCCCTGTGGGAATGATTTGAACTCCCATCTCTGGAGTTAGTACTGCTCTGGCGGAGGCGCAGATGTCCAACCCTGAGCTCCCTCTGGTTTGTCTGATGAGGGATCTGATGGACAATGTGTCCTGGGCACTACCCTGATGGGGTTGCTGGGTTCCTCCAGTGCTCCGTATATTTGTGGTTTTGGGCCCCGGAGCATTGGGCCCCCCTGTCCATTTTTTGGCAATGGAGCCCGATGCCTTTCTCCACGATATCGTGGATAAACACCTGGTCCTTGTTCGTTTTTTGATAATGGAGTACCCTCTATGGTGGTTTGAGAACGGCATTCATTAGCCCAATGTCTCCCTCTACGGCACCGTGGGCAAATACCTGGTATTCTACTCCTTTGATACCTAGTTTTGTTAAACCCTCCTCCAATGGGGCAATTCCTTTTAAAATGTCCTGTTTGTTCACAGTTGTAGCATGTTCTTGGCCTGGCATCTAAAGCCTGTTTTACTGCAGCTGCCACAATTTGCCCTTGTTCATTAATGTCTCTGGCATCTAAAGCCTGTTTTACTGCAGCTGCCACGACTTGCTCTTGTTCATTAATGTCTCTACATAATTTAATATATGTGTTTAAATCTTCATGTTTCCATGGTCTAATGATATCTCTGCACCAACGATTCGCTTGCTCATAATCTAGGTGTTTTAGTAATGGCATTGCTTGTTCTGTATTCCCAAAAACTCTGGTAGCTGTTTGAATAAGCCTATCTACAAATTCAGCATAAGGTTCATTAGCTCCTTGTATTACCTTAGATAATTGACCTTGTAAACCTCCATGTCCTTGTAAAGTCTTCCATGCCTTAATTGCATCTGCAGCAATTTGTGCGTATACGCCAGGATCATATGCAATTTGTTGCTGCTGATCCTCATAAGGTCCCTTTCCTAACAACATATCTAGATTTCTCTGAGGATAACCAGCTGCTGCATTTCGCCTAGCCGTTTCCTTGCAAAATTCCTCATTGGCAACCTTCCATAACAGGTATTGTCCTCCATTTAGCACAGCTTTACACATATTAGCCCAATCTGCTGGCGTCATGTTCAAGTTGTTAATGGATTCGACCATGCTTACAGTGAAGGGTGCTTGAGGACCATAGGTTGTTACAGCCTCTTTTAGCTGCTTCACTGTTTTGAAATTTAAAACTTGGTAAAATCGCTGCCCTCCTGCCTCAAATACAGGGCATGTTAATATTTGAGATCTTGTCTCAGGATCCCAACTATCAACTGCGGGGGTTGGGGGCCTCCCAGCATATGGAGGTGGCGCTGTTGGTTGGACACTTACGCCCTCTGGTGATAGAAAGGTGTTAGTAGCAGTCTCCTGTAGAGGTGGTGCTGTTGGTTGGACACTTACACCCTCTGGTGATAGAAAGGTGTTAGTAGCAGTCTCCTGTTGTAACTTTCCCCCTGATGGCTTTTTCTGTTTTACACTTTCTTTCTCTGTCTGACTAGCTTGAGAGGCCTTCTCTTTTACTTGAATCTTTTCCTCTGTCTGACTAACTTGAGAGACCTTCTCTTTTACTTGAATCATTATGTCTTCTCCTTCCTCTACCATTGTCTGAACTGAAGGCTTTGGACTAAGCAAACAAGATATGAACGTCCACAATGGCAATGTGCCAACTGGCAGAGTCCCTGGGCTTTTCTTTTCTATTCTTTTTAAATCTTCACCATGATGGTTCCATTGTGATATATTTAACAACTCCTCCTTAAAAAGCCATGGGCTACATTTCTGTATTGTATCAACGTATGCCCTGACTGCTCTTGATTTTACTGGGATGCCTCCTTCCTCTAACAATTTACTTAACACTCTTTCAGTTTGTTTTTTTCCTAATTTCTGATCCCATATTTCTACTATAATACAACCCAACAAGATGACGCCAAACAAAACCGAGACAGAATGAAATAAAAAGGGAACAACAAAAAGTCATTATAGCCTTTCTATCCTCTTGACATGGGCATCCGTCCTTTCTCCCTATCTGTTCCTCAGACGTAAATAGTTTTTCCTCAGATGTGAGCGGTTTTTCTTCCGTCTCACTCATCTCCAGGGACAGGCAACTTAAAACAAAAGTGAAGCAAAATAAAAGAGGAATCTTAAAATGGCTACCCATCCTCTCGCCCTGCCCTCAGGGGCGAGCAGTTTCACTTACCCTCAGTCGCTCCCCGTGTGAGCCACCAAATGCCGCAGTCTGGCTGGGCACAATCAGGAGCCACTTGTCAAAAGAAATAACTTTATTTTTAGAACCACACACGCCAAACAAAACAGCCTCTCAGGAAAAACCTTCAGAGCCTCAACTGCCACCACCGGCTTTCCACAAGCCTCTCTCTCCCACACAAGCTTCTCTCCACCTCCCACAATCCTCCTGCTCTTGAGGCCGATTGGCTGGGTCACGTGGGTGGAGCCAAAAAAGTCCCCCAATGAGCAGCTCCGTGGTCTGAAAGGGCAGGGAAACAGTCCAATGAGCATCACCGCAGAGGAGCCAATCAGCTAGATGTTGCTGGGGCCGAGGAGCCAATCAGCTAGATATTGCTGGGGCTGCTGTGAGCCAATCATCAGCCGGCAGCTGGAAGTTTGCTGGCAGCTGGAAGTTTGCTGGGGCCCCTTAGGCTGTGGCTCTCAACACTCCACCACTGGCCCTCTCTGTCAGTCTTTTAGATACCAGTTTTTGTTAAAGAAGTTAGGTCCTACAGAATTTTCTGTATTTTGGAATTGGTTGAGTGTACTCCCTGGAAGCCTTTTAACATTTTCTTCTATCCACTTTATTTCTTACAACTGGTAGTTTAGGTAGAGAGGATTGATGAGATTCAAGTTCAAAAAATATTTCTTTTTGGCAAGAATACTTCATAGTATAGCATATTGAGAGACACATAATGTTTGTTTGATTGTCACACTTTCAATGACATTGAGAATGATCAGTGGGTTCAGGTCATATCAGCATTAAGTCACCCATTATAAATTCCCTCTTCAACCTTTCACTTAATTGTTTTAGCAAACATTGATGATTATTACTTAGAGCCATTGCTTCAGTTAGGGTTGAAACAATTATTATTTTTCAGTTTGTTACTTTACTTAAGAAATCTTGCCTACTAACCCATGACCTCTTTTGCAATTCTGTACTTAAACATACAGATAAAATTTAAATTCCTTCATGTAGTCTTCCTTGTTTGCTAAAGGGCAGGATTTCTATCCACCTGGCATCTCTCATATTCTGCTCTGCCATAAAATTTCATCTGCCAGTCTGCAGGCCCAGGAGGGTCCACATATGTCCTTGGGAACTATGTATCACTATAATTTTCAGTGCTCTGAATATAGCAAGTGTACAAAAAAAATGTGAAAATGTTTTGGTGAGGTGAGTATTCAGATTAAAAATCCCCAATACATACAAACACAAGAGCTAGATTCCAAAATGAAAGACACAAACACATACACACAAATATACATGTAATACCACAAATTTATTAAATACACAGAGAAGAACAAACCCAAACTTTGACAATATCCACAGAGTTTTCCACATTCTTTCAAAAGTTAACAGAAATAAGGGATAATTGAGGGGACATAAATTCATAATTCACGAAACAATGTAGCATACTCAGTTTAAGAATTACACTGAGGAGTTAAGACTATAAAATGGCAACATCCCATAGATATTTAAAAATTTGTATTTGTATTTATTTACAATATGGATATAGGTCCTCAAGGACTCATAGAGCTGTAAGTAATGAACTAGATTATGTAGCTGGGCTTTTTGTCTGTTAGATAAGTTCATCCAATGACAATAAAGTCTTACAAAGTGGACAAAACCTCAATAGAAACTGCTTGACCGCACAGAGCCCTTTAAACAAAACATTGCTCACACAAATCCTACATCCAGGGACGCTCATCTTGATCTGCTATTCCTATGCAGAGAATACTTCTGCCAATTGCAATCTGTTTTCATGTGGCATTCTAACTCCCAATTTCTATCCACAGAATTGAGAATGTGGTTTCATGGCATATTGCTGTTAGTTCATAGGCACATCAAACATTCTAGACTTCAGGAAGGTTAGGAAAGGTGATGCTATGTGGGTCAGAAAAAAATAAATCAAATTCCCTGTTTTATCTTCAATTTTTTTTTCCTTCCTTTTGGTCTTTACCTTACTTGGGTCCCCAGGAACTGTTATGTATGTATAGCAGCACCTACACACCTTCAGATTTTTAGCATTTTTAGTTTGGATTCAAAGAACCAAAACAGAAAACACTCAAGGAGTCGTGAGACCTTTACGGTGGTAAAAACTGGAATAGCTGTTTCTTTTAGTTCTGCTCTCCTGTTCTTTCTTTATTTTTAGTAGGAAATTCCCTCCATTTACCAACCCTCACCTTCTAATACTGTAAGCAAGTGAGATCATAAAGGTCGGTTAGTGAGAAATAACCTTATGAATCTGGTAAGTGTGAAGACAAAAGGTCATAGTATAGTCATGGGCCTGGGGGAGACAAAGAACAACCGATATTACAATCAGTGAAAACTCAGGCTTTGTTGTACAATAAGTATCACCGTGTGTTATACAATAACTGGGACCATAATTGCTAATTGTTCAAAGTCCTTTGCACATAAACAATCCTTCAAAATTGAGCATAAATATAAGAATAACAACAAAGCACAAAGGAAAGGGGTTCACAGATGTCCAAATACTGCAGTTCTTGGACAAATCTATCTATTGGTAGTTTTGGTTCTCCAATAAGTTAATGTGAAAACAAAAGCATATCTATCACAAAGTAGCCACTTTAGAGAAAAAAGCAAAAACCTATGACAAATGAATTTCAGCACTTCATTATATGGTGTGTAGGTCTGAAAAAGAGAAATCCAGGCTAACTCACAAAATACTTTATTCATGTAGTATCTCTCTAACAATAAATATGTAAATCTATAACTATAATGTAATTTGTCTCTCAAAATTTGTCTCTTTATTTATATAACCAAATCTTCCCCCAATACTCTCTTGTGCCACCTCCTGCCTCCAGTTGCTTCATAAACCACTCTAAACCCTATCTGGATACTGTGTATGATGAGTGGTCTAAAATTATTTATGCTTTAAAGGTACCTGCAGTATGCTAATCATATGAACATTTATGTCTTTAAACAATATATACTTAGCCAAGATAATTCTTTAAACCATGACAATATCACAAAATGACATTATAATATAACGGACAACAGATTTTTCCCTACTGAACTACATAGTATTTTCTTCATTGATACATTCACCTTTTTTCCAGAGATATACAGAGTTAATTGCAAATTTGTAACAGCTAAGTGTTCATTAACCCATCCAAGCAAATCACCTTGCTTCCAAAATAATATTAACTCTACCTTAGTGTCAAGTGCCTCAGGGTATTAACTGGAAGGAATTCTCATCAGCAAAAGTGGTGGAAGCTGCTCAAGAAGATACATTAAAATTTATCACAAGTGATTTTTAAAAGTGACTGATCCCAAATTCATGTTTATCAGTGTTAGTGCTTTAGAATAAGAATTGACCTCTAAAATAAATACAGTGTCTTCTGAACACAATCAACAAGTGACAGAGCCCAAGCCTACAGTGGAGGTTTCCAGCCCCAGCAGAAGGAATCTATTGTACTCCATGGGTCTCTGTCCGTGCTCAAAATATCTAATATTTTTCATCTATACTGGACGTCTTTGAAGAGTACTATATTGCTTCACATCCTTCTTTCACTGTAACAAAACATATTAAACAAAACTTTTCAGTTCAGTTTAAAAGCAGCTGGAAAACCTATGGCTGCTCTAGGCTGTCATTATCAAAAGACTTATCTGGGAACTTTGGATTCTCAAATATCAGAAACTCCAATAACTTATCAAAAAATACAAGCTCTTGGTTTTGAAAAATATACAAAATCATGGCATAGGTAAATATATCTTGATTGTCAAGGAAGACAAGATATCTGTCTCAATCATGCTGTGCTTGTATTTTAGTGACGTTTGTTTTTGCAGTTTCCATTATTTACACTTTTAGGCAATCTCTGACCCTTGGTGTAAGCACGGTACCAAAAGTGGAGAAAGAGCAGCAGAAAGATGAACCCATAACTCATAATAATGTAGAGAAAGACTGGAAACTGGTACTTGCAATCCTCCATGAAAAAGATCTGGCCTATGTGGATGGTGACAATAACAAACTGCACCTAAAAAAAAAAATCAAAGAATAAAAAAGAAAAAAACATTTAGATATGAAGAGTTAACAGTTCTTTTCCTATTAATGTTTATACACTCCTCACCCAAAGCTGGACCAGGGACGTTCACCTTTAAATCTAGCCTCCCTGGGAGTAGAAATGGATGGCAATAATATCAAAATCCAGATGGGAGTTTGGAACCACTGTGCAGACCAGCTGAACGCTGCACCTCCAGGGGGTCCCACTTAAATGTCCACTGGAGTTGTAATCCTCAGAGAACCAGCAGGGCAGGTTCTTTGGCAGTCTGAGTCCTTTACTCTGACAAAATGTACATAGGACCACTACCTCATGGCCTAATTTTCCATATTGGTTTCAAATTTCCAATATTCTCTCCTGTTGTTAGACCAAGTATTTCAATTTTTGGAAAATAAAAATATTCAAATTAGAGTTCCTCTAATTTTGTAGGAACCAATGCATCCCTCAGTCGTCATATCTGCCATGTGTCTCACATTGTCACACATAAAAATAGTTCCAGATGCCAACTAGGTATAGAATTAGCAAGGACTGAGAGGGTACTCGTGTCCCCCTAGTGATACTCAAAGGCTTTCTAGACTGGATCATTCTATGCATTTCTAACAGGATCCTTTTCTATGCCAATGTCAGACTTTGGGGGATGGATATATATATATATATATATATATATATATATATATATATATTTGTCCCTGATTAAAAGAGAACATTGTTCTAGGGAAATTTAAGAAAATAATATTCTATAGAAATAAATAACAATTACAATTCATCTAGTTACAACCATGGCTAAGATTTTCACAGTTTCTTTTATAACCATTTTATTGTTATCATCATCCACTTTCTTTGAATTATTTTAATGAACTTTTCTGATATTCCTGCCCAGTAGCTACTATTCCTTTCATTTTATAGAAGAAGGAAAACTTAAGATCAAGCAAGCTGTACACTCCTATGCCTGTGTGTGTAGATGACTAACATTTGAAATAATCATCAACCAATGTCTACCCTTCACTTCTACATAAAAATTTTTCTACTTTACTAAAATTTTTTTCAAAAAATTAAAGAGTGTGTTAAGTGAAAACAAAGATAAATACAAAATTGTTTATGTAGTATAATATAAATCATATAAAATGTACACACATGTGCATGAAGGAGAAAGCTGAATAAAAACAAAATATAATTTTCAGTATTATAATCTCTGGGAGGTGGAATTATGCTTGTTTTATTTCTCTTTGGCTAATTAGGTGGTGTAATTTCTCTGCAATGAGCATATATCATTTAAAATAAAAATATTTTTAAAAAAACAACAGTAAATAATTTTCATAACATCATAGAATTTCAAAGTATATGAAACTTATGCCTCTATTTCCTTATGTCTGGTCATTTAGGTTGTTGCTAATTTCAGATAAGATAAACAACTGCATCTAAGGAAAGTACCTTAGAGGAATCTACTAAATTTTACTCAGCAAGTTGTAGGATTTTAACAAAAAAAATCTATCCTTAATAGTCTACGTATAATTAAATTCATAGTTTCCCCTTGGCATTGCTGGCAGAATATGACATCCAATTTATTATAGACTACAAATTTGGAAATATGAA
Source organism: Marmota monax (assembly GCF_021218885.2). Lineage (NCBI taxonomy): Eukaryota > Metazoa > Chordata > Mammalia > Rodentia > Sciuridae > Marmota > Marmota monax. The sequence continues at coordinate 13,588,822 of NW_026693245.1, forward strand.
GTTAGCAGAATTCTCCTTTTAATAGAAGACAGTAACACTTAAAGCAAATAATTATCTTGTACCCAAAGTTATAATTTTAAAATTTATAAGCCTTATATATTTTAGGATTAATGCTTAAGTATCATTTGGTGTGAACTGAATACCTCTGCTCTTTGAAACACTGTCTACTTGAGGTCAGTACTCAAAATGTACATCACACATGTATGTTGATTTACTGCTGTATCCTTTAATCATCACAATACATTTCTTATTGGAGGAAAGATATACTTATGAATGTTAGGAGTAGATAGGCATGCAGAAAGGCTTGAATTTCTAACTTCTAATTTAGTATTAAGCCTATTGAGGATCACATAACTTTGAGGTTGGTTATTTGCTTATTTTGTAGTGCTGGGGATCAAACCCAGGCTTTACACATGCTAGGCCAGTACTCTACCACTGATCTATAGCCCAGTCCATATTTTTAAATAAATGTTGAGATAGCATACAGAGGGTATAAGATACTGATGCTGGTTTAATTGTTTAAACCTCTTGGTTACCAAATATGCTTTCTTTTCAATGAACTTCCTGACAAAGTTCAAATAACATCAAAAGGATAGTGTGTGGGGGGGTCTGGGGTTGTGGCTCAGACGTAGAGCACTCGCCGAGCATGTATGAGGCATTGTGGTTTGATCCTCAGCACCACATAAAAAAAATAAAATAAAGATTAAAAAAAAAAATAGTGTCATATAGGGGCCAGAAAGTGTACCTGTGCCATTTCATAAATTTTGTTCTATATTTAGCAAGTACTCTAATTCACAGCAAAAACAAATGACTGCAGTTTATTTCATATCTGGTTTTAAAGAAAGTTAGTTACTCACAAGTTGTAAAGATGTCAAATATTTTTTCCACCACAAATACTTCTGGTAGGCTGGTCCCATTGCACAAAGTCCATAGTAGAAATACATGACTACATGCACAGCTGTATTTATAAAGGCATGGAATGTTCCCAAACCACCTGGGAAAAAAAAGTTATTATAACCTGGGGATGTTGTTCCTTAAAATCAGACACATTTTTGTCTGACCTGAGATTTTAGTATAACTATTTCTTGAATTTTAGAAGGAAGAAAGAAAAGAACATATAAAATATCAATTATGTTAAACAGTTATCAAACTAGAGAGAGCTTGGTACTATATTTAATAAAATACAAATGCAAATCAGGCAATAAATCAGCACATTTATTTATTATATTCTAATTTAAAAAGGTTTTTTGATTTTGGCTTACTTTAACAAACTGAGTTATCTCCTAAATATGATACATTGTTTAATAATAATCAAAATCTTCTTTTAGTGAAGGTTAACACATATAAAGTACACAAAGTACATTAATGTTAAGTGTTCAACTTTAGGTTTTTCATACATACACCCACATGACCAACACAAAGATCAAGGTATAGAATATTCACAATACCACATAGAGTCCTATGTGCCCTTCCCAAGGTAACCTCTGATTTCTATAAATCACTCTTAATTTTGCTTGTCATTAAGCTTTATATAAATGGAGTTACATGGGAGGTACTCTTTCATGTCTGCCTTCTTTCAATCAGCATAATGTTTTAAAGATTCATGCACATGTTGGTGTGTGTACACTAATACTTGTCTTTTTACTGTTGGCAGTATTACACCATATGAATGCATCAATGTTTATTCAGTCTCCTGCTGAAAGATACTTGGGTCATTTCCAATTTCGGCTATTAATAATAAGATTGCGAAGCATATTTTTATACAGACATTGTGTGGAATCAAATCTACTTTTCCCACTCTCATTAATTTACATTAAATATTTTTAGAGTCACAAAAATACTGGCAGTAAAACCATTGGCTTCCATTAGTAGGCTCTGCTAAATTTGCTTTAATCAATTATTGTTTTTTCCAAAATAAACATCTATTAACTGTTCAACCATCCTTGCTTATTAGCTTGATTTGATTATGGCTTCTTATCTTGGTTTTCCTCTTTTAATTTCACTGTCTTTAATTTAGAGGAAGAGCCAAGAACACTTGGGAATGTAAGAAAAGATCTTTTAATTATCTTTAGCTATAATAGTAGTCACTGGAAGAGGTTGTAGGGAGTTTAGCTGATGGTAGGGGAAAAAATCCCAAAAAGTTTCCTGAGGGTCTCTTTCTGAAGAGGCACAATGTAAGAAAAATTGGCCTTCTTTATGTACAGTCTGACTGTGCTTATTAATATTCACCTGGAATTTAAAATTTTCTCCAAAATATTTTTTTGTCTTATATACCAGAATTCTTTGATTCAAGAAATAAAACAAACTTCACATATTTGAACTACTTATGGCAGAGGAAGGACCGAAATCATAAACACTATGAATTACAGAAAGTTTAAAGGAAAAACACAAATTTAACACTTTTAGCATAATCATCTAAGAAACATGTCATAAAATTATTGCATATCAGAAACAAACTATTATTTGATAATTTTTCATACCGGAGGCACTTCTAGATACTTCTGAATAGTACCTCTGCTAGAGTACTCCCTTCAAGTGACCTGTTCTACATAATTACTTTTGAGTAGTTAAATCTTCCCCTAAAGCATATTTATGCTATTTTGCTCTGCTTTGTAAACATTTTATTCCTCAGTAGAGTAAATCATATTTTAGCTAATCCTTCAATTTCTACAAATTTTAGAAAAAAAATAATTAATGAAGCTTATTAACAACTCTCAGCTTTTATTATTTAAATTTGGATTAGTCTTATTTCCCCCAAAGAAACTTGAATAAATAAATAAATTATTGTGGTGTGAAAACACCTTTTCTAGGGTAATTTAAAAATAGAGCAGTTTTCTACTTCTGATAGCTTAGGAGTCCAGTTGATTCACAGAGAATAAGCCAAATACCTCTCAAGTCCATTTATGTGTCATGATAATAGCCCACAGGAAGTCTATGTCAGCCTTCATAAAGAACTATATCAGAGCCTTTTTGCACTCACACTCCTCTCCCATTATATGATAGAGGAGCAGCCATTTTCCTTTTGGATACTTTGATCATTTAAATGTCCTAAGATGAGAATCCTGTGACAGGGATTGAACAAAACACTGGTGTAGCTAAGAAGGTTTAGTAAAGCCTACTGATCAACAGAAGCTATATAATAAAATCCACTCGCTTTTTTTCTCCTGTAATGAATATTTTCTAAGTTATTTCAATAAGTTTCTTCATAGAACAATCACATCTTAATTAGCAATGCTTTTTACTTTGCTATTTGAAGTACTTTCTGAGTTTGCTTGCTTTATGAGAAGGGGTCTAAAAAACAACCACCTCAGAATGAATTAAAATTAGTGCCATCACATTATACTCCTTTGGTTTGGAAAGAAATAAAGGAATCACCTGGGTAATTATCACAATTTTCCATATTGCTCAAAAGGGGTACATATATAATTAATACAAAAAAACTGCCACAGAAATATTTTCATTATATCCCAGAGAAGGGCACATGATGCAAACAGGAAATTAAACACTAGATAGAGATCAGCTGTGCTCAAGTTTTTGACAAACACCGATTAAACCAGACAGTTTCATTCTAGGAATGGAGGCCAGTACCTCTCTGCAACTCTGGAAATATCTCCTGTTGCTGTGCTTGCTACTGAATAGACTATCAGGTAAGCTGTTCAAGTGTTTACTAGAATTTTACACATAAGAATGAGTGGGAATGACAACTCATGAAACATACAAGAGACCAGAAAACATTATCTTCTATATTTTGTAAAAAAATGGGGACTAAGGTTTGAACAAGGGATCCATTATAAAGTGAATGATATCCATACACATGTTAACATTTAAAAATTGGGGTATATTATATATTCAAATTTTCATTATTGAAAGCATTACTTGTTTTTGAAATGGAAATTTCATCTGTGAGCTAAAATATTAAAGTGAGAAAATAACACCATTATTTAAATAAAATTTACGTATTATATATATAAAATTTTATATATCAGATATACAATACAGAAAAATGAGAAAATACAGAGAAGGAAAAAGAGAAGAAAAACCAGTTTTTATTTCAATATCTCCAAATCAATATTCTGGAGCATTGCTTTGCAATGTTTTTTCTATTTCTATTTATTTGTCAGAGTTGTAATATAGTGTAGCTGTCTTTTGGTACCCAAGGAGATTGGTTCCAGGACCCCCTGAGGATACCAAGATGTCTAGATGTTCAAAGTCCCTTAGATAACATGGGATGGTATTTACATATATTCTATGCACATCCTCCCATATCATTTAAATCATCTCTGGAGTACATATAATACCAAAAAAATGTAAATGATATGAAAATGGTTGTTAAGTTGTATTGTTTAGGGAATAATAACAAGATTTAGCATAGATGTAATTTTTTTGCATATTTTAGGTTCATAGTTGGTGAAATACATGGATGAAGAATCCATAGATATGGAAAGTCAACTGTATTCTAGTCTCATGGAAGAAAATGACATAAATTATAAGGATATAGAAATGTCTTTACTAGCATTCTTTAATATAAAATAATCATTTTCTGATAATTAGGAGTTAAGCTGCTTAATGGAGAAGATGAACTAAATATTTCTCAATATCATTTTGTTTCATGGTATTTATACACATAAAAAATAAACACTCTACTACTAGGCAATGTTCAGGTATTTTGCAATTTTTTGTCAACACAAATAAGGTGTTAATGTATATCACTTAAAAAAAACCTAGAGACACAATGTATATGTGAGAGAAAAAAATAACACAGATAAGTAAAATAACAAAGGTTAAATACTATAGCTACATTTGATTTGTGAAATGGACACAGCTAAAGATATCTTGTTAGAAAGTGAATTAAATATTTATATTAACATGCATCATAAGAAAAGGAGTTATATTTACTTTAAAATTTTCTTAACATATAAATGCCAATTTGGGACAAAGAAGAAAATTTTATGTACTGGGAAATCCAATGCCCACAGGCCCTATAGGGAAAATCCTTTACCCACATTTCTCAGCCCTAGTGGCTTTTCTAGGTTGATGCCTAACTGAAATGAGCTATTCATAGAAATATTAAAGCATTGTTTCATATGAACTATAGGCTTATTTGAAGAATTCTTAAATTTAAGAAACTAGACTAAATAAATCTTACCTTGCTAAGATGGGATAAAATTACTGCCTATTTTCTCCATTTCTAGATATTCAAAAACATAAAACCAAAATGAAACCAACAGAAGAGGCTGTTTGTCAAGTTTTTGATTTAAACTATTTTCGACTTTAAAAACACCAGAATGCTTTGGGAAGTTAAGATAACTAAAATTTGACGCATTTTTAAAGAGTTGTTAGGTGCTGAGGTATGCCATTGTTTGAATATGGGTCTTTCTCCAAATGTTCATGTGTTGGAAGCTTGGACCCAACATAATGTGTTCTGAAAGGTGGTGGGATCTTTGAGAGGTTGGGGCCTACTGGGAGATGACTGGGTTATGACCATCCCCAGGAAACTGTTTTTGCTGGTCTTTCACGGGTAGATTATTTCCCTCCAGATCAGGCTTATTACAAAAGAGTGAATAAGGACCTTCCCTAGTCTCTTGCTTCTTCTCTTGTCATATCACCTCTCTCTAGCATGCATTCCTGCCATGATGCTATCTGCCATAATATGACACAGAGGGCCCTCACCAGAGCCAAACAAATGAGACTAAGGAATTCTGGACTTTCAGTCTCCAAAACTGTGAGCTAAAGAAATACCTTTTTGTTATTTATCAACCAGCTCCTAATACTTTGTTACAGCAACACAAAATTGACCAAGACGGCATATATGTAAGTTATTAGGAATTTGAAGGCAGATAAGACATGGGAACTTGAGATAAATATTCTGACTTCCTGGGAACATATAAAAAATAGTTACCTAACTAGAGTCCTAGGCTTTTTACCATTTTACATATTTACTGTTTATTTATTTGAAGACATGTAATAGAACTCTTTGGGAAAAGAATAAAATCCAAACAAAACTAAAAACATTTATACAAGACTGTGCCTCTAAATCATGTGTACCTAAAGATTTGGGGAAAAAGTCTAACTAACAGTCCTATGTTTACATATCAGGTAATAATTTGAAAGTCAGAAGTTAACCAAAGTGACTCTTTGATTTTTTTTGTTTCTTATAAAGTATATTTAAGGATAAATTTTTTTATTTGTAGCATACATAAATGTTATCATTCATATCACATGATCCCAGCTCTCCCTTGGCTACCTGCAGCAAATTTGACTCCAAACCACCAGGTCCATGGCATGATGGTATGATGGAAGACATGAAGGAAAGTCACTTGGCTATTTTTCTTACGCAGAACAAAAAAGATCTGAAATAATTTAAAGATAATCAAGTTCATAAAAATCATGCAATAATTTATTGAATATTACCAAAAAATTGGCAAAGAGCAAACTATTTCACATCATGATTTGCTTTGAAATAACTGCCTTATGGAAAGGTTATAGAATTAGCTGTTTCTCTGAGTGGCAGCTCGAAAGCTAACATATGACTAGCTGGGGATGACATCTCATCATGGGAGAACCAATAAGAAAGTGAAAAGAAATTTTATGCAGATATAAACAAATCAAAGCTATAAAGTGAAGAATTTGGCCAAAAAATGATTGAAAGAAAGACTATTGGTTAAAAAAAATTCCAATGGCTTTTGAAGTTTATGGGAAACTAAAAGTCCTTAATTCTCAGGACTGAAATTATTTTTATTCAACATTGCTCTCTGATACATCCTATCAATCTGGAATAAGGGATGAGGCAAACCAAGAGAGAGGTACAACATATCAAAAGTTAGCAAGTTAATATAAAAGGAAGATAAAGAAGAGTTAATTTTAAAAATGCAAGGGCAAAGAAAGCAAAGTTGTATAAGAAAAATGAGAAGAGCAACAGACGTACCATTCAGATTGTGCAAACTCGGGGGTTTGTAGAATTTTCACAAAATGAAAAGCAGAATTTTGGGGGGGAAATGTTTAAAAAATATTCAGAATACCTGAACTTAAACTAAGATATATTTTAAAATTCAGGACTAAACAGAATAGTGCAAAGAAAAGTATTACTGTAATGGGAATAGTTGAGAAAGGTAGTTCATAGATGAATATAGAAGCAGCAACAGTTTCCTTGCAGAAGCTGGAACTGAAAACATGCAAAGCAGAATCAATGAAGCAAAAATGCATTTGTTTATGCACATGGAAGAATGAAGCCTGGTACAGCAGGAAAAGCCATAAATTAGCACTCTGGGTCCTGGTCCCAGTCAGTAGTAGCATTCCTCTGGTAAGTCACTGAATTTTTAGCTTTAATTTTTTTCTGAGTGAGGACTCTAGAATACCCTAGGTGTGTCTTATAATATCCAAGCATATTTTTAAAATAGCCATGCTTGGTCTCTAATACAGACCAATTGACATCACATCCCTGAAGGTGGAGTCCACATTTTGTTGTTTTTGTTCCTAATGCAATTAATTCTACGGCACTATGAAGACTAAGAACCATTAGACTATGACAAGGAGGTTCTCACTTTAAAGTGTGGTCCTTGGATGAACAGCATTAGCATCATCTGAGATCTTGTTAGAAATGTAAATTCTTGAGCACCATCTAAAACCCATTAAATCAGAAACAAGGGGTCCAGGCATTTGTGGTTTAAAAAACCTTCCAGGTAATTCTAACACATTAAAGTTTAAGAGCCACTAGATTCTAATTTTACTAAAGTCTCTTCCAATTCTACCTAACATAATAAGATTAGTCAACTGAGAAGTCGAAACATGTTGAGATTTCCTATAAGCTCAGGGACAGTACACACTTGTCAACCTCAAAATCAGAAAGGATTCCAAGTAACTAAGATATATTTGCCAGAGAGAGTCAATATTCAGCTTCTGGAAACAAAGGCTCATGGCTTTCTTCTCTCATTATTGACACTAATCTTTGTCACTCTAATCTTTGAAATTTGCTTCTCCCTGGACCCAGTCATCCAGGTACAGAGTTGATCCTCCCCAGGATCTCAAAGGAAGAGCTAGGGCCAAAAGTACACAGTTCAAAAAGACAGTTCGAGAAGTCCTGGTGTTCCCCCAATTCCTCCTACCCCAGTGGTAACCTCACATCCAAGTGTAACCTTAGGAAATTTGAAGCACTTATCCTCTTAAAGGAGTGTGGATGAACATTGCTTTGGTAGAAAAAACTAAAGGGCTCTTTCTTAGCTTCATGAATGTTCTTCATAAAACTACACTACCATCTACATAAAGATGTATAGTTTGGAGAATAAGTGAGAATTAAATGCTTAACTTAATCAAGTGTTAAATACCTTTGGGAGTCTGTGAAATATTGGAAAATAAGCTTATCCTGCTGATTCTAGTAAGCTACTGATAATAAAAGGTAAAAGAGATAAGAGTAGGTCTACCTGAGGAGAAATAGCCCAAGTTATTAGACAACTGAACTAGAGCACTTTATTGCTTTCATTGAAACATCAAATATTTACCAAATGTGGTGACCACATACTCACAGTGTCTAACAGCTCAATAAATTTGGAGAAGTAATAAAGCCAGCAGGTGTGTGCCATCTGCAAAAATACACACAGTTATGATCTCATTTTATTATATTTTTAGCATGGACAAAAGTTTATTAATTTTTTTTTTATAAAATAGACGCAACAAAATTTATCACCTTAACCATTTTGGGCATGCAGTTCAGTGGAGTTATATTCCCACTGTTGTGCAACTATCATGACCATCCATCCATAGAATTCTTTATTTTCTAAGATTGAAACTCTGGACTCATTCAAAAATAACTTCCCATTTCCTCCCTTCCCTCCAGTCCAGCCATCATTCTATCTTCTGTGATGAGGTGACTACTCTAGGTACCTCATATAATCATGCAATATTTACCCTTTTGTGACTGGTTAATTTCGGTTAGCATAATATCCTCAAGACTCAGTCATGTTTTAGCATGAGTAAGAATTTCTTTTCTTTAAAAGGCAGAATAATATACCTCCCTGTCCCCTGTCTACCACATTTTGTTTCTCCACTCATCCCTCCATAGACACTTGGTTGCTTCCACCTTTTGGCTCTAATGAATAATGTTGCTGTAATAGAGAGTATTCAAATATCTCTTTGAGTTCCCCCAATTCCTTTAGGTATATGTACAGAAGTGGAATTTATAGACCTTACGATAATTATTTTTGCATTTTTCTGAGGAACCTGATATAAATTTATTTTTAAATTGGAGAAATTCATAGAAAAAGCACTTATTTTCATTTTACATTAAACAACACATTGATTATTTCGTGTAATTTTTAGTTTTCTTCCCCCCAACATATACAATCTGATAATGGAATCATTTAGTCATTCTGAGTTCACAGTCATTATTGCAAATAGAGTCCAAAAGGTTTTAATTTGGAATTACAAGTTTTCAATTTGGAATTACAAGTTTTTCCAAAGAGAAACTTACCCTTAAAAAAACTTACCCTTAAAGCTGTGGGTGACCGTGAATAGTCAACAATTTCACATCGAAATGAATAACCTGTACCCCAGCCAGACATCACAAACTGCAAGAAAGCACATGCATATCAAAGAAGGAAGTGTTTGCTCAACAGCTACAACAAAGGTAGTTTTGATTGTGATTCCATTAGTTTATCAGCTGAGTAAGCAGTCAGTGCAGCAGAGAAGGCGGTTTCAACAATGACAATCTACAAACACGCTTGACAGAGAAGCTTGACATTGAGAATTTTCAAAACCTTAGATTCATATATTATCTTTATAAACTGTATTCTGACAAAATTTTCCATTTCTTGGGATGGTTATTCTAATATAGTGAAGAAAAATCCCTGGGAGGGTTCTGCTTAAACATCAGCTACTGAGAAGTAATTTATCTTATGCTCATCTATATTTGTAAGTCTATGCATCTTTATAGGGAATACCTGGCTCTGAATCAGTCTTTTCAACTCTCCCCTATTAGTCAATAATTAAATGGGCAAATTAAAGTTCATTGATGTACTGATAAAGTGACTGAAGCAACTGAGTTTTTCCTGTCCCTGGGTGAAGGGTGTGATGTGAAGTCGTGGACGATGGTTCTCTTATTCTTTCCTCATTTCAAATCAAGATGGGCCATGAAGGAAGATCAGTATAGCAGAGGAAAGGGACTTGGTTAGGGACAGGGGAGGGCAAGGGGAAATACTGGCAAATGATATTGGCCAAATTATATTGCATACATATACGAAAATGCAACAACAAATTCCACCATTATGTATAACTATAATGCACCAATAAAATATGGAAAAATAAATTTAAAAAATCAAGATGGACCAGACCCAAGACTCACATACTAGTTGTGATTTGGGTTCATAAGATGAGAGAGGAGAATGCTCTTGTTAACAATAGGAGTACAATCTGGAAGGCCTTAATTCCAACACGCCCACAAAGTGACTTTCCACTGGTGGTGAGAAGAAAAAGCCTATTGTTGCTAAGTCTGAATTGTAAATCAAAGATTATATTGACATTCTTTCAGGCTGATGGTGGGAAGATCTTCTTTTAAAAACAGTATCTGAAAATGAAAAGCCGAGGACTTTAATTTTAAATTAATGCATATGTTAAATGGTTTGCTTAATTTGGGATAGGACAATATGATTCTCTTTAACTTCTTCTCACAAGTGCCAACATCTTCCTTGCACTGTCCTCCTCCTCAGTTTTATGGTTATATCATGTTCTGCCACTGAAACACATTTTTAAATTTCTATTTTTGTCACTGATAAAGCTAAAATTACAACTTCACAATAAATTAAATTCAAAAGCAAACACCTATTAGTCTTTATCAAAATGACATTTTACTGGTGCAAAAAAAAAAAAAAAAAAGGAACAAAAGAGAACAACTTTTAATGATGATATTTAAAAATACAGCTTCCTGGGCTGGGGTTGTGGCTCAGTGGCAGAGTGCTTGCCTCACACCTGTGAGGCACTGGTTTCGATCCTTAGCACCACATAAAAATAAATAAACAAAATAAAGATATTTAAAAAATAATAATAATAAATAAAAATACAGCTTCCCTTTCTGATACAAGCTCCTAGTTTGATTTATAGGACAATATAATACATTGTTAACCTGACAAATTATGAAATACTGAAATTAAGGCTCACGAAAGTACAAGATACACATTTCATGGATCAGAAAAAATGTCTCACAAAAGCAGGTCAACAGATCTTTTCAAAGGAACAAGGGAATGTGACAAACGGCTAATTCTGTTTTACAAAATCCTGCTCTAGTGAATGTTCTCATGTCCTCTTATACTCAGACTCATTTTGACGGATGTAAGTAATACTCTAAGCCCAGAGCTGTTTTCTTAAACTGAGGTGGCTAATTCTCCACCTTATCCTAACACAAACAAGTGCTGTGTTGAATAGAAGAAGCGGTATGACTTGGCCTATAGTGGGGTCTGACCTGGTCTGTCTTTATTAGGGTCTGACAGATGCCAAGTATCTAGCACATTTGAACAATCACTCAAAGGCATCTGAGTTCCTTTAGCCTGATGAGTTTCTCTTTCCTTTTGTTCATATCTGGCCAAATATCCCTAGTGGAGGTGTTTACACCAAATGAAACCATGCTGCACACAATAGCCATGTGTTCAAATGCGCCATCAGCAGATGGCATGTGGTTTGGCTGCTGAAAGTCTGTTTAAACCGAGAGTGGAACGTAATGTTTTCCCTATGTTAGGCTCATTCCAACAACCCATGAAGTTTTTGCTATATATGTCTATGTTTGAGGCTAGCAATAAGAAGAAATAATTTATATTTGGCAGGTAATAAGCCCTGAAACTTGGTTTATTCAAGTATTATTCAAGTAACTCAAGTATTTAGAGTGAATGCAGATAGAAACTCTCAAATTTAGATGTTTTCAAACCTTCTTTTATGTTATAATTGATAAAATGGGAACGCAAACTGCCTGATTATAACTGGTTTCCTTTCCAGTCTGAGAAATACATTTGGGGGACATCACAATCAATGACACAATCAGACAGAGAACCTAAGAATACCAGAGCATTCTGGGATCTGAAAGACAATTTGATTGCATTCTGGTTTTATAAAATGAAAGGACTGAGGCTTAGCAAGATTTAGTAACTTCCTCAAAATCATGTTGAATCAGAGTACAAAGAAACCAAGAGTTTCCACCATGATAGTGACAACTCATTTTAGAACAGGATGAACTCTGATATCAGATAGACCTGCATTCAAATATTAGCAAAACCAGGACTAAATAGTCCTTGGTCTCCTAGCTTCCAAATTTATTCTTATCACTACTGTAACATGCTACTGCTATGTCCTATCTCTGAGAACATGCTAACAGCATGTATTTTCTGTTTCCCATCCCTACTCCTCTTTCCCAGTCCAATGCTCATACTCTAGAAGGGACAGTAGAGTGAGTTAATTTAGAAAAAAAAGTAAAGGAAATAGAAAGTAGCAGAGTGAGTCCAGACTTAGGGAAGGCCCATGAAAAACAAAGCTGGAGCATGAAAAGTGACCTGATCAGGTGGATTTGCAGCAAGAAAAGGGTAGAAAGGATGCTCATGGTGAGACTCTGTTGTAAAGAGAGGCCACTGAAGTCCTGGGGGATTCATATGAATCCCAATTATGACTAAGCACAAGCTCTGCTGGAGAGGAAGTAAAAAAGAGGGCAAGGAAGCACTGGAGTAGGAGAAGAAGCAAAGAATCCCAGAGAAGCAGATCTGTGAGGGTGGCTGAGATACTTTTTAAGAGCAGAAGGAAAAGAGAACATCCATGAATATGCTTTTGGTCCTGGAAGATTCCCATCTCCCTTAAGAACAATTCAGGAATAGACTTCCTACTGCTTTGTATGGTTCTGTATTCTCTTTCCCCTCAAAGTTCAACCAAACCCAAATAGTCCACTGTTGTACAGCTCATCAGAGCACACAGAAACCAAGAGTTTTCACCATGATGGTGACAACGCATTTCAGAACAGGATGAACTCTGATATCAGATGGACCTGCATTCAAATATTAGTTTTCCACTCACCAGCTATGTGACTACTTTGAGTAAGTTACAAAATTTCTCTAGGCATAAGTTTCTCCAAAGCTAACATTTATGGACTTGTTCAATCAACTACTAAGGCTAACTGCGTGTAATCCCTGGATTAGGAATTAATTCTTCTCACTACCTGAGAAGTGGACTACCCTGAGATCCTCTAAAGAGTTTGTTATTTGATGCAGACCTAACCATTTTTTATCAAATACCTGCTATAATGAGTGCAGTTTCTGAATTCCTTAATTATTAAAGGTTGCCCTATTTTTAAAAAATGACATAAACAGAAAGACCCAGGCAAAATTCTTCCATTAGGAATACTGGAAAAAAAAAACAAACAAACAGGGAATACCGAAGACACTTGCCTCATAACACATATACAAAGAAAAGAGTACTATGGAAAAATTGTACGTTATCATCACTTTCTTGAGTTCAAAGGGTTTTCGATTCTCCATGAGCTTTGGTCCCAGAGAAGTGACAAAATAGACATAGAGTCCCAGGATGATGGTTTGTGGCAGAGGCGAGGACATGAGGAGCCAATCTTCAACTCTTGGATCTAAGAGAAAAATAATATGTAAGTGCACACTTGCTTAGCTAAGAGATACGGACAGCAAACAACACTTCCTGAGGTAAGCACCTAGATTGCAATGCTGACAGTGTAGCTTTGGGCAGTGGTCACCAGTTACTTTAGGAAAGGTAGTGGGAAATCATCAGAGATGGTGGAATATCCCTGGCCTAGAAACAGTGAGGATGTTACCACCCTTGGATCTCAAGTAGTAAGCAGACCTCAGAAGGACTCATGTGGAGCAACTCTTCTGGGGAGGAACTGTTATAGAATGAAAGTCTGTGCCCTCCCAAAGTCCATATGTTGAAACCTTAACCCCCAATGGGAGGCTGATGGGCTTTTAGGAGGATGGAATCCTCATGAATGAGTTAGTGCCATTATAAAAGGGACCAGGGATTTCTCTTGCCCTTGTTGTGCCATGTAAGGATATAGTGCAAGAAGACAGCAACCTGGAAGGAAGTTCTCACCAGAACCCTACCATGATGACAACCTGATCTGGGACTTCTGGCTTTCAGAGCTGTGAAAAATAAATTTTTGTTGTTGGTGACAGACAACAAAGTAGCCTGAATAGACTGACAAGCTATGACCATCAGTTGGGCAGGATCTGGCCTGCCCAAGACAATTCTGCAAGTAAATGGCCAAAGGAATAGACACCTGAAGCCCACCCTCCCTCTCTCTGGTCTCCTGAGGTTCTCCATTGACTGAACCCAATCAGAAACCAGTGCACAAGGGTGTAAGCCCAAGATATAGTCCTACTAGTCATCCTCCAAGGGCCTAGCACAGGGTTGAAGTAGATCTGGAGGAAAGGTCACCCCATAATGGTCCATCATCCATCTATAACCACTGTTAATATTCAAAAGTTGTTCATCCAGACATTCTTTTATACATAAAAATGTTTGTTTGCTGGCTTCTTAACTTTCTTCTTTCCCTAAGAAAACTGGCATATTTCCATATATTCTGAATCATAGAATCATAGAGTTTAAAGGGACCTAGCATCATCTAAGTACCTTAAGTGTGAGCTCTGCATGTCCAAAATTTGGGCTAACCAACATGATACTCTGTGTGTGTGTGTGTGTGTCCTGGCCTTGCAATCATGAAAAGAGAAATTCACCCAGTCCTTGCCAGTTTCAGGCTGGCAAAGTTGGATTGATTAAAAACTTCAACTCAAGATGAAATGTGATTAGCTCTATAATTTGAAGTGTGATTCAAGTGGAATTTCACTGAATGGCCTCTTGAAGCCAGAGTATATGAATGAAAATAAGTATAGATAAGTTTCTAGTTATATCTGACTCAAAATTGGCAAGACTTGGAATTTGAGTACTTTGATGAGCCAGAAAAGAAAAGTGGGGAAATGCAGGCCTTGCTTATTTAAATTGCGAATGATGAGGCCAATTACTGACAAACTTTGAGTTACCCCTGAAAGTTTGACTTCCCACCCCAGATTTCTTCAGTAGAGCTCTGTGATTGATGACTCACTGGGACTCACTTTTAGTGCTGGAAAGCTAACTTTTGAGAGTTGGCTGTACATGTAGCTAGTAAGATGATTTATCTACATTCAAGTGGGCCTCCCTCAAAAATACTGACAGATGTCCCTGTGTCTAAATAAATAAAGCCAAAGAGTCAACATTTAGCTCTGAAATAGACCCTATGATACTTAGGAAATTAACTGATGATTAAAGAAGCCCCCAAAACAGAGGAGGCAGAGACTAGTCAACAAATGTTGATAGGAAATCTAGGATAGGAAAATTAGTTGATAGGAAAAATGAAGAGCAAATGGAGTTTGCTCTTTACTTCATATCCTAAACAAACATGCCCTTAACTATGTAATGGATGTAAGATATCTAAGGACTCTCCATAAAAGTGGGGAGACTACTGAAATGCTGAGTCAAACAGGCTGCTTGCTGCAGGAGTTTAGTGCCTGTGTTCACTGTGAATGGACAAGGTGGAACAGGGGTATGTAGTATTCTCTAAACTTAATTGGCCATGAGACCCTGTTTTTTAATAGAATACCATTTAACATTGTATTGAACTAATGCTCTGTGCAACACAGTTTGGGAAGTAGAATTTATACATTTATTTGTTGTTTGTTTGTTGAGCCAGTAAAGATTAGGTAGTAATAAGTGAAGATAAATAGGAGTCTACTTTGAGAAGAAAATGTAAAATTTTTTAATTGGTTAAACACAGGGAATGAAACATAGATAGAAGCTAATAAAATATTCAAATTTTTAGAGTTTGGATAAAACTCTAGAACATCATTACACTGAGAACAGAGAATAAGAAGCCAGAATGGTCAGGTCAGACCACTTTATATTAAAGGTGCCTGTAAAACATTTGTATGGAGATTTCCATAAGTAACTGGATATATAAATCTGGAATTAAGAATGAGATCTGAGTCCGAGATAAAGGCTTGGGGGTTACTGCCACATAAATGATGAACAATAAGAGCACTGAGACAGGCTAAAGTCAGAATTCTAAGGTCCTGACATTCACAGGAGGAGAGGTAGAAAAAGACAACTTAGAAGAAGACTGAGAAGCAATGGCTAGAGAGGTAGAAGGAACACCACAAAAGTGAGATCTCCGAAAGCTAATGAAAGAGTGAATTTTTGGAAAGTATTAAATGAGGCAGAGAAAGAAAAAATGTGGACTGAAAAGTGCCACTAGGTCATTGATGCTCTTAGAAAGAATGATTTTAGCAAAGCATCATGCACAGAATAGAAATTCAACACAAGTTTGCTGACACACACTCTCAAAATTATGAGGTTCCAAAATTTTAAAGTTTTTTCCTATGTTATGTTTGTCATAGTTTTAAATCTGGGAGGAAAAAGTACAATCAGCTATTCGTGTATGTGTCACTGAAATTTTCATTGATTCTATTAGTTATCCTTCCTTATAAAAATAGAAGTTTCCTAGTACTTCTGGTTGCCATGTGCAATTAAGATGGCCATAATAAACTCTGGCTATGGACTTATATGTTACTAGAGAAGTCTCAGTAAATAAAAGCTATAGCAGAACTGTGGCCAGTGGAGAGAATTAAAACTGGTCAATCTTTGATGGCTTTCTTCTGTCAGTGGGTAACACAAACCTTAAATATGTGAACCTCATAAATCATAATATTCTGTCTAGCTTTTATTCCAAATAAAATAAAGACTAATTAAAGCAGTACCAAAACAAGACCTCTGGAAAGATGTTAAAATCACCACCTTGAATGATGAAGAGTACGAATGATTTTTTTCATTTTTTTTCCTTTTCTTTATAAACAATTCCAAATGTTTCTCTTAACATGTTTCAATGCATCCCATGTATGGTTAAAAACTAGGTTACTTTTTAAGTGTCAGCAAAAGAACTCCTTAATTAGAGATGTATTTCATTTTATTCTTTCACTGACTCAGCAAAGGGGGGAATCAAATGACATCATCTTTCTGTTCTTCCTATGACAATAGTGAAAAAGAAAATACGCCAGGAAAAGCTTGCTGGGCTGACTCAGGAAGCAGAATTCCTGTAATTTAACATTTTCAGCACACACCTTGTCTTAAAATCTTGTATGTGACTTTCAAGTTCTAAGGATAAAAAATTATCATGGAAAAATCTGGTTAATTTAATTGGATGCTGTTTTCAAATAATAAAATAAAATACCCAGCTTTAAAAACCCTATTTTAGGGCTGGGGATGTGGCTCAAGCCGTAGAGCGCTCGCCTGGCATGCATGCGGCCCGGGTTCGACCCTCAGCACCACATATAAACAAAGATGTTGTGTCCGCCAAGAACTAAAAATTAATAAATAAATATTTAAAAAAAAAAAAAAAAAAACCCTATTTTAGCAGAACTCTGGTGCCATTGGGTCTGTGTTATGACCCTGGCTCTCCCCATGGCCTGCTATGTGACTTTGGGCAATGAACCTTACTTCTATATACTAACTTTTTAAAAAATCTATGCATTGGCATAAAGTAATACATATTTCATGAAGAATTGAATAAATTTTATGCAAAGAAGTCAAGCACTCAGTAAACTTGCTATTGTTATTACAGCATAGCTCAATTCTGTCAGCACAGCAGAATCACTTCCGGAGCATTTAAGTGTCAGATGACTATATTATATATAAATCCTGGTCCAACTGATTCAGAGTCCTAGAACATGAGGACCAGGTGTCTGAATTTTTAAAAATCTGCCATTAAAAAATAATGGGCAAAGGACTTGAATAGACATTTTTCAAAAAAGACAAACAAAATGGCCAACAGATATATGAAAATAATGCTCAACATCACATCAGGGAACAGTAAATCAAAATAATATCACCTCACACCAATGGGAATGGTTACTATCAGAAAGGCTAAAGACAGCAATTTCTCACCAGGGTGTCAAGAACAGGGAACCTTTGTACGCTCAGGATGGGGAAGTAAAATAGTACAGTCCTTATGGAAAAATATACAGAGGTTCCTCAAAAAAATTAAAAATAGATATACCATATGGCCTGGCAATCCAATTTCTGGGTATATGTCCAAAGAAAATTAAATTAGTATGTATGTTGAAGATCTATCTGTATTCTTAGGTTTGCTGCAGCATTATTTGCAATAGTCAAAATACAGAATAAACTCAGATGTCCATCCACAGATAAACAGATAGAGAAAATGTAATATGTATGTACACACCCACACAAAAATATTATTTAACCTTAAAAAGAAAGAAAAGCCTGTCATTTGCAATCACATGAGTAGTCTAGGAAGACATTTTTATGCTTGGTGAAAGAAGTCAGACACAGAAAGATAGATACCATATGATCTCACTTCTATGTGAAATCTAAAACCCCGGAACTCATAGAAACGGAGTGGAAAGGGCTGAGGTTGTGGCTCAGCAGTAGAGCTCTCGCCTTGCACATGTGAGACCCTGAGTTCGATCCTCAACAACACATAAAAATAAATAAACAAAATAAAGATATTGTGTCCATGTATAACTAAAAAATATATTAAAAAAGAAAGAAATGGAGTGAAAAGGTAGTTACTAGAGGCTGGAGGAAAAATGGAAAGGGGGAAATGTTGGTCAAAGCGTTCAAACTTTCAAACAGGAAGAATTTTTTTTTTTTTTTAATTTACTGCATAGCACAGTAACTATAGTTAATATTAGTGCATTACGTATTTTAAGAAGGTTAACAGTAATTTTTTTTCTGGTACCAGGAATTTAACTCAGGGGCACTTAACCACTGAACCACATTCCCATCCCTTTTTAATTTTTTATTTTGAGACAGGGTCTCATTAAGTTGCTTAGGGCCTCGCTAAGTTGCTGAGGCTGGCTTTGAACTTGCAATTTTCCTGCCTCAGCCTCCCTTGTTGCTAAGATTACAGATGTGCACCACCATGCCCAGCCAGAATAATTTTCAAATGCTCTCACCACCAAAAAAGATCAGAATTTGAAGTGCAATCACTTCAAATTGAGCTAATTACCTCAGTCCAATCATTCCACAATGTATCCACCTACCACGACATCACTTTGTGCCCCATTACAATTATAATTTGTCAATATATAATAATTTCTTAAGTTTGTTGAGATGATCATGATGACTGTCAGAGTTAAGAACCAGGGATCTGGTGGGTGACAAAGTCCCCTAAACTCAGTGCTGCAGCATTCCTCACTAGGTGCTGGGCAGTCTTTATGTACATTCCCTGCCTCATTTGAATCTGTGATAGTCATCTTCCGTACAATTGCTAAATTCACTTTCTACAAGTAAAGCTCTGTTAGATTATTCTCTTGCTTAAATTAGCTCTCCCTCATAGAGAAAATAAAATTCAAAGATGTACATAACTCTGACTCTAGTTCAATTTTCCTACCTTGTCTTTTAGCAATAGTTACACACCTTTCCAAAAAGGGAGTCTACTTCCCAGAGAGGTTAGTAGAACTCTCCCCATGAGATAGGTACCTACAGGTCAGGCATGGATGACTCGATAGGGGGGTTTTGGAAGCCACTGTGCAATAACATTTAAAGTTACTTCTGACTCAATCTATGATCCCACAAATTGCATCAGGTTCAGGGGTGAGTGCTCTCTAGTTTCCCCAGAGACAAAGGCTAATGAGGGAGGGAAGGTTTTATGTATCTCTATTTGGCATTGGAGTTGGTTTAAGTATCATGTATAGAGCCAAAGCAGAGGATGGGAAGACAATCCATCTGACCACCTATACCCCAGAGACTACCAAAGTTCTGATTTTCCACTAGCTTAATAATCCTTTTCTAAGAGTTCCAGAGAAGGGGGAGGAAGGGAGAGAGGGAGAGAGAGAGAGAGGAGAGAGGAGAGAGGAGGGAATGGAGAAAGCACAATGCTGAATTTATAGAATATTAATGAGCTTTTCCATCATATAATAAGACAGTGTTCTCTTCTTAAGTAGCATGTACTAGATCAAAGAGTACCCCCTTAAAGATTCCAAGCACCAATAAAATAAAGAAGCTGGAAGGAAAAGCAAACATGTACCTCAAGTACTTTCTAAAGCACCAAAGGTTCAGAATGGCAGCAATCTTACTTGTACTACATCTTTTGCAAAAAAAAAAAAAAAAAAAAAAAAAGCCAACTAAGTCTGAAAAGCCATTCCTACTATCCAAATACAAAGAAAGATGCTTTTTAATCATCAAAACCTTTCTCACTTCTATATCTAGGGTACCTCCCAAACAATAATCTAATAATCATTGTAAAATCCTCTTGTAGCTTAAATATTAATTAAGCCACCTTAAATTTTTGTGCTGTGGAATTTTCCACATGAAATAACCAGGCATGACTACCACTTCTCCAGCAATCAGAAAACCAATGAATAGCTGTAAGTTTTCCCAAGGCTACTCGGGATTAGGGCCAATGCCAAGAATATACTTGAAATTCTTGGCCCTTGATCATGGATTCAGACCTTCCTGGGGTAAGCACAGTAAAACTGGGCTAAAAGGACCAGAAATGATTCCTAATGCCTCTCAGAGATCAATATCACACTAAGAAGAAGAAAAAAACTCTCCTGTTATTCCTGAGAGGGTTTTCATAAAGTTGTACATCTCAACATAAAACCTTTTAACTATACGTTAAGACATGATAGAACAAAATAAAAATAATTTTAAAAGTGATATGCTATATTAAAAATATTTACAGACGCAATCCTCTGTCATCTGTAACAATTGTCACCACTATTTGTGTTGGGGTACCTCCCAAACAACAAAGTAATTTCTGCATATTATCAAGTAGCTGGTAGGTATTATTCTCACCTTTGTTTAACTCATAAAGCAACTGAAACCCATAGATGATAATAATTTGTTCAAGATTACCTAGTTGGTCCACAGTAGCAAAGAATCTTGATTTAGGTCTTCCACATTCCTCATTCCACATCCCATGCCCTCTGTCTTCTTCCCAAGACTTCATATTGACATAACTTCAGACAGTGGCTTTCTCTTTGGTCTCCTGGCCTCTCTCTCCTCTCATCTTCCCTGTTCTATTTGCAATGCTGTTTCTAGGATCCTCCCTACTCTCCATGTTTAAGCACCTCCAGCTCCTTATCAGTCCACTGTCTTATCTAAAAGGCTCAACTTTTCAATAGAAATATTACTAATAAAAAGCAAAAAGTAGATCCACAGATAAAGATGGAAGTAGAATTCTGAAGCAGCTCATACTAAAACATTTTGTACTTCTAGTACCATATAAATATTCACCATCATTTAAGTCCAAATTTGGTTCTTGAGTGAGGATATTGATTATCTGAATCTCTTGAGTTATTGCATTTGGAATAGTCTATTTAGCTTCTGAGTTAAAATATTGATTATCTGAATCTCTTGGGTTCCTGCATTTGAAACAGTGAAAGCAAGATTTGGATCATAAGAAATCTTCTCTTCCAAATATACCAATTCAAAAATTGTACCCAAATCCACTTGGTTTTCTAAGTATGAATAGTGAGAGTTCAGTTATCAATGTATATCTCTACTTCAAAAACAACTAAAATTTTAGCATTTAAGTTAAATATTGAGTTTATGAGAAATTATAAACCTTCAGAGAAAGCTGACCTGTCAAGAAATCTATAAGTTTTCTGTGTCACTGTGTAAGTTGAAAAACTCAGGAAAAAAAGGAAACAGTCATTCTCTATCCCCTACTAGAGAAGAACTTACTTATGGGATACTAAAAAGATCCTTGGCATTCTTTGGGGGCAAAGTTGTTGGGATCTACTTTAGTGAAAGAAAATTGGTCTTTAGCAGTCTACTGAGAAAGATGTCAACCATGAAACAGTATGTCTTTGCTAAAGTCATTGCAAACTGAGATATAATTTAACTGTGTTAGATGCTAAGAGGTGACGCTTTTTCCCTCCTGAATTGGTGGACATGTGATTTCTGGATAAGAAAAACCAAGTGGTTCTTAAAGTGATGCTGGTGGTAAATATGTGCAACTGTCACTCAGAAATAGATGTTATATACCAGAATACTAATCAAAAAAGAAAACACAGGTTCTAGTCTTTTCTTTTTCTTTTTTTTAAAATACTGTTTAGTTTTCAATGGATTTTAATTTATTTATATGTGGTACTGAGAATCGAACCCAGTGCCTCACACATGCTAGGCAAGCACTCTGCCACTGAGCCACAACTCCAGCCCTAGTCTTTTCTACCATCAACTAAACATGACCTTATACAGGTCATATCACTGGGTCTCAATTTCTACTCTAAAATGAGACATTCGCTTCAATTATATATAAGATTCATGTAATCACTAATATGCTCTGATTACTTGCCTATTTAAAAATTTCCTTTGTTCTAATTTAAAGCACTAGTTAATAGTTATAAAAAACAACATGTGCTGGTGTAGTTTAAAAAAACACAGACATAGGCTCGGGTTGTAGCTCAGTGGTTGAGCATGGTTTGCCATGCATGCGTGAGGCACTAGGTTCGATCCTCAGCACCACATAAAAATAAATAAATAAAACAAAGATATTGAGTCCATCTACAAGTAAAAAAAAATTAAAAACACAGACATAGATAAGTAAATAAAAATCAGGCTATGTGTATAGCACAATGGTATATAGAGTACAGGCTGAGTATGTGCAAGGTCCTGGGGTTTAATTCCCAGCACCCAAAAATAAAAGAAGATAACCCATAATTCCACCCCAGAAATAACTATTTACCTTACTAAAAAGATACATGTGGTACCTTATACCATGCTTTCAGTTAACATGTTTTAAACTTCTTGGTATGACATTAAATGTTCTTCTAAAACATCAATTTTTTTTTAGTTGTTGATGGGCTTTTATTTTTTTTAAATTTATTTATATGCACTAAAATTGAACCCAATGCCTCACACATGTTAGGCAAGTGCTATGCCACTGAGCCACAAACCCAACCCTTGAATTTTTTTTTTTTAGTCAGCAAGGGGAGAAGGCAGACACCCTAGAGACACTTAGGGGTGTCCCAAGCAAATGCTTCATGCTCTGATATCCATCTCAGGGCTGCGGCTCTTCCATTCATGAATCACCATGTACAGTGCTGCTATCGGCAATACCTGCAACTTCTCTGAGAATCAGAGGACAGAATCAAGCCAAAGAACACTGTCCCTCTAAAATTACTTTCAATGGCTACTAAGTTGGAATGTTCTATCATTTATTAGCCAATTCCTTTCACTGGATATATTTAGGTTATTTTCACTCTTAAATACACTGTAATGAATATCTGTGTAGCTCCATCTCTGTATATATCTGTAATGAAACCATTGACACTTCCTCACTTACTCTTGGTTGACTACTAATAAGAAATTGCAAAGTCTCTCATTCTGTTGAAATCCTATCAATATAAGAATCTCTTTTACTAGGGGGCAGGGGGTTACCAGTGATGGAACCCAAGGGGCACTTAACCATTGAGCCACACCTCTAGCCTTTCCTTTTCATTTTTTATTTTGAGACAGGGTCTCATAAGTTGCTTAGGGTCTCACTAAGTTGCTGAGGCTGGCTTTGAACTTGCAATCCTCCTGCCTCAGCTTCCTGAGCTGCTGGGATTACGAGCATGAGCCAAGAATCTGACATAAAAAGGAAGGATAAGACTTGATTGGGAAATTTGATTACTCACCAGCATCTTTGATAAAATTATCATAAAAACGCACGGTCCTCGATGTAAGATCACTGAAGGCCATTTTCCACAAGATTTACTGGCTCTTTTAATGGATTCTTTAGAGAGAGAGAGAAAAAAAAAAACGAGTTGATGATCTATAAATGAAATAAAGATAAGCTTTTAGTAATACAATATTAAAAATGCTAAAAATTTAATAGGAAAACCTGGCAGAGCAACAAACTTCTACTGAGGGTAAATGCATTAGTGAACCATATTAAGCCCTGATGCAGTTGCAAACATTACAGATGTCCCCTTCTTCTAGGGCCACTGCTAACTTCACTGAAAAAAAGGCTGACAATCTATGTACAAAATACAAAAGAAGTAAATGATTCCCAGAACTTTTATAGGCACAACATAGGTCAGGAGCAGACAGCACCTATGATAGCGAAGCTGAAGTAAAAACCCAGGAGAATAAAGTCAAGATGATACACAAACTTTCAGAAAAGGTACAATAATCCTAGACTTCAGCTCATCAGCCCCAATAAGATCTTCTATGTGCAAGTTTTTATAATTTAAGTGGAATAGAGGCCGAAAGAGGGAGGAAAAGACCTTTAAGAGTCAAGAGGAAGCTGTTTCATTTATCTGGACAGGTAGACAAAGAAAACTGGAAAAAAAAATCTTCAGAAAAAAGCAACTATCAGTGAGGAGAAACTAAGACTACTGTGCTGTATAATAAAGGGTATTATAAATCTTCAATAATTAAAATAGTGCAGCATTGGCACATGAAAAGACAAATTAATGGAACAGAATAGAACATTCAGAAATATACCAAATACATTTGGGGATTTAAAACTACATTCCAGTAATTCTAAGACATATGCTTTCCCACATCTCTGAAATCAGGGTACACCTTAACAATGGATGATGTGTCATAAAATTAATGGTGTGTTTTATTTAAAGCCATATGGCAGAAAGATGAAAAGTCCTACAGCAGGATGATAGAAGTAGTTGCAAACAATGTAAATGTACTTATGGCCACCAAACTTCACATTTTACAATGGTTTAAATGATACATTTTATATTATGTATATTTGTTCTAAGAAAACTGAGACTTTATTCTAAAGAAAGAAAGTCATTTTATTTACATAAAGATAAATAAATAAGACATAGTATATGATAAAGGTGGCATCTGAAATCAATGGGCACCAAATTACTAGCAGTTACTTAATAAATGATAGGGTACAACTGGATAGCCATCTTAAAAAAGAGAGCTGAATTCAAACATTGTATTATA
This sequence comes from Marmota monax, assembly GCF_021218885.2. Classification (NCBI taxonomy): domain Eukaryota; kingdom Metazoa; phylum Chordata; class Mammalia; order Rodentia; family Sciuridae; genus Marmota; species Marmota monax. Next base: position 13,613,755 of record NW_026693245.1, read on the forward strand.
AGCCAAGATAAACTCTAAATAGATCAAATATTTAGCTAAGAAAAACAGAACCATGAAAGCACTAGATGACAACATCTAAGAAGACATTTATAACTTTGGCATGAGAAAGACCTTTCTATGACTCGAAACTCAGAAGACAAAAGAGAAGGCTAACAAATTAACTATATGAAAATCAAGAAGAAACACAGATGGTGTCATAAGGACAAAGCTCTGAAGAAGCGTGGAGAGTTCAAACAACAACAAAAAATAAATAAATATAAAACAAGGCAACTGATGCTGGCTCCTGAGAAAGGGGCAGAGACCAACAGCATCAAACCAGGGTAATGGGTGGTAAAGTCCTTCTCCTGTGTGTGTGTGTGTGTTTGTGTTTGTGTGTCTGAGGGGGAGATTACTGAAAACAGTCACTCTGGGTTTTGACTCTGAGGAACTGAAGTCAGATGGGAGTCTCAGCTCCTACTGTCATAGGGAGGGAAAACCTCTGAGATAAGAATTCCAAGATTGCTAGGGAAATTTCCACCGAGATATTAATCAGTGTGGTTCCTGTATTCTTGCTGGAACTGGTTTCTCCATCCTACCCCACCCTCTCTATTTAAACAGAAACAAAGCTTCAAAGAAGTCCTGGAGCATGCTAGACAGAAATATCTGGATGTGTGAGTATGTTCCTTTCCAATGATTTAGTAAGGTCAGAAACACTGAAATATATTAAAATGTGAGGGAGGACTACAAAGTGATAACCAGTTTAAAGCAGGATTTTTCTATCTTGACAGTATTGACATTTGGGCCAGATAATTCTTACTTGTGAGGACTTGTCCTAAGCATTGTACAATGTTTGGAACCAACCCTAGCTTCTGTGCACAAGACAGATGCTGGAAACCCATCTTCCCCAGGGGAGACAACCAATAGTGTCTCCAAAAATTGTCAAAAGTCCTCTGGAGGGCAAAACTGTCCAAGGTTGTACATCACCGATTTAAAGTAATTTAGCAACATGTATTCATCCAAATAACAGTATTTGCCTTAAAGTAGTCACTTTGGCAAATGTAGACTCATTTCAGAGATGCTGTTGTTCAAAACAATTTTTGAGCTTTTCTTTATAAATTAACTTCAGAGTTTTCATCATTTTTTAAAATGGTCTTATGGGAGAAAAACCTTTGCCTACTACTTCCAAAAAGCAAATTCATAACTACAAGTTAAGAATGATTTTGAAGGGCTGGGATGTGGCTCAAGCGGTAGCGTGCTTGCCTGGCACGCGTGCGGCCGGGGTTCGATCCTCAGCACCACATACAAAGATGTTGTGTCCGCTGAAAACTAAAAAGTAAATATTAAAATTCTTTCTCTCTCTCTCTCTTAAAAAAAAAATAATGGTTTTGAGGAGCTGGAGTTGTGGCTCAGTGGCAGAGCTCTTCCCTGGCCTGTATGAGGCACTGGGCTCAATCATCAGGACCATGTAAAAAAATAAACAAAGTTATTATGTTCATTTACAGTTAAAACAAAAACAAAAAAGAATGGGTTTGAGGTAAATGTATCAAGTTGAGTCACACTTTATCAGTGGGGTGAAGAAGAAGCAGGCTTAATGATAAAATAATTTACTACTGACATTTTCAGCTTATGGTTTATAAGATAAGACCAACTCCAACAAACAAAGCCAGAAATGTTTTGGGTTATGACAATATTAGTGAAATAAATGTATAGTTTCCTGAGGTGGCTATTTTTAAGGTACCACTCATTTAGATATATATTTATTTCAGCAAAATAATATAAATTATTTTTTCTTCCTCATCCATTGCAAATCCCCAATTAAAAGCAAGTGAATTTAGAATGTGAAACAGACCAGTGAAAATCATTTCAAATAACAAACGTTCAAATCTGTTAATAATTACTATATATGTACATGTGTGCTGTAATATTAACATATATATATATATATATATATATATATATATATATATATATAAACACATACACATATACACACTCATTACAGAAGCAAAAATGTGTGTACACCACACCTACCACAAAGGAGTTTGCATTTTGTTCTGACAGTTCATATTAACTTACATTTCTCCTTGGTAATTCCTTTATTGTCCTCCCTTTTTGCCATTTCTCTCAATTTAACCTTGGTTATGCACATTGCCAATAAGGGTCAGGCCTTGTTGCCAGGGTAGAACTGGGACAGGCTGAGAGGGCCTAGGCAGGCACAGAGTTTCTTCTGCTCCAGAAATACTTCTTAGTACCCTCATTCAACATGGAAGTATTGCAGAAGAGCCGTAGAGAATGAAGGAGTCACATGAGTACAAACAACATGTATCTCTTCAGACAAGTGGCCAAAGACCTGATGGGACTCTGGATATTCAAAGGATGGCAATGTAGCAGAAATAGCAAAGAACACAATAGGGGGTAGGGTAGGGGGCTAAAATGTTTCTCTTTGCAATGACCTTGATACTACATAAGCTCCTTGTAATTTGCTAAGGAATGGGGGGGGATACTCTCTATCACCCCCCAAAATAAAAGTTATGTTCTTATATCAGACAAAATAGACTTAAAGTCAAAAACTGTTGCAAGAGACAAGTCATACTGTGATGATAAATGGGACAAGTAATCAAGAGACTATAATAATTATAAATATGTATGCACCTAACATCAGAGCACCTAAGTTATTAAATATATTAAAATCAAATATTACAGATATGAAGGGAGAAATAGGCTGTAATACTATTGAAATTAATAAGGAAACATAGGACATAAAATATGCTTTAGAACAAATGGACTTAACAGATATATATAGAACATTCTATTCAACAATAGCAGAATACACATTCTATTCAAGTGCACACAGAACACTCTCCATCATACACTATATGTTGGACCACAACACAAGTCTTAAGAAATTTAAGAAGACTGCTAGACACAGTCATGCCCTCCTGTAATCCCAGTTACTCAAGAGGCTAAGGCAGGAGGATCACAAGTTAGAGGTCAGCCTCAGCAATTTAGCATGATCCTAAGAAACCCTTTCTTAAAATAAAACTATAAAAAGATCTGGAGATATGGCTCAGTGGTAAAGCACTCATGGGTTCAAACCTCAGTACCAAACCCAAACACACACACACACACACACACACACACACACACACACCAAAAAAAAAAAAAAAGAAAGGAACAAAGAAATTTAAGAAGACTGAAATCACAACCACAATGGTATGAATGTACAAATCAGTAACAGGAGGGGAAATGGAAAATTCACAAATATGTAGAAAGTAAACAATGTGCTCCTGGACAATGAACAGGTCAAAGAAGAAACCAAAAGGAAAATTTTAAAATATCTTAAGACAAAGGATGTTGGAAACAAAACTCACCAAAACATATAGAATGTAGCAGTTCTGAGAGGTAAGTTTATAGCACTAAATGCCTATATTAGAAAAGAAGAAGGAGTTCAAATTTTAAAAACCCTAACATTATACCTCAAGGAATGAGAAAAAGAAACTAGTCCAAAGCCAGCAGAAGCAGATTACAGAAGAAATAAATGAATACTAGAATGACAATAAAATAAAGTAACTAAAAACATAAGGGTTCATTTTATGAAAGGAAAAAAATTGAAAAAAAATCTTTAACCAGAATAAGAAAAAGACAACTCAAATAAACATGAAAAATGAAAAAGGAGCTATTACAACAGACACCAGAGAAATACAAAGGGGTCATGTCAGTACAGATTTTTTCTGTTTTCTGTATTTCTTATATAAGTCAGTGGTTCCCAAATCTGGTTGAAAATCAGAATCACTAGATTTGGATTCAGTTAGCGTTTGGGGGAGTTCGGATGATGGGCTAGGTTTGGGAGCCTCTGCTTAACACTGCATAAACCATTCTCAGACAGGATGACACCCACAGCATGTGGAACCAGTACAAAATACATGACAGAGATTTCAGCACATTTAGGTCACCTGGAAAGAGTAAGGCATTTGGATCTAGAAGGGCAGGAAGAGGAGGTGTAGTTGATACTGGAAAAGATTAATTTGATGATTCAAAGGAACTTGCTGTGAAATCTGGGAGCAGATCTCTGAGTCAGCACCAACTTCCAGGATGTGAGGAAACAAACCTCCCTTTTGGGGAGAGTGAAATAAGCTTGAAGTAAGAGAAAAAATGTTCTGACTTGTCATTTTAAAGGAACAAGACAATGACAGCCATTCCAAATATTACATTCTCACACACCTTTCTCCAGAGCAGTGAAAGGATATTTTCTGTGTTTCTTTTTAGGAACTTCAAAGCCCTTCTCCATTCTCCCCAGAAGGTCCTTAAATGGCCCTTCCCAGAAAGGCACCACATGCCAACATCTAAACCAGGCACTGAAAAGGATGGGGGCTGTAGTTGTGTCTTTGTTAAACAGTGTTATATATACCCCCCAAACCCCTGCACCCACCCACTCTCACTTTCCCAAGTCACATGGGGAGGACATGGCCTTAGGGAGGATGGAGGATCCTGAAAGTAGGGAAAGTGGTTCGTTTACAAGGAAGAAGAGCATTAGCCTTGAGAAACAATGTTGGAACAGGGATTACCCTCCCTCCAGTGCCTTTTGCAGTATGATGAAGTTCTGACAGCCTGGGCCCATCCAGATGCTTGCTACTTTCCTGTCAATAAGTTCTCAGGATAAACAAATTTTGATTTTTGTTTAAACAAAGTATGATTAATAAGTTAATAAGCATGCACTGCAGCACCATATAAGACTTCTAAGTGACTTTTAAATATCTGCTTTATAGAATGATCTTGTCCCACAGCCTGTTTAACATAGATACCACAGTATGAATCTAGGAACCCAGAAAACATAGGATTGGACTACCACTTGTAATTGTCATTATACTATTTCCACAAATTTATGTTGTTCTGTCTGGTATACAGCCTATTGAAATAATGTGGATGTTTCCCAACCTCTGGTAACAACGTCATAGGAGCATATGTTAACACATTTGTTATATGAATATCCTCAGGCCTGTCTTTCAATCAGGTTTACAAGCTGTCATTTCCATGTGAAGCAGGACCCCAAAACAAGGATCTTTATCATCCCTTCCACTCCTTACTACTCCATTATTTCACCTCAATTTTACAGTCTCATTTTCCCTTATTAAGAATTAGATGCCTCTAGTGCTGGGGTTGTAGCACAGTGGCTGAGCGCTTGCCTACCATGCATGAGGCACTGGGTGCAATCCGCAGCACCACATAAAACTAAATAAATAAAATAAAGAATAAGATGCCTCTGAAAAAGATAACATGTACATGACTCACCAGACTAATTCAGATTGCATTTCTATTTGGCTTAAACTCCGTGGGACAATCTTGTGTCTGAGCAATGATGCAGACCAACTTTAGTTATGATGTTCACTTAACTTCCTCAGTATGTTAACATGACAACTTGTTAGAAATGAAGCCAATGGTATTAGTAATAGGCCCCAGTAGGAAACGCAATTTATGTGAAAACTTTAGCACAGTGCAAAACATTGCTCCAAGAGTTGTGCTTCTCATTACTCTTTGTTATTATTATTATTATTTTTTTAATATGGGCTCTCCCTCTGTTGCCCAGGGTGGACTCAAATGCATGATTCTCCTGTTTCAGCCTCCCAACTGGCTGGGATTATAGGCAGAGCAATCAGTATCCTTCCCAAGTCTCTGGTCCCAATATAGCATTCTATAATTGGAGAGAAAAGGCAAACTTAGACAAGAATCAGAGAATCTGTAGGGTAAATAAAGGACCTGCTCAAATCACTGGCCAATTTAAGTTCAGAGCTAGGTAGTGGGGAAAAACAGGATAAAAATGAGACTCTACCCTTGGGCAGCTTCAATTTGTATAAAAAATGTTAGAAAATTGGACAAGAAAGTCTGAGAGGAGAAAGGCATTCTATAAACCGTGCCTACTGGGGACCCATGGTACTCATTCTGTCAGAAGAAGTGGTGAGTACCTCAAAGGCAGTTTAATTCTTATTTGTAATCTAAGTCCTAATACATTGCCTTGAATTAAACACATGCTTAATAAAAATCTGCTGGATGAATTTTAAAATGTTGTAAACTCCAAAAAACGTGAATAAGGTAAGGGGCCCAGACCAAATGCTCTATTCCTTAGGCCTTCTTCTCCACTTTATTGAAATAAATGCAGAATACTCCCATTTGTTTTCTCTTTAAACAAAAAGAAATTTTTGAGGGCTGGGATCACAGCTCAGTGGTAGAGCACTTGTCTTTTCATGTATGAGATATCGGGTTCGATCCTCAGCACCGCATAAAAATAAATAAATAAAAGAAAGGTATTGTGTCCATCTATAATTAAAAAAAAGAAATAAAGAAACTTTTGGCATCAATTACTGTGCACAGAAATGCTGAGCAGGATGCAATATTGTTTTTTAAATATGGTTCCTAAATTCAGTCTGGCAGGGAAGAGATTCTTACTCATAAATCTATGATGCAAAGCAAAATGCACGGTAAAGCAAGCAGTTCACATAGAATAGGAAAGCCTTAAGCGTCACATCTGGCGCATGTAACCCAGAAAAAAAGGCATATTGGAGGAGAGAATATTTGAGCTAAGCCTTCAGACGGGGATTTCAACAGACAAAAATGTGCATACCTGGAAGAAAGGAGAGGCATACAACACAAACAGAGAGAGCTCCAGTGGAAAAATTAATTCATTTACTCAACCAATATTCTTTTTTTTTTTTTCTCTGTAAGGGGACCTTTGAGCAAGTCAGAAAGCCTGCTAGACAAATTCTAAAAGAGTTGTAACGCTTTCAATCAATACTCTTAACTGTCTGTTATAGCCAAGCACTGTTTAGGGCGTCAATGATATAGTGGAAAACAAAACAAAAATCCTGCCTTCATAAAATTATGGAAAAGCTCCAGTTGTGTTTCTAGAATATGTGTTTATCCATCTTGGTAATATATAACACTAAGGAGGGGAAAAATAGATCAAGACAGAAAAGACAGATCTGGGAGTGGTACTTGATTATGGAAGAATCAAAAGCCAAGCAGGCTAAAGAATTTTTTAAGACTTATTTTTGTTGACAGTGAAGTGTCATTACAGGTTTTACAACTGGGGAATGTCTTCATCAAAGTGGTGCTTTGGAAAGATTAACTGGGTGGTGGGATCCAGGGTTGGGTGTCATGAGGGTGTGGTTTAGAAGCAGAGCCAACAGCTGTGCAGTGTTGCATCCTATTGGGAAAGACATATAAGCATCACTTCCTCTGAAACGCCATCCCTGAGCGAGCAGTTCAGGAACAGGTGTCCCACTAAGGGATCCTTGACATAATCTCTCATCTATGAGAGCACATACTGTGTAGTATTGCAAATGTCTGCTTATGAATCCTTTATCTTCTCTACTCATCAAGAGGGAAGAGATTGAGCCTCACTGTCTTTGTAATCCAGTGCCTAGACTAGTGCCTGGTATGTAGCAAGAAATATTTGTAGCATGCATGAATAACCAGGAGTTATAAACTGTTGTGTCCCCTTAAAATCTACATGTTGAAGCACTAACTTCTGTTACCTCAGAATGTGATCTTATTGGGACAGAGGGTTTTTATAGAAGTAAACACTTAAAATGAGGTCATTAGGGTGGGTCCTAATCCAATATAATTGGTGTCTTTATACAAAGGGGAAATCTAGACACAGACAAGCACAGAGGCAGAATGTAAGGTGAACATGAGGATGGCAATCTATAAGCCAAGACGAAGGGACTGGAACAGCTCCTATCCTTATACTTCCAAATGAACAAACCCTACTAACTCCTTGATTTCAGACTTCTAAACTCCAGAGCCATGAGATAATATATTTCTGTTGCTTAATCCACCCAATTTGTGGCACTAGGAGACTACTCTACCAAGTGAAAATGCTCATTCAACTTAAAGAAATTTCCAAAATCAGAGCCCAGGTTGAAGGCCATGGTGAACTATAAAGACAGGTAATAATTAATATGGAGCAGCGTAAATCTTTGTGATAAATAACACACAGCAAAGGGCAGTACTTGAAGGAACACCCACATTTAGGAAACAGAGCTGTCTTGTAGTGGCTCCAAATATTGGAAAAAGAAAAATAAATGGGAAAAAAACCATAAAACTTCACAGAAACAACCAAATATGGAAATGCCAAACACCGATGTTCTAAATTTCAATAGGTTGTGACCCAGGAGAGGCTTTGAAGCAGAGTGGCATCCACAACATGGGCTCTTCCCCTAGATGAACTAGTGATGGCAAAAGAGCCTGAGAATTCTTATAGATATCTCCAAATCTGAAGAGAAGCAAATAGACTATCTTTTTCTTCTCAGGCTGGCAAATGGATTAACAAGAGAGACTGTGATGATGAAAGTACCTTAGGTGTCCCCTTGGGAATGGAGATCTTGGTGTTGGTATTTAACAATACTTAATAGTGGGAATTATCAGACATGGTGGGGCAGGCCTGTAGTCCCAGTGACTTGGGAGACTGAGGCAGGAAGATCACTTGAACTCAGGAGTTCAAGGCTAGTCTGAGCAACATAGTAAGCTCTACCTCTTATTTTAAAAAGTGATTTTTAAAACATACAATATATTCTTGAGCTAGCTTACTGGTAGAGTGCTTGCTAAGCATGCACAAGGTTTTGGGTTCAATCCCCAGCACCAAAAAAAAAAAAAAAAAAAAAAAAAAAGAGGAGGGGGATAAATAATAAAACAGATACAACCTGTATTAACTGAACTCTTCTTTCCTTCATTCTCTATAACCTTCAGGGTCTAAAGATGATCTTATGTGAGTATTTCTTATACACAGGGATTTAGTTCTGACCTAAATCCATCAATGCAACTAACTATCCACTAAGGCCTTAACCTCACCAAAAATGTTCCAAGTACATAATTACCTAATTCCCAAACACAAAATTAGTTTATTAAGTTGTAACTTTTCTTGGATAAATACCAGAAAGAGAATAATTTCATCATTAAATATAATAAGATTAATTCTAAAACTTAATGTACATTAGACTTTCCTGAGATATAGGGGAAAATGAGTATAAACTGAAATTCCCAGCCCTCAAGTCATAGCTCAGTAAGAAAAATAAAGTGGGGTAAGAAAAAATACTGTGGCAACAGGACAACAAGTCACCCATATTATATCAGCACAAGTAGGTAGTCTGACAAGAGGTGCCCAAATACTCCTAAAGCGAAAAAAAAAAAAAAAAACCAAAAAAACAGAAAAGAAAGATTCAAAAACTTTACAAATAAATTCTAGGGGAAAAGTAAACCAAGAAAGGCACTTAACAAAGAACACAAGTAAGAAAGAAATGCAACCGGTAACTAAAGCAATAAAAGGAAATTCTCCACGACTGCTTTGAAAACATGTACTCATAAGATGATTTTTTTTTAATAAAATGGAATGGTAGAACTGTAGAACACGTGAAATAGATTGAAGATCAAAGTGTCCTTATTGTACCACAAATAAATTAGAAGCATTCAGAAACAGGGTATTCATAGGTAAACAGTGATTTCCTGAAATAGAAGAAAGATTGAAATAGTCAAATGAAAAATGACAAAGATTAAAAGAATACAGAAAATCTACTAGGGAGCATGATCCAATATAAAGATAATTGGTATTTCTAAAGTACAGAATTCAACAAAAGAAAAAATTAAAATACCCTAGATTTTGTTCAGTTGTGATAGTAGAAGTTCTGAAAGATTTAGACCCAACATTCAACTCAACTGACTTGTGGGCTCATTATTCTTCTATACTGTCTATTATTCAAGATATTTATTTACAGGAATAAAGAGAAAGGAGAGGGCAGAGGGAAAGAATTATTTCATAGATTAAACACCCTGAATACATTTGTAGGACTAAGAAAAGGTGCTGGTGGAAAGAAAAAGCCGAAATTGCATGTGTGTGTGTGTGTATAGATGCCTAAGATAAGAGCTTTGCTTTCATGGGAAATCAGAACAAAATAGAAAAACAAATAAGCCATAACACTGAGAGAAGTTCCCCTGGTCACAACTGCAATGCAGGCAAGCAGGCAAGAGAAACTACTTCAACTTCTGTACTCAACCTGATCAGGTGGGTTTCTGAAATTTCTAAAATTTCAGTAGTTTGGAAATTTAGAGCATTTCATGTAACAAAAACTTAACAGGCATTTCATTTTCTATACAAGTCACAAACACTGATTCACTTATCCTACAATGTGGGCTGGAGCTCTGGTCCGGAGAAGTAAACATTCAACACAATTGAAGTCAGGAGACCACCTTTCCAAGGGTCTCAGGGTCACCTCAGTCCAGTATATCTTATATCCAGAGATCTCATTTTTGCCCTACATCCACCAATATAATCACCCACCAAGGCCTCAACCCTACCAAAAATGTTCCAAGTACACTGTTGCCTAACTTTCTCAACCCAACAAAGCAGCTTATTAAATTCTATCTTGCAGTGGCTAGATACGAGAAAGAAATTAATTTCATCATTAGCTAGGATAAGAGAGCAATTCTAAAAGTTAATGTACACTAGACTTTCCTGCAGTACTTGACAAAAGGCCTATTTCCAGGGAAGGCCTCCTTATGGGCAATCTCATTCAGGTAGTCCTCCAACCACACTTTGGAACACAGTGTTTTGGGAGGGTTGCTGTTGTTTTTAACATGATGCTTAACAGAAATGACTGTTTTAGGTAATTGATAACTGTTTTAGGTAATTAATAGAATGAAATAAAGCATTTCTTGTATTACAAAGGTCAATAATGGAGAGTGGGGAGAAGAACTACAGATGCAGATTGGCCCAGACTTGGGTAGTAATCCTAGGATCCTGTCTCTGCTATGTGTTAACACACTCCTTTATTTCCCACTCATGAGTGAGGACCCTGACATTGAAGTCCCGTGGTGAAGGGGAAGGAAGATGGTGAGATCATTCACTTATTAAAGGCTTTTCATATGGCTTTTTCTATGCCTACTGCTTAGCTTTTACCTACTGCTTACCTAGACTTTTGCTAAGAGAGCTTCTGGTGCAGTATTCATGACATTTGAGACCTTCTTCTTTCCAATACTGATAATTAGTTCATTATCTATATGTGTAATTATACAGCTAAATCAATTACAGGGTTATGCAAACATGCAATCCTATAGTGCATTATATGGAACCAGTACTGATATTCCACTCTTGTGCCCTCTTGGACAGCCAGGTCAGTTTTTCAGGGCTGGCATCCAATCTGATCAGTTGCTCATCCTTGCCACACAAGTTTTTAAATATGTTGGTTTCCACTCCTGCATGTCCCTCTGTATTTGGTAGCCACCATAGTACATTTCATTTGTGGACATCTCTTACCTCACCTAAAATTCTGCAAGTTCTTATGAGGTAGGGTGGAAATGTGTAAGTTTGTATCTTATGATACTGGCCTAGGGGAAGTTAGTCAGATAATAAATATCTATGGTATTAATCTATCAATAAAAGAAATTATCCCAGATGATAATTTTTCTGCTTCACTTGCTAGCAGGAAGATTCAATGTTCTTGGCTTCAAAGTTAAGTTAGAAGCCTATAAATAAGGCATATTTATCTATAAATAGCTCACATGACAAGGTCAACTTCTCAACTTTTTGCTGTTTAATTATGTTCTATTTGTGTTCTTGCCCTTTACTAAGCTGTACTTGATCCTCTCAAAAGATTTTATTTAATGAGATTTGATTCTCAAAAACTTGAGGAATGTGTTTTCATTAAGGTCACTTGTACCTTTTTTTTTTTTTTAACTTTAGGAGTAAGATTACTTGCAGTTTACTCATCTGAGTTATGAATCAGAAACTGAGAAACTGGGGCCACCTAACTCCCACAAAGGCCTACAATCTTTGCTTTGCTTTGGGCTTCATTGCCCAGTCTGGTTTCAATGTTGAGATTTACTTGCAAAAATGCAAAAAGATACTGAAATTTCATATTGTTACAAAACAGAATTGTGCAGAAATATGCTCCTTGTTTTGCTAATTTAAATTCTGTGAAAATTTCATGATAATTCATAATTAGTTTAAGTGCATGTTCTTTCATCCTTTGTTTACTGTATATTACTAATTAGACCAAACATAAATCCAGATTATACCTTAAAGTGTTTTATTTAGTTTAGTTTAGTTTATTTACTTTGTGGTGCTGGGGATTGAACTGAGGGGCATTCCACCACTGATCTACATCTCCAGCCCTTTTTAATGTTTTAGATTTTGAGACAGGACTAGCTAAGCTGCCTACGCTGGCCTTGAACTTGTGTTCCTTCCTACCATGGCCTCTAGAGTAGCTGGGGTGACAGGTATGCACTATTGTGCCCAGCTATGTCTAAAAAAATTTAAAGTGAACTAAATGCTATTAAAAAATTTTGGTATAAATTACAAACTCTCCAGAGTAATTAAAGCCTAATAGCATATTTTCAGAATAGCTTACCAGAGGAGATACTATCACCTACCAAATTTCCAAATGTCTGATATCCACATAGTTAAAGATAAAGGATAAAAACACTAATCTTTTGTTATCTAGAACTTTTTTCTTTTAGAGTTTCTTATCTCAGATAGTCAATCATTATATAAAAATGCAGTCTGACCACTAAGTCACACCATTTAAACTACAAAAGGTTTTACCTTTACTCTCACTTTTATCCCACAGATGACAAGAGCAATATTTATTGGATTTCTTCAAATTTGTCATCTGAAGTGTAGAATTTGTGATTCCAAATAAAATGTAGGATTATAACCCTAAATCAAGCTTACATGAGGTATGTTGACCTTCTATTTCTCATCTAACATCACTTATAGAACTCTTAGATGGTTTTCAGGTTATACCAATGCAAGTTCTTTCAGTAACCCTCTGAAATCCCTGTCCCAAGTCATGACAGCTATACTTCCTTTACTAGAAATCCAGCACTGCTCTATTTTCTACTAAGAGTAATTTTCTATTTATCTTGTCTTAATCTTAATGTATAACAAGTCCTAGAAAAAAAAAAAAGAGAGAGAAATATATAAATAATGAAATCTTGAGGGGAAAGGAAAATATACAAAGTAATACAGGGATCCTTGCTGATACATTTGATAATAGAGAACCAAATTTACTGTTCAATATGTATTTAATTTTCATCAGAAAATGCATGTTGGAATAAGATAACATTTAACTGGTTATGACCTATGTTGTTAAATCAGTGACCATAGTGACAAGCTCCTCTCCAAATCAGATCAGATAAGCTGCTAAACTTAGTTAGAAAAAAAATAAAGAAAGAATAGGCAGATGGTAATGAAATAAGGATGAGGGATTGTTCTTAGGCAGATCTGGTATTTGGGATTCAGAGAGGACTCTAGACCATAGCACCTCTAAGGGATGCAGATGGAAGGTGTGAATGTCCTCAGATAACCATCTTGCTTGATTAAAAGTATCTCTCTCACTGGAGCTCTATGCAAAGGTTAGGGACCTCCCTCTTTCTAAACCCAAAGGCTTCTCTCCTGAGTTCTTATCTACCCTCATTTTCCTGCAGCCCCACATTGCTGACCTCTACTTCCTTCCTCAACCTTTGGCCTTGGCTTTCAGAACATAGCACTCTTCTGAGTGGCCTCATGCCCTTCCATCCTTCAGTCCTTCCTGGGCTGTTGGCTGCTGCTTTTTTTTTTTTTTTTTTTTTTAATTCTTGCACTGGCAGGGAGGGTCTCCTTTGGATTCTTGGGACTTTTTTCCCCTCTTTATCTACTCATTTCTAATACTACAGTAATGACCCCCCAATTTACACTCTAAGCCTCAACCTTTTACTCATGCTGGAGTCCAGTATTTTCAACTATCAATAAATATCATAACTTGGACATTCCATGGTCACAGGAAACTGTACTAATCCCCAAAGGAGCTCATCTTGCCCAACTTCTGTCTTTAACCAGTGGGACTCTTTCACTGCCATTTCTACAGGTCTTAATGCCTTCAATTTTTTTTTTTTTTTTGATCCAAAGCACTGTACTCTTCCATCTCCAGCCTGAGTGCTCATGCTTAGATGGAAGCTTTCCCCTCCATCCTCACAACCAACAGCCACGACCACACTCCAGACCTATGCTACAGCCACTTGGCCTTGATTTTATATATATATATATAAAAATTTGTGATTCCAAACAAAATGTAGGATTATAACCTAAACCAAGCTTACATGAGGTATGTTGACTTTTGATTTGATATAAATCAAATTGATTTTATATATATATATATATATATATATATATATATATCCCTTAAATTTATGCTTAGGGCTAATCTCATAACAATAAAAAAATAATCATAAAATACTACTTTCATCATTTTTTCTCCCATCTCAAGAACCAACAATAGCCCCCTATTAGAAATCTCATCAAGTCCTGAGTTCTTGCCTCTGTTATCTGATTCCACTCTTCCCATTCAATTTACTCTCTAAATTCTTTCCCTCTTTCAGTAAGCTATTTCTCACGTCCCCCTTGTTCTCCCTTCCAACCTCAAATGCCACCAATGGTTTTGTTCCCATCACATTTTTGCTATTAACAGAAATAGGGCTTTGGGGGACTCCAGGCTATAGATTCTGTTACAGTATCTGACAATTTGTAAAAAGGAGAAGTGGCAGCTAAAACCAGACAGGCAGGTAGATCGGGGCTGAGTAATGAAGGTCCCAGGGCAAGTATGTCTCAGCCTTTTCTCCAAGCTGCTTAGCTCTCAGGTAAAAACACTGAAACAATCATGAAATTACAAAAATACACAAATAAGTAAAACAAGATATTAAGGCCTCCCTTGTGACCGCTATGTATAAGATTTGTAAGAAAAAACACTTCCTGCCATGGGAACGTTGCCACTGTGTGCCACAGATGAAAGCAGTTCCTCTGCTTTCATAAATTATCCAAGAAGTTCAAAGGCAAGACGACAGGAACAAGCCCAGCTAAATAAGTTCTCTGTCAAGTCAGAAAACTGTTTCTCCATAGCCCAAATCCACCTGTGTCAACCTAGAATCCTCATTACTGGGGATTTATGCAATTAAAACGTTGTCTTGATTAAAGGTTTTTAAGTTGGTGGTTAGGAAAGGAGTAAAATTTTAATAATGAGTTACTAGAAATGACCAAATCTATGAAAGAGGTCAGTCAAAGCTTACGGAGAAATCAGAAAGCAGCAGTAGAACCACAGATGACAGGTCTCCCACTCAGCCTCAACAGCCACCTTGGAATATTGCTCAAAAATGGAAGAGGTGGTAACAGATTCCGTGAGATCTGCAGGGAGCTTTCCTAAAGAAGGAAAGGGAGCTGACCTTGCGTATCACAGGCGGTGCCACTAGGTACCTCTCCCAAAATCAACTGCTGCCCCTATTTCCTGAGGCAAGGGAGTAGAGTTGCTGCCCAAGTTTTCCAAGAGAATAACAACAGCATCAGTTAATGAAGGCCCTGGGTTGGGCACTGTGCTAGATGCTCCATTCACATTATTACACTCAATCCTCAGGGCAACCAGATAAAATACATATCATTATCTTCATTTTACAGATAAAGAAACTGCAGCTCAGAGAAGTGAGGTAACTTGCTCCAGATCACACAGCTATTAAGTTACTGAGCAGGTGTTGAAAGTTCAACAGAACTTGAGTTCATGTTCCTCCACCACAGCATGCAGCTTCCCATTGAGGAGGGTGACATGAATAACAAGAAGGGAAACAGGCTTGGCCAATCAATCAACACTTATTAATACCATGGTAGGCCCTGTGATGGAGATTCTAAAGTGAGCCAGACAACCACTACAGACCAGGGCGGCTAAAATTAAAGAGACAGATGAAAACAAGCATTGACAAGGACACAGAAAAGTTGGAATACTCACACATGTCTGGTAGGATTTAAAAATGACCATATCCAGTGTGGAAAACAGTTTGGTAGTTCCTCACAGGATCAAACAGAATTACCATATAACCCAGCAATTCTCTTAGATATATCCAAGAAAACTGAAAACACAAGTCCACACAAAAACTTGTATGTGAATGTTCATAGCAGCATTATTCACAAAAGTCAAAAAGTGGAAACAACCCAAATGCCCACAAATAATGAGCCAATAAATACGTGATATCCATAGAGTGAAATATTAGTCAGCAATAAAAAAAGAATGAAGTATGGATTCATGAGATAATTTCACATGGACAGACTTTGAAATATTATGCTTAGTAAAAAGTGAGTCATGAAAGACCACATATACAAAATGTTAAGAACAGGCAAATCCAGAGAGACAGAAAGAAGACTGGAGGTTGCCGAGGCGTGGAGAGCTGGGGGTGGGAATGGAGTGAGAAGACTGCTAGTGGGTATTGAATTTCTTCTTGGGAAGATAAAAATCTTCTAAAATTGATTGAGGTGATGTTTGTACAACTCCTTGAACGTACTAAAGCTTACTGAACTGTACGCTTTAAATGGGTTAGTTGTATGGTACATGAATTGTATCTCAATTACAGCTGTTTTTAAAAAGTGAACTAGACAGAGTGTTTGCTTTCTTGGAGCTCACAGCCAAGTAAACAGAATACACAGTGCATGCTCTACAATAACCTTAAGTTCAGGATGCTTTAGCCACAAAATGGGGCCGAAAGGGGTAGAAGCCAAGAACGTCTCCTCAGGTCTGAGCAGACCCCTCAGAGGAGAAGGAAGCACTAGGATGACAACCTAGCCATACCCCAGTGAACCTGGGAAATAAAAGAGGTTAATATAATCTAGCTGAGCAGCCTCTGATTATTTAATGATAATCAGACGAACCTTTAAGCCTGAAATGACTTGTGATTCACATCATTACTAATAGTGCTAGTCTACCATGTAGAAAGTCACAGGAAAAAATAAAAGCGGACTCAGGGGGCTAGTTTGTGGCTCAGTGGCAGAATGCTTGCCTAGTATGTGTGAGGCACTGGGTTCAATTCTCAGCACCATACATAAATAAGTGAATAAAATAAAGGTCAATCAACAACTAAAGATATATATATATATATTTTTTTTTTATTTTTTATTTTTTTAAAAAGCAGACTAGGGAATGGAAATTTCAGGTTCCCAAGTAGACAAATCTCTGAATTCAAGGACAAAATCTAGAAGTCAATCACCACATTCACAGACTGAAAGTTAACACAGAGTTAAAGGTCTTTATGCGACAGGTCTATACATCCTATGAACTGGGAATGAAAGCGAGCCAACCTGCTCATAATGATGAGGTGCTACCCTTCATATGAACAATAAATAATTTAAAAGTTATGGGGCTGGGAATGGAATTCAGTGTTATAGCACTTGCCTAGCATGCATAAGGCCCTGGGTTTGATCCCCAGCCCTGCAAAAAAAAAAAAAAAAAGTAATGCATTAAAAAATAATTATGTGGTACATAGGCTTTAGTAGGTTCTGACAGTCCTGTGGGAATTAGGGAAGGTGACATAAAACTGATTATGAACTGTAAAACAGAGGTTTCCTCAAAGTCTTCAAAACATAGCTGGTAAGGTACTCACCAGGGTTTATCAGCACGGCCTTAGAAGGTATTGTGAGTGAAGTTTTTTTTTTTTTTTTAAGGGAATCATCTCAAGAGAAGAACAGGTCAAACACTTTGCTTTAATTTTATCAAGCAACCTTCTCATCTAGACCTGAATCTCCTGAGAAGAATGACCCACCTTCACACTTGCTTGATCATGGCTTTGTTTACACATATGACAATTTTGAATGAATGACTTGGTATTCAAGTTTACGGATCAGTTTCTTGAGTGTGACTGGTCTTACATTAACTCACCAGATCCTAAGAACATACTCCTTCCCAGGAAACGTACTAAACAACTTATGTCTTTAAGTATCCAAACTGTCCAGTTTAAGGGCTGTCCACACAGACCGCATACAAGATATATTCTCTAAGAGAAGCAAGCAAAATCTTCTGGAAGATCTTATCCTGCTATAGGGCAATTCTGACTAGTAAGCATAAAATGCAGAACTGAAGGCTCTCTCCTCCTCCCCCACATTTATAAATCCTAAAATTCCCATCCCATGAAAAACATCACATAGATTACACTATAGTAATAGGAAACTATGAGTATGTGAATTGATAGACTCAAATACAAAGCACCTATGGAATTTTAAGTGGTGGCCTCTAAAGATAGGCCAGGAAGCTGATGTAATTCAGCTGATGAACTGAATCCAAGACTAGTGTTACATTATACAATAATCAACCTATATGACTTCCACTAACAAATATGATTTTTGATTAGATTAATGAATTTCTAGCATGTTTTTCCTCTAACCCACATGAAAATACTTGTCATTCTTTAAATGCTTTTGTTCCCTCACTTCTATAGGGAGAAATAAAATTATGGAAAATACTAACAAGATAAAAATCATATCTAAAATCAAACAGCTGGGAAAGAATTTAAGAACGATGTAAATCTACCCCTTAAATTCAGATAACTAAATAAGCAGATGAGTAGTTTATTTTTTCTTTTGCATTATTCAGAGTGACGTCTGAAAAACACTGTAGAAGTCAACTTTTGTCTTTGCTTAGCCCTTTCTTTGATAAGAACTTAAAATAGACATTATGTTGTAAATCTCAAATCTAGACAGTAAGGCTTATTTTAAAATTAAATTAAATGAAAATAGTGTGATCCTTTAGGTTTGCTAAGTAGAGATGGAACAGGGAAGTTATGCAATAGACCAAAAGTTATGGTAGTTATTATCTCAGTTCAATGGAGTGAAGAGACATCTTGGGCAGATCTGAGGCATGTCCTGGAATGATAAGGGATAAAAACAAGTTACAAGACCAGAACCCGAGTCTGAACTCTGCCAACTTGCTCTAGGATCTAAGATCTGAGAAACCTTCATTTTTCTGAGTCTCAATTTTCTAACTACAAATGGGGATAATATACATTCTTCATGAGAATTAATTGCATGATTAATCTTAAGCAGTACATAGTCCAAAGGCTTACCTTAATAAAATGGGATCAATAAACTAAGCTAACTTCTGGAGGGCAAGGAACGTTTATTCACTTGTATCCCAACACAACCTATAATACCACAAAGTCAATTCTAGAAAAATATGCCAAATTATACCATATCATAACAGGATTTTGAAATGAGGCTAACATTGGCCATTTGCACATGAGTCTCTTGGAAAAAGAAACATTAGCAATGACATGGCATGTTCTATCTCAACTGTGATAGTTTAAATATTTAAGAAACTAACCAGCATGTATAGGAATTTAGTATGTGATTTATACATGTGCACTTAAAATGGCTGAGGAAAATATGGATTATTTAATAAGTAATGTTAGGACAATAAGTAACCAATTGAAAAAAAGTAAGTTGGAATCCATTATCTCATACAAAGTAAATTTCAGGTGGATCAATAATTTAAAAGTATAAAACGAAATTATGAAAGTACCTGGTGTTTGGAGAAAACTGAGTGAAGGGTACAGGATTTCTCTGTATTAACATTGTAACTGCTTGTGAATCTATATTTACTTCAAAATAAAAAGTTAAAATAGTTGGTGAAACATTAGATAATTCTTTCATAATATTGGAATGAGGAAGGCCTTTCCAACCATAACACAAAACACAGAAGGCATAAATGTAAAAATTAACTAAATATAACCATCTAATATTAAATGTGTATATGAAAAGCTTAAGTAAAGCACTGGGGATGTAGTTCAGTGGTAGAGCATTTGCCTAGCATGTGTGAGGGCCTGGGTTTGATCATCAGTGCTGAGAAAAAACGAACTTAAGAAAGTCAAAAGATTACCAAACTGAGGGCTGGGGTTGTGGCTCAGTGGTAGAGTGCTTGCCTAGCATGAGGGAAGCACTGGGCTCAATCTCAGTACCACATAAAAATAAATAAAATAAAGGTATTAAATCCACGTACAATTAAAAACTAAAAATAAAAAGATTGTCAAACTGAAAGAAAACCATATTTCTTTAATATTCTCAAAACTACTTTTTCTAATATATAAAGACTAACAACAAATCAAAAAGAAAAAAACCAACTCAATAGAAAAAGGGACAAAAGATAATGAATAGTTTATAGAAAAATAGATACCAATGACTCTAAACAATATTGCACACAAAGGGATGCCCAATATTATTTATTAATATGATAAGTGCAAATTTAAATTGAAATACCATTTTAACATATCATATTGGCCAACTGCATCAAGTTTGATGATATACTTTGTTGGCCGAGTTGAGGGAAAGCCACTCTCACAAACTGCTGGTGGGAATGTGGATGGTACAAGCTCTGTGGGAAGGATTTGGCAGTGTCTACTACAGCACAGACATTCT
Source organism: Marmota monax (assembly GCF_021218885.2). Classification (NCBI taxonomy): domain Eukaryota; kingdom Metazoa; phylum Chordata; class Mammalia; order Rodentia; family Sciuridae; genus Marmota; species Marmota monax. The sequence goes on from NW_026693245.1 coordinate 13,633,973, forward strand.
ATATGTATATTTATAATTGTGTGAAGTATGTGCACAAGATACTTTTTACTATGACAGTATTTTAATAGCACAGGAAGTAAAAACTATCCAAATGTCCACCAATATGAGACTTGTAAATACAGTGGTATATTCATACCATGGAATGACATGCCATAAAAAGGAGTGGAGTTATAAAAAGGAATGGAGTTATAAACAGGAATAGAGTAGCAAAGCATCTATTTTGCTATGGAATATTCTGTAAATATATATAATTAATGCCAGATACAAGACAACTACTTTCTTGTATGTGCACAGAATAGCTGTGGAAAGAATAATAAGCAATTGATAAATTGTTTACTTATTTGAATAACGTTAAAAATTAAGACAATAATATTTATTTATTAATGATCTCCAAATACACACAGAAGGAAGTGAGCCAGGCAGTAATTACCAAAATTACACATCTTTACTGAGCACTTGGGTCAGAGCTTAAAGCTACAGTATACCAAAAAGATTATTCCCTAAGCAGAGAAGAAAAAATCACCAACACAAGCCAAACTCATCAACAGACAGCATGGATTTAAGAATATTTGATGTAGACCTCAATACATTGAAAATAAGCTGACAGAAATGAGATGTTATTCATTCTTGCAGCACATTTTCTTCCTCATTTCTCAATCTTGCATAGACTTAAAATTGGTACTCAAATGTTCATGAATGAATGAATGACTAGTTGAATGGATGGTTTAGAGGGATAGATACACAAAGGGGATGGCTAACTGTACTGATGATCATAAGAAAGAGGGGAAGCTGAAGGGTTTGTGACATTTTTCTGCTCCCATTTCTTTCTGACACTAGGTAAACTTTATCTCTTTGTATTTCCCTGCACAAATGAGAGACGCTAGAATGTACATGTGTTTAAGAACCATGGTCATAATCCCTGCATGACTGGGTACATAATTACTATTGTGGTAGACAAAATAATGCCCACTGTAAATATGTCCGTGACCAAATCCCTTGAGCCTGTGACTGTTACATAGCAAAATAGACTCTATTGATGTATTTAAGGTTATAGACCTTAAAACAGAGATTATACTGGTGGACACCGTGCAATCACGAGTCCTTAGAAGCAGAGAATTGTCTTTGGTTGGAAAAAGGAGATAGTTTTAAAGCATGAGGATTCAATGCATCATACTAGGGGCCCACTTTCAAAGTCCCGAAGAACTAAGGACAGAAAGGAAAACAAGAACCCTAGCAATGTAACCACCAGGAGCTTAATTCTGCTCACGACCTAAGTGAGTCTGGAAATGTTTTCCTCCCAGAACCTCTTAGTAAAAGCCCAATCAGCCAATACCTTGATTTTGGCCTTTTAAAATAGTAGAGAAACCAGCCATTCCAACCTGGACTTCTAACGCATAGTTAATAAGTCTGTGTTGTTTTAATTCACTAAGTTTGTGGTGCAAGAGAAAACTAGCACACTATCTTTCTGTTTAGTTTAAGAACAATTTGTTGAGCCTATTGCACATGCTAGGCCTGTGAAAAGTGTTTGGGTGGAAAAACAGGCACACATTCTCAAGAAGCTCATAAGCATGGTAGTGCACACCTATAATACCAGCTACTTGTGAGGCTGAGGCAGGGGGATTGCAAGTTCAAGCCCAGGCTGGGCAAATTATACCCTTATCAAAATAAAAAATAAAAAGGGATAAGGATGTAGTTCGGTGGTAACAGCACCCGTGGGTTCAATCCCTAGGAATACACACATAGATGCACACACGCACGTACACATACACATAGCATACACACACACACACACACACACAGAAGTAAAAGAAGGAAGAGGAGAAGTTCACAAGCACATAAATCCATTGAACAAGTAAGTGTATGATAGAGATTAGCACAAGTACTACAGGAATTCAGAGAGGAGGCCCCTAAATGGTGTGACATCTTCAGACTCTGACTTCTCACATCTCCTAACCCTTCCTCTTCTATTATGATCTCTCCCCACTAACTGAACCACTAACCCTATCACAAGTCACAAATCCCTAAGCTCCACTGACCCTCAAGACCATATGGTTTATGCCACCTTAATAGAATTTCTCCTAAAAGTGCCTTTTTTCTTCCTTTGTCCTTACTTCCTTTCCCAACCACTGATTACTACTTCCTGACCCTTATCATCACTCACCTGATACGGTAATGACCTCTCAACTAACTTTCCAGTCTTCCATTTTTCCACAATGCCACCAGGGCCATCTTTCCAAGGAAAACCGCCTACAGTAAAAAGTCTAACTCCTCGATTACCGTTAGCATCCTTTTTAGCTCTTTCAGGGCAAAAACCATTCCTGGGTATCTTCTAGTCTCAGTACCTTGGAAGAATCTGAAATGCATCTCATTCTCAAAGTATTAGCCAAGTAAATGACCTCAATCCTGTCTGACTCTGTGGCCTCATCTCTTGCCTTTTTGCAGTCCCCCTCCACTCTGTTCCCACTGTCATCTGTCTTTGTGGTTCCAGCAGACTCCACTTTCCCTCTCTATCTATTCTTCATTTTTCCTCATGACCAAAAAGCCTTGTCCACCTGCCTGGTAATCATATCTTACTTTCTAAGATTTTGCCCTCCTCTAACAGACTTTTGGTTTCCCTTTCAGCTGAGCCATTCAGACAACCTGTTCATTCTCTTCTGAGCGGAAGGCTCACTTATTCATCCATGACAGAGCAAACAATCCACTAATCACAGACAGATTGAGAAACACAACTCTAATAATCTCAGGTGGGGCTTACATCTTACGCCTTTTGGGAATGTTGTTTGCTGCCTGGGCCAACACAGGTATTCAATAAATAGCACTGAGAAAATTAATAAAGATGTGAATATTAAGAAGTCCTTGTGGAATCAATAAGATATGAACTACTTCTTGGTGAATAGTAGGAAGTGGGTGCTTTGGGGCAAAGTCACTGGAGATACAAATGAGCAGTGTGAAAAGATGTTGCATAAGCAATGTGAAGCTTTTCAAAGGTGAAATGCTATGCAGAAGCTCAGTTTGTAAAGGAACTCAACCAGACAGTTCACCAGAGTCCTACCACACTGACACTCCCAAGTTGGCATTATTCTGCAAGCCTTAACTGTAGGCAAATCAGCTATGTGAAGGATGAATATGACAGGGGGTGGGGAGCCTAAGAGCAGGGAGATCAACTAGAATTTTATTGTATGCATATACAATTTAAAAAGCCTTTCCCTTTTCTAATGGGAAAGACTGAGGCTATAACAAGTGTACAAATAGTTTGGTGACATGTAGTGGTGGTAGACACAAAGTGGAGAAACCTCTATGAGGCAATGCAAAGAGCTTGGTGATTGATTAGGTAAAAATAGCAGAGCGACTGAAGTTTCTGGTTTGGTCTGAGTGACTATGTGCACCAGATGAGATAAGGAATACAGGAAGACGAAGAGGTTTAAGGAGAAGGTGATTAGTAAATCCTGTTGTGACAAACCTATGGGACATTCAGGTGGAGATGTCCCAAGAGACACTGGAGGAACAGCAAGGCTGAAGATACAGCTTTTAGAAACTTTCACATCTAGATGGTGATGAAAACACAATAATGGATGAATGAGAAAAACAGAGGTCTAAGGACAGAACCTTGGAGAATCCTACAATGTAAGGGGTGGGCTGAGGGAAGAATCTCACAAAGATGAAAAAGAAAGTCAAAAAGATACAAAAAAATTGAATATGTATGGAATCACAATAACAGAAGTGGGAAAATTTTGAAGCAATGAAGACAAATGCATCAGAAGGCCCAGTGTGACAGGGATGAATGGTCTCCACTGAACTAATCCATCCAGGAAGCCCCTGGCTTTCAGAAGGGAAAACTAAGGCTTAGTGATGAGGTAGAAGTCAAAATAAAAAGGCAAATGAGTAACAGAAGGCCCTAACAGGCCTATTGCAAGACTCCTAGTTATGAAGGTCAGAATTGAGGAAGGATGCTCAAAATGATCTTTATCATTGTCAAGGTGGCAACACTTCAACAGTTTTCATGGTGAAGGAAAGAACCAATACAGAGAAACAAGGAAGAACAACCTATGAAAGTCAGGAGAATGTGAGAGAGGATGGAAAGCAAGGTGACCTCTTTCTCCACTGGGGCAGGGATGACCCCTCCTCCTCCAAGAAGTTAAAAGAGAAAAAAGGGTGTGATAGATTAGTTAAGGGAGTAGGATTTCTTCCCCAAGTCTGAACTGTGGCCCTTCCTGAAAGCTTTAGCAGCACTCACCTGTGGTGTAATTACCTAATTGACCTGGCTGTGGGCAGCCAGGAGGGCATTGAACTCACTGCAAGAGCCAGGAGGGCATTGACTGTATTTGTCCTGTGCACCATTCTATGCCTAATGCGTAGCACAAAGTCTGGGACAATCTGGGCCTAAATTAAATGCATAGATAATTAGTTGGAGACAAAAAAAAGTAAAGGGGATTCACCAACAAAAGCTTCCATTTTTCTAGCCAAGAAGAAGGTGAGATCAATTGCTGAGGTTATAAACTGGGGTTAGATAGGTGATTTTTAGAGAGTAGTGAAAGAAAAGATAGCTTCTGAGAGAAACGGAAAATAAAAATTCCTCAAAGACAACTTTCAAATAGTGGTTCTCAATCCTGGTTGCATATTAGAGTCAGTGAAGATCATGAAGAAATACTGAAGATTGAGTCCTATCCTCATAATTTCAGATCTAATTGGCCTGGGCAGTAGGATTTTTTTTTTTTTAAGTGCCTAGAGGATTCTATTGTGCAGCCAAGGTTGAGAGTCACTGAGTGAGCTAATTAAATAATGTTGGTCAAAGTTTATGAAGACTAGAAACCGTGAATTAATCAATTCACCTCTTTACCCAGTTTTCCACAAACAGTTCCACTTCCGGGTATACATGCAAAGGATGACTGTAGGATTAATTTGGAGTCATAGCTTTGCCAGATAGGCATGGAAGTGAGACTAATAAAGATAAAAAGTTCAAGGGAAAGCAAAGATCACTGAGAAAGTGGAGAGGGGCGGGGTATAAAAGCTAAAGCCAGAGGCTGTGGCTTAAAGATGGGACATTAGGGCTCATTATACATTCTTGGCACACTTTCAGGTGATAAGGCCTAGAGAAAGGCCACCAAAGCAGGTGGGTACAGTGCCACATAGGTTGTGAAAGTCAGATCATACAAGACTTTATTTAAGGAACTTTATTTAAGGCTGCTCACAAAGTGGTGTCTTAAAGGATTTTGAAGTCTCCCAAAGCACTAGCAGGCCTGGGAATGGAGAGATGTCCACAACACATGTGGGCAGGAAGCAGAATGACAGAGGGTTAAGAGGGAGCAAAGCCCAAGAGTGAGAGTTTTATTCAAGAAAGCAGAGTTTTATTTCATTTTTTCCATGGAAGTGAAAAGGAAGAGTTGGATCTGAATATGGCAATGGACATAGAGGATTCTGGCCAGTTTGCTCAGACATGTAATTCTTTTGAGGATCGGAGAGAGCCTCCTTCTCTCACCCTGACATCAAATCTATCAGCAAATCCTGACAACTTCACTCAAATCCCATCACTTTTTATGTTGCCAGAAACAACAACTTAGGAACACACATTTCCCTCCACAATTTATCTGCATAAGATGTAGTTTAGTTTAACCTTCCTCAGTATAGGCCTCTCCAACAATGAACCCTTCAGACAAAAGCTCAACATCAACAAAGAGAAACTGCAGTTAACATAAGATTAAAATAATGATTGCCCTTTAAAAGTGATCATGGCAAATATTTGCAAATGTCTTTCTAGGTAAACACAGAAAGACATTCTCTTTTAGATGATTTTACAGAAGATACTCATATGCTATGGATTTTCTCCCAGGGTTATTGCGGGGAGTGCAAATGGGCAAGCAAGAAATATGAAATATTTATGAAATATTTATTCTGCTTTATACACTATTGCAAGTCTCAGCGATATGGTGTTTGAAATATCTCAACAATTTCTAGACCTTTAAAGGCTCCATCATAAAAGAATTGCCCAGAAGTGGCCACTGTGGTTAAGTCTCAAATTCTACACATGAGCACGTAATTTGATCACTCGAGCTGCAATGATTCACAAGGAATAGAAACAAAGGGATGTCTAGAATCTCAACCGAAACACTCCTCTGACCAAGTTTCCTTGAGACCTATTGTAACCCACCATCCTCCCATGTTCCCAGCTCCAAACGTTGGCTCCTGACTTTCAATCACATCCATCTTCCACCATCCCATTCCATTCCATCCACAGGCACACCCCTTTCTAGGCTCTGTGCTGCACCAAGGGGGCAACTTCCCCCATTTACACCCCTAGTTTCCTTCCACTAACAGTGTGACAAGCTAGCAATCTGAATCACCCAGCTCAAAGCATCTCTGACCAAGTTCTTGCTCTTTTCAGAACTATCCAGCCTTCTGTAATGGAGTCTTGAACCAAACTGGAATTCCTGATCATAGGCTACATTAACTTGACTCCTTTTACCCCTTACCTGTGCCCTTCAGATTCCTGATAAACAGGTCTTCTAGCTAAGTAAAGTTTCTTGTTGTTCCCTGAATTCTCCTTGGTATACCCTATATGAATTATAATAGGAATAAATTATTCAGAGACTTTGAGGATTTTGCATTTTTCCTTTAAAATTTAACACTACCTTTAAGATCAAAAAAATTATATTGTTGAAACCCTAAGAACAAATAGACTAGCTCTGCTTTATTAATTTAAGAAAACATATGCCTAATATTATTTCATTTTCACTCTATTTCAGGAGAGGTATTTGTAGCTATAGAAAAAAATGATATTAAATATATCATAGTATGGGACCTTAAGAGAACGTCATAAACTACTGACTTTTATGTACCCAGTTCACACTTCTTCCCTGTACCAATCCCCAAAATATAAAAGATTTTTAAAAAGTAATGCAGAAGTAGGTTGATGCTGCATTTTAAATATAAACATTGAGAATAAAGAAATACCAAAGTTAATAAAATATAAACTGATACATTACCTAATAACACATTCATATTTATCTACGTAAATTTATCTAAGTAAATTTCTTCTACTGTTTCTCTTTTCTCTGTGATTATTCATCCTATAAATTTTTAAAGTAGACTTCACATCATCTCATTAGCCAATAATTTTACACTATTGCCCTTTTATTCATAACCTGAACAATGTTTATTCTTTAAATGTTCATGTTGATTGAATATTGACGAAATTTGGGGATTATTTTAACTTCTTAGGTGTGAGGATGACATTGTATTTTTTTAAGTCCTTATCTTTTAGAGCTATACTGAAATAATTACAGATACAGCAAGATTAGCCATGATCTGGATGGTAGTTACATCCAGTTCATTATACCATTGTAATTTCCCAAATGCTTAGACATTTCCAACATTTTAAAATGTTTAAAAAAAAAAACATAAAATTTCCATGTTGAAAATACTTTGTTATAAAGGATTTTTGTTTTGTTTTGTTTTTCTAGGGGAAAAAAAAAACCAAAACATACTAGGAGATGGTTCTTAAACTTCATCTAAATTATTTCTCAATTTTAATTCTTAAGAAAAACTTGAGGGGCCAGTGAGCGTGGTGACAATGCCAATAATCCCAGATGCATCAGGGAGGGGGAGCTAAGGTGGGGAGGATCACTTGAGCACCCATGAGTTTGAGACTAGTCAGGGTACCCATAGTGAGACTGGGGATACAGCTTAGTCAGTAGAGTCTTGCCTTGCATGCATGAGGCCTTGGGTTCAATCCCCAGCACAGAAAGAGAGAAAGAGAGAAAGAAAGGAAGGAAGGAAGGAAGGAAGAAAGAAAGAAAAAATTCAACAGCCTTTTCAAAAATGCCTACACAACACTACATAGCAATTTTCCAATATGTATGGAACTATCAATTCTAGTTGATAGGATTGTGGGCAACATGCTCTCTCATAAATTTTTAGAATTTTTTTGTTATATTTTCTATATTTTAAAAATTATCATCTATTATACCCAGAAAATAATCAGTACCTGGAAGTATGATTTTTTTTCATGTCAAGCATAGTAAACCTCTATCTATAAATTCTTCTATTTCTATGAACTATGAAAAATATTAATGAAAACATGAACACAAAAGCCCAGATGTCCACAAAAACTATCTGTGGGGTAGCAGCAGGATATAAAGGGTGAGTTTCAACTGTCACTGGAGAAAGGCAGGCTGGGGAAGATGATTCTGGAGTGATGGAAAGGCTGGTAAGATTCTAGTCTCATTTTGGCAAGGCAGCTCTATTGACTCATACTACTGAGTGCTCATAATGGGTTCTCTAAGAGCAGATGGTCCAGAGGAATCAGGCGTTTCTGGGAATGTGATACATGATATCTTACAGTATATTCATCTGATGCATGATTTAGGAAGGGTTCATGCCCAGCTACTGATATATAGCTATAGATTAGTTTTCTCTTGTATTTCTTATGGATAGGTAGGGAGAGAGAAGAAAGGAAAAGTTTCTCTCCATCCTTGCATGGGAGGAAATAATAAATGTGTGTTGATTCTTTGCCCTGAACATCATTCTTTCCTCCTCCTCACTACATCACTTTATTTTGAGCAAAACTAGTTGCCTGTTCTTTGTGAGGGCCAGCCAAGAGGGTTTTAAAGTCCTTGCTCACAAGCACAGCTCAAGGCTACAGGCACTGAGTATCAGGAACTGTAAAGTCCTTAGGGAAAGGGACCATGTCTCTGCTTATTCAACAAATATTTGAAGCCTACTATGTGCCAAGCACCCTTCTTGACCCTAGGGATATAGCAAAATCCCTGTTATTGTGGGGTTTATATTTTTATAGGAAAACACACAGGTAAGCAAAGATACACACACAAACAAGAGACCTAGTGGAAAAAATTATGAAGAAAATGCAACATGACAGAGATGTGAAGGGGCAACCAAGGAAGAGGACTAACATAGCAGAGGCTGGTCAGAAAGGAGGAGGACACTGAAGAAGATGGGAGGGCTTGTGGTCTTCAGGGAGACAACAGCAAAGGCCAAGTCTCCCGAACAAACAGTGCATCAGAGGAACACAAAAAAGAGCATAAGAAGAGTGACAGGATGGTTCTGAGAGATGGGCATGCAGTGTCTTCTGACCTCAGCTGTGTAGTCTAGGTTTTATTCTAGTACAAAAAGCTTTTTTTTTTTTTTTTTTTTGAGAATCACTAGTTTTCAAATTTTAAAATTGTACTAACAGACACATAACTTTGAGTTTACAATTATCAATCATTTTTAAGGGTACAGTTCAGTGGTAGAAATATAATCATATTTTTGTGTGACCATCACTACCATCCATCATCTCTGGAACTCTTTGCTTGCAAAACTGAAACTCTTATCAGAGGCTTTTAAGCACAACAGTCACATGATCTGACTTATGTTTTTAAAAATTAACTTGGTTGCTTGGTAGATAATTGATTATAGGAAGTCAGTGGGATTAGGAGCTTATTGAAGTAGATGAATTCAGGAAATATTTTGCAGACATAGCTGACATGATGGCTGCTAATTTGGTTGTGGGCATGAAATATAGAGATGATTTTTGGATTTTTATATCTACAGTGTTTTGAACAATAGCTAGTAAATACTGATTTAACACTTAAAAAACAGAAACCTTTCTTCCTTAGAAAACTGAACAACAGAAAACAAAGCTACCATGCATACTACAGGAGACACTTTTTTCAAGTTGTTTGTGCTAATTGTGCCCTTTAACATGGATAAAGTCTACACAGTTGGTTCATGTCATCATTATCTGCCCAATTTCAACATTAACATTAAAGCTTATTATTTTATGTGTTCATAGTAAGTTCAATTTCATTAATCAGTTTACATATATTATTTCATGCCTTTCTTAAGTCAATGGCATTTAAACCTTGAGACTATAGTACCATGGGATACCATCTCAGAGATTACATGAATAGACAAATTTGATGTTTAGAGAATTTATGGATCTTCTCAAGTCCATCTACAAACCAACTTTATGTTAAAGAGACTCTGCTCTATATAGTGCTAGAGTTGTGCTTATGCATCATTAGGAGAACCTAGACCTTATTAACATAGTGTTAGAGATTTTGTTGTAATTCTTTCCAAAATTTACCTTCATTATCATCTTAAGTCAGTGGTCAAAAAACAATTTTGTGCTGGGGCTCAGTGATGTAGCACTTGCCCAGCATTCATGAGGTCCTAGGTTTGATCTCCAGTATCAAAAACTAAACAAAACAACATTAATATTCATTTGAAGAATATCTTTGTACCTTGACAAAACTGTTATTGAAAATGTTATTCAAAAAGCAATTCAAGATCCCTTTTATAAAAGCATATTGATAAATTTCTTTTACTAGATATCAAGGGAAAAGAATCAAGCAAAAACCAAACCATTAGAGCTGTGGGGAACTTTTCAATATGAGCTCCCAGCTAACAGTTAAAATGTGGTGCTCCATCTATCACAACTGCATGACTTAGGTTCCCCTCCGCCCTTTTATGATTGGATCTTAATATTATTTATTGTGAGCATTCAAGTCTTTTTGGAAAAAAAATGGAATGTAAATTACAGATGATCATATACAAACTTTATAGTCTTCTACTTCATAAGCACATAAACCTTCCAACATTTTTTTTTCTAAAGATGAGAAAATAGACTTTAAGGCCACATGTAATAAATACTAGGATGTATTATAGTCAGAATACCTGTCTGACTGGTCTGCCCACTGCCACTCAGATGACAATGTAAAAAAAAATAATTTAAATTCCTTGGAGCCTCAGATTTTGGTCTCTAAAACTAAGTTGAGAGCACACATCGTACAGGGTTGCTATAAGGATGGAGTAGTGACACTCGCCTGTTGTGAAGGAGATAGCTAGCAACCCACCCTTGATCTGTCCACTGATGAAATGCTAAAGACCAAAGGTTGGGGTTGACAAATGTTTTTAGGAAGTGAACAGCAAATCAAGGATCATTAATTATCTACTGACCTTACCCCTATCCAATCTCACAAATGATACTCCATGAGATACTTGGGCAGTCATCAAAAGGGGATGAACTCGGAACTAAGGACAAACATGAGAAAAATAAAAGAGGAGTGTTAGATGAGGAGAAAGCCCATGGCTTGGGCTGGACAGCTTAATCCTTTTTGATAAAATAACACGTTTTTTTTTCCTCTATAACCCTTTCAGTCTTGGTTCAGGATTAAGTCTGATAACATGTGAGCCTCAGGAGGGGAGACACATCACACACTGCATTGCCTTAGCTTCCTTTCCTACCAGGGAAGCAGAATCTTTGCCTGCCCATATTCTACAGTAAAGTCTATAGGAGTAGTAAATGCTGCTGCTTGTAGACAAGGATACCATGGAATAATTTAGTGTAAATTCATAGGTATAAAGTTGTATTCAGAATTAAGGTTAACAAGGAGAAAAAGATCCCATGTTAGAAAAGCACCTCAGATCCACCTGGGACCCAGGGTGCCAACAAGACCTGTGGCCTTGGCCAGATGACTTGACCTTTTTGAGCCGCCATGTCCTCACTTGTAAAAGAAGTTGGCCTAAATGACCTCTAAGGTCCTTTGCAGCTCAAAACACTTCAGGATTTCTTTTAAAAATTGTATATATGCTCATGTCCTAGCAAAGGCTTTACTTCTTATTACTTCTTAGCCTCTTGAATGGGATAATTCTGAGACATGCCCTAGTAGGACTGAACCCCAGATTTCCTTGTTTATAAAAAGGGAATACTATCCTCCTTCTTAGAGGGCTTTTGTGAAGACTAAAAGAGATAAGGCACATGTAGAATTTAGCATAATGTCTGTTATATTGCCAGTGCTGAGTATATAGTATTATAATCAAATGTACTTATTTTCTCGTAAATTTAATCTTCGTTCATTAACTTATTAATGCTTTATAAAAGAATGACTATGCTTTCATAATTATTATTAAAAAGTTGAATTAGTGCTACCCTGCCCAATTCAACTTGTCAGCTTAACAGCACTACGAAATTTATCAAGTTTAATAGACTCTGGCTAATGCTATAGTACATATTTTGCTTCCAATTTTTATGTAAGCTATTTAAGGCAGGTAGGAACCAGCTACAAGTTCTACATATTGGCTTATATTATTAAAATGAATTTAAATGTTATATAGATTCCAAAAACCCAATTTAAAATAAGAAGTAAGAGTTCATTGTGGACCATGATCATGGTGTGCTAAACAAAGAAAAACTATATTTACTTAGGTGAATTACAGAATTACATCCTCAGTGGCAAAGTTTAGCTTTGTCTTTATTGCTGTAGGTACACAGACTGACTCCAGAAGCAAAGGTTCTGGCTACTTACTGTATTAAACCATAAACAACTACAGTCAGACTAAGAGCAGACTGGTTCTGTTGGTTGTCTACAAAAAAAAAAGTTCATAGTGAAAAATAAAAAAAAAATATTTACATGCCATAAACATTTTTTTACCTTAAAATATACAAATATGCATTAATTCCCCAGTTTTCCAAAGTAGTTCTAAGTATGTTCAAGGAAGAGCTTGTTGCCAATATTTTTCTGGTATAAATCACACCAATACTTTATTTTTTATGATTTCCAGTATTAATTTTCTAAGTGGACCCAAACATAATATCAAAAACAAAACAAAAATCAAACTTGTAAGGCAAGTTCAGGATATTATCTTTCAAGTTTTTATAATATTCTTTCTGATCTTATTACAGTTTTCTCAACTACTTTTTTGTGACTCACGTTTATGGCAACTTTTCAAAAAATTCAACTTGCCTTTCACAGAAACAATAATACTCTTTCCTCTTGTACTTAAGTTTCATAACTTTATACAACTTATCTAAATTATCACAATAACAAGCACAACTGGCACCAACAGGTTTGCAATAATCACCTAGCTGGGGCAGAGTGAAGGCTACTAGAAGCCAGTGTTAATAATGCCTGGGTACCACCCTCTCTGCTTTATGAGAAAATGAATAGTATAGTATCATCAGCTCAATTGGTTATAGGACTGTGTTATGATTAGGACAAACCACATGCAAATTGCCAACATTGAACTATTTTTTTACCTATAGAACTAGCAATTAAACTTGTACTACTTTGGCGGGGGGTATTAGAGATTGAACCCAGAGGCTCTTTACTACTGAGCCATATCCCAGCCCTTTATGCTTAGGGCTTTGCTAAGTTGCTTTGGCTGGCTTCAAACTTTCGTATGTAGGCATGCACCACCATGCCCGGCCACATGTACTACATTTATTGTTAAATATTTTATTAAACATTTAATGTTATATTTCATTTTTTTTCTTGGAACAAGAAATAGGGGTTCTCACAACTTGATTTTAAAAATTCCATTCCACATTTGCTCAGGAACCCACTCTGAATAATCAGTACTTGGCCTTTGAATTCCTAAGAAAGTCATTTCTACTTTCCTTCTTTCAAGTTAAACTCACACCTGTTAGAAGATGAAAGATGAAGGTATCCTCATGTGCCTTTATTTAATTGTTAAGCAGCAGAGGGATTAAAATGTGAGGTCAACACTTGTTTTTTAGGTTTTTTCCTAGATATTAAACTTTTTGGTCCACTGGGCCCAGCAACAGTCTGCCTAAAGAAGGCACCATAAAGACAGGTAAGACATGGGGCTGAAAAGCTCCTGGACAGACTTAAAATAAGTCACCCTTAAGTAGCAGGCACCCTTTATTTTTGTTCTGTGCTTATTATGTCATTTAACTCTAACAAACAAACAAATCATAAATGCTCTTAGAATAAACCACAGAAACTTGTAACAGAAAGGAAGTAGAACCAGGGACTATGTTTAGGTTAAAGATTATTAGACAGATTTTCTAGATTTTACATTACTACCACTGATCCTAAAAAGTCTAAGTCAGGTTTATTTTTATGATTGCTCTTATTTCCTTACAAAACTATCATACAAGATTACAGCTCTAGCACCTCCTATGTGCACTCTTATATCAACCCACAGAGTTAATATCCAGAGTCAGAAGAGCTCAAACCTCATAATTAGACCTGGACTAAAGTTCTGGCTGTGTGCTTCTCCCAGTGTAGCCCAAGCACCCTTCCTAATTTTTCCTCCTTTCTGTCCCCAGATGGGTGAGGAGGACTGTGGTGCCAACCTTGCTGACTTCAGACTGTTCATGAGAGAATGCAGGTAAAGGGCTTCACTGCAACTGTTACTGGTGCCTTAAAAAATGCCAAAAATTTCCACCTGCTAATAGTCAATAAGAGATTTAAAATTTAAATGTAGACTTAAGCATCCTATACACATAAAGGACAGTTTATTTTCTATTCCAAAATTCACATGCTTAAACAAGATATCTAAATGAACAATGAAGGTTGCTGTCCTTTCCAGATCAGATAGAGAAATGAGATAGAGCCTGTACTGAAAGAGGTTTCACAAAGATAAAGCGGCAAACACCAGATGTGTAAAAATACACATCTTAAATGGTCCCTTCCTTTATAAGTCTCCAATGCTTCCCCCACAGACTTAAAGATAAAATCCAAAATCTTTAGTAGGTCAAACAAGGTTCTCAGTACACCTGGCCTTGCATGCCTAGGCAACTCCATCTCACACCCTCTTCCGTAGTCACAGTGAGATATTTCTGATTCTCTGATCATGCCTGTATTCTCTGCCTGGAATTATTTCCTGTTCCTCACCTCATTTCTCAGCTACCCAACTCCCTACTCTTCCTCCTTGAAGCTCAGGGAAGCTACCTGTTCTGCCTGCCTCTGTTCTGCCTCCCCAGTGCCCTGTCTGTGTATACCACAATACAGTCTATTACTCTATTCTGTAATTGTTTGCCTCCCTCTAATTCACAAACCTGCCAGCCTCTGTATTTGACACAAAGCTGACGCTCAAATATTTGAGTGTGCAACTTCTGAAACTCTTAAATTTTGTCTTGTATTACAAATGATCAGAAACTGTGCTACTGAGTGTTTATAGCCTGAGTGGCTACTTCTCCAGAATGTAAGATGCTATGCCTACTTCTATCATTTACAGAAATGATAATTTACTTGCCAACGTAAAAATATATGCTTTAAATATATCTAAATCTGTTAAAGAGAGTAATGGAAAATTTTGTGTGTTTTTTTTTTTAAAAAGACCAGTCTTATAAACTGCCCAATTTACATGAGTTTTCAACTTTTCCACAACTTTTGAATGGTCAAAAATGAATAAATCACATGGCTGGGGTTGCGGCTCAGTGTGCAGGGTGCTGGGTTCGATCCTCAGAACCACATAAAAATAAATAAATAAAATGAAGGTATTGTATCCAACTACAGCCAAAATAAATATATTTTTTAAAATGAATGAATCACAGAAACATATATTTCTCTCTAAAAATGTATTTTTATCACATGTTTTTACATACTATATGATTTGCATTATTAAAATTCCAAGTAATTTCTCAGTTTTATATTCTATCACATTTACAATGGTTCTAAAATTATTTGGTCAATTATCAGCCTTCCCTAGCCTAAAACTGATGTTTGCCCAAGAGGCAAATCACGGAGAATAAACAATTAAGTCAGGAAAAGTTCTACATTCTCAACTTAACCAGAAATTATTAAGGATAGGGACTTGCTTTAATGCACATTCCACTGCGTTCCACAAGCTATCATATTACAGCTTGAATTATGTCCCCCCCAAAAAATTATGATGGAGTCCTCAGAATGTGACAGTATTAATTGGAAATAGAGTCTTCGCGGATGCAATTAGTTAAAGATGAGGTCAGACTGGAATTGGGTGAACCCTGAATCCACTATAATCATTGTAATTACAAGAAGATGGCTACATGAAAGCACAGAGCCATGTGAAGACAGAGGCAGGGATTAATGGCCTCTACACACCAAGGACTGCTGTTGTACCAGAAGCTTGAGAAAGGCATGGAACAGATTCTCCCGCAGAGCTCCTGGAAGGAATCAACAATGAGGACATTCTGAATTTAGCCTTAGAGCCTCCAGAACTGTAAGACAATAAATTTCTGTTGTTTCAAGCCACCCATTTTTGTGGTTCTTTGTTACAGCAGCCCTAGGAAACCAACACACAAAAAAAGTACTATTCATATTGAACTGAATTATTTCCTAGAGAGGAAAGGTAGGTACAATGTATCCAACCTACTTTTTGTAATTACTTTCAAAAATCTGACAATGTATATTAAGAACCATAAAATATGCCACACTTGTTGACAAAGCAAGTCCACTTCTGGAACACTACTTTAAAGAAGCAACCCCCAATTAATAAAATGATATATCTTCAAAGATAAGAATTACCATAATTTAGGTTGTTTATAATTTCTTGCTAATCTACCTGTCCAACAATGGAGTATTGGTTAAGTAAAGAAAATTATAATTACTGGAATATAATGCAATAATAAGAGTCAAAAATTATGTAAGATGAAGATGAAAAATGTTGTCTATGTGTCACATGAAAACACAGAATACTAAAATTGTATATGGAATATAATGTACAAAAACATTGATAGGAAAAAGAGAGACAGACAAAAGCAAAAAGGCATGTTATTCCTGGTGGCAGAATTATGCTCAGCAGGTTGGAAGTCTCTTCTTGTCTCCCCAGTCTCACCATTTTTGCACCACTGTGTAGTCTTTTTACTCCCCACCTCAAACTTCCCCTCAAATAGCCAATTCTTTCTTGGCAATGCTTCTTGAGCTTAGTTCAGCCCTACATCATCTAACACAAGCTTTGTGAAAAGATTTGACCTGACTGCAGCTTCACCCAACTATAATATCTTCTTCCACAAAAGGGCATTTTACTGCTATCAAGTTAACTTGCTCATTTGTGTTTTATGCACTTTTATGCTTGTGCTATATTCTTCAATAAAAAGTATTTTATTAAAAAAAATACTGTGGTTTCATATTTAGTTTTATATTTTGTTTTTTTAAGAAAAGCTTCCTGGTTCCATGCTATTTGGTCCTACTTCATGGCACCTCTAATTATAATATTTAGTTAGGATAATTGGGTGCCAGCTGTAGCAATGCTGGTCACATAGGTGTCTTTCCCCTTCCTTTACACTGTCTGAAATCTCCCCCCATGTCTACCAATGCTAGCTCTTTATCATCCTATAAAACCAGGCTTAATTTCTACCATCATTATCTCCAACTATGCAACCTGAATTCATATTGTATCAGATTCTACAAATATTTATCAAGTAACTACAAGGTGTAAGATCCGAAGATGTAATGTCCTTAGTTGTTTATGATCTTCTTGTGAAAAGGGAACACCTACCAAAGAAGATGACCATAGTAGAAACTGGTATATAGTAAGTGATAAACGAGTATTCGGGATGGGTAAGAGGGAATCTGGTGAGGAAAGGATGGAATGGGGATGGAGGTTGAGACTGCTGAAAGCTAGAAGTGACCATATAAAGCTGAATAAATGTAATTTCATGATTAGGAGGAGGTGACATGAGACAGGACTGCTCAGTTTTGCACCTAGGTGACTAGGATAATGGTGGGGCTGACATAAATCATCCTCTAGAGAAGCTCTGGGGAGAAGCAGGGCAAGTCCAAATACACACCAAGAGTTACTGCTCTAAAACGGAAGAAGACACACCAGAAGCACTTGAATCCTGTGAATAAGTAGAAGTGACAGAAAGTGAAGTTTCATGAAATGTATATTTTAAGAAAAGGGGGCTAGGAATGTAGTTCTGTGGAATAGTGCACACTTAGTAATAAGCTCCAGGCCCTGGATTCAAGTCTCAGGAGAGAGGGGGGAGAGAGAGAGAGAGAGAGAGAGAGAGAGAGAGAGAGAGAGAGAGAGAGAGAGAGAGAACTAGAGTGAGTGGGCCTAAGCCAATGCAAAGGCATACAAGAAGGAAAAAAAGCTGGAGTCACTACTGCTGTTATAGGTGTAGACTCTTTGCCCCTCAATTTCCTCATTAACAAAATGAGAACAATATCATATAATTTACAGGACAGTTGAAGATAACAGCATTAATGCTCCTACTTAGATCAGTGCAGGGCACACAAGCACTTGATAAATGTCTGCTATGGAGTGGGGGTGGATTTTATTTAGTCCTCGGTGACCTTGGGGAGAACAATTTCTGTAGGAGCAGAAGCTACAAATTAAGGGAATTAATAAGCAAGTGTGCGGTAAGGCGGAAGCACCCACTGTATGGATGACTCCTTTAGAGCAATTAAGCAATAAAGGGGAGGGGTGTGATAAGGGTAACCTGAAAGCGCAGGGTTAAGTGAAAATGCTTTCCGAGGGGCATTCTCACCCAGAAGGGAAACAACAGTAGCGAGGAACTCCGATCGCTAAAACTATTCCCCAGTTGGTGTGGGATCTGTTTGCCCAACCATACAGGGAGCTAGATAGGGACAGAACCCCGATCTTTCCTGTTTCGCATTCCCCAGGGAGGTCCAAAAGGCGCTCTCTCCGCATCCGGTAAGTTTGAATCAGCGCTGACTGGTTAATGAGAGGGAAAGACCCATTTCCCAACCAACGACACCTCCAATGATAAAAAGACGGGCTTTCTTCTTCCATCTCCCGAACGACCTGTTCCACAGCTCTGCACTCATCCTCCCTCCCTGGCCAGCAGCAGCCACTGGGACAGGATGCTGCTCCGGGAGCCAAAGAAACAGCGCCCCTTTCCAAGAGCAGCGCCCAGAGTTCATTCCGGCCGCGAGAACACAAAAGCGCCCAAGAGGGGAAGGAAGCAGAAAGAAATGGGCGCGGGGATTTTTTGGGGGATGGCTGAGGCCAGATCCCAAAACCGGAAAAGTGACCTCGGCCGCCAAGGTCGAGAAGATCCTCGTCTCTCCTAGTCCCACCCTCGAGCACCTCGGTCCCTCCCTCCCGGCACAGCAGGGCTTAGCAGCGTGGGACCCACAGTCCCAGCTCCGCTCCGCCGCGCACTCCCTGACCGCGACCTTCCCTTTGGGATGCTGGACGACAGGGGACTACCCAGAAAGGCTCAGGTGAGCGCGGCGGCGCCGCGCTCTGGCCAAGGTCCTTCGGCCTCCGCAAGCGCAGGCTGTAAGGAAAGAACTTCGGAAGAGCCTCCCCAAGCCCAAAGAGGGCCTGGCCGGGCGCCCCGAGCGCCCCGAACCCGGCTCCCACTCCCCGTGCGCTGTGCCTAAATTCCTCCATCGGCTGCTCCCAGCATCTTTCCCCACGGCTCCTTCCTTCTCCCGAAGCTATTCTTCGCGCCCCAGAAAAGTTTAGCCCCAGCCCTCTGCTCCCACAGCCCCGCACTCACCGTGCCGGGAGCGAGGGCGGCGGCGGGCGGCGGCTAGAGCGCGGAGCTCCTCACAGCGGCCCCTGCTGCCCGGGCCGCCGACTGGGCTATAAGAGGGAGGAGGCCTCCGGGTGTCACCTGCCCGTGCTCCCACCCCGCCGCGTCACGCGGCGCAGCGCCGCCCCTCGCCCGCCCTCCGGCTGCCGCCGCCACCGCCACCAGGTGCGGGCGGAGGGGCGGGAGGGAGGAGCCGGTTGGCTGTCCTGGGAGCCGCCGCTGAGGCTTGCGGCTCTAGACTCCCCAGTTCCCCACGCGCCGGATGCGCAGAGCCAGGACCGACCGGGAACTCCTGACCGCTTCTGGTCTTTGTACTAATTCCATTTCTTCCTGAGTACAAATGCCATCACCTAGGGTCATCCCAAGGCTGAACATAAATGGTGTGAAAACTGTCGTCATGCATGACTCGTCTGGGAATGTGTTGTAGGAAAATCTGAAATGAGGAAAAATTTGCCCAAGGGAGAGTCTGGAGGCAGAGGAAGAATGGGGAGCTCTAGTTGAAATTCAGAATTTTGGTTCACATCTAAAATGGAAGCCAGACCAAGGATCCACCGCTACCCCCCCCCCCCCCCAAAAAAAAATAAACAGGCCTGATTTGGGCCAGCTTCATCCCCTGCTTATTATTAAGAAACTAGTGAATTTCTGCAAATATTTGAGGGTAGAGAGGTGTATTAGAGCAATGAAGAGCAGATTGTATATAGTAGCTTTTTTTGTTTGTTTGTTTTTTAGTAACAGCAACTGCTTCCAAAAACAGTCTCACATACTCTTTTCTCCTTATCCGCTGTTGGATTGGGAAGCAGAGTGGAGAGGGAATGTTAGACCCATGTATATGCACTTTATTTATTTATTTTTAAATCTCACTTGCCTGGTAAGTAAGTTTTAAAAGATTTATTTTTATCTTGAGTCTGGTTATGAACGTGTTAACAGTTGTTAGGATTGGAATCATGGCATCATTGTCAATGGCTGGGAAGGGCAAATAGAAGTCTAGACAAAGTGCTTGCTGAAAAGGCAAAAACAAGAGCTAGAATTGATCAGTCACCCAGAAACCCCCCAAATAACCTGAGAGTCGCTGTCCTGATCCAAGCATCTCACTAAGATGGGCTATCGGGTTGTCCTGTGAATTCTCAACATGTAATCAGGATTTTTAAAAAGATTCAGGACAATTAGGATGGTGGGTAGGGAGATTAACAATCAATGGGACAGAAACACATTTTCCTCATGAATAAGGTTTTAATGTTTTATTTAAAACTTTTAGGGCTCACTTAGTAGCCATTGAAAGGAAAGCCAAAAATCATGAAAGCTCAAATTTCAGAGAATCCTAAAGCCAAAGAAACTGTTTAAAAAAGTTTATCCTTCCTTTTGGATAAACTTCTCTATCCTATTGCAAATAGATCATTAAGTAGATTTGGAGAATCCTTTGGGAATTAAAGACAATTATTTAATTACACTTGCCTGTGGTCTACATCTATCTATATGATATTTTAAATATGCAGAAGGTTCAATAGATTCATTCAGCAAATATTTGAGTGCTGCTATATTCCAGGATCTGATGATTCAACAGACAACAAAAGAAACAAAAAACATTCCCTATTCTCAGGGACTGAACATTTATTCTAGTTGTGAATGACAATTCATGACATTAATGAATAACCAAGTAAAAATAGGTAGTGTTCAGGTTGTAATAAGTGCTATAAATAGATAATAAAGAAGGAAAGGTTTTAGGGACTATGGGAGGTGGGGAGTTGCAATGTTAAAATGGTTAGGAAAGTCCTCAATGAAAGGAGGTTTTTGAGTCAAGACTCTGAAGAGACAGGCAAGCATGTGTATCAATCCAGGCAACAACATTCCAATCAGTGGGACCAGCAATCAATGGAAATGAGCTTGCCTGAGACGTTCAAGTTCACAGAATGGCAAGGAGGCCAGTGGCTGAATTATAGTGAGTGAGGATAGTAAAAATAAATAAGGTTAAAGATGAAGGAATCAACTTGAGCCAAAAATTGACATCATCAGACTGACATTTCAAAAGGAGTGTTTCTGGCAACATTTTTGAAAATGGAATATGAGTAAGGAGAGGAGAGGAACAGCAGAAGCAAGGAGATGAGTAGGAGCCTCTTGTTCATTGCAGATAAGAGATAAAGTTTGCATGAACCAGGTTGGTAGTCATGAAAGGATCAGATTTTTAAAATATATTATGAAGGTAGAATCAACAGAATTTTTCAGGGATCTGATGGGATGTGATGTGGGGAATCAAGAATGGCTCCAGGGCATTTGCCTAAGGCACATGGAAGGAGCAATTTGGCATTTACTAAAAGAGAAAAAAAGTTGAAAGGAGCTGAGATTTTGCAGGGGACTGATCTAATTTGAGAATCCTATTAGATATTCAAGTAGGCATGTCAAGTAGGCAGTTGGTGAAACAGTCTGAAATTCAAGAGGGAGGCCCAGGCTGGCAATAGACATTTGGGAGTGTCAACTGGATAATATTTAAAGACATGAAAGTGGTTAAGAGGATCAAGAATAAGGAAAAGGAAGAGGTTTGAAAGTTGGGTCCTGGGGGTACATTAACAGTAAATGGTCAGGAATAATGAGGAGAAACAATCAGTGAAACTGGAGGAAAATCAGGAGAGTGATTTTGTCTCAGAAGGTGGATGCTTAAGTGAGTGATGCTGAAATAATGCTGCATAACAAATAACACCAGAGCTCAGTCACCTATAGCCGTATATTTGTTCTCATGCCCACAAGTCTGTGGGTTTGTTCAGGGTTGGTTCAGCTGTTCTGGGCTGTGCTCAACTGAGTGGTCCAGCTTTAGGTTGTAGGTTGAATTTCAGTCTGTTCCATGTGTGCTCTTTTTGGAGCCCAGAATGAAAAGGTAGCATCCAGTTTGGAGATCTAATAGTAAATAGATCACTGAAGTACAAAAGCCAATGTAAAGCCCAGAACATATATTTTAAAATTTTTATTTGTATTTGTTTTAGTTATACATGATGGTAGAGTGTATTTTGACATATTATACATAAATAGAGTAATACACAGAGTATAACTTCCCATTCTTGTGTTTGTACATAATGTGGAATTACACTGGTCATGTATTCATATATGGACATCCCAGAGTATATTGAAGGCCTCTGTTCACATCATGTTGGCTTATCTTCCATTGACTAGAGTAAGTCACCTAGCCACGTCCAATATCAGTGGAGTAGGAAATATATTCAGCCCACAGAGGGGGGGTAAATAGAATGAATAATCCAAAATGAACAATAATCCAGACTCTTATCACAACAAGAGACCAAAGTGTTACAAGGTGAAGGAAGTGATCACCTATGTCAAATGTATCAAAAGCAGAGGACTAGAAAGTGACAACTGATTTAACAATATGAAATTCATTGGTTGCCCTTGAGTAGTTCTGGAGAAATGGAGTGAAAACCTGAGTGGAATGAGTTTCAAGAATAAATGGAAAGAGAGAAACTGGAGAAGAGAAGTTTAGATAGTTCTAAGGATTTTTGTGGTAAAAAGCAAAGGAATGAGCTAATGGTAAAAAGGGGAAATAGGGGGGCTGGGGTTGTGGCTCAGTGGTAGTGCAGTCATCTGGCATATGAGGCACTGGGTTCAATCCTCAGCACCATATTTTAAAAAATAAAAGTATTGTGTCCATCTATAACTAAAAAAAATATTTTTTTAAAAAAGGGGAAAATAGGAAATGGTAAGAAGTAGGAAATAAGAAATTCCTTGTACCCTCCTCCTTTGTGGTTTGAATAAACACTGAGCCACATCCCCTGACCTATTTTGTATTTTATTTAGAGACAGGGTCTCACTTAGTGCTTAGCACCTTGCTTTTGCTGAGGCTGGCTTTGAATTCATTGCCTTAGCCTCCCAAGCTGTTGGGATTACAGGTGTGTGCCACCACGCCCAGCTAAAGATGTGACTTTTATACTATGTTTGTATTTGGGGAAAATTTGGTAGAGAAGGAAAATCTGATGATGTTGAAAAGAGGACAACTTGAGTAGGTGAGAGGGGCTGGATTTAGTGCACAGTTAAGAGAATTTGGCCTTAAATCTAGAAAAACACATTCACTCTTAAGTAACAGGAGGGAACTTAAGAGTTACAGGCACTTACTGGGGGAAGAGGGAGTTTGCATTAATAGCTGTCTTTAGTTAGGTCTAAAACAATGACTTTGTTCACGGTGCAACTACTAATGTTTTCTAAATTTGGCTTTTTTTTTTTTTTTAAGAAATATGATAGCTAAAGTTCCAAACTACCTTAATCTCTTTCATTCCCTCAAAGTCATCTACATATTCCATGCATGTTTTCATACTTTCATGACACATAAGTCTATCTCAATATACACTGGAATTTTGCATATGGTTACATTTTATATAATTAGTAGCATACTGTATTCTGCAACTTTGTTTTCAATCTTTGTAAAGATTTTTTCCTATGGATACCCATAGTTCTTTTTCATTGATTTAATTACTATCCCGTATTCTATTGCATGACTAAACCATTTATCCATTTTCCTGCTAATGAACAAAATGGAGTTATTTCTAGTTTTATCTTTTTAGAGACAATGAATATAAGTAATAATTTTTTGAATACATATATAAAAATTTCTTGGGTTTATACTTAGAAGTAAAATTGCTCATCATGAAACAGATTGTCCTCTTACAGGGACATTTATTATTTTTCAGCTGCCCTGTATCTGAGTCTTCTTACTCTGTTTGAAGAAATTCCTATTTATAAGGCAGTGGATGGCAGAACTCATCTCTCATTACAGAAGATACAAATGTGTGCTATTTTCTTTGCCAAACATTTTGGAAGCCAAAGAACATGGTTGTGGCTGAATCCTACTCAGGTAGACAGCCCTCCACTCCCATTCCCCAACCATGATTCTGAAGTTGAAGCTAGTGCCATAAAGAAGTTGGGTTTGCCATGGATCCTTCTTAAAATAGACCATGTAATATGCCATAAAGCAACTCTTAGCAAATACAAAAAAGTAGAGATACTACCATGCATTTTATCAGGCCATAATGGAATTAAACTAGATATCAATGACAAAATAAAAAATAAAAATTTCTCCAACACCTGGAGACCAAAAAATATGCTACTGAATGAACAATGGGTTGCAGAAGACATCAAGGAGGAGATTAAAAGATTCTTAGAGGTAAATGAGAACATAGACACAACATATCAAAATCTCTGGGACACTATAAAGCAGTACTAAGAGGAAAGTTCATTTCATGGATTTCATTCCTTAAAAGAAGAAAAAGTCAACAAATAAATGACCTCACATTACATCTCAAAGCCCTAGAAAAAGAAGAACAAATCAGCAGCAAAAGCAGAAGAAGGCAAGAAATAATTAAAATTAGAGCTGAAATCAATGAAATCGAAACAATTGAAAAAATTGACAAAACAAAAAGTTGGTTCTTTGAAAAAATAAATAAAATTGATAGACCCTTAGCTATGCTAATAAAGAGAAGGAGAGAGAAAACTCAAATTATCAGAATACATGATGTAAAAGGTACAACAGACAACAGACACTATAGAAATACAGAGGAAAAATAGAAATTATTTTGAAAATTTATACTCCAATAAAATAGAAGACATTGAAGACATCGAAAGATTTCTTAAGTCATATGATTTGCCCATATTGAATCAGGAAGATATACAAAATTTAAACAGACCAATATCAAGTGAGGAAATAGAAGACACCATCAGAAGGTTACCAACCAAGAAAAGCCCAGGACCGGATGGATACACAACCGAGTTCTACAGGAAAGACCTTTAAAGAAGAACTAATACTAATACTCTTCAATTTATTTCAGGAATAGAAAAAGAGGGAGCACTTCCAAATTCATTCTGAGGCCAATATCACCCTGATCCCAAACCAGGCAAAGACACATCAAAGAAAGAAAATTTTAGACCAATATTTCTTATGAACATAGATGTAGAAATTCTCAATAAAATTCTGGTAAATCGAATACAAAAACATATCGAAAAGATTGTGCACCATGATCAAGTGGGATTCATCCCAGGAATGCAAGGTTGGTTCAACATACAGAAATCAATAAATGTAATTCATCACATCAATAGACTTTCAGAATCCTATGATCGGGGCTGGGATGTGGCTCAAGTGGTAGCGCATTCGCCTGGCATGCATGCGGCCTGGGTTGGATCCTCAGCACCACATACAAACAAAGATGTTGTGTCCGCTGAAAAATAACAAATAAATATTAAAAAAAAAATCTCTCTCTCTCTCTTAAAAAAAAAAGAATCCTATGATTATCTCAATGGATGCAGAAAAAGCATTTGACAAAATACAGCACCTTTACATGTTGAAAACACTAGAAAAACTAGGGATAACAGGAACATGTCTCAACATCATAAAGGCTATCTATGCTAAGCCTCGGGCAAATACCATTCTAAATGGAGAAAAATTAAAGGCATTCCCTCTAAAAACTGGAACAAGACAGGGATGCCCTCTTTCACCACTTCTATTCAACATAGTTCTTGAAACACTGGCCAGAGCAATTATATTAAAGGGATATGTATAGGAAAAGAAGAACTTAAATTAGCACTATTCACTGATTATATGATTCTATACCTGGAAGACCCAAAAAGCTCCACCAGAAAACTTCTAGAACTAGTAAATAAATTCAACAAAGTAGCAGGATATAAAATCAAAACCCATAAATCAAAGGCATTTCTGTATATCAGTGACAAATCCTCTGAGAAGGAAATGAGGAAAACTACCCCATTTACAGTAACCTCAAAAAAAAAAAAAAGAAAAAAAAAACCTTGGGAATCAACTTAACAAAAGAGGTGGAAGATCTATACAATGAAAACTACAGAACCCTAAAGAAAGAAATTAAAGAAGACCTTAGAAGACGGAAAGATCTACCTTGCTCTTGGATAGGCATAATTAATATTATCAAAATGACTATACTACCAAAAGCACTGTACAAATTTAATGCAATTCTGATCAAATTCCCAAAGTCATTCCTCATAAAAATAGAAAAAGCAATCATGAAATTCATCTGGAAAAATAAGAGACCCAGAATAGCTAAAGCAATCTTTAGCAAGAAGAGTGAAGCAGGTTGCATTGCTATACCAGATCTTTATACTACAGAACAATAGTAACAAAAACAGCATGGTATTGGCACCAAAACAGACTGGTAGACCAATGGTACAGAATAGAGGACATGGAGACTAACCCACAAAATTACAATCATCTTATATTAGGCAAAGGTGCCAAAAACATGCATTGGAGAAAAGATAGCATCTTCAACAAATGATGACGGGAAAACTGGAAATCCATATGCAACAAAATGAAATTAAATTCCCTATCTCTCACCATGCACAAAACTCAACTCAAAGTGGGTCAAGGGCCTAGGAATTAAACCAGAGACTCTGTGTCTAATAGAGGAAAAGTAGTCCCTAATCGTCATCATGTGGGATTAAGCCCCAATTTCCTTAATAAGACTCCTATAGCGCAAGAATTAAAACGAAGAATCAATAAATGAGATGGATTCAAACTAAAAAGTTTCTTCTCAGCAAAAGAAATAATCTGTGAGGTGAACAGAGAGCCTACATCCTGGGAGCAAATTTTTACCCCTCACACATCAGATAGAACACAAACCCCAGGGTATATAAAGAACTCAAAATGCTAAGCACAAACAAAACAACAACAACAACAACAAAAAACCCAGCAAATAACCCAATCAATAAATGGCCAGGGACCTGAACAGACACTTCTCAGAAGAGGATATACAATCAATCAACAAATATATTAAAAAATGTTCATCATCTCTAGCAATTAGAGAAATGCAAATCAAAACTACTCTAAGATATCATCTCACTCCAGTCAGAATGGCAGCTATTATGAAGACAAACAACAGTAAGTGTTGGAGAGGATGGCGGGGTGGGGAAGGTACACTCATATACTGCTGGTGGGCTGCAAATTGGAGCCAATATGGAAAGCAGTATGGAGATTCCTTGGAAATCTGGGAATGGAACCACCATTTGACCCAGCTATGACTCTACTCAGACTATATCCAAAGGACTTAAAAACAGCATACTACAGGGACACAGCTACCTTAATGTTTATAGCAGCACAATTCACAATAGTTAAACTTTGGAGCCAACCTAGATGCCCTTCAGTAGATGAATGGATTAAAAAAATGTGGCATATATACACAATGTAATTTTACTCAGCAATAAAAGAGAATAAAATCATGGTATTTGCAGGTAAAGGATGGCATTGGAGAAAATAATGCTAAGTGAAATTAGCCAATCCCCAAAAACCAAATGCTGAATGTATTCTATGATATAAGGAGGCTGGTTCATAGTGGGGTAGGGAGGGGGAGCATGGGAGGAATAAATGAACTCTAGATAGGGCAGAGGGGTGGAAGGGAAAAGGAGGGTGTAGGGGGTTAGTAAGGATGGTGGAATGTGATAAACATCATTATCCAAAGTACACGTATGAAGACATGAATTGGAATCAACATACTTTATACACAACCAGAGGTATGAAAAATTGTGCTATATATGTGTAATAAGAATTGTAATGCATTCCACTGTCATTTATTTTTTTAAAAAATCAATTAAAAAAGAGAGAAAAAAAGTTGTGTTTTCCTGTGGTGGAGATGGCTCCCCAGACTAGTTTAGTGGCATTAAAGCTTGCTCTGGTTTGTCAACACAGAGTCCATTTTCTCCTATGTTCCCAAGGTTGTTACCCAGTCCTTCTGGAGATTCTGTAATCATCTTAATATTTTTTTCACTAAGCTCCTTTTCTGTTTAAAAACAACCAACCAGAGTTATTTTCTACTGCTTATGACTAAGGCCCCAGACTCAGCTTGGATACTACAACAAAATGCCATATACTAGGTGACTTAAACAATACACATTTATTTTCTTATAGTTCTGGGGGCTGGAATTCCAAGGTTAGGTTGCTTCCAAGGTCAAATTTTGGTTAGAACACTTTTCTTGGCTTGCAGATAGCTGTTTTCTCACTGTGTCTTCCCATGGCCCTTTATTCTTCTTCTTATGTCTCTGCATTTGGCAAGAAGTGAGGTTTACTTTCCTGACCTAATCTAAGCCTAATTATCTCTAAAAGGCCCACCAAAAGTCATTTGTATTTGCAGTTCAGTAAACTAAATGAATTTGCGGAGGACTGATATTTAGTCCAAAACACTAACTGCCTTGCTTTCTTAATAATATCAGTTTACACTTCCACTACAATATATACTAGCCCATATTTCCATAAATCCTTGACATTTGATGTTTTCAGACTTCGTAGATTCTCTGATATACAGATCTTTAGTGCATCTGAACTGTTTTAAAATTATTCTTTTTAGCTGAAAATGGTGACACAGGCCTCTATAATCCTAGAAACTCTGGAGGTTGAGACAGGAGGACCCCAAGTTTGAGGCCAGCCCAGTCTCATAATTTAAAAATAATAATAAAAATTAAAAAGGGGAGGAGCTGGGAATGTAGCTCAGTGGTAAAGTGCTCCTGGGTTAAATCCCCTCTGTGTGTGTGTGTGTGTGTGTGGGAGTGGGGGTATATATAGTTTTTAAACAGGTAATATATGCACATGCCTTTCATATAAAAACGTATATAGTGAAAAATTCCCCTTTCTGTCTTTTGTCCTATCAGGCCTTTCCAGTATCCTTCCAGAGTTTTCTGTAATACATATATAAAACAACATATTCTGCTAGTCTCTCTCTTTCTCTTTTTTTCATACAAATAGAATATGTATGGCTCATGGCACATGCCTATACTCCCAGAAACCCCTGAGACTGAGATAGGAGAATCACAAGTTTGAGGCCAGCCTGAGCAATTTAGTGAGACCCTGACTCAAAAAATAAAAAAAAGTTCTGGGGATGTAGCTCAGTGATAAAGTGCCCCTGGGTTCACACCCTAGTACCAAATAAAATAAAATGAAACAAACAAACAAAACTCCCAAACAAATACTATAATACTTTACATATTGTCCATATTCCTCGCTTTTTCCCCCACTAAATATATCTTAGAGGTACTTTCATAAAACTACATTTATTCATCTTTTACGTCTATATTGTATAAATCTGCCATATTATTTAATCAGTTCCCTGTTGGTAAATATTTACATTACAGTCTTTTGATGTTAAAAACAATAGCTAAAACAGGCATCGAAGGGCCAGGTACTTTTGTAAATACTGCTTACAAAGATTAACTCATTTAATTCTCCCTCCAACTCAAAGAGGTGGATGATATTTTTGCCTCCATTTTGCTGATAAAGGAATTGAGGCACAGATGATTTTATAATTTACCCAAGGACACAATGCTAGCATTAGAATTGGGATTGAAAACCAGGCTATTAGATTCTAGTATTCAAACTCTTAACTAGACACAGTGCTACAATGAATTACTTTGCACACTGATATCTGTTTGTTCACAGGATATTTGTGATTTTTGATAGCTATTGCAAAAAAGTGCCTTCCATATAGAGTTGCATTAATTTACACTCTGCCAACAATATTCAAAAGTGTCATTTTCCCCCAAAGCCTTACCAACACAGTGTGTTATCAAGTGTTTGGATGTTTGTCATCTTAATAAATACAGAATGTTTCAGTAGCTTCCATTTGCATTCACCTTAAAGTAAATGAGACTGAACATCTGTCCTGTATGCTTTTTTCCACATTTTATTGGTGCATTATAATAAAACATAATGGTGAGATTAGTTGCTGTCTTGTATGTTAAAAAGTCATTTGTATTTGCATTTCAGTAAACTATTTCTATCCTCTGTTTATTTTCTGTCAAATTCTGAGAGGCCTCAATGAAGGTCATAGGGGAGTTAGCCCTTTGCTGTGATGAGTTTCAGGTGTCCCTCCTCTTTCAAAAAAAAAAGAAAGAAAAATTCCATTATGGTTAAAAAAGCAATAAAAAAAAAAAAAAAAAAAGATCCCCAGGCAAGTGCTTCTGTGTCTAAGCTCTTGAATTCATTCCTTTCTCTATTTTTCTTGTCTTGAGTTTCCATTCTCTTTTACTATTCTATGAACAGTTTATTAATTTATTCATTTAATTAAAATAATTTACTACTAGGGATTGAACCCAGTGGCTCTTTAACACTGAGTTACATCCCCAGCCCTTTTTATTTTTTGAGACAGGGTCTCACTAAATTGCTGAGACTGGCTTTGAACTTGTGATCCTCTTACCTCAGCTTCCCAAGTTGTTGAGATCACAGGTGTGCACCAGCATGCCCAGCTTCTACCTACTTTTTCTTTCTTTTTGATTTTTTGATGTTACAGTCCTGGGGATGAAACTCAAGATGTCGCACATTCTAAGCAAGTGCTGTACCGCTGAGCTATAGCATAAGGCCTTCTACATACAATTTTTCTACAAACCAGTTTTATTTCCTTTTTTCTACATAAAACTAAGGTAGAATTTTGATTTTAATTGCCTTAAAGTTATCTAAGAGCTGGGCATGCCCGGGAACATGCCTGTAATACCAGTGACGCAGGAGGATCAGAAGTTTGAGGCCAGCCTCAGCAACTGAGCAAGACCCTGTCTCAAAATAAAAAATAAAAAGGGCCAGGGATGGGCTGGGGTTGTGGCTCAGCAGCAGAACACTCACCTAGCATGTACGCACCCTGGGTTCGATCCTCAGCACCACATAAAAATAAATAAAGGTATTGTGTTCAACTATAGCTAAAACAAAAAAGGGCCAGGGATGTGGCTTGGTGATTAACTGCCTCTGAGTTCCATCCTCAGTACCAAAAAAATAAATAATAATAATAATAACATAAAGTCATCTAGGGATAATTTGCCACTTTTTTATAATAAACACATTACTTCTATATTTATGTATATTGTCTTCTTCAATAAAATTTAAATTTTCTCTGTATATTTCTCATATTTTATTAGGCTTATTCTTAGGAACCTCATAATTATTTCTACTGCTATCAATTGTATATGTATTTTTAAGGTTACATTTTATAATTACAAATATTAAAATGTTTCTAATTTTTGTGTAGTGTATCCTTTGTCTTTACTGAACTCTCCTTTTAGCAGTTATGTCTTGAGTTTGATTTCTCTTGAGATGATGATAACCCTGTGAATAATTACCATTTTATTTCTTTTTAATAGTTTCCATTCTTTGAGAGAAGACTGAGTCCTTACCAGCTACTTCTTACTCTATGTCTGTCTCTTATGGATTTAATTTTGTCACTGATTCTCAAACTTTAGTCAGAATCACTGGGATGTTAAAACGAGGGCTCCTGGAAATATATTTTCAAAGATGCTGACTTAGTAGGTTTGGAGTGAGCCAAGGAATTTGTATCTTAACATATCCAATATAATTCCTTTTAAAAAAATGTGTTCTTTTTAGATATACATGACAATAGAGTATATTTTGGCATGTTATATACATAGAGTACAACTTTATTCTAATTAGGATGCTATTCCTGTGGGTGTATATCCAATATAATTCTGATGTAGTTGTTGAGGGAACTGCACTTTGGAAGACATCTTAGATGTAACCTGTATGTTCTGATATTTATCATTGACTATCCAACTAAATTATAAACCCTTGTGGACAATTTTTCTTTTATGTTGTTGTTTGGTTTTTGAGGGGGTTACTGTGGATTTAACCCAGGGCTACTTTACCACTGAGCCACATTCCCAGACCTTTTTATTTGAGACAGGATCTTACTAAATTGCTTAGGACCTTGTTAAATTGCTGAGGCTTTTCTAGTCTTCTATACTTGTATCACTTAATAGGAATAACTGAGTACTAATATATTACTGAACAGTAATTAAATATTTTTAAGTTAAAACTATGCAACCCTTATTTCAACATATAATTGGGGATTTTTCTTTCCATTTTGAGGCAGTAATTTATCTTTGAAAGATAATTTGGACTAGTCTGTTGATATAAACTTTTTCTATCACTGTCTTATTCAAATTTTAAAATAAGATAGCTAAAGGTTTTTGTTTTCTGGTGTCTCATCAATAGTGAACTCTATATACTTTTTTCTTCCTTAATGAAAAGTCATCATTTTAAAGTTATTTGTATTCTCATAATTGGTATAATTTAAGGGTTTGTTTTCAAAGCTTTCTCTATTTTTTTTTTAATCTAGTTTAATGGAACCTTTTAGTATAACCAATGCAAAAGGAAAGCTTAACTTGAAGCAAACAGTTTTAATGTTTTTTTAATCAATTATAAAGTAAAGGCTTGGTATCAAGTGTCAGAGAGGTCAAAACTTTCAATGACACTACTTTTAGGTTTGCTGATTAACAGGTTTAGGGCTATGTCAATACAACATGTACATTTATTATTTCTATGTTTTTGAAAACTAAGTGTTTCATAGTTGTAGCATGAACGACTTTAGTTAAAACTAGGGTCAAGTTGAGATGAAGTAAAAAAACTGGCATGAGTATTCTTTGACATACAACAGGATAGAAATATTTTATGTGACTAAAAGATGCATACTATTAGTAAGACAGTGTGGAAGAAAAATATGTAAAATGTTCAAGACACTGCAGACGAGTTTTAAGCAAATACTGCTTTCATGATAGGTTCCTTGATATCTACTGTGAATAGGCCTTGGAAAACATCAACTGAACAAATACTATTTAAAGTTTCAAGTAGAAGCTTCTGTAGACCTCCCATATTTCTCTATAAGTGCTTTTAAAAAAATAAGTGTTTAGGGTAGAGAAGGGAACAAAACAATAATTGAAGTCTCTCCTGATGACCAGTCAAGCCCAAATTATGACTTTTAAAATCAAGCATAAACATTCAAGTAAAGAACAGAAACAACAAAACAAGTACTCACTGAGCACCTATTATATGTGGGGTACTCTAGTCACAACAATAATACCACAAAAGACAAGCAGGAAGGAAAAGAGTATAAAAGGTTAATGTAGATGTTACATGTAATTATTATGGAGGAGGAAGAAAAGGAAGAGGAAGAAGAGGCAGAAAAAAAATGGAGAGGAGGATGATAACAATGACAACTACAAGGAGAAGCAATTTAATCAGACAAGTATTAGAAGAAAATAGCCTAAGCCAAGAAACAGTTTGAGCCTTTAGACTGAAAGATGAAAGAGCTCAGTAGTCCAAGAAGTGATGGGAGGTGGGAAGAGGGAGGGAGGGAGAGGGATAAAGGATCAGATATTCTGACAAAATTGAAAGATTGTAAGAATAAGGAAAAAAAAAAAAAAAAACCTCACATTTTACAAGCTTCCACTATAAAGAATGAGTTCCCTACAAAGGGGGAAATAAATAAATAAAACTGGCTTTGGGATTCTCATCTGCAACATGAGAAGTTAGAAGAAAGAGTACACAATATTTATAAACTAAGGAGAGAAAAGGACTACAACCCAAGAATCCTACACATAGCAAAAGTACCATTTCCTCTACCAGAGGAAAAGATAATATTCAGTAAGTAAACTGTACTGCCCAAATAGACCACCTATGGTAGTTACCTTTTCTCTACTGTGACAAATATTAGAGAAAAGCAACTTGAAGGAAGAAAGATTTATTTTGGTTCACAGTTTCAGAGATCTGTCTATGGTAAGATGGTTCTGCTGCTTTGGGACTAAGGTGAGGCAGAACATCATAGTGGGAGAGTGTAGGAGATGAAAGCTGATGCTGACCAGCCAGGAAGCACAAAGAAGTGGGAATAAAGGGATAAGATATACTCCTTAAGGACATGACCCCTGGGATCTTCTTTCCTCAATGAGGTGCCATCATCTAAAGTTTTTATTCCTTCCATCAAATATGAATCAGTGGCTTAATCACAGATGAGGCCAGAGCCCTCACAATCCAATCAATTCTCAAAAGCCCCACCTGTGAACATTGCTGCGCCAGGGACCAAGCCTTCAACACATGAGTCTTTGGGGGACAGTTTATACCCAAACCACAACACCACCTAAGGAAAATATGGTGCAGTTCATAATCTATACTGTTCTCAAGAATGACTGGAAAAAAACTGTGGCATAATCATAAGATGGAACATTATGCAGTTAGTAACAAGAATGGCTTCTTTATACAAAGATGGCATGGAGGGATGTATAAGAGTTGTATCTAAAAAAAAAGAAAAAGAACTATGTCTATCTCATTTTTATAAAATTAAAAATACAAACCCACATTTCTCTTTAGGTCTATATAAGATTGTAATATGAAAGAACACACACCAGGTTAATAACCTGGATTGTGGCAAGAGGGGTAAGAGATGAAGAAAGAAGTACTCTAGTTAGAAGAAAGGAGTTTCTATGATAACACTGGCATGCTGAACATCCGACTATGTAAAACTGTGTCATAGAGAGATGCATGGAGAATAGCTATCAAAATGTTAGTGATGGTTACCTTAGAGTATTGATTCTAGGTGGCCATTACTTTCTTTCTTTCTTTTTTTGTTGTTGTCAATGAATCTTTATTTTATTAATATGTGGCGTTGAGAATCAAACCCAGTGCCTCGAAAGTACTTTACCACTGAGCTACAACCCCCAGGCCCCCATTACATTCTTTTTTAAGTTTTTATGTTGTCTGAATTATTTACAATGAATACATATATTTAGATAACTAGAAAGAAGCAATACAATTCTTTACAGTTTAGAAGACTTATTTTTTCTTAAAATTAAAAAAAAAATCCTATTTTAATACCTTTCTCAAAGGTCAAAAGCATCCCCATCAGGAGGGGAGAAAAGTGAAAGTAGAATACTCTGGGTTTCAGAAAACTCTTGTATGGAAAATATTTGACCAGAAAGGTCTGACATGAGGTCTAACAGTTATATACTTTAAAAACTCAACACACTGAAAAATAAGCATGAACTTAGTATCCAAGTTCACAAAAACCTCTTTTTCTAGTCTCCTGCTGGTTAAAGAATCAGGAAGAAAGAAAATATAAGATTAGCTTCATAGAGGCTGGGGATGCTCACTGATAAAGTACTTAACCAACATGTGTGAGTCCTTGGGTTTAATCCCCAGCAATTTTTTTTTTTAAAAGAAAAGTTAGCTTCATAATAATATCATTTGTGGGTTGACACAGGAAAAAGGGAGAATAAAATAGAAATTTTATGATAACATTTTATGTTTAAGCCAGATTCCCTCCTGGGACATTTTTTGCTTGGATGAATGAGGCAGGACATGGTAAATCTTAGCTAGTTTCATAGAAAGGAGTTTAAGCTTGAGCGTACAAGCTGCTTCTGACTTCAAGCAAACATGAGATGTCACCAGTTAAAAGCCTCCTGTGATGTACTGTTTGGATGGCAGGAGATAATAAGTCCAAAACTGTTTAACATAAAGCTAGATGATCCACAGTTAAATAAAATCATAGCAAAATATGAATATATCAATAAGAAAGAATTTTACACAGGTTTGACAATCTGTTACAATCTCACCTCAGATACAACTTCTGCTATTGTATTGTAGCAACAGTGGCTGCTCCTGGCCACAGCAACTGAGATTAAATAGCCAAATTCTGATTAAATAAACGGGTATGGAAGACTGTTTCAGGACTTTATACAAATGGTAACCTCATTTTAAAAAATGAGGAAAAACTATCATCCAAATTTGAAGCTAATTTAATTGTCAGTAACTGAACAGTTAAAAAAAATCTCACACAAACAGTGCTGTTTCAAAAGTTTCATCAGTAGAGACAAAAAGGTTGATATTCATCCTTCCTCATCACTGCTGCTCCAGGCATCTTCAAAAGCTGGATTTAACTGCAATTTGGTTGTATTCTAAACAAAGAAAAAGAAAGAGGAAGATATTGTTTTTTCCACTGCATAATTTTAGGCTCAGATGAACAGCAATTAGATTATTTTGAAAGAAACTGTATAATTGCTAATTTCAAAACAAAAGTAATATATGAAATGCCCCCCAATACAATAAGATAATGTAACTCCATTTAAAACAGATATATCAGCCAGGTGTGGTGCTTCATGCCTGTAATTCCAGCAGCTCGGAAAGCTGAGGCAGGAGGATCACTTGTTCAAAGCCATCCTCAGTAAAAGTGAGGCCCTGTCTCTAAATAAAATACAAAATAGGGCTGAGGATGTGGTCCAGTGGTTGAGTGCCCCTGAGTTCAATCCCCAGTACCTGCCCCCTAAAAAACAGATATATGGGACATTATCCAAATAATCTGAATTTCTCTGAAAGTGATCACCTCCAAATATATATACACACACACATATATAATGCTTATATATATATATATATATATATATATATATATATATATATATATATATATATATATAAAATGCTTTTATTCAAGGTATTTCTGCAACTCTTAAGAATTATCTGCAGAAAGTTGAACATTGACTTCCATGGGGTTAAGACTGGACTCCAGGTCTACAGTTTAACTTGACATTACCATATATTAATACTGCCAACTTTTTACTGTTTGGATGGGCTTGACATTCATAAATAAACAAACATCCACATATGAGGAATAAGCTGTTCATCAAGCTGAACAATACCATTTTTAGTCCAAAGGTTATTAAATGGTGAGGTGTGTTTATTTGTATATGGTTAGAAGCACATGCAACATTCATCAAAAATGGTAACATGTCTGTAATTAACACATAGGATTTCCTGGAAGATTTCTCTAAAGAGTAACAAGCATTTGAAAAGTCTTTACTTAAAATAACAAGAAAACATTACAGTATTCTCATAAGTTCAGTGCCATACCTAATAAAGGTAATCAGCATCTTGAGAAATTTTAATTATCTGTGAATTATCAAATCAATTCCTTTGTTTGGGAAACTAGAGTGGCTATCTAGCAAATAACTAGAAGACTTTTAAGTTGTTGTTTTTTTTTTTTTTTTAAGTTTCTTGGCATATGAATCAGATCTGCTGCTTATTCTGCAGCTTTTACATTTGCTATGGTTTGTTCAGATCCAAATTCCAATAACATATTAGTGCCAAGAGTACTGTTAATTTAACAACTTATGTTTGGTGAACAAGACGACTTAGAATCTTATAATGAAAAGAATAGAAAAAGCCAATAGTCCAAGTAAATTTCCAGGATGGCTGGAAAGCAATATATTAACTTAGGTATTCCTTTTAGTTGTTACAGCGATCAGACTGCATTGCTAACCCTATTTTGCTATGGTAAACAAAAGAACACTAGAAATACATTTTATTACTAAAACAATCACAAATAAGATGTCATACTTGCAGTTAAAAGCTCCAATAAAAATGTAGATGGACTTAGTACACATTACCATTTGAGATTCCCAAAGAGTAATATGTATATTAAATCCACCCACATTTTTATTACATGTTTTATTACGTATTTTATTTTACTACAACTTTATGTGTAACCACCTTCAATTTCTTCAGTTTTCTCTACAACATCTCCTCCTAGTGGACATCCAATCTATGCTTGAACATAGTCATCTCTATCTCACCAGGTTGGTTGATGTACTTGACAGAGTAGTGAGTGCTACGGGAATGAAGAAAGGGGCATCTACTCTAGAGTCCAAATAATGGAAAGGAGAAATGAGTCCAAAATAAACATTTGTCAGGATTATATCTTGATAACTTTCAAATTTCTGAGTGATAATTACTGGAAAATTTCAGGGTTTCTGTGTCAGTAAGTATTATGTATCTACATAAGATAGACGTGAAACAGTTATATATTATGTGACTGTCAAAACTAAAGTAGGAGTCTTGTTGAGAAGTCAGATTTAAGCTGTACCTGTCCTATGAATCTCCAGAAGGAAAAAGTGATTAAGAGTTCAGATAAGCTTAACTTAACCATAACCAAGTAGGAAGTGGGGGAGGAGCAGATTCCTCAGGATTTAATAAAACAGCTTGACAATTAAGTAACAAAAATTATGCTTGAAGACCATAAAACCTGACTGACCCTATCATTCAATACCCTTCAGGTTCTTTAGATAGAATTAAAGTCCTCCTCTATTTTGGATATTGGGAGAAATACCCGAAGGGATTATATTTTGGTTAATGAAGAAATAAAATCTCATCAGAAGTATAAAATTTGAAAGGAAACCTAAGAACAACTTTGGCAATTCTGATATTTGAAAATGTCATAAACTTGGGGCTGGGGTTGTGGCTCAGTGGTAAGAGCGCTTGCCTTGCATGTGTGAGGCACTGGGTCAGATCCTCAGTACCACATACATACATACATACATAAAATGAAGGTGTTGTGTTATGTACAGCTAATTTTTTTTAAAAAAATGTCATAAACTTGTCCCATAATACACTGGCAGAACTCGGAAACAAATGGCAAAACTGGAATTCAAACCCAGGTTTACCTAAAACTAAAAACCTAGTACATATGTGCATATGTATTGGTGTGAATTGTTTTGCATTATACTACATTGCTCCCCTGTGAATCTACAATACTCATTTATTTGATAGTCAAGATGAAAACACTTTTGAATATGAATTAAATGGTAAGAAAAAGG
Organism: Marmota monax; assembly: GCF_021218885.2. Taxonomy (NCBI): domain Eukaryota; kingdom Metazoa; phylum Chordata; class Mammalia; order Rodentia; family Sciuridae; genus Marmota; species Marmota monax. The sequence continues at coordinate 13,672,620 of NW_026693245.1, forward strand.
TTCTTGTGTAGACCAACTTTTCTACTGGAATTTGCATCATGGTCATATTCATATTCTACCTACATTCACAGGAATCTTTCAAACTAAATTTTTATGGAAATAACCTTAGCACATACCACTTTATACTAATATGAGAATGACTGCTATTCTAAAGTGAAAGCATATAAATAGATATTTTAAAAGATAAGGCTTAGCCGGGCACAGCAGCATACGCCTGTAATCTCAGCGGCTTGGGAGGCTGAGGCAGGAGGATCACGAGTCTAAAGCCAGCCTCAGCAAAAGCAAGTTGCTAAGCAACTCATTAAGACCCTATCTCTAAATGAGTGACCCTAAGTTCAAACCCTGGATCCCCACCCCACCCCACCCTCGCCAAAAACATATAAGGCTGTACAGCTCTAAGACTTGAATATAAAGCTCAGCTTGTTTTCAGTGTTCTTCTAATTGTTTTGCTTAATTTTCATACATAAAAGCAAGTCTTTTAGATGAGCTTAAATTGTCAGTATAACTACAAAACAAGGAAATGAAGAAGCCATCAAAGTTACAAATTATCTTTATAATAAGCAATTTAGATGTACTTTAATATTCTTTTATTTATATGTCATAATAGATTTTCTTTAAATTTATTTTTATTATTTTGATTTGGTGATTATATACTTCCTAACATGGCCTGTAGTGTTATAATTTTGATTTAATGTGTACTGTAATTCCCACAGAGCAGATACAACACAAATTTTTTGACCATATTAAGCTTTCTACAGATTATTCAGCCATCAAAAATAGTTGTTGCTAAAATCAATCAAGCCACAATGAACCAAATTAGACGTGATGAATTCCGGAAACATTCATATGGCATTTGGCCAGATGCTCAAAGATTTATCAACATGTATTTTTTTCTCCCTTTCATTTGGATTAGGCCAAAAGAAAACAATTCACAGTTCAGAGGCTTTATGCCACAGTAAACTATAGCAACTACAAATATAGGCATGAAATATATTTTATCAATAGCTATTAGCTAGATGCTATTAACTATCCCTGTTAAATTTTTATTTCATGTGGCTTTTGACATAGTCCTATATTCATAAAGGAACTAAACATATGAAAAATGTTTTTAGAATATCAAATGATTTTATCAATAACTTCCTTCCATCTCTATTTAAGATACTTTGTTTTTACTATCACTTGGGTTAAGTTTACCTTAACATATTTCTAAATGTATTTGTACTGCCAGTTTATAAAATTATATAAGCATTCTTTTAGACACCAAACTTTAAAAAAAATATTTATTTTTTAGTTGTAGTTGTCAATACCTTTATTTTAATTTGTTTTTATGTGGTGCTGAGGATCGAACCCAGGGCCTCACACGTGCTAGACAAATGCTCTACTACTGAGCCACAACCCCAGCCCCTAGACACCAAACTTTTTATATCCTAGAAATTAATATAAATGGAAATTATTAATAGTACTGAATAGAATAATCCTTGCAGAAAGAGAAAGCATCTTTAGACAACTTTTATTTTACTACAGCTTGACATACAGTAAAAATAATAATAATTTTGAAAAAAGAGGCTACTAAAGGGTAGGGATCATGTCTTACTCATCTTTGTTTACCCATTACACTTTTAAGGCTCTTTATTCATGCTGTCCTATTTATTCTAATTTACACTCTAAGATAGGTACAGTTAGATTATAAAATATTAGAAGTGTAAATTGGTAAAATCTAGCAGCATGAAATTGAGACTTAATTATGTCATACATGGTAACTCAAGAGGTTCCAGGAATGTTAGCCTAAGAAATAATCATAAATATCTGTAGTAGAGGCTGAGAGAGGACAATTGCAAGTTTGAGGCAAGTCTGGGTAACTTTGACTACTCAAAATGAAAATAAAAGGATGAAAGGGCTGGGGATGTTGCTCAGTGGTAAAGTACCCCTGGGTTCAACCCCCAATATAAGGAAGGAATAAAAGAAGAAAGAATAAAAAATTTGTGAATAGATATTTACCTTGATGCTGTTTAAAAGCAATAGATACAAATATTTAAATTTGTGGTATACAGATGATGCAACACTATATCATTAAAGATACAGTTTAAAATAGATACCAAGTTATATGTTCAATAATGATATTAACTGTGTTTAAAAAAAAAAAAAGCAGTGGCTAGGAGGGTATCTTAGTGGTAGAACAGTTACTTGCCTGGAAAGCTTGGGGTCCTTGGCTAAAAATAAGAAGAAAGAAATATATGCATAGGAAGAAACCAAGAATGAAGTAAATAAAAAATATACTGTTATTTAATCCAACCTGAGAAATTTAATATTCTTCTTATGATATTTTTCTCCTAAATTTTTCAAATGTGTTATATCAAGTTATTTTTATAATCAGAAAACAGCAAGAAATACTTTTAAAGCTCTCTTGTATAAACTAATAAAACTTTATTTCTTATGATTTAGGAATAACTATATACCATTTGTACAAATAATATTTACCTCATCATCATCGGGAACTGGTTCATATAAGGATGGTACCCAAGCAAGAATATTGCAGTCTCTGCTACCACTATAAAGTTCCTACAGCAAAGAAAGCAAAGACGTACCAATTTGAAATTAACAATATCAGTTCTAAAAATGATTAATTCTTAAACTAATCAGATCATTTCTATTTCTAGGTCTTAAACTATGCTGATGCCCTTTTTTTTTCTTTTTCTTTTTAAGATGCAGTAAAGTTTTGTTTTGTATTTAAAATACTATCAGGGGCTGGAGTTTTGGTTCAGGGGCAGAGCACATGCCTAGCGTGTGTGAGGCACTGAGTTTGATCCTCAGCACTATATAAAAATAAATAAATAAAATAAAGGTATGCTCTCCACCTACAACTACCAAAAAAATTTAAATAAGAAAAAAAAATACTATCAAGTTTTGTTTGCGCTTATTAATGGGGTGAAAATTTTACAAGTACATTCAATGTCTTAGCAGTTTTATTAATCATAGTATCCATATATTTCAAGTGTCATAACAGAGAAAGAAAAAAAAATAGAATAAAGGGCTTGTCTTTCTCTGTCAAAAGCAGGTGTTTTGTTGTTGTTCTTGTTGTTGTTGTTCTGTTTGTTTTTTTCCAGTACTGGGGAGTGAACCCAGGGCCTTGTATATGCTAGGCAAGTGTTCTATCACTTAACCAAATTCTCAATAATAACTGCACTTTAATAACGATTTCAATGAAGAAACCATAAGAATTTCTACTAAAATAGACCAAGAGTTTACAAAAAAGTTTTGTGTAGCTTCTTTCTGTCTGGTTGCCTGCTATTCAACACAACAGCTAAAAGACCTATACCTTGCCTGTTGAGATGATTACTTCATAAAAGGAAGCTTGGCTTAATCTATAGTCTATGTTAATGTCTTTATGGACAAGTTATTAGCTCTTGTCTGAACAATGATCATTCCTTTCCCTAAGAAAACTGATGAAATGTTGCATTGGCTATTATTGAAAACATTCCAATGGGGTATTGAAATAAATACTTTCTATACAGAGGATATAAACTGGTACAGTAATTCAGAGAATGGATTCTCAATATATAGCTCAAGCTTTTGTGTGCATTTCTGAGGTTATGCCAGAGTCACAAATAACATTTAAGGCTATCATCCAAATAAAACTTATAACAAAAATAGAAATATTTATGAAGGAACAGAAGAATGATTATTAGTAAATTAACATTGCATTTATATGAGGAAATATTATTTGTTGTCAAAGAACATTTAATGACATTGGAAAATATTCATCAAGAGAAAAGAAAAGGATTTAAACCAAATACTCAAAATGTAAAGGGGAAAAACCAAGATATAAAACAGTAGGTCAATAATAATAAAAATTACTGTGCAAAGGAGAATGGGCTTAAAAAATGGCTAAAAAGGCAACAAAATGTAGGTGGTTACAAAACTCTTAATGACTAAATGGCCTTTTTCTCCCCTCACAACTGTGTTTCTGTAGATCGGAATAAATAATCCTAACAATAGGCATTTTCCCTTGCTTTAGAATGCAATTATTTTTTATTCCACATCTTAAAAATATTTGAAGCATCGTATAATTAGTATTGTTTAAGAGAAGATTTTGAGTAAAGAAAAAAATAATATGAAGTTTTTTAATAAGAAATGTAGACATATAAAATATCAAATCAGTTAAACAATATCAAATTTCCTAAATAAAATGGCAGACTGAGACATAAAAGAAATCTCACAAAGAACTTAAAATCAACATACTACAGGGCTGGGGTTGTGGCTAAGTGGTAAAGTGCTTGCCTAGCATGTGTGAGGCACTGGGTTCGATCCTCAGCACCACATAAAAATAAATAAATAAAGGTACATTGTGTACATTTACAACTAAAATAAATAGATAGATAAAAAGCAGCATGCTATAGTGATGCAGCCACATCAATGTTTACAGTAGCTCAATTCACAATAGCTAAGCTATGGAACCAACCTAGGTGCCCTCCAACAGCTGAATGAATAAAGAAAATGTGGTTTATATATATATATTTTCAAAGTGAAATATTACTCAACCATAAAGAAGAATGAAATTATGGCAATTGCCAGTAAAGATGGATCTGGAGACTATGATGCTAAATGAAATAAGCCAAACCCAAAAAAACCAAAGGCCAAGCATTCTCTCTGATACGTAGATGCTAACACACAATAAGGGGCAGGAGAAAATAGAAGTTCATTGGATCAGACAAAGGGGAATGAAGGAAAGAGGGGGAATGGGATAGGAAAGACAGAAGAATAAACTGGACACAACTTTCCTATGGTCATATATGAATACATGACCAGTGTAATTCCACATCATGTACAACCACAGAATGAGAAGTTATATTCCATGCATGTATAGTATGCCAAAATACATTCAACTGTCATGTATAACTAAAAAGAATAAATAAAAAAAAAACAGCTTGGAAAAGACAGCACTTATGAATGGTTAATAAAGAGCACTTGGATGGAGAGATCAGAATTGAGCCCTGAGGTTTTTAGGATAAATGTAAACATTCATTTGGGAAATTTGATTTAAAAATATCAAAAATTATGTTACAAGTTCAGGACAAGTAATTTTTTTCCAAAACCATAAGAGAGTAAATTGTTAACATAAGTTTCTGTTGACTTTGAATAATTTAGTATATATTTTCCGTGAAAAAGGATGTTTATATATAGTTACAATGTAACCCATAAAATCAGAAAATCAACATTGCTATTTTACTAGCATCTAATTCTTAAGTCCCATTTAAGTGTTACCATTTGTATTAATAACGTCCTTTTTAGTAAAAGGATCCAGTTAAAAATCAAGTGCTGCACTTGGTCTCAAGTTTTCAATCTGGAATAGTTCTTTGATTTCTTTGGCTTTCCTGACCTAGACAATTTTGAAAACACAAACTAGTTACTTAGTAGAATGTCCTTCAAATTTGGATTGTGTTAATGTTTCCTCATGGTTAAAACTGAATGACGCAAGTTTGCCAGGAATTTCATAGATGTGATGACTCATAATTAGAATGTTAACTTTGATCATTTGATTAAGGAAAAATATTCCAGGCTTCTTCAAAGTAAAATTACATTTTACCTTTGTACATAATATTTTGTAGGCTACCACTTAGGCTATGTAAATATCCCTTTCCTTACCAAATTTTCAACCTAATCTACTTGTTGATATCAGCATAACTTCAGAGATTTCTATTTTTGCCAATAGGTTATAATCCATTGCTATAATTATTCATTTTGATGTTAAGTTTATCTTGTCAGATTTGTATGTTTATGATAGAATTAATATAACTTTTTCCAGATAGTAAGTTTTACATATTTAATTTGCCAAAAGGAATTCCTCTGCTAAATGGATGCAAAAGTACTACCCTCTTTGTTTTTAAGATTTATAATTACTTTCATTTTCAGCATAATAGTAGGTGATTTGGAATAAAAAGTGGGGAGCTTCCTGATATAGTGTTTTTTATTTTTCTTTATTGTCAATGGATCTTTATTTTGCTTATTTATTTACTTACTATTTTATTTTTTAGTTGTAGTCGTACACAACACCTTTTATTCTATTCTATTTTTATGTGGTGCTGAGGATCGAATCCAGGGCCTTGAACATGCTAGGCAAGCACTCTACCTACTGCTCGGCCACAACCCCAGCCCTACTTTGCTTATTTATATGTGGAGATGAGAATCAAACTCAGTACCTCACACATATTAGGCAATCGCTCTACCGCTGAGCTACAACCCCAGCTCTGATGTAGTATGCTGATTAAAATCTTTCTGAGTTTCTAGCATACATAGAAATCATATTTGACAGGAGACAACTGGCCCAGTCTCTGGTTCTCTTAGTTATTCCATGAACTGGGAAGAATCAATATTTTAGCATACTTTTAATTCATTCTAGATAAACCTATGATGAAGAAACAATTTGGTAGAATGTTATAATTTGTAGTCAAAATATCTTAACCAATGCAAAACATATGTTGCATTGGTTATACAAAAGAGAAAGATCAGGATGTTAAACAAAATCCACAGGTATTTAAGAAATTATGTAAGCTACACTAACTTAAAGGCAGGCTGTTATTAGCCATTGGTAGAAAATAAGGAAGAAATAAAATTTCAGACATACCCACACGTACATAAACCAAGATACACTACAATTTAAGTTAAATACCTATACTTATTCATTTATTTTACACAAAAGATTGAAAGAAAATATTTTATTTCATCAGAGATTTTCAATAGCTAAATGGAGCCCATATGCAAAAGAAAGACAATTTGTCCCAATTAATTGCATAGTATTATACTGATTTATACATACATTTTACGCCACCTAAAAATCTAGGCTGCATTATTTTCTATTAAATAAATCTTAGCTCAAATGTGGATTATAAATACAAACCTTCAGAATGAAATCACAATGTAACTTTTATACACTACTAATCTAGCAAGCTAGCCACTTGAACATCTTAAATTCCCTTAAGTATCATTCTTACCTGGAAATTAGATTGAAATACACAGCAGTCAACATTTTTATAATGTCCCTTAAGCATAGTTATCTGTTCTCCTGAGTAAACTGTATAAACAGCAATGGTGCTACCATATGGCACAAAAACAAATTCTGAACTGCAGCCGCAGGAGACAGTGAATTTCAATCCTTTTCTGCTGTCGTTACAAACTTTTCCATAATTCACCTGCAGGATGGATTAAAATCATAAAGTTAATTATTTCTTAAATCTAAATTAATAAGGACAATGAAGACTGCGAGAAATACTTTCTCCAAATACTATGACATAACATTATAACACTGTATAGAAAGAGCTCTTAAATTTAAAAATGCTTAATATTCTAAGAGAAATGAGGGCCAATGACATGAATGTATATTTCACATAAGAGGAATATAAATAGTGAAAAAAATCCATAAGGGCAAATGTTCACATTTTAGTCTTGACAAAAATAAAAAGGCAAATTAAGGCAAACTTGAAGAATTACACTATTTGGCAATTTGTTTTTTTCTTTTTGTGGTGCTGGGGACTGAACCCAGGACCTTGTGCATGCTAGGTAAGTTCTCTACCACTGAGCTACATCCTCAGACCCAGGTTTAGCAAAAATTTTAAGAAACAGACACACAATACTGGCACAAATGAGGTAAACATACTGATGACATTATAATTTGGTTTTCCTTTTAAAAAGTCAAGGGTTTATTATGCAACAAAATACAAAGATATTCTTTGTTTTTTGGGAGGGATGGGTTATATATAACCTTCTACTGTTTTCATTTTAAAAGAACTTAAATTGTGGTTAAAAAAAATAAAGAATTTGCTATCTCAATCATTTTAAGCATAGAGTTAATGGCATTAAATATATTCACATTGTTGGGCAACCATCCCCAATGTCCATCTCTAAAACTTTTCCCATCTTGCAAAACTACCTATTAAACAACAAAGATATGTTTACTCCTTGACCTAGTAATCGCTCCTGGGAATTTATCTTAAGGAAATAATTAAAAAGCAAAAAATAATATGGCCAAGGGAATTGAATGCAGCATTATCTAGAATGGTGAAATAACTGAGAATGATGTATATTACTAATATGATATTAACTCTACAGCTTATGTAAATCATAATTATGAAAACTATATAGGAAATAAGGATAAAGGCTAAATACATAAAACCACAGAACACAAATAGTATGTATAATTATAATTTCAGCTTTGTACAACCAATATGTATTTGCGATAAAAATTTAAATTCTGTTCTTGTACTCAAAAGGGGTAGTCTGCAAGCTCAGTGGCAAAAGAATCACCTGAGCAGTTAGACTTTCAGTCTTCTAGGCCCCATCCCAACCTTACTGAAGAAGAATTTTCATTTTAACAAATTCCCCAGGTGCCTGAGATGCTTTGAGCTAAAGAAGTCTGACAGGTTCACTTTCTGCTGATAATTAAAACCAATATCTAATCATTTGGGAATTATGAGTATGCAGATCATCAAAATCTCCCTTCTTCGTCATGGGTAATAGGAAATTTAAATGGTAATTTACTCTTTTCTCTTTCTCTAAAGTTTGGGTAGAAGTGTGTATGCGTGTGTGTTGTGCATGTGTGCGCATGTACGTGCTTGTCTGTGTGAATATGTGTGTATATAAAAACAGAAATACTGAGGCTCAAATGGATACATGCTGATAAGCTGTGGATCTAACAGCTTATTGTCCATTTAGAATAACATCTAACGGAAGTGAGCATATGCATTTAGATACCCCAAGGCAGCAGTTATATAACTGGGTTAAACATTAAACTTATATTCAGCAGACTTGAGCTTTAAAATCCATCATTTTTTGATCCCTTATCAGTAATGATTTAGCCTTTGAGTTTTATTCTTCTAATCAGTCAAGTGGAAATAACACAATTTACCACAGAGTTATTATGAAAAAGCAAGTGAAATAATGCATATGAGAGTACCTGAGGCATAAAAGTAGTCAGTAAGTGCCTGGACTTATTAACTCCTATACATGTTTTAAAAGTATAACATTCTCTCACTTGCATATTCACATTGTTGGGCAACCATGTGCAAAAATTTGTAGAATGATATGGAGACAAGATTTAAAAAACACTACTTCTCAACTAGTGAACACTGGAAAAATTATCAACTGTTAGACTACAATGGCTTTATTTATTTATGAAAATACCTAGTTACAAAACCTATACTCTTTCAATTATACCACATTTCTTCCCAAATTTTAATTGAAACTTGTTGAATAAGTTATGAATATAGAACCAGCTTATTAAATTTTGTCTTTGTCTTTAGGCCTCCCTACTCCAACTTATCCTTCACTTTAACATCACATTAATCCTTCTAAATCACTGCTGTGATCAAATCATCTGTGAACTCAAAAACTATCACTATCTTTTCAATGTCTATAGAATGAAGTTCAAATTACAGAGTAAGGAAGGGAGGGATCAACATTTATTAAGTGTTTACTATGTGTAATATATCGGGCTAGGTAATTATCTAAGATCCTCAATAAATATAAATGCTAACCATAAAGTAATGTGTGGTAAATGGCATGTTATAATATGAAAGTATCAAAGAAGGTTACTTTGGGCTATGATGTCTAAAAGGTGATATTTAAGGCAGAATTGAAAAGATTTTGATAGATTTCGTAGATTTGGGATAGAAAATATGAATTCCTTTTGTTGCACCAAGAAAGAGATCCATCTATTTAATAAGGGAAAACCTAAAGCAATGTAGATTCTATCACAAGGCAGCTCATTTTATTGTCAAATAACTATCAGCATAATTAATAATAATCACAGATAGCATTTACTCAATGTCAATATTTGCTGTACCAGATAATGTGCTAAGTGTTTTACATGTATTATTTCACACAGTTTTCAAAACAATGCTATAAGATGGGTGGCATTATTATACAAAAAGAAAATTCTTAGAAAGGCTAAGTAACATGATCAAGATCTCTTGGCTAGAAAATGATAGAATCAGAAGTTGATCTAGACTACACCAATCAAAAACAACTGTGCCCTGTGCATTATTTTTCTTTGATTCCATGAAGTGATGATCATAGTACACTGTAATACAAGTGAGCATAAGGTATTTTGGGGGGCATTAAGCTTGAATAGAAGAGTTAAAGAGATGAATCTCTTGGGCTGGGGATGTGGCTTAAGTGGTAACACGCTTGCCTAGCATGCGTGAGGCACTGGGTTCGATTCTCAGCACCACATAGAAACAAAATAAAGATATTGTGTTCACCTAAAACTAAAAAGTAAATATTAAAAAAAAAAAAAAAGACATGAATCTTAAAAGCTGAGGAGCAACTAGAACAGGAAGGAGAAGGGGTATTCTAAAGCAAAGACAGCAGTCCCTACAGCAGAATGTAAGGGTGAAAGAGTATGGTATATTTAAAGTGATTCAGTATGGCTAAAGACCAGGAAAAATGGGAAAGTGAAGCTATTGAGCTAGAAGGCACAGCTTATGAAGGCCTTGTATACAAAAGGTGAAGTCATTCAGTTTTAATAATCTGAAAACAGAGGTTTCACAGAAAGACTTCCTCTGGGAGATGAATTTAGGAATAGTTAGAAGGACATTAGAGTAATTAGAAAGACTAGCCCAGTAGTGAGACTGGAAAGAGAGACAGATATGGAAAAATATATATATATAAAAGGAGGAGTAAAATTTGTGTTTGATTTAATAGCTGATCCACTGACAGGGAAGAATATTATATGGGTTTCTAGTTTCCTGGTGTTATCAATCACAAGATGAATGATAATGCTAGTAACTAAAGCAAGAGAAATATCAGAAGGTCTACTTGGAATTTTTTCTCTAGTTTTGGCAAAAGCTGCTTCCCTGTGACCTTTCCCTGCAATACTTGTTCTAAACTCTATGGCAATGGTCTCCTGTTGGCAGCAGGTCCACCTTGGCCCCTGGAGCCCCTACCTCCACTAGTTTGTTCTGCATGCCAGTGTGGACAGCTCACAAGGCCATGGCGAACTTGCGGTTTTTCTGTTCCTGCTTATCCGTCTGAGACATATGTATCCCACGGGAATGCCTTGACCTTTTCTGGTCTGATGGACTTATTGTTAAGGGAGGTTTCGGTACCTGACAATAATAGATGTTAAAACTAAATTTCTCCCCCCTCCCTCCTGCTTTTGGGTAGTTTTCCACTTCTACTGCTTGGGGTATAAAAAAAGGTGTGTTAGCAATAAAGATTATTATTGACTCCTGGATGAAGAACCTTGGTGTCCTGTGTGTCTTTTAACCTCGCCGTCCCTCGCCGGACTCGGCTCCCTTGGCCGGACGCGGCAATTGGAGGTTCCCACCGAGATCCGGAAAGCAGGGGTAAGCGGACGGGGCTCACCTTCTAAGAAAGAAGGGGGAGGATTGGTTTAAAGATATTTTAAAGAGACAGGGTACGTACCATGGGTAACTCAACAGCGAAGGTTCGTCTGGCCAACGAACTGAAAGAGCTGTTAAATACACAAGGAACAGGAATAAAAACTAAGACTGCAACCGAATTCGTTGAAATTATTGCCCAGGCTTGTCCTTGGTTTCTGACAGGAGGATTTCTTAATAATAGTGACTGGGACCTGGTGAGGCATGACCTTCAGAAATTATTGAGGGACCGGGGCTCGGATAGTGTCCCAGTTGCCACCTTTTCCTTATGGAGGTTGGTAAAGGATGCTTTATTAACAGATAAAGTAAAGATCAAGGATCAGCTTGATGAATGTGAACAGGCCCTTAATCAGGTGCAGGAAGAGCAAATGGCAGAATCCTTAAAGGATGAGGGTCCCCTTGAGGACTCGGGCTCGGAGGGTAGGAAACGCCTCCAGATTTCTAAGCCCAAAAAGGATCCTGAGGACCTCAGTTCTCTCTCTGAGGAAGAGGAGGGATTAGAAAGGGAGATAGAGGAACTAGAACATCGCCTTAAAAGGGCAAATGTGAGGGTGCCTAGGGCCCCCTCAATTGCCGTACCTCCTCCCTATAATCCTGATTGGAATGAGGACGCCCCTACTAGACGGGCGGGGGTCCACTGGGGTTCTAGAGTGGCTCAAGTTTTTCCAATGATTGAAAACGCCGATGCTGATGGACAGCCGGCCAGAGCCCATGTCCCCCTAGCCTTCAAGGACATAAAACAGCTTAAGGAGGCGGTCATTAATTATGGACCTCATGCCCCTTTCACATTGACCCTCTTCGAGTCTTTCTCAGCCAGTCAACTGATACCCAATGATTGGCAGCAACTTTGCAGGGCTGTGTTATCTGGAGGGGATTTCTTATTGTGGAAAAGTGAATATCATGAAAGGTGCCGCGAGCTGGCTCAGATTAACCTGAATGCGGGCCATCAACGGCGAAATGCTGAAATGTTGACAGGAACTGGGCAGTATGCCACCATAGGCCAACAAATTAATTACGACCCAGGTGTTTATGCTCAAATAGCCTCAGCTGCAGTTCATGCCTGGAAAGCCCTGCCCGTTTCTAAGACTGAAGCAAAAATTTCCAAGATCTCTCAAGGACCCTCTGAACCTTATTCGGACTTTATAGCCCGCCTAATGCAGGCTGCAGGAAAAATATTCCCTAATCTAGAACAGGCTATGCCACTTATTAGACAACTGGCATATGAAAACGCTAACACTTACTGCCAAAATGCTATTAAGTCCTCCCGGGCCAAAAGTATAGATGACATGATTCGAGCATGCAAAGATATAGATGGGCCTCATATTACTGGTCAGGTTTTGGCTGCTGCCCTTAAGACTGGAATGCAAAAGGCTGATAACAGGGGAACCCGCTCTAAGGGGTGTTTTAAGTGTGGGAAAGAGGGACATATAAGGAGAAACTGCCCGGAAAGGAGCGAGGGTGCTGGCAGAGGGATGCCTGGAATTTGTCCTAGATGTCATAAAGGAAATCATTGGAGTAGTGAGTGCAGGTCAAAATTTGACATCCAGGGTAACCCAATACCGTCGGGAAAAGGGAGCAGGGGCCCGCCCCGGGGCCCCGGAAGCCAAAGTGTACGGGGCAGTGCAGGGACAGAACAGTGCCCCAGGGAGTGGGCGTCTCCGCCGCCTCCCACTGACCAACCCCTTTCTATCCGGGAACTCCCCAGGGGAACACCAGGAAGCGCAGGACTGGACCTCAGTTCCACCTCCCGAGCGGTATTAACTCCCCAAATGGGACCTCAGACGCTGCCTACTGGGGTTTTTGGACCCCTGCCAGAGGGGACGGTGGGACTAGTGTTGGGACGAGGTAGCGCAACTCAGTGGGGCTTGAAGATTCTTATGGGGGTTGTTGATGCTGATTATCAGGGAGAAATAAAGATAGTAGTAGAAGCTACCCAAGGAATTGTTATTCTTCCCCCCGGGGAGCGTATAGCTCAATTGCTGCTGCTACCCTTAGCTTCCATTCCTGGGCACGCCCTCCGTGGGTCCCAGGGCAACGGCAGCTTTGGCTTCACTGGAACTCCCCAGGCCTTTTGGGTAGCTCATTTGGATTCGCGTCCCAACCTGACCATTGAAATACAGGACAAGGCTTTCAAGGGAATACTAGATACGGGGGCGGATGTCTCTGTCATTTCTGAAAAACAATGGCCACCTGCCTGGCCCCTCCAGAGTCCCTCGGCCATATTACAGGGGATAGGACAAACCCGACCAAAAAGAAGTGCTTCCTTTTTAAAATGGAGAGATGGTGAAGGACATAGTGGCCATTTCCAGCCCTATGTAGTGACTGGACTCCCCACAAACCTTTGGGGGAGGGACTTGCTTCATCAAATGGGGGCTATTCTCACTACCCAGACTTTGAAAGGAAATAATGACTTTGTTAATGATGCAATGCTAGACATGGGATGGATCCCTGGAAGGGGACTAGGAAAGAGATATGAGGGCAGAATATCACCCGTGGATCCAGCAGAACAGGTTACCCGGTGGGGAAGAGACCGGAGAGGACTGGGAAATTTATCCTAGGGGCCACTGAAGTGCGGCCACCTCCACTGTCCATTACTTGGTTATCAGATGACCCTGTGTGGATAGAACAGTGGCCCCTAACTAAAGACAAATTACAGGCCGCTTCCCTATTAGTTCAAGACCAGCTTGAGTTAGGACACGTGGTGCCCTCTACCTCCCCTTGGAATACCCCTATTTTTGTTATACAAAAGGGGTCTGGGAAGTGGAGACTTCTTCAGGACCTACGGGCTATCAATAAAACTATGCAACCCATGGGACCCTTACAACCAGGGCTACCCTTTCCTACTGCGATCCCAAAGGATTGGCATCTTATTGTCATAGATTTAAAAGATTGTTTCTTCTCTATCCCCTTAGACCCACGAGACCGAAAGCATTTCGCTTTTTCCTTGCCTTCCACAAACTTTAGGGAACCTTACCAACGGTATGAATGGACCGTCCTACCTCAAGGGATGACTAATAGTCCTACAATGTGCCAATATTTTGTAGCTGAGGTTTTGCGACCCTTTAGACAGCAGTTCCCACAGCTCTACCTCATTCATTATATGGATGACATCTTACTGGCAGGGCCCAAGAAAGAAAGGCTTCTTCAATCTTATGAAGTCCTCCAAACCCTTCTAAAAGGGGCAGGACTGGTCATAGCACCCGAAAAGGTGCAGTTTCAACACCCTTACAATTATTTGGGATATATCATTAATAACATAGGAATCTTTCCCCAGAGACCCCAGTTCCAGATAAATCAGCTCAAAACTTTACATCAGTGGCAGACATTCCTTGGAGAAATACAGTGGCTGCGCCCGTCCTTTCATATTCCAACTGGAGAACTCAAACCCCTGTATGACCTCTTGCGAGGAGATCCTTCTCCTACGTCGTGTAGAGTACCTACACCAGAAGCCTTACGAGCACTGAGGCTAATAGAAGAGGCTCTGCAGGACATGCAGATTACGCAGATAGATTATTCTCTGCCCTTGTCATTTATAGTTCTACCTTCTAAAATTACTCCCACAGGAGTGTTCTGGCAAACGGGTCCCATTTATTGGGTCCACTTGCTGGCTTCTAACCCCCGGGTATTGACTCCCTTTTATGAGCTAGTTATTAACTTAATTTGGAAGGCTAAATATTTGGGTGATGCATTGTTTGGAAAAACCTTTGACATACGTATTCAACCTTACACTCAAGATATGATACACAAGTTACAACAAGAACATGACCTTTGGTGTCTTTTCCTGTGCAGCTTCAAGGGTCAGATTGATAATCACTTCCCTAAACATAGACTTTTGGAGGGCTTTAAAAGGTGTCCCATTATCTTCCCAAAGATTATGAAAAGGAAACCTATTCCAAAGGCCCAAACTGTATATACACATGGGGCCAAAAATGGATTTGCCGTCGTTTTTGATGGATCTCAAATTCTCCGACAACCTGTGTCAGGTCAGTCGGCCCAAAAGGCGGAAGTTGAAGCTTTAATCATAGCTCTCAAAGTCTATAGTTCTATTCCTCTTAATGTATATACTGACAGCTTGTATGTAGCCAATCTGGCTCTAGTCATAGAAACAACATCATATATTGGAAAGCAATCCACCATCACAGAACAACTACAGGTAGTTCAGCTTCTCATTTGGGCTAGACGAGATCCTTTATACATTGGCCACATCCGAAGCCATTCAGGGCTCCCTGGACCTTTGTCAGAGGGCAACGCAAAAGCAGACGCTGCTACTCATGCTGTCGGCCTTTCCTGTGTGACGACCGAATATGATAAGGCCTTACAATTCCATAACAAATTTCATTTAAATGCACAGTCTTTACGCTTCCACACAGGATGTTCACGAGACCAAGCTTTACAGATTGTCTCATTATGTCCAACCTGTGCACCATTTATTCATTCTCCTTCCCTTGGGGTTAATCCAAGAGGACTACAACCTAATGATGTCTGGCAAACTGATGTTACACACTTCCCTAGCTTTGGTAAGCTCTCCTTTATACATGTTTCCACTGACACATATTCTGGCTTCATTTTTGCCACCTTACATACTGGAGAGAAGGCTAAGGACGTAATCAGTCATCTTCTAAAAGCCTTTTCGTCCATGGGCACCCCACGATGCCTCAAAACCGATAATGGTCCCGCATATGTAAGCCAGGCGGTTCAACGGTTTTGCACCCAATGGGAAATTAATCATAAGACTGGAATCCCTTATAATCCACAGGGACAAGCTATCGTGGAACGAGCCCATCAACATTTAAAAACTTATTTGCAAAAAACAAAAGAGGGGGAGATATACCGGAATTGTCAGGGACCACAAGCACTTCTAAGCATAACCTTATTTACTTTAAATTTTTTACTCACTGACACTGGAGGGCGCACGGCTGCACAACGCCACTTTTCCCCTCCCACTGTACAAGATGCTCAAATAAGGTGGAAAGATTTATCCACCGGAAAGTGGCAACCCCCGGCTCCACTCTTAGCTAGAGTGAGGGGAGCTGTATGTGTTTTTCCCCCAGGAACTGAGAAGCCCATTTGGATCCCGGAGCGCTGCACCAAACCGGTGAATGAAAATTCAAGACAAAATGAAGTTCCCAAGATGGCTGATCCTGCCGCTGTTGTTCTCACCCCTTCAAGTGAGTGCCGAGACACACCTCATGAGCTGGACCCCGCTTGTGGCATTCATTCTGGACAGGTTTGCTGAAGGAGGGCTTGACCCCCCACCTGGAAATATTCATGAATATCTTTTTGGAGCCCCTTGTGAGTGTAAGGGAGGGCCCCGGCACTCGGCCCCCTCTGGTTATATCCAGAGCATTGATTGTGGGACTAAAGTAGCCTACATGGCAGCTGAACTCAATGAAAACATCGGAGGATTTAAGCAACCAAATGGGTATGTGTTAATAAGCCCGGACTTGTTGTCCCTAATCCTACCGAGACTCTTGAAAGCTGTCCCGCCACTTGTCATTACACCCCGGCAATGCACATCTCCTGTTATATATCAGCCTCAATTTGTGTTAATAATCAAGAAAAACAATATTTTGAGGCCATCCTAACTAACACCCGTGGAGAATGGGGGACCACTTATAATTATATTCCTTTTCTTGGTGACCGGGGAGGGGAAGGCATCACGACTCGGTTAACGGAGGCGGGATGTGAGGGCGTCGTGGGTAAACCCTCCTGCTGGCCCATGCAGGCCCCTATCGGAATCTCTGACGGAGGGGGACCCACTGATGCTATCAAACACCTTCAGGTGATTAAGCTTTTAAAGCCGGAGATCCCTAAGCCTACATACCACCCCTTGATATTGCCCAAATCCCAGTTTCCTGATTTAGATGCCAATACATTAGATATCCTAGAAACTACCTTTTCTTTACTTAACAGTTCCAATCCTACATCATCCTAGATGATGCGCAAACCCTGTCGGGAACCATTAAAGACTTACAAGACCAGATAGACTCCCTAGCAGAAGTAGTTCTTCAGAACAGGCAGGGTTTAGACTTGCTTACTGCCAATCAAGGGGGAATTTGTTTAGCCCTTGGGGAGAGGTGCTGTTTTTATGCTAACAAGTCTGGCATAGTTCGCACAAAAATTAAACAACTCCAAGAAGACCTAGAAAAAAGGAGGAGGGAATTATTTGGGAACCCTCTCTGGACTGGACTTAATGGATTTTTGCCTTATCTTCTTCCCTTATTGGGACCATTGTTAGGCCTCCTTCTAGTAGTGGCAATAGGACCCTGCATTATAAATAAGATAGTACAATTCATTAAGGATCAAATTAATATCTTAGCCTCTAAGCCAATACAGGTTCACTATCAACGCTTGAAGATGGATGATCGCCCCTCTGAGATATACTTCAGACCGATCCGAAGATGAGTGTCCTCCTTAAAAGAAGAACTCCTGCCATATCTTTTCTCTATGCATACCTCTCCCTCTTGCCTTCCTGTACTAGGATCTTTGCTGTCTAATCTCTCCGTCCAATCACATCTGCCATTCGGTGGTGAAGGTCGTGGGTCCCGTGGGTGGAGACGGTTAAGCGTTTACCGCAATAATGTCTTGATAGGTCATAACACCTTGAGCTGATCTTGTAGTACCCAGTGACGGGCAACTTTCACGCTTGCTGTGCGACCTAAGCCAGGGAATCGGGGCCTTCCCAGAGACGGGTAAGCATCGCAAGGGCTGTGAACGACCTAAGACAGGGGCTACTTGATTCCCACTGGCATGCAAAAAACAAAAGAGGGGGACTTGTTGGCAGCAGGTCCACCTTGGCCCCTGGAGCCCCTACCTCCACTAGTTTGTTCTGCATGCCAGTGTGGACAGCTCACAAGGCCATGGCGAACTTGCGGTTTTTCTGTTCCTGCTTATCCGTCTGAGACATATGTATCCCATGGGAATGCCTTGACCTTTTCTGGTCTGATGGACTTATTGTTAAGGGAGGTTTCGGTACCTGACAATAATAGATGTTAAAACTAAATTTCTCCCCCCTCCCTCCTGCTTTTGGGTAGTTTTCCACTTCTACTGCTTGGGGTATAAAAAAAGGTGTGTTAGCAATAAAGATTATTATTGACTCCTGGATGAAGAACCTTGGTGTCCTGTGTGTCTTTTAACCTCGCCGTCCCTCGCCGGACTCGGCTCCCTTGGCCGGACGCGGCAGTCTCCAGAGTGCAGTTCACAAATCTCAGGGAGTGTGCAATATGATCCATTAAGGTGTGAAAAATTTCTATTTCTACTTCACTTTTATCCAAAAAATAAGAAATTAAGTTTTATCAAGTTTAATATATAGACATACTAGCATTTTAATATAATTTATAATTATATATACATTGGAAGTGTGTATTTACACTTTCTCTAAACTAAAAAGGGTACTACTAATAAGGCAAAAACACACAATAAAAATAGTTAATATTTATGATATATGCCTTTATTTGGCAGGTAGAATACTACTTTTTTGCATACTTCTGTTTTCCCCTTATCATTGCTCTTTTAGGCAGATGATATTCTCAATTTACAAAATGAGGACACTAAAACCCTGACAATAGTCTCAAACAAATTGCCTAACGTCCTCAATTACTAAGTAGTAGGACTAAAATTTGGTATTTGTTCTGATATCCCTTCAGAAACTTTTTTGTTCCTTTTTTCCTGTTATTCTTCCTCCACTGCAACAAAAGAGCCTCTTAGCTATTCCCCGAGCTTCTCATGCATGATTTCACCTCAGACTTTGTTACTTTCTTTGTTCCTCTGCCTAGAATGCCCTCTATCCCATGTAACTGATGGGTTATTTCCTCTAGGTCAAATGTCACCTTCTCAGTGAGACCTACCCTGGTTGTCCTATGAAATATAGCAACTTCAACTTCCCAATATTTCTTATGCTCCTTTCCTTATTTTGCTTTTCTTCACGGTGCTCACACTATTTAAATAGTTTATCCATCTCTCCCATCATCTTCTCTCTGAGAATAGGCCTTTTCTGTTTTATCCACTACTATATAATACTGCCTGGCAAATAAGTTTTGGTTTTTTTTCTACTTATAAATGGAAGATTCTAACTTTTTTTTTCCTACTTACAAATCACAAGGCTTGGGTTTCTATGAAGAGAATCATAAAGTGGAGAGAGGAGTTGGGGGTGGCACTCAGAGATAAGAGCACATGCCCTTCATACATAAGGCCCCGAGTTTCATTCCCAGCATGGGGGATGAAAAGACTAGCAAATCCTGAAATATTCTAGACACACTTTTGATCTTTTAGTAGTTTTAGTATTAATAATCAAAGTGACACCTAGAGTATTTTAAAGAGAATTATTAGCTAGAAAGGATGAGTAAAGAAAGGACTATGAATAACACCTACACACATGCATTAAGGAGTCTAGATATAATAGGGATTATGTTAAGTGTAGAATTTAGAGTCAAACTGTTCCTTTCTAGGTATGCAAACCTAGGCAAGTTACATAACCATTATATGCATCATTTTCCTCAAGTGTAAATGGGTATTGTAACAGTTACTATCATTACAATATTGATACAATGTTAAATATATATTCCTGCATATGTATTAAATGCTAATTATTATTAGCACTATAAATCTGGCATATAAACTCAATGAAAGTATAAACTTTTCATAGTTTATTCTGAAAGGTATTAAACCATCAGCTAATCTGATAAGGACTATAACACATAAAAAACAAGTACTACAAATTAACTGCTACATAGGAATCTAGGACTTACAAAACACATTTATTCCACTATTTTCTAGTATTAACTAAAGTACTATATATTCTGGTATAATACTCACTTTGAGTTTTATTTACAAGTCATTTATAGTATAAAACAGAAATATTTAACTTCATACCTTTTACTTTTACCAATAATTCTCAATCTTTTATTCTCCAACATACAAGAACAATACAGCACACTCCCATTAGGAGCAGTGTCACAGCAGAACAATAATTCTCTAAGTAGGGGGAGAATAGCAAGGGTTGGGTAAAGGTTGGTTTTCAGGATTTGAAAATTATGAGTTTGCATAGTGGGAAAATATATTTGTCTAAAAAGCAGCTATTATTCAAACTCAAGAAATGGAGGTAAATCTATAGAAAAATATAAAGTATATCTCACAGATCCATTTTTAATTTATATCCAAAAAGATACATAAAAATCTCTTACTAGTGTGTTTTCTCCATTGGAACTATTCCAGAGCCTCATTCGATTATCTGTACCAACAGTGAGGAGATGAAGCCCATCACTTGTAAAACATAAGCCATTAACTTTCCCATTATGAGCAGTGTTTGCTGCAATGAAAAATACAGTTCAGTTCTTTTCCTGTATTTGGCATATATTTAATGTGAAAGATAAAATTATTTAAACATATTAAGGAACACTATCTGAGTTACTTAAACTATATATAAATTGATTACATTTAAAATTAACTAACCCTTCAGATTATTTGAATATGATAGGCCATATGAATCAGAACAATAAAAATACAGGAAAATCAAAGGGAGAAAGATCTTGCCAAATATAATTATTTTCAGCAAGTAAACTATGCTATCAAATTCAACTAAATGCATAGCTTAACACTAAAACTTTAATCACCTTTCATCCCTCTTACATATTATTTTCATTTCTAATCAAAAAATCATTCATAGACTCTTAAAAATCATTAAAAAGAAAAGTTTAATGGAAACAGCTGGGCATGGTGGCACCCACCTGTAATTCCAGCTTGGAAGCTGAGGCAAGAGGACTGCAAGTTCAAAGCCAGCCTCAGAAACTTAGCAAGGGCCTAAAAGAGATTCTGTCTCAAAATAAAAAATAAAAATAAAAGGAACTTGGATGTGGTTCAGTAGTTAAGAGCTGCCTCAGGGCTCAATCCTGCTACAAAAAATAAGAATAAAAAAGTTCAATAGAAAGAATAACTGATCATTTCAAATCAAAATTTATTACCACTTCCAAAATTAGTTTGAGAAAGCACAATTCCTAATACTCCGTTACCACAATGTTTCATGTACTTCATCCTACTATACTTCCAGTCCAGAATTAATTCTGAGTGAAAGTTTTTATATAGAGTTAAATTCTAATATAAAAATACAGTTGAGGGCTAAGCCTGTAGCTCAGAGGCAGAGCCCTTGTCTAGCATGTGTGAAGCACTGGGTTTGAGCCTTAGCACCACATAAAAATAAATAAAAGCATTCTGTCCAATTACAACTACAAAAAAAATTAAAAGAAAAAATATAGCTGAGATACATTGTCACAGGGATTGCAGCTGGCTCACATTTAATACAACCTCCAGTTTTATGTTGACACAATGGCACAAATACTACTGATTCTGTAATTTATTGTAGTTTCCTACTTGCCATTTAATTTGTATAGCTAGTCTCATTGGGGGGAAAAATCAGTAAAGCAAATTAATCTAGAAGAGCTTCTGTTTGAAAGTTTGGAGGCAAGAGAAAATGCCATAATTATTCTATTTTTGAGAAAGACAATGGATAACCATAATTTAGTTTAAGTAATTTAAAATGTGATTCATGGCAAATATCTTCCAAAAAAATCATAAAGCTTATGATATATATCATATATTTACCAACATATATTTATTATTTGGCTTCAATTTAAAACCTTAGTATAAAAATTACTATTATCTTATTTCTATATTATTATAATCTTAATTACCTGATTCAGCAGCTTGTGACTTTTTCCCATTATGCTGATCAAGATTAATCAAACATCCTGAAGCTCTCCTCACATCCCATAATTTTACTCTACTGTCAGCACTGGAAAGAAATAAACGTTACTGAATACACGCAGCTAGAATAGCAATTGTACACCTCATGCACATTTCTAGCACTGACACATAGTTTTCATTATATTAACATGAATGTATTTATACAATTGGATTGTTATTCTTTTGCCTTTTTAGCAAATAATCAATACATAATAGTAGCATGAAGATGAGAAACACAGCAAAAGAAAGGACAAAAATTGTGCTTTTATGCTGTTTTTAACTATAGGAGCATCTTCCCTACAAGGTCCTTGCAAGTTTGTTACTACATCTTTTCTATTATTGTTATTCAAATGCTACCTAGACAATAAAGCAGTTAACTAATTTCACTTTCAGAATCTATGTGGCATAAATTAGGTGATTTTCCTTTTTATATAAAACTTGAAAATAAGGTGAATAATGAGAACAATGTATTTTCATTTTTTTAGTTATATATAACACACTTTTTAGTTATATATAACACATTTTGACAAAATTATAAAAGCATGGAATATAATTTGTTCTAATTCAATCCCCAGTACTGCCCTTTCCCTTCCCTCCCCTGCCTTCCCTTCCCTTTACTCTACTGATCTTCCTGCTATTTACTTAAGAGTTCATTCCTTCCTTCCACCCTTCCTCTCTCCCTTCCTTTCAAAATATCCCTTCTAGCCAGAAAGGGGCACACCTAGAGGTTGGAACAGGAGGATTGCGAGTTCAAAGCCATCTTCAGCAAAGGCTAGGCGCTAAGCAATTCAGTGAGACCCCGATTATATAAAATACAAAATAGGGATGGGGTTGTGGCTCAGTGGACAGAGTGCCCCTGAGTTCAATCCCTAGTATGTGCCCTCCCTCCCCGCCCAAATCCCTTCATTTCTATTTTTACCTATTTCTCTCTGCTGGTACTTTCCTCCCATAATATTAAATATTCAATATTCTTCCCTTCAACAAACAACCCATTAAATCTTTTGACCCTTTCACAGTCAAAAGTTTCTGCTTTCCTTTCCTATATTACACCTACCAAAGATGTACCTGTACTAAAGCATCTTTCCAAATGTCCTATGATCACTTATTTTCCCCTTGTTAGATTCTTAGCTCCAGAAAGTCTTAGTTACCTCTGTGGCCCTAGAATAATGTTTGGCACATGGTAGGTAGCCATCAAATGCTGGTAAGTTGAATCAATGAATAAATAGATGTTTTGTATTAGAGTTGAAATAATTCTAGGTTAAAGAAGATGAATAAAAATGCCACTATTAAATTAATATATAGTGTTGTACTTTTGTGTGCAAAAGTGATACCACACAACTATTTCATTAGTAGTATTAGTTGATTTAGATTACTATATAGTTTGTGTTTTCTCTATTCTAAAAGACAAATACCCTCAAGATGGTTAGTTAGGATTAGGATTACGATGCAAAAATTTCTTTACTGATATGAATTAAAAATCTGAAAAAGCATTTCATTTTTTAAGGGCTAATTAATGTGTACATATGCTAAATAAAATGTGTATCCTACATAAACATATTTTTAAAAATGCTTATTATTAATTACTAACATAAACACCAAAATCAAATAAGTTGCATTTTACCTTGCAGTAGCCAAGATATACTCATAACGTGGTGACCAGGAAACTGCCAAGATTTCCTGTCTGTGACCTACAAACATAACTATATGAAAAGTCTTATACAATATTCAAAAATCAGAAGATAAAGTGTCAATAATTGCCTGATTCTGAAGAAAGTAATCATAAATATTAGGAGTGAATGGATACTCTTATTAGTTTTCACATTTATAATGATCTATGTTTAAATGCTACATATTATTTAATATAAAAAGACTGGTTTTGCTTTGGAAAGAACAAAGCAAGTGAATCTTTTATTAAAAAAATACAGTTGTTAGCCTATGTCAGTCAATTCATACAACTCAAGCTTAATTCTTAGTTCTATGATAAAAAGCCACACAATAAAACATAAGACAAACATTTTAAAGGAATACAAATATTTCCTAATTGCTCATAAAGTTGTAACAAAAAATATGTGATTGTAAGCAAGCAAGTGTATAAATTTTTTTCCAGAAAGCACAATTTTTTTCTAGGTTCACAGGGCAATTTCAACATTTTAGCTCACTATTATCACCTAAATGAATTATTCAAATCTGACATATTCACCTGCCAAGCTTACCTCAATAGAAATTCATAATAATATAAAAAATGCTAAACATCCCACCAAATTTTCTTGATACATTTAGTATCCTTTCCTCAGAGATGAATAAAAATGTACATTTCTGGATTATATTTCATTGTTTAGAATTCAAATCTAATACTGACGAAAAAGGAGCAAAAAATTTCAGTCAATATACTTTTTTCAAAGAAGTTTAATTTTTTCTAAAATATTTTTGAAGAAAAAATACACTTAATTAAGAACAATGTATACTCATTAGATGAAACAATATTAGGCAATGCTAATGACACAAATTACTGACATAAGTTTCATCAGCAGTTTATTGTTTTAAATGTAGAAGTAACATAAGGTTTTGAGTTAGACCTATTTTCCCTATCCTTTGAGCTTCCCCTATGGCCACTTGTCAATAGTTCAGTTTTATAAGAATAATGCACAGAAGGATCCTTATTTCACTGTTGACTTTTAACAACTAGCACAAAATACATCACTCATATCACTTACAAAGAATACATTGTTGGTAATGTTTCTTTTTACTGAATGGTTTACTCAAAGTAATAGTTGTTTCAAATTAAAAAAAAAAAAAATACCCTGCAGAATATGAGAACAGGATCCAGACTTTAAGTCACAAAGTTTTACTTTGGGTCCTCTAGTACCAACTGTAAAAACAAACAAAAAAATGGTTTAATATAATGCTAATATAAATCATCATCAAAAGGAAGCAACACATTAACAGGAATCATGACATTTTCACTGTATCCACGCATAGATATAAAAATGTATGCCAAATATACATTTCAAATCATCCTGAATGTTTGTAATTAGAAAAAATATTTTATAGTTATACTTTAGTAGAAAGAGAACTCTATTAGTGCATCATTTTAAAGTTTAAACTAATTACAGATTTGCAAGAAGCTGCAAAACTATTATAAAGAGGCCTGTGTACCCTTTACCCAGATTTCTCAAATCACTTAGTTGACTAAAGTACAATGTCAAAATCAGAAAATTTATCTGGAAATTTAAATGTGTGTGCATAATTCTATGCCATATTTCCCACATCAGATCATTTATTTTAATAGCTTATTTTTTCCAAGTTAACGATATACTTCGAATTGTAACAGATTCACAGAAAATGTGGACAGAGACTGAACCTCAAAGACAAATTAGTGCCTAGCTCTTGTTTATAGATGAAGCATCTGAATGTCTAGAGGCAAAGAGACTTCTGTAGTTCCATAGAAATAACAGAATCATAGTAAACAGATATCCAACACTAGGAAACCTGTTTTTCTTCTATACATATGAAAATGTATATCACGTGCTTTCATATAAATGGATTTAAAATTTTAATATCCTTGTTTTTTAATGTCAAATTGGAAAAGTTGCCAAATTTTGTTCATGTAAAATTTTTGAGCTGGGCATGGTGGCACATGCCTATAATCCCTGCAAGTTGGGAGGGTGAGACAGGAAGATCTCAAGTTTGAAACCAGCCTTAGCAACCCAGTGGGGCCCTTAGCAATTTAGTGAGACCCTGTCTCAAAACTGAAAAAAAAAAAAAAAATTAGAAATGGCTGGAGATGTGGCTTAGTAGTAAAACACCCCGGGGCCCAATCTCCAGTATCAAAAAAATTAGGAAAAAAAAAAAAAATCTTTGGGCTGGGACTATAGCTCAGTGGTAGAGCATTTGCCTTGCACATATGAGGCACTGGGTTCAATCCTTAGCACCATAAAAAAATAAATAAATAAAGGCATTATGTTCATATACAACTAAAAAAATAATTTGAGACTTTAATGATTTAAAATCAACTTTTTAAAATATTAATTTTTAGTTATAGGTGGACACAATATCTTTATTTTATTTTTATGTGGTGCTGAGGATCAAACCCACTGCCTTACGCATGCTAGGCAAACACTCTACCTCTGAGCCACAACCGCAGCATCTTTTAAGGAACAAAAAAATGACCTTTTTTTTTTTTTTTGGTAGTACTGGGGATAGAACCTAGGAACATTCTAGCACTGAGCTGCAACCCCAGCCCTTTTTATTTTGAGACAGGGTCTTGCTAAGCTGCCAAGGCTGGCCTTGAATTTGTGATCCTCCTGCCTTAGCCTCCCTAGTTCTTGGGATTACAGTCATACAACACTGTGCCCATTCAGAAATAGGCTTTCTTAATCTTTGCATCTGGCCCTTAGCAAGTGCTTGACTTCACATTATCTATTGAACCGAACATAAATAGTAACATACTTAAAAAAAACAAAAAACAAAAAACTGTGTGGCTGGGAACTGTGACACATGCCTATGATTTCAGCAACTCAGGAAGCTGAGGTAGACTGGCAAGTTTTAGGCCAGCCTCTGCAATTTAGGGAGGCCCTGTCTCAAAATATAAAAATAAAAAGGGCTGGGAATATACCTCAGTAGTACTATACCCCTAGGTTCAATCCCCAATAGTGCAAGGGGGAAAAAAAAAAGAACTGTCATCATCTGGGTTAAAATGTCTATCACAGCTAAGTAGATAAAAAAGGGAGAAAACTAAGTATGTTAAAAGACAAAAGAACATACATACAAACCTGCTACCAAACAGTGCTTGGTCGCAACTGGAGACATATGATGACTATAAACTGTTTCTTCAAAATTAAATACATCTGCAGTCTGATAAAAAAAAAAAAGACATTTAAAAAGTGTAAGTTATAATGATAAAATCTAAGGAACAGGGATGGGGTTGTAGCTCAGTGGTGGAGCGCTTGTCTTGCATGTATGAGGCATTGGGTTCAATCCTCAGCACCATATACAAATAAATAATAAAAAAAAGGCATTGTGTTCATTTAAAACTAAAAAAACAATTTTTCAAAAATCAAAGGAACAATTTTCTTTTTTCCACATTTTAGCAATTTTTAAATTGACTATTAGCAATTTATTTAGCTTAAACATACAATAAATCCCAGAAATTAAGAAAAGACAGCTATCTGGCTCACCATCTTCCTCTCTACTCACTCTAAGGACTTTCGGTATCCACATGGATGACCTCGCCAGCCATCTGCCTTTCAGTACCCTATGGCCTTAGCCACCTCAGGACATGCTGTTCTATAATTTCTCCTCCTCTGAAATCATTTATTTCAGTTATCCATGACAATAATCACTTTGAATTTTTTCCTTAACTCTTAAGACATTTTAATTAACACTAGGACTCTTATCAGCAGTTCATCCTGTCCCCTTGTTTTCCTTTCCAGCTTGGATTCCAAAGTGTAACACGTCACCCTACCAGTATCTTCCATTCTTTGCCGTTAGCTTTCCATTTGTCAAGATGCCTCTGAATAATTCCAAATGTCAACCTTTTCTGAACTTACATCCAAGGTAATCCTACAAAGGGGTTGACAAACATTTTCTGTAAAGGATAAGACAGTAAAAATTTTAGGCTTTGAGGACCATATAGTTATCTGGGCCATAGTAATGGTAAAGCCTCTACAGACAACTAATGGGAATGTTTGTGTTCCAGTAATATTTTATTTATAAAAAGAGGCCACTAGTAAGACTTGCTACAGTCACAGACTTGGCCAATCCCTGTTCTACCTTGGAAAGATGAAGAATATCTTATAGTTAGCAAACTGGTTATCACTATATAAGATCATTCATTTCAACAGGACTTTCAATCATGACTGCAAGTCCTACTAGTCACTATTTCAGTAGTATTCACCATAATATTCTGCAGCTATTTCAAACTTGATTCACTCCCCACTCATTCACTGCAGGTGATCTGATTTTTCAATTCAACTAGAAAATAGGAGCCACTCAATCAGAATTCCTTTAATGGCTTACCAACAAAACTACAAAACAATAAACCTGCTTCTAATTACCCTTTTTCCTTTTCACTCTTATTATGCAAAAATGATTCCTCTCCATTCCAAAAGTTAATTTCCCTACTTCTGTTCAGACCCTCTTCAGCAGACAGAAATCTCACTCTACAGATTACCTCCCAGGTAGCTATGAATTCTCTCCTTACTGGCTCACTCCAAATAGCACTGAAAGTTCAAATCTCTTATTTTCCCATTTCCCCAAGATAAAAAAAAAAAAAATTAAAACCCCAAATACCTTTCACCTTATATTCCCCTTAGTCTTCTTTCCTCCTCTGCAACATCTAAACTTTGGCTATCTTTAATTCCTTACATTTTATGTACTTCTCAATTCACTGAAATCTTATTTTCAATAGTGGAAGTTTCACTACTGTATTCACACTACTCTTCCAATACCATGGGTTATAGGTAGACACAATATCTTTATTTTATTTTACCTAATTTGTCTGCAACATTCAACACAACTGACTACTCCACAGTCTTTAAAACAATCTCTTGGGCTAGGGTTGTGGTTCAGTGGTAGAGCGCTCTCCTAGCATATGTGAGCGACTGGGTTCCATCCTCAGCACCACGTAAAATAAAAGAAATATATACATAAAAAAATCTCTTTCACTGGTGTCATATGCTCATAAGCTGTTAATTTTACTCTTTGGCTATTCCTTTCATTGCTTTTGCAGGCTTTGTTGTTCCTTTTTTTGTCCTATTAATTCTGACTTCTGGTCGTGAGCTCTTCCAACTTCATTTCTTTAAAAGAAAGCCCTATCTCTGCATTTTCATATAAACATTAGAATTAGCTACTCAATTTCCAAGATTTTGATTGGAATGAGTGATTCTAAAGACCACTTTGGGTAGAACTGGTATCTTCACAATTATTAACTTTCTAATTCTTGAATGTAGCATAATTTACCATTTATTTGGGTCTTAATGTCTCTCAATAATATTTTATAACTTTCTGTGGAGAGTTGAAGTGGTCTTGTAAATTTCTATTCAATCTACTAGTAGATATATAATGATTTTTTATGTAATTGCGAATGGTATTAGTTTTGACATTTCATTTTATAATTGTTTGTGCCTGGAATTCAGAAACAATTGATCTTATATCCAACAACTCTGCTAAATTTATCCATACAAATTCTAATAGTTTGGCTATAGATTCTTTTGTATTTTTTATGTTCATAATCATATTTTCTTTGAATGACAGTTTCAATGTCTCCTTATCGATTCTTTTGCCTTTTATTTCCTTTGTTTGCCTTATTTAACTGGCTAAGGCTTCCAGTACAATGCTGAACAGAGACAATAACAAGATAATTCAATAGGAAAGTTTTCAAATTTTTACCACAAAAAAAAATTTGCTTACATTGTTAAAAAGTTTCTCTCTCTTTTTTAAATCAAATTAAAAGATGTCCCTTTTCCTCATTAAGACTTTAAAAAAAAATCACGAATGGGTAGTGATTTTTATTTAAAAATATTTGGATGTTTTTAGATGATCATGTAATTTTTTACCTTCATTCTAATAACATGGTAAATTACATTAATTAGTTTTTGGATGCTAAAACAACTTTGTTTCTTAAAATAAATACCATTCAATTGTGATATATTCTTCATTTTGTATGTTGCTAGAGTATATTTACTAACAGTCTGTTTAGGATTTTTGTGTGTGTATTTATAAGCCATACCAGTCAATTTCCCATATGATATCCACTGAAGTTTTGAAATCAAGGATGTGCTCACTTCATAAAATGAGTTTGCAAATAAATGTTCTTTCCCCCTGCCCCGCTCCTTTATCATCTTGAGGTTTTTTGTTTTGTTTTTTACCCTTCAAGCTTCAGTATAGGACTGGTATTACTTATTTTTAAAATGCTTACAATAATTTATTGATAAAGGCATCATGACTTGGAGATGTCAGTCTGTCTCTCTTGTCTGATTTTTGGTAGTTTCTGATTGGGTGCCAAAAATTATGTGTGAAAAATGAAAGACTCTATATAATGCCAACATCTTTAGAGAAGGTTCAATCTACCTTTGGTAGGAGGAGAGGTACAGATTATCTCAATTCAATCAGGGAACTGAGTTAATTTATAAACCTGATTTGCTGTCTGTGTAAAACTCTAAAAATTTTCTACTGTTGAGGTAAGGAATCACCATAATCTCAGTTGCTTGCACAAACACAAAATTTATTATCTGCTTACAGGCTAGAAGTATCATATGGGTCCCACTGGACTATAATCAAGGTGCTGGCAATGTTGCCTTCCTTTATGGAAACTCCAAGAGAGAACCCCTTTTCAACTTTGACTTATGGTTCCATCATCCATCTTCAAAGTCAGCAATTTTATATTTCTCATATTATCCCATACTCTAATGCTCTTCCACTGCCTCCCTATTCTACTTTTTAAAATCCTTGTAATTATAGTGGACCCATCAGGATAATCCAGATAAATCTCCATATCTTATGGTCAGGTGATTAACAAACTTAATTTCCGTAAGATATTTAATAGGGTCTGCAGATTATGCCATAGAATCTTGGGAGGGGGGAGTTTTATTCTGCCTCCCACAGGCACCATTTATCTTCTATTTGTACCCATTCTCAGGGTACATCCCTCCAGTTGTCCTAAGAGCCTAGGTTTCTATAGAACTCCTCATACTTAGTAAGTACTATATTGAACATTTCCCCTCAGTACCATGTGAGTGGGGGAAATTGCTATTTTTAGCTTTATTTCTTTGTGGTTTTCTGTAGCATGATAGGCAATGACTCAAGGGGAAAACCAGTATCCAATATTAGGCTGACTTCTCTGTATCTCTCTTATTTATGTGATACTGACCTCTCAACATCTGGTTGACTACTCTCTGCTCCAATTTCTGGCTCTCCAGTCTTATGAAATTGATTGAAGTCCCACTGGCTTCTCTGTCCCTTAAAAGCTATCAAATGTCTACCTTCTCAGTGTCTTGCCCCACATTAAGAAATGGTAAATGGCAAAAATAAAACCCAGCAGAAAGATGAATTCACTTCTATTAGTTTTCTTTTTCTTTAGGATCTATTGTCTAGGTCCTAGATTTCTTAGCAGGGCTTTTCCAAAGCTCTTTCATAAATCTAGTTTTTCCTCAATGGAGGTGCTGTTTTGGCTATAACATACTCCATTTTAGTCAGAAGGGGAAGTTCATGGCATTTATGTAATCCTTAAAATATATTCTCATTTTCAATTCTATGTATTTATTATAAAAATGAATCCAGTCTTGCATGGTAGCACATGTCTCTAATCCCAGCAACTCGGGAGGCTGAGGCAGAAGGATTGTGAGTTCAAAGCCAGTCTCAGCAACTCAGTGAGGCCCTAAGCAACTTAGCAAGATCCTGTCTCAAAATTTAAAATATAAAATAAAAAGGGTTTGGGATGTGGCTCAGTGGATAAGCACCCAATTGGTTCAATCCCAGGTACCTAAATAAATAAATCCAAAATGATCAATGGTGTATTCTCTTCTAATATTACAGATATATATATATAGAAAACAACTATTTAGTTTGAGTAATTACAAGTATTTTCAGTCTGTATTCATTTATAAAACAATATTTGTTATTCAGATTAGAATAATGTTTATACTTCACAGTTTCTTAGTTATTGATATGGGGTTGGTTACTTAGTTCATTGGTTATCCTTAAATTATTTATTCAATAGTTACACACAGCATTGGATTTAGTAGTATATAAAACATAATCCTTTCTTTGTGGAAATAATAATCTAGAAAAACACAAGAGTATGAAAATGATACAAAATAGTACAATAATATTTGAAACAAGAATACAGAAAACAGTGCTATGAAGTTAAAATAGAAGATAATTAATATGGATTCCAGAAGCTGAAATCATTGACTACATGAAAGAACTAGAGGAACCTTAGACATCATATAGATTGATGTTATAGCGCTTAATTTTTTAGTGGAAAAGACCTTTGCTAATTAATTAAATGACTTTACTTAGAGTAACATATCTAATAAGTAGTAGAAGAGGACTAGAACTCTGGCATCCTGAGTCCTGGTTCACCATAACTGTAATAAGAAATGTGACATTAAGGAAAAAGCTGCATAGAGAAGGAAATAAGGGTAGGGAATATTACATAATCAAGATGTGATTAGTGGACAGAGGCGGTCAATTTAGCTGTAGCAAACTATTTATTTTGAAGAATGGTAGAAGTTAGAGTTGATGGAACAAGGGGTGAAGTTATGGGTAACAGAATACCAGGCTGAGTTTAGACAATGGCAACCAGGAGAGGGTTTGCGCAGGGACATGACGAAACGGCTTTGTAATAAGATTACTTCTGCGGTAGAACTTACTGCTTTAATGAAGGAAGAAAAGTAAGGCAAAGAAACCAATAAGGAGTTTTTAGTAGTATAGATGTACAGTGAAGTATGAGAGAGTTTGAGGGAAGACTTGTCAAGATTTTATGATTAAATGGATGTGAGAGATAATGTTTAGTTTGGAACATGTTAAGTTTGAGGGGATGACACTATTTAAGTAAAGAATGTTCTATAGACAGGTAGAGAAATAAGGGTCTAGAACTCAGTGAAGATTAGCACTAAAAATTTAAATTTGCTTACCACAGAAATGATTATCACTATCTACCTTTACTAAGCTATAATATAAATAATTCTTTTAAGCTTTTAGATTGATAGTTGAAAAAGTCCAATTTTCTTCTTTAGATCACAAGACCACAGTAGTTTTCAAACAATAAAGATAACAGCCAACAGGTTTTGAGTATTTACATATGCTAGGCACTGTTCTAGATACTTTACATACATTGGCTTATTGAATCCTTAAATCCATACTGTAAGGTGCCATCATTACTCCTATTTACAGATGAGGAAACTGAGAAACACAGAAGTTTGGACATTTGCCTAGTGTCATACAGCTAGTCAGCAGCAGAGCCAGGATATAAATTCAAGTAGTCTAGCTCCCTTTAACCACTCCACTGCTTTTACATAGAACATGCAAGACCCCTTGGCACACAGTCACATGAAAATGGTTTAGGATTAAATTCTTTATCTACAGAGCATCTTCAGAGAGGTTTCATTGTACTTACTTGTAATGTATTTGTGTCCCATACTTTCAGAGTTTTATCAAATGAACTTGATGTGAACATTCCAGTGTCATGAGGATACCACTGAACAGTCTCCACACTGTACTTGTGAACATCAGGATGGTTTCTACAAAACAGTAATCAACATTTAGAAATAACATGAATTTCAAAACTGGGATTATATTAACCACAAGGAACAGTCTCAGGTAAGATTAAATGAATTGTTACAGCTACACACCTATATGCCTGTGACCTGCCTGTACAGCAGAAGGAAAGAATGTTCAGGCATCTCTAGATTCAAGCTTCCATGGTATGACATGGAGGTCTGCCTCCTCCTAACATTCAAAATATGTGCAACTTCCTATTGTTGTATTATGTACAGTCTGGAGGGATCGGCCAGCTATACTGGGCTTCTTCCATCTTGGTACAGGCAGTGGTTTGTCCTTACTAGAAGAGATCTCTTTTGGTTTTGGATTTACGTTTCTCAAGTTACCTTCTATCAGTACTACCATTTTTAGAATCCAATGCCTCATACACATGCATGGTATCCCACACAATATTGCTTCTTATTAAGGAACTTACTTTATGATAAAAAGACTGCAATTAGTGGATGGCCACAGGATTCACTAGTAACTTATGCAACACATTACCCATAGAAGCATCATCTGTTAAAGATTCAGTTATTGATGTTATGCAACAATACAGCAGGTAGTGCTGGCCTGAAGAAGTCAGTTCATGCTCTGAACTAGTAATCAACACACTATGTGTATTATCCTATTGAATCTTAATTCAAGCAAACTGGCTGTTAAAGAGAATTACGAGACAATGAAGGATATCTAAACACTGACTAGATATTTACTACCAGGAATTATTGAGTGAGACTGGGGTTATGCTTACATAAAAGTCTTTGTGTTTCAAAGATACATGAAAACAAATAGATGAAAAGTTTTCTAGGATTTACTTCAAAATAATCCCAAGGGTGGACAGGTATGGGATAGATTGCTTCCTACTGATAGTTGTTGAGCTGGGTTATGGGACACAATTCATTATATTATTTGCTACTTTTGTATACATGAAAAATTTCTTACAACAAAACAAACAAAAGTTAACAGAAGACTACTGCAACCTCATGCAGACAAAACCACTGCGGGCTCTGATTTCTAAGGTGAAGGTCTGCATCCCAATACTGAACATCTGTGGTGCCAACTGAAGGAAAGAGAACATAAAGCAAAGTCACAAATGCTAGCTCAGGCCTTAAAACAGCTGTAAAAATACAAAGACTGTACTATCTACCCATATTTCCGTACATTCTCTGTTATATATATACTTATATATTTCAACTAATTTCCCCTTGCTTCTTTACCTCCATTATTTTACATAGGTTAACTATATAATCAAGTCCATAGGATATATAACACTAATATAGGGCCATATAATGATAGTGGAAAATCAGATATTACCTTGAGCTGGAGCTGGATACGACACTAAATACATTCAGGATCATAACTCTTTGTGGAAGAGAATGATTCTTTGGTTTTATAGTGAACAGTGTATTGGGTTAGAGTGGAACTTCTTTTTAAAAAGGGTAAGTATGGGAAGAAAGATGTAAATGGATGTTGGGCAGTCAAATAGGTGAATGGCAGTAGACATGCACCCTTTTCTATGGATTCTAAGCATTCAAACTCTTCCTGTTTGGGGGAATCCATTTGTTTTGTTGAAAAGCAAGGTCTTGCCTTTTGTTACAGAAAGCAAAGGATTCCAGATTTCTGTTTTCTCCCCGTTGGCATCAAGGGCAAGGATATGTGTCCTGGGTTTTATCAAGTCTACTTGAGATTCTAAAACTCAAATTACTAATACAAATCCCCAGGAGAGTTAGCATTAATCATATCTGTAGAATTGAGTCAGTGTTGGCAACATATAGCAAAACCCAAACTAACTTGTTCCTCTGGTATGATCTTGACTGAAGATTCTCCCATCTTCCTGATAGTTATGTGAGATACTAAAGATCCTTCCAATAAATTTCTGCTTAAAATAAGAATTGATTTCTACTTCCTCCTAAAAATCTTGACTGTTTTAAATAAAACAAATCTTTACTATAACAACACATAACATCACAAATAAAAGCTAATTTATATTTTCAATGTAAATTTTAAAATAAGACAAAATACCATATTATTCTCTTATTATGTGTGATTTGTTATTCACATTTAATAAAAACTTTGATAAAGGAATCTTTTTAATGCTGAAAAACAAACATATTAAGCATACAGATAATATCAGAAAATAGTCTAAGCCACATAAAATATGATGAGTTTTATTTAAATCATTTTTTTAAAATTAGATTGTAAACACTCCTAGTGTAAAGATGAAATATGAACTCATTTTGTAAAGATGCTCATTATATGCCCATACTCAAATTCAAAGTCATATGTTTAAGATAGGGTTTGAACCCAAGAATAAAGTCATAATAAAACAATACAATGACCCACAAAGCATTTATTTTTGTTACATACCAAAAAATCAGATCACAGTCCACAGAAAAACATTATATGGCATATTATATTTCATATAATATGCAATTTTGCTATATAACAATGTTAAAATGTTAGCTAAGATAAAGTAAGATAAAAAATAAATCAAAGTAATATAACATCATACACTTTGGAATTTAGATATGTACGTTAAGTGTGAGGGTGGGAGTGAGTGTAAATGTTGCCTATGCCTGTGCCTCCTAAAAATCAAGTTCCAGAGTATTTGAGGTGATACCTTGTTCTTTTACTGCTTTTTCACTTATAGTTGTTTTTACAGTTTTCAACATGCTTTTCAAAAAATATTTCATTTATAACAGAAACTTTGTAAAAATGACAGGGAAGTGTAATTATCTCTAAACCAAAATAATCTGAACCTGAGAGAGATGACTTTTGAGTCATTTAAGCGTGTATTTCTAAAGTGAAGCACCAGACACAGAAACAACTGTCAGTCTCATAAACATACATGAATTTCAGAGCCTATAATAGTGCGTTTGAAACAGCTTTAATACAGTCGGGTTGCTGATGTTAATGTATCTGAACTTTGTCCTCTCAGAAGCATTTTCTCAGTACCAATTCCTTCTTTTAATGCAAAGTTCTGCTCAGATAAATTTTATGAGACAGAATTAAATGCTCATCATGAAAAAACTACCACACAGCTACAAAAGTTTATTAGATTCTTAAAAACAATTTTCGCTAGAGATGACAAATAGAAATATGTTTATATGTTAAGCATCTTTAAGTAGAGACAAAGGAATGGTGTATGGGTGTCTCTGTGTGTTTGGTGAGGGAGTATATGCATATTTGTTATGCCTAGCTCTTCATTTTTTTTTTTTAAATTCCTTCTCATTTTTGCAGTATTGGAAATTGGACCCAGGGCCTCACACATGCTATACAAGTGCTCTACCACTGAGCTATATCCTCAGTCCTATATCTAGTTCTTAATCTTTTTATTTCACTAGTATCAAGCCTACTTTATGTTTATAATTAGCTGAAAGACTCCTAATTGAATCTTACATTAAATGGTACTAAAAACTGTAGTTATTCAGATGTGCTCTGTACGTAGAGGGGAAAAAAAAGACAATCAAAATGTTTTTAAGCTGGGCATGGTGGTACATGCCTGTAATCCCAACAGCTCAGGAGGCTGAGACAGGAGGATCCCGAGTTCAAAGCCAGCCTCAGCAATGGCGAGGCGCTGAGCAACTCAGTGAGACCCTGTCTGTAAATAAAATACAAAATAGGGATGTGGCTTAGTGGTTGAGTGCCCCCGAGTTCAATTCCCAGTACCCCCCCCCCCCAAAAAAAAAAGTTTTAAAAAAAGGTCTATATTTGAATTTCAGTTATTTTCAAGAACATATCAAGGGATATCCACGTAAATATGTCATTTGAACAATTTACTTGAGCCATTCATATGACTACTATTTTCATGCTTTACATTTGGTGCAAAAAATACCCAACTGTTTACAAACTCTTGTATCAGATTTTTAATACACACCTGCCGATGGAACACACTGCTTTACATGTGTAATAAAGTTGTCTGCTGGAGTTCTCAAGGTCATAAAGTACAATCACACCATCTGAACCACCTGATAACATGCTGATAACAAAAAAATTCATATTAATTCATTATTTTATGTATTTCTTTTATTTAGGAGAACTGTATAATCTCTGAAAATTGATCTGCAAATACTCAAATGTATTAAGATCATATTTAATTCTTACTAACTCAAGATTTCAATAAACTTAATTTTCTTAAAATGTGTAAAAGAATAAATAAATACAAATTCAATTTTGTGATCATTTAACCTTTATCTTCAGGATTCCAAAAAAAAGAAAAGATAGCGGAAATAATATGGCAAAGGATATTTCTTACTAAAAATGTAAAATATTATGAAGCTGCTTCAAATTCCCTAATTACAACTGTGCTAAATGAAAATGTATCAAAACAGACCATTTATTACCAATTCTAGCTATAGGAGCTTGGGTACATTATATCACCCGTCCAAGTCTTTCAACATTTGTAAAAACACTGGGAATTTCACCTAAATCACAAATTTGATGTAATGATAAAATACCAAATTTATTTTCTTCTTTTTTATTTGAAGGGGGATTATAGGGATTAAATCAAGGTTACTTTACCACTGAGCTATATCCTCAGCCTTTTTGGAAACTACTATAAAAGAAATTTGGGTTCTGTGTGGTGATGCATGCCTGTAATTTCAGTGACTCAGGAGGGTGAGAAAGAAAAATAGCAAATCTGAGGCCAGCTTTAGTGATTTAGCAAGAGCCTGTTTCATAGTTAAAAAAAAAAAAACAAAAAAACAAAAAGGACTGGGGATATAGCTCAGTGGTAGTTTCCTTCCTTCTCTTATGAATGTATACATTAAACTTCAACTGGGCAACTATGAAATGTAAGGCAGTCTGTTAATACAATTAAATAAGACAGGCATGGTTCCTGTCCTCATGGAGTTACAATGTAACAGGACAGGTAATAGACATCCTCACATAAATTACTAGTTGTAAGACATTGGGGTAATAACTTATTTTTATTCTAGTTTGAGGATTCAAGGACTGTTTGCAGACCATCTGATTGTAATTTTCAACTGGCATCTAAAGAAGGAATTAGAGTTAGCCAGACAGGTATATGAAAGTAACAATTCAGGCTCATTCAGAAACTGAAAGAAGGATGTGCCACTGGAGAAGTGTGGGAGAGTGGTATGAGATGAGAGGTCAATGGGGGCAGACAACTTGGAGCCTTATTTTTGAGAATAAAAGAGAGTGACAAAATGTTTCTGGAATCATTTACCTACTTTCAATCAGGTTTATTACATTGGTAGAACCTAAAAACTATTCTATTCAAAAGCTTTGTAAAACAATTTCTAAAAAAGTAAAAGTAATATATAAGCATATACACTAAAACCCTTTATATTGATTGAATTTAGCTTCTAAAATAACTTTTAAAATATTATTCTTGATACTTCATACACTTTAATCAGTTTCTTGCCTTTACCTGTCCTTAAAAATGTGCTACTTACATATTTTTTGAATTAGGCACTTTTCAGTATAGTCTTATGTTTTCTTTTATAACACTGCCTGAAATCATTTTTGAATGTGAAATTGTGCTACCTTTAATTAACTTTCCTGAGGCTTAATATTTTCAATTTTGATAATAATAATAGGTAGAATATGGTAAATTCTTGATTCTTCTTTTATATACTGAAATATGTCTTTTTACATCTTTTCATGTACCTTTTTTCTTTCCCAGTACTGGAGATTGAACCCAAGGGTACTCCACTACTGAGTACATCCCCAGCCCTTCTAATTTTTTATTTTGAGACAGGGTCTTACTAAGTTGTTCAGGCTGCTTAAACTTGCAACCCTCCTGCCTCTACAAGTGTGGGTGGCATTTAAAAAAAAACAAAAACAAAAACAAAAAACAAGATAAAATTCTCTTCAAGGGAGTTCTCTATTTTATGCCTCCTTGGAAGCAAATATAATTATTGCAAAATCTTAGACATTCTGAATTTTATCTATTATTATTCAAAATATAAATTTACCCAACTAAAACAGGAGACCACAAAAGACTATTCTCAAACTTCCAAAAAATAAAGATCTTTCCCAATCACAACTCTATCCTTTTTTCTCCTTTCCAAAGTAACTCATTATGATGAATTTTAGTACTTGTTGCCTTTTTTTCTGCATATCATCACTCAAGAGTATACCCATTAATACTAGTTTTGCTTTTTTTTTAAAAAAATAAATATTTACCTTTAATATGGGTCTCCAATTCACCTTCCCTCCCATCTATTTTTGCCCTTTCTTGCAATTTGTTGAATAAACCAAATCAGTTACCTGCAATTTCTAGCCTAAATTTTGATGACCGCATTTAGGTACGAATTGAAAATGATCTTTATCTGTCACTGATCTCTTTGTTGTGATATGAGATTAGATACCAAACCAATACCTAAATCCACAAATTTATATACTTACATAAAGTCTTGCTATTCATCAATATTATCAATCATTATGTTGCTGCCTCACTAGTCATTCTGGTTGTCTGATTTCATCTCTGACAGTTTCCTAAAGAAGTGCTATGTCGTTATTAATAATTTGTCTTTTCATACTTGTAAATCAAAGTTTTGCTAGATTAAAAACTTCTTAAGCATCTTAAGATAAAAATAACTTCAGTTATTTTAGCATAAAATTCCAAGTCAAAGTCCAGTCATAGCTTTCCCCCTTATACATAGTTTCATATCTTATTTATAAGTAAAAAAAGTTTTCTTGAATTTTAGGGTTTTTAAAAATTTGTTCTTATATAAGACAGCAGACTGTATTTTGACATATGTTTATAGAGTATAATTTCCCATTCTTCTAGTTGTACATGATGTGGAATTACATTGGTCATGTATTCATATATTCATATAGTAATGTCCAATTCATTCTATCTTTCCAATTCCCATTCCCCCTCCTTTCCCCTTCATCTATTCCAAAATACTTATATTTTTCCCTACCCCCACCCTGCTTATTGTCAGTTAGCATCCACATATCAGAGAAAATTCAGCTTTTGTATTTTGGGGGTATTAGCTTACTTGAATTTTAGTTTTAATAACTTATTCTATTCTCTTGATTTGGTTTTCTTCTCTGGGAACTTATATGTATGCTGGATCTTCTTGGCCTGCATTCTCATATGAAGATACCTTTTAAATCCTTTTCCTTATTTCATTTCTTTTTTTTAAATTTTTTTCTCCTTTCCTCCTTTATTTCATGTATTCATTTGCTTGTGTTCCAATGCTTTCGTCTTCATTTTTGAAATTCTTTTATTTCTAATTTTTCTTCAGTTTAATCATCTCATTTCTGTTTTTAATTGATGTAATTCTCTCATAGATTATAGATTTTAAAATGACTTTTGGTCAGCTTTGAAATATTTGCTTATTATTATGGTCTGTGTTATGACAATACTTTTCGGGCACTGTCAGTTATGGCACTACTCTACTTATTCTCTTTGCTTTTAAATAATTTTGCATGAAACTTGATTTTAATGCTATTCTTTTGTTCATTTTATAAAATTAATTTTCTTAAGCCTTTAGAATGGAAGTTTGGTTTAGAATAATGTTTAAATTTTGTAACATCCTCTTTTACCCCCTCCCCTTTGGTAAGATGTTCAAAAATGGGAGTTTATTTTCAGAGCCTTCTTGGTTCTGTTCACTTAAAAATTTTATTTGGACCATCGTTTCCCTTGACTTCTGTTGTCCCTGTACTGTTAAATTTGGATTCTATTCGAAGAAACTTCTCAGTGTAGGGTTCTGTTCTGGAGAGATCTGTTTTTTGACCTGTTAGCTCTTTGGAGCAATTATAAAGCCCAGACTGCTCTACCTCCTTCTGATCTTACTATGGATCCCCTGAATTTACGCACAATTTACATACAAATGAAGTATGCCATGCTCTCCCAGATTCAGCACTGTAATTGAATTGACTTGCTAAGCTTTCAACCTACCCACTGGTTAATTTGGACTTATAACATTCCCCATTATTTTTTACTGACCCCCAACCCAGCCATGGCATAAATGCTGACACCACACAGTCTTGTAGTTACCTGTGGTTTTTTCCCCACATATTCACATTTTGGAATTTATAGGGATACTTCATGACCAGGTTTGGATACAAATATTATGTTTTTTGGCATTTTATCACTGAATATGTTGATTAAAAGATTATCTGATTTTGAACAAAATACAAACACAGAGCAATGCTACTTAATATGTCTCTCATAAAACAAATATGTAGCTTTCTTCACTGAGAAGGTCTTGCTAAAAAAAAGAAAAACAAACAAACAACAATAAAACTTATCTCCTTTAAACTGTTTGTTTAGTGATGTAGGAAACTTACATTCTGGTACAAGCTCCTTGTGTCTTGTTGTAAACCAGTTATGAATAGTTGAACTAGCAGCATGCACTTATTTATAGACTTGTTTAAAAATAATTCAACAATTTGTAGAATAATTAGGTTTAAAAGTAGTTCCTCAAAGGTTCAAAGAGTTTTCAAATCTAATTGATTATGTGCAGCATGGCAAGACAGAAAATTGTGTCATGCTTAACTTTAAAACTATTTGATGTTATTAACTTTATTAAAAAACACTGATACACTTACTCTAATGGCATATATGGAGAAAAATTTGTATACTTAACAACTAGAGAGTTACCACAATGTGTGCCACAACTAATTCCAAAAATATTTCTGCTGTATGAAGCAGAAATATTTCAACTTTGTGAAACTTAGTTTTTAACTATGGCATTGCAAGTGTATCATGTATCATCAATGTAAAACAATTATTTTTAAAGTTGAACTTAACTGAATTTAAATGGCTTTTATGTCAGTTGTTTTACTTTTGTTAGAATGGTGTCTGGAAGTTTTCCTTTGATTTTATTATTTGGATGAAAATACTGAACCATTACCATTAACTGACTTTATAATTGAAGTATTTGATGGCACTAACATTATTTACTTAACTGTTAGATGAATATAATCAATTTAGAAGAATTTAGAAGGTATAAAATAAAATTTAAGCTTTTGACTGATTGTCAGTCCTAGCACAAATGGTGAAACCATATAGTCTTATAGTTACCAGTGTTTGTTCCCACATATTCATATTTTGGGTTTATGGGGATACTTCATGAACAGGTTTTGATATAAACACAATATAATGGAGTAATATGCAAATGTAAGAGTAATATGCAAATATACCTTCTACAGCTGAAGCTGTTAAAATGTAATTTTTGATTTTTTTTTGGGGGGGGGGGTACCAGGGATTGAACTCAGGGGCACTCCACTACTGAGTCACATCCCCAGTCCTATTTTGTATTTTATTTAGAGACAGGGTCTCACTGAGTGCTAAGCGCCTCGAATTGCTAAGGCTGGCTTTAAACTTGTGATCCTCCTGTCTCAGCCTCCTGAGCCACTGGGATTACAGGTGTGTGCCACTGCACCCAACAAAATGTAATTTTTGGATAGTCTTTTTAAATAACACCTTAAAATATTTATTGGTATTTTATGGTTTT
Organism: Marmota monax; assembly: GCF_021218885.2. Taxonomy (NCBI): domain Eukaryota; kingdom Metazoa; phylum Chordata; class Mammalia; order Rodentia; family Sciuridae; genus Marmota; species Marmota monax. The sequence continues at coordinate 13,715,449 of NW_026693245.1, forward strand.
CAGTGATTATCCCTGAAGTGCTCATAGTGGATGATAAATATTAACAGATATTGGACAAGTTATATATACATTCATTGTCTTAAGAAAAATCCTTTTCGGGGATAGGGCTGTGGCTCAGTGGCACAGCACTTGCCTGGCATGTGTGAGGCACTGAGTTCGATCCTCAGCACCACATATAAATAAAAAATAAAGGTACATCAACAACTAAAAAATATTTCAGAAAAAAATCCTTTTTATTTATCTTTTGCTACCAAAAGTATTTAATACAAAATGCAAATCTCAATAAACAATGAATCAAACAGCTATAGATTTTTATTATATAATAAAGGGGAATAACACTGTAGCAAGTCTTCAAACTTTTCTCTAAGTTCTATGAAAAGATTCCTTAGACTGTATTTCCCAACCATATTTCATGTACATATAATCTAGAATTTCTCATATTTCCCACTGCCAACTGGCTTCATATACTTCATAGGTCATACAAATAATCATGATGCCAAATGGCTGGCTGGAGTAATAGTAATGAATATTTATTCTTTCCACTAGAACCCAAAACCAAAAGAAATCAGCTATCCCTTGCTTCCCATGTCTGTATACATTTTATAAGTTAGTGTCACATAGCTGTCCTTGAATAGGAAGTGTTATAGTGAGCCTGAAAGAACCAGGAAAAAGAAAACAATTATTGCTGATTATGTTTTAAATTTAACCACATGTAAAAGTGAGAATCTTGTTCCTTGCATGTGTTTCTCATGTACTATGAGGTGAAACCATGGCAGAAGCTGGAAGAAAAAAACAGAAGTTTATGAAACCTATCGAATTATTTTAATATAAATAATAATACTTCATTATACAATAAAAATTATGGGGCAAATATTAAACATAACAAACTATTTTTATTTACTTTTATATATGGTCTAATTATATACCATAGGAAGTATTTTAGCCTCTTTTTTTTTCCTTCTTTTTTGGTGCTGGAGATTGAATTTTAGGTTTCTACCAATGACCAATACTCCCAACTCCTGAATTTTCGTATAAGAGAAAGATTGTGTCATGGTAAGTTGTCAGGAGAATATGTTCAGATTTGGATTTTTTCAAAGGACTTCAGCTATTATATGGTGATGTTTTGAAAAGAATAAAAGTATATGTGATACTGCTTTTGATTATATATTACCTCAATTGATCCACACAACAAACTTGTTAGATAAGTATTATTGTTTCCATTGCATAGCTAAGGCAAATGAGAATTAGAAAGTTGAGGTAAACTGCTCAAGGTCACAAAGATTATAAGTGATAAAGCCAGGAGAAACTCAAACATCCTGTTTGTTCAAACTTAATTCTCCAAAATACAGTTTTACAACAATATCTAAAGACACATTCCAGCACTTAAAAGCCACTCTGAATCCAAAGAAGTTCAATGGTTTTTGATTTAAGATAACTTGGAAATGTCTATTTGGTAACACTTTACCTGTATTTATTTGAAATTTAATAATGCCATTGAAAAAAATGTTACAATTTAGAATTTTTACTTATTTTTAGGAAGCTTCTCCATATTAATCTGCAAAAGCAAGATTTTACTGCATCTTATTTAGAAAAGTGATAATGTACATATAATCAACTTACTATCTCCCTTCAACAGGTTCAATGTCAAGGGTGTTAACTCCACTTCCATGGATTCTTTCAATATCTCTGTCTTTGTTTAACTCCAGTCCCAAAACCCTTTAAATATTAGAAGGAGAAAAAAGAAAGATGAAAATTAACAATAAGAAAGTAATTAAACATAAACAAATTCCTTATTTCACCAAGGTGATATAGAATACAAAAATCATAGCTAATGCTTAAATCTATCACACACTTATATCACACACTTATATTAGAGATCTAAGACTCTGTATAAAATTTTAAAGTATCAATAATTACAGGTAAGTTTTTTCACTTGAATCATCATCCCAAACTTTAACCAGTTTACTTTATTTAAAGTTTTTTAAAAAAAAGAATGAAACAACTTTTTATGAACAAAAAAATTCTGAAAATTTAAGACTTTACTGACGACATCTAGTGAATAAAAGCTTAAATTACAGGATTTAAAAAAAATTCTCTAAGCGTTTCTTATAGAAGAAAAACAAAACAAATGTGTTAAATTCAACAAATAAGCTTTTTAAAATAAAGTCAATTTTCCCTGTTTATCAGAGATTTGATCCCAAGAGGGTGGGACCAAAACCTATTGCTTTGTACCTGTCTTTTCACTTGAGCCAAACCTTGGACCATAGAGCAGAAGTTATGTGGTATAGTCCAAAGTTTCCAGCTGGAAAACAAAACAAGACAGTTCCAGAGTGGTGGAAAATATCAATCAGCAAAACCACAGAGAGGAAGGAACCCAGGAAATAAAACTGTCAGTTACCTCCTGGACTCATCCCTAAATGGAACATGCATGGATTTAACACTGAATAGCATATGAAAGATTTTGGAACCTCAACTAACTAGCATTCAGGTCACAGACTGACCACTGAGTGGCACACAGATCTGAAAAGGCTTTGAAAACTGAACTGACACTGAATTTCATCTTGCTAGTTGCCTGTTAAAACAAAAATATCAACATTCATCATAAGATTGAAACAAGACTCAGAATCTCATAACAATATTCAAAATGTTCAGGATGCAATGCAATATTGTACATGAAGCACAATGAAAACTTAAACTTGCATGGGAAAAGACAATAGAAGACAAAGGAGATGATATGATCTTGGGAAATTATCTTCTTTAAGTCAGTCACAACAAAATGCATGCAGTTGACAGATTGTAAACACAGTTGAAGCAAAAGTTAAAATAAAAAGTTTCAGCAAATATATAATATACAAGAACCAAATGGAAATCTTAAAACTTCTCAATATAAAATTATTTCAATTTAATGGACTCAATAGTAAATGAAGCTGACAGAGGAAAGAGTCAGTGAAGATAGATGAACTGAAATTATACCATCCCTAACAACACAGGGGGGAAAATAGTGGGAGGGTGGGGAAGAACAGAACCTTAGGAACCAATGAAACAATTTAGAAGGACTCATGTTTATGTCACTGGAATTCCAAAAATAGGAGAAAATATACTGAAAAAAAGAAACAAAATGTTTGAAAATATACAACTTGCCAGAGAAAAATCTACAAATTTAAAAAAACACAATAAATCTTATGATAAACCCAAAGAAATCGATACCCAGACACATTATAATCAGACTTATAAAAGCTAAAGACAAGCTCTTTAAAGCAATCAGATAAAAATGACAAATTTTCTAGAGAAAAAAAGTGATTTGAATGACTGCAGATTTCTTTTCAGAAACCATGAAGCTACTAAATCTACTCTAAAAAAATGATCAGCTACAATCTTCAGATAGAAAAGAAACGGTATAAGAAGGAAACTTGGGACATTAGCAATGAAGGAACAACAGAAATGTTAAATATCTAGGTTAATAGACTGATGTTTTTCTTACAATATTTGATGGTTAAAACAAAAATTATAACATTGTCTGATGTGGTTTATTATATCTGTAAATGTGATATATAACACCACAGACAGTGGTGACAGATAAAGGGTAACAAAGTTTCTATATGCCAAAGAAAGCAGTGAAAGGATAAGTAGACAATGAAAAGTATGTATTTTATAATTCCTAAAGCACCCACAAAACTTTACATATAAATGAAGAAATATAGTAAAAAATCACAAGATAAATTAAAATGCAATACTAAATAATGTTCAAACAACCCCCTAAGGAGGCAGGGGCGGGGGTAAAGATGTAGAGCAATGAGTACTCTCATGCCTGCCAGTGAGAATACAAACTGTTTTTGGAAAACTTTTTAAGTTTCTTAAAAAGTGTTAAAATATTCTTATTTCACTACTAGTATTAGCCCATGAAAAATGAAAGTGTATGTCCACACAAAGACTGGTACAAGAATTTTTATATCAGTTTGAAATGTAATAGTCAAAACCTGGAAACAATTCTAGTGTCCATCAACAAGCAAATGGAGAAAACAAATTATGCTATAAAAAGTAATTGATAAATGCAACACATGGAGAAATTTCAAAGTAATTATGCTAAGTGAAAGAGGCCAGCCAAAAAAATGTTCCATTTATACAACATTCTGAATATCCAAATTAATCTACAGATCAGTGATTTTTTAAGTAGGAAGAGGATGGAGATGAGGAAGTAGGGAGGAATTAACAAAGCATCACAACAAAATTTTTAGGCTTAAGGAGTTTTGTCTGTCTCTCCCCCCCACAGTAGTGGGGATTGAACCCAAGGGGGCTCTACCACTGAACTACAACCCCAGACCTTTTTATTTTTTAAGTTGCTGAGGCTGGTCTCATATTTGTGACCCTCCTGACTCAGCCTTCTGAGTCAGTGGGATTACAGGTGTGTGTCATTGTGCACAGCATGTTTATTCTCTTGACTATGGTGATGATTTCAAAAGTATATACATGTCAAAACTCACATTGTACACAATAATTTATATTCATTTGTACAAGTGTATGTCAATTGTACCTCAATAAAGTTGTAAATATTTCTAAAGGGTGTTAATTATGAACACTGTATGCCCCTAACAACCAGAGGAAGTGATGTGTAGGAAACAAAAACAAAAAGAAAAAAACTTCACATTAAAGGAACTCTCAGAGCTATTTCACAATAAAGATGTAAAAGATAAAATGCTGGAATCTGATCCAAATGAAAAAGATCCTCACCTCAAATGGTTAAGTTTTAAAATGAGAAAAGGCAAAATTATTAATCCAAAAAAAGGCCAAGCAATATTCAAACAACTCAATACATATATTTTTAATAAGATAATTTTTAATAAGGTAACTACTCAATATTCTCTTTAACAAATAATTTTGATTCTGTTTCTAACACTGTTTTACATTACAATGTGCTAAGTTACTAGCTTTACTATTTTCATTTTCGTACACATTTGTAACCATAAATGTAATAAAATTTTTAGTATATACATTGGCAAAAAAAATTAAAGATCACAAAATTGCAATTTTCCCCACTGATTAAGAACATTTTGCAGAGGTAAGGCTGCACAGCCAGTTTTACAGACTTTCACTACTGTGCAAAAGAGAGCACTACCTGCATATATGTCAACTGTTTGAAGTAGATTTAATGTGCTGAGTATAATATTTCTTTTTTCAAAATATACTCATGTTATACATATTCAATGATTTTTACATTTGGATAAAATTTATTCAATTTATTTTAGTGGAGTGAAAATCTAAGACATATGCAAAGAGGTGAATGTGGAATCTTTCTCAAGCAATGATTCTAATCCTAGCTATACATTAGAATAATCTAGGTAGCTTTAAAAAATTCTGCTGTCTTAGGACAACTTAAGTCAGAATCTCTGGATATGGAACTTTGGCATGAATATGCTTTGCAACCACCTCAGGTGATTGTAATAGTCTGAAAAAGTTTTATCGCCTCCCATCATTTGTAAGATATCATTCCTTTTTGAATAGCATTTTGTTTTAAGTCATTTGTTTGGACTGAGTATTTCATAAGTGGTTCATTTAGTTTTTTTAAGAAAATGAACTCTTTTTGCATTAATATTTCACACTAAAATGAAATAATAATAATAATAATAAGAAGAAGAAGTAGTAGTAGTAGTAGTAGTAGTAGTAGTAGTTAGGGCTGGGATTGTGGCTCAGTGGCAGGGCGCTTGCCTCACAAGTACGAGCCACTGGGTTCAGCACCACATAAAAACATGTAAATAAAATAAAGGTATCGTGTCCATCTACAACTAAAAAATTATTTTAAAAAAAGAATAAGTGAAACTGACATTAATGGGATTAGCAACAAATACTGAGTTTTGATAAGTACACAAAGCAGTTGATAGAAGAGCTGTGAATGGCATCACAGGGTTTTGGGCAGAAATGGTTAAATTATGATTTGGGAATCACATTTTCAGAGAAATGAAATCCATTTACAGATAAGTTAATATAGTGATCTGGTTAAGAGACTTCTCACTGTTTTGAACTTTTAGTACTTTCAATGAAATGAGAGGTTTAGGTCACAGAGTTATGACAAAGACTTATACTTAGGTGCTTTTTTTAGATCAAGAACATTTTTAGAATTAAAAGACTGACAAACTCAGCTTTTCAGTGGCTCATATATTTAAATTATTTCTGACATTGTAATATCTCTAAACATTATTAAATTTAACTATAGGAAAAAAGAAGTAATGCTGTTTTTTTTTAAGACTAAAGCTATTTTTGCTGAAATTAAAGATGAGGGAATAGCCAAGTTCACTCACTTGACAACATTTACTTCAGTGATTATAATAGAAGAATTGCAGAACTTAGTATAAACAAATTGCTTTATCAGAGGAGATTGACATATTTTGCAATCACCTGAGGTGGTTGTAAAGCATGTTCATGCCAATGTTCCATATCTAGAGATTCTGACTTAAGTTGTCCTAAGACAGCATTTTTAAAATTTAAATTTTAAATACATTTTGGTATAAATTTGGCTTGCATTTTTGCAGTCATTGAAATAAAAAACCTCCGGATATTTCTATGTTATATAACCCATTACAGTAGATGACTGTGTTGAAAAAAAAATATTACGGTCATCTCTGCACTAAATGGGATTAGGGAGAGGAAGTCAACAGGGGACATAACTTCATTCATGTTTAGAGCTAACCAAAATGTGCCTCAAACAAACAAGAAAGATTTGCAGGGCCCAGTGGTGCATTCCTATAATTCCAGTGGCTCAGGAGGATTGGGAGAAAGGAGGATCTGGAGTTCAAAGTCAGCCTCAGCAATGGCAAGGCACTAAGCAACTCAGTGAGACCCTGTCTCTAAATAAAATACAAAACGTGGCTGGGGATTTGGCTGAGTTGTTGAGTGCCCCTGAGCTCAATCCCCAATACCAAAACAAACAAACAAACAAACAAAAAAACTTATCTAGATAAAATTACATTCAATATTTTGAAACATTTACCAAACATGTAATCCTAAAATGTAAAGATTAAACAACATTTTAGTGCATAAAACATTACGGAATTGTTTGTAGAAAATAGCTAAATGACCACCTAGGATTATCTATTAAAATAAATTATTATTTTGTCTGTTTCTGAGTTGTGGCAGAAAGCCTAGAAATGACCTTCCAAAGTCTCTAATTCTTGGTATTCACGACCTTAGGTAATTTTCTCTCCTTAAATGTGAGCAAGACCTAGTGACTCACTTCTGATGACTAGAATATGACAAAAGTAATGAGATGTCACTTATGAGATTGGATTATAAAAGCAGTCTGGATTCCTTCTTGCTTTCTTGTTTGCTTTTATAGGAGCCAGTTGTCATGCTGGGATCTACTCTATGGAGAGAACCATGTGGCAAGGAATTGAGGAAGTCTGGGCCAAAGTCAATGAAGAACCAAATCCTGTCAATAGCTACTTTAGTGCACTTGGAGGCAGATCTTTACCTAGTCCAGTTGAGAAATGACTACAGCCCCATTCAATATTTTGAATATAGTCTCGTAAGAAACACTGAGCCAGAGAGAGAACCCAGTTAAAATACGTTAAGATTCGTGACATCTTTAGCCTGTGAGATAACAAATCTTTCAGTTATTTAAGTTTGGGATACTTTGTTACCCAGGTATTGATAACTAATGCATAGTTGAGTTCTTCCTTTGATATATTAGAATGAATCATACCCAGTTTGTCAATATTAATTGCCTATTGATTTAAATTTGAGAAAGTCATTAATGTTACCAATACCAATTTGCTTCTTTCTCTTATTTTTATTCCTACCATTTCTCTGAAACTACTTTTCCCAAGGTCATTTGTATTTAGTCTATCAGTTAAATGCAACATGTGCTTTTAAGTCCTCATATTTATTGAGTGTATGTCACTCACAAAATACTTATTAAACTTCTATCATGGGCCAAACCCTTTTTGAGGCCTAGAATACAGGTCTTTTGTTCTTTGGGGGATTAAGAAGACAATGATATAGTAGAAAAAATATATAATACAATTTCAGTAGGAATAAATTGCACAAAGAAAGATAAAGTTGAGTAATATGAAAGGAAGTACTGAGTGCAAAGAGGGCAGGCAGTATTTGACACATTTGATGGCTCCGTCCTTAAAACACTGTGTTCCCTCAGTGAGGTTTTAACTCTACCTCACTGGCTACTCATTGTAAGTTCATCTGCATTCTCTTCTTCTGTCCAATCTTTTTGTCTCCTGGGGCTGGGGATCAAGCCCCAAGCTTTGTTCATAGGAGGCAAGTACTCTTCCACTGAGCTACTTCCCAGCACCTTCTGTCTAACCTTAAATGCTTATGTTTTTTAGATTTTTGCCATTTGCGGAGAGCAGTGATTTAAATCATGGTCTTTCTGACTCTCTGGTGACTGCGTTTGTGCTGGGAACTGCCTGTGCAAAAGTGCAGGTCAAGATGGCCTAGCTGTATGGTGATTGTAGCCAAAGGAAACTCTGTGCAAAAGTTCAGTTATCAGTGGGAACCGTGAGCTCAGGCACGAGCTCCCAGGGAGAGAAAATCCCAAGCAAGATGACCCTAATGTCTCACCAGTCCTGTGTCCTTCCAATTACCTGCTTTGCTGAAATTTTCCCACAAATAACCTTTTGGTGAAACCTACATAATAAACGTGCTTAACTAACTCTAGGTCAGTCAAACTCTATCAGACTGCCCACCTGGGCCAACCTTTTTCTATGTGTGTCTATTTGTTTTTTCTTCATCTCCCATCACCCCTCGTCTAGTTTCTCAATTAATGGCTGCGGTTGAGGGCAAGCTGATCTTATCTCTTTGTGACTTCCTGTACCTTAAAGAAATCTAAATTTCCCTTGAGCACATAACTCAAATACGCAACTATGTCCTCCACTCTGACTGAATATATTCAGGTTCCTCAAAATCATGTGGGCAAAACTAAAAGTAAAACTTGCTTCCCCTTTGGAACGTCTTGTCTCAGAGGGTGTCATCAACATCCAACTTCCTACCCAAGGGATATATCTGGGAATCATTATTGACTGTTCCGTTTTCATCATTCACTTATCCACATATTTTCCATGGCTGTTTATATTTCTCGGGCATTTTTCAAACTTCTTCATTTTCTTCATCCCTTTTGCCTCCTCCCTGCCCCTGGTTTCCATCAGTTCTTTTCTGGACAAGGGCAATATTCACCTAAATTGACTCCTACTCTTGCTCTCAACTTCAACCCATTCTTCAAGGAGAAGTCAAAACCGAATATATGTGACTTTACTCTCATTTTCATACTTTGACGCAAGCACACAAGGCTCTTCCCCATCGAGCTTCTGCCAATTACTCCAAGTACATCTTTTGTCCATGGCCCCCGACCTCGTCTCTAGGATTCAGCCACTGAGCCAAATTTTAATTGGCCGGTTAGAGGAAAAGGTAAGATTTTCTTTACCTCCGTGTGGACTCCGTTCTCTGGAAGCGCAGAGGGTCTTCCAAACCCGCTTGTCGCGCGGACAAAAAGCCCAGCATCGCGTTTCCTCACCTCAGCTTGCACCCTGGACGCAGCCATGACAGGGTTCGGAGGAGGGGCTGCAATAGCAGAGCTTCCCATTGGCCAAGCTGTGATACCATCTGACCAATGGTGAGTGCCGTTACTCGGAGGGCTCACGGATGGAGGCTGGCTGGTCTCTTCGGACGCGGTGGGCGGGGTCAGCGGCTGGAGCGTCACTCCCAGCGCCCCCGCAGATCTGCATCGGTTCTAGCCCGGATCTTAGTGGCAGGCATGGGTTGGTCTCTGGGTTTGTTTCGCGCCTTGTGGAGAGCGCTGTCAAAGGAGGTGAAGGAACACGTGGGTACAGACCACCTCGGAAACAAGTACTACTTCATCCCGGAGTACAAGAACTGGAGAGGTGAGACGAGAGAGAGGCCAGCGTTTGCCTGCTCGGTGAATGAGGGAAAGTGAGAGTGTCTTGTCAACTGCCGGGGGACACTCAGTGTCTCACCGAGGGTAAATCCCGAGTTGGGCCGCCCCGCCCTCTCTTTCCCTAGGGTGTCGTAGCCTCGCGGTGTCTGACCCTGGGTTGTGCGCTGCGCCCAGGCCTTGTGAACTCGCGGTCCCTGTCCTGCAGCACCTTCCCAGCTGAGCCCCTGCGGCCGGCGAGAGCACCGCGCACGCTCCTGAACCCCTGCGGAGGGCTTAGTTCTGGCCCTTGGGAGACATAGACTGGGATTCTAGCGCCCGAGTCTTTTGCTTGAGAAGCGGGTTGTGGCTTTCCCTGAGCCTGTGCCTGGCTTGAGACGAGGGCGGAATGGTGTGTAATTGAAGAGGGGTGTCTTCAGCGGCAGGGCTTTCCTCTTTCTCACCGTTTGACTTTCTCTGCACCTTGGCTCTGCCGTGGTCAGTGTCTTCACAACCCAAATCTGTCAGAAGTAGATCGGTGCACTCTGTTCTCTTCTAATCATTCAAGGGCCCCTGTTCCCTTTCCCGGAAATTTGCGTCCTAAGACCTCAGTTATAGAAGCCTGCCTCTAATCGTGTCCTTTCTGTGCAGGATTCGTGCCAAGTAGTGAATCAAGTGGTCTGGGGTGTTAGGAAGCGTTCCTTTCCGGCGAAATCACACCTTATATCAGTCCTCAAAACCTCTTCTGTGTTCTATCACCTCGATGCTTAAGATCTCAGGTTTGAGGTGAAAGAAGTTGGATTAAAATCTCCCCTCTGACGCCTAATGACTTAGGGATCACAGGCAAAATAGTTGTCTTCCCACCTCTCAGTATTCCTGTTTGAAAGTTAAATAGTAACAACAGTAATAATGAAAAGAACAAAGACCTTTTCAAAATTGTGTTTCACTTATTTCCCGCACACATTAATTGTATTTTACGATTTTCATTCAAATTTGTTTTGCCTAGCCTTCTCCGGTGACTTAATATCTTAGACTTGTTTTCCTAATGAGCTTTTTTAAACTGTCAGGGCAAAAAATATGATGCTTTCAGCTTCCTGTCCCCAGACAACCATTGATCTGATTTCTAAAACTATAGTTTGCATTTTCTAGAATTTTATGTAAATGGAAGTATACAGCATGTTTTATTTTTACCCTCGGTTTTTCACTGAGCATATTGATTTTGAGATTCATCCACGTGTTGGTATTTACCATAAGTTTATCCCTTTTATTGCTAATATTCCACTGTATGGATATGCCATAATTTTTTCATAATTTGTTATGAACAGATGAATACCTGTTAATAGATGTTTGGATTGTTTACAGTTTGGGGCTATTAGAAATAAATTATGAACGTCCATAAATGTCTTTTAATAGACATATGCTTTAATTTCTCTTGATTACATATCTTGAAGTGGAATGGCAGGTAAACTTGTAGATGTATGTTAAAAAGTGATGGTACCATTTTGCATCGCAGCCAGAATGTATGAGAGTTGCAGTTTTTCCACATCAACACTGGGTATGGTTACTAATTTTAGTCATTCTAGTTGGTTCATAGTAATATCTCATTTTTTTTCTAGTGTTCTTTTTGCTATTTAAAATTTTTTACTTTCCAATTAAATACAGTAAAATTGACTTTTTAAATTGGTGTGCAGTTCTATATACTTGAACACAATGAAATTTTAACCAAACAATATTATTCAGCAATTAAAAGAAATGAGCTATTATGCTACAAAAAGATATGGAGAAAAACATTGCTAAATATTACTAAATGCATACTACTAATAAGTGAAAATATCAATCTAAAAAGGTTATGTGCTGTAAGGTAATATAAAGGTTATGTACTGTAAGATTAATGTAAGGGGATCACAGTCAGCATACAGAACTGCTTTCTTTCTCTCAGTTACTCCTTCATGCTAATATTCTGTTACGATTTTTTTCCCCATTCCTAACTATGGCAAACACCACTTAGTTCTCTGTCATTTTGATTTTTTCTTTTTGAAAATGTTGCACATATAGAATTATAACCTGTTGTAACCTTTTGAAACTGGTTTCTTCCATACAATGTAATGCCTTTGAGATTCATTGCATGTATCTGTAGTTTGTTCCTTTTTATGTTGACTATTGACTAGTGTTCCTTGTTATGGATATACCACAGTTTGTACATTTACCCGTTGAAAGACGTTTGGGCTGCTTCTAGGTTTGGGTACTTAAGAGTAGAACTGCAAGAAACATTCACATGTGAGTTTTATATGAACATAAGTTTTCATTTCCTATGAGTGTATACCCCAGTAGTGTGAGTGCTAGATCATAGCAACTTCAGCTTGCTCTTTAAAATGTGAATAATAATATTTACCTAGCATCACAAGATATTTTTGTTACTCACAAAAAACAAGAAAGAGCATTAAGAGAATTAAATATAATGTCAAAATCCATTTGAGTTAATTTTTGGAGGACTTTTACTTGGTGTTTCTTTAATTTCTTTTTCATATGACTTGTATTTGTTAGTGTAGACATTATGCAAATATTTTGTTACATTTATTGTGAAGTGTATTATATTGTGTGGTTACTATAAATGTGCTTCTAAAAGTAAATTTCCGGTTTCTTATTGCTTGTATGTAGAAATACAATTAATTTTTTTAATGTTAATCAGCCATATTGCAGTGTATTTTATGTTCTGCCTAGCCCTTTGCAGATTTGGGCATTATGTCAACTGCTGATAGAGACAGTTCTGTTTTTTCCTTTTCCAACTTGTTTGCCTTCTATTTCCTTTCCCTTCCTGGTTGCACTGGATTGGACCTTCAGTATAATATTGAATAAAAGTGGTAAGAGTAAATATTTTTGCCTTATTTCCCATCTTAGGAAGAAAGCACTTGGTTTTTTATTATTAAGTATAAAGTTACTTCTAATTTTTTTCAGATGCCTGTTCTGAGGTTAACAAAGGTCCTTACTATTTGTAGTTTGCTGAGAGGTTTCTTTTTTTTTTCTTCATGAATGAAGCTTGAAATTTATCCAATGCTCATTTGCTTTTTTTTGGTATCTATTAAGATAATAATAATTCATACAATATAATATGAATTATTTTTAAAAGTCAATATAATATGAATTATATTGACTTTTAAAAATTAATAGACTTTATTTTTTAGAGCAGTTTCAGAATAATTGATTGAAACTACTCAGATACTCCCTTTCCTCCTCTTCAGCAGTTTCTCCTGGTATGGATATCTTGCTTTAGTATTTCCTCCCACTTCCCTCCCTACCTTTCACTTAACTCCCTAGTGAGTGACCACTGATCTTTTCACTGTCTCTCTGGTTTGCCTTTTCGAGGATGTTATATAGTTTGAGTCACACAGCACATGACCTTTTTTGATTGGATTTTTTTTCACTTAGTAGTATGCATATAGTAATACTTAGTAGTGTTTTTCTTCATGTCTTTTTATATCATAATAGCTCATTTGTTTTTATTGCTGAATAATATTCCATTGTGTGGTGAAGCCATTGTTTGTGTATTAATTTACTTATTGAAGGATATCTTGCTTGCTTCCAATTTTTGGCAGTTATGAATAAAGCTATTAAAAATCATGTGCAGGTGGTTTTTTGTTTGTTTGTTTTTTTGCCTGAACCTAAGTTTTGAACTCGCTCATTTGACATTGTTGAATGTTTTGAATGTTACATTTGTGGAATAAACTCCATTTGGTCATAATGTATTATCTTTTTTTGTTATTATTGCATTTGGTGTCCTGACGCTTCGTTGAGGAATTCTGAGTTTTTTTATCCTTGAGGATCTTGATGTCTTCTTGTAATGTCTTTTTCTGGATTTGTTATTAGGGTTATGCTGGTCTCATAGAGTGAGTTGGATTGTGTTCCCTTCTCTTGAATTTTCTGGTAGAGTTTGGGAGAATTTGTATTGTTTCTTAATTGGCATAAATCACCTAAGAAGCCATTATGTCTTAGATGGCTTTTTTTGTTGGAAGCTTTTAAACTACAAATTCAATAACTTTAACAGATATAATAAGACTTCTTAGGCTATCTATTTTGTCTTGGATGAACTTTGGTAATTTTTGCTGTTACTAATAGTAAGTTAGTACTAATCAGTTAAGTATTATCTAGATATTAGGACTATTATCTAGACGATTATAACTAGATAAATATTCATGAGTTATGACAGCTATTGATATTCTGGTCATGGAAATATTTTTATAAGAATGTTTATAGAATTACTATTAGTAATTGCAAGGGGAAAAGTTATATCTGTACATGTTTTGGACATTCTAAAAATGTGATTTTGGGGTCAAATGATGTCCATTCATCTTTCACTGTATTATAGTCAAAATTGTTCTCCAGTGTTCTTACCTCTCCTGAATTCCTGTATTGTTGGTTGTGAGAAAATCAGGCCTTTGTTGATGATGTAGAAGAAATTAATCTCCAGTATGCTGCTGCCTAGTATATCGGAGTGCCTAGGTTCTTAATCATTAAAGCTGGAAACACAGACATGTTATGGCCCATAAATACTACTAGGCATTTCCTAAGCATTCCACTATGAATTCAGGCAAAATCCCTGTTTTTTTTTTAACAATAAATATTTCCAAAATGAGTCATCTAACTCTATTTCCTTGATACAAAAGGTGATCATTAAGAAATCTTGAATTTTCTTTGCATTGCATAAATTGTTGAGCATTTAACACCATTAATGCAAAAGAATATTTAAGAATTCTTTTAGGAGTTGGGCCCGTAGCTCAGTGTAGAGTGCTTGCCTAGAACAGGTGAGGCACTGGGTTCTATCCTCAGCACCACATCAAAAATAAATAAACTAAATTTATAAAAAAATGTTTTTTTAAAAGAGTTCTTTTAAAAATTACTTTTTTTATTCATTTAGTATGGTATTAGTCATCAAAGAGCTATATTTTTCACATAAAGTTTTATTTGATGAGAAAAGATAGGTAACTCAAATCTGTTAAGTATTATTTAGTCATATGAATTTAAGTTTGGAACTGATTGTTGACATTTTTACCATTTAAAAAATATATCGGCATTTCAAGATAAATAGATTATGAACATAACATGTTGATATCTATAATAAAAAGTTGCTAATCAACATTTTGTTGAATTTTATTCTATGATAGATTATATTCTAAAAGATTCCTCAAATAAATTGACTTTAAAATACATTTGTTATTACACCCTTCTTATTTATATCTATTGGATTGCATTTATCTAATGTTTCAAAAGGTAGCTCTCTTCTAAGATAACTTCTTATATTTATGTACTTGGTCTAGCTAGGTCATCTTTGAACCTTATTTTCTCATTTTCATCCCTTTGCACATTGATTAAATGTTTACATGCAGTTAAAACTACCAGACTAATTTTAACCAAAGAACTTTTTGAATTGTAAATTTGCTAGTGGACATAGTGAATGTCCAAATTTGAGAGATGAAAATACTGGCTTACAGCATTTTGTTTGTTTCTGCACACCACCACACTAAAGAGAAATGGTTGAAAATCTAGTGTCCAGATGGGATAGTTCTTATGATGTAAATTCATAGAAATTGTATCTCTAATTGTTACCTCTTGACTGTTGAAGAAATTTATCCCATAAAGAAAAGATTTAAAAGGAGCTTTGAGTATTTGAAAGATCCTTATGTAGAAAAGGATTAGACTCGTCTAACCCTTTAACTCAGAACATGAATCAGAGGGTTGATGGTTAGCTCTCTTTGAGAAACAATCTTCAGCCTTTTAGAACTAGGCTAGAAAAACAGTAGAGAGCTCTGTGTTTAATTCTAACTGGGAGAATTTAGGGAGATAAATAGCTGGAAGCATTTGATCATCATTTTGGGGGATAAATAAGATTTTAGCAAAAGTGATAAAAGAGGACTTAGCGTTAGAAAGACATAAGAAATGCCACATAGATTGGAAGGTAGTTCCATGTGGACTGACTGTAGTGTAGAACAAGAAAAAGCTTTACTATGGGAATAGAGATGGTCAGATTATCAAAGGCCTTGAATAATATAGGCTTGAAGTTTACACTTCATTCTGTCATTAGTAACTAGCCAGTAACATGGTTAGAGCTATTAGAGAAATGACTCTGGAGGTACTATGTAAGATGAGCTAGAAGGGAGAGGAAGAGAACCGAGATGTACTATTATGTGCCAGCATTGCTATATTTACCGTGATCCTTGAAAGAGATCCCATTGGACTACAGTAATGCTATTGGAAAGAAAAAATAATAACATTAAGGAAAAAAGATAATGACATTAAAAAATAATTGAATATTGGGGCTGAGGCTGTGGCTTAGCGGTAGAGCATTCGCCTAGCATGTGTGAGGCACTGGGTTCGATCCTCAGCACCACATAAAAATAAATAAATAAAGGTATAAAAAAATCACATCAATCTTTAAAAAAATAATTGAATGTAGGCTCTTATGAGTTGCATCTATCCCATTACTTTTCATTATTTTCAGCTTCAGTTGGTGTGACATCCTACAGGTTGTTCACATTAGTAAGACAGGACTTCCTGTGGGAGCACTGGTGACATTTCCAAATTACTTGGACTTGACCCTTACCTTTTGTGCCTTGCTTTCAGTCTTGTTGCTCTAAGCTTGGTCTTTTTGGGGGGACTTTTTTGGAAAACCCAGATAGATTCTTTGCAGACTGGCCTATCTGCCCATGCTGATCCACGGACCATTCAGCACTGTGGAGTTTGTTTTTCATCCCATCCTATACCATTCATTAATTTTTTCATGTGACAAATATTTATTGAGCATTACTCTAACTGCATACATGTTCTATGAATTTCAGACATGTTGGCCTTATTTTAAGACCTTTTGATGGAACTTTTATCTGTTTTCTTACATAGCTATAACCTTTCCTTTATAGTCTTTAATAATTTCAAAGGATTTGAGGAAATTGAGGTAAATATGAATCAATGGCTATTTAATCAGAAGTTTGAATATTTGATTTGTAATATAAATTAATTAAATACACATTTTTCTCTCCATTTCATTCTCAACTTCGTATAACCTCCAGTTTTTTTCAAATAACTTATGAATTAATGGTAGTTACCATTCATTGAGTAATGATTATTTCATATCTTTACAACAACAATGTACCGAGGTATCATTATCCTTATTTTAAGCATGAGATGATAGTGTCATTTCTGAATATGTGAATTTCATATACATGTGCCTGAGAATAAAGTAGGTTCTGAAAAAGCAGCTGTTCAATGAATCAAGATAATTATGGACCCAGAATTATAAAAATGCTAATAAAATAAAATGTTAAAAGACCACAGGAAATGATTAAGTAGTTTTACAAAATTTTAAAACAGATAATTAAGGTCTACTGTGATAAATGAGCCAAAATTTTCTTCAAGGATTAAAGCATTTTTATTTTTATTTTTTATTAAAAATAACTATCTTTCCATGGTCATCATTCTTCTATGTGGTTCAGGTTTGGACTTGCCTTAGTCAAGTCCAAATTTAGTCTAAATTTAGTTTCATTAACATCATCAAACTTATGAAGACACTCAGTGTTATTTTTCTTTTCAAGATGTATGTATCATTATCTAATCATTCAAAACTTGTATCAGCCACTATTGTAATTAATTATAAAGTGCTTTGTTTTAGATGGTGTCACCTCAACCTATTTGCAGTTAGAATTTAATATGCATAAATTATAATGAATTATAGTTAACAATCAGAAAAATTCAACTGGTCAGAATTAGAAATCAGATGTTTTTGTTTTAATAGATAATAGGAATATGGTGATACAGCTTTCTTGATTGTGGTATCTGCTCTAACATTTGGTAATACTGAAGATATTTCAATTTTCCCAGCAGATGGCAGCATTGTACCAAAATTATAGCTTGACATTTTTTTTTCCTTTAAACTGAAGGAGTGATGTTTTTTAAAAATAATTGGATCTAGTTTTTTACTCCAAATAAACTCTGCATTACTATTTTACAAATTGACTTTTATGACAAAGATTTTAAAGTGACAATATGGATTATCCTTATAGATACTGTACAGTTATCCTTGTACAGTGATGTAAGTGGCTACTGTATTTTGAAGACTTGACTAAAACATTTAAAATCATGTATATAATCATGTATATAATGTTTAACAGTAAGTAATATTCTGTCCTAAGTCTCTTAAGAGATTACATAATGTAATCATAACCATTGACATCAAATTGGTAGAACTTCTTAAAGGGTTTTATAATTTTAACCAAAACACTTTTGTTTGAAATATTTTCTTGAAAAAAAAATTGTAAAGTTTTTATATAGGCCATTGTTTTAGGGTTGTCTGAATGTTGAGTTTTTAATTTTCTGATCTTCATTTTGAATTTTAATTTTGTATGTTTTCCTGAAGATTATTTCTCAATTGCCTTCTGAATTCCCTTAGTTATGTGTGAATGTGTGTAACTACTTGATTGTATTTTGGTGTAGGGGAGAAAACATTTTTTCCCCAGTAGTGTATGATTGCATTCCTATCATATATAAACAGAACCACATCATACTTTCAACCAGAGAAAAACAGGAGGATGAAATATATTCACAGTCATACATGTATGTCAGTCCTTTATGCTGGCTTTAAAATGAATTTAATGAACTTTAATTTCAAATTCTGGATTTCCTGCCAGGGAAATACATGATCTTTAAACAGAAATGGAAACTAATAATGGATGATTGACTAAGCTGTGTTATCTCTCTTCTTATATGAGGCTAAAAATATTTCATATAACAGAAAAAGAGTTACTAGTCCTATTTTGTGTTAAGGATGTTTCATAATTACTTTATATTAAGAATAGCAATGTCAATAATGGCAAAATTAGCATTTATAAAATAATGTGCATTAAACACATTTTCTGGCATTTGTTAGGACTCATTATATTTGTGGAAAAATTATAATAAATGAAGAAAATTAATGGATCTACTGTTGATTTGTCAAGGTCACTCTGTGGTAAAACTCAATTTGTATTATATTTATACAGAACCCAATGTTTTGTTATTATAAATCAGATGAAATATCATTTTTCATACCCCTCTCAATTTTCAAATAACTACTGAGTTTATGACTTCATTTTTGTTGCTATTTGAAGGCTTTCTAAGTTACTTTGCAAGAATTACCAAATGAGTTGACATAGTTGCTTTGTAGAGTTCACAATTCATTGAGGCTTGGTAGATAAATATCTTCAGAACTCTGTGTCAGTCTTCACTCGTTGATTATTAGAATAAGTCTCCATATTTTTTACAAAAATAATGTGGGAATGTATATGGTTTTTTAAAAAAAGTTAGTTCTTATTATTTTAACCAAAAAGACTTTTTCTTTGCTTTTATCTTTATTGTTTCCAGGTGACTGGTGCCTCCATCTTGTGGTCCAAATGATAAATTACACCCTTTGCCAGAGATTCTAATTAAGCTTTTTTGCACTTTAGATGAATATATGATATAAATTATTTATTTCCTAACCCCTTCCCCAGTACTGGGGATTGGACCCAGGGGTGCTTCACCACAGTTACATCCTCAGCTCTTTATATATATATATATATATATATTTTTTTTTCTTTTATTTTTATTGTTGGTTGTTCAAAACATTACATAGTTCTTGATATATCATATTTCACACTTTGATTCAAGTGGGTTATGAACTCCCATTTTTACCCCGTATGCAGATTGCAGAATCACATCAGTTACACATCCATTGATTTACATATTGCCATACTAGTGTCTGTTGTATTCTGCTGCCTTTCCTATCCTCTACTATCCCCCCTCCCCTCCCCTCCCCTTCCCTCTTCTCTCGCTACCCCCTCTACTGTAATTCATTTCTCCCCCTTGTATTTTTTTTTCCCTTTCCCCTCACTTCCTCTTGTATGTAATTTTGTATAACCCTGAGGGTCTCCTTCCATTTCCATGCAATTTCCCTTCTCTCTCCCTTTCCCTCCCACCTCTCATCCCTGTTTAATGTTAATCTTCTTCTCATGCTCTTCCTCCCTACTCTGTTCTTACTCTCCTTATATCAAAGAAGACACTTGGCATTTGTTTTTTAGGGATTGGCTAGCTTCACTTAGCATAATCTGCTCTAATGCCATCCATTTCCCTGCAAATTCTATGATTTTGTCATTTTTTAATGCAGAGTAATACTCCATTGTGTATAAATGCCACATTTTTTTAATCCATTCGTCTATTGAAGGGCATCTGGGTTGGTTCCACAGTCTTGCTATTGTGAATTGGGCTGCTGTGAACATCGATGTAGCAGTGTCCCTGTAGCATGCTCTTTTTAGGTCTTTAGGGAATAGACCGAGAAGGGGAATAGCTGGGTCAAATGGTGGTTCCATTCCCAGCTTTCCAAGAAATCTCCATACTGCTTTCCAAATTGGCTGCACCAATTTGCATTCCCACCAGCAATGTACAAGTGTACCCTTTTCCCCACATCCTCGCCAGCACTTGTTGTTGTTTGACTTCATAATGGCTGCCAATCTTACTGGAGTGAGATGGTATCTTAGGGTGGTTTTGATTTGCATTTCTCTGACTGCTAGAGATGGTGAGCATTTTTTCATGTACTTGTTGATTGATTGTATGTCCTCCTCTGAGAAGTGTCCGTTCAGGTCCTTGGCCCATTTGTTGATTGGGTTATTTGTTATCTTATTGTCTAATTTTTTGAGTTCTTTGTATACTCTGGATATTAGGGCTCTATCTGAAGTGTGAGGAGTAAAGATTTGTTCCCAGGATGTAGGCTCCCTATTTACCTCTCTTATTGTTTCTTTTGCTGAGAAAAAACTTTTTAGTTTGAGTAAGTCCCATTTGTTGATTCTAGTTATTAACTCTTGTGCTATGGGTGTCCTATTGAGAAATTTGGAGCCCGACCCCACAGTATGTAGATCGTAGCCAACTTTTTCTTCTATCAGACGCCGTGTCTCTGATTTGATATCAAGCTCCTTGATCCGTTTTGAGTTAACTTGTGCATGGCGAGAGAAAGGGATTCAGTTTCATTTTGTTGCATATGGATTTCCAGTTTTCCCAGTACCATTTGTTGAAGATGCTATCCTTCCTCCATTGCATGCTTTTAGCCCCTTTATCAAATATAAGATAGTTGTAGTTTTGTGGATTGGTTTCTGTGTCCTCTATTCTGTACCATTGGTCCACCCGCCTGTTTTGGTACCAGTACCATGCTGTTTTTGTTACTATTGCTCTGTAGTATAGTTTGAAGTCTGGTATCGCTATACCGCCTGATTCACACTTCCTGCTTAGCATTGTTTTTGCTATTCTGGGTCTTTTATTTTTCCATATGAATTTCATGATTGCTTTCTCTATTTCTACAAGAAATGCCGTTGGGATTTTGATTGGCATTGCATTAAACCTATAGAGAACTTTTGGTAATATCGCCATTTTGATGATGTTAGTTCTGCCTATCCATGAACAGGGTATATTTTTCCATCTTCTAAGATCTTCTTCTATTTCTCTCTTTAGGGTTCTGTAGTTTTCATTGTATAAGTCTTTCACCTCTTTTGTTAGGTTGATTCCCAAGTATTTTATTTTTTTTGAGGATATTGTGAATGCAGTGGTTGTCCTCATTTCCATTTCAGAGGATTTGTCGCTGATATACAGGAATGCCTTTGATTTATGCGTGTTGATTTTATATCCTGCCACTTTGCTGAATTCATTTATTAGCTCTAATAGTTTCTTTGTAGACCCTTTTGGGTCTGCTAGGTATAGAATCATGTCATCTGCAAATAGTGATAATTGAAGTTCTTCTTTTCCTATTTTGATGCCTTTAATTTCTTTCGTCTGTCTAATTGCTCTGGCCAGTGTTTCGAGAACTATGTTGAACAGAAGTGGTGAGAGAGGGCATCCCTGTCTTGTTCCATATTTTAGAGGGAATGCCTTCAATTTTTCTCCATTCAGAATGATGCTAGCCTGAGGCTTAGCATAGATTGCTTTTACAATATTGAGGTATGTTCCTGTTATCCCTAGTTTTTCTAGAGTTTTGAACATAAAGGGATGCTATACTTTGTTCAATGTTTTTTCCGCATCTATCGAGATGATCATATGGTTCTTATTTTTAACTCTGTTGATGTGGTGAATAACATTTATTGATTCCCATATATTGAACCAGCCTTGCATCCCAGGGATTAATCCTACTTGATCATGGTTCACAATTTTTTTGATGTTTTTGTATCCAATTCGCCAGAATTTTATTGAGGATTTTTACATCTAGGTTCATTAGAGATATTGGTCTGTAGTTTTCTTTCTTTGAAGTGTCTTTGTCTGGTTTAGGAATCAGGGTGATTTTGGCCTCGTAGAATGAATTTGGAAGTTCTCCCTCTTTTTCTATTTCCTGAAATAGCTTGAAAAGTATTGGTATTAGTTCCTCTTTAAAGGTTTTGTAAAACTCTGCTGTATACCCATCCGGTCCTGGGCTTTTCTTAGTTGGTAGTCTTTTGATGGTTTCTTCTATTTCCTCAATTGATATTGGTCTGTTTAGGTTGTCTATATCCTCCTGACTCAATCTGGGCAGATCATATGTCTTAAGAAATTTATCGATGCCTTCACTATCTTCTATTTTATTGGAGTATAAGGATTCAAAATAATTTCTCATTATCTTCTGTATTTCTTAAGTGTCTGTTGTGATATTGCCTTTTTCATCCCGTATGCTAGTAATTTGAGTTCTCTCTCTTCTTCTCTTCGTTAGCATGGCTAAGGGTCTGTCGATTTTATTTATTTTTTCAAAGAACCAACTTTTAGTTTTGTCAATTTTTTCAATTGTTTCTTTTGTTTCGATTTCATTAATTTCAGCTCTGATTTTAATTATTTCTTGCCTTCTACTTCTTTTGCTGTTGTTTTGCTCTTCTTTTTCTAGGATTTTGAGATGAAGTATGAGATCATTTATTTGTTGGTTTTTTCTTTTTTAAAGGAATGAACTCCAAGCAATGAATTTTCCTCTTAGAACTGCTTTCAATGTGTCCCATAGATTCCGATATGTTGTGTCTGTGTTTTCATTTATCTCTAAGAATTTTTTAATTTCCTCCTTGATGTCTTCTATAACCCATTGATCATTCAGTAACCTATTGTTCATTCTCCAAGTGATGTATGCTTTTTCCTTCCTTCTTTTATCTTTGATTTTCAGTTTCATTCCATTATGATCAGATAAGATGCATGGTATTATCTCTACTCCTTTATATTGTCTAAGAGTTGCCCTGTGACATAATATATGATCTATTTTTGAGAAGGATCCATGTGCTGCTGAGAAAAAAGTGTAACTGCTTGATTGTGGGTGGTATATTCTATATATGTCAATTAAGTCTAGGTTATTAATTGTGTTATTGAGTTCTATAGTTTCCTTATTCAACTTTTGTTTGGAAGATCTGTCCAGTGGTGAGAAAGGTGTGTTGAAGTCTCCCATGATTATTGTATGGTGGTCTATTAGACTCTTGAACTTGAGAAGAGTTTGTTTGATGAACATAGCTACACCATTGTTTGGGGCATATATATTTATGATTGTTATGTCTTGTTGGTGTACGGTTCCCTTGAGCAGTATGTAGTGTCCCTCTTTATCCCTTTTGATTAACTTGGGCTTGAAATCTGTTTTATTTGATATGAGTATGGACACTCCTGCTTGTTTCGGAAGTCCATATGAGTGATATGATTTTTCCCAACCTTTCACCTTCAGCCTATGTATGTCTTTTCCTATCAAATGCGTCTCCTGTAGGCAGCATATTGTTGGGTCTTGTTTTGTGATCCATTCTACTAGCCCATGTCTCTTAATTGGTGAGTTTAAGCCATTAACATTTATGGTTATTATTGAGATATGGGCTGTTCTTCCAGCCATATTTGTTTATTTATGTTACTAAACATGGTTTGTTTTCCTCTTTGATTATTTTCCCCCCTTTACTGTACTACCTCCCACTGTTGGTTTTCATTGTTATTTTCCATTTCCTCTTCCTGTAATGTTTTGCCAAGGATGTTTTGAAGAGATGGTTTTCTAGCTGCAAATTCTTTTAACTTTTGTTTATTGTGGAAGGTTTTAATTTCATCTTCCATCCTGAAGCTTAATTTCGCTGGATACACAATTCTTGGTTGGAACCCATTTTCTTTCAGTGTTTGAAATATGTTATTCCAGGATCTTCTAGCTTTCAGTCTGTGTTGAAAGATCAGCTGTTATCCTGATTGGTTTACCCCTAATTGTAATCTGCTTCCTTTCCTTTCTCTTGTAGCTTTTAAAATTCTCTCCTTATTCTGTATATTGGGCATCTTCATTATAATGTGTCTAGGTGTGGATCTCTTATGATTTTGCACATTCGGCATCCTGTAGGCTTCTAGGATTTGGGATTCTGTCTCATTCTTCATGTCTGGGAAGTTTTCTCGTATTATTTCATTGAATAGATTGCTCATTCCTTTGGTCTGGATCTCTATACCTTCCTGTATCCCAATGACTCTTAAGTTTGGTCTCTTAATGTTATCCCATATTTCTTGGATGTTCTGCTCATGGTTTCTTAACAGTCTTGCTGAGCTGTCTATGTTCTTTTCCAGTTGAAATACTTTGTCTTCATTGTCTGATGTTCTATCTTCTAAGTGTTCTACTCTGCTGGTAGTATTCTCCATTGAGTTTTTAAGTTGGTTTATTGCTTCCTGCATTTCTAGGATTTCTGTTTGTTTGTTTTTTATAACCTCTATCTCCCTGTATAGTTGATCTTTTGCTTCTTGGATTTGTTTATGTAATTCGTTGTTGAAGTGATCTTTCATTGTCTGATTTTGCTGTCTAATGTCTTCCTTGAGACTCCAGATCATCTGAAGCATGTATATCCTGAATTCTTTATCTGACATTCCATCTGCTGCAGCTATTACCTCTTCTAAAGTTGAGTTGACCTGCATTGCTTGTGGT
Organism: Marmota monax; assembly: GCF_021218885.2. NCBI lineage: Eukaryota > Metazoa > Chordata > Mammalia > Rodentia > Sciuridae > Marmota > Marmota monax. The sequence continues at coordinate 13,740,231 of NW_026693245.1, forward strand.
CCTTTCTTTCCTTGTCTTTTCATACTGCTCGCGTTTCTTTCTGCTTTGTGAAACTGTTGTGTTATTGAAATTTTCCCCCTATATATTTATATTGCTCTTGTATAGTTGAAAAGTCTCCCTTGCAGGGGCGGGCGGAGGCTGTGCTCTTCCTCCAATTGGGGTGATATGTTTACCACGCTGACGGGCCGCTGGGCCTGTTCTGCCGGTCGGTCGCAGGTCTGCCTACCTTGCAGGCGCAGGCAGCGGCTCTGCTCTGCCCTTACTCCAATTGGGGTGACGTGTCTACCATGCCAGCGGGTCCCTGGGCCTGTTCCGGGTGCGGGAGGCGGCTCTACTCTGCCCCTACTCCAATTGGGGTGATGTGACTACCACGCCGGCGGGTCGCTGGGCCTGTTCTGGGTGCGGGCGGCGGTCTGCTCTGCCCCTACTCCAATTGGGGTGACGTGACTACCACGCTGGCGGGCCGCTGCGCCTGTTCCGGGCGCCGGCGGCGTCTCTGCTCTGTCCCTACTCCAATTGGGGTGACGTGTCTACCACGCCAGCAGGCCGCTGGGCCTGTTTCGCTGGTCGGTTCCAGGTCTGCCTGCCTTGCGGGCACGGGCGGCGGCTCTGCTCTGCCCCTACTCCAATTGGGGTGACGTGTCTGCCACGCCGGCAGGCCACTGGGCCTGTTCCGCGGGTCGGTCACAGGTCTGCCTACCTTGCGGGCGCGGGTGGCGGTTCTGCTCTGCCCCTACTCCAATTGGGGTGATGTGACAACCACTCCGGCGGGTCGCTGGGCCTGTTCCGAGCGCGGGTGGCGGCTCTGCTCTGCCCCTACTCCAATTGGGGTGACGTGATTACCACACCGCCGGGCCACTGGGCCTGTTCCGGGCACGGGCGAAGGCTCTGCTCTGCCCCTACTCCAATTGGAGTGACATGTCTACCACGCCGGCAGGCCGCTGTGCCTGTTCCACCGTTCGGTCGCAGGTCTGCCTACCTTGCGGGCGCGGGCGGCGGCTCTGCTCTGCCCCTACTCCAGTTGGGGTGATGTGACTACCACGCCGGCGGGTCGCTGGGCCTGTTCCGGGTGCGGGCGGCGGCTCTGCTCTGCCCCTACTCCAATTGGGGTGACGTGACTACCCTGCCAGCGGGTCGCTTATATTTTATTTTGATACAGGGTCTTGCTGAATTGTTGAGGCTTGCCTCTGACTTGCTCTTGCCTCAGCCTCCCAGATAGCTGAGATTACAAGTGTGCATGAACTTATTTTCTGTATTATTTATTAAAAATGTAACTTTGATGGGTTTGGTGGCACACACACCTGTAAGTTCAGTGGCTTGGGAGGCTAAGGCAGGAGAATCAAGACTTGAAAGCTGATCTCAGCAATTTGGTGGAGCCCTAAGCAACTTAGTGAGTCTATCTCTAAATTTTAAAAATGTGTGTATGTTGTGGGGGTGGGGGGGGTGATGGGGATGTGGCTCAATGGGTAAGGGCCCCTAGGTTCAATCCCCAGTACCAAAAATCAAACACAAAAGGTAACTGATTAAACATATATCATATATCTGCATTACTATTTTACAAATTGACTTTTATGACAAAGATTTTAAAGTGACAATAGGGATTATCCTTATAGATACTGTACAGTTATCCTTGTACAGTGATGTAAACTCTGGGGCTTTGCACTGAAAATCATCTCTTTATTTCATAATTTTTATCTTTCTCTTTTCGTTGCTCCTCAAGGAAAATATAAAATGCTTAAAAGGACCCCTTAAAGTGGCCATTTAAGGATAGTGTTATTTGTATACACACACATATATAAAGAATTATTGTCGTAATAATGGTGGTGGTGGTGGTGATGGTGGTATGTGTGTGTATGAGAGAGAGAGAGAGAGAGTTAAAAGCACCTCTTAAAGTGAGCCATTTAAGGATAGTGTTATGTATACACACACACACACACACAAAGAATTATTGTGGTAACGATAGTGGTGGGGTGTGTGTCAGAGAGAGAAAGAGGGAGGGAGGGAGGGAGAGAAATTTGATTAGCTCTTTGTTTTGAAAAATTAAACCTAAAATCTTAGGGAAGTTTACTGTATATTTGTAACTTATAAGCTAATTATTAGAATTGAGAATGAATTAAGTATTTATTTCCTCACAAACTTATTGAAATTTCAAAATAAAAAGTATATATTGTTTACAATGTTTAATGTGATGTTATGATATAGGTATGTACTGTGGAGTGAGTAAAGCAAGCTGATTATCATGTCAGTCACCACACCTAATTATCGTGTGTATGTTTGTATGATGAGTAAATACAGATTTTTTTTTACATAGGTCTTCTGACACAATTAGAACAACACATTATGACATCCTTTGTTTCATATTTGTCTTTGAGTAAGATTAAGAAAAATGTCCAATTTTACAAAATTTGAAAGCATTACCAAATTTTTCTAAGGATTTTTATTAATCTCTATTCATTATCCTTTTATGTTCTAATCCTTATTGGTGTATCTTGACCACCTTCTCAATTAGCAATTAAAAAAAACATGCATTGGAGAAAAGATAGCCTCTTCAACAAATGGTGATGGGAAAACTGGAAATCCATATGAAACAAAATGAAATTAAACCCCTGTCTCTCACCATGCACAAAACTCAACTCAAAATGGATCTAGGACTTAGGAATACAACCAGATACCCTGCGTCTAATAGAAGAAAAAGTAGGCCCTAATCTCCATCATGTGGGATTAGACCCCAACTTCCTTAATAAGACTCCTTTGGTGCAAGAATTAAAATCAAGAATCAATAAATAGGATGGACTCAAACTAAAAAGTTTCTTCTCAGCAAAAGAAACAATCTGTGAGGTGAACAGAGAGCCTACATCTTGGGAGCAAATCTTTAACCTCACACATCAGATAGAGCTCTAATTTCTAGGGTATATAAAGAACTCAAAAAGCTAAACACCAAAAAACCAAATAACCCAATCAATAAATGGGCCAAGGACCTGAACAGACACTCCTCAGAAGAGGATATACAATCAATCAACAAATATATGAAAAAATGTTCATCATCACTAGCAATTAGAGAAATGCAAAGCAAAACCACTTTTTGACTTAAGATTTCATTTCACTCCAGTCAGAATGGCAGCTATTATGAATAAAAACAACAATAAGTGTTGGTGAAGATGTGGGGAAAAGGGTACACTCATATACTGCTGGTAGGACTGCAAATTGATGCAGCCAATATGGAAAGCAGTTGGAGATTGCTTGGAAAATTAGGAATGGAATCACCATTTGACCCAACTGCCCCTCTCCTCAGTCTATACCCAAAGTACTTAAAAACAGCATACTACAGGGACACAGCTACCTTAATGTTTATAGCAGCACAATTCACAGTAGCTAAATTGTGGAACCAACCTAGATGCCCTTCAATAGATGAATGGGTTAAAAAAATGTGCATATATACACAATGGAATATTACTCAGCAGTAAAAGAGAATAATATCATGGCATTTTCAGGTAAATGCTAAGAGAAGTTAGTCAATCCCAAATAACCAAATACCGAATGTTTTCTTTGATATGAGGAGGCTGATTCATAGTGGGATAGGGAGAGGGAACTTGGGAGAAATAGACGAACTCTAGATAGGGCAGAGGGGTTGGAGGGAAAGGGAGGGAGCATGGGGTTAGAAATGGTGGTGGAATGTGATGATCATTATTATCCAAAGTGTATGTATGAGTTGGTGTACATTAGTAAATTGGAGAGATTGACTAATAAAGAGATTGCCTTGAAAGGTGTTAGGAATTCTGATTGACTAAAGGTTCAAATATGGATTAATATTAAAAGTGACATAGTAAGTATTTTTATTTATGTTTAGACTATTGCTTTCCCAGAATTTCTGGGCTTAAATACCTCTGCAACTTGCCTTCCTCTCACTGGCAAGAATTTTGATATTCTAGTCAGCCTACTTATTTTATTCTTCATCTAGAATTCACCATTCCCTAATGTTTTTTGTACCATATGCCATGAAAATGCAAGTGATTGCCTTTGTAGCTGAGTTCTTCACTTTTTATTCTTTTAGACAACGTCTGTATTGCAGCAGGTGATCAACAAAACTTGTTCATCCATTTGAATTTTTTTTTTTTTGTATGCCTGATGTGTGCCAGGCACGGTTTTAGGTTCTAACATATTTAAGATATGTTAGAAAACACAATACTAAAAAAATCCATCCCCTCATTAAACTTACATTGTAGAGGCAGTCATATGATTTTTAAAAATACAGAAAAAAGAACAAGTAAATTATGTAATTATTACAGTGTGGTAAGTGCTAAAAGAAAAGAAAAAGTCCAAGTCAAGGGATCAGAAGTGCTGGAGATATGGAATGGGTTGAGATTTTAAATTGGATAGTTAGGGGTTCTTTATTGAGAATGTAATATTTGAACAAAGACTTGAAGGAAGTGAAAAAGTTAGCCAAGTGGATATCTGCATCAAGAGCACATGATTCAGAGAATAGCAGTATAAATTACCTTTTACTCTGAGTAAAATGGGATTTATTTCAGAGTGCTGAGAAGTAACATAATTTATGATTTTGAAAGGATTGCTTTAGTGTTTTGTTTTTGTGTGTGTGTGTGTGGGGGGGGTAGGTACCTGGAATTGAACTCAGGGGCACTTGACCATTGAGCCACATCCCCAGCCCTATTTTGTATTTTATTGAGAGACAAGGTCTCACTGAGTTGCTTAGTGCCTCACTTTTTGCTGACACTGGCTTTGAACTCACAATCCTCCTGTCTCAGCCTCCCCAAACTGCTAGGATTACAGGCATGTGCAGTAGCACCTGGCATTTTTTTTTTTAAAATTGAGAATAGACTTTAGGGGTTAGAGATTGAAGCAGGAAGTTCATTTAAAAGGCTTTTCTTTTGGTTGGTTTAATTCTTCAATATAATATAAGACTTATAGTAAGGTCATAAGAATAATATGAAGAGTTTTCACATACTTTCCCCAGATACCCTATTGCTATTTTACCATATTTGGTTCATTTATCTTTCTTTCAATTAAAAATTAACAAGTAAAACTCAAAGGTAACATGATGTCTTGATACAGAAACATTGTGGAATGGCTAAATCAAGCTAACATGTATATTACCTCACATAATCATCTCTCTCTCGTCTTTCTTTTTTCTTTTCTTTTGGTAGTGAGAATACTTCAAAACCCTCTTAGCAGTTTTCAAGTACACAGTACATTGTTATTAACCACAGGCTCCATGTTGTAGAATGGAACTCTTAAATTTTGTCCATCCTATCAAAGGATGTTTGTATCCTTTAACCAACATCTTTCTAATCCCCAATACCCTCATCCCACACACATTCACGTCAGCCCCTTGTGATCAACTTTCTTCTATTTGTCTATGAAGACAAATTTTCATTTTTATATTCCACAAATAAAATCATATGGTATTCAGTGTGCCTGAATATTTTTTACATTTAACATATGTTCTCCAGATTTGTTTCTGTTGTCTCAAATAACAGAATTTTCTCCCCCTTCTAAGGTTGAATAAAACATACTGTATTTTCTTTGTTGATTGTTTATTGATGGACACTTAAGTTGATCCCATATAATTGTGAATAATATTGTAGCAAAGATGGGAGTGTTAGTGTTATAAGTTAGCTTTGCATTACTACAGCAAAATACCTGACACAGGCCCCTTAAAATTTAAGAGAGGTTTATTTTGGCTTGTCTTTCTGGAGTTTAAAGTCCAAGGTTGGGTGGCCTCATTAGTTTGAGCCCCTGTTGAGGGTAGTCCATCATGTTGTGAGCTTGTTTCAAAGCAAATGCTCACATCTTAAGCCAAAAGCAAGAAAGAGAGGGAGAGTACCAGCAAGGTTCCCCAAGCCCTTTCAAGGGGATATGCCCAGTGACTTAAGGAACTTTCACTAGGCCCTACCTCTGAAAAATCCATAGCACCTCCCAGTACTGCCACCCTAAAGATCAAGCTATTACAAGTGGACCTTTGGGGGACACTGAACCAAACTGTAGCAACAGTTTGATAGACAGCAATTCAGTTGCCTTTGCATATACTTATAGTGGAGTTGCTAGATCATATGTTGGGTCATCATCATCATGATGGCTGTACTACTTTATATTCCCATCAACAGTGTATAAAACTTCCTTTTTCATCATATCCTAGCCAACACTTGTTATCTTTTGTCTTGGATAATAGCCAACAGGTGTCGGGTGATATCTTATTTGGTTTTAATTTGCATTTTCTTGATAATTAGTGATGCTGAGCATCTTTTCATAAACCTGTTGGCCATCTGTAAGTCTTATCAGAAATTTCTGTTTGAGTTATTTGCCCATTTTAAAATTTGATTATTTATTTTCTTATTTATTGAATTGTCTGATTCCTTATGTATTTTTCATCTTAAGTCCTTATCAGATATAAGGTTTATACATATTTTTTACAAATATTTTCTTCTATAGTTTATACATTTAAGGTATTTACAACTGTGCAGAAACTTTGGTTTTATATGATCTCACATGCTTATTTTTACTTTTATTGCTTGTGTTTTTTGTCATGTACAGGGAATTATTGACAAAATTATGGACAATGCAACAAGCTTTTCTCCAGTTTTCTTCTTGAAGTTTTCTGGATTCAGATCTTACATTTACTCTTTAATATATTCAAATATGGTATGCTGTGATTTTAATGTGTTCCCCAAAAAGCATGTAGGAAACTTATTCTCTAGTGCAGCTATATTAGAAGGTGGGGGCCTAATGAGTGATGTTGATATCATGAGGCTCCAACCTCATGAATAAATTAATGCTGGTTATAAAAGTATTCTCTTTCTTGCTTTTGATATGAGCATTTGCTTTAAAACAAACTCACAATGTGATGGACTACCTTCAACAGGGGCTCAAACGCTGAGGCCACCCAACTTTGGACTTGAAACTCTGTTTCCCCTTCTCCCTTTATTTATTTTATATGCGTGTGCTCTTTTGACCTTTCACATTCCACCATGGGATGACACAGCAAGAAGGCCCTTGCCAGATGCAAGCTTCTTGACCCCGGACTTTCCATCCTCCAGAACTATAAGAAATAAATCTCATAACTCTCCCCACTGAGTATGATGTTGGCTATTAGTTTGTCATAGAGAACCTTTATTTTATTAGGGTAAATTATTTCTATACCTGATTTTTTTTTTAGGATTTTTAATCATGAAGTATGTTGAATTTTACTGAATGCTTTTTCTGCATCTTTTGAAATGATCATATGATTTTTGATCTTCATTTTGTTGATATGATGTGTTTATTGATTTGAGTATGTTGAAGCATCCTTGTTTTCCCAGCGCAAAATTCCACTAGATCATAATGTATAATCTTTTCGATATACTATAGGATTTTGTTGCTAGTATTTTGTTAAGGAATTTTGCATCTGTGTTTATTAAGAATATGAGTCTATGGTTTCCTTTTTTGTTGTCCTTGTTTTGGTTTTGGTATCAGGGTAATGCTGGCCCTATAGAATGATTTGGGAAAGATTCCCTCTCTTTCAATTTTTTGGAATATTTGAGATTTGGTATTAATTTGCCTTTAAAGGTTTAATAAAATTTGACAGTGAATTTAATATATTTTATTATGTAAATTTATTTTATATAATAAAATATATGAAATGATTATTATTAATTGATAAAATTCAACAGTAAAGTCTTCTGGTCCTGGGCTTCTCTTTGTTGGGAGACTGTAAATTAGTGATTCAGTCTCTTTGTACGTTAACATTCTGTTGAGGTTTTGTGTATTCATGGTTCAACTTCAATAGGTTATATATGCCCAGAAATTTATCCATACCGTCTTTATTTTCCAGTTTGTTGACATACAGTTGTTCATAATAGTCCTTAGGAGCCTTTTTATTTCTGTAGTATTAGTTGTAATGTGTCCTTTTTTCACTTCTGATTTTATTTATTTGGATGTTCTCTCTTTTTTCTTGGTTAGTTCAGCTAAAGGTTTATCAATTTTGGTTAGTATTTGGAAAACCAGCTCTTCATTTCATCCATGTTTTGAATTGTTTTCTAAATCTATATTTCATTGATTTTTGCTCAATATTTGCTTTCTTCCCTTCTACTAATTCGAAGTTTGGTTTGTTCTTGCTTTTCTAGTTCCTTGAGTTTCATCATTAGGTTATTTGAAATCCTTTTTTTGTTTTTAATGTATGTGCTTATTGCTATAAATTTACCTTTTATTATTGCTTTTGTTGTATGTATTCCATAGAGTTTGATAATGTTGTATTTCCACTTTCATTTTTTTGAGAAAATTTTAAATATACTTTTTGCTGGTTTCAGTAACCCATTGTTTTTTCAAGGGTGTATTTCTTAATTGCCATGTATTTGTACAATTTCTGAAGTTCTTTTTGTTACCGATTTCTAGTTTTATTTTATTGTGGTCACAGAAGATGCATACTGTGATGTTTTTTTGTTTTTTTTTTTTAATTTCTTGAGACCTGGTTTGTGGCCTAACATGGTCTGTCCTGGGGCGTGTTCTGTGTGCTGACTGAGAACATGTATTCTGCAGTTTTTAAATGAAATGATCTGCAAAACATAAAAATAAAAGCATCCACAATAAGGATGAGATGTCGATACAGTTTAACTGGAGAATTTCTCAAATCATAAGATCCCAAAGATCAATGTGATGCTAAGGATCAAACCCAGTGCCTCACACATGCTAGGCATGTGCTCTGCCACGCCCCAGCCCTGTTATAGTTTTTTATGATCCCTGTTCAATGCTAGTCAAACAGTAGACTTTTTATTCCTATTCATTTTTCTGGGACGTTTTCCCGTTTTTTGTTTTGTTTTGTTTTGTTTGGAATGTCCTTGTTTTAATGCATACCTATAATCCTAGTGATTCAGAAGGCTGGAAAATCACAAGTTCAAGGCCAACCTCAGCAATTTAGCAAGGCCCTAGGCCACTTAGTGAGACCTTATCTCAAAATTTAAAATTTTAAAAAAGGACTGGGAATGTAGCTCAGTGGTAAAGTGTCATCAGGTTCTAACATAGAATGAAAAAAAAAAAAAGCTTATTGGGATTTGTGCCTACTTTTCTGTGAGCAGATAATTTGAAGTTTGTTTTCTAGTTATGTGGACGGCATAGTTTATGTAGTTTCATTTGTTTTTCTTATATGTATGTAGGTATGTATAATTTACTTTTTGGAGGCTCTTGTGTTGGAAATTTCAGTTCATGTTACCACCATTATTTAGGCATTCTGTTTTTATTTTGAAATTAGATGTAAGTGAAAAAGAGAATTTAAGGATCATCTTAAGGATTTTTATCTAAGCCATTGAAAGGATAGACTTGATATCAACAAGGCAAGGCAGGATTAGAGAGGTAAGGTCAGGCCAGTCTTTAGCCTTGAGTTATATTTGAGATTTCTGTTAGACATCTAAGTAGAGATACTCAGAAGCCATTAGATAAATGAGCCTGGAGTTTAGAAGAGAAATCTGACTCTGAAATATAAATTTATGAATTGTCGACAACTAGCTGGTATTTAAAATCATGGAACCAGATGAGATCACCTAGAATCAGTCTAGAAAAGAGAACAGCCAAGCCCTAAACACTGGAATATTTCTGCATAAAGTGGTTGGAATATGAGGAAAAACCAGCAAGGGATACTAAGGAATATAATCCTTGAAGTAGGAAGGAAAACTAGGAACGTCAGATGCCCTAGAAGCCAAATTAAATGTTCTTAAGAAGAGAGGGAAGGAACTTTGTCAAATGCTACTGATTGTTCAAGTAAAATGAGCGTTTATAATTAAGAATTGATTTAGCACATGGAAGTTGTTGATGACATTGACAATAACATATTGTTAAATTATAAGTAGTGATACAATACTTATAGTAGTGAGGCAATTAGTTGTCAGTTTGGAGCCCTTGGCATATAAACAGAATGAAGGTGGCACAAGCAGACTGGTCTCTGGCTTCCACTGGTTTTAAAAGAATTGCTGTTTTGATGAAATTTTGTATATTGGTTTTCCATATAATATATTTTTTGGAATTGATAGTTAAAGGGATCTGCATCTAAGTAAATAAAAACACTAAAAGTTTTAAAATTAATATCAAAGAGCTTTTCAAGGAAGACATCATTAAGTATTACTTCATTATGAAATATAACTTTTTCTTTAATTTTATTAAGTGGAAAGTTTTGTTTTAATACATTTCTATTTAATGCAAGAGTCTTATTAAAATGGCTGTGATTATTTTAGCTTTTCAATGTAAAATCAGAGTTTTTCTGGCATTGGTGTGGCTTTAGACTCACTCATAAATTCTTTAAGTTCTTCAAACTTATAAGCTAAAGTTCACATATTATAATTTTCTATTCTCAGTACTTATAATGGTGACAAACAAAGTAGATATTTAGTTAGTGTGTTAAATTGGAGAAAGTGGACACCACCAGGCTATACTGACTTATTTAATTTCATTTCCTTCCTTGCAGTGTTTTGCTTCCATCTCTCTGAAACAAAAGAGTAGAGAGCAAAATCATCCCTTTGAGCGTATAAAAACCCTTAAGAAGATTTCACTTTAAGCCTAAAAGACTTCCTCGGCATTCTACCTCTAACATTTAGTTTTCTTTTCCCTCTTATTTCAGAGCTTTCTATTTCTGTATTTGAAATGAACCTACATTTAGTGACTGCTCCCAGCAATTTTTTTTTCTTCAAAGAATCAGATATTCTCTTGTATGCCTGTATGGTATCTAAGGAGGCAGATGATATAATAGAAGAAAAGCAAGCAGTTCTCAGAACTAGAACCAGCTTCTATCATTTTCATTCATCTCTTTAATACACAGTTATCAAACATCTTCCATGTGCCAGATATTTACTAAATCATGTGTGTATATGTATGTGTTTATAAGTAGATGCTTTTTTTGGAGGTGCCATTTTTAAAAAATATTTTTTAGTTGTCAGTAGATCATTTATTTATTTATTTATTTGCAATGCTGAGTATGGAACCCAGGGTCTCACACATGCCAGCAAGCATCTACCATTGAGCCATAACTCCAGTCCTAGAGATGCTATTTTTATAATTTTTTGTTGTTGTTGTTGTTAGAGCATTATAGTTACACATAGGAGCTGAGTTCATCCAGGCAAAATCACATGCATGGATACTGATCCACTCCGTTTCAGTCCCTATTCTTCCGTCTCTCCTCACCCGAAAATTATTTTTCTCTAGAAACTGTTATCTAGTTTGTAATTAGATATTAATTACTTTAGTTAAACGAGCAAATCATAAATAAAAAATAATACACATATAGGCATTTTAAAGTTAAAAATACTGTCCGACAAACATTGGAGATTAATATAATTGTCATTGAAGGTCAAAAGGAAAATTATGAGCCACTGAAAAGGTGTTAAATGTAAAAGTAGGGTATTAAAATTTTATGTACACTTTAAAACAACCAATTTTTATTAAAACTAGAACACATGCAAAATATTTAAAATTTATGCAAATGTAAGAAATATACCTTTATTAACCATTTTCTTATGTAACTTTATTAATGATATGAATTATGGAATAATAGAAAACGAATAATATTTGGGACACATTATTAGTGTGGCATTCATTTCATATGTATTTTCTGAAGTGCTGTCTCCCTCAAGTCTTCTTTTGGTCACTCAAGCATCTATAACCAGGGACGAGTAGTTGCTGATAAGACAAGCACACTGATCTCTAAATCCATTTTTTAGTAATGTACTATATATTTTTCCTTCATGACTTACACAGATATTCACACCCTTTTGAATCTTAGCTTCACTTGCTTGATCTTTTTTTTTTGTACCTTTATTTTATTTATTTTTTATAATGTGGTGCTGAGTATGGAATCCAGTGCCTGACACATGCCAGGCAAGCACTCTTACCACTGAGCCACAACCACAGCCCCTTGCTTGATCTTTTGTTTACTACATTAGAGCATTGCCTTGGCATTTGTAGTTTTCCATAGAGCAAAATTTTTTAAAAATCTAGCATAATTTTTATTAAAATTATTTGTAATTTCAATGTGTTTTACTCTAATTTTATTATTTCAGGAACCATTTAAGAGGAATAACTTCTAATATTCTGTATAGCGCAGTAGGATGATTATGTTGATATCAATTAACTGTATATTTCAGAATAGCTTGTAGAAAGGATTTTTAGTGTTCCCATCGAAAAGAAATGATAAGAATATTTGAGTTGATGGATATGCTAATTACCCTAATTCAATGATTACACACTTTATATATGTATTGAAATGTCACACTGTAACCCATAAAACATTTAAAAAGAAATTATGTAATCAGTTTGAAGAAGAAAAATAAATCATTAAGCCATTTATGTTTTTAAGCTTGTGTGTCACTGTCTGTGTGTATAACTTTAAGACACTATTATTTCTTGCCAGGTGTGAATTATCAATGCAGGTTTTTTTTTCTTTAATTGAATTTTTTTCCTCCATTTTTTATTGGTGCACTATAGTTATATATAAGGATGGGATTTGTTGTTACATATTTATACATGCACACAATATAATAATAATATAATATAATAATAATATAATTTGGCCATTATCATTCCTCATCCCTTCCCTCCTTCTTCCCCTCCTTCCACTCCTTGGTAATCCCTTTCCTCTTCTATTCTCCCTTTGAGTTTTAGAAGATCCATCCTACCTTTCTTTTCTTTTTTCCTGTCTTCCATATAGAAGAGAAAACGTATGATCCTTGACCACCTCTTATTTCAGAGCTTTCTATTTCTTTATTTGAAATGAACCTACATTTAGTGACTGCTCCCAGCAATTTTTTTTTCTTCAAAGAATCAGATATTCTCTTGTATGCCTGTATGATATCTAGGGAGGCAGATGATATAGTAGAAGAAAAGCAAGCAGTTCTCAGAACTAGAACCAGCTTCTATCATTTTCATTCACCTCTTTAACTTATTTCACTTAACATAATGGTCTCTAGTTCCATCATTTTCTTGCAAATGCCATAATTTCATTTTTCTCTATGGCTGAGTAAGACTCCATTGTGTGTGACACACACACAATGGAGTCTTACTCAGCCATAGAGAAAAATGAATATATATGTGTGTACATATATATGTGTATATATACATATATGTACATACACATATGTATATATATATATATATATATATATATATATATATATATATATATCGCATTTTCTTTATCCATTCATCTGTTGATGGATACCTAGACTGGCTCCATATTTGGGCTATTGTGAATTGTGGTACTATAATATGAATATGGATATGCTTGTAGCACTATGGTAAGATGACTTTAATTCTTTAGGATAAATATCAAGGAGCAGTATGGCTGGATCATACAGTGGTTCCATGCCTAGTCTTTTGAGGAACCTCCATACTGATTTCCATCATGGTTATACTAATTTACAGTCCTACCAACAGTGTAAAAATGTTCCTTTTTCTCCACATCCTCTCTAGCATTTATTATTATTTGTATTCTTGATAATTCCCATTCTGACTGACATGAGATGAAGTTTCAGTGTAATTTTTTCATTTGCATTTTCCTAATTGCTAATGATGGTGAGCACTTTTTCATGTATTTGTTGGCCATTTGCATTTCTTCTTTTGAGATGAATATATTTAGTTCTTTTGCCTAATTATTAATTGAGTTATTCGATGCTGCTTAAAATTTACTCGTAATAGAAGTCTGCTGCTTTCCCCACATTTTTTTTTTTTTTAAATTTGGGTACTGGGGATTGAACTCAGGGCTACTTGACCACTGAGCCAACATCCCCAGCACTATTTTGTATTTTATTTAGAGTAAGGGTCTCACTGAGTTGCTTAGTGCCTCGACATTGCTAAGGCTGGCTTTGAACTCACGATTGATTGTCCTATTTCAGCCTTCCAAACTTCCCACATTTTAGAAAAAAATTTATTTTTTAATTGGAGTTGGACACAATACTTTTATTTTATTTTTTTATTTTTATGTGTTGCCAAGGATTGAACCCAGGGCCTTGCACATGCGAGGTGAGCACTCTACTGATGAGCCACAACCCCGGCCCACTGCCCACGTTTTTTACTGGTGCATTTTAAATTTAAAATATTACCTATTTGATATTTTGGTGCAAAATTTTTAAGCTCTTTATATGTTATAGATATTTATCCTCTACCAGAAAAATAAATAGCAAAGATTTTTGTACCATTCTGTAGATTCTTTTTTCACATCCTAATTGGTTACTTTTCTGTGTAGAAGCTTTAAATTTGATACCACCCCATTTATTAATTCTTGGCATTATTTCCTAAGCTTTAGGGGTCCTATTGAGAAAGTCATCACTTGTTCCTAAAAAGCTGCAGTGCTGACTATGTTTTATTCTAGGACTAATGCAGGTCCTTTTGAATGGGTTCTTTTATCTAACTTCAGATGAGGCAACTGAGACCTGGAGTGTTTGTGGCTAACTCAAAGCTCCTAAGACCTCATGATATATTTTCCCAGGATAGTGTAACAAAAATTAAAAATTTGATGTTTGAGTCTTATACTCCTTCCAGTGTGAAAGATTTTGTGATTCAACTTTAATGTCTGTTTATCCTTTCTGCAAAAACCCCATTTTTCTCTCCTTCCACTTATATTTCACAAAGTCACCAGTAGGTGTTACCTTTCTCTTGGTGTCTTTTCCCATAACACAATCCAGCTGTATAAAATTCCTTACCTAACTTTGAAAAGTCCTTTGTTTTTTGGCCTACTTTATTAAGATTTTTTTCATTATAGAATACCTGTTATGTTTAGATATTTATGGTTTAAAATCTCCAGTATTTGAGGATACTGTAACAACTTATGTTTTCTGTATATTATGAAGTGTAAAGTCCCTTACCATCATAGAGGAAGTGGAGTTACAGGCTTTTTTGAGGCTTTTTGTTTGTACATTCAAACCCTAGAGGACCAATAGATTGAGTGGAAATAATGGCATGTTTCCCCAGGTAGGTAAGGAGCATAAAAGACCTCACATTCTCGCTATTAGATATTAATGTGGGCTAATAAGTTTTGTTGTTGTTGTTGTTGTAAGCATTGTGCTGTGTATCTCCAGCTCTGGTAAGGTAGCTTTTAAAATGCAAATATCCCCATGCAGAAATAAAGTCATCTTAGTCTGGATTGCTTTAGTCATTAGGAATAACAATGTCTAATTAGATAAAAGAATAGTTAAGATTAGGAGTTTTTTAAGAAGGTTAAGAAGAGAGGAAATCTCCCTTACTTGTGAAGTTTACTTATCTCTGTGAAGTGGGAGACTTTAGGTACCTGAGGAATGAGCCATACACGGGAAAGGAAATAGAATAATCAGAGGTATATTTGCAGTTTTCTTCAAAGTCCTGATAGTCTGTCCCTGAAAATCACATTGCTGTTTGACAGATATAATCTTCTACATGTCCTTGTAGACATTGCTGATGGGAACGTACTGTGGTATAGCTGCTATGGAAGATAGTTTGGTGGTTCCTCAGAAAGTAAAACAGAACAACTAGCTAAACCAGCAATTTCATTGATAGATGTATGTCCCAAAGAATTCAAACAGGTACTCAAGCAAATGTCTGTACGTGAATATTCATAGCTACACTATTCACAATACCAAAATCAGGAAAATCCAAATATTGTTTATCAATGGATAAACAAAAAGTGGTGTGTGTGTGTGTGTGTATGTGTGTATGTGTGTGCATGTATGTGTGTGCACATACATGTGTGAGGGGCGGAAGAGAGATGTGGTATCACTCAGACATAGAAAGTAATAAATATTGACTTACACATGGATGAACCTGTGAACATATTTTGCTAAATGAAAAAAGTCAGATATAGGCAGTCACATGTTACATGATTCCATTTATATGAAATATTCCAGAATAGATTAATCCATTGAGACAGAAGGCATATTGGTGGAGCTAGGGGGAAAAGAAATAGGAAGTGGCTACTTAATGGTTTCCTTTTGGGATGATGAAGATGTTTTGGAATTAGAGAGATGGAGTGGTTATGAACATTGTGAATGTATTAAATACCACTGAATTATACACTTTAAAACAGTAAATTTTATTTTGTTATGTAAATTTCACCTCAATTTTTTAGAAAGTGAATTGGTTATTCTAGTACATCAGGATAATGCTGTCAAATTAGAGTCTTCAAATACAGTGTATTTTGGAAATATTTGCCATGGGATCAGAGTATTTTATTCTGGAACTATTGAAAGAAAATCCTCCAAAGTTAGATGTCCTATTGTATTTTGCTTTATTATATGGTTAGCTTTTATTCTTTGTTTTTGTGGTTTTTGTCTTTTACAAGTCAGAAAAGCTAACATAATGTTTAGAATTGCAGATAGAATAATTTTTTCATGTCCAGAATTCACATGGTTTTTTAAAAAAATTGTAGTTGTGTGTGGACAGCATACCTTTATTTTATTTGTTTATTTTTATGGAATTAGATAGATGGGGCATTAAGGATCGAACCCAGTGCCTCACACATGCTAGACAAGCGCTGTGCCACTGAGCTACAGCCCCAGCCCAGGTTTTTTTTTTTTCCTTTTAAAATGAGATGGGGTCTTGCTATGTTGCCCAGACTGGTCTCTAAAGCCTGGGCTCAATCTATTCTCCCACCTCAGCCTTCCAAGTAGCTGGTACTACAGGCATGAGCCACACCATACCTGGCAACACATAATGATTTTTGATGGGCAAAAAAAAAAAAAGATCTAGTAGACAATATGATAGAGAAAAAAGTTAAAATAGTTGTACTTTATCGCTAACAAGTCTAATATAATCTTTAGAGTGTTGAAGAATTAATGCTCGGTAGAGTGTAATTTGTCAGCATTGAAAATCTACTCATCATCTGCTCAACAAATAAGATGAGCAAGAGAAGAAAAAAACATTTCGTCTCTGGTGGTCTTTTTGATAGGAGATGAGTAGATTTAATGTTTAACCATTTGCCACATACTGTTTAATTAATAGCACTTAAGCTTTACTCATTTGAGACATTATACTTAGGTAAATGCAGTCTCCCGTCTGACTCACCAGAGTTTCTTAGCATATTGTTGATTCAGAGGTTATCTTTCAACATGTTCTAAACTGTTATTTTTTAAGAAATACTTTATTTGTAAGTTAGCTTATTTCATGTTTAATACTAATAAATGGCATTTGATATTTTATTTGAAAATACATATTTCAAAATAAGAATCTTAAATATCTATCTCTAATGATAATGAAAGTTAAGAGTTGAATTTAACCCTTAATTAAAAATACACTGCGGGGGGTGGCGGGGCTGGGGTTGTGGCTCAGTGGTAGAGTGCTTGCCTAGCATGCGTTTGGGTTTGGTCCCCAGAACCACATAAAAATAAAACAAATGAAATAAAGGTATTGTGTCCATCTACAACTAAACAAACAAACAAAAAACACTGCTTCTTTCAAGTTAGTTTTTTTGGCCTCCTTCTATCCTAATAAAGAAGCCTGCGACTCCTCCATGTCCTCTTGCTCTGTGGATTAAAAATTTTTGCCTGGCTCCTTGTAAGTACTGTGACCACTAAAGATGGAGCACTTGGAGTACACAGCATGTTTTTTGAAATATTTTGTTTTGTCTATTCATAAAGTTTCTACTAATATTGATTGCAGAAAAACAACGAAAGATATTGCTAATAGACTAACTTAAGTTTAAATAAGAGAGAGCATGTGTAATGAGTCAGAGGAACACAATATGATTTCTGGACTACTTCTTTCTCTTGTTCTTCTGTGAATCATTACTCTATCATACCATGGCCTTTTTTTAGCAATAGACTATTTGGGCATCCAGCCACCATACGATACTATTCCTGAAGGTTCTATTCTTATTCTCTTTCCTTGGCAGAAACACTCCAGGGACGGAGCCAATGTGAGTTCCCCATTCCCAATTACCTTCCATTTCTCCTATCCCACATCCCTAGCTAATCCCCTCAAGGCTTTTCTGTATCTAATAAATCCAGATGGGCTCAACCTTCTTATATTTTTGCTTTTAGGTTATATTTGCCTTTCTATATCTTTAATGAGCTCTTCCCTATTTCATATTTGCTTGTGTTTAAAAATGATTGGAAGAATTCAAAGAATGACTTCCCTATGCAATTATATTTCTAAAGGGAATAATATTGTGAAGACTGTACTTACATATACAGACTTGTAATTCCTTGTGCCCCTGTGTTCTCTGCTCTCTACTAATATTTTGTAGGGTTGCCTTGAACATGCTTTTCTCACCTGTGCTGTTTTAATAGTCATGTGAAGCATAATTCAGCTAGTCTTCAGAGTTGTGAATCCTTATTAAATGTAGTTTTATTGAACATTGTGTGTGAGAAAATATTCTGTTACTTTAGATATTTAGTAAACATGTATTATATTGTGATGAATGACTTAATAAAAAGACGTCAGACTTCTATTAACTATAAAATATTTCTTAAGTTGGATACATTTTTTCCTTTGTGCCTTTCTGTTTTAGGCACTAACCCCAGGATTTATTATTTCAATCATCATTATATCCTCTGAACAGACCTTATTAGGTCACCTTTTATAACACAGCAGTGCTGCTGGCCCAATACCAGCCGAGACTATACATTTAAAACTAAAGAAAATGATAAAGCCTGCTTGTTTCACCAGTCTTCTAAAACTGGTACCCTTGTACTTCCTTTTCAGATGAACTAAGTAAAGAGGTGGGCAAGAATATAAAGGGTTAAGAGAAACTGAGTGGAAGTGTGGAGTGGTGCAAGCTGTCTGCATGGTTCAGCTCCTGTAGCTGCAAGAGCTGGATTAGCAAAGGAGGTGGAAAGGACCAACCAGGACAGTGTTGTCAGAATGTAGAAATGGAATTTAAAGAGCCAAATGGAGTTCATCACAATCCCATTTCCTTAATTCACAACTCATAGGGTCATTTGTTAACTTTAAATGACCAACTAGGTCTCCTTTTCGTTCCTATACTGTGAGTCTTCTCTAATCCTTGCTCAAGATAAGGATTGTAGTTTTAGTTTAATATACTAATAACTTGTTTGTGAAAACAAGCAAGAGTTTTTAGCCCTAACTCCTATAGGGTCTTGTGTAGTCATATTATTTTTGAAATTCATTCTGATTTAAGATTATGAAAATATAGTTTTATATTTCAAAATCTTCCTCATTTACATCAATGTATATGATCAAGGGCATTGGAATCTGTATAATTTATGATTCCTTTTCCCTCACTGTTTGAATAACTTCAAATTCAGTGAAGTATTGCTTTGGCTTTTCTTACCCAAATGGTATACTTATCTGATTCACTTCAATAGTTGCCTATTTTCCTTTTCAGAAATGTCTGTTCTCTCACCAGGAGACTAAAACATTGTGCAGATGTACAGTTGGATACAATGATGCCAATATAATATATGCACTGTTCAATAATTTATTTTGTATCTGCAGTGATGCATCTGTTTCTTTCTTGTGGGAGGGGGTTTAAGCTTCATTTCAATGTCATTTTAGGTACTGGTCCAATTCTTCCATCCAGTTAACCAAAAATGAAAATTTCCTTCTGTTCAATTGCCATTCAGAGGAATGTTTTATCTCTGAAGCACATTATGACAACTGAAATTGACAGCATAATCTGTCTGAGTTTTTTCTCTTTTATTCCCTCTTCAGAATCTCTTGAGCTTTAACAAGAGAGGATTCTTTTTTATGACTGCCTAAGATTAGAGGACTAACTTTTTCTTCTTTCTAGCAACCGTAGATCTATGCAGCATGAATGGCTGTCCACTATTCACTGCTTTATTATATTTTTTTCCTGTCCATTAGTAACCCTACAGGAAATATACTTGTTAGCATGCTATTAACAGAACATTGCAAACATAGGATTCTCTTTCTATAAGAATAAACGTCTGCCAGTACTATTTGGCATTCCATTGAGTGCCCAGATTCTCTCCAATTGGAAAGTATACAGACTGATTTTTATTGATCGGTCTGTACTTTAGAAAACTGGCTAAGGAGGCCTTGGTAATATACTATCTCTGAAGTTTTTTTTTTTTTTTTTTAACTCTTAGAGACCTAAGAATATTGTCTCAAATATTAAGTTTTGTTGCTGAAATGGCAAAAATATTTCTTTTTTAAAAACTATTAATGTTCCAATTTAAATTAACTAGTTAATGGATCAGATAAATAAAATTTTTAGGTGCCATGAATAAAGAATGGCCCTGTTCATTAAACAGCTTGACCAGAATGAAATAACTAATTTTTGTGACAATTTCCTGTGTACCATAAAAGAAGCAATACACCAAAACCAGCCATGCTGACCCTAGAAGAAATTATCATGAAAGCTGTGTTTCTTTGAAATGTCTGTACTTTTAACAAACAAATCTGGTACCTGCACTCTTTCTTGTGTTCCCGAAGAGATTATATGATGGTTTATACTATAATAATGACCACCCCTCACTTTTCTATTCTGTAAAATATTTTTACTACATAGCCCTTTGAAGTATATTGTGCTATTTGTTCCTATGTTACTTATCCCACCTGGTCATTCTTACTAAGCTTTTTGTCCCTATGGTTTTTATTTTCTCTTTTCCCATGCTATTGATTTACAGATACTCCTTTTACCTTCCTGTATCTGATGTACCTTTCTATAGCAAACACAATTTCCTGGGGACCAAACCTATAAAAGTGCTGTATTGCAGTTATAAATTATGCTACCCAACAGAAAGGGTAGTACTTTAAAACTGAAATTAATGTTTTCTTATGGTACAAAAGTCTGATGTAATGCATTACTAACTATAGGCTGTTCAACATATGGAGCATTTTAAAAGCTATGATTCTGAAATCCATTGAAATATCATATAAAAGTAGTAAAAGAGCATTCTTGGGAGTGTTAAACATTACAATGGAAAGAGCCTACCTTTGCCTTAGATTTTTTTTTTTTTACTGTAATAACATGATATATTTGTATATTTTATGGGGGGTTGAGTAAATTTAAATCTACTGTTTTTGGTCTTTAGAATCTCATGATTTGAGAAATTCTTCAGTTAAACTGTTATTGATGTCTCATTGTGGATGCTTTAATTTGTCAGAGTCTACTCTTCTAACAATTTTTTTTGAGGAGGGGATGTTGCTAGGTTGCACCTAAGATATAGTCATATCATTTAAAATAGTATAATTTTATTGTAATCACAGGACTCTAGAAGTTTATGTTTCAAAATCATTTTAAGCTTCTCTACTTAATCACCTAAAAGAAAAAAGAAGAAGAAGAAGAAGAGAGATGGAAGAAGGAAGGAAATAAAGAATTGTGGGGAAAATCAGTCCTATATTAAGATTACAAATAAATTGCCATGAGTTTAGAAGTTGTAGTAAGAAAAGGAGGGAAGAATTGTTGTGGAGAAAATTGGTCATATTTTAAGGATAGGAATACACCATTGTAAGAGTTCAGAAGTTATGCATCTGTTTCTTCCAGTGTTGGGGAAGACTTAAAACAAAATGTTAAGAGCTGGGGGTGTAGCTCAGGGGTAGAGGACTTGCTTAGCTTGGATAAAGCACTTGTTTCCATCCCTAGCACTATAAAACAACAACAATAGCAACAAAAAACAGTTGGGTTCTTGAAATCAAAATAGGGATTTATTTTTTAAACATCAAATTGTATGCTTTATTTATTTACTTTTACGTGGTGCTGAGAATCGAACCCAGTGCCTCACAAAGTGACAGCCAAGCACTCTTCCACTAAGCCACAACTCCAGCCCGCAAAGTAGGGGTTTTTAAATGGGAAAAGGGGGGAAGTGGGATTATGAAAATATTCTAGAAAGATGGCATGGTGTGAATTGTTTTTGATCCTATAAGAAATTTATTTTCTTGTTATTTTAGTACTTAAGGACTTAACATATAAAATTTAACATATTACTTTATTCATAAGTATGAATTTATAGCATATTTTACATAAAGAAATGTGCTAGGGGTTGTGGAAGATACAAAAATAAGTCAGACCCAATCCTGTTCACACAAGCAGTATGACATAGTCAACAGGCTCTAGGATTAGCAGTCAGAGCTACATTTGAATCCTAGCTCAACTATTCAGTAATTCTGTGATTCATTCATAGATATTTGTTGAGCACCTAGTATATATTAGGATTTATTCTGGTAGTATACTTTGGTAAACAAAATATAAAAGGTATCTGATCTGTCATTCTCATTTTAAAAGAGGTAGATAGATAGTAAGTATATAAACAATATACTATCAGATAGCATCAAGTTCTGTGAAGAAACAAGATAGCAAGAGGGACATGTGGATTTTGCTTTTAATTAAATAATCAGAAAAGGCCCTATGGTGGAATAGTTTTCTGTTCCTAGAAAAGATAGAAGGCTGGCTCATACCTAGACTGTAATGAATAATGAGGGCAGTGATAGGAAATGAGATCAGATGTTTCAAAATCATTTTAAGCTTCTCTACTTAATCACCTAAAAGAAAAAAGAAGAAGAAGAAGAAGAGAGATGGAAGAAGGAAGGAAATAAAGAATTGTGGGGAAAATCAGTCCTATATTAAGATTACAAATAAATTGCCATGAGTTTAGAAGTTGTAATAAGAAAAGAAGGAGGGAAGAATTGTTGATTTTTATTAAGTATGAATTGATTTTTATTCCAAATGTATTTGGAAGCTATTTAAAGATTTTAAGGAGGAGATTAATATAATCTCATAGTCTTTTAATTTTAAAAAAATAACCTTTTGTCTTTTTGTTTTATAAAATTTGGTATGGAAATGAAGAATGAACTGTATCATTTTTTCTTTTTTGTTTAATCTGCAAAACTAAAAATACAAAGTAAATTGACATTTACTAGTAACCTCAACACTGAAAGTATCTTCCTCATCAGACTGAGTGCTCCTTGAAGGTAGAGTTTTTTTTTTTTTTAATCATATTCATTTTTGTATCCTAAACTCCTATCATGGTACTTTCACTTTTATAGTTGAGTTGCATTGTGCCTGAGGAAGAATACATAGGGTTTGAGTGCTCAAGTACCACTAATCATGAAGAGACACACAGAGCTGTTTCAGATCTAAGACTCATACATAAAAACTTAAAGATTTTTTTGAGATAGTAGGTTAATACTAAACCCAGAATAGTCCAGTCATGCCCCTTGGTCACTCTTCATTCTAAGAACTAAAATATTCAATCTTCTATGACTTTAAAGTATACTTCCCCCTCAATCAGACTTGAACATTTTTTCTCTAATTAGAAAGCTATATTTAACACGTAATTTAACATTTCTATGAATGTGTCCAGAGAATTTACTGAAGTGTGGTTATTAGCACCTAGTTCATTAATAGTACTAGTTCACCATAGAAACTTGAGCTTTTGTTTACTTAAATTCAGTGATCATTTTGGCATTTGGTTTACCACAGCTTTAAAAATGTTTCTAAGTCTATAATTTTAAAACAAAACAGTAGAGGAAAGAAGGTCAGTCAGTATTTAATTATTAAGATACTGATGTTCCGCCAGGCACAGAAGACATGTCTGTAATCCCAGCAACTTGGGAGACTGAAGCAGGAGGATCACAGGTTTGAGGCCAATCCTAGCAACTTGGCAAGACCCTATCTAAAAATTTAAAAAAGAAAAAATTTAAAAGGGCTAAGGATATCTCTCAGCGGTTAAGCACTCCTGGGTTAAATCTCTGGTACCAAAAAAAGAATAGGAAAAAGAAACTAAAGTTTATATCTCTCAAACCTTGATAATTGGTATTACTAAGCAAAGTCTTTGTTTAAAAAAAAAGATTTAACAAGCAAGTGTATATAGATAACAAAGATATTTATATACATTTCTTATTTAGTAATACCTAAAAGTTGTATGGAATTTTACAGCCTTCAGAATAATTCATTCACACCTTATTCTTCTTGATGTTAAAAACAGTCTCTTAAGGTCTTAAACATTTGTTTGAATTCACTAAGTTTCAGTTTCATCCTCAATAAAATAGAGATGATTCCACCTATCCTGAAATATTGGGAATAGTAAATGAGCATGTAAAGGGCTTGTGATCAGTAAATGATCGGGAGTGCTGTTGTTATCACTGCCTTCATGATCATTTTCATCAACCATTTCAGGCACATATTGGCCAATTGATTCACTAGTACCTGACAGAATCAGTATGCTAACACAAGTCCTTCTCATTCCAAAGCTCATGTTCTTTTTTCCATCTTATCCACAGTAGCAGATTTCTATATAGTCGTATTAGACTAAAGAGAAAAATAACATTGAATAGGCCTTGAAAGGTGAGTTGTATTTGTAGGATCCAAGGCTTTTTATGAACTGCCTATTCTCTCATTGGTTTTTCTGCCCAGTTATCTCCCTTAGTGTGTCTTCTATTATGGTTTCTTCAATCCTTCTGTTTGTATCTTTGTACATTATCATTTCAAGGGTCATGTGTAACTTTTACTGTGGTCATTAGTACTACTCTATGTCTTTTATAATCATGGTTTACAGTGATTCACTATGGTTTGCTTAAAGTCTCTAGCAGTGTTTTCAGATCATTTTTAGTATTTTTAGGTGTTAGAAGATAATAAAAGTGAGGTACTCTGAAGCTAAATAAGTTTAGGGGACAATTTGTTCAACAATGCTAAATAGGTTATCTAACAAAATACAGAACTTCTTAAAGCCTTTAATTTTGCTGTTGTGTGCTGGGAATCTCTAAGAGGGAACACAGGAGTTTAATTGGCAGAATGTAACACCTCCAAAACTAATTTAACCATGGAATCTTCATTCCCCCCACCCGGCCCCACCACAGAGCATCTCTAGAGATTAATTCATTGGATCACACAGATTGGTAGCAATGATGACAAGAAAACTCTGGACTCATTGTATCAGAATTGATCAGAGTGCTTTAAGTTTTATAATTCCTAGGCTCCACTTCAGTCCTACTATAGTAGAATCTTGGAAAAGTGAGATAAAATGTCTCTAGTTTTTTTTTTTTTTTTTTCTCATCTTTCAAGTGTTTGGGCTTGCTGGAATGTTATTCTCAGCTTGTTACTAGTCTTATTGTACATCTTCTTCAAGCCATAGAATTTACTCTTATGGCTTCAGTGCTGATTACTCTAAAACATATTAGATCATTGCCCACTGTTTTTTCTGATTCCAGACTCTGGACCTCAGACTTAACATGTTAAAACTGAAACTATTCTATTTATACAAAAAAAACAAAACAAAAATCTTTGCTGCTTTTCTAATATTTCCTGACTTTGTAATTGATGACCATCCTCAACTAGATGTCTAGGTCAGAAACCTGAATCAGACTTGACTCTTTTTTTCTTATTTACTCTCAACATCCCATCACCAGTACTGTTGATTACACTTTCTAACTGGCTTTTGAACTACTACTACTACTTTCTAATTTATCTGTCCTGGTCTAGGCCTCTGTCACTTTTCTCTTGAAGTACAACTTCTTCTTACTTGATTTTTTACCTCCAACCTTCTCTAATCCAGGCTCTACACTGTGAGATTAGATTTAGTGAGATTTCTAAATTTCAAATCTGATTATATGACTTGACTTTAATTTAGTGGCTTTGTGCCATGCTTATGATTAAGTCCAGTGCTTATGATTAAGGAATTTAAGAGGCATTACATGGGATCGGGTCCCTGCCTGTTGAATATTATTCCACTTCACCCTTTCCTTTGATCTCTTGCATTAGGCCCACTAGATTTTTCAGTTCCTTTTCTGCATATTATACCAGGTCTTTACACATTTCCCTTGCCTCTTCTCCTTCTCTCCTTTTTACCCTCAGCTCTTCCATCTAGCTAACTACTCACCCTCATTTAAGAACATCTTTCTTAGTGATGTCTTCCTCACTTTCTAGACCAAGTTAGATCCCACAGTATGTGTTCTCATACTTTTGGGCAATGAGATGTAAGTTGAGTATGATTTCTGAGATAAATCATTTAAAGGGAAAGGACATTCTCTTCTTTGCCCCTTCTTTCTCCTTCTGCTGGCTAGAATGTGAATGTGCTGGCTGACCTTTTCAGTATTTCATGACCCAGATGGCACTTTAAGAGCAGCAGAACAGCCAGACCTCAGGAACCTGAATCCCTTATGATTGTAGAGTACTACCATTTAAGTCCTGGACTCCTGTCTTCCTTAAGTTGTTTATATGAAATAAAAGTAAACTTCTATCTTGTTTAAGCTAGTATTATTTATTTACTTTATTATATATTTAAAAATTTTTTTTTGCTGCAGGTGGACACAATACCTTTATTTTATTTGTGTGTGTGTGAGTGTGTGTGCGCGCTCGCGTGTGCATGTGTTTCTAAGGATCAAACACAGTGCCTCATGTGTGCTAGACGAGGATTCTACCACTGAGCCATAACCCCAGCCTTACTATGTATTTTTTTAAATTTGTAATCATAGACAGACACAATACCTTTATATTGTTTATTTATTTTTGTGTGATGCTGAGAATCAAACCCAGTGCCTCACACGTGATAGGCAAGCACTCTACCACCGAGCCACAACCCCAGCCTTATACTCTACTATGTATTTTCACTCTCTGATATAGCTGCTATTCACATGAGACTTTTCCTGTATTTGGATAATTCTGTTCTTTATGAGTTTTACTAGAAGATAGATTTCTCCTCCCCTACTCAAGTTGCTTTTGGTATGATTACTACTGGTATCTTCTTTGCTAAATTCAAGATACTTTCACAGTTTAACTTCTTTAAGGCTTTAATTATACTATTGTTTCCTTGTTCTCATTTTACCATTCTGATTATTCTTGCAGGTTTCTGAACTATTCCTAGTTATATGGCAGGCACTTCTTATATCCTTGAATTTCCCAAAGAATTCTTTTTTCAGCTTGTCCACTCCTATGACTTCAGTTACTAAACATGATGATTTCTAAACCTTACTTTGCAACCCAGACCTCTCTCTTAAACTTCAAATCAGCCTATTCGAAAATTAAATGAATTTTGCTACCTCTTCTCCAACAGAAAGATATGGTATATATGGGCTATTATCTAAATCTAATATAAGTTTAATCTGATTCACGGCATATTCACTGAAATTAAAAAGGGCACGTATAAATTTATAGCTAAAATTCATTCTGATATTTTTCTTTCTTCAGTCTTGTACTTTGATTTTTTGTTAGTCTACAATCAAGACGCTTACAAAATTATGTTCAATAACAAGACTTTGCTATTAAATGTAGACATGAGGGCTGGGGTCATAGCTCAGTGATTGAGCACTTGCTTTGCATTGTGAGGCACTGGGTTTGATCATCAGCACCACATAAAGAAACAAATAAAACAAAGATATTGTGTCCATCTACAACTAAAAAAATGTTTAAAAAATGTAGACATGAACACTAAAATATGTATTAGTATTACATGTTGAATAGAATTGTAGAATACATTTGGGTTTGTATTTTTCTGCTTTTAGAAATTATTTTAATTACATTTAAACAATTTTATGATTTTTATTTAATAGAATTTCTAGTCTTTTCAAAGAAAGGGACACTAATTTTAAAAAAATAGTCTAAATCACCTTTATTTCTTACATAATAACTTCACCTATTGTCTTACTTATTCACTTTAACATTTTAATTAAGTATTTTGAAAATTATAATAATAATTTGCTTTAACCAAATTAGTGTCTTGCTTAAACAATTGCTTAGGTAGCACAACAGGGCAATTTTAGTGAAAGTCTTCTCCAACAATTTAATTACCTTTGAATAGAAAAATGTCCTCTTCATATTGGGGGATTATTAAGTCACATAAAAAATAAAAAATCAAGGGTTAATGTTGCAACATTTAAACAGAGAGGTTGAGAAAATTATTGAAATCTGTAGAGTAGTTCTTTAAAATTTAATCATCCCTGGGAAACAGCTGATGCATAAAAATATGTCAGTGCAATTTTGTTCATTTGAAACCTTCAAGCTTAATTAGATTTTTTTTCAAACAATTTATAGAAGAACAGTAGTTTCTTTTGGATTTTAATTTTGTTTAATGTTTTTTATTCAAAGATACATAAAAAGAAAATTTTCTCTGTGTAATAATTTCTTTCAGTTGTCTTAAGATAAGTTATTTTAAGATTTCCTTTGTTAATATGCTGATTTAATGCTTTGTGCCTTTTATACTTAGATTATATTAAAGGTAATGGATTTATTTCAAACTGTTTGTTTCTGTTGGACAGCTACCTGAACATTTACAGATTTTTGAATAAAACCGTTTTTTATTCATTGCTCTGAATCATATAGCATTGAATGTGCTTCTGTTGTCATATATTCTGTGGTCTGTTTGTCCACAGAATTCTGTGGACTGCATCACTAGGGACCTAACCAAGATACCTTTGATCCTGATTATTCCTAAGATTATCTTTTCTTTTTGTAGAGATAAGAATTCCTAGTTTAAGTGAATATAGGTGAGAGTAAAGTCTGCAATCAAAGGAGTAGTTTGGAGAAAACAAAGCTAGAAATGTGTTATCAAGGCTGGTAAACTTACTGTTATTGTTAATAAGCCATGAAACAGACTTCAGGTTTTATAAATTTTAGGATAATGTTAAACTGTAATCATCTCCAGGAACAAAAATACATCTTTTGCATTTGTTTAGTGTTTATTCAACATCCATGATACAGGCATTAAATAAAAATGCAGATTCTGTGTTTTTCTTTAAATATCTTGTCATTATGTATGTCTTGAGACCAAATCAAAGTGAAGGATCCATCGTAAATAAGATTAAATATTTTGAGGGGAGTACCCGGGATTGAACTCAAGGGTACTCAAACACTGAGCCCCAGCCTTATTTTGTATTTTATTTAGAGACAGGTGTCTCACTGAGTTGTTCAGAGCCTCACTGGTGCTGAGGCTGGCTCTAAACTTGTGATGCTCCTGCTTCAGCCTCCTGAGCTGCTGGGATTACAGGCTATGGCACCCAGCTATGGTCTATGGTTAATTTTGTTTGTGTGTGTGTGTGTTCCTGTGTGTGGTGCTGGGGATTGAACTGAGGGCCTCACACATGCTACACAGGTGCTCTACACTGAGCTGCACCCCTAGTCCGCTACAATTAACTTTTGGCACTAACTTTGTTTTGTCAGTAGACTTGTTTAGGTACAAACTCATTAATTCTGTGAAAACATGTTGTATCTGTAGAATTTTTAAAAACTTGTATTCACAAGTAAGACAACATACTTATCTCACTTTTTTAATTATTTAAAATGTTACTAAATATAATATCTGAGGTATTTTTTTATTTCCATAATTAAGAGGAGAGTCATGGAAACATAATGATTGTTTAAATATTTCTGTCTTCTCCAGTACTTAGAAATCTTTCCACATTAGTTTATAGAAAATCCTGCATGTCAGAATAGCAATAAGTGCTATAAATTTCCAAGATATTATTTAAAGAATAAATTAAAATCTGAAGGGAAAAGGTGAAAATATAATAACAATAATTATAGATTATATTTTAATAAATTGCAGTGATGTTTAACAGATTTTTTTAAAAGATTCATATAGAATTAAAGTGACCTTTGGAAATGACAAAATCCTTTCATAGAAAAGAAAAAAAGACAGTGGTAGCAGAAGTATGAAGTGGAGCTATATGTAAGATGAAAAAGCAAAATGCTGACATTACATATTAATTATACATTGAAGAAAATAGGGCTAATTTCAAACAGATGTACTTACATGATTGATCTGATTATATGGATATTAAAATTATAATAATGGGCTGGGCATGGTTGTGTATGTACACTTTTAAATCACCTACTCTGGAGGTTGAAGAAGAAGGATCCCAAGTTTGAGGTCAACCTAGGCAACTTAATAATGAGACCCTGTCTCAAAATAAAATAATGGCTGAGTATGTTGCTCCATCACAGATAGCTTGCCTAGCATAAGTGAGGCCCTAGATTAAAAATACTAAAATAAATAAATAAAAATATATACATATATATGTAAATTTGTGTGTGTGTGTTTAAAATAATGGCATTTGTTGTAGGTAGCACTCAAGTAGCAGGAAAGACGGTAGCTACTAACTTTATGGTAGAAAAACTATAGGATAACTATCAGGAGGAATTTGAAATTTTCTTCTTTTACTAGCTTTGCAGTCTACCACACCAATGTATTCTGTCTTTATGTGGTGTATTTCTTAAGGGGGAGATCAGTGTTTAACCAATTACTATGGTTTTCCCTGCTGTCATGATGGAAATTTCTGGAACAGTTCTCTCTCCCAATGCCTGAGGATCCTAGATTCTAGGCGGCTTTACATTTTTAATCACCTAAAGTTCAGCTAATATGGTTGAAGCTTATAGTTTTAGGTCTGAACCTGGTTTATGAATCTTTAATATAATAAAGGAGTTTGGCATGGCTTATGAATCTTTAATATAACAAAGGAGTTTGAGTTTAGGGGCCATTGTTATGTTGGAAAGGTGTCAAGTGGCATTGGCTTTTTAGCTATACTCAGGATTGGTAGGTTGCTTATACATATGTAACTTGTACCTTTGATTACACCCTTGATGTATGTGGAATGTTTAGTCCCTGAGGACCTGGCTGCTCTTGATAAGATCAGAACTATCCCAAACTACTCACTTTCTCATCTATGACCATTTAGGACTTCAGTATCTGTCTCAAATTGCAATTATAATTGCTTTTCTACAATTGCTTTTCTCTTACATTTTTTTTTTTTTTCATGTTTAGAAACCAGGGATTGAGCCCACGGCTGCTTAACTACTGTGAACTCCCATCCTTTTTATTTTTTTATTTTGAGACAGGGTCTCACTAATTTGCTGAAGCTTGCTTCAAACTTGTGATCCTCCTGCCTCATCCTCCTATTGCTGGAATTACAGGCATGCACCATCACACCTGCAGTTCTTGTTTTTTTTTTTTTTTTAATCTCCTTTTTCTAATGAAGTAGGATTAGGCATAAAATGGCCTATAATAGATAATACTTTCCACTAAAATGTCCTAATAAGATTATTTTGGAATAGCAATGTTACGTTGACAGAGTATATTAGGGCAAAATAAACATGTCAGACCCAAAGATTTAAGCTTGGGATTCCTTTCCTTGTAAGTTTATAATCTAAATTAAACATCATTGTAAAAATTTTAATCTAAAATATAATAGCATGGATGTTGGAAGGAGACCCTCATCATTATACAAAATACATGTATGAAGATGTGAATTTGGTGTCAACATATCTTATATACAAACAGAGATATGATAAATTATCGTATAAAGATGTATTAAGAATTGTAATGCAGGGGGCTGGGGATGTGGCTCAAGCAGTAGCGTGCTCACCTGGCATGCACACGGCCCTGGGTTCAATCCTCAGAACCATGTACAAATAAAGATGTTGTGTCCACCGAAAACTAAAAAATAAATATTTTAAAAACTCTCTCTCTCTCTCTCTCTCAAAAAAAAAAAAGAATTGTAATGCAAAAAAAATAAGAGAGCTCATGTATAATGGCAAAAAAAATATACATATGTATATAAAATAAAATATAATCAAATAGATTATCGATTTGGGTTTTCTTTGGGCATACTGGTAATTTCTTATGAACTGGCTTTTGCTAAATCAGGAACTTGACAGATTTTTTTTTTTTTTAAGACCAAAATAAATGTGATTTTAGGTGAAATTTTAGAAAAAGCAATAGGACTTATGAGTTTTTCAGTGTTGTACATTGGAGACAGTTTGCACCAGTTGTTGAGAGCCAGTTGTTAAATATTCATGAATTTTGTAAAACCAAACATTAGTAAAATTTGAATCACATAAACTTAAATTTTTACTTTTTCTTTTATATTACTTAATTATTTTTAGTGACAAAGGTAATATATATTTAAATATATATTTAATATATATTTTAATATATATTTAAAACTCATTACTTCCTAATTTGCTCTTGAGAGTTATCTGTACCTGTAATATCTATATGGTGAAAATAATTAGTTCCCCTTTATAACATGGCTTTGATTTCTGCAGTGGTTAACAGCAGTACAAAATATTAAATGGAATATTGTGAAACAAACTATTCACAAGTTTTAAATAACTTTTATTATAGCATATTGTTATAATTGTTCTATTTTATTATTAGTTACTGTTTCTAATCTCTTATTCTACCTAATTTATAAATTAAATTTTGTAGGAATGCATTAGAAGAAATAGTATAATTGGGTTTGGTACTACCCGTAGTATCCACTGGGGGTCTTGGAGCACATCCCCTACACATAAGGAGGAACTACAGTAAGATGGGGTCCTGTGTATTCCTTCCTAACTTCATAATCAGTGATATCATGCTAGCAGCTGAACTTGGCGTAAATACTTCTTAGTGTAAATAATCCATAGAAATTGTCAAATGATACAAATCAGGTATTGATTGATTCTTTTGTTGATAGTGAGAAAGTAATGGAGAAAATGTTAGTGCATGTTGTGTTTATAGTCATTGCATTCTGAATAAGCACAAAAATTGAGGAAATAATCTTCTAATATTAAAATAACTATAATCCAACCAATATTTTTGTTGGCAATATGCCCATAGATTAGTTATTTGTTAAACATTTACCAGCATACCACTGATTTAAATGCATCAAACTTTATTTTTTATTACTAAATTGGAATTTAACATAAATACCTTATATTTAACCTATACAAATAGCAATAAAATGAGTGTTTTTATTTATCCAATACCAGTTTACTACATAGAACGTGAGATATGGAGATACATTTATAACAAAAGCTGGCTTATAATCTTCTTAAATCTTGATATTCTCCTCAGTATTTGTATAAGAGATTTTTTAATTGACTGATAAAAGAAATGGAAACTTCACAGAGACAAAACTGAATTGTATCCCATCGAATCAGAATTCTTAGGTTTATGGGTGGCTGAAAAATCTGTATATTATGTCTCCTCTAGTAGTTCCAATCATCAGCCAAGCTTAGGAGTCACTATATAATGTGATTTGTAAAGTCATTTTGAATACTTAGAGACATTTACTTGGAACAAATAAAATAAATTTTATTTAGTAAAGTTTTTACTAAAAAATTTTAGTGAATTCTTGTATTTTTATCTGCTGAGTTTGAAGCTATTGTATATCTCATATGGCTACTGTTTGAATACCATGAGAATATACTGTCAAGAACTTTTTAGGTCATCACTCACAATTTTTAAAATTTCTTTTAGTTGTAGATGGATACAAAACTTTATTTTATTTGTTTATATTTTTATGTGGTGCCGGGGATTGAACCCAATATCTCATGCATGCTAGGCAAGTACTCTACCACTGAGCCACAACTACGGCCCCATAACTAACAATTTTTATACAAACACACAACAAAGACTTAAGACTTCTTGTACTGACTTTGTCGTTTTAAGATTCTGTTATCTTGCATGGGTAATTGTTGTTCTCTTTAAAAGCCTGCATTTTCTCATCTGCAAAATAAAGAGGTTATAAAAAATAATCTTTAAGATAGAAGAGTTTATTGCTCCAAATATTGCCTTTTATTCATAGGTTTTTTGTTTTTATTTTATTCATAGGTATTTTCATTTTCGGGAGGGGGGGGGTGGTCTGGAAATTGAACCCTGGGCCTTAAATGTGCTAAGCAAAGCATGTGCTCTACCACCAAGCTTCACCCTCAGCCAAGACTCATCTTTTAGTATTGCTTCTAAGTCCACTGAGTATCTTATTCCACAAAGAAAACTGGAATGATTGTGATTTATTCTATCACTTGTTTCTTTATCTGTATAATAGAATAACAGTACCTAGCATTATTGTGTTATTCTAGAGATTAGGTAAGTAAATATGTTAGTGTTTTAAACCATGTCTAGGATATAATAAGTGCTTTGTTAAGTGTTAGCTTCTATTTTCTTTTTTCTCTCCTTTCCCCTTTTTCCTACCTTATTTATTCAATCTTACTCTTATTTTCTGCCTCTACCTCTTTCCTAGAGAACTAATATTAAATACAACTCTTTTCTTCACAAGTGGAGTATCAATGAGTATTTATTTATTGAGATCATGTCTCGCAGAGTTGTTTAGGGCCTTGCTAAGTTGTTGAGTCTGACCCCTAACTTTCGTACTTCCTGCCACAACTTCTGGGATTGCTGGATTATGGGTATGCACCATCATTTTGAGCAAATAAATATTCTTTAAAAATTTAATATATGTCAATAAGTAACAAATTATGGTAAACTTTCTAGTCTCTTAGGAAGACTGCTTTTTCCAACAATAAGTCAGACTAAACTTGAAAATACCCCCTGCTATATAATACCCAGTAGTGATGGGTAAAATATAACAACAACAACAAAAAAATGTATGTTAATGCAATGTATGCTTTTTGGTATTTGTTGAGACTGCCTCTGTAGCCTATAGTTAATTTTTACTAGGATTCCATATGTACTTTAAAACAATCTATTGCAGACGTGCAATTCTCTTCAAGATTATATTTACAAAATCAGACTTTTTATCTGAACTTTCCAAATCTTCCAAATCTTGACTTTGTTTCTTTAGTAGATTGTGAGAGAGGCATATTAAGATTTTTCAATTCAGTTCAGTCTTAGTACATTTCTGTGTATAATTATATTAATTTTTGCTTTGTGTATTTTGAGAGTGTGTTAGTATGTATAGCTCCAGGATTATTTTTACTGCGATAGATATTTCCTTTTATTGTTAAGTAATAGCCTTATTAAAATATATTAATCCATTTTTCTTTATTAATACTGTTATACCAGCTCTATTCTGACTAACATTGATCTGGTATATTTTTTCTTCTTTATTTCATTTATGTGCTATAATATTTTAGCTAAACTCTTCAAAACAGAGAATAAGTGGATATTATAAAATAGATTTTTTTTTGTTTTTTACCAGGTGATTTCAATCATTTATTATTATAATTTTGACACATTTAGATGTGGTTCTATCACTTGAGTTCACATTTTCTCTTAATCATATATTTATTGTCTTTTATCTATTTATTTTGCCAGCCTTCTCTTTGATTGATGAACTTTTTATTATTCTCTCTTCCTCAGCTTTACTGTTATATATTTTAACATGCATGTTTGAATTAACAGAGCATAAAGTTAATTTCTCTGTTGAACTTCCACACAAATAAAATCAAAATCTTAAAACTTTACCTTTTACTCTCATCTTCATTTGCACATTCTTGTACTATCTAGTATTTTAGTTTCTGTTTCTTTTTGAATACCTTCTATAGTAGGATTTTCCAGAGAAACAGAACCATTGAGTGAGAGTGAGATTTACTTTAAGGAATTGGCATACATGTTTGTGGAGGTTTAATGAGTCCAAAATTGACAGGGTATCCTGGGAGGTTAGAATCCCATGGAAGAATTGGGTTCCAAAGGCATTCTGTTGGGGTTGCTCTGCTCCTACCACACAGCGGGCCTAGGTTGTTCTGCTCCTAACGCACAGTGGAGCATTCTGTTGCTACAAGTTCTTCTTTTTCTAGAAAAGTCTGTCAGACAGTTCTATCATGACCTTCAGCTGTTTGGAAGAGGCCCACCCATATCATGGAGGGTAATCTGGTTTAAAGTCCATTGATTTAAATGTTAATTTTATCTTTAAAAATACATCAACAGAAAAGGGAGAAATTGTGGAATGGAATTGACCAAATTATGTTATATACATATATGAATATACCATAGTGAATTCCACCTTTATGTATAAATTTAAAAACATATAATACATAAATAGGAGGAAGATCAGTAAATAGAGGAAGAAAATCAGGGGGAGGGGGAAGTGAGGAAAAGAGGAAGTACTGAGCAAATTATCTTTCATTTGTGTACAGTTATGTCAAAATGAATTCCACTATTATGTATAACCATAATGGACTAATAAAATACATTTTAAAAAAACTGTCACAGAAACATCCAGAATATTATTTAACTAGATATCTGGGCACTGTTGTCAATCCAGATTAATACAATTATCAATACACGTTCCAAGATTTACTGTTACTTTCATTACTAATTTTCTGTGCTTATTTCATTTTCCAATATGTTTGCCAATATCTTTTCTCATTCTTCATTCTTATATACCACTTTTCTTTCTATGCTCAATTTTCTTTCTTTAACATATTCTTTATTCAGTGATTATTTATTGAATTTCCATTTGGTTCTTTAAAAAATATATTTGTTCTTTTTTATTGTATATTTTCTTTCACCTTTAAAAAAATCATTCTAAACATTCTTGTTTTAGATACTTTCAAATTGCAGATACTCCTTTACTTATAGTGGAATAGTATTCCCATAAACCCATTATAAATTGAAAATATTGTTAAGTTGAAACTGAATTTAATTCACCTAATCTGTGAACATCAGATTAATGAAATGTGCCTAGAATACTCAACACTAGCATACAGTTGGGCAAAAGTCACCTAATTCAAAGCCTGTTTTGTAATAAATTGTTGGATATCTCATGTAATTTTTTTGAACATGCACTGAAAGTGAAAAACAGAATGGTGGTTTGGGTACACTTTCACGCCATCATGAAGTTGAAAAGTAGTTGAGCCATTGTAGGTTGAGAACAATCTATATTCTATTTATTGTAATTGGGTATTCTGTTTGTAGTATTTAGGGCCCCTGTTGGTGGTTTATTCAGATTTTATGTTATTTTTATATTAATGATATTCACACATTGTAGTAGTGTAAATTTCAAAACTTCACATACGTACAATACTTCTAGAGGTTTTGATTTCTTGCTGGTAACTTACCCCTTTCCTTTCCAATTGAAGGTCTTAAACTAACTGGCTTCTTTGCTGCTTCTGAGTTCATGGGCCAGTGGATGTTGTTTAGTTATATTTTCATGAGTAGCAACAACTCTTTGATATTGTGAGTTTTATGAACATGCTCAGTTCTTCCTCTCTACCTGAGACCAACTGAAGGCGAATATTCTCTTCTGGCAAGGGATTTAAAGCTGTCATTCCAAGCCTTCAGCCTTTAGGGCCTAGAGTTGGTTCTGAAACCCAGGGAAGTCTCCACTTAAGCCTAGGGCTCTGACTTTGATGTCTGTTTCTAGTTTAAAAGTATTTTATCCACCATATCTGTATGTTTATAGCAGGAAGCAAAGCCCCTTTTACATCATTGTGGACTACCATGTTATAAGTTATTTTCTGAATTTTTTTAACATTGATGAAATTGGATTAACTCTTAACATCTTAATATTTTAAGAATGTTGGTTGATTCTCCTCTGTATTATTAACTTTAAAAATCTATTTCAAGGTTACTTTAACTTTTCTCTTCTTTTGGTATTTTATTTTTAACTATTTTTTTTTTAACTTTTACATATGTCTGGTACATAATAAACATTCAGTAAATGTTTTCTTAGTGAAAAGAAGTTGAGTGTTTAATTTGTGCCACAGTGTTCCAGGTGATTTTAATTAGTTTTCATTTTAAGACTCCTGCATTTTAGAGTTAGACCTATAGACAAATTATATAAACCTATACACCAAATTATAAAGTAATAGTAATAACAATAGAAGTAATAATAAGATGCTAAATTTTTATACTGACCCAGCAGTATATAACATTATCACTGGATTATCAATGAGCTAATTGAGACATAGAGAAAGTAACTTGCCTACAATCATATAGGTAGCACAAGGCAGAGCTGGATTTGAACCAAGTCTGGCTCCAGGGGTCTATGATTTTAATCATTATACTATAACTTTTATATCCTTTTGAGGGATAGCACTCGTTATTTTTATATTCCTGCTTAAAAATTTTCCCCATTGCCTTCTGGATAATATTTGAATAAATATTTGATTACTTAAAAAAATTAATGTTACAATAAATTTTTAAATATTCCAGCCTACCTATTCTGTCACACCACATATAAACCTGCTTCTCCAGCTCCAGTTACTAACAGTTTTCCACAGGCACTATGCTATTCCATGCTTTCACATGTTTAATTGTATTCTCTCCTCTGCCTAGAATGCTTCTCCCTTCTGCTGCTTTCCTGGCTGAGTATGTACTTAGGAGCTATATTGCACGCTCTATTTTTTAATGGAAAGCTTCACAAATTTGTGTGTCATCCTTGGTTGGGCGGGGGGCATGCTAATCTTTCTGGATGATTACGATTTTAGTGTATGTGCTGCTGAAGCAAGTGTACTATGTCTCCTTTTGAAAGCCTTTATAGCTGCTCATTGAAAGAGTTGTTCTTTTCAGTGCTTTCCTAAATTTGTACTAGTTTAAAGTCCTTATTTCATTTCAACAAATTATTTTCTTTTCTCTCTCAAGTAGACTGCTTTCTCTAAAGTGAAATAGTGTGTTCTGCATATCTCTGTATCCTCATGGCCTGGTAATCATTACCTGGCACACAGGAGATGGTCAATAAATGTTTGTTGAATGAATAATTATTTCATTACTTGTTCTATAGGCCATCCAAAAGGGTTGCTTACTGCAGTATATTGTTGAATTTTTAAATAGGGCTATGAATTACTTTGTTAGTAACATTAGTGAATGATGTTTATAACAACAAGAAATTGCTATTTTGGAATACAAGTCAATAAGTTTCTTCTTAAAACATAACCTTTTGCTTATTTACTGTAAAACAACATAGGTTCTGTTATTTAAAAGCAGTTCTATTTAGCTCTTCAGTTGAAAATGATTCTTTGGTGAAAAACTAACTTAGTTATAAGTATATATTAAGAAGAATGGCTAGTCTAGCTGTTTTAATTCTTCATTTTAATATTTTTCCTCATGGAAAAATATTTAATGAAAATGTGCCTCATTAAACAGGAGTTACTATTGTTTTGTGGCTTTTTTTTATTAATTACTATACTGACATTATATATAGAAAATATTAATTTTTATCAAAATTCATCACATTATTCACCACCAAATACAGTTTAAATAAATAAAGACGATACAAAACAAGTAAATATTTGGGAGAAAAATTCTTTTAAAAACATATCAAATATGTTAATGGTTTTTATAGCCTCATTTTCTTACAACAGTATAGAAATTTAATTGTCCAATTTGGAGAGGGGGAGAAGTTTTGTTTCATAGCTTTTAAAACAGTTTAACTCTTGAAATGGCGTGAAAAGATAAGAAGAGAAAATTACTTGTTTCAACCTGGTAGGCAGTGTATCTGGGCTAGCACTATTTTTCTGCAGCTGAAATTCAAACATGAGGAAATTGCAGAAATTTACAATTCAATGTGTGTTTCATCAGGGAGAAATCCACAGATTGTTTTGACACTCAGTTAGAAATTCAGCATGAAGATGGACGTCTCATGAAATTTGCAGCTGCTGATTGAATTTATATTTCCATAAAGGCCATCAACAGTAGCAGCCTGCAGGGGAAGAGGGGGGAGAAATGACAAAAATCGTGAGGCTAGCATTTTTCCTCAGTGTTATAGTCGCAAATTACTGGTAATAAGGGTTTATACTGTCCAGGATTAAAGAAAACTATAGACAGCCAGAAGGGAAGGACTTCTTAGTTTAATTGATTTTAACTAAATGTGCCTACATATGATATCTAAATATGTGTTTAGTCATCTGTAGAAAATCTAATAGGTACCTAAAAATCAGTTCGTTTTTGTTACTTATTTAAATAGGAAAAAATGAGGTTGTTCTTAATGTTATACAAGGTTTTATTGTATAGATATTTCTAAGAGCTTTTCAAGAGAGAAGATGCATATTATAGGAACAAAATACAAATTTATTTCTTATGGGACTGAAATAATAATTTCATGTTCTTTCAGATAAGCTACAATTCAGTTTTGAGAATATCAATTCATAATTTTAAAATATTTAAACAATTTTTAATGGATATCCAAATAATCATAGAAAACAAGTTGCCTTTTCAAGAAAATTATTCCATTCTCATTTTAAAGTTTTTTTTTCCCCTCAAACAAAATGGACAAAAACATATTTCTTTTGTTTAAGATTTCTCTTTAGAGATTTCATGTTAAATACAGTTTTTAAATATCTGTGGATTATAGATGAATTAAATGACTTGGGAATGTGTTCATTGTTCCTGCAGTTCTTTGTCTCTGTGGATGATGTGTGCTTTAACCTTAACAGCATGCTCTCAGTTTTATTTGAAAATTAGAATGTATACAATTATATGTAAAAATAGTATTCTTAGTGAAAAAGATATTTAATTTACTATTATACAGCCTAAATATAAAAAGAGGATTACCTAGAAAATATGTGCATAATTATTGGGCTTTATTTTTTAACATACTATATTATAAGATTATAGAAACTAATTCTAGTTGTTTTGTTTTA
Source organism: Marmota monax (assembly GCF_021218885.2). Lineage (NCBI taxonomy): Eukaryota > Metazoa > Chordata > Mammalia > Rodentia > Sciuridae > Marmota > Marmota monax. The sequence goes on from NW_026693245.1 coordinate 13,780,387, forward strand.
CATAGTTATAAATTTGAGAACATCTTATTTATCTAAAAACTATTCTAACTTTAAAGGACCAGTGTTTGGTTCTGATACCTGTGCCTAAAATATATATATGGACATTTTTTGAATTTCAAAATTTTTTTTTAGTGTCACATAAGCATTTTCAGGTTAGATGGCACTAGATGCCCATTCTGCTAGGAATCTGTGAATACTTGCTTATTCAATATCACTTCCCATTGTTTTACTCTCCATGTGTTAATACCAAAATCTGACAGTTAAATATTATTTTACTTCTTATACATTGATTTACACACTAAAGCAAAAAACTATTTTATGAAAGATGTGCCAGTGCCCAACACATAAACTTTATAAGTATTCGGAAGAACTGTTTTCATATTTGTGTTTTTCCTCATGGCATTACTGAGGTATACACATTTTTTATTATTCATTCAACCTAGATTTTCCTCTTTCTTCCTCTTTCTTTCCACCCCATTTGATGACTTGCCAGTTTCAACATCCTAAAATATATGCTTAACTAAATTAATTTAGTGCTTATTTAAAGTCATCTTTTAGTTGCTGTCAATTCTATCTCATTCAATCATTTCAATATCCTTATTTGCCATTTTAGTTTGTTGTCCGTCCCCATGTTTATTTTTAGCTTTTAAGCATGGGATATAATTTGTTCATATTTAGAAAATATTTATTTACTGAATCTATGTATCAGAGACTATTTTAGGTTCTGGAGATACAATAATGAATAACATAAAATTTCATCCCTACCTTTATAGAGTTTGTATTTTAGTGGAAAAGGCAGATAATAAATATATAAATATGTAATATAATGTCAAGGAGAAATATGAAAAACTGTAAAGCAAGGACTAACATGTGAAAGACCATAGTAGCTAGATAGAAGGTTCCAGAAGAATCTCTCTGAGGATGTGATGTTTGAATTTAAAACTAAGCAAAATGAGAGAGGAATACTACAGAAAAGGTTCTAAGATATTTCCCCTTCACTTTATAGCATGAACATACTTCCCCACCCTATCCCCCCTCCTTGATTTTTCTGGGGGGTATGTTTCCCATGTATCCCCACCTTCTTGTCTCACTTAATATAAGTAGTCTGAAATTATGCTTCTACAAATTCCATAGCTTTTCCATGCTTATACAATTTGTATATTCATATTGCACAGAATCAAGATTTTTGGGAAATAATGGAATTATTCGATTTACCCTCCCTGTCACTTATGTTTCTTAGCAATAAATCATGAACATCACTTAGATCAGAATATATAGAACTAACGTATTATTTCAATAGCTGTATGTATTTCCATAATATGATGTATTGCTGTTTATTTTATCATTGATACATTGAGGGACTCATGAGTTGCTTGCATGTTCCATAGCATCTTATACAAATGTCTTTTCCTACTCATGCTTTTACTTAAATTTCAGTAAATTATATTGCTACAGAAAAAGATACATGTAATTTATATTAATAAATATTACCAGAGTACTTTCCCCAAAGACCTTAGCAATTCACATTTTCATCAGCAGTGTGGCCAAATGTTCTTTTCCCCACAGCTTTACCACCACTAGATAACTTTGTTTAATGTTTTACCTGTTGTCTCTGATTGTTTTTAACTTCTGTCTCCCTGATGCTGAGTTTGGGGGTACTTTAGGTGTGGGTACTTTACTTCTTAAGAAATTCTACCATTTTAGAATTGTACAGACTAGTTTTCAGCACTCTTACCATGTTGTATTTTAATTACATGTTTATGTCTTTACCAGCTCTGACCCTCAATGCCTAAAGAACACAAAGCTTGACATATGGTAAGGAAACAGTTTAGGTAAATCCTTGCTTTCAAAACCAAATTTTTTCTGGGGAGAATGCTGATAATGGGAGGAGCTCTGCATGTGTGGGGACAAGTCCATAGAAGGCAAGTTTCTGTACCTGCCTCTCAGTTTGGCTTGAACTTAAAACTGATGTAAAGACTTAGTCTTTAAAAATAAAAAATCCAATGTACGACGTTTTTTATTACCAAGCATGTTAAACTATCTGTGCTATTGATTTCTCTTTGTCAGTACAGATAAGCAAGAGTTGTTTACATTTTAAAGTTGTTGTCTGGAAGGTCAAATGCATTTTTTGACAGTATTTTTCTTTGAGGTTTAAGCCAACATTTATTTTAAGTTGCTCATTACTGTGATAAGGACATAGTTATTTTATTTGTCAGATTTTTGCCAAATACTAGCTTTTTTTTTCTTCTGACTCTAAAATCATGCATATTCTAGGTCTGTGCTCTAAAATTTTTTGAAGTAATATATCGACACTGAGAGCATTCTGGGCTGCAAGTGTATTCACACAAGCGTGTGATGTGTACAAGTAAGGTCAGGGGAGGCAAAAAGCTGTTTTTATCATCTGCCAAGCTGTTTTGTTGTAGCCAGATAGAAGTATATTTCTTTTTGCAGATTTAAAATGTAAAGAATACATCCCACTTGTCAACTAGACTTTTCATTTTAGAGTCTTCATGTTAAAATGTCCCTTGGCCATCAGCTAGCCCAATCTTAACAGTCACCATTCTAGAAGGTTATGTTTATAGCTAGAATCAGTGTATGTTGGTTTCTGCCTTTCTTTATTCTTTAAAGCATCTGGGAGTTATGATAACCTATCAAGAACCTGGTGACCATGGAAAGTAATGTGCATTAGCATTTCGACTCTAGAAAAAAAGGAAAATGTGATCATGATTAAGCCCTGGTTGACAGAGATCATGCTCTTAAACCACTGGTTCTCAAAAGATAATTCAGTGTTTATAAGAGCAAAAAAGCCACTTGGTAGTTCAAGTTTTTACTGAAGGGTGAGTATGAGAATCTTTGGAACTGAATTTAGTAATGTAGCATTTATTGGCATTTTAAATAGCCAGGGACAGCATATTGGTTAATCCACGTCACTTCTGACATATACAGTTTTAAGAATACAGGCAGAATGGTTCTGACAAGGAGGAAACTATCAGCTCTTCAACTGAAGCCAGGGTTTGCATTATTCAGTGATGCCAATTCTACTTTACCCTTTTACTCCCATTTTTCATTCCCTAGCTTATTCATTTTTACCATGTTAATGTGATCAGAGTATATACTGCTCTTTTGTTTCTTAGATATTCACAATCTGGATTAGAAACTAAGACTTTAAGTAAAACTCTTCTCAACTCTACTATTAACAACAGACTTCAGCTCTTTGAACCTTTTGTTAATCTTACTATTTGATATAGACCACCTTTTCTCTTTGAGATATCAGCATCAGCTGCTTAAATCTTCTATATGCAGAACTATTGACTTTGTTTTCTAATTAGTTTTCTGCCTCAGCTGTTTTCTTTTTTCATTTTTAAAATGTGAAGTGTTTTCAAGCTCCTTTAGTAAAAATTTAATAAATCTAAATTCACAAGTAAGAGATGTTACATGATATTTGGGTAGTTTAATAATTATCATTTATTTCTGTTTCCCTGTTCTTTCTTGTTTCTTACATTTTTTATTTCTGATAAGCATATATTTGAAAGTTGTTTCTAATTCCCCAGAAAACTGATGAAATCTTTTATAGCAAGAGGCCAAGCAATTTACATACTCTAATTTTGATTTTATACTAGAACATTAATATTTCCTGAACCTGAACCTACTTTTACCACACACTCATTTCTTCTTTAGTTACCATCAATTCTTTGGCATACCTGTACTATCTTTTTATGTTCTTAGACATTTACAATTTGTGGTATAATTCTTACCATTAGAGAGAAAACTGATCTAGAAAGTAGAAACTTGAGAGAAATCAGTATATAACTTTAGAGTTTATTATAGCCAAGGAAGGCAAGGTGTATGGAATTAGGTGTATATTCTAATCTATACATTTAGATGAAAGGACTTCAGAAAACTCTGCAGTAAGCAGAGTTTTTTCTAGAGAAATGAAAAGGTTAAAAAAAGAAAGTTTTCAATTTATGTGTTAATGATCCTGAAGAGGAAGAGTTGGAAAATTGGCTAGAGAAAGTGCTCTAATTAGTATTTTAAAAGACAAGTACACAAAATGTCTGTAACTGCAGCCACAGGAATGTGATGGCAGCAAGATAGGGAGCCTGATGTGTTCCCACAATAATCATTATAATCATTAAACATACCATATATTTTTGTTACCTAATAAATATATATTAATTGCCTAGAAATTTAAAAGCAAAATCCAACAAGACAGCATGTTCAAACTATGAAAGCCAAGGACAGTTGCGCAAATCAGTAAAACGTAATACCAGAAAGCCTAAATCTCAGAGACAAGATTTTAAAATCTCTCAAATGACACCAAGTGGATGTGTGAATTCATGTATTTATATGTATTGTTTTTTTTTTAAAGATAGGTAGATATATGCAGAGAACAAATATGTTCTTTGGCAACATACCAATGAATAAATATGAGTATTAAATATCCACAAAGGGCTGAAACATTAGGACATAAAAATGTCATAATCTTAACCCGCTCCTTGAGAAAATAGCGTATTTTTAGTGGAAGACAGAGAACAAGAAAATTCTATCCCTTTCTTTTCCTCTTATTTTTGAGGAAAAGAACATTTTAACTAAATATAAAACAAACATGGGCAGGAAGGACATCAAAACATAAAGAAAATACCCAGGGCATCTAGAAATGTTCCAAACTTCTAGAAACAACACTCCCTATACCTTGTGTTTTCAACTACAGAACAACACCTCTCTCCTTCTCTGTCCTCCAGCAAGAGGAACAAGACAGACACTTGTACCTGGGGTCTCAGTCTGGATGAAGAATTAAGGAATCAGGTCATTCTCACTTCATTGTATAGTCATCTTATTAGGCTTACTGCTAAGCAAACATAGAGGATAATTTTAGGGTTTTTTATCTTATTTGTAAATAATGAATTATTGTTAAAGTATATTTTTCATTCTTTGTATAATACAGAGCATATGATTAGTCTTAAAACAAATAGCAAAAATGTTCATGAGAAAGCTGTAATATCTAAATAGAAGTTAAAATGTGTTGAACTAATTAAAATGCAGAATTTTATTTATTATCTACCTAATACATAGAATATATATTAGGTAGATAATAAATAAACCACAAAACTCTGGCTTAACAGAGTTTTTGAGTCAGGAAGCTTCCATTTATCTTATATTAACATCCCTTGGGGAAAAATGTTCAGGAAGGGTGAGGGAAGAATAGAATTGAGGCTCATGGATGATGTTAAGGGAAAACCTGGAAGAGACATATATCACTCACATCCATATAGTATCAGCCAGAACCCAATTGTTTGGCCCTACCTAACTGTATGCGAAGCTGGGAAATGTAGAAGAACTTGTGTGTATTTTATGAGTGTTATCCCTGACATAGACTGTAAAATTCAGTTAGGTGAATGTTTATTGCAAACCATATATAGGGAACTTTCTGTGCACAAGGATAAATAAGTCATGGTTTCTTCAAGTAGATTATACTCTAGTACTTATTGCTTATATTTAGTTTTAGATTAGCAGAACAAATCCATTGCCTGGTTTTAGTATTATGAGACTAACAACTATCTTTCAAAACAGCCAAATGATTTATTTTTACCATCTGTATCAGTTAGAATTTGGGCAAGAAGCATATGGCACATTCAGATTTTTTAATCTGAGGGGAGTTTAATCAAGAGTCTCTGTAAAGGTATGGACAAGGTCTAGGAGGGAAGCCACAAGGTATAGGAAAGCATAAATGCAGTACTCACAGGCCAACATCAGAATGTCTTTATTATTTCTGAGGCTGAAAGGGTGAGGAGAAGTAGTTTCTGGGATTTGGCATCAGTATTGTGACCTTGGGCCAAGAAAAATAATCAGTACATTTGACTGTATATGGCAGGAGCCAGCAAGATAAACTCTTTAGTGTCATTCTTCTTTTCTCCTTCAGTCTCCTGTTGATGTTCCCTATTAGCTGAATTCCACGAAAAGCTAGAGAGCAAGAGAACCTGTTGATATAATCCATGCCAGGTAGCTTTCTGGAACAGAAAGCAGAAGGGTGGAGACTTGATCTGGATGGGCAAATGCAAGCCATCCTAAATTACTTTTCATGTATTTAGCAAATATTTTCAAGGCCCCATTAATTGCAAAGGTCTAAGAACTATGGGTCATATATAAAAGGTATGTCTCTTCAGGGATCTTGCCCTCTAATAAGGGAGAAGAAACCACCAATAAAAACTAAATTTAAAGATTTGTCTCTAGAATATTTGTGTTCAGGCAGAGGTTGAATGCCGCATGAAGCATTAGATGAAGCTTAAGTGTAGTAGTTCAGAAGAGGAATTATTAATGTACATCTGAATTTTTGGGGAAGGTTTTGTGCAGAAAACAGAACTTGAATTTGGTCATGAAGGGTTGACAGATTTTTTTTTTTTTTTTTTTTTTTGGTAGTAAGGATGGAAGATAGAATCATACAGCATATAACTTGCTAAGGGTATGAATTAGAGTCTCCTTGAAGGTGGTAATTCATCCAAGGTTAGTGAGAGATAAGTTTAAAAATAGTTTGAGATTAGGCTTTAGAGTGTCATAAAGAACAAAATCAGAGTTTGTGCTTTTTAAAAACTGTCCTAATGACCTGCAATAGGTTACTAGGTGTTGTGTGGTAAAGGAGTTCTACAGTGAAGAGGAAATAAATGATAGCATGACTGGGTACAAGTATAAATGATGGGGGGGCAGGCATTGAGGGGGGATCAGCGATGGTACAAACTGTGACTTTCAGGCCTAAATCATCCAGCTCTGAGTTAGTTAAACTTCAGTCTATAATGTTCACATAATATCAGGAATAAAATATTTAAAACAGCATAAAAAGATTGAATGAGAGTACACAGGAAGCAACATTATGCCTATTCTGCAAATGAGTTTAAAAGACCATGTCCTAGAAATATTTGTACATTATCACACTGGTGTCAAAACTGGTTGAGATTCAAACTAGAAGAGCTATGTTCTGACCAAACAAGATTGATTCACTGAACTGTTGGAATTTGTACACAGCCAACTTAAACTATATATTTATTGGTCTTACCTGTAACCACACACCTTTTATGCCCCCTAGTAAAGAATTTTGGCACAGACTGGTTTAGAATAAGAGCCAATTGTGTCTTGTTTATTTGGAGTATTATTAAAAGCAATCACCTAAAAACATGCTTGTTTTTATAGCATGTTTCTTAACACCTTTCAAACCAAAGTCATGTTAGGAATCATTTGCTTAGTGTTTGTTTAGAGCCACATACTAAAAGAAACTTGTGTTAGATAAAGAGGTGAATGCTAAGTAAATCTTTATTAAATTATAATTTGTTATTAAGTCATAATTCATCACCAGGAGGGAGCAGCAGCTCTGTAATGTTGTATGTAGTTATGCTTCTTAATTGATGTTCTCTTTGCAGCTGTAACATTCTCTTTCATTTTAAATCATATGCTTGCTGTCATTTTTCCATTTCTCTTCTTTGCATGAATGCTTTTTTGTTTATCTTCTTTTATTGTGTTTTTATTTATAGAAGACAAAGTATAATGTAATGTTTCTTTCTTATTACTTGCTAAATTCCTTGTTTAAATGCTAAATTCATCTTTTAATGTAGTTTTGGGATAAATTTGCTGAAAATATTCAGTGCTTATATTTTCAGTTTTGAATTTATTCATATTGTGACAGTAATTGGTAGAAAACTGTTTCTCACAGCTGACAGGCCAAAGAAAAAAAAGCTTGGGGACAAAGCTACCACATGCCGGAGTGCTGAGGACCCATCAGATATTTAAGGAAGTGGCATTTGTACTTGCATTATTTAAACTACTAATGGAAAAAGAAATGGGAAGAGACCTTGTTTGTACCAAGCATATTATAGAATTCATTTTCTAAACACTCATGTTTTTTGAAAAAGGTATATCTATCAGGCATTTTATAAAGCTCACAAACCAAGTAGACAAGTTCATCTGAAAACCAACTGGATATCATGAATGCTATGACATCTATCTTTTAAAATCCAAAAACCCCTAGAAATTGGTTTTTAACTTCAAATTTCAAACTGAATCTGTGTCAATTTTATCATTTTCTACTACAGAAATACTATTTTAAAAATCCTATAACAATATAACCCTTGTTTTACCACTTACTTTAGATCATTGGTGGTCAGACTGACTTGGGGGACCTCTTGAGTCTTTAAGAATCCCCCAAGTGATGACCTAGCTGGTCTTTTGTCTTAATGATTATGGCTGTGTTCCTATTCTTTCTGGCAAGAATGAACAATCATACTTAGTAAAATCCACAGCATCTGATTGATGTTTCATCAAAGAGAAAACAAATTTGCCCTTAATTCTCATGTGGTTTGCTGGGGAAGCAGGAACAGTCATCCCTAGTTTATTTTGTTATTTTTAATAGTCCATGGGCGAAACTTTGAAGAGCCTTTGGAACTTTTGAATATTCTATTAAAATCATCTGCATTTGTTGTTGGAGTGAAGATTTATAAAACTCTTAACTGAAAAATTGAAGAACTTTTAAGAAGTTGCTGAATTGTCAAATACTTGAATGTAATATTTACACATTCTGACAAATATATTTTTGCTTTTTCCCCTCATAGGTAGCCAGTGTACTGGACTGAGTAGTGTTCCCCCAAAATTCATCTCAAAAGATGACCTTATTTGGCAATAGGAACTTTGCAGACATAATTAAGATAGGGTCATACTGGATTAGAGTAAGCCCAAAGTCCTATGACTAGTGTCCTGAGAAAAGGAAAGGACATATACAGGGATGAAAGCCATATGAAAGTGGAAGCAGAAATTGGCATGATGCAGCTACAAGCCAAGGGAGCCCCAAGGAAAATCAAGAGCCACTAGAAGAGGCAAAGAAGGATTCTTCCTTAGTGCCTTCAGGGAGAACATGCCCTGCCTGCACCTTGATTTTGGATTTTTAGCCTTCAGAACTGAGACAACAAATTTCCTTGAAAGCAGAAACATGTCATAGTCACTTTGTAAAGTGAGCACATAATTCATTATTCCCCACATATTTATTACCATATAATTAACTGGGTGGACATTCTTATTTTTTAAGATTCCCTAGTATATTCTTCATGCACAGATATGTTAATTTTTTAATTTATATGCATGTTTGAGGGACTGAAGTATAAATAACCATAGGATATTCTATATTGAAAAAGGTGTAGATAATTACCAGATTTGAATTTTTATAATTAAACAAAGATATGCTAACTATTATTACACTTTCAAATCTCAGTCATATAAAGGTAAGATCCAAAGTGGGTTTTAAAGTAAATGAAATCCCTAAAGGACTTCCAACCTGAATTCTCCAAAGAATATTTAATTTGTCACACTTTAGCAGTAATGTTATAGGGTACAATTGAAAATAACTGCTTAACTATCAAAATTTGGTTCATAGCATGGATCATTTAGTAAGAAAACACAATTTTTAAAGTTTAGAAAAAAGACTAAAAATGTAATTTAGAGTAACATGGTATTTTATGAAGAACTGAGATTCAAAAATAATATCAAAGTGAGTATATAGAATTCAAAAATTTTTTAATCATATAGAGTTAGTTCTATGGCTGGGATTGTGGCTTAGTGGTACAGCACTCACCTAGCACATTCAAGTCCCTGGGTTCGATCCTCAGCACCACATAAAAATAAATAAAATAAAGGTATTGTGTCCAACTGCAACTAAAAAATAAATATTGACAAAAGAGTTCTATAACTTACAACCTACATTTCTAAGTTATGAAAAGTGATCATTAAATATTCTTATGTCCCAGTGTAAACATTCCCCATTTACTTGTATTATTCTTATCTTTCTTTAATTTTAGCTAGTTTTAAAATGCTGCTTTGAATATTTTTTATCCATGAGATGAAATATAACCAACAGAGGCCCTAATGACTGTTGTAGTTCATTGGAGGTTGTTTTCACTTATCCCAATTATTTTATGAATTTTAATATACAGAGATTTCCAGTGTTTATATTAAATTCTTACATTTCTTAGACAATATAGGTAAAGACATATTAATCATTTAATTAATTACAGGAAATGGACCAGCACTGGAATAAAAGAATGCCAACTTTGAAACTTGGCAGACTTAAATATATGATTCTCTTAGTTATAGAAAATAATGAATTATGAATTATTAGGAGAATTTAGTTTATCCAACTGGGTGAATCAACCTCCATTGTAATTTTTAAATTGTTATATGTCCATGGACAGACATTCAAATTGTTTCTCATAAGTAGAAAAGAGTCATTATTTGTAGTTTGTAGATGATATTCTTTCCAGACATATTCACCATGGTTTCTAGAGGAAAGTGAAGATTTTAAGGACCATTTAATAATTATTTTCTTTCTGCTTTTCAATAATGCTTTCACATGCCATGAATCAAAATGAAAATCCCTGTGGAAGCCATGGGCAAACCAGGTATGCTTCTTAAAGCTTGACAGTTTCCCTGACAAAACTGAGTGAACATATGGGTAAAATTATCCATAATAAACCCAAATTAAATAACCAGATATGACCAAGTGGATTTGTTAGGAATATGCAGGAGTCTTTAACTTGAGTTCAAAATTTGTTTGTCCCTTATAAACAAGTAATTGCATGTTGGTACTTTCAGTTTCTCCTAAACCAAATGCTCACTTTTAAAAGATCTTTTGCATAAATTATGGTATATATACACAATCCCTGTAATTGTAAAAAAATATGAGGATATGTTTACGTATTAATATGAAAAAATTTCTTATGTATATTATTATATAAAAAGGAAAAATACAGAACAGTTTTTTAGAGTAAGCCATTAGTGGAAACAAAAGGGGCAAGTGAGTTTGTGTATGTTATAGAAACACACACATACATTTATATTGACTGTGTATATAAAAAATAGTCTATTGAAGGATAAGCTAATAAAATGGGATTGCCAGTTGTGTATTTGCAGAAATGGGAACTCAGCAAATAGGACTGCATGGAGATAATTTTTCCTTATATATTATATTCTGTTAAGATGTATTCATGTTTGAACTATGTGAATATATTAGTCAATATATAATATAATATATTATAATATAATAAGATAGATAGATAATAATGTCCTGTTTTTTAAAGTATGCTGGTGAGGGTAGGGGATGTAGCTTATTGATAGAGTGCTTGTCTAGCATGGATGAGGCCTAGGTTCAATCCCCAGTACAAATATATAGTATTTATATAAATGTTGATAAATGATTTTCAGAAAAACCAGGAAGCAGAAAACATATTTAAAAATGGTTACATATGGGCTGGGCTGGGGCTCAGTGGTAGCTCACTTGACTGGCATGTGTGAGGCACTGGGTTTGATTCTTAGCACCACATATAAATAAATAAATATCTATCAACAACTTAAAAATATTATTTAAAAAATCAAATAAAGGTCAAAAAAATGGTTTCATTCATCTAGACAATGAGGCATTGTTCAGAAATGAGCCAAAAAGAAATAAGCTTTCAAACCATGAAAAGACATGGGAGAAACTTAAATACATATTACTAAGTGAAAAAACCCAATGTGAAAATGCTACATACTATGTGATTCCACCCATATGACATTTTGTGAAAGGCAAAGCTCTGGAGATAATAAAAATATCAGTGGTTGCCAGGGGTTAGGGAGAAGGGAGGGATAAAGAGGCAGAACAGAGAGGATTCTTAATACAGTGAAACCTACTTTGATACTGTAATGATGAGATCATGTCATCAAAAATTTGTTCAAACCCATAAAATGTACACCAAGAATGAATCCCCAATGTAAACTAATGTATAGGATGGATGATAATGATATGTCAATGTAGATTTTCTCATTTATAACAAATGTGCCACCCTGGTAGGGGATACTGATAATGGGGGAGGCTCTGATGTATAAAAGTAGGGGATATGTGTATCCCCTGTACCTTTGCTCAGTATTGCTGTGTACCTAAAACTGCTCTAAAATATAAGCTCTATTGAATGATTTTACCTGAGAATTAATATGAATTAATCAATAAAATATGTAAAGCAACTGTTATGTATAAGCCATTATGCTAGGTATTATTGAAGCCACCAAGAAACTACAAGGACAAAGTCACAGCCTTCTGAACATATACATAGTTACATCACAAAAATATTCACTTTATAAAAGAATTCTTTATATCATGGTACAACTGTGCTCTTCCTTCAAAGTCTTACAATCAGATTAACTTTGTGGTTCTTCCAACCCTTTGTATAAAATTTAAGTTCTAAATTGTATCTTCTGGTTATTTACCTCTAGTTGTTCCCTATTCTATTTGTAGGTTTTATAAAAAACTAGGATCAAACATGAAAACTGGTGCTCTAGCTTGGTGCATCTAGTTCTGATAACTATTTTTGCAATTGATCTAGCTTTTGTGATAACTTTGTCCAACTGCTGACACCTGTGATTATTGAACAACTTCTCTGCTATTGGCAAACAGGATGTGTTCTATGTAGGTTCCTGTTTGGTAAGGCAGCACAGCAATCATGTAGTTTTATTTCACAGATTTCCTATCTATTCTATGAGACCATCTTTCTACAGTGGGACCATCCTTTTATTATGAACCTTGAGGAAATACACCTCCTATAGAATCCCTTTCTGTCCAAAACACAGGACCTTCTGGTAAACATCAATAGGTCATTGTTGAGTTTAACTGTGTCTTCAGTAAACTTGGCCTTCCACCTCTAAAGCAGATGAACTGGACCATAAAACTGACAGATTTCCCTGTCATGGAGAAGTAGTTGGATAGGCTTTTAAATTAAATGAGGTTGGCTTATTAGATATATCATTCCACTGAGAACAGAAGCTTGGACATAATTATATCTTTTACAGTATGTGTGTTTGACTTTTTTAAATGGTGAACACTCTGCAAATGATTAGAATCTTTTCCTAGATTTTAACTACTTTATACTCAAAAGGTAAAGAACTCAATGTGGTAACTTTTTTTCATGAGATTTAATCGTTTATGACTGCATCATCCCACAATTATAATTTTTAAAATTTTATTTATTAGGTACTGGGGATTAAACCAAGGGCTATGTAACTACTAAGCCACATCCCCAGACCTGTTTTACATTTTATTTACAGTCTCTCTAAGTTGTTTTAGGGCCTTGATAAGTTGCTGAGACTAGCTTTGAACTTGAACTCATTCTTGTCTCAGCCTCCCAAACTGCTGGGACCATGGGCCTGTGTCAGTGTACCCAGCCACAATTACAATTTTAGGTGATAGATTTTTCTTTTAGTTCCAGATCTTCTTTTTTTTTTAGACAAAAGTCTCATGTGCGAACAAACTAACTAAAAGTGGAGCTTTTTTGTTTGAAATGAAGAGTTTGATGGAGGAAGGAGTATGTTTCCCCAGAACCTTACCCTCTAGTCTCCCATGGCCCTCTTAAGCAGTACTTGAACTATTTTCATGGAATCTTTAAGGGTTTTAATTCACCTGTTATTCATCAAGAAAAGTCAAATAGAAGTATGCCGCAGTCTGGCAGGGCACAATTCACAAGCCACTTGTCAAGCAGGAACAAACTTTATTTTTAGAACACATGCCACACCACGCGAGCTCTCCAGGAATTCCCTCAGAGCCCAGCTGCCACCACCGGCTCCTCCAGCAAGCCTCTCAGTGGCCCTCTTCCTGCTCTTGAGGCCGATTGGCTGGGTCACGTGGGCGGAGCCAAAAGAGTCCCCCAATAAGGAGCTCCATGGTCTGAAAGGGCAAGGAAACAGCCCAATGAGCGTCACCGCAGAGGAGCCAATCAGCTGGAAGTTTGCTGGGGCCGCTTCGGCTGTGGCTCTCAACATCTCCCCCTCTCTGTTTAATTAAACAACAAGCATGTGGCTTAGGGACCGTGCCTGTCTTAGGTTGTCCAGTACACATATGGTTCTTACCCGTCATCGTATGAGCTGACCTCAAGGCGTCAGCCTCCTGTCTTAGGTTGGTACCACTGCAATCGGATCTTACCCGTCATTGACTACCGGTCCAGCATATAGCCATACCTGTGGATAGGCCTTTGTTCCAGTGGGGGGTGAGGTTCTTTGCCTCACCTCTGTTGGCCCCCAAATTTTAGCTGAACGACCATCACAAGCAGAAGGGAGGAGGATACACCAAGCCAATTGACAGCTCCTTTTGGAAAATTTGTACCACCGAAGACAGCATCAGCAAAAATACCCCGGCACTACCACAAGTCGCTGCACCAACAGATAGTTCACAATGCATACAAGTGATACATAGTCGAGGCAAGTTCTGCAAGTAGTTCAGTTATAGCTATTGCAGAAGCTGTAGTTTGGTTTTTATCTTTGTCTTCACCGGCACTGGGATGAAGATAGGAATTCTGGCAATAATAGCTAAAGAAAAAATTATGTAACATTCGTGCAGGCATTAAAAGAAAACAATTTTCTGAACAATTTACATTATCCTGAACAGAATTATTAAATATAATGAAAAGGAAAGGTGAAAGTAAACAAACAGAACTGTTAACCTCCTTTTTTGTTCACATATTAAAACAATCCTCAACACCTGTTTACCCAATTTAAATTAAACCATTTAAATCACGTGAATAAGAAAAAAAATATTTGGATCCATTTTTTCATGAGCGCTTGTCATATATGATATATGGACATACGCACATACAAACATACAACACAAAACACAAGTGTGCACACATAATATAATACATACAACACATAACATAATAGTAAAGGTCTTGCAACTTTTTACAGGTGAAATCTCCATTGCAATGTTTAAAAACTCTATAGTCAAAAAATAGAACTGATCAGCAAAACATTAACCTAGATCTGTATGAGCTCAAAAAACAAAATAGAACTTCATGATGTGGGAAAGGGCAATAATAAAATAGATATCGAAAAAAAGCATCCTGGTTTCATTACCCTCCAGGTGTGGGAGAACCACTGTCGCAGATGTAAGGATAGCCAAACTGGAGTTCTGGATATCAGCTGTTATGGATTTGAGCCAAATCATCTTCTTTTTGGTCTGTAGAAATCGCTTTAGTTAGTCTCTCTGGAGTCCAAATCGGCTGCTGTTCTCCCTGTGGAAACACACAAACAGACCTCCGACTTCAGACAATCACTGGGTCAGGACCTTTCCATTGTCCTGTTAGAATATCCTTCCAAAGTACCTTGGGCTTATGTACATTTTTTGGACACATATGCCTTTCCACAGCACTAAGCCCTGATGAATCCAAATTTTAAAAGTTTAGAGTAAAAAGGGTTATTTTATCTTTGAGGAATACATACCCCTTCCCAATTCCCTCTTTTTGCTTTAATAAGTACATTTTAATAGTTTGATGAGCTCTTTCAACTATGCCTTGTCCCTGTGGATTGTATGGGATTCCTGTTATATGAGTAATGTCAAATGATGAGCAAAATTTTTTAAAAGAGGTCGAAGTATTACCAGGGGCATTATCTGTTTTTAACTGTTTTGGAACGCCCACAGTGGCAAAATTTTGTAAGTAATGAGCTATAATATCTTTAGTTTTTTCTCCGGCATGAAGGGAGCCCATCAAAAATCCAGAAGAAGTATCAACTGTAACATGCAAATATTTTAATTTTCCAAATTCTGGCAAGTGTGTGATGTCCATCTGCCAAATATGGTTAGGTATCAGTCCTCTAGGATTGACTCTAAGATTAACTTGTGGTAAAAAGGTCACACAATTTTGACATTGTTTTATTATTTATCTAGCTTGTTCCTTAGTTATTTTAAAACGCTGTTGTAAAGTATTAGCATTGACATGGAACCTTTTATGAAAATTTGTAGCTTCTTCTAGTGTAGAGAAAATATGTATGTCATGTGTAGTTTTATCTGCTAAATCATTGCCTAAACTAAGGGCTCCAGGCAATCCTGTATGTGCCCTGATATGTCCTATAAAGAATGGATCTTTTTTGTCCCAGATTAGACTTTGTATAGTGGAAAACAAAGAGAAAACAGTAGAGGAAGGGGAAATCCTACCAGCATCTTCAAGGGATATTATAGCATTAACTATATACTGACTATCAGAAAATAAATTAAATACAGAATCTTTAAACATCACAAAAGCTTGTAATACTGCATTAAGCTCTATCTTTTGAGCTGATTGTTTGGGTACTAAAAATGTAAAAGCTTGATCAGGGGTAACTACTGCTGCTGTACCATTATTTGATCCATCAGTGACTATATTTGGAGCATTCATGATAGGTGTTTTTCTTGTCATTTTTGGAAAAACTACAGGATGCAAAGACCAAAAAGACAACAAAGGATTAGATGGTAAGTGGTTATCAAATGAAACATGAGATTTGCACATGATTATTGACCAAGTATTTAACTTATTAGCTAACTCATCAGTTTGATCCATAGTATATGGAGTAATAATTTTATTGGGAGAAATTCCAAACACTCCCTTTGCTGCTTTTATTCCTTTGAGTATTAATTGTCCTACAGCCTCAGGATACCTAGTAAGAATAGTGTTAGGAGAATAAGATAAATGTATCCATAATCATGGACCTTCTTGCCAAAATACTCCTGTAGGAATATTTTTTGTTGGTAGTACAGTAAATAATAAAGGCAAACTTATATCAATTCTATCCAAATGCATATTTTCCATATATGTTTCAATGATTTTTAATGCCTTTCTTGCTTCAGGCGTTAACATTTGGGGTGAATTTGGATCTGATGGACCTTTTAGGATATCAAATAAAGGTCCCAACTCTCCTGTTGGTATGCCTAGATAAGGTCTTATTCAATTTATGTCTCCTAATAACTTTTGAAAGTCATTAAGTGATTTGAGTTGATCTACTCGTATTTGAATTTTTGGTGGATGGACCATGGTTGAGGATAATAGAACTCCTAAATAATTAATTGGAAAATTTAATTGTACTTTGTCTATTGCTATCTCTAGATTATAATTTTTTAATAAGTTTATAAATGTGGCATAACATTCTAGCAATGTGTTTTTATCTTTGTGTGCTAATAATGCATCATCCATATAGTGAAATATTTGTAGTTCAGGATTTTGATTTCTAAGTGGCTGGATTACTTTGTTAACATAAATTTGTCACATAGTTGGGCTGTTAGCCATCTCTTGAGAGACTACATTCCATTCATATCTCTGATCAGGACCTTCATGATTCAGTGCAGGGATAGTAAATGCAAAACGTGGACTATCCTCAGGATGAATTGGAATTGAAAAAAAACAAATATTTATTGTAATAGAAAACAAAAGTCCACAATAATCCTTGTCCAACCCCCTGAAATAACCAGGTTGCAATTTGTGGTTTACTTATCTTAGATGTATATAAGCACTTTCTTTCTCACTTGCATACTATAGATTAGGATTAGAGGAAGGATGGAAATGAAGGTTTTCCTCTCCTGCTGACAGATAGGGGTCTCCAGAGGCCTGAAACAGAGAAGCATGTTGCAGCTCTTACTGATGAGCTATGCCCTCCAGTGTAGGCAGCAGACTCCAGCAGCTCACCACCAATTTCTTCTTTCTGGGTTCTTGTCTCATGAATTTAAAGAATAAAACCCATAGACGAAGATGAGTAAGTGTAAGAGTATGATTCATTCAAGTGTGAATAGAAAAAGAACTCCTACAGGTGAGAGGGGACCCAAGAGGGGTTGCCACTTGAATGTACTACTCTATGGGGTTTATACAGCACTAGGTCAATACTGTTGGCCCAAATTTATGCTGATCAGGATTTAGAAAAGTACTAATGTTATTGGCTATCCCTGCAATTCCATTCATGTCTGCCCCACATCTGTTATGTGACTACTGGTGGAGAAGCCAAAGTTTGGGGTCAGCAGATCATAGATGCTGAGGGAAGATGGATGAGGTCTTCCAGTTGCAGCACTGTGTGGAGAGGGCTGGGTGGCTGCAGGATAACAGGTGGGCCTGCCCTGGCTTGCCTCCCTTCAGGCCTGCACCAGTGTGGTTGTCTCTGTGCAGCTGTGATCCTGTGCTTGCCACTGGAGTTTCTGGATATGCAGGCCACTGCTATGCAGCTACACTGCTCCATCACTGCTTCTCAGTGGACATTATTGGGATGTGCAATTTGGCAGCCAGGGAGTCAGGTCACAGCTCAGCTAAGAGAACCAGGCTGATGGATTCCACCACCTTGTGATGATAATATCCATAAAATCAAATACTACAGAAAAGGGATGTGGAGAGAGGATAGTTTAACAGGTAGAGGGGTGCAGTTTTATAGGAGATATTGCAATGTTCTGTCTTATGCTAGATGAATCAACAATGGTGGGGCTAGCTTAGGGTAGTCATTCCAAATGGGAGAAATAGGTAAGAAGAAAGGAGTAGGATTGACGGGAGGTAGTAACTATCACTCTAGCATGCCTGGCTAATAACCCATCTATACTTACTCATTGCTTTATGGATCTAAGGTAGACTACATGATAGTGTTCACTGCTCTGGGGTGTAATTGTGCTTTAATTACACCCCAAATAAGGAAGAGACCCCCATGATTGTGAGGTAATAGTCCTGCCCAGATGCTCAGCCCAGATCATATCTGTTTCCAACTTCTTTCCCCCACTACATTTATTTCTCCTTTGACCTTTCTTTCTACTGGTTTTCTGGATCTTTTGATCCAGAAGTCACTAGAGCTTGCCAGGCATCATTATGCTGTTACACAGGGGGCTAAGACAAATCTGAACTTTTAAGAGCATCAGGACCCTTCTATTCCCCTTCTGCAGCAGACCTACTAGGTATTAAACATAATCTTACACTGTATAATCAAAACTTGGTCTTGCCACTCACCCACCATAGCAAAACATTATTACAAACTAAAATTATAGAGCTAATACATTTAGTGTTTCCTAAGCACTATTATTAGCACTTTACATATAGTAGTATCCCATGATCATATTTTACCTTATTTTCCCTATTTTATTAATAAGGAATCTGGATCACAGGAAATTTAGGTGATACTAAAGAATTTCAGCTGGTATATTTCAAAGCCAGGTGGTCTGGGTCCAGAGCCTGTATTCTTTTTTTTTTTTTTTTGGTCACTTTATTTTTTTTTATTGGTTGTTCAAAACATTATAAAGCTATTGACATATCATATTTCATACATTAGATTCAAGTTGGTTATGAACTCCCAATTTTACCCCAAATACAGATTGCAGAATGACATTGGTTACACATCCACATTTTTACATAATGCCCTATTAGTAACTGTTGTATTCTGCTACCTTTCCTATCCTCTACTATCCCCCCTCCCTCCCCTCCCATCTTCTCTCTCCCCCTCACCTCCCCTCCCCTCCCCTCCCCTCCCCTCTTCTCTCTCTGCCCCCTCTACTGACATTCGTTTGTCCCCCTTATATTATTTTTCCCCTTCCCCTCACTTCCTCTTGTATGTACTTTTGTATAACCCTGAGGGTCTCCTTCCATTTCCATGCAATTTCCCTTCTCTCTCCCTTTCCCTCCCACCTCTCATCCCTGTTTAATGTTAATCTTCTTCTCATGCTCTTCCTCCCTACTCTGTTCTTACTCTCCTTATATCAAAGAAGACACTTGGCATTTGTTTTTTAGGGATTGGCTAGCTTCACTTAGCATAATCTGCTCTAATGCCATCCATTTCCCTGTAAATTCTATGATTTTGTCATTTTTTAATGCAGAGTAATACTCCATTGTGTATAAATGCCACATTTTTTTTATCCATTCATCCATTGAAGGGCATCTAGGTTGGTTCCACAGTCTAGCTATTGTGAATTGTGCTGCTATGAACATCGATGTAGCAGTGTCCCTGTAGCATGCTCTTTTTAGGTCTTTAGGGAATAGACCGAGAAGGGGAATAGCTGGGTCAAATGGAGGCTCCATTCCCAGCTTTCCAAGAAATCTCCATACTGCTTTCCAAATTGGCTGCACCAATTTGCAGTCCCACCAGCAATGTACAAGTGTACCCTTTTCCCCACATCCTCGCCAGCACTTGTTGTTGTTTGACTTCATAATGGCTGCCAATCTAACTGGAGTGAGATGGTATCTTAGGGTGGTTTTGATTTGCATTTCTCTGACTGCTAGAGATGGTGAGCATTTTTTCATGTACTTGTTGATTGATTGTATGTCCTCCTCTGAGAAGTGTCTGTTCAGGTCCTTGGCCCATTTGTTGATTGGGTTGTTTGTTCTCTTATTGTCTAATTTTTTGAGTTCTTTGTATACTCTGGATATTAGGGCTCTATCTGAAGTGTGAGGAGTAAAGATTTGTTCCCAGGATGTAGGCTCTCTATTTACCTCTCTTATTGTATCTTTTGCTGAGAAAAAACTTTTAGTTTGAGTAAGTCCCATTTGTTGATTCTAGTTATTAACTTTTGTGCTATGGGTGTCCTATTGAGGAATTTGGAGCCCGAACCCACGGTATGTAGATCGTAGCCAAATTTTTCTTCTATCAGATTTGTCTCTGATTTGATATCAAGCTCCTTGATCCATTTTGAATTAACTTTTGTGCATGGCAAGAGAAAGGGATTCAGTTTCATTTTGTTGCATATGGATTTCCAGTTTTCCCAGCACCATTTGTTGAAGATGCTATCCTTCCTCCATTGCATGCTTTTAGCCCCTTTATCAAATATAAGGTAGTTGTAGTTTTGTGGATTGGTTTCTGTGTCCTCTATTCTGTACCATTGGTCCACCCGCCTGTTTTGGTACCAGTACCATGCTGTTTTTGTTACTATTGCTCTGTAGTATAGTTTGAAGTCTGGTATCGCTATACCGCCTGATTCACACTTCCTGCTTATCATTGTTTTCGCTATTCTGGGTCTTTTATTTTTCCATATGAATTTCATGATTGCTTTCTCTATTTCTACAAGAAATGCCGTTGGGATTTTGATTGGCATTGCATTAAACCTATAGAGAACTTTTGGTAATATCGCCATTTTGATGATGTTAGTTCTGCCTATCCATGAACAGGGTATATTTTTCCATCTTCTAAGATCTTCTTCTATTTCTCTCTTTAGGGTTCTGTAGTTTTCATTGTATAAGTCTTTCACCTCTTTTGTTAGGTTGATTCCCAAGTATTTTATTTTTTTTGAAGATATTGTGAATGGAGTGGTTGTCCTCATTTCCATTTCAGAGGATTTGTCGCTGATATACAGGAATGCCTTTGATTTATGCGTGTTGATTTTATATCCTGCCACTTTGCTGAATTCATTTATTAGCTCTAATAGTTTCTTTGTAGACCCTTTTGGGTCTGCTAGGTATAGAATCATGTCATCTGCAAATAGTGATAATTTAAGATCTTCTTTTCCTATTTTGATGCCTTTAATTTCTTTCGTCTGTCTAATTGCTCTGGCCAGTGTTTCGAGAACTATGTTGAACAGAAGTGGTGAGAGAGGGCATCCCTGTCTTGTTCCATATTTTAGAGGGAATGCCTTCAATATTTCTCCATTCAGAATGATGCTAGCCTGAGGCTTAGCATAGATTGCTTTTACAATATTGAGGTATGTTCCTGTTATCCCTAGTTTTTCTAGAGTTTTGAACATAAAGGGATGCTGTACTTTGTCGAATGGTTTTTCCGCATCTATCGAGATGATCATATGGTTCTTATTTTTAAGTCTATTGATGTGGTGAATAACATTTATTGATTTCCGTATATTGAACCAGCCTTGCATCCCAGGGATGAATCCTACTTGATCATGGTGCACAATTTTTTTGATATGTTTTTGTATCCGAGTGACCAGAATTCTATTGAGGATTTTTGCATCTAGGTTCATTAGAGATATTGGTCTGTAGTTTTCTTTCTTTGAAGTGTCTTTGTCTGGTTTAGGAATCAGGGTGATGTTGGCCTCGTAGAATGAATTTGGAAGTTCTCCCTCTTTTTCTATTTCCCGAAGTACCTTGAAAAGTATTGGTATTAGTTCCTCTTTAAAGGTTTTGTAAAACTCTGCTGTATACCCATTCGGTCCTGGGCTTTTCTTAGTTGGTAGTCTTTTGATGGTTTCTTCTATTTCCTCAATTGATATTGGTCTGTTTAGGTTGTCTATATCCTCCTGACTCAATCTGGGCAGATCATATGACTTAAGAAATTTATCTATGCCTTCACTGTCTTCTAATTTATTGGAGTATAAGGATTCAAAATAATTTTTGATTATCTTCTGTATTTCTGAAGTGTCTGTTGTGATATTGCCTCTTTCATCCCGTATGTTAGTAATTTGAGTTCTCTCTCTTCTTCTCTTCGCTAGCATGGCTAAGGGTCTGTCGATTTTGTTTATTTTTTCAAAGAACCAACTTTTAGTTTTGTCAATTTTTTCAATTGTTTCTTTTGTTTCGATTTCATTAATTTCAGCTGATTTTAATTATTTCTTGCCTTCTACTTCTTTTGCTGTTGTTTTGCTCTTCTTTTTCTAGGATTTTGAGATGAAGTATGAGATCATTTATTTGTTGGTTTTTTCTTTTTTTAAGGAATGAACTCCAAGCAATGAATTTTCCTCTTAGAACTGCTTTCAATGTGTCCCATAGATTCCGATATGTTGTGTCTGTGTTTTCATTAATCTCTAAGAATTTTTTAATTTCTTCCTTGATGTCCTCTATAACCCATTGATCATTCAGTAACCTATTGTTCATTCTCCAAGTGATGTATTCTTTTTCCTTCCTTCTTTTATTGTTGATTTTCAGTTCCATTCCATTATGATCAGATAGGATGCATGGTATTATCTCTACTCCTTTATATTGTCTAAGAGTTTCCCTGTGACATAATATGTGATCTATTTTTGAGAAGGATCCATGTGGTGCTGAGAAAAAAGTGTAACTGCTTGATTGTGGGTGGTATATTCTATATATGTCAATTAAGTCTAGGTTATTAATTGTGTTATTGAGTTCTATAGTTTCCTTATTCAACTTTTGTTTGGAAGATCTGTCCAGTGGTGATAGAGGTGTGTTGAAGTCTCCCATGATTATTGTATGGTGGTCTATTAGACTCTTGAACTTGAGAAGAGTTTGTTTGATGAACATAGCTGCACCATTGTTTTGGGCATATATATTTATGATTGTTATGTCTTGTTGGTGTATGGTTCCCTTGAGCAGTATGTAGTGTCCCTCTTTATCCCTTTTGATTAACTTTGGCTTGAAATCTATTTTATTTGATATGAGTATGGATACTCCTGCTTGTTTCCGAAGTCCATATGAGTGATATGATTTTTCCCAACCTTTCACCTTCAGCCTATGTATGTCTTTTCCTATCAAATGCGTCTCCTGTAGGCAGCATATTGTTGGGTCTTGTTTTGTGATCCATTCTACTAGCCTGTGTCTCTTGATTGGTGAGTTTAAGCCATTAACATTTAGGGTTATTATTGAGATATGGGTTGTTCTTCCAGCCATATTTGTTTATTTATGTTACTAAACATGGTTTGTTTTCCTCTTTGATTATTTTCCCCCCTTTAGTGTCCTACCTCCCACTGTTGGTTTTCATTGTTATTTTCCATTTCCTCTTCCTGTAATGTTTTGCCAAGGATGTTTTGAAGAGATGGTTTTCTAGCTGCAAATTCTTTTAACTTTTGTTTATCGTGGAAGGTTTTAATTTCATCTTCCATCCTGAAGCTTAATTTCGCTGGAAACACAATTCTTGGTTGGAACCCATTTTCTTTCAGTGTTTGAAATATGTTATTCCAGGATCTTCTAGCTTTCAGAGTCTGTGTTGAAAGATCAGCTGTTATCCTGATTGGCTTACCCCTAAACGTGATCTGCTTCCTTTCTCTTGTAGCTTTTAAATTTCTCTCCTTATTCTGTATGTTGGGCATCTTCATTATAATGTGTCTAGGTGTGGGTCTCTTATGATTTTGCACATTCGGCGTCCTGTAGGCTTCTAGGATTTGGGGTTCTGTCTCATTCTTCAAGTCTGGGAAGTTTTCTCGTATTATTTCATTGAATAGATTGCTCATTCCTTTGGTTTGAAACTCTGTCCCTTCCTGTATCCCAATGACTCTTAAATTTGGTCTCTTGATGTTATCCCATATTTCTTGGATGTTCTGCTCATGGTTTCTTAACAGTCTTGCTGAGCTGTCTATGTTCTTTTCAAGTTGAAATACTTTATCTTCATTGTCTGATGTTCTGTCTTTTAAGTGTTCTACTCTGCTGGTAGTATTCCCAATTGAGTTTTTAAGTTGGCTTATTGCTTCCTGCATTTCTAGGATTTCTGTTTGTTTGTTTTTTATAACCTCTATTTCCCTGTATAGTTGATCTTTTGCTTCTTGGATTTGTTTATGTAATTCGTTGTTGAAGTGATCTTTCATTGTCTGATTTTGCTGTCTGATGTCTTCCTTGAGACTCCAGATCATCTGAAGCATGTATATCCTGAATTCTTTATCTGACATTCCATCTGCTGCAGCTATTATGTCTTCTAACGTTGAGTTGACCTGCAATGCTTGTGGTCCTTTCTTTCCTTGTCTCTTCATACTGTTCGCGTTCCTTTCTACTTGGTGACACTGTTGTGCTATTGAATTTTCCCCCTATATATTTATATTGGTCTTGTATAGTTGCAAAGTCTCCCTCGTAGGCGCGGGCGGCGGCTCTGCCCCTCCTCCAATTGGGGCAATGTGCCTACCACGCCGGCAGGCCGCTGGGCCTGCTCTGCCGGTAGGTAGCAGGTCCGCTGACCTTGCAGGCGCGGGCGGCGGCTCTGTCCCTCTGCGGCCCGCTAGGCTTGTTCTGTCGGTGGTCGCAGTTCTGTCTACTTTGCAGGCGCAGGCAGCAGCACTGCCCCTCTGCAGGCCTCTGGGACTGTACTGCCAGTGGGTCACACGTCCGCCTACCTTGCAGGCGCGGGGGGGGGGGGCGGCTCTACCCTTCCTCAGGCCACTGGGCCTGTTCTGTCTCTCGGTTGCAGGTCTGGCTTGCTCTGATGGTGGTCACAGTTTCGTCTACCTTGCAGGCGCGGGGGGGAGGGGGCGGCTCTGCCTCTCAGCAGGCCGCTGCTCCTCTTCTGCTGGTGGGTCGTAGGCCCGCCTACCTTGCAGGAGTGATTGGAAGCTCTGCCCCTCCGCGGGCCACTGGGCCTTTTCTGTCAGTGGTCACAGTTCCGCCTACCTGGCAGGCGCGGGGGGTGGGGGGCGGCTCTGCCCCTCAGCAGGCCGCTGGGCCTGTTCTGTGGGTGGTCACAGTTCCCTCTACCTTGCCGGCACAGGGGGAGGGGGCGGCTCTGCCTCTCAGCAGGCCGCTGCTCCTCTTCTGCCGGTGGGTCGCAGGCCCGCCTACCTTGCAGGAGTGATTGGAAGCTCTGTCCCGCCGCAGGCCACTGGGCCTTTTCTGTCGTGGTCACAGTTCCACCTACCTGGCAGGCGCGGGGGGTGGGGGGCGGCTCTGCCCCTCAGCAGGCCGCTGGGCCTGCTCTGTGCGTGGTCACAGTTCCCTCTACCTTGCCGGCGCAGGGGGAGGGGGCGGCTCTGCCTCTCAGCAGGCCGCTGCTCCTCTTCTGCCAGTGGGTCGCAGGCCCGCCTACCTTGCAGGAGTGATTGGAAGCTCTGTCCCGCCGCGGGCCACTGGGCCTTTTCTGTCCGTGGTCACAGTTCCACCTACCTGGCAGGTGCGGGGGGTGGGGGGCGGCTCTGCCCCTCAGCAGGCCGCTGGGCCTGCTCTGTGCGTGGTCACAGTTCCCTCTACTTTTCGCAACTTGTTTAAATTTGACATCTTTTCCCATAGAAATTGTAGTTCAGTTTCCAGAATAATTCACAATTCATATTTAAATATGTAGTTTATCTGAATTGCTGCATATTAGCACAAACATATTAATTAGCTGAAATTAAGAGAGATGTAGTAACTCTACCTGTTTTTAAAAAGAGAAAAACCTACACACACACACACACACACACACACAAGAATTTTTTTCAAATGGGTTTGATCAGCTGTAATAATGAAAAGCAAAAGCAAAAGAGAGTTCAAATTATGCATTAATTTTCCTTAAGGGTAAGGAAGTAGATGCTGAGATTGTGGTTTTTTTCAATCCCTTTGCTAGCCAATAAGCAGTGCTAATATCACAGAAGTTAGATTGCTCTGTGGCATAAAAAGAAGGGATGCTATAGGAAGTATACACAAAAATGGGTTGGAAAAAGGAGAGACAATATGAACCTGATATATGTGGACATTGTTTTTTAGAATAGAAAGTAATTATATAGTACACTTTTTAATTTCCACATGAAAATTAGAAACAATTCGGAACACACCTTTCCCCATAGTTTTTCCTAGCACCTTAATTTCCTCAATTATAAGAATGAAAATTGTTGTAAGAATTATAGAAAAAAATAAAAATAACATTTAATAGAACAATGTACAGAATTGTTGCTTAGTAATAATTATGTTAGTTTCCTAAATGAGTCAGATAACATTGATTAATAAGCCACATTAACATAATATTGATCCATTGCCAAATTAGACTGAATTACAGATCTCTGAAATCTGCAATCTAAGAAATAGCAGAAGTAGGAAAAAGTGTTAAGCTTTTATTATTTATTTAGAATTTTAAAAATTTAGTTCAATTTAATTCAGTGTAGTTAAGATCAAAATTCTACAGAACACGACAGTATCCCACTATGCATTACCAGTGCACCTTTAAATACAGGCAGATTCCACTTTTGTGTGCACTTTACTTTTAAAGATCTCCATCTTAGAACAACATTTTCATGTTGCAGATCTTCATATTTATGACTACAGCCTTTATTTTTTTGAGCATCAATGAAAAATAAGGATTAAGTAGATAAAGTAGCAGGATGGATGGTGTTTTTTGCAACTTTGACAAGCAAAATGAGACCAGCTTTTGCCTTTCATGTTCTTATAGCTTTCCTTTTTGGTAAAATCATAATTGATTAGTATATTTTTTTACCAGTGAACTGCAGTAAAGAACAAAGGTAAAATTTATGTCAGCCACTTTTATTTGTTATTAACCAAGGTAAAGTTTTATCACAGAGAATGTGTAATGCCTAATATAAATTGCTCTTGCTGAAATTTTCTTTACTGTCTTTGTTTTCACTGCTTGTGATTGGCTCAAATACCTAAAACTCTTTCCCTGCACAGGCCTTCCAGGTCTGAGGGACTGGAGGTAGTAGGGAGAATGCCACTCTAGTGAAACTGTGCTTCCTTGAGGACAATTAAGAGTGTTTTTTTTTTTTTTTTTTTCCTCTTGCTATTCAGGCTTCTTTTCTCTTCCTAAGGACACCTTGCTCCAAAGTGAAAGAATTACTTCTCACTGAACTTACCTTGTCCAAACACTGGAAACAAGACTTAAGTCAGGTTCCAGCCTTAAATCATAGACAATGACTGAAGTAAGCTTTATACCTCTTTGGAGTTTGGAACTGTAGGAAAAATCCCACCTAGGCTTTCCACCTTTTACTTAGAAGTTCATGACAGATTGGTTGACTAATTTCATGAAGGAAAAAGTAGGGAAAGAAACAAATATATGGTTGTCTTTCTGCCTTTCATAAAATCTTGATTTTGTTAGAGAACCAATTTGTGTCCAAGGATGGATTTTATAACCTGAAGAGTGTAAACTTGGTCTGAATCAGTTATTTTCATATGTCTTCTTAGAGCCCCTAGGAATGAGAGGAGATACCTCTGTGGAAGGGGAAGGGACAAAAGATGGGTTGTGCTCTGGACTAGGAGAGCTTGTCTTAAATGGTTTTATATATTGAAAGTCTACAATGGAATATTACTCAGCATTAAAAGAAAATAAAATCATGGCATTTGCAGGTAAATGGATGGAGTTGGAGAATATAATGCTAAGTGAAATAAGCCAATCCCCAAAAACCCAAAGACCTAATGTTTTCTCTGATAATGTGGATGCTGATCCATAATGGGACCGGGGGAGCATGGGAGGAATGGAGGAACTTTATATAGGGCATAGGGGAGGGTGAGGAAGGGAGGGGCATGGGGGTAGGAAAGATGGTGAATGAAATGAACATCAGTACCCTAAGTGCATGTATAAAGACACGAATGATGTGACTCTACTTTGTGTACAACCAGAGACATGAAAAATTGTGCTCTATATGTGTACTATGAATTGACATGCATTCTGCTGTTATGTAAAACAAATTAGAATAAATAACTTTTTTTAAAAAGAAAAAAGTGAAAGTCTATTGAAGATATTTGTTAAACAGTGAAAATCATTGGTACCCAGCCTTTTACCAAGTAAAATCAATTTTTGTGTTCAAGGATCTATCTGGCTCACACATATACTCGTATAGTTTCTGTTAAAGATGATAAGTATCACACTTGATTAGATTGTTCTGTCATCATTTTCTACATCAGAATAAATTTCTATTTATTAATAAGTAGTGCCTTGTGGTTAACTAAATTAAATAGATTAATAAAGAGCATTAGCAATTTCATGGATTAATAAGTAAATAAATATAATTTTAAAAATTAAGATGAATATCACAGTGCATTCTATTTTTTTCATTAAAATGTTCATTTTTAAAAATTGTTATGTGTTCTGTGAATTAGTAACAGTAGCTAACAGTGCAGTCCTTGACTCTTTGTTTTTTAATTATTTAAAATTTATTCTGATTTGTTATACATGATGGCAGAATGCAATTCATTTCATATTACACATTCAGAACACAGTTTTTCAGTACACTGATTGGACACAAAGTATTTTCACACCATTCATGTCTTATACATGTACTTAGGGTAATGATGTCTAACACATTCCACCATCATTCCTACCTCCTCACCCTCCCTTCCCCTGCCTCCCCTTTGCCCTATCTAAAGTTCCTCCATTCCTCCCATGCTCTCCTCACCATCAGTAATCACCATTGTGTGTCTGCAGCCTTATACCAAAAAAAAAAAAAAAAAAAAATTGACCTGTGGTTTTGGGGATTGGCTTGTTTAACTTAGCATTATATTCTCCAGCTTCATTCATTTACCTGAAAATTCCATGATTTTATTCTCTTTTAATGCTGAGTAATGTTCATTGTGTATATATACCAAAGTTTCCCTATCCATTCATCTACTGAAGAGCATATAGGTTGGTTTCATAACTTAGCTGTTGTGCATTGTGCTGTTACAAACACTGATATGGCTGAGTCCCTGTAGTATGCTGATTTTAAGTCCTTTGGATATAAACCAAGGAGTGAGATAGCTGGGTCAAATGGTGGTTCCATTCCCAATTTTCCAAGGAATCTCCATACTGCTTTCCAGATTGGCAGCACCAATTTGCAGTCCCACCAGCAATGTATGAGTGTGCCTTTTTCCCGACATCCTCGCCAACACTTATTGTTTGTATTCTTGATAGTTGCCATTCTGACTAGAGTGAGACAAAATCTTAAGAGTAGTTTTGATTTACATTTCTCTAATCGCTAGGGGTGTTGAATATTTTTTTCATATGTTTGTTGATTGATTGTATATCCTCTTCTGAGAAGTGTCTACAGTTCCTTGGCCCATTTATTGATGGGTTATTTGTATTTTTTAGTGTTACGGCTTTTGAGTGCTTTATATATCCTAGAGATTAGTGCTCTATCTGATGTGCTTGTGGTAAGATTTGCTCCCATTCTGTAGGCTCTCTATTTACCTCACTGATTGTTTCTTTTGCTGAGAAGAAGCTCTTTAGTTTGAATCCATCTCATTTATTGATTCTTGGTTTTAATTCTTGTGCTGTTGGGGCCTAATCTGACATGATGGAGATTTGCGCCTATTTTTTCTTCCATTAGGTGCAGGGTCTCTGGTTTAATTCCTAGGTCCTTGATCCACTTTGAGTTGAGTTTTGTGCATGGTGCTTGATGAGAGAATAGAAGTTTAATTTCATTATGTTACATGTATATTTCCATTTTCCCAGCACCATTTGTGGAAGAAGCTATCATTTCTCCAATGTATGTTTTTGGCACCTTTGTCTAATATAAGATAACTGAAGTTATGTGGGTTAGACTCTGTGTCCTCTATTCTGTACCATTGGTCTACAGGTCTATTTTGGTGCCAATACCATGCTGTTTTTGTTACTATTGCTCTGTAGTATAGTTTAAGGTCTGGTATAGTCTTCTTGCTAAGGATTGCTTTAGCTATTCTGGAGCTCTTATTTTTCCAGATGAATTTCATGAATGTTTTTACTATTTCTATAAGGAATGCTATTGGGATTTGGATTGAGATTGCATTGAATTTGTATAGTGTTTTTGGTAGTATGGTCATTTTGACAGTATTAATTGCACCTATCCAAGAACAAGGTAGATCTTTTCATCTTCTAAGTTCTTCTTTAATTTCATTCTTTAGCATGTTGTAAATTTCATTGTAGAGTTCTTTCACCTCTTTTGTAAAATTTATTCCCAAGCATTTTTTGAGGCTATTATAAATGGGATGATTTTACTAGTTTCACATTCAGTGGATTTGTCACTGATATATAGAAATGCCTTTGATTTATGGGTGTTGATTTTATATCCAGCTACTTTGCTGAATTCATT
This sequence comes from Marmota monax, assembly GCF_021218885.2. Lineage (NCBI taxonomy): Eukaryota > Metazoa > Chordata > Mammalia > Rodentia > Sciuridae > Marmota > Marmota monax. The sequence goes on from NW_026693245.1 coordinate 13,810,763, forward strand.
TATTAGTTCTAGGAAATTTCTGGTGGAATGTTTTGGGTCTTCTACATAGAGGATCATCATCTGCAAATAGTGATAATTTGAATTCTTCTTTTCCTATCCGTATCCTTTGAATTCTTTCATCTGTCTGATTGCTCTGGCTAAAGTTTCAAGAACTATGTTAAGTAGAAGTTGTAACAAAGGGCATCCCTGTCTTCTTCCAGTTCTTAGAGGGAATGCTTTCAATTTTTCTCCTTTGGAATGATGTTGGCCTGGGGCTTAGAATAGATAGCCTTTACAATGTTGAGGTTTGTTCCTGTTATCCCTACTTTTTTTTTTTTTTTTTTTTTTGAGAGAGAGAGAGAGAGAATTTTTTAATATTTATTTTTTAGTTTTTGGTGGACACAACATCTTTGTTTTATTTTTATGTGGTGCCGAGGATCGAACTCAGTGCCCCCTTGCATGCCAGGCAAGCGCGCTACTGCTTGAGCTACATCCCCAGCCCTATCCCTACTTTTTCGAGTGTTTTTGAACAAAAATATTTTATCAAATGCTTTCTCAGCATCTATTGAGATGATCATTTGATTTTTATCTTTGAGTCTATTGATGTGATGAATTATATTTACTGATTTCTGTATGTTGAACCAACCTTGTCTCCCTGAGATGAATCTGACTTGATCATGGTGTACTATCTTTTTGATATGTTTTTATATTCAATTTTCCAGAATTTTATTGAGAATTTTTACATCTATATTCATTAGAAATATTGGTCTGAAGTTTTCTTTCTTTGATGTGTCTTTTTTCTGGTTTTGGAATCAGAGTGATATTGTCCTCGTAGAATTTGTTTGGAAGTGTTTCCTCTTCTTCTATTTCATGAAATAGTTTGAGAAGTATTGGTGTAGGTTCTTCTTTAAAGGTCTTATTGAACTCAATTGTGTATCTATCCAGTCCTGGGATTTTCTTGATTGGTAGTCTTCTGATGGCGTCCTCTATTTCCTTGCTTGAAATTAATCTTTTTAAATTGTGTAAATCATCCTGTTTCAATTTGGGCAAATCATATGACTCTAGAAATTTTTCGATGCCTTCAATATTTTCTATTTTATTGGAGTACTAATTTTCAAAATAATTTAATTATCTTCGGTATTTCTGTAGTATCTTATGATATTTTCTTTTTCATCATGTATGTTAGTAATTTGAGTGTTCTCCTTTTTTTCATTAGCATGGCTAATGGTTTATTAATTTTATTTATTTTTTCAAAGAACCAACTTTTTGTTTTGTCAATTTTTTCAATTGTTTCTTTTGTTTGAATTTCATTGATTTCAGCTCTAATTTTAATTATTTCCTGTCTCCTACTGATTTGGGGGTTGATTTGTTCTTCTCTTTCTAGGGCTTTGAAATGTAATGTTAGGTCATTTATTTGTTGACTTTTTCTTTGAAGGAATGAATTCCATGCAATGAACTTTCTTCTTAGCACTGCATTCATAGTGTCCCAGAGATTTCAATATGTTGTATTGTGTTCTCATTTACTTCTAAAAATTTTTTAATCTCCTCCTTGATATCTTTTGCAACCCGTTGTTCATTCAATAGCGAATTATTTAGTCTCTATGGGGTTCGAATAGTACTTATTTTTTATTTTATCATTGATTTCTAACTTCATTCCATTGTGGTCTGATAGAATGCGGGGTAGTATCTTTACTTTTCTGTATTTACTAAGATTTGCTTTGTAGCATAACATATGGTCTATTTAGAGCAGGATCCATGTGCTGCTGAGAAGAAAGTGTATTTGCTCGTTGATGGATAATATGCTCTATATATGTCAGTTAAGTCTAAGTTATTGATTTTATTATTAAGTTCTATAGTTTATTTCTTTAGCTTTTGTTTGGTATTTCTATCTATTAGTGAAAGAGGTATGTTAAAGTTACCCAGAATTATTGTATAGTGATCTATTTGACTGTTGAACTTGAGAAGAGTTTGATTGATGAATGTAGATGTTCCATTGTTTGGGACATATATATTTATAACTGTTATGTCTTGTTGATGCATCCTTCCGTTAAGCAATATGAAATGTCCATCTTTATCCCTTTTGATTAACTTTGGCTTGAAGTCTACTTTATTTGATATGAGGATGGAAACTCCTGCTTGCCATGTGAATGCTATATTTTATCCCAACCTTTAACCTTCAGTCTGTGGGCGTCTTTTCCTATGAGATGAGTCTCTCAAAGGTGGCATATTGTTGAGTCTTTTTTTAATCCAATCTACCAGCCTATGTCTTTTGATTGGTGAGTTTAAGCCATTAACATTTAGGGTTATTATTGAGATATGATTTGTATTACTGGTCATTTTTTTTTTATTTTTGGCATTAAGTTTGATTTGGTTTCTCCTTTGGTTGGCTTTTCTTTTATTGTAGTTCTTGCCTTTGCAGATTTTCATTGTTGTTTTTCCATTTCCTCCTTGTGCAATATTTTGCTAAGAATGTTCTGTAGTGCTGACTTTATTGCTGTAAATTCTTTTAGCTTTTGTTTATCATGAAAGATTTTTATTTCATCGTCAAATTTGAAGCTTAATTTTTCTGGATATAAGATTCTTGGTTGGCATTCAATGCTTTTAGAGCTACGTATATGTTGTTCCAGGGTGGCCTGGCTTTGAGAGTCTGGGTTTAAAAATCTGCTGAGATCTAAATTGTTCTTCCCTTATAGGTAATATGATTTTTCTCTCTTGTGGCCTTTAAAATTCTATCCTTATTCTGTATGCCAGGCATTTTCATTATAATTGGTATTGGTATAGATGGGTTGTAATTTTGTACACTTGGTGTCCCATAGACCTTTTGTATTTGATTTTCTAATTCATTCTTCATACTTGGGAAATTTTCTGATATTAATTCATTAAAGAGATTATGGATTCCTTTGGTTTGAATCTCTGAACCTTCCTCTATCCCAATATATCTTAAATTTGGTCTTTTGATGGTATCCCATAATTCTTGGATGTTCTGTGTATGGTTTCTTATCATCTTCACAGTGAAGTGAACTTTATTTTCAAGATTGTATATTTTGTCTTTATTGTCTGAGGTTCTGTCTTCCAAGTGGTCTAGTCTCTTGATGATGCTATCTATTGAGGGTTTTTTTGTTTTGTTTTGTTTTGTTGTTGTGGTTGTTGTTGTTTTATTTTATTATTATTTTTTTTTATGTGGTGCTGAGGATGAAGCTCAGGGCCTCGCACACTGCAGCCAAGCACTCTACCACTGAGCCACAACCCCAGCCCTCTATTGAGTTTTTTAATTGGCTTATTTCTTTCATTTTGAGGACTTCTGTTTTTTTGTGTGTGTTTTTTTAAATCTCTCTGTCTTGAAGTAATCTCTTGCAACCTGTATTTTATTTGCTTATCTCTTTATTGGTATGATGATTTTTGCCTGTATCTGCTCACTTAGGTTGTTCTTTAATTCCCAAATCATTTTTTGTGTATATTCTGAACTTCTTCTCTGATATTTTACCTGCTTCACTATCTTTTAATTCTATTGTTGTAGTGTCTTGGTTTCTTTGTTGTTTTCATGTCTATGTGTCTTCCTCTCTTGCAGTGTAGATCAAAGATATTATAGCTTCTGCCCTATTGTCTTATAGTGTGCCTACAGATTACCAATACCCCACTTTTAAGGAAGAGATCAATATTAAAGAACTCAATGTACCCAACATGCAGCCATATATCAGTTAGCATCTATGTTTACATTTACATTTTGTCACTATAAACAGAAATGATGAGTTTGGTTGTCTTCAACCATATAATCAATAGGTTTACATAATGGTTTACAGTTTCTGATAATGGAAAGGAGTACTGGGAGGTTGGCTGAGATGTTTATGAGGTATGATGTGAGAATATGTAGGTATTAGATTATATGACTATTGAGAGGATAATCATAGGAAGTTAGCTGTTAGTAGGAGAAACAAGAGATAGGCAACCCTATGCAAGACTCTCTGTTACCTCAGCAACAGGATAACTGTTAGCCCCCCTAGTAGAGAAACCTTTGGTGCAGCTAGGCCATAGGGACCTTGGTGATGTCTTACCAGGTCCTTATTTTTGTCTTTTGATTGAAGCAGCAATATCCCAGTTTCTTGGTGGTGGCAGCCTCAAGCCTGTATGTTTCCTGATGTTGGGCTGTGGAGCCAAGCTTTGGTGAATAAGGAACCCCAGCACAGGCGGGAGGTGGCTCTGCCTCAGAACTCTGGGCCACAGTGGCATGGGTCTAGTCCTTGACTCTTTTAAGTTTTGTGTTAAAAGACCAAGTACTTGATAGCAATGAAACCTGTTGGATCTGGAAATCAATTTCTATTAAACTATTTGAGTCTGCAAATAAACAGTCAACTTTACCTGAATCCTATTAAATCCAAAAATATAGTTTGGAGTAAGCTTTACAAATATCATAATTTTATAATTCTCTAAATTCTAGTAATATTTGCTACCATTTTTTTTATTCCTTCCATTTTTCTTTTTACTTCCCTATTGACAACCCAGAGTGTTTCAAGTTAGAGTTTGAAAGTGAAAATCAAATACTTGATTATTCTGATTTATACCTTACTGTGAGTGTTTGCAACCTTTGAGAGAAGAAAATATTCATCCCTTTTATCTGAAGAGTAATCTAAATGGACTTTGTTTGCTTTAATTAGTAAGTGTTGTTAAAAATGAAGACTTTCAGTCTTCATCATAAATTTCTTCTTATTTTAAAATAGTCTCTTGTAAAACCGGGATGTCCATCTATTTTAAAACCTATCTGACTACAAATTTAATTATCTCTTCATTCATTCCTTTTTTGTGTATTAAGGTGTGTACCCATAATTCAGATGTATTTATTTCAGAATCACCTACTGTTAGTTTCTCATATTGTGTTTTATAACTATATTATTATATTATATATAATTATATATTATATAGCTATATTATATATTTTTAACAAATTCTTAACTATAAATATACTTTATATAGCAGAGATAATTTAGCCTTATAAAAGGTATAGGATATACTAAGTAAATAAATTACTTTCAAAATTGATTTCTACACCTTAAACAAAACCTGAAATGGCAGCTTCTGTTTTAGTTCTTCAAAGTGAACATGTTATTATGTGGACTGAATTGCCATGAATTCATTGTTTTTATTTTTCTTTTCTTTTTCTAATGCAATGAAATATTCAGTAAATTTGTTGATTGGATAGCATGTTTTTAGAACTTCAAATTTTTATTTAAATATTATATTATGGAACTATTTTATTAGCAGTAAATAAGAGAATTTATTGTTCATGTGGAACACAAACAATTTACAATAATTTCATCATTTCTTAAATTGTAATATTCTTAATATGTGGTTGTAGACTTAAATTTTACAAAATTTATTTATGGCTTTTTAAAAAAATTAATAAGTCAGGTTGAAGGAAAAGAATACTGGTATGCTATTACCTTGCCAGAAAATATTTCCAGTAATACAGGAAATGTGTGGCTTGGGAGTTTTTTGTTGTCTTTCTGGGTGTAGTTTAAGACCTTTCAGCTATTGGAGTCTGAAAGGCCCACATAGTATATAAGGCATTTCATAATAACCAAGCATTTTTATATAATTTCCAATCTACTACCATGAAATAAGCTGGAATTCCGTATTTAAAAAAAAAACCTGTAACTCTGAGGAATCTAACAAGATTTTTTTCTAGTCTATTGAACTAGTTAGCCATTTTAAAAATTCTGAAAGCTAATGTAAGGCCTCTTTAATTGCTTTAAAAAAAAAAAAGTAGTACCTGCTGGGATCTGCGGAGATAGTCTTCCATGCTCACATAAATATATATAGAATATGTGAAATTATAGAAACATCATATTTTCAAGTAGGAATACTTCATTTGAGCACTCTGGGAAAATAATAGCTATAATAGTTATTAATTAAATACTAGTTTTTAATTGGAATTCTCTAATGATACCATATACAAACTATAAATGCTAATTTTAAATCTTAAATGGAAAGAGCTCATGCTTGGGAATTATAAAAATGTATGGTTCAAAATCCAGCTATACTATTTTATTCAGCTGTGTATGTTTGAATAAGATGGAGAAATATGAAAAGCAGCTAAACACTGCCTGGTACATAACATTCTCTTAATTAATAGATGCTGCATCTGAATAACTTTAGTCAAATTACACTTTAAGTCATATGTAAAAATGGCTTTCAGTGTTAAGAATCCCAACTTTTGTACTCATAATTGATGTTCATTTTATTTACAATGCTTCAAAGTGACAAAGGTTTTTTTTTTTTTTTTTGTAGGGCCAGGGAGTAGGGGTTGGTGAGGAGTACTGAAAATTGATGCCAGGGGTTCTTTTTTTTTTTTTTTTTTTTGAGACATCCAGACAGCTTTTATTGAAAAGATTTACTGCAGCTTTTGACTTCTTCAAAGAGCTGATAACCCTCATCCGCTCTTCACCTTCTTCATCATAACAATCGTCATCATCTTCAATACCTTCTCCAGTGAAGTATAACACTGATCTCGGGGTTATACGCTCATGTAAAAAGTGACCAATTTCAAAGTCTGCAGCAAGAATAGCTTTAGCATCATCATCCAGATCTCCACTGTCAGGAACTTCAGGAGGGGCAAAAAAATTAAAGAAAGAATCATTGGAAACTGTTTTAGTCACGGTATGAACTGTCCCTCGTCCCTTGTGTTTCTGCTTCTTCTTAATAGTTTTCAAAGTGACATTCTTTCCTTTTTTCTAATCTATCTGGCACCCTGTACAACCCATAATTTTGGGTCCATCAAAAGAAAAGAGATCAGAATCGTCTGGTTCTGTCCTCATTCTGTATGTCTTTGTCAACATTTCATTTGTGAAATTCATTGGGTTCAAAGTGAAATTCTAAGATAAAACTCATGGGCTGGCCAGCATCTGAGAACTTCACTTTAATATCTTTCAAGTACTTCAGAATAGGTTCATCATGTTCCTGAACCATGTCACTGAGCAAGTCAACATTCTTAAAAACAGTCAACCAAAATTCAGGAATTCCTTTAGGGTCTTCTTTTTCTTCACCTTTTTTCTCATCTTCCATCTTGGCCTTTTTTTTCAGCTCCTCCTAAATTTCCTCTTCTTCATCTGGTTTCGTTCACATTCTTCTTCTGTAGGTTCATAAACTGCATTAATGATCTCAAATCGCTTATCAAATAGAGGTGGATAGAGAACAGCATACTTCCTTTCAAGATCATGAACTTCCTCATAGAATTTGGCTTCTCTCTGTGCACATTTAACTTGAAGGTTTTTGAGAGCATTCACTCGTCTTTTAACTACCCTAGGCAAGCTTTCAATGTATGCTGTTGGTGTTTCTACCAGACCATCAAGTCTTTCTTGAAGAGCTACAAGAATCCGAGGATTTTGCATCATCTGAACAGTCAGCTGACGCACTTTGATTTTTGTTTCTTCACCAGTTTCTTCTTCTTCTACTTCTTCAACATCTTTCAAATCTTGATCAAGTTCAGACTGTTCTTTGTTGTCAATGTCTGCCATGTTGTAGAAACTTCAGATACTTTTAAAATAAACCTGAAAAGTTGGGCACAGTACTGCACATCTGTAATCCTAGCAACTCCACAGGCGGAGGCAGGAGGATTCCAAATTCTAGGCCAGCCTCATTAAGGTAGGAAGACCCGGCTGCTAGTACGGGGAGTCAGGCGGTCGGAGCTGCCCAGGCAGTGACTCGGGGAGGCAGCAAAGATGGGAGGAGCAGGAGGTGGCGCCCAGAGCAGATGGCACCAAAAAAGCCCAGGGGTTCTTTAACATTGAGCTACGTCACCAGTCTTGTTGTCATTATTGTTTTGAGACAGGGTCTCACTTGCTAAGGCTGGCCTCAAATTTGCAATCCTGTCTCAGCCTCCTGAGTAGCTGGCATTACAGGTCTGTGCTACCACATCCAGCCACTGTGACAAAAGTTGTGTTTCTTGACTTTCAGTAGCCCTCACTTTCGAACATTATACATTGACACTTCTAAGCCTCATTTTGTATGTAGAATTCAGTCTTTTATAATTGTAATTGTCACCTGACTATACTGCTTGCTGCCACTTCCATACAGGGCAAAAGTCATACAGTAAGAATCTTATCCTGACCTTTCTACTTCATCACCATTTCTTCTTACCAGGGGCTGCTCTCAGATATCAAAGGCCTAAAACTTGCTTATTTTTAAGGGACAGCTGTCACAGAGATAAGTCACCTCAGTCAGCCCAACATCTCTTTCTAGTCCAAAGTCCTCTCCAGCTTCAACTCGCCTCTCATCCTGCTGCACCAGTGAGAAATATTGGTCTGAAAGTAGACAGCTTGTTGAAATTCCTCACACAGATCACAAGTGCTTGTGGTTATAGCCAAATTATGCTTTTAACTTTGGTTTGGGACTGGTGGAAGAAAATCTCTCCTATGCTATCATAGATATCTTGTGAGTTCTGAAGCTCTGAATTTGAACATTAAAGATTACCCCCCAAATCTGCCTGGGCTTCTGAGGATACATGAGGAAATAGGGAAAGAGATACCTGGGTCTGTTGTCTCATTCTTCAGGACTGTTAGCGTCTCCTGTCACCCACATCTGTCACTTGTCTTATTCACCTACAAGGTCACTAAAAGCCTAGAAAAGCAGTATTTTTAGGTAGCAAAATTAGTAATTTATCATTTTTAACCTAGTTAGTCAGCTTTCTTTCTCTGACCAAAATACCTGACAAGAACAATTTAGAAGAGGAAAAATTTATTCTGGGATCATGGTTTCAGTGGTTCAGTCCATGGTCAACCAAATCCTTTGCTCTGGGCATGAGGTGAGGCAGAACATAATGATGGAAGGGCATGGCAGAGGAAAGCTCTTAGCTTATGGTAGCTAGGAAGCAGAGAAAGAGATGGAGCCAGGACAAGATATTGTCCACAGCCACACCCCCAGTGAGTTCCTCCAGTCTGACCATACCTGCCTACAGTTACCACCCAGCAGTTCATTCAAGTAAATTTATCTGTCTTGGATTAACTCATTAATGACTTTACAGTTCTCATAATCTGATTATGTCACCTGTGAACCTTCCTACATTGTCTAACACTTGAGCTTTTAGGAAGGATACCTCATTTCATATTTTTTTATAATATGTATCGTATTCCATTTTAATTTTTAAAATTTTTTATCATTGCTGAGGATTAAACTAAAGGTCTTATTCAACTTTTAAATGTGTAAGAACACCCTATATGCAGAGGAAGGGGAAATTATTTCCAATTAAAACAAAAGATAACTCCTCTTCATTGATTCCCCTCCCTGCCTCCCTCCCTCCCTCCCTTCCTCCCTTCCTTCCTTCCTCCCTCCCTTCCTCCCTTCCTTCCTTCCTTTCTCTTGACCAGTGCTAGGGATTGAGCCTGGAGTCTTGCACATGCTAGGCAAGCACTCTACCACTAAGTTACATCCCCAACCCCATTAATATTTCTTACCAGAACCAATCTTTACCATGATGCTTACAAAATGGTAATTTTTCCAACCCTGGCACTTGCTCTATATTTATGTTAGTACTCTGGTAAGTAAAAGCCCTTTTGTCTCCCCAGTTTATTTATCTATCTGTCTGCCTTTTAGCACTCTGGCTTTATGAAATCCTGATTTGTTTGTTTCCAGTGGTATATATTTCAACATTTTGGTCTCAGGCTCATTTTAAAGTCATCACAGGGCTTTTTTTTTTTTTAAATGGGATATACATTGATATTTATCATTAAAACTCGGTGAGAATTTTAAAAGTTTATTAATTTACTTAAAAATAGCATTAATAAAACCATTACGTATTAACATAAAAATATATAGTCTTACCTTAGTATCCCATGGGGAATTGTATCCTATTGCAGATACCAAAGTTTTCAAATGCTGCAAATGATATAATATTTGCATATGTCCCCCAGACAGCCTCCCGTATACTCTAAAGCATCTCCAAATTACTCATTATCTCTAATACAGTATAAATGTTATATAAATAGTTGTTATACCATGTTGTTTAGGGAGCAATGATAAGAAATAACCCATAAATGTTCAGTACAGATGCAGGTTTTTTAAAATATTTTGAATCAGCAGCTATTGAATCTGTGGTCACAAAACTCATGGATTGGGGCTAGAGCTAAGTGTATTGTTTATCAGAAATAACTATTTTCCAAACCAGAAAATTTTAGGGAAAAGATGATCATTGTTTCACGCTTTTATGAATCTGTTCAGTGTCTGGCTTAATAAAAGATGGCTAGATTTTCATATCACTTTCTCATTCAGTGTGTTGCTATATTATACATCATGTAACTTTTGTACATTTATGATAGTTATTATAGTTGATCATTTAAATTGTTTCTCACATTTTGCATTTTCAGGTAATAGTTTAATGAATATTTTGTGCACATGTGTTATCAGTAACAGTCATTCTTAAACATACAAAGAGTTCCTACAAATCAGCAAGTAAAAGACCATAGGAGAATGGTCAAAGGACATGAAAATTTCACACAAAAAAAGAAGTACAGAGCCTCTTAAAATGAAATAATGCCAGCCTTGTTCACTAAAAGAAAAAATATCTACAAGTTATCATTTTTAACCTATTATTTGGCAAAAAATTAAAGAGCAAAAGTAAACAGGCACAGTGACATACACTTGTAATCCCTGTGACGTGGGAGGTTGAGGCAGGAACATGGCAGGTTTGAGGCCAACCGCAGCAACTTAGATCCTGTCTCCAAATAAAATATAAAAATGACTGTGGATGTAGCTCAGTGTTAGAAAGCTTTTAGGTTCAATCCCCAGTTCCTTCCCCCCCAAAAAAATTAAAAGTTTAGGGGGAAAATGTGTATATTTTTTTGAAAATGTATATTTGTGGGAGTTAAATTGGTGAAACTTTTATGGACCACCATTTGGAAATAGTTGTCAATATTATAAATGAACATTCCATTTGACCTAGCAATTCTTCTGGGAGTTTAGCTCCTGTATATATTTATACTGATTTGAAAAGACATATATGTAAGGTTATTCATTGGATCATTGTTTATAATGGCAAAATATCAAGAGCAACTTAAATATTCATCAATAAGGAAAATATTATGATACACCCATTCTCTGTACTATCCCATGTTTATTAAAAATTATGACATTGAGGGAAAATTTTAAAAGAAGGTAGAAAAGAATAAAAAAAATAAAAAGAAAAATGATGAAGCAACTCTTTTATACTCGTGCTAAAAAACTCCCAAGATTATTAAGGGGAGAGGGGAAGCAAGATACAAGCAATATAATTGGCATGGTGTTAATTTTTGTATAAAAAAATCATATACATATATTTACCCATCTGTAAGCTATCGCTGGAACTACTTCAAAAACTGATCATTGTGTTGACCAACAGGGAGAAAAATTAAATGGCCAGGAGACAGGAGTGGGAGGGAGACTTTCACACTTGTGCTGAGATAGCTTATTCAGAAAATAAATGATTTTTAAGTTCTTAGGGAAGACATCACAAGATTGTCAATAAAATCTATATCCTGAAAATGACACTTAAAGTATCAAAAAGTCCTAGGATTTTCCTGAGAAGATTCACTCTGATTATTCTTGGGGAAACTTGATCTGAAAATAGAGGATATCTGAGCTTTCTCCCTCCACCAGTGGATTTGGAGTCTTTAATGAACATTTTTTTTGCTCTGTAAAGTTCATCCCTGCTAACTTCAGGGAATTCCTCAAAGCATTTTTTTCTCTCTCCAGTGTTCCGTCTTCTTCTTCTAGGTCAGAAACGGGAAAAAAAATAGGGGGGTAAAAGGGTAGAAAAGACCAAATGATATTTTCCCATGGTGGAGTTTTATCTCTCAAAAGAATTTCCTTGGTGATCAGGATATTAGATGAATCACTGCATTTTACTACTTCTTCCTGAGATCTTGAAGTTCTGCCTTAATTTGTAAGACTTACTTTGTGTGATGTGCCTGATGTATGTTTTTTAATTGGCATGAATTTTCTTTTAATATTATTTTAATTTGCTTTATTGCTCATTCTTAAAGAAGCAATCTCTTTGATTTTTGTCTTGATATTTAAAACACAATTGAACAAAAGAAATATTAACACACTTCTACAGGAGCTTTCTTTTCCTTTAGAATTTAAGTTGTGGAATAATGATAAAAATTTCATTCTATGTGGCAGGAAAAATATATATGCATAACTTTAATCTTATAAATGTGTATGTATTTCTGTTTTTGTAGATTTGTAATCTACAAAGTATTAATGAAAGGATATTTTAAGTAGTGGGGTTATGGATAGATTTTTATATTCTTACAATTTTCTGTGTTTTCCAGATTTTCTTCAATGATTATTTAGTGAATGTTGAATGACTCAGGATTTCTATGTTAAATGAGTTATGTTTTCTATATTCTAAAAATATAGTGAAAGGAGTGGTTTTTATTTTTTAGAGATAATTTGTTTTTAATATTCTTATAAATAGTAGTTACTTTTGATAGTAGCTTAGCCCTTATATTTTACTAACTAAATGTGTTAGGTTTATAGATGTAGCATTTATAGATATCTTGAAGTCTGTCAGTATAACTTAGTGGTTAAGTCTCCAGGGCTAGAGTCAAAAGATCTATGTTCACATCTTGGCTCTTGTTTCTTAGTAAATGACCTGAAGTTAATGAATTAAGTTCTCTTTTAAAATCTCTTTATTTATAAGATGAAATAATAATAGTAACCTCATGAAGTTGTAAAGCTTAAGGGAAATTATTCATACAAAGTTAAAATTTAGTTGAATGTCATTCACAGGGTGAACATGCCATAAATATTAGCTATTTTGAAAATCTGATCACCCCTGGAATTTGTTATGAAATGAAGGGTAAACGCATCCAAGCAAGACTTTGATATTCATCAACCATTCTGTGTCCACAGGAATTTCTTACTGTTTATATTGGTTCCTATGCCCTATAAAACCATATGTGTTGCTGAGCCTCTCTGATTAGACTAGTGTGGTCTGCAGTATGGTTTCCCAAGTACAGTCTACAAGATAATTTCAGGTGATACATGACAAATCTTTACACTTAACTTGTATATCTATTTTGTTATATGTACATAAAATATATAACTAGTGCAAATATTGGTATCTTTCAGAATAAGATAAAAAGAGAGCATTGAAGGAAAAAGAAAATCTATGAAAAATATTAAGGATATAATGTAATAAAGTACGGCAAAAATTGCACAGGTGATACTAGAATGAGTAATATTTAGGACTTTTTTTTTTTTTTTTTTTTGAGACAGGAACTTGCTAAATTGCTTAGAGCCTCACTAAGTTGCTCTGCCTGGCTTTAAATTTGCAACCCTCCTGGCTCTGCCTCCTTAGTTTCTATGATTACAGTCATACACCACCACGCTGGAAAAATTCCTATTTTTAAAAAAAATCTTTATTTTTATTTATTTTTATGTGGTGCTGAGGATTGAACCTGGTGCCTCACATGTGTGAGATAAGCACTCTGCCACTGAGCCACAACCTCAGCCCCAGGGCTTTTTTTTTTTTTTTAAACAGAGAAAAGAACACACAAAATTTGTTACATGCCTAAGGCACGGAAAAATAAGACTGTAAGGTTAGGACTTTGTTCTCTAGAGTCTCCTCCCCATATCTGTGTCCAGGGTTTCCATCCTGATCCTGGAAGTTCAGTAGAACTGATGAAATTTGTCTTCCATCTAAACTTTTGTCATCTACCCTGTACCTGGAAATCTTTTTATTTTTTTAACTAAATGAGTTACATATTTTTCAAAACAAAGGAATAGAAAATCTGACATTTTTTAGGACAATTAGCTGAATAGTAGCCTGCTTTTAAAAATTTAAGTTTCAAAAATATATTGTTATTTCTTTAATCTTCAAGTCCATATACTATTAACCATTATAGTCTTCTTGAATTCAAATTTTATTTTTATTGTTTCAATTAAATCTAATGTTTTTTACTATTAAGTAAAACAACTATGTATTGGGATTTTTAGTGCCCATTGAGTACACCAATGTGAATTTCTTATTTTTTTTAAGGATTTATTAAGCCTAAAGTCACATTAAATTAAATGTTTTTGTTATTAAGTTGATTTTAAAATATAAATTAGACCCTAAAATTTGACACAGGAGCATACACATCAATTTGCTTTATTCGTGAGGATAGAAGTGCTTTTGCTATGATAACTAGGTTGTCTTTCCAAATACTGCACAAAAGCATATTAATGTAAGTGCACAGTTTGTACATAATTTCTTACGCAATGAGGAATATAAATTTCATTTATAATTTATAAAAATCAATCATTCAAGTAGGATTTATTCCCAAGAATGAAGTAATTTTAAAGCTGTTTGTTTTGAGGGGAAAAGAATATATGATTATAAAGACTTCATCTGATAAACTCATAGTTTTATTTTATATTTTTAAAGATGTGTACTTTTTTTATTAGTTGTTCAAAACATTACATAGCTCATGACATATCATATTTTATACATTTGATTCAAGTGGGTTATGAACTCCCATTTTCCCCCCGTATACAGATTGCAGAATCACATCGGTTACACATCCACAATTTTACATACTGCCATACTATTGTCTGTTGTATTCTACTATCTTTCCTATCCTCTACTATCCCCCTTCCCCTCCCCTCCCCTCCCATCTTCTCTCTCTACCCCATCTACTGTACTTCATTTCTCTCCCTTGTTTTTTCCCCCCTTTCCCTTCACCTCCTCTTATATGTAATTTTGTATAACGATGAGGGTCTCCTTCCATTTACATGCAATTTCCCTTCTCTCTCCCTTTCCCTCCCACCTCTCGTCCCTGTTTAATGTTAATCTTCTTCTCATGCTCTTCCTCCCTGCTCTGTTCTTACTTGCTCTCCTTGTATCAAAGATGACATTTGTTTTTTAGGGATTGGCTAGCTTCACTTAGCATAATCTGCTCTAATGCCATCCATTAGATAGTGAAGATATTGATAAATTTCTTAAGTCATATGATTTACTCAGATTGAGTCAGGAAGATACACACAATTTAAACAGACCAATAACAAAGGAGAAAATAGAAGAAGCCATCAAAAGATAAGCCCTGGACCGGATGGGTATACAGCAGAGATGTATACTTTTAAAAGCACAACTTTGATATCAACTATTTTTAAACAAAGATTTATTCAGTGATTATCAAGGGATTAAACAAGTTCATAAATTACGGTTCCTGTCTTTTCATTTACACACAAAATAGATATGACTTTTGATTTTTAAAATTCTTGAGAGACTTTACATGAAATTTATCGACCTAAAAATAGGAATGAAAAGTTGGTTTTTTTGTGTCACATATATACAGATACACTGGTAACATGTGTTCTTCACTTGTGCTTCTGAGAGCTCTAGACCTCTATCCCTTCCTTGTGTGCTGAACTCTCTTGAGGTCCATGTAAGACCTTACAGACCACACACATATATACTTTCAGAATCCTTTGTACTATCATTTTTTTGTTTTAGACCATGTTCTTTCTTTTAGCTGTTATTGGTAGAATAACATACTTATATCTGGGTATTTAGGTAAGTACCATATGAAGACATAGGCATTTGACTTTCAAATATTTTGAAAACTGATATGGAAGTATACTTTATAGTAATAACCATTGTTATGGTATATTCATGTATGAATATGAACAGCATTTTAGTGAAAATACATTTATATATATTGTGCCTCTGCTATGATAGAGAAATGCAGCTGTCATTGTTAATATTTTCTTTTTACTCTAAGCCTTGTCCCTATAACTTAGGGACATTTACTACAAATCCCCTGCCCTTCTGTAGGTTTATTGCATAAGATAAGGAAAATGTAACTCCTCTTTATAAACCTTAAGGAACTTGCATGTTAGGATTCAATCAAACTGGTTAAATGAGTTCATAATGAAATGCAGAGCTTTCCTGGCCAAATACTTCAGGGTTATTGGCCATTAAATGACTTGTCTATGAAATCCCAGTCTTTTACTTATTCTTCCAAAAACAGGAAGTAACAACCAGCCATTTGGTCTTCTCAGGCTGTCCTTTATCCTCCACATTCACTCCCAGGAGCCCTTGTCCACAAATGAAGGAATGTTAGTTAGTAAAACTGCAGGAAGTATATAAGAGAGATTTGCAGGCAACAATGTCAGTTTCTTTAATTATGTTGCCCAGTCTCTTTAGTATGGTGGAAGATTGGCTGAGGAGGGTTAAAGAAAGGAGTGTCCTATAATGCCCAGACTTCTATCCAAGACTGGTCTAATCACTGTTAAGTCATACTGCTCCCTTTTTCATTACTCACTGGTGTCTTCTCTGTCTCAGCTCACAATCCCTGTAGTACAGAACCATACTTGTTAACTGTTGGAAATAGAAAGCCTACCTAGTTTCACCAGCTCAAAGATTGAATGATAGGCAAATATTTTGAAGCCACCATTTTGACAAAGCGGCTTTGAAGGATATAATCAAGACTTTAAAATAGAAGAAAACGATGAATAGTTTTATGCCTTGTGTATGAACTTAAAATACATTCTAATCAACTATATATTTTTTAATTTAATTTTTTATTTGTTTTAATTAGTTATCCATGATAGTATAATGCATTTATGCACTTTAATATATCATTTATAGATGGGATTTAATTTCTCATTTTCTGAGTGTACATGCTATAGAATCACATTTATCATGCAATCACATATATGCATAAAGTAATAATGTCTGTTTCATTCTACTATCCTTTCTATCCCCACATCCCCTCCCCTTAACTCTACATAATCTAAGGTAACTCTATACTTCTCTAGTTCCCCACCCCTAATTGTGAATTAGCATCCACATATTAGAGAAAACATTCAATCTTTGGTTTTGGGGAGATTGGCTTATTTCACTTAACATGATATTCTCTAACTCCAACCATTTACTGGCAAATGTCATAATTTTATTCTTATTTAAAGCTGAATAATATTCCATTGAATATATATACCACATTTTCTTTATTCATTCATCTATTTAAGGACACCTAGGTTGATTCTCTAGTTTAGCTGTTGTGAATTGAACTGTTATAAACATTGGTGTGACTGCACTACGGTAGTATGCTGATTTTAAGTCCTTTGGGTATGAACTGAGGAATGGGATAGCTAAGTCAAATGATAGTTCCATTGCAAGTTTTCTGAGGAATCTCCATATTGCTTTCCATAGTGGTAATACCAATTTGCAGTCTCACCAGTAATGTATGAGTGTACCTTTTTTCTCACCTCCTTGCCAACATTTATTGTTGCCTATATTCTTGATGATTGCCATTCTGACTGGAGTGAGATGAAATCTTAGCGAAGTTTTGATTTGCATTTCTCTAATTGCTAAAGATGTTGAACACTTTTTCATATATTTGTTGGTCAATTGTATTTCTTCTTCTTTGAAGTGTCTGTTTAGTTCTTTAGCCCATTTATTGACATGGTTATTTGGGGTTTTTTTGGTGTTAAGTTTTTTGATAAACTCCTCATTTTTGAGAAATATAAGTAATAGACATTTCTCATCCCATCATTATTTTCTCTGTACCTTTTTCTTTACTGTTCTCTCTGCTTTCCTGTTTTTACATTTCTGCCATTTCATTCTGCATGTCCATCTCACACCTGAAGCACCATATCTGAGGCTCACCACTTTTTGTCCCTCTTTCATTATATTCCCTTGAGAGGTAGTAACTCAGGCCATAGAACCCATCCTGTGGCTTGGATCTATTAAGTTTTTCAATATATTGTGGGGCAAGGGTAGTACCAATTTCTCATGGTCTGTAATGGGTAGTGACAGCAACGTGTGGCACATCTGGTGTATATACTTGTGAGTTTAAAGGCATAAAACACTTACTAAAATTCTTTTATGAGTTATTAGTGTCTTGCAGGATTGATTGTTCTTTTTCCTTATATAGAATCTATATTTATGCTACCAAAATTAATTTTGCATACTATGGAAGACTGTTTTAAAATTTTATAGTTCAGAAGTTGTCTTTTCTAATATATAATTCTGAATAGAATCTATTCTTTTTCCTTCTAATTTAATTCTTTTACAATATCAAGGTTGTGAAGTATCAAAAGAGAAGACATTACTTGTAATAACTACTATGTTATGTTCATTTAAAAATGTATTTATCACTTTTGTCTTACAGGACAAACTATTCGAGAAAAAAGGATTGTAGAAGCAGCAAATAAAAAAGAAACAGACTATGAAGTGGGAGATATCCCAACAGAATGGGAAGGTAAGATTCTGCTTTTAGTAGAACTATCTGAGAGGCAAATTGTTTAACAAAAATTTTTAATTTTAATTTTAACAGAAGTTAATAAGCACATATATAATTACATACTTCTCTTTTTTGAAAAACCTTTTATATCCTGAATCCATCAAACTTTTTTTAAACATTGCATTTCTTTAAAATTTATGAAGTTGACAAAGTTTGGAAAGGGAACGCATGTATAACAAAAAGAACTATGAAGCATTAGCTAAAGTGAGGCAAGCAAAACTCCACATATGCAAAGTTAAAGAGATACCCACCCTGCACTTGGACAATCCCAGGATTTGAAGCCAATTTCTGGCATGCACTAGTTACATGAACTTGAGAAACATACTTTTCAGTCTTAGTTTTCTCTTTTATAAGTTATTGAGAATACTTGCTTTGGATACCATTTGGAATATTTATTCAAGGCACAGTGACCCTGTTAACTGACCTCCTGTTTAGACAAGGATGGATGGTTGATCCCTATCTTATACTCTGAAATTAAGTAAAAGATCAAAGGGGTATAAAGCAGCAGGAGCTAATCTGTCATTGTGGCTTGGGAAGTAATATATGAACATGGGAGTTTGAGAGTAGCCATTTTCAATCCATCACTAATGTTTTATTACAGAAAAAGCTGATCAACCGAGAAGAAAACTGACACTACTTTGCAAAGAAAATACATAAGAAAGCAAGAATATTTCCTAGGTTCCCAACAGCTCTCCAGTTCCCAGTTATGTTTCTTTCTTAATGAAGTTTAGATGCAAATCAGTATTCTAACCAGGACCTTATGTCCTTAATATACATTTACCTTTTTTCCTTTCCAGTTCCTTACATAATGCCTGACACATGGGAAGGCACATAGTAAGTGCTCAGTAAGTATTCTTATTAAATACCTAAGGTTTAGACTATGTTAGGCTTTGTTATTTGCCACTAAAAGAACCTTAACTGAAAATATATAATCTTGAAAAGAACGTAGACCACACAGTGATAATGGTAAGAAACCACGAGCAGAATATTCAAGAAATATGGGGTAGCATAAAAAGACCAAATATAAGAGTTATTGGGATAGAGGAAGGCCTAGAGGTCCCAACCAAAGTAATGAGCAATCTATTCAATGAAATAATATAAGAAAACGTTCCAAACATGAAGAATGAATTAGAAATCCAAATTCAAGAAGCCTATAGGACACTGAATGTACAAAATCACAATAGATCCACACCAAGGCACATTATAATAAAAATGCCCAACATACAGAATAAGGAGAGAATTTTAAAAGCCACAAAGGAAAGCAATCAGATTACATATAAAGGAAAACCAATTAGGATAATGGCAGATTTTTTAGCACAGACCCTGAAAGCTAGAAGATCCTGGAACAACATATATCAAGCTCTGAAAGAAAGTGAATGCAAACCAAGAATCTTGTGTCCAGAAAAATTAATTAAAGTTTAGATTTGATGATATAAAAACCTTCCATGATAAACAAAAGTTAAAAGAATTTATAGATAGAAACCCAGAACTACAAAACATCCTTGGAAAAATATTCCATGAAGAGGAATCGAAAACCAACAATGAAAATCAATAGAGGGAGGTAGTATCCTAAAGGAAAAACTAATCAAAGAAGAAAATCAAGTCAAGTTAAATAATAAAAATAAACAAATATGGCTGGAAATACAAACCATGTCTCAATAATAACCCTGAATGTTTAAGCCTTAATGGCTTAAACTCACCAATCAAAAGACATAGTTTAGCAGATTGGATAAATAAAAAAAGACACAACAATATGCTGCCTCCAGGAGATTCATCTGATAGGAAAAGACATACACAGACTGAAGGTGAAAGGTTGGGAAAAATCATACCACTCACATGGACTGCAGATGCAAGTAGGGGTTTCCATCCTCATATCAAATAAAGTAGACTTGGACTGGGGATGTGGCTCAAGCGGTAGCACGCTCGCTTGGCATGCGTGCGGCCCGGGTTTGATCCTCAGCACCACATACAAACAAAGATGTTCTGTCCGCCAAAAAACTAAAATACAAATATTAAAAAATTCTCTCTCTCTCTCTCTCTCTCTCTCTCTCTCTCTCTCTCTCTCTCTTTTCTCTCTCTCTCTAAAAAATAAATAAATAAAGTAGACTTCAAGCCAAAGTTAATCAAAAGGGATAAAGATGGACATTATATACTGCTCAAGGTATCCATACACCAACAAGACATAACAACCATAAATATATATGCCTCAAACAGTGGAGCAGCTTTGCTCATCAAACAAAGTCTTCTCAAGTTCAAGAGTGAAATTGACCACAACACAGTAATCATGGGTGACTTTAACATACCTCTGTCACCACTGGATAGATCTTCCAAACAAAAATTGAATAAAGAAACAATAGAGCTCAATAATACAATTAATAACTTTGACTTAACTGACTTATGTACAACATTTCAACCTTTATCAAGCGGGTCCACTTTCTTCTCAGCAGCACATGGATCCTTCACTAAAATAGACCATATACTGTGCCACAAAGCAACTGTTTGTTTTTTTTTTAAGAGAGAGAGAATATTTTAATATTTATTTTTTAGTTTTCAGTGGACACAACATCTTTATTTTATTTTTTTATGTGGTGCTGAGGATCGAACCCAGTGCCCCGCCCCTTGCACGCCAGGCAAGTGCATTACCGCTTGAGCCACATCCCCAGCCCACAAAGCAACTCTTAATACAAAAAAGTAGAGATACTACTATGCATTTTATCAGATCATAATGGAATAAAATTTTAAATCAATGACAAAATAAAAAATAAAAATTACTCCAACACTTGGAGACCAAACAATATGATACTGAATGAACAATGGGTTGCAGAAGACATCAAGGAGGAGATTAAAAAATTCTTAGAGGTAAATGAGAACATAGACACAACATATCGAAATTGCTGGGACACTGTGAAAGCAGTACTCAGAGGAAATTTTATTTCATGGACTTCATTCCTTCAAAGAAGAAAAAGTCAACAAATAAATGACCTAACATTTCATCTCAAAGCCCTAGAAAAAGAAGAACAAATCAACACCAAAAGCAGTGGAAGACAGGAAGTAATTAAAATTAGACCTGAAATGAAAACAGTTGAAAAAATTGACAAAGCAAATGTTGGTTCTTTGAAAAAATACATAAAATTGACAGACCCCTAGCTACACTAACAAATAGAAGGAGAGAGAAAACTCTCCACATACATGATGAAAAAGGTAATATCACAACAGATACTACAGAAATACAGAGGATAATTAGAAATTATTTTGAAAACTTATACTCCAATAGAAGATATTGAAGGCATCAACAAATTTCTTAAGTCATACGATTTGCCCAGATTGAATCAGTATGATTTAAACAGACCAATATCAATTGATGAAATAGAAGATGCCATCAGAAGCCTACCAACCAAGAAAAGCCAAGGACCAGATGTATACACAGCTGAGCTCTACAAGACCTTTAAAGAAGAACTAATACCAATACTCTTCAATTTATTTCAGGAAATAGAAAAAGAGGGAGCACTTCCAAACTCATTCTATGAGGCTAATATCACCCTGATTCTAAAACCAGAAAAAGATGCATCAAAAAAAGAAAACTTTAGATCAATATCTCTAATGAATATAGATGCAAAAATTCTCAATAAAATTCTGGCAAATTGAATACAAAGACATCAAAAAGTTAGTGCACCACAATCAAGTGGGATTCATCCCAGCGATGCAAGGTTGGTTCAACATTTGGAAATCAAAAAATATAATTCATCATATCAATAGACTCAAAGATAAGAATCATATGATCATCTCAATAAATGCAGGAAAAGCATTTGACAAAATACAGAACCCCTCCATGTTCAAAACGCTAGAGAAACTAGGGGTAACAGGAAAATACCTCAACATTGTAAAGGCTATCTACTGTAAGCCCCAGGCCACCATCATTCTAAATGGGGAAAAAATGAAGGTATTCCCTCTAAAAACTAAAATAAGACAGGGATGCCCTCTTTCACCACTTCTATTTAACATATTTCTTGAAACACTGGCCAGAGCAATTAGATGAAAGAAATTAAAGAGATACATAGGTAAAGAAGAACTCAAATTGGCACTATTTGCTGATGATAGATTCTATACCTAGAAGACCAAAAAGCTCCACCAGAAAACTTATACAACTAGTAAATGAATTCAGCAACATACCAGGTTATAAAATTAACACCCATAAATCAAAGGCATTTCTGTGTATCAGCAACAAATCGTCTGAAAGGGAAATGAGGAACACTACCACATTTACAATAGCCTCAGGGAAAAAAAAATTGGGGAATCAACTTAATAAAAGAGATGAAAGATCTATACAATGAAAACTACAGAACCCTACAGAGAGAAACCAAAGAAAACCTTAGAAGATGGAAAGATGTACCTTGCTCTTGGATAGGCAGAATTAATATTATCAAAATGACCATACTACCAAAAGCACTGTATAGATTTAATGTAATTCTGATCAAAATCCCAATGGCATTCCTCACAGAAATAGAAAAAACAATCATGAAATTTATCTCGAAAAATAAGAGATCCAGAATAGCTAAAGCAATCCTTAGCAGGAAGAGTGATGCAGGTGGCATTACTATATCAGACCTTAAATTATACTTCAGAGCAATAGTAACAAAAACAGCATGGTATTGGCACCAAAACAAACTGGAAGACCAATGGTATAGAACAGAGGACACAGAGAGACTAAACTCACAAAATTACAATTATTTTATATTAGACAAAGGTGCCAAAAACCCGCATTGGAGAAAAGGTAGCTTCTTCAACAATTGATGATGGGAAAACTGGAAATTCATCTGTAACAAAATGAAATTAAACCCCTATCTCTCACCAGCACAAAAATCAACTCAAAGTGGATCAAGGACCTAGGAATTAAACCAGAGACTCTACGTCTAATAGAAGAAAAAGTAGTCCCTATCCTTTATCATGTGGGATCAGGCCCCAATTCCTTAATAAGATTCCTACAGCACAAGAATTAAAACCAAGAATCAATAAATGGGATGGACTCAAACTAAAGAGTTTCTTCTCAGCAAAAGAAACAATCTGTGAGGTAAATAGAAAGCCTGCATCTTGGGAGCAAATTTTTACCCCTCACACATCAGATAGAGCACTAATTTCTACGGTACATAAAGAACTCAAAAAGCTAAACACCAAAATAATAATAATAATAATAATAACCTATCAATAAATGGGCCAAGGACCTGAATAGACACTTCTCAGAAGAGGATATTCAGTCAGTCAACAAATATATGAAAAAATGTTCAACATCTCTAGCAATTAGAGAAATGGAAATTAAAACTACTTTAAGATTTTATCTCACTCCAGTCAAAATGGCAGCTATTATGAATACAAACAACAATAAGTGTTGGTGAGGATGTGGGGAAAAAGATACACTTATACATTGCTGGTGGGACTGCAAATTGGTGCAGCCAATCTGGAAATCAGTGTGGAGATTCCTTGGAAAATTGGGAATGGAACCACCATTTGACTTAGGTATCCCTCTCCTCGGTTTATAGCCAAAGGACTTAAAATCAGCCTATTACAGTAGTGCAGCCACATGAATGTTTATAGCAGCATAATTCACAATTGCTAAACTGTGGAATCAACCTAGATACCCTTTGGTAGATGAATGGATTAAAAAAATGTGGCATATATATACAATGGAATATTACTCAGCAATAAAAGAGAATAAAATCATGGCATTTGCAGGTAAATGGATGGAGTTGGAGGAGATAATGCTAAGTAAAGTTAGCCAATCCCCCCAAAAAAAAACAAATGCCGAATGTTTTCTATGATATAAGGAGGCTGATTCATAGTGAGGTAGGGAGGGAGAGCATGGGAGGAATAGATGAACTCTAGATGGGACAGAGGGGTGGGAGAGGAGGGGATGGGGCAGGGGTTTATGAATGATGGTGGAATGTGATGGTCATCATTATCCAAAGTACATGTATGAAGACATGTACTTATACACAACCAGAGATATGAAAAAATTGTGCTTTATATATGTAATAAGAATTGTAATGCATTCCTTTGTCATTTATTGTTTTAAAAATAAATTAAAAAAGAAAAGAAAAAAAAAGAACCTTAACTGAAGTACCAGTGTCTAACTTATTTATCAATTAACACTTATTGAATTTATAGCTATAAGCCTGGTATTGTGTCATTGCTTTTAAGTCCTTATCATGTTTAATTATCACAATAATTCTGTAAGGTAGACACTATTATAATTATACTCATTTAATGGATAGATCATCTGAGTCCTGGAAAGGTTAGATAAATTGCTTTGGTTATATAGCTACATACATATCTGTTGCCTCTTGGTGGTCATAGCATGATAACTTACATGTAGTAGCTATAGGCATTATGTTATGTTTATGCTGGCATATGAATATAAATATTTTTTTGAGAGAGAGAGAGAGAGAGAGAGAATTTTTTTTTAATATTTATTTTCTAGTTTCGATGGACACAGCATCTTTGTTTGTATGTGGTGCTGAGGATCGAACCCGGGCCGCACGCATGCCAGGCGAGCGCGCTACCACTTGAGCCACATCCCCAGCCAATGTGAATATAAATATTATTTCAGTGAAAACATCTTTCTCTTATTAGCAATGAAAATACTTGGAACTATGAGAAAAGAGCAAAAATGTGTATAAATAACAGAGATTTTTTTCTAGGAAATACAAATTGCTAATTTCTAGAAGGAATAATTGAGCATTCTTATTTTAATAAACTTTCCAGTGATATAAGCTACATTTACGATACTCAATTAATGCTTACGCCTTCTTATATTGAGTCTATTCTGTCATTTTTTTCCAATAATAGCATAGAATTAAAATGTTCATAAAAATAAATTAAGTTATAAATAAACAAATAGGTAATGACTCATTTTTCAGCCTTTGAGACTTTCAGAGAATTAGAATGAAGTTTTAATGCTTTTTATAAGTGTTTTGTTATAGTAATTCAGCACGACTATCCCATGGGGCATATTCTTAAAACTAATACATCAACCAAACACTGAAATGAAAGTTATTTCTACAGTGGTACACATTAATTAAATATAAAAAATAAGAAGAACTTTACACCATGAAAAAATTAAACTAAAATATAGACAAATAATACTGTATAGAGAGAAGCAAAGAGAACAAACTTTTAAAATAAATGGTGTCGACACCAAATAAATCCAAAGTTTTTTTCAGGTTCAGATGAATAAAAACTAGCATTTATCAGTTATTAGTAGCAGAATACAGGTACACACAAGTTGCATATTATTGATCAATTTGGGTGAAACAATGTGCCTATTGAAGACCTCCACATTTCTGGGTGGGAGAAAGACAAACCAGATAAGCAAATAAACCATGTTATATGCTAATGGACATATAAAAATAAAAGAGAGAAACCGCACAAGAGTATTTGGGAAAGTTTTACAGTTTTAAGTAGTGTTTAGAAAAGGCCTTGCTGAGAAGATTAGTTTTTAATAAAGACAGAAGAAGGAACTGGCTGTGCTAATAACAACTAGAGGAGGACTCCCGGCACAAGTGCAAAAGCCCTGAGGCAAAAACATGCTCAGATGTTAAGGAATAGCAAGGAAGTCAATATGACTGGGATAGAGCCAGAGAGAAGGTAATAGGAGATAAGTTTAGAGAGTTAGCAGAATGCCCAATTTTGTGGGGCCACAGAGGCTATCCTAAGCACTCTGGACTTTACTCTGAATGAGATTGTAAGCGTCTGGAGAGAGTTTTGAAAAGAGTATTCATAATGCTGAGTTATATTTAATAGTATTACTTTGGCTGCTACATTGCAAAGAAACCCAAGAGACATAGTCAAAACATGCAGCCAGGAGGTTTTAGTAGTACCTTAGGGCAAAGGATAGTTGTGACTTGGACCAGAATGATGTAGGAATGGAAAACAGTAGTTGAATTCTGGATGTATTGTAAAAGTAGATCCAATGGGATTTGCTGACATATTAGATGTAGAGTGTAAGAGGAAGGCAATCAGTAATGGCCTATAATTTTTTGGCCTCACTTGGAAAAAAGTGAAGTCGCCATTAACTGACAGACAAGCCTACGGGAGGAGCAAATTAGGGGAGTAAACAACACAAATTTAGGTCATGGTAAGTGTGCGGTATCTATTTAACATACAAGTAAAGATATTAAATTGTTTGTGAGCCAAGTGTTTAGTGGAAACATTTGGTTGGCAATAAAATTTGCGAGTAGCAAAATAAATGGTATATAAAGCAAGTGAATGCTATATAAAGCTGTGAGCCTAGGTGAAATCACAAAGAGAATGAGTGTCCATAGAAAACAGGGTATTCAAAGACTGAACCTTGTGCTCCTCCAAGGTTTAGAGACAATGGAGACAAAAATGCAACAGCCAGAAAAGTAGGAGGAAAAAATGAGTCACATCTAAAAGCCAATTATCAAGGAGAAAGAAGTGATCAGTAGTGTCAGATGACGACTGAAAATCAACCATTTGCTTTAACGAGCAGAGAGGTCTTTAGTCCTGAGAAAAATAGTTCTGTAGAGTGACAGGAGCAAAAGCCTGATAGAAATAACGAATAGGAAGAGAGAATTTGAAGAGAATGAGTGCAGTCTGTGTTTATGAAAAGTTCATCTGTAAAGAAAAGCAGACTCATGAGGCAGTACCTGGGCAGGAAACTGGAGTCAAGAGAAGAATTTTATTTTGTTTTACTTTAAAGCCAAAAAAGCTAACAGAGTTTTCTAACAGTAATGGGGAAGATCCAATACAAATAGAAGCATTTATAATGCCGAAAGAGAAGTCCTGAAGAAGGCAGGGTAGGACAGGCTCTATCTAGTATTTGCACTTTGACAATAGTATGGAAAATTCATAAGTAGTATATGGAAAAGTTGAGTTTATGGGCATGGATCCAGTAGATGTTGTGGTGAGAACTTACATGAATTCCCTTTTGATTCCTCCTAATTAAGCAGGGTGGTTTAAAATTTTTTTCTAGATACAAACAATAGCTAAAGACAAATTTGAACTCAAATTATTTGGTCTACAAAGTTTTCACTTCCTGACCCCCACCCCCAGCAGTGCTGGGGGTTGAACTTGGGGGTCTCCTTCATGTTAGGCAAGTGCTGTACTACGAGCTACACCTCCAGGCTTTTTTTTTTTTTCTTCCCTACTTTATATGATGCTGCCTACCTCCTTAATAACTTGACTAATGCCTACTTATTTATCACATTTTGGAATAGACATTAATTCTCTTTGAAAGTCTTTTTCTGACCCCAGCCTCAACCCCCAAATGGTGCTGAATAGGATATTCCTGTTTTGTTTTCATTTACTTTGTGTCTCCCCCTGTAATAACACTTATACACTTGTAGAGGATTCTGTTTAGTTTTCTACCTCCTCCCCTTGGACTTGAAGATGTTTTTGTTTTTGTTTTTAGATATGTGTGATAGTAGAGTGTATTTTGACATATTATACATAACGTGGAATGTAACTTCACATTCTTGAGGTTCTACATGATGTGGAGTTAATACTGGTCATATATTCATATATGAACATAGGAAAGTTATGTCCGTTTCAGTCCACTGTCTTTCTTTCCTATTCCCATCCTCCCTCCCTTCCCTTAATTCCCTTTTGTGGACTTGAAGATTCTTTAAGATAGTCTTTACCTTGTTCATCATTGTATTCCCAGGGCGTAGGTAAGTACTTTACATAAAATAAGTGTAAGCTTAATCAATATTTGCTGAGTGAATACATTTGAAATTGAAAGTATAAAAGGAAGAGATGCTGTGGGGACTTTGCTCATTTGCCAAAGATAAATCAATCTAAAGAAAGTTATAGTATAGCAAACAAGCAATTGTTTCCAAAAATGTAGAACATTTTTGGGATACCTGTGGGAGATAGTATAGTACTAGCTACTGGATGGTCTCGCAGAGTTTCAGCAAATCTTTTAAATTTAACCCATGCCATGATGTATAGTTCTTATATAGAACTTCTCAAAAATCTATTTCTCTATAACTCAAATAATATTTTATCTTCCATTTTTGTTCCTTTTTATTGTTTTTGGTAAGTTTAAGCTTCTTTAGTATTAACAGGAATACACATTATTGAGAGAACCTGAAAATATATAAAAAGTCGACTATAATTGAAAGAAACGGAATAGCCAGGCTGTTGTGGCTCAGTGGTAGAGCACTAACCTGTCATGTGTGAGGTACTGTGTTCAATCGTTAGCACTGAATAAAAATAAATAAATAAATAAAGGTATTATGTCCATCTACAACTAAAAAAAAAGATTTGAAAAAGAAGAAGAAGTAGAAGAAAGAAACGGAACAGCCCTAAACCATTATTGATTGATTGATTGATTGGTGGAAAGTTAGGTTATTTATCACATGTACTAATTAAAATGTTAGAATAAAAACTTGGAATAAAGCTATATAAAAATTATTTTCCAGAGATACTAGAACATATCTGTTAAACACTGCTGATTAATAATGAATATCGTGTTTTATCATGTACATCTTTATTGCTTTAATATTAATAATTTTTTAACATGTCTTTCTCAGGTCATAGGAACTACTCACCAATAATCTTTTTTTTTGAGTACCTGGGATTGAACTCAGGGGCCCTCAACCACTGAGCCACATCCCCAGCCCTATTTTATTTGCAGCTAGGGTCTCACTGCTTAGTGCCTCGCTTTTGCTGAGGCTGGCTTTGAACTTGTGATCCTCCTGCCTCAGCCTCCACAGCTTCTGGAATTACAGGTGTGTACCACTTCACCTGACAAGAATTTTTATAATTTCATAAAACAGTGGTCAGGGAATGATGCTATCCCTGTACCAGCATCAGAAAACCTAGGTTATATTCAAATCTTGCAGAGGCTATTTACTATCTTAGTCATTTGGACAAATTGATTTTCTTCCCTGTTTTTCAATTATTAGCTTTAAAAGACAAATTCAGAATCCTTTAAAAATCCATCTATCTCGATGTTCTGTGAGTACATAATTCTAAGAGTATCTCTATTCAACTCATGTCCCAACCCAGAGTCTCTGAGCCTATTGCTCAACCAAATTGATTGTCTGAGAATGACTGAGAACTATTGGTGATTTTTATCCAATGATAGCTATACATATTAATTATTTATTACTGCATTTAAAAATTACTCCAAAAGTTAGAGACTTAACAGACATTTACTATCTCATATTTTTAATGCATCAGGAAGCCAAGTGTGGCTTAGATATGTATCCTCTGGCATGAGGTCTCCCACACAGCTGAGGCAAGGTGCTTGTCTGGGCTCCATTCATATTCCACACAGGGATGATAAACTTTCAAACTCATTCATGTGACTGTTGTAGTCCATCAGAGATCCAGCTTGGTTTGGGTCCTCTCTGGCTATTTGAACAAGGGCCTCAGTTCCTTGATATTAGTAACTTTGTAAATCTTGATATGAAGTACTGGTAGCCCTCCAACTTCATTATGGTTTTTTGAAGTTGTTTTGACTACCTTGGTCCTTTGCATTTCCATATACATTTTAAAATCAGCTTGCTACTTTATACAAAAATGCCTCATGGAATTTTGATTGAATTTTGTTAAATGTATGGATCATTTTTGCAGAGAATTGCCATTTTAGTAAGAATCTTACTAAAACGTACATGGCTTATCTCTTAATTTCTTTAGGCCTTCTTTAATTTTCTTGACAAAGTTTGTGTTTGTATTGTACGGATTCTATATATCTTTTGTCAGATGTACCTGTAAATATTTAAGTACTTTTAAAAAATTTTTTCTTTTTTCTTTTTAATAATGCATAACATTAGAGTGTATTTTGACATATTATACATACATGGAGTGTAACTTCCCATTCTTGTGGTTGTACATGATGTAGAGTTACACTGATCATGCATTCATGTATATCTGATTGATTCTATAATCTTTCCTATTCCCATCTGCCCTCCCTTCCCTTCATGCCCCTTTGTCTAATCCCGTGAACTTCTATTCCCCACCACCACCGTTGTGTGTAGCATCCACGTATCAGAGAGAACATTTGGTCTTTGGTTTGAGGGTTTGGATTATTTTACTTAGTATGATGGTCTACAGTTCCATGCATTTATAGGCAAATGCCATAATCTCATTCTTCTTTATGGCTTGGTAATATTCCATTGTGTTTATGTACCACGTTTTTTTTATCCATTCATTTCTTGTAGGGCACCTAGGTTGGTTCCATAGCATAGCTATTGTGAATTGAGCTTCTACAAACATTGATATGGCCACATCACTGTAATATGCTGATTTTAAGTCCTTTGGTTGTATGACGAAGGGTGGGATAACTGGGTCAAATGGTGGTTCCATTCCAAATTTTCTGAGGAATCTTCCCTACTGCTTCTATAGTGATTGCACCAATGTGCAGTCCTACCAGCAATGTGTGAGTGAACCTTTCTCACCATATCCTCGCCAACATTTATTGTTATTTGTATTCTTGATAATTGCCATTCTGACTAGAGTGAGATAAAATCTCAGTGTAGTTTTAATTTGCATTTCTCTAATTGCTAGAGATGTTGAATATTTCTTCATATATTCATTGAACAATCATATTTCTTCTTCTGTGAAGTGTCTATTCGGTTCCTTTGCCCATTTATTGATTGGGTTATTTGATTTTTTTGATGTTAAGTTTTTTGAGTTTCTTATACATCCTACAGATTAGTGCTCTCCCTGAGGTGCAGGTGGCAGATTTTTCTCCCATTCTGTAGGCTCTCTGTTCATATTCTTGTTTCCTTTGCTGTGAAGAATAGTTTGATACCATTCCATTTATTGATTCTTGATTTTGCTTTTTCTACTTTCAGAGTCTTGATGAGAAAGTTGGTTCCTAAACCATCATGATGGATATTTGAGCCTACTTTTTCTTCTAGTAGGCACAGGGTCGCTGATCTAGTGCCTAGGTCCTTGATCCAGTTTTGAGTTAAGTTTTGTGAGAGATAGGAGTCTAATTTCATTTTGGTATGTACGTATTTCCAGTTTTCCCAGCACTATTTGTTGAAGAGGCTATCTTTTCTCCAATGTATGTTTTGGCGTTTTTGTCCAGTATGAGATAACTTATTTATGTGGGTTTGCCTTTCTTTATGTCTTCTATTCTGTACCATTGTCTTCATTGCCAATACCATGCCTTGAAGGAGGCATCACAATATCAGATTTAAAGTCTGATATTGTGATGCCTCCTTCACTTTTCTCACTTAAGAATTGCTTTGTCTATTCTGGGCCTCTTATTTTTCCAAATGAATTTCATGATTGTTTTTTCTATTTCTATGAAGAATGTCATTGGAATTTTAATGGAAATTTTATTAAATATATATAATACTTTTGGTAGTATGGCCATTTTGACACTATTAATCCTAGCTATTGAAGGATGTGGCAGGTCTTTCCATCTTCTAAGGTCTTCTTCAATTTCTCTCTTTAGTGTTCTGTAGTTTTCATCCTAGAGGTCTTTCACCTCTCTTGTTAGGTTGATTCCCAAATGTTTTTTTAGGCTATTGTAAATGGAATAGTTTTCCTAATTTCTCTTTCAGTTGATTCATCACTGATGTATAGGAATGCAGTTGATTTATGGGTGTTGATTTTATATCCTGCTACTTTGCTGAATTCATTTATGACTTCTAGAAGTTTTCTGGTCGAGTTTTTTGGGTCTTCTGAAAAATACAGTCACAAGCTGGAAGCGCAAAACAAACTGGAGCAATTATGAGGGTAACCTTTATTTAGCATTCTTGGAAACCACTTTATTTCATTTTTTTTCTGTCCACTGTCTTTAAAATTGTTGTTTCATATAACTTGTCCCAGTTGCTTCATCTTGGCTAGAAGCAGAAGGCCGCTTTCTTTCACTTAGATTAATAATTTGTGATGCATTCATTTGTGCTATTTTTATTCCTGAGTAGAATTCTGGGTTTTTTTTTAATCCATTCATTAGTTAAAAGATATTTGGGGGGCTGAGGCTGGGGCTTAGTGATAGTGCACTTGCCTGGCATGTGTGAGACACTGGGTTCAATTCTCAGCACCACATTATTCATAATAATAAATAAAGGTCTATCAGCTAAAAAAAATGTAAAAAAAAGATATTTGAGTTATTTCCATTTTACAGCAATTAAGAGTAAAGCCACTATCTAAATTCATATATACATTTGTAAAATTAAATTTTTATTTCTTTCAAGTTCATATCTTACACAGGATTTACCAAGTCATATGGTACATATAGATTTTACATTAAGAAAAAAACTACAAAAATGTTTTCTAGTGTGGCTATACCATTGTTCAATCTCAGTAGTAGCATAGAAGAGTTTAGATTGGTTTAAATGATTGTCTTTTTTTTTTTTCATTGAAATGCTTTGTACCCGTGTCAGATAATTTATTGTATGTGTGTGTGTGTGGGGGGGGGGGTCTAAAGTATGTTTCTGCATACTTTATTCTAACCATGCATTTATGTGTCTGTCATTTTGTCAATGCCACACTGTCTTGATTATTGTAGTAAGTCTTGAAATAAGGTAATCTGAGCCTTCTAACTTCATTTTCAAAATTGGTTTAATTTGGGCCCTTTGTTGTTCCATGAGTTTTTTTTAGTATCATACATTTCTAGAAAACAAATCCTAATATTTTGATTGAGAATCCATTGTATCTATAAATGAGTTTAAAGAGGTTTGAGCCTTTATCATCTCTGAACACAGTATATTCTCTTCATTCTTTAGGTCTTTATTTATTTTATTTCATTAGTAGTTTTTTAATGTTCAACTATAAATCTTATACATATTTTTATTAAATTAATACTTGTTTCTTGACTTTTTGATGGTATTATTAATTGATTTTTTTTACTTCAATTTCAAATTATTCATTGATGTTACATAGAAATACAATTGATTTTTGTACATCAACTGTGTATTTTATGTGAGATTGCTAAAATTACTTGTTAATTGTATTACTTTTATTATAAACTAATTTGGATTGTATACATAAAAAACATATTCTTTCTTTTTATTCAATGAGTAAGCCCCCCCAACACTCAGCCTTGTGACACTGGCAAGGGCTTGCACAACAATGAGGAGTAAAAATGGTTGGTAAAGGTAGACAACTTTTTCTTAATTTCTGTTAGTTTTTCACAATTAAATATTTATCCATTTAATGAGGGGATAAAGAAATTTATTTCTACATATTGGTATACTGTCCTGCAATTAGAATGAATTGCTGATAAGCTCATTGTGTTTTTTTTTTATTGCCAGGTATCAATATTATCACAAAATTAGCAGTTTAAAATAACACAGGTTTATTATTTCACAGTTTCTATGTGCTGGGAGCCCAGGCATAGCCTACCTGTATTCTTTACTTAGGGTCTTGTGAAGCTGAGATCAGGGTGTCATCGAGGGCTGGGTCATCTGGAGACTTGACTAGGCAAAGATCCCCCTTCCCACTTTGGTAGTGGTTGAGCATTCAGTTCCTTGCAGTTGTAGAACTGAAAGCTTCATTGTTTTGCTGGGTGTTGGTCAGAGGCCATCCTGAGTCCTAAAGATCACTAGCAATTTCTTGGCACATGGGGCAACCAAACAGCTGCTATTTTTGCCCCTCACAGCTAGCAAGGTGGTGAAGGTTTCCAGCAAGATGGTTGACATAGTCTTATGTCATCTCATCATGTACTCACCTACATCTCAGCCCCTTTGCTGTGTTCTCATACTCACCATCCTGCCTTTACTGAAGGGGCAGAGCGATCCACAGGCATATATACCCTGAGGTAGAAGGGGTGATTGTCCATACTGAAGAGTGTTTTCTCTACATAGTAACATGGATGAACCTCAAGAATTTGATGCTGAGTAAAATAAGCCAGATGCATGAGTGCATAGTGCAAGATTCCATTTATACACAAAGCAAAACTAATCTACTGTGACAGGAAGTATATCACTCCTTCCCTGGGAGCTCTGGGTAGGGTTAGTGGATATTTGCATGTGAACAGACACTAGGGAATTTTTTGGAGTGATGGAAATGTTCTATGTATTGATTGTGCTGCTGGTTACAGGGTTGTATAATGTTTGTCAGAACTTGTGAAATTGCATACTTAAGATGGCTTCATTGTTTTGTATGAAAATTATATCTCAATATAAAGTTAAGAAAAAAGAATAGTGACAACTATGAGCACCATAAAATTTGTAACTTAAATATATCAATTTAATCTACTTCTATCCTTAAACATATATTTAAAGGTAAGTAATCAAAAAATGACTCATATTGTCATTTCTTTTGAAGGTTTTTTAACAGTTGAAAACATACATTCCTTATATTTGTTGTTCTTTTTTGTTTCGTCATCTTTTTATTTTGTTTTGTTTTCATTAGCACTTTATAATATACATAGTAGTTGGTTTCATCCTGACAGACACATGCATGGAAATCAATTTCAGTTCATGATCCTCCCTTTTCCCTATCCCTTTTCCTTTCAGTCCTTCCTCCTCTCTCCCAATCTCCTTCCTCTTCTCTACTAGACTTCCTTTCACTCCTCTGTTAATTTGTATTTGATTGTTTTTATTTATGTTATATTATCCTTTCTTTACCCTTTCCTTTATTTTACTCCAGCTTCTACATATGAGAAAAATTATTAAGCTTTTAAGTTTATGAGTTTGGCTAATTTCACTTAGCAAGATATTCTCCATTTCCATCCATTTACTGGCAAATGCCATGATTTCATTCTTTTTTTTATGGCTCAGTAGAACTCCATTGTGTGTGTGTGTGTGTGTGTGTGTGTGTCACAATTTCTTAATTCATTTATCTACTGACAAGTCATCTGAGTTGATTCCATAAATTAGCTATTATGAATTGTGCTGCCATAAACATTGATGTGGCTGTGTTGCTGTATATAGTGTGTTGAGTTTTTAATTTGGGGAGAAATATCAAGGAGTGGGATAGTCGAGTCATGTGTTTCCATTCTTAGCTTTTTGAGGAATCGCCATACTGCTTTCCAGAGTGATTGTCCAGAGTTGTCTCCACTCTCCACTAACAGTGTACAAGTGTGCCTTTTCCCCCACAACCTCGCCAGCATTAATTGTTTGTATTCTTTATCATTGCCATTCTTACTGGAAAGAGATGAAATCTTAGTGTAGTTTTGATTTGCATTTCCCTGATTACTAGAGATATTAAAACATTTTTCATACATTTGTTGGACATTCATGTTTCTTCTTTTGAGAATTTTCTGTTTAGTTCTTTTGCCTATTTATTGATTGGGTTTTTTGTTTTATTTTTGGAGTTGTTTTTTGAGTTATTAGTGTATTCTGAATGTTTTTTTAACTTTTTTTATTAGTTGCTCAAAACATTACAATGATCTTGACATATCATACATTTGATTCAAGTGGGGTATGAATTCTTTTTTTTCCACGTGTACAGATTGCAGTATCACATTGGTTTTACAGTCACGTTTATACATACAGCTATATTAGTGTCTATTGTATTCTGCTACCCTTCCTATTCCCCCTTCCCCTCCCTTCCCCTCCCATCACCTCTCTCTACCCACTTTATTTTTTCTTCCTCACACCATTTTATATGTAATTTTGCATAGCAATGAGGGTCTCCTTCCATCTTCCGTGCGATTCCCCTTCTCTCTCCCATTCCCATGCATCTCTCATCCCTATTTAATGGTAATCTTCTTGTCATGCTATTCCTCCCTGCTCTGTTTTGAATCGCGCCCCCTTATATCAAAGAAGACATTCGGCACTTGCTCCTTAGGGATTGGCTGGCTTCACTCAGCATAATCTGCTCTAATACCATCCATTTCCATCTTCCTCTGTGAAGTTGCCGCAAATAGTGCTAATTATAGTTATTCTTTTCCTATCTTTATGCCTTTAATTTTTTTTCGTCTAATCGCTCTGGCCAGTGTTTTGAGAACTATGTTGAATAAAAGTGGTGAGAGAGGGCATCCCTGTCTTGTTCCAGATTTTAGAGGGAATGCCTTCAATTTTTCTCCGTTTAGAATGATGCTAGCCTGAGGCTTTTCATAAATAGCTTTTACAATGTTGAGGTATGTTCCTGTTATCCCTAGTGTTTCTAGTGTTTTGAACATAAAGTGATGCTGTACTTTGTCAAATGCTTTTTCTGCATCTATCAAGATGATCATACGGTTCTTATGTTTAAGTCTATTGATGTGGTGAATAACGTTTATTGATTTCCCTATATTGAACCAGCCTTGCATCCCAGGGATGAATCCTACTTGATCATGGTGCACAATCTTTTTGATATGTTTTTGTATCCGATTTGCCAGAATTTTATTGAGAATTTTTGCATCTATGTTCATTAGAGATATTGGTCTGTAGTTTTCTTTCTTTGAAGTGTCTTTGTCTGGTTTAGGAATCAGGGTGATGTTGGCCTTGTAGAATGAGTTTGGAAGAGCTCCTTCTTTTTTAATTTCCTGAAATAGCTTTAAAAGTATTGGTATTAGTTCTTCTTTAAAGGTTTTGTAAAACTCTACTGTATACCCATCCGGTCCTGGGCTGTTCTTGGTTGGTAGTCTTTTGATGGCTTCTTCTATTTCCTCAATTGATATTGGTCTGTTTAAGTTGTGTGTATCCTCCTGACTCAATCTGGGCAGATCATATGACTTAAGAAATTTATCGATGCCTTCACTATCTTCTATTTTATTGGAGTATAAGGATTCAAAATAATTTCTCATTATCTTCTGTATTTCTGTAGTGTCTGTTGTGATATTACCTTTTTCATCCCGTATGCTAGTAATTTGAGTTCTCTCTCTTCTTCTCTTCTCTAGCATGGCTAAGGGTCTGTCGATCTTATTTATTTTTTTCAAAGAACCAACTTTTAGTTTTGTCAATTTTTTCAATTGTTTCTTTTGTTTCGATTTCATTGATTTCAGCTCTGATTTTAATTATTTCTTGCCTTCTACTACTTTTGCTGTTGTTTTGCTCTTATTTTTGTAGGGTTTTGAGATAAAGTGTGAGATCATTTATTTGTTGTTTTTTTCTTTTTTTGAGGAGTGAACTCCAAGCAATGAATTTTCCTCTTAGAACTGCTTTCATTGTGTCCTATAGATTCCGATATGTTGTGTCTGTGTTTTCAAAATTTTTTTAATTTCCTCCTTGATGTCTTCTGTAACCCATTGATCATTCAGTAACATATTGTTCATTCTCCAAGTGATGCATGATTTTTCCTTCCTTCTTTTATTGTTGATTTCCAGTTTCATTCCATTATGATCAGATAAGATGCTTGGTATTATCTCTACTCCTTTATATTGTCTAAGAGTTGCCCTGTGACATAATATATGGTCAATTTTTGAGAAGGATCCATGTGCTGCTGAGAAAAAAGTGTAACTGCTTGATTGTGGGTGGTATATTCTATATATGTCAATTAAGTCTAAGTTATTAATTGTATTATTGAGTTCTATAGTTTCTTTATTCAACTTTTGTTTGGAAGATCTGTCCAGTGGTGAGAGAGGTGTATTGAAGTCACCCATAATAATTGTATTGTGGTCTATTTGACTCTTGAACTTGAGAAGAGTTTTTTTGATGAACATAGTTGCACCATCGTTTGGGGCATATATATTAATGATTGTTATATCTTGTTGGTGTATGGTTCCCTTGAGCAGTATGTAGTGTCCTTCTTTATCCCTTTTGATCAACTTTGGCTTGAAGTCTATTTTATTTGATATGAGTATGGACACTCCTGCTTGCTTCCGAGGCCCATGTGAGTGGTATGATTTTTCCCAACCCTTCACCTTCAGCCTATGTATGTCTTTTACTATCTGATGAGTCTCCTGTAGGCAGCATATTGTTGGATCTTTTTTTTTTTTTTATCCAATCTACTAACCTATGTCTCTTGATTGGTGAGTTTAAGCCATTAACACTTAGGGTTACTATTGAGATATGGTTTGTACTTCCAGCCATATTTGTTTATTTTTATTACTTAACATGATTTTTCTCTTTGATTAGTTTTTCCTTTACTGTACTACCTCCCACTGTTGGTTTTCATTGTTATTTTTCATTTCCTCTTCCTGTAATGTTTTTCCAAGGATTTTTTGTAGCGCTGGTTTTCTAGCTGCAAATTCTTTTAACTTTTATTTATCATGGAAGGTTTTAATTTCATCTTCAATCCTGAAGCTTAATTTCACTGGATATACGATTCTTGGTTGGAACCCATTTTCTTTCAGCGTTTGAAATATGTTGTTCCAGAATCTTCTAGCTTTCAGAGTCTGTGTTGAGAGATCAGCCATTAACCTAATTGGTTTACCCCTAAATGTAATCTGCTTCATTTCTCTTGTAGCTTTTAAAATTCTCTCCTTATTCTCTATGTTGGTCACCTTCATTATAATGTGTCTTGGTGTGGATCTCTTGTGATTTTGCACATTCGGCATCCTATAGGCTTCTGGATTTGGCATTCTATTTCATTCTTCAAGTCTGGGAAGTTTTCTAGTATTATTTTATTGAACAAATTGCTCATTCCTTTGGTTTGGACCTCTATACCTTCCTGTATCCCAATAACTCAACTTTGGTCTCTTTATGTTATCCCATATTTCTTGGATGTTCTGCTCATGGTTTCTTAACAGTCTCGTTGAGCTGTCTATGTTCTTTCCAAGTTGAAATACTTTGTCTTTGTTGTCTGATGTTCTATCTTTTAAGTTCTCTACTATGCTGGTAATGCTCTCATTTGAGTTTTTAATTTGGTTTATTGTTTCCTTCAATTCCAGGATTTCTGTTTGTTTTTATATTTTTTTTAATATCCTCTATCTCCCTGTAAAGTTGATCTTTTGCTTCTTGGATTTATTTATATATTTCATTGTCAAAGTGATCTTTCATTGTCTGAATTTGCTGTCTAATGTCTTTCTTGAGACTCCAGATCATCTGAAGCATGAATATCCTGAACTCTTTATCCAACCTTCCATCTGCTGCAGATATTACCTCTTTTAATGTTGAATTGACCTGCATTGTTTGTGGTCCTTTCTTTCCTTGTCTTTTCATACTGCTCACGTTTCTTTCTAGCTTTGTGAAACTGTTGTGTTATTGATTTTCCCCTTATAAATTTATATTGCTCTTGTTTAGGTCCAAAGTCCCTCTTTTGTGGAGAAAGAAATGTTAACAGTTCCCAATATCAATAGTACATCATTTAAGCACAAGTTTTCATTATTATACATTTATAGCTAGGCTCTATGTCTACCTATGTTAGCTTCAATTATCATTTAAAAATATAATCCTTAGTCTCATAAAAGGCCTACCATTTCTGGTAGCATGAAGAAAACTGAATTTCAGGTGTAGGATGCTATGTTTAGGGGGAAAAGAGTGAGGGTATGGAGTTAATCTATCTT
Organism: Marmota monax; assembly: GCF_021218885.2. Classification (NCBI taxonomy): domain Eukaryota; kingdom Metazoa; phylum Chordata; class Mammalia; order Rodentia; family Sciuridae; genus Marmota; species Marmota monax. The sequence goes on from NW_026693245.1 coordinate 13,850,294, forward strand.
AGCAACTTTGGAGAGCTCTAACCAATAGATGGGTAATTAATGGAAGAATGTATAGATTCAAACTCCTATCTGTATTTAGAATATTACTCTACTTATAGTTAGTAAAATTTAGGGGGTTGAAAGTGGGATAGAGGGAGTAAGAAGGAAAGAAGAAGAAGAAGAAAAATAATAAGGAAAGAAAGAGAAAAAAGAGGGAGGGAAAAAGAAAGTAAGTGAGAAAAGAAAAAAAAAAGTCTCTCTGAACTCTATTATTTTTTTTCCCTTCCAGTAGGTGGCATTGCCTAATCCTAGCTTGAGTCCCTGTGTTCAGGGTGGTGGAGATAGCTAGTGTGAGAGGACTTGAGCTTCCTAGTGTAGCCTCTGTTACTTTTATTCTCTGAGATGGAAACCAGGTGCCTGATCCGTCTGGGAATGCACTGTTAGCCATGCCCACTGGTTGAAGGGTTTTAAAGGTTGGTGGGATTTTCCAAGATGGGTTCCATCTGTTTTTCTCCTAACGTGTTTGATGAGGTGAGGGGTGTTAGGGGAGACCTTATGTTTGTCCAGAGCTCTGTCTGATGACCCGGAAGCCAAGTTTCTGCGTTCTGTGCCTCCTTCAGTCTGAACCCCAGCACCCCATGACAGCCCCTCCCCCAGGTCTGCAGGGCGGGTGGCTGGGCTGATGGTTGGCTGGGCCCCCTTCTGCCTCTGGCTCCGCTCGGTCGTCTGCTTACCGTGTGGGCGGGCGGTGCTGTTGGCTGACTGGGCTCCCTCCCACCTCTGGCTCAGCAGTAAGCGGATTGGATGGCTGACTGGGCCCCCCAGGCTAGGCTCTGGTCTTCTGCTTACCACGTTCATGGGCAGCCAGAGCTGTATTCTGAATGTTAATCCCCTATCAGAGTGGTAGCTGGCCAAGATTTTCTCCAATTCCCTCAGCACTCTCTTCATGCTTATAATCATTTCCTTTGCTGTGCAGACACTTTTTAGTTTAATGGCATCCCATTTATTGATTCTTGGTTTTATTTCTTGCACTTGGAAGTCTGTTTTAGGCAGTGGGTGCCAGCACCCGTATGATGGGGTGTTGACCCTGTGTTTACTTTCAGAAGTTGTAAAGTTCCTGGTCTAATTCCTATGTCTTTGATCTATTTCAACTTGAGTTTTGTGCAGGGTGATAGGGGTTTAATGTAATTTTTCTACATATAACTATTCAGTTTTCCCAGCACCATTTGTTTGAAAAAAAAAAAGTCTGTCTTTTCTCCAAAATATATTTTGGGCACCTTTGACAAATATCAGACAGTTATAGGTATGTGGATTTGTCTCTGTGTCTTCACTTCTATTCCATTGGTCTTTATGCCTATTTTGATGCCATGCTGTTTTTGTTACTACATTTTTGTAGTATAATTTCCAGTCAGGTATTGTGATGCCTCCTGTTTTGCTTTTCTTGATCAGATTTGCATTGGCTATTCTGGGTCTCTTATTCTTCCAAATGAATTCAAGAATTGTTTTTCCTAATTCTGTGATGAATTTCATTGGTGCTTTGATGGGAATTGCAATGAATCTGTATATTGCTTTTGGTAATATGGTCAGTTTGACAAAATTAATTCCACCTATTCAAGACCATCTTCTAAGGTCTTCTTCAATTCCTTTCTTAAGTGTTGTATAATTTTCAATGTAGAGTTCTTTTGCCTCCTTGGTTAGGTTAATTCCCAATTTTTTTTATATTGAGATTATTGTAAATGGAATGGTTTTCTTGATTTCTTCCTCAGTTGAATCACTGTTAGAATGTAGAAAAACTATTGATTTATGGGTGTTGGTCTTGTATCCTGCTACTTTGCTAAACTTATTTATAAACTCTAGAAGTCTTCTGGTGAAGTTTTTTGGGGCTTCTAGTTATAGGATCATACCATTGGCAAAAAGAGAGTTTGACTTCTTCTTTCTCATTTATACCCCTTTTGATTTCCTTTTCTTGCCTGATCACTCTGCTAATGTTTCTAGGACTAAATTTAATAGGATTGATGAGAGTGGACAGTCTTGTCTTCTTCCTGAATTTAGAGGAAATGCTTTTAATTTTTTTCTACTTAGTATGATGAGGGCTTTGGTTTGTCATAAATGGCCTTCATGGTATTGATGAAAGTTCCTTCAATTCCTAACTTCCCCAGCATTTTTAACATGAATAAGTGTTGCATTTTATCAAAGGTCTTTTCTCCATCTGTTGAGGTGATCCTATGATTTTTTTTTTGTCCTTAATTCTGTTTAAGTAATGAATTGCATTGACTGATTTGCATATCCGGAACCAACCTTGTATTCCTTGAATGAAACCTACTTGATCGTGGTATATTATCTTTTTGATGTGTTTTTGAATGTAGTTTGCTAATTTTTTGTGTGTGATATTTTTTATTGATTCTTTATAGTTATACATGATATTAGGATCCATTTTGGTATAACTGTATAAGCATGGAATATATCTTATTCTGATTATCAGTTTGCTCATATTTTATGTAAGGATTTTTAAGTCTTTGTTCATCAGGATATTGATCTGAAGTTTTCTTTCCTTGATGCTTCATTGTCTGGTTTTGCTGATTTCATTAAAAAGTATTTGGGAGGGTTAATTAATTACATGGAATAATTTGACAAAGACTATAGTTAGTACTGTAAAGGTCCCATAGAACTCAGCTGAGAATCCATCAGATGCTGGATTTTTTTCTTTTGTGGAAAGCTTTTAATTTCCATTTCAATTTTATTACTCCATATTGGTCTGGTTAGGTTTTCTGTATCTTCCTGATTCAATTTAGGCAGGTCATATGTGTGTAGAAATTTGTCAGTATCTTCCATATTTTCCAATTTATCGGAATATAAATTTTCAAAATAGGTTCTGACAATCCTCTGAATTTCAGAAGGATCTGTGGTGATATCACCTTTTTCATCTCTGATCCTGTTGATTTGTTTCTTTTCTCTTTCTTTTGGTTAGTTTGGCTAAGGTTTTGTCAATGTTTTTCATCTTTTCAAAGAACCAGCTCTTTTGTTACATTGGTCCTGTGTATTATTTTCTTATTCTCAATTTCATTGATTTTTGGCTCTGCTTTTAATCATTTCCTGCCTTCTACTATTTTGTGGGTTAGTTTGTTCTTCTTTTTCTAAGGCCTTGAGGTGGAGTACAAGCTCACTTACTTGGGATCTCTCTTAATTTGGCAGAGGTGGAGGTGGGGATACCAAGGTTTGAACACAGGGGCACTTTACCATGGAGGCACATTCCCAGCCCTGTTTCATATTTTATTTAGAGACAGGAACCTACTGAGTTGCTTAGCGGCTCGCTTTTGCTGAGGCTGACTTTGAACTTGAAATCCTCTTGTCTCAGCCTCTGGAGCCACTGGGATTACAAGCATGTGCCATTGCACCTGGCTCTCATTTTTTAATGTAGGCCCTCCCTTGAGCAGTATGTAGTCCCCTTGTTTATCCCTTTTGATTAATTTTAGCTTGAAGTCTACTTTATTTGATATGAGGATGATAACCCCTGCTTGCTTCTGTGAGTGGTATGATTTTTCCCAACCCTTCATCTTCAGTCTGTGGATGTCTTTTCCTATGAGATGAATCTGTTGGAGACAGCATATTATTGGATCTTTTAACTTTTGTTTATCATGGAAGGTTTTTATTCCATCATCAAATCTAAAGCTTAGTTGTGCTGGATACAAGATTCTTGGTTGGCATCCATTTTCTTTCAGAGGTATGTATATGTTGTTCCATGATCTCCTGACTTTGAGGGTCTGGGTTGAAAAATCTGCTGAGATATGAATTGGTCTCCTCCTATATGTGATCTGATTCCTCTCTCTTACGGCTTTTAACTTTCTATCCTTATTCTTTATGCTAGGCATTTTCATTATGATGAGCCTTAGTGTAGATCTGTTGTAATTTTGTACATTTGGTGTCCTGTAAGCCTCTTGTATTTGGTTTTCCAATTCATTTTTCATGCTTGGGAAATTTTCTGATATTATCTCATTAAAGAGATAGTGCATTCCTTTGGTTTGAAACTCTGTGCCTTCCTCCATCCCTATAACTCTAAGATTTGGTCTTTTGATGCTGTCTTATAATTCTTGGATGTTCTGTTCATGGTTTCTTACTATTTTCACTCTATGGTCAAGTTTATATTCCAGATTTTATGCTTCGTCTTCATTATCTTATGTTCTTTTTTCCAACTGATCTGGTCTGTTGGTTATGTTTTCTATTGAATTTTGTATTTGATTTATTGTATCCTTCATGTCAAGGATTTCTGACTGTTTTTTTTTTTTTTCCAGAGTCTCTATCTCTTTCTTGAAGTAATCTTTTGCTACCTTTATTTGCTCTCTTATCTCCTTGTTGGGGTGATCAATTTTTACCTGTATTTGCTCATTTAGGTCATTCTTTAATTCACAAATCATTTTAATTATGAACCTTCTGAACTTCTTCTCTGACATTTCATCAACTTCACTATCCATGGATTCTGTTATTGTAGTATCCTGGTTTGTTTGGAGCACTTTCCTCCCTTGTTTTTTCATGTTGTCTATGTGTCTTCCTTTCTTGCAGTGCGGATCCTGGCCCTGGGTCCCATGCAAGTGGGTGTGGGCAGATCTGGTCCAGGCCTGAACTCCTGCGGTAGTCTGCTATTGTTAGGTGTCTGTTAGGTCCATTTGATTTATAGTCTTGTTTAGGTTGGAGATAGCTTTATAGATTTTATGCTTTCGTGACTTGTTAATTAATGATAAGGATGTATTGAAATTCTGCAGGATTATTGTGTTGGGGTCTCTGGGGGATTTACTCCAATGGAGTATTTTTTTCTGTAATTCAGTGCATTTGTATTTGGGGCATAAGTGTTTACTGTCCTATCTTCTTGGTGGATTGTTCCCTTTACTAGGATGTAGTAGCCTTCTTAATTTCTTCTGATTAATTTTTGCTTGAAATCTGCTTTGACATATATGAGAATAGCTACTTCTGCTTGCTTTCTTGGATTGATGCATGGCATATTTTTGCCATACTTTTTCCTTCAGCGTGTGGTTGTCTTTACCTATAAAATGAATCTGTTGTAAACACCATGTAGTTGGATCTTGTTTTTTGATCCATTCTGCCAATCTGTCTTTTAATTGGGAAGTTGAGCCATTAACATTCAGTGTTAGTATGGATATGTGTTTGTGGTTTTCTGCCATTTGGATTCTTGATTTATTTTATCTTGTCTTGATTCTCATTTAGTGGATTAGTCTTCTAATTTCCTCTGTTTGTAAGCTTTGGGAATTGTCTCTTAGTTCTTCTGTGTGCAGTTTATCTTCTGAGTATTCTTTGCAGTGCTGACTTGGTGCTTATCGATTCTTTTAGTTTATTCTTGTAATGGAAAGTTTTTATTTCCCCCTCAAATTTGAAACTGCATTTTGCTGGATATATTATCCTTGGTAGAAGTTGTTTTCTTTTAGAACTTGGAATCTCATTCCACACGCTTCTTGATTTTCAGGGTCTGAGATGAGAAATTAGAAGTTAGCCTTATTGGTTTGCCTCTAAATATAACCTGATGTTTCTCTCTTGTGGCTTTTTATATTCTTTTCTAATTTTCTATGTTAGGCCTTTTGATTATGGTGTGTTGGTGAGCTTCTTGTTTGACTAGGCCTATTTGGGGTCCAGTAAGCCTTCTATATGTGGATGTCTGTCTTGTTTCCTATATGGCAAAAATTTTCTGTAACTTTCTCATTGAAAATATTCTTTGTGCCTTTAGTTTGTATGTCCATGTTCTTTTTCTCCTATCCCAATGATTCTCAGGTTTACACTTTTAAAGTTGTCACAGAGTTCTTGTATATTCTGGTCACATTCTATGATATTTTTCTTTTATTTCCTTATGTATACTCAAGATCATATAGCCTATTATTAATGCCTAAAGTTCTGTCTTTGAGGGTTGAGGTTCTATTTTCTACACAATCTAATCTGTTAGTGGTGTCTTCAGTGAGTTTTTACTTTGATTGATTGTGTCTTTCATTTCTAGAAGTGCTGCTTGGTTTCTTTTCACTATTTCTATTTCTTTATTAAAGTGGTTCATCTCCTATAATTGATCTCTTAATTTCTTCCATAGATCATCTTTTAGTTCATCATAAAATTTTAGAAAATTTTAATAGTCATTTTTATAATCATTTATAAATGACTATAAATGTTTTTTTTTAATCTTTCCCTGGGTTTTTGTCCACCTTACTATCAGTGGGATCATTTATTGAGGGATTGTGGATTGGAGGGTGGGATTTGTTTATGTGTTTTCAGAGGTCTTGATCTTGCCCATCAATTGAAGTGTATTCCTCTATCCCTTTTTTGCACGTTTTTTTTTTTTTTGTAATTATCTCATTTATTCTGAGACATCTGTTTTCTAAGTATGTTTAAATGACAAGGGATAGGACCTGAGTTCATCCTGTGATTATTCCTCCTTGTGTCTTTGTTATTGGTTTGGTCTTTTGTCTTCTCACTTCTTGGAGTTGGAGTAAAGTCAGGGAGTGTTTAGTTCAGCAGCAGTGTCTCTAACCTGTGAACTTTTCGTGTCCCTGTAGGTTTCCAGCAGTTCACAGAATGCAGCAAAATAAACAATAGTTACAACCATTGCAAACAACAAACAATAAACAGTATTAAAGTAAATACTTTATTCCTACTATGACAACTTTAACATTAATTGCCACCAATAAAGAGGAATGGTGGGTTCAACAATTATCAACAGTGAAAAAAATCAACCATGAACTAGATCTGGCTTTAAAACAAACAGCAGTGTCAACTCTGTCATCCACAGCAGTAATGATTGTATCAGCATTAATGGCGGAGGCAGGAGTTATATAAACTGATTAGTTCCTAAATATGGCAAAAATACAGTTATTTGTGGGAAAAGGAAATGTGATAGGTAGTTATAAAAGAGTTTACAATTTCAGAAGTGAACAAAGAGAATGCAGAAGAGATATAACAGGTAATGTTTGTACAGGAGGGGGAAAAAATAGAAGCAAGGTATTGGGAGAAAGGGAGAGAAAACAATAGAATTTGGCCTTTAGCTGGAGATGATGAGAGAAATAAGCAAATGAAAATAATAGGGGGCTGGGGCTGTGGCTCAGCGGTAGAGTGCTTACCTAGCAGGTGTGAGGCCCTGGGTTCGATCCCTAGCACCACATAAAAATAAGTAAAATAAAGGCATTGTGTCCAACTACAACTAAAAAATAAATATTAAAAAAAGAAAATAATACCAAACCAAACCAATATATACAATCCAAAAAACCTGAGCCCTCACAAAACAATGCTTACGTTTTAAAAATGCTCAAAATGAGAGAAAAAGAGACAAATAAATATATGTATATATGTCCCTGCACCAATCAGCACAGCCAAAATTCACACATGTGTATATCCTATACGAACACCCACACAGAAGGAAAAATAATAATAAAAAGTAAAGAGGGACGAGAGAGGGGAGGGAAAGAGAGAGAGAAGGGAAATTGCATGGTAAAGGAAGGAGACCCTCATTGTTATACAAAATTACATATAAGAGGAAGTGAGGGGAAAGGGGAAAAAAACAAGAGAGAGAAATGAAGTACAATAGATGGGGTAGAGAGAGTAGATGGGAGGGGAGGGGAGGGGAGGGGGGATAGTAGAGGATAGGAAAGGCAGCAGAATACAACAGACACTAGTATGGCAATATGTAAAAAAGTGGATGTGTAACCGATGTGAATCTGCAATATGTATATGGGTAAAAATGGGAGTTCATAATCTGCTTGAATCAAATGTATGAAATGTGATATGTCAAGAGCTTTGTAATGTTTTGAACAACTAATAATAAAAAACTGAAAAAAAAATTTTTTAAATCCAAAATCTTAGTAAAGAGTGAAAGAATCTTCTCCATTTAGGTAGTCAGAATAGTTGACCACATTGGGTAGTCACAGTCTATATCCAATACTCTTTCTTTCCAGTTCTTCTTGAGTTACAGATACAGCAAGGGAGGGGTTGTTAACCCCTCCTATTTTTGTGTTGCTCTCTGCGCTGCTAGTTAGAGTGGCCTATGATTAAAGCTGTTTAATATAAGATTCAGCTTTTCTTCTCACCAATATGAGGTGGGATGGGTTAGGACATACTATCAATTGGCATTTTGTCTATTTGAACCAAATATGTGTACTCCCAGGGTACAGTTTCTGCAGTGCTCTGTGAAGGGAGTTCCTATAGGTGGTGTTTAGGTCTAATGAGGCCTCAGGGGCTTTTTTGGGTGGTGCCTTCTTTGGAGAGACTAGATTCACCCACCCCCTAGAGCTCGATAGTAATCAATATTTAATGAAGGTTCTGGTTTAAGGAGCCTCCCAAGAAATCCAGTCATGGGGTCGAAGTGGCAGACCCTTTACTCACTGCTGCCCAGGAGCACGGCCTTCCCAGTCTTAGTTCCTGACTGTATTCACCCTCACCCACTCAGACTCTTGGCCACTTCAGCTAGTCATGTGATAGCTAGACACAAAGGAGAACCACGTTGGGCTCCCCTTTGCCCTTCTGACTCCAGTCCTCCTGGGTACAATCTACTCAACACATGTTTCACTCATGTTCCATCAAACCAAGCCTATATCACTGGATAGGTGCTTGTCAGGATATCATGGCTGTGTGTGGGTTTGGGTTATTGTGTGTGTGTGTGTGTGTGTGTGTGTGTTTTCTGATCTGGGTTCCACAGTTGCTGATGTGACATGCTTACCCCAATGTGGCTCCCACTTCAGGTCTCTGTGGCCAGATGAGATGCAGAGCATACTTTTAAAGTACCAGCATGTTCTGCAGCCTCTAGATGGGCTAAGATTAGGCAGCATTTATTTTATTCTATTAATTGATTTCATTTTATTTTTTTTACACAAATGGAGCACAACTTTTTATTTCTCTGGTTGTACATGATATAGAGTCACATCATTTGTGCAATCATACCCATACATAGGAGTAATAATATCCATCTCATTCCACCATTTCCCCCCATACCCCTGCTCTTCCCCCCTCCTCTGCCCAATCCAAGGGTTCTCCATTCTTCCCTTACCCCTTCCCCATTATGGTTCTGCATCCACTTACCAGAGAAGCCATTTGGCATTTGGTTTTCTGGGATTGGCTTACTTTGCTTAGCATGATATTCTCCGACTCCATCCATTTACCCATAAATGCCATAATTTCGTTCTTCTTTAAGGCTGAGTAATATTCCAATGTGTGTGTGTGTGTATGTGTGTGTGTGTGTGTGTATCACAGTTTCTTTATCCACTCATCTATTGAAGGGCACCTAGGCTTTTTCCATAGTTTAGCAATTGTGAATTGACCTGCTATAAACATTGAGGTTGCTGCATCATTGTAATGTGCTGCTTTTAAGTCCTTTGCATATAGACCTAGGAGTGGGATAGCTGGGTCAAATGGTGGTTCCAGTCCAAGTCTCCATACTGCTTTGCCCAAAGTGGTTGTACCACTTTGCAATCCCACCAGCAATGAATCAGTGTACCTTTTTTCTCACACCCTCACCAGTACTTATTGTTGCTTGATTTTTTCTGATAATTGCCATTCTGACTGGAGTGAGGGAAAATCTTAGAGTAATTTTGATTTGCATTTTTCTAATTGCTAGAGATGTTGAACATTTTTTTCATAAATTTGTTGATTGATTTTATATTGTCTTCTGTGAAGTGTCTGCTCATTTCCTTAGCCCATTTATTGATTGGATTATTTATTTGTTTATTTTTTGGTGTTAATTTTTTTGAGCTCTTCATATATCCTGGAGATTAGTGCTCTATCTGATGTGCATGTGGTAAAAATTTGCTCCCATTCTGTAGGCGCTCTCTCCACTTCATTGGTTGTTTCTTTTGTGGGCAGCATTTTTTGACCTTACATTTGTTCCTACCAAGACTGTGATTTCCCTCCTTCTTCCTGTGATGAGTCCAAATCGGCCATCCAGGTACACTTGATTGTCTTTGATGTTTTCTTTACTCTTTATTTATTGTACCTACATTTCTGAGTCCCTAAGCCACTTTGAGTGTCCATTATTAAATTGTAGTGAAATCCCTCTTTTACCCACCATGCTGAGAAGCTATACATCCACTGCTTTGCTCCTGAGCCACAGTGCAGCTTGGAATGCAGTTTTCCTCTCTCTGCCATGTTCTGTCTCCATGTTGTTCTTTATAAAGGTCAGCAGTCAGAAATGGCAAGATCATACTTTAAAAGATGAGGCTTTATTTTAGTCTCTTCCTAAAGTGAAGTTTGGATGCACACTATTGGTAACTTTTCCATAATTTTGCTTCTGCATGATCAAGTACTGAATCTGGTGGTATGATATCTCATTTAACCTATTGGCAATGCTTCTAAAAATATATTGGACATTTATAGAACCTATGGAGACTTGAAGAATGTACACTTCATCAAGTATTTTCATGCCTTCTTACAGTCTCTCAGTGATTAATGGGAGCTTTAATTTGCACATACACTTTTATACTCATTATGGTTTGTTATGTTCAAATAGGAATATTAAAGTTCAATGAAAATCCCATGCATACTGATGAGAATGCAAAAGAAGACTGATGAAAGAATGTGAGAATCATAAGGCATAAAGTGTCCAGTTATCTTGCTAAATTCACTTCACACAGGATTGTATTATAATGAGGACTGATAAAGGATTGATCTTAAAGATATAATTAGCAATAGCAAAATCATTATATAACAGATTGTTTTGAAGCTTTAAAAGGTAGTGATCTAATATTAATGTTTTCTTCTGTTCCATCTTCCTCCTAACTTCTGCCAGTCTTCAGGAGGACATTTAATATGTTGTTTGGAGTAGTTGGGAAAGTGGGTATGATTATATAAATGAGTGATTACATTGAATATATCCAGCTGTAACCTTTACTAAATACATAACAAACAGTACTAGACATCAATGGTCATCTCAAGACATTTCAAATGCCTGGTTATTGGAGAATCATAAATATACAAACTTATTTCAGCTGTTGCCTTTATATATCTAGATAAACCAAAGATCCTTTAAATGATAATTTAAAGTGAAGCTAAAGGAAGCTCCAATGTCTTTCCTTAGGGAGCAGATGGTATTTAGTATCAATTTCCCCATGATTTGGATTCAATTTTTTTTCCTGTATTGAACCTTACAAGATAATTAAAATTATGTTTTATAGACTAATTATTAAGACACATTAATTTTGAAGGACTTTTTCATAATAATAGTATGTATGCATTAAGCCAGTGTACTATCTTGATCGTATACCCACTGGCATATATTTAAAGACTCTAGAATACAAGGTAGTCATTAGTTTACAAAAAATGTAGTGCCTGATAATGATCGTTATTTTAGATAATTGAAGTATTTTCAGACCAAGATATATAGTCATTGCTAAAGAGGTCATACTTTAGGATAGCTCTAGTACTGGGTTTGGCAAACTTTTTCTTTGATGGTCCAGAAGGTAAAGAGTTTAGGATTTGTGAGTCAGTTGATCTGTTACAACTACTCAGCTCTGTGGTTGTAGTACATACCAGCTATTAATACAAAGGAGTATGTCTGTGTTTCAGTAAAACCTCATAGACACTCAAGTTTTGAATTCTATATAATTTTCATGTGTCAGGAAATGATGTCCTTTTGAACTCTTTTTTTTTTTAACCAATGTTTTAAAAATGTAAAAGCAAGCAGTATACTGTATTTGTTTTGTAGACTAAAGTTTACTGAACCCTGCCCAGCAGTCGATTGTTCGGAATTAACTTTCTAATCTAAATGAAAACGGAAGATTTATTGCTTATTTTTTAGAGATATGATTCATACTAAATTATTTTTAAAGCCTCTTTTCTAGAAAAAAATCACCACAGAGATAATCAACTTATTCTGACTACAAAGAAGCAACTGAAAAGTTTCATAAATCATTTATTTTGGACTAGACAGAGGAATGTTTGTGTTTCTCAGCCAGATTTCCTAATACAGGTCAAAATCCTATTACAACAAATATTTTTATAATGGAAGTAGTCAACAACTATATTATTAAGTGCTTACTCTTTCAAGGTATTTAGGTGGTAGAAAATAAATCTCCCATGGATTCATCCTTCCCTTGTCAACCCTATAGCTTAAGAAGGGATATAAAATCTCTTCAAGTTTTGTCTAGAAATGAACCAAATAGTACTGAAAGGTAATGAGAAAAAAATGCAGAAAAGAATAACAGGAATAGAAGTTCAGAAGTAGAGTAGAGAATACGGAACATTAGAACCATATTGGAAATACATGTATGGGACCCAGGCAAGAGAGCAGAGCAGGGATAAATAATTAATTCCAGAATCACAGTTGAGTGTTGTTGTTTTTGTACCTATAACCATTTAGTGCTAGGCTTTTCACAAGAATAGGTTCTGTGAAAATAGGTTCCATTACTTAAATGATAAAAGGCAGACTGGTAAAGCTGGTCTGAAGAAAAAGTGACTGGTAAATGGACAGGGCTCAGACATTAGAGCCAATTCAGTCAGGGTTTGAGTTCTAGTCTGCTACTCACTAAATGTATGTATATATAGCCATAGCAAGTTGCTTGATCTATCTGTGCCTCAGTTTCCAAATCTGTAAAATGTGGTCAGTAATTCTTATTTTCTGACGTATAGTTAATGTCACACCTATTATTCTTCCAAGCTCTTTGCAGGTTGCACACTAAAGTTTGAGAGACTGCTTAGTAGAGCACGGATAGTTTTTAGACAGGGTCAGATCTGGATTCAAATTCTGGAAAGGTTGTTTAATTACTCTGTGAAATAATTTTGTAATGAAGATTAAGTCAACTAAAATGATAAAACAAATGTTTCCTACTTTCTATCGGTCTTATTGCCTACAGTATGTTTTGTCAAACTCCTATATGTTCTCATAGACCAAGCAGATAACAATTTTTGTTTGTTTTATTTTTTGCAGTATGGGGGAATTTAACCCAAGGTTATTTACCACTGAGCTACCTTCCCAGCACATCCCCCCATCCCTGTTTTTAGACAGGGTCTCATCAAGTTGCTCAGGCTGTCCTTGAATTTGTGATCCTTCTTGCCTCAGCTTCCCAAGTCATTGGGATTACTGGTGTGCACCACTGCCCCTTGCTGCAAGCAGATATTATTGATCTTTGCTTTTATGAGTATTTTATAAGACATGTAGGTGTATTGAATAATAGAGATAATACTAATAATAACTTAGACTTCCTTGCTTATTCTTACATGCCAGGATCTAAACTAACCATTTATATTATATAATTTTCACAAAAGCCCAGAGTATAGATACTATGATAATTTCTGTTTTACAGATAGAAAGTCTGATGCTTAGAAATTAATTATCTTACCCCAGGTAAAACAGCAATGTTAAGTTGATATTTGAATCCAGAAAATCTGACTCTAGGACAGCACTGTGCTGTCTTCCACATGATTCTGATAACTTCCTCAGAGGCAGCTGTCTGCCTCCCTTCCTTTGCTATAAAACATTTAGCACAGGGCACAGTATCCAACAGGTACTTAACAAATGGACTGTTCTCTACCTCTGCAGCTTGTCTCCTAAATGTTGAGAGCTAAGGCCTGATGTTGCTTCCTAACCATAAGAAGTAGCTGCTTGCTGGAACAGATCAGAAGAGAAATTGTTGTAATAGAAACTTTTCCAAGTCCCTTCTTCGATCATTTGAAAACTAATTCAAATTTCTAGAATAATATAATTTTGATATTGCCTTGAAGTTTAGTATATTGTTATTTGGCCTGTATTTCATAAATACACTAAATTGAATTCAGGTGATAATGAGGTATAATTTTTAAAAATGTGAAACTGTCCTTTCTTGATCTTCCCTACACAGTTGTATTTGTTTCATGTGACACAAATCACCACCTGATATTTTATGTTTTGTGTTTATTTTTTGAACAATCTTCAACTAGTATATATGCCTCAGAAGAAGAGGGACTTCCATTTGCTCTTTCCCTGCTGTATCCCTAATTTTATAACAATATATAGTAGGTGCTCAAAAAATACTTCTCATGTATGAGTGAATAAAATGTGTAAAGTATGAGAACTAACATTTAAATTTTTTTTTTTTCTAGCTTGGATTAGACGAACAAGAAAGGTTCCACCTACAATGGAGGTAAGAATACCCCAGGAAAATATTCAAATAACGTGTTTATAAGTCCATATTTCCAAACTGGAGGTTTATATTCTCAAGTATATATGAAGCCTCAGAAAAAAACAGCTGTAATGCATCTTCCCAGAGTGTTCATTTTGCTCCATAGAAAATAATTTAAAATAGTTTATAATAACAAATATTTATACAATGTATTTAGCTAATATTGTTAATAAAATGTAGGATAAGATGAATGTACATTTTATGGAATATAACAAAATTCTTATAAATTTTAAAAATGAAATAGTAAAAATTTAAAGCAATATAAAAAAACACTCTATAGGAAGTTTGGACTTTAATCAAGTTATTTTCCCTGGACCCAATGAGTTCTCCGCTGATAGGCATGTTTCAACTGAAAAATTTGGGAAACACTGAATCTCCATGTCTCATCCAAATCATGCCTTTATATTGTCCTTAATTTTATATATTGAACTCTTATCATAAATCTTTAAGACTTCTTTTAACATTTTTTAGTTGCTGATGGACCTTTATTTTATTTGTTTATTTATATGCAGTGCTAAGAATCAAACCAGTGCCTCAGTGTGCAAGGCAAGTGCTGTACCACTGAGCCCCAGCCCCAGCCCATTGAACTCTTTCATAAAGCCAAAGAAATTTCAAAACATACAGCTAGCATGTGACACATAATACTCAACTTAATAGTTGAGTTGTATTTCATTTAAAACTTTAAAAATATAGTTTGGTGGTAAAAAAAATAATAAAAAGCATAAAATTCTATGTTGTATATTTCAAAAACATGAGTTTTTCATCATTTTTATTTTGAAACAATAACATTAAGAGTTCTAAAGTTATTTTGTAAGAAATAAATGTATTTCATAAAATGAGTGTCCAAGTTCGTTAGTATGACTTTCTACCTAGAGACATTCCCCTTTGTCTACTAAGACTCCCCTCCTCCACTCTCCTCACCCCTCCCTCACACCTGGAAACCCTAATGACAACATAAATGGACTTTAGCAGGCCGGGGTGTTAGAGTGGCGACTTGGTGAGTGATGACTCATTACTTGGCATTTCTGCCCTTACATGCTCATTGTTATGGTTTAGATATTAGGTATTCCCCAAAAGCTCATGTGTGAGACAATGTAAGAACATTCAGAGGTGTAATGGGTTATGAGAACCTTAACCCAATCAGTGAACTAATCCCAATGGGATTAACTGAGTGAAAACTGATGGTGGGTAGGGTGTGGCTGGAGGAGGTGGATCACTGGGGATATGCCTTTGATGTTCTGTATTTTGTATCTGGCAAGTGGAGTCTTTGTCTACTTTCTGATCTTCATGTGAGCTGCTTCCCTTTACCACACTCTTCCATCATGATGTTCAGCCTCATCTTGAGCCCCAAGGAAGGAAACTGGCTATCTGTAGACTGAAACCCTCTGAAACCATGAGTCCCCAAATAAACTTTAACTCTTCTAAAATTGTCTTGGTAGGTCTTCTAGCCACAGCAATGAAAAAGCTGACTAAAACACTCATTCCTCCTATATTGACCCTGTCAGTATTCATTTGGCCAGTATCTGAATGAACACATCTCTTGGCACATTTCTAACTTTGTATGTTGCTTTTGCCTTGACCTTCTTTTCTCACATCCTTCTTTTCACTATCATTAAGCTTTGGAACCCAAGGGATTTTTTTTTGGACGAAGTTGATGTGATCTAAGATTCAGAAGTATCCTTAAAGGTTGACAGCAGTAGAATGGATAGAGCAGCTCTTCTGATTCCCTTTCTCTTGAACATAAGAACTATTGTTCTCAAAGTTAAAGGTGCTTCCCCTACCCCAGAACTTTGAAAACCTTTTTCCATGGAAATATTGATATGCAAAGTAACTATATAGAAGCTTCTACAATAATCAAGCCTCAGGTACCACCCCTGTAAATTTTAGGTAATTCCAGTACTACAAATGAACTCCAGTCAGAACAATGAGACCAAGTCATTCCATTCATGACATTCATTGTTATCCTTCTTGATTATCCAAAATGAGCTTTCTCATGTTACCTCCCTTCTAATGTACTATTATTAATCACGTTGTTCTTTAGAGGGTCAGGAGGAAGGAGAATTTCTAATTTTTTGTTAGCAAATTATCATTCACTATGAATATTTTCCTAGAAACTTTCTATACCACATAACCTCAACTAAAGTCTTCCTGTATATGAAAGACAGTCCCTTCTCTACTTGAAGTGAGTTGTGCTGACTTTCCCACACCACACAGATTCACCTGCTCCTTGCTTTCCCCAGCTGCTTCCAAGATATTAAGAGGAAAAAAACTTTTAATGTAAAATAAACCATGTAACCATGTATACCAAAAAAAATAAAAACACAAGAAAGAAGTGAATCCATCTAATGAATTATTATAAGGCAAGTCCCACCAAGTTGAGAAAAATAATTTTGCCAGCTCCAGAACCATGTGCCTCATCCCAATTACAAGTTCTTCCTCCCCATAAAAGCAACCCTGAACTTGACTTTTCTAGTAATATTTCCTCACATTTTAAATAGTTTTATTGCACAGAAGTACATTATATGTACTTGACCATTTTTTGAAAACTCCCTACTTATTTTAAATTTCTTTCAGTTTATAGTTTCTGCTTCCATTTCTTTTATATCCTTACAAATTATATGTTGAAAAATTCAGCCCATTTGTCCTATAGAGTTTGCCAAAGTCTGATTATTGATCTTATGTTCTTGGAACAACTCAACATGTTCCTGAGTCATCTTTCTTCCAGAAGTATCACAACAGAGATAGTCTAATCCAGAAGCTAGATATTCCTGTTTGTTATTTTTGTCAAGAATGTAGGAAATATTTGGTAAGACATCATGTCTGGTTGTCTCTTTGTGATCTTAGCAATTGTCTGGTTTAATTCTTATATTCATTCATTGGAAAAAAACTCTCATTCTTGTAAACCTGTTAAAACTGGTTAGTGTTCAAAATCATTTGAGAGTTCTATTCTTTTTCAAATTTCTAACCCCAGATTAACTTCCACCCATATTACCTGTACACTGTGGCTAAAAGTTAGTAGCCATTATAATAAGGAGCATCAGAAGAATATATTCCTAGTAATAGTTTTACAAACAATAGAGGGAAACCTGCAATATTTGAACTCTGCCTGCTTTGTTTTTAATATACATACTACATAAAAGGAGAAGAAGAAATTCAAGAAACTAGAATAGAGTTGGTGTTAATGTTCTAAGGAAAGGTTGGGGTAATTGGGTAGACCACACATCATGTGCTTGTTTATTTGACCATATTCTCAAATATGGACTCAATTTTGACCAAGTCCAAGATGATTTGGCTCAAAAAGATGTGATCATAGGTACTAAAATGCATGTGAATTTCAAATGGTTGCTAGAATTCCAATATGCTGATTTAAAGAAAGAACTGAAACTGGTAAAGAGAAAAGCATAGTAGATTGCTTAGGGAGTATTAAATTAGAGTAAGGGGAATTACCTGGCACAGTGGTGAACACCTGTAATCCCAGCTATTCAGGAGGCTGAGGCAGGAAGATTGCCAGTTCAAGGCCAGCCTCTGAAACTTAGAGCAACACCTAAGCAACTTAGTGAGACCCTGTCTCAAAATTTTAAAAAGGCTGGAATGTAGCTTAGTGGAAAAGCAACTCTGGATTCAATCCCCGGTACCCAACCCCCATTCCCCAAAAAAAGAAAGGAAGGAAGAAAGTGAAGTAAAAAGTTTAATCGTATCATGCTCACCATGCCGGTTGAAACAATCTCACATCAGAGATAGTTTAACCCATAGTGGTGGAAATAGCATTGGCTACACTTCCAGATATCTCTCTCCATACTAGGAATAGCTAGATGTGAAATAGAATAGAAAGAAATACCAGGTGCTTGTTTAAGGCTTCTGCTCCCAGGGACATTGTTTTTATGGATTATCAGCATTTGTCTCTAGTTCTCCTTTTTTCTTTGCTTCCCCATTCTGACTGACTTTTTTTTTCCACTATGATAGTAGTTATATTATGGTCAAATGCTGCCAGCCCTGCAGCTATTCTCTTAGTTTACTCTTTTCATATCTCTGCTCTAGTCTATAGTATGTCAATCTTGCAATTTAACATTCAGAGAGGAATCTTTTTCTGAATTGTAAGGGTTATTTCAGTGTTGTCACCAAGTAACTGACATTTATTGAGTTTTCTGTGCTCCGTATTATTAGGCTTATTTTAGTTTGTAAGTTACAGGATTAAAATGTCTTAAGACTGATATTATGTGTGTGTAAAATTCTGCTTTCCTATTGACTTAAATTACAAAGATGGAATGTATGTTCTCGTGGAAAAAATGGGCCCTATACCTCCACCCAAAACCTCACAATATCATTTTTAGGAATGCAGTGCAAACTGATCAGAAAATTGCAGCATGTTCATATCCTGGGATATAACATTATTCATTTAAAATGAATAAAGTGAGCTGGGGCCCTGGCACATGCCTGTAATCCCAGCAGCTGGGGAGGCTGAGGCAGGAGTTCAAAGCCAGCCTCAGCAACTTAGAGAGGATATAAGCAACTCAATGAGACCCTGTCTCTAAATAAAATAGAAAATTTGGCTGGGGTGTGGCTCAGTGGTGGAATACCCCTGAGTTCAAGCTCTGGTATACCACCCCCACCAAAAAAAAAAAAAAAAAATGAATGAACTGGTGGGGATGTCACTCATTTGGTAGAGTGCTTGCCTAGTATTAGCAAGGACCTGGGTTCAATCCCCAGCAACACCAAAAAAAAGAATGAACTACAGCTGTGTGTATCAACGTGGTTAAATCTCAGAAACATGATATTGAGGGGGGAAAAAAAAGTAAATTACAGAAGATTTCATACTGTATACCATTTATTTATAAAGTTTGAAAGTGGAGAAAGAATAGTGGCCTTCAAATAAAGAATGGCGATTTAAACACATGAGTTTAATTTTTCAAGTTGAATGAAAATGACAAGAAAGAGATTTATTTTAAAAAGATCTGAACCTACAAGGTCAAAAAGAAAAATCAAAGAGGTAAAAAGAGCACTAATGTTTTAGATGTTAGAAAGTAGGTGGACAAATGTTAACCACTTTAACAAAACTGAACATAATGAATCCTAATCTGGCAGAAACGAAAGCCTAGAAGTAATTCAGATTAAGCCACCAGAACCTCAAAATGCTCAGCAACTGGCAGTGCCAGGAAACTCCAAAAGTAATGCTGAATTGCTGTTAAAATTCATGTCTTGGTCAAAAACTTTAGAGGCACTTACATGCCAACCAATAAATGTAGAAATAATAATAGAGTTGGAAAATCACCATTTTCCCCTCTCAAAGCAGTTATTATTGATTCAGTGAAAATCAGCAGTTACTAAAACCAGTAGTTCATATTCTTTGGAGTAACAGGCTGTTCATCACAAAGCATCTCTCTATACATTACATATTAATTACAAAAGGGGAAAAGGGACCTTTCTAGTAGACAAATCTGGCAGCTATCATCTTAATCATGTAGACAAAAGTTTTACCAAGTAGGACAGTGTTGACAGTTTAGGTGCCAAGTTGTTTGAGACACTGAGAATAAGACATCATTCATATAGTATTCTCCTCCACCAAAAAAAAATGCATAACCCTAATCTAATTATTAGGAACAGCCAGAAAAACCTAAGTTTGGAGACATTCCATAAAACTCCAGACCTGTCACATGAGTGTCATAAACAACTTAAGACCAAGAGGCATGACAATTAAATGTAACATGTAATCCCAAAATGGGGAAAAATCTTTGATATAAAGAACAGTATAAGGATAATTGGTGAAGTTTGAATATGAACCATATATTAAATAAAAACATTATACAATGCTGAATCTCCTGGAGAAAAATTAAGATTTTATTAAATTACCTTTGTGATAGCATGCAACAAGGCAACTGTCTCTAATCTAAAAACAGTTGAAAACTATGTTTTTTCTTGGGGAATAGAAAACAGTCCCGACTTTGCAGTACTGTTTTCCTGACAAATCTGAGAAAAGAGTACTGCTCTGAAGTAGAGGGATTAATTAACACATACATACTGAAAATGAGACCTTCAGATTTTTCCCTACAACAGGCTATTATGCCCCAGGTCAGGGTATTAGTTATTCTGATCAGCCAAGAAGGACTTAAAACCTCAATTATATTACAGTGAAACAGTTGACAGGCCTCATCTGTGGCAAGAGAATTGCCCAAAATCTGAGGAAAGTATCTAAAATGAAAGATCAAAACCCACAAAAATATACCCAAAGTACTATATAGATTCAATACAATTCCAATTAAAATCCCAATGTCATTCCTTTTTGTTTTTTCTTTTTAAGATGGCGATTGCAAATTAAGAACTTTCCTTGGTCATAGGTAAGATTTAGCTCACATTTTTTTTTTGACAAATTATTTTTTTATTGGTTGTTCAAAACATTACAGAGCTCTTGACATATCATATTTCATACATTAGATTCAAGTGGGTTATGAACTCCCATTTTTACCCCAAATACAGATTGCAGAATCACATCGGTTACACATCCACATTTTTCCATAATGCCATATTAGTGACTATTTTATTCTGCTACCTTTCCTATCCTCAACTATCCCCCCTCCCTTCCCCTCCCATCTTCTCTCTCTACCCCATCTACTGTAATTCATTTCTCTCCTTGTTTATTTTCCCATTCCCCTCACAACCTCTTATATGTAATTTTGTATAACAATGAGGGTCTCCTTCCATTTCCATGCAATTTCCCTTTTCTCTCCCTTTCCCTCCCACCTCATGTCTCTGTTTAATGTTAATCTTATCCTTCTGCTCTTCCTCCCTGCTCTGTTCTTAGTAGCTCTCATTATATCAAAGAAGACATTTGGCATTTGTTTTTTAGGGATTGGCTAGCTTCACTTAGCATAATCTGCTCTAGTGCCATCCATTTCCCTGCAAATTCCATGATTTTGTCATTTTTTAGTGCTGCGTAATACTCCATGGTGTATAAATGCCACATTTTTTTTATCCATTCATCTATTAAAGGGCATCTGGGTTGGTTCCACAGTCTAGCAATTGTGAATTGTGCTGCTATGAACATCTATGTGGCAGTATCTCTGTAGTACGCTCTTTTAAGGTCTTCAGGGAATAGACCGAGAAGGGCAATAGCTGGGTCAAATGGTGGTTCCATTCCCAGCTTTCCCAGGAATCTCCATACTGCTTTCCAAATTGGCCGCACCAATTTGCAGTCCCACCAGCAATGTACAAGAGTACTCTTTTCCCCACATCCTCGCCAGCACTTGTTGTTGTTTGACTTCAGAATGGCTGCCAATCTTACTGGAGTGAGATGGTATCTTAGAGTGGTTTTGATTTGCATTTCTCTGACTGCTAGAGATGGTGAGCATTTTTTCATGTACTTGTTGATTGATTGTATGTCCTCCTCTGAGAAGTGTCTGTTCAGGTCCTTGGCCCATTTGTTGATTGGGTTATTTGTTAACTTATTGTCTAATTTTTTGAGTTCTTTGTATACTGTGGATATTAGGGCTCTATCTGAAGTGTGAGGAGTAAAAATTTGTTCCCAGGATGTAGGCTCCCTATTTACCTCTCTTATTGTTTCTCTTGCTGAGAAACAACTTTTTAGTTTAAGTAAGTCCCATTTGTTGATTCTAGTTATTAACACTTGTGCTATGGGTGTCCTATTAAGGAATTTGGAGCCCGACCCCACAATATGTAGATCGGAGCCAACTTTTTCTTCTATCAGACGCAAAGTCTCTGATTTGATATCAAGCTCCTTGATCCATTTTGAGTTAACTTTTGTGCAAGGCGAGAGGAGGGGATTCAGTTTCATTTTGTTGCATATGGATTTCCAGTTTTCCCAACAACATTTGTTGAAGATGCTATCCTTCCTCCATTGCATGCTTTTAGCCCCTTTATCAAACATAAGATAGTTGTAACTTTGTGGATTAGTCTCTGTGTCCTCTATTCTGTACCATTGGTCCACCTGCCTGTTTTGGTACCAGTACCATGCTGTTTTTGTTACTATTGCTCTGTAATGTAGTTTGAAATCCGGTATCGCTATACCACCTGATTCACACTTCCTGCTTAGAATTGCTTTTGCTATTCTAGGTCTTTTATTTTTCCATATGAATTTCATGATTGCTTTCTCTATTTCTACAAGAAATGCCATTGGGATTTTGATTGGCATTGCATTAAACCTATAGAGAACTTTTGGTAATATCGCCATTTTGATGATGTTAGTTCTGCCTATCCATGAACAGGTTATATTTTTCCATCTTCTAAGATCTTCTTCTACTTCTCTCTTTAGGGTTCTATAGTTTTCATTGTATAAATCTTTCACCTCTTTTGTTAGGTTGATTCCCAAGTATTTTTTTTTTTTTTTTTGAGGATATTGTGAATGGAGTGTTTTTCCTCATTTCCGTTTCAGAAGTTTTGTCGCTGATATACAGAAATGCCTTTGATTTATGCATGTTGATTTTATATCCTGCCACTTTGCTGAATTCATTTATTAGTTCTAGTAGTTTTTTTGTAGACCCTTTTGGGTCTTCTAGGTATAGAATCATGTTATCTGCAAATAGTGATAATTTAAGTTCTTCTTTTCCTATTTTTATGCCTTTAATTTCTTTCGTCTGTCTAATTGCTCTGGCCAGTGTTTCAAGAACTATATTGAATAGAAGTGGTGATAGAGGGCACCCTGTCTTGTTCCAGATTTTAGAGGGAATGCCTTCAATTTTTCTCCATTCAAAATGATGCTAGCCTGAGGCTTAGCATAGATAGCTTTTACAATGTTGAGGTATGTTCCTGTTATCCCTAGTTTTTCTAATGTTTTAAACATAAAGGGATGCTGTACTTTGTCAAATGCTTTATCTGCGTCTATCGATATGATCATATGGTTCTTATCTTTAAGTCCATTGATGTGGTGAATAACATTTATTGATTTCCGTATATTGAACCATCCTTGCATCCCAGGGATGAATCCTACTTGATCATAGTGTACAATTTTTTTGATGTGTTTTTCTATCCGATTCGCCAGAATTTTATTGAGGATTTTTGCATCTAGGTTCATTAGAGATATTGGTCTATAGTTTTCTTTCTTTGAGGTGTCTTTGTCTGGTTTCGGAATCAGGGTGATGTTGGCCTCATTGAATGAATTTGGAAGAGCTCCCTCTTTTTCTATTTTCTGAAATAACTTGAAAAGTATTGGTATTCTTCTTTAAAGGTTTTGTAAAACTCCGCTGTATACCCATCCGGTCCTGGGCTTTTCTTGGTTGGTAGTCTTTTGATTGCTTCTTCTATTTCATCCATTGATATTGGTCTGTTCAAATTGTGTGTATCCTCCTGACTCAGTCTGGGCAAATCATATGACTTAAGAAATTTATCGATGTATTCACTATCTTCTATTTTATTGGAATATAGGTTTTCAAAATAATTTCTAATTGTATTCTGTATTTCTGTAGCATCTGTTGTGATATTGCCTTTTTCATCCCGTATGTTAGTAATTTGAGTTCTCTCTCTTCTTCTCTTCGTTAGCATGGCTAAGGGTCTGTCGATCTTATTTATTTTTTCGAAGAACCAACTTTTAATTTTGTTAATTTTTTCAATAGTTTCTTTTGTTTCAATTTCGTTGATTTCTGCTCTGATTTTAATTATTTCTTGCCTTCTGCTACATTTGCTGTTGTTTTGCTCTTCCTTTTCTAGGGCTTTGAGATGGAGTGTGAGCTCATTTATTTGTTGGTTTTTTCTTTTTTTGAGGAATGACCTCCAGGCGATGAATTTCCCTCTTAAAACTGCTTTCATTGTGTCCCATAGATTCCGATATGTTGTGTCTGTATTTTCATTTATCTCTAAGAATTTTTTGATTTCCTCCTTTATGTCTTCTGTAACCCATTGATCACTCAGTAACATATTCTTCATTTTCCATGTGAAGTAGAATTTTTCCTTCCTTCTTTTATCATTGATTTCCAGTTTCATTCCATTATGATCAGATAAAATGCATGGTATTATCTCCACCCCTTTATATTTACTGAGGGTTGCCCTATGGCATAATATATGGTCTATTTTTGAGAAGGATCCATGGGCTGCTGAGAAAAAAGTATATCCACTTGATGATGGTTGATATATTCTATATATGTCAGTTAAGTCTAGGTTATTGATTGTGATATTGAGTTCTATAATTTCTTTATTCAACTTTTGTTTGGAGGATCTGTCCAATGGTGAGAGAGGTGTGTTCAAGTTACCCATAATTATTGTGTTGTGGTCTATTTGATTCTTGAAGTTGAGGAGAATTTGTTTTATGAACGTCGCAGCACCATTATTTGGTGCATAAATATTGATAATTGTTATTTCTTGTTGGTGAATGGTTCCTTTTAACAGTATATAATGTCCTTCCTTATCCCTTTTGATTAACTTAGTCTTGAAGTCGATTTTATTCAATATGAGGATGGCCACCCCTACTTGCTTACGAGGACCGTGTGCGTGCTATATTTTTTCCCAACCTTTCACCTTCAGCCTGTGTATGTCTTTTCCAATCAGATATGTCTCCTGGAGGCAGCATATTGTTGGATTTGTTTTTTTAATCCATGTTACCAGCCTATATCACTTTATTGGAGAGTTTAAGCCATTAACGTTTAGAGTTACTATTGATATATGGTTTGTACTTCCAGCCATGTTTGATTATTTATCTTTTTTTTTTAATTTAGTTTGTTTCTCCATGATTAGCTTTCCCCCCGCCCTCTGTCTTTACTGAGGCACTTCCCACTGATGGTTTTGGTTATTGTTTTTCATTTCTTCCTCATGTAGTATTTTGCTCAAGATGCTTTGCAATGCTGGTTTTCTGGCTGCAAATTCTTTTAGCTTTTGTTTAACATGAAAGATTTTTATTTCGTTGTCGTACCTGAAGCTTAATTTTGCTGGATACAGAATTCTTGGTTGGCATCCATTGTCTTTCAGTGTTTGAAATACGTTGTTCCAGGATCCTCTCGCTTTCAGCGTCTGTGATGAAAAATCCATTGTTAACCTTATTGGTTTACCCCTGAATGTAATCTGCCTCCTTTCTCTTGTAGCTTTTAATATTTTCTCTTTGTTCTGTATATTGGATATCTTCATAACAATGTGTCTTGGCATTAGTCTACTGTGATTTTGGATGCTTGGTGTCCTGTATGCATCTACAATTTGTATATCCATTTCCTTTTTTTATTTCTGGAAAGTTTTCTATAATTATTTCATTCACCAGGTTACTCATTCCCTTGGTTTGAATCTCTTTACCTTCCTCTATCCCAATGACTCTTAAGATTGGTTTTTTTATGTTATCCCATATCTCTTGAATGTTTTTCTCGTGATTTTTTACCAGCCTTTCTGAATTAGCTAGACTCTTTTCAAGATGATATATTTTGTCTTC
This sequence comes from Marmota monax, assembly GCF_021218885.2. Taxonomy (NCBI): domain Eukaryota; kingdom Metazoa; phylum Chordata; class Mammalia; order Rodentia; family Sciuridae; genus Marmota; species Marmota monax. The sequence continues at coordinate 13,875,752 of NW_026693245.1, forward strand.
ATTATCTGACGTTCTGGCTTCTACTTGCTCCACTCTGTTAGTGATACTCTCAATTGAGTTTTTAATTTGGTTTATAGTTTCCTTCATTTCTAGAATTATTGTTTGCTTTTTTTATAATCTCTATCTCCTGATAAAGATGCTTAACTTCTTCTTTTATCTGTTTATGTAATTCAATTTCAATGTGTTCTTTCACTGTTTGAATTTGCTGTCTCATATCCTCTTTAAGGTTCCATTCCATCTGTCTAAGGTATTCCTTGAGTTCTTTATATGACCATTTTTCTGATGACTCTAGGTCCTCCTGAATATTTAGGCTGTCCTGCATTGTTTGTACTCCTTTTCTTCCTTGCTTTTTCATGCTGCTCATGTTACTTCTTGTTCTGTTTGACTGCTGAGTTACTGTTTACTCCTATAAATTTATTTGATGCTTGGGAGGAAAGGTATTAGAAGGGAAGGGAAGAAGTCACTAAAGAGAATGAGAGTAAGCAGGTAGAATTCAAGGAAGGGGGAATAAGAAAATTGAAAAGAAATGAAAAGACAAAAGAAAAAAAATAGAAAAGAAAAAAAATTTTAAAAAAATAATAAAAAAATTAAAATTTAAATTTAAAGAAAAATTTAAAAAAATTAAAAACAACAACAAAAAATGAAAATGAAAAAGAAAACCCAAATTTAAAAAAAAATAATAATAAATGCAGTCTCAGAGTTTGATTAACTTCTCTTCCAGGAGGTGGAGCTGTTCCCACCAGGCCAAGCTTCTCCTCTCAATAGGCGGGAACCAATCACTGTGCAGCAGCTCCTCCTCCCAGACTGGGCGGGTCTCCGATCCTGAGTGCCTAGGGCCTTCTCTTGTGTCTAGTCACTTCCCCACTTTTCCTCAAGCCAGGCCCCGCTCACTGGTGATGCTCACCACAATACTGGCTACACGCCAGGTCTGCTGCCCGGGAGCCCTGTTTTCATGAACAACTGGGCACACTCTCCCTGTTTGTCATTCCCTTAGACACTAAGTTTGTAGAGCTTGGGGCTGAGAACGCTCAGCGAAATTTGCTTGCCCTCGGGTAGCCACGCCCCCGGTAGCTGGTGCAAGAGACCTCAGTTGTCAGCACTGGTGGGAGCTGTAGCCGGGAGTTCCGCGCCGCGGGTCCTGTGCCACTCCTGATTCCCTCGGTCTGGCTATCGCGCTCACGGGAGAGCTGGGAGGGGCCCTTACGGGAGAGCTGGGAGGGGCCCTTAAGGTTTCCCCACTGTGTGGAGAGGGAAGGCTAGGGGGCTACACACCTGTCACCGCTAGTTTCAATGAAGTTATCTCCTCCGCCGCCTTCTGGTGACATCAGTTCTCTGCCATGGTGGTATCCCATGCAAATGGCGACAGAAAAAGGAAGGAATGAGATCTAAGAAAGAAAACTTGAACTTAGGCAAAGGGTAGTAGAGTACCAGGGCAACCAGACCAGAGGGCATGGGAAAGAAGTGTCTGTGAGAGATTTTTTTTCCCAAAAAGATGAAATTAAATATGAAGTATTTAGTTAATACTCTATTAATTAATAGAGTATTATTATTAATAATCTAATAAATTCAAAAATATCAAATGGGGCTGAATTATAGGTAGGTACATAGAAAATAAACAAAATTAATTTATTAACTCCAAGAAAAAAATTGACTAGGAAAAAGAAAAATAATCCTAGTGTGCTGTGTGGCTCACTTGTTTATCGTGTTTACTCATAATAACATAATTATTGAAATTGGTCTATAACTACATTGGAAGTATTATAGAACAAGAAGAATTGGGTAGATTTTTATTTCCAATAGTAAGAAATTAATATGCAATGCTTAAAACTGAAAAATAAAGTAATAGTGTAAGGATATTATTTACCTATTACAGAATGTTCAAGAGCACAGCTTACCTTATAAACATCAGTTAAATGATGGAGGTGTAACCCAGTGGGAGAGTGCTTGCCTAGCATGTATGCATGAGGCCCTGGATTCTACCCCACCGCCTCAAATAAGCATCAGGTAAAAAAATATAAAGTAGCTGCTTTGGGGATGGTGACAGGATTTTTTAATAATAAGCCTTTTTGAATGATATGGTCCTACAAGCTATACAAATATGTAACTTTGATTTTTTTCAAAGGAAAGAATTTTTTAAAACATACCCAATACTATTAGATGAGAGATGACAAACTTTTTCAGTAAAACGCTAGATAGTAAATATTTTGGATTTTGTCAGCCAAATGGTCTCTATGACAACTATTCAACTCTGCCATTCTGGTGTGAAAGCAGTTATTATAGTCAGTATGTGAGTGAGTAAGAGTGTCTGGGTCCAGTAAAATTTTATTTACAAAAACAGAGGGCAAATGAATTCTAGGTTGAGAACCCGGCTACTGATAGGTGGTTTTCAAGCTGGGTACCTGTATAACTGGTTACACAAAGACTTCCTGTAGATATACAGGTATGAGTAGCGTTAAAGAAATCAATTTCCATGTTCTCTTTCCATATGCAGTCTTTATGAAAAATTATCTGCCCTAGAACCTTCTGGTCTTCCAGTTCTCATTTCTGACTTTCAAAATTATCTATCTCCCGCTTCTCAAAAGAAAAGCTTATCCCTGTCCATACTGAATATTACTATGATGCCTTGTCATGGAGTTAAAATCTCCCAGGCACCAAAGAGACTATTGGAGACTGAATCTCACCTGAGGGAGAGTCCCTTAAAAACAAAGCAGAGAAAGCCTCAATTAAAATTCTTAGAGGGGCAACACATTATTTCATCCAGGCCACAAACTCATGGCAAGGCTCCATGACTTAGAACTTATCTGTCTACCTAGCCATCCATTCATTATTTTAGAATCAAAATTCACAAGTGAGAAAATTGTCACTGGGCTGCATAATAACACATTTATTTGAATTTTAAAATTAAGTCAGGTTTTTTCTGACAGAGTAAGTCAGATTTGGATGATTGGTTTTGACAATGACGACTAGCTCTGCCAATTAAGTTATATGGTTATATTTTTATAAATTGAATAAACTAAACTGAAGCTCCAAGGCTTCAACAAAATGGATATAGATAGATACTTAAAGCATCTATTCAATATAAAATAAACTAGAAATGCATCCTTTGGCATTATTTGTGTCAACTGAAGTATACAATATGTTATATAGTTTTTCAAAAGTCTTAGGAAATAAGAGCACAAAAATTAAGAAAACCACTTCTATTGTTGCTTATGGATACACAGAACTATAGTAAAAGTATTAAACAGCATGAAATATGATAGTTAATAAACTGGGGCAGTTATTACCTCCGGGGAAAGAGAATGTTGGGAGAAGGGGTTCTCAGAGGACTTTATCCATAGAGTTTAATTTCTTAAGTTGGATGGTGGGTACAAAGGTATATATTATTAGCTATATTTATCCTTACACAATAAATAGTCTTTTTTAAAAAGCAATCATATATTTTAAGGATTCATGTTGGGTCCCTAATTGAAAAATAAGATATTCAGAATGAAGTGAAGAATGAGATACTTGAAATTTGAAATGACATATCAAAGCACTTAAGGAATTATCCTAGCCAGTGTGCACAAAAACAAATCATTGTGGCTTAATTTCTGGGATTCTTTTTAGAAGTCGTAGTGCTTAATTAGGTTTATTATTTGTTCAGTTGCTTATCATCAAATACCTAGCACATGCTTAACAGCTAACATAATTTCTTTGTAGACTTCTGTTGTACATGCCAATCTGTCCTAGATAGATTTGACGAACACTATTAAATTATATTTATATTCTGTTTAAAGTATCATTTTTCTATCTATGAATCTAAAATAGTCTTATACTTTAAAGTTGCAGGGGAAAAAATATTCATATATTGCCTTCAGAAACTGGATCTTATTGCAAGTACCAGGAACATCATGTAATAGAGTCATTCTGAGATACAGAGCTGGAAAGGGGTACACCCTTAGCTTGCCTAGCAGCCGTATTTATTACCTTTGGGTATTTCCACCTCCTCAAAAAAGTCAACATAGTTGAAAGATTTACTACCAACCACAAAGGAATGTCTTTGCCCAGTTTTATGGTGGTTGTCTCTAATCAAAAGTGCCTAACGCTTTGCAGTGTACACCTGCCATTTGAACTGTTGAGCACTTTTGTGACTGTCTGACATGGCCAGTTCTATGACCTTACTTGATTTTTTCCTTTGTTTTATTAAAATGTTAATATAACAATAGCTTAATGTTTCCAAAATAGACTTAACACATTGCCCCAAGTCCCATGGCTGGTTCCACAACTCTTTATTTTAACAAGTTGATTTACCCATGCATTTATTAGTACATAATTGTCATTGTGGTACACTTACTCTTTTCAGTTCTGCTCTTTTCACTCAACTGTAGTAATAATGAATAAAAACAGTGCTTGGCACAAGAAGAAATGTGATCAGTTAACAAATATATGAAAAAAAAAATGTTTAACATCTCTAGCAATTAGAAAAATGCAAATTAAAACTATACTGAGATTTCATCTCACTACAATCAGAATGGCAATTATCGAGAATATAAGTAACAATAAATGTTGATGAAGATGTAGGGAAATGGTATCCTCATACATTGCTGGTAGGAGTGCAAATTGGTGCCACCACTATGGAAACGTATAGAGATTCCTCAGAAAACTTGGAATGGAACCACAATTTGGCCCAGTTATCCTACTACTCACCATATACCCAAAGAACTTAAAATCAGCATATGTTGATGTGGCCACATCAATTTTTATGGCAGATCAATTCACAGTAGCTAAGCTATGGAACCAAACTAGATGCCCTTTAGCAGATGAATGGACAAAGAAAATGTGGTATAAATACACAATGGAATATTACTCAGCCTTAAAGAAGAATCAAATTATGGCATTTGCCAGTAAATGGATGGAACAGGAGATTATCATGGTAAGTGAAATAAGCCTATCCCAAAAAAACAAAGAACAAATGTTCTCTCTGATATGTGGATGCTACACACAATAAAGGGGTGAAGTTGGGGGAATAGAAGTTCACTGGATTAGACAGAGAAGAATGAAGGTAAGGGAGGGGAAATGGGAATAGGAAAGACAGTAGAATGAATCAGACATAACTTTCTTATGTTCATATATGAACATACCACCAGTGAAACTCCACATTGTGTTCAACCACTGCAGTAGGAAGTTATACTCCATGCATGTACAATATGTCAAAATACACTCTACTACCATGTACATCTAAAAAGAACAAATTTGAAAAATGTTTGGAACATAATAACACTTAAAAGGTTTTTAAGTGTTTTATCTATAAACTTTTATCTATGAACTTTCTTTGGCATTGACTGATTTCTAGCTCTGTGAAAACTAAGAGAATATAAAATTTATCATGCTTTTTTAGAAAAACATGTAAGAAATGAAAGTGAGTCACTGGAGTGTTTTGAGTTCTTGAGAGTCTATATTCTTAACCAATAAGCTATTCATTCACTAAGACAAGTCTCATTTAGGTATTAAAACTGGGCTTTGATCCAGAGGAGAAAAGGCTAAGAGTTAAAAGTGAGGTTAGGGCTTTTTAAATTTTTTATGTACACTTTTTTTTTTTTTTTTAGCCAGGGCACTTTACCACTGAGCTACATACCCAGCCCTTTTATTCATTTATTTAGTTTTGAAAAAAACTTTCTAGTTTCAGGCATTGAACCCAGGGATGCTTAACCACTGAGCCATATCCCAAGCCCTTTTCTATTTTATTATTTTGAGACAGGCTCTTGCTAAGTTGCTTAGGGCCTTGCTAAGTTATCAAGACTGGCCTTGAACTTGCAGTCCTCCTGCCTCAGCCTCTGAGTTGCTAGGATCACAGATGAGTGTGACCATACCCAACTTAAAGTGCACTTTTCTCAGTTATCTCACCACATTTTTGTGTTTTTTTCTTAACCTCTCCATATTTTACAGTTTTTTTAATGCTCCTATCACTTGTATGTGATTTCATTTTTTAAATAGTGAAAATAATGCTATTTAAGAAAATCATATTGATTTGTATTGATTGTATACCCTGTAGAATACCAAGCCATATTTAATTGCCTCTGATTTTATTTTATCTTTAGGCATTGCCTGATTTTATTCTCAAATATTTATCATAATAGTGATAAAACCCTATACTCTTTTGCTAAGATATGGTGTTCCTATAGTGATAAGAAATTAGGCATTTTATTATTTCCTGACTATTTGGGGGCATGAGGTACCAAGATTGAACTCAGGGACACTTAACCTCTGAGCCACATCCCCAGCCCTAGTTTGTATTTATTTAGAGTCAGCTCTCATTGAGCTTAGTGCCTTCGCTTTTGCTGAGGCTGACTTTGAACTTGCAATCCTCCTGTCTCAGCCTCCCGAGCCACTGAGATTACAGACAGGCATGTACCACTGCACCCGGTCCTGACATACATTTGTTCATTGTGTCTTGTGTGTTCTCAATTTCCTTCTCAAATATCATATTCTGGTGCTGGGACTATAGCTCAGTGGTAGTGCCCTTCCTAGCAGTGCTTCAATCACAGCACTGCCACACACACAAACACACACACACACACACATGAATGAGAGAGAGAGATCATATTCTGGTGTCACTGTAATGCATTTCTTTATATGTATTCTAAAACATGAATAAACGGATGTGTTATTGAGAGCAGGATTTTTCCATCAGTGTGATTCATTAGTAGGTTATGAAATCAAATTAGTGGGTTACAGTTTTTTCTTTTAAAAAAATATTTTTGTAGTTATAGATGAACACAATACCTTTATTTTATTTATTTATTTTATGTGGTGCTGAGGATCAAACCCAGTGCCTCACATGTGCTAGGCACATGCTCTGCCACTGAGCCACAACCCCAGGCCACTGTTTTTTTCTTTTTAATAAAGTAAAATATGTACTATGTAAGAGAAAGTATAAACCTACAAATGTTTACTAAGAATATGTGTTACATGAACATGTTTATGTAACTAGTTGTGTAAAATGTATTTCTCCCTGTAATGGTAGAATAGGCCAGATCATGTACCAGATATTTGGTCAAATACTATTCTAGATTTTGCTGCAAAAGTATTTTTTAGATGAGATTAACATTGAAATTACCCTGTATTTTATGTGGGTGGGCCTCGCCTAATCTGTTGAAGGCTTTAAGGGAAGAATCCCTGAGGAAGACAAAATTCCACCTGCAGATTGTTTTTATTTATTTATTTTGTGTGTGTGTAGTGCTAGGGATTGAACCCAGGGTCTTGTGCATGCGAGGCAAGCACTTTACCAACTGAGCTATATCCCCAACCCCCTGCAGATTGTTTTTAGACTCAAGATGCAATATCAGGTCTTCCCCAGGTCTCTAGCCTTTCATCTGAAGACCTTGGTGTACTCACTAAGGCTCACAGTCCAAAATGTTTAAAAATTACTAATTTTGAGAGTAATTTTTTAATCTAGTGAATCCATATAAAGTTCTTAGCCAAACTCTAGCTCAAAATAAGTATTAAATAAGTGATAGCTGCTTTTATTTTACTGTCATTTCCACTTGTCCACAAGAATTCTAATTTGATATGAAGTTGTTCGTAAATAAATTTAAGTTCATTTGAACCGTTTTTTAATTAATCTACATTTGAGAATAATGTTATATTATTTAGAATGTTTGCTTTGCAGAAATTACTGTGAAGTTTTATTCTGTTTTTTTTCTTCATATTTATATAACCTAAGAGTTGCCTCTGTTGTCTTTTTCATAATATTCAGGACAATTAAACATATTGGAGTTTTTTTAAATGTAGTATATTTATTTAAAATGTTTTTCTATAATTCAGGATGATTTAAATTTTCTATCCCAATGGAAAAAAATACAAGGTTATAGGAGCTCCGTATCAGATGCCTCTTGCCTCCCTCACCTGCCTCTTCTGCCTTCTACTCCAGCCTTGCTGCAGCAACCAACTGCTGACAGGAATAACCTCACCACAGCTGTACTGAGTATACTTCACTTTCCTCTCTTAACACTGTAGCACATGATGTCTGAGGAAAAGGACGTGGAGGATGAGAGGGTTAACATGCTGTCTTGACCAACGAGGGAAAGGAATTACTGGACGAAAACTCCCTTTCTACCAGGCACAGTTGCACATGCCTGTAATCTCAACTAGTCAGGACTAAGGCAAGAGGATTCCAAATTCAAGGCCAGCTTACACAATTTAGTGACACACTCAGCAACTTAACAAGACCCTGTCTCAAAATTAAAAAAAAAAAAAATGGACTGGGGATGCAGCTCAGTGGTAGAACACCCCTGGGTTCAATCCCCAGTACCACAAATAAACCCTGAAGGCTTCCTTTCTGTCCCTTGGGCAAACAGTTCAGAAACTTTTAACATGACTCCTCAGAAAGTCCCAGGGCCCAAAGCAGTGACCAGCTCTAAAGCACATATTTATTTTGACTTTCCTTCCTTCTCTGTTTCCCTCTCCCCACGTTGTTTTGCTTGAGATCACTTATTCACCCAAAATTATCTTTAGCGGACATGAACTGAAAACGTAAATGGACAGTACCAGGTAATTAAATTAAACGTGCAAACTAACTTTGTAATCTGAAGGTATTTTTATTTGTAATCTGAAGGCAGAAAATGAAATATTTCTTAGGAATATTCTTAAAATTATATTTGTGTTATCAGCTGTGTATAAAAATTTTGTAACCAAAATCCTCTTAGTGAAATGAACTTCTGGGATGTCATATATAATTTGCCCAGACACTGGAGAGACCTTGATATTAATTCTTCAGGAACAAGCGTGGTTTGGCCTAACAGTTTACCTGTAGTTTACCTCATGTAGGAGCACTGATTTTCTTTCCTATTGTAATTGAATACCACAGATTATAAGTAACTTTTACTTCTATTTCTTGCTTTAAAGACCATTGGATTTTGAATGGTCAGGAATTTTGAGTCTTCAAATTCCTGGTTAGAAAGGTATGAGTATGATCCAGTGAAAAAAATTCCACTCACAAGAACATGGTTAATCTGTTTGGGGCCAGGATAATTTGAATCAGTTGTTTATTCTCTTTTCTTTGTTATTAGCAGACTTTACAATTTGGAAGTTTCTTAAACAGGAAACAACAATTATCATATTTACTGCTGTTTTATTTGTGTCTCTATTTTATAAGACAATTATAATTTTATATGTGTGTGTGTATATATATATATATATACACACACACACACACACAATCTATGAGTCTCTAAATAAAACATTAAAGGGGTTAGGAATGTGGCTCAGTAGTTAAGTGTCCCTGGGTTCAATCCCTGGTACCCCCCACCAAAAAAAAAATCTAAGTACATTATCTCTCATTGATAATTGCTGCTAGCTAATAAATCCTTGGAGGCTTGTTCAAACAAGTTATCACAATAAGCAATGAAGGTGTAAGTGTGAATCTAATTAGTTAGTTGGCTTAGCCTATTTCCAGATTAATGTCATATTTATGTGTTTAACCTTTATATTGTGTGAGAATGAATTTTAAAAGGAAGAAAATTATAAAATATACCATGTAAGCTTGATTTTTAAGGTATTTTTAAAATAAAGGAGTCTATATGTATTTAAAAAACAACATGGGTGGGAAACAAATATAGAATTATAATGGTTATTTGAATGGTAAGTTGATTTTTATTTTCTTTTTTATGCTTTTATATATTTTGTGAATTTGCTATTAAAAGGGTACATTTGTCTTTAATCAGAAAAATGTTTAAAAAGAAAATTAGGGCTGGGGATGTGTCTCAAGTGGTAGTGCACTCACCTGGCATGCGTGCGGCCCGGGTTCGATCCTCAGCACCACATACAAAGATGTGTCCGCCGAAAACTAAAAAAATAAATATTAAAAAATTCTCTCTCTCTCTCTCTCTCTCTCTCTCTCTCTCTCTCTCTCTCTCTCTCTCTTAAAAAAAAAAAAAAAAAGAACAGAAAAGAAAATTAAACTGGGTGCGGTGGTGCATGCCTGTAATCCAGTAGCTTGGGAGGCTGAGACAGGAGTATCAAAGTTCCAAGCCAGCCTCAGTAAAAGCAAGGTGCTAAGCAACTCAGTGAGACCCTGTCTCTAAATAAAATACAAAATAGGTCTGGGGATGTGGCTTAGTGGTTGAGTGCCCCTGAGTTCAATCCCTGGTACTCCCACCATCAAAAAAAAAAAAAGAAAAGAAAAGAAAATTAATAATGCTAGCTCAGTGATCTGACAGATGGTACCTAAGGACATGATGAGGAAGAGAAAACCATAAATAACATCCACCTCATTTCAGTCCAACAAATATTTATAAAGCGCTGCTGTGTTCTTTTTATCAGATAATTAACACTTTTCCTATCTTAATCTAACAAGACTCTTATGTAATTTTTATTCTTGCCTTTCTGCTTCATCATCTTTTTTCTTTATTCTTCACATACTTATTTTTCTGTACCTACACTTTTAATGGATGTTGTTTCAAATTTCTGTGAATTTCTATTCAAATGTAAGATTATGAAAGAATTTATATTTTGGACATATTACTCATGATGGTTCTCAATTTTTATTTTCATTGTTATACCTTATAAATCTTTCATCTTAAATTTTCTTTATTTTTTAATTGTCAGTGGACCTTTATTTTATTTATTTATATGCAGTGCTGAGAATCAAACCCAGGGCCTCACACATGCTAGGCAAGCCCTCCACCACTGAGCCACAACCCCAGCCCAAAATTTCTCTTCTTGATACGAGTATTTTCCCTCATTTTTCATTATTCAATATAGAAGATACTAACCACTTACAACTTAAATTAATGAAAATCAAATGAAATTAAAAAGTTCCTCAGTCATCCTACCACATTTGCAATGCTCAGTAGCCATTTTCACCTATCACACGGTGTTCCGTTGGACGGTTCTCCTTTAGCTTCATGGTATTTTTTCACTCTAAAATTTCTTTTTTGTATTTCTTTGCTCACACTGTTTTTTTTTTAATATTTATTTTTTAGTTTTCGGTGGACACAACATCTTTATTTTATTTTTATGTGGTGTTGAGGATCGAACCCAGTGCACCATGCAGGCCAGGCGAACGCGCTACCGCTTGAGCCACATCCCCAACCCACTCACACTGTTTTTTAATAAAAAAATTTTTGACAAGTAGAATCAGATATTACCTGCCTGGCCACAGTATTAGAGAGGAATAGTCAGACAGACTTGCTGACACATATTTTGAACAATGATTGTCACCATTTACACTCCTTAAACCCTCTGATGCTTTTTTTTTTCTTTTTCTTTTTTTAAATTTATTTTTATTTCTTAATTTATTTTAATAGTGGAATGCATTACAGTCATAATTATCCATTCACAGCACAATTTTTCGTAACTGTATATAAAGTATGTTCACACCAAATTATGCCATTATACATGAGCTTTCTTATTATTATTATTTTTTGCATTATAATTCTTAAACCCTCTGATGCTTTGTAATTTTCATCATTCAGTATTGTCAGTTCTCTTCTTCTGCCCTGTGTCAGGCTAACCCAATGTTTGCATTTGGAAAATATATTAATCTTTCTTATCTAAAAGCCTGACATGGCAAAATTGGGGTATATTTCACCGTATTTTATCATAACAAAGAAAACTAGAAATTTTGGTTCCAGTAGCATCTCTAGAAGAATACAGTGACTTCCTCTGGAAGGATAAGTAGAGAGTAGGGCACATGTGAGAGGGAATGTTACTTTTTCAACTCTTAATTTTTTTGAATCATTTTAAATTAAGTCCAGGAATTCAAAGCCCGCCATGGCAACCTAGCAAGACCTCATTTCAAAAAAAATGAAGGAGAAGGAGAAGAATTTGTAAGTAAATAATAGTAAAATGTAAATACTAGTAACCTGTACTGTGAAAATCAAACCCAGTTTTTATTCAACCTAAGCATCTTAAAAACTTCTGACCCTAGTATCAGAACACATAGTCTTCTTATAAATGTGTATTCTTCATTCATAAACATGTATTCTTGGGAAAGATAAGAGCTTTAATAATTCCACATTTTGCCACATTTGCGAGATACCTTAGTATGAAAGGAAAGTGACATTCTTAAGAATTATCTTGAAAATAGCCATCTAATCCAAGAATCAGGGCTTTGTATTGCTAGAATGAAAAAGTAGTCAACCCTTATATCTTTAAAATGAACTTGTTTACCTAGCAAGCGGCAAAACATGCTATTGTAACCTTTTTATATCCTTATTAACTGATAATATCCAAGGAATTGGCTGTTGCTGTTGTAGGAGTTTATGCTTAGAAGCAAATGTCGTTGTCCTTGAAATAAGTGATCAATTGCCACCACAAGGATATCAATAGAAACTAAGTGGTTCCTAACTTTCGGGTTGCTCTGGCTTTACAACACTTCTCCTTTTATACTTAATTTGTTGTATGTCATGTATTTATTCATTTTCAAAAGTTAACAATCGATTTTGAAACCATTAAAATTCTTGAGATACAGAACTTAGATGCACTTATGGATAACATAAAAGCCACATTATTAGTTCATGCCAGAAGAATTTCTCAAAGACCATGTATAGCTTGCCTGACTCAGTTACCATATTGCAGTGTTTAACCAAGCCCAGCCAAGGATTTTCTGATTATTCTAGGTTCAGTGATGCCTAACATGATTTTTTTTTTTGAGAAGTAAGATTTACCTCCTCTTTCTAAATAACTTATGGAGAGGAGGGTTATTTTAATTGCCATTATTATTCAGTTACCTCTTAGAAGGAAAATTAATCAAGAGAAAACTAGAAGCAGGACCCAGGAAGGAAAAACTAAAATTTATACAACAAATAACTTTTAAGTGCCTATTCCATATCAGATGCTGCTATATAGGGCAACATACATACACAGATGACCTGGAGAATCCTTGTTTACCTTTTTTTAAAATTATTTTTCAGTTGTAGATGGACACATACCTTTATTTTATTCATTTATTTTTATGTGGTGCTGAGGGTCTTGCACGTGCGAGGCGAGTGCTCCACCGCTGAGCCACAACCCCAGCCCCTTGTTTACCGTTTTTGTATGAAATGTTACTAAAAGGTAAACTGAAGATGGGGAGTAGGATAGAAAAAGATTTTTTACTTTTTTTATTGCATTGACAGATATTCTCATTCATCATGAGTACAGGTGTAAGTTGATGTTAAAACTCTTTTAGTTTTCCAAATATATGAGAACCTTTTAATGTAGCAATTTCAGTTCTGAGAAGGTGTCCTAAGAAATGAATGGCAAATGTATAAAAATCTTATACAAAGATGTTGTATTGTAAAATGTAAAGCATTCTAGACATCCACCTGAAGAAGATGGAATATTATTAGCTATTCTGCAGCCATTAACAAGGATAGTGTACATTTATATTGACATTAAATGGTGTCTGAAAAGTAGTAAGTGAAAAGCAGTTTATGAAAGAGTATGCATAGTATATATCTTATTTATATATACAAATATATTTGTAAATGAGATACATTATATCCTTTGTTATAAATGTATATGTATGTATAAGGGAAAATCTTTAATAATATACTGCAGACTTTGTAGGGCAGATATAAAAGTGTGACAGATTTATGTTTTCTACTTCATGGGTTTGTAGTTGCTTAAATTTCTGTATTTGTTTTTAAATTTTATAGAAAAAAGAAAATTTTTATTGGGAGAAAATAACATTCTGAAGGAGCTAAAAAAACATTCTACTTACACTTTTGGAAATACTCCCATGCTATTTTCGGTTTCCTGTTTCTTAGCTGACCTAAAAGGGCAGGCTGATCAAATGAGAAAGATAAGACAACTGCAGGCAGTCACTTGATTACTTAGATTCACTAGCTGTCTTATTTCTCTGCCTGTTTATACTTTGTCTATTCCTACTAGAATTTAAGGCCTATGAGAGCAGGGAGACTATGATTTGGTCTCTGCTGCATCTGTAGCATCTAAAACAGTGCCTGGCTCAGAGTTGGTGCTCAGGGACATTGAAGAATTGGTCTCCTGGAGAATTTTCTTTACCTTGGTCTATGCTTTTCCTTCATTCTTATTCCTTTGTGACCATTTTGGTGCCCTTTCCGACTCCCATGAATTCTCACCTGGCCTTGTTTCTTCATCTTCTGGTCTTCAAACTGGGACCTCAGGGACATCCCTAAGCCTCTTTTTCTCCAGACAATAATCATAAAGGAAGCCTGGCTACCACTGATACCCACTTGAGCTTATATTTGGTTGCCTAACCTTTAGAACTCACCCTACAATACTAATTAATATTCTAGCCTTTTCAGTTTCTTTTAGAAGAGGTTACTATGCTTGAATCCTTTTACCTTTCCTCCCTTTCACAATATCATTTCAGTTGGGTTTCATCAACTACTACTCTTCAGGGAATTATATTTCCCTCCCAGTATAGTTGCTACAAGTAGCAACTTGTTTACCTTTTTTGTATGCAATATTAACTAAAAATAAACTGAACATGGGGAATAGAATGGAAAAGGATTTTTTACTTTTTTATTGCATTTTTCAGATATTCTCATTCATCATAAGTACACTACCTGTCAGTGCTATTGACATTGTCTAAAGTGAATGTTATTGTTATTGCTATTGTAGTAGTTGTTTATGGGACTGCTGTAATTCTAGTTAGCCACAAAAACATCTTCTCTCACCCCTTACCACTGTCCCACCCTCTACTCTAACCTGTCTTCTTACTCCTACCTTCTCCTGTCTCAGAAAGGGAAATGGTTGGCCTTCACAGTAGAGTCCTGAGTTCCATTTTAAGTAACTAAGTGTCACTTATCCACAGTACCCCCACCTCTTTTGGGAAACATCAGTATTCCCTTTGAAAAGTCAGCAACCTGCTTACAAGTTTCAGCCAGACTCTGTGACGCACACCTATAATCCCAGGCAGAAAGATTGGAAGTTCCAGGCCAGCCTCAGCAATTTAGTGAGACCCTGAGCATCTCAGCAAGTACCTGTCTCAAAAGAAAAAATAAAATGGACTGGAGCTGTAGTTCAGTAGTAGAGTCCCTGGGCTCAATTCCCGGTACTAAAGGAAAAAACATTTCAGACAGTCATAAGTACTATGGTTGCTATATTGTGATCTATCACATTTATATTTCTTTCTTTGTTATTGTTGTTCTAATTAGTTATACATGACAGTAGAATGCATTTTGACATATTGTACACATATGGAGCACAACTTCACATTTCTTCTGGCTGTACCTTGTGCAGTTACTCCAGTAGTGTCATACATGTACATAGGGCAGTAGTGTCTGTCTCATTCTACTGTCCTTCCTATCTCCACAACTTAACCACTCCCCACACTCCCCTCTACACAAACCAAAGTTCCTTCATTCTTCCCTATCCCCACCCCCACCCCACTGTGGATCAGCATCTGCTTATCAGAGAAAACATTAGGCTTTAGGGTTTTTGCCTTTGGGTTGGCTTATTTCACTTAGCCTGATTTTCTCTAGTTTCATCCATTTACTTGTAAATGCCATAATTTCATTCTTCTTTAAGGCTGAGTGATATCCCATTGTGAATATGTACCACATTTTCTTTATCCATTCATCTGTTGGAGGGCATCTAGGTTGGATCCATAGTTTAGCTATTGTGAATTGAGTTGCTATAAACATTGATGTGGCTGCATCACTGTAGTATGCTGATTTTAAGTCCTTTTGGTATAAATTGAGGAGTGGAATAACTGGGTTAAATGGTGGCTCCTTTCCAAGTTATTCTGAGTTTTTTCCATACTGCTTTCCATAGTGGTTGTACCAATTTGCAATCCTACCAGCAATGTATGAGTGCGCCTTTTCCCCCATATCCTCACCAACAACTTATTACTGCTTGTATTCTTGATAATTGCCATTCTAACTAGAGGGAGATGATTTTCATTTCTCTAATTGCTAGAGATGATGAATATATTTTTTCATATGTTTGTTGGTCAATTATATTTCTTCTTCTGTGAAGTGTCTGCTCGGTTCCTTGGCCCATTTATTGATTGGGTTATTTGTTTTTTTGATGTTAAGTTTTTTGAGTTCTTTATATATCCTAGAGATTAGTGCTTTGTCTGAGGTGCATGTGGTAAAGATTTTTTTTCCCCATTCTATAGGCTTTCTCATCGTATTATAGGTTGTTTCCTTTTTTGAGAAGAAGGTTTTTACTTTGAATCCAACCCATTTATTGATTCTTAATTTTACTTCTTGCACTTTAGGAGTCTTGTTCAGGAAGTCAGGTCCTAAGTCAACATGATGAAAATTTGGGCCTACTTTTTCTTCTATTAGATGCAGGGTCTCTGTTCTAGTGTCTAAGTCTCTGATCCACTTTGAGTTGATTTTTGTGCAGGGTAAGAGATAGAGGTTTAATATCATTTTGCTACCTATGGATTTTCAGTTTTCCCAGCACCATTTATTGAATAGCCATCTTTTTTCCAGTGTATGTTTTTGGCACCTTTATCTAGTATGAGATAACTTACTTAAGTGGGTTTGTCTCTGTGTCTTCTATTTTGTACCATTGGTCCACATGTCTATTTTGGCACCAAAACCATGCTGTTTTTATTACTATAGCTCTGTAGTATAGTTTAAGGCCTGGTATTGTGATGCCTCCTGCTTCACTCTTCTTGTTATGGATGCTTTGGCTATTCTGGGTCTCTTATTTTTCCAAATGAATTTCATGATTGCTTTTCTAGTTATATGAAGAATGTCATTGGGATTTTAATAGGAATTGCACTAAATCTGTATAACAATTTTGGTAGTGTGGCCATTTTGACTATTTAATTCTACCTATCCAAGAGCACAGGAGATCTTTTTCCATCTTCTACGATCTTCTTCAATTTCTTTCTTTAGTGTTCCATAGTTCTCATAGTAGAAGTCTTTCACCTTTTTTGTTAGATTGATTCCCAAGTATTTTAATTTTTTGAGGCTATTGTGAATGTGGTGGTTTTCCTAATTTCTCTTGCAGTGGATTCATTGTTTATGTATAGAAATGCATTTGATTTATGGGTATATTGTTTTTATATCCTGCTACTTTGCTGAATTCATTTATTAGTTCTAAAAGTTTTCTGGTGGAATATTTTGTATCTGTGTCTTACCACGTGAGGAAAGGGAGGAAGGGCCCATGATTCTAAATATAGAATCATGTCATCAGCAAATAGTGATAGTTTGAGTTCTTCTTTTCCTATTCGTATCTCTTTAATTTCTTGCATCTGATTGCTCTAGCTAGAGTTTCAAGGACTATGTTAAATAGAAGTGGTGAAAGAGGGCATCCCTGTCTTGTTCCAGTTTTTAGAGGGAATACTTTTAAGTTGTTAATCTGTCCTTAGGTTCATCTAGCCATGTGAAGAACTAAAGGAAAAGCCTTCTAGGCAGAAAGCAAAAAGGGCCAAATGAAGTGCAGTAGTGTGATTAAAGAACAGAGAAGAAGCCGGTGGGGCTGGAGTGTATTCAGCAAAGGGAAATTGAAATGGAATGAGATTGGAGGGGTAGGCAGGTCACCTGGAGCTTTGTCAAAATTGGGTTCTTTAGAAGCAGACATGAGACAGAGTTGGGGTACAAGATATTTATCAGGCATCCTGGTTAAAGGAAAGCGGAAGGAAGTAGAAACAGAGGGACTGTAATGCAGCCCCAGCAAAGCTCAATGGGAAACTCTGGAGCAAGTATTATCCATCATAGTTCTCTTAACCTCTGGTTAAAAGAGAGGCCTTTATGCCCCTGTTTGTCTCACTTGTCACTGGATGTGGGCTGTCTTGAGAAACCACTAGCAAGTTCGCCCTCTCTGCAGCTAGCGCACATGCTAAAGTGGTTGACAGCTGAGGCTGTCTTGTCATAAAACAACAACTCCTCTTCCTCCTTCCCTGCCCATGTGCATTGAATAACATCACAGAGAATACTTTGAGAGAATGATCATTAACTTTTAGGGCTGCCAGTTAGCTGGAAGGCCCTCATCTGTGGTTGTGAAGGGGGATGTTACCTTGGACCTTGTCTGTGTCTTAGCATGTGACGAAAGGGAGGAAGGGCCCAACTAAAACAGGGCAAAGCTGCTAGGGGTCAGGGAACACTGGAGCCAAGCAGCATTTATACTGGGTCCTGTGGTGTGCTATCTTGCTGAGAACTGTACAAGGCAATAATGAATGGTAGAGAATGCAATGGAAGCACTATTTCAAGTGTAGGCTAATTGTGCAACCTTAAGCTAGCCCTTTGAGCCTCAGTGGTCTTTGAACATATTTAAAATGAAAATGTCTATTAGACATCCAAATCTAATGAGTTCAATAGTTGGATTTACAGCTCTGGAGCTTAGGAATTAGTTAGGCCTGAAAGTATAAATTTGAAATTCGTTAACATATGGAGACATGAAACTTGTGAAATAGAAAGTTACTCAGGGAGAGAGCAAACAAAAGAACAGGGCCAGGGGGCTGGGGTTGTGGCTCAGTGGCAGAGCACTTGCCTACCACGTGTGAGGCACTGGATTCAATCCTCACCACCACATAAAAATAAGAGAAAGGCATGTGTCCATCTACAACTAAAAAAAGAAAAAAGAACAGGGCCAAAAATTAAGTCCTCAAGAACTTCTTGAGTCCTGAAGTGTTCAGAAATTTGGCTACAAAGAAAGAACTAATGGTTTGATACAAGATACTTAGATATCTTATAGACATATTAAATTTATTATATTTAAAATGGCACTACTCCTCCTCTTCTATATTCCCTACTGTGGGTAATGGCATTATCCATCATCACTCCTTAGAAATAGGCTCATCCTGATCTTCACCTCTATAATACTTGGTGACCAAGACCTTTCTCCTTTTGAGTGTCTTAACATTCCATATTTTCCTCTCCATCTCACTTGCCCTGGTTCCTGCCCTAATGAATTGCTCACTTATATTTCTGCAGTAATATTCTATCTGATCTCTCTAGTCTAGTCTTGCCTCCTTCTGATCCACTTTCTACAGCTACTAGAGTCATCTTTTTAAAAATAAAGTATAAACATGTAAATCTCCTGTCCATGATTGTCAGATTGAGCAAATAGAAACACAGTATACCCCATTAAATTTAATTTCAGATAAATAATAACTAATTGTATGTCCCATGCAATATTTATGACAAATACCAAACATTTATCTGAAATTCAAATATAGCTGAACATCCTGTATTTTATCTGGAAATCCTGCTCTTGCTTCAAAGTCCCAGATGTTTTTCCATTGCTTTCAGGATAAAATCTAAAAATTCTCAGATTGCATTAGAAAAGTCAGCATGTTCTGATCTATGCATACTGTAGGAAACATTTAGTGTCCTGAATTTGTTGTGCTGCTTTACTACTCCATCCCTCTGAACACATGCTTACTTATTCCTAGAATGTTCTCTTTTCTCAATTTTATGATTACTTCCCCAAAATTTAAGATTCAAGTGTAACCTTCTGCAAGAAGTCATTTCTAACCCCCTAGTCCCTACTCTGTGTATAATCATCAGTTTACTGGCTTTTCTTCTGCATTTTCATAACATTTTTTACTTAATATTATCACAGACTTTATCATATAATTTAGTTACTTTTTTACCTTTCTTCCCTAGACTGTAAATTCCCAGCACAGGATAAATGCTGTCTCTCTATCTTTGGCACATAGTGTGCTCAGTTACCATATGAATGAACCAATGAATGAGTGAATGGGAAAATAGGAAAGGACCCCTAAGCATTACCAACATAATGGCCATTGGTGCTAACCCAGCTTTTCTCTATCTTGACTTCTGGCATTAGTGCAAGCTATCTCCTTTTCTTATCCTCCTCTTTGTCCCCCAACAAAGCTTCATAAGAATAAGGAGCCTTGGGCTGGGGTTGTGGCTCAGCGGTAGAGCGCTTGCCTAGCACGCTCAAGGCCCTGAGTTCGATCCTAGTACCACATAAAAATAAGTAAATAAAATAAAGGTATTGTGTCCAACTACAACTAAAAAATAAATATTAAAAAAAATATAAGGAGCCTTGAAATGTAGGAGTTCAGTATGTATTTATTGAATGAATGAAAAACGTATGAATGATTGAACATCTCTTTCAGCCCTGTTGTCTCTGCATCGGGTCCTCAAGAGTGCAATTTTTGGCCAGTTTTTATTCTCTAGGGCAGGCTCTGTAATTCTGAGCTTCAGCTTCTCTAACTCTTGTCTCACCTCTTCTTTCCCAACTTCTATTCTTCCTTCTCTCAATTTAGAGGAGAACTCGTTTCTCCCTACAGTAGATGGCTCAATAAATGTTAGCAATCATACACTGATGAAACCTCTTCTTTTCTCCGAGGCTCTTGCCTCCCTTCCTTTTCTTCACCTCTCAAAGAGGCCAAGCCCAGAAAGCAATAAGAACATGACATTACCTTTTGTCCCAGGGATTTTGGTCTTTCCACTTCTTACACAAGGGAGCGAGGTTTTCTTTGATTCCCACTCGAGTAGTTCAATTAAGTAGGACTAAAGTGACTAATTATTTTTTATTAATGTTTAACTGCTGTTTTTTTTTCAATTATGTAATTGTGTCTTTTGCTCAGAGGTCTTTTTTTTTCCCCATATATGTGAAAGTTCATTTATTTTATTAAAGGAAATAGCACCCGCAAAACTATTAATGACTTGAGCTCTGTGATTAGTTCATTTTAGTGACATTTTGAGATTTAATAATTATTCTGGCTCAAGTTCAAAGAAATAAAACTCAGTGCCAGAAATTCCTAGCCAGCAAAAAATATAAACAAACCTTACAATTGTCCCCTCAAATAACAAGAACCATTGGGATTCACTTCTTGCAATTAGAAATTTTTTTTTTTTAAATGAGGAGGAAAGTTCAAGCAAGCATGTCAAAACAACAAACTCAGTGTACATTTTCATTATTGTAATTGATCAAAGGATGTTTGCAATAGATTTGAATGTGAATAAATTAAATGTGACACTGATTTGGCAGAGGCATACTAGTGATTGGCAAGAACATGTAGCAGGAATAACGTCTGCTAAAGTATAACTCGCTTGGCTGTTGTTTCATTCTAATAGATTTCTTAGCAACCCAGTGCTAGCATACTAACCTAAGTGCTATCATTTATTTACCCTTTTGGTTCCTACTCCCATCTGGGCAAGATTAAATCCATTTTTTTATTACTGTCTAGCAAGGCTTGCCTTGGGTCTGAACCCAGAAAACCTTTTAAAGATCTCTATGCCTCCCCAATTTTTTCTCTTCTTTCTTTCCTAGACTAGAAAATGGTGTTCTAATGACTTATTTCATTCTGGCAGTTCAAATTGAGGAACTAGAAAATATAGTTTAGTTAAACAATTTGGCAATATTTTCAACCTTAGACATCACTATAGCATTTGCTAGGTCTGAATTTCTTCTTAGTATGTTACAAATATACTGTTAAAAAAACATCTGGAGATTGGGAGGGGTGTGTACCTCAGTGCTAGAGTGTGGGACTAGTTTGTATGAGGCTCTGGATTCTATTTCCAGCACACAGAAAAAAATCAGCTTAGAACATTTAAAACATTAAATTCCCATTATAATTATTTTGAAGGTTGGAGACTGGTATATTCCAGTATTTAAGGTTGTAACACCTTTTCTAGGTACCTATAGTGTAGGGTTCAAGACATACTTCATGTTGAATTTTATTTATAATCTATTTATTAAACTCTTGTATTTTTCAAAATTTGTTTTGACTTAAAGACAATGTATTCATACTTTTAAATGTTGAATATTCATTAAAATAAAAATTATTCATTAGCATGTGTAGTTTAAATTATGGAAAGAAATTAATGTAGCTATCAAAGTCAAATTTATCCTGTATGTAACATATATCTGGTAAGAGGTAAAAACATATGGATTAGGGAAATAATCTGTCTATTTATTAGGGAAATAAACTGTCTAACAATGAAGCACTGTTTAATTTATTTTAACCTGTATTTAGATTTTGTTTTGGCATGTGTGTGAAATTAAATTTGAACAGAATTTTATATATATATATATATATATATATATATATATATATATACACACACACACACACATATACATACATACACATACTTGGAATTCTCAAGTACTTGAAGTTAAATGGAGACCATTTGTAAATACTAAACTCCAGAGGAGCATGGAGCCAGAACATCAAAGAAGAACCAGGGTATGATGTGTATATATGTATTCAACCTGCATAAGTCTGAATTTTTTTATAGTTAGATTCATAACACTTTCAAAGAAACTTGATAATTCCCTAACAAAACACTGACTCTATTTCATTTCCATGGAGTCTATTGATATAAAAATTAAATGACTTAGGGTTTAGCTCATGGTAGAGTGCACACTAAGCATATGCAACACCCTGGATTCAATCCCCAGCATCATAAAAATAAATAAATAAATAAATAAATAAACAAACAAACAAACAAACATACATACACAAAAATAACTTGGGATTTTATTATCGTGAAATGTTATATTTAACACGAATATCACAGCGTCAGCATTATGTGTGTATATATAAAGCATTAAACACCTCATGATAGAATAATTCTGAAATTTTTTGTTGTTGTTCTAATTTGTTATACATGACAGTAGAATACATTTTGACACATCATACATGAATGGAGTATATCTTCTCGTTCTTCTGTTTGTCTGAAATGCTTTTGTATGTCTACTTATACCTGCATCTATATACTCAATTCCATTTCATAGTATAGACTCAGAATTGTTACCTTTGGCCCTAGAGACACAACACAGTGTATATATTTGACAGAAAACTCTTGAGATACCCTTTTGGGGAGGTAGGGGGTACTGGGATTGAACTCAGGGCACTCAACCACTGAGCCACATTCCCAGCCCTATTTTGTATTTTTTTATTTAGAGACAGGGTCTCACTGAATTGCTTAGTGCCTCACTTTTGCTGAGGCTGGTTTGAACTTGCAATCCTCCTGCCTCAACTTCCTGAACCACTGGTATTACAGGCATGTATTGCAGCTTGAGATAGCCTTTTTAACTCACCTGAATATTTCTCAGCTCTTCTTTTCCCCTAGAACTTGCCAAGTAATCTAAACTTCAATCCTCATGATAACTTCATCACAGAGCAGTTTTCTGCTCTCTCCCTTCTCTCAGATTTTTGCAGTTCCAAGACCCAGTTTTGCATTGCCTCAATTTCCTTTCTCTCTCTCAATGCATTACTGAAGAGCTCTCTATTTCTATTCTGCCATTTGTTTCGCCTCCTTTTTATAGTATAAATACCCATTTCTGTTATCTAATAACTCAGAGTCATAACTGATTATTAGAACTGAATTCCTCACCATTTGGGAAAACTCAGATGTACTAGGATTTCACATGAGGGACTATGTGAAACAAATGGAATGATCATATCATGCCTAGTGTCGGTGAGTAAACTAAATATGACAGCATATTAATAAATTGCATATTTAGGCTTTGTTTTTTTTTTTAATTCAAAAGCTTTTTGCATTACCATACAAAGGAATTTGCAACACTGAGTACAATAGTAGTACAGCTACTATAAGTGTTCTTAGCACAATGATGGTTTTGGAAAGGATTTGAACTTCAGCTTTGGTGGAGGGTGGGAGGAATTAAGTTCACATTACTGAATAGTCACAATAGCCATTAATATGTCTTTTACAAAAACAGTGATAAGTTTGTTGAAGGCATTCATAGCTTCTCCTTGTTTAAATTTCCTTTTTAATCTAATCCTTCAGAATGACCGTTAAAATTTTGACCTAGAAAAAATGTATATATAATACTGATGAATCTGGGGTTCTTTTTAAGGAATATTTTGACATACAAGATTTTAACACAGCTTTTGCTTTCTCCATTCTCAGCATGGTTTCTTTCTCTTCTTCCCTGAGACTGGTGGAGAATAATATCCTTCAGTACTTCCAAGGACTCTTTGTGACCCTCCTAGAATGGGATTGACCTCATTCATGACTTTCTAATTGTCAACTTCATAAGGCTTCACTTCAGGCAAACAAGAAACATTGTTGACATACTGTTCCAAATCCTAAATCAGGGGAGCCAGGACGATGGTATAAGACGTGGAATGCTTGGTGAGCAGAAGCTCCTTATTGATTGGGAATAGAGGGGCAATGAGACAGGCTAAGTGAGGGATTTGAGGGCTGCATGTACAAACAATAGTCCTCTTGCCTCTCAGGCTATACTTATTTTTATTGTAATGGGGATTGAACCTAAGGATGCTCAACTACAGAGCCACATCCCCAGTCTTTTTTAGTTTGTTTGTTTGTTTTTTGTTGTTGTTGTTGTTTATATAGGGTCTTGCTAAGTTGTTAAATTGGCTTTGAACTTGTGATCCTCCTGCCTCAGCCTCCCAAGCTGCTGGGATTACAAGTGTGTGCCACCAGACCCACTCAGGATATACTTCTAAACTGGGTTTGTAAAGCTTGAGAACTCTTCTTAGTATAGTCATGTTGAGCTACAAGATTCATAGTGGTTTTACTGGGCAGTGTGATGATCATATCCTCAGGGATTTAAACTGGATGGACAAGTTATAGAGCAGCCATCATCTAGCGAAGCGTTCCGAATCTGTATTTTCCTTTGCAATGAAGTTCTTCCTTCTTATTATTTCCAGCAGTTTATTTTATTGTGTAGCTTTAGGTTTCCATCTTTTACCATGTGCCTTTAACTGGAGTTCCTGTGATGTTTCTTGTAGTAGATTGGCTTGTAGATGTTTCTTTTGCTTGAGACAAATTCACTTTTTTGTCTGAAAATGTTTTTATTTCTTCATTTTTAAAGGATATTTTCACTGGATTCCGAATTTTAAATTGGCAGTTTATCTTAAAGCACTTTAAAGTCATTCCACTATCTTACTGGTAGCTTTGTTTCTGATGAGAACTCAGTGCTATTTGTCTCTTCTATAAATGTGTATGTCCCCTCTCCCCCATGGTTAGCTTAAGATTTTTCTCTTTATCATTAGTTTTTATCAATTTGATTTTGATGTACTTGGATTTTATGATTATTCTGCTTGGGGTTTGTAGAGCTTCTTGAATATAGAGATTTATATTTTTATCTGTTTGGGTTTTTTAGTCATTCTTTCCTCTTCAGTGACTCCATTTGCATGTTAGGCCACTTGACACTGCCCCACAGCTCCCTGAGGCTCTGTTCAGTTTTTAAGCTTAAAAAAAAAAAAAAAAAAAACTACTTGCTTCAGCTTATATATCTTCCATTGCCTTATTTTCAGATTGTTCTTCTGCAGTGTCTAATCTGTTAATCACTCCATTAAATATTTCATTTTATATATTTTATTTTTCACTTCTAGAAGCCCAGTTCTTTTTAAGTTTCCATTTATTTCCTCTTAATGGACATTTTTCCTTTAAATCTTTGAACATTTTTATAGTACCTTTGATAAAATCTGTTAATTCAGTCATTTCTGTTATTTGAGTCTGTTTCCATTAACTGATTTTCAATCATACTTTTCTCCTTTTTGCTTCTTGGTTGCATGATGAACACTGAAATATTATTTTGTTTAATGTCTGGTTTTGTTGTCTTCCTTTAGAAAATATTGATTTTGTTCAGGAGAACCATTAATTGGCATGTGTGTTAGCCCAAACTTTTGGAAGATTATTTTTAAGTTTTGTTAGGATAGATCTAGATTAGTACAGTCCAGTAGTTTCTGTTTCTGCAATGATGGAAATATTTTGTATCTGTACTTTGCAATATGATAGCCAAGATGGCTGTTAAATACTTGAAATGTGGCTAATGCAATCAAACTGAATTTTTTTACTTTAATTTTTTTTTAGTGAATGAATTAAACAGTCACTACTTTGAAATCCACCTATACCTATTTGTACTATCACTACCCAGCCACCAGTTTTTGCCCAATCTCTACAGCAGCTCATTGAGGAATACAGTATTGTTATCTCCATTTTACACATAAAGAAACTGAGCAGAGAGAGGTTAAGTAACAATCCTTGGGTCACAGAGCTAGTAAAATGGAAA
Source organism: Marmota monax (assembly GCF_021218885.2). Taxonomy (NCBI): domain Eukaryota; kingdom Metazoa; phylum Chordata; class Mammalia; order Rodentia; family Sciuridae; genus Marmota; species Marmota monax. Next base: position 13,901,648 of record NW_026693245.1, read on the forward strand.
ACCTGGGATTTGTATGCAGGTAGTCTGACTTCAGACCCCATTTTCTTAACCACCATTGAAAAGCTTTCAGAGGAATCTAACAATGGAAAGAGTAACTAATGAGTATTTTAAGTGTAAACACCTATACATACATAATCACATTTTTTAAAGATTCATAATTTTAAACCAATAGTAATGTTTGGCTTATATTAGAATATGGAAGAATTTGTAATCTGTATAGACCTGTCAACCTTTAAAGGAACTCTATAGAGATTACTTAAAGGGAACAGAAAGAAAAAAGATACTTCATTTGGCATCATAGTTTTATAAAAGCATAATTACCTTGTCATATATTGTCAACAATCTTAGGAAACATAATACTGTTATCAATTAATTTTATCCCCATTTTCAAAGAAAGAAATTAGTATTGAGAAAGTTAAATGACTTTCTTGGTGTCACACAGCTAGTGAAAGGTAAATTTGGGTTGGAACCCTGAGTCAAAGAATAATCTACATGGATAATCATCACAATGTTATTTTTTAAATGAAGTGAAATATTGGGAAAAATAGGGTAGTTGTTAAATAAATCATGGCACAATATAAAGTGATAAAATGTCAACAGCCATCTTTTGTTTAGTTTAAGAAAAAATATTGACAGGAAGAAAAGCAATAGGTAAAATGATAAATGTCTTTTTAAAATACAAACTATAAAGAAAGCTCCCCTGGCTTCTGATTTGTCCCTACACAAAACACTAGAACATAAAGAAACTGATAAATACATGGAGACAAGGTGATATTGTTCCAAGGAATTCTAAGGGGGAAAAAAAAATCTTTGCTTTAGGATAGTTTCCATGCTAAAATAGACTTTCTTAATATAATTCATACTTTCATTGGTTAATACCAAATGGTTACAAAATTAGATTCCCTTTTATAAATGATTTATGTTCTGTTTAATTTCCCTAGAAGCTATTAGCAGGGTTCTGCCTGGTAGCAATTAGTTTACAAAATAATAATAATATCCCATTGTAGCAGCTTATGCCTATAATCCCAGCAGCTCAGGAGGCTGAGACAGGAGCATCACAAGTTCAAGGCCAGCCTCAGCAAGTTAGTGAGGCCCGATGCAACTTAGTGAGACCATCTCAAAATTAAAAATAAAAAGGGCTGGGGATGTGGCTTAAAGGTTAAGCATCCCTGGGTTAAATTCCTGATACCAAAAAATAATAAATAATTTTTCTAGGAAAAAGTATAGTCTCCATGTTTTTCAACTCTGCAATCTTTAATCCTTCTGCACATGTCAAAATGATCACCATAATCATTAGTGGCTTTTCAATTATCTAAATAGCTATTTTATAAGACAGAAATTGAGTAAGAAAAGTAATGTTTTTTTGTTTTATATTTTTTTAGTTGCAGATGAACAGCATGCATGAGGCACTGGGTTCAATTCTCAATACCACATATAAATAAATAAATAAAGGTCCATTGACAACTAGAAACAATATTTTTCAAAAAGAGTAATGTCAAATAAAGAAATATTATTTGAAAGCAAGAGAAATAAGAGACGCTTTTTTCTTTTTCTTATTTATTTATTTATTTATTTATTTATTTATTTATTTTTGAGGTGCTAGTGATTGAATCCAGGGCTTCATGTAAACTAGTCAAGTACTCTACCACAGAGCTACATCCCATCCGCCGTTATTCAGAGGGCACATCTGTGTACCAACTATGCAACTGCAGCAATGGTGGTGAAGTAAATAGAGTAGGCATGGGCACGCACAGTTTGGGGGGATGTAACTGATGTTATTTTGCCAAGATCAAGCAAGCTCCATGTGAGCCTGAGTAGCCTCTTGCTACTTGAGATCAGTTACCAGGGTAAGTTTAACCTGGCCCTGAACCTTCCATTCTGCTCCCCAGACTGAGCTTCATATGAAGACACAGGAACTTGAAAAACATGGCAATACCAAAAAAGTATTCTTGTCTAACTTGCATTATTTCCAATATCACAGGAAAGGATAACCTTTGTGTAAAATCACCTTACATAAGAGTTCTATATGGTGTAAGAAAAGCAAAGCCTGATTTCTCTACTCTCACCCTCACTTGTTAGCAGCTGCCCCTAAACTTCCTGTGGTTATTAAACTATGCATGGGGATTTGCTCTGTATTGTGAAAACTACAATAACATTTATAAATATTGTTCTTTTCCTCATATGTTTGAGGGAGAAATTTCATTAGATGGGCCATCCTTCATATATAAGTCTATAACACTATAGCTATTTTTTAAATTTTAATTTTGTTCACATGTCAGGGAGAATACTGGAGATTGAATCCAGGGACTCCCTACCACTAAGCTACAGCCCTTTTTACTTTTTGAGACACAGTCTCACTAAGTTGCCCAGGAGTTGAGATCACCTCCTGAGCCTCTCAAGTAGCTGGAATTATAGGCATACGCCACCGTCTCTTAACTTCAACCCATTATTTTAAATATTGGTGCTTATGGTTTTAAAGGACTATACTACTTGAAATTCACTTTAGAAACAGAAAGATTACATCATAGATGCCATGATGTTGCCCTTTAAAGTGTCATTTTTTTAAAGTGGTAAATTTTTAAAAAAAACTTGAGAACTTGTTTTTTTCAATGTTGTGATATTAGTTACATTAATGTTCTAATTTTTGTATTATAAATGACATTTATTTTATTCCTAAAGAAAAATCAGAAAACCCAGATAAGCAAAAACAACATTAAAATTTTTCATCCATGGGCTAGAGTTGTAGCTCAGTGGTAGAGCACTTGTCTAGCACATGTGAGGCACTAGGTTTGATCCACAGCACCAACTAATAATAAATAAAATAAAGGTATTGAAATTTTTTAAATTCACTTAAAAATAAGATAGAAGAAAAACATTTCATCTGTTTTTAAGATGCACATCTTTTTAAATTTTGGCATCACTGAAATCAAGGATGAATACAGAAGCTTAAATGCCTTTAGTGGTACATTTAAAGCTGCTTCTTAAATTCGATGGTCTTGTGTTTAGTAAAATAGCTAAGAGATTGTTACTTTGGGTATAAATCCTTCTAGATAGAATAGCAAATCTGAGAAACAGAAGTGCACTGCACAGATTGTACTGATCTGAGGAAGCATTTCCAATAGCAAAGTGCCTTTGGAACTAGTGTCCAGGGCATACTGAACTCAGATTCCATTCCTATCCTCTGCCATTATCACTCTAAAGAAGGGGAGATAGATGGCTTGGATTTGGAACCATAAGGTGGCCTTAGCTTTAACACTTTAGTTCCCATAGAAAAAGAATTTTAAGGCAGAAAATAGTTGATAAGCTTTCAAATTCTTTCATTAAGTGACTTATGCTCCTGTGTAATATTTCATGTTTAATAGCTTATTTCCATTTTGGGATAGAAAATATTTCTATTCTGTGGTCCTTCATGTCTATTTCTACCATAAAATCTTAACATAAAATGAGAATCATTTTAACACTGATAATCAAATTTTTAAAAAATTATCCTGTATATATCCAAAAATTTAATTGAAAAAGCAAGTATCATGTATGTATTTTTTATTTTTATTGACTTTTGTTTTCATAAAACCTTTCTTTGGTATTTAAGCTTTTAATTTAATATTTTTTCTATTTATATGTATATATGTGCAGGAAATATTAAAGAATGAGAAATATAGAGAAGAAATGAAAATTAAAAGTCAAGATTTTTATGAAAAAGAAAAACTCCTTAGTAAAGAGACCATCAAGGAACATTTGCCTCCACCTGTTCAAACTCACATTAAAGGGCATGCCTCTGCTCCATACTTTGGAAAGGAAGAACCCTCAGAGGCACCCACCAGCACTGGTAAAACCTTTCAGCCAGGATCTTGGATGCCACAAGATGGCAAGAGCCAAAATCAATGAATTGCACTGATGAAATCATTTAATTTACATGGATATAACAATTTTAACAAATAAAAGGTTGGTTACTTTATATTTTCTAGGTATACAATAACTCTGTATTCTAGCTTAAGAATTCATTTTTAGTACCCATAAGTAACATGAGATTAGGAAGCATTGAAGTGTAAACTCTTTAGCCTTAAATCTTACATTTGGTTTAGTCCTCATCTTGTTCATGAATTTGCTTAGAATTTCTTTTCCCTTCTTAGATTACTACTCTAAGGAGTGTTCAGGTAGTTGTGAATGCTCAATGCATATAGGATCCTTAGGTGGAAGGATATATCTTGGCAGAATAAGGGTAGTGAGCTCTCCCAAATGATAAAATATAAAAGGAAAAACTGATATTTTTATTTTTGTTGATGTACCCTATTAAGATTCCAAAGGACTACAGGCTGGGGTTATGGCTCAGCAGAAGAGCACTTGCCTGGCATGTGCAAGGCCCTGGATTCGATCCTCAGCACCACATAAAAATAAATAAAATAAAGGTATTGTGTCCAACTAAACTAACTAAACTAAAAAATATTTTTAAAAAAATTCCAAAGGACTAATCAAAAACATGAACTTGGATAAAATGTGTAAATGCAAAGAAATTTAGCTTATAAAAAGGAACCACCTTGCTGAGAAAATGGGACAAAAACTACCTTATGGTTAAACTGTGGCTGGAGTTTGGAGAGGAATTAGGACCAACAGGAGACAATCCATCATAGAAGTCTTAAAGGTGCCCCTTGCCACTTTCCTTTACATGTAATGACAAAGGAATGAGGCACAGTTAGGATGACTACATTGTTAGAGGATGTTTTTAGGGGATGTTCTATATTTAAAAATGAACTATAATCTTGTCCTGATTAAGTTTTGCCTTTCCAAGCAACTTTTTTAAAATACCTAGCTTTGGGCTGGGGTTTGTGGCTTAGTGGCAGAGTGCTTGCCTTAGCAGGTGTGAGGCACTGGGTTCAATTCTCAGCACCACATATAAATAAATAAATAAATAGGTTCATCAATAACTAAAAAATATTTTTAAAAAAATACCTACCTTTAAGGCCAAACACTTGCAAAGTATAATTGAAATATTAAATATTAGCTTGGCCACCATATTTCATTTTTAAAATAATGACATTTTGGCCATTTACAAGTTTTTTATAGTTTTTCAAAAGTAGTTTAAAAATTTTAGTCTCAAAATTAAAAATGTTCCTATTAGCATAATTAAATAACATTGTAGATACTCTAGATACTTTCTTAGAGCCAGTCCTTCCTGGCTTTCTATGCCTATGTTATATATGCTATACACATATTTTTAGTTTTTACAATATTGGGCTTAATTATTATACAAACTTTGTGGTGCAAAAAAAAAAAAAAGTCTCTGGGGTTTAAAATCTAGCCAATTAGCTATGCCTTATGTATTTTAAGTTAAAAACCAACAAAATGACAGACATGGTGGTACATGCCTGTAATCCCAGAAGGCTGAAATAAGAGGATCACAAGTTTGAGGCCAGCCTCAGCAACTTAGTGTAGCCCTGTCTCATAAAAAATAAAAAGGGCTGGGGATGGGGCTCAGTGGTACAGTGCTCTGGGTTCTATCCCTGGTACAAAAAGTAATAATAAAAAACAAAAAAGGGTATAAAAACCAACAAAAATGGAGGAAATAAGTCTTCTCCATTTTTCTAACAGATTTCTTGCTATTTCTTAATTAACCCTGAATCAAAACCACTATATTGGTTTTTTTAATGCTACCTCTTTTATTTAAAAGTGTAACCTGAATGTATTTATATTAGGTTTTTCCAAACTGTGTTATGTTCTTTGGGGAAAAAAGTGGTACAAAGGAGAATCCATGGCAGTCATATTAGGTTAAAGACTCCAAGAAATCATGCAGAAAAGAAACTTGTCCAAGTTCTGCTTATGTTTCCCAAACTTTAGGTATCTGACCATGGAATCTTTTCCTATGTTTGAGAAATGGAGAAATTGTCCTTAAATATATTCTACTAAATCAGTGATTTCCTCTAACCATATGCAAACATAAAAACAATAATTCCTAAACAAGATCAAGTTTCCTCTCATTTATAACATGTAATGACAAAGGAATGAGGCACAGTTAATTATTATTTCAGTCCTGGGTTCCTGCCCAAAGCTTCCTAAGCTCATTTTCAGTAGGTCCATTCTTAAAGTTTCAAAAATGCACTTACACATCTGATACAGCAGTAGTGGATATCAAGAGTCAAATTCTGACACACAATCTATTTATATATCTTTTATTTTTTTTAGATCTAGACAGAAACAATATCTTTGTTTTATTTTTTTATGTGGTGCCGAGGATCGAAACCAGTGCCTCTTGCATTCAAGGCAAGCACTCAACCACAGAGCTACAACCCCAGCCCTCTATTTATATATTTCTGATAAAATATTAGAGGCAATCTGGGGATAGTTTCCAAAATAGGGATGGATATGTGGCTCGGTGGCCAAGTGTCCCTGAGTTCAGTCCTCAATTTAGAAAAGCCATGTTTAATAGTCAACAAAACGAAACTAAAAAGTTGTATTTTGAATAAATGGGATTTTTAAAAAAATAATGTTTATTAAGGTGAGAGAAGACGGAATTTTTTTTTTAGAATCCCAAACTTCACAATATTCTCTGCTTTATGCCTCCTCCCCAAACATACATAAATATTATAAAACCTTGTTGAAGGACTGGGGTAGTGGCTTAGAGGTAGAGCGCTTACCTAGCATGTGTGAGCCACTGGGTTCAATCCTCAGCACCACATAAAGATAAAATAAAGATATTGTGTCCACCTACAACTAAAAAATATATATTTAAAGAAAAAAAAAAACTTGAACTCACCATAAAAAAGGCTCTATAAATGTTGAGAAAAGCTGAAGAAAAAACAAATAGCTTATGGCAAAAAAAATATAAAAAATTAATGTTACAACTTTAACAAATCACAGAAAAATACTTTTAAATTGTTACAACAGAACCAGTGAAACCACAGCTTTAGTAAGAGAAGTAAGAATTATAAGGACCACATTCTTTGCTTCAATGCTTTTATTACTCTAAAATATTCCATAAGCAAAATATGTATATAAATTCTTTCCATGAACAGCTTAACTACAGACACCCTAACATTTTGGATTTACCTTAACCTAGTTTTTCTTAAAATGGGCTCTGCAGACTCATGAAGACCAGGAGTTCTGTATAAGCAAGTTTTAATTTTAAAGATAATATATAAAGCATATCCTAGATCACCTGAACAACCAGCTTATAATTAAACATTGAATTATTTCAATGTCTGGCGTTATAACGTGTCTATTATACTAGCTTCAAGTAGGTACTGGTAACCTAAAAATAACATTAAGTGTTATTCAAACTGGTCCATACCATTCTCAAAAATCCTTAGGTTCTCAAATTTAAGAAACACTGTCCTAAGCTTTTATAAATACATTTAGGTACAAGGGAAATTCATAACCCTTTGAAAGTCTAACTTACATATCTTATTATTCTCTCCCAAAAAAAGACAAAAACCCAGGACCTCTTATAAAAGTATCAAATTTATTTCATTATCTGGTTTCATTTTAAAATGAGAGCTGTTGGACAATTACTTAATATTCATTCTCAGAGGTGCAGAAACATTAATAAGCTATTAAATACAATGAATAAAATTACTGGACCATGCATTTAGAAAAGCCATGTTTAATAGTCAAAGTTCCAGTTATACTACTTAAGGAGAGATCCTTTAGCTCTGTACTTTGAATTATATGATTCTCATTTTGAATACAATTTTATTCTATTTGTACAATTATTACTATACCCGACAAAATCTTCCCAAATTTTAAGCCTTTCTTACCATTGAAGAAGTTATGGCTTAGCTGTTAACTCTATTAAAAAAAATATGAAATTTCAATTTTTACCTCAAACTTTTTGGATCAAAAAGTACAGGACATCACTACCTATGAGTTAAAGAATGGAATAAAACCAAAAGTGCCATCTATATAACCAACAAATTACCTGATAAAACTTTTTCACTGTTTCACTGTTTTATATAACACAAAAATAAAATGGTTCCAAGATACTACAGTATTTGGCCTTTTTACTACAAGCTTTAAATCATAGTGTCATTCTTCTCAACAACACATCTCTTAAGAAAATGGCAATGTTCATAAGTACAAAGACTGTTATAACCAGAAGACAGTATTCTACATAATCAAGAAAATTCTTTATAAAATTAGGTTTTAAAAATGAGAATGTCTTGATAATCACCAGTTGTCTTAAAGGCTAAAATCAGAAAAAAAAAAAAAGAAGAAAACAGACTTGTATACTCATTAATACTATTTTACTTTGAGAAATCCAAAAATGAGTACATTCCAAGGAATAAGCAATAATGATAAAAGATGTGATTAATATACTGTATCTCCTTTAAGAACAAACTTTTCACCTCAGAAAGGATAATTGTCTTATATTCTTAACATATTTTGTTCAGAACAGGATCCCATTTTAAGCCACTATTTGAATAAAGTTCACAATCTAAACTCATTTCTCCATAATCATTTCAGTACAAAAGCTGCAAAATGGCAAATAACTTAATCACCTATGAAGAATTTGTATTGTTAAGTTGGGTATCCCTTATCTGAAATGTCTGGGACCAGAAGTGTTTGATTTTTTTCAGATTTTGAAATATTTGCATATACATAATGAGATGTGTTGAGGACAGAACCTTAGTCTAAACACAAAATTCATTTGTTTCGTATAGACTGAAAGTAATTTTATGTGGTATTTTTATATATTTTTAGCATACTTGTGTTTTTACTGCAATTTTCCACTTGTGGCATCATGTTGGTGCACAAAAAAATTTGGATTTTGGAGCATTCCAAGTTTGAGATTTTCTGATTAGGGATGCTCAACCTGTATGTATGTTTATTTATAACTGCCAGTAGATACCTACAAACTTCGGTACCCAAGCCTAAAACTACAGTATGGAGGTCAAAACATGATTCTTCTACATGATCAGATTTCATACTAAATAATACTATCATGAAATCCAAAGAAACCTTAGTGAGTCCTTCCAAAGCTGCATAATTTTCCAAATGATTTTTCTCTGGTTGCAGAGCCTATACATTCCTTCAGTCCTTTTTGAGTCGTTTAGCTTTTGCAATATTCTCTTGACGTTTTTGTTTCTTCTTTTGTTCCTTCTCCCTGGCTTCAATCATCTTGGCCAATTTCCAGGACAGTACAGCACTTGCTAGGAACAGTGGAGTAAGGGCCAAAATAACTGTTGTAAGGAACCCATATGGGTCTTTTGCAGCCCATTCCACAATATACTCAGCCCAAGCCTTTATGTCAAACATCTTTGTAGCAGTCTTAGGAAAACTGGGGGGTCAGCTGGGGATGGACAACAGGAAAAAGACTGTATGATTAATCAAAATTCTGAAAAAAGTTACAGAGTTAACTCACAATTCCATTATCACTCAATTTTTTTTAAAGTACAAATTAATACTATTTTTAATAAGGACTAATAACTCCAGTTAGAGGGGGAAAAAATTCAACTAGGCCAACCAGAATAGCAACTTTTGGGAGGGAAAAGGTGACTACATATTGAACCCAGAGTATTTTACCACTTAGCTACATCCCAGCCCGTTTTATTTGTGATCCTCCTGCTTCAGTGTCCCCAGTTGCTAGTATTACAGGCATGTGCCATTACCTGCAGCCAGAATAGTAACACTTAAAAGATGTAAATTTATAGGAAACAAAAGTAAAAATTATTTGAACTCTGTCTCAAGGACTACTAAGTTCTCATATGCTTCCTAAATTCAAGATAAACTAACAGCACACTTTTACAAGAGTCTGTTTCACATGCTCATTTCAGGAAACAGCTGAATCCTGTTTGTAATTTAATGTATCCTCAGTACTACCAGGTAATTAACAAAAGTACAAATCAAATTTTTATGTTTAAAAAAGGACAAGCCCCAAAGCATGAAACACATTCCCATGGAAAGGAAAGTGATAGATGGCTATTTCCTGAAATGGAATAGAAAAAGGCAAGGGAGCCAGGATGATACCTACATTCATATGCCAAAAGGTATAAGCTAAAAAGTGTGTGCTATTTTATGCCCTTTCAGCTTTGGAGACCCCTACTGAATGAAATAAAAGAAAAAAGTTATCATAAAAAGTGACATCCATTTTGTTCCTTTTTCTGTTGATAAGGGAAGTCATCTGGCAAATAAGGATTGGATGAGCTTGAATGACAAATTCTATTTTGGCCCACAGGCTTTTGTACCTTTCATGTTTGTGCTAATCTCTATTCAAACTGGAGAATTAAAATACCTGGGTAGGGTATGGGTGTAAATATACTTAAAAATGTCTGCTAAGATTCAAAAAAATCATCTACCTTATGCTTGAGTAGTGATCTCTAATTTTGTCCGGGGATTATCAGTGAGCCAAGCACAATTTCTGATGACCCTTGGTGGTTTTACCTTCTTTGGTTCCACAGTATACTTCTGAGAGCGTTAAATTCTATAAAATGGATAAGTAGAAGAGAAGAGAGAAAACATTTAAGTCAGAACTTTCAGGATAACTGTAATGTTTTCACATGGAAAATTTCTAAATTCTGTAACATGTAACTGTCAATTACAAACTTTTAAATACCTATTTTTTTCCTAATCTGAGTTTACACAATTATAATTCCCTGTAGGGAAATCCTAATTACTGGAAATCAAGTATTTTACAGAATTATTTATTTCAATAAAATTATTTATGATATTCACTGACTTGTAAGACAAGCTGGCTCACTTCACCATATCTATTTCTAGAACTTGAACTTTGTATACCAGAAAGGTTGATATCCATTCATTCATTTATTCATTAGATTAAGTACATCATTACAAAAATCAAACACCTAGCCTTACTCTTCAAAGGTATTTTTTTAACTGTTATTGCGATTCGTGTCCTTTTTTAGGAAAATCAGAAAAGATAAACAAAGCCAATTATTATCCCCAATACCATCAGGCAAAAACTGTCATTGGTTTCAAATCCATCTTTCCAGTTTCTTCTCATTTTCAACAAAAATCATGCCTCTATTTTCAACTTACGATACATGACATTAAATACACTAGCCCTCGACTTCAAAACGTCGCCACCCATAATTGGAACCGGGTTCTACTAAAATGGATCCTTCTTCAGCCCAGTAGTGCACTAATTAAGTTTTAGTGAATAAGCAAAAGAACTTTGCAACGTTAAGCCAGGGAGAAGGACCTGGTTTATGGCAAAGTTTTACTGTTTACATAAAGGCGTTGTCCACAGGCCGCACATCTCTAGTGCACCTCAATATCCTACCAGACGCCCAGGCCTCACACTGTAAGGAACAGATACTACTCTTCTTCCGCCCAATAGATCGATGGGGCTCATCTCCCGGCCAGCCCTGCCTGGCGCCTGAAGCTGCAGCTGGTGGTTCTGGACAGCCAGCCATACTCAGTCCTTTGTCTTGCCCTCCTTCCTTAGGACTCCCTTTGCTCATTCTTCCTTCCCGCAACGGGCCCGTGGGAGCCACGTTTATCCCTGCCCCTCGACCCAGCAAGCGCAGGCCCTCATCCCGCCTCAGGCCGGGCAGGGCTCGCAGAGTAGAGGGCCTCGGGGAACCCGGGTCGGCCCCGCCACACCTTGCGCTGCGGCCACCTCTGCCCGACACCCGGACACCATTGCAGAGGCCGCCATCAGCCGCTCTGCATCGCCCCAAAAGCACGGGCTCCCACTTACAACTCACTGCCAGACCGGAAGCAGGAAGGCGGAAGTCGAGTCCCTTGCGTACCGCCCACAGGCAGGCCCCAGCTCCGAGTCCGGCGTGAGGAAGTCGAGGGGCTAGTTTCCGGCTGCGCCATTGCTGTGGGTCCCGGGACCTTCACTCAGAGGACGTGGGGGGCGGGGGCGGGGGCAGGGCAGCGTGGAGATTTCCGGGGAGCGGCAGGTGAGGCCTTGCGGTGTGGGCGGTGGCACTGGGCTCCCCCGGGGGCCAGAAACCTGGGCCTCCTGCCCGGGAATGGAAGGTGGGCGAGAAGGCGTGGGGCTGCCTCGGGAGCGGGCCCCAAACTGATAGGTTCGCCTGCCTGTGCCCCCGACGTGAGTCGGGAAACAGCTCCCTCTCCTGCTGAAGCTGCACCGTTGTTGGAGGTCCTGGTGGTGATGTCTTTGGCCTCGGGGAAGGGTCAAGAAAGGAGGTAGTTCCCACACACCGCCCCAAAGTCAGGGCGAGTGCCCCTCGAAGATCCTTGAAAGACTGGATAGTTCTGCCTGGTTCACCACTCACCTGGTTCCCCTCTCACGATTGCACAATATTTAAGTCTTCCTGTTCGGGAGGGGAAATAGCAGCTGGGGTAGGATGAATCCACTGAACCTTGTTACTAAGGGGAAATGCTGCCATGCTGTGGGAAAGGGGTTTTTTGTTGTTGTTGTCTGTTTGTTTTTAATTTAAGAGCCTAACTCATTTAACAAAAGAATGATCAACATTTGCCCAAAGTAAACTTGATAAATAATTAAGTTGTCAGGGCATAGAGTACCCACAGAGGTACTTGTTCTTTCAGTACACAAATAAAGGGATGCAAAAGTCAACAAGCAGAAAGGGTGAGTTAATATTGTCTTCTAATCTACAGGAACTGAAAAATTAGCTCTGGTTTGGTTGGCGCTCAAATTTTGTGATTGCACTGAACTGCTTGCTCTGTTTGTCTACCTCTGGCAAATGTTGCAAGACCTCTTCACTGTTGTGTGCCAAATAAAGCAGGTTTTTATACTTGAAAGACGATAGAATGTTCTCTTTGAGGAGCAAGCTGCAACATGTATAACTAGTTTAGGTACAACAGTAACTATTATTTACTAAGTAACAGGCTTTTGGCAGATAATCTAACAATCTAAAATACTGTTCCTTGAACATATGTTAATGTTTGTATGTTGTATTACCAACAGTTGTTATTCATTCTTCTTGGAAAACCTGGATAGTGGTTTAGACCTAGCCTGTACCTCTAGTGGTCAGAAAAAGCAGATTCAGTAACTGGATTGTGTTGCAGGAAACTTTGTACGACTTATTGTTCTTAAAACTTGCCCAAGTACTGAATCCAGAATGGGGTCAGAGTTTATTATTTCACTATCTTTCACTTCAGAGGCCAATGTGTGGGTATTTTATTTTAATCTTGGACTTAGTTTTCTCAAGTACTGCCTCCCAGTATTTGCCTCTTTGATAAAAGGCGCAGGAATATTAAACAGAAAGAAAAGGACCTGTAAGGAGGAAGCTTCTGAAGCCTCTCTTTGACTGTAACCCAGATCAGGCCTTCACAGTCTAATTTTACTAATCTAGCTTCAGTTTACAGGGCAGATTGCTAGCCCAGAAGCATGAGGATTTCCACAGTGCAGCTCCATACTGCATTCTGCCTTACCTTAACAAATGGTGGTGATAAAATTTGTTCAGATACAGTGAACTGCTTTCTATAGTGAGTAGTCTTCGTCTGTGAGTCATGGCACTGATCTTTATACAATCTCTGATAAGTCACTCCGAACCTCTTCCATATGTGGAAAGGATCCTAGGTGAGCTAGAGTACCCTTTCAGCTTTAAGATCTGTAGACTGGAGGCTAGGGATGTGGCTTAAGGTAGAGTGCTTGCTTGGCATGTGTAAAGAAGTCCTGGGTTCAATCCCCAGCACTACAAAATAAAAAATCTGTAAATCAGACCATATTTGGCCTTTTTTCTGACTTAAGCTTCATAAACAGCTGCATAATAAAGGTATTTAGTAGAAATATCACTGCATATTAAAGTCTTATTATTTTTTTGAGAAGATTTTGACCTGGCTTTTATTTTCTCAAATGTCTTTCCAAATACCATTTTTGCCATATGTTTGATATAAAAGCCTTTTTCCCATGGGAGATACAAAGTTATATTTCACCCTAACATGTCAAAATTGTGAAGGAGTGAAACCTAAATAACATATTTTAATAATAATTTGATTTAAAAACTTTGAGAACTCTCTCCTGCACATATGCTTTTTTCTCTGCAGTAACTCTTCACTTATTTGACTTAATTCTAATGAAATTGACTTCTTCCCTAAGTGTTATTTCGTGAGTTTTTTTCCCTTTCCTTTGAAACATTATGCAAATACATTTCTTATAGGCATATTTATGTAACTTAAAGGAGTAATTAGGTTTAGTGCTATTTGTAAGATTATACTGAAGAAAAATTAAAGTTTTCAAAACAATTTATTGAGTGCATACTCTATAATGGTATTGAGCTAGATGCTTTTGATTTATTATCACTAATTCTGAGACTATAAATGATCCCTCAGAACTGTATTGCCCATATTTTACAGGGGAGGAACCAGAACTTAAAAAATAGAGCAGGATTCTAAACACATCTCACCAAAATTCCTCCCTGTTTTTCATGCTCAAAGACTTGACAAAAATGCTTATTTCATAAAAATCAAAGTATGTTTTTCATTTTATAATTGTTAACTGGTATCTAAAATTGTTAAATACTGTAATTCAAAATTGCCTATTGCCCAGGTGGTGGCAGCATGCCTCAAAGAGCTGGTATTCGAGGGAAGGGTTTCCCAGCCTTGCTACTTGTTTTCTTCTTCATCCCATGTTCATGACCTGTCAACTTCTCTGCAAGGTTCTTTCACTACTACCATATTCCACTGGCCCATCAATCGTTCATCCTGCCTTTAACTTCATCTTCTGTTTGAGTCATTTTCTGCCAGTTTCCTTTCAACCTGTTTTACCTATAAAGTATCCACCAAATTGTTTTCTAGAAGACTCATTTTAGCCTATTCAGTAAGACAAAGATTTTTTTCAGTTATTTTAAAATCATTATCAAATGTTATTTGGCAGGAACACCTAAGCTAAATATTGGCTAACATTTCTAGGAAATACTTGTTTGAGTTAGAAGACATGCTTGCTTCTTAATCTTATGGATATACCAGTGAAGGAGGTAATGAAAAGCTTTTAAAAGGTGGAATTAGTCTTCAAAATAAGAAAAGGAAGATTTACTAGGGAGCAGTGCAAGATTATATAATTCATAAAGAATGCATATAAATACATAACAGAATAATGAGTTAACCCTTCTTTAGTCAAAAAATTACTTAGTACATTCTTTTCATGTCTTTTCAGGGCCACTGCCTTGCTAGAGGTTTCAAATCAAGTACAACCTTACAAGAGGCCTTCCCACCTCTCACTTTTTTTTCTTCCCACATCACTTAACTTCAGTCTGATACTTATTTGTTTACTGGTTTATTACATTTTCCCACTAGAATGTAAGCAATGAGATCAGTTACCCCAATAGCTAGAATGTTGTTTCAAGGTACAGTGTTGTTCTTTACCAATAAAACTTTATTAGTGTTTGAAGAAATGAATGCTGGGTATTTGTGAAGCTCATGTAAAAGTACCAAGTGTTGGCAGATATTTTCAAAGTCATAAGAGATGCCCTGGAAAGACAAATCTAAAGATAAATAAGATGTTTGGGGAGGGCTTAAAATAATGTGGTTATCCTGTTAATGGAAGAAATTTAGTTAATGATTTCCCAAGTATGTAAAATATTTACAGTAAAGTAGTGATTCAAGAAAGTAGTGACTTATCAGCTTCATTAAGATAAAAGGAATTAGTCCTAGACTTCAGATGCTAAGAGTTATAGTAAGAACAGGCTAAATTAGAGATCTAAACAAAGATCTTTGAAGATGAGATAAAAATTATATGCTAACTAGATGCCCTTCTAGATACTATCTACCCTTATTCCCAATGCAGACCCCTGATATGTAGTAACAAGTAAAAATTTGCCAGTAAATTTTTTTCCATTGACCCCAATTTTTGTTTATTTTTAAATCTGATATCAATTCAGAATCATTAGTTCTCATTCAGTACTAAGGAACATAGGAAATCATTTGGAACTGCATTTCAGCGTCTAATTCTAAAAGCTGGTCTGTGACCTTAATAGTCCTCAGGGTATAATGTGTGTATTTGGAATTTAGTTTAAAAAATGAGCAAAAATTTCCTGGTGGCAGACTGTAAATATAGTTCCCTAAACCACTATCACTTACAGACATCTTGCTCCTAAATTCTTGCATTTGCTAAGTTCACAGTTTGTCTTTAGGCTTCCTTACTTAGGAAGTGAAACAGTCTGAAATTCAAAAAGTCCATTCCAATTCACATAGGTCTTCTTGAAGAATAAGTAATAGTGGCATGATGGATTTCTGGAGACTTTGAATTTGGTATTTTCTAAATTTTTAGATTTTACCATGATCAACTAATTTTCCACTGTGTGGTAGGTAGATACTACCTAACTCCCACCGAAAGAAGGATCTCACTCTGTTGTAACACGCTACATTGCAGTTGTGGAGTTGTATTTCTTTTTCGTTTGGTTTAGTTTTATGGTAGGTTATGGTTTTTGGTTTTGGTTTTCAGTGTTGGGGTCTCAACCCAGGGCCTATGCACTGTACCACTGAGCTACATTCCTAGCCTGAGATGTACAGTTAATGAGCATAACTGTATTAAGAATCTGATTTAATCTTTCATTCTAGGTTCATATTTGATCTCATTACATGGACCAAGGAAATCATTTACTATTTCTGTGCCTGGGTTCTCATATCCATAAAATAGTGTGAATAATATCTATTTCTTATAAATCTAACCAATTGATGAATAAACATGTAGCCTCCTTTTTTTAAAATAAAAAAGTGATATTTGTAGAATGCATTTGTAAGTTGATTGTTGGAAGCTTATAAGGATTCTCATGGAATTAATATTACAAGTAGTGGTTAAATTCCTCATTCAATCTGTAAATGCACACAGCCTAAGTGGAAAGAGTGCCTCTGCACAAAAATAATAGAATATAATTTTCAGCACTAGTGAGAAAATAATAAAAATTAAATGAAGTTTGAATTGCCTTATACCAAGTAAGATTTTTATAAAGATCATGTTGGAAAATGACTTTGTCTGGGTGCTTTTTTCTTTCAAATCTTTATACCCTAGAAGGTATGAATGCTTTGTCTCCATTTTCTGACCATCTTACCATATATGCAGTCCAGGAATCATTTTTAGTTGCATCTGTTTTCAAATCTGCTCAGCCCTTTTATACCACAGGAAACTAAAGCTACATGTGAATCTATAAATTATTCATTTGTGTATATATAATGCATATGGAATATATTCTTATACACTAATCTGTGAGGTGTCCCTCCCTCACTGTCTATAGAATGAAGTACAAACTCCTTAAAGGAATCTAATGATTTTTACCAGTCTGGTCTAACTTCTATATAAACCTTAAGCATGATTGAGATCATTTATTTCAAATCTCTGCAGTCCTAAGAGATGCTTTTTGCAGCAGTGGTTCTAAATTTGGAACCAAACTACCTAGTTTGAATCCAGCCTTGCAGCTTACTAGGATGGTATGGTGCTTTGAGAATACACTTCAGATCCCCAACTACTGAAAGCTTTATTGACCAAGGACCCCATCTACTGTGCTCTGAAATCTGTCCCTGCATTTGTGCCAAGATTGTTCTTTCACAGCTCAATGACAAAGCAAAACAGATACCCAGTCAGGTCTGTTTCTAGAAGACACAAGATTCCTCTGCTAGCCAACTTAGACTGAAGGGCTCCCCATTTGCTTTGTCAAGTCTTTCTAGCTGTCTGTGGCAGTCAAGGACACTTCCACCCAACCTTCCTTCCTATCTGTCTTACACTGGGGTCAGGCTTGCAGTGTAATGTGATGTCTACCCAGTCTTTACCAACTGCTACCCCATCCTCTCATAAAAATCTTGCACATTTAATTAGGGCTGGGGTTGTGGCTCAGTGATAGAGAGCTTGCCTCACCATGAGGCACTGGGTTCCATCATCAGCACCACATAAAAAATGTTAAAACTTGCACATTTAATCCCATGTTGGCACCTAGTTTTGAGGTAATAAAATTGGAACAGGCCCATTACCTGGCAGACTAAAGAGGTGCCATGCTGTTGGTAGGCGGGACATTTATAGTCCCTGGCATAAGGTTGTAGCTTAATTTTACTAGTGTTTACCTGGACAGTGTTCTAGTGGAGGGAAATACTGTGGTAAATATGAAGATACAGATATTTGAAAAAATATGGGAGGAATAATGCTTACAAGGACAGTTGACTACTGCTAACTTGTATTGTTACTGCAAAAGGAAAATGAGAAACAGCTGTTAAGCAGTTAATGTCTTTAAGTGTGAGAGGCTTTGTGGTAACTTGTAAAGAGGCCTTTATCACTTGTAGTGGAAGGACAAACCCCAGTTAAACTGCAACTAAAGAACTGGGCTGGGGTTGTAGTTCAGTGGTAGAGTGCTTACCTAGCATGTGTGAGGTACTGGGTTTGATCCTCAAGATATAAGTACACTATGGGAGAAGAACCACATAAAAATAAAGGTATTATGTCCATCTACAACTAAAAAAAAAGAATTGTTGAGAGGCACAGAACTCCAGATATGTTTGATTGTTGAATATTTAGTTCAGGCAGTTCTGTTAATATAAGGGTGGAGAAACCTAAGATCCCAAACATTGGATGGGGTCATCTGAATGGATACCCCTGTGACTTCCTCTGACCCTGTGGTCCACCTAGCATGTTAGCTATGTTGGAAAATGAAGAAGGCTGGTGTCACAAGACAGTAGTCTTTTTCTCAACCTTTACTTTCCTGGCTGCCAAGACAATAACTAGGATTAAATCCAGCATAACCCAATTGAGACACTGACTGGTACTGGGAAGAACCAGTGGAGTAATCCTGGGATTGGATTTTAAGGGTGCTTGGGCCTGTGGATTAAAAGCTGTCATAGTAGGGAAAGCCAGATGTAACACTGAAACTGCCTCTTGCTCCTTCCAAGATAAAAGATCAGATGCAAAATTATTTCTTGGGGACAACAGAGATTAGTTTAAGAACTGAAGGACGGGCTGGGGATGTGGCTCAAGCTGTAGCACACTCGCCTGGCATGCGTGCCGCCCGGGTTCCATCCTCAACACCCATACAAACAAAGATATTGTGCCTGCCGAAAACTAAAAAAATAAAATAAATATTAACAAATTCTCTCTCTCTCTCTTAAAAAAAAAAAAAAAGAACTGAAGGACAGAGGTATGGTAGTCCCAATCCCCTCATTAATTTGCCAAGCTGGTTCCTAAAGATACTGGATGGATCCTAGAGAATGACTTATAGAATATTGCTGACTTAACGAAGAAATAACCCTGATCCCAGCCTCCATGCTGGACTTGATTGCTAGAGTATATTAGTAAAGCCTTGTGTATGAAGTATGCCATCATTGTTTTGGCAAATCATTCCATTCCATTTTGAAAAGAGGATCCAAAAATAGTTAATTTCAAAAAAACAATATCCATTTAGACTGAATTTTGTATCAGGGCTTTGTTAACTTTCCTACCCTCAAACATAATAGAATGTGAAGAAATCTGAATCATCTCAGTATCACTTAGAGCTCCGCACTGATCCATTTTATTGACAGCATAATATTGATTGGACAGGATGAGCAGAAGATGGCTACCATGCTGAAGGCCTTCATAAGATATAAGTACCCCAGTGTATGGGAGATAAACACTTAAAATTCTACCACTTAAGTAAACTTTTTTGAGATCCAGTGCTCAGGGGAGTATCACTATATCTTCTCCAAAGTGAAAGACCAGTTGCTGAATCTTGCATCCTCTACCACCAATAAGGAAGTATAGCAGTTGTAGGCCTCTTTTGGTTCTGGAGGCTATGCATTCTACAACTAGAAAGTGATGCTGCA
Source organism: Marmota monax (assembly GCF_021218885.2). Taxonomy (NCBI): domain Eukaryota; kingdom Metazoa; phylum Chordata; class Mammalia; order Rodentia; family Sciuridae; genus Marmota; species Marmota monax. The sequence goes on from NW_026693245.1 coordinate 13,921,313, forward strand.
GCTTACATACCAAATGACATGGAAAGCTGCCAGCTCTGAATGGGGCCCAGAGAAGGAAAAAGCTCTAACAGTGCCAGGCTTCAGTGCATGTTTCCCTGACACTTGGCCCATATGACCCAGAAGACTCCAGGTTGTCAGTGGGCGGGGTGGGGGGGAAGATGCAGTGTGGAATTCTTGGCAAGTCCAGTGGAAGAATCAATACAGGCCCCTGGGAATCTGCAGCAGGGCACTGCCATCTGCCGCAGAGAATTATGTCCCCATTGACCAAGCTATGAATGTTTGACTATAGGACAGGTAAACTTGCTCCTCTTCCCAGTTCTTGTGTGAGTGACTGATTTCTAACTCCATCATTTCAGCAATGTTTACTAGTTGACATTCTTCCAAAAGAAAGTGTTACCCCTTCTTCCTCATTCATTTTATCAGTTCTTACAAAATGAACTCATGGTTTCTTAGTCAACTGATTAAAATCCATTGTTATTTTAATGTTTTAACTGTTCCAGATTTGACCAGTGGAAGCACCAGGATGCCTGTGTCCTTGTGCCCTGGTCATTCTTTGAATCCTTTCTTAGTCCTTGGTAAACAAGATGTTCCAGGCTCATTATGTACCTCCTCTCCCCGAACCATTTCTCTAAGAGCCCTGTTTCCTTTCCATGGAAAAATTATGTCCAGGAACCAAGATTTGAGTGCCAGGTTTGCTCATTGCTGCTGGTTTTGTCACTGCTTGTACTCCTTCAGATACATAAATATCTATATTTGTTTTGTTTCAATCTATTAAACACCACAGTTTTGGACTGATTCTGTCAATCCCACTTCAACACTAATTCTAGTTTTTTCCTTTGACATAATTGGTAACTCCCTCAAAAGAGAAAGCAGACTGTCATTAGTCTCAGTATGTTTCAAATATATACTTATTTGCTCAAGGCTAGATAACGAAGGAATTTTAGAATGCTAACTCATCCTACTATGAAAAGAAAGCTTACTAAATTTTTAGGTGACCCTCTGTTTTCAGTTGTCTTCAATTGATGAAATGTCATCTGCTAAGTAATAAATTCCAACTTAAGTCTCAAAACAACCATGCATAGTCCATGAGCACAGGATAGCTCAGGGGCTTCTTAAAGGGATGTAGAGATTCAGCAATCCTTAGGTTACTAGCTTTAATCTTCAGGTCTTCTGTAACGAACAGTGTCTGACACAGAATTGTTTATGTTGGGTAATAGTAGCTGGTCGTGACTTTATCTTTCAGGTCTTAGTGATCATAATCATGTCTCTAAGAATTGCCACCTCAGCTGAAAGAAAGGGCAGATTTCCCCCAATGGTGCTGTTTAATCTTTTTAAAAGCAAACTATGATAGATTGTTCGTAAGTCATATCCACCCATGCATAAACTACTTAAAGCACAATTCTCAGTTACATCTTTTTATAACCTTGCATTATGACCACATACCCTTTAAAATCATACCAGCTTTTATAAGCTACAAGTATTTTTGCCAAATAATTAAGAAATGATTCAAGGGAAAAAGTGCTATTAAGGCAGTCCTCTGAATCTGGAAAGCTGGTGCTCTCTATACCAAGACTGAATTGACGGTTAGGAGATGGCATTTTGTAGTTGCAGTAGAGATTCAGAATTTAGGATTTTCTGTGAATGTGCTGTCAACATCAGGATTCCAGAGTTTGTCATTTGTGTCTTCATAATGGTTTCTTTTTTGCATTTAGTATTTTGTGTACTGTTTTCTAAATAAGCAACTTTAATTTACCATCTTAGCAATAAATGGTAAGCAGTCTAAAGATGAATGGAGCCTTTTATAGTGATAGCATCTTTGAGGAAGGCTTAAATCAAAGTTGACATCAATATTCAGTGTTGCCAAATACATTGTCTTTACCTCTAGCATGACAGGTAAACTTATAATTGATTATTTTTATCAGTACATTGGCCAGGCATGGTGATACATGCCTGTAATCTCAGCAACTTGGAAGGGTGAGACAGGAGGATCACGAATTTGAGGCCAGCCTCAGCAACTTAGCAAGACCCTGTCTCAAAATAAGTCTGGGGATATAGCTCAGACTTATCAAAGTTTAATATCAGTGTATTAACTTGCCTATTTTACTTGGTATTTTACTTTTAGATTTTCTGTTACCTGCTCTTTGCTAAAAACAAATTTTGTTTTGAGTCCTTAAAGTGCTTGGCCTATTTTCTATGAACTCATATAACTAACAAAATATTAGGAAAATAAAAACAGAGAAATTTTAATCTTTGAAAAGCACATTGACCTAATTCATAAGACCCTGTGAAGGCTACTGTTACAAAAACTGACCTGTCTTGATGTTATCTTGTCTAAACAGCCTTAAATTAATGCACCTATAGTTAGCTAATTAAACAATATAAATGTATTATTAGTAAGTACATCTCTTTTGAGCTTATTACATCAGTTTTACAAGGTAAACACTAATGTGCATACTCCTAAGGTTAAGACCATCCAGTTGGGATTCCATTAAGGTAGTTTTGAAACCAAGTTATCATTAAATGCCTGTGATAGGAAGCTTCTAAATGGCTACCAGTGACACCCACTTCCTGGCATTTGTACCTTTGTATTACCTCTTCATAGTGAGTTTGAACTAGACCCACTAACATGGTCTTGATGAATAAACTGTGGCAAAAGTGTATGGGATCTCACTTCCAGGATTAGTTAACAAAAAATTTGATTTCCCTTGCTGGGCACAGTGGTCCATGTCTGTAATCCCAGCAATTCTGGAAACTGAGACAATAGGATCACAGGTTCTAGGTCAGCTTCAGCATCTTAGTGAGACACTGTCTCAAAATAAAAAACTAAAAAGGGCTGGGCCTGTAGCTCTATGGTAATGCATCCTGAGTTTAATCCCCAATACCAAAAACAAAAAAAAAAAAAACTCTTCTTTACCCTTGTCTACCTTCTTATTCTCTGAAATGTTCACTTTGATACACACTGTCCTGGTGAAAGGCAGGGGAATTAAAGAGACCTGGCCAACAGCCAATGAGAAACTGAATCCTGCCAATAGCCATATGAGTGAGCCTGAATGCCCACGCTCCTCCGCTGCCAAGCCTAGAGATGACCTCAGCCCCCAGCCAACACTGTACGTGCACACTTATGAGATCCTGGCCAGGGAACTCAGCCAAGCTGTGTCCAGATTCTTAACCAAAAGACTGAGATAAGTGTTGAATGCTTTAAGCTGCTCAATTGGAGGGCAGTTTGTTACCCATAAATAAACAATACAATATCCTCTTTTTAAAAAATCAAAAAAGACCCTCAAACTTCCCTTTTTCTTGATACAGCTTTAGCAATTTAAGATAAATGTTCTACACAGTATTTTTCAGCCCTGGCTGCACATTAGAGTCACCTAGTGGGTACCTGGAATTTACCCCAGAAGTGCAGTTTGAATTAGTCTAGGGTCTGGATGTCAGTATTTTTTAGAGTCCTATAAATTCAGGTAGGTAAAAGAATCACAGATTTAGTAAGATCAATTTATTAAGGCACTTTCTGAGTGCCCAGTGTAGGAACTATGAGGCTAAGCAGGATATGGAGCTCACCCTGCCTTCATAGATAAGGAGAGACATCAACATGTTTTAAAAAAAAAAAAAAAAAGAAAAAGAAAAATCCAACATTGTAGCAAATGCTCCAATAGAGTTACAAGGTGATGTAAGAAGCTCATAAGAGGAAACTCCCTAACTCAGCCTGATGAAGTCAGAAAAGATTTGACAGAGAAAATGCTTAAGCTAAATATAAAAACTAGTCAGCAGGAACATGGGGGAGTAAACATTCTGGCCCAAGGAATTAAGGCCCACAATTTTTGGAGAATACAAGGAGATGATATGTTTTTGAGTAATAGGGCAGGAAGAAACTCCACAGGGCTAGGGGGAGTGTTGACAGAGAGTAACCAGACAGTAGCTGCAACAGTCTAGACATGACAATGAGACAGACCTATGGTCTTGGCAAAGGGAGAGTTGAGAGGCAGATTGATTTGCTATTCCAGATGCACAAGGATAAGGCACAAAGGAAGGAGCTGGCACTGACTCCCAGATTCTGGCTCAGTGCAGGTGCAGGTGGAAGCCTGTCACCTGGCAGCCAATGAGGAGATGCAATGCAAAAGACAGGGAGATGCACAGGTCAGTTTCAGACATGTTAAGTTCAGGGCCTCAGAATAAACAACTGGTTGTTGTTGGCACTTGAAATGAAAACCAAATTGCTGTGTCACTTGCTAAAAGAGCACATCTTTCTGGATGAGTTGAAAATAATCAAGAACATAGCTACTGTTAAGTCTCTGTGTTTGGTGATTTGCTGTCGGATTTCAGTAGGACTTGGAACATTTTGAGAATTAGTTGTACTGATGTGTAGAACCCATTTTATTTCATTAAACCACAGAAACCTTTGAAAGTGAAGCAGAAATGCTGCCTTCCACTATTTCTTTTTAGTCCCCTCGCTATAGTTCACTCACACTACAATCTTCTTAGATATATTTACCCCATGTAGGCAAGTAAAACCATTGGTAGAGTTTTCAACTGACATCAGATTGTATTGTGTCATGAAGTGGAAAAGCTTGGCTGTTGACATCCACATATCTTCATTATGATCAGGTCATAATAATTTCAAATGAACATTATATCGAGTGCTTAAACACACTAACTCTGTGTATCAGAGTGAAGTTACATGTTCCTATTGTGAATCCCTGACATGAAAAGGTATGTTTTCCACAGTTTCAATCTGCTCCCTATTGTAGGTGGGGCATATTTTTTCATTTCTCCTTTTTTAAGGGACAAAGGTATCTAGTATTCTCATTATTTGCTTTGGATAAACTGACACTTAACTTTTAAAACTATTTTCTTCTTCAATCCGGAAAGCTTACATCCTTTGCAAGAGGAGGCGGCACAAGGCAACACATCTGGATCTTACTGTGAAAAAAAGGATTACCAGGTCTCCATGTTGAGCCTTGAGACTGGTGTAAAATAATGCTGATGTCCGATTGACTTGTATCTCATATGTACATCAAACCTGTAATTCAACTTGGCTGCCTCTGGGTCATTTTGATTCCTTCCAACAAGAACATTAATGAAGTTTATGTGTAGCGCCCAATTCTTATTCCTTCCTCCAACAACTGCCCCTACTGCATCTAGTGAAGTCAAAAGCTGGACTAGGTGATACAAATCCAGATCATTACTTAAGCACAGATTGTGTAGGCTATGTTCTTCTCTAATTCTTCAGTCTGGTTTTTGGATGGCATGGCTTTGAAAAGAATGCATACTAATTACTGTCTTGAAGATAACATAATAAAACTCAGCTTATTCATGCCTTTGTTCCTACTTTTCATTCTCCTTTTGACAATGATGAATAATTCAGTTACATTGTAGTTTTGCTTAGAATCTTGGTTTGCCTCCATGGATTTTCAGAATATTCCAGAACAAATAGTCCTTCCTTAGTCTTTTTATAATGGCATGAGACTGATTTGGAAACATGCTAAAGTTGATTTGAACCCATGTTGGCAAAAATATGAAAGAATATAAGCCAGTTGTTCCCAAACTTTTCTACACATTAGAATCATCTGGCTATCTCTAAAATTCCAAATCCCAGAACATTAAATCACTATTTCTAGGGCTAGTACATAGGCATTAGGAGTTGTTTTACTCCCCAGGTGCGATGACATGATATGAGAACTACTGATTTGGACAAAGCTGTCAATTCGTGCTTGCAGGAGAACACAGTTATGGCTTTTCCTCCTTTGCAATCCGATCCTGCTCTTGGTGGGATGTTTTTGGCTGTCCAACTTCCTCATCCTCTTTATTCACTTGATGAGCAGAGACTTCTTGGAGTATGAGCCTGAGCAGGATCGCAAACACAAAAAAGAGGATTCCATCACCAAAGGCAACAAAACATCAAGGACCACACATATAAAAGAGATGACTGTATTTTTTTGTTGTTGTTGTTGTTATTTATTAATACTTTTTCCTGATATCAAAAGTATTATATCTAAGACTTCTATTCCAATTTCAGATACTGAGAGCTTCTTAAGCACTTAGTTTTTGTGAAACTGTAGTCTACCTGGATGACTTTTGTTATGCTTTGGGCAATTATTTTAGATTTCCTACTTTGAGTTATAATCAAATACAGCATTAACATCTAGAGAGGGGGTATTATGTGCATTGAGTGAAAATTGTCCATTTGCCTTATCTAAGGAACACTATTTGACACATAGATAAGTATTTAAAATTTTATTTTCTGTGTATACACAGCTTATTATTTATTTATGTAAGCAATCCCTAGCTGTCCAGAAACTGAGGAAAGTGTGATTTTAAGCATAGCAACAATTGTTTACTCATACATAGTGAATTTACATGCTTGATACCCTTTTTCAGAACTTAGCATTATGCAAATAACTATATGCTGGCTTATAAAAATTTAAAACTAATAGTGTAACTCAATAAAATAATGACTTTGTTATATGTATCTTGAGATAGGTAAATTAAAGCAAATAAAATTACAATTGGAGCTACTAGATGGCTGCAATTATCTGAATAGGTATGATCTTGACTTTCATGAATTAACAAGTAAGCCTCTTACCATAAGTATTTCACTAATTTTAAAACTTTTACTTAATTTGTGGTTAAGTGTTCAATTAAAACCATCTATACTGGCCAGATGTGGTGGGGCCAGCAGATCAGGTGGCTGAGGCAGGAAGATTTCAAGTTCAAGGCCAGCTGGGCAACTTAGTGAGACCCTATTTCAAAATAAAATAAAATGGGGAGGTAACTTGGTAGTAAAGCACCCACAGGCTCAATAACTAGTACCAAAATAAACAAACAAAAACCATACACTAATATGTTAATAATATGTAAGCTCTAGATCCTGTTCTTACTTTGGTCTTCTCTTTCTTTGATCATAATGATCCCTGAGGAGTGTAAAGGAAGGCACACAGCTGTAACCTAGGATCTCATGATATTCTTCAGGGAAAATCTTCAGAGAGAAAGTTTAGTTGAAAACTGCATGGCTTTTTAACTCAAGATTTTTTTAATATTTATTTTTTAGTTGGACACAATACCTTTATTTCATGTATTTTTAAGTGGTGCTGAGGATTAAACCCAGGGCCTCGAAGGTGCTAGACGAGTGCTCTACCGCAGAGCCACAACCCGGCCCCAATCCAGTTTTTTGCTGGTATTATATGTTATAGCTTGATATTGTCTGTCTGTTGACCAAGATTTGTATTAGGATCATGACCAAAAGAGACTTTAAGGATATTGTATTTTCAGTAATTAAATGTTATAGGTTTTCATCCAGGGCAGACGGAAGGGAGATAATTTGATGACACAATAACCTAGTACCCAACTAATTCAGGGACATGGAGGAAAAGTAGGTTGATTAAAGCTTAAGTCAAATAAATTATAGGTGGATGTGGCTGGGTTAGTTAAGGTTTGTTTATTTTTATTTCAGAGAAGCAGACTTTTTCTAAAATTAGAATCAACAATGCTAGTGGAAGCAGGAAAGTTAAAGACAGGCTATTAGGTATAAGGTCAAAGTAGAGTTGCTGCTCTGTTGCAGCTCTAAGGACAGGAACATGCCCCTTTGTCTCAAGTACTGCTTCTGCATCATTAACATCAGCAAGTTGTATCAATTGAGAGAGAGAAACAGAAAGAGAGGAGAGAGAATAAGGATACATACATGCAATTCCACCACCAGCCAAAAACCCATAAATCTTTGAAACTCTCAAATACTCATGACACAGTATAGCACTTTTGATGCACTTTGAAACCCTCTTTAATTTTTAAGTACATTTGAACACTTAATATGTATTCAACAGAAGATAATAAGTCTAATATAGAATCACTATTCTTTTTTATCACAAGCCTATTAGACTATGATTATGTATGTGTGTGTAATACATGTATGTACGTAATGCTTAGCATACTAACCCTTGTAAGTTTTTAAAGGTGTTTTTATATGAAGTGTTACATACAAGAAAGCAATAACATGCACAGTCTATGAATAGCTCTAAGAGTAAATATTCCTTTTAACTGCCACTCATAGGAAAAAGAGAAGGAGGTAGTAATCTAATGGTTTTTTTGTCTATTCTAAGGTAGCAGGTGCTGTCTGACACAGAGATGGCCATTTTCATGCCGATAAATAAAAAGTAGAGTATCGACAGTTGTACCATTGCTTAAGATTAATGTCTACAAGTACATTTCATTAAGAAAATCTATATTTAGTTTTAAACCATCTCTGATTTCATTTCTAGAATTCTAACACAGCATGAAAAGTCCATAGAGGGCAGAAACTGTATCTTCCATTTATTTTATGTACTTCCCAGGGGTCATTGCAATGCTAGCCAGATGTGAAGTCCCATTGCTTTGATACTTTGGAGTAAAATTATTTGTACAAATAAGTACAATTTCTCAGATAGCCAGAACTTTAACTGTTCCTTAATCTTAAGCAGGTGGCAAAGGTGATTTAGTTTAGCTTAATACTTGTTCTGTTTTGAAAGCTGCTTTCCTGAAAGAGAAAATAATAATTTGAATGAATCAATATAATTCTATGTTTTCTCCTCAGTTTTGTTTTTTGTTTGTTTGTTTGTTTGTTTTTACTGCCTTACTCCTTTGTACATGTCCTAAGAATGGGGAATATTAGTGTATTTGTGAGGCCTATTTAAATTAAAATCTGGGCCATTTGTTCTCCTTTGGACATGGAAGACAAAATAGATAATATGCTGAGAGATGAGATGATTATTTCTGATAGACCTGTATGTGCTTCAAAGCATGGCCTGATTTTGCTGTAAGTTAAGTTGCTGTGCACATTTTGGCCTTATGGCCATAAGTTAATTTCAGTATCTTCCTGTTTTGGGGGGCTTTGTTCAAAAGCTTCACAGGAATAATCAAAATGTTTATCACACTATTCTGAGTTAGCTGAAGTCTTGTTCCTGCGTACACCAAATGACCACTGGCCTAATGCAGTTAACATGAATACTTTACAAGTCATCCAACAACTATTTCAAGTGTTGAGGAAAAGGTACTTTAATTGAAATTTTTCTTAGGCAGAATCAGGCTGGAAAAGAAGACTACTTTTTGTGAATTCAACATATTACCCACACCACTATTCATTTTATGCCTTTGTTCTAACAAATGTGTTCTTTTTTTGCAGTGAGAAGATTCTTATGATTTATTTTCCTTGGGGATTGTAATTTTCAAAAGGTGCTCTTATATATATTACTACCTTATTTAAACTATTTGCTTCCCAGATGTGCAGGTCTTTGCACAAAGCACAAGTCTCTTATGCCCTGAACACACAAAAGGAGCACTCTCTGCTAGATTTCCCTTTAATTTTGTTTTTCTGTGGTAGTTTTATGACCCTGTGCCCAGCTTCTTTATAGACTCACCTCTCACAGGACACAATTCTCTTTAATGTTTTCCATACTTATAGAAAGAAATACTGTGTTAGCAAACACCAGAAGAAATTTTCTTTTAGCTGCATGACTTTCTATTGGTTGGATACAGAGAGAAGACCCTTAAAGTGTTTCTACAGAACTGCCTAAAGTGTCTTTTTGACTGATGTCTTTTGTGGTTTTAAAATATTTCTTGACAATATTTCTGGGGTAAAGGCTTTTGATTCTTTTATGAATATAGAAGATATTGAAATCAAAAAATTGGAATTATATCTAGGAAAAGTTGCCAGTTTCCATGGTGGGGGTAAGAAGTTACTCAGGCAGAGGAGTCTCATGTACAACTGGTGTCTAAAGATTAAACTGGCAGCAGGCTAGATCCAGAGACATCTACCTTTCCGCAATGTTTTTCCAGACTGCTCTCACCGTGATATTTTTCAGCTCCCATAACTTATTTTATAATATATAAGCGAGAATGGACAGGTGAGTCAAAATAAAATGCTTTTAGCAGCAAGTATAGAATAATTTGCCCTGATGGAACAGCAATGACAGCAATGGTTGAAATTACCATGAAAGAAAAAGATCTTGGATATGTTTTCTTCCCTGTGGAGGAGTTAGAACTCTTCAGGTTTTGTTCATCTTGAGGTTCCAAGTACAGCTTTTGTTTCAAGGAATGCTAGTGTTCCAATGAACAGAATTTGGGAAACACCAAGTTAAGTGATTAGTAAGAGGTCATCAAGTTAGAATATAGGCTAGAGCAGCAGGTAGCAAGAATGACAGTGGAGACCCAGTTTTTAATACCTTCAAGAATAGAATAGAGAGTTGTCCATGTTCTTCCCTCTGAAACATGATTTTCAATGGAGGTTGTCCCTGATGGGGTGGAGAAGAATCTCTGCTGGGTTTGGTCAAATGCCTTTTCTACCTCAATTGAGATGATTCTAAGTTTTTGTCTTTCAGTTTGTTAGCATAATGAATTCCATTGGCTAATTTTCTAATGCTAAGCTGACTATGCCCTCCTGGGATAAGACCCACTTGCATGATGATATCTTCTTAACATCTTGTTAGATTTGATAAGGTACTTTGTTTAGAATTTTGCATAAATGTTCATGGGGAATATTGGGTTTTAGTTATTTTTTGTTGTAATATCTTTGTATGATTTTTGGTACCGTAGTAATGTTGGCCACAGACAATTAGTTGGGAAGTATTTTCTCCTCTATTTCTTGGCAGGATTGAATGGAATTTTTATTATTTCTTCCTTAGATGTTCCGGAAAATTTACCCTAAAGCCACCTGAGCTCGGAGCGTTCTTTGTGGGAATTTTGCAAACTACTATGTTCATTTCTTTAACCAATAAATACCCTCAATTCCAATTCAATACCACAGAGTTGATTTTCATTTTCATTCTTTCTGTATTTGTAACTCTCTACTCTGACAATGAGAAACTCGTCTCCCATTATCTTTCATGTATTTCCTTAATTAATGAAGGTTCCTGTAGGTAACAAATATTTTTCACTACTGCTGTCCACTTCCCTGCACAAATGTCCTCGTTATCCTCCTTGGGCTCTACTGCAGCTGCTCCTTCCTCCCCTCACCCCACATGGATACACTCTTCATCCCGCCCAGGTTGAGACCCATGTTAGACTGCCCCATGCATGGGCAGCCTCCTCACTGTCTCTTCTCATCCACTTGTGAAACCCTATTGCCAACTAAGTGTGTTTTATTCAACTTAAATTCCATGTTATCCATGAATAATTGGTAAATAATAAAAATTTAATCATTAGGACTAAAAAACTGCATTTTTAAAAGGACATGTACTATACTGATACTGTGAAAAAGGTGTTATCAGAATTGCCTGAGTTTACCTTCTAATTCTGCTGTTCACTTATTGTCTAGTCATGGACAGAGTCAGTTAATTTCTTTGAACTTTTCTTTCCTCATCTGTTGAATGGCATGATGATAAAATAATGATAATATAATCATGAAGATAGAAAATATATGATGCCCATTGTGCCCCAGGGATTAACTGAGGCCCTGACATAAGTCATATGATCTTCAAAATGGTCTTTTGAAGAACTTACCACTATTATCTTCATTTAGAGATGAAAAAGCTGTCATTTGAGATCCATACTATTATCTTACTTGTTTTACAAAAGAGGAAACAGCATAAAGAAATATTTCATCCAGGGTCATACAGCTGATCACTAGAGGGATTGGAATACAGATACTGTGTCTCCAGAAAGCAATGCTGCCTAACAGGTGTGAAAATCCCTGTCTGCTATGTAGTGGAGTCTAGTAAATAATAATCATTTTAATATGTGATAGCTCTGAATCACTCTTGCCAGGTCTGTGACATAGGAAGAATCATGGCACTGCCCAGTCAGACTGGGGAGGATGCTCCATTTTCAGCTTGAATACAATTGGCAGAAATTTTTCTTACTAGCTGGAGTTTAAAGTCCTCTCTGTCTATTGCGAATTGGTGAAGGAGGCATTTTTAAGTAGAAGGAAGGCACAATTCAGAAATAGGTTATGTGCTTAAATCTAAAAGAAAAAGATGAGGGCTGGCGTTGTGGCTCAGTGGTAGTGTGTTCGCCTAGCAAACTCGAGGCCCTGGGTTCAATCCTCAGCACCACATAAAAACAAATAAAAGTATTGTGTCCAACTACAACTAAAAAATAAATATTTAAAAAAAGAAAGAAAAAGATATTCCCAGTTGATAGAAGATGAGAAAAGAATTAATGGTACCCTGGAGAAAAAGAATAAATAAAGGACATTGGAGCTGGAGAAAGTAGCCCAGTGGTTACAAGGAGAAAACAGAGGCTTGAGAAATAACTATGATTCCAGTTCAGCATTTGAAAACAGTCAAAATCCCACAAATGCATTAAGTTGTAATGATTCTGTGAACCTGCCACATAATAAGTGCTCAGTATATGCTTGTTGAATTGATATGACAATCCTTTAAAAAGCTAACCTTTATGGAGACTAGGAAAGAGGATAACACTTCAAAATTGTGGAGGTTGGAAAGCACACAGGTACTGACAGCAGGCTGCAGAGGGCTAGGAAAGCTGAATGGAAACTTGATTTACATTACAAAATTCCCCCAAGACCCAGGTACCTCTGGAAAGTGAGGGTGAAGATGAGGTTAAGTCTTCTCTGACAGTGTGTTAATGAAGCAATTATTCTTTTATCCCTTTCCCACTTTGCACAGCCACTGCCCCTGACCCTCTCAGCTCCCAGACTGCTAGCTGTCAAACCAACATGCTCCTAGCAGAAAAATAGAAAGAAGTAAGATACTGACATCAGGAACTTCCCAAGAGACTGAACTAAGATCTTGACAGTGGGAATCCCCCCAAAAATGAACTCAGCTAGATTGCCCTACGGTGAAAATTGCATGCATTGTGCAGAGTTCCTAATCAGCTTTTCTGGTGGACAATTTTTGGTTTAAGCAAAAGAGCCAGGAACACCAGAAAGGTACAGAAAGCCTCTGATATGACTGAGACCCAAACACACTTGGAAGAAACAAAGGCACTTCCCAAAATGTGAACCATCATTAGTATTCTGTGATAGCAAATATGAATGCAGTTTAGATAAAGTGGAAGATAGATAGAGAAGCTAAGAAAACATATATATATAAAATAGGAGAGGGGGAAAAAAAGAAGTAGACCTCTCCAGAAGATTTGATAACTAAGTCATAGGAATTCCAGGGGGCGGAAAGCAGAAAATAGAAAAAGAGAAACTACAAAAAAGTAATTTAAGAAAATATCTTAGAAGTAAAAGGCATGTCAGCCAGCACAGTAGTCTGAAATAGACCCACACAATATCATATCATATCATGACTAGGGACAAAGAGATAATCCTATGATATCCAGAGAGGTTGGGTTGTTTCAAAACAGGATCAAGAATCAGAAAGGCAGCCAGATGTGGTGGTGCAAGCCTGTAACCCCAGCTACTCGGGAAGCTTGAGATAGGAAGATCACAAGTTTGTGGCCAGCCTTAATAACTTAGCAAGACCTGGTCTCTGGATAAAAAATTTTAAAAGGGCTAGAGATGTACCTCTACAGTGGCAAAGTTCCCCTGAGTTCGATTCCCACTACCAAAAAACAAACAAAAAACCCAGAATGGCACCCAAATTTCTCAAAATATAATGGTAGAAGCTATAAGACAATAATACAATGCCTTCAAATTTCTAAAGAAAAATTATTTTTCATTTCAATAATGTGCCCATTCAAGCTTTGGAGACAAAATGTTAAAATATATCTTCCTTGCTTCCTTTCTCAGGAAACTACAAACAAGGAAGTAACCCAAAAAGAGGAAGACCTAGGACCCAAGCAGAACTGGTATAAGAGAGGTCTTCCCATAACAACAGGACCTAGAGAATACATCTAGGAAGAAATGGGTCACAGAGCTCCAGGAAGGAATTGTCAGGAAGATGAAATTGATCGAATGCCTAATTTAATTATCTTAATAGGAAATGTGCACACTTTGGGAAGGACTTGGATTAAATTACTGACAAATCCTACAAAAGTTAGCAAATCTACAAAAAGAACATCATTAACTTCACAGAAAACTAAACAGTATAATACAGCTTATTAATTTAATTAAGAATTTTTACTCACTAAAAGACCTTAAAACAAGTAAAAAGACAAATTAGGATCTTGAAGGAGATGCTCAAAATATACATAAATGACAAAAATATCAAGATTATATGATGAACTTTTAAAAATCAATAAGACCACAAACAATGAAAAATAGGCAAGCATCATGAAGTATTTTGCAGGGCTAGGGATACAGCTCAGTGGTGGTATAGCATGTGCTTGGCATGAGCAGGCCCTGGGTTTGATCCTTAGCACCATGTAATAAATGTATTTATATTTTTTTCATAGAAGACAAAATCACAACTAGCCAATAAACATAAAAAGAGATTGTACTCATGTTCTATTAATAAACCAAAACACTTGAGGCTGGATACTTTATAAGAAAAGGGATTCATTTAGCTCATAGTTCTGGAGGCTAAAAGTCCAAGGTCAGGCGACCCCATCTGTTAAATCTCTGGTGAGGTCCTCAGGGTTCAATGGCATCACAATGGCAGAGAATGTGGGAAAGAGTTCACATGGTGAGACAGGAAGTTAGATTCTGGAACCAGGCTCACTTATTTTGTTTTGTTTTATTTTATTTTATAGCTCTGAAGATTGAACCCAGAGCTTCATACATACTAGGCAAATGTTCTATTACTAAGCCACATTTCTAACCCTAGACACAGTCTTTTTATAACAACATTTTCATGGGAACTAACCAGGTTTCCATGAGAACTACATTAATCACTTCTAAGGGACCAATGACATGATCGCCTTCCATTAAGCCCCATCCCTTAAAGCTTCCACCACTTATCATCATCATGCTGGGGACCACGCTTCTGGCACATGAACCTTTGTTGAACACACTCAAACCATATCCTAACCATAGAGAAGATGTTCAACATTATTGGTTATCAGGAAAATGAAAATCAAGACCACAATAATATAGTCATTTTCATTGGTAAAATTTTAAAAGACCAAGTAATAGCAAATATTGGACTTGTAGATCCATAAAATCTTTTACACATTGCTGTTAGAATTTTTTATGTTTTGTCATTAACCTTCCAAAGTAGAAGAAAAACCTACTCTATAACCCTTCTTTGTGGACACGGAAAGTTTTTAATATGAATGATGAGATATGAACAAGAAAAGTCTTAAAACACCATTCAGTAAAAACCTGGAAAGAACTGAAAAGCTTCCCATTGGTGGAGAGTGGATAAATAAACTTCAATAGTTTGCAACAGTCAAAACAAATAAATATACGGAAGAATCTTAGTTATTATAGCATAAGTTTAAAATGAAGCCAGGCATAGTGGTGCATGCTTATAATCCTAGCAGCTCCGGAGGCTAAGACAGGAGGATCAAAGTTCAGTGCCAGCCTCAGCAACTTAGCAAGTCCCTGTCTCAAAAAATAAAAAGGGCTGGGAATGTGGCTTAGTGGTTAAGAACCCCTGGGTTCAATACCCAGTACCAGAAAAATAAAGAAATTCAAAATATTACATAGTGTGATGTACTTAATAGTAAATTTAAAAAGC
Organism: Marmota monax; assembly: GCF_021218885.2. Lineage (NCBI taxonomy): Eukaryota > Metazoa > Chordata > Mammalia > Rodentia > Sciuridae > Marmota > Marmota monax. The sequence goes on from NW_026693245.1 coordinate 13,936,807, forward strand.
AGTTAAAAATCATTTATGACTGGTATTATGGAGATTGTAACTTTATTCTTGAAGTATAAAAACCTAACTTTTTTTTTTTTTTTTTTGACACAGGGGTGTTGAACTCAACTCATCCTCCTGCCTTGAATTCCCAAGTAGCTGGGGATACAGGCAAATGCCACTTCACCCTGCTTTAAGTTAATGTTTTTTAATCTCTTCTGGAACAATTTAAAGACTTCAAAACACCTAAATTTCTTTTATCATTCGCATGTATTCTAATTTTCTCTGTTTTAATGCCAGAAAACATTATTTCTCTTGTTTCCTATATATAATTTTTACTTGTTTTACCCACATATTTATCTTTTTTTTTTTTTTTTTGCTCTGCATTCCTTTCTATGTTCGTAGATTTCTACCTGGAGTTATTTTCCTTCTGATTGTTGAACATCCTTTCATTCTCGGTTTTTGTTTGAAAACATATGTCCCACAATTTTAAAGCATTGCTTTGGTTAGCTTTGGAACTAGAATTCTAGGTTGGGAATTTTTTTTTTTTTTTTCCCTGAGTACTGGGGATTGAACGTAGGGGGCACTTTACTACTGAGCTCCTACATCCCAAGTCCCTTTTATATTTTATTTTGAGACATTTTCTCCCTAAATTACTGAGGCTGACCTTGAACTTGGAATCCTCCCACCTCAGTCTCCCAAGTGGCTGGGATTACAGGTGTACTCCACTGTATCTAAAAGGGACTTATTTTCCTTTTGCACTTTAAAATATTGTTTTATTGTCTTCTAGTTTCCACTAATGCTGTTTTACTGGATGTTTCTTTGAAGGCAGTCTTGTCTTTTTTGGGGGGCGGGGGGCTACCAGGGATTGAATTTAGGAGGACTCAACCACTGAGCCACATCCCCAGCCCTATTTTGTATTTTATATAGAGACAGGGTCTCACCAATTTGCTTAGTACCTTGCTGTTTCTGACGCTGGCTTTGAATCCTCGATCCTCCTGCCTCAGCGTCCCAAGCAGCTGGGATTACAGGCCTGCACGATCTTGTCTTTTTCTGACTTTTTTCTGTTTCTCTTTGCTCTCAGAGTTAAGTAATCACAGTATAATGTGTCTAGAGGGGGTATGTTTATCCTTTTTGTGATTTGAATCTTGAATCTCTGGCTTTATATACTTAAGCATTTTTAGGAAAATTCAAATATTACTTCTGTTCAATTTTCTTTCTCCCCTCCTGTGTCCTCTAAAAACAAACAAACAAAAAAAAACTATCAAGGCAAGGCATAATAGAAAATATTACTTTTTATTCTTTTTCTTGCTTCATTTAGTATGTTTTTATCCAAGTAACTTTCAGTTAACTAATTCTCCTTTCAACTATGTTTAATCTTTCATTTACTCTTGGGGGTCTTGTTCTAGAATTTCAGTCTTTTTCTGGGTGTTTTTTTTTTTTTTCTGGTGGTGCTGGGGATTGAACCCAGGGCCTTGTGCATGCGAGGCAAGCATTTTACCAACTGAGCTGTAACCCCAGCCCTGCTCTTTCTTATAGCTCCCATTTCTTTACCAAATTTTCCTTCTTGTCTCTTATTTCTTTGAGCATAGCAAATATAATTATTTTAAAGTATATGTCTGATAACTCCATTATCTTGAACCTCTGCTATCTTTTGTTCTCTGGGTTTTTCATCATGTTTTCTTATTTTTGGTCGTATCAAGCATATCATGAAATCTTGTAGAGATTCTCTGAGGTCTAAGAAGAGCTCATCTTATTACAGTGAATATGCAAGTTTGATTCCTGTTGACTGCTAAAAGCATTGGCAATATTGAATCATCTTAATTTCCTAGAGGACTGAGGAATTTTCAGGTAGGCTTCAATATTTATGAGGACTAGTCTACTTCTCCTTCACTTTTTACTCCTAGGATTTAGCTATTAATGATCTCAGTCTAAAACCTAGCATATATCCTACACCCTTCCTCCCTGGGGCACTGAACTGCAATTTTGTCCTGTTGGTCTTATGAGTCTGTCAAAAGCTTTGCTCAGCTATTTAGTCACCTCTTCCAAATCTGCAGATGGCTAAGGAAAATACAGCTCTGAATGCCTACTTTGCCTCTCTGAGTTTTTTTCTTCTTCCTGTTCACAATCTTATAATTCTTCTCTGTTTTGTTATCTCTGATAATTTCAAACAGAAAAAAAAAAACTTTGTCTAGAATTTCAACTTATTCTCCATGAAATAATTCCAGTTACAAAAATTGCCATTAAAGTGAACCCCCAAACTAGCTTTGTTTATAATCTGCTAGCTTTGTTCATCTCTATAAAGTTATATAAAGAAGAAAGTAAGGATATGACAAAAACAAGATTTAGGGACTATGGTTCGTTTAGGTAAAGAGAGGTAGAAGGATGGATAGGTTGTCAGTGAGAAGATGGTTAGATAAAGGTTATTTACAAGTCTAACTTTCATTTTAGGTGCCAGTTCAAGGGTGCTAATTGCATTATTTAAAACAGCTAATTCAATAAGGAAATAAAAGAAAGCTATGCATAGACCAGTGATAAATAGGTGTCATGAATAATTGTTATAATTAATCTAAATCTATGTGCCTTGGGTTCAATAAAAAAAAAAACATAAGGAAGGAAAAATAATCATAGTATATTATATAGTGCAGGAGGGGCTAGCACCTAACTCATGTAAGCACTGAATAGTGATCTAACCAAAACTGTTTTAGAGCTAAGTTTAGAGATTCAAAGTGTGAATTTGTGCAGAGGAAGTAAATGATAACTAAATCCTTATCTTCTTTTTTGGGAAATTAAGATAATAATACCTAAAATGGAAAAGTCAGGAAGTCATAAAACAATCATTATTTAGATCTAACAAGATAAACGAGCATCTTCAACCAGAATTCAAAATGTTGCAAAGGATAGTAGCATGAGAGTCAAAAAGAAAGATGATGTTTATGACAAGGCTATTAAAGCTGCTTGAACATTTAAACTGTTGTAAAATCTGCAAATTTAGCAAAATTAAACATGATAAATTATTTTAAATGTGTAATCTAGAAAAACTAAAAATAAGAGACATATATTAAAAAATTAATGGAAACTCATGCCTGAAGATATTGTGCCTAAAACTGATCCTATCAGTTGATCTATTTTTTTTTAACCAATTGGTTCTCAATCAATTTATTTGCCATCTTATAATTTTTTAAAAGTGAAAAGAAATACAGGCTGCACATCTACATGGACTTTTATTAGATTAATAACCATAGTATATTATCCTAAAATTCAAAAAAAAGAGTAAACTTTTATTTAGGAATCATGAACTGAAAAGATAGCTAAGAAAGATATTATTCAAATTAAAAAGAAAACCTCCAAAAAAATAATTGAAAACTTATTACTAGGTAAACCAAAGACTAGAAAAATTATTTTCCAAAAGAGGTAATAACATTGTTAAACACTGAAAAACTGAGAGTTTTTGCAGAATTGCTGAAAATCCTTTTCTACAATTTTTTTGGTTGCTCTTGAATTTTTTTTTTAATTTTTGTATTGGTTCTTTTTAGTTATACATGACAGTAGGATCCATTTTTATATAATCATTCATATTTATCTTAGTCTAATTGGGACCCCATTCCTGTGGGAAAATTGGAAATTCGTATGTAGTAGAATGAAATTTAACTCCTGTCTCACCCTGCACAAAACTCAACTCAAAGTGGATCAAACACCTAGAAATTAGACCAGAAACCCTGTGCATACTAGAAGAAAATGTGGGCCCAACACTCCAACATACTAGCTCAGGAACAGTTCTGCGTTTCTGGTAGAGAATATCCTTTGTTCAGGCATGATGAGTGGTTACCTTGGTACTGTGTCCATTAGCCATTAACTGTGTGTTTTCTCTCCTAGTTACTATATAGCAAGCTTAGCACTCAAATACAACACCCCAGACCCTAGACGTGAGGGTAAGGCACCAGTCGCAGGCCTCTCATTTTACATCCAGTCTGAAAAAACAGTCTGAAAAATATTTTCAACTATAAAAGATGAATTTGCATAGAACATTTAAACTTTATATTCTTTAGTTTTGCCAGCTGTAAAATGGGAATAATCATTCTGTTTTTTTTATTATGTTTGCTCCAAAAAGTTATAATGACAATTGTCAAAGACAAATCACTTAAAACAAAAAAACCCAGACTACTTGGTGGTTACCTATGATGATAAGCACAAAGAAAAAAGTGACAATGAGTTTCATATCAAGGTAGGAACAGGATTGTTTCAGCTTCTTAGGGTGTCTGCATGAGAGGGTATAATTTAGCTGAAGGGAATGAACCATGTATATTATGTAAACAAACATACATATTTTAAAATCTTGTGATATTTACTAGATACTTGTTGTAGACTAGCTCTTGTAAGATACAAAATAATGTGCCTATTTTGGTGTTGACATATCCACAAAACCCTAATTTAGTTTTCCTAAGTTTAGGAAGCTTACAGCTTCCACCAAAATAAATGAATATAGAACATATTTTTCCAGCACCCTAATAAGCAAGACGTTGACAGGCTCCATAACATTTTTTGTTACATGTTTTGAGTGACCACATTTTAAGTTACAGGGATGACAGATCCCATGGCCATAAAAAGTTTTAGCACTCCCACCCCATTAGATATTGCATTTATATCCAGCTGATTCATTTCTGCCTCCACGTTGGGTAACTAGGGAAAGAGTGATGTCATTGCTCAGTGCGGTATTTAGAGGTTTCTCTGCTTGGGCTCTCAGTTTGGGAAGCCAACTGAGCTGCTGATAGGAGGAATAGTATCTTTCTATTTAATTAATTGTTTGAGGAAACATACATATTCTAAAGTGTACTGCTTTTGAAAAGTCACCTGTGCATTAGAAGCAAGAATTTTTTATTTTGTTGTTGTTGGTGGTGTTAGGGATTGAACCCAGGCCCTTGCTCATATAAAGCATGTGCTCTACAACTGAGATAAACCCCCCAGCTCCCAGCAAAAGTTTTTTGATGTACATTGACAACATTTAGCTAATTTTGTGACCCAAATTAATGTTCCCCCTTGGGCATCCCTCCTTTCAGCAATCATCCTTCAGCTGGCCCTCATTAACAACTTGCTTTTGGTCTGAGAAGCTAGCTCTATGTTACTTTTCTTCATTGTAGTCTTTCCAATTCATTAGGTTGTTAACAATGAGGGGTTTTTGTTTGTTTTGTTTTGAAATAACTAATACCTAGATAAAAGCTACCTGCCCCCAAAATGGAGCAGAAATTAGTTAGCAGCCTTTCCAGTAAAATAAATAAATGGGTGCTCAGTACCATTTAGCAATCACTTGCTCAAAATATTTGTGTTCTCAGTTTCCAAAATTATTTTACTTCCCTTTATTGCTCAAACTTGCTTTGTCCCTATTGCCCTTCCTCAGCTTTTGACCTTAAAACATAACTCCTTGAGAAAAATAGAAGCAACTGTCACGAATTCCTTTTTTTTTTTCCTCTCACCATCTAAACCATCAAACCTACCCACATTCATACCTATTTGTACTCTGCCTTCCTTCCAATTCTATAAATGAGGAGTCCCTAGTCAGTCTGGAAGCCAACCCTACACTGAGGCTCAAGATCCTACACTACCACTCTCCCCTCAACTCCCCATTTCCTGCGAGTTTCTTCTCTTATGCTAGACACTCATCATTCCTGTCATCTGCTGTCTCTTTGTCCTTGGCCCTACATACCATTCCTAGCTAGGGGTTCATTTCTCTTCTCCCCAGTCACTGGCAAACATAATTTATTTTAAAAAGAGAGAGGGCTGGGGATGTGGCTCAAGCGGTAGCGAGCTCGCCTGGCATGCTTGCGGCCCAAGTTCGATCCTCAGCACCACATACAAAGATGTTGTGTCTGCCAAAAACTGAAAAATAAATATCAAAAGTTCGTTCTCTCTCTCTCTCTCTCCCTCTCTCTCTCTCCTCTCTCTCTCTCTCTTTCTCTTTTTAAAGGGAGAGGAGAGAGAGAGAGAGAGAGAAACTGAGAGGTCAACTGTCCAAGAATTTGGACCTCTGAAAGAGTAAATGCAGTTGGCTGTCTCCATTTCCTCATTTTCTGTTTTCTCCAACCTCTGACCTTCTGCCCGCATTACTTCACTGAAACTGATCATCCAGATTCCTCTTGGCAGCATGCAACCCAATTGATACCTCTTTTATTCCCCCAAGAGCAGAGACAAAGACTTGTATACTGATGGTTTGGGGGAAAATTCCAGGGAGTTAAAGTGAGCAGAGGAAAGCTAGTCCAAGGTACTGTTATGGAGTTGGCCTCTGCTACAGGGTTCATGAGACTCTGAAGAGTTTTTTAAAATGCACCTTAGAACTGTCTGCCTAGGGGATAAAGAAGAAGCATGCATCTAATTGAGCTCATCCCAGAGGGCTTTGTGAGGATTATAGGAGATAATGCAGTTAAAGTGCTGAGCTCAGTGCCTGACATACAATAAATGCTCAATGTATGCTAATCATTGTTGTCAACACCATTATAATTATCTGCTCAATCTCTGCATTTACCAAAATACTATAACTCTTCAATGTTGTCAACTACTTCTTTTATTTCTTTTCATGTCCCTTCTTCCTCTTCCTCAATTTATCTTTATTTCAAAATTATTCCAATCGAAATCACAATCTCAAACTCACTCTCATCCCATCTTACCTCATTTTTTTCTCACCTCATCTTATTTCATCCTGTATCATCTCATTCTGTCTCATCTCATAGTTTAAGGAGTTATTATCATTACCCTTTTAATCATCATCAGAGTCAAAAAAATCTGCCTCCAGAATTAGTTACTCTCTGACTTATAGTAAACTCTTCCTTTTGTTTCTTAGTGATGTTTTTCCTCAAGTGTGCACCCTTAGACTTTATAGTGTAGTCTTGCCCAAGTTTTTAACAAGTCTTTTAATTTCCTCTACAATTAGTTTGTTGAAGAACTTGGGCATTTTTCTAGTATTTCCAACAGTCTAAGATTTTGTTCAAGGCACAGTTCAACATGATCCTGTCTCCTGCATTTCCTGCAAATTGGATCTAGACACTTGATTGAACTCAGGTGCTTCAATAAGGTGGTAGGGGCTTGTCTGTCTTTTGTAATGTCATCATTGACCAGAGGTATTAACTCAAGGGGTTGGAAAAAAAGGTGAAATACTGAAATATTTCAGTTGTTTCATTTGCATTTATTAGCTAGAAAAGTTTTTTAAAGAAACGCTTCTTTTCATCTATAGTTTGGTAACTCAGTAGTACAATCCATGTAGGAAAGACAAGATAAATCCTTGATTATTCTTTAAAGGTTTTTCAGATGATAAATTTATTCCTTGTCATCCTCTGAAGTAGATAATTTTTTTAAATACCATTATAAACAGATGACTTTATACAGACCTGATGGGTTTCAACTTATTGCAGTTCCTGTCCTTATTGAAGCTCAAAGTGTTACATTTTAGTCCAGCAGGAGCCTCTTTAGGTTGTCTCCTGAATCTTTTAGACACTTTTTAGTTACTTGTTAGTGTACTTACACTCTGGTATGATATGTTTCTGATTTATCTTAAAATACTTCTTGCCTCAGTCATTTCTTCTAGAAGCTCTGGTTTCCTTCAGTAGAAAATTATATTTTGAGACCACCATCTGGGGGATTGGTCATTGTTTCTAGGATTTTCATGGAAGCAGGAGATATATATATATATTTTTTTTTAAATGCATGCTACTATGTTCAATTCAAATTCATGATTATAGAGCTTTTACTTAGCTTCCTCTGTATCTCCTTTTTTCTACACCATGAATCTTGGTTCTCATAGACACAAGGGATGAGAGAATTAGAATATCATATAATAATTCATTTGTTTTATCCCAACAGCATGTGCAATAATCTCAGAGTAACAATTCTAATATTATCATCAGCAATTATTTTTACTAAAAGCAGTTCAAATTCTTTTTTGATTTTTGCATATGCTTTCCCTTTTTCTACCCCTTCATTTTTTGTGCTGTACTATATCTACATTGTCAGAGCATATTATTACCTTTTAATCTTTAGTCTTAGTTCTACAAATAATTATATATTTAATGATCACTACCAATCCTTCTATAGGTATCTGAGTTATTTCATTGTCCAAAGCGCATTCTCTAGTGGATTCCTTGAAGAAACACTCACAGGAATGACATCCTTCAGTTCTCACTTACTGACAATAGTTTGTATATGTGAAAGATATGACTTGCTAGGTATAAAACTTTGGCTTTTTCCTTTCTGGAGTGTATTAAATATGTGACTTCCATTTTCTCCTGCCATAAATAATTGGTGTCAAAATGGTCTGTCATCTAATTTTTTTTTCATCTTAGGTCAGATGCTCAGAGTTTTTTCTTTTTATTTAAAGACTATGGATTTTAAATGTAGTTTCAAATATTTGTTTATTTTAGGAAATTTTTTCTAAATTATGGTTTTTAATATTTGTATTATTGCCTTGTTTTATTTTCTCCTTCAGGAATCTCTATTATCCGTTAGGGTGATGTGGTGCATACTTGTACTCTCAGCTATTCAGGAAGCTAAGGCAGGAAGGTCACAGGTTCCAGGGCAGCCTAGGCAACTTAATGCCCCTGTCTCAAAAAGAGCTAGAAATTGTAGCTCAGTAGTAGAGTACTCCTGTACCCATGGTGAAAATGGCATCACAGATGGAATTAAGTAAGTAAGTAAGTAAGTAAGTAAATCAGTGGTATCAGTGTAAATGTTAGAGAGGTGATTGAGAGCTTTGTAAATCATTGTGCAGAAATATATGGTTCTATTCAGTGCATTAATATTGTAACTGAACTTTAGCTTCTGACTTTATACTCAAGTGTTAATGAACAGACAATTTATTCACTGATTAAATAAAAATAGTTTCCCACATCAAGGACTGAGTAGATCAGGGCTTTAGAGAATTATTACTTAAACCTTTGCCTGGTAGTCAATTCAATTTTCCATGTGATTTAATTTACCACTGCTTTACCCACTGTGTTAGAACAATATTCACCCAAAACTAGTGGGGCTTTTTTTTAAAAATATTTATTTAGTTGCAGATGGACACAATATCTTTATTTATTCATTTTTATGTGGTGCTGAGGATCAAACCCAGGGCCTCACATATGCAAGGCAGGTGCTCTACCACTGAGCTACAGACTCAGCCCCAAAACTAGCGTTTTTTAAAAAAAATAATTTAAGATCTCCTTGCCAGGCCACTCTGTCAAGTATCACTTCTTAAGACCATATTATGTCTCTGGTATTTTTGCTATTGAAGAGATAACATTCCGTATAATTTGTTTTCATTTAGACTCCCATATACGGGATATTTTTGTTATAAATCAAAGTATAAAATATCTTTTAAAAAATAATTACAATGCCATCATTGATGGACAGATGGATAGACAAAGATATGTAAATACATGGTAAAGCAAGTGTAGCAAAATGTTACAGGCAGAAATCTTGATAATAGCTATAGAGTTGTTACCCATAAAAATCAACTTTGCCATATGCTCAAAAGTAAGAAAATACCATTGTAAATTTTAAGTCTTTCATAAAGAGAATGAAAATTGCCTGGGATTTTATTCTAGAAGTTCCTTATATAAAACCAAACAAACTTTGTAAGATTTAGAAGAATTATATTTTAAAAGTTTCTTCATGTGTATCTAAGTGCATTAACTTTCACAAAATGAGAGTTTCTCAGAAACAGGTTGTATCTGTTCTTCTTTACGGAAGTTCTCTATCCAAAATAGTTTCAGGAAGGAGGTTTCCTTGATACAGGCTTAAAATAAAAGCCAAATTAAAAAAAAAATTCTGGCTGACTGAGCTAGGTACCAGAAGACTAGCACAGACCGCGCTTCCTTCCCACACGCCCTTGCACTCCATGGGACTTCTGCTTCCAGCTGGCACAGGAGGGAGGTGTTTAGTTGAGGGCATGGACTACAAAAAGATTTTAAAAGAATGACATTGACTTTGCCATGTGTCCCTAGAAATGGGCCGAATCCCTCAGCACTAGAGAAATAAAGGCCACAAAGCAGACCCTCAGAAACTGGACACTAGCAGGTCTGTTGCCAAGTGCCCAGAAAGTGAAGGGGGAGGCCATTCTTCCAATTCTTCATGGAAGTTGAGCCAACTGTGACATCTTGAAGACTGGCAACCTGAGGAACATCCAAAAAATAGCATCCCTGGCATGGACATGGTTGTTCTCAGAGTGTGAGCCTTCCACAGAAACCACATGGGGTTCATTTAGCTAGATTCCTGGGTGGTAGCAAGGACATCTGAATCAAAAAGGGAAAGGTGAAGCATGCCACAGGAGTCCACCATGACAGACTGGTGGTAGGCACATGTGAGACTCTCTTAGTGGCTCACAGAAACAAACAAGGGATTCTTTGAAGGATTGTTCAGGGGTTGGTTCCTTAAAAGCAGATCCCAGGATAGAAATTCCTGTTCAAGTGATTGATTTGAGGGATGTTCCCAAGAGAAGGGGATGAGGGAAGCAGCAAAGGGGAGGGGAAGAAAGCTACTCACAAACAAGGTCTTGCTGGAGGTCAGCTTCTGTTGGGTCCCACACAACAGTTCTGGAGGATGGACTGCATCACAGAATTGGTCCTACCTGAGGCAGGTGGTCAGTCCTTGTATTCCATGTGTCAGCCAGTCTTGACTAGTGTTTCTCCCCACAAGATTTGTAGGTGGGAATAGCTTTCCTAATAAGAGACTCCAGGGCAAATTCTTTGGAGAAAAGGGAATCTCTGTCTTGTTAAATTGCAAACCATAGTTATAAGTGTATGGCCTAGAAGAGGGAGCCAGGTGGAGTACCAAAAGCAATCTACAACTGCTTTATTTTTCTTTGGCAGATGGGGGTTTCAGAGTTATTGTCATTTATATATAAACCTAAATGTGACTCTCATTTTACAGTCATAGTCTTGTGGAGTAGACATGAACCAAATATTGATCTTAGATTAGCTTTAAGCATGTAGACTAGTCAAAATTTTCCAGAGATAAGGGCCAAAATGGGTTAATTGGTTTTCTTTTGGGGAACTGTATCAATTTATGTAATACATTTGTAAGCTCCATACTCATAATTAGAAAAATAATTTTTTACAAACAGTTTAAAATATCAAGGAGATAGCAACAGTGTGAAAAGACAATTCAGAGTTGGCTCACAGGAACTCACCACTACTGTGGCGTCATTCAAGTCTTCAAACTTCTCTTGTTACTAGTATATAAGGCACAAATGACATTGCCCACAACCTTATTACTATTTTGCTTATTATATCTGTGAGGTAATAGGGAGCTGTTGAAAATCCTCAAACAGAGGCAAATGTCCTTAAATTAAAATGTATCTTTGGGAAAGACTAACCCAGTAACTCTGTGCCTGGAGGAAAGAGAAAGAGACAAAGTAGGAGGCTGGCACAACTCAGCCTTGAGGTGGTGAGGACTCCCCTCCAACCACATGAGGTCCAAGTTCCTTAGAGAACTTCAGCACCCCCTACAATTGTATATTCAATGTTCATTTTGGCCACTTTACTTTGCATAAGGGCAGGAATCATTCTGGCCTCATCATTGCATACCCAGAGCTGGACACAAATCTTTGCTGAATAATGATTTGAATAAAATAGAGGGATGTCGTTTGAATAATTCAATAGATATTGGTCAAGAAAAAAATGATAGATTTTGGTACCTAATAAAGGGAATGAGGTAAGTTTCACACTTTGAACACAAAATTATAACAATAAAGCAGTTGGGAGGGTAAGTTTCTATTGCTGCAAAACAAATTACCACCAGGATTTCTGTGGGTCAGGAGGTCAGGTACAGCTAAGCTGTGTCCTTTGCTCAGGATTCCACAGGCTGATACTCTCATCTGGAACTTGGGATCTTGTAAGCTCACCTGGATTCTTGGCAGAACTCAGTTCCTTGCAGTTAAAGGACTAAGGCTGTCAGCTTCTAGAGGCTGTCTTATCCATGGCCAGTTCACAATATGGTTATTTGCTTTTTTAAAACAGAGGCTGAGCATGGTGGCACCCAACTATAACCCCAGTGAGTTGGGAGGAGGAGGCAGAAGGATTACAAATTGGAGATCAGCCTGGGAAACTTAGCAAGACCCTGTCTCAAATTTAAAAATAAAAGGGGCTGGAGATGATTTGACCTAGTTATCCCACTCCTTAGTATATACACAAAGGACTTAAAATCAGCATACTATAATGACACAGCCACATCAATGTTTATACCAGCTCAATTCACAGTAGCTAAGCTATGGAACAAACCTAGGTGTCCTTCAACAAATGAATAGATAAAGAAAACATGGTACAAATACACAATGGAATATTACTCAGCCATAAAAAGAATGACTTTATGACTTATGCCAGTAAGTGAATTGATGGATCTGGAGACTATTATGCTAAGCAAAATAAGCCAATCCCCCAAAAAAACAAAGGTCGAATGTTCTCACTAATATGTAGATGATAACAACAGGGGGCAGGGAAGACTAGAAGTTCAGTAGATTAGACAAAAGGGAAATGAAGCAAAGGGAGCAGAGGATACAGGAATAGGAAATACGGTGGAATGAATCTGACTTAACTTTCCTATGTACATACATGAATATACCACAGTGAATCCCCACATCATGCACAACCACAAGTCTGGGCTCCTAATTGAATAAGATATATTCCCTTTTTTGTATAACTATGTCAAAATATACTCTACTGTCATGTTCAACTAAAAACAACAACAAAAAAGTCTGGAGATGTAGCCTGTGGTAAAGCAACCCTGAATTAAATCCTTAGTACCCACCCCCCCAAAAAAAAAAATTCAACAGGAGAGTGCCTTGCTTCAAATCTCTTATTTTAGGGAATGCCTATACCCAGTGTTAAAGGGCTCATCTGAATAGGTCAGGCCCACCCAACTCAAAATCAACTGATTAGGATCCTTAAATCACATTTGCTAAATCCCTTCACCTTTGCTATATTCTGTTGGTTTGACGCAAGCCACAGGTTCTTCTCACAGTTAAGAAGAGAGGGTTACATAAAGATACAGACACCAGGCTGGAGGCATTCATGGGTGCCATCTTCTTTCCGCATACCACAGTAAGTCAGTTTTGAGTGTTGGTGGAAGGTGATAAGCTAATAACAGGTGAAAAGTCAAGTGGGACTTGTGGGTTTGACAGTTGGTATGAGAGAGGATACATTATACAGAGATGAAAACAAAGGGCAAAAGACTCTCTTGGTTTGGGGAAGCTGTTTAATATTTAAGGAAGAAAGAGGACCTACAGAAGTAGAGAAAGATCAGCAGAATGTAAGAAACTGATAATGAACTGTCCTGTAAATAGGAAGGAATTTTAAGAGCAGGGTGATTGACAAGAATCAACCATCAAGGAGGATGTTGGTGAAGCCCATCCCCTTACCATGCAAAGATCTTGAAGAAAGCTGTCTGGTCAAGTGGTGATGTCACAGTTGAGGCTGTAGGGAATGACAGAACAGGGATGTTAAGATAGTAGAAAGAGTCCCCTTGGAGCCCCAATCAGTCAAGAGAATGGCCAACCAGGCTCTCACTGCTTCTCAAAGAGTTTCTCAGGCCCTATTACTCCAGCTCCACCTACACAGCGCTGGAGGGCTTTCATCCTGGGAGGTGTGAGGTGGCTGGACAGTTCACATTGGCTCTGGCTGCCTTTGGGCTGTTCTGCGCAAGGCAAAATGTGACTTTTAAGTATGAAACACAAGTAATCTCCCAACTTGGGGGAATCTGAGATAGGGAGCCTTTCTGCTCTCTGAATAACTAAAACTGGATGCTTCTATCTAGTTGTGTGAGTTGAATTTTTAAATGACTAATACAAATCTTTGCTTGGTTTCTTTCTGGCCAGGCTTCATTTCTTTCAAGCCAGGAGCCCAGCTGCCCTCGCTGTTTTGCAAAGATCAAGTAGAATTCTGAGGAAATGAAATAGTAGGAAGTATTAAGCATTTGTTGGACCCAAGACAGACATTCTGAGACTCTTGAAATAACTGGCATTGCAAGGGGGTATCATTAATCAAATGCAGTATTGCCATATAGAGACTAAATTTAATTCTAATGTAATAAATCCATAAAATAAGACTGTTTCTCTTTTTCTTACCTTCTCTCCTTTCATTCCAAAAAACCAACCTGAAATAATTTTATTTTATTATGAGAGTTATGTAACTAACAAGAACAACACAAAGAGTATTAGGCATCTGATTCTACCAATATGGCAATAATATCATTGGGTTTTCTTTTCTCCTTCATTATTAGTTACAAATATTACTTCCATCACAGAGCAATTAGCATATGTTATCTCACCATCTTTTTTTTTTCTTTCATCATTTATCCCATGTTAAAAGTCCCTGGATATAAATTTACCTATGTGTAAAAACATAAATAAAAATAGGATTAGAACCTAGAGCTCTAAGCATTTATAATCATCTTTGGAGCCTACAGTGGGTTCATCAATGGGTTTTTCCACCATTCTAAGCCACTGTTGTATAGTGTATCTCATGGCTCACCAGGCTTTTCTGTCTTTAACTTTCTAATATATGTGATTTGATTAAAATTTTTGGCTAGTCAGGATAAGGAGGAAGAGACGGAAATTGCTCTTAATGGAATCTCCAGTGTGCCTAGGATTATAATTGAAGCAGAAATGAACATCTTGCTCTGTGGGAAGTTAGAGAAAGGCTTTGTTCCATTTTTACATGGGAGATCATCCTGTATTGTAACCTACACACCTAAGCCCACTCCAGATTCAAAGTGTGCCATTTATAAACATGCATGCCAAGTTTCAGATGCCCTTTTTGAATGTTTGCATATAATTTGAAGCTTGCAATGCCAAAGTAAAATACAGCTTCTATTGTACTGGATTCCCCACACCAAGTGTGTGGTGCCTCTTTTCTCTGACATTACTTGAATAGATGAAGCAGAGTTTGACGTGGTTCAAAAAGAGAAATGTTTCTCAGCTCAACTGAAATGATTGTTAGGTATACACTGCCAACTTCATTTTCCCCTGCAGAAATGTACATTTTTCCCTATTATAAAATGTACTCATAATAGAAATGAGACTGTTCCCAGGAGTGTGGTTATCCAAAGGTAATCTCAACCCAATCTGATTAGAGACAAGTGGCTCATGCCTCAAAATGCTCCAGGGTATGATTATTTTATGACAACCATACTCTGTATCATGTCTTATTGATTAACTAATAAAGCGTCAGCAATGCTATTTAGAAGAAAAGCTGAGAAGCCAGGGTAGGGGGGATAACAGGTTTTTGAAAGGAAATGACTCTTTAAAAAGACCTAAATTATCTCATTTGTGCCCCCCTCTTATAATTTTGGGCAGAGCACGAAATCATCACTTGCCTGTTCCAGTATCTCTTTGTGAATTAATCTGTTAAATTTGATGCAGTTAGTTACATTTAAATGCACCCTAAACTGCTGTCTCTCTGTTGTGAATACTGATTGTGAGAGCAAAATGACATTGCTTTCGAGAATGCTATACTTCATTCTTATCTTCCAGATAAATTAAGGTCCAGAGAAATCAAGATAGAACTTGAAAAATACAGTAACCAGCTTGCCTATAGTAGCCATATGCTGGTCACGTCACCTAGCATTGGAATGAGGAGAGCATATGACTAGTAGGCAAGTATTTTGCAGCTAGAGTAGCTTTTGGACTATTACTAGAAGTGTGTCCCTTGGGACGATATTCTGGCATCCACAATATCCTCATCATTCCCAAAGGCTATGACTACACATCTATAGAAAAAGGTGGGGTGAGGGAATTGAAGCAATTACCATAGGTGATTCAATTTAACAACGTATTTTGTCATAATTACTTTATGTTTTCACTGTAAATATAAACTTATGGCCTGAATTAGTCAGGGCTGCAGTATTCCATTTCCTCTTACTACATAGACACAGCCAATATATTCAAATTGAAAAATACTCTACAAGTCAGAGTGTCCATTTCTAGGTCTTGGTTCTGTATCTTTTTTTTTTTAATCACATTTGGCTCCCTGAGAATGGAGTCCATTCAGTTCTAGTATAATTGGTCAAGAATTACCAGATGCTGGAGTCAGGAGGCCTGTTTCACTGTTCAATCTGTCTCCTTGGCTATGCATTATTGATGTGTCTGAACAGAATAACACTTTGAGAAGATATACATAGGGTTAGCTTAATTTATACATGTCTGCTGTAAGTCTCCCATCATTTGCAGAGCCAGTGGTATTTTTATCTTCAAAAATCCAAACCTGCTAGAATGGAATTTCTGTTAATTTACCACAGAACGTTTCACCAGAACCTCTTATCTTTAAGATCTAAGTTGAGTGTTTGCCACAGCACCCATTCAACTGTTTCCCAAGGGTCCTAAAACCTATCCAACTGATCACTTAACTCAGTCTTTCTATTCATCCAGAGCTACTTCTGTCCCTTTGAATATCAGGGTTTTACAGCACATCTCTTCTCTGCTATGATAGTACTTTATTTTTCATCAGAACTTTTGTTTGTGTTGTCTGTTTGTCTCTGCTAGGTAGACACACTCCCTCTAAGTTATCTTTGGCAATATCATTCAACATGCTATGAAGACTCTCTCTTCCAGGCTCTCGCAATTAAAGGAGTATGGAAACTCCGAAAACAGGATGGCATTTGTCCTGAGAAGAGTTGTCCAAGAGCAGCTTCCCTCCTGTTCCCCTGCAGGACAAAGAGCCAACCACTCTGCTAGTTTTGTTCTTCTCAGACATGACCAGCACCTGTGACTGTCTGGCTTTTCAATGTAGACGAGTAATGAATGACATTTTTATGTTTTTCTCTTCTGCTTTCACTTACTTGAGGCTTTCATTTGTTTTTTATAATGAGAGAGAATCATTTAGGTACACAAAAACATGAAAGATGTTATACATCCTCTTATCCTCTTGATTTTCTTGTTTCTGTGTCTTTGGCTGTCCTTTTGGGCTTCGTTGTTCAGTAATTCCCCATTTAAGTCAGCATGGGCTAACTTATGCTGCAGTAACAACCAACCATAAAATAGTAGGGCCTTAAAAATCAAAAAAAGTAATTTTTTACTCACATTAAAGATCTATCATTAGTCAGAGGATGAAATCTGCCCCATATACCTTACTTTAATAAACAAGCTATCAGGAACATTGCTGTATACTACTAGCAGAAGGAGAACGAGCTCTGGAGAGTCATGTACCGATCAAACTCTCTGGCTCAGAACTGATATGTATCACTTCTGCTCCCAATTGCATTGACCAATATGATGCACATGGTCCATGCAATCAGGATTACCAAGAGCAACAGATAATAAAGGGCCGTAATTTTCCAGAGAGGAGAAGCACTGAAAAAACTTTTTTCTTTCTTTTTTTTATTTGTTCTTTTTAGTTATACATGACAGTAGAGTGTCTTTTGACATATTGTACATACATAGAGTATAACTTCCCATTCTTTTGGTTGTACAGATGTGGATTTACACTGGTCACGTATTCATATATGAACATAGGAAAGAAAGTTATGTCTGATTCATTCTACTGTTTTTTCCTATTCCCATTACCCCCTCCATTCCCTTCATTCTCCTTTGTCTAATCCAAAGTACTTCTATTCTTCCTTTCCCAACCTCTTATTGTATATTAGCATCCTCATATCAGAGAGAACATTTGGCATTTGGTTTTTGGAGATTGGCTTATTTCAATTAGCATGAGAGTCTCCAGTTCCATCTATTTACTGGAAAATGCCATAATTTCATTCTTCTTTATGGCTGAGCAATCCAATGTGTATATATACCACATTTTTTTATCCATAAGAACTGAAAATCCTTGATGAACAGCATAAATGGCCACCACATGCCCTCCACTGAAACAATAGAGACACCTTTTTCCAACTTATAGATAAGCTCATTAACTGCTTCTGCCATACTAATAAGTCCTTTCTGCATCTCAGAACTCAGACTAGGGTATTTTAATCAAAATTCAGGCTTGAGTATAGATTTATTACTTTTATATTGTTGCATTAAGAAGTATCCCCAAACTTAGTGGCTTAAAACAACATACATTTATTATCCCACGGATCAGAAATCTGGATATGCGTGAGCTTGGTCTTCTGCTCAGAGACTCACCAGGCTGAAATCAGTTGTCCTAAGTGAGGTTGAGGTTCCTTTTCCAATCTCACTGGTGGTTGGGAGAATTCATTTCCTTGCAGTTGTTGAATTCCCTCTACCTACTTCTGGCTAGCTGTTAGCTGGGGCCACTCTTAGTTCCCAGAGGCTGCCATCAGGTTCTTGCCACATTCCCTGCTCTATAAGAAGCTCACAACATGTTTGTTTGCTTCCACAACACCAGAGGATAAATCTCTCTCACTTTGCATTTCTCTGACCTCTTGTAAGTACGCCCATCCTGGATAATCTGTCCTTCAAGTAAGTAGAAACCAACTATTTAGGCATCTTGATTACATCTATGAATCCCTTCTTTCATATGATATAGCATAATTATGAGAGTGGTACCCCGTTGTAGTCACAGATACCTCTCACATTGAAGGAGGATATAGGGCGTAGACACCAGAGAAAGGGATCTTGGGGGTCATCTTAGAATCCAGCTAACAGAGATACAGAGGGATCACATCTGTGCAATTATAAGCTTGCCTTGAAAGCTGATTGGTTTAGTGATGTTTGGAACCATCTTAATAGCTGACTTTATGGAATAGTTCATTGGATTGTTCAGTAAATCCAGTTACAAGGCAAGGGAGGGGAGTTGGTGTGAAACGTGTGGCCTTGATGCTGTAGGTAGAGAGCCACGTGGCAGTGAGGGTGCCAGTGTGAGTCATATCAGCCTCCAAGTGCTAAGCTTCCACTTTACACCGGAGCCTCCAACTGTCTGCTCATGATAAATGTGACTGGCCAGTGCTGGTGTATGTCACCAGCTCCCTTTTGGTTTCTTGGTAATATTCACTTCTGGAAACAACACGACTACACTCTGCAGAGAACATTCGTTGTCCTGCTTCTTGTTCAACTGCCTAAAATGGCTCATTATTCTGTAATACGTGCAAGATTGCCCAGAAGTAATTTTCCTTTTATTTTTGCCCACAAGGTGGAAAATTAAGGATGAAATACAACTTTATTTTTGCTTTTCACAGAAGAGGTGACAGGGTAGTTTTTTCTGCCTGTTTTTCTACTTGCAGTGAAATATTATTTGGCTACAGCTGTTGATTCCTTTTTCCTATTTTGGCAAAAGTTTGATGCAGAGTGTCTCCCGCCCTTGTTTATACCCAGGGCTACATTGCAGGGTCCTCCTGCAGAATGAAGGGCATTCCCCTGCCCTGGAACCCTGGGGCCTGGTCTTTTGCCTGTCCCCACACTCAGATGTGTCTTATGCATTCATGCTTCTTTTCTGAGTGGGGAGACTGAAGAGTTGTCCAAGAGCAGCTTCCCTCCTGTTCCCCTGCAGGGCAACTTTTCTGAGTGGGGAGACTGATTCCTAATCTCCCTATCATGTGTCTGCTCCGGAAATACTACTTCTTTTACTGAAGAAATGAAGAAGCTCTAAGGAAGGCTTGAGCATGAATACACTAGTGAAAACATGGACCAAGGAAAATGCTGTACAAATCAAAAGACTTTTTCTTTATTTTTATTTTCTGTCTTGTGCTGACCTTGTTTTTATCCATTTCAATGTGATGAAAAAGTTCAAGAATTTAAAAATAAGGAATCACTTAGTAGTTAGGTCCACTTTTATAGACGTTTTCTTCTGTTTTGTTTTTGTTTTAATAGGATAGCTGTTATATGGTGGCATAGGGAAGAGCATTCATTATTTTTATGGTTCTGAGGATTGAACCCAGGGCCCCACACATGCTAGACAAGTGTTCTACCACTGAGCTACATCCCTAGTCCCTCTTCTGTTTACATTTACATTATTTTGTGACCAATACCTATGATGAACTAAGTTGGTGGGGAAGTGATGTTTTGGTTTTGGGTTTTCCAACTAAGAAATTTCTAAAGGATACAGGGTCTTGAAACATACATTCAGTATTAATTCAGTACAAATTCTCAAATGGGCAAAAGTATGTATACTGCCTTGGACATTTGGGACATATAAGAAAGTCTGGGCCTTTGCTCTCAAGGAGGAAAAACTGATGGAAGCTAGCATAAGTTTACAATCAGGCAGGCCAGAGTTGAATCCCTGTCCTGCCACCTGCTGGGTATAAAACTTACATATATTCCTTGTTTCTCTATCTTAGTTTTCTGTCTGAAAATTGAATATAATCTCTATTTTCTGATATTGTGAATATTTAGAGATTCTAGTTATGTAAAAATGTATATCATGACCAAGTTGAGATTATCTAAAGAATTGATGAGTCATTTAATATTTTAAAAATTCATAAAATTAATCTACCCAGTAACCAATAATTAGAGAAAAACTGTATGATTATCTCAGCAGACATAGAATAGGTATTTGAAAATTTTCAATATTTAATCATGATGAAAACTCTCAACCAACTATTATGACCTTTATTTACTTGATAAAAACTTAGAGTTAACATCTTTATTAATGACGGCATCCATTAATGATAATAAAAGTCACTTTTCACCGCCTTTGTATTTGACATTATACTGAAATTACTAGCTGACAAGGCAAGGCATATAGAGAAAGAAAAGCACCAGAACTGAAAAAAAGAGAAACATTATGGACAATACTTCTGGAGGGTGTGGCCACCTAAAAGAGAACCCAAAGCAACCTATATGCAAATTATTGAGGTTCCTAAGAGAGGCTTTCAGGTTGTTTTGAAATATGATTGTGTTATAAAAACAATTTTATTTCTATATTCCAGCAGCAAATAGTTGGAAAGCATATTTTAAAAATTTTTCATTTATTAAGAAGCTAGAAATAGCCAGGTGTACTAGTGCACGCCTGTAATCCCAGCAGCAGCTCAGGAGGCTGAGGCAGGAGGATCACAAGTTCAAAGCCAGCCTCAGCAACTTAGCAAGGCCATAAGCAACTTGGCAAGACACTGTCTCTAAATAAAATACAAAAGAAAAGCTGAGGATGTTGTTCAGTGGTTAGGTGCCCCTGGGTTCAATCCCCAGTACAAAAAAAAAAAAAAAAAAAAACGGAAGAAGAAACTAGAAATTAATTCAACAAAGCTTTTACCAGAATATATGGAAAATTTTGTGTGTTTGAAGTCCTTACCCAATTTATATTCCAAGATCAATAACTACAGCTAGCCACAGTGACGCACTTATAATCCTAGCCACTTGGGAGGCTGAGGCAAGAGAATCACAAGTTCCAGGCCAGCCTGAGCAACACAGAGAGACCCTGTCTCAGAATAAAATTTTAAAAGAAGAGCTGAGGATCAGTGATGGAGTATCCCTCCCTGAATAGTTCAACTCACAGAACTGCCAAAAAAACAAGAAAGAAAGAAAAGAAAAGAAAGAGAGAAGAAAAATTATAACCACTCAGAATTACATGCATGTCCTCAATTCCTTTAACACACTGATCTGACTAAACCAAAATCATGGTTATATCCAACATCTTTTCCAACCTGTACCTGTATCTGTATATCTGTATGATTGTGGCTGGGGAAACACACACACACACACACACACACATAAAAACATGCTGAAGAATTTCACTTTAAATTCAAGGTTGCTAAATTTCCACTGAGCCCTACTAATGCCTTACATTTATTCTCTGTTTCTCTGTTCCATTCTTGTCCTGTTCTCTCTGGGATGCTCCTCTCCTGGGTCTTCAGAATGGATCCATGAACACACAGTCATGATATGATCGAGCAATTCCACTTCTGTGTGTAAAAATTTGAAAGGAGGGACTTAAATATGTATTTGTGTACTCACATTCATAGCATCATTACTCACAGTTGCCAAAAAGTGGAACAATCCCAATGTCTATCAACAGATGAATGATAGCCAGGTGTAATGGTGCACATCTGTAATCATGGAGACTTGGGAGGCCGAGGCAGGAGGATTACAAATTCAAGGCCAGTCTCAGCAACTTAATGAGACCCTAAGCTACTTAGCAAGACCCTGTCTCAAAATAAAAAATAAAAGGATTGGAGATGTGGCTTGATGGTAAAGCATTACTAAGTTAAATCCCCAGTAGGCCCCCCCAAAAAAATCAGATGAATGGATAAACAAAATGTGGTATGTGTATGTATATGTGTGTGTGTATATGTATACATACATATACACACACATACATAAGTATATATAAACATATATTTAATGGAGTATTGTTTGGCTTTTTAAAAATATTTTATTAGTTGTTGGTGGACCCTTATTTATTTTTACGTGGTGCTGAGAATCGAATCCAGTTCCTCACACATGCTAGGCAAACGCTCTACCACTGAGCCACAACTCCAACCCTTATTTGGCTTGTAAGAGGAGTAAAATTTTGATGCATGCTACAGCTTGAAGGAACCTTATGTTAAGTGAAATAAGTCAATCACCAGGGCAAGTAGTATACGATTTCACTTATATGAGGTACTTAGGATAGTCAAATTTATAAAGAGGAAAAGTAGAAGGGAGGTTGCTAGTGGCTGGGGGAAGGAGGAACAAGGATATGTTAATGGGTGTGGAATTTTAGTTGGGATGATGACAAATTTCTAGAGATACATAGTAGTGATGGTCACACAACAATGTACTTAATGCCACTGAATTTACACTTTAAAATGGTCGAAATATTAAATTTCATGTCATGTATTTTTTACTTTTCCTTTTTTCTTCTTGAGACAGGGTCTCACTCTGTTGTCCAGGCTGACTTTGAATTTCTGGGCCCAAGGCATCCTACTGCTTTAGCTTCCCTAATAACTAGAACTACAGGCAAAAATGTATCTCCCTTCTGAACTCCAATCTTCTCTAACCATCGGGCTACAGAAGATCACCTCTGAGATATCTAACCAACATCTTGAACACGCATGTCTTGGGCCAAGCTCCTGGCATTCTCCCTTCAACCTATTTGTCTCCCATCTTTCCCATCTCAGTCAATGGCAGTGATGTCCTTCCTGCTGCTCAAGTGTGTCTCCTAGTCTAAGCAGCTTTGCCTCCTCTCTCTCACATCTCACAATGTTGGCAAGTCCTGGTGGTGCTACTTTCCAATGGCCACTGCTTGCCACACCATTGCTACCACATTGCTACTACTCTGGTCCAAGCCTCCATCAGTCTCCTCAGGATTACTATTGGGGCCTTCAGAAGGCCTCCCTGCCTCCTCCCAGGCTCCCCTTCAGTGGTTCTCAGCACAGTGACCAGGGCAGTCCTACTACAAACAGATCTCTCCTGTCCCCTCTCCAGCCATGCAGGACTCCTCACAGCTCTTCAAACAGGCTTGAATAAACCTGCGTGAATCTTGTGTCCCTCTGCCCAGTAGGCTCCTGCCATAGCAGGCACATAACTAGTTTCCTCACTGCCTTCACTCCTTTGTTTTTTGCTTATTTAATCTACTTATTTATTTTATTGTCTTTTTTCCTACCATAATGCATGTTCCATTAGGGCAGAGGTTTTTGCTCCTTGGAATCGTGTCTGGTGCACAGCAATTGAATTTTGAAATAATGAAAACACAAAAAAGACCTAAATAAATAGAGATACAGTGTTTCAATGGATAGGAAAACTCAGAATATAAAGATACCGGTTGTCCTCGAGTTGATCTACAGATTCATAATTTCACTGAAAAATCCCAGGAGTTTTTCAAAGAACTTGATAAATTGAATCTTAACATATATTAATGAACACAGCCTAAGGATAGCTATTCACTCATAAAGAATAAGTTTGGAGAATCTGACCTTCTACATATCAAAAAAAATTTTAAAACCAAGTATTGTGGTACATATCTGTAATCTCAGCAACTTGAGAGGCTAAGGCAGGAGGATCACAAGCTTGAGGCCAGACTGAGCAACTAACTTAGCAATATCCTGTCTCAAAAATAAAAAGAGGTAGGGATGTAGTTCCTTGATAAAACAACCTGGGTTCAATCCCCAGTATGAAAGAAAGAGAGGGAAGGAGGGAGGAAAGGAAGAAAGGAAGAAAAAACTGTTTCATAAAGTTACGGTAAAACATACAAAGTAGTATTGGTTTAGGACTAGACAGATTGACCATAGAACAAATAGAAAACCTGAAAACTGACCTATAAATATGGAACCCTATTATAAGACAGAGGTAACATTGCAATCATTGGAGATACCAGAAAGGGTATTCAATAAATAAAGATTGGATAATTGATTATTCACAAGAGAAAAAAAAGTGAAATTGGATTCCTATCTCACACGATGCATACAATTAATTCCAGGTGAATTAAATAGCAAAACCTTGAACGTTTCAAGCAGGAAATAGAAGAGCATATTTTAATGACTTTAGGATAAGAGAGACCTTACTCAAAAAGGCCCCCTAAAAGTGCTAACTGCAAAGAAAACACTTATAAATCTCTTTACATGATATTTTGTTCATTGAGAGATGTTAGAAAGAAAGTGAAAATATACATAACAAAATAAGATATGTGAAACAAACATAACGGGCAAATGATTATTATCCAGAATATATAATAAACCCCTAAAAGTCAATAAAAAGTGTAAATATCTCAAAACAGGCAAAGGGCATTAAAAAGCCTTCACAGAGGCAGAAACACAAATGACCAGCATGCAAAATAATATGCTTAATTTCATTAGTAATCAGAACATTTCAAAAATTCAAATTTGCAATGTAAATCCCTAGATTTTTTTATTTCACTAATATCATAAAACAAGTGTGAGCACAGATATGGAACACTCACATTCTGCTCCCCAGCACTTAGGCCATCATAGGAAAGACAATTTGGTATTAACATCTAAAGGTATTGGCATGTGTATCAGAAGACCTATTTAGGAATGTGTATAGCAGCATTGTTTATAATCACAAAAATCTAATCATTACCCTTAAGGAAACATAGTTTTTAAGGAGCTAGAAAGGACTTAGATGTCCACTGATGAAATGAATAAATTGATTTATTTGTATGAAAAAATAATGTTTATTATTAGCATAAAATATATATATATATAGTATTCATACAATAGATTTTATATCAGTGAAAAACGGGTGAACCAGGACTATACGTGGACTTTCTGCTTAGTCCTACTGACCTGTGTTGCTCAAGTCCACAGTGCCATGCCACACAATGCCAGCCTTGGACTTCCAGTTAGTGCAGTCACAATGTAGATTTACAGTCAGCTTCTGACTCATCTTGCTTCTGGCTCCATTGACCAAATAGTCCCAAAGCAGGCTGTAGGAGGGGAGAAAGGAGGATTCCAGAATAGTGTTAGGTTCTGCCAGGAAGAAGAAGGAGGGAATGGATGCTGGGTATGCAGGTACTGTCCACTACTGCTACTTCACATTTTGTGTCTCCCAGCATACTGCAAACTCTTTGAGGAAGGGACCATGTCATGATCCTTTGCATCCCACCCCCAACATTATACCTGGTACATCCTAAAACATTGAACAAAAAAGTATTAAACAAAAGATTAGCATAAGACTCAACTGGTTAGACCTTCAGAAACAGACCAACTGAAACTGCAATCAGAGCAGGAGTCTCTTGCTAGAACCAACATCCTCACTGAGAAGGCTAGTGTGGCTGCTTAAGGATAGGAGTAAGGGTAAATGAGGGAGTGGAGGGGCTACTTGGAATGGCAAAACAGCTGGTCAGGAGCAAGAATCTCTCCTGGAGAAGCGAGCTGAGTCCACTGGCAGGGCCAATGGATAATGTTTCCTTCTAATGAAAGGGTCCTGGACTCTTCAGAGGTGACTCCATAGTAAGGTGGTGTTTGCCTGATCTTAAAAGCACAGAAGTTTTTGTTCTCTAGTTGCCAGGGCGTGGAGCATGGCTTGCCATCCAACTGGAACAGGGGTTTTGGCAGCAATGCCTTTCGGTAGCATTTTCCAGTTTGCCCCCTGCTCGAGCCAGCCACTTTCTAGACAGGCTGGGGTGGCACCTCTGTGTTCATGCACCAGGACCACAGGTCTCACTCACTCACCCTGGTATAAGCGATTAGCCCAGTGTTAACCTTTCATACTCTCTGGTGATGACTATTTTATAGCACCTGCATCTGAGGAAGAAGAGGGAACTCAGAGAAACCCAAAGTTTTCCTGAATTATGGCTGAAACACTAAGATTTGGTCCCAAGTATTCCAGGACCAAAATAGGCCCTCATTCCTGCCTTCACTTCAGAGTGACCACATGTGGTTACAAACTCTGCATTACACCAAGGCTCTGGCTGAGGGGCACTGGGGGCTGAATCCAGACTGTACTCTGCTCTGTTGCTAAGCCTGGGGGTGGGGCTGCATCCTGCATCTGCCAGGTGGAGGGGGCCCTTTTCTTCTCATAGAAATACCTACTGCTTGCCAAGTCCGGGCTGTGTCTGCCCAGAGGGTCCCCTTTGTTTAACTAGCAGAGGTTCAATATTCCCTTCCCATCCGGTCCCTAGGATGAAACCAGAAACCTTGGTTGATCTGAGAGTGTTCTAGCCCCAACAGGAAGTACGCCAGAGGCTTTCTTACTGGCAATGAGACCACTGGAGATGCTTGTCCTCTATCCTGTTCTCCACCAGCTTCCCATTCCCCTTCCTCCAGAAGGACTGGGATCTTGGCCTATCTTCCTGGCCTGTCTTCTCAGCCTTGCTCATGAATATCTGCATCTTCCTGACTACTGTCTGCAGAGCATCCTCTGACCCCTTGATCACTCTGTTCAGTAGGGACTGTGGCTGCTCATCCTGCTCCCCTCCTGTCCCCTGGCTCCTCGCCTGGCAGTTTCCTGACTGAACTTAGCCCTGAACTTCCTTTTGTTTGTGCCTAGGCTCCTGCCTGGATGCTGACACTATCCCCGAAGGCTGCCAGACCTGACGCTCAGTCTTGATTCTGGGCTTCAAAACTTGAAGGCTTCATACAGGCAGCAGCCTATGATCTAGACAGAAGAGATTGTCGTCCATGGGTGGAGGGCCTCTGTCCAGCTCAATAAGACATTCTTGAACAGCTAGACTCAACTTCCTGGGCATGCTGGACCTATACCTCTTTACAGGTGGCCAATTGGACCCTCCTGATTCCAACACTCACTCCCCACCTGTTCTTCTACTCAGAAATCACGGGGTTCTCTCACTGTTGTCTTGAATCCCATTCATCTTTCTAATGATTGGTCTTAGCATTGTTTCTGACAGTTTGCTCACAGCCTCTCACTAACATTCCTCATAGCTTGACCCAGCTCCTGAGATCTTCCCAACCTTATGCATGCCACCCCCAGATCCTCCTTCTCTCTCCCCTCAATCCACAGCCTGTTTTGGAGATGGGGGCCCAGAAACTATTTGGTTGACGGAGCTAGAGCATGTGGAGTCAGGAGGGGAGGATGTGCTGTGCTGAAAGTCTGAGTTTTTGCTGGACTGACTGGCTGTCCTCCTGCTGGATCTGAGTGGCCTGATGCATCAGCCACAAAAAACACAGGCCTGGACAGAAAGCCAGGGTGGGGAAGGAATAAGAGACCAGGTATATGGACTAAACATTTGTGTCCCTCCAGCCAAAGTCATATGTTGAAACCCCAGCCTTCAATGTGATGATTTGGAGGAGGAACCTGTGGGAGGTGATTAGGGTTAGATGAGGTCATGAGGATGGGTCCCTTAGAATGGGATTAGGGGCCTTAAAAAAAAGAGGAAGAGTCTACCTCTCTCTGTCTCTGAGGGCATGCACCATGGAAATGCCATGTGAAGACACAACAAGAAGGTAGCCATCTGCAAACTAAGGAAAGAATCCTCCACAGACACTGACCCTGCTGGAACTTGATCTTGGACTTTCCCGATTCTAAACTGTGAGAAAATAAAGGTCTGTTTTTAAAGCCACCAGTCTGTGGTATTTTGTTATGGCAGCCCAAGCTAAGACACCAGGGGAGATGATCCTAACAAAAGCCTGGAGGAAAGAGTACATTTTGAAAAATGTGTTCTGGTCCCATTGTGTCTCCTGCTCCTTCACCTCCAGCACCACTTTGGCTGGAACTTTTAGAAAGACCAGTTTCCTTTTCCCCTTTAATTCTGACTTCCCACTCACTCCAACACACCCTTCAATCTGGTTTCCAAAGCTCAGCCTCAGGCTTGCCTCAGTCACCCTGGCTGCACTCACCCCTTTCCCTGCCCCTCTGCTCCCCTGAAGGTGCTCCTGGCATTCAGTTCCACCACCACACCTGGCTCCAGTGAGGCACAAGCACCATCAGGACAGGGATCTTTTCTTCACCTCTCCTTTCTGTTCTCCACAGAATCTAACATAACTCTGGGTACAGGACACATGATCAGTCAATGTTTAATAGATTAATTGTAAACACATTTTTCTAAGTAAACTATGAGGCTCCCTTGCATTACAATCTTATTGGGTGTTTTCTAAAATGCAGATCTTGTACTTTACCACACAATTAGAAAATCAGAATTTTGGGGAGCAGAACTCAGGCATTTGTGTTGTGGTGGATGAAAGCTAACCACAAATCCTTTGATGTTCCTTCTATCAAGAGGCAGGATCTGTTTCTCTGACCCTTGAAACTGGAGGGATGCTATGCCCATTGCAGGCCTACCCTTTGGTCTCTGGGAACTCTGGGCCACGAGAGACCCTGAGATTTCATGGAGACAGCAAAGCTCACTGAGTTAGCTTTATATCTGCCCTTCCAAACTGCCCAGCATTCGAGTCTAGTTGTCTTCTATCCACCAGATGAGATCAGCCACCAGCTGAATACTAGTGGGTGACCCTAGTCAATCACATGAAGCAGAAGAATCACTCAGCTGAGCCCTGCCGGAATTCTTGTCCTGTGAAAGCAGGAAATGCAATAAAAGAGCTGTTGTTTTAAGTCTTTATATTTGTTACATAGTGACAAACAAGAATATGCAGATACACAAATTCTCCAGACTATGTTTGTGTGTCCTATAACTTAAAGAATCATTATTGTAACATGATCTGACAATTAATGAATAAAATTTTACATTAAGGTATAGAAAAATATTTCACACTGTATTGTCTGCATATGCTTGGGAAAGGAAGTTACAGTAAAAATCTCATAATTTATGTTGTTGGTACTCATTTTCTTGGACTGCAATCTGGTTCTGTTCAGAGAACAAACAAGAGAAGGCCCCTAGCACTCCTGAACTTTCTAGACAATCTGATTGCAACAGTGTTAATAAACAGTGTCACCCCAGTGGAATAAAATTCTGCTTTGGATTTAAAACATAGTGAGCCCTGACAACATTTGGTTTGGACCTGTCTCCTTAGTCTGTGTTTCCAGGGCCAAAACTAAGATGATTTTTTTTTTCTGGTTTGTCTCTTGGGAGTATATTTTAAGACTAAGCTTGTAGATTTCTTTCAGTTTTCATAATGAAAACTTTTGGCTTGTAAGTCACATGACTGACCACTATTTTTGCCATCACTTTGGATCAAAACCACAGGACCCTACAAACCCCCACTGGGATTAGTGATTTTTGTTTTGGTTTCTCAACAAAGCAGTTTGGACAAATCTGCGAAATTTTTACAGACTCAGCAGAGAGCTGTGTGAAACTCAGCATCTTCCCTGGATGCTTCAGCTCAGCTTGAGTGGGTTTGGACGGACCCAGTGCTTAAAAATGGAACTCTAAAACATGAAACCACATGAGCCAAAAATATTTCCCAAAATGAGTTTAACTAAGCTGAAGCTGCTGGGATTGGTGCCCTCTCTGTATGGACAAGTAAACCTGCCCCTTCCAACTTACTCCCCAACCTGCCTTCAAGCTCGTGGCATCTGTGGGGTCACGTGCTGAGCAGAGCTGCCCCTTTAGAACAGAGCTCTGGCCTCTTTACACTCCCATCAGAGGTGGAAGTGTTGTTTCCCAAAACCCAGTAATTTAAGCCTGGCAAGGAACTGATCGTACCATTTATTTTTATTTTGATCATCTGGAAAACAAAGTGTCCATATGGTGGTATCATCTGAGGATAGCTCACAAATAAACATAATCATCCTTTAAGCCAGTGGTTCCCAAATAACATGGCAGGCCTGAATCAGTATTGCTTACGGCTAAAGTTAAAAATACAGATTCCCAGGCAGCCCTGGCAAATCAGAATTTCTGGGTGGAAGCCCAGGTATCTTTATTTTCAATGAGTTTCTCAGATTATTGTATACATCCAAGTTTAGGAAACACTTTGGTGTTTAAAAAATATGACACTTCTCCTTCTGGCTGAGAAGGAGTAACACGAAGTAGGTTTATCCTGCCTGAAGCAACTGAAACACTGGGCATGATGTACGAAAGAGTGGCTTTCAGATTGTGGGCTTGGGAAGACAGGACAGAGACTACTGAGAGGGAAACCAGTGAGGTCAACTTAGAGTGGCCCCAGCGGGTTGCCTGGAGAGTTTCCAGGCTGCAAAGCAGGGAAGGGGACCCCTGGTGGAGCTTGGTGGTCTCTCTGAGTCCAGGGGATAGAGCTGGGCATCCAGGAGGCTAAGATGGCTAAATGTCACCAGGCATGTCACCAGGGAGAGCTGAACAACACTCAGGTATGACAAAATTAATTTATAAAGAGAGAAGTACTGGAAGTTATTTTACTCTGCAAAGAACTTGTGTTCACTTCATGAGCTGTCACATAGAGAGGACTCAGCTGAATAAATGGGCTTGCTTCCCATGAGCTATTGGGCAGCCTTGGGAAAGGTGAGGGAAGAATGCAGGTGCTATTGTGGACTAAGACGAAGCAAAGAAGGGTTTTCTACCTTCTGTGCTTTCAAAACAGAGACATTGACATATTATAATATGCAAAATATTTCTGTAGAAAACATAAGAAACTTCTGTGGTATAATAGTTGTCTCTGAGGAATAGGCCTAACAACATCAGATGGTGTGGAAGGAGGATTATTTTTACTGTATTTTTTTAATGATAAAAAAAAATCTTATAATTTTCAAGCATTTCTTTTTTTAAAATAAGAAAAATAGAATATAATATTAAAATAAATAGGTCACTTCAAGAATTTCTTTAAATATTTAATCAAATTTTATTTGATTTTCACAAGCTTACCTATCATGTAACACTTTAGGAAAGCATCTACAGTGTAAAGCAATTGTTAAAATATGCATTCAGGCAGTAGTTTATTCTATATGTCATTCACAATTTAGTTCACCTTTTATGCATCTGGCATAAAACACCATGCAAAAATGACAACAAATTGTGCTGTTATTTTGTTCCAACTTGTTTGAAAGACAAGTTGTCTGTTCATTTACAGAATACAAATTTAAAATGATTGTATTGTTTCTGGGGTCTGACATAGCCCCCACACAGTGCCCTGCGACAGTTGTCTGCCTACATACACATTCTGAGAGTGTCTGAAATCTATCTGAGCTTCCAGTGGTTAGAAGGTCAGATACAGTCATGTGCTGCACAAAGATTTTTTGGTCTACAGTGGACCGCATGCACAAGCACAGTGGTCCCAAAGGACTAACTGGAGCTGAAAGATTACCGTGGCCGAGTGGTGGCACAGCCCTTGTGACGTGGTGGCGTTACTCACTGTGCAATGCATCACATTAACTTTGTGGTGATGGTGGTGTAAACACACCTACTGCACAGTGGGTCAGACTTCCACACAGCACATAGAATTAGGTACCATCCATGATACTTGGTGATAACAAACAGCTATATTACTGGCTTATGTATTTACTATATGATAATTGCTATTTTAGAATGAACTCCTTCTTACAAAAATACATTCACTGTCAAACAGGATGTCTTGTTACACAGCAGCTGCCTCCTCCATCTCATGTTTACCGCAGGTCTTGATTGTCTCATTTTCTCTTGTGCTTAAGCTAAGCTCAGGTTGTTTTGTTCATTGTGGCCTTAGAGCAAAAGGCTGTACTATACACAAACAGACACACCATATAACCTGGCTGTGTGGTAGGCTACATCTAGACTTGTGTAAGGAAAGTCTTGTGATGTTTGCATGAGAACAAAGTCACCCAATGCTGCATTTCCCAGAAAATCCCCTTAGTTCAGTGATGCATAACTATATTTCTAAGGCCTTCTTTTTCTCTATTTTTGCAGGTACAAGATGAGAAAAGCTAAAGGAAATGAATGTTCTTCCCTCAGGCCATGGGAAGCACCCCAACTGGAAGAGCCAACATGCTAACAGTCAGATGTGGGTGAAGGGAACTCTGGAAGGGACCAGCACCACAATCATTGTCATGGTTTTGCTCTTTTCTTAAAGCTGACATGCACACAGGTTTTTGTTTGAGGGCAAAAAAAGAGGAGCTACCCGAATTATTTAAAACTTTGCTTTTGCAGACAACAAAGATATTAAAAGTTTAAAGAATGAAGAGTCTGAGCCAGGCGCGGTGGCGCACGCCTGCAATCCCAGCAGCTCAGGAGGCTGAGGCAGGAGGATCATGGGTTCAAAGCCAGCCTCAGCAAAAGCAAAGCACTAAGCAACTCAGTGAAACCCTGTCTCTAAATAAAATACAAAAAAGAGCTGGGGATATGGCTCAGTGGTAAAGTGCCCCTAAATTCAATCCTTGATACCAAAAAAGGGGGAAAAAAAAAAAGAAGAAGAAGAAGAGTCTCAAAAAATAAGTTTGACCAAGATAATGAGTCTGGGCATCTAAGTAACTAAGAAATCATTTCCATTCCATACTTACAAGAGGTTGATCAGCCATGATGCTTTCTCTGCTCATGTATTCCCACTACCAGGACAAATGAGGCCAGTTTCTTCTCTCCTAAGTTCTTTCTCAAAAATAGTGGGAAAGGGCCAGGTGCAGTGGCACAAGGTTGTAATCCCAAGTTATCCAGGAGGCTGAGGAAGGAGGATCACAAGTTTGAGGCCAGTGTGGGCAACTTAGAGAAAGACCCTGTTTCAAAAATAAAACAATCTGGGGGTGTAGCTCAGTTTATAGTATCCCTGGGTTCAATCCCCAGTAACACACACACACACACACACACAAAATGTGGGGCAGAGAGGAAGATATGGAATTGTTTGTGTTTGCTATATCAGCACAAACCTGGGAGGACAAACCTGAGAGGATATGCAAGAAACTAACAATGCTTTGAACTTAAGGTGGATGCGGAAGTGGTAGATGGGGACAGATTTCTTGACATATATGTTTTTATATTGTTTTTATATTGCAAATATAAATAAAATAAAAATAAAAATAAATAAAAAGCATTTCTCAAAGCTGTCTCTTTCCATGAAACCTTTACGTAACAAGCCTAGGCCTGGGTTGAATGAATAAAGCAGAGCGCAGACACTGAGTAAAAACAACAGGAAGCTGAAACCCAACCCCCAACTGTCTCCTGTAGTCATCAATTTAGATGAAAAGAGGTTTCCAGAAATTGTTTAATTGATTTCCTTTCTGCTGCCATTTTCCATGGTTTATATCAGATGAATCCATAGGTTCTTAGAACATCTTGAGAAATTCTACTGTGTGCCTGTTAAGAAAACAGGTGAACCAAACAAAGAAGATCCTGGAAAAAAAAAAAAAAAACTAAAGCAGGGTATGTGTGTGTGTGTGTGTGTGTGTGTGAGTGAGTGTGGACTGGGGAGGATTGGTGAAGATGGCAGAGAAGAACTAGAGGTATTTCCCAGTGTAAACATTAGAGGTTTAATTTTTGCAAAGCAGCTTTTCTGGTGAAATATTGCTGACTGTATTTGGAAGTTGATAATATAATTCAGTCTCCTCTGGGCATTGTGGGTACACTATGATTTTCTTGGTCAAAATGCCTCTTCTCCACCCCAGAATAGTAGAAAGACTGAATAATTTAATATTGGACACTTTCCCTTTGGGGGAGTAATTTAAGCACTACCATATGTCTTCTTATTTTGTCCTTCTACTTGTCTCTCATGAACCGCTGGGCTTTGAAAATGCAGAAACAAAACAAACACAAAGAGACACACTTGTGTGTGGGTGTGAGTGTGTGTGTGTGTGTGTGTGTGTGTGAATTTAAAATCACTGTGGAGATTCCCCAATTACTGGGCCATGCTAATTATCCAGGAAGGTGTTTGAAGACATGCTCCACTGAAGGGGAGTGATAACAACCTTCAGAAACTGCTTAATCCCCAGCAACTAAAATGAGTCTGATGGCTGCTGCACAAGATGGGAAGAGATCATCTCTGAAATTAGACCCAGCAAAGAGCATATGAGGCATGCTTGAGACCAGCCACCAGCATCAATAGCATTTGGGTCTGGGCAGCCTATGTGGTGCCTGAGGGGAATTCTGGAAGGTTTTCCCAGGCCCTGAGACCCTCCTGGTGAGTTTGGGTCTCTATCTCCCACATTGTATGGCTTACTTATCTCCCACATAGGAGATGTCAGATCCCTGAGAACAGTGGCCTATTTCTGGAGCATTCAAATCAGCCTGGAAATCATAGTCTGGTTATTTGAATTTCTTTTTTTCTTTTTCTTTCTTTCTTTTTTTTTTAACAGTTCTTTACCTTTTCCCTGCACTGAGGGGTTACATAGCTAAATTTATTCATATCAAACAGCTGTGGAGGTTAAAGTTATCCTCCATTTGGAGCCATATAATTTACTTGAAAAGTGCAGTGACTCTTTTAGTACACTTAACTCCCAAGGACTCAGCAAACCAGATTACTCAGGAAGCCTCTTGTCTCAGAAAGCTGATTAAATTATATATATTATCAAGACATTTATTTCAAAGATACTGAGAAAATCAGAGTGCTCTGGGAAGTTGCCTGTGGCAATTTTAAAACATGGCTCCACTATTGTCTCACACCCTCCCATCAAGAGAAGGGGCCCTACCTCCCCACTCCAGTCAGGAGTGATGGAGATCAGGAGTGGTAGAAGTGTGACCTGAGGCTGAGTCAGAAAAGGCCATGCTGTTTCTGCTTCTGCTCCTTTCCTTCTGGGATGCTTGCTCTGGGGGAGGCTGGTCAGCCCAAGATGTGTGGCTCCCCCCTGGAAGAGCCATGTTGGGAAGACCTATTGAGCTTCCAGAAACAGCCAGCATCCATAAGCAGCCCATGGAAAGGCCATCTTGGACATGCAGCTCATGTGCACTTTGAGATGATCTCCACTCATGTCTGCCTCCAGCCTCATGGAAACCCCTGTGAGGGTGCATCAGCCGAGCCCTTACTGAATTCATGGCACACACAATTTTCTGTTGTTGTTGCTTTACTAGCAATTGAACCCATGGGTGATCTATCACTGAGCTACCACCCCGAGCACTTTTTAATTTTATTTTGAGACAAGATCTCTCTTGCTAAGTTGCCCAGGCTGACCTCCAGCTTGTGATCCTCCTGCCTCAGCCTCCCAAGTACATGGTATTACAGGAGTGACCCACCGTACCCAGTACACAAAAACTTTAAAAATACCCCGACAAATTAGTTTTTGGTTTATACTACTGTGTTGGGGGTAATCTGCCCCATAGTGCCATAGTGCCTTTTACCTTCTGATTATTCCAGCTGCTTACTTTCACTTTGGGACCTTTGGGCTTCAGTTTCTGTTACCCACTTTTCTTTGGTTTTATACCACACACAGCTGCATATGTTCAGCCAATTCCCCCTGCCCCCCCCCCACACACACTCAGAATCTATAGCTTAGCCCAGTTTTACTCCCTAAACCACTGTATTCAAACCTCACTGTTATGCTGAGAAAACTCTGACCTACAGAGATTACGTTTCCTGCCCAAGGTCATAAGGCTAAATAGTGGCCCAGCTAAGGGTGAGCCCAGGTCTTCTGATGCCTGATCCAGTCCTTTTTTCACTTAATTACTTTAATTTCCCACTCCTCATAAAATAAGATGGGTTGATTCTTTTCTAGTCCAGAGGCCATAAACTCAGCAAGTGCCAGATGCCCCTGTGCAACACCTCCTTTTGGTCCTCTAGGGCATCCTGGGGACTACCTGGTAGCTGCCTAGTAGCTGCCTGCAGCTCCTGCAGGAGTGGTGAAAGAGGAAAGGAAAATGGGAAGGGACAAGAGGACCCAGCCTATTCCAGGCCTTCTTCCTCCTAGGCTTGCATTCTGAAGGCAACATGCTAATATGGTCAGAGTGCAAGTGGGAATTCCGGAACGTATTCTATGGTGAACTCTTCTTACCAAAAAAAAAAAAAACCCTGAAAATTTTTTTTTTTTAAAGAGAGAGAAAGAGAATTTTTTAAATATTTGTTTATTTATTTTTAGTTTTTCGGTGGACACAACATCTTTGTTTGTATGTGGTGCTGAGGATCGAACCCGGGCCCCACGCATGCCAAGCTAGCGCGCTACCTCTTGAGCCACATCCCTAGCCCCCTGAAATATTTTTAAATGGCATACTGTATATTTCAGAACTGGGCTCAAAAAAAAATGAGTGATCAGAACAAAAGATAAAAATTCTCTGTTAGACAAGACTGGGGGGCTGGTTAAATGTGGGGAGTGTGTATCTGCGTCATTTATCTGCCACTCAAGGACCTTGGAAAGCTGTCATTAATACATTGTCTGCCACCCACTGCCCCAGAGTTGCCCCAATTTTTCTAAGCTCTACAGTATTGTCATTTCATGTGTCTGGCAAGGGAGTTAGAGCCAATGAATAAGCCATGCTGTATTTCCATTCCTTTCAGTTATCTGGCCAACAATCAAGCCTCCCTCTTCCACCCCACTTACCACCATTTTCCTGAGTAAGGCATGGTTACAAGTCTTTTACATGAGGTGTGGTTTGGTTCAATATGTACTGTTGGTTCTGCAAAGATGCTGGTGGGAGGTTGACTATGCATGTTATGTGTCATATGCCACTCTGTTGGCTGGCATGCAGTGGAAAAAGCAAGGGAAGAGAAATGGATCTTTCTGCTTTGGAAGCACAGGCTTTAGTAATAATAAAAATGAGTTTCAGAGAAAAAAATTACATAATTATTACAATTGTGTTCAACTTTCAAAAATTTCTTAAACTGTACGAAACTTGAACACCCCCCCCCCAAAAAAAAAACCCCTCTTTGAACTCATAAAATTATGTTCAACTATACACACACTATGTGTGCTTGATGTATTCGGGAAAAGTCATATAAGTCGAATTTTTGCAAATCTGGCCTTATTTCAAATATTGTTAAGGTTCTTTTGATTTAAATTGGTACTATTTTATAAAGCAAATAATAATTTGGTAATGCAAATAGTTACTCCCTAACTTATAAGTTTGGGCTTTCATGTTTATATGTTTTTTTTCTAAAAGCAAGTTACATTTATAGATATAATCAGTTAAGACTTTCTAACTAATAAAATTGTAAATACAAGCTAAATAGTTTTCAAACTTTAATCTAACGATTTAGAAGTTTTTGAAAATAATTTATCTCTAAACTAAGAATTTCCATCTATCCCAAAGTTAGACTGTATAACAACAAAGGTCAAATACATTTTTCTAAGACAGTTTAATAACATGTAGCAAAATATTGAATTTAATTGTGTAAAGATATAGATGCTGAAAAAGTTCACTGCAGCATTGTTTATAATAACAAAAAACTTTAAAGGAAAATAATAAACCATGAATAGAGAAGTCATTTAAATAAAAACAAATTATTTTACTGTCATGCAATGAAATATGCTACTGTTAAAAAGGCAAAGTAGTAAGTAAAGACCCATGGTGAGATTTTTTTTTTCCTATCACATAGGTAGCAATTTGAAAGTCTGATAGTTTCTTATTGAAGAATGTGGAATAAAAAGGTCAGGAGTAGCATGAAGGAGGACCATAAAGCACTTATCCTGTGGTTTTACTGGGAGCTGTCCATAGGCTTGGCTACCATCAAGTTTTGCTAATCTTCAAATATTCAGGAGACTGAGATGCTGTCCTTAATGAGATGTGAACTTGAATTATTTACTTATAAAACACTCTAAAGTCATTTTATGCATTTAAGAGATTCAAAAAGAGATTTTAAAGAATTCTATTATTGGGCTGGGGCTATAGCTCAGTGACACAGCACTTGCCTGGCACATGTGAGGCACCGGATTCAATCCTTAGACCCTCATTAAAAAGTAATACAAAATAAATAAAGGCATGCTGTCCATTTCAACTATAAAAAATAAAAATTTTAAAAGAATTCTATTATTTATTTTCCTCAGGTGTCTTTCCTATGAATATCACTTATTGTTTTTGTTGTTGTTTTGTATTATTGGGTTTGTTTGTTTGTTTGTTTGTTTGTATTCATGGTGCGGGGGATCAAATTCAGAGCATCATATGTGCTAGGCAAGTGCTGTACCACTAAGCTACATCCTCAGTCACCTGCTTACTGTTCTTAAGGGAAAAATATGTATTCAGCTCTTCCAGGAAAAATTCTACATAAACTCACTTTATATATTTTAAAGTTGTATAGTGGCTTTTCTACATTTAGCAATATTGGTGTTAGCTACTTCTTAGGTCTTTTTCATGGGGAGGGTATGCTGCCTCTCTAAATTTGCTGAATTAAATTAGAATTACTTGGCAATTCAGTTTATGGAAATGAATGATTATTTAAAATATGATCTTAGAGGCTGAGGCAAGAGGATCCAAGTTTGAGGCTAGTCTGGGCAATTAAGTGAGAATGTGTGTGCTTCAAAATAAAATATAAAAAAAGGATTGGGGATGTGGCACAGTGGTAGAGTACCCATTGATTCAATCCCCAGTACCACAAAAGAAAAGAAAAAAGGATGTAATCCTAAAGACTCATTTGGTTACTAACTTTAATTTTTTTCTATGTATAATACAGAAAA
This sequence comes from Marmota monax, assembly GCF_021218885.2. Taxonomy (NCBI): domain Eukaryota; kingdom Metazoa; phylum Chordata; class Mammalia; order Rodentia; family Sciuridae; genus Marmota; species Marmota monax. Next base: position 13,975,397 of record NW_026693245.1, read on the forward strand.
ATAAGGGTAAGGAATACTTACCAATAATCTTGCCACCCTAACTTAACCCTGTTTGGTCTGGTGGAGGTATCTATTTCCTTCTAGGAGTTTTTCTTAAAATTGTCATTCTTTAAAATATGAAATTCTTAAATTATACAAAAAACAATAAATGATATAACAGGACTCCCATTTGCTTCAGTATGACAAATTAAATTCTTTGAACATTCCTCCACTGTATACAGCTAAAAATGCTCAATAAAATATCAGAATTAAAAGTTAGTTTTAAATGCATCACTGAGTTGATAGGCGAGTGTATCAGAGGTAAACAATGTGAATGTGGGAATTCTGAAAGGAAAGAATGCTCTTAATGTAGCCCTCTTCACGATTTTGATGGTCCATGAGGTGAAGGGAACAAGAGACCAAGACCAGAGCCCAACCAAAGTAAAGTCTCTCAGGAGAGTCCCCTGTAAAGCCAGGACCCCAAAGGGCAACATCTTCAGGGGAAAAGTGAACTAGATGCAAACCCACCCCACAGATAGAGGCAGTAAGGAAACATTCCTCTTGACCACTGTGCTGGGTGGAAGGGGGAAAATTCCAAAATTCAAAACCACAAACAGACCTGCACGGGAGTTTGTGGTCCAAAATTTATGTCTGTTATTAAAAAAAAAATTCAAGCTCAAAAAAAACTATTTGAGTTGGTTACAAGTTTCAGTCACTTCAACAAACATGATCTTTACTGAAGGAAACCACCTTCAAATCATGCCTCAAAAAATTTCCATGATAGCAACAAAGAATATGGTCTGACCATCAAAACTCTCAACACACACAAGCAGTCCAGACACCATAGAGGCTATCCAAGAAACAAAGAGGAATCAAACCAAAATGACCTTAGGTAGTATAGTTATCAGTCACACTCAAAAATAAGAGTGTTTAATTGGAAAAAAAATGGATTAACAGAGGATATTAAAATTACAAATGGGAAAAGGACTAAAAGTAACGATCTTGCAAATTTGCAAAACAAATAGAATATGTAAAAATAAAAAAAATGTTATAATTGAAATAAAAACCTTTAAATAATTGGTTAAACAGATTAAGTACAGTCAAAAAACTGGAAGAAATTATTCATAAGGTAGAACAAAGACAAAGAGATAAAAGTTCTAAAAGAAAAGGCAGGATACTTGTAGTTATAAGTTCTTATGTAGATCTAAGAGGGGATCAGAGAAAGGACTCAACTTCAGTAGCAATCAGGAAAGGTTTCTTTTCTTTTTTTACTTGAAACAGCAACCATTTATTATTATCATTGTATTTCTTTTTCTGTTTTTCCATGGTGAATTCATGTTTTTGAGTTCTTACTGGAACCACGGTCCTGCATAATAATGGTCCTACTCCATTTCATAGTGGGTCTGTTCCCCGTCCCTTCCCTTCTTCCATGAAGGCCACACCTAATTTTGCCTATGCTCTTCTAAGCAACAACTTCCTTGCATCTCTTTTTCAATATAAATGAATTTTTATCCATGCATTATAATTATACATAATACAAGAATTCATCGTGACATCTGTACATATACCGAACAGAATTTGGTCATTTTTTATTTCCCAGTACCTCTTCCTTCCCTCCCCTCCTGCTCTACTGGTTTCCCTTCTATTTCAGAAAAGCTTTCATTTAGAAAAATGAATAAATAAGCTGGGCACAGTGGAGCATGCCTGTAATCCCAGCAATTCGGGAGGCAAGAGAATCACAAGTTCAAGACGAGCCTCAGCAACTTGGTGAGGCCCTAAGTATCTTAGGGAGACTCTGTCTCAAGATTTAAAAAAGGGGGGCGGTGCTGGGGATGTGGCTCAATGGTAACGTATCTCTGGGTTCAATCCCTGGTACCAAACAAACAAACAAAAAAAGAATAAATATATGTGACTGGATGACATAAGCAAAAACTCAAGAAAGATTTTTTTAAATTTATGTACCAGTTTGGACCCTTGTCCTTTGTTGTGGGACCCCAACTCTGGTGTCATCTCATATGTGCCTAGCAATTCACAGAGAGGAATGTGATCAAAATATATGAGGCAACATGTAGCCAAAGCCTGGGTGGAGGAATTGGGAAGCATCTTATCCTATACCTATGAAGTTTGATATGTATCTTCTTTATGACTCTGTAGAATTAGTTGCACAGAACAAAATAAGATAACAGTGTCTCCTGAATCTATGTATCCATATACTTGAAAATACTCCTAAATAGCCCATTCCAAGCCTTAATTTTCTAGTATCAGATCTCATTTTTAATGAAGGCTTAGCTTTCACCCTCCCTTGCATCTCCACAGAAGGATTAGTCCAGGCCACATCAATCTGGCAGTGCCTGTGATATATCAGGGATTTATGAATGACAAGCTGCATGAGAAGAGGGTCGTGAGCAGTCATCCTGAAATCAGAAGCCGAGGGCTCCCTTCCCAGAAGCATCAAGCTCAGGCAAACAGGTCATCAAAGGCAGCACCATCCCCACTCCTGCTTTCTTTTTCCTAAATCTTGCTTCATGAAAATTCAGAATCAGAATTTGCGGCATTTTCTAATGCATAACCTATACTGGAAGCAAAGCTATTTCTTTCTTGACATTGGCTATGAAGGGGGCACGTGGCTATGAAAGGGACTGGACTGTGTAGGGAAGAATCAGAACAAAACAGGAGGCCACTGTGAGTTCACCAGCCACAGAGACTGCCCTTATGCCTGGTCCAGAAGCCTGCCTATGGCCTTGTCCATCTGAGTCCCTGCTAATAAGATGAAAAATATGCAAACCAGTGAGTTCACACAGCAGTTCAGACATTCTTGGGGCATTACTGAGAATTATTTTGAAAACATACAATAAGATTATTGAGGGACTGATTTGTTAGAGAGCCACAGAGCTCTGGGAAAGTGGGAGTCCTTTCCAAAGCTGCATGGTAGCCTGGGGTCGTGGAGAGATGCTTGCCTCCCTGTGAACAGCGCCATCTGTGTCTGCTCCATGGGTCCACTGGGCAGCTCAGGGCTGTCATCATTTCCTCAGTGACTGTTGCCCCTAAGGCCATGTCCAGCAGATCGCCCAAGGTCATACCTGGCTCCTGGAAGCCCAGGGCTTCTGTCTCTTCCAGGAGCAAGATACAGGAAAACAGCAAGGAGAAAGCAGATGTCCTAAAACAGAGAGATGGAGACCTATACATAGACAATTAACGACACCGTGGGATAATACATATGAAAGTGTTTTGAAAAATTCCAAGCACTACACAAATAGAAGCTAATACTATTTCTATACAATAGCATGACTTAGTAGATCTGCACACTGTAAGCACTGAGCTGTGGATAAGCTGGTCCTTAAAAATAGAACCAATCATACCATCTTTTCTCAGTGCTCCTAATCCATAATTCAGCCTTGTGGAAATTCAACTAGACTTTTCCATGGGCCATCACTAGTAGCAAGGAAGTAGAGACAGAGACTTTTATTTTTTAACACCGATAAGAAATCAGAGAATATAAAGTAGCATCTAAGTGCTCACATTAATATGCATCATTTTACAATTTTCAAAGCACTTTTGCTTTGTAGCCTCAGAACTGAATGAAATAGGTGGGATTATAATCTCCATTTTCCAGGCAGAGAAAGAGAGGCTCAGGGAGGGGGCAGATTTTGCCCCAGGCACACCCATGATTCCTCTAGTTAGTGGCCTTAATGAACTCAGTAGTAACAGGACAGAATCTTGTTGGAAACCCAGAAACTTAACCAGTTGAATTGGAGTACAGTAGAGGTTACTTTCCTGTTCCCGGCTCCCAACATTGTTGAGAACCAAGCTGTGCCTGGGGATAGGGTGTGTTTATTTAACACCTTGCTATTTAACATCTCACCTGTTGTACCTTCTCTTTCAGAGTGGCAAAGCCTCCAATAAGCTGGACAAAGGAGCACTTGCTCCAGGATCAGGGCAATTGCAACTTGGTGAGAGTTTGCACACAGCATTTTCCATCTAGATGTTAGCCCATTAGGCTTCCCTGGTCTGGGGAGGCTTGTGCTACTCACATGGTTGCTGTAAGAAAGGGAAGTTGGTTTTCTCCTGAACTCCAGGGTGAAGACCTTGAGTTCTGCAGCTGTCTTGCCATGTCCTGAAAAGAAATGAAGGAAGTGTTGCTGTAAGAAGAGATATTTGCCCCCAGTATGATTGGCCTGTAATTTTCACTATTCCAGAGGCTGAGAAATTTGAGGTCAGCCCATCTCAAGGCTGTGTCTCAAAAAATAAAAATGGCTGGGGATGTAGCTCAATGGTAAAGCACCCCTTGGTCAATTCCCAGTATGGAGGGGAAGGAGGGGGGATATTTGTTTCTCATTTGACACTAACATATAAATACCTTTGGGGGGGGGTACCGAGGATTGAACTCAGGGGTACTCGACCACTATCCTCAACGCTATTTTGTATTTTATTTAGAGACAGCGTCTCGCTGAGTTGCCTAGCACCTCATTTTTGCTGAGGCTGGCTTTGAACTCTCGATCTACCTGCCTCAAACTTCTGGGATTATAGGCATGAACCACCGCGCTCAGTTTATAAATGCCTTTTTAAAATGTCTACTTACTCGTTTTAACACTGTTGGAAGTAGGTATTTTTACTCTCATTCTATAGGAATCCGAGGCTCTTCAAGGTGAAGTATCTTGCCCACAGACTCACTGTTCTCCCGTGGCAGAGTGGACTTTGTACCGGGGTCTGGTTGTCTTGCAACCAAGATGTGAGTTGCAAGCATCTAATCAAGGGATTATTCCGTGCTTTGACCCCACTAGCTGAAGGTAAAGAGAGAGGACCCAAGCAGCACAGCCTAGTGGGCACCAACTGGATTTCAGAGTTCCAGGCTGCAGACACCCTCATCCTCAGGTGGGCGGGGGCAAGGCTTTCACCTCCCGAGCCCTGGCCGCTCCTCAACAAGGTCTTTGGAAACCCCGAGGCATTTCTGCCGCGCCCTGTGCCGTTGGAGTAAGGAGCTCGCACTCGTGTGCTATGGAGGATCAGGAGAGTCAGGAAGAGATTCTCAAAACTAACCGAGTTGAAAGAAGGAGGGGAGTTGGAGAATTCATGAAGAGGAGGGGCGTCGAGGGCACCCCTGCCGCCAGCCTCTATCAGTTCATGCTGCTTTAGCAAAAGCCTGATAGGATCTGATTGGTGGTTTGTGAAAGAATGCTGGTTTTCAAGACCCAGCATCTTCATCTTAAGATCTGTCCTACACATTTTAGAAGAAAAAGGGATGCCCCAGTGGTAATCTCAGTAAATGAAGTGATGTGTGCATATTCAAATCAACAAGAAGGAACCTTTCAAAAGAATTTATCATGACTTTATTGTATTTACATTAGCTTCTGGAGTAATGCAAATGACTAGTAATAATAGCTTTCATATAAAATTGGTTTAAGAGGAGAGGTGGTAATTGTCTCAAGTTAATTATGGTCTAGCTCCATAATTTCACAGCTAGTAAATCAACCCACAATACCATTTGTTTGAATACCTCCTTTGGTCCAGGACATAGACCCAGGAACTGGTGGCCTCAAGCAGAGGTACTCCACACCTCACTTCCTGGTGACCTACATACTATGTGTATTTTAGAGTTTTGATATGGTCGGAGGTACTGACCAAATCCAGTACTCATTTTTGCACTCTTCCATGGAAAAGTGGATTCAGATTAGCATCAGCTTTACTAATAAGCAACCCAGAAATAATCAGCCACCATCCCTGAGGCCACATTTCTCATGCAATGTCCTTGTTCAAGGCATGTGACTAATCACAAAGCTCTGATAAAGTGGTATGTGTTCAAAGTACATTATGAACTGGATGTCAGGCTGACACTTTGGCCTCATAGAGCGGAAACAGGCATTTCAGCTGTGTCGAATCAAACTTCTAGCCTAATGACACTTGTGGAGGTCTGTAGTTGATTCTCCATCTATTGACATTCCAGCAACTTCTCTCCTCCAGATTAGCATAAAATCACAAACTTCAGATAATCATCTGTTTATTCCCATTACTTTTAGGTAAGTGAGGAATGAACTCTTAAAGACTCATGTTGCCCATTCTTGTCCTTTTCTGGAGGGACAGATTCTCACCCTCAGTAGCTCCTATTGCATTCTCATTCCTACAGGCAAGTTTCCTTTAAATTCAGCCCCAGTCTTTCCTGCTTTAATTCCATTTTTCACTCAGGTCTTCAGAAGTCATAGAGAATCACTATTTGACATCCCATCTGCAAAAACCTCCACAAACTTGAAAGTAGCAATCAAGTTCATCCATAGACTTTTCTCTATCATAAGATAAAACCTCTGATTTCTTCTAACATTTTGGGAGAGGGCTCTCGATTCCACTCTTATTCCTCCCCATCTTTCTTAAGAGTGGTGTTGCAAAGTGTGATGGGTTTACTATCTGTGAACTGAGGGTCCGCAGGTGAAGTGGCTCCCGACCAATTGGACCATCCAGGGTTTTCTCTTCAGTCTTTAATAGGTCAGGGATGTCCCCCTTCATGTTGTGAGATGTGTGCAGTAGTTCCAGATGTTCCATGAAAGACAGCAGTGTCCAGTGAAAAGAGGGACCCTCCTCTCATGAGTCTCTCTCTCTGTCTCTCCTGTAAAAAAAAAAAGCCTTTTGCCTAAGCTCCCCAGATGACCTATCCTCAAACCTCATTGACTGGGATTGGACCACAGCCAGGAAGACTGCCTGGACCAATCACCTGTCATGTCACCATCTCAGCATGTCAAGGGAGTCACTTCCTGAGCACATGGCCTTCAAATAAAGTCAAGGAGGGTAAAGCGGCAAGGCCAATGATGTCTCTCAGGCAGTCAATAGGCCGTGTTTGCCACAGGTGAGCAAATATGGAGATCAAATGAGCCTCCATGTAGTCCAAAATATTAACTGAACAAACAGTAACACAACTAAATAGGTAATTACTGAGAGCCCATTAAGTGCCAGGTATTGTGCAAGCCAGCAGGTACACAAAGATGAACAAGATGTGGTCCTTAACTTGCAGAGCTATCAGTCAGGTTGGGGAGAAGGCACATCCAATATAATTTCAAAATTGCATAGAAGGAGATAAGAGGAGTCACACAGAGTGTCCCACAAACCCAGGGGGAAGCCTGGGCTTAAGAGAAGGAGTGCAACTCCTGGGGAGGGACTGCCAAACTGGCTTTGAATTCTGAGAATGAGTTAACGTTAAGAAAACAAGACTTGGGAGGAACCGTGAGGTATGCTTCTTCTGATTTTTGAATCTTTGTGTGGTATTTTATGTTCTACTGTTATGGCTCATCTACAGTTGATGAAATAGAAAATCCTTCCAAGCCTTAGGGGTGGTATGAATTTCAAGGGTCATTTCCCATGAGTTCATTTTTTCATATTTTGCGTCTGGATGAAATCCACTTTATGATCAGTGAATTCCATATTTAAACAAAGCAGCCAGTCATCCAGTAGGAAAATGTCTGAGGGAGAAAAGGAATGTGGTTCTGATTGTCATGATGTCACTGGTTCTGTAATGGGTTTGTTTTTAAGTATTGTAAGAAAAGTGCAGTAATTTGGGCTGAGGAGGAATCCGTCAGAATGAGCGAAAGTCTGTCATTTCAAATATACAGACTTTATTACTTTTACTTATATGTACTTAGAATAGGATATAAGAGAGTTGCTTATGAGCATTGGGTGTTAAATAGAAAATAACAATTTCCTTAGTATATTCATGGTCTCCCTAAAGATGGCAAGGGACACTGGAAAACAAGTTGTTCTTTTTCCCTACTCTTTTATTTTTTTAAAAAATTCACATGATTTATAGTAGTCTCCCCTTATCCATGGAGGATACTGTCTAAGACTCTCAGTGGATGCCTGAAGTTGCAGATAATACCAAACCCCGTATGTATTGTTTTTTCCCTGAATATAAATACCCATGATAAGGTTTAATCTATAAATAAGGCACAGTATGAAATTAACACCAGTCATTTACTGTATATCTTAGCAACCATAGCACATGATGTTTTTCTTTCCTTATTAAAATGAGAACTTTTACCTTTTTACATAAAGGAATCACTTTCATATCAAATGAGTTGCAAGGGGAAAGGTGGTTATTGTCTCGGGGTAATTATGATCCAGCTCTATAATTTCACAGCTATCGAATCAACCTGCAATACAGCTCTTTGGCTGGGCTCAGTGGCACACGCCTGTAATCCTAGTGACTCAGGAGGCTGAGACAGGAGAATTGCAAGTTCAAAACCAGCCTCAACAATTGGGTTGAGGCCCTAAGCAACTTGGTGAGACCCCCATCTCAAACTAAAAAATTAAAAGGGCTGGAGATGTAGCTCAATGGTAAAGTGCCCCGGGGTTTGATCTCCAGTACCAAATAATAATAATAATAATAATAAAAACAAAAACAAAAAAACACTCAAGATGTATTACTTAGAACAAGATGCAGAGCAGAATAAAAGTTATCCATGTGTTCATATGGAGGCATTAATAACATGCTTTCTGGAAGGATGCAATGGAGCTGTTGCAGTGGCTATACTGGTTGCCTTTGGGGAAAAGGATTAGAACTCAGGGGTGGAAAGAAGCCTTTTGCTATTCACTGCCTACCTTTTTGTATGGTTTCATTATGAACAAGAATTGTTATATATTAAAACACGATTTTTTTAAAAAAAGGATTACGTTACTTCTTCATGGTTTGACATGAAAAATATCTGCAACATAAGAGAAAGAGCTGGTACAGGATGATCACAATGTTATGACATTCCATTATGTTAATGGCTCCATTTATATATAGATATAGATGTGGACCAGTAGAGTGTTTTTATTTAAAAGCCTGGAAGGATAGACCTGAACTGTCTGCACAGCTGTTCCCTAGACAGAGGTGTAGTGTTGAGATTGCAGAATAAACAATACTTTCTTGCATTGTTTAATTTTGGCAGAGGTAGTAGATTATCAGAAAGAAAAACAATGTTTTCCAAATGGAGGAAAAAGTGAAAAAAGAGACTGCCCAGTCCTCCCACTGCCTTTTGCATGGAGCCTCCTATCTGCTCTATGCAAAAGCAAAGGTTTGGCTCCATCTCTTACCTGGCTCTTCTAAGCTTACTCTCACCTATTTCCCTTTTAAATCCTACGTGTTCAGGAAGCCTTTGTAGTCAGAGTGGGGTAGGTGAGAAATCTCACCCTCCGTTCCAACTTACCTAGTCTTACCCAACAAGAAAAACTGGAAACAAAAATCCCAAAACAGAATGTTCAAACAAGACACTGAAAACTAGCTTAACCTGTAAATGAAATCAACATGTTTTAGTTCTCCAGGGATTTGTACCAGGACCTGGCAGCCAGCTGAACTATAAGGGCATGGGCTGGAGACTCAGGCCCCGTGTTCTCAGAGACCACCTGTGGGGTTCCTCCACTCTTTGATCCTCCTTGCTTTTTTCATCCTCATATCTTTTTCCCCCTAACCAAGAGGCTGCTTTGAGAATCTGGTGGGGGCAGGAGTGCTATGGAATGAAAGGTGATTAACCCACATGTAAGCCCTGGAGAGTAGGCTTGTGTTGTGGGTTTGTTATGAAGAAAATCGGGAGAAGCCAAGATGTTCATTAACCCTAATATGATCTGATATTATTTAGAAAATGCTATGACAACCCAGTTCCAACGATTACTCTTTTCAGTTACTTCTCAGGATGTCAAAAACACTTCAAAATCACTTCAAGTCTTACATCATGACTGTATAATAATGGGTGTGAATTGCTCTTGGGCAACCAATATGATCTATGTTGACATATATTCCAGAATCTACTCCCCACCTACCCCCCTTCAATAATGAGGGTATGGGGTGTAGTTAGTGGTAGAATACTTGCCTAGCATATGCAAGGTCCTAAATTTCATCCTCAGCACACACACACACACACACAAAAAGCAGGGATGGGGTGTGTGGTGGGTGGTAAGTTTATTTCTATGGGTGAAAGACACTGTTTCCATAAGAAAAGGCAGGCTCTGCTTGTCCCAGTGCTTTCGAGAAACCTCAGTTTGAAGTACAAATCAGATTCCCGCTTTGTTCAGGGAAGCAGGAAGAAGAGACTTGGGAAGGCATGAACAAGGGGAAGTGGCTAAGCAGACATTCCTAAAGTCCAGGCCACTATTTATTCCGTCAAGCAGTTGTCCTTTGCCTTTGTTGGCATCTCATTATTACTCTAGTTTCAGAACATTCCACGTGCTGACCTTCAAAACAAGAGAGAATGGTATTTCTTGTAAGTTGGGGAAACATTTAAATAACAAGGTAGCCGACTGTTATTAGCTAAATTGTGTCCCCCCCTCCTCCCTCCCCAGCCAAAAATGATACTATGATGTCCTAACTCCTGTACCTTAGATGTGACCTTATTTGGAAACAGGGTCTTTACAGATTTAACCAAGTTAAAATGAGTCATTAGGGTGGGAGCTGTTCCAGTGTGACTGGCTTGCTTAGGAAAAGGGAAATCTGCCTACAGAGATGGACTTATAGGGAGGAGAGAAAACGTGAAGACCCAGGGAGACAGCCCTGTGAAGACAGGGATTGGTTATATCTCTAAGCCTAGGGCCACAGGAAGCTAGGAGACCTGGATAGATTCGTCCCCCATGCTTTCCTGCTGCCGACCATTCCTTGAATTTGCTCTCATGACTCCCAGGCTTGTGAGACAACAAATTTCTATTTATTAAAAAGATATGCATCCAGTTTGTGATATCTCATGACAGCCCTAGGATATGAATACATCTTCGGTATTGATAATATGAAAGTCACAATCCTTAATGATGGTCAGAAAATGGAGTAAGAGTGAAACCTCAGCTCATTCCAGTGGATGTTGTGTGACAGAATAAGTAGCAGGAGCTCATAGCTTCTCCATTGTGGCAGTGTTTGTTTCTCTGAGAACACTCACCCTGTGGGTAGTTCCCTTCCTGTGGAACCCTTCTCTCTGTGGCAGAGAAGAGAGGAGACATCCAGAGCTCTGCTGAAGTAGATGGGGAGGTCACTATCCTAAATTGGACCATTGTGCAGGTCTCTGCAGAAGCTAACACCCTGCATGTATTTGCCCAACCCCAAACTGCTGCCAGAAGGAGACAAGGTGGTAAAGAGGATCCTCAAAGTGGGTAAAAGCTCTGAGTGCACAGACCAGGTTGGAACTAGGGGCAAGAGGCCTCCAAACAAACAGAATCTGAAAAACTCAAGACTACCCATAACTAGACTGCTTCTGGTCCTGGGATTTTGTTGTTCCTATTTTTAAGTTTTGTTTCTTATTTCCTTTTAAAATTTTATCTTAAAACTCCTTAGAAGGAAAAATGAGCATTAACTACAACCCCAGTGCATAATTTTTGTGTGTATATTTGTGAGGACCTAATTCATTCCTGTGTGTGCGCGTGCATGTGTGTGTGCTATGAAAGAGAGTCATTCTTTTATCTTTATGAAGCCAAGAAATAAAAACAAAAAACCTGTAGATGTTGTAAAGGAGAGGCCCCTGAACCAAAATCCCATGTCCTGATGACCTGAGGACAAGATGGCATCCCGGAGAGGGCAGACTGAAGGCCCAGAAGTTGCCCTGCTAGGAAGGGCTTGTGGCTGCCTGGGGAGCACCCTGCCTGGTCCCAACCTCAGCCTGTGCGGGGAAGACAAAGGCCTGAGTCTTTGTTGTCCTTCACTGAGCAGGTCCTGCTCCCCTTTGTCTGAAGAACAGGCCAGGGTGTGAGGGGAGGGCACTGACGTCACCCAGGAGCCTAGAAAGCAGAGTTGCAAACTCCGGGGTCATTTCTCTTGTTTACCTCACCCTCCAAAAAGAGACTACTCCTTTGTCAAAATAAAACACGGTGTGAGCAGAGCTGGCTTGTTGTGGTGAAAAATTAGAACTGCTAGGCGTGTTCCCTGCGACTCAGTTTCAAAATCAACAAACCCACACCTGCCTGAAAAAGGAAAAATGGAGTCAGCCATGCCATCATTCTTCCTCAGCAGCACTTCAAGTGACAGGAAACCTTGCCCCCAAAACAGTAACTTCAAGAGATGCTTCAGAAACTGCCTGACCCATGCGGCCCCCGGGTGTGGCCAGTAGAAGGCAGAAAGGCCTGATCCTTCTTTGCACATTCGATCCTCTTCAGATGACAGGACTGGCAAAAAATCGTTTTGTGAGAGCTCCTTGTTCCTGTGACTTTTAATTACTTATTATTGCTGCTTTTATTTTCGCTGCAACATGAGAGAAGCAAAAGGCCCACTGTGTTCACTGCCTCAGATCTCTCCTTGGCAGTACAAGCGAGTGGCGGCGAGGTGGTCCTAAGAAGCGTGATCTATTTATAAGCATATCTGGAAATGTTTTAAAAATGCAAAATGTCAAGGGTGGAGTGGGGGGTGGGGGTCAAAGCCACCTCTTGAGAAGCAGGGTGCTTGTTGGGACAGCATCGGCACCCTCCCGCGGGGGGGGGGGACTTGCAGAGTGTTGTTGTAAGGTCAAGTGAAAAGATCCTGATTACCCTTCCCTTCAGATTTTGATTCAGGGGTGTGGATCCCAGGCTGCAGAGAAGCTGATCTGGGTGGCTCCACGCTTTAAATCAGAGACTGTCGTGTCGAGTTCCCGGGACAAACGCAGACGAGGTGGTATTTAAAGATCAGCCTCGATGTCACTGTCGCCGGGCCCTCACCTTTATCTCCCCCTCCTGCCTTCCCTTGGTGTGGCCTCCTGGGCTCGCTGGGACTCGGCGGCAGCCGGAGGGGAGGCTCGGAGGATGGGGAAGTCGTTAGCGTGACGAAACGCCCTTCCCGCGCGCACGGCGCTGCCTTCCGTCCTGCTCCGTCCATTCCGCGCTGGTCCGGGGAGTGCTTCTTGGGTGGGTCGAGCAGGGCTGGGAGAGGATGTCTGGTCAAAGGGCATCGAGATGGGAACAGGAGAATCGAGGAGAGGAAACGAGGGGCCAGAGATAAAGAAATAAGAGCCAGGAGGAGGGGAATAAATAGAAACGATGATGAATAAGCCCAGGTACATAATAGACAGGGAGCGACAGGCAGAAGGAGAGAGGCGCAGCTTGTCCTGCAGAAAGAAGCGATTCACCGACAGGAAAAAAAAAAAAAAATGCGAGAGACCTGAAAACAAACACACTTAGAAGCCGGTACAGGAAAGCCAAGAACCAAATGGAAGTACGAAACGGAGCCCCAGACAGGAAGGACGTCTGAATGAGAAATGCCAGCGAGGGAGGCCGGCACAGAGCCGTCTTTGTGGTGCGTTTGTAGATTAGAGGGAGGACCGCAGAACAGAGGGAATCCAAGAGTGTTTATTCCTTGCACCTGGCAAACAGAAAAATGCATTATTTTTTAATCATGGAGGAAAGATCTCTAAGAGGTGCAGGGTCTTCCATGCTATCATCCGTCTCTCACTCCATCTTCATCCCTTAGGACGTTTTAAAAGGCATGAGGAAACCCACCGCCAGGAGACACACGTTTCCACCCAGATGATTTTTACATGAAGTTTATTTTAGAGAGGCCTCCCTGTCCTTAGAGTTCAAGCTGCCTTACGCGTCCCAGATGGTGGATGAGGAGCTCAAGTTCTGTCTTCCCTATAGACTCCAGGGATACCTCATTTGGGGTATCTTGGTCCCTTAAAAATATGGATTAAAAAAATGAAATAATTACTCTCATGACTCCCATTTGAGAAGCCTGCCTTACCATTAATAAGTTAGAGGTTGCCTTGTAAGTTTAAATGATTTAACAAATGGAGTAATAAAAAAAATGTAAGTAAAGCAGAACCCAATAAATACAACACATACCCAGAAGTAGAGATTAGTTATTTTATTACTGTAAATCGCTTTTACTAAACATTATGATAAATTACCAAAAAGATGCCTCTCTACCCCTTTCTATAATTTCTGGTTATTAATTTTGTTCACATACAAGTATTTCCTTGTATGTCTCTCTTGCCCTGTTTCTGTAATGAGAACCAGGAAAAAAAAAAAAGAAACTAGCAGATAAAATGCTCTAACTGGAGCTGAAGCAAATGAAAAAAGATATCAGAAACAAATAACATTATCAGCTTTTAGCTCTATAATAAGCTCTTATTTACTTAGACCCTATTAATTTGGAATTTATAATAACTTGATTGGGATCTGGGCAGAAATTTTCCTTCATTTAGCAAACCCCGTCTAGCTAAGTGGTGCACAAGAGTAATGTAAATGAGATTATAAAGGGAAATGCTTGAACTACATCTTGGAGCACTTCAGGCAATCCCTTATATATGAATAATTAATATAAGAATGCATATTATTCTTATCCAATAATTATCTGGTAATTCAGAAGGAATTTGTTAGGTCACCCTGCAGTGTAGGGAAGTATGAGTTTGTCACTAAAAAGCTCTGTGACCATAGGCAAGCACTTAACTTTTCAGCCCTTATTTTTTTTTTTTTACCTGTACAATTAGATTGATATTACCAGCTCTGCCTCGTTAGATGGGTGGTTATGATCGTGAAAGGAGAGTGGGTGGGAGTCCATTTTGAAACCCATGATAAGGTATCGGAAAAATCTATTTTACATAAAATGAGTTTGAAATTCATACTTTTCACTAATATGACCTTTCCCTCAGTAGTGTACACCAGTGAAGGGTTTATGCTTTACACAACTTCAGCGACAGGAAACTCCCTTATGAACTTTATGTGTGTGAGAGAGACAGACATCCCTCAGGCCCCCAGTAGATCCTTGGAGTCATTCTTTGTGTTCTGGATACACCAAATATACTGGAGACGCATGATCAGAAGTGCATAGTTTGGGAACTATGCATAGTTTGAGCATAGTTCAAAAAGAGTCTCAGTGTTGGAGTCTGACAAGCTTGGGTTCAAATTCACAATCTTCTACACAGATGATTTAGATGGAACAATTATCTCTGAGGTGTTTTTTTGTTTGTTTGTTTGTTTTTTGTGCTGCTGGGGATTGAACCCAGGGCCTTGTGCAAGGCATGAGAGGCAAGCACTCTACCAACTGAGCTATACCCCTAGCCCTGAGTTTGTTTTTTTTATATAAAAATGGATATAACAATAAATTTTATAGGATTTTTATAAAGACTAAAAGAGATATCGTGCCTTGCACAGTGCTTAGTGCAGAGTGGGCATTTCAAAAATAATGGTTATCCATCTAGAAGATAAGTTGTCTTGAAGCAATAATGGGATTGGAGAAATATCAAGACTTCTCACTTCACATCTCTGATCCCTGTTACAGTTTAGCTCCCAGAATAGGAAGCCAAACAGAGTTAGGATTACAGCACCCAGTTCTTTTGCACACAGCCAACCTTATTTTGTTTTTGGTGAAATGAATGTTAAAAGGAACTAAAATTACATTTCCTCCATCCTAAGACACTTGCTGTTCACATTTGAATTGTATTGGCAATCAGGATGAGCTTTACAATCATTGTCAAAATAAACACGTCAATTGCTAGGTGGGGGAGTTGCTAAGAGGAATTGTCATTTTCTGCAATGTGTGGATTCAGCCTAAGCTTCCAGAATAAAGGATTTTTCAACTCAGGAGATGTTGGTGTTTGTGCTTCACTCAGATGCAAAACATCTGTCTGTAAGCTTCAAAAAAAAAAAAAAAGTTGAACTTTCTATAAGAGGTAATCAATTAAAGACAAAAAATTCAAGATTCCAAAAGAGGGGCCTGAAGAGATCAAACTCACAGACACTTAGGAAAGTGTCACTCTGCTTTGCAGCAACTGCCAATGTCTGGTGACTACAAGGGATCTTTAGAACACGGGTGAGTGAAGATGGGGTAATTATGTGAATAAAACGCACACTGTTTGTTGACCAAAAGCTGTGTAATTTAATGTAGCACTCATTTTTGCTTTCTGTGAATAAAACTACCTTTTAATTAGATAAATTAATATCCTTTCTTTTAATAGACAGACTCATTAGAGAAAGTGTCTAGCTTTTTAAATCGCCTAAAAACAGGATTAAATATAATTAATTTTATGCTTAAAATGTCTGCACCTTGCTATACATACTTCAATAAAATATTTAAAAATTATAACTCGATGGGGTCTAGGGTTGTGCCTCAGTGGTAGAGCCTAGCACACATGGGGCACTGGGTTCCATTTAAAAAGTACCACATTAGTTCTCAGGTTTAATGCAATGCCAATCAAAATCCCAACGGCATTTCTTGTAGAAATAGATAAAGCAATCATGAAATTCATATGGAAAAACAAAAGACCCAGAATAGCAAAAGCAATTCTAAGCAGGAAGTGTGAATCAGGCGGTATAGCGATACCAGATTTCAAACTATATTACAGAGCAATAGTAACAAAAACAGCATGGTACTGGTACCAAAACAGGCGGGTGGACCAATGGTACAGAATAGAGGACACAGAGACCAATCCACAAAACTACAACTTTCTTATATTTGATAAAGGGGCTAAAAGCATGCAATGGAGGAAGGATAGCATCTTCAACAAATGGTGCTGGGAAAATCGGAAATCCATATGCAACAAAATGAAACTGAATCCCTTTCTCTCACCATGCACAAAAGTTAACTCAAAATGGATCAAAGAGCTTGATATCAAATCAGAGACTCTGCGCCTGATAGAAGAAAAAATTGGCTACGATCTACATATTGTGGGGTCAGGCTCCAAATTCCTTAATAGGACGCCCATAGCACAAGAGTTAATAACTACAATCAACAAATGGGACTTACTCAAACTAAAAAGTTTTTTCTCAGCAAGAGAAACAATAAGAGAGGTAAATAGGGAGCCTACATCCTGGGAACAAATTTTTACTCCTCACACTTCAGATAGAGCCCTAATATCCACAGTATACAAAGAACTCAAAAAATTAAACAATAAGATAACAAATAACCCAATCAACAAATGGGCCAAAGACCTGAACAGACACTTCTCAGAGGAGGACATACAATCAATCAACAAGTACATGAAAAAATACTCACCATCTCTAGCAGTCAGAGAAATGCAAATCAAAACCACCCTAAGATACCGTCTCACTCCAGTAAGATTGGCAGCCATTATGAAATCAAACAACAACAAGTGCTGGCGAGCATGTGGGGAAAAGGGTACTCTTGTACATTGCTGGTGGGACTGCAAATTGGTGCGGCCAATTTGGAAAGCAGTATGGATATTCCTGGGAAAGCTGGGAATGGAAACACCATTTGACCCAGCTACTGCCGTTCTCGGACTATTCCCTGAAGACCTTAAAAGAGCGTACTACAGGGATACTGCAACATTGATGTTCATAGCAGCACAATTCACAATTGCTAGACTGTGGAACCAACCCAGATGCCCTTCAACAGATGAATAGATAAAAAAAATGTGGCATTTATACACAATGGAGTATTACTCTGCACTAAAAAATGACAAAATCATGGAATTTTCAGGGAAATGGATGGCATTAGAGCAGATTATGCTAAGTGAAGCTAGCCAATCCCTAAAAAACAAATGCCAAATGTCTTCTTTGATATAATGAGAGCAACTAAGAACAGAGCAGGGAGGAAGAGCAAGAGGAAAAGATTAACATTAAACAGAGACATGAGGTGGGAGGGAAAGGGAGAGAAAAGGGAAATTGCATGGAAATGGAAGGAGACCCTCATTGTTATACAAAATTACATATAAGAGGTTGTGAGGGGAAAGGGGGAAAAAACAAGGGAGAGAATTAAATTACAGCAGATGGGGTAGAGAGAGAAGATGGGAGGGGAGGGGAGCGGGGATAGTAGAGGATAGGAAAGGTAGCAGAATACAACAGTTACTAATATGGCATTATCTAAAAATGTTGATGTGTAACCAATGTGATTCTGCAATCTGTATTTGGGGTAAAAATGAGAGTTCATAACCCACTTGAATCTAAAGTATGAAATATGATATGTCAAGAGCTTTGTAATGTTTTGAACAACCAATAAAAAATAAAAAAGCACCACGTTAAAAAGTTAAAAAAATAAACAAAATAAAGGTATTATGAACATCTGAAACTTAAAAATTATAACTCCATGTATTTAGCTTGAACAATTAAATATTTGTCACTAACTTCCAAAGTAGTGAGTATAGCCATTTATAGGACATGCCTTTTTCTTAGGTTCTTGCACTTTACATGTTATTTAATAACAATTGCATTTATTAAGCATTTACTGTGTGCCCATTACTTCTAAAGAGTGTACCAACTAGCTCCTTTATTATTTTATTGGTACTGGAGATTGAACCCAGGGGTGTTCTACCTTTGAGATACCTACCCAGTCCTTTTTGTTTTGAGACAGTGTATTTCTGTGTTACTGAGGCTGGCCTCAAATCTGCAAACCTCCTTCAAATCTGTAAGCCTCCTGAGTATCTGGGAGTATGCCACTGTGGCCAGCTTCCTTTAACCGTTAGAAAACTAAATGAAGTATCATGATTTTTACAAATGAGGGAACATATGTAAGGCACATAAAAGTAGAGGTCATTCAGCTGGAAAGTGGTTGGGAGGAAAATAGCACTCTGAAACTGTGGACGGTGTAGGATACTGCTTGTAAGTGGGAGAGCAAAGACGCATACTTGGGCCTGTTGCCAGGCAATGTAATGCCTCCCTTTTATATTTTATTTAGAGACAGGGTCTCACTAAGTTGCTTAGGGCCTCACTAAGTTGCTGAGGCTGGCCTCAAACTTGTGATCCTCTTGTTTCAGCCTCCCAAGCCTTTGGCATTACAGGCATGCACCACCATGCCTGGCTAATGTCTTCCTTTCTTAAAGATATGTCTTCCTTAAAATCATATGGCCATACTACCTCAGTAAATAAGGGCGGGGAAAGGTGAGGAGGGAAGAGAACTGTGGGAGCAACTCTTAGAACTTCCCAGGTGTTGACACTGACCTTTAATCCAGGCCTTCTAGAAATCGGAATCCTCCTCTTAGAATCCCCTTTTTAGTGACTGTGGACAGTTATTCATGAAGGTTGACTTACATTCATTGAGATGTTATATATCGCAAATATTCTCTAATGTGGAAATGTGTTTTCCTTGTCTCCCCTCCCCTCTCTGGTTAGCCCCATACACCTTCCTCTTCCCTCTGCCCTTTAAGAAAAATAAAAAAGTACACATGTGTGCATCCATGAGTGTGCGGGCACACACACACACACACACACAATGGGGACTTTAGGGACTGTATTTCTCAAACATAGAAACTCCACATGAGCAGTCTCTGTTGTCATCTTGCCCAAAAAGGGACTGCCTTGTGGGGTAGGAGCGGCTGAGTTGTGTCCCTCAATGCCAGTCTGGAAGATGAGGCCTCCCCTAGCCTCCTCTATGTCTTGCCACTCAGAAGTTAGTACCACCCTTTTAAAATTCCAACTGTGCAAAGAAAAACATACGCTGTTTTCATCAGTAATGAATTTGGGGACATTTTGATTAGTTACACTTTTTTTAAAATTTAGAACTAAAAATTATGAAGGGGGTTCCCTCCACTGCCTGTGAAAGAAAAGCTTCATTCTTCCCCCACCACCCCCCACAAGCAGTGATGTAGTGACGTAGGAACTGAGAGGATGGAGACCATTGAGAATCATGATCTGGGGACTTCCGGCATTTGGGAAACCATGTACTACTTGAAGCATGAGAAGCTAGGGTCTATAGACAAGGGAAAAAGGATATTAAAACAGTTTTTTAAAATTGCTAATCTTTGTTTAACAGACTACTGAAATTTTTGGCCGTAGACATTATGTTCTCATTTCTACGTGGTTTACTCTCTATAGATGTCCCAGGTGAGAGTGTGTATTGTAAAGAAAGGTAGTGCTTTAACAATGAAAGTTAAAACTTTTTTTTTCAAATGTCAAGAAGCCTCTCATTATTAGCTTTCGTTAAGTACAAATTTAAAAGAAAGATTTCTACAGTCGGTGTTCTTTAAATGTTGTCCTTTTACATAGTGGTTACTGGCTATGGTTATTTATTTGTTTTTCTTTCTTTTTTTTGTAGTTGTAGATGAACAGAATACCTTTATTTTATTTGTTTATTTTTATGTGGTGCTGAGGATGGAACCCAGTGCCTCACACATGCTACCTAGAGCTAGGTAAGCGCTCTACCACTGAGCCCCAGCTCCAGTCCCTTATTTATTTTTCTTTGTGATCTGTTTCCCTTTCAGCTGTTACATAGGGTTGTATTTAGCAAGTTCAGCCATCAGGAGGGTTGGAAAAACAAAGAACAAAAAACTGCCCCTCTGAATTTTAGTTATGGGTCTGCACCTGATGAAGTCAAACTTTCATGGACGCCTGATCCCAAGCTTGGACCTTCACTCAGAAATGAAGGAATTGGGTATGAGAGGAGGGCAAGAGATTCTTTTTAAAAGTGGAATCCAAAAGCATTGGTTAGTGGACTGGGACGGGGGATGGGGGGTGCATGAGACTCTGAGTTCAATCCCCAGCATCACTAATGAATGAATGAATGAATAAAAGCATTGGTTATGAACATTTCACTCAAATGCTAGAATATCAAGATTTGAATCCTGAATGCATTAGGATTTGAATGCTTTGGAATATTAGTGTTGCAATGGGCATGCCCTTTTAATAATTATTTCAGTAGTTTAAGCAATTATCTACGCACTGAAAGATCTTCTAATCACTAGACAAAAAGAAAGCCTCAACTGGACTCAGGAAAGTCCTGTTCAATGAGGAAAAGTGGGGCTGTTTTTGATAACCTGTGATGGGTGTAAGTGTAATGGGGCAAAATCCCTGGGCAGGCCTCTTTTTGAGGAAAAGAGGAATCTGCAAAACATTGAGAAACACAAGGAATTTGCAAATCTGTGAAGCCATCTCTGGCCACGGTTGCCTTGATGGGATGGGAATGATGGAGGAAGGAAGGCTGTGTTTCCAAGTTTCAGCACTAGGTTCAAATGCCTGCTTTGCCACACCCTGGCCCTGCATTTAGGGAAAGTAACTTCACTGCCCAAAGCCTCCCTTTGCCATTTCACGGGGAAATATTAGTGGGGATAAGACAGATAATAATGGTCATTATCTTACAGGGTTTATGGTAAGGGCCAAATATGGGTAAAGCCTGTTAGTTTAGCACCTGGCATGTCAAGTATGCTAGTAAATTTTCAAAACATGCTCCTATTCCTTCATTTATCAGGTCATTTCTAGCAGTATGATTTGTATGTTGTGTTGAGGTAGCTCAAAAAACGACTCACATCTCTTTGCAGTTTCATGGGTAACAGGAAGATCAAAGTCCTGCCCTGGGAAAAGGTGCCTTCTTGCTTCCCACTGAGGAGTTGCAGGCCTGCACCTCCTCTGTGGGGTGGTGGAAGGCATCATGCTGGGAGCCAGCTACCTGCTGAGGACAGGACCCTAGCCCACCCTGCATCCTGGTGCTCCTGAGGTCCAGGACTGTGTGGACAAGGAGCGCAGCCATCAGGGCAGGTTCCAGGGTAACGGTCTGTATGTGGAGTTGCCTGGAGATGGTGCAGCATCCAAAGTCGAATCAGGAACTACTGCGGGCAACAGACCAGAGAGAGGTCAGTTCACTTAGGAAGGCCACTCCATTTAGATCCAGGAGGGAAACTGTGTGTCCATGAATAACAACACGACCCAGCAAGAAGGCCCGGAAATCCTTTCCCGAGGCAGTCGGGTATCCAAGGCAGACTCAGGCAGCTTCACCCACTGCCAAGGGACTGTTTTTGCTGAGCCACCTGCTCCCCCATGTGCTACTCCCCGCCCACTCATAGGGTGACAATGGGAACTCAGAGAATGGGGGTTTCCTTCCTTCCTACACTGAGCTGATCTGCAGGCCTGCTGGCAACAGTCTCAGGGAACTGTAAACCCCCTGGAGAAAAAAATCACAGGCCAGGGCTGCAGCACAATTCAATTCAGACCCGCCCCCCTCAGGGAGCACCTTCAGAGCCTGCCTTCTGGTCCTCTACAGAAATGGAGGAGCGTGTGGTGGTGCTAGAGACCCAGCCCACCCCAGCACTCTGCTCTCCTCCACCAAGTCAGCCTCAGACCTTCTCCATTCTTCCAAATCAACAGGGAAAAACCAACAATCAAACAGAAAGGTGAGAAAGGACATGAAAAGGCAGTTTACCAAAAAGGGAACCAGATTGGCTTTTAAATATTGAAATGGTTCCCTTTCCCCACACTATGGGAAAAAGATCCATTTTTTCACTTATCAGATTAGCTAAAATAAAAATACATGCATATGAATTGCATTATCCTCGATCAGGAGGACATACATAAACTGATACTCTGTGTGTGTGTGTGTGTGTGTGTGTGTGTGTGTGTTTGGTACTGGGGATTGAACTGGGGGTCATCTACCACTGACCTACATCCCCAGCCGTTTTTACTTTTCATATTTTGAGACAAAGTTTTACCAAATTGCTCAGGCTGGCCTCAAACTTTTCCTGCCTCATCCTCCTAAATAGCTGGGATTACAGCATGCACCCTTGTGCCCATCTGAGAAGATTATTCTTTAGTAAGTTTTCCAAAAATTTATCTTGAGACAAGAATATAGCATACCTGGGTATTAAAAAATGTATTTTAGTGGCAATTATAGGCAAGTATTTTCTGTTTTTTGTTTTTGTTTTATACTGGGAATTAAACCCAGAGGTGCTTTACCACTGAGACTCATAACCAGCCCTTTTTATTTTATTTTATTTATTTATTTATTTTTTTGAGACAGGATCTATCTAAGTTGCTGAGGTTGGCCTCCAACCTGCAATCCTCCTGGTCTCAGCTTCTCAATTCTCCCAATTAGAGGTGTGTGTCACCATGCCTGACTCTGTATTTAAGAAATTTTAATATGTAGATACCTAAAGTAGATTGTTAAAATAAAGCGATGCATACTTCCCAAGGGTCAAGGCTGACCAGGGTCAGAACTAAGAAGGTCAGTTGGCAGAAGAGGAAGTGTTTGACTATCTGCTCAGATTAATTTTGAAGGGGGGGGGGGCCGAGAATCAGTGAGCATGTGAATCTATGCAGTCCTCAGCCAGAATTTTAGGAATGCAGTCAGAGTGGAAGTAAAACTTTTAGAAACCAAAAGAATCAAGTGGAATAAACAGGTAAAGCAGGGATAGAAATGGCATAGGTCTGATTTTTAAAGGAAGAGAATTGCAGTAAGCAGTGCTTAGTAGATTTTATAGAATTCCCAGTAAAGAAAGCGAGAAGGGAGCTGGGGGTGTAGCTCAGTGGTCAAGCATTTGTCTAGCATGTGTGAGGCCCTGGGTTCCATCCTCAGTGCAGGGGGTGGGGTTTGGAGAAAAGGAAACAGGAAAAGTGGGCCCCCAGGCTGGGAGGCCTTCGCTGCTTCCTCATCCTCAGCTCTAGAGCTGTGGGGAGGTACTTGCATGGTGGCTGTGCTGCCCACCTCACTCCTGGTCCCACACTGCTGGGCTCAGTCTGGTCGGTTCTTCCCATTCAACAGCTTCCGAGTTTATCCAGGGTCATGCCCCATGCAAGCCTGGCCCATGTACACAAAGCAGTCCACCAAGGGATGACTGCCAGCATCCCAGCCTGGTTCCAGCTCTTAAGAGCCACCCAGTGTTGCCCCATCGTTCTGTGTCTCCATCTCCCTTTCTGTGGTAGGACAGGGACATGATGCACTTGCCTAGCATGAGTGAGGCCCAGAGTTCAATCCCCCACACCACACCGCAAAAAAGAAAAAAGAAATACTTGATTCATGGTAACAACTCCATGAACTGTAGCTATTTTTACCCTCCATTCTCCTCCTCCTCGTCTTCCTTCTCTCTCTTCTCTTCCTGCAGTGCTGGGGATGGAACCCAAGGCCTCTGGAATGCTGAACCTCAGCACTTTCTTAACTCCTTTCTTTCCAGAGTGATCCTTTAAAAGTCAACTCTAGTCATGACACCTTGCTGCTGGAAGCACTTGTAAAAGCTTCCTGTGTGTTTTAGGGACAGACCATGTTCTTGAAAAAGGCCTCCAAGGCCAGGCGGGGTCCGGCCCCACCTCCCTCCCTGGCTCTATCCTGCACCCTCTCCCCTTGTTCTCAGGACTCCAGTCTCTCTGACCTTCTTTCAGTTCTTCAAACTCTGGGAGCTTCCCCCACCTCAGGGCTTTTACACAAGCTGCTTCCTCTGCCCGGAACACCCGACTCATCCTTCCCGTAGGGGCCTGGGCCTCATTGCTTCCTCACGGACAGCCTGCCATGCCGCCCTACCCAGGCTAAACCTTGTGGGGCACCAAGCACTTATGGTGACCCTCAGAGTCACTCTCTGACACGTGTTTGTGTGTTATTAGTTTGCTCTCTCTCTCTCTCACCACTACTGAGAAAGCTCATGAAGGCAGGGACCTTGTCTATTTTTGGCTTCTTGCAATGCTCAGAGCCTAGCACAGCTCCTGACCTAGAAGGTGGTCGGTGCTCCATGGATATCTTTGAAGTAAGGAAGGGAGGGAAGGAAGATTGCATGCTCAGTATCCTTGCTGCTCTGGAGACCACATTAGTGTGACAATTTGTATTAGGCACAAGGAACCATCTCACATGGTCTAACTGCTGTATGCTTTTCTCACTTCCTACTGCCTTGAATTCATTAAGGCATTTAATTCCCAGTTTAATTCTGATGTTTATTCTTAGGAAAAATAGTCCTTATGTTGGCATTAAACAGTAACCTTTGAATGCAGTTTATGGCTGGTTTTTTTTTTTTTTTTTCCTTGTACAGACATTTGTGATCCCTAGAGAGGACAAGATGATAGGTGTGAAGTTGCAGAGGGAAAAAATTCATCCAGTCAAATCCAAAAGCGATTCCTTTCCCCAAAGACCAGCTGCCTCCCTGTCATGTCTGCCCCAAACCCAGGAAAGGCCACTTGAGGAGGCCCAGCAGGGGCAGCAGGCAAAGGGGAGAAGGGGAGAGTGGGGGTGGGGGGAGCAAAAGTCTTCTCTCAGCTACGGTCTTCAACCCTCCTGGAGAAAACACTAAAAATGAAAGTAAGTATAAACAGATGGACCCATTTCTCTGAATCAAAAGCAGAGGACGGGGCATTCCTTCCTGGACACATGGGTGAACAGAGAGGAACTCCGGAGTAATCAAAGCAAAAAGAATGAATGCTGAGGTTGAACGGGATGTTTCCCACTTACCCCAGCTTTATTTCTGCATGAATGAGGCTCCAGAGGGCCAGAGAAGAGAAAGGGCTTGCCCCGGTCACATTGAGGGGATCTAGGGAGAGGAACTGGGCTTTATCAAGTGACCACCACTCTGAGCTCTTCCCCATAGTTTAGTTACTTCAGTCTGATTTCATCTTTCCATAACTGCATAACGTGGATTTCATTATCCTCATTTTATAAATAGAAACATGGATACTGCCGGGCATGGTGGCACACACCTGTAATCCCAATGGCCCAGGAGGCTGAAGCAGGAGGATCTCAAGGTCAAAGCCAGCCTCAGCAACTTAGTGAAGCCTTAAGCAACTTAGCAAGACCTTGTCTCAAAATCAAAAACAAAAAGGGGGTTGGGGAAGTGGTTAGGCGAGAAACACCTTTGGGTTCAATCTCTGGTACCAAAACAGAACACGAACACTCCGAAAGGCCTGGCACCAAGAAGGAAAGCTGTTCAACAGGAACACACTGTGGCTAACACTGCAGAGTATCCTGGCTCAGCCACTTCCTGGATATTGGGCAAGCTGGCACTCTGCACCTGAATGCCCTTATCTGTAGAGTGACTACATGCTCTGGCTTGTCAGGGTCATACCTGGTTTATAGCTGTCATCCCAGTTTTGTTAGTAATAGTACTCATTTCCTCTCCAAAATGCTCTAGTTGAGATGATAAATTAATTGTGTGGACACTCAACTATCCATAAAACGAGGGTATTGCTATTACCAAGGTCATGAAATAGTTGCAAGGAATCAATGGGATCTTGTACATAAGATGTATGGGACCTGGCATATAGTAAGTACTCAATAAAAGTTAGCTGCTATTATTATTATAATTAGGAAGGCATCTAGCAAGGAGGCAGCAAAGAGTGAAGCCAAGCTTTCTCACTTCACATTCCCAGCTTGGTCTCTGTGAATAATGCTCCTGGAGTTGTACAGTGCCAGCCTCAGTGGCTTCAGCATGGGTAGCACCAGCTGCTCTAGACTAAAGACCTTATGGGGGCACCCAGTTCATGGCTTCCACCTCTGCGCCAATCAGATTCACCACCTGCTCCTTCTTGGGTCACATGATTGAGACTGAATCTTTTTTGTTGTTGTTGAAAGAGCCCAGATTTCTTAAAGAGGAAGTGTCAAGCAGAGAATCTTGCAGCCCCAGACCCTGCTAATTAAGTGAGTGACTTAAGGGAGCTGCCTCTTCTTCAAGTTAAGAGGTGGGTGTGAATATTTTCCTCTGGCCCCCTTAAATGTTCATGATTATAGTAATAAAAATGCTAAGCTCTATTGCTTCTTATTGGAGTGAAGGCTGCTAAAAACTCCTCATTCCCTGAAGAACCTAATTGTTGATTCTAGTGCATCTAAACAGGTGTTCTTTAGATTGCTTTTTCTAATGCCTTTTCACTGGAAAGATCAATTTAAATGTTGCTTTGAGCTAATCAGTGATTGCCTCTGTACCCTCCAAATTTATATTTTATTCTATGTGCTAGATGAGACATTGCCTCCAAAGTCGATAAATTGAAATAAGGTAGATGATTTTTAATTCTTTGTTACCTTCTATGACTTCTTTATTTCATATAAACTGTGCATATTTCATTTATTACTTGAAATGCCTTGATTAAACCTGTATGAGAACAGGTTTAAAACTGTATGAAAACTCTGGAGTCATCTTTGGATATCCTGTATCATCACACAGGGTGTGTTATACAGAGTAGATGTTCAGTGAATATTTGTGAAACAAATAAATGAACCCTCTAACTGAAATTGCAAACAAATTAGATTTTTTTTTGGTCTCTCAGTGTTTTGATTCAGGGATTCTTGAAATGTCTGGATTTTCTGCATCAACCTCTGTTCTATTCTGCTCTCCCTGCCTAGAATTCTGTCCATTTCATCGCTGCCTTTGGAAATCTTGCCATTCATGCAAGGTTCTCATCAAATGCCCATTTCTCCATGAAACCCAGCTCACGGTGTCCAACCAGATATCAAAGTGTCAAAGTCTTAAAGGAGCCGGGAAGAGCCAGCTGTGGGTTTCCAAACCCCTCATTACTCTGGGTCTCAATAACCTTACCCAGGTGGGGACTTCCCTACTCACCCATTTTGAGGCTGTGAACTTGTTCAGATGAGGCAGAGGCTATACTCTGCTGAACCAATTATGTTTTCTCACAGATCCCAAACAAGTGCTTAATGAACCTAAGTTAACAGTCTTGAAGGACTTTTAAAGAGTAGGATGGACCTCAACATAGCAATAATTAATGCGGCTCTTCAATCAAGTCCTCAGAACATGGAGCTTTACAGCCTGGAGGGGGCCCATGTGAACCTTCTACATGTGAAGAACGTTAGGTCCTGTTTAAGGTCACCTGGTTGAGGAAGAGCAGAGTTCAGTCAACAGATCTCCTGAGTGCTGTTCCAGACGTTTCTTTGAGCATAATTTAGCATGTATCAGTTTATCCTTGAGTGTAAAGTACACTTCATGACTGACTATGGCTAACTATTCATACCTCTCCACCCTCCTCCCTTTACGCCCCTGTTTCTAAGCAGCAGAGTTGTGGTTCAGTGACTTCTGTCTGGATAATATGAAAACAGGGCTCCCAGCCAATTCTGATGAGCTAACTATTTTCTTAAATTATCATGCCTAAGCAAAGGGCCCCAAACTCTGCTCTTCAACACATATCATCTTATCTGGGGGATGGGCTGTGCATAGACATATCATCAAATAGCTCAAATTTTATATTTCAGATTGTCAAGTAGTGAAAATTGTTATCCTTAGGAATGACTGACAGTTCCCCTGCCTCATTTCTGCTACGTTGACTTAGGTAAAGAAAAAAAAAATCAACTTCAGTCTTTTTACAGAGTTTTTCCTGAAAACACATGTGACAGGACTCTACATTTTCCCTGGAAATCGATGAGAGAAAGGGTGCTTCAAAAGACCCACAAGTCTTTGCAAAAGATCCCAATTAACAGAATGTGGCTAACACCTCGAAAAATAAAGTCAATGTTGCAGTGGGAATGATCTTGCTCAGAGTGCTGAGTTCTTGGCTGATTGCCTGGGGAGAGTGGTGGCCAGGGCTTGCCAGCTGGCTGATCCACAAGCCTATAAAGGATGCGGTCAGCTTACACCTTGGCAAACTATGATTTTGATGGAAATCTTAGAGGTTCAGCAGACGTTCTCCCTAGTAAAATATGTTAGCTCAGGCCATTGCTTTTATTTGAATGAAGAAAATATCTTAATGGCTCAGATAGTAGACTAAGTCAGTACTCTGCTCCCCATCAGAATTCATGGCTGGGTCTGAGTAGATATTTACCCTAAAGGAGACACAAGAAATAATTGAAGGGGCACATTCATCTAATCCTCAGGTTAAACCAGTCAAGCCACCGAAGCAAACCACTGGCTCACCAACAAACACACATCTGCCCACAAGTCTCATTCAACTGTTTTTCTGGAACTCTGAACTCCAAATTTATTACTCTCTAATTCTCTGATGTTCACTCCTATTCATCCGAACGCAGTTGTTGTTTGTTTTTCATAGGTCTGAAGACAGTTTCCCCATAATCACCAGCTTAGTACCTTTCAATGAAAGGAAGAGCTTCAGAGAAACCTTCTATATTGTCGAGTCCATGCTGAAAATTATAGCCACTTAAAAACTGTTACAAAAGTTGACAAAACACCTCTCAGTCTTCCAAATGGATTTTTTAAAAAATTTGTCACAATTGGTTCTAATGTTTATTTAATAAAAATAAGCATCAAAATTAGCTGGAAAAATTATTGTGAACAAATAGAAAAGATGAATACAGAATGGGACAAACCACTAAGAATACTGTATATGCTACAAACATATATTAAACATATATTAAAGTAGACAAAGAAAATGATTTGAGAATACACAAAAGAAGAAATGACTATTTAACATTTGAAAGCATTTTCCACCTTACCAATAATCAAAAATTCAAATGGCAGTCAAATATCTCTTTTTATCTGTCAGACAAGAAAAACCAGAGTTGTCCTGAGTAGTTATGTGACATTTTTATATACTGCCCATGGAAATGCAAAATGATACTTTTTTGAAGGCAAATTAAATGTGTTTGTGTGTGTGTGTGTGTGTGTGTACAAGCTCCAACACATGACTTGCAGAAACTCATCCCAAAAGAACAATCTCAGTATGTAAATATATATATATATATATATATATATATATATATATATATATATATATGCAAACTGCATATGGCCAAAATCTTAAACAATTGAGGGTTAATCAAATGAAATAAACTACATCCTTACTATTGTGTAGTTATTAATTAATGAGTATGATTTTTTGAAAATATATATATGTATACACACATGCACATATGTTTATATGTATGTGTGTGTGTGTGTGTATATATATATATATATATATATATAGAGAGAGAGAGAGAGAGAGAGAGAGAGACATATATATTTATATCTGATTTATGCCTTTGCAGAGTTGTTTCTGTATGAAAAGACTGATTGGGCTTAGCTTTCTGATAATAGAAGTGAAGATTTTGTTCAAACATAAAAATTGTAAAAATTTAAATGGATCTGACAGATTTAGACATACAGAAGAATTGGAAGACCAAATGATTTAAAAGAGAACTCTTATTGAAGTTTGCATGTATAATGATGAATGTATTCATTGTTTTTTTTTCTTGCCAGAGATCAAACTGACTTAAAATAAAGGTGAATTTAAACATTTAAATTTAAATACATATATTCACATACTGATGGAGAGGTTGGGTCAGGTGAAATCTAATAAGTCTTCTATGCTTTAGGTTTGCTTTATTAGAAGCTTATATAGGCAACCATTAACTTATACCTTAACTGAATATTGGAGATCATTATAAGTTTTTAGAGTTGATTGTATAATTTCAAATATATGGAGGAGGGAAATTGTTGGGACAGTAATACATAGTAAGAAAATAGGTAATAAAAAAAACATAAAGAAGTTAAAAACAGTGGGATACAGTGGCACACACCTGTGATCCCAGCAACTCAGGAGGTTGAGGAAGGGGGATCACAAGTTCCAGAGCAGCCACAGCAATTTTCAAGGTCTTAAGCCATTTAGCAAGACCCTGTCCCAAGATAAAAAATGAAAAGGGCTGGGGATGTGGCTTAGTGGTTAGGACCCCCTGGGTTCAATTCCTGCTACCAAAAAAACCAAAAAGTTAAAAACAATTTTAAATGCTATAGAAAATTAGTTAAATTAGTTGGTGGAGGATACTCTAAAATTACTAAATTTGAATATAGTAAATTAAATTAGCATTAATATTTTTTGAGTATGTGATTGGGAAAAGACGACTAAATGACTAGATAACTGTCTTTTTAATAAGATTATTGGTAATAGAATCAATTATGGTTCATTATTAACTATATTAACAGAAAATTAGACTTTACTAGCTCCTAAAAATAGAAGGCTGTTTTAATAGACCGTGGTCCCTTATCAGCATACGTAAAACTTAAACATTTATAAACCAGCTTCTTTCCCAGAACTAAACTAGATTAGATGATCAATTAATGGCTAAAATGTCTTTTTAATATTTCTTGTCAAAACCTTAAATATTCCTGATTCAACTTGTGCTTCTATTTGTGTAATATAATTTGGTCATAATTGGTTTCATTTCGATTGTCTTTACATTTGGGGTACTTATTATCTTTCCTTTCATCCACAGGGACTGCCAAGTACCAATTTTTGCTATTTAGCAAGTCAGTGAGGAGCTTCCCACTGAGTGCCTTAATTATTGTTAATTGAATATTGTAAATGGTTTTTCAGGATCACCGTCTTGGCAATCCATACAGCGTTCTTCTCAATTAGCAAAAGGGGAGCCCTTCTACAGCTTTCACAGAGCCGTCAAATCAAATACCAGCAGTAACTGGTTCCTGTACAAACTAGCATCCTCTTTCCAAAAGTCCCATCACATATATGCTTCATATGGCACTTAGAACATGGTGGCTGCTCAATGAATATTAAACGACAGCTGTCCTTTTAATAGAATGATTCCCAGTTCCAGTCTGAGAGGGAGCATTCCGTTTTGCCTTCCATGGCATGCCTGCCACTCTTGGGTAGTCCTCTCCCATTGTCATGCACCAGGACCGAGCTTTCCAGGACTTTATGCTGCTCTATCATCAAAAGGAAGGGAAAAAAAATGTAAATAAAGAGCCTCAGAAGATCTGAGGATATCAGAAATGCTACAGGCAAAAGAAAAAACTGGAGAGCAGCAAAATCCCTGAGCCAGCCTTCCCGTGTACTTCTTGCCTTACTATGCACAATAAAAAAGAAATGAGAAATTTATGATCGGCCTTTTCAGCTTTCAAACTATGTCTCCAGTTTGGGAGGGGGCTGGGGACTGAGGTATCCATGGATTGAAGTTGTGTTGGAGGTTGGTTTTTGCTCCATAAAATCTCACCTTCTTAATGATTTGTTTCTGGTGCAGTCAATGAAATCTCGGCTATCGTTATGAACTCAGGACCAGGGAAAGCCTGGAGACACTCTAGACTCGCCTTCTCTATCAAGGCAGGCCACAAATCAGCACAGAGAGAAGAGGGACATCTCTTTGGAGGGACAGGCTTCCATAGGCGTGGCAAGTAATCTATTCTACTGTAAATGACTTTTTCTGCCAGGACTCTTCCCTGTCCGTAGCTACTTGATATTAAGTTTGGCAGGTCTCAGATTCAGACACAGATTCAAGGTCTTAGTCCATTCTTGCTGCTAGAATAAAATACCTTATACAGTACACTGGGTAATTTGTAAACAATAGAAATTTATTGCTCACAATTCTAGAGGTTGGAAAGTCCATGCAGAGAGTACCAGCAGATTCAGTGTCTGGCTCTCTCTCTTCTTTGAAGATAGTACCTTCTTGCTGTGTCCTCACAAGGTGGAAGGCAAGCCAGTTCCCTCAGGACTCATAGAACAGCAGTAATTCCATTTCTGAGGGCTCTGCCCTGATGACTTAATCAATTCTTGAAAGCTTCACTTCTTAATACGATTGCATTGGGGGTAATGATTCAACAGATGAACTTTTTTGGGGGGTGAAAATATGCAGATCATAACACTCCCCTTTAGCAATTTTCTAGTGTTGAATGTTAATGTACTACACGATGTTAATTTTGCTCCTGGCTTTTTGCTTTCCCATTCTTTCTTTTTTTTTTTTTTCCTTTTTTCTTTTCTGTTTGCCTATATTTTTCTCAACTATTTGATCCTAACATATCATATACAGATTTGTAAGTCATCTCAAATCTTCTTTAATAGGAGATAGGCCAGAATGAATAAATGATTGCATGAATAAAATAATAGAACATGCCCTCAAGCTGCAGTTTAAAAGCTCTTCTTCTGGGTAGCATTGCAATTTAATAGAGACAGCAATCAGAGCCTGCCCATACCTCAGCTCTTTCTGGTGAGAAATGCTTGGACCAAATGGTTTTGCGTCCCATCCCTCATTGGTTTTGATGATTAGACCAGTGGTGGGCAGTTGATTTAAGGACAGCCATTGCATTGGCTGGACAATGGTCTATAATGTGACTTGACCCTAATAGGTGATCTGATCCAATCAGATTCATACTCTGAGAATTTACAGTGAAGCACTGTGCTAGCGAATACCAGGGAGCTGAAACTGAAGGGTCTCGGTTGGAGAGGGGCCCAAGGGGCCAGAAGCCACGTGCAAGCTGATGGTAGGGAGCAGAAACCAAGAGGAAGCTGGTCAGGAGCGAGAAGAGGATGAGTATGCGTGGCTGCCAGAGCAAGATGGCAGAACATTGCACCCAGAGATGCCACTGTTCCTGAAGGCCTGTGCGTCTGCTCCAGTCCTCTCGGATTCTCCTGACACATGTCCGGGTTTCCCAAGGTGATCTGACGGTCTTTTTTGTTTGCAGCCAAGATTCTCAACATGTGTCAAAAGTCTTTTCTTCCTGCTTTCACTTAATTGTAAAGTTTTTACTTGCTCATTTTGGGCTTTTCCGTTTTCCCAATAAAATTTTTAAAATCATCCCATAGAAAGATATTTGGGAGCAGAAGTTTAGTAGAAACCATGTACAGAGGGCTAATTATTGACATCTACTGTCTCTAACTAAATACTATATTAAAAACCTCTGGGGCTGGGGATGTAGTTTGGTGGCAGAGTGCTTGTTTAGCAATTACGAGTCCCTAGGTTCAATTCTCAGTAACACACACACACACACACACACCAAAAAAAAAAAGTTGGATCCCTAAATATTTATGGAAGGAGAGTCCCTAACTTCTTTCAATGGTTTGCTTAATTTTCTTATAGATAGTAGAACTTACCTCTGATGAGGTCCCTGTCTGGTATTTGCACATACTGAATATTCCCCTCTTTTTCAACTTGCTTGGGGTAGAATATATGGCTTTTGATTTCTCCCTGAAATGCAACTCTTGGCTCCACTCAGAGCGATTCTTGGGCAAGACACTTCCTTCTCTAGGGCTCCGTGTCATAGACAAGGGGCCTATTTGTCTGAGGGAGATGGGAGGGAAATATGCTGTTTCTATATAGGAAGAGTTGAGTCTCTTTAAACTTCGGTTGTGGTCGAAGTGACACATTGTGCTAGAAAGATCCAGAACTTTTGGTCATCCCACCTCCTGCAAGGGAAAATGGTGATTAGCTTGATGGAAATATAGGCCCCCCAGGGATATGTCTTAGGTCACAATGTAAGCCATTGTCCTTCATATATCAAAGCTGCTTCCAGATTTAGAAATATGTAGACATTTAAACTCCTAAAAATATGTAATGCTCCTACATTTTCATTACTCTTGTGTCCTTTGGGTCTACAATATCTGCTACATTGAGTCCATAATTTTAAATAATTCATGAATTTATCAATGTCTAGTTTCTTTTGTGGTCATCTTAATGACAAAATTGACTTCACAGCAAATCAAATTAGTTGTGCCCAATCAAATTTGGTCACCAGC
Organism: Marmota monax; assembly: GCF_021218885.2. NCBI lineage: Eukaryota > Metazoa > Chordata > Mammalia > Rodentia > Sciuridae > Marmota > Marmota monax. The sequence goes on from NW_026693245.1 coordinate 14,009,306, forward strand.
TGAAAATATCGGAAGGACTTTTCCCTCTGAATATATGTGGATGCTGATGTGCCAGGAATTATAATTCTGAGTCACGGTCTGATACACATGCACCCGGGTTAATTCCCAGTTAACGGCGGCTGGTTTTGCCACCTTATCTTTCATGGCAGGGTCAATTTATTCTTAACATTATGAGTAGTTAACACATATTCTTCTGAGGAGCTTGCTTTGTTAACATCTCCTCACTTTCCATGGGAGAACCCAAGCTGATTCACTATACAGGTGCAGAGAAATGCCCTGAACATTCACGGCTCTGTGTGTCTCATGATGCTTTCATTCTGATTAGCAGGAATGTCTTTTCCCTGTGCATTGTTCAAGGCCCAGCTTAAGTGTCTCCTCCTTTCTGAATTCTTCTCTGACTTTTCCAGCCCTCCCTCTTATCCAGTTCTTTTGGATTTTTACAGACTTAGCCATCCACATCAGCTCCCCTCTTCATTATAAGCTGCCATGGATTACTTCTTGCTCTTCAGCAGGTCAGCCCCTCAGCCAAATCATAGGCTTTGAAATGGAACTGGAACTCTGGCCTTCACCATGGCTTTATGCTTTTTACACATCTTGCATGAGCACATTTATCTTGATACAAAAAAAAAAAAAGATTGGGTTGATTCATTTCATTTCTATTTTCTCTGGATGTAGAAAAGCAATATGAGTCACAGTCACCATCACTTCTTCCGTAGGAAAAACTAGAGAGGGCACAAACCTTTCAATCATTCTGGGAAAGAGCCCTTTCTTCCCCTAGAAACTACACTGCAGGAGGGCAGCTGGGGAGAGAGGGTATCTTCCCCATTCTTCATGAACTTGATTCCTTAAGTTGTTCTAATGAAATGCTCAGACGCTCTGACATATCTACATATTCAAAACAGAGGTAGAAAAACCAATGCCAAAATGAGAGGCCTGTATGATTTGTCTCGTTATCCTTTTGAAAGTGGGTGACTGAGCACTGACCACAGTAGAATTAGCTGTTACTAATGCAGTGGTGTTGGCAGTGCTTCCTTCCTTCCCAACTTACAGGAGCAGAGAGAACAGTCACAATTAAAAAGCGGTGGCTCCATTACCCCATTACCCAGAGTCAGATAGAGTTGTAATGTCACCAGAAGAGTCTTATTTTCAATTTTTGCATAATCTAGATGTCAAGTTGCAAAATTACTTTTACTGTTGCTATTCCACAGCTCCATGATTTTTGGCAATTAAGGTTTCTGTGGTATTTACTCACAACCAAGTAGGTTTGGGCTTTTAAGGCAATCCTTATTAAGATTGGCTAATTTCCCCTAAGCCCCAGGACTGCAAATTAGGTTGCTGTCACCAGGGTTTTCATATGACTCAACCATTCTCCAAGCTCTCTCTGCTGAAGCAAAACATTTAGCATATAATCCAGTCAATATCTTCAAATGAGATAATGAATGTGCATGGGTATGGTTAAGTGTCCCTCTCTCTGCAGGGGGCCCAAGTCTGTTGGCAGTGATCTCAGAATACAAAGACAGTTACAGTACTGAGTCAGCCGAAAGGACACCAGGGCAGAGAAGAATTACTCCAAGCCCTTGACTTCTCCTCTGGATGTCTTACTGTCCCTATTCCTATTCTGTGTAGTGGTGCTGGAGACAGAGCAGAACCCTGGGTAACTCGCCTAAACCAGCTGTGGGATGAACAGAGCAGAGTGGGGTAATGGAGCCACGGAAGTAACCACATCCAGGTAGGAGCACAGCGAGTGCTAAGTTTGTGGACACAGTCCTGCTCAGGGTGGGCATCAGACAGATTGGAGAAATGCAGATTCTAATTGGCTTGGCCATTGCTGCCTAGCTCTTTGGAAAGCCCCTAGCACCACTGGCCCTGGGGCACATCTGCAATTAGAGCACAGTTCAGAACTGCCTGCCTGCTGCCCAGCACCTGGAGCATACAAATGGGGAGAACTGAAGAAACAGAGTCAGATGTCTTAGATCACGTCCCGTGCAGCGGGGTACTGCGGCTGGCTTGTGAGAGAGCCAAGCATCTCTTCCTAGCTGTTCGCTCAGTGCTGTCAGTTGATAACGTGAAATTGTTCATTGTTGGAATAGTTACCCCACAGAAATTGATAAACAGCGAAAATCAGAGTTGTGGGTGTTTTGCCTCTGAAAAGATAGCACTGCATATGGGCCACCTCAGCTGGGTGAATTCAGGTACATTTTTGACTTCACCAAATCTTAGACAATACCACTTCACGGAGTTATTGGTAAAAATAAGATAACCTGCAACATCTCTATAAATTATAAAGGTTCTTGAATAGTTCGTATTCAAGTAAAATGTTAAAGTTTTAATATCTATTAAAGTTAAAACACATAATCATCACCTTTAATTGCAAGTTTAAGATGTGATGTAGGGAAAGATTTGAAAAAACACAATGCTTAGGAAGCACCATATTTGTGTAAATTAAAACTCTCCTATGCAGGTGACAAAACTCCTAACTCAAATAGGCTTCAACAGTGACATTAGTTCATTATCATCTAACTGAAAAAGGCCAAAGAGGGAGAGGTGGTTTCACCCAACTAGCTCAGCCCAGGGTCGAGGCTTTTCCTGGCAGTTCAGGTGATGCCCCGGGGCAGCAGGATGCCCTGTGTCCCTGTTTTCCCAGAATGGTCCTGTTCATGCACACTGTGCCAGAATCCTGTCTGGTTTAGCATTTGTCCTGCTCTGTTTCATTCAGAATGGTCCTGGTTTAGAAGGTGAATGATATGTTTACTTGACCCAGGTTTGCTCTCTCTGCTCAGTTTCGTGTTGGCAGGCTTCCCCTTCAGATATCAGGTGGTACTTTCCCCACCCACCCCTCCCGTAGCTCCAGACCTCACCCAGCTTACAGTCTAGTGGGACAGAAAAGCTCTTCACAGCTCCTGTGCAAGTGCTGGGAGTCACTGTCTTGCTCTGGACAGATTTACATCATACACCATTCCATTTGGGAAAATGGATCGGACAATGAATTTAGTGGATCATGCTCACCTGGGAGTGGGTGTGCGATAATCCCACCCACGTCACACACTGAGGATGAGGAAGGGGTGAACGCCTCAGGGAACAGCAAGTGACTGCTGGCAGTGGAAGAGGCAAGTGAGCCCTGGGAAGGTAATGAGAAGGGCCCTGGCATGGCAGGGCAGTAGAAGTGCTGGAACAGGAATCAGCTGACCTGCTGTGAACTTTCACCCCAACAAGGTTTGGGATGGTGGACAAGTCCTTGCACGCCTTCGGCCTCATTTTCCTGTGAGGGGAAAGCAGGAAGGTAGGGCTTAAGGATTTTGAAGTTTCCATTTGACTCTGAATGTTAGATGTCTGAATACATTCCCTCACTCGTCTTCAGAATTATCAATTCCAGGTTTATTTTCTCACTAGGCCAACTAGAACTCACCTTGGCTTTGTTTCTAATGCTTAAAAACTTCCAGCTCCAGTGGAGGTTCAAAATATTCCATTGCTCCTATTAAGTCATAATTCTTTAACTAGCCAACTTTCCCCACAGTTTACAACCTGTGTCAGACCCCAGGAAGATTTGCTTTTAGTTTTTTCCCTGTGAACAAAACAAGTCATAAAAACAGATTTATATTATGGTTTCCTTACAGTTGCATTTCATCCTAAGTTTCTTAAGTCAAGAAATTGACTAACATAATGGCTGAATGAATAAAACACGGCAGCAATGAATGACTGCCTTTAGCAAACTGAGAGGAAGCCTTATTATTTAAATATTCCTGGTTATATTAAGTGGAGAAAAAGGCTTGGAATCAAAAGTGAGAGAAATAGGCAGCCAAGTCAAAAACGCCACCATGCTGTAAATAAAATATGAAACTGTCTTAGAAAAGAAGCATTACTTCGAAGTCAAACCCTGATATATGGTCCATAATTGTGGGATGTTTGTAAAAGGTGACATGACACCTGTCAATTATCCACAGCAACCAGGAAATGCAGATTACATGAATAATTCACCAATCTAGTGCCCTTTGTTGCTAAGCCGTCTAAGCCCAGATCTGCAAAGTAACTGCTGATATGAAAGAAGAAAAAATATGTTTAAATTGCAAGAGCCTTATGTTACATGCAGAAATGTTTTCAAGGCGGTTTCTTCATATGACTATGTTCCAGTTAGCATCAGTGGCTAAATAATTAACGTGTGAGCCTTTATTGGGTGTAACAAAAAGGGGGGGGGGTCATTGAGCTCTAGAAACTTTATATGTGCGGGGGGGTGGGTGGGTAGACACTGCTTAAGAGAATTATCAGTATCAGAAATATATCAAATTTTCCCACCCTCTCAAATAACGTGCAATTCATTTAAAATATATTATTTTAATTGTATAAACCTATGGGGTATAATTTGATACTTCAATGCATGTATATAGTGTGTAATGATCACACATTATCCTTTAAAAAGGCCAAATCTGAAGTTTGGTTTTACACTTGGAAGGTCATTTGGAGATAGGCTAGTCTGGTGGTTTTTAGAAGCCAACAGAAACCTTCAAAAAAAAAAAAAATCTTACATGAAAAAAAAAAAAAAACCCTAAATACTAGACAGGTAAAAAGTCGAGTCGTTTCCGTTGACTTTGGGTAGTGAAGAGGATTGAAGAGGATGGCGGGGACCTGCCTACCCAGCACTGCCTCCCCTCACTTCACCCCAGCCTTCCCCAGGCGCCCTCAGGATCCAACCATTCCATTTCACAGACAAGAAAAAGCGAGGCTCCAGAGAAACAAAGAGACTCATTGAAGTCCCAGAGCGAGGCAGTGGCAGAACTGGGACTGGAAGCTAGACTGCGACTCCCGTGCAACACACATACACATGTCCAACTATCGAGTACAGCTTGTCTACACAGCCACGTGACAGCCAGGATTTGGAGAAATACCAGTTCTGCAGCTCCCAGGGCCTCACAAAAGAGCTTGAGGCATGGAAACAACTGGCTCTTTCATTTGTGGCCCAGGGCCTGCAGCCTGATACCTAGCCCCTGCCCCCAACCATGTTGGCCACAGGGCTGGGGTCAGAGGTCACGGTCCAGGTGGAAGGTGGGGCCTTGAAATACCCAGGGGACTGGGCAGGCAGCCATAGGTAACCGGAGCTTGCCCTCTAATCTGTCTGCTTCCCTGGACTGCTGTGAGTAAGGCCTCGCTGGAGGGAGCCACAGAGGTGGCCTTCAGAAGCATGTCCAGGGACACCCTGCCCAAGGGTTTACTTACCCCAAGGTGGTTCATTCCTGTAGCTTCCTTCCTTCACAATGAAGATTCTAGCAGACAAAGGGAACAAAAAGAGGTTCTATTTCAGAGAGTTGACATAGAGCAAAGGCTTTTAAAATATGTACAGTCTTGAGTTTTCAGAAGCAGAGGAGAGTTTCTTTCTCATTTTAGGCTTATTTGCAAGCAAGGTGTGCTTTGGTTTTGGAGAAGTTTCATTCCTGCATACACCCACTGGGTCTGAGAACTTTGGCACTGTTTTTCTCTAACGTTTGCTGTACTTTTCTAATTGTCCCACCTGGTAGTAGGCATTATTTTGGCTTCTTAGGAGTCTAACCTACAGGGAGATGCAGGGGAAAGGTAACCAAATTTCTGATGCAGGTCAAAGGCAACTTTCTGAATGCCTCTCTTTACAATTAGTCATCCCTTGTGGAATTAATATAGATTTATTTATATGTAAAAATAATAGTGAGTCGTTGTTTTTCTTGTAAAGAGCTGAGGTTGAAAACTTTATGTTTTAATTCTGACCATTCTGACTAGCATAAAACAGGAGATACGGGGCATCTTGATGTTGCAGCTATTTTGAGACTGATTATCTCCGTCCATAAGTCACACTATCCTTTTGACTGTAAGGCTGTTCTTTCAACAAATGGAGGTAATTATTAAGTCAGTGATGGTCTAAACCAATTGATGCCCATTCTAATAATGCTTAAATGTCTCTCAAGAAGGGTTCAGAAAGCTCTTTCATAGTAATAGACTGGTGAAGCTTGAGCCGCTGAATGTGAGTACTGGCAACTGGGTCAATCTCTCTGAACCTCGATTTACTTATTTGTGATTTTGGTTCCATGGTGAGGGTGACAATGGCTGGCCAAGTTCTTGCTCAGTTGCAGTCTAAGTTTCAAGAAAGACGAGACTAGGCAAAGGTTTACATACGAGTTCTTGTACATGTGATGTCCAGGACCTGGAGGAGAGATGGGGGAGTTGAGCAGGGAAGCGAGCAAAACCCCTAGCAGGATGTACGGATAAGTTAGCTACTGCTTAGGGTTCTCATATTTAGCAAATGCAAAACTCTCTCTGCCGACTTTGAATTTCATGTAAAAGAGAATTTTTTTTCCTATAAGTATGTACTGTGCAATATTTGGGACATACTTATATTTAAAAGTTATTAGTGGTACATGTGAAGTTCAAAGTTAACTGGGGGCATTCTGTATTTTATCTGGCAGTATGGCCAGTGCTGCTAGTTATGGGTTGGATCTGGTTGGCTGTCAGAGATGTCATATGGAAGCTGTCTTGGGATTGATCCATTCATTCTATGATGTTCAATATTTGAAGCACCTCTGAGTTGCGCATTGCGGGGGGTGTGGTGGGGAAACAGTGGGTTTCTATTCTGCTCTGCAATCCTGGATGAGGTGTTGCTTCTCTATGGGGCTGTTCAGAGGCAGATACCAGGCAGCAGAAGGGGCTAAGAAGCCTCCACACAGGTGGCCAAGTGTAGAGATGGAGAGCATAGATCTGGACCTGGGAGTAAGTTTGAACTCTAGTCCTGACACTTACTAAAGCAGGTTATCAAAAGTTTCCAGGTCTATGTTTCTTCATTTTAAAAATGAGGACAATAAAAACACTCACATAGTTGAATCATGGTGAGGATTAAAAGTATTTACTCAGAATGGTCCTTGGGACATCCTAAGTGTTTGCTGTTATTATCCTGAGGATAGGAGATTTTGACTGCTGTTGCTCAGCGGGCTGATGTGTGTTGAACATCTTGCAATGGACTGTGTTGTCAGATTTTGATCTATGTTTTTCCTCCATTGTTGAGACTCAAAATTATCATTACCTTATTAATCTGGTTCTTCTTTGGCAATGATAAAAATTATATTTTGCCTTGATTATAGTCTTTTATATAATCAGTGTGGTCCTCCTTTGAACCCAACTAGATGCCCTGAACTTCTGGTTCTTCACTCTCAGCCAGAGAGTACCCTCCTCCAACCAGAGCCCAGGGCCCACCCAGCTGGATGCTGTTGGTTGACATAAAGGTCCCAATATGTACCTGCAATTGTAGCAAAAATAAATCTCACATACTGGTCAGAATATAAAATCCTGAGCATCTCCATATACTGAGATTAACAAAAAGTTTCAATTCTCTAAAATTTGTTTTGCTTCTCAATTCCTCAAGTGGCCTGCCAGAAACTCTCAAACTTGAAACCACAAACACCAAATGGCTGAAAGATGCTGGCTGAAAGAGTCACTTGCAAGATGCTCTTCTCATAAAGCATCCCTCCCTCTCCACGGAGTTAGGAGCTGGCCCCTCTGTGCTCTTGCAGGATAAGCAACAGATCTCAGTTATAGCCCCCACTACAGGCCACAATGTTACTTCTTTGCAGGTCTGTTTTCCTGAGATTCCTGGACCTCTTTCACTTTAACCTCTCTAACCCCTCACCTGCACCTCGTCCAGGAGGGCAAGCAGGGCTGTCTATCCAGTAGGTACAGCAAGCACAATGTGTAGGGCCCATAATTCTTTTAGGAGCTCATCAAAATGTTTAATCTATCTTAAAATTAGAAGAACAAAATAAACTGTAAGGATAGGGGGAAATGCTGTAATTTTTCCTCACATCAGAAAAAAAATGTTTAGAGCTCACAAGAATCTATTAAATCATTTTAATGTGTGTGTGTGTGTGTGTGTGTTTTATTGGAGAAAGGGGTTTAAGAATTCAAAAGTGCCTAGGGCCTATGAAAGTCATAATGTGGTCCTGGTGTTGAAAGAACAAGTAAATGAATGGATAAATACATAATGACTGTTAAAAAGTGTTTTGCCAAATGACAAAGTGCTATGAAAAATGTGGCTTATTATTAAAAGCTGACAATTTTATTGGTGTTTTAGAGTTCTCCTGCCCTTTAGGACATTATACTCTAAGGGGTTTAAGTTACTTTTCTAAATTGAAAGATTTTCCTAGTCACTCTTGTTTCTTTTTTTTTTTTGAAAATACATCCCATCCCTTTTTATTTTAAGACAGGGTCTTACTAAGTTGCCCAGGGTAGTACTGAACTTGTGATTCTCCCACCTCTTTCTCCTGACTCACTGGGATTACAGGCATGTGCTGCTGCACCCATTTCTTAGTCATATTCATATCCTTTATTCCTCTGAAATAAAATGTTTCAGTGGCTTTATATAAAGAATATTTCAGTGCGGGTGGTGAGAGGGCAGTGATACAGAGATATTAAGGTTTTACTCATCAGATAAAATACATCACATTTAAAATAAGCCTACTGCATGAAAAGCAGAGTTTCCACAGAAGGCAAATCAAGGTAACTGTTATTTTTACAAAAAAGTCTTAACCTTCACATGTGCACTGTTGATGCCCCACAGAAGGAACCAAAGCATTCCTGGGATGTCTGGAGTGATATTATAGTCTTGAGTTTGTTGATAGGAAATTAATCTTAGCAATTTCTTGCTTGGAAAATATTGATACTGAGGACACTGGGGCTCTGAGTATCTTCCAGGGGTGCTGGGGGGCTTTGACCTGGAGATAATTGGAGGAGATGATGCTCTGATGCTCTGGGCTTCCTCACATTACCAAAGATCATCTTCCCCACCCCCCTGTCTTGAAGAGCCTAAAAATATAAGAACAAGTCTTTACTTTCTGAAATTATCCTCAGTAGAATAGTAGAATTCTTTTAAAATGTGAGTTCTTGCAGTGCATTAAAATGTGAGAGTACAGAATGACCACAGGGGGCAGACTTAAGGAAAAGCATCTGCCCTTTTTCTTTTATTTCTCTTCTAAATTCTCCATAATGTGGCTTGATTCATTTTTTTTTTCTTTTCTTTTCTGCCTTCGGGCACTGGGGATTGAATCTAGAGATGCTAACCACTAAGCCACATCTCTAGCTGATTTTATTTTTTATTTTGAGACAGGGTCTTGGTAAGTTGCTTAGGGCCTCTCTCCATTGCCAAGGCTGGCTTTGAACTTGTGATCCTTCTGCCCATGGCCTCTCGAGCTGCTGGGATTTACAGGCATGCACCACCTCACCTGGCTTAGATTAATTTTATGAGAATAAACAAATGAGAGCTATCACTTATAGAGTCCTACATCTGTCCTAAGCTCTTTATATACATCAACTCTTTTAAGGGAGAAATGAAATACGATGGGATTTACAAAAGTTTACCAAACCATTGAGGAAGACATAGTTGTTTTACCTACAAAAACAGGACAAAAGCAGTTAGGCATAATAATTACCATGTTATTTCCTTCCTGTTTCAGTTCTTCAGTTGTAGGTCTGTAGGCCAGACTTCTCCATGGCTTGGGTGTCACTTGGTGCAGAGGACAGAGAAGAGCGCTTATGAAAACACACCCTGGGAGGAATGGTCATGCTCGTGTTTCTAAAGAGAAACAGCAAGGGAATGAAGTTTTCTAGAGAATGGGGGACTGCCAGCTCTTGAGTGTCTCCAGGCAAGCACCTTTCAAGACATGAACAGACATCACAATGGACAACTTTTGGGGAAGGCTCCTGTGTGCCGGGCACTATTCCAGGTGATTTTGCTTGCTAACTACCCTAATCTCACCAGTAAGGTAGGTCCTATTTTTGTCATTCTCATTTGATCACACTCAGGCAGAGAAGTTCATGATCATCCACTACCCATGGCACATAAGTCTGGAAACCAAAGCCCAGGGCTCCAGGGCCTGATGTGCAGCTCTCAACAATTCTAAGAATCGGGGACTTCTATGATTCCCACAGGACTTGCAGAGACTGTGAGATTTAAAAAGGGTGAGGAACTTTCTGAAGGTCACCTAGCTAGTAAACAGGGGTGCTGGGAAGTTTACCCAAGCAGTCAGCCTCTGAGCTGATGCGTTGGAACAGTTCAACACGTGGAATCTCCACACTGAGGATGACGCCTCCTGTCTGTTTATGGAGAATGGATAAAATCGATAGAGTCCAGCAAGCAGAGAAAGGAGACAAAATGGCATGTGTGGGACAGGGTGGGGAGCATCAACCGGGCTCTGGGAGTGTGAAAGAAAGGGAAAGGGGACTGGCCCTGTGCTTGAGGGAATAATAATGAAGTTCATTCAGATTTCTAGAACACAGGAGAGGAAATAACTCAGATAATGGGCAAGGCTAAGAGATTTAACCCAAGCAGGGGAGACACTGAAAGTGGAAAGAAGAAGAGGAGGGTAAACATATGATATAAAGTGCTAGTTCAAATGTCCAGGTACAACCCAAACCTCCAGTTTATGGGAAGCCAGCGCTGGGTAAACAGAGTGACAGCTCACTCCTCCCCTCATGCACAGGACCAGGACCCCACGCTGCAGCACCAGGCAGGCCCTCTCCACGAGGATGACACACACTTGAGGATTGTAAGATGAACCCTTGGGTTTTTTTTTTTTTAATAATAAAAACACTGTATGGGACTTTTACACATGACTCAATGCACATTGTGTGTCTGATTGAAAAGAAGATCGGCTTTACCTACAAGCGCTAACGTGTTGGCTGAGTTGAAAGGAGGGCACGGTTACATAAGAAATAAAAATACCTGGGGAGCAAGCAGTTTACTACCTTGTATGGGACACACTGAATCCCTGGAGGAAAAGTGCCAGGTCACTCCTTTGCCAACTGTGAGAATCGCTGTGGTTGAACCGGGCGTTTTGTGTTGTTTTTACCGGGTTTTTTGGCATGGAATGCTGAATGCCGAGTGGGGCCCCTGAACCCTGCCCGACACTGGATTGTATTTTCTATCGTCCTTGCTGTTTTCTTTTGTTTGAGAAGGACTGGATAGCAACAAAGGGGAAGGGAAAGAGTAATTAAAATTTGTTTTATGCAAAAATTTGATGTGCTAAGCCTGTAAGAAATACAGTGCAATGTTTAAAAGAAAGGACTCCATGGCTAGACATAGGTTCGAGACTTGGCTCAATCATTGACAAGTTACCCAATGTCTCTGATCCTTAATTTTTTCCGAGTTATTTATTTATTTTTCTTTCTTTCTCTTTGTGCTGGGGATTGGACCCAGGGGCACTTAACCACTGAGCTACCTCCCCTGTCCTTTTTTATTTTCCATTTTGAGACAGAGTCTCGCTAAGTTGCTTAGGGCCTCACTAAATTGCTGAAGCTGGCCTCGAACTGTGATCTTCCTGCCTCAGCCTCTGAGTTGCTGGAATTAAAGGTGTGTACCACTGCACTTAGCTTTTTTTTTTTTTTTTTTTTCATCTGTAAAATAGGCACAAAAACAGTACTAACTTTCAAGAGTTCAAGTGAGAAGATGTGTGAGAATTCAGGCAAATAGCTTAGAATCCGGTCCAGAGTATCTGGCAGGTGGTGGCTAGTGTTACCTGTAAAATTAAAAAGATTGCCTTCTCCAATTTTCTCAAGACATGCTAAGACAGAAACAAAACTTTAGCAAGATGAAAATTCTTTGAAAAGTGCTGATTCACATCTACTCGGTACTGTATGTAGTGTGATATAGTGAGAACAATATTGGACAGGGTGTTAGAAGACTTGTATTCTAATTTCTGGACCTTCATTTTCTCATCACTAAGAAGCGTGTTGAATTAAGTCCCATGCAATGTTCTTTTCTGTTCTGATATTTTGTGACCCTGCTGCCCATTTATTCCCCTCCTTGTCTGCAGGAGGAAGCCAGGATATCCCCACTCTGGTGGGCTTGTGGGGGTAACTTTCATTTCCTGCCAGTCTGAGATCCAGCAGATTGACTTAATAAAGAAAGAACTCCTATTTCGGGCAAGATGTCCCAGGTATGTTTAGTGAAAAAAGGGAAAGTTGAAGACCTATATGTAATTCTATTATGTAAACATTTCATAACACATTTAAAACTATACCTTTGTGAAATCAAATCCACAAATAGGAAAAGAAGAAGTCAAACTATCTCGGTTTCTGATGATATGATCTTATATGTAGGAGACTCAGAAAACTCCACCAGAACTTCTAGAGCTTATAAATGAGTTTAGCAAAGTAGCAGGGTACAAAATCAGCACCCATAAATCAATAGCTTTCCTATACACTAACTGTGATTCATCTGAGGAAGAAATCAGGAAAATCATCCAATTCACAATTACCTAAAAAAAAAAAAATCACTTAGGAATAAATCTAAACAAGGAGGTAAAAGAGCTCTACAATTGAAGAAGATCTTAGAAGATGGAAATACAACCTATATTCTTGGATAGACATAATTAATATTGCCAAAATGGCCATTCCCATCAAAACATCAATGACATTCTTCGCAGAATTAGGAAAAACAATTCTTTTATTCATTTGGAAGAATAAGAGACCCAGAATGGTCAAAACAATACTAAGCAAAGAAAGCAAAAAATAGGAGGTATCACAATACCTGATCTGAAATTATACTACAGAGCTATAGTAACAAAAATAGCACGGTATTGGCTTCAAGATAGACATGAAGACCAATGGAAAAGAATCAAAGACACAGAGACAAATCCACATACCTATAGCAGTCTGATATTTGACAAAAGTATCCAAAATATATTTTGGAAAAAAAGATAGCCATTTTAACAAATGGTGTTGGGAAAACTGGATAGGTATATGTAGAAAAATGAAACTAGACCCCTATCTTTCACCCTGTATAAAACTTAAATCAAAATGCATCAAAGACTTAGGAATTTGACCCGAAATTTTACAATTTTTAGAAGAAAGCATAGGGTCAGTACTCCATTATATAGGTGTGGCACCAGCTTTCTAAACAAGACCCCCAAAGTGCAAGAAATAAAACCAAGAATCAATAGTGGGATGTTATCAAACTAAAAAGCTTCTGCACAGCAAAGGAAACAATTAAGAATGTGAAGTGAGAGCCCACAGAGAAAATCTTAGCCAGCTACCTCTCTGCTAGGGCATTAATATCCAGACTACAGAACTCAAAAAATTAACATAAAAAATGACCCCATCAAAGGAATTAAACAGAATCTTCTCAAAATAAGGAACACAAATGGCCAAGAAATGTATGAAAAAAATGTTCAACATCTCTAGCAATCAGAGAAATGCAAATCAAAACCGGTACTAAGATTTCATCTCACTCTGGTCAGAATGGCAGTGATCAACATACAAACAATAATAAATGCTGGAGAGGTTGTGGGGGAATACGTACACTTGTATGTTGTTGGTGGGAGTGCAGACTAGTACAACCACTCTGGAAAGCAGTATGGAAATTCCTCAAAAAATTGGGATGGAACCACCATAGACCCAGCTATCCCACCCCTTGGTATTTTCCCGAAGATCTATACTTGGCATAAATCCACCTCAATGTTTATAGGAGCACAATTCACAATAGCTAAGTTATGGAATCAACCCAGATAACTGTTAATAGATGAATAGATTAAGAAACTGTGATATATACATATATCTATTTATAGATATATAATGGAATTTTAGTCAGCCATAAAAAAGGGTGAAATTATAGCATTTTCCAGTAATAGAAATGGAGAATATCATGCTAAGTGAAATAATCCAAACTCAGAAACTCTCATATATGGAAGCTAGAGAAAAATAAAGGAAATCGGGGGCAGGGGAAGGAGACAGGATAAGATGAAGGAATATCAGTAATGTAGAAGGAGATCAAGAGGCAGAGTGGAGGGATAGGTTAGGGGAGGCAATGCAGAATGATTTCTTAGAAAATCACAGTATGGGTACATATAAATATACCACAGGGAACTTCAGCTTTATACTTGGGTAGAAAGAACCAATCAAATATAAATCAAGAGATGAGCTAAGCACAGAAAGGAGAATGGGAGAGGGAAGGGAAGACAGGAGGACAAAGGGGGAGATCATGAACTAAAATTGAATTCCACAAATGTATGAGTTTGTTATGATGAATCCAATTACTATGTATAATTATGAAGCATTAACAAAACTAAAGAAATAAAACTTAAATGGAAAAAGAACCTTATACTTTTGCGTATGTGGGACTATTTCTTTGTCAGGACTAAGAGAAACTTATTTTCTTTTTTTGCAGTACTAGGAATTGAACCCAGGGCCTCAAACATGCTAGGCAAGTCGTTTACCACTGAGCCACATTTTCAGCCCTGAAATTTTGCTTTAGACTTTGTATATTTCTGTATTGTATGACCCTTAGTCTTGAGCATGTTTTATTTTCTAATAATAATAATAATAATAATAATAATAAAAAGATGTAAACACAATTAAAACATATTCATTGTAGATAATTTGGAGGAAAACAAAAAGAAAAATCACTTCTAATTCGCCTTAATCACTGGGCATGGTGGTGCATGTCTCTAATCTCTAATCACAGCTACTTGGGAGGCTGAAGCAAGAAGATCGAAAGTTTGAGGCCAGCCTGGGCAACTTAGTAAGATCCTGCCAAAAACAAAAACAAATAAAAAAAAAAGCAAACCTGGGGATGCATCTCTTTGATAAAGTGCCCCTGATTTCAATACCCAGTACCACCCCACCAAAATCCATCCCAGCCTAGGAATATTGCTATAAACATTTTAACTTGTATCTTTTCAGTTTTTTTCCATATGTGTATCACACGGAAATAAACATCTATATTTACAAAATATAATCATCTATCTATATGCTCTTATAACTTTTCACTTAACAATATAGTGTTTATATTTTTCCACATCATTAAAATCTCTTCTGCAATGTACAGCATGATTTCAAGGACTGCTTGTTTTTCCATAATGTACAAAGCCAACCTTCTATTGCTGCATATTTTGCCTGTTCCTGGTTCCCCCATTGTAAGTATTGACAGGCTTTTGGAGAATAATGAAACACTGAATGTTTGGCTTGGTTTCGTTCTTTGGGTAGAATCGGCTGCTCAGTCTTTTCTTCTTCCTCTTTGTATCCTTTAGCTTTTGGGTGGAGGCCCAGAGAGCTCCACAAGGGGTGATGTGTGTTTAAGAAACCCAGCTAAAGAAACAAACTGATTGCAAAGAGCTCTGAACTCAGAGTGCTGGGAAAATGCTGAGCATTGTAATTGGCCTAATGCTGCTCCCGTGAGAGATGCCATCTCCCTCTGCCTCCAGAGTTCTGGCAGGAATTTTAACTTTTCTCATCCAGATGATGACAGAC
This sequence comes from Marmota monax, assembly GCF_021218885.2. Taxonomy (NCBI): domain Eukaryota; kingdom Metazoa; phylum Chordata; class Mammalia; order Rodentia; family Sciuridae; genus Marmota; species Marmota monax. Next base: position 14,024,555 of record NW_026693245.1, read on the forward strand.
AACTATTCCACACTTTAACAGTTAGGTGCAACCCCCAATATGTTTCCTCAGATCCCTCCAACACTCATTGGAAGTACCCACCAGCTCATCTTTGCAGAAAAAAAAAAAATCACACAAGCACCATAACATTAACAAATCAGGGCTGTGGGCTTTCAGTTTCATCTAAAAACGATAGCCTCTTGGACGGTGCTGGATCTTCCTCCCTGAGCCAGACTGCTGGTCCAGGGGTGACTCAAAAAGGAATGCCACTGATGAGCCATGGGCATGCCAGAGAATTACTCAGCACATGCCAACAAGTAACCTCAGACGATAATCAAATGTGAGCCAATCTGTGAGCGCTTTGCGTAACAGCATATTTGGATTTGGAGCTTAGCTTTCAGGGCTTGAGTTTCACATTTGCCTGAACAGCCTCCCAGCCTCCCAGGCCCCCTCTTGGGTGCCCTGCCTCTGCTTGCAAGTAGAGAGAGCAATTCTAAAAGCCAGGGCTGGGCTCTCTCCTGCAGCTAACACAGAGCTTGGTAAGGATTTGGCCATCTCTCATCTGGTTGAACCCCTCTTTTTGGCCAGTGCTGCTTCTCCATACACCCTGATTCTTGCCAATAGGCAGGCAACACAGGTGATGGATTCCTCCTTTTGCTGTTGGAATACTTAATACATCCCTGGCATTTTCTAGACTTGAATGCACTATACTAACAAGACAGGGGTTTGTTAACTGACAACTGTTGATATAGGAAAATCATGGAGTTATGACTGTAGGAATTGGAAACTATCCCTGCAGCAACAGGTATGTGGGCCATCCCAAAGTTTCTGGAAGAACCAAGAGTTTTACAAATTAAGGCCCCTCATGGATGATCTGATTTTCATGTAGATATCATGAGAACCCAGAGTTTGTTGGATTTATTTAGGATTCACATTATGGTGAACATACTCTGTTTTCCTGCACACAATTGCTATGGAATGGTAGCAACTGTCTGTGTTTCCTTGAGCTCAAGGTCAAACGACTGACTGGCCCACTCACCTCATCTGTACTGCCTTAAGGAAATGCCAGAATATTTCTCATAGCCTCATGTGTTTGCATACTCAAGGTGATATTGAACATGAGGTGTTCAAACAGCAATACCTTGGGCAACAGACAAAGGCTAGTCAGTGGCTTTAACCACATTTCTGCCAAGGAAGGAACCATTTGCATTCAAACTCCAAATGGGAAGAAATCATTCCCATTAGTAGGGGCTTTAAAATGCCTCTGTCCTCATCACAGTGCTGAGAGAGAATGCTGATCTCTCTGAGAGAACATGGTTGCAAACATAGAGTGTCCAGCTAGGGATACCAAGTGCTGCAGAATCACCTAGCAATGGCTTTATTAGAGAGAGAAAAAGTTTCCCTAGAAAGTTGATAAGGACTTGGTGCCTAAACACAGTGCTTTATGAAAGAAATGCTTTAGGCTGGTGGTGTAGCTCACTGGCATAGTGCTTGCCTAGCATGTGCAAAGCCCTGGGTTGGATCTTTGAAGGTGGGGATAAAGAAAAAGAAAAGAAAATCTCTAATTCAACACCCTAAAGAAAGAAGCTGAAATGCCTACACAGGTAAGATCTATGGGATGTTCAGGGTTCTGCAGGACTTGTGTGAACAATTAGATGTTCCTCATCCCATCAGTTAAGGGTTACTATTAGTTTTTCAAGAAGGAGAAATTGAAGGCTGATATTTGAACATATTATATAATGTACTGATTACCGAGGACATGTTCAATAATTCTCAAAAAAAAAAATCCATTTCCTTACAAAATTAAGGAGAACCCCTCTAACTTTGGTTAACTATAGATATATTTGAGCTGGGTAGAATCCTAATTGTGGTGGTATTATAATCCCAGTGATTTGGGAGGCTGAGGCAAGAGAATCATAAGTCTGAGGCTGAACTGGGTAACTCATCAAGACCCTGTCTCAAAATAAAAATACAAAGGCCTGTGGGGTATGGGCTCAGTGGTAGAGTACCCCAGAGTTCAATCCCCAGTACCAACAACAACATCAAAATATTTACTGTAGTTCTAATTTTAATCATGGATGAGAGAGAAAGAAGAGGAACCAAACCTAAGAAGCTGTCGATACTCTGTAGCACCGGTAGAGTTGCAAGCCAAGGTCATCATGAAAGTGAAAAATTTCTTTCAAAGTAAGAAATATGTGGGGCTGGGGTTGTGGCTCAGCGGTAGGTAGTATGTGTGAGGCACTGGGTTCGATTCTCAGCACCACGTATAAGTAAATAAAATAAAGGTCCATTGGCAACTAAAAAATATTTTTTTGAAAAGTAAGAAATTTCCTACTTGCATTTTACAAGTACAAGAGTAAAGCACAAGAGTTATCAATATTTTCTTGGTAGTAATGAGCCTCCAAAAATCTCAACAAGTTTAACCTACACTATCTATATAGAAGAACATAAAATGTGGCCTCTGGTGATAATGATGAAAGAAAAGGAGAATTTGGTAATCAGTCCAAAGCCTCCAAATTACAAACACAATTTTTGAAGATTTAAGTGATTTGCTTCAAAGAGTTATTTCTTTTATGTGAATTATATGAAGATCATTCAAATATTTTAAAGTCACACTACATGTAAATACCCTCAAACTTTAAAAAACAAAATTTATTAGTTCTAATCAGTTTTACCTGACAGCAGAAAGCTCTTTGATTCATTGTACACAAAAGGAGCACAATTTTTCACTTCTCTGGTTGTACATGAAGTAGAGTCACACCATTCGTGCAATCCTACACTGTACCTAGGGTAATGATATCTGTCTCATTCCACCATCTTTCCTATCCCTAGGCCCCCACTCTTTGCCCCATCCAAAGTGTCTCCACTCATCCCCATGCCACCCACACCCATTTTGGATTAGCATCCACTTGTCAGAGAAAACATTTGGCCACTGTTTTAAGAATTAACACGTGTGTGTGTGTGTGTGTGTGTGTGTGTGTGTGTGTGTGGTGCTGGGGATTGAATTCATGGCCTGGCGCATGCAAGGGTAGCACTCTACCAACTGAGCTAAATCCCCAGCCCCAATACCCTCAAACTGAGCTAAATCCCCAGCCCGGTGCCCTCAAAGGAAGGTTGTGGAACTTGGTGTGAAAGCCCAGCTGTTTTTTCTTTGCTGCTCCTGGAAAGGATCTAGCAGAATCTCAGAGCAGTGAGGTCCTGGAGGGTGAAGAGCAGCCACACTCTGCCCCTGTATACAGGGCTGCTCAGCTTTGCCACACCTGTCTGGTGCTTGGGCTTCCCATGCAGGCAGGGCTGTTCCTGGAGCTCCTTGTGTGATGTAGGCAGGGGTGTGGGCTCCCCAGGTCATCTCCCAGTTATGCTTGCCTTGCGAGCTGCTCTGTGAGGATGTTCTCAAAGCAATCCAATTTCCAATGTCACAGCATTTCATTTAGCAAAACCCTACAAACGTGTACCAAGCGCCTGTCAGGAACAAGACATGGTGCCATCATCCTGCCTTTTACTCTGCTGTCTATCTGTTTTCATTGTTGTCGTTGTCTTAGCTTGGTCTGCTTCTAGTTATTGGACAATCACCTCTTTTCTAGGGAGCAAATGTCCATATAATTTTTCCCATGTAAAGATTAAAAAGGAGTCTATCTTCCCCAGTTAAACCTTCAAGATGAACTATCTCAACTCATCGTCTTGTTGTTAGCTGGGTCATATGTGTGTTTGTTTATACCTGTCTTACAATTAACACATCCGGACAAGGCTCCATGTGTGTCAAGTGATGTGAAGGTCGCTGGGCTCATGACCCTGCTTAGACAATAGTATGGGGAGGAAGCATCTCAGTGCATGCACTGCATTTGAGAGGAACTCACGGTTACTTTTAAAGTCCTAGATCACAATTTACATTTTTCAACCAGCGTGTTGGTTGCCACTTCTTGAAAACTCATCTTTGTAGAGGGCTTATGTATAGCTGGAACCCTGTTGCTGTCTTCTTAATTGTCTGTGTTTCCCACATTTAGGATTCATGAGGATTATCTAAGGAAAGTCTTTAGACAAGGGTAAAAGAAGGATGACGATCAAGGGGCAATGTGGAAAAGGGATGAGAAAGTAAGTTTGGGAACTATTTACATGTCAATAGTGCTTCTCCTGGGGCTGTTTGACTTCTGGGCCTGTGTGGCTCAGTTTTCTCATCTGTAAAGTTGGGGTAATAATAGGTAGCTGGTAGCTGGTATCTCTGGTAGCTGAGGGGATGATAGGTTATTGAGCACTGTGTGGCACATAGTCAGGGCTTTCTAAATGTCTCCCTTCTTATTTATAATCTAGTCTGCTGAACCTTGGGACAGAGAGTAATTCTTCATATTCACAGACATTCTGGAAAAGATTCTGGTGTGAATGGGGCTGACTGACACCTAAACTCCACTGTCTGTTGACATCTCCATCTCCTTTCCCCCAGGCTCATTACCTGTCCTTATCTATCCTAAGTTACAGATAACTTATCATGTCACTGCTCTCAGAGGAGTTTGTGTTTTAACAAGGATCAAAACTATGAGTGATAAAATGTTCTGAATGGAATTTCAGGAGGTGGGGGTGGAGGAATATTTCCCATACTCCTCAAATTACACCCCAGAAGTGGTTGTTATCAGGGAAACTGACTCTGGCAGGGAGTCGCTTGCCCTGTTCATGAATTGAGGTCCTGCCCTTCCAGATCTTGCAATCTTAAAGAGAGCCCTTTGGTCTGAACTGATAATACAATAAGCTAAGTACTGAAAACCAGATGTGGGTTGACTTGCCCATCCCAGGTATTAGCACGGAGGTGCTGGGCACACTCAGGTGGAACAAGGTCTGTTCTTGGCTTGAGGAACTTCACAGTTTAACGGAAGAGACCAAAGATGGTGATAAGGAAACCCGTGTAAAAGGAAGAGAGAGGCATGTTTACAAAATACAGCCTGAGGGGTTGAAGGAACAGGAACATTTCTCAAGAACTTGAAAGTGTTGGAAGTCTTTGGAATGGGTTAGTTGTGCATTGTCTTAAAGCAGAGGTTATGGGCCAGAAGTGACTTAGCCCATCCTTTTCCAGCTGGATGATTAACTGATAGCTTCAATGTGGGGACCTTCACTGGAGGGAAGAGGGAGCCTGGATCTGTGACTCATTCTCATCCCTTTGACATCTTCTTTAGATTTTCTTTTAACTTCCCTTGCACATCAGACACCTCTGTTCTTGGGTGGTCTGCCACACCACTTCCTGCCAAGTCCCAGCTACTTTACTCAAGGTGGAGGACTGGGGGTACTGGATCTTATTTCAAAAGGAGAGGGGAAATTGAAACCAGAAAGGCTTCCGGATGAACTTTAAGAGAATCTTTTTTCCCTCCAGCAGAGCTTTTCCAAGGCTGCTATCTGTACTTGGAGCTTGGTTGCTTGGTGGTGATCTCTATGTGTGTGAACATTAACCATTCTGTCAGTGCTAAACATTCAGAATGGAAGTCCTTTCATAATTCGATCTAGTTATGCAAACACAGCCCATCGATGTTAACAAATAGAGACCAGATGCAAATAACCCATTGAGGCATGACATGGAATAACTAGCAGGAGTTAAAGTAAACTTACCCGACCCTCACCACCCTATTACCTCACAAGATTTCCTTCCATTTGGAAATAAGCATAAGGAAAAGAAGAAGAAAATGGGACTATTAAGATGTTTCAAACACTTTTTAAATGACACAAAAGAGTGCCTTGGATACAACTGAAGTAATTTCAGAGTTATGTGGAATTAGATATGCACCCCTTGGAAAGGTTAGGAACCACCATCACAGGAATGTGCATAACAGAAGGAAAATTTAATTACAACAAGAAAACAGACTCCAAATGGCGGCCAATGAGCCAGTGATTCATAGCCAGGTGCTCCCATGAAAACTTGGTTCTCCACAACTCATGGAATAGGGTGTCACTGAAGACAGTAAAATTTTACAACATTCCCTGGGGCACTGGGTGTTTAAACTGTTGTGCATACATAGCCAAGTAGTTGTTGAGGGAGGCCTAATAGAAAATCCTAGAATGGCAGTGTTGGTGCCATTTTCTATAGAAAATAAATTTTTAGTTGAGTAAAAGGAAACAGGTACTATATATAAGCAAGCTCACAGGAAGTCTCCAAACCTCTGAGGTATCTACCATTGCTATCTCTTCCTAGAATGCCATGCTGTATGAATGGCCATTTGAGCAAAGGGCCATAAAAGTCTTGACTTGTGTAGTGAATGACATTTTTTTTACTGTTAAAATAATCTTTAATTTTTAAAGCTGTTTTTCTTTTCTTTTCTTTCTTTCTTTTTTTTTCTTTTTTTTTTTTTTTGCAGACTCCAGAACCATGGGCCTGTGGCCCATCATAGATAGCCAAGCACAAGAAAAGGGGTTGGGCTGTAGCTCAGAGGTGGAGCATTTGCCTAGCATTTGTGAGGTCCTGGGTTATCAGCATCAAGGAAAGAAAAAGAAAGGAAGGAAGGAAAGAAGGGGGAAGGGAGAGAATGAATAAAGGAAGGAAGAGAGAGAGAGAAAGGAAGAGAAAAAGAAAAAGACAAGCTAAGTTTGAATAAAGAGATAGCAACACTTCAAGTTAGGAAACCAGACTCTAGAAAAATATTTGAATGACAACTTCCTAATTAAATTCCCTAAAAGGAAATCCCTAAAAGGTGCTCAGTCAATGCCAGTGCAATGTATGTTGATGGAAACCCGAAAGCCTCTTCGGTGGGGTTCTTCAGCACTTTAATGTTATTACCAGAAAGTTCTCCCTAAAGTCAACCCCAAATCCCTTCTTTAGCAACTTTGGTGCATTCCCTTTCTTCCTGCTCTGGAACAAACAGGAAAGATGGTAATATTGCTGTTCTTATATCTTTATTAAGTGTGTACCTATTAAACTTGCCATCATTCTTCCATTTTGTAGACCTCTATTTTGTAAGTTTTTTTCTTCCACAAAAAAAAAATAGTAATTTCACTAACATTTCCATGTGCCAATCTTAGGAGTCACAAATGTTTAGAAATAACTTACATATTACTATATAGACGGAGCCACGCTGGGATAAATACTGTGCTTGGCTCATAAAGACGCTGCTTCATATTGAAATTCCTGCATCCTGGGTAGTTGGTGGCAGCGCTGTGGGTGTCTGTCTTCTCTCTGGAGCCTGGAAAGAGGTGATAGCTGATGAGCCAGACTAATAAGATGCACCTTGCACTGATTAAACGTCCATTTTCTTGGGGGAAATGGCTGACAGGAGCAGGATAAAGCTGTGAGGGAGCTTGTAGCAATTTCACAAATCTACCACTACCAGTGAGCTTTATTTGTGTGCTTAGAGCTATTATTAGCAAAACAATGGCTGGAAAATGTGGCAGGGAGAAAATTAAGAAATGACAGTCTTATTTTTTTTTTTAAGTAAGAGAACAGCTTCTTTTGTTATGTTTTTTTAAGGCTGTTCTCAAGAAGGGAAGCAGACAGTTTCACAGCAGCAAGATGAGCCATTCACCATAGCACCTGGGTAAGCAGAGCCAGCAGTTAGAGAGGGCTCCAGTTACCTGCTCACATGCTTTGATCTTAGTTGCCATGGCCAAGGTAGAAGCCAGATCCCATAGTCCTCTGCAAGAGAAACAAAAAGGGAATTAAGCAGCACAATATAGGAACTGCCTTAAATCCTAAAGTCACTTGTGAATCATGGTGTAGTTGCCAATAGGGATGAGAGATGCCCAGGAGTGGGATAGCAAGCAGGAGGAGTTTATGTTCTTGTTTTTAACAAGGAACAGAAAAGACTCCAGCTAGGGCTATGCTGGCCAATTCAGTAGCCAGGAGCCACATGTAGCTATTGAGCACTGGAAATGTAGCTGGCCTGGTTGAGATGTGATTGCTGCAAGTGTATAATAGAATTTAACATCCAAAAACTTAGTGTAAAAAATGTGAAGCATATTATGAGCAACTTAAAAAAATTTTTTTTTGATTACATGAAATGAAAATGCTTTGGAAAGATAGGGCTTGATAAAATTATACCATGAATGAGCTTTGAAAATATTGTGCTAAGTGAAAGAAGCCGGATATAAAAGGCCACATATTATATGGTTCCATTTATATGAAATAGCCAGTAGAAAAATCCATAGAGACAGAAGGTAGAGTGGGTGGTTACAAAGCACTGGGAGGTTTTGGAGGGAAATGGAAAGTGTTAATGGTATGGAGTTTTTGAATGGTGTGATAAGAATGTTCTACATTGCTTGTTGTGCTGGTTGTGAATATTTTAAATTATATACTTTTATGGGTGCATTATATGATACGTGAATTCTATGTCAATAAAGTTGTGTAAGACAAATAAACATAAATTTTAAGGTAAATTTTACCTGTTTTAAAAATATTTTAAAGAATATGACCATTAGAGCTGGGCATAGTGGTACGCATCTGTAATCCCAGCCACTTGGGAGACTGAGACAGAAGGATCATAAGTTCGAGGCCAGAATAAGCAACTGTCTCTAAAAAAAAAAAAAAAAAATTAAAAAGGGCTGGGGATATAGCTCAGTAGTAAAGTACCCCTGGGTTAGATCCCCAGTACCAAAAGGAAAAAAAAAAAGACAAGGTAGGACAGAGTTGCATTCCTTTCATAGGTGGCTGTCCCACTTACCTCTGGCTCTGACAGTAGCCTCTGGAGATGAGAGGATCCATATCTTGACCCTGTAGTATTTACAAACCTGTAAACCAGTCGTGGTGAACTGCAACAGGCAAACAGGGACAATCTGGCTTTGTCCTGGGGGATGGAAACTTCTTCAAGAAGCATTGGCTAAGGCAGCTCGCCTGGCCTATTTATGAAATGCCATAAACAAACCCTAGTGTTAGTCAGAGCCTTGGCTAGAGGCAGCCTAAAGGGAAGCCTTGGGTGCCTTTCTGGCATCTTCTTCTCACTCAGGTTTCTTTCCAGTTCAGTTCTCCCCTCCAATCTTCTCCCAAATAAAGCAATCTTTCAAAGGACATAGCTTAGTGGATGCTGGATAAAGAAGCCATGCTTAGGCCCCTCCCTCCGCCCCCAAGCACACAAAGGAACGATCCCCTTGCTTGTCTCTAGAGATCAGAAAGATGGTTGGATTGGGTGAATTTGCCAGATGAACTTTCACCCCAAAGGCCTATTTGCAGAGGAGGGGTCAGTAGAGGAAAGGAGGAAAGAAAATCAAATACACTGAACTTGGCAGTAGCTGTTTAAATTTCAGAAATACAAAGTGAGCATTTGACATTATTTTATGTTTTATTCATGCCATGCCCTCAAAATTTTTCCTTCTGCAGTGAACATTTAGTTTTTCTCTTCAGTGACCATATATGAGGTTCCAGTGGGGAGGGTGGGTGGCAAACAAAGGAAAGGGGTGGGCAAGGTCACGAACCTAGAGAAGTTGTCAGAGTGAAGTTATGCCCCTGTTTCGTTGCCATTGTATAGTGACAGCAGCAAGTTAACTTTACTCTGTGTAGCCTATGGGACATAGATAAGAGCATCCTCAGTGTGACATGAGCTTCTGAAAGGCAAAGCTCACAGATTTTCATCTCTGCATCTCTACCATGGGGCTGGCACATTCTAAGTGCCCAAGTGATATTTGTAGTAAGGACGGGTAGATGGATGGATGTGATACACAGTTGATATTTGATTAAGGTTTATGTTAGAGAATGATTGAATGTTTTGAGTGGTGGATGATGAAGAGGAAAGACTTGAAAGATTTCAATTTTTGTGATAGGGAAATAAATTCTGGAAGGGTGAAACTAAAACTAAAATGATAGCACATCACATATTTGGTTTTGCCATCATTAATTTTTTTTCCAAACAGTGCTTAGATCTGTTGAATAAGAGGGAGGGTGGAAAAGGGAAGAAAATTCTAGTACAGCTCATGGAGCCTCTCTCATTGGATCTTGTAAAATGCAAACCTCTCAGGAGTAGACGCATGACTTAAGGATGGTGTTGTCAGGGTCCTCAGAATAAATATTGCCTTTTCCTTCCCAACTGTTGGTACCACACAGGGAAGCTGGCATGTGGCCAAGAGGTTGAGATCTCTTCACTCGGATCTTCTGAGCCAGGCAGCACACGATAGTGAAAAACTTGCTCAGAAAGCACTTGAATATTGCATTCCTCCTCTCTGTATTTATACTGTCCTCTGGCAGCTGAAAGCCTGAGAGCTATTAAGAGGGGAAGGAGAGCACTGAACTGTCAGAAAGCTGGTCTTTCCCTCTGCTGTGGTTTGGATCTGGGAGGACCCCCTGCAGGTCATATATTAAAGGCTTAGTCCCCAGCTTGGCAGTATTGGGAGGTGGTGGAGACTTTAAGATGTGGGGTCTAATGGGAGATCTGCTGATCATGTAGGAGGCATCCCCTAGAAGGAGATAGTGGGAGCCGAGCCCCTTCCTCTTCCTCTTCCTCTCTTGACTACCTTTGCTTTGCCACCAGCTCCCACCATGCTATGCTGTCACGGCACAGGTCCAAAAGCCATGGGGCCATAAAACCATGTTCTGGAACCTCCAAAACCGTGAGCCAGAACAAAACTTTTCACTTTATAAGTTGATGATTTGTCAATAGTGATAGAAAGCTGACTAACTAGAAAGAGGCTCCTAGAGAGATTTGCCCACCATAATGTAATCACCATTAGCTGAATTTCACCTCTCTTCCTTTCCCATCCAATATCGATGGGACTTCTCACATCTCAGGAGCAAGGAACGTCAGTATTGTGTTCAGCTCTACAACGTCTGCTTCATTGGCCACCCCAACTGTCTATATTATGGAAGAACTTCTCAGTTTAGCAGAAACTTTGAAACTGAATTGAAATCATTGTTTTTAGGCAGCAGTGGGAATAGGGGTATGCTATAGAACCAAGGGTGAGACAATTTTTTTCCCCTCTTTTAGTCAAGGAATCTGTTCTCAAAGTGAATTGGCTTTTTGTGTTTGGCAGTTAGCAATCCATATTTTAGTTAAGGCATTTAAATTCAGGCTACAGAGAGCACATCTATCTCCAGATAGTTCTAAAATAGAGTTGACAAGGCTCATCTGGAATATTAGAGGGCAGGGAACTTCAAAGAAAGCAAGAACATGTGCTATTTTCAGATTTAACTAAGATCTGCCTAACTCTTTTATGTGGGTCTGTGGCACAGCAGCAAATGAGGTAGACGTGACCCTAGCAGGGTGAGCTAAGAAAGCTGGATTCTTTGAAGGAAATAACTTTCCGTGATATCATGATTGGTGGGGGACATGCAGGTGCAGCTGTATGGGAACCGTTGGCACCACGGCTCTCTGTACTGGGTCCAGATCCCCTGGTGCCCATACTCCTTGGCCCAAGTCACTCTTGCTCATGCTATCAGGATTCTGACTCATAAGTAGCCAGAAGCAGTGGAAAGGAAATAATGTGGCAAAACTGTGTCTGAAGACTGGTTAAATGCTGGAAACAGAAAATCCATTTTAAAATATGCCTTCATATTTTACAAAGGCTGTGCAAGATTTGAAAAGTATGTTTAGCATTCCAAGTATTTTCCCTTCTGTGTCTTTGGAGACTGGTTCTGAAAGTGGTGTTTTGTTTATTTAACATTTAATCAAAAGAGATTTGGACCCCACCAGCTCTTGAGCAACAGATTCAGTAGCACTGTCTCTTTGCATTTAGTCTGAAGAGAGAAACTTCAACCATACGGAGGAGAATTTGATGTCTATAATATGTTCTAAAAGATCAGCTGGTCTAACTTTACAGGGCTAATAAAAGGAAAAGATTTTCCTGTGCTCAGGTCTTTTATGAATTATAAATAACCATTCACTTTGGAAGATAGCACATCATAAATTTTTTTTTTCACAAATATGCACAAATCCATTTTAAGATCCAAAGAAAAAGATGTTCAAAAGTCTCAGATGTACTCAGTTTTGATTTCATGGGGAAACATGTTCTTTCACCACATGGATGCTTTTAAGGGGCCTTCAGCTGGGGCTCAGTAATGACACCCCAGTGGCTAAATGAGGGATTTCTTTCCTTCTAACATTATTTCTCTGTTATTAAAGGTGGAAAAACCTTCCACAAATAGCATACTATTAGAGTGCTTTAGGGGGTATCCTGGGACTCAAGGTTATGTGTCTGCTCCAGAAATACTGTCTGTAATTATCATTTCTCAGTGGTTCTGAGGATGCAGCCTTGGTGTTTTCATTAATTTCTTGATTCTACAAAGTCTAGACTGAGCGCCTGCTCTGGATATTCAACATTTTACATTAGGGGTTTTTGTTGTTGTTGTTTTTTAAGGCTACATATCTTCCAAACTCTCTTTCCCTTTCTTTCTCTGTCACTGTTTCCTGGCTTCTTTTGTCCACTCACATACTAAATTTGAAAAGAAAAAGAAATCAGATTGGAGATTCTTCTAATCCCAGCCTTTGTTTTCTCTATAATCTGCTAATATGAATGCTAAGAAAGTGGAGCTTTTGGATCTAGCAAACAACTCAAGTGGGCCTCAGGTCTTTATCATGAGTGTTTTCAAACATTCACCAAGTTGAAAGAGTTTTACAGAGTCACCCACATACCCACCACCTAGTTGTAGATTCTACCATTAAAATTTTACAATTCTTACTTTATCATATGTATTATACGTATACATCTATACATGCATATACTTGTACATGCCTTCTCCATTAATCCATCTTACGTTTCATGTATTTAAAAATAAATTGTAGGGCTGGGGATGTGCTTTAGTCTGTAGAGCACTTGCTTAGTACATGTAAGGCACTGGGTTGAATCCCCAGCACACATAAAAAACTAATTATAGGCATCAACCAATTTCCACCTAAAAATATCAGTTCAATATTTACTTTTGTCATATAATTTACATATGTTGAAATGTAAAAATTGAGTATACAGTTTCTGAGCTTTGAAAAATCTGTGCGTGTGTATGCAAACCCCTACCAAGATCTAGAACGTTTCCATCACCATAGAAAGTTCCCTCAAGCCCTTTTCCTGTCGATCCTTGTCTCTATCCCCATTCCCAAACTCAGATGTGACCACTGTTTTGATTTTTTTGTCACGTATCAAATTTTGCTGTTCTAGAATTTTATATTAGTGATCAAATGGTATCAACTCCTTGTGTAAGACTTCATTCACTCACAATAATGTTTCTGGAATTTGTTCATGTTATTGTAGCAGTAGTTCATTGCTTTATACTGCTGAGTAGTATTCTCATGTATGTATGATTCTACCACCATTTGTATATCCATTCTCCTCTTGATGGACACTTGGGCTGTATCTAGGTTTTGTCTATTATAAATAAGCGATTATGAACATTCTTATACAAATCTTTTGATTTTTTTCCCTTGGGAAAAAACTTAGTTGTGTAATTGCTGGATTATAGCTGCTCTATGTTTCATTTTTAAAGGAAAGTCTACTTCTTTTCCAAAGTGAATGTTCCCACCAACCATGAGAGTGTTCCTGTTGCTCCACATCCTTGCTGACATTGTTATCAGTCTTTTAATTATAAACCATCCTGGTGGGCATACAGTGATATCTCATTGTGGTTTTGATTTACCTTTTCCTGATGACTAAGGACATTGAACACTTTGTCTTGTGCTTATTTTCCATTCAATTTTTTGTGTATATTAATGAGTAGGAATTCTTTTCATATCCTGTCATCTGTCCCTCTGTCAAGTTTGTTTTATAATTATTTTCTCCTGGTGCCTGTCTTGCCTATTCATATTTTTAAGGGTCTCTTGGATGAAGGTTTTTAAAATCTTGATAAAGTCTAATTAATCAATTTCTTTTATAGTTATTTCTTTCAGAAATCAAAACAAAGTGTGTGGGTCTTAAATGATGTTCCCAAAATCTGTTGTAGATGCAAGAAAATTAAAAGCTTTACTGAATGTGCTGTAATAATGGTTTTGCCTAAATAAACATCCGTTTGGGAACAACTGAGGAAATTGATAATTTGTGAAAATGCTCAAGAAATCATAGAAATGAAGCCAATTCTAAACCTATCATTCACTTTAATATAACAAGCCCTCTTCTATGTTGATGGCTGGAAATAGCCACAACTGTCCCCCACCCAAACAACAACAACAACAACAACAAATCAGCCCTCATGCTCATGAATGTGATCAAAGGGGTTTTTATAAGTTAAGCATATGTTATTGAGAGATGGTATCTTAAAAAGTTTGAATGTGTGGCAGGAATCAATAAAAAAGGACCCTCTTGGAAAAGGTTTAAGAAAATAACTAAAACAAAAGAAAGAAATCCACAGGGAGAGCTTGGTGTCGGTGATGGCTAGGGCACAATCAAGATTGAAAATGGGAGCAGTCTGCTATGAAGCAGGCAGGTCTTGGTGAAATAGTGGACAGCTGGAGAGATGTAGGGGTCCTTCCTGCTTGTTCTAAGGCTGTGTCTTGGAGCCTTTCCCAAGATTTTACCAACTCAGACCTGTTACCAACTGCTCTGCTTGTCCATGAAGCTATTTGATTTCTCCCTTTGTTTCTTGTTTGAACCAAAGGGGCATTCACTACAAACTTAAACTTTTGAAAACTAAACTCACATCTTTTCACCCTAACTTCATTGTTGTTTTAGCCTAATTTTTCTTAGACAGTTTCTTGAGGTGCAAACTCAATGTGATCTTTCCAACTTTCATGTGAACTCCTGAGTAGCTCCCTCTCTGATTCCATCTTTTCCTGGTGATCATTAATGGTCTGTAACTAATTCTTTATTTGTAGGTTATCCCAGGCTGTTTGTTTTCTTCTTCATTTCTGTACTTTTAAAATCATTAGCAGATTTCCCCCTGTATTGGAGATCGTGGTTCAGCCGGGAATAAAAAGGGGTGTGTGTGAAACTTAAATGGTTGAACTTTTGTTTATTTGCAGTTTGAAATTTGTGGTCAAGTTTTTTTATTGATCCAGTAAGACTTTTATAAACCAAATGAACTGGATGATTCTAATCAAAAGTTATGTTGAAATATGAACAACGGAGAGAGTGAACCAATTCACAAAGCCCTGGAGTGCTAATCCTGGAGAATACTGCGTGGTGACTGGGGGTGTACCTGCCAGGCTGGGTAAGAATCTAGGATGATGACAAATTTCAAAACCTACCACTCCAGGTCCAACTGTTCCATAGGAACATTATAGGTGAATGGTAAGTTTTCTGTTCTCTTGGATTTGTTACTGAAGAGAGCAGAAGAGGTCAGGATGGGTTCTAAGTTAGAAATATCAAATTGGACATTAGGATCTCTGAAATAAAGATAGTGGTCCCAAGAATTACTATACAAACATGATGGAGGTCATCAAAAGGGAGAAATGAATGGGGTTAAAGTCACAGGGCCATATAATAAGCCATGCCTAACCATGCAAGTGGGTTAAATCACTTCCTAAGATGTTGCCAACAGCACAAATATTTGCGTTTGCATCTTATGCAACCATAGAATTAATTAAACATGCTCTAAATTTCTTCCCCATTGGAATAGTAATTTTTGCTAATCAATAGTGACTCCATTAAGGTACCAGAGTATTTAGAGCAAAGTCCAATTGAGACTGGTCTTACTGAAGAGCAGTGTGAATAGCAGTAAGTGGGTACCCCAGTTTGATGGAGAGGACTGTGAGGCTCTCCTTTCTGTGCAGTTCCTAATTCAGTCCTGTTCCCAGCCCTTCTCCAAAATCATTTTATGCCCATGGATATTCTTTATACCATTTATACCAGTGGAGGTGGGAGGTGAAACTATCTAGCCTTGAAATATTTTATTTTTTTCTCTCATTTTGAGCTACTTCAAAATGCATATGAAGTAAAACACAGACAGAACACTGAAATTGCATTTCAGAGCTTGAAAATAAGCTTAATCACCTTAGGTCAACTGTGGGGTCCTTTGTGAGCATAAGAGACAGAGTTGGATAGGGGACATGGGCAATAGGGGTTGGGCTGCACAGAAAATGTACATTGGCACATTTTATTTTTTCCTTTTGTCCTTCCTTCTTCCCTCCCTTCCTCCCTTCCTTCCTTCTTTCCTTCCTTCCTTCCTTCCACTAGTATTCTTGAATGGCAGCTCCATCTTTCCAGAGCACAGGTCTGAGAGCAGAACAAGAGGCTTATCCAGAAAGACTTAAACTTTTCTTGTGACTGAATAAAAACAGACAATAAAAATGCTACAGTTTGGTGATTGTATTGCTAACTGAATGGGGAGTCAGCGCCACATAGAAGCTTGACTCATTTTTCAGGCCAGATAATGCTGTTTGTTTTTGATCTATGACCAGAGTTCAGCAGGAACATCTGGCTTCCTGGCAGTTGTTTTCTGAAGGGAGGGTTCAGTCATTGCTACCATTGAGGACACTCTGATTTTCCTCAGTACCAGAAGGTATATCTGAGTGTCTGAATATCTACGACTAGATCCAAATTTCCCTTCAAGCTGATATTTGTCTTTCATTTGTTTCCTAATTAGCATGCAGGTTTTAGCCCAAGAGTGCACTGCCAGAGGCATAATGCCTCCCCAGTGGTGAACCCGGTTGTCATCGTTCTAAAATGAATACATGGGACTGTTCTGTGATTTTCAACTTTGCTTTGTGGGATGAGGTCTGTGCATGTCTAGTTGACAATACATGTGTGCCTCTCTCACTTCCTGTTTTTAAGGAATGAGCTTAATTTATTTGAAAGGGTGGAATATTTTAAATTACAATTCAGCAGTTTTACTAAGGAAGGCTGTGAAACACAATGAGCAAGGAGTTTTACTTCCTCCTTAAAATTGCTACTCCTCTGTTTTGAAATCTTGATATCTTCCAATCAGTGGGAATGACTTTAACTTATGCTGTAACGCTTTGAATAGCAACCAGGCCATGGCTGGAGCTGTGGAGGGGCATGGGATTCCTGCACACTATAATTCCATTTTTCCAGACGCCTTATTAGTACACGGAATGCGTCTGCCTGTGCTTGATATTGTTCTATCTTGTTAAGTCCCCCCTCCCCCAGGCACAGCGTCTGGATTGGTTAAGGAATACAGTTGCTTAGCCAATCAAGTGAAACCTTTCTCCTGCAACCCTAGCAACACCTGACAATGGTCATTGATAAATGTTAAGAGAAAACCCCTGACAGATCCAACCAGCCCTTGGAAATGGCCCCTGTCAAGGGCAGACAGCGTTAGTCCTACCTATAGAGCATCCTGTGTGGCTGGAGGAGTTAGTGGTTTGTATAAAACCTGCAAAAACAGGATTTAGATGTGGATGCAAGGTTTGAGTCCAGTGCCCTACCTTAATCTGCTGCCACTGTGGTGAACCCGACTTTTGTTGGTCAAAGCCTGGGCTGTCATGGAAGGGGGCGGTGTGTTCATCGGCTTCTGTGCCAACCAAACTTCCACGCCCACCAGAATATTCTCAGTGGTTGGAGACAGAGTTCACATAAGACCTTGGCTTTGGGGTCACACTTTTGTCACTGATGCTAATTTGTTCCTCAGGTCATGGCAAGATGAGCACCTTCCAAGTGTGGTAATACACTTGGCTGTGTCCGCAGTGGCACCTTTCCCAGCCTTCAGACTATACACCTTTCACCTCCAGCTTCACTGTGAACCCTGATGGGTACAGTTGGCTGGCCTGTCTCTTCCAAGGGCACACTGGGGTGCTCCTCTCAGGGTGCTACTAGACCTAAATGAGCTCTCGCCTCTCTCCGGGAGGCTTGGTGACCGAGGGATCTGAAGACAGACCTGGTAGAGAGTGGGGTGTGGCAGCGAGTGGAGAATAAGAAAGGGGATCTGCCAGGAACATGCACAGATAGTTCATAGGCAAACACATGTTCACACAAAAGACATAATAGCTGTGTGTATAGGACACCCTCTTGAAGTCCCCTTACATGATCATTCCGGGAGTCTAGCCACCTTGAAGGCATATTTCAAACCCTGGAGGAGTAATCCATTGTGCAGTGATTAGCTGTTAATGAAGCTGAAAATACCTAAATCATCCAACAAGTAATCTGAATTAATTTTTTATGATTACCACCATTAGACAAGCCAGTGTCATGACCAAAGAAAGACCTGGGGATACAGACACAGATATTCACACACAGAGATAAAATACACACACACAGCCTCACACACAGTCAAACCTAGGCAAGAGAAGCAAAGCGGTTGTGGATGTTGTGGGTGGAGAAAGAGACCTTTAAGGAGAGCCTATTAATTGAAGAGTGAAATCCAGGGCAGAATTAGTGACCGTTCAGTGTTAATTTTACCACACAGAGGTCTCTCTTTCCTTTAGCACTGCCCTCTATCTAGGGCCTTCCCTGACTTTAATATTCCACAGAGGGTTGGCACTCAGTTGTTTCAGGAATCTGTTGGGAGCATAAACTGATAATGACTTCAGTCTTAGTCCTTCCTAGGGATATTGACATTTTTTCAAAGACTAACAAAGGTGCCAAAGAACCAAAACTCTAATGGTTGAATTGTAAATTGTAGGATATCTTTAGTCTGGAGACTGCCTTGCTCAAATGTACTTTTCAGGTAGAGGCCTCCTCTGGGTATTCCTCAGGCAAGAATCAGAGGCAAGAAAAAGTAGATCTGGGTGGGGGATTGCTGTGGAAAGCAATTCATCAGGTTGATGCTCAACAGGAAGGTCTATACTTAAAAAGAGAGGGAGAGACCAGCAGGCCGAATTTCCACACAGAAGCAAATGAATAGTTGGTTTTAGAATCTCTTATATTTGTCCTTCAGAGAACTTTCCAATTTTCTGGTGATATAAGGTGTGGACTATTATAATACACTATCATTTAACCAACTAAAACCAAGTCTTACATAGGCATATACATGCATGGAGGTTCTAGGTTCAAAGTCAGAAAGAAATGAAGTCATTCTAACAGGATGTAAAATTGTGTACATTTGCCTACTAAGGAGACAAACTATTTTCCTTTTCCAGATTTTTCAAGAATTTTTATTACTACTGGTTAAGGGTTCTGTGGATATGAGCAATTATCCTGACTTCAGGACAACAAAAACAAAAAGCAACATCAAATGTTTATTTCTTGCTCTGAAAATTAAGATATTTTATCCACCTGTGACATAGGGACAGAAAAAAAAATAAAATTGACACTGTATATAGTATGGTTCTTTGTAACCCCAGTTTCCAGGGTGTCAGGAAGAGTTCTGTGAAATGTCTGAAGTGTGTGCTGGTGCCTGGAGGGAAAAGGGAAAGATCTCACTTAGAGCTCCTAGTTCATGCTCTACAACTTGAACCTCATTTAAGGATAAACCGGAGAGCTCTCATCTGGGAGAGCATGTTTATCCTCAATGTAGCAGTTTGGAGGTGGAGACTGTCTTGGCAGAACAATGCCTGGCACACCAGAAGCACAAAAATAAATATTTGTTGATGACCCAGAAGAACTGCCTCCTAATCAACATTCTCTCAATGCACAAATTACTATTGATGGTGGAAAACACTAGAACCCTCATAAAGTGGATTTCTCTCCTCTTCCAATCTCTGAGATTATTGTTTCCTTCTTCCATAGTAACGGGGAGACTCGAAATTGCCAAAATTTGAGAGACACTTGAGATGAAAGCCAGGAAAAAAAAAAAATTAACAAAAGACAAATGCTACAAGCAGCATGTGTGACAGTGTGGTAAAGTTTTTGACATTTGTTTGGGAAGATTTCCTTCTTATTTCTTTGCTTGAAATAATGCAATGATTTCCAGAACATAGCAGTAATAGCTTCACATCATGCTGCTGAATGTTCATAGAGTAGAATTTATTCGTTTCTTGAAAGGAAAGACCCACGTGTTTTGTAAGCTGTTGGTAATTGCTCTCCTGGAATACCTTGATGTTGACCATAATAAGGAGGCCGGTCTGCCCAAAGTGCCCCTGCTCCCTTCATGGAGTGAACAAATATTTATTGAGCACCTACTATTTTCCAGGTAATCTGTCCTATGTATGACTAAATGAAAAATGACAACTTGGACAAGAGCTCCCAGGAGAAGTAAGTAAGCTAACTACTAGAGTGTGTAATAGGCAGAGCTGACCTGGCAGGGCGGTCCAGCTTTCCTAAGGAAGTGTGATGAAGTTGAGTAGGAGGAAACCTGGCAGTGGCTGCAGGGCCTGGGGAAGAGAACATCCAGACAGGGTACTCTTGGGCAAAAGCCCTTTGGAGCAAATGAATGTTCAAGGAACTGAAAGCTGGCCTGAGCAGTCTGTCTTGGCAAAGCCCCAGATGAGGGGGATGAACTTGGGACAAGGCTAGCTGGAGAGGTGGGCAGGGCCAGGTCATTCGAATGCACAGCCTTGCCTCTTGTGGGGCAGGTTGTGAAGGATCTGATCTCCAGCCCTCATTCCAGGGGGAGTGCATGCCATAATAGGAATGCAGGGCAGACAGTTCTCCTGAGTGACCGAGCAATGGCAGCTTTTGGTTCATTTGAAATCTGTCAGAACATTGCCATAGATTCCAGAAGTGACCCACCAAGTTCCAAAGGTTGAGATTTCATGAAATACTTTAAATCTAAATCATATTCACTAGATATTATTATGTGCATGACGATTTGGTAGACACGCCAGTCACATGGATTTCAATAATCATCATGTATTAACCCTCTGAAGCCACAGTTTAGCCATTTAATAATCTCCCTGTTATCTGAGACCCATTTGGGATCCAGGAAGTCTGCAAGAAGGAAAAATAAAGGTGACAAAGATGATGCATATTTCAACCAGAGGGAAGATTCTCATTTAAGAATTTAGTTGATTTTTATTTATACATACTTCTCAGTTTGTTTGCATTCTGAGACCATAGTAGAGGGGAATCAATAATTCAGAAAGAGAAGAAGAATGCTATGAGTGATTATGTGACCCTAAGTAAAAGCAATAGGGCACACTGTAAAGGAGAAGACCCCCTCCAAAAACAAACAAACAAACAAACAAAAAACCTAGAAAAGTAGGACATAAAAACAATTTTTTTTTTTTTAAGGAAAGGAGTGGGTAAGTCAGCAGATGCCTTTAATTCTAGCAACTTGGGAGTTTGAGATAGGAGGATCACAAGTTTGAGGCCAGCTTCAGCAACTTAGCAAGACCCTGTCTCAAAAAAAAAAAAAAAAAAAAAAATTACAAGGACTGGGGATGTTGCTCAGTGGTTAAGCACCCCTAGGGTCAATTCCCAGTAAACCGTCCCCACCATTTAAAAAAGAAAAAATAAGTAAGATAGAAGAAAGGAGGAAGAAAGAAAGAAAGGGAGGGAGCAATCTGAGCTTTTAGTTATGGACAACCTTATATACCTTGGTATATCTTAAGGACATCATCGTATTTTTACTAACTCCTTGTGATATACTTAAGAAATCCAAGAAGTATGTACTGTTTTAGAGACATTTCTAGTGTAAAGGGTTAAGCTTTATAAAACAGTTTAGTGCTGAAAACTGATTTGGTAGATCAGCTTTTTGGGAACCTAATGGTTCTCAGGAAGGTTCTGAATAGTGCTGGTTTTGCTGTAGTCTGGTTCTGTGGAGGTGTTAGTTAATGTAGACTTCACATGGGAAAAATGTCTGATACACCAGCTTTTGCTGAAACCTCTTCATTTTCACAAGTTATCTAATTCTGGGTTTGAACAAAGTCATTGGAAGTGACACTTTTCACATCTGAATTGTCATGATGCTATTCTTGACAGGGAGTGAGTTCTTGAATATTTAAAAATATTGTAGGTGATAACATGACCTTAATAATTCCATTTTAAAGTTTGACTTTCACATTTTTAACTTTAATTTTCATGTTTGTGTCTTAAATGCAAATACTCCATCTAGGCATAAGGTGTCCCCTAAAGTTATTTGATTGTCAAAATTCTACATCTTTACTTTCTCCAAACAGGAATGAGAATGAATGAAATGTTGTTTGAGCACTTTGGAAAATGCTCATGCCATATGCTTCTGAAATGATTTTGGAATGACATTATTTTCACAAATGTATCCTTTATACATGTCAGAGTATCTTGTTCCCTAGAGAATATGTTCCTACTGTAGTATTTCATGTTTTTTGTTGTTTTGTGGTACCAATGAATGAACCCAGGGGCAATCTACCATTTAGTTACATCCCAACTCTTTTTATTTTTAGTTTGAGACACAGTCTTGATGAATTACCCAGGCTGGCCTTGAACTTTGGATTCTCTTGCTCAACCTCCTGAGTAGATGGGATTATAGGTGTTCCCCCATAGTGCCTGGCTAGTATCTAAGATTTTAAATGTGTTTTTCTTGTACCATAATCACATATCAGAGATGAAAAAGAGTCAATTGGTAAACTGATACAATTTTAAGAAATTGTTAATTTTCTAAATTATGATTCTTCTATACCGCTTTTTAGTGTTTAAATGATAGTATTTTTTTCCTAGTTGATGCAGTAAAAGTAAATATCATCTATCATCACTGTATCTGATTAAATAATGTTCTTCTATCTTGTGATTTTTTTTTTTTTTTTTTTGTACGGGGGATTGAATTCAGGGGCACTCGACCACTGAGCCACATCGCCAGCCCGATTTTGTATTTTATTTAGAGACAGGGTCTCACTGAGTTGCTTACTGCCTTGCTGTCGATGAGGCTGGCTTTAAACTCAAGAGCAATCCTCCTGCCTCAGCTTCCCGAGCTGCTGGGATTACAGGTGTGTGCCACCGTGCCTGGCAATCTTGTGATAATCTTAACAAAATACTTAGTAAAAAGTTAGTTATTAAAAATGGAAAAGACTAAAAGCTATAATTAAATGTGAATTTCTATTTCTTTTGGCTACCATTTAGTTTTAAGCCTGTTTTGAGACTTGAAAAACATTTCGGTTCTGAGTAGTTTTCATTTCCTAAGATCTTTACCATTGCACTTTGGACTGAATGGTAGAATGAAGAGAATGGTCTGTTTTTACAACATTGAAATTGTACAAAGATTCTATTTACATAAAATGTTTTTTAAAAGTTAAAAAGAGTAGATTACCTAATATTTAATGAAAGCAAATAGTACGTATTGGTAGAATTATTGTCCAAATCATAAAATACGAAGCAGTTTAATTTGTAAGTATATTGCCAATCTGATTTTTTGGTACGTGTTGAGAGGTAATAATTTATTTTTAAAAATTTCAAGTCATAACTTTAAAGGTTTCCACCTTAACAGAATACACTTTTTTTAAGAAGTAGGATGGAAAAGATCTGTTGGTTATCAGTGATTGAATACATTTACTTATAATTATAGCAAATTTTGAAAGAGTACATCTTAAGGAATGAACTGGTGACAATGTGGTATGAGATACATGTTTTCCAAAGTTATCTCTTAGGAAGAACTATCCAGGGTATGGGTTAACGCCATCCCACACCTGCTGATAAGAATATCCAGGGAATCAGTAAAAGAAATCTATATTTTTAACAAGTGCTCAAGATGGTTCTGATGATCTGGCAAGTTTGGGAGATACTGGATAATGAAAAGAGTTCTTCTGGCTTTGGAATCAGACAAACTCAATTTGAATTCCCTGACTGATTAGGAGTCAAATAACTTTTAGCAAATTTCTCAGTCTCAGTTTCTTCATTTGCTTCTTGTATAGGGAGGGCTGGGGCATCAACATGAATTCTTGTTTGTAAAGGACCTAGTTCTCTAAAAATATTAATAGTAAAGTGGCTTGATTCTGTAGCATCAATTTTTCTCCTCTTAAAAAAATAGAGCAATTTTCAAACTGATTTGTTTTGGGTTGATTATTCCTTGCCAACTTTATTTATTTATTTTGCGCAAGAAAGCTTTTGGTAAAAAAGACTGGCAAGGAAAATCTTTTGACACTTTCCCTATTTAAGGACATTTTTCAAGTGTCATCTCTAATATCTCTTTCTTTACCCATTTTAGCCACACAGAATGGAATTCTCTGTCATACTACTGGAGGGGAGACTACTGCCTGGTTCATAGCCTAACTATACTGTTTTCGGCTTTTATTCCCTCCAAACGATCGAATTATATTCTATGGAATATAATTAGCTCTGGTTATAATATCAAAAACATATTTCACTATAAAAAACAGTATGCAAATGTGCGTAATGTTATGTCCCTCTTTAAATGACTTTGGAGTTCTCTAGACCTAATCCAATTTTCAAGTGTTGGAACCTTCCTACTAATGGCAAATTATTATCTTAATTAGCTGAGATGACTAGCAATAATGAGGCAATGCCCTGTTTTATTTCTGCAGCTTCCTCCTAAGCATTGAGGACTATGACATTTTGGCCATCAAAGGGTAGCTTTCAAAGTTTAGTGTGAAGAAGACTCATGTGGGGAGCTTTGCCACAGGTGTTACTTTTTGGTCTCTAGCTCCAAAGTTACATGCGTTATGCTTGGGGTACCCGAGGGATCTCTGAAAAGCACCACTTCAGGAATTTGATATCCTGTCATTGAATTTAATTCAAAATTTTCATTTTTTAAGTTAATGGAGCCATGATGGATCTCTGGCTAGGACTCCACTGTCCTTTTTAAATAAATTCCTTTGCCGTTCATCTGTCTATCCATCTAGCTATGCATTTAATTGCACTGGGGCAGGTACTGGATATGGTGTCTGGGTGGAGGTGGAGAGTTCTCTCTTCCTTATGTTCATCAGTTTAACTCCTGGGAGTACTATTTATGAAGCCTTTGGGGAGCCTAGCTCCTGACCATACTAACTGATGTGGTGTGGTGTGATGTGATATGATGAGTCATTGCATATGGGAAGCTGTACACTTTCTGTACTTGATTTCCTACCATTGCCTAATGGGAAACATTGGAGAGGGCTCTACCCCTGATTTGGTCCCTGGGGTAGAAGCCTGCTGGAAAAGGGCAATTATAAGTAATTTAGTAATTATTTTTATGAACACCAGGAAAAAATGCTGTAAATCTCTACAAATGAGGGTGGCACAAGCATCAGCCAAGGATGACATACCACCACTTGCTCATGGGTGTAGCTAACTTCTGGGTAGGCAGAAGCCTTGTGGTACTGTGCTGGGCACTCAGAGACTACAGAGATGGAGGAGGCATGATTCCAAACCTCACAGAATTTCTAGCCAGGGAAGGGAGAGAAGACAATGGCTTAGACAGTTATGTACATAACTGTGATGCTAGGCAGAACGGTATGAATGTCACAAGGAAGATCCAAAGTGTTAGAGGGACTCACGGAGAGCGAGAGATCACATACCCAGGTGGATTTTCCCAGAATAAGTGGTATTTGAGCAAATCCTTGAAGGAAGGGTAGGAATTTGACAAGTTGCCAGGGAAGAGAGATATTTCAGGCCACAGGAATGTCTTGAGCAAATGTGTGGAGTGGACAAATCCTGTTGGAACACATCTGAATTTCTGTTGGGGAAAGGGAGAAGTTCTTTTGGGTTTTAGTGAGAGACAAGGCTGGAAAGTTGGGTTTGATCAATATCAGATCTGAGTTTGAATTTTTTCCAGTAGGCAGCAGAGAGTCATTTAAAAGGGATTTGAGCAGGAGGGTGACACCATCAGAAATGTACTTTAGGAAGCACAGCAGCTGGGTGGAGGAGGATTTGGAGGAGGAAGGGCTATACAGACATGCCAGTGAGGAGGCTCTTGCAGAGTGAAGAGGAGGAATAATTGACTGTGAGCAGCAAGAAGGGCTGGGATAGACAACACAGCAAGTAAAACTGTGGGAGTTGCAGGCAAGAGGCAAAGTCAAAGAGGAAAACAGCTTTGAGGCCTAGGAACCGGCGACAGCAGCAATAAAAATTCAGGGGACAGGGGACAGAGGGAATACAGACTCTGGAGAAAAGCAGTACTTTGGATTTGAGGTGCCCATGGGCATCCTGAGGTGATGGAAAAGTGAGGTGGCCACTGGGAAGAGATAAACAAGTAGCTTTGGAAATAGTCTTTTTTTTTTTTTTTTGATAGAGTGGATGCTGGAAATTCTCCAAGTGATGGGTCACCAAAAATAGAGAAGACCATGTTAAGCTATAGGGCAGGGTGTACATTAAACAATTTGGAGGAAGAGAAACTAAAAAAGATGGAAGACAAGTAGGAAACTAATAAGTGACAGCATAGCCTTAGGGAAGCCCAGGGATGAGGTGGCAGTTTAAGAGGGAGCTAGTGGTCACAGCGTCAGAGACTGAAGGGGGTAAACTAGTTCAGATTGAGCTGGTGGCCCTGGACTTGTCTTTGAATTACAGTTAAATTCTTCCAGAGAAAGGTCATGCCTTAAATCCAGTTCTCTTTGGTTCACTACAATATTAAAATCTCTAAAGGTCAGGTATCTTTTAAGGTGTCTATTTTCCTGTTCAATGTGAATTAATCTCTTCCCCTAACACCCCATATAACCCTGAATGAGTCACTTATCCTGTCTGGGGGCACAGGTTTTGTCATCTTTAACTTTCCAGTTCAGTGAGTCTGTGTATACACGTGTGAAAATGCTCGATAATCTACACATTACACAAGCCTAAATCGGATCATTACTGTTTCCGAGTGCAAAGTGGAGCTCAAATTCTGTTATGCCTCTCAACTTATTTTCTTCAATCATCTGTCTTAAAATATATTTTTAAAAAATTATTTTTATTTTTAAAGAGGTTTAGAAAAGAAATAACTGGAGGAAAGATATTTCACCTTCCATCTACCCATAAAGATCTTCCAGTTTTCTGCCCAGACCTTTTCCTTGGCAGTGAGGAGATGCCCAGAAAAATGCTAGACGGATATACAAAAACATAATGTCACCAAAATTTTCCTAACAAGTAAGCAGCTATGGAAAGTCTGCCAGCGTCCGGTCCCCAGTGACCTGAAGCCTGGGGCTCATGGAGGCCCGACTTTGAACTCAAGGTCTCCACCGCCTGGGCCCTGAGTGGGCGGTTTTCTTTAAAACGTGACGCGCTCTTTCCTTTTAAATCCAGGCTAAAAGGCAGGCGGTGGGTAGCAGTCGATAACCTTAAAAGATGAGAAAGTGTCAAAGGAGATACCTTTTATCTTCAACAATAGGACAGTATCTATAACACTGTTTACAGTAAAAACAGTAGGTGGGGCAGAATAAGGGTGTCTAACGTGGTAATTAAGTCTGCGCGTGGACGTGACCTGACCAAGCTCTGTGGAGTGCGAAGAACAATGTCCGCAGGGTTCTCGGTTCAGACCTGGACTCGCTCCTCTGTCTCCGCCCGCGCCCTCACACCAGCGACCAGCGTGCGCTCCTGGCTCGCCAGCTCTCCCTCGCTGCCTAGCCCCCGGAAAACAGGCCTTTCTGGAGCCGCCAGGGTCGCAGGGAAAGCGGTGCATGTCCCGAGCTCCGGGACTCCAGAGTCCGAGCCTGGCCGCAGACCCCAGTGCGCACCGAGCGCGCTCGCTGCCGCTGTCCACCGCCCGTCTGCAGCCGGCTGGGCCGTGTGAGCGCGCGCCCGTGGGGTTTGCTCCCGCCCCGTGGCGTGTGTACTCACAAAGGTGTGTTTGCTAAATCCACTGCCCGGTGGACGCTCCACCCGACCTGCAGAACCCAGGGTCTGGAGCGGATCTCGGCGGCGCCGCTACGGGCATCTCAAGCTCCCCGGCTCCACCCGTCTCCGGCCTCCTAGCCCGAAGGGGTCGAGGAAGTGAAAGGGAGAGGCAGCCGCGGCTAGCTCGGGACGCGCGTCGCGGTGCTGCGGGGCAGGTTCCAAGAGCTCTACTCCTTTTCGGGCACTCGGCCGGCTCGGTTCCCAGACCGGCCGCCGGGACAGAGCGGACGCGGGGCTCAGGGCTGGGTGCGGTACAGCTACGCGGGCGCTCTCTTTTCCCACCCGGGTGTATAAAAGTGAAGTGGAAACAACTGTCGTGCACAGCCCTCCTCCCCCTTCCCCGGAGCTGCAGCCTCGGCTGGGGGGTGGGGGTAGTTCCCCGGACTGGCTGGAAGGGAAGCGGGCAGCCAGGCTGCCTCAACCGCGCCTCCTCCGCCTTCCTCTCCACCCGCGTCCCCCGGGATCCGTGCCGCATTTCTTTGTTTTGAAAGCGCCTCCTCCGCCCAGAGGCTTTTCCCCCGGCGGGCAGGCTGACGGGAGGTGGGGCATCGGACCGCGGGCCCCGCCCCCATTAGCCCCCGAACACTCCTCTCTGCACACCCCCTGACTCCCCTCCCTCCCTGCTACGACCCACAAGGCTCTTCCTCACTTGTCGGACATCAAAGAGACGTAAAGAACTGGAGGGGTAAGTTGGGTAGGCAGGGGGCACAGAGACTCACCCACTTTGGGCCAGACCCAGAGATCCGCCCCCTCCCGCGGGAACCCCGCCTGAGTCCCGCCCCCCGCGTCACGGCAGCCTGACATTCTCACAACCCACCCGGCACCCAACCCGGCCGCCCCCGCCGCCCCCGTGTCCGCCGAGTGCTCTATTTATGTTTCAGTCCAGCGATTTGCATAGGCCCCGCCCCCAGTCCGAGGTTCTCCCTATCGGAGCTCCGCCTCAGCCTCTGCGTCACGGAGAAGGCCACACCTCTCGTGCCCGTACAAGGAGCGGCGGGCCCTACATGGCAGCGTGGCGTCGCCACGGCGTTTGCGTGTCGCGCTTCCTTGTGCCGTTTATAGGGTCCAGGCACTTCCGCTGTCGGGTTAGAAGCGGCGCGGTCATGGCGGAGCGCGGACAGCAGCCTCCTCCCGCGAAACGGCTCTGCTGCCGGCCGGGCGGCGGCGGCGGCGGCGGCGGCGGCGGAGGCAGTAGCGGCGGCGGCGGCGCGGGTAGCGGCTACAGCTCTGCCTGTCGGCCGGGCCCGCGGACGGGCGGAGCGGCTGCGGCGGCGTGCGGGGGCGGCGCGGCGCTGCTGCCGCCGGGCAAGACCCAGAGCCCCGAGTCGCTGCTGGACATCGCGGCGCGCAGGGTGGCGGAGAAGTGGCCGTTCCAGCGCGTGGAAGAGCGCTTCGAGCGCATCCCGGAGCCGGTGCAACGCCGCATAGTCTACTGGTCCTTTCCCCGCAGCGAGCGGGAGATCTGCATGTACTCGTCCTTCAACACCGGTGGCGGCGCCGCGGGCGGCCCCGGCGACGACAGCGGCGGCCCCGGCGGCGCGGGCGGCGGCACTGGCGGCGGCGGCTCCTCGTCCTCGCCGGCCGCCACCTCGGCCGCCGCCGCCGCCGCTGCCGCCGCCGCCGCCGCCGCCGCCGCCGCGGGGGCCGGGGCCCCGTCGGTGGGGGCCGCCGGGGCGGCGGACGGCGGCGACGAAACGCGGCTGCCCTTCCGCCGGGGCATCGCGTTGCTGGAGAACGGCTGCGTAGACAACGTCCTGCAAGTCGGTGAGTCACGGGGCAGCTGCGGGCCGTCTGTCCATCCGTCAGTCCCTCGGGGAGGCCGCCGGTTCCTCCTTCGCGGGCATCCCCGCAGCCCGGCGCGCGCTCGCACCCCCGCCTCGTGTCCTCACTGGCTCGGACAGTCCATGCGAACCGAGGGCCCATTTCCTCTCTCCGTCCCCGCCCCCGTCTTGGTCTCCCCGGACGGGCCAGCGCGAGTGGAAATGAATCAGCAGGACGCGCCCCTCCGCAGGGTCGGTGGGGTGGGTGTAGGCCCCCCCCCCCCCGCTCTTGGCGCTCTCCCTGCCCTCCTTGGGGCGTACATCCTGGAGGGCTGCTCGCCCGTCTTGCGGGGCGGACGTGGACAAAGGCGCGGGCGGACGGTCGGGCTCGGGCTCGGGTGTGTGGAGGGGCCGTGTGGGGCGGGGGAGGGGGCGCGGGCCGTACAGACAATGCCGGCCCGGCCGAGCCGGGGCCGGGCCGCTCTGCACTCTCCCCCCTCTCCTCTGGTCTGTCGTTCGCTCTTCTTTCTTCCTTTTCCTCCTCCTTCCCACCGCGATTTGAGGGGAGGGGAATGCATATTAACGCCGCTTGGTGGCCGCTGCGCTCGGGGCTCCGACGGGCGGGCAGCCGCGACGCTCTGGGGTCGCTGCTGCGTCTGGCGCAGGCCAGCTCCGCCGGCCGCCCCGCTTTGAGTGTCCTGCGTTCCCCGAGCCTCCCCTGTCCCTGAGTAGCGAGGTAGGGAGGCGGCGGCAGGTTGGACCCTCTACAGAGGAACCTCTGTCTCCGAGGACGCTTGCGAATTAAAGGGCGCGGGCCCCAGAGGGAGCCGCTCGCGCTTCCCTTTTCTGTGGGGCGGCTCGGGAGCCTCACCGCCTGAGCTTGGTCCGCGCTGGGGTCAGGTCGTGGTGCTTCAGCGAGCCGCCAGGAGCACCTCTGGACTGCCACTTGAAGTCGGACTGCAGGAGCGCAGGCAGCGGGCTCTGCGGCCGCTCCCGCGCCCCCCTGGCGCGGCTGCCGGGCATGACCCGGCACTTTGTTCCCGTTTGTAGGTTTATTTGTGCCCTTTTCAATTTTCTGTCAGTCTCCGAAAAGGGGAAACCAAACAAAAGAGTCTCTTTATTTCTTTTCAGGGCTTGTAAAGTAGAAGATATTTGACAAAGGCAAGAGAAGGACTTGTGATTTAAAGCAGCACAGCCCTCTTTTCTCTGACAGACCATGAGAGTTTCCTCAAATACCGAGTTTAAAAGCGTCCCCTGGCCTTCCACCTCCGGAATGTCCCCCCCCCCCATTCTGTCCAGATATCTTGCCAGCCACAACGGTGGGAGTATTTGAACTGCATCAAAATAAACAATGCTATAGTGAAACTCCTCTCTCTGCATATTTTCTCCTAATTACAAATTGCATTTTTTCCAATTCTTTACCATGTTAGTCTTGTTGAAATTGTAGTGAACACCCTACAAAACGGATGGGGATAGATTTCGGAAGCATCTCTGGTTTCTCACTTAGTCTTTTCTCTCTGTAATCCGTTCTTTTTAGCCTCCTCCTTTGGGGGAGTGGGGTGTGGGTCTGGATAGTGGCCCCAAGAGAGAATTAAGATTTGTTTTAATCCGGTCTGGTTAATTTGAATTCTAATGCAATCTGCAAACGTGATTTTCTGCATGGTCATTTATTTCCAAAGGAAGCCCCCAGTGTTGTTCTTTTCTATGCTCAGCACCCTTTCCTTCTGTTTAGAGGGGCTAGCTTTTGAGGCTATCCATCCTTTTTGCCTCCCTCCTCCTTTTTAACATCTAATTAGCATTCTTTAAAGTTATACCATTTTTCTTTTCTGCTGGTTTGAAATGGATTGAAACACATCTATGGTTTTTCAGTATATAACAAACTAGAGTTTAAATTTTTTGGCTTGGCTGGCAACGTTGAGGTTTTTCTTTCTTTTTCTTTTTTCTTTCTCTGTGCTTGACTCTGCTTGCAAGCAATGAGGAATGACAGGAGAGCACATAGGGAGGGTTTCTTGGCTGATTGCATTTAAGCCAGGAATTCACTGTGAAAATAAAGCCAAGGGGCGATAAATAAAAGATGCAATCTTCTCTAGGAGACAGACACTCAGCGTGGGCTTTGCCTGCTTTCATCAGTGGAAGAGGCCTGGGTGAGTAGTTGTAAAAGAAAATAGTAACTTTTTGAATAGTTCCCAAAGGGGAAGGAAGCCACTGAATGGAATTGGCAGTCCTTGGATGTGAAGTGTTATGATGCTTCTAGGGTAGTTTCAAGAGTTGACCACCACTTTGGAAACCCATACATGCTAAACAAGTACTGTCCAAATTGTGGAAGATATTCTTTTTCCCCTCTGAGTTGTGTCAATTGCCTTAACTTCCAAGTTCTATTATTTGTGCCAGTCAGTAAAGAGGTGGAAGACTGAAAATGGCCTGATACCTGAAACTGTGAGATAGAAAACTTAAGGTTTGTTTCCCCCCCTTGAGAGAGGGTGTCTAGATTAAGTATCTGATTAGCTTTAAGGGATAGTTTGAATTGTTATACTAACTCAAGAGACTTATTTTATAATCGTGATTTGAAGTAGAACTTTTTTTGTTGTTGTTGTTTCAGAACCTGAGATGGAAAAGAACAGAATACTGAGTAGATAGCACCACCATAAGCATTTTCTGCTATTGCAGAACTGCAAGTTTGTTCATACAGGAAGTATTCCTTGACTTATAGAGAGGACTAAATTACAGCTACACTAGGAAAGATCTAGTTGTGGGGTTTTATTTTACATTCATGCTGTTGAAGGTTAAGGATTGAACAGAGAGTTGGGCTTGCTAGAAATTAAGCCTGTTTGGTAGTTATTTTGCAACTTGTAGATTTCAAGAAGAAACTTAAAAGTAATAAACTAAATTTTTGATACAGTAGTTATAAACAATATTTAATTAGTGCAGAACTGCCCACTAGTTGGTTATAGGAAAGGTTTTAGAGAAACTATTGTTGACTTATTTATGTTCAGTAATGATATGAACAGGGAGCGGTCTCTGAAGGTACTATTATGCCAGTATTATTGACAGCATTTAAGGAATAAAATAGAAGTTACTATATAAATAATTTTCCTCAAATTTCTGCCTGGGAAAGAGCTTCCCTTAAATGATAGAAAACTAAAATGATGAAGGGAAAGATTAATTTAATTGAATACAAATCTAAAAATTTTTGGAGGGCTGAAAGCACCATAAATCAAGTTAAGCAGCTCACTGGACTTTATTTATAGCATGTTTGACCAAAGGCTGGCTGAAAACTCCTAAAAATTGGTAAAAAGTTCAAAAAATTTATGAATAACTCAGTAGGAAAATGAAAAATTTCAGAGCCAATGGAATGCAAATGGTTAATAAGCATACCTTTCTTAAGTCTTACCTAAAGAGATACCGAATAAAAATGAGATGCCATTTTCATCGACTTTACTGGTGAAGACTAAAAGATAGATAGTAATGGTACCCGAAATCAGTTGGGGACATGGGAAAGAGAATGCTGACTACCTTGCTTTTTGGCACAGTCTTTTTATCTCATTTCTAGGAATTTATCCTATAGATAATATTGATATAAGTGCATAAAATGCTCTGTGTAGCAGTGCTTATTTACTATATGGTCTGCAGTATTAAGAAGTTGGAGTCAACCTAAACGTCTATCAGAAGGGAACCGATTAAGTAGTATTTAGTAGAATGCTATGCAGCCATGAAGAATTAAGTTGATTTATATATTCTAACAAGGAAAGATAACCAAAATATTTCATTTTAAGTTATGTCAAAAACTTCATAGAGAATGCTGCATTTTTACAGCAAAAGGCAGACTTGTGTTTAAATGCATTAAAACATCTGGAAAACAATTCAAGCAACCATTGAATAGTTGGTGCCTTTGGAGAAGGGCATTGAAGTGAATAGGCAAGGTTGGAAGGATTTTACTTCTTTCTTTATGCCTATCTTATAGTTGGTTTTTGTTTAAAACTAGAAGCATATATTTTTTTTGCAATTAAAGAAACTTTAAAAATTAGACTTGAGATTTTGTCTTTTTTTGTTTTGGTGTGTTTGCGTGGGTGTTTGTGTATGCTTGAGTGTGGACATGCATGTTCTTTATGAAAGCCTGGTTATATCCCTTCCCCCTATTTTTGGTTTTGAAACACACAGTTTCCTTATTTGTGACTAAACAGTTATTTTAGAGGCAAGACATGTTTAAGAAAAACTAGAATCTTGTCTTTTTGGATGAAAAGGAAGGAGGTAGTTTTAAAAGAAGTTGGCTTTTTATTTTTCTGCTAGTTGCTTTTGGAGAGAAGAGAATATTGCCTGGAATTCTGTTAATACTTGGGTCCACACATTCTTAAAGCCTTTCCATATTTATTATTAAAAATTTGTGGTTTTCTTAGGGGGTGGCAGGGCAGTAAAAGAGGATTATTATTAGAATTAAGATGAATAAAGCTGGATGTGGTGGTGCACACCTGTAATGCCAGCGGCTCTGGAGGCTGAGGGAGGAGGATGGTAAGTTTGAGGTCAGCTTTAGCAACTTAGCAAGACCATAAGCAACTTAGTGAGACACTGTCTCAGAATACAAAATAAAAAGGATGGGGGATGTGGTTCAGTGGTAAAGCATCCCTGGGTTCAATCCTACCAAAAACCAAACAAAAATGATGAATAAAAATTTAAATGAGGTAATTTATTGGTTTTTCTTTGAGCACTTAGATTTTCTTTATAGGCTGTAGATGATGATACAAGGATGTAAAAAGTCCCTTCAGAATTGTGTATTTTTAAAATTGAAGATGGTACATTTTATTGAATGGATTTTCAATGTTAAATACAGAACAATTTTGTATAGATACCTGTACTTTTTCTGTCTTCCCCCTCACTCCCAGTGTTGGGGATTTAATCCAGGGTCTTGAGCATGCTAGGTATATAATCTTCCACTGAGCTATGTCCCCAGCCCTTTTTCTGCCTTTTGATTAATGAAAAAGTACAATACACAAAAGAAGAAGTTTTCAAACTAGTTACTTTGTGTTTTTGTGGATGAGATGTTTTGATACCTGAGTATGTCCTCAATATTATTCAGGGGGAAGTTAGATATTCAGTTTTAGGTGAGGAATATGTAGCATCTGTCCCTATACTCCATTCTCTGATGGCTTGTATTAACCCAATGAGGAAATCTAAAGTGTTTAGTAGAAAATATTTTTTTTTGTAGCGCAAGGACTTAAACAGTAATGGAAGGTGGAATTGCAGATTTGGGTTAAGCAAATATTTCTAGTTTTTTTCAGTCTTGAAATTTCTTGCTACATGATCTTGTTAATGAGTATATCTTTGGATTGAAAAGACCCATCCCTGTTATTTTTTTTCTCCTTTTGTGTTGGGTTTCATTCTTTTTGCAAATATAAAACTTTGATGCATTCCCTTTTATAAACTTCAGGATGAATATGGAATAAGTCCTTTAATAGAATAATTATTGCAATTAATCAGACAATTTAATCTTATTGTCTTTTTAAAAAATATTTTTTAGTTGTCAATGGAACTTTATTTATTTATAAGCCACACTGAGAATTGAACCCGGTGTCTCACATGTGCTAGGCAAGTGCTGTACCACTGAGCTACAACCCCAGCCCAATCTTATTGTCTTAAAGCGTGTCTTTGTTGATTTTCAGGGTGTTTATTCCAAGGCTTTTTTTTTTTTTTTTTCATAAGGTTAATCAATTAGTGTCAGATGCTTCATATGGAAAAATATATCCCAGCATCTCTTTTCTCATATTATATTGTCTTTAGTTACAAATGTGTGAATTCAGCTAGTAATATGTCCAGTGAAAAGGATGGCAAAAGAAGAATGATGTGTTTTCTTTTAGGAAAGTCATCCTTTTAAAAAATTACGTGATTGGATCTGTACTGTTCCACTGTAAATTTTCTTCACTGAAACAAGGTGAATTTCAAGCAGATAAGAGATGCCAGCATATATACATATGCATATATTTTATGAAATAGTTAGAATTGAGATAGTAATAGATTGTCCACTGTGAAAAGGGGTACAGGGTAAACATCTTAAAAATTAGCAGTGACGTACTTATGACAGTAAGATTTAATTGTTTTATTAATGACAATAATTCTACTGAGGGACACATATCCTGATGTTTCTAAAAGAGTGCATCAAAGACTCACATCCGCAAAAATGAATTTGGTACCTTGAAGGCACATATTTACATATTTATGTGATAAAACATTCATTTAATGTTAGAAATTTTCATAAGGGCAGTCATTAAGCTCAAACTACTATTGACTTAGATTGTAGGTAAGGACAAATATATTAGAAACAAAGCAGATTAAGTATTTTTTTTAAAGTGTAATAAACTATATGAAACTGACAAACCAGTTTTAATTACCTTCCAAATTACCATGCTATAATTAAAAAATGGTGCTTTCATCTAATGAAAAGACTAATTTAACTTTCTTGTTTTATTTTTTAACATGTAAAATGTTTGAGGATCGCCATAAATCTGACAGCATGAGCTATTCTTCCTTTAAATGCATGGGAAGACTATCTCCTGAAAAATCAATATCGAATAATAATTTTGAGAGAAATGTTACATGGTCCATTTCCATGAAAAGAGATTCTTGTTTCTTAGTCATAGCCATAGTCTCAAAAATAAAGTGTGTTGGTTAGATTTGTTTATAAAACCTGGGTATCTTTTTGGTTTTTGCTTTTAGTGCCCTGTGTGTTGCTAAGAATATGCTATATGCATAGTTTTTAGTTCTTTAAAAATAGAATCCTCCTTTTTTCATCTAGAAAAGATAGCTAAAGCAAGCTTTGGAGAGAAGACAGTGCAAAATTTGCTTATGATTTTGAATGTTTAGCTTATTGAAGCATTGCTATTCAGCTGATAGAACACTGTTGCTTAAGGGTATGCTAAATGTTTGACATCTGTTAAACAACAACAACAACAAAAAGTTTCTGGGGATTGAATCCAGGGGTGCTCTCCCACTGAGCTACATTCTTAACTCTGTTTATTTAGAGACAGGGTCTCACTAAGTTGCCGAGGCCAGCCTTGTTCAAGCTTGTGATCCTCCAGCCTTCAGCCTCCTGTGTAGCTGGGATTATAGGCCTGTGCCATCATTCCTGGCTATATTTGTGGAATTCTTCAATGATAACTAGTTTTGTGTCAGCTGACATACACATACATATACACTTTTTTGTTTTTGTGGTACTGGGAATTGAATCGTGGGGTGCTACCACTGTATATACCCGGGAACCTTTCATTTTTATTTTGAAACAGCGTCTTGCTAAGTGGCTGAAGCCGACTTTAAATATTAGATTATCCTGCCTCAGCCTAAATTGCTGGCCTGAGCCACCAAATGCACTTGCACATGTGCATTCTCTCTCTCTCTCTCTGTCTCTGTCTCTCACACACATTTACAAATGGGGATAAAAGGAGACAGATAAACCCAGTTATAATTTGAGTACTGTTATTCCAAGCATATTTCAGTGATCCCTGTATACAGATGCATTATCCCATATGAGAAATTTTTATAAATAAAATACTCTTGGATTATACTGTTATCTATTCATAGAGTTATGGAGATTGTGGAGATGAACAAATCAACTCCAGCTTTAAAAATTTTTTCTGATAAGAAAACTGAGGCCCAAACACTTCAAGTAGAATTTCCAGAGTGGGTTAGTAATCGCCAAAGCTAAACCTTGAATCTCTTTTTCCACAGCAGCGTGAACTATCTCTTGGTTTGCTGGGAATGTTTCTTAGTCTCAGAAATAAAAAAAACCTGTATTCTTGAATGTAAATTGACAATACTGTTGGAGATGTCATTTTACTAAGTGTTATGAAAGTATTTCAATGTAGTGTTTTAGTTTCATGCAACATTCTAATGTGTTCAGTTTAGTAATGGTTCTAGCATGCAAAATATGTGCTATTGTTTGTAGATGTTTGGAAACTGTGATAATGTTAAGAGATTTAAGTTCAGGAAAAGTTACGTTAACTGTGCCAAACTTGAGTACAGCTGTGTGATACCTATGAATGTATGTGTACATTCATGTAAAAAAGAATTTATTGAAAGTTTAAAGTGCTTGGTTATTCATAACAACAGAAGGTGATGCCCAGTAAGAAGTTTGGTCTGAGTTTAGTGCGTTTACAGTACTGTTTGCATTTGATCTGTTTTTGTAGGTATCTCACTGTTCTAGTCAATGTTCTCATTCCCTCATCATCTGTAAATAGTGCATAATTGATGCTTCAGTATAGGCCTGTATACGAAAGCACTGTTGCATGTAATTGATGGGGCCCCAGGATATTAGTAACCTCTAACCTTCAAAGACATTTTCTATGATTTGGGGTGGTTCTTCACTGAACATGATTTATGGTAAGATTTTTAGTACTACAACATTTACAAATGGAGTAGTAACAGCAGCTAACATTTCTACAGCAGTTAACCATGTGCTAGATACTGCTCTCTCTGCAGTAATAACTTATACCAACAGTCATAGGTAGGCACTATTGTTCTCATATCACAGGTAAGGAAATTGAAGCACACAAAGAACAAGTAACTTTCCCCATACAGGCCAGTGCATGACCAAGCCAGATAGCCTTCTGGTGCTCTTACACTCCAAGCAGATCTGCTTGTGATGCATCATCTTACCTTTACTGGAAGGTTATCTTTAAGCTTATAGTCTCTTGTTACTTTTTAGAGTGACTTTCACAGTGACTTGAATTGTAAATTATGCTCAAAGCTATGATTTTTAAATATGCATCTTAAAATTTTACTTGAAAAACAGTGTCTCTTAAAAATTTCTTTCCCCTCTCTGCTGTGGATTGAACACAGGGCCTTGCATGTGCTAAAATATGCACTCTACCACTGACTTATACCACCCAGGTAAAAAATGTCTTTTATGAATGAATTTCAGCTTTGGATGATGATTGTGTTAGGTGATTTTGATTAACTTCCATGAGAAGTTGAACTTTTGAAACAAATAACTTGCCGGTTAGGTCTAATAATTTATGTGCTGCAAAGTATGTGCTCGAAGTTTATTTAAGAAATTACATATTTATCTCATTATAAGGCCCTTAAAATACTGTAATTAAAAATTAATACTATTTCTTGTTGCTAGTAGTGAGATTTGAGTTTTATAGTTCCAACTGTGCAGTTGCCAGATCCTGATGTTAATTGGAAGGATGCTGTAGAATTTGTCAGTACATTTAAACTCTGACTAACCCAATAAGCTGATCAGATAATTTGGAAGCTTGTTTAGTGAGTTCAGGTGACTGGCTGCCTTGTCTTGCCTTACTTAAGTCTGTTTACTTAAAACATTTTCATTGTTAGTTGGTGTCGTATTTCTGCTGTTGGAATATGTACAGAAAATATGCATAAGGAGATATATAGAACCAGTCCACAGAATCGTTTTAAAATCTGTTTACTTAAATCCGTGTAATTTAGAATTTCATATATGTCTGGTTTTACTTGTGAAATACTTCTTGACAGACACCAGTAATTTTGTCAATGAAGTGTAGGTTTTTTTTTTTTTTTTTAATAATTTAGGTACAAAGGACAAAGACTAGTGCCTTCTCAACATTCGTCTTCCTTGGTAAAGGCATGCACAGGTGGAAGCAGCATTGTCTTTGGTCATGTTGAACCTTTGCTTCTGATACCCCTTTTCTGTTAACTCATTTCTGTAAAGAAATGGTCATTAATTTTATAGATCCTTGTTATACAATCCTAAAACTCAAATACCAGAAATTTGTAATCTCTTGTTCATATGAACAAACTTCATAATGTGTTAGTTCTGTTCTTTAGGATGTTTTTTTAGCATTTTTCAAACTTCCTCAGTTTATTGTTATTTATTTACTTAGTACTGGGGATTGAGTGTAGGGGCACTTTACTACTGAATTACATCCACAGTCCTTTTATTTATTTATTTTTAAAATTTTGATACAAGTTCTTGCTAAGTTGTTGAGGATCTCACAGGTTGCTGAGTTCGGCCTCAAACTAATGATTCTCCTGCCTCAGCCTCCCACCTCAGTATTCTGGATCACTGGTATTATAGGCATGTGCTACCTTACCAGGCTGAATTTTATTTTCTTAATGTTTTCTAATAATTTCTCCCTTTTGTCCCTCCTCAAATATCACTGGTATAATTATGACCCTTCAGCACAATGAAATTGGCTGTTCTTATCAAGATTGTAGTTCATACTTTGTCTCTAGTAAGTAGTAATGCCAAGGACTGAAATAATCAGTGGCTATTTTATGGTGTTGGTGGAATCAAATAAGACTTGAGGGCAAGAGATGGGGAGGCTCTGACCCAGCCTGCCTAAAAGGACTAGTCCCCCACCCCCCACCTTTTTCTCTGTTTTTTTTTTTCTTTTCTGGGGGATGGGATAGGTGAAGTGAGGAGTAGGAGGGTAGGCGGGGGTGGGGGACGGGGTGGGGGAGACAAGAGAGGTAAAAAATACCTATCAAGAGCATATTTCATTTCCTTCATCCCCTGCAGGTGTCTGCCCTCCTTCCAGCCTCCTTTGAATTAGGGAAATAAAGCTGAGGTCAGAAGGACCTATGTGTTCCAGCTGCTGTTGAACTGCTATTTTTAGCCTGGCCCTACATCAGGCTGGCACCAGGCCATGATGGCACAGGGCCAGCACTTCGTGGGACTGCTGGCAAATGTCAGAAACTTAACTTTTCTTCAAACGAACTGAACTAAGTTTCAGACGGGTTCTGTGCTGTGGTACTGTATTTATATGTACTGTTTTGAAATATAGGGTATGTGTTTTTAAAGAAATAATGGATTTTTAATAACCATATAAATAATTTTGAAATATATAACTATTTCTTAAGGCAAATTTTGCCTTATCAGGTCAGACACATATCTGGCTTAAAAATTTTGGTTTTGTGGTGTCTCCAAGAGGTGCAAGACTTATTTGGATTATTTAATATGCTTTGGCATCTTTTTAAAATTGCCATTGTTGAAGTTGGAGAGTCTGAATTGCTTTGTATAATAATCATAAGTGTCATAAGACATTTCAGAAAGCATGTACTTTTTTCCTCTACGGTTCTCTTTGCTAACATATTTATGTAGGCTTAGGTTTGATTAATGTTCTAATAATATA
This sequence comes from Marmota monax, assembly GCF_021218885.2. Classification (NCBI taxonomy): domain Eukaryota; kingdom Metazoa; phylum Chordata; class Mammalia; order Rodentia; family Sciuridae; genus Marmota; species Marmota monax. Next base: position 14,064,756 of record NW_026693245.1, read on the forward strand.
TTTAACTGAAAATGCTTACTATTCTTGTATAGGGAGTAGCTAGGTTTTACTTGAAATACCAGTATATGCATCCAGATTCTGTATACTCTATAGCCAGCCCACATTATGTAGATTGTGTTTGCAAACTGAGTTTTAAACTTTTGGATGCATATGTGAATTTATGAACTTACTTGAAAATTATGTTGTATTAGTTCTTGAATAATTTTGGGAAGAGTGAAAAGAATGTCACAGCATGAATTTGTATTTTTGGAAGGGTCTACAGTAAGAAGAATGTAATATTTATGGTCTTCCTATAATGGTACATGGAAAAGCTGAGCGTAGTTAGGGATGGTTTGTGGTACACAGTGAATTACCACCCTGTAAGTAGAAACAGAATAGTGATGATTATTTGCTTATTTAGTAGCGATGAGTGGTATAATGTACTTAGATCTGTTGGATGGTCAGGATAACATTAGTTGGTGCATTGATCTGATACCTTTCCTAAGGTAGTACAAAATAATTGGCTAAAATAACTAGAAATAGAATCAAATTGATTTCTTCTTTTTCTTTAAGGTGGTTACTGGATGAATTCTGCTGAATTCACTTCTGTGAGAATAAAAGTTTAAGTTGAATGATTTAGTGATGGTTAAAGGTTAATGGTTGGTTAAAGGAGAACGGCTGGCCTTAGCTTACAGAAGACAGATGTTTTAGTTTATTTACATATTTACATCTTTAAACATAGATGTTTACATCTTGGATATGAGAAGTTTGGCATTTTGCAGATTTTGATCCAAGAATATTTTATTTCTTAGGATGAAAACAAAAATTTCATTAGGAAATAGAATGTCTCAAATAGGGCATTAAGTATGTTGAACTATATCACGGTGTAGTAATTATACCATATGGTGTCTTTTCGCAGTTAGAAATTATGGTAGTTATTTTGAAAGTGACTTGGCATTAGATCATCACCTGATACATCTATGTATGATCTCTATATATACATGCAAATATGTAATTTAATAGGCATGGAAAATAATCTGCATGGTAGTAGGTAAGTGACATTTTATGGACTCTTCAATTTTATTTAGGTGTGTCATGTAAATGGTGCCAGCTGTAGTTTAAAAAGTAGCTTGATTAAAACTGGAGCCTATTGGTAGTGTGGTTTAAATGCCTTATAAGTATGCTGTTGGAATTATTTTTCTTTAGGAACTTGTCAGAGCGGTTTCTTTCAGTTTTCATGGATCTCTAATTGGCAAGTTACTAATTAAGATGTTTCATAAATAGCAGGAAATTCCAAAGGCTGGTGGCATTGCATATTTGCTTGCAGTAAGGATGCAACAGTGGGATAAAAACTTTAAAAACTCTTCATTTTAACAGTACAAAATACATTTATTTAAAAATGGATTTTAAAATTGTTTTAGCAGATTTGTTTCATTTGAGATTTTTTCATATTCTTTGTTAACAATTTTTATTTTCATAGTTTATAATTGTAGATGTTAGAACATTGATAATATCAAGCTAGTGACTGGATTGATTTAAAAGTTAGTGCTATGAAGTTCTGAATGTGTGTTAGGTCATATATTAGCTGTGGTGTATGTTTTGATTTTTGATACATCATAAAACTTATGAATTCTTGAGCTTTTCTATGAAATTTATCTTTTGAGCCAAGAATATGGTTTATATTTTTTAACTTCGTGTGTGTGTGTGTGTTGGGAACTTCAAGGTGGTGGTGGTGGTACTGGTGGGTTAAGCTTATATGAGCACCAAAAATTAAGTAGCCATGGTCATCTGATAGAGTGGCCTCCCTTTCCAGGAATTTATACTTCAGCGGACTGCTTATTGAAAGTTGTTTTAGAACATTTTTGCTTTTCCCTTCTTGCTTTTCCCTGCTGACACTTCTTGCTAAAAATTGTAGACATCTTATATGTGAAAGTTCAGTGTATGATCAAAACCGGTCTATGGTAGTGTTAGAGATATAATGCTATTGCATTTCTAATGTACTCCTTACATTGCTGTTTTCCTGTTTAATCCTTCCCAATTTTTTTTTCTCTTTTGCAGTTTCGTTTGTAATAATTTAGAATTAAACATTACTCTCTTAAGAAACCTTCTTTAATAAATCGAAACCATTGTATTTCTTAGAATTTTCATAGTTTAAAAAAAAATTCTGATAGATTCATTTAGATAATACAGTGATGTCCACTACCCCCCTTTGTGAAAGTAGGTAGACCTGAAATTCTACAAGGGGTTGTTGGAGAAACTGACCCTACCCTGATTTCATGGTCTCTTCCAAACTTTAGAACACAACTGTGGAACTCATCTTTATTGTAAAATAAAGTTTGAGGAAATGAAGAGGCCAGTCTTCATATGAGAATATCAGATTCTGTGTAGGATTGCAGATTTCTAAGTATCGTTGATGGTGGGAACATCACTTGGCTAATCAAATTGACTCAATATATGAAGTGCTAGCAAATGAAAAATAAAAATATTCTGCCATATACTGTTATGGGCTCATTGTTTAATGGATATTTCTAGTTTAGTTTAAGATAGAGTTAAAAAGCAATTAAAATACAAAGTTTGTTTTTGGAGTGAAAAACAAATCTCTTAGTTTGGATTTATAATGGCAAATTTTAAATCCAGGAGAGCCAACTATTAATAGTGTTAGTGCAGTGTGTACATAGCAGACATTGAAATGTCACTTGAATGAATGATAGGATTAGATGATATGCCAGCGCTATGGGTGCCTTTATGAAATTGTTTTGGTTGGAAAAAAGAACAGCTCTGAGTTTCTATTTGATTTTCTGAATCTTAGTTGCTATAATATAGTCTCTTAAGAAGATATTCTGAATAACAGTATGACCACTGGGTAGGTAGGTTGTTTTTTAGTATTGGGTAGTCATTGCATTTCTGCACACACTGTGGAAATTTTCTTTCTTTGAGAGGACATTACTATCATCAGCCAAAAAATTATTCTGAAAGCAGTTTGTTTATAAGGTGATTCTAGCTTTTAAGCAGAAAGAAATTTGGGTATTACACCCATGTAGCAAAGTACTTTTGAGTTGCCCAAGAAAATAAGATTGTATTGTGGGAATAAGAGATTGCCTTTTCCTTTTATTTAACTTTTAAAAGAAATTGGTACTGGGAATAGTGGTACACCCTGTAATCCTCAATGACTTGGGAAGCTGAGGCAGGAGGATTGCCAGCCTCAGCAACTTAGTTCTATCCTCAGCAATTTAGTGAGACCATGTCTCAAAATAAAAATTAAAAAAAGCATTCAGGGATATAGTTTGTGTAATTCAGTGGTGAGGCATCCCTGGGTTCAATCCCCAGTATTCCCCCCCCCCCCCCCCCCCAAAAAAAGAAAGAAATTGGTAAAACTAAATTTTAGGTTTTTTTTTTTTTTTTTTTTTTTTTAAATGTACCCCACTCTACCCCCTTGACTTTCAAAACACACAGAACTTCAAAACATCTGTAAGATCTTATACGATGTGAAAAGACATTAGCAAATTAACAGGAGTGGTTTATTTAACTGGTCTACAAAATGCTGATGATTCCTTTGAGGTAGAATTTGCTTAAAATTTTGTTTTGCATAAAGTAGAATACAACAAAGAAGGTTTTTTTTTTTTTTTAACAATTTAACAAAAGGGATATATTCTCAATGGTTGGCATCCTGAGAAGGATGGGTTTTCCAGATAACCCAGTTATCCAGATAATTGGTAGTCTTGGTTTATATCCCCTTTTCTGGACAAGTTGTCACCTCTTTTACTCTGAGAAGTATTTTAGTTTGAATGAAAAAGTCAATGATTACTTTGGCCAGGTATTTTATTTCTCAGAAGAAGAGGGGAAGAAATAAATCAGTTTAAAGTTGTACTTTGCGTGTGGACAGTGGGGAGGGAAGGGAGAGGGGGAGGAGTTGTTTGGGACTAAAAGGAGACCTTGGGTTTTCCTCTGGTCTTCATGAGGGGACTCCCCACAATCTCTTCAGATAGGAAATACACCATTTCTGTGTTGATTCTTAGACCAAGAGGAAGCATTTAAGAGATTCTTAATTTCCATAGGTTTGATGTATCCTCCCCACTTCATTTTCTGCAGTTTAAAGATAGGTAGATTTTTATATTCTCACTTAGAGTTGAATTTTAGAGGCTTGTATTAATAGTACATTTCTGTTTGCACATCTTTAATCTTAGGATTGATGTTCTCAGGTACTGCTCATTTTAGGTACTTGTAGTTAGTTAGCCACTTACGAGAGCAGATGTTATTATTTGCCATCACACGGCCATGAGCTTGGAGAAGATGCCTAAGCTATGAGAAGATTAGAGTTCTTTTCGCTGGGTCTTGTCTTAGTACTTGTGTGCCTTTAGGTAGATCGTTTACTGACTCTGAATGAACATCCTCTACTCCTTACAAAACATGAATGATTGCACCTTAGTCACTTCTGTCTTGAGGCTGCTAAGAGGCCCACTTGAGAATAAATGGAAGTATTTTGAATTCTAAAGAGTTACACAAAAGGGAAATATGTTCTTATTTTGGCAATGTTTCAGTTTTTTAAAAAACATTTTTTTAGTTGTCAATAGACCTTTATTTTATTTATTTTTATGTGGTCCTAAGAATCGAACCCAGTGCCTCATACATGCTAGGCAGGTGCTCTGCCACTGAGCCACAACCTCAGCCCCAATGTCTCAGTTTTATATAATTTCTTCTATTTATTTATCTTTTCTGCATTTCCCCAAAACTATGCAATCATCATATATTGATTTTGTAGTTACAAGAAACTTTTTTATTTAGAAATTTTGTCCTATTATAATTAAAACAATGACTTTTACTACCCACAGATTGTTTTATTAATAGTTTACTATGATTGTAATTGTTCCTTGTACTAGTGCACCTAAACAGCATATATAATTTAGCAAGGTGGCCTGCATGTCTGTGTCTCCATTGATTTTTACTCTATTTATGAATTTTGTCTTCACTTGGAACTATAGAATTCTCCTGAAAGTGGAAAGGGGAATGGATAAAATTAAATCCCTGCTACTCATGAATAGACAGTTTGTGGATTAATCCAGGCACTGGAGGTTTAGTTTCTAGCTTCCTTAAGTATTTACCATGGGCAAGTGGAGGATGGAAGAAGATATCAAATTCCCAGATTCAGATATATGTTTTAATTTAAAAACTTACAGAGTTTACCATAAGTTTACCGACTGTACTTAAGATTTGTATTCCCTCCTTTTGGAGACTTGCGTCAATAAATAAAAAGAGTTCACATTTTCCCCTTGATTTAAAGATTTACAAATAAAATATTTCAGAAAAATAGTCTCAAATGCAGTTTCAGAGCTTACTATGAACTGAAATCTTATTTGTGTGTGCTTTTTTAAAATTCCAGGTTTGATGTTCTCTTAAGTTCTTGCTTTGGGAAACTGTGGTGATATGAAAAGGACTACCTGCTCACGTTCTTTTGCAGTTATCCAAAGATTAATGTCTTCAGTAGAGTTGAGATTGGATGAGTTATTACATCATGCTCCCCCTTCTACCCCTTTTCTGGTCTGTTAATGACCTTTCCCTTCAACTGTATCTAAGCTCCCTTGCGACTTGCCTTGACCCATACTCTTCTTTGCCCAATAGAATGAATACCTTTTACTGGTTCATGCACTAATTGTTAGAAATGGGGTAAACAATTCTGTCCTTTATTACCCTAATCATAGTTTTCCATGGGAGTGTTTTCCCTTTTTAAATGGTCTCCCCTGATAAGATCGTAAGCTCCAGAAGGGAAGAAATTATATATGTGTTTGTTTGTATGTATGTGTATGTATTCTGTCTACAGTTCCCAGGACAAACCTTTGCACATAGTTGGATCTCAGAAATTTGTTCAATAAATGAATGAAAGTGGTGTTTTACTCTAGGGCGAATATTTTTCTCAGCTCTCCGGGAGGAGGCACTGCTTTTATTCAGTGGTTCAGTCTCTTAATCCCACACTTATTCATATAAAGAATATGTCAATTTGAAAAATAAAGCCTTGTTTTGTGTTTTGGTCACTTTGGGCAACACTTAGATTCCTCAAAAGTACATTTGCATTCATCTCTGTGGGTAGAAGGACTTTCTTAGAAGAGTTTGAGAAGCTCTGTTTGTTTCCAGTAAGCACCTTATCAAGGTCAATAGTATTGTGATGTGGATTTATATGACATGGACTGGAAAATTCAGTTAGGCATGTATTACTGGGAAGAATGGTAGATATGTAGTAAGAGCAGGAGTCTTTCTCCTGTCTACATGTATAAATCAGTTCTCTTCTTTCCTCTTTTCCTCAGTTCTGTTGAATGAACCATTGTGTTTGGTTTTTATGGGCAAGGCATTAACCTTGGACAGAACTCAGGCAGGGTCATGTGGGCCCCAGCATTTCCTTTAAATTTTTTTTTTTTTTAGTTGTAAATGGTGCTGAGGATTGAACCCAGTGCCTCTCACATGTGCTACACAAGTGCTCTAGCACTGAGCTATATCCCCAACCCCCCAGCATTTCTTTGTGGAACGTTATTTTTTCTGTCAGTTACTCTATGCATGCTTGCCTGTGCTTGAGCTTTGCTTTTTCAGTCTTTTTTCTCATCTTTTAATTCTTTGATTTTTTTCTTTTTTTTCTCATCATTTTAGCCATTGATTTTTTTTTTTTATGTTATTCAGACTAAAAAGTAGCAGGGTAGAATGATGTATGTAAGAAATTTCAATCAACTATCTGCCACATAAAGTTATTTCTGTCCCATTAAAAGTGGTCTTGAAGCTGGGAGTTGTAGCCCACTCCTATAATCCTAGCAGCTTAGGAGGCTGAGGCAGGAGGATTGCAAGTTCAAAGACAGCATCAGCAATTTAATGAGGTCCTAAGCAATTTAGCGAGATCCTATCTTTAAATAAAACATTAAAAAAAAAAAAAGGGTGGGAGGGGGACTGGGAATGTAGCTCAGTGGTTACAGTGCTGCTGGGTTCAATCCGTGGTACCAAAAAACAAACAAACAGTAGTCCTGGAATAAATTAAAAAATTTTTTGGTGTCTTCTTTGTGGTGAGAATTGGGGTTAGCTCTAATTTGAAATTTGTTTTCATTTACCAAGCTATGTATTTGCAGCTCATAATACCTACCATTTTTCAAGTGCCAGTTCTGTGCTTTACAACCATGATTTCTGGCCCTTGTAACAACTTTGGAGAAAGGTATTCTCCTTATTCTACTCCTGAGGAAATAGAATTGAGATGTCTATAATCCTGTCGAGAAGCACCCTGCCAGTCTGGGATCTTTTTTTGTTGTATCACCCTCTTCTCTAAGAGTTGTTAGGAGCAACTTGTTTTCTTGCACAGGTTTGAAATAAACCATTTGGAGAACAGTGTTCTATGACCTCTGAACATAACAGATAATATGACCCATCCACGATTTATTACTTTTCTGCTCTACGGAGCTGATACTGGAGTCAGTTGAAGATGTCTTTTTTCTTTGCTGAGCTTAAAACAAACAAACAAACAAAAAAACTTTCAGTCACATTTGGGGGCATTAATAGGCTTAAAACAATTACTGTTTTCTCTTTTATTGCCTCCTTGATTTTAGTTGGAAACATGCAGGCAGTGTATGTAGTAGAGGCATCAAAGCAAAGAGAAGATTGATGGAACAGACAAGGTGCACACAGCACTGTTACTAGAAGGTGGGTTTTGTTTGCAGCTTTGTTGATGGAGAGGTTCAGCAGGTTGCTAAAAGGCTATGGACATTCTGTTACTACCAAATTACAGCCTAAAGATCTGTGGAACTCTTAGAGCAAGGCTTAATATTTCCTTTCTCCCCTTTGTTTTTTTTTAGGAAGTGGCTCTGTTTGCAGGAAAGATTAGATGTGTCTTTCTAGGCAACATCCAAGGTCTTTTGGATGCTTTTGTGCCTTCACCATAGCTCCTTCTCAGATTAATGCACTGCCCATGCATTTAACTCTTATTCCATAGCAGCATTTGCAACTTTCTGTGCAGTCTGGGTACAAGTTAAAAGCTTAGGAAGTCCATATAACTTGTCATAATTTTAGTACTCTAACTTATTAAGGGATATATTTTGATTATCTGATTTACAAAAGTACCATATAAAAATCCATCTATGCTATATGATTGCTGGAACACTGAGCTCTGGTTTTTATGACCGAGTTATGGGATGAGTAATTACTCTCTAGAGTGAATGGTTCAAAATGAAATAACTGTATGCCTAAGGTGTGATGTGACACCAGATGTGTTTAGGCCCCAAAGGTATGTAATTATCTCACTGCTCTTGCACATACACACAAGTGCATTTATGCTTATGGCAAGAGTTTTATGTGCAAAAGAAAACTCACTTTCTGATAAGTGAAGGAACAGCACTTTATTTTTGAGGGACTTAGAGGTTGTTGGGTATTAGAGGCACCTTTTCAATCCCCCTGTATTTCTTTAGGGCATAATTTAAGGCCATATATCACTGGATTCTGGAGTAACTGGTGTCATACTCTGGGTTTCAAATATTAAGACTAGTTTAGGGAGTTTCTCAAAGCACCATGCTTTTGATTTAGTCTGATTCTTTACTCAGTGACTTGATAAATATTCCTTAAGAGTTTTGATTGTCACTTACATTAATTAAAGGCAATACCTATACTTTGACTTTCCACTAAAAATAAAAACTGTTTTATTATTCTATTTGGATTTAAATTTTTTACATAGGTTATTTATTCCCCTTTTATATAGATCACTGAGTACTAAAGTAATATTTCAATCACATTAACAATGTCACATTTTTTTAATCACTGTTCTATTTGCTGCTGCTGAATAGTACATAGGGATCAGGTAATGTTAGTTTCCCTTGCCAAAGGACCAAATACTTGAGCTTAGAGATTGAGGTTGGTAGTTATGACTTACCTCTCTGTTCACAAGCCCAGGAGATGAGAATTCCTTAGCCTGGGGATCAGTGGAGCCCTGTAGTGGCTGCTGAGTTTTCCCTTGGGCTAGAGAAAGGCAAGTTGAGATGTGGCCTGGCTTGGGGACTTCAAGTGAAATAGCAGTGATGGTAACTTACCTGTTTACAATATGATTCTCTTGAGAGAGTTTTTTTTTAATTTTTTTTTTTTTAAGTACAGTATTAGGTTGCAGGAGATAATGGTAACTTGAGTTTTGAACTAAGTGAGAACAAACATTTAGAGCTTTAAATTCTTAAAATTATAATTCACAAGTAATTTATGGAAATAAGCAGAATAGTTGTTATATTGTGCTAAATATCAGTATGTTCTTTAAAGAGACTGGTGAATTTCTATTTACCTGTAGTTTTTCTGTCTGATATGGTAGTCACTAGCCACATCTCACTACTGAACATTTGAAATGTAACAGGTCAGAATTGAGATTTGCTAGAAGTATAACACATGCACAGATTTTGAAGACTTAGTACAATAAAAAGAGTGTAAACATAATAGGAATAACTTGGTTGATAATTTCTGTGGTAAGTATATTGTCAAAATTAATTTTGCCTTTTTTTTTTACTTTTTAAGAATATGACTACTACAAAGTTTAAAATTATATATATGGCTCACTTATTAAAAAAATTTAGTGGTGCTCTGTAGGTCCTTTATTGATCTCAAAATAATTTTTTTTTCTTTTCTTTTCTTTTTTTTTTTTTTTGAGAAAGGGTCTTACCTCTTTTTGCCCAGTCTGGCTTTGAACTCCTGGGCTCAAGCAATTCTCCTGCCTCAACCTCCCAAGTAACTGGAACAATAGGGGTACACCACTGGGCTTGGCTTTATTAAGTTCTTTTTGTTTATTTGCACAGTTCAACTATGACTTGGTTATGTATTTGATTTTAACTTCTGGCCAGCATAAATCTAAATACCATATAATGATCCTTAAAACTTGGTTCCAAAATATTGTTCTTTTTTTTTTTTTTTGCTATTGGGGGTTTAATCCGGGGATGCTTTACCACTGAATTACATCCCCAGCCCTTTTTACTTTTTATTTTTAAGACTGGATCTTTGGGGCTGGGGATGTGGCTCAAGCAGTAGCACACTCACCTGGCATGCGTGGGGCGCTGTGTTCGATCCTCAGCACCACATGAAAATAAAATAAAGATGTGTGTCAAAAAAAAAAAAAAAGATGTGTGTCCACCGAAAACTAAAAATAAATATTTAAAAAATTCTCTCTCTCTCTCTTTAAAAAAAAAACAAAACAAAACCGGGTCTTACTAAGTTACTTAGGGTGTAAGTTCCTAAGGCTGGGCTCAAACTTGCTATCCTCCTGCCTCAGCCTTCTGAGTTGTTGAGATTACTGGCAAGCAGCACTGTATTTGGCATGTTCTATTTAGTTGCCTTTTGAAAAATTATTTGAAGCTGTGTTTTAGTTTTAAATTTCACAGGTAGAACTACGAACCAGTCAATTGATTATTCTGTATTTTTGAGACTTCATTTGGGTAAGTTTTTTCCAATAATCCAAAAGCTTAAGTTTATTTTTTTTTTCATAAAAAGTTCGGTTGTTGTGGTATTTAAAATTGACATTGTATTTCTAGGTAAAGTATATAATGAATGTTTAAATTTTATTTATTTTTAAAACCCATCCTTTCAAAACATATTGACATCCATACTAGTGTAGGGAAAGTTGTTTAAAAAGGATTTATTCCTTGAATGTTGTTTGGATTTTATTGTCCTTCAAAAAAGGAGGGAAACAGATTGACATACATTTATAGTGTTTTTCAAAGTGTGGTCCTTGGTTCAGTAGGTTCATCTACACCTGGGAATTTATTAAAAAAAAAATATATATATATATATTTATTGCTGGGCTTCACTGTAGATGTACTGCTGGTAGACTCTGGAGATGAAGTCCAGCATCTGGGTTTTAAATAAGCCTTCCAGGTGATTCTGATACTAGCAGAACCACTGGCCTAATGTACCTAATGTACTGGTCAGAGTTCACCCAAGAAAAGAGAAATCCCTCTAAGTTTTAAAAACAGGAATTCATTAAAAGATGTTGGTTACCCAGGTGTTGGAGGAGCTGAGACAGCAACACAGAATGGTGAACCAACCTAAAGATGAACAAGGGCAAGAAGGTAATATGCCACTAGGGGTTGGGTTATTGGAGTATTGGAGCCAGGGTTCTCTGAGGAGTATGGAACCTCCTTATAGGAGTTGGTAGGAATTGGAGCCATGGAACAGATGTAGCCATTGTTGAGAACATACCTGAAATAGAGAAGAAGTGGAGGAAATATCATGGCTCTTTTCTTTTTCCCATCAGTGCCAGTTTTCTGTCAGTGCTTCTCATAGGCTGAACCCAGAGAGAGCCATCTGATCTGGGATCCTGAGAAAAGGTCTTAAGGGGTCAGCTCTCCTGAGGTACACAACTCACAAAGACTAGATGTGTGGGCAGAAAGGCCCAGGACTGGCACATGCAATGAGTACATTTTAAAACAGAATATTATTTTAAGACAGTCAAATATTTTAGAATGCATTTTGGTACCAAAAATTAATCTTGAAATAGAGTACTGTCGTGCCAGGAGTGGTGCTCACACCTGTAATTTCAGCATTTCAGGAGGCTGAAGCAGGATGATTGCAAGTTCAAAGCCAGCCTCAGCAACTTTGTGAGGCACTAAGCAACTCAGTGAGACCCTGTCTCAAAATAAAATATGAAAAGGGATGGGGATGTGGTTCAGTGGTTGAGTACCCCTGGGTTCAATATCTGATACGCCCCTCTGCCCTCCCAAAAAAGAGTATAGTCTTAATAGATAAATTCAGCATTATGAAAACCAAAGTGTCCTTTTATAATTGTAATGTTAGCCAGGGAGGTCTTCTCAGGAACTAGAATTTGTCAATTTAGGAAACATTTCTGTATACTTTTGAAAGACTTTCCTTTATGGTATTCCAAGATATGTTTTAACACACCTCTTCCTATTCAAAGGGTAACCAAGCTGCCCTTGGTTGTTAGTGTCCCCTTGTGTCAGACAATGAGAAAATTCTCAGTTTCTCTTTGATTATTTGCCTGAAATGTTCTGCATTTTTTCTTTTCACATTTCCCTTCTTGTTCATTGTTTTTAAGTCTTAAGTTCTTCCGTTTATCCTCTTTGCCCTTTTATCTCCCTTTAATTTTTTAGTGTTCTCTCTTCTTTCCTTTTCCTTTGTTATTTCAGTTGTGATTAAACTGATTAAATTTTGGTTGGTAGAAGGGTACTTAAAATGATAGGTCTGTAACAAAGAAAATGTAGCTTGTAAGTATTTAAAGTTAGAAATGTTAAACCCTTGAAAGAGTCCTGAACATCATCTTAGAATCTCTGCAAAAATTTATGCATTTCCTCAGCCTTTTAAATTAATATATATTTTTTAATTAGACACTGGTATTTAACTGCTATTATTTGGAGCATCATTGTTTTAAACTATTTATAAGAAATGGAAGCCTAAGAAGCTAACCACAGTTTTGCCCCTTGAGGGAGCAGTGTGTTCTGAATTTCAATTGACTCTCTTAGAATCCAATTATGTGTTTAATGGTCCAAAATAAAATCTAATATTTATGAAATTAAATATGTCTGGAATATATATTTTTCTTATATTTAAAAGGTCTGTGTTTTCATTCATTAACTTATATTCACATTTAAAAAAACAAGAAAACAGTTGTGGGTAGGTGAGAAACCAGTACAGTTTTCATTTTATTTGTAAGGTTTTCTAATAGGAAATGCTGCTAGTAAAAACTTGGAAATGGAGAAGGAGTTCTTTCTGATTTTTGAGCGGTATTAGAAACCAGAGCTATACTTCTGTTTAGCACTGAGGCACCGAGCTCTGTAGATGAAGTAGAGCAGTGTTTTCCACTCTTCATAGCACACACAAAATCATGTTTTGTATAGTACAGGGAGTAGGAGGAGATTTCTAACTATTGAAGAGCTCTTAATGGACTGGTGGATGGAATAGCTGGCCTTGGGTTCCAGTTGCTCCCCCCGCCGAGCGCCCAAGCATAGCCTAATAAAGCCTCCCGCATACCAATCTTAAGCCGCCACGTGGATCTTTCTCATAGGGTGGTCAGGGATTGCGCGCCAATTCTCCATAAAAGGAGTTGTTTATCACAGGCCACAGTGGAAGCCGGGGCCATCTTCTAATGGCGGCCAACGTCTATTGGAACGGCTCACCACAGTTAATGTTTTTGAAGTGCTTTTAAATTTCCATACCATGTTCTAAAGCACTTTTAAATTCATAAGAACTAGGTATTATCAGTTTGGATCCAGTCAGGAAAATGAAAGAAACACTAGATGTTTTAAGCAGGGAAGAACTTAATATAGCCATTTGATTATAGTGGTCCTGAAAGGACTGGAGAAACAAAAATATTAGAGGATATGTAGTTGGGTGATGTTGGAGCAAAGAGGTGAAAGTGCAAATGTGTGTGTGCTTGTGTGCATTGCATAGGTGACTCATGAAGGAGCAGAAAGGAGAAGGGTGTCAGATAATTGCTGCATTCACAGTGTGCTTTTCCAGACTGGAGAAAGTCATTGGCCCTGTTGCTTTGAAACACCACATATGATGCTGGAATATTCCGTGTCTGTTGCCTCTACTTGGATGTACCTCTAGAAACAGGATACAAAAAGGCATTTTCTTTCACCTTGCAGTCTACTGTCAGTGTTTCCCATGGGCAGAACCCAACTGGAAGACAGTTGACAGGGGAGTTTGGAATTTGTAGTTAATAGACTTCTGGCCCTTTGTAATGCAGAGAAGAGATGAGAACCAGTAGTTGCCATTTTTATCCTTACTTTTCGGATGTAGAAACTGAGACACAGAAAAGGTAAGTAATTCTAAGGTTACACAGCTACTACTGGTAGAGCACTATCTGGTTTCACAGTCTTGGACTTTTTCATGCCTACTCTTGATCTTGCTTCCACATCTGATTATTGTTTGATTTTTCTCCTTACTGCTGAGTGCTTCACATGGAGAGACTGTTCCCATTGATTTTGCTTATCTAATACTTTTGATTTGTTACTGTTTTTGATTTTTCGCCCCCACCTGTGGAACCTGTCTCTTCAAGATCACTGTTGACTAATTTTACAGCTAATATATGGGGGTATTTTGGTTTCTATTTCTCTTTTTTCTTTTCCTAGTTTCTAGTACCAGTACCCATTTATATGGAATTATAGCCTTCACCTTTGTGATGCTGCACTTAAGTTTGTTTTCTGTTTCTTTTACTGAGGCTTTCTTGCCTGGTGTGGAGATGCATGCCTGTAATCGCTGTGGCTGGGGAGGCTGAGGAAGGAGGATTACCAGTTGAGGCCAGCCTTAGTGACTTAGCAAAGTCCTGAGCAACTTAGCAAGACTCTGTCTCAAAATACAAAATAAAAAGGACTGGGGATATGGTTCAGTGGTAGAGCACCCTTGGCTTCAATCCCTGATAAACACACACATATACACACACACACACACACACAAAAAAAAAGCAGTGCTCTCTTATATTGAATTGGTATTTAGATATGTTATAAGAAACCACTTAATGTTTATTTCTTATTTAAATAAAGATCAATAGGGTTTGGGAGTGCAGCTCAGATGTAGAGCACTTGCCTAGCATGCATAAGACCCTGGGTTTGAGCCCCAGTACCTAAATAAATAAATACCAATAGAAATATAAAGTATATATTCTTTGGCGTTTTTCTTTTGTGTATGGTAAAGTCACTGAGGAAATCAGAGTAGGGTCTCAATTTGGGCTCTGCGTTGAACAGAAAAGAGAATGGAGACTGCAGGGGAGGGATTCACTTTTGGTACCATTATGTGCCAGCACTGTACTAAGTGCTGTTAAGTACACTGTTTCCCTTTCGTGCTCCTAGGTGAGGTTGGTGACAGATACCCTTACTTTAAATTTTTCTATTTGTCTCTCTTTATTAGAGAAATTGAGACTATTTGAGTAGGGAAATCCCATGATGAGTGAAACCATTACAGTTTTGGAAACCAAACCTTCAACCCTTATTTTAAAAAAAATCAAGAAACTAACTCTAAAGAACAGAAGCAGGGTTGAAGCCCTTACTTGACTGGCTCTGATAGCCAGAGTCTTTCCTCTGGGCCACCTGGGAAGAGCCCTCATTTTCTTAACTGTTAAATGGGGGAACTTGGTAAGGTAATTTTTAGGGCCCATCTCAGTATCATCTTCCTGGTTCTGTAACATACCGGTTGTTCTCAGCAGTGGTTATTACTTTCCCTAAGTAAATGTTGAAAAAGGAAGTTATCCCATACTTGGAAATGTCCTGTTTTTTTAAGACCATGAGTATACATATGTTATTTATAAGAAATGATGAACTAGGGCAAAGACATTTAAAGTAGTCATGATGATATATCTTACATGTTTAAAGAGAGCCCCATTACCTTCAAATAAGGATGCTGCCCAGAATGTTAAGGGCTGTGGCTTTTATTGACAGGGGCTTAGGATAATAGCTTTGGAACAACTCCAGTCTAAACAAAGGGCAACCCTGTAATTCCATTATACTTTCTGTTGAGAGCATTTGCTTTCAGATGATTGAGAATTCTCCTTTTCTTTTGGAAATTTAGTGTGAGATTTGCAAGAAGATAGTGAAAAATATATTTTAATGAAATGATTTACTCTGTGGTGGTTTGATACCTTTAGAAAGCTGACAGCCCTAAAATGATAAACTATGACGTGATTCTCCCAGGTATTGTCTTCAAACATACAAAAAGATGGTTTAAATAGATACCAACATCTTCTCTTGGATATGGTACTCAGCATAAAATATCAAAAGTATTCCTATATGTGTATTAGCAGACTAAGTAAATTTCCAGGCTCCTTAGGGTTTTTCTTATTCTCTTGCTGCATAAATATTCTCCAACCCTTTCCTTATTCACATTTAGTTTTTTAAAAATGAGAGACTGGGGACTGGGGATGTGGCTCAAGCGGTAGTGCGCTCGCCTGGCATGTGTGCGGCCCAGGTTCGATCCTCAGCACCACATACAAACAAAGATGTGTGTCCGCCAAAAACTAAAAAATAAATATTAAAAAATAAATAAATAAAAATGAGAGACTGAAAGGGATATACCTCCTTTTTAACTTTTAGTTACTGGCTTTGCTTGTAAAAGAGTAGAAGAAACTTGCCAGGAGAATCTCCACTCCACAGTGTCCCTCCTGCTTGTTTACTACTCCTTCATTTGGTTTTGGTTGCTCTTCCTCTGTCAGTCTGTTAGTATTCCTAGGGTTTGAGATCGGGCTCTTTTTTCCTCCCGATGCCCTTTTCTTAGATGATGTCAATCATCCCAAAGCTTTCTATGCCACTGTGGTACTCAGCTTTATGTTGCCTTAATAAAATATTAGGCTTATTAACCTGTAACAAATAAAGACGTATTTTAGTTCACAGTTTTGGAGGTTCAAGTACAAGATCAGGTAGAGACAATCATTTTGGCTCTTTGGTGGATATACTAGATGGCAATGGCAAGGAGCACATGGTAGAGCACACAGCTCACCTCATGGTCAGGAAGTTTACAGTTTTGGGGTTGATTAATTGGCCCCATGACTTTGGTCATGGCGAGGCAGCACATTGTGGCAGGAATACAAGTCAGAGCAAACCTGCTCACCTCTTGAGCCCAGAAGCAAAGAGGACCAGGAATAGATCAAGAATCCCCCAGTCCTCTTCAAGGTCATACCTCCAGTGACTAAAGAACCTCCCATTAGTCATCACCTCCCAAAGGACTTACCACCTCCATATAGTACCATGCTGGGGACCAGCCTTTAACATATGGGTCTTTTGGGGATACTTAACTAAACCACATTAGCCACTAAGTGATGATGACTCTGCATTTTTAATTTCCAGGTCTGACTGCTTTCCCAATGCTTATCTTTTATGCCTGCTTAGGTCTGGCAGGCATTTCAAGCCATTTTTAGACTGCCACACTCCTCCAAAGTAAGGAACTTTACATCACAATGCAGTACACACATACATTACTGTAAATAACAGAAACAAAGTTTCATAAGACTAGTCTTAACCCTTCAAACATGATATGCTTGCTGATTTTCTCAGTAATATGTTCATTTTCATTAAAAAATGCTCTTTGACACACACTCACACTCTCTCACACTCTCTCTCTCTCTCTCTCTCTATATATATATATATATATATAAATTTTATATATATATAAATTTTTTTTGAGGTACTGGAGCTTGAACCCAGGGGTGCTTAACCCCTGAGCCATATCCCCAGGGTCTTGCTAAGTTGCTTTGGGCCTCTCTAAGTTGCTGAGGCTGGCTTTGAACTTGCAATCCTCCTGCCTCAGCTGCCTGAGCTTCTGGGATTACAGGCGTGCACCATCACGCCCAGCCACAACATTAATTTTTGCTCTCTTAGTGAATTATGACTTTTTGAAAAACCTGTTCTCCAGTCACTGTAGTTGTTTAAGAGATAGGTTAGTTGTTTAAGAGGGGAGCCTGCCCATTTACTTGGAGACCATAAAAATTTAAGTACAACAAATAATCATAAAGAAGGAAGGAAATAATCCCTTGATTTTCCCTCTATCAGGAAGCCAACTTTCTTGGACTGTATCTGTTCATATCTATGACACTGAAAATCCAACTCCTAGGGCTGGGGTTGTAGCTCAGCTCAGTGGTAAAGCCCTTGCCTAGCACATGTGAGGTACTGGATTCAATTCTCAGCACCACATAAAAATAAATAAACAAAATAAAGGTATGGTGCCCATCTGCAACTAAAATAAATAAATAAATATTGATATTTATATAAATATATTTTTAATCAATATATTAATATAATATATTTATATATAAATACTTATATTTATATAAACTTATATTTGTATTTATATATATGTGTGTGTGTGTGTGTGTGTGTGTGTATGTATATCTCCAACTCCTAGCTCTTGACACTTCTAAGATTTTTTCTTTTTCTTTTTTGGTTCTAGAACTCAAACCCAGGACATTATGCAAGTGCTCAACCACTGAGGTATATACACACCCCAGAAAAGTCATTTTTGCCTTTTCCCTTTGTGAGCAAGATCTGGACAAATGAAATTACTAATAACTTTTAAACATTGTAAAACCAGTCTTAATTTCTGGGTCCAAAATAAGTGCTTTGCCCAAGTTTTTCCCTTCCAAATGCTGACTTAAGATATTTTGGTATCCCTAAACAACATTGTGTGTGTTCTGGATAGATCACGGATTTTTTAGATACCTGGGGTAAGCCAGTCTGGTTTCAGTTTGTCTCTTTTTTCCCCCTGAGGTTCAAGATGGAAAGCTTTATAGTTAGTAGTTTATAGTTAATAGATTTCTTATGCCTGCTTGAACAAGTTCCCCAAACCAGGAAACTTACTATGAATATGAAAGTGGGAATATGAGCCTACTGAGGCCTACTAGATGGTTAAAAGGGTTCAGTACAGGCTAAAAGCACCATTTTATTTTTTGAGTACTGCCAAGATTTTATTTTTTGCAATGCTGGGGATTGAACCCAAGGGCTTATACTCACTAAGCAAACACTTTACACTGAGCTACCTCTGCAGCCCCTTCCAGCACCTTTTAAAAGGCTATCTCAGCCAGGTGCAGCCCTGGTGGAGCATGCTTGTAATCCAGTTACTCAGCAGGTGGAGGCAGGAGGATCATAAGTTCCAGGTCAGCCTGGGCAACTTAGTGAGATTGTGTCTGAAAACAAGTGTTGGGGATGTAACTCAGTGGTAGAGTGCCCCTAAGTTTAATCCCCAGGACACAAAAACCCAAAAGGCATTTCATATAAGAATTATTATGTCAATTCCCAGAGAGTGTGATCTTGGAATCAAAGTAGTTGTATGGTTATTCAAAATTGTTATAAATGAGCTGGGGTTGTGGTAGAATGCTTGCCTAGCATATGTAAGGCACTGGGTTTGATCCCTGGCACCACATAAAAATAAATAAAATAAAAATATTATGTCCATCTACAACAAAGAATATTTAAAAAATTGTTATAGAATTGGTAAGAATACTCTCAATGATCTATTTACACACAGCTGGTTTTGAATATATGCATGATTTTATAGGTATTTTACCTTGCATACTTCTGTCAAGCTAAAAGAAGATTGATTAATCCTATGTTCTCAAAAGTTTTTCTCTGATCCCGTAATATTCATATAATATTAATATATTAGACCTAACAACATTTATTCTAATGAAGCTTCAGTTAATAGTTTTTGTCATTCTGATAATAGTTTTGTCATGTCGAGATTTATAATTGGCACCGTTACTTAATGCTTAGTTGACTTGCGGGATGTAGAGAGAACCTAGCTGTCCAAGGATGAACGTAATCTTGAGTACTGCCAAGATGTAAGTCATTCCTGGGGGAAGCTAAAATATGTTTAAAATGTTGTTGAAAAGACATACACACTCATATTAAACTTTTTGGTGTTAACTTTAGAGGTCAGGATTTTCGAATAGTTTGTATAGCATAGTTTTATATTTCAGAAAATACAGTATATACTGTACCCTCTAGGATTTGAAGGTAACCTAATCTAAAAAATTGAAGTCATTGATTTTTTTTTTGCATTTCCATTTTTGACTATCAGGGTAATGTATGTCAGTCAGGGATCAGAAAATTTATGGCCCACAGGCCGAATCTGGCCTGCCACCTGTTTTTTTGTATGCCTGCGAAGTAAGAATGGTTTTCATACTCCCCCTCCAGTGGTTAGGAAAGAAATAGAAGAAGAAAAATGTTTTGTGATGTGTGAAAATCATGAAATTCAAATTTCAGAACCCATAAATAAAGCTTTATTGGGACATATCCATGCTTAGCAGTTTGTCTTAGTCCTTTTAGACTGCCATACAAAATTCTGTAAACTGGGTGACTTAAGAATAACAGAAGTTATTTCTCACAGTCTTGGAGGTTGGGAAGTACCAAGAACAGTATGCTGGCAAAGTTGGAGTCTGGTGAGGGTCCTCTTCCAGATTCATAGATGGTACCTCTTTGCCATTTCCTTATAAGGAGGGAGCTGGGGAGAGGGATTTCTTTGGTGCTTCCTTTATTAGGTGCTAATCCCATTCTTGCAGGTGGAACCCTACCTCACAGAGAGCCTCATCTGCTGACATCATAGTACTCATGGTGTTTTTCAACATAGGAATTTTCGGGGTACAGAAACATTCAGACTACGAATTGTCTGATTGCTTTTATAACAATAGAATTGAGTACTTGTGACTGACTTTGTAGCCTACAAAGCCTGAAATAGTTTCAGGCTCTATACAGAAAGTTAGCTCACCCCTGGTCTATATGATTCCTAGCCTTTTTGAATGCAACATTTTATCAGTTATATCAGTGACCTTAAGTATTTTTAAAAGTTCCAAAGTAGAATATCATGGTCATAGAGATAATAAAAATAGTTTGGAAGTTAAAAACCTGAAATTTGTTTCCATTAGTTTGCAGATCACTTTCTTAGATAAGGAATGGATGACTTGCTAAATTTTGAAAAATGTTTAGGAGTGATAATTACAATGGTATAATGTTAAAAAATCGATGCTTGATACAGTTGCTGTAAGAAGAATGGAATCTTCTAGGCTTTGTTTCAGATTTGACAGCTTTTCTATTTTTGAGGCATCCCAAATATGTTTTGTATCATCACCTCCATTTCACCGTCCCTTGTGTGCTTTTATTTTAATACAGTGAAGACTTTGTCTCACAGTAAACAGTGTGATTATGTTCTCTTCTACCACTTAGTGGTTTTCGGTACTTAAGTTTGTCTAATGGGCTCATGACTGAAAGGCAGAGTCAGTTCCCTTTGCTGATTTAGTACAGAACATATGCAAATAGCATTGGATTGGATAATGTGCAGGAAAGTTGTTCTATCAAACCACCACATTTAGTCTGGGGTTGTAGACACTTGCCTAGCTAGCATGTGTGAGGCACTGGGTTCAAATCTCAGCACTACATATAAATAAATTAAAAAATAATAATAGTCTATTGACAACTTGAAAAAAAAAAACCACTACATTTGGCAGTAAGTTTGCCAATCATGGTAAGGATATCTGCCCAATATCTGAGTTGCTTTTCTATATAGCACTTCGACCCTCAAACCTATCTTATATTAGATGTCATTTCTAACCTCCTGTACTCCTTCATGAGCTAGAGGAGAAGATCGCTTATGCTTTTATGGATTATTTGAGCAATCCCATGTACCATCCCACAGTCACTTCCCCTCCCCTTGCCTTTGTGTATCTAATTTGACAGAATGGTAGCAGTGACACATTTTAGTGTGCTCCAGTGAGACCAAGCTTATTCTATAGGTCTAAAATGTATGGTAGCCTCAACATTCTTCAAATTCCTTAAAGAAGATGAATAAGAAAAAAAAAAAAAAACCCACCCAAAACCCCCCAAACTCTGAAAAGTCAAAATTATTAGTTAAAATTTTCATTTCACACACAAATTTTTCTTTTAACTAGTTACGAGACTCTGAATCCTCCCTTAGAACCTTGATATTCTTACTTTGAAATGATCGTCTAGCTATTCAGCTTTTTTTTTGAGGGGGTGAGGTGGAGACCAGGGGTGTTCACTGAGCTGCATCCCAATCTCCCCCTTTTTTAAAAAATTTTGAGCAGAGTCTTGCTAAATTATTTAAGGCCTTGATAAATTGCTAAGGCTGCCTTTGAACTTGATATCCTCCTCTGTCAGACATCTGAGCTGCTGAGATTATAGGCATGCATGCAATGTTCTAGTGCAGCATATTTGAAGAAGGCATAGAAGAGGGAGGCAAGGGGGCACCCTGTCGTATAAGTGTGCTAGCCTGATTGATATCTTAAAAAAAAAAAAAAAAAAAGAAAGCAGAAAAACCAGACTCAATAACTCAACAAGAGCAGTTTGAGGCCATTTGTTGTGGGGCCAAAGCCCCAAGCCACCTCACCTATCTCCTGAGAAGTCACCATGTTATTGCTGATGGAGATTCTTGAGCCCTCTGGTTGAACCAGTCACTGCTTTCTAGGTATTGCATTTTCTCACAACTCTATGATGCAGCTCTTATATTCCTTTTGTTGTTGAAAAGACAGGTTTTTCTCTGACTTCCCTAAGGTTTATCAGTAAACTGTGGAGCTGGGATTTGAATCCAGGTCATCCATGCTTACCCGAGTACCCTAAACCTTGATAAGAGAACGGTCGGAGCATAGAGGCCTTATAATTTAATGGTTGGACTTAATAGCTTCAGATCCCACTTCTGTTAATTTCTGATTTGTTAACTTAACATTCAGTGCCTCTGTTCCCACATTGGTGGAAATGAGTTTATAAGGTGTTTGTACCTACACCACAGAATTGTTGTGAGGATTCATTGAGATTTTGTATGTAAATAGCCTAGTGCCCAGTACATGGTAAGGACCAAAACATGTTTGTTAGCCTACTGTATATAAATATTAGTGATTCATAGTAGATACATCAGTAATTTCTTTATTTTAAAAGAATAAATTCTAGGAAGCTTTTCCTTAGTTGGAGTATTTTTAAAAGTACTGACATTAAAAGGTGTTGTCATTTATATAGGTTAGAGCAATTGGTGGTGGTGGTCTATGTGATGGAGATGTTGCCTTGGTTGATATAAACAGTGAAAAACGGGGAAAACCTGAAAAATCTGCCCCTTTGATTTTCCTTTAGTTTACCAGTCCCTCAACTTTTAAATAAATTTTCCAAAAAAATAAAAATTCTAGGCTTTGGTTGAACAGGAGCCTTACCTTTAAAAATTATGTTTGCCTTTTGAGTAAGAACTATGGGTTTTGGGGCTGGGGATGTGGCTCAAGTGGTAGCGCGCTCACCTGGCATGCGTGTGGCCCGGGTTCGACCCTCAGAACCACATACAAACAAAGATGTTGTGTCCGCCGAAAACTGAAAAATAAATAATAATAAAAAAATTCTCTCTCTTTTTTTAAAAAAAAGAACTATGGGTTTTTAGTTATGTGTTTCGAAATGACTCTCACTGTGGGCTAGCTGTCAAGAGAGGACTTAGGTCTGGGATGTCATGAAATGATTTTCCTTTGACCATGCTGTCTGCACAAGATGCAAGTTGGCCAGCTCTCTGTTGGAGAGCTGGCATGAGGAGGAGAGGCAAATTAAGGTGTCTTTACCCCAGGGTGTAGTTTCTGCTTTAGCAGCTATGTAAACTTTGGCAAATCACTTACATTTATCACTTAACATATCTATGTTGGGTAATAATACCAACCAGCTTATTTGGATGTGAAGTGGCACGTGTGAGAGTGAAGGAACCGTGTTGAAAGCTATAAGGAAAAGGTCTAGATACATTTTAGTTATCAAAATTGATATGAATGCTGTTTTTGAACTGTAAAGGTACACACAAATGTTTATTGATGCTCTTAGTGATATAATGTCACCTCATTGAGTATTGGATACAGATTGTATACTCTTCCTCCTGTCTTTGTTCTAGATATGAAGACCTGGCTTTAATTAAGCAAACATGGCAGTCCTAGTGAGCTAAATGCCTTATTTTGGGAGTTTATCCTATTTAACATTAAATTCAATCAAAATTATCTTTGTGCATAGGTGAGTGAAATGCCGCAGTCTGGCTGGGCACAATCAGGAGCCACTTGTCAAAAGAAACTAACTTTATTTTTACAACCACACACGCCAAAAAAAAACAGCCTCTCAGGAAAAACCCTCAGAGCCCCAACTGCCACCACGGGCTTTCCACAAGCCTCTCTCTCCCCCACAAGCTTCTCTCCACCTCCCACCATCCTCCTGCTCTTGAGGCCGATTGGCTGGGTCATGTGGGCGGAGCCAAAAAAGTCCCCCAATGAGCAGCTCCGTGGTCTGAAAGGGCAGGGAAACAGCCCAATGAGCATCACCGCAGAGGAGCCAATCAGCTAGATGTTGCTGGGGCCGCTGTGAGCCAGTCATCAGCCGGCAGCTGGAAGTTTGCTGGGGCCCCTTCGGCTGTGGCTCTCAACAGTGAAAGCCAAGTACTGTTGCATAATTACCAAGTTACTAATTGGGAAATTGGATCAAACTCAAGTACATTCTTTTGACATGTTCTAATAAGTGAGCATTCTGTTAACCACCATTTTATATAATAATAAAAATGATAAATTCACAAAATATGTTATGGTAAATTTAAACTTTAGGCCATTTAAAACTTTATGGCTGACTAGAATTGAATATTCCAGGGTTCAGGATTAGGTAATCTAGGGGGATTAGGGGATGGACTTTTAGATTTAATGCTTTGGGTAGCTCACCTCTTTTTTTCAGAAATACTTGGTATATCTAACAAAGGTGTCTTTGGACCTGGACATCCCTGTATATGTCTGCTTACTTGAATCGTGTTTTTGTGATTATTCTGATTTATGGGACATTAGTTTTTCCTTTTGTATACATCCTCAAGCACAGCTCTGCATGCTTGAGTGAGAACCAACCACCATACTAAATGAGATACAATTCCTGCTCTCCCTCAGGAACTGTCAGTCTAATAGGGGAGATGCTAAGATTCAAAATATTATTAAAATGATTTTTAATGACATTAGTTTTTTAGATAAAGCATGCATAGTATAAGTAGTTCTTTGTTTTTGAGCAAAGATTGTTCTGAGCATTTGAAATGCCAGATTCTTGTTATTTTTCATTTTTAGAAAAAGTTCCAAAGAATGCTCAAATTTCTGATCTTAATATTTTAAATTTGTAAATGCCTTGTGAAATCCCTCTTCCCCCATCAAGAAAAGCCATATTGATCTAATAGATGTAAGGAAATCATATTATAAAACATTTGTAAGACAATAGATAAAAATCATCCTATATCACCATAGTCACAATTTTAGTGGTTTCCCTTTTGTATTTTCCTGTGTATTAACAAGGGGTTGTCCGCATTTTTAAGTATTTATACTCATCTCTTTTTGGTTTGACACTGTATGAAACACATTTTTCTTGTTATATATATGCTTTAAAAATTTTTTTAGTTGTAGGTGGATATAATGCTTTTATTTTTATTTATCTATTTATCTTTTAGGTGGTGCTGAGGATCCATCCCAGTGCCTCACCCACGATAGGCGAATGCTTTACCACTGAGCCACAACCTCAGCCCATTATGTATGCTTTATAATTATTTTTAATGACTGTGTATAGCAAACCAGTGAATTTATTGCATTTTATTATTTGATAATTGTCTATTTTGTGTATTTAGGGTGTTTATAAATTTCTGTTTTTGCATAGTGCTTACATAAGAATCTTTGTGCATGTGCAGTTAGCATCCCCCTTCACTCTGCTCATTTTCCTCTCTTAGTATAGGCATGCAGAAAAAGAAATGGGGCCAAAGGGCATGTTGGTTGGTTTTATGGCACTATATAAGTATTGCCAAATCGCCTACCAGTTTCACACACTGGGCATTTTCTTGGTTTTTAATTTTTTAAATAGCAAAACCTAAGTTATTTATCTCTAATTTGAAGGTATAAATTCAGTGGTTACTTAGCAAGCTAAATATTTTGCCATATTCATTGCACTCCTGTTTCATGCATTTTTTTATTCCCATTCTCTAAATCTTTGTAAAGGCAGTAGAAGTCATAGTGGTGGAGAGCATGAGCTCTGGAGATAGGTGGTGGCTGCTGTGTCTGCACCTGTGCTCTGCCTTGTGGAGTGAGGAATGTGTGCTATCACCTTGCTGAGATTTCAGCAACCCTCTTTTTAGGACATGGGGAAGATTTTTAAATTTTTATTTCAGAATTCAGTTGTTTTCTATTGTGAATTCTTTTCTAAATTTAGAAAAAATTCCCTGTCTTTCTAGAAGTTTACTACTCATTCTATATTTCTTGTAGTTTAGGAAATTCTTTTCTTTCTTTAGGCTACCTAATTTTATTTTGTAATTTAAACTTTTAAAATTGATGACTTTTCCAACTGTGCTCATTATGAAGACACAGAAGACATTCCTCAGGAATAAAATTTCTCACTTTTGAAATTTTAAAGTTGTCATTGTATTTATAGTACAACTAAATGTTTAGAATTTTGGGTGTGGGGGTAATGATATGGTTTAAATAGTGTGTTGATGTCTTTACCTAAATTGCTTTTATTTTATAGAGAAAACTCTCAAAATGGGATAGGAAGGAAGAGCATGAGAAGAAGAATACCACTAAATAGGGAAGAGAGGTGGGAGGGAAAAAGAGGGAGAAAGGGAGTTGCATGGAAGATGAAAGGAGAACCTCATCGTTATACAGAATACATATATGCTGTTGTAATATCATGTGTAGATAATAAAAAAAGAAATAGACATTAATGATGCTACAGGAAAAAAAAGAAAAAACAGTTGAGAATTTATTAGTACTTGTCATAATGATTTGTTAGGTTTTAGATAATGTAAACAGTTTGTTTGGTAAGAAGTAGTTGGTAAGATATTTATCTTTGATTTTTTTCTGAAGGTGAGTTTTATGTAGGAATCTGTACTTTAGGATCACATGGTGTTGTGTACAGAGTGTCCAGGGAGCAATTAGGAGGGCATTCTGTTAAATCTTTTGCCTCGAGACAAGACCA
Source organism: Marmota monax (assembly GCF_021218885.2). Classification (NCBI taxonomy): domain Eukaryota; kingdom Metazoa; phylum Chordata; class Mammalia; order Rodentia; family Sciuridae; genus Marmota; species Marmota monax. The sequence continues at coordinate 14,091,152 of NW_026693245.1, forward strand.
TTAGGTGAACTGTGTATGAGCCTCAAGGGGTGTAAACCAAATAATTCATGTAGTCATCCTTTTCCTTTCATATTGAGGTATCTAAAACCTTTAAATCTGTATGAATCTAAGAAAGTTTACCTGTTAGATCCAGCAGTTATCCTCTATCACTTGATTATTTTTGAGAAAGTATTATTTCAGAATTTGTAACTTATTGATTGAACATTAGGCACTTGAACCTTGAATTGCATTTTCCATTTTGATGTGAGTATCCTGAAAGTTTCCTTATGATTAAATATACGCAAATCTTTTCTGTAATCTATTTTATGTCAGCAGAAAAGGTATTTTTGTTGATTTATTAATTATTTTTCAGGGTTAATAAATTCCATCAAAGGATGACTGAGATTTCTCACTACCATATTCTTATGTTCTCTCAAAACACTACCATATTCTTATGTTCTCTCAAAGCACCAGGTTCAGATGTTCACTTTTCCTGAGCTCTAGACTCCTATAGTGTGATTGTTCACTGCATTTGACTTGCATGTCAAACTTGAATCTCAAGACTATTTTCCTTCCAAACCTATCTCTCCCTATTTGTTCCCTAGTTCTGTAAATGGTACCACCAGCCACTGAGTTGCTCAAGCCAGAAAATTATCAATATCTTATCATTTTTACCTCCTGTATATCTCTTAAGTGAATCCTCTCTTCATCATCACCACCACTACACTAAGTCCAATCACTATGGCTGATTCACTGTAGTAACTTTTTCCTCTGTAACTTACCCTTGCCACCCTATGACTGACCTCCTGACACTGTAACTAAGTGGTCTGTTAAGCAGTTATGAGCATGTTTTTTTTCCTGTTTAAAGTCTCTTACTGATTTTTTTTTTATCATTCTTAAGACCAAAGTCTGCCTACTAACCTTTCATGATCTGTCCTGCCAACTTATATTTTTCTCCCCCCACCCTTTAACAGAAAACGTTGTGTTTTGATATCTAAGGTTTTTAGCATCAAAATGATAGGATATAGAAGAAGGGAATGCTTTGGTTTTAAAATAAAAATTATTGGTTATAAATGTGATTGTTCTTTGGGTTGGGAATGTAGCTCAGTTGTAGAGCACTTGCCTCACATGCCCTAGGTTCTATTTACTGCACTGCAAAAAAAAAAAAAATTGTTTTTTATCTTTATGTACTCAATTCATGTAGTCCCCGGAGTTTATGCACATGAGTATCAAATGATATGGCTTTCGTCAGTGTTTATAAACCATAAAATATAAATGTAAAATATCATTTCTCTTTACTTTTTTGTTCCCATCCATCCTTTCTTTTGCTTCTACTCTACATATTGATAAAAAGATGCTATGTGTGGCAATAATTTTATAGGAATATTGGCATAAAATGATCATAATTTTCCAATTTGGAATGTTTTTTGGATGGAAACTTAGGAAACAGTCTATAAAATAAATGATTATGATAGAAGTGATTTATATTCAGAATAAATGATTGCTTAGGACCTGTCTGGATCATCTGTAATCTTTTTCAATTCTTTATGTCTGCATGGTTAGCTTTCATGTTAAGAAAAGATATGATGACTGTAGAATTGTTTCCTACTTATATTTAATTTATGGCTAAACTTAGGGAATATGCTACTTCAACATTTGTTGAACAGTTCTTTTTTTTTTAAATATATTTTTTAGTTGTCGATAGACCTTTATTTATTTATATGTGGTGCTGAGAATCGAATCCAGTGCTTTACACATGCCAGGAACCACTGAACCACAGCCACAGCCCTCAACAGTTATTTGACATCCATTTTTATACAGCCCTCCTGGCTGTAGAGGGAAGGTCAATGGGAAACACTACATTAGCTGTGAGAGACTGTCATCTTGTGATTGGAGACATACTGATATGAAATACAAATGCTTTAGATAAGGCATGGAAAACACCATTTCTAATCTGGTGGAATGAAATTGCCAAGTATTGGGATTGCTACTTAAAAATAAAATTAAAAAATAAAAAAAAAAACAAAAAAAAAAACCATTTTTCTCCACACTGACTTAGAAGACAAATTGAAATAAAAGTTTAATTGCAAAGTAAAAAAAAAAAAAAAAAATAAGAGTAACTCCCTAAAATTTGCTGTCAGTTGAAAGTAACTCCAATAAAACTGCCAATAAGATTTTTTTTTTTGGCTTGATTAACTAATGCTAAAATGAACATAGAAGTGAACATACAACAATAGGAACATTATGGAAAAGAAGAGTAATGAGAGGTAGAACCAGCTGTGTGATATTAAATGTATCATTAAGCTACAGTAATTAAAAGCTTGTGATGAAGGCACATATATAGATGTAGAGACCAATGAAATAAAATGTGAAGATTGAAGAGAGACCCTCAACCACACATGACATGATAAAAGTGATGATGAAAATGGCATCTGAAATCAGTTGCGGGGGTGGGGTGGGGGGTGGATCTGTAGTGCACACTTGTACCAGAATGGAATCAGACTTTAAAGAGTAGAGTCACAAGAGAAATGGAGCTAAACCAGGGTAGAAATTTTTTATGATTTTAAATTAAGTTTTTTTAAAACAAAATCCTAAGCAGAAGAAAAAGATTCATAGACTGCATAAAAAGTGTAAATTTTTGCTTATCTAAAAACTACCACAAGTAAAGTCAAATGACAACTTGAAGAAACATTTACAACTCATTAGAGATAATGGGCAAAGTTCCTTCATGTAGGAGCAGTTTCTGCCAATCAGTAAGAAAGAGACCCAACAGTTCAGGAGTGTAGAAATAAACATTCATGCATTGATGGTGGGAATACAAATTGGGAAAGTCTTTATGAAGGATAATTTCACAGGATTCATCAGAATTATACATGTATAAACCTATTTGACTCAACAAATCCACATCCAGAAATATATGCTGAGTTGAAATGAAATATGCTTGAGGTTTACTGAAGAATTGTTTTTGGTAGCAAGACATTGGAAACAACCTTAATATTCATTATAGAAGACTGGTTAAATAAAATAGTATCTATTCAAGATAGAATATTATGCAATTATGAAAAAGAAAGAGGAAATTACTGATGTGGAATGATGTAAATGTTACATTAAAAAACAAATGAAGGTATAGTGTAGTGTGTGTTAGGTTGCAATTTGAGTAGAAATAAAAATATTATATGATGCTTGTTGGAAGGAGTCACAAGAAGTTGATAACCTTAAGTAACCTTAAGAGAGACGGCGGGGGCGGGTGGGAAAAGATATTATTTTCTCAGTTTTAAACCATAATAAAAATTAAATAAAGTTAAAAAGATCAGAACAGTCTGGAAGTTAACATTGTTTATATTCTTTATTCAGAAATATTTTTATTTTTTATTGCAGTTTCAAGGCTAGACCTTGTGAAGGGAATTCTTTTTCTGCCCCAGGAGTGATCTTTTGGATTGGTAAAATGTGTTTTATTACCTCTTTTTTCTTTAAATCTTTGTTGTCTAAACATCCACACAGAAGTACACTGTCATCTTAAAATTGTAGCCATTTACTTGTGGTCGAGTAATCCATTTGCCTTTTACAGTTTTCATTTTTCCAAAGGGTCCTTTGGCTAGTTTTGTGTTGATAACTGTATGAAGACAAAAAATTTAATACCACAAAAAAAGCAAAGCCCCCCTTTTCTAGTGCTTATCAGTAAATGGCTCTTTTAGGGTTTTTTTTTTTTTTAATTTTCCATTGTTTATTGTCTTGTAAGCAATGTCTTCCATGAGGAATAAACTGTATTTGGTCTTGCTCTATCAAGTGAAAGCTAGAACAAAGCAGGATGAACCTTTCTGTACAATGCCTTTCCAAGAAAAAGGTGGATCTGTAGTGCACACTTGCCTCCAAAATATTTTCTGCTCTGGTTGTACTCTGAACACGAAGGTATGCTTAGTTGTAGCTTGATGTTAGCATGTCCAGGTCCTAGGGTAGGTATTAAATCCAGTTATTGCTATTCAAAAGGAACTCCAAGTGTGAGCACATTTTGAAAAAGGACTATTAGCAATGCAAATGCCAAGTTATACTTGATAGTAAGCAAAATGTTAAGCCTGTTTATGTGATATTTAAGATGAGAAAATGCCTTTGCCTATTTTTGAGTTTGAATAGCCGTGGAACTGTTTTATTCTATTTGACACTCTATCCTCACACTAGCTTTTGTATAGCTTGTAATTATTCTTAGTATTTGGACAGTCAATAGTAAGTACTCTCTTGTAGTAGTGTTGCTTCAGAAAGTTTTCCTAACAATTAGCTATCTGTAGACTGGCTTTCTCACTAGATTTAAGTCTAATTTTCAAAAATTGTAGTATTGTAATGTTCATTCACTGTTTTTAGTACTTTAAAATCTTGACAAACCTTAGGGTTTTTTGAGTTATTACACCAGGGTGATCCACCATCTGAGTCATTTCTGTGTGTCAAGTCAGGAGATGGAGTGGAGGTACAGGAAATGCTGATCCAGCTAGAATTGTCTGGCATATAACAGGTACTCAAGAAACATTTGTTTATTGGAAAAATGTTGACTAGAGCCAAGGGAGATTGTATTCCTGTGCACTGACCATTAAACTGATTTCAGAGATGACTTTTGCTCTTTGGTTTTTGTGCCAGCAATTACCAACCTCTAGTCAAGAATTGTTATTGCAAACATAAACTCATTCATGTGTTTGCAAACACTGTTCCTTATAGTATGTAATAGACATATTTGTAGAAGGAATCATTCTAGGATTTACTTTTAAGGAATAATATTGTAAGACTCTTTTAAAGTTTAAATCATCTCTCAATTTTTTTTTTCATGTATGGCCATATTGAATTTACTTCAGGCAGGGTACATCTGTCCTGGATAATGAGTTCAGAGTAACTAACATGATGCATGTCATGGTTTCATCTGAAAGTATGAAGAAAGGACCATACACACCTCAGTGGTAAGCAGTTGTCTATACAGCAGCACCCCTCGCTTAACTGTGGTTTCCCTGTCTGGTTTCAGTTATCCACAGCCCAAAAAATATTAAATGGAGAATTCTAGAAACAAACATTTCATATATTTTGAAAAGCTTTCATTATAGTATACAATACTTTTCATTATAGTATATAATTATATTTTTATAATTATTCTGTTTTGTTTTCAATATTGTGTGTAATTCATAACGTTAAACTTTCTCATAGATAGGTATATAGAGGGAAAAAACAGCACATATAGAGTTTGGTGTTATCTGTGGTGTCTGGCATCCACTGGGGATTTTGGAATGTTTCCCCTACAGATAATGGGGGACTTATTTTTTTTTTGGGGGGTGTCTAGTCTGTAATGTGATTTCTTTGATGTAGAAAACATACAGGATATCAACTTTGTGATAACCTTGAGTGACATATTTTTCCCTTTTCAGCTGGAACTCTGTCTAGTCATCCTTTTGAATGCTATGAGAAGGGCTGTTTTTCCCTTTAGTGGTTGAGGCATTCATGCAGTGTGGAGTGAATAGATCCCTCCATCTCAGTGCATTATGTAGTAGTTTACTGTGTGGGTAAATGTAATACAATCCATTCAAAACAAATGTAAAATTTACTAGGGCTTTTCATGTGGAAGTGGAATGTGGATATCTGTCTTGATAAAACAGATGAAGCTGGTTGTAGCTAACATGTATTATATACTAGTAAAGGTTTACCCGCTAAACTTTCTGTTCTTTGTTCAGGGATAGACACAGAGTGATAAAGGTTTGTGAAGAAAATGAGAAATGGAATGCAGGCCAGAGCTGGTCCTTTCTACATGAATGCAATCAAGATTAAGTAGCATCATGTTCATCTGATAGACAAGTGTGACTGGTAGTGGCTGGTCCTGTGTTTTCTCTCATGCTGGTTCTTTTCTTTCCACCTGTAACTGTCAGTCATTTGGTGATAAAATAGCCAGAATTTACACTTTGATATTTGGAGTGGAAAGGGGCAGTTCTTTCTATCTGTAGTTTTCTATAATCTTAAAGAAATTACATGAGCATCCTAATTCACCCTTGCCTTGCCAATTCCCATCAACACTTGAAATATCGAGAGAGGATTTTCATTTATGACATGGAACTCAGAGTTGTAAGGCAGTCACTATTAAAATTAACTGGACACTAATGATGTCAATTTTTTCTTTCTTAGGTGCTTTCCCAAAAGGGTTATAAAACACACCTCGGGCTGGGGATGTGACTCAAGCGGTAGCGAGCTCGCCTGGCATGCGTGCGGCCCGGGTTCCATCCTCAGCACCACATACAAACAAAGATGTTGTGTCTGCCAAAAACTAAAAAATAAATATTAAAAAAAAAATTCTCTCTCTCTCTCTCTAAAAAAAAAAAACCCACATACCTCAGTAAAGTTGTGATACCGATGCGTGAAAAGCAAAAAAAAAGATGTTTGGGGTACATAGGGAGCAACCTTTCAAAGACGCTAATAATGCAATGGATTAACATGTAGGGAGTTCACAAAGTCAGGAAATATGAGATAAATTTACTTTTAAATAGTAAGTTGGATTTCACTTTCAAATAATAGACAATATAATTTTTAATGATTTTTAAAAAACATCTTTCCAAGTGAAATTTCTCTCATTTCAAAGCAGTGTATCAATTTTTAATCTGAAAGAAATAAAATAAATACAGTGTAAAAATTCAGGACACAGGAAAAATTTGTGCTTATTAATTGAGCATGTTACTGAAAATCTAACTTATATACTGTTTAAAACAATAAGTTTTTTTTTTAATGTTCAGAAACCCCATATTTTGCTTCTGTTTAGGATTTTTTCCTTTCCTGTTTTAGAAATAATGGTAAAATAACTTTGTACAGACAACAAAGAGATTAGGCAGCTGACAAGCAGCCTCATCATTGGGTTAGATGGGCAGTTTGGAGGTGGGAGAATAATGAAAGGCAGGTGATGGGAGTGGTGGATGGAATGGCTGGCTGGCATTTTGTTTTTCCTTCCAGCAGCTGTCTGTAGTAGCAATTGAAATCTTGTTCTTGTTTTGAGTGAATGAAGACCTGGAAAGGTTGTTGACTCTAGCATACCACATTGTTTAACCATTTCTTGTTTTAATGTAATACCTAATGATAGGAACTTTTCCCATATATGTGTATATGTATAATGGGTATGTGTATATAATATGAAAATCTCTTATATTTATTAATAGGATGCCTTCCAAATTGAATCAGAGCAAGCATGTACATAGCACTCTGAATCTGGGCAGGGAGGAAAGTAGATTCATAAAGGGTAAAATAATATCACTAACCTCATAAAACTTTAGGATCCGTTGTTTTAATATTGTCTAGTTGAATCTGAATTCAGAGTTTAGAAAATGTTAAGATTGACAGGCGACGAATTTGTTAATAGTGAGGGCATTCTTTCTTTTTGCAGAGATGAAATGCCAGTGCTGGTAGAATACTTTTGAATTTAGATGGGATGTTGGAAATTTTGTGTGTCAAACTTGCTTAAATAAATTTTACATTTGTATGGCTACATGTAAATGGGTTTTGTTTCATCTGTTTAATATTTTGCCCTTACAATTTCTTCAGGAAGAAATTCCTGCAGTCTTGGTTAAATTAAGTGGTTTGTGCAGCCCCATCCATCTCTAAGGTATAGCACAGTTTCTCATCCCAGATTGCAAAATACTGCATGGACCACACGTTTACTGTCTAGTGGAGCTTGGTATATTCTGTTCAATAAGGCAATTAAATATTTTGAGAAAGATTTTCATCAAAAGTGATTTTTTAAAAAGTAATATTTTAATGTTTAAAGAAGTTCTCCCAGGCCAGTGTATGCTGCAGTGTTGTCAGGGATGCTGGATCCCTCTTGAGTTTTAAGCCACCAGCTTTATTGATGTCTATAGTTGAAGCTTAACTATTATAGGGCAGCATGATGATGAGGAAAAACAATGAAAGTCATCAGGTTTGATAGAATATTTGTTTTGTTATTATACAGGCCTAGGTTTTGATTCTGGTTCTGGTCTTTATTCCCTTTGTGACCTAGGGTAAGTTATTTAACTCTCCTGGGCCTCAGTTGCTGTAATTGAGTTAATTAATGTCTAGTATCTAGGCCACTGCATAGGCATTCTGTCAAAGTTAATGCTCTTCTCCCCCTCATTGTTGCACGATGGAATGCACATACTCTGTACTCACACATTGTGTCCCAGAGCTAGGCTCCTCCATTGAAAACCCACCTGAAACTTAGTTCTTTTGGGAGCCTTCCCTCACCCCTGTGCCCTAGAGGCCAAAGGGTTGCATAACCCTGGTAGCCATGGTGATCGTGTTCATTTGCCTGAGTTTTAAGGAACAGCTACCTAGCACTCCATCTTTTGAATAGAGGCAAATGTACTAGACTGTCAGTGCCTGGTTGGATTTGTTTTTTGGCTAGTTTTGGATGTGGGGCTTTATACTGTGAATTCTTGTATAGGCTCAAGGGACAGCCTTCAAAATAGCCATACTTCTTGGAGGGCATAGGTAGGTATAGGAGATAATGGGAACTGTGGCACTGTTGCCTGGCGATTGAACATTGCTAAAGATGGGACATATATGAGGCCCAGTCTGCATTTGGCCTTATACATTACATACTAATTGGGAACACATTTTATACTCTAAAGTTGTGAAAAGTTCTCCTGCCTGCATTCCAAACTGATGTCTGTCTGCCCTGGTTATGCCATTTATTTAGAGTAGTACATCAGGGAACCACACATCTCAGGAGAGACCTTTGGTTTATCCCTAGTGTATCAGTGGGCATTCCCCTTCCTGCTTCTCAGTGATTTGCCTTGCCTTTGCCTTTGTGCCTTGGCACCTCCGCCCCACTTCTCCTTGTCCCTATTTAAACACGGATTAATAAATACTTCCTTTAGTTGAGCTGTGGCTATTTTACGTGGATTGGTGATTGTAAAGCCTTTCTGAGCAGGTGTGGAGCAATGAATAGTCTTTTAATTTCATTTTTCTTTATTTACTTTTTTTAATAACCTCTTCTGTAACAAATGGTGAAACTCCATGTCCATACTCTTTTTCAGTCAATAGTTAATGTTTTTTCCATACTTCCCAGCTGCTTATCATGGGCACAGCTGACAAAACCAGAAGAGCCTTTCCAGTAAGGTGAGCTGAGCTGGCATTTTAGTAGGACAAAGGGCTTTGGTAGAATTGGCTTTGACAAAGTGAACAAATGTAAAGGCAGCTGGAAACTTGAGTGTAGCTAATCAGGAGTATATTTCAAGATTCTGAAGTTTCCAAAACATATGTGTACTTAAGAAAAATAACCCAACAACTTGCGGGTTAATAGATTTTTCTGTTTTAAAAATCTCTTTGTGTGGTTTTTAAAAACGTTTTTCATACTGTTTGAACAGTCTACTTTCCCAAGGAACATTTCTAGCTCTAATTTTTGAGGCTCTCCCATGTGCTTCTGCCAGGTGTCCTCTGTCCCACTCATTACCCATTTATGGCAGGTCCTTTTATCTTCAGTTGCTAAAACTCTTTTCAGGGGAGCATTTGCATTTTATCATTTCATTTAGGATATTGATAATGAATTCAAAGAGGCTTGCTCTGATTATTGAGAGTTTATTTCTCTGCTATTGGTTGCTTTATGTCTGAAAACAGCTTTCTGTAGTAGTGTAGCCACCTGCTTTTAGGGCAAATCTACACTTTCCCCAAATCAACAAATGGGCTAATATTAGAAATAAGATACAGTACATCTGACACCAACCAAGCACCCATAGTTAATATAAGCTTTCTGAAAACCAAGGTTGTGTCCATTTCATGTTCTCTCTGATGTTTCACACTGGAGGAACTTATGATTATTTTAAATAATATCCCTGTACTAGACAAAATAATAGAATATTTTAGATTCAGGAAACAGAGAAAAAGGGTAAACTAACACTTGTGTTAAGTTGTTTGGTAGGAAATTGTTGCTTTTTTAAACAAATTGGATGCTTGTAACAGTTATACTTAGAACTATAAATTAAAAGCTCTTCAGACAGTGAACACCCTACAAATATATTTAAAATTAATTTGAATTAGTGGCCTGTCAGAGATACCCCTTGAAAAAACAAAATTAAAACTTATAAAACTATCTCTTTTTCTACTTTTCTTCTTTGAAAGATGGAACAGTTCACGGTTCAGAAGTTTGCTTGATAGGCTGAACTCCTTGAAAAGCCACTACTAGCAGAATTGCTTCTACATACCAAAATGTCCTCTAAGATGTAAGAAACAATCTGGGTTTATACTGTCTTTTCAAATTGGGTTATATTTGAAATGATTTAGAGGTAACATTCTTGTTCAGCTGGGAGGCTCAGTTGAAGTGTTCCTGATAAATATGGAATGAATGTTGATGAAGATGATAGTAATATTAAGTACTACATAATGTTCTAAGGATTTTTTTTAGCATGTGTTTATTTAAAGCTTTCAACAACTCTATAAGGAGACTGAGGCACAGACATTAAGTGACTTACCTGTGGCCACAAAGTTGATAGTGGGAGAGCTGGCATTTGAGACCACACAGTGGCTTTAAAAAGTGTAGTGATTGAGAGACTTTGAGCAGTCTTCAGTTAGAACTGTGGCTTTTGAAGCATTTTTTGCTACTAGAAAACCTTAAAATGCATACCCATACTATTTATATAGAAGTAGGAATAATTGTGAAATTTGATAAAATTATGAAATTCTGTTGTTTTTTTCACTTATTAGACTTGTCTTTTGGCTGTCTTTTGAATCATTTTAGATGAATGTTGCTTAAATATCTGTAATTGCAACTTGGCATACTGGGACACATGCCCCAAACTTACTGAAGAAGTGAGAGCAGAGATTGAAAAGGGGTAGAAGTTACCATCTGTCAGTGAAATCTTTGTGGCTCCTCTGGCCTGCTTGGTGGTCATCCTTTAAGGAAAGTGCTGCCTCATCAGAGATGGATTTTCATGGCACCACATGTGTGTACTGAAGCACAGGTATACTTTACTTTTAGCTTTAAGAACTTTGCAGCTTAATAGAGGAGCTAGTAAATGCATTTGGAAACAGGGAAAAAACATAGAGGAAAAAAAGTCCAGTTTAAGGGTCTCAAGAATATAATTTTGACAGATTTAAATCCATTCTGTGTTTGTTTCCCGTGTCTGTGTTGTTGGTCTTTGTTTGCAACTGTCATTGTTGTCACTAGAGCTTACATCTGCCACAGATGTATCTCCATGAGGAATTGTTGGACTGAGAATAATTTCTTAGTGGTGTGCCATATATATATACTAGTCTTTTTAAAAATATTTAGTTTTGGATGGACACAGTACCTTCATTTTCTTATTGATTTATATGGTGCTGAGGATTGAATCTAGTGCCCAAACGCATGCAAGGCAAGTGCTCTTACCACTGAGCCACAACCTCAGCCCATGTACTAGTCTTAGTGTATGAAAGGGTGCACATAGATTTTGATCTGGGAACCAAAAAAAGGAGGTTCTTTGGCCAATCTGGGGAACTTTTGTAATGACAAAGTTCCATTAACAACATTTCCTGAGGGCATGTGCAGCATAAGACAGAATGGAATTTTCCTTCCTTTCTTCCATCTTATTTGCTACAGAGCTTTCTTTCTGCTTCATCTCCATTCTGTCTCTCCTTTCCTTGATTCTGTCAGCCTACCTGCTTGCATGCCACTCTGCTCACTTACCTGTAGTACGTCACATCTTCCCAAGAGTATATAAGGGCAGCTAGTCTACTTCAAGAGTGTTATATTTCAGTGTGCTTTTTACCATATTTTAAAAACTATTTTTACCCCTCTGGGCTATTAATTCTGACTAAGAAGGTTATTATTATAGAGATACATTTCTTTATCCCTATTGCATTTTTTAAGGAGGAAAATTACTAGAATTCAGAAATAATGTGACTAGTATTGTGCCTTTTTTCCTAAATGAAATTTAAATTCTTATTACTTTGTACTCCCTCCTCCCTCAATGCCCAATTTATTTCCTCTTGCTTTGGAGAGAGATTACAAAAAATTATTGAGAATGAGCAATTGTCAGGTAGCAATCTTAAAAATACTATTTTCAAAATTTCTTAAGCCAAGGCTCCTCTTTGTAGTCTAGTGGGCTTTTATAGGTCTCAGTTCCATTTTGCATATGTTTTCCTTCAAGATTATATTTCCCTGTTTTGGCTGTTGTAACAATACCACACACTGGGTAAGTTATAACCAATATAAGTATGTTTGGCTTGTGGTTCTCGACGTTGGGAAGTCCAAGATTGAGAGCCTTTATCTGGTGAGAGCCTTCATGCTACTTCATTGCATGGCAGAAGGGCAGGCAAGCATGCACGTGTCAGAGAGAGAAAAAAAAATTGAACTCATCCTTTTAATAAGCAACTCACTTCTGTGGTTTTTCTCTCACTCCTACAGTAGTGGGATTAATCTGTTCACAAGACAAGGCCCTAATGACCTAATCACCTCTTAAAGGTCCTATCTCAGTGCCATTATAGTATCAATTGAATTCAAAGTGGCAGGATATAAAATCAGCACCCATAAATCAAAGGTATTTCTATATATCAGTGACAAATCCTCTGAAAAGGAAATGAGGAAAACTACCCCATTCACAATATCCTCAAAAAAACAAAAACAAAAACTTGGGAATCAACCTAACAAAAGAGGTGAAAGATCTTTACAATGAAAACTATAGAACCCTAAAGAGAGAAATAGAAGAAGACCTTAGAATATGGAAAGATCTACCTTGCTCATGGATAGGCAGAATTAATATTATTAAATTGACCATACTACCAAAAGCACTATACAGGTTCAATGCAGTTCCAATCAAAATCCCAATGGCATTCCTCATAGAAATAGAAAAAGCAATCATGAAATTCATCTAGAAAAATAAGAGACCCAGAATAACTAAAGCAATTCTAAGCAGGAAGAGTGAAACAGGTGGTATTGGTATACCAGACCTTAAACTATATTTCAGAGCAATAGTAATAAAAACAGCATGGTACTGGCACCAAAACAGGCTAGTAGACCAATGGTACAGAATAGAGGACACAGAGACTAACCCACAAATATACATTTATCTAGATAAAGGTGCCAAAAGCATGCACTGGAGAAAGGATAGCATCTTCAACAAATGGTGCTGGGGAAACTGGAAATCCATATGCAACAAAATAAAATTGAATCCCTATCTCTCACCATGCACAAAAGTTAACTCAAAATGGATCAAGGATCTAGGGATTAAACCAGAGACTCTGGGTCTTATAAAGAAAAAGTAGGCCCTAATCTCCATCACATGGGGCTAGGCCCCAAATTCCTTAAAATAAGACACCTATAGCACAAGAATTAAAACCAACAATCAACAAATGGGATGGATTCAAACTAAAAAGTTTTTTCTCAGCAAAAGAAATAATAGGTGAATAGGGATCCTACATCCTGGGCACAAATTTTTACCCCTCACACATCAGATAGAGCTCTAATCTCTAGGGTATATAAAGAGATCAACAAGATAAGGACCAAAAAACCCCAATAATCCAATCAATAAATGGGCCAAGGACTTGAACAATTTCTCAGAAGAGGATGTACAATCAATCAACAAATATATGAAAAAAATGCTGATCATCTCTAGCAATCAGAGAAATGCAACTTAAAACTACTCTAAGATACCATCTCACTCCAGTAAGAGTGGCAGCCATTATGAAGACAAACAACAACAAGTGCTGGTGAGGATGCGGGGAAAAGGGTACACTCATACAGTGCTGGTGGGACTGCAAATTGGTGAAGCCAATTTGGAAAGCAGTATGGAGATTCCTTGGAAAACTGGGAATGGAGCCACCATTTGACGTAGCTATTCCTCTTCTTGGACTATACCCAAAGGACCTAAAAACAGCATATTACTGGGACACAGCTACATCAATGTTTATAGTAGCACAATTCACAATAGCTAAACTGTGGACCCAACCTAGATGTCCTTCAGTGGATGGATGGATTAAAAAAAATGGGGCATTTATACACAATGGAATATTACTTGGCAATAAAAAAGAATAATATCATGGCATTTGCAGGGAAATGGATTGCATTAGAGAGGATTATGCTAAGTGAAATTAGCCAATTCCTAAAAAACAAAGGCCGAATGTCTTCTCTGATATAAGAGGGGTGACTCAAAATGGGGTTGGGAGAGAGAGCAAGGGAGGAAGATTACCTCTAGATAGGGAATAGGGGTGGGAGGGAAAAGGAGGGAGAAGGAGAATAGCATGGATGGTGAAAGGAGACCCTCATCACTATACAAAATACATGTATGAAGATGTGAATTTGTTGTCAACATACCTTATATATAATCAGAGATACGATAAATTATGATATAATGGTGTATTAAGAATTGTAATGCAAAAGTAAGTAAGTAAATAAATAAATATTTAAAAAATATAAGAATAAATTTCAAACTTCAATATGAGTTTGGGAGGGGAAATTCAAGCCGTTTCATAGAGTGACAGGTCTTTGTGTTTTAACACTGAAACTTTGATGAAGTACTTTTTTCTAGGTAAAAAGAAGGATCTATTTGGGCTGGGGGTGTGGTTCAGTGGTGTGTGGGGTGCTGGGTTTGATCCTCAGCACCGCATAAAATAAATATAGGTATTGCCTTTTTCTACAACTAAAAAATGTATTTAAAAAAAGAAAAATGAACTGTTTGAAATTGATAATATGGTTAGAACAATATGTAAGATATCCTTGTATATAAATATTCTAGCCTTCAAAGCTGTGTTTTGCAGTAGTGTTGATGAATTTGTGGTGATAAATACATATAGCTTTCTGCTGAATTCTCTGTTGTAGCAGATAGATGGAAAATAAAAAACATGGTAGTTGCCTACAATGTAAATGCACCTACTTGCCCTTTCCTCCCTTTCATTCTGTAAAATGGTGTTTGAGATGGATATGCCTGGGTTAGAGCATATTCTTTCAAAAATATTTTTTCTCATTTATATAAAAAATGTTTATGTTTCTGTAGGGAATTCAGATATTATAGAAAATTGTGAAGAAGCAAAAAAAAATCCTAATAAAGAGTTTGGTAATACAAAAATTGTCACAGTTAGTGATTTCAGTAATATGTATGTATATAATACCCATGTCTACATGCCAAAGCATACACATATGTGTCACTCTTATGATATGAGTGAAGTTGTGTAACTTAATGTGCTGCTTACCTGCCTTTAATTTTTCACTTAATACTTTGTTGTGGCTTTCTTTCCGTGCTAATGAATATAATCTTTTAAAATGGTTGAGTACCATTTTGTATATACATCATAATCTGTTTCTCAATACCTTTTAAAAAAATTTAAAAAATATTGTTTCCATGGACCTTTATTTATTTATATGTGGTGCTGAGAATTGAGCCCAGTGCTTCGTACATGCTAGGCAAGCGCTTTACTACTGAGCCACAACCCCAGCCCCTCTCAATGCCTTTAAATAGATAGCAGCTTTTAATTATTGTGAACAATTCTACCCTGAACATATAGGCATATTTGTGTTGACCATTTGCATTTTGGGGTGAATTTCTACAAGTGATATTGCTTATATAATTTTTAAAAAGTATTTTTATTAGTTGTTCATGGGCCTTTAATTAATTAATTAATTAATATGTGGTGCTGAAAATTGAACCCAGTGCTTCACACATGCTATACAAGCGCTCTACCACAGAGCCACAACCCCAGCCCTGCTTATATAATTTTATTTTGAATACAACTATACTTCAACTTTGGCAGTATGTTGAGAAATGTATAGTTTAGTCAGCATTCCAAGAAAACTGATGATTTACTTATTTAAGCATCTGGACTATATCCTTTAGATTAAATGTACTGAGTATCCATATGTATAGGAAAATGGATCAGATTGCTGGATTTAAGGGCATTGAGAATAGTTTTAAAAATACATGTTTTTAAATATTCTTCATCTCCTCTCTCAAATGTGCTGTTTCTTATCTGGGAGAAAGTTGGAAACCAGATAACTACCCTAATTATATGATGTATAAAATAAAAACAAGCAAACTCTCAAGTCAGTTTGTAGAGTGTTCCAGTAGGGGTGGGATAGAAAAGTTGTAGTTACGTTTTGTCTAGGTAAGGATAAGGACTTCTTTTAGTTTGAGGTATAGTATTTGTTTCATTGCTTTGCTGGGATAGATTATTTCTGTTACAGAATAGTAATTACTGATGGATGTAGGAGACAAGGCCATGTATATTGAGAAAAAAGCCAAGCTTTTATGATTAAAAGAAAATTTCCTTCTTTCAGGTTGGGTTCCTTCACAGGAGTGGTGGTGGAACATATGCCTCCTCACCGTTTCTCCACTCAGCACATCCCACTTGGAGTGTTAATCCTTGGGAGAGGGTGCTCTTGTTCCAGAGCATGCCACTCAGTATCTTCTCCAGGCTGCTGGGACTGAAGAGTTAGCCAAGTTCTGACAGCGTGGGCCCTGGCACTTCTGAGTGAGAACAATTCCCTGGACTGCTGAGCAGTATTGGTCCTTCCGTCATTATTGACTGTTTGATTTGTTTGTGCCAGCGCTGGCTGAGTCCTGAGATTGCATAGCTGACTCAGACTCTTCCTCATCTTTTTGGAACTTACTGGATGGAAAATAAAAAGGCTTCAAAGAATTAGTTTGAATAATAGCACAGTAAATACCCTCTGAGTGGAGTGTGTGATGGTGGAGTTACCTATCTGTAGTTGTTCCTGGGGACCTTTGAAGGTTTCCAAAAATGAAGCAGGTCTTATACCCAGTGGTGGTAAATCAGAGGAGTTGGACAGGCAAATACTGTTAGAGGGAGAGGTGTTTGGCAGAGGAGGTGGAATGGGAAGGCATTTTAGGCAGTGGGTAATCCTTGTGCAAGTGAGGAGATGTGAAACAGTTACCTCTCCTTCATAGTTCAGAATATTCTGTACAGCTTCCATTGGTGACACTGAGTGTTGATGGCAGGAGAAGATATGGTTGAGGCAGATCAGACCACAGTGGACCTTGTGTGTCATGATTAGGAGTTAGACTTGCTCCTCTGGGGACACTGGAGTGTCATGAGGCTTTAATTAGCCTGCCTTGATTTATGGACATAGTAATGATGAACAAATGAAAGTCCATGTACTCATTTCAGGGACTGATAAAATCCTGTTTATAAGTTAGGGAATATGCTAAGCAGTAGTACCAGAGGGAATACATTTATAATGTGACTTACCTGTCAGTACTGCCATCACAGCCTGAAAGGTAAGCAGAAATAATCTAATAAAGTTGGCGCCATTTCAGATGGACTGTGTAACTGCCCAGTACTGAGGAGATTTCTGCTGCTGGACCAGCCTGGTGGAGGGGATACAAGTGTGGGGGTGGTACAGGGTGTATCCTTTCAGAGCCTCGCCCAAATCAAGACAGATAATGGGTTGTGTAAAGTGTGATAGCAGCCTTTGTAGTGCAAAAGAGGCCATTTGCTTGCATTGATTTTTTTTTTTTCCCATCATACCTACACATAGATATGGATCTGTTAGGGTGTCATCTTTGAATACTAAATTAAACAATATCAGAGGTAAGATAAAAATCAATGGTTTAATTGATTAAATGAACACGGGGCTAGATACATGGTGATAACTCAGTAAATATTGAATTGATTTTCTTAAAACCTGACTTTAACACAAAATAGATTTTAAAACTTGAAAAACAATTGGTTAAAAATGTTTATGCTTTTTACTGTATCAGGAGAGATGAAGATGTGCAATTTTCTAATTTATAAATTAAGACATTTTATTCACTTAAATGAAGTTTTGTAAGAAAGACACAAGTATTTACTGCATTATTATTCAGTGGAGTATATTAGTAATCTAATATTAAAATATTCTCAGATAATTTTTCTCTATACAATTGTTTAGAGAAGGGGTAAAGAATATTTTACTCAGTGGGGGTCAGCGGGCAGTTAACTTTGAATGTCTTATTAAGCTGTACATTTTTTTTGAGAGGTGTTGATTTAAGATATTTTAAGTCAGTGTATTGTTTGGAAACTAAACAATCTGGAAAGTTTGTGTTTCTTTACAATTCTGCAAATAGTATTGAGATTAGAAGGTACTATCTGGTGTGTGGAGGCAGAAGTAATCTTGGGCAGGGTGACCAACAGGCTGGGCTTGGCCTCTGCTTACACTTCTACTGTATCTAGCTAGGTGCTCTTCTACTTACCATGGGGTTATCCCTCAGTAACCCCATTTGAGTTGAGAAAACTGTTGGAAATGCATTTAATGTACCTAACCTACTAAGCGTGATAGCTTAGAAATACAGTACACTGTACAGTACTGGTCGTTTACTCTTATGATTGGTTGACTGGGAGCTGGGGTTCACTGCCCAGCATTACTAAAAAGTATTGTTACACATATTGCTAGTGCAAGAAAAGATAAAAGTTTGAACTATGGTTTCTAAAAGGCTATTGCTTTTGTATCGTTGTAAGTAAAGTCAAAGATCTGTAATTCAAATCATCTCAAGTCATAGACTGACTAATCTCCATCACCTTCATCTTCCTCATTTGTAAAATTATCTAAACATTGCCTAGCCCTTCTGACCTTATAGGTTTATTGTGAAAATAGAATGTTTTCATTCATAAGTGAATGAAACATTTTTTTTTAAAGAGTGAGAGAGAATGAGAGAGAGGGAGAGAGAGAGAATTTTAATATCTATTTTTTAGTATTCGGCGGACACAACATCCTTGTATGTGGTGCTGAGGATCGAACCCGGGCCGCACGCATGCCAGGCGAGCGTGCTACCCCTTGAGCCACATCCCCAGCCCCGTGAACGAAACATTTTATTTAGCTTGCATAATGCTGTACAAATGTCAGGCAGTGTTGGTGTCCTTTTTATAAAAAAAAGAGAAGCATAATACTAAGTCAAATTGGCCTGGTTTAAGTCTTTTATAGAACAAAGGATAGAGAATCTTCATTTATAAATAAACTGTTTAAACATTTTTAAATATAAATTTTTGGTTTAACATTTTACTTGTTGCTGAATAAAAATGTTAAAAAATAAAGGTTTTTGTGGGGTAGGGTGGGGCTGGAAAGGCTTAAACGAGCTTATCCTTTTAATAACTTCCAAATATTATTTATTACATTGTTGAAGTAGAGATATTTAATCTATTAGGAGTACTGTAAACATAATATCCATAAATCTGTCCCTATAGAATTTAAAAATTGTTTCCAGTTCACAGGCTAAGGAACTACTTCTCAGATAGGGTAATGATTAATCATGATTAGTAAGAGAAACTTAGAATTAAAACACAGGTCTACTGACTTGTTACTATAATTGCTCAGTGTCTGCCTGAGTTTGTTTGTGGTACAAAATAAACAGGTTATTCAGTTTTGAATATTAATTTGGACTCAATCTAAAAACCATTACATTGGCTCCAAATGTATTCCTACTAAAAGAAGCATTATTTCAGTTGAGTGAAATATATATTTTAAACATTTTACCAAAATGTACTCATATATAATAATGATTTTTCATAAATTTAAACACTTTGGATTTATGACTAAAAAATTTGATAGTAATCAAAATCACCTTGGTTATGGGAGGGAGTCAGTGAGATGCTCTCGGAGGTGGTAGTCATGACTATAAATCTTCATTTCAGGATAAAAAATGTTTTGTTTTTCTGCATGTGCTGTTGAATCCACAGTCCTGCAGTGGGATCCTCCAGGAAATGTAGCATGTGCAGCCTATCAGTGACAGCCAAGCTATTGTGAGGTGACTTCTGAAGGGGACAAGTTTTTGTTAACCTATTTTGCTTACTAACTCCAAGTATAGAGTGGATTCTGGTCCAGATCCACTTAATCCACATTATCCACATTAAGAGGATGAAGAGAAGGAATCTGATCCCACTTCCCAGCACAGAAGGAAAATTAAACCATTATTAACTATTCAAGACTTCCCACTTTACCTTTTTTGTGTCTACACTTAGTCCCTCCTGTTACCATTTAAACCTTTAGTTACATAATAGAATCTCAGCAGTATTTCAGAGCATGATACTTCTTGCTTTTGATACCTATGAAACTTTCGGGTGAACTTGGATCCTACTCCTTGCTGTGGTTATTGATTAGAGCCTTGCTTCATCAATCTCCTTGAGCACGAGACAGGCAGTATTATGTACAAATAACTTTAGGAAGCCTTGTTTTCTTCACCTATAAAATGGGGATAATATTCATCTTTCAACATGTTTGTAAAGTACTTCGTACAATATCTGGTACCCTGTCTGTCAAGCAGAGGTTCATTAAAATTGTGATTTTTATGATTAAAGTAAGCATTATGTGATTTCAGTTCTAAGAATAATTTTCTCTGAGGGAGCAAACTAAATTTGTGGACTGATGTTATTAGAATATCTTTGGTGAGAGAAGGAAAGATGACTTTAAGTGTTTGGCTGAATGATAGAGAGTTGTTAATGGCTACCATAAAAGACAAGCAAAGATGGTTATTTGAAAATGTGATTGAAAACACTGAGCTTGTCTGATTATGCATTAAATCCTTCTATGTGATTGGATTGAGAAAATTAGCAACACTGGCACTCCAGTTTCTCTTACAAACTTAAGCTACTCTTTCTTTGTGGGTCCAGTGTCAATCTGTCTTTTTAAAGAATATTTTTTAGTTGTGGGTGGACACAATACCTTTATTTTATTTATTTTTATGTGGTGCTGGGGATCAAGCCCAGTGCCTCATAATGTGCTAGGCAAGTGCTCTACTATTGAGCTACAACCTTAGCCCCATCTCTGTATTTTTGACAGAGGGAAACACAAGATCCTCTTTTGATTTTTTTTCCCCCTAAAATCTGTCTGCACTTCCTGAGTTGAAGCACAGGGGAAGCTTTGCTCATCATATGTCCCAGGGGCCCAAATCCTGAAGGATCAGTATACATTAAAGGTTGGTGTTTCTTGGGCTGTATAGGTTACTAAAAATGGAAAAACAATGTCTTGTCCTGAGCAAGGTGATTGATTATTCTATCTCCTTATTTCCCAAATCTGAATGAACTTATGGGAAGAGAATACTTCCTCTGTCGTGAGGAGCAAATAACCTGGTCCTTGAAGTGAAAAGATAGAACAGAATAAAGAACACAAATCTGGGCACCCAGAAAATGGCCTCTGGCACTGACTTAGCTATTGTGATACCTGAACAAGGCAGTTGCCTGGTGTGGCTTCAGTTTTCTCACCAGTACACTGAGGTTTTGAAATAACTTTGTGCAACCTTAAGGAAAATAGATACCCTCTTTGAAGCATCCTTGGCAGGTCTTTGTTTTGTCTTCATTTGGATATTTTGTTTAGTCTTTGCTTTGCCTTTCAAGATTGAGAATGCTTGGATTTCAAGATAGTTTTAAGCAACTTACTATTCCTTAGTTTTTTGTATTGTATGAATTGCCTGTCCTCCTACTGTCCTAATATTTTTTCTATGTTTTGAAGTATAACATGACATCTTCAGATAATGAACCAGTTGATTCTTTTCTAGGTTATGCCACCAGATCTCTGACCATCCTGCCATGATGTGTGATTTCTACAGTCATGCTAGTTTTCCTAAAATGTTCTAAGTATTTTTTTTTAATTTTTGCTCCACTTATAAAATGTGGTTCTCAGAAAAGCTTATAGTTCTTTAGATAAGTTATGATCATTATGGGCATGTTAAGAAAGTTTAGAAACTGTCATTTCATTATATAGCCCGAGTTAATTTGTTTTAATAGCATCTCTCTGTAACATCCCTGATGTTTCCACATGAATTGCTTGTGAGGAAGGCCTCATGTTTTAGATGAGCAGCTTATGTTTTCAAAAAGACCCTGAGGAGTGCTTTATGTTTATCCTCCTTTTTGTGGATTATTTTATATATCTTACTTGTTCTGGCCTGCTGAATTTTCTGAACCATCTACCTGTCTGGGTATTAACAAACTCCTTGGGTTCTTGTCTCATTCTTTCTGATCATGTTTTTGAGTCTGTTCCGAGTGGTTAATGAAAATGTTGACCAGGGGCTTAGGGTTGTGACTCAGAGGTAGAGCGCTTTGCTTAGCATGCATGAGGTTTTGAGTTTGATCCTCAGTACCACATAAAAATAAAATAAAGGTATTGTGTCCACCTACAACTTAAAAATAAATGTTAAAAAAAAAAAAAAAGAAAATGTTGACCAGAGAAAAGTCAATTAGAGATACTTAGGATGGACTGCTGGGGTCTTTGCATTTGACTGATAGGGAACCCTAACAGTGGTTCTAGGCTTCTACTGACAAAATTACAATTTTTAAAAATTTTTGTGCTGGGGCTCTTGAGAATGTATTTTTAATGGTTATATGTAATTTGTCTAAGTTTGAAGTTTTGACCTCAAAAAATTTCTCATTAATTTATTCTATCTTGAAAATTCTGTATTTGTTTTTAAATTTTGTATGTATTAGGACTGTTGATGCTACTCCCTCATTACATGTTGTAGTTAGCTTTTGCTTTAGTGGTCTCTGTTAATGTCACATACCCCCTTTCTTTTCTTCATGTCTATAGTCTCTTCATGATTTCTAGACCTCTGGAGTACCTAATTCTGAGTGCTAAACAGGGATCTTGGTAGACCAACAAAAGGAGGAAATCTCTTAAACTTAGAAGGTTTCCAGTCTTATTCCTGAGGTATCACTACAAGTATATGCTAAGGTTTTTCAAGACTATAACTTGATAGTTTAAAAGTATTCAGTGGGGGTGAAGAAAGTTGAAAATTCATAAGGAGAAATATACAGAGATCTTCTGAGGGATGCTATCTGTTGAAAAAGTATCTTGGAAAATAAAGGATATATAGACACTGATGAGATAGATCAACATGATTGGAATTTACCTGGCAAATAGCTAGTAAAAAATTAGTATGGATATATAATGAGATAAGACTAAGCCAGAAATTCTGTGTCAAGGTTCAAAGTGGAGGGAGTAAGCCACATTTGTATATTTTGTACTTGGTAACTTATACTTTATAATAGAATTTCCTTAGTTGCATTGGTTTATGTGACTTTTTTCTTTAGTTTGATGTATTACAAAAATATCTTTAGCACAAATATTTTCAAAATGATATCACTGCCCAAATATCCCATTAAGCCAAGCATTTTAATCACACCAATCTCTCCCTGCTACTACTACTTTAGTCCTTTCTTCTTATGTCCTAGTACATTCATGTCTGTGTGCCTCAGTATGCATCCACACAGTTTTTTTTTTTTTTTTTTTTTTTTACCCCAGGTCCAGGGGTAAAGGGAGAGATTGGAAAAATACTCCCGAAGTCTTACAGATGGGATAAAATTCAAGAGCTAATTCCTATTATTTGATCACTCTTAAAATATCCCTGATGGAATATGTACATCCTGAGTTGTGGTAGCTATTTATGTTTGGGATACCATTTAGTGTAAGGTATCAAGCAGAAATAGAGCACAATTCTAAAATTAAAAGTCTTTTATTTGTGAAGATTATAAAAGATGACTAACAATTATAATTACATTGGGTGAAAGGAAGGATTCTCCATTGAGAATGATATTCTAGATGTATCCATAAATGCTTGAAATTTTAATTTTTTTGCAGCATGGATTCCAGTGATTTTTCTTTTTTGGGGGGATGGGGGGTGCTTCAAAAATATAGGAAATACTATATCTAGAGGTTCTCCAAAACAAGAGGTCTTTAATGATTAACTTTCTTCAGAGAATAACATATTGAATGGTTTCTAGATTATAATAGTGTTCTAGGGTCTGTGGAGCTGTGTGTACAAATAGGAATTCTGATGGTATTTAGTTTTGTTAAATATATAAGGTTTTGTGCCATAAAAGTTAATATTTTCCAGTTGCACCCAACTTAGTAAATTCAAAGTTATTATTTCCATAATGACTTTACTTTGTCCCTATAGGAAGATTTAGAGTTTGCATTATTGGGCATAATTTCTAATTTATATTTCAGTATATGCACAGTTGAACCTTATATTTAAATGAATAAGAAATTAAATTTATTTTTGTATATACTTTAATTGGGTAGCATTAATTAATCAGTAATGATTTACACATAGGTAAGCCTTGGAGATATCGACATGAACAAATTAAAGATCTCTGCTCTTACATTGTACATATAGGTAATGGTTGGGGGGAATGTATAGCTCTTAACTCTGGATCCCATCGTAACATTAACATAATACATTGTGCATTACACCAGGAGTAATGTGCTGTTTGCAAATGATGTCACACGCCAAGTTTTTACATCTGATTTAGAAGAAACAAAGATTTCAGACTTCATTGAGGACACATGCCTTTCATATCTTTCTTGAGGTAACTCTAGTTCTTGAGTAATACTATCTTTTGAAACCGTCAGCAGATTTATTGTTAAAAAATTCCAACTGAGGCACTCATTTAAGACTGAATAATTATTCCCTGGAGCGTAGTTTTCATATTTTCCAAAGTGTAGAGTTTTTAGGGTTCAGAACTCCTTTTGGACCATTAAAGCCATGCTGTTTAGAAAAATGAAGTTAAAATGTAAAAAATGGCATAGGATTTCTAAACCATTTAGCAGTTCTATTTCTCTTAATAACAGCAGAGAGCCATTGTAAACAAGAAAATTCTAATCCATATGCAGCTAGCAGCTTTGGTTTTTCACACACTAACAAGTAAGATTACTATGAGCGCTATAGGGCCTTTATTTCTCGCATGGGTGCTTCATCACATGGAAGCCAGGGAAGGAGGGGCTGGGAAAGGAACACTTTGTCTTTGGTCTTAGAAAGTACACTTGGAAAAGAAAAGAGAATCTCTTGAATAACACCAGAAGGGAAAACATGCATGTAAACAAGAGTCTGGAATTGTACAAAATAATGTGTGCTTGGATTCTTTGTATGAGAGTTGAAAACTTTTTGTGCCAGCATAGATTTTGTATCATAAAAGAAAGCAATTTTTAATGCTCAGTTCTTAGTTTCCAATGTTCTGAGCTTCTGAGTAATTAAGTGGTATTTTTGACATAGAGGAAATTAAATTATGTGGAAATTCAACCTATGAAGTGTAGCATATCTGCTGCCAACTACCCCCTATCCCCACCCCTGTGCTGGGGATGGAATGACTGTAAGGCAAGTGCTAAGTGTTCTACCACTGAGCTATACCCTAAGCCCCTAAAGTATAGTTTTTAGTGGATTTCCTTGCATAGTTTAACTGTAGTCTGCCCAGAGAATTAGATGACATTTTGTAGCCTCTTTAATAGCCATATTGAAAGGGTTAAAAAATATTTATGTCACAGAAAAATTTTTGCCCCCATTTTTACATTTTTCAGTTGAATTCTTAAAATGATTGTTTTCTTCTTGTTCCTAATGGCTACATCTTATTTACTTTCTAATCTTTAGGCAAAGAATTGCATACTTGAGGCAGATGGAAAACTTCAAAAGGCTGCCATGACTCTCTTGAAGTTGATTTTCTCTCCAGTTTCTCTAAGCTATGGCCCCCACCCCCCACACAGAGACCTTTCCTTATTTTTACTCCTTGCTTCATATTCTTGCATGAGGAGCAAACCTTATAATGGAGGAAGGCAGATGGGCTTTGATGAGGAAACTCCTGTAGCCACCACTTCTGCAGCTCTTGATATCGCTGTTCTTTTCTTCAGTAGCTGCCTCTTTTTTGGCGGGAGGGGGCGGGGGTGGTTGGGGTATGAGGGGGAAGATGTGGGAACAGGTAAACCCAGGAGAGGAAAGGGATTTTCACCACTTGCTGTAGCCTTCTTGATCCCTTCATGGCCCTGCCCCATCTTCTCATCTTCTAAGCTATTTGTTCCTAAACATGTTAGTCACCTAGGGGAAGGCCCCCAGATTAGATCCCAGAGGGCCTTACCCTTAGATATAAAGCTCTGGAAAATCTGGGACATGAGTCGTAAGAATCTCAGTATTTCTTGAGTTATGCAGGTGATTTTGATTGTCAGATTTGAGAATTGTGGGATATTTGTTTTCATCTTAACCTTTGGAATCCTGGGTTTTAAGTCATAGAAGTCAATACCAGTAGTTGAGATGGTAGAATTTATGACTGAAAGGGTAACATGTACCAGGGGTCCCTGAACTGATAGCCACAGCTCTGAGTTGAGAGAACAGTTGAACTTAATCTGAAGTAATCCTGTTGTGGGGGTTATTTTCGGTAATACCATGTTTAATGGTATATTAGCTTTTATCCTCTTTATGTTCCTATTAATTTGTAAATTGATGGAAAGATGTTTGAAGAGTGGTAAATTGCTAACTCCTCCTCCCAAGGAAGGGATTTAATGAAAATGTGTCCTTTGTTCATAGAAGTGGGAAATATAAATGGATTTTTAAAGTAAATAGGATCTTTTTCTTCTTTGTATCAGTCCTTCTGATATTTTCTTAGTATTTTTCATCTTTATATTACTATGAAAGTTATAAACATATCTTGATGGTATTCCTTTTTAACATTCTTTACCACCTCCACCATCATCATCATGGAGAAACTAATGGAGCTTATGACGAGCTGACTCAGAGGAGGAAGAGGTGATGGCAGATTTTTTAGATTGTTACATTTTGTTGGGAAAATATTCCAGACATAGGAAAATGTGAGCAAAGTCAGCAGGCATATTTAAGAAACAGCAGGCTTCACTTCCTTGGGGCCAAAGTATAGGCTCTGTGAAATACAAGAATGGAGGAGTAGATTAGGGGCAGAGTGTCAAGAGCTTTAATGTCATTTGTTTTGGGACTTTATTCTCTGTGTAATCATTTCTATAGGGAAATTGGTTCACAGTTTAAAATGGTAATGCAATGTAATTATAGCACCTCATCTTATTCAGAATATCTAAGTCTCTTTTTTGAGCTGTATTTCAGAACCTTAAGAAATGGCATCTGTATCAAACAGGAAAATTCCTTTAAAGGCTTTCTCTTGACATCTATTCTGTGGTCATGAGAGGTCTGTGGTTATGAGAGGTCTGAGGCTTGTGGAAAAAAAATGATAGCCCTGTCATAGAGGACAGTCTGAAATGCATTAGGGTCTTCTGCATCTCAGGGTTTGAGGCCTTTCCTTGTTTTGGCAGAATTTCTCCTCCCTTGAACCCTCCCCTTTTCCCATTAATGTACAGGTCTGAAGATCCAGGTCATTTTCCTGTCTTTTAGGGAACACCTTTACAACCTCATGAGTTCTAAAACAGTGGATATTCAGTATTCAAAACAGTGGGTTCTGGTGTTTGCAACCACTGATAGATGTTGTATATCATTGTCTTTAAACATCTACTTAGAGTTGAAAACGTTTGTCTGCTTAACTAATTTGTATGCTTAAAATGTATATTTATCAGTGATAGTTTACATAAATGTAAGACCTAGGAATTTCATAGTCATGGTGTATATAGTAATCCCTAACAGATACTGAAAGGAGGGTAAAAATCAATTGAAAGGACTAGTTCATCTTTGTGTTTGCTCATTTTGTTTCTTAAAAAATATTCTTTTAAGGCTATATTAAAAATAGGATCAAATTTTGCTTTAACAGAGTTGTCATCATTATATATTTTTCTGATAATTATCTGAAGTCTTTATGGACACTAAAAGTACCTCCTGTAATTGGTCAGAAGTAATGTTACTAAAAAAATGGTTGTTTTCAAAAGAACTATGTCTTTAAATGTAGCCTAATGACACTATGCTTTACTTCATCTTAGACATCTTAAAATTGATTGTTTGATTTTAAGTAAAATTTCCAAAATCTGAAATCTGTTTGTCAAACTAGATCTTGTTCATGGAAAAAGTATCTTACTTTCTATTAGATTTTAAAATTATCATTTATAACAAATGCAGTATAAAAGTCCTCTGAGCCCTATGTTTACATAAGAGAATTTATGAAATATGATAAAGATAGCGTTTCAAATTAGTGAGGAAAGATAGTGTTGGAACTCCTGGGTATCTATCTAGGGAAACAGAAAGTGCAAATCCCAAATATTGAAATGTAAATTTGAAAACATTTACTAGAAGAAACCATAAGAGAATTTTTTTTTATAGACTGAAGGAGAAATGACAGTCTATATCTGAGACAATAATCAGAAGCCATACAAGAATAGATTGATTACAAGTCAACCATATAAAAATCCCTCAATTTCTGTATGGCAGAGACACCTGAACTAATTCACCAAACTGGAAAAAAGTTTTATAAATCATCTGATACAAAGGGCTGATTTTGTTAATATATGAAAAGATCCTTCAGACTATCACAGACAAAAGGCTACTTATTTTCCTAAAAGCATAAAAATCTCCTACAGAGTAGTAAGAAAATGACAAATGAATAGAAAAATGGACAAGAAAGATGATTTTACAGTTCACAGAGAAATACAAATGGTTCTTAACAAGATGATCAGTTTGATAATTTGAATGATATAAATTAAAATTACACTGAAGTACCATTTTTCTTAGCTCTTTTTCAAAAACGAACAAATCTTGGTAACAGTGGTCTAGGAACAGATATGGGATTTGAGATCATTGCAGAGTAAACACTGAGTGGAAGAGGGGGAAATGGGCCTCCATGGGTACAGCTTCAGTGTTGGGCAGCAGGTTGGATCTTTCAGCATTACAAGTGTGTGTGTTGGCTTTGACCTAACAGTTCTCCAAGTTTATTCTAAGGATAGAGTCATAGAAGACTTTCATGGCAGCATTATTCAAAATAGCAGAAAGATGGGGAATTATCTAAATGCCCAGGTGTAGAGGATTGGCAAATTGTGGTGGAATTCCATGCAATTATGCAATTAAAAAAAAAAAAAAGGGCCAAGGAAAAAAAGTAGAGAACAGCATGAGTTATGTTTACCATTTGTGTAAAAGGACGAAACAGTACAGAAATGGAAATATATCCTAACTAAATAACTAAAAATTTCCTCGGTGAACTCTAGGGGAAATAATACTAGTTTATCATGAGGTGAGAACTGGGCAACTAGGAATTGGACTAGAAGGATATTTTGGCACTGTTTATTCTTTTGCTCCTTCTATGCTTTGGGCTACTAGATGGTATTATCTTTAAAAAAGTTCTAAAAGATAAATTGTGAAAGGAGGGTTTTGAAAAAGTAAAAATTTAAATTTAGATGTTTTGTTTTAGGGTTAGGGATAGCTCATGTGGTAGAGGGTTTGTACTTGGCTTGTGTGAGGACCCTGTGTTCAATTCCTAGCACCACCAAAAAGAATAATAATAATAAATATATATAATAATAATAAAAAGAAACATATATATATATATATATATATATATATATATATATTTTTTTTTTTTTTTTTTTTTAAATAAAACGTTTTAGTTGCCTTGCTTGAAAGTTAACAGTGCCTTAAGGAGCAAAAAGTGGGCAGTTTGGGGGAGGGGAGCAACGTGATTAAACATCACGTTGCTTCAGCAGTTTTGATTTGCTGAAGAACATATTAAAATCTTGTGGGAGACCGAGTTGTGAGGTTTGCTTTGAAGCCGGATGGAGACAAGAAGGGGTTAAAGGTGTGATGCAGGTGAAGGAAGGGTTAAAGACATTATGCAAGCTGTTAAGTAAAAAGGAAGTGCATTACAAAATGCTGAGCTCAGGAGTCTGGCTGTCAGCCAAGTCTTTGCTTTCCTCACTACAGCTGAGGGCTTTCGAAGCTTCCCACCAGTGGGGTTGTCTGAACTGTTTAGGAATGCGGCCGCGGTCGCCAGCTGACGTCAGCGCTGCCGGTTCAGCCGCGGGCCAGAGCCACAGACTGACATCGCGGGGGGGTGGGGTGGGGGCGGAACTGGGCGGGGCGTGCATTGACTGACAGCTAAGGGATGGGACGACAAGTTTGACTGACAGGGTGATGGCCCAGCGGCGCTCCAGAATGCGTTTTCTTAATGCTAAGTTCTGTTTTATAGATATTTTTTATAATAAGGGGAAAGACTTTTTTTCTGTTTTGAAAGCCAGAGCTGTGTATAGCTTAAGTTTAAGTGATACAAACAAAAAACTTACCACGTTGTCAAATTTCAAGGGCCATTTTTATTTTTTTTTGCTTTTGAGGGAGGGAGAAACAGTGAAAACTGGTTATTTTTAACAGTGTGGGAGGGGGCATAAAGGTGATTCTTGCTGAATAACGAACTTCTGAATGTTTCTTACCTAAAATTTGTTTTCATTTCAGGATTGGTACCAGAAAGATATTGTAAAAGCTCTCAAGTGTATTTTGGTAAAACAAAGATCAAAAGGCAGAAAAATTTTGTGGAAAATTGCCAAAATTGAATGCATCACTATTAAAACCAACTTTCTGCATAATAGCTTTGAGTTATTGATGCTGCTTTTTTAGCCTTTAATGAAAAATGTGGGCTTTTTCTTGGTGACATCTTCCAAGAATACAGCTACCTATATTTCTCATTCCTTCTCATATCCTGTTTTCATAATGGTTGATTTTATTGTTAAAAGTTTATTAGCTCTTTTGTGGAGGGGGATAGTGGGGCAGTGAGAGGTCTGGATGGTAAGCATGGAGTACAGTACAAGTTCATAGACAAAAGATTTCAAAAGAGCCACTAAGCTTCATGGAAAACTTTGTTACTTGATCAGACCAGTACAGGAAGACTGTTTTGAGTGTGTACTGAAGTTACCTGATAGTTTGTTCTTGTTAAAAAGTAACTTCTGTATGATCTTGATCATTTTCTTAGGCATCAGCAGCATTTACCTTCTGGAGTCGGTCTCTGTGATTTCACCTATGAATAGCAGCTCAGGTGAAATAAGGCTATAGTTCCATAGAAACTAAGACAACAAAAACTCAGGACTGATTTGTCAAAAGGCAGTATGTTAAGCCCTACATTAACCAAGTGTTTGAGTGCTCAGCCCTAAATTTATAATTGTACAATATTTAGGTACATCAACTTGAATTTGTGAAATAGTACCATAATAATTTTATCCCCCCCCATTTTTCTTAAAAAAATTATTTTTAGTTGTAGATGGACACAATACCTTTATTTATTTATTTTTATGTGGTCCTGAGGATTGAACTCAGTGCCTCATACATGCTAGGCAAGTACTCTACCACTGAGCCACAATCACAACCCCAGTAACTTTCTTTTTAAAACATATCACACTAGATTTAAGGTCTTGTGTTTTTTACTAGGTTCCTTTTTGCAAAAATATGTGTAATGTAGAATATTAACAGTATGATAATTTGTAAATTATTTTGTTACACTGAACTCAAATATTAAGCTCATTTCATATCACACATGGAGTATCCAACAGAAATATTTGGTAGATTAAACATTAAATTAAGACTGAAATGTGAATTTTGCTTAGTTTGCCTAGTCACCAATTATGACTGTATCTACTCAGTTTTAATCCCATACTATATCTTGGTTTCCCCAGGAGGAAATGCTTTTTAAAATTAGTTCCCTCATAATAGGACTAAAGGTAAAAAAAAAAAAAAGATCTATTAAAATGTAAGAATATTCTGGTTAATGATACAATATGGTTCTGCCTGCTATGAATAGGTAGCAGAAGAAATGATGACCTGGTGCAGATGCTGAGTGTTCTCTCCAGCCCCTCCTTGACTGTAGTACCCTTGATGTGAAGTCCTTCGTGGGAGGTTCTATGTTCTCAGTGAAAACTTGAGTGCTTGGAGTGTGTATTTAAAGTAGAGATTGCTTTTTTCTTTTTCAAAAATAGTTAACAATTCTTCTAAGCTACAATCCCCTCAACATAGAATGAATGTTTATGTCTTGTTGAATGAATCTGTATTAGGACTACTCTGTGGAAGAATAGTTTGACCTAGTTACTGAACTGAGTTTTAATGTTAATACTGACTAAGGTGAGTACATTTTGCATTTTAAAGGATGGGAACATGGCAAAAAAGTGTTAGTGAAATAGGAATCACCTAATTGAAAGCTTTAGTCCAAAGCTA
Source organism: Marmota monax (assembly GCF_021218885.2). NCBI lineage: Eukaryota > Metazoa > Chordata > Mammalia > Rodentia > Sciuridae > Marmota > Marmota monax. Next base: position 14,122,918 of record NW_026693245.1, read on the forward strand.
CAGTGTAGTTTTTTCTGCCACAGTACTGTATTTTAGGGAGTTTGAACTTTGTCTTTAATAAGAACACTTTAAAATTACTTTTGTCTAGTTAACGAGTGTTTTGAAAGATACTGTCTGCATTGTCTTAATACCTTCATGTTGCTATAACAAAAATACCTTTAACTGGATGGACTGTAAACAAATTTGTTTCTCATAGTTTTGGAGGCCAAGAAGTCTCAAGATCAAAGTGCCAGCAGATTGAGCTTCTGGTTGAGTATCTGTTTTTCTGGTTCATAGGTGACTTCTTACTATGCCCTCACAAGGTAGAAAGAAGAGTGAAGGTCCCTTTTTTCCTAAGAGCACTAATCTTATTCATGAGAGCCTCACCCTCATGACCTAATTACTTCACGAAGCTCCCAACTTCTAATGTATTACCTTGGAGGTGAGGATTTCAACATGAGAATTTTGAGGGGACACAGACATTTAGACCATAATATACATTTTTATTTGTACTTATTATGTATTCTGTTTTTAGAAAATTAACAAAACATATTATAGCTGCCAGTGCAGAATAACCTCAAATAACCAGTATAACCACACTGAGGTGACTTAATTTCAACCCACCAAATAAATAAATAAATTAATCAAATAAATACAAAGAAAAGAAAGAAAGAAAAAAAATCACTGTTTGTTAGCCTTGTAGTTTATCTCTGGTAAACCTATTATTTCTATTAGACAGTTCAAAATTTTTAACAAAACATGTAGATACCTTCATTGCATACAGTGAATCATAGGGAACTGAGACGGAGGACCCTTATTCTGAGACCCCATGATAAAAAGAGAATACCTCACAGGATAAAGTTAAGCAGCTTTTCTTCTGGAATACAACTCTTGAGTAGGTTGGAGCTAGAACTGTCATCCTTCAGATCTGACAACTTCCTTGTTTATTGGTAAATGGAGTGAGAAGAGAAGCAGAGTCCTTGGTCCTTTGAAGGCTGATAGCTCAGGCATACTCTTGTGGTTGCAGTATGTTTCAGGGCTTGGGTTTAGGATCTTTCTTTCCTGTTTGCTTGAATATAAGGAATTAATGATGTGAAAGCATTTGTTTATGTTATCTGGAGCAGCTGGCAGCACATTTGTGTCTTAGTTCTATTTAGTATTTTAAATATTTGCATATTTCTTTCCTGGGCTACTGGTTGACTTCCATTGAGATGGAATTGAAGAGAGTAAGTTCAGCAGTGAAAACAGACTGTCAAAACCTAAAAAGAGGCACATTGTGTTCAATTTTCAAAACTCTTTTGTTAATCTCTTCCTTTCTAAGAACTGTTGTAAACAATCTGTTTTCTTAGATATGTCCATCTCAAATATTAATTTTAAATGGTTTATTGTGATTTCTGCTCATTGAAGCTGGTTTTATGTATTGTTATCAATTTTATTATTGAAAGTGTTTGTTCATCATAAAAATTTATTTTCTGTTCCTATTCATTCTTTTCGCAGAATTTTTTGAATACTTACTACCTATGGGTCAGACTGTATCAGTTCCTAGGTACATACTGCTGTATAAAAACAGTTACCTTGCTTTGTGGACCTTGCAGTCTAATGGATATTAAAAACGTGTGTGTGAAGTAAGGTGGCAAGGTCCTGATGTACCCAAAGAACTGAAAGGAATTTAGTGTGAATAGTAGAGTGGAGGAATATCAGGGAAGAGTGATACCAGATGGGGTGGGAGAGTAGGTAGGGAGGGATGATCCTGTGAGATGATTCTAGGGCATGATGAGGAGTTGTCTTTTATTCTAATGTAGTAGGAGCCACTCTCTGGCTGCTGTGTGAACACTGGTGAGAACAGAGTTGGAAACAAGACCTTCGTGAAGAAGGTTATTACAGAGTCGAGGAAGTATTACCTTGGCTGAGAGTAGGGGGAGTGGAGATGGAGAGAAGTGGGCAAATAACAGGGTTTAGTGATGAGATTAGTTAGAGTGGTAAGGAACAGGAAAAAAATCCAAGGTGATTGGGATATCTGCTTTGAGCAGCCAGGCTGTATGTGCTCTCCCACTGAGGTAGCCTACAGTCCTGAAAATATCTGAGTTTAACTTTTGTTTTGATCATCTGAGTAACTCATTTTGAATTATTTAATAGTAGGAGACTCCTGTCTCTGCTGTGGAAGGGGAGATATCTTGTAATAGTTACAGGTTCAGTGAACAAACCCCTAACTGACTCAGTCAAGTGTTAGAGGACTCTGCTATGCTCATTAACTATGCTTGGGAGATAAATAGATTTAGATTATATGTTTCAGATGAGTAAGCACTCAGTACCTCTTCTGATTCACTTTTTAAGTATTTCTTTGCTTATTTTTGGTTCTTTATCACTAAGAGATTTTAGGTGGCTTAAAGAAAAGATGCTATATGGGTTGGGCAACCCTGATCCAAAATCCACAATGCTTCAAAATCCAGTGTGCTCCAGAATCTAAAACTTTTGAGCACTGAGATTAAGTGGGAAATTCCATACATGACTCCATGCGATGGGTCAGTTAACATATAGGCATATACTAAAAATATTATGTAAAATTACTTTCAGGCTAGATGTATACATTGTTTATGAAACACATAGTTTGTGTTTAGACTTGATCCCGTCTCCAAGAGATCTCATTATGTATATACCCATATTTCAGAATCTGAAAAAAAATCCCAAGTCAATACACTTCTGGTTCTAATCATTTCATATAAGGGATACCCAACCTCTATAATAAAGTAGAAGTAGAAAACAGAGTGATTTTCCAGTTTGTGAAGATTAAAATAGTATCCAGCTGTGGTTTTGGAATAGTGTTAAAATCATGACATTGTTCCAATTTTTTTTGTACATTTCTGTATTGGTTAGAAGATTGGGAAGTTAATGTTTTAAATATTATTTTTCTTATCTGTGGGGGATTCTATTATGAATCTAGGCCTGCTTTTGAGTTTTTCTGATACTGATATGTCCAGACTTTCTCATGTGATTTTTCTTAAAACTAGTTACATTTTTATTCTAGAACCATTTAATCTGTGACTATGAAACAACAAATAATGGCTTCATTTGGCACTTTTGTCCAAAAAGCTGAGTAACCCAATCATACAGATTGGATTGGAAGTCCTACATTTAGCCCCACTACCCAAAAAGACTTTCTTGAAGCTGGTGAAATGGCACACAGGGTAACATAACCAGACACCTCTAGTAAGAAGTCAGAAATGACCCAAACAATAGAAACCACAATGGATGTTGAACGCTACATGACGGGTACTCTGCATTATTTTATCTCAGCTTTAATTCTCATAAGGAGATGAAATAGATGGTGGTTGAATCCTCACTTTATAGATGAGGAAACTGGGTTTCAGGGAGGTTTATTACTTGCTGAAGGATACACAGGTAACAGACGTCACTGTTGGGATTGGAATCCAGGTTTGAACCCATGCTCTCAGTCACTGTTCTCCTTGGCTAGAATATAGAACCAGTAGTCCCATATTTCTGCAGGTTTATTTGGAGTAATGTTTACAGAGAAGCTAATGTGGCGGAGTTCAAATGGTCTTTTGCTAGTTAGTTTAGAAGTTGAAATGTATGAAGTGGAACCTGTAAAGTAACTTAGAAGAGGTCCTTCATATGTTGTGAAAGGAGCCTTATTTTGATGTTTGACACAGGAATATTAAGACAGAAATGCTCAACTTATTCCTGTGTAGGAATGTTTGTTGAGCTGGGTATGTGGTGAGAACTATAATTGGCCACAAAAAACAAAAACAAAAACAAACTGGTCACCTAAAAGCTATCTTTTAGTATCTGCTATGGGATGAGCTTAAATTAGTCAATATACTGTGTATGCTACATTCTACCCCAGAAGGTTAGGTCTTTTAAAGCTTTTTTGGGGGTTTATTTTAAACAACTGAGAGCTTAAGGACAACAGCCTTCATAAAATATTTACCAATGAAAGGTAATGGGAGCTTAAGTTATTCAAGATAAGCTTATCAGGACTTGGAATACTAGCAGCCTGATTTTACTGTAAAACCAAAATCACAGATGATAATCTTTAAGTCTAACATTCTTAAATATAGGGATGGGAAGAAGTGTGCAGATCTTAGGAATCACTGGAGATAGACAGGACTAGATGGAAATATGTCTTTGCACAGGAGCTTGTAGAACTTAAGGAATGTGGGTCAATTAATCCAAATTCTGGAGATGAATAGACAGGAAGGAAGCAGAAGGGTTTGGTCCTTACAGTGCAGTTCTACCTGCCAGCTTATTGAGGCCTTCTTAAGATGAGTCAGTTGTAGTAACCCTTGGAATTTCCCTACTATTTGAAACTTTTCTTTATGTTACTTTATCATCCCCCCACCCAGTAACTATGAGGCTTATTGAAAAAATTAATAAGAATTTTAAATATTCCTACAGTAATTTCCAGGAGCCACAGCCTCTGATATCATGCTGCTTTGATCTTGCTCCCAACTGATTATGTACCTGCGAGAGCCTGTACATCTCTGCTCTCCTTCTGGCAGTGTGATAGCATGTTTTTTTTTTTTTTAATTTTTATTTTTGGATTTTCTCAGAAATGATGAGTGACCAGCAGGAAAGTCTTTTAGGCAAATGATTAGGACCTCATACTCATGAGATATGAATCAAGTGTTTGATCTCTGTAGGTCCATCCCTCTGGGATTGATTTGGTGTAGCTATGCCCCCTCCTTTGGCCTCATGTAGCCCATGCTCCACTGCCAGCAAACAACAATGGATAACAAGACCAACTGACACGATTAAGTTGCTAAAACTAGAAAAACACAAAATCTGTGTAAAAGAGAAGTTGAAGGAAGCAAAGAGAATGAATGAGAGGATGGGTAGAGAAACAAAGAATGCTTACCTTTATTAGCATCGGCCATGTTTACTAAGTGAAAAGGACTCATAGTTCACAAGGAGTTCACTGCCTGTCTCTCCTAGAGGGTCCTACCTCATTAGATATTATCTACATTAAGCAGGTTTAGAAGATTGCCAAACTAAAAACATTCACCTCTGCCAACTAAATGCCAACTAAAATTACTCAAGATCCAAAGTGGATGATTTGAGTTAGAAATAGATGCAAATTTCCAAAGGAGCCTTCTTATAGGTAAAAAAAAGCTGTTTATTCAGTTCTCATAAATACTGTTTTTTAAAATATTATCTTAGTCTATTTTTTTGCTGCTAAAAAGAAATACCCCACAGACCAGGAAAATTTACTTGGCTTATGGTTTTAGAGGCTGAGAAGTCCAGGTTCCAAGGGCTATGTGTGTTGAGGGCCATCTTGCTGCATGTCAAAAGAATATTAGAGAAAGAGTGACAGAGATAGACATAGGGGTCTACCAGTGAACCTTCTTCTTTCCTTTCCTGAAGCTTAGGATTGAACACAGAGCCTTGTGCATGCTGGGCAAGCACTCTACCACTAAACCATGCCACTAGCCCCCAGAATCAGCTTTTATAACAAAGCCCATTCCCAAATAAGGACATTAATCCATTTATGAAGTCCTGGAGACTTCATGACCTCTTACCCGTGTCTTGCGCAGGTTCTGGAATTGGGTTCCCTCTGGCAACAGAATTGGGGTCCCTCTTCGTGGAGTGGACTGGCTGCAAAATAAAAGCTAAGAAAGAGAAGGCCGCAAAAAAACCCCACAAGACACAGAAAGTTATTTTTGAAAGCAGGGGCAGGACGGCTCTTCAATCTTAGGGATGGGGCTTCCACACTGGAAAGAGGGAGTGATGGAGCCCATGCTTGCTTTATTTATATGAACATCAAAGGTTTTCCAAGGAGTGTTCTTTGCCAGAAAAGGTAGGGTGTTGGCTGTCCAGTTCCCAACAGGTTATGCCCGACTCCGGAGCTACCAGAACTGTGTCACTAATAGAGCAAAGATAGAGGTCTCATGCTTTGGATGATCTGATATGCAAGGGAAAGCTGGGATAGTTCCCAAGGGAAAATCCCAAGTCTCCATGGGTCAGTACTGAATAAAGACCCCTCAAGTAGCTCCCGGGTAGCTCCCCACAACGACCAAATGACCCCTTAAAAGTTTTACCTCTTGGGGCAAGGTTGTGGCTCAGTGGTAGAGCGCTTGCCTAGCACAGGTGAGACACTGGGTTTGATCCTCAGCACCACATAAAAAACAAATAAAATAAAGGTTAAATTCTTAAAAAAAAAAAAAGTTTCACCTCTTTCTCCTGCTACAGTGGCAGATTTCAACACGAATTTTGAAAGGGACATTCAAACCATAGTAGATATTGTTTGAGGGTACAGGTTCACAATTTAGAATGCAGGAGCTTGAAAGACTAAAAGGCTGTGTGTGGGTAGAGTTTGAAAAATAAATAAAAATCAAAAGCTAACCAAAAAAGTCCATATTTGCATGTGTCTTTCTTGGTGTTACAGGTTGCTATGGTGTTGGTAGAAGGCTTTCATTTAAAAATACTATAAATGCATGAGTGACTTTTTCTATACTTAAGAAATGGGTACGCTTAAAATTTTTAGAGAATGGGTAGATTGTTCTGTTAATTTTTGAAACATATTGTACCTATATTTTGCACCATAAGCAAAATATGTGATTTTTTTTTCTTATTAAGAAGTCTTAGACCTTGAAACAAACTGAAAACCAATGGGAATGTCACAGAACTGGATGGTACTTTAGAGATGATCTAATCATCCCATCCATTTACAAATGAGAAGACTTGAAGCAATGAGAAATTAAGTTGTTTACAGAGTATCTAGTAGACAAAGAATCAGAACCAAGACTAAAGACTTTTGACTTAGTAAGGTGCTTTGAAGGTGGATATGCTAAAGGGACAGGACCTGACAACTACTTTTGTTTATAGGACTCATAAAACCTATTCAGAGGTTTTGAAAGTCCCAGTTGTTTTAACACAAAGAAGAATTTGATGCAGAATCCATTAGATTGATGTAAACAAAACCTCCCAGTGCCTTTCCCATGAATGTGGGGAAAGACAGAAACAAATGTTTTAAGAGAGAAGTGATGTGGGTGGCAGTAGAGGTAGGGATGTGCTACTATAAGGACAGAGGTATAGGGATGGCCTTTAAGATGCTTTTAAAAATTTAAAATTTAAAAAATTCTTCAAAGCATGGATAGAGTTATATTAATAGATAAATAATATCTAATTTACAAAGTCACCTTGCTTTTCACATCTATTATCTCCTGTTTATAATTTAATTCCATGCAGAGTGATTTAATTTTCTATCAGGAAAGTCATTGTGGCCTATAGAGTTGACTTCTTTGCCCTTTGGTATTATCAACAGGCCTTCTATAGTCATTCATTGGATTGGCTGACCAGAAAAATTTACAAAGATTGAATGATAATTTCTACCATTATTATCTTGTTGGTTCCATTACTGTCAGTTGTATACATCTAATTCAGTTTCCATGAGCCACTAAGTAAAGCAGTGCTATACTCTGGGCTCACTATTATGTTGATTTACTTTTTCATTTGTGCTCATGGCTGCAACTTTTAGATATTACAGTAAACCTCTGCTTCCAGTTTTCCAGGTATAGAATTGTATTGTCCAGTGAAGTAGTCACAAGCCAATGTGACTATTAAAATTATAAACTGATTAAAATTAAATGACATTAAAAGTTCAGTTCCTCAGTTTTACATGTCAGATCTGTAGTAAGAATATGTGGCTAATGTACTGAGCAGCTCAAGTAACAATTATTTCATCATTGGAAAAAGTTCTATTAGAAAACACTGGTCTAACCAAAGGCCGAATGTTTTCTTTGCTATGAAGGGGGTGGGAGGGAGCATGGGAGGAATGGAGGAACTTCAGATAGGGCAAAGGGGAGGGAGGGGAGGGGACAGGTTGTGGGGATAGTGGAATGAGTTGTCTAATTCATTACCATAAGTACATGTATGAAGACATGAATATATTTTATATACAACCAGAGATATGAAAAATTGTGCTCTATATGTGTAATATGAATTGTAATGCATTCTACTGTCATATATAACAAATTAGAATAAAAAATACATAAAAACGGAAAACACTGGTCTAGAATATCGTTCCTTTTCATACACTGCAAACTTCTGAAAGGTTTATTGGTCCTGAGGGATATGTTTTTTTGGGTGATAGTTGTGTGTGACCCTTGCCCCGCAGGTTGCATTAATTATACAGAAGAGGATATGCAACAGAAAATGGACTAATCCAGGTAGGCATTATGTGAGCAGCTGGTTTAGAAGTAACCATGATTTTATTAATAGAAAGATCCTAGAAATTGTAGTTGGTAGATATAAGTTGAGTTCTACTTTTGCCCCTTACCAGAAGTATGGACTGGGCCAATCATTTGATGTTTTTAAAATTTATAGTTTCTTCACTGGTAGAATGAAGGTCATATCTCACAAGATTGATATTAGTGTTAAATATATTAGAAAATATTTTATAAATGCTAATGTCTATACAAATATTTTTGTGGTCACTGTAGGAACTACAAATACCAGTGTTTAATTTTCAATAGTAATTTTTAAGTTGTTTCATGTTTGCTCATAAGGCATCACATTGAACTAATTGATAGAACTAGAAAATGACCATACAAAAAAGCTAATATGTGCTTTGGAGATTAGCAAATTGTTGAATGACAATATAGGATTAAATTATAGACTAGGTGAAAGACCTGCAAAGTGATATTAATGCCCTAGCTTCTTACAGTGTATCTGAAAGTTTTGACAGTGTTATAGATAGTTTCACTTGCTTCTGGACCAGGAAGTGACTCATTAACACCAAATTGAAAGATCACCAACAATAAGGTTTTAAAATATTTTCTGTACAGAAGTTTTCGGTATCTTTAGCAAAATATATAGCTTTATTTTTGGTCGCAGTGAGTGGTAGCGTGGCATCAGGCATTATCCATGTTCTATACTGGGCTAAGGCCATGGAGCAGAAGATGTGGGGAATGAGGGTGAGGAATTGTAGGGATGTGGGCACTGAAACAATTTGACTTGGTCATTCATTGGTTCAACTCATTCATTCAGCTCATTATAGAGGTTGCATTTGTGCTAGTTTCTTACCTTAGGTAGACAGAAATTAAGTGAGTGAAGAATATAAGCATTAGATGTCACCACCCAGGTAGTAAGTTTCACTTTATTTGAAACTTGTATTCCACTGTCAATGTGATGGTTATCTATGCAAACCAATGAGAATTACAAAATGAAAGTAAGAATTTCGTAGTCCAAAAAGATTTCATATGTTGAAAAATTCAGCATTTTGTTTTCATTAAAAATCTTTGGGCCCATGGATATGTTGTTGCTCACTAGTAGAGTGCTTCCCTAGCATGCCTTGGGCCTCAGGTTTGAGCTATAGCACTACCCAGAACAAATAAACAACAGTAAAGAAACTGTCCCAGATTCCCCCCAGCATATTACTGAATTTTGGCATGGACTGACATTTCATCCTTGAAAAGCCACCTTCTTTATGAACAGGTTTTCTTATTCTCCCTTCCCCATGAATGGTCTCTCCTCTTTGTTACTACCATCCCTTTTTTGTGTCCATTGCTTCTGCTGATGGCCAGCCATATTTTGAAGCAAGCAGAAGGCCTTCTTACTACACTTCTTTTAGGACCAGGACTGTTATGAAGATGGGTGATTAAAATTTGCTGTGCAGGCTCTGAGGGCAGACATGGGAGTGGAAATTAGGAGGAGATGGACTTTAATATAAGTATCTTTATCCATCTCTCTAAAAATGAGAAGAGGTGCTTTACTGTTTGAGCTAAGACCAGGTAACCACTGACCAGAGATGGTGTCAGAGGGATTAGGATATAAAGCAGAGGGCTAGCTTAGATTATATTTTGAGTAATTACTTTCTCAGAGAACTGTAATTGTATTTACTGGGAAATTTGGACTTATAGAGGAGAAAATAAAGATGTAGAGAATATCTCCTGAGATGGATGATAGTGAGGCCAGGACTCAGACCCAGGCTGTGCCCAGAAAGAGCAGACACTGATAAGGAGAATCGCAGACTTTTCCTCAGGCATTTTAATTTTAGGCTCATTGCAGTTTACTGTCTCTAGTTTTGGCTTTCTCACTGCTGCTTCTCAGGATCCTTCAAAACTCACTTTTGACTGCCCCAGCTCTGATACCAGCCCATTCATTGCTGGGGAATCTTCCTGTTGGAGAGACATTGTCGTTGAATAGTTTGGGTTCTGGAGGCATTGTGCCTAGGATTGAATCTTAGCTCTCCTGTGCAAGCTTAAGCAAGATTAACTCTTTTGTGCTGCCCTTTTCTCATCTGTAAAAATGAGTTACTATCTAAGAATGATGCTGTATTTTATCACAATCGACACTATTGATTATAAGATGCACTATTACTATATGTATCACTGAAAAGGAAAGTATTTATGACTTGCCTTTATTTTTTTTATATATTTTTTAGTTGTAGTTGAACACAGTACCTCTATTTCACTTATTTATTTTTATGTGGTGCTGAGGATCGAACCCAATGCCTCACGCATGCCAGGTGAGTGTGCTACCACTTGAACCACATCCCCAGGAAAGTATTTATGAAGCACTGTGCTGGGAAGATACTGAGGTTCAAGATTACTGACCCTGTTCTGAGAGATCTACCTTGTGTTCTAGTTCCAGAGAAGCTCAGGAAGAAAAATCCCCTTACAACCTAGAAATAGAGTTCTTTGGGAGCAGAGTGTAATGCCGCAGTCCGGCTGCAGCAAAATAACCTGGGGGGGTGACGAATAACTTGTGTACTTGATACAGCAGGAGTAGGAGCCCTTTATTGCAGGACAGGAGCAGTATTTATACATTCCACACAGCTTATCTAATTAGCATAAACTAGATACATCAGTCAACCAATAAGGAATCTCCACACTTAATGGCTCGCTTTTGTTACTTCTCAAACCACTCCCTCTGGCATTTTGCCAGGCACCATCCAGACTTGTTTACGAACTCTAACATTCCCCTGGCAAAATGCCAGGTGTTATTTTTGACTTGTTTACAGACTCTAACATTTCCCCCTTTTGTTTAATTTAAATAACGACCATAGTGGTTTTTACAGAAACACCATAAGTAACCTGCTACAAACAGAAAGGGAGGATACAAAATGTCACAATACCAAGCCAATTGATGGCTCCATGCAAGAAGCCCTTGGAAAAATTATACCAGCAATGACACTGTTAGCAAAGATACCGAATTACAATTTGTTATAGATTACAGTTTGTTGTCTCAGTCCAGGTAAAGCAGTGTCTCAATAGATTAACTCACAGTCCCGGTAAATCACAGTCCAGGTAAGTTCTACAGGCAGCTAGCTTAAATCACAGTCCAGGTAAGTTCTGCAGGCAGCTAGCTTAAATCACAGTCCAGGTAAGTTCTGCAGGCAGCTAGCTTGATCCGAAGTCTCGTCCGGTTCTCAGCTGAAATCTCAGTCCGGTTCTCAGCAACACTGGAAATTCTTCCACCTTGGTCTTTACCGGCACTGGGACGAAGGCAGGAACTCCGGATGGCTAAAGAAAATCCTGTAGCATTCTACTAAGAAAACAACCTTCTGAACAATTTAGTACATTATATCAAGGTTTTTTTGCATTTGAAATAAGCATTAATAGTGCTCATTACTCATTAGCTTCCAGGTGTGGGAGAACCATTGTAGTTTAGTTATTGGCATTGAAAATGACCAAACATCAGGGACACCAGTAGTGTCTTCTGCTGGCTGTAGTGCCTGGGCAGCCCCAGATGGCCCTGGGGAGTGTCCCGGACTCAAACTGCTATTGGGCACAGGGAGCAAGAGCCTGCGAGACTGTGCCTCCAGGTCAGGTCTAGATTTGGGCTCGCGGCAGTGGAAGAGCCAGCTCCCTGGCCAGGAGGCAGGGAAGGGCCAGTCGCCGCCACCTCTTGGAAAATCCTTGTTGCGCTGTGACCGGCTTGCACACTCGGCAGCCGCCTCTCCGCTTCACGCACCCTCAGGTAATGAAAAGTATTTAGTAATAGCCTTTTGCTGCAACTTTTTTTCTGATAATCCTTCTTCTGAACTTTCTTTTTCTTTTTGATTAGAGTTCTTGGGCTTTTATCAACACATGCCCTAACTATTCTTGGTTCCACTGGGGTGCCTTCTTCCCTTAGTAATTTACTTCTCACCCCTTCCATATTTTCGTCACAAAGACAATACAATACACTGAGACAAAACAAGACACAAACATACTGCATCAATCTTCTCCATTTTCTCGAAATGGCCATTTTTTCTCTCACCCTATCTGCCTAGGGACGAGCAGATTTGCTCCCGTCCTATCTATGGACGGGCAGCTTTTTTTCGTCACTTACCCCCGAGTGTCCCTGGGCTCCCCGTACGGGCCACCATCTGCCGGAGTCCGGCTGCAGCAGAATAATCAGGGGGGTGACGAATAACTTGTGTACGTTGATACAGCAGGAGTGGGAGCCCTTTATTGCAGGACAGGAGCAGTATTTATACATTCCACACAGCTTATCTAATTAGCATAAACTAGATACATCAGTCAACCAATAAGGAATCTCCACACTTAATGGCTCGCTTTTGTTACTTCTCAAACCACTCCCTCTGGCATTTTGCCAGGCACCATCCAGACTTGTTTACGAACTCTAACATTCCCCTGGCTAAATGCCAGGTGTTATTTTGACTTGTTTACAGACTCTAACAGTGTAAGACTAACTTTGTCAGAGGAGACTGGAAAAGCTTCAGAGAGGCAGTGACATTTAAACTTAAGTGGGAGGCATGAGAAAGGGTTCACCAAAAAAGAGGCCATTGGAGAAGGACATTGTAGGCCGAGGGAACAGAATGTGTAAAGGCAAGGACTTATAAAAGGAATCAGGGTGGCTCAATGTTGAAAGCGTGTGTGTGTGGGCGTGGTGGCAGTAGACAGACCTCATGATATAAACCAACCCAAATTGTGAAGGATCTTATATGCCAAGCGAGAGGATTTTACATTCTCTCTAGTAACAAATGAGCAGATCAAACTGGAGATCTAAGTTGGGTGATCTGACCAGCTTATTATCTCTTTTCTTCTCCCTTTGTTATGCCATGTAAAAGTAGGATCTGATCTGTACATTCAGTTGTGGAAGCCTGGAAGCATTTAAAACCTTTGGCTTGGTTAAACTTTCCTTTACCTCAGTGAGGCATTCATGCTACTGTGTGAGTTGAAAGAAGATAAGATGATAATATGATGAAGTCTTATTTTTCACAATAGTATTTAAATAACAAACACTTGTTTACCAAATTCACTGGCAAAATATTGAAGTAGCACATATGCATGCACACACACACACCAACCTTTTATATTTGGCAATAATTTCAAACTTATAGAAGTGATGAGAATAATACTACAAAGAATATCCATGAACTTTTTACTTTTGTCTATGTATTGTTAACCTTTTACTTTATCACTTGATAACTATTGCTGTCTCTATGCATGTGCATGCATACACATAAAAATTTTTCGTGAACCATTTTTTTATTGGTTGTTCAATACATTACAAAGCTCATAATATATCATCTTTCATATATTTGACTCAATTGGGTTATGAACTCCCATTTTTACCCCAAATACAAATTGCAGAATCACATTGGTTACACACTCACATTTTTACATAATGGCATATTAGTGACTGTTGTATTCTGCTACCTTTCCTATCCCCTACTATCCCCCCTCCCCTCCCCTCCCATCTTCCCTCTCTACCTCATCTGCTATTGTTCAATTCTCTCCCTTGTCCCCCCCCCCTTTCGCCTCACAACCTCTTATATGTAATTTTGTGTAACATTGAGGGTCTCCTACCATTTCCATATGCTTTCCCTTCTCTCTCCCTTTCTCTCCCCCCACTCATCTTTGTTTAATGTTAATCTTTTCCTCATGCTCTTCCTCCCTGTTCTGTTCTTAGTTGCTCTCTTTATATCAAAGAAGACATTAGGCATTTGTTTTTTAAGGATTGGCTAGCTTCGCTTAGCATAATCTGCTCTAATGCTATCTATTTCCCTGCAAATTCTATGATTTTGTCATTGTTTAGTGCTGCGTAATACTCCATTGTGTATAGATGCCACATTTTTTTTATCCATTCATCTATTGAAGGGCATCTAGGTTGGTTCCACAGTCTAGCTATTGTGAATTGTGCCGCTATGATCATTGATGTGGCAGTATCCCTATAGTACGCTCTTTTAAGATCCTCAGGAAATAGTCCGAGAAGGGTGATAGCTGGGTCAAATGGTGGATCCATTCCCAGCTTTCCCAGGAATCTCCATACTGCTTTCCAAATTGGCCTCACCAATTTGCAGTCCCACAGCAGTGTACAAGTGAACCCTTTTCCCCACATCCTCGCCAGCACTTGTTGTTGTTTGACTTCATAATGGCTGCCAATCTTACTGGAGTGAGATGGTATCTTAGGGTGGTTTTGATTTGCATTTCTCTGACTGCTAGAGATGGTGAGCATTTTTTCATGTACTTGTTGATTGATTGTATGTCCTCCTCTGAGAAGTGTCTGTTCAGGTCCTTGGCCCATTTGTTGATTGGGTTATTTGTTATCTTATTGTTTAATTTTTTGAGTTCTTTGTATATTCTGGATATTAGGGCTCTATCTGAAGTGTGAGGGGTAAAAATTTGTTCCCAGGATGTAGGCTCCCTATTTACCTCTCTTATTGTTTCTCTTGCTGAGAAAAAACTTTTTAGTTTAAGTAAGTCCCATTTGTTGATTCTTGTTATTAACTCTTGTGCTATGGGTGTCCTATTAAGGAATTTGGAGCCCGACCCCACAGTATGTAGATCGTAGCCAACTTTTTCTTCTATCAGACGGCGTGTCTCTGATTTGATATCAAGCTCCTTGATCCATTTTGAGTTAACTTTTGTGCATGGCGAGAGAAAGGGATTCAGTTTCATTTTGTTGCATATGGATTTCCAGTTTTCCCAGCACCATTTGTTGAAGATGCTATGCTTCCTCCATTGCATGCTTTTAGCCCCTTTATCAAATATAAGAAAGTTGTACTTTTGTGGATTGGTTTCTGTGTCCTCTATTCTGTACCATTGGTCCATCTGCCTGTTTTGGTACCAGTACCACACTGTTTTTGTTACTATTGCTCTGTAGTATAGTTTGAACTCCCTATACCTCCAGATTCACACTTCCTGCTTAGAATTGCTTTTTCTATTCTGGGTCCTTTGTTTTTCCATATGAATTTCATGATTGCTTTATCTATTTCTACAAGAAATGCCGTTGGGATTTTGATTGGCATCGCATTAAACCTGTAGAGAACTTTGGGTAATATCTCCATTTTGATGATGTTAGTTCTGCCTATCCATGAACAGGGTACATTTTTCCATCTTCTAAGATCTTCTTCTATCTCTCTCTTTAGGGTTCTGTAGTTTTCATTGTATAAATCTTTCACCTCTTTTGTTAGGTTGATTCCCAAGTATCTTATTTTTTTGAGGATATTGTGAAAGGAGTGGTTTTCCTCATTTCCATTTCAGAAGTTTTGTTGCTGATATACAGGAATGCCTTTGATTTATGCGTGTTGATTTTATATCCTGCCACTTTGCTGAATTCATTTATTAACTCTAGCAGTTTCTTTGTAGACCCTTTTGGGTCTGTTAAATATATTATCATGTCATTCGCAAATAGCGATAATTTAAGTTCTTCTTTTCCTATTTTTATGCCTTTAATTTCTTTTGTCTGTCTAATTGCTCTGTCTAGTATTTCAAGAACTAAATTGAATAGAAGTGGTGATAGAGGGCATCCCTGTATTGTTCCAGATTTTAGAGGGAATGCCTTCAGTTTTTCTCCATTTAGGATGATGGTAGCCTGAGGTTTAGCGTATATAGCTTTTACAATGTTGAGGTAAGTTCCTGTTATCCCTAGTTTTTCTAGTGTTTTGAACATAAAGGGATCCTGTACTTTGTCGAATGCTTTTTCTGCATCTATCGAGATGATCATATGGTTCTTGTTTTTAAGTCTATTGATGTGGTGAATAGCATTTATTGATTTCTGTATATTGAACCAGCCTTGCATCCCAGGGATGAATCCTACTTGATCATGGTGCACAATTTTTTTGATATGCTTTTGTATTCGATTCGCCAGGATTTTATTGAGAATTTTTGCATCCAAGTTCATTAGAGATATTGGTCTGTAGCTTTCTTTCTTTGAAGTGTCTTTGTCTGGTTTCGGGATCAGGGTGATGTTGGCCTCATAGAATGAATTTGGAAGAGCTCCTTCTTTTTCTATTTCTTGAAATAGCTTGAAAAGTATTGGTATTAATGCTTCTTTGAAGGTTTTGTAAAACTCCGCTGTATACCCATCCGGTCCAGGGCTTCTTTTGGTTGGTAGTCTTTTGATGGCTTCTTCTGTTTCTTCCTTTGTTATTGGTCTGTTTAAATTGTGTGTGTCTTCCTGACTCAATCTGGGCAGATCGTATGACTTAAGAAATTTATCGATATCTTCACTATCTTCTATTTTATTGGAATATAGGGTTTCAAAATACTTTCTAATTATCTTCTGTATTTCTGTAGTGTCTGTTGTGATATTGCCTTTTTCATCCCGTATGTTAGTAATTTGAGTTCTCTCTCTTCTCTTCGTTAGCATGGCTAAGGGCCTGTGGATCTTATTTATTTTTTCAAAGAACCAACTTTTAATTTTATCAATTTTTTCAATGGTTTTTTTGGTTTCAATTTCGTTGATTTCTGCTCTAATTTTAATTATTTCTTGTCTTCTACTACATTTGCTGTTGTTTTGCTCTTCCTTTTCTAGGGTTTTGAGGTGTAGTGTGAGTTCATTTATTTGTTGGTTTTTTCTTTTTTTGAGGAAAGAACTCCAGGAAATGAATTTCCCTCTTAAAACTGCTTTCATTGTGTCCCATAGATTCTGGTATGTTGTGTCTGTATTGTCATTTATCTCTAAGAATTTTTTTATCTCCTCCTTTATGTCTTCTGTAACCCATTGATCATTCAGTAACATATTGTTCATTTTCCATGTGATGTAGGATTTTTCCTTCCTTCTTTTATCATTGATTTCCAGTTTCATTCCATTATGATCAGATATGGTGCATGGTATTATCTCCACGCCTTTATATTTACTAATAGTTGCCCTATGGCATAATATATGGTCTATCTTTGAGTAGGATCCATGTTCTGTTGAGAAGAACGTGTATCCACTTGATGATGGTTGATATATTCTATATATGTCGGTTAAGTCTAGGTTATTGATTGTGCTATTGAGTTCTGTAGTTTCTTTATTCAGCTTTTGTCTGGAGGATCTGTCTAATGGCGAGAGCAGTGTGTTGAAGTCACCATAATTATTGTGTTGTAGTCTATTTGACTCTTGAACTTGAGGAGAGTTTGTTTTATGAACGTTGCAGCACCATTGTTTGGTGCATACAAATTGATAATTGTTATGTCTTGTTGGTGGATGGTTCCTTTTAACAGGATATAGTGTCCTTCTTTATCCCTTTTGATTAACTTAGGTTTTTAGTTGATTTTATTCGATATGAGTATGGCACTCCTGCTTGCTTCCGAGGGCCATGTGAGTGGTATGATTTTTCCCAACCTTTCACCTTCAGCCTGTGTATGTCTTTTCCTATCATATGAGTCTCCTGAAGGCAGCATATTGTTGGATTTGTTTTTTTGATCCAGGTTACTAGCCTATGTCTCTTGATTGGTGAGTTTAGGCCATTAACATTTAAGGTTGCAATTGAAATATGATTTGTACTTCCAGTCATGTTTATTTATTTATTTATGTTAGTTTGGCTAGTTTTTACTTTTTGGTTATTTTCCTCCCCCTTTACTGAGATACCTCCCGCTGTTAGTTTTGGGCACTATTTTTCAATTCCTCTTCTTGTGGTATTTTGTTCAAAATGCTTTGCAGTGCTGGTTTTCTGGCTGCGAATTCTTTTAGCTTTCGTTTTTCGTGAACGATTTTAATTTCATTGTCAAATCTGAAGCTTAATTTTGCTGGATACAGTATTCTTGGTTGGAATCCCTTATTTTTCAGCGTTTGAAATACATTGTTCCAGGATCTTCTCGCTTTCAAAGTCTGTGATGAAAAATCAGTCGTTAACCTAATTGGTTTACCCCTGAATGTAATCTGCCTTTAATATGTTGTTCATTGCTTTGGTTTGAATCTCTATGCCTTCTTCTGTCCCGATGACTCTCAAATATGGTTTTTTTTATGACATCCCATATCTCTTGAATAGATTGCTCGTGGGATTTAAGCATCTTTTCTGTGTTGACTATATTCTTTTCAAGTTGATAAACTTTGTCTTCATTATCTGATGTTCTGACTTCTACTTGATCTAGTCTATTTGTAATATTCTCGTTTGAGTTCTTAATTTGGTTTATAGTTTCCTGCATTTCTAGGATTACTGTTTGATTTTTTTTTAAGATCTCTATCTCCTGGTAAAGCTCGTTCTTTGCCATTTGAATTTGTTTGTTTAATTCATTTTAAAAATATACTTTTATTGCTTGGACTTGCTGTCTCATGTCTTCTCTAATATTCCTTTCCATCTGAGTTAGGTATTCCTTGAGTTCTTTCCCTATCCATGTTTCCGATGCTTCTAGGTCCTCCTGTAGATTTAAGTTGTCCTGCATTGTTTGTACTCATTTTTTCCCTTGTTTTTTCATGGTGTTCACGTTACTTTACAGCTCTATTTGATTGCTGTGTTTCTGCTCTCTTCTATAGATTTGTTTTGGTTTTGTATATCTCTGTTGTCTCTCCTTTGTGTTGGTAGACTATGCCTGCTAAAGTGGATTCCGCTGGGAAAGAGTTCCGATGGCCGAGCTCCAGTGATGTCACCTCTCTGCTATGGCGGGCCCCAGGCTCCTTGCCAGGGTGTCTGAATGGGGGGGTGGGACTGGACTGTCTCTGGTTGGTTTCAGCTCCTGGTCGCCGGCGGGTGGGCAGCGGTTGGGCTGTTGCCGGCGGGTGGGCGATCTCTAGCCGCCCAGTCGTGTGGTTGGTGGCCGGCGAGCAGGCGGTCTCCAGCTGCCCAGTCGCGCAGGCTGCGGGCCGGCTGTTGCCGGTGGGCGGGAGTTCTCCAGCTGCCCAGTAACACGGGCAGCGGGTGGACTGTCGCTGGCGGGCGTGGGGTCTCCAGTCGCGAGGGCCTGGCCTCTAGTCTCCTGGTTTCTCCTGCCAGTCCTGGTTTCTCCTGCTAGACCAGATTTCCCCTGAGTGATGCCTCTCGGCAGTTCAAACTGTACTCTGGGCCTGCCGTTTGTTGGGTGTGGAGGGTGGCAATTGGGAACCCTGGCACTCTATTGTTTTGATTTTTTCCGCTTGCCCCTCCCCCAGCGCTGGCAAGACAGGTTTCGTTTTCGCTGCTGATGGGAGGGGGAGTTGAAGGTCAGGTGTCTCTAGATTTCCCCGTGTCTTTATGCAGGCTTGTTCTGATAATCCCTCCCCCGGAAAGCCTAGGAGAGATTTTATGCGAATTCCCCGCTGTATGGGAGATGAGCTGAGTAACACACACCTGTTTTATTGTTGCAATCTGTTGGAGAGTGGCGGTGGTTACTTCAGCTCTCCAAGATGGTGGCCGCTGGTTTCCTTGGTAGAGTTTCCGTTGTGGGGGATAGAACTGTACCGCTTCCTTCCCCATCTGAAATCCTGAACTCAGCCCGGGGCTCAGTGAGGGCTCAGCCGGCAGGATTCTACAGAATTCTACAGAATCCGTTTCTCCCTGCTTGCTGGTCGCTTCTCGGTGGCACCCGCCGTCTGTAGCTGGGGGGCGGGCCACGCGCATCAGTCAGCCTGGATCTCCGGTCGCACAGTTCTCGTGAACCATTTGAGAGTGAGTTCCGTAGGGATATTCTCCAGGAGAACCATAGTAGACACCGTAGAGCTGTCATCTTCATTAAACTTAAGGTTTAATAACAACTTTTAAATAATACACCATTCGTATTCTAGTTTTGTCAAATGACTGAACAGTGTTCTTCATAGAATTTTTTCTTTTTCCTTCAGTCTAAAGGATCTAGTGTACATAAGGTTTACATATAGTTCTCATGTCTATTTGATCTCCTTTATGCTGTACCATTTCCATAGACTTTCTCCATCTGTTATGACAATTGATGTTTTAAAGATTAGAGTTCCCACCTTTTTCTAATAAAAACTTGGAGTTTTTATGAAGTTTTCTTTTTCTTAAACATTTTTCTTTATTTTTTCTAGTTTTAAATTTATTTATTCTAATTTGTTATACATGACAGCAGAATGCATTTCAATTTATAGTACACATATAGAGCACAATTTTTTATGTCTCTGGTTATACACAAAGTAGAGTCACACCACTCATGTCTTCATATGTGTACTTAGGGTAATGATGTGCATTTCATTCCACCATGTTTCCTACCCCCATTCCCCATCTCTTCCCCTCCCTCCCCTTTTCGCTATCAAAAGTTCGGCAAAAAAAAAAATACAGTGAAAAGTTTTCTTATGATTAGATTCAGGTTATGTCTTCCTCATCCAAATAATACATAAGTAATGTGTCCTTGTCAGGGCATCATGATTAGACACACATGAAATCTATTTGTCCTTTACTGATAGTATTAATTGTGATATTACTCAAACTGTTCTCCAGTTTTTTCACTAAATAGTTATTATTTTTTATTTTGGAACTAATAAGCAACTTCTGGGAAGACATTTTTAGACTATGAAAATATAGACTTATCAGATTTTTGCTTGAGACTTGGCCTCTATTGAGGATTCATGTTTGAACTAATCTTTACTACAGTGGTTGCAAAATGACTTGTTTGTATTTAAGTTTTTGTTTGTATATATTCCAGGGTATTTTTATTTTTAAAAATATTTTTCTTTTTAGTTGTAGATGGACACAATATCCTTATTTATTTATTTATTTATTTATTTTTATGTGCTGAGGATCAAACCCAGTGCCTCACATGTGCGAGGCAGGCGCTATGCCTCTGAGCTATATTTTTATATTAATCAAAAGTAATTTTTAATAAATTCTTACCCTAATTTACCCTAAATTCTCATATCATATTTTTTATAGTTAAAATGAGTCTTTCTGATCCAGTCCATAAAAATGGGATTTTATTATATACACCACCTCTTCTATATTGAGGCTCCCTTACACAACTACCAAAGATGGCTTCCTTGGTTGCTGTATACCTTGACAATGCCTCTTGCATAGGTTAAGTATGAGCCTGCTAGATTTCAACATAAACTCTGGAAGGGAATACAGACGACTGCAGCCTATAGTGAAGAGTACCTAAGGGAGCTCTAGTTTATTCAGAATTTACTTTTTATTTGGGGGAAAAAGACATTTACTTTAATTCAAATGTTAAGAAGCATCACAACAATTTTTTTTTTTTTTGCCAAAAAACAAACAAACAAAAAACCATTGGCATGAATGCTACCGTGAACTAAATCACTTAGCCTGTTTTGGTTCTCCCAAATAAAGTCAATACTATAGTAGTTTCCCTGAGTTTTGAAGCTGTTCTGGTGTTCTTTTAGACTATTTTATTTTCTAAAAAGTACAGCGATGACAGTAATATTTGAAGGGCTAGAGAACATGGTTACTTCATTAGACATCTTTATATTGTAATAATAGCTGTTGCTCCAAATCTTACTGTTAGTATGTGGCTTGTGCCCTTTACCTTGGCAGACTGTTGATCTTAGTCATAGGAAGAAGGTGAAATACTATGAATGATTTACCATTGCCACTGTTGTAAAGCAAATTCATACTAATTTAGAGAAAACTTCACTTTCTTGGGTCCATTACACTTAAATCATGTTGAAATTTGAGGAAAGCCTTAGTTAAAACTACTGTTTATGTATGAGAGGGACAGCCAAGTGAGTTTCAGATTCTGAGACATGTTTTGAATACCTATTTTTGGTGGAGCCCTGCTCCTCCCAAAGATTTATTTTGGAGAGAAAGATGATGTACTTCTTGCTGTAATCAGATAGAATGATCATCTAGCTTTCGTATTGAAATTTATTTTTTTTAAATCCAGAAATAAACAGTTAAATGATTCAATATTGATGTCAACTGGAAATGAATACATTAACATATATGGCATGACATTTATTAATAATATACATCAAAATTGACCTGTTTGACACGACTGTTAGAATAATTTTTTTATAGGGGAACTCCTTCAAGGAAGATGGAGTTTTATCAGTTTATTTTAGAGAGTGACAACTGCACATGTGCGTGTGTGCATGTGTGTATAAAATGGCATGGAAATGGAGGTAGAAAAATCTGAAGGGGAAAAAGAAAAAGGAGGCTGTAAGCAAAGTAGGGCAATTCCAAGGGCCTTGGTTTTCTTATAGAATATAGTCGCATCTCTGGCAGAGTTTATAATATTAGTCTTGATATAGAGCAAGGCTGAGCTGCTCCCTGTTTTAGTGGCAGTGCTAGATTCAAGCAGCAAGATGGTAGAGAAAAAGAGTCCATTTATTTAAGGTTGGAAGTGAGGTCTGATTTAGAGAACAACATTGAGAATGAAGAAAAGGTAATAGGAAAGAGGAGAAAATTTAGAGGAGCCCTTGGCAATCTCTTCCGTAGCCAAGATGAGAGAAATATAGGCCAATATGGTCTGGAAGTGATGCAGAGTTTGACAAAATTCAGAATTTGATAAATTCAGCTGAGTATTTGTCAAGTGTAAGGTATTAGAGTGAGGTATTGGTGGCTACAAACATGTATTGTCCACATGGTAATGGCTAGCAAACATTTGATTGTGGAGTACTGTTGATTAGAAGAATATAGGAAATACAGATGCAGATTTCAGATTCAGCCTCTGTGTATGTGGTTCTTTTTTTTGTTGTTGTTGTTGTTGGTGGTGGTGAAAGGAGTGGGGCATAGAGGCTATCGTCCATAGAGGCTTAGCAGGCTATTAGCTGCTAAGATTTGAGAATAATCCAAAGATAGGGCCACTCCATTGCCAAGTCCCATTTGATGCCAGTCTCTTTATCTTTCATGTGAATGGTGTCCCAGGATTTGTGTGTAAGAGTAGATCTACAGGATGGAATCTCAAACTTCAGGACCATTTAGATACATGAATGGTAGAGAAAGGTACTGAGAAGAGGTGTCAATGAGAATCATGCTAGTGCAGTGTTACAGAAGCCAGGTCATAGGGTTGGATTGAGTAGGATCAGATGCTGTAGAGAGATGTTCTGGAAGATGAGGCCTGAGAGGAAGCCTTTGTCTTGGATTTATGAGATCATTCATTAATCCTGAGAGAACCCTGAACACGGACTGTTCAGATACTTAAGTTGCTAGGGGTTAAGCAGGGAGAAGAGAAGAGGTGGGAAGTGCCTTAGGATACAACAGCTTTGAGACATGATTTTAGGAACTAACTTAATTTCCAGAAGGGGAAAGAATAAGTTTGCATTTTGAAGTTTAAATTTTTTTTGAGACACAAAACTACATATATGTAGAGTACCATGTAATATTTCAATACATGAATACATTGTGCAGTTTTCTAATTAGGATTAGCATATCTGTCTCCTCAAACATCATACCTTTGTGGTGAAAACATTCAAAATCCTTCTAACTCTTTGAAATATACAGTGCATTGTCGTCATCTATAGTCACTAAATTGTGAATAATAGTACCTCAGAACCTCTTGCTCCTGTCTACTGTATCTTAGTATCCATTGATCAACCTCTACCCATCCCTCCCTGCCTTCTGCCTCTCTAGCTACTGGTAAACACTATTCTTCTTTTGACTTTTGTGAAATCAGTTTTTTTAGATTCCACATACAAATGAGATCATACAGTACTTCACTTTCTGTGCCTGGCTTAACATAACACAACATAATGATCTCCAGTTCCATCTATGTTGTAACAAACAAGAGGACAGGATTTCATTCTTTTTTAATGGAAGAATAATATTCCATTGTGTATATATACCCCATTTTATTTATCCATTCATTGATGAACACTTAAGCTGTTTCCATTTCTCAGCTATTGTGAATAGTGCTGCAGTAAACATTGGGGTGCAGATGTCTCACAGATAGACTTAATTTTTTTTGGAGCTTATTTTGAATTGATAATGATTTATAATTTGCCTCATTTCAAAAATTTTATCAAAATTTTATATAATATTTTTGAGAAATTGGTAAGATTCTCATTTTATTTCCTACTATGTATTATATTGTCATTATATGTTTAAAATCTTTTTTATATTTATTTTTAGAAGTAGTTGGACACACTATCTTTATTAATTTATTTTAAATATCTATTTTTTTGTAGTTGTACACAATAACTTTTATTTATTTTTATATGGTGCTGAGGATCGAACCCAGGGCCCCTCACATGCGAGGCGAGCGCTCTACCACTGAGCCATAACCCCAGCCCCTATTTATTTATTTTTTTTGTGGTGCTGAGGATTGAACCCAGGGCCTTGCACGTGCTAGATGAGGGCTCTATCGCTGAGCCACATCCCCAGCCCTATTTAAAATCTTATATTCAACCTTATTAAGTCATACGGTTTTCATAATATTATCAACTCTTTGCGATACTTTCCAGTATATATGTGTAAAAAATGAATTATAATGAAAGTAAATGGCACTTCTGAAGCTGTACAGTGAATTTCTGACTTCACATGCCTTGATAATTCTTGAAACCAAAGTATTTTCTGATCTTGAATTAATTTTTATGTAGTTGAAGTTTGCAGTTAGTAAATGGTGTGTTATATTTCAAAAATATAAGAATGTAGGCTTGTGTTGGGAAAATAAATGGAAACTTAAGGGAAAAAATGTGTATTTGAACCAAGAAAATATGGAATAAGGAGTTTATCCTGTACAGTTGTTATTAGTTTTGGAGTAAAGGGTTATAGATGAAAGAGGAAAGAGCCTTATTTAATGGTTTTATGATATGCCCAAGTCATCTAAGGGTAATTAGTGAACTCCCACCCCATCTTTCTGGTTAAAAGTTTAATCATTTTAGTTATCCTCTTTCTTAACTCTTCTATTAAAAACTGAACCTTGGGCTGGAATTGTGGCTCAGCGGTAGAACGCTTGTCTAACAGGTGCGAGGCCCTGGGTTTGATCCTCAGCACCACATAAAAATAAATAAAGATATTGTACCCAACTACAATAAATATTTTTTTAAAAAAACGAACCTTAATTAAGACAGACAGCATATGTTGACATGGACATAAAACCAGTGTTCAGTTTGCCTGAGGAAATTTTGGGGTTTCTTTTTTCTGTTTTGTGTTATTGCTTTTTGGTCTTTTTGGTGGGAGGGACTTGGGTAAGAGTGTAGTGAATTTTTCCCCTTCTGTTTTTGTGAACTACATTATCCATTCATAGTATAGAAGCAAATAGCCATTTTTAAAATTCATGTCTTCAAATGTTAATTTGATGCTTTGAGGCATAAATGACCTTTCTAGCCAGCCCAGACTTGTCAAACAAAGGACTGATAAGAACAAGCTGCTGTTTGTGTTCTAATACAACAGGCTGTTTTTCAGAGAGAATTTCAAAACATTTTTGATTTTCCTCTTCTCCAAAACATTAAATTTCAGCCTGTACAAGGTTTGAATTTAGAAAGAAGTATATGTGCACAAGTGGTTAGATGGACTCCTTACCACCTGTGCAACATAGACTGTAGGACTCAGCTTATAAACTGAGTCACCAAATTGACAGAGTCAGAGAAAGGAAGACCGAAAACACTGAGCAGAAGGAAGCATTGCACATAGCTTTTTATTATTATTACCACATGTTAATTTAAACCATTGAGATGAAGTGGCTTTCACCACAGCTTGACAGGTGACTTGCTAGCCTGGGTCCTGGTGTGTGATATACCTCCATTCCTTACTTTATTTCCAATGGAAGTAATACTGCTTGTCCTGCTTTAGTAGCAACTCTGTACAAGGCCGATTGTTGTGGGGCACCTGTGACATAATGGATACAAATCCTTTTGTTCATTTGTCTCAACAGAAAAGTTTTGAATTTGGGTTTTCTATTGGATTCTTAGGTTCTAAAATAAAATGTGAGGAACCAGGAAGCCAGCAAAGTGAACAGTCTACCTATTAACAATAACAATCCTTGCTATACTTTTGTCCCCAAACACTTTAAATGTTCATTCCCTCCCCCCCAGAAGTTTATCACTTATTGTTGGCTTATTTTATTTGTAAGAATCATGAAAAAGAAAGAAGGAAACTGAATTCATTTTGGTTTAAGGCAAGGATAGGATTTTTTAAGCAAATAAGCTTAAAATATTCCCCATTGTGTCCTAAAAATTTGTTTTCTTATAGTAACAACAAAGAATTATATAGAGTACACTTGGCTGACTACCTTTTATTTTCTCTCCCAGAAAGACATAGAAAATGTTTATATTAATTTATGTTTGGGTATTAGGTTTGTTTCTTAAGAGAGGTATCCTTTGAAAATTTGGTAGTTCTAAGTAGAACTTTTTGTTTAGAGGAAAGATACAACATGACAGTTATGTTATTTGTGTATGTATGAGGTGTGTAGAAAGAAATCATCATTAGATACAGCATATCTTTTTAGCCTCTTGACTACAGAAATAGGATTGGTTTATAGATAGTTTTTATGGAAACGGTTGGAGAAAAGATGTGAAAAAGAAATGAAAAATGTTTATATGTTAAAAACCTTGTAAATTTCCCAGGAAGCTTTAAGCTCAACCATAGTTGAAACTAATACGAATCAAGTTTTCTAATATATGATGTTTTGTTACATTTTATGAAAATGATATATGCTCTTAAAATACTTTTAATCTGCATTTATTAAATTATTAAATTATATTATCATGCTATATTTCCACGATAAATATAAACTTTTAGGACCCCAGTATTCAGATGAAACAACTTTGTGAAAGACTCTTCTATTGGAAATCAGGAGATACCTTGCTTTCTGGACACAGTCTAAATACTAGTTGTCAAACCTTGGACAGATCACTTCTATAGACCTTTTGTCATTTGATAAATGATTGAAAGTATAAAGATGTTTCAAATTCCACTTTAAATCTTATTAGCTTTGTCCTTGGGGAGTGATATTAAAACCAGTAATAGAAATTTTTTAAAGTATACATTTAAAATATTTGCTTTTCTCTTGAAAAGTTTTCATGTAGCCAAATGGATTGATTTAAAGTTTTTGACCACAGCTGCTACATAAATGTGTGCACAGCTACTGTTTTGGTAAACACAGACTAGTAACCAGATGGTAGTAATACTTTAAAAAGTTGGGCTGGGGACCATCCAAATGGAATTTTCAGTGTTTTGCCTAGGTACCTTGGATTTAGTACACACTAAATAAGTTTGAGTGTGTTTTATTACTGTAGTGGCTATAGAGAACAGAGTATTATGTAGAATACAAATAATGCTTATTAAGCTTGCAGTTGATTCTTTCTAATAGATGTTCCAAATTGCTGTCAGACTATATTTACTTACTCATAAACAGATGTGCTTTAGCTTTAAATCAGGATAACTATTCCAAACCTAGTTATGCATATTTTAAACAACTGTTAAGGATTACATTTAAAAATATTTGTTGATGACATAGGAAGTAGATTTATTACATTTTCTAAGGTTGTTTAGTTTGTGGTGGCGATTTTAAATGACAATTAATCTTGCTTTTTATATTTGAAATCTGATTAAAGGTGGGGTATCACCAGTTAAAAATTCCTTTCTAGTCTCTTCAAGAATGGATATAGGTAGATTGGGGATATAGCCTAGCATGCACAAGGCACTGGGTTTGATCCCTAGCACGCCCCCCCCCCCCCCCCCGGAAAAAAAGGTACTGGAGATGAGTAATTTTTCTATTTAAAAAAATTAGGCACTAATTATAAAAAAATGAGATGTTGGCAGCATCTGGAACATCATCTGATCTGTGCTTACTGGTGGTAATCTTAGTGATAAATTTTACAGATCAATTATATTATTTTTTTCCCTAGAAGTGTTACTGTAGTTTGTCAAGACCTTTCCAAGTAGGTGCTGCACTATTTGACCCTTTTTTTTGCTGCAGATCCTGACGTGAGATTGTGAACTAGCTTGTTCCTGGAATTCTTGTTCCCCACTGATTTTTCTGGTCTGGTGGTAGGTTCCATTTCAGTGGATTTGTACGATAGTTTCTACCAACTATCAGATTACTTATTTCTGGCTGTCTTAAATGTTTTCGCAACAAACACTTATTGAGTCATCATTACTAAATAGTAGACATTATGGGAATTACACTAGAACAAATGGGTAACCCTTATCCTCTGAAGCATACCTTCTAGAAGGAAGTTAAGTGTTAATTTATGACAGATGTAAACTCACAGCTGTGAGAAAGTAGAAGTACTTTGATGGTTTTTGCTTCTCAGAAATAGAGCTAGTTCTGTTCATCAGTATAAAAACAGTGAAGATGGTTTGTCCTTTCTACTAGCAATGATTTACAATCTGAAGTATTATTATTTTGATGGCACTGGGAATTGAATCCAGGGGTATTCTACCACTGAGCTTCATCTCCAGCCCTCTTAATTTTATTTTGAGACAGTCTTGTTAAGTTGCCCAGGATGCCCTGGATCTTCCTGCCTCAGCCTCCTGGATTACAGGCATGTGCCACTTTGCGCAGTCCTTGATATGACTATAATTATATCAGTCTGTACTTGTTTCTACTGACCTACGACTATTCTTCCATCTTGTTTTTATTCTCTTCTCTATAGTCAAGAGGAGGTGAAGGTTTAATGAGTATAAGCATCTGCCTCAAATTGCACATACACCAAATAAATTGATTTTAGGTGACATAAAGTCCTGCTGAAATTGAGCAAAATTACACAACTCAAAGGAGGGGAAATGGAGGCATTAGAGTTGCTTCAAGAACAAAGGATTGCTTAGGCACTTCAAAAGATAGTGTGGGATAGGTGGTAATGAAGATGCATTCATGGATTTGTTTTCCTGAAGTACTTGAACCTAAACTTAGGCATTTAAGAGAAAAATAGATTAAGTTTTTTAAAATTCTTTTTAAAATGTATTATCCAAGTTTTAGGCCTCATGTTTTGGACTTGTGAGAAAAAGCCAAATGTGACAATTCTAGCCATTCACCCTGGGCACTGTAGATGGCTACTGGTCTATATCATACCAATAGTCCTCTATCTAGTATAAAACTACACACAAAAGCAAAACCTACTAGCAGTCTCCCAGAACTAAAGGGAATGTTCGCTTAGAAATGTGGATGATGTATAAAGCCAGAATAACCCAATTTATTTATCTAAAGAGGTCGTTAATTATAGCAGTACTATGGCAAAGCAATTCAGATTATTGTACTAATTTTGGCATTTATTATTTTAACACAGGCATTAATTCTTTATTTTAAATCTAGTATCTCTTAGGTTTGAATAGTATTGTATTGCCATTCTGGGTGGTTCTTTATTTTTATTTTTTTGGATATGGATTCTTGCTATATTGCCCAGGCTGTCCTCAAACTCCTTGGGTCAGGTGGTCTTTCTTTCTCAGCCTTCCTAGTAGCTGGGACTGTAGGCACACTCTATTCTGCCTGGCCAGGATGGTTCGTTTGAACATTCTCATTTCCTACTGAGTATGAAGGTTAATGAACAAAATCAGTGACAATTTACATTATAGCCACACAACTCAAAAGCTACTAATATGTTATTTTATTCCTCGTAATCCTATCAAGATGTTCCTTCCCCATTCACCAACTTTGAGTATTGTTGCAATTTATGAGTATTATTTTAATTTACAGAAAAAAATGCATCTTTAATATGGAATGAGTTGCTGATAAAGATAGGTAGAAATATGACTTTTGTCATGCGTGTACAGATTTTCCAAACAAAGAACTATTTTAATATTCTGGGTTTACCAGCAGCTTTTGAAAATTACATCCTCTTTTGTATTTATTCCTCATTTCATAGCAACCTAATACAAAACCATATTCAGGAATAGGTACTCTAGGATACGAAGTAAATTGTATTAGTAATTGTAGGTCCGACACTTATGTCTGGTATCTTAACTCTGACTCATGATTTTTTGGTTTTTAATATTCTGCATGCCATTCATTTGTGCCTCTGTTACAGATAACACCAGGGAAGAGGTCTAAGTCCCATGTTTTTTAAAGAGAATAATTCAGAATAATACTACTTAAGGGTCTGTAGTATCAGAACAAACAGACAACGAACAGCATATAATCCTGTACATTATGCATATGTAATTAAATATACATATTAGTAAGGTAGCAGATGCGTTGGTACAGAAATTGACATGTAAAATAGCACTCTTTCTCTGCAGGGGCTGCAACCAGCACTCCTTCACATGTAATGAATAGCTAATTTCAGTCCTATGGTCCATAGGAGACTGACAGGGACCTGGGAGGAAGAAAGCATTCCAACTCCAGGAACAGCAGGATGTGCTGAGATGTGCCTTTTAATGGAGAAATATTTTATAACTCTTGGGGGTAAATTCATAAAGAGGGTTGTGCATGTGTTTTTGTATTTAAATTAAGTAATTATTAATACAGTTTGATAACTAGAAGTCTGGCAGCTGTATTGCAAAAGGGAAAAGCAGAATTTGGCAACTGAACTGAGCTCAGACACTTTTGAGCAAATACATACTAAAACTATCCTGCATCCAAATGGTGTAATTTATTAGAATCCAGCATTTAAGAATGTATTTTGTTAGTTGAAATTTGGGACTGACTTTTAAAAACTAATCCATGCCTCTCTATGTTTAAGAAGAGGCAGCTGACTTTTATTCTTTTGCTTTATGGAGATTCATTTGCCATTTGAATTTGCTCTATGACCACAATTCATTTTATCTATCCATCCAGTCTATTTGTTGAGCATCTGCTATGTATCATGATGTTCTTGAGACCCCAAAATGAATAAAGTCAGTTTTTACCTTAAGCAGTTTATAGTCATGGAAAGGCAAATTTATAAATGCTGTAAATGAAAGATTTTATTTGTGGAGACTAGAATGTTTAAGCTAAAAGACTGCTTTTTAAAATTGTAAAAACTTAAGATACATGTAGAATAGTACATAAAACATGTCTATTATTGAACAGATAGGTATGGAATAATACTTTATGTATTCTTTGTACCTGCTTTTTCAACATTATGTGATTTATGTGTTGTTTACATATGATATTCTCAGTGCTGTATAGCAATCTAATTGTTGGATTGCTGTACTGTACTTCGTTCATCCTTCCACTTTTAGGCTATCATTAATAATGGTGCTGAGGGCTGGAGTTGTGGCTCAGAGGTAGAGCACTTGCCTAGCCAGTGTGAGGCCCTGGGTTCGATCCACATTAAAAAAAAATAAAATAATGGTATTAAAAATAAAAATGGTGCTGAGAGCATTCTTGATCATATATCTTGGTGTATGTGTACGTGCACTGGGAATGTATACCTAGGAATGGAACAGCTAAGTAATAGGGAGTATATGTAGCTTTAACTTTACTAGATAAGAATGAACTATTTTTATAAGCGATTGTTCCAGTATAAAAAGATAGCAGGTGTCCACATTGTTCACTTTAAAAAAAAGATTGTGTATTTTCTCAGAATTTGGTTTTTCTTACGTGGATGTGAATGGGATGGTTATATGTATTTCATGTAGTTCAGATGTCCTTTCTACCTAACCTGAATTGCCAGGAATGTGCTTGAAATGCCATATCTTCACTCAGTATTTTACTGTGCTAATTTTAATAGTTTTCTGACAAATTAGGAAACATGGGAAAGATTTTTGAGACTGGAAGCTATGCCACAGTTTGCTTAATGCTAGGAAGTAAAGATTTTTTTAAAAGCTAGTGTATATTAAGGATACAAAAAGCTTAGTGGTTTTAAAACGTTGAGCTCACATTTTGAAGTGTAATTCTATTTTAATCTCTTTCCTAATGGAAGAAGGAAGATGACTGATTTGGTAGGGTAATCTTGTTTGAACAATTGACAACTCTTTGGCATAAGGCCCAGATCTCTTTTCATATTTTTTGTGAAATAGAAAAAAATAGCAGTCTCTTAGGTGCTATTTCTGTTGTAAAGAAAATACTGTTGAACCTAAAGTTGAAGTACTAACTTCATACAGTAGTAGAATAAATAATAGGAGGTAGTGGATATTTCATATAATCAACTTATTACCCTTTTAGATAGGAGAAAGAATATCATGAATATCAGAATAACTTAGCATTCAAGATACTGAAGGCATTCAACCTACTTTTTATTGGCCACCAAATCCATAAGAAATATGAAGAATGTTATAAACGGCTTTTAAAAATATTTTTTTCTAAATAGGTCTGAGAACTGAATTTACAGGGTGCTTGAAGTTTGCCTTTGCTATCCAAAACATAGCATGAATGTTTGGGGTATTCAGGCCTAAAGCTATGTTGGATGAGTGAATGGGAAGTTTTCTATTCCATTCAGTTCATTTCAGTGAACATTTAATGCGTGCCAGCCGTGTGCCTGGTCCTGGTAGGTACTGGAGACACAAAGATGAATAAAACAGCTTACTGTCCACTGAAACTGACAGGCATAGAAACAATTCACCATAGTGTTGTGTTGTGTGCTAAGAGTGATAAGAACAATCTGCAAAAATTCTTTGGTGCACAGAAGGGTGAACATATACTTTGGTGTATAAAGGGTGATAAAGTTCTAAGTAATAGAGAACTGTGCTGAGTGGATTTGAAATAGGTTGTAAAGATCATTGTGACTTACAGAGAGAAGAAGAGAGGCATATTTGGCAGAGGAAATTATGAGGTAATGAGTTTATGTTGTTCATCTAGACTACAGATAATCTGCACAAGATTATTTTACATGTGAAAAGTTTCATGGCAGTTTAGGCAGTGATTCCAAGTTTGAAATTGCCAGCCCTTTTATTTTCTCCTTTTTTAATTTACTTTTTTTTTTTTTTTTTGGTGGGGTACTGGGTATTAGATCCAGGGCTAGGATCATGCTAGGTGAGCACTTTATCAACTGAGTCATGTCCCCAGTCTTTTTTACCCCCTCCTTTTCATCACTAAAATTCACATATTCATATTATTCTCTCAGCCATAGTTTGGTAATTTGGCAGACTGGATTTGGACTGCTCTTGGCTGTGAAGACAGCTTGATGGAGAGACTTCCATCACTTTGCCTTTCATTATTCAAAGCTACTTAGTAAATGTTGATATGCATCTTAAATCATCTGTATTTAAAGACTTTGTAAAGAAGAACTTAAAAACTTAGTTCTTACTTTGTAGAATAGTGATTTTCATCTTCTTTTGCACATTTGCAGTGCTGGAGATTGAACCTAGGACCTTGCACATGCTAGACAAGTGCTCTACCACTGAGCTACATCCTAGCCCCCATACTTTTGCATATTTTTAAGGAATTTAATCTGTACAGTTGAATATTATCAGAAGTAAAAGTGATGGACATAACTTTAAAAATGATCTCTTCTACCTTCCACTTTTTACATGTAGGAAACAAGACCTACCAATATGTGCTCTTGGACAGGTTAAATGACCTGTCCAAGAGCACACATTGCATATGTAGGGTGGGGCTATGGAGGGAAATGGAGAGTGCAGGGATCAGGTTCTCTGATTACTCAGGCGTGGACTTTTGCATGTGGTTAAGACTCACTGTTTCTGTATTCACAGGGTTTAAATATGTCACAGACCAGTCTTCTCATGTTAACTGCAATTATGGTTTTACAAAAATTCTCTTTGACTAAGCTAGATTATAGGCAGCATGGTGTGGCTGAGTTAGATGAACTGTTGCTTACTAGCATGTTCACATCATAACCTCTCTGAATTTCCTTCTCCTTATCTGTATAAAAAGTGTGTGTGGGGGTGCATAATATATATTTTATTGAGCTGTGAAACTTCTAAATGCAAAAGCACCTAATAGTGCTTGGGTCTTAATTGTCACCCATGTCTTTTTTATTCTTGATATATGTGGATATTTGAATCAGATAAGATATTACAGCAGAAGTCACTTTTGAGAATATCAAGTTCTGTACAGACGAATGTAGACCAACAAATTTTCTTCTCATTGACTATTTCATTGTCTCTCCCACAAATGGTTTGTTGAATGGCAACATTATTTCAATTAAGTGGTTAGAGAACTTAATTTTTACTTTAGTAAAACATAGGGTTCTATAGTAAATAGGACAATATATATGAACATGAAAATGTTCTGTTTGGGGGTGTCAGTAGTATTCTGAAAGAAAGTTAAAGGGATTTTCAATCTGAGACATACTGGCCCTGATTAGATGCACCTTGAAGACAGTAAGATAAAACAGTGAACCAAGAAATTGATGGGAAGATTTATTTACTATGTGGAAGTAAGCATATTTAGGAATGAAGAGAAAGGATAAGGGCATAGTTGAGAATGGAAATCAAGTGGGACTAGCCTTGACAAGAGATACTGAATCAGAGTGTCAGTAGGAATAGAGAACAACAGGTACATACAGGATATTTTGACATTATCTACTTGAAATACCACCTGCAAAGGAATGTTCTGAGAAACCTCACAAAATCATAGCACTGTCATACTAGTCCTTGCAGAGTGTCTTTTTTTTCTTTCTGTTGTAATAGCCCTTGGCCATCTTACAGGATTCTTGTTTGGTATTTACATTTAAGAATCTTGACTCCTAATGAACTATACAAAACACTTAGAAAAAACCCCACCTATACTATAAGGTATGCTCACAATTTTATAGTTATACTGGTTTCTCATTCTAGATCTCTTGGATTGAGTTTTATAGGAAAAATCACTTATTTTTGTTTGAATTCTAGGGCCAGTTTAACATAGATCCACATCAACTTTAATATTTAATATTACTCAAAGGTATGTGACAAAGCGTTCAGCTTTTTAGCAGTTTGGTTTTTCAAAAAAATTACTTTGAATTTCTGGAGTTTTAATACTTGGTTATATCTGGTAGCCTAGTTTTGAAAAAGGCCACATAAATGATCTCACAATTATCCTCTGGTACAATTATGCCAGCCTGCACCTCGAAAGGGTGTTTAGTAGTTTGGTTCTACTGGTATTTTGTTGTCATAACGCAAGAGGTCACTTTTGGCTGGCATAGCTGAAATGTACAGAATACTGTAAGGCAAGCTGTCCAGAGCTTTGCAAGAGGACACACTTCAAGTCTTTAATACTCTCTCCCTTTTTAGTGTGACCACTTTAGGACAGGAACAGGGTGAAGCAAATGGGAGGACAGTGTGAGTGAAACCCCTGTCCCTGATAGGTTTCTAGGTGCCATCAGATAATGGCCAAAAAGGGAAGGTTGATTGAAGGAAGTATGAATAACTAGTCACCCTGCTTTCAGCTCAACTAGAAAGGGCACACAGAAGTGGAATGAGACTGAACAGTTTGGACTGACCCTGCCACTTCAGTGGAATGAAAGAACAGCTTCCATTTTAGAACAACCAAGGGCCTACCTCACCAGCTGCTGCTTAGAAACTCTGAATATAACAGCAGTCCTGAGCTTTTATAAGTTCTGTGCTAAAGCCTCCTGCTCCTTATCATATCCTCAGCCCCCCTTTCTTTCTTTCTGCCTTCCTTATATAATATCTTTTTTTCCCCCTCTTAACCACTCTGGTAGTATCAAGTTAGGTGGGAGGAAGAATGATGACTTGTCCAAAACTTTCTTTGACCCGTAGGTGAAATGGGCACTGATGAAGACATTAAAAATGAATAGTCTGTGTTGCTTGGCTTGCTGGTGAATTCCTGTAATCCTGGCTACTTGGGAGGGAGTCTGAGGCAGGAAGATAACAAGTTTGAGGCCAGGCTTAGCAACTTAGGGATCCTGTCGCAAAAAATAAAAGGGGAGAGTGAGTGTAGCACACTTCCCTAAAGTAAGGCTGGAGGTTAGACACCGCCCCCCCCACCCCAGTACTGGGAGGAAGGAGAACGAAGGAAAAGGAAAAAGAATTGCTATGAATGACCGTGAGTGGTTTGATAATACTGACTAATGAGCCTTCTCATGCTGCTGGGAAAGGGAAGGAATGGGACCAAATGGGAATGCATTTCAGAGGTGCGTGCACTCTTGTTTTAAGTGATTTCTTATTTGCCATTATTTAAAAAAAATTACTGTACCAAATTGGGGGCCACCAAAAATTGGACATTCCATTGAATTGCCACCTTGCTACATTTCCCCCAAAGAGGGTAAATAAAATCTTTTCTCTGATAAAATTTTATCACATTTTGATGGTAATCTTATGGTTATTCTCTGAACTCTGAATGCTTGATCTTCATAATCAGATGGTTATTACTGTTCTTACTAAATATTTAGTAGTAAGTAGTATACAAAGCAAATACTGCTCTTACTCTGAACTAAGCAAAATGATTTATGAATGTAAAGCTTGAGGCAAGGATAAACTTGTACTGGAGAGAAATAAATGAGCATAGGGAGAAGGAACCTTTGCCATTGTCATTTTGGGAACACTTGAATAGTCCACTGTGTTTCTTAGGGGCTGTCTGTAATTTTACTTCATTCAACTGAGGTTTATTTATTTAAGGATATTGTGGTTCCAAGAAGTCTGTTTTGGGGTCTGTAGTTTGAAGCTCCTGTTTCTTTCAAAGTATGTCCCAGTTCCTGAAGATTGTCTGGCTAGTGTGTTGTTGCCATTATGATCAATACAAACTGCTTTGATTTATGAGTGTTTTATTCTGCTTACAACTATAGAGAGGAGGTGGTTCATGTTTTGGTTCCTGTTTAGCTGGGGGAACTTGAGCTTCCTTAGTCCTTTCAGAAAGCCTGACTAGGAAACTGGCATCTTGGCAGGAAGGTTTTAGTTAGATTCAGAAGTCAGAGTACAAATGTCAGAGTGATTTAGATTGACAGAATAACTAGATTATTTTTTTCTAAAATCAAGTTGTGCTTTAAATTATTATCCTTTACAAATATATTGTGTAAAAGTTTGTTATTTATATTTCAGGAGTCCTGTAGGAAGTACCAAAACGTTGTATAAGTTTTTATTTTGTTTTGATTTCTCTAGTGACCTTAATTCCACAATTTTTATAGTTTTTCAAAAGCAAAATTTCACAGCACCATACAAGTTCCTCCATAAAAGAAAATGTAGGGTTGAGCATTACTATGGTTACTTTTGTACCCTCTGGTGTGATTGAAGTTTTTTCCTTTTAAATCAGAATTTGATTGGTAAGCATTTAAGTAAATGATTCTTCTCATGTGGGATGACGTAGTCCTCACTGAGTAAACCTGGAGTATGTTACCTTACATTATAAAACTTGTTTAATGCTGACCAAAGTTATCACTTTATGAGCATATTTTTGATATCTTACAGCTCAATTTCCTCCCTTTTGAGAATATATATTTAGAGATATGGGTATTAAACCCAAAGCCTCTTGAGTGTTGTGTAATCGGAGGCAAACCTCCTGGTTTTATTATTATTGATTGTGGAAATAATTTAAAAATTAAAGCAAATGCCCTTAAGTTTTTAATACTGAATTTTATATCCGCATGCAATAACTTAAGTCATTCTTAAAATTTCTAGATTTCTAATAATATTTAATCCTTAAAAAAATCATTTTTGGTACCAGGGATTGAACCCAGTGTTGCCTAATCACTGAGCCATATCCCTAGCCCATTCTAAGTTGCTTAGGGCCTTGCTAAATTGCTGAGGCTGGCCTTCAACTTTTGATTCAAACCAGGGATTGAACCCAGTGTTGCCTAATCACTGAGCCATATCCCTAGCCCATTCTAAGTTGCTTAGGGCCTTGCTAAATTGCTGAGGCTGGCCTTCAACTTTTGATCCTCCTTCCTATGTCTCCCAGGCTGCTGAGGTTACAGGCATGCACCTTTCACACCTGGCTGAATTCGAATTTTTGAGAGCTTTTTATGATAATTTGTGGCTTTTGTAAAATAACACATAAAGCACTTGAAGATTGGAAGGCATTTTACTTGAAGTACTGAGTTAACTTTGGTATCACTGTATAGGAGGCAGAGGTTTTCAGAATTTTGTAGGATAACTCAGGTACATTTTTCTCAGTCAGTTGTCTTTCCCTCAGACTTCTACATAGATTTATTATTTTTGTAGAGGGAAAATAGTTCATCTCAGGATGACAGAAGAGAGGTGGGAAAGGTTCTTTCTTTTTAAATGGGAGAAAGCAAACTGCCCATTGTGACATTGGACTTCATTAGTTAAGTGTACTTTACATTTAAAAAATAACTCTGAATGGGTATTCAATTTTTTGCAATGTTTTGTTTAGAAATGGCTATTATCGAGATTCATGAAAGAAAGGTGAATATAAACCTTTTCAGCTTGGTATTTGTAGAGACAGAAAGATTTTTTAGCATCTAAGGAATTATATTTATTTGGCAGAATATGCCATATATTAAAAGTTGAACTCTCTCCCTTATACTTTTAATAAGTCTCTCACACACACAAATATTGTAATACATGTTTGAGTTATAAAGCAAAACACTACTGGTTCTTATGTACCCAATAGTTACCTTATAAATTTAAGATTACTGGTAACATTGGAATTCTTTAACATAAGATGATATCATGGTAGAAGCAAGTACAGGACCCAGCAGCCAGACAGGAAGACTGAGAGATTCAGTGGCTGTACTTGTACTTATAATTCACTCTAGTAAGCACTTACTCCAGGAGACCAGAATTTTCTTCTAAGGGCAGTGTCCTCAGTGACCCACAGATCTTCCCCTAGATCCTCCTGCACTGCCACACTGGGGAGCAGTCACTTGGGAACAAATCACATGCACACCATAGCACAGATGGTTCTAGTACATTTATATCCATGGCTACCTAGTTTCCTATAATGAATATGTTATAGCGTATATGGATATTTGGGTTGCTTTTTATTATAAAGCTATCGTGAACATTATTTTGTACATCTCTTGGTGCACACATGCAAGTATTTTTTTAAAATTTTTTATTTTTTAGTTGAAGTTGGACACAATATCTTTATTTTGTTTACATGGTGCTGAGGATTGAACCCAGGGCCTCGCACATGCTAGGCGAGCACTCTACTGCTGAGCCACAACCTAGCCCTGTGCAAGTGTTTTTTAGTGTTCTCCTCCCCCTTTTTTTTTTTTTGGCATGAAAAGTTCTCTTAATCTAATTTTTCTTAACTGGAATATGAGAAATTTACCTTTAGCAACCCATAGGGTCTTTGTGGCGTAAGTATTTGTGGTTGCTAAAACTAGGTAACTGCATCAGATGTCTTTTTATAAAACTTTATTTTGAAATAATTTCAGAATTACAAAGTTATTACAGAGTTTTCATATTCCCTTCACCTAGCTTCCCTGATGTTAACATCTTATATCACTAAGGTACTGTTTCTATTAATGTCTTCTTCCTCTTCAAAGATTCGATTCTAGGTACCATATTGCATTTAGTTGTCATGTTTCCTTAGTCTCTTCCAGTCTGAGGCAGTTTATTGGTCTTCCCTTGTCTTTGATGACCTTGACACTTTTTTGAAGAGTATTGGTTAGGTGTTTTGTAGAATGTCCTTTAATTTGAGAGTTATCTGATGCTTTTCTCATGATTAGATTAAGGTGCCTTATTTTGCAAAAATACCACAAAAATGGTGCTTGTGTTCTTCTCATTATATCATATTGGGAGTGCACAATAGCAACATGACTTCTTATTGGTTCTGTTAACTTTAATCAGTTGCTTAAGGTGATAGTTGCCAGAGTTCTCCAGTTCAAAGTTAATACTTTTTGCTTTTCATGCTCATTAAAGTTTTTTAAAATTGACACAAAATTATATGTATTTACCCTGTATAACATGTTTTGAAGTATATGTATATTGTGGAAAGATTAAATATAGCTGACATATTTGCCTTACATAGTTACCATTTTTATGGAGAGAATATCTTACATCCACTCTGAGCATTTTTCGAGAATATCCATATCTGTTTCATTTGAAGGGAATCACTAAGGTCCAGCCCACACTTAACTGGAGGTGGGTGTTAAGCTCTACCTTCAGGAGAGAAGAGTATCAAAACATTTAGATACATGTTGAAATCACTACAGTTGTTCAGATGTATTTGAGGGGAGATATTTTGAGGCTATGCAATATTCTCTTTCTCTTTAAAAACTTCACCCACTAATTTTATCATGAGTGTGTATCTTGCCTACAGCAAATATTACTACAGTGTTTTTGTGATAATTTTTATTTCCATCATTCCTTCCACATTTATTAAGTAGAAGTCTTCTGTAAGGAAGATATGTCCTTTTCGCTCCCATTTATGTGCTTGTTCATTCAGTAATTTATTTATATTGGTATAGACCCATAGATAATTTTTAAATTTTTTGAGTGATAATCTAATACCATCACTGTTTATTTTGTTACTCAAAATAGTTGTAGCCTGGCTATTGGCATTTTTTTAGGTTGGGACAGTTCCCTAAATTTTAAAAAAAGTACTTCCTTTTTGACACCATCAGATTCTCCTGGCTCATCAT
The DNA here is from genome assembly GCF_021218885.2 of Marmota monax. Taxonomy (NCBI): domain Eukaryota; kingdom Metazoa; phylum Chordata; class Mammalia; order Rodentia; family Sciuridae; genus Marmota; species Marmota monax. Next base: position 14,163,202 of record NW_026693245.1, read on the forward strand.
TTATTTCTTTACCCTATTCCTAGAACCTTCCATTTGTCTAAGAGTCTTGGTGCCTTTTATTGAGGAATGATATTTAGAAACCAAGATTTTTAAAGCTGTGCTTGTCATGGGGGAAAAGGTATAGCCTTTCTTCAAAGTCTTTTTATATGTCTTTCGAAAATTGGATTCATGTGGTGACAAGAAATTATTTTTTTTCCTTGATAATATGGACCGTAGCAATTAATCTGACATGTTAACACATCAGCACATATTTCTAGTAATGAGAAGTAATTTTAGAACTTAACCTTTTCTACTTTCCTGGCACTTACATGGAGAACTTGAATAGCAGTTTGTTTTCTCTAATGATTATTTTCTATCTGGGATACAATTGATAAAATGCACAAAGAAGAAGGGCCATGAAATTGTCAAGGCAAATTCACAGTATCCCCATACTGAAGCTTAAGCCTTAACTCACAAGAAAACCTTACAAATCTGTCCTCAGACCTTACATACTCTTTATTTATACATAGCTCTAAAAATTGTGGTTAACAAGTTTCCAAAGCCCTGGCAGATTTAAACAGCATTTTAGAGGAGGGGGTGGGTGTTGCAGCTGTTAAACAAAATGCACTGAGAAGGGTGCACCTGACTTTTTCCAGAAGAAGAGAAAGAGTGGAGGGCAGGTACATGACCCTCAGGGCACTGAGTGAGGCTCTGAGTGCAGTTTTGGGAGCATAATGTAACACAGTAAGGTACCCCGAGTCATCATACAAAGGTTAAATTAGATTTTTTGTTTATGCTATTTAGGAAGCAAGGGATGTGTAGACGAATTTTCAAAAGGCCTTCATCAGCATGGGAAAATGAAAATGCTGGTTTCAGGAATAAACGCCCCCTCAGCTATTCAGGCTGAATCTTTGATTCTTCAGAATTATTGAGAGCTAAAGTTTTTGAGCATCGAGTACTACTGTTTGGTAAGGTCATGATCATGGAAATCAGATCCTCATTTAATCAAATTTTGTTAACTTAGTTTTCCCTTAAGATATCAACCTTTCATTTCTGGTTTTCACTCTTAAAAACTATATCATTAGTATGGCTGTCACTGTTATATGAGGAGAATCCAATTTCAGATAAAGATTTTATGTATTGGAGGCCTTTTAAAAAGAAAGTGATCTAATTTTCATATGAAAAAATAAACACAATTTGTTTCAAGAGAATCACCCAAGAGAATAAGTGGGACTCCTTAGTATTTTAGAAAATATTTTTTAGAAAATAGTTATCTGATATGACTTGATTTTTAATGCTTTTGTTAATAAAATGCTGACATTGGATATGTAAAAACCTTTTTTTTTCCCTTTGATAAATTTAGGCTTTTCCTTTTAGTATACCCAGAGAACTGCCCCAAAGGCGGGAAAAATACAGCAAAACAACAATGACAACAGAAACTTTTAGAGTAATTGTACATGTGCTCCAGCTACTTCTAAGTGGTCTGGGTAGGGTTTGGAGTGCTGGGATACAGCTGAAAAAGAGAAGATTCTCTCAGTTTTAGCCAATGAATTTCCTCTGGCTGTGTGTATGTATATAAAGGTCACTTTGGTGGAATAAAGGATGAGGGAAAGAGGCAAATGTTTAGTAGAGATTTAAATGTAGAATTTGAAAGACAAATGTTAGGAGAGGGAGAGAGAAATCAAAGAGAAGAAATCAATTACATCGGTAAAAGATACTGCTATAGCTGCCTCTTCTATTGTCTTTACTCTTCTTCTACCATATTTTACAATCCTAACATTTATAGGTTTCTGAGGCAGACGATTACATTTCTGTTTGAAATTAGACTTTTTCCAATTTCTGACTACCTTTTTGACCCTAGAGAGAAGAGGCAAATTTATTTTTACCTCAAGTAGCAGGGTTCATACTGTGCCAGAGAAATTATTTGAACTATGATGAAACATTCATTGAGCTAATATGTTTGATTTATAAATGTATTGGCCTTTTTCTCAAAATTTCAGAACCTAAAACTTGCTGCATAGTTCATTCTCTGGTAGATTTGTTTTTAAAACTGAAAAGTCCTTGACCACCTATCTAAATGTATTTAAATTTTAGGCAATTAAAGCAGCTTTTATAAATATAACAATTTTAGTTGATTAGAGAAGTGACCTCTGTATCTTTTGACTGTTATCTTATGTATTTGATGTATTATTTTTGTTGAATTTAATATATATGTTATTTAAGTTTGATGATGCAATAGGGTAGTAATCAGTCATTGAATCATATATATATTATGCCAGTTATTGTGCTTCCCCCCATTTAATGGCCATTAAAAATCTATTCTAGAATTATTCTTATTTCATCATTTGATGTTCTGTATTGTGTAGGCTATATTTAAATAAATCCCCTATTCTCAAGAATGTATAATATAGCCTCTTGGGGTTGGAACAGTGTATTTGTCTCCAAGTATGTGGATACTTGTATAATATTTGGTTTGCCTTTAAATGACTTGGAAATACACAAAACATATATTTTAAAATATTTTCAAAAGTGTCTTCAAAAGTCCCTCAAAAACTAAAGAAAAAATAATTTGAGGCAAAAGCTGAGATTTTCAATGTGTATTTTGAACCTAAGTATATGTTTTAGCTGCTTTTTTTTTTTTTTTGTGATGCAGGGTTTTGTGCATGCTTAGCTGCTTTTGATTTGTTTGGAAGTTGGAGAGTTTGAGAGTCTATGGGGGGAGATTTACAGGGATGCCCTTACCCTAAATAAACAAAACTGAAATACTCTGCCTAATTTCATACATGTTTTGGGGGTAACATCTGTTGCCCCTTTTCAGATGCTCCAGGGATCTATGACCTTCTCCCTTTCCTGACTCCCCACCTGCTCCAAAGAAGGTAAGAGATCACCAATTTAGTCCTTTAGCTTTTTTTAATAGGTATGAAATAAGCCAAAGTCTTGAAGTTAAATAGCTAATTAGTAGCAGAGCTGGGATTAATCTCAAGTCTCTTTCCCAGGTCAGTTCCTACTCCATTATATAGCCATTCCTCAGGCATAGATTTTGATTCCGAAACCTAATAAACTATGTACATAATTGCTACTTAATTAGCACTCTTTTACATTTGAAGCCATTTGGGTTTACATTTCTTGTTAAAAATGGGCAGCAGTCAAAAATTGGGCATGGTGATTCTTCACTATCTATTGATTTTTTTTTTAAAATCCAAAGTTCACACTGTAAGGTCATCATTATTTATTATTTAACAATTATTTGACATTCAAAGGAAAATCGTAATTAGATCCTTGGACCAATAGCTAAAATTTTTCTGATTCTTTTTCTATAATTTTTTCACCAGCATCCAGGTGGAAAGTTCTCTTTTCTTTGGCTAAAATACATCTGTTCATTTACAGCATAAACACTTTGCCTTCAGAAGAAATAAAACCAAATTGTTACTTACAATAGTATGTATTATTAATGATTTTTTTGTGAGATTTTTGAATGTTACACTTTTTTGGGGGTGGGTGGGTACTGGGAATTGAACCCAGGAGTTCTCCCCCCTTCTGATTAATTAAACAACAAGCAATGTGGCTTAAGGACCGTGCCTGGTAGGTTGTCCAATTCAACATATGGTTCTTACCCGTCATGGGAAAAACTGACCTCTAGGCGTCAGCCTCCTGTCTTAGGTTGATACCACTGCAATTGGATCATACCCGTCACTGACTACCGGTCCAGCATACAGCCATACTTGTGGATAGGCCTGTGCACCAGTGGTGGGGGGGTGAGGTTCTTGCCTCACCTCTGTTGGCCCCCAATTTTGCCCTTGGTGCCAGTGGGGGGGTGAGGTTCTTTGCCTCACCTCTGTTGGCCCCCAAATTTTAGACCATCACTAGCAGAAGGGAGGAGGATACAGAAATGCCACGACACCAAGCCAATTGACGGCTCCTTTGGAAAAATTGCATCACTGGTGACACCATCAGCAAAGATATGCCAGCACTACCACAATTTGCTGCACCAAACGATAGTTCACAATGTATACAAGTGATACATAGTCCAGGCAAGTTCTGCAAGCAGTTCAAAGCAGAGGGGTCTATCAATATGTCCATTTCCTCCCAAAGTAAATCGAGTCCTTGATTGAGCATTACTTGTTGAGTTATATTCATTGATGCATCAGTTTATACAGTTTACTGTGATAGCTATCATAGAAGCTGTAGACTGGTTTTATCTTTGTCTTCACCGGCACTGGGATGGAGATAGGAATTCTAGCAATGATGCTAAAGAGACATTATCCTGAACAGAATTATTAAATATGATGAAAAGGAAAGGTGAAAGTAAACAAACAGATCTGTTAACCTCCTTTAAAAACAATCCTTAACAGCTTTTTACCTAATTTAAATTAGTAAACAAACAGATCTGTTAACCACCTTTAAAAACAATCCTTAATATCTGTTTACCTAATTTAAATTAAACCATTTAAATCACGTAAATAAAATAATAATAATAATAATAATAATAATAATAATAATAATAATTCGGATCCATTTTTTCAAGAGCACTCCTCATATAAGATCTATGGACATACGCACACACAGACATACAACACAAAACACAAATGTGCACACAAACGTACAACACATAAGACAATAGTAAAGGCCTTGTAGCTTTACCTAGGTAAAATCTCCATTGCAATGTTTAAAAACTCCACAGTCAAAAACTAAAACTGATCAGAAAAATATTAACCTAGGTTTGTATGAGCTCAAAAAATAAAATAGAACTTTATGATGTGGGAAAAATGCAATAATAAAATAGATATTGAAAAAAGCACCCTGGTTAATCACTGTCGTAGATGTAAGAATAGCCAAGCTGGAGCTCTGGATATCAGCTATTATGGATTTGAGTCAAATCATCTTCTTTTTGGACTATAGAAATTGCTTTAGTTAATCTCTCTGGAATCCAAATCGGCTGCTGTTCTCCCTGTGGAAAAACACAAACAGACCCCCGACTCCAGACAATCACTGGGTCAGGACCTTTCCATTGTCCTGTTAGAATATCTTTCCAAAGTACTTTAGGCTTATGTACATTTTTTGGATACATATGCCTTTCTGCAGCACTAAGTCCTGATGAATCCAAATTTAAAAAGTTTAGAGTAAAAAGCGTTATTTTAAGTTTATCTTTGGGGGATATATACCCCTTTCCAATTCCCTCTTTTTGCTTTAATAAGTATGTTTTAATAGTTTGATGAGCTCTTTCAACTATGCCTTGTCCCTGTGGATTGTATGGGATTCGTGTTATATGAGTAATGCCAAATGATGAGCAAAATTGTTTAAAAGAGGTAGAAGTATAACCAGGACCATTATCTGTTTTTAACAGTTAAGGAACGCCCACAGTGGCAAAATTTTGTAAGCAGTGAGCTATAACATCTTTAGTTTTTTCTCCGGCATGAAGGGAGCCCATCAAAAATCCAGAAGAAGTATCAACTGTAACATGTAAATATTTTAATTTTCCAAATTCTGGCAAGTGTGTGACGTCCATCTGCCAAATATGGTTAGGTATCAGTCCTCTAGAATTGACTCCAAGATTAACTTGTGGTAAAAATGTCACACAATTTTGACATTGTTTTATTATATGTCTGGCTTGTTGCTTAGTTATTTTAAAACGCTTTTGTAAAGTATTAGCATTAACATGAAACCTTTTATGAAAATTTGTAGCCTCTTCTAGTGTAGAGAAAATATGTATGTCATGTGTAGTTTTATCTGCTAAATCATTGCCCAAACTAAGGGCTCCAGGCAATCCTGTATGTGCCCTAATATGTCCTATAAAGAATGGATCTTTTCTGTCCCAGATTAGACTTTGTATAGTGGAAAACAAAGAGAAAACAGTAGAGGAAGGGGAAATCCTACCAGCATCTTCAATGGATACAATAGCATTAACTATATATTGACTATCAGAAAATAAATTAAATACAGAATCTTTAAACATCACAAAAGCTTGTAAAACTACATTAAGCTCTACCTTTTGAGCTGATTGTTTGGGTACTAAAAATGTAAAAGTTTGATCAGGGGTAACTACTGCTGCTGTACCATTATCAGACCCATCAGTGAATATATTTGGAGCATTCATGATAGGTGTTTTTCTTGTCATTTTAGGAAAAACTACAGGATGCTTAGACCAAAAAGACAACAAAGGATTAGATGGTAAATGATTATCAAATGTAACATTAGATTTACACATGATTATTGCCCAAGTATTTAACTCATTAGCTAATTTATCAATTTGATCCATAGTATATGGAGTAATAATTTTATTGGGAGAAATTCCAAACACTCCCTTTGCTGCTCTTATTCCTTTGAGTATTAATTGTCCTACAGCCTCAGGATACCTAGTAAGAATAGTGTTAGGAGAATAAGATAAATGTATCCACAATAATGGACCTTCTTGCCAAAATACTCCTGTAGGAATATTTTTTGTTGGTAGTACAATAAATAATAAAGACAAATTTATATCAATTCTATCCAAATGCATATTTTCCATATATGTTTCAATAATTTTTAATGCCTTTCTTGCTTTAGGAGTTAACATGCGGGGTGAATTTGGATCTGATGGACCTTTTAGAATATCAAATAAAGGTCCCAACTCTCCTGTTGGTATGCCTAGATAAGGCCTTATCCAATTTATGTCTCCCAATAACTTTTGAAAGTCATTAAGTGATTTGAGTTGATCTACTCGTATTTGAATTTTTGGTGGACGGACCATGGTTGAGGATAATAGAACTCCTAAATAATTAATTGGAAAATTTAATTGTACTTTATCTATTCCTATCTCTAGATTATAATTTTTTAATAAGTTTGTAAGTGTGGCATAACATTCCTGCAATGTGTTTTTATCTTTATGTGCTAATAACACATCATCCATATAGTGAAATATTTGTAGTTCAGGATTTTGATTTCTAAGTGGCTGGATTGCTTTGTTAACATAGATTTGACACATTTTGGACTGTTAGCCATCCCTTGAGGGAGTACTTTCCATTCATATCTCTGATCAGGACCTTCATGATTTAATGCAGGGATAGTAAATGCAAAACGTGGACTATCCTCGGGATGAATTGGAATCGAAAAAAAACAATCTTTAATATCTATAGCTAAAACATGCCAGGTTTTTGGCAAAGCAGACAATTGAGGAATCCCTGATTGAGCAGGTCCCATAATAACCATCTCATTATTAATGGCTCTTAAATCTTGCAATAATCTCCATTTACCAGATTTCTTTTTGATGACAAAAATGGGAGTATTATGGGGAGATATGGAAGGTTGTATATGTCCCTCCGCTAATTGTTGTTTGACCAGATCATGGGCTACTTGAATCTTTTCTTTAGTGAGGGGCCACTGAGGAACCCACACTGGTCTTTCTGATTTCCAAGTAATTTTGATTGTCTCAGTGGCCCTTTCTGAAAATCCAACCCATGTCTGTCTGTTCCTTGATCTATTTGTATTGGTGCTGCTATACCTTGTTCTTGTTCTCCTAATCTTTTTTCTTTCCTAAAGCCTTGTCTAGCCCTAGTAGTGGGCGCATTAGGATTGATGTTATTTGTTAACGTCAAACCTAATTGATCTAGGACATCTCGTCCCCATAAATTTATAGGAAGATGATCCAATACATATGGCTGTATAGTTCCTTCACATCCTTCAGGATCCTTCCAATCCAATATCATTGAACTTCTATGGGGATTAGTCGCCACTCCTAGGCCTCGAAGCGTTTGAGTGGCTTGTTGTAATGGCCAATGTTTTGGCCATTCTTGACGAGATATGATGCTAAGGTCAGCACCTGTGTCCAGTAGCCCATTAAACTCATGTCCTTGAATATTTAGTTTTAGCATTGGGCGAGAATCTAAATTTAAAGACAGCATAGCCCAATCTACACCTGTGGAGCCTAATCCCCTGGAACCTCTTTCTACACTACGGCTGGAGAATTTATCATGTAGGCTGGGTATTATTAACAACTGTGCTATTCTATCTCCTGGTGAAATTATTGATATACCTCTTGGAGAACTAGCTATAATTTTTATTTCACCTACATAATCGGGATCAATTACCCCAGGACTTATCATAAGTCCTTTTAATGTAGATGAACTACGTCCCAATAATAAGCCTACTGTTCCTTGGGGAAGAGGTCCTTTTACTCCTGTGGGAATGATTTGAACTCCCATCTCTGGAGTTAGTACTGCTCTGGCAGAGGCACAGATGTCCAACCCTGCGCTCCCTCGGGTTTGTCTGATGAGGGATTTAATGGACAATGTGTCCTGTGCACTACCCTGATGGTGTTGCTGGGTTCCTCCACTGCCCCGTATATTTGTGGTTGTGGGCCCCGGAGCATTGGGCCCTCCAGTCCGTTTTTTGGCAATGGAGCCTGATGCCTTTCTCCACGATATCCGTTTTTTGATAAGGGAGTACCCTCTATGGTGGTTTGAGAACGGCATTCATTAGCCCAATGTCTCCCTCTACGGCATCGTGGGCAAATACCCGGTATTCTATTCCTTTGATACCTACTTTTGTTAAACCCTCCTCCTATGGGGCAATTCCTTTTAAAATGTCCTGTTTGTTCACAATTGTAGCATGTTTTGGCCTGGCATCTAAAGCCTGTTTTACTGCAGCTGCCAAGACTTGCCCTTGTTCATTAATGTCTCTACATAATTTAATATATGTGTTTAAATCTTCATGTCTCCATGGTCTAATGACCTCTCTGCAGCAACGATTTGCTTGGTCATAAGCCAGTTGTTTTATTAATGTCATTGCCTGTTCTGTATCCCCAAAAATTCTGGAAGCTGTTTGAAGAAGCCTATCTACAAATTCAGCGTAAGGTTCATTAGTTCTCTGTATTACCTTAGATAGCTGACTTTGTAAATCTCCATGTCCTTGTAAAGTCTTCTATGCCCTAACTGCGTCTGCAGCAATTTGTGCATATATAGCAGGATCATATTCAATTTGTTGCCGTTGACCCTTGTAAGGTCCTTTTCCTAACAACATATCTAGATTTCTTTGAGGGTAACCGGCTGCTGCATTTCGCCTAGCTGTCTCCGTGCAAAATTCCTCATTGGCAACCTTCCATAACAAATATTGTCCTCCATTTAGCACAGATTTACACATGCTAGCCCAATCTGCTGGTGTCATGTCCAAGTTAGTAATGGACTCGACCATGCTTACCGTGAAGGGTGCTTGGGGACCATAGGTTGTTACAGCCTCCTTGAACTGCTTCACTGTTTTAAAATCTAAAGCACGGTGTATTCGCTGCCCTCCTACCTATTCAAGTACAGGGCATGCTAATCTTTGAGGTCCTGTCTCAGGATCCCATTTATCAACTATGGGGTTTGAGGGCCACTCAGCTGTCTCCATAGGTGGGGCTGTTGGTTGAATTACGCCCTCTGGTGATAAAACGGAGTTAGTAACAGCCTCCTGTTGTGGCCTTTTTCCTAATAACCCCTTTTCCTTTAAATTTTCTTCCCCTGTCTGACTAGCTCGAGAGACCTTCTCTTTTGCTTGATCTAAAATGTCTTTCTCCATGGTCTGAACCTCTAACAATTTACTTAACACCTTTTCCATTTGTTTTTTACTAATTTCTAATCTACTATAAAGATAACGCAACCCAATAAGATAACACAAAACAAAACCCAAACTGAATGAAACAAAAACGGAATAAAAAATCGTTGTATCAATTTTCTCTTCCTCAGGGCCAACAAACTTCAAACCTTTAGCCAACCATTTTTCCCAGTTTGCCTGAGAAATTTCTAGGGATAGGCAGCTTAAAACAAAAACAAAATAAATCAAAACAGGAACACATTGTTTTTTGAATTGATCACCCATTCTCTCGCCTTCCCTCAGGGGCGAGCAATTTCACTTACCTCCAAGTTTCAGACGTTCCCCGTACGGGCCACCAAATGCCGCAGTCTGTCTGGGCACAAAATCACGAGCCACTCACAGCTTTGTAGATTCAAACAGCAATTCTTTATTCCCAAACTCACACCGGCACTCTACAAACACGTTCTGGCGAAATCCACGTTCCAGGCCCCAATCACGTTCTGGGCAAAATCCCAAATACTCTCTGAATCCCACGAGAACTCAACGAGAACTGAACGGGGACTCAACGAGCAGGCGCGCCTGAGGCAGCAGGATACGCCCTGTTCCCAGCAGGGTACACCTTAAACCTGGAACCGCCCTAAACCCGGATTGTCCTAAACCGGGAACGCCCTAAACCCCGATCCGCCCTAAACCCAGATCCGCCCTGATCCTTGAGCAAGGTCACCTTACATGCAATGACACTGCAAATGACCTGGGTCATGCCATGCGTCATTTTTACTTAGCAATGGCCCTCAGCACTTAATCACTGACATCCCAAGCCCTTTTAAAAAAAATATTGTATTTAGAGACAGGGTCTTGCCTGAGTTGCTTAGGGCCCTGCTAAGTTGCTGAGGCTGTCTTTGAACTCAAGATCCTCCTGCCTTATCCTCCTGAGCCACTGTGAACACCATTAATGAGGGATGTTGCCTATGATAATAGTTTACTTTTCAGTAATTACTTCTTTATGTATGCTTCCTGGGAAAGACAGATAGATCATTTTTTTTTAGACTTTGCTATATTGCAACTTGACACAGTAAACAATCTGGTATAATATTAGTTCTCATTTAACCTATTATTAAATAAAAATTTTACTTTTTCATTCATTCATTTATTCATGCAGTAGATATTGTGTATCATAAATCAGACTCTGTTCTGAGTACTTGTAAATGCCGTGGAGACCCTAACATTAACTGATCATCTTTTATAGGAACATGGGTCTTTCTTGTTATATTATGGAATAAATTCTAATACATCATCTGCATCTTAGTCTTTCTTCAGTCTTCACAGAGAGCTTTTTCTCTCAAGTTTTGAGGATTTGGATATAAAATATTGTAAACACTTTTCTTGATCATTGTGAGTAACGAGAATATGGTATTCTGGTTAACCAAATACCAGTAGGTATTTCTAGTTGAGGGAATGTCAGATGAACCTTGGAATATAATTGTGGTGCAGTAACAACAACATTGGTGTATTTTCTTTTGTATTGTATTATAAGGAGATTGGCTTTCAACACAGGCTGATTTTTCCCAATAAATACTTACTTGCTTTTTTTCAATGGTGAGTGGGGAATATGGATGAGGAGTTATCTTTAGCCTTCAGTGTAATGCCAGGTGGGCTTGAACTCCTAGTGAAAAGAACCCACAAAACTTTGTCAATTGGCTGAAGCTGATTTATGATTTCTCTTTAGCAGCCTTACTGCTCATCCTGACCTATGTTTTCATTTTCTTACAGCTGCTGTTCTAGACTTTTTACTACTATTCCTCTTTAACAGTCTAGTAAATAGAGTTAAGTAGGAGTCCCTTTACTGTTTAAGTCCTTAGAACCATTACCATTTCATTTTGTGCTTTCTGAATCTCGAAAAGTGGTGCTAGATGTACTTAATCCAAACTTACATGATCTTGGGAACTCTTCTTCCTTCTGTTAATAAGGTCTTTGCTAGAGATGTCTTATTTATTTATGAATTCAGCTTTAATCTGACTTTCCTAACTATCAGATTGTCCAGTAATGCAGTGACTTGTCAGAACTGAACACAGAACTTTGTGTTGTTCATGACTGCTTTCCTGCAGCCTTGTACCTTGTCTTTTACCAAGTAGGGGATTACAGAAGTGGCTGGTGAGTGCTGTGGCCACTCATGTCCATAGTAGTACAATGGATTGAGAAAGAATATAGTTTTTTAGGTCAAGAAGGCAGGAAAGATAATCCATTGGTTTTACTCCATTTTTTTATGAGCTTGAAAATGTTTCTATATTGTTTATTCTATATTTCACATAATTTGAATAGTTAAGCCTTACCCTGTATTCATGCAATCTGAGATTTTCTTTTATATTGCTAGAAATTTTACAAACTATACTGGACACAACAAAAAGATATCATTCCTTAAGAATCACAATTATAGGCAGATGGGTAAAAATTATTTAGCTTAAAACTAAATAATTAACTTGTTTTCATACTGAATTTCAAAGCTTTAAAAAAATGCCAGTGACATATAATTGACTGTAGCTCTGGCAGTATTTATCCTTTCTCTCTCCCCTTCTCGCCAAAATTGTCAAATCATCTGAGATGACCATTAACAGCCAAGGCAGGTGAAAGATTTTGTGTCATGTAAGTGCATGTGACATCCTTTAATCATGGGTATCATGCCGTTACAACTGCCTACCTCCATAATTTTTAAGAAATAATTTAATGTCTACTTACATCGTTTAAAAAACGAGAAAAGAAAAAGGATCAAGAAATAGGTAATAAATAACTTGCCTGTGGGACTAAAATTTGAATCAGGAGCCCAGTTGTCAGTCTTTAAGTTGTGTAGCTTGTCATCTTCTGGACTGTGGCTATCCATAAGGTGGACCAACCATTTAGGAATTAAGGAGAGCCTTAGTGTCCTATTGCCAAAGCAGGCTGGGCCAGTCAATGTGGCAGAGCGGCATGATGACAATCAGTGTTTGTATTGGATGTGATCATTGAAACATCCAGTGTTTGCACTAGATGTGTGGCTCCCAGAACACATACTAGAAATCATTTATATTTCAAATTCTTGATTTAGGAATACTTTGAACACTTTTTCAGTTTTTTGGGGAAGTGCTTTTTTCCTTATAAGTAGTGTGTTCATTGTAGAAGTTTTAGGGGAAAAAAAAGAACTTTCCTCGCACCAACTCAAACAAGGAAAATAAATCACCTGTGATTACACTCCTCCAAGATATGGGTGGGAATGTCTTTAGTAATTTTATTTGCATTTTGAACAGACAATTTGTCTCTTTACTCACTAGTATTTAAGATAAAAATGTACCATTTAGCCAAAGCATACATACATCCACCTTAGCATTTTTAAAGACACACACACACACACACACACACACACCAGAGAGGATTTTCTTTTTAGCTGGATCTCCAGTCATGAAAATAGCAATCCTGCAGGGGATAGTGTTCTTTGGGATTTTTCAAGGAGAGCAGAAGCTCTGACTTTACTGTGCCTTAAATAACTGAAAACAAAAAGCTGTGGTCATTTTTTTCCATAACAAGAGTTGCAAGTCTCTTTATTGTTGTTGCTTCTAACTTTCAATTAGTATCCCACTAAGTAACAGGACAGACTTAAGCTGTGAAAATAATTTTATATACCTGACATGTAAGGGTAAACATTAGGGATAAAAGAGGTGTTTTATATTTTAGTAGTGAGAATAGTGAAATAGAAGAATGAAACATTTACTTACTGAAACTAAAAGTGGAGATGGAATTAAATTTTCTAGGATCCCTTCCTTTTTTTTTTTCGTTTAAAATCAAGTTACATTTTAAAAGTGTGCTATGAAAAATGGGAAAAGAAAGAAATGATAGCAGTTCTGTTAATTTGGAAGTATGAATATAATGGAATATGAATTACTACAACAGCAAATTGTTGTCTGTTGTTGTAGTAGAATGCCAGCATGCTCTTGGGAACTTGGCATTTCCAGCAGCGTGTGCACTTGCTCTGACAGGCTGGGGTTTTAGTGCACATGTTGAAAATGCCAAGCTTCCCAGAGCTTGCAGCATTTGTACTACAGTAATGATGGGAGCAGGCATTCCATAAAAGGAATTGTGGTAGTGGTTTACATACATTGTCACTTCTCATCTCATGCTTACTGAAGCCATGCAAAATAGCTATTATTATCCCTGTTTGTAAATGGAAAAAAAAATCAAGAATGAAGTATTTGCCTAAGGTCATTTAGCTGAGGCAAAATGGTGCTTGAAAGAAAGCTGACCTTGCTTTAGAAGGTTCTAATTCTCTCTATAGTGCTGTTCCACCTCCTGCTGCATTCTATTGCCTCTGACTTTCTCTTGTAGGGTGGACTTTGCCCTTGGCAAAAAGTGTGTTACTCAAATAGTTGCCAATATTTTTTATCATTATATGAACAACTTCTTATACATAAAGAACGCTTAATTACCGGGAATCCCATCCCATGGATGTTGTAAACAGTCTTTTTTAAAAAAATAAATACTCTAATATATATATTTTTAATATTTTGACTCAGTTTTTAAATTAAGGTTAAAATTGGATGGTACAGCTGTAAGAATTGACAATTATGGTAGTAACAATTTTTGAAACTTAGAAAATGGTATTTTCTCTCTGATAAGTTTAAATATCACATACATGACTTCTTAGCCTAGGAGCATTTGGTAAGAATGTAAGAAGATAGAAATTGTGTACATTTTAAGAAATTTTGTTTTTATTTTGTTGCTGGAGATTGAACCCAAGTACATGCTGTAGCACTGATCTAAACTCCAACTCGTGTGTGTGTGTGTGTGTGTGTGTGTGTGTATATATATATTTAATATCACAATTAAATATTCTACCATTTCATTTACTGTGTCTACTCCATGTATTTTGACCAGAAAAATTTTGTTTAGGCTATTTTAATAATCATCTGGGGTCAGTGGTTCTCAATGTTTGGTCCCCAGGCCCATCAGCATCAGCATTACCTGGGATGAATCAGTAATTCTCCACGTGTGGGTCCTGAGAATCTCTATTACCATAAGCCCTCCTGGTGATTTTGTTGCACATTGCAGTTTGCAAAGCACCAGTCTGTATGTTCCATATGCCAAGAATCTTTTGGGGGGAGGGGGCAGGGGTGTTGCCTATTTTTTTGTTTTGTTTTGACTGTAGGGGGGTTTAACTCAGAGCCTCACACATGCATGCTGCCATCAAGCTACATCTCCCGCCTCCTTTTTGTTAAAAGTATAATGTTTTGACTTGCAGTCTCACTAACCTAGAGTGGATTTGAACTTGGCAGTCCTCCTGTGTTAGCATCCCAAACAGCTGGGATTATAGGTGTGTGCCACCAAGCCCTTCTATAAGAGTGTTAGTGTGTTCTTTCATGTAACAGATTCTTGAGTACCTCCTACAAGGTGGTCCTCTTTGACAGGGATGCCATGGGCCTTTACAGTGTCACCTTCCTGTTTAATGGAGTATAAGAGAGGAGTGGACTCTTTAGAAATAGTCTTTAGTTGAGTTAGAGTATCCTGGGCTGGAGGCCAAAGCATTTGGTTGTGACTTCCGCGTGGCAGGGCAGGTGTTGCTTGGAAGAGCTCTTTGTGATACAGTTTGATAAAGTTTCATGGGCGTGGCTTATTCCAAGAACTGTGCTGGTCACAGAGATGAAAGATGGCCATCCCTTGCTTCCAGGGGTTCCAAACCTTAGAAACAGTTTATTCATAAAGTGTCTGGAACTGTTGGTTTGCTTCCTTTGTATCTTTTCAGTCATTGGCATGGGAAGATATTTTTTGTTTTTAATAAAAAAAAAAAAAAAAAAACATGCAGGTGTATCTTTTGGATTGTAGAAATGGTACGTTCCTTCTAGTTCCTTTAATGTACTGCCTATTTAATCTAGTGTGTTCAACCACTGCCTCTCTGAGAGAAGCTCAGTTTCTTTACCTATAAAAAGGGTTGTATATGCCTGCTAAAAATATTGATTATGAGAATGAAGTGGGTCAGGGCCTGGGTATGGGATAAGGCAATAGTAATGAGTTAGGGCCAAAATATGGGGTCTTGTACTGAACTCCCTGAGTGTGAGTGGAAGAATTTGGCTGTAGAGCTTGCCTTATCCCCTCCCAGATCAGGGCACACCTTTTCCTTACCTCTCAGCTCTGGTAAGTAGAATGAGTCCCCAGAGTTTTCCCTTCACCACCGCTTCTAAAACAAACAGCCAAGCATTTCCAAAGGTGGTTGTGAGCAACAACAGGAAATGAACTGGTAAAGAGGGTTTTCTGTCTCCTCATTTAGACACTGGGCCTAGGAGGCAAGACAGAAGTATGCTGATATGCTGAGACTTGGTATTTGGGCAACAAAGGGCTTTAAAAAAGTTCATCTGCTCTTCCAAAATTTGGAACCCAGGCAAGAGGCCAGAGTGACCTGGGAAGGAAGGAGCACTGAAGTGTGATGGGGGCCATGAGGGCTCTGTAAGAGGTCCTGAAGGGGGAGGGCTGCCTGGCTTTCCCTGCCTTTAAGAAGGCCAGAAGGCCAGAGCTGCGTTGCTTCTAATTAGAAAAAGTCTGGCACCAGAGAAAGCAGTTTAATTTCAGATTGGGATGAACCACTTAATTTCTAAATTCTATACAGAGTTACAGTTGTAGAAATACTAACTCAAATTCTACCTAATTGGCTTATCAGAATCCCTTCGTGGCTACCCACCAGAATCTGAGACTGGACATGATCATTTCCCTCAAATAAGTGCATTAAAATTCAGAAATACAACCTGGAAAATTACTTAATGATAATGGCAGTGGTTGCAGGGGAACCCTTATGTACTTAGGGATTTGAAATAACTCTGAATGATGTGACTTTAAAAAAAAAGTCCAACACTGCCCCTTATACTGAGCTTACTTCTTAGGTACTCTTTGCATATAGCCTAATTAGTGGATAAATGTCTTATTTTCAGAAATAATTTTAAATAACTAACACCACTCATACCTAACATAAGTATTCTGATTAATTGGATTTTTATATGAAATGTGTAAGAATATTTATTAACAAGAAAATAAAACCAATAATGATCAGAATGCTGTTGGGAGCTCTTGTTGGGCCTATCCAGTGCATGCTTCGTAAATTTTTATGTTGTTTATATGGTGTGTTGTGGTTTACAGTCTGGCCTTTGCATTAACTTGCCATTATCTTTCTCAAATATTAATGCAGTGTAGGAGTGATTTTTCTTCCAAATAGACATTTTTAGGTGGACTTGAAATAAATCTTTTTCATTAAAAAATAATTTTTTTTCAGAAAAATTGAAGCTGCTTCCTAAGTGATTACTGGCAAAATCTCCTAATGTCTTTCTATAAGCTGTTTAAGGTTAGTATTAGAAATTAGGATTAGAGGATTTAATTAGCCAGCTCATAGGATGCAGTCTCTTTAATTTAGCATTTCCCTTTGAGAAAATTTTGCAGTTAAGAAGTAATATGAAGGAATATGATAGATAAGTTGGTTTTTGAATTGAGATTATTGTTTCCATCTTAGGCTTTATAATGCCTGTAAAACTATTCAGGAGATTGTGTATGATTTGAATTGAAATGTTTTGTTTTTCACATTGATCATTACATGTGGGTGTTGATTGTATGTAGCATTTCTCAGAGTTTAGGAAAGGTTTCCCTTTAGGTTTTGGGGTGGAGCAATAACTGGCTCATCTGTTTTGCCAAGGACACATAGTAAGTATTAGTTACTATACCATTTAGCTTATCTAGTGTATTTAATTAACCAATGAATATATTGTTACGAGAGTATTAAATGTAAGTAAGCAAATATTTTTAAGACAAGGTTTATAATAATTTCTTCAGTTTTGTTATTTGAAAATAAAATTATCCCATGTTTTACCACAGAGTGCAGGATTGCCCCTTTTTGTGTGCTCAGTTCTTATTCTTAAACAGCCAGTCATTATAGTTAGTCAGAACACCAGAAAGACTAAATTCTCAAAAGCCTTGTTTTATTTTAGGTCACCTAGTATCCAAGAGATAAATCCAGCAGCTAGGGGGGATGGGTAGGGTGTTTGGGGTGAGGGAGGATGGCTTACAACTCTCTAGGTATTGTTGAAGGAGGAATATACTGTCCTTGCTTCTCCTGTGGGTGCTGTGGTATGATTTAAAAGCCACTCAGAGCTAGTGACTTTCAAAGGTTTGATGAGTTGTAAAGGCCAAAGTACACCATAATACAATCCTAAAGTAGGAAGGCTTGATGGAATTAACTCAGTACTGCATAGTCCTAAAAAGTAATATATATACCAGCTGCCCTTTATGTATTTGCATGTGATTTTCCTTTATTTAAGGTTCATGCCTCTTGACTTCCAGCACCCTAGCCAAAAAGGCAAGGGGAGCCCCCACCAACCAAATAGGCCTCCGAGTATTAAATAGCTGCCACAAAACTAGTCAAATTAGAGGTGCCACTGACTTGAGAGCAAAGACACTTAAAGGGCTTAGTGGTAGAGGAACACCATTGATAGCTGATATTGGAGAAAAGTAACCAAAGGAATCCACTTTTAAACTGCCATCTGCACCTTATGGTAGCACCCTAACTGTGACCAGTTAGCTGACACTGATTGGGGTGGCAGGGTAGACTGTACCACATTTGGAGATATTTCTGTCAAAAAGGGTTGGAATTTTTAAAGGTGTTTGGGCACTTGAAAGATGATCTAGAATTATGTGGAAAAGTGAACATTCCTGAAACACCTTAGTCTTTAATGATACCAGATTAACGAAGTGTTATTCTATAAGACATGTATGTGTTTATTTGTGCCTTCACATATCATTTGAATTAAATTGCTTTGGAAGTCACAGTGCTTTGTAGTTAGCTTTTAAAAACACTTTGCAAGAATAGCAATAGTCAGTGCAACAAAATTGGAAATTTTCTCAGCACAGTTGTACAATATTAAGTAATATATTCTTTGACTTGTACAACTCAGAAATAAATATGATAATGTTTGCAAAAACTGCTTGAAGTCTTCATCAGTTTTCCTAAGGGATTCTTCTTTGATAATTAATGTCAGCTCTTTTGAAGCCTCCAGTACATTATTTCCTGGTAGACTGTTTTAAAAAAAGATTTTTTTTAAGGTTGTCCTGGGGGTTGAACCCAGGGCCTTGCATGTGCTCTACCACTCCTGCTCCACCCACAGCCCTCCTGGTAGGCTCTTTACTAACTATTCTCTGTCATATGGATCCTCAATTATCTCAGCTTTGCCATGATTAGAAAAATTTTCCAGTATCACTTTTGTAAAGAGACAAATCCATTGACGTGGCAGGCAAGGAGAGAGGTGATAGTTTTTAGTGGGAAGGGGTTGATTTCTGTCAATGGCCAGTTTAAAACTATTTTTCTGTTATCTATCTGGTTTTCCTGCAAGCATATATGTGACAGCCACATCCCCAGCCCAATGTATACTTATTTTAATTATGGTTTTTCAGAAAAACTTAATGATAATAAGAGATAAAGGAGACTGGGATATCTATTTGAAACAGTGCAATATTTGTGGTGTAAAACCAAATGGTTATTATATGATAGTTCTCAAATTCTCTTATTGTGAAGCAATGATAGTAACTTGTTTTTATGAAATGCTCTTTTTATTTGACTCATTTAGTCAAAATTATTATAATACTTTTCTTCTTCTATTAAGAGTTCTTGATTATGAATTATCAAGTTGAAATTATATTACTCTGAAAGATTTCTGGTGAGTGGGTTTCTTCCATCTCTGTCCTAAGTAGCTTCTGTCAGGGAGACAGTAAGTTAGGTACAGACATCTCATGTGAAAACTCTTAGTGTTGTCTACCTCTTCCTCTCAAGCTACACGTCCTCAGCTCCATGTGTACCACCTCTTCCAGACTTCCCCACATGGTAAAGATCCTTCTAGTGAATGATTTAGCAAAGTCAAAAGAATCAGTGGCCGGCTTGATGAATGTTATTAAATAGTGTAATGGAAGACTGAGAGAGAGAGAAGAGCCCAAGGTTTCATTATGTGACACTCAAATTTCTATAAGGCATTTGAAATCCTGAAGTAAAACTGAGTCCTGAATATTCCCAAAGGGATCAGGGTTGGTTCTTTGGCACTGAATATGACTTTGGAGAGGCTGAGTAGTTAGGACTCAACAATGATCAACACCCTCACCTCCCCCCCCCCACCCCCACCCTACCATTTAGGTTAACTTCCTTATGCATTTAGGGAAAGGGAGTGTGGAAGGTTTGTCCTCTGGCCAAGTAGACTAGTACTAATTGGTACATAGCTGTGGTGGGAGGCAGTTTTCATTTGGCTTTGAGCTTAGCTAGAACTGTTGAAGAGAGATTGACTACCTGTGTGGGGTGAGAGTCTGAATCATTGTAAGCAGAGTTCAAATGGCCACTGGTCATGGAACTTTTAGAAGATTTCTGTGTTCTAAGTTTAACGTATGAGTTTTCGAAGGCCCTTTCCTTCCCCCTTGTGATTTTTGTACTCTGTGTGTGTGTGTGTGTGTATGTGTATGTGTGTGTTTAATACTCTTAACATCTGTACCAGCTTTCCTCTGTGTGATATGGAAAGAAATAATCATTATGAGTCACTTATTGGTTGCTGCTCAAAGATATTGCTGTATTGGGACATATGTCATGTCTGCTACAGAAAGGATTATTAAATTAAAAACTTTCTCTGGTCAAAGTTTATAAGAGTTTGTGAAACTCCTCAGTTACCATGTTGGTTGGAGCAGACTAATGGCTGCCTAGAGTCAAGTGGAGAGAAGGAGAGAGATGTTTTTAAAAAGAAAGTTGATTGGCTGACTCTAAAAGATAAAAAGGAAAAAGAAAGATCATGAACCATGCTGATCTAGAATATTTTCATCTCGATACCACAGATACAGAGTAAAGTGATTATGGTCTACTAATGTTGTGATCCAACTTGGTGAAATACTCTGATAATAGTTTTTATCTGGTTGTGTAAAATACCTCAACTTGTCTGAAAATTCCCATATTTTATTTTTACTTTTATGGGGGAGGGATTGGGTGGTGGTTAGTGCCTGAATGTTTTTACCTGAAAATAAAAGCTGTCACTTTTTCTTGTTCCTTGCTGTCCAGCACCACGTTTTCAAGATTTAGAACATTCATAGCATCTGAATGTGGACTCTGAACTCTCCCTGTCTTTCACACAGGTTTCCACTTGAGTGGCACAGTGACAGAACCTGCAATACAATCGGAGCCAGAAACTGTTTGCAACGTGGCCATCAGCTTTGACCGTTGCAAGATTACCTCAGTGACCTGCAGCTGTGGAAACAAGGACATATTTTATTGTGCCCATGTTGTGGCACTGTCTTTATACCGCATCCGCAAGCCAGATCAGGTCAAACTGCATCTTCCCATTTCAGAGACTCTCTTTCAAATGAATAGAGACCAGCTACAAAAGTTTGTACAGTATTTGATCACAGTGCACCACACGGAAGTTTTGCCAACTGCTCAAAAATTAGCAGATGAAATTCTTTCCCAAAATTCGGAAATCAACCAAGTTCATGGTGAGTATAGATATTGATTCCATAGATTTCTTCTCTGGTGTCCTTTTCATTTATAAATTTGGTTCTGCATAAAATTAATTAAATATAAAAGGGATCATGAGCATTGCTCTAAATTTTTAAATCTAGTTTTATATCCTAAAATATATCTTTTGAAGCATTTCATGCTTTTTGTGCTCAGAAAATCATTTATTTAAAGCTTGGTTTTTATACTCTTTATTTAGCAACATTTTATCAAATGCTATGTATTATGCAAAACACTTAAGATATTTACTTCACTCTTTTCAATAAGCTAACCTATACATGGTCAGAATTTTTTCATTTTTAGGATATTACAGTTTGTTTAGAGTTTAGGATATGAATAGTTGTATAGGAACCATTGTATAAGAAGTCACAAAAAGTTTCGTTTAAATCTTCTACACATTGAACATTCTGTTTATTTGTAAACATTTTTATCAGGAGTCTGTTTTGTACATTGGAACTATATCAGCTTAAGAGAATATGCAACTGTTTGGAAATATACCCACCACTTTTTTCCCATATAATACGGTAATGTAAAGCACAGTTCCTTGTGCTTTTAAAATGTATGAACAACAAACATAATTTTTTAAATACTTAAAATATGTTGAAGAAAGTATTGCAGTCTTGATTAAACAGCTCAGCAACTTAACATTGTCACTTTCCTTTAGTTACAGATTTGAGATGTAGGACAAGTCACCAACTCTATTCTTAGTTTTTTCCCCCAAAGTCATTATTTGATAGAGCAAATAGAAGTGCTTAAAGAAAGAAGTTTGAGATCATGTTTTTAAACTTTTACAATTGTGAGATATAAAATACAGACAAATGCATAAAACATGAGTGGACAGATTAACAAAAAAACCTAAGCCAAGAAGTATATGGCTCTCAGCACCTGAGAGGGTTCTTTGTGCCCCTTCCCAGTCATAGCTCCTTTCTCTTCTCCTTGATAACCATGCCTGATTTTTATGTTAATCACGCCCTTGGTGGTGGTGTTCTTGACATCATTAAACACTGGTTTAGTTTGACGTTTTTCCAACTTATCATTCAGTGTGATTCCTGTATACCTGACTCAAAATCAGGTGTAGAGTTTGTCCATATTATTTTGTATACCTGTAATTCTTTCATTGTCATTGATGTGGCATAGCTCTGTTCAGTAGAAATATGATGTGACCCACATGTATATATTTTTTAAAAATATTTTTTTGCTGATGGACTTCATTTTTTTCATTTATTTATATGTGGTGCTGAGAATTGAACCCAGTGCCTCACACATGTGAAGCAAGTGCTCTACCACTGAGCCACAACCCCAGCCCTAGATTGAAATATTCTAGGAGGCACAATTTAAAACATAAAAAAAACCCAAGTTAAATTAATTTTCATAGTTTGTTTTATTTGGCTCAGTATACCAAAAAATATTGATTCACATTCTATCAATAAACCTCAGTATTTATAAATACTGTTTTAACAAAAATATTGAGATATTTACATTTCTTCATATTACATCTGAAATCTGATGTCTATTTCATATTTAACAGCATATCTCAAATCATACTATTGCCACACTGCAAGTGCTCTGTAGCCACATGTGGCTAGTAGTATTATCATATCAGACAGCACAGCTCTAGAGTATTATAGGAATGAGAATATCACTCTCCACTGTGGACAGGCCTTGTTCTGAATAGAGCTGCTGTGAACATTCTTTTACAGGTCTCCCGGTACTGTGAGATAATGTGGGTTTTATGTCAGAGGAAAATCCATGCAGTCATATTTCTTCTAGTGCTCCCCATATCAGTCTAGGCTTTATTAGAGTAGCTATCATAAGGTGTGTAAAGCATTTTACTTGATAGAATCTGCCAATGTTAAATAACAGAAGTGTAAACAACTCTGCTACAGAAGTACCTTCAACCCCCTGAAAGCACATGCTTTCAAGGACTTTTCAAGTAGGCTTTTTCCCTGTCTCAAATCTTGCTGCCTTGTGAAAATTCAGACCAGCTAACAGTCATCCCTGAGATTTCTCAGGAGCCTATTTGTGGCTTCTTATTAAATTGCTCAGTGGAGGTAGAATAGGATATATCATTTCTTTAGACTTTTATGCATTCTCTTTTTTCTGTTTTTCCTTTTATTCTTAGTTCATATAATCCATTAGGGTCACTTTGTTGTCTTAAGTTTTAGTTTAACCAAAGGTCTAAATCAATAATTAGATGCTTATTGCATTTGTCTTGCTTGTTTTGAAGGATTGTGGCCCCAAAGTTTCTTTTCTAAAAGATTTTAAAATGCATTTCCATGTTGAAATATTGGGACTAATGAAACAATATTAACTAAAGTTGTATGTAAGAATGTGTTCATTTGACATTGCTTTCAGGGTTTCTAAAATTGGAAAAAATGTTCAAGGGAATATCAAGGACAATGCAGGTTAGCATTAGATTCAATGTGATTTTCAGATAACTTTGGTATGAAAACAACTTCATGAGAGCAGTGAACTTGAGCAGTTTATACTACCAGCTTTTTCTCCACTTAATTTATCATCAGATTTGCTTCTAGCCTGGAAATGGGCCAATTACACAAACTGCCTTATTGCCTTCTATTCTTGTGTGACAAGTGGTAAAAAAGAAGAGAGGTAGAAAGCAGGCTGTGACCTTAAGTGATGAAATGGGAAATCTGCTCCCTGGAGGGTCTTACTTTAACTGTTATATTAATGACTTCATAAGGGGTGGGATTAAACATATTTTGTAGTTATTTGACTACATAGTCTCACCTGCCTCCAAACATCTGTACAAAAGCTTTCTGTTTTTAAAGTAGTGCTTTCTTGTATGGTGTTGTGGGTATATTTTTCCTTTGAGAAAAATGCCTTGAATATGAATATTGGGAGGATTTCATTTTTCTCCAAAGAAAACCCTCACTTTTACCTTGCTAGATAAATATGGTTAAAATAGGATTTAGACTTGATTATTTTAGTTATTTATTTCATGCACATTGTTTCTCACAAATTTCTTATGAACTAGGTATTGCAAATTTATAATTGTAATGGTTTTTGTACATAGTCATTTATTCATAGTAACAGCTTCAGTCAAAGTAAGTTGGAAGCTGGGCGCAGTGGTGAGTGCCTGTAATCCCGTTAGCTCCGGAGATTGAGGCAGGAGGATCGAGAGTTCAAAGCCAGTCTCAGCAATGGCAAGGCACTAAGCAACTCAGTGAGAACCTGTCTCTAAATAAAATACAGAATAAGGCTGGGATGTGGCTCAGTGGTTGAGTGCCCCTGAGTTCAATCCCTGGTAACCCCCACCACCCAATAAAAAAGAAAGTAAGTTGGAATGTGGACTTAGTTATTTTAATATTTCAGTCCTTGTCAGTAGAGCTTTTTATGTTTCATTGTGTTTTCCTAAAATTTCCC
Organism: Marmota monax; assembly: GCF_021218885.2. Lineage (NCBI taxonomy): Eukaryota > Metazoa > Chordata > Mammalia > Rodentia > Sciuridae > Marmota > Marmota monax. The sequence goes on from NW_026693245.1 coordinate 14,187,638, forward strand.
TCAGTTTTATTATAAAATTAAATACTGTATGCTAAAAGTGGTTGTGAGATAGTTAATGTTAATAGCCCACCAGGGAGATTGCCAGTTTGGTATTTTTAAAGCAAAATTATTTGCTCTTGGCTTTATATTCTAATAAACTTTTCACCTTCTATATTCTTGAAAGAGAAGATGATGTCTTTGCTAAGTACTTATTTAGAGATAGCACTAACTCCACTCATGTTATTTCCATTCGGACTCTTGTGGTCCTTTGTTGTTCTTACTAAAGGAGATGTAATTGTAGACTGGTAAACTGTGAAATGGGGACAGACTATTGAACTTGAAATTTGGAGTCCTGTAGTCCAGTGGTGTTCAATATGTATTACCTGTGTAACTCTCAGTAGGACTAATTTTTTTCTTATGTTTAAATGCTCATAATCTTTTATAACAGTGTTGGAAATTTTTAATGATGTGATATAGGAATGTATAATGATAATAATTTTAAAAGATAACCAAGCTTACCTGAAAGTATTCATATCACAGTTGAGAGCAGAAGCCATTTGAGGAAATGGGTAATTTGGAGATCAACTTGCTTTCCCTAGATTTTTTGGTACACATTTCTTCCTCTTCTACTTTCTGTCTTGTGCTTTTTTTCTTTTATTGACCTCACTATGAGCTAGTTTGAATTGGGCAGACTACAACAAAGGAATATACTGAGGGAAACCAGTGGTACTGACCTTGACTTAGAGAGGGAGGAGGGTCATTTAGTGACCCTTTCATTCAGAGGGCCTGGGCTAATTCCAAAAGTAGGCAAGACTTATCTCTCACTTCCATGCTATCTACCCCAAGGTACTATCTTAGCCAGATGTAAAGGGTATTTATTTTATTCACATGTCAGATGAGGGTTGACATCTAGATCTCTTCCAAAAAAAAAATTTTTTTTTGGATGGGGGTATATTGGCAAAGACATAGTAGTAGCCAGACTGCCAAAGTGCACTCCTGTAGTTTCACCGAGATATACATTTGTGTGTTATTTTTCCATTTCAATTTGAGCATGGTTCTTATAAAACTGATACCATGCATCTGTTTGTGCCTGCCTGTCCTCTTAACTTAGCCTCCAGATGCTTTTGTGTCCCAGCCATCTAACATATCGGTCTGTTTAAGCTCTCCTAGATATTAGCAAGCAAATACACTCAGCAGTCCCCTCTTTATTACTTAAGCTCTTAATTTTCATTTGAAAATAATGAAGCTTTATAGGGGCTGACACTCTGACCTGTGTATCTTGGTAGCCTCCCTATGCATAATACTTAAGACATAATAAGAATTCGTATTTGTTAAACACAAAGTAACACTGTCATTTTTTATTCTGTCTTGTTCCTAGTAGGAACTTGGAGATTTATTCTTTAAGGATATAATAACATATATATATATATATATGTTCCAGATCTATCAGTGAGTGACAGTTGGAGTCATTTGATGCAGGCCTTGTGTCACATCTCTCTTCCTTTTATTTCCCAGTGGATGGTTGTGTTCATTGTAATTGAGCTTACATTAGCAACCAGTTCTTTCAAGTTTCCTAGGGAGATAATTTGATTATTAGTAGCATATCCTTTTTATTATAGATCATTCTGGTGTTGACAGTTGGTGAAACAAAGGTATGATCTGGTGGTCACAATAATTAGTAAATTTATTCTGTAGAATTAAAGTAGCTCTCTATCTTAAAGTGCAGCAGTGTGAAACAAAGAAAAATTAAAAAAAATAAGAATGTGCATTGGGAAAGTTTATTGTAGATGTATGTGAAGATAAAAAGGCAAGCCTTTATTAGCTTCCCCTCGAAACAGCACCCTTAGACTCTAGCAAGCCCTTATTCCGATAAGGCAGCCACTACAGACACGTGGCATATATCTTTTAAGACATTTTTTCTTCTTGAGCACATATGCACAGACATGAAAGCACACACTTAAATACACTTTAAAAACAATTTGTGTTTGCAGTATGTCTTTTTCTCTAAATATATCATTAATATTTATTTAGTACAAATATGTCTATTCCTGTTCTAAATGTTGTGTAGTATTCCATAGTTTGGATGCATTTAATCATTAACCTGCTGAATCACCTTAAGGTGGTTATTTTCATTTTTTTCTCTACTACATACAAAGTTGTTGTGACCATCCCTTGCTTTGTGTGTAAATTTGTGCAGTTTTTTAAAAAAAATAATTTAGTCTCAGTCGTAGAAATACTAGAAATACCAGGAAAAAATGACATAGCATTTTGAATTTTGTAATTATTGTCAAATTTTTCTTCATAAATCATTTGTTTTACCCTTACGTTATAACTAAAGCTTGATGTTTCTGTAATGACTTAAATATTTGTTTAAAAAAGCTTTGGATCTAGAATCACATACAGGTGATATTACTTTATTTCCTTCACATGAAGTTTTTTCATTTTACTCTAGCAAAGAAGTGGTCTTAAAACTTATGTCTCTTAATTTGGAGGAATCATACATTTGTAGCTCATGAGGGATTTGCTAGGGTGACACAGAGACAGCCAAGTTAACTTTTAGCCCAGTATCCTTCATCCTTTCTCTTTTCACTTCCAAATCTTACCTTGCCTCACACTCTGTAGTCATCTCTGACACCACCTCATAATGCTATAGTCAAGTTTTCTCCTCCATCTCCTCTTCTTTAACTGACTCCTAAGTCTTTCCTAAGTCTTTCTTTTTAACTCATCTGGCTGGATGAGTTTATTATCTCCCACTGGGATTGTTCAGTGTTTAAGAGTTCTAATTTTGAGGTTAGACAACGTAAGTTAAAATACTGGCTTCTTTGCTTATAAGCTTTGTTACTGGGGCCAAGTAACTGAATCTCTTCATGCCTCAGTTTGTTTTTTTAAATTGTAAAATGTGCACAATAAAGAGTATGATTTCATTTAAGGTCAGAAGGGTTAAAGGAGTAAATAGTGGTTGCTATCATCACCACTGTTGCAGAACGGCAGCATGAGCCTTCAAGGGCTGTAGTAAATAGTTGAGGAAAATATTTTGTGAACCAGTTTTTACAGGTGTCTTTTAAAATGATAAAATTGTTCTTTTTTTAACATTTTTTAGTTGTTGATGGACCTTTATTTTATTAATTTATATGTGGTGCTAAGAATTGAACCCAGTGCCTCACACATGCTAGGCAAGCACTCTCCTACAGAGCTACAACTCCAGCCCCTGAGCAAACTGTTCTGAAAGCTTGCAAACATAGTAATAAATCTGAAGTTAAATTTGTGACACATAGGACTTTTTCTAAGAACTTTGCATTTAGGTATTTGTATTTGTGTACTAAGTAATTGTTAATACATTCATTAGATAAGTAATGGGAAATGACTTATTTGATATGCACTGTTTATACTCTGCATTTTTTTAATGAGCATTGGAGAATCTGCAAATACTTTATTGCTTTTTATCCATATAAAATACATGATTATTTCTTTACGTGAATAAGTATACTATTGAACTCCTGAAGTAAATTAAATGATAATAAGGGATGAGTAATAAAATCAGAAGAGAGGAAAATAATAGAGGAGGGGCCATAAACCCTGACAGGTCTATTTGGGTTCCCTGAGATATATGCTGATGGCTGTGCTGTTTATTTACTTCCTTGGCATTTAGCTGAAAGGAAGGTGGTTTGTTGCGGGAGCAGAACCTGGTGTATGCCAGGGCTTTCTCTGCCATTAGCCCTCACAATTAAGCAGGCTGCCCTCTAACAGCTCCTGAGGAGGACATCACATCTATCATGGCAGTAGGATTACATGGACTGACCGTAGAGGACAGAGGTGATGAAAGGTCAACTTACAACAAAATTGTAAATTGAAATGAAGGCATTAGTCAGTCACTACTTGAAATGAGCATTTAATGAAGGGTAACATTTAAATCTTTTTCTAAAGGGTGTGTTTTCTTTTATTTATTTATTTATTTATTTTTGGCAACCTTCTAGTTTCTCACCTCTCTGCTCTAAAGAAAGACTTCTGTTTGAGTCTGAATCACTAAAGTTTGCTGTCTTGCCTTTTTCTTCTTAGTGCAATTGCCTTTAGCTTGTAGGACAGGTGTACCAGTGCCTTTGCAAGCCACAGACTTAAATGTTTTCTAGCTCTAACAGCAGGAACTAAAACTGTAGGAGACAGCATTCTTCTATAGGTTCCCCAAAAGAGACTGAATTAATTACCTCTGCAGTATAGACATCTGCTTCTGTATTCTGCCTAAATACACTAAACTTGACAATTTCAACAAAAAGGAACATCTTTAGAAAGTATTAATGGTTAAAAGCATGATTTGGACAATAGTGTTAGGGAAGCAGATAGGATGAAGACGTGAACTGTATAAGCTAAAGCCTTTCACTTTCTCACATTTAAATTTGTTCTCCAGCAGAGGAAGAGAAAGACACACCCCTCCCCCCAACATACACACATTAAAACTCAACACTGTGGGTAACTCCATGTACCAAACATAGTTTAAGCCCATTGTGAACCTGTCTTTGTGGCTCAGGTTAAAATGTGCAGAATGATTTGGTGTTGTCTAATACTTCAAGGGAACCATGGCATGAGATAATTGTCTTATTATGTATGTCTTACATTCTGTACACTGAAGAGGTATCTTTGTGATGGCCCCGGCACCATACTTAACATTCTCTCCAAATGTAAAATCTTTGTCTTCTCCCCTCCGGCATTTTTATTCCAGCAAAGATTCTGATTCAGTAGGTCTGAAGTCATACCCAGGCATCTATTTTTCAGAGGGTGTCTCAGGAATTTTGATATGCTTTTAATTTGGGGAACTCTTGGGATGAGGGAGTTTTGATGTTGCAGTAAATCAAAATTAAGTCAGAACCCTACTCAAGAAGTAGACAAGGGTAGCCAAAGACTAAGGTAGTGGCTCTTCCTATCCATGAATTCTCCTTTGCTCTTGTCCTGAGGTGTCATTTTACCAAGGTAGGAGGTAAAGTAGGAGATAAATCAAGCTTCCATATCCATGTCTGGGAATGAGACAATTAAACTGTTTCACTTTTTTCTTCAACAGATAATTTTACTTTCCCTGAAGGCTTTAAACTGAAGAATTAAGCTTTGGTAATAAAATGCTCATGAAGATTAATATTATAAGTTGTAAATATTAAAGCATTTATAATTATAAATATAAATAAGGGTAGAAAAATGATAGGTTTTAAAACACTTTAAATGGATCATTTAATTTATACACTAGCTAAAAGATTCTGGTTCCTGCCCAACTTGGGGGGCAATCTAATAGCAAATGTAGAAATATTTGAATTCTCTTTGTTTTCCCTTCTGAGTTAAATGATGAGAGTTTTGTCTTTGATACACAGCCATTAAAAAATAAAAATTAAAATGGTGCAAATCTTACAATTTATGTAAGGCTTAGACAACACTCTAATGCACTTAATCAAGACTATTAGGGTTTAAATAGTTATACCTCAGCATTAAAGTTGAACACATGAGTTTATGCTTTGGGTAAAATTATTATTGTTGTAGATACTTAATTTCCTGGAACATATATCTTACTCATAAAATGTTGAGAAGTATAATAGAGTAAATTTCTATTTTATTTAATTACTAGTTATTTTTGCTTACATTCTTACAGAAAGTTTTGTACTTTGCTCAGTTAATTTTTATTGCTTAGTTAATTTTTTGATTTCTGAATTATAGAATTTTAGCATTGAGGAAATGGAGACATGAAGAGCTTAAGTAATTTACTAGAGATGAATGTTTTCCTAAACTGTGACTAGAACTGAAGTCTTCTGAATTCTGATAGAAACTTAGGAACCTGCACATTCTTTCAACTTGTGTATAGATTTTGTAGATTATCTGCAGTGAAATTTTATCTGTGTGCCATTTCTTTTTCCCATGCCTTAACTCTTTCCTCAGTACTCTCAAGGAGTAAGTTAATTCTATACTAGCTTACCAAAAAATAAAAACCAAAACCAAAAATGTTTTTTTCAGAAATGTGAGAAGACATAATTCATGTGTTTATACATTTGCTATTAGATATGTTTCTCTACCTAGGGAACAACCAGAATCAGTATATATGTAAGTTAAATTGTTCACTAAAGCAATTTCAAAATCTAGCATGTTTTTAAAAATATAATAATACTTTTAAAATCTGTCTGATTTTAAGAAATAACTTCACTGTGTAATTCAAATCAGAAGTCATTTCTGGCTTTTCTGTCTCTTCTTGCTCTTAGCTATAAAAGAATTTAAGAATTAAGTGTATTTTGATATTTTTGGTAAGATATCTGAATGTAGACCAGTCTGCCAATTCAGGCCATTAGGAAAAGGCTGGGGTTTTCTTCAATTCAGAATCAGATCTACTTAAAATATGTGGGTGATGTTGGTTGTGAATTGAAGCTCCATGCCACCACACAGTCATCCCTATTCCAAGCAGTTCTGGGGCAGAGCTCTCCACACAGTCTGTCAGAGCGGGAGAAAACAAATACAAAAGTTGGAGGATATAAGCATTATGAGGATTGAAATTGGATTTATTTAGTTCATTTCATCAGAAGGAACAGTGGACTTGGATGACCAGGAGTGAGTCAGAGTTTACCCTAAGGAGGTAGGAGACCTGTGTCAGATTTCCAAGGGGAGTTTTAGCAAGATGTTGGGAAGAACTTAAAAGTTGAGACCCTATAGTTTTGGTATTTGGAAAGTCTCTTTTGGTATATTTAGGTAAAGAATGTATAGCTGTCTTTGTACAGAGGGGTGTGTGCAAGGGTGTCCCTACAATCAAAAGGGGGGTGAATCTCTATGGGATACATTTGTAGACTTAGTAGTTAACCCTTCACATTATCATGGTCCTATGGCCTCCTATAAGATAAGACCATGCCAAAAACATAACAATATTCCTTTCTTAAATTTATATTTCATTTAAGGTTCACAGCCCCTACCTTGGTGACCCCAGGGTTCAGTTTTTGCTCTGGGTTCTAGGATATGTTCCTTGGCAGGGTGAGAGAACCAGAAGACTAGATTTAGCATTGAGGGTATGGATAAGCTGTAACCACACAGAGCATGTTTTTTTCCTTCTCTGGAATGAGAGTTATGATCAGTATTATTTTTTAGGGATTCTGTGAGGAGAAAATGAGATAATATATGTGAGGATGCATTTTACAATGGTTCTTAACCTTTCAAGTAAGAGTCCTTCTGGTGAGGCTATTTACATACCTTCCTTCCTCTTTTTTTTTTTTTTTCCTTCTTCCAAGTGTTTGCTTACCCAGAAGCCATAGGTGGTAGGAAGCAGTGGTGAACAAGGCAGATTACAATCCTTGCTCTGTGGAGCTTAAACATCTCTCTGGTTGCCCAGTTTCTACTTGGAACAGCTTTTCCTCCTCAGTTCTGGAAGAGCCATATGTAAGGAGCTCTGCAGCTCTTCTTAAGAGGCCACAAGTTGCTTTTGCTCTTCTTGCTTATCTTTTTACCTAGGCTTTAAATTTTGGCTTTAAGGTTGTGGCCTGGATTCTTTTTTAAACCTCATACTACGTCCCTAGTACATCCAGGTCCCTGCTTGAAATCCTCTCTCACCTCTTCTTCACTGTCTGAAAGGTATTTCAAATTTTAAAACCAAACTACTCAGAGATATTTCATATCTAAAACAGCTCGTAGCCTAAAGGCTGCTTCTTCCACCCCCAAACCTAGTCCTTCTCTAGTGGTCTCTATCAGTGAGTTGTCCAGAATTCTTTCTCATTGTTTAATCCAGAAACCCATGTCTGTCCCCACCCCTTAGTCTTCCATACCTTATATATCTGTTTCTTCCCAAGTCTTGTTGCATTTATTTCTTAAGTTCCTGTCAGATTCTCCTTTTCTGTTCTTGTTGCTGGTTTTCCAGTTACCATTGTTATCTTGTGTGCAAACTATCAAAATGATATCCTCTTTTTATATATTTTGCTCCCCAATCCATCCTCCATATTTCAGATAGTGATATTTTTAGATACATAAATATATTTCACATGGTTCCAAAATTTTTAAAATATGAAAGCTACTCAATGAAGAATCTCCTTCCCCCATGTAGCTAGGTTACTCATTTTAAATATCCTTCCCAGTTGTTATGCATATATAAGAAGGCACTAATACTATGTTCTTTCTAAAGCCTCATTATCTATGTAAAAGGTGGTATATTATGTATAGTTTTCTTCTTCCCCTTGATATTTTATCTTTCCATTGTAGTATACAGAGAATCTTCCCCTTCATTTTTATGTTACACAATTAATATTTCATGCTAGGAATGTTGAAATTGATGCATATCAGGACAGAACATGTTTTATTATCTAGAGTATTTCATTCTTCCACTTCAGATAACCTTGTAATAAATTCTCATTCATTATTCGCAGGGAAAAAAAAAGAAACTAAATTCTTTACTAGCAAAGGTTCTCAAGCCCTAGCCCTACTTCCTCTGTCTCTTCCAGGATTGTTTTTTTTGTTTGTTTGTTTGTTTTTAAACTGGAGATTGAACCTAGTGGGCATTCAACCACTGAACTACATCCTCATCCTTTTTTTTTTTTTTCGAAACAGGGCCTGGCTGTGTTGCTGAATATGCGATCCTCCTGTCTCAGCCTTCTGAGTTGCTGGGATTATAGGAGCACCTGGCTCCAGGATTGTTTTGTGTTGCTCTTCTTATCCTTTACTCTTGGGTTACAGAGACATATTCATTGTGTTGTGTTCCTTCTTGGCTAAGGTTCTTTTCTTGGTCTCACATACAGGCTTGTTGCTTCCTTTTTCCACCTTTAGTTAACTTCTGATGAATTTCTAACCTACTTATGGCAAATCTCAGCTCAGTGCCTTTCCCTCAAGTTATGATTACCCTAACAATTCAAGACCAAGTTGGAGTTCTTATATGGTCTCAGAATCTTGACTTCTTCCTTTGAGCAGTTATCATTTATTATTGTATATTTGGTTGATATTTATCTCATACAGTGTTTGTAAAATAGCAGGTTGCAACCAATTATAGGGTATGAAATCAGTTTAAAAGATTGTGACAGCCTTTTGAAAAGAAAATACTAAACCTCTCTGCTATTTCTATTTTTCCCCATCAGACTTTTCCTTCAGATTAATTAATATCATGCAAGTACACGGACACATAGCATATTAGGCATAATGTAAAATGTATTTCTTATGGATCTTGGTCAGACAAGTCAACGGCTTTCAGCCGTTGAACTAGACTAAATTGGGTAAAAGTAGGAATTCTGTGCTCAAGTTTAGCAGAGAGGCAGGCTGGCCCTGAGTCAGGCACTCAGAAAATATGCTGACTGGCTGAATGAATGAATGAGTGGCTGAATATATGCTTTTTCAGGAAGGTTCATGACCTACTGCTTTCCTCTACTGGGTCTAATAGACCTGGTTCTAAGCAGATGTTAATGATTATTTTCTTGGCCTGTTGAGTTTACATTAGCTCATTAAAAGATGAGAAAAGTCATGTAAAACCATGCCTACAAAAGTAGTTATTAAAGGTTGATAGGAGATGAAAACACTAAGGTGAAAGGTTTTTAGATTTCATTTTTTTTCTTTCTTACAGATCTTAAGTCTTACAATGCCATTTTGTTTTACTAACAAATAATAAAGCTTAATTTTTACCTAAATGTCTGGGTAACTTTTGGATTTCTGAGGTAGTCTGCACACATAGGGCTTATTATATTGCTGTTATCTTTTGTGTGTACTTCAGCAATAAAATATTTATGCAGTTTGGCAAGGTGATACTACAACCTGGTTTAGTACAACAGCTGCACTGCCTGCTCCCATGTGGCTTGATTTCCCTTTTTAATCTTCAGTTTTCTGCAACGAAAGACTTATGTCAGCATATAGTTTATACAGTAGCAGATAATGGTGACAGCTTCTTGAATTAACATAGTAAAGAGTGAAATAGTCTGCTGAGTTCACTTATTTTACGTTTTCTTAATATCTTTGAAAAACATTTTTATATCATGTCCCATGTAGTAGAGCTTTATAAAGATCACATATTTACAATAGGACATTTTTGTGACTTTTTAATTTAATATAAAACCTGTAAACTCATCTCTAAAGACAAGTCTCAGATCTTAAAAAAATGGAACTATTTTAGGTCTAAAGTAATCTACATTTGACTTTACACAGATCAGGAAAGACTTGAAAATAATAGTGATTTTTGCGTGTTTTTCAGTTTTATGTTTATAAGTATGATTGAAATGGAGATTGGATTTAAGTGTGTATGCAAAATAGAGAATCTTAATTATTTTCAAGTTTGTTATCAGAATACTTAAAAAAGAGCAAATGTGTTATTTTTTCTTTCTATTTCTAGGTGCTCCTGATCCAACTGCAGGTGCTAGTATAGACGATGAAAACTGCTGGCACTTAGATGAAGAACAGGTTCAAGAACAGGTTAAACTGTTCCTTTCCCAGGGTGGGTACCATGGATCAGGGAAGCAGCTTAATTTGCTCTTTGCAAAGGTATGATTATTTATATTTTTAAAAATTCTAAGTATACATATGTATAGGAACTATATAAGATCATGTTTATAATAGGATAAAGGCTTTTTAAAACAAAGTCCAAGTTAACAAGTTAGAAACATTTGTGTTGTAATGCAAGCTTTAATTTGGTCTCTCTCAAAAATGATAATTCTTTTTGTAATTTTTTTAAAAAACTACTTCCAGTAGTGAAAACTAAATAAATAGTTTTAATGTTCTCTAAATGCCATCTTTTCAAATTTTTCTTTTTCTAATTAATTTTCTCAAGTGAAGCATCACTTTAAATACAACCTTTAAAATGTTCCTTATGTATTGTTTAATAATGTTAGCATCTTCAAGCTAATTTTAGAAGCATGGATTTTATTATTTACATCAGTTTTTCTCATCTATAAAATTAACTAATAGTCACATATCTCCTAAAGTTTGTGACAGTGGTGTTAAATTTTGATATCTGTCATTCATTTTGATCACCCAAAACTGATAGACCTAAGAAGTAGAATTATCTTCAGCACAAGTTCTTCATGAGTAGAAGCTATGTCTGTTGCTTTATGGAGAAATTTTGGTAGTATGAAGCATTTTAAAGTATTAAACCATGTGTTTTCATTAGGGGATATAGCCATCATTATGGATAGTGTGTTAAAATTGGTTTTAAAGGAACAGATATCTATATTCATTGATATTTTTGTTAAATAGCTTCTCTGATATTCACAGTGATCAAACTTTTTAAGTTCAGAAGAATTTGGGTGCACTTTGTTCTTGTGGTGGCAAGAAAATAGTGTATTCTGCTACTAAAGATTTATCTAGGGGCTCTTGGTAGATTGCAAATTTTCCAGGAATTAGATTAATGAAATACATTTAATCCTAAAACTATTTCTCACATATTTAATTATTCTTTAGTAATTCTTAGGCACTTCAAACTCACATGATGCCTCAAAGCCATCAGCTGAAAATTTATTACTTTTAGGCTATAGGTGTACTTGAGTTTTGTAATAGAGTTTAGATTTCTATGTTTGATAGTAAAGCATTTATTTCACTACTATTGCTAACTGAGCAATAGGTTAGCAACTTAGCAGAAAAATGAAGTTCTTTTTACAACTAAGAAAGAACAAAATTAAGTAAATAAATAAACAAACCCAGAAAGTACACTAAAATAAATTAATTAAATGCATTTATATACTGGTAATGTAATAAAATGTATTGTAATGTATATTTAGACACAGGGAATATTTCATATGTTATATCAGCAGAGTACACTATGGCAAAGGGGAAGCCATGTGAAAGATGTGTTATTAGATTGGCCTGCAGTTTATTTTTGTCCCTATATATTCTGTACATCAGTTTATTTTTGTCTCTATACATTATGTTCATATTATGTATGTCATGTGAAGTAGTAGCAACATCTGATGTTGAAAATGACATAACTTTTTTATTAAGTTAGATTTGAATTCTGATTCTAGCTGTTACCTTTGCTTTTAGGGCAAGTTACTTCTCTGAGGATTGGTTTTGTATTTTATAAAATGAGGTTTCTAAACTTGCCTCCTTTGCATGGATGTTTAAAGATTGAATGGAATGCATAAATATAAATAAAATTCTTAAGCTGATAGCTTGTAACTCCCTTTCTCTTTCCCAGGATTCACCAGTTCATGTTTTTTTTTTTGTGCTTCCACATTGGGAATAAAGTTTTCAGAATTACTAACTGATCCTCCTGGAAGCATAACGTTTGTGATTCGGGGTAGAGGTGCTATTGAGTTCTTTACACGACTTCGAATTCTGAAGCTGGTGAAGGAGTTCCAGTGCTTGTCAGATCCAGGCCTGAAGCTGGATCTATTGATCTAGATTTGGGTTGCTTTACTGCAAAGCTGCCATTTTCTCCTTCACTTTACTTTCACATAGATTCTCCCCCACCTACTGCTTATAACCTTGCTCCCAATAATTTGCTTGTAGCGACAACTGATGTTCAATTAAGGTTCTTATTTGTTGAATTCATAGCAGTACACACTGTGGGGAATGGAGGGATTCATTTAGGTTTTCCTGCAGAGACTTTGTGTTTCTTTTCTCCTTTCTTTTATTTGGGAAGTATAGCACTAGTGAATGGGCAGAGCTCAAGGTTCTAGCTTGAGAGATCATTAATTTATGAGGTCAGTGGGTATTATTCTGCTTTGTGGATCATTCAGAGAGAGCAAGAGAGTTCTTGAATCTATAGCTCTATTTTCTTTTACGATTGCAAAAAACGTTCCTGAGCGAATGTACACTGTCTTTGTATCCACAGGTTCTGCCTTGGCAGATTCAGCCGACCATAGATTGAAATTGTACCTAGGCCACCATGATGGCCGATGATGGTTGTATCTGTACTGAATATATAAAGATTTTTCTTGTTATTGTTCCCTAAACAGCACAGTCTAAAAATTATTGACATAGTATTTACATTATATTAGGTATTAGGTATTTAGATTATAAGTAATCTAAAGATGATTTAAAACGAACAGGAAGATATGCATAGGTTATATTCAATACTATGCCATTTTGTATAATAAAGCATGAACATTCTCAGAGTTTGGTACTTTTGGAAGGTTCTGAAACCAATTTCTCATAAATACTGAGGGACAACTATATGTGCTGCTCTTTATATTAAAAATTTCAGTAAGAGAATTTATTGAATTTATTAATTTATCTTAAAAACTGAAGGACTTGCATAGCTCTCTGTCAAACTATTTGTCATTTTTGTTCTGGTGTTGTTTTTCTGTAGGCTAGCAAAGATATTCCATTCATCCCCATGAAGCAATGCACTTAGCTAAAAGCTGTTTTGATATATTTGTTAGGTTCAGATAGCTATTTCTAGTGCTGGATTTCACTTTCTTTGTTTGTCAAGGGGTAAATTACCTAGTCACCTATTTTGTTGAAATATAATTTTGAACACAAAATATATTTGGTTAGATACTTTGAAGTGGACCTGGAAAAAAAAGTTCTACCAGACATATGAAACACAGTTAATCATTTACCTTAATCAGATACATAAAGCCCTACCAAGAGTTTTTTTTTTTTTAATTAGAAAGGAAAACTCTTTACCTCATGTGGTTTCTAAAACATTTAGAGTAATTAAAGATCATTTCTCAGAGTAAATTGCAATTTAGGATAGAGATCTGTTTTTATTTACTTTTTTTTTTTTTTGCTTAAGAGGGCTGGTGTGAAGGCATCACACATACGAAATACAGAAAAGTGGTTTGGTGGTTTGTCTCTTTCAATTGATTTTTTTTTTTTTTAACCTTTTTCAACCTTTTTCTAAAGATCTGTTTTCCCCACTAGGTGCGGGAGATGTTGAAGATGAGGGACTCCAATGGAGCCCGCATGTTGACCTTGATTACAGAGCAGTTCATGGCTGACCCTCGCCTGTCACTTTGGAGGCAACAAGGCACTGCGATGACTGACAAATATAGGCAGCTCTGGGATGAACTGGGTAAATATGTTTTCTGACAAGTTATTATTGAGTTGTGTATGAATAAAGACCACAGTTGAATATTTTGATAACATGGTCATAGTATTTCTGAGACAAAGATGCTCATATATGAACTTTGTACCAGTGCACAATGGTTAAAATAATAGAAAGATTGAGGACTTGGGCTTAAATTTGCAGAAAACAGCTTTGGCACAGTTTTGGGGGTGGGGAGTAATTGCTTGATCTCGAAGAAAGTAAGCACAGGAATCTACCTTAAAATATTGGAAAAGTGATACTATTTTAAAAGTTGTTTTGCATTATAGAGCTGGTTTCTAGATTAGATTTTGTTTCTAGATTAATAGTGTGCTCCATTTAGTTAAAATTTGGAGTCTTATCTTCCCCTTCTCCCCACATTGGAATTATCAAAGGTGGTTTGAATATTTATTTTATTTTTGGCTGCTATAGAATTTGGTGAACAAACTCTAAAATTTGTTGTTCCATAAATTTCTGGTGGTTAATAGAAATATTGCAGATGTTTGGAAAAATTGAGAAGTCCTATAGTCATATTCATTGAGAGGATACTGTGAATTTGTTGGGGTGAACCTTGTTTCTAAAAGCTCATTGCTAGGGAAGTAATGATTGTCTTTCTTTTAAGAAATCTGTGTGACAAATGAATTTTTTTTACATTTTTTTTGTTATTCTTTTTAGTTATACATGACAGTAGAATGTATTTAGACACATACATTCATAGAGTATAACTTCCCGTTATTGTGGTAGTACATGATGTGGAGTTACACTGGTCATGTATTATATATGAACATAGGAAGGTTATGTTCAGTTCATTCTACTATCTTTTCCATTCCCATCCCTCTCCACCCCCACTCACTGCTATCCAATTCCTTGAAACCCCACCACCACCCCAAAGGGCCCATGTGAGTCAGCATCTGCATATCAAAGAGAACATTTGGCCTTTGGTTTTTGGGATAGGCTTATTTCACTTAGCATGATAGTCTCCACTACAGTTCCGTCCATTCATTTACAAGCAAATGCCATAATTTTATTCTTCTTTATGGTTAAGTAATATTTCGTTGTGTATATGTACCACATTTTCTTTGTTTATTCATCTGTTGAAGGACACCTAGGTTGCTTCCCTAGTTTAGCTATTGTGAATTGGGCTGTTATAAACATTGATGCAGCTGTGTCGCTATAGTATGTTGATTTTAAGTCCTTTGGATGTATACTGAGGAGTAGGATAACTGGGTCAGATGGTGGTTCCTTTCCAAGTTTTTCAAGGAATCTCCATACTGCTTTCCAGAGTGGTTGCACAATTTGCAGCCCCACCAGCAATGTATGTGTGTACCATTTCCTCACCTTCACCAACATGTGTTGTTATTTATATTCTTGATAATTGCCGTTCTGGCTGGAGTGAGATGAAATCTCGTATAGGTTTGTTGTTGTTGTTGTTTGGTGTGGTGCTGGAGATTGAACCCAGGGCCTTGTGCAGGTGAGGCAAGCACTCTACCAATTGAACTATATCCCCAGCCTCAATATAGTTTTAATTCGCATTTCTCTAATTGCTAATGATGTTGAACATTTTTTCATATATTTGTTGAGCAAATGTATTTCTTCTTTGAAGTGTCTGTTCAGTTTCTTTGCCCATTTATTGATTAGGTCATTTGGGTTTTTCTTTTTCTTTTTCTTTTTTCTTTGTTTTTTTGGTGTTAGCTTTTTGAGTTCTTTATGTGTCCTGGAAATTAATGCTCTGTCTGAGGTGCCGGTGGCAAAGATTTTCTACCATTCTGTAGTTTCTCTGTTCACGATCTTGATTGTTTCCTTTGCTGTGAAGAAGCTTTTCAGTTTGATAACTATCCCATTGATTGATTCTTGATTTTAACTTCTTGCACTTTAAGAGTCTTGTTGAAGAATACAGTTTGTAAGCTGACATGATGGAGATTTGGGCCTTCTTTTTCTTCTATTAGGCACAGGGTCTCCAGTCTAATGCCTAGGTCCTTGATCCACTTTGAATTGAGTTTTGTGCACGATGAGAAGAGGGGTCTAATTTCACACAAATGAAATTTTGGGCACACTATATCCATGCCTGTGTTAATTTTGTGAGTAGGAAATGCAGGATATGTTTATAGTTTCAGTGAACTTGTCGATCCCAGGTCTAGTCTAGACTCAGAGAAGCTGTTGTCTGTGAAGGTACTGCATGATCATAATTGGAGGGGACTTTGAGATGGACTATTTCACAGATGAGGAAGTCCAGAGAGATTAGGAGATTCCCACAAGATGACATTCTATGATCTATGTCATACAACAAGTTGGTAAAGAATTTGACATTAGTTTTATATACATCTACTGCTTGCCAAATGTTAAATGTTTGTTAATGTTTTTCCCTAGCATTTTAAAAAGTATCTTGTAAGAATTTAATCTTAGTACTTCTGAAATAATGATAGTAGCCTTTCCTCCAGTGAAAATGTATATCAATCTGTAACTATAGTAGATAGTTTTTCGTGATTTGGAATGCTGTTTGCAGGCACATTGTGGTGTTAAAGAATGCAAGTGTAATGCATTGGTCAAACATATATTTATATTTTTATAAAATAAATGAATGAGTTACTTTTCCAAGTAAACCCTTTTCAGTTTTGTAACTCTGAAGTACATGTTGAATTGACTAGTTGGTTTATAAAGGTTGAAAGGAGGAGCATTTAAAAACTATAATGAAGGGTATTATTTAAGGAAAAATTATTGGATTACCATTGAGTGAATAAAATTTAGAAATTTTTGGTGCTTAGAAAATGTAAAATGACAACTCATTAGGAAGAAAATACTGTCTGAATATATTGTTTACAATATATTTGCAGTATCTATATGTAATCCATAGTCACATATCACTTTTTCAAGTTGGTTTTGAAAATTGTGTATCTTGACCCTAAATTAAAGGTATTAGTTGTAATTGGGTGGAAGTTTTTACCAGCTGATTCTAGTCATGCCCTGATGGACTACTTCATAATGAAGATCCAGATTGATTTCAGACCAGGATGAAGATCACAAATTCTTGCCCAGAGTTTTTTGTTTTTCTGGGTTTTTTTTTTTTTCCCCCTGCATTCAGCTCCCACCCCATCTGAAAATCATTACTAGATTGCTGAAGTTCTCCTGTGCACTCCCATGGCAAGCAGAGGTCACTTTCCATTTTAATGGGATCTAAGTTCAGTGAAGAATCCCATGTAGAAATAAAAATGGCTATCACATCTTAATGTTCATTCACCAAAAAATTAACTCAAAGTTCCTTCTGGACTACAAAAGCAAAGGCTTTTGCTTCTTAATAAAATGGGGGAATTTGACTTTGTGCCCCTGCACAGGGCTTACATTGCTTCAAGGCTCTGCTTTGGAATTAAATGCTGAGCACTGCCAGATGCCAGACATTGAGAAGAGGCTGAGTTTTGTCGGCAAATGGGATCTGCAAGTTAATTGGTGTTTTCTGCAGGCTTCTGGCTGTGAAATGAAATTGGAAGCCCTTTAGCCACATGGATAATACAGGACCTGAATACAAATGTCACATGTCACCATCAGGACCCACTGTGAGACAATAGTGTTCCCACTCCAACACTGCACCATTACAGATCATTTAAATATGGGGATTACATTTAAACTAAAAGCCCCATTTGCCTTTTACTGCAATTTAAATGTCCTCTTAGCAAAAGCTAAGTGACAAATTAAATGAAAAAAGTGCCCACATTTTTAAAGCTGTAATGCAAAACAACCTTTTATTGCTTCTCATGTGCCACGAATGAATCATTATACTTGTCAACCCTAAACCAAGCCATAATTGGAGCAGCTACTGTTATCAAAGTGGGGCTGCTCTGTGACAGCTTAATAAAGCTGAAACTGTTAAATTAAATCTCAGATGCTTAACTCCTTAGCACCAATGGAGTCGATGGGTCCATTTCTGGCAGTGACCAATACACTAGGAGGAAAAAAAAAAAAAGATTCCTGACATGCAGACTTTCATCTGATGAAAAGTGTACTAGTGAGAATATCTTCGCCATGTAACTCTGCTTCTTGGCAGAGGGATTTGGGGCCTTCAGATTTTTAGCCAAAAGATTACAATTTTTTTTCCATTGGACCAGAAATCTCCTCTCCCCAAGATGCATAACTTTTATGATTATATATAATACATGAAAATTTAATGGTGTTGATATTTCAAAATTAGCTTAAAAATAGCACATTTGTTTTTTAACTTTTTTCCCCTTTCAGATAACTACATTCAGGCTTAATTTGTGGTAGCCATAGGTCCATTTCTTTCCCCATCCCTTTGCTAACAAAGGGACTGATTCTTCTCAGTTCTTCTTTTCTAATACCAGTGCCTATGATATTCATTGAGTCTAAGTTAGTTTTTGTGATTTACTCCCTGATTTTTGTAATGTAGTATGAAATAGGTACAGATGCATACTATTAAGATTCTGTTCTTCAGTGCATCTCGTTTGCAGATGTATTTATCTTGTACATGTTTTTCAAATATTAATTTTACTTTCTGTACATGACATTCATATTCCCATACATGAGGCAATGTTCTCAAGATGAATAATATTGTATCATAACCAGCTATAAGAAAATTTCTGTATTACAGTCTTAAGAAAAAAAGCCCCCTTATAGTGTAGGGGTTGCACATTTGTTAGAGACTGTGGGTTAGAAGAAGCTGTAGAACACACCTCTGCAGTTGCACGCTATTTTTTTTTTGCACTCTTTATCTAGTGATAATGCATATCTTTCAGAAAACTGATCCCAGAAATAACTCTTAGATTTCAAAGAACAACCCAGTGCTGATTGGTGGCAACATACCTACTGTTAGCCCTAATAACTGTCTCTTCAGCACACTTAATTACTGTGGGCTCTTTAGGGATGCGGGGATATATTGTAACCTCTCGTCTGCATTGATGGGTCTCTTTCCTAAAATGCCTTCCTAGACTGTAATTTTACTTTGCTTCATAAAACTATAGGTTGTGGCTGCCAATCTATTAAACCCTAATTAAAATGGATGTCATTGGAGGAAACAGTTAAACAAGACTTAATTACAATTTTGTCACAGAAAAAATTCTTAAATCTTGATTTTCAAGTATTATATAATATGGTTTTCTCCAAGTTTTAAAACACTTAACTTTTTACCTGAGCTGAGTCATGTACTATGCTTTCTAGTATGTAAATCCTGTTTGATAGGGAGAGGACAGTGCCACATAAGGCTCTGTGTTGTTCAGCTCTCCTCACATATTTCATGAGAATAGGATGGTGCTCAGAGTTCTTTTCATACCTTCTTATCTCGGGACCTAGCTCTGTGTGAACTCAAGTAGCCATAGTAAGATGTTTCTTTCTAGTTTGAATTTTGTTGTAAGGTTAGTTTGACCACTTATTATTTAATAACAGCAATCATGTTCCAGGGCACTAGACTGGGGCAGAGACTCAGAGCACTTGGAATCAGGGTGAATCAAACTATATTCATCAGTAGAGAACTCAGCCTGCCCTGAGGCCACACATGTATTGCAAAATACTAAAAATTACCTGTTCCATGGACCCAGAATGTTGTCTCTTCCACTATCCCAAACACAAGTAGTGATTCTCCTACACTCATCCATATCATTCTTGAATAGGCGGAAAACATACAAGTGGCACATTCAAAATTATACTCTTAAGTAATTTGGGAGCATCTTTGTGCACAGCCAGAGGGGGTTAAAAAAGGTTTTATAGGTTTTGTTCTTGAGGTAATTATGGAGAGATGTTTGGAAAATACCGTGTTCCATCTTTAAAAGCAGTAAGTTTAATCCTCCCACCCCACTGTTTTGAACCCCTTAGTTTCTGTGGTGTAAATTCAAACTTGGGCTTACCATAGTTTAAAGTTACTGTTGGTTAGTGAATGAGGAGTAACTGTTTCTCTTGAGAACTAGAAAGCAGTCCAAAGTGGTTTGCCATATAAGGAGTTACCTCTTTCCTAGTGCCATGGAGAAAAGAGTGATTCCCAGAACTCCCTTGTAGCAAAAGATGTCAGTACAGATTTAGTAGCTTCCAGATGGCTGGCAGTATAAAGTGTACTCATAATGAGCTACATGTCAGGGATTGCTTGTCATCTACCAGTTTGTCTTCCCCTAGGCACAGGGACAATACAGCTTTACCACTATGTCCCACTGTTGGTGCCTTCTTACCCTACTTTACAGAACTCTTATTGAGGATTTACTATCAATAGGTAGTAAGCACTTACTGTGACCAGAGGAATAGATGTATTCAACACTTGAGTTTAGTGTTGGTGATGGTACTGGTAGTAAAGAAGGCCTAGAGAGATGTAAACATAAGGAGACATTGTAAATTAGGACAGTTGTAATGAACTGAGAATATCTTGATAGAGTAATTTTATTACAAATTAGTACAAAGACTTGTACAAACTGAACTAAATGTGGTTTTACAAGATGTCCTTGGAGGTGATTTATAGGAAAGTAGTGCTAATACTCCAGAAAGAAGGAATAACGTGAATAAAGATAGGGATGAGCCCAATGGGGAAGGGTATACAGACTTGAGAGTTCATTATCACAAATACTGTCTTTAAGATATTTAATTCAACCTTGTTGTTCATTGTTACTTAAAAGGGGAGGAGAGAGACAGAGTAAATAGTCATCACGGGATCTAGATTTTTGTTTTATTTCATATTTTTCTCCAGCTACTAGTGGTAACGCAGTTGCCAACACTTAGTTGTCAGTCACTATGCTAAGCGCTTAATTGCATGCATTGTTTTATGTAATTCTTAAAACAACTCTGTGAGGTAGGTACAATTAATTATTATCCCTGATTTTACAAAAAAAAAAAAACCAAACTAAAGCCAATGAAGGCTGGAAAACTTGCCTAAGGTAGTAGTGGCTGAGCTGGGATTTTATTCCAGGTTTCAAAGACTTCAAAAATGCAACACCAAACTAGACATCATCAGCTTATCTTAAAGTTTGAGAAAATTGATCAATTGGGGGTCTGGGGTTGTATGTAGCTCAGTGGTTGAGCGCTTCCCTGGCATGTGTGAGGCACTGGGTTCTATCCTCAGTACCACATAAAAAATAAGATAAAGATATTGTGTCCATCTACAACTAAAATAATTTTTTAAATGGATAAATTTGATAACAGTGATAAAATTGAACAGATTCTGTCATGTGCATGTGTGAATGTGCCACAAAGAAACTCACTCTTCTGTAAAATTAGTATGTACCAAATTTTTTTTTAAAACCACACACAGAAGACCGTTAAAAACCTCTCTGTTAGGTGATTTTTTTTGCACAGAGCAGAAGCAAAATAAAGCTCACCTAGATGCCAATAAGCCTGAAAAAGCTGCCTGGCCTCTCTGCCAACACATGGTACCACCATTCTGGTCTTGGTAGTGGGCTTACTTTACCTAGTCCAGCTTAGTTACCCAACTGCACTCATGTGCAGATACTCTCTAACTTCAGATTCTTGGAGAAAATAATACATTGATGAAGTATAGCCAAATACATGCCATTGAGAGTTGTATTACATAGTAAACTTATCAAAAATATAGATAATACAAGCTACAGATAGAATCCAGTGAAGTTTTGATCTACTTTTCTAATACTTTTTGATAAGGAGCTGGATCTGATCTTTAGCTCATTTTCTTTATTCCTAGCCCTAATAAAAATAACAGAGTTGCCACCATTTGTGGCTCCCAAGCAGTCTATAGCTCTACTGACTCCTGCACATGGGCTGGTGTTTTGTGGAATGGGGTATGTTCTGCAGTCTTAGTTTTTTTTTTTTTTTTTTCAGAGCTCTCTCTATATCCAGGGCCTTTGTCAGTTGTGTTGCTTAGGAGGTTTTCCTTCCCTCCAGCACTATTCTCAAAGTTGTCTGCTGCTGGATCCTCATTACTGGTGCTTGGTTTTGTTCTCTGTGCAGACCTACTGTTTTCTGTCTCTTAAAACTAAGATCTCTGTATTATTGGGTCAGAGGCCTCTGGATTCTGCCCTTCTCTGGAGTTAGGAAGAGGAGGCTTTTCCTCTGCTGCTTCTTTTTTTTTAAATTTTAATTTTAATTTAATTTTTTATTAGTTGCACGTGACAATACAGTGATCTTGCATATCATACATTTGAATCAAATGGGGTATAATTTCTCATTTTTCTGAGTGTACAGGTTGCAGAATCACATTGGTTATACAGACACGTATATACATAGTGTCTGTTTTATTCTGCTACCCTTCCTATCCTTACATAGACAGAATAATTTTAATGTGGGTCAGAAATTGGCTAAAAGAGAGAATGTATAGTCTCTACACTGAGCACATCTATGATAAATACTTCTTGTAAAATGCAGTCCACTGTCCTTTTGACTGCAGATGTTAGGGTTTAATTGTCCATTCAGTACCATGGATGGGGAAGAATGGAAATAAAGAGAAAAAAAATTTAGATATGTATTAATAGAAAATAGTAGATGATTAGGGTTAAAGGAGCTCTTTATAGGTCATTTGATTCTATTACCTAGCCAACTAGAGAATCTTGGAGGGGGTGATGCTCATTGTCTAATTATTTAGGTGTACAGTTAGATAATTTGTAACAAATTTGGGTAATTTAGATAATTTAGACATGAAGATCTCCCCACTATGTGTTTTCATAAAACTATTCTAAACATAGACCATGGAGATTTGGTTAGGAACTAAGATGCCTGTGGTCCATTGTAGTACACCTTAGTGTTACCCTGCATGTGTAATGTGCCAATAATATTTATACCAAGAGTGGTTTCCAGTTACTTTGTTTTATGTTATCTTTCTATCTCTAACACTGAGTCCATTTGTAGCAGCTCATATTGGTAGTTAAGTGGATCTCAAATTGGTGTAATGTGTCCCTTTTTCCTCAGAATTTCTACAAAGTTCTTTTACTGCTTTTTCCACTTCCTAAGAGTTAGTACTGTATTTTTCCTTAAGAAACGGCTACCAAAGGAAATCTGACTGGAAAAGCCTCCTTTTACCTTGTTACATGCTAGGCTTTCCATGAAAATTTTTCTTTTCTGTCTTTATTTTTTTGTGTGTGTGGTGCTGGTGAATGAACCCAGGCCCTTGTGCATGTGTACAGTGCAAGCACGGTACCAACTGAGCTATATCCCCAGCCCATGAATGTTTTTCTGAGATTAAAAATGCATGCTTCATAATCACTATCTTGAATAGACTTTTAAATAGTCAGTCTTCTTGAAGGTTTAGGAAAGAATGACTCTTAATTTACATAAATAATTTTCTCATATGTTGAGGGCCACAGCCGAGTCGGGATGACACATGGCATTTACTTTAGGGCAAGGCAGAATGCTTAAGGATTTGCAAACAAATGAAAGTTTGTAAGGTTGCTATAAGCTTGTCTGATAATTACTTCATATTGTTTCAGTGTTTTGTTTAAAAATTTCAAAGTCAAAATAAGAAGAGGAATTTCTGGTGTAAATACTGGTGCCTTCTGACATTAACTCTCTTGAGTGAGTTTATAACTGGTCTTAGGGCTATTTTCTCAGAATTTGACCTGGTGACAAAGCACCCAGAAGTAGTGAAATGTGGCTGACTCACTCAACTCTGTGTGTTTTCTGTTGCAAAGATAGCTTTTGAAATAGAAAGCCAAATCTCTGTGATTTTGATCTATAACCAGTTGGACCTTGTTGACTCTAGGTTGTGCTTTCCTGCCCCTTTTGTTCTGGGAGGCAGTAGTAAATTTCAAACTTTCTCCAGCAAACCTAGAAGAGAGTGTGAAGTAGGGCTCAGACAGAGATCTTGAACTGGCTTAGATTGGAAAGCACAGTCTTTGTGGATGAGCAAGAATAGAGAGGTTAAGTGGGAGGACCCCAGATAGGGCACTTAGGTAAAATATGTAAGTTTGGTACTCAGAGAAAATCCCATGGGTCAGAATACTTTCACAATGCTGCCAGAAACTGCCCTCCAACATACCTTAGAGAAAAAGGTAATGTTTCCAGCAACCTGTTCTTCCAAACAGATTGATCACACACAGAAAATGTTCTTTGTTAACATGTAGATCAAGTTACATGAGATTTTTTTTGAAGCCATTAAATCATCCACTGTAGTCCATAATCTTATTGTCAGATGCTTTCTTTATTGGGACATTGAAACTGATTTTATAGCTATCCTTTTTTATCCCTGTATTATTATCCATTTGATCATCTCACCACCTTTCCCCCTTCCCTTCCACTAATGAGAACATTGAAAGTCACACACTTTTCTAAAACATTATCTTTCTTAATAAAGGTGAAAAACTGCCTGGCATGTAGTTGGTGCTCAATAAATATTTGTGAATTTAAAAAGTGAATGAATAATTGAAATGTAATGCTAGATCCCTGATTGGAAATATTAAGAAGTATGAGTATTTTCCATAGTAAACCATAGTTGAAAGGCACTAATCTTTACTGTGTCCTCAATTTTTCTCTTTTCCTGCTCCTTTGCTTATCCTTTGCTTTATTATGTGCAGAATATTCAAGGGTGCCTGTGTGTGTGAACACACACATGCATACTGAAATACAAACAGTTTAGAGTACAGAAGGGCACTGATTCCCCTTTGCTATCAATGCTGCAGGTAATCTATTGCATTAATCAGCCAGCCAGTGGGAAATGCATGGGGAGTGATTATACTATCATACACAATACAATCAGCATGAAGCACTTGTCAAGACCAATACATCAAAGTTTAATTCAGTAATAGAATGAATTAGAGCAAAATGAAACATACTGTTCTCCAAGAAACCCAACACTCATCATAGGTTCTTTCTGAACTCCACAGAAAAGTCAGTGGCTGAAGAAATTATTTTTATGAATAAAATTTCAGTTCCAATCCAACAGAATACTGCAAGAATCCATTTTTGTTGGGATTCTCATGCAAATAGAGTATTAGTGTGTTTAGTTGACCATCCATGCTGTGGAATAATCAGTGTTGGTAAATTTTTTTATTTTTTTTAGCAGGGCACTTGATGTCTTTTGTCCTAAACCAGTTCTCTCTAGCAAATGAAAATCTTTGTACCAATGGCTCAGGGAATTGCTTAGGTGAAATATGGATTGTGTACCATTGAGTGCTTTTCAAGAGGTAAATTAACAAGAACCTAGTATTTACAGAATAAATAAATGAAAAATAAAAAGCAGTTGAAATAAGATTATATAATGTTTTAGAACATTTTGAGGATTGATCTAATAAATTTCATGTATTAGAATGAAATATCACTGTTATAAGACACTATTACATGTCAGTCGAGTCTTTTCAGAAACAGATTTACATAGACTTGGAGTCATCACTATTGGATGAACCATGAACTGTTCATAAAGGTGACTTAGTTAAGTAGCCAGTGTAGAATATGTGAAAAATGTTCTCGTAGGTTGCTGCAGTTTGCATTCCTTCACCTTACCACCTATTGACTGTCAAAAAATTCATCTGCCTTTGTGCCTCTCCTCTTCTCTATGATTTTTTTTTCTGTCTTTCCTTCCTTTTCTCTCTTACTCCATTGAAAAGAAGAAGGATTGGAGAAACTGACTTTTGTGATCTCCTATGGAACCAGGCTTCTAATGGGGTCAAGCTGTTTTTGATGAATCTTGCACATTGACCCGATGGCACTGACAAATGGGATGGGAAGACTCTAAGTACCACAGGTTTTTCTGAAAGAAACATTATCCTGGATACTAGTTAACTGCTTTGGAATATCTATGGTTTATTTTCTATCTTGCCAACAAACAAACAAAAAAAGATAGTTATTTTACTTTAGAATTTTCTCAGAACCTGGTTAAGTGATTTAGCTGAGAATTTAACCTTGCTTAACCTGAGTGAAATAAAACTCTCTTATAGTATCCCTGTGGTTTTATTTGGAAGTTTTTCCAGAACTGTTTTAGTGAATTAAAAACTAGCATGTCAAATTTAAAGAATGTTTTTACCAATTAAATTTATTTTCCAAACATAAGGTAACTGACATTAAGACTGCATTGTACTAAGAAACAGTACTGTAATAATTAGGGTCACAGTTCTAGTGTGGTCTGACCCAAGAAATTTTGTGACTATAGTTTCGCTAGCACAACTAATTATGCCAGTGATCTCCTATTTGTGACTGCAATTAGGCATTTCAGGGCTCCTAAATAAGTATAATTAGTTAATTGGATCATGAATGAAATTCTAGACTATTATGATAGCCTCTAAGAACAAAAATAAATACAATAAATATTATGAATTGTTTTATAACTGTTGAACCCTTGGAAATACCAAAAGTAATTGTTGTACTTTGCCTGCTATTACTTCATAAAAATATGCATGGTATAAAAAAGTATAAATTAAACTTTCCATATAACAGCCTTCATTTTCTGCATTTGTAACAAAGAAAAGTGGAACAACAGACTTTTCTTATTCTCCCCTTTAGAGAATATGCTTTTGGTTTTTCTGCTCCTTTGTCTCTCACTAACCCATTCTCCTCCCCAGTGTCATTGCCCTGTGCTTCCTCCAGTAGCATTCTACACTTAGTTATCTTCCTGAAAAACATTTATAAACACTTTCAAGGGTTTCATTTATAGAGAATGTGTAGTTTTTGATTGATCTATTTATACCCCCTCCCCAGGGAAAAAAAAAAAAGCACTCCATAAAAATGTGTAGTTCATATTTGACAGTAAAAACAACATCAAAACAAAAAACAAACCCAGGAAGGAGAGGGAACTTAAAATAAACAAGTTGTATTGACCGGGAATGGTAACAATAGACAGAATGGCCAGCTGATTTATTCAGTTACAAATCATCATGTTCTACCCAGCAATATATTCTACCAGGCAAAAAGCATACTCGGTCACATCTGCATGCATTATCCCAGAAATGCTGACGTGGACTTAACTCTAGTAGAGCTGATCATAATGTTTTCAGAGAAAACGTATTTATTCTGACTTGAATAATTAATCTTGAATCATAAGTTAAGCTTTTGATTGTTTATCTGCCATTTTATTCTACAGTGGAATTACTTATTTACTGTGCCTATCAGTCTTGAAAAATGAAGTTTTCTTTAGTGTAATTAGGCTCTTTTTAGAGGAACCTGTGTTAAATTTTATTTTATTAGGGCTTCTGGTTATACATAGTAGTTGGGTTCTTCCCTATAAACTTATACATGCATAGAAGTAGATTTCAGTTCATGATCCCCTCTTAATTTTGTGTTGGATGTACTTTTCCAACACATGGGAGAGACATGTTTTAAGTACATAAGTATACGTGGTTAAACTCTGGGGGTTATTAGCTGTACATTTTAAGGATACTTCATAATTTTAGATAATAATATACTACTTGTATTATATTGCTGAAAGAGGAGTGAGATGATTCTGACAAGTCATTAATCTTAGAATTCATATATGCGTGCTCCATATACCTAACTTATAAAGAACTTTAAGACCCACACGTAAGCTGGAAAGAAGGCTGAACACCATAGTATTTAAGAATATTGATTTGGGGAGAACATGAGCCTTGGACCAGATCCTGGCTTCTTGCTTTAATAGCAGTATAACCTTTCTGCTTTTCTCTGAATCTCAGTTTCCTTATCTACAAGATAGAGCCTTTTGTTTGTTTTTGTGAGGGTGAAATGTGATAATGTATGTAAAATATTTAGCACAGGGTTAATGTGAGGTAAAGATTCAATAAATGACAACACTTACTGTTAAGTAAATAAGTGTAGATGCCATTCACTTTTAGAAATGTTAGCTGAATTAGGTGGAGGAATCTTTGTACCCTAAAGATAGACATTGAAAAGCTTTAAATATAGAATCCAATTAGAAATCCAACATGTATAACTTGATATTATTAGAATTTACCTTGAAGGGATAAAAATTAGCATACAAAACAGCACTTAATATTGCATTGTGTGTTGGGATACCTTTTATATTGTTAAGTTTCTATAATAACTTTTTTTCTTGCTTGACTTAACAGCTATTCTCATCTGTTGAGTGGTTTACTTGAATTTGATTATTTTAGCTTAACACACACATCCATTTATGGCACATTTGAGCAGAATAATTCTTTATTCTGGGTGCCTGTCCTATGTACTGTAAGATGTTGAGCAACATTTCTGGGCCTTACACACTGTAATTAACATCCTTTTGCTGTTGGCAACCAAAATTACACCAAATGTAACCAAATATCCTCTGGAGGGGAGAATCACCCCTAATTGAGAGCCATTTCTCTACAGAATCAGACCGTGTTTTAGAGGATGTAAAAATAACAAGAAAGGCTTGTTAAAGAGACTCAAGTGATGAACTGTTGAATATGTTATATTTACATGTATTCTGTATCTTAGCCTTCCCACTTCAGAGCTTATGGAATCAAAATTTTTTTCTAGTTGGAAATATGAAACAGTGAGTTTGTGAGGTAGGGCGAAATGGTGTAATAATTTGTACAAAATGGTGTAATAATTCAATAAGTGTAGAGTTAATTCCTGTTGCCCACATTTGCTAAGTGTGTGATTCTCATCCAGTGACACTCTGCAATTGGTGGAATGCAGAAGTAACCAAAAAAAGTAACCAAAGCCTGTCAAGATGATTTGTATTCTGCTTAGGTAAGAGTCTACCCACATTTTCGGTTTGTTCAGATCTAAGGTGTGAACAGGCGTATGACCACTAAGTGGATTATTAGGACCATTACCTTAGGTGAGAGGTGTTTGATTTTCTTCAGAGTCTTGCCTTCCTAGTTTTGGTTTACTTTACCTCATGTTACAGTGTTTTTTTGTTTTGCTTTTTTTTTTTTTTTTTGCTAAAATCATTGAGTGCAGATTAGGTGGAGTAGTGTAAAGGAAAAGAAAAAGCATGCTGGGGTAGAGAATAGGTAGAGCTGAAATGTGCCATGGGTAATTCTGAAAAACTGCCTGACTCACACACCCATGATAGGATAATGGCTGTTGTATACTTTGAAGTGTTGAAACTAGGAAAGCAGTTAAAAAGTATTGAATTTGTTTTCATTGTAATTCATAGCAGGCAAGGAAGCCTTCTTTGTGAAAATAGGACCATGTCTTTTAAGTGCTGAGGATTTTGACCTCTCACCAAGTTCTCTGTACTATTTTTGGCTGAATTCTTAAAAGGGTTAATATTTTAGAGGACTAGCAGAATGATGTGTTTAATCATCATAGAGCTTTATTTTTAAAGCTACAAATATTTCAGGCATGTAGAGGGAAAGGAGATAAATGCTCAAAGTGGGATTTTGAATTAATGAAATTTGGAGAATGACTTACTCAGTTTGGTTAACTTGGTTATTAAGACTAATTACAGCTTTTGTAGTGATGACTGTGAATATAAAAGACCATATCTATTATGGCTCTGAACTTGAATCTAACATTAAGAACATCCTTTCAGGATGAAACCTCTGTTTAGGGAGGTGAGCAAGAAAAGAATATTACAGGTAGGTTAATAAAGGCTTGGCTTTTTAAAAAATTTTTTTATTCTACAAAATGAAAATTTTCTAATTAGATAACAGTGTAAACATGGAAATCTAAAATGAATTTTATGTGTTTCCTTTTTCTCAGAGTCATAGAAATCATTTAAATTTCTAAGAATACTTAGGATCTTGCTTTTAAAAATCTCAGACAAATAGAGGGTTTTACTTCTCTGTTGTTGTGGTCTGGGGCTGGGGATATAGCTCAGATGATTGTTGTGGTCTGAAGAGTTGTGAACCCCACCCCCACCCCCATCTCCACCCCATTTGTATGCTGAACCACTTACTTACTCCCAGTGTGATAGCATTAGAAGGTGAGGCCTCTGAGAAGTAATATTGTCATGAGAGTCCATGAATGAAATTAATACCCTCATGAAAGAGGCTTGAAGGCACTATCTATGAGGACCTGGATTTCACTAGGTACTGAATCTGCTAGTGCCTTGATCTTGGACTTTCTAGCTTCAGAAACTGGTTGGAATAAAGTTTTGTTGTTTCTAAGCCACCCAGTTTATATTATTTTTGTTAAGCAGTTTGAATGGACTAAGAATCCTTAAAATAGAAATAGTAATTTTGACCATGGAGAATTAAACTGTTAATTTTAATAATGATTGTTTAATTTTTAAAAGTTGTGTAACTCTTACTGTAATTTAAAATGTATACCATAAATACTTTTTACACAAATATAGTTTTGAGTTTGGACAAGTACATGTAATCATATAACCACCACTCCAGTGAAGTCAGAGAAGATTCTTTCACAACCGCCCCCCATGCCCTAATGTTGTCCCTTGGTGGTTAGCTTATACCTTTTCTCAATTCCTAGCAACTATTGATCTCTTCTCAGACCCTTCAGCTTTGTCTTTTCCAAAATATCCTGGAAGTTGAATAGTGAAGTAAGTGTGGGGTGGGGCCGGGGGGCGGGGGGAGGTTGTACACATATGTGCACGTAGAGCGTGTATGTAGATATTTCATAACCTCTGGATTTAGGCTTCCTTTGCTTTTCATTATACATTTAAGATACTATGTATTTATCAGTGCTTTAGTTTTTTGTCACTTCAGAAGGATAATTTCTTGCATGAATGTATGAGTTTGAAGTCACCAACTGAAGGACATTACAAATTGTGTTCAGCCGGGACTACAAATAAAACTGCTATAAACATTTTAGTGTAAGTGTGAATATAAGTTTTTCATTCTCTTGGGCAAATCTATAGGAGTTGTATTGCTGGGTCATATAGTAAATGTACTGTTTTCTAGGTATACAAATTTACACTCTCAGCAATTTATAAGCATTCCAGTTGCTCCACATCCTCTCCAGTACTTGTTATCAGACTTAATTTTTTTTCCCTAATTGTAGCCATTAAAACATGGGTGTGATATTATCTCTTTGTGATTTTTAAAAATACCTTAATTTTTATTTGTTTTTTAAATTTTTTATGTTGTGCTAGGGATTGAACCCTTTGCCTTACGTGTGCTAGGCAAGCACTCTACCACTGAGCCACAACCCAAGCCCCAGTCTCTTGTGTGATTTTAATTTGATTTTCCTCATGGTTACACAATTGCAAGCATGTTTTTGTCTGCAGTTTGCCATCTTATGTATCTTATTTGATGAAGTATCTTTCTAGACTTCTTTTCCCTTCTCAAAGAAAATTACCAAGTTTTCTGGAGCAGTTTTAGTTTCACAGAAAAATTGCATGGAGATTTTCTGTATACTAGTTACCCCGCCTCAATTCATGTCCACCCCCATTATCACCCTCCGCCAACAGAGTGGTCCATTTGTGACAAATGATGAATCTACACTGACACATCATTATTATTACCCAGAATCCATAATTTACATTAGACTAACTATTGATACCGTGCTTTCAGTGGTTTTGGGGAACTGTATAATGACATGTCTATAATTATAGTATCATACTTGAGTAATTCACTGTCCTAAAAAAATCTATTCATCCTTTCTGTTCTCTAATGATAATTATGATTTTTTTTTAAATACTGTCTCTATAGTTTTGCCTCTTTCAGTGTTGAATAGTTGGAATCATATAGTGTGGAACCTCTTCTTCGACTTAGTACTAGGCCTCCATCTCTTTTCATGGCTTAGGAGCTCATTTTAGTTTTTGCCCATTTTTATTGGTTCATTCATTTTTTTTAGTTTTGAGAAGGTTTTACTTTTTTTCTGGGTTGAAGTCCTTTGTCACATGTATGATTTGCAAGTATTTTCTACTAGTCTATAACTTGTCCTTTCATTCTGTTGTCTTTTGTTGAGTGAAAATTTTTAATTTTGATGAAGTCCACTTCATCAGTTCTTTTATGGATAATGCTTTTGGTATTTTATCTAATACTTTTACCTACTGCAGGGTTATGAATATTTTTTAGCAGTTTTGTGGTTTTAAGTTTAGGTCTCATTTTTTTTTTTTTTTTTTTAATTTTTTATTGTTGGCTGTTCAAAACATTACATAGTTCTTGATATATCATATTTCACAATTTGATTCAAGTGGGTTATGAGCTCCCATTTTTACCCCATATACAGATTGCAGAATCACATCAGTTACACATCCATTGATTTACATATTGCCATACTAGTGTCTGTTGTATTCTTCTGCCTTTCCTATCCTCTACTATCCCCCCTCCCCTCCCCTCCCCTCCCCTCCCCTCCCCTCTTCTCTCTCTGCTCCCTCTACTGACATTCGTTTGTCCCCCTTATATTATTTTTCCCCTTCCCCTCACTTCCTCTTGTATGTACTTTTGTATAACTCTGAGGGTCTCCTTCCATTTCCATGCATTTTCCCTTCTCTCTCCCTTTCCCTCCCACCTCTCATCCCTGTTTAATGTTAATCTTCTTCTCATGCTCTTCGACCCTACTCTGTTCTTAGTTACTCTCCTTATATCAAAGAAGACATTTGGCATTTGTTTTTTAGGGATTGGCTAGCTTCACTTAGCATAATCTGCTCTAATGCCATCCATTTCCCTGTAAATTCTATGATTTTGTCATTTTTTAATGCAGAGTAATACTCCATTGTGTATAAATGCCACATTTTTTTTATCCATTCATCCATTGAAGGGCATCTAGGTTGGTTCCACAGTCTAGCTATTGTGAATTGTGCTGCTATGAACATCGATGTAGCAGTGTCCCTGTAGCATGCTCTTTTTAGGTCTTTAGGGAATAGACCGAGAAGGGGAATAGCTGGGTCAAATGGTGGCTCCATTCCCAGCTTTCCAAGAAATCTCCATACTGCTTTCCAAATTGGCTGCACCAATTTGCAGTCCCACCAGCAATGTACAAGTGTACCCTTTTCCCCACATCCTCTCCAGCACTTGTTGTTGTTTGACTTCATAATGGCTGCCAATCTAACTGGAGTGAGATGGTATCTTAGGGTGGTTTTGATTTGCATTTCTCTGACTGCTAGAGATGGTGAGCATTTTTTCATGTACTTGTTGATTGATTGTATGTCCTCCTCTGAGAAGTGTCTGTTCAGGTCCTTGGCCCATTTGTTGATTGGGTTGTTTGTTCTCTTATTGTCTAATTTTTTGAGTTCTTTGTATACTCTGGATATTAGGGCTCTATCTGAAGTGTGAGGAGTAAAGATTTGTTCCCAGGATGTAGGCTCTCTATTTACCTCTCTTATTGTATCTTTTGCTGAGAAAAAACTTTTTAGTTTGAGTAAGTCCCATTTGTTGATTCTAGTTATTAACTTTTGTGCTATGGGTGTCCTATTGAGGAATTTGGAGCCCGACCCCACAGTATGTAGATTGTAGCCAACTTTTTCTTCTATCAGACGGCGTGTCTCTGATTTGATATCAAGCTCCTTGATCCATTTTGAATTCACTTTTGTGCATGGCGAGAGAAAGGGATTCAGTTTCATTTTGTTGCATATGGATTTCCAGTTTTCCCAGCACCATTTGTTGAAGATGCTATCCTTCCTCCATTGCATGCTTTTAGCCCCTTTATCAAATATAAGGTAGTTGTAGTTTTGTGGATTGGTTTCTGTGTCCTCTATTCTGTACCATTGGTCCACCCGCCTGTTTTGGTACCAGTACCATGCTGTTTTTGTTACTATTGCTCTGTAGTATAGTTTGAAGTCTGGTATCGCTATACCGCCTGATTCACACTTCCTGCTTAGCATTGTTTTTGCTATTCTGGGTCTTTTGTTTTTCCATATGAATTTCATGATTGCTTTCTCTATTTCTACAAGAAATGCCGTTGGGATTTTGATTGGCATTGCATTAAACCTATAGAGAACTTTTGGTAATATCGCCATTTTGATGATGTTAGTTCTGCCTATCCATGAACAGGGTATATTTTTCCATCTTCTAAGATCTTCTTCTATTTCTCTCTTTAGGGTTCTGTAGTTTTCATTGTATAAGTCTTTCACCTCTTTTGTTAGGTTTATTCCCAAGTATTTTATTTTTTTTGAAGATATTGTGAATGGAGTGGTTGTCCTCATTTCCATTTCAGAGGATTTGTCGCTGATATACAGGAATGCCTTTGATTTATGCGTGTTGATTTTATATCCTGCCACTTTGCTGAATTCATTTATTAGCTCTAATAGTTTCTTTGTAGACCCTTTTGGGTCTGCTAGGTATAGAATCATGTCATCCGCAAATAGTGATAATTTAAGTTCTTCTTTTCCTATTTTGATGCCTTTAATTTCTTTCATCTGTCTAATTGCTCTGGCCAGTGTTTCGAGAACTATGTTGAACAGAAGTGGTGAGAGAGGGCATCCCTGTCTTGTTCCAGATTTTAGAGGGAATGCCTTCAATTTTTCTCCATTCAGAATGATGCTAGCCTGAGGCTTAGCATAGATTGCTTTTACAATATTGAGGAATGTTCCTGTTATCCCTAGTTTTTCTAGAGTTTTGAACATAAAGGGATGCTGTACTTTGTCGAATGCTTTTTCTGCATCTATCGAGATGATCATATGATTCTTATTTTTAAGTCTATTGATGTGGTGAATAACATTTATTGATTTCCTTATATTGAACCAGCCTTGCATCCCAGGGATGAATCCTACTTGATCATGGTGCACAATTTTTTTGATAAGTTTTTGTATCCGAGTGGCCAGAATTTTATTGAGGATTTTTGCATCTAGGTTCATTAGAGATATTGGTCTGTAGTTTTCTTTCTTTGAAGTGTCTTTGTCTGGTTTAGGTATCAGGGTGATGTTGGCCTCGTAGAATGAATTTGGAAGTTCTCCATCTTTTTCTATTTCCCGAAGTAGCTTGAAAAGTATTGGTATTAGTTCCTCTTTAAAGGTTTTGTAAAACTCTGCTGTATACCCATCCGGTCCTGGGCTTTTCTTAGTTGGTAGTCTTTTGATGGTTTCTTCTATTTCCTCAATTGATATTGGTCTGTTTAGGTTGTCTATATCCTCCTGACTCAATCTGGGCAGATCATATGACTTAAGAAATTTATCTATGCCTTCACTATCTTCTAATTTATTGGAGTATAAGGATTCAAAATAATTTTTGATTATCTTCTGTATTTCTGAAGTGTCTGTTGTGATATTGCCTTTTTCATCCCGTATGCTAGTAATTTGAGTTCTCTCTCTTCTTCTCTTCGCTAGCATGGCTAAGGGTCTGTCGATTTTGTTTATTTTTTCAAAGAACCAACTTTTAGTTTTGTCAATTTTTTCAATTGTTTCTTTTGTTTCGATTTCATTAATTTCAGCTCTGATTTTAATTATTTCTTGCCTTCTACTTCTTTTGCTGTTGTTTTGCTCTTCTTTTTCTAGGGTTTTGAGATGAAGTATGAGATCATTTATTTGTTGGTTTTTTCTTTTTTTAAGGAATGAACTCCAAGCAATGAATTTTCCTCTTAGAACTGCTTTCAATGTGTCCCATAGATTCCGATATGTTGTGTCTGTGTTTTCATTAATCTCTAAGAATTTTTTAATTTCTTCCTTGATGTCTTCTATAACCCATTGATCATTCAGTAACCTATTGTTCATTCTCCAAGTGATGTATTCTTTTCCCTTCCTTCTTTTATCATTGATTTTCAGTTCCATTCCATTATGATCCGATAGGATGCATGGTATTATCTCTACTCCTTTATATTGTCTAAGAGTTTCCCTGTGACATAATATATGATCTATTTTTGAGAAGGATCCATGTGCTGCTGAGAAAAAAGTGTAACTGCTTGATGTTGGGTGGTATATTCTATATATGTCAATTAAGTCTAGGTTATTAATTGTGTTATTGAGTTCTATAGTTTCCTTATTCAACTTTTGTTTGGAAGATCTGTCCAGTGGTGATAGAGGTGTGTTGAAGTCTCCCATGATTATTGTATGGTGGTCTATTAGACTCTTGAACTTGAGAAGAGTTTGTTTGATGAACATAGCTGCACCATTGTTTGGGGCATATATATTTATGATTGTTATGTCTTGTTGGTGTATGGTTCCCTTGAGCAGTATGTAGTGTCCCTCTTTATCCCTTTTGATTAACTTTGGCTTGAAATCTATTTTATTTGATATGAGTATGGATACTCCTGCTTGTTTCCGAAGTCCATATGAGTGATATGATTTTTCCCAACCTTTCACCTTCAGCCTATGTATGTCTTTTCCTATCAAATGCGTCTCCTGTAGGCAGCATATTGTTGGGTCTTGTTTTGTGATCCATTCTACTAGCCTGTGTCTCTTAATTGGTGAGTTTAAGCCATTAACATTTAGGGTTATTATTGAGATATGGGTTGTTCTTCCAGCCATATTTGTTTATTTATGTTACTAAACATGGTTTGTTTTCCTCTTTGATTATTTTACCCCCTTTAGTGTCCTACCTCCCACTGTTGGTTTTCATTGTTATTTTCCATTTCCTCTTCCT
This sequence comes from Marmota monax, assembly GCF_021218885.2. Classification (NCBI taxonomy): domain Eukaryota; kingdom Metazoa; phylum Chordata; class Mammalia; order Rodentia; family Sciuridae; genus Marmota; species Marmota monax. Next base: position 14,223,773 of record NW_026693245.1, read on the forward strand.
GTAATGTTTTGCCAAGGATGTTTTGAAGAGATGGTTTTCTAGCTGCAAATTCTTTTAACTTTTGTTTATCGTGGAAGGTTTTAATTTCATCTTCCATCCTGAAGCTTAATTTCGCTGGAAACACAATTCTTGGTTGGAACCCATTTTCTTTCAGTGTTTGAAATATGTTATTCCAGGATCTTCTAGCTTTCAGAGTCTGTGTTGAAAGATCAGCTGTTATCCTGATTGGCTTACCCCTAAATGTGATCTGCTTCCTTTCTCTTGTAGCTTTTAAAATTCTCTCCTTATTCTGTATGTTGGGCATCTTCATTATAATGTGTCTAGGTGTGGGTCTCTTATGATTTTGCACATTCGGCGTCCTGTAGGCTTCTAGGATTTGGGGTTCTGTCTCATTCTTCAAGTCTGGGAAGTTTTCTCGTATTATTTCATTGAATAGATTGCTCATTCCTTTGGTTTGAAACTCTGTCCCTTCCTGTATCCCAATGACTCTTAAATTTGGTCTCTTGATGTTATCCCATATTTCTTGGATGTTCTGCTCATGGTTTCTTAACAGTCTTGCTGAGCTGTCTATGTTCTTTTCAAGTTGAAATACTTTATCTTCATTGTCTGATGTTCTGTCTTCTAAGTGTTCTACTCTGCTGGTAGTATTCTCAATTGAGTTTTTAAGTTGGCTTATTGCTTCCTGCATTTCTAGGATTTCTGTTTGTTTGTTTTTTATAACCTCTATTTCCCTGTATAGTTGATCTTTTGCTTCTTGGATTTGTTTATGTAATTCATTGTTGAAGTGATCTTTCATTGTCTGATTTTGCTGTCTGATGTCTTCCTTGAGACTCCAGATCATCTGAAGCATGTATATCCTGAATTCTTTATCTGACATTCCATCTGCTGCAGCTGTTACCTCTTCTAACGTTGAGTTGACCTGCAATGCTTGTGGTCCTTTCTTTCCTTGTCTCTTCATACTGTTCGCGTTCCTTTCTACTTGGTGAAACTGTTGTGCTATTGAATTTTCCCCTTATATATTTATATTGGTCTTGTATAGTTGCAAAGTCTCCCTCGCAGGCGCGGGCGGCGGCTCTGTCCCTCTGCGGGCCGCTAGGCTTGTTCTGTCGGTGGTCACAGTTCTGTCTACTCTGCAGGCGCAGGCAGCGGAACTGCCCCTCTGCAGGCCTCTGGGGCTGTACTGCCAATGGGTCGCAGGTGCGCCTACCTTGCAGGCGCGGGGGGGGGGGGGCGGCTCTACCCTTCCTCAGGCCACTGGGCCTGTTCTGTCTCTTGGTTGCAGGTCTGGCGTGCTCTGATGGTGGTCACAGTTCCGTCTACCTTGCAGGCGCTGGGGGGAGGGGGCGGCTCTGCCTCTCAGCAGGTCGCTGCTCCTCTTCTGCCGGTGGGTTGCAGGCCCGCCTACCTTGCAGGAGTGATTGGAAGCTCTGTCCCGCCGCGGGCCACTGGGCCTTTTCTGTCGGTGGTCACAGTTCCCCTACCTGGCAGACGCGGGGGGTGTGAGGCGGCTCTGCCCCTCAGCAGGCTGCTGGGCCTGCTCCGTGCATGGTCACAGTTCCCTCTAGTTTGCCGGCGCAGGGGGATGGGGCGGCTCAGCCTCTCAGCAGGCCGCTGCTCCTCTTCTGCCGGTGGGTCACAGGCCCGCCTACCTTGCAGGAGTGATTGGAAGCTCTGTCCCGCCGCGGGCCACTGGGCCTTTTCTGTCGGTGGTCACCGTTCCACCTACCTGGCAGGCGCGGGGGGTGGGGGGCGGCTCTGCCCCTCAGCAGGCCGCTGGGCCTGCTCTGTGCGTGGTCACAGTTCCCTCTACCTTGCCGGCGCAGGGGGAGGGGGCGGCTCAGCCTCTCAGCAGGCCGCTGCTCCTCTTCTGCCGGTGGGTCGCAGGCCCGCCTACCTTGCAGGAGTGATTGGAAGCTCTGTCCCACCGCGGGCCACTGGGCCTTTTCTGTCGGTGGTCACCGTTCCACCTACCTGGGAGGCGCGGGGGGTGGGGGGCGGCTCTGCCCCTCAGCAGGCCGCTGGGCCTGCTCTGTGCGTGGTCACAGTTCCCTCTACCTTGCCGGCGCAGGGGGAGGGGGCGGCTCAGCCTCTCAGCAGGCCGCTGCTCCTCTTCTGCCGGTGGGTCGCAGGCCCGCCTACCTTGCAGGAGTGATTGGAAGCTCTGTCCCGCCGCGGGCCCCTGGGCCTTTTCTGTCCGTGGTCACAGTTCCACCTACCTGGCAGGCGCGGGTGGTGGGGGGCAGCTCTGCCCCTCAGCAGGCCGCTGGGCCTGCTCTGTGCGTGGTCACAGTTCCCTCTACTTTGCCGGCGCAGGGGGAGGGGGCGGCTCAGCCTCTCAGCAGGACGCTGCTCCTATTCTGCCGGTGGGTCGTAGGCCCGCCTACCTTGCAGGAGTGATTGGAAGCTCTGTCCCACCGCGGGCCACTGGGCCTTTTCTGTTGTTGGTCACCTGGCAGGCGCGGGGGGTGGGGGGTGGCTCTGCCCCTCAGCAGGCCGCTGGGCCTGCTCTGTGCGTGGTCACAGTTCCCTCTACCTTGCCGGTCTAGGTCTCATTTTTGAGTTCATTTTTAAATAAGATAATGTCATACCAATTTAGATTCTTTAATTTTTCCCAACATGACTATCTAATTGTCCCAATTGTTAAAAAGACATATCTTATTTCCATTGAATTGATTTTCAACCTTGAATTAACAATATTTGTGTAGGTCTTTTCATAAATTTACTATTCTTTTGCATTGGTCTCTGTGCCCTCCTTTGGCTAATAGTGCACTGTTCTGATTACTGTAACAATCAAATTTTATAGGAAATCTCAAGTTCAGGTACTCAAGAGTCCAGCTTTGTCCTTCTTCAGAATTGTTTTGCTAATTCTATTTTTTTCAGTGTGTACACAAACACTAGCTAGAGTTTTTGTATTGAATATATAGATCAATTTGGGAATAATTGACATCTTAATGATACCGAGTTTTCCAATCCATGAATTTAGTGACTTTCCATTTTTTAAAAAAGAATCTCTGATTTCTTTCATCAGTGTTTAACAGTTTTTAAGATAGAGATGCTGTACATGTTTTGTTAGAATTATAAGTCAAGTATTTTATGATTTTTGGTGCTAATATAAATGATACTTTTGGGGGGGATACTTTTGTGGTATCTGGTTGGTTCTATTTAGCATATATATCTGTAGGAGTTTTTGTTTTGTCTCTGAATTTGTATCATATGATCTTATTAACTTTCTTAATAGTTTTAGAAGTTTTCTTTTTTTTTTTTTTGTACGTAATGGTCTTTATGTACAAAGGCTTCTTCTTTCTATCCTTTCCAACTGCTTTTAACCTCCTTTTCTTGTTTTATTGGCCTGGCTAGAACTTTTGGTGTGATGCTGAATAGAATTGGTAAGAACAGAGTTGTGGCGTCAAAAATATACATTGGAAAAAAAGATAACCTATTCAACAAATGTTGCTAAAGAAAACTGGAAATCCATATCTAGTAGAATGAAATTTAATCCTTATCATTTACCTTGCATAAAAATCAAATTAAATCAAAGATTTAGAAATTAGACCTCAAACCCAACATATACTAGAAGACAGTGTAGGCCCAGCACTCCAACATGACAGCTCAGGAACAGACTTCTTTAACAAGATTACTAAAGTGCAAGAAGTAAAATCAAGAATCAATAAATGGGATGGCATCAAACTAAAGAACTTCTTCACAGCAAAAGAAACAATAAAGAACGTGAAAAGAGAGACTACAGAAAAGGAGAAAATTTTTGCCACCTGCACCTCAGATAGAGTGTTAATTTTCAGGATATATAAAGAACTCAAAAACTTAGCACCAAAAAACCAAATAACCCAAATCAATAAATGGGCAAAGGAAATAAACATACGCTTCTCAGAAGAAGAAATACAAGTGATCAACAAATATATGAAAAAAAATGTTCAACTTCTCTATTAATTAGAAAATACAAATTGGAACTACACTGAGATAACTTTCATTCTCACCCCTGTCAGAATGGAAGTTATCAAGAATACAGGTAACAATATATATTGGCAAGGATGTGGGGAAAAAGGTACAATCATACATTGCTGGTGGGACTGCAAATTGGTGCAACCACTCTGGAAAAAGCAGTATGGAGATTTTCCTCAAAAAACTAGGAATGGAACCACCATTTAGCCCAACTATACTATTCCTCAGTTTATATCCAATGGATTTAAAATTGGAATATTACAGTAAAACAGCCACATCAGTGTTTATAGCAGCTCAATTCACAATAGCTAAGTTATGCAACCAACCGAGGTACCCTTCAACAAATGAATGGATAAAAAAATTATGCTCTCGCAAGGCTGGTTCAATATACGGAAATCAATAAATGTTATTCACCACATCAATAGACTTAAAAATAAGAACCATATGATCATCTCAATAAATGCGGAAAAAGCATTCGACAAAGTACAGCATCCCTTTATATTCAAAACTCTAGAAAAACTAGGGATAACAGGAACATACCTCAATATTGTAAAAGCTATTTATGCTAAGCCTCGGGCTAGCATCATTCCGAATGGAGAAAAATTGAAGGCATTCCCTCTAAAATCTGGAACAAGACAGGGATGCCCTCTCTCTCCACTTCTGTTCAACATAGTTCTCGAAACACTGGCCAGAGCAATTAGACAGACGAAAGAAATTAAAGGCATAAAAATGGGAAAAGAAGAACTTAAATTATCACTATTTGCAGATGACATGATTCTATACCTAGCAGACCCAAAAGGGTCTACAAAGAAACTATTAGAGCTAATAAATGAATTCAGCAAAGTGGCAGGATATAAAATCAACATGCATAAATCAAAGGCATTCCTGTATATCATCGACAAACCCTCTGAAATGGAAATGAGGACAACCACTCCATTCACAATATCTTCAAAAAAAATAAAATACTTGGGAATCAACCTAACAAAAGAGGTGAAAGACTTATACAATGAAAACTACAGAACCCTAAAGAGAGAAATAGAAGAAGATCTTAGAAGATGGAAAAATATACCCTGTTCATGGATAGGCAGAACTAACATCATCAAAATGGCGATATTACCAAAAGTTCTCTATAGGTTTAATGCAATGCCAATCAAAATCCCAACGGCATTTCTTGTAGAAATAGAGAAAGCAATCATGAAATTCATATGGAAAAATAAAAGACCCAGAATAGCAAAAACAATGCTAAGCAGGAAGTGTGAATCAGGCGGTATAGTGATACCAGACTTCAAACTATACTACAGAGCAATAGTAACAAAAACAGCATGGTACTGGTACCAAAACAGGCGGGTGGACCAATGGTACAGAATAGAGGACACAGAAACCAATCCACAAAACTACAACTATCCTATATTTGATAAAGGGGCTAAAAGCATGCAATGGAGGAAGGATAGCATCTTCAACAAATGGTGCTGGGAAAACTGGAAATCCATATGCAACAAAATGAAACTGAATCCCTTTCTCTCGCCATGCACAAAAGTTAATTCAAAATGGATCAAGGAGCTTGATATCAAATCAGAGACACGCCGTCTGATAGAAGAAAAAGTTGGTTACGATCTACATACTGTGGGGTCGGGCTCCAAATTCCTCAATAGGACACCCATAGCACAAAAGTTAATAACTAGAATCAACAAATGGGACTTACTCAAACTGAAAAGTTTTTTTCTCAGCAAAAGAAACAATAAGAGAGGTAAATAGGGAGCCTACATCCTGGGAACAAATCTTTACTCCTCACACTTCAGATAGAGCCCTAATATCCAGAGTATACAAAGAACTCAAAAAATTAGACAATAAGATAACAAACAACCTAATCAACAAATGGGCCAAGGACCTGAACAGACACTTCTCAGAGGAGGACATACAGTCAATCAACAAGTACATGAAAAAATGCTCACCATCTCTAGCTGTCAGAGAAATGCAAACCAAAACCACCCTAAGATACCATCTCACTCCAGTAAGATTGGCAGCCATTATGAAGTCAAACAACAACAAGTGCTGGCGAGGATGTGGGGAAAAGGGTACACTTGTACATTGCTGGTGGGACTGCAAATTGGTGCAGCCAATTTGGAAAGCAGTATGGAGATTTCTTGGAAAGCTGGGAATGGAACCACCATTTGACCCAGCTATTCCCCTTCTCGGTCTATTCCCTAAAGACCTAAAAAGAGCATGCTACAGGGACACTACTACATCGATGTTCATAGCAGCCCAATTCACAACAGCAAGACTGTGGAACCAACCTAGATGCCCTTCAATAGACAAATGGATAAAAAAAAATGTGGCATTTATACACAATGGAGTATTACTCTGCATTAAAAAATGACAAAATCATAGAATTTGCAGGGAAATGGATGGCATTAGAGCAGATTATGCTAAGTGGAGCTAGCCAATCCCTAAAAAACAAATGCGAAATGTCTTCTTTGATATAAGGAGAGTAACTAAGAACAGAGTAGGGACGAAGAGCAGGAGAAGAAGATTAACATTAAACAGGGATGAGAGGTGGGAGGGAAAGGGAGAGAGAAGGGAAATTGCATGGAAATGGAAGGAGACCCTCAGGGTTATACAAAAGTACATACAAGAGGAAGTGAGGGGAAAGGGAAAAATAATACAAGGGGGAGAAATGAATGACAGTAGAGGGGGTAGAGAGAGAAGAGGGGAGGGGAGGGGAGGGGAGGGGGGATAGTAGAGGATAGGAAAGGCAGCAGAACACAACAGACACTAGTATGGCAATATGTAAATCAATGGATGTGTAACTGATGTAATTCTGCAATCTGTCTATGGGGTAAAAATGGGAGTTCATAACCCACTTGAATCAAAGTGTGAAATATGATATATCAAGAAATTTGTAATGTTTTGAACAACCAACAATAAAAAATTTAAAAAAAATTATGCTCTCTTTCTCTCTCTCTCTCTCTCTCTCTCTCTCTCTCTCTCTGTATACACACACACACACACACACAATGGAATATTACTCAGCCATAAAGAAGAATAACTTTATGACATTTGTAAGTAAATGGAAGCCAATCCCAAAAAATTAAAGGGCAAATGTTTTCACTGATATGTGGAAGCTAGCACTCAATAAGGAGAAGATGGGGGGAGAATTAGATATTCAGTAGACTTTACAAAGGGGAAAGAGAAAAGGGAAAGGGGAATGGGAAAAGGGAAGACAGTGGAATTAATCTGAAATAATTTTCCAGTGTACTTATATGAATATACCATAGTGGATCCCACCATTAGGTACATCCATAAAAATGATATCCTAACTAGAATAAGATATACTCTATGCTTGTATATGGAAAAAAATGTTCAACTTCTCTGTTAATTAGAGAAATTCAAATTGAAACTATAAACTCAGTGACATCTATATAATAATATCAAAATGAATTCTACTACTGTGATGTATAACTAAAAAAAGCCACCACCCACCCAAAAACAACAACTACTAAAAAAAAAAAAAGTGGCTTTTGTTTTGTTTTGTTTTGTTTTGATATTAAAGGAAAAGCATTTCATCTTTTGCCATTATGATGCTAACTGTGAGGATTTTTGCAGATGTCCTTTATTCTTGTCTATACTTTTTGTTCTTTTGTTTGCTGAGAGCTTTTATTTGTCATGAAAGAATAAGGAACTTTTCCTGCATTTGTTGACATGATTACATGTTTTTCTTCTTTAATCTGTTAATGTGGTGAATTACACAAATTGATTTTTGATGTTGAACCAGCCCTGCATTCTTGGGATAAACCCTGTGTGTTTATGGTTTTACCTTTTTGATAGTGCTTTATTTAATGTGCTAACATCTCTTTTTTTCTTCTAACCAAAAACACCTTTATTTTTCAGTCTTCAAAAAACAAACTAATTTCTTCTTTTTCCAAGATAATCATGATTAACTTAGAAAAATGGTCATACAGTATATCTTCAAAGCATTTCCCTTTAATGGGAAAATTGGCTTTACATAATCTAAACATTAGACTATTAAAAAATCTATTTTGTTGCCATTATAAAACAAAATGGAATCTATTATAAGTCAAGGAAATTTGTTCACACTTCTGGTCCTTCTCCATCAGGAACCAGCATTGTTATATTATATCCGTATAGCAAAATCTGATCTAATTTAGTTATCCTCCTTCCTTCTGGTGTGATTGCAAACTCAGTGACATCTGCCAGCACCATATTGACAAAGTCATCAAATTCTAGAAGTGTTCCAACAATTTCGTTATCACTCTTCATCACAGTGTAAATTTTTGATCCTATATACTTGTCCACAAGCTCTAGCGGTTGCATTTTTAGCTGCCATGGCTAAACAGGAAGTGGCCAGCCAACATGCTAACATCTTGTTGAGGAATTTTACTTCTGTGTTTACCAGGGATATTTCTTTGCAGTTGGTAATGTTTTTTGTCTGATTTTAGTATCAGGGTAATGCTGGCCCCATTTCTGTGTAGAATTGGTGTTATTTTTGAAGTACTAAGAAAACTTTTCCAAGGAGGCATCTGGACCTGCATTATTAGAGATTTTTCAACTGCAAATTTAATTTCTTTAATAAATTTATGACCATTCAGGTTATTAGGTCTTTATGTGAGTAAGCTTTAATACTTTATTATTTGCAGGAAATTTTTCCATTTTGTAGAATTTGTGTGGGCATAAAGTTGTTCAAAAGTATTTCCTTATGACTCTTGAAGAGTATCTTACATTATATGTATAATTATATTATAAATTTTATAATACCACTAGTATCTGTAATTGTGTGCCCTCTTTAATTTCTGATACTGATAGTTGTGGCTTCTTGCAGTTAGTCTGGTTAGCTTTTGTTGATTTCATTGATCTTTTTTAAAAGAAGCATCTTTGAGTTTTGTTGATTCCCACCCCCTCCCTTTCCTGTTTTCAGTTACATTGATTTCTGAAGCTGTTTTCTTTCTTTGCCTTTAGTTTCTCTTTCTTTTTTTCTTTTTAAGGTGGATATTTAGATTATTGATACTAATTTTTTCTAAAGTAAGCATCTGCTGCTATAAATTTCCATCTAAAGACATTTTTAGCCACATGCTACAAATTTTAATACACTTATTGCATCTTCATTCAGGCATAAAATGTTTTTTTTCTCTTGTGACTGAATTTTTTTTAATTTATTTTTTAACTTTAGGTGGACACAATATTTTTATTTTATTTTTATGTGGTGCTGAGGATCGAACCCAGTGCCTCATTCATGCCAGGCGAGAGTGCTACTACTTGAGCCATACCCCCAGCCCTTGTGACTGACTTTTACTTTGAGTGAAAGTGTGTTGTTTAATTTATAGACATTAGGGGATTTCCCAAAGTTCCCTGTTAACTGATTTCTAGGTTATTTCTATTATGTTAGAGAATGTACTTTATATAATTTCAACTCTTATAAATTGTCAGTTTGTTTTATGGCCTTAGAATATAGATGCTCTTGATAATTGTGCATTTTAAGAGTAAGTTTTTGTTAATGTTAGGTGCAGTATCCTATAAATAACAGTTTTGTATAGTTGATTGATAGTGTTGTTCAGGTATTCTCTTAATTTTCTTTCTGCTTGTTTTGTCAGTTATTGGTTTTCTTAGAGTTTACCCTTCCTGAGGTTGACTAAGCCTCTTGGATCTATAAGTTGAAGTCTCCAAATATAATTGTAGATTTGTCTATTTCAATTCCATTTGTTTTTGCTTTCTGTATTTTTAAGTCTTATTGAGTGCCCTATGCTTATTTAGGATTGTACATCTTTTCGGAGAACTTTTTATCATTATGTAATGTGCCATTTGATTTGATACCAACATAGTCACTCCAGCTTTATTATGATAGTGTTCTGTGGTGTATCTTTTTTCATCCTTTCAGTTTGTCATTATATTCACAGTGAGTTTCTTACACAAGCACAGAGTTGGTTCTTGGTTTTTAATCTGATTTAACTGTTATTTTTAATTGGTATGTTTAGAACACTTATATTGTATAAAATTATTGATATAGCTGAATTTAGGTCTCACATTTAAATTTTCCTTTCTGTTTATTCCCTTGGTGTTTCTTGGTTTCCTTTGTGGCCTTTTTAAAGATTATTTGAATCTAAATATTTTAAATTAATTTTGATTTAATTTAACTTCTGTTGTTTTTTTAGTTTTATCTGCTGATATCCTTTTTTATGGTATTATAGTAAATATACTAAGTTTTAACAGTCTACTTTGAATAAATATTTTGCCACATCAAGAGGAATGTAGAATCTAACAATTGTATAAATCACTGTACTCTCTCTTTTATGTTATAGTTATGAGTATTACATATCCATGCATTTAAACTCTGTAAGACAGTGTTTATATTTTTGCTTTCAACAGTCATGCTTATTTTCAAAACTTAGAAAGGCATAAATAGTATATGTATTCAGATATTTATCATTTCTGTTACTTTTCTTTTATTCCTGAAATTGTTTCTTTTTGCTCTAATTTCTCTGTAGTCTGAATAATTTTATTTAGAACTTTCTCTAGAATAGGTCTTTACCAAAAAATACTTTGTTTTCCCCAATTTAAGAATGCCTATATTTCATTATCATTCCTGAGTGATGTTTTTGCTGGTTATAGAATTCTGAGTTGACACCAGTTTCTTTTAGCACTTTAAATGTAGTGTCCTATTGTATTCTGTCTTCTATGAGTGGTGGTAAGAAATTTGCAATTATTTGAAGATTTGTTCTATATTAGGTATTTTGTATTTCTCTGTTTTCAAGGTTTTTTTTTTTTTTCCCCCTGTTGTCTTTGCTTTCCAGTGTGACTTGATTATGTGGTCTGTTTGGGCATGGTTTTCTTAAGAGTTTACCCTTCCTGAGGTTGACTAAGCCTCTTGGATCTATAAGTTCAAATTATTCTTCCAATTTGAGAAGTTTTTTAGTAATTATTTCTTCCAGAGTTTTCTGTCTCTCCTATGGACACCTAGTAATACAAACATTAATAAACCTTTTGCTCTTCTCAATTTTGAACAGAGGAGATAATTTCTGTCTTGAAGTTCACTAAGGAAACCTCTGTCATCTTCTTGTGCTATTGATCCCCCTTGGTATATTTTTTTTAATATTTTTTTTCACTTCTAAAATTTCTGTTCAGGTCTATTTTATAGATTGTATTTCACTTCTGATAATTACGTTTATAATTTTTTAAATAATGTACCTTTATCTCATTGAAGAGTTTAGTGATCACTATAAATTGTGTGGGCTGATAATTCTAACATTGTGTTTATTTTGCTTGGCATCTGTTGGTTTTTTTTTTTTTCTTCCCTTAAGAATTGGTCACATTTTCCTGTTTCTTTGTAAACTGAATAATTTTAAATCATGAAGATTTTGATTTTTGTATTGTGGAGTCTGGGTTCTATTAAAATCCTCTGGAGATTAAAATACTTTTTTTTTTTTTAAGCAAGCAAATCAATCACAATAGGTTTAGATCATACCTTGTTTCCCTTTCTTCAGGTGATGATGTCTGTTAGTTTTCAGAGCTTTGGCTGTGCTACTGTGCTGCCTTCATTCTGTCTCATGCACATGAGATGTGACCAGGACTTAAAAGATTCCCCCTCCCTTCTCCTGAATTGAGGGTCTCTTTTTCAGTTCTTATACCAGGAAAATAAAGTTTTTCTCAAGGTTTTGCTGCATGAGCCCTCTACAGAGTATGAGGTTAATCTGTTGTCAAAACCAGGGGAAATATAGTACGGGTTACTTCTTCAAGTTTTATTTCCCTCTCAATCTGCTTCCTTGTGTTTACTTCTCAGAGTCCTCAGGTTATTGTTCTTTGTATTTTGTTCAGAGTTTTATTAGTTGTAATCATTGGCAGAGGTGGTGGGCATAATCCATCTTAATTGACTGTTGTTTTTTTTTTTTTAATTGGCATTTAAAAATACAGAAATATAGATTGTAAATATCTGTGGCTTAGGTTATGGCTTTTTAAAAATTTTATGTTAGTAAAATTTACTTCATACTTAAGATAATCCAATGCTGTAAATATGAAAGAATGTAAAGAATCTCTTTTGGACAAATCAAGCATAAACAGTGATCATTTCTGTCTCCATTATTCAGGTGGCTAACAGAAAACTGATTGAAACACACAGTGACATGCACACATACCTTTTCAAAGAGAAAGTGTTATGAATGTACTGCTATCATGTTTTAAAAGTAGTAAACTTGAACTTTTAAAATGTATAAAATACTTGCTTGAATTAACCACCTTTGAAGAATGTAGATCATGAGTTGTCCCTTTACTTTAAATTCTTTATTGATTTTCCTTTGAAAGATTAGTGAAATTTTGGTTAGTATTTATTTAATTTATACAAAAAACTGCATTTAGTGATTTTATTTATGTAAAGATTGGTTCTTGGTTTAATTGTTTAAGGACTGGTTTAAATGAATTTTAGTTTTAAAAGATATTTCACTGTTTTTTTTTTACCCAAACTATTTGTACTGTTGTTATATACGATACATGGTGTATGTATTATACACACCACAATTAGTATCTTTGTTTGTTTCCATATTAGTGTTCATAAAGCATATACATATATATATATATATATATATATATATATATATATATATATACACATACACCAATTGATAAACATAATAAAGTTTGAAATTCCTGTAGGGAGACTGGGAAATTATTTTTGTGTCCATTGTATGACCTTATTATTTTATTATAAACAAATAATCTTAGAAAGTTGCCACTTCATGCAGAACCATGAAATGGTATATTGTAGCATCCAAGTATAGAATCTTTTGTAAACTAAATCTTAGGATTCTGTATATTACTGACTTTTCCCCTAAGATATCACAGAAGTAGGAAGATGATTACAATTGTCATTTGTGAAATATGTTTCCTCTTTATGTTTAACAGTATTTGGATCCTAGGTTCAGAGTTGGGACCTATTGCCCTCCCCCTATTTAATTCTATATTATATTTGTGGCTTGCTTTAGGAGAACTGAGTTATAACAGTGGCAAACTTGCATTTATCTTGAAGTGATTTAAAATTTATCTTTAGCTGTTACGTAAGAATTGGAGATTTTTGTCATTTTAAAAAATTTACTTTTTCTACCTTAAATTAGGTGCTCTGTGGATGTGTATAGTTTTAAATCCCCACTGCAAGTTGGAGCAGAAAGCGAGTTGGCTAAAACAGCTGAAAAAGTGGAACAGTGTTGATGTCTGCCCTTGGGAAGATGGAAATCATGGCAGCGAATTACCCAACTTAACTAATGCTCTGCCTCAGGGTGCAAATGCCAACCAAGGTGAGTCTACAATAATGTTCCGCTCAGTTTTTAGGAACTTCACTGTATATATGTGTTTATAAGGATAACAGACTGTATTTAGGGAACTGATTTTACCCACTTCAGAGCTTATTATAACTCAAGGACTTAATATATTTTGACTGTGAATGTGTGTGTTTTAATTTTCCCTGAGATCTCTGTATGCTTTTTAAAAGATTCTCAGAATACAGATATATGTAATATTTACACATATCAGTATGTGTTAAAAATGGGCCATTAATTATTTAGTTTGAATTTTTTTTAATTAAAAAAAACTACAGAGTAGAATGGTATTAGATTACTTTGTAAAACAAATTATTGAGATGCTTGAGAAGCTATGTGTTTTATCCCAATTCATACTTGTCCTACTATGTAATATGTTAAAAATTCTTCATTTTAGAAAGTAGCATGGAAGCATTTTATGACTGGACTGAGGGGCCTGTAATGCTTTGGGCATTTGGACTGGGAAACTTATTTACCGAGAAGTGTCTAGTATACTTATCTCCGTCTTCTAAGGCTAACTGTGCCCTCCAATCTGTGGAACAACTGAAAATGCCCCCAGGTGTTTCAGAAGAACCTCCCCCTCTCCCTCTCTCCCTCCCTCTCCCCCTCTCCCCCTCTCCTCCCCCCCTCCCTCCCTCCCTCTCCCTCCCCCCCTCTCTCCCCCCCTCTCTCTCTCTCTCTCTCTCTCTCTCTCTCTCTCTCTCTCTCTCTCTCTCTCTCTCGTTTCTATCCTGCTTTTTCAGCCAATCTCTTTCTATTGAATTGATCCATTTAGCTCAAGTCCCTCTTCATCAAAACAACAACAAAATCTTCCTTGGCCTCATTTTCTATCTAGCTACTAAAGGGTTTTCTGTTTTCAGAACCAGATTCTTAGCTAGCTAATAACTCTTGAAAATACAGATTTCATTCGCTAATTTATACCACTACTTTTGCATGATTTTGTGTCTTTTTTGGAGAAAAGTTAAAAGACCTTAAAGTCATTACAGAAGCAAGTTGGGATTAAATTACATGAGGAGAATCTAGAATCAAAACTATCCTCTATGTGCTGGTTTTATAAGTAGTTGGTACTACTAAAAAGAAAGAGTTTGGCTATGTGCTGAGTTCAAATGAGATATTACCAGTGTTTTTAGTCTTTACAAAGAAAGAAAATGGTATGTATTACTCTCTAGAGACTTATCCAATCAAAAAGAAAGATGATTGTCTAGCTCTGTCAGCTTTGTGTAGGGATATTTGCCTTGAATTCAGTATTTGAAATACATTTTGTCTTTATTGCTCATGATGATTTTATTTCATAACTTCAAAGAAAATAAAAGTACCCCTTAGGCCCCCAATTTTTTTCCAGACACTCAGAATTTTCAAGTTTGGCTGTGCAATATTTATTCTGTTGGTCCCTAAGAAAGGATATACTGACACCTCACAGGCAATCTTTTTTTTTTTAATTCTTTTGGTACTAGGGATTGAACTCAGGGGCACTCAACCATGGAGCCACATCCTCAGTCTTATTTTGTATTTTATTTAGATACAGCATCTTACTGAGTTGCTTAGTGCCTCGCTTTTGCTGAGGCTGCTTTGAGCTTGTGATCCTCCTGCCTCAGCCTCCCGCGCTACTGGGATTACAGGCGTGTATCACCACACCCAGCCTCACAGGCAATCTTGATTTCTTTCTATTTTCATATTTGGATTCTCTATGTTTCACTTCCTGCTTTTGGGGGACGGCCATTCTAATATTTTATACTTTACTTTTTACTCTCCATTTATTATGTTACTCTTGGTTAAACATGAATATTCCATAGGCTTTAGAAAACTGGTAAGAAGTGATTCAGCCTCCTCATACCACAGTTCATTTCATTTACAGTTTGGCCTAAGAGGTCCTGGTTTCATAGCTGTTTTACCTGAAGGCACCAGAGCACCTGCTCTCAGGAGAATGCCCACACCCTCCTGATTGACTGTCAGAAGAAGCTGGGGCTCAGATCTGCAGTACCTCAGTGCTCTCTTCCCTAGGAGAGAGTTGGCAGTGGCCAACAGAACCCAGCAGCTGTGCCATTCCACCTGGACTGAATGTGCCTATGCCACAGGCCATGGCAGGATTTGATGTATTTACACATTAAAGTGACTATGTATAGTGCTTAGAGGCAATCCTCTTATGAGGTCCTTTGTTAGAATTCATGAACAATAAGATTAGAATCTATATTTTGAAAGAGTGTTTTTAAAAAATACACTAGAATAACAGCCAGTGTCTTATTTTTAATTGTTTTGGTAAAAAACTTAAGACTTTTTCCCTTTTACTGTTCTAAATTTCCCAAGTTTAATTTTAATTAGGTAGTCTGTTTCTCTTTTTTTTTTTCAGTCTTAACTATAGTAATTGAATAACCAGAGAGACATCCAAGGTTTTAAAAACACCTAATCAAATCAGATTTTCAGTTTCACATCTTTTTAACCCTTGTATATGTGTATAGAATCAATTCTTATGCATTGCCATGTTATGACAGAACTTTATAGCCTTCATTTTCTTTTAAATATCATTTTATGAGAATTGAGCCTTTTTTGTTACCATTTGTTTTATTGTTCATCTAGAGGTTATCCATGTTAAATGCCTGGTGTGTGTCCTCTACATTTCTCTGTGTTCCCACAGTCACATATAAATAGGTGAACAGTTCATGTTTTTTTTTCCTAATGAAATTAGCCCCTACAGCTTGCTTTTACTAATAGTACAACAGATTGTGAGCTCTTGTTCTTTTAATAAATGCGTAATACTAAGTTGCTCTTAAAGTTTCTTTTTAGTTTTAAATTCTATTTCTGTAATTTGAGCTAAACAAATTAACTGAAACAAGAGGTTATGGAACCAGTGTCATCCTGGGTATAGACATATTCATTCTGCTCAGCAAAAAAATCAAAAACAAAACAAAAAACCCTAATAGGTTCAATAATGCAGGATACACTGTTCCACTCTTCATATATATATATATATCGTTCAGCTGCCAGCAAGGAATCTAGGTAGGGGCCATTGTAGGTGATACGTGATTTTTTTATGCTTCTTAAATTATCTGTATTCCACATGTTTTGATATGTCTGCCATTCAGGTAAAGATATCTAACTTGCCCCGAGATCCAGCTGAAGTAATGTCTCTGTTAAGGACTTTTCAAGAGCCTTTCTGAATAGTTGAATTAGCTGAATTTGTAGTAAGGATATCTGTGGTTTGATCCCTTTGCCACCACCTGGCCGTGTGACTTTGGCAGTCACTTTACTTCCCTTGCTCTGGTCAGTTCTCCCAACAGAATAGAGAGACTGGACTAAAAAAGTGCTCCAGGAGCCATTCTTCTTAGCTTAGTTGTTCTTTGATTTTTTTATGTTTTCGCTTTGTCTGAGCTCACATAAAGGTCTAGGGAGAGGAAGATGAAACCTTATCATAAGGAAATTCCATATTTTGCTTATACTTGAGTCTCAGAACATTTGAGCTAAGTTAAGTACACATGAATAAAAATAGTTTGTTACCCTGATTTTCATTTGAGGTTTGCTAGGGTTTGTGAACCATTGATGGTAAGTTTGGAGTGGGGACCCAAGAGGTGGGAGAGTAGGTGGAATTTTTAGGAATTGAATATCCCATGAGCTGAGGTGAGAGTATCCTTTATTCCCCAAACATTTCTTTTCTTCGTCAGGTCCTGAAACTTGAACCCTCTTCGGAGTGTATGCTTCTGCTCTTTTGTGATTCCCCGGCATACACTATGCTGGGGACATCACACCAGTCATGGAACCTGTCCAGGAGTCAGGAGGCAGCCTGTAGGGGCAAGGTAAGTGCGCTGGTTTGTTTTGTAGCTATGTTGTGTGGCTTTGTGAAATGTTAAATATATGCATTTATGCCCTTTGGGATATAAAGTGGCATTTAATCATTATATCCCGAGAAGCATAATAGTTTTAATTGTGCAAAACCGCACAATATAGTTAAAAAATATAACCAAAAGCACAACCCTTATGCGTATTTTTAAAGGCTGAATGAATCTTCCTGAAAGGTTCCATGGCTGGTGTCACATCTCTTGCATAGTGTTTGTGAGAGCTGTTGATCCCATCAGGGACAGCCCACCACAGCACCTCAGAAGTGGGGAGCAGTGAGTTTTCACATGATTTTTGTACCGAGTGCCTCTTTTAAGTGTATTTGGCATGGAAAGTAGACTTGACAGTTCTTTTTGCAGGATGCCTTTAACCTTAGCTTTAATGGCTGCCGAATGTTTGTGTTTGATAAAGCAAGTGAGTGAATGGTGGCTCTTTGGGCTGACTTGCCTCTTAGTACTTAGGATGTGAGAAAATTCACCCTTCGCCCTTCTGCTTAGGGGGTGCAGGACATTGTGTGTGGGTGTGTTCATGAACATCTGGCCACAGAATGGTATGACTGATTTATTCACATGTGAACAATAGCTGACACGGCTTTCTGAATTGTGGAAAAAACAGATTCATCGAACAGGCCACATCGGACAGTGTTCACACGAGCCATCGAGGCATGCGATCTCCACTGGCAGGATAGCCATTTGCAGCACATTATCAGCAGTGACCTATACACCAACTACTGTTACCATGACGACACTGAAAACTCCCTCTTTGACTCCCGCGGGTGGCCCCTCTGGCATGGTAAGTGGCCAAACCGGAAAGACATTTCCATGACTTACTTCTTTGTCTAGTTTCTATAGCATTATTAGAGTGGGAGGTGGAGAATTGAGGGATTCAATGGGAGATGGATGAATGCTTGGCAATAGGAGCTGGGTTTTTCATTCAAATCCAAGTCTAGAAATGGTTTCTCATGTCTTTTTAATAGTATTTTGGGAGAAACATCTTACTATTAAATCTGTTTTTGTAGACAGTGGCAACTTTACCCCATGGTTTTCTGTTTTAGAACATGTTCCTACAGCCTGTGCAAGAGTGGATGCATTACGTTCTCATGGGTACCCCAGAGAAGCACTGAGACTAGCAATAGCTATTGTTAACACATTAAGACGACAGCAACAGAAACAGTTGGAAATGTTCCGGACTCAAAAAAAAGGTGAATGTGAAGGAGTTTGTTTCCATTGGAATGGGATTCTTGGTGATGACCTCACTAGGTTTTGTATTCTTCTGGGAGAGATGGCTTTTGAAATTAGAGCCATAGAAATGGCTTTATTCTTGTAGAAATATTTGATAACTGCTGTAAAAAAATGTTATTGTTTCCTTTTTCTTGGTAGAATATTGTAAGAGAAAATTTTAGAAACATCTTTTAGCGGGCACTGAGCACTTGCTCAGCATGAATGAGGTCTTGGGTTCCATCTTCAGCACCACATACAAAAAACATAGATTAATGTTTTAAGAAGAATTTTTCATTGTTTGAGTAACTGTTGAATATGTATGGATTATCTAACATGCAAGTAGTTTAGCCAAATATATTGTGAAAGTAAAATAATTATAATAGGACTCTGGGGATAGGCTGCTTATGTTTGAATCCCAGTAATAGGTCCAGCTGAGCAGCCTTAGACAGTGACTTAATTTTTCTGTGATTTAGATGCCTGTTCTGTAGAATGGGGCTCAGTAGAGGACCTATCTCTTAGCATTGAGAAGATTAAAATAGTTAGTGTCTATAAACTACATAAAACAGGACTGGCATGATTTTTAAGAACTTTAAAACTTTTTAGCAACAATGATTTGTACATGAGGACATGTTATTTATTTAAAGTGACTGTAACAGGACTCCTAGATTTTTTCAAGTTTTGTATATGACATCTGATGAACTGTCAGCTGACAGAACACATTTAACTTCTCTTTTAGTTTATTAATCTTTTAAATTTTTTATATCTTATTTATTTATTTTTGTGTGGTGCTAATGATCAAACCCAATGCCTCACGCATGTGAGACAAGCGCTCTACCCCTGAGCTACACTTAGCCCATAATCTTTTAAATTTTGAATAAGCAGTATAATGGTCATCCCAGAAGGTTGTATTATGCTTAATCATCAAATAGTGAAATTTATATATGCTTTTTCTCATTGATCTGTGTACCTGTTGTTCTGTAAGTATAAATTTAATTGTTCTATTCATAAAATTGTTTCTATGAAATTAAATACTTTTGTTTATAAATCATAAAAATATAATTTTTAATGTGTCTTTGGTCAGTTTGTATTGTTTTTACTCTGTTTTAATTTTTATTAAGAAGGATAGTTTAGTTGCTGTGTGACTTTTTTTTTTTTCCTTTTGGTTATGTGTTTTTGTTGTTGTTGTTGTTTTTTGGTACCAGGGATTGAACTCAGGGACACTTGACATCCACATCCCCAGCCCTATTTTGTATTTAGAGACAGGGTCTCTCAGTGAGTTGCTTAGCACCTTGCTTTTGCTAAGGCTGGCTTTGAACTTGAGATCTTCCTGCCTCAGCCTCCTGAACTACTGGGATTACAGGTGTGCACTCACTGTGCCCAGCCTATGTTTTTGTTTTTATTCTTCAGGTTATTACACACCATACACTTTGAGTGTAACTAAATTATTAAAAGTTGTTGAAATAGGCTGGTGTTTGGAACATGTGTTTGCCAAAACTTTCAGTACCCTCTATATTGGAATTATTATGAATGTTAACACTATCATTTATACAGCAAAAAAATAAAATCAAAATCAAAATTTTCAATTTGAGCCAAAGAATGAAAAATTCAGATAGATTTGGAATGTAAGTAATCATCATATGTGACTACTTTGTTCAGTTCTTCCTGTTCTTCACATCATTACTGATGTTTGCAAAAAATATTGCTAGAACTTTTGGAAAAATTTTCTGAAATTCTTCTTCCCCTAAATATTCACATGATTTTTGACCAAAAGCATTTACTTCTGTTTAGTATAAAGGATAATATTCAGGCTAGGAAAGAGTACAGCATTTATTATATAGTGCAAAGTGAGCTAACTCATGATGATCATCTGGTTTTTTAAAAAAATCATATAAATTTTACTAAGAAATGTTGGTTTTTAAATTTTGTGTAGTAAAATGTTGCGTTAGCTAAAAAATACAAAGTATACAAATGTTAGTTCATTTAGTTAAGTTAGAAAGCATGTTAGTTTGGACTCCTTTGACTGTCTTTGATATAATACTATAGCCTAAATCTAGACCATTCTTAGACCCTTTTCTCTTTTATCATGCAAGCAGTGAATATTTCTATTTCATACTAGTCTTTAGTATTACTAAGATTTTGTAATACACCTGTATCTTTCCCTGCTTTTTTCTTGTTTTTGTTGTACATCCATATTTGAAGAATAGACTTTTGTAGCTATCATAAAAATCCAAAGTGCCGGGGCTGGGGTTGTGGCTCAGTGGTAGAGCGCTCGCCTAGCACATGTGAGGCCCTGGGTTTGATTCTCAGCACCACGTAGAAATAAACAAACAAAATAAAGGTATTGTGTCCAACTACAACTAAAAAAAAAAAAAAAAAAAGATATTTAAAAAAAATCCAAATGCCATAAGAGTTGCTTGTTAATGGACCAACATTAGTAAATGTAGTATCTCAACATTATCAGTGTTTCTTAGCATGATTTGTTAGCTTCTTGATTCTGAAAACAAAGTCCTTTCTTTTTTTGATTTATTTCTTCCATTTCCTCAGTTTCTATCACTTGACAATTGATTTGTTTGTATAAACACAGCGCTTACCTTAACACAGGTTTTTGCCCCCCAATATTAGACTATTCTCAAGAGTAATGCTCATGTTTCTTTCTTTCTTCCTTTTTTTTTTTTTTTTTTAATGCTGGTTATGTATTAGAAAACCAGTGGTAGAAACCAAAGGGAAGGACCTTCCAGGAAATCTAGAACCAAACAAATAAATTTTATTACATTGTGCCAAGCCATTTTTCATTTATGTGTATTCATAGTTAATAATTCAAAACCAGAAGACTTCTGAAAGAATGATGAATTCATGAAATGACTCTTTGGCTGTTTATAAGTCAATTTTTTTCTTATTTATTTTTCCTCATAGCTTTCATGCTTTCCTTTAAGGAGGATCTACTGTTATTTATTATCTTAGAAAACATTTAGATATAGTTAATATTTTACAGCAGTGGAATATATCTTAAAACATTTGCAACCTTTTCCTTAGAAGTCCGTAACTGAAGTCCGTAACTCAACAGTGCTAACATTCTGGGGGAAAAAAATGAAAAGAAAAATGCTTCTTCCACATATGTGTTATCTTCTTCTGTTCACCTTTGTGACAAAGATCCTGTCTTAAATAACTTAGAGATCCATAATAAGGAGGACTTCTGTGATGTGAAAGGGAGTGATTTAATGATATTAAACCATGGAAATCTGTGTCTAACCCAGGACCTTTAAGTCCTTAATTTAGATGATCTAGTGAGTGCTGACTCCTGAAGACAGCTTCTTGATGTAGTTGTAGAGTTAACTACTTGATGATTCCAGAGGTCTTCGTATCACTACCTTCTCAGAATAAAATTTGGAATTTATTAATCCCCTTACAACATGATTCAATAATGTGAGTAGTAATGTTAAACCAGTACACTGGATACATGAATGAAATAAATGTTTGAGAGCTGTCCTGGAATTTAGTACCATTTATATTGATTTACATGTAAACTTTTTCCATCTTTACATGTAAATATTTCCATCTGTAGTAGTACTGATTTGTCAGGATGCTACTATTAAACAATAAAGTCTTTCCTTCCTCTACTTCCCTCCTTTCCCCTCCCTATCTCTCAATTCCCTTTTCTTATACAGAGCTACCCCATAAAAGCATAACCTCAATAACCAATCTGGAAGGCTGGGTCGGACACCCCCTAGACCCTGTGGGGACTCTCTTCAGTAGCCTTATGGAAGCTTGCCACATTGATGATGAAAACTTCTCTGGGTTCTCAGATTTTACAGGTAAAGCCATTGGCATTACTATGATGATTTTGTTTGTTTTGAAACCCTGAGTGGCATTAGTCTTTGCTTTTCTTTATAGTATGCTTTATGAAACCATGTAGTTAACAATACTCATGATTAATAAGAGAGCAAGGAAATAGGCACTCTCAGGCTTTTCTGCCAGGCTTCCACAAGCAGAGAAAGGTCTTAGAGTCAACAACAGGCAGCATATGTCAAGATGTTTATTTTCTTATGGCCAATAGGTCTGCATCTAAGAATTTATCTACATTTATGACTATTTTCCAACAGAAAGATAAAAAGTAAGGATAGACACCATAGCATTTAGAGCCATAAAAATTAATTTAGTTGATTATTAAATTTATCTTTTCATTAAAATGACTTAAATATTTTAAATCTACTTTAAAGGGAGTATTAAATGCCATTTATAACTGTTTTACATCACACATTCCTTTAAAGTGGTATTTTGAGAGTTCTCTTGGCCCCTTGAACACTAAGAATCATCCCTGCAAGAGCCATGGTGGAGGTAAGAAAGGGATACAGGATTGCTCTGTTGTTACTCCCATAGCTGGTGAACTTAGAAGGTTAATTATCTTGCCCTTCATAATTTCCCCTGTAGTGGTTGCTTTTATGGATTAAGGGTGCCCAAAACTCTTTGTCAGGACTGAAGAAGGTATGGGTATGAGTTCACTTTCCTTGGGAGTTAGATGATTGAAATTTGTTACAATTTGTAATAAAAGCATCTTAACAGTCAAGAGAATGCTCAAAGAATCAGTCCTCTGATGATAACTGAAAACTCTGAGATAAAACAAAAGACCCTAAAATTGAGTAACATATGTTAGATTACTCTTTTCATTATAAATTTCAACAATGGAAACTTTTCTTTTTTAATTCCAGTCTTTAAAAAAAGTGGTGTTATTGTAGTTATCATGTTTAAAGTCTTTTTTCATTCCTGAGGATTCTTAGTATAATGCATAGTTTTCTTTTGTGACTCATTTTTAGTGGGAGAAAATATTTTTAATATTCTATCCTTCAAAACATACACACTTAGTCACCCATGGTCTCTTTTAGAAAGATTGGAAAACTATGCACTTTAACCAAAAAACACGTTTCTGGTTTTCTTAGAATTAAGTCAATAATTTATTCTAGTACTAGGTAGAATAAATATTTGTGCCTATCAAACTACCTGCTGCAAAAGTAGTTTGACTCTTTTTCCTTTGTTCCATTTTATAGAAAACATGGGACACTGCAAGTCTCTGGAATACCAACATCTACCTGCACATAAGTTTTTAGAAGAAGGGGAATCCTATTTAACCCTGGCCGTGGAAGTAGCCCTGATAGGGCTGGGACAGCAGCGTATCATGCCTGATGGGCTGTATACTCAAGAGAAAGTTTGCCGGAATGAGGAGCAGCTCATTTCTAAGCTTCAGGAAATTGAATTGGATGATACACTGGTGAAAATTTTTCGCAAGCAAGCAGTCTTCCTATTAGAAGGTAGTTTGACAAATTTTCCACTTAGTTAGCCAATTTGATTTAGGTACTAATCTTTCTTATGTTAATAGTCCTGTATGAATGCATTTAATATGGTTGTTCTGACTGATAGGATCTTAAGTGTCAAGAACATGTTCTCTGTTCAAAAAAATAGTATCACTGAAAAAAAAGTACAGATGTTTAGATTTGTATCATTTAGGTTGTAATATAGTATAGCCTGTTAGAAATGAACCTCATTTGAATGCTGCAAGCTTTGTAAAGGACCATTTTATTAATGAGTAATTCCTGAGATAAATGCGATTTTTATATTTAAGGAGTTGTTATTGGTAGTCATGTTCCTATTTGCTTAATCAGTTAAGTAATAAAGTAAAGATTGGCACTCCTGCAAATTTTTGACTGTTACCTGGTATCTGTTTTTAATATGTCATGCACATGCTAACAAAAAACTAAAGGCTACAGGAATGACTTTCCACAGCTCTAATTTCATAGGATTCACTAGGCATAGATTGACCAAGGAAAAAGTTTTGTAGAATTTGTAAGGGAAAGTCAAATAAATGTTCTCCTTTTTCTCTAAATTCAAGATTTAAAGGGCCTAACAGATTTTGGTTGGGATTGTTTTTCAGATTTTTTTTCCTCAAAAAGATAAATGGAATTAGTATAATAACCTGTTCTTTGTGCAAATTTTGGAGGTGTCTAATTGATAAAATAGCTTCTCTCTCACCAGTCCATGTGTGTTATCATGGGATTTTCTGAGATTGACCAGTTGAGAAAGCATAGTGTCTTCATTTTTTATCCTGGATTGATACACGTGAAGGAAGGGTTTTAAACAAAATAGCATTTTGAACCTTGTTTGTTTATCTAAAACTAAAGATCTATTTGAAAGAAAATATTTTCTGTAAAGATGCACATTTGTATATCTTAGAAATGGATTTTAAAGGGAAAATATTCTTAAGGCAAGCCTTCTTAATAGCATCCTTCATTTTAATAAAAATTCCTAATTTTAATTTTGAAGTACTTTTCTGAAGTTATTTTTCCCTAAAGATACAAAGCCCATCTTTGGAAAAAAAAATTTTTTAAAAAAGCCCATCTTTGCAAGTTCATAGAGTAATCCTAGTTGTTTTCTTTCAGTTTCCTTCCATGAAATTCCTTTAAACTATAAACAGTATTGTTAGCCACAAACATTTTTAAAGGTTGACTATTACTGGCTGTACTTTTTTTTTTTTTTTTTTTTTTTTTGAGAGAGGGTACTGATGATTGAACTCAGGATCACTCCACCACTGAGCCACATCCCCAGCCCTATTTTGTATTTTATTTAGAGCTCTGTTTTGTATTTTATTTAATATTGTATATTATTTAGACCCTGTCTTAGCACTAAGTTGCTTAGCACTTTGCCTTTGCTGAGGCTGGCTTCGAACTGAACTCGTGATCCTCCTGCCTCAGCCTCTCAGGCTTGCTGGGATTACAGGCATGAGTCATGTTGCCCAGCTGTGGTGACTTTTTTTTTTTTAAAAGAGAGAGAGAGAGGGAATTTTAATATTTATTTTTTAGTTATCGGCAGGCACAACATCTTTGTTTGTATGTGGTGCTGAGGATTGAACCCGGACTGCATGCATGCCAGGCGAGCGCACTACCGCTTGAGCCACATCCCCAGCCCCTGTAGTGACTTTTAATGCCGCAGTCTGGCTGGGCACAATCAGGAGCCACTTGTCAAAAGAAACTAACTTTATTTTTAGAACCACACACGCCAAACAAAATAGCCTCTCAGGAAAAACCCTCAGAGCCTCAACTGCCACCACCGGCTTTCCACAAGCCTCTCTCTCCCACACAAGCTTCTCCCCACCTCCCACCATCCTCCTGCTCTTGAGGCCGATTGGCTGGGTCACGTGGGCGGAGCCAAAAAAGTCCCCCAATGAGCAGCTCCGTGGTCTGAAAGGGCAGGGAAACAGCCCAATGAGCATCACCGCAGAGGAGCCAATCAGCTAGATGTTGCTGGGGCCGAGGAGCCAATCAGCTAGATGTTGCTGGGGCTGCTGTGAGCCAATCATCAGCCAGCAGCTGGAAGTTTGCTGGCAGCTGGAAGTTTGCTGGAGCCCCTTTGGCTGTGGCTCTCAACATCTCCCCCTCTCTGTTTAAACAACAAGCATGTGGCTTAGGGACCGTGCCTGTTAGGCAGTCCAATTCAACATATGGTCCTTACCCGTCATCGGATGAACTGACCTCTAGGCGTCAGCCTCCTGTCTTAGGTTGGTACCACTGCAATTGGATCATACCCGTCACTGACTACCGGTCCAGCATACAGCCATACTTGTGGATAGGCCTTTGCACCTGTGGGGGGTGAGGTTCTTTGCCTCACCTCTGTTGGCCCCCAAATTTTAGACCATCACTAGTAGAGGAGGATGCAAAATGCCATGACATTAAGCCAATTGAGGGCTCCTTTGAAAAATTGTACCACCGGTGACACCATCAGCAAAAATACTCCAGCACTACCACAATTCGCTGTACCAACAGATAGTTCACAATGCATACAGGTGAGCTCACAATGTGTCCAGGCAAGTTCTGCAAGCAGTTCAGTGATGGCTATTGTAGAAGCTGTAGATTGGTTTTATCTTTGACTTCACCAGCTGCCAGCATTTTAATTTCCATTAAATTGAAGTTCAGGAAGAGGATGTGTGGGTTTTCAAAATTGACAATGTGTAATATCTGTTTATCATTTATCTTTTTAAATATATTACCATGTTCATCATTCATGGATATTTTTGATCTTTGTCTTAGTCTTTGTTATTTCATCCTTTTATGGAAACTACCTGAGAAGGAGCCCTGTTGACTTGTTGGGGTAGTACAGGAGGTAGACCCAGGGGAAACCCAGGGATCATTTCTATAAACTCCAAAAGATGGAGCTTTGCAAGTCAAAATTTATGTATGTCTCGTATATTTATACTCTGCAAATTTCAGGAGTAAATTAAATAACAGATCCGAAGAAGGAGAAGTAACCCTGTGTTGCTGCTGAGTGCTGAACTCTTCTGGCCACACTATTGGATGGATTATTTGGCATACTGGAAAAGCACCTAGTGCTAGGGAAACCTAGTGCCAAATGTCTGGGTTTTGTTTTGTTTTTATTCAGTACTTTTTTTTGGTACCAAGGATTGTACCCAGGGGCGCTCAACCACTGATCTGCATCTCCAGCCCCTTTTTATATTTTATTTAGAGACAGGGTCTCGCTGAGTTGCTTAGGATCTTGCTAAATTATTGAGGCTGTCTTTGAGCTTGTGATCCTCCAGCCTCAGCCTCCCGTGATGCTGGGATCACAGGCTTGCGACACAGTACCTGGCTTGTTATTTAGTACTCTTGAGTTCAGGGATCACACTAATTAGTCTATAAATAATTCTGTGACACCTGACTTAATATTTTGCTTGTTGGGAAATGACATAGAGAAGTGATTATGCATCTGGTTTTCCCTGAGTAGTACAAAAGGTAATTTGCTTTAAAGGGATAGGATGAAAAGACATGAAGGCGAAATGAAGAATATATATAATAACAAATTTTCTGTAGTTGGTCCTAACTTAAAATAGAGTTAGTGTCTTAGCTTTGGTAGTTATAACAGAATACCACAGACTGTGTGGCTAAACAAAAAAATTTATTTCTCATAGTTCTGGAGGCTGGAAGTCCACAATTGGCCAATACTGCTTCTGAAGCTTTTCCTGGCTTGAAGACAGCCACTTTCTCCCTGTGTCCTCACATGGCACAGCCAGAACAAGCTCTCTGGTGTCTCTTATTATAAAGACACTAATCCTGTTGGATCAGCACCCCACTCTGACCTCATTCAACTTTAATAACATCCATAAAATCTCTTTTTCCATCTATAATCACATTGGGGTCTGAGGCTTCAACATGAACTTTGGGGAGACACGTATTTAGTCTGTGATAGTAACTTACTTAATGTAGTCTTGTTATATGAACTAAAGATGAGAGTATAATGCTGTTAACAACTTTTGAAGAATACTGGATCACCAAGACATTTTAAAATGTTTTCAAGTAAAGAAAAATCTTAATGGATTTGTTAAAGTTAGTAATTTAGGATGGATATTTGTTTAAATGAAAAATAAGTTGTTTGTGTGATATTTAAAGTACTTAAATACTGAATAGTTCAAGTGCTACCAAAATATTAGTATTAAAAAATAATTTCCATTGAAATGATCTATAATGTATCATGCAGCTACCCCACACCCGGTTCAGTTACTCCTCTCCCATTTCTTTTGAACTGCATTTCTTGCATTCTAAACTCTTTGACAGACTTGATTTTTCTCCTGAAAAACAAATGTATTATGTCCTCCAAGCAGTAGTTTCATGGTTCATAATTGTAGAAATCATGAAACAGATGTTACCCAAAGGTGACATGGAAACTAATTTATTAAACACTTTACAGTAACTAAACCTCAGAGCGCTTAAGTGCAGAGTGGTTGAACTAACCACTGTGGTTTCCTTTCAAAATTTATTTTAGAAGTCTGTGTTGCCTTCTCAGAGTAGCATTCAGGGAGCACACAGGGGAAGTCTGCTTTGCTGCTGTGCCTATCAGAATTTATTAAGAAATGAATTTTGACAGCTTAAATGTAATTTTGCTTTTTAAATTGACCTTCCAGTGCCCAAACAGTAGTAGATTTCTAGTTAAGTTTTTATTTTTTTATTTTGCCTATACTGAGTACTGGTAACTTTTTATTAATCACTGTATAGGAATAATTATATTTGCTTACTAGAAGCAGCAGCATATAAAGTCTCTGAATTGATACCTGGCGTCGCTGTACCCTATGATTGCGTGGATCTATGGGCTGGGTCCATGGTTAAGCTGCAGAGTCTTTTGTGCATTTGCATATCTGGTTGCTCAGTTGTCACACACTGAGAGGGTTCGTGATTCAGGGGGTTCCTTTCTCTGAGGTACTTGTACTGTAAGTGAGCTTTGCCCCTTAGTTCTGTGGCTCTTGTTTTAGCTAAGGGATAGTGGAGAGATTGTTCATGAACTAAAGTCTGTATTGGACACTGTGGAATCTTTTTGACTAAAAATTTTATTCCTTTCTTCTGTCAGATTAAATTCTTACCTAAATTAGCTTACGTGTGTTGAAATTTTACACAAAAATGTTGAGGTATGCTTTTTGAGAAGTGTTAGTTTGTGTTTTAGGAAAGTAAAACATGTATGCTCTCTTCCCACAGCTGGGCCATATAGTGGTTTAGGCGAAATAATCCACCGGGAGAGCGTTCCAATGCACACATTTGCCAAGTATCTCTTCACCTCTCTCCTACCTCATGATGCTGAACTGGCATACAAAATTGCACTGAGAGCAATGCGGTACGTATTCACAGCCCAGCCAGGCAGAGGCAGTCCATATTCCCCACCAGCAGAAATGGCTGTTTACTGACTGTATTTGACAGAAAAGCTAAGGAAACTCTTTTTTTTTTTTTAATGCTTCCTGAATTATTGTGGAGGTGATCTGCTTGAAGGCTTGTTTTTTTCTTCTTTCTTTTTTAATTTTTAAAAATTTGCTGTAATTAGTTATACATGACAGTAGAATTAATTTTGGTACATTGTACACAAGTGGAGCTCAACGTCTCATTCCTCTGGCTGTACATGGTGCAGAGTCACTCCAGTAGTTTAGTTTATTCATACATGTATATAGGGTAAATAATGTCCATCTCATTCCATTGTCCTTCCCACCTATACCCCCTCCCCTCACCTCACTCCCCTCTGCCCAATCCAGAGTTCCTCCATTCTTCCCTACTTCTCTGACCCAATAATGAATCAGCATCTGCTTATCAGAGAAAACATTCGACCTTTGGTTTTGGGGCTTGGCTTACTTCGCTTAGCATGATATTATCCAGCTGCATCCATTTACCTGCACATGCCATAATTTCATTCTTTAAGGCTGAGTAATATTCCATTGTGTATATACACCACATTTTCTTTATCCATTCATCTGTTGAAGGGCCCCCAGGTTGGTTTTGTTCTAAAGTGAAGGAAGAATTGCATCTCCAACCATTGTCATGCTTATGGCCATCATGGTTCTTTCCTCTGTTCCTTTAAGCTAGAATTTAGAAATAGAGTTTCAGAATTTTTAATTGTGAGACCACAACAGTTGAACCCCTTCTGAATATTTATTTTGAAAAATTAGATTCTCTAAACCATGGAATGTATTTGACTTGAATGTAATAACCAAGGAAGGCTTTTATACCTGTTTTGATTCCACATTCCATCAGTAGTAGTACAGGAAGGCTACTGTGTCACCCACTAGAACATGTTTGTGATCATCTCAAGGCCAAGAGAAGATGGGATGTGTATGCTGTTGAGAGAGTGCTTACTAGGGCCCTCAAGGACTGGGCCTCCCTCTGACTGCCTGCATTCCTCGGCCCCTCCCTCTCAATAACGGCAGTTAGAATACCTCCTCCTCTGTCATGCACCTTCTTATTTTCACATGCCTTTTTAATTTCAGCAAATAATTGTTTTTATCATGAATTTGTTTAAGGTGAATACTTATTAATGAGTTTAAGATTATATTTATTAATCTTGTATGTAATCTATTAAAGTTTAAGGACCTAAAGAAAATATGTACCTTTCTTATTGAAACATCTGCTTTTACTCTTTTTCCTTTTTAAAAAAATTAATAGAACACCCCCTGTGTTTCAAACAGAAAGTATTGATTAGACATGATTATGATTAACTAAAGTTACAGGCCCGGTGTAGATCTTTAAGCTTGAGGATATTGAAGAATAGTTTGTTCCTATAAAAAGCTTTTCATCATAGATTCTATGTCTGTAATCAGTGTAAGATTCAAAAGCAAATTCTGGCCTATAAATTACCAGTGTCTCCAAAGTTAACTCTGTTCTTAGATATAAGCTACACTCAATATTTTATCTAATATTTATGAAATGATGGGGTGAGAGCGTGTGTGTGTGTGCGCGTGCGCATACGCTCGGGTGTACAATGCCTCTGTGTCAGTGTTTCAAGGCTGACATCCTTTAATTTGGCATGCTTTTCTGAGTAACTTATTAGAGAAACCTTATAATATTCTCTTGGCTATTTTTAAAGTACCAAAAAATAAATCAATAACTAATATAAGCAATAGTCCTCTACTAGATTGCTTTATACTACTTGGTTTGTATTTTTGAGCACATTTTTATAAGTAGATTCCTATTCCCCTTTGGAAGCTGAAATAGAAGTTTTCTTTGGAGACAGCTGCTCCACTCTAAACTTATTCTACTCCTAAAAACTCTACTCTTTTTGTAAAGGGAAGGATGTTAATGTTATGATGCCACCAGATGCTGTTGTTACTACCAATGGTAAATTTAAGAGTAAAATAGCATGAGGTTTGTGTGTGGTTCTGGCTTATGTAACGGTGTCTGCCAGGCAGAAAGCCTTGCTTTTCTAATGAATGCTCAGAAGCTCAGCTCATTTATATTCTCCTTTAGTTGCTTCCCAGGCAATTTCTTCCTGGGGAATACTAGCAGGGGACAGGGGAACTGTTTTCCACCTTTCTCTTCTGCCTGCCACTTCTACCCCAGCCAAACCCCTGCCATGGAAGGGAGGTAATGTAACCTACCAGAGCATTTTAAGGCAGCCAAGGGAACAGGAAGGGAGAGAGAGATGTAGCTTGCTTGCTTCTTACTCCTTCTGGAAGAGGGAGGCTGAGGAAGCATTCATTTTCTCCCTTTCCCAGGGATGTTGACTAGTTGCCTCTACAGCAACTGCCAAGATATGCCTACCCCTTGAAGGGACACTGAATTTAAAAAAAAGAAAGAAAGAAAAAGTTAAATAGCAATCCTGCCAAAATTCTTATTACTTGCCTATCTTGCCACCCTTTCTAATGATAACCTTTCTTTGTCCCTAGATTAAAAAAAGAGCCATTTGGCTTACCTGAGAAGTAACTACTCTTGGCTGAGGCCAGGAGGCCAGTATCTCGCCCTTACCCTACTAATAACTTTTTTTTTTGATGGGGGTGCTGGGGATTGAACCCAGAGCTTTGTGCATGTGAGGCAAACACACTACCAACTGAGCTATATTCCCCAGCCCCTGCTAATAACTTGATTTCCAACTTTTATTCTATAGTCTCTAACCCTCTAACCCTATTATACCTAAAGTAAGGCCAGTGTTTGATTAGTGTACTTTTTTTTTTTTTTTTTTTTTTTTGGTGGTGGTGGTGGTGATGCTGGGGATTGAACCCAGGGCTTTTTGCATATGTTAAGTAGGCACTCTACCACTAAGCTACATACCTATCCTGAATTTTGATATTTGTAAAGGAATTATTTCTGTTGTACTTCTTCTACCCATCTTTTTGGCATGTGCTTTGTTTTCAAGAATTATTTATTTGTCAATATATTGTTAATCAAAGATAGAATTAAATACTAGAAATCGTAATTTTGTAGAACTGTCTAGGGATACATTCATCTGTTGCATCTTCTCTGATATTGTCTGGTTCAGAAAGAACATATTCTAACTTTAAACTTCTGTTGTCATAATTCTGCAGAAATTATGAAAATATATAAAGGAGGTCATATTTATTTGCTTTCCATCTTATTTATATTTTTTAATAAGTTAAGCTTATTCATCTGAGCTGCCTACTCATCCCCAATTGTCTTAATCTGTCTTAAATATCCATTTTTACTGGTTTTGTTAATTTTTATTTTTAATGAATAAGATTGAAAAAGAGTAAATAAACATCAAGACTTGTGTTTCAAAGTTCATTAATGTTAAGTATTTTAGTTTCTCTGAATATTACAATTTTCTGAATGATGCTAAAGAAAGGAGATCTCTTAGGTTTGAGAGATGAGCAAATAACAGTATGACTTTGGTGTCCAAGCAGCAGACAGTAGTTATCCCAGCTCTTTGTGAACCAAGGTCCTGAACAATATTTTTCAGCATCTACTCACTCCTCTGGCTTCTGTAGGCCAGTCCTTGTGGCCAGGGTAACAGACAAGTAGTAACTAGAGGCCACCTTCCTCATCTTCTCATTACAGGTTGCTAGTATTGGAATCTACTGCTCCAACGGGAGACCTCACCCGCCCACACCACATTGCATCAGTTGTTCCCAACCGATACCCTCGTTGGTTCACTCTAAGCCACATTGAATCCCAGCAGTGTGAGCTGGCATCCACCATGCTAACTGCAGCCAAAGGTACTCTAATGTCCTGAGGCCTTGTAACTGTTTTGTTAATTTGCCTGCCTTTTTTTTTTTTAACCCCACCCCCACTCCCCAGTTCTCAATAGTGGTGTTCATGTCAGACATTGTAAAGGGGTCCTTTTCTTTAGATGCTAGCTTTATGTTTGCTCATGAGGCAAAACAGACACTGTTCATTTGAGTCCGGCATTTTCCTTATTTACCTGTATCATTAAACCTGGTGCTAGCTGAGTTAGGTTAGTTACCATGCCAAATAAAAGGGGAGGGGGTGCAAATGGTTGAGGTTTAGAAACAAAAAGTTTGTTTGCTTTTTTTTTTTTGTACCTGAAATATTCACCAAAAATTCATAAATGGGAACTAGGAGAGCTGTTTACTATTTCATGTTGGTTCTGGATCATATGTGCTTTTAGTCATTGAGGGTGTGTCTGGGTGTATCTTTTTGTGAATTCAAGATTTATAGACATTACAGTAACATAGTTGTACCAGCTGTGCCATTGACTTTGTGAACATTTCAGGTAAACTAACTTGTGCTTTGCTTTATTTGTGTTCTTTTTTCCTCTTGTTATGCATTTATGGTTTCATGGGTTTTCATTGATTTTGCCTCACTTACCTTTGATTTGATTTGGGTTAGTTTTCCCTTGTTCATTGCAGGTGATGTTCGGAGGCTGGAAACAGTATTAGAATCCATCCAGAAAAATATTCACTCCTCATCACACATCTTCAAACTCGCCCAAGATGCATTTAAAATAGCAACTCTCATGGACAGTTTGCCAGACATCACTCTTTTGAAAGTGTCTCTGGAGCTGGGTTTGCAGGTATGTGCTTGGTGGTTTTTCCCGATGCTAATTGAAGGC
The DNA here is from genome assembly GCF_021218885.2 of Marmota monax. Lineage (NCBI taxonomy): Eukaryota > Metazoa > Chordata > Mammalia > Rodentia > Sciuridae > Marmota > Marmota monax. Next base: position 14,257,404 of record NW_026693245.1, read on the forward strand.
ATCTCTTGGGATACATGTATGTTTGGGGTTTTTTAGTGCAAGTAAATGACTCTTCAGATTACAAATCTGTTAGGCTTCAGAAGAGCACTGTATTTCAGAGCTGGGGTCACTTTCAGCTGAACCATACTATTTGAGGTACAGGGACTAGACATTTAGAAGCCCTGTTTGCATTTCTCAATTAAAAAAAAATCCATTCTCTGAATTACTACCTTAATGTCACATTTCTTTGAATAAATGGAAAAGAATTATTGCTAGCAAGAGATTTGAGTGAAGCTATCATGTGTAATAAAAGATTCAGTGTGAGGGTTAAGTTTTTAGAGGAAGATGAATTTTTATTCATGTTTGCATTTGGTAGTTCTAGCTCCTTTTTATAACCTTGAGAAAATTAGGGTAAAAGGGATGATTAGGCAAGGGTCCAGTTTCAGATTTCAGTAGGATGCAACACCAGTTTAGTCACGCAGATAGATGTTTGCTTCCTTATAGTTTTTGAACAATTACTGCAGAAACCGAGAACTACGAAGTTTTTTTCCACTTTTCTCATGAGAGCTCTGTTAACATTTGCTGCTTTTTTTTCTTATTAAAAAGTAGTGAAAGAAATTGTGAAACCCTAAGTACCTGAAATATGGGAAATAGAATGCCCAGATTAGATAATTACTCAATTTTCTGATTATAGATTCCTTTAAAAAAAAACAACAACTTTTATTTTATTTATTTATTTGTATGTTGTGCTGAGGATCGAACCCAGGGCCTCGAACTTGCTAGGAGAGCACTGTACCACTGAGCCACAACCCCAAACCCTAGATTCCTTCTTTATAGTGATTGTGTTAATAAAGTTTAAAGAATTGGATCACAGGAAAATATTCTGATCATTGTAAAAGCAGTTCTGTACGAGACAGGGATTAGGAGATTGCTTTTAAGCTATACAATGACCGTTTAGTAATTTCTTTTTAAAAATAATTTTTTTTACTTCATTTTCACTTTCAACATATTAAAAGTATGATGCAGAAATAAACATTAATGTGAGCTTTCTTGTTATTGGAGTTTTGAGTAAATAGCAGATTAATGAAAGCTTAGTCCTTTGCCTCATTCTTTCTAGATCCCAAGAAGGAATCCCACAGCATCTTTCTAAGGCTTTAGGAGTATTATATCCCTTGATGTTTTGAATCTTAAAGAATGAGAGGAATACCAGGAGGTAGATAAGTTTGACTTGGGACCTCTGATGATGCCAAAGATGATTCCTTTTCGTAGACCTTGGGTTAACTTCATAGTCACCAGAAAGTTGATTTAAAAGAGGTTGAAAAAATAATAAAAATTATTACTTTAAAGTATCTATCTAGCTGGGCATGGTCGTGTTCACCTGTAATCCCAGCCACTCAGGAGGCTGAGGGAAGATCATAAGTTTAAGGTTAGCTTGGCAACTTAGCAAGATCCTGTCCTTAAAAAGGTAAAAGCTCAGTGGTAGAGCAACCGTGGGTTCATCCCTAGTGCCACAAAGATAAAAACAAAAACCTTTTTGCCCAATGAAAATTCTTTGAAGAATTGAATGAATTTGTAAGAATCCCCAGAAATCAAACCATGGGATCATGGGATGTTAAAGCTGGCTACAGAAAGGCAACCTGGTCTGTGTTTAATGCTCAGTCGGATTTTTCATATGAGAAAAGAGATTGATTTGCCCAGGGTATCACGTCTGGTCAATGGACCCACCAAGAGTAGAATGTGATCCTCTTGTTTCCTAGGCAGTGACAAGGTCAACCTGGGGGAATCTTAGACAGATCCAGATACATATATAGATCTTTGTTGTAAATAAAATACTTTTCATCCCCCTGGTAGTAGAGAGAGTCTGCCCACCAGTTTATTCCTTAGAATGAATTTTCTTTTTCCATTGATTTAGGATAATCCTCCAAAACATGTTACTCTCCTTGTCTTTACAGGTTATGCGCATGACACTGTCAACCTTAAATTGGCGACGGCGAGAGATGGTGAGGTGGCTGGTGACATGTGCTACTGAAGTTGGTAGGTAATCTCTGGGGAAGAAGCTTTCCCAGGTGCCTCATGGCAGGATTTTACCTGTCATTTACAAATCCAAGAATATTTCCTCTCTTATTTTGACTTCTCCAAGACTCCTGCCCCTTCTAGCATCTGCAGGGGCTCCCTTTCCCACACCTCAAACCCATCCTTCAGTCATACACACTTGGCATTGTTCTTATTCTAAACTCTCATGTTTGTGGACCTCTAACCAGTTATTTTAAATGAGATAATATCAGTAATAAATAATTTTTGTTTACTTCATATAAAGTTACCTCTTTTACTCTGGGTTTTTTCTTTCTTCATCTGACTATACAGCAGAGAAATGATGGGTGTGTGTGGTTTCAATGGATTTTCAGATGTGTGAGAAATAGTAGCTGGCCCTAAGAAAATTCCCTGTTTGGCCATAGGTGCTCTTTGTGAGGTCTATCAGCCTACTGTTTCCCTTTGCTGCAGTAGAGCAGCAGATCATTACTAAGAAAACTACATCCCCAGCAAGAATGCAACACAAACAAAATGGTGGCTATTTAAAATAAATGTTGGTTAAACTGTCTTTCTTTCTTCTTATTTGCATCAGAAAAGGATATACACCTTGCTGAGAAGACACTGCCATCTCAGTGTTTAAATACTGACACAGCAGAGACTGTAAACTCATTCTTCTTATTTTTCTTTCATTAATGTGTAATGGTTGGTTATTTTGGGAAAAGGGAACTTGGTCTCAATATATTGTGCTTGGATTGTTGAAGTCATACAAAGATAATGTATGTTTAAGAATTGCCACACTACTCCTATTCCTGCACCAAGATACATAACTGATTTCTCTCTGAGATTTTAGTCTCTTCTCTTCACATCATTCACTTTTAGGATTTCCCTACAAATTGGATCTGTGTACTTAAAATGGCTGAAGACTTTATTAGCCATTTCCAACATGTGAGTCATCTGTAGGTCCACTTGTTAACTCTTTCTCTTGATTATGGGTAACATCTTCTTCTTAATGTGTCTTAAAATTCTGTATTGTGTTTTTTTAAAACTTAAAAACACCACACATAAAGTCCCTATTTGGTTGAGGTTGCATTTTGTCTGCCTCTCGCTCTATAGTGGGTAACTGAACAGGAGGCCTCAGTGAACTAGCACTTATTAGCAAAAAGTCACTATGTGAAATGGCAAAAAGTACAGTACAGATACCAATTTCTGAAGGACCACTTCCTTATTGTAGGAAGTTTATGTTCCTTAAAGGCATCTCACTGAATAACAACCCACAATAACCTTATTCTAAAAGGTTGCTCCTAGGCACATTACCTTACAGGATTTTCTGGCCTAGCTCATGTCCTGTTATGGTTAACATTGTAAGCATTGACTGTGAAAGTGGAAATAAGACCTCTGGCCAGACTTCTCCTCAGTAATAGCACCTGTTTGTTCCTTGCAGGTGTTTATGCCCTGGACAGCATCATGCAGAGCTGGTTTACTCTGTTTACTCCCACCGAGGCCACAAGTATTGTTGCAACTACCGTGATGTCCAACAGCACCATTGTCCGTCTCCATCTGGACTGCCACCAGCAGGAAAAGCTGGCCAGCAGCGCCCGGACACTCGCCTTGCAGTGCGCCATGAAGGACCCACAGAACTGTGCCCTCTCTGCGCTAACCCTTTGTGAAAAGGATCACATAGCTTTTGAGACGGCGTACCAAATCGTCCTGGACGCTGCTACCACTGGCATGAGCTACACACAGCTCTTTACGATAGCACGGTACATGGAGCACCGCGGGTACCCCATGAGGGCCTACAAACTGGCCACCCTGGCCATGACCCATCTCAACCTGAGCTATAATCAGGACACGCACCCTGCCATTAATGACGTTTTGTGGGCCTGTGCGCTCAGCCACTCCCTTGGCAAAAATGAGCTTGCAGCTATAATACCTCTGGTGGTGAAGAGTGTCAAGTGCGCAACGGTACTGTCAGACATTTTGCGCAGGTGCACTCTGACCACTCCTGGCATGGTGGGACTTCATGGAAGGAGGAACTCTGGTAAGCTCATGTCACTGGACAAAGCCCCCCTGAGGCAACTCCTGGATGCCACGATTGGGGCATACATCAACACAACACACTCACGACTCACGCACATCAGTCCTCGGCACTATAGTGAGTTTATTGAGTTCCTCAGCAAGGCCCGAGAGACCTTCCTAATGGCGCATGATGGACACATTCAGTTTACACAATTTATTGACAACCTGAAACAAATCTACAAAGGCAAAAAGAAACTGATGATGTTGGTTCGGGAGAGGTTTGGTTGATAGAACTTGTATGAATGGGGTGGGGGGTGGGGAGGGGAGGGATGGTTTGTTTTTACTTGAGCCTGCCTTTGTACCCTTTTTAACTTAAAGAACAGAGCCACACCGGTATTATATGTGTATAGTTATATTGCGTTTGCAGACTAAATTGTCATGTTGTGAAAGTTTGTGTGTTTTTCAGTTTTTCCCTTTTTCTTTCTTTTATGTTTTAATTCTTTTTTTTTTTATTGGTTTTGTGTGAGAGAGAGGTTAAAAAGGTTTGGTTTACACTGAGTATATGTTGTCAAGTGGCAAAAGTCCACATAGCTCTCCTGTTTTCTGTATACGTTCACAGCCTCAAAAAAAAAAAAAAATAATTGAAATGGCTTTAAAAACCAAACAAAACACCTCCATCCTGTGATAAGTACCTCGAATGGATTCAGCTTTACTCCTTTGTAACTCATCTTTACATTTTCAGCATATTTAAACAAACCAACAAAATGAAATACTAGTAGTGAAAGGCTGACTCACGTGGCTTTGCAGTGCTGTCCGTCCAGAAGCATGGCACACGATGCTCGTGCATGTGGAAACTTAGCGACTGTCAACATACATTCTCAGGGATTTATCCAGAAAAATTAAAAAAAAAAAAGAATGAGAGCATTTATTGTACTGTATATATATTATAGTATATGTCTGAATATTGAAAATATAACATTAACTAATTTATAAAAAATATTCTATGTAATGCAAAATACTTGAAGCTGCAGTAGCTTGGTTTTAAACAAAAAAAAAAAAAAAACTGAGAGAAAACCTATCAGAAGGACTAAAAGTGCGCCTTGCTTCAGGGTTGGCTCAGGTGGTGAACTTCATGCTGGGCATCTATGCAGAGCCACCTTTTGGATTGCATGGTTGGACTGAGATCATTGGGAGAAGTTCTATATGTATATATATTTATACAACTTATGTATACATATATATATGTATACTCAAGACACACACCACCAACAACTACCACTACACCACACATGCTTGTAACAGGCACTAGAATGAAGAGGGACAACAAAATACACAGCCAGAGCAGCAAGCCTTAGCATTAAGAATATACAGTATGCCGGAATTGGGGTTCGTGCCTCCTAGCCTAGGAAACTTAAAAAAGAAATATCCTTTTGACACAAAACGCAAAATGTTTTCCAAAACAATTGACATATGATACATTACGCCTTTGCAGTGAGCTAATAATAAGCTAACCTTTGTGCACAAATAACATTATATATATTATATATCTATTCTGCATAGGTATTTTGACTTTGTGCAGGACAGAAAGTTGTGTAGGTATGACTGTTCTACTTTCAGTTTTCTTTTTTTTTTTTTTAATATATTTTATTTTCTCTAGAATTACTCAAAACAAAAGCAGCCTTCTATCTTGCCTTGTCTTAATGCTTTAAAATAACCAAACTGGAGATCTAACTACCAAACTGTTCATTATATTATTAAAATACCAACTTTGGTTACAGTATAGTGTCTTTACTTTAGCTGATGGTTCTGTAACCTTGTGCTTTTTAAAGCAATTTTTATGTTTTGGTGCAAAAGTTGTCCAGTGTCTCTTGTTCCCTTCATTAGAGAACATGCTAGAAGTATGTTTGTAGGTATTTTTGTTTAGAAGAACTATTTCATGCGCTCCATTTTATTTATTATAATAGGTAAAAAGAAAAAAAAAAAGGTTGTACTTCATCACCCATGTAAACATGCTCATGAAGTTGAAAGTAATTAAGATTTGATACACTGATATCAATTTATTTATGTAACTAAATCACTGTTTTATAAACTTGTTAATGATCAACAATTTTTGTTTTGATTAAAATTAGTTTTTTGAAAGTTGATGCTGCCTCCTTTATGTTCTGTCTCTTACTGTACTTGAATATGATGATCTTACAGACCTGGGCATCACTATTTCTCTGAGTATTTAATACTATATACATTGCTTTACAGAATGTTTTTTTACCATTTCCCAGGCACTGTAATAGACCCTGGAGATACAATGGAGAACAAAACTAGGCCCTAGGGCTGGGGATATAGTTTAGTTGGTAGAGTGCATGTCTTACATGCATAAGGCCCTGAGTTCAATCCCCAGCACCACAAAAACAAAACCAGGCCCTGGAACTTACTGTCTGCTTAGTGGAGAAGACAGACATAATTCAGATAATCACAAAGATAAAACAACAGATGGAATAGCTAGTTTATTTTCAGACAGTATACATGGCCATTCCTTCTTAATGACCATAATTTAAGTATGTGTAATGCTAAGTTGGTGAGAGGCTGTGTGTGTGTGTGTGTTTAAAAGGAAATTACATGAAAGGAGTAAATTTTCTAATATAGACACCTGCACCTCCATCAAAGATCTGTATGAAAAAAGTTGCAAATATATTTTGCGTATGGTTATTAAACCACAAAATTTGCCATTTTAACCATTTTAAGTATACAGCTCAGTAAATCATTATTTGTAAATTGTACTATTGTAAACAAATCACTGGAATTTATCTTGCATAACTCAACTGCAATTGAACTAAATAACCCTAGTGCCTGCTAAATACCACTCTACTTTGTATTTTTGTGAATTGAACTACTTTAGACTTAGATATCTCCTATAAATAAAATCATACAATATCTGATTTTTGTGACAGGCTTATGTCACTTAGCATGGTGTCCTCCAGGTTTATCCATGTTGTATCATGTGACAGAATTTCCTTCATTTTTAGGGCTGCATTGTATCCCATTATATGTACAAATGGACAGTACATACCATACTTTTGTTTTTTCATCATCAACAGACATTTATGCTGCCTCTACTTTTGACTATTATGGATAATGCTGTTAGGAACCATAGAATTAACTCTTGGAGATCCTCCTTTAAATTCTTGTGGCTATATATACTCAGAAGTGCAGTCAGCAAATCCTTTTTTTTTTCTTTCTTTTTTTTTGGGGGGGGGGGGCGTGGCTACAATTTTCAGAATACTTACTCTCTTAAAATATTTTCAATGTTTCTTTTTGACTTTTAGCCTTAATAGTAAATTCCAAATATCAACAGGTTAAGCCAATAGGTGGAAGTTAAAATAAATGAGTCCATGGTGACATTTAAAATTCCATTAATGCCAAGTAGAAATAAAAATAAAAACTATAAAATGGTATGAAGTTGGTTCCTTTTTGCAATTTTATTCTTTTTTGAGAAGATTGATATTGCATAAGGGCAGATAGAAATTCATATAGATCTGCTAAAATACTAGGACACTTCCTAATGAAATAAACTGCTCAAAAGGAGACAACATATCAAAAGAAGAAGAGTGCCTTCTAGTAGCCAAGACTTTGAGATCTTCCATGATGGAAATTAGTCTGTGTTTATTGACCATCTCTGCAGAGAGATCTTAACAATTATCGTGGATTTTTAGGAGAACCAAGCGGACCAGGATTTCTTTCCCATCTCCATTTTAGTGAACATTCCTGAGCCACCACACATTGGAGTCTTTTATTATGACCGGTCAAGTTGACAAACTGATTTGATACATTCATGTTTTCTCCTCTCCTATGGATTGTTGCTAGAAAATGTCCTGAGATGCCTAAAGTTTGAAAAGCAGGAAAGAGAAATAGGAGAAGGGATGAGCTTAGATCATTCTAAGGCAAAAGAATTTGTTCCTAATTGGGGCCTGGACTGAAATTCCACATTTCTGTGCTCTTTACTGGATTTCATTTGAAAATACTGGCTGTAGTTTGGAGAGGGAATGAAAGTTTCATAAGTTTTAAATACTGAATAAAAATGAATCACAGTCACTGTAGCCATAATATTATAACTACAATACAGTAGCAAAGGAGAACTAAGCCTTTTCTATATTGCTGAGAAGGTTGTTAAATGGCAGCAAGTTCCATAATTAAATAAAACAGAAAAATACAGACCAAAAACATTTTCATTAAGTAATCTGATACATTTTAGTATAAGACAGGACAGAGGTAAGATTTAAGATGAACTGTTTTATACCAGTATATGAACCAATTCAGTCTAGTTGAAGCAGAAGAGGGAGCATGTATTGGAAGAATTGGGAGTGCTTCATGCCATAAACTTTGGGCCTACCATGTGACAGGCATGGTTCTAGGCACTAATAAGTGACAAGCAAAGCAAAATGACTGTACTCAAGGAACATAGATTTTAGTGGGAGAGAGAAATGATGAGTGAGTTGGTGACATCACAAGCAAAAACAGGGAAAGGCATACAATTTTAGGTAGAAGGCTCAGAGAAGACCTCTTATGTGAAACATGAACAGATACCCGAAGGAAATGAGGGAGCTGGCCATGCTAATGTCCACCAGATGTGTGAGGCAGAGAGAAGAGCAAGTGCAACCCCAAGGTAGAAGTGTGGGAAAGTGCTAATCTAGAAGAACCGGAGAAGGGATTGTCGAGGCAGACTGGAGTGAGGGATGGTGAGGTGGACGGAGATTGGAAGAGAAGGGAGGACTAAAGAGGCCAAGAGAGTTGTCCCTCCTAGGGGGACATGGATCCAAAGTAAAGAGGAATCATGATCTGGCTTGAGTGAAATGAGAATTTGCTGGCTGCCTCACGGTTAGAACAGCAACAGAGAAGCAGAGAAACAGGAGGCAATACCAAGGATGGGGGGCGGGGAACGGGCTTATCTGCAGTGGGGTTGGTGGAGATGGTGATAAGAGGTTAGAGTTTGCATATCTTGGAAATCTCGGCCATTTCTTGACATTAGATGTGGCATGTGAGAAAAAGATAAGCATGATCATGACCCCAAAATCTTAAATTCGAGCAGCTGGAAGGAAGAAGTTCCGATAACAAATGGAGAAGATGCTGAGGAACAGGTTTCTTGGAGGAATACTAGGAGTTCAGTTTCAAACAGTTTAAATTTTTAGAGTTGCCTGTAAGACACCCAAGTGGAGCTGTCAAATAGGACTTAGCTCAGGAGAAAGCCCAGGGCGAGGTATAAACATTTGAGCATTTTAGTATTAAAATATTATATATACCTATGAGACAAGAAGTGAATGAAGGTAACTTGATCCAAAATAGAGAGTCCTGAAAATGATCATTTCCTCGATTGAATTGTCAGTCTGACACAAACCCCTGCAGGTCCTTCCTTGTCTCCCTGACCTCTGAGTGGTGGCAAGTTCTAGCACTCAGCCTTTCAAGCATCTTATCTTTATTGTCTGCAGACTGACTTTTTTCTCTTGAAATAGTCTCTCCATAGATGGAAAACAAGATTCTGACTCCCACATTTCAGTTCCTCCACCAGAGAAGGACTGTCTTTTGGTGAGTTCTAGTTTGGAAAACTCCCAAGGAAGACCGGTCATGACTTGGCCCCAGACACAGTGGACAGGTCAGGGGGCACAGACATGGCCAGGTAGGGGAGCCCTATTAATTGTGGTGTGAAATTCCAGAGAAGAAAGATTTCTCTTCAACTATGCAATCATTTTGCGACTTCTCTGCCAGTAACAATAATTATCCTCCTGACGGGCAGATCTTACAAACTGCCTTACAAATATTTCAGGCTTTCCCTACCTGTGCTGTCATTTGGCAAGAATTTTATACTTTCTACATTTGGAGAGTCTTGTTTGCTTTAAAGTCAGATAAGAAAACAATAATCCCTGTCACTTCCTACTTTTATTTGTTTTCATTTCCTTTCCCCAGCTTTTTGTTCTGAACATTGCAAACATTAAGGTTGAGGGAGTAATCAAATGAAAGCTGTAATTTCCTGAATGTCCACATGAGCTGTTCCTCGGTCTCCCTCTTTTACCCTCTGAGTAAAAGATTGGGCCCTGCTGAAGTGAATGGCTCGCGCACAGGAGACTGGAACCAAAATGAGGAGGGAAGGCAATAGCCTCTTTCTTCTTTGCCCCCAGAGACAAAATGGAGACACTTTCCATATACTTTACATGTTCCTTACAATAATCCTGTGAGATGTGTGTTATTAGCAGCCCCATTTTGCCAATGAAGAAACTGAGGCACAGAAAGGTTTCCAAAGTCACACAGCTAGTAAGTAGCAGATTCAAACTGAGGCCATGGGCTCCTAAGCCACACTCAGAGCTGATTGTGTTCTGTTGCTTCTCAAGGGATTATTATGTTTATTGAAAATGCACTATGCTCTTAGCACTGTAGAGGACCCAAAGAAATATGACAAAGAGTGCTGACCTTCCAGGTAAATGGCCCAGATGAACTTAAAAATGAGTGAGGGGTGGTGGGTGTAACACTGCAACAACTTCTGAACTTTCACATTTTGCTCAATGGAGCAACATGACATGATCAATTTTATCTTCACCCTAGTCAAGGTAATACAATTTCAGATGTTCATGAATGTATGTGTATGTTGAAAAATCTCATAGAAGTGTATTAGCTCACCTAGCAGTCCAGAGATAGATAGGCAGTCCAGAGCACAACCACATTCTCCATCTCTGGGTCCAAGGTGACTAATCTAAATTCTGCTATCAATGTGCATCCCAGCAAGTAGTTACAACAGAGAGTGGAGGGGGAGTACAGGCCCAGTAATTGCTTTCACATTAGCAAAATACATTTCAATCTCCTTGGCATTTGAATCATCTAGCATATTAGTGTTTATCAGAACACACTCTATGAACCCGCTGCATTGGAATGACCCGAGGGACTGTCAGATGCACTCATTCCTGGCCTCCAACCCAGCTCAGTGTTTTTTGACTCTTTTTGGTAGGGGATGCAGGAAGAATCTGTATAGGGAAAAGCTCAGTGTTAAAGACCATTTTTATTTTGCTCTTCACATCCAACATTCCCAAGTGTTATTCCCAAGGGGGATGGAAAAGAAGGTGTGGAGGATGGATTCTGGACAAAGAGGACCATGGCCCTATACTCTGAGCCCTGCTTCCTCTCTGCTGAGAGCCCTGCGTGGCAGCACCCCTCTTCTCCTTGCCCTTCCCTCCTGCCACCCTGATAAACAGTGTCCAGAGCAAGGAGCACTGCTGCACAGAGATGCCACATATAAGAAGGACAGAGAAGCTGTGGGCTGGACACCGGTGGGCTTTCTCTTGGAGAAACCCAGGAGCAGAAAGAGAGCATCCAGCGAAAGATCTGTCTGGGAACAAAATTTTAGGCACGGATGGCATCTTAAGGCAATTAATGCATTAGCTTATTCACACAGCACCTAAACAAAACAAAACAAAAACACGTAAGCCTGGAGAAAATTAGGCAGTAAACTTTGAAGGCATGAGCCTCCCTAAAAATCCCACTAAGTCAGTCACACAAAGGGCTGACTGAGGTGGCCCTGCCAAGCTGGCTTCGCAGAGCTGAAATTGCATCTGAGCCCACTTTAAAACTATTCAATTGTGCCTGATGATCAAATGCCTTTTTGTTTTGTGTCTTAAATGTCATACCTCAAATCCTTAGGTTCCCTCACTGGCGGCAAAACAAAGCCACTGAACTTCCATATTGGGAACCGGTAAATTTAATTTGTGGATGAAATTTCCCAAATCAATTTTGATTGCTGTCACTCTAGGAGATCTGGGAGACTCAGAACTGACGATGATGTGTGAAAAACATTTCTTTTAACTGCTAGGCAGAGAATTCACATTCAAGGTCTCTTTGCCCTTCAGGTCCCACTGGGTTTTCGTGAGTACCCTGCCAGTGGTCCAGGTGAAATTGAAGTGGGGGAGGTGTGCTCCTGTCCCCGTGACCTTCTCAAGTGCCTCTTTCTCTAAGCACTTTGTCTGACAACCTCAAAGTTCCACCACACACTTTATAAAGGCGATGACTTTGTGGTGGTGGTTTGCACCCTCTGAGACCTTTCTGAGACTTAGGACTGGGTCTTGCTGTGTGCAGAACCTCTACAAAGAAAGCGACTTCCTGTATTTGCAAGACATTTTCAACCAATGTCCTCATACCAGGTAACAAATGACTTCCTGCCTTCTGACATGGTAACTCAGGAGTCCCAAACTGTCCTGTCAAGGCAGTAAAGAGGAGCCAGACAGACTTGGATATTGCTTGTCCACATTTGTTTTTAAATTAAGGAAGTATTTAAAATTCTCATCTGATTATTGCCTGGTCAGTTGGTGCTTCTGGTTCTGGTAACTCCAAGGGTAGAAAGGTTTGGTCTATTCGGGGAGTAAATATAACCTTTCAGCAAAGTCACTCAGGCAAAGCACCTAGTTGGTCTTGATTCTCCAATAGCTATGACAGCTGTTACAATTGTGAGGCATCTAAGTACAATATGATGGTAAGATGTGAAAAATGCCTATTTCACCTTAAGCAGGATGGGAATCTCTGAATGATTAAATTAATCCATGGTGAGGTGGGCTGTGCTCTGCAGGGACGGTGGCTTTACCAATGACAGAAGCCCTCAGACACTAAGTCCACTGAAGCCACCTTCCTGCACTGGTAGGGCTACAGGATGGCAGATCAGCTCCTCATCCATGTGGTTGGAGACAGAGTCTCCATCCTTTCCTCTCACAAGCCACGGAAGCCATGACCCCACCAGAAGTAAAGATGGAAACCAAGAAGTAGCATGAAACTCATGCTTCATCATGTCCACATGGAAAAAGACATAACAGACCCTCCCTTCTTTGAAATGGTGGTGATAGGCAGATCAGGGGGTGGGGATCTTCTCTGGTCCCTGTTTGAAACCAGCGTTTGGCAGGGACTGAGGTCAAATGAGGTACACACACAAATTATCTCTGAAGGCGGCAATTTGTCAAAGAGGATGAGCAAGAGAGACCAAACGGTATAGTCATGTAACTGCTGATTTCTGTGAAGGACAAAATGACTCACTCACATGCACAGCTCTATGATTGTGCAGGGAGTTTCTGCTAGCCTGAAACACAGGCCAGCCTGTCTCATAGGAATCTTCTGCCAAGGGTCAGTCCAGGGAACTAGCCTCATTGAAAGATAATTTAAAAAGTAAAAAGTAATTTAAAAAAAAATCAGTACAGGATCTATGTTACAGAAAACATGTGAGGGAAGTACTAAGAAAAATAAATGATTAAAAAAAAAAGAAACAGGCACCAGAAAAATGTGGCTGTCTATAGGGAGTCAGCCAGCGCCTTGCTAAGGGGTCCTTCTTCCTGCCTGCAGAGAGTGTAAGCCACGGGAGAAAAATTAAAGTGTAGAATAATTAGTGAGAAACAAAAGACACAGAGTCAGAAAAAAATAGTTTTAAAGGGAGCTTGGTTGGAGTGCCTGATAGGTCCAGCCCACCCAGAAGCTGGAGCTGAACAACTAGAAAATGGCTCCTGGGGTTTATTTAAGGGGGTACATCAAAGGTAGGGATAAGACTCCAGGGGTGGTGTCTTGCTTGGTGAGGTCTTGCAATCAACAGGTTGATTGTCATCTTGGCAGGTTATACCCATCTCAGAGAGGTTGTGGGGCTGCAGCAGGTCACCCCATCTCAAGTGCTGTGCCAGAACTTGGCAGTGCTGGGTCGGAGTTCTCATGTACTTGGGCCATCTTACAGTAGGGTTGTCACAGTGAGTTCCCAGATACCAGAATTTCCCACTCAGTGGACTTCCATGCCAATCTGGTCCACACATATTCCATGGATGGCTCTTGACAGCCATCGAGTAGATGAAAAATCAAAGAGATCCAAAAAGGGTTACATATCACTCTAAGAGCTCAAAGCAGAGAAATGAAAGTCCAGGGAAGAAACAGCCATTACTACTACTACTTCCTTTTAATGTTAATTCAGATATTAATACGTGCCCATGGTGGTTCAGAGGGATTTTATGTATTCACTCCTCCATGTAACTCCATATAACTCCAGCTCTATAAAGCAAATGCTCTCATCTCACCTATTTTTTAAAAAATGAAGTACCAAAAGTCAAGCAAGTTGATGAGAGTCATATTCTGGCAACCCTGACTTCAGAGCCTTCATCTTTAACCACTATGCTACACTGCCAGGTAGCAGGAGAGCCCCAAGGAGACAGAGAAACGAAGCTCACTCTGGGATAAGGACATAAGAGAATGGATACTGATGAAAATACAAGAAAGACAGGAAGGAAAGGATGGAGAAGCAAGGGAAATGAATCCGAAATGAAGAAGCTGACAAGAACCGTGAATATCCTAGATAGGAATGTTAGTCCCATGAGAGCCACAAAGAGCATCTCTATAGAAAAGAGATAAAAAAGAATAAATACTCAAAAAGCTGATTCGAGAATATTTACAGAAATAAGAGAAGCCTTGGATTTACACTATGAAAGGGCATACCGTGTCCCAAGGAGAAGTGACATACTAAGCTTCAAATCACAGTAAAGCGACTAAAAGGCCAAGATAAAGGAAAAATTATCAGGAAGAAACATTGATCGGTTTCTGTTAAACTTCTCCACAGTATTAACCAACATATTTTCCAAATCATGAAAAGAATATGTGGGGAATCTAAGAATTTTATACCCAGCAAACATGCTGATTACGTTTAAAGACAGAAGACTAGGATTTGCAAATACGCCAGACCAGCAGCTATGTTGACCACGATTTGAAAACTACAAGTTCAATCTCAGTCCACTAAGAGATGGGCGGAAAAAGTGGCAATGGAAGTGGTGGTCGGCACTGAATCCATTCAACTTCGGACTAAGAATGAAAACATCTGTGGAAGCTGTGCCTGTAAAACAGAATGCAAATGTGATGGTGCTGTTTCAATGTAAGAATTATGTATTTACCAAGACGTGAGGTTCTGGGAGGAAAAAAGAAGGCAAGCACTGATTTCCAAATATTTGAGAGCGGGAAGTAAAGCAATATTTTTAAATGCTGGTAAATAACAATAGTGTAAGTTAAGTGCCACTGATTACACGGATATTGAAGGGTTCCTAGATATATTAAGTAGAGAAAAGGGAAGTCAGAACAATATGTACCACATATTACCAAGTAAGGGGTGGGGAGGAATACACACACACACACACACACACACACTATGCTTAGAGGTGCATAGATTAGCTCCTAAGGAATATATAAGAAATTGGTACTAAATTGGTACTCCAGGGAGCAGACCTGTTTGGTTAGGATACAGGGTTGGGAGAGGAATTTAACTTTTCACTTTTATCTCTAGAATTTTATACCATGTGCTCGCAGGAACTAGTTAATAAATCATTTTTTACCCAGGCTTTAGATAAATCTTCCTGAGCCTCAGGTTTGCAATACGACCGCCTCCTACCCCCAACCCTTTTCTGTCTGTTTCCTGGCTCCCTGGCTTGTTCAATCTAGTTCTGAGCTCCCTCAGTGAGATCCCAGGTCACCACGGGAGCTGCCTGAAGAAACATGCACTGTTTTCATCATAGAAGCTTTGAGGCCCTGGTGAGAATTCTCCCATCCCCCCAAAATGATGTCCTCCTGGTCCTCCTAGCTCCCTCAGCCCATCACCTCACCTAAGGCCTCTTACCAGGGACCCTTTACCTTGACAGGAAAACCTCTCCTCTCTGCATTGGGAGACAGATATGCACGACTGGAGGGAGAGAAGCTTGTCACCAAGAAAGCTGGGAAAAGCTGAGGACCACAAACAGGATTAGTAGAGGTGGCTGTCTTTCTTCTCTGCAGAAAACCTGCAACCCACTGAGGCAGGAACAGCACACACAAAAGACTTGGGATGTGGGCAGTGGCCTGTTTATTATTGAATTGTGGAGCTCAAAAGAAGCCTAAGACTGAGACGGGGAGAGTTGGGTGGTACACTTTATGGGCCTTGATGGGCCTCTGCACTTGGATGAGCCTTCTGGGATTCTGGACTTTCTGAACAGGCCGGATGGAGCAACGGCTGCCCAGTGAGTTCAAAATTGCTGACCACGGTCAGGCATTTAGTCACCTGTTGTACATGACCTCACACTCCCTCTTCCTGCCTGCTATCTGGTTCCCCCTGATGGACCACCTGGCTCCTTCCTGAAGGCACCCTGGGAGTGGTGTTTCCCCTACTGGAAGCTTCCAGCCAGAAGACTGAGGAACTGCCTCAGTCCTGAGGTCTGAAGCCAGATCTTGGTGTGAGATTCTCAGGTGGGCCACCTACCTGTCTACCAGCTCTCCTGTGGCTTCTTCCACCCCTGGGGTCTTCGAGTCTGCCTTTCAGTTCCCTCCTTGCTCTCTGACCCCTGCCTGGACTATGACTGTGCCGATCACTGGGGTAAGGTGCTTCACCACTTCTACCATTCACAGAGACCCATAACTGCCAGACACTGCACAAGGAATTGTATAAGTCATATTTCATAACAGCTTTTGAGGTTGGCGTTTGAGGTTTAAAGAAGTTTCAGACGTAGGCCCTGTCTCTACCTGACTCCAATCTACGATGTGCTCAACTGGGTCACCATCTTATTCTACCTCCACGTCCTTTGAGGTGCTTATTATTAACTTTATTTCTAGCTCCTGCATCACTAAGCATGTACTATTCTTGAATCTTAAGTGGGCTGACGGAATTGGAAATCAGGAGCCGGGTGTTAACCATACACCCTTGTATTTTGTTCTTTTCTTTCCCCATCTCTTTCAAAAAAGGACAGGTGCTAAAGATACTGTAGAAAATAGAAGGATTAGAGTGCTTGCTGACTGGATGGAGAGGTACACTGCCTCCTCTTTTGTCCCCCAAAGTCTGGAGGACAAGGAATGTTCTGAGGGTCATTGGCCTAGCATTTGGATTTGGGAATGGTAATCTTTTGGAAGAAATGCTTGAATGAAAAGTTCAAAGCTACCAATAATCTAAGCAAAGCCACCTTTTTTCTCCCATCTGTATTTTTTTTAACCATTTCTAAACAATGAAAACAGGTCTCTATAGCTTTGAATGCCCACCAGGAAATAGAAGAAAATTTTTTTATTTTACATATTTTTTTAGTTGTAGTTGGACACAATACCTTTATTTATTGATTTATTTTTATGTGGTTCTGAGGATCAAACCCAGTACCTCACATGTGCAAGGCAGGCGCTCTGCCCCTGAGCCATAACCCCAGACCAGGTAAATTTTTAAAGGACCAAGATTACACAGGTCTCGGTGTTAGTTACTTTGATAATGTGCCACCTTTAAGCTTCTTTCTGTCGTCTTCCACTCCCTATGGTCTCCTCAGCTCTCCCATGAATTGCAGGACTAGGACAAACATCTCAGATTCTCCCAACCTGAGGCTGAGTATCACTGCTCGGTTCTTGGTTGTACCCACGTCTTGCATTTTAGAGCTGTTACTGAGCCCGGGTCCTCGCACTGGGGTCCAGGAGTCACGATGGGCTTCCGCTTTATTACTAGTTCTCGCTGTGGTCCCATCACTCACACCCTCATTCCATTTCAGGGCTGGACCTGTTCTTGTTCTTTTGACTTGTCCTTGTAGGAAAAGGGAAGGTATCATGAACATATACTCAACCACAAGTAGACACAGAAGTTTGTGACAATTATCTCGTTTTCTCTTCATAAATGTCTTAGAAATTGGCACAGAGAACTGCATAGAAGTATGCTTTTTGGAAAAAGATCAATAAAATTTATGCATTTTCTGGGCTAAAAAAAAAAAAAAAATAAAAAAAAAAAAAAATAAAATAAAAAAATAAAAAAAGAAATTGGCACAGAGGATGAAGCTGCTTACTCAAGAACACACAGGGCCATATCCACCTGTTATCAGAGCTCTGTGCTCTCTACCAGAACACACAGAGCAGCCTGGCTTTGCTCTTGGAAACTTGCCCTGAGCGAGGTGCAGTGGCGCATGCCTGTAATCCCAGCTGCTCTGGAGGCTGAGGCAGGAGAATCACAAAGCCAGCCTCAGAAACTTAGTGAGGCGCTAGGCAACTCAGCAATAGCCTGTTTCTAAATAAAGCATAAAAAGGGACTTGGGATGTGGCTCAGTGGTTAAGTCCCTCTGAGTTCAATCCCTGGTACCAAAAATTTTTTTAAAAAAAGGAAGAAAGAGAGAAAGAATGAAAAAAAAAAAAGAAAGAAAATTGCCCTGAACATTAGATTCAAAGGTTAGTTGTAGGCATAGGTATCTGTTAGGGTTTGGCCAGCATGTTACTTTTTTAAAGTAGTTTTATTGAGAAATATTTGCATGCCATAAAATTCATCCATTTGGAGTATACAACTCTATGGTTTTAAGTGTGTTTGTAGATTTGTGAAACCAACACCATAATCTTGCTTTAGAACATTTCATCACTCCGAAAATAAAGCCCATAACCATTAATAATCACCTTTCATTTCTTCCCATCTTCTGCCCTAAGTAACCACTGATATGGTTTCTGTCTCTACAGATTTTCCTATTTCATGTAAAATTAATTAAATGTGGTCTTTTGTGTCTAGCATCTTTCATAAAATACTACATTGTCAAGGTTTACCCGTGTTGTAGCGTGTATAAGTACTCCATTCCTTTTAATTACTCAGTAATATTCCATTAATGGATATATTTTGTTCAATTATCGGCTAATGAACATCTGGGTTATCAAATTTTTACTATTATGAATAACACTATAAACATTTATGTACAAGTTTTGTATGGACACATGTTTTTAAGTCTCAGGATTATACCTAGGAGTGGAATTTCCAAGTCATGTGGTACCTCTGGTTAACATTTATACAAATCTTTAGATTGTAATCCCAGCAGCTTGGGAGGCTGAGGCAGGAGGATCATGAGTTCTAAACCAGCCTCAGCAACTTAGTGAGGCATGAAGCAACTAAGCAAGACTGAGCGGCTAAATCTAAAGTGGCCATACCATTTTACATTCCTACAAGTAAAGTACGAGTGTTCTAGCCATGGGTTGTCTTTTCTGTTTTAAAGTCATTTTGATAAAGTTTCCTTATCTTTAAAGTGGAACAAAGATCTACCCCACCTGATTTTATGAGAAATGAAGAATATAAAGTTTTAATGGGAGCGACCCCTCAGGATCTGAGAGGTGCTCAATAAATGGTCAACACTTGGTTTCCAAAGAACGGGCACAGCCCACAGAGCAACAGCCGTGGAAACGAGCAGGGGCTCAAGAGTTCTTAGTCTTCTGTTATTTCTTTGGCTGACATGGGTTTGATGAGGGTCCCTGTCATATCAAGGAACACAGACACACCTGTCACCTCAGAAGAGCAGTGTTGACTACAGGCTCTACTCAGACTGGAACCAAGGTCGTCAGGACTTGAAGCAGCTCTTAGTCCAGATTTTCTCTCTAAGATGACAAATGGGCTTTTCCCGTCTTTCCTCTTCATTGAGACCCTCTGCGTGGGCCTTCATTTGTAAGGCCTGAGTGCATTCTTGGGTTACAGTGAGCTTCCTGTTGGTTTTATCCATCAGGAATAGCTCATGAGCTAATTATTGAGCTCTTGAACTGCCCAGAGGCACCATTTATCACCACTCTCCTGACAGTGTTGGGTTGGAGAACCATACCAATCTTAGTCTGTTTGTGTTGCTATCTCAGAGCACCTGAGACTGGGTAATGTATAAAGGAGAAAAATTTATTTCTCACAGCTCTGAAGTCTGAGAATTACAAATCACTGCACTGTCAGGAATGTTGTCTAGTGAGGGCCACTCTCTGCTTCCAAGATGGTGCATAAATTGCTGTGTCCCCTGGAAGGGAGAATATTTTGTCCTCACATGGAGAAGACAGATGGACAGAAGGACTCCCTTTGTCGAGACTGTTTATAACATCTAATCTTACCCACCGGGGAGGAAGCCTCAAGGCCTAATCTCCTCCTAAAGGCCTCACCTCTTAATTTTATCACATTGGTAACTCCTAGGTTTAAGGGGACCCATTCAAACCAGAACATTACCCTTGAAGTTTGTGTTGATGGGTGCTGCACCCTTGCTCCAGCTCCAGAGCCTTCCCAGCAGGGGAAGCCCAGTGGGTGGGAAGTAGCTGGAATTCCTAGCCAGAGACATAAGATTTTAGAATGAAGACAGAAGAATGCTCCACAGCACAGAACTGACTATTGTTGCAACTTGGCAAAAGATGCGTATTTCATTTCCAGTGGCTGAGTTCAGGCACACAACCTAGCACCAAGTTTGAGCTGTTTCCACTCTGCGCAGCCTCTGATCTCAACTCTTATCTATCTTTGTACCCTTTAAATTCTTCTCCGGTATCTCCTCTCTGGTCCCCCAAATTGTTGCTGTTAATGGGCCCCTGGGTCCTCCCTTGCCTATGGCATGTGTGGAATAACAATTTAGAAAAAGTCAGAGGATTATTTCTTTAGCCATTGATATAGTGCTATTGCCATGTCTGGCTCACAGGCCTGACTGTCCTGTCCCTTCTAGTGGGCTGGATCAGATCTTTGCACAGATGATTTCCAAGAGCTGACAGCTGGAAACATTCTGGGCCTCAGCAGACTGGGACCACGTTTAGTATTCCTAGTCTTTCAATCAGTTTTTCGAGGAAAGTAAAAGTCTAAACTAAGTAAATCAACACATAACAAGGGGACACTGAGATCTCCACAGGCCCATAGAAACATCTACTTCAAGTGATACAATGAGTGATAGCAAAACATTTGATGAAGGCACAAGGGTATCTAATCTGCAATGGAACCTAGAAGGAGGGGCACCTTAAGGAAGAAAGGATAGCGGGGTTCCTCTGAGCAGGGGAGAGAATGTCTTGGAACTGGGGACCTCAGAGTCCTGGACAGAGTGAGTTCCAGACATTGGAAAGGTACCACCTCTTCCTCTGTCACCCTTGCCTCTGATATCAACATAGTGGTAATCTGGCTTATCCATGGGCCACATGTGATTATACTTAAGTCACCATCACAGAGAGGTCATTTGGGATATAGGAGAAGATTGGTGGTAAATCTGGAAGGACAAGGTCCAGGCTTTGCACTGTGAGTCTGTTGGTGACTGGGCTGACAACACCCTATACCTGGCCATGGGTTGTCTTTCCAACAGTCACATGTGGCCTTTGGAGAACAGCCAACAGATAATGCGCCGACAGGCAAGCTGGCATATAGTGGGATGACCAAGGAAATGAGTCTGTGGGTTTGTTTTTAACCTAGCAACATTTTCTGAATGCCTTCCATGCACCTATGTGCTCTTGGCCATCTCCATACCATTGCTCACTTGACCATCCAATGACATCACAATAAAGTGTTTTATGGTGTCATAGAGGAAGGGATCAAGATTCAGAGATGTGAGGCCACTTCTCCATGGTCACATTACTGGTCAGAGTATGACCTGCTTTTGACTTTTGGTAGAAGCACCTATGAAGGTCTGGAGGTATCAGTCCTGCAGCCCTGACCCCTTCTCTGCACTCTTGACCCCCCACATTCCAAGTCCTCTGCATCTGTGAAGGATCAACTTCCTAGGAAAGAGACATCCCAAGAAGGCTTATAGCCAGCCAATTCTCAGGGAGCTGGGGGGAAGCCAGGGCGTTTCCACTGTCATCTCCCATCTCCCACGTGAAGAGAGGAAACAAAAATCCCAGCAGGGAGTGACCCAGCGCAGGGGTCTCCTGGTGGGCTATGCTAGTGCCCAGGCTGGCAATTGTCTTTCTGAAAAACCCCGCTCTGACTTTTCATCTTCTTTCTCAAAGGCCCAGTGATGTTATCTGGGCTCCTTCCATGACAACCAGAGAGGCCACAATGTGTCCCAGGATAGGGGCCTGTTCCTTCTGACTTTGGCGGGCCTTTCCTTGCCACTGTGACAGTGCCCTACCAGGGTGCAACCAGCCCAGAAACGGGCTCTATGAATCCGTTTACTGACTGAGTTGGACTTAATGAGGTGCAAACATTGTCCCTTCACATTTCCACTGGCTCTTCCACGTATGGGGATGGTCTCATGGTTTTTCCACTCAAGCTCAGTTCCATTGTCCCAAATCATTTAATCATCCCCAGATATTAAAAATTCAGTACATTGAAATCAAAACTCTATTCCCTCATATGTTTAAAATATTTTCCCTGCCTCACTCACAACTACACACATATATACCCCATGCACACACGTAGGCACACCTGTGCACACACGGAGCTCAGGCCTGACCTTGGAATCCTGTTGTGGGAGGGGCCCACCTCCTTACCCCACTTCCTCTCTTACCCTACTGCTGTTCTGTGCCCCTTCAGGTGCAGCCGCAGTGGAAGCGAGAATGCCAGAGAGAGAGCACCAACTCCAGGCATGTGGGCTGTGACCTGGGGCCAGGGCCCTCAGGGGTGCCCAAGGGTGGGATGCCTCATCCCTTGCTGGGGTCTCCTCCTTGCAGCAGTGCACCATGGGCAACACTTCTCAGGTGGACCTCCTTTTACTTCTGGGTTGAAGAATCCCATCCCTGTGTTGGGGTATCCTCCCGCCTCCCTGCTTTCTTAAGTTGTCCCCATTCCAGGGCCCATCTGGAAGCAGGTGCCACCCCACCTGGTCAAAGTGTTATCCCCTTGCATTTTTGAGCTGGGAATCAATCTCTGCCTCCTCCCTAATTCCAGGAGACACATAAACCAAGTTCTTCTTCACTTTTTCTCCCCTACCTCCTTATAGACAGCCTCTGATAGACTCTGACCCTCTCTGAAGAAATCTTCCCTGCCAGCCCCTGCAACAGGCTCAGCCAACTTTCCTGATCTCTAACCTTTGCCATCACCCTCCAGGCTATAGACAGGAGAAGGCTGCTGTCTAAAGGATCCAACACCTTTCTCTAGAGAGTGGGGGTTTTGAGCAACCATTGTTCTCAGTTGTGGGGCCTCAGCCAACACTCAGAGACAGGAAGAGTCCTGTTTAACAGCTGGTTAGACAAGGAATGCCCAGGGACACTCTGTATCCCTCAGGGCATGACGGGCCACAATGGCTGCCCTGGTGTTCTAACCACTTCAGGGGGCTGGCAGCCGCCTGTGCCCTCTCACCCATGGAATTCCCCAGGCCTCCTGAGCTGGTCTTTGCTTCCTGGATGACTTCATCCTTCCTGAGATCCCCTCATTCTCCTGTTATGACCTCACTGCTGAGGACGAGGCAAAGTGGAGACGAAATGCTTCTAAATCCATTTAGCCCAAGATTCCTTGGACAGAGAACTGGGTGGGGTGCCCCCGTGTGGAGAATGTGCCGGGGGGGGGGGGACTGGCAGATGGGGCTCTGTCTTCATTGTGCTCAGGA
This sequence comes from Marmota monax, assembly GCF_021218885.2. Taxonomy (NCBI): domain Eukaryota; kingdom Metazoa; phylum Chordata; class Mammalia; order Rodentia; family Sciuridae; genus Marmota; species Marmota monax. The sequence goes on from NW_026693245.1 coordinate 14,280,677, forward strand.
CTGGGTGTTTGGGACCAGCTTTGTCCAAACCACTGACCATCTGGGTGACTTGGGAAGATCTTAGGGATTTCGTCTGTAATACTGAGTCACGGGGCTTCATCTCTAAGGACTCTTCCAGAAACAAAGGCATTAGAAAGAGATAAGCTGAGTGCAAAAAAAAAAAAAAAAAAAAAAAAAAAAGAAAGGCAGCTCCAACAGGTGGCTGTCACTGGACTACCTCATTGTGTCCCAGGGCCCAAGGCATTCTGGGAAACACCTTGTGCTGGAAAGTTGTCCCTCACAGGTCTGAGAGTAGCAATCTGAGCTCCCAGGTTCTTCTTCACCCAACGTGATATGGCCACCATTTCTGACACAGTGCCTGGAACCAGAATCCAGGCTGGGCACTGACTTCTGTCCATTCACCTATGACAAGTAGGCTACGAAGTCCCATGGATTCTTGCCTCTGACAGTTACCCTGACTTGGCTCATGCTCCCTCATGTTTTGCCCTGCAAACACTCATCTGATCTCCTTCTTGGGTTCTTCATCTTCAGCCTTTCTTCTCCTGGACACTTCCTCGGTCAGTCCTATTGTTTCTCTCTTATTGCTACCTCATTGTATCTGCCGTTGTGTGATTGTGTTTGTGGGATTATTCAAATAGTAACTCCCTTCTCTACTCAGATCATAAAATCCCCAAGGGCAAGGACTGGGTGTGTTTTGCCCATCATTCTGGTGACTCAAGGGAGGCCTAGTACACATAGATGCTCACTAAGTGCTTAATAAACCATGAGCAAAAGAAAGAATGAATGACCCCAAAGGTTTGTGTGTTAAAAGCTTGGATCCCAATGCAATAATGTCCAAAGGGCTATTAGGAGATGGGTCCCAGTTGGAGGAAGTAAGTCATTGGGGTCCCACCTCTGAAGGGTGTATCTTGTCTTAGCCTCTTCTTCTCTTTGCTTCGTGGCTAAAGTGAAATGAGAGTGAGCAATCTACTCAGCCACATGGTCCTACCACCATGATGTTCTGCCTGCTTCAGATTCAAAACAATGGAGCTACATGACCTTGGACTAATAACTGCTAGCCAAATAAATCTTTCCTCTTCTAAGTTGATTTTTTTTCAGGTATTTTGTCATCGTGGCAGAAAGTTAACTAATACACTCAGAAATATGATGCTTGTTGACCAGATAATATTTAGTTGTGAGGACTGCCCTGTGAATTGTAGAAGGTTTAGCAGCACTACTGGTCTCTTTCTAGTAGATGTCATTAGTGACCACCCCTAGTTGTGGCAGAAATGCCTTTAGACATAGCCAAGTGTCCCCCAGGGAGCAACTTTCCCCAGTTAAGAATCATGGAGCTAGTTGTATCCAGAGCTGTCCCCCAGTATGCCAGCTCTCTTGGATGCTCCAGGTCTTCATTAGTCCTATACTCCAACTAAAATGCTGTCCCCTCTGGGATAAGAAGCTCCCTCTTCATTTTTTTTTAGACCCAACCCAATGTCCTCCTTTTCTGATTTCACAGGACAGGAACCAACAACAGTAATGCTGACCATGTTATCCTTGCGACAACTCTTACAAAGGCTGAGTTGTTTCATGTACATGAAATGGCTTGGCAGCAAGGCATGAAGGCAGCATTTGTTCAGCCAGTGAGCAAATGCTCAGGAGGCAATGGTGGGCCCCCAGTGACTTACTTCCTCCAACTGGGACCCATCTCCTAATAGCCCTTTGGACATCATTGCATTGGGGTCTAAGCCTTGAATGTGCAAACCTTTTGGGGTCATTCATTATTTCTTTTGCTCATGGTTTATTAAGCACTTAGTCAGCATCTATATGTACTATAGGGCTACCTTGAGTCACTGGAATAATGGGCAGAAGCAAAATATTTATCTTTAAATAGCAGGAGGATGATCTATGACAAGAAAATTTATTTTGTGATGTATGAGTGATCTTTCCTGGAGGTTGATAGTAACTTGCCATCAGGAAGTTCCAGTTAATGAGTAGCACTGTCCAGACTTGTGGTAGGGGAGACATCCCCAGCCCAGGCAACGGAATCCTCTGGCAGAGACTGGACAGCTTTAGCTGGATTGCAAAGGGGTCTCTCCTGGTGAGAGTTCAATAAGGTTACATATCAATTTCTTTCTGATTCAAGGACTTTACAATTTGAAATCCCACCATTTGCACATGAATTTGGTGACTACTGCTTCATTCCAGATGCAATGGCAGGATTGAGCCGTTTCATTTCAAAATGAAACTCCATATTTTATTTTATTTTTATTTTTTTTCAAAATTTTTTAGTTGTAGTTGGACATAATACCTTCGTTTTATTTATTTATTTATATGTGGTGCTGAGGATCAAACTCAGCTCCTCACATGTGCTAGCCGAGCACTCTACCGCTGAGCCACAACCCCAGCCCCAAAACTCCATATTCTAATTGCAATTAATTTCTAAAGATCTGGTTACCCAAAGGTAGTGAGTAATATTTATAGTCAGAAATAAAGAGGTATCCCCAGGAATGGAATACACCACATGACCCAGCTATACCACTCATTCCTTAGTATTTATCCAAAAGAACTAAAGCCAGCATACCACAGTGATCCATGTACGACAATGTTTATAGCAGCACAATGTACAGTAACCAAGTTGTGGAACCAGCCTAGGTGTCCATCAACAGATGAATGGATTAAAAAATGTGGTACATATACACAATGGAGTTTTATTCAGCCATAGAGAAGAAAGAAATTATAGAATTTGCTGGTTAATGGATGGGACTGGAAGACATTAAGCTAAGTAAAATAAGCAAGACTCAGAAAGTCAAGGATCAAATCTTTTCTCTCAGATGTGGAAGCTAGAGAGAGGAAGGGAGGGAAGGACGGGGAGAGAAATAGAAACAGAAAAAAAAAGGATCTCATGAAAATAGAAGGGAGACTAAAAAAGTAAAGGGATCAGGAAGTAGAAGGAAGGGAAGTTACTAGGGAATGAGATTGCTCAAATTGTGGCCTGTGCATGTATGAATATGGCATAGTGAATCCCACTACCATGTAAAATTATAATGCACCAATAAAAAATAAAAAGGAAGAGGTGGTCCCTGTGGGGGCTGTAGTAGACACCATGACGTATGGCTTGTTAACCTCTTTAGAATACAAGGACTTACTCTGGGCTGCTTTGTGTGCTGTGGGAAGAGAGCTCTCAGCCACTAGCAGTCTTTTTGGGAATTGCCTCCACTGGGACAGTGCCCTTCCCAGAGCCTGGTCCGCTCCCTATAGCAGCCCACCTTTAGTGGCTGATCCTGGGGTATGAAGGTCTGGCTCTCTTTTCCAGCTTGGGTCTCTGAAGAGCCTCTCCAGTTCCAGCGGGCCTGGTATAGTCAGCTAGGGGCTCTGCTGAGGCTGCACCACACACCCAGGCTCCTTGTGCCCAACCTGCCTCCTGCCCCTCTCTTCTCCAGGTGATGAGCACAGGTCTCTGCCCCAGGAACACGCTGCTTGCTGATCTCTATCCTTGCTGGGGTATCCAACTCAGGACGGGCCCCTCTCTTGCTTCACCTCTTGGTCTGTCTCCATAGCCCTCTGTACTGTTCCCATGTAGATCAGAGCCTGGAAAGCAACGGCTTCTTAAGTCATATAAATTTTCATCAGCCTGTGGTTAACTCTGGGAAGATAGTTTAAGAGAAGTGGTTTTTGAGGGTGTGTCTCATGTTATGAAGCCCTTGGTCACTCTGAGGTTTATTCACTGCTTTCTGCTTTGGAGAGCTAGAAGAGGAGCTTTGTTGGAGTCCTCTTTATCCAAAAGTCTCCAAGCCCAGGGCAGCAGGCACTGTGGCGATGCCTTAGAGGTATTAACACTATGATGCTTCTCTAAATGCAGAGACAGGTATACTTTGGGGCCACAGAGGATGTTCCAAGTTACATAAACAGGACCTAGAAAAGCCAGGAGTCACAGGCAGGTCAGCTGACACTGGAGCCCACAGCCTCATCCACTGAGCAGACTCCCCCCTACCCCTGCCGTCCCATGGACTCTGACTTGCAGAGGGTGAGGCCCATGGCCACACTGTAAGAGTTTAGGCAGAAGCACTCCCACTCCTAAAAAGCACCCAGGTGGAAGGCAGGGAAGCAAGAAAATAATGGAGGCTTTACAATGAAGACAAGGAGGGGTTGGGCTATGGCACTTAGCTCTGCTATGAGCCTTCTCTGGTTTCTCCATAATCTTCCAAGTCCACTTGACATTTGGCAAGGACGTGGAGGAAAACCCCGATAGAACTCTGACCCTCTAGCCCCGCTACCAGCTCTCCGTATCTCCTTTGCAGAGGCCTCCTCTGAAAGGTCTGCCTTCACTAAATTGCATTTATCCAAATGATGTGTCTCAGAAGGCTGCCAGGCCTACAGAAATCCCTTAGGGATTTGAACCTGCAGTTCCCTGGAGCAGAAGTATTTCAAACCTAAGTCTTTGGTCACTAAGCCAGGCCCTGAGGGGACAGAATGCAAATTTTGCACTTTAATTTAAACCTGGGCAGGAGAACAGGCGCCATAGACTGCACTCCACCCACGGAGTCTGGCACCTGTGACTCTCCTGTCTCTTGCCTCTGGCTGCAGTAGTCACCATCAGAGCTGCAGAGATTAAAACAGCCCCAATACATGGGATGCTTGCCTGGTCCTGCCTGTGTCTGGAGGGTGTTCCTTCTTCAGCTAAGATCCTTTTTGCATTCAGTGAGCACCTACTATGTGCAGGGCACATAGTTATGTCATACAACTAGGAGGGAAGGAAGCAAATCATATTTTCTAGACAGAACTGGGCAACTGGGACTCAAAAACTCTGTGGAGGTCACATACCAGGGCTTCCACTATAAGGTTTCAAATATTCCTGTTTTATTTCTGGTACAATCAACATGTCATGGTTTGCCAGGACAGTATCCCCCTGTTCCTTAGTGCCCTTTCCAGGGGGAAATGTTCATGGATTAGGACCTGGATGAAGCTCTAGGAGCTCCCTCCAACATCCCAGGTTTACTGTAGTTTATAAATCACACAGAATGGGGCTCATAATGACACTCTGATATGGGCTTCCATGTGCCGATGCTAATGGGCAGCTCTATAATAAATCCCACTGAGGCCTCCAAAGTCTGTATGCCATCTGGAGAGGATATATTGGTTGTTGCTCGAGGTCAATCTTGTCACTTCTATTTCTCAAAGTGTTCACATCGGGAATTGTGGGCAGGTGCCCTAGTTAGGTGCTGGTAATATCACCTGCCTAGCTCTTGGGGAATTTCTCCCGGCTGTCCCCTGCTGTGGCCATATATGCTGTTTCAACTTCCTTGCCTGAGCCCCCACTTGCTGGAGAGATTCACCTGAGTTTATTCTCCATGTTTGCGTTCTTGGGGTGGTTGATCCGCTGAGGAGCACTATGTGAACCGTGTATGCTGGGACACGGGCATGCTCCCACCCCTGGGGGACAGAGCTGGACACAGAGAGGCCTTGAGGTATCCTTCCTGGAGAATCACCTGGATCCTGCCTAGGGGCTGAAGAATCAGTGGGTTGCAGAGGTAGAAGCTCAGGAGGCCTACACTCCCCAGACACCTAGGCGATGGTCATCTGAGGGGAGGGTCTGGGGAAGGTGGGCACAGACCCATAGGCTGGTCTAGGGCCAGCCTCATCTGATGTCCCTATTCCTTCCCTTGAGAAGGAGAGAGAGGGGCATAGAGAGAAGATGTTGCCAAAAAGGCAAGCTTTCTGAATCTAGGCAAGGTGGCGCATGTTAGGGATTGGACTGTTACCCGCATTCACTGTCCCGCCTAAATGCCTGTATCAACTTCCTAATTCCCAGGACCCCAGAATGTGACCTTTTTTTTTTTTTTGAAATAGGGTCATTGCAGATGTAATTAGTTAAGATGAGGACATTAGGGGGTCCTTAATCCAAGATGACGGGTGTCCTTATAAAAAGGGAGAAGTTCAAACCCAGATATGCACACAGGGGGGACATGGGTGGAAGATGGAGGTGGGGATGAGTGATTCTTCTCCTCTCCAAGGAGCACTAGAGTGCCAGCAAGCCACCAGCAGCTGCACTAGAGATGGACAGACTCACCATCCTCAGAAGGAGCCAACCTTGTCAATCTGGATCTCACACTTGTAGCCTCCAGAACTGTGAGACGAGAAACTTCTGTCATGAAGCCACCCAGTTTGTGGTCATTTGTCACTGCAGCCCTAGCAGATTAATACAGTGAGCAGCAGCAGGAGGGATTTCTGCCCCCACACTGCTGGGGATGGAACGCGGGGCCTTGAGCATGCCACAACAGTGCAGCCTCTGGGGACTGTAGACAAATCTTCCTAGGAGGAGCAGTTCCTGGGTGAATTATTGTCCCCTGCTGAGGCCAGGGGTAACTTACACACCCATGTGGTAACAATACTAGGGATAATAATTCTTCATTTATTTAATAAATATTTTTAACATATTTGGGCATCTGTTTACCTGGCTTGTTCTAGGTGCTGAGGATACAGCCCTCATGGACCTGCCATTCTAGAGGGGGAAGGAGGCTGTAAACTAAATGTGTAACTGACAATCATCAAGCAGTGATAGATGTCATGGAGAGAAATGAAACTCGGGAGGGGAATAAGGACAGGAAGGGGAGAAGTTTCAGCAAAGAATTCTCTACAGGGTGATATCCAAGCACAACTGAATGAGGGGAAGAGGGTGTCATGAGGATCTTGGAGGAAAGCACATTCCAGGCTGAGGGTACCAGAGCAAAGGCCCAGGCCCAGCACATGTTTGGTCTATGTGAGGAACCGTAGGAGCCTGGAGCACTTGGAATGGAGCCAGCGAAGGAGAGAGGATAAAGCCATGCACACCGTGGGTCGAGTCCACACCCCAGGGCTCCTTGTGGTTTCCTGTAACACAGAAGCCAGGTCAAGAACACCACCAAGAAATAGGCCCAGTTCCCCTTCAGGTACAGGCTATACCTATGGCTACAGTTTCTGGAGATATTTAGGAAATGGTTTCTCTACCTACTAGGAAAAATCAAGGGGCCGATGTTATTCTGATGTCACCAGACAAAAGTCTCTTAATCCTCCAATTCTGATAGGAAGCCATTTTGTGTAGAGCTGTGTGTTTCCCCTGTAGGAAGAAGTGCTTGTCCCCTGGGGTCCCTCCTCCCCTGGCCCCAGGCCAGTTTGCCCAGGAATGGTGGCTGAGCTCTGGGGGTGTCTAGGGTGCTGAGCAGCCTCCAGGGAAAGACAGTGGGGCTGGCTCAACTCTTCCAAGGACTCAGGCTCTGCTGTTGTCCCTGGATAACAATGGCCTTCCTGTGCTTGAGCTTTTACCAGCAGCGGGGAAGAAGTCATTTATTGTCATTTAATTTCCCTTCTAATTGTTAGGTCAGTAATCATCACTGAGTTGTTTGGTTTCTCCCAGAAACAGGGGATCTGGAGAGAAGGAAGGGAAGTCTAGGTGTGCTTTGGGTCACACGAAGGCAGCCTTGGCCTGGGCTCCTCTGCTGTGCCTGCTCCTGGACAGTGACAAACAGCCAGTAGGCAGCCAGCGCCTCTTGGACCTGAGGGTGGGGGGTGGGCCTAGCACGAATCATCCTTGTCTTGTAAGGCAGAGAGAAAGAGGACCCTTCTGCAGAAAATCAAACTGACTGATCAAGTATTTATCAAGTTGCCTGTGTTAGGCATCATGCAAGACAACACAGAATGAAGTAGACGTTGAAGACCCTGTCCCTAGGAGGCTTCCAGTCCCAGCAGAAGAGCTGAGACCATGGGTGTGATTTTTGATGAAAAGGAAGATAAAAGGGCAATGAGAAGACTAAAGAAAGCCCAAGTCAAGCTCTTGTTATTTTTTTTTTTTGAATTCTCATATATTTTTCTTTTTTTAATTGATTTTATTATTTTTTTAAAAATACACAACAGTGGAATGCACTACAATCCTTATTACACATACAGAGCACAATTTTTCGTATCTCTGTATATAAAGTATGTTCACGTCAATTTATGCCATTATACATGCACTTTTTTTGCATTGCAATTCTTAATACACATATATACCACAATTTTTCATATCTCTGTTTGTATATAATGTATGTTGACACCCAATTCAAGTCTTTATACATGTACTTTGTATAATGATGTCCATCACATTCCACCATCCTTCCTCCTCCCTTTCCCTCCCAACCCTTTTCCCTTTCTAGAATTAATCTAATCCTCCCATGCTCTCCCTCCCTATCCCACTATGAATCATCCCCCTTATATCAGAGAAAATATTCGGCATTTGTTTTTTTGGGATTGGCTAACTTCACTTAGCATTCTCTTCTCCAATGCCATCCATTTACCTGCAAATACCATGATTTTGTTCTTTTTTAATGCTGAGTGATATTCAATTGTGTATAAATGCCACATTTTTTTTATCCATTCATCCACTGAGAGACATCTAGGTTGGCTCCACAGTTTAGCTATCGTGGAGCCATATAAACATTGTGGAGCCATATAAACATTGATGTGGCTGTGTCCCTGTAGTATGATGCTTTAAGCTCTTGTGATATTTTAGAGTTAGGAGGGTCTGGACCCAGGGCTTAGTGATTCAGGTCTGAGGATGAGGCTATGTGGGCAACCTCCAGCCTGATGCTCAGACCACCTTTCACCCCAGGTTTAAATGGCACTGTCCGGCTCTGAAAGGGTGCGGCTGGTAGTGTGGTTTGAGTTGCTGAGTCAGGGGTACCTCCCAGATCTCCAGTTTGGACTTCTTTCCAGAATTAGCTTTGTCTACTGTGAGCTTAAGTCAGTCTCTTAAGTGTCTACAAGAACCCTCAGACTGTTTGATTGACAGCCATGTTTAAAGTGTGCGTGTGTGCATGCACGCACACACTAACACACACATAGAAACCACTTTGAATTTTAAGTGCTTCGTGCTTAGAAGAAAAGAAAGAAGTTAGTCCATCAGAATCCAACCCCTAAACTGTCTCTAGAATGGGAGGACACAGACTTCCTTTGAGATGTTTGCCAAGGGCTGGGAGTGCCATGTGTGACTGCTCTTGTTCTGGTCCCCTCTGGTTAACAGGGAGCCCGCGCTCCCTGAAGCCCAGGAATCTGGCTCATTTCCTGTATCTCCTATTTCACTCGACATGTGGCATGCAGTTCCTGTAAACTGCATGATGCAAGCCTAGTGGTTAGGGGAAGTGGCAGTTCAGAGAAGCCTGGGTGCCTTCTGTTAAGTGACTGGGCACATCCCATCTCCTGGCCCCTCATCCCATACCCTAAAGCAGTCTGGGTTGGGATTTGCCTGCTCATTTGCAAGCATCTTGGAGGATGGGCTCCAAAATGAGGGTGGATGAGCACTGGCAGGATTCAGACAAGGAAATGACCCTTCCTTGCTGTGAAGCTCAGATTCTTTAGGGACTCAGCCACTTTTGAGAAAATCGGATTAAACACCGAAGAAAGTCAAAGAACACTCTGGGTTGTAGGAGATTTTGAAAGGATACTCGCTGGGCCCTTGATTAAGTAGTCACACTTGGCACACTGTTCTGGTGAATGTTTACTTTTTTGTGGTGTTGGGGATCTTGCACATGCTAGGCAAGAGCTCTACCACTGAGCTACACTCCCAACCCTTAATGTTTATTTTTTATTTGACTTCCTCAGTCAAGGAGAAGAGTGACACTCTGCTGGGCCTACCAGTGACGTTTATCTGTAGCACAACTGGGATATTGATCTTGAGATAAGTGGCTTTAATCAATAAAATAGCTGTAGAGTCAGCTCAGTTTCTAAGGAGTTTTTGGTTTGGCAGGGACATTGTGGGAGGGGCCCTACAAGGTATGGCTGCTTAAAACCTAAACCTAAACACACAAAGGAAGATCCCCTTAGGTTTTCTTATTTCCTGTACAAACCTGAAATCCACCTCCCATGACCTTATTCAGCAAACACGTATTAAGCACCTTGTATTAGTTAGAATATAAATGCAGCTGTTCTAAGGCAGACCTGAAGTAACAGTGGCTTAAGCCCAGTGGAAAAGTATTTCTCTTTGTGTAACTGAGTACACACAAGCAGCTCAGCTGGCTAGGAAGGTGGCTCTGTGGAGTCTGAGAGAGCTCTTTCTTATCTTTGCTCTGTCCTGTTCTAATGCTTTGCTCACCTCTGCTGGACCAACATGGCTGCCCACCACATCTGCATTCCAGCTAGAGAAAGTGGAGAACATGGGAAGGGGCAAGCACCCCTCCCCGCCTTAAGATGAACACTTGGAAGCTGCACATACTCTTTTGGTCTACTTTCCGTTGGCCAGAACTTAAGCCCAGTGCCAGAACTAATGCAGAGGAGGCTGGGAAATGAAGACTTTGCCAGGTAGTAGGTGGCCACGTGCACAGCTTAAAGACAGCCTTTAAGATAGAGAAGCAGAGAATGGATGTTAAGGAACAATCAGCAGTTTCTGTGTTGCATGTTCAACATGTAAGTTGCCAAGTAGGTACTGAGTCAGGAGAAACAAGACGGGTCCCTTCACTGTACATTCATTTTAGAGGTGTATACTGTATAGGAATTGTGTGAGGCAGACTTTGAAAAGGTGACTTCAACAGAGGAAAGGAAAGCCCTGCTGACATGAAAGAGCTGGAATTTGATTTGGATTTGGTGCATGGGGAGTTCAAGAGGGGAAGAGATAATTCCAGACAGAGGGGCTGCACTGAGTCCCTGAGTGGGGCAAGAGGCCTATGGTTAAGCAGAATGGAAAGGAAGCAGTGCGCTCAAGAGACTTTGCTCAAAAGAGAGGTAGCTAGGTCTATGGTTGCAAGACCTCAGAGAAGAAGGTTAAAGAGAGAGAGAGAGAGAGTACTCTTGGACCCAGGATTCTGAGTTTTAATAGATGAGTCCAGATGCAAACCTACACTCCTGCAAAATGATACAGTCATTGCAACCCATTCAGAGTTGGCCGTGATGGGGAATTTTCATACCTGGAAATGTTTTGGAGATCTATCTTGAGCTCTTTTGAACAAACTCAGAAAACATTAGACACTTCTGCTCATCCTTTATCTCTGAAATTTTTATTTTGAAAATTTAATTTCTTAATTATAGAATATTTCTGTTGTTCAAAATCCCCAAATATTAAACATGTTACAGCATTTCACTCTTGCTTCTGTCTCATATCTCTCCAGTTCCCACTGTACCTCACACACTATCAATTTTATTGCATTTATAGAGTTTCTTATCCCTCTATAATCTTGATCAGTTGCTTTTATTTGACTGAAGTCTCTTAAACCCATTGCCTTCCTTTCATTCCCTCTCCTACCTCTTTCAAATCCAAAGACTCATGTTTTTGCTACAGTCTTATGACTTTGATCAACACAATACCCCAATATGTGTATGCACACAATGTTGTCTCCCCCGCCCTGTCTCTCTCTCTTCCTTCACAGACTGCCACCTCAACCAAAGACCACACTGCTGCTAGAGTGGTCTCCAACAAGTGCAGTCCTGATCAAGGCCCTTTGTGGCCAGAGGGTGCTTCACAAACCTGCGTGGCCCATCCCAGGCTGATCCAGCTGATTTTCTCTGAGCTCACCTCTCTACCCGTCCACAGATACCTATGCTCCCAAATGTGATCTTCCTCTCCCCCTACAGAGTCCCAACTTAGTCCCTTTCCTGAAATTGCCTCTTCCTCTCCTGTTCTCTTCTTCCATGACATCCTGTTCAAATTTCTGTCATTAGGATTGTCTTTCCCTCTGTTCTTCAAGTCCCCTTTCCAAAGTTTGCCTTTCACACTTGTTTGAATGTGTACTAGATTACAAGTTGATTTAGGGCAAGATGGAAGAAGTGTTTGAACATAGAATAGCTTTTTTTTTTTTCTTTTTAATAATAGAAAGACCTTGGGGTGAGTTACTTTGGCTGAGGGCTTCTTCATTCTAAAAGGATTCTAATTTGGGTGAACTGAGACTCCCTCCATTCTAGGACATGATGAAAGGCAGGAAGGGTGGATATATCAGGGCTGGAACCAGGTTTTATTGGCTCAGGAGAGTCAACTGCAAGCATCTCTTCTAAATTCCTCATTGAATGAGGTTAGTAGTTTGAAATTGGCCATGGAGGTAATATTTGTACCATATAAATTGATGTAAATTTAGCTCCTTTTCTCCCTGGGCAGTCAGTGTTAGATATTTCCAGCACACTGCTGGGAATATCAATCCTGATAGGCCATTTTTGTTTATTGATCTTGGCAGGTTCCTTTCTTTAGCTACTTGTTCTCTACTACCAGTTCCGTCTCATTCATTTAATCTTTTTATTTCCTTCCCCATAGTGTCATTAGTTTAGGTTTAACTAATAGACAAACTCAGTGCCATCTCATCACTTAACAAAAATTACTCATTGGATTGTTCTGCATCTGCTAACACTTTTATTTTGTAAAATATTTTTCTTTCTTTTTTTTTTTTTAGTTGTCAACAGATATTTATTTTATTTATTTATATGTGGTGCTGAGAATCAAACCCAGGGCCTCACACATGCTAGGCAAGCGGTCTACCACTGAGCCCCAGCCCCAGCCCATACTTTTCTTTGTTTATGAGTTAAAAAATTTAAAAATTGTTCCTACAATTTTCTTGATTCAGTCCAAGATAGCTTAGTTAATCAATCTTTCATCAAGTTTACTTTAGGGCTTTATAAGCAGAATAGAGGTTTGTCAATCTCATCCTTTTTGGGTGATGCTGGTCACTGTTGAAATCTGAATCACAGTGGTTGATCTTTTAGGATGGAAAAAGTGGCTAACCTGGGAGACTTCTGAATATCATTAAGGCAGAATATCAGGTGTAGGGTATTGAAGAGAGGGAGACGTTGAAGTTAACATTGCAATGTTAAAGGGGGAGGGGAATGAGCTGATGCTAAGTCATTAATTGAAATAAGAGGGGCTTATTTAAGGGGATATATCTTGAGTTTGGATGTTGAGTTTGTAAGGTAAGGTAGTATAGGAAAGAGTTTAAAAAAATAGGACTTCAACTCAGAACACCTAGAAGAGAAGATCAACTGTAAATACAGAAGACATGTTTTATGAAGTGTGCCCAGTCCATCCTTCTTTCTCCAACAATTGTGTTTCCTGTAGCCATGTTTGGTACCCATTCTAATCTACTTCCACTCCCTGAGTGGTTTACCTGATATGAACTGGGCTAATCAGAATTTCTCTCCTGAGAATTTAGAATGAGTAGACATGACATGATAGTCTTTTGTGTATTGACTTTGTAAGGTGCTATTGTCTGGGGGACAAGGGAGCTGGTATAGAGCCTCTATGATGTTACCATAGGCCATGATGAGCAGGAGGAGAGAGCCAGCCTGCAGATACAGAGAACAAGGAAGGTGGAACTGACAGAGAGAAGCAGTGATGAGGGACAATCTGTTGAAAGGAGAAAGTAGCTGTGTTGCTCTGAGAGTTCTCTGGGCCCAGTTCCAGCTCCTAGTGTGGCTTGACTATAGCTTTTACCCTTGGGTTCTAGGACACATCCCTATAATAAAGCCACTTTTACTTAAGTTAGCTTGAAGTCTATGTTTCATGAGGCTAAACTATTGATCCTTAAGCTCCCAGCTCTGCCATTTAGTTGTAAGCCTTAACTAAGTTGCTGGGTTCACTTTACAGACAGTTTTGGTTTCTTCATCTGTATAATGAAGGTACTATATTATCTTTGAGGATTCTATGAAGATTAAATAAAATATTATATAAAAAGCACTTAGAAAAGTGCTTGATATTTGATATCATTGAGTCAATGTGAGGCAATATTCTTTGGTGAAAACATCTAGCACATAGAAACCATTAAGTGCAAGTTGTCCAGTGTGTGGTCTGTCGAGTCTCCGTACCCTTGCCTTTCTCTCTTTGCCATCACATCTGCTGGGCCATCCTCCACTTAGTCTACCCTTGGGGTCTCCCAAGTGGCCCTTCTCTGTGGTGACAACTGTTATCCTCTTTTCATAATTTTACTACTGTCTCCTCTAAACTTTGATAGCCTTAAAAAAAAAAAACCATATTTTCGTGGTAACCCCAATTTTTAGCAATGGACTTCGTGCACAATAAGGTTTCAATTGATGTGTGATTAATGAATAAATGGGTGGATGTAGTCTAGACCCAGGGATCAAAGATATGACATGAGGACTATTGAGAAAAGAAAGATGTTTGAAGTCATAGGTGTGAATGAGATCACCAGGGCAGTGTAGCATGAGAAAAAAACAAAAAAACAAAAAAAAAGGAGGGGAAGGGGTGTACCCAAGGAGCTGGCAGACCTGAGGAAGAAGACAGAGTAAGGATAGAGAGCATGAAGGAGTCAGAAAGTACAGAGATGTAGAAGTCATAAAAGGGAAACACAAGGGAATTTGAGGAGGGGTTGGGAAGGTCAAAACTCTCGTAGTCAGAGAATGAGATGATTTAGACAAAGAGGTTGGACGTTGTACTTTGGAGGCCATTAATGAGATATTGGACAGCTGATTCAGAAGGCTGGGCAAGGGGAAGGCCAGATTATAACATACTTGTATACACTATTCCTTTGGGAATTCATGAACAATGAAAAGGAAAGAAAACGATGAAAGTAGTTATTAGCTAGAGAATCTGTCCTACTTTTGAGTGGGCTCTTTAAGCTTTCTTTTTTGATATGTAAAGTCATGTTATACTCGCTCTCTTCTCTGTTTGCCATTTTCATGATATTTCCCTTGATTTACCATTTGGTAAGTAAGTTTTTATTAATTATTGTTCTATTCATTATGATTTTATGTACTTGTCCTATTTCTCTCAATTTTTCTGTGGAAGCTCATCCATCCATCCATTCATCTATATGTCCATCTTCCCACCCAATAAATATTTGTTAAGACACTGTTAAGGTCCACACATACTTTAGGAATTGTAGGGAACCAAGACTATCCTCAAGGAGTTTTTAGTCTAGTTGACATAATTCGGTCACACGGGTTGCTTTCTCTGGAGTTTTTTGGTTTCAGTTTGGAAGTTGCAACTACCTCTTGATAATCCAGATTTCCTGGTGGTGGGCTTGACTCAAGGGATTTATAATGACTGACCAGCCTGACACCTCGGAAATCAGGATCCACTGAGCAACTGTTTAACAACAAACAAGAACCCAAAAGCAACAGGCTGTATGGTTGGGGTTTCTCTCTGCAAGAGACTCTTGTGCATTATTCATGGTTTGTCATTTGCAGTTTAAGAGACAGGCTGCCCTCTGACATCTCTAAAGAAGTTCATGATTTATTGGAGACATCAGAAGAAATATAAAACTAAATAGTAATGTAATCCCCTGGGGGAAGTCTTGCTTCAATATTTTACATAATATTAGAAACTCAGCAAATAGTTTCCCTGAGATAAAAACTTTGGCAAACATTCAACTGAAATGTTTGAGAAGTGAAACCATTCATGTTTCTATGTCAGG
This sequence comes from Marmota monax, assembly GCF_021218885.2. Taxonomy (NCBI): domain Eukaryota; kingdom Metazoa; phylum Chordata; class Mammalia; order Rodentia; family Sciuridae; genus Marmota; species Marmota monax. Next base: position 14,296,006 of record NW_026693245.1, read on the forward strand.
AGACTTGAATCTCTTCAGCCTTCTAAATACCAAATTTTGAAAAATCCCCCCAAACAGGAATAGAAAGTCTGTTATGCCACACAGCCCAATACCAGCAGCTCTAGCCCCAGTTCTAGAGATAGTGGGTGGTTTTGAATTCTTTTTCTTTGATCCTTTTCCCATACCACCAAATCAAGTCTTTAGCACTTCACAGTTTGGGATTCTTTAGGAATCAGAAGGAAAGAAATGTGCCGAATCTTCGGTATCTCTATGGGATCCTTCTTGTATAATGTAGGAATGTTTTGTTGCAAAAAAAAAAAAAAAAAGAAAGAAGTCAAACTATAAGAGACTTAAACTTTTCAGTGGGAATTGATTTTCCTCAAAAAACAAGAAGTCTGGGGTAGACAGCCCAGGGCTGTACAGCTGCTCTGCGAGGCTGTCAGTTCCTTTGTATCTCCTTGTCCAGTCATTCTTAGTATGCAGCTCTGAGCTTCCTGTTTGTAAGGCAGCTTCCGGGCAGGAAGAAGGGGAATGCCAAAGCCTTCTCCTTGAGAAGCTTTGTCTTTTTAGTTGAAAAGGGAAGTGCTTCCCTGTGGCTTCCACTCATATCTCTTTGGCCCAGAACATGGCCATCCCTGGCTGCAAGGTGACTAGGAAAACTGAGTACGGTATTTAGCTTTCCAGAACTCAAAAGAAAGATAAGAAAAAATGTGGTTGGGATTGCATATCAAGGAAGGCCTTTTACAGTATCTGCTGCAACACTCTGGACACAATTTTGGAATTCTTTAAAAAGTCATATTGTACATTCAGTTTTTAATAAACCAGTGAATTAAACTCAGAGATTCATAGCTGACCCTGCAACAGTTATGTTCTGCATACAGTGGTATCCCAATAGGACTTTTCATAATGTGTGATTAAGAAGCATCATGTTTCATGATGTTTCAGTTCAACTAAGAGCTAAGAAGTAAAAGAGATGGTGGGAAAAGAAAAAGAGCGGGATCTCCTTTTTTTTTTTTTTTCCTGAGAGAATGAAGCAAACTCTAACTTCCAGCTCCTCCTGGTGATAACACTGGACCAATCGAGGAACAGATGAGTGACTCCAGGGTGGTTTGGCATAAGCCCCAGACAACATCTGAAAGGAGGTGTTCTGTACGTTTATTTGAATGTGAGTCCTCCCTCGGAATTCTACATGTGCTCATGGTGACATGTGTCATGGGAACAGAGTAGCCAGTTTGTATGATAAGATGCTTGCTGCCCTCTGAAGGTTTTTGCATCACCCTTCCCAGCCTGCTGGGGTCTGCATGGGCGTTGGTACTTGATCGCATCAGTCTCACTGCCTCCACTTTCAGTTAGGTGGTTATTCATCATATCACAGGAATCCAGTGGTTAAAATGTGTTTCCTCTGCCCCAGTGACCCTCTCTACTTCCTCCCTGCCTCTCCTCCCGTCCCCCTGCTCAGTGGGCAAGGGGGAGTTCTTGGGTTCCCAGAGGCTACCCAACCAATTGTTTTCTCTTAGCTACACCTCTGTTCATTTTATTAAAATAAAACTTCCAGGAGATGGCATTGGGTAGGCTACAATGATGCATCCGGGGGAAGAGAATGTCCAGGACGCGACAGTCCCTCATAAGGCTGAGGATAGCAGAAGGTCAGGACCTGTGGTACTAGGGCAGGTGAGAGATGAAGACAACTGGTATTCTTGTTTGCTTGTCCATTTTTTAAAATCTTGAAAATAGTGGATCAAAAAAATTTAAAGAAAGGTTCTTTAAATAAAGCAGCAGATTATATTTTATGCCATTTGCATCAGAGTGTAGCTTCTCTCTGAAGAAAACGGCCCGGAAGATAAGAAAAGCAGAGGAAATCAATGCTCTGCACAAACCATATGATTTAATCTTCACAACAATCCTATGAGGTAAGAAAATGTGACTGAGGAAAATGAGGCTCAGAGAGGTTTGGCATTGCCTAGTATCACACAGCTGGCAAGGTATGGTTTGAACCCTGGCCTGTTTGATAATCTCCCAAACTCTTTATGGGACACCCACCTTTCAAGGGTCCTCAGCCAGCTTATTAAGAAAGCTCTAAATGTAGAAGTCCCCTAGTCCATCCAGGAGAGAAGCTCTCAGCGACATTTGGAAGGAGAGATGGTAAAAAAAAAAAAAATGTGTCCATTGTCCCTCAGAGCAAAGGCACCAGCCTGCAGGTTCTTCCAGAGAAAACATTGAAAGCTGACCAAAATGGCCGCAGAGCTCGGCTAAAGTCACTTTCCTAGTTCCATCTGGAAGCTCTTCAGAAGCATAATTTCATTCCAGCCAAATGTAATTAAGAATTTGATTTGATTAAAAAAACAAATCGAAGGAGAGAAACGAGGTTTCTCCTCATCCCCCTCCTTTCTTCACAAATAGGGGCCTCATTAACCAGGCGGGTGCGCAGGACCAGTGACCAGTTCGCCCCGCCCACCTGCCCTGGGCCACGCGTCCTAAAGAACCACGGGGGCAGGGGGGAGGCAAGAAGGGCAGGAGGGCTGCGATTCCCACAAGAGATCAGTGGACTCAGCAAATAAGTGCAAAGGATTTTCAAAAATTCTAATTTGGCTGCAAGATACTAGCAAACCACAGCAGCTGTACCACCTCTGCAGGAACGAGATGTCCACTTAATTAAAGCACGGGCAGGCGGCGGCGGGCGTCTCCCAGGGAGAAGGACTCAGCAAGACTGGGTCTGACCACTGAGCACGCCAGACCTGCGGCCCACAGAAACAGGGGGCAGCAGGGAGCACCAGTTTGCCCCTAAGGGAGGGGAGAGCTCCACAGCCAATTTTGGTTAAAGAGAGGGGAGGGAGGAGAGAAGGGGAAACGTAGGGTGAGGGGGAAAGGGTTTGTGATATTGTATTATTGGCCATGACCCAAATAATCTGCCTCTGACCTACTCCATCTTACCTCAGGGGCTCTAATGAGAATAGTGTGGTGAGCTTTTATAAAGGGCAATTCAAAATGAGAATGGGGAGGTCAAATACTGTGAGGCTGCTCCTGTCAGATTTCCTCCCGGATTCACCCTCTTGCCAGCTTCCCTGTTGGTGGGGATATTTCTTTATTCAGTTACTAAATCTGCCCCTTTCCCTTCTTTGAAGAAGCCCTGTCTGAGTGTATTTGCAAGCCACAGTAGGCAGGAACTGGACGCCACTTTCCAATGAAGGCAGAAACTTCTGGAAAGAACTGGGCCTTAGAGGAGAGCTGTAGAACTCAGAACGTCACAAAAATGGTACGAAGCATGGACCTAGGGCTAAGGTGAACTATACCTGGCCCATGCTCTAGGATGCCATCAAGGACTCAGTTTCTTCCTACCTTTCTACCACATCACGCTTAGACTATTGCCTTTGGTTTTGGTATGTTTTGACTCACGGAAGCAAGAGGGCGGCTGCAGGTCCAAACATCATGTCTTCCCAGAAAATGAGGGAGAAGAGGCAGCCTCAGTCTTTCCTGTTTCATCTTATTGGGAGAGAAAAATCCCAGAAAGCTCTTTTTATTTCATTGGCCCAACCCTGCTTGCAAAAGAGACTGAGAAAGTGAAACTTTATTGGGGAATTTTACTGCTCTGATAGAAATTGGAATCCCATTTATAAGAAAGATGTGTGTGTGTGTGTGTGTGTGTGTGTGTGTGTGTGGAGTAGGTAATGAATACTCTGTTCCACAGATGCTTAGGCTACGGTGTACCAGCAAACTTTAGTAAGGAAAATAAAATCTATTCAAGGTATGACAAGCAGAGGGATTCAATGTAGGGATGTGTTTTCTGGATGAGCAGGGTGGACAATGAGGAGGTCCAGGAAGCAGGAACTGTCCAAGATGACACTGCTGGGCTGCGGCTGCAGAAAGGAACAGTATCACCCCAAACTCAGGATTGCCAAACTCCTGGTTTCTGGAACACGTGCTGCTGCCAACTTGCAGGAAGCCAGAAGCCTGTGCCCTCACTGGCTCTGCAGGAGCCTGGGTTTCTGGAGATGTTCACCCTGCCAGTGCTGCTACAGGAGCCAGAGCCCACAAGCACTGAGTTGCCAAAGCTGCTCCCACTACTTCCAGGAACCCAGGACTGCCCCCTCGCCTGCTATGGGTGATGCCACTGATAATACCAGAAGAAGGGATAAGAAGATGTCTTCTCCCTTCCTCCTTCTTTTAGTCAGCTTTTTCGTGGCTGTGACTAAAGGACTCGACCAGCATAATTATAGAGGAGGAAAACGTTTATTTGTAGGCTCATGGTTTCAGAGTTCTTAGTCCATAGAAGGCCAGCTCCATTCCTCAGGGCTCGAGGTGAGGCTGAACATCATGGTGGGAGAGGGTGGTGGAGGGAAACAGCTCACATCAAGGTGATCAGGAAACAGAGAGAGAGTCTATACTCGACAAATACAAATATATACCCAAAGCCACACCCCCAATTCCCATCTCCTCTAGCCACACCCTATCACTTTAGTTACCACCCAGTTAATCCCTATCAGGAAATTAATTCACTGATTTTGGTTAAGACTTTCACAAACCAATCATTTTTCTTCTGAACCACCTTGCATTGTCTCACACATGAGCTATTTTTTTTGGGGGGGACACCTTACATCCAGACCATAACACTCTTTTCTTCCAGTTTCCTGCCAGAACCTACAATCCAGCTGGCATGGGAACTGACCCAGGAAATGTTTGCAGGCTTCTGTCCCCACTAGGTTCCATCCTCCAGTCAGAGGCACAGCTAGCCAGGATGGCACAAGACAAACCACGACCTGGGCATTGCACCTGCAGGAGAAGATGAAGCCATCAGGTTTGTGAGGCATCATAGGTGATGCTTTGTCCTCAGCCTGTACTTGACGGGTTGAAGAATTGGAGGAACAGGTGACAAGAGAAACCCAACACCAATCTAGTGTGCTATTCAGAAATAATTGTTAATTGTATGTTCTAAGAAGTAGATTCTAGATCAAAAATAGCATGTATTTATTTCTACTGAAGATAACCAGGAAATTTTAACAGTTGAATGGATATTTGTAAAAGTCTGCTGTCAACTCTCATGTTTGATGCCTTTTGGGGAGTATAGAGACCTATACTGAAGATGGGTCAAGGCCACAGGATCTGTGTGAGTGAGCAAAACCTGTTGAAGGATTAGTCTCAGAATTCTCTACCAGAGGTTTTATCAAGATCATCAGAGAAGAAGTCAGAGTCATTTGATTATGGTTGCATTTTCACTCTCCTGACACTGTCACCCTCTGTTTGACAGGAGGTGTCTATCCAGATTCTGGTTGGAGAAAGTTAGTTTTAGGAACAGTTTAGAGCATCCAGGCCTGAGGGCACAAGTGGACATCTCTTTCCAGTTTTCTTCGGTCACCCAGGTTTGAAATGTCAGCTGTGAGCAGATGATGAGATAAGAGTTTAGGCACATGGGTTAAGAGCTCCAGCAAGCAACCGCAAAAGTTCCTGCAGGATCCCTCTGCAATTTTGGCCTCGTTGAAAAGCTCACTTGGAAAACCCAAGTGCTCAGGCATAGAGCCAAGGCAGAATTGCCATGGGCTGAAATGAGGGCCCAGAACAGGCCATGGGACAGGATGGCAAGGGCAGCACAGGAACTCATGCTGTTAACCATGCCTCCTTACATTTGTGGTGCACTTGATGGTTTATGAGGTGCTTCCTATAATCTGGGCAAGTAATTTCACAGGTTGGTCACTTGCTCTGCAAGTTAGGTGCTCTGATGACCCCTTACTGTCCTGCAAACTTCCCAGACTTAATGCCTATACATCTGTGGCACATTCACATGGAAGGTCAAGCTGACTGTTGGCCTCTGCATGTGGCTTGGGCTTCTCAGAATCTGATGGCTGAGTCCTGAGAGGGAGCATCTAAGAGTGAATATTCTGAGACCGTGGTGGAAGTTTGAGACTCCATGTACTTTATACATGGCAGATAATGAGTGTCACTTCCTTTACATCCTATTGACCCAGCAAGTCACAGAGTCCAGCTCAGATCTGAGGGGAGGGAAATGGACTGCCCTCATAGTGAGAGAAGTAGCAGTGAATCTGGGGCCATCTTTAATCTACTACAATAGGTATTAGAGCCTCATTTGACATATTTAGCACAAAATCAACTTGCTTTAAGTTATCTAATGAGCAAGTTCCATGACTGAATTGAATTGAAATACAAGTTTGTTGACTCAATATCTGGTGTGTGTGTGTGTGTGTGTGTGTGTTTCTGGGCATTAAACACAGGGCCTTGTTCACATTCTACTGAACTATACTCCCGTCCAAATAAATAAATATGGTATTTTTATAAAAATCTCTCTCTCTCTCTCTCTCTCTTACACACACTCACACACACAGAAAATGGGGGGGGAGGGGCTATGTTTTGTACACTACACTTTGTGATTTCATGGTCATTTAAAGAGTGTGGGACTCTCTGGGTGAGCTGGTTCCTCTTCTGACTGTTTTATTGTTATTCCTACACCTGTACTCCAGTTAAATATGTCCCTTCATACAAACCATAGGGTCCCCTATTCTAGGTTCCAGATGCAAAAAGTGGATAGTTCCTCCTAAAATCCTGAGAAGTTTTGCGAGTTGAGCCTTCCAGGAGGATCCTGAGCCAGACTTGGCACTGAGCTCCTGGACCCAGAGGGGACCTTAGAGAACACATTAACAGAGACTCAGAGACAAGAAGAGCAGTGCCTCAGGACCCAGAGCTCAGACAGATGAGACCAGGTCCCAGAGCCACAACCCATTCTGATTTCCCCTACAAGGAGCACCCTTTCTACCTCCTTGCCTTCTGGCCCTCTCCCCCACCAGCCAAACTTCCACATGCTGGAAACAGTAGAATGAGGGACAGAGCAGCAGAAAATGGTGAAGAATGCCTGGAAACTTATTTCGTGCCAGAAGTCTGGTCCTTGGAAGGGCTGGAGGTCTGGGGGCTGGGTGTCTACAATCAGGTGTTCATTTCCAGTTGCGGCCCCAGTCAAAGGCCAGAAGTCCCACTCATAAATATGGTCAGATTCCAGCTCCCTGATGGAGTAGAGGCAAGGGCCACCATGTAGAATCTCAGGCGGTGTTCGGATCAGCCTGCTCCTCATTCATTTAGAGCCTGCATCCATCCAGCAGTGCAGGCTTGGGACCCAGGAGTGGCCTGAGGAGTAAGATGTAGATCCAGACCTCTGGCTGCTTGACCCTGCCTTCTCTACCCTTGTCTCATCACTCCTATGTCACTCCTCCCTCCTCCTTTTGAGTTCCTCTGTGTTATGGCTTGGATGTGAGGTGTCCCCCAAAATCTCATGTGTGGGGCAATGCATGATGGTTCAGAGGAGAAATGATTGGGCTGTGAAAGTCTTAACCCAATCAGTGAATTAATCCCCTGAGAGGGTAACTGAAGTGGTAACTGAAGGGTGTGGCTAGAGGAGGTGGGAATTGCTGGGCGTGGCTTTGGGGGTATATATTTGTGTATCTGACAAGTGGAGTCTTTCTCTGCTTTCTGATCTTCATGTGAGCCGCTTCCCTCTGCCACACTCTTCTGCCACCATGTCCTGCCTAAGCCTCGAGGAATGGAGTCTGCTGTCTGTGGATTGAGACCTCCGAAACTGTGAGCCCCTAAGTAAACCTTTCCTCCTCCACAGTTGTTCTGGCCAGGTCTTTTTAGTCACAGTAGTGAAAAAGCTGACTAAAACATTCTGCCTTCATCCCTGCACCCCAATATCAATATCTGAGGAATGACTCAGTTGGGGTTTGTCAGAGAACAGCATGTGTATATACGGAGAAAGAGATTTATTAAAAGGACATGGCTCGTGTGATTAAGGAGACTGTCGGGTCCTGTCCCAAGATCTGCAGGGTGAGTCATCATGCCAGAGACCCAGGGTAGTTGTTGTTTCAGTTTCAATCTGAAGGCAGGAGAAATTCCCTGAGACTCAACTTTTTTTTGTTGTACTTAGGCCCTAGATTGTTTGGATAAAGTCCGCCCACATTGGAGAAAGCCATCTGCTTTACTCAGTCTACCCATTAAAAAATGTTAATCACATTTAAAAATATCGTGACAGACACACCTAGAATAATATTTGACCACCCCGTGGCCCATTTAAGTTGATATGTAAGATGAACTAGCACAAGAGACACTGTATATGGCTGGGGTGGCTCTGGAGTGCAGAACTATTCCCAGAAAGCACAAGAAGATGAACCACCAGCACCAGTTACTGTGAAATTACAGGGGAGTCTCCAAATCCTTTCCCCAGCCATTCTACTTTGCCATCAGGATGAAATCGCTTCTTTGCCTCCCCAAACCTCTCCTTGGTTTTCCTGCATTTTTCTTTCCAGCTTGTCTCTGTCCACTTCCGCTGCTCTGCTCCTCCTCTTATTGCCACCTGTCAGTCAGCTCCTGATTGTGCTGTGTGCTTTCACCTTTGCACATGCTGTTATCTCTACCTGGAACACCCTTACCTTTCTTCTCTTCCTGGAAACTTCTATATGTCCTTTAAGACTCAATATATTATTACATTGAGTTAATAATGATAAAGCATCCGGATCTGTACCTGGCACTTGCATTGGTTAAATGACTAGCGTCATCAGGGGTCACATTTGGGTTTGTATCACTTCATTCATTCGTGTTCATGTAGTCAATAAACACATAAAGAATAACAATCACATATCGGGTTTTTAGATTCTGTGCTAGGTACTGAGACATAGGGAACAGGATGGAGTGACCTGGGATTGAACCCAGGGATGCTTAATCACAGAGCCACATCCGCAGCCCTTTTTTGTATTTTATTTAGAGACAGGATCTCCCTAAGTTGCTTAGGGCCTTACTAAGTTGCTGAGGCTGGCTTTAAACTTGCAGTCCTCTTACCTCAGCCTACTGAGCCACTGGGATTACAGGTGTGAGCCACTAAGCCCAGTGGAGCATGTATTTTAAGTGGAGGAAACAGACATGAATCCAAGGATAAGTATATAAAATAAATCTAAGTTGGTTATATGAAGAATGGAACTAGCAACCAGCTGACACAGCGATTAGCAATGCCTTGCATTTGGGTGAGTTTCCACCCAACATGAACCGATGAACATGTTTGAGCTGAGTCATGAGGGATGAGAAGGAGAAAGTCAGACCTAAAAAGATTAGGTCAACCAGGGATAGCAAAGATAGCAGGGAGGCTCTAAGTCTAGGAAGAGACAGGAGAGTTTGAGAAGTGGAAGAAAGGCACGAGGAACTGGAGAGACTGGGTGAAGCCAAGACCAGGTGGAGAGAGCTGGGCTGGGGTCTGCTGTCCCTGTCCTCTCAGACACATTTGACCCTTACTCTCATGTGGTGCCAGCCTGGCTTTACACTGGCCTGGAGACTTCCCGTGGCATGAACTGTCTACCCCAGAGTGGGCTTGGCTCCTAGAAGAAATGAATTTTGCTGAAGGACTTAATGCAGCCTGCGACTCAGCTATGCCAGGTTTGCTCCCAATGAGACCATGAGTGCCTTGAGGATGGGGGACCTTATCTATGCATCTCTTCAGTCCCCAATCTGAACCAAGATGTAGCAGTTCCTCAATAATGTGCTAGTTGAGTGAGTAAAATTTCCCTTCTTTGGCTTCCAGAATAGAGTTATGGATAGAGTAGATGACCAACAAACACTTGCTGGATGGTGACTGGCCCACAGTGAGTTGGGCTTCAGCTTTGCTTCTTGAGGAGAACATGACAGAATCAAATAGGAGAGAAATACATGGGTGTGATGGATGGTAAGGGTTTCCATGAGGTTAGGAGGCAGATTCATAGTCACCAAAAGTTACATCCTATATGGGTGTCCCGACTATGCAGATAACATTTGTGCTTCTGTCCTTGGGGCTCCTCTGTTGTGCTTTTCAAAGATTAGCCCTTCTTATGCTTGATTTTTTTTCTCTCCAACCCATCCATTTTATTCATGTATGTGTGTATCTGGTTTATCTAAAGTGAATGTAATTTGAAATTTCTTTGGAGAATTTTTTTCTTTTCAAATTATATAGTTACATGAGTATATTGTCTTTGCCTCTGCATTTAAACTAGTTCACTAAACTGTTTCTGGAAAACAAAACCACAACTTTGGTTTGTTTCACAGATCATTTAAACAACAACAAAAAAGGGAATATTTAGTCTCTTTTTTAGGCTGGCAGCCCAGCAAATTACAGAAGAGTGGTGTGCTGTGGTTTTGAGTTTGTTCTTCAAGTCCCTGGTGGAGGCACAGATGTTGGAAAATGGTGGGGGGGGGGTCCCTAAATTAGGGGGATGGGAGGAGGCTTTTGAATGAGAAGAGGCAGGTGGCTTGGCTTGAAGGAGGCCAGAGGATGCAAAGAGAAGCAGACAGGAGCAGCAGAATCCTGCAGCTGCCCTTGTTAGCACAAGGGATTCAGGGTTAAAGGGCAAGGAGAATATTTTAAAAATATGATCCACACTTATAATGATTGTAAGTGAGCTTTTGCAACCTTGATATGATCTGAGGCTATATTCTTCTTATTTATTGTCCCACATTTTGCCAGAAAGAATTTGGAAACACTGGTAGTTGCTCATTTTCTGCTGACAAGTTTTAAATAATCCCTGCCTAGTCCCACTCTTAGCTGCTAATACAAAAAGGCGAAATAGAGTTAGCAATAAATGGATGAGTAAATTAAGCTAGTGGGGAGATGCAGGTAAGAAGAAGTGGAGGCAGGAGTGTTTCAGCATATTTCTCAGAACCCTACAGTCTTGTGTCCTGAGACCACAGAGAAATTTCTCTGGTGTTTTGCCATAAATACTGAATTCTGATCATTAAAGATCATTAAGGATGGAGGTCCACCATCTTCAGTTCTAAAAGTGGAAACCTTCCCCAGGTACCTAATTGACTTGGAGTTTGAAATCAACTGCACACACAAGACCCAGGCAGGAAACATTTTGGCATGTGCTGAATAAAGCTTGGGAGGAGTAGGGCTCCAGGTGTCAATCTGCATTTGAGCAGTTACAACCTTCCTAACCCAATTCCTGGCTTGCAAAAATCACATTCCAAGCTCTAAAGATGGAGTATAGCATGGGGATGAAGAATTAGACTTCCTCATTTTGGATTCTAGATCTGCCACTTACGAACTGTCTTACTCTGTCCATGATACTTGACATCACCTAGTCTCAGTTCTCTCGTTTCTAAAATGAGTATAATCATGGCAACTATGATAACGATATTGTTATGAAGTTGATGGAAGAGCGTCCATGTGGGTAATTTGTAATAGTACTAAACAGATAGCAAATGTCCTTACCTATTGTTAATAATGTCCTCTCCCTTCAATATATGAAGCCAAATGCGGGTAAGAAGAAGTAGAAATTTCTCCTAAAGAAATTTCTAAAAACAAAAATTGAGTAAAATGTATATTAAATTTCATGCTATTCTAGACAGGCTTTTCTGGTTTCATCAGTTGGCATGAGTAGGACTGGGGCATTGGTTTCCTAAGAAACAAACAAACCAAAAACGCCTTTCCCAAATGATTCTGATGTGTAGTATGGACTGAGAAGTGACTGTGGTATCTGATTTTATTTGAGCTGCTCTTTCATTAGCTTCCCAGGCACGGCTTCAGAATTCTAGCCTTCAGGCTTATCACAGACCCATTTCACAATTGCTCTAGACAATTGTCCTTTTGCTTTCATACTTTTTCTTTCTGTTGTTCAGGGTAAACACAGATCATTAATTTTTTAAAATTACCATTTTATGAACTCATGTTAGTTATAGTCTCCATGTAGAGATAAATAATGCAAATCATATTAATTTTTCCCCACATTTTTTATTGGTGCATTAAAGTTGTACATAATAATGGGATTTATTGTTCCATATTTGTAAATGTACACAATATAACAATATAATTTATTTATCCAAACTTTTGTTTATGTATTGATGTGTATATAAACGGAAGTTTTAAAATTACAGAATAAGTTTTGAAATCTGCTTCTTTACTTAACATAAGCACAGTCTCAAAATGCCAAGAATTCTTGAAAGCATAATGATTTTTCCTTATTCATTGTTCTGATGTCCCTTGCTCTACTTTATCATTTCCTTATTATCAGCTATATTAGTTTCCTCAAGAGAATGAAACAAAATACCACAAACTTGGTGGCTTAAAGCCACAGAAATATATGCCTTTGCATTTCTGGAGCTTAGAGGTTCAAAACCAGGTTTAGGCATGATTGGTTCTTTCTGGAAGCTCTGAGGGGGTATCCATGCTGTTTTCCTAGATCTGGTAGTTATTGTCAATGTTCCTTGGCTTCAAGATGCATCTAATATTTGCTTCTGTCTTCACATGGTGTTCTCTCTCTGTCCCTGTGTCTCTGTGTCCACGTTTCCCTTTTCTTAAGGAAATCAGCCTTTGGCTGAGCACCCATCCTAATCCAGTATGACCTCATCGTAACTTACTTATATCTGCAAAGACCCCATTTCTAAATGAGACCATATTCATGGGCACTGGGAATACTTGAACATACTGCTTTGGGGAACACCATTCATGCCCACTGTTTCACTCATTTGTTATTTATACCCATCTTTTTAAGGGAGCAGTACAGGTCTTAGGCTTCTTGCTGCTTCTATGTCTCTGCTCCTTACAGGCTTCCAGACAGGTGCTGAAAAAGTCAGACCACAGAGAAAAATCAGTGTGGCAGGGAGAGGTCAATTCCCATCCTCTTAGACACTCACCTTCCTCAGAGCAAGCAGAGAGAGGCTAACTCTATGGTGCTGGCTCCAGGGAAGTCCAGGAGGGACCAGATGAGGAAGGGACAGAAGCCACAGGTGGTGGCAGGAGCAGGGCTCAGGGTTTCCTGCAGCTGCTCAGCCACCTGGCTGGACAGCTGTTCTCCCTATCAGGGAGCTGTGTAAGGCAAGGACTGTCTGACTTATCACAGCTTCGCTAAGAGTTACAGGATGCCAAAATGCCTGGTCCAATCTGTCAGTTCTGTTGAGCAACTGTTCTGGGGGGTGAGGAGAGTGGGGTTGGATGTGTGGAATCGCCAAATTGTCTGTGAATAGTGATTCCTCGTTTAGGAAAGAATTGACCCAAATGTACCCAGAGTTTCTGCTTCAGCTCAAGTGGGTTATTCCAGGACTTGCTGACCACAGGCAGGCTGGATTCAGCCCACCACCCACTTTGTATAGGGAGCTAAAAAAGGTTTTTTACACATGAACATTTGCAAATAATTTGATGATAGGAAACACTAACTCCAAACCCCCATTAAGCCAAATGATAGCTCTCCAAATGAATCTCATCCTTTTCATTATTATTTGTGTTACATAAGAAATCATACTCAATGATTATTGCCATATTTTGAATCTCATCAACAGAAGTTGTAAATTTGCCCTCTCTTTATGCAAGTGTCTCCATTAGAACCTCAATTTTACTTCTTGATCTACAAACTTTAAAATTTTTACTACTTAGCCCTGTCTTATTTCATTATTTTGTTTCTATAACTGGTGCTGGGTACTCTTAGAGAAAAGAGGTTTATTTAGCTCACAATTTTGAAAGCTGGAAGTTCAAGATTGATTGACCTCATCTATTTGGCTTCCGTGGAGGGCTTTCTGGCTACATCACAATGTGGCAGAGGGCATGATGGTGGCCAGAGGGAGGGTGTCACACGTGGAGGAGAAGAAAAGGAAAGAGCCACGTGCAGAAGTGGCCAGGCCCATGAATGGCCTCCCTTTATGACAACCTGCCCCCTTGAGCACTAACTCACTCCATGAGACCCAAATTGGTCCCTTGCTTGGATAACACCCTTGTGACCTAATTACCTTGTCCTTGGCCATAATTCTTAAAGAGGCCTCCACCTCAGCCACCACACCAGGGACCAAGCTTTCACACATGACCCTTGGAGGACACGCACAAACCTTATCCAAGCCATAGCAAACCCTCAGAGGGAAAAGTCTGCCAGTCCCTGTTCTAGTCCGTTTATCTCAAACACCAGCAAATAGGAGTAAATTCTGCAAGGCCTTTGAAAACAGATTGCTGTGTCCGCCCTGGGGTTTCTGGTTCAGGAAGTCTGGGGTAGGCCCCAAGAATTTGCATTTCTAAAAAGTTCCCAGATGCTACTGGGGGGAGCCACCTTTTGAGAACCACTTGTCCAGTCAACCACATGGTTACCAAACACTGATGGCAGCACTCACAAGAATAGGAGCCAGAATCAGAGCCGGGTTGTGCCTGATTCTGCCCACAAACTCATTGTGTGATCTTGGTTATGTTATTTATGTTTCCAGAGCCTTTATTTCCTCATTTGCAAAATTAGGATAACAAAAGTGCCTACCTTACAAGGCTGTAAAGATTTAAATGAAATCAAGCTTAAAAAGCTCTTCCCAAATATTGGCTTTTTTTTTTTTTTTTTGGTACTGGGAATTGAACCCAGGGGTGCTTAACCACTGAGTCACAACCTCAGCCCTTTAAAATTTTTTATTTAGAAACAGAGTCTCGCTGAGTTGCTAAGTGCCTCCCTAAGTTGCTGAGGCTGGCTTTGAAGTCATGATCCTCTCTCCTCACCCGGAGCCGCTGGGATTACAGGCCTGCGCCACTACACCCAGCTTGGCTATTTTTTTAAACCTCTGCCATTGGACAGCTTACAATCTGGGGCTGTGGGAAAGAGACTAACGTTAGTGAACAGCATTGAGTGTTTAGGGCTGCAAACAAGAAGCTCTGAAGAACAATCCTAGAGGACTTCCTGTAGGAAGGGAGGTGTGAGTTGGATTGGATTGGGAAGGCAAATGGGACAACGTATGGAGCTTGGAGAAGGGAGTGAGATTGGCATCCTATGTGGACAGAGAGGAATTCAGACTTCCTGATGGGCAGGAAGAGCTGCCAAGTGGTATGGGAGGCAGAGGAATCGCCGTGCCAACTCCCGGAGGTCCAGTGAGATTCTCACGGAGCAGCACCATGTGTGTGGGCGAGGACGGGAGCCTCAGAGCTGCTCTTGAGATTCCATCAGGACTTGGGAGGCTGGGAAGCCAAAACGCCCTTTCTGCTTCTCAAAGCCCAGCTCTGCTTCTGGGGGCCGCTTGGAGGGCGGGCCTCACCAGGGCTCCTTCTGTTTACCCCACACATTCCTGCTGTATGGAGGGAACTGTCGCCTGGCAGAGGAGCTTGGGAAGCTTGCTCTGTTTTCTAAGAAACAGGAAGTCATTATTTGCCCAAAGCAAACAAACTCACAAACTGCAGGGTTCACATTCAGTCCAAAGCTGGAGTCCCAGGAGGTGCGGTATGGGCTGAGGATGTGGGGACCCGAGCAGAGACTCCTCTCCCTCCCTGCTCTCCTGCCAAATCAGCCACCGCTGTCATATTTACAGCCACCACATAGTGTGCAGACGCTGAGCCGAGCTTCTTCCCCAGACAGGGTCCATCCCAGTAAGGCTCTCCTTCCCATGACATCAGCAAAACCACTTCCATTATTCCTGGAATTAGAGGACAATCAGCCTTCCACATGCCCCTTTTCTTCCCTCTACCAAGAGAGAAGAGAACTGAACATGAATGCCATGCCCCGTGCTTGGTACCAGCCTTGCCTAGGCTGTCTCACTTCGATCTTACCACCACCCTGTCAAGAAGACACTGTGGTTTACATTTTACAGATGAGAATAAATCAAGGCTCTGAAAAACTGTTTTTTTTCCCCCCAATGTCACTGACTTTCAACACCGTGGCTTTCCCTGTTAGGTTTGGAATCACTACTGATATCCTCTCTCCTCCCTGAGTTCTTTAAAAAGCTTTGCCTTGATGCTTCAGAACTGGGATGTGCAACTTTTTTGCAGCATACACAGTTCAGGAAGCTAATGGAATTGAATGTGCCTGACTCAGCCAAGGTTTGTAGGAGAAAACTGTGGGAAAAAAAAAAAGGTAGCCCCTGTAATGGCAGCACAAAGGGACACATAGAGTATGCCAACAGGGTTCACCATTTTTTTTTAAGCAGGCAGAGTAAAGGAAGGCAGCAGGCAGAGAGGGACTAGGGGAAGACATGGCCAGTCTCCTGGCTGGGTGGAGAGGGCTTATGTGATAGATTTCCCTCATGGTCACAAAAAGCCTGAGAGAATCAACTTCAAGGAGGAAGAGTTTATTTTGGTTTATAGTTCCAGAAGTTTCAGTCCATGCTTTGTTGGCTCTGTCATTTTGGGGCCTGTGATGAGGCAGAACACCAAGGCCTGGAGCATACGGTTGAGCAAAGCTGCTTACCCTATGGTGTATAGGAAGCAGAGGGACAGATGCTTACCTGCAAGGCGCTAAGATCTCAAGATCTCCTTCAAATACTCTGTTAGTAAGCTTGTTGTTACTGTGACAAAATACCTAAGAAAAACAACTTAAAGGGGTTGATATTTATTTTGGCCTATGGTTTCAGAGATTTTCATCCATAGGTACTTGATCCTGTAACTGGGCTTGTGGTGGGGCAGAACATCATGGCAAGCCGCATGAATAAGCCAATCTGCTCACTTTATGGCTGCTGAGAAGCAGAGAGGGAGAGAGAGTGGGGTGGGAGTGCTAGAGCATAGGGGCCAAGGACAAGACATCCCTTGCCCCCAGTGACCCACTTCCTCTAACCAGGCCCCACCTTCTAAAGTTAGTTCCCACCATCTCCCAATAGCCTGTTCAATTATGAACCCCTGAGTAGGCTAAGACACTGATGAGACCTGAGCCCTCAGGATCCGATCACTTCCCTGAAGCCCCAGCTCTGAACAAGCTGCCCTGAGGACAGGGACCAAGCCTGGGACACTCGAGCCTTTGGGGGACTTTTCATATCCAAACCATAACAAGCCCACGCCTCCAATCACCTAACTTCCTTCCACGAGGCCCCACCCCCAAAGGTTCCACCGCTTCCCAAGAGGCCTCAGGACTGCAAACAAGCTTTGGACACAGGGGCCTTTGGGAACAGTTTGCCTTAAACCACGTGTTCAAAGCTTACTGCTCTAAACCGGAGCCTGGGCCTGCAGAGGCCTTGTGCTCGCTTTACCATTCACTTCTTGAGCCCCTTGGGCCCTCAGTTTCTTCGTCTGTTGGGCCACTAGTAAGTAGACCCTACCTCTCAGGGTAATAAAGTGTGTGTAAAAATGCCTGGGGCATGTGTCTGGGTACTTGGGAGGGAGCGGCCAAAATACAGGGAGAGGGTAGCTTGTTCAGGTAGCCTGGGAGGGAGCGGCCCAGGTCAGACCACGTAGCTCTTTCAAGACCCAAACAGAGCCAGTGGACGAGATCTCAGGAAGGCCCAATCTTCCTTCTTGACAAAAGTTTGAACATTGTAGATAAAACCCCTCATGCCAAACCTTTAACATATTTCAGTGTGTTTACTCACAAGTCACAGTCCTCATTTGTCAGTTACTCCACTCAGGCTTTAAGAAGAAAAGCAGGAACCACAACCAAGATTGGTAAAAGGGGTGGGGGTGGGGCAGAAGACCGAAAAGTCTCTTAACATTCATCTTCTCAACCTTTATAACCAACCTGCTCCAGACCCACTTCCCCATGTTCTTCTCTGTGCTTTCCATAGAAGCCTAGTGACAAGTGACTCTTGAAAGGACTTTGGCTCTGGTGGGCTCAGGGCTTCAGATGCTCTTTGCTGCAAGGAGGCCTAGCCCAGAGGTGGAATTCCCCAAACCTGGCTGGGTCTTCACAGCGGCCATCACTGGTCAGTAGCAATAATAATTATGTCAATGAGGATTGCAATTGTTAAGTGCTTAGGACGTGCCAGATGTTCTGCACCGGGTGTCAGGTAGCAACAGCGAGGCTTTTCTGTTGCCAGTGATAGGAACCCAAATATAGCAGATGGGGCCGGATCCTGCGTGCCATCCAAGTCCCGTCTTCTTTGTGCATGCCAATTCAGCTTCTAGCAAGCAATCCTGCAACTTCTCTGGAAGAAGTCCACTGTGTGTGCTTATGTCAGGTTGGAAGTCCTAGGGAGGTAATGTCCTTCATCCCTACTCTGGAGTAGCCCTCCACCAAAGACAGATGGGACCTGATGGATAAAGCCCCCTTCCTGTGTGCTTCAGCGGGGCAACTCTGGGGAGGTGTGCTTTGCCCTGTTTCCAGAGTTCCTCGACAGGATGGTGCTGCAGTCACTCACATGCCACTTGCTAGGTAATGTCTCCTTACTTCTGCCTCTGAGTCCCCTCCTTTGGTCCCCTCCCCGCATTCTTCTCATGTTTCCTGGGGTCATCTCATGAACCAAATGTCTGCAGTTGCATTTTTTACCTTGATTAGACTGAAGGTAAAAAAAAAAAAAAAAAAGAATTGATTAGCTCCTGTAATAGAAAGTCTGGTTTCAGGATTGGCTTGATTCAGGTCAAATGAAGTCTGCTGTGCCCTCCCTGCAACTCCTCTCTTGGCTTTGCCTGGCCTGTTTTTGCTCCCTCATCCAGCCTCACATCATCACTCCCACCAAACCAAGGTAAGAGAGA
Source organism: Marmota monax (assembly GCF_021218885.2). Taxonomy (NCBI): domain Eukaryota; kingdom Metazoa; phylum Chordata; class Mammalia; order Rodentia; family Sciuridae; genus Marmota; species Marmota monax. Next base: position 14,314,340 of record NW_026693245.1, read on the forward strand.
AGTGAGTTCCCTGATAATTAAGGAGGAATTGGTTCTCATTGGCCCCAACTGGCCAGACTTGAGCTCCTTGCTATGCTTGAGACAAGGTGGTGGCCAGGCAGGAGGCAGGTGGCAGGTAGGGAACCCCTGGTCCTGAGGCAGGTATTCTGCTCCTGGGAGGTCCTAGGCTGACGTGGGGGAGGAGTGGGGGAAGTGGACAGTCCTCTGGAGGGAGGAGGGTGACAGTGTCCGCTGACAAGCACAGCACACGGCCACGTCTCTCTCAGCACTACGGTTTTCCTCAGATGAAGCTGTGTCTCTCAGGTGAGCATCCCAAGGCTCAGAACAGTTATTTGTCCAATGCTGCTGAACTGAAAAGGGGCAGAGCCCCTGGGCACCCACATCTAGCCATTCCCAGCAGTCTTTCTCTGCCACCTGCCTTGACAGCATTTCTACCTAACACTTATGAACCTACATCCACTCCCCCTCCTTTGACTTAGGGCTGAACCTTGTCTTTCAGATATGGGATCTGCAGATTCACCTCCATCTTGTTCCCAGGATGCCTCTCTATCCTTTTCTAACTCCATCGTCTTTAGAGGGGAAAAAAGTTAAATGGGTGGCAACCCACTGAGTATGGAATTCTATTAGACTTGGCCCTTCTTGATCTTTTGCATTTGTGTCTCCTCCATTGTTATCTAATTTGATAGTAATCTTTTTTTTCCCCCCAGAAACTTGCCTTCATTGAGCTTTTCCAAAGCAATCAACTTAATTTTCATGGAAACACAAAGTTCTCTTTGTTTTGTACTTTGCCTGTTTATAGGATGGTTGATCAAAAGGTGTGATCGCCATGGCACACACAGTTGGCATTTAGAGGTTTGGGAGCTCAGGGCTTCCTCTTGGTTGGTGTAGGCTCAGCTGGCAGGAGACAGTGTGAGCATCCCTGGGGCTCAATGATGTGCCGGCTGAGAGGGTCAGCCTGCTGTGGGCAACAGATGCAAGGTGGAAGCTACTCCCTGCCTGGGGAACTGAGGTTTTGCAGGAAGTGACAGAACCACATGCTTTGATTACTGTTAAGACCCTGGAAGTGACTTATCCTCATGTGATTGAGAATGGCCATGTGAGACCAGAGCTGAGGCTGGGGTGCCAACCCTCCCCCAGCCCCTCTGTAGGCTGAACTCTCCTGTGACCTTCTGACTTTTCTAAGGATCTCAGAGTAAGAATGCATTTGATGTCTTGTTATGTGCACTGGTGGGCAAAGGGCATTCATTCAAAGCTACCACGGCCCATGTGTTTTACTGCAGATTACAAAAAGGTATTGAGTGGATGAACTTTTAAAAGATGCCCTCTCCCAACACATGAGCCCCCCGTTTTTAGGCCAAAGAGGCCTCTCAGCAGAGCATACAGTTTGGCTAGTGGAGCATGAACTAGATTACCATCCCTCTTCATCCCCTCAGCCAGGCATCTTTGGGCAATGCACAACCTGTAAAACCATACAAGGCAGGCCTTTGGAATGTTTTAATGCCCTACAAATTTCTGTAGTTCTAGGCTGAGGGACAGACTGTAGTAGTACAGCAGTCTTCCTGAAAGCATGGAAGAAGTACCAGTTGCAGCAGCAGCAGCCCTGGAATTTAGGAGAAATGCAAATTCATGGGCCTCTGTCCCAGAACTGCTGAATCAGAATCCCTGGGGATGGAGCCCTGGCATCTGGGTTTAACCAGTCCTCCAAGTCTGTCTGCTGCTTGCTAAGGTTGAGAAACCCTGCAGACTCCGCTGCATCGGGACGCCTGCCTCTGCTCAGCACTAGTGCTCAGCACAGTGCAGCCTGCCATTCCTTCCCCGGCTGGTATACTCGGGTTCACTGGAGCTGGGTCCCCTGGTGACTGGGGGCTCCCACTTGTGCTGGAAAGGACTTGTGCATGTAACCACTTGGCCTGTCTCAACAAGCACGACCCTGTACTTCTCATGACATTTTCACTTTGTGGGAATGAGGAAAACTTCACTTCCTGGAGCAGTGGAGTTCCGCCCTATTCCAGGCAGGGCGGGGTTCCATGAGCTGAGCCAGAGGACTGAGTGCCCCTCTGAGTTGGGTTGAGAGGATGTGAGAGTCTGAGCAAGAGCGCCTGGGGATGTGGGGAGGCAAATTCCCATATCCGGATCAGGTTCATCCTGCTGTTAACCTTGAACTAGGGCGAGGCTTGGGGGCGCTCTCAGCATCCCCAAACATTGCAGCTTCTTAATTTTCTATCGTCAGCCTGACATCCCCCGGAGGAGCCCATGAGCATTTCCACCCTTTCCCACTCCTCTGGAAGCATGGGTAGGCATATTTTGTCTGTTGGTGGTTGCTCTGTCTTGCTCATTTAAAAATGTCTCCATGTTGTGCACTTTTGATCTCTTTCCAGTCTGAGCCCCGTGGAGCAAGCTTCATGGCTCTGCTTCCTTCTTCCTGAGTCGGCATCTGCAGGTGGGGAAAAGGGTCATCTGTCAGTCCAGTGTTTGAAGGGTGACGATGTGCATCGCAGACAAAATAATGCCTCCAAAAGGCAGAGAAACTAGAGTTTAGAACACCAGAAGTCTGTGTTTTTACTCAGTGAGGTCTAGCACAAGTCTTGGTATTTAAAATGCTAAGAATTAGAAGCACAAAAAGCATAGCAAAACAAAACCAAACAAACATGTGAAAAGGAAAAGAATCAGGCCAACTTTCTCTTCCTTTCAAGCCCCATGTGAAAGGAATTTTCAAAGGAGTTGATTCTGCTGCAGAAATTGAGAGAATATTCTACCCTTCCAAAGTGCTGGCCTAACCCATGTAACCCCAGAAGATGCCAAGACCCCACTGCCTGCCAGGGAGTGCTGAATCCTGTGCTGGAAAGAGGGTTTTGTTATGAGCCCCAGTTTCAATCAGGCCAATCCTTTGCTTGCCGGGTGACCTCAGTCAATCTGTTAACTTTTCTGAGACTATCAGTCAAATTAGTCAAGTTCCTGAATAGTAATATTAAGTAGGATTGTGGTACACAGTGTAAAAACTAAATAAGACCATGTATATGAAGTACTGGTGCAAAGTGCATTGAAGTGTTAAGCCATTGGTTCATTAATTGTTGTCTATAAAACATTCTTTACACTATGTTAATATGTAGAGACGTCCATGTGAGAGTTTATTCTCAGTGACAGAGGTTAGAATCCAGGTATCACTTTTTTTCTAGCAGTGTGAACTGGGTGTGTTACTTAGCCTTGCTAAACCTGTTTCTTCTTCCCTAAGAGCGGAGATAACTTCAGTGGTATCTTGAATGAACTAAGATAACATGCTCAGAACTAGGTTTAGAACCACAGGTGATATATATAGTTCCATGGGAGAACTATCGATATGATTATTAAGTTTAAATATGTAAAGTCTCTCTTAGCATGGTATGGCTACTGTGCAGTTCTTTGTCAAGTGGCAGGGAGAGGAAGACCAAGGATACCCCCATGTGTGGCTGCAGGGATCTCTGTAGATAGCTGGGGAGACAGGAAGCTAGGCAGGTGTGTCTGGAAGCAGGTGAGTGATGCTGTTTGGGGACAGGTCAGAGCACACACAGGGTCCTCTGGGGAGGGAGGCAGGAAGGCAATGGGATGGGGTGGGTGGGGTGGGGGGAGGGAAAGATGGAGCCAGCAAGGCAGGTTGGAGGCATCACAGGCCAGGAAGTGCAACTGGGGAAACTGGAGCAGGTTCAGAGGAAGAGGCAAGTGGGATGGCCAGTAGGACTGTCAACCCATGCACACAAGCACTGTTGCTGCTTAGTTCTTCATATATATATATATATATATATATATATATATATGTATTTAGTTGTAAGTGGTCACAATACCTTTATTTTATTTACTTATATGTGGTGCTGCGGGTTGAACCCAGTGCCTCACACGTGCCAGGTGAGTGCTCCACTGCTGAGCCACAACCCCAGCCCCAGCTGCTTAGTTCTTTTTTGTCTGTATCCTAAGCCCCAGAGCAATGTTTAACATGTAGAATAATAATTAGCAATATTATTAACGATAAATAATTGATTGACTAAAGGAAAGTGAAAGAAGAGACTGGAATGGAGGTGAGAGAGGAGATCAATTAGCTCCAGGAACATTCTGAGAGAGCCAGAGAGGGGGAGTCCCAGCGGTGGGTGGAGGAGGCACCCAGCCCTCCTTCTGATGGAAGGCCAGAGGCCAGGACACAGGGACACCTGGAAAACAAGCGTGGAGGGCAGGAGTCTAGGAGAGAGAGCCCGAAGTGGAACCCGCTGCCCCTGCTGGGAGAGAGGGGACCAGAGGCGTGGCCTGAGGGGAAGGCAGTTTTGATTGGCAGTTATGGAGAAGGGAAGAGAGCAACTAAGGGCAGAAGGTGCTACTGAGGGTCTGGGACCAAGTGGACACTGAAGGAAGCACACTCAGTCAGCACCACCCTGGAACTCTTCTCTCACAGACGTCAATTGACAGGTGTGTGTGCAAAGAAGGAGCATGAGGCCCAACAAAGCAGAAGTGTTGCTGGGGTGTGTGATGGGGCAGGGATGGACCAGAGAGCCTCAGAGGCAGAAAGATGAACCTGGCTATTCCAAGAGAAATGTGGCCAGGAGGTGGAGGCCACGACAGGATAATGGGGGGTGTTGTTTCGTCTCGTGCATGGAATTTCTGGCCTTTGTCTAGAGTCCCTCAACCCCCCATCTCTGTGTACCCAATAGTCTCAACCTTCCAGGGTTCCCTCAAATGCCATTTGAGCTTCTCAGAGCTGAAATGTCTCCCGCTGTTGAACTCCTGTCCTCTTTGGGATTGCAATTATGCCCCTGCACAGTCTTTCTCTGGAGAATGCAAGACTGGCGACCTCGGTAGGTTGCAACTTTGTCGGTCTCCAGAGACTCAGCTGAAGTCCCACTTACTGCGTGTATGAATGGGTATCTGTGAAACTGATGATCAATTTTCTTAGATCAATAGATAGATGGCTTATTAGATAGATAAAATAAGTATTTGTGAAATAGAATAAATCACTTCTACTGGAATCAATTCTATTTTTAATTGATGTTCCCTCAGAATTAAAAATAATAATCCTATTTGTAAGTTCTCTTTCTATAGAAAGGCAATGTTGCATGAGAGAAAGCTTATGGGTTTTCAAGTCAGGGTCAGAAATAATATGTAAATAAGCAAGGCACCTACTAGCACATTCCAAAAAGTTACCCCTGCACAAGGACAAGCGGTTTGGCAAGTGGATTTCAGTTTCCACCACACCCCTATTCAGACACCTTTGTACACAGCTCAACTGTAAATTGTGTCCTTGGTCAAATGCCTGGCACACCGTATACATTAAATAAAAGTAGTCATTATACTTATGATTATTATTAAAACATTATTATCCTGATTCTTATGCATGGAACCCACCTGGCTCCACAATCAGACAGATCCTTTGATTAATATTCCTCTGCAGTTGAAATTTTTTCTATTTTAAAGATTCAAGTCATAAGCACTCTACTGTCTGTCTTGAAGAAGAAAAATGAAAGTGTGTAGCAAATGATGCTATTAGAATTATACTTTCCTCATTACAGAAGTAATCTGACCCTGCTTTGGGGCTCCAACCTCCCACTGATGCTGAAATTTAAAAGGCAGGGCCTAGACCAGAGCCCCAGAGTAACTGGAGTGATTGTGGGAAGTCATATAAATGGATTTGATCTCTTGTTAGTGGTCCATATTCTCTTGGTAGGGCTAGAGAAGCCAACTTATTATCAATAAAAAAGAATAAACACTTTATAGGAAACCATTTTCTCTGTCACCAAATGTTTTATATACCTGTCAATAATTGTAACTGTTAAATATGACATATTGATGGATATAGTGGGACGAAGGGATGCTTTTTTCTGATTAGGGTGAAAAGATTTTATATTCTTTATTTTATGGATGAAAGTAATCTAACTCACAAACTTCAGCTCTCTGTGGGAAGGCAATAAAAGAAAAAGAAAATTCTGAAAGGAGCACTTTTGGCCAAGAGCCCAGCCCTGTGGACCCTGTGGACCCTATCCTTCTTAGAATTGGCTCTGAAGGCTGCCTGAGGAAATCAGAATCACTCCAGCTCCCGATTCTTGCCAGACCTGTGGGTAGGGCCATGAGGTGCCTGTGCGATGGAGAGGACCAGCCTCCTGGGCATCTGCCTGTTACTGCCTGGTGGAGATACATTTTGCTGCTCAGGTTAACCAGAAGTGGCAGTTGGAATGTGTGTAGCAAACAAAGAAAGCCATAGACTCCTGGATTTGGTTGCTTAAGAGGCAGGGAGAAATGTCTGGAGACAACTTCACATGAGCACCTGTTCAGAGTGACCACCCTCTCCCTGATACCTCTGTCTCTCTGCCCCACCCTCTCTATGGACATCTAAATCTCTCCATTTTATATGTTGTGTGTGTGTGTGTGTATGTGTGTGTTGCTGAGGATCAATCCCAAGACCTTGCATATACTGTGCAAGTACTCCCCCACTGAGCTACATCCCCAGAATCTCTCCATTTCTCTCTATTGCTTGGACGACCCTAATCCCAGCCACCTCCCCGCTTACCTGTTAATGCTGCAAGAGACAGAGAATTCCCAGAAGCAGGAAGACCCAGGAAACCACTGGGGCCCTGATTGGTCTGCCGCTGCCTTCAGAAGACTTGGGTGAGGCCCTCACCCAGTAGGCTGAGCCAGGCTCTCCTGCCACCTTCACAAAATGCTGGTATCTGCTACTCTTTCTCCTGCCTTCTCTCAGTTTCTCTTCTTTACCAACAGTGATTTCTGTTCACCTTTTGCCTTTTGCATAATCCTCCCTGTCCAGGGCAGTTTTCCTAACCCACTGGAGCCTGCTTGGTAAATGGCTTTATTGACCTCTTCTCTTGACCTCCTTAGCCAGAATCCTGGGAAGGAACATAGGTGTCTGGCAAATGGGAGCGAGGGTCCTGGCTTAAGGATTCATTTCCTGAGAAGTGGTTCTAATGTGATTCTTCAGGTTGATGATCCACTTAATCACAAGTGTAAGAACTGAAAGCACAGATGTGAATTGGTGTGGGTGGAGCTTGCAACCCCAAAGCAGAGTGATAATAATTCAGCCTGTGCTTGGATAGTCCTTGGGTGAAGATCTAAAGGGCCTTGGGACCTCAGTCCACTTTAGGGTCTGGAGGCAGAGAGGGCAGGAGGTAAAGGGCCAGAGTCTTGGTCCTCTCTTGAGGGTCTGGATTTTTAAAAGGTGATTCAGAAAACAGGGTTATGAACTCTGTGTGGAAATTAGGGTCATTGGAATATGTAGTATAAAGCGTATGTTATTTTTCATATTGGTGATCAATTTTATGGGTCAACTTGGGTAGGCCACAGTACCCAGATACTTGATCAAACATTATTCTAGATGGTTCTGTGAAGGTATTTTTTTAATAGGTTGAGCATTTAAATCAGTAGGCTTTAAGTAGAGCACATTGCCCTCTATGACATGGGTGGGCCTCTTCCCAATAAAGGCTGTAAGAAAAAACTGACCTCCCATGACATCTTGTCTTCCCTGGATCTGTAGCAGGACAACCTGCCCTGGAGATTTTACCAGGCTCCATAGTCACATGAGTCAATTCCTTAGATTAATTCAAATAGATACATAGATAGATAAATACCCAGTTTATTCTGTGCCTTGGAGAACCCTGTAGTGTAGTACCGTCTTAGTTTTATGGACTATATTTTATTACATTTAGTTTATGGAGATATGAATAACTGGTCACTAGAGTAACTGGTGACAAAACTTTTACTTTAAAAAAATACATCAGAAATTTCCTAAAACAAGAGATGCAGGCTTTCTATGATAAATCTTATCATTAGTGTCTTTGCAGTCAAGTGAAGCAAAATCTAAAATAATTTAATTAGTATTCAAAGTAATTCTTCAATCCCCATTTTTAACAGCTAGTCCTCCCAAGATAGCATAAGACATATGATTTAGTGAGCCATTACTATGTGCTGGGCATTATTCTGAATATTTTTTTATGCTATTTCTCCTAGATTATTGTTACCCTCTTTTTAAAGATGGCAAAACTGTCATGTTTCCCAAGGTGACTCAGCTGTTGAGTGGCAGAGCTGGGATTTGGACCCTAACCCTCTAGTCCTAGAGTACAGGCTTGCCTTGATGCTTGACGACTTTTATACTGGATAAGAGGCTTGTCGTTAAGAGGGACGATGGAAGGGAATGCTTCATGAGGAAGTGATGGGGAAATTTAGTCACAAACATATGTGATTAGGAATAATAATACTGAAAGTATCTGATATTTTCTAGACACTATGTCCAGACACTATGAAAGCACTTTATGCATATTATGCACATCTAATTCTCAAGAGAATCCTGAGAGGTGTGAATTACTATGTTCCCCACTTGACAGAGAAGGAAAGTGAGCCGCAGAGAGGCTGAGCACTTCCCCCAAGGGCACAGGTAGAGGGCGAGGCAGCGTGGTTTGAAGTCAGTCTTCCCACTCCACCTCAGAGGAGAATGTGCGAGAGGTGAGGAGCTTTACTGGGTGTGTTGGAAATTGTGCAACTGCGTCCCAGCTTTCTAACCCATAGGCCGTTTTCAGAAGGAGTGGAGTCCACCTGGCACCAGGCATTTCAGAAAGAACCTGGTCAGAAAGCTCCTCCACTTCTGCCTTCCAGGAAGGTTTGTCTTCACAAGCCTCCATCAGAACCCTGTGGCCTCCACGGAGCACCTGAGAGGTAAAACATCACTACAGGTCACCTGAGGGGGAGGGACCCAACACTGGCATGTTTGGATCAGGAAAGTCCTGTGACGAATGGCACAGGAGTGTCAAGGGCCTGGTTGGAAAGACTGGAGCCGCCTTCCCTTTGGGGCCGTCCAATGCTCAGTGCCCTCTCCACAAGAGCAAGCAACCAGAACAACAGGCACAGGCGGCAGGCACAGCATGGCTGCAGCCCTGAGCATTTTGCAGCGGTCTTTCCCTGGCTTTGCCTGAGGTCGTCTCCACAGGCTGTGTGCCCACAGCCTCTGTCTTACAGGCTTGCCACTAGCCAAGGAGCCCAGGCCTGTGCAAGGCATCTGTGTCACTTCCCATCCCTGTCCCCAGTAAGGAAGAGTTCTGTCCTGGGTATGTCACGTTTGGAACCACGTGATATCAGCTTGTCCCATTACTGGTGACCTTAAGTTTGATCACATGGTTTAAATGGCATTCTACCAGATCTCTTCTCTGCAAGTCACCCGGTCCCTGTTTGCAACGGCTAAACGATGTGCAGGAAGAGAACAAACACATGGCAAACTAAAACTCTGTTGCTAGTTGGATAGAGTGGAGCACACTTTTAAAACACGAGGCCGTTGGTGCTGTTGACAAGAAGTTCAAGAAATAAAAGCCTTTTCTCCCTTCAAAACCAGAGAAAGCACTTTCTGAAGAAATAAAACCCTGACCCCTTTGTAAAATTTGGAGGGGAAAACGTGCAGAGAGGGCCATGAGGGTGGGCGGGTGGCCCTGTGGAAACTGACTATAAACGCTCCTGACTCTGCCACTCACTTGCACATACTTTGAGCAGCTGGAGAACCATGTATGTGTTTAGATTTGATGGGACGGTGAGGAGTGGTGGCTGCTCCCAGCCAGGTCATTTCAATAACAACAGGAGCCCGCAGTTCCAGCTGAATGGCATCTTTCAGGCTGAAGAGCTTCCGCAGTCTCTCCACTTCCATACTGATTAGAAGTGCTTGAGATACATCATAACAGTGTCAGTGCCGTGTTTATGAGGGAAATTGTCGCTGTCTCTCGCTTGTGGAAGGTGACATAATGGGATTTCTTCCCTTTGTCCTGGTGACAGGATGATGAGCACTGTCTGGGCTCCAGTTCTGCATGCTTTGCCATTCATGCATCCCGGCTCACTGACAAGCCGAGGATCCATGGAGAAGGTGTGTCCTGTCACTGGGGTGCGGGGTTTCCGTGCATGGTGGGAACGAGTGGGCTGGGCCCAAACCTCTGCAAGAAAGAGCACTTAGAAAGGATGATCCAGGAAAGGAGGGAGAGGGGGGCGCCAGTTTGGGGAAGAGCGTAGCAGCTGCAGCCTGTTTCCCGTGAGGTTGCTGAGACTGGACCTGAAGGCTTGGTGGATTGGTACCCAAGATGCCTTTATCAGGGTTGGCATCTAGGTACAGACCCAAGCCAGCTTCACCTTGCTACTCCCTCTCTGCTCCCCAACCCCACATTTCTGATATGATTTATCTGTGTGTAAATATCCTGTCTTGTTCCAGAAAGGTTTTGAGAAGTCTTGATGTGATATGTTATTAGTAGAGTCCATCTGCGTGTTTCAGTGGAGACACATTAAACAATATGTACTGCAGTGAGGGCTGTGTGTGAGAAAGCAATGGTCACAGTGCCCAAGTAAGCTGATCTCGGCCTCCAGCACCCCCTGGGGAGAGGGAAGGCTAGCTGAGAAACAAGCAGGAATAAAGTAAGTTAATTGCAAGTACTTAGGTTCTGGTTCTTGAAGGAAGTTTTAAAGATGATGTTGTGATTGTCATCCTCTGCCTTAATTGTTTTGACCCCTGCAGAAGCTTCTAGCTCGTCTCCCTGCTGAGACTCACCCTCTCCAGTGTACTTTCCAGCTTGCTGCCAGAGATTTCAAGCACACAGACATGGATAGCTAAGTCCTCCAAGGAATGTTTCATCCCGTTCCATTGTCCACGTTCTAAAGACCAACTCCTTGTGGTGGTTTGTAATAATAATAATTTTTAAAAATGGTGTAATATTAATACCATTATTATTTTATTACAATAATGATATATAATATAAAACAATTATTATTATTATATAAATAGTATAATAATGGTACCATAATATTATTAGAAATATATCATTATAATTGTCATTCTAGTAATATACAATATATAATTATTATTAATATATTATACAAATAGTATAACAATAATGGTATTATATTATTAATATTATTATTATAATTATTCAGTATCTGTTGAGTATGTTCCATGTGCAGTATTTTAATTGCATGTATTATTTCATTAATCCCTCACAACAACCCTATGAAGCAGTTACTGTTAGGTATTCCCATTTAACATCTGAGGAAACTGAGGCTCAGGAAGTTAAGCAGCTGGCCCAAGGTCACAGGGCTAGTATGTTGCTGATGACTCAATCGTCTAATTCCAGAGCCTACACAAACCTCAATAAATCATGATTTGCCACCTGTAGTTGGGGTGTCTCTTGACATGTGCACAGAGTAATATTGATAATAGCAAATATATATTGGGCATTTACTATCTACGAGGCATCATTTTAAATGCATTGTGCTGATTTTCACAATCAAACTTTATAGCAACCTTGTGTATGAGAGAAATTGCTGTTATTGTTATGTCTCCATTTTATAGGTGGAGAAATTGAGGCACACAGCTGTCCTGCAGCTGAAAAGTGGTAGATCAGACTTCAGATTCAGACAGTCAGCCTCAGAGTCTGCCCTTCTCATCATTTACTGTACTGCTTCTAGTACCTCTTTTCAGGTGTCTAGAGCCAGGTGTGTACACATGGAGGTGTCTGTAGAGGGATTTCCATGTTAACAAAATTAATGAGATGGACATCATTACCCTAAGTACATGTATGAAGACGAATGGTGTGAACATACTTTATATACAACCAGAGATATAAAAAATTGTGCTCTATATGTGTAATATGAATTGTAATGCATTCCACTGTCATATATAACAAATTAGAATAAAAAAGAAAGAAAGAAAATCTCAAAACTTACAGGGTCCTCCAGCTGTCATCTGGTTCTGTCCCTTGAGTGGAGCCAAGTTTACCCCTGCATTCTTGCAAATGGAAAACAGGCTCGGTGGGTGTTAGGCAGCCCCCTGGGATAGGGACTCTGCACCTCTTTTGGATGGCTACCCTAGTGTTTATCACCTCAGGATGCCACTGGCCAGATGCCTTTAAGGTCTCTCAGCTGGAAAAAACGACTAGAATAAAACAAATGAAGCTCTCAATGATGGAAGCTCCTGATGGTGCCTGCAATGGGGTATTTCCCAGCATCTGTCTCCTGCCACGTTGCCATCATCCTTTTATTGCCCAAAGATGTTGCTCCTATTTTGTCACTGGCCACTAACCGGCTGCTCAGGTACTGGGAGGCCAGGGCTGCCTCATTATTCAAAGCAGTCAGTGTTCCACCCCAGACTGCAATCCATTATCATTCAAATGAGCCAGCCGCAATGGAAGGAAAAATATGCAAGCTGATTTCTCTCCCACGTCCTTTCCCAGCGCTCCCTAATTACAGCTGGCAGTTGATCGGGACAGTTGAACATGGAGGCTGACTGGGCAGCTGTGGTGTTCTCATCTAAGCAAAACACAAACAATGCATAAACTTGCTAACAGGGCCTAGGTAAGCAGGATTTTATTTACAGCTCAGTGTGTAACAATGTTCTGCATTTATCAGCCAGTGGTACATCATAGCATCTCTCTTCTCTCTTGCATAGTTTTGGTTTTCTCTGCCTTTCTTTTTTAAACTCTGATTCATTACTGTCCTTGGTTTATCCCTGATCCTTATTTTCCTCCTCTTTGGCTTCATGGATTTGTCATGGTGGCATTTTCCTATCTTATGCATAGTATTTTTCCAGTGATGAGTGAGCTTTCATACGGTACTCTCCATGTGTTATTTATTTATTCGTTAAAAAACTATTTATTGAATGCATACTAAGTGTTAGAACACTATGGAGGGTACTGGGACATAAAAAAAACATGATTCTTGTCCTAACTCTAGTAGGACAAGAATAAATTAAAGGATAATTAAATATTTAATATTTAATAAACATAACTAAATATGTGTTTGCAAAGTGATAAGTGCATTTAAAAAGGAGAAGAGGCTCCTATTCATTCCTGGAAGAACACAGATCCTGAACACTAACAAATGACAAGTAACTTTGTATTCTTCTACAAATAACATTTTTCTTAAGGTATACTCATTCCTTAAAAAAAAAAAACAAAACTATTGATTCTCAATGTGGTCTATGATTTTCTGAGTGAGAACTTGGTGACTGATGAAGTTTGTTGGCAGGCGTGATGGTCTCGTCCATTTTCTCAACCCACTTCCTGAACTCTGAGTTCCTGATGCTTGATGCTCTGTGTCTCTCCACCTTGGATTAGCACTTGGAGTGGTAGAATATACAACAAGAGGAGAGCCTCCTTGAACTCACTTGACATTTTTTCTTTTTCTTTTTTTTTTTTTTTTAGTTTTTCTTCTTCTAGACACCATCCCATTCAGCTTTCTGTCCTCAGCAGGTGCTGAGGACATGGTTCATCATTGGTGAGCTCAAAAATGTTTAGATAGAAAGCTTTCTATCACAGGGACATTCAACTTAAAAAGAGGAAAGGTTTATTTTGGCTCACGGTTTCAGAGGTTTCAGTTCTTAGTTGGTTGGCCCGTTGCTTTTGGGCCTGTGGTGAGGCAGAATGTCATGGTGGGAGAATTGACAGGAAACAAACAGGAAGACAGGAAGGGACTGGGGTCTCGTGTCTCCTTCAAGTGCACACCCTCAGTGACCTAACTTCTTTTCACTAGGCCCCACCTCCTGAAGATTCACCTCCCAATGGTACCATTGGCTGTGGACCAAAGTCTTCAACACATGGGCCTTTGAGAGACATTTAAGATTCAAACTGTAAAGGAATTTTTAATACATTGGGCTGAGCTCTTTTATTTATCCACTGGACAAATATTTATTCAGCATCTACTTCCTGGTAGTGCTGGGCACTGGAGATATAGGTATCAAATAGGCCGAGGCCCTCCTCTCCCAGACCTTAGGGTACACTGAAAGGTCCAAAGCCAGAATCAGGCAAACAGTGGCAAGAAACCTGCTGTGATAGGGAGGCCAGAGGATGGTATGGAGTCAGGGAAAGTTGTGAAGGAAGTGACACTTTAGGTGAGTGAAGAGTGTGCGGCTATGGTGAGGCATAGCAGTGCGAGGGGTGAAAGGAGCAGCAGGTCTGGAGTAGAGAGGAACCGTGACGTGTTTAAGAACGGAAAGTTCTGTGGGGGGTGGGGGGAGAATGGGACTTTGCAATGAGGGCCTGGAGAAGTAAGCAGGGGCAGGAATAGCTTTCTAGGCCCTGCTTAGCCTCGGTATGGGGAGCCCTTGAAGAGATTTAATGGTGGAGGGGAGAGGAGAGATCAGATCTGCATGGAAGGCCAGCTGGGAGGGTGAGGCTGGAGCAGGGAGAGCTGCCCAGGAGCTGTGGTGGGGCTCCCTGCACACAGGATGGTGCCATGGGCATGGAAGGGCATTGAGTTAGACATTAGTGACCAGGAGTCTCCCAGGTGAAGGCTTTCTCCTGGATGTAAGAGTTGAAGAGAAAGAAGACACCACTAAGGAGGCAGGAGGGGGATGGAGGCGAGGATATTAGAAATGGCCCAATCTTGCTTTGTTCACTCTCTACAACATCAGGCACAGAGCCACTGTTTAGCTGTTTTCCTTCTAGAATCTTCACAGCACACATGTGCTGTGATTCACGACTGGTTGTTCCCTGATGAACTGCTTCCAGTCTGGTGCTATGATACACCGTGGGGGAATCTGAGCCTCTTGGAAATTTCTAATAGTGGAGATGCTGGCAGAGAGGTTAGGAGACTCACTAAAGTCTCCCAAGCAGTGAGTGGTGGAGCTGATATTCCAGACCCATCAGAAAGACCAGTTCATGGCCCCTCAACTCTACCCTTCCGTGCCTTCCCAAGCAGAGCGGCATGGATCTCTGAGCCTTGAGGTCACTTCTTGTGGAAGGACTGGCTGGCTGCCGCAGGGGCAAAATTCCTGCAGAATTTATTAAACAAACAACTCCTAGACCTTCTCAATCAGTCTCTGGAGTCTGGCAAGGAAACCTGAATTTGCAATTACACCCCTGACACTGCAGGGGCAGGTTTGTCTTGAACTCTATACTAGAACCCCGCCCGGCCCTTCTCAGAGTCCTCAAGGTCTGCACTCAGGAAGGATTAGAGCAGTCCATAGATTGCACTTCCCCTCTGTGCAGCTCCTTGTGGTATTAGGAAGAAGGCGAGAAGGAGGAACTGTAGTGAGGGCTGCCCATGTTGAGAAACTTCCCTCTCGCCTTCCCATGGTGTCCTGTGATGCCAGGCTGCGTGACAGAATCTCAGGTGCAAACTTCACCCTGTCTCATAGATCAAGAGGCAGGAACAAGGTTATACCATGGGCTGGCATAGGACTCCATAATGCCTTCCTTCCATGCCAGGAAGGTATGTGCTCCCCCCCAAGCCAAATTCTCACTTGTAATTGGCAGAAGGCCTATTCAGGGCATACGTGGTCCCCACCAAGTTTCAGACTGGTCAGAAAAACACTTTTGTCACAAGTGTAAAGACCCTGGAAAGAGCCATTTCCTTCTCTTCCTCCTGGGAAGCTGGGGTGTTCCTCTCCACACTGCCCACGTCTAGATGTGTAGTCCCTCAGCTACATCTTAGATTAGCCTGGGGATATTTGGAGAAGTCTCAATGCCTGGTCCCTACTCAGATTCCAATGGAAGTGGCCTGGGGTGGGCTGCAGGGCAAAATTCCCTCAAGGAATTCTGGTCTGCAACTGCCTGCAGACCACGATGCCCCTTGTCTTGCCCACACCTCCTGCTGACACAATTCTTGGTGCTGGGGCTCTCCACTTACAGACAAATAATCCCTTCACCTCTTTCTTAAATTAGGAAGTAATTGTCACTTGCATCTGTTCCTGTTGGCCACTGAGCCACATGATATACTCGCAGTGCTGCTGGTGATTTATGATTACGTGAAAAAGGACCTGCATCCCTAGAGGCCTCTGGGAAGTAGCACCATTCATTTTGAAGCATTACCAGCCCATTCTAAACATTCCCACCTTGGCCTTGTGTCACAGCTAAAGAAAGAAACAACACTGGACATGAGTGAGGGGACCTGAACCCCAGCCTACCTCAGTCGCTGGTTATGAGGCACCACGAGCACCTCTCTCATCTTCTTAGACCTCCATTTATTCACCTATAAAACAAGAGTTGTACTTTTTAAGCTTTCCCACTCGTGGTATCTTATGCATCTCTGAAGGATGCTGAAGTCCAATATTTGTTGGATTGCCCTCCCTGTTGGAAGAGTGTCAATCACAAATAGGCTAAGAACCGAGGAGGCATTTAAACTGAGAGTCGGAAATATTGACACCACCAAAATCATCTTCAACTTGACATTTCTACTGTTCCCAGCATGCCAAGTAGGGGGTCTGAGACCATGTCTGTAAATGTGCATGTCCACTGTGCTGGAATGAGTGGTTTTCCCAGGGGAACAGATGCCCCAAAGCCCCAGCTGTCAGGGGATATACCGTTCTGAGAGGGGCTCAATGGAGTCAGCCATTTGGAGTCAGCCTCGATGCCTGGCAGCTGTGGGGCCTGCTGATGAGGAGGCTGAGGGGGAGGCCCCAGGTGGAAGGAAAGTGCCCAACTGGCCTGCACATTTGTTTTCCAGAAGTCCTTGAACGGATCCTATAATGGTCTGGCTGGCTCTGTGCTCTCTCAACTCTGAGTGGCAGTTGAAGCTGGAGACGCCATGCCTGGAGACTCAGCTGCTCCAGGCTGCTTGGGGGTTGCTCCTGGGTTTACAAGGGTCAGGGGAAAAGAGCTCTCAGTATGTAAGCACTCAGTCTATTGGAGGTCCACTCTGGCCTGAATGCTCCGTTTCCCTTGGTTTGGGTTCTTATAGCAATTAAATTACCCTAAGCTGCAACTAATATAAACCTCACTGAGATTGGCTCAAACAAGGAATTGAGTCCACATATTATCTCATGTAACTTGAAGATCCAGGTTAGATAGATGCCAGGCTTGGTTGTTTCTTAGACTAATGACATCAGCAAGCACCCATTATTTGTGCTTCTCCCCGGAGTCATCTTTGATATTGATTTCATCATCCAGCTGCTAGCAAGGTGCTTGCAGCTGTCCCAGGAATCACATGTGGCTGTGCTGATGTCCAAAGTAGGAAGCAAGACTGCCCCTACCTCATAAGAGGGAAACAAGTTTCCTCCCACGCCTCATAGATTCCCCTTCAGTCATATGTCCATTGGGATTACTGGATTGGTCTAGATTCACCTCTGGATTGCACTTGGAGGAGTCAACTCAATGCTCTTTATGTTTTCTAGTCTTGGATGATTGTGCTTGCTGTCTGGTAATTCTCTTTTTCTTAGCTATTTGCCAACTGTCTTTTTTTATTTTCTACCTACACCTCCATTGAAAGCCCCTTCTAAATTAATTGCAGGTGGGACCCCACATCTAGATTTCCTTGAGACCAGGAATGACAAGAATCACATTTTGTTCATCGTCTCTCTTGGCCTGACCCATCTGCCTTCAGGGCAGTGTGTTCCTATTCTGTTAGGGCAAGCTTTTAATAATAGTCTCATGCCCCTGAGTGGGGCAGGTCAGAGAAGGAGGGACCTGACCAGGCTGGAGCTGAACCTCAGAGCTGAACCTCACAGGTCACAATTCCCTCTTCTTGCTTTTCTTTTCTGACCACATGGATAGTTTATAACCAGAACTGGAGGAAACTTTTCATCTCTAAGTCCCACCACCACCAGCCAGTGGAAGCCATATTACTCAACTGCCTGCTTCCACTAACTCCTTGCTTGGGAGTGAGCTGGTGCAGGGTTTAGAAGGAAGGTTCGGAAGGACATCTGCTGTGAGATATACCAGGAAGATATTATCATTCCTGCTTGACAGGTGAGGAACCTAAGGTTCAGAACAACTAAGCCATTAGCCATGCAGCAAGTTCGTCACTGACTCTTTTTCCTGCCTTTTTCCATGCAAACTTGGCTGAGGCTGACCCCTCAAAGTTAGGTGGGTCCCCTGTGATGGATTTGAACTCATGAGCACCCAGAAGTTCCTGCTGGCTATGTTGTATAATTGTGAGGAGTGGCATAAAATAAGAAGTCCCAGCAGACTGTGATCCAAGTGTGAGCCTCTAATCACACTGTCTTCCCTCTGGACAATGGCTGTTGACCTCAGAGACAGTAGCACTGGGTTGTGCCCTCAAGCAGAATTGTGGACAACATGCAGGAGGGACCTTCAAAATCTAACCTGGTGTCTGTCAGCAAGCAACCCTGTAGGATTAGGAAATTGTATTCTTATCTGTGTGCGTTGTGTGTGTGTGTGTGTGTGTGTGTGCGCATGTGTGTGTGTGTTCATGCACATAAGGGTACGTGGGCTGTGGTATGCACCTAACTGGACCCGGACACATGCTGTTTGAGTGCCTCATGCCTGTCATTGTTGGTCTCCCAGATTTCCAGGCAACACTTATTCTGCAAAGCTTGAGGGGCTAGCTTCTGTTGCTCTTTTAAGAAATGAGATTGCCTTCCAGATGCTTCTTTCACTTTTCCCCCCACCCCCTTCCACTTACAGAACTGCCTAAACTTCCCATTCAGGGGCTCTAAAGAGGAGTGTATCATTTCAGGCTCCCTTGTTTAGCTTTTCCAAATCTAAAGCTGAAACTGGCACAGCTACTGATTAGCAGAAATCAAAAGCAAAGGCTGGATTTTTGATGGGAAAACTGCTACATTAGAGAGGGCTGGTTGTTTTACAATTGCAGGGTAAGGTCCATAATATTACCCACTACTGAATGCCATTAGATTGCAAATTACCGGTCACTTTGCTGGATGGCTCAGTCATCCTGTAATCATGATCATAATATCCCCCTGTAATGGTCAAGCCCAGGCACCTACCAGGAGTCTGGCTGCTGAGGCGCCAAATTGCTGGGCTGCATACAGTAATGATCATCATAGCAGGAAGGAAGGAAAGCTACCCCAAGTTGTGGAGGTGTGGCAGTCTCTCCTCATTTTCCATTAGGAGGCAGAAGCCATGGTCAGAATGACCGCAGTGCTCCCAGCCACAGTGAGCATTCTGCCCATGGAGGCGCTAACTCTGCATGGTTGTCAGGCTGCACAGCAATCCCAGGACTCGGAACAGCTGGGAGGTGATCCCTGGGTTGACCAGAAGGAAAGGAAGGTGACCGTTTTTCCCCAGCCCTCTGCTGTGGTGTATCGTGTCCATGTGTGTAGCACTTGCTTATATGCCTCTGGTGATGGGGAGGTGGCCGTGAAACACACAGAACAGTTCAAGGTGTTAACACTGCTCTATGATTTTAACATGAGTTGTGGCTTCATAGGTTCACACACACACACACACACACACACTCACACATACACACATGCTATATTTTTTTGTGGTACAAAAATGGAAAAAAGAGAGAGAGAGAAGGCAAAGCTGATAGAGTGATGTGCCTTTAGCTTATCTCAGAGTCCCACAAGAATCAGATGGCATGTTCCAGTGGATTGGTTGAGGAGAGGTAGGGGCTATTGACAAAGGCAAGAGCAGGGTGAGGGAAAACAACAGGGCACAGGGCTGGAAGGGTCCTACTGACTTCCAGGCCCCAAGGAAGGCTGGAGCAACGGCTTTCTGATAGGAGCGTGCCTTCAGCTTCTGATAAGGGGACCTGGCATGAGGGTGAGAGTGGGGTCAGGGAAACATATAGCCTGATTTCCCTCCCGTTGGCCCTTTGTTCTCATGTTACTGCCTCCTATTGGCAAACCAACCAGAAGCTAAAGGGCGTGGGAACCCAGAGGTGCTTTCTACCAAGGGTAGAGCCACATAGGGAAGGTAGAGGGAGGTTTAAGGGGTAAAGAGGTTATAGCCAGTGAATAGCCTAGCATACATTTGTTGATGGGGTATTTGGCCATTGACTGGTTGATGGGGACCCTTAGGACCTGAATGATTGGTGTGAGCCATTTTCACTCTGTTGTCAGAGGACTGGAGACCTGTCCTGTCCTCTGTGGTGGTTTTCCTGGCCCCCAGGGATGGGGGTTCCTCAGGTTCCGTCCAGGTTCCACTGCTGCCTAAGTTGGCTGTGGCTGTGGCTTCTGGGTATCAGGAAATGATCTGAGATGACTTGCTGGAGGTGACCACTTTGAGCAACAATCAGAGACATGGTGGAGGGGAGGGGTGCTCTTACTAGGAGCTGGGGGATGTGGCGGGTGGTAGAAGATTCTAGTGTGGGCTCAGGGTCTGCACAGAGCCTTGGCCATGGCTCAAATGGAGCCTCTGTGCTTTGTTTCTCTCCCCAGTCCGGGAGAGATGGTGTCCTGCTTAACTCTGTAGGGAAGGCCAGAGCCCCTGCCAACCCTCCCTCCCAGCGCAGCAGAATGCTAGCTGAGAAAGGAACAAAGTTGGCATTCTTTTCAATTTCTCCGGAGAAATACCACTCCCTGCGCCGCGTGAACCTGTTTGCCAAACTCCTTTTAGCAAGACTGAATGAGTGACAGGAAAAGGCTCAGGTGGCCTGTAAAAGTGAAAAGAACCATAAAGATAGCAAGAGCTACCAGTGTGCCTGTCCTGTGCTGGGTGTGTTCTAAACGCTTCCCCCATATGGTCTTATCTAATTCTCATGACAACCCTATGAAACAGGAATCAAAGTTATCTCCACTTTTCAGATGTAGAAACTGAGGCACTGGGAAATAAAATGACTTGCCAGCATGCCCAGAAGGTTACTAGTGGAACCTGGGCAGTCTGGCTCCAGTTCCGCTGCTTTCCTTTTCCTTTCTTGGCTAACTTCTCCTTCATAATGCCAAGGGACAGGATGTTCCTAAATCTTCATGGACTGTAGAGTTGGACACAGTGTGGGTATGTTTACTCCAGCCTTTGTGTTCTGACAGAGCAGACAACCAGAGACCCCAGGGGCTCAGTGATCAGGTCTTGGATCCCTGGTCCAGTGTGAAATACAGGGCAACTCAAAGGTAGCTGGTTCGAGCTTTGTTTACCAAGCAAATTTCTTTGAAGCAAAGTTCCTTTTATCCAAGAAGCAACGTGACCTCCATTCCTGTTTTTGTAAAACATTGCTGACGTTAGCTGCAGGAGGCAAACCCTGAAGGTGTTTGTGTTGTCCTCTTGCGCCCCGAATCTGATGCCATCTCTGTCTCTACCGTAAATAACAGTCAAGCCTCAGGTCATGGGGAGGCCTAGGGGTCAGGTGAGTTGGGCATACTGGGGGTGCCAATGAATGGATATCCTTCATCAATTTCCAGGGGTTCAAGGACGCCTGAAGCAT
Source organism: Marmota monax (assembly GCF_021218885.2). Classification (NCBI taxonomy): domain Eukaryota; kingdom Metazoa; phylum Chordata; class Mammalia; order Rodentia; family Sciuridae; genus Marmota; species Marmota monax. The sequence goes on from NW_026693245.1 coordinate 14,335,382, forward strand.
CTTTGTCTGCAGAGGTCCTTGGTCCACCCATCCAAATAGCTGTCACAAAGAACAGAGTGTCTTAGGCCTTGTGACCATGGGGGAGGCTGCCCAGGCCTCAGAGGGGGATGCCAGCTTCTGAGCTGTTGATTCCATGACTGTGGGATCCAGAGCTGCAGAGAAAGGGCAGCATTCTTCCTGCAGAGGCTCGGTCCAAATGGCCCCATGGCTTTCTTTCCTCCAGGATCAGCAGAGCTACTGTGGGGAGGGACAATTGAGGTTGTTGTCCTGACCTGGCCCAGAAGCATCGCTGCCAGATGCAGAGCTGGCTCTGGCTGGGGCTCATCCCTCCTCATCATTGGGTGCTCAGGGCAGAGACCACATGGGAACTGTGCTCCTTCTTACCTCCTGGCAGCCGAGGCCCGGGACAAACCAGACAGAGCAGGGGCCAGTGCAGAGGTCCCCACCTCTTCCATATGCCAGACATATTCTACTTCTCCTTCTGCTCATATTGGAATTAAAACAGGCACTCTATGCCTGAAGAAGAATTTTGGTGCTGACTTGCTCTCATTTTCTAGGTAGTGCGCTTCCAAAGGGATAAAGATGTCATTTTGCTTATCACATCCTTGTAGCTTAAATGATAAAGGGACAGGCACAGTGTGACTTCTTAGGGGAAGAACTTGCTACCTTTTCTCTTTTGCGGGTGCTCTTTTTTGTTCCTGATCATGATTGTTTGAGGAGGCTGGAGGTGGCCTAGATGTCCACGTACTCTCTCCGTATGGGGACAAATGCCTTCTCCTGTTGCAAGTAGCCAAGGAGAGCTCAATCCTGGCTTTGGTTCCAGCAGAGAAGTACAGAGAGAAGGGATACCATAACCCTCTCTGGTTTGGGGCATTTTGGCCAGCTTGGTGTTTGGTCAAAGGGCCCAAGAATTCCTCAATCTTGTCTTAGACTGACAAGACTAAGTGACTTCTCATATTATCTGTATCAGTTAGGGTCAAACAGGAAACAGCACCCCCAAACTGAGTAATCAGAGGAGATTTTAATAAAGTGATGGCTTATAAAAGCATGGGCAGGATTTAGAGAAAGCAGAGAGGGACAGTGTAGTAAACTGGAGCATCAACAACAGGGATCCATTACTACTTCTAAGCCTGAAGGGCCACAGGCAGGAAGCAGTCTCTGCATGCTAGAGAGATTCCCTGATGCAGCCAATGGCTCTGGGCCTGTGGAAGAGTGAAACAGCCAACCCAACATGATCTGGCCAAGGGCGTCCAGAGTAGTCAACCTCATTGTCCTCCTACAACCACCCCCACTGTCCAGTTCCTTCCATTAATGAAACCAAAGCTAGAAAACACACACACACACACACACACACACACGGAGGGAGGGAGGGAGAGAGAAATTATGCATGTGCTTGTGATGGTGTCTGCAGATGTGGTCCATAGAGTCAACTTCTTTAGGCACAGAACAGGGTAGAGAAGAGCAGGGAGTGGAGTTGAAGGGGTAAACGGGGTAAAAGGAATATATCCAGCCAAACATCTAGTATTACCTGGCTCCACCATCTCTCTGATTCCCAGCAGATACACATACCCTCAATGACCTGCATGTTTTTTATTAGTTTTTTTTTTTTTTTGGGGGGGGCACCCCCCTCCAGTTTTGATGGAGATGTAGAAGGGCTTAGGCAGTCAGGGAAAGATGGCAAGTGAGGAGGTCAGGGCAGCGCCAGAACAAAGGAGCATGGAGAGGGTCTTCTGAAGAGGTCAACATCTGGTTGATGAAAGTGCTCATGGACACAAGGAGGGGATCCAGTCAGACAGACACTTCTGTACTTGCGCTCCTAAGTGAGGGACTCGATAGAAAAACTAAAACAAACGCGAAGACAAAGGGGGCACAAATCAATAATTGTGAGGATTGCATGGATAGGGGAAGAGATAAAGAAAGGAGGAAATTCCAGAGACCAAACTCCCCCACTGGATTCCTAGTTCTGGAGGAAGAGGGGCCCTTCTGTACAGAGAAATCAATCTCTATTGCTTTTGCATAAACCTATAAACATACTTCTTGCTTGCTATCTGTGTGTACTGTTCCTCAATTCTTTGCTGAACAGAGACAATGAACCCAGCACCCCAGTATGGTAACAGTTTTGATGTTTTATTGATGTTTTATTCTACTTTTATTTGTCTGGTAATGATTTTTAGAAATATAATTTACATTTTACCACCTTATTAAACACACACACATTATTACATCTTTTATAAATATTGGCCTTGAATTAAGTGGTTCTTTTTTTTTTTTGTAGTACTGGGGATTGAACCCAGGGACTTGTGCATGCTAGGTAAGCACTCTACCAGCTGAGCTATATTCCCAGCCCCCCTAAGTGGTTCTTAACTGGGAACAATTTGGCTCCTCCCCAGGCCACATTTAGCAATGTCTGGATACATTGTTGGTTATCACAACTTGGGGAGGGATGCTACTGGCCCTTAGTGCACAGAGGCTGAGCCAATATTGCTGCTAAACATCATACAATGCACATAGCCCCCCCCCCGCCCCCCCCCCAGTCACAAAGAATTATTTGGTGCAAAATGTCAATAGTGCTGAGATGGCAAAATGCTGTTCTAAATGGAAAAAAGTTACAGTCAGTTAAAAGAAATAAGAAAGCAGGTAACAGGGGAGAGGGACTTTTATGTTTGTTTTGTTTCATTGGGCAGGAGCAGCCTTTCCCAGAGGTTTCCACACTCTTCTCTTTGAGGAGGTTGGTCACCAGTTGGAGGGTGATCTCCTGCTGGGTTCTTTGGTCCCCTTCTCTGGGCATCTTGGGTGTCAGATGGACTGTGGGGTTGAGCTGCTCAAAAGTAGTGCTCTTTGAGAACATCTCAGACCATGTAGATGATACTCTTTATTTCCCTGCTCTTTATGGTTGTTGAAAATGGCACAGCAGAGTCTAAATAGCTGTTTCAAAATGGTTTAGATAGGACCCAAAGAAAGGTCTGGCAGAGTTCTTGTCTTTCCTAGACTTCAGGATTCTCTGCTCTTCATCTCTAAGCTCTTAGAATGTTAGTAAGTGGGGACTTCAAAAGGTCCCACTCTAGTTCTTAGAACATAAAGGAAATGTCCCAGCTCAGAAAGAACAAGTGTAGCCAGTTGCCCTTTGTTATCTTGCTGAAACTTAGACTTACCTCTTTTTCCTGTTTCTTCCTGTATCCCACTTTGGGCGCATTTCCCTGACTGTTGGCACCTATGTTAGCCTAGAGGGCATGCAGGGGCAAAAACTGCATACAGGTTCCTTTGGGAAGGAACATGATGAAAAGTCATGATGAAAAGATGAAGGAGTGGCTTCAAGACCTAATCCTGTCTTTGTCACTAAGTCTTCACTTGGCTGCATTACAGCAGGAATGACTTCAATATTCATTATATTTCATTAAATTTTTTAAACAATTCATTTATATTGTTTAAAAACAAAACAAAAGGGTTGGGGTGTAGCTCAGTGGTAGAGCCCTTCCCTAGCATGTGTGAGGCCCTGGGTTCAATCCCCATCACACAAAGAACTAAAACAAAGGACTTAACATAAAGCAGGAACAGTTCCTCCATCCACCCAAACCATCCCTTCCCAAAGGCAAGATCCACTTGGGGATAATCTAGGACTATACAAACAAATATGGATAGATAGAAATAGAAATGTCAAATTCATTTATATATTTCTTTTGTTTTTTTAACCTATACAAATAGTATATTTGCTTTTTTTTTTACCTTCTAATGTTATGATGAAAATTCTTCAATATCAGTAAAGAACTTTCTTTTCTTTTTTAAAAAAAACAGTTTTTCTGGCATTATTTAGACATACCTTAATATCGTTAGCTAAAAGTGATTTTTTTTTTTTTTTAAAAAAGACTTCTGAATCTGTATCAAACCAGAAAGAATGCTCACCTAAAAAACCCCAAACCCAAACAAAAAAGTTTGAAAGTTTTGAATGTGAGGTCACTTGCTTTTATCATTTTGTAAAGATTTCGTTTTCTTATCTGGAGATTTTTTCTCTTTCCTTCCCTCCCTTCCCTCCCTTCCCTCCTCCCTCCTCCCTCCTCCCTCCTCCCTCTTCCCTCCTCCTCCTCCTCCTCCTCCTCCTCCTCCTCCTCCTCCTCCTCCTCTTCTTCTTCTTCTTCTTCTTCTTCTTCTTTTTCTGCATTTGCCCCTTAACTTAAACATCTGTCAAATAGCTCTTCAGAAACGCTGAGCATCCAAAGGTTTGGATACGTCCTATGACTTAAACCTTGCCGATTTTAACTAACAGACTCTTCACTCTCTTTTCTATGGAGAGCCCACCTAAGCCTAAGTGATTCTGACACTAGAAAAGCCTGCTTTGGCTTGGAACAAGATTTGGAGCCTTTCTGTTCCCAGCTTTTCCATTTAAAAAATCTGGACAGTATTTTTGAACCTTAGCAGCTTTGAAGCTTTGTGCAGGACCGGACTAGCTCAGATACACGGACAAGCCGCTGCCTATTTGTACGGTATTTCCGCAGTACACCCAGGACCAGCAAGAAAGATGAACACATTTTAAGTAAAGAAAGAGCTTGCTGCATTTGGAAGGCAAAGAGAGGGCAGGCAGAAGAGCCGTCGGGATGTACAGCGTTCTGGGGCTCCGGGGCTTTGAAATCCTATCCTGTGTTGTCACTTGAATGTCGAACACGTTATTCTCAGTGGACACTAAAAAGAAGTACAGGTACCGTGGGCTCCAGGGGGATTCATTATTCAAGGCACAAAATTTCCTACTCTGGCCTGCAACACATTATAATTCAAATGAGCTGAGCACAATAGAAGAAAAATATGCAAGCAGATTTCTCTGTCGTGTTTTTCCCCTCCTCTCTGAAGCCCTGTAATTACAGCAGGCAGGTGGAGCATCTGGGGTGTGGGGGAGTCCACTGTATTTTTACCTTCTTAGGAACGCGACTTGCCTACCGCATCAATATATTTTAATTAAATGCTATTGCAAAATCGGAGTCCCTGCGTGAAAAAGCGTGATTCAACCCTCACTCCCTGCGCCGTTCTCTGTCTCCAAATTCCTCTTAAAATTTGTTCTGTTAGTAAACTAGTTCTGGTTTCCGTGAGCTCAGCAACTCCGAGGTGGCCCGATTGCCGGACCTTCACCTCCTTTAGTCCAGTCCTGTGTCCGTTTCGCCCCGCGCGCTCCTCCGCGCCCACGGCCTGGTGCCGGCGGGACTGGGGACCCTTCCAGCTCCGCATTCCACTGCCCAGGGCGGTCATGCGCGCCTGGCAGACGCTGTGCTGCTAAGAGACCTTCTGCCCCCGCGGTCGGGGGCGTAGAAGCACCCAAGCAACCCGACACGGCGACCTGAAGCTCCGCTGCACCCCTGCAGCTCCCCAGAAACTCCAGGGCTTAGCTGGCTCCATACCCCGAGGAGGCAGCGCGATCTGAGCGGCGCTGGTCACTGCACTTAATTCGAGATCCCGAGGTTGGCTAAGAGGAGACGCGAAGACCCAAGGCAGTAGCATAGCGTCCGCTATCCCGAGGTCCTCGCCTGTCCCCACCCGACGTCCGCCTGCGTCCCTTTCTGGGATGCAAATGGATTCCTACCAATCTGCTTTCCTAATTCAGGAAGTCCGGGGGACCCAGGGTTGGAGGAACTGGTGTCCGATACAATCCTGCCAGAGAATCAGGAAAATGTCGGTGATGGGTGGGGGCACCTGGGGTTCCAGAGATGAGAACCAGTGCTCTGGGGGTACAGGTCTCTACGGGATCCCTGTGAACCCAAGTCGAAGGGAGGACATCTTCCCAATTCCACCTGGGTCCCTTTCTGGGATGCAAATGAATTCCCACCAATCTGCAGAGCCCTGCCCTTGCACACCGTCCTCACCCAGCAGCCATTCTGTTGGTCGGCTCTGGCGCCTCCTAGGGGTAATCTGAGGCATAATTGGGGTTGACCCAGGACCCTGGAGGGATCCTAGTGAGAGGCAGCAACCGATGGGCTGGTGGGTTGGTCAATACTTGCAAAGAGGCGACCACCTTGGGTCACGAGTGAAACTTAATCAAGGGCAGGAGAGTCAAGGGTATTTTTAGGCAGGTCAAAAGAAAGAAACCTACCCCTGGAATATAAAAAAACACAATATGGCCAAAAGAGGGGCCCAAACTGGATTTATGGGTCTTACCTATCGCATGGATCTTCCTCAACAAAGGCTGTATGTTTGCACCTCCACTTTCTTTGGTGTATTTGATGGGGCATGGACCTGTCCTGGAGTCCCAGGCACAGAGTAGGGTCCCAGATCTCTGTAAAGGTAGGTGGAGAGAGCTGGTGAGGATGGCTTATTGGCCTCAGGGAAGACAGGCATCCACAGGGCCAGAGGTTGCCAACAGAGCCAGACAATTCCTCTGGCAGGTGCTGGTGGGAGGTTCCTCTAGGAAGGATGTAGGTCAAGGCTGAGACTGAATCTCTGCCCTCCCACTTTAAGCCACCCAGTGATGAGACTGGAATTCTGTGATGTTTCCTCTTCTATATGTTCTGTTGTGTTTTGTTTCATACTACAAAAACAGTACATGTTACTATAGAGTTAATGAAAAATGCAAATATACAAAAGGAAGAAAGTAAAAACAAATAAACATACTCTCATTACCTAGAGACAAACCTTTCTTGTATATCCTGAGTACACACACAGTTATTCTTTGGGGTAACTGGCCTTTTCTTTTTCTGAGCAAAGTTTTGTGAATATCTTTCCATGTGAGCATCCTTCCAATGAATACAGTTCAATGAATATACTATCTCCTTAATGATTATGCAGTACTTTTGTAGCAGGGCTGTAGTGTGATATTTTCAGCCATTTCTTTTCTGGTCTTTTAGGGTGTTGCCATTTTTTCTTTAAACCTCTGCCCAATCATTCCAGGGTCATTCTCCTGCTGGGTCACTATGCAGGCCCTTAATTATTTCCTTAAGATCTATTCCTCAAAATGGCTGGGTCAAGTGTTGTGCATTTTTAAAAAGTTTTACTACATTTTGTCCAATCGACCTTTAAAAAGGTTATGTCAATTCACACTCCCACCTGCAGAGAATGCAAAAGGTCTATCGCCCGAGTTCTGTCCTCATCAGTCATAAATGTTAGTCTTCTTTTTATTCTTCTCTCTTTGCCTATTTTTAAGTTGGAGAACTCCTATTTTTCTCACTGGCTTTATGAACTTTTTGTATATTCAATCTACTAACTTTTTCTCATACATTTTGCAATTTCCCCCAATTTGTCAATTTCTTTTAGCATTTTTATACGTTAACATTCTGTGCAGTCAAAATTCTTAATATTGTAACTCATGGCTTCTCCCTTTGGTGTCATTCTGTAAAGTCCCTTCTTATTTCAGGATTTGCTAACTATTCACTATATGTTCTTCTTAGGCTTCCATTGTTTTATTTTTAATTCATATAAAATTTATTTTGGCATATAGTATAAAGTCTGTTTCTAATTTTACTCCCCCACCTTCATTGTTGGATCTGAATTCTTTTGACACTGCCACACACTATAATCAATTCCCAAACAAGGGAAGCCCAGAATGTAGAACCATCAGAGAACACTGCCTCTAAGAATTACTGAGACTTGAAACAAAGAGTTGAGAAACTTCTCAAAATCAGGAAAGGGGTCCCACATATATTAGAATCACATCATGGAGATATGGATGAAGCCCAGTCTCTATCATTTTCACCGTGGGTGAATTACTTATTTAAATCTTGATTTTGTGTCTATGCAATGGGTATAATAATGGTACTTACCGCTCCAGATGGTGGTGAGGATAAAGTGACAATATGAATGTGAAACACTTGGGCACATAGCAAACACTTGATATTATTAGAGAGAAGATGGGAAGAATGACTGCAACAGCATGGGCCATGGAGATGTTACAAAGAAATACAGACTGCCTCAATAATTATAGACACAAAGGTGGTAAGTGCATGCACTTTAGTTCCAGAGAGCTTATCTGGCTAATTAGGAGGGTCTCCTGAAAAGAAGGCCTTACATTTCTAAAGCCTGGCTCTACGGGAGCCCAGACTTGCACTAAACACACACATGTCAAAGGATTCCATTAGTATTTCTTTTTCTCAAACTGGTTCCAAGGCTTTCTGCTGGAACTGTCTGCATTGAGGTGAATCAGCTGAATGAGCTGGCATCTGGAAAGCTCACAGGACAAAGAGCACGCGGGCTTGAGCTCAAAGTGGGCAGCCATCTCCCTGCCTGGCTTGCCCCCAGCTAAGGGCTGCTGCAGGGAAATAGTCACTGGACACGAGCCAGGGGCACCAGTCAGCTTAACCAAAGGAATCAATGGACACTGTGTTTTCCCTCTGCAAATGAGGAAAATGACGTGGTGAGAAGGCGGATGCCTTGTCCAGAATCACAAATCCCAGGGGCAGAGAAAATGAAGAGAAATGCTGCCTCAGAAGGAGCCACATCCCATCTTGGGGAGGCCCTGAACTAGGGACTAGGAACTCTGCTCTTGAGCTCCCAGCAGTGGAGGCCCAGAATATTTTTATGAGACATGTACAATGAGTAGCCATTCAAAAAGCTGATGCTGACTCCTTTTAGAAAAGGGCAAATATTTTAGGAATCTCTTGTTAGTAGGAAAATGTCTAATGGCTTTTGGACAGAGCAGGGCTTGGCCAGATACTCAGCATGTGGGGCTTAAAGATTTGATTCTGAATTTGCTTTAGTAGAATAGTGATTCTCAATTCTGGCTGCATTTTGGAATTAGCTGTGGAGCCCTTAAACTTGTAGAGGCCTGGGCTCCATATCCAGAAGGCTGAATTAAATCAGTCTGTAATAGGGCCTTGCTGTGGAGCCCTTAAACTTGTAGAGGCCTGGGCCCCATATCCAGAAGGCCGAATTAAATCAGTCTGTAATAGGGCCTCAGTATCAGTATTGTGAAAAAGTTCTTTAGTGATTATAACATGTAGATTAGGATTGAGAAGTCCCTTTTCACATTGTTCTTGCCAACTGCACCTCTCTCTCCCCAGCAAGACTATTCTAGCAAAATATCTCTCAAGCTTTAAAGAATTGTTTGGGGGTTTTGTTAAAATATGTGTTTTGATTCTGTAGGTTTGGGATGGGAGGACCCAGGATTCTACCTTTCTAACAATCTCTCAGATGATGCTGTTGCTCTGATCTCAGAATCAATCTTACAGCAAGAGTCTGGAAGTGGCTCTCAAACTTCAGTGAGCATAAAAGGCAGATTCCAGGGCTGATCCTTGTGCCAGGGATGGGATCCAGGAAAGCACATTTTTAATAAGACATCAGATGGACTGATGTACTTGGTAGTTCAAGGTTTATACTTGAAGAATGTGCTCAGTCTACCCACAGTTTTCTCAAGCATTTCTCTTTTCAGCATCCCCTGGAGCAAATAAGTGGCTAGAAAATGACACAGTCACTTGGCCTTCAGCTGAAATTGAGCAGAGATCCCATGATTCAAGCCTGACTTGTGGGCTTGAATTCTAGCCATCTGACTCTGACATCCCTTCATTTTTAGGCAGAAGCCCATTGCCATAGGAGACCTTCAAGTTGTTACATTCACTTGGAATAAAGGAACCATTTGTTTATGGGTTTTGACTGTAGAGTTATTTGACCCGTTCCCTGTTGGAACTATAATCAGTGCATCGAGAATCAGAGCATGAATCCTGAGAGAATGAAAGGCACAGAACTTTAGAGACCTTCCACCCAAGGGAGAACCTCAGCAGGAAAACAAAAGATGTTGTAAAAAATGTCAATGCTCTGTAAGATCTTAAGGATGTCAAGTAAGAAGTCTCCACCAAATTAATGTGCTTTTCCTATTAATGAGATAGTTGGTAAGATAGGATACCCTTAGGTCTTGACATGGGAGTCTGAAAGAAATGGACAAATCTGGCCTATTCTCTCATTTGGTTACCGTCAGGACCACCATTTTCAGCTCTGCATTATACCGCTTGTAGAAGATTCTAGGCTTTTGTTTCCCTCTTGGTTCTTTTCCCTTGTTCTCCTTGTTTTGATGGTTTCACTGCTCACTAGCAGCCTGACCAAGGAAGAGATGTGGAAATAAACCTCATAGGAGGCAGTGACATCTGTGTTAGGTTGGCTGAGCAGCTTGGTGGAGGGAAAGAGGCTTGAATTATTATTGCAGGTTTTATGAAATTTACTTCTGTGTCCTGGCCAGGCCCACTCATGTAAGGCAAATTCAAACCCTGTAAGAGCAGAGTGCCCTTCCCACCCCTAGTTCAACTGGCAATAATGACTTAATAGATAAATTAGAACTTGAAAAATGCTATATTATCTGACTCAGATATATTTATGGCTTTATAACTTCTTATTCTCATGGTCATTTGGTAAGACTGCCATGAGATGGGGGACATAAATTTATCACCACACATGCTAAAGAAGATGGAGAGTGTGACTTTCATGTTTAAGGAAGGTATTTTGTCTATTTCTTTTAGCTAGTTTCAATACATTATAACAAAACATACCTCCTATTCCCATTACTTGATATAATAAATATCTTGGTGAAATTTTGTACAGAGTTTGATTACTCAGTCAAAACCTAAGTATCCTGCTGGGAGAAGAACAATCATTTTAGTGACACTGTTCTATGCCTTGGTTGAATTGAATAGCTACTAATCCAGCCAGAGAAGAAAGACACAGGTAATTGGAATTGAGCAAACACACTGAGCCTCACAAAAAAGACTAACGAGAAGTGTAAAATTCCCCATCAAACATCCATCCGTCTCTATTTTCTCCTTTCCTTAGAATAGTCATTGTGGCTGTAAGAAATGACTCTAGGGACCAAGTCTACAATAGGGGAAAAATGTCATTCCTCATTGAAGTACTCTGAAAATGAGTTTAAACAGACACAACCTGCCAATGGTCAATGTGAGGTCAATAACTCCAGTAGCCAAGTTGAATTGTCTTTTTAAAAAATATAATACCCACACCTACCACCCCGCTTCTACTGTGTCACATCAACAGATTATTTTTTTTTTTAGATTGTTTGAGGGTAGAGAAACAGGGATATTATTTGGCCAACTTTTCAAATATAACTTGAAAAAAAATAATAGCAACAGATTTCTCTCATTTATCTATTCAACCTAAACTCTGAGCCTTCCTCTAGGACTGCTGCTGGAGACCAGTAGTTACAAGGGCTGAAGCAGTGCGGCTGATTGTCTAGTTGAGGGTGGTCAGATCTCCTGCACCAGGTGCTCCATGCATAGAGGCTCCATGGCTCTTGCCTACTGGTGTATCTCTGGTGCCCAGCGCAGGGCTTGGTTCTACATAGACATGTAGATTGGCAGTCTGGGTTGAAACCATACCAGGCAACCAAATGACTTTTAATTTATGGCATTTTTGAAGCTGGAAGGAACCTTGGAAGGAATAGAGGTCACTATACATTTCAATCCAGGAGCAACTTCCCTTCCACACAGGATTCTGGTTTTCTTTAGTTATTCTCCACTTGCTGCAGGACAGACCTAACACCCTGTCCCGAAGGGGTTTCCTTTCCAGAAATTGATTCAGAAATGCACAAGTGTGACTCAGTTATGGCCAGTGCTCTGTGAAGGCATGTCTTCTAGAGGATTCTGTCTCTTCCTTGAACGCCTCAGGCCTGAATGTGACTGTAAAACTATAATAGCCATCTTACTGTCAGCAGGAGTATAAACTGGTACTCAGGTGGCAAGAACAGAAAGACAGAAAGAACCCATGTCCTGATGACATTACTGAGCCACTGAATCAATCAACCTCTAAGCAACCTTGTTGTTCAATTTTTTGTTACACAGGATAATACATTCCCCTAACATTCAAATAATTTTGAATCAGGGTTTGTATTGTCCCATGGCCCAAAGGATCTCAAATGTCTGAGGGAATCTAAAGACCAAGTTCTCATTTCACAGAAGATGTAACGGAGTTTGCTCAATGTTATGTTGCAGGCGACAACAGAACCCAGGAACAGGAAGACTGGATTCTTTTGCTGCTTCATTCAAAATTTACTTAGTCATAAATTAAAGGTAGTTTAAAAGTGTATCTCTGGACTGATGGTTTTAGTCAGCGTTTTTGACCCTGTGACCAAAAGACCTGACAAGAAAATTTTAGGGGAGGAAAATTTTATTTGGGGGCTCACAATTTCAGAGGTCTCAGTCCATAGATAGCAGGCTCCATTCTTTGGGGCTTTAGGTGGGAGTGAACATCATGGTAGAAAAATGTGGTAGAGGAAAGCAGCTCAGGACATGACATTATGGAAGGGGAGCAGGGGAGACAGAGAGAGAGAGAGAGAGAGAGAGAGATTTTGAGAGAGAAAAAAACTCCTCTTACCTGTGGACAAAATATAGACCCCAAGGGCACACCCCCATCAACCAACCTCCTCCAGCCACACCCTCCTGCCTGCAGTTAGTACCAAGTTAATTCCTATCAAGGGATTAATGCACTGATTAGGTCAAACTTTTTATAACCCAGTCTCCTACACTTTCTTACATTGTCTCACACAAGAGTTTTCTTTTGGGGAAACCTCATATCTAAACCATAACATCTTGTATTCAACAAAATTTCCCTGTAGAGGTAGAAATCTGGAATTCTAACCCCCAATTTTTTCCTTGGGATGTGGCTGAAGCAAACTGACCACCAACAAAGAGTGTGCTCATGGACTAAGAAGAACCGTTAAAACTTTGTTCATGATTACAGAAGAACAATGAACGGGAGACTTGATTTGTTGTGTAATGTGGGAAAGAAAGACAAGCAATACCCCTTTGGGTCAGGACTTGCCATCCATAAGGTAAGGGACACAGTATGTTGTCCAAGGCCTTTGCCAATACTTTGGTTGGAAGATTTGATGAAATCCACAGGGAGAGGGTGGGGTGAGGATAGGAGAGGAAATGCAGAGTTGGAAGGGAGTTTATCCTTTCTGATGGCAGGGCATTTCTTATATCAGGTCATTCCTCCATTTGCAAGGCCTTCTGTTTGCCTCTGGGGCTACCTCCAGTCCACTCATGCTGCAGGACCCACGGTAAGTTGAATCTGCTCTACCAAGTCTTCTCTGACCACTGCAGCACACACCAGAAGCTCTTTTTCAGAACTAGCTCATGTCCTGAATTTCTTAATTACTTATTAAACATGTTATTAATTCTTTAATTACTTATTAAAATTTTCTAGCAATTCATTTCTTTTGCCCCCAAATTTTATCTTTAGGGAGTGGATCAGCAAAGAAGAAAATGCATGGACTTTAAGGACTCATTGACTTGATTTGGATACTGCTCTTGGGCCTCTGCTTATAGAATTCCAGGAGCCAGTTGGCCATCATGGCAGCCTGCCGCAGTCCGGCTGCAGCAAAATAACCGGGGGGTGACGAACAACTTGTGAACGTTGATACAGCAGGAGTGGGAGCCGTTTATTGCAGGACAGGAGCAGTATTTATACATTCCACACAGCTTATCTAATTAGCATAAACTAGATACATCAGTCAACCAATCAGGAATCTCTACACTTAATGGCTTGCTTTTGTTACTTCTCAAACCACTCCCTCTGGCATTTTGCCAGGCACCATTCAGACTTGTTTACGAATTCTAACATTCCCCTGGCAAAATGCCAGGTGTTATTTTTGACTTGTTTACAGACTCTAACAGCAGCCCTGCCTGGCTCTACCACTTTGGAGTAAGCTTCTCTGACCAGCTTAAATCTACTGTGGAATGTAGTTGGGGCAGGTGTGAATAGCACAGTGGATTAGCTTTCTCTTACTGCTGCAACTAATTACCACAAACTCAGTGACTCAAAATAACACAAATTTATATCTAGTTCTAGAGATCAGAAACTCAAAATAGTTCAGAGGGCTTCAGAGGAAGATTCCTAGTCATATCTCTGTTACTCTGAATCTGACCTACTACCCACCTCTTATATGGGCCCCTGAGATTCCACTGGGCCCATCTAGATAATCCAAGATAATCTCCCCACTTCCACATCCTTAACTATGTCTGCAAAGACTTCTTTACCATCTGGGATAAAGTATCTCAGACTTCAGGTCTTTGAGTAAGGGAAGCATCATTTTCTGCACTACACGTTTACTCTGTGGATCTGTTTCCACATTATGAAATAGAGGCAGACTGTCTTTCTCACAGGGTTATTGAGGCGATTGGAGGAGGTAATCTGTGCATGTGAATCCCCAGCACCATGCCTGGCACAGTGGTTTATTCTGGTCTGGGGGGTGGTTTATTCTGGTCTTTGTAGGACTCTGAGTTGTAAGCCAGAGGCAAGGACTATATGTTCTCCTTCTTTCTAACCCTTGAGCTTCTAGCTATTGCTGGATCCTGAGTAGGAAATCAATAAATATAATAATTATCTTCATCGATGACAATGATTTGCACCTAATAAGTGCTCTAAAATGATTTGTTGCTTGTTCGTTCTTTGGTGGTAAGGAGTTGGGTGGGTGAGCACCAGATTAAAAACTATTATTTATTCAATCCAAAATATAACTTTGGATTCTTCTGTTGCACTTTTACCTAATTATGCTAAACACTAGTGGGAGTGAGAGAGAAAGAGAAAGGAATGAGTTCACAATACTTATGGAAAAAAAGTCTTGCTGTCACAGACTTTTCTCCTTGGTCTGGAAACTTCTTGGTTTCCTAGGGTGCAGCTGACTGCTCTCTGCAACTAAAAAATCTCTCAAAGGGCCTGGTCCAGTTAGGTCACACAAAGCTAGGCTTATTATTTAGAGAGCACACAATGCCCCCTCACATGGGGCACGGAGAGGAAAGAATTTTTTTTTTTTTTAAAGCCAATTCCAGTCCCCTGGAGCTGCAAACTGCCCTCAGGGCAAAGAGGCCTGCAGAATAATTGGGAGGAGTCTGGCAGGAGGGAGGCTGAGGTAAGTTGAGCTGCATTTCTTTCTATACCGCCAACATGCCACTTTTTAAGCCTTCCCCTCTGGGACAAACCTGTGTGTCAAGATAAACAATTAAATAATAAGCAAAGGCCCAATCAGGACAACTGTGGCTTTGGCCCTGGAAAAAAACACCCAGAAACAGCAGCCCGTCTGTTGCTGCTGAGGAGCTGGTTTCCCTGATTCTGAGAGAGAACTGGGTCAGCGAGGAGATACTGCCTGCTTAGAAGATGATTCGGTCTCCTAAACTTGGCAGGTTTATGCTTTTTCAGGATAATAAGGTGAAAAATGACCTTACCTCATCCCTCTATCAAAGCAGGGCTCAACTGCCTGAGGAATTCCTAATATATTTGTGGATGATGTGTTTAGAGATGGGATGAGAGAGGGTCCAGAGGCCAGACCCCAAATGGTTGTGAGAGGTGGTTCCTGCCAGGAAGACAAGACCATTAGATGGGATGCCTCCCATATCAGAGGGCCTGCAAAAAAGGAGCCTGAACTGCCTCATCTCTGAAGGGTCTTCCAGTGCTTCTACACCATCAAACCTCAGCTGTCAAGGCCAAGGGATGATCATGCAAACATGGGATGGTCACATAATTCTGAACTAGCATATAGGGGTTGAACTTGACTAAGGGACATTTTTTGTTGCTGTTTGGGTAGTACTGGGGAGCAAACCCAGGGCCTCCCACATGCTAGCAAGCATTCTCCCACTGAGCTACATCTCCACCCCTTTTTAAAAATTTTATTTTGAGACAGAGTCTTGCTAGTTGCTCAGGCTAGCTTTGATCTTGTGATCCTCTTGCCTTAGTCTCCTGAGTAGCTGAGATCACGGGTGTGTGCCACCATACCTGACCTAAGGGACTGTTTTTAGGGAAATGGGGGAAGCACTATTTATGTAACATGTTAGCAGAGCATAGCATTTGTGGCTTCAGGAGATGGTATGGAGGGACAGACACTACATAGTTATAATGTCCCATCTCTCTGTGAGTAGGCCAGCAGGATCTGGCAATAAGGCTGGCTGAGGTGGCATGTTCAGAGTTCAGAATTAATTCTGATAACAGAGCCATTTGGTACCCAGGACAGAGCCATTTGGTGCCTAGGACAAGGAGCCCAGGACAGGTTACTAAGATTGTATAAGAAAAGAAGGGTGAGCAGGTGGATGAATGCTCTAGGGCCTCTGGGCTTACACAGAGCAAATGTGAACAGGAGCATGGGTTAGAAAGCATGGTTTAAAGGGATGCTTTGGTCAGCCGTGTACTCTTAGGGATCCAGGCCATAGTGTAGGAGTGGAAGTTCAAAAATGTTTTGGGATATTGTCTCCTCTAGAGAACCAGGCACACTCAATTTTTAAGATGAACATATGAAGTGTGTCAGGCTAAGCCATGGGCTGTACTTTGGGACCTTTGGCCATAGAACAGAGGATGATCTTTGAATCTGGCCTTGTGTAATAACTCCTATGTCAGGCCAGCCTGCCCTATAGAGAGCTTTTAGAAATATACTATATTTCCCCCATCTATGATTTTGATTTTGGTTTTGGAAGTTTATTTGTGGTCAACTGCAGTCAGAAAACATTAATGGAAAATTCCAGAAATAAAGAATTCATAAGTTTTAAATTGTACACTGTTCTGAGAAAGCATGATGAAATCTTACACCATCCCGCTCCATTGCCACCTGGAACATGAATTGCCATCCCTTTGTCTACCTTTCCATGTTATATACCCTGCCTGCCTGTTAGTCACTTAGTAGCCTTCTAGGTTATCAGAGTGTTGTGGTATCGTGGTGCTTATGTTCAAATAATTCTTATTTTTTTTTAAAGAGAGAAAGAGAGAGAGAGAGAGAGAGAGAGAGAGAGAGAGAGAGAGAGAGAGAATTTTTTAAAAAATATTTATTTATTTTTCAGTTTTTGGCGGACACAACATCTTTGTTTGTATGTGGTGATGGGGATTGAACCCAGGCCGCACGCATGCCAGGAGAGCGTGCTATCGCTTGAGCCACATCCCCAGCCCAAAGTAATTCTTATTTTTTTTAAATAATGGCCCAAAGCACAAGAGTAGTGATATTAGCAATTTGGATATGCCAAAGAGAGGTTGTGAAGTATTTGCTAGAAGTGAAAAAGTAAAAGTACAATCAGATATTTGGACATAAGTATAGAGAGTGTGTGAGAGAAAACAAACATTTATGTAATGTTTATTACAACATATTTTGTTATAATTGTTCTATTTTATTATTAGTATTATTGTTGTTAGTAATTAACTGTGCTTAATTTATACATTAAACTTTATCATATGTATGAAGAACATGGCATATGGGGGATTGGTACTATCTATGCTTTATGCATCTACTGGGGGTCTTAGAACACATCTTCCACGGACAAGGAGGGCATCACTGTGCATCTGCCTACATTCTTGCTGGAAGCAGGTATAACTAGCTCCACCTTACAGGGTCCCCTTATCCACCAGGATGTCCCAAAGTTATAGAAATCCAACTTTGAGAAGCCCAGTGGGGGTCTGTGTGTTGAATAAGAGCCAAGGGAAATACAGTATTTAGTTACTATGATAGATGGAGTTGCCAAATTTAACAAATATAACTAAAAGCTGCTTAGTTGAATTTGAATTTCAGAAAAGCTTGTCTTATTATTATGCATAACTTCTTAATGAATAAATTTTTCAATATACATCTATTCCAGATACTGCATGGGACATATGTATATTGAAAGTTATTTGTTCTTTTGAATGAAGCTTGACTTTACCTGGGCATCCTGTGGTATATCTAACCCCTCCCTGTAGGCCAGACCTATACAGAATGAGTTGGTCAGCACAAACTCAGGTTTCAGGCCAAAGCAAATCAGGCAGGTATCTTCCCTCTACTTGACCTCTGCTAAGAGTCTGTTTTTAAGGCCAGATCCCAGATCAGCAGAACATTTGCCATCAAACATACTTTGAATTTTAATTTATAATCTGCTCATTAAAGTGCCACCCACCAGTGAGCCTCAAATAGCCTGATAACTACATATAACTAGAGCTGCTATGCAGACAGAGACAGAGCCCAATGCAGGCACAATGCACAAAATTCTGTAGTTTGCCTGTGGCTTCCCAAAAGCTTGCAGATATTTCTGTCTTCTGAGCACTCTATAGAGAAACCCACTGAGGGAGAAAGCAATGACTTGGCTCTCACTGGGCCAGAAATTCCATGGCTGAAATGACCCAGGGGTAGCGGGCAGGTTTGACAATCTGTCAGTTTCTGGATAGAGTTACTCGTCAATCACTCATTCCTGCTAAATTGCAGAAACTCCTTTTCTTTAAATCAAACTTTCTTGGCTCATGATGCAGGTTAAGCCCAGTTTCTGGTATGTGTACTGGGAACTGGTACTAGCCTGTCCACCTGGTCATGGAAAGCCACTAAATGAGCCTTTACTCTGGGTATCTTTGCCCAGCATTTTTCTTCCATTTAAGACTTCATTGCTGGGGTTGTTTTATGTAAAAAGATAAGAAAACAAGTAAAACTTGGTCTTGCTCTATGGAGATAAAAACAAAGTAGTATTTTATTCAAGAAGAATGTGTGTAATAACAGTAATCTGAAAATAATGATATCTATAAGGTCCTTGGCAAAGCTACCCAGGAAAAGAAAAACAATGGATGTGAAAGCTTCAGTGAGTCATAACACCACCTTTCAACATTAAAAGGCCCTGAATCAGATTCAGATGAACGGGTTTCATCAGCTCTGAACTTAGCTGTACGCATTCATTTTTATTCCTAGCACCAACATACATCCTCTGCATAAGGGCAAGGCATTGGCTCCCCTTCAAAACACTCGACCGTGCAGAGGAGGAATAAAAAGGATTCCTCGTCAGCTTTTCAATGTCTAAACACAAAAATAGCTCTGCCCTGAGCTGCCCAGCAGGCTTCCCTTCCTGTCTGAGCATCACAGAGAATTGCTGGCTAGACCAGTGTTCACCAAAGGTGATCTGTGAACCACCAGTATGAGAATCATATGAAAGTTGATTGAAAATGCAGATTTCTGGGATTACTCACCAGAGACCTAGCAAATTGGATCTCCCAAGTAGAACCCAGGAGTCTGCATTTTAATGACTCCATATCCCAAGAATTCTTAAGTAGGGTTTAAGGGCTACTAGGCTGCCAGCCACCTGGCTGTCACCTTATCTTGTTGCCTGTATTGTTACTTGACTTTCTGTGTGTGTGTCTTTTCTTCCCCGGGCAAGGGAAATTACTTTTGTACCCTTTAGTGCTCAGTTCACTGCAGGTGTTCAAAAACAGTATTTATTGAATGAAGGACCTGAAATAATTTCCGTTTGTTTGGAGATTGTTCAGAATAAAACTTATGTCCCAGAAGATCGGATCATGAATTCGCCAGTTTGCTTTTGAGTCAGTGCTTTCTGCACCCCTCCTTTCTGTGTAAGACAGAGACAGAGAGAAAGAGAGAGAAAATTGCTTTCCTAACAAATATTTTGAGTCAAAGGCCAAAGGTCCCTATTTGTCCATAAAAGGATAAAAGGACAAGAAGGGCCACATTGCTGAGCCACATTGTCTGACCCAGAAGGTAGAAGCAGTCTTTGCTCTTTCCAAGAAGCACTATTGGAAAAAATTCATGAAGCTTTCAGGGTGGGGGAGGTGAGGGGGACAAGGTGTGCATGGTACGTTGAGGGACTGCCACAAGCCCACCTGACCAGTGGATCTGTCTCAAACTGTACAAATAAAGTCAAAGTACAGCTCAATTTATCAGACTGTTGGACCCTGGAGCAGGGCATGTTGTCAGGAGTGTTTTGAAGGGGTAGAAAGCCTGCAGAGGTGGCACAGTGGGAGGGCAGGCTTGCAGGGAAGGGAGGCTAGTGCCGGGACTCTTGAGGGGAGGTCCAGTGGGAGAGCAGAGGTCCCTAGAGACGGCAGTGAGTGGAGGGTCCTTGGGACAAGCATCTCCTCTTCCCTCATCTTGCTCAGCTGCTTCTGAGGCCAAAGGTGGGATGAGGCTGCACCATGAATGTGAAGATGGGCACATCAGGAATGAGTGAGTGGAAAGGGGAGGCTGGAGCACTGAGCTCTAGACTCTTAGGGCCGGATTCAGCCTCACTTAGCTCAGCCTCCTCTAGAGTTCAGAGTTGGACACACCTTCTCCTGAAGGTCTTGTTTGAGGAGTCCTGGGATCCAGATGGAGGCTCCCTCCCTCCCAGTCAATGCAGGGCTTAGAAAGCATGTGCATAGACTGAGCCCTAATCCACCTGCTTGAAATTTTCCTTCTTTTGCTCATAGTCCTCCTCTCTCCTCCTTTTTCCCAGCTCCACTTTTTAACATGTATTCTCACTCTCCAAGAGCACTCTTGTGTCCTCCCCACATTGTCTCTCCTGCAGATTGAGCACCCTGAGTTACTTGCACCTCTCCTGTGACTTGGTCACCTCCCTTTTCTTTCTTCTGTTCATTGACTTGATATTCCCCTGCTCTTCTGTCCCCCAATGAGGCTTCTCATGATTCTATCAGTGGAATCCTCATCTTCTCAGATAGCCAGGCTTGAGCAATGGAACTCAGCCTTGCCTTTTTATCTCTTCTCTCTCTCTCTTACCATGAAGCTGTTGGGAAGTGTGTGTGTGTGTATGTGTGTGTGTGTGTGTGTGTGTAATTCTCCATGGCATTTTTATATGTCTAGTGACAGTTTTTGTCTTGGAGGAATCACTGAGGCAGAAAGAGGAAATGGACATGGTGTCAGTTTGAGGTGGGTCAAGTTTGTAGCTGGACTTGGTCAAGGGGAGTCTGCACTCCCACTGAACTGCCTGCCATGGCTGAGATTGAAGTCAGAGGAGGGCAGAGGCAAGGTGATGTGAGGCTCCAAAAGCGCTATCTATGCAGAATCTCTTAAAACCTTGCCAGAATGTGTTTTCCATTGCCCTCAGATGAGTTTAGACTCCTTGTTTGGGGGAGTCAAGGCCCTTCCTGCCTGGTTCTATATCCCTCCAGCTCCTCTCCCCGATTCTTTGAAGAGCACTGCTCTACAGATATTCTGAGCAACATTTTGCTGAGTGCCCAGTGTTCTTCTCTTAAAGCCTTATTCACTAGGATGTTTGGTTTGGTCCTTTTGGCAATACATATTCAACAGAGCTTCTGGAAGTGTGGGGGCAAGAATAACTTGATGAGATTTATAATTTAGAATGATCAAGCTGGTGGAGGATGAATGAGAAGGAAGTGAAGCAGGGGAGGAAGTTCACTGTGTTGGGTTCTTATGAGTGATGAGGGATCATGGTGGTGAAGTGATCACATTATCAGGTGAGAGGACTCTGGCTGCAGGAGAAGGTGTGCATTTTTGGGTGCCTGATCAGGGGTGATAGCATGGGAAGAAGCAAAGATGGGGCCCCAGTTTCTAGCCTGGGCAGATGGGAACTGTGAGTGCCATTCACTGACACAGAGATTTAGGAACAAAAAGCATCCCTTGGTGTGAGAGATGATGAATTAATTTAGTTTTGGATATTCTGAGGTTTGTGGTCACTTTGGAATATTTAAGTGGAATTTCCTTCAAGTCTGTCCAAGAGAGAACTAGGTTGGAGCTATAGATTTTGGAGTCATTACAGAATGTAAATGACCAAGCCCAGAGAATGTGTGTGAGGGACAGGAGAGCCTTGGACAGAATTCCACGGAACACCAATATTTCCAAGATGGTGCCCATAGAGAGGCTGAGGAGGAGCGGGCAGTTGGAAAGGCAGGGGAAGACAGGAGGCAGGTGGGGTCATGTGAGTCCAGAGAAGAGACTATTTGAGGGACTGGTGCACAGTGGCCAGTGCCACTGAAAGTTCAAGTGCCGTTAAGGCAAAGAGGAGTTAGATGGCTTTGGTAGCAAGTTGGTTGTTGGTGGTGTGGACAAGCGTCTTCCATGAGTGGTGTGATCTGAAGCTAGTTGCAGTGGGTTGAAGGATGAATAGGAGTCAAGGAGGTAGGAATAGAGTGGACACATTTTGTTTTTAACAGAGGGAGTGAAGGGAAGGGAGGGGGTATGGGAGTAGGAAGCATAGTGAATGAATAGGACATGAATACCGTATGTACATGTATGATTACATGACTTGTGTGATTCTACATCATGTACAACCAGAAGAATGAGAACTAATACTCCATTTGTGTATGATATGTCAAAATGCTTTCTGTTGTCATGTATAACTAATTAGAACAAATGAAAAAATAAATAAGTTCATTTGTAAAAGAGGGTGAAGACAGGTAGCTTAAGTGGAAGGTAAGCTTGAGGGTTAAAAAATGACGTTGGGACACACTGAAACTTGGGTTTTTGTTGACCTTCTGGGGGAGAGGATGGAATGGACCATGTAGTTGAGAGGCATCGGAGGAGGTGGTGGAATGCAGGGATGGGATGCACAGGAGCCTGGCCCAGGGGTAGACAACCCTGCTATGGTCACAATAGTAGAGCAAGGGGAAGAACTGGAGAGATGTGTGTGGGGGAGTTGCAAAGTTCCCACCAGGTCACTTATTCACTTTGAGAAGAAGGAAACAAGGTCCATTGATGACCTAGGTTTGAGGATCCTGGAGAAGGTTTAAATAGCTGTGTTGGGGAGCCAGAGGGATGAGTTGACTTTCAGTGACCTTCCCATTGTCTTTAAGTCCTCTCTGTCTCTCTCATGTTCTCCCTACTTGTCCATGCCTCCCTTGTGTGCTTACCACTCTCCATCTCTGCTCTTGTTGGTGAGCCTCTCATCTCCCCTCTGGAAGTTCTGGAAGGTGGGCTTTGTCTTCCTGTTCCTTACAGTCCTGTGAGGTTGCATTGCCCACAGAAGGGGATCCCACAATTGTTTCTAGAATAAGTCAGTGAGCGTGGCTTGACCTTGCCGGAGCAGTGGGGCACTTATTCTGTGATGCAGTCGATATTTATTCCAAGGCAGGGATATATCCAGGGTGCTCTGAGGGCAAGAAACATTGTTATTTAGTAGCTGGAGATACAGATTTAGGAGTCATTAGAGTTTATAAATGGCCAAGTCCAGAGAAATTTGACCCTGATGTTCTATTCTCATTTAGATACTCCACAGTTCCTCACAGCCAACTATTGAATTCCGGGCATCCTGGGGCAGTGTTCTCAACCTATCAAACCCAACACCCTCTTTCTTTAAAATATATTCTGTAACTCCCATTAATTTCTTGAGGTGAAATTCATTGATAATATAATGCATCTTTACATATAATTTAAAAAATTTATGTAGTGTCCTAATGATAATAAAGAGGAGAAATGAAAGAAAGTAATTTATAATGAAGGAATACTTTCCCCACTGCTCAGGCCTACAGGATCTAGAAGAGAACTTCTCAAATTTTTATGTGCACAGGAATCCTCTGGAGATAGTATTGAAGTGCAGACTCAGATTTGGGGGTCTGGAGAGGAGATTCTTCCCTCTAGCAAGCTCCACCACGATGTTGGAGAGCTTCTGGTCTGTGGACCACCCTCGCTCTAGTAGTGAGGAGCTAGGAAGCACATGATGCTTTGCTCTTCTTGTAATGAATACATGTAGACCCAAGAAGAGTGAAATACATTTAACTGAATATTACTATCTTAAGAACTGACATTTTGAAATACAACATATATATGTAATCATTGTGAATGCGACAGTTTCAAAGACAAATTTATACAGAGGTGTCTTATGGGTCACTCAAATTCCATGATATGACTTTTAGAAATGACAACAAACCCTAGGGAAAGTCTTAAAGAAAACAAAGTACATCTTTCACCAACTTCCACTAGAGTTTCATTATTAGGTAATTGAGTATATAACGAAACTGCAAAAAAAAAATGTGTTTATGTGCAAAACAGGGTTAGGTGCCAGTCTCAGGAAACTGAGTAGGGTTTTCGTTTATGTCCGTCTCTAGTTGGACTTTAAAGTCATGCGGGACACTGGGCATTACTTGCAGAAGGTCCAGAGCTCTGTCTCTGCCCAATAAATGCAGTTTATTAATTCCCTTCACCTTTGATTGCATTATCTGTACACGAGGACATTACCTATGTCAAGGACTGGCTAGGAGGGTTAACACAGGGGAGATTTTGGTACATTGTGAGGTCCTAAACAGGTTATACTCAGGTACATGAGTAGCTGTGACATGCTTCCCAATCATGGAAGCAACTGGAAACATCCCTCAAGCCTCTACCATACCTCACTGAGAACCACTAACCTAGAGGAACTGAGAAAGAAGAACAACCGCAGGTGAAAGCTTAGAGAAACACATTTCATCAGAGCCCACTGCTATGAGCAGAAGGTGCATTTGCCTGGAAAGAGCCACAGACAGACTGCATCCACTCAACCACATTTACAAGCATGTGACTGCTGAGCGGACACAAATGGCTCATATCACAGACCCATTCTGTACCACAAAGACAGAAGCGACACACTTTCTCTTGACAAGGCTGGGGATATAATTATGCATCTTTCTAGGTACAAATTAGTGCCACAATGTTTCTACCAAAGCTATCAAGTGAGACTGAGGTGGTGGCCTGTAGTTCTTGCTTGTAGGGAGGGAAGGGGGGGAGTAGCTGAGGTGGGCCTAGCTCCTCCTAGGTGCTGCGGTTCCTTTTCCTTCATCACTGGATGCCAGGCTTTCTGTGCTTCCTCTGCTCATGTTTTCCCTTTTGTAGTTTCTAGAAGCCCATTCAGGTCTCAGGCTCTGTAGATAGTTCTCTGTGCCTGGGACGTACTTTTCCTTTCTTGTCTGAGTAACTCTTGTTGTCTTTCCTATCTGGGTAATGACCCTTCCTCAGAGAAGCCTTCCCCAACCTCAAGCTGGGCTGGATAGACCCTCCTTTGATGCCCTTGTGCCACCCTGTACTTGTTCTTTATGGTGCCCACCACACTCTTACTAAGTCATGATTTGTTCTTAAAGTTTGCTTTTCCTTCTGGATGAAAACTCCTTAAGGGCAGAGACCTTGTCTGTCTGGTTGACCACTTGAGTCTCAGGACACAGTGCTTGACACCAAGCAGACACTCGGTACTCATTGGATGAGTGTGTGAGCCAAAGGGAAGGCCAGAAGTCTGTGTTGGTTAATCAAACTCAACTGACTCATGCAGTGAGGCACGAGTGAGTTCCTCTGCAAGACACAGGAAGTCAGGAATGTGAAGTTGGCTGGCCAGCAAATTGCTGTCTCACTGCCAGCAATTCCACTAGGTGTGTTTGTGTGTATCACACACAGCAACTGTACAGCAGCTGCCTCTGAGCACAGGAGATGGAGATGTGCAAGGTGAGGATGACTGCAGGGGGCCAGGGCCAGTACACCTGCTGGAGAGTCGGGAGGAACATTTCCACTTTTTCCCTGCTGGGGAGTGAATTTATACTAAAACAAGGTCTTGGTTTGCTTTCCCTTGTCCGCTGTTTCTGGACTGGCTAAGAGGCTTAATACAGGGGAGTCAAAGGAAGATTTTTTGTACATTGTGAAGTCCTAATCAGGTTATACTCAGATACACAAGTGGCTGTGACTTACATTGTGTCCCACACAGGTTATTTCACATTGTCTGTGATACACCAGGAAACACTGGGGCAGCCTACCTGAGCTGGATGCCCTTGTTTAGCAACTGTACCCTGCAACCCGCAGCAAATACTGAGGAACAACTGTCTTCCAGGCCCTGGGTGCACAAAGCGATGCAGGTGGGGCTCAGCTCAAGCAGGCCGACCATAGTTGGGGGAGGGGCCGAGCAGGCTCTTTAGCTGGGATGGTCAGGGAGGTCGTGGCAATGGAGCAGAGATCGGAACAAAGTGAGCCAATGAGCCATGCAGAAAATTACCAGGATCTCCATGAGGTTATTTAATTTAATTCTTTCCATAATCCTGAAAGGCAGATATTTTTACAGTAGGGGAAATAGAAGCATGGAAATGGAGTGACGCGTCCGTGGTGAGGGAGCTGGAGTGCAGGGATGGGTGCACCTCCCTCCGACCGCTCTCCACCTGCCCGCCTGCTGCTCCCTTCTTCATGATCTTTTCTTGGCTACATGATCCTTTCTTCAGTTTTCTTTTTCTTTCTCTTAAAAATGGACAAAAAGGAGAACAAGTCATGACCCCGGCAACTTGATGTGCACATACTGTCACTGAGGATGCTGATTTTTAAACTCTAAAGCTCATCTCATATGCATCCTTTTCCCCACATCTCACTGGACATCTTCTTAGCCTGGGTTATACCGCCTCTTGCCATGGGGGCTCCTATATACTCTCTCTGCCTCTAGTTCATTGTCTGGGCAGAAGCGAGGGTGAATTAGATCATGCCACTCTGTGCTGAAACCCTCCAGGGGCTTCCCACTTGCACTCGGAATAAAATTCACCTTTTTGTCCCGACCTCCAACCCAGCACCACCTAGCCCTTGCTCACTCTTCCAGCCTCACCTTGTCACATCTGCCCCGTTGTCATTGTCCCTCCCATTCAGGTCTTGTTTCAATTCTTCTGGCATGTCATGCTCTTCCCCAACTCTGTACCTAACTTTTCTTCATTATGGAGGCTTCAAATTAAGTGTCATTTGCTTACCCCACCTGAATTAAGTCTCTCCTGTAACTTCCTGTCAGACTCCAGAGCTGCTGGTAGACTAGGAAGCCATAAAGGCAGAGGGCGGTGTGTTAGGCAGACCCAAAGATCACACTCTGGGTTTTCACCTGTGTGCGTAATGCCCTCTCTTGTGGTGTAATCTGAGCACAGAGATTTGCTTTGAATTGATGGACTATGGCAGAGGCAATAGAATGTTACTTCTGTAAGGAAGTTTCAAATGACTGTGACCTTTGCCTTGTTAACAGGCTGTCTTTTGCATTCGTGGCTTGCATGCTTTGATGAAAACTGCTTCTATATCCATGTGACAAGGAACTGGAGGTGGCTTTTGGTCAACATCCATTGAGGAACTTGACCTCTCAGTACAATAGCCCTCAAGAATCTGAGGGTTTAGAGCTCAGGTTACAAGTAGATCCTTCTCCAGACGAGCCTTCAGAAGACACCACAAACTCTGAGCTGATCCGTTGATTATGGCCTTGTGAGAGAATGTGAGGACCTAGCTGACCCATTTGTGGTTTCTGACCTACAGAAGCTGTGAGATGATGAATGTGTGTTTGTAAGGTGCTAATTTAGAGTATGTTGTTATGCGACAATGGATAACTAGGCTGTCTGAATTTCCATTTGTAAACATTTATTGAATAAATTAGAGAATGATTGACTTTGTCATGCCCTTAACCTCCTGAACAGCCTTGGGAAAGCAAGTGCCCCAAAGTACCAAGATCAATCATATTATCTGCAGGCTGCATAGAAAACCCAGAATAGAAGGCCTGCTGACTTCCTGAAAAGCTATGAACTTACCTTTGATCTTACCTTTCTCAAAACCACCTCTTCCTCCTGCTAAGATCCAGTGTTCTTGAGATGGATTTCATCAGCCAAAGTGCACCTTTTCTGACAACTCATGAGTTTTTCAACTGGACAAGCAACTCTTCCTCCTTTTCCTTGGTTATCATTGATGCCATACTTTTATGGCAAAACCTCTAAGACGAATAATTCATGGCTTATGAGTACATTTCATGAGTATACAGGATGCCATATAAAATAACATAAATGTTTCCTAATAGAATTAATACACTTTCCAAGCAGTTCAGCTTGAGGCAATTATTGCACTTCCTGGGAGATACAAATTACTTTGCCCTCAGCCTCATGCCAAATAACCCCCCTAAGACACACACTAATTACCCAGAAATACACTGCCTGCCATAGCTCATTGACTAATTGACAATCAGTTTAAAACTTCAGTAAAATATCTTAAAACTTAGGCTTCACATTTAGCAAGGAAACCAATTTTGTTTATCTCCTCATTTCGGTCTGCCTCATTGGCAAAGTTGTAGTATGGTTTGTGAGTAATGACTGAGCAGGCTTATTATAATGATCAATGGTAAAGGAATGGCATTCCATCATACTATGTAGCATTTCCATCTCTCATTTCTGTGATTCTATTAAGAACAATTACCAATAATATATCCGTTAATGTGATACAAAAATAGAATGCAACCGTGTATGTAATCGTTATTGCTAATGTGGTCTGTTGAGCCTGGTGCACAGTTGTCACAATTCCTTTCTCATGCACTTCTCAGATGTGGCCTCTGTGTGCTCTATGCCCTTTGCATTCTGATCCAAGCACATGCACCCAAGGAGTTCATGCTGTACTTAACGCACATTCCTCCTGCCTCAAAAATAAGTTGCAGGCAAAAGCCAAATCCTTGGGAATCATTTCCTACTCTATCTTTGCTATGTACAAATGATGTTTAGAGAGTTCATTTCTTTTAGAAGAAGAAGCTACATGAGTCTTTCTAAATCTTGTTTCTAATCACCATTATTATTCCAAGAGTTGACATAATATTATCCATCTTTGCTCTGAATTTTCTGGGATAATTCGATCATATAGCAAAATGCATCCAAATTTTAAATAAATGATTTATAATTAAATATCTGGGACATAACCCATTCACATGGTGGAAAGTGTCACAGGAGAGCAGAACAAATATACAAGCATAGGAGTATAGTCATAGGAGGGGCAGTCATTGTGAGGTCATTGGACCTCAGTATATTTATAATAAATTTATGTGCATAAATACATGAGTATTTTTTCTTAAAATTTATTCTTAAAATTCTTTTATTAAAATTACATCTGGTTGCAACCACAGAATATCTAATCTGGAGAGGCTTGAACAGTTAGGGCATTATTTTCCACACAGATTAAGACTTGCCAAGGCAAGAAGTCAGGGGTTGGTGTTGTGACTCTGTGATGGTCTCAGCCCACACCTTTGTTTTTCTATTCTTTCATCCTTTGCTTATTGACTCTTAACCTCTGACTGCAGAGAACTGGGGAGGGACTGCCCGATCCATGCCTAAAACATCCTCAGGAAGACACAGGCTCTACCCAGCCCTCAGCTCAGGTCTCAATAGCTAAAGCTGTGTCACATGAGTCAAACCTGGCTGCCAGCAATGTCTAGAAACTGCATTTGGCAGGGCTCAGTGCTGTCTTAGTAAATCAGGGTTCTCTTAGCAAGGGGTCAGTGGATTCTGGGGTGGGCAGTGCCTTAGCTGAGGAAGTTCGAAGAGAAGCTGCTAATGTGGAATGTGAGACAGGAGCAGTGAAGGGGCCCTTGGTGGAGTTACAGTGAGAGTAACTCTGGGAGAGAGGATCCCAGTGGCAGGTCTAGGAGATTGTGAGAAGGCTGCTCCAGGAAAATTTTGTTCGGAGAAGTTGGGGAAGGGTCAGCTGAGTGAGGCGTGTCCATTTCCTGGAGGAAACCCCCATCCTCCCACCCCAACACACACACCCCTCATGTTCACTCCCTAGGCCACTTGGCTCATGCTAAAGTGGATTTTCCGATTAAAGAAAACAAAATCTTAAGGGGATCTGTTCTTTGCACTTTGACCTTTCCCCTAAGCCAGGGGTTCTCAATGTTGGCGACACACTAGAGTGACATAGGGGAAATTTTAAAAACTCTCCAAGGTTACATGCCAGACCAACAAATTAGGACTCTGGCAGTGGGGTCTGTGGTGTGCTGTACAAGTTTAATAACTAGTTCTCTAGGGAAGAAAAAATACTCATGTATTTATGCACATAAATTTATTATAAATATACTGATACAAAGGATGCTCAGCACCCAACTTACAAATGGTAATAAACTATACAGTATAATACTCTGACACCAAATGATCTTCAGCCAGTTGATTCTCACATGACATTTTTTGGGGGATTTTTGCTGAAATCTTGTGTGGGTAGTTAACCCATGGCTGCAATTTAACCATGATTTGACAAAGTCCAATGAATGCTTGGTTATTGTCAAGTTCAGTCACCGACTCACGAGTGTAGCTCTAACATGGATGTGGTTGATATTTTCATCTCCATTAACAAATAAGATGAGGGTAAGACTATAGAGATGTATAGAAGCTCCTTTGTTCATCAACGACAGGAAAGACTTTTTTTTTTAACTAATTAGATAATAGTTGTCAATACTAGAAGAGTATTTCCTCAATTTTCTGTGCTATTAACAGTTATAGACATGATAAAATTTTTAATTTGCTTTATTAACATTTTCCCCATCACTTTCATAAGTCTAGACCAGAGGTGGGCAAGTCTTAATAAAGGGCCAGATAAATATTTTATGCTACGTGGACTGCAAATGCTCTTCTTTCTTTGCTTTCCTCTCCTCTCCTCTACTCTTTTCTCCTCTCCCTTTTCTTCCCCTCTCCTCTCCCTCCCCCTTTCACTTCCTTCCTTTCTCCCCTCCCCTTCTCTCTCTCTCTCTCTTTCTCTCTCTCTCTCTCTCTCTCTTATGATTCTTTAAAAATATAAAAACTTGTGGCTAACACAAAAAAAGACAACTGGCTAGATTTGGGCTGTGAGCTGTATGTAGTTTACCAACTCCTGATTTAGACAATCTAACAACACAATAAATCAAGCCCTGCTATATTGCATCTGCTAATTTCTGTGGTGTAACAATTCCATAAACTATGAATGTGGTAGCACTGAATTTGGAGTTGGGAAGGCATGTGTAACGACACATCATTATTTAGCGTTTCCACCATCAGATGCAGTAAACAGCCTCAAAAGCTTAGGGGGAATAAAATTATTATGAAGTGGTATGACTCGAGTATTTGTTCCCTTTATTTTTAATAAAACATTTAATTGTAAGCTTATATAATCTAATTTTTAATGATGGCTATGATTAACAACTGACTAAAAATTCCTAGAAATTTTACTACTGTCTTTTGTGAGCTGCTAAGAACTGGCTTCAGCACATCAGTGGGTGGGATCCTGCATCTTTATTTTTCTTAAAGCTCTCTAG
This sequence comes from Marmota monax, assembly GCF_021218885.2. Classification (NCBI taxonomy): domain Eukaryota; kingdom Metazoa; phylum Chordata; class Mammalia; order Rodentia; family Sciuridae; genus Marmota; species Marmota monax. Next base: position 14,366,014 of record NW_026693245.1, read on the forward strand.
GGGGATTTCCATGTATGACCACTGCTCTCAGTACATCTGATCCCTCTATGACTGGAGCAGAGGCCCGGGGTGTGGTTTCCTTGGTTTCTTCCAAATCTGTTGATCACATTTTCCAACGTCTCTGATTAAGCCATCAAAGTTTCTCTCTGCCTATCCCAGTTGATTCCTGACCTTGTCTTGCCTGAGTTATCACAGCCCAACCAGCCTGGCAAAACCTCTGTGGTCCTTTGTTCTAATTAACCACTCTCACTACTTTTCTGCCTGAACAATTTGCCAGCTTCAATCTTGAATATTTATTTGCAGCTCTTGGGCAGAATTCCCTAGCTTTCCTTCCTCCTGAAATTAGTGCCAGGCACATGGTTGGTACATAATAGATATGAAGAGAATGTAACTCCCAGGGCAACCAGGTACCGTCAGGACTCCATGGCAGGGGACGCCAGGCCATGAAATCTTCCATGGGACTCATTTGACTGATCTTAGGTCCATCTCCAGCCTGGCTCCTGCCCTGGACCTCAAGGCACCCAGCCCCTGCAGGCTTCCATGCCACCTGGCTGCTGAGTAGAGAGGTCTGTGGAGAATTGGAGAGCTGTGAGAGGAGGAGGCCTGAGAGTTCTTGTCTTTTCTTTCTGCTTTGGGCAGCATCTCTGGTGAGGCCAGGTCATTTTCTAGGCTCCAGGGGCTGCTGTGATTTTGGCTCCTTAGGCATCCCTGGCTCCTGGGCTCTAGTACCCTCTCCTCTTCCCTTTGTCCCTCTAGCCCTAGGTAGTGGTTTCCTGTTGGTGCCAATATTTGTTAGGGTTGCTTTACCATCCCTTTGTCTCTTCACCTCTTCCAACACCTGGCAACCGCTCCCCTGTATTAAATCCTCGCTCCTCAGCTCTGTTAGTAGGAACCTGTCAGAATCAGCCTGAAGTGCTGGGCTAAGGGGTCTGGCCTCATGCTCAGGGTAGTTGGCATGGCTCCTCTGGAGGCTTTGAAGGAGGAACATGGTAGGATCAAATGGAATGCCTTCCTAAATGGGCTTTGAGGAAGGTTCATTTAACAGAGATACTGGAGGTTTGAGGGGTATCCTAGGGACTTTGTAGGTAACCTTGGGAAATCCATGAGTACTCTACAAAATATGCAAAATTTTGTGTATATGTGTGTAAGTGATTCACACCACCCAAGAGAGAGAGCCCATAACTTTCATCACATTCTCTGTGGCATTCCAAAATAGGTTAAGAACCATTGGACTAGAGGTGGGAAGGATTCTAGTTAGGAATCCAAGTGACTTAATATTTAGTCAGGGTCCCAACAGGAAGTGAGCCCACCTGGGAGAGTACTGGTGGAGACTTTAAAGAAGAGGCTACCTTCAGAAGTCTGGGCAGGGTTAGGTGAACAAATAAAAGAAATGGAGACACCACATCTAGCAACAGTGGGGCACTCTTAGCTCCTAGGACTACAGGGCCAATGGAGGAAAATGGGTGAGGGGGTCTGGGGCAGTTAGAGCCCTGGAGAAGGGGCCCCTTGGTGGAAGCAAAATTCTGGAAGGATGCAGCTTCTTTAAAGCAGGGGCAAAGCAGGAGGGCACACTCTGACCATTTCTTTTACACTTGGATGACCATTAGAACCTCCTCTTGATTTGGAACCCATTTGGCAGCCAGCAGCACATGGAGCCTGAGTGACGTGGTCTGCAGGCCCAGAGCAGAATGTAGACATCTTAGTTTCAATATTAGGTATGCCCCAAAAGTTCATGTTTGAAACAATGCAAGAGGATTTAGAGATGAAATGATTGAGTTATGAGAGCCTTAATCTGATCAGTGCATTAATCTATTGATGGGATTAACTGGTGACTATAGACAGGTAGGGTGTTTGGCTGGAGGAGGTGGGTCTCTAGGGGTGTGCCTTTGGGGTCTATATTTTATTGAGTGGAGCTCTCTCTGCTTCCTGGTGCCAGGTTCCCAGCTGTTTTCCCCCACAACACACTTCTGCCATGATGTTCTACCACACCTAGGGCCCACGGAGTGGAGTCAGTCATCTACAGACCTAGACCTCTGAAACCGTGAGCCCCCAAATAAACTTTTCCTCCTCTAATTGTTCTTGTCAGGTCTTTTGGTCACAACAACAAAAAAGCTGACTAAAACAAGGTCAATGGATGGATGGGGACAGAGCACTGTAGGGGTGAATAACCAGCACAGAGAGAACACACTGCTTAGAACTCCCAGAATTTTCCACAAGGGAATTGGCATAAATCATGTTTGGTGGCTCTTGGCACCACGACTCACAGTCTGATCTGGACTCTGCTTTTCATCAGACACTCATAACTAACTTGGCCTTGCCTAGTAAAGCTAGATAAAGAGAAGCAAAAATGCAGAGGATTTTATTGTGGTTGTTGATTTTATCCTGGCGCCGCCATTTACAAATTCTTTGACCTTGGAAGTCACAAAATGTGCCTGGGTCTCACCACAAGGTACGAGGTTGGGTTCGATGTTCCTGAAGGTATCTTCTGCCTTGGCTGTTTTACAATGCTGTAGGGGGTCTTTGGCTTCTTCCCTCATAGAGGCATTTCGTGTTCTGGCTCCTTCTAAGGAGGTGAACAACCTTCCCTTGCCTGTCGTCAGTGGAGACTTGAAGGCTAGAAAGGAGCAATGGCAACAATCTCCCTTGTCCCTCTGAGGAGCAGACTGTGGATTATTAGCATTTTATCGACTTTGGCTCTGCTGTTGATTGTCAGGACTCACAGTGAAATGCTTTAATATGTATTTGTGTCTAAGTGCTACCCAAGCCAAAGGAGCACTAATTTTGTAGACGTATTTGCATTGTAGTCTGTGTTCCAGAGACACATCATGTAAAGAAACACGCCTGGCTACTCTGCTTACTTGGCTCGTGGAGGGAATTGAGGAGGGTTGCTGAAGGGAGCTGGCTTTTGTATGCATTTTGGAGCTTTAATTTTATTAGCTGATGCAAATGATCTGCTCCACAAATGTAAAACAAAAGGACAAGAAAATGATCCCTGTGTCAACATCAGAATGTCTGACTTAAAATCCCATTCAAACAACTCCCTAAAAATGATCAGACGCTGAATACATTATTTTTCTGACTTTGACAAAACCAGCGTGCACAAAGAAGCAGCCCCATGAGGTTATGGATAAACCAACCGCGTTAAAACTTCAGCATTTTCATGTCAGTCACAGGTTTTCTTAAGGGCTAAGTCACTGTTTAAGGACTAATGTGTTTTGAGACAGAAAAAAAAAAACAAAACCACTCTATGTTATTAGGCAGAATCCCCTTTATGTACAGGGACTAGATCCGTTTGCCCCTGATTGTGTCCCCTGCTTTATTGTCCTACTTCAAACACAGGGCCCTGGGCGTCATCTCCAGGAAGGGCTGATTGAACTGTCGCCCTGACACTTGTCAGCTGTGGATAATACGGGTTTCAGTCCGTCATGCTCACACATAAATGAACCATGACAGAGATAGACTGTTGAATAGAAAAAGCAGTTTTACTGTGGATAACCTTTCTTGAATAAATGCAACAAATAATAAAGGTTGAAAAGGGGGGACATGTACCTTAGGAGAGTAGTGACGTTCAGAAGCAAATGGTTATTATCCTTTTGGGCCATCAAAAATTGCCCATTTATCAAAATATGTTATTGAGAGAAAAGGTAAAAGTGCTGTGATTATCATAAAAATGATGGCAGTTTTACCTACTTCATCTTTGGTGTAATATAACGTACGAAACCCAGCTACAGAGCACCAGGATTGGAAAAAGGAGGCATTGTTTGTGTTCCAAATGGCATCCACAATTGTTCTTGGAAAATGGTGGCACACATCTTAATTAAAAGAGCAGAAGAAGAATCCTAAACTCTTTTTCCATGTCTCTAAAACATTTCTTTATTAAGAAGAAAAGAAAGAACACCCAGCAGAAATCATGGAAACTCTACATTTCAATCAACACAGTCCAAAGAATGATTCGAGTTTACAGGCCTGTAATTGGAACAAATTGGAAACAAAAGAAGAGCTCGTTGGAGCCACGTGATGTGGCCATGGTGCTGCGATGCTAGAAAAAAATCATGTTTCTTTAAAGCAAAGCTAACTCCTCTGCAGGCTCCAAGCAATTTGCATAAATGTCTTTACCATGATTTTTTTTTATTTATGGGCCCTAAGTTTCTAATTAAATACTAATTAATACTATCACCAGAATTGTCTCCCATCCCCAGCTCTTCATAGCTTTGTCACTTTGATTAATGCACAGTCATTTATTAACTTATTTAACAAGCCGGGGTGCCTCATGACAAACTAGATTAAATTATCCTCATAACAGTCTCATTACTGAAAAAAAAAAAGAGAGTTTTAAACTTAATAAAAATTATCCTCAATAATGTTAAAGCTTTTTCACCATACCCTTAAAAGATAGAAATAGGTTTCTTGTTTGATTTATAATATATGGAGTTGTATAAAGCATCCATTAATAAAATTTATAAGTTCATTTAAGCTTGCACATTACAGTAGTGCTGTAGCCTTGGGTGCTTATTATTTAACTTTTGCTGTAGTTATGAAGATAATTAATGTCCTGACCAGACAGGGACTAAAATACCCACTAGAATGAGATAATTAGAGACATAAATAATGTTTAGGTTCTTGTGCGCTGCTTTTTAAATTAATTGTTTTGTTTTCTATCCAAACTTGATAAAGAAGAAAATAAGTTTACTAAGGAACTATACTAAGGAAGGTGAGATGTTTGTTTCAGTGGATTGGCAAGTGCTAGGAAGCCTGGCAGCTTCTGGGCTTGAAGGAGAGAGAGAGATGTGAGGGGACTCCCCTCTTTCTGGGGAAATGTTTAGCCCTTTTTGCTCTCTGCCTCCCTCTAGTGGCAAGGTCCTGGAGACACGCTCACCTTTAGTCAGCCTTAACTGTTAAGAAGAGGGAGGCAGAAATAGGAACTAAAGACTGTCAACACTTTAAGTGGTGGGGTAAACTTGTCATCTCAGTCCCAGAGGAGAAGGAGAGCCCCAGAAGGAGCTCGAGGAGCCTATGGGAGTAAATCTGTAATGCTGACAAGGCAGATGCAGGAAGGAAGCTGTGACTTGGGCCCTGCTGATTTCCAAATAAATATGCATGAGCATCTTAAAATGCGCGTGGAGCTCCCACCATCCTCTGGGCTGTTTGTTTAAACAGCTAGGCAGTATGTTTCAAGGGCATAGTCTTTCCTCATTTTTGGTTTCTTGCTAAAATAGCACCCTCATTAAGCTCACTAGGCAATCTCCGGCCCTGGGAGAAGGTCCCTTGTATCTCCCTTGATGGAGGAGGCTTTACTATTTAAGCTGCCTTTGGGTCTATGGTGAGCGGAGTCTTTGGGCGGGGCTGTTGGGAAGAGGTAGTAGCTGCTTGGTCACAGATAGGGAGTCCACACCAACACCTGGTGGATAACATTCCATTTAGGAAGCTCTTTGACGTGAATCATGCTGTCTTTGTCCCTCCAGAATCCTGTGAGATTCAAAGGGAGGGACTGTTACTATGGCTCCGGAGGAGTCCGTGGTGATTTTGATTCACAAACGGGCCCTTGGTTACTTCATTGTGTGGAGCACCTGGCTCCTTTTCTTTTGGTATCTGAAGTCCTTCCTGCTTTTCTGTATTTCTGTATGTCATCCCATTCTTTCTCTCTCTTATCCTCTCCCCCCCCCCTTCACGTTTTCTTTTTATCTTTGATTCAGAGCAGAGATAACAATAACTCTACTTGTTCTCATACTAAAATAGCTCACCCGTCAAAGCTGCATGGGGACTGGTGCTGCAGAAATTCTGTGAGTGGAAAGATGGTTCAGAGAATTTTCTCTAAGGTTAGCATACTTCATGGTCAGAGTCACTTCTAATTTATACCCCAACCCCGGGAGGTAGGTAGATGGCATAATGTCTTTACTATTCCTATCTCTTGTTTAGCATCTTTATAAGTCTATCAGTAGAGCCCTACTAGTTGATGGTGGCTTCGGCCCAAAACAGATCAACATTAGACCCAATAATAAGCTACCCGATTCACCGGGTTTCCTCTAGGCAACTCTACTTGAATTCCATGTGTTAAGTTCTCAGGTTTGCCCAGTATTCATATTAAGTCCCCAGGTTTTCCCAGTTTTCATGTTGTGCACATACGCTAAATTCAGTGAAGCAGGCAGAGCATCTAGGAGGACCAAGTGAGGAACTGTCATAGATTAAAGTCAAGACACAGCAAGGGAATAGCTCTTAGCCCAGAAGAAAACCATGGTAATCCTTATTCGATCCAGGTTCTTCCTGGAGGACAGAGGGCAGAGGGGAAATGTTGGCCATGGATTAAGGATGCAAGGTTTGAAAAGAACAGAGAAGATACTTTTTTTTTCATGGTTCTCAAACGTTAACAGGCAAAACAATGTTTAAATGCAGATTCCTGGGCAGTTTTAGAGTTGCTGATTCAATCCATCTGGGATGAGGTCCAGGAATCTGCATTTATATTGGGCCATAAGTTAAAGATGCAGAGAGTCAGTGTATGGACAAGTTGTTAGGAAACATTGGATGAGGAAGGGGATAAAGAGAACTGATTGGAAGTGAGGAAATTTTGGTGCAATCATTGCTACCCTCTAAGACAGTGAGGAGCAGTTTCAAGACCCCCTTACCTGGGGCTGCATCTCCAGGTGGCCATTGTGTGTATGTGTGTGTGTGTGTGTGTATGTGTGTGTGTGTGTGTGTGTCCGTCCCAATGGTCACAATAGTCTCCTGTACTCTGACCAGTACCTCTCCTAAGGGCTTAACCTGGTGGCTTAAATCCTGGTTAAGCCTCAGGCAGCTCCTTTAAGACATGTCACTCTTCTGTTCATCTCTTCCTTCTAGTATAGGAATCCTTCATGAGGGGGAAGCTGAAGGAAGTAGGGGTGCAGCTTTGCCCTGAGCCAGTGTTGCTGCAAGCATTTTGGTAAAGAGAAGATTGTGTGGAGGGGTCCTATTTTCCACCTTCATAGCAACCCTAGAATAGACAAGGCTCAGTTACCTTGGACAAGGCTAAGTTAGAACCCACGGTGATATGTCTGGTTTCTGAAGGTCGGATCTATTATTTGGGTCACAATGACTGGCTAGGGGTGTTGGAATGGTTAAGTGACACTCACTCAGCTTCAGATCTAAGCATGTGCTCAGCAGGGACTTCCTGACATGTTGGTATTTCTCTTTGGTGTTCTGGTCTTGATAACCTGCAGCCAGCAGGATGTAAATGCTACATGTGCACAGAACTTGATGCATGGAACATTTGTGGATCACTGGCAAATGCCGGGCATTGTGATAAAGATGAAAGATGTTTTCTTGCAGATGGCTTGCCTGTTGTCCCTTGAGGACCAACAGTGACATTTCTGTGAACTCAAAGGACATGTCCAGAGAAGTTAACTGGGATAGAGCTGGCACTATTCCACCACTTGGCAGAGAACATGGTTAGATGGGTCCAGGGATGGCTTCTCAGGGTGGATATGACATAGGGAGAAGAGAGGGATAGGGTTTAGGATTGTGGTTCCCAAACTGAGGTGTGCATACCATCAGAGGTTGCCTAAGATGATCCAATGGGAATGGGCAGAGAATATCAAAATACTTATTTACCTGTTTCACTCCCTGGTCATTTTACACTGTTCTGTTCTTGTGATGTCTTTTAAAATATAAAAAAAAGTCCAGTAATGCAATTTATGAATAAACAAAAGAATGTTGAGAATATGTGCTTCGTTATTTTTTTCACTTCGCTGTTGGATGTGTATCATGGAACAATTCCTAGACGGTTTGTTTAGCGTATTATTCAAAGTGTGGTTGAAATGCTGGGTCCTTGCGTCCAGCCTGGAAGTGGAAAGAAGCAAAACCATAAGGAGTGAGAGATCTCGGCGGATGTGGAAAGAATGATGGGTGGAGGGGCTCAAGGAGACAGAAAGTCAGGTCTAGAGGATTTCCGGGAACAGGGACTGCAGGAGAGTGAGTTGTGATCAGAGAGCAAACTAAAAGTGGCACAACTTCAGGTGATTCCAAAGTTAGGCCAGGGAAGGGAGGATTGAAAGTGAGTGGAAGGAAGTGTGTGGCTTGTGCCAGTTCCCGAGGCAATGGCAAGATCTAGAATAGAAAAGAAGCTATCAACCTGTGAGGGGAAGATCCAGGCTAGGGATGGGCAAGCAGAAGGCACAAGGGAGAGAAGGGGGATTTTCATGAAGGTAGTAGAGAAACGGTCCCTCAGAAGGGCAAGGGCCTGGGAGAAGGGGAGGGTGAGGTGCCTCCTCTGGGGAAAAGTGGGGTGGGACTGGCTGTGGCCCGTGAGAGCTCTGCTGGAGTAGAATAGGAAGAGAAAGGACGTTTCTCCTCCTGTCCCCCACCAAGGTCGAGGGGGTTGCTCACCTTGGGATGAAGGTCCCAGAGGGCACTGGGAATGTCCTTGCAATGAGGTGCTGTGGAGCCAGTGCCAGGGAAGATCAGGGCAGGTGTGGGAGGCTGTGGGATGAGAGGGGCTGCCCTTCACCACCTGTCACCCCATAGGTTCACTGTTTCCAGATTGTTTGCTTGGAAGGTTGTGGAATTGATTTTGTGAGCAGAGCCTTTTTTTTTTTTTTTAAAGGAATGTACAAATGTCTTTTCATTCAAAAACACAAAGTAAGTTATCTGTAGGCATGGACAATGACAGCTATGACCTTCATAGACTTTATCAACTGGAACCCATAACTGAAACCCATAACCTTTTCTTTCTCTCTCTCTTTTGTTTTGTTTTGTTTTTTTTTTTCCCCAAGTGATTTCTCAGAGATTATTGGTGAGAAACACGACTCCTGCAACCCGTTCATGAATAGTGGTAACAGCACTATTTTAGGAATCAGAACACAGCCACCTCCTGCCGCAGTCTGGCTGGGCACAATCAGGAGCCACTTGTCAAAAGAAACTAACTTTATTTTTAGAACCACACACGCCAAACAAAACAGCCTCTCAGGAAAAACCCTCAGAGCCTCAACTGCCACCACCGGCTTCCCACAAGCCTCTCTCTCCCACACAAGCTTCTCTCCACCTCCCACAATCCTCCTGCTCTTGAGGCCGATTGGCTGGGTCACGTGGGCGGAGCCAAAAAAGTCCCCCAATGAGCAGCTCCGTGGTCTGAACGGGCAGGGAAACAGCCCAATGAGCATCACCGCAGAGGAGCCAATCAGCTAGATGTTGCTGGGGCCGCTGTGAGCCAATCATCAGGGCAGCTGGAAGTTTGCTGGGGCCCCTTCAGCTGTGGCTCTCAACAACCTCCCATGTCACCTCCATCCACTCCGCCCATGCCAGGGTCCTTCTCCTCTTTAGGATCTGCATGACAACTTGTGCGCTGTCTAGCACAGCGCGTCAGCCCCGCCCACCTCAGCCAGCTCCAGATGCCTCTCCCACCCTGCCCCAAAACCTCCAGGCAGGCTTCACACCCGCGGCTCCAGGGCTTTGTACCGCGTTCTCAGCTGGAGAGCGCCCTTCAGACTTTCATTCCTGGCAAGGTCATTGCAGGCATTCTGAATGTCTTAACAAATAATTTCTATCTCAATTTTTTGATAGTTATTCATTGAAATTAGCCTGTGCAAAGAGGGGGTGCCCTGAAACCAAGCCCACCCTCTTCCTGGAAGATCCTTCTTCCTCATCAGCGAGAGCCCCGCTCGCGTCTCCTCAGCTCCCTTCCATTAGCTCAGCCTGGCTTGTCCCCCTGGCCTCCAGTGTGCCCGTGCCCTCTGAGACTGTTTTGCAGACTGTCCATTCAGCTCTTCTTCTTTCTATTCACTAGAATTAAGCTTTCCTGAATGTTTTTCAAGTTGAGACTCATCATGGTTCCCTTTCAAGGGCGTGGCATCATTTCTGGGCACAATATCTTCTACTTTTTTGAGGCTGAATAGCCTCAAGATTTAGGGTCAACCCCTCTTCTTCAAACACCTGCAGAAAGTATTTCAAAATGAGTGAGTTTCAGGGCATAGTTTTTCTTTCTTCTACCAAATGTATTCATAATACATTATGTAGGTGTTTTGATGAGAATCCAGAAACATCTTGAGATACTGTATTTCTTTGAAATGTGAGAATTTAACATCAGTGCTATTCCAGGACAAGACTTGTGTATAGAGCTTTTTATTACTTTAATTTGCATTATTTCATTTACTTCTCAGAACTTTGACAATTAGCAACAGCTAGAGCTTGCAGATGAGATAACAGAACCCACAGGAAACTCGCCTAAATGAACACATTTAGTAGTTGGTGGAGCCAGGACCAGAAGCTAGGTCTTGACTTTATGTCCAGTGTTCTCTCTTATATATCATTCTACCTTTCAGGATCGAGGGCAGATTAGACAGTAAGATAGTTTCAGATCAAGCATGTGATGGGTTAGAACTAGAAGGGACCCTGTGCTTTATCTAACCCAGCCCCCACCTTCTTACACATTCAGTAGATGTATCTAATTAGGAGAAATGCAAACCATAGGATTGAATACCTATAAATATTATCCCTGGAAAGAAAAGTACCATTTGGTAAATGCACAAAAAATTGGAAAAATTTGCATGTTATCTTTGTGCAGGGGCCCTGCTAGTCTTCCTTGTATTGTTCCAATTTTAGTGTACATGCTGCTAAGCAAGCTCCAGAATATTTTAACATGAACCTATTATAATGGAAAATATGAAAGTGTGTCACATAGTAAAGGTAAGTACTGTTTTGGGAAATGTTTGTGTTAGTTACATGTATGTACATGTGTGGGTCACATGTATTATATTAACAACTGTCAGGAAGTCACTGACATAACAGCAAAAGCACTGGAAAGTGAGTTAAATACTGTACTTAAATTCTGGTCTTTGCTCTGCCGACAACCACCTGCATGAACTTGGCCAAGGAACTTAACCCCCCAGGGCCTCCATTTCCTTATCTTTCAAATGAGTAAGTTAGACAAGATTATCTTTAGGATCCCTCCCTCTATGATTCTATCATTCCTGTGGCTCATTCACAACATCAGTGAAACATAAAAGCTTTCCAAATGGGGAGATGGGTGGGGAGAGGTGGCAGAACAGAGACAAGCAGGTGCCAGGTGCAGTCACATGACTTTGCCCATAGCAGCTGCTGTCCTCGTGTCTGCACCTGCTGCTAGTCCCCATGTTGGTGTCACCCCAAGATGCTGCTGCCATGTGGGTGTGAAGGATGACATGCTTAGATCCAAGTTGGAGCCTGTGGACAGCAGTGGAGGTGAGGACTGCCAACCACATGCACCTGGTGCCACGCTTGGCACTGTTAGATGCTCAGAAGCCATTCTTAATGACAAGCATGATAAATATCGAGGGGGAAAGGAAGAAAAAGCAACTTAAATAGAACAAGTTGAAACTTAGGGAGTTGTGTTCCCTCCACAGTCTAAGTAGTCCTGGAGTAATAAACACCTTCCTGGTTGGGAGTGGGGAGACAGCAATTTCAGAATCCATGCTACATGAAATTCTTAGCACAACACCTTTTGCAGACTAGCACTTAGTTTCCTGTAAAGAACAGGGACCTGTTATCACTTTTTGCTCATATATTGGATAAGATGCAAAGTTAATTTCATGGTAGAGAAATACCCAAGAGGTTGCTTGTTTTCTGTTAATACAGAAGACATCTCTGACACTAGTACATAGAAGATTATAGGTGTGTGTGTGTGTGTGTGTGTGCGCGTGCGCACACACACACACACACATGCGCACATTTACAGAGGAGCTGAGAAATGCATAAATTATTTATTGATTCTGGGACAGCATACAACATGACAAGAAATGAGATATATTTGTGTGATATGCTTGCACATGGAGAAATTGAAGGAATGTTTTTATTTCTCAGGTGGCAACATAATGCCAGAAAACATTCTGCCTTTGAAGAACAAAAGTACAAAGATGTTCCAACAATTGAAGGTTATAGTTTTGCAAAATTGCTTATTATTCATTGCATTTGGAAACAGGGCATGGAGAAAATCATCTTTCCCTGCCTAGATCTCTTTAGGATGCTTCATTTTAATGTCACCCGCTAGGTAAGACTTAATAAGATGTGTGTGTTGGCCTGCAAAAAGACAGGGTTGACAAGAGCCTTATGTGACATGAAGCAGATCAAAAGTGGGCTTGGTTGTTGTTGAACACTGTCTACTTTTAAAGAAATAAATTAATATTTTAAATCATTTGAGTACTCACACTCAGCTGACAGTTGCCTGGCTGCAGCTCAGGTGTATTATGGGTAGAGGCACACAAAGGTCCCCACTTGGCCTGCAGCAGGGCCTCCTCCAGACTTCATGCAGCTAGACTGAAGGAGGAACCTGTTGGTGAGGTTCCAGCATGACCTTGGCCATTCAGGAGGTAGTGCTGGACAGAGTGGGGAGGAGAAACACTTGCCAGCCTCTCCTTCTGTGTAGGCCTCGGGGAGACTTCAGGGGTGAATGCCTTCCTGGTCATGACCCACCCTGGCTAAACTAAACCCCTGAGCCTCTTGTGGGAAGTTGATGTAGCAACATCTTCACTTTATTTGGTTTACTTTCCAAAGACAAAAACAAAACAAAACTAAAAAAGTTAACTCCCAACAAAGTCCTAACAATAGGAAAAAAAAAAAAATCCCCAGCCTATGCTAACCAAGTGGCTGTTATTTTTGGCTGTGGGCTGGGCCGGTGAGATGCTCTCTGGCTGGCTGTCACTGTGTACAGCAGTCTGACTGGAATTTTTGTGAGTCGGGAAAGGGGTGGTTATATTTGGCTTCTAGAAGGGAAGTCACTGAGATAGAGAGGCAGCTTTGGGTCACAGGGTCTGAGCCAACAGGAGGGGAAGCAACTACCCCATTTCCAGTTAAGGAAGTGGATGGGACAGCCCAGCTAAAACCCTTGGCAGGAGCTAGGTGCACAGACTAGGAGGCTGTTACCAGAGGAGCTAGTTCTAGTCCTGTGATACAGCCTGCCTCTGGCTGACCGTGCCCAGAAGGCTAGCTGCAGTGCCTGGGAGACAGGGTTGTCACAGTGTTCTCCTTCGTTTAGCCCACAGTACTTGATCGGGGCTTCTCCTGGTGGTGTATTCACGGACGCTTCCATAACGTTGTTTATGAGTTAGAATTCTCATGCCCTGTTTGCTACTAGATGGGGAATGCTTTGGTTGACCTCTGTGACCCTTGAAGCTTCCACACACAAGGACATTGTAAAAATCACACATGGACTAGGTTGCCCTCCCGGTTGAAGCTCTGGGCTACGGATGTATATAATAAATTCTTCAGTTGAGTTATAAAAAGAATGACACTCAAGTCATGATAGAAAAACAAGATTATTGTTTATGAATATACCACTAGAATATGCATTTTGTAAGGCTCATTGATTTATTTCCAGTTCGAGAAACCACATTGACATACAAAATGGTTCATTAGATATTCATTATACCTCCTTAGCTGCTTTTATTAGAAGTGCCCACGGTGCCAATGGCCAGGGTGACGTTTCCAGGGGCTGAATCAATGCTTGAAACTCATCAATTTCTTATAGGCAGTTTTGGTTTAAGGTATTTTGATCATTTTATAGAAATGTTTTACCCCATTAAAAAGCTATAACTTAAACTGTGGCGCAGGGCAGGCACATATTAGATGATAAATGGCTTTGTGTAAGAGATTTCAAATTTGTCAAATCTGCATTAAAGAACTATATTTGAAATTGGTTAGAAGGTTGGGTGAGTTCTCCAGGTGAAAATGACATTTGTTTTATGGATCCCTCTGAAACAATTCCCCCAGAGTTTTAATTTGAATAAATCACATCCAAGTTCAGCATTCTAGCACAGTAGAGTTGCCTCTGCTGCTTTTGTGTTTCCTCTTTTCTGGGGAAAGGGTCAATTTTCTCATTTGTAAAGGGATGAGATGGTCTGGAGGTGGGAATATGGACATTCGCTTATTCATTCATTCATTCATTCATTCATTCACCTATCCCTTTTGAGAAGGTGAAAGCATTCACTGGCATTAAAGGAACTGGAACACATAAAACCTAACCCCGGTTCTCCTGCGTAGGACATCCTGCAGGGAGAAAGAGAAGAACCGGAGTTTTCATGAGTCAAGGACTATTTCAGAGGCAGTCGAGGAGAGCGCTGTGACAGTGAGTGGCTGTGCATGGGTGGCAGCAGCCTTCTCTGAAAAGGGTCAGTTCAGCTGAGGAGAAGCCACCTGAGAGAACAGGTGGAGGAAGAGACTGCAGGAAGCGGGAGGCTAGGGCAAGTGGAGGTGCGCCGTGGGCCTGAGGAGAAAGCCCAGTCTTCCCTGGGGTGGGCCTTCCTCCCCCACCTCTGCTGGAACTGTGAATACTCTGCTTCAAGAAGATGCCAGAAGCCAAGGAGTTGTGGGAAGAGTGCTGTGGGAGGCAGTGAGAAGGTCAGGGACGCTGGAGTGGGGTAGATACGTTAAGACGGGTGAGGCTGCACTGCAGTGACCAGTGATGTCCCCATCCAGCGGCTTCACCAAGCCAGTGTCCCTCTCCTGCCGGTGCTGAGGTCAGATGCAGGCCTTGTGGACCAGTTCCAAGGAGGGATACAGATTTCTTGGCAGCCTGTGCCTCCATCATCTCAAGGTCCTTCGTGTCCCTTGCTCGTGCACTGGGAGGGGAGGAAGCGAAGAGGGTGTGGAATGTTAGGGTGACCTCTTGTCAAGAGTCCAGCTGCATGACCGAAACCTGAGGGTGGGGATGCTGTGAACTCGTCCTCCTGGGTGTTGAGGAAGGAGTTGCTGAATGATGGTGTCCAACCAGTCTGTGCCACGGGAGAGATGGTAGAAAAAGAGGAGATTCTACTACTCTCCCTCCAAAACTTGATAACCCACACAGGTTCCATCTTGGCCAGGCATGGAGGAAGGAGCTGGGAAAAGAAGGGAATGTCCTCACCATGATGACTTCCACACCCCCCTCCAACCCCAAGACAACACACAGAGAGGAAAGAGAGGAAACAAGACATAATTTCAGCCCTGGATGGGAGCTCATCACATGATTCTTCATTTTAGGATGAAGCCAAGTCACTTTGCTGCTGGAAAAAAGCCCATCCGAGACTCCTGACTCCTAACTCCCACTGCCCACCTTTCAAGTGTTCCTTCTGGGATTTAGCCCATGTCCTACCTGACTCCACTTCTCATACCTCACATCAGTACTCCAACCAGGCCAAGTTTCTGGGGTTTCCCACCTGGAGCGAATGGCCTCCATTCCCCATGTTCTCCACATTCTCTTCCTAAGTGACTGGTCCCTCATCTCCATACAAATCTTCTGGGTTCTTCTTATCTCTATGGAAGCTTCCTGCATTTTCTTTGTTTTCTTTTTCTTTCTCCCCTCCTGTCTCCTCCTCTCCCCTCCCTGCCTCCTTCTCCTCCTCCTCCTCCTCCTCCTTCTTCTTCCTCTCTCTCTCTCTTCCTCCCTCCCTCCCTCCCTCCTTCCCCCACCCTCTTTTTCTTTCTTTCTTTCTGGTACTGGAGATTGAACTCAGGGGCACTCAACTACTCAGTCACATCCCCAGCCCTTCTTTGTATTTTACTTAGAGACAGGGTTGCTTAGTGCCTTGCTAAGTTGCTCAGGTTGGCTTTGACTCGTGATCCTCCTGCCTCAGCCTCCTGAGCCACTGGGATTACAGCTGTGTACCACTATGCCCAGCTCCTTCCTGCCTTTTCTGACCTCAGCTCTGGAGGGTTATGTGAATCCTTCCTCACTGAATGGTTCTCCCACTTAGCCTTCAAACCCGCTCAGGTGAGTTCCTGTGTCTCATCCTGAAGAGACTTCTCACACAGATCTTTAGCTTTCTGAATTGCTCCCAACTATTAGAACAATTTTGATAAAGAGATTAAGTTTCAAGTTTATTGCAAAACTTCAATCTCACTTCCAAATTACAGTTACTGACCTTAGCTGAAGCTCAGGATTGTGCACAGTTGGGAAGGAGGGAGTAGTTTGCCATTTGATCTTCCCTCTATCTCATCTCTCTCTAGCTCTTCCAAGGTCCAAATGGGTATTGGTGAGATAAGAGCAAGAGAGGCAAAAAATATCTCACATCAGGACTCCCACTTGGCTACTGTTGATATACCACACAATGCCTTCATTTTGATGGGGTCATCATTTCTCTCCTGGGGCAAGTTTTGGGTACTCTGGAGGACCTCCTCTGCCTATTACATAAACTTCAGCCCCTCTCCCTCTTACTCTGCTCCAGTGACGCTGGTCTTCTTCCTATTCTCAGTGCTGGCATGTTCCTTTCTGTCTCAGAACCTTTGTTCCCTCTGCCTGGGGCCCTCTCTCCCTAGCCCTCTTTCTAGCTATATCTTAAATCAGCTCAGGCATAAATGCCTTTGAGAATCCTAACCTAAATGTTCAGCCCAGGGCAGGCCTTAATCATGCACTCTCATAGCCCCTGCAGTGAGGACATTAATTGAGTAAATAGTTATTTAACATCTATCTTCCCAACTTAAATCTGAGTTCTATGAGGGCTTGATATATAAATATTTGTAGAAAGACAGAATAAATGGATTTTCCCAATAAACTCATGAGCACTTTGACATGCCAAGCAGATGGTAGGTATTCAATAGTTATTTGTGGAACTGACAGGAAATTGAAGGCAGGAGCCATGACTATTGATCTCTGGATTCGCTATGTGACTTAGCACATAGTAGTACATAGGTATTCAACAAATACCTGGTACTTGAGTGTTTTTTGACCCCTCTCATCAGAGTTAAACCAAAAAATGGGGATTTGGCTGCAATGTAGTCCTGACCTTCACCTTATGGCTGTTCCTCAGTGTCAGCAGAAGTGTTACTGCTATCTTTGCAAATATTTATGCCAGCCAGGGCAGGGTACTGCCTTTAATCAGCTGAGTTGATATTCCATAGCCCAGGAGGAGCATGAATGTATGAAGGGATGTGGATAATGTTATCATACATCCAAAGAATGACAATTTTAACTATTTGTCCCTTTGTTCCCATTAGTACACTTGTACGTCTATCAGCTCAACCAATCCAATTCTTGGTTCCCCAAACAGGGTCACCATATGTGCCTTCAACCTGACTTGTATGGAGACTTGTTTTATTAGTCACAATTAGTTGCAGGTGCAAAGACTGAGGGCACAACTAACTGTGTCTGGAATCACCTCCTCACATATGCAATTAAACACTTGCACACTCAGAATTAGGTTCAAGTGGCTAATTGCACCCGGAAGTAGGTAATTGCAGGTGCAATTAGCTGCAAGTGCAATTTTTCACCCGAGACTAATTGCTCCCAAAGTAAGGAGATAGGGATTGGAAATTCAGCACTGAATGTATGTGTGGTTATTGCAACCACCTGTGATTTTAATAGTCCTCCCTCTCCTGATTTCCAGTGTGGTGGCCTCCCTTTGGTCTTTAGGAAGAGTTGGGTTGCTTAACTCCTTCTGTGTATTTGTTCTATGGCATTTTCTTCTCCAGTTGGGTCTTCTTTTCCTTACTGAGACTCTCTTTCTTCAGAATTTATTTCCTTTCTTTCTTCTGGAACCCCTGGCTATGTTCAAGGACACATGCCCTTTTCTGTTTAACTGTACGTAAAACTCCTTAGAATCTAAGTGAGAAATGGTCAATGACTTGAACAGCTTAGTGGGTGGTAACTTCCAATTAGGTTTTGAACACAGTTCCTTGGGAAGTACCATTTGAACATGACAGATGAAAAGCTCTTCCCCACCCTTGGGGAGGAGGAGGTGGATCACTCCATCAAAGCCCTAGAAACCTGTCTTCATGAATGAGCAGATTCCACTAGACAGATTTTTTTCCTACTAGTTTTTCTGATATCAGTAAGAGTCCAACCAGGAAGACACACACATATGATGATTATAAAATTAAAGCATCATTGGAAAATAGGATGAGTTTTGGTTTAAACTGAATACAGCGAAACTAACCAAGGAAACCAAAACTGTTAATGCTACTCCAAAGAGTCTTTCGATCATGTAAACACAATTAAGATGAGGAGTTGATCATGATAGTTATTTTAACAGGGAGAATTTAATAAAGGGAATTAATTAAACCAGTATTAGCAGTTCAAAAAGGCTAAAAACGGAATCCTGAGGTACTTCAGAGACAGCTACTGTGGAAGCAGATATGGCCCCATGGGCTGAAGAGGCAAAGGCAAAAGGCCGGGGTTGTTAGACACCGGCTACTTCGAGGAGGGTCCAGCACAGCAGAACACAGATGTCTGGAACAGTTACCTCCGCAGCTTGGAGGAGGGATCACACAGAGCTGGGACCCAGGATTTGAAGGAGGGGCACTTTCAGAGTTTGAAGAAAAGACCCTGCAGGGCTGGGAACTGAGCTTTGAGGGGGCTGCCACCCGGCTGGTGCTGCACTGCGGGCTCCCCTTTACAAAGAGCAAAACATGCCACAGGGTGTGTCCTCGATCCTGGGTCTGGTAGCCCTGGGTTGAATCAAACCAGGACAGGGCATGTTTTGACAGGAGAAGGGGAAGTGATGGCTGCAGAAAAGAAAAGGGCAAGAAGTTAGTGACTCGGAGCCTTTGCAGGTGTGTGCTTTTGTGTGTATCTCCTTTTCTCCATGTCCAGAGTTTCCCTTTGTGTGATTGATGGATTTTATCATAATGAAAGTGTGTGTGTGTGTGTGTGTGTGTGTGTAAAGAGAGAGAGAGGGAATCTATCACAGCGAGCGCAAGCTGGTGGTGGTCTTAGCAGGTGTCCACGGCCAGCAGATTTCACTTCCTTATAGCTCACCTGGCTGGTTAAAATCCTCTTTCCTCTCCTGTCTGCAAGAGCTCTGGGCTGCATGAAGCCAACCTCCTGACTTCAGCAGAGTGCTGACTCCTCCACGTCCCTGCTTAGTCATTCAGAGGTGGGACAGGATCCCACTTGCTAAGCTGGTGGCAGCCTCAGCTGAATGCCAATCTGATGGGGCAGTCGATTCCTTTGAACTCCTTCTGGCGATGGAATCTGCCATTATTCAGGCTCCGTGGTGTGCGAGGACGAGTGACAAAGCCCATGATGACAAGCAGAGATGACAGGAGAGCCGGGCGGCCGGCCTTTGACTTGGCCAGGGCACCTGGCGACGCTGCATCGCCCCAGACAGACTCTCTTGCTGCAGGCTCCGGCTGTGGGCTGTGAAGGTCACTCGGTACTTGCTGCCCACAGGAAGGCGGTGTTTACTCCGCCACAGAGCCAGGCCCCTTAATGGATTGCTCTGGCTGAGCATTTCCCCTTGGCAAGGGGAGCACATTTTCCTTTGCCCTTATCACCCTGCTTGGTTGCATTTTAGGTCTCAGGAGAGGGTACATAAATATTAGGGGAAGTTGGGTCACCTACCAGTGGTTTAGAATAAGAAAAACTTTTTTCTTCTCAGGAAAATGAATAAAAGTGCATGATAGGAAAAGCTGGAAGTTGAGGAAAGAAAAAAAGGACTTTAAAAATTCTGACTAACCCATAATAATCATGAGTAGTGTTTAAAGGTATTTCCCTACACCTCCCCTGTGTATAGTGCATCTACTCATTCATTCATCCCATAAATATTAGTTGAGTACCTATTGTGGCCAGGGGCTAGCTGAGACTCTGAATAAGAAAGATAAAAGTCTAGCTCCTTAGGGAGCATACAGTCTTGGCTGGGTTGGGAGGGGCGTCAAATATCTTGTACATATGATTTCTTGTCCTGTTACCACTCATCAGTCTACCTCATGAGGGCCTCTTGTCACCCTATCATCTTTATACCCCTTACTCTAATGATTGCACTTTACCAAGCAAAGGAAACAGAGTTCATTTAACCATGTCACGACTATCAGCTATAAGCTCTTTTCAGTTTCCACAGTTTTAAGTGAAGCTGCAATAAATATATTTGTATAAGCACATTTAAAAAAAAATCCTGGGGATCTTGGATGACTTCCTCCCTGACTGTATCTTTCACAGTATTAGGCAGAACCCTTGGTTGCAAACCACAGACTCCAAGGCTGGTTCATTTAAGAAGAGAAAGAATGTACTGGAAGGCAATTCTGTAGCTTACAGAATTGGCAGGAGGTTGGAGAACCAAGCTCAGAAAGGCAGCAAGGGGTTGGGAGGCAATAGTCTAGCCCCCAAACCCCCACCCCCCAGAACAGGCTGTGAGGACTGTGCCCAAGGCCCTCCTCACTGCCTGGGACTCTCCTCTCCACCAGCATCACCAGGAGTTTCCTTCTTCCTTGAGCCTCCGTCTCATGCCCCAATTCCAGGTTCAGGGTGGGTGTGCTGGCTTGGCCAGTTGAGGGTTCAGCCTGCTTCTCCGTCTCTAGGCAGTGAGGGGAAGGAGTAGCTATCCTGTTGGCCTTCCAGGTGGGAGGCGAGTTTCTGCCTCTCATTTCTGACAGGGTGTTTGGGTCTTGGGAAGGAAAGAGGAGAAATATCCAGCACCAACACATTCCTTTTCTTATTACATGTGTGTTTACTGCACGTGGGATGACTGAGGGTGTGGAAACATTGATTTTGCCTGCTATAGTATTAGGCATAAATACTGCTCAGCAGTACGAGGGTATGAGTCAAAGGTGCCCCACACCTCCAACAGCCCAGGGGTGCCCTGCCTGGGCACTGGGGGAAAAGAGGGTGAAATTCACATCCATTATCTCCATTTCATAGAAAAGGAAACGGGGGCTTTGAAAGGATCTGTGATTTATACTAGATCCCACAGCCAGCAAATCAGAGCCAGCTGGGACTTGATGATAGGTCTTCTGAAATACCCGAGGGTTGGTTAGACTTGTATGACCTCCCCATGCTGGGCTGGTGACTGGTAAGAGGTGCCAGGAGCCATCCCCTCCCTGGGACAAAGGCCCTTTCAACAAAGAGGCCTTTGTAACAAGCCTTTCTTTGTTTGGCTTCCAGGCTGTTCTCTGGAGTAATTAAGGCCCATAGTCCTTAGATATAAGGCTGCCTGACATCACTTGACAGTAATACAGTGATCTCTTTAGGTGCCGAAGCTGTATTAGCAGTGCATGTCCTCCTGCTCCCAGACACCTAGGCACGAGCCATGAGGCTAGACTGCCGGGCCCCTCCTGCCTGATCACTCCATGTAAGGGCAGGATCACATGCACTGGTCCTGAAGGATGGGGTGCTGGTGGCACCTCCCAGGCAGTGCCAGGCAAGAAGACTGGCATGCAGCCCTTACTGCTGGGAAAATCTTTGGAAGCTGCTGAGGGGCATCTGGCTTGCTGTTCTCTAGAGGAAGGTCACGGTCTTCTGAGGCTCTGTGGGTGTGAGTCAGACGCTGCCCCCCTGCATCTTGTCCCCCAGTGTGCAGTGCTCTCTCCCAGTGTGGTGGTGAGTACTGCTTTCTTATTTGTCTTGGGAGACATTCTCCCTAGGTTCCCATAGGATCTTGGAATCCATGATAGAAAATTGCTTTGTTTTTAGCCACCCTCTGAGAGTCTGTACCTTTATGTTAAAAACTCCTCATCTAGAGGAGAAAGGACAAGCTCCACTCAACCTAGGGGTAGGGAATTAGCCTTCCTCAGACTTGTCCCAGTGGGTACCTTGAGGAACACTAGACATAAATTTGGCCTTTGCCCTCACAAAGCTTCCATATTTCAAAGCAACCAGGATTCAGAGGGGATGAGAGAGAAGCCTCTGTCACTACGGGCTGTGCCCTGTGTCATGGCCTTGCCAGGGCAGCCTGCCTCTGCTGGAACCTTCTCTCCAGCAGTTCCTGGACCTGGCAAAGGAGGGCTCCAAGGGTATAAGTTAAGGTAGAATTTTGGCACTGGCAGAGTTAACATTTACAGGTTCAACTATTTGTGGGCGCCCTCATGACGTGAAATGACTTTCAATTTTGCTGAAGCGCACATTTCCATCTCGTGGGGTGGGTGAGTCACTCCACCACTGAGAACTCGGCACCACGGTTTCCGCAGCTTTGGGCTCTCAGTTCCTCATCACCAAAGGCAAGTGTGAAGGGTCTTTAAACGTCATCAGTGTTGGGGAGTCTGCAGAATCGTGAGGGGATTAGGCTGAGCGACCTGCAATGTGGTGGTACCTAGTATCTCAGTGCACCTCACCACTTCCTCTCAGTGTGGGGTGGGCTCAGGCCCACCCTGGGGTTCCACAGCACCAGAGGCTGGGAGGAAGGAGTGTCCTCCCCAGTGCATGCCATCTAGGGCTGCATCGTGTGCAGAGGATTTAAACCCAATAATAAAATCAACTGTAAGTCAGTCTGCTTTTTATTATCCCCAGGCCAGCAATTCTAAACAATGTCAGTGATAAAATAATCCTCCCCCCACATCTTTTTTGGTTCACTTTCTAAACAGTTGCTGTGGTGACTGTTGAATTTTAATTATATACTTATATATGTTTCTGTACATGTTAACATATATGTATATTCAGATACACATATGTGCATATGCATCTGTATACACACACTTCAGATGTGAACATTTTATTAATTATTCTTTAATAAATATTTTCTATGTGAAAGTTAATTCTAACTCCCTGTGAGGAAGAGTAGCTCGAGACGGTTCAAGCTGGCCTCGGGCCTGGCAGGTGTCTAAAGCCTCTGTGGCATTAGGTATGCTGGCATTTAAACAGGGTGAGGGTGCTGTGATTACAAAACCAGGACAAAAATAATCCCAATTCAATTCTGTCATTCCTTCATGTGACCACTTGGAATTTAAATTTGTGTTTAAAACGTAGTAAACGCAAATTTTAGTTCATACATGAAATGTTTGCCTGAAAAATATCCTTAAAATTAAATTTTTTTCCTTTAAAATTATTGTTTTTAAAGCTAATGAATGAATCATGAGATGAAGAATAAAGTCTGATTACCACTGAAAATAATTTTATCATATAGAGGCAGAGATTCAAAACATGACGTATTTGGGTGTCCAGTGGCCAGGCCTGCCACCACCTGTGCTAACTGAGACAACTTGTAGGCATCATGCATCTCGTTGAGACAGGAGGGGATTATGGGTCAGGTATTAGTTGGCCTACAGCGTTTTGGAAAGGTTAGGCATGCAGTTTAAGTTGGAGCTTCTAGAAATGATTCCCGTTCCCAGAATGACCCTAACTCTGATGTGCCTGAGAACACCAAGTCTCTATGTCTACTGCAGGACTACTGTTTCTCCAAGATCTGGGCCAGCGGAGTCAAGAGCTTATGCCCTGCTTCTCACCCACTTACCTGGGCTCCTGAGTGAACATCTGGGTGGAGGAAACCTAGCAGCAAAGGAACAATAGAAGCTTGTAGCTTTGAGTCTCATTTTCAGAGTGGGCAGCGCAGAAGGTCCCAGGGGGTGTTTGGAAGGGAAGTTGAGTGAGCTAGTCCACAGCTTCCTCTACATCTTACCACCATCTCTGCATTTGACCTTTGGCTATGGAGGGCTCAGGACTCCCCTGTCTGACAGCCAGGCTCTTTGCTGCTGTCTTCTGGGTAAAGCAGCTGCCTCTGTAACCACGCATTTCCTAAGCAGCCATTTCTGTTCTGTCCTCAACCCCTGGCTCCCCTGGAAGCTTCCCCACCTGCGCTCTTCAGAGTGGATCGAACTTCTGGCTGGTATCCCACATATCTCTGAATCTTCACCTCAATTCGCAAACTTCTATTGGGCTTGAGTTGCTCCCCAACACCCATAGCTCTTCCTCATGCCACCAGAATCTCCACTCCACTTGGGACATGTTTCTTTGTCATCATTTTTATTCCTTAATTTTTTTCCTTTTTAGATATACATGACAGTAGAGTGTATTTTGACATATTGCACATTTTTTTAAGTTGTAGATGGACACAATACCTTTTTTAAAAAAAATTATTTTAATGTGGTGCTGAGGCTTAAACCCAGTGCCCCACACATGCTAGGCAAACACTCTACCACTGAGCTACAACCCCAGCCCAATTTTTATTCTTTCACAATAACTTTACTCAGGGAATTTTTCTCAATACACATTGGGCCATTAAAATACAATCTGTCCTCAAAGAGTTTTCACTATCATTCTCCTAACATTAAAAATGTTCTAACTGGCATCTACACTTGGTCTGTCAATCTCAACCCTCCTGCCCTTCTCAGGGGAAGTAGATGTTTGCTGGTGCTGCTGAAATCCAGGGATAGGTTTCATTATGACTGGTCTAGTGGGTGGCATTTCAGGGAAGAGCAGGATGCAACCTTGGCCAGCAGGTACCAAGTGAGATCAGCCTCCTCTAGGAGGTTTGAATCCAGTGTCCTGCCCATAGCTCAGAGGACAGGGCTCACTGGGCAGCCACATCGCTGCTGAAAATCCTGCTCCAGAGATGGGGAGAAAATATCATGTGCGAATCTGTATCAGAACAGGCTGGCCTTTTTTTCTGTTGAAGACTCTTAACAGCTGTGAGATCATAGACCAGTCACTTAACCTCTTTGAGAACGATGTTTCTTAAAATGAAGATGATTCTGGTGTGATGGGTTTGACAAAAGGTGTCAAAGAAGAAGCAGGATGTAGAATTTGTGGCAATGGGGGATCTCCTTCCTGATTGTCCTTGGAGGAAATTCCTGCGATAACAGAGATTATCAAGATGGCAGGCTATTCCTCCCTCCACCCCACTTGGCCCCCTGCCATCATCAGGACTTTTGAAAATGTGTCCAGACTCCTGAGTCCCACCATTGAATGGAGCTGAGGGCCTGACAATGTCCGAGTTTCCTTCTCTGCCCACTAACTCCCACAGGTTCACACACTCATCTGAAGCCTTCCCCTTCTTTCTAGTAGCCTCCTGGTGGCAACTCTACTTTCTTTCTAAGAATGGGACAGAGCATCTGACCCATGACGATTAGCTTCACTGCACATGGGAAATCTCATTTCTTATTGATCTTGGGATGCTTTTCAGAAATCCATGTGCTCTTGAATGCAGTTTTGCAGTGTCCTGCAAGGAGACACCACATGTGCAGCTCTATAAGCACATGCACGCATGTATACATACACATATATATTTGTGTATATATATATATATATATATATATATACACACACACACACACACACACACAAATAGGCACATATGCTTGTATGTACGTATATAGATTACATGTACATTTATTATATATATATGTGTAAAATTTATTTCTTCCTGGGTTTTCATTCAGTGGAGTAACAAGACATCTTGCCGGTGCCTCCAACAAACCAGAAAGGGAAACACAGTGAAGATGAGACTCTTTTCCAAAGATGCAGCTAATTCCAACCAGCACATTAAGATTCTGAAGTTAAGAGCACATTGTAAAATGTGAATCGATGTGACATTGTCAAACAAAATGACCTGTGGGCTTGGGAGGTTGGCGCTTGTAGGAAGAGGCCAAAGTGTGCATCTTAATCTTGATTTCCTTTGGGACTGTTTCCACCATTGTGTTCCTGACTCTGATTATGTTCTTGTGCAATCAAACTAGCTCTAGTTCCCAGGGTTGGACAGCTCCTTTTCTCTCTCTCTCTCTCTCTCTCTCTCTCTCTCTCTCTCTCTCTCTTTCTTTTATTTAGCCAGGACCCGGTATGATTGCTGTTTTGTTTGGGTTTTGTTTTGATCAGAAACAATGGTTTAGTTTTTGAGTTATGAGCATACATGTGTTCACAAAATCCCATCCAAATAGAAGGAAAAGGATTGGATTAAAAGTCCTGCTTGGTGGATAAACAATTTAATGCACAGGAGCCTTGGAAAGCCATTTTAGCAATCAGGGGTTTGACCTCAAAATGGCACAAACAATCCAGTAGGTGAGCACAGATTTCTTCATTTATATCCATAATCTTAGGATATATCAAACCTTTAACCTTAAGAAAATTTCAGAGGGAATTTGTATTTAACGCCAAGCTTATCTTTGGCTTGGTTTTAACTGTGTAGTAGAGATTGGGCAAGCTGGATAATAATAGAGATTCTGAATTCCAATACAGGGTCTGTCTTCCCTACCTTTTTCTCCCCGTCCACACAGGATCTGGAAACTTCTCTGCTGCATATCAGCTTTGCTATTTTATTTGGGGATCTTGAACACAGTATAGTATTTAGAGTTTCCATCCATCTCCATATCTGGACTTCACTTAGACGCTCCCTAAGCTCTCTTTCAATTTCTTTGCTATGTACTTCAGTGAACTGCAAACAAACAGATCATTTTCCTGATGGTGATAAAGTCGGTAATAGACTTTACTTCATTGCCTAGTGCCCTTCAGATATGCTTGCTACAAAACTCCTCAGCAGAACAAATATAGTTACTGAATTTGGTTACTGGTACACAATGAAATAATAGCTAAATAACACAGTTACATGGTTATAATATAGTTAAATCATGCAGCAAGTTGCACACAATAGCAAATGCAGTTAGGCAGAGAGAATGAAATTAAGGGTTAGAGGTAAAAGAGAGGATATATCTTAAGATGTGATTTGAAATGAAAAGCAGACACCCTCAAAGGGACATGGAAAGATGTTAGCAGACGAAGCCTGAGGAAGTGGCTCTTCTTGTCAACTGCAGCAGGCCTGGGTACAGAGAGGGGGAAGGTATGTTCAGTTGGCTATATATGTCTTCTTCTATGTCCCTTCTTTTTCTCTCACAGTGTGATCATCCCTCCTAACTGGCCTTTACGATTGCTAAGTGGCTGTTCTTCCAATTCTCTTCTGATTTATCCTGTAAAGCATCGCCAAATCAATTGTCCTTTAACACCACCTTAATTATGTCATCTTCTCAGAGCTGCTTCTTTCTTACCGAGGTAGAGTACGTGCCACTTTCTTAGCCTGGCATTCAAGGCTTTGACATATTCTTTGTTCCAGCCCTATTACTCAAAGTATGTCCCAGCATGTGGGCGTAATTTGGGAACTTGTTAATGATGCACAATTTCAGGCCCACTGAGGACCTAGGAATAGGAATTTGCAGTTCTTCCAATTCTCCAGGTGATCTCCAGGTGATTCACATACACATGGTTTGAGAAGTACTATTCTAGCCAAATGAAAGTTCAAATAGACTCCCTACATTCCTATTTCTGGTTTTTGACTACTTCCCTATTTCTGGTTTTCACCTTTCCTCCATATTTTGCTTATCCATCTCTGGATTCCTTGTATGATCATCTCAAGTGTCACCACCTCTGTGGAACCTTGCCTAGTTACACCATGGACCAGGCAGGCCAATCTTCAGAACACCTGCCAGACCCTTTATAAATTGAGCTTCTGAAGAGGTGTTTTTACTTATACCCCCTGACTTGATCTTTTTGACTATAGAGGATAGATCCCTGGTTGGGTAATCAACACTAGAATAACCCATCTGGTGGCTGGCCAATAAGCTGAGAGTGATTCATGAAATTTAAGCAGGAACAATTAAATTATCTCTCTTTATTTTACAAATTCAAATAGGGCAGTTAGCAGTAAAGCTAAAGCTAAAATACCTGGAGTCAGAGTCAAGGTCATGAGGGGTCATATGCAAACCACAGGTATGAGGAAACAGACTTGGCTTTGAGTAAGCCAAGTCAGTAGAGATGGGAGGGGAGGACAAATATGCCCACGTGGCAGAGATGCCATGAAAGGAATATATGGAGTGAATAATGGGATCCTAGGACCTAAGTTCCTGATGATGGGATCCTAGACCTAAATTCCTTTTCACTCCCAGATTGTAGATTCTAATAATAACATCTTCTAACCCTCATTACTTTTGAAAACTTCCAGAAATCTCCATTCCTTGCAATCAAGATAGCCTACTTTGAGCCCCCCAAATGGAGCTGGCTCCATCTCTAGTCTCTTGGAGACCACGTTCCTTGTTCTTATTGGCTGTTTCCCAGCCTTACACTAGAACACCTGTGATGCTATAAGCATCAGCTCTTGACAAATTGTGATAGGATTGTGTCCTCCTTTTTAATCATATAGCAAGGTACATGCTTAAAAATAATGTAGGGCTGACTCAAACTGAATTCCAGAGAAGCAAGAGCATTATAGTGAAGAGACCTTGGAAAGAAGGTGACAGGATTTATCATTAGTATAAGAGCAACCAAGCTGTAGAGTGGCTAGCATTTAGTTGAAGTCTCTGGTGCATTGTACCAACCAAGCAAAAGAGCCACAAACCTGCGTGTATTCTTAATACCAGCTATTCAGTGTCATAGCAACAAAATTAGCGAATCCCGTCTCTCAGGAATCGGATCTCAGCTGACACTGTTTTATCAGTAAAATAATTTCTTGTAGTGAGTTGATAGTACCAAATACATGTTTCCAGCTGGTCAGCAATCTTCCCTCTTAACCTTTAATCTGCTCCAGGCAGTTCCTACAGATTACAGGACAAATGATGTTTGTGGAACGATAGGTCTCTGCAGATTGAAGTAGGCAGCTTCCTCTCTGCTGCTGGAGGGTCACTTCCCACTGAGGGTCATGGCGGGTGATGTGCGTGCGGGTGTGGTAGGATCAGAAGGGGAGCTAGGTGCACAGAGAGAGGCAATTCTGTATGTATGCTTTGCTTTTAGAATGGGATATCAAGCTGTGTCTGAAAAGCATCAACATGGTTGTTTGGAAGGAAGGCAGAGATGGGGCCCTAATTTTACAAGTACATGGGGATTTCTTTTCTGTGTCTTAACTCCCTCTTGGAAAATACCACCCTCCAAATCCGGAGGTTTTATCAGCTCTTAAGCTGGAAGCATCTTCTTTAATGGCTTTGTGACTCAGAGGGCCCGGGTGATGGTTGCTTTTTCTGTGTATAGAACTATAATCCTTCTCAATTATCAAAGACATAAATTACTATTATTTCCTTACCAGATCGAACATCTCGCTTAAATATGTGAAAGAAAAATTGTTGGTTGTCTGGTGAATTTTCCTCTTGGAAAAACTGCCTATTCTTAATCTACAAGTTCAATGAAAGTTCAAAAGTTTATCAGTGCAAACTCTATATTCTAATAATTCATCAACCAGCTTCTACATCCACATCAGGAGACTCTAGGTTGAAACATTTTTGTCTCCTCTCCCATGTGGTTGAGACATTTTTGTCTCCTCTCCATGTAAAAGTAATCAAACAGCACATTTCCTGGGCATATCACAAATACCTATTGATCATAATCAGAGCACAGATGGTATGAGAGCTTGGCTGACACAAGGGCCCTGATGTCAATCACAGGAACAAATTGATTTTGACTGCCCGGATACATTTCTCCTACCCAAGCAGAATTCCATTCGGTGCTGCTGTTTGGAGAATTTTGAGCAGACAGCATTTCTGAAGGAGAGTCATAGTCCAAAGTTATTGTAGAGGTAAACTTGATTACCGAGAACATGGTGATTTTAATGTACTTCATACTTACCTTTACCATAAGGAGGTCAATATCTTTCTTGGGTGTTGAAAGAGCTCTCATCAATTTAAAATTTATCCTGATTTATGCCTGCTAATTAGGGAAAGGGAAAATCCTGATTTGCATTTTTCTAGCGGCGTATGAAGTGTCATTAATACTTTTCTCCAACTGGGATTTGTTTTCTTACTCATTTTTTAAATTAATAATTTTCATTGAAATTACTAAGGCACATACACTTATGCCATCCATCTTTCCCCCATGACGTGGGGGTATGGACATATATGCTGGAGAATAATGTAGAAAGAGAAGGCCAGTACCCCCAATACTATCATACGCATTAAAATCCTCTGTGAGAGCCAGATAAGAAAGGATGCTTCGATACTATCCATTACTGTCCATTACTCTACCGCTTCATACATCAAGGCTGCCAGGACAAGTTCAATAGGAAATGGGTCTGACTCTATCAGGGCAGGGGTCTGGAATGTGAATGAAGAATGATTTGGGGACAAAGCTGTTCCGTCCTTATCCCAGTCCCCGTACTGGGATGGCATATTTTTAATGCTGTCTTTCTTTCTTGCCACTTAGCTATCCTACAGTTTTCTTTTGAATTGTCCCTCACTTATACTCTCTAACTGGTGGCAGGAGGAGCTAGGCGATGGTCCTTTTCTTTAAGTATCTAAGCCTGCTCTGCAGCCATCATTCATCGTACCCTGAGTTTGAACTCAAGGGAACCATGGACTGGTGTAATCCAACTTGCATGTCTCCTCTCCAGAATCAGGAGACACAGTCTGCAGGCAGATAATGTCAGGTGCTTGGAATGAAAGACATATCAGTCACAGAGGAAGCAAAGGTCATGGAAGCCTGGGGCAGCCATTGCCAGCTGTCTGTGCTCTGATGAGTCAGTGGAGAAAGCTTGTCTGTGAAGACAAACAAGAGATCAAAGCTAGCAATGAGTGGGAAACCTCGGGCTCCTGACAGGATCCCTGGTTCTAGGCTCTGTGGTATCAGGCTCGTCAAACTTCCTGGGACCCAGCTCCCCTTATTCTTGGGGTGCTCTTAGGCTTGTTCATTGTACTTCTGAATAGGTCTTGATTTCTCTGAAACTGGCTTGAATGAGTTTCTGGTCTTCACCACCACATGCGCCTTGACTGGAAAGTCTGCTGTCTGAAAGATTCCGGTGGGAATGGCAGTGTCCAGTTCTACCTAGTCCAATGCCTGGGAACTCTGGAAGATCACGCTGCTCTCTTTCATCTGGCTGAGAGCAGTTCCACAAGAGACCATGCCCAGAGAAAAAGGTATTGTTCCTGATGTGTTCAGTCTCTCAACCTCACCTTCAAAGCCTCTGTGCTCATCCCTGTTTCTCGCTCTGATGATTGCCCCTGCTCTCCAGCACTGACCATTTACTTAAACCATTCTGCTTTGTTCATTGCTCCCTGTGGTAGATTAAAGTTGGTTACACATTTTTCGCATTTTTTTCCATTGAGAGATAGATAGAGTCCAACTCCCATTCCCTTGAATGTAGTTGGCCCCTGTGTCCTGCTGTAACATTAGAAAGCAGTAGAAGTAATGTTTGGATCTTCCAAGTGTAGGTCATAGAAACCCTTGCAACTTTGGCTTGTGCCCCTGGGAGCACTCTCTTAGAACCCTTAATGGAGAGAGAGAGAGAGAGAGAGAGAGAGAGAGAGAGAGAGAGAGAGAGAGAGACCACAGGCTCCAAGCACCAAACTTATGAGTGAAGAAACCATGCTGGAAATGTCCCCTCCAACCCCAGCAGAAACCTGTAGATTCAAGATAAACCAACCTGTGAAGCCCTGTCAGAATTACTGAGACACAAAAATTGGGAGCAAAGCACAATGTGTAAAACCACCAGGTTTAAGGTAGTTTGCTATACACCAATGGAAGACTAGAATATTCCCAGTCATCTCAGGGCCATTCCAACTTTCTTGCCTTTCCTTTTGAATCCCCATAGGCTTTGTGGTTCAGGACAAGCATCTCCCTTTCCCAGAGGCCTTCCCTGATTACTCATCTCTTCTGTAGTGTGTTTGGCCAAAGGCACTCCCAGCCCTTTGCTTATGCAATCCCGTCTCTTTGATGTTTTTTTATTGCCTTGTCTGAATGCCCCAAGGGCACAGACTTTTTCTTAATTTAATTTAATTTTTTGAAGTACCTCTTGCTTTTTATTTTGATTGTGTGTAGTCTTTATATTTTTAGGGTGAACACAGAAATTCTATGTAGCACACATAATGGGCAGGATCAAGTGACATTCTGGGAGTTTGTTTGCTTGTCAACACATGCATGTATCATTTATGGGAGGTCAGGGTCAAACTCTACACGTATAGCTCAGTTCTAGCTTGGGTGAGTTTGTGTCTTTTAACCACATCACCTTTTTCTAAAACCTATTTTGTTTGGACTTCTCTTAGCCCATCAGAATGGACTTTCCCACGTTCCCAGGACATTTTGTTTTTTCAATTCCATGTACCCATTGGTTTCCCTTTCACATGCAACATTCTTCTTTGCAGTGTTCAGAAAACTCATTAGTGTCCAACCTCCTCAATTAGGCAGAGTAAACATGCATTACTCTGAATTGCCCTGCACTGCATTAGATACAGACAGAGTGCAAGCAAAACCTTGGCCCAGCATCCAAGGATTTGACCACCGAAGTTTACTTCCCTTCAGTCAAACTCAGATCACATCTTCCTGTACTTTGCTATATAAGTAGCTGAACTCTTATCTTCAGTTTTCAAAGGATCACTCTTTCCTCTTCCGCATATATCCATTTCCTCTTTTATTCATGGCATGTACTTATCTATTATTGTGTGTGTACCATTCATTTGTGGGATCATCTACTGTTAGAGTTTCCTCATTTTTCTTAATCCAACAATCACAAAATCAGCATCACAAATAACGGGAGAACCAAACTGAGATACAGAGAACTTTTGTAACGGTGCCAAAGAAAAAGAAAGGACACATTTGAAATGTTCTTCTTCTTAGAGAATTCTATTGAAACAACAACAACAACAACAACAAAACCCCTAAGAAGTTATTGAACTTCTCCCTAGAAATTACAACTGTATAAATTCTAACTTTTCCCAGTGCTCAGGCACACAGAACACAGGGAACATTCACCACATTCTATTCATGCTCTGGGTCGTGACTAAGATAAATAGATTTGAGAGAAGCATTGATGTGGGTGTGCTCCAAGTGGGAGGAATTTCATGTTCCAGTCTCCCTGCTGCACAACTAAAATATTAGAGACTTTGTGAAGTTTATGCTTGACTCCTTTTAAAGGAGGATGTGACTAAGGTCATAGCGAGATAAATCTTTGACACAATGTATGAAGGCACGAGGATCTGAAAAAAGGGAGTGAAACAGTTCAAGTGCATGAGTGGTATCCTTACAAGTTAGGGGTAACTGGAAGTTCTTGGAGTAGTTCTTATGGGAGAGGTGGCTAATAATCCACATCTCAGTTGGAACACTCTCATGCTTGCTTTCTCATCAGTTTTAACACACACACACACACACACACTCACACACACACACAACTAATTTATGCTCAATATCCAATCTGTTGAATAGTATTCACTGTTCTTCATTAGGATGCTGAATTGTGACATAGTCTTCAGTTCCTTAGCAATACACTGTCATGTCATTCTTGTGAAATTCTGGTCACCTAAAAGGAAAGGGAACGTTGAATTGTGAGAAAGAAAATGCTGATTTTAATCACAAACGTGTGTAAGAACTAGAAAGACAATATGAAAAGGCAGGTCAAAGAATTGCATTTGAACAAGTGTTTTAGATTAAGGTTTGTGTGGGCACAGAAGTCCCCTTTAAGTTCCTTTTTATTGAATAATTTTCCTTTGATCCTTGAGTAACTAAAAGAAAAACCAGCACTTGACATTAACCTAGGACTCGGAGCCCATGGTGAATGCCTTTGCCTGACGGCTGTCAGGGGCTCTACCAGAGGAGGGCCTTGCCCTTCGGTGCGAGCACATTAGCTTTATTTCCCAATTGAGCTCTTCCACCCCGTCTCCTGGGTGGGGATGGCAGACGGTCAGCTGAAACACTCATTCCACCAGTGTACTTTTTTCTTTGTTGTGGTTGACTTCAAAAAGGCTGGTCAGCAGATACTGAGGGTGGGTAAGAAGATGTCATTTACTTCAGGAACTGTGATCCCCAGTCACCGGAAACATTGAGAATTCCACTTCATCTGCCTTTATTGTTCTATTTGTTAGGAATGGTGCAAAAATGATTTCTTTGATTTTACCTTTGTGGATAAAACCAAATCATTGAACTGGGGTGTAACTCAGTGATAGAGTTCATGCTTAGCATGTGGAAGGCTCTGGATTCAACTCTGGCACCCAAAACCAATCAACCAACCAATCAAACAAAAACAAACAAACAAAAAACCCCAGCATTGAAATGGGAACAAATTAAAAGGGAAAATGCAGAATTCTTTTTTAAAAGAGTTAAATGGAGAGAGAGAGAGAGAGAGAGAGAGAGAGAGAGAAGAGAAGAGAGAGAGAGAGAGAGAAAGCAACGATTAAACAACTCTCAGAGTATATGTTTTTTTTTTAAACCATTTCAATGCAATTTACCCAAATTCCCTTTTTCCATATTTAAATGTCTGATCAGTCATTGGGTTTCAAGACAGACATGATGCTTGAAAGGCCACTTTGTAATGGTTTTGCCCTGGTTCAGATTATTTGCAATCCAGGGGGAAAATGTGCATTCTGTGTGAAAGCAAATAGAAAACATATCTGAGCACAAATCAAAAGAATGATTACCACACTCACACTCTGTACCCATTACCAGGTCCCCAAGGCTCTTGTTCTGTTTGTCTTGGCACTTTTTCTTTAGTGGCCTTCGGTTGGACTGGGTGGGAGAAACAACAACAGCAACCCACAAAACCCTTAGCTGAGCAGAGGGCGGTGGAAATGGATGGGCTGAACAGATTGAACATCCTTCAAGGGCTTGGCACTGCAGACTTTATTGTGGGGGAAGCTGCTGGGGGAGACCTCCTGGGGCTCCCGTGAAGGTCTTTGCTGCATGTGTCAGGAAGTGCCTGACCATCTTTGGGAGGGGCAACTCTGCTTTCATTTCAATCTCTAGCAAGCTCCCACTCAGCGGGTAATGAAAAATGGCATTTGCACAAAGTGAAAGCATTGTTTCTAGAGCATATTATGCTTTGCACCGCTCAGGAGACAACATTTCATAACCTATAAAAAGAATTATCTATATAACTTACTGTGCATGGCAGAAAAGTTGCAATGTGTCTTTAAAAGAGCTGTTTCCATACTGCAACATTCACTCCAGCTCTCCTACTCCCCACTGATGAATAGCCCGGTGTTTATAAGCAAATTCGCTCAACCCCTTAATGATGACCTAGAATAAACATCTGACGTGCAATGCTTTCAAGCTCTCTGGTATTTAGGCATGAATTGTTCGTTTCTATGCCTTTTGTATCCAGCCTGAAGGAAAGACAAATGATACAAGGGATGATTTACATTATCAATGGAGGCAGAGGTTAGGCCTGTGTTTATCTGATCCTCTTTATTATATAACAAATGGTGAGATAACCAGCCTGGTGCACAATGACCATTCAATTTGAGCCACCCACCCTCCCATTTCCATGTTCATTTTAATTTTAAAATATATTAAAAAGACAGGCCCTTGTATAGTTACAGAAGTCTCCCTCGGCTCAGGCAGGCATATAGGAAAGGATGAGTTCGTTGTTTAGTGTCAGGCTATTCACCTCTCCATACACCCTGCAAGGCTATTCCAACTGTGTCTTTACTTTCTAGCTGCACTGGGAGAATTGGTACCATACTTAATGACGATATGGAGGCCCAGCTCAAGTTGACGTTGAATTCTGAGAACACTGGAAATGTGGAATCAATTAACCGAGTGTTAGAAAAGACCATGGGGTTCATGCATGATCCTGGAACCTCAGTTTTCCTTTGGGAAAAATCCAGTCATCTCCCAAATCATCAGTCTTGGCTTGTCAGGAAACCCTCCAAAGACCTTCAGGACAACTTGGGCCACATTTGAACATGATGCCCCAAGATTAAAGTCATTGAGTATCCTAAGTATTCTATTCTTTGGAACAAATTACCAATTCTCATGTAGCAGGAATTGCTCTCTGAAGGAAAAAAAAAAAGCTTCTTAGATGGCTAGGATCTTTCTCTTCCTGGTTGTGGCCATTTTCAAATTTGTCTTGATGCCGATGATTTTCATGGGACTCACGGAGATGGGCTGTTGGTAAAGGCAGTGGAGATGGAAGGCAAGCTCAGGGAGATGGAGCTGTGGTGGTGATGGAAGCTGAGATCACCTCATCGGGAAGAAACACACTTCATCTGGTTGCTCTGATTGACTGCAGCTATAGAACCTGGACAGACTGTATGAGGGCTTCAAAGGTAAATAGTGAGCAAATTGAGGAAAAAAAAACAGAATTTGGGGTGTCAAGAAACTAGAGTTAATTTACCACTTTTTCTCCTTGTGCTCTCCCATCCTGAACTCAGTGTAGTCCGAAAGCCAGAAGTAGGCATCAGGGAGCAGAGAGCCAAGGAGAAGCTTGTTCAAGGAGTCAGAAAGGAGACTCCTAACTCAGAAATAATGCAAAAACACATCATTTCTTTTATATTTTCCCCTGTTTCCTTACACCCCAGTTCCCAAGCAATCTCTTAAATGGCAGCAATGGGAACAAAAGAAGCAATGAAGAGTAGAAATCAATGAAAAAACAGAAAAATAATTTTTTTATTATTATTAAGAAAGCCACAAATTAGTTCTTTACAAAAATCATTAAAACTTGTAAGTCTCTAGCAAGATGATGGAGAAATAAGGAGAGAGAAAGGGGGTGGGGGGAAGGGATGGGGGGAGAGAGAGAGAGAGAGAGAGAGAGAGAGAGAGAGAGAGAGAGAGAGATATTCACTAATTCACTTATG
The DNA here is from genome assembly GCF_021218885.2 of Marmota monax. NCBI lineage: Eukaryota > Metazoa > Chordata > Mammalia > Rodentia > Sciuridae > Marmota > Marmota monax. The sequence continues at coordinate 14,402,095 of NW_026693245.1, forward strand.
GATACCAATAAATGAAAGAGAAGGTAACTACTATAGGTCCTATAGGCAGTTGAAAAAATCACCAGGGAATACTAGAAAACAATTCTCTGCATGTAAATCCAACATATTAAAAGGACTATTCAAGCTGGGTGTGATGGCACAAGCTCGTAATCCCAGCAGCTTGGGAGGATGAAGCAGGAAGATAGCAAGTTGAAAGCCAGCCTTAGCAACTTAGCAAGTCCCTAAGTAACTTAGCTAGACCCTGTCTCAAAATAAGGTATAAAAAACGTTGGGGATGTGTCTCAGGGGCTAAGTGCCCCTGGGTTCAATCCTTGGTACCAAAAACCAAACCCAAACAAACAAACAAACAAACAAAAAACTGTACAAATCACTTGAAAAGTTCAAACTACCCAAACTCACCAAGATGAAATAGATAACCTAAATTGTAATATAACTGTTAAACTGAATTTGTAGCTAAAATTCTTCTGAAAAAGAAATTTCCTGGGTTTATAATGATTTCACTGGTTAATTCTCCAGAACATTTAAGGAAGAAATTTGACCAACTCTACAAAATCTCTTCCAGAAAATTGAATATGTTGGAACACTTACTAACTCATGAGACCTGCATGAACTTGATATCAATTAAATCCTGTTTTATTTAATTAACTTTGTACTTATTTTCTGTATACTTTCAATTATTTTACCTTTTTTTTAAAAAAAAAGTTTTTAAGGTGGAGGTTTGGATAATTGATTTGAAGCTTTTATTCTTTTCTAGCATTATTAAATGCTTTCTGTAATCATTTAATGCTATAAATTCTCCTCTAAACATTATGTTATCTGAATCTGCATTTTACAAAGATGCATTCCAGAAGTGAAAATACAAAGGCAACACAAAAATAATAATACAAATAAAAAGAAAATACAAAATAACTTCAGATTGATAACATGCGTTAATACAGACACAAAAAACTCTTCAACAAATTTTAACAAGTCAAATCTAGCAATATATATAAAAAGAATTATACGATGACCAAGAACAATATACCATATTGATACTGAAGAACTCAAGTCACATATTTATTTCATTTGTTGCAGAAAGATCTTGTGATAAAATTTATCATGTCTTTATGATAACCAGTAACCAGAAATTGAAGACTACCTCAAAATAATAAATGTTAATGATGATGACTACCACCACCACAACAAAAACCTCATAACTAACAGCATAACTAATACCAAAAGATTGTATGGTTTCTTCTCAAATAAGGTACAAAGTAATAGTCTCCACCTTTGCTATTTCTATTCAATAGTTTATTGGAAGTATGACCAAGAATAATAAGGCAAGAGAAAGACATGATTGGACAGGAAGAAATAAGGCAGCAACTATTCATTGGCAATATATTTGTCTATGAAGAAAAGTGCAAGTAATTTATAAAAAATAAACAAAAAACTTCTAGTATCAATAAGTTTCAATATACAAGATAAACACAAAAAAATCAATTGTATTTTATATACTAGTCATTTATAAATATAAACCAAAATTTTAAAGAAATATCTTAAAATCTCTGAAAAGTAACATATTGGGCTATAAACATAACAAAACTTGCACAGGGTCTATTTGTCAAAAACTAGGAAAGGATAATAAAAGAAATCAACAAAGACCTAAGTAAGTAAACATATCCTTTTCTTGGACTAAAAAACTCAATAAAAAACTTCTAAAAAGATCAATTAAATGGATCTCTATATGTAACAAAATTCCCACCAAAATTCCTGCAAGAATTTTTGTAGGAATAGGCATGCAGATTTTTTAAAAAAATACAAAGATTATTCTTTCCCTGTTGTGTATTCTTGGCATTGATGGTGCAGATCAGTTTACTTCTGGACTCTATTTTGCTCTACTGGTTCATATATATAAATACTTTTTCATGTTAGTGCCATATTTTTTTTTGGGGGGGGTTACTGGGGATTGAACTCAGGGGCACTTGACCACTGATCCACATCTCCAGCCCTATTTTGTATTTTATTTAGAGACAGACCCTGGGGATCCTCCTGTCTCAGCCTTCTGAGCCACTGGGATTACAGACATGTGCCACACTGTAACAGGCGACATGGGGATTTTGATAAGAATTGCTTTCTGTAAACAGATATCTTTGGGTAGTGTGGCCGTCTTAACAATTTTAAATCTTCCAATCCATGAATGTAGATGTCTTTCCTTTTATTTGCATCTTTTAAAATTTCTTTCTTGTTTGGTAGATTTTAAAATACTTATTAAATTTTAAATTTTAAAATACTTATTACTTAAGTATTTTATACATTTTGGTATTATTATAAATGGGATTGCTAATTTAGTTTTTGAAAAGTTTATTGCTAGTGCATAGAGATGTAACTGGTTTTTGAATGTTGTTTTCTTATTCTGCACCTTTACTAGATTTATTTACTAGTTTTAATATTTTTTTTGTGGAGTCTTTGTCTTACATATTCTATATATAAGGTCACAACATCTACAAACAGAGATAATTTTACTTTTTCCTTTCCTATTTGGGTGATTCTTACTTCTTTTTATTGCCTCATTACTCTGGTTAGGATATTCATTCCCACATTGAATAGAAAAAGATGGGAAAAGTGAGCATCCTTGCCTCACTCTTAACATTAGAAACATTTTCATTTTTCACCAGTGACTATGATATTAGTGTGTGATTTTATATATGGCATTTATTTTTTGAGGTAAATTCCTTCTATACCTACATTGTTGATGGTTTTTATAATTTTTTGCAGAAGTTTTACTGCATTTATTGAGATAATTGTGTGTTTTTATCCTTCATTCTGTTAATATGATGTATCACATTATTTAATTTGCATATATTGAACCATCTTTGCATCACAGGGATAAGTCCTACTTGGTCATGATGTATGAATTTTTTAATGTTTTGGGAAAACTGGATATTTTTATGTAAAAGAAGAAAATTGAACCCTTGTCATACATCAGACACAAAAATTAATTGCACAATTGTACAAAGACTTAAAAGTAGGACCTGAAACTATAAAATTCCTAAAGAACATATAGGATTAAAAACTTCATGATGTTGGTTTTGGCAATGATTTCTTGAATATGATCCCTAAAAGCACAAGCAACAAAAGCTAAAATAGACAATGGGACTACCTAAAACAAACAAACAAACAAACAAACAACAACAACAACAACAAAAAACTTCTGCAAAACAAAGGAAACCTACAAAATGGGAGAAAATATTTGCAAATCTTATATCTGATAAGGATTAACAACTAAAATATATAAGGAACTCCTACAACCCAATAGCAAAACAAAACCCCAAATAACTGAATTAAAAAGAGGCAATAGATTTGAACAGACATTTTCATTAGCCAATAGGTATATGAAAGTATTCAACATCACTAATCATAAGGAAAATACAAATCAAAACTATAATGGGATATTATCTCACATTCATTCAGATGATTATTACCAAAAAAGACAGGAGATAACAAATGCTGGTGAGGATGTGGAAGAGTTGGGACCATTTTAAACTGTTGGTAGGATTGCAAAATAATGTAGCTGTTATGGAAAACAATATGGAGGCTTTTCAAATAACTAAAAAAAAAAGAAATAATAGATTACCTAGCAATCCCACTTTTGGGTATACATATCCAAAAGGTTTGAAATCAGGATCTTAAAGAGATATTGATATCCCTATGTTCGCTGCAGCTTTATTCACATAGCCAAGGTTTGGAAACAACATAAATGTCCATCAATAGATGGACAGATAAAGAAAATATGGTATGAATACACTACGGGATATTTTTTAGGCTTAAAAAAGAAGACAGTTATGTTATACAAACAGCATAAATGAAAGACATTATGCTAAAAGACATAAGCTAGGTTACAGAAGGAAAAATATTGTCTGATTCCACTTATATGAGATACCTAAAAGGAAATCTAAAACCACAATTGAGTACCTTTATATACCTATTAGAATGGCTGAAATAAAAGAAAAAGGCTGAAAACACAAAATGATGGCAACATTGCAGAACAAACGGAACTCTCATCTGTTGCAGGTGGGAATGTAAAATGGAATGGCCATACTGGAAGTTTGACAGTTTCTTGTGAAGTTAAACATACACTTAGCATAAAACCCAGCAATCCCACTCCTGGGTATTTACCCTAGAGAGATGAAAACTTATGTTCTTACAAAAGCCTATACATGAATATTTTTTAGCAGCTCACTTCATAATTGCCCAAACCTGGAAGTAATCCAAATGTCCTTCAATGGATGAATGGATAAACAAACTGTGGTACTTTCATACACTGGAATATTTACTCATCGATAAAAAGCAACAACTTGGATGAATCTCAGAGGCATTTGAGAGGCATTCTGAGTGAAAGAATCTAGTCTCAAAAGATTATATACAGTATGATTCAATTTATATGGATGTCTCAAACAGACAATACAATAGTAGTGGAGAGCAGATCACAGGATATCATGAGGGAGGTTTTGTTTTGCCAGTGGAATTGTTCTGTGTCCTGACTGTGGTAGAAGTTGTATGTATTATACAGCACCTAACATTCCTAGACCTGTACAGATACACAGATGCAAAGTCAATTGTAGTGCACAATGATTAAAGAAATAATAATCCAGGGAGCATAACTGGTCTTCCCTCACAGGTTCTCCCCCACCCACTCTCCTCAAGGAGCCCCACTGCTTCCCTTGCTCTCCTTGCTCCCAGGACTGTCCCATTCTTCCTACACGTCTCACTGTCCTCAGGCTGTGGCCCCTCACCCAGCCTCGCCTAAGGCTCTTCCTGAGCTCTGTACTCTTCTTAGTCAAGAGCAAACACCCCAAATCCACAAGGTTTTCAGCCATTTCCCTCAACAGATGAACAAAGGACAATCATAACAGAAACAGAAGCAGAAGCCATTCTGATGGCTCTCTATCCAATGATATCCTCTATATCCTCTATATCCAATCCTCTATATCCAATGTACCAGTGAGTGCCCTCAGTTCTGCTTCCAAAATAAGTCCTGAACCTAGTCAAGTCGAGGCCGCTGCCATCTTTGGCCTTAGCTAGTGCAATGGCCTCCTGTCTGGCCTCCCTGCTTCCACTTCTTCCCCATAGTTGTCTACTCCCAACACAGCAATCAGAACAATCGCACTAAGACAAATATCATGCCATTTTTTTCCATTTATAAACCTTCCAAACCTTCCAAAAACATTTAGAATAAAAGCCAAGTTGCTGGGCTCTGGCCTCCAGGGGCCTCCGTTTGGCCCTGTGTTCCTCCCCAGGCTGCTTCCTTCCCACTCCTCCCTCCCATCCTGTGTTCCAGCCACGCTGACCTTCTTGCTCTTTCCAGGAGATGTCATGCTTGTCCCCACTTTAGCACTATTTTCTCTTCCTGGAACTGGTTTCCCCTGAAAGTCTGCATGGTTGGTGCTTCAGATTGTTCAAAACTCAGCCCTGAGGTCACTTCCTGTCAGAGAATTCAGACAGAATCTTCTGCCTTTGGGTTTTAAGTAAACTGCCCAGCCTTCTAGTCTCTCTTTAACCCTTAACCTTACGTATTTTCCCTCAGCACTTAACCACTTCTCTTATAGGTGCTGGTTTCCCACTGCAACACAGACTCAGGAGACTTACTGTGATCTATGGGTGCCTGGGATCTGGGTCCTGTTCCCTCTCTGCTATCATAACTCTCTACTCCCAAAGAATGATCTCTGGCTGCCCCAACCCTGGGGACTCCACTCCAGCTACACTACCGCCTGGTGTTCCTGGAACACCCCACACGATTCCTGTTTCCACCCTAGAGCCTCTGTCCTGCCATGCCCTGGAATTCTGGAATGCTGTCCCTCCACATAGCTCATCTTTCAGTTCCTCCTGCACACTTGCTCCTTCCCTGTGCTCCTTCTGCTGCCTGGGCCACTCTTTCAGACCCATCCTCCCCGTACTGACGCTTCCTCTCCATCTTCCTCCTCAGCTCAAGCCTCACTTCTTCAAGGGAATGTTCTCCAAATGTTCTCTGATTATCAGTGAAGGTCAGACCTGGAGATGGGCTCTCAGGTTACCAGCCACCTCTCCTGCTCACCACCCATCACAGTGGGGACTTGTGTGTGTTTCTGTGGGTATTTGGTTAGGGCTCCTGTGAGGGAGGAACAGTGGCCAATTCTGCCCCATCATTAAATCCTCTGGAACCTAGCATACCTTGGCACGGAATAGGCTTTTATTAAACATTTGTTGAATGGAAACATTCATTATGCTACAAAAGCTACTCACTTTTCTATATAGTCCCAATTTCAGGATAAGGCAGTGAAGGTAACTGTTAAAACAAAATTCAAAGTAACACATTAAGGTCTATTCCCTTGGCACTGTTAGGATATGAAAGATGCTGTGGTGTACAGGAAACAGGAGACTGGGCAGGTGAGTTTCTAGGGGCAGAGATAGAAGATGAGCTAAGAACTGCTGAGGCCTGAGCAGCCTTCATTGTTGACAGTGTAGTAGTATCAAAGCTTCTACCCAATAATACAGCTGGTGCTCAGATATTTTTTGACAGTCTGTAGAATTTTCTTCATGTTTTTGTATTAAAACTCAAAGGATGAGAGTAAGAATAGATCACCAAAATTGGTTCAGCATAGGTAACCTCAGGGCAGTCTGCTGTGTCCTGCTGTGAGCTGCCTGGTGTGGATGGGCAGAAGGGCCAGCTGTCCTTGTGGTTGATGGTGTGGAGGTGAGTCCACCCTCAGGTGGGTGTTGGGGAGGCCCTTCTGACGACTTTTAACATGCATCCAGAGCTTGTGCCATACTTTCTGTTAGCCAAAACCTGTCTCCTCCTTTATCTGACGTTTGTGGAGAGATCAAATCAGTGTGTGTCAACCCTGCTGCTCACTGGAATTACATGAGGGAGATATGCAAATAAAGACGCCTTGGCCTATCTGAGGCCAATTAAATTCGAATCTCCAGGGTGGTATCCAGTATTAGTATTTTATAAAAGCTCCTAGTAAGTGCAGCCAGATTTGACACCACAGGAAGATGCAGTGCCAGAGGCTACTTATTCCGGTTCTCAGGCTAAATGATAATGGTGTGGTAGGCAGACGTTTGCCATGGCCACCAATGATCGTGTCTTCTGCCCTTGTGTAAACTCTGCCCCTTGAGTTTAAGTTGAACTTAAACTCAGGTCATAACTACCCAGGGGAAAATGGTCAGTCAAGAAGAGTGGGGAAAGCGAATTGAAAAAGCCTGCATATTCCTAAAACGTGGGTGATCAGTCTGTAGCTACCTTTGCCACTGACGATCTGCATCACCTAGTTGCCTATCTTCTTTTTACTCTAACTCCAACCCAGCGGGGATGATCTCAGGATGGGCAGCCTCCTGGTGCTCCAAGCATCCTTATAGAACCTTCCTCTCAGGCTCTGGTTCTGCCCTGCTCCTTGGCATCCTCTGCTTACCTGGGCTGCTGGTCTGAATGCGAAGCTGGCATCACGGCCGCTTGTTCTCTCAGCTAGAGAAAATCTTCCTGTCGATGCAGAGCCAGTCAGAGCAACATTCTGCACAGTGTGGCCGTGGAAGCTGCCTATCTACACCATCATTACCTTCATTACTGCACTGCGAGCTCAAGCACCAGGGGCCAAGTTCTTGTTGGAGGCCCTGGCTCTGGTGGTGGGCTCCTCTGGCAGGGCCTGTGTGCCCTCTCTGAGAGGCAGGATCAAACCAAACCTTCCTGATCATGGGGGCTCTTCACATTTCTTTGGTGATATTTGGATTGCCAGGCCAATCAACTCCTGTTCCCTTAAAAATTTCCTCTGCATCAGGGGAGCTGCTCCTGGGATTCTATTCCATGTCCCTGGCTTCCCCTCCCTCAGAGGTGCCAGCAGCCCTTTTGTTGGTTTGGCTCTCCACTTAGATCATTGAAGCAACTTCAGATCCAACTGGGCACCACTCAGCATTTCATTTATGTCTTGGCAAGGTTACCATGTTATTACTTAACTGTGCTGCTGCTACTCAATAAGTGGGAACTGATTGAAATAACCACAGGAGTTGCTGGATTCCCCTAATTTTAGCACAGAATTAAAGCTCACTCCCACAGTTGGAAGTTAAAATAGGCTGCCAGCCCACAGAAGTGCCCACCCACCACACCTAATTGTCACACCACTGATGCCTGTCATGGAAGGAAACACAGAAGCTGGAGAGAACATTCTTAGAAGCAAGCCTCTTCTCTTTGGCAAATGCCTGAGGTCATTTTGGCCAGTCCGTGTTTCATGGTGACCCTAAACCTGTGAAAATTTGCATGGCTGTTTTAGGTACTCTTGGCTTCTTCCCTGATTTGTTTATCAGGTTGTCCAAGCAGACAGTCACTGCAGAGAGCAACCGCCAAGAACAGAAACTCCTGTTTGGGGGTGCCTCTTTAAATGACTCATTCCTGGAGTCCAGATACAGGAGACGCAATGACCCTGAGGAATCTAGGTAATGACACTTAATCCTAGATAACTCACTTTCTCTCGATGTCATGGCAATCAACCACAACCCAAATGTTACAACTTGAAGAAAAATTTGGAGTAAATGGCTTATTGTGTAACTCTCCCTCCAAACTCCTGAACACTAATTTTTTCTTTTTCTTTTTACTTTTTACTACTGAAAACTATGTATTCCTACATATATTTTGAGGGTGTTCGATGAGAAATTATTTCTCCCAATGTGCCTCCTGCTTCATATTCCTCATCACTGTGCAATTTTGTGTTATCTTGTACCCACTTTAAGTCATAATCCACCCTTAACATTGTAGCACAGCATAGTTTATCAGACTGTCAAGGACAAAGTATGGGAGCAAAATAGAATTCTTAGAGAAAGAGAAAAGGTTTTTTTTTTTTTTTTTGCCAGATGTTTCCTTGAGGGGATCCTGGGTAATCCCTAGAGTTCCATTAAGTCATCCAGTGGTCATCCACTTACACTCTCTCCTTGACCACAGCCACCACCCTCTCCCAGCTCCTGCGGTCTCATAGCTAGACTGGTCGGGAGCTCCCTGACACCCATCTTTCATCAGTGTCATTTTAATAATCTTTAAAGGCATGTTTTCCCATGCTCCTCTCCTGTCCCCAAATATGCAGCGATTCTGGTGTCTCCAGGATGAAGTCCAAGTCCCTTGGGCTTTCCTTCATTGGACAAACTTGTTCCTAACATAGGTCCCCTAGGTGTCATTGTCCCTCCAGGAACACTTTTCTAGTCAGACTCACTCTCTTTTTAACATATTATTCAAACTTCCCTCTGCACCTCCGCCGACTTGTACTCCATAAATACTGCATCTTCCTTCCCCACTGCACCTTGGAGTCCCACCCATCTTTCCCACCTACTTAAGACTCAGCTCACTTCTGTGCTCCTATAGTTAGCTTTTCCTGATATTTCCCAATATATTATTGTGATTTTTCTTCAAGTATTCTTTGCACAGTCATCTTGACGGTACTTTCGTTTGTTTCAACTAGGCTCCTTGAGTTTCTACTTCTTGTAACTCTTTGCTAGTTGATTATTTTTTAGTATTTTATTTAGATTATTATTTAGTATTTTAAGCATCTAAGATGCATAGGAGAATATGGGTACAAGAAAGGACAAGAGAGACAAACGGAGGGATGGACAATTTCACCTACAACTTGGTTAACTCCAGCTATTCTCTAGTCTACTAAAATTCCCATTTTAGGAATTGCTACATGACAAAGGCGCTGGCTGTGGTGTGGGGACCTCATGCTCATGGAGTTACAGTTCTTGCCTTCTAAGAATCCGTCATGGTAAAAAGAGACTTGGGCTATTGGATTTTTTTTTCTAAAGCTGCAAGGAAACCCGGTCCCGATCATACTTATTCACACATTTACTGAAACAGGCTAAGCTCAGAACTAAACAGTGAAAATGAAAATGAATCCAGGTCTCCCATGGGCCTCAAATATGGTAGTTTAGGATCTCCTCTCCCCTTTCTATCATAATTGTGTTTCTTACTTGTTTTCATTGATTGAACAACAACTGTTAAAAAAAAAAGTGGGGCAAGTAGGGTGATGGAAATGAATCAACCCATGGAAACAGTAAAACATCTACAGAGAGAAAATAAGGAAGGAAGGAAGGAAACAAAAGCAATTTCAATATCTCTCTGCAGGGCCTGCACATCTTCCCTTGCCAGCACCCCTGGACCTGGCCGGTCTCACTAGGTGGCAGGTGCTTCCTTGTCTCACACAGAAAACAAGTCCTGGGCCCCTCATTCTGTGAAGGAAAGTTACATCTGACACATAAACACTGGGCATGCCCTGCTTCCCCTTTCTATTCTTTACAGAAGGGAGAGAAATGATCAAGTAGTTGAGAAAAGAGTCCAAGAGGCAGCTTTGTGCATTTCTTAATTCATGGGGATTTAAAGTAAAGACCTTCTTGACATTTTAAAGTAGGTTTATGTCCCCTTTATTGAATTTTCATGGAGAAACTGAACTGCAATAGAAAATAAGCAACCCGATGGAATACCATGCCCCAGAACACCGTTTACCCAGGAAGAACACAACCTACCCTCACCCAGGTAACAAGACTTTTCTTTTCACACTACTTAACAAATAGCATGAAGCATGACTCAAGTCAGTTTTTAAAAATGTGTCTGGTACCTTTCATTAAGAATTGAAAACTCTGTAAGACTCTTGCTCCAGGAAACTGTGCTCTGACATGTTAATAGTATTTAGCAAGAGCAGAGAAAAATCCACGAACTTAGATTCACAGAAGGAGAATCAAAAATTCATCCAAAATGGAGTGGCCTCTGAGTGATGGGGTAGTTTTCATGTGAGGTGTCAATGTAGCTTCTTTACATGACATGAAAGTTCCCATTAAAAAAAAAAAAAAACTAAACTACTCCTCAATTTTTAAAAATCAAGCAGTTATCTAAAGTGCTTTTTAGAAGAGACTATCAAGAAAGGAACAGAAAGTAGTCATTATGACTAATCAGCTTTTGGAGCTGGAGTCACCAACGTTGACAGTGAGGGGCTTCAGAGCCACAGTGACCTTTCAAGCAACTCAAATTCCTTCAATTGTTGGTGATCATCCTCCAGAAGGAACACAAAGAATTAACGTGCACCAAGCAGATAGAACAGATTGCCAGCTGGTAGTTTACTCTTGTACAGGAAGGCTGCTTTTCCAACACACAATTCTTTGTTGTGCTAAAGAGAAATAAATATATAAAAGCCTCAGAGAAAGACTTCAATTCTTTTATGTCTGGCAAAATTGTTAGCACAATGTGCCTTGAGGATATATCCACCGTGTTTGCCTTGTGGGTTTGTTGTGAAAGAACAAGAATGCACTCCAATAACCAACCCCACACTTTACAGTGTAGAAAAACCTTACATATACATTTTCTCGATTGAACCTCACAACTTCAGTGGGAGGCAGGAAAGGTGGACTGTGTCTTAAGAGGGGTAACCCTGAGACTGCTGCATTCTTGCAGGGTTTGTTTTCAGAGAACAGAGTGGATCATGCTATATTTTCAAATATTTTTATATTGCACAAGGATATTTATTGCAGTAGTATGGATAATAAGGAAAAAATTTGGAATCTACTTAAATGTTCCTTTAATAGAAGACCAACTAACTGTGGTATAGGCCTAGACAGAATACGATGCAGCCCTTAAGAATCTTGATTTAGAAGTAGTAGAAATAAATTCATCGATGTCGAAGATTTAAATTTATTGTTGTTGATGAAGGAAATTGTTCATAATATATTTAAGCTTTATTACCTAGTAAATAATAGTAGAGATAACGTGATATTTTTGCTGTAAGAAAAAAAATTGTGAAAGAGTGGCTATCTTTGTGGACTGAATAATGTGTGTTGCTTGTTTTCTTTTTCATGCTCATCAATCACTTCTAATTTTAATGTCAATAAATGTTAAAAATAAACTATTCAGCATTTTCAAGCAGATTAACTTTTATAATGATAATTAATGGAAAAGATTCAGCTCTACTATGGTGCCTCGTGGGTAAAGCAATCCCCGGGCATGTAGAGGAATCAGCCACGGTCCTGGCAGGGACCTGAATTGTCCAGATGGTGCAAATGAGAAACAATGAATGAAGACATGGCTGTGAGGGTGACAGAGGAAGTGAACAGGATGACAAGGTTCCCAGGAACAGTGGAAAGCCGTGACCACCCGAAGGAGGAAATAGTCACCACTGCCCAGCAGACAGGAGTTGTGGAGGGGTGCCCCAGATGGATGCCTCAGAGGGAAAGGGTCGCTGCCTTGGTCAGACACCAGGGAAGCAGGGAAGTAGCACCCTGCCTTCCCTCCTCTCTCTTGCCTTCTTGTTTCCTGCTAGAGGGTCACTTTGACCAAGTCCAACCAGGAGGCAGCTGGCAAGGGAGTCTGGGACACAATCCCTTGGGGTCAGCTTCGTGCTGCACAGCCTGGGGTGGAGGAGGCCAGAAAATAGGCTTGACAAAGAGGATGAGCAGAAAACACAGGGAGCAGAACACTGGATCAGTGGGAAATGTTCAATTTCCCCAAATATAGCACGACCCACTCTGCAGCTGTCTCAGGGTCACCCCTCTTAAGACACAGTCCACCTTCCCTGGCTCCCACTGAAGTTGGAAGGTTCAGTCAAGAAAATGTATATGTAAGGTTTTTCTACACTGTAAAGTGTGGGGGTTGGTTTTCCCGGAGGAAAGGGGTGTCTCTTGGTCAGGAAACTGAAACAGAAATGAAGAGTCTATTGGGGGCAATAGGAGCTGAATGAGGTGATTTTTCTGCCTGTGCTCACTTTCAAAAGCATGGGGATGAGATCAGAGCTCTCCTGGCCCCCACTGAGTGCAGAATTTCTTTGTGGAATTTTAGACAGAGATAAAATTGTACACCTTTGGATGCTCATAATTTCATTCCTGCTGCTTGGGGGGAAGAGGGGACCGCCAGGGAAAGGCAGAGCCAAGTCATCCCCAGTCCACCTTGCCCTTTCCTGCTGTTCCATCCCCACTCCCCTGTCTCTTCCACTTCAGGGTCCTCATTACCAGCCCCAGATGATGGAGCAGTAAGAGGAGCACATTGATTGTGCACTTGCCAGGTGGCAGGCGCTGCCTGCTCTAAGCGTTCAACATCATTAACTCATTCAGGTCTCACAACAACACTGTGAGGAGAGTGACACTGTCAACCACTTTACTAAGAGACTGAGAGCATGGATAATGGAGCCAGACTTCCTGATTCTGAATGTTGCTCCTACCATTTTCCAAACATGTGACTCAAGTTTTCTTATCCACAAAATGGGGACAGTAACAGTGTCTAAGTCATGGCATCATTATGAGGATAAAGTGAATAAATATAAGTAAGGGTTCTGAACTGGGTGTGGCACTTGGCAAACAGTCAAAAAGTGTCTGTTATTCTCTTCTCTTGTTCCCATGCAAGAAAGCCAAGGCCCAGAGACATGAAGGTGTTTGCCTCAAGTCACACAGCTGATAAGCAGCAGGATTGGGACTCTAATCAGGAAATGGGGTTACTGGACATGGCTTTTACCAGTTGTCCAGCATTGCATGAAAAGATGCTCCCTGCCTTTTGTTTCCTCCCTGCTACTTTGAAAGCAGAGAGATGTAGTTGACCTCTGCTTGCATAAGATGTAAAATGAGTCTCTCACACTTTGGGCCCTCTGCCCCTCCCTGTGGCCCAAGTGATGACCTATGAAAATACCCTCCATCCTTTAAACTTCACCCCCTCCAGGGTTACTTGGGCCTTTCCAGCCACAAGGAAGAGTACAGAGCCTGACAGTAGGTACCCTCAGACAGGGGCAGGTATGTTGATGCTTGTCCATCTCATAATCCTAGCTATCAGGTAGATGGACACCAGTGTTGTAAGGGGAACTTTAGGACCTAGATCACCTAAGTGGGTTCTCAGTATCCAAAATATGCACTGTATACAGTCATGGAAAAAGTGCCCAAGTGTAACTGCTGGAGCTCAGTTACATATTCTGGCTCAAAGGAGAGGTCGGGGCAGATCCCTTCCTTGCATGGAAGATGTCAAACACACATCACCATCATTGCTTAATCTCCTAACCTATGAAAAGTCAGGAGCAGTCACCTGGGCAAGATAATGAGCAGAAGCCAGCAGGACACGTAGAGGTAACTGACAGAGCCGAGATGAGAATTCAAGAACTCTTTAAGCCTGGGCCACAGCATGATCCCTCGTGTTCTTTATTTCATTTCTTGTTCTTTATTTCTCTTTCTTGGCTTCCTCTTAGCCAGAGGCTTTATAACTAGATTTTTGTCAGTCTTGTCTTTCATTTTAGAGTGAAATATGATCAATTACCACCTACAACAGAACACGCTGAAAGCTATGTCACCAGTGAGTCAAAAGGCCCCAAAGTAATGTCCATGGCTTGTTGAAAACCCAACGATCAAATGGCCATTCAACAAATCTCTTTTCCTTTTATATCTTTTTGTTTCTCTTTGTTTTCGACCTGTCTTCAGTGTACATTGAAATAATGTGAATGCAACCACATGTCCTCGATTTTACAGATGCCTAGTAACTAAAGTCAAAGGATAGAGATAAGGAGGTTGCCTAGTGTTCATAGACGGCAAAAACTCCTTCAAGAGCATCACACACAAGTGAAAAGTGTTAAGATTTAAGTTGGCACGACTTGCTTCCTTTTCTCACTCTCCTCATCTTTGTGAAGTTCCCTGAGCTGCATCAGTGATATTGCCAGGCAGTACCCTGGCTGGAGCCTGGCATCTGGCCTAATGAAGGCAGGAGGTGATGTAGAAGTGATGTGGACTCTGTTTCATCACCTGTCAAATGTGTGTGTAGGGTGGCCTAAACTTTAAATTATTTCTAAAGTTCTTTCCAACTTCAGAAGGATATGATTTCTCACTAGTTCTGAATCTAAGGTCTTTAAAATATCTGCTGAGCTGTGTTGAGTCTTTAATTAATCAAGAAAATGCTCGGGGCTTTGAATTAAATGTTGGGCTGTTAAAAGCTGAGAGGAGGGTGCTGTGGTGCAGGCCTGTAATTCCCTGTGGCTTGGGAAGCTGAAGCAGGAGGATCACGAATTCAAATCCTGCCTCACCAATTTAGCAAGGCCCTTAGCAACTTAAGAAGAAACTGTCTCTGAATAAAGTATAAAAAAGAGCTGGGTTGTGGCTCAGTGGTTAAGTGCCCCTGGGTTCAATCCCTGATATCAAAACAAAACAAAAACTGAGATGGGATTGTGGGTGGATGCTGGACATTTTCTGATCCCTAAATAGGATGATTTTTCTAGTGATGAAAAACTGTCACTTCCTCTTGTGGAAGTGCCTCTCTGGTCACGACTTAGTGAGATGACACTCCCTTTTGTAAATTGGGAATAGGTGCACTTTCCTCTGGGCAGATGGAGCTTGCTCTGGGTGCTCTGCTTGGTGAATGAAGCCCCCTTTGCCCTTTGGTCAGGTCCCCCTGTGCAGGGCACCAGCTGCACAACCTGCAGGACAGGGTGATGGATGACATAGCCACGAATAGAATCCTCCCAAAGCCTCCACAATACCTACGCAGGAACTTGATTACTGAACGTGTAAGGATGCAGATGTGGGTAGAGGTTGCTTGAACTACAACACGTGGATCTTTCACTTTATAGAAAAAGCACGTTTTGTGAATAGGCACAGATGGGATAGTGTCTTAGCCTGGGTCCTGTATTTTGGGAAATACGGACACCAGGAATAGAAGAGTAAAAGATGAAAGAAGGAGGAAAAGCAAGCCCCAGGTGCTTTATCGAGCTGGTCCCCATTGTGGTCAAATGGACCTCCATATTGCTTGGACCCCTGGAGAACTGTAGAGACTATATTTTAGGATTGTCTTCCCCAGGAATGGGAGGGAGAAATATTTCCTGACTTCTGGCTCCAAATTCTGGCACAAATTGGTCAAAGGTTGTGCAAATATGTCAGAATGATTTAGTTGATGGCATGCTGGTGGAGTCATCAGGGCAAGGAAGGCCAACCCATATCCAAATATGTGTCAGTTCTGGTGATGACCTATCACAGATCCCTTGGGATAGAGGGCATCTGAGGTAAAAAGCCTACCACCAACTGACTGGCTGGACTTCTTTAGGGATACGTGCCATATTGCAGCACGCATCATGTGACTTCATGTCAGTGTCTCTAGTGACAGCAAGACATTCAGTACAGCAGTTGTTAGACTGGTTTTGGTGAGATGGCACTTAGGCTGCTGGGGTCAGGACATGAAAAACCTCTGTCCTTGCTAATCTCCCTTTTGCAATGCACATCCTGGAGTAGCTGTGGAGAGAGGCTGACTGGCAGGACATCTCGTCACCTAGTTTTTCAGTATTGCAGTTGCAGGGGAGGTTGACCTTGATGTGAAACAAAGATCAATCATGTGCTATGTGTCCTGTACCACAGGTCCATCCACATTGACATGAGTTCCTCCGTGCTTACACTTGAAGTTTGCCTCTTTGAGGCTTCTGATCCATCCAGCAAGCCAGCCATTCACCAATGCAATGGGTCAAGGTATATCCTTGTCTGATGTCAATTTTTCCTCCCTACACAGAGAATGAGCAAGTGCATTGTCACTGGGAAGAGTGACCTTCACTGCCTTTTAGGACCACATCTGAAAGGGGCTATAGTCTGCTGGTAACCCACTTTTCACTAGCAACAATTGTCAAGTCAACCTGTCTATGAACTAAGATTGAGTTTTGATCCTCCTTTATTGGTTATGAGGACTATCAGGTCTCAATTATGAACTGAGGTAGAGAAGTAAAGAACACAGGAATTGGGGGCAGATGGGACTTAGTTGTGCCCCTTTGATCTCTTCTAGATCATTTCTATCATATGAAGGATTATTGCTCTGCCTGCTCAACATTGTGACCAACATTGTGGATCTGATAATATCTAGCTCAGAATGGGTACCTTCCACCACACAGTCACTTGATGGTCTATGGGTGGCAGACCCATCTTCATCAGGGCTCAGAAAGTAGCTGGTTTTCAAATGGCATGTAGCTTTCTGCTATAGAAGGAAGGCCTAACTCCAGAACCACAGGATCTATGCTGTAGCTCACTCATTTGGGCCCAACAGAGAATCCATACATCCAGCATCTTCATTTGCAACAAACAGCAAAACACATTAGACCCCCTAGTCTCATAGCCTGAGTGGCATGGCCATTTTTGCCAAAGTCTAGATGTGCTACATATCTTCTCAGACGCTCAACACTGCAACCTTTCAAGTCACCCAATAAATAGCCTAGAGCAATCTTCCCAAGGATTATATCTGCTATTTTGGATTTTAAAAGTTTTTTCACATATTTTATTGGTGCATGATAGCTCTACGTAAGGATAAGATTTGTTGTTACATATTCATACATGCACATAATTTAATAATATAATTTGGCCAATCTAAATATTTTTAGTTGTTTTTAAATACCTAAACATTTTTTGATGCTCCTTCCATCAAGAGAAGGGGTCCATGTTTTTTCCCCTGGAATCTGGTTAGGCTTTTTATTGCTTCAGCTAATAGAATATGGTGGAAGATTAGATAATACCATCTGACTTCTGAGGCTGGATCATAAAAGGCTGTGCATCTTCTCCCTTGGTCAGTGGAACACTTGCTCTTCCAACTACCTGATGCTGTCATACTGTGGGGGTCTAAGCTGCCTGGAGGGGCCATGAGTTGGTGTTCTGGTCATCCTCACTGAACCTGGCCTTCCAGTCATCCAACTCAGGTGCTAGCAATTTCTCCAAGAGTGGTTTATGTTATCTCTAATTTCTAAGGGTATTTTGTTGTTTTGTCTTAAAATACCTAAAAATATTTGATATTTCTTCTATCAAGAGAAGAGGTTCACATCCCATCTTCTGGAATCTGGTTAGGCTTTTTACTTCTAGCCCCGTAAGTGAAGATGATTCCAGAAGGTTCCAGCCCAGTTTGAGTCACTCTCAGCCATTTGCATTTTCCTAATTTAGGCTCTGGTCAGCCTTCCTCAGCTGTTTGAATAATTATTTTCTCAGTTGTCCCAAGTTTAGTACATTACTAATACCATTCTAGATGTATACAAGAGGAATTGGTTTATTCCATAAAAATGGATGCCTTAGGGCATTAGGTCTAAATTCTATCATGGAATCCCAGTTTAGAAAAGCTGGCAGAAATTGAAGAGTAGAGACTATGTCCTATCCAAATTTCAGACTCAGAGAATCTTTGAATATAGTAATATGACCGTATTTGATATCACTAGCATTTGGGGTGACTTGAAATAGAAAACTGGAACAAAATGCATGACCTAACATCTTGTCCTTTACCTCAGAGTTAGTACCATCATGCCCCAAATCACTAGATTCCTAAAAGTCTCACTGATGGGGCAAACGGAGGAATCTTTGTGAGGGTTTCCTTCTCACCCTCTAGCACAGAAGTTGCTACTTGTGCTTGCTGTGCTGGGTTTGCATGATGTGATCATGTTAGTATTCCAACATATCCCATGTGCCTATGGAATATTAAGACAATTAAGATCCCTGCAGACTACTTTGTGACATTGCACAAGAGGCTTCTTATAGCCTTTGGCAAGACTATCAATGTGAACTGACGTCCTTTCCACTTAAAGGAGACCTGCTTTTGATCCTGTTTATTGATGAGAAGTTAAAAAGAACATATCCACTAGATCAATAGCAGCGTACTGAGTGCCAGAGGCTGTGTTGGTCTGTTTCAATAAAGATACCACATTTAACTCAGCAGCTAAGATTGAGCCTACCTCTTGGTTGAGATTATAGTGGTCCATTCTCAGGCACCATGGTCTGTCAGTTTATCACTTTCAAGGGCCATGCATGTGAATTATGTAGGAATATGCTGGAGAACATGATCCCATATACTTTAAGTTTGATGAGGGCACCAATTTTTCTGAATATGGTGTTGACTCAAGTATTACCTCTTGGTTGATGAAGTTGAAGTTAGATAGTTTCAGAGGCTCCCACTTGGCCCATCCTACCTTACTAGTTCTATTCAATAGGTCAGGGGACCAATGGGAGGATTCTAATGGCTATTTTATCTTCCAAATTATTCATTTGGGGAATGTAGAAATAATCACATGTTGTCTATGGACCATTGGATCAACTTTGAGCTATGCTTGTGGGAAGATTTCTTTTCCCAACCCGTCAAGTCAAGGACCACCTGAGTTGGCTGTCTGTCTCACCACTGAGAACACCTTGGTATTTTGATGAGTGCCGCGGATGCCTGGGGAACAAAGTGTCTCCCAAGTACAGTAATCACCAATATTTTGTTCCTGTCACTTAAGAATTGCCACTTGGCCTCTGACAATTTAGAATCCTATCATCATTATTGATGCTAAAGAGTCTAGTCCCATGGTAGCATCTCCTTCTATCAATACCTATTTGTAGAGACAACAAACCTTGGAGTTTCTCAAAAAAATACAAGTGTCCTCTTCATCAGTGCATTTCCTATTGTTTTCATCACTGGAACATGCTCTGGAACTTCCTAAGGGAATATAGAGAGATGGTGAATTCTCTGATCTCACTGAAAAATCCATTTTAACCCTTCCATCTCCCATTGACCCTTCCTTGATACTTTGCTGAGGTCATTTTAGCAACCCCACCTTACTCCTTGTGTACAAGCTTCAAGGAGTTATCCCAGCAATGTGTTAGCGCTGAATCCAGATGTTTTCATCTGGATGTTAAATCCTGTATCAGGCAAGCAGGCTGTCATATCAGCCAATGCTCCCCATCCATCTTGTCCTCAGTCCTCCCTTATGCAAGCACTCAAGATGTATTCTCACATGTGTTTTCATGGCTTCTGCCAATGTCTATTTGCAAGGACTTGCAAGTCTTTTGGTTTGAAGCAGCAGCCATTTAATTCCTGGATCAAGATGTGCTGATCCCTAACTCTAGTTATTGGTACTAAGAGGACAAAGTCAAATCTCCTGGAGCATAAGTGTTGGCTTATAAAGCACCTGCTCAGATAAGATCTTTGGAGTGTCACCACATAAATGGAACTTGTCCTGCTCTAGACTTGGGGAGACAGTTTTTTTTTTCTTTGAGTCCAGAAGGTTCAGAAATCTGGTTTATTATTTTCAGGTTTGCTTATCTGTATGTCCCTATCTCGGGCCTCAGGATCCTGTTCCTTCCTTATCAGGATTTTCCATTTTGGGAGGAGACTTGTCGAAGCTGTGTCTTCCGTCGTCTTTGCAGGCTTGCCACCCTCACAATTAAATTCTAGCCCTGATTTTCAGCACAGTCTGTCCTATGGTTGCAGAGCTTAAAGGTGCCTCGGAACCTTGCCAAGCAGACTCCATGAACCTGTCTGTGAGTTGACATGGGCCTGTCTGTGACAAATGGTGTTGAGAGACAGATGGGGAGAAAGTGGGGGACTAGAGGCAGGGAAGCAATGGTAACCTTAAGAAGGAGCCCTGAGAAAGTAGCGGGAATTCCAGTCCTTTGTGAAGTGTGGGAGTGACAGGCTCTGTAATATGAATGATGTTCTGGCTTTCTGAATTCCCCATGAATATCAACATTAACCTCCATTAACTGAAACATCTTGAGTGAGTAAGTAGTTCTTGCTGGAGGAAACCTGTATCCCACTTGTATGTTTTCAATTTTAGGTTAAGACATTACTAAAAGAGTTGCTTTTTTTTATTAAAGTTTTTATTAGTAGATGGACACATACCTCTGTTTTATTTATTTTTGTGCGGTGATGAGGATAGAACCCAGTGCCTCACACCTGCCAGGCAAGCGCTCTACCACTGAGCTACAACCTCAGCCCCCAAAGGGTTTGCCTGAAGCATCACCTTTTCAAAGTTTGTTTAAAGGAGGTTACTTCCTCCTATGCTAAAAGTATGCCATCAGTTACTTGAAGTCCTGAGAATGACTTTTCCGTGTTGGTATCTGACTGCAGATTTGCTCTTTCTTGCTCTAATTTGAGTGTTCTCTGGTCTGATCAGCAGCAGCTGTATCCTATCTCTTTGTTCTGTGTTTTTTCCACTCTAATGATTAAAACAAGATTTGAAAATCAGCTACTTTTGTAGAGAAAAGTACTTTCAGATTAGGTTTTAGCTGAAATGGCTCCCACAGGGCAGGAACATGAGCACATTCTGAGACTTCCTATGTAACATCTTTACATCCCTCTGCCGCAGCCTTGAGCTTCATTGTTAGAGCAATGGTGCCACTCCTGGTATCTCGGTGGCTACTATTACAATTTTAAATAACAATAAATCTAATAAAAAGAAAGGATAAAAAATGAAGTGGGGGTACATTGGGACAAAAGTGAGAAGAGTTTTATCCAGCATGTGAGGAAAGACTGGCCAGCATGGATGGGTGGGGAAGCTTGGCTCTACATCAGTGAGAAAGACTTGGAAGTCTCAGTTGAGCACAAATTCGATAAAAGCTCAAAGTGTGGCACATTTCCCAAAGGATTTAATGAAATTTGTACTGAATTAATTTTAAAAAGTGCCCAGATGAAGGAAGGTCATTGTCCAACTAGATACTGCATCGATCCAAATACATTAGGAAGAGGGTGTGTGGATTCAGCAGTTATTCAAGAATCCATGACAAGCCAAATACCCAGGACACCAGAGTGTCTTCAAATGAAGTCAGGTATTTCTTTTCTTCTATCCTTCTATCTATTCTACCAAAAAAAATGCGTTTATAATCTCTATGTAGCAGGAACAGTGCTAGGGAAACAAAAGATGCACAGACCAGTTGCTGTTTCAAGATACTCACTATCCAGTAAGACTGACATAAAAAGAAATAGACCACTACCAGTCAGTACTAGAATTCAGTGGCATACTTTCTGGATACATGGATTGCCCAGGAACCAAAAAGGGGAGGTCTAACTCTTCCTAAAAGGGTCAGAGACATTTTTCCTAGAGATAGTGCTTACAGTAGGACTTAAATGATTTAAAAAGGACTTAAGGATTTGGTAGGTGCATGGGGAAAAGGCATCTAGGCATAGGAAACATTGAGGTAAATGCTTAGAAGCTCAAAAGAGTGGAGTGTAGGTAAGAAACAGTAAGTGTTTTTTTTTTTTTTTTTTTTGGTTGGGGAAGATAAGGCTGGAAAGATAAGGGCAAGCTCACCAAAGGAATGTTATAATCTCAGAGGAAATTTGGATTTTATCCCATGAGAAATGGGGCTTTACTAAAGAAGCACTTTGGCAGGAGTGTGGAGAGAGAATTGGATCAGGACATGCTCAGAGGCAAGGATACCAGGTAGGGAGCTGTTGCAGTAGCACACATGAGAAATGACAGAATGAATAGTTAGGAAAAAGAGATGACTCATTGAAATGCTTACTAGCCTTTCCAAGCCAAAATATCTCACATCTCATGAAGCCCCCTGACACTTCATTTCCCCTTTCCACTAGCACTTTTCACCATCCAAAACACCCTGTATTTTACTAATTTATCTTGTTCATTGCCTGTCTGCCCCATCAGTTCCATGATGGACAGAGATTTCTGTTTTACAGCTATACCCTAGTACATGGCACATAATAGATACACAAGTATGCTTTCATTTAAAGAAGGGGTGGGCTCATCTTGCATTGTTCCAGAGGATAGAATTTACCTAAAATTGTTTAATGATGAAAATAGAATGTTATCCCTTAATGATCAGAAATAAGAATGCCTTTTCTGTTCAACATTGTGCTGGAGTTCTAGATAGTGTAATAAGGCAAGAAAAAGTAATAAAAGGCACTTAAAATTGAAAAAGCAAAAGCAAAACTGTCTTTATTTGCAGATCTCCTGTGTAGAAAATCCTAAAGTCATATGGCCATTAGAATAAGGGAGCTTAGCAATGTTGTTGGATACAAGATCAATGTAATAAATTGTATTTCTATTTAGTAGGAATAAAGACTTGGAAATTAAAATTACAATAATATTAGAAACACGAAATACATACGGACAAATCTGACAAAGTAGTTCAAGATCTGTACAATAAAAATTAAAAACATTGTTGAGAGGAATTTTAAAAACCTAAATAAATGCAGAGATATATTGTGTTCATGGGTTAGAAAACTAGATATCATTGAGAAGTCAGTTCTTCCCAAAGTGAGATATTTTCTCTCCCTCTCCCTCTCCTTCTCGCTCTCCCTCTCCCTCTTCCTTTCTCTCTCTCTCTCTCTCTCTCTCTCTCTCTCTCTATCTATCTATCTATATATATATATATATATATATATATATATATATATATATAATTTTTTTCTGTGGTACTAGGGATTGAACCCAGTACACCTTCTATTATTATTATTGTTTTGTTTTGAGACAGGATCTTGCTAAATTGTCCAGGCTAGCCTTGAACTTGTGATCATCCTTCCTCAGCCTCCTGAGTTACTGAGATTACAGGCATGCACCATTATGCCCAGCTAAAAATGGGTCTGTCTCTCTGTCTCTCTCTCTCTCTCTCTCTCTCTCTCTCTCTCTGCAGCACAACTTTTCATTTCTCTGATTATATATGATGTAGCATTGTACCATATGGGCAGTCATACATGTACCTAGGGTAATAACATGCATCACATTCCACCATCTTTCCTGCCCCCATACTTCCTCCCCTCCTCTCCCCCTCCTTGCCCAATCAAAGTTCCTCCATTTTTTTCCATGCACCCTCCCCACTCCGTGCATTATGGATCAGCATCCACTTTTTAGAGAGAACATTCAACCTTTGGTTTTTATGGATTGGCTTATTTCATTTAGCATTATATTCTCCAACTCCATCCATTTACCTGCAAATGCCATAATTTTATTCTCTTTTAATGCTGAGTAATATTCCATTGTGTATATATACTACAGTTTCTTCATCCATTCATCTATTGAAGGGCATCTAGGTTGCTTCCACAGTTTAGCTATTATGAATTGAGCTGTTATAAATATTGATATGGCTGAATTACTCTAATATGCTAATTTTAAGACCTTTGTGTATAGAACAAGGAGGTGGGTCAAATGGTGGTTCCATTCCAAGTTTTCCAAGGAATCTCCATACTGCTTTCCATAGTTGTTGCACCAATTTGCAGTCCCACCAGCAATGTATGAGTGTGCCTTTTCCCCCACATTCTCGCCAACACTTATTGTTGTTTGTATTCTTCATAGCTGCCATTCTGACTGGAAATGAGATGAAATTTTAGAGTAGATTTAATTTGCATTTCTCTATTTGCTTAAGATGTTGAACATTTTTTCATATATTTGTTAATCGGTTGTATATCTTCTGAGAAATGTCTGTTCACCTCCTTAGCCCATTTATTGATTTGGTTTGTTTTCCTGGTGTTAAGTTTTTTGAGTTCTTTATATATCCTGTAGATTAGTGCTCTATCTGATGTGCATGTGGCAAAAATTTGCTCCCAAAATGTAGGTGCTCTCTTCACCTCATTGTTTCTTTTGCTGAGAAGAAGCTTTTTAGTTTGAATCAATCTCATTCATTAATTCTTCTTCTTCTTCTTCTTCTTCTTCTTCTTCTTCTTCTTCTTCTTCTTCTTCATGGTGCCTGGGATTGAACCCAGGGCCTTGTGCATATGAGGCAAGCACTCTACCAACTGAACTATATTCCCAGCCCCCATTTATTAATTCTAGGTTTTATTTCTGTGCTGTAGGAGTCCTGTTAAGGAAGTTGAGGCCTAATCTGACGTGATGAAGATTTGGGCCTACTTTTTTCCTCTATTAGGCACAGGGTCTCTGGTCTAATTCCTAGGTCCTTGATCCAAAAAGTGTGTTTCTTCTTGGCAGTATATGGTTGGGTCTTATCTTTAATCTGCCAACTTCTGTCTGTTAAGTTTGGCATTTAGATCTCTCAATATGATTATTGATTTAATTATATTTAAGAGTACTCTCTTGTGATCTTTTCCCCATTTTTCCAATCTGTTATTTGTGATTACCTCTCTTTCTGCCTTCTTTTAGATTCAGTATTTTCTATGATTCTGTTTTATGTTCTTTGCTGTCTTCTCAGTCAAAACACTTTGTTTTGTTGTACTGTACTTCACACATAACTTAAAAACTTACAATTGATTACATCTGCTTCTCCCCTCTCAGATTCTTTGAAATGAATTTTCTCACCAGGAGATTCTTTCTTTCTTCTGTGTCTGAAAAGTCTTTATACTTTTCTTCGTTCCTAAAAGGTCTGCTTACTGGATGTGGAGTTCAAGGTTGACAGTCTTTTGCCGTTAAAGATCTCACTCAACTGCCATCTCCCCTGCATTGTTTCTGATGAGCAACTGCTGCCATTTTTGTTGTTGTTCCTCTGTACATCATGTGGCTCTTTGCTGTAGCTGTTTTGTAGATTTTTTCCTTTATTAGTTTTTTTTTTTAATCATGTCCTTTGGTTTAGTTTTCTTTAAGATTCTTGCGCCTAGGCTTCAATTGTCTCCCCAATCCCCTTTCTGCTGTGCTCATGGACACCAACTACATGACTGTTGGGCCATTTGTTGTTCAACAGTCAGTGAGTCTTTTGTTTTCATTCATTTTTCTCTTTGTTTTTAATTGGGAATGTCTGCTGCTATGTCTTAAACGCTTTTCAATTTATTTTTCTGCAGTGTCCAATCTACCACTTGGTAATTTTTATCTTAGAAATAGAGGTTTCATTACAAGAAGTTCAATCTGGGTTTTTAAAATATTTTCCATGTCTGTACTCTATAGCCACATGAAATACAGTTATAGTAATTACTTGAATATGCTTGTCTGTTAATTCGGACATCTGTGTCAGTTCTGGGATGGTTTTGGTTGGATGATATTTCTCTTCATTATTGGTCATATTTTCCTGCTCCCTTGAATATCTGGTAACTTTTTTACTGAATGCCATATTTTGTGAATTTTACTTTGTTGGGCACTGGCTATTTTTGTATTCCTATAAATATTCCTGAGCTTTGTTCTGGGATACAGTTAAGTTGCTTGTAAGCAGTTTGCTCCTTTTGGGTCTTGTTTTTAGGATTTGTTAGAAGGAACCCAGAGCCATGTTTAGTCTAGGGTGAATTATTTTTCACTGCTGAGAAAAAAGCATTCTGACTACTCTACCCAGTGCCCCACAAACTCTGAGGTTTTCCAGTCTGGCTGGTGGAAACAGGCACTCTATGTAGTAAACTATCCCCTCTAGCTTTGGGGGATGGTAATTGCTTCATTGCCCAGGCCTTTCACATGCATTTGTTGATCACTTCTTTGTTGAACATTCAAGGGAGACCCTCTGAAGTTCTCTGATATTCTTACTGTGGGAAGCCCTCTCCTCTTCAGTACTCTGTCTGGCAAATCTAGCTATCTCAGTCTTCAGTAATCACTCAATTCCATCTATCTTTGGAGAGTTAACGGTATTCCTAGGCCTGGAGCCTTGCACAGGGGCCTGAAAACTCTCTTCAGGCAATGAACTTAGCTGGGCCTATTTTGTAGGGGCAATTGTTAGTTTCCTGCGTCTTGGGAATTACTGTTTTTTCCCCCTTGTATCCAGTGTTTTGAAAACTGTTGTTTCATATATTCTGTTCATTATTTTGGTTGTTCCAGGAAGGAAGGTAAGTCTGGTTCCCATTCCTCCAGTTTAGCCAATAGTGGAAGTATCTCTATCTTCGAAAATCTAACATTGCATTTGAGTTTTCATTTGTAGAACATGTCTTAGGTGTCTCACTACTTGCAAAGATCTTGAATTCAGTAACTAAGCTGAATTTACCTTTGTAACCCCAGGTGACTGACACATGACTTTGTCATACTAGGTGCTTGGCAAGTGTCAGATAAATTGAATTACAGTAGGACAAGCAATCAGGTGAAATTTCCATGAAGGGATTCTTTTTGCCCTATGTAGGAAAGTAATATCAAATCAAGAGTTCAGTAATGGAAATGTTGAAAGGAAACAGTTATCTTTCTATTATGGGAAAAGTGTGCACAGAGTGAGGGTGTTCATGTGCAAGGAATCAGCATTTTT
Organism: Marmota monax; assembly: GCF_021218885.2. NCBI lineage: Eukaryota > Metazoa > Chordata > Mammalia > Rodentia > Sciuridae > Marmota > Marmota monax. Next base: position 14,428,909 of record NW_026693245.1, read on the forward strand.
TATTGTCTCAAGAAAGCCTCAACTTGGTGCTGATTTCCCTTTAATATTCCTCAATCTTATTCTTTGCCTAATGTGAGATATTGTAAAAATAATTATTAAGAACCCTCTAGATGATTAATTATGAATGATTTTGTGCTTAGCTTAATTATTAAAAGGCTACTTTCCCCAAAACTTTTCTATAGCTGTACTCCCTATTATCCACAGAACATTGGGTAACAAGGAAGTCTGGATACTATAATCCCCTACTGGCTGCTTCAGAAGTGGACATGCATGGTTTTAGAGGACTTGCTTGACATCATACACAGCTGCAGAATCAAGCCAAGAGCATAGGCCCCTCATCTCAAGACAGCTTCCTTTCTCTGGCTCTGCTACCTCAGGATTCCATAGGAGGTTTTAAAAGTCCAATTACTAATTTTTTTAAATGTGGGTTTTAAAAAGGAAGCAGGAACAAAGACAATGGAACAACTGTAGGACTTAGATAACGTGGTGTGTGTCTCCACCACAGAAGGAAGACTGCAGCTGGAGTTGTTCTGCAGCAGAGGTGGAACAGTAAGGAAATGGAGTTGGGATCCCCAAGGCCCTGCTGCTCTGAAGAATTGCAAGCATTGGGTTAGACCAGAGAAGCAGGGGTTCAGGGGAGCCAGACCATTTTCAAAGTAAATGAAACACATCCAGTCACACGAACCCCATTCAGATAGCAAAGTTTCTGGATAAAGGAGTTCCAGATAACTGGAAATTTAGCACTTCAACACAAGGAACACTGAGAGCAGGAGGGACGGACCAAAAGAGTGAAGCGTAAGGAGGCCTGGTATCTGTGACCGCGATCTGTATGGCTTTGAATGATTGCGTTTCCCAACTTCAGCTGGATAGGGTCATGAATGGGTAATTAAATAATCTGCCTACCTTCTACCATCAAATGACAAAATGTGTTGCAAATTATGAATAAGGAGGAAGTGGACAGAGTCCAATAAAGGATAAGACTGGTGCATCCTGCTTATTAGGGAGGGACAGGGGAAAGGGCAGGAGGGCTATGGGAGGAGAGGCTGGGTGCTTTATCAGGATCTTAAGTGTTAGCCTTATGGGTTCCCTTGAATTCCCATAGATCAATGGAAACAGGAAGGAAGGTAAAGGGCAAAACAGCCTGGATCACTGAGTAGGAATATAAAAACCTGGTAGAGAATGATGGCCTCTAAACACCACCATAACCAACACCATCACCCTCACCTCCTCTTCCTCACTCCACTCCCTCTTCTGCCTCCAGGATCTGAAGCCCCTCACCATCCAGCTGGGAATCCCAGGACTCAAGACCCAGTAGAGTAGAGCCAGGACCCTAGTATTAGCAGGGAGCAAAACGAGATGAAGCAATCGAAAAGACAAGGAGAAGGAGCCGCAGTAACGGTCCATCTAAGAGGAAAAAGGGGAGAGTCCTTGTCCAAACCAGAAAAGGGAGAGATAATGAATGGAGCCGCGGCTCCATTTCTGACTTGTTTTATGGCTTCTATAAATGGTATTTCTCCCATGGGTTGAAGGCAGAGGGAACATGAGATAATTTTTGTAAGGAAAGTATTCCCTTTTTTATTGCCTTTCCATATTTTGAATAAGTCTAGAGAGAGCCTCAGTTTGGTGCCAATTTCCCTTTAACACCTCTCAAACATTTCCTAATCTTCCCCACCTTCTTTCCTTAACGGAAAGTGAACAGGGCTCACTTTAAGAGCCCTGGTGGGCTACTGGGGTGAGCTGGAATTCCATCCCAATGCTTTGTTTTCACGGCATTAATTTCTTTTCATGGCAACTGATCTGGTTTTAAATTTACAGTAGCTATAGTTTTCTCTAAAATGAAAATTGAACAAAGAATTTATTGCACTGAAACACAAGCCGGTGATTTGAAACTAATTATCAAACAGAATTCATCACTGACATAAATGCCAAAGAGATGACAGGAGAGTATGGTGGAAATAAACCCTGGTCTGGGAATCAGTTCTCTGCCATGGACTCTGTGTAGGATTTGGGGTCATGTGGTTTCATTTTCATTTTTATTAATTAAAGATGTATAGCTGCAAGCGAGAACTTCGCATGGGAGGCCCTAAGCATTCACCTGTTATGTTACTAGTTATAGTCAAAGGTGAAAAGATAGGATGTCTCAGTGAGTCTGTGACAGCTTAACACTCAGTGGAGCTCCCCTGAATATCGAAAGGTTGTGTGAAGACCCTCTTATTAATTTTGTGGTATTTGAGATTGAACCCAGGGACACTTCACCACTGAGATGTATTCCCAGCTCCACCCCCCCCCCCCCCCCCCCCCTTTTTTTTTTTTAAATTTTAAGACAGGATCTCACTAACTTGCCCAGGCTGCCTTCAAATTTGTAATCCTCCTGCCTTGGTATCCCCCAAAGCTGGGATTATAGACCACTGCACCTGGCAGACCCTTATCTTTAAAGGGCTCTTGGATGCCAATCATTGGACTAGATTATTTTCAAGGGACCTTCTAGTTCTAAAATGCTGTGCCCAGCATCCAGTCTGAGGCCAGCAAAGCAATGATCTGATAGAGAATAACAATCATAGATTATCTCATTAAAATCTCATTTCCTTATCTCTACCTCACCTATCCAGTAGGCAGCCTGAGATGAATCTACTTGAAATGGAGGTCAGGTGCCAATGTAACCATTCCCCTGTCTGTCACCTAAATTCCTCTCTGCTGAGGGATATTTCCTCATCAAAAGTTTTATCACATTTTCTTTTCTCTTTTTTTTTGAAGGTCAAAGAAAGAGATATCAACCAGATGAGAAGACCAGGGGAACAAATGGTTGGCTTTGGCTGGCCTCTTCTGGCCTGTGAGGGAGGGATGGCACCTTTGACCCCCAGCTGGCCTGCCCAAGGAATTGCCCATCTGTAGATTCCCCCTGGAAAGCACCACTTCTCTGTTCCAAGGAAAACATAGGGGTTAAGGTGGGAGCTTGAGAGACTGACAGCGTGGGCTCAAATCTTAACTCCCCCAGGGAGCCTCCGTTTTATTTAAATTTTCACCTTCATCTAGCACAATGATTCAGCGAGGCAAGTTCAGTGTCAGGGCAGCTGCTGTTAAGTGCAAGCCTTTGTGTGAATCAGGAAGGGACATGCCTCCTTCAAAACAAACCCTACAGGCTCTGGGTCCATAAAGCACAAATAAACACCCCATCAAGGCCCAAGCAGTCTTCCAGCCTGGGGCCTGGCAAGCAGGGCCCGGAGAGGATGTTAGCACCTTTGGCCTCTGCCCTGGGTGCTCTCAGGAAGGGCCCAACTACGACTCCATGTTGTAGCCCTGACAGGTCCCACCATTTTGCAGGCAGGGCGGGTAAAGTATTTGTGTTCTGAAAAGATCACCCTGACTATTGTGTAGGAAGTGGATTGGAGGAGGCTGAGGTTGGATGCAGGAAATGGTGAGAGTCCTAGGGCTGCTGTCCAGGTGAGAGATGACAGGAATTCAGGAGAAGGGGATGCCGGGATGGCCAGAAGTAGACAGGTTCCAGGAAACAGAGTCAACAGGTGTGGGGGCTTCTGTGAGGACTCAGGACCTGATGAAGATGGCATCAACAAACCTATCAACTGAGGGCTTATATGTACCGGGCACTAAGTTATTCATGCAAGTTCTTTGAACAAGGAGAACTAACTTCATCCCTGTGTGCTTACTGTGAGGATCCGAGAAAACAAGGAGCCTATGGTAGCTCCTTCACTGATGGTAAACCCTGGTTTGATTATTACTGAGCAGAGAACATTGAAATTCCTCTGTTAGTAAAGAAGCCCTGGTCTGTGGGGCTGGGCAGTAGTCTAGGGCTAGACAGTGGTACAAAATTAAGACAGTAGTTTCATCACTTGCTGGGCATCAGATCAGATTCCTCCTGTTAACTTTTAAAGGTTACATATACTCAACCCCACCTCCATGCAGCTGTTCTTGGGCAGGGGTCTTGGTATCAGTGTTTTAAAAGCTCTCCAGATAGCCCTGGTAAAGAAGCACTGAGTTAAAAGAAGAATCTATGGAATCTGACAAATCGAGGTGAAAACCCAGCTTGCCCTTCACAGCATGGTTTCCCTTGCTTAAGCCTCAGATTTTCTGTTTGCAGGTGGAGAACTGAAATTCTGCCCCTTTGAGGTTGTGAGGATTAAACGAGGTGTTGTATGTACTCCGTGGTACCTCTGGGGACATCTCCGTTCATGCCTAGCTTAGCATGGAGGCTGGCCCCTCATGTGGATTCAACAGATGTGACTTCCATGACTGTGGGGTCAGGAAGCAAAGGGACCACATGGGGCCATAGGCTAGCCCCAGGGTTGAGTGCTCTACATCCATCACCTTGTTTAGTTCTTGCCTCAAGTGTGCTTCCTTCACAGATGCAGAAACCCAGACCCTGGGAAGAAATAATCTTCCCAGAGGTGCAAAGCAGGAGGGCTGGATTTGAGTCCTGTTCTGTCTGTCTAGAGGACAGCACGAAGCAGACTCAGGCCATGGCTTATTATTCAAGAGGAAGACTTGTTACCAAAGTGATGCTACCAGGGACACAGTCTGAACTGTGTGTGAACTGCTGGGCTGAGCCACAAAGTGAAGGGAGGGAACAGCTAGACACCAGCAAAGGCAGCTGCTACTAAGAGCCTCTCAGATATAAGAAGAGGAGATGGTCAAGGATCCAGGAGTAGAGGGAAAGAAGTGTGAGACAGGCTGCTGCTGACGTATCTAGGCTAAGGCTAGGGTATGAACAAGACTGCACATGCCAACAGACCCAGTGCCTTCCATAAGCCATTCAGGTAAAGGCATTCAACCCTCTTCTTCATCCAGAGATGCCTCCTATCCCTAAGATAAAGGCAGGGGTCCACCCTCTTCCATAGGATCCATCTCTTGGCATGTCTTCCTACCCTCCCCCTTTCTGGGACTTGCCGCCATCCCCATTATGGACCCAGCCATATTTGTGTAATGACACCCCTTTTGTCTTTGGGGAATTCAGAAGGACTGTCCATGAGAAAAGAATAGCTATTCCAGACTGGAAGATTTTTGACTTCCTGCTTTTCAAGTGTATTTGCTTTTATCAATGCAGGGAATTTGCTACTGGCCAGATAGAACTGCATTTTGATACCACACTGGGGCCCAAGGACATCTCAAACCGCTGTGTGGGAATGCCAATTTCTCATAAAGAAGTAGAAATTAACACTAGCAGCTTCCCTGCTAAGTTAAAAAAAATTACATAATTCCTTGTGCACCACTGCATTAGGAAGATTTTTTTTTTCTTTTCTTGAATGTACAGTAAATCCCAAGTGGTTTAAGTCATGGTGCCTCTCCTTAAACACAATATGAAGTCGCTACCACACTAAAATAAAAAAATAAATAAATTCTGTGTTGTGCTAGGAGAGTCTCCTGCCAAAAACTCTCACACAATTAACACACTAGCAGAATGTGTTGCTAATTTCATGCCACTGGAGTCTTTTCTGCTTCAGAATATAGAAACAAAATCGGGTCAGAGCTCCAATAATAACAGGATTTTGTTAAAATGTACAGGCCTGCGTTGCAGATATGTTGTAGGCATGGGTGAAAAGCAGAATCACAGTGATGCATGAAATAGCTTACTCCTGCAAATAGAACGGAAAGAACTTGTCTCCAGCTTGGGAAGAGAGAGAGAGAGAGAGAGAGAGTCAGTCAGTTCAGTCTAAGCCCAGAACTGCTCATTCTGGGGGCAAAGCTTCATTTTCAATGCCCATCCACTGACTTTTACAGGGGAGGCAAATGCCAGGCAAAGAAACTAGGGAAGCCCAAACCCAGTAAATCACAGAATTCTGATTTCCGTAGTTTTCTCTTAGACTCCTCTCTCTCCTCTTAGCCTTCTTACACAGGACCTGGTCTTTTCCATAACAAAAACAGCGATAATGAAAATATTTTGGCAGCATTCAGGCCTTTCACATCATGACCCTGACCTCTAAATCAATTTTCTTTATTCTTAACCTGACCTTGGCATCCATTCTCCCTGGCGTTCAATATTAGTTACAAAATCTTGAACTCCCTGAGACCTTCCTTCCACCCCCCCACCCCCCTAACCAAGGCAGACCACTCTGGGGAAGCCCTGGAGAGGAAAGACAGAGAAAGCTTCTTGACAAAGAGAAATAATAATGAGATAAACAAGCCCGATGTGTTCTATAGGAGTCTCATTTGCACCAAATGCCATTAGCCCCATTATTTACGCAGATAACGGTGGAGGCAGCCTGGGCTCCCCGTGTGCGTGCGCAGGGCGCTGTGGAGAACACCATGCATCACCAGGCGGCCCAGGCGCTTCACTTAAATAGTGATCTGTAAGGGAGAGCATGTTACATTGCATCCATCACCTATGGGCTCGCCGGGTGCACAGACTGGAAAAATTGCGCACATTTCTCCGTTGCTGCCTGCATTAATACTAGAAAGGGAGTGAACTGAAAAGAGAAAGTGCCAATTTCAGCACACATGTTAAAAAGAGAAGCAAAGAATAGGAGGAAAAGAAAGCATCACCCAGGCTCAGGAGCTGAGCCGGCTGGGGGAGGTTTTTTAAAGGAGAAGACAGCTTTTCAGAACTCTCCAGCATTGACCAGGAGAATAAGGACCCACTGAGACAAGAGTTCGGGGTCAGCATACATTTGAGAGAAGAAATTAGCTGGCAAGGGCTATTTTTCTGCAAATTAGTTTTCTCTCAAGGGTAACCGTGGGGGAGGAGCAGAGGAAAATGAACTGGAGCCCATTGAATAATCCAGTATTGTTTGGCTGGTTGCCATGACCTGTGAACTGATGCTCCCAGAAGCTTTTCCAGGCCCTTCTTTCATTCCGGCCATCTCACAGCTGTTGATGTGTGTCCTGATGGAGCAGCTATGAGGACAGCAGTGTGGCCCCGTGAAACAACCATGCACAGAGCCTCGGCTCCACTTGACCAGAAAGGCATGGTTTGCTAGCCATTCCAGCCCACTAGAGGCTGGACAAGTGGCAGGACAGGACAAGGGGGGAAAGACAGGATCCAAACTCTGTATTGGTCCCAAAGAACAGAGCCCAGGGGCAAGGTGCAAAACCACAGCAACACAGCCTGAAGTGACAGACCAGCTTTTCTTGGGATTAAAAGAACCAAGAGTTCAGCAGCAGTTGGAACAATCAAATGCAAAGGGAATTCTTCTAGGATGTTTATGACATCAAAACGAGCCAGTTCATCCTAAGGTACCTGTGCCTTGTGGTTTTCAAGTTCGGGTTCTGACTGGAATTCTCAGCATCATGCTCTTCCTTCAGACACATTATCCTCCTGACTCGGGAATTTATGAACACTGTGTCATCTAAACCAGGGTCCCCTCTAAGTATCCCAAATGCAGAGGAGCAGAAAGTACAAGTGCAGGTGAAGTGAAGCTGGAAGGGGCTCCTCATAAGGGGCAGACTGCTTGGACACCTTGTTCATCTTTTAAAAAAAGTACCTAAATCTGATATATTATGTGGCACTCTGAAATAATGAACCTTAAAAAGAGCACACTTTTAATCCCTGTAGTATCTCGATTCTTCCACATCATTCTAAGACAGAGCTCAATCTATATCAGAACATAAAAGGACAATCACCCATTTTCTGTTTGAACGGGATCCATCCCAGATATCCAAAACTTAAAACATGAAAAGGAAAACATGTCATAAAAACAAAGGAACAGGGTAATTACAATGAAGGAAAATGGGAAAGTTGATAATCAGTTTAATCTGTGGCTTTGGACACACTGGGGCATATTCCCATTTGGCAAAGCTTTATAGAAGAGAAGGCTATTGTAAAGTGATGAAAAACAGACCTCACTGGTTGTAACCACTTTGTAATAAACTGCCATGTCATGTCCACTCTGATGCAGTCAGAGCACAGTGCAGCACCAGGCATATAGCAGGTGCTCAATAAATATTTGTTGAATTAAAAGTTGTTGATAGTGGTCTGCATTCATCTTTTCCTTTAGATTGTCTGTGGTATGGTGGTGAGTCTGGGAGTGGCCATCTCCTCCTCCAGCAGTGTGACAGCATCTTTCCTGGGCAGGCAAAGTGGGCCAGGGTGGCACAGAGCAACTTCAGTGGAGTCTAGGTGCTGGGCTCACTATCCCTCTGACTAGCCATATGATTTTGGGATCTAAGCCTTAATATTTCTCTCTGGCATAAGGAAGCATGAAGTTCTCATTTAAAAATTCTACCATTTCTGTGTATTTGGGTTTATTTTGAGGGGAATCGCATTTCTTGCCAGTCCCCGTGGGATGATTGAAGGCTAAAGCCATAGAGAAGAGAGGTGAGCTCTTGTCTTCACAGTGTCTCTCCATCTGCAAGGGCAGCAAGGGTAGTCCCTGCCTTCAGACAGGCAGGCTGCCCTGGGATACTTGGCCTTGTTCTGGAAAGAAAAACCTCAGAAGTGAAGGCATGCTGCAGAGTGTGCTGAAAACATTATGAGTTGCCTATCAGGAAGCCCCCTAGCCTAGGGAATTCACAAAGCAGATCACAACAACCCACTGTTTACACTCCCTTCAGTCCACCCCCAGGTGTCATTTTCTAGTGGGTCACTTCCTTTACACCAGCAAAAAAACCCTGGGCAAAGCAAGGAGACTCATCTTAAGTTAGTGTTATGTCACATGGGCTCAAGTTTTTGTTGTTAAGACAGGTTATTAAAATGACCCAGATTTTGGGGTCAACTTGGCAGGCACATGAAATTAAGTGGAGTCTGGTTTCGGGTTTTAAATGTAGGGCAGAAATGCACACTTTTATTTTGTTCAAGAAGAAGCTGGTTATTCTTAAACTGAAAAAGCAATAATTTCAACTTGAAGAAATCCCAAACTTACAGAAATAAATAAATTAGAGTGATGTTGTTTTAAAAATTAATTAATTAGTTATTTCAGATAGAGGTCTTACTATGTGGCCCAGGCTGGCCTCAAGCTCTTGGGCTCAAGTGATTCTCCTGCCTCAACCTCCTGAGTAGCTGGGACTATAGGTGCGTGCACTACACCTGGCTGTGTTTTTAATTAAAAAGGATTTTGCTTTCTATGGTGATTCATTCTATGGTTCCAGCTTCTTAGAAAAATTTAAAGCATTATTTACTCTCCATCCGCCATGAAAATCCATGTGCCACTTTATAAAACCGATATAAGACCTTTGAATATATTTCAATGTAAAAATTAAAACATGGAACACTAGTATGTTCTCAAGGTCTCTTCTCTGAAATACAGAAACCTTGAAATTCTATCATATTTTCCCACTCACAAATCTTAATATATAGCAGGTACAGTGCTAGTCCTAAAGATACATTCTTATTCTCTCACATTTCATTCTATGGCTTTTATCCTTTCTGTGTACCAGAGGCTGGGGGAAATTCTAGGTCTGATCCACTGGAGAAGGGGCTAATTATATTAGGATGATAAATACTACCCTCAGGAAGAACACAAGGTGAAGTTATGGAAAACAGTCAAAATAAATTTCATCCAGAGCTTGAGGAACTTTTGCTCTTGGAGGCTGGCCCCGGTCGGTGGTTCTCACAGTATGGTCCTTGGATCAGCAGCACTGGCATCACCAGTGAACTTTCTGGAAAAGCAAATCCCTCATTCCCTGACTCTGACCCACTGAATCAGAATCTGTGGGGCCACGGTTTAAGAACGTGAGTTTTAACAACACGCTAGGTGATTTTTATGCTTGTTAAAGTATGAAAACCGCTGGCCTGAGGTTAATCAGGCTTCACCTGGGCAAAGCCCCATAAGAGTCTCCTTCCAAATCCTGATAGTAGTGCTAATTGAGTTCTAGCACCTGCCCAGTGATATCTCCAGTTTAATCTTCAAAATCACACAAGCATCTCCCAACCAAGTCATTTATGCAAAGTTTCAACTCAGGGAGAAAACATAGCAAATTCTCAGTGATAATCAAAAGGGAAAATATTTGGACAGGTAATTTTAGGAACCGGCTATGGATCACTATGTACAATAATGAAGTTGAGCAATTAGGTTTGGAAAGCCACAGCACAGAAAATAATTAACCCACAAAGTAATCATCTTGGAAGTCCCAAAGCTAATGATTAAAATAAACCTGAAACAAATGATTGTTTAACTTTTAAGCTGTGCTTGTTTTAGCCACAGTGTACTTCAGGTGTGAGCTCCCGGGAATTCCTCCTGCCTGCTGAGATTGGCTGTAAGACAAGAGGGCACATGTCCATTCTTCCGCCTCTCCTCCCCTGGGGGTGGTTGCTTGAGTATCACAAAATGCCACTCCAGTTTGGGTCGAGGAGGTTGGCGAGGATGCTCAGTCCTGCTTGTCACTGAGGTGCACCAACCCCCTGCATTGAGTTTGCAGCGGTGCTGGGTTTCAGCCATATTGAATCCTATGTAACCTTGGAGGCTGGGATGCACCCTTCGTTTTTATGCAGCTGGCTTTGTACTTTTGTTGGCGGTTTATTATTGCAAAGCATAGTGTTCCCCTCCCCCACTCGCCTCTCCATCCAAAGAAGTGAATTAATAACTAGAAAACGAGACAGAAATGAGATCTAGAAGAGCCTGGGCTTCTGAATGTCACTGTGAGCAAACAGCAGTGGAGAGAAAAGGTTCCTTTCCATCTTTATGTGCAGTGCTGTCTGTGCATTGACTTGTTTCCTGACACATGAGCCATGGCTTGAAAGGAATTCAGGCCCCAGCAAATTTTGCATTGCGCTTCAATGTGGCCTCTGGGATTGAATAAGGGCAAATCTATTATACTGTTGCCATGGAGACCCTGGCACAACTGCTGATAAAGAGTGTCTGATGTTTGGTAGGCCTCGTTGCATGGTACATACCATTTAAAGGACGATGTGTGTGTGTGTGTGTGTGTGTGTGTGTGTGTAGCATGCATGTGTGAATCTGCAAGATAGCAAGTGTGCCTGTGTGGGTGGGTGGGGTGATTGGGGGAGGCGAGTGGAGAACAGGGTGCAGAGGGGGAGGAAGGAAGCAGAGCTGGCTTGGCATATCATGAAGGAATGTTCGGTGTTTTCATAAAGAATTTGTAAATACTTGCTTGCCTCAAAACATCACTCCAGCCTTCTAAGAATCCACATGCTAAACAGATGGGGGCAGCAGAAGATGCACAGACTCTCCCCTTGGTCTAGCAAAATTAGTCTTTAATTCTTCTGAAAGAGAATTAAGCGAAAACAATAAAAGTGAAGATGCGCTCTTTTGCGTCCTGTGATGAATGCAGCCTCTTTTTAGTTGTCTGCCTGAGGATCAATAGTGGGCCTGTAAGGATCGCCAGCATTTGCTAGAGTGGGCTAGCAAGATGATGGATTTTAATCATTAAAATGATTTTATAACCACAAAACAAAGAAGGCTGATCCTCCTTTCATGTGCATGATCTCAGTTTTGCTGCAACTGCTTTTGCCAGTCCTAAATGCACTTTCTGTCTTGAAGGCAAATCTTGCATTCCCCGGATTCTGTTCTCATGTCCCGTCCCTTTCTGCTCCTAAGTGATCAATGGGGGCAACTTGCATTATTTATTTATTATTTTTTTTTTTTTTACTGGTGCCCTGGTGCCCTTTTGCCTGTTAGCCCCAGACCTGGAGAGGGATGGCCCTGTGCAGCCACAGCCAGTCTCCCGGCTGGCGTTGTCTGAGGCAGGCACCTCTGGTGGGCGGGCAGGCGGAATCACCTACAGTAAGCAAGCTCTGGAGCGAGCGGCTGGGCTGCAACAATGGGAGGCCGGGCAATCTGCGACAGTTGATAGGATTATTATTATTACAGAGCGCAAAAAGCTTCTGCTTTCTTTTCTGCTGCTTTGCAGACCTCATAAGGCCTCTCTGTGATTTCTGCATAGTTAATTTGTCAGTTTATAAATTACCACATTATGTTAACGCTGAATGCTTCAAAACACAAATATATGCACAGAGGGCTTGAATATTTGAAGTGTTTTAGTACTATGGGGAAATAATTTTGTTGTCAAGCTGTGGCAGATATAGAACTGCTAGGGGATACATGGCCATTTCATCAGGACTGTGTCGATGATGGCCTGTGAACATCCAAGGGGGAACATCATCTTTTATCACTATTGTGTACCGTGCCGGTCCAGATGGGGGATAAAACATGCATGAGTTGCCCGCAGCTCTGAAAATAATTATACTCATTTGCCAGAAATGTAGAAAGTGCATCCAACCAAGTTACCACCCATCATAGTGACACTCCGTTTGCATACTGATGAAGTTTAAAGCCAGAGACAATGGTGTTGGTATCAATAGTGAGGGGGGGCTGGGCACCACCAGTGCCGTAGGATTAATAGCTCCATCATTTTATATTATGCAGCATTTCACTTATGCTGCATATCAAAAGACTCCTGCCTCTGAGGTTCACCTCGCTGTTTATAAGATTACAGTTTGCTTTAAGACTCCAAACATTAGCATGGATTCTTCACAGGTTCCACAAATGAATGCAAAAATATCTGTGTTTGAGAAATTGCCTAGAATATAATTATGGGTAAATATGTTTGGATGCCATTATAAGTGCTTGCATGCGTATGTTTGTGAGTGTGGGCGGATGTATACATACCCACATGCACACGCGTGATTTTGGAAGACTGCAAGGGAATATGAGAAGATAATATGCGCATGCTAAGTCCTGGTGCTACTGCAGAGTCATTGATGAATGGGTTTTCTTAAATGTAGAAAGAGAATGGATACAAGTAGGACCCAAGAGAATAATTCTTTATATTGCAATCAGCTCAGCTTATATGTACTTGCTTTAATCGTAGAAATCAGCAATAAAAAAACATAGATGTGGTTATTTAATCCTTGCTGAGTAAAAGAGAATGTCTTATAATGACCCTCTAAAATATTGTAAAATATGAAGTTATTTTGATATGCTTTTCACTTTTAGACCATGTGAAATAATCAGTGCCGCCATTTCCAGAAGACTGACAGATTTCTTTTTAATGTTTTGAAATCAGCAAACATACATGCATAAACCAAGAGATGCTTTCTCATGGAACCGGGAATTCTCATAGGTGTTCCACCCTTTGAAAATAGCTCAATCATGATGTCGTCACGATGCTTATTTTTAAGTAATGATTTTAATTAAACCCCCTAAAAAGGAAACAATTCTATCCTCCTCTTCTATGGTCTGTACTCTCATGATTAGACAAGTGCAGTTTCCCATTTTACTCTGGTGTCATGGGGGCAAGGATAACAATTTCCATCTCATCATGCAAGAGAGGTGCTATACTTCACTCTGCACGAGGCTTTGGTATAATCAGAGGAAGCGTTCTACACTATAAAATTACAATAAAATAACCAAGGAAAAGTATTATTTCAGCAGAAGTGGTTCAAAGACAAGGCTGAAATGCAGGATGCCTCAGAATAGTTTTATACAGCAGCAAATATAGATTTTTTCCAACTAACTGGGGCAGAAAGGACCAATAAATTCTTTACAAGTCTTGTGGTTCTACTTCTCTTGGAATGGTCTTTGAAACATGGTGGGAACAGGGAATCCCATAATGCGGGGTTGAGAGTAGTGAGGCAAACCAACTGAGAAAGGAAGGACTTTCCCAAGAGTAGGTGGCAGGGCATCCTCTTGGTAATTGAGGGCAGATGTTCAGAAACGATGCTTCTGCCTTGGCTTGGACTGGCTGTAATGAGAGCACACTGGGATCATGCTGAAGATCTGAGGACAGTCCTGAAACTGCCAAGATGAAAATCCATCAGGGAACAACAGGGAAGGCTCCTGCAGTCAAAGACTTCTGAGAAAAGAAGGTGACAAATTTATTTAAAGTTCAATGAGAAATTAAGCTAATTCTCTGGGTCTTCAGAACTGTTGTTATTGATCAGTTTTACATGCCAGAAATTTTCCTTGGGGTCTCAGGTTTTGAAGGAAAAAAAATGAACAGAGAAGCAGGCAGATATGCGCGCACACACACACACGAGGCTTTGCCAAGGATGTAGAAGTGATAATAATGGATATTTAGAGAGCATTTTACTATATGGTGTGTGTGTGTGTGTATGTGTGTACAATCTTTAACTCTTATGACAATCTGAACGGTAGACATTGCCACCCATTTTACAGTTAAAGAAACTGAGGCAGGTGAAGGTTACTAAGTTGGCCAAATTCACACAGCTGGTAAATTAGAGTGATTTGAATGCATGTCTGTCTCCCTCTTCTGCTGTTTGAAGTGTACAATGTGTGCCAGCTCTTTATGTCTATCAAAAATACATACAGAGCTAAATACTTCGAGATGAATTAGGTAAGGCTTTTGCACTGAAGGAATGGAGTGAAAAGAAATAAAAGACAGTATCGACTGGTTATCTTAACAACAATCTGGATGCTGAGAGTGTTTGGATTGAATAAATTCTGTCTTTTGGCAATGACCACTTTTGTGGATAAATAAATATGGAAATAGTTCTCTCTGCATGTTATAGGTCAAGATGTGAGACATCAGTGGGAGAGTGCAAACATTTTATTCTGTTTATCTGCTCTATTGATTGTCTTCATTGTGTCAGAGAAGATACTATAGACACAAACGGAGCACTTATGCTCCTTGTCCCCTTTCCTTCCTGAACATTCAGTCCTAATGTCTTCAAGAGGTAAAGGATAAGGTTGGCATCTACTCCAAAAGTAGCAGGGGAGCTATGTTGGCACAGAGAGGGTACCAGAGATGCCAGAGCCTGAATGGACTGAGGCTTGTATAGAGAGTACCAGGTCTGCCTGACTTAGGGTGCCAGAGCCTAAGCAAGGCAATCCATGTGTGCATGCAGGGAATTGGCTCAGTGTGGGGAATTGAAGCCCAAACAGATTGAGGAAGATGTCCAAGGAGAAGGAGACCGTGTAACATGTTGAGTTGGAATCAAAGCAGAATGGAGTGGGCATTCTATGTGAAGGTGACCCAGCATGGAGTGTCAGAGCCCACTTACAGTTTGGAGATTGCCCACAAAGAGAGGTGGCTGGGTGTGGGTGATAGAGTTCACAAGATAAGGGGATGGCAGAGGAAATGAATTGGTTTCTTACAGGAGTGTTGATCAAATAAGTAAATCTGTTAAGGATAATATAAGCCAGTTTATTTGTGGTTGGAAAAGGGAGTTACAAATATGGAACAGGAAGAAGTAAGAACAAACTTTATGGGCTGATTTGGAGTTAGAGACATCAGTATGACTCATGGTTTTCAAAATATATAAATAGAGAAATACATAGGAACAGACATTGCTTAGCTCTGTTTGCCTCGAGGATGTGGGGACAGCAGCAATCCAACAGTGATCAGTACACCTATGTCCAATGTCAGTTTTTAATACCATTCCCCACTAAAAGGAGCCAAGATTTGAAGACCTGGCTAATTCCTGGGTTGGAGCAGAGAAAACACAGCCTGTAACATCTCATTTTGCAGAAAGTGCAACTGAGACACAGTCACACATTCAATAAAATGAGGATAAGACAATTCTAAAGGAGGAACAGGAAAAAATAAATCCAGAATATTTATGCACTCATATTGTTTGACAAGTATCTTTAACTTCTAACTCTTTAAAGAAACAGGAAGAGTCAGAGCTGATTCGTCAGGACTGAGGTTAAAGCAGAAATGACAGAGATCACATCCAAAAGAAAACCCATCAATCCAACAAAACATTTAAGGTATTTATATATCACCTTTTATGATTTCCCTATATTGACTGACTTTATTAATAAGCCAAATACCTCCTGGCCCTAATCACCTGGAACAAAGAGGCCTTCCGTTGCAAAAAGTGTATTGCTAACTTGCCAGAGTCATGCACAAAAGTCAATTCTGGAATGCCATCAAAGGTGAGATGGGAATGTGAGGTTTTCTGAGTCCTGTCACTCAACAGCTGTGAAATTTGTCAAACCTTGAACCACTTTCTATTTTGGTTTCTTTATAAAGTAGGGGACTCAGACAGGAGAATCCCTAAGATCCAAATGTGTCACCACACTTATTCTGTTTTTCTTTCACTGAGTGGGCTGAAGAAGACCTAAGCATTTCATGCAGTCATTACGTTGAGCCAAGGTGTTCTGCCATATTGCTTGGCTAATCAGGTCCCTCCAGCTTCTGAGTGAAGCCCCAGTCTGGATTGCTGTTGGATGTCCATATGTAAATGACAGATGAGGTGACCAGTTGAAAATTGCAATTCGGAACCACCATATTAAGCTGTTAAGGCCGCAGGAATCACCTTTCTGAGCTCTGATCGTTCTGAAATTAAAATCCTATTTTTCCTTTTCTCTGATTTGGAAAACGGTCAGCGCTTGTACTAGTCAGTTTTCCACTACTATAATGAAATACATGAGATAATCAACTTATAAGGAGAACAGGTTTATTTTGGCTCACGATTTTGGAGGTTTTGGTCCATGATCTGGTAGACTTGCTGTTCTATGCTGGTGGCAATGTGAGGGAGCATGAGGCAGAGCAAAGTGATTATTACATGGCTGGAAGCAAAAGAAGAAGAGGAAGAAGCTGGGGTCTCACAATCCCCTTCAAGGGCAAATCC
The DNA here is from genome assembly GCF_021218885.2 of Marmota monax. Classification (NCBI taxonomy): domain Eukaryota; kingdom Metazoa; phylum Chordata; class Mammalia; order Rodentia; family Sciuridae; genus Marmota; species Marmota monax. The sequence goes on from NW_026693245.1 coordinate 14,445,353, forward strand.
CTAATTATCTAAGGACCTCCCATAGGTCCCACATCCTAAAGGTTCCACCACCTCCCCAATAATACCACCCTGGGGACCAAGCCTTTAACACACGAACATTCAGGGAACATTCAATATCCAAACTACAGCACCGTCCTCTCATCCAGACTACCAGGAGCACTATGGATGCTATTGTACTTCATAGTCTGTTGATCCAAAGAGTGTTGTTGTTTTTTTTTTAATATAAACCTATCAATATTTTGAAACAATCACAAACTTACTAAAAAGTTGCAAGTAGGCTACAAAGAAACTCCCCAGCCCACACTGAGCTATTTGAAATGCACACTGTAGTGGGTGGGGATGATGGAACATCAGGCTGGCAAATTTAAAAAATCTAAATCCTAAGGTGAGTATAGGGATTAAACACATGAGGAATTCATAGGTGGAGTAGGCAAAATGATGTCTCCTTCCACGATTTGGAAAACTAGAATGAACTTCAGGGCATTGGTTTGGAATTGAAGGTACCAGTTTGGCCATGATTCTTGATATAAATAGAGAAATATAGATGTAATTTATGTTTTTTAGCTTTGTCCACCATAAGAATTAATAGTGCCGAGGATAGCTGGTGCCCCATCTTGGTTTCTAAAGGAGTCAAGACTCTTTAGAGAAATGGTTTGGACCAATTAATTAATTGAAAAGAAAAAGGAAAGAAAGAAATAGTTTGGGGTAAGGAAAACACAACATGAGCCTGAAGCATCTTCTTGTGGCCCAGAAGAAAGGAAGAACTTATAGAATGAAGCAGCTACATGCAGCCAGCTTAGAGGGATCCTACTGCAAAACTGATGGCAGTTTAAGCACCAAAATGATTATATTACTAAATTACATCTCATGAATAAAATCATTATGGAGATAATAAAAATGGATTGAAATTTGATGAGGAACAGGATATGTACATAGTTTCAAAATATCTCCTCACAAATTATTTATTAATTATTAACAATGAAGGAAAAAATCATAGCTCTATAGAAAAAGTTTTTGTGATTCCACCTTAATGAAGTGATCTGAGTTGAATATTTACTTATCATGAGATAAATAAAAATTATGTGACACCTGACAAAATGCATGGAAAGGATCACAGCATCACTTTGCTTGTATGAAATTTTTGAATAAAAGAATGAGGAAACAGAAGACAAATTCAAATTAAGGGATATTCTACAAAATAACTAGCTATCAGTTATCAAAATGGTCCAGGTCATGGAAGTCAAGAAGAGATGGAGGACCTCTTCTGGACAGAAGTAGACTAAAGAGAAGTGACACCTAATGACAATCTATGATTTGGAACTGGATTCTTTCACTACAAAAGGCAAATTGGGGCCAATGGTTAAAGGTTGAATGGGATCTGAAAATTAGATGGTAGTAGCTCCAACATGCGTTTACTATTTTGATAGATAGATTGTAGTTACATAGGAGAATGTCCTTGTTTTTAGGAAATGCATACAGTAGTCTTGGAAGCTGTGACTGTGTCACCTTACCTGAAAAACAGAATTTGCAGGTTTGATTAGTTAATATTTGGAGATAAGAGATTACAAGGTGCAGTATCATAGGTGTATTTTTCAGGTGTTGTCACAAGAATTCTTTTAAGTGAAAGAGGGAAGCAGGAGAGTGACAATCAAGAAGGACGTAGGATGAAGCAGAGGTTGGAAAGGCAATTTCTGGAAAGAGACAGGTGCCGTGGGAGGTGGGCAGCCTCTAGAATATGGAAAAGGCAAGAAACATTCTCCTCGGTGGCCTCCTGAAGGAATGCAGCCCTGCTAACACCTTAATTTTAGTACTTATAAGATTTTTTAGTCCTTATAAGTCCTTATTTTGAATTTTTTACCTTCAGAACAGTAAGATAAAAAATTTGTTTTCTTTTAGGCAACTAAATTTATGAGAATTTGTTACAGCAGCAACAGGAAACTAATACAATAGATGTAAAGTGCTGAAAGCAATACCTGGCTCGCAACAATCACGAACATTGGTCTACTAATATTGTTGGTGCTATTCAGTCAAGCATTCACTTTGTTTAGTTAGGAGCAAGGACTCTTTGTTTTGTACTTTAGTTTTGTGGATTCATAAAACACCTAATAACAGTAGTATCTACAGGGCAGGTGTTATAAACAGGTTTACGAATACACAACAAGGACTCTTGGTAAGTGCCCTGCTTATTCTGCATTTGCCCCTCAAGTTCCACCTGCTCTGCGTCTCTGGAAGCTGATTGTATAAACTGCATAATGGACTCTCTGGCCCTCTGCTGTGTTTTCCTCTAATTTGGTCTTGAGACTTTCTCCGTAGAGCACCTTTAAAACAGAGGGGTTCCAGAAGAAGTGGAGGTTCCCAATGTCCCTTTTCTAGGCTCTTCTTTGTCCTGGCAGTCGGCCTGACACCTAAGCGTCTGACTTGTGATGAGGGATCCCTCTTCCGGGAAACTTGTTTATGCTGGCAGACGCCCTTGTGGCTCTTGTCTGATTTGTGTCCAGCTTATTCCGACCGAGCGAGCCACACTCTAGGGGAGCACTGACCTGGAGAGAAGCTAGGTTCAAATGTGCCAGTCAGGTCAGATGCAGCAGAGGCTGCTCAAGAAAACCCGGGAAGCAACGGAAGCAGTTTCCTTACTTACAGATTCCAGACAGAAAAGGGCAGCGTGCCTCCCAGGGCCAAGCAGAAGGTGGGGGCCATCTGGACATGAGAGCTCAGCCAGTAGTGGTGGGAGCAGACCTGTGGGCCTTTATTGGGGTCCGGGGCATTACCCAAGCAGTTTTTCCTTGGGGAGTTCTGATTGGTGGGTTTAGAGCAAGCCAGAATAAGTTCCATGGAGTCATACTGTGACCGAGAGGTGGTCGCTGTGGCATATCTGCACAGTCCATGTGGGGTGAGGGTCAATGGAGCAAGTCAAGTAGGTCGTATCCAGATGTCCCATAGTGGAATGTCCCCAGGAGGCTATTGTATAAGGCAGACATCTGGATCAAGCACACTGAGGACCTGAGAGGAGGTGAAGAAATGAAAACCGTGTCAATGGGGAGGCTTTTGGCACAAGAAAGTTAGACCTGTATTCAAAATAAATGCTGAGATAAAAAGAATTATAGAAGTTCACCACACCCTCCAACTTCATTTGTCTTCCACAGAGATATTGGACAGGACATCAAAAGGAGGAAGAAGACTATAATCAGGGCATTTGTTCCCCTGCCCCGGCCTTGCTGGCCAGTCAGTGAGCAGGGGCCACATGCCTGTTCTGAAGGCCACAGCTCCTGTTGGGTGGCCCTCTTTGTGGCTCTCTTTGGTCTTTGGTAACCTCTCCTTGCTCTTGTTCTTTCGGGCCTAGAGGTAGTGACAGCTCCCTGCTGTTGCTAGTCGCTGGTGCTTCATCATCTGTTATTGACAATGACTTTCCAAATTACCTGAACTTGATGACCCACATTGTGTGTACTGTCCTATGTGGATCACGACTGATAGAGTAAGTACCCATACATTTCCACAGCACAGAAAAGCAATACCCAGGAATTGTAAGATCCTTGAGTGGTTTCATAGCTACAGCCAGCACACCTAGGGACAGAGGAAGAACGGAAAGCACTAGTCTAGCTGATGAGACTTGTCAATGTCTCCACCTGTCATTGAGCTAGTTAGGTGTGTTCTCTGTTTCAGCAAAAGAGAGAGCATACCATAAGGAAGAATGGAGGTATCTCGGCAAGACTGTATTAGAAAAGATTTATGGTAGGACGGGACTTGGGTTCAGTGATCTTGGAGAAGGTTTAGGAAGCAGGGCTTTGCTCTGAGTTGACGACATGAGGAGCAATTCTATGATAGGGTACCTCAGTAGATACTATCTACAGGGAGGCCAGGATAGAACAAGGATAGAACTATAAATGGGGAAGTAACATTAGTCCCTCATCTTTGCTGAGAGAGGGTGATGTTTGATATTTTGTTTCTTGTTTTTCTCCTCAGTTCAGACTGAGAGTGAGTGGTCTTGTTTTTGTCTTCATTCTTCATGGTCAGAGCGGCCTTGTTTGATGCTGATGTTCTGTGAAATTGTCTATGTCCACCAGGAAAACACAGGGCCCAGCTGTCAGAGCCAGGCCAGCTCTTGTCAGCGTCAAGGTCCAGCTGACTGGTGCTGCTGTTCTCATTCTCAGTCTCTTTCATGGAGGTTGAAGTATGATCTGCATCAGAATCACCCTCAGAGAGCTTTTGAAAATGTACACGCTGGCTCCCTCAAACTCCGGAATCAATGTCTAGGGTGAGGGTCCAAAACTCTGCATTTTTAATCAGCTTGCTGCATTATTTGGATGCACATCACAGTTTAAAGGCCACTGGCCTAAAAAGAGAGATGTCACCAACTTAGGTTCATAAACTCAGATTTGTTGCAACCATTCACAGTGTGAGGCATGAAGCACTAAGCTGCAAGTTAAAATTTCCATTTGTGTCAAGATCCAGCACTTGGATGGTATAGAATTTTAACTCAGTGGAACCAGCCTTTGAATTTACAAGGTTACCTGCGCTTACGCTTTGTGTGCCTGTTTTAGAAAAACCTCAACTAAGGAGGTCAACCTGTAAATGACAGAAGAGAAGGGGCTGGTCATCTATTACCATAAATCAATAAAATGTAGACACCCATAGAAAGGTGGCTGCCAAACAGAGAGAGAGAGAGAGAGAGAGAGAGAGAGAGAGAAACAATGAAAAATTGTGTCCAGATTCAGTGAGAACATTTGCAAGGGTAAACCAAAGTTCCAGAAACAGAATTTTTCAAATGTGCATGACTGAAATCTCATTTAACAAGACAAATGACAGATCAGAAATGAGATGCCTTCACTGCAAAATGAAATTACTGTGACTAAAAACCCAAGAATCTTCTTCAAAGGAAAATTCTTAAGAAAGAATGCAAAGAAAGTATAAATGAAGTTCATTTATCCCAAAATCACAACTAGAAGAATATTTGGCATTTTCAAATATAAGAAAAGCAGCACCGGAAGTGTAGCTAAGACAGAACCTGGTAAGGAGCCTGATGTTGAACCTGATTTTGAGGGAAGAGTGAAATCCAGCTCTTGATGATGACAGGACAAGAGACGTGGGGCACCGACGTCACCACCGAGTCCACTTTAGGACATATATTTTTTTTCCCCATTGGATTTTTCCGCTCTTCGGATGTGGAACTGAGCTATGGTAATCAAATAACTCCACCAAAGCTTTCCTAACAGGAATTTCTGTAATGAGTCTCTTTAGCCTGAATAATGCGTTTTGCCTTACAGTCTATTTTGTCTGTAATCTCCACAGGCAGAGAGTCTGCATCTATAGCTCATTACCATCATTCTGATGATAATGCTACGTCTCATCAATTACTTGGGAGCAAGGTCAAATTTAGCAGCCAAATCTCCCCTGTAGCAAGGCCATCAAGAGCCTATCTATCACCCCCTTCCCAAGGCTACTCCCCCTGCAGAAAGCCTCAGTACTCACGTTCTCTCTCCCATTCTCTCTCTCCCTCCCACCCCTCTCTCTCTACCCCTTCATCCTGTCACAGCTTTACCAGTTAGGAAATCCTGCTTGATTTAAGCTCTGATTAATTTATTCCATTTCGCTTTCATTTGAGAAAGGAAAAGTAACAATGTGTGGGAAAATCACAGAGACATAAAGAAGGGGAAGAATCTGCATCCAGGAGAGGATTGTCTGGCTTGGCAAATAGACATTGAAAACTAGAGTTATATGCTCTGTTAGAATTTTAATCCATGGGGAAAGACTTGTCTGATTGACAGTGTGATTGCATAGGCCATGCCAGTCACATTTACTTTAATTAAAGAAATAACTTCCTGGTTCAGCAAAAAACAAAACAGAAAATAAAAACAAACCAAAAAGAAAACACCCCTCTTTCTTTCCAGAATTTGGCTCTGTTACAGAACTGTCAGCCAATACAAAGTTCTTAAAAAGTATTTTGGTTTTAAAGGAAACTTACCTAGAAAGTACACCATGGTGCATGAACCTTTGACAACTGGCAGAGGTTTTGCATTTCTTTATGAAAGTTCAGCTCAATTCCACAATCCATTTACTGAATTTACTTCCTAGATTCAGTAAGCAAAAAAATTCAACTTTATAAACACAGCTGTACTTGGAAAACAAACTTAACAAGATAAAAAAGATCTATTTATTCACTTTGCAGAGTATATTTATAAATTAACCTTGCTTCTGAATAAAGATTACATCGATCCAACAACCACTCTTTATATTCAATCTTTTTTCCCCCATGAAGTAGCAAGCCTTGTGAAAAGACAAAATTCACATGAGAGGTAGCAATTTGATGGGTTGCTACCAACCCCTGAATTTATATATTTTGAGTCTAGGCTATTAAGTGCATATGGATTTAAAACTATACATATTCCTAGTAAATATTTTTCTTTTTTGGGAGGTGGAGTTCCAAAGATTGAACTCAGGGGTACTCAACCACTGAGCCACATCCCCAGCCCTATTTTGTATTGTATTTAGAGATAGGGTCTCACTGAGCCATTGCTGAGGCTAGCTTTGAGCTTGAGATCCTCCTGCCTCAGCGTCCCAAGCCACTGGGATTACAGAAGGGTGCAACTGTGCCTGACCCTGGAAAATATTTTCTTAATAATCTTCTTTAGTCATAAAATGATGTTTTGCCTTATAAAATAATTTGTTTGTTAAGGATAACACAATGGTTTTCTTTTGGTGAGAATTTGCCTTTTAAGTTTTTTCATGCTTTAATTAAGTCTTCCATGCCATTATGTTTTAGATATATATCTTTTATACAAGTGAATTTTAAAACCCAGTCAGAGCATCTCTGACTTGAATGTTAGTCCATTTATATTTATTGTGATTGTCTACATTGGATTTTATTTCCATCATTTTCTGGTTTTAACATGCCATATTTTTACTTTGCTTGTTTCTTATCACCTACCTTTTTTGCAGTGTTCATTCACAAATAAATATTTCATATTACATATGTGTTGAACTTTCACTTTCTAATCAACCTGTCTCTTAACTACTCTTTCCTGTTTTCTTTTTATCTTAGATTACTCACAGTAATCTGCTTGTGAAATTTGTGCTTCCTGTCCTGGAAACTAGAGGCTCTATAATAGAAGTTCTGATTCTCAGAGGGTGGAAGGCTCCACTGGGGGATATGGTAAGAGTCCCATTTTACTCTGAACTATGGGTATCACCAGGTTTCTCAGGGGTCCTCATCTCAAGAAGCTAGCAGGAAAGGGAAGATACACCTCCCTTAAGAGGGTAATTTACACTGATCTTCAGGAGGAGATCCAACTGTGTTACATAGTGAAGAAAAGAATTAATAAGTCTGACACTCCAATGAACCATTGGGACATATCTTGTTACTCTGCCGCCTAATTTGGATGGTTAATGGATAGGTACCATCAACACAGCCTCCAAAGGACATGGTGATCAGAGGCTTAGATCTTCACAGTTTCTACCAGTTAAGCGGCTTAAGACCATGAGATATACTTGCTAAAAGTGAAGAGAGTCTAGATTGGGTAATATAGGAAAGAGATGATGAAATTTAGCTGTGCTCTTGAAACTAGTTGAGGCAGCGGGAATTGTTAACTTTCTCCATTGTGTTTATGTACATAACGTTTATCAGGAATTGAGAACAAGCAGAAAACTGGTGATGCTCTTCCCAGATGGGACAAATTACAAAACACAAAAGTAAATGGAAATGAGCTGCTAAAGGGAGCAGACTTAGAGGATGCTCTTCTGTGCTGCTCAGAGTCCCCACCTCCCACCCACCCACCCACCCACATTTTCAGGACCAGGGCCCCTATTTCCCTGCTGCCATGTGCATTGGCTGCTAATGGCCAATTCTGGATCTCTCTGGAAATGGTTTTTGGCCAAAAAGAGCCATCTTTCCCAAGTTTATGACTTCTTCCCTTGGATCAGTGTGTTCTAATGACTGATATTGGGGCATAAAGGCCTAGCCTGATGGGGGTCATTCTTAAGAGCCATCTTAGCTCCAGAGATCCCTGCAGGCTAAGCTGGGGCATCTGCTGCGACTGTATCACTGAATCTTCTCCCAACTCATCCTATTTCTTTAATTTCTTCAAAGGTGTTCCCTATAGCATTCTCCAGAAAATCTCCTACATGCAAATGTCCATCTTAGAATCTGTTTCCAGAAGATTCTGCTCAAGACATCATCTTTTCCAGATAAAACTTCTATTATCACAGATTTCTGGGTTCCTGTCCTTCTGTTTTTGCCTATATCTTGGATTACAGGTCATCTTCAATGGAAAACTTCCTATAGAAGTCCTGTTCAAAGAGGCTGAGGAAGTGTCGCTCCAGAATGGTTTTCTGTTTACTGCCACTGGGTACTCCAGTGATATAATTGTCCCAGGATTAATTTTTATGTAAATTTCACATTTTGACAGTTCCTAAACCATTATAGAAGTATGCATTTTAACTTTAACACAACACGAGGCCAAGGCCTGTGATTTTCATTTCGCTAGAAATAGATTTTTTTCCTTTTCTGTGGTCTAAAACACCAAATTCATCTTTTCCCTCTGAAGGTGGGCAGATCCTTTTTTTTCTATGTCCCTAATTACTGATGCCATATCCCTTTGAAAATTATAGTTTCAGGAAGGGGTGTGAGGTCTCCATTCAGTGTCTCTCTCACAGGACCCCTGGCCTCATATCTGGCCTGATTGTGTATCAAAACCCATACAATTAATTATTACTGAATTTGATAAACCACCCATGGGGAAAGTTTTGTGGTCAGATCCTATGCCTATAGCTCTTAAGTTCAGGCACCTTGATATTTCCATTTATGTCTTGTAAGTTCATATTCACTAATATCATTTTAAATATATTAAAATAATCTGAAAATACCACAAAGTATTCAAATGTTTCCTGGAACTTTTTACTAAGAAATGGGAAACATCAGGGCACTGATCTTGGAAATGAACTAGGGAAAATGACAAAGCTGAGAAAGAAATGAGAAAAAGTCACAGTTTCTTTCAGGTCCACAGCAATCCCTGATTGGCTACTCATGGGACAGAAACGGATCTAGAATCCTAGTAGACTTCAGGTATCTCCCTTATGGGACTGTGAATTTCTCAAGGGCAGGAACTGTGTCTTGTCTGCTGTTTTATCCCTTGAATCTCTAGAATTATGGTTAGCACATAATAGGTGTTCATAGATACCTGCTCACTACATCAGTCACTTATAAAGCAATTCTGCGCCAAACGATCAGATATCAAAAAAAACCTAGGAGTCAGAATAGTGCATAGCATTATAATCAATACTAGTCTAAGGAAAAAAATAATAGAGAAGAAAAATGTGAATTGAGTCATTGTATTCATTCATTCTTATATTCTTCCAACAATTATTTTTGTCTTTTATTGAACAGACTTGGCATGGAGATTATGATGGTGAGCTGAAAGAAAGACACGGTCCCTGCCCACATAGAGATGTGGGGGAAGCAGATGCTAATGAATAAACTAATGAACAAAAATTACAACATAGTAAGTATTAAGAAAAGGATAACCAAACATTCTGTCAGCCCAGGACAATATCTGTTTATATATATTGTTCCAGTGTAATTATTAATAGTACTCCCAGCCGCTCTCAAGTGTACCAGTTTGGATGGTCATTCCAGCTGAGAAGTATACAGCATTAGCAAAGGGTACAGCAGGGAGAGCCAGCCAACTGGGAAAGGCAAGACTGAGCTGGAAAATGGAGAATGAAATACACAGACAACGTGATTATGTAGGGGTTCTGGTGGGAAGACTCTGCTAAGCATACAGAACACAAGCAAAGAAAAGCACATTCAAGAAATCAATAGCAGGCTTGTCCTGCAAGAGCAGCAAGGGCAAGAGGTAGACTAACAGGCACAGACCATGCAAGCCTATGGGCACCTAATGAATCTCAGAATAATTTTCTTTATCCTTTAATCAAATATGGAAGGGGAAGTGGGGGAATTTAGAATTTTGAAAAGATTCCCTTTGATTGCAGTACATAGAACAGATTTTTAAAAGTCTAGGAAGCTAGATAGAGGTTACTGTAGTAGTGGTGCAATTAAGAAATAGTAGCTTTAAACAAAATGGTAAGGGAGATAAAAATAAGTGAATTTGGAAAGTGTCTAGAAGGCAGAATGAATAGAACATGAAGATGGATTGGCTAGGAGAAGAGAGAACTAGGGAGGAATCTAGAAGTGAGTTCTGGCTTACACACCTGGGTGGATATTGATGCAATTGGCAAAGCCAGGGAATGCAGGTAGGGTTAAGATGTAGAGCACATCTTTGTTTTTACCCATGCATTTTTCTCTTTAGGGAGCCACCATTCATTGACGCCTGGTATACTGCAATTTCTGTGGGTAATAACAAACATGTTTACTGTGGTATGCAATGAGTATAAGTACACAAATCCTTATTTTATCAGTTATCATAATTCCAGCTGCAAGTAGTAGAAAGCTCAAGTCAAAATTGCTCAAGTCAAAAAGGGCTGGGGATGTGGCTCAAGCGGTAATGCATTTGCCTGGCATGCCCGGGGCACTGGGTTCGATCCTCAGCACCACATACAAATAAAATAGTGTCCACCGAAAACTAAAAAATAAATATTAAAAAAATTCTCTCTCTCTCTCTTAAAAAAAATTGCTTAAACAATGAGACTATTTAAAGTCCTAGAATAGAGAGCTCCAGTTGGCTGATTCAGTGGCACTGATGGCATCAAAGATGCTCGTTCTTTCAATCTTTTTACTCTGCTATTGTTATTCAGTTGACATTTCCTAGACTTGTACCCTTGCAAGACTGGTATCCCAGTATTAAGCACACACAGCCATGGCAGAGTGACTCCTTTCCCCCATGTATCTCTTCTTCAAAGCTGAGAATCCTTTCCTTTAATTCCCCAATGGATTCTTCCTCACATGTTAGTGCATAGAACAGTAGAACAGGCTTATTCCTAAGCAAGAACTCACAAGAGGAATGGGATTGCCCTGACGTCCACAGAAGCATACAGCCAGGTGGAGGAGGAGGATTTGCCGAGCAAATTTGGAGTTTTGTGTAAGAAAAAAGATGGAATTAATGCTGAGTAGGCAATGCAGGTGTCTGCTGTACCTATGGGGCAAGAAGCATTTAGTATTGTCTTAGGAGTGAATAGAACAGCTTAGTAGATGGAGGTAGAAGTCACCTTGGAGTCTGAAGGAGGAGAAATATTTTCAAGGCTGGGAAAGGTGATTAGGTTTATGTCACTCTGAATGGAGAACCTGAAGTCTAAGATTACAGCAGCAGTTAAAAGAATATTGACATAAACCCATCTTTACCCATTGATTCTTCTGATTTCAGGCATGCTTGTGGCCATCCCAAATCCCTCCAAAGTCATATAAATACTGTTTCGTATTGTTTCTAAGCTTCACTGAACTCAAAGGGGAAAGGTTGAGTAGTGTTTTGCATAAAAGTACTAGAAATATTTGTTACTTAGCTCTGGCTCAATTCGAGCCTGACCTGTTTCTGTCATTACCACTGGAATTCTCCAGCTTTTGCCAGATTTTGAGTTGTCAGGATAATAATTTATCTATCTTGTTGTCAGATCCACAGCTAGTTTGCCTGACTCTAGGGGAATCTAAATGGCGATCACTATACACGGTGAACAACTCATATTTTAAATGCATTTAATTCCAGTCATCCTTCTCCTGCTACATCCTGTATCCAAAGATTACAAGCTACTACTACAATACAATTTCCACCAGCCCCCAATGAACAGGTTTCTCTACTTTTCTTTCAATGCTCAGTAAAACTGGCAATATTCACCAACCACTGTTACTAAATCAGTCTTCCAAGTCTCTGGGACCAGAGATCTCCTCTATTTACTTCCATCTTCCTTTCCCCAGCCAGCCATTCTCAATTCTTGACTGTTCTTCAAAAGACCCTTGATTTCCCAGTATGTTATATAACCTTTTTAGTTTTGTAAAAGACCAATTTTGAAGCTTCTCACTATAGAGACAAATCTCTAGATTTGCTTTAAAGGGACAAGCAGAAATTATTGTGCATATTTCATAATTCATCCCCTTGGGCTTTTCCCCCTCACAATGGGTCCTTTACAAAGTTTTAACTACAAGCGTTAAATTACCCTCTTGACATTGGTGTCCTTTTCCTCTTCTTCCAAGGAATGCTTGGAAAGGAATCCAATTGTGGGCAGATGTTAGGTCTTTCTCAAAAGCTTTTGTGTCAAGTAACAAAACACAGTTGTAGTTTAAATAAAAATACTAATAGTGATTTGCATGATAAGCAAGAGTGGTAATTACTGGCTTTGAAAGCATGTCATAATGACTTTTTACAATTGTACTTATACTCGATTATTCTTCCTCCCTTATTCTCTAGTCAGTGTTCCTAATTACACTGCCCCAGGAAAATGCACTGAGAAAATACAGTAACACACATGAGCTGATGAAACACCCTGGCAGCCCCAAGTAGCCAGATAGGGTTAGACAGGTAATGTAGAGGCATAGGACAGTCACCTCAGGACATTTGGGCCTCCTTTCCTACTCATTTTCCCACCCTCAAAAATATACATAATTGCTAGTGAATCAATTAACCAAAATATACTTGCCAAACATCTATTACTCATTGAGGTGGATTATCTAAGAGATTCACAATTTATTTACATTTGTTATTAGGTACAATCGGACTAACGGAGAACTAATTCAGCCACAAAGTATTGTGTCCCCCCCCCCATGATTTTATTATGTTGTTTTATCACTTATTTTATCCTTCATTGAAGGATATAATAAGAAATGTTGTATTAGCTGCTAGGATTTTTTTATAGGACATCACTATATTATGCTGTGTCTTTTATGAGGACTCAATGAGGAAACTTCTATTTAATTTCATTATTGGAAATAGTCACACTTCTTTTTTCCAAAAGTTGGAAAAACGTCCAACTTTTTCCTTTCTTCCTTTTAAAAATTTCATGGTCTCTGTGAATCATGTCACTGGTCACGTTTCCGTTTTTGCCTTGTCTCCTAGATCATAATGCTGTGGCTTCTCACAAAACTACCCGGTACCTCACGTACATGTGCGTGTGCTGGGCTCACTCTTTGTTCCATCTCATTTTTCTCTACACTTGCTTTATACTGTCCCAATAACTCCAGTTATTTATTTTTTTCACACAATAAAAATTTATTTCTTGTTCACATAATTGCTGAATGCAGCTACTTTGCAGGGGACATTCTGTGAGATAATTTGGGGATCCATGGTCTTTTACCTTGTTGATCTTCCAGCCTTGAGATCCTCCCATTCCCTTCAGGGAGTCAGCACAGGGGTGAAGAGACAGGGTAAAGGACCCTGTGGGAGGTTTTATGGGCTGTACACCACTGCTACTTATATTCCAGAGTGCAACCGCACAAACATACCAGCAGGAAAGGAAGTTAAAGATGTGATTTAGTGTTGTGTCTGGGGAAAAGGGAAATGAGTATGGTGAGTGACTATCCCATATTTGGCAGCACAAAAAGTAAGGTATAAAGGAAACCACTTGCTCTGCAATACCTAAGATATTTGGAATGCTATTAGCAGAATCATTAATGTTAGTAGAAATAACCACTAATTGTTCAGAAGTACAACTCCAGGGTATTTAGGGAATTCTTTCTCCAAGACACCTTTCCCCCTGTCTACTTTTCTCAATCTTCCTGCCATTGCCTCTGTTTGTGTCTTTTCTATCTCATACCCAGTTTGCTGGAAACTTCACCTTCCTGGTCTGAGAAGTCTTTCTTTTGAGCTTGTCTTATGTTTGCTTTTTTTTCCTGCAAGTTGGCTCACATATTTCATTGTTACCTAATGCTATGTAAAAATCACCCCAAAACTCAGTGGCTTGAAAGTGCAATAATTAGTCATCTCTCGTGGTTTCTGTGGGTCAGGAATTTGGGTAGCAACTTGGTTGAATGATTTGGGCTTGGGGCTTCTCATGGGGTTGCAGTGAGATATCTTCTGAGATTTGTAGTCATCTGAAAACTGAGCCTGGAGGGTCCACTCCCGAGGTGGCTCACTCATGTGGATATCAAGTCGATGCTGGCTATAGGCAAGAGGGTTCAGTTCCTCTGCAAGTACACCTCTCTGTAGGGCAGCTTGAGAGAGACCCCATGACATGGTGGTTGACTTTTCCCACAATGAATGATTCAACAGAAAACATGTAAGTCACATGTCACTGTCACCTCTGCCATATTCTCAAATAGCACAGCCTTGATTCAGAATGGAAATAAACTCCACCGGACATGAATACCAAGAAGCAACAACTGTTAGGGGCTATCTGGGAGACCAGCCACCACACAGACTTTGAATTTATTTGGACCATGTCTCTCCCTCAATATCAAATTTTCAAAATTCTCTCCCACTTTCAATAACCAGATCAAAGCTCATCTCTTCTAGGGGTCTTCCCTGATCTGTTGAAAACTAGTGTAATCCTAGTGTCACTTATTTTTCTTACCACACCTAGGGCCTTTATCACACAGCTCCTTGTTCTGAAGATCTATGCATGTGTCTCTTTATTTTCTATCAGATGGAATTTGAACAATTGGAGACCATAGTCCCTTGTCATATAATAGGCACTCAATAAACGTGTTTAGATGAATGGATGAATGAGTGATCAAAGAGCACAAACCAGAAATTCTGGGTCCCCACCTGTGCATTTTTCCCAGCTGCTTGACTTTAGCCAATCTCTTAACCTCCACAAAATGAAGTCTTTGTTTTTTTCCTTCACAAAATGAAAACAATACCTACTCCAGCTTTCATAGAAGTCACATTTGTCAAGGCCAACCTCAGCAACTTCACAAAATGCTTGGCAACTTAGTAAGATTCTGTTTCAAAAAACAGAAAGGACTGGGGATATAGCTCATTGGTAAAGCATCCCCAGATTTAATACCCAGTACCAAAAATTAAAAAAAAAAAGAAAGAAAAAAAGAAAAGTAAGAAGTAGTTAATATCTGCATCAAGCTGTCAGCATACACATCCCTCCATCCATTCTAACAGCAGCTTTCAGCACGTAAGAGTTTGTGGTTTGCGGCTGGGAAAGGCCCCTAGAAAAGAGAATAGTCTGGCACAGGCTGCTGGGTCCCTTCACAGTCACACTCTGGATATGTTAAAAGCAAAATTTTTTTCTCTCATAGATTTCTCAGATCACCTGTTCCTTCACTCTCTCTGGTTTTTCCTTTTAAAAAAATTTTTTTGTTTATAGATGCTTGTCTAGGTGTAATATTTTTTCATCTCACTCTTTTAAAATGTTATTTAAAAAATAACATAATGCAAATTTGCAAATTTGGTATACAGGTCTGTGTGTAATCCATGTACTGATTTATGTGACCACCACCACTGTCAGGATTCAGGGCAGATTTATTACCCCTACAAGGTCCCTTGTGCTTTTCTTTTGTCCTCATACCCTTCACCCTACCCAAACCAATGGCACCACTGACATGTTCTCCACCACCACAGTTTTGACTTGTCAAGAATATCACATGTATAGAATCATACAGTGTGTCACCTTTAGAGATTGGTTCTTTTCACTTAATACATCTTTGAGGTTCATCTAAGTCTGTTCCTTTTTAAAACTGAATAATATCCTTTGTAAAGATGTACCTCTGTTTATTCATTAATCCACTAAAGTGCATTTAAAAGAAAATTACTAGCACATGGAGTACATGTAGATTGATTCTTATAAGAAATTATCAAATTGTTTTCCAGAGTGGCTGTGATATTTTACTTTCCCACCAGCAATGTGTGAGACTTAGTTGCTTCTCATCCTCACCAGCCCTTGAAATTGTACTCTTAAACTATTCTAATAGACATGCTGTTGTTTGTCATAATGTATTAGTCAGATTTTTGTCACTGTGACAAAATACCTGAGAAAAACATCTTACAGGAGGAAAGATTTATTTTGGCTCATGGTTTCAGGGGTTTAGTCCATGGAGCTGACTCCAAATATTATGGGCCTATGGTAAGGTAGAGCATCAAGGTAGAGAGGGCATGGTAGAATGGAGCTGATCCCCTCATGACTGCTGGGAAGCAAATAGAGAAGAAGGGGCTGGGGACAAGATATAGTCTTAAGGACACATCCCCAAGGACTCACTTCTTTCAACTAAGTCCCTCTTCTTACAGTTTCCTCCATCTCCCAATAGTCCATTCAGTTATGAATCAATCAATGGATTAACTCATAGATGAAGTTAGAGCCTTCATGATCCAAACAATTCCCAAAAGTCCCACCTCTGAACATTGCTACATTGGGGACCAAACTTTTACACATGAGCCTTTGGGACACATTCCAGATCCAAACCATAACACATGGTTTTAATTTACATCTCCCTCAAAGGTTCAGTGTTTGTTCAAGTTTTTGTCTATTTTATAATTGTTTGTTTTTAATTATTTGTTTGTTTTTGGGTTTTGAAAATTATTTATGCATCTTTAACACAAGTCCTGTGTCATATATGTGATTTGAAAATATTCTCATCATAGTTTGTTTCTCATAACTCTTATAGCATTTTTGCTGAAGTTTTTTGAATTTTGATCAGGTAAAATTTATTAATTTTAATGGTATACTTTTCATGAGATGTCAAAAACTCTTTGCTTAACTGTGGTTCATGAAAATTTTCTCCTATATTTTCATTTGATATTTTTATTTTAAAATATTTTAGATTTAGATCTGTGATCCATTTTGAGTTAATTTTTGAACAAACCTTGAAGTTGTGAGGTTTGTCTCAAGGTTCCTTTTTTATTTTTACTTTTTGTATAGGGTCACCCAATAATTTAACCATTCATTGAAATGGTTATCCTTCTAAATTAATTTCTGTGTACTTGTCAGCAATTGGTATATTTATATGGCTCTCTATCTGAAGTCTCTATTTTGCTTCATTGAATTATGTATTTATTCCTTCACCAATTTCAGATTATATGATTACCAAAACTTTATCATAATTGTTGAAATCAGGTGGTATATTTCCCCCCACCTCGATTCTTTTTCAAAATCCTTTTGGCTTTTCTTTAGTTCCATTGCCTTTCCATATGAATTTTAGAAACAGTTTATCTATATATACAAAATTCCTGTTTGGATTTTGACTGGAATTACATAATATCAGTCAATCCATTTGGGGAGAATTGCCATCTTTAGTATTGTGACTCTTCCCATGATATAGTATATCTTTCTAAACATTTAGGTTTCTTTATTTTTATGCATCAGGGTTTTGTAGTTTTTAGCATACAGATCCTGCAAATGTTTTGCTAAATTTATACCTGAGTATTTTATTATTTTGAGATATTATAAAAGGCATTGCTTTTAAAAAATTCTATTTCTAATTGTACTTTGCCAACAAATAGAAAATGATGATTTTTGCATGTCATATTTTTTCATATATTGCATAATTTGATTTACTTTTACTGTAGTTTTTTGTGTCAAACATCAGGGGAGACATTTGTACTTATACTGTGTGTCTGTTTTTTAGTGATTGCATTATACATATTTAGGCCTTTCACAGTTTATTTAGAATCAGTATTTTGCTACTTCAAGTGGAATACCATCATATAGGCCTCTATGCCATTATCCATTTATATGGTAGTTGTTTGTGTATTGTATCTACATATATTAAAAAAACCCAAAGGATAATAATCCATTATATTCACTGAGATATTTACCCTGTCTGTTATTCTCTATTCATTTCTTATCTGGAAAGTTTTCTTATGGCACCATTCCTTTTCTATCTGAAAACAAAATGCCTTTTAACATTTTTTTTAAGAGTAGTCTCTTAGCAACAAATTCTCCAGATTTCTTTTACCTGAAAATTTCTTTACTTTACCTTCCTTTCTGAAGTGTATTCTTTCTGCATAAAAATTCCTGCTTGAGAGTTTTTCTTTCATTATTTTAAAACTTGTGCCCCTTCCTTCTGGTCTCTATAGGTTTTGACAAGAAATGTGCTGTCATTTCTCTAGCTAATGTGGAGATATTTTCTTTTGCTTTTGTTTTCACTAGTTTTGTTTTGATGTGTCTGAGCATGCACTTTTTAAAGAAATGTATCTTATTTGTGTTTGCTGAACTCCTTGAATCTGTAGACTTGTCTTTTCCACTCAATTTTTGTGAAGGTTTTTTTTTTTTTTTGGTGTGTGTGTGAAGTTATTTTTTTCCCACTGTATTCTCTCTCCTCTCCTTTGAAAGCTCTGATGACAGGAATATTACATGTTTAGATATTTTAACACAGTTTTTGAGGCCTATTCTTTTTTCCAGTATTTTCCCTCCCTCATTGATGTGCAGATTAGATGATTTCTATTGGTCTAACCTCTAGCTCATTCACTGTTTCTTCTTTCATTTCCATTCTGCTCTTGAGCCCATTTAGTGAGTATTAGAATTTCAGGGTTTCTTTTTCAACTCTAAATTCTCTCTATTCCTCGTGTGTGTGTGTGTGTGTGTGTGTGTGTGTGTGTGTGTGTGCATGCACATGTGCGTGTGTGATGGGGGATCAAACCTAGGGGCGCTATATCTTCAGCCCTTTTTGAGATGGGGTCTTGCTAAGTCACAGAGGCTGACCTTGAACTTTTGATTCTCCTGCCTCAGCCTCTAGTTGTTGGGATTATAGCCTGGGCTACTGCACCAGGTTTATATTTCCTGTTTCTTTTCTGAAGCTACTTATGTTCCTATTCACTTGGAGAGTTTCATCCTTTCCTGTTGGTGTATTTTTGTGATAGCTGCATAAAATCTTTCTAATCTTATCATTGACATCTATTGATCAACATCATGTGAATTGAATGGGATTTTCTTAGCTTTCTATATGCTGAGTAATTTTGTAGATTGTGTCCTGAACACTTTAAGTATTTTGTTGTGTAACTGTAGGTCTTTTTGAAATCCTGTGGAGAACGCTGGTATTTTTGTTTTAGTAAACAATTTCTATGGTTGGGTTTAGGCCAGGTAGTCCAGTTTTAGGGGGCTCTGATTCCGATTTTGGCTTCAAAGTTCTTGTAGTTCCATTTAGATTTGTCCTGTATGTATGCCATCCATTGGCCACTCTGAGACCTCAGTAGTGTTCTACTCCATAATTCAGTTTTCTCAAGTTCCGGTATGCTATCTAGGGCCAAATTCACATGTAATAGATTAAGAGTGAGTTTAGGAGTTCATAAACCAATTGTGGGGCCATCCTCCAGGCTTTTCTCCCTTTGTGATCTCCTTGATACTTTCTATTGACCTGGACTCCTCTTTTAATTCTCTAGTCAGAAGGATGGGGCCTTATTTACCCAACTTGCTTACAAACTTCTTGCAGCTGTGCCCAGGTCCAGATAAAGAAAGGAAAGCAAGAATAGGTGCCACACATTTTGGTGCTGCAAATCCACTGATCAGAAAGGAAGGTAACACTCCCTCAGATTTTTTTGGCTCCTGTAAACCCCTGTACTATTTCTACCATGAAACTTCTAGGAGGTTCAGAAATGAGAGACAAGGAAAAAAAACACTGAGGAATATCTTCCTATCTGAGTATTAGGGGAGCCTTTTCCTGCTCAAGCCAGCACTAGATGGCTGATCCAGGAGCCTGTCTGCACACCATTTCCAGGTTTTGGGCTACATTTAATCCAGTCTGGGCAATATCAGCAGAAAAAAATGGCTTCTGTATTCTGTGAAGATTAGAAGCAAGATTTATCATCTTTGCAAGCCCTTCTAAGTGCAGTGCCTAGAATGAGATTTTATGAATCACCTCAAGAATGATCAGAGCACGTTGGAAGGTGTCTATCCCATCATGTTTGAGGCCTCCACGACATGGCTCAGATATGCTGGATGCATCAGGGAAAGCTTGGCTGTGTCATATTTCTGAGTCCTAACTTCTGGCTATTAGCCAGATTCCCCTGTTTTTCTCTATTGGCTTTAGCTTAGTCTGGAATGTCAGAAACAGCTTTTGTAGTCATATGTCTGGTGCAGGAACAAGAATAGTTGAAAGCAAAGGGCTAATGGTCAGTTCACTCTCCACTGGATAAGTTTAGCTTCCTCACAGCATGGCAGTCTCACAGCCGTCAAATTTCTTGTGGAGTAACTGGACTCTCCAAAGAAAGTCGCTTATTTTTTCAGTTTTGTTCTACTTCGTGGTACCTATGCATTTTTGCAAGCTACCTTAAATTCATTTTAGAACAAGGTGAGATATGAACATGTATATTGAGTGAAATATGAATTAAGTATCAAGAGAAGATAAAGAAGTATATATATCATGGTTTCCCTCAAGGAATTTAGAGTCAAGCTGCACAGAAACTGTACTCATTAACAGCAAGCATTTGAAGGTACAGAACATTTGTTTCCTTAAGAGCTGTGTAGATAAAAAGTGTTATAATTGTTTTCAGGAAGGAGTGAACCAACCCATCAGGCTTTGTGAAGGAAATGGATTTGAATTTTCCCCCCTTTATTTTAAAAGAAGATAGGATTTGAACCAGCTAGGAAAACTCCAAAAAGGGATGTGCTTTAATAAAAGTAGATGTTGTTAGAAAGTCCAAGGCATATTTTGGAATGTTGGCAGTAGGCCAGTTCGACTGGAAAGTCTGCCCAGTGGAATTCTGGGTAGTGGACTTTTTTCTTGCGTAAGTGACCATTCACCCATCACCTGGTAAGGTACCTTGGTTTCTTTTGGGGCAATCATCTTTCCAGTAACCCAAGATCAGAAGTACAGCATAAATCTGACACTTGGCTAGAAACAAGATAAATATTGTTTAGGAATCAGGATATGAGGGCCCCGTTAAACCAATGATACCCCAGATCTTTGATGAACTGTTGAACCTGAGCCTGAGAGAATACAGGGCCAGGTTTGCTTTTGCCATCATGCTCTCATGCAGAACCTGAGGCTTTAACTTGACACTTAGCCTGAATGGTGAGAACCTGCGTCTTGAATCCAGTCACATCTATAGCTTTATTCCAGAATATTCAGAGACAGGACACATTTGAACCAGGTACCAGTGAAGGAGGAAATAATCAGAGAAAGGGAAAATCACTGGCTTAGGGGTAAATGCCAAAAATATTCTGCAGGTTCACATACCCTTTGAAAATCTAGTTCTAACGATCTCTCCACCATTGCCTCCCCTGTCTCTCTCCACGCTCTTTGCTTTACTCATTGTGTACACCAAATTCCATTTTCTGAATACTCCCTATTCTTTTATAACTTTATGAGTTCCAATGCTGTTCTCTATCTGAAATTGTCTTTTTGTTCTGGAAAGTTCTTTAATTATCCTTGAAGGTGAACCTCCCCTGTGTGCTTGTATAATTCTTCACTTACAGAAATTACTTCATTCTTTGTTACTGCTTTTAAAGTTTTCTCTGATTTTTCTGCGAACTCTTTGAGGTGGGGGACCAAGTTTTGTATGCCTCAAATTCCCTCAAAGGATTTCACACAGTACCTGATACACAACAAGAGCTTAAAAGATGCTTATGAAATAGGTAGCATATGAATAAATTAGAAATGGCAAGTAACAAATGAGTCTCTGGTCTGAGTTCCCTGGCTTCTGCCACAACTATTCCTGGAAGCTCCCCCATTTTGATCCACAGATTTCAGGAATTTCTTACTTGCTTACCATAACTTGTTTCTCCTTTATTTTCTAACCTCTCTTTTAGTTAGGTGTGACCATGGAAGTGGTTTCATTGCAGCAGGGTGCAGTACTTCCTGGCCTGTACTTCAAAACTGCCATCCTCCATGCTTCCCTTCTGACTGGCTGGGGAATGTCCCCAGTGACCTTGAAAGTTAAGGGTTGAAGGCAGCGAGGCTCTATCATGCTGAGCCTTTATAAGGAGGTGAGCCCTTTCCCACCCCAGCAATAGACAACCAAGAACACCTGCATTGAACTTTACAGGAGGGAGCAACTTTCATTGTGTCAAGTCATTGCAATTTGGAGGGTTAGTTGTTTATTTTTAAATAACTAACCATCCTGATACAGGACTCCAAAGAATTATTTGAGTCTAAACCAGGTTCTGAGTATAGTGAATATCATATACAGGGAAGAACTCTATTCTGGAAAGCCTCCCAGTTGTTTCTGGCCTCCTACGTCTTAGGAAAAGGTCACTCGTGGTATGTGGCAGCTGGGCAGTTTGGGGGTAGTCGGCTGTGGTGAGAAGGTTAGGTTCTATTCCTGGGTCTGCCCCCCACCGGCTTTGGGTACTCAGCCAAGGAATATTACAGCATGCGTGCTAAAACCACCCACCCACAGGGAAAATACATAAAAGCAACCACCCCAGCAAAAATGCAGGTGACGTTGATTTCTGCTGCAGGAGAGAATTCTGCTCTCAGACTGGTCTCTTCCGGGCTTCAGCAGTCTTAACACGTGATGCCTTCCAGTCCTACAGATACTGCTTACTGATTCCAAGCCTGGCCAGCCAAGAGGAGCACTTTGACCTTTCTTCGGTGCAGGCAGACTGCAGATGCACCAATCAAAATGTTTCTGTCCTTGTCAGTGTCAACTTTCTAAGTCACAGGATGAATATTGAGTTTACTAGTTAAAAAACAAACAAATAAAAAATGCCACAACGTGCAATGTCTCACCCATCCATGTTCTCAGCTCAAATTCTCCTGGCCTGGAGTATGATCTGTTTCCACAGCATCAGTCCCATCACATCCTGATCCTGTGTACAGGCTCCCTGAGTGTCTGTGGCCTACCCAGAGGAGGGAGAGTTATTCCTTATCTTCTTCTACCAGGCTTTTCTGTGTTTGTGTCTGTGGGGAAGGAATCGCAGCAATTGTTTCTCAGGATCAAAGTTTGCTTAAAGAGTCAGAGATCTCTAATTCCCATGCCAAGGATTAGAGCTTTCCCACCTCCCCTCAAGTATCTGTCAGCACCTGAAACTCCTTTTGTGTCCCGAAAGGTGGTTGTCCTATTATATGGTCCTCAGTACTAAGATGTTACTGCCACTGACATTTAAGTGTCTAGTAGGCATCAACGTCACTTTGAGAATGCCTTATATGTGAGTAGGCTCATTGGGGTTTATTCCTTGGGATTGTGATTCAGCAAATATAAGATGGCGACCAAGATTTTGCAATTTTAATTGACATGCCAAATGAATTTGATGCTGGTGGATCTGGGACCACACATATAAGAACTTCCCTTCATTTTGGTTGTGACTGATATTTTTAATTTTGATTTGTTATATATGACAACAGAATGAACTACAAATCATATTATACATACTGAGCACAATTTTTCATATCTTGGGTTGTACCCAAAGTAGAGTCACATCCTTTGTGTCTTCTTACATGTACTTACGGTAATGATGACCATCACATCCCCCCATTTTTTCTACCCCTATTCCCCCTCCCTTCCTCTCCCTCCCCCTTTCCCCTTTGCCTTATCTAGGGTTAATTTAATTCTCTCCCCCCCAGCATATTATGAACCAACATCCTTAAATCAGAGAAATCATTCAGCATTTGGTTTTTTGGCTAATTTCACTTAGCATTATATTCTCCAGCTTTATCCATTTACCTGCAAATGTCATGATTTTATTCTCTCTTAATGCTGAATAACATTCCATTGTGTATATATACCACATTTTCTTTATCCATTATTCATCTATTGAAGGGCATCTAAGTTGGTTCCACAGTTTAGCTATTGTGAATTGTGCTGCTATAAACATTGATGTGGCTGTGTCCCTGCAGTATGCTGTTTTTAAGTCCTTTGGGTATAGATTGAGGAATGGGATAGCTGGGTTAAATGGTGGTTCCGTGACTGATCTTTTCTACAACAAAAATAGGTCCATGACATACCCTCAAAAAATTTCTCAATAGTTTCTCATTGTTGTCAGGATCAAGTCCAGACAAATCAGGACTTATAAGGAACTGAACCATCCCTAGTTCTCCAGCCTCAGTTTCTCATCACCTGTCCCCTTGTCTTCTTCACTTCAGTCACTTGGAGTTTTATTGTGTTTTAAGGATCTGGGGCACTTTTTTTTTCTTTTTTCTTTTTGCTGCTTTGTGAATGTTACTCTCTCTAGTCTGAAATGGTTCCTTCTGTCCACAGTCTTGTGCTGATAAGATGCCCCTTCTCCTTGGGAAAACTTGCCACTCCTTCCTATGAAAGTGTCCCTTCTCTATTTGCTCATGGCTCTCCCCACATCCTCTACTGAGAGCACTATCACCACTGCTGTGGTCACCCTTCACTCATGGAATCACCCACCAGAGCCAGAGCCCCCTCCTGGCGGGGATCATGTACTCATCTCCACCTTCCAGGGAGCTGGGTTGAGAGACATGGACAATCAGTGGTGGGCAAAGTGGACCAGAAGGGCAGCTGTACAAGGAGAGCTGAACATGACTGAAATAACTGGGAACTGTTTAGTTCTCATTAAAATAGACTGCTCAAGGGGAAGTAACCGAATATTCCTGCTGGTGTAGACTCAGCATTGCTGAATACTTTTGCAACCTCATCTCACTGTGACAGCCAATAAGAGCTGGACAGCTGACAAAAAGTGGCTGAATGCTGCACATAGGAGCATTGGACTCCTGCAAGCCTGCTAGGTGCTCTTAATTTAGGGACTCCACCCAAGTAGACCAGTGTTCTCAAGTGCTCCCCCTCCCACATTGACCAAAGTGACATTTCACCATATGAGTTGAGCAGAATTGTACTTGGCATGAAAGAACACCCAGAATGGGAGGGATATGGGTCTCCAATCACTGAAGAAGAGCCGGCTGTTCTTCTAGCCTGTTCATGTCAGGACTGTTTACCCAAGAATATTCTCAGAAGGTCACTATATGGTTGGGCTTCTTTGTTACAGAAATTCTGCTTGCACTAATATAGATGGCATCATGCCTCCCAGGCAAACTCATCAGGATGAGAGAAGACGTGTTCTTCATCTCTGGACCAAACATCTCCTACAAGGAAAGCTCTGTGGAGAAGGCAAGCAGGTAGAGCTCAACCTGACCATTCCATGCACATGCCTAGCAATTCATACAATTTGCTCGAAAGTTGAGGTCTCTCCTCACCTCCCCTGAGGAAACAAACAAAACAAATGAAAAAGAAAACAGGTAGTGTCATAGCAGGATGCACTTCCTCCCCTTGAGAATTCAGAATTTGGGAGCCCACCATCAATTAATACCAGAGAAATAACAAGGAGATTCTCTGGAGGAAACATAAAAAAGGCAAGCACTTGATTTGGGGCTCTGAATGGTGAATGGAGGGAGAGCCAGTGTCTGTCTTCTCACTAACACCACTACTGCAGTTGCTTCGAGTAGCTCCCCTCCTTCTAGGAGCTCCCCACCTTCCAGGAAGCGACAGAAACTTGGCTTTTCCCCACTCCCCAAAAGCCTGCAAAGTAGACATCACGGATCCCATTCTCTAAATGGGAAAACGGAGGCTCAGAGGTTGAGTGATTTATTTAAAGTGCAGCATAAGCAAGCAAAGAAGCCAGCAGGAGATAAGAGTTTGCCTAACTCCCCAGTCAATTTTCAGTTCCCCAGATAACACAGAGCCTAAATAAACCTACATCAACACCATATGGTATCAGCAAAGCAGGGGGATGTTGGGCATTTGTACTAAAATGGGCTATAAAGGAAAGCTAGTTTGTACATGAGTAGTCAGGGAGCAAACTATCTTTTTGATAATTCTCATAATTTTTAGTTCAGTAACCCAGGGTGACATGAGTTTTGAGGGACTGGACAACTTTGCTGCCATCTATTCATTCCCATGATTTTTAAAAACAGAAATTACGAAAAAAAAATTCATAATCATTATGAATATCTTATAGGTGACCACTTAATTAAGCATACTTAGAATTCTGGCTTATTAAAAATACTTCTTGGCGACAGAGCTTGAGGTCCCTTTAAAGGACTTTCCTTAAATTTTGAAATGAAAATACATTCTGTTTTCATGTGGGATAAGCTGTTTCAGAATTTTCTTCAATGCCAATATGCAACTTAGATTTAGGAAAACCACATTGCAAACCTGTTAACATATAATGGCCATGAAGTAATCCAATGAACAGTCCCCTGCACAAAGCGCTCGCTGTATCCCACTAGGCTGCCATAAGGGGCAAATACAATTTGTCTATAGAATTAGGCTTCGCAGTTAGAGTCCCTGCTTTTGGTGTGTGATATCCTGTGGACTACAAGCAGATTTAGTGTCCCCAAACAGATGGGCTTTCCCTTTATGGGCCACTCTTAAGTTTTCTCAGCAAACCACAGCTGTGCTAATGTCCCTTTGTGTAAAGAATTGTTTAAGTTGAACCACTTCCTTTTACCTGATGTGTATTCAGAGTTTTGAGCCGGGGACAATTGGGATATGGCAACATCTGCAGAAAAAGAAGATTCCCTTCTTTGTGCTCTTTAGTACTGGCTGTGACAGGAGAAACTTCTTTGGAGATCAGTGAGGGTCCTTAGTTACAAATAACAAACCCACTCTAGTTAGTTGAAGCAGTTTGGTAAGGAATTTGTGGTGTCTCAAGAAATTTCTAGAAATCCATGGAATCAAGCCAGGAGGGTTTGCAGATAGAAAAAGTGCCCAGGCTGCACTGCCAGACTGTGCCATGGGGTAGATGCAACAACTCTCCCTGCCAACACTGACTGGGATACCATGGCCAGAACCTCTTGCTCTGCTGCCTCCGAGAGCTGAGTGAGTCTCGGTCTCCCTGATCTGAGTGCATTCCTCATAACATCACATTCTTTCGTGGAATTTTCTTCCAAAATGAAATCTGTAGCATATCTGGTCCCATGGCAGTGACACGTGGGTAAGCAACTGTCTAAACTCTACCTTGGGGAAGTGGAAGATCTCTCAAACCCTGAAAAGATGTTCAGAAGGTAAGTGGTGATCTACATCAAGGATGTCCAGTGCACCTGCTTTTTGGCTGGCCCATCATTCTTCTTCTACATGAAAATCCTAAACACCAACTACAAGAACAAGAACAAAATGCTTCCATCTAACATCATGTAATTATTCCTTGCACAACAGAGAAGCGCACTCGCCCTCTCCTCTAAAAGAGGACAAGGAGGACCCTCTTTGATTTCTACCAGTGGAAGGCTCTCCTTCTGCAGTCACAGTCCCATCTTCAAGTTCTATGACCCAGGCACTACCCTGTACCTGCTCATGTACCCTATAAAATGGGAGGGAAGCAAGAAAAGAAGAAAAAGGAAGAATCGTCAGTGTGTGTATAGGAATAAAAATGATGGGACTGGGATTGTGGCTCAGCAGTAGAGCACTTGCCTAGCATGTGCAAAGCACTGGCTTTGATCCTCAGCACCACATAAAAATAAATAAAATAAAGATATTGTGTCCATCTAAAAAATAAATATTTTTTAAAATGAGTGTCTGTGCTGACATTTCCACAAGTGACCTTATGGACGTGGATGGTTTTTATGACATTTTCCTCCATGACTATGCCATGCTCTTTTTGTCTTCCTAACCAGCATGAGCTGAGGCAGTGACTTACAAGCTTCATTCATGTACCTCTTTGTGGTCTTTCTGGTGTGTGGTTGCTATAGTCTCCCATTGAGTTCTATTACTAGATGTGGCAATTCATGAAATTCTCCTTGAATAAATTAGTAGAACCATCTCTATTTTTCTTGGATAATCAGAAACAATTGCCTCAGTCAGCACTGAAAACCCCTTTATTGCCTGATTTAACAGTGATGGAAGAATCCCAAATATTCTCTTCTTAGCAAGAAAGAGTCTTATTACCAGTTCAAGGGAAATATTCCCTGTTCATAGTACCACATTCTTCCCCTGGGAACTAAGACTTTAATTTGGCAGTGCCCAGAAGTGCAGAGATCAAAAGCAAGACTATTGCAGTAGCATCACTAAATGCAACGTTGAGAAGTATCTCTCCTACTTCTACCCTTTGGTTCTGAATCCCATGCACTTCGGTTACAGAAGGAAAACGAGTACTATAAATGTATCATGGTTCAGAGAATGCACCACACCTTACACAGACCACTCCAGACTTACAAGGCATTGCTGCCCAGCTGACACTATTGCTGGGACTTCAGTAGATGTTTTCACCATCCTGTAAGTCTCGTCGCTTCTTAATGATGGACTAGGTGATAGGGCCAATGGGAATTCAGGGTTCTCTGAACCTCTGAAAGCTTTTTATGTATCTTTATTTAAAGTCTCAAGGTCTCTTTATTCTCTATTAGCCATGCCCTAACTCTGACAGACAGGATAAGGCTATGATTTCAACTGACCCTGTAATTTGGCAACTCATCAGGATCAACTCAGGTTTTAGCTCTGTATGTGAAAGTGATAGTTTAACGCCAGACTAGGAGGTCCCTTTTTCTCTTATTCTCATAGCCTGAGAATTTAAGCTATCCAATGCAGTTAGAAGTAACCTTGAAAAATCAGTGTCACTCATATCATTTGAATTCCTCTGAATACTATATCCCCCAGGTCTCACATTCATAGGATCCCAATCCTAGGTAACCACAGGAAAATATTTAAAATACTGTACTAATGTTTGGTTTTGAATGCTATCTGGGTTTTTCACTGCATTTATTTTAAAGAGGGGGGGGAATTTTAATATATTTTTTTTTCGGCGGACACACCATCTTTGTTTGTATGTGGTGCTGAGGATCAAACCCGGGCCGCAGGCATGCCAGGCGAGCATGCTACCGCTTGAGCCACATCCCCAGCCCCTTTTCACTGTATTTTTACACCAAAGAAGAGAAAACCAATAATTGGTGCTCATTTCTTTATGGATTTGTGACCTGAATCTCTTCCCGAGATCAAATTCTTATTGGTCAAGGTGTTCTTAGTTGCAAACTACAGAGCCCACTTTTAGATAATATGTGCAAGTGTGTAATGTATTAACCATATGAAAGTAGGTCACAGAGAGCCAGAAAAAATTGATTTAAAGAATATGAAACCATAGATAATGTCTAACACTAATGGTCTGTGTAGGGTGTGGTGCATTCTCTGAACTGCAGGAGGAGACCCTCCTGTTGCTGGTGCTAGCATAGCATTGTAGCTCACGTGGCTGATACTGGGGTTAGGACACCTCTACTACAACCTTTGTCATACTTATGAAAAATGGCCATCTCTCCACCACTGTCCCTAGAAGAGAGCCTATTAAATATCTTTTTCTTCACATCATTCTCTTCTAAATCTCATAAAAGTGTTCTTGATTCTAGGTCCTTACCAGATAACTGTGCTCTTGCTTGTAGATGCTGGAAACTGAATTTTCAGCTTCAATTTAGAGAATGGCAGATTCACTAGGTGAGGAAATGCCTTAAAATATGAAAGATGTTCAAAGCTTGAACAACATCCATTCCACGTGAAGCTACCTCCCTTTTCAATTATAATGAAACTTTGATTTTGAATGATCTATTATTTCAAGCTGCCAGTATAAGTGAAATAATGAACAGAATCAGATGAATCTGGGATATCCAGAGATGATCTGCATGAACCCCCAACTCCACATCTGGAAGGCAAAGAATTATTTATTCTTATTGCACATGTGAGGCAAATAAATCCCGAGGAAGTCAAGCACCCTGTACACTGATACCCAAATTCCCACTGGGATGTTAATGTACTTTTATTTGGACCTTTGAATTCCTGAGTGAGAGATCATGTTTTTTCAGTCTTGGAAGTATAGAATAATCTTGCTTATAATTTTTTTAAAATGTTGGGCACAAGGCCATACTTGAGAAAAAAGTAGATAGAGAAAATGTATCTTAAGGACCCACGGGAATTTTATACCATGCGATAAGAAAATGACAACTCTTGTGGGAACATTTTGTTATGGACTGAGGATTTATTCCTCTTTCTTTTGGTAATAGTATTTTGATTTCACTGGGGATGGATGTTTCTGCTCACATCAGCCCATGAGTCTCTCTTAACCTTCATTCATGGATGAATGCACAATACAGCATGAACCATCCAGAATATGCCATCCCCATGCTTTGGAGTAGACACCCAACCCAAGTCAGTGCATTAAAACTCGGGCTTTGGTTGGGATGCTCGGTGGAGAAGCTCCAGGACCTGAAGTGGCAGGATGTATGCCCACAATTGCTGTAGGGTCACCATGCAGAAAGAGTTGCCCAAAAACATACTCAACACAAAGAAAGGCAGAACTGCAAGGCAGGAGAGAGTCTGGGTACTGACATGTTTAAGCCCCTGCATCCAATCCAGCCCACTGCAGGAATTTCAACCACTTGAATCTTGTCTGTTTTTGTGTTTGAGTTCCATTACTTTCTGTCAAGTTTCTGGTGCTTACTACTGAAGGAGTCTCACCTGAAACATCAAGCAGACTTGAGCTTCAGGTGTGACTACCGTGGTGACCTTTGGGTGAGTCATTCAGCTGCTAACATGAGTCATGGGAAACGGAGGTCCTTAGAGGTCATCTAAACCAATTCCCTCAACTCGGGGGCTGTTAGAAAAACAAGCAAGAAGTAAGTCATTCTCACTCACTCACGGGTGTATCACAGTGGCATCAACTAGGTTTACAATTCCACACAAAAAGTCCCCGCGCCATTTTATTGAAGTAATAAAATGAAGTTAGGAGGTTTCACATGAAGGTCCATGGACTGTTTGAAAAAAAAATGCTCCTTTAAATCCATGGAATTCCAATTCCAGAGTAAGAGCAAAGTATAAGAATTGGTGCATCTTTCAAAAAAATAAAAATAAAATCACACCCCTTTTTTTAAAAAAAATGTATTACCAATAAGGTAGGGTCTCCTATCTACATAGTTCCTTGAATATCTCAGAACAAGGTTATATACAAAGCCCAGTGTTCATTTTGTAACATACATATCTTGTCACATCATGGATCATCTTGGAGCAGAAGGCTAAGAGCACTGTCTCTAGCAGAGTACCAAGGAAGGGAAGGAAGGAAAGCTTGACAATTCAAGAAGGATTCATGGTGCATGTTTCCATTTACATAAAATTATAGAAAATGCCTATTAAACTGCAGTGACAGAAAACACGTCAGTGATTGCTGGGGGCAAGGGTAGAAGGAGGGAGGAATTGCAAAGGAACACAAAAAAACTTTTGGAGGTAACAAATATTTGGTATCTTGGTTTCACACAATTGTATGTGTGTGTGTGCAAACACATCAAACTGTACACTTTAACTATACAAGGTTTACTGTACACAAAATCCACCTCAAAAAAGTCATAAAATGAAAAAGAGTATAGAATCAAACCAAATAAATGAAGCATGAAATGAAGAGCAAATTGAGCTGGGAGGTACATAAGGATTTGGAGGAAGCCATCACCATCCTGAGTCACTTTTATACCTAGAGAAACTTCTCACAGAGTTAGACCACATTCCCTAGTGAATGAGATCTTAAAAGCCTCTTTGCTCCCAAGTTCCTCCTCCACCTGTGTGTAATGGTACCTGGAATTCCCATCATGGTTATCACTCCCACAGGGCCCCCAGAGACAGGGACATTTAAACTGAGTGTATGCATCATGTTACCTCATTAGCTAATGCCTCACTTGATTTACACTGCTGGCTCCCAACCTGCCCCTCAGGAACCCTAAATTATACCCCCAGGATGTTCTGGGACTCTAAGGTTCAGATGTCGCGCATATTTTTTTAAAGTCATGAGTCCTTCATGTCAATATAATTACCAAAAATCCCAAGTAGCTGTTAAACCTTGGACTGCACCAACTCTTGCCCAGACCTTATGTTCTCAATGCCCCCATCCATCTGCCCCTCACCTCTCAGACAGAAACAAAGGTGAACCATAAAGAGTGCTTCTGATCCTGGTGGTGTTGTGATGTAATGATGGAACTGGTTTCTCTTTGGGGTTGCTTCTTGCTCATCCCTCCAACTCCACCCTCCAAAAAATTCATGCTTTTTATTCTACTTTGATTTTTTTTGTGCGTTGGTGGGGGGGCTACAAAACTAATGTCATTCAAATAATTCCTCTGACCTTCTGTTTAAATTCTTAGAAATGCTACTTTCTGTGCTGACCTTGGAGTATAAACCACTGCGGTGACTAACACTGCAGAGTGATCACTTATTTGGACTCACGGCTATTAAGCTGGGTTTGGCCTGTAGGGACTACATGGGAATGGTAAATGCAGAGTGTAGGAAGGATAGTCTAGGAGCAGGGCACCAGGTCCTGGTGGGGGTGCTGGAGGACATTTGGGAACATGGCCCATCTCCTGGAGCTGCCACCTCCCCTGTTCTCTATCTCAGTAGTTCTGAAATGTGGTTTGCAGGCGGGGTGACCCCCTTTCTGGGAAAAAATATCCTCTTAGGAGCCTAGAATTCACACCTCTTGTTTCCTCACAGAGAAAGCAATTCAGATCTAAGTTAAGCTTTTCACTTGATATACTAATCTATGCATCTTGAGGGGGGACAAAGTGGAGCCCTCGCTTTGCTCTTTGTGTCTATACCTGCGCACATGCACACGCACAAGCCTCATTTGTGGAGATGTCTTTGAAATGTATTCACGGAAGATAATTATAGAGGTCTAACACTTCTGCTCTTCAATTAATGCTATAAAATTAATGGTCCTTCATTTTTACATCCTATGCAAATGATGGTGTCATCTCCAACTGTAAGCCTCTCTACTCACACGCTGAATATGATTAGTGTCCCTTAAAGCTAAATTAGAGCATGTGACCTTCTGGGGTATGTCAGCAGGAAAACCTCCACATGCTATTTCCAAGGTTTCATTATGAAATGTTCTTAAAAAGCGGAATTTCAAAGTTGACACCAAAACACGTTCCAGTGACTGATCTTGTGGGGTTGTGGCCTTAGGAAAGAGCAGACAGGAACTGGAGAACAGCTCATAAATCTACAATTTTCACCTGAGATTTACCAGACTTCACAATAAGCACATTTCCAAACAAAGGACAGATAGATTCATGTAAGATAATGAGGCAGGTATAATGGAAATGTGGTAGTATTCAAATATTGTACTCATTAGAATATCCTTTTCCAAATAGACCCAGGGGAATGCTTGGTCACAGAAAAGATGTATTTTCTTGACAGAAAGTCCTGAAAACTAGCAAAAATGGCCAATTCTTGGCTCAGGGAAAAAATTAAGATGTTATGATTTTTTTATTTCAAGGACTGTGTCAAGGGCTCGTGACTCTGTGGCTTCTGATGAGGATGTTGGCATCTTGCAGGAATCATTATGTGCACATATCTGCTCCATGAGGTATATTTCTGCACTTTAGGCAGCTAAGATGAGTTGGAGATACTGCATAGCTCAAGTGCCCTCACACTCAGAGTCAATATTCTCACTCTTTGGAGAGCTTTTGTCAAATAATGGGATACCATCTGGTGTTAGAGTCCTAGGGAGCGACGTGCAAGTTTAAGAGGACTGGAGGCTAAGGCAAGTGTCAGAAGGGACATGAAAGAAAGGAAACATAGAGAACCCTGACT
The DNA here is from genome assembly GCF_021218885.2 of Marmota monax. Taxonomy (NCBI): domain Eukaryota; kingdom Metazoa; phylum Chordata; class Mammalia; order Rodentia; family Sciuridae; genus Marmota; species Marmota monax. Next base: position 14,478,610 of record NW_026693245.1, read on the forward strand.
ATCCCTGCTTAAGTAGGGGGGAAAAAAAGAATTGTAAGCAGATTCAGATGCTGGGCTGGAATTGAGGCCAGGTTGATGGATTCTGCAGCCTCTGGCAGCCAGGATTACTTGGATTGATGGACATACACCTGAAGCCAAGTTCAAAGAGAGTGTATCCATTTATCCTTTGTGATCTGTGGAATTGGGTGAGACACAAATATTCAGAGAATTTTTTTGTTGTTGTTATTGTTGTTGTTGTTTTCCTTCCTTAGTGGCAAATAAGAATTCCTTGGCTGCAAGAATATTGACTGTGTGTTAAGAAAACTTGGGTTTCAGAAAAGGGCAGGTTTAAATAGTCTGACTTCAGCCACAGGTTTGCTTTGTGGATGATGAGAGTAGCATGTGGACAAACTAACTACTAAGCTTTTGCACCAAGGAGTGTTGTCTTTCAATAAAATAAAAATGCCTTTTAGAGTTGGTAGCATCACTATGTACAGCCCTGATGTGGCCTTCTGAGTAGTTGTGGGTACATTCCTGGTGCTCTGCTCTGCTAGAGGATGGGGTTCCAAGAGATGCCCCCAGCACACTGTTTTGGAAGTGCAGGATGAACATAGGAACTGGATCAGAAATGTATGGGCTGACTGTTATCTATTTCTAATGAGGTAGGGGAGTGTGCACTCCTCAGATACCTCTGAAAGTGAGCCTGAGTACATTCAAAGAAATATTTTAGCAAGTCACATGAGGTGGAGGGTGAGACCTGAGAGTATATTTAAACTAGAAAAATTGTTATGAAACTTCTCTGTTTGAGTTAGAGAGGAGTCTGTCATACTCATGAGAGGGAGAGGAGAGAAAAGAGAGTGAGGAGAAGTGGGTGGGCAAGAGGCAGAGGCCAGGGAGAGACCAACCAGAGGTAAAAGGTTGTGATCTATATGAGGAGAGTCCTCTCCATGGCTGTGGTCCCTTAAATAAAGTGACAAAGTTCACCAAATGCCAGGTGGATGTGAATGGAGGTTTTTGAAAGTGGAAAAAGCTGAGTTTCGTGCCTAGAATATGTTTATGGGAGAGAGGCAGTCCCTGTGACCAGAAGCATAAGGAGCCCAGGAGGATATTATCCCTGGACAGCAGCAGGAATCCCAGCAAGAACTCTGAACTTGAATGGGTAGTAGAATTGGTCTTGAACCAAGTTTATCTTGTTAACTTAAAGGAGGATACAGGGAGGGCAGCTGAAATCCACATGGTATGTGAATAACTTCAGAGTAACTGGAATGTCTAAAGATGGCTGTTTCTCCTGCATTATGCAGGAAAATGTTATCTCAAATAAGAGGAGAACTTATAGAATCTAATGTGATTCCAGAAACCAAAATATTATTTAAACAAAAATCAAATGTCTGTTTAGTAAGGCTGACCACTAACCAGGTAACTCTGCGGCACCACCAAGGTATTGTGAAATGAGCAGTTCCATCCAAGCCTACCTATTAGAGGAAGAGTTTATTTCTGGCATTTAGGACCATTTCCAAGTAAAAATCACATACCTCACAGGACATCATAAATGATGCATTCTTTGGAAAGAAAGAATGTTTTCACAAAATAAATGGTCTAATATCAATTGAATGTAATCTTGTTTGGACACTGTTTCATATAATTAACTGTAGTTTTTTGAGATGATGGACATTTGAATTGGTATTAAAGTGAGAACAGCAATTTATTATTTCTTCTATTAGGCATGAGCATGGTATTACGGTTACATAAGAAAGTTTAAATTTTAAGATATGTATAACTAAACACTTATATTTAAGAGACACCAGATAAAAATGACACAATACCCAGGATTAGAACACATAAACCTCAACAACAACAACAACAACAACAAAAGACCCCCCCCCCCCAGAAAAAGAAGAAAGGAAAGAGTGGATCAAGAAGGAGGCTCAAAATCATGACAACTGTTGAACCCAATGGGTGAACATATAGGAGCTTATTGTACTATTCTTGCCATTTTGTGTATATCCGAAATTCTTATTAAAAAATCTAACTGCTCTGGCCAGTGTTTCGAGAACTATGTTGAACAGAAGTGGTGAGAGAGGGCATCCCTGTCTTGTTCCAGATTTTAGAGGGAATGCCTTCAATTTTTCTCCATTCAGAATGATGCTAGCCTGAGGCTTAGCATAGATTGCTTTTACAATATTGAGGTATGTTCCTGCTATCCCTAGTTTTTCTAGAGTTTTGAACATAAAGGGATGCTGTACTTTGTCGAATGCTTTTTCCGCATCTATCAAGATGATCATATGGTTCTTATTTTTAAGTCTATTGATGTGGTGAATAACATTTATTGATTTCCGTATATTGAACCAGCCTTGCATCCCAGGGATGAATCCTACTTGATCATGGTGCACAATTTTTTTGATATGTTTTTGTATCCGATTCGCCAGAGTTATACAAAAGTACATACAAGAGGAAGTGAGGGGAAAGGGAAAAATAATACAAGGGGGACAAATGAATGTCAGTAGAGGGGGCAGAGAGAGAAGAGGGGAGGGGAGGGGAGGGGAGGGGAGGGGGGATAGTAGAGGATAGGAAAGGCAGCAGAACACAACAGACACTAGTATGGCAATATGTAAATCAATGGATGTGTAACTGATGTGATTCTGCAATCTGTATATGGGGTAAAAATGGGAGCTCATAACCCACTTGAATCAAAGTGTGAAATATGATATATCAAGAATTATGTAATGTTTTGAACAGCCAACAATAAAAAATTAAAAAAAAAATCTAACAACTTGTTCAATCAAAATGAAATCGGGCCTTTTCAATTTTCAGTGCCTCAAATATCCCAAGGAAAGTAATGCTCACCTACTTTTATTCTTCCTTTCAGCTATGGCTTTGGAGACAGCCAGCATGTGTCCACCACAGATGCACCACCTGTTCTTGCATTAAAAACAAAACAAAACACACTTGGTAGGGGCTGGATCGTGTACCTCCAAATTCATATGCGGAAGTCCCAGCACTCAGGACTTCAGAATGAAACTGTATTTGGAGACAGTGCCTTCATTTTTATTTTATTTTTAAAATCTTTTTGGTACCAGGGATTGAGCTCAGGGACACTTAACCACTGAGCCATATCCCCAGCCCTTTTTTGTATTTTATTTAGAGACAAGGTCTCACTGAGTTTTTTAGAACCTCACTAAGTTGCTGGGGCTAACTTTGAACTCATGATCCTCCTGCCTCAGCTTCCTGAGACCCTGGTATTACAGGTGTGGGCCACTGCCCTTGGTTGGAAACAGGGCCTTTGAAGAGACAATTGAGGTTACATGAGGTTATGCCAGGTGCTAATCCACGTGGGTGCTTTTTTGAGAGAGGGGGTTTCAAAGAGATGATTAAGTTAAATGGAGACTGTTAAAACGGTTAAACTGTGGACCCTAATCCAGTGTGACCTGTGTCCTTATAGAAAGAGAGACACGAGGGCACCTGTGCACCAGGGGAAGAGACAGAAGAGGGCAGCCAGGCCATCTGCAAGCAAGGATGGAGGCCTTGGAGGAAACCAAGCCCACTGCCACCTTGATCATGGACTTCCAGCATCTAGGCTGCACAGTTTTGTGAGGGCTATCCTGGAACTGCCTGGTGAAGCTGTGTGAAAGAATCCCAGGCTGTTCACTTTTTACCAAACAAGCTTCTTTCTCCTCTTCCTTTCTTTGTTCCTAGTACAGCCTCCTTCAGGTCATTAAAATTCTAGTTCTGCTGATCTTACATCTTCTAAAACACCAGAAGAAACAGCACCTCCTGGCTCATGGAGACTGTGAATCTTCAGAGATCACCCTGATCTTTACAGTGCCTCCTTCCTGATCTTTCACGCACAAATAACAAATACCATGAAGAGAATAGAAACTTAAAAATAAATAAACTACTTGGAGAATTACAATACAGTAGTAGCCTGTAATTCTACTTTTCATCTTTCCTGAAAGAGAATCATTGCCCCAATACTTAAAGCTTTTATTGTATCTTAAAAGAATGTTCTTATTTCTGGTTCAGAGAGTCGTTGTGGCATTTATAATTATATTCTGGAGACAACACTGTTGAAATTTTGGTCTTTCACGCTAAAAGTGATTTTTTAAAAAACATATAATTGCCTATTAATTCCTCCCCCAAATGGTATGATTTGCCATTTATTTTAAAATCATAACTCATCTGAAACAACCCATTTTCTGAAATAGCACCTTGTGCCTTGGCCTTAGCAGAGCCTAACTCGGCGACACATGGTGATTTCTGCAGGAACGTTAAACCCAAGTCATAACAGTGGGTAATATTTTAACTTAATGGAAAACGATCATCAAGTTTTCTCGACAGGAAGGAAATGAATTTTTCTCGTTGTACATATTCTGAGAAAAGTAGGTGTGAGAATATTTCAAAGGATGTTCTACCCGATTCAAATGGACTTTAAGTATACTGTCACGACAATGGCTTTGTGGAGTCTGGTGTCAACAAACTGAACAAACAGAGTTATGGAGGAAAGAATGTCTCTCAGAAACTTATGTAAATGAATTTGAGATTTCAGAAGGATGATTAATCCTGCACAGTAGTTGAGTACCTTTCCCAAGGGTCTTTCTCAGATCCCAGGTAAATCGTCATCTTTATCACGTTCCTTCCCCCACTCACTCAAAGTGAATATCCTATTAAACCTTCACAAACCTGTTTCAACTGGAAATGGTGCCTGGTAATATTTAAAATGTGCACGTAGTAAGTATTCTGTGTAAGTCACAAGAACTTCAAAATATTTTTGTAAGACACCTGGGACCGTAGTTTAAGTTGCATTGCAGAAGCCATTAATCTTGAAAATTCTCTTTGCTCTGATTTTGATTTTGTCTTGGTCCTTTATGCCACCACCCTTCAATGATTCTTACCTTGTCCTACTTCTGGTCACCTCTGTTTTGTTTTCATTTTTCTGTCTCTATATTCATCAACTGTCCAAATACAAACAGCTGTCTAGAAGAGATACACATCCCAAGACTCTCCTCCAAACATTTATAGCCAAGTCAAAACAAAGGGAACAGAGACCAGATTCATTATTTCAGTGGCCAAACATCAGTTAAGGAAATAAAAGGAAAGCAGACCAATTTTTAACCCATCAGGACAAAGTGACCAGTTGATTGCATTTCTTTTGTTCTTTCACTTCTGGGAACCACTGACACAGTGACAATGCTCTGAGTGTCTTTACTTGATCTTGAACTATTTTATTGGACTACAGCAGCTCACTGTTACAGAAATACAGTGCTTGTGTTCTGCTCCACTCCCACTATTAAGCAGCTAGTTATTCCAAGGATTTGGGTCAAATCACTACCCACGACCAGGGAACTTCTGCAGGCAGGTGCTAGAGTCTCCTGGGACAGAAAGTAAGCCCCTCAGCCAGGTGTGCACTCCTTCCCACAAAGCCAGCCCCCCCACAGCAGCTTCCAGGCATTTTAACCAAGCCCTGACTGACAGTTGTGTAGCTCGGCGAGCATGTCTACAACTTGCATCATCAATACAAAGTTTTTCACGCCTACACAAGTTGTCATCACAGATCAACATTTTGTCCACCTACCTTACTCCCCTCCATTGCTGTCCAATGAAGTCCTGGAAAGGGAATTTCTGCTGGACAAGCTCCTGCTCTATGTCCCTGTGAAACTGATAAATCTGGAAAGGAGGACAGAGGGTGCAGCAGGCACTCCTGAGCTGCATTCCTGCATCCCTTCCAGCTCTGCAAACAGAGCTGTGCTTGGCTTCCCTCTGTCCAGGGCTACCCACAGCCTGGCAACAGAGCAATTTATGTGAGCAACCACTAAGAGGCACAGAGTTTTGTGATTAACACAGAAAAAAAATTAATCATCACTTTGCAAATGGCAAAAATAAACAAAAGACAGGGCTTTAAGAAATAAAAGTCTGACTTATGTCTTCAATATTAGGATTCTATGCTAAGTGATAGCTCAGGAAATATATTTAATGTTCTATATTTCTACCCCATCCTCTTTCTATCCGGTCCCATTTTTCTATCAAGGTCTTGAGCTTTGTAATAAAATGTGAATTTGGGGTAGAGACCCCAGGGGATTGAGAACAAAAAAATCAATGGAAATCTAAATCAAAATGTCTTCTCCTTCCTAGGGTGGACCCTTCTCTTGCACATTGAGATTGGTCTTCCTCCACCTTCCTTCACTAATGGGGCCAACATGAGACATGGGAACTTACTTTTTTCTCTATTTGAAATTTTCATTTTTCTGGGCAGGATAATGTTGTCAATCAACGATAAAGAAGACCTGAAATAATTTACTCTACAGAGGAAGAGACCTGGTCCTTAAAATGATCTGTAAAAAGCACGCCCCCCTTACCCATTGCCAGTGCTCAGTAATGAGAACAAGAAGGACGAACCCAACTTATTGGCTGCTGATGTGCATTCCTCCTCACTTCCACTCACACAACCTCCTGGCAGGCATCCACCACGCCATATGCTTTGGGAAAGAGGGGAGTTCAATGTTGTGGCTATGGGGAATTGAGTCTTATTGCTTCACAAGATTCTGGGTAGCAGAATTGTTCTAAAGAAGAACATGTCCCCATTGGTGTGCTACAGGAATCTTAGAATAGGAATCTTAGAATAAGATGGGACTTCAGAGAGGGCCTCCTCTAAATTCCTAATTCCACAGAGAGGAAATGGAGGTTCAGAGAGGCAAAGTGACTTACCCAGAGTCACCCAGGTGGTTCATGCCTAGCTAGAGCATTGGAAATAGAATCTTGAACTCCTGATTCTCACATCCTTTGGGATGATGTGCTAGTGTTGAGCCTCAAGCTTCAAGTGTCAACCTATGGCCATAGTTAAGGGTGACCTGTGGCACTGATTCTGGTGCCTCCAGTATTTTTAGTTATTAGGGAATCATAAATCTTTCTGTTCCCTTAATACCAAACAATATTAAAATATGAGAGAAGAAAGAATATAAAGAAACATGGGTGGGTTTTGGGGTCAAAATAAATTTCAGCTCTGCATTGATAGTGAATTTGAATCTTACTTTCCTAATCTGTAAACTGGGAATAATCATTGTCATTCTAGTTTTAGGGTTCTTTGAAGAGGACCCAGCATCCAGATTCCTGATAGCAGCTATTCGGGTAGAAAAATGTCCTCTAAAATCCCAAGCAATCCCCATGCCTGAGAAGCGGAGGTGGTGGGACCAAGAGCCGGGCAGAAGAAAGAGTCTTGTTCCACTGAGGTCCCTTTGGCTGTTCTCATGCTGATCAACTGAAATACTCAGCCTTGAGCCACTGGTGTGTGGACTTACCTATTGGAATCATAATGACATGATTTCTCCAAAGCCAGCCAGGAAAGTTCGTCTCTGAAGCGGCATTTAAAGAGGGAAAATGTGACTTCATAATTAACATTGGAGTGATGTGTGGATTCCAGGCATACCCCTCCCCCAAAGAAAATTAAAAAGAAGAATAAGAAAATAATTTAAAAAAATGTTTTGGAAAAGACTAATCTTGAAGTTAGAAGAGGGAGAGTTTGGGAAAGGCAGAAACATTCCTTAAGCAAGTACCTCAAAGACTTGTCCGGGCTTTGCCCTCACTGTTGTGGGAATTTGGAAAAGTCACTGTAGCTCCTCTGGTCCTCAACTTCCTCAAATATTAAATTAAGTAAAATTACGTTTTATGGGGTTGCTGATATAAGTAACGAATTCTTTTAAAGGAGTAGAGTTTGTTCATTTTAATTATGAACAGGGATATTATAAACAGTGCTTTAGAACTGGTCGTATTTCAGAATTGGCTGCCCCCACCCCTCACATAATGAGGTTAGGAATTCGCTTTTGAGGTCCGAGGCTTCCTTTAACCTTCTCCAACCCGGATTGTGACTTTGAGCAGCATGCAGCCTTGTACCTGTCTCGGAACCTTCCACCTGGCAGCTAGCTGCCTCAGGCCTGAGACATGGCCCAGGAGTGGGGTACATTATGCAAAAGAGGGGGGAGGTCAGTCAGGTGGCAATCTCTAGGACTTCCATAAGGGCCACCCCTCCACTCGGCTCCACTTGCCCCTTTCATAAGGCGCAGTAAACACTACGCACTTCCATAGTCTGAGCAGAAGAGAGAAAAAGGTTAAAGGGGAGGGAGGAAAGTTTTCTGAAAATACAATCACTCCTTTTTGAACACGGAGAGCTCATCTTTGGTTTAGTTTTGACACCATCCTGGAACCGGTCCCCAGTGCCCCCTGAAAAAGGCAGCAACCTCGTAGTCCCTGACTCTGGGAGAAGAGTGCCCGGATGTGCACCGACACACAAGCACCTGCGCACATACGACCCAGGGCCTTCCTGACTTTGCTAAGCTTGCCTCCTGAGCTCTTGTCATGCAGACTCAGGAAGTCATCGAAGACGTGAGCTCTGCTTTTCCAGCGTCTCTCAAGAAGAACTTTCATTTTGGAGCTGGCCTAATAAAGAGGGTCACCTCACCAACATCTTAACAGATTCATTTCTCTACTGGACTTATTTGAAGTTGCACCCTTGATGATCTACACTCAGAGACTTAAAGACAGGAGACAAAAAGCAAGTAATTAAAACAGAAAAAGCTAAAAAGGCAATTACTGTCATACACCATGATCAATAAAACAACCATTTAAAAAGGCAAGCTTCCCAGTGCACCCTGAAGCTAGCATATGGAGTCTGTCATGTTTGGGAAAGGCAAAAATATTCCTTAAGCAAGTACCTCAAAGACCTTCTACCTTCCAGGGGCTTCCATCTCCTTGCAGGAATGTAGGAGCTCTCAATAGGACACTGCAATTGTCCTCAACTGTCAGGTTGACCTCTCAGGCAAAAGGTCATCTTGAAGACAAGGTGCTCAACACTTTCTTTCTCAAACACATGTAAATGTGATGCTCCTAAGGAAATGTGTAGTTTTTATTGACAAAAAATAAAGAAGTTTGGAGAAGTTCATCTCTATGATAATTAAAAGTTGCCAAAGATTAATGATACATAACCAATGGTTGCTCTCTGCTGGCCCAGGCCATCTGGACAGACTTCAGCCTAGATATCACTGCTCAGGATGTGGATGCCAACACCACTCCAGAAAGAATAATTCAAGGCAAGCAAGAAAGAGGGTCGTTACTGTCATAGCCTGTTTGTCCTCTCCAAAACTCACATTGAAATATAATCGTCAAAGTAATAATATCAGGAACTGATTAGGTCACAAGGGCATCACTCTCATGGGTAGATTTAATGCCTTGATGAAAGGCCTTTTCCCCCTACTCTTCCATCATGTGAGGAACAACCTTTCTCCTCTCCAGAGGGTCTATCATTCAAGAAGCCACCTTGGAAGTGGAGGCCAAACCCTCACTGACAAACCTGCTGGTGCCTTGACATTGGACTTCTCTGACTCCAGAATCATAAACCAATAAATTTGTGATTATTTTATTGTGTTTGGTATTCTGTTCTAGCCGCACAAATGGACCAAGGCAATTACAATCTTAAATCTGCCCAATTTGTAAAAATAAAATTTGTACTTGAAGAACATACCTTGTCAAGGTACTAGAAACAAATTCCTTGCCATAGACCTCACAACTGGTTGAAATTGCCTTGATACAAGGTGGGAGTTAAGAACCACTTTCCCCTAGTAGCCTTTTAGGGGAGTCTTAAACCATACTCAACACTTTAAGTCATCCTTACAAATCAAGTGAGCCTCTGGCCTGAGAGTGGAGCCTGGCACATCAGTTATCCATCCATTAACAGGAGCCCAGTATGGGCAGAGCTGGAGGTGTTCACTTGTAATAGTTGAGCTGGAGGTAGAGATTACAAATGGAAACAAAAGCCCTAATTCTTTCATCTCAAATGCTGACACTGTGCTAGGATGGACAAGACAAACACATAGGAAACAGCCAAAGACCATGCCCAGATTGGTAAGTGCTATGTCCAACTCTGTCCCCCCGTTTTTTAATATTTATTTTTTAGTTGTAGTTGGACACAATGTTTTATTTTTTTAATTTATTTTTAAGTGGTGCTGAGGATCGAACACAGGGCCTCATGTGAGTGAGGCAAGTACTGTACCACTGAGCCACAACCCAAGCCCAACTCCTTTTGAATGATATTTTGAATCCCTAGAACTAAGCAGAATCTCTAGAACTCAGTAGATTCTCAGCCCATGCTTGTTTCATTTAAGACAAAATCAGAGGAAAATCAAACATAAATAATGTAGTGCATATGGCGTCTGTGAGACTAAACAAAGTAGTCAATTAAATGACTGCTGATAGCTTGAATGAGGTTAATTTGGCAGTGGACTAAGAAGGAGGGAAAGAAATGGCATTCTTTAACAGAAAAAAGACACAGGGACAGAAATGAATGAATTCACAAAGGAGGATAACACAAAGATGGTTTGAACAAATGACCCCGGCCTACAGTAAAAGTATCTCCAATTTTAGATATGTCATATTCCTGGGGACCATGTGAGAAGTCGGATGGACTTCCAGTCAGTTCCGGTCTGAGGGTAAACTGCTCCTTTTGCCCATGTATGTATGTATTGTCAAAGGGAAGGAAGTGAGGTGGAGGTGTGTGGGGTGAAGCTGAATGTGTGTGATGTTCTGACCTTTAATGGAAAGGAACAAGGCTGTCTGACACTGGGAGTGGCTAGAGGAGGCTCATTGGCTGGAGGGAAGGACAGAAGGGAATGGCTGTGGGAACCTCTGCGTTGGGAGAGTACTTATCTAGAGGTGCAGTAGCATTCCTGATGGCATTTTTATACTTGGCCCCACCATTAGGAACTTTAAGTGGAAATAAGCAGAACGATATTGAAAGGGTGTATTTTGTAAAAGTAAAAGCAAAAGTTGAACTTGGGAGAATGTCTAAATACTGCGACTGGGCCAGAACCTCAACTGCTACTGTGTTTACATCCTTACCTTTTTCCGTTTACTCTCATGATAGGGCAGATTCTGAATTTGGGTAGGTTTCCAGCTGCCAGACAAGATTATGCACTGTGAGCTTACCAAACACTGACCAGAGAATTAAGTGGAAATGCCCAGGGCGTGGGAGGGGAGCCTGCTAGCAATATAAAGATGCATTTTTCTGCCATTTAAATGAGACCAATTTCCAGACATCTCACACTCACAATCTGGCAAGGATTTCTTTCTGATTTTAAGATGCTTGAACCTGTGACTCAAAGAGAAGGGGCCAAATTCCCATCCTAACAAACCTCAGAGGACATAACTATTCTTCGGCAATCCTTCACATTGCTTACATTGAGTGTTTGCATGAAGGAAGTAGGGCTTGAGGAACATCTGGTTCCGTGGGTTTGGGGAGGCAATTTAATGCAATTTGTTGGTAATAGGATTTGAACTGTACTAAATCTGAACGTCTGTGTTATTTCAATGGATTTAATGAAGTTCTGTTTGTTGTTGAGATATGTGCAATATCATCCCTCATCCTGTCTTGTGTGGACTCCAGGTGGGAGCAATCAGGCAGGCTAATAATAACAGTATGCTTTATATGGAGGTATTACTTTGTCAGAGAGTTCAAATATGATCTCATTAATATCTTATCTTGAGGAGAGATGAAGGGAGAAGAGATAAGTTCCTCTTAAAGCCTTATACATCCCGAAGCAGCCGTGATGTAAGAACTGACCTCACCAAATCGGCCTGTGATGGTGAGTTTCAAAGATGGCCCCTCAATGATTCTCACCTCACATTGTTCATTCCCCTTTTCTGGAAATTAGCAGGTTCTGTGACTTGCTTTTGACCAGCAGAATAGGGAAGAAGTGACATTGCATGACTTCTTAACCTTGTGCATAAGACATCTTGCATTTTTTCCCTAGGTCTCTCGGAAGCCTCACTCTTGGGGCACTCTGTCTTAGAATCCAGCTGCCACATTTGAGAAGCTCAAGCCCTGTGGAAAGGTTACACATAGGGTCTCCAGTCAACTGTTCTTGCTGAGCCCCAGCTGACAGCTTCACCCACTGTCAGCTTGTGGTTGAACCATCCTAGACTGTAACTCAATTGAGTCTTCAGATGCCTCCAACCCCAGCTGCCATTGGACCACAACAGGATAACTTGGCCTATTTGAATACTGCTCACCTGGGTGACAGAACCATCAGACAAATTAATAAACCACCCTGTAAGCTTTGGGTGGTTGTTGACATAGTCATAGCTAACTAGAACACCTGAGCTGCCTGGCAGAAGAATACTCTCGTCTTCTTGGAAAGCAGTTTGGGACCAGGAATCTCTCCACAAGCTTTCCTCACTGTCTTTTGCAGAGGTCCTCAGTGCCACTCCCTTAGCTCTGGACTTCCTTTCTCACTTCCTTTAGAAAAGGCAAATCTATACGTGGGAAAGAATCATGGCAGGAAGAGAAAATAAAATGAGAAATAAGAAGCAACTTCCTCAGGTAAATCCTTGGTGGGCCTCATTTTAGGCCAATGGTTATAAACTAAAATGCCCACAGGGTAAAGCAGGCAAGGTGATAAAATGATAAGATTCTGAGACACTAAGGAGAGTAGAGACTGTGTTGAATTAGTGAGCACTTAACTGCCACATCCCGAAATGTCCACTCTGGCCATTATTGCCAGATCTAATTTTTAAAATGCATCTAGAAATCCATTTTTCAAATGTAAAATTCTGGCAATGATTTTTCAAATGTAAAATCTTGGCAATGATGTTTTATAAATAGAAGATACCTGGAGGCCAGAGGGCTGCTAGTTTGATGCCTTTACTAAGGAGGGTAGTAAGGAAGGAAGGAAGCCCTGACCAGTCTCATCTTACTGATATCTGCTCCCAAAGAGAATCCCATCTATGCAATTGTGCATTAATTAGCTTTCTGTTGCTAGAACAAAATGACTGAGGCTGTGTATTTTGTTTGGAAATAGGTTTATTTAGCTTACATTTTTAGAGGCTGGAAGTGCAAACCACATGACACTGTCTCCACAAGAGCTCACCTTAACTATATCACATTGTGGTGGATGATATTGTCGTGAGAGTCTATGTGAGAGGAACATATCACTTGCCAATTCAGGAAGCCAAAGAAGTGGTACAGGATAGTCTTTCTCTTTTGATAACAACTCATTTTCATGAGAACTAACCAGGGTCCCAAGAGAACTATATGAATTCCTTCCAAGGGCAATGCCCCTAGTGACCTCCCACCAAGCTCCAACTCTGAAGACCCCCTTTTATATCACCACACTGAAGTCCAAGCTCTCAGCACATGAGCTTTGGGGAAACCTACTCAAACCATAATCAAACCATAGCACAGTGTATTATGGTTTACAAAGTGCTTTCATGTCCACATCTGACATGAACTTCTTGATAAGGAGAAACAAGTAGGCTAGATATCTTTTTTAAGTACTTCATTTAAAAAAATCTCATTACACAAGCTGGGTTTGGTGGCACATGTCTGTAATCCCAGAGGCTCAGGAGGCTGAGACAGGAGGATCACAAGTTCAAAGCCAACCTCATCAATGGTGAGGCGTTAAGCAACTCAGTGAGGCCCTGTCTCTAAATAAAATACAAAACAGAGCTGGGGATGTGGCTCAGTAGTTGAGTGCCCTGAGTTCAATCCCTGGTACTCCCCCAAAATAAAAATCTCACTACACAGATTTGGGGAGATCTTGTGCCCTGCCTGAGTGGACACTGCTCAAGCCATGTCTCATGACATTTCTACTCTATTAGCACAAAGGGTCAGGGTGCTCTTGAATCCTAAAAATATATCTAAAAACACTTCTGGGCCTCTAAGAGGTAGAGAGGAGAGTTAAATAAGGCAAGAAGTTGCTTTGAAGACCGCCTCCCAGCCCCCTGAGTCTCCCTGGGTCTCAGGTTTCATGGTCAGGACTATAGCTGTGGTTTTCTCCAGGGAAGAGAGATGAGATGCTAGTGTCTAGCTGCAGGCTGAGCCATGGAAGATGCACCTCCTTTTTGTTTGTGATCATTGCATCTGAATAGTCATGATCTCAGGTTCAGAGCTTTTGTGGGAATGTGGAGAGAAAGGGGGACCTGAATTCACTCCCCTCCACAGCAGGGGACTCCACTCCAGTTCCTTGTGACTCATCCCAGCCCTCTTTGGCATAAAGTAGACTGAAGGAGGTCTCCAGAAGTCAACATGCCTAAGTGGATAGAAGGGAAGGTGCTTCTCTGATCAAACAAAAGTCCAAAGACTCTACCCAGAAGATTCTGGAATCTGTACTCCTAATGGGATCAGGAGGACATGTAGGAGACAGGCTCTGACTTTCCAGTTTCTAAAACCTTTGAGGTGGGCTTTCTTCTGGTCACGCTGCCTCATGACATAGTGCCCCCTGCAAAGATGAACCCTTCCCTTCAGCTCTTGTCGGCCTCTTTGGACACAAGGCTACAAAGAAAAGGGAAAGCAAAGCTCAGAAAATACCAACTATATAGCTATTGAGACTCCAAATTCTTGAACTTTATTCTTCCATTCCCAGTCAATATCCTTTCCCTGAGAACAAAAGGGAACACAGACCCTCTTCCACCACAAATTCTCCCCATCCACTTACTTCCCAAGCTTCTCTACCATCTTCCTTCATTAGCTGCAACAGCTTGGCTTTGAAGTGAATTTAAAAAGTATGGGGACACTCTTCTGAGAGAGGCTCACATCCAGTCACCTCACACCCAGACCTCAGGCAGGCCACAAAGACATGGTCTTGGCTGTCTGTGGGTTTCTCATCTGCCCTTGGCTTCCAGGACCAAAACAGAAGAGGAAGAGACAAATGTTGACCATCTTGCCTGGCTGTTGGAGATGCCTGGCTCTCACCAGCACTGTCAAGGAGGGAACTTCCTATTTATGATTATGACAAGGGACCAGGCACCGCCAGCTCATCCTCCTTCTTTATCTTCACTGTCAATCCGAGTTGGGCATTGCTGTGCCTGGTCAATTAGTTAGAGTGTAGTTTGTCCAGGATCTTACAGATTATAAATGGCTTAGCAAGTATATGAACCCAGCTGGGTCTGACCCCCATGGTACCCCCTTTCCTTGAATTCAGACATGGATAGAAATATGTCAGCTCTACTCCCCCCAGGACAGCATTGTAGAGCACCATTGTGCAAGTTATGACCTGCCTAACTCTGAGGGGCACCATTATGGTGGTCTGTGCAAATGGCGCCCCCTGGAGCTATGCAGTGCACCATCTATAGCCCTGCTTTCTTCTGTAGTAAATAGAAACTCTGGCCAAATAAACAATTCTCTTTTGAAAGGCTGAGTCAAAGTGTTCTATCAGCTACCCCACACTTTTTATTTGGGTTAGCAGAAACTCCTGTTTTCAAGCCATTGTTACTTATTAATTGATGCATGTATCTCATCTGCTCCCATAGAGTTTATGGCAGTCAATCTACAAGACCTACCTCTGAACCAGAGGGAGCCCAGCCTTGCCGTCTGGGAGTTGAACTTACAGTGTGAGAGACTGCTCAGCTGTTTGGGGGTGCTAAGGAGATATTCCTTCCAGTTTAAAGAAAAAAAAAGCATTACTCTTCCTGCCTCTCCCACCAAAGAAAAAGAAAGGAAAAAAAGAAAGAAAACCTAGGTCTAGATTGGCATCTGCTCAGTTCATCTCACTACATCACCAGGAGCTGGTAGAGGAGCCCAGGGTCTCCAGAGGGAGGAGTCTGACACACCCTGAAGGCTAGCCTAGGGAAGGAGAGCTGTTAGCCTCACAGATGAAATCCTGGAGGGAGCCTCCTAATCAAAAGAGAAGGGCCCTGGCATCAGATATGGGGAAGGCAGGCAGTGGGAATGTGTGAGGAAGGTATCATTTCTGAAAAGAGAGTGTGATGTGCCAGGCAGGGTTTTTAATATTCAGGATGAAAAGAGTTTTAGATGCGACTTGGCATCATCTGCAATAATCTACTTTAATTCAATTTGCTGTAAAAAGATGCCACTTTTGCTTTTTACATAGATGCATGAGAAAATGCTCCCGCTTGCCTTGCTAAGTGCCTTGGCTACACTCCTGTGGCCAGAGCACACCACACAGAAAAGACCTCTGGGTCAGGCTGCCGTTGCCGGCTGGCTCAGCCGTGACTCTCTCCTCTGCATGATGCAGGTCACCATACCGTTCTACTCTTTCCTGTGGAAGGTGCTCTTGCAGGCTCCCTGCCTCACGGGGAAAAATGATGTCCCAAGCACGATTGAAAGTTGTCTCATGCTTCATTCCACCTTCTCCTGAGGCCTGACAGGCCACCAAGATAAGGAGGGCTTCTCCAGCCCATCTGGCCAAGCAAGCCACATTCAGTTCACCTACCTTCTCCTCACCTCCTGTTTCTGAATACACAACACTGATTTGTATATGGCACATGCAGCCTCCACATAACCGACAAATCTCCCTCCTCAGCACAGCCAATGGAATCAGATGAACAACTGGAATTTCAGCCACTCCTCTATCCCATGGAAATTAAGACAAAATTGCACATCTAGGAACAATATGTGAAAGGGTGGTCTCCTGGCAATTTGCAGCCAATTACAAGCATACATTGCTTTGCACAATGGATGTGCTACTGAAAAGGTTATATGCAAATCGGATTTTTGTAAATTGAATTATATTTAACATGCACCAAGGGAACTGGCTATTTTAGGGACACCAAAGTTGAATTCATTTTGTGGAGCAGGGAACCCTTTGTAAAGTAAATTACCATCCTCCAATTCATATATTTTTTGATAAGGTCAGGTTTTATTATTTTGGACTTTTAAAAACTAGAACATACCTAAAGTGTTGTAGTAGAAATAGTAAGATATTCAGAGCCTTCACCAAGTTCTAGAAATCAAAGAAGGGGAGCGTGAAAATGAGCTGACTCTCCTCCCAAAGGAAAGGATGGAATAGAAAAATGGGAGAATTTTCTGCATCAATTTGCAATAGTCCCCATAGTACTCTTGTTATTTGGGGTCCTTGGCTCACTGCGGTCAGGGCTGTCTGTGCCCATGTTACATTACTCCATTCTTGAATTGCAGGCTCCCAGACTGGTAAGGTTATGAAAATGACAACCAGCCTAACCAAGTCTCTGTTAACCCTTAGGCGCTCTATCACAGGGCTTGCAGCCTCTCAGCTTTTTAAGGGTCTATGCAAATGTCTGAGACCTGAGAGAACACAAAGGAAAAGTGCAAATCAAAATTAATAAATGTTTAATTAAAGATCTACAAAATGTAACATTGTGTCAACTTCATTAATTGTTAAGTTTGGTATTCATAAAAATTTAATTACCTAAGAATTAGAAAGGAAAAAACAAAACTGTCATTATTCACAGCTGCTCTAATGGTCCACATTAAAAAGTCCAAGGGAACCTGTAGATAAACTATATTAGTGAATAGAGGCTGGATTATACCGAGGTAACAATTAACCCTGAAATGTCAGTGGCTTAAAACAGCAGTAGCTTGTTTCCTTCTCCTGCATAAATTGTGAGTGACTTTCTACCATGGTATGATTCATCCCCTCGGGCTCGGCCACTGCAACTTTAGGTGGCCACATCTGAACAGCAGAAGCTTTTCATTCCCCCAGCTTGGAAGAGACATCATCATTACCACTATTTCATTGGCCACAGTTGGTCACATGCACCTTGGAGATGTAGCGTTTTTTGTACATTCAGGGAGCTCTGGTAATGTCTACTATGCACACTATTAAAAGATACAAGGACTCAGTAAGATCAGTACTCCCAAGTCAATAGCGTTCCTATATATTCATAACAAAAAATTAGAACATGGAAGTTTACATAGATACCCATTTAAAATGAAACAAAACCATTATGTACCTAAGAACAAACCTACTGTAAGATAGGCAAAAGTTTTGTAGAGATAAATCATAGCAATTCATTGAAGGATAGAAAAGATGTCAGTCTCTCCAAATTATTCTATAAATTAAATGTAATTTTTATTGAAACAAAATTCTTGGTGGTAGTTAATAAGCTGGTCTTATAGCTTGTGTGGAATGATAAATAGCTAAGGAAATTTTACAAAAACAAAGTGGCTATGGGAGGCAGGGAACCATTGGGACAAGTGGAGAAGTTGTATTTTCTTAGATATAGATCAATAGACCAAGTCACAAAGAACAAACAGGCTTTCATACATGTGTGAACATGGTATTTGATGAAGGTGGTGTTATTAATCAGTGTAGACAGGGCCCAATCAGGCAATGGAATCTTTGGGTATGGAAAAAATTATTATAGAATACAAGTGTTTACAAACATTAGAAATAAATAAAACAATTTCAAAACACAATGATAAAAGATCCTTCCAATTTCTTCATAGCAAAAATAGTATCTTTAGAATGTTATGTGAACATATTTTAATATATTTCATATGATTTGGAGAAGTGCCCTCCCAGCATAAGGGTTTATACCAAAGTCATAAATTCTCATTTCTGCAACTGAATTTTCTGTTGGATCCCCACTGAGTATCATGTGGGCATTGTTTGAATACCTTCAGGAATGGTCATGGGGAATCTTCAGCTGTCTACACAGCCCACTGCATCTAGACTTGGCTTTGGGTATGGGCCAGATGAGGAAGTAGGGATATTGCACAGTGAGAGGTATTTTGCAAGTTGCTCATTCACACCTGTCAGAGCTGGCTTGATGGTTCCAGGGTTACAACCTGCCGAGGACTCTTCACAAGGACAAAGGAGCTCCCTGGATGGAAACCACTTTAATAAGAGAAATCCAAGGACAACAGTCTAACCCAAAGATTGAGTCCTGAGGAGAAGGAGGAAGTGATTTTGAATTTCTCATTGTGTACCATTCAGAATGACTTTTTTTTTTTTTATTAGATTTGCCCAGAAAAAAAAAAAAGGAGTCTTCCCAGCCCATTTTAACTCACTGTTTGGATGTGAGATTTCCACGAAAAGCTCACGTGTGAGACAATGCAAGAAGGTTTAGAGGAGAAGTGATTGGATTATGAGATGGGTTATGAGAGTCTTGACTCAATTGGTGAATTAATGCCCTGATGGGATTAACTGAGTGGGTTAACTGAGTGGGTAGGGTTCCCTGGGAACATGTCTTTGGGGTATATTTTTTGTATCTTGCTAGTGAAATCTTTCTCTGCTTTCTGATCATCATGTGAGCTGCTTCTTTCCACCAAACTCCTCTGTCATGATGTTTTGCCTTACCTTGATGCCCAAGGATGGAGCCAGCTCTCTATAGATGAGATCTCCGAAGCCATGAACCCCCAAATAAACTTTTTCTCCTCTAAAGTTGATCTTGTCAGGTCTTTAAGTCATAGCAGTGAAAAAGCTAACTAAAACATTTACTACCACCAGTACCTCAGCCTGTCTACTGGGCAGCTTCCTTCTGTTCACAGTGGCACACCACCACATACGGGTTCTCTTGTGCCCTACTTAGACCTCTGACCACCAATCAATGGGCATCAGCTAGAATTCTACTGTGGATGGCTAAATTGTCCTTCTCTCCCAGCAGATTCAAGGTAACCACAGATAGAATATCTTTCTGGAAGACAGAAGAGAATGCAGGACAAGAATAAAGAGGATTTTAGGAAATTTAACTGAAGAAAGCAACAAAACATCTTCCCTCCTCCTGATTTTTCCTAGAGCTGTCCCACCTGCACCAACAGCACATGAAGAAATTCAGGCCATGAAGAGGCCAATTTTTCTCCATCACCATGACATAACATAACCATATGTCCAACTTAGAGGGATACTGAACAACATCCTTGTGGGAACTTATCCAGCAATATTCATATGAGAGATGCTTTCTGGACTCTCTTTAGGAATGTTAGAAATATTCTGTTAGCCCTTTCTGGATGGTGTGAAAAAGTAATATTTCCACCCGTGGCTGGTGGGCTGAGTGTTAATAGGCATATTAGGAGTGGAAACAACTCAGCCATTTGTACAGAGTTTCCCAGTGTGATACCTTAAAGGTCAACAGTCATCTATATTGATGAGGTATAATAATAAAATATTGTGACTGATTTTTGTCATTGGCATAGTCTTAGTAAGATGGTGCTCACAGAATTTGACAAATCAGTAAGAGATCCAATTATATATAATTTAAATATTTCTGACTTGTGGCCCTGTTGCAAAGAATTTGAAAAAATATACATAGAATGAGGTGGTAAAGAGAGGAAATTGAATCCAAGCAGATGGTGAAGCAAAGCATAGGGATTACAGATTCTAAAAGTCAGACTCAAATATTAGGTAATGATATGATTCAAACATTTGGCAAATATTGACATAGCAACCATAAACTAGGGAGGGACTTCATGTGTCCCATCAGAGTCATAGACACAAATTCAGTTGGTGGTGTCCTGGCATCCTGGTCTTTAATCATTAAGAAACCCGATCCAGCTAAAAATGCTGCCCTAAAAACTGCTTATGAAGATTATTGCAAAATTTGGGGGGATGACATAAGTTTTTCCTTAGTGGATATAGATCTTTAACACCAGGAAGATTTGAAAAAAAAAGTATATGAATACATATATATTTAAATATGCATACTTAAAATGTATCTATACACACATATATATATACACACATATATTCATACACACATATACACACAAACATTTGTGCATATAAAAATATATATATATGTTCTTTTTCTGAGAAAATCAATCTCATAATATTTGAGCATTTAGAAGTAATATGGGCATATTTACTATTTAAGAGAACTTGTAAAGATTAACAGAATTTAGTCTATTAGAATAATATGTTGGTATTACAATTCCAATTTAAAATAAGTAGACCTGTGATTTTAAGCTTAAATCTTTTTAGGAAAGGTGTTTATTAGTTAAAAAATGTACTTAAAAAGAAAGCCAAATATATGAACTTTATATACTCAATTTAAAATAATTAAAATAATTTCATGATTTATTTATAAACCAGAATAAAAATTAATCAAAGGCCCCCTTAAATGTGTTAAAATTTGACTTTGAAATAAAATATTTGTAAATCAAACTTATAAGCCAATTTTGTTGTTGTTGTTTTTTTGGGTTTTTTTTTTTTTTTTTGGTACCAAGGATTGAACCTAGGGGCACTTAATCACTGAGGCACAACCCCAGCCTTTTAAAAAAAAATTTTATTTAGGAAAAGGTCCCACTAAGTTGCTTAAGGCCTCACTAAGTTGCTGAGGCTGGCTTTGAACTCGTGATCCTCCTGCCTCAGCCTTCCGTGCAGCTGGGATTATAGGCGTGTGCCACCATACACAGCAGCCAAATGTTTTTTAAAGCTAATCTTATCCTGAATAATTTTCTAAGCACAAAATATTGCATCAAAGACATCAAAAACTCACATCACTCTTTTTAAAAAGTGTATCAAGTCTTCCACATCAGATATTACCCTTTCAAAAAGTCACTTTAGAGGCCCCTCACTTAAGTGACAATTTCACTGCTCAAACCTCTTCAAAGTTACCTGAAATTACTTTCAGAGTCGGATTAGATTCTTTCCCCCTTTTTCAAACCCATTCAGGTACCCTAGTTGGAAACTGGATGACAAAATTACCCAACATCAAACTTGATATTTGCCACCCGCGGTATCTTTACTTTAACATGAACAACTCAAAAGAATGAATTCAGATATGATGCAAGACGATTTCCATACTGCAAGCAAGTCCTGTCCCCTCTCCAGTCATATTTCTTGGACCACTGACTTCCTTCCCTTTCTGAAGTGTAAAAAAGCTATTCTGAAACTCAACATATGCACAGACGAGAATGGAGGCTGAAGATTGGGAGGGAGGGATTTGACCTAGAGTGGCCAACAGAGGTGGGGATGTGCGAGGCTTCTGGGTTGGGACTTCTCAAGGGCTGGTGACATGGTCCTGCAGTGTTATTCAAAGCCATGGCAAGCATCGAAAGCTCAGGACAGGGACATGAGATGTCTTCAGAGACTGAAACAAAAGCGTCCCTAAGACATCATGACTCAGCACCAGATGCACTAGGACATAAATGAAAATTCCATCTAGACATGGTTGATGATACATTTCTTCTGGTATTAGCAGCCCAAAATGCAGGAGTTTTGAGTAAATATAAAGGATGGGAGGTAGAGGCATATTACAGAAGGAAAACCATGCAAAAAAGAAATCCTTCCACTTGACTTAGGTCCTTACCCACCCCCACATAACTTAGCACAAAAGATCTATATTTATTTATAATAAATATTTATTAATAAATATTTTATGCAAAGTTCATACATATTATATTTCCTCAAGAATGAATACTTGCAAATCCCTACCTTTATTAGAGTATTTTCTTAATTTAAACTTTTCTTAATTTAATTAGTCAAGAAGCGGATCATGAAATGGGAATTTCTCCTTTTTTTATTGGTGCATTATAATTATAGCTAATAGTGGCATTCGTTGTTACATCTTCATCTATGCACACAATATAACAAAACAATTTGGTAAAAAATTCTTTAAAAGTCATAGGTTTGTACCCAATTTTCTTTTTGATTCCCATTAAATCAATGACAATGAACAAAGTGACTCTTTAGTATTTATTCCGAAGTCAATCGCTTTTAAAGCATGTCAGATAATCTCCCAAACAAATTCCATCAACCTGTGTGAGGAATCTCAGGCAAAGGCTCAGGATGTAAGGAAGCATTCACAAAGAGCTGTGTACTTAGCAACCCCCACTATAGACTACCTTTTGAGCAGGACAGTGCTGACATGGCCGGCTGCTGTTTATCTACCTCCCACAAAAGTCTGTATCAACAGCCATGATCAGAGAAGATTAGAGTAACCTCAGGATCTTTCAGAGCCATTCATTTGTTGATTTATTCACTCATTCAATTTGAAGCTTTTAACAATATGCACAAGACACTGGTAGGCTCTAGATGCCATCTATTCAGAGGTCTATAAGTTTTGCCAACTGTTGTCTTTTTTGAAGCACCACCAAGGAGACAACCTCTCAGGGGGATCTGTTCTACTTAGCATTGGAAAATACACTGTGCTCAGCAGACAAAATAGATTACTAACGATTAGTAAAGATTACTACAGTCTAATGGGGTTCTAAGTTCTCATTGATTCCAGGATGATTCTGGGCCTCAGTTTGAATACATAGATAATGGAGGAAATGTCTTGGGGATGATAATGGCAAATGTCTAGCAAAATAGTGGCTACAATTATGGAGCAGAAGAGTGAGGGGATATAGTAGAGGGGAGTCCTGGGTTCACAGGCTGCTCCAACACCTGAGCTGTATACATGGGGAAGTCATTCAACTCCTCTGTGCCTTGGTTTGCTCATTTTTAAAGCAGGGATAACAGTGTAATGATCAAATAAACTAACAGGAAAGTAGTTCTCAGCACAACATCAGGAATGTGGTAGGACCCAAGTCAGCACGGAATGAACACATGAAGAAAAAAAAAAAACAAACCAGTTCTGTGGAAGCTGATGAATGGACCCAGGAGCAAGAACTCCAAGGAGGAAGGATGAAAGGTGCCTCTTCTTGTTACTTGCTCTCTTTTCTCGCTAGGTTGGGTTAAGGTGGGCCAGGGCCTGGGTGGAAATGTCCAATGCTATTATAATGGTTAACAGGGACTTTTCTGGATTAGTGAGGACACACAAGAAGAAGAATGCTCTCTGAACTGCTCACTCGGATGGAATGGTCCTGTGTCTATAGCAACTCTGGAATTTCAAATATTCTGCCTTAAGGACACCTGTACTCACACTAAAGCAATTGCCCCTCATTTTAGTTCTGATGTTATGATCACTGTTCACTTGGACCTCTTAGGAAACCAGGCCACCAGTATTTCTTGTGGCTGCCCCATGTGTCCAACCATACCCTTACCTTACTCTCCCTTTCACCTTTGCACCTCTCCACTCCAGGCAAGGGCAGCAGGCCAGGACACAGCGTGGGCTCCAGGCTCAATCCTAGGCAAAGAGCTTGGAGAGGTAATAGTAGTTGTCTTTGAGAAAACTGATCTCTGGTCTTTCTTCCCTCTGTCATCATAATCCTACCACCTCATTCTCCAGATATTTGGGGAGGTGCCAGAGATGATGATTTGTGTCATAATCATTTTAAAAATGATATCAGGCTAATTCCTTAATGTGTTTTGGCTCCAGTTTACTGATCTATAAAATGGAACATAATACCTTTCATGTTGGATGATGAAACAAGCTAATGAAGGGGAAAGACCTGTCACAAACTAGGTGCTCAACATGAGTTTTGATTCCCATAGTATCCCATATAACCTTCTGATCCTCAGTTCATTGTGTGAAATGAACTAATGGTTACTGTTTTTCAGTAGCAGAAGGCAAGCTGGAGAGATGGTGTCACTATTTGTGAGACACAGTTCATGAGTGGCCTTAGGCATGGTATGTGGGCTGTGCAGGACCCCGCAGCCCTGGGCCAAGCTTCTCTTGGTGAAGCTACCACTGTGGGGAGGGTTCCTAAGGGCATTGTTTCCCACCCCCATCGACAAGATCCCTCATGGTCAGTAGGTTGTGTTGGCTGTAGCCCTCACACCGTCACTGCCACTGTACCTCTGGCGCTGTCCCTTCCAACTGACCCACCCCATCAAAGGATGGGCATGAACTTTCCATGGCCATTCACTTCCAACCCAACCTCTTGGGCATGTCCCCAGCTCAGGACAGGACACTGAATCCAGATTTACAGTGTAAACCTATTCAGCGCCTAGACTCCTTCCAACAATGCCCAGAAGTTTGCACTAACTGAGAAAACCTGCGCCTGCAAACCTGCACTGCAATCCCTAAAGCAACCAGAGTCTAATTCCAAAGCCTTGTGCCCCTGGCTGGGAGGGAGACTACAAGAAATGCACGACCCATTTCTCAGCCTGTTTTGTCCTGAGCGGCATGTTATCCCCATCAAGTGGACAGGTCCTTGTTCCCACCAATCCCCCATGCAGATGAGGACTTGGAGTTATTAAGAAAAGAAGCTCACTTGTCCCCCTTGGCTTATCATTACTAAACAGGCAAAGGAAAGCTTCAGCCCACCGTTGATTTAGATTAGCCCCTTCATTTCAATATTATTAATTACCCGAGTTAACATACTGCATGTCAACATCAAAAACCTGACTTTTTCTGAATTAACTGTTTCATTTGCTGATTCATTTCCATGGTTGTACTCGCTTACTTTCATGCCTTCAGGACCCACAGAGAAATGCCCTGCAGATATGGCTTCAACTATCCTCATGTGCAGTTATTAGATTGGGGATCGACATAGGTCACTCCTTTCATGGGAGGCCACCAGGCTAATCTTTTGAAGTGACATTTCCATAATAACTTAACATTTGCCAAAGTTCTCTGTTGCATCCTTGGCAAAGTAAACAGAAGGGTTAATTTAGTTCTCTAATCTCTTGTTATAAGCCTAATTATTTTACATGTCTTCATTTCATTAATGAATTGCTGCTTTTTACATGCAGCTCCTTCCCCATTGCTTTTGTTTAAACCTCCTGGTGGGAAGGGATAGATTAATTTTGTTGTGCCTTAATGAAACTGTATGCTACATTAGATTTAACCATTTGGCATGCACTGCCAACATCACCATTATGCATAATGAATTATTTTTTGTGAGTCCCAAACTACTGTAGACCTTCAGTATTCTCCTTCAGACACTGTGAGATGCAACTGGCAGACAGACACAGTAAGCTCAGTCATTGCCCCTGGTGTCTAAGGAAACCGTCTTGTAGCTTTTTACTTTCTGTCACCTG
The DNA here is from genome assembly GCF_021218885.2 of Marmota monax. Taxonomy (NCBI): domain Eukaryota; kingdom Metazoa; phylum Chordata; class Mammalia; order Rodentia; family Sciuridae; genus Marmota; species Marmota monax. The sequence continues at coordinate 14,504,154 of NW_026693245.1, forward strand.
TATGGGAGCGTCTAGGTTTCTTGCCATAAGGAACTCAGATATGCAGTTGATTTCCAGCGAGCATCTCAAATGAAACTAGCAAATCGATTTTGAGATTTTTGAGGACAAAGCACTATGTTAGGCACTTTAAGCCTGGCTCAAAAGCTGTTTGGTTTTTGCCATGTTAAGATAATCATCCACCACCACTGCTCCTGTGTCTGCATGCTGTATGGGGATGGGCTGGTCTACACTGGGCTTGGCTGGTAGCTTTACTCTAGACTGCGTGGCTGGGGCAGTTCTGGTCCTCAGGCTCCATTTTCTTTCTGAAACCAGCAGACCTAGTAAATTTCTGTTTGTCCCAAGGTGATGGGAGAAGCTTAGGAAGGCAGGTAGAAAGACATGTTCAAGGCCTTGTGTAGACTTGGAACTGACATCCCATTACTTTTACCTATTTATTGTTGGCCAAAGCAAGTCATGCAGCTAAATTCAACATCAAGAGGCTGGGAAGTATCCCAAGTCCTCATCTGCACAAGGGATTGGTAGGAGCAAGGATCTGTCCACTTGATGGGGATCAAAGTTCAGCATGCTAAGCCCATGGCTGCAGGAAATGACAAGTAATTGAGACCAACAATTAAATCTTTCATATGGTTCTCAAAGTTAACTGGGTTTCAGGTTGTTTCCACCCCCAGATTTTCAAAGTTGGAGTCATTTAATCCCACAATTAGGATGGAACCCAGCCTAGATGTGGGAACCTGACTTGTCCTTAGGGAGAAGGCCAAAGAATCTCAAACTGACAACTCCATGGCTTATCACTGAGTCAAACCTGATCTAATTAATCTGGAAGCAAGTCTTTCTTATCTGAGTCCCAGACCCTTTAGAGACTGCATTTTCTAGCCCTTGACCTGGGGTTTCCTGGCTATCTGCTGCTGGATCTGCCCTGATGCTGGTTTCTAAGCCATCTCCTTGGTTACCTACGTTGCTGTCTTGTCAAGTCTTTACTGTATTGACTTTGAGAACATTCAGTCTTAAGTCTTCTTCTACTTGTTCCTTGTCTGGCTCTTCTTATTGGACAGAGCCACAGTTCCAGAAAGATCTTCAGTCTCAGGACAGGGAATATCTGTTCTTTTCCTTGCTGCTGGACTTTGACTTTTCCAAATCCTGGGAGATAGCCTGATTTGTGGTCTTGCGTTCCCACCCCACCCCCAACCTCAACTACTCCTAAATCTGGCTCTCAGACTGAAAATCCAGCTAGCATTAGGGAGTAGTCAGTGCCCAAAGTCAAGAGCATGCTGCATTCCTGGGTTCTCCCTGTGAGTTTGGAGGAAGGGGGACACCATGACTTGGGAGAGCACAGGACATATTGCTTAAAGGCAAAGAGCATAAGGAGCCACAAGGGAGAGGAATACACAATGAAATGATAGTCCATTTAAAAATCACATGTGGGGCTGGGGATGTGGCTCAAGCGGTAGCACGCTCGCCTGGCATGCACGGGGCACTGGGCTCGATCCTCAGCACCACATAAAAATAAAATAAAGATGTTGTGTCCACCAAAAACTAAAAATAAATATTAAAAAATTCTCTCTCTCTTTTTAAAAAAAAAAAAAAAAATCACATGTGATCCAGGTTAAAAGCCAAATGGTACCCACATAGACAACGAGGTATAAACTCCAGCTTATGGTGCTGGGAAGGCGTGATGACACACGTGCTGACTCCTAGGTCCACCCTGCCTAGACATATTCCTTAGACAGCCCGTCTCTGTCCCGCCTCGGGGCATTGCCGTCACTGCTCCCTCCACTGGGAACAGTTCCCCGACATTGACCTTGCTTTTCCTCACCACCTTCAGATCTTTATGCCAGTACCATCTTCTAGTGACGCCTCTCCTGGCCTCACTATGGCTCCTGCCACCCTTTACTCCACAAGGCACCGTCTTCCTTCTCTGCTCTCCTTTGCCAGTGCCTCTATCTCCACCTTATACACTGTACATTCTGCTTTTTGGTTTGCTGATTGTCTACCCCTCTTCCCCATGATTTTCTGTTTTCTCTGTCTCTTTGCTCCTAGAACATGCCATAGGTACTCAATAAATAACTAGTGGATGAAGGCAGAAAGGAAGGAAGGACAGAAGGAGTGCGAGCCAGGTTGGAGTGGGCCAAGGACAGGCACAGAAATAGAAGCTCCCTTGTAAATGCATGAAAAGTGCATGAGATCACATGCAGGACTCCAGGGGCTCAAAGGCACTTCTTGTGTTCAACTTCCCCTTCTTTGTGGGTTCCTCATCTTTTTTTATTTTAGTTATTTATTTTGATGTGGCACTGAGAATCAAATCCAGTGCTTCACACATGCTAGGCAAGTGCTCTGCCGCTGAGCCCCAGCCCCAGCCCCTGGCTCCTCATCTTGAGCCAATAAAACACACTCAGTCCCAAACTGAACCAATTATTCTTCCTGCCTTCACTTAGTGATTACCTTCCTTGTGCCAACCTTCTGCATTCTCAGGCTGGATCATTGACACAGCATCTATTTGAACACTCAGATAGAGTGTTTTTTTTCCAGGTCCCAAAGATTTTTTGACTTAATCTGCTCCCTCATTCTTTCTACAAACACCGCTTCTGTTCATCATCATCGTCTCTTAATGGACAACAGCATCCTAACCAGTTCCTTGCTTCATGCCCTGCCACCTCCCGACCCCGTCCCCATCAACCCCATTCACCAACGTGTCCCATGGCTCTGGAACCAAGTCCAAGCCCTGGGTGTTCAGATTGCCCCTCTCCAGCCTGATCTCTCCCTGCAATTAGGCTGGAATCTCCTGTGGACCTCTCCACAGCAATCCTCTCCACAAGGGGGTCTTCCACCACTCATTTATCCTTTGAGATTCAGCTCGTTCATTACAACTTGGCCCACAATGCATTGCCCATGTTCTGATACATATTCACATTTTCTAAGCTTTGTCTTTGATCAATAATATTTAGGAAATAATAGATGTGATATTTTCCATGATACATGATAAATGGATATCTATTAAAATGAAAAGTATTCATACCTATGCCTCACAAGATCATCTTGTGTACCACTACAACTTAGCCATCTTTCCAAACCAGTGAACTAGGCAATCTCACTCTTTAAAATCACTGTTCTGGATATAGCTAGAGATTCTGTCTTTGGCAAGATCATTGCTTAATGGTGTAACATTGGTACCGTATTTAAGTCGTTAACACTTACCAAGTGTTTCCTACATGAGGGGCACTGCTTTACATGCCTTAAAGGTGTGCATTCATTTAATCCTCATAATAACCCTAGAGATGGGACCTAAATTGGCTTTATCTTACAGGAAAGAATATTCAGACAGAGAAGTCACCTTGCCCAAGGCCACAGCCCTAATAAGAGGTTGACACGGTATTCCAATTGACTGTTTGGCTAGAGTCTACACTCTTACCCTATTCATAATATCACCTTCATTGAGTTTTACTGCCTGAAGTATTGTATGGGTGGGACTGGTCTCAACACCTAGACTTTGAGGCAGTGGGAACTGTTCCTGTTGTAGTAAAGGGGACACTTGGTTAAAGGATGGCAGGATACCCAGAAAAGCTGACCTCTTGGAAAGTGTCAACTCAATCATCTGTCATTCTCCAGACTTGGTTTAAAAAGTTCCCTTGTGACAGGAGCCAGGTTTGTATCATTCTGACAGAATCCTCAGCTGCTAGCTTTATTTAAAAATTTTTTTTTGCTATTCTGTGCATTTTTTTTATCTCTAGAGATAATTTTGAATTTTACAGTTAGTTCTGAGCAAGAAAACTTTGGAACCAAATCACCCATCACCAAATTTCTGCTTGAAACATACACCCCACCCTATTGAACACAGAGGCGTCCTCTGTACTACAGAAGAATCTCAAGGTCATTTGCTAAGGCTCCTGCTTCATGATATCTATACTTTCCTTACCTTATCTTTAAATAAAATCCTTGCTCGAATCAGCTCTGCACCTGTTTGCTAGGAATTTTATGGAAACTGTGCATGCTAATAGCTCATTCCTGTCACATGCTTTTCATATTTGCTGAGAGCCACGTGTCACAGCTATTGAGATGGTGCTGCCCTCATGCTATTGACCAGCTCAGTCTCTGGGAGAAACCTATACTCGACTATATCTTTGTGGGTAATAAACAGGATGGATGCCCCTATCCCCTGATAAAGTATTATCTACAAATGTATAACTCAAAAGGAATTGCCACCAATATTCTTTTAATTGGAAATATCTTTCTTCCTCCTGAGCAGATTCGTTTGAGCTCCCTTCCTACAGCAGCTATCCATAGGAGAAGAACACGTGTGTGAAAGACAGCCTTTTAATCTTTCCCTGTAATCAGCTCCCCCAAGCCAGAATGCTGAGTCCGTAAAACTGGCAAGGCCAGGCTGCCTTTCTGCTTGCTTCTGCTAGAGACTTGTGTGATTTGCCCTGTTCTCCTTCCCAACTTTAGCAATGGGACCCTGGAAAGCCAGCACTTTCCACCATGAGCGTACTCCTCCGTCAAAATCAGCCGCCCTAGAAAAATAGAGCTTAGGCGAAGCAGCTTTTCTGATCCCATTATTGATAAGCTCTTAGAGCTCATCAATGAAAATTAGAACTTGTTAATCCTGTACATTTCCCCCCTTGATTTTTAATTACAGAAGAAAGAAGTAATGGATAACTTCTGGGGCTGTGGAGACACTGGGGCTGTCAAGAGAAAATTAAATTTACAGTCAGAGAGTTTTGTTTTCTCAAGTGTCCTTGTAAAATGCAAAAGAGCCTCCTGGCATCACCAAGGCAATTCAACTGGTTTCCTAAACTGGCAGGGTTTTCCTCGAAGAAGCCCTCCTTCCTTTGCCAAGAGAGTATATTAATGACAAGGACTGGACCTAAAGGGAACTCATTCGGAAGAAAACTGCATTAAAAGAACATTAAGGGCGATGTTTTAAAGTCTGATTTAAACTCATGAAAGCAAGGAGATTTATTGTTGAAGCCAGATCGCCGTGCCGACGCGCCCTGCCTGGTAATACATTCCTATTGGAGCACAGGGGATTGAATCTGTACAGAAACATCGCTCACTGTAGCCCAGGATTTCCTGCTGGGGAGAGGGAGACAGCTATAGAGGGAGGTGGGCAGGGGGCAGGGGGGGGGACAGCCACATTTCTGAAAGCAGATGGGCTAACATCCCACAGGGGCCAACTCACCAGGGAAGCAGGGGGAGAAGGGTGCTGCCAGCTGAGGTCAGCCTTGACATTAGCAGACAGCTCAGCAGCCTCTGCGCTCCCTGCACAGGCCCCTGGCTGCTGGGAAGGCAGTCTCTGGAGAACTGGAGGCTCGGCAGGATGTCCCAACCCCCTCCTCTGAACCCCCATCCTGTGACTCTTCTCATTGGCAGCCTTTTTGGCAAGTTACACCCCTCCCACTCCAACCTGCAGCTCCATCTCACTTGACAATATTCTTCTGCATTAGAGTAACACAACACAGGTTTCTACCTGTGCTGCAGACTTGGACTTCAGCCAAAGGGCCAGCTGCTTGCTATCTTGCAAGTCAGGATCTGATTTCTAGATTAGAAGTTTTAGTACCAACGTTGGAAGGGAACATTGGAGTCACCCTGGAGAAAGCAAAGAGCCTTGAGCTTGTGCTCTCTGCCTCCCTCCTAGTTCAAGGGCATTGCCAGAATACTGGTCACCTTTCCCAATGCCAGCTTCCACAATTGAGCCTACCACAGCTTTGATTCTGAATAGCAACAGTCCCTGCAGTATGGCTTAGTTCTTTTTCCACACAGATTTGGAAATTATTGCATTCCATGCTCTTCCTGGTATCTGGTTCCTGGACTGATATTTCTTTCTTGGAATATCTGTTACCTCTAAATATTGCAGAAATTTTTCCATGCATGCATATAGGGTTGTTTATTCAAGTGGTCAAATTTGGAAAGCCACAGTACAGTAAGGACTTGCCTATAAAGTAATCTGCCAAAATTAGATTACATACATGAAAGCATCACATCAGGAGAGACACATACATGTTTTGTGAGAGCAAAATCAGGGGTCTGAGACCAAGACAACCCCCATGATTCAGGGTGAAAATGAGCCCCAGAGAATAGAGTCGGCAGGGGGATCAGGGCCCAGGTGACTAGGCAAGGATGGTGTGATCCTTTCGTCATGTATCTAGTAATGTTTAGTGCTTCACAGTGTCACTGAGAATGAGGCTGCCTAAACAAATCAGAGTAAATTTGACAGGTGATTTGCAGGAGCGTTCACAAGGTAGGCAGAAGCAGCTAGGGAGAGGGTCGGGGTGGTATCCCACAGGAGGTGGCAACTGAGTTGGGTCTTGAAAGAAAGTAGAAGCTGCCAAAGGGGAAGGGGTAAGCAGCACAGGAAGCTGAAGCTCAGAGCAGGATTGTGTGGCCAGTCACTGGACAGAGAGGGACTGTGGAAGAACAGACTGGAGATGCAACTGGAGCTAGGATCACAAAGCTCTCTCTGTCCTGTTAAGGACATTACCCTCTCCTGAAGCCAGTACAAAGCCACTGGATGGTTTCAGGTAGTTTCAGAATTGTCATTATTGAAGATAACTGAAAACTCACAACTGGTCACATTGTTGCCTTACCTGGGTAAAAGGGGAAGAGCCCTTTCAACCTGGGGCCCATGTGAGTTTGAAGGGTATGAGACTGATAGAGGCTGTAGGCTTCCCTCCACACCCCACAGGAAAGCTGTTCATGTGTTCAAAATGTTGTGTATGATTTCATGGGATTCATGAATTCCCTAGAGCCTTCCCATGAACCCAGTTCATGAGCCCTCACTCAAAAGACAGTTGAGGGAAATAATTTGTCCTCTAAGGAGAATTTCATAGTCCTTAGAGGTGTATTATGGTAATTAAAGATGATGTGTCACAATGTCTGCAACTTACTTTCAAATGGTTTGCAATAAATTCTTTAAAGTTTGTATGTGTTGTGTATTGGAGAGAGAGAAAGGAAAGAGAAGCAATTGAGGCAAGATGTTAACAATTGATGAATCTAGAAGAATGGTATATGGCTGTTCACCACAATTTCTTTCAAATACTCTGTACATTCAAAACTTTAAAAAATAGTAAAAATAAATAAAGAAAAGTCTTTGTGTAAGGCAGAAGTAACAGGAATGAATACAAAGTGATTTTTTTTCATTTATATTCCTTTACCATATTCTGTCTGAATATACTATAGATGTGATATTTTTCACAGTTGTTGTTCAGTATCTACTTGGAACAATCAATAGGACCTAGTGCCTGACAGGATGTAGATGATGGCACAGGCACAGTGACAGAGCCAAAGTGGCCAGAGCAAGTGACGGGGAGTTGAATGAACAAGGAGACAAGAAGGTAGCAGCCAGAAGAGGGGAGAATGAGTTTGGTTTCATGAGTAGCATTTTAAAATGAGTTTTGATGACCTGGAATGGGTCTGGGAGAGATCACCAGAGAATGAGTGGAACTAAAGGTATGGTTTTATGAGAGTAATGTGGGAGGAAGTGAGGGTGGTGGTGTGGCAGCTGTCCGCAGATGTGAAACACATTGCAAAAGGAGTAGACTTGGGCTGGGGTTGTGGCTCAGCCATAGAGCACTCACCTAGCATGTGTGTGGCCCTGGGTTTGATCCTCAGCACTACATATAAATAAATAAAATAAAGCTATTGTATTCACATTCAGCTAAAAAAATAATAATTAAAATAAAAAAGTAGTAGACTTAATGTGACCTAAGAGGACTTCACATAGAAAATGGGTGATAGTTACAGAGACAGATTTAGGCTTAGGATGTAGCAGGAGAGTTGTGCCCATTTCCCTGTTGGATGATGTCCATAATGGGCAACAGTCAAGATGAACAAAGGTCTGATCTTCAAGGAGCATCCAGTGTAGTAAAGGAGGAAAACACAAATTCAAGCAACTCCTTGTTGGATCTTTCCAACCAATATTAGGCAGAAGAAAAGTTTCATTGCTTGATACAGATCTTAAAATGTGCATAAAACACAATTGTCCATCCAAAGTCATCCCATTCCATTTAAGCACTTAGGAGGACTGCATATAGGAAGGGCTTAATTTTCAACACATACAGAGTTCACTTGGCCAATTTGTGGCAAATGAAATCCCAACTGTCCAGAAACAGCTGTCTCAGCTATTTGCAAAATGTCAACCCCTGTCCCATAATACCCAGGTACAGCTGTAGAGGATAGGCCTTTAAGAGTGAGATTTGGACTTGGCCTTCAGAGAAAAATAGTTCTCCAAGAGGGAAGCATGTGTGTGTGGTGGGGGTGCCTTTCAGAAGGAAAGGAAGAGCAGAAAATGTCACCTCAGTCACCCTCCCCTGCCTTCTTTCAGGGAAATGGTTTGAGAATTGAAGAAAAACTCATCAACTAGAATCCTGGTTTCTTCTAGGTTGACACCTGAACAGGGCTACTTCTTTGCCTCCTGGTTTGGGATCCATGGGGCAGGTCAGAGGATATGGGCCAGAACTCCCTACTGGAGGAGTCTGAACTCAGGCACCTGCAAGATTTGGTAAAAGCTTCAAAACTTACTTTTTTTTTTATCTGTTCTCCTCCTTGTCCCCCTAAATTAGCAGAATGGATTATGTAAACTGCATCCCAAGTACATTTTCGGCTGGTTCCCTCTCTTCCAGGAAGATATGGAAATTGCTTTAAAAGTTTCTCATGTGGAAGGCCATGGAGTGATTGGCCTCCTCTCCTCCTCCACATCCCCATGGCTGACGTGCCCGGCATCTGGTGAAGTCTTTTCATGTATTTCATCTTCCCAAAATTCCTAAAAGGAAGATACTGTAAGTAACTCCTTTCTCTGGATAAGGAAAGTCAAGTTTAGAGCATTCAGGTAACTTTTCCAAGGTCACAATGCCAGGAAACGAGAGAGAAGATGCCAGGATGCACGTGGGATTCACCATGAGACCCAAGCTCTTAAGCTCCACATTGCAGGTTTCATTGCCCAGTCCACACTCTGAAAACTCACATGGACTGGGTGCTGCTGGGTTTCAGACTGTTCTGAGGACTTCACATCAGTCTGTTCTATTAACTGCAACACAGTCCTGTGAGGCAAACACTATTATTATCTATGTTTTAGAGAGAATCAAATTGAGGCACTGAGAGGTTAAGTAACTTGCCCGAAGTCAGAATTTTAACTTAGGCAGTCTGACTCTTACTTATGCCAGGGCTCTATTTCTAAAAGAAAAGCACAGACCATAGATACAGGTAACTCACAATGAAGGATCTTTCCAGGGGTAAATCACACCTGGCCAGGACTCAGGGTAGCTCACCTGGCCCCTCCCAGGGAATATCCAAATGCCGGTCACAAGCGCATCCCTTTGTAGTCATCCGGGTCCCTGGAATCTCTCAGTGTGAGAGAGGAATCATAGATGTCTCCTGAACTATAGGAAGGGCTTAATTTTCAAGTGTTAATAATGAAAAACCCAGGAGAAACATGTTCATACTCTGAAAATCCTGCAAGAGATTTTTTTTTTAATTAGCATAGCTATTCTCAAAGTTACAAAAGAAGTTCCTTGCTGTTGGCACTTACTAATAGTTTGTCTTGGGCTAAATGAAAAGTATTTTCATACTTTTTGGGGAGAGAGGTTGACATCAATGCAAAGAGAATCATTGGCTAGTATATAAAGAAAAATTTGAAGAGAAGAAAGAATGATAAAAGGCAGGTGGATAAAGGAAAATGTTGTACCTTTTTCTTAGAGTGAATGACAACAGCTGGAAATGGGAATATAATTTGATCATCTAAAATGTCTCAACTTGTTGATTACATAGACATTTCCCTTTTGTAAATTTGATTTCAGAGTTTTATTATTGAAAACTTCATGAGGTTTTAGAGTGTATGTCTCAGGTTAACTTTCAAAATTTGTTCACAACCAGTTTGACCAGCACCCTGACTAGTCAGAGAATGTGTTCCCTGGTATGTGGCATACAAATCTCAGGATGCCACGGATTGTAGTTTTCAAATGAGACCAATGGGAACATGTAGTGTAGCAACATATCACTCTTCTCGGATCAGTTCTTCTAGGATTTAAATAATCTAAACCCCTAACCACGAGAGCTCAGCAAAAAGATTACTGGGGCTGGGTGTGGTGGCTCACTCCTGAAATCCCTGTGACTCAGGAGGCTGAGGCAGGAGTATGGCAAGTTCAGGGCCAGCATCAGCAACTTGGTGAGACCCTAAGCAACTTAGTGAGTTTCTGTTTCAAAAGAAAAAATAAAAAAGGGTTCCAGACGTAGCTCAGTGGCAAAGCACCCCTGGGTTCAGTGACCAGTACCAAAAATAAATAAATAAATAAATAAAAACACTACTGAGCAGCTCAAGTATACAGAAGAAAGGTGAATATCAACTCACCCATTTTGCTCATAGTTGAATTCTTCTGAGACAGTCTATGCCAGTGGATTTGACTTTAAAACCACCTTTAATGTTTACCTTGTTTCATCAGTCAGTAGACTAGAAGAAGCAAATGGAAACTGCAGAGGAAAGGATTACTACTGGAGATAGCACACAGCAACAACAGCAAAAAAGAGGCCAGGAAACAAAAGAATAGGAAAAAAAAAAAGAACAAAACACAGTGACTCTAAACACAGGAGAATCTGAGGTCATTTAGTGTAGGGGTCAATTGCCCGGACACCCCAATCAATAATCTGGAGGGCAGAGCATCATTACAATTATATATACTGATGACTTTGGACCACAAGGAAAGATGAATTTGTGTACTAGTTGTTTTTTTAAGGAGGAATTCAGTAAACAGAAAAACATTATATTCTAAAAACAAACAAAAAATTTTAAAATAAACCTTTAAAGAATAGTTTGTTATTTAGAAATGTCTCTTAAGATGAGAAATAGATAATATTGCTATATTTAAAAGTATGCTCATATATACACACATATGCAAGAGTAGATTGCTCTGTAGGAAATATAGGAAATGGTAGTACCTATGAGAATGTTGACTATGAGTTTTACATTGAATTAATAATTGCAAGGTAGTAAGAGAGAGGAACTTGCATTTTCCAAAATTCCAGGCGCCTGAAAAAAATCTATTGGTCAGATCAAGCTGTCTGCAACCCAAGAAATAGTTGGAAAGTGTGCCCAGGTCTGGAGCTGCATGGCTAGGAAGGTCCATACTGCCAGCTGCAGTTTTGGAAGACAGTGGGGCGGGGAAGTAAAGGGGAAGCAGCAAATGACAAAGCCTATGATTTCTTATCAAATGTGTCTCCATCAAAATCCCAGGTTCATAGTATCATTAAGAGACATTGGAAATTGTTCATGTGTAGAAAATGGCTAAGGAGTTGAGGTCTACCTACTAGCAGCCAGGGTACTAATGCAATATGCAACACTTGGATTTAGAACAACTGGAATAAATCATGAGGACAAAAGTTCATGAATTTGTAGGAACCTTAAAGATAAATGACAGGTTCAGAATTTGGGGATCTGAAAAAATTTACCTGAATCTCTGACACAGAGGAGCCCAAGAGAAATCTCTCTCTCTCTCTCTCTCTCTCTCTCTCTCTCTCTCTCTCTCTCTCTCTCTCTCTCTCTCATCTATTTGCATGTGTATATTTTTATTATTCAATGACATGTAGCTATTGAATACCTACTGAATAATAGGTGTTATGCTAAATGCTTTTACATTCATGAAATCACTAATCCTTAAACTAACTCCTGGGAGGTATGAATTCTTACACTGAGGAAACTGATACTCAGAGAGGTTAACTAACTTACACAAGGTAAAAGTCACACAGGCAAAGAAATAGGAGCTATTATAAAATATTCGTCCTGAGTGAATTTTAGTGCACCAGGAAAAGATGCTCTACTTTACTTCCAAACCTACGTTCCCTCACATAGTCAGGGTGTCTATCTTCAGGTTGTCAAGTTACTAAACCTTGACAACAATGAAGGAGAATTTTAATGTTCCAAGATTTCAATAGACCTGGAGTTTCTGTGGGAATTGAAGATGCAGATTTAATGTGGGACAAGGAGAGCGGCCCTATCTTGTAGATTTAAGGTGTTTTCTGTATATACATGTTGGGAGTCGTTTTCTATTGCTCCCTCCATTGCTAGAGATAAAGAATGAATGATACGGAGTTCACAGGACTGATATCCATCTGCAGCAGTACTTATTCCAGCCTCCCAGGGATAAATACAAGGATGTGCTGATAATAATTACGCCTTGATACACGAAATAGGATATAAAAACGCTTTCTCAATTGGGCTCACTGTGAATAATAATGCTGTCCATGTGTTTATGGGAGGCAAAGTATTTAAAGCTCTATTGTTATTTTCACAGGAAAACAACTTTGAGGAGAGCATATTTTCCATATTACCCTGGGAATGCATATTTATCTCACAGTACTGTCGCTTGCCTTTTCTTCTCTAACCTGCATAAATTCCTCGTATTTAAATGCGAGGGAGACATTCTACCTTCACTTTGAAAGGAGAGACATGCAGAATGTCAAGCAGAACCAGTGTTCCTGACTTCTGACCCAGCTCGGTCCCCCCCACTCCGTTTCTAATGACTCAGAAAGGCTCTTGGAGGCCTAGAGATAAAAGGCCCTATTAGAAGTGCAAAATATGACTATTATTACCTCCTCTAATAATGCTTCTTGCCAATTTTTCAAATGACTAGAGTCTGTTTGCTAATTATTACTCCACAGTTTCTGCATTCATTTTCTTTCCCTGAAGGAGACTTTGCTATGAAGATGAAGAAAAGTGCTAGAAAGTGTGTTTACTGCCATCTATGGGATGCCGCTGGGCTACCACAGCAGCAGATCCCCTTCTCCTCTGTGATGCTAGGGAAACTTCAGTGACAAAGCCACATAGGAGGGTCCGTGCATTGCAAGCAAAGGGATTGCACAACCCTCTGCAGGAAGGCATCATTGGAAAATCGTTTGTTTAAAGATTCCAGAAACGTAAGTTCACATTGCTACTTTAGGGAGTGAGGGAACAAATTTTCCTCTATTCAGGGCAATTATATTTATATTTATAGTAATATGAGGGCCTCTGGGTTCCACTCATAAGTAGGGCTTCAAATATCCTAGCAGAGAATGCTTGAAGCAAGAATTCATTTGCTGGACAAGTCTGAAAAAGGCCAAGAAACAAGAAATAATAAATGTTTTAGATGTATAAAGTATATGTGCCATGGCCTAAGAACTTGAGTTTCATGAATCAGGATTCTCAGGACATTGTAACATATCCTATTATTTTAACATCAGAAACTCTTTGTATGGGAGGTAGCAAATTACAAAGGGGACAAGGGTTTTGAAGGGTAGACGCTTAAGAGAAACAAGAAATGAAAGTGCATATCCTAAACTGTAGGGAAAGGAGACTATTATAAACAAAAACAGATACAAGAGCTCAAGACAGCAAAGCAATTTGGACAGTCATAGTCTAGTGTTCACATTAATGACGCAATTATCAAATAATGGTTAAATTTTGCTAGTTTTTTTGTTTTGTTTTGATTTTGGTACTGGGAATTGAATTCAGAGGCACTCAACCACTGAGCCCCAGCCCCAGCCCTTTTCAATATTTTATTTTAGAAACAGGGTCTTGCTAACCTGCTCAGGGCCTTGCTAAGTTGCTGAGGCTGGCTTTGAATTTAGGATCCTCCTGTCTCAGTCTCCCACACAACTTGGGTTATAGGCATGCACAAATTCCTGGCTTGTTAGGAATTGTTTTTTGTTAATTGTAAACATGAAAGGACCAAAGGATATTATTAGAGTGCACAGAAGGAGAAACATACACACATCCCTCAAAATGTGAAAGGATATTTAACCTCACTTTTACTAAGAGAGCAGCAAATTAAAAGTGAATGAACTTAAGACAAGTAACTGGGAGAAGATCTTTGCAAAACAAATATCAGACAAATGCCTTATATTCAAAAGATACAAATAACTCTTAAAACTAAACAATAAAAAAAGAACAACCCAATTAAAAGGTAGACCAAAGATCTGAACAGGTACCTCACCAAAGAAGACAGAGGGCAAACAAGCATATGAAAATATGTTCAGTGTCAATAGGGAAATGCGAATTAAAATCTGTAGTGAGGGCTGGGGCTGTAGCTCAGTGGAAGAGTGCTTGCCTAGCATGTGTGTGGCACAGGGTTTGATCCTTAGCACCACATAAAAAAACTAAACAAATAAAGGCATGCTGTCCATCTACAACTATAATTTTTTTTAAATCTGTAGTGATAACAATGAAAGAAAATCCCAAACACTGATAGCTCTCAATGCAACAGGAACTCTTATTCAGTGCTGTTTGGAATTCAAAATGTTACAGTCACTTTGGAGAACAGTTTGGTGGTTTCTTAGAATGTGAAACATAGCCTTAATCGATGATCCAGCAAACATTTCTGGATTTGTATCCAAATGAGTAGAAAACACAACCACATAAAAACCTGCACATGAATGTTTACAGCAGCTTCATTTATAATCATCCCTAGTTGGAAGCAACCAAGATGTGCTTTAATAGGTGTGTGGCTGAATTGCGGTATGCCTAGACAATGGAATATTAGTTGACCCTAAAAAGAAATGACCTATCAAGCCACAAATAGAGATGAAGCCATGAAAATACATCATGCAAAGGGAATGAAGCCAGTTTGAAAACGCTCCATACTGTATGATTTTAACTACATGATATTCTGGAAAAGACAAAAATGAAGAGTATTAAAAGATCAGCTTAGGAGGAAGCAGTGAGGAAGGAATAAATAAGTAGAACACAGGGGACTTAGGGCACCAGAACTACTCTGTAGGATACTATGATGATGGGTAGGTGTCTTTATACATCTGTCTAAACCTATAGAATGTACGCTATAAAGAGTAAACCCTTCCCAGCAGCTCAGAGGGCTGAGGCAGGAGGATTGCGAGTTCAAAGCCAGCCTCAGTAGGGCAAGGCACTAAGCAACTCAGTGAGACCCTAAATAAAATATAAAATAGGGCTGGGGATGTGACTCAGTAGTTAAGTGCCCCTGAGTTCAATCCCAATACCAAACATAAAAAATAAAAGAGTGAACCTTAATGTAAACTACCATGTTCACTTAATAATAATGTATCAACCTTGGCTCATCAGCTATAACAAATCTGCCACACTATTGCAAGATGTTGGTAATAGAGAGGACTGAAAGGAAGGCAGGGGTGGAAAGGATTCTATGGGAACTCTTTGTGCTTTGGGCTTAGTTTTCTGTAAATCTAAAACTGTTCTAAAAAATAGTAATTAAAGCAGATGGGAGATGGACAAAGGTATGTAAGAAAAATAAAAACAATCAGAATGTAGATACTGCGATCCTAATGTCAGACAGAGAAAAATTCAAGAAGAAACAGAAGAGAAAAAGAAAGTAGCTTTATAAAAGCTACTCTTTGTGGTGAAAACATATTTTCAAAAATTAATATTCTTTAATCACTGATTGACAAAATGTTAAAAGAAAATTTGGTTCCATACCATGTGGCTATTGGTGTGGGACACCAGTCCTCTCTCATGCAGTGGTGGCATCGGTAAAACAATGAGGCCAACTCTGAAAGATGGTGGGATAATGGGTATTGAAATGACAAACATACATATCCTTTCCTGGAGTCAGCCATTCTCATGGGAAATTTAACCTACAAGATATACCCGAACACTTGAACATGGAATAAACACAAAGATTATAATAACAGCATTTTTAATAAGAGCAGAAGATTGGGAGCAACCTGATGACCATCAATAGGGCACTGCTTCGTTAAATCATGCTCGCCTGTACCATGGAGCAGATGGAGCCATCATAGAGAATAAGACAGCTCTTCACGTCCTGATGAAGAATGACGAACAAGACGTAAGTTTTCAAAAAGCAAGGTGTGGCACAGGGTCACAGCATTCTGCCTTTAAAAAAAATATATTCTTTATTTATTTAGCACTCTGCCTTTTAGCTCATATTCAGGGTGCCACAGGAGGCATGCACCTGTAACCTGGCAATGGCGGTGCTGGTAGCTTTTGTTGGGATTAGGGAAATAGAGGCTTGGGGTCCTGGGGCAGGAGGAGCATTTAACAATCATTCTCTACCCTTTTGTTTCTTTCCTGGAAAAAAAATAATAGAAAAAAATTAAAATAAAGAAGGCAAGAGGATGTGTTATAACACATATGGGGGATGTTTCCACTTACTCTTAAAAATGTTGATCTCTAAAATGTTGGTTAGCTCTCGTTATCTGGACAATTTAATCACGAGGAACACTTCATTTCCTGATGATGCTGGAGGAATAAGGCATCGCTCTGGTCTGCTGACGTATGCACACAGTTAACATTATCACCATAGAACTGGGATTTAGAACAAAGGACAAGGGTTTTCAGCAATGACACAAGGCAGAAGGAGAGCAGATAAAGCGGAGAGTCTATAATTCTCATAAAATACATGAGACCTCTGTGAAGTGTTGTGCTTCTGCATGTCACAGGCAAGGCTTCCTGTCCCCAAAGCAGCAAAGCTGGCTGCTGTCTTCCTAAAAAGTGGCATTGACAGGGAGAACAGATACAGGGCCCACTAGTTGTTCCAGAGGGATTGTAAAGAAGGCAAAGACATTGGTTCTGTCCTCCAGGAACTTGAAGTTTGTCATTGGCTATAGGGCACACAGCACAGGACTCAGGAATGTATGCATCCCCAGAACCTATAAACCTAAGCACCAGGCACTTGCCCTGGGATAACAGAACAGAAGTTGATCCAAGTACCATAGCACAGGCCTATAATCCCAGTTACTTGGGAGGCTGAGGTAGGAGGATTGCAGGTTTTTCAGCCAGCCTGGGTAATTTAGTGAGTTATTTTATCTTGTCTCAAAATAAAAAGGGCTGGGGTATAGCTCAGTGGTAGAGTATGCCTAAGTTCAATACCCAGTACTGCAATTAAAGGGGGAAAAAGTTGACTACAGGCTGATAAAAGATCACAGAAATATGTCTCTAACATGTCTTAAAAATATGAAAGCATAGATGTTTTGCTGGACACAGTGGTACATGTCTATAATTGCAGTTACTAGAAAGACTCAGACAGAAGGATCATAAGTTCCAGGCCAGACTGGGTAACTTAGTGAGACCCTGACTCAAAATAAAAAATAAAAAGGGCTGGAGATCTAGTGCAGTGTTATTGCATGCCTGGGTTTAATCCCCAGTACTGAATTAAAGGAGGAGGAGGAGGAGGAGGAGGAGGAGGAGGAGGAGAAGAAAGGAGAAAAAAAGAAAGGATATTTTACACAGAAAAAAAGAAAGGATATTTCAGGACATTTTTGAAAAAAACTGGAAAATCTAACAAGATGGGTCCTGCATTCCTTGCATGCTAACAACCCACTGAAGCTGAGCAGTGACTGTCCCCCTTTCTATGGGACATAAACTTGGCAGGTAACCATGGCCCAGTACTCCCTATTACCCACAGACTGCTCATCTCATTCCATCACTTACCTGGTCTTTGTAGATGTTTCAGGGCACAAGTCCTGGGCCAGCCTTGGGAGGGCTAGTGTGGGTAAGTGGTTTTGAAGTAGAAGGTGCTGGAACAGACCCTGACAGGCAGGGGATAGTGGCTTAGGCGGTTGGCTATGAAAGGCATTTTTAGAGTGCAGGTTCCTAGAAGACTGCCAACTTGGGCCATCGCAGGGTGCCTGTGCTTTGGGGAAGTCCAGATGGTGTGGAATGACGCTAGCCATCCAACAAACATTTACTGAGCTCCTGTGTTGTGCTAGGAATGTTATAGGAGCACATGAGCGGACAAGACAAATGGCTTCCTGCCTCACCAACCTCACAAACTACTAGTGGAGGAGGACAGTCAGTGAGAAAATAAACTATCACATGTAGATTTACAAGTTGTAGCTAGAGATATGAAAGAACGGACAGTATTGCTGTCCTAGAGAATTATAGTGAAGTTGGCCAGGGAAGGTGACTAGGAAACTAAGACCTGAATGATGAAAAGGGTCAGCCAGACAAGGGACATGATCAAGAAGATGTGAGGCAGCAAGAACAGCATGTGCAAAGGTCCTGCAGCAGGAGATCCTGAAATATTCCAAAGACTGGAGGAAGAACCAGAGTGTCCGGAGCCCAGTAGGCCGAGGGAAAGTGGTATGAGACACGCTGAAGCAGCAGGGTCAGACTACCCAGGGAGGAAGCTCTAGGGGAGGTTTCAGGATGGGAACAACGTGATTCAATTCATAGATCTAAGGGACCTGAGAGATCACCATGGGGAAAGATGTAGCAAGAGGACGCCAGGGAGACAGTGAAAGGATCAGAGCAACTGGTTTTGGCGGTGCGTCCTGAGCCTGCCCATGACTAGCACCAGAGCACTGGACAGCAGCTTCTCCCTCTTGACATCTAGCCACAGCGCCCTCTCCCGTTCCCTCCTGTCTCTACCCTGAGGGCTCACGTTTCATAGATACCTGGTAAGAGAATGTGGGAAGAGTAGTTGGCTTCCCTTCTATTTCCTCTTCCTCCGCCAACACATGCACACCTGTGAGTGTTGCACACAGCGGTTTCAGATAGCCACGCACTTAGGGAGGGCAGAGCAGGTGCAAAAGAAGCAGGTGGAGGGGCCTTGCCTGGCTAGAGCGGAGCACGTCGACTGGAGCCTAGCGCGGGCAGACGACAGTTAGGTAAAGCAGGGCTGTTGGTAGTGGAAACCCGAGACGAGAGGAGTATTAATATGATTTGGGAGGCAACTGGGAGTCTTTACAACCTTTCGAAGAGGAGAGCGATGTGATCTAAGTGACACTGGAGGAAGATGATTCTCGGTGATGTGTGTCCTACAGATGAGAGGGGACCCCAGGCTGGAGGAGAGCGAGCTAATTGGGAGGCAGAAGTCCAGGTGTGAGGTGATTATGTCCGAGCCACGGAAAAGAGAAGGAAGACAGAGGAAGAAACGGCAGAATTTAATGCTGAACTGAAGCTGCCTCTGGATGCGTGCTGGGGTGGGAGATAACAGTGCAAAGAGGAGGTAAGAAACAGGGGATGTGTTTGGCAATAACATAGGGGCTATAAAAGGGATTGGGACAGTGAGAAAAGGTAAGAAGGTCGGTGAATTAAACACAGAAATTGGCAGGACAACCAAGAGAAGCCCAAATATCATTCCTGTGGGAAGCCATTCCCCCCCCCACACCCCGCTGCTCACCTTGGGTGGTCAATTACTTTCCTCCATGTGTGGTCAGTGCCTGCTCCATCTGTAAGATGCCTCTCCCTGTCTATGCCAGCTACTGCTCTGCGACCCCACCAAAGACAGAGTCTCCAGTTTGCTCCCTTTCTATTTCCAGGGCTAAGTTAACCCTTAGTAAGTACTCAGCGTATGTCGGTGAGTGAGTAAATGAGTGAATGTAAACCTTCCAAAGACGCACCGCTGAACCCCAACCACCATGCAACACTGTAAAACTTAACAAACTTTGTGGCAGCTGCAGCATCTCTGAAATCCTCATGGAGATCAGGTCACAGCTGAGGGCCTCACAAAGCCCTAGCCATTACAGGAATTGACAGGTGATCCTGGAAGTAGGACTGGGATTGGCAGATCGCAGGCTGGGGGAGTTAAGATAGTACTGGGGGGATTTGAGATCAAATTGCAGGGTTGTTTAAATATCTTAGGGTTACAAATGGGCTCTCACCCTTAAAATCCCATCTGCAAATACGCAGCCTTACACTGTCTAAATAGCTCTCTCAATGATGCTAAATCCCAGTGTTGGTAGAGACCCTAGGAAAGGCTTTGCATATTCTCAACCTGCTGCTCTCACTGAAATTACATTCATGTTACAAGGAAATGTGAAACCTGCAAAATACATAAAAATGAACCTTTCCCTACCACATGCTATGCCACCAAACAACATCAAGTAAGTTTGTTGAACTTTTTGGATCACTACCAATTATTCAGCATTTATGATGTGCTAAGCACTGGGAAGAGCATTTAATATTTACAAGTGCAGGAGATAGGCACTGTTGCTCCTGTTTTGAGGATGAGCTATCTGAGGCTTAGCTAAGTAAAATGACTGGTCCAATGGCATGTGATTTTGTGAGCTCCTCATTTGGTTATGCAACCTTCCAGCTGACAGGCCCCCCACACCCCACCAAGGACTGAGAGAGATGAGGCTCCAAGGACAGTGGGGAGTTGTCTGTGAATGAGCACTAGTGGAACCCACTGGAGCATCCCAGGTCCCCTGTGGGATGTGTGACAGGAAGAGAAGAATTCAAGACTGCGCTTTAGAGTGGGTCTCTGACACACACTTGGGGGAGTAGAAGAGGAGACAGTCAAGGGAACATAGACCTTTACAAGGAACAGTTAGGAGATTTACTCTGGGCTCACAAAAGTCCTTCTGCAGCCTGACACACTGAAGGCAGGGCCTCTAGCTTCTGCCTCCATTTCTTCCCACCTCTTCCTTTCCTAGCCACCCCTTTCATTGGATAAACAGCTAGATTGGATGACAACAATGTTTTCAATTCTATCCATGGGAAACAGTCTGTGAATCTGAAAGGACTGTACACTTTGAAGTTTTCCATGCTTGGGTTTTTAACCCCAGTTCCATTCCTTGCTGGCAGAGTGACCTTGAAGAGGACACATAGAGTCTTAAACTTGCTTCCTTACATACACCATGAGGTCAATGAACCTACTGCACCAGCTTTAGATTTGATAAGAGATTGGCTAACAAATGCGAGGACTTCTGTTTTCAGGAATATGACAGGCCAGATGTGTTGAAAGGGCTCCCAACAACGAAATCCCAGGAAATGCCAGTTAGAATATAATAAATGTATATTTTAACATATGGCTTTTCCAGAAATAAAGTAAATAATTGGAAGCCAGAAATGGCAAGAAAGAAGAATTCCAGGAGAGAATCTTGAGCTGAGTAACAAATTATTACTCTGCAACTTGTGTGTTAAAATGATAAACATTATCTCATAGGTCAGGAGTTTGGGAGCTGTTGAGCTGATTAGTTTTGGCTCAGAGATTGTCATCAAGGCATTCACCATGGCTACAGTCTCCTGAAGACTCAACTGGAACTGGAAAATGTGCTTCCATGTTGGTTCACTCACATGGCTTTTGGCAGGAGACCTTAAGTCTATGCATGTGTTCCCCTTTATAGAGCTGATTAAGTGTCCTAATAATGTGGCAGCCGGCTTCCCGAAGGTGAATGATCCAAGGAGAATGAGGAGGAAGATTTAATGTCTTTTTATGATCTAGACTTGAAGTCATATCCCATCATATCTGCCATCTTCTGTTCATTAGAAGCAAGACATTAAGTCCAGCCCAGAATCACAGGGATGGTAACTGGTTTACACATGTTAATAGGAAAAGTACTGGAGAATGTGTGGACATATTTTAAAAACAGTATAGTTAGCATTTGCACTAAGTGCAAGGATAAGCCCGGTGGGCTGAAGCCACATTTATGGCAAACTGGAGATCAAGACTGGGGCTCTGAATAAAGCATCACCCTTAGAGGGCTCTCCCCTCACTGGGAGAACCTGCCTCATAGAGGAGGTTTGCCTGCCTGAGCCTTAGCTTTGGGAATTTGGACTCAAATTTATATTATCATAGTGGCCTAAATATCCCAAATGAAAAATGTGGTTAAAGAAATTCCAACTCAATAATGTCCCTCTCTGAAGAATACAGTCCTCAAATCATTATTAAATTTCAAGGCCTATGGGATGACAATGAGAAATTGCTAAAAGCACAATGAAATAAACCAATGTGAACAGGAGACAATAGTACCACCTAAAAAGAAAGGTTATCTCCACAGAAACCATGATCAGATTGACAGCTGACTTCTCAAAAAATGTTGGGAACCAGACAACATTGTAATAATAAATGTGAAAGTGCTTATTTTAGATGTTCCTTTGGACACTGGAGGAAGTGTGGAGGAGAGACAGTCAATTTAGAATCTGGACTGTAAATGAAAGTATAATACCTACCTCAGAAAAACATAAAATATAGGAGTATAGTAGTGTAGGTGGTAAAGAGTAATTTAATTTGCTTTTCAAGGGCTGGGGATAGGGCTCAGCGGTACAGTGTTATTCCTAGTGTTCAATCTCCAGCATTGCAAAAAAAAAAAAATATTTCAAGAAGCCAGTGAAATTCAAAGAATGGCATAATAGCAGAGAAAAGAGGAGGAATACCCTTTTTGGGCCACTACAATGGCAAGGGATGGTTTTGTGCATGCCCAGAGGTCTTGGAAACCTGCCATTGCCCAAGGTCAACCTGCGCAACAACAGAGAAGCAACAAAAGGCAAAGAAGTGATTTGAATTTCAGCTGGTTTCTTTCCACGTAGTGACTGCAGATATTCAAATGATGGGACTGGGATGTAGTTTAGTGGTAGAGCACTCTCCTAGCATGTGTGAGGCTCTGGGTTTGATCTCAAACAGCACACACACACACACACACAAAAAACAAACAATTATTTTAAATTGAACTTTTCCAGAACTCAACAGAACTTCAGGTTATTTATTTGGTGGGAGCGATTTTGTTGATGATATCAGAGGTGAGAAGGTCTGAGGAAGCAATGTAGTTCAAACTCTTAATTTTAAAGGCCAGGAAACTAATGCTCAGAAAGGAGAGCAACTTGTTTATAGTTAAATATACTGGGCCTAGAACCCACGTTTCCTACATGTACTGCAGGAGTTGAGCACATGAATAAAAGCATTATCTCAACCATGACTCCCCAGTGCAGTGGTTTACCACCCAAGTCCAGGCAGCTCAGAGAAATGTCTTGGATGAGTCACGTGGGAGCCCATTTGGGGCCAACGAAGAGCTAACTAACTAAGACTCTGCGGGAGTGTTGAGGAAATCGGGTCTTTTATTTGTGTTTGGACAGTTAGTTAGTTATATAAATGGATGTCTAGTTAGTGCACTCAGCATTTAAATCAGACCTAATGGTGACATTGGTTTGCTTGCCACACTGCCTGGTAAGGAGCGAATCTTTTCCAATAGCTTTTGCACATAGAGAATTTCAAAGTGTTCACACAAACATGAAGTGCATTTTAGTTTAAATTATTTGCATTTTCTTTACATGAATTTGAAAAAAGACAGAGGTGTATAGGCTCTTTGAACATATCTCCCTTTGTTTTTCCTCCCAGAGTATTTGTTGATTATGCCTTATGGGGTGAAGTCACTTGATGTGCTCCATACTCCTAGATTTCACCTTGTCTGCTTGATTCTGGAAAGTACAAGCGATCCCTTCCTTAGGTCTCTGGGTCCAGGAAGTCTGATAACCAGGGGTTAGATGATGCACTGAGCCCCATCATTACCCCAGCCAGTCTCCCATATTGTTTCTGAAACTCTAAGGCATAATCCCCTGTATCACCTCAGGCAGTCCTACAACTAACCGGGTAACTGCTTCATTTTGCTAATGACGACCCGGATCTGGGGTTTTCATGGTTTTTGATCTCCTGGGGTCCAACATCACTGGTCTTATGCAAATCAAGCAAGGAAAGGAAACAAGTCAGAATGGAATTTTTCCAGTCTCTATTTTCTTACAAGTGCAGATTCTTTGGCTGAGGCTTGCGGGAATTTGGATGCGAAAGAGGAAGCACTGTGTTTAGAGGGATGGTATGGATGTTCCAGGACAAGGATCTGTGTACTAGCCACCAAGCACTGAGTGCGAGGTGTTTATGAAGGCACTGTGCCCTTTCCGGCAGCACTGGGACCCAGCTCTCCTCTATGTCCTTTCCTCTTCCCCTTTGACATGAAATATGCTCTATTCTCCTAGAAACCACTCAGAGCTTCTTTTATTCTGGACAAATTGTGCATGGTTTGCAAAATAAACCCAAAAGAATGAATTGGAATAGACTTCTGGAAGGAAATTGGCAATACATTGACCCAAAAAAGCCATTACGTTTCAGGGGATTTCTCCTAAAGAGATAATCAGTCTCGTTCATAGAGACCTAAGAAAAAAGAATGTTCATCGTAGCCTTGTTTATGTGAAAGCAATGGGGTCCCAGAGTTTCTACTGAGTGGGGTCAATGTCTCTCACCATACATGTACGTGCATTCCCTGGTTTAAGAGACGAACGCCAGGCAAACTGAGGAGCTAGAGAGCATCTTGAAGACAAACATTTTGAAAGCCTATTTTTCTTTGAGGTTGAGACATTTGCAGGCCTGTCAGGTGGATGTGGCTGTACTGGAGAACAGATGGAAGAATCCTAAAATGTCTTGGGAGATAGAAGATTAAAGGAGAAAGCAAGACTAGGATTAGCAACAGGGCTTCTTCATTCCAAGGAAGCAGTGGTCCTGAGTTCAGAGTGTTGGCTGGTACCAACATTTGAACCGACTCTTCTGCTAGAGAGACTGATCATTCCAATTTGCCTGGGATAGGGGAGTTCCTGGGATGTGGGACTTTTAGTGGTAACACCAGAAAAGTCCCAACAAACTGAGATGGATGGTCATCCTATCCCACACTAAAGAAGGTGTGGGTGAGCACTCAGAGAAAGAAGTCATTAAGACTTGATGGTGTGTAGCTCAACATTGGACACACCAGGCTTTGAGCTATTTTGCTAAGGAACCCACCTGAGCACAGTGAAGATGCATCTTTCTTCTCGCTCCATGAGGGCTAACAGTTTTGAGGTGCATGGATAGTATTCAGTCACACCAACGCTTGAAACAGTGAATCTTCGGATGCTGCTGATGAGTTGGTACAACAGGAGCAGAATGCCAGGCCGCAGCATGTCCCTAGGGACTGGCAGCCTTGGAAACACATTGCTTTGGTTCAGTTGCCCAGGAAAGCTCATAAGAACCAGGGAAAATCCATGGTCTGGGGCTCCATGGAAATACTGAGGGAGAAAGACACTAAAAATGATGGGAGTTGGGTCCTTAGAAATCATAAATTTGGGGAAGTAAAGTTATTACATTTGTACTCACTGGCTAGTAAAGCCTGAGGCATTCAGGTTTCACATTCATGAATAAAAATTTAAAACTATCTGGGGGCTGGGGTTGTGGCTCAGTGGTAGAGCACTCACCTAGCATGTGCAAGTCATTGGGTTCGATCCTCAGCATCACATAAAAATAAATAAATAAAATAAAGGTTTTGTGTCTAACTACAACTGAAAAAAAAATATTATAAAAAACTGTCTGGTAATAAAAAGTTAATTAAATAATTTATAATATTCATAGTCATTTGGATGAAGATGTAAATAAAATATATCTAGAGATAAAGAATATTAATATACTTTGAGTAGAATAAAATCAGGATATAAAATATAACCCTATTTTATTATTAGAGGATGTCTATATTTTTTGTGAAGTGCTGGGAATCAAACTCAGTACCTCACACATGCTAGGTGTTTTACCACTGAACTACATCCTCAGCCCCTCTATATTTTTAATTTAGATGTACTAATATAAATGGTCAAAAGAGTATATAAGATTAAAATTAAGGGGACTCTGCTTAGTGGGATTTGGGTCACTTACATTTTTATTACTCTTTAGATATCTTGATTTTTAATTTTTTTCTTAAAAGCATGCATATTTTACGCTATACCCACCCAACATATACACATTTAAACTATAGACACATACCAGGCAACTGCAGGTTCTTAATACCTTTTCATAAAAAAGGCATCATATCTACAATTGAGATCTGATGCCTTGAATATTATATTCATAAAGAACAAATCACATTTAGGCCTGAGCTAAGAAATGCATGCATTAGGAGACACTGAGGGGGAAAAACATATCTAAGTTCTCAAGATCATCAGGAACTGGGGGAGGAAGAAACTAGAACTGTTCTTTCCTTTTATTGGCCAAAGTTTCTTCTATGCTCAGAACTGCAATGAATAACAGACTTGATGATGTAGGTAAGATGCAGAAGCACTTTAGCCCACAGGGCATTTGATGGAGGCCTAACAATGCTCTGGCCAAGAGCAATGGGCTCTGGGAAAATTTGCAGACAGAGTGACTGCTGTGAGAGGGGTCCATGCAGGATTTTCCTGGATAGGAGCCCTGATGTCTGTCATTTCAGAGCTTTGCAAGGAATGGGCACGAAACAAGCCCTGAATGTGTTTGTTCCATTCATTATCAGCCAACACCTGATGCCACAGCACTTTATTATATTCTCTATACTAAGTATTTTGCATGATACTTAACACATGCATGCACTCAAATGTGTGCGTGGGCGCTCACACACATTGTCTTTTTTTAAACCACATCTGAGCAGTAGATATTACCCCCATTTTAAAGATAAAAAACTGAGACTCTAAGTGGCTTAATAACTTCATAACCACTCTCTGTCCCTGATGATACTAGGCAGTGGCACTTGTTATCCTAGATTTGTCAGCCCTTTATGTTCCCAGCCCAGAGAGGTAACCACAGGAAAGCAGCCACATGGCTATTCTGGGAAACAGCACACGCTGGCACAATGTATTAGAATGCTGATGGCTCAGACAGCGGAGATTAGAGGACACAAAAGCTCCTCTGCTTGTCCTCGGCAACATGCCTTCACTGTTGATGAGCAGAATTCAGAGAGCTCAAGAACTGTACACTTAACAGAAGCTCATCCAACCTCTTTGGTCGGGATAATGGACTGGAAATCAAGCTCTTGCTGAGAGTTTCTAGTTCAATCAAGTCAGAAAATTACATGAATCTCAATTTTTAAAATAACGTGTATTTTGCAATATGATTGAAGGAGTACTTTGGACTTGAGTTTTCACTAGCCAGCCCACATTTCTCTATTCCTCAAAAAATTCACAGGGACCTATCCCATAAGATTTAATTATATCAAGCTGCTGAGGTCCATCAGAGGGTGTCTACAGACAGGTTGACTTCCCTTGATGGAAATACAGAAAATTTTTATGTAAAGTTGTGCCCACAGAATTGTTTAAAATATGATACTGTGCAGAAGCTGCAAATTGGAACATAGCAGTTCCTGAAAACAAAAGCCTGTTCCTGTCCCCCAAAACTAAATAAACAAGGATGAAGGACACTGAGACCATAGTCAACAGTCTAAGCAATGGCACCTCTCATAACTATAGATGAGTTTTTGCCATATTGGGGACAAATGATGTGAAATGGCATCTTATCTATGATATGCAAAGTAAAGGGGCAGATAAAGGTGTGAAGTAGAGGAAATATCATACAGTAATGTAAATTCTTTAAGTGATAAGCCTTTCTGAAAATATCAGCATACAGAACTGCTCTTCTAAAGATTGGGCCTTTCATTCACGCACTCTTTGTGGAAGTCTCTTTTGGATTACCCAGATGAGTACTCTAACTCACGGGTTGGAGTTAGCAGTTTGTAAGCCATAAAGTTTCAAACTAGGCCTTTCACTTTTTAAAAGTCTAATATTTGTTTATTTATTTGGAGATGAGGGTCTCACTAAATTGCCTAGGCTGGTCTCAAACTCTTGGGCTCAAGTGATACCTCCACTTTGGCCTCCTGGATAGCTAGGACTCTGCTCTCTCTCTCTCTCTCTCTCTCTCTCTCTCTCTCTATCTATCTCTCTCTCTCTCAACTAATATTCTTCTTCTCTTGCCATGAATATGTGTTACAAGAAACAACAACCCTAGCAGTAATCTTTCCAACCCATTTTAATTGACACAGAAAAAAACTGGGCTCAGAATAATTCCAGACTTATCTGTGATCACAGAATGCTTTTTTTTTTTTTTGCAAAGTAAAATCAGTATAGATTATGGAAAATGATAGATCTCTGAAGTCACGCTTACTGTATGAGTCCTGACTCTGCCCCTTGCCCCTGTGGCCTGAGGTATAACCACCTAGCTGCAGTGTCCACAATGTTATATATAAGGTGGGGATGATAAAATATACTTTAGGGATTTTGTGGATTGAGTGAGAGCTACAAGAATCCCTGACCTAGGATAAGCTCCCAATAAGTGTCAATTTCCTTTCTTTGAAAGACAAGATCCCCAAACAAATGAAATATGTAGGAAAATTTAGACAAAATATCTAGGAAATTTAGACAAATTTCCCAATTTATTTTAGGTCACATGTAATCAAGACAGGACTTATATTCGTGTGTGTGTGTGTGTGTTGATGGGGATCGAACTCAGGGCCTCACACATGCTAGGCAACCACTCTACCACTGAGCCACATTCCAATCCCAGGACTTCCATTTGGAATTGATTTCCATAATTATTTTCATTTTTTTTAAAAAACCTGCACTTTCACAGGAACTCCCTGGGGACGGGGAAAAACATTTCCACTAGTGGCAGAATCTGTGATTCTCATACTTTCCTTTCTGGTGCCTTGAAAGTGCTTTTCTCTGAGGTTATGAGAGGGCAAATGCTCAATGTGGCCTGTATCATTTAGGATGTAGCTCAAGATCCAGAGGAGGGATGCTTGGGAGTTTGATAAGATTCACATAGCAATCATTGAAAATCAGGCTGAGCACTTGGCATGGAATCAGGATAACTATCAGATGAATGGAGGGGTGTGAATATGAAGTATAGCCTGGTTTTCAAAGCAAAAAAAAAGAAGAAGAAAAGAAATATACTGGCAATGATGGTCCTGAAAAATATCACTTCCAATCATAATAATATATATTAATATACATGTGTACACATAGGCATTTCTAAGTAACCAGAGAATGATGATATCAAGAACAATAGGTGGCTCAGGCTTCAAAGAAACAAATCATTTGAGTACAATCACTTTTGCTTTTTTGTTTTTTGACAGTTATAAATAGATGAAGGGGAAATACAAGAGATATAATATATCTTATGTTGGTAAAGATTTGATATGTCTCAGGAAATTTCATTGCAAAATTAGCTGCAAAATCACAAAGAAAGATTATTGATAAATTGCAGCATATCTGGTTGTTGGCAAGTGCAGAAATGGCTGTCATGGATGGTCTTATACTTTCATCATTAATTGGGAAGAGGGAGTGGATTGCCTGCTGCATTCATGATTATTGCAGGTTATTCTAAGTCAGGATATGGTAGGAAGACTGATTAACCAAAGTGACATAAGGATCCCAAAAGAAAGGAGAAAATTGGACAGAAGCAATAGCCAATTGAGAAAATCCATGTCTTTAGGTTTGTTTTTATTTACCTTTTTCACAAAATTGAATGAGAAATTGATAGCAAAGTAGAAATGGACCTGGAAGCGGTGATATGGATAATAGGAAGAAATACTCATGGGAACTAATATTTGCCAGGAACCTATCATGTGTCAAGTTCTGCACTTAGACCTCACATTCTGTAAGCAGGTGCTCAGAGGAGGCTCAAAGATTTAAGAATCCCAGAATAGAAAGGGAACTCAAAATCCCTCATAATCCAGCCATTCTGAAGAAGTATAAGTTGACTCCCTTGACTTCGAGGAGCTTGATTCTTTAGTAGCACAAAATTCTCACAGCAGGTGACCAGCTGCACAGAGATGTGTCTGTACACAAACAATTTGAACAAAAATAACTTCATTCATTCTTGGTGATCAATATGAGGAAGATGAAACAAGGTTTTAAATGAACTCTGGCAGGTAACTCAAGGGAGAAATGGTGGAAGGTGTTCTTGAGGCACATTTGATGAAGGTAGTTTCTGAACTATATCAGTAGAAGAGTGTATTTGATGATTTATTGCTGCACTGAAGTCCTCTGGGATTTTGAAAACCAATCAAGTGCAAGCAGATTCATTTGTGGAGTGAGGAACCAGAATGGAACGGTGGACTCAGAGCTAGTCCCAGCTACTGCACTGACCAAGCCAGTTCAGGGAAGTCACTCTCCACCCTGGGCATGGATTATTTCATCTATAAAATGAGGAAGCTGGGCTAGTTCAGGGGATTCATAAGCTCAAATTTCTTCAGGGTCCAGATAAATAATGTAACTATGTAAAGTTTCCATAGTGGGTGGTGGGTCCTGAGAGATGTCTCACACCAATTAAGATATTCAAGATTTGGAAAACAATTTGCTGAATAAACAAAACACTCTGTTTGTGGGGCAAGATCACCATTCTATTCCATTATTGTATTCCTGAGGAAAAGAAGGGAGGAGAAAGTTGGGGTAGTTATGGGAACAGAGAGTAATAGAGAAAGCCATGTCCAGAGTTCAAGGAGAAATCACAGAACCCAACTTCATTCTGTTCCAAAGAACCAAGAACTACAAGCTTGGAGAAGCAGAGATAGCTAGTCATTGCAGAATTTCTATACCAGTGCTGTCCAATGGAAATATAATGTGAGCCACAAAAGTAATCTGAAATGTTCCTGAAATCACGTTCAAAAGTAGAAAAAAAAGACAGGTGAAAGTAGTTTAATACTATATTTTATTTAACCCAGTATATAAAAAAATACAATTTCAAGTATAATCAATATAAATATGTAAATGAGAAATATCTCATTTACATATTTATATTTACATGTTTATATTTACATGTTTTGACATACTCCTTTGAAATCTGGCATATATATATACAGCACAACTCCATTTGGACTGGCCAAACTTAAAGTGCTGTATCACACTGATACAGCTGGTGGGATAGTATTAGACAGTCATCTCTACTCTTGCCTAGTTCCAGACTGATCAAATGAGGGGAAAGGAGGAAACGTGGAAGCTAATTTTTTTTTCCTGGTATTTGGATTGACCAGGGGTGCTTAACTATTGAGCCACATCCCAAGTCCTTTTTACTTTTTATTTTGAGGTGGTCTTGCTAAGCTGCTGAGGGCCTCACTGAGTTGCTGAGGCTGACCTTGAACTTTCGATCCTCTTGCCTCAACCCACCTGAGTCACTGGGGTTACAGATATACACCATGTGCCCAGCTTCAGAGCCTAATTTTAAAGAAACATTCATGACTTGGAAGACAGATATGTCAGAAAAGCACCAGGAAAGATGTCATTGGGAAAGCTAGCAAAACCTACTCTATTCATTTTTTAAAATTTATTTTTAAGTTTATATAGAGTAAAATTCACTCTTTGTGGTATACATTTCTAAGAGTTTTGACAAATGCAGAGTCACATGATAGATACATGATTCAAGACAGAAAACAATCAAGACACAGAACAGCCTCCTAATACTTGAATGTTCCCTCCTGCTGCTCTTGCAGTTAACCCCTCTACACCTGCCAGTTCCTGGCAACTGCTGCTCTGCTCTCCAGTTACAGTTTGCCTTTTCTAGAATGTCATATAAGTGGAATCAACAGCATTCTCCCTTAGCAAAAATGCATTTGTGACCCACCCATATCATTGTGTGTATAATTGTTTATCATTATTGTTGAGTAGTACTCCATTGGATGGCTAGATCACAGTTTGTCTATGGACATGAGGTGTTTTCTACTTTTTTATAAAGCTATTTATTAATTTATAAATTTTACAGATCATGCTTTTTATTTCTTGTAAGACCTTCTGCCATAACACAAGATCACAAAATTTTTCTTTCCTTTAAAAAATTGTTATAAGGCAAGTGTGAGTTTAGGGGGTTGTGGGTGACCAAAAGACCCAACAAGAACAATCTGAGAAGAGGAAACGTTTATTTGGTTCTCATGGTTTCACAGATGGCTGACTGCATTCCTGGGGGCCTGAGCTGAGACAGAACATCGTAGTGAAAAGTATGTGACAGAGGAAACAGCTCAGGACATGGTCACTAGGAAGGGAGTTGCCATGTTAACAATATTTAGTCAATCCATGAACACAGTAAGTATATCTTTCCATTTCTTTAAATTTTTAAATCAACCTTTTTTAGTTTTTAAGGTATTGATTCTGCATTTGGTGCTATTATAAAAATATTTTTGAAATATCAAAGTATTTTTATTACTTATATATAAAAATACATTTGAGGAACTATATTGATCATGTCTTTTGCAGCCTTGCAGAACTGACTTACTAGTTCTAGGTCAATTCTTTGGGGTTTTATATACAGATGATTATGTCTTCTGTGAATAGAAAATTTTATCTCTTCTTTTCCAATCTGTGGGCTTTTTATTTCTCTTCATTGCTTTGTTGCCCTAGCTAAGACTAGTAATATAATGCTTACTTAATGGGGGGGGGGGTAAGAGGAAATGCCTGCTTTGTTCCCAATTTTAGAAGAAAAGCATTTAGTCTTCATTTATGCCATTATGTTGTAGATTTTTAGGAGATGCCTTTTGTCTTGTTAGGAAAATTCCTATATATTCCTAGATTCTTGAGAATTTAAAATTATGAATAGATGTTGAATATTTTCAAAAATTTTTTGCATTCATTTTGGTAATCAAATAATTATTTTTCACTCTAGGTTCTCTGTTACATTTTAGAAGATTTGAAAGTAAGAAAATATGAACTTATTTCCATGCCAGTGTTCTTAATTTTGTATAGACACAACTTTTTGTCTGATATATTTCTCTGCCTAAAAACATTTGCAAACTTTTCCACATGATAAATAAATGGGAAAGATTATAATATTTTTGTCTGATAGAATCTATTTCTCCTTCATACTTACAAGGTATTTTTACAAGTATAATATTGTGGATGTGGATTGACTTCTTTTTTTTTTCCAGGACTTTTGCCATTCCAATATCTTTTTGGTTGTACAGTTTCCAACAAGAAGTCTTCTGTAATTCCTACCTGTGTTTTTTCTCTGTATGTCATGTTTTTTTTATTTTTTTTTTTATCTTTTCCTCTAAGCCACCCTTAAGATCTGCCCCTTTGTTTTTTCACAGTAGATAAGATATGACTATGTATGTGTGTTGGGCGAGAGCGAGAGTGTAGTTACATTTATCTTTCTTGGTTTTCTATGAACTTAAGTCTTTGTTTTCATACATTTCATTTATTTTGGAAAAAAAAATTCACCTATTATTTTTTCTTTCCTTTCTTCTCTTTCTGGGCTTATAAGTACAAGTATACTAAGCTGTTTGTTTTCCTACAGCTCTTAAATGCTCCAATCTTGTTTTTTTTTTCCCCCTTTTGTTTTGCTCTTTGTGCTTCAGTTTTGGTAATTTCTCCAAGGTCACTGTTCCTTCCTCAGCCATCTTGGGTCTCCTGTAAAAACCTATGCAAGGCATTCTTTATCTTTATCATTGTGGTTTTGTCATTTTAAACATTTCTATGAAATTTTTGCTCATAGTTTTCATCCCTTTGCTGAACTTATCCATTGGGCCTCATCGATTGTTCTCCTTTTCTATCAGATCCTTTAACATATTAATCATAGTTATTCTACTTCCTTGTCTAAAAGTTCCAACATCTGTGTCATATCTGAATCTGGTGCTGTTGTTTGCTTTGTCTCTGCAGGATCTCTGTTGTTTTGACTTGCCTTTTCACCTGCTTAAATTTTTGTTTTCCTTGAAAGCTGGACATCTTGTGTAGAGTGGTAGAGACTAAGATTACAAATTTTATGCTTAGAAATTGGTATACATTTCCTATATAGACCTTCAATGTGGAGTTTTCAATCTACTAGGAAGCTGAGCTGTGTTTCCGGTTCCTTGTTGGAATGGGCTCCCCACAGTGCACCACAGGCTGCAAGGTTCCTTTAGTGATGACTTGTGCTTAGCATGAGGCTGGGTCAGTATAGGGATTTTTCCAATATCAGCTTCACTATTATTAGCCTTAGTTCATCCCTTTTTGCTGCACCCCAGAGAAGGTCTCTTTTCACACTCTTGTAATTCTCCCAGCAGAATTCCACTGTTCCATACTTGTTAGCCTGTTGACAAGTGTATTTGTTGTTCAGACAATGCCTCAGACTTAGGTAATCATTGTGCCCCTGAGTCTCAAGAGTTTTCATTGCTTTCTCAATTCTTCTGCCCCTCCCTCAAGTTTAGAAGAGTTATTTTTTTCTATTTTCTTTCTCAATTGCAATGGATTTGCACCAGTGCCTTAGGGTGACAGAATTTGCTGCCCTTATTCCCCAAGTAGAAGACTTTTATTCCACAGAGGAGGTAGGGGAAAGGGATCAGGGAGAAGAGGATCCTCCCTTCCCACTGCCCTGACCTTGAGCTTGAGTTGGTATGATGCAAGTATACCCTTCAGAGATGGTTTCAAAAGACTCTCTCCATGATTTTTTTTGTGTGTGAGCACATGGGGAGGTCAGTGGGGAAAAACACCCATAAGATAATTTAAATCCCTTTATATCTATGGCCCTAGGAGTTCTAGACTCTCTACATTACTAACCTACACTGAATCTTTACTAATTTGTTAGTAGTCTGAACTAAGTTTTTACCAGTGTTCAGCTTCCTCTGTCCCAGGTAAGAAACTTACCTCATCTCTTCAGGTAGGGCCCTGTCATACCTTTGCTCTCTGATGGGTAAACAGAAGTTGTGGATGTGCTGTTTGTCTGGGTTTTTTATTTTGTGTGTGTGTGTGTGTGTATTGTTGTTGCTCTTTTCCATAAAGGTAAGAGTGATGCCCCTTCCAGCTTTGGGCATCTCCAAATGAAGTCAGAAGTCTATTTGCTTTTGACAGACCTGTCACAGTTCTGACCTGTGTTTAAGAATAGACCACGTTCTGTCCTTCCATGACTCTATCTTTCCTTTGGCAGAATTTCCAGAAATTTGGAATTACAGGTCCTGATGGAGAACAGAAAATATATATTTCCCCTTGAAGGTAAATTGATACCACCTTCCATGTGGATTTGCATTTCTTGACATTCTCTGTAGAGTCCATTTTGGATATTTTCCCATTACTCTTCTTATTAAGTCAAAAAACCTCCAGAAATTCTCTTATGTTGAGAAAGGATATGAATTACATCATTATAAATTTATTTACCCTTGATAACACTTCACAAAAGCTTTTCTAAACCACATTTCCCATTTCAAAAGTATGAAGCCAACAGGCTATTCTATTATTTCACAAAAGAAATCATTCAATTAGTAGTATGTCATATGAAAGGGACACTTTGAATTGTGGCGTCGTCCTGAACATATGAAAAAACAAAGTCTACACCTGTCATAACTATGAGATGAGGCATGAATATTCTATATATTTCTGATTAATCAAAATCCATGCAAAAATATCAGTCAGATCAGAAGAGTCAGAATTGATTAAACCACGTTTAGCTTATCTGTATCGTTCCAGTATCACACAGATTAGAATAGAAGCCACTGTGATAGTGTGGGAACAAAAGACTTGTCAACCTGACACTATTTTAAACACAGAAACAAATGGAATCTCGCAAACCAATTCTGATTAACTAAACCTGACTCTACCTTGAAAACCATAATGGTGTTTTTATGATTTTAATATGGTTATCAGCACAGCCCTTCTATTCTGAGGTATCTAGACACATAATCTTCAGGTAGTGGGAAAGAACATCTTCAATTTGAGAATAACATGGCCTGCAGTATGCCAGCCACATACAGAAAACCACAGGGCAAACTTGATTCTGGGGTGATTAAAAGCTCACTTGAAAGGACCTCTTTGCATGTGGAACTTTCCTGGGCAAAAGATAGAAGTTTTCTTTGTCTTCAAAGAGCTTCAAAGGATATGAAAAAAAAAAAAAAGCCTGTGCAAACTAGGGAATTAGATGTGTGAGGTAAAGAAAGTATTAACATTTTAAAATCAGTGTCAAGTCCCTTCTCCTTGGTTCCTTCTCCAAATACCATCCACTCAGGTAGAAACGGGAGGAATAAATCCTGACCTGACTTCATCCACTGCTATTGTGCTAGAGAGACTAAGGACTTTGAAATAACTGGGTGGGCATGGCTGGTGACTGAGGATGCAGAAATGGGAAGCCACCTGGGAAGGTCCCCCAGGCCTCAAGGAGCAGTGCAGTGGGCAGATGTGGTGGAGCATCCTCTGGGTAACTAGAATGCATGGTAGAAGCAGCAGTTTTTGCTATACCTTGAACTGTCTGATCACCCACCAGAGGATTAGACCTCATGCACTCTGAGAAGCAGGAAGTGAAGATGAATAGACATAAACCCACTGCTGCTTTTCTTTGTTTTCTCAGTCTCCTGAAATTCAGTCCTACTTGGTTCCTACAGCCCATTCCTCAGAGACCTGGCCGCCTCCCTCCCTCTCTCCAACGAAGCACATCAGCATTTCTGATAGAAACACCTGCGAATCCTCCCACCTCGGTGAGCAGAGGGTGAGGGGGTGAAGTGTTCAGGAGGGCTGTGTGTTTAAATTTCTCTTCTGCCAAAAGCTATTAATGCTTTCAATAAAGACAACTCTCTCTTTTGTTTTAAAGGAGATAATAGCTTTGAGGGGCAACACAAAATTTTAAATCCACAATTTTTTTTTCCCATTCAAACCCAATTAGCAATGAGAGCAACACATGAGCTTCTTCCAGGTTTACACAACAGCAATATCACAATAGCTTTCCCAAACCTAGTCAATTTGAAATATTCTTACTTGATATCCCTCTTCCACCTTTAGTTAATTCAACCTCTCCCCTTTCCTAATTTACTTTTCTTAACATCCACAAACATTTCTCATTAGCAAGCCATGGAAAGAAGGATGTAGAATTATAGCAATTATAAAATCAAGGCCAATGCATCTTATTCAAAGCTCACTGACCCCTATCTATTTGAATTAGCAGTGAAATTCCACTTCAATAAACCACTGGTAGAAAAATAAAAATGCTACAGCATTTTAGAGTCAAACTTAACTCACATTCTCTAGATAATAAATCCCTTTAAAAAAGATTTCTCTAATTATAGTTCATTTACATTATATCCTAACTTACATTATACCCTGTGTAACCACAACCATGCTATCATAAGCAAATGATGTTGCATAATTTCAGGTTTCTGAGTTGGTATGTAAGGAACATGGAAGACCTACTCTGGCCTAACTTCAAGCAAAAAGCTGAAAAAAACTGAAAACTCAACAATACTTAGATCTGCAAAAGAAGTGAAGTCAAGCTACTACCCCTATCCCTACCCCCACCCCCAGTAGAAAAGCTGGCAAATACAGAGAAGTACAACTTACCAGAGTGGAAACCTCTCCAGGAACCAGTGCACCTGAAAACCTAAACCATAATTGATGAATTATTGGAGGCTCAGACTGAGAGTTTAAAACTCCTGGGAGGGCTGGGGATATAGCTCAGTTGGTAGAGTGCTTGCCTTACATGTGCAATGCCCTGGGTTCAATCCCCAGCACCACCACCAAAAAAATTTAAACTTCCAGGAATCGAGCCATGAGAAGACCCTGGTGACTTTGTGAGTTTTACCTCCTGGAGGTCTACCAGGTTCTCACAATAAACATCAGAGAAAATTTCCTTCATACCTCCAGTAGGGGAAGAGAGAAAAAAGAACCATTTTGAAACTTGCTACAGTATTCTGTTCTTCTTACAGGGTTAGCTCTTGGGAGAAACTAATCAGAGCCTAACCTGCTGGGGTTTTGACAAAAGCCTAATGGACCCAAGGGAAGGGAAATATCCAACTTCAGCCCCTCCAGAAATCATGACCCACCTAAGTGGGGTGCAGGAGAGAAACTGATAAGCACTTGTGAAGTTCATAGTCCAGAGAAAGGATCAGAGAAAGGATTACTAAAAGGCTGTCTTCCATACCTTACCACCACATTACTAAAGGCCTCTTTATAGCAGCTTCAGCCCAGTGCAGCCTGTCTGGCTGTCAAGAAAAAAGTTACAAAAATACTGAAAGATTTAAAAAAAAAATCACAGTTTGAAGAGGGAGAGAGTGAGCAAGCATCAGAATCAGACTCAGATATGGCAGGGATGTTGGATTATCAGACCAGGAATTTAAAAATACCTATGATTCATATGCTAAGAGCTCTAATGGATAAAGTAGACAGTATGCAAGAATAGCTGAGAAATGCAAGCAGAGATAAGAATTGTAAGAAAGAACTAAAAGGAAGTACTAGAGATCAAAAACACTGTGGCAGAAATAAAGAATGTCTTTGATGGGCTTATGACATGGCTGAAGAAAGAATCCCTAAGCTTGAGGATATTTTAGTAGATACCTCCAACACTAAAAAGAAAAGAAAAGAAAAACAACCTTGGGAAAAAAGAACAGTAACAAATATGGTAGCTGTTAATCTAACTATGTAAATAATCACTTTAAACATCAATGGTAAATGCACTAATTAAAAGATAAAGATTGTTAAAATAAAAAGTACAAGACCCACTTACACGTTGCCTATAAGAAACCACTTTAAACATAAAGATACATGCAGATTAGAAGTCCATGGATAATACCATGCAAATACTAGTCAAAAGAAAGTGAAAATGGCTGTATTGATTTTAGGCAGAGCAGACTTCAGAGCAAGGAAAGTTACCAGACATAAAGAAGAGCATTACATAATAACAATGGGGTCAATCGGAAGACTCAAACAATCCTTGACATGAATAGACTTAACAAGAGAATATTAAATAGGAGAGGCTAGAACAGCATGGAGAAAGAGACAACTTCACTATAATAGATGCAAACTTCAACACCCATTCATCAGAAATAGATAGATCCCAAAGGCAGGAAATCAGTAAGAACCCAATAACAATCAACTGCATATAATGTACATCTATGGACTACTTTTCCAACAACAACAGACTACAAATTCTTCTGAAACTCACAAGGAACCTTTACCAAGATAAGCCAGATTCTGGGCCATTAGACATACTTTAACAAGTTTACAAGAACGGAGATCTTGCCATATGTGCACTTAGAGCTCAATAGAATTACACACAATAGAAACCAATAACAGAAACATAGGCCAGAAAATCCTAGGTGGAGATTAAGCAACACACTTCTAAATGACAAATGGATCAGAGAAAAAAAATCTCAAGAGAAATTTTCGGAAAAACAAAACTATAGAGACAGTAACATGATCAGTGATTGCCAAGGGTTAGTGGAGGAAGGAATGAATAGGTGGAGAACAGAGCAGTGAAACTACTTCATATGGTACTATTATATACAGCGCCAAGGGTGAATCCTAATGTGAACTATGGACTTTGGTTGATCATAGTGTGTAAGGGTATGTTCATCAATTTCGATAAATATACTTCCCTGGTGTGTGTGTGTGTGGGGGGGTTGTTAAGGGTAAAGGCTATGTGTGTGTGAATCAGGTGGTAAACAGAAAATATCTGGACCTTCTGCTCAATTTTATTGTTAACCTAAAAGTGCTCTAAGAAATAAAGTTCATTTAAAAACATATATACATTTTAATAACTTATTCTCATAACTTGGACTACATCTGACCTGGTATATATTTCAGAATGTGTGTCCCATTATGAGGGGGGAGAAGTCAATTGATCAATGGGCTGTTTAAATTTCTATAGATTGAAACACTCAAACTATCTAGGGTCTAAAAGCCTCCCCCCCACAGCTTTATTGGGTTTCACTTTTTAAAATTATCTGACCAAAGTTCATCAGGAAAGTAAGGAATTTAAGTAATTGAAAGAAAAACAGGAAGCATTTGGTTGGAGAGAAAGAGAAGAGAGAAAGTGAGGATGAAAATTGTAGCAGAAAGAATTGGTTTGAGATTCTGTATCTTAAACATGCAGGCAGTAACAATGATTAAGAAGAACGAATGTAAAATTTCTTTTGGGAACTAAAAAGGCATGGATGTTGAGTGAAACCATGAACATAAAATAGAAGTCAAAGTGTGGAGTCAGTGTGGAAAGGGTGTAGTTCAAGAAACGGTGTTTGTGTGGTGGGTAGGGAGGTCACCTTGGTGACTGTTAGCTCAGTTCCATCCAGAGGTTAAACCTTCATTCACATTTCCTCCTGGGTGTGGTGGATGTTCTTGGTGGCTTATCCAGTGCCCCACTCTGTCCATTCCTTTTCAGGGAACCCTCAGGCCTTCACACCCAAGGAGACTCCAGGAACCTGACCCCACCTGCTTCCTATACCCATGGGCTTGATTGCTAAAGGCTTTTCCTGTTCTTGAAGACAGGAACCAGTGAACTTACTTTACAGAGTCAGTTTTAGGTCTCGCAATCATACAGGCTGCATCACAGCTACTCACGCCATTGTGATGTGAAAGTAGTACAGACAATACATACATGAATGAGCCTGGCTGGCTTCCATTAAAACTTCATTTGTGGACACTAAAATTTGAATTTCATATACTTTTTCCATCATGAAATACCATACTGCTTTTGATTTTTTTTAACCATTTAAAAATGTAAAAGCTATTTTTAGTTGGTGGGCTATATAAAAATAGACACTGGATGGGATTTTGTCTGTGAGCTGTAGTTCACGGACCCTGTGATAGACCAGTGTGGTCCAATAGTACCTTCTGGGATGGTGGAAATGTTCTAAAAGACTGCCAAATATGTCTGGTAAATACTTGAAATGTGTCCAGCACGACTAAAGAGTAAATGGAATTTCTAAATTTTATTTCTTTCTAATTAATTTAAATATAAGCAATGTTTGGCAAGTAAATTGGCCTCACTTTATTATTTATGTTGGACTGCTGGCAACTTTAACTCATCCCTCTCTTCTCTTATGCCCCACCCCTGTGCATCCTCTCTTTCAACACTGAAGGGAAATTCAAACCATGCTGCTCTTCTCTGTCCCCAGGACTCTCACCCTCACTACAATAAAAAATAGGGCCAGTCTCCTTTTCTTGTTCTATCTAATCACTTTGGACCTGCTTAAAAGGTTGCCCTACTTTTCCTAGAAACCCAAGTTAGATAAGTTATGAACCTTTGCAGACCCTCTTGGTGTGTGCGAGGCTCATCTGCCTCAACATTGAATCACATTTTGGGCAGAGGCTCTATCTGTCTCTTTAGGAGACTGCAGCAGCAAGTCATTGCCCTATTGGATAGCACAGTTCTAGACAGTGACTTGGTTTAAGGGTAGGTGACTTGGTTTGGAGTAGGATCATTGAGAACATCTGGGAAATTTCTTTTTGATTTTTTGGAAAAAATAATCCTTTGTCCTTGACATGATGTGAAAACAGGACTCTGCAGCCCATTTGCTGCTGACATTTATTGGTGTTTTATTTACAAGGGAACTAGTCTTGGAATGAAGTTGATCTTGTGATAGGTGAATGGGTCCTTAATGACAATATTGAACTTCTGGATCAGCCTCTTCCTGAAGCCAGCCCTTCCTCTCAATTTCCAGGTATGTAAGTCAACATATTTCTGATTCAGATTTCTAATTTATTGCAGTCCAAAGCATTCTAACATGTACCATTGATTCTAAGAAGTACACATTCCCCCTTTTTAAAAATTTTTTAGAACTGGGATGAGTCTTACAATCTTTACCAAAACATAGTTTATCTGGTAAAATCTTTTCCCTTCTTCGTGGTACACAAAATAATGAAACATCTTATCTTGGTGGTGTCTTAGATATGCTGATTTTTTTGCTTTATATTTGATGATCCTTAGGCATTAAAGTTTTATTACCCGCCTCTTTTTGGATATCTATGGACATTTAACTTTCTAAGTAACTTTACATTTTTCTCTAAGTTTATATATATAGAGAGGTAATCTATGAATAGTTCTTTTTTTAAGTTTTATCACTCAGTATTATGGTGCAGCATTTTCATGCATGACTCAAATTTAGTACCAGGATAAGATTTTATTACTTGAAAGCTCAATATAAACTAAAGGCAATATGTAAAACATTGTCCAAAATTGGAAATATCATTTGGGAGCCCCGACTAAACCAAAGACCATTGTTCAGGGGCTGGCATGTTCTGGTAATACCTGGCACTGACTGCACTGGCCTTGGGTGACATGAAAAGCAGGGAGTCTGCTTAATTGTATGCTTGCTGCACTCCATTGTCCCCAGCTACTGAAGGGCAACGCAACTATGAATTACATTCCTGTTATTATTAGGTTTTTAACATTCTTTTTGTTTTATTGCAAAAAAATCAGCATAATGTAAGCTTATTATTATGGGCTTTAAGTCAAGAACCACTAAGCATTACCATTAATTCAAACATATTGAAATCCAAAATAAACACCCATTTTCATGAGCCAAAACTCCCAATTCACATCAAATTCTCTTATTACAAAAAAGGCCTTCTTGCAAGTGTTCTCTCTATTCCACCCCCAAATCTCTCTCAAAATGAGAATAAGAAACTATAATGAAAAATAAAGTCCCATTTCATAGTTCCAACAAAAAAAAAAAAGTTAAAATACCTAGGGAAGTATGTGACCTATTTGCAGAATACTGTAAAGGTTTGAGCTCTAGAAAAGAAGTCTTAAATAAACCGATGTGGTATTTTTGCATTGGAAAAGTAACACCCATCTTCACAAAATGCTAAATAGATTTATAAAATCTTCATTAAAAATTCAACATAGATGGAGAGAGGGAAGCATAAAAAAGTGATTTTTAAAATAAAGGGTCCAAATATCCAAGAATATATTGAAAGTAAAGACTAATGAAAGAGACCTTGCCCTACCAGATAATAAAACTTCAATAATTAGAATGTTCATTGACAAAAGAATTGGCAGACAGATCAATGTAATAGACTTGATAGCCCAGAAATCGACCCCAAACTCAGTATATATTGAAGGTGGCATCACAAATCAGTGAGAAGAAGGAAGATTATTAGATAAATGATACTGGGACAGATGGTTAACTATTTGGGACAAAAATCTAAGTTGAATAAATTGTAGTGGATGACCGTTTAACACATTAAATACTTGAGGTAAGTATAGAATGAGACAAGGCCTCTTTAAGCATAAATGATTGGGAAGAGAGAGATCACAATAGAAGATGGAGCACCTGGTCTGTCTCCTGTCCTCCCTCTTCCCAATGCCTATGGGAGTGATAAGAGTGGTTTGAAAGAATAAAATCTTCCAGAAAACAGATCATAAAATAAGTACCAATACACTAGAAACTGATGGAATCCAGGAAGAAGGAAAGTGGGAAAATAATATATATGTATGTATATATTATTAAAAAATTATATATTGTATATATTATAAAAAACTTTCTTCCCAATCAGGCCCCACAGCAGATGATCCTTGATCCTGGACCAATACCAGCATCACTGGGGAGCTACAGATTCTTAAATCTCACTCCAGGCCCATTGAATCTGAAATCCTGGGCATAGGACCCAGCCATCTGCATTTTAATAAC
The DNA here is from genome assembly GCF_021218885.2 of Marmota monax. Lineage (NCBI taxonomy): Eukaryota > Metazoa > Chordata > Mammalia > Rodentia > Sciuridae > Marmota > Marmota monax. Next base: position 14,546,937 of record NW_026693245.1, read on the forward strand.
CTTTCAAGAGACTCTGCTGCACAGAAATTTGGGAGCTCTTGACCTAGGGAAACTCCAGGCTTATAGTCAAATACATGCTGAATGGGTTCTTGGACAGTCGGTAGGACATGGTGTATATTCCAAGCAGCTGGGCAAATGGGCCTTCTCTCCACTGTCCTCGAAACTGAGTTGGGGTTAGTCAGGGACTCAGGGTCAAGTCCCAGGAATAACTTTCAAAATACATACACTTTCTGCATAGGGAGGGTCCTTAAGTCAGTGTTGGAGGGAAAGGTGGAGCCTGAGAATTTTCTGCCCTCACAGGGCTAGCAGAGAAAGGAGGAAAAAAGAGAATTTTCATCCCCTGAATGATTTACAAACAATGTCTCTCTGAACCAGTACTTCTAGCAGGGTAACTGGCAAAGTTGCCTTAGATTCAAGAAGATAGGCCTGTGCCCCAAATTACTATTAGCAAGTGGAAACTGAGTCTCCTCATTGAGAAGTGACACCCACCTTGCCGTCTGTCCCCATGTTACTCACTACACTTATCTACATTCAGAGCTCTTATTCACAAACATGTAAATAAACAATTGTTGAATAAAATTGTTGGAAGATAGGAGTGAAGGTTCTTCCAGAATGCAATCAAAAGATGAGCGATGACACTGGGCACGATGGCACATGCCTGTAATCCCAGCAACTTGGGAGGCTGAGGTTAAGAGGATCGCAAGTTTGAGGACAGCCTGAGCAACCTAGTGAGGCCCTGGGTAACTCAGTGAGAGCTGCCTCAAAATTCAAAAAAATAAAAAGGGCTGGGGATGTGGCCCCTGAGTTTAATCCCTAGTATCCAAAAAAAAAAAAGGCAAAAAAGACGAATGAGCATGGAGACAGAAATACCAACACATGAGGCTAGTTCCTGAGGTTCAACATTGGTTCAGTAGGTCTTCCGGAAAACCAGAAAATGAAAAATGATTACAGAGATTATAAAAGAAAACATCTTGATTGATCGCACTACATAAGAACGGCAAACAACCACCCATCAAAATCCATAGTGAAACAATCTACAAGTTAGCAAAACAGTGTAAGAGATAATGTGAAGGGTGATGGCATTAAATCCAAGGAATTCGTAGAAAAGACTCAGTCATCCGTCAGTCCCATCATTAGAGGGCATGTCTCTGGCTGAATTCCCTTCCTTGAAAGCCCACCCAGTTGGCTTTGTACAGGTGTTTGTCATTTGGTAGACAGGAGGCGCTGTCTTTCACTTGCCATCATGTCTTGGGTGTGTATGATGGAGTAAACACTGTCAGGTTCAATGGTAGAGATCAATGGTTCTCACACCCTAGTGCACATCCAAATCAGCCAGAGGTCTGGTAAAGTGCAGAGTACTGAAGATGTTTACCAAAGGGTACAAACTGTCAGTTATAAGATGAGCAAGTGAGGGGTGTGGTGGTGCACCCATCATCCCAGTGGCTTGGGAGGCTGAGGCAGGAAGATCACAAGTTCAAAGCCAGCCTCAGCAAAAGCAAGGTGCTAAGCAACTCAGTGAGACCCTGTCTCTAAATAAAATACAAAATAGGGCTGGGGATGTGGCTCAGTGGTCAAGTGCCCCTGAGTTCGATCCCTTGTTAGCCCCCCCCCCCACCCCTGCAAAAAAAATGAGCAATTTTTGGGAATCCAACTTTTAGGGTGAGTCATGATGGATATGTTAATTAATGTGATCATAATAATCATTACACTATGTACACTTACATTGAATCATCACACTGCATTTTGAATATTCACAATCTTTATTTGTCAATTAAATATATATATATATATATATATATATATATTAAATCCAGATGACAGGACTCTATCCTCTGAGTTTCTGATTCAGGGGCTCTGGGGAGGGCATGAGAGTTTCAGTTTCTAAGAAGTTTTCAAGTGATGCTGATGGTGCCACTCTAGGGAACCACACTTTGAAAAAATGTAGGTCAGGAGTTGGCAAGCTGCTTCTCTAAAGGACCAGGTAGTAAATATCTTAGGCTTCGTGTATGCAGTCTTTGACACAACCACCCTGCTGTTGTAACTTGACATCATAAGATGCCATGGGCTTGTATTCCAATAAGCTTTGTTTATAAAAATAGGCAGCAGGCCAGCTTCACCAGCATGTCAGAGCTTCCCCTGGTATAGGTGAGTGGGATCCAGGCAGGACAACTCACATCAGTCCGTGAATTCTAAACCCAAGTTCAATGAATAGACTTATGAATCACTTGATTACCCTTTCCAAGACATGCCTGTATTGACATTTGGGACAAGAGTGATTTTCATTGGAAAGTGTGGTTGGACCCTGAAATGAAACAATCAGGAAGGAGGGAAACCGGCAGGGAACTTCAGCGTGTGCAGGAGAGATGTTATCAAAGCCACAGAAGAGATGGCAGTTTTGGTGGAGGAGGCATCTTGCTAAATGGTTCTCATGGAAACCAAGTGTACCAGTTGCATGAGAAATAGCTGATGGGACCAGGAAGGGGGCTGCTGGATCCTGACAGGTAGCTGCTAATTAGTAATCAAAACCTAATTGAGATTAACAGCTGTTTTCCTAATGCAGTAACTATCAGGGAGGCAGAGATGGTATGAGGATCATCCAGGCTTTACAAGCTGCTTTTTTAACATCAGAAAACTGCGAGAATAGAGCAATATGCAAGCAAGCAGGGAGATGAAAGTGGGCCAGGTACAGAGCTGAGCTGACAGGCCAAAGAGGGCTGCATCCAGAGGACCAATTAGGACATCTACACGGGTGCTGGAGGCAGATGAAAGGGGCAGGACGCAAACAACACTAGGGACTCTATTCACTGGCTGCCGCTGCCGAGCAGCTGCCAGGTTCTCTCCCCGAGAAGGGCACGTGGCGCCGCTCTCTTCGCTGTCAACAGGGCCCTCAGGTTAGACTAGAAATTCTTTCAAATGCACCGTCTGAGCACCTTCCCCGTATTATCCCTGCTCATAGAAATATCTACCGTCACCCCACGGGGCTGAACCTGTGACATTTCCACCAGGTGAAGCATATCAAATGGTTAATCTCTCTCTCTCTCTTTGACATTCTTTCAGTGGCTTTTCTCTTTCCCAGGCAGACTCAGTCTGGTGGCTCTGAATGGGCTCACTTAATTAGCACCACTAGCAGAACTAGAGGCTGCCCCTAGAAGTACGGTACAGGACCTGGGAGGAATGAAAACACCGCGGGAAGCTCCCTGGGCACGGTTTAAGGCTGTTTAAACCACGTGGACATGGAACCCACTGAAAACCAGAAGAATAGGATGCTGTGCCTACTGAGCGCCTGGCACTGGTCAAAGCACTTGATGCATGGTGACTCATGTTATCCTCACAACACCCCAGGGGTACCCCACTGTACAGATGGGGAAACTGAGTAAGAGAGGTTACAAAATGTACCCTGGTTTACATGGCTACGAACGTAGGGGGCAGCATCTGAATCCACGCGACATCGCACCACACCTCTAACCCTGCAATAGCGCCCTCTCCTGGAGCCCTCGTGCAAATGCCAAAGTTCAGGCTTGACCTGTTGGATTAGAACCTGAATTTGACAAGATTCCCAAGTGATTCCTATGCACAGTAAGGTTCGGAAACATTGCACTCTGCTATGTCCCCTCAGCTAGACAGGTGTCATGTAGGTATTATGAATAGTTCATCAATATTAAGAACATCAGTTACTTCTCAATACCAAAGATACATTGCAATTAGATTAATAAAAACAGCAAAAAGAAAATGGCTAATATTCAACATCCTTTTCTCTTTAGTTGTCAGTTCTTTTTTTCCCTAAAAGTTGGCTTGTTTACTGAACAAGACTTGTTTATTTTTCTTCCAACTCTGTCTGCCACAGGCCATTTTCACAACCTGTAATTCTTTTGGCTTTAACACATATTTGTGGCTATTTTTAAGTGATAATTGCTTCTTCATCACCATTTTTCCCCCATCTCACTTGTGCTTTAAGTCTCTAGGCTCTGAAATTCTCTCCACTAAAGCAGCTTGTTGGTTTCTAGAGTAACCAGGTCCTGCTGCATTCCTTCCCTCCATGCCTCTGTCCACCTCTTTTCATGATTGTCCTAAAATACTATGCATCAGAAATATGCTTAGCAGTAAAACTCAACTCTCTTACATTGCAGATGGGGACAAAAAATGGAAAACAGTTTGTCAGTTCCTTTTAAGCTTAAATATACAATTTCCTTATGACCAACCACCCTGGGTACTACCCTAAAGAAATAAAATCTGGTGTTGGCACATAAACCTGTTCACAAATGTTTATGGCAGTTTAGTGAGACTTGTCTTAATTTTTTTTTTTTAAAAAGTAGAAACAAAATATAAGTCTAAGAACAAGGCAAGTGTCTTTCAATGAATGAATGGATAGGCAAATTGTGGTACATCATTATATGGAATACTATTCAGCAATAAAATATAGTGAACAACTGACATACCCAATGTAAGCCATGACACTCAAAAGCATGCTAAGTGGAAAAGCAAAACACAAAAGATTACAACATGCATGATTCCATTTATCTGAAATTTTAGAAACAGCAAAGCTATAGTGAGAGAAAGCAAATCAGTGGTTGCCAGCACCCAGAAAGTAAGGGCAGGCGATTGATTGCAAAGGGCACAAGGAAATGGTTTGGACTGATGGAAATGTTATTTCATGATTGCAGTGGTGGTTACTTTGTCAAAACCCATCAAATTGCACACCTAAAATTAGTGAATTGTGTTATACATAAATTACACTTTAATGAAGTTGATCAAGAATAGAAGAATTTGGGGAGGCTGGGAGCATATCTTAGTGGTAGAGTGCTTGCCTGGCATGCACAAGGCCCTGGGTTCAATCTCCAACCCACACAGAAAAATAAATAAAAACAGAAGAATTAGGGATTAATCTCAGGCTGATATAAGGGAGAATAGGAAAGGACATCAGGTCTACTGTAGCATCTGGTCATTGTCATCATCATCATATTCAACATCATCAGAAATAAAAGAAGCACTCGTACAAGTGCCCTTGCTGCACTCTGGAACAGTCTCACTAAATTCAACACTTGAATAAGCCACATTCTAAACATGTTTTCAGTGTCCTGAGGCTTTGGAATCTGAAATGAGTTCTATATAAATGCCATAAACATCTTGTAATTAACAAACTGCTAAATGTCAGTTGCATCGAAGCCGAGAAAAGACAAATGCAACATCAGCATCTGAATCCATTGAGAATCAGCGTCTCTAAAGTTGATTGCAACTCCAGTCTCCTTGGACTCAAGTCCCCCATCTCCTTGACCAAAGAAAGATGCTTTTTTTGTAGACACTGCTTCCAAAAATACTTCTGGGAATCCACGGCTATGCCTATGTGAGTGTGAATTGGTCCGGAACTGGGTCAACATTCAAGTTTGGATGGTAGAGCCCAGGTCAAGTATTTACGCAGAGAGGCCATTCTCTATAGTTTGGATCTTCAATGTCCCCCATGCCTGTGTGTTAAAGTCTTGATCCCCAGAGTGTTGTTATCGGGAGATTGTGGGATCTTTAAGAGGTGGAGCCTGGTGAGAATGCCTTGCCTCATTGTGCACCCTTGAGGAGGATTGTGGAACCCCAGCTCTTTCTTTAGACTCCTTTTGCTTCCTGGCCATGAGGGTGAGTGGTTTTGCTTCACTATGAGATATTCCCATGATATGCTGCTTCACCATAGGCCCCGAAACAATGGGGTCAACCAATCACAAACTGAAATCTCTAAAAATGTGAGCCCAAATAAACCTTTTCTCTTTATAAGTTAATTTTGTCAAGTATTTTGTCATATATATATATATATATATATATATATATATATATAAAATGTTTTTAAACTTATATGAATGTGTTCAACTCTATTGTTTTATGACTTCCTTTTTTATAACATTACTACATGGAGATTTTCACATCTGTATGTGATTTAATTTCATTATTGTGTAAGTATCCCAATGTCTCAGTAAACTATAATTCCTCCCTCTCTCCCTCCCTCCCTCCCTTTAGTGAGCATGATGGTTTGACATTCAGATCTGTTCCATCTTCATTCAAGCACACTTTCTTTAATGCAGGATTTTGAAAACTGCATTTCCAAGACTCCTTGGAGATAGCCATGAGGATGCAATTTAGGTCTAGCTTGGTGCACATACATGAGGTTTGGAAGGCAGGGTGGGGTAGTTGCTTTTCCACTGTTCCTACTGTCAAGCACAGTCATGGAGGGGTCTGGTGGCAGTGATGAAGATCCCAGTGTCCAGACATTGGCTCATAGGGACTGAGGTGTGGGATGTGAGGCCCCTGTTATGCTGGTGCAATCTTAGTAGGTGCAGCATAGTTCCTGGGGCAGCAGTAGTAGCAGTGACCTAGATGTCCCAGTTTCTTGACACCTTCCTAATGATAGAACTAGAGCCAATGGTTTGCTGATCATAAAGGAGCTGCCATTCACTTGGTGACTCAGTTCTGCAGTGTGATGTTCCACCCAAAGTCACTCCAACTACTTCAGTGTTGTACTCCACTTGGGGTTCAGGTTGCATTTGTGGGTGACCTGGGCCTTGTTGCTTGTTTGCACAGCTCAAGTGGAAGGTATGGCCAGGCTTAAGTCCTGGGGGCTGCCTGGCCTCACATTGACTCCATGTGTGTTTATTCAAGGGCCCAGGCTGAGAGAGAAGCTGCTGTTAGGAGGCAGCTCATCATGGCAATGGCAGACTGGTAAAAAGCAACCACATAGGCTTTAAAAATAAATAAATAAATAAATAATAAAAACAGTTTAAAAAATTTGAAATAATCTCAAACATATAAAAAAGTTGCAAGTATGCAGCCAAGTTTTTTTTTCCTGAACCATTTGCAAATTGCCAAACATACTCTCATTATATAATTCCCCTGCCCCACATTTAATGTATTTCTGCAAATAAGGACATTCTCCAAATAAATAAGACACAGCCATCAAAAGCAGGTAATTTACATCCATTCATTGTACCATCTACTCCTTAGATTTCAGTCACGTTTAGCCAGTTGTCCCAATAATGTCCTTCCTCACCAACAGATTCAGTTTAGATAAATTCCCTGTATTTAGTTGTTGACTTTCTTTAGTCTGCTTCGTCTTAGCGTTTGTGGCTGTTTGAAGGCTTTGACATGTTTGAAGATTACAGGCAGGTCATTTTGCAGAATGTCCCTCTATTTGCTTTGATGTCTGCTCATGATTAGATTCCACTTCAGTGTCCTTAGCAGGAATGTGGCAGAAGCAGGCTAGGTTCTTGCAGCTGATAGGGTGGTACAGAATCTCAGCTTGACCCACTACTGATGATGCCCACCTGGATTGCTTGATTAAAGTGGTGTCACCCTGGCTTCTCTTTGCAAAGTTACTTTGTAGTTAATAAACATTTTGTGGACGGTTCTAACAAATTATGCAAATATCCTGTTCTTCATTGATTTCTATCAATTAATTTATCTATGTAATGTATGAACTCATTATTTCCTATTTTATGTAAGGAGTACACACATTGATTATCATTATCGATCTCCATGTCACCATTTTTTGCCAACCAAAGCCTCTTATGCTGGCTTCTGTGTCCTTTGGACTTTTTTGCTCTGCGGTTCAACAGATGAGGTCTCATACTTCTCTGCCCATAGCCCTGGAATCTGTCAGCTCTCTAGGTTTCTTTAAAAAAAAATAAAATATGTTTTAAAAGTCAATTTTGTGCTAGATGTGTTTGTTGCTATTGAAGAGTTGCTGTTTCCAGGGCTTGTAGACAGAGCTAGGAAACGTGTGTTAAATTATATTAAGCACATACACCCACTTACACCTCTGCTTGTTTATGTGTCTACTTATGCATATTGAAATGCGCATCTTCACATTCAATTCCAGGCCCAAATCAGAAAGTTTATTCTGCTTTTGCCTTTACTTGAAAAGTCCTTCTCCAACAGTGAGCAACACAGCTCCCTTATTCTTAGAGTAATTACTCTTTTGATGAGCCTTCCTGAACGTAAGAAACCCCTGCACCATGCCTGCCTCACCTCCTTACATATGCCTTCCCGACTCCTCTCAGCTCTGGCACCCTGCCCACACCACCACCTGGAAGCCTTCCCACTCCTGCTCCACGCCCTACACTGGGCAGACCCCAAACACCGAGAGCCTCCTCATCCTGCTTTGGCTCCTGCATGGACCCCTTCCTCAATGCACTTGGACCCTGAGATGCCCAGCACCCCAGGTGGATGCCCTCTGGGGCCTGCTGAGCATATTCCCTGCCCCAGGATCCTCCCCTTCCCTCTTTCCTGCTCTGCTCAGGTCCTCATACCATGTACTGCCCACCCTCCCCCACCATGTGGTCACCTTCCTCATCCTAATAAGGTTTTGAGCAAAGGATGAAGAAAGAAAATGGTCGAAAAAGAGAAAGAGAAAGGGACTCATCTGTGTAGGGTTTTTTATTTGTTTGTTTTTGGTACCAGGGATTGAACCCAGGGGTGTGTAACCACTGAGCCACATCCCCAACCCTATTTTATATTTTGTTTAAGAGACAGGGTCTCGCTGAGTTGCTTAGGGCCTCACTAATTTGCTGAGGCTGGCTTTGAACTTGTGATCCTCCTACCTCAACCTCCCAAGCTGCTGGGACCAACTGGGTTTCTAATCCTGTGTCTCTGTCTTCTGGAAACTGAAACAACCGCTTCCTCTTCCTGCATGTCTGCCGGCCTGACTTCTGCTCCTCTGTGTAGCATCCTCCCTCTGGGTTACTCCTGCCTTAAAACCATCTTCCTTCCAACGACTTTTCCACTGAAGCTCTCACTCCAGCCTTGCCAACCTCTCCAGGACAGCCTTTCTGGTTGCCTCCATAGCAATCGCGTCTGCCTCTAAAACCTGCTGATGGTGTCCTCTCCAAGGCCACCACAGACCTGCAAATGGCCTCATCCAGCAGCTTCCCTGGAGCCCCCCGCACCCCATTTTGAAACCACAGACACCAGCTCCACCCTCCAGTCTGACCTGCTTCATTTCCAGGATGGAACCCCTCTTGGTGCCCTCCCTGGCTAGCCCCTCCATCTTCCCTTGCCTCTTGGGTCTGCAGCTCATGGTCTGCTCCCAGTGGTGGGTGTCCCCAGGGATCTGTCACCAGGCTTCTTCTCTGTTAGTCTGTATTTGCTCTCTGTGAAATTTCATTTTGTCAGTTCCTTCATTTCTAGGTGGATGACTCCCAAATTGACTCCACAAGTTGGACCTGTCTCCCGCCCTCGAGGATGTTTCTCCTTGGTTACCAGGAGCCCTTTATTTCTCTGTCCACTGCAGGCACTTCAAATTCAAAAGGCATTCAATACTTCAGTTGCTAGGCTTCTGCTGGATACTATAAATATATAGATTAATAAAGCATATTTTATGCAAAAAAGGTAGCTGGGCGCTAATGGCACATTCAGTGCCTCTTCCTCACCCTGAACCTCTAACCCATCTCACATCACTGTAACAAGTAGCTCTCCGAGACACAATTCTTTTTTTTTTTTTTAATTTTTTATTGTGGGTTGTTCAAAACATTACAAATTTCTTGACATATCATATTCCACACTTTGATTCAAGTGGGTTATGAACTCCCACCTTCACCCCATACACAGATTGCAGAATCACATCAGTTACACATCCATTGATTTACATAATGCCATACTAGTGTCTGTTGTGCTCCGCTGCCTTTCCCATCCTCCACCCTCCCCCCTCCCCACCTCTCCCCTCCCCTCCCCTCCTCTCTCTCTACCCCCTCCACTGTATAACCCTGAGGGTCTCCTTCCATTACCATGCAATTTCCCTTCTCTCTCCCTTTCCCTCCCACCTCTCATCCCTGTTAAATGTTAATCTTCTTCTCCTGCTCTTCGTCCCTACTCTGATCTTAGTTACTCTCCTTATATCAAAGAATACATTTGGCATTTGTTTTTTAGGGATTGGCTAGCTTCACTTAGCATAATCTGCTCTAATGCCATCCATTTCCCTGTAAATTCTATGATTTTGTCATTTTTTAATGCAGAGTAATACTCCATTGTGTATAAATGCCACATTTTTTTTATCCATTCGTCTATTGAAGGGCATCTAGGTTGGTTCCACAGTCTTGCTATTGTGAACTGTGCTGCTATGAACATCGATGTAGCAGTGTCCCTGTAGCATGCTCTTTTTAGGTCTTTAGGGAATAGACCAAGAAGGGGAATAGCTGGGTCAAATGGTGGCTCCATTCCCAGCTTTCCGAGAAATCTCCATACTGCTTTCCAAATTGGCTGCACCAATCTGCAGTCCCACCAGCAATGTACAAGTGTACCCTTTTCCCCACATCCTCGCCAGCACTTGTTGTTGTTTGACTTCATAATGGCTGCCAATCTTACTGGAGTGAGATGGTATCTTAGGGTGGTTTTGATTTGCATTTCTCTGACAGCTAGAGATGGTGAGTATTTTTTCATGTACTTGTTGATTGACTGTATGTCCTCCTCTGAGAAGTGTCTGTTCAGGTCCTTGGCCCATTTGTTGATTGGGTTGTTTGTTCTCTTATTGTCTAATTTTTTGAGTTCTTTGTATACTCTGGATATTAGGGCTCTATCTGAAGTGTGAGGAGTAAAGATTTGTTCCCAGGATGTAGGCTCCCTATTTACCTCTCTTATTGTTTCTTTTGCCGAGAAAAAACTTTTTAATTTGAGTAAGTCCCATTTGTTGATTCTAGTTATTAACTTTTGTGCTATGTGTGTCCTATTGAGGAATTTGGAGCCCGACCCCACCGACTGTAGATCGTAGCCAACTTTTTCTTCTATCAGACGGCGTGTCTCTGATTTGATATCAAGCTCCTTGATCCATTTTGAATTAACTTTTGTGCATGGCGAGAGAAAGGGATTCAGTTTCATTTTGTTGCATATGGATTTCCAGTTTTCCCAGCACCATTTGTTGAAGATGCTATCCTTCCTCCATTGCATGCTTTTAGCCCCTTTATCAAATATAAGGTAGTTGTAGTTTTGTGGATTGGTTTCTGTGTCCTCTATTCTGTACCATTGGTCCACCCGCCTGTTTTGGTACCAGTACCATGCTGTTTTTGTTACTATTGCTCTGTAGTATAGTTTGAAGTCTGGTATCGCTATACCGCCTGATTCACACTTCTTGCTTAGCATTGTTTTTGCTCTTCTGGGTCTTTTATTTTTCCATATGAATTTCATGATTGCTTTCTCTATTTCTACAAGAAATGCCGTTGGGATTTTGATTGGCATTGCATTAAACCTATAGAGAACTTTTGGTAATATCGCCATTTTGATGATGTTAGTTCTGCCTATCCATGAACAGGGTATATTTTTCCATCTTCTAAGATCTTCTTCTATTTCTCTCTTTAGGGTTCTGTAGTTTTCATTGTATAAGTCTTTCACCTCTTTTGTTAGGTTGATTCCCAAGTATTTTATTTTTTTTGAAGATATTTTGAATGGAGTGGTTGTCCTCATTTCCATTTCAGATGATTTGTCGCTGATATACAGGAATGCCTTTGATTTATGCGTGTTGATTTTATATCCTGCCACTTTGCTGAATTCATTTATTAGCTCTAATAGTTTCTTTGTAGAGCCTTTTGGGTCTGCTAGGTATAGAATCATATCATCTGCAAATAGTGATAATTTAAGTTCTTCTGTTCCTATTTTTATGCCTTTAATTTCTTTCGTCTGTCTAATTGCTCTGGCCAGTGTTTCTGAGACACAATTCTAATGGTGTTACTTCCTTCTCCAGAACCTTCCAATGTCTTCTCATTGCCCATGGCAAAAAGTTACCATCCCTGGTCACTCCTTGCCCTTCCTTTTTCTAGTCATCCATATATTTCCATAAACCAAACAGACTGTTCATTTTTATGCTTCTGAGACATTGTTCATGCTGTTCCTTCATAGGGAATTGCTCTTCCTTCTTTTTTCCACTTATTGAAATCTTACATTTTTTTAAAGGCTAAAACCAACAGGACCTCAACTTTCTCTTTTCTTCTTCTAATGGGATGACACTTGGGATTCCCTAGCTCTTTGAATCTTGTCCATATTCCTACTATGTCAAACACCTTAGCTTATTTTTAACTATGTTTAGCATACATATAGGTCTCTGGGCAACTGGAAGGAGGGCCTGGGTCTTATTCAAGTTAGCCACCCACTAGAATAGTTGTTCCCAAACATTTTGCGTTCAGGGTTCCTTTAGCGTGTTAGCATTTTTTTTTATTGTGCCCATTGGTCAGAAGAAATATCTGATAGTCCCATTTATTAAATAGGTCCCCCAACCAATAAATATTGTGTCCTAATAAGTCAGTAGTTTTAAAAAAGCAAAATACACAAATTGAAGGGAAAATAATGCATTTATTTTATTCTTAAGCACAATTACTTGCTGTTATGGTTTGGATGTTGGGTGTCTCCCAAAAGCTCCCGTGTCAGACAATGCAAGATGGTTCAGGGGAGAAATTATTGGGTTGTGAGAATCTTAACCCAATCAGTGATTTAATCCCCTGATAGGGATTAACTGAGTAGAACCAAAGAGGTGGGGTGTGGCTGGAGGAGGTGGGATTCGGGCATGGCTTTGGTGTACATATTTGTATCTGGAGAGTGGAGTCTCTCTCTCTGCTTCTTGATTACCATGATGTGAGCTGCTTCTCTCCATCACTCTCTCCAGCCATGATGTCCTGCCTCACCTTGAATCCCAAGGTAAGGAGCCAGCCTTCTATGGACTAAGACCTCTGAAACCGTGAGCCCTCAAATAAACTCTTCCTCCTCTATAATTGTGCTGGTCGCGTCCTTTAGTCACAGCAGCGAAAAAGCTGACTAAAACACTTGCTAATGGGATATGTGTGCTTGTTGTACATGGTATAGCTTCTCAAACCTGGGAATCTGGTCGGAAGCCACTGTTGTCATTTCTTGCTCCACGTTGTTTTTCATGCATGACTTCCTTTTAATCACAGCAAATGTCAGTGCCCAGCTCTGCCAAAACATGACATCCCTGCAAAGTGGGATCCTCAATGAAACTGAACTACCTTGAGCTAGAAGTCCTCGTGGTGTCTGACACATGTTCTTGTGTTTCTCCAAAAAGATGTGAAATATACTGCATTGTCCCTTTAAGCTTTGTTAGTACCCAGGGACACCTTGACACCTTGGGGAGCTGCAGCAGGGGGGCAGGCCTGCTACACATGGAACGCTTGAAGGTTTGACTGAGGTGCACTTGCACCTGGATTCTTAGAGATTTATCTCACTTCTGAAGCCCACAAATAGCTTTTTTTAAGAACACATATTTCTTTAAAGAACCTGTAGGATTAGGAGAATTATTATTATCATAATGTCATACTTAACCAAGGACCCACATTGATTGATAGATTGAGCCATATTCCCACTCATCTAGTTATTTCAAATAAAAGTTTAGTTTGAGTTTCAGTAGTGGAATGGGTTCTTACAGCAGGGGATGTTAATTAGGAGGTCATTTATTCAACAGCCTTTTTTTGAAGTTGTACATTTTCTTGGGAATAGTACACTCAGCTTTCTTCAGATGTCAAAGTGTTCTTTGACTAAAGCAATAAAATTTGATCTATAACATTAAACAGAACACAATTGTAAACTCAGCCATGACATGTCACAATGAAGATATTTGCCAAAGATGATCTTGTTGATGCAAAATTAGTTTGAATTTTTTTCCAGAATTGACCATGTATCAAAGTCAGAATGAAAGAAAGTTGATTCACTGCTTTCTTCTCCCTCCTCCTCCTCTTCCTTCTTGTTATTATTATTATTACCATCATTAATTATTATTTATGCATTTTATTGCTTTATAAAGATTCCCCTTCTCACTAGAAATAATTTAGAATTTTTAAGTCACTTCCAAATGAACAAAATAATTTTTAGCCTCACTTTTGCCCAAGATCTTAATTTTCATGATACCTAACTTTAAACAATTTCATTTTAAAAAAGTTTTCCAAAGTACTATCTTTGGGTAATTTATCATCCCAATATAGGTTCCTGGCTAAATTGATGGCTTTTAATAGCCCCTCTTGCTTGGATGGAGATTGAAAACCTTAATATGAAAAACAAGGCAAATGCTGAAGCTGTTACTATGGATCTTAAACTCCCAGATTAAATGAAAAACCTTGTAATTCATCAGGTTATTACAAAATATTATGGTGTTTGTCATTATGTAGACCCAACATCTAAATAACTGCTTTAATGAATGCAAGTGGTCTCAGATTAAATATCTGCTGCTGATGTTAGATAACAGTTAGATAACATTGATTAACTTGCCTGTTGCTCCTCACTGTTCTGATATTCTTGTCCTGTGTTTATGTCAAGCTCAGCTGATGTCACACATCTCCATCATCCCTGCTCAGAATGAAAACGCCCTTCACTAAATTACTATAAACTAGGGATGGAAACTCAGGGCCTCCTGCATGTGCTCTATCACTGAGTTACAGCCCCAGACCAGAGTACTACGATTTTCTATTCTTTTAGAGAAAATATGAAGACTCTCTCCTCCTCTGCCTCTCTCCAAATCCAAGTTACTACTTTAAAAAAAAAATCATCTTGTCATCAGCTTCAAATTTGGATCAAATTACATGTACATTTAGTGAGCAAGACCTAGAGTTTGCTTTGGTCACCCAGCCTACTGTTCATCCTGGATTGAGCTCATTTCCTATTGTCTAACACAATTAGAGTAGACCCTCCTTAACTAAGCTTCCTACTTCTGTTTTCTTTTCATTCCAATCTGTTTGACACCACTTTCCAGTTTGCTTCCAATGTCAGATGCTCGATTAGCTTTTAAACTTCCACTGTGACTCCATTGGAAAGAAAGCCTCCACCATTGGCTAAGCTTCACTTTACAGCCTCACCTTCTACCAGCTCCCTACAGTTCACTCAGATGATTCCATCTGTTTCTGAACCCATATTCCAAATTTTCAACTGATAGTTCTCTTCCCTACTTCTAAACTTTCTAGCCCTGGCATTGTGATTATTTCCTACCAAATACCACAGTTATATATATTTATCCTACCAATTTGTTCCCTTGAAAGCTTTTTCCATATTGTAAAATACATTCATTTGTTCATTTATAATTCATTGTTTACCTGCCAGCTGTCAGGGCATTTTGTAAGGTCAGAGGACAGGCCTATCTGCTCTGCACATAGGCTCAAAAGTTATTTGATGCATTAAGTTCCTGATGGTTTTCAATCTCTCTCTCTCTCTCTCTCTCTCTCTCTCTCTCTCTGTGTGTGTGTGTGTGTGTGTATATATATATATATATATCTTATTAAATTGAACTGGTTCCTACTTTGCATTCTTTTATATTCATTTAAACTATGCTAGCCTAATCTCTCCAAAAAGGGAAGAACCCTTTTTCTGCCATCCTTTGTGTTCCTCAGATCATACAGGCAGGCCTGAAGTAGATTTTCATTAAGTCCATTTTGGTTGAATGACCGAAAGCTTCTCTTTCTTCCATAGACACAATGCCATGTGACCTGAGCTTGTCATGCATAATCAGCCATTGTAACCGGCTTGCAAGGCGGGAGCCTGAGATGATTTTGCCCTCTCATGCAGGCAGAGCTTTTACAGGTATTTCACATTCACTTTTGTAGTCAGAGTCTTCCAAAGTCAAGAGTATTCATAGTGAGTCAACCTGTTACCTGATCCTTTAAATAATGAAAATGATGACTTAGTTCTTGTTTCATTATCAAGACATCTGAATATTGGATTAAGATAGATCTAAATGGCAGAAATCATTGCAGAATACTTATATACATTTGGAATAATGTTTAGTATTAACTTAGGATTCTTTTCCTTAAGATTTATTTATTTATTTGTTTGTTTATTACTAGAGATTGAACCCAGAGGTGCTTAACCACTGAACCATATCCCAACCCAGGGCCTCACTAAGTTGCTGAGGCTGACTTTGAACTTGTGATCCTCCTGCCTCTGCTTTCTCAGTTTCTAGGATCATAGGCATGCACAACCATACCTCACAAGATTTATTTGTATGATTCCTTTATATGTGTATAAATAGAGACAATTTAAAATCGAGATTCTATATTCAATAACACTTTCTGAGTATCTAATATATAAAAATGCTAGATTCAATAAGAGAATACTGTCCTTATAGAGGGCCTGTATTAATGCACTAATCTGGCAATTTGTTCTTAAACATTGTTGTGAATGCATTCAGGGAAATATAAAGCTAAGCTGCCTGAAAACCAAATTTGTGATGGCTGTAGCTAATCCCTAGTCCAAATGAAATGAGACCTGAAAAACACTCGAAAAAGTAACTAGAACATAATAGGTACTCAATAAACACTTAATACCTTTCTCCTAAGTTGAGAATAGAACCAACTATGTATATAATGGATGGGAAATTCATGTTGGAAATTTTCACCTGGGGACCCAAATTGCTATTGTACTTTAATTCAATTTATCAGATAGCCATTTAACTCAATAGTTTCCTGCATGAACACAGGACTAAGTATATAATGTAAAGCAAATAAAACAAAAGAGAAAGAAAGAATTTAAATATACAATGTTGAAACTATTGTGCATATTGTAAGGCACCTAAAATGGGAAAGATAATTGCTAAAAGAAAAAACAAAACATATTCTAAATGATCTGCTTCTGAGGATAATGTAAATTTCCATCCATGCTAGAATATGGTAGACTCACAATAAATGCATAGAGGTCAATCAGTATGACATTGTAACTAGTGCATCTACTGCAGATCCCAGTATTTTTTAATAATAAAGAAACTAGAATGTGCCAAAATTCTAGAAGAAAGATGGCACAACATTCTGGAGAATGGCTTGGCCTTTGCCTGATAATCCATGGGGACTCTTCCTGTCTGTTCCTGATGGAGAGGCTGCTGGCTTGAGGAAGCAGGAACTCAAGCAAGCATGGATCTGCAGTGGTTGGAAACTTGACCCCCAAAGCTGCTCTGCTCTGCCAGGAAATGACCCAGCTGCATGGAGGCAGACAGGAAGTAGCTCTGCCAATCCTTGGAGGAAAGGAGAATAGTGATGCCAGCAATGACTGCCGCAGACATCTCTACCTAGCCAAATGGTCACCAAGGAGAACCTTAGTAAATACCAGTGGGGAGAATGGAAATGTGTTCCCTCAGCAGGGTGGCCTTGGAGAGGATAAGAACACCTCACACATACATTTGATTGCTGTATAAACAAGTTACAAAACCATGATTGGTTGTGGGTAAAAATGTAGATGCTGAATGTTTTGATTTACTGAAGTAATAAGGAATTGGCTCAGCCATCTCATGATATTTTACTGGCAAATTCTGCTCAACTGGTTTGGATCTGATTGTAATCCTGGTGTGAGCTGAAAACTGGCTGGAACATATTTAAACAGAGCTTCCTGGTCCTATAGAAATCAAATATAGTCAGAGATTAGCCAAGCATGTTGCCTCGGGATAAATGGTAGTGTTCAATGTGGCTTCTCTTCCAAACCTAGAGCCTCTGGAAGCTTTTCCATAAAAGTTGCAGCTTGTGTTCCTCAACCAACTCTAGCCTAGCACTTAGACAATCCACTGTGTGATCTATATGCTAACTAACGCTTTATCTGTGCACTGGGTTTGAACAGAAGTTTCTAAATGTTACACATCATTTCTGTGCATGTAGAGACACACTAGGTTCCACTGGCCAGGTCTGTATCTACCACACACAGTGCTGAGCATTTTTATACATTATCTCATAATATTATCTCAGCAACTCTATGTGGGATTATTATTTTGTCATTATAGATGACAAAATAGGTTCAGGCAGAACCTGTCTGCCTCATTCCCGGGCCCATGTTGTCTATCAGTTCTATGCCCTGCTGCTGTGTATGATGCAGCGATGGCTCTGGGTGCTTCCTGTGTGCTGGTGGAGGAAGTGGGGTCAGTGCAGCTATCATCCCCCAAACTCGGAGCTGGAGCATGCTTACAGGCAGAGAAGATCTGCTGCTAATTTGGGAATGCACTTGGTCTAATGGTGGCTCTGCCTACTAGAACTCTGAAATGGGTGTAAAGTTTGTCTTTTGACTCTCTCCTTTCTTTTTTCATTAAAAAACTTTAAATCTTCAGAACAGTTTTAGATTTATAGAAGTATAAAAATTACTAGAGTTCCCATATACACTCTCACACCCAGTTTTCCCTGTTATTAAAATCACATATGAGTGGTCCATTTGTCACAACTGATGGACAGTCTCACTGTATTAAGTGAAGTTAATGCTTTATTCAGATTTCCTTAGTTTTCAGCTATTGTTCTTTTTCTATTCCATAATCCCACATTATATTCAGTTGTCATTTCTCTTTAGACTCTTCTTGGTTTCTTAAACTTGTCTTACGTTTGATGACCTTGGTAGTTTTGATGTGGTTAGGTATTTTGCATGCTGTTTCTCCATTGGGTTTTGTCTGATGTTTGTCTCATTACATTTGATGTTATGAGGATGACTCTTAGAGGTACAGAGTTCTTCTTGTCACTTTTTTAAAAAAAATTATTTTGTTATTTATGACAGAAGAATGCATTACAATTCATATTACACATATAGAGCACAATTTTTCATATCTCTGGTTGTACAAAAAGTAGAGTCACACCATTTGTGTCTTCATATATGTACTTAGGGTAATGATGTCCATTTCATTCCACCATCTTTCCTACCCCCATTTCCCGCTCTCCTCCCCTCCCTCCTCTTTGCCCTATCTGGAGTTCATCTAATCCTCTCATGTACCCCTCCCCCAATCACATTATGAATCAGCATCCTTAAATCAGAGAAAACAATCAGCATTTGGTTTTGGGGGATTAGCTAACTTCACTTAGCATTATATTCTCCAACTCCATCTGTTTACCTGCAAATGCCATGATTTGATTCTCTTTTAATGCTGAATAATATTCCATTGTGTATATATACCACATTTTCTTTATCCATTTATCTACTGAAGGGCATCTAGGTTGGTTCCACTGTTTAGCTATTGTGAATTGTGCTGCTATAAACATTGATGTGGCTGTACCCCTGTATGCTGTTTTAAGTCCTTTGGTTAGAGTACATACTATTAACATATGTGCTTACTGCCTATCACTTACCAGTTACACTGTTAACACGAACCTTGGTTACCTGGCAGAGGTAGCATTTGTCAGGTTCTTCACTATAAAGCTATGCTTCTCTCCCCTTACCATACTGTATGGTCTGAGAGGAAGCCATTACGCACAGCCCACACTTAAGAAAAGGGCTGGAACGTCCACATGATTTATTGGGATTTCTCTTGCAGAGGGGATTTGTTGCTTTATTTATTTATTTATCTATCTATTTATTCATTTATTTACTTATCAATATAAACTGTGGTTATTTCTTTTGTACTTTGGGTTATAATCCAATACAACTTTATTTATTTTGCCATCCAAATTGTTCCAGGTTTGGCCATTGGGAACTCTTTCAAGATGTTTCCTGTGTCCCTTTGACATTACCCCCATTGCATAACTTTTTAAAAAAGACAAAACATTTTTTGCTTTCTTTTCTTTCTTTACTTTTTATAAGAGCCTCCAGATTTTCTTACATGTTTCTCCAGTCCTAGCATCAGCTTTATCTCCAAAGAGCTCTCCTGTCCTTTTTAGGAAAGATAATAGAAAGGATCATAAGGGCAAAGGGAAACGATGGAGGATATTAGACCAGAAAGTGGGATTGTCTGATGAGATTTGCATTTTAGAATGATCATTTCTGGCTGGATGTGGGAGAACTAAAGACGAGGAGTCAGACAAGAAAGGAGGCTACTGCAGTGGTCCCTGTGCCCCCGCCCCAAGGGAGGGATGTCTTGAACTATGAGAACAGCAAAGCAGGAGAGCGAAGGGGAGGTCAGGAGGTGGGCCAGCTTACATTCCCAACAGACCCTGGGGCATTCCAGGTCCTGGGACTCAGTCTACCTTGTTACAAAGTGCACAGAAACTTTCTGGATGAGGAAGAATGATCATATCCTGAGCTAATGTTTACTGGGCACTTGCTATATTCCAGGCACTGCTCTCAACATTTAACTTAGAATAAGTCATTCAGGTCTCACAACAGCCCTGGTGCTAAGTACTCATAGTCTAATTTTACAGATGAGGAAATTAAGCATGAGAATCAGCAAGTGGCCAAAGTTTCACAGTTAGCAGCAGACAGGGACACAAGTCCAGTGACGCAGACTCCCACCTGCACCTCTGAACACTGTGTTGTCATGCCTCATGCATAAAGATGGCCTCTGTATTGAGAACCCTGTTGCCAGAGCTGTACCTCAGCTGCCCAGACCAGTGGAGTGGGTTTCTAATCCTGCAGGTTCCTGAAATACTTCTGTCCCTCTGATCCCTGGTTTATCCCCCAAAGCCAGCTCAGACTGGCCAGACATCATGCCTGACTTGAACCCTGCATCTGTAACTTCCCAGATACAGATACTTTCATCTATTGAGCACCTGCTATTATCTGGCACTATTGGAAGTACTGGAGATATAGAGGGAGTAAGAGACATTAATGTTCTTAAGGAGCTCATTTGTGTGCCAGTGCCTAGGAGAATACTGTGTGTGTGTGTGTGTGTGTGTGTGTGTGAGAGAGAGAGAGAGAGAGAGAGAGAGAGAGAGAGAGAAATAGTATTATCGTTACCTCTGCTTACTCTGCAAGTCCTAACTGTGGTGCCTGTGCCAACACTGGGCTGCCCAAACTCTCCACATCCAGGTGTGTCCCCAGGTCCTGCCCTTCCTGTGTCATGACTGTTTTCTGCTTGTCTGTGGAGCTTCCAGTCCCTGTGCTTGCACACTTCATTGGTGAGGAAGGCATGCCCAGATCCCTTCTCCTGCTGCCCGTGGGTCAGTCTGGGGAAGATGCCAGGCCAACTCAGCTTCCCAACTACTCTGCTCTGTTCAGACTCAGACGAATTTTGTTTACAGATTTTTTTTTTTTTTTGTCATTCACAGCATCATTGGAGCTTCAGATATTTTTTTTTCTCCATAAATAGTAGGAGGTGAATCAAGAATGATAAACAGCCAGATTTCTTCTACCATTCTTTTCAGGCCCATCTGGATTTTTCTTTTTTAAAAAAAGAAATGTTTTTATTAGTGCATCATAGTTATACAAAATAGTGGGGTTCACTTTGACATAATCACACATGCATAAAAAATATTTTGCTCCATTTCAATCCCTTGTTCTTTCTCTTTCCCTCATCTGGTCCCCTTCCACTATTCTGATTTTCCTTCTGTTTATTTATTGCTTTTTAAAATTGGTGCTTTATAGATACTGTGCTGCTATAAACATTGATGTGCCTGTTTCAGTGTAATATGGTGATTTTAGTTCTTTTGGATAAATACCAAGGAGTGGGATAGCTGGGTCATATGGTGGTTCCATTCCTGGTCTTTTGATGAATCTCCATACTGCTTTCCAAAGGGGTTGTACTAATTTGCAGTCCTAACAACAATGTATAATTGTACCTTTACCCCCACATCCTCACCAGCATTTGTTATTAGTACTATTCTAGATGACTGCCATTCTAACTGGAGTAAGATGAAATCTCAGTGTAGTTTTGATTTGCATTTCCCTGATTGCCAGGGATTTTTCTATTTGGCTGTTTTCTGACTTGGGCCCAAGCCATTCTGGCACCAAATGGTGAGACCATTTTAAAATTCTGCTTTATTTGTCCAATGTACTCCCCCCACCACCGCCCCTTACATGACAATTTGCTTTCCTGAGTGGGAGGGAGTTTCAGTGTGCGGTCACTCTGCCAACTGCACTGCCATGAGTCCTCTTGTGCCTCCTCCACAGAGAAATGCTTGAGACCTTCAGAGCGAAACATCTTTCCCACAGGGACATCTATTCACTCCTATAGGGCAAGAGCCTCCTTGTGTTCTTGCTGGATTTTACTGACAGCCATGAGACAAGAGAAGTCCTGACCCTAGGTGGAAAATGCATTACTCAGGGTTCTCCAGCAGAAAGAAACCAAGAGAATACATATATAATTGTAAGAGGGGACTTACTAGATGGTTCCACCCAAACGAAGCTGGACAGTCCCATAATGGCCATCTGTGAGATGGACAGCCAAGGAAGCCAGTAGCTGTTCAGTCCTAGAAACTGGAAGACTCAGAACAAGAGGGACCAATGAGGCCCCCGTTCAAGACAGAAGGCCAGAAACTCTCTGGAGAGTTGCTGGTGCAAGTCCATGTTCAAAGGCTGAGGAATCTGAAATCTGATGCGTATGGTGACAGCAGTACCCACTTCAGAAGAGTTGAGAATGTGAGCACATGAGCTTCTCTCTTCTTCCTCTTTTTGTTTCATCTGGGCCCCAACTTATTAGATGGTGCCATCCACTCTCAGAGGTGTCTTCCCTACTCAATTCGCTGACCCACATGGCCATCCTCCCAGGAAACACCCTTGTGGCCACACCCAGAAGTATGCTTTACAATTTTTTACATGTCCCTCAACCCAGCAAGTTGACAACCAAGATTAACCATCATGGAGGCCCTCATTCACTTGTCCTGTCTACAGGGTAGAAGTTCTGTTAGTGGCTTGTGGTGGTTTCTGGCTACCCTCAACCTCCACCAGGAAACTCTCAGAGTCATCATAAGGTGAGAATGAGCAGGTCACTATGAAGATCAGCTGTACAAAGGGCAATGAGTGGGCAACCTCTGCTTGGCACATGGACTCCAGGGAGCACAGTCTCCTTGATGGGCATCCTCAATGGCTGGGCTGGCTGGGCATGGGTGCAGCCGGGAATCATCCATCTGCTTTAACTGTGTTGAGAAGCAGGAGAAGAGAGAAGAGCTCAGGTTTCTCATTGCGGGACATGGATCAGGGCCACAGATGCCCATAGGAATTAGAGATGGTCTTTTAAAGGTCTCTGTTTAGTGGTAGAGAGAAGAGTTGCTGGGAGGGATGTATTTATTGCTTGTTGGTTTTGCTTTTTGAAGAGGAACCACACCACCTGTTTCTCCTCTTCCCCTTCCATCAAACAAGTCCAAATAGATGCTTCCACACAGATCCTTTCCATAAAGACATAAGCATCAAAAGAGAACTTGTAATAATGGAAGCCAACCCTTCTCAGAAGACCCTCTGTACCCAGGCCGTCCATGTAGCCTCCTGTTCTCAATGTGCAAGTGTTTAACTTAGGCCACTGTGTTCATCAGGAAAGCTCAAGCCAGAGACTGAGGTTGGGGAGTACAATAAAAGTACAGTATTTTGGCAAATGCTTTGCCTCTATCCTACCTCTCTGTCAGTAGCCACAAGAGACCCACAGTCAAGCAAATCTGTCATTAGTTCCTGTCTGTTCCAAAAATCAATATCAGGCAGTTCTTCCTCTACACCTTGTACACTGCAGGCACGGCTGTCAGCAGTTCTCTGTGCTTCCTGAGAGCGAGCCATCAGAGGACTCCCCTAGGGCCCGGGAAGGGACGGGAGGCCAGTTCTTCTATCTTGCTCACCTTCTTTTTTTTTTTTTTAAGTGTATTTTCAAACAGTTTGAAAAGGCTTCAGGTTGCTGCTGGGCTCTGTGTCTGGCTGGTTGCATCTGATCTACTAGATAAACATCCCCTCTAGCAGGAATGGAGTTGTGTGTCAAGAAGCATAAAGTCATTGCTTAAGGAGACCAAGGAGGTAGCAGGGCCAGCTACAGCATGAAAACATTCTGAGGAAGGGACATCTGTGGGGTGTGATTCATG
The DNA here is from genome assembly GCF_021218885.2 of Marmota monax. Lineage (NCBI taxonomy): Eukaryota > Metazoa > Chordata > Mammalia > Rodentia > Sciuridae > Marmota > Marmota monax. The sequence continues at coordinate 14,570,549 of NW_026693245.1, forward strand.
GCCCCTGCACAGGTCTTGATATTCCCACTATTTTAATTCCAGGGTGACAGGCATTCCACTTTCTTAAAAGTAGCAGATATGGTTTAGATCTGGAATGACCTACAAAGGGTCATGGGTTGAAAGTTTGGTCCCCAGTGCAACAATGTGTGGAGCTGGGGCTTTGGGGAAGTGATTGGAGTATGACGTTCCTAATCTCATTAATGGATGAATCCATTGATGGGTGAATGAACTACTGGGTGGGTGGGTGGGGGTGGAAATTGTAAGCAGTGGGGCATGGTTGAAGTAAGTAGGTCCCTAAGTAGACTACATTGGAAGGATATTTCTTGTACCAGCCCCGCACCCTTCCTGGCTGTGAGGGGCTGAGCAGCTTTCCTCTACCACACCCTTTCTCCATGCTGTTCTGCCTCATCTCAGGCCCAGAGCAGCAAGGACAGTTGGCCTCCGAAACAGTGAGCAAAACCCAAAACAAAAACAAAAGCTTTCTTCCTCCAAGTTGTCTTCTCAGGCCTTTGTCACACTAACTCACCATTGGTCTAGATGAAATAATAGTGGCAATAACCATGTGGTCATAATCATATTCTAGTACTGGAAGGTTTATAAAATGTTTTTAAGGCATTGCATTTTTGTGGGATGGCCCCTGCTGAGTCAAGCTTTGGCTGAAATTGTGTGGATTATTCTAAAAAAAAAACACCTTACCACTGGATGCCCCCTGCCCCCTGCTACTGGGTCCTACTCATACAACTGTTTCACTGAGTGGTTGGCATGGTGAGAAGGAACCATTAGGAGGAAGTGTTGGTGTCAGGGTCTCTGGGAGAAAGTAAAGGGAACATGGGGGGAGGTCAGGATGTCAGAGAAGCTGTGACCAATCCCTGGCGCAGCTCCAGAAGTCTGCCTTTGAGCCACGGATGGAACAGATGTGCTGTGGGACATCACTATAAGAGCTACATTCCCCCCTCCGCCCGAGACTGATAATGGAGCTCCCACAGTGTTCACTGGAATCCAAATGACTTTCTATGGCACAGAAATAGGGAGGGGCCATCAGCCCATGTGTTTATGGACTGTGGCACCACTGCAATGACTCTGTTGGAGGCCGAGGAATTGTAGCATTCTCTGGCACCCGAAGGGTTTGGTGGCTGTAGCAGCCCATGGAGGCCAGCCGGACCTAGTCAGGAAGCAGAGTTCTCAGAGAAGCAGCAGGTGTTGGTGGGACGTGTAAGGGGAAACTGGAGGAGAGTGGCCTTGAGTGAACGTGAGATGTTTTGAAGATTCCAGGAGGTGATTGGGTATGCTCTGAGAGCAGGGCTTCAGACTGTGGTCCTGCAGGTGGAGTTGATGGGCCAGGGAAACTGCTAAACCTGAGCATTATATCACAACTTAATGAGATCAGTAAACATTAATTCCCCATTCATTCATTCACCATGGATCCTGAGTATCCCCATTTTATCTGTGAGGCAACTGAGGTCTGGAGATGAAATGACTTCCAGGCATAGGGGCGGTTGGAGCTCCCGTGGGCTGGTTATCATGCTCTGTTCACAGGGCAGAACTGTCTTGCCATAACTACTCAGGTCCTTCCTGCTTCCATTCCCCATTTGTGCAGAGATAAGGCGAGTTATGATGAATGAGATAAAGATTAGCAAAATGGAAGTTTAGAGAGATACTGTGGGGGGGGGGGTTGATGTTGAGGACACCTGGAAAACATAGGCTAGTGCAGGTAAGAATCAAGGTAGAGAAAGGTTGAATGCCTCCAAGGGCAAGTAGCTAGGAGGAAGAGGGACTAGAAAGGCCTCCCTTCACTATGAAACTTGTAAATCATATTCAGATACATTCGTGTGATTTTCATAATTTACCTCTATTTTCCTTTAGAGAAAACTGAGGTCCCAAAGTTCAGAGAGTCTTCCAAAACCATGCAGTAGTGGATCCAGGATTTGAATCTGTCCTTCCTGTCCACATACAGCATCCCTTAGACTCTTGCATTACATCTTACAAACCCCTCTCTCATAAGCCCGCTAGAATTATAAGCCACAAATGGAGAGCTTTAAGTATTTATATTTTAAAAATCAACCAGAATGTCATGGATGGAATGCAGACTGTGACAAAATTGAATCTAGGTGTTTCACACATGTATGCCATTACCTCACTAAAGACAGTGGGGGCAAAAGAAGTTGTCCTAAGTAATTTTGGAAAGCAGTGTTTTAAATGGATACCAGCATATCAAAAAAAAAAAAAAAAAGCTGCACATACGGATACTGTAATACAGTTAGTAAATTTGTTTCTCATAGGAACACCAGGAATCTGCAATTCTGAAACTACATGTTACTGGTATTGGACAAATAAGTAAATAAACCACGTACAATGGGAATCAGGTTGTTATGGTCAGAAAAAAGGAATTATAAGTAAATAAAGGGGATGGCTAGAATAAGCCCCAAGGTACTGGAGTATAGTCAGAAACATTAGTATGAGCTTCCATTTATTTTTATGCTATAAATACACACAGAGAGTTTATATGGAGAGAAAGAATTAGGTGGGCATATGTGGGTTAGTATACATACATATATTTCGTGGCTCTATCTAATGAAAGCCTAGAAGCAGTGACAGATCAGTAGCAACAAGCACACCCAGCACCCAGATCTTGTTTTTTAAACAAACATTCTCAAATAAAAGGAACCAAGTCCTTAGAGAAATGGCTGATCATAGGGACTGGGAAAGGAAAAATACTAGATGAGTCTGGAGAAGAAATTAAAGAAGTGCCAAAATAAAAATAAGAGGAAAAAGAGGAGAAGGAAGAAGAAGAAAGAAGAGGAGGGTGGGGAGGAAGAAGAAGAAGAAAAGAAAAAATGAGACCTTCGTGTTAAATAGACTCATGTGAAAGACTTTCCAGTAGCCAAAGCTGGAGCAATTTGAGCAACAAAATAAGTTCCTTGAGAGGGTTGTAATATAAAGAATAAAATAAATATCCATACATTCATATTATACAAATAACTGATAAACTAATAGGAGAGGAGGAACAAACTCTACAGAAGAACTCAACTGGACTCTCCCCTCTCTCTGCATGTGGGCTGAGCTTGGTGACTTGATTCTAAGAAACAAAGAATGGTGGGAAAGGAGTAGGTAGCTGGGAAACCTAGTCATACCAGTAGTGGTAAGTTCTGTTGATGTCATGGACCTTCTGTTGTGAGGTGACAACCAGGTCACCCCCTCTTTGTGATTGTTGTAATTTGGATATGAAGTGTCCCCCAAAGACCCATGTGATGAAGGCTTGGTCCTTAGTGCAGCGATGTTCAAAGGTGGGGCTTTTATGAAGTGATTGGATCATAGAGTCTGTAACCTCATCAATGGATTAATCAATTTTATGGATTCATAATTTGAATGAACTATTGGGAGGTCATAGAAACTGTAGAAGGTGGGACCTAGTTAGAGGAAGTCGGTCAGAGGGAGGCACATCTAGAAAGGGTATTTCTTGTCCCTAACCCCTTCTTCCTTTCCTCTCTCCCTCTCCTTCTGCCAGCTTCTTGGATGCCATGATCTGAGCAGCTTTCTTAGGCCACATCCTTCCCGTGGCGTCTGCCTCACCTCAAGCCAAAAGTAGTGGAGCCAACTAACTATGGACTGAGAACTCTGAAACCATGAATTCAAAATAAATCCAATTGTTCTTTAAGTTGTTCATGTTAGACATTTTGGTCAAATCAGCAAATGATGATCAACGCAGTGATATTCTTCCCAATGTCCTATAGCCCTAACCTACTAATGAGAAAATATCAAACATAAATTGAGGAACATTCTACAAAATTGATGAAGAGCAGACTCTAAACTGGAAAGTCATGAAAAACAGGAAAAAAATGAGAAAGGGTCACAGATTGGAGGAAAATTATAAAAAAAATATAATGACTAAATGTAATGTGCTATCCTGGATTGGATCTTGGAACAGAAAAAGAACATTAGCGGAAAAAATGGTAACATCCAAATACAGTCTGCACTTTAGTTAATAGTATTTTACCAACATTAATTTCTTGGTTTTGACAAGTGTTCTGTGGTTATGTAAGATGTTAACATTAGGAAATGCTGGGTGAGGACTATACAAGAACGTTCTGTTCTATCTTTGCAATTTTTCTGTAAATCTAAATTAAAAGTCTAAAAAACTTTTTAAAAATGACTAGAAAGCTAGAGTACAAAGAGAACTGGATAATGCACATGTAGAATAAATAAGCAGAGAACAATGGAAAGTTGGATGAGAGAATTGGCATTCCACAGAGGATTTCTCTCTCCAGACAGTTGTTCAAGCCATCGGGGTCATCTGGATTTTGGACACTTTGTCACAGTAAAGTCAAAAGCAGGGAGTAACAGTGGTCTGTTCAGCAATTCAGCTAGGTTCATAATGCACTGGGGAATTAAGATTAAAACTGTTTCTTGAGGAATGTTTCAGAAGAATTATTTAGATGATATTTTAAAATATAAATTAACAATGACTCCTTTTTATCTACAATTTTCCTCCATGGTGTTGAAGCCTTCTTATCAAAAAGGTTTGGGTTCTCATTCTTTGAACCCATTTTGCTTAGAGGTTGTACCAATAGTATAGGAAAATCAAGGACCCTTCCCATCCAACATTTTCAGAACATGATACCATTTCTACACTTCTGTTGAAACAAAACTAGCTTTTCAAGTAGGTGAAGGTGGTAGGCTAAAGAGAAAATTCAGGTTATCTCCATCTAGGAGATGATCTAGTACTTTAAGATCTTCTATTATCTACGTTTGGTGGGGAGGTACTGGGGATCCAACCCAGAGCTTTGTGCAGGCTAGACAAGTGCTCTCTCCCTGAACTGCATTCCCAGTCCCTATCTCTTTTTAATGTGAAGCACATCTCTTTTCAGCCTCTACCTTTTTTCTCTGAAGGTAACAGTGTGGGCATGGTGGATGACACACATTGGGTTCTTTAGGAAACAGGAAATCTCATGATTGCAAATAAAAATGGGGCCTGAATTTGAGATTAACAACTGTGAAGGGTGAGAGAGAATTTGAACTGTGATGTGCTTGCAACAGAGGTTTCAGACAATCCCACAGGTGGTGCTAGAATTTAGATTGTACTTTACATTTGAATAAGCAGAGGAAGAGAAAGGGTTCCCAACTGGGCAAGGCAGCTCCCTTTAGCAAAGGGAAATTGCTGAGGACTCTGCAACCAGAGAAATAAGATCCCAAGTTCAAGGCCAGACTCAGCAATTCAGTTAGGCTCTAAGCAACCTAGTGAGACCCTGTTTCAAAATAAAAAGGGTTAGACCACTGTGGCTCAGTGGTCAAGTGCCTTTGGGCTCAATCCCCACTACCAGAAAAGAAAAAATTCTAGGCTTGAAATTAAGGTCCACCCCCTCTTTTTAAATGCATATAAAATGTTGCTCCATTGTCTTCTTGTTTTGCATTGTTTCTAGTGAGACATCTGCTGTCGTGCCTATCTTTGTTCCTTTGTGTATGTCTTTTTTCACTGCCTCACATTTTTTTTCTCTTACTTTCTGTTTCTCTCTGCCATTCAAGACATTGAAGAAAGGACATGGTGTGTTTTCCTGTGAGAAATTCTTGCATTTCCTTGCATCCTTCAGCAGGGGCCATGATCAATTATGGTGACCGCACAGGAGCTGAAAGTCTCTGTATATTGTTTCCACTGTAGGGGATCAAGGGACGACTGAACAGACATGGCCACCATTAAGAAAGACAAACTGAAACAGGACTTAGAGGCTGCTTTGGCTAAAAAAGCACTGATTCTTCACTTCGACCTGCAGGTACCTCTTGAGTTATTAAAAGCAGGGCAAAAGCTTGATATCTCTGCCTTCATTTTGTGTCTCTCTCCTTTATTAACTTAAACTTTGGGTCAGATTCCTGCTCAATGCTGCATGTAGACATGTTAATCGCTTAACAAATGTCTGCCTAAAAACTAGAAATGTGAGGTTGATTATCTCTAAAATTACCTAACCTCTCTCCTCTCCCTTCAAGGTTGAAGGCACCAAAATAAGAAAAGCTAAAGCATTTTCAAGACTTGCAGGCATAGCATCCTCAACAGATTGTCAACCACCAGCTTTTACTATGTCCTGTTCCAGATCCCTGGAGCCGTGCCTAGAAGTTTCCAGTCATTGCCCTAAATCTGCCAGGAATAGTGTATCTTGCAGGCAGATCACCCCACAATGAAACTGCCCCCTAAGTGGGAGCAATTACCCCATGATGGGAACTGAGGCTGGCCCCTCTTAGGAGGAGCAATCCTTTTTAAGATAGGAACCAAATGGCCCCCTCAAATGATACAATTTCAGGACCTTACAGAACCAAGCCTGACCAAACCACCTAGACCAGTTTGACCAAGACACCTAATTATTCACACCTTTTGCCCCCTGCCCCAATTCTTCCTCTGTTTAAACCTGAAGCTCATGTCAGTACCCCTGAAAACAGGGGTAAGGATGCTAGTACCCTTGTTTTCCCAATATAGCTACATTGAATAAATTTATTTCCTACTTCAACGTTGCTTCTTTTTCTACATTTGCTATTTGGAGTGAGTGGATCTAGTACAATGGGACTCCCCCAAATCAGGCTTTCTCCTAAGACCCTGGCAACAAAACCAGAACTCAGAAAGAAAATACATCCAGCAGTGGTAATTCAACAACAAAAGCTATACAAAAGAAAAGACAGCATGGTTCTTTATTCTGAAGATAATACAGGAGTTATGAGGGGAAGGAAGATGGCGGCGAGGGGAGTGCATTACCCCCGTGTGCTGCTTCACTGTGTGGGAGTATGACAAGTCAGGACGGCTAAAGGATATCTTGTTAGGAATTTCCAGCAATAGTGGGGTGCGCCGGAACCTGGAGGAAGGATTTCCATCGCACGAGGATCGGCTACGGGGACTCAAACGCGAGAGGTTTGTCGCACGGAGGGTAAAACTGCTTATTCAGCAAATCGCCCCGCGGCTAGAGTCTGCAACGCGCGCTGGGATAGAGACGCAGGGTTACAGTGCTGCAGTTTCTGCCAGCCGCGCAAGCACCGCACTCAGGGCTGAATTCTGGGTTCGAGACGGGGGAAGGAAGCGGTCCATCTCGGTTCTCCACACCGGTCAGACCACAGAGGAGGCCAGCAGCCACCATGTTGGTAAACTGACGTCACCATACCTGTTTTTGACTGACCGCAGCTCATTCAGCCATAGAACAGGTAATTTCAGGCTACAATTCGCCTGCGGCTTGCAGACAGATTGCTAGGGTTCAGCGCCTGGGTGCTTCTTAAAATCTGATCTTATCGGAGTGAACACCGAGCGCGGGGCGGCCGAGTTCCGGCTCCCGGAACCGTCCCGGAACCGCCCGGGCTCAGGGCTGCGGAGCCTGCGGAGGCTGCTTCTTGGACCCTGCTACTATCAGAGCAAACATCAAGCACTAAGAAGCCGAATTCCGGCTCCCAGAACTGAGCCCGCGGGGACTGCTTCTTGGAGCTCACACTTATAGGAGCTTACACCGAGCACGGAGCGGCCGAGTTCCGGCTCCCGGAACTTCCCTGGACCGGGGCTAGGAGCCCGCGGAAACTGCGTCTCGGTCCGGGTCCTGCTGAGGGCTGGTCAGGACTCACCCGTTGCTTGGGTTGCCCGGCAAGGGGAACAAAATGCTACCATTCGCATAGGATACCAACATGGCAGAGATCTGATGTCAGCAGAAAGCGGTGGAGGAGAGATCTTCATCAATACCAGCGGTGACATAAGCAGTTGGTCTCCTGGTAAGGGGGGTGAGGCTCAGTCACCCGAGTCTCCTCAATTTGTCCTCGAGTCAGAGGGAAGGAGGCGGGCCGCCGCCAGCCCCCGGAGCAGGCCCAGCGGCTCGCCAGCATGGTGACCGCGTGACCCCAATTGGAGAGGGGGCGGAGCGGAGCCGCCACCCACACCCGCCAGGTGGGCAGACCCACGACCCAGTAGTACATGGGCGTGGTAGGAGGGGCAGGGCAGAGCCGCCGTTCACGCTTGCAAGGTAAACAGACCTGTGACAGCCTGGCGGGTCAGGCCCAGTGGCCTGCCAGTGTGGTACACACATCACCCCAACTCGAGTAGGGGCAGAGCAGATCCTTCTCCCACGCCCGGATCAGGCCCTGCCGGTGTGGTGGTCACGTGACCCCAATTGGAGTGGGGGCGGAGCGGAACCGCCACCCGTGCCCGCAGGGTGAGCAGACCAGTGATCAACCTGCAGATCAGGCCCAGGGGTCCGCAGGCGTGGTAGGAGGGGCAGGGCAGATCTGCCGCCCGCGCCTTCAAGGTAGGCAGACCTACAACAGACCGGCGGATCAGGCCCAGGAGCCTGCCGGTGTGGTACAAACACCACCCTAATTGGAGTAGTGACAGAGCAGAGTCGCCTCCCTTGCCAGGAACAGGCCCAGCGTCCTGCAGGCGGGGTAGTCACGACACCCCAATTGGAGTAGGGGCAGAGCAGAGCCTCCACCCGTGCCCGAAAGGTGGGCAGATCTGCGACCGACCAGCGGGACAGGCCCAGTGGCCTGCTGGTGCGACAGACACGTCACCCCATTTGGAGTAGGGGCAGAGTAGAGCTGCCGCCCGCGCCTGCAGGGTAGGCAAACCTGCAACTGACCGGCGGATCAGGCCCGGTGGCCTGCCGGCGTGGTACACTCGTCACCCCAATTGGAGTAGGGGCAGAACAGAGCCGCCACCAGCTCCCAGAACAGGCCCAGTGACCTGCTGGCGTGGTAGCCACGACACCCCAATTGGAATAAGGAGAGAGCAGAGCCGCCGCCCGCACCTGCAGGAAAGATACGCAAGCAGTATGAAAAGACAAGGAAAGAAAGGACCACAAGCAATGCAGGTCAACGCAACTTTAGAAGAGGTAACAGCTGCAGCAGATGGAATGTCAGATAAAGAATTCAGGATATACATGCTTCAGATGATCTGGAGTATCAAGGAAGACATTAAACAGCAAAATCAGACAATGAAAGATCACTTCGACAACGAATTACGCAAACAAATCCAGGAAGCAAAGGATCAACTATACAGGGAGATAGAGGTTATAAAAAACAAGCAATCAGAAATCCTAGAAATGCAGGAAGCAATAAACCAACTTAAAAACTCAATGGAGAATACTACCAGCAGAGTAGAACACTTAGAAGATAGAACATCAGACAATGAAGACAAAGTATTTCAACTGGAAAAGAACATAGACAGCTCAGCAAGACTGTTAAGAAACCATGAGCAGAACATCCAAGAAATATGGGATAACATTAAGAGACCAAACTTAAGAGTCATTGGGATACAGGAAGGTACAGAGCTCCAAACCAAAGGAATGAGCAGTCTATTCAATGAAATAATACGAGAAAACTTCCCAGACTTGAAGAATGAGACAGAATCCCAAATCCTAGAAGCCTACAGGACACCGAATGTGCAAAATCATAAGAGATCCACACCTAGACACATTATAATGAAGATGCCCAACATACAGAATAAGGAGAGAATTTTAAAAGCTACAAGAGAAAGGAAGCAGATTACATTTAGGGGTAAGCCAATCAGGATAACAGCTGATCTTTCAACACAGACTCTGAAAGCTAGAAGATCCTGGAATAACATATTTCAAACACTGAAAGAAAATGGGTTCCAACCAAGAATTGTGTTTCCAGCGAAATTAAGCTTCAGGATGGAGAATGAAATTAAAACTTTCCACGATAAACAAAAGTTTAAAGAATTCGCAGCTAGAAAACCATCTCTTCAAAACATCCTCGCCAAAGCATTACAGGAAGAGGAAATGGAAAATAACAATGAAAACCAACAGTGGGAGGTAGGACAGTAAAGGGGGGGGGAAATAATCAAAGAGGAAAACAAACAATGTTTAGTAACAGAAATAAACAAATATGGCTGGAAGAACAACCCATATCTCAATAATAACCCTAAATGTTAATGGCTTAAACTCACCAATGAAGAGACACAGGCTAGTAGAATGGATCACAAAACAAGACCCAACAATATGCTGCCTACAGGAGACGCATTTGATAGGAAAAGACATACATAGGCTGAAGGTGAAAGGTTGAGAAAAATCATATCACTCATATGGACTTCGGAAACAAGCAGGCGTGTCCATACTCATATCAAATAAAATAGATTTCAAGCCAAAGTTAATCAAAAGAGATAAAGAGGGACACTACATACTGCTTAAGGGAACCATACACCAACAAGACATAACAATCATAAATATTTATGCCCCAAACAATGGTGCAGCTATGTTCGTCAAACAAACTCTTCTCAAGTTCAAGAGTCTAATAGACCACCACACCATAATCATGGGAGACTTCAACACACCTCTCTCGCCACTGGACAGATCTTCCAAACAAAAGTTGAATAAGGAAACTATAGAACTCAATAACACTATTAATAACCTAGACCTAATTGACATATATAGAGTATACCACCCAACATCAACCAGTTACACTTTTTTCTCAGCAGCACATGGATCCTTCTCAAAAATAGATCATATATTATGTCACAGGGCAACTCTTAGACAATATAAAGGAGTAGAGATAATACCATGCATCTTATCTGATCATAATGGAATGAAACTGAAAATCAACGATAAAAGAAGGAAGGAAAAAGCATACATCAATTGGAGAATGAACAATAGGTTACTGAATGATCAATGGGTTATAGAAGACATCAAGGAGGAAATTAAAAAATTCTTAGAGGTAAATGAAAACACAGACACAACATATCGGAATCTATGGGACACATTGAAAGCAGTTCTAAGAGGAAAATTCATTGCTTGGAGTTCATTCCTTAAAAAAAGAAAAAACCAACAAATAAATGATCTCATACTTCATCTCAAAATCCTTGAAAAAGAAGAGCAAAACAACAGCAAAAGAAGTAGAAGGCAAGAAATAATTAAAATCAGAGCTGAAATTAATGAAATCGAAACAAAAGAAACAATTGAAAAAATTGACAAATCTAAAAGTTGGTTCTTTGAAAAAATAAACAAAATCGACAGACCCTTAGCGATGCTATCGAAGAGAAGAAGAGAGAGAACTCAAATTACTAGCATACGGGATGAAAAAGGCAATATCACAACAGACACTTCAGAAATACAGAAGATAATCAAAAACTATTTTGAATCCTTATACTCCAATAAATTAGAAGATAGTGAAGGCATAGATAAATTTCTTAAGTCATATGATCTGCCCAGATTGAGTCAGGAGGATATAGAAAACCTAAACAGACCAATATCAATTGAGGAAATAGAAGAAACCATAAAAAGACTACCAACTAAGAAAAGCCCAGGTCCGGATGGGTATACAGCAGAATTTTACAAAACCTTTAAAGAAGAACTAATACCAATACTTTTCAAGCTACTTCAGGAAATAGAAAAGGAGGGAGAACTTCCAAATTCATTCTATGAGGCCAACATCACCCTGATACCTAAAGCAGACAAAGACACTTCAAAGAAAGAAAACTACAGACCAATATCTCTAATGAACCTAGATGCAAAAATCCTCAATAAAATTCTGGCGAATCGGATACAAAAACATATCAAAAAAATTGTACACCATGATCAAGTAGGATTCATCCCTGGGATGCAAGGCTGGTTCAATATACGGAAATCAATAAATGTTATTCACCACATCAATAGACTTAAAAATAAGAACCATATGATCATCTCGATAGATGCGGAAAAAGCATTCGACAAAGTACAGCATCCCTTTATGTTCAAAACTCTAGAAAAACTAGGGATAACAGGAACATACCTCAATATTGTAAAAGCAATCTATGCTAAGCCTCAGGCTAGCATCATTCTGAATGGACAAAAACTGAAGGCATTCCCTCTAAAATCTGGAACAAGACAGGGATGCCCTCTCTCTCCACTTCTCTTCAACATAGTTCTCGAAACACTGGCCAGAGCAATTAGACAGACGAAAGAAATTAAAGGCATAAAAATAGGAAAAGAAGAACTTAAATTATCACTATTTGCAGATGATATGATTCTATACCTAGCAGACCCAAAAGGCTCTACAAAGAAACTATTGGAGCTAATAAATGAATTCAGCAAAGTGGCAGGATTTAAAATCAACACGCATAAATCAAAGGCATTCCTGTATATCAGCGACAAATCCTCTGAAATGGAAATGAGGACAACCACTCCATTCAAAATATCTTCAAAAAAAATAAAATACTTGGGAATCAACCTAACAAAAGAGGTGAAAGACTTATACAATGAAAACTACAGAACCCTAAAGAGAGAAATAGAAGAAGATCTTAGAAGATGGAAAAATATACCCTGTTCATGGATAGGCAGAACTAACATCATCAAAATGGCGATATTACCAAAAGTTCTCTATAGGTTTAATGCAATGCCAATCAAAATCCCAACGGCATTTCTTGTAGAAACAGAGAAAGCAATCATGAAATTCATATGGAAAAATAAAAGACCCAGAATAGCAAAAACAATGCTAAGCAAGAAATGTGAATCAGGCGGTATAGCGATACCAGACTTCAAACTATACTACAGAGCAATAGTAACAAAAACAGCATGGTACTGGTACCAAAACAGGCGGGTGGACCAATGGTACAGAATAGAGGACACAGAAACCAATCCACAAAACTACAACTATCTTATATTTGATAAAGGGGCTAAAAGCATGCAATGGAGGAAGGATAGCATCTTCAACAAATGGTGCTGGGAAAACTGGAAATCCATATGCAACAAAATGAAACTGAATCCCTTTCTCTCACCATGCACAAAAGTGAATTCAAAATGGATCAAGGAGCTTGATATCAAATCAGACACACGCCGTCTGATAAAAGAAAAAGTTGGCTACAATCTACATTCGGTGGGGTCGGGCTCCAAATTCCTCAATAGGACACCCATAGCACAAAAGTTAATAACTAGAATCAACAAATGGGACTTACTCAAACTAAAAAGTTTTTTCTCAGCAGAAGAAACAATAAGAGAGGTAAATAGGGAGCCTACATCCTGGGAACAAATCTTTACTCCTCACACTTCAGATAGAGCCCTAATATCCCGAGTATACAAAGAACTCAAAAAATTAGACAATAAGAGAACAAACAACCCAATCAACAAATGGGCCAAGGACCTGAACAGACACTTCTCAGAGGAGGACATACAGTCAATCAACAAGTACATGAAAAAATGCTCAACATCTCTAGCTGTCAGAGAAATGCAAATCAAAACCACCCTAAGATACCATCTCACTCCATTAAGATTGGCAGCCATTATGAAGTCAAACAACAACAAGTGCTGGCGAGGATGTGGGGAAAAGGGTACACTTGTACATTGCTGGTGGGACTGCAGATTGGTGCAGCCAATTTGGAAAGCAGTATGGAGATTTCTCGGAAAGCTGGGAATGGAGCCACCATTTGACCCAGCTATTCCCCTTCTTGGTCTATTCCCTAAAGACCTAAAAAGAGCATGCTACAGGGACACTGCTACATCGATGTTCATAGCAGCACAGTTCACAATAGCAAGACTGTGGAACCAACCTAGATGCCCTTCAATAGACGAATGGATAAAAAAAATGTGGCATTTATACACAATGGAGTATTACTCTGCATTAAAAAATGACAAAATCATAGAATTTACAGGGAAATGGATGGCATTAGAGCAGATTATGCTAAGTGAAGCTAGCCAATCCCTAAAAAACAAATGCCAAATGTCTTCTTTGATATAAGGAAAGTAACTAAGAACAGAGTAGGGACGAAGAACAGGAGAAGAAGATTAACATTTAACAGGGATGAGAGGTGGGAGGGAAAGGGAGAGAGAAGGGAAATTGCACGGTAATGGAAGGAGACCCTCAGGGTTATACAGTGGAGGGGGTAGAGAGAGAGGAGGGGAGGGGAGGGGAGAGGTGGGGAGGGGGGAGGGTGGATGATGGGAAAGGCAGCGGAGCACAACAGACACTAGTATGGCAATTTGTAAATCAATGGATGTGTAACTGATGTGAATCTGCAATCTGTGTATGGGGTGAAGGTGGGAGTTCATAACCCACTTGAATCAAAGTGTGGAATATGATATGTCAAGAAATTTGTAATGTTTTGAACAACCCACAATAAAAAATTAAAAAAAAAATACAGGAGTTATAGTAAATAATAAAGATCAAATGAAAGGTTCTGCCATTTCAAGGCAAGATGCAAAGGAATGTGCAGACTCCTGGCCCAGGAGGGCATCCAATGCAAGCAGTATTGGATGATTCTCCAGTATTTGTTTAAATCAATCAAACAAACATTAAAAAAAATATTATGCTCCCAACAAAATAAATAAAACCTAAAATATTTTAAGTAAAATTTTTCTCTGTCACTTTTAAAAAATGATTTGTTCATTGTGTGTCTTCAACAATTTTCACTTTGAGATTGTTGAGCTTCTTATCCTTGTGGATTTAAAGTATTCATCAAATTTTGAAACTTTTTGGCCATTATTTGTTGAAACAATTTTTCCATTATCTGCTTCTCTCTTCCAGAGACTGCAATGTGCCATTAACTCCATCCAAAAGTCATCTCAGACTTTTTAGGAATTCTATCTGTGGATTTTTGCCTTCTACATCTCTACTTAACATGGTCAGTCTTTCCTTTGGCATTCTTCTGGGTCCTACCTCACTGGACTCTTGTCATTCAGTAATCACCATCCTCCATCTTCCATTCCTTGATGTTCAGTGTCTTGAAACCATTACTTCATCTCTTAGGTTTTCAGCTTTTTTTTTTTTTTTTTTTCAGATGGGAAAGCAAATCTGGTCCCTGATACTCATCCTGGCATCAAGTTGAAATTCCATCTAGGTTCATTTAAAAACACCAGCCTTCTTTTAAATGTAAATTTTGTGATAAAGACTGACCTATTAAATTCATGTCACCTTATGACAGATACTGTGGTTGCCCACCACAAACCATGCTCTTTTTCCTTACTAAGGAAGTCTCATCTTTCTTTGGATATGAATATTCCAAGCCTAAGGGCATGTGAGAGTCTTTCTATGCTCCATAGGGGGAAAAGACAATTCTTTGTCAATGATCTGGTTAATATACAGCTGTGTGACCCAGGGTGCCATTTTCTCCCAGATGAAACCTGGAGCTGCAGACAGAGTGTTTTAGTCACTTTCGTTTGTTTTTTTTGTTTTTTGCTGCTGTGACCAAAAGACCCGACAAGAACAACTTTAGAGGAGGAAGAGTTTATTTTAGGGGCTCATGATTTCAAGGTCTTAGTCCTTACGTGGTTGTCTCTATGGCTCTGAGCCCAAGGTGAGGCAGAACATCATGGTGGAAGACTGTGATGGAGGAAAGTGGTTCAGGACAGAGCCATCAGGAAGGGGGTGAGGAGAGAGAGAAAGAGAGGGAGAGAGAGGAAAAGAAAGTCATCTGCTCAACAAGGACAAAATGTATGCCCCACAGGATGTATCTCCTGGATCCACATCCTACCCACCCACAATTACCACACAATTAATCACTATCGGGGATTAATGCATTGATCAGATTAAAATCCCCACAACTCAACCGCTTCACCTGGAAACCCTCCAGCATTGTCTCACACATGAGCTTGTGAGGGACATCTCACATCTAAACCATAACATAGAGCAAAGATGCAAAGATTTTTTTTCCTGCCTCCCTTTATTCTACTTTTAGAATATTTTGAGAGAAGATTTGATGGTTGGATCTTGGTCATCTGTGTGGGAGGAACCTAGAGTAATATTGTTGAACACATCACATAAGGTCAGGATATCATAGGTGGGCCCCCATGGTGAACCACAGAATAACTGGCTCACCTGCCTACGGGTACCAATAACATCAGCTAATATATATTGCCAGGATTTAAGCCACTATTTTTCAGGTTTTCTGTGACTTGTAGCCAAATACAGTCTACTTCTACCATGGCTTGGTTTCTTAGGTTCTTCTGAGTGCTTTTTTTCAGAGCAGGAAAGATGATGTTCTGGGAATGAAGACTGCCATCAGAGGAGGGGCAATCCCAATGGCAAACTCCTGACTTCACATTTGTTTTTCAAATGAGTGGCACTCTCCAGTCATGATCATAGGTGGTCAGAGAGCCTCAGGCTTTGCCCCTTAATGTTAGAGCCATTTAACAGACCCTGGTTGTAAAGAAGTGCAGATGGGGAACCTGATGGCAACGTCCCCACAAAAAGTGCTGCATCAATTCTTGAGGGGAATACTAACTTCCAATGACTATGGTCCACAGGGGGGAAAAAAGCTCCAGCCAAAGCTACTTGAAAAAATATATATGAATACAGTTCCATCATAAATAATATATACTATTAATATGGCTTTAAATAATTTATAATGCTAGATTTGCATAATAAATAATACATAAATATGTAATCATCCCATGAAGTTATGTGAAATTAGTAATCATGAAGGAAACTTAACCTATTCACAGGCTGTGAGAAGAAAGGCTTGCAAGGGGCTCAGGGCCTTAATCAGTGCTGCTGTGGAATAGCTCAGCTGAGCAAAATACCAGCCTTGCATAAAAGTACTTTATCTGTGTATTTTATGACAGCAAAACGGTGACTAGTAACAGACCTTTCAGTGTATAGTCAGTAAAAAGGTTTCCATTAGTTTGTAAAAATAGCATTACTTATTAAAAAAATCTGTAATCCATCAATGATTGAAAAACTATCAAAGAGCTTTTTTTTCCTAAAAGTGAAGCAATGCTACCTATTGTCATTGACCCTTCCAACCCCTTCTTTTTTCTAGGGATTCTTTTGTGTTATTTTATTTAATCATCTTAGTAGTCCCATGTGGTGGACACAATTATCCCCATTTTCTAGCTCAGAGAACGGAGTAGGAAAGGATAGGACCTCACCCCAGGTCACATGGCTAGTGACAGGGACTGGTATACAGCTCTTGTGAAACAAAAGCCTGACGCTTTTCCTTGGCAATCACCACACTGTCTCTCATTTTTTAATGTAATTCTTCCCTCTGGATTAAGATTCTGGATGTTTTCATAATTCAAATTGAGCTAAACTCTGAAGAATCTCCTGTGTGCTGGACAGACATCTCATCTGAAGGCATCTGTTCAACAAAATAAACCTATGAGTATTTGTATCTTCATTGACAGGAACAGAGGCTCAGAAAAGTGAAGAGACTTACCCACAGCCTCAGAGCGTGAGACAAAAACTGAGTCCTATGACTTCAACCCACACCACATCGCATCTCTGTTCAAGGGTGGATGTATTCACACCAGCCTCTCCAAAGAGCAGACCCAAGACCCAGGCTCCTTCAGTGTTGACCCCTGCCCAGTAATTTCAATGGCTTTTTTTCTCAATAGGAAAGATAATCTTTTTGGAGTGGAGGTTGTTGTTAAAAGATTTGGGGACACTAAGGCAAATTTCCAATTTTCAAAGATCTGGCACTAGGGGTAGGCTTGGGTGCATTCACAGCAAAGGCCCTTCCTTCCAAGGTTCTTTAACCAGCACATTAATATCCGGAGTCCCTCCTGGGCACTGTCCATGGTACACAGTCGGTTTAAAGTCCCTTCTCCTCAGAGATTAGCCTTCTTAGAAGCTATACCTTGAGATCAGTCCTTCTAGGAAAGACACAGCCTGCTAAAGAGGGACTGAGAAAGGTTGAAACCATGTCTGCTGAGCCTACCCAGGAGAGTCGATATAAACCGCCTGAATCTTTCAGGCTGAATTATGGCTCATCAAGCACACATTAAACCTTTAAGCCTTTTTTTTTTAAGTAAGAATAAATCTACGTTGACGGTTCCAGCATATGTATTTGTTTTCCCTACACTGTCTATAAACCATGTCCAAGGTGAGTATTTATAAGCCTGAACGAAAACTAGACAAACAATTCTGAGAATAAGTGACAACTATAACCGTTCGTGATAAGACAGTCACAACAAAGGCAACACTGTGCATTAAGTGATTTTTCCTGCAAATCCTTTATACATATGTCAAGCTGTGTGCTGGCAGAGTGAAAGAGAATAAATCAAAGAGAATACCGGTGTAAGAAAGGGTTTTTAGGCAAATGCTGCCTTCTATGCATAAATCAAATAAATAGTGATTAAAAAAACCCAAAGGAACAGCATAGATTTCAATGGAATTTTACACAATGAAGTTATTTAGCAATTACAACAACAATTTATATTGATGGAGCACTTTACAATTATTTTCTCATTAACTCTTATGACATTTCTGGCAAGTAGGTCCGTACCATTAGTTAATTTTATAGCCAACATAACTGAAGTAGAGAATTGTTAGGTAATTTTCCCAAGGTCACACAGCCAGATGTGAGCTGGGTTCCCATGGTCCTGAGCTGCAGTTCCAGGATAGTGGGGCAACTTACCTCCTTCCTCAGTGAAGGACTAGTCAAGGGGTATCTGGGGGTAAATGATAAAGGCAAAGCCTCCTGGAATAACTCTAGAAGGTGGCATTGGTGTCAGCACTTTAGCTGGAATGTGATCCTGTCAATGCATGCCTACGTGATGCAAACTCACCTCTCCAATAGAGCCTAGTTTGAGGTGGCCATGACAGTAAATCCAAAACTGTAGTCTCAATCCAGGTTGCAATTCTTGGAACTGTAAAGTAAACCAATGCCTGGGGACCAATTAAGCCTAAATGTCTTGAGATTGGAGATTAGACAGGGATATTTTCCAAAAACTATCCAGGTTTTCCTAACATATTGCCAGATATGAGAACCACTGGTGTAAAGATCCTTTCAGACCTGCTACACATGGTTGAGCAGGTTGTTCACTGCACAAGGACACCTAACCAGAGGGTGTAGTGAGGACTGAAATTCAGCCTATGAATTGTGTGCCCTGATTTGAGGTAGCATTTGTTCTCAAAAAGAGTTATCTTTTGTCTGATTTCTACAAAACAGGTATTCTCCTTCTTCTTGGATATGCATAGCAACAAATTCTGTTTTCAGATTATTTTTATGCCTTCATTAAAAATTACATTTAGCATCTACTACATGCTAGGCACTTGGTATGCATTGAGCATGCAACTATAGAATAATTGCTACTCTTGTCTTGTTGGATCCTCTGTCTCTTGGGGAAGATAAATGATTGCACAGGAGCCATACAACAATCTGTGAAGTGCTCCAAGTCGGGAGGAGTGCAGGAAGTTTGGTGGGGATGCCTGGAAGGATTACCCAGACTCAGCGTTCAAAGGATCTCATGGTAGAAGTGGTATAAAAGCTGAGACTGGAGCACATACTGGCAAGGTGCAAGGAGGAGGTGGCCTTCAAGGCTGAATGACAGCATTAAAGAAATCTGGAATCAAGACAGATCATGGGTTATTGAGGAAATGACATGGCTCCTCCTATCTGTCTTGAGCATGAGAGAATGAAGGCAGAGGGGGACAGAGAATGTGACAGGTTCTGTCTGTCTCTCAAGGTGCGGGGTGGCCCCTGGCAAGCTCCACTCCCCAGTCCCACCTCTGCTTCTGTATGACCATCCTCTCTCCCTCCTTCCCCTCTTCTGTCCAGAAACTCTCCTTTACTAGAGCAGAAAACACCCAAACCACTTGCACCTGACTTCCAGGAAGATAGAACTCTGAGCTCTGGAAAGAGACAGAAAACTTGCAAGCAGGCAAAGGGACCAACAAGAATGGGGACACAGATGCCACCACATCTCTTGCTGCCACCCTGCCCAGCCTCATGACTGGCATGAACTCCTCCCAGCTCACCGCCCTCCTTCCTTGATGTGCCCGGATGTGATTCCACATTCAAAATTACCTGCCCTGTTATAGTTTGGATAGGAGGCCCCCCAAAAGCTCACGTGTGAGACAGTACAAGAGGGTTAGGGGGGGAAATGATTGGTTTGTAAGAGTCTCAACCCAATCAGTGAATTAATCCCCTGCTAGGGATTAACGGTAAAGAAGAAGTAGGTGTGGCGGGAGGAGGTGGGAACTGGGGCGTGGCTTTGGGTATATATTTTTATGTGGCCAGTGGAGTCTCTCTCTGCTTTCTGGTCAGCATGTGAGGCTCTTCCCTCTGTCATACTCTTCTGCCATGTTGTCCTGCCTCACCTCGAGTCCTGAGGAATAGAGCCAGCTGTCCACAAGATCTCTGAAACCGCGAGCCCTCCAATACACTCTTCTTCCTCTACAGTTGTGCAGGTCGGGTCATTTAGTCACAGCAGCAAAACAACTCAAACTTGCTCTGTCCCCAGGCTGGTGGGGGGTATAAATGAAGCAAGGGCAGCCATGAACCAATGGTATCACTGAGCCTGGGAGATGAGAACACAGGTAAGCATTGTACTAGTCCCTCTAATTCTCATGCTGGGAGAACAAGCTTAAGAGCCTCTGCTACTTCTCATCTTTCATTTTGCTTATCATCGCTTCTACGATGTTCTGTTCTTTTTTGTAAAAAAAAAAAAATCTGGTTGCATTTGATTCTGGTTCTATTTTTTACTTCAAAATAGTATGTGCTTTGGATACATTGAGCATTTTAGTCAACTAAATTATCTGATCCATTAGAATTAGGATGGTACTGATCAAAATTTGTTTTATCCTCCTAAAGCATAGGAATGTGCTGTACAATGTGCCCATCCATCCCTTTCCAATCTGCTCCCTCACAGTTCTGATGGCTGGCTTTCCTCCCTCCTGCTGGGGGGTGTGGCAACTCCCAGCATCCAGTCAGGCCAATGATCTGTTTGTGCATCTCCTGTAAAACCCCGGGAATGTTTCTCCAGTTAGTGTCGGGAGACTTGCTGCGAGTCAGGGGGAAATGGATATCCAGCTTTTGAGCAACTTTGGCTCCTGAACCTCAAAGCCTCCACCATTCCATTTCTACACATCAGCCTGAAGAACTACAGAGCCCCTAAGTCTCTACCTACCCCAGCCTGAGACCTCACACTTGTGAACTGGAATGGAATTGAACACAGCCTCCAAGCCAAGAAGCCATTCAGTGTTTCATAACCTCTACTTGAAGACATTTCCTAGAGGCAGAGTTTGTATGTTGGCCAACAACCATGACCTCATTAGGGCAGCCACGGTGCCTCATGTATCCGTCATCTTTGGGCATCATATTGTGTTCTATGGGCTTCTTTATTCATGTTCCTTTCCATAAATGGAGCTCCCTGAGAACAGGGCAATAAAATCTTTCCCCACCCAAGTACCTGGTATATTTGACCCAAGGTAGGTGATCCGCATGTGTTTCTTAAGTGAATGAATGGCCTGATTATGTTGAAATTTGCACCTATTCCCTCTAAGGTAGAAGAAATTGAATTGGAAATGTTGTATTGAGAAATAAAGAATAAGTGCATCCTACATCCAGATCCTCCAGCCAGCAACAAAGCTACATTATGGTCCTCTTTTGCTGGCCTCTGCTGCCCACACATGTGAGTCAGGACCTGGCTCCCTGTGGCTGAGTCTGTCTGAGGACAGCAGCCATTCTTCCCCAACTCCCACCACCTCCAGATCAGTCCTTTAAGGAAAAGGAGAGAAAGAAAAAAATCAAACTGTTCGTTTGTGCTTTTGACAAGATTGAACAAGCAGCTCACTGGTACTGTATTTCTAATATTTCAACAGTTTTGTATGGCCATAATGAACATTTTAATGACTTTTATCTTCTTGCAAAAGCTAGCTAATATTCCTTCTTTGATGCAGTCTCCAAGGGGCACAAGGGTAGGAAGAGGCTTCTCTTCAACAAGACAACTGGTATGGGCTTTCTCCACCCTGTGAGGGTTCTGTCCCCGGGACACACTGAAAATGAATACTTCGCAGTCCAATAAAGAGAAGCACTCCTAAACAGCACGACTGTGTCCATTAGGGGAACACCGACCAGAGTCATCAGGCTGTGCCCTCAGTGCTCATGAGAAGTTACTAGATTACACAGGCATCCAGCTATGAATTTGCTTCTACTGTATAAATCTCAAATGTGACAGAACTGAACATGTGCTAACACCAAATGTGCACATTGTGATTCTTATGTGATCTCTTTAAGCCAAATCCTGAAACAAGAATTTCATAGCTTTTCCCTTTATTTGAAACCTTGCATTTGCTCAATGGGCCTGGAACAGGGAGGGATCTCCAAGAGCGGGAGTTGAGGTCCCTTCTCCTGGCTGTCTGCCTCTGCGGGGTTTTTTGGTGCTCACTGACCTCCAGAATGGTAGAATGAGCCATGCAGACACCAGCTTTGCCACTTCCTGGCTGCTTATTGGAGTTCATTTCACAGCTAAGGAAACAAACTGGGAGAGGCTAGGGCTACTGCCCTCACAGGGTTGCTGGAGTCCCCAAGGAGCTCACTGATAAAAGGCTCTTTTCCTGGGCTGCATGCAGGAGGTGCCAGGCAAACATGAGGTACCCCGTCTTCCACTGCCCTTCCTGAGGAGCTGATCTTCTGGAATCCATAGACATGTCTTTCCTAGGCCTCTGTCATTGTCCTGGCTGCCCCTCAAGGCCTCTGTTCTCATGGTACCTTCTCTCAGTAGGCACTCAGTAAATGTTGTTGATAGACAGGCTGGCTGACGGACTGATGGCATCATTTCACCTAGGACAAGTGTCCTTTACTGCCTTTATTTATCACTTAATGTCAAGTGGTGTCATCAGCATGATATCAGTTTCCTGAAATGCACCCCAGAACTAATGAGAAGGTTAAAGAATTAAAAAAATCACTGGAGAGTATTAGCAATCATCAGAATCCTATCACCAGTAACAGTGTTTGAATAATACCTAACAGATGTAGAAAGTTTTGGAGCTAAATGTGTCAATCCTACACTGATTTTATCTAAATGTCCCCAATTTTTATGACATCATTTGTATGCATATTAAAGAATTTTCAACTGTGGTATCTTCCAGTACTTTAACTGTGGGAGGCAAAAGTTAAGTGTAAATGCCACATTTTATGCTGTTTCACAAATGGAAAGAATAAACCAACAAAAACACTCTCTTTTTCATGTAAAGATCTCCCTTCTTTTCAGCAAATTGTCAACAGTCCTTGGGATCAAAATGAATGCATTCCCCTCCCAAGCTACATCCCTCATGATTCTTGCCTATGTGGTTTGCAAGAAGACAGGGGAAAGCATATTTAAGTTCTATCGTGTCCTGGGACAATTTCTTCTTTGGTAAAACATTAAATAAACACACACGCACACACACACGCACACACACACACAGAGCAAGAATACAGCAAATCCAGTGTTATGGGCCTATGAAATGGATCTGAATTGTAAAACAGTCCCTCTATTTTTCACTTGCCATTGTCTGCCATTCTTTTAAAATGTCCACCATGTCTTTCACAAACACTCCCCCACTGCTGTCAGATCCGTTATCATTGCCTTGCACTTTTGTTCTTCTGTTAATTTTGGATAAAGTCCTAGAGTGTAGAGCAATATTATAGAACTCATTTCTGCTTAGGTCTCAAGTTTCCGTGGCTCCTCTATTACCAAGTGGCAGTGCACCCTATAGGCACAATAAATAAATAATACAACACTGAAGCTATAGCAAATCACGAAATACATTATTAAAAAATTAAGAAATAAATATCCTCCCTTACTTAAATAGAGATTGATTTTATAATGTGGAATGCTGAGGAGAGCTGCTCCGAGATATATTAAGGCCTGGGGACACGCAGAATACACTGGAATGGGCATTTTGCTCCCTTGGCTGGAGGGGAAAAAGTCCTCAGAGTGAATGGATGCGTTTGTGAAGTGGAGGCTGCTATTCTCTGTTTGTTCACAAGCCAGGTATGATGCACTGCCTGCTTCGTCGTGTGAGGGGAGAAAGACCTCCAGGACACATCTGTCTTTCCTAAGCACAAACTGTTAGTCTGGATGAAGGTGATGAAGACAGATGCTTTCCTGGAACTAAAGTTGGAGGAGCACTGTTTCTTTCCTTTAACTTTAAATCACAATTCTGGCTTCCAAAAAACTGTTCTCAGGCCAGGATTTTGCCAAGCATCCTCCAGGGTGTTTCATTTAATGAAAGGATACGGCATAGATTGCTGGACCAGGTGTATATGTCCAGAGGCAAAATTAAATAGAATCCCTTCTCCAGAGGTTAGAAGATTTTCTATGGAAAAGATAAAGCCCATAGAGTCCCTGGTCTCTCAGGAAGCCAGTGTTTGTTGTGTACCTTGAGGTTTGTAGGGCCCATTGGCTCACAAGGACCAACACTGACACAGCTACCATGGCTCTAACTCCATTCTGGAAGAGTGTGGCACTTGTCTATCCCATCCCTAAATGTTTTGGGACTAAGTAAATCTTACTGATTTCCCTGTCCTCTGCAAAGACTTCCAATATCTCAGTATAAGGGGAAAAGACAGTGGCTAACAAGTGACCACACCTATTCTCCATTCCAAAGTGATGCAAGAAGTCTCTTCTGGTGGCACATTAAAAAAAACAAAAACAAACAAACAAAAAAACCACCTCTTCATTTCCTTATTGCATTGCTATCTGTGAAGGATGCTATAGTATCCTCCCAGAGCCGACTGAACTGTCACAGAGTTCCCACCAGCTGAGTGATCCTAGAAAGATCACTGGAAATGGTTTGTTTAACAATGAGTTGATCCATTGGGAATATACAGTAAATCAGCCCACCCTTAATTCCAAAGGCTCTTGAGGCAGCATTTGCCAAGTGCTTGACATGTCTATGTTTTTTATAGACAGTGTACCTTGTCCATCTTCCCCAAGCACATAAGGAAATACAAAGAACACAGTTATGATTGAGCATTTACTTTTCTTATCTTTTATGAAGACATTTTCTGACCTTCACCTGAAATCCTCTGTCACTCAGACACCCAGGAGCCTCAGATCCCAGAGACATGGCCATCTTCACCCTATAGATTCTGAGGTCACCCTGGACATGAACTTCTAGCTGGTAAATGGAGAAGAGAAAAGTAGGAGAATGCAGGGGAGAGCTTTTAACATGCCATGCCCAGTACAGAGTGGGCTGTGGGATATGCCATGTTCCACTGGCCTGAACCAGTTACCTGATCTTACCCGTATGGGAACACAGCTGGGATTGTCTTCCCCTGTTGAGTATCAGCCACAGCCCTGCACCTTCTTTTTCTCAGTTTTATGAAGGGGACAAGCTCCATCCTTCTCTGAGGGTCTCCGTTCTTCCTTGTGCATGAAATGCTTGCCCCAGATGGTTAGCTCCCTCACGTCTAACAAGAAAGCCAGAAGGTTGATGGGAGACATGTTGGTTGGCATTCACACTTAATGCTCAATATGGAAAAACTTAAACTCTTCCACGTCCCTTGGGAAGGATGAAATTCTTAACAAAGCTTCCAGTGAATTCCTAGGGATTTAAATTCTCAAGATGATCTGGCCTTTGGACTCCCACTTCTGTACCTGTTCTGTCCAGTCTGAAATGAGTCAGTGCAAATGCAAAAGGCAGCTCCTTCCCACTTTTGAATGACTTTATACCCACACCCACACCCACTCCCACATCTATGCCACTCCACTCTCATAGAGTGCATGTGATTCGGATGGATCCTACTGAAGCTTTATAGGTCCTGGGGACTTCTGGGTCACATTGCAATGTACATAGCAAACAACTTCCCATCTGTTATTAGTCCTCCCACTGAGAATTTCTCATAGTTTTTGACGCTTCCAAGAAATGACCTCCAACCCCTACCAGTTTGTCAAGGGGTTTCTCTGAGAGGAACTGAGAAGAGAACACTTTAACGTGATTATATCAGATGATCATCTAGGAATGTGGCACCTCATTCATTTCCTCAACAACAACAATGTCAGGTGCTGTACTATCCAGGGGTGAACCACAGCAACAGGATCTCTGCCTTCATGGAGCTAACACCTGAGCACAGAAGATGGCTAAAAACAAGTGAACTGTCTTATATGATAATCACAACTTGGGATAAGTTCTACAATGGAGATAAAGGGCTGAGAGAATATACTAGAGTGTGGTGCTTATTCTAAGTAGAGTACTCAGGAAATCTTGCCCAAAGGAGAGAAATGACATTTAAACTAAGATTTGTAAGATTGAGGGAGCTAACCATCTGGGGCAAGCATTTCATGCACAAGGAAGAATAGAGACCCTCAGAGAAGGATGGAGCTTGTCCTCTTCATAAAACTGAGCAAAAGAAGGTGCAGGGCTGTGGCTGAGATCCACTCTCTCTTTACCAAAGTCTTCCTCCTACATTATTGACTTGTGGATGGGAAGTGGATGCCCAGCCAGCGGCTGGCTACATTTCACCTAGATAAGAGAGAGCATGCGACTTAGTGTGACTAAAGGGAACCTGCGTCTCTCAGGCTAGCCTCCTCATCACACTTGGTCCTCCACTGTTTCTCATCCCCCAACTGCTGCCTGGATGCTGACACCAAAGGACCTTGAAGTCATTCGATGAAAACAATAGAATCTCCATCAGTCTGGGTTCCTAAATGTTGGCATGAAGCAGAGTTCCTCCATCAGTTATCTGCCAGTCTACCACTGTGTCACAGGTTACTCTCAAACTTAGGGCTAAAAACAACACACATTTATTATCTCACAGTTATGAGAGTCAGAAATTGAGCACATCATAGTCCAATTCCTGCTTAAAGGTCTCTCAATAGGCTTGAATCAAGGATCAGCCTGAGGCTGTGGCCTCATCTGAAGTCTTGACTGGGGAAGGGTCTGCTTCCAAGCCCATTCCTGTGGTTGTTGGCAAGACTCAGTTTCTCCAGGGCTGTTAGATGTCAGGCCTCTGTGTTTTCCTCGGGTGACCAGAAGCTGCTTTGTCCCTTGTCAAAGAGCAAGCCTGCATGAGGAACCACAGAGAGAGTTCTATCAAGATGGAAGTCACCATCTTTTGTAATGTAATCCTGGAAATGACATCCCATCACTCCTACCATATTGTGCTCGCTTGAAGCAAGTCACTTGATCTAGTCCACTTTCAAGGGAAAGGGTTGATACTAGAAGGCAGGGACTTTGGAGAGCTATGTCAGTCAGAGGCTGCCTACCAGTGTGAGTAGGATATACACCCCTCCTTGTATGAAACACTGGCACTTCAGGCTTGGTCGACCACAGCATCTAGCATCACAGCAGGAGGTTCTGGGAAAGTGAGGTCAGAGAAGGCCAGGCAAAGCACTGCCTTATTAGCTCTGATAAGGAGCTGGCACTTATTCTAAGTGCAGTAGGAGGTCATTAAGGGATTTAAGCACGTGAGAGAAGGGATCTAGATTTTATCTTATAAACATTCTTGCTACTGCCCATAAATTCTTCAGGAGGAAACAAAAGTAGAAAAAGAGAGAACTGTCAAAGGCTATTGTCCTCTGATATAGTATTGGAGAATAAAGAAAACAGGACTGGGATGGTTAATTTTATATATTGATGTGGCTGGGCCACGGTGCCCTGTTACATGATCAAAATTATTACAGACGTTTCTGTGAGGGTGCTCTTGGATGAGATCAACATTCATATTAATGGATTTTGAGTAAAACAGATTGGCTTTCATAATGTGGGTGGGCCTCATCCAATCAGTTGAAAGCCTGAATAGAACAAAGGACTGAATTGTGCAGCAGATGGGCTTAAACTTGAATTGTAACATAGGCTTGTCCTGGGTCTTGAGCCTGCTGACCCACCCTGCAAATGACAAACTTGCTTTCCTCTATAATCAGGAGCAATTCTATAATCTCTCTCTCTCTCTCTCTCTCTCTCTCTCTCTCTCTCTCTCTCTCTCTCTGTGTGTGTGTGTGTGTGTGTAGAGGGGGGGGGGGGAGACACACACACACACACACACACATCCTATTGGTTCTGTGTCTCCAGGGAACCCTGATCAACTACCAAGCAGTTGCAGCAGCAGCAGCTGTGGCAGAAAGTCCTGCTGTTAATACCTGTTCTGTGTTCCTGGCGCTACAGAGGATATTCTGAACACATTATCCCATCCAGTCATCCAACTAATGTAGATTTTTTTATGTGCATTTTACAAATGAGGAACTCAAGACATAGAGAGTTAAGTAAATGACCCAAGGTCCCATAATGAGTAAGAGGTGTAAATACATGATCAATTTGTCAGGACCCCATGATTAAAATTAAAAAAAAAAAAAGGAGGAGAAGATGAGATGAAAAAGAATAGCAGCAATGACCAAAAAAAAAAAAAAAATAGGTTTAGTGATTCAAATCTGAAATTCCGTTTTGCTGATGGTCACAGCACATTCATTAAACCCAGTGCATTTTCCTTATGTATTAAAATAACATTTGCAATCTGTGAGAGGCCTTTCTTTTTGCTAACGCATGACAATTATATCTTTACACTGCAACTGCAAATCTGGTTTTTAGTTTTCCTGTTTGTTTCCATACGCATACTTTTACAGCCAATTGTTAACAGATTAACAACTTTGGGTGAAATCCATCAGCCTTCTCTGGTTTGCCTCAGTGGTTGGGAAAGTCTGTTGACAAGGACAGAGCACAGAGGAGCTGGCTCTAGCTTGAGCAGGCCAAATGGAGCAGTAGTCCCCTGGATAAGCATTTATTATGCTCTTGCTACACTCCAGACTCCATGCTGTGCACTCCGGACTCTGCCTCATCAGCAGCCAGGAGACTTCCAGAATGCAAAGAAGGGCTTATCAGGAAATAAACACATTTAAATAGAAAAATAGTCTTGGAAATATATTCCAGGTCTTGGAAATGTGTTCTATGTTTTCTCTTTCCATCTACCTTTCTATCTATCCTTTCTTCTATTTATCCATTTCTTTCCACAGTTTCTAAGCAATGATCTCTCAGTGGCAGAATTTTGAAATAATCATCAAAATAGTAACATCTCAACCCCATTCTCTATAGAACTGCTGTAATCTACAGCTACTGAACAAGCCACTCCAGAGCTGCAATCGTTGCAAAAGTGAAAGTTATTAATTGCCAGGATTTAACCCTCTGCTCCAATCTGCACTCCAGCTTCTAGGGAATGGGAGCTCGGCGAAAAATTCACACTTAGTTTTGTCCCAAGTGGGAGGGATGGATGGAGAAACTCCAAGTGTATAAACACATCAGACTTTTATTCTTCTATTTAAATAGATGTAAAAAATCAGGCTATATGGAAAGAAGGAAAACACAAAGACATTACACGAAATACAAAGTTAGAGTCTTTCTTGACCTTGTTAGACCTCTCTTATAACAATGAATCATGGTCATCACATGCAAGACGGCAGGAAAGAGTTAAGCAACAAAACCTAAGAATACAGCAAGCAGACCCAGCTGCAGAAACAAAGTGATCATGGAATGTACAGAAAAGACTCAGCCTGGGTTACAGATATGACCACAGAGGAGCAAATTGCTGCGGAATCTGGAAGGGAGAAGCACAACTTGGCTTTCCGTCCATACAATTCCTTATCCAGCTCCATGGCTGGAGTTCTGTAGGAGGAGGTGAAATTTTGGAGGAAGCATTTGCCCAAGGCATGGGCAGAACACATTTGTCACTGGAAGGCAGCAACAGAGAGCTGCACCTCCAGCTTTTCAGTGTTGCAAAGAATTACTCCGTCACCCAAGGAACACCAAAAGCTCAAAGAGAAATGCAGATGATGCAGTCTCTCAGCATGGTTCAGAAGAGAACTACTTATTCCAAGACTGAATTCATAGAATTACAGACAGAAAGACTTAAACTATCTAAGATGGTACATCTTCTTCAGTACAGGAACTGGCCTTTCTGGTGGGAAACAGCACAGATCCATGTCAGAGATAAGCGGTGCAGGTGAGCAGGCAGCAGTGGATTCAGGGCAATGGAGAACCAGGGTGGCAAAGCCTGACTTCATCTTTGGCAAGAGCTCTAAAGGGCAGGAGGAAGTGACCAGCAACAGGACAGTTGCTTTTGTTTAGATGTTACAGGAGAGATCACCAGGCTGATGGTATGGGGAGGAAACATTCCAAGAGAAATATGAAAGCAGAGAAATAAGAAACAGTGTGGTTTGTTCACCAGTCACTAGGGAAGAAGGAGAGCAATAATACATTCACTGGGCTGGGGCTATAGCTCAGCAGTAGAGCGCTTGCCTAGCACATGAGAGGCCCTAGGTTTGATCCTCAGTACCACATAAAAATAAATAAATAGAACAAAGGTATTGTGAAAAAAATTTAAAAGCACAACTTGGATGAATACTTTTATATTTGTTCATTATCTCATATAGCTGGTGATCCTGTTAAATCACCACAATTACTTCCAATTTACAAATGAGAAAACCAAGGCAGAGAAGCCAAGTAGCTTGCTAAAGGTAGTATAGTTAGTCACTGAGGAATTCCAACCCAGCTTTGCACTCAACTGCATATTTTTTGAGTTTACTATCACAATGTTTATGCTTGAATAATAAGGTATTTAATAAACTCTTCCTTAACACAATGACCCCCTCAGGCTACCGTCCTAGATTTTTCTCTCTTTCTCTTTTTTCCTCACTCCAATCTCTTGGAAGAGTTTTCTCAACCTGATTTTGCTTCCTTACCTCCTCCTGGACCTAACTCTCAACCTATCGAATCCCTCCACCAAATCTGTGCTTGCCTGGGTCAGTAGGGGCTCATGCTTCATTCAGTCTTTTGAGCACTTCTTGGTACTTAGCATGGCTCTTAGCAACTTTAAATGCCACTGACTTCTGAACCCTTTCTGACTTGGACTTCTGCAGGTTAACGTCCTCCCTGTCTCCCTTTCATTGGTTTCATGGCCCTTCCTCTTTCCCCTGCACACGCTCCTCTTCCTCTGCTCACCTCTTGGATTTGGAAGTGCTGAAGGACCTTATACGACGCCTGGGCTTTAGTAACCATCCGTGCTCTGCTGATTCCTAGAGAAGACCTCCAATTTTTGGCTTTGTTTCTGCTTCAGTATTTTCTCCCAGCACCAGCACCCTTCTTCTGGTAACAGCACCTGATTCTCCTCTGAGGAACTTCCCCTGTCCTTATTTTCAGCATAAGCAGTTGAAGAGGACTGATTTCTGGGGGTTGGTGGGGGTGGTCTTGTGATCTGGGCCTTCATTCCTCTCTCCTCACTCCAGGAATTGCTTTTGGAATGGACGGAAAACCAAATTTTTCTCCCATTGTTAAAGAGACAGAAGCACCCTTTGATACAGAACCCGAACCTGAAAAAATATTGCTTGGAGCTGTACAGCCACTTCACTACTAAGAGGACAGGGCATATTTGAGAGTAGAGCAAAGAGGGAAGAACAGAGAAATCAGAGGAAAGAAATGGACCCCCATGCCTCATTTGAGTCTCTGTGTCTAGTCCTGCAGCTATCCCTGTACACCTCAGTCTGATGGCCACTAGCCACATGTGGTTATTGAGCACTATAAATATTTTGAAATACTTTATATAGGATATGAATATATTAAACGAGTTTCAATATATCTTAGACATATTGGGTTAAGTAAACTGTACTACTGAAAGTAACTTTATTCATTTATTTTTTTGCTTATTTAATGTGGCTACCAAAAAATTTTAAGTTACATATATAGTTCATGTTGTATTTCTATTGGACTATGTTGCTGGGGATCTTCCTATTACATAACTGAAAATTGTCTTCTTTTTCTCAAGCCTGCAACTGTAAGCATAAACAACTGTTTGCAATCACAAATGTCTTCATAATATAATAATATCTCTCATTCTAGTTCTTTCTCTTAGACACCAATACCAAATACAACAAGATAGCTATAGGAAAGACATTTGTTTAAAATGAGTGAGATGTCCTTTAAAAGTTGTGAACAATTTTCTATTTTTACTGGTGTAGACATCATTCATCTTTGGAAAAGACTTCCTTTGTTTCTGGAAAATAATTGGAAAGGATTCTTTTTTGACCCAAACGTAAAGCAAATATTCGGGCATCATTTCTAAAGGAGACTGCCACCCAATAACCTAGATGTAAATGACTCAAACTGACATGCTATATATTTGTTGATCAATGCAAATCCTATCTTTTTCAGTAGGGGTGTGCCCTTGAAAAGATTTTTTAGCTAAATTAGATTTTTTTTTTTAAGTGTAACTGATTCTGTATATTATTCTTTGCTCTTGGGATGTACATGCACATAGGTTTCATCTTAAAACTAGTCATGAGAGATCAGGAGTGCAAACCAGATGCTGAGGGGATGCATGTGGAGGTGTGTCCGTACCTTAATCTGGGGGTTTGGCTTTAAAGGGAACCATATGGGAAATGCCAAAGTATACCCTGGGCCGAAAACCCACAGTGGTGTTATTTCAGGTGGTATCATCTAGACTTCAGAAAATCTGCTGTCAAATTTTGTGATTGCCCTGTCTGAGCTCTCAGGGTCAGACCACACACTATCAGTAAGAGAAGTTTGCCCCTGGAGAAAACAGCTATGAAAATGAGGGAGAGAAGCTTTTCTCATCTGTTGAATGGCAGCATCTAATTGGTCCTCTCAAGTAGAAGGGACTGGGAAGCACTACTGGTAAGCACTGACCATCATGAGTGGCAAGGGTCATAGCCAAAAGGAAGCCATTATTAGAGGCAAAATGGAGAAGCGGGAGTATAGCGACATCTAAGTTCTCCTCTTCTGCACTATAATTCCCTTCCAGAATGCCCAAATAGTCCAGAAAATTTTGTTAGATACCACTGTGTGGTTTTATGTGTGCCCTGTAAGATTAAGGGAAATCTACGTGCCCATACTGGAACGAAGCAGAATAAAATGGAGAAAGTAGTTGAGAGAAGTGAAAGACGAGCTGGCAAGAGTTGACTTACCTGCTGGGTCTGAGAAAGTCACCTGGAGGACGGATGGCTTGTGGGGGTGACAAGTGGCCTCCAGGAAAGATTAGTGTAACACATGAGCCTTACTGAGGAATTCCCAGAAATTACTTGGCAGGGAGAACATAGTAGAGAAATTAAACTCTAGTGGCTTGTTAAGTGAGGAAGAGTCCTTAGCTACTTATTTATCTATTACTACTTATTAAGTAGTCCTTAGCTACTTATTTATCTATTTTTTTCAGTGCTAGGGATTGAACCCAGGGCCATGCACATGATAGGCAAGCATTCTACCACTAAGCTAGACCCTCAGCCCCATAAGCTATATTCATTAAGTAAGGTAATCCATGAGAAATGGAGATAGTACTCACCAGATTGTCCATGCACTCCTCAGTATTTCCTTGAACCCACCTGTACAGAAATAGGGCCATGTGCTTAGGACTATTTAAGTGGTTTATGAAAGGAAGTGAAGAACCCAGGCATAATTTTTCAGACTCTCCTTCCCTATTGTGGCCATCTAAAAAGTGACATATTCCAGAAAATGTAGCTACAAGATTCAAGAGCTGCAAACCATTAAGCACATAACTGAGTTCAAAGTAAATTCTGTGTCCATTATGCCATTGATATTTTTTTAAATGCATCATTAACCTAGTCTATCTTGTGAATATACTTTGTAATATGATTACCATGGAGTCAGGTGTAACTGAGAAATGTTAGTGACAGTGAAGGCTTCAGATCCATTCCTTGCCTTACCTGTGTTCTGAGGTGCATCACAAGAGGACCGGATCCAGGGGGCTGTTTGGGGGGGGTTCCTATGCCTGCTGACTTATGGCTGGGTAGGCAATGGAGGGCACTGCAAGGAGACATGGAAGAAGTGGGAAGCCAGGGTGTTTCTCCCCCTCTGAAGGAATCTTCAGCAGAAAGTAAATCTTTAAAGTATTAAAAGAAAATAACAAACAATCTAGAATTCTACACTCAGTGAAAATATCCTTGAAAAAGGAAGGTCAAATAAATGCATATTCAGACCAACAAAAAACATACAGAATTTATCTTCAGACTCAGGCTAAAAGAAAAACCAATGGGATTTCTTCATGATCCAGATGGAAGCACAGAAATAGAGGCAAGAATAAAGAAGACAAAGGTTAAAATCCAGTTGAGCCAGATGAACACCAACTGAACAATAATGAAACTCTAAAACGTGTATAAGTTAAAACTAAAAATGTGTGTAAGTTAACATCTTGTAAAGTCCTTGCATCATCTGATTTGTTGAAAAAGTAGTAATTTAAATGAGACTCTAGGAAGTCAAAGATGTATGTTGTGATCTCCAGGTAACCATAAAAGAATAGCAAAATATATATAATTAACACACTATTAGAGAAGGAGCTGGAATAAAAGCTACTTGATTAAACCAAAATGTGGCATGAAAGGAGAATAAAAGAGCAAAGAACATATAGGGGGAAAAAAAGTAAGATGTTAAATTAAAGCCTGATATATCATTAAGTTAAATGAAATGTGAGTGGATTAAATACTCCTATTAAAAAATAAATGTTACCAGACTTGAGAGAAAACTAAATCCAATTATATTCTGTTTATCTGAGACCCACAAAAAATATAAAAATATAGATAGGTTGAAAGAAAAAGAATTGGAAAAGATAGATTATGAAAACAATAATCAAAAAGGGAAAAGGAGGTTGGAATAGCTAAAATAATATCTAAGAAAAATAGACATAAGACAGTGAGTGACACCCACTCCCTTCACGCTGGACCCCAACTCTTCTTCAGTCAGTCTTACTCCTTACTTGTCCTTCCAGTTTCAGCAGGACCTGGACAGATCTCCCCAGCTCT
Organism: Marmota monax; assembly: GCF_021218885.2. Lineage (NCBI taxonomy): Eukaryota > Metazoa > Chordata > Mammalia > Rodentia > Sciuridae > Marmota > Marmota monax. The sequence continues at coordinate 14,604,940 of NW_026693245.1, forward strand.
CCAGCAAGCCCAATAGAAGCTGAGGTTTTTCCAAGCCCTTGCATATTAGGATCTTCTTTTCCTTTGGAATTTAGAGACCAACATGAGAAGACATCTATGCTGGCCTGGTAAAGGATGAGAGACCATGTGGAGCCAAGACAACTATCCAGCTGAGTCCCCCAAAGACCAACCTGCCAATCATGAGAAACACAAGTAAGGTCACGCCAGCCCATCCAGCCCCAGCCAAGCTGGCCCCAACTAAAACAGCCATTCCAAATATCCTACTTGTCCCAGATGTTTTAGCCGGCTGTTTTCACTACTATGACCAAAAGACCTGACAAGAACAGTTTTAAGGAGGAAAAGTATATTTGGGGGCTCATGGTTTCAGAGGGCTCCGCCCATAAATGGCTGAGTCTATTGTTCTAGGCCCAAGATGATGCAGAATATCATGGCAGAAGAGTGTGGCGGAGGAAGGCACCTCAGGATATAGAACCAGGAAGTAGAAAGAGAACTCATCTCACCACAACAATATATAAACCCCACAGATATACCCCTAATGACCCACCTCCTCTAGCCACGCCCTACCTACCTGTCATCACCACCCAGTAAATCTCTTAGTGGATTAATGCACTGATTAGGTCAAGGCTCTCATAACCCAATCATTTCACCCCTAAACTCTTGCATTGTCTCACACATGAGTTTTTTTGGGGGGGTACCTCATATCTAAACCATAACACCAGCTAACACACAAAATTGTGTGGAAAATTAAATGGATGTTATTATAAGCTCCTAAATTTTGGATGGTAGTTTACACCACTAAAGAGAACTGATAAAATGGTCAGTCTTTATATGAAATCTTATGGTAGGCATCATGACAATTTTCTGAAAGAACTTGTCATTGTAACTGAAGTTTGAACTAAAAGGCCTTATATTGGAGCAAGTATACAGAAAAGAAACTGAAATCTGTATTTGGGGACTGCTCTTACATTGACTATCTTTTCATTAATCATTTTATACTTTATAACATTGTGATGGTGTTCTAGGGAGTATTGACTTGTCATCTTTGTTACGTGCAACTCTTTCAGGTCTGGGCTTTCACTGCTTTATCAAGTATGCAAGCTGACTACCTCAACTATGCAGGTATTCTCTTTCTAATGTTGCTACTTCATCTTTCTTAAATTATTCCCTTGCTTATTTGAACCAAGAATGTCTGCCGTAAAGATAACCATAGAAAGAAGAAGATGTCCACTCTTGACTTTTTTACATGTCTTTATTTGAATCAAACTGGAAGTGGGATCATGTTTTAACTATGGCTACAAGTGGAGGATAGGCATAGAAGCTGGAATCAGTAAGCCTGAGTTGGCAATGGGAAGAACTGAGACTCCCTCTTTGGTACCGTGAGCATGTACCAAATGTTTCTGAGCCTCAATCTCTTTTTGGAAAGGGGTGTGATAACACATGGTTCACAGAGCTGTTCTGAGCATGCCACGTGAATGCATTTCACATAGGCAAGTTATTATTACAAATGAGCAACCCTTAAAATCCTCAGATGGTTTTCCGTTCTGATCAGAATGAAGTTGGCTTGAAGCACAAAGAGAATGTGGCATCCTCCCCACCTCCAGTACTTGTAACTCTATGCCATTCCTCTTGGCTTCCTGAAGAGGCTCATTTAGATGCACTTACACCAGCTCAACAAGAGACTTGCTTTGTAGAGGCCCAAATGTAGCTAGGAAACCCACAGCCATCAATCAACTTAGCTGGTAGTAGGTCACTTGCTTCTTTTCCATCAACACATAGGCAAACAAACAACATATTTAAAATAGAGAACCAACTTTTGAAATCAATATAACCATCTTGTTTCCCTATAACAGACTAGAACAGACTGGGCTTATGAGATATAAGTGACCACAGGAATTCTGTTTTAGCATTTGATAGTACCAATGATGGAAACGGATCTATTTTTATGGATATCTCTTTTCCCTTTTCCAAGATGACAGTGACAATAAATACATTCAACACGCTGGTGGAGAAAACTGATGTGGGGCTGCCAGCTTTTCAACTGTGTCTGTATATATATCTTCTGTTTTCAGGATAGCAAGTTCAGCTCCTATTTCAAGGACCTTTCTGTGTTGACAGTACTTCGTTACCTGAACTACAAGGCACCTTTGCCCTGAATGAGTGGATCTGTTCATTTGTCTATTACTGTAATTTCCCAGCAATCAGCAAGTTCCAGCTCTTTCTCTAATGATGACTGTTTTTTATTTGCCAGGCAGGCAGGCAGGCAGTATTTATCAATTTCTTTGCTGCTTGCTTTTAAGTGATCACTGATCTATAATTCCTCTTCAGTTTATCACTCAGGTCTACTTTATAAGATGACTATTTATGAGGCAATATGCATGTTGGCTGGCCTTGGACAGTTATAGCAACAGCTCATTTCAAGTGCCCCATTGTTATAAATACATTTCCCTCTCAACTCATCACAAAGTGGAAATAAATAGAACAATGAATTTTATATATAGCTTTTCAGTTCTGTGAGCTTGCTTTATCTGGGCCTTCACCTCCCCTTCAGCCTACAAGTAAACTCTCAACTCATAAGACATCAATGAAACAGTTACTAACTCTTTCTGAGATTCTAGACTTTTTAGGGTGAAAAGCATTCAGAGAGTATGACTCAAAAATGGATGAAATGCCTACTGGGTATATACTCAAATACAGGGATTAAATTTCAGTGCTGCAAAAATAAACATTTATAAGATTTTTCAAATATTCTTTTTTCCCCCAAATATAATTTGCATTTGCTAAGTTTCTTTTGTGTATGTGTGCATGGTTTTTTGTGTTTTTTTTAACATCTTGACATTTGAATCTCATGAGTGGCTATTAGATGCTTCTTAACAAATTATTCTAAATCTCATTAATTTCTTGTCTTCAAGGTGCTTCTTTTAATGAAACAGCATTGAATTGTGAATCCTTTTCAAGGTATTTGTTAGGAGATACTGCTTCGTGACCTTTATGGCCATTATTTTAGCAGAACCATTATAAAAATAAACTTAGTTCTTAGAGTGTTTAAACAAAAAGAATGTACTCAGGATAACTTTCCATCTAAAATGATGCAAAAAATACTCTAAGGATAGAGAAGAGCCATTTTGTTTAGAAAGTCAATCTTTTTAATTCTGCTTTATTTTTTTTCTTTTTTCCCAGAGTAGACTAAACAAATAAGTCACCACAGGCACTGTGCATTTTTTCTATTCCTTTCTCTTGGGATGAAATATGAAATAATCTACAAAGTAATTTGATCCAGCAATTAAAAACAAGGACATGAATTACACTAACAACTGTCACATAGAAAGAATTAATTCCCTCATAACGCTGCTTGATGTTACAGACCCTGGGTGATTACGAACAGATTGTAATTGGAAAAGAGCCAAACCAATTCAGGTATCTCCAAAACACAGGGGTAAGCCTCGACTTGCAAACGGAGAACAGTTTTTACTACCCACAGGAGTATCTTTTTGCAATTGGCGCTCGGATGTTTACCTAGCGATTTCTCAAGGCACCCAGTGATGCAGCAGATGCAGCCGTCCAAGGTACTGCACGTGGCAAAAATGCTGATCCCTGCTGCTGAAAGTCAGCACACCGTTTATGGAAAGCAGACCTTCTGGAGGCTGCTTCTAGAAATGCTGTCCCCTGGAGTAGGGATCATTGGCTGCTTCTGTTTAGCTGTATATTTGTCATTCTAAAGTAACGGACAATCCCTACCTGGAATGTCATTGGGCAAAGTGGTAAAGGACACCAAACGCCTGCTGTTTATTGGCAGAAATTTATTTTTCCCAATAGCATCCAGATTTTAGGGCCCTTTTCTGATGTTTCATTATTTCTGGTTTAAGGCAAGGTAGTGAAGCTCTTTATTGAAGAAAACTGTGGTGCTCTGGTACAGTGGAAAGGGCTCAATTTGAGGGATGAAAGGATCTAAAATGTCCCCCACACCCACTTATAAAAGTAGTGCACAGTAATTGTTTTAGAAAACAAAACCCATAACTCAAAACAAAGAAGAAAACAAAAATCCTCCATGAGTAATCTACCCTACCTGGGCACAACCATTAACATTTTGGTGTATTTTTTCCCCCTAGCCTTTTTTGCATTTTTTGAGGTTAGGATCATTCTTCTTATACCATTTTGTATCCTGTTTTGTTTTATTCTGTTTGCTTAAAATTTGTCAGATGCATTTTACCATGTCATTGAAAAATCCTCTGACATATAATTTATAACAGCTGCATAATAGTCTATCTTTTGAATGTTCCAGAATTTATTTAAACAATCTCCTGATGATGTTTTCATTTTTAACCACACTATTTGTACATAAATCTTTGTCTACATTTTTGCCTTTTCCTTTGGGTAATTTTCTAAATGGGGAACCAGTGGGTGTAAGGATAAGAGCATTTTTTTCATGTTTCTTCCTCTTTTTAAATATTATTACCTTCTCTGATTGTAATAAAGACATATTGCAAAAACAAATGAACCTTTCTGACTTTTAAAGAAGAAAACAAAATCACTACTTGTTCCTGAACACACATACAATTCCCTCTGTCTTTCCTTCTTTTCCTCTATTATTCCTTCTTTTCCTTCTATGAAAAACAATGGGAATCATATTTTTAAAAAGCTGTTTTGTGATTTTCTTTTTTGACCTACTACAGAATATAACATTTTTAAGGCTTTTGATGTATGTTAAATTGGTATGCAGAAAGCCACACCAACACCCATCATCATTAGCATGGGCCAAGTGACATTTTGTTCTCTAATACCATCTTCAAATATTGCCTCTATTATAATCTTTGCTATTTAATGGTAGCGTGAGCTTTAATTTACATTTACTTGCACCTTTGTGAAGCTAAATTCTTTTTGTTTTTTTAGCTTTGGACACTTAGGTCCACCTTTTGTAATTTGCCTGTTAACTTGTTACCATCCTGTTTGCACATTGGTTTGTATGAGCTCTTTATATAATAAGTAATTAGGGCTTTTCTCATTATTGTGACAAATGTTTTTCTTATTTCTTGTCTCTTAGTTTCATTTATTTTTTAAATTCAATTAAAAATATCATGCAACTTTTTGTTCCCCTATTTCTTTCTCTTATTTTCAAATATAAGTCATCCTTCCCCATAGAGAGAACAGATGAATTATTCATGTTTTGTTTTTTCTTTATGATTTTAATTTTAATTATTTTTATTTTAATCTACCTGGAATTAATTGTGGAACATAGCAGAAGATTAACTTCCTGTTTCCAATGGTTCAACCTTGCCTGTTAAATTAGTGTAACTCTTTTATCACATATCAAGTTTTTGTACAAACACAGGTCTGTTTCTGAATTGTGCCTTTCCTTCTAAACTGTAAACTTCATGCAGGCAGCTAAATTATTATCACCACCTAATTCCTATCATATGCCATTCTCTGCTCAGACTACAGAAACCCAGAGGAGCAAAGGAGAACTGGACTTCCTATAGGGAACTGAAAACCCAATCCACACTAAACTTATAAAATTTGTTCTCCTACCATACACTGCTACAGATATAAATATAATATTGTAAACCATGCCTGAAAGTCAAGAAGGATAGACAGAAATATCAAGTCCGTGGTGTACAATTGTGAAAGAAAGAAAGAAAAAAGAAAGAAGTCTATCTGAAATGTGATTAAATTCTAGGTACATAGTATTTTTCTAATAAATAACCATGACCCTTTAATTTTGGGTAAGTGCTTCATCATAGGGTTTTAATTCTCTTTTTTTATGATTTTAAAAGAAATTGCAAGCGTTGCAGGAACTGACCATGCAAACAGTGGGAGAATAGATTTCAGGTAAATTTCTCCGGAAAGAGAGGCAGCTTGATTCACTGTAATTTCTCAAGCTCAAAAGCACTATTTACTTACAAGTTTTGATTTCTTAAATCATGAAGCAGTAAAGCAATCTTGGATTTTAATTCTCTGAGTCTCTCTTCCTTTTAATAAAATATTAAAGAGTCTACAATACCTTTGGTTGAATCTTTAGAGACAGGTCAGAGGGCTGGGAAGAAATAAACAGCTTCATTTCCAAAGTACTTCAAGGATAAAGGCGCCTCCTCTGTATGGAGGATTTATCCCAGGACAAATACAATCACAAGTCACTAGGTTTGCTGTTGGAGGTAATGTCACGGAACTGTCTTGCCAGAGAATATGTGAAAAGAGAAAATACACAGTGTTCAAGCCTGGATTACAATACCGTCTGGGGTTAGCACATTTTAACTCACAGTTCACTCTTGCTTGTTATCATAGAGTTAGATTTCATCTGAAATCACAACCAGCCACAATAAGACAGCACTGCTAATACCTTATTCTGATGTTATTAAAAACTTTAATTCATAGTTTGGATAACCTAGCCATGCCCTGTGCACCAGTGTCAATGCAGAGAGGAAAAAACTTGGACCCAAATTTCCTGCATCATGAAAATTCAAAACAAGAGCAATATTGCTGCCAATCTAATTGGCAAAGCCACTCTGATTCAAAGACCAGATTTCCTGATTAAAAATTTGCAATCAGATCAGGTTTCAGAGGATGCAAAGCTATGGGGAACAAGCATTATTAAGCATTTCAAAGTTCCAGTATAGCCACTCAAGGTTTTCTACTGTGGCTGCTGCAGTCATGTTAGCCTTTGAAGGATTTGAAGCAATGAGTCTCAGTTGTTTATTATTGGGCTATATTGGCTCTTGTTGAATAGTACAAAGCTCCTAAAAATAGGTATCTGAATGACACTACAGGTACATTACTGCATTGACTAACTTTCTCCCCAAATTCACCCTAGGTCTATTAATAAGTATATTTATAATATGGATTAAAAGATAATCTAACTTCAGACACATAGGGCAGTACCTATTTGAAAATCACTCCAGATAAACGGTAGTCATCCCAGTTTAAAACCGGCACTCTTAAGCAGCAATGACAAAAAATATCAAACAATGCTTTCCATGTTGCAAAATGTAAAGTCTTTTTTGCAAAGAGCAAATTCTTCTTTTGTAACCACGACTACTTCAACTAAGTTTTCCTTGAAGTTCCAGACTTAAAGGAGACCTGCTAGTGAAGGAGGCATGTCAGTAGACATCTGCAGAAATGAAAAATCTTCCTGCTATCTAACTTAAATCTCCTCTGTTCCTTTCAGGTAAGCCCATTCATCACTTCCCTGGGGCTATTCTGTGTCCAGAGTGCTGCCGCAGTGCTCCTGGAGATGAGAATATGGTCTGGCTTTATCTTTAGAGCATCTTTAAAATATAGATTACAGAAGAGAGCTGACTGCAAAGTGCTGCGATGTGGTATTTAGAGAGCACCATGCTCTGCAGACAGAAGCCTGCCACTACATTAATTCATCTCGCACCATTTTCTGTTCTCATTATAATTTTATCTCAGGAATTAATATATTCTGCCATCTTCTATTCTGGTTACAATCTAGAGAAATCCGTGAGGCTGAATACATTTTGTACCACTTTGTTCTGCTTATAATGTTAAGATGTTTTCAAGAATGGATTAGTTCAATGCCACTTTCCCTACTTTATCTTGAGAACCGGAGCTTAAACAGAAAACTTCATTTGGCATCGGTGTGAATGCGTTTCTAGTACAAAGATTGTATAAAGAAGAGAGACTAGGAAAATAGTTTTATTTGTCTTTGTTTTTAAAGATTCTTTGACCTCCCATAAATTTTAAAGAGATCATGCAAAGGGCATACGTGAAAAGCGTTAGCTGGGTGACAAAGGCCTTTAGAAAGAAAGAGTTCTCATCGTGAGTCATTCCTTCTCCCAAGTGAAACAAATAGAAATTCCTCCATCACAATTACATTTTAAAAAAGGAGCTAACTGTTGAAAATACACATAAATCCTAACAAAGATTTAAATTTAACTAAAGGATGTAAAAATACCCTCTCACTACTACAATTACCAAAGTGGCTAAGCCGTTTTGAAGAATCATGGAATAACCACATTCCTTTGGTCACCAAAATAAAACTGGTAAAAGTGATTTTTTTTACATGGCATTGGGGGAGGGTGGCACTCAAAATAATAACAAACTGTACAATCTGAGGTAATATATTCTTGCTTTGTTAAATTATGGGACCAGTTTCTTATTTAGACAGAAAGTCAAAGTAGTGATTACCATAAACTGAAAATGATGCTGTTTCAGATACAAGATGAAAGTAATGTTTTGCTAAAAGATATGCATACTGGATACCATCTTTTTAAAAATATTTTTTTGTAGTTGTCGATGGACAGAATGCCTTTATTTTATTTACTTTTATGTTGTGCTAAGGATCAAACTCAGTGCCTCACACATGCTAGGCAAGGCCTCTGCCACTGCAGCACCTGAAAAACATCTTAACCTATTTTATATCTTTTATTGTTGTTCATCTCCTTCTCAAATGCTCTAGACGCTTCCACACTTTCTCAATCTCTAACCCTCTATTGTTCAACAACATATATTTGTGACATGAGTTGGGGACACATTCTAGGTCTGAGAAACAAACTAAAAGTCATTGGGGTCAATATTTCTAATCAAACTAGAGGTTTCAGCCACAGACACATTGCTGCTTAGCTCCTTCTATCTAGTCAGTTCCTTCTCCCCTTCCCCCAGTGCCTATTACAGACTTTGATTTCTTTTAAAACCTCTCTTCTTTCCAGTTTGTAATTCTCTGCAGAAGACCATAACTTCTCTTTGCAGAAAAAAAAAAAAAAAATATATATATATATATATGTATTATTGTAAATCTTTTCCTTTTCTACCCTCCCCACAAATGCATCTAGACCTAGGCGTATCTTCTCTTCCCTCCCACCAACGAGGCTTTGGGGAGAGAGTTCCTTCTTGCTTTGGGGTTCTCAGTCCATCTGGCCCCTTGGTCTCCACTTATAGGACCTCATTCCTTCAGTTCCTGACTCTCCTTCCTGTATATCAAGCCCCTCTTCCTTCTAACAGAGAGGAGTATTAACAGTCTCAGGCCTCTCTATTATTATTTTCTTTTACTTTTTTTTAATTGTAGATGGACACAGTACCTTTATTTTATTTATTTATTTTATGTGGTGCTGAGGATTGAACCCATTGCCTCACACGTGCAAGACAAGCACTCTGCCACTGAGCCACAATCCCAGTCCCAGGCCTGTTTTTTAAAAACAGAAGTTAAAATGGGACTTTTAACCCCAAGTATCACTCCAGTGACCTCCCTATTTCTTATTTCCCTTCACAGCCCAACTTTCTCATCTCCCTCTGTTCTCTACTTTGCAGTGTGGCTCCTGCCCCACTATGCCATGGGAACTGCCTCATGACCCCAGAGTCACTAATGGCTTCCGTATTGACATATTTAATGGATGTTTCCATCCTTATCTTACTTCTCTGCCATATTGACACTGTAGGCCACTGCTTCCTGCTTGAAACTATTTTGCTTTGGGGACATTGTAAAATTCTTTGCTTTCCTTATGAGTGCTCCTTCTTCATTTCCTTCATTCGTCCTTTTGCTCTCTTCTAAAAAAGCCACTGTGCCCAGGGCTCCAATGCTGGCCCTCTGGTCTTTGATTCTATGTTCTTTATGGATGAACATGCCCCAAACTGTGGTTTTGTAACTTTCAGATTCAATTCTGCCCCTGAGCCTTTCCTGTTGAGCCCCTGACTCACTCCTTCCCATGTACCTGTTTGTGTCAACTTGATTGGGTGAAGGAATGCCAAGATGGCAGATAAAGCATTATTTCTGAGTTTGTCTGTGAAGGTGTTTCTGGAAGACATTAACATTTGAATCCTAGACTACCTAAGCAGACCTATCCTCACCAAGTCACCAAGTGGGCAGGCATTGTCCAATCCATTGAGGGCCTGATTATAACAGAAAGATGGAGGAAAGGAAGCTACTTTCACTCTCTTCTTGACCTGGGACATTCATCTTCTCCTATTCTTAGACATCAAAGCTCCTGGTCCTTTGCCTTTACAACTCTAGGACTTATACAAGGGGCCTTTACCCCAATTTCTAGGGTCTCAGATTCAGACTGAATTGCACCACCAGTTTTCCTGGTTCTCCAGTTTGCAGATGGCCATTCATGGGAATTCTCAGCCTCCATAATCATGAGAGCCAATTCTTCTAAGAAATTTCTTATCTATATATACACAGATAATACATATATAAACACATAGAGATAAATAATATCTCCTATTGATATTTAGATATTTCTAATCTCTATATATTTTTATAGAAATACAGAAAGTCAAATATATATTATATATACACACATAGGTACGTATATATATATATATATATATATATATATATATATATACACATATATATACATATTTATTTATACACATACATATGTATACGTACCTATGTATGTTTATATATTTGATTTGCTTTCTCTGACCGATACATTTGGGATCAGTGTGACTTCTCTCATTAACATTGCTCATCTTCCATAAGTTTTAGCAGATTTAACCATGGCTAGATATATTGAGGGGAAGACGTAGACGTAAGAGTGTATGACGCTTTAGACAGCTCTCTAAGTAATGATTCCCTTTATATACCTGGCCAATTTTAAAACAAATAAAAATACCCAAATGACCCATACAGTTGCTACTTCTTCTCAAGTCCTTGAATCAGAACTTTTTGGAACTTACCCAACTGTGTCAGACTGTCCTACACATAACCTAACAATGAAGGAGATCACTGAGCATGTTACCACATCATAAAAGTCCATCTGTCCCATCCTGCCTACCTGGCTACTTTCAATTTCCAAGTTTCTGGTTCTTAAATTGTGAACATGGCCATAATTTTCCATTGGTTGGGGTTCACCTGGTAACTTTGGAACATGAATGTGAGACATAATCAGGTAGTAGTTCCAAAGATCAGGAAATGGTTAGCATAGCAACAACCTTTCTTAAGAAATTTCCAATAAGACTAGTTTGCTCAGGAGAGCAAAGAATTAAACATCTTAAAATCAACACTCAAGACACTTAACATGCATTTAATACTTAGGGAAGATTTCAACCAGTTACAAGTATATGATTTAAAAATTCAGCTTACTCTGCAGTACGAGTATGGAAAAGGTAATTGCATGTCACCAATTTAGAAACATCAATAGGAAAAGAAGTTGTCCATAAGCCCTTATGGAGTTTCACAGGATAAGGTTAAAGAGTAGGAAACATCTTTTATAAATATGTGAAGAAAAGAGACTAGGGTTATTTCAATCTCCTATTTACATTTAATTGCCTCTTTTATTCCAAAACTACATCATTGTTGCTATTTGCAGCATAAATACAACCTACAATAAACAAGGAAATGAACAAACTTTGTCTCTAAAATGTCTAGCTAAAGTCAATTTTAAAAGCTCTCCAATGGATACTCTCCCAAAAAACCAGCATTGACTTCTTATTGCTGATAAGCAATTGTTAAGATAAATCTACCAGCTGAAAAAACTCAAGATTTAACGGTACCCTCTCAAAGAGAAACTGGTTCTCCTTGGAAGCAGAGTAGCTGATTTGCACTTTTGTATGGCCTGAACACAGAAGGGAATCAAATACAGTTTGAATTACACCTGCTACTAAAATATGATTCTGTGTGAAAAGCAAGACTTTGTGACCGAACACATGAATAGACATTTTTCACGACTTCCTTTTGTTTTCCAATACAGTTTTTCATCAGTCTGGGAGGAGAACAGTACTTAGCTGCTCAGGGACTACCTTTAGCAGTATAGGCGAAGCACTTCACTCTCCCATTGCATTCAATCCTTGTCCCAGGCTGCACTAGTGACAATTAACTCTAATGGTAATGGCAGCCAGTTTGATGAAGACTCTGAGCTGTTAGGGATGGAACTGAAACCACTGAACAATCATTTCCCCAAAGACCATGAACCTTCAGGGGGTAATGACTTTGTGTCATTACATCCTGAGCCAAAATTCAACTGATAGACTACAGGTTAACAGTTCTATTTCCCCCACTCAGCATCCCAGGCTGGAATTCCTGTTTATGTTGTGATAGCTTCCAATAAGTTTCTTATCAAATTTCTTACTGCTTGGAACTCAGAAAACTTTCTCTTCAGGGGTAACCACATTTTTTTTAAGAAAGTAAGTTTTAGAAAGGGCAATTTTAAAAAATATAGGAAGGGCGCATTAGAGCAAGGCTATAGATATTATGACACTGTTTTATATTTAAATGAGAAGAAAAAAATGTACATATATCTCAGATCCAGCAAACAACAACCTTTTTACTTTTTCCTACTATATTATGACTTATGTCAGTAGGTAGAAAGATTCTATTTTTTAAAAAAAGAGAGAGTGTGAGAGAGAGAGGGAGAGAGAGAGAATTTTTAATATTTATTTATTTATTTTTAGTTCTCTGCAGACACAACATCTTTGGGTTTTTTTGTATGTGGTGCTGAGGATCGAACCCAGGCCTTACGCATGCCAGGCCAGCGCGCTACCGCGTGAGCCACATCCCCAGCCCAAGATTCTAAAATTTAAATTTTCCATTTCAACCACTCTTTCCACAATATATGTAAAGCAGAAGCATAAACATATTGTTTATTTAAAACCAAGCATTCAGTTATATGTCAAAGATTACTATGAAGAACTGGTGAGTGGATCCATGGGACAATGAAAACCAGATTTTTTTTTTCTTCCCATGAGACTCATTTCCAAGCCCTGTGGGGGCTTATCAAGCTGAGTTTCAGGTCTCCTGATCCTTTCAAGACTCCAATTAACTTGTGCGGTTCTATTGGTTTTGATTCAGGCCTGTGTGGCTCATCTCCAGTGAGAAGAAAAACCAACATAGGAAAGGTTGAGCAAAGTGGTGGCTTAGGAATTTGTTTTTTTTTTTTTTCTTTGTAAATAGTCCCAAAGAGAGAGAACAAACATTCTAAGCTACTTTGACGTTTACAAACAGAATCTCTGATAACCTCCCAGTGCCCCAGCTAAGAGGTGACAACAAAGGTAGGCGCCCACTCAACAGCTTTGATGACCCAGCTTGGCCAGGCTGCTGGAGGCAAACAGATCTTTAGGGCACACAGTGGGACGGGGGAGGGCTGCGTTTCTTGATTGCTCCCCCTCCTTCTTTCTGCCTTGCATTCACATCTCTCCCATTTCATCCCTATCCGGCCAACTCTGAAGCGTTGAAAGAGGATTGGCTGTAGCTCCTGTCAGCCACCTGGCAGCCCTCAACCACAACCAGCTTTACTTAAACTTCTGGCTGGCTTTAAAAGGGAAAGCCAGGGGGAAAAAATGAGAGAAAAAATTTAAACAGCATCCAGCCAGTGGGGAGGTGGCTCTGAAGTCTTTATACAGAAGATACCAATTGTGTATCAGCAGGCCACATAAGAGTTTGGAAGGGCATCTAGCCTCAAGTCAATTATGAGTTACAGAGTTTGAATAAGGTGACTACAGCTGGTTATGGACTTTAGCAAGGCTCAGACTAAACATTGTGGCCTGTGTGCCTTCTTTGGTGTTTATTACATTCCACTTGTGGAACTCTCCATAACATTTTAAAAATGTTTTCTATGCATGCAAGTTTATACTGTAGTATTTCCACGTATTCAAATTCTCACATGATGGCAATGATTATATTAGTTAATTTTTATGTTTGGCATTTAATCATATTAGTTAACATTTATGTATAACATTTATGTTTACATTAATATTAGTTAAGATTAGTGGTTAGCATAGCCATATTGTCAGCATTGTACTAAGCACTTTGCTTGTCTTATCTGTTTATCTTTACAACAACCCCATAAGGAAAGGTCCCCTTAGGATGCTTGTTTATCAAATATCACACAATTCTCTCAATTGATGAGAACACTGAGGATGACTTCAGTTCTCAGAGGTGATAAATGGTGGTAGGGTTGGAATTTTAACCCAGGTGTTTTCTACACCTAAAGTCATTTTCTTAGTCTTTATCCACCACTGTTCTGAGACAAAATCTCAAGATGTAATTTTTCTGAGCCTCAGATACCTCAGTCAGTTTAATGAGGAAATTGGATGACACTATCTCCCGGTTCTGAAATGGTTTGCTAAATAAAGACCTGCTAACTTTGCAGGAAAAAGGAGTGCTCCTGGGCCCTTCTCCATCAGCTCACTGAAAACCCTGACAACTCTGCTTCGAGGCATGGGACAGGAAGATGACCTTGGTCTTAATTGAGTTCAAGATCTACAACCAGATTTCAATCTTTTGGTCAAAACTCCAGATATGTTTATGAATAGGTATATCCATGATTTCCTCCTGATGTGGTGAATCTTAGAAAGAAATCTTGTATCTCTTAAAAAATAAATCTTTCCCTGGATTTCAGGTACCAGCTACAAGACTTTTATTTGCCTCCTTTTAAAGCAGACTCCTCATAAAAGTGGTCACTACAGTCCTCCATCAACATCCAGGAGGGAATTTGTCCCAGGATCCTCATGGATGCCAAAATGCATGGATGCTCCAAGCCCTTAGATAAAAATGGCATAATATTTGCTAATAACTTAAATTGTCCTCCTGTATCTTTAAAATTATCCCTACATGGCTGATAATACCTAATATAATATAAATGTTATGTAAATGATATACAATTTGGTTTAGGAAATAATGTCAAGGAAAAAAGTCTGTACATGTTCGATACAGATGTATTTTTTTCTGAGTATTTTCAGTCTGCAGTTGGTTAAATCCACAGAGGCATAACCTGCAGTCACAAAGGGTCGACTGTACTTGCTGCTACTAGTGCTTCATCTCTCATTTTTGTTCTCAGCCTGCTGCAACTGGGTTCTTGCCCTATCAGTCCACAGAAACCTCTTATCAGGGTGACCTACAACTTCCATGATGTTCTTCATCTGGCCACATATGACAAAACCCTGAAGTACCATGACACAGAAGAATGGTTAAAAAACAAACAAACAGGTGTTTACAGATCAAAATTTATGAATAATCTGCACCGAAATAAAATCTAAGGGCAAAAAGCAAATATACATCATTAGACAGCTATACATTATTTAAAAAAAAAAATCTTACTCCCAGAAGAGTTTCTTTTTCTTTTTACACTGGTATTTATTGTACTCAAGAAAATTGTTAAGTACATAGTTTAGATTTTATTTGAACAAATGTATCCTCCTATCATAATTTCTACATATTATCCTAATACACACTAAGAGTACATTAAAGGGCTAGAGTTGTAGTTCAGTGGTAGAGGGCTTGCCTAGCATGTGTGAGGCACTGGGTTCCATCCTCCGCACTACATAAAATAAATAAATAAAATAAATGTGTCCATCTACAATTAAAAAACATTTTTAAAAGAGCACATTAAATTTGTTAAAGATGCCTAAACTGAAGAAAATTCCCCTATTTTCTAGCCATGGGAGCTCATGTGAGTTGCCTTTCTTAGGCTTACGTAGGAAAACAAGGTAGGGGCTTAATCATCCCCTACTTTCACATAATTGGTATTGGTAGACCTGGGACCTGCAGCCAAGATTCAAAACTCAAAGCCAGAGTCATTCTGTAGTGCTATGCTTCCTTGATATATTTCAAAAGATGAGTAAATTTGCCACAGCAAGATGTCTCTTTTACTAGTCAGTACCTGATAAGGCAATACTCAAAAAGAGGAGTTCTGAATCTCTTCTCTCTAACTCACCTGTTCCCAGCATGTGGCTTGGCCACTTAGGAAGTGATCCCAAGTCATTTTGTAGATATATGAGCCACAGTGATTGGGTTTGCAAATGTTTCACCACTTTAAAAACTAGATCACATTTAAAGTTACATCAATGATAACACCATTTGTATTCATTTGTAACCCAATATGCTTTCTTGAGTAGCAAATAATGTAAGAGATGGAGTTAAATTTCATGTACCAGCTTGAACTTGGCCTGACATGCAGGCTGGTGTAAGGATGCTTCAGCCTGTCACTTGGATTCTTCCATGGGAAAGGGAAGATCCACTGTGAATGTCACTATCATGTACAGCAAAGCAGAGACTTCATTATGGCCAAGAGTTGCTTTCTGAGATGTTCTTATGTTGCCTGGCTTTCTTCTTTAACAAACACCAAGTATTGGGCAGAGAATTCTTTAGAACTGGAAAGCTTGGCGTCAGATTTTCCTAGTTGGTTGGAGGACCATTAGAAGACATTGTTCTTCAACCAAATCCCTTTCCATCTGGTCATGAGCCAGATGTGCCAGGTATTGGCAAAACAGACAACACTGGGGTGACAAAAAATTCTCCCTTTAGCCTGGACAGATTGGTTTCTTAAGAAACATGAAACATTTTCCATTTCTTTAAAACATGGTACCACACTGAAAATGGATTGACTTATGTATCCTTGACCAAAATCTTGTTTTCAGTTCTAAAATTAGAAACAAGGAAGTTGGGGTGAATGCTACCCTCCCCCAACTCCCTGCAGGCCACAACAGCAGGTGTGCCTATTTTCAGAGGTAAGTGAAATATTTGCCAAATCATTTGGCACATTTCAACTCAAAATGTGCCAAATTACCTGCCAAAGCTAAACAGCCTTTTAAAAAGAAAGATAAATGTCCTTCTGAGCACATTTGCACAGACCCACAGTGCCATCCAGTGGCTCATTATGAGGGTCACGAGTGTGCCGGGCTCCGGTTGTCTCCCAGGGTTTGGGTCACCTTTGGATCACCTTTTCCACGGCATTGGTTTCTTTGCTACCCAGAACCCTTGGGACTTGGTAAAGTGCAATGCATGGATTAGAATGAGCTAGGTTGGAGGAGGGTTGGTGTCAAGGCTTGGATGTCCTGTCTATGATGTCCTGGTGGGAGTGCCAGTGTCTAGAGGGCTTTCCAACTAGCAAACATCTATGTACCTTCTTCCATTGAATCAAAGCCAAGAACAACCTACTAAAGATGCCCCAAACTTTGTGGTTAGTCTCAAGTTTCCCCACCTTCAGGAGGACAAGTCAAGCCCAAGTATGGCATCCTACTTTACTTTCCTTCCATTTGATAAGTGGTACTCATTTTTAAAAATCTCTAGTTAATTTCTATCTTAAAATGCCTTCTTAATGGATTGAATTCCTCTTTTAAAAAAATAGACGAGGAGTCCCAGGCCATATAAGCTGATGAAAAATGGTAAAGAGGAAGGAAGGTAGGAAATGAAGGAAGAGAAAAGAATAAGGACAGAGAAGACAGACTTGATTCTCTTCTCTTTGGACAACTGAAGGGTCAAACTGGCACTACCTCTTCTAAAGTCAGTTTCTATAAATTGTAGAGCAAAAGGGGCTTTTGAAAGGAAAATGGATCACACCACGACAACAGCAGCTGTGTATCACCACAAGGAGTTTCCTTCAGGTAGCACTTGTTCAATGCTTGTGAGCTGCACCAAGCAAATCATCTGAGAACTGCTTTACACAGTCATCAGTTTGGTTCTGAAGGGGTTAGAGTTCCCACTGGGGATTGTTCCAAGAGGGAAACAAGTATCTGAACAGGAGTTGCAGATTGAAATTCAACAAAGGCATTGACTCTCTCCCTGTTGGCTTTCCCAGTGTAGCTTGACAGAGGCCTGTTACATGGTTCAGCTTCAAAATCTCTAAACCTACCGGACAAGATCTAGATATTTCAATTTGTCATGTCTTTATCTTTTTGAAAAGATCCCATAAGCAAACATCAATGACTCTAATTAGCAGTCTGTCTCTTCCCCAAATAAATTAAATTCATCTGGATCAAATCTTGACAGAGCTGGATGGACCATACTGGCTGGAGCTATACCCTCCATTTTCCATTTGCTACTTAATCTTCTTTGACTTCAACATTGTATAAAATAATCAGAAGTTAAATAAATTTATGGATTATCCACCAGGATGATATCCCCATTTTACAAATATGATAACTGTGGCCCACCAGTCCGCATTTTCTAAATGAGTACAACCTCTAGTGAGAAAACACACTAGGAAAAAGAACCACTTTGACACTGCACACAATAAAGAAATATCCCCAAACTTGGTATCACCAAATAACATGATCTAAGAGTTTGGTGAAAAGATTAGAAGAATAGCTAATTACCTTTGCTTCCCCTCTAGCTGTATTCCAGGAGGCGATGTGGAATGAGCAGTGGTATGTGGAATGACACACCCATTTTGTGTTCAGAAACCAGAAAATCTGAATTGTCTGACTCTAGTGTCACTCACATAGAAAGGCTGACTCATTTGAACTTTGAAGCCTTGTTAGTGGAGAAATTGTGGTTTTCTGGATTGTTCCATTTGAGATGGAGAAAGGCTTAAAAAACAAGTTTAATAAACACAGTGTATGATCAAAGATGGAAGAATGATATTCCATGAATGCCTGTCTGAGGAATAGAACCATGATTAAGAAGAGGCATGAGAAAGAATTATTTAAAGAAGCCACAATTAGGCTACTGAATGCCAAGGACATCTTGTTAGGTATTCTACAATGATTCCTTATTGAAAGACAACTCTTGAAGCACCGGTCGCAGACCCAACGACAGAGAACTATAGACAAAGAATGTTTGCTCTGCAGAGATTCAAGGGAGGGAACTTAAAGTGAAAAATCTGTACTGTATGGATGGATATCTTTACAATCTCTGGCCACATCCAGTAAAGATTCAGGATGTTTTGGTAATAACTGACAAATACCCACTCCGACCAATTCAAATTTAAAAACAAAAATATTCCCTAAAAGATCCATCACTTATTGACAGGCCTCATCCAGCAATAATAAATATTCAAGGGCGTAAAGTAAAGCACCACTGGACCTCACAGGGCTGGAAATGTGGAACTTCAGAGTTGGTAACTGAGATCCTAATATCTGTCTCTGCCTCCTTCTCTATTAATTTAGACTATTTGACACTTACATAAATAAGAAAAATATATGAAGTTTTCATCTTTAGGGAGTCTTGTCTCTTAGCTTTTTCTCCCTCCTCACCCCCATTCCAATTATATGTCTCCATGTAATCTGCCATTGTTCCATTATTCTCTTTACACTTGAACTTCCTTGACTTTCTCTTTGTCTCAGCTCCCCTATAGCTTCATCAGGGATTAACTTTGGCTCACTGTATTACAGAAATCACCTCTGATTCTCTACAACCTTTCAGCTTTAAAGTGTACCAACTAGACACTCTGTTAGCCATCTAGCCACTGGCTGACCTTGGTTGGAGGTCATCCCTGATTCAGGTTGTGGGATGCAAACATGGTAGTCTAGGCTGATCTCTTGGTCTCATCATTGACTGGTACCCATCATTGAAGGACAAAATTCCTGGAAAAAAATGAACCATTGTTGAGGTAGACACCCCAAACTACATCTATTAGATTATATATTTTGTCTAAGTTAATATAAAATATTTTATAAATGTTATGTTTCTCACCAAGCTAAGCTAGTAAATCTCCCTTTATTATCATGGATTTCAAGATAATGGGGCCAATTTCTGCCAGAGATTTATCATTTTCATAACACTATCCAGTTCTTCCTTGTTGGTTAGAATTGAAAATCAAATAGAAATTTCCACATTGCTGTCTCCAACTTCTAACCTATGAAATTACCAAGAGAAGACAAATCAACAGTTTACCAGATGTTCTACTTTGAGGAGGATGACACTTCCAACATATGCCTAACTAGAGAAATAGGGTATTTCAACAATCTTGTTTCTGGGCCAAAACTAGTCTATGCCTAGTTTTGAGTCTGTGGCAGTGGTATACAATAATTACAATAGTACTTTATTTTCTCTTTCCTTTTATATTGTGTCAAAAGTTATTTTCATTCTATAAAGATGCATAAATCTTTATACATAAATGTATAAATTTTGCATCTTTATGCATCTTTATACATTTCTTAACAGGGCTACTCAGTGGAACAACCCATATAAATGCCATTTGTTACATTTAATCATTTAAGAATAAGATAAGTAATAGATAACGATATGATAAGACCTCAGTGATGATTTTCTGTTTGCATTGAAACTGCCTATTTTAAGAGATCTTGCCTCTTGCTATTATGTGCCATGTAAAATCATTTCCCATGCTTTCCTGCTTCAGAAAGTTTACAGCAAACCTTGGGGGATGGTCAAAAACTGCCTCATGAAACTTGAGTGGTACTGATAAAAAAAAATGGATCAAAAATGGTGATGTTCAATTTTGTGTTCAGATATATGCAGAAGACCAGACAACATGTTCGGCCTTTGGATGCTTTGGGGAATTCTATGAGCCTCGATATTTTGAGCCTCACAGCGGGCAAGTGAAGGATGGACTAGATCATTCTGAAGTCACACTAAAGCACATTGGGTGAGCAGGATCACAGACAGCTGACATTGAATTTTAAGTATCAAGCGTCTCTGATTTGAACCTCACACATGCAGGTCCTCAGATACCCACCATGGCAACTAACTTGTCACAAGATGGTACAGCTGTTATATATCTGTCTGGTTCTAGGCAGAATAATGTTCTTCATCGAATTTGTCAAAATGGGAAATTCGTCTGCTGCTGATGACAGCAGAACCTTCCTTTTTCAAAGGGGACAGCATCATAGAAGGCCACTTATACATAACCTGGGCAAGCTTTGGGTCTTGGGGTCAAATGCTTTCTCTTTTTGACACGATTTCTCTTGAACAGTGAGACTGTAGAATCCTGAGTTGAGAAGCTCCTCCTACGGGATATCTTCATCAAAAGATCTGCTTTAACTCCATAGATGAAGTTCATTTTGCCTATAATTGTATCAGCCATAACTTATTTCGGTTTTAAAATGACTCCTGATTCTCAAATAGCTTCTACCATCCCCATAATAGCCCTATGATACTGAGCTCTTCTTACTGTTTGGATTCAGTACATGAAGATACTAAAAACCTTGAGAAATGTGATTGGCTCAAAGACTTGAGGAATTACATGACTTTTTCAATCATATGCCTTGTTTGTGAACAAAGTGACTAGAACATTTAAGGTATTCTGATGCCTGCCAAGCATTCTCTACCACAGCCCTCCATTTTCTTTCCTCTGGCATTGGACAAATATCCTCTAGTGGTTATTCTCTTAAAGTGGCTGCCCTAGTTCCTGCCTTCCCATTTGCTTCTCAGTAATAAAAGTAAGATATGGAATCTCTGCTGACTTCCCATTGGTTAAAATTTAGCCACATATCTCACAAAAATGTAGGCTTTTTAAAAAAATGAACATCCATGTACCCTACTAAAATTCAGGAAGTGTCTTTTACTAAAAGAATTTGAGGAGATACCTAAGGGTCTACTATATAACCAAAGAGAATACCAGAGAGGACCCCATTGTGAATATTAGTTGGTGTGATATGATTTTAGCAGCAATATTTTTCCTGAAGTTGAAAGGGGGCCTTCTAAATGACTCCTGGAATGTCATCAAGCTATTGCTTTCCTGGACCACCCAGTATCCAAAGAATTTTAGAATGTGAGATTTGACCTCCATTGTATAACATTTTGTAACTTATGAAATTATGTCCAAAATATTTTATAAACTTTTGATCAAAGTGCAGCGCATGATCCAATTTTAATGGGAAATGATCTGGCTCACATTAAAATGGGCAGGATGGGGCATGGGAAGGAGGTGCCCTGCAGAAGCCCATCGTGGAACACAATGAAGAACCTTAGTTCTCTAATGCTTTTTCAGACCTCTGATCTGACAGTTCCCAAAGATTTGAATTCAGAGCCCTCAGTCTTCTCTCTGAGTGTGAAAAAAAGGATG
Source organism: Marmota monax (assembly GCF_021218885.2). NCBI lineage: Eukaryota > Metazoa > Chordata > Mammalia > Rodentia > Sciuridae > Marmota > Marmota monax. The sequence goes on from NW_026693245.1 coordinate 14,626,575, forward strand.
TGTCCAGGGCCTTCAGCATTCTTCCACTGGGAGGGTGGTTTGAAAAGAGAAATCCAATAGGTTGAAAAAGAAAACCTAATAAGTAATGAAGGACAAAGAAAGGTAGGACTGAGAAAATGATTTCTTCACGGAAGAACTCAGCATGAGAAGGGGAAATGCGTAGCTCATGATGGCGGTGATGGAGGCAGTTCTTTTCCCGGTGGCTCTCACCTCCCTTCATGGTTTTGGTTTCTCTCAGTTGCACCTGCATTCACTCTCCCTCTCATTGTGATTTCTATCTTTTCAGTGGATTTAAAATCCTCTAAACTTGCCTGTCTTAACTATGGCTGTCAGAGGGCCTATACCACACGGCTGTGTGTGTGTATTAAATAAGAAGTCCCACAGCATCTCCAGAGGCAATGCTGGACCCCTTCAATTAGAGTTGACAATACCTTGTTTCTCTTTGGGGAGTTTCTCTGACAAAGCAAAGGGAGCAATGGGTGGGATGAAATCCTTCCTTTTGCTTACCCGCAAGAGCCCTGGCTTCACATTTCACAAGGCATTGCCTTTTCTACTCAGCAGAATAAAGCGACAGCCCCCAGGGCAATTGTGTAATTACACACAGCTCTGCTCTTACAAGGCGCTATGCAGATTGAGCTCATTTATCAACTCTTCACTTATCTGGGATGATTATTTTAAATACAGTAGAATTTGCTATCTTAAAAAAAATAATAATGGGTTGTTCCTCCACTCTGGGTTTGGTCTGAATAAGCACAGCATCCAGGCAGAAATGAGTGCTGTTCACCAGCCCTGTCATTTCCATTCTGGAACAGAGAGATCATTGGTTTCCAGTGTGTTCTTATAGATGGACACCCCAGTTCATCCTTTCAGTGTTGGAGAACTTTAGTGTGTTCTCCTTTCTTTTGTTTCAATCACAGTGGAAAGCCACTGCTTCATCTCCCTCCAGGAATAATGGTGCCAGCAACAATATGTCCCCATGGGGCTGTAGAAATGGTGTACTTCCAGATCACTCTGGACACCTGATCCCTCGTCCCTCCACAGCCACCCTGTTCTCTGGCCCAGTGCCCAGGCCCAACCATGGCTGCTTCCAGCATTGGTTCCAATAAGGCTTTCTCTTACAAAACTGAAGGTGGGGTGGAGTCTCCAATGGTCTCTGGGTGCCTGGTGTGCTCTGGACTCCTGTTGCCTCATCTTCTACTCCTACCTACCTCAGTGGTACTGCATCAGGAACAGGCCTCTCACTTGGGGCCCACTCCTGACATTTGACAGTCCCTCATCCTAGTCACTGGTCTCCCTATAGGATGATCATTGAATCCCCCTTTGGCAAGGAATCAGGGTGCTCTGTCTTTCTCCTATAAATCTTCCAAGACTACAGTCTCGTCACTCAAATACTTGTCCCCAGAATAACAGTCCACATTCTTGGCTACTGAAACTCAACTGCCACAAGAAGAGGAAAAACAGCTACTATTTGTTGAATATATACCCATGCCTCCTTCTTGACTGGGATCAGCTCAATTAGTGGCAGGGAGTCCCACACACTCTGGCTTTAATTTTCACTCTAACTCCCTTAAAAATAAGTGATATTACAGTCAAGTGATATCATATATACATTTAATTTAGTCTAACTCAAGTATATATGCTTCCCCCCCAAATTAATATACATAAAATGATATTATTTATCTTATATATATAAATTTTATATACTCTACATATTTAATATAAATATTTTATTTATGCTCTATATTATATATTTATAAACATATATTGTGATACAATAAAATCACCACGTTAGTCATCTCTGAATAGTACCCAAGCTGCTGGGCAGCCTCTCTTGACTGACTCAGCCATGTCAGAACCCCATCCTAGTTTGCTGGGTCACCCAATGAATGGGTCTGCAAATTCTTTTTCAGACCCTTCCTTACCAAATCCATGCCACCATGAATGAGAGGTGCATGAATTGCCAGAGACTGTCAGCTGGGCGCGTACCATCAGGGTCATATTTGTCGTACTGAGTGCAGTAACACATGCTTAGATGAGTTCTTTTGGACACCACTTATTTCTGCTGTCCCTGGGAAGAGTGAAATGTTCAGCCATTTGCAGCTTACCAAAAAGAGGCACTCACCTGAGTGCTTGACTAGGGAGATGGAGAATGTGAATCATCATTATTTTCTCACCTCTTTCTGGATTCTCTTGAACCTACAGCTAATTTCTAGGAGCTGGAACAAATCAGCTCACTATTCTGGGCCTCAGTTTCCTTATCTGCTTGACGAGGTGGTTGCTATCTTAAAAAAAATAATAATAATGGGTTGTTCCTCCACTCTGGGTTTGGTGCACAGCATCCAGGCAGAAATGAGTGCTGTTCACCAGCCCTGTCATTTCCATTCTGGAACAGAGAGATCATTGGTTTCCAGTGTGTTCTTATGGATGGACACCCCAGTTCATCCTTTCAGATGAAGATGTTCCTTCTTGTTCCTTCCAATTCTAACATTTTGTAGTTCCTTCCACACACAAAAAAACATTTCTTCCACCATGTGCCTAATTCCTGTTTCTGCCCTAAGACCAGGCCCAAAACTTTCTATGAGTCCCTGAGTACAGATGGATGGGAAGCCTTCTGGCTCAAACTTGGTGTTTCTTTCACACCACAGCCTGAGGCTTTATCTGATATGTTTCTATGATTCAGGGACTTCCTCATTCTAGGGGGACTGAAAACTATGGAGGTGACAGTGGAGATTTCCTCTTTCCTGTCAAGGGCAATGTATGAGACTTCTTCCTCCCCACCTCACCCCACGCAGCCTCCTTTAAAAAAAAAATCATTTATTTTATATCTTTGGTAAAAAACTATAAGAGAAAGAAAGGGAGGGTGGAGAGGAAAAAGGAGAGGAAAGAAAGAGAGAAAGCAAGCTCCGGGGAGGGAGGGAGGGAGGGAGGGAGGGAGGGAAAGCAGAGGGAAAGCAAGGCAAGAAGCAGCCCACTGAAAGATTAGATCTGATCCATTTGTTTTTGGGTTTGGGTGTTAGGCAGATTCCCAAATGATAAAATTATGATCAATGGGCACAACTTTTCATTTTTAAAAAATTCAGGTAATTTAAGGCCAGGTGACTGCAGAACAAAGAGTTCCGGCAGCCAGGCTTTCTCTCTCTATAGCTCCCATCTAGGTGACTTGGATGAATCTGAAGACAAAACTCCATTGAACCATTTACTTGCTCCTCTGCGTCCAAGCTGCTCTGGGGCCAGCCGTTTTCTGCCTCCTCTGAACTAATGCATCTCATCAAGACTCTGGATACGCTGCTCTGCGCAGCTTTCACAGACCATCTCCCGGGACTGCCTAAAAGCAGATTACCCTCCTGCTCCTTCTGAATTTGCATCCAGATGAAATCCAGTTCAAGGAAACAGCAAAGACAGCTGTAAAAGGGAAAAGCATAGAAGTTTTCACAAGAAGGCAACCAGCTCCCAGAAGATTAGAAAGGAAAAGAGGGAGTTGAGCTCTGCTTTGTTTGACATCAACTGATCTTTCAGGATCCAAGAGGGCCAAATGACACCTTCCCATAACACCCAGTCCAGGTGTCATCTCCCCAGGGCAGTCTATCTGGATTCCTACCTTTTCCTCCATCCTCAAGGTTGGAAATAGACTCTCTCCTCTTCTCTGCTCTAGTACAGCCCTTACTACTTCCTACTCTGGCTTACTCTATGGAAAAACTCTCTTGGAGACTATAAGTTCCTTTAGGGCAGGGATCACTGGGAAGTGTGACATAACTTCTCACTGAATGTAAGTTTATGGAGACACAAATAAACACATAGACACAGACATAATCTTGCACGGTGCCCGGAAAACAGTAGAAACTTGATAACTACTTGGCAAAACAAAGAATGAAAGAATAAATGATAAATTCACTGAATCTGTTTCTGAACCCCTTACTGTTCCCTTATCATATGAGCTTTTGTTTTGCTTAAAGAGAGAATTTACCAAAAAGAAAAAAAAAAAAAGAAAGAAAGAAAATTAAAAAGAAGGCCTACAATATGGGATGTATGACTTCTCCACTGACTTCCAGACCAGACCTGGTGGTGGCCTCACGGCTCCTTCTCCCTTGCTCCCCTCTTGCATTTGAGGAATGCAAATTCAATAATCAGGGGAGAAGATGCACTCACCTCCCTCCCCTGCATGCCCTGCACAGCAATTACCCTCTTGCAAGTATCTCTCCACTGGCAGATTAGAAGTTCAAAAAGCTTCGCCTTGTTGCTGACCTGCATAGAATCATGGCAGCTGATAAGGCAAGGCAGCTACGGGGTCTGCAGCTGGAGGCTGGTAAGGGATGGGCTGAGAGCCGATCCTGCTTCCCCAGCATCCCCCGGCACACAATCTGGCCGATTATTGACAATGCTGAGTGATGTGGATGGCATTTATTAGTTTTCAATAGCTGCTATAAAATGAACATCATGCCATCTGCAAAATTAGGATTCCGAAGCAGCCCTGGATATTAAAATATTTGTGACTGCTTCTGCTATTATATAAGATTTTACATTTTATAGGCTCCCTGGGGGACTAGAGGCATAAATTAAGATACATATTTAGAAGCAGTAAATAAACTTAGGAAAGCAGCAGTACAATTAATGAATGGACAGAAAATTGCATTTGGGAGGAGAGAGTTTTTCTACAGAGAGAGTCATCAGCGAAATGGGGTTTAAACATTCTCCTGCCACTATCATTAAGACATTAATAGGAAAAATAATATACTGGAATTCATAAGAAGGAATTTTCAGAAAGTATATAAACAACTCTATGTATAAAAGAGAGATTCAGTGAGTAATAGACCTCCTCTCCCTTGCCATCCCACTGGACTGCATCCAGCAGTACCATCTCCAACAGAGTAAATGGCTGATCAAAGGAATTCCACAGAAAACTTCCAAGGCCTGATTCTAATGTCACTCAATTTTCTAGCATAATTACCGTATTGTGTCACTTTCTCTTAACCCCACATTCCTAATGAAGACACAATCACAGCGTGATTCAAAGATGCAAGAGCAAATCAGGGTCAATCACTATTAGTTTGAATTCCCTAGGCAGGTTGGGTTTATTCATAGATCCCTCCTGGGCTGGACCACCACCCATTAGGATGGGTGTGCTCACTGTGACATTGGCTTGGCTCTGGCAGGATTTCGAGGAAAGGGTGCTTCTTGTATTTGTCTTATATTTGGCCTCTTGCATCCCTTCTTCCACCTGCCCTTAGAGATAACCTGGAGGAAAGCCTCTCTCTTTGTCTTCTCTAGCAATATCACATTGGGTTGGTCCATGTTTATTTCTGGTGCCTGTGAGCATGTCTGATGCCTCAGAACAAATGGGTGTTCAAGTGTCATCCTGCAACCATCTATCTGGGTGCCCTCACTACCAAGTCTGGGATACCCAATGGCAGGGCAAAAGGCAGCTCTTGGTTACCCAGGACTAGTAGTTTCATCTGTGATCACACAGGATGAGGCCATTGCTCATGCCCTCATTTCCTCTCCTGGATCTGTTCTTTCTTTCCAATTGTACCTCCACATCAATCAAAACTCAGCATCGGGATGCTGGCCTCTCTCAATTCACCTTTGAAATGCTGCTTGTACTAACGGTGGTCAGAGCCTTAGGAAACCATTCCCTGAAGTATCACTGATCTGAAACATAATCCAGAGATAGAAAGGGCTCTGGCTTGCTGCTTTATATTAGAGCAAAAATAATCACGGTAATAGCTTGCATTCTCCTTGATACTTTTCATTCAATAATGTCAAGTAATTTGTACGCAAGTAATTAAGAAAACACTCCTTTGTGGTAACTTACTAATTTAGCTCCCATTTTAAAGAGAGACACAAAGAGGCTTAATGATTCTCCCCAGGGGACAGCAGAGTAGGTAGCAGAAGCATTGGGTATAGAGTGATTTGTGGCATAAGATCTCTCATGTTCAGCTCTAATCCCCAATATTGGGCTCACAAAATTGCTTCGGAGCGGGAGTTGGTGTCGAGTCTCTTGGGTGGTGTTGCTCTGTTCTATTGAAGAGCCGCCGGTTTTGCCGCAGAGGCAGCTGCATTTCTTAGCTGTGGGTGAATATTTTTGTACTTTCTTTTCATCACATGATGTATATCATTCCCCGCACTGGCATTTCCAATCACAGAGAGCAGCAGAACCACAGAATGAATTGGAGAACTGTAATTTTTCCCCCTCATTGATTTGGGGGGAGGGAGAGAGGGGATGGGGAGGGGAATGGGTAAGGTGGAATGTTCTTTCAAATCTCCCAACAACACCACTACTGGATGTTTCTTTCACCTCACAACTGCTCATTCAAACTCCCCTCTTTCCATTCTGCCTGCCTCTGCCAGCCTCTTCAACAGGCCCAGACTGCTTCCATCCTCAGAGCATCAGGTGCATAGTCCAAGCAGGATACATGACCTCGGTGACCAGAGCACAAGGTCCCCATCTCCACCTACTTCCACTCTCATCCCCCTCCTGCTCACGGACTCTTTGGATGAGTAGGAAATGACATTCGGTATTAGAGATAGCATTATTTGATGGTGGTGGTCATTATTTGTAATAATCCTTCTCAAGTTGGAATGCTGTGTATTTTGATGCTTTGGTTGCTGGAAGATGTGCCATTAAATTTCTATCTCATTCCTATGAAATTTAAGCTGACAAAGGGGAAAAGACAATTACTAGATTGCTTTTAAATGCGTTTTTCACTCTGAGGCATAGCAAGAACTTGGAGAATATTGGGTGGAGGTATAAAATCTCTTAGTGAAGTAGACAGAACTTGGAGAGGGAAGATGGAATTTATTGTTGCTATTAAAATAGTTGTTGGTTCTATTGAAGGTAACTATGAGTTGTGTTCTTAAACAACTTCAATAATTATAGTGGTAATTAGCACAGGTAGGCACACATGGAAATATAAACATGCAAGTAGATAAATATACTGGCAACTACATCAATAAAGCACTCTGCAAACATAAACTTCAATATAAATGTTAATTAATTACATAAGTAGGCATATAGGATGGGATGGTTATTCATATTACTGCAAAGATAAACCATACTTACAAAAAGGCAGTGCACACATTTGAGAGCCAGTTTTCTCCCCGTGTCTCATCTCAGCCTCCTGTGGTCCTAAGCAAAGGGTCAGGAAAGTCAAAGGCTCCAGCCCTTTGCTATTCAGTCCAACAACCCAAAGCCTACATGTGCCTGTTGAGCACTTCAGATGTTTCTAATCCCAAATGAAATGTACAAAGAGTGTAAAAAAAAAAAAGTACCAAATTTTGAAGGCTTAGCTTGAATATCTCATTAATAATTTTATATAGATTATACATGGGAATGATAATATTTCGGATATATTATGTTAAACAAAGTATATTATTAAAATAAATTGAAAATATTTCTTTATATGTTTTTACTATGGGTAGTAGGAAATTTTAAATTCTCTTGTGGCTTAGAGTACATTTTTATTGGACAATGTTTCTGTGGACTATTGAACCTGAGTTTGTGGAGCAATAGAAGTCAGGGACAAGGAATGGTTCTGGGGCTTCCAGGCCACATTCTGCTACTGTGACATTTCTGCCTGTGAGCTATTGGAGAATAAACCAAGGCTGTCTCTCCATGCCGTGAAGGACAGGGGTGAGCAAGCCGGTCCAGTAGTCCTGCTCAGCCTGGGAGGGACAACATTTGGCATCAGACACAGTAAAACAATGGGGCTCAAGGCATACTGGGGTATTTGGGTTGCTTATCTGCAAAGTTGGAAGAAAGGAAAGCACAGGTTTATCATGCCCCCCTTCTGGTAAGCACCTGTTTGGCTGCTGGGTATGCCAGCTAATTATTCATGAGGGGAGAAGAGGGAGGGGACAAATAAGAGGAAGACTGGCCTGGGAGTGGGAGGTGGGAATATGTGCTCAGTGTAGCTTCTGGAGTAGTTTGCCTCAGATTTTGCCACACAAGGGGTTTGCAGGGCACCTATTTGTCCTGAATGAAAAGGACTTGCACGAATTCATTCATGTATCACCCTGGTACAGTGTTTAAAAGTCAGATAAATGTTGACAACTGTGACATAACCTAGCTGTGGTGCCAACCACAACCATAACCCAGGTTATGGTGGTCAGTCCTGTTTGGGTGGGTTCTTTAAATCACTTGTTTTCTTATTTGCATGTTATTTGTGTAAACTCAACTACTAAGTTCAGAAGGCCTTAACTCCAAGAAGGCATAATTAAACTGAATTATATCAATAGTATAACCCCCTACAACTGTATGCAAATACATACCAAGATAAATGCTATTTGAGAATGTAAGATTATTAAACCATTGAATTCGTTGTAACTCAGAAATTGTGAATACACAACCTGTGTGGAACCCTCCTTTTGACATCACAATTCCTATAGGTCACAGGCACAGGAGAGTTTTTTTAAAGGTCCCAACTTTCTCAGAGATGTTTACCTTCCGGAGCCCTTAATGCTCATCCAGTACAGCTTCTCCCTGATCCTGATTGAGCAATAAGGCATCAAAGGCCCAGAGAGGAAATTGCTCAAGATGATACCACCACTCAGGGCTGACCCAAGACCAGAAAATGTCCCTGGTCCAGGTCCTCTTCTACTTGGAGATACAAGTGCTGGAGTAGGAAGGGGCTGTCATCTATAAAGCTAGCCATCTAAATGTCCCCGTAGAGCTAGTAAACTATGAAATGTAGTCCATCTCCTCCCTTGACAAGCATAACTTCCTAACAATGCAGCAGGCCAGCTTCTGTGCTAGAAATCTTGGGTTTTTCTGGGTACCCAGAATGTGATGCACAAGGGAGATGCAAGCTCCAGAGAGGCACATGCCGTTGGCCCTGTAAGAACTGTACGGAAGCGTGCCAGAGCTGATTCCTCTAACCTGTGGTCCAGCAGGACCTCAGGGCCGCATTTAAGAGACTTCTCCTCCTACCCTGATTCCTAGTCCTGGACATTTTTCTGTATTAAAACACTCGCTTCTGCATAATGCAATGTACCTATAACCCTATTCTACTCCAAATAATAATTATTATTCCTGACAGGGGAAGGACTTCTTGGGTATAAGGAAATAGCAAAATAGAGTTGAAGTTCTAATTTTCTTGTTGTGCTCAGATCTCACTGCTGCCCTACATCTTCTCCTTTCACTCCACAAACACACATTCTGAAACAAACACAGACACACACACACACTGAAACACACACATGCACGCACACACTTGCACACCTGGACAACCCTATATGGTCGAGAATCCCATACAAGACACAATGGTCGCTCTCTTTCCTGTCATTTGTTTGTTGTGAGTCACTTGAACTCCACTGATTTGCATGTTGTTTTCATAAATTTGCATAGCACATTGAAGAGGTCCTCTCTCTTCAGCATCTCTGCTGTGGAAATGTGGCCAGTTCTCCCTGTGCCACAAGGCAATCAAAGGAAGGCTTTATTTCCACATACATTTATTACAATGACGCTTTTGAATGCTACAGAACATAGAAGGACTTTCTTTTAATTAGAGTATCAGTGTGAGGAATTTACTAAAGCCATCCCTTTCTTGCTGTGGTCAATGGGCAACTCAGAATTATGAGAGCAGGTAGCCAGGAAGGTGCACAATGTCCTGCTCTGGGAGGGATATTTTTAAATGATCCCATCAGGGATGTCCTCAAGAAATCCTCGCAGCCACTTGTGTCCTCTGAGCCTCCAAAATCCTGCTCCTTTAGTGGCTTTCACACCAGAGTTCTCACAAGGATGCTGCCAGTGACACTGGGGACCCCTGTCCATCTGGCTTGGCTCAGGACTCCATGCTCCACAGTGAAGCTGAGAAAACTGTGTGGAGTGTTTATATGTCTGTTTTGGTTTCATTTTTGGAATAATGGCCACACTGTACATGACCACCTGATTCTAATCACTCAAAAGAATTTTTTAAAAGGGGTTTTTCAGCCCCACACATGAAAGTGATATTATGAGTCCTGTTGAGAATTGAATCATATGTGCACAGCCCTCACGGTCTCTTACATAATGACCTTGCCTGTGTGCAGTCCTTCCTTCCCTCCCATCTCATAAATCATCCATTTACCTTGGGCATGTTTTTTTTGCTCTTCAACACTGAGCCATTCGCAGAATGAAAAGACAAGAGAAAGGGGTGAGGGATGGGGCCTCAATCCTCTTTGGTTCTCCAGCCACCACATAAAGAAAGACCAAAAGGGAAAAGGGAAGAAATGAAAGAGTACCCATAGAAAAGAGGAAGGAACCTAACAGAGAAGAAAAGCATCAAGAGAATGGTCTTGCTCCAGGGCAGTAGTGTAAGGGCTGTGGATCACAACTCCTTCCCTGCGAAGGAATGGGAAACCCACAGGCCTGGGACTCAAGCCCACTTGGGGAACGTGTGGCTATGCAGTCTTGACCAACTTGTGTAGTCTTCAAGATCAGGATAGCAATGCTGTATAACATCTCACTTACTCCACAGAGAAATAAGGAAAATGAAATCATTTACTATATTGTTTAGAGAAATCCTTATTGGACATGTATGCAACTGTTCCTTCGTGGTCTCCATTGCCTCTCATGAAGTAAACAGAAAAGGAGTTGAACTGCAGTGAATTTTTTTTTCCTTTCTGTTCTTTTTTAATCAGTCCACAAACATTTCTGGACATTCCACTGTATCTTCAACCTGCATTATATAAACTACAATGTACAAATGTACCCACCACCCTGCCCATTCCAAGCTTCCCAAGTCCCAGCAACCCTCCATCACTGTCTGCTAAGATCCCATTAAGTTTCTTGCTGAGGCCATCGTAGTGAGCAAGCATAAGAGTGGAGCCTCTATTTTCAGGTCATTCACTTGAATTTTGAATCTTTGTGAATCACAAGAAAATCTATGCAGAGTAATGTATCCATTATATGATACCCTAATTCTAAAGACAGTGATTCAACTGCTCCTGTCAGGTCTCTAACCATCTCCTTCCATGTGACCAAATCCAAGGGACACTTCTCTGATCTCATTTAATTTGGTTGCTCATCCAACTTACCACTTCCTCTTTCTTTCTTTTTTTTAAAATATTTTTTTAGTTGTAGTTGGACACAATACCTTTATTTTATTTATTTATTTTTATGTGGTGCTGAGGATCGAACCCAGAGCCTCGCATATGCTAGGCAAGTGCTCTACCTACTGCTCAGCCACAACCCCAGCCCTGTACCACCTCCTCTTTCTAAGAATATTCTCTTTTCTTGGTTTTCCTCACACCATCCTCTGTTTTCTTCACTTCAATGGCTTTTGTCTTTTTTCCCTCTGTTGCCTCTACCTCCCCTTTCAGTTTCACAGGTTAATAATATTCCTTAGAGTTTGGTCCTATCACCCTTCTTTTTTTCCTTCCTCTTTCTTTTCTTCTTTTCCTCTTCCTCCTTCCTTTCTCTCTTCTCCCTCTTTTTCTCATCCATCTATATGCTCTCCATGGCTGATCCCGTCATTCTCAACATTTAACTCCATGGAGTTAAAACTCTTTAATCACCTTCTGTTACGGTTTAGGCAAAAGCTCATGAGTGAGACAGTGCACGGATTTTCAGAGGTGAGATGATTAGATTATAAGAGATGTAAGCTAATCAGTGAATTAATCCACTGCTAATGAGTACCAAATTCACAACCACAGATCATCAGAGATCTTTATTTATATATCCAACTGCCTACACTTGGATATCTCAAATGTTTCTCTGATTTAACATGTTTAACATTATCAGAACACAAACCTTGATTCCTGGTCCCCAAACTTAACTTTCCACCTCCACATATCTTCCCTCTAGAACCTCCCAGCATCTGGAGCCAAGACCATGGGGTCATTCTTGACTCTTCACTTTCCTGCATACCCACCATTCAATCTACTAGCAAGTCCTATCAACCTGAACAATAGTCGTGAATCTGTTTATCTCCACCACTACCCTGCCAGCCACACCACCATCATCTCTCACCTGGGTCCACTTTATACCTCCCAACTGGTGTCTTTCTTTCCATTTTTGTTCCCAGCTCAACTCAATTCTTTCTCCACATAGTAATAAAGTAAATTATACTATATCAGATTAATATCAAACATAAATCAGATCATGTCATTCCTCTGCTTAAAACTCTTTAATCACTTTCTGTTAAGGTTTAGGCCAAAAAGCTCATGAGTGAGACAGTGCAAGGATTTTCAGAGGGGAAATGATTAAATTATAAGAGATGCAAGCTAATCAGTGAATTAATCCACTGATACGGATTAATTGGGTAGTAACTGTAGGCAGGTGGAGTGTGGCTGGAGAAGGTGGGTCACTGGGGGTGTGCCTTTGGGCTTTATATTTTGTCCCTGGTGGAGCGGAGCTCTCTCTCTCTTCTTATTGTTGCCATGTCCTAAGCTGCTTTCCTCCTCCACACCCTCTGCCATGATGTTGAGCCTCACCTTGGGCTGTTTTAGTCAGCTTTTTCACTGCTGTGACTAAAAGGACCCAACCAGAACAACTGTAGAGGAGGAAAAGTTTATTTAGGGGCTCACGGTTTTAGAACTGGCCATAGGAGGCCAGCTCCAATCCTTGGGGCTCAAGGTGAGGCTGAACATCTGCTGGAAGAGTGTGGCAGAGGGAAGCAGCTCATATCCTGATGGGAAAGCAGAGGGAGACTCCATTCTCCAGTTACAGAATATATACATCCCAAGCCATGCCCCCCAATTCCCAGCTCCAGCCACACCCTACCGCCTCCAGTTACCACTCAATTCATCCCATCAGGTATTAATTCACTGGTTAGGTTAAAGCTATAATCCAACCATTTCTCCTCCAAACCTTCTTGCATTTTCTCAGATGTGAGTTTTGGGGGGACACCACATCTAAACCATCATAGGCTCAGAGTGATGGAGTCATCCAACCATAGACTGAAACCCTGAAACCATGAGTCAGAATAAACTTTTCTTCTTCTATGCTGTTCTCGTCAGGTTTATTGACAAGTGACAAAATAGCTGGCTAAAGCACCCTCTATTTCACATGGAATAAAATCTAGTTTCTTTACCACAGACCCTGCATGATCTGTCCCCTGTCCCCTCCACCTCATCTCATGCCAGGCTTTCTTTCCCCTTACTTGGTGATAGCTAGTCACACCAGTCCTCTTAGTTCTGTAAATGTGACCAAATCCTTCCTGATTCAGAATCTCTCCTACTTTTACTCCTTTGCCCTTATGTTAAATGTCTTATCCCATAGAGGACTTCTCCCAACAACCCCATTATGAACATTATTTTCCTCACTTTTATTACTTTCTATCTTGGCTCTTTCTTTGTTCCTTTTTTAAACTTGTCTTGATTTCTAATAATTTCTTCCTACTGAAAAAAATTTTTGATGAAATTTGTTTTTTTTTTATGACCTTCAGTAAAATATGAGCCCCATGAAGGTAAGAATGGACTATCTGTGACTATGGTATTCCTCACACCACATCCCGATGTTCAGCACTATGGGAAAAAACGAAGAAAGAAATGAGGAATCACAATCTCTGTAATATTATCCAGGTTTATCCTAATCATTTTCTTCAAATTACAATTCCAGTTTGACTTTAAGACTTGGGGATTGAGGAAGTAGCTCAGCAATAGAGTGCTTGCCTGGCATGTTTAAGGCTCTGGGTTTGATTCCCAGCATTAGGAGAAGGAGGAGGAGGAGGAAGGGAGCCGGGAGAGGAAGAGGAAGAGAAGGAAGAAGACAATGAATCAGGACATACTTGAGACATCTGTTTCTGTGGAAACTTCTAAGTAGCCATCTTTGGCAGATTCAAGTCCCTTTTAGGCCATGCTCATATGGAGAAGAAATGAGCACTCAGAAAAATGACCAAAGTTGAAATATTACATGTGTAATTTGGCTTTTTTTATGATAAATTGTTCCTAAAGAGATCTAAGTAGAGATAACCATCAACCTAACATCTAATTAACTTAAATAGAGCAAATATTGTCTAAATCAGGACACTTAAAGATACACTTTAAATAATAACTCAAGGATAATAAACATCAATGAATATTATCTCATGAAAACCAGAACAAGATGCTCTAACATCAATCACTATGTGGTTCAAATCTTCCTAGAATTTGCAATAAAAAGTTAACATAATGGCTAATCATAAAATTATATTCAAATGGTGTGGACTAATAGCATATTCCACAAATTATTACCTTTTTATCTATAATTATGATCTATTTTATATGACAACAAGTCAGTGGGTAAAGGAACACAGAGTTAAATATGTTGGAATCCAGAAGGGTTCTGTGGGCGAGAATTTGATAGACATCTTTGAGGAGATGGAAGGGGATTTGTTGTCTCATGGTTGATTCTTGGATAAATCAGTAATAAAAAATAATAATTAAAGTTTACTGGGCCTTTATCAGATGCCATATCAACTGAAAAATGCATTTAACATTTCTAACCAAAATAATCCTCAGAACACCTCCAGGAATATTTAGTATTAGTTTCATTTTGCAGAGAAGGTCTTCAAAGTTCAGAGGATTAAACAAATTGCCCAAGATTATAAAACAATGAGCAGCAAAACTGCGCTCACACACAAAGGGGCCTTTCTCTGAAGCCCATATTCTTAGCCACTGGTTGACTCCTTACATTCCCAACTTCCTTCTATAGTTGCAGTTTAGAGGTCTCTCTCTGATCCACACTGGGATAAGCTTCTTCCTGCTGGCACATGCTCCTTTATGTGCTTGGAGGAAACACTAACAAGGCTCACAGATTGCTGCACGTGGAGGGCTGCCTGTCTTGTACCTGTCTAGAGGAATTGAACCATACAGTGTTATGGCTGAAAAAGATCTTGGATGGTCCATGGTCCTGCCTCCTTATTTTGCACATGAGAAAATCAGAGAAATGAATGAACTTGCCTAAAATCACAGAGCCTCACAGTCAAAAGCCAGAACCCAAACCCAGATCTCCTGATTCCCAGTCCAGTATGCAGTGATATTCAAAATACAGAATATATTCAGAGTATATTCAGAATATAGAATATATAGAATATAGCAATATTCAGAATATAGAATCTTCAGAAAAAATTTTCCCATGTAAATATTTTATAGGTAATTTAGTAATAATATAAAACATTAATTTTACAATAAATAATGCATATTTACAAAAAAAATGTAAACATAGCCTGGGGTACACTGTCAGGCTTGGAATTAGCTCCATGGTCCCAAGGAAATGCAGCACATGCACAGGATGCTGTCCCACACCTGGGACCTGGCAGTCCTCCCTAGATTGTGTCTGCATTTTCCCAGAGTGGCAGAGTTCAGGCTGCACAGCTGCAGGAAATTGTCTCCCTCTACGACCCTCCCATTTGCTCATCTGTAAACCATCAGAAGGATGTTCCAGACTTGTCCAGGATGTTCCTGGCTTCCACATCTCCTTCGCTCTCTTTCATTCTCAGCTGAGACCCCTGACTGTTCATTAGAGAAGACCAGCCCATCTCAAGGCTGTGAAACAAGCAGGACCATTAGTGGACCTGGGAAGGCCAGATAGGACACACACAGCCCGGGGCCGCCTTAGTCTATCCTGCTGCTGATTCCAGACTCCAAACCTGGCCCCACTGATGACTGGGTTCCTGATCTTCTCCTGAGACCAAAGTCCAACCTCAGATCCCCACTCCAGGAACCTGGCCCCATCTTTGTCCTCACGACTGGGTCGCTCATGATAATCAATTCTTAGGACCAGACTTAGGAATTTTTAGAGGCCTTAAATACTCTAAATAGTATGCAGTTTCTTTACCTCCTCCCTTTTTTTCTCCATCCAAGTTAAAATAAAAAAAAATACTATGTCATAATTAAAGTTTTAGAAATGATAAAAAAAATGTACATAGATACTATTGTTAAAATACCGTCTTCCTAGATATTCTCATCTCTCTCCCTCCCTCCCTCCCTCTCTTCCTCTCTCTGTCTCTCTCATGTGTGACATGTACCCTTGCTTTGCTGAGGCCAAATTACCCAGCTGTGAATATTTCTCCCTTGTTAGGTAGCACAGCTTACCTGTCTCAGAGGCCCTGGAGGGACGGTGGATTAGAACAGAGTTTCTCTTTCTGGTTCTGGTGTTCCTTGAGGGGACTCGTGCCACATGCTATATTTTCCCCCCTAACAAAACAAAACAAACACATCATCCTGTTTCTATATCAGGCAGTTTCTTTCCACTGTCTACCTTGGGTGGCTTCCAAGTGGAGGGCTGGCAGTGACACACTGACACCTTCCCATTAAGGGCTTTCCCAGGAGCTTCTGACATGATTTCCCAATGAGGAACGGGGCCCAGGCACCTCCTCCTGGAAGGCTTACCCCAGAACCCTCTAGAGCTATGATGTGCTGAGAGCCATAGCCGAGTCCGAATGACGCATGGCATTTTTGCCAGAACGGAGTGGTTGAGAGGTGACGCCAGCAAGCTATTGAGACGATAATGGTTATGTTAAGCTGTGTATATTAGACCCCTGCTGTCCGCCTCAGCCTGCTACTTTGGAGTTCTCAGGCTACTTTGGAGATCTAGCGGGGATTCCCGGAGAGTTCCCATTGGTTGGGGAAGTGCCGGAGGAGGGATTTCCGGTTGGTGGTTCCTGGAGGAGCCACGTGGTTGGTGTTCGGGAGAGTTTCTGGGGAGCGTGTGTGGAGTGTGCTAGTGGAGTTCGGAAATAAAGTTTGTTCTTGCTTCAGTGGCTTGTGATTTGTGCCAAGCCAGACTGCGGCATTTGGTGGCCCGTACGGGAATGAATGAACCTGCGACTCCAACTGAGCTAACCATTATCATCTCAATGGCTTACTGGCGTCATCTCTCAACCACTCCGTTCTGGCAAAAATGCCATGCGTCATTCGGACTTGGCTATGGCTCTCAGCAGTGATGCATTAGTCAACCAGAGCTGCATCCTCACCAGTGAGGTCTGGACCCCAACTGGATGGGAGTGGGTGTTCTTCCTGGAGAGCTCTAGCTCAGCTCCAGGGACAGTGGTTGCTCTGTGTATATGTTCTTCTTCTTCTTCTTCTTCTTCTTCTTCTTCTTCTTCTTCTTCTTCTTCTTCTTCTTTTTTGGCATTCTTTTTACCTTTTACTAACTGATATGTTGCTCCAATCTCTTGTTGATTAATTCTTTATATTCAACTTTTTCTATTCAAATTCCTTTGTTTTATGTCTTCTGATTGGACTCTGATGGATATGAAATTAGCTTCAAAAGTAGTTCCAAGAAATGGGCTAGGAAAGAGGATTTGGTCGTTTGGCCATATTCTTGAACTTGTGTGCAGCACTGAGCTCCTTGCCAAGGGGAACAGAGTGCTAGTGAACCAGGACATGCAGCATCACCTAGTTAGTCAAGTTGTCACCTGTAGTTGATTGTGGATGGAATGCCAACTGAAGCAAGTGCCATGGGAGCCCAGGTGGCTGCTACACTTGATCATTATAACAATAATGGTGGCTACAAGGGCCATGGCATGGAATGGACTTTTGTAAGCTTGAGCACTTCCAGAAAGAAAACAATAAGCTTGGATTCTTCAACTCCAAGCTCAAGTCACAATGTGAGAACCAGAAAGCCTTCATGACATTCCTGCCAGTGTCTCTGTGAGGACATGACAAGAATCTCCACAGGTCTTAGCAGCTTCACCTTTCAGAGGTCACCATATCTCCACCTTCCTCAGATGACTACTGCCTTTCCTGGTACCTCTGAAGTATGTTCTCAAGTCTTAGCTCGTATTTAGGATTAACTAACTCATGGATTAACCATGTGAAAAAATTACATTTAGTAGATTAACAAAAGTGAGAACCTTAATAGAACACCACACACATGTCTACATTTTAGAAGGGACCAAGTGAAGATGCAGGACTGCTCCAACCCCAGCCAGTTATAAGCATCTTATCTGTCAGAATCCCATGTTTCCATCCTACATAGGGAGAGAGGAAGTGCAAGATACAACCAGAAGAACGTTATGCGGTCTGGTCAATTATAAACTCGCATCTGTGCACAATCCCCTTCTCTTGACTTTAGGGGTAATGATAGGGTTTTTTAGCTTTGCCTCATCTTTTAATCTTATATGCATTTAATCTAGGATTAGAGAGCAGTTTTGCTGCAAAAGTCCAGAACATGGAGCTTTTAATTTAGTGCAGTAATATTGGGGAACCACCCTTCAAGAGATTGAGAAGGTATATGAAGAATGAGGAAGAAAAGCCTTTGAGGGAGCTGACATTAAGAAGGTGGGTAATTTAACTTCAGAGCTGTGTGGCTTGCCTGTGATGCATGTGACCTGGGTGTGTGACACTGAGGAATGACAACATGGTGAGGTTGCCTGACAGAGAGATGCTGAATGATTGCAGCAGTGCAGGCTGGAGGCAGCTAGCACAAACATGACCATGCCCGGGCTGCACTTTATCACCTAGACCATCTGCTGGTAGGTTTAGAAAGCAGAGGACCATTTGCTAAGTGACAAACTGATGTCACGTTATTCTAATGTTCAACATAAGAAGAGCTCTGCCAAGCAGCAGACAATAACAACAGACTATTTTGTCGATTTTCATCAAGCAATTTGTGTGATGTTTTCAATCCCTTAAGTATTATTCTTGCATTATGTTTATACTTTGATAGCATCTGCAGAACAGGAAATGTGTCCCTAAATATTGGATGTCATTTTAAGTAAATTGTTGTTCATTAAACCCATTGTAGACACTGTTTTGCCTGAATTTGTTTTAGCAGCTGTCGGGGATTCTCCATAACTCCTTCCACCTCTCCTCTTCTTAAACCCCTCACGTACATTACCACAAACACCTGACAGTTGATGGGTGCATCTCATGATGGTGCCCCTGGCTTGGGCTTCAACCCGGAGTCTGAGATACGTGGTCTGCACTTCTAAACAGAAGCCAAGTGCCTAGAAATGCCACTGGCCCCATACATGCCTTTATCTTCATCTTTGAGACATATATGTTTTTCTCTGCTCTAAAGAATGACCATTGCTTCAAGAGGGGCTGGCTCTTCCTCAATGTTCTGACTGATACCTCCACTGATCACACACATTTACACACACTGACACACAAATCACAATTCCTTATGCAGAATGCTTTGCTTGATCTCCTCCACAATTTACCACTGTCTTTGTTGTGGAATACATCTACATGTAGCTTATAATACCGGATTTATAAGTAATTTGAGGATGAACTGTTGTGTTTAACCAAATGTGCAAGCTTGCCTTCTCAGTACCCATTGCTAACGTCCCTTGAGCTCTTTCTACTGGCCAGGCACCATGCTAAGCTACTGTGGAAGAACATGTCCAAAATCCCAGGGAATTCCTATAAGGGAAATGCCATTCATGTTTTCGTTTTATAAATGGGAAAAGTAGGGAGTAGAGGGATGACTTAGTCCATTTTCTGCTCCTCTAACAGAATCCCACAGACAGGGAAATATAAATAAAAAGAAAGTTATCTCTCATATTTCTGGGGATTTTGAAGTCTAAGATCAAAGGGCCACATTTGGTAAGGGCCTTTTTGCAGCATCATAGCAGTAAGAGGGCTTTTATGAGCAGGTAGAGAAGGAGCATGAGAACATAATGGAGAGACACCACACCTTTATAATGAAGGCAGTTCTGTAACCACTCTACTCCTTCGATAGCCCATTTCATGAATGTGAAGCCTCTTACACGTCACGCAACTCAATACGATCACAGTGGCAATTAAATTTCAGCATGAGCTTTGGAGGTGAATTCAAACCATAGCAAATGATTTATTAACATCCCCAGTGTTGCATTGCTAGCAAATGGCTGAGCTGGGATTTAAATTGAGGGATCTGATTCCAGCACCTATATGCTCATAGCTGCTAAGATGCCCTTCCATGTAGCTCTGCAATATTCTAGAATATTCAAGCATCACCAGGCTTTCAATTTCATTTACGAAACTTAGAGTGTTGAGTGATGAGTTATAAAATTGGTAAAAAGATGAATTCTACTAATCTCACATATCAATGTCATATAGCTTTAGAAGCAGGAATATGGGAAGATATTACTGTGATAAGTCCTACAAATGTCCTCAGCTGTGCAACGTTGTCTACTCAGGCTTCTGTTTGTCAGGAAAAGCCTCTTTGTTTAAAACAACAGGGATCAGAACAAATACAAAAATCTTCCAAGTAAGGCCTACACGTGGGTCTGATTTAGAACCAAGATCTGGCCAGGCATGGTGGCACACATAGTCTCAGTGACTGGGGAGGGTGAGACAGGAGAATCCCGAGTTCAAGGCCAGCCTGGGCAACTTTAAGACCCTGTCTCAAAATAAAAAATAAAACAGGCTGGGGATATAGCTCAGTGACAGAGTGTCCCTGATTTCAATATCCAGTACTGCAAAGAAAAAAAATTAGATACGATGTTGTCTATATTGAGTTGCATGTAAAAAAATTCTCAGGAGTAGATTTACCCTAAGAATGGTTGTTTAGTATTTTATTCTCATTGCTAGACATTTAGGCAGGTCAGGGGCAGATCCTCAACAAAACCATTATTTACTGCAAGAGCCAGCCAACTTTCATGTAAAGGGTCCTTTATAAATATTTTAGGATTTGTGGTCTGTGTGGCCATAACTACTCGACTTTGCCATGTGGAGCAAAACAGCTATAGACAATGTGTAAACAAAAGGGCATGAGGGGCTGGGTTCCAATAAAATTTTATTTATGATATTAAATTTTGGAGATCATATAATTTTCAGGTATCCTGGATTATTACTCTTCTTTTGATCTTTTTTCCAATTATTTAAAGGTGTAAAAACCATTCCTAACACAAAAACCATAAAAAACCATCCCAAGCTACCAGAACACCAGCAACTGATTGGCACAGAGGGGATCCATCCCTGTGCAAAGTCTACTCAGCTCTCCCAAGGGCTGTATAACCCACCCTGGGGCACAATGTTTGGCATATGATACATGCTGGAAGAGAGATAGTCTGTGGATCTCCTTTTTCTGTGCCACAGAGAGCATCTTTTTACAGAGGAAACACCCTGGACTTGGGTGAGCAAGAAAAAGTTCATGGTAGGAAGAAATGCTCTTGCCCCCTGCAATCGTGGGAGTCAATACCCATGACAGTGTGAATTGCAGGGCTGTCACCTGTCAAACTGTTTGCATGAATCATAGATGATATTAATGAGCATCTTTGCAAAAGCTTCCCATGCAATTTACCAAGAAATAATCCTCACCCTAACGACAGCAATTAGCAATAAATATTCCCTTTCATTCATTCTTAAAAACAGATGTGTGTTTTACAATACAGTTACCTTTTGCTGAACAGGTAGATGTGGGTAATCTATATGTTGATCTTGAGTTTTTACTAACTGCTTCTGAGAATTCCTGCCAAAGTTGTCTTGTAGTGAAGGGAGAAGCTTCCTGCTCTCTCCTAGCAAGTGGCAGAGAGAGAAGATGCACAAGTGTTAGGCAGAAGCTGGCAACTCTGCTGGTACCTTCCCACAGGTCTTCCCTTACCAATTTAGGGCGTGGAACAACTGGTTTTCAGCTGCCAGGACTGACATGGCATTGCTTGAGAGTTTTCCCTAAAACATGACGATGGAGCACACTGGAAATGTGGGAAGCCAATGCCTCCCTAGAAGCAGCACTTGCCTGAATAGCAGGGATTGGTGTATAAACACCCCAGCTTCCTCAGCCTCGGGTGGGATAACTCTGAGGCAAACGTCCTACAGGGCTCTCAGGGTTAAGTTCCCATTGCCCCGGTGGTACCTGGGTTGGTGACACATCTTCACAAAATGCCTCCCCTCCCACCTCCCTTCCCCACTGCCCTAAGATGCTTTTTTTAAAAATCCCTTTTTAATACTTTTGTATTTAAGTACAAATAACTTATTGCCTTTCCCCTAATAAATTATTTGTCCTCAAATCCCTGAATCAGGATCTCTCTCTGGGGGACCCGATCTAAGACTCTGACACCAAAGCCAGCCTGCTTGGCCAAGTGTGGCCAAGGGCAGTGGTTTGGTCAGCTCACTTCATGGCAGCCTGATGGGGAAGGAGGAACAAATTCCAAAGGTTCAGAAAATCTGTTCTGTGTTTTCCCGGGAGAGATACATGTTCTTCAGAAAAACTACAAGGCCCAACACAACCGGATCTCACTTCCTATTCCCTTCTGCTTGGATGGCTCCATCCCATCCTCTCTGTCCCTGCTGTTCCTGAAGCACACCTGGCCAGCACCACTGCTCTTGGCTGCCCTGAGTGGAATGCTGTTCCCCAGGTATCAATGGCTTCTTTCCTCATCTCTTTCCGAGGCCTTTGTTCCAATGTAGCTCTCTTATTGAGGCTTTTCTGGGCCACCTGTGTAAATTACCACCACCTCACCTACCCAGACACCCCCCCTACTCCCCGTATTCTTCTCCATAACACTTAGCACTGTTCAGCATGGCCTAACCAGGCCTGATCTCGAGGAAAATGCTGGGCAGAGAGAAGAGCTCATATTCAGTTAGGTTACAACTGATCCCCTCCCCCCCAATTTTTAATTATTCTACATTATTTTTGCTTTAGAATTTTGTTTAACTCAATAAACTTATATACAGGGAAATTATCTTTAAATTATTCTAGTAGCAAAATTTAGACTCTAGTAGAACAATTACCTTTGTGGGAGGCCCAGCCACTTATTAACACATATAGCCTTGAGGAAGTTTCTGGCTCTTAGTTTCTGCATCTGTAAAATGGGAACGCTAATGCCCATGTTGCAGAATTTTGTAAAGGTTAAATGAGATAAGTTAGGTAAGCATACCTAGCAAGTGGGTACATGGCGGGCACTTACTCAATGATGGCTATTTTTTAATTGTTCAGAGGTATTTTTCAAAGATGGCCTCAGCCCTTGTAGCCCTGACATCTCTTAGAGATTATCATAAGACTCAGCAGAGAGCTCGAATATCTTCTGAAATTTTACAGACTTGACAAGGATCCACAGACATTCTTTTACTCTCTACAAGATTATCTGCCTCAGGGGCCCATTAGTCCATTTGCTCCGTTCTACCAGCCAGGCCCTGCCCTTCTCTGAAGATGATCACTAGGACTTTTACTTCAGCTGCAGATCTTGATGCAAACTGTAATACAGATTTTTTTTTCTGTGCATTCTGTATGTATTTTTTACTCAATCACATGGCTGTGTTTCATTTTTCTGTCCACTTACTTAGATACATTGTTGTGCATGAGGAACAACAGACTTAAGGCATTTTGAAGAAAGAATCGAAAGGGCTTGGTAACTGAACTTGAGGTACAAAGAGGAGAGTGTTATCTATTACAGTTCTTTGTAAACCACAGAAACTGACAAGAAAAAAAACAACACACAGAAACAAACAATAACATTGATAGTGAAAGAACACGGGTTCTTCAGAGAACCTAAGGTAAAGTTAAAATAACCAAATCCTGTCACAGGAACTGAAAGCCAGTTTCTTCAGGACTCTGTCAGCAGGATGACTTCGGTCCATTTTAGTAATTTAATGACTGTGAGTGAGACTCTAAATCTGGATCTCCAGCCAGAATGACTAAAACAATGACCATGGTATTAGTCAAAGTTGGAGACTCAAGAAAAATAAATTGCTGTTTGAAGGGTCACTTTCCTTCCTGAGCCAGAGATTTCTGAATTTTCCTATCCTATAATGATAAGAGTTAACAAGTTGAAGTCTTATTTTTTGATATTTCCTGTCTCTCAACTAACCTCATTGTTTCAGGTTAGATTCTCCTAGAGTCATACTCTAAGACAAGGATTTGGATATAACTGATTTTTTTTTTTTTTTTTTTTTTTAGGGACAGGTCCAGGAATCATTGGGAAGGACGTAAAGTGAGATAGGGAAGGGACAAAAGTCAAGGAGGGCCCTCATTTCAGCTGCAGATCTTGGTGAGCATTCTAATACAGATGCTTCTCTAGATTTTCCATATGTATTAGTGCATGAGAAGATTGTCACTACGGGCAACAGGGAATCAGCACCCCTAGGGACCTCTGGGAGATGGGAGAGAATCTACCTCAGAGGTGTCCCACCTAAGAATGAGGAAACTGGGATGCTTATGCACCAACTTCCCCTGTCAGTAGTGAAGGTTAATTTTAGGGCTGTCTACTTCTGACCTGCTCCAGATGGCCTGAACATGCTCCCAACCCACAAATGTCATAGGCAGAGTAGCAGGAGCTATATATAAGAAAAAGTGCCATGTAAGGGTGCAGGGGATGCCAAGGCATTTTGATCAAGGCATCAGTAGCACCCACTATTCCTGGTGTCTCCAACAGTTTGTCTTTTTGCAGCATTTTCACCTTGCAGCCACCATAATGGTCTATCAGAGAAGCCCCCACCAAGGGAGCACCAGTGGGATGTTCACAAGCAATACCGCAAGGCTAAGAAAGAATATATGCCTGGCATGGCTCCTCCACCTGTTTCTGGCCAACTTCAAGGTCTTTCATTTGCTTGCTTCCTGTGGCTTCTTGGTTGTGTCACTCCTGGTTCCAGTGATTCCTTTCCAAATGGCATTTTTGCACCACTGTCCACAGTTAGCCACAGTTCTCCCATCTCACTGCAACATGCAGGGTAGATGGAGTGGGAAAGGATTAAAGTTTAAGTTAGAAGCATGCAAACCATGTTGGGAATTCCAGCTGGGGCTGTGGCTCCTGCTCAGTAGAAAGCTCAGCTTCAGGAGAACCGATGCTCATTTTGTTGAGCCAATGGTGGCAAAGATTTTACTCTGATTTTGCATTTGTGGCCTTTGGAAGGTCCCAGATGGAATCTTGCCTCGGCTCTATGAATCTCAAACCAAGACTAAGTACCATGAGGGTAAACTACATGGCATCACGTTGTGTCAGGATGGATCCATGAGTTCACAATTAATCCATTGATTATCTGCCTTAGGGGACATTGGTTCATCTGCTCCACTCCACCAGCCAGGTCCTGCCCTACTTCTCCAAAGACAGCCACTTGGACTCTCATTTCAGCTGCAGGTCTTGATGGGGAATCTCATACAGATATTTCTCTATACATTACATACGTATTGGTTATGATTCAATCATGTTGCTGTGTATAGCTTTATTGTCCACTTATTTAACATACATACATTGAGAGAATAATAACTAAGACACGTGGAGTATAGACCATCTCCTTTCCTTACTTAGGCAAGTTATTTCTCATATCTAATTATACCATTACATAGGTGAGAGAAAAATGAAATAAAGTCAATATTTATATCTTATATTTAATAATTTAACACAAGAATTTAAGAAATGATGGCAGCCATAGCCTGAAATGTATATGTATTTAGGAGATGCTATACTGTTTTAAATTCCCTTTACAATTTAACAAAAACCTAATTATGGGCTTTCATAGCTTCTCTGAGATATACATCCCTCCCTAACTCCCTCTATTCCTATATGTCCTGGCCTAGACCTTCCACCCTAGGTATATGACTGTGTTCTGTTTCCTACATGTGCTGCCTGCATGTTACCTATGTCTTTAAAAAGTCATTCCTTCTAACTTGAGCACCTGACCCCATTTGATCCCTCTAAGTGGCCTGTCCACACCATATGCCTTTGGTCTCTGGGCAGACAACACAGATGAGACACTGAAGACATGCATCAGCTTAGACAGCACAGGTTTAAATCCAGCTTTGTTCTTTATTAACTGCATGACCTTAAACCAGTTACTTAAAACACCAACTCTGTTTTTTCATCTATAAAATGAGACCAAACTATCCACTTCCTAGCATCATTTACTTCCTATCTCCTAATCCCCAGGCACATTCTAATGCTTTCCCCCTTTGGCATTAAATCAAAGATACTACTTATTTTAGTTGTGAATGTAAATAAAAAATTAGCATCATAAAATATGTGTTCTCCCAGTCATTACTTGAGAGGAGATTTGCATAGCTCATGCTAAAGAGAATCAATTTCCAAAGTAAATGCTGGTCTTCCTCCTGATTATGTGTCTTGCTTTTACTCCAGAAATCCTACTAAGTGGGAGGTTTATTTATGAATTAAAAGTTATAATGCTTATAAGGAGTCTGTATGGTGTGTGTGGGTGGGTGTGGGTGTTGTGTGTGTGTGTGTGCGTGTGTGTGTGCACGCATTAGTCAGCTTTCCATTATTGTGACAAAATACTTGAGATAACCAACTAAAGAGGAGGAGAGGCTTATTTTGGCTCATAATTTCAGAGGTTTCCATCTGTGGTTACTTGGTCTTGTTGTTTTGGGCCTGTGGATGCACAGTGCATCATGGTGGGAGTATGTAACAAAGGAGGCCTATTCACCTCTTGGCAGACAGGAACCAAAGAGAAAGAAAGGAAGAGGTCAGGGTTCCAATATCCCCTCAAAGGGTTTGTCTCCAATGACCTAACATCCTTCACTAGCTACTGCCTTCTACAGGTTCCACCTGCTCTCAATAGCACCATGGAGGGGACCAAGTCTTTAATACACGGCTCTTTGAGGGTTTGGGATATAGCTCAGTTGGTAGAGTGCTTGCCTCCTTTGCACAAGGACCTGGGTTCAATCCCCAGCAACACATACACAAAAAGATCCAACTATAGCTATGTCTACACACACACACACACACATACATATACACAAATATATGTTTCTACTGGGCAGAACTGGTTAAGACCACAAGAGGTTCAATATCTACAAGCAATGCTATAAAAACTTGGACAGGACAGGATGTTCACTTGGAAACAGTATAGCATTGCAAAGGAGGAGGAGACCTGTTTTTCTTGGCTGCTTTTGCTTATTAAGGAACCACCAAGCCAAGAGAAAAGGAACCACAGTTGCGGGCAGTGACAGCATGGCAGTGAATGTAGCTTCTGATGCTGACCCCAAGATTGTGGAATAGCCCCTCTGGATTCCTTCTTTTCTCTGTGAGAATTAGTGTAAGGTTTGGGGGTGTTTCTTGGGGACCCCTAAGGTCTTCAGAGCAGCC
Organism: Marmota monax; assembly: GCF_021218885.2. Classification (NCBI taxonomy): domain Eukaryota; kingdom Metazoa; phylum Chordata; class Mammalia; order Rodentia; family Sciuridae; genus Marmota; species Marmota monax. The sequence goes on from NW_026693245.1 coordinate 14,653,439, forward strand.
ATCACACCATTTGTCACTCTTCTTCATGATGGCCCAAATTTATAGCCAGATAAATAGCAACCACTATTTATTGAGGCCCAATTGGGTGCCACAGCTCTACAGATTATTACATTAAATTGTGGGACGTGTCATTTTCACATTGTGGCTCACACAGGAATTGGTAACATTTTCACAGAACACTGGTTTAAAAAAAAAAAAAAAAAAACAGACAAGGCTATCTGGCTAGAGGTAAGTGGCACAGAGACCAAGCCACTTTAGGAGGCTTGAAATTTGAGAGGACAGTATCTCAACTCACCTTTTTCCCCTTTTACAATGTACAAGTGTGCCATGGTTCCGGAAGATTAATTGCTCCCCACAATAATACCCAGAGGTAAATATAAGCATATTGCTTCTCAAGTTCACATAACTTAGTAAAGGATAAATTGAGGACATGAATCTGGTGTGTCTGATCCCATGCTACATCATCACTGTCATGAATCAACCTGCTTTTATAGTAAACAATGCTGATTTGTTTGATCTTAAAGTTGTGGGTTGTGGTCTTGCTAAAAAGGGGGAAGACCTAGGTTCTGATGGCCAAGTTGGCACCTAGATCAGGTATTCAAGAGAGATGTTCCTATGTGTTTTCACATGTGAATCTGAAAATATCAGTCCTATGGTCCTTAGAGAAGCCCAAGGAGAAAAGCAGGTTGACCAGCCAGAAGTGGCATCAGTCCTAAGAGATTAGAGGTCAAGGAAATGGCAGGCAACTTATGAGGCAGTAAGACCAAAGCCAAGGAAGTGTCAAAGCAACAGATGAAACAGTCACCTGAGCCAGTTATTCTCAAATTTGAATTCATAGAATCAGCTGCATGGTGTGCTTGAATAAAGATTTCAAAATTTCAGATTCAGTAGAGCTGAGGCAGATCTGATGATCTGTGTTTCTAATAAACTCCGAGGAGATGCTGATGCCATTTGTCAAGGGCCGGTTGCCTTAGTCAAGAGGTAAATGCCACTGCTTTTTATGGAGGGCTACAGTTTTGTCAGGGGCAGAAAAGAAACAAATTAAAGAGCAGACATCTCAAATGTTAGAATTCTTTGTCCCCAGCTACTTAACACTAAAGCTACTTGAGTTAAGGGCAGAACTTATTGGGAGTGACTTCATTTGATGTCCATGACTAAGAAGCACTTGCTCTCAGCTGTCACCCGGCATCCCAATTTCCTGCATCCCAGCACCTTGACAATCTCCTAGCTAAGATGAACTGAGAAAAAAACTGGATGAGCAAACACTTCAAACCATTGGTGTGTTTCACCTTTGATGTTGTTTTCCAAGAATCTAGTATTCTTCTGGTCCTATGATTTTTTAACCCAAAGCATAGAAATATAGTTGTAATTTGCCACAAAAAAGCAATGCCCCCCCCCCATCTATAATCTCCGCCAGTCAGCTGAAAAGAGAATGCCAGATATGAAATCTTGGTTTTTTTGGTTTTTGTTTGTTTGTTTGTTGTTTTTTGTACTGGGGATTAGACCCTGGGGCACTTAACCACTCAGCTACATCATCAGCCTTTTAAAATATTTTATTTAGAGACAGGGTCTCACCAAGTTGCTTAGGGTCTTGCTAAGTTGCTGAGGCTGGCCTTGAACTTGCAATGCTCCTGCCTCAGCCTCCCAAGATTTTTATGTGAGTTCTGGGATTATTTGCGCAATGATATAATTACAATGATATATGATCCTGAATCTTTAAAGGGCCACTGTCCCTTAGCCACCATTTCTTTCCTTCTTGTCCCTCAAGTATAGTTAACATATTAACTGGGCACCTACTGGTGCTTCTTCAAGCTATTTTGATCCCTGTCTGGCTTCTTCAACTCCTGTTGGAGAGCTTATCGAGCAATTCGTATCTGAATTTGAGGGAGCCTCTCTTAACTTATCCTCCTTCAAGGAGAAATTGAATTTCTCTGGAGCAGGTTCATTGCTTGTTTAGAAGGATACAGGTAAGGCACAGGTGATGGCGCATTTATCCCTGAACTTTAAAGAAGACATTGATCTCAAAAGAAAATATATCTTTTAATCCCTCTGCAGATATTTCTTCCTTTTAGTAAATAACTGGCATTTAAAAGAAACCATTATTGAACATGCCTCCTGAGCCCTTTTGAATCTGTGATAAAGAATTTTTCAGAGGATGGGTCCCATTGTGAGTATTTAACAAAAAGTCATATTTAGTTAAAATAGACAACTATTTTTCTGTCTTCTTAAGCTTTGTTCACCAGAATCAAATTCAACACAATACCAGAATGCAATTGTAAGGCCCCTACTTCATTTCAGACTCTGAGCACTCCTGTCAGAATCCATGTTTGAGAGAAGGTGACCTAAAGAGCATCCTGGAGAGACCACTTGGTGGCACCTTCCAGTGGCACCTGCCTGTGCAGAAGAGAGCAGGTGATGAAGTTTGAAGGATCCCAACACCCACCTCCACCATAATCAATTAGCCGATACCAAGGGGAAAATTACATTGTAACAAAAGTGACCAAAAATAAATAAATGAAAGGAAAATATGAGTAGTCCAAAAAGAAATAGATAGGTCCTACATCAAGAAAATATTAAAGTTTACTGGGAACTATAAACAGAGATTTTAGTATAAAGATAAACTCATAATTATTTCTAAGTGGAAAGACCGAATAGAGTAAAAATTCTAATAATAACAATGAGATTGATAGGGTGGAGGTTTCCAGAAGAGAAGGAAGTTGATAAAACTACACAAAAATTTATTCAGAGAAATAACTGAGAGAATACAAAGTGGTAAACTGGCTTATCTAGTACGGTATCTGTTAATGAAGCACAACCATCAAAACCATGGGACTGATGCAAGACGGGACTGAAGGACAGGTCTGTACAGACTGCTTTACACCAAAACCAATATAAGTAGATTTTCAACAATGCTTTTATGAAAATTGTCAATTCAAAAAAAAATCAAAATCAAATTCTGTTTTTATGTCTTGCCATATGCTAGAATAAATTTCACTTGTGATATCATCAGAAAGAAAATATACATGAGTACTTGATAAAGTGGGGACTCTAAATGCAAAAGATAAAGATAAAACAGTAAATATCAATATATTGTAATTTTTACAATATACAAATTTTAAAATTGTACAGTTCGAGAATCATCATTACTACCATGCCATGGTACCTAAAATTTCATTCTTTATTTAGGATAATTCATCAAGAATAAGAATCCAGGCTTTGCCTGTTGAAACACAAACCCTCATACAAAACTTCTGAAACGGAAATGAGGAAAAACACCCCATTCACAATATCCTCAAAAAAATAAAATACTTGGGAATCAACCTAACAAAAGAGGTGAAAGATTTATACAATGAAAACTACAGATCCCTAAAGAGAGAAATAGAAGATCTTAGAAGATGGAAAAATATACCCTGTTCATGGATAGGCAGAACTAACATCATCAAAATGGCGATATTACCAAAAGTTCTCTATAGGTTTAATGCAATGCCAATCAAAATCCCAATGGCATTTCTTGTAGAAATAGATAAAGCAATCATGAAATTCATATGGAAAAATAAAAGACCCAGAATAGCAAAAGCAACTCTAAGCAGGAAGGGTGAATCAGGCGGTATAGCGATACCAGATTTCAAGCTGTACTACAGAGCAATAGTAACAAAAACAGCATGGTACTGGTACCAAAACAGGCGGGTGGACCAATGGTTCAGAATAGAGGACACAGAGAATAATCCACAAAGTTACAACTATCTTATATTTGATAAAGGGGCTAAAAGCATGCAATGGAGGAAGGATAGCATCTTCAACAAATGGTGCTGGGAAAACTGGAAATCCATATGCAACAAAATGAAACTGAATCCCTTTCTCTCACCATGCACAAAAGTTAACTCAAAATGGATCAAGGACCTTGATATCAAATCAGAGACTCTGCGTCTGATAGAAGAAAAAGTTGGCTCTGATCTACATATTGTGGGGTTGGGCTCCAAATTCCTTAATAGGACACCCATAGCACAAGAGTTAATAACAAGAATCAACAAATGGGACTTACTTAAACTAAAAAGTTTTTCTCAGCAAGAGAAACAATAAGAGAGGTAAATAGGGAGCCTACATCATGGGAACAAATTTTTACTCTTCACACTTCAGATACAGCCCTAATATCCAGAGTATACAAAGAACTCAAAAAATTAAACAATAAGATAACAAATAACCCAATCAACAAATGGGCCAAGGACCTGAACAGACACTTCTCAGAGGAGGACATACAATCAATCAATAAGTACATGAAAAAATGCTCACCATCTCTAGCAGTCAGAGAAATGCAAATCAAAACCATCCTAAGATACCATCTCACTCCAGTAAGATTGGCAGCCATTATGAAGTCAAACAACAAGTGCTGGCAAGGATGTGGGGAAAAGGGTACTCTTATACATTGCTGGTGGGACTGCAAATTGGTGCGGCCAATTTGGAAAGCAGTATGGATATTCCTGGGAAAGCTGGGAATGGAACCACCATTTGACCCAGCTATTGCCCTTCTGGGACTATTCCCTGAAGACCTTAAAAGAGCGTACTACAGGGATACTGCCACATCGATGTTCATAGCAGCACAAGTGGAACCAGCCCAGATGCCCTTCAATAGATGAATTGATAAAAAAATGTGGCATTTATACACAATGGAGTATTATGCAGCACTAAAAAATGACAAAATCATGGAATTTGCAGGGAAATGGATGGCACTAGAGCAGATTATGCTAAGTGAAGCTAGCCAATCCCTAAAAAACAAATGCCAAATGTCTTCTTTGATATAATGAGAGCAACTAAGAACAGAGCAGGGAGGAAGAACAGGAGGAAAAGATTAACATTAAACAGAGACATGAGGTGGGAGGGAAAGGGAGAGAAAAGGGAAATTGCATGGAAATGGAAGGAGACCCTCATTGTTATACAAAATTACATATAAGAGGTTGTGAGGGGAATGGGAAAAAAAAACAAGGAGAGAAATGAATTACAGTAGATGGGGTAGAGAGAGAAGATGGGAGGGGAGGGGAGGGGGGATAGTAGAGGATAGGAAAGGTAGCAGAATACAATAGTTACTAATATGGCATTATGTAAAAATGTGGATGTGTAACGGATGTGATTCTGCAATCTGTATTTGGGGTAAAAATGGGAGTTCATAACCCACTTGAATATAATGTATGAAATATGATATGTCAAGAGCTTTGTAATGTTTTGAACAACCAATTAAAAAAAAACCCTCAGAAGTTAGAGATGCCGCACCTGTTGTAAACATTTTGAAGAATTTCTATTATAATTTGTCAATAGCAACTGTCCTGAGACCCTCTCCTGTGTGCCCAATCCAATGCCTACCCCAACATTCCTCCTCATCACCCCAGGATCCAGCAACTAAAGGGGTAATACCTGGCACAGAAAGAGCCATTGGCAATTATCAAGAATACACGCAACAATAAATGCTGGTGAGGATGTGGGGGAAAAGTTTCACTCATACTTTGCTGGTGGGACTGCAAATTGGTGCAACCACTATGGAAAGCAGTATGGAGATTCCTCAGAAAACTTGGAATGGAACCACCATTTGACCTAGCTATCCCACTCCTAGGTTTATAACCAAAGGACTTAAAATCAGCATACTACAGTGATGCAGCCACATCAATGTTTATAACAGCTCAATTCACCTCAACTAAACTATGGAACCAATGTAGGTGTCCTTCAACAGATGAATGGATAAAGAAAATGTGTATATATGCACATGGAATATTACTCAGCCTTAAGGAAGAATGAAATTATGGCATTTGCCTGTAAATGGGTGGAACTGGGGAATATCGTGCTAACAAAAATAAGCCAATCCCAAAGAACCAAAGGCCAAATGTTTTCTCTGATAGCAAATGTTAATTCACAATAGGTGTGGGGGGCTATAAAAGAATAGACGTACTTTGGATTAGAGAGAGAGGAGTGAAGGGAGGAGGTTTGAGGGTAGGAATAACAGTAGAATGAATTGGACATTATGACCCTATGTACATATATGATTACATGACCAGTGTAACTCTACATCATGTACAACCAGAAGAATGAGAAGTTACACTCCATGTATGTATGATGTGTCAAAATGCATTCTACTGTCATGTAGAACAAATTAGAACAAATTAAAAAAATTAAAGAGTATTGTTTAAAAAAATAAAAACTCTTGGAGGAAGCAGAAATTTAAAGAAAGAAAGGGCCATTGGGATGTGGAGCCTCCCCAAGTGTCCATTCTGATTTGTCAGTGCCTATACCAGGTCAACTGCTATATCTTTTGGGGCAGGACCCCAAATTAATCTGTGATCAAGGTTTGGTTGGTATAGGAGCCACTAAATTGCAAAGAAAGTAGGGCCCTGGAAGCACAAGTGAAAGGCAGATACATTTTGTTGCAAAGAGAAAGGGCAGGTCTTAGCCAGCAGACTATCAGTGACTACAGCATCCAAAGGGCAACCTGGTAGCTCCTGAGCTGTAGGCCAAGCCCAAAGAGAAGGAAAAGATAAGGAAAGGAACACTGAGAATTCCTGAGAGGAGGCCTCTCCAATTTCATCATTTGACCAACGGCTAACCAGGCAACTGGATCAATTTGTATCTTACCTGTTGCAGCACTTCATTCTGTTCATTCTGGGAAAATTAAAATGGCACCAAGTCAGGAAGCCACAGTCGTCCCAAAGGTGCTGAGTGAAGTAAAGAAGACACCAAGTGTGGTGGTGGTGATAGTCAACCAGACCTGCCCAGTTTGTTCTGGGAGGAGATACTGCAGGTAGCAGGTAATCAGCACCAGGGATGTTAAATGTGTTCCCTGCTTTGCACAGGACAGGCCTTCCTAAAGAAAACTGTCCCACCCCAAATGCCATAGCACCCTACTGAGAAACACTAAGGGGGAAGTTCCATGCTGTTCTGCTTTTACAAATCTTGAGGGCTGAGAGTTGATTTTTTTTTTTTAGCTGAAGTTGGAGGGGAGCATTTCTTTAATACAAAATAATAGAGTTTGAAAAGTTGGGGTTTTAAGTCAAAGCATTTTTTTTTAACTTTCTTTGGTGTTAAAGAAAAAGATCCTAATAATGACATTTTGTGCCAAGAGTCATTAGACGAGAGTATCTGCCTGAAGCAAAATTTTATGGCCAAGTTATGAACCTGCAAACAGAACCTTAACCATTGTGATAGGAGCTGACTGTGGTAATAAAAAATGAATTTGTTAAATAAAATATGTTTATAATTCACTGGGCCCGGAATCAGGTAGGTGGAAAGAAGCCTCCAGTGAGTCGTTATGATTTTGCAAAATAGTCAAAAGAGCCGTTCACTCTGCAGGCAGGTAGAGGAGTGCGCGCCCTGTTGTCATTATTGCAGTGTGCGATTTCATTTATTCATGGGGTGCCAGGGATGTGTGGCCCTTTTGAGCTGCAAAAGCACAGTGGACAAAAGCAAGAAAATGAAATCTTGGCCTTACAGAGACTGCAATTGAAATGTGCGAGCAAGTCCAGTTTGGCCCATGAGAAGAAATGCTGGAAGAACATTAATGCTCTGAGCTTTTTGCCGATCCTGGAAGGTTGAAGCAATGACTTCGAAGGAGGGGAGGAAAGAGGATATAGATTTATCTGGAAGTTATTCCAGCTTATGTGAAAGAAAACAAGCCGAGCCAGGAAGAAAGGATCTCTCTGGGGCGTAAAGACAAGAACCAAACAAAGGAAGAAGCAAGGCTTAATGTTGCAGAGCACAGAAATCAGAAGTTCTTCTACTATAGGAAAAAGACAATCTTGGCTAATGTAGAAGAAGAAGAACTAGGCATTGCTTTCCCCACAGATGAATGACCCATGCCATCATCATAAAGGAAATGGGGATCAAACTGGATGGAGAGGCAGAGAAAAACACATCGAAACTTAGGAAAGCTTGAACTTTGCAAACACTGTAGATGTTTCTAACTTCAGCACGTTTGCCATCAAAGCACATATAAAAAGAGAAAGAAAAGGAGGGTTATGGGCTGACTCATGTGCCCCCAAATTCATATTTTGAAGTCTTAACTACCAGAACCTCAGAATGTGACTGTATTTGGAGATAGAGCCTTTAAAGGGATGATTATGTTAAAATGAGGGGGAGTCCTGATTCAGTCTGACTGGTGGCCTTACAGTAAGAGGAGCTTTGGTCATCCAACACCAGGGATGCACAGCCATGGAGGGAAGGCCATGCAATGAGATGGGTCATCTACAAGCCAAGAAGAGAGGCTTTGGAAAAAAAACCCAAACTTTGACCTCAAACTTCCAGCCTCAAGAACTGGAAGACAATAAATAACAGTCTGCTGTTTAAGCCACCCAGTCTGTGGTATTTTGTTACAGCAGGTTGAGAAAAAGGGATATTAAAAATATGAAAAAAAAAAAAGAAAAGGAAAAGGAAGGAGGAAGGAAGAAAGAAGCTGCTATTAGTAGTTTAGAAATGACACGGAAAACGGTTTTGTGGCCTTAGAAAGCATTTTACAGGGAAGAAAACCGAAGGTCAAATTACCATGCAAAGACCTAATCAGTTGTAGCACTACCATTAGAACTTAGGTCCCCTGACAGTGAAGCCCGGGGCTCTCTCACATCACTCACCCTCAGGGCCAGCTCCCCAGTGTGGCCTCAAGGGGGCACAGTTGAGAGCTGCCCCTACTTTGGGTCTCCACCCATTCACCTGCTGTGACAGCAATCTTTCTGAAATCCAAGTATCACCTTGAAATTCTCATAAACTCAACCGCCATCCTCTGTTCTGAGGTTCAAGTTCAAACTCCTCCACAGATTTACTCCTTTGCCTGGAAGTCATCATTTCAGGCCCCCAAGCAGGGCTTGGCCCACTCTTCCATCCAGACCTCTTGGTGCTGTCCTTGGATCTGGAACACCCCCTGCCCTGCCTCACCCCTTGCTCTTTGGATGGTAAGTGCATTCTCGCTTTTCAGGCTTTCTGATGTCCTTTAGGGATCTTGGCTCCTACCAAGAGAATAGCTCAGAATGAACAGCCTGCACCCTGTATTTTCCCCACTGAGTTCATACACTGCAGCTGAGACTCCAATAGGTGATAAGCTAGACAAAGACAAAAACCAGGTTTTCTCATGCTTAATAAATACCAGTTGAGGGAATTATGTATTTTAGAAAGGTTACATTTGCACTGCCTCAAATTTCAGCAGACGATGTTAATCAGGCTGGCCCATGGTGTCCATGTAGATGCTTAGTCAGCACCAGCTGAATGAATGGGAAAACAGATTGACTACATGCACTCTCTAGGGTGACTGCTGGACGGTGGGCACAGAGTAGTGCCTTGCTCTTTGCCCATCTTACCTGTCCTCACCCAATACTGTGAGACCATGGACCATGGGATGGGAACCGTCCCTGGGGGTCATCTAGGAAATGAGCCTGCTAAAAAAGGGATTAAAAGACCTCTAGGGAAAGGGAGAAAAGACATATTTAGCTTCTGGAACAGGTATTTGCCAGGACTGGTCATGTCAGGGTATGCAGGCAATAGCCCCAGAGAGCAGAAGCCGCTGAGACCTTTTTGGAAAAGAGTTCAGATCTTGCCGAAGCCCTGAGGCATTGAGAGGTTAAGTGACCTGCTGAAGACAGTGAAGGTAGCGAGGTAGGAAGGTGGGATTTGAACCTGGAAAATGTGGCTGCAGGCTCTGTGCTGCTGACCTCTATGAACACTGTGGACTTCCCGAATTCTCACTGCTGGTGAGAAATGGTAGTTGAGGGTCCTAGACTCAGACTTCCCACCGGAGCTGTGGAGTCCTTGCTCTGCCTTCTTGCACATTAGTGCTGTTGGAGGGGTCCAGCAGGCCCTTTCAGAAGGAAAGGTTTTTCTCTCTGCAGGTCTGGATTCCTACCAGTGGAATGTCACCAGTTAGAATAGGCAGGTGGCAAATTTAAGCAATTAGTGAAAATCAGGACTCACAGTCTTGAGCATAATTAATGTTGTCTTCTAATCTCTTTTCTCTGGGGGAAACTTTGCATATTGCTTAAAAGAAATGTCATCTACGCCTCACTGTTTCCAGAACCTGACTGTGAGGAGCAGCACGTTTCTTTCAGAGCTCTGCAAACGCATAGTTTAAGGGGTCTTTTCCTCAACTACCAGCCAAGTTCACACATTTCCCTGCAGATGCGGTACCATGTAGGCCACTGTTATGCTAGAACTGCCAGGAATGGTCAGGGGTGTGATTGCAAGGTGAGAGGAAGCTTCCTGTCCTCTGTCACCCCAATGTTCCTATGTTGCCAGCAGATTCCTAAAGGACAGTAATGGGGGGACCAACAGAAGGATACAGCACAAATATCTTGAGGAAATACAAAAGGCTTCATGGAAATGATGCTACATGACATAGAGTGAAGGTGGGATGGACATTCACAGGAAGGCAGAGGCTGTGGGAAGGGGAAACAGCAAGGGAAAGGAAAAGAGAAAAAAATGTAGGAACAGACCAGGCTGAGACAACTCGCTGTGCGTTGGGATTCTGTTTTGCTTTTGTTGCTGGGGATTGAATCCAGGCCCTCACACATGGTAAGCCTGTGCTCTCCCTCTGAGCTATACCTCCAGCCCCTAGTGTTGGATTTCCTAAGAAAAAAATAGCAGAAAAATTGCAAAGGGAGCCTGGAGCTATTTTATGTTGAACTATTAGGCAGCTGAAGAAATGGGTTTAATGAGAGGATCCTGGAAAATGTTTGAGGAAAGGCCTCAACAAGGTGTTATTATCTTACAACTAGAAAGCATCTGAAGGGTGGTCCAGGTCCCCGACTGTACTGCTAAGGAAGCAGAGGAGAAAGAGGCCTTGGACAAGGCTGGCCCAGAACTAAGGCCAAGTCCCTTCCTCAGAGCCCAGAGCTCTCCAGATCCATCACCTCCTCTTTGCCACTCCCTTACTCATGTCTGATTGCACCGCACCTGAGTGGCATCAGCTGTGGTGACTGTTTGTTTTGTATTTAAATTACACTCCCAACCCACTACCACTTCACAAATGAGGTTTGCTCACGTGGTTAGGAGGTAGCAAGAAAGCTACCATACTTTGGATGCTTAACATGTCCCAAGTCCTGAGCAAACACCTTGCATATATTCTCTCATTTAATTTACATGACATCGCCGTAGTATTAATATAATTAATACTATATTATAATGTATAATCTACATATTAATTGGTCAAGCACTTTGCCAAAGAACTCACAACCAGATAAAGCTGAGGCTAGGAGGCTATAGGAGTCCCCTTTGTTTCTATTTTTGCTTTTTGTTTTGTTTTTTTCTTCAAGCCAAGTTCTTTCCACTATGCTAAGCACATGTCCCACCTGGGCATGTGGTGAAGCCCAGGATTCCTTGAAACCCATGACACTGAAAGAGGTAGCTATAACTGCACATTTTGCACAGACAGAACACCAGTCATCCCTGACCACAGTGGCCATGGCAGAGTGCTGACCCGCACCTGGCTGGCTCACACTTCCTTAGGACATCTCTGCAAGTATTGCCCTGGTGATGCTGCCTTACTCGGATCAGGGAAGAGGGTAAAACTCCTGTCCTTTTTCCAGATGCAGCTCACCTCCCTCACTGTGATTAGAGAGAAATCTCATCACATGTGCATTTTAGCTTAAGGAAAATAAACTATATGCGCTGGCCAGACAAGAAACTGTGAAGGCTAGAGAAAGGGAAGGTGAGTCAGAGACAGAATGAGATTTCCTTCTACTATCCTAGTGAATGGTTATATATCCTAATGTGGGACTGAGAGGGAAGGCTGAAAACCGCCATTCTCCATCCTGGTTGCCTTTCATAATGGCAGCATGGCACCCCATGGAGTTGCTCTAGCATTTAAAAATCTCTGCTTCATATAATATAACCTCTCAGTTCAAAACAACCTAAATTGCTGCTGAATAGAAAAAAGGAGTGGGTTGTTTCAATGCTAGAAGAAACACTGGTTGTGTTTTCCCTTCTCCCACATGGCGGTCTCGTAAAGAATTTTCAAGAGTGATTTGTGCCATACGATACATTTGCTTTGCATTCAGCCTTGGACCCTAATTTTCAGTATGATGCAGTTCCACTCTCTGTTCAAATTATTATGGTTTTTTCATCTTTCCATAAAGCCTCTTGCTTTTTGCTCTCAAAGTCCAGAGCTATGAGGTGTGCATAGTGGTAGGGAAGTGGGAAATGGAAGGGCTGGCCCACGTTCAGGGTGTGTGGGTTCCTTAATGGGAAGATGGGATTCCAACCAGCACCATTCTTCATTAACTCTGCCCTCATTCTCTGAGCACCGACTTATAAGCCATATTGTATGCTAGAAACTAGATGCAGAATTGTGAACTACTGAAGGACTTGGTTAAGCTTTATTATAAAAGGAAACACAACGTAGTTATTTTCTTTATCTCATATAAAGGGTGCCACAGGTTACATTATCATTTTCGTTACAATGCTCACAGTGTGCAATTAAATGTCCTTTAATCTTAGGTACCTTAAAATCTGGGGAAGCCTTAATCCCCAATGTATTGGTATCTGGAAGTGGGGACTGTGGAAGGTAATTAGTTTAGATGAAGTCATGAGGGTGGGGCCCCTATGATGGAATTACTGTCCTTATAAGAAGAGAAAGTGATCAGATTCCTCCTTCCACATGGAAAGACCATGTGAGAACACAGGGTGAAAATCTAAATTTTGGTCTTCCATAAAAATTCCCTACTTCCTCTTTTTCTATCACCCCATGCATGAGATTAGAGGAAATTGATCAGTCCTATGGAAAAAGGTGCACATCTCCTGGCAGTTTGGCCCCTTCAACAAAATAGCTGAGTCTCTACCCTAAACATCTGTGAGCTGGGAATAGGGCCCCTCGTGAGGGCTGGAATCTGCCAGCACCTTGATCTTGGGTCTCCTGGCCTCTAGAACTGTGAGAAATAAATGTCTATTGTTTTAAGCTATTCTGTCTATGATATTTTGTTCCAGCAGTTCAAAATGAATAAGACATAGTTGAATTGGGGTTCTTCCAAGATCTTTATATTATAGGTGTTTGGTAGAGATTGAATCTTAAGTTATGAATGCCATAAACAGACATTTTAAGGGTTGCAGCAGAATTTGAGGGTGGAAAATGGAATTTATTCTTGGGCAAAACAATACTCTTAGAAGAACCATGTGGATGGTGCCGCAGTCTGGCTGGGCACAATCAGGAGCCACTTGTCAAAAGAAACTAACTTTATTTTTAGAACCACACACGCCAAACAAAACAGCCTCTCAGGAAAAACCCTCAGAGCCTCAACTGCCACCACCGGCTTTCCACAAGCCTCTCTCTCCCACACAAGCTTCTCTCCACCTCCCCAATCCTCCTGCTCTTGAGGCCGATTGGCTGGGTCACGTGGGCGGAGCCAAAAAAGTCCCCCAATGAGCAGCTCCGTGGTCTGAAAGGGCAGGGAAACAGCCCAATGAGCATCACCGCAGAGGAGCCAATCAGCTAGATGTTGCTGGGGCCGAGGAGCCAATCAGCTAGATGTTGCTGGGGCCGCTGTGAGCCAATCATCAGCCGGCAGCTGGAAGTTTGCTGGCAGCTGGAAGTTTGCTGGGGCCCCTTCGGCTGTGGCTCTCAACATCTCCCCCTCTCTGTTTAAACAACAAACATGTGGCTTAGGGACCGTGTCTGTTAGGCAGTCCAATTCAACATATGGTCCTTACCCGTCATCGGATGAACTGACCTCTAGGCGTCAGCCTCCTGTCTTAGGTTGGTATCACTGCAATTGGATCATACCCGTCACTGACTACCGGTCCAGCATACAGCTATACTTGTGGATAGGTCTTTGCACCTGTGGGGGGGTGAGGTTCTTTGCCTCACCTCTGTTAGCCCCCAAATTTTAGACCATCACTAGTAGAGGAGGATGCAAAATGCCATGACATTAAGCCAATTGAGGGCTCCTTTGAAAAATTGTACCACCGGTGACATCATCAGCAAAAATACCCCAACACTACCACAAGTCGCTGCACCAACAGATAGTTCACAATGCATACAGGTGAGCTCACAATGTGTCCAGGCAAGTTCTGCAAGCAGTTCAGTGATGGCTATTGTAGAAGCTGTAGATTGGTTTTATCTTTGACTTCACCAGCACTGGGATGAAGATAGGAATTCTGGCAATAATGGCTAAAGAAAAAATTATGTAACATTCCAGAAGGCACTAAAAGAAAACAATTTTCTTAACAATTTACATTGTCTTCACCGGCACTGGGATGAAGATAGGAATTCTGGCAATAATGGCTAAAGAAAAAATTATGTAACATTACAGAAGGCACTAAAAGAAAACAATTTTCTTAACAATTTACATTATCTTTAAGAGAATTATTAAATATAATGAAAAGGAAAGGTGAAAGTAAACAAACAGATCTGTTAACCTTCTTTTTTGTTTACATATTAAAACAATCCTCAACAGTTGTTTACCCAATTTAAATTAAACCATATAAATCAAGTGAAAAAACAAAATATTTGGATCCATTTTATCATGAGCGCTCATCTTATATGATATATGGACATACATACATTCAAACATATAACACAAAACACAAGTGTGCACACATAATATAATACATACAACACATAACATTATAGTAAAGGCCTTATAACTTTTTACAGGTGAAATCTCCATTGCAATGTTTAAAAACTCTATAGTCAAAAAATAGAACTGATCAGCAAAACATTAACCTAGGTCTGTATGAGCTCAAAAAACAAAATAGAACTTCATGATATGGCAAAGGGCAATAATAAAATAGATATTGAAAAAAGCATCCTGGTTCTGTTGCAGATGTAAGAATAGCCAAACTGGAGTTTTGGATATCAGTTGTTATGGATTTGAGCCAAATCATCTTCTTTTTGGTCTGTAGAAATCGCTTTAGTTAATCTTTCTGGAATCCAAATCGGCTGCTGTTCTCCCTGTGGAAACACATAAACAGACCCCCGACTCCAGACAATCACTGGGTCAGGACCTTGGTTCATCTCTCTGGAATCCAAATCGGCTGCTGTTCTCCCTGTGGAAACACACAAACAGACCCTCGACTCCAGACAATTACTGGGTCAGGACCTTTCCATTGTCCTGTTAGAATATCCTTCCAAAGTACCTTGGGCTTATGTACATTTTTTGGACACATATGCCTTTCCGCAGCACTAAGTCCTGATGAATCCAAATTTAAAAAGTTTAGAGTAAAAAGGGTTATTTTAAGTTTATCTTTGGGGAATATATACCCCTTCCCAATTCCTTCTTTTTGCTTTAATAAGTACATTTTAATAGTTTGATGAGCTCTTTCAACTATGCCTTGTCCCTGTGGATTGTATGGGATTCCTGTTATATGAGTAATGCCAAATGTTGAGCAAAATTGTTTAAAAGAGGTAGAAGTATAACCAGGGGCATTATCTGTTTTTAACTGTTTTGGAACACCCACAGTGGCAAAATTTTGTAAGCAATGAGCTATAACATCTTTATTTTTTTCTCCGGCATGAAGGGAGCCCATCAAAAATCCAGAAGAAGTATCAACTGTAACATGCAAATATTTTAATTTTCCAAATTCTGGCAAGTGTGTGACGTCCATCTGCCAAATATGGTTAGGTATCAATCCTCTAGGATTGACTCCAAGATTAACTTGTGGTAAAAAAGTCCCCCAATGAGCAGCTCCGTGGTCTGAAAGGGCAGGGAAACAGCCCAATGAGCATCACCGCAGAGGAGCCAATCAGCTAGATGTTGCTGGGGCCAAGGAGCCAATCAGCTAGATGTTGCTGGGGCCGCTGTGAGCCAATCATCAGCCGGCAGCTGGAAGTTTGCTGGCAGCTGGAAGTTTGCTGGGGCCCCTTCGGCTGTGGCTCTCAACAGATGGTCCCTAGGATGTCAGTTTCCTTAGCAAGGGGGTGAGGTATCAACTCACAACACCCATCTCCAGTGAAATTCTCTCTCAGCATTCTAGCTCAGAACTTCTCCTGTGCTCCACAAATTCTTTCATGGGCTGGATATGAGTGGTCAGCTAAGATTCATAAAGGAGTTCTTGTGCACCTCCTGAGCAAGTCCTCCTCGAGTGGGTTATCATCTTACTTTGGAAAGTTGAATTGATTTTTACTTTGTACTTATTAGAGACTTACAAGACTTGCAAAAATTATGAGGAGCAAATGACATGTGCCTGTAGTCCCAGACAGGGAGGTTGGGGCAGGAAGGTCACTTGAATTCAGGAGTTCAAAGCCAGCCTGGGCAACATAGTGAGACCACAGCTCAAACAATGAAAAACAAAAATCAAAAGAACTTATAGGGAGAGGTTTCATCACCAGCTCATGGGAACATATGGCACAACTATAGTATATGAATAAAACCAAGAAATTGATGATACTGACCTAATACAGTTTATCAGACTATAGATTAAGTCTTCATTTTAACAATTTGTTTATCTGAAATATTTGAGGACCAGATAGCTTGGCTAGGGACCACCCTCCCCCCAACTTCAATTTGAGCCTGAGAGAATGAGAAAACCTCCAAGGGGCCTTCTGCAGAGGTCACAGAGACAGCATGAAGCAGTGGGGCACTAAGGACAGACACATGACACTGTGTCTGCTCAGGGGCAGAGCGGGCAGAGTATGGCAGTAGCTTCAACTTCAGGAATGGCGACAAAAGAATTCTTAGATATAGACAGCAACCCAAATGTGGTCTCTTCCCCCAACTCAATAAGGTACATCTTCAACTGCTCCAAGGGCATGAACCTAATGACAGAGGATGGGCACTCATAAACCTGCCTGGGGATTCTCCAATAAATTTTGAGAAAAGGGTTAATATAACAGAAAGAATTGCCTGGTTGAAATCAAGATGACTAAGTTAAAATATGCACATTGCTCCTGAGATCCCCCAGACACCACTCTTTGTGAGGTTAGAAATCTAAATTTTGGTCTTCCATAAAAATTCCCTACTTGAGATTAGAGGAAATTGATCAGTCCTATGGAAAAAGGTGCACATCTCCTGGCAGTTTGGTCCCTTCAACAAATAGCTGAGTCTCTACCCTATTAGCCCATAGAAGGTACCAGTTTTTAAGCTTCACACTCCCAACCAAGGCTTTTGATGAACATTTAAATGCATTATTCTTAAAGGTGAGCAGATATTACAGTTCTTGGATATTGAAGGAAAGACTCCACTGTGAAAGACAGAGCCTAAAACAATCAGAAAAACCTTGTAATCATCATCTTTGAATAATTAGAGAAAGATTGCGTATCCATGAAATAAAACAGGATACCCAAAAGTCTGAGAATAAGAAAGAGTTTGGGAAAATCAAAAGTGTTACAGTAAGCATTTAAAACCCATAGGTAGATTGAAATGCAAAGTTGAGAAAAAAAATTTTTAAAAGACAAAATAAGAAAGTTAATCAATTCAATGAGGTTCAAAATCCTCTACATCACCCTCTTGCCCCAAAATCCTCCAGTGCTTTCTCGCTTTACTAATGTAAAAGCCTAACTCTTGTTAGGCTTTTACATTATTGTGATTGTCCTCTGTGGTCCGGTGCCTATCATCTCTCCAATCTCATCCAGTGACTCCACCCCTCACTCACTTCACTCTGGCCCTACTTGAGATGCTCTAGTAGGTGTGCTCCCATCTCAAGACACTGCTCTTACTGATTCCTCTGTCTAGAATACACTTCTAGCAGCCAGGAAGGAGGAGGAGGTCCTTGAGAATCCAGCATTTTTCTGCAAGAAACCCATCAGGGAGGGCTGCTTACCCCAGCCTGATGCCTCAGCTGCAGAATAATAAGCATAGTCACCTGGGTGTCAACTCTACCTCTTGGGACCAGGGGCTACTGAATGGTTTACCTGAGAATGCAAGATAAGCTGCCGTCGAGAGGACAAAACATATGACCCAAACTGAGCTTAAGTCAAACACTCAGTAAATGATCAATGGACCCCGTCTCTCCTATTTTGCCATCTTGTTCTTTATCATACACAAAAACTCTTAGGCATAGAACTCTCCAGATCAAAAGCATCTTATGCATTCCTCTGTCTAGTACTTGATGTCTTCCATAACATACACCCAGCCTCCCTTTATTGCCTTCTCTTTGACAGCTCTGCTGCCTTGCACTTGTCTAGTTCCTGCTTTCTGAGCATCTTTCAGCACCTGTCTTTTTCTGTCTTCATACCTTGGCTCATCTGTTTCCCCCATCTGAAATGCGACCACATCTACCTCAATCCGATATTCCTTGGCGAGGCTCATCTTAAAAGGCATGAATCTGTCCCTGGACTCACCAATGTGACTTCCCCCTCTTTTGAATTTCATTTGAAAATCCCTTCTGGGATTCACCTGACCTCACCTACACGTTCGCTACGTTTGTCATATCTAAGACCTCCCTGTAGATTGAGTGTTCTTCAAAAAATGAAGGTGAAGTTTGGATCACTTTTACAATGATGCCAAGCAATGTTCCGCCCTTCGTAGTCAACTCAAGATTCCTGGAATGAGGTTCTGTTTGCTGAGCTGTTTGAAAGACAATATCCAACCAGACTTTTTCTTCTTGACTAACTGGAAGCATCAGTCATTCACTATGAATGTAGCACATGTGTGAAATAAAAGGCTAGACAAGAAAGAGCAAAGTGAAAAATCAGAATATTTTCCTTAAACATCCAGATTTTCATATTCCCTCAGAAAACTGAAAACCCTAACAACTCTGGACATTCCCTCATAGCCAACATCAGAAATGGCAGATTCACTACTGTTCTCTTTGGATGGGGCATGCCTGCGACCCTCCTCCACAGTCCTCTGGGGCTGCCTCTTCTACTTATGTCACCCACTGAGCCCTCCAGGTGTTTGAATTTGCAAGCCCTGGTCTAAGTCATGTTTGGCCTTTGCCATTTCAAAAGAATCTAGTATTTGATGTTGCTCAGAACAAAAATTCTGCACTTACAACATTGCAAGTCATTTTTTCAAAACACACTCCTCTGAACACTAAGAATCCTCAATGATTTCCTGATGTACTTCTCCTTTCTGAAAAGGTGTCTCCAAGCAGCTTTAGAAATTGTAAATCGGCAGCACACAAAGGCAGCATGAAAGTCACTTCAATGAATATAAAAATAAAACAAAATTGTAACATGTGAAAATGTCAAACCCTCATTAAAATACTAGAAATGTCATTGAATAAAAGAGGCTTGGAGATTCACATGGTTAAATTGAGATACCGAGGAACCATATGCACAGATTTTTAACACAAAATCAAGGGAGAAAACTGAACTGGGAACTGCAAGGAAAATGATTCTGCCATATGTACCCCAAAATATAGTAAATAAACAATGAGCAGAGATATGTTTTTATTCTTTGCATACAACAGCAGGTCCCCAGAGCTGTGCTACAAGTCAACAGTGTGGATTGTATCAAGAAAAAGAATTCTCTTTATTAAGTATCAAGAACAAAATCCTCCACAAATGTCTTCTTCAATAGAAATCACCTTCACTGTTAATTTGAAATTTGGAGCAATAGCCTTTTATTAAACTATTTACCAACAGCATTTTATATGTGAGAATATATCATCATAAATCAAGTACAGACTATTGCATTAGCCTCAAATAGACTCAGTTAGAGAAACTCAATAGAGATTTTAAATGCCCTTCCTTCCAATTGTACCCATAATTCCTTGCAATGCAACTTAATTTGGATATTGAGTCTTTCATAAAAGTTCTATCTTGACTAACTTGAATAACACTGTTATGAAATTTAAATGAAAACCAAGCCATGGCAAGGGGAAAAATTAATAGGAAGAGTCAAGGGACTCTAGACACATCTTCAAGTGAAAATAGAAAATATATGGAAAGTCAATAAAGAAGTGAGACAGCAAAGCAGGTTCCCATGTTTAAGGTGCATATCGAGTGAATTCTCACGAATGATGATCTCCTGGCTTAAGTAAACAGAATAGAGACATGGAAAACATATCCATAGCATGGAAGAGTGGCAGGAAGCCTTTTGAAGCCAAATTATAAATGAATTTTCACAATTACCTTTGAGTGACTATTTCTATCCAGGTGATATAACTTAAAGGGTAAGAACACAGGACTTGACGTTGAATTTCCTGGTGATAGAGAGAAACTACTCTTTGTCTCTGTGTTTTCCTGTCCGAACATGGAAACTAACAGCATCTACATGATATGGCTGATGCGGGGCTAATGTGTGCCACACACTTAAGGTGATGTGGTTACACACCAGCCTCACATTAGCCCCGAGGCAGTCTAATACATTGAAAGGTCTAAATAGACATCAAACTTGATAACAAGGACACTCAGTCTGTTAACTTAGTCCCTTTGAAATCAGGAACTTACATGGAACCAAATCATAAAACAAAAATTCAACATTCTTGAACAAGAAAAAAAAAAGAAGACCTCAAAAAAATTAAATGATCTACTTCATACCTTAACTAAATTAACCTACAACTATGGGGTCAGAATAAAATCAGAAACATTCAAATGCTTTCCAAAATAAAGTAAAATTATTAGGTTAGATGAGGTTCCCTGGAAGTGAAATGAAGTGGAAAGAGAGGCAAGTAATTATAAGTTGAATGACTTCGTTTTAATGACAAACTGCTAGCTCTGTTATTCCCACTTTCTGCATTCCAAAGTGCTGCTCTCAACCTCCACATTCCGGCTTTTCCATGTGGTGTTTGCCATAGCCGGGTTTACTCAGCCATGTTTATCTTTGCCACCTTGGGTGGCAATGACTGACAGGTACCAGGAGAGCATCCATGATAAGAGGAAATGAGAGCAACTTGAGAACCAAAAGCAGGATCCAGAAACCATGGAATGGGCATTATGTGAAGATGAAGACATCAGGCCAGCCTTGTCAAGCAGGGGTCAGTGGTTTCTGATCAGAAACAAAAGGACTCACCAAATCTAACACACGTACAGAAGACCAAGATGAGGGCAAGCTGTGTCCAGAGTCAGGCAAAGATATAAAAACTGAAAGGGAAGTAAAAACAAATGTCAAGAGTTTCAAGCAATCAGTCAAGAATTGGGGTGTCCAGCTGAGTGCATTGGCACATGCTATAATCCCAGCAGCACAGGAGGCTGGGGCAGGAGGATTGCAAGTTGGAGGCCAGCCTCAGCAATTTAGCAAGGCCCTAAGCAACTTAGTGAGACCCTGCCTCAAAATAAGAAATAAAAAGGGCTGGAGATGTGGCTTGGTGGTTAAGCACCCCAGTCAATCCCTGGTACCAAAATAAACAAACAAACAAACAAAAAACACAAAGAATTGGGGTCTCCAGAATAGAGCTGGCACATAGTAATAATTTGATAAATGAGTAAATGAATGATGACAAATGAATGAAAGAAAAGATCTTGGAAGAGCAAGCCATAGGACAGGAGCAGGTAGGGTAGTGGGGAGGTGGGGAGGCAAGAGCTAGATAACAAAGATCATCTCAGCCTCCACCTGAGCGCTGTAGAGGGCTTCCTGGAGCCCAGGGGTGATCTAGTGCATCCAGCTACGGAAATGCCAATGCAAGTGCCAAAGTGCAGCTTGCTGCTTCGATAAGGAGGAATGAGTGAAAGAAACAAGCCACTGCTTGTGACCCTCTTAGACTAAACAGCCTCTTGCTGGCTCCTTTCCTTCTTTTATTCATGGGTCTCTAAGCAGACCTGGGTAACTCCACCTCCCATGCTTCCAGCTTGGTCTCCTAAGAACTGTACTACACAGTTTGCTATTCTCCACGGTCAAAATTCTCTAGGGTCTCCCTTACTGCATTCCTGGCCGTCTTTAGGACAAAGGAGAGAGAGAAAGGAAAGGGAGAAGAAGGGTCGTGCTTTTTTACAGATTGAAGTTGAGCTTTGTTGCAAGAAAAGAACGGAGACGCTGTGCAAAAGAAATAATGCTCTTCCACCGTGTCTCGTCTCTGTCCGTGTGCCGCCGGGTCTTCTTTAGAATAGAAGTAATAGGTTGGTGCTGCTCCAAGATCCCCCCTTAGCACTGAGCTACTGGGAATATTGACTGCTGACAGCTTGCTGACAATTACCTTTGGCCACAAGGTCATGCCCTTCTCAGGGGGCAGCCCACAGCTAATGACTAGCTGAGGTAGGGATGCAAAAGTGGAACATTTTCATCTCAATTCAGGACCCCGTGAGGGCCACTGCGGTTTCAAGTGGCCTCATAGCATTGGCTGAGCCTCAGTTGCAAATGGCATTACCATTGAGCTTCTCCCCTACCAATGCTACCTGAAGCAATCCCATGAGTCTCTGTCTCAGAGACTGTTTCCAGGGAACCCAATCTAAGATGAGGTGCACCATATTTGGAGATCATGTTATATGCCTTACCTTTAAGGGGAACACACCTCTCTCCCTCTCTCTCTCTCTCTCTCTCTCTCTCTCTCTCTCCTTCCCAGATGCCATGAGGTGAGCAGCTTCCTTTGCCACATACTCCCTGCCATGATGCCTCCACACAAGCCCAGAGACAATGAGGTCAAGTGACCATGGAATAAAATCTCTGAACACATGAGCCAGAATAAACCCTTCCTCCTTTTAAGTTGATTATCTCAGTTGTTAGTTATTTTCTCACAATGACAGAAAGCTGACTAACATACCAGCCACATATGCTTTGTCCACTAGCCACTGACCAGCTGGAGATAACATGAAGAGATGTCTAGCCATAAGGGCTGCCTCTGAGCCTCAATCTTGGCATTTGAAAAAAAAAAAAAATGGAGCTGTTCTCTTACCCAGGGACAAGAATAGATAACAAAAAAAAAAAAAAAGAAGAAGAAGCTATCAAAACAGGGGCAAAGTTGCTACCTAGAAATATTTTATGATTTCTCACTTTGTTATATAATTGGGATGCTCTCTCATTAAATATAGAATAACATATTGTTATTGAATCCAAACAATTTCAGAAACATTATATCCTCAAAAACTCAGCATGAGTAGTTTATATAAAGCAGTGGATAGCTGGGATTTAATGACTGTCTTGGGGCTTGGTAAAACCACGTGGTGTTATTTGGATGATTGTGTCCAGGAATAATTGTTTCATTCATATTGAATACCAGGAAAGCTTTAGGAATTAAATAATTTATATTGAATTAAGTTAAATAATCTAGCCAACATACCTAATAAATCGCGAACTACATTCTGATTGGTGGAGAAGAGACTTTACCCCCCAGAGAATAGCTGCTTTCTCTACATAACCAACCAGGCATACTATAGATAAATTTGCAAGTTGGCCAATATAGTTGCAAAAGATGAATTGGGTATACAAGATAGATTCTGAACTCCCCAGAGTCTGAGCTGACCAGTGTAGACTTGGCAGTGAATACTAAAAACCTATTATGGAAACAATTTAAAGTTAACCCTCAAATTTATGAAATCAATGCAAGTTATGCTGCTTGAGAAATTAACCGTGCTGTTCATTACAAAACTGCTAATTACTGTTAGGGGAAAGTGTGCTGTTAAAGCAATATACTTAACATAGGAATGTTAGATTAGCTTTTGTCAAAATATCAAGCATCTATAAAGATAAAAAAATTATCAAAAATAAGAGGAGGGATGGACATATCTATGGAATACACATATGCAAAATTACCTTTTATTTGCCATAGCCATTTAAAATGGGAAACACAAGAACACCACAAAAAAGCTATAGAATGAATGAAAAAGAATGCTAAGTATTTACCATGTTTGCAATAAACAGGTCATTTGCAAGTTTATAGGAACTTTGCTGAAAACAAATGGAGATTTGCTAATTGTCATCACTTTATAAGCTAGGGCTTGTAACCTTTTTATTTCTTCTTGAAGGTTGTTTTCTTCTAGAAAAACAAAGCATCAAAACTAATACTGGTCTGTGATCGCCCAATGCAGGCCAGGAGTTCCCCAGCACAAATATCCAGTTCTCCTTCCTATTTTACTCTATTATTTTCCTATAGTGTTGAAATGAATAAGACAACTAAACATAACATTTACTAATAACTATGTTTACTAATGGGATCCATACTTTGAGCAAGGTTTTAAGGCATAAAACACTTTGCATCTTTCGAATCTAATAGTGGAAATCACTGAATTTTCTAACTTTCCATTTTTTTGGTATCAAAAAACTCTTCCCACTCTAGACTTTAAGCCACGTTTTGGGTTTTTTTTTTTTTTTTTTCCTTTTTTACCATCTCTCTGCCATTTATCCACGAATGACTATAATCATCCTTCCAAAGCCTCTGCTACTTCATTTTGAAGCACATCTACATCTGTTTGCAGTACACATTTTTCTCATTTCAGGGAGTGGATAAACTTATCAGAAGCTGGGTATGACAGATACCTTGCCACAGGGGAACAAAACTGAAGATGTCTCTGAAAATTACACCTAAGAAATTGAAAAAGCATTTAATATTATTTACTCAGAAATGTGTCCTAATAAATGTTAGTAATATCACACACTAAAGGACTGCAAAGTACACAACCAGGAACAGCTGAAATTACCAGTATCATGTGGGCAGAAAGGGAAAAAAATTCATCTCACAAGAATGCAAAAAGAAAACAAAATCCAGTAATAGTTGGTTTGAACAGCTCTTCCTCCTTAGTTGTTCATTCAGGTATTTTAGCATCTTTCTAGACAACCCAAGAAGTGATGAGCTTACAATTCCATAATAGTAATACAGCCAAAAACCAATTTCTATGTTCAAATGCAACCTCCAAGGCTTACTAGCTCTGTGACTTCAGGCAAGATTATCAAACTGCTTCTTTCAGGCATTCTCAAGGAACCCATTATAACCCGGCAACTGTCTTAGGGATTCATTGGTTTGCTTTCTTTCACTAAAATGTAAGCTCCTTGAGGGCAAAAATTATGTCCTTTTGGTTCTCAGAGCTGTCCCAAACACTTACAATGTACACTGTAGGGACTAAAATATTTGATGAATAAATGAAGTTAATAAACCTCTCTGAGCCTCAGTATCTTCATCTGTGGAGAGTCATACAGAGACCTTTTAGATGGCCCAGGTAAGAGTTAAGTAAGATAGCTGTATGTGTACCAGGAACATTATCTAGCTGTCATTTCATATATGCAAAGAATTCTCATTCCTACCTCTCTTTCTCCCCACTGCAATCCCAGTTAGCCTCAGGGGCATGTTTATAATAGTGATCCTCAACCACACCAGATCTTTCTTATACTTTATATTTCTTATACTTTATAATTCCCCCTGTACTATCTAAAAGTTAAATTCCTATCTATCTGTATAAAGAAGAAAATGTTTTACAGTACTTTACGCTTTAACACAATATGTGTTTCTATCCATAAAAGTTCAGGTTTGGTTATACAAGTTTCTAAAACACCCCATGGGAAGATTATAAGGCCCAATGATAACTACTGGTTTACCCTTAGGTAAAAGAGATTTAAAAATAAAAAAGCTAAACAACATGAAAGAAAGTACATCAGACCCAGAAAATCACATTAGAATAAAATAAGATTCAGTGTTTGCTTCAGGAACCTGACAGCAGGGAAATTTGACCAGCAAATTCTTGTACATGAGTTTTCACACACTGTCTGGATCATCTAGAAAACAGCGTATCCTCAAACCCAACACTACAAAATCCAACTGTGTATGCACTGGCTCACAAAATCTCAGTGATACAAGGATACATGATCATTTTGGTTCATCTCTGTGTTTTATTAGCAAATAAATGCAGCCCCAGTCAGGGTAAGTAATTTGGCTCATGATTTCAGAGGTCTCAGTATACAGTTGGCTGGGTCCATTGTTTAGAGACTGAGGTGCAGAGGATCATCATGGCAGAAGGATATGGTTGAAGAAAGCTTCTCAGCTCTTGGCACTCAGGAAGCAGAGAAAGAGGGGGGAGCAGGGACAAAATATAGTCCCCAAGGGCATGTCTACAGTGTCCTACTTCCTTCAACCACACGCCACTTGCCTGCAGCTTCCATTAATTTATTCAAATTATTAATTCACTAAACAGATTAATCCACTAATGAGGTTATAGCTTTCATGATCCAAGCACATCCCAAGAGCCCCACCTATGACATTGCTTCTTTAGGGACCAACTCTTCAAGGTTTGGGGGGATGCTCCAGATCCAAATTATAACCACACATTAAACTACCATCTATTTATTGCTTACCATGTGCCAAGCATGGTGCTAATACCTTTTACATACAGTGGTGCTCTATATTGACTATGCATTAGAATCACCTGGGAATTAGGCTGGGAAAAACATCAGCATCCTAATGTGTAGCCAAGGGTTGAGAATCACTGATATCCATCATCTCAGGAGATCTAGGCACTATGATTATACTCATATTTCACATTAGAGAGCTCAGAGTTTAAAGTCTAGCTGATTTGTCAAAGGTAACATGTTATGAGGCCAAGTGCAGTATAACCCAGAGAGCCTGAGTAGACACCATATTTGCTTAAAAGATACTATTATTTGCCATCATGATGATTAATGCATGAAGGCACAGCCTCATTGAATAGCCAACTGTTCAACTAAGTCTGTTTTTAATATATTGAAAATTACTTCACACACACAAAAAAGGAAGATTTTAAAACCTGTTTTGAGAACAATTCCATTTCTCCCTCCTCCAAATAGCATTGCAGAGTAAATATGTACCTTAGTATTTTCCATTTAATTTTTAATTGAGATAATGTAACATAAAATTCACCACTTCAATCATTTTAAATTATACAATTCAGTGGCTTTTAGTACATTTACAACATTGTACAACCGTCAACAATACCTAATTTCAGAACATTTTCATCATCCAAAAAGAAATACCTTACCCATTAAGTAGTCACTCTCCATTTCTCCTGTCTCTTGCCTCCTGACAACTAATCTGCTTTGTGTCTCCATGGATTTGCCATTTTGGACATTTCCTGTGAATGGAATCATACAACGTGTCCTTTTGTTACTGGTTCATTTCACTTTTCATAACATTTTCAAGGTTCATCCATGTTATGTCAGCACATATCAGTACTTCATTGCTTTCTGTGGCTGAATAGTCTTCCATTATTTAGAAATTCTACATTTTGTTTATCCATTTTTTCAGTTAAAGGACATTGGGATTGTTTCCACTTTGGGGCCCTTATGAATAATGTTAACTATGAACACTGATGCACATGTTTTCATATGAACAAATGATGTTTCTTAACAATGAATTTTCTGGTCCATACTTCAATCAATCATCCTTCCAACCAGGCCCAGCATTTAGTACTGAACTATTTTACCAACTCACTAAATTATATTTGTAAACTTATTTCTAATATTCCAACATAAGTCATAACCTGTTTAACAAAATGATATTCGACCCAAACTGGTTTTTAAAAATGATCCTATTTCTACTTAGAGGGAAGAGTGCCTTCATTTAATGGAGGCCTTCTGTTCTTAGTTCCATTCTCAACCACCCCTTCGGCTTCCCTTCAGCTATTGATTATGTGTCTTTGAGTTGGTCACTTCCTTCCTTCTATTCATTCATTTACTTAACCAATAATCATTGACAGATTTCAAAATTCAGGAACTAGGCTCAATGATGAGAACATAGCATGTACTACACAGACATGGATTCTTCCTTACTTGTAGAACTTATTCCCGAATTGGAGACAGACACTGAAAACTTACTTATGCACGCAGTTATCTAGTTATAACAACGAACAGTAAGTGTTTTACCCACAGCTAAGAGTCACTAACATACGATGATATTGCCCCACAAAGATGTCCTTCAACAACCCCAAAGTCTAAAACCCCCCTGTAAAATTTCATGGTTTGGAATATTTAAAAGTATTTCTGGTTTCAAGAATATCTACTAAAATTGTTCCATGCCAGAGCAAGCTGTGGCCCTGAACCATTGCCTGGCCTCTGCCTGTGGGCTGCTGAAGAGGGTTGCACGGTAGAAAAAGAAAAAAAAAAAAAGGAATATCTGCTAAAATTGAGAAAACTTGCATAGATATTTGCTGTTATTAGATCTCACTTGATCTGAATAAGAATAAGAACAGTGTGGTGAAATAAGAGTAGTGTGGTGAAAGAGCACTTCCAAACAATGGTCTGTGCAACCATAAATGTATATTCATGTGGTTTTTTTATTGGTTGTTCAAAACATTACAAAGCTCATGACATATCATCTTTCATACATTTGATTCAAGTGGGTTATGAACTCCCATTTTTACCCCAAATACAAATTGCAGAATCACATCGGGTACACATCCACATTTTTACATAATGCCATATTAGTGACTGTTGTATTCTGCTACCTTTCCTATCCCCTACTATCCCCCCTCCCCTCCCCTCCCACCTTCCCTCTCTACCCCATCTACTGTTGTTCAATTCTCTCCCTTGTTTCCCGCCCCCTTTCCCCTCACAACCTCTTATATGTAATTTTGTGTAACAATGAGGGTCTCCTTCCATTTCCATGCAATTTCCCTTTTCTCTCCCTTTCCCTCCCACCTCATGTCTCTGTTTAACGTTAATCTTTTCCTCCTGCTCTTCCTCCCTGCTCTGTTCTTAGTTGCTCTTATTATATCAAAGAAGACATTTGGCATTTGTTTTTTAGGGATTGGCTAGCTTCACTTAGCATAATCTGCTCTAATGCCATCCATTTCCCTGCAAATTCCATAACTTTGTCATTTTTTAGTGCAGAGTAATACTCCATTGTGTATAAAGGCCACATTTTTTTATCCATTCATCTATTGAAGGGCATCTGGGTTGGTTCCACAGTCTAGCTATTGTGAATTGTGCTGCTATGAACATCAATGTGGCAGTATCCCTGTAGTACGCTCTTTTAAGGTCTTCAGGGAATAGTCCCAGAAGGGCAATAGCTGGGTCAAATGGTGGTTCCATTCCCAGCTTTCCCAGGAATCTCCATACTGCTTTCCAAATTGGCTGCACCAATTTGCAGTCCCACCAGCAATGTACAAGTGTACCATTTTCCCCACATCCTCGCCAGCACTTGTTGTTGTTTGACTTCATAATGGCTGCCAATCTTACTGGAGTGAGATGGTATCTTAGGGTGGTTTTGATTTGCATTTCTCTGACTGCTAGAGATGGTGAGCATTTTTTCATGTACTTGTTGATTGATTGTATGTCCTCCTCTGAGAAGTGTCTGTTCAGGTCCTTGGCCCATTTGTTGATTGGGTTATTTGTTATCTTATTGTTTAATTTTTTGAGTTCTTTGTATATTCTGGATATTAGGGCTCTATCTGAAGTGTGAGGAGTAAAAATTTGTTCCCAGGATGTAGGCTCCCTATTTATCTCTCTTATTGTTTCTCTTGCTGAGAAAAAACTTTTTAGTTTAAGTAAGTCCCATTTGTTGATTCTTGTTATTAACTCTTGGGCTATGGGCGTCCTATTAAGGAATTTGGAGCCCGACCCCACAATATGTAGATCAGAGCCAACTTTTTCTTCTATCAGATGCAGAGTCTCTGATTTGATATCAAGCTCTTTGATCCATTTTGAGTTAACTTTTGTGCATGGCGAGAGAAAGGGGTTCAGCTTCATTTTGTTGCATATGGATTTCCAGTTTTCCCAGCACCATTTGTTGAAGATGCTATCCTTCCTCCATTGCATGCTTTTAGCCCCTTTATCAAATATAAGAAAGTTGTAATTTTGTGGATTGGTCTCTGTGTCCTCTATTCTGAACCATTGGTCCACCCGCCTGTTTTGGTACCAGTACCATGCTGTTTTTGTTACTATTGCTCTGTAGTACAGCTTGAAATCTGGTATCGCTATACCGCCTGATTCACACTTCCTGCTTAGAATTGCTTTTGCTATTCTGGGTCTTTTACTTTTCCATATGAATTTCATGATTGCTTTATCTATTTCTACAAGAAATGCCATTGGGATTTTGATTGGCATTGCATTAAACCTGTAGAGAACTTTGGGTAATATCACCATTTTGATGATATTAGTTTTGCCTATCCATGAACAGGGTATATTTTTCCATCTTCTAAGATCTTCCTCTATTTCTCTCTTTAGGGTTCTGTAGTTTTCATTGTATAAATCTTTCACCTCTTTTGTTAGGTTGATTCCCAAGTATTTTATTTTTTTTGAGGATATTGTGAATGGAGTGGTTTTCCTCATTTCCATTTCAGAAGTTTTGTTGCTGATATACAGGAATGCCTTTGATTTATGCATGTTGATTTTATATCCTGCTACTTTGCTGAATTCATTTATTAGTTCTAGTAGTTTCTTTGTAGACCCTTTTGGGTCTTCTGGGTATAGAATCATATCACCTGCAAATAGTGATAATTTAAGTTCTTCTTTTCCAGTTTTTATGCCTTTAATTTCTTTTGTCTGTCTAATTGCTCTGGCTAGTATTTCAAGAACTAAATTGAATAGAAGTGGTGAGAGAGGGCATCCCTGTCTTGTTACAGATTTTAGAGGGAATGCCTTCAGTTTTTCTCCATTTAGAATGATGCTAGCCTGAGGCTTAGCATATATACCTTCTACAATGTTAAGGTAAGTTCCTGTTATCCCTAGTTTTTCTAGTGTTTTGAACATAAAGGGATGCTGTACTTTGTCGAATGCTTTTTCTGCATCTATCAAGATGATCATATGGTTCTTATCTTTAAGTCTATTGATGTGGTGAATAACATTTATTGATTTCTGTATATTGAACCAGACTTGCATCCCAGGGATGAATCCTACTTGATCATGGTGCACAATTTTTTTGATATGCTTTTGTATTCAATTCGCCAGGATTTTATTGAGGATTTTTGCATCTAAGTTCATCAGAGATATTGGTCTGTAGTTTTCTTTCTTTGAAGTGTCTTTGTCTGGTTTCGGGATCAGGATGATGTTGGCCTCATAGAATGAATTTGGAAGAGCTCCTTCTTTTTCTATTTCTTGAAATAGTTTGAAAAGTATTGGTATTAATTCTTCTTTGAAGGTTTTGTAAAACTCTGCTGTATAACCATCCGGTCCAGGGCTTTTCTTGGTTGGTAGTCTTTTGATGGCTTCTTCTATTTCTTCCTTTGTTATTGGTCTGTTTAAATTGTGTGTGTCTTCCTGACTCAATCTGGGTAGATCATATGACTTAAGAAATTTATCAATATCTTCACTATCTTCCTTTTTATTGGAATATAGGGTTTCAAAATACTTTCTAATTGTCTTCTGTGTTTCTGTAGTGTCCGTTGTGATATTGCCTTTTTCATCCCGTATGTTAGTAATTTGAGTTCTCTCTCTTCTTCTCTGCATTAGCATGGCTAAGGGTCTGTTGATCTTATTTATTTTTTCAAAGAACCAACTTTTAGTTTTATCAATTTTTTCAATGTTTTTTTTGTTTCAATTTCATTGATTTCTGCTCTGATTTTAAGTATTTCTTGTCTTCTACTACATTTGCTGTTGTTTTGCTCTTCCTTTTCTAGGGTTTTGAGATGAAGTGTGAGTTCATTTATTTGTTAGTTTTTTCTTTTTTTGAAGAATGAACTCCAGGAAATGAATTTCCCTCTTAAAACTGCTTTCATTGTGTCCCATAGATTCCAGTATGTTGTGTCTGTATTGTCATTTATCTCTAAGAATTTTTTGATTTCCTCCTTTATGTCATCTGTAACCCATTGATCATTCAGTAACATATTGTAAATTTTCCAGGTGATGCAGGATTTTTCCTTCCTTCTTTTATCATTGATTTCCAGTTTCATTCCATTATGATCAGATAAGGTGCATGGTATTATCTCCACACCTTTATATTTACTAAGAGTTGCCCTATAGCATAATATATGGTCTATCTTTGAGTAAGATCCATGTGCTGCTGAGAAGAATGTGTATCCACTTGATGATGGTTGATATATTCTATATATGTCGGTTAAGTCTAGGTTATTGATTGTGTTGTTGAGTTCTATAGTTTCTTTATTCAGCTTTTGTCTGGAGGATCTGTCTAATGGAGAGAGCGGTGTGTTGAAGTCACCCATAATTATTGTGTTGTGGTCTATTTGACTCTTGAACTTGAGGAGAGTTTGTTTTATGAACGTTGCAGCACCATTGTTTGGTGCATACAAATTGATAATTGTTATGTCTTGTTGCTGGATGGTTCCTTTTAATAGTATATAGTGTCCTTCTTTATCCCTTTTGATTAACTTAGGTTTGAAGTTGATTTTATTTGATATGAGTATGGCCACTTCTGCTTGCTTCTGAGGGCCATGTGAGTGGTATGATTTTTCCCAACCTTTCACCTTCAGCCTGTGTATGTCTTTTCCTATCATATGAGTCTCCTGAAGGCAGCATATTGTTGGATCTGTTTTTTTAATCCAGGTTACTAGCCTATGTCTCTTGATTGGTGAATTTAAGCCATTAACATTTAAGGTTACTATTGAAATATGGTTTGTACTTCCAGTCATGTTTATTTATTTATTTATTTTAGTTTGGCTAGTTTTTCCTCTTTGGTTATTTTTTCCCCCTTTACTGAGATACCTCCCACTGTTACTTTTGGGTGCAATTTTTCAATTCCTCTTCTTGTAGTATTTTGCTCAAAATGCTTTGCAGTGCTGGTTTTCTGGCTGCGAATTCTTTTAACTTTTGTTTATCGTGAAATATTTTAATTTCATTGTCAAATCTGAAGCTTAATTTTGCTGGATACAGTATTCTTGGTTGGAATCCATTATTTTTCAGTGTTTGAAATACATTGTTCCAGGATCTTCTCGCTTTCAAAGTCTGTGATGAAAAATCAGTCCTTAACCTAATTGGTTTACCCCTGAATGTAATCTGCCTCCTTTCTCTCATAGCTTTTAATATTCTCTCCTTGTTCTGTATGTTGGATATCTTCATAATTATGTGTCTTGGAGTTGGTCTATTATGGTTTTGTATGTTTGGGGTCCTGTAGGCTTCCAGGATTTGGCAATCCCTTCCATCTTCAAATCTGGGAAGTTTTCTAAGATTATTTCATTCAACAGATTGTTCATTCCTTTGGTTTGAACCTCTATACCTTCCTCTATCCCAATGACTCTCAAGTTTGGTTTTTTTATGACATCCCATATCTCTTGCATGGATGGCTCATGATTTTTTAACATCTTTTCTGCGTTGACTATATTCTTTTCGAGTTGATAAACTTTGTCTTCATTATCTGATGTTCTGACTTCTATTTGATCTAGTCTATTTGTAATATTCTCGTTTGAGTTTTTAATTTGGTTTATGTTTTCCTGCATTTCTAGGATTACTGTTTGATTTTTTTAGGATCTCTATCTCCTGGTAGAGTTCCTTCTTTGCAATTTGAATTAGCTTATGCAATTCATTTTCGAAGTATTCTTTCATTGTTTCGACTTGCTGTCTCATGACTTCTCTAAGATTCCATTCCATCTGAGTCAGGTATGCCTTGAGTTCTTTCTCTGTCCATTTTTCTGATGCCTCAAGGTTCTCCTGTAGATTTAAGTTGTCCTGCATTGTTTGTAATCCTTTTTTCCCTTGTTTTTTCATGTTGTTCATGTTACTTTCCAACTCTGTTTAACTGCTGTGTTTCTGTTTTCTCGTATAAATTTGTTTTGGTTTTGTATATCTCTGTGGTCTCTCCTTTGTGGTGGGAGATTATGCCTAGAAATGTTGGGCTTTATTGCACTTTAAAGCTGATTCATTCAATTCATAAAAGGCTTCCGGATTCTGTATGCATATAGTGATTTGTCGTTTGTTCTTAGGACTTTATGTTTAGGTTAGGTGCTATGATGGTATGAGGGTTAGTATGTCTTGGCTAGTTTGGAAGATTGCTCTACTGAAGGGGGATATTAACAGGCGATTGGATCAGGGTGTTTGGTAGTAGCTAGGTATTTAGGAGCCCAATAGACAGCCTCAAAACATTCACCTATTTGCATTTAGACAATTTCACGTAATGGAAGACATAATGCTTGGGGTGAGAGTTGGGGGGTAGGGGAAGGAAGGTGCTCTTAAAAAGAAAGAAGGAGAGAGAGAGAGAGATTAGAGGAGAATGGAAAGAACAATAAAACTTGAAACGGGAAGGAAAGAACGAAGGAAAAGGGGAGAAAAGAAAAAAGAGAAAAAAAATTGAAGTCTTAGAGATCCATTTTCTTCTCTTCCAGTAGGCGGAGCTGTGCCCTCCGAGGCGAGCTTCTGCCCTCTATGTACCGACAGCAATCCCTGTGGGGCGGATCCTGGGAGTCTCTCAATCCTGTTAGTCCAGTGCCGTTTCACTTCTCCGGCCCCTCCCCCCCTTCCTCCTGCCAGCCAGCCAGCCAGGTCCTGTTCACCAGAGGTGGTTCCCCAAGGTTCTGGTTACACGTGCAGCCCCACCACACGTCCTATTTCCCGAACAACTGAGCACTCTCTCTGTCATTCATCTAAGCCCCAGTACTGAGGAGCGGTGATCTGGGAACCAACAGTTTAATTTTTCCGGACCCCTTTGGTGGGCATGCCCCTGGAAACTGGCAGCTAAGACCTTGGGTGTCGCTGCCGGTGGTTAGGGGAGTTGGGGATCGGGAATACCCTCTGCTTCCCTCCGCCCCTACCTTCACTTCCACTCTGCTGGCAGTAGGGGGAGTTGGGGGTCGGAAGTCCCTCGTCCCCTACAGTCACGCCCCCGGAGAGATTCCCGAGGTTTCCCGGCTGCTTGTATCTGGTGGGGGTGGGAGTCACACACCTGCTAAAGTGGACTCCGCTGGGAAGGAATTCCATAGGCCGAACTCCGGTGACGTCACCTCTCTGCTATGGCAGGCCCCAGGCTCCTTGCCGGAGTGTCCAAAGGGAGGGGTGGGACTGGTCTGTCTCTGGTCTGACCCAATCTCGGTTGGTTTCAGTTTCCGGTTCGCTATTTCATGAAGGCTTGGCTAGAGACCTCTTCCTAGAGTCCCTGCACCACTCCTGCTGAGCTGCGCCTCGGAGGCTGGTTGCTGAGCCGCGCGGGCGGGCGGCCTCCGGTCCCTGAGTTGCGTGGGCGGCGGCCGGTGGATCTGGACCTCCGCGCCGTGTGGCAGAGATTCACTCGTCTGGGGCAAACTGTCACCTCCAAAAATCCTACTAATTCCCGGCCGGTCTCTCTTCAGTGAAATTTTGCTAGGAGTTTCTCAGCAGGTAGAATCTAGGCATATCAATGCGTCTCTCTGACCCCGTTATTGAGGAGGAACTGAAAGCACTGCCTCCCCGCCCGCCGCCATGTTGGATCTACATGTGGTTTTTTTAATTACTAAAATGGTTACATGTATTTTTGCAAACTCAAATAAACTGAATATTATCCAGAGTTTGACTACATAATTAGAACTTTGGAATTAGCTCTAAGGTTCAAATGGACCTAAATCCTAAAGGGTGCCAGGCTTCCTAGTGGGCCCACTTCATATGCCCCTCAGTGCCTCAGGAAACTGTGCCACTCTGCTAGGGCAGATTGTTGATTATCCCCATCCCCCAATAACTTTCACACTCCAAGGGTAGCTGTGGAGACTCAAGTCATGAGTAACATAACCTGTGAATCTGCTAGAACTGAGACTTCATTTGCATCAAAAACTATGCCACTTTAAAACAACAACAACAAAAAGGTGTGACTTTTAGACTCAGGGCCTTTCTGCAATGGGAAATGACACACTGCCATGTAAATCTACAAGATTATACCTTCAGAAATGAATTACCATACTCTTTTCTCCTTTTAGTTTCAAATTCAATTTGAATTTGACCCATTAATTGATCATTAATTAATTAATGCACCAAATTCCAAGTATTTTGGTCTCTTAGAACCCTCTAAATATCAGATCTACTTCCTGTTAGTGTAGACTGGTTTGTCTACACTAAGGAACTTAAGGTCTGTATTTGTTTTCTGTTTCCAAACATCCCATAAACTTGAACTTGAAGAATATTGAAATTTTTTTTCACTTCCTGCTTCATGTCATGCAACATTCATGAAAGTTTCTTGCCTACACTCTTCTGGTTCTCCTCATGGAAGGTGCTGGGAAACCTGCCTTTCTTTCCTTCATTCTTTTTCCCACTAATTACATGTGTCCTATGATTAAATATAAATTTCTTGGACTTGCGCAATGTCACAGCACAGGCATCAGTTTGGAGTCGGGCAGAACTGAGCTTGAATTCCAGTTTCTCCATTTATTAGTTTGGTGATTATTTTAGTCAGCTTTTTCACTGCTGTGACCAAAAGACCTGACAAGTACAGTTAGAGGAGGAAAAGTTTACATGGGGGCTATGGTTTCAGAGGTCTCAGTCCACAGATGGCTGATTCCATTCCTCGGGGCTCAAGGTGAGGAAGAACATCATGGTAAGAGTGTGGTGGAGGAAAGCAGCTGGAAACATGGCACCAGGAAGCAGAGAGAGAGAGCTGCTCCCCTCGCCATAGACAAAATATAAACCCCAAAACCACACCCCAGGGACCCACCTCCTCAGCCACATCTTATCTGCTTTCATTTACCCACCAAGTTAATACCTAAAGGGGATTAAGCCACTGTTTAGGTCAAACCTTTTGTAACCCAATCATTTCATCTCTAAACTTTCTTGCATCATCTCACAGATGAGCTTTTGGGGGACACCTAATTTAAACTATAACATTGACCTTGGAAAAATAGTTTTTATCTGTATAAGTCTCAGATTTCTTACTTTAAAAGAGGGTTGAAATTTCTACTTTATTAAATTATTGGGATAGTTAATAAGATTGGAATTATGTTGAATCTGTAATAGTATGTTGTAAAAATTAACATTTTAACAAATCTTCCAATCCATGAACTTAGTATTTGCCTGTATTTATTATGGACTTTAGTATTAAAGTCCTTTCTTCAAAGTCCTCAGAAATATTTGGTAGCATTCAGTATAAAGATTTTCCTCATGCTGTTTTTTTTTCCACAGATGTCTTATTTTTATTAATTTCTAATACAATCCCACTCTTAAAAGAAAAAATTATTGGGAAGATTATAAGCGGTATTCATCCTTAAAAAATGTTTGTTGGAAACGCGTAAGGTTAATTCTGTGGTCTTTATCAACTAGCCCTTTCTAGGGTTCATTAATAGTCAGTTACTGTGTGTATGTATACATATATATACATCTCAGATTGGGAGAAAGAGGATGTAGTTATAGATACATGTAATTTATTGGTCTTTCAGGATACATTCCCCTTCCTAATATCACCTTTATTCTCTTTTGTAGAAATGTTTCTGGGTACACGATGTGCTGTGGATTGTAACTATAAATGTCTATCTCCCATTCAGCATTGGAAGAGGCCAGACTCTGTCCTCCCTGACCCAAGCAGCCAGAGATTCAGCCCAGCTGGTGACTTTCAACATGACTAAGCAGATGTTCTACAAGATGATGTAAATTCTGAATATGCATGAAAAAGATGACTGATGGACCTTTCCCCCATGGTAACAACATTCTTGCCTATTGCCACTAAAATATAGGCCTCCCATTTATATTTTATTGGGCCCACACCCAACAATACCAAAAAGAATTCTTAGGCTTAGAACTACCTGAAGTCATTTCTGGAACAATCATTATGGCATGAGGGACAGGATTATTATTTTTGGTTTAGATTAATTAGAATCCTTGTTAGAAGCTGGTAGAAAGAGGGTAGCATGTGCATTTCACCCATCCCTTCACTACTCAAAATGGTGAAGGGATAGATAACTGTTGAAGAACTCACCCAGGATCTATTTAGGTATGCCTTTGGTTACCCAATGTGCATATAGATAGACCTGCTCCTATAAAGACTTTGTAAAGTACTTGTGCCTATCTTAAACATTCTCATTCCTTTCCCAAAGAAGACAATCCAAAGTCCCATCACTGCATTCAGTTTCAGATCGCACCTCTCTAGACAATGTGCCACCTATCTCATCAGTCCTCATGTGGCTCCAAAGTGAGATGAATAGTAAGTTGTGCATCTTCAACACATGCAACATCAAGTGGTATTGGAAGCATAATAGCAATAAAAACTCATATATGTGGGAAATATATCGGAAAACAAAATAAGTGATCGCTAGTTCATAGCACATATTGAATCCTACAAAGACTTCCTGCTTAGGAAGTGAAGTGATACTTAGGTCACCTGAACTTGAGGCTCCAGGTCTGCTGAGTGTTCTCTTGACCCTTGTCTTGCCTGGTCACATCAAAGATAGGCATCCTGGAGAATATTAATTTCTGAAACTGTGCCATTTTAGTAGCTTGTTTTCCTTCCCTCCCTTCCTTTCCTTCCTTCCTTCCTTCCTTCCTTTCTTTGTGCTGGAGATCACAGCCAGGGCTTCATGCATGCTTGGTGAGAACTCTAGCCCTGAGCTTCAACCCAAGACTAGTGGCTTATTCTTTACTGGTTCCATTTCTGGGTCCCAAGGAAAACCTAAAAGCAGTCACCAGTATTGTTAGCCAGGTTTAAAATTTCTTTGACAATATAGCTCTCTTTAAAACTTAGTAGGTCTCTATCTTTCTACTTCCAGCCAATTCTATGGATCAATGTCCAAATCCAGAAGTCATACTTCACATCCAGGAATCCTGTCTCCTAATAACAATCCTCTGAGTTCTGCCAATTTCCTAGAGCAGGTTGTAATGACACCAGCCACTGTATGATCGAAATGACCATTAAAGAACCTAAAAGATACAGATAATGGAGATCAGAGGGCCAAGAACCACATTACCATTTTACCTGTAGTCAGCTCTACTCACTGTTTTTATTTCTTTACACTGATACAATGAAGTACCTGGGATGTGAATAGGACAGGAACCTAGATTATAGGGAAAGGTAGAAGGAGAAGTTGAGCTTATCTCCCTCTACTGTGGGCATCTTACCTTTGTCATTGTAATTTTGTTTTGTTTTTTATCATGTATATGGG
Organism: Marmota monax; assembly: GCF_021218885.2. Taxonomy (NCBI): domain Eukaryota; kingdom Metazoa; phylum Chordata; class Mammalia; order Rodentia; family Sciuridae; genus Marmota; species Marmota monax. The sequence goes on from NW_026693245.1 coordinate 14,692,098, forward strand.
TATTGGGAGAATGCCTTCCACAGGAATGTGGTCAAATCAAGAATGGAGGACCAAGTACTTAAAGAAAATTGCTGTAGTTCAATATACTCACAAATCTATATGGCAAAAATATTAAGGAATCCTCTAATTTTTGAAAAAGAAATGCCCTTACAAAGTCTCCCAGAACAAAGTAGGTTTTCTATACTTTCAATTGTGCTCTCCTGAAATCTCTGGAGGACCCCAGGAAGCCAGGTGTTTTTAAAAAGTTATTAATACCCAGTGCTTGGGATGGGTAAGCAATGGCTCAGCAATCATTTGAGGCACTGAGTATTCTAAATGTTAATATTGCTTGGGAAGATTACTTTGTGCAGGTCATAGAGAACGGAACAAATCAGTTTCCTTTTTGGAGAAAGGTGGGTAACAGAAGATAGGTCTTGTATATCTGTAATTAATGGAGTTTACAAATGGTTCAATCTGCTTTCCACCTGAGTCCAGAGCTTAGGGAGCAAAATGATAAATGTCCAAGAGGACAGTTTTAGCCAAAGGTAACTCTGAAGTGCAATACAGAGTCCTATTATTACTTTTTTTTAATCTGCAAAGTATTTAACATGCATCTGGCTGTAAGTACTATTTCTTAGTAGATAAAGGAAGGAGGACCTGGGCAATGAGTATATCCATTACTTTCTTATCATGAGAGCTTTAGGCATCCATTCCCTGATGATGAAGTGCCTCTGCCATGATTAAGACCGCAGAATTATTAAACCACCCTGAGTCACAAAAATGATTTAGAAACGTGCCAATGGAGAGTCGCCTAACTGGGTGCCTCACAGAGGAAGAGCAGTCCAGCCATGTACACTTGCCAGCCTTGACCCCTTTGGAAAAAGCATCGCCTCCCCAGTGAACAAATGCTTTCCCTTTCTTATCCATTCACTGCCCAACCTGCTTGCCTTGCATTTTTAACTTAGTTCTCTCTTTTAATGAAAGACACACACTCAGTGTTAAGACATACATTTCTCTTTTTTCCCCCACATTTTTTATTGGTGCATTACAGTTGTAAATAATGATGGGTTTTTGTGGTTACATATTCATACATGTACACAAGATACATGTTTCTTTAGGAGACTCATTATGATCCTTCTTCCATTATAAAAACAATTCTACTATTTCTTCTTGATTTTCCATCTTAGACATTATCTATTCACTTACCACTGTCTCTCACCACCTCCTACTCCCAACTCACTATGTGCCTGTTCTACCCTCCAACACTCCCATCAGTGCAGTACACCATGATTTTGGTTGGAACAACTTTCATTCACATTGTTACAACTATAAAACCTCTGAGACTTCATTTCTTTTTTTTAAAATAACTTCCTAACTTCAAGGAAATAAGTGTGTGTGTGTGTGTGTGTTTGTGTGTGTGTGTTCACTCAGTTCTTTATGTACTCACCACTAAATCAATCCCAAATTTTCTGCAGGAATCTAAATCCCTTTCAGAACATTCCAAGGAGTCTGTTCCAAGGAACATTCTCAGGGAGTCTGCTGAATTCATCTTCTTGGAAACATCTCTCACGGCCCCTCCTTACTGGCTGTAGCACAGAGTTACTGTCTTTCATTCCAGTGCTTAGTTTTCCCTGGGGTTTCCCTGATTCACCATCATGGATATTCCCTTGGCCTCTGTCTAGTTGGTCTTATTTCCTAAATTTTATCTCTTCCATCTTACTTTATTCCCTCATTTTAGTGTTATACCTTCTCTAGTGACTTCTTAGAAAAACTAATGCCTACAAGGAAAAAACCGAGGCCTGGCATATCCAAAAACATCATATCCCACTTCACCCTTGATCAATGCTTGTCCGGACATGTAATTTTTAGATTTAAAATCATTTCCCCCTCAGAATTTTGAAGCCTGTTTCTTTATTTTCTGCTAGTTTCCAGTGTGACTATTGAGAAATCTGACACCAATGGGATTCTTAATCTTTTGCAAATAAGTTGTTCTTCTTTCTTGATAACTTTAATCTAATCTCCTGTTCTCAGTGTTCTGAAATTTAGCAAGAATTTGCTTTATTGTGAGTTTTGTGCTGGGAACTATATATATTCTTTTGATCTGGAAAATTATGTCTTTTAATTATTTCCCCTATTTTCTTTCCAGAATTTTGTTATTGGGAGTTAGGCATCCAGAAATGATCCTCTAATTATCTTATAATTTCTTTCCAGCTATTCTTATTTAAAAAAAAAAAATACTTCTAATTTATCTTTTAACCTTCTATTGAGTTTTTATCTCTGCTATCTTTATTTACCCCAAAAACTCTTTTATGTTTTCTTTCCCCTTTTTTATACCATGCTATCCTTTTTGCATAGACTTAATATCTTCTTCTGTCTCTCTGATGAAATTACTTATTTCTTTAGATTTCAAATCTATGCATATTATCTGTTTCCTACAAATTTCTTTTCTCTAGTGGCATATGTCTTTCACATTTTAGGCTGTCCTCAAATGTTGTTTACCCTTGTCTGTCTTATCATGAGAATGCAAAAGAGTTGTTTGTATACACTGGGGAAATAGGAGGGGATAGTCAGTGGTAGGGCTTCTTGTACGTAGGCTAATCTGGCTGTGCATTTTTTGTTGATCCCCCTACATCAGTCGCTTTTTTTCCAGACTGGTCAGATTCCTAAGATTACAACATTCAAGGGTATCAACTCTCTGTTTTGCCAGTTTGCAATCTCAAGTCTGTATAAATGTCTCTAGCCCAGTGTTAGGCACATCACAAAGAAAACTGTTGGACCTAATCTTTGTCCTTGCTGCTTTACACAGTTTTAGAGATGGGATAGTTCCACCAGGTATACATGGGCAGCAACCAGAAACCCGGATTCCTGCAAATGCTTGCAGACTGAGATCTCTTCTCTATGAAGCAGGAATGTTGAAGGAGTTATTTTCTCCTTTGGGTTGAATCCTGCAAAATCAGAAATAGGATTCAAAGTGGTTCCAGTTTTTGAGAAGATTCTATAGCTGGAATAGCATAACATATGTTTCTTATTTTGCAAACATAATCTGTATCCCATGCCATCCTCTTCACTTATTTTTTTTTAACTGACTTCTTCTCCCTTTGGGTCGCGATTGTGTTGGTCTTTTTTGTATTTATCTTCTTCCATCTCCTGAGTTTGCGATTTCCATTTGAAAAACTCTGTGGCCTTCTTTTAAAATGCCATAGAGATAGAGTGTAACTGGTAAATGATAGGCCCTAGTCACAGACTATGACTGACCTAAAACACCAACCGTCTTAACAAATGCATCCAGCAATCGAAAATCCAGAAGACAGCAATGGCTCAAGATGTAGGCAGCTAATCTTACTTTTCAGAGCAAGTATAAAATCTGGGGTAAAGGAATTCCTGGGTGAGTAAAGAAGCCACTTGCAGCCCTTACCATTAGTTAGAATAACACTGTTTTGAGATAAATAGCCCATCACTATTCTATCTAACATCAGACTCTGTACAGACCAAAAGGCATTCATTATTCTAAATACTCTTAATTTTGAATGAAATCTAAGTATTTCTTAGTCAGAACTTCTATGATTTTTAAAATTGTCTTATCCTGTCACTGAAAAGTTAATTCAAGTTTAAAATTATATACCTGAGTACAAAGTTTGGGTACATTTAATAGCTGTGCTTTAAAGTTATAATTATGTTGTTCTACCTGCCTTAATTGTCTAGCTACTGACCTTAATGCCCCAATTTACTTTGTCTGAAGTCCCCAATTTCCATCTTAGCTGGGCCTACTCTGAATTTCCTGTTTCAAGAAGTGCAAATGAAATTATTCTCTCAACAGTATGTTTCACATGGTATACACTGAGTCATTCAACAAACATTCATTCAACAAAGATGGAGTACTTCCTTGTGCCAAGCACTGTGAGAGATGTTGGTGCTACAATGATGAACAAGAAAGGACCTTGCTGTCACCTTTGTGGACCTTCAGGTATAGAGAAAGACAGACATTAATCAAACACTTAGAAAACTAAATGTATCATTACAGATCACATAGGTAGATCATCACATAGTGCATGAATCATAAGGGAACCTGAATTCACCTAGGAGAAGATCGTGTAGTCAGAATTGGAGCCATCATCCGAAGGAGATAAGGTGTTCGTTGGGTGGGGGGAAGGAAAAGGAGTGGAATGAAAGCCCACACTGCAATGGGAGCAAGTGCAGTGCATTTGAGGAACTGAAGAAAAACAATGTGACTAGAACACCAGGAACCAGAGAGAAGGTCCTGTGAGGCAGGACTGCGGTGGCCATCAGGAGATCACTGAGTAGGACTTTGCTCCTCTGATCCTGAAGGCGACGGGAAGTCATTGCCGTGCTTTTGCAGGGAGCAGTGCAACATTTTGCCAAGGTCCCTCTGATTCCTTGAGGAAGGCAGAGTCAGTGGTGGGCACTAAGAGACGACTTGGTGAGCCATTGCTGAGATCCAGACAAGAAATGCTAAGTGAACGTGGGGGCTGAGGCCATTTAGAACTGTGTGGGTGCTGAGACAGGAAACCCTAGAAGAGGACAGGCTGGATTTGAAGAATTGTTGAGACATGTAAGTGAAGATTTTCCTTGTCATTTTGATTGTCACTGTGACACATGAGTCTAGACCTCAGATGCATTGGGGCCATGGAGAGAGAGTAGGGAAACATGACATGAAGGGCAAGACAGAGACTGGGTAACCTGATGCTATTATAGGCGTAAGTAACATCCACAGCAGGATCGCCTGGTGTTCTCTGGTAGATTTCTGGGGCCATCTCAGAACTCCAGAATCAGAGTTGGTAGAAGCAGAGCCCGAAGAATCTTGCCTTTTTTAAAAAGCTGTTCCTATGTGATTTCTCAAGCACTCCATATATGAGATGCACTGGCTGAGGGACAGAGATGGGACCTGAGGAGCTCCAACATTTACTACCTTAGGAAGAGAGAGTGGACCTACAAAGGGGACCTCAGTGTGCTACAGCTGATGAACTGTGGAAATGAACCTCACAATTCATGTGCAATTAAAACCCCAGATCCCCAAGGTCCACCCCCACTCAGGCCCTTGTCCTTTGTCTAATGCACTCCCTCCCCTCCCTGTCTCTCCTGGGCACTGACCTTTTGACTCATCCTATTTCCTAGAAAGACAGCATTTCAAGTGAGCAAAATGTCACATTACCTTTGCTGAACAGGACATTTCAAATAAAATATTAGCAATAACAATTACCTCTAAGCCACTAATCCCTCTGAAGCTACTTTAAACCACCAAAGGATTTAAGGCAATTCCCTGAAAATATCTCAGGCTTAATAGATTATGGTGCTGGGCGATGAAATATATTGGCTCACACTGCCTTCACTTGCATTATGTGGCATTTTCAACTATAAAAGAAAGTCATGACACAAACCGTTTCAACTATTATTTAACGTAAAAAAATCAGGCCATGGTCCTGAAAACATAAATAATCATAATAGTAATTTTGCAGCACACATCACAGTGTGGGTAAGGATATTGCAATGATTGGAGTACTATTGGCAAGAAAAGCCACTAGAAAACAAAATAACTATTCAAATATTAATTTCCCCAGGCAGGTTGGCTGTTTGCTATGGCCAACATATAGAAGAGATCTTTGAAAAAATGCTTTTCCTAGCCGTGCTGCAGGGACAGGGATTAGAATAAGGCATTATTGTAAATGATGTACTTTCTTTAAAAAAAATGGTATGTGAGACTGTCCTCATAGAGTGAATTCATTGCTTTTATTTATATACAAATATGTATTCCATGCCCACTATTACCAAGAACTATGCTGGAAACTGGGAACTAAAAGGGATACAACAAACAATGCCTTACAGAATTCCTGAAAGAGGAGACAGATGAATGGATAGAAAATATCACATCAAAAGTCAAGGAGAGAGCCAGGCGTAGTGGCGCTTGCCTATAATCCCAGCAGCTTGGGAGGCTGAGACAGGAAGATCACAAGTTCAATGCCAGTCCCAGAAAAAAGTGAGGCACTAAGCAACTCAGTGGGACCCTATCTCTAAATAAAATTCAAAATAGGGCTGGGGAGGGGCCTCAGTGGTCAAGTGCCCCTGAGTTCAATCCCCTGTCCCCCCCCCCAAAAAAAAAAGTCAAGGAGAGAGGTACAAGGTGTGAGACCATGTAGGAGGGGTAAAATTCTCAGTCATGTTACTATTAATATTTGGGGATAGATAATTCTTTATTATGTAGGGGTATTTGAACATTATAGGATGCTTAGTGGGAGTTACTCACTAGAAGCCAATAGCACTCCTCTTCCAGTTATGACCACCCAAGGTATCTCCAGACATGGCTCAAACATTCTCTGTGGGGCAACATACATCCCAATTGAGAACCACTGATCTAGGCCAAGGCTGGAGGAAGTTTGAGGTAGCTAGGAAAACCTGGTTATAGAGAGGCTGGCGAGGAAGCCATGCCAAGCAACACCCAGAAGCAGAGAGGAGGCAGCTAGACTGTAGACTGGGAAGAAGCTCACCAGGGCTCTGCTGGAACAGATGAGGGGAGAGCAGCAAACGATGGAGCTGGAAGGGTGGGAGGCCTGTCCTGATGTGGAGTTTGATTTTATCACAACAGCAATAGGAGCCATTGAAGAGTTCTGGGTGATTGGGGTTAAACAGGGTATGATTGGCTGTCAGAGGTAAGGAGGGAGAAGTCAAGCAGCACACTCCAGTTTTCACTTGATCAATACTGCAGTCAAGGTGCTATCGACTGAGATGAGGACTACAGTGTTGGATGGACAGAGAAGAAACTGACAAGCTGAGTCTGGCCCTGCTGGATTTGAGGGTCTCCCCACTCTAAGAGGAGATTGCCAAATGTCAGGGTTGTTGCTTCACAGAAAAGTGTGCCAGGAGATACAGCATCTAAATAACAAGTATGAAACTGCCCAGGGAGAGTGTGTGCAGAGTCAGGCAAGATGAGGGCTCTGGACACAACTCTGAGAAGTGTCAACATTTTAAGGGTGCTCTATCTTGACATGCAGCTTATCAGGCCCAAGGGAGCCTGGCACCAAGCTATAAAAATGGTGGACTTTGCCTCTGGTTTTTAAAGTATCCTCTTTCCAATCCACTCCATCCTTGTTAATACATCCTTATATCCTTCTTTCCCTGTCCTTGTACCTTCATGCCTGCACCCTTTTGTGCAGCTGGAAGCCCACCCAGAAGCCATATTCTAGCCTCCAACAAGTCATTGGGCCATGTTATCTTTGTGTCTGGGGCAGCCTAACTAAATGGCACAGTAATAATTAGTATGTTAGAAATAGAGACAAGCCAAATTCTTTTTAGAGATGAGTCAACTAGTATCGATAAAGTGAGGAGATTTGCCTAGGGTCTCCTGCTCAATAGTGACAAGGCATGTACCCTTATCCAGATCACCTGGCCCCATCTCCACCAACAACCCATTGTCCTAGAAAGTCTTCCTGATCCCCTGAGTCAGACATAAAACAGCAACGTATTTGTGAACTCAGACTTTCCAAATAGAAGCTAACGGCTTTGCAAGCCCAGATGCATACCCTCTTGAAGAGGTTCATCTGCAGTCTCTTGCTCCTGGCTCTCCTAGTGTTGTTTTTCTTGGTTTCCAAGGAGAAACCAAACCTTGTAGTATTATTATCTCTCACCAGGTAGTAATAGACAGGGTAGATGCTTTAGCTTTGTGATGCCCTTGCATGACAGTTGGACAGCATCCATCTTTCCTTGTATAAAAATGTCATTGTAGCTACAGACATAGGTGATGGCTGAAAACAGAAAATGATGCAGATTATCTCTAACCTAAGAGGACAGACAGGAACTCTGGTAAAACACAAACCCATATTTGAGAAGAAATGGATCTCCAAGCCCTAACCAGCAATTGGCAACCACAAGAGAAAAGTCAGAGTGTCAAGTATCAGGAGTATTTCCAAGTGGGCAATGTTTATTAGGATTTTTATCAATACTAAGGAAATGGATTTGAATAGGGAAGGTGGTGCCACTTTTGCAGTTTCCTATTTAAAATAAATGAGAGAGCTGGGCACCATGGCGCAGGCCCATAATCTTTGCAACTGAGCAGGCTGCAGGAGGAGCACAAGTTTGGGGCCAGCCCAGACAACTTAATGAGATCCTGTCTCAAAATAAAAATTAAAACAGTGTTGGGGATATAGCCTCAGTATTAGAGTGCCCCAGGATTCAGTTCCCAATACTGAAAAACAAATGAGAAATATTACAAACAGTTAAAACATTTTTTTTTCACGGTAAACCAAAGGGTATTCTCTATCCCTTAATGATTTTCTAAAAATAATTGAATAATATAAGAGCCCCACATACAAAAAATTCTCTTTGCCACTAATAGAAAAGTAGACACCTGCTTCTGTCATATATAGGTGCTAGATTTTGAGTGAATGGTAATGAAATATCCATTTCATTCTACTACCAATCATCAAGGAAGTGTAAGAAAGCCTTACATAGAAGCTGGCATTCTCTGGAAAAGCTTAATAGCTGGATCAGGAAGGAGCAAAGGGATGAGGAAGAAGGCCAGCTAACACTTCATTTCTGTTGTCTTTTCTAAACTCCTATCCTTTGGTCATTTTCAGTGTTGCTTAAGAATCATCATAATTCACACTGATGGTAATATGACTTGGCATTAACATCCTAAACCACTTTTTATTCACCTTGCACAGGTAATCTTTAGAGCAACTTTACCTGGGGCTGATATTTAAGGCTTCAACACTGTTATTTCATGATTTTCCTTCACATTTTATTGCTTCTAAAAATAACCAGATGTACAAAATAAAATAATATTAAATTAATTGCTTCTAAAGAGAAACTTGAAATATAAATATAGATATTAAATAAAATATGAAAAACACCAATATTCCAACTTTTGAAAATGAACAAAGGACGTAAAAAGAGAAGTAAACAGGGTAGCTGAACAATAAGAAAATGTTAAACCTGAAACAAAACCAGAAGGCTATTTGTTGTGCACAGGGAGAAGAAGGCATCTGTCTGGGAGTCATCTAAGTGTGGCCCTATCACCGATGAGGTGGGTCAGGAACAGGATTGCTTCAGTACACCTCAGTACACTGGAGACAGCCTCCTGGGTGCCAAGAGGCTGAGCTGGGTTTCAACCTGGGCAGTCTGACCCTAAAGCCCTCACCAATAAGTGCAAGACATTTCAGCATTTAGGGAACTAGGACTGGGTGAATGATTAAATAAAGGTGAGGAAGAAAGAAGCAATAATGACATAAGACAGGAAGGTCTGCAGCATTCCCATATTCATGATTTAGAAGGCAGTCCCATATTTATGATTTAGATGACATAGCAATGGTGATTACATTGGGCAAGAAAGGGAACCCGATTTCTAATTTCCACTGGGTTTCAAGTATCCTAATTTAAAAAGATAAAAAATAAAAAAGGTTTTTGAAAACTTTTAGGATGCTACAGTGATTGGCTGCTTAAAGTTTGCATCTGCATTGCTTAGCCACTAGTGTGATTATGGACAACTGGTTTCATCTTTTACAACTTCCAATATATTTTTGTTATATTGTTTCCCCACAGTAACTCTTCCCCATTACCCAGCTGTTGTGGAAGTCAGTTTCAGATGGCTGCAGTAATGAGGCAGCTCTCCTTCCCTCCTATGCAACCAGACAGCCTCAGACATTTCCAGAGGAGCTGTGGAGGTGGATAACGTGAGTATGTACAGGGAAGCAGGCAGGAATAGGGATGTAGGAATGGGAAAAAAAAAATCTTCTTTGTCCTGCTCCCATCAACCGGAACAATTGGCTTAACCTCTCTAAAACAGCAGTTTCCTCTTCAGTAAAACTGGACTTAATCTGTACCCCCAGGGAGTTATGAGGAAAAACAGCACAGTGAAGAACCATTCTCTATACACTGCGTTCTGGGGTCAGGGATGATGTTTGCCAGAGAGGTTAAGCCTGTGGTTCCCAAACAGTGCGCAATGTCATGTCTGTGAGACTTAAATATTTCCTGGTGCTCTGCCAACTCTTGATCAGTGTATAAAATTGCTTTTTGCTACAACTCACCATCTGAGCAGACAATTCAGACAGTTAACTGCCTGATGGAGCATTTTGCTGAGTGGGTTCTGACGCAAGATGTAGAACTGGGAACAATTTTGCTGCACATTAGACTAGGTGGGAGGGAAAGCAAAAAGGCAGTCAGCCCCAAAGGGAAGATGATGGCCTGAGATGTGTAAAAGCGTGGCTCCTGGTTGGGGCTATTGATACAGTCATCAGTCACTTCCACCCCAAGAGTGACACTGACACTCTGTGCAGAGGAAGCCTTTCAAATTGTGTTTGGGTTTGGAAACAACAACAGTACTTTGAGTGCCTTTATAGAACTTGGGAAATACCATCACACAGGAGTAATGATTACATTTTCTTGCTAACTTTTTCAATTTCATTCCGAGTCTTTTATCTCTTCAATCTGTTGCCCCAAATTCCAATATTTTAAGTGTGCCCTCAACAAAGAGATTGAGAATCACTGAAATAAGTACTGAGTTCTGATCACACAGCATTAAAGTAGCAGAAATGATGTTTTTTGGGTCTACCTGACTCCTAACCAGAGCTGTCTTTATGTTTGCTTGCTTGCTTGTTTTTCTCAGCAATCCTGTGTGTGCGATGGACAGGCCATTTCTCTTGCTGCAGAGTTCCTGGATCTCAGATTGCTGTTACTCTTGGTTCATTCTCTCCAGAGGGCACATCTGTCTTTTCTGGGCTGTACTGTTAGGGTCCAGCCATGCATGGCAGAAAGAGGTGGGGTCTAGAGAAAGCATGAGCTCTGCCAATTATTGTTTCATGCCTTAGATTCCTGGGCCACAGGGCACACTTTCCACTTTCGTTCTCTCAATACACAGAAAATCCAGTAGGCTATCTATCAGTAAGTCTTTGTACCTTCAGAAAGTGTCTCTTCATTCTTTATATCTCTTTACTTTTGTGTATTTATAATGTACATTATAGTATTCTGGACAGATTTCATTACCAAATAGGAGCTCCTTAAATTACCAGTGGTCCCATTAGCTACTTGAGTGTCATGACCCACATATTAATAGGGTAAGTAACAATTGGATTCAGTCTGAATTGTTCATACAATTATTTGTGTCACCCACCTAATACATGCATGAGTTTTTTAAAAAGCAAATATCTCCAGAAGGCTTATGGCAATGCTCTACCATAACCCATCCCACTTCCCATCCCATTTCCCAGAGGAAAACACCCCCAAATTCTTCCCATGCTCTTCACCTCCACCTTCTCAAAAATATGATATGAACTAGGCTACTTGTATCCACATAGTTGTTAGGTATCACTGTCTTGTCCCAATAGAGAAAGTTTAGTTGCCTCTCATTAGTCACTGCTTCTCCTGTCTCCCATTCTCACCAATAAAGCTAGTCACCAATTTAGAATAAATCAAGTACCAAAGTTGACATGATCTGGGGCCCAGTTAAATATTGTGCACAATAGAGCCAAGTATTTTAGGGCTGCATTTGCTTTCCTGATCAGCTTTTTGTTTTTTCCTGAAAATTATAATTATCTGTTACTTGCCTTCTGGCATCTACTTAGTCTCATGACTGAGTCCTAGCCCCAGAGTGCTCCATCCTCCTGAGTTGCTAGCTGTTAGACAAGTGCTGTCCAGTAGAGCTCTGTGATGATAAAATGCCTGTGTCTGTACTGTCTGGAGCAGTAGCCATTAGCCATGCATAGTTATTAAGCACTGGAAGTATAGCTAGTACAACTGAGACTGGATTTTTAACTTTTTAAATTTTTAGTTGGAGATTCAATTCATTTACTTTTGATTGAATGATTGAAATGTTTAGGTCACAATCTTGGTATTTGTTTCATATTTCCTCCCTTTTTTTTGCTCCTCTATTTCTCCATTACTAACTTCTTATAAGCAAATTGATTATGTTTAAACACTAATTTTTGGTTTTTTGTTTGTTTGTTTGTTTGGGTTGGTTTTTATAGTGGTTGATCTAGAAATTATTAATTTTTTTTTTGTACCAGGGATTGAACCCGGGGCACTTTACCTCTGAGTCACACCCCAACCCCCCCCCCTTTTTTTTAATTTTTTATTTTCAGACAGAGTCTTGCTAAGTTGCTTAGAGTCTTGTTAAGTTGCTTAGGGCCTCACTAAAACTGGCTTTGAACTTGGGATTCTCCTGCCTAGCCTGAGGTGCTAGGATTACAAATGTGTGCCACCATACCTGGCACAATATGTATCTTTAAGTCATCAGAGTCTACCATCAAACCATATTGTCCTGGCTCATGAACAGTACAGGAACCTTAACCAGAGCGTGGGTTCATTTCTTCCCTTGTAGTTTTTGCCCTCATATTTTACTTTACCACACAAGGCATTTTAATTATTTTTTATTTTAATAGTCTTTAAAAACAATTTAAAATTTTATACAAATGCACACACATACACACACACACACAAGCACTAAAAAGTAAAAACCTTTATAAACATTCCTGAGTAGCTTCTTTTGTGTTCTTCATTGATTCTCAGAGGTTCAGGGTTCCATCTCTGAGACCATTGTGTTTTCCCATTGTGTTTGGTGGGGAGAGGATGGAATTAGTATTAACTAAGGGAGAGGTTGTAAGGATGGAGAACTGCACACTAAATCTGGACCTAGCTCCCCATTTTCAGGCCTACATCTAAGATGTGCTGGAGCCAGTTCCTGCAGCCCAGAGGAGCCGATCATGTATAGTTCTTCCCAATCCCTAATTCAGGGATGCCATGTTGGCAATGGAAAAATTGGCCATGGTGGCATGTGTGCTCCCACCACAGAAATCCGTGCTTTACATCAAAGCTGCTTTCTTATATTTTTAATCTCATATTCTCCCCCTTCCGCCCCTGCTCTCTCTTCTTTCTTTTTAGAGAGCTGGTTATGAACCACTTCTCAGCACACCACTGCCTGCACCCACCTCACCTCCCTCCTGTGCCCAACAGTGTGGCACTGTGAGGGCGAAAGTGACTATCCCTGGCCCATGAACCCCCCACACACTTCAGCCCTGACCTCCCTTGCCCCACCAGAGGAGTCTAGCACCCTCCTTGGTCACCACCCACATGCTAGGGACTCCTGCTCCTTTTCTCTTTGTCGTTGTGGGTTTATATGCTATGCTTTTTGTTGTCATTTTCATGGGTCCTTAAGAGAAAAGGAGTGAAGCACATGTAGTTAATCTGTCATCTTTAACTAAAAATTCTGTCTTAGTCTTTTGAAGTAGAAATTTTAAAGAACTCAGGCAAGTTCAAGAATTCAAGGCAGTTTAAAATGAGTCAGGCCTAACAAAAGTTCTAATATCTCCACATTGGTCCATGTTACCTTTTAATCTTATTGTTAACCAAAAAATAAAAAATAAAAATAAAATAAATAAAACTACGGGGCTGGAGATTCGCTCAGTAGTACTGTGCTTGTTTAGCATGTACAAAGGCCTGGATTTAATCCCCAGCACCACAGAGAAAGAAAAGAAGGAAGAATGGAAGGAAGGGAGAGAGGAAAAGAAATGAATTAAAGACTATAAGCTATATTTGGTCTCTACTGAGGAAAAAAAATGAAGAAAACTAGTATACATATATGATACATATATATGAAATCAGTGTGTGTATATATATATACACACACATATACATACACACACATATATATTCATATATATCTCCATAAAATTCACAGAACTTTGTAATCTGGAGAGGGAAGACTTAGGTTGGCTCTGGTTTGGGGCTGCTAAACCAAGCGGATGGCGATGCCCTTTACTTTGATAGGTGACAGATGTCTGGAGTGGAAGAAGAGGGTGGGTAGTGGAAGTGAGGAATGAAGAAAATAACATGCTCAGTTTGAGACATGTCAAACTTGAAGGGCTGTAGGTCCAGCCAGATGGAGATGTTTAGGCAAAAGGCCTGGGCTGGTGGTACTGATTTGGGCACTTATGGACATTTTCATGATAACTGAAGCAAGAAAGTGGAACAAATCACCCAGGGAGAGAGTGTGAATCAAAATGAGATGAGGAACCGGTACATAACCTCAAGGATTGGCAAGATATAAAGGACTGGTAGAAGAAAAAATGGGGGGTAAAGTTGTGGCTCAGAGGCAGAGCACTTGCCTAGCATGTGTGAGGCCCTGGGTTCAATCCTCAGCACCACATAAAAATAAATAGTCAATCGACAATTAAAAAATATTTTAAAAGAAAAAAATGAATGTGACAAAGATGTAAGGGGAGTGACCCAAAGAGGAGAAAGAGGGGTGGAAATCAGGACAGAAGGAGCAAGAAAGAATATAGTTACACTCTGAGATTTTTTAAATGAATCATCAGGATGGGATAGAACATTATGCTTCTTGCTGTGAATGGTTAGCGGGTGGGAGACATGATGTCAGGATGTTCTCGCTGGGCTGTGCTTCTTCTTTAAGTCTTTAAAGTTCCATTTTTAGTCTAATGCTAATATATGGACTCAGTGACCATGGGGCTTTGACTGACTTGGGGTAACTTTGGATTGCTTGGAGCTTCAGTTTGGGTTTCTTTTAGTTTATTGCTCCTACCCCTAATTTATAGAAATCCCCATGGTATCTGCTGGTACTGGCTGTCTCGATGAATACCAACCAATAGACAAAGAGAATGACACACAGAAAAGATACATGACTTTACAGGGTCCAAATTAAACTCTGAAAGGCTTCCATACTTTTTTGAAAGATTGGAGAACCCAGAAAATCAGGAAGGTTGGCCAAACTCCCAGTTCTACCCATGCCCTGTGGGAACTCAAGGAAGTTGTTGTAACTCAGTGCCTTGCACTGCAAAATAAAAATAATATAACTGCAGATGTAGTGGCACATGCCTGTAATCCCAGCAGCTTACAAGGGTGAGGCAGAAGGATCCTGAGTTCAAGGCCAGCCTCAGCAGTTTAGAGAGTCCCTAAGAAACTTAGCAAGATCCTGTCTCAAAATATAAAATAAAAAGGGCTGGGGATGTGACTCATTAAGCACCCCTGAGTTCAATCCCTGATACCAAAAGAAAAAAGAATATAACTGCGGGTTTTTTGGTTTAATGAGAGAATGCTCACAACTGTGTGCTCCTGGTAGCCATATAGAAAAAATAAAACAAAAAAGTTTTATGATTGCTATCCTTGGAACTGGGGTCTTTATTACAGATCTGTATAAAATACTAAACTAATAATCCCGTGTTATTAGCTTATGTGAACCAAAGATAGGACATTCAGGGTCAAAATGAGCGATTTCCCATCTGTCAGACACATTAGGAAGTTCAATTAGAACACAGTCTATACAGAAAGAATGTAAGAACCCTGACCTTTTTAAGCAGTTATCACACAGAGCACAGAGTGTGATGCAGCCTCCATTCTGACTGGATAATTACATGAAATTTTACATCTCTCACTCTTTTTATGATTAAAGAAAATACTAGAATTTTCCAAGCAATAATTTCAATCTAACACAAACATTAGAGTTGCATGTTTTACTGCACTTTGGGGGACCATTTCTAGGCTGAGTATTTAGCAAGAAGCATTGGGAAGTGTCTGGTCTTGCGGATCCCAGAGGAGTTTACAGTGTTCTTTCCTGACTTCCTCACCCCAGCACACTATTGCATTTCATATTGATTAATATTAGTAATATCTTATTAATACAATTTTGTTTTACATTATGCCTTTATCCAAAGAGTCATACACACTATATCAGCAAGTCTCATAACAGCTGAAAGAGAGAAAACTATATTCTTGATTTATTTGAATAAAGAAAATGAGGCAGTGTGAAGACAAGTTACTGTCTTATGCCCTTTGTCTATGGGTAAGCATCGCCCTGCTGGTTTCTTTACAAAGGAGAAAGTGTTTCATAGTGAGAAAATGATGTTGGAATAGGAGTCTGGAGATTAGCCTCCACCCCGTGGCTCAGCTGCGAGCTGGCCAAGCTGCTCAGGGCACCAAGCCAGACAGATTCATGTGAGTGCTCAAAGTAGGAGAGCCATGTGATACTCCTTCAAACCTAGACTCTTTTTAAATACTTGTCCAAATTTAGAGGGAAAGTTGAGCATTAGGTGTGGGAAGGAGGAGAAGAAAAATGCACAGACCCTATTTTTTAATAAGCTTTTCATCACTGTAACCAAGACCTGACAAGAACAACTCAGAGAAGAAAAGTTTATTTTGGTTCACAGTTTCAGAGGTTCAGTCCACGGCTGGCCAGTTCCATAGCTTTGGGCCTGAGAAGAGGCAGAAAGAACTTCATGGCAGAAGAACAGGGCTGGCGGAGAAAAGATGCTCAGTTCATGACAGCCAGGAATCAGGCAGTGCTTGAGTGCAAAAAGCTGGGGATAGTATAATGCCCAAGGACATGCCCCCAGGGGCCTACTCCTACCAGCCACACCCTACCTGCCAATAGTTACTGTCCCTTGATTCATTCAAATTTGATTCTATCAAATGGATCAATCCACTCATAAGATTACAGCTCTCATACTCTAATCATTTCACTCTGACCATTCTGCTTTATGAGTTTGGGGGGCATACCTCATAGCTAAACCATAACACTCTCATTATCAGAACAAGAATGTAGTCTCCTGGTTCACTCTCCCAGGAGGCACTTTCCTTACCCTCTACTTGACCTCACCTGTGGCACTAGAAGTTGTCATGCCCGCATGACTTATCTTCCTGCTTTCTTAACCTCTAACCTGCAGAGGTCTGGTTGGTGTAGATCCCTGCCCCTGCTTTCCACTCCAGACACGTGCCTAGCATTTGGTATGGAGCCTTTCAGAGGCCCAAGCTGCTCTGCTTCTTGGAACAGCTCTACCTGAATACATAACTACACCTCCCAGGGTCTTGTTCTCAGAGATTTCAAGCTGGTTTTAATGGAACTCCTGTCTAAACAGAACCTACATGGAACACATAAAAGCAGGAGTGTTCACAGAGGAGAGAGAGAAGCCAGGAGCCCACCACTCCCTCCCATCATGGAATCGCAATTGCTCTCAGGTTGAGGGGGAGCAATACAATGTCTCTGGTGCAAACCCTTGAGCTGGACTCTCTCTGGGGTGCCTTCCAGCTCTGGCTTCCTGCACTCTTAATTGAGTGTGTGAAGGGACTTGAGTAAGACTGAAAGGGAAGAGGAAAAAAGTGGAGAGTTACACCATTCCATGAGGTTCCACCAAACTTTAGTTGGTTTGCCTCCCGATGGTGATTGCCTAGATTTATGCCCTGTGGGACAGGGGCAAGAGGCAGGTGATTCCCCCTTCTCAAAGCCAAGAGAAGTAGAGAGATGCAAGATAATTACTCAAACCACTCAAAAGTCTAGGCTTGACCAGACAGAAGAGAACTTCTTTCTCTTCATTGAAGACTGTTAATCATTGCTATGCGAAATCATTGGGCTTACAGAATACCCAATGCTGCTGGGGTATAAAAATAATAATAAAAACCAGCTGATAAAGGACAGCATTCAACATGGCAAGGACACAGGACTTTACCGTGGGTGGTAAGATGCCTAAGCTTGGACTGTTTTATTAGTACTGTGGTCTGAATGTGTACCCATGTCTCCAAAATTCATGTGTTGAAACCAATCCCCAAAGTAATGATCAAATTTAGAATTGGCTTGAGCAGGGCTTCTCTCTGTCCCTCTTGCCCTTCTGCCTTGTGAGGACACACTGATGGCACCATCAATGAAGAACAGGCCCTCCCCAGAAAAACAGAATGAAACCCTGCTGGTGCCTTGATCCTAGACTTTCAGAAATAAATTCCAGAACTTTAAGAAATAAATTTCCTCTGTTTAGAAACTACCCAGTGTAATGTATTTTGTTACAGCAGTAGGACCAGACTATGACAATTGGCATCCCTCAAAAAAATCCTATAAGCAAGACACTAAGGGTGAACCAGTGTGGTATATAATCTCCAATATCACCATCCTCCCACCTCTGCAAGCACCTTCTCTCAGAAGCAAAGTCCATTTCCCCTCCCCTTGGATCTAAACTGGCCTTATTACTTGCTCTGGCCAATGGAATATGTTAGAAGTGATTCTGTTTTAGATATGGGTTTCAAAAGTCTGGCAGCTCCTGCTTTCTCCATCTTACCATGCTATACACAAGGTCAGGCTAGATTGCTGAAGGCCAAGTGGCCATGTGGAGAGAGGACCCAAAGATGAGAGGCCACTCAGCCCAAGATTCCAGCAGAAGGTAGCTACCAGAGAGATCTCAACTTATACCTGCAGAAATACCACCCACTTTCGCCCTACCAGCCCATAGAACTGCGCATACAGTGAATCATTGTTGTCTTACTCCAGTAAGTTTTGGGAGGTTTGTTTCACAGCAATAGATAAGTGAAACAATCACTATCACAGCAGGCAGGAGCAGAGAAAAAGGGTCAAGCAAAGATCTCTTCTTTGCACAGAAAGGGACTGTACAAAGGGGAAACCCTGCTCTGTGTGGCTGATATGCATGAGAATGTCAGCTTCCTGAGAGGTTCATGTTCTGCCACCAGGACTGCAGTGATACCTGAGCATTACATTAAAATAACAACATAACAGTAAGGATAGCAAATGCTTGATCAGCAGGTACCATACACCAAGCCCTGCTCTGTGTTCTTTACTTCTATCTTTTAACTCCTACAGCAACTCTATAAGGAACATTCTAGTACATTCCATTTTATAGATTAGGAAACTGAGGCACAGACAGATTAAAAGATCTTCAGTCTTTAGAGACTAAAAGACCCAGCCAGTATGTAGGAGGATAGACTTTTTAGCTCCAAAACTATACTCACACCCATAAAACAATTCAATCTTGCCTAAGAACCTAAGTGTCTACCAGGTCTGGCCATCTTACATTGTCTCTATCCTATCTCTTGTGACGTTCAATAAGCAGCAAAATATTTCTAAAATCTGGGAGTCGGGAAAAAATAGAAGAGCAAAGGAGCTAAATAATCCATTCCCTTGATCATCAGCCCTTAGATAATCCACATTGACTACAATATAATTCCTTAAAAAAAAAAAAAAAACAAGATTGAGAGTCAACCAGGCCATTTTAGTCCAACCCAGAGAAACAATATTGAAAATACATAAATAAATTTGAAATTTTTACCATCACCAAGCCCTTTATTACATGCCTGGCTGTAAATGACACAGACTGTTAAATTTAGAAAAACAGAATGAAACTTTACATCAATCTGCATTCTAGCCAAAAGCAATATGCTGAAGTCCAGACTTTTCTCTAGGCTTTTACCATTCAAGGAAACATTCCCCATCAGAAAAAGATGTTTTTACAATTGTTTCTGGCCCTTTAAGGACTTTCATCCAAAGCTGTTTATAGAGTGCAAAAGCTATGCCTCAGATGATCAGGGTCGCAAAAGTAAAGAATATACTTGATGTGTTCTTCAGCTCCTATGATTTTTTAAAACTTTCCAGTGTAAGTGACATAGTCTTCTGGACCCTTAATTTTTCCCTACATGTGTTATAACAAGGGTGTTGGCTAATCCCTTTCTGCTGCAAAGCACAGAACTCTCACCCACTCTCCTTGGAGACAACAGTGTTATATTCACTATTCAAAGGAGGAAAGGCCTAATGTATTAGGAGCCTGGACCAGGGCCACCAGCAAGTCAGGGAGATGGAGCTCAGATCTGGGACGGTTGCTGGTTGCCCTGGACATCACAGGCAAAAACTCAGAAAAGGTAGGGTTTGCATTGTTATGCTCGAATTTGGGACCCCCAAAAGACCACCAGAGACCAAGATCTATGTAAGCAGCAAAGAGGTGTTTTTTTGCGAGCTAGCTCCGTCCTCCCCACACACACAGCAACTGGTGATGCTGAGAGGCCCCGAGCCTAGGGTTTGCAGCAGTTTTATACATTCTTTGGAGAAGGCAGGGACCCCCACATACATCATAGCATCTCTTAGCAAATCATCACACACCGCGGGAAAATCAAATAACAACTCTAAAACATGATTAGCGTATCAAGTGGCGGGAAAGAATCTGGAAAGAATTATTGGTTAGTTCAAGGGGTTGACGCACTTAAAATTGATTAGTTTAAATCTCAAAATTGATTAGTTTAAATCTTGAGGATGTCACAAGCGGGGTACGTGCCAAACTGCAGGGCTTCTAGTTTAGATATTGGTCACAATACTTAAGTGGGGAGCATCTGGAATTTCAGATATTTCAATATCTTGGCCTATCTTAAGTGATCACCATCTGCGGCTTTTCTGAGAACTGTTTCCACAGAGCTTTTCTGTGGTATTTTCCTGACTTTAGGACTACAGTAGGTCAGAGGTTAAGTTTCAGAGCAAAATGAGGTCCTAAGTAGAATGAGATTGCTTAGGTCTTTCAGCATTTGATGACGAGTGTTTGCTGGGGATCAAATTGGACTTATGCAATTCTTGCCTCTCCTCTTTGCACCTTCTGATCCCTTCATTTTCATATTTAATGCTTGCAAACCAAAATGAGCTTAATCCTTTTTGCACCAGGAGGACTCCCTTCTCCTCAGGCAAGAAGAACATCTGCTGACCTTGCTCAACCACTAGCCCCACACTGAGCTCCCACTCAGCAAAAGGAGACCTCCACAACTAGCTGCTGTGCACAGCCCAATCCCCAGAAGACAGGTGGTTATTCTAAAGTTACCACGGAACAGCTCCAAATTCCATGAAAATCCCATTCTTCCTCCCCAAGCAACACCACACAAAAAGTTTATCAGAAACAGTAGCAGCTCTTGCCTCGACATTCAAAGAAGGAGGGGACAATCTGTTTTAAAACATCAAACTTGGGCACTGCATTGGGTATGATGGTGTGATCTCATTTAAATGGCTCTCAATTTAACGTGTGACAGGATGAAAATTCAGGAGATTCTTTTCATTTCCCAAAGATATACTTATTCTTTTGGGACACATTCATGGTTTGCTTTTCCATAATCATTTCTGACGTATTACTTATCAGACTCCAAGTTCCCTCAAAGAAGGGAATTAAATAGTCAGTCTCCATTAGAAATGCTATGAACGACCAAACAATTTTAAGAGCCTTTCTCTAGACATCACAAAAAGATACATGTAGTAGAATCATTGCCTCACAGTTTGGAAAATTACAAACTCTAATTATCAACCCAACTGAATATATGAATGAGGCAATGATTATGAACTACCATCTGTATAAAATAAAAGCTGTGCAATTCTTTGCCATGGATAGCATCTTTGACTAACAAGAAAAACTCATTCTACTCATATACACATGCACACATGATGCGCACTCTCTCTCTCTCTCTCTCTCTCTCTCTCTCACACACACACACACACACACACACACACATACACACACATGACTGAAACCTCAAGTGCATTCAACAAAAACTCTTTATAATAACTCTGTGACATACTTTTGCACAGGCATCTCTAAATTGAAACTATGGTTTTATATGAATACCGCCTAGTGGCCCAGAAATGAGGCATCAACCAAAAGAGTTTTATCTCAGTTATAGTAAGAAATAGAGAACACACCACTGACAGTATGTTCTGAAGTCTTCCATTTGTCTTTGCCTGTAAAATGCTTCTCTGCACGAATATTTTTCCAACACTGGGAGGAAATAGAGAAAAACTATAGTCCCGTCTCTTAATAGTTCATTTTTCAAAACTGAGGCCCCTCCCACATTCTGGAAAGAAAATCCATGGCACGACTCAGCCCAGCTCTCCCAACATTTTTGTGAGCACTTGTGGGTTCCAGACAAAGAGGTCCAGCAGCATCTTCTCAATGAAACCAACTCTATGGTACTTATTTTAAAATTGCAACACTCACCCTATAGCTGATCCCCTTACTTTGCTTTTCTTTCTTTCTTTTTTTGCTTTCCATAGCACTTCTCTTCTAATAAGCTGGATAATTAACTCATTTACCTGATTTCTTATTTATTATAGTTAATAATAAATAAGTAAAAGAGGAAAAGTGGTGAATCACAGAAATGAGAGAACCAAGTAAAAGATTATATCACCCACTATAATGCAAGAACAATGATCTTCGTTTGTTTTTATCACATGTGTATTCCAAATGCCTAGAACAGTACCTAAAAATGTAGGTCCTCAGTAAATGCTTGTTGAAGGACTGAATGAAAGATGGATTGAAATGACTTACATTTTACCATTGTTATCTTCTGGCTTCTGGTTTGAAACTGAGCATCATGGTCCAGGTTAAAGAAATGATGATGATTCCAGCACAAGAGAAAGAAAGAAAGAAAGAAAGAAAGGAAGGAAGGAAGGAAGGAAGGAAGGAAGGAAGGAAGGAAGGAAGGAAGGAGAAAAGAAAGAGGAAAAATGACACAGCATGGCTCCAACTCCCTGCTTACATCTCTTGAAAAGGATGGTAAGTTCATTGATGGGTCAAAAATACTCAATCTGACCTGGCACAGTGGTGCACGTCTGTAATCCCAGCTGCTTGAGAGGCTGAGGCAGGAAGATTGCAAGCTCAAAGCCAACCTCAGCAACTTAGCAAGGCCCTAAGCAATTTAGTGAGACTCTGTCTCAAAATATAAAATAAAAAAGGCTGGGGATGTGGCTCAGTGGTTAAGCAACCCTGAGGTGAAACTAGAGGAAAATGCAAAGTACACAGAAAAAATATGAAGAAGAGGGTAAAAAGAAGAAAGTGAGTGAAAAGCTGTCTGTACTTCCTATTGACTCAGTTTCCCCCTTAATGCAAAATGTGTCCATTCAGGGAATCCTTTAAGCAGTAGCATTTATTATTTTCAGCATTATTCTTTTTAAAATGGTGGAACCAAAGAAAAAGAGAAGCTGGCACTTAAAGACAGATATTTATCTCCAATGTTTTTTCCTGTAAATGTTGGGAAGAAATATTAAGATAAATATGAAACTTGGTAAGGTAAAATTCTATTAAGAGTTTAATAATATTAAGTGAGTACATATTTATTATTCCTCAATTTGTGTTTTATTTTTAGGATTTAAAAAACATGATTGTGTATTTTCTTCTTTCTACTAAAATGGCAAAGCCTAGCAAACGCCTTAAATCCTATCTTTCCTTTCCGTGTCCAGGGCAGTGCCAGCCGCACATCAAGCACATCAGAGTTTGTAGTGGTCATTAGTATGAATGAGTTCAAAAAGAATAAAAAGCTTCAAAAGAATGTAGAAAAGGGAGAATGTTAAAATAAAGGCACTGAGATTCAATAGAGAATTCAAAAACTAATAAGTAAAAAGAGGGAAAAGGGTGAATCACAGGAATGGGAGAGCCAAGTAAAAGATCACCCAGCAGTTCTTATAGCTCAAATAGCTCAGGAGACTAAACCCTTCAAACATTGCTCTCCAAGTGGAGATAATCCTTGAAAGGATGGTAAGTGAGCGAGAAATATGGGGGTGATTCTGGTAGATTCTTTCAAAGCTCCAAAGCCAAATTTTATGGAAGAAACATCATCTGATGTGAATGGCCTGAGATTTCATTCAGCGCTGGTGAGAGTTGCCCTGAGAGCCAATCACGTGGGGTGCATGCGGAGCTGGGGTAGCTGACACACCAGGAGTGTGTACTCCACGTTGCCAGCTGAGGCTTGACCCACACTGGGGGGGGGGTCCCTGCAGCCCCTTAGCACCCTCTAGCACACCTCCTCTCGGAGCTGCTTCCTTGTTTAGGGTCACCAGGTCTCGGATTGGCAAGCAATCCTGCTTTTGGAAATTTGTAGTTCAAGGTGACTACCTGTATGCGAAGTGCTCAGTTCAAATGATGGGCTTCCCAGCCAATGAAGAGCTTGCCATGGGGAACTGGAGGACCATCTTTGTCCTAAGAAGGAGGGAGTTACCTACTCAGTCACTACACAATGATCGATTAGATCCTCTAGTCTTCTTGAACTTGTCCCCAGCCTTTTACCTTTTACCTCATTTTACAATCACTGTTAAAAGACTGTCAGAAAACCAGACATAATGGTTTCATACCTTAAATGAGCCAACCTCTCCTTTACTGCTATTTTATCCAAGAACTACTGGTCCTATGGCTATTTCTTTTCCTTTATTTAGGAATAAGAGCACTTTGGCTTCTATGTTCTTATGACTGAAAGATCCAGTAGTTTGTTTTTCTACTGACTCTCAGAAATGTATCACGGGTTTGAATAAATCTGAGCTCTGATCTGACCTTTATCTTTACAATGTAACATGAACACAATAATAATTTATAGGGCTCAGTCCTAAGTGTGACATTTCAATGAGCTGGGTAAATATCATTACCTGAAGCCAGCCGGCAGCATAGATTCAGACCTAGAGGTGGGTGCATGCGCTTTCTGGAAGAAGACTCCTTATTTGATGGTAGATGCATTCTGAAATTAGCAGTTTCACTCATCAGAATTGTGTTGGTTAACAATCAACAGTAAATTAAAAATAAAAACAAAGTGGAGGATGCAGAGGAGAAGCTTTCACTTATCTAGGAACAAGAAAATCTCTAGACCTAGCTAAGTCAGGTTGACTGATTACAGAACAGTCCAGATACATAAAACCTGATCAGGCTTTCCCACCTTACTCTGCTTACATAATAGAGAAAGTCAGGAAGCCAGAGTAATGTCACAAATGAAGTAGATTCTCCCAGGAAACTGGGAGTTAGGAAAGGGAGAAATTAGGAAGAACAGGGAAATGGGTTGATGGCTCTGACTGTCTTCAAAGCCCAAACGTGTAAATCATGGAAGACACCTGACTTCCAATCTCACTCCACTGGAGGAAGGCAAAGGTGATTATGGCCATGAATAAAATTCTTTGTTGCTAAGAGATTCAATTCTTTCTTCCCACCTTCCCAAATTCCCACCACTACTTGAGTCTGACCCTTGTAGACAACACATCTTTCTGATCTGCCCTTTTCCTTAGCCTGAATGGGGTCTTTGTTGAGCTTTCTCTTCTCTGAAAAGCAAAACTCATAAGAAGGCAGCAGGTAGCCCCTTGGCCCATGGACACCCATCAGCTTCTTTTTCATGCAGAAGCAAGTATAGAAATATTTGAGCTAGCTGAAAACACTCAACAGTTTCATGATATATTTTTCTTCCTGTTTGCCTATTTTCATCCAGTCCCAAGAGACACAGCTGCACACCTCGGCTCCCCACATTGGTACCGTCTCCAGTGTAGAATGGCAGTCTCCTTGGATTGAATGGAAATGATGTACAGAAAGCAAATTCTCAGAAAATCAAAACTCTGTTTAGAAAGAATGCTAAACAACAACAGCCCACAATGACGTACTCTAATAGAATCTGGCACTTCGATAAGGAAATTGCTCTCCCAGGAAAGAAAACCATATTTGTGCTACAAAAATGCTGTGGGTTCAGAGGTTTTTCTCCTCTAAGCTAGTTCTGGCCCTGGCCGCAATTTCAATCATTATGCTTGGGTAGGTTTCAGCAATATCTTGACAAAGTTCTCCTTTGGATTAGATGAAAAAAAGTTGGGGATTTTTTTGTGTGAAATACATTCGTATATTTGTCTGACCCATAACAACAGATTAATGCACACACATATCACTTGCAGAGAGTCCCAGCTGTTTAGGTTTTCACCCAAACATGTGAATAAAAACCGCAGGCAAAACAAGTACTGTCTCTCATACCTTTTATGGATTAACAAATAGCCCTTAGCCCGCCAATGCCCGTTCTTAATTGGACTATGCTGTGAGGAGCAATTAAGCCTAAATGGCCACTTGCTGAGAGCTGGTGAAAGAAATGCTGGCTTGAGGCGTTTGCATTCTCCAAATAGAGTGCATATGCTTGGCTCTGGTGCCCATAAAGGAAAGAAATAGACTATTATTGTTGTTGTTGTTGTTGTTGTCATTATTGCTTTTAAAGGTGAAAAGGAGCCACTGTTTTATTCAAGGAAAATTTCTAGATATAGTATAAATTTTGCAATGTTCATGAAAATAAGAGCTATAGAAATGAATGAGCTTTGTTCCTCTGTACAATAGACAGGAACTGGGAGAGAAAGGCCTCTTCCCACCCTCCCATCTGTCACTGGAGGTCCAAGTTTCCAGAGAGGGGTACTTTGATTCAGGACTAGTAGGGTCTTTGGCATATGTAACAGAAAAGAATTTTTGCATGTGCCAGTCAGAGACGCAGACAAAGGTTTATTTAGGAAAGCAGAGAGACATTTGGGGAAATTTTGGTCTATCTCAAGAGGGAATACACATTCAAGGAAGAAGGAGGGTCATCTCCAAAGAGACAGAGAGCAACCCCTTAGTGTGGGCTGTTAATATTTATAGAGGGGACAGTTCCTAGGGGCTAGGCTAGAGGTGGAGCCAGGGCAGAGTTACACAATTGGCACCAGTTGTCCAGCACATGCACAGTGCCCTCGTGTTACTTTTGTGGACAAGAGCATGGGACAAGGGTGTGGATGAAGCACACAGGCTAAGGACTTGGGCTGGGTTGCTCAGGAATGCTGGTTTTACGTTTTAAAGATTCCTGGGTGTTTCTTGCTTTCCAGTGGCTTGTGGGTGCTTCTCTTTTGAGATTCAATCTCTCTTTCCTTTTCTATATCCCCAAACTCCTATCTGCATCCACTGTATGTGCAAATGATACAGCAGTACTGGCAAAATGAAGCAGACCCTCCCCTGAATGGCATGTGAGTGGGAAGAGGAGTTCAGTAAGGAATAGTCAAAGGCATTATCTTTGGTGTGTGTTTTCACTCTTGAAGATGAAGGAGAATAAGAATGAAGAGGTTAAAATAGAACTGGCCTGCCCCTTTCAGGCAGATGGATAATTGCTAGCAGTCCCCAAAATGTTCTTCGGCCATTGGAACATGTATATTGTTGGCTATGGTTACTGATATTTGTATCATTCTTATTGTTACATGAACAAGGGAACAGATGAGATTAGTTGGAATTTTCTCCTGAGTTGTATAAAGATCCATTGAAAAGGTTTTGTTGTTGCTGCCCTTGTTTTTCTTGTAGGAAAGAACAATTTCATTGGTTTTATAGACATTATATTCATCATTATAAAAAAATGAACTTTAAGTGATCTGAGGAGAAACAAAGGAGAGGGGGGAAAAACACTACAAGTCAACTACCCAAAAATTTCTATCATGTATCACTCTGTGAACACCATTCAAGCACTGCAGTGTGTATATACATAGATGGGAGAATCAGGATGATTCTACAAAAACAAGATCATAGTATAAGAGCTATGCATTTTATAAGTATTCATTTTTATTTTACCTCACTTCAATAACAAAACTCCCCATAGTAATATTGACAAATTGCTGAACTTCAGAAAAAGTTTCCTCCCCAATAAGTTATTTGTCAAGGAAGAAAATCCACATGGAGTAGCATTGATTCAGAGCACTTCAAATGGAGTTGAGAAGCATTATTAGATTAAGTCTCAGAGGCATCTGTATGCAGATAAACCTCTGAACTGGGCACAGAAAAGCCCATCCTTGGATGGGAGTTGGCTTGCTGATACTAGGGTACATCTTCACACTGGAGAAGGGTCAGTGGCAGCTGTATTTTCTGCTTAAGTGTAGTTAATGCTCCTGTGGCTGCTGATTGTTCAGATATTTATAGTTTAAAGTAATTTTCATACCACTTCAGTAGGCTGATAATCCCTTTGAGGATTTTTAGCTGTGTGGCTGACTTCTACTAGACATGAGTAGAAACACCCTTTTCCCTCAGTGTGACAATCAAATGTCTCTAGATGTGGCCAAATACTCTGAGGCAAGTGGCAAGTGGAGAAAAATCATCTCTAGTTAAGAATCACTACTCTGAGGTTGAAAAAAGTAGGGTAGATTAAAATCATAATTTTTAACCATTTCTATTGACTGCTTGCCATGAAAGATGCATCCTGCGTCTAACCAAGGCTAAAATTAAGAGTTCTGGAAAAGTAAGTAAGGCAGAGAGTAGAGGTCATCATGGAGCCACCCAGACTCCAGATATTTCATTTGGAAGATGCATGAATTTCCTGGGATTTGAAGGGAAGAAATATAACTTCTCTTCAATCTTTATAAATTCATAGTTGGCACAGACTTCTATAACACAAAGCAGATTAACAAGAGAAAAACATGTAAGTTTATTCACGTGTTTAGTGCATATCTACCATGTGGAAGAAATGTCAGTGAAAGATAACTCAAGGTGGTTGCTTAGAACTCTGGCTTACACAACAACCTCAACAGAGAACAAAAAGTGTGTGGAGACACAACAGGACAAAGAAAAGCAGTTTGGAGCTTCCAGAGTCAGGAAACTATAAGAAGAAAAATGTTCAGGAAGAAACTAATAAAATAAGGTTTTTTGGTAGATTCCTCTGGTGTGGTCTCTGAGCTGATAAGGGTTGTCTTCAGTGAAGAATTTATGTCTCATTTTTAGGTGGGAAATGGGAAATAAAAGAGTTCTTCCTCTGCTCATCCTTAATTGCCTTTAGGTCAAAAATCTTTCATATTTTGGGGAGGAACATTCTGCTCTCCCACAGGGTCAAATGCCCACAAGTTAACCGGGTTGAGCCATCTCAATGTAAGGGATAGACCACCCAACAAGAGAATTTCATCAGCAAGAATACTCTGGAAGAATAGACCACTGAACATTCTATGGAGTGGACAATCCAAGGTAGGAGCTGAGCTGGAGTCAGAGGAGAAATCACCAGGGCATCACTGGCTTATTTTGGACAGGTGGAGATCCTTAAAGGGCTTCAGAAGAAACCACACATACGTCTGTTGTGAATTCCAGCATTTGGACTTCTGTCACATGAGGGTACCCACAGGTAATCTTTTAAAACACTGAAAAGTACCACCAAAGTGACATTTGCCCCATTTTCCCTATCACTCCTTCTCACCACACTAAACCAGAGGAGACAGAGATTCAAAAGAAGGAGTATAGGAAAGGATGGGGGGAGAAGAAAGAATAATCAGCCACAGGTGCCCACTTTTGGATGGAAGGAAAGAAAATGAGAGTTAAAGTGAATATAAGATACGCTATGATTTGGAATTGTCCTCCAAGGGCCTATGTGTTAGACTTGATCCACAGCTTGGTGCAACTGGGAGATAGTGGGAATTTTAAGAGGTGGGGCCTGGGAGCAGTTTAAGGTCACTGGGAGCGTCTCCTTCTAGGGTAGGACCTGTCTCCTCCTCTTCCTCTTTTGTGCTTCCCCACCATGAACTTTTGCTATGCCATGCCCTCTCACCATGACACATCCCCACCGCACACCAAAAGCCTGAAAGCAATAGGTTCACCCATCATGTAGTTGAAACTCCAAAGCTGCAAGCCAAAATAAACCTTTCTATTTATAAGTGGATTATCTCTGATATTTTGTTACAGTAACAGAATGTTAACACAAGAAAGAAGCTTCACTGGATTTTGAATACTTGAAATTATTAGAAAAGTGATGAGATTAGACCAAGATAGTTAAAATATTAAGAGAGGAAGACTTAATTGCAACAACTTGGAGACAGTGTTGGAGATGTGAAAAAAAGATTTTATATTTGGATATTTTGCATTTAAACCATACAATAAATTTGTTATATTTATTTGGAGTCATCCCTTAATCCATTGAATTTACTTTTTCTGAGGATTCGTATAATGTGTTACCTAATACTTGCATTATTGAGATTATCTGTTGCCTTTAGACTTGAATTTGCATGGTTAATAAATTATTTAGCAACACTTTTTTACCTTCAGAATTATGTTGGCATTCCTTCACCTCCTGGCAATGAACATTGCTATGAAGAAGTCTGAAGTCAGCCAGACTTTTCCCTTATTTGTGATTTAATTCCTCTTCTTCATGCCCATATAAATTCTTCCTTGTCTCATATTCAGCAAATTTTTCAGGGTATGGCTTGGTGTTGATTGTGTTGTCAATCTTCACTGGATCCTGCTGTTACTCTTCATTGTGCTGATTCAGATTTTTATTGCAAGGAACTGTTGTCTTCTATCTTATTGAAATCATTTCTATTCCATCTGTTCCTTTCATTTTCTCAAACATGTCAACAAATTTATGTTGGACCCTCTTTTTTTCTTCCATATCCAGTACTTTCTCTATAATCTTTTTATGTCTTTTTTCCCTCCATTTCATTTTGAGTGATGTTGTTAAGCCTGCCACTATATACATCACTGTATTGTTGGTCAACTTTGTTCTTTCTGGATTGTCTTTCCTTTTCATTTCTCTTAGTTCATATCCCATCTTTTTTATTACTTTTACATTTTCCTCTGCACCATTTCTTCTTTGAAATATTTTTCTCTGAATATAATTTTTGTTAAAATAATCTCAAGATTTTATGGAAAACATATTCTCTGGTTCTATAGGCAAATCTTGTGATGTGTTTATATCAGCCTTTTAAAAGTTGTTTCTCTCTTCCCCGCTCCATTCTACTCAATGATGATGACAATGATGATGATATAATTCTTTATCAGTATAGCCATAAGGCTCCTTTCTAAGTATAAGTCATCTCTGAAGGCTTGCTGATTCATTGTTAAAAAATCATGTGATTTTGCTGAAAAATGTAGTATGAGTTTCATACTCATATTAAATGTGTTTTCTGTACCTTTCAAAATTTCTCCCCTCAGTTTTTTAGGGCCAGAAACTTCTGTTGGATCTTTGCTTCTTTTTTTGCTTCACCTCTGGGATTTTCATCTATCTGGAGTCTAGAACATTCACTGAATATTTTAAAAGAAGGGAATACTGACCCCCCCCCCCCCCCGCCCAGGTTAAGAACAATTACAATTAGGAATGGCAGGAATGCATCTCCCTGCTGAAATACTCAGCAGCTTAAGGTGTCTCCACTAGCTGGAGTAGGGGTAATATTATTAGAAGAAGTTGGAAGAGCCTGGTTGGGCCTTCTGGGAGGCCAGGGGTTTTGAAACAGAAAAGTGGTTCTGAGACAAGAACTAGGAATATAGTTGTGAAAAGAAACAATGAACCCCAGAGAGTAACCTAACAGATGAGGTTCTGAGCATCAGAGAAGAATTAAGGCAGTGAAAACAACTGTATTGGTGACTATGGGGTTAGGAATCCCCCATCCCTAGCACTTCAAATCCTCACCCCAGTTTTCATCTCTCTTTTTTGGAAATGAAGTGTGAAATGAGTTACATTGGGAAATGTATATCTATAGATATCTCTGCCTGCAAACAATACAGCTCAGCCACTGCATCTGAGATCAGAGGAGTGAGAGCCATATGGCTGGGCCCTCTGCAGGTACATTAGGGACAGCTTGTTGCTTCATATTGCTTATCACAGTTCAACCCCCCCCCCCCCCAGGTCTCCTTCTCCACCTCTACCTCTCACTTTTCTCCAACTTCTAAAGAATTGGATGGCCAGTCAGTTTGTATTTTCTAGAAATACACTTCAGGAAGGTTGTGGTGGGCAGAGCAGGGGGGATTATATGCTTCTTACTCATCTCATGGTGGTTTGTCCAATTCCTAAGTGCATTAGAATGGGGAGCAAGGGTTGGCTTTCTCACTGCAAGTGAAACATTTGACTGATTGAATGACATTTCCCATCCAACTTTCAAACATGCCCAGGAGACAAGGTGGGTAGCGATGAAGATCATCATGTTCAACACTTCAATTTATCAATAACCAGAGCAGAGGTGAAGAACCTAGCCCAACTGGTCCCGAGGCTAGTATTCTATCTACTGCATCACAGGCTGCTCCTTCCCTATAGGGGGGAGAAAAAGTGAATAGATAGAGGGACAAGCTACCATAAGGGTTAGGGGACTGGAAAACCATATTCACAGAAGAGCTGCTCTTAGGATTTTCATAAAGGAAAGCTCACTCCAATCACTTCAATCAGGTATTTTGGGGGGGGGCAGGCATGGACTTCTCATGCAGAGGTAGGTGAAAGCAGTATGGTGCCGCACCTCTTCAGCTGCTTAGGGATGAAGTAGCCCTCCCCACCCTGAATCTTACTCCCTCCATGAATCTTCTCAGAGTCACCAAGCTTTGATTAATTCTTCTGTCCTCAGGCCCCTAAAACATGTTACTTACACCTCAACAGCAGCTTGTATCAATGCTTGCCTGAACATGGCTTATTTATGCACCTAGTGGCACTATTATGTTAATCTCTGGAAAGCAGAAGACAGGCCAAATGGCTATTTAACATATGTAATGCATGATGGGTGTCTGTGAAGGGCTAGGCTGTGTTTTCAGAGTTGCTCCCATTTTTGTGCCATAGACACTTTTGGCAATCTGGTAAAAGTATGGACCCCTTTTTTGTAATCAGTTAAATAAAAGCCATGGGATACCAAAGAAAACTACTTTTTGAAAGATAGTTATCAAAATGTCTTTAAACAGACTTGTGATGTAACACGTGTGTTTCTTTAGTAATACATTCAATAACATGTCTGCATGCTAACACAAATCTAATAGCAGGTTTAATAATCCTAATTTTTAAGTAGTACTAAGTGTACATAGTATTTCAACATTTGCAACAACTGATATATATAGGAAAGGAATTGATTTCTATTTGTGACAAAGTCAAAGATACTGTTAATATTATGTGATTTTTTTCCTTTTTGTTTATGTTTTGTAATTGAAAATTATACATTTTGGTTTTAGAGATTAGTGAATACAGAGATGTAATTTTCTTCTCCAAATTCTCTGACCATTCTCCTGAATTCTGACCAGGAACCCTAGTTAAGAATCCACCACCAGTTGCAATTTGGAATCTGGAATGCCTCTCTCTGCTGAGACATCCAGCTACTTGAGGTGTCCCTACTAACAGTGTAGGAGTTAATCATTACTTGAAGAAGTAGGAAGAGCCTTCTAGGAGGTCTGGGAGTTGAGCAGAGATGGGGCTTCTGGGACAAGAAATAGAAATACAATGTTACCAAAGGAAACAATGACCCCAGAGAGTGAAGGAACAATCTAGGTTTATAGAAGAGGCTGATGACTGTGATGTTAAAAGAATTTTTCCACTTCTTCCTCTCTTTTTTCTTCTTTTTCCCTTGATCCCTTTCTTTCTCCTCCCAATAGCAAGGGTAGGAGGAAGGGCAGTAGATTCTGGCAGAGATTTCCCTCCTGCAGCCATTACAAAGTGTACAGCAGCCAGACCTCTTTGGAATCGTGGGGGGGGGGGGGGGCAGGGAGGGACAGAAAATGTAGACAATAATTTGATAAGAATTGTGTATTATAGTGGTGTTTAAAGTTATGAAATATTATAATTAAAATGTCATCAATGAGGAAATATTTATGAATTGAGATAGCAATGGTACAATGAAGATCAGATTGTCAAGTGAGACATACAACTCAGAGATCTTACCCAGGTCCAAGTTTTATATATAATTTTAAGGATGCACATGATGAGACACACAGGTACAACAGGCAGCGGCCAAAACACTGGTGGTGTTCCCTGGGTCTTTTTATTCCTACATAAGGTGTTGTTTAAGGAACTCAGGCCTTAGACAACACATGAGATCTCTAGAAACGGTATGCAGACACCTTACTTATCCAGAAGTAGCTTCTTAGTTCAGGGAACATCTGAAATTTCCCCTTTCTATACTCAGATATTTATGTAATTTACATGACATTTTCCAGAGAGCTATGCCTCATGAATCTGTAGACTCCAGGTTTGTTTACCTAAGAAATCCCAGACACTGAAGTACATTCTGCTAAAAGCATTCCATGGATAAGGACTCTCCTGCTAGCAAAAACCATTTAGTTCACCAGGAGGCCTGCCATTAGTGATGTTACAAGATTAGAACAATTTATTTGCAGTTTTTCTAACCTAGGAACATACCTCCTCCCCAGGAAATGAGGAAAATGAATCCCAGAACTGCTACTTCCAAAGTATGCAACATATACTATATCCAGGTACTTTTATGGAAACATAAAAGTTTATATTGACATAGCAAAATACTTTTGATATGCTGATGACAAGAACATAACAAGTTATCGTATTTGTGTTATCATCTCCACTATGTAAAAATAGTATAGAGAAACTAAAAATATATATATATACTAAGAAGATTTTTAAAGGTTATTTGTGGAATTATGGATGATTATTTTGTTCTTTAGATTCTCCCCAAGAACTATATATTAGTCTCACTGGCTTTCTTTTTGGCTTCTTTCTTTAAAGTATACAGGATCTATGTTGCACACTGATTTGAACTCAAACTCCAGTTTAGCTGTAAAGTAAGAAATATAATACTTACCTCTCAGGTAGTTGGGCATCAGGAGGAGATACATCAACCACAGAGATATGCACTTCCTTAGAATCCCTGTGCTTGGTAGCCTCCTGTTAGTCAGCTTTTCATCAGTATGTCCAAAATACCTGAGAAAAACAACTCAAAAGAAGGGAAGACTTATTTTGGCTCATAGTTTCAGAATTCTCAGTGCATGGTTGGTGGTTCCATTGCTCTGGGCCAGAGTAGGCAGAACATCATGTTGGAAGGGCCTGGCAGAGGGAAGCTGCTCAGCTCACAAAAGAAGAGGTTATGGATGCAAGATTTACCCTTCCAGAGCACCCCCCCAATATCCTACTTTCTCTAACTAGTCCTCACCTACTATGGTTTCCACCGACTCTGAATAATGCCATCAAATTATTAATCCATCAACAGATTAATCCACCAATGAGTCAGAGCCCTCATGATTCAAATACTTCCCAAAAACCCCATCTCTAACTATTACTGAGCTGGGGGCCAAGCCTTAACACATGAGCCTTCGGAGGACACTCTAGATTCAAACCATAACATCTCCCAAACCATAGTGCTTCACAGGAGACCAACTAATCCCATGCCCTTGGAAAGCCTCTTCCTGGGCTACCTCTGCACAACTGGTCAACCAGTCACATGCCCAGAATTGCTCAGTTACCCTGCCACTTTTGTATTCAGATGAAACAACACAAAAAGGCCCAGAATCTCATTTTTGGCAGCTAAGGATATGCAAAGGAGTTAACCTTTAGTCAGAGAAACTTTGGCTAGTACAAAAAAAGAAGATAGGAAGGTTTGTGGGGTGGGGGATTGCCCTACCTTCTGCTCTCCAATCAATTGTCCTGCCGTATGGTTCCTCTATGGGATCTTTCTAGAAAAACCTCATGTAGTCCTGCAACACACTTAGGGAATGGACTATCTGGCTCTCCATGCTCCTCACAAAGCCCCAGTCGGGGCAGCAGCTTTGCATCACTTAGGTCTTTCTTTTGCTTCACTGCATTTATTTATTTATTTTGATTTTGCTGTCCTGGGTTTCTACCTCCCAAACAAATGCTCAGTATTTTACTCATTGCCTCAGGCTGTTAGGGAAACCTGATCGAAAACAGAAGATAATAAAGTGCTCCTCATGGAAGCCCTGGAATAGGATTTGTGTTTATAAACATACAAGGGGAAGGCGCAGGGTTCCATCCCCAGTGTGGGGGAAAAAAATAGAAAAAAAAAGAAGAGAAATTCTGATAGTGATGCACACCTGTAATCCAGTGACTCGGGAAGCTGAAGCAGGAGAATCACAAGTTCAAGGTCAACCTGGAACTTAATGAGACCCTGTCTCAAGATTTTAAAAAAATTTTAAAAATTTAAAAGGCCTAAGCATGTAACACAAAAGGGAAAAAAAAAGTGGAGGAGGTGGAGGAGGTGGAGGAGGTGGAGGAGGTGGGGGGAGGGGAAGCATACGCACATATGCCCTAGGTAACAGGTGAAACTTTTGTCCTGTGGTGCTGGGAATTGAACCCAAGGTCTAAAACATACTAGGAAAGTGTTCTACCACTGAGCTTCATTCCTAGCCCCTTTTTAAATGTTTATTTTGAGATAGGGTCTCACTAAGTTGCCCAGGCTGGCTTCAACTTATGAACCTCCTCTTTCAGCCTCCTGAGTAGCTGGGGTTATAGATGTGTGTCACCATGCCTGACTCATGAGCTAGTCTTATTGTATTCTTTACTTTTTTTTGGTTTTTATAAATGCATCTGTACAATGAAATTTAAGCAAAATTCCTTTTCTCCCCCACATCCTATTCCATTCCTTTCTATAAACAAGGTAGAAACCTATCATCTTTATTTAACCAACAGCAAGACTATCTCATGAATTATAAAAAGTTATAAATCACAAGTCCACTGTATAGCTGAGTCATGATAATATCATGGCTAACATCACAAACTTTAACACCAAACAGATATGAATTAAAATCCCATTTTTAAGTGGTTGAAGGGAAATCAGCCTCTTAGAGATTCTTTCCTCAACTGAAAACTGATTAAATGAATACCTTCCTCATGAGGTTGATGAATTAAATAATGAATGTAAAGCTCTTAGCACAGGATCTTTACATAATACAAGTGAAATAATAATTACTATTGTTATCAAAAATGTCATTTATAATATATATCCCAAATTAAGCCACACTAACCTTTAAAAATGTGTTAATGAAGGGTGGGAGTCAGAAAGAATGTGCAATCATTTGTTCCTGGGTTAATTATATTCCAGCCTTGTCCACAGAGGGTCTTGAGTCCTGAAGCACACATTAGAACTGTCATTAGTTGGATGTATGGCATTCTGACACAACTACTTGGGTTGATGTCCTGGGGCCTGAGGACATCAACCCAGATCTCTGCTGGTCCTTTGAAAACATCTGTGGAGGCAGCAGGTGGAGGAAGCAGAATCTATGACTCTCCCCAGGGCCATCAGGACCCTGACCAAGTTGATGGGATTCCTGTGATTCCAGGCCCAGCTTATGCAGTACAGTAGTAGGTAGGGAAACTGAGACAGCAACTCACTTTTAAGAAGAGGTTATGGATGCAGGGGTTCTGGCTCAGGGGTG
Source organism: Marmota monax (assembly GCF_021218885.2). Classification (NCBI taxonomy): domain Eukaryota; kingdom Metazoa; phylum Chordata; class Mammalia; order Rodentia; family Sciuridae; genus Marmota; species Marmota monax. The sequence continues at coordinate 14,728,688 of NW_026693245.1, forward strand.
CCCTGCATTGTCCCTCCAGCCCACCAGGTAGCAGACCTGAAGTAGCACATCTAATCACAAATCCCAGTGGCCTGGGGCTGCTAAGATACATTCCCAACTTCTGGATGAAGTTAGGGTAGGACTAAATTTGTAGATAGTCTGTAATGATTCAAGTCAGACAACTAAGAGCCACTGAGGACAATAAATAGACCTGTCAGGTTCCGAGAAAAGCCAGCACACTTCTGAAGAGGGTAGAGAAGGCCAGGGGCCTCAGCATGCCGGTGACCAACCCACCCTAGGAAGCCTTATCCCTCATGTCAAGCATCAGAGCAAGTCTCAGCAACAACCCTGAGCCAAGGCCTCCAAGGACATGCCTGCTAACCCATGCCTGTACCAGCTTTCTGCATGGACATTTCAAACTCAAATCTTTACTCAATTCTTATCCAAAATAAATCTCTTAGGAAATGTGGACTCAGATCTTTTTTTTTTTTTTTTAACAAAGAGATTCTGGGATTCCTTATCTTTTTTATGCAGAAGCAGTATATTGTAGAACAAAACTTGAGCCTCTCTTGCACTCCCAAAAAATACTTCAAAACTCAGTATCATTTGCATCTTTTCACATCAGGATATCATCCATCTCATGGCTTAACATGATGAGATGATGCTGGAGGACATTATTATTTCATGTTTCTATTCTGAGAAAGATGTCTCTCTTCAACTTAACTACTAGCTGACAAAAATAATGTTGAACATCTGCAAGAGATAAAACAACTTGAATCCAATTTCCTTTCACATAGATTAAGAGCCCCATTCTCCTGTCACTTATGTAGCATATAACTCAATTTTTTGCAATATTTAAATGAGAGGCTAGTTTTTCAGGTCTGTCTTGTAGATGACATAAATTTTTTATTTTGCCCCTTCCGCTGATATAGTGGATATATAAGACCCTGTCAGAATGTGGCAGCTCAGACAAGAAAGGGGGAATCACACATTAAAAGACAGAAAGACCAATAAAAGAGAGAAAATCTTCTCTCTGAAGAATACAAATAAGTGAATCACATCAAGGAAATGTGCCCTGTTGTGACTAGAACCCAAGTCACCTGTACGGATCAAAGAGCTAATGGCCTCACTTAGTAATTAATTTGACAGTCAAGATACCTAAGCACAGATGCACAGTTAGGACTAGAACAAAAAGTGCTCTTATTGAGTCAAATAACTGAAAAGTCCAAGGGTCATCTGGCTTCAGGTGAAGGTTGATGAATGAAGGGCTTATTCAAAGGCACCAGGATCTGTCTCTTTATCTTTGTTTCTATTTCCTTTGTGTTGATTTCATTCTTGGACAGACTTTATCCAAATGGGAGAAGGTTAGTTACAAGAGCTCCAAGCTTATATAACAAGTCATCAAGGAGAATCAGCTTGTTCGGCTATTTTCAGGGTCAAGTTAGGAAAATATAACACTCTTAGGTCTTTAAATCAAAGGGCGTGTAAGGCAGGGGGTTGTTTACATGGGTGATAGAAGAAATGAGAACCAAAAAATAAAAGAATGAAGAAATTAGAAATAGTAGTAGAAAGCCACTACCCTCTTCTGGGCTGGAAGGAGAAAGGGGGAAGGTGGTATTATTGGAAAACAGGAATCTAGGTCCATGGCAGAAATCAGAACTATGGCAAGTCTGGCTGACAGAAGCCAGTCAGAGAGAAGAAACAGCACTGATGGAGATACTGCCCAAGTCAGGAGGGAAAGGGAAATTACCCTGGCTTCTCCCACCTGCTCTCCAGTCTCTTATCAATGCCTCCTACTGGACAGACCTAGCTGAAGGCCTGTGGGAGGGGCAGCCTGGAAGATGTAGTTGCCTATAATATAGAGCAGGCTGATAACCAACATAGTATGTAAACATCAAGTATTGTATTTCTCTGTCATAATTATCTTTGACCAGAATCTGCTAGGCTTCCCTTAACAATATCTTGGGTAGATGCCTCCAACTTACTGATCAATTTTAGCTATTAAACCTCTGTTGGATGCCCAGGCAGCATGAGTTAGCATGCTGCTGGGGCTGAGGGGTCACTCTTGACCAGAAAGCCACCAAGACCATGAAGAATTTATCAACACACATGCATGTGGGTAGACAGACAGCAGAAATCTCAATTCTTAGTGGACCTACAGCTAGAGATGGAAGGAACTGGCCAAATGCATTCAGGGCTAGGGAAGAACTCAGCCCATGGGAATTGGTATGATTGCAGGCTGGGCCAGAGAGGAACTCCACATATCAGTGAACAGCCAGGACCAGGAGAGTAGCAGCTAAGTATCCCTGGGCCTGGAGTGGGGAGCTCTCTTTAGGTATGTGGTGGGGGGTGGTAACTCTCAGCTGGGATAGACAGGCATGAGTCAGCTGCACACGTGATCTGGAGAGTCATCACATTCAGGGGACAGAGCAAAAAGCATGTGAGGACAATGGGAGACAGGATTACCATCTTAAAAAAGAAAAGAGGAAGGCTATCAGATTGTTATCAAATTGCAGTTGCATACATTATCAGATTGCAATTGGAGGTATCGGTATACACTAAGTATGTGGCTGGGAAACTACAGAAATAACTATTGATGTGTGTGTTTGCCTGCATGTATTTTCTAGTTCTCTGTTTATTGAAAAGGACTAGAAGCAACGCTTCATTAGCAATGGACACAACTAGCCCCCAGATCTTGGTTTTTCAATACCATTTTCCACGGCAAGGAACCAAAAGTGCTGATTCCAGGACTAAGGCAAGAAAAGTGCAAGATAAGCCTAGAACAGCATGTACCCAATCGAAAGCGAGTTCTCAAAAAAATGAGAGGGACGTGTGTAAATTATTAGGAAGTCAAAATGAAGGGGCCCTGCTTGTCAAATGCAGGACAACTAAGTATTAAAATATATGATAGCACTGGATTATAATACATTGAATAAAATAGGAATCTGTGGATTCATACAAATAAATGCAGACATATGTACATAAGCAAATGGAGTAAAAAAATATTTACAGTAGAATGGCAACTAATAAGTTGAAAGATGATGGAATTATAAAATTGTTATTTGGTTACTTGGTATCCAGCATAGTAATAATTTGATTTAGGTAAGAATCATTAATGAATGCTTAAACTAGTAAGTGAAGATTTTATGAGGAACAGGATATTTGCATAGTCTTAAAACACCCCATGAAACGATTATTAATGGCCAAAAGCAGAAGATAGTTCTAACAGCATCTTAACCAAGTGAGAAAAGTTGACATCACCAGCAATAGAACAAACAAGCATCATGTAGATCTTGTCATTTCTATGATGCTCCTGGAAAATTAATTAATTAATTAATTAAAACTCATCATGTTAATCTAGTCCTCAGGAAACTTCAGAAAAAAACAAATTTAGGGATATTCTACAAAATAACTGGCTTGGCTACTTCAAAAATATCAAGATCTTGAAGAACAAGGAAAACTGAAGTTGAAATAAACTGAAAAAAACACGACAACTAAATGCAACATAAGATTTTGGAGTCTCAATCCATAAAGAACATTGTTATGAAAATGGATGAAATTTTAGTCTCTGTATGCTGGTATCAAATCAATGTTAATCTCTTGACTTTTATGGATGTATTGAGACTTTATAAGAGAATTCTCTTGTTTGATAAATACAAGGGGTGACAGATCATTTATCTGCTACCCACTCTCAAGTTGTTGAGGGAAAAAAAGGAGCGTGTGTGTGTATGTGTGTGTGTTTGTATATGCACACACGTGTATATGCACATATTCACACAAATACATGTACACACACATACACATGTAAAGAAAAAGAGAATAAATAATAAGTGTATAAAGTGTTAACAACTAGGGGCTGGGGCTATAGCTCAGTGGTAGAGCACCTACATAGAACGTGTGAGGCATTGGGTTCGATCCTCAGCACCTCATAGAAATGAATAAATAAAGATATTGTGTCCATCTACAACTAAAAAAAAAGTAATTTAAATGTTAACAACTGAGGAATCTGGATGAAGGATACACAGAGGTTCTTTCTACTAACTTTTCAATTATTCATCCTTCCCTATGATATACATTTTTAAGGATCCTATAGTAAAATTGTCTGGATTCTTGGTCCTTATATTACAGATAATTTAATTTTATGCCCATAATTCACTCTTTCTCTGGGTGCCTATGTATCTTCAAGGGAGTGGGTTTCAGTAATTTCACGTATTTATGTGGCAGCAGGCCCCCAGCTTTGTGGGCCTAAATCTTACTCGATTTAGGGAGCACTTTTTAGGAAAGTGAATATTAAAATTTCAAATTCAAAATTAGATATGAAGATAAACACTTATTCAGAAGGGGTTTGGGCAATTGAAGGCATTGAAGCTCAGACTGTGTCAGCATCACAGTGAATCTACCTCTGCGGGGATGGTGGGGGCCCCACTCCACTGCCATGCCAGTTGGGTGGGCTGAGCAAATTAGCCTAGCTCTCTCTGGAGACCTTCAATGGAAAAGCTCTTTCTCTTTCTCTTTTCCTATTGCTTGGATGTTCCTCACTAACAGAGCAAAAACTACAAGGGTTTGTTTGGACCTAGGGAAGAAAGCACCAGGAGGACTACTCAGCCTACCTCCAGTGTTCTAAACCACAAAGCCTGCCTCAGCCTGAGCAGAAGAAGAACTTTGTTACAGGCTGAATAAAGTGCAGTGAGAAGCAAGTAAGAGGCAACCATATGGCCCAGGCTAGCTCTCCACCAGACTCATAGCAGTTTGGGTAAACACCTTATGGTACTACAAATCATGCATTGACCTGGTCTTTTTGTCTATGCCTTTTAGACCTCATGCGGTAGGGTGAAGGCCAAGGGGACATTGGCTATTGCAGAACAGTCTCTTGATCTCTTGCTGTCAAGTACCTAACACCCCATAACATACCATTCCTCATGCTGGCTGCTGTGCCAAGGTTAAGAAAATGGCTGCCCATGCCCCTTGCTCTCCAGCCCTCCCTTTCATTTGACAACAGCAGCCAGCAGGGGTTCCTGCCCTTTCTAAGGGATGGGGGTGTTGTTTGGGCTGACCTGTGCATAAAGGAAAAATAGAACTGAAAAACAGAAAAGATGTAACCAGAGAGTCAGACTGGAAATACTGCTCCCTCTGCTAAACATTTCAGCAAGATGAAACTTGCTTCACTTTTATAACACAACCCATCAAAGAACTGAGACAGCTCATAATATTATCCATCACACTATGGTAGTGTCCTTGGATGCTACAAAAGAACACATGTGTGTAGATTGCCAATTTGTTATTTTTAGTTCTGAAAAAATTTGACTGTGGGGGGAAATTTCAAGAAAATCACCCAGTCCCCAGCCTGCACATAGAGCGCTGAGAGCACATTTATCAGTGAGAACAGCCAACTACTTCTGCAGGCATTTGCAGGTGACCAAAGAATGTTCCCTGGCCTTCTGTCATCCATGCTTCTCACACAGGCTTGCAGAAAGGCTTTCACAGGTGTGTGGAACCTGCAAGCAGCAGAAGCACACATTGTCCCTCGAATCTCTAAAGCTGCTCCTCCAGGGAGAAACATCAGTGCTTCTGATCTTTACACATTGGCTTCCTCTTTGTGCTCCAGATCTCATTCAGGTCTCACCTCCACAGAAGAATCTTTTGGTCATCACATTAGAAGTCATGCCCATCCCCAATGATCAATCAATCTGTCAACTCACCCTGTCCATTTAGTTTATAAAATGCACCAATGTATTTGGCAGCTTATTGTCTGAATCCTACCCAAGGGCAAAGACTTTGTCCTGTTTGTCACTGCGTTTCAACCCAACACAGGGCCAGGCACACTAATGAATGTTCAATACATTGTTAATTAAAGTGAAAGAATTAATAAATTGGCAGGTACATCCTTTCTTGCAATAAATGTTTTTCTTCATGAAATATGCCAAAGAATTGGGCACCTCCAAAGGAACTTATGATTGAAGAATGAAGTCCAAAATAATTCTCAACATAAGAGATCATAGTTTCAAAAGAAGCAAGCTTCGTATTCTCTCTCCTATTTGTTCATCCTGTCTGATATCTTCAAGAATATAGAAACGGTAGGAGACAAGAACAAAACCACTTTGCCATGTTGCCTGAGAAAGTGGCTCCATGGTTGATAAGAACTCACGGTGGGCAATCTGGTAGAAAAGCTGAAAAGAACTCAAGATGCACAGCTTCGGTCCAAATCTAGATGCTCAAATCAGGCCCTGCTGGCTGCCAGCCTGAACTGTGATGTGAGGTTGGTGGATCACTGAGCCAATCTGCAAGTCCCACAAGAATTTAGACCAGAGCAGTTAAATGGGATCCAGAGAGGATGGGACCCCTGAGGGCCTGATTGACCGCAAGAGTCATTGGAATTGTTCAGATTATTCCAGATTGTCCAGCCACAGAGCAGCTCTGCTAGTTTTACCATGGCCAGTCTGTGCCCTGGCAGTAGCCACATAATGCTCCTCAACTTATCCCTACAAGCCCATCGTAAGTTGAAAATATTACAAATTGAAAGTGTAATAACCTTTCATCATGGCTTCGCCTTCCTTAACATGCTCAGAACACTCACATTCGTCTACAGTTGGGCAAAATCATCTAACACAAAAGGCTGATTTTACAATAAAGTGTTGAATATTTCATGTAATTTATTGAATATTTGTATTCAACTACACTGGAGACTCAGTACACTGTGAAGTGTCAGTCATTTCCCTCCTGCTGTTGCCCATCAACCTACTGAATATTGCTAGTTCAAGAAAAGATCAAAATTCAAATTTTGTAGTAAGGTTTGTACTGAATGCATATCTCTTTTGTATCATTGTAAAGTCAAACAATTGGAAGTTAAACCATCAAGTCAGGACCACTTGTACTTATCACGCACCTACTATGTGGCAAACACTGTGCTAAACATTCCCTTCATTTTAGTTTCCTTCTAGATTTTTCACAAGCACTGTTAGATCTGACATAGGATCCTAGGACTAGAGTTTCGAGTGCTAGAAATAGAATTCTGGGACCAGAGGTTAAAATATATGCCACAATTGCTGTTTATGATGTAAGTGTCCACTCACTCTGTAAGAGTCACAGAGTCAGGAAACAGGTTGCTTCAGGCTATGGACACCCTCCCCCAGGGAGAAATGAGCAGCCCCAAGCACTGCTCACTCCAGCTGGGTCCTCAGTGAGTACTGGCCTAAGCCAGGAAGATCCTGAGAACCATGGCTAGGGTACAGGGAGAGGGCTCCCTCTGGAAGATAGACCTCCCAAACCAGAAAAAAGGAGTTAAAATCCAACTCCAAAACTATCAAACCACCTGGTGGACAAAGCACCACATCAAGATCCAATCTTCACATGATCTTTGTGGTCAAGTTCCTCTTGGGGCTGGGGATGTGGCTCAAGCGGTAGCGCACTCCCCTGGCATGGGTGCAGCCTGGGTTTGATCCTCAGCACCACATACAAACAAAGATGTTGTATCTGCCGAAAACTAAAATGTACATAAAATATTTTTTAAAAAAAAGTTCCTCTTGCCTCCATTACTGAAACCTCATTTTATATGCTATATGCTCAGACAACTTCTTGGATAAAGTGCTGGTTTGGGAGTCTCCCTCCCTCTTCATTTTTTTTCCCCTAGTTTTGTACACCACACTAATATAGTCTACTGTGAAAAAACTAAAAGTCATTGTTTTAGAACCTAGAGATCCCAAAGGGAAACCCATATGATCCATGAGGTAACCTTACTGTAGCTAAAACTTCATATGTCTCCAAAAGACATTTCCAGGTCCCCAAGATTATATGCGACACTGGAAGAGGCCAGTGAAGACAGAGCAGGCGCTATTTACTCTGCCTGTGCTGAGAAAGGCAGCATAATAAAGGTACAGTCCCTGAGATCCTTATGAAAAGACACACGCTCAGGTGAGGTGCATTAAGATGCTAATTACTCTCCACAGGGGGTGAAGTGCTACTAGTTAGAGCTGAAACCAAGTTCTGAGATCTCATTATACCTTTTCTCCAGACTCCCTTGGTTGCTGGCCCTCCAGCTAAACAAGTTGAAGCATCTGTTATCCCCTGCCCCAAGAAATTTCAGAATGCAGCAAGAACCTGCAGTGTGCTGGGGAAGGTCACACTCTCCCAGAAGCTGCTATCATTGCCAAAGTTTAAAACTTTCATTAAGACACACGGATGGTCCATTCTTCACCTGCAGTCCTCCTGTGCAAGAGTAGCAGCCTCCATCTTGCAATATCTGTTACTCATATTTTCTGAATCAATAAGGCTTTCAGTGGAAAACTCTAGCTTGGAACTAAACTGTGAGGAATTCAGGCAGATACTAGATTTCAAGTGGTTTAATCAATAATCAGTCATTTCCATCTAAAACAATTATGATTAGTTTGGGGCAAAAATTTGTGGCCTGAGTAAACTTCATGTAGTGGTTATCCACACAGCTGAAGTTCACTGATGAATTGAAGATTCTGCACTTTTAGTCCATCCTATGAATAACTGGGTTCAAATAAGATCCAGAGGCTTGCTATCAAAGTTAACCTTGAAGAAAGGAAGCTCAGCAGTGTAGTTGAAAATGTGACATTTCCTAGCCAGTTTTCAAATGTTTCTAAACAAATTTATTTTCCCTTTCTATTTCTTTTCCTTTATTATTTCATTTAAACTTTTTGCCAGTGGTGGATACCTTTGTCATTTAGTCTTTAGTTACAAAATATTCACATGAGTCCATGAGTAAATTTGAGGAAGAATTAACACTCCCCAGAGATGGATGCAATGACCACCAAGACTTTGTGCACTTCTTTTAGGAGAAAGAGTGAGAGTATCTTCTTTCATAGGAAGGATTATCAGCAAAAGGCAGGGAACTGTTATTGTTGCTCTAGAGGAGTTCAAATATGTACAGAGAGGTACATGTGGATGCTGGGTTGCTCAAGGAAGGCCTGTGGCAATAATAAAGCCATTATATTATTATTTATTATTGTTCTGCCATGCTGTGGCAGAAAATTCCGCAGGCCACCTTTCTCCTTTGGCAGACCTCCATATTAGAACTTGTCAATAGGAGGTGCTAGAGAGAAATCGAAGGCAGAAGCAGGAAAGAAGACCTGCTCCTTCCTCTTTACCTGCTGGCTGCTCCTGCCAGCATTGCTCCTTCTGTGACCCTTTACCTCAGACAGCAGAGTTTGGGTCTAGCAGCAGTGTTCCATTTTTAGCACCTTCTCACACTGCCAGCCTCATTACACCCGGCTCAGAAGTACCAGCAGCTGCCAGGCAGAACCACCACCTGAAATCAGAACCCCAGCTCCCTACCACCCCCTTCGCTGAGCTTCTGAGTTGTCGATGGTAGCCAAGCATCTTTGCCTTAGAGGTCCTGACCTAAAGCAGCAGCTGCAGGTGCCACCTCCTCTGAGGTACAGTCCCAACTCTGTAAGACCCCACAAGGAAGTGTCTAGGTACAGATAACCACAACTATTTTCATTCCTGCAATTATAATTTCTCAATACACCAATGATTTTTCATGTTTTTTTCAACACCTGTCAACCTTTTTCTTATATTTTCTCTATTAAAATAGTTAGTGTGATTTCCATTTTTTTGACTGCCCTTGAGTATCATAAGTGTCTCTGAGTAAAAAAAAAAAAAAAATGGGGGTGGGCATAATGAGTTTCCTTTTTAGACAACATTTTAGTGAGTACTCCAGATAAGTAGATAAATCTAACTAAAAAAAAAAAAATCAGATAGTACCACATTCTGATAATAGTTTTAACTTAAGAATTGGTCTTTATTTCTCTTTATACTAAAGCATTTTTGCTGACTTATTAGTGAGAATTCTATGCAGTCCTCTGGTCCAGCCAGCCATAGTATTAAACTGCCAGTTTCGTGAAATGGTCAGTTCCTTGGGCTGGGAAAATCCTATCTTCTTTTATAAATCAAACAAACAAAGGTAGTGGCTTAAGATAAGGGAAATTTGAGGCACAAAATAGTATCATATAAGCACTAAGTCTGCAGCCAAAATTAAGAAAACTGTATAAGAAATTGCGGGTATCCACCGTCCTCTGTCACACGTGTGTTCTGCTCGCCACTCTTTCCTTCTTCCACATCACTCAAGGCCTTCCCATGTTGTAGACCCAGCTCAGATAGCATTTCCATCATGGAACCCTATTAGCCACTGTGATTCATCAAGCTCTCCCTTCTCTGAACTCTGCTGGTATTTATTATTTGCATCCCAAATTTAGTCATAAATGAATTTACATTGTTGTCTATTCATAAACATAAATGCTGTGTCTCCAAGTGAGCTGCAGACACTTTGATAGTAAGGTCCATGATGAATGTCTGCAGTAACCATGTCTGAACCATCTGAGCACCGTCTGAAAAGGAGTTTGTTTCTGATTTCTAAATTTGCCAGTATGAAACTAATAGACACTTAATAGATAGCATTCACAGAGAAGGTGGAAATTACATGGAATCCAGATCTGCAGGACCTCGGTGACTTCTGAAGTCTATATGAACACCTGTGTATTTTAGAAGACTTCAGTGCCTTGCTTGTAATAATTGTTCAACAGATGGCAGCTCTTGATGATAATAATTATCATAGAATCAGAATATTTGTGATTTCACCTTGGATCTCAAATGGTATAGGCTAAAGGTATGCTTGTTAGACCCATATTTAGGTTCCAATTATAGAAGTATAGCAGAGTAGAGACATGGAAAGAATGCTGATTTGGAGCCATCAAAACTTGGTTCTTTAAAGCCCTCACTATGTGACCTTGGCCAAGTGCAGTCACGCATGACTCAGTGACAGGGCCATGCTGGTAAGGCTGTTTTGTCATTGTGTGAACATCATGAAGTACACAAACTAAGATGGATATGACATCAATAGGCAGTACAATCTTATGAACCATCTTCATATATACAGTCCTACATTGATTCAAATGTTGTTAGGATGCACTGATAGTATTTGACTTTTCTCAGGATCAATTTCCCTGTTTACAAAAAAAAAGGTAACAATTGCAAGTAGTTGGTGTGATGATCACATAAAACCAAAAGTTGGTTCATTACACATTTAACATATACTAGATGCTTGATAACTGGTGGTAGTTGTTGCTGCTTTTTTGGGGGGTGGATATTGGAGATTGAACCCAGGAGCACTCAGCCACTAAGCCATATTCCCAGCCCTATTTTGTATTTTATTTAGAGACAAAATCTCAATGAGTTACTTAGTGCCTCTCTTCTGCTGAGGCTGGCTTAAATTCTCTGTTCTTCTGCCTCAGCCTCCCAAGCCGCTAGGATTACAGGGGTGTGCCACTGCACCCAGGTGAATAAGCTTGCACTCAGGTGAACAGAGCTAACAATCACCTATGTAGAGTGACGTTATTCACCTGCCTGTTCCCATGTCTAAAGTCCAAAACAGATTTCATTCCCGTGAGTTCCAGGATTACTTCTTATGAAAATGCCCAACAGTATGTAATTCTTAATGTGGATTTATCAACTCTGACAGCTAATAGATGCATTGATTTACTCTTGTAAGCAACCATGTACTAAGGCATCATTGTGTCCCTCCCAAATACTTTGCAGGACAATAAGGAGGTGAATAAAATATTCACAAGCCCTTCCCTTGATGGACTTGAGGTTTCATTGTGAACTTGCTTGAGAGGAAGTAGAAGGAGTTGAATGAAAGACCAGCCAAAGCAACTTAAGTATGGAAAGGCTGGGCTAATGGGTACCAGTGGGAAATTCACTTAACCTGTCATACAGCCTAGAAATTATGCCATCTGACCTACTAGGTGAGGGGAAAAAAATGTATAAAAAAAGATTTAGGGAAATTATGAAGCAATTTTAAAATAAATCAATATCTGGTTTTCTTATCCAGAATAGCAGATAGTTTTGTAGTAGGCAGAGGCTGCATAACTCCTTAAATAGTTATGCAGCCTCTGCCTACTACACATGGAACAATGAGACAGGAGGTGTATGGGGACAGGCACTATAACTTCCTGATATAGAAGCACATCAGAAATCAGGGTACCTCATCCTCAACATGACTGAAATTTTCTCCTGAACAGTAAGACAAGCTTGCTAGCTAAATTAATTTTTTAAAATAAAAAGCAAGCATTAGACCTATTTTAAAATGAACTGTTTTAGAGACTACTCTAAGTGATACTAATCATTTGCATGCAAACAACAATCAAGATAATTAGGCAGGCTTGGATGGATCTGTATTTGGCCTCACTCTCCTATCCATTAGTTTTGCAATTTTCTATACTTGAAAACTGCACAAGTGGATGTCTTTCAAAACGATTTATAACTGAAATTTTCACTAGTCCACACTGACCTTAACCTTCAATTCATCTGAATCAGGGAGGCTTAACTGTAGTTTCTTGAAGTCTTGGGAGTCTGATGTAAGTATACCACATCATTTTTCCTGAATTGTCTAGATTCATCTCCAAGTCCACCATATAAATGCAGCCTTCTCTCTCCCTCCCTACTTCATTTTTTAATAACTTTTATTTTATTTATTTATTTTTATGTGGTGCTGAGAATCGAACCCAGTGCCTCACATGTGCTAGGCAAGTGCTCTGCCACTGAGCCACAACCCCAGCCCGATCCCCACTTCATTTTTTCTTTTCTGTGTGTGGTGCTAGGAATTGAACCCAGAGCCTTGTCCATGCGGGGCAAGCACCCTACCAACTGAGGTATTTCTCCAGTCCCCCACTTCATTTTGACAGCATCTCCATATTAAGAAACAACCCCCCCAAAGCCATTTCCTCCTTTTACCCAGAAGATAATCAAGTTACAGCTTCAAATTAGAGTTAATCGCCTGACATATTTTATAATTTATGAGAGTGTTGTATCTGGTGTGAGATGATCAAGTTTTATGATCTATGTCTGCATTTGCAGTTTATTGATATAGAATTTGGGTATTTCACTTCTAAAAATGGATTTAATATGGCCAGATTAGTTGGCCCTTTCTATGAAGGCCATCCTAAACCGCTACCCAATAGGTACAGAGTCCCTCCTAATCCCTTAAATATCCCTCAATATTAAGGCTGATTCCAAGCTGCATGTGTGCTCCATCAGAATAATAACAGCAACAATTCCTCATATTTGTATAATGCTTAATATTTTTCAAAGCACTGTTGTTAAAGGTCATACCCTCCCAAACCGGGTGCAATGAATAGGAAACTAAGAAGAATCTCATTTTCCTCATTAAAATAAAGTAAAAAATGTTAATACCACAGGAAATAGAGCTGCCAGTCCCCTGGTTCCACATTCATTAGCAGAATCCTGCTAAAAATTGCTGAGCTTCACATTATGCCAAGCTGTCGTGGACAGAGGATTCAGTCTTGCTACCTCTTCTGGGTTTCCCCAGAGAGCCCTGCTGCTCTCCTCCACTGATACAGGAGTCACCTGTCTGGGCCAGGTGATGAGAAGCAACATGCCGGCCGCCCCTCCTCCAGTGGCCCCCTGCCAACTGTGATCAGTGTCACTAGGTAAAGCCCTCTCAACTGCCCTCTGAACAGGCAGTCCCCCTTTGGGTTTTGCCTGTGCTCAGTGCAATCAGTTCAGAGATGTGAGGCCCTGGAAGTCGGCACAGAAACAGTGGTGATTCTTCACCTGCTAAGTGGCTCTGGGACTTTCCCCAGTCCTTAAGATCTAACAAACCACACTCCCTGCAATCACAGCCCTGCTAAAGTCCCCACTGCCAACAATAGAAATCAGAGCAGTGGTTGGGCAGGAGCAGAGCCCACAGGATGCCGGGAAGCCTGGTGGAGACAGCAGGAACAGATCGGCTCCTGGAAGCTCCGATAGCTCTCCACTGATTCTCACATTTGCTCCATTCTGGACTTTGTGCTGCACTGCATTTGGGACTCAGCCCAGCTCCAGAGACTGGAAGCAGAGTATACAGCTGTGTGTTTTTGTGTCCTTCGCCTTACTATCCCTAATCCTGTCCTCAAGCTATGGTACTTCTTTAAGAATCTAAGCACTGTTTCAAGACAGAGCTGCTCTATGAGGAACCCTTATGGAATAGCGTTAACCCTGCACAGTCTTGCTCTCTTCTCCCAGTGGCACCATTAGCGGGTGCCTCATCAACAGCATGAGCAGTTATCCACTCATATTTCTGGCAGGGGATGCAGTAGTTATTGGTGTAAGGAGCAAAATTCTTCTAATTCTCTGCCCTTCGGGTACATGGTAGGAGATAGTTCCCTGCTCTTCTCTGAAGTTAGGCAGGGAACTATGGGACTTACGTTGTCCAATAAAGATTAAGCAGAAGTGATATCAGTTAGTTCCAGGAGAAGCTCTCACAGCCAGAGGGTGACTGGTCACATCCCCCACCCATCGCTGCAGTGATAATGGACACATGTGTCAAGACACAACCTCCATCAACCTGGCCTGGGGTGACTGTGATGAGCAGGACCCTCACCAACTAAGAGCAAACACAGCATGAATAGGAAACACAGTGTTTCTCCAGGGCAAGATTCAGTCACTAGTTACTACACAACCTGACTAGTCCCTGGGTGGAGAGAAATCCAGCCCTGGAAAGATAGTCAAGTGGCCCAGCAATGTAGGAATTTACCTGGATCCATAGAAGAAAGGATACAAACTTACTCAACAGTCTCAATTTGATCAGACAAGGCAGCAGACAGTCACCACTGTCACCGCTGCCACATGCCGAAATAATATGCAAAATATGCGGCTTGTTGTCAAGATAATCCCACTTCCTGAGAGTCTCATTTTGGAGAGGACACACATTCCACATTTTCTTCACTACATTTTCAGAAACAAAGAAAGAAAAAAAAAAGGATCCTGCCAAGCAGCATTTATATTTAGCATGCGCCATATGCACATGTGCGGTACAGAGTACAAAGACATGTGGCAGTCCCGCCAGATTGAAATCAGCAGGATAGAGCAGGAGACATAATATATAAGTGCGAGACTCTCAGTAGTATAAATGTAGGCATTTCTGAGAACAAAATGGCTCTTTGTGTCTTGACTTCACAAGATTCTTCAGTAGCCACTTCAGAATATTCTAGGGGTTCATAATCTTCAGATGCAAGGCCGTACATGAAAAGAGGGCTCGGTGGGCAGACAGTCTTTGAAGTGGAGTGCAGTTACTTAGGGCCCCTGTAGGTTCTTGCTAATCCACTTTACTCATCCTCCACTATGGAGCTGGGTTCTGAAGGGGAGGCTTTCTCCTCAGAGTCACAGAGGGAGAAAATATTTTGAAGCAACAATGGTGTCTACTAGCATCAAAGCCACACTTATGACAACTGAGCACTTCACAGTGATGGAGGGAGCATGAGAATCTGAAGAGGGAACTGAGTCCTGGAAAGC
Source organism: Marmota monax (assembly GCF_021218885.2). Taxonomy (NCBI): domain Eukaryota; kingdom Metazoa; phylum Chordata; class Mammalia; order Rodentia; family Sciuridae; genus Marmota; species Marmota monax. The sequence goes on from NW_026693245.1 coordinate 14,743,979, forward strand.
AAATAAAGCAGGAAAAGCAAACATGAACACTCAGCTGGATGCCGGGATGACATAACAGCCACCCAGCCCACTCGAAGCAGGCAGCTGAGCCCCAGAAGAAAAGGCCATTGTCCACCCCTGGGTTCCACGAGGGGTTGTTTTCCCTAAATGCAACTCTGGATGTTCTTGGTCTTTGTCTTACATTATCCCTAACAAAACGGGATAATTTATGGTGTTTCCTGAAAGGAACATCAGCCATGCTTAGCTCAGCAATGCCATTCCTTCTCCTGGCCTGCCCCAGCCCAGCACTGGAGTGACTGGGTGCGAAAGTCTGTCTATCTTGTCTAACAGACACAAAGTCACATCCTCCCATCAGCTCTCTATCAGGAATGGAGCTAATATTTTAGTTTTCAATCTGCCTCTCTTATTCCTCAAATTATTGTTATTCCTCTGCTATTTTTTATTTTTCTATTTATTCAGAGTCATTGGTAGACAACAGTTTAGATTTCACAGATTTATCCACCTCTACCCACCCTACACACACATGCACCCCCCCACACACATACACACAGGATCAGAGTAATCCAGGTGGATCATTTCTTTCCAGAGCCTAGTTCTGCTAACAGTGTATATTTTGAGACTAGAACTCAATTAGTCAGAGGTTAAATCATACCTACTTGCTATGGTCTGAATGTTTGTAGCTCCTTCCTCCAAAATTTATATGTTGAGACCTTAATCACTGATGATGGTGTTAAGAGGTGGGGCTTTTGGGAGGTGACTAGGTCATGAGGCAAAGCCTTCATGAATAAATGTAGTGACCTTGTAAAAGAGGCCCAGGGGACCTTGTTTACCCCTTCCACCAAGTGAGGACGCAACCAGAGGTACCATTTCTGAAGCTGAGAGGGAGCCCTCACTGGACACCAAATCTACTGGTACCTTGATCTTGGACTTCCCAGCCTCTAGAACTATAAAATATAAATTTATGAGGTTTATAAATTCTCCATTCTAAGGTATTTTGTTATAGCTCTTCAAATGGACTAAGCTCTGAAGAAAAATTATTTACTTTTAGCCATAGAGTGATTTTTTTAAGTTTTCATAGGAATACATATCTGATATCTCCTGATTTCTAATTTATAATGAGCCTCCGTTGAAATAAAAGCCTTGACCCCAGGTTGCTATTACAGGTCAGAGTTATATATGGACATGTTCAGATTGGTCCAATAGAGATCAGGAAAGATGGACTTCCTGAGAGAATTTAGGATAAGGGGAGAAGAGAATAGAACCAGCAACACATCCTGGATGCCAACAGTGAGAGTTCTTCCACAAAGCACAATGCTGATTTCAGAACTCACCTACCCAGCCTGCCTGGAAGCTTAGCATCCCACTGGCAGAAAGGGGTTAGACAAGTTTAAAAGGGGGTGCAGAAGTTCCAAGAATCACATTAATCTTGTAATGTTGGAAGGCTCAAGGAGCCCTGACGTGGAACTTCCCACAGCTACACAGAGCGTATAGGATGCATTTTCCTTCTTTATTTGCAAATATAACTATAAGAATCTCCAGTTTGGAGGCACAGCAGGTGTGACCTGGTTCCACAGATATGAAGATCACAGCTCTAGCAGTGTCCCACTAGGTAGCAGTGGCAGCATCCAAAGTGAGGAGGCAGAGGTGTGTTTGTCCCTGGAGAAGGAAACTGTAGCACCTAAAGTTATGCAGTTTCAGCCCACCTAGACTGCAGCTTGCAACAGCCAGAGCTCCTCTGTGCAGATACAGGAACTTCCCTAGAGAGGACACAACTTCCTGCAATAGTCCCTGTATTCCTAGGAACCATCCCAGGGGTACAACTGGAGTCTTCCGGAAAGTCACTATTTATAGAAAATTCACTGGGATCTATTTAGACCCAGTCTAATGATTTGTTTAATGCTGAGATTTTTCTCCCTTACAGTTTTTATTCTACCCACCTATACCACCACCCATGTTTGACTCTAAAAAGCAAAAATTAGAGCCACGAGCTCCCTCCTTCCCTTTCCGAAACTTCAGAGGTGAAGCAGCATAAATATCCATTCAATGATAAAAGAGCTCAGGTCACACATGAATTCCCAACCATACCTTTAGAGGCCAGCCTTAGGAGGAAATAGATTAAATTCTTGCCCACATGGATGAGAATTAGAGGTTCCCATAAAAGCACCATCCTTTGCCAATGGCCAAAGTTCCATAGCTAGAGGTTCATTCAGCTTGATCCCCTAGCAGAATGCAGGCAAGAAAACATGTTGTGGCAGGGACAGCTGATTGCCTGCCCAATATACGTTCTTCCCCACCCTCATGCTAACCAATCCCAACTTTATTCTAGATGGCAATATACCCACATAAAAGACTATAAAACCAATCCCCCTTACCACCATGGATAGTCTGGGACACAATTCCAATCCATGTAGCAGGAGTCATTTGGGAGAGGGAAGCAGCTCACAGGAAACATCGATATAATAGTAGGAGCAGGAACAGTCATCTTGGGACCATTAAGAAAAGGTTGAGATAACTACAGAGACCTTTAGTTAGGGTACCATTGCCACCTGCTATCAAGTTCCAGACCTCCTGTTGCATGAAAAAAACAAACCTTCATATGCTGAAGCTGCCTTAGCTGTGTCTCTTTTATTAGTAAGTGAATGCAGCTTATGTGGTGCATGCATACAGCACTACAGAAGCAAGTTTTGCACTTTTATGAGTCAATTTGATCACACCTTTTCCTGCATATTGGTGTCTATGGGGGAAAGGGAATAAAAGTGTGGTGATGATGGGGATCACCAAGGTAAGAAGAGAATATACAAGATCAAGGTTGGAAGGAGAAAGAGGAACCAAGCATCAAACACAGTGGGCAAATGCTGCCCATTTCATCTTCCTGATGATACTAAAGTTGAGATAGATGTTGTTTGAATAATAAAGACAAGATAAATATAAAAATGTAAAATATTAATACAATCTTGCCTTAATCAGCTTTTTCCTTTGCTGTGACTAAAAGGACACGACCAGAACAATTGTGAAGGAGGAAAGACTTATTTGAGGGCTCATGGAGCTTAGTCCATAAAGGCCAGCTCCATTCCTCAGGGCTCAAGCTGAGGCAGAACATCATGGCGGAAGAGTGTGGCAGAGGGAAGCAGCTCACATGGTGATCAGAAAGGAGAGAGAGACTCCACTCTTCAGATACAAAATATATACCCCATTGTGGGAAGCCACTCCTGAACTATCTAGTGTCTTCACTCAGCCTTGAGCCAAGGAGATTTTGGTTTGGCATTGCCAGTCATTTTGTGGCTCCTCCCACTTAATGGATTACGCAATGCACTTGCTAGACTAGGAAGGCTACTCTCATAGCTCCGTAATTGGGCATGACCCACTGGGCCTAATAGCCCACCTCCTACCTTATTTGACAGAAGAACATTCTTTGGAAAACCTTTGAAGTTACCCCCATATATAACAAAGCCAATGTGGGTTCTTGCTCTCTCTCTTCCCAGTGTGGAAGCTTGACCCCTAAGGTCAAAGAGGTGTCCCACCCCCGCTTTTCAAAATTACTTTCTGTATAGTGCGGTGTTTTCCGCTGCCTTCTTTTCTTAGGTTTGTTTTGCAGCCAGTCCGCTTCACACAGAGGAAACCCAAATTCCACTGCTCAGGAGTGTGTGAGACCCCCATAGCCACACCTCCAATAAACCACTTCCTTCAGCCACCAGCCCACCTGCCTCCAGTTACCACTCAGTTAATCTTATCAGGGATTAACTCACTGATTATGTTAAGGCTATAACCCAGTCATTTCTCCTCTGAACTTTTTTGCATTATCTCACACATGAGCTTTTGGGGGACACCTCACATCCAAACCATAACAACAACAACAACAACAAATAGCCATGCACACATGTATTAAGGATAATTAAGAGAAGAGTAAACATACTGGTTAAAATGACATTAATTCCTGTATGTCCTTTTTTTTTTGAGGGGGGGGTACCAGGGATTGAACTCAGGGGCACTTGACCACTGAGCCACATCCCCAGCCCTTTTTTGTATTTTATTTAGAGACAGAGTCTCACTGAGTTGTTTAGTACCTTGCAAAGTTACTGAGACTGGCTTTGAACTCCTGATTCTCCTGCCTCAGCCTCCGAGCCGCGGGGATTCCAGGCATGTGCCCCCATGCCTGGCCTGTATGTCTTTCAGACTGCTTCTGCCAATCCTTTTTCAAAAAGACTAGAATGCATCCTGAATCTCTGAGGAGACCTCATTAGTAACGGAGCCTTTCGATATTCTGTTTACTAGCTTGTACCTTCTATCCTTACATTTTTCTAGTTAAGCTCTTCTTATAATCTAATCATTAACAAATAGAAAACTTCAATTTATCTGGTCAGAATCCTCAAATTCTGTGATTTCTTGTTGAACTTGATGCAATGCAAATAGCCTGTTACTATCATCACCATCATCCCTGAGAGCATAGCTCAGTGGTAGAGCACTTAACTAGTATGGGTTAAGATCCTGGGTTCAGTCCCCAGCACAGGAATGGGAAAAAAAAAAAAAAGAACTAACTTTTAGAGTAAATTTCCTTCCTTTTTTAGTCTACACAAAAGTTCACTTCTTCTGATCGGTTATGTCTTCATATTTGTTTTTGATGCCAATTCTGAGTGAAATTCCAGATATTAGACTTGTAGTAAACTAAACTCTAGGCACAAACCAACCCAGATGTATATTCACACTCTTCTTATACTCACTTTAAGCCAAGAACACAAAGATGGTGGAATTTGTACTTTGTGACTAAAAGTAAGTCTATCCCTGAGAGAAATATGTGTGTAACAGAGTTGTAGTTAACACAGATCTGAACAATAAAGATTGCTGGTTAGTTCTATGCATTATTCATTTAGTGGATGAAAACAAATTTTCAATTAGTTAATTTAATGTAAAATAGCTTGGTATGCATACATATCTATTTTTGTTTATCCATCTACATGTAAACTTTCTGGCCTGTTGGATATATACACATTTGTCTTATTAGCTACTTTCCAACAGGCTTCCACGTATCTGTACCAGTTTGCACTCCCACCATCAGTGTGCAAAAGCTCTAATTGCTCAACAGCCTTACCTAGAATTAGAACTGTCACTGATTTCTCTGTTTGTGTGTGTGTTTGCTTCTACTTGTTTTAGTACTTATGGTGAATGTATAGTAGTCTCATAATTGCAATTTGTAAAGATGTAAAGTGCCTTTTTTGTATTTTCATTAGCCATTCATGAGTTTCCTATTCAAGTTGTCTCCCATTTCCCTACTGGATTGTCTATCTATTCCTTTTCTTTTTGGAGTCCTATTTATATTCTAGAAAAGAGTTCTTTGTTGTATATATGTAATGCAATTATCTTCTAGTGTGTGGCTTGCATTTTCATGTTTTGTTTTGCTTTGTTTTTGATGCTGGGGATGAAGCCCAGGGCCTCATGCATGCCAGGCAAGCACTCTATCATTGAGCTACATCCCCATCATTTTTTATGTCTTTAATGAGGTGTTTTGATGGACAGAAATTCTCAATTTTAATGAAGGGCATTTTATCAATTTTTTCCCTCAAAGAAATCTTCATCTACTGCCCAAGACTATGAAGATATTCTTCTATGTTCTCCTCAAAAGTTTATATTAGCTTTTACTTTCAAAGCTGTTATCCACTTCAAACTAATTTTGATGCATAGTGTGAAGTAAGGCTCAGTTTTCAATATTCCCCATATAAACATCCAATTTTTCAACATCCTGAATGCCAAGGACATCTTTTCCTTCCACTGAACCTTGTTGGCACCTCTGTCTTAAACAAGTGACTGTGTATGGGTGGGTCTGCTTCTGCACTCTATATTATGTCTGTTGGTCTGTGTCCATTCTTGTGCCATTATTACACTGTGTTGATTACTGTAATTTATTAACATGTCTTAAAATCTGCTAATATAGGTCCTTCAACTTTATTCTCCATAAAACATATCTTTGCTTCTCTTGACCCTTTGAATTTTCATATAAACTTTAGAATCAGCTTGTCAAGTTCCTCAAAACAAACATTTGGGATATTTATGGAGATCCTCTAAATCTATAAATCAACATGGTAAGAACTGACATCTGAATGATATTGAATTATCTTATTTATCTCAGTATATTTTGTACTTCTTGTGGAGCAGTTTCATATATCTTTTATTGAACTAATTTCTAAGAATATTTTTTGTTCAAAATTTAATAATTAATGTTTAATTAAAATTGTTAATTATTTGTTGTTTGTACATGGCCCTGGGTCAAATTCTAGCACTGCAAAAAAAAAAATAGATTAAACTTTTGGAGTAAACTTCTTGTGGTCTACATGCAAGCAAACATATTCTGTAAGTACAAAACAACCAACTTTTATAAGCTGGCCTTCATATATTCACTTACTAATTACAATAGCTTACCTATATCTTAAAATGTTCAATATAAAAAATATTTAGTCTTCAAATAACAACAATTTTATTTTTCTTTCTCTAATTCTTATAGTTTATACATTTTCATAGGCATTTTTATTGCCTAGAATCTCTAGTAAAATGTTGAAGAGATGATATAGATCCTTATTTCATCCTTATTTCAAAGGAAATGCTTCAATATTTCACCATTAAACACAGTATTTATTGTAGTTTTTTGTAAATACTTTAATATAAGATTAAGAAATTGTATAGGTGAACTACAGCACATTCACAGAGGTGTTTGGAGCATCAACATTCATAAAAACCAGAAACTAGAAACAAACTAAACTTATATTAGCAGTAGAATGAATAGATAAATGTGGTATTTCCATGCATCAGAATACTATATAGCAATATAAAAGGATACATTGCCACTATACGCAACAAAATAGTGATTCTCACAAATATAATATTCAGTGAAAAAGCATATGCATATATGTGGTAATTTCTCATATTTAGGAAGATTTTTATTGCTTCACTGTAGCCATCTGAAAGCTTTTGCCAATGTGTTGATTAGAAGACCATCAAACATCAGCATGACTATGTGAGAAAATACTTCTTTATTGCCTTATCACTCAGTCTTAGTCATATACCACCATCATTATGTATTTAATCAGCCAAATTAATAGTTTCTGTGGTAGAATACCCTAAGGTTCCCCCCTCATGAGTCATGCTCTTGTATAAACCCCTCTCTCCTTGAGGGCAGACAGAGCCTGTGATTTATTTCTGCAGATAGAATATAACAGAGGCTGAGGGTCCCTAGTCACTCCCTTGACTAGGCCACATTCCCTAAGACTCCACCTGAGCAGTCTGAGAGAGAGGGGTTCTTCTGCAGGTCTTAAAGAAAGAACTGCCACTGGGGCCTGTAATCCCAGCCACGTGAGAGGCTGAGGCAGGAGGATCAAGAGTTCAAAGCCAGCCTCAGTAAGTGCCTTACTGAGGCACTTAGCAACTCAATGAGACTATGTCTGTAAAATAAAATTTAAAAAAATTTAAAAATGGGTGGGAATGTGGCTCAGAAGTTAAATACCCCTGGGTTCAATCCCCAGTACCCCCCCCCAAAAAAAAGGAAGGCAGGCTGAAGCTGCCAAGTTGTAAGAGGGCTATGTGAACTGTGGGTGTCTCTAGGAGCAAAGAGTGGTCCAGAGAGACACCAAGAAAACAGGACCTCAGTACAATAACTACAAGGAAGCAAAATATGCCAACAACCACATGACACTCTGGGCTGGAGAACTCAGCCATGGCTGAGAAGTGGTTTGTAGCCTGGACCCTGAGAGGAGGATCCAGCTTAGCTGTGTCCAGACTCCTGGCCCATGGAAACCGAAAGACAACAGGTGCATGTTGTTTCAAGGCAAATGTCTGTGACATAATTTTAGACAGCAACAGATAACTAATACAGCTCCCCTGACTCTCACTAGACTTACCTTTTGTCACTGGGAGAAGTGAAGTTATTGACATGGAACCAAGGGAACAGATTTTTGAACCTGCTTCAACATGGACTAGTGAACCTCTAAACCTAGCCACAGTTGTCATCCTGGGATCCCCCCCTAGTCCTACAGATCCCTTTGTGTTCTGATTATCTTTCCCCATGTATTCCTCTTTCTGGGTTTTATTTTCTTTTAGAAAGACAACTTCCTAAATGGTTTCCTTAGAAAATATGCATGAAAATGACATGGAGATCTTACATGTTTGAAATGTATTTATTCTACACTTCTATTTAATTGGCAGTTGCTTTGGATATAGACTTCTAGATAGGAAATGATTTTGAAGGCATTATCCCACCAGGGTTGCTATTGACACATCAGAAGCAATTCTGATTCCTGCTACTTTGTATATGACCTGTCTCTTTTCCTTCTCTAAGGAGATATTTAAGGTTTTCTCCTTGTCCTCAATGTTCTGAAATACCCAGCAATATGTCTTGAACAAGATCCATTTTCACCTGTTGTGCTAGGCACTTAGTGAGCCCATGCAATCTGGAAACAAAGTCCTTTGGTCGAGGGGAATCATCTTGAATTAGCTTCCCTCCTGTTTCCTCTGCTCTCTCTTTCTCTTTTAAAAACCCTTATAATCTGGATGTTAGACTAGTTTCCTGAGTGTGTCGATGTTCCTTGCAATCTGAAAGAAACTATTTAGCATGCCTTACAAGGCCACAAAGAACAATAGCCTGTGCTAGTCAGCTCTCTTGCACTGAAATACCTGGGGTATGGTGGGGGGATTGAAAGGAGGAAAGATTTATTTTGTCTCACTGTTTCAGATGTTCTAATCCATGGTTAGCTGGCTCCGTTGCTTTTTGGCCCATAGTGAGGCAGAGCTTCATGGTAGGAAGCACATGGTAGAGCAAAGCTGTTCATCTCATGTAGCCAAGGGAGCAGAGGGACAGAAAGGGTCAGGGTTTCAACATTTCCTTAAGGAACATGCCCTTAATTACTCAATTCCTTCAACTAAGCCCCACCTCTTAAGTTTCTACTACCTCCCAAGAGCCCAATCAGCTGAGTTCAAAAATGGAATAATCCATTGATAAGGTCAAAGTTCTCATGATCAGATCACCTTCCAAAGACCCCACCTCTGAAAAAATCATGCACTGGGAACCACAAGCTTTTGGAGAACATTTCAGATCCAAATCATAACATTCCACCCCTGACCCTCAAAGGCTCATGTCCAGAGTCTCAACACTTCCAGCATTGTTCTAAAGGCTAAGCCCAAAGTTTCCTCTGAGACTCAAGGCAATCTCTTAGTTATGAGCCCTTGTAAAATCTAAAGGAAAGCTACATACTTCCAGGATACAATAGCACAGGGTAAACATTCATATTCCAAAAGGGACACATAGGAAAATAGCAAGGAGGACTTAGACCAAAGCAAGACTGAAATTCAGCATGGCTAAACATTAAATCCTCTAGCTTTATGACTGGCATCTGGGGTAGACAGTGGCATAATTCAAGGTTCAAAGACCTTGGTGAGTCCCACCTCCATGGCTTTGCTAGCTGCAGCCCACATGCCCCCTTTCTTGGGCAGGTGCTGCTCACTGCCTGTGATTTCCCTATGCAGACATTTCATGTCCCTGGCATCTCTAGCTTCCCGGGGTCTCCACTGCAGCTTTGGCTTCACTCTCGCAGCTTCTTGCATTGCCCTGTCAGGGGCTGCTCGCAGGGAGTCTGATTTTACTACACACTGCCTGGCTTCGCAGCCTTTCCTTTGAAATCTCAGTGGAAGTCTCCATGACCTCAGAATGTTTGCATTCTGCATGTCTGCAAAACTAGCGCCATGTGAACAGCACCAAGGTTTGCCATCAGCAAGAGCAATAGCTGGGCTCCCTTGAACCACAGCTGCAGTGGCCTCTGAGTGGTTGGATAGCTGAACACAGGGAAGCAAAATCCCAAAAAATAATTCATTAGGCAGCCCTGTGCAAGTAGGACATCCCAGACTTTCTTCTTACAGCAACATTTTTCAAATAAGTTTATATTTTTATGTTCATGACCCTGCAATGAGTTTTTCTGCTTCCTCGAGGCATTCTTCCTATTTTCCCAGACAAAGTACTTGTCTTCTTTTTAATGATACTAGTCTCTTTAGCAACCCTCCTTTGTCACAACTTTAAATGTGTATCTGTTCTGGGCAAAAACTGAAAGTTTTTCCAAATCTTTCTACTCTGCTTTTCACTCCCAGTTCTCACTGTTAATCTGCCTAAAAGCATCCAATAACACCCATGCCACTAACTGAATCCTGTCTTGCCTTGAAATTTCCTGACAGATTTATTGATCTATTTATTACCTTTAAACTCACCCTCACACAAACCAAGTCTCAGGGTATGGACAAAAGGTAGACCATTTCTTTGCCATTATGCAACGAATGGCCTCTGGTACAATTTTGAATAGAGTCCTCGTTTCCACCTGAAACTTCATCAACACAGACTTTACTGTCCTATCAGCATTCTGATCTCCCACCAGGATCATCCCCTAAGCTCCATTTAAAATATTCCAAGCTTTCTTTAGTCTTTTTCTCCAAATGTTTCCAAACTCCTCTTGAAAACCACTTCCAAAGCTTATGGTCAGGCATAGTCAGCAATACCCCACTTTTCAATACCAATTTTCTGTGTTAATGAGGTTTCTGTCACTGTGACCAAATACATGAGAAAAACAACTTAAAAGGAGAAAACATCTATTTTGACTCACAGTTTCAGAGGCTTCCTATGGGGGCAGGGCATCATGGCAGGCGGTACCTGGTGGAGGAAAGCTGCTCACCTCATAACAGCCAGGCAGCAGACAGGCATCTCAGATCCAAACCGTAACATGGCCTAAATGAGGATTTCAGCTTAGATTCTTGCCACCTTCTACAGGTTGTTAGAAAAGATGCCACTTTCTGATTTTGCTGTATTTTTACTCAAGTTGGTCTTGTTTCTTATGATGAGTTGCTGATTGTAGTGACTTCTAAGCCCTATTGCCTTTCTCACAAATCACCAAACTGCAAGAAAAGCAAAACTATGCAATTACTTTTTGTCTCCCTGCTTTATTTCCTACAATGTGTTTTCTGTCTAAGTTATTGTTTTACTGTATTCCCTTTATCATGTGTTTTAGTGGATTTGAGAAGAGGCTGTTACATTAATTGGGACTCTCACTGGCAAGAGGTAGACACCCAGCTTGAGCAAACTTGAGCAAAAAAAAAAAAAAAAAAACAGAAGAAAAAATCTATCGAGAGGACACAGTCAAGTCACAAGAAATTCAGATTCTGCTGGGCATCAGGAACAACTAGAGTAGGTGCTAACCATCATCTAAGCCAAGCCTCTATTTCCTGTCTCTGCCTTTCTCTGATATCTCTTTCTTTTCTCTTGAAGCCTTATTCATATGGGAAAACAATGATCAGTAATAACTTCAAACTTTAACAATTTATAGCTTTAGTCAGGTGACAGACTGAAGCTCACTGAGTCCCAAATTTCAAAATCCTGCATAGTGACTGACTAACCAACCCAACTTAGGCATCAATTCATAGATCAACCAACTATAGACCGAGAATCAGGGTCCCAGAAAAATATTGCTAACAGTGCAGATGGCAAAGGAGAGGAACAACTCATAGATTATAGGTGCTGGTGTCTATGGGCATTCCCATAGATAGTCCTTACAGTAATCCTTCTTTTTAAGGCCTAAGGATATAGATGTTGTGATGGTACTTAACAAATAAGATTTGCTCTTCTCTGAGATACTACTGCCAGATCCTTCACATGCCTAAATGACATCTCAGCAGATCCTGCTATGCACAAAATAGAGAATAGACAACCAGGGAAGGACAGGATTGAATCACTAAAAATTTTTTTTCCAAATTCATAGTGCACACTCAATATAATCTCATTCGATTCTTCCAGTAATAACTTCTTAGTGCATTGTGGATAGAAACATGCAGATTTGCCTTAACTTGTTTTGTTCCATCACCCCAGAAGTGGAAACCTACAAAAACTTACACTGAGCAATAAATATTTATAGTCACTTTGAAATAATATTTGAACATTTATCACATTGTCAGAATTGAAAACTTGGGACTTAATGAGTTAATAACTTGATTAGCAATGAACCTATTCTTAATTCAACAGGTAATTTCCAAAATTCTGTTCCACCATCTATGTAGACCTGACCCAGAAGGGCTGAATAGAAGAGAATGTCTATTCCTAAGTGGATGTTGGGCTCCTTGAATGCACTATAACATTATGCAGGACAAAGGAGACCTTCAAAAGCTTTAACTCCAATGTTAATAAAAGCAAGAGGAATACGATTTTGTGTCAGATTTCTTTTACTCATTGTAATTGGGATACCGCATTCTTAGGTCCTTCTGAATTCTTTTCAGCCTCTAGTGAGTCATTAAGTATTTCACTCACCTTTTGCTTTGTTCTCTATTCTTCTTTTAGCTATTGCTTTCTCCTTTTACTGCTGGCTCTCTTCAGCTTTTCGTTGAGATGATTATCTAAAAGGAAAACAGAATTTCTTCTAAGGAAAGCAAAACTCTAACTTGCAGTTGTGGAAGTATTTTACCCTATTTTTGTATAATTACTTTCGTTTTCTATGGTGAAGCAGCTGAGAAAAATTGCTCTAATTGTGTAATTTTCTGCAACTACTCTGGGACAAAAATTTGGGTAATTGGATTTTTTTAAACTAACAAGTTGTCACAATTGGATAGTTCTTAAACTATTTGTGCTTATGCTTCAGAAATTTTCAGTGGATGTACAGTGCGTTTTAAATGTTTCGCATCAGCTTGTGGTCTCAAATTTGATTTATTTTAACTTCGGATTTTAAAATAGATTGACAACTCTGATTATACATTGTCTTCACTAAGCAGACCTTTGCTAAGTTTCCTAGCATGCTCATCCCCACCCCACACTCTGCTGTTGCCATGGGAGCCAAAATCCTGGCATGTGTAACTCCAGCTCCCAAGTGGCTCTGTTTCCCAGAGTGCTTTGCTGTTACTATGGAAATGACTGCCCATTAATCTTGCTCTCCTTTTACTACCAAAGCACCTTTAGCTGTCTCAAGCAATCAAGTGATATAACCTACAGCAGGGGAAGTAAGGAGAGGACTGCTTCCCGTTCTACAACTACTGCCCTGATTTTAATCAAGATTTAATCAAGGAGCAGAAGGAACTAAAGCTACTCCAACAGCTCCTTTTAAAAACATACAAAGCAGGATCCTTTTGATACATAGGCATGTGCCCTTGTTCATGCCCTTGTTGGAGACCTCTGCAAAAGCATGCTAGGTGTTTTTAAAGTTATGTGTTTCATATACATTACCAACAAGCACAATGGAATCAGGAGGGTAAGTGATCACTCATTTCTTCTGTGGAAAATGTAGGGCTCTCTCTACAGATTGTTTGCAGAAAGTGTTTTGGGAAACGGTCTGGGAAACCTCCAAAAACAATGGACTATTGACTTGAACAAAACCGTATCATCCTATGGAAGTTGAGGGGTGGTAAACTAGAGTCCAGAGAATATTAACTAATGGGTTAATTTCACAAACTCTGCATCTTTCTTTTATTACAGGTTATATATCTGTGAAATTTTAAATTTGACTATATGATCATTTGTACAAAATAAAAATAGGACTTGGTAATTCTGGAAGGATATTTTAGGTCATCAGGGGGAAAAAAGTATTTGAAAACAAATAAATCTTGGCCTGAACACCCTGGATCTGAGTGCATCACTGTGGAAAGATTATACCAGCTCTGGCAAATGAAATGTGCCCAAGAGCAGTTTTTGGAAATAGGAAAATTTAAGTGGTATAATATGTGAGGGAATCTAGTTGAACCCTGCAGCACAAAGAGAGGCTTCTAGTGCTCTGAAAATAATCAAATGGCATTGATGTTTGGTGAGGGAGAAAAGGGAGAACTCTTGGTGGAGAAATAAGCACAAAGACCAGGCACTTTTCCTCCCCTCTGAAGGGCACCAGGAAAGGGATGACTGTGACTCCACGCAATCTGAACAGGTTGCCTGTTGTTTTGTCCCTCTGCCCTGATTCAAGAAGACATGAATGAAGGAGTGAATGGAAGAACGATACCACAAAATCTGGGAAGATTTGTTCAAATGTGTAGAAGGAGTGTATGTTCATAAGGTTACCACTTTTGCGATAGTTAGGAAATCATCCCATAAAAAGCAAATCTTAATTTAGCTATGATGGAATCAACCCAGATACCCACCAACAGATGAATGGATCAAAAAATTGTGAGATACACACACACACACACACACACACACACACACTGGAGTTTTACACAAAGAAAAATTAAATAATGGCATTTGCTGGTAAATGCATGGAAATGGAGAAAGTCATGCTAAGTGAAATAAGCCGGACTCAGAAAATCAAGAGCTAAATGAATTCTCTCATATGTGGAAGTTAGAGTAAAATAGAGAAAGAAGGTCGCAAGAAAGGAGATTGGATATCATAAGGATATAAGATAGATTAGTGAAGTTAAAAACAGGAGAGAAGGAGGCAGGGAGGAAGGGAAGGGGGCTAGAAATATGGAATGAAGCAAAATAGCTTGTTACATACATATATAAATGTACAAAAGAATTTCACCTGTACAAGTGTGTGTTATATATATATATATATATATATATATATATAAAATATATATGTACATGTAATATGTATACATATAATATGTATAAATATATATATAACCAAACAAAAGTTAATATATAAGGAGTGAAAGGAAGATCAATAAAAGAAAGAAGAAAGAACAGGGTGAAGGGAGGAGGGAAGGGAAAGGGGAGGGTGTATAGGGATTGAAATCAAAATCCTTAAATGTATTATTTTCTCAAAATGAACCCAAATACTAAATATAATTATGATACTCTGAAATTATTTTTTAAAAATAAAAGGACATACACTAATAGATTTCAGAAATAAAAGCAGATCTTAGAGTAAAATGAGAGAAAAAAATAAGATTAACAGGATTTTGTCAAAACAGAAGAAACATGAAGTGACAGCTTCTCAGCCTTTGAACACCATCCTAGCTTCCAGTGATGTGGTGAGTTAAGTCATGATACTACGTTATTCCTCCAGTGGTGTTTTTCCATCCCATTCTGTATTATTTCTTATGGCTTCTATAACAAAGGACCAGAAATTGAGTGTCTCACAATAACAGAAATTTATTGTCTGACAGTTCTGAAAGCTGAAGTCTGAAATCAAGATATAGGAAGGGCCATGTTCCCTCTGAAACCAGAGGAAGAGAATCCTTCCATGCCTCTTTTATTTCTGGTATTTTCCAGCAATTCTTGTCATTCCTTGGCCTGGACATTCATCTCTGCAATCCCCATCATCAAGAAGCTGACTTCTCTGTGTATCTTCATATCATTTTCCCTCTGTGAATTCCTGTGCCCAAATTTCCTCCAATTTATAAATATACAGTTATATTGGATTAGGACCCCGCTCCCATACACACAGTTCAGTGTCATGTCATTTTTACCAATTATGTCTGCAACAAATGTATTTATTTCCAAATAAGATCACATTCTGAGGTCTAGATGGTTTGGACTTCAATGGTATCTTTCCAGGGGACACAATTCAACCCATAACACCTTTTTCCAGAAATAGAATCAAGAAAAGTATGAAGGAAAATTACTGGATAATTATAAAAGTCAGTTATTGGATATCTTTATAGACTTCAGGCCATCTGACTCCTTCAGTTTGTTGGGGTATGAGTTAATGGAATTGTATTTATGAAAACTCAGTTTATTCTCATGCCCAGGAGACTACATGTGAGATAGAGATTGATGATGATGATGATGGTGATGATGATGATGATGATGATGGCAGCACTCGTGATAATGATGATGGCGGCTAACACTTATTACTATTAACTGGCTTATTATGAGCCAGGTGGTATTCTAAATGCTTTATGAATTCATTTATTTCTTACCATCACTCCACGAGGAAAATTCCTATTATTCTCATTTTACAGATGAGAAAATGGAGAAGTTAACAAAGGGCTTGAGGCAGGTCAGTTAGAAGAAATTTCACTTCACGTCTTCTTAAGTATAGTCTCACCTTCTACCCTCAAGACCTCGACATGATCCCATTGAAACCTTGATCTTCCCAATTTACAGAATGATTTTCACCCACCCAATCCTCCCAAAATGAAAGAGCTACCTATATAGCCTCCTATCTTTACATCAGTGCCAGTTTCCCCTCCCACGTGAAAAGGAACACACATGTACCTGCCCAGGTCAGTTCTTTGTAAGGCAATACCGAGGCCATCTTGACTTACATAGGCTGATCCTCCAAAGGCATGTTATATCCACATCTCATTGTTATACCCATGGAATGGACTCACTTTATACTAAGTTCTTGTAAATTTTAGATATGATAGTATGAATTTGTTCCCCAAAAGAATATAAACCAATTCTGAGTCATTAGTCTGGGAATAATATACTTTTAAAATATATTATTACTTTTTTTTGTAGATTGTTATTTACCTAGAACTAGAAAAGCCAGAGTGATTTACAGCAATTAAGATATCAATTGAGACAGATCTTATTCTCTTGAGATTTCTTGGATGGATGAATTAGAGGAGCATACTGGTTTGACTTGATTGTCCATCCCTGTGTTTAATTAGTTCCACCAGGCAACAACAAAACAAATTCTTCATTGTACGCTCATCAGATGTTCAGTGTCCTAGGATGACTTTATGTTAAAGCAGCCATCCTCAAAAATACAAAATTACATAAAGGCCCCTGTCTCATCCTTGGACTCTGAGCACTAGGCACAGAAAATGATTGTGTAATACAAACATTTGTCCATAAAGATTTAAAAGCTGACCACATTGTGAGCATTCAATAGTTATGAAACAATAAACAAGTTTATCAATTAAGCAGAAAGAAACCAAATAACAATATCCAGAATGATCATACAGGGAGGAATGCCAGCATGAGGCCCAGCCACCTCTTTCTCTTTCACCCTTACTCTTTTAGGGGAAGGATTTTGATTGGCTAGTGGTGATCTCAGCTATGACACTTGATTCTTCCCTTTCCCTGACATCTTGCGACTTGTGATACAACAGTAGATTAAGATCCATACCTGGCCCCCTACAAATAATATGCTGTAAAGTCATGCATAGAAGTGTATTTTCAAGTAACAACAATAGTGCTCTCTGAATTTAGCAAGAAAAGAAAAGCCATGACTACAATTTCAGATAACCTTGGAAATCTAAAAAAAAAAAAATTAGAAATTGAAAGCAATTCATCAAAAATCATCTCTCTCAGACCAGGCCTGAGACAGATTATTTACAAAATTGTTCTTGTCTCCTTAAGATGAGTCCCTGCCTCCCCTCACTGCTTCTGAACGGAAAACTGGTCACATAGCCCCAACAGAGAAATCAGTCTCTGCTCTGAGAGGAAAAAGCTTACTCAGCAAGAGGATCAA
The DNA here is from genome assembly GCF_021218885.2 of Marmota monax. Classification (NCBI taxonomy): domain Eukaryota; kingdom Metazoa; phylum Chordata; class Mammalia; order Rodentia; family Sciuridae; genus Marmota; species Marmota monax. The sequence continues at coordinate 14,761,330 of NW_026693245.1, forward strand.
AGGGCCACCTGGGGCCAGGGTCCCCGTGTGAGAGGGTATCTCGAGATTGTTGGAAGGGCAGACAAAGAGCAGGAGTGGATGGGGAGAGGTTTGGATAAGGGAGTCCTCTGAATATGCCATCAATCTTAGGGCACCACTAAGCTGGCTCCCTGGAGCTTAGGTATGACAAGGCCTACAGGTAAATGGAAATTATAAAACTGCTTTTTCACAGTAGTGAGGAGGCCATCAGAAGGTTCAGGGAGGTTAGAATAGATGTATTAAGTACAACCAGATTTTATTTGCCAGGAAGATCCAGAGGACATGCCCTTCACTTTGTCAAGAAGGAGAAACATTAGTGATTGGACTGACTTATCCTTAGGCACAACAGGCATAGCACTTAATTACTTTTTAAACGAGGAAGCAAAAAATGAACCGGTAGAATCAAAAATTATATTCATATTTATATTAACATAATTGTGAAATACAGTTTTTAATTTTTTTTAATGTAGAAAGGAGTCCATGAAGGCAAAAGTGACTTAACCCCTCACCAGTCCCACAATGGCCCTGTTAGTGAGAGGGCACTGGCATCTGTAGGAGCTTAGTGCTGACCATACGCTATGGGGCTGTGGCAATGGTGAAGGATGCTCCCATGAGGATGGCGGAGCTGTGAAGTAGCAGAGGTCAGGAGGCAGCACAGAGTAGCCATGGTAGATGTAATCATGGTAACAGGTGACACAGCCAGAGTGAAACCAGGATTCCCAGCCCTTGTACTGCTATCACAAGTTGCAAGGCAAGAACTAATAGCCAAGAAGTTTCTAGAGGCAAAACAGATAGATAATTTGGCTAAGGGAATGCTTGACTTGGATGACCAGAAAAAAAAAATTAGATCACGCAAAGAAAACCCTTAGTCGGCTGTTATAATGCAAAATCACAGCTCCTTACCCAGATACCAATCAGAAATTCTTTCTAAAACCCAGAGTCCATCAGCTGAAGATTAGGGAAAGTTCCCTTTAGGAAAGATCCTAAAGAAACATGATAAGCATATACAATAAATATTACTCAGGTCCTTCCCACAAGGGAATGCATCTGCCCCCATTTATCAGATAAATGGACGCTAAGAAAAGTGAAATACCCAAACATTGCCCTATGAGGAATGACGCATAGAGAGCTTACAGGGTCTGAGCTGGCAATGAAGCCTGGGGGACATTAAAGTGGTGATTCTTGGAGGTGAAGTGGTACTATGGTTTGGATAAGTGCCCCCCAGATCCATGTGCTAAAGGCTTGATCCCCAGAGTGGCTCCTGGGAGGTATTGAAACCCTTAGGAGGAATCTATTGTGTAGCCCTTAGGTCAATATAGTCATGTCCTTGAAGGGAACTGTGGGACCCTGGTCTCTTCCTGTTTCTTCTTTCTGGTCATGAGGTAAGCAGTTTTGTTCCACCATGCACTCCAGCCATGAGGTGCCACTCTTGACGTTAGTCCAAAGCAATAGGATCACTTGATCATGGACTGGAACCTCCAAAACCATAAGCCAAAATAAACCTCTTTTTCTTATAAGTTGGTTATTTCAGGTATTTCATTATAGTGACACAAAGCTGCAAACAACAGGTAGTAAATGGAATTCTGACCTAAGTCAGTTTTACAGTAGGTACCATGGATCAGTAGACCTATCTTAGGGTGACTTTCCTCTATTGTGAGTGTATAATTAGTATAGCTATTACTTAGCAACTGGCAGAATCTCATATTGGTTCTATTAACAAAAGTCATCGTAGTAGAAAAGGACAAAATGAAGTCCCAGAAATTACCTTCCAAATCAAAATCATAAATTTAAATCCACCCCACATCTCAGGTGGAAGTACAGAAGTGAGTGCCAGTCTGAATATCTTGAGATATTTCACTCAGGAGGAAGTAGATTTGTCCTTAGAAGAAATAAAACCACTCAGTATGTGTTTGTCTTCCCTACCCACTCTCTGAGGACTTTGAGAATGCCTGATTTTACCTCTACCCTAGATGGAAGGACAGTTTGCAGAAAGGAACGTGTGTCACTGGGGATGCATGACCATGAGATCCCTGTGTCCGACCACAGACCACCTTACCCACAAGCAGCAGATCCGAAAGAATGACAGGATGGCACTAAGGATGCATGAAGACACCAAATCAGAGACAAACACCTGCAGGTTGGAGAGCTCCCTCAGATGTACTGAACAGCTGCTGTATGGTGCTCACCCACAATTGCTAAAATACAGGCATCCCCAGATGAAGAGACGAAAGTAAAATGGGTTTGGATAAAAGGGGTCCTTCTCCCCATCACTCTCAGCAACTCACTTAGTGGTTGTGCTTTCCATTCCTACAACTCAGGTTCTGCTGGGTGAGAGCCCCTGGCTCCCAAGAGGCTGCCCTCCCAAAAAGTAATGAGTGGTAAGGGTCCACTGAGCCTGGAGCCATGAATGTCATTGGTCACTCTTAACTCTTTATTACCTGGAGACCAGCACCAATCCCTCAGATAAGACTTCCTATGCTGGTTGGAGAAACCTTTTCTATCATGAGCAGTCAGGGTGCTGCTACCTACTGAGTCAGAGAGCACTGTGCCTTGATAATGATGATTGACTGAAGTATCTCTTCCTGCTTCCATTCCTGATGATAATGGAAAATGAGAATTTGTCTTGCTCATGGGCTAATGAGGGCCAGGTGACCAGAGAGTCAGACCCACAGGTATGAAAGTCTGGGTTATTCCATCAAGCAGCAAAAATGCTGGCCAAGGGTAGGGGAAATCTAATCCAGTGGTTGAGGAGGAACAAGATGACAAATATTATCTTGAAACTAGCTAACAGCTGCAGGTACTGCAGCTTCTTCTGGTAATTTATTTATTTTTTAAAGCTATTTTTATTGTGACTGGCCATAGGACATGGTGGCAGAAGGGCTTAATGTGGGGCTTAAGCAGATCTGAGAGGGGCAAACAGCAATCAGCATGTCTGAATTTACTTTCAAATAGTGCCTGGAGAATAAGTAATCCACAAAGGATACTTTGGGAAAAGTTGGGGTTTGTTTATATTTCAGATGATTTTGTTTTATTGATTTAATTTTTTTGGGGGGGTTGAACTCAGGAGTACTTTATCACTGAACTATATCCCCAACCCTTTTTATTTTTTATTTTGCCTTCTGCTGAAGAGTCTCACTAAGTTGCTGAGGCTAGCCTTGAGCTTCAGATCCTCCTGCCCCAGTCTCCCGAGTTGCTGGTATTACAAGTGTGTGCCACAGCGCTGGCATGGTTTTTGTTTGCTTTTTGTTTGTTTGTTTGTTTGTTTTAATTTTAAAAGGAGTATTCTGAATGATCCAGCTATCTATTATACTTTATAGTCAGACACATTTTTTATCTGAATTTTAAAAAGAAAAAGGAGGAAGAGGAGAGGAAGAAAGGAAAGAAAAAGGGAGAGAGAAAAGTAGAATTTTGAAGATAGCAGAAATTCATTGCCAGAATTATTGCTCCATTGTGGGTACTCAGTAAACCTGAATAAGTACTTCAGTGTATCTAGAAGCCACACTGCTTGGAGACTATTGGTGTCCACATTTTCAAAACAGACTCTCTCCGGCCTAATAGAATATTATCACTTAGAACCTAGTGTTTTCTTAGAATGTGTTGTTATATTTTTACTCATTACAGGGATTACTCTAAAGTGACGGGGTCAGTTAGATGAAAAGTCAGTCTTACCCCAGTGATTGCTAACATTTGAAGAGATCAGCATGACCTTAAAGGATTGCAGTGATGTCTGTCTTTCATTTAAGACTTCTATGTCTCAGAATAATTTAGCTTGTAAATACAAGCTTGCTTGATAAGAGTAGGCTGCAAAGATTTGTGTATTTGTTAAAGTGCAGAGCCAAAGACTCACGTCTGAAAAGAGTGAAGAAAGGGCTGGGCACCGTGGCACATGCCTATAATCCCAGAGGCTCTGGAGACTGAGGCAGGTGGAACACAAGTTCAAAGCCAGCCTCAGCAACTTAGCAAGGCCCTAAGCAGCTCAACAAGACCCTGTCTCTAAATAAAATATTAAAAAGGGCTGGACATGTGGCACAGTAGTTAAGTGCCTCTGGGTTTGATCCCCAGTACCAAAAAAAAAAAAAAAGTGAAAAAGGGAAAGAATAAAGAATAGCTCTCTTCCTCTCCCCCACCACCCCCTCTCTTCATAATTTTAAATAACTCCATAGTAACTTATATGCATGACTGCCACTAGTCTTTATATTTCTCTGACTCAGAGTTTAGTGGTGTTGGTAATAGTGAGTTGTTTTCAGAACATTACTTCTTCATTTGCCTTTTCTGGCATCAAACTGCATGACATGTATACATAAATATATTAATCTCTCTGTGTCATTTTTTAGTTTTGCCTTCTTCCTGGATATTAACTCCCTAATTTTTTCCAACTCCTTGCTCATAATAAATTCCAGAGCAATGCAATATATTGTGTCTTCCACATAACTTAGAATTCATGGTTTCACATCTGTCATTTGAAGATAATCAGAATTCTTTCACTACAAAATAACTACGCGATGTGTCCTGAAAAGAGTAAATGATTGATTTCTTTTCAAAATGCAAAGAGAAAAGCATTGAGAACACTGCATCTAAGACAGAGCCCAAAAAGTAACAGTAATTAAATGCCCACATACAAATATTTGGCTCATTCAACCAAATTTAGCTCTAAACTCAATAATGTTCTTTTTTAAAAAAAAATGTAGTTGTAAATAAACAGAATGCCTTTATTTCATTTGTTTATTTTTATGTGGTGCTAAGGATCAAACCCAGGGCCTCACACATGCTAGGCAAGTGCTCTGCCACTGAACCCCAGCCCCAGCCCTCAGTAATGTTCTTAGGACCACTGTAATGCTGAACTTGGTCCAGTCTCATTTTACCATGGCAAGAGTGATGATGATGATGATGATGATGACAATAATGACAATGACAATGACAACGATGACAGCCAGAGTTTATTGAATGCCTACTAGGCATTGAGGGCTATGCATTCATGCCTACACTCAGCCACTCCTCTCCACTTCCCCACTTAGTGTAAGCCATCATTGTCTACAGTTTGGACTACTAGGATTGCCTACTAATTTAATTACACTCTGTGCTTTCATGCTTAGCTGCTTACAATTCATTCTTCATACAACAGCTGCAGTAACTTTTTTTTTTTTCTTTTTGGTGTTGGAGATTGAACACAGAGTCTAGGCAAGTGCTCTGCCAACTGAGCTATATCTCCCAGCCCTCAGCTGTAATGATCTTCTACAATGAATTTTAGATAACATCACTATATACTTCCTTAACCTGATACCCACCATATTTAAAACCCATTCCAAACGCATTACAAGGACTTTCAAAGCCTGGCCACCTCTGGGATCCCAACAGCCACGCTGCCATTCCTTAGACACACCAAGCCATCCCTGTCTCTGGGCCTTGGCTCTGCTATTTCTCCTTTCCTACCTTCAGACTCTAAATTTCACCCCTTGAAGAGGCATTCTGTGATGACCCAGTCTAACCTAGCCCCCAATCACCTTCTATTGCCTCCTTTCTCTTTGAGTTCTCTGCATACCACTCACCACCTCCGATGTGCTCTTGTTTTTCTATTTCTTCATTGTTTGATTCCTTCCCCTGGAATATTTGCTCCATAAGAACAGAAACCCCATTTATCCTATTCACCACCAGAGTGGCATCTAATAGTACACAGTAGGCCTTCCATAAGGGTTGTGCTGGATGAGCAAAGAATGTGTGACGAGCTTTCTGAGCTCAGAACATCATCCTAAGAGGGGAAAACCATTACAGTTAGGTGTGAGGAAACTCCAGGTAGGTAGGTAAAGCATGAAGCTTCTAGGTTTAAAACCAGAATCCTAACTCTCAATTTGGGGTAGGGAGGTTGATAGAAGAGGCTAGGAGGGGTAGGACAGGGACACAAGCCACAGGAAAAATAAAAAATACATTTTATAAACAATTTCAGAAGATCTTAAACTCAAAGTGCAGTTCCAATGTGGACAGAAGTTTTGTTCTGTCTCATCTTTTTCTCAGAAGGAGATTTCTGGCTTACTCTTCTGGGCAGGACAGACAGATCTCCTCCCCTCCGTGGAGGAGTTATTGAGCAGTGACAACACCCTGAAGACTAAGCCCTCCCTGATCTCAAAGCAGCAGCAGCTGGCTCTCAGTTCTAATCATTGGATCTCAGGTCTGAAGTGCCAACCAGGCCCTAACCAAGGAGCCCTTCATCCTTTCCTCCACAAAATGTGTCGGCACCTACCATATGATGATGGGCTTACTGGCTCAGAGGACATGAGAAGGCAGGGGTGGCCCTCGCTGCATGGATTTCACGAGCCATGGGGAGGGCAGACACGCAGGTAATTTCACTCACAGGCTGATGGACAACCGCTCCTTTCACTCACAGGCTGATGGACAACCGCTCCTATTCTTTTCGAAGTTGGTGGTGAGTGAGCACCATTTAATCAGTAGTAGAGTAAGAGAGATCCCAGCCATCAGCCTTGGTCTGACCAAAGGATTTCTACATAAGACTTTAAAACACATTTTCAAATACAACTTTTAGGTTTTGTTATATGGCATGCATGATTTACTCAGATTATACCAACCATCTGGAACCTATACTGCTGCCTGACTTTTAAAGGAATGGATTAAGGCTGGATGAAACCTCCTGGAACACTGAGATGTTACCTATTTTTGAGCTGCAGGAGTCACATTGTTCTTGAAACTGAGAAGCTCCTGGAGATTTACAGAGAGACTTCTTCTAGCTAAAAACACTGTAATGTTAAGTGTTCATAGTATAAATTCATAAGTAGCTACACCGTTTGACCATATTTCCCCCTGTTTGGTATCCTCTGATGCTAAAAGATAAAAAATGGTTTGAGGAAGACTGAGCCTTGACCATCTAATACATGAATTCAGAGTGTTTATGTTCAAGGGCTTAATGCTTACGTATTAAGAGCCTAGTATATTCTTGTGTTGACATTGGCCCAACTGCCATTTTAAAATGCTGCTCTAGCAGAATTTGCCGTACATTCGAAATGCCACACTTTCCAACCAGTTCTAATTCTTGAGTAATCCAATAGTGAGGTGGTAAGGAAGTTACTTCATTTATTTCTCTGTTTATAATAGTAATTGCTATGATTAGTTCAGAACATTTCTTATGGCCGTAAATTACTACATACTTAACTCATTTAATTCTCCTAATACCTCCATGCATAGGAACCATTTTCCCTGTGATGCAGGTAAGGAAATCAAGGCTCAAAGACACTAAGTAACTTACACACGTTTACACAGCTGGACAGTAGCAGAATCTGACATCTTCTGGTAATGTGTCCTAGTCACAGGCTTACATTGACATTTGCAGACCTTCTAAAGAAACATTTCTGAACCTTGAGTATTGTAAGGTTCTTCCTCTACTAGAATTAATGTATATCAGAAAAGAGATTCATGTATAAGGGAAATTATTTCACTTACATGAGGAATTTTTAAAGAGTTAAACTCATAGAGAGAGGGAGTAGAATAGTAGGGAACTCGGGGATAGGAGGATAGTGGTCAAAGAGCATAAAATTTCGGTCAGACAGGAAGGATGACTGAAAGAGATCTATGATACGACATAGTGACTACAGTTAATAACAACATATTGTATACTTGAAATTACTGAGAGTCAGTTTTAAATGTTCTCACTGCAAAAAAATAAGTATATGAGATAATGACTATGTTAATTACCTTGATTTAGCTACACCATAGTGTATATATATTTCACTATATGTTGTACACCATAAATACATACAATTTCTATTTGTCAACTTAAAACAGTAATTTTTAAAAATTAAATATGTAAATAAAGATAATAATCAGAAGAAGAAAAATGCTGCAGTTTCAAAATTAAATTGTGGAATTAAATTACAATGGTACTTGTCATTTCTTGTCAATCTTAATAAATCCATAAAATATTTTGAAAGAAAATAATTCTTGTTCCTTTTAAGAAAAAAGACTGTTACAAACAAAGGTTCATTCATTAAAACTGCTGGCATCCAGGTTCAGAAAAGAATGCTATACCTTTGTAAGATCAGAGTGGACAGTACAGAAGAGGTGGTGGTCTTGGACCCTGGCTGAACCAACTTTTCCACCCTAATCTCCCACCATCCCTGCCCCTGCCCCTTCTCCTCCTGGTCCACAGCCCCTGTTTTGCTCTGGGCAGTGGGGCTTTGGCTGAGGTACTTTGTCACTTACTTCCTGTTTGCTTTCTAATTCTCTTCTACCCAAAAGGATCCAGCTTAAAAATCCCCTTTCAGACAAGTGCTCCTGATGATTGCTCCCTCTTCTGAATTCCTGAGGTCTTAATGTTTGTGATGATGATTTAGATCTCTACGTATTGCACTGTTTAAATCACTCTCCTTACCGTGAGGTCTTTCAAGGCAGGATCCAGGTATCCCACTCCTCTGCATCTACAGCTCTGTTCTCTGATGCAGTGCTGGCTCATTAGAATTTAAGTTCTCCTTGATTTAAATCGATCATTTACCTGTGCTGACTCCTTCTTCATATCATAAGCTCCTTAAGGCCAGGTCTGGGTCTTTTTGTGTTTGGTAATGTCTTACATTAGAGAGAGTCAATGGATGTCCAGAAAGGGTCACAAATTTACATGGGGGAGAGGAGGAATTCAACCCAGAGTCAGGCTTCTTAACATAAAGATTTCCATTATGAATACAAATTATATCTTTTTTATGAAACATAAGAACAATCATTACATATATAACCAAAAAAAATGAATTGTATCAAAATATGAAAGATAGTTCTCTCTGGAGGCAGAACTTTGGGCAATTGGGATTTTTTGTTTATTTTTCTATATTTTTATTTTAGTGACACTTTCTAAATGTTCTATGATGACTGGTTCCCACTTAAATAATTGAAACAGATTACATCAAAGCATTGGGCGATCTAAATCGACTAGTTGACATCAAAAACTTAAAAAGGGTTCATTCCCTCCAGATGTCATTGCCTTTCATTAGGGGAAGTTCAGCTTCACGGGGCCCTTCATTCCATTCAACCTCCATTTTCTCTAGAGTACTTTACACATCCCTTTATTGTCCTTTCTCCTTGGTGACTAGTGCCCAGTACCTCTTGAATTCCTTCAAATTTTACTGTGCTAGAAAAAGGAAAGTCAAGTGAATCAAATGTGTCACTTTCAAATTGGACAATTTTGCAAATAGATTGCTGAAGCAGAGCTGAATATATCCAACATATCGAATGACACTGTTGTCCAAGGCTGCGGGCTTTCCAAGTTGATGAATGTAGCAACTAAAGTTGACACTAAAATGAGTTGAATAATTTTAAAAGCAAAGCAGAGATTAAAATAAGAGAAGTGGGCGTCCCGAAAACATCAAGAACAAATAAGTTTGCAGTGTTTTTGATTGTCATGGTAAGTTGGCTGTCGTTGTTATTGTTGGGTTACTATTTATCATTAACAATGATGAATAACATTATTTAACTTTTCTTGCAAAGTGCTTTCCTATCTCTTTTGCTAAGAGTGATTTCTATTATCAGAAAAGAAAAGGCAGGGCTAATGCAAGTCAGCAGAGGCTCTGAAGTACTCTTTTTAACGTTCACAATATTTGTGACTTAAATGTCCTGCTTCACCAAGCAACAAAATAAGGTCATATTTTGTTTCATGTCTTAACAATAGTGACTTTTGGTTCCCAAATGCCAAAATGAAAGGAAGTCAACACTTCCTGTAGAGTTCTCCAACCCAATTTCTGGGACTCTTTAGATCACTCATGATTTACAAATAAGTCCCATTGTTTACCTGTTTCTTTTACCATTCTGCCCTCCAAGCCCTGGAATTCCAGAACCTTCATGCCCCATCATTCCATCTCAGAACTTACTCTATCAGGTTGCTCACTGTATGCAGGCTCAACCCAAGTGTGGACTTTGTGTTCTCTCCCCGATCACCTTGAATGCACAGTCCAGACCAGTCACTGTGTTGGCAAAAGATACAGGGAAAGTTCGGTATGTAGTGAACTTAGTGCTAAGTAAGAGCTACCTTTCTATTGCCATGGTCACTCCTGAAACTCATAAACCTTAATGCCCACTTCAGAGTTCCTGCCTTGCTCTCAGGTGACTCCCACCTAATGATGAAATCAATTCACCTCATCTTCTTCTTTCCACCACCTTTGATGTGAATCTCTAGGCCATCTATCCCACAGTCATGAGCTCCTAATCCTCTGGTCCAGAGAGTAAAAATAATAGTTTTCTCTCTCCCAAATTCAAGACACATCTCTCTTCCCCAAGCATGAGTGAGAGTAGCAGTAGCAACAGCCAGGATCTCAGGGAAATCATCTCACTCACTCAGGTAGAAACCCAGCCTCTGTGGCTTAGACAGGGCTGTCAACACTCGGTCAGTGTGCTTTCCAAAGTCTGGGCTGCTTGCTCTCGATTAACCCCATGCCAGACACAATGCTAAAGAGTTCCCGAAGTTCCATTTTCTTTCCCAGGGCTCGCAAGCAGATAGCATTTCCCAGACTCTCTTGCAGTCAAGTTGGAATCACACATCTAGTTCTGGTCGGTGGGCTGTATGTGTGGTCCTCTTGGCTGAGACAGTGAAAAGATCCAGTGCAAACCTCTAGCTCTCTTCTCCCCTGCCACAGTGATCAGAGAGACCACATTTTCCAAATGTAAATGGCCTGGGTATGTAAGTCATTTTTTGTAAGGGAGCCATCCTGGAGAATTAAAGTCACCTTGGAGATGTGTCAAGAACTAAAAATAAAAATTCACTAAATCCTACCATTTAATAGTCAGTGTGCTGGGTTTGAAGACATATGGTGAGAAGATAGACATGTTTCTTGCCCTCAGGCTCTTAAGAATTTTGTTTCATGCTCAGAAGTTTGAATTCATCTTAAAAGTAACCATGAAGGCTTGAAGGATTTTAAGCAAGGATGTTGTACTCGTCAGGGTTCTCCAGGGAACGTTGTGGTAGAGTTCAAAGGCCTGAGACACAATGGTGTAGATTCCAGTCTGAGTCTAAAAGCCACCAAACCAAGAGAGCCAAGGGCAGGAGATCAATGTTCAGTTCAAGAACCTAAATTCTGAGCCAGGTACGGTGGTACACGCCTGTAATCCCAGCCGCTAGGGAGACCGGGACAGGAGGATTCAGAATTCAAAGCCAGCCTCGTCAGAAGCGAGGCACTAAGCAACTCCGTGAGATCCTGTCTCTAAATAAAGTGAGAAATAGGGCTGGGGATGTGGCTCAGTGGTCCAGTGCCCCTGAGTTCAATCCCTGGTACCAAAAAAGAACATGAATTCTCTCTCAAGTAATTGACTGAGGCCCACCACACTGGGGAGGGCAATCTGCTTCATTCAGTCTACTGATTCAAATGCTGATCTCATCCAGAAACACGTTCACAGACAAACACAGAATAATGTTTAACTAGATATCTGGGCAGCCCAAGATCCAACCAAATTAAACCATAAAATTAACTACCACAGAGGTACCATGATCCAATATTTTTCTTAGAAAATTCTCTGTAGAAGACATGTAAGAAGCATGTGTGTGACAAATGACTGAGGCTGGCAGGAGCTGGTGATGTCCTGAAGTGGCATGGGGGCCCGCAAAAACAAGTAGAGAACAGAGACACAGTAGGCATGGACAGAAAAGAACCAATGTGATATTTACCATCTCCATGCTTATGAAAATCCAGATTTCTTCATTTTTTTCCCAGAGGACTGCTTTATAGAAATGTATACTCTTACACAGCCACATCAATGTTTATAGCAGCATAATTCACAATAGCTAAACTGTGGAGCCAACCTAGATGTCCTTCAATGGATGAATGGATTAAAAAATGTGGCATTTATACACAATGGAATATTACTCAGCACTAAAAAATAATAAGATCATGGCATTTGCAGGGAAATGGATGGCATTAAAGCAGATTATGCTAAGTGAAGTTAGCCAATCCCCAAAAAACAAATGCCGAATGTCTTCTCTGATATAAGGGGGGGTGACTCAAAATGGGGTAGGGAGGAAGAGCATGGGAAGAAGATTACCTCTAGTTAGGGAAGAGGGGTGAGAGGAAAAGGGAGGGAATAGCATGGATGGTGGAAGGAGACCCTCATTGTTGTACAAAATACATGTATGAAGATGTGAATTTGGTGTCAACATATCTTGTATTCAGAGACATGATAAATTGCGGTATAAAGGTGTAATGCAAAAAGATAATAATAATAATAATAATAATAATAATAATAATAATAATAGAGCTCATGTAAAAAATTAAAAATCAATAAATAAATACAAATGAAGGAAAATACTGAATAAAGGAAAGGTTGAAATGACACAGTGAGGCAGTGCAAGTGATGTAAAATTTGAGGACATTGATTTGTGTTACATGGTGTTATATTTTCTCTAATATTGTTTCATAAGTTAAAAACCTAGAAAAGGACTTTTGTTTAAAACTAATTTTGCTTAAAACTAAAATTAAAGCAACTAATTTTCATTGGAGAAATTAATAGAAATATTGGGGGAATTAGTTTAAAAGCAAAATATTCTAGATGGAGATTTGTGTCAGATTTTTGATAATCAAGTGGTATTAAATACATATATGTAAAATTCTTCCTAACTGTAGAACTAAATTATATATTTCTAAATAGGAAAAAACAGTTTTAATAATTGTATTTTGAAAAAAATGAAAGGCTGTCATGATATATGTGCATATTATGAAGCCAACTCTTATTGTCATAACTTTGGTAAACCAGAAAAGAGGAATTTGACAATTTTTAAAACTTAAATGATGAAAAATCAGAAAGTTTATTTTCTATAACTTGTAATCTTATGCTATCAAGTAAGCTTTTGCAGTAAACTCAGGAAAAAACAAAAACCAAAAAAAAGAAATTTGTACCCTTTCTCACAATTAAAAAAAAACACACACACACTTCAAAATAACCAGAATATAAACAGCCACTATATTCTCGGTGACATGTGGCCTCCGTGAGGACTGTGGGGTGTTCAGAGCCACCTTCTAGACTCTTCCTTCTCTATAGGTCAGGGAAACTCCTACCTCTGGATACCCAAGAACTTAAGGTCAATTCAGTGTGAAGAAGCACATATGGAACTATCAAGAACTGTAAGATCTTAAAAGAGAAAAATATATCTTTAATTCTCTCTCTGCCCCATTCTTTGTTATTAGACTAAAATTTCTTTATATCTTCTGGTCGACCCACCACAACTATCCGCTTTGGCATCTTATCCTTCCCAGAACATCCCTGTGGTACATTTCCTTCAGCCTCGTGAAAGGCATTAGACCTCGAGACCCCAGATGCAGAGATGTTCCAGGATTCACTTCTCCCCTGTGGTATCCCTTGCCTGTCCTCATCTCCTCAGGATGGCCAAACTTTAACCTCTCTCATTACACAGAAACTGCATTTCAACATGTTTTTAAATTAGCTCCTTTTCAAAGAGTTCTTGCTTTGTTTTATGTAACTTTTTTAAGTAGTATAGAGACTCATAGAAAGAAAAAGGCACATTGACATTCTAAAGCTCATATGATCATTTTTTTTCCTTAATTACTTTTTAATCTCAATGTAAGAAATGGAAATGAACTGAGAGTAAGGAGTTGATTAGGAAAACTTCCACAGAAGCAGGGAGACTGAGAGCAAAACTAGAACAGACCACACATTTTCTTCCTCTCCTCATAGTTAGAGAGCATGTATTTTAGGCCAGAGTGGAGGACTAACCAGAGGAATCATGTTCTTCCTTCCCTGGTTATGCAGCAAACACCTTTGATGCACCATGCTGTGTTCCTTGGGCCCGTTTCTGATCTAAGGCACAGCGGTAGTGGATGGTTCCCACTGTGGACAGTTTCTGTGGCAGTGATCCACTTCAACAGGCTGCATGTTATTCCTCTTTCTTCTTCAGTTTGTTCTCTCATGCCACAGGACTGTGGTCAGCCTCAAACCCAGGTGAGTCCAGTGTTTTAGTCAGCTTTTTCCACTGCTGTGACTAAAGGACCCAAGCAGCACAATTATAGAGAAGGAAGAGTTTGAGGGCTCACGGTTTCAGAGGTATTTTTAGTCCATAGAAGGCCGGCTCCATTCCTTGAGGCTGAACGCTTTGGTGAGTGTGGTAGAGGGAAGCAGCACGCATCATCAGCAGGCAGAGAGACAGACTCCTCTCTGCCAGGTATAAATATATGCCCAAAGCCACACCCCAATTCCCACCTCCTCTAGCCACACCTTATGTCTTCAGTTACCCTTAGTTAATCACCATCAGGGGATTAATTCACTGATAGGGTTAAGACTCTCATAACCCAATCATTTCTCCTCTGAACCTTCTTGCATTGTCTCACTCGTGACCTTTTGGGGGACACCTCACATCCAAACCATTACACTGGGTTAGCATCTCTGGAGCAAACCTTCAACCAATTGGTGACAGGAACTGGTGGGCAAATGTCTCAACCCCACATCCTGCAAGTGGACAGTTCTGGAAAGCAGTCTAGACACTATTCAGGGGCCCCAGGGTCAGGTTGTGTTCCACTGCCCATGACAACCATCTCACCCCTAAAGATCACACACACATTGGCTTCTCCAGCCCCTGCTGCTGTATTGGACAACTACACCTTCCCTCAAGTCCTTCTCTCTTGTTCTGCTCCTCCAGGGAAACCTAATTAATTAATTGTTTTTAATCATCAAGGACATTAAGAGGGGAAGTGGTGATTTTAGGAAGCGCAATCAACAGGGTTGAGTCAGTGATTCGATTGAAAGGGGAAAGGGTATGGGAAAGAAGAACAAAACCCAGTGCCCCCATCATCAATATCAATTATCATCCTCCAGTATAGGCAGCTCCTGAACACCCACACTCAGCATTTCCGCTCTCCTTATGTAGATAGGTTGGCCCCAGGTCGGGGACTAAGCAGCGTAAGATCATTTCCCTTCTGGGTGGTGCAGAAGGGAGATGATCCTTCTCAATGGCCCTTCCCAGTAGTCATTACAGAATTGAGGGCCATCTTGAAAACTCTGTATGCAGCTTTTACTTGGCTTCCAGGGTGTTCTGCTGATACTGAGGAAAAAGAGAAGGGAAAGGAAAAGAACTGGGAGCAGGGTGAAGATGAGAGAGAAAAGAGGAAGAAAACAAAAAGAGGCAGAGAGGATTTGGATGGGAGGAGAGAAGGGGAATTGGGGTTCCCAGAGCTCCTGAGCTCCTGTGCATTTCAAGTCCTAAGTCATTCCCAATGCATCCCTCCTCCATCCTTTCCCTTGAAAATGCACAGATTCCAAAGATTTTCTTACCAGTGAACATAGGGGAATGTCAAGGATACTATTTCTCTATTTTTATGCCGATCTAACTTTTGGTTCACACTTACATAACTGGGTCAAAAGCAAAGTTGATGCCAATGTGAATTGATAAACTAGAACCCATATGAACCCTCTGTTGGAGTTAGGGGGAGATTTGAAATAATAAACAACATAATCAGAACTGGTACCATTGGAAAGGAAAGAGAAAGCCATTTAGAGTATGATGACCCTTGTTAATTAAGCCATGAAAATGTCAAATGTTCCTTAGCACAATAATACCAGGGGTTATGGTTTTGAAATGAAAAAGGTCAACTCATGCTAACAAGAAAAATATATTTCTCAGCACCATATATCAATAAATAAAATAAAATCCATTGACAACTAAAAAAATTTTTTTAATGTGTTACATTCATTAAAAAAAAGAAAAATATACTTTCTTCATATAAGATTAAACTGTATGGACATAAAAAAATCGATATTAGGCTTGGCAAGTTGGGCTGGATTCTTTGGAAAATTAATCTCTTACTCATGGGAAAACTAAACTGAACCAGAGCATCCTCAGTTCAGGAGACAGGAACTAACACCCCAAACCTGTGCAACTGACAATGACCAGACAAAGAACACATGCTATTTGCATCCAACCAAAGCCTTAGGCTTTCAATTATGTGAGACACAAGAGGTCTAAGCAAACAGGCCTGAAAGTTCTCCTGGGTGGAGGGTGTCAAATTTGCCTGATAGAAGCTAATGAAAGTGGCCAAGAAAATTCCAAAGAGGAGGCTGCCTGAAAAGCAAGAGAGAGATGGAGGACAGACAGGCAGATTAAGTTTTCACCCCTCTTCTTCCCATACTGTGCTGGGCTTGTGCAATTGACGTGGGCTTCAAGAAAGGACCATCTTGACCTCTATCACAGTTTGATGGAAGTAAGTTTCACCCGCCTTTCAGAGAAACAGGGACTGGGCACCAGGCATGCCCCTGGAGCTCAAGTATGACCTGAAGGAGACAGAACAGAGATCGGACTTGAATAAGGGAGGTGAGCAGAGGACATACGGGAAGAGGAGCTGGCTGGGGAGGAGCAAAGAGCACAGAATTGGAGGCTCCAGCAGGACCATAGGGTGAGAGGGAGCCACAGGGCTCACCTCCATCTAATCTGCCTGGTTTGGGCTTTTCCTGAAGCCTGCTCATCCTGCACTGGGTGACATGGGAAATAAGGCAAGGACCCAAGCTATTGTGGAGGAGGAATTTAAATCCCAACAAGTGGATAAAGATAATGTGAATTTTTAAAATATAAGGGATGAAATACTCCCACATTCTTTAAAAGCAAAGCAAAAAAAAAACCCTAATAATAATAATCCTATGTTTATTGCAACACCATCCACAATAGCCAAAATATGGAATGAATCAAAGTACCCATCAACTGATAAGTGTGGATAAAGAAAATGTGGTGTATATCCAAAATGGGATATTATTCAGAAAAGAATGAACTCTTGTCATATGTAGCAACATGAAAGAATCTGGAAGACATTATGTTAGGTATATTAAGCCAGACACAAAAAGGCAAATACCATGTGATCTCATTCATTTGTAGCATCAAAAACAACTGATTTCAAGGAAGTAGGAGTGGAACAGTGGTTACCAGAAGCTGGGGAGGGTAGAAGAGAGGGGAGAATAAAGATTGGTCAACAGGTAACAATATTAAAGTTGGCACAAGTTCTGGTGTCCTATTGTACCATAATGTGAGTATAGTTAACAATATTATTTTGTATATTTCACAATAACTAGAAGAGAAGATTAAGGATGTTCTCGCCACAAACAAATGATATGATAAATGTTTGAGGTTATGGATATGATAAATATTCTAATTTGATCATTTACATGCCTTACACATGAATCAAAACATCATAGTTCATAAACAGATACAATTATAATATTAAAAAAGAAAACAAACCTTAAAATATATATGTATATATATTTAAATTGTTAAGCAAATCCCAAGAGATAGGAGAAGAAAGGGAAAGGGTTTCCACTGGCCTCCAAGCCAACTGCTGACACCACATGGAGGGAAGGGGACGCACAGAGTCTGGGGCTAAGGTCACCACATCATATTTTCTCCCCCGTCCTGTAGAAATTCTGTTCTGAGATGGACTTTTAAGACTCATCCCGGGAACAACCACTATTCTAAACAATCTCTCCACTTAAAAAAAAAATGCATCACTAATCTGAAAGTTGGCTCATGTGGTAGTGAGAAGAGCTTAGAGGATTGAGCTGAATGCACACATGTCTTGTGACATAACCTGGAAGTGTTTTAAAAGTCAGTTTCATGATAGATCACCTACTTGTCATTTTCTCACCTCCATAAAAATAAATACAAGCCCAAAAGAGGGCAGTAACTTGAACTCCTTGAGTTTCTGAGTTAAAAAATGAGTTTCCTGCATAAACTATGAAAACTTCAGGAATTCTAATAGAGAATGATTATTCAGAGTTCTCTCTCTCCCTCCCTCCCTCCCCCACCCTTCTCCCTTTTTTGTTTGTTTGTTGGTTTGTTTTGTTTTTGTATTTTCCCCAGGGAAAGAAACACATGGGATTCCTCTAGGGATTAACTGAAATATAAGTAAAATATTTTACAAAACTTACATCTATGAATAATTTTTTTAAATATGTATTTTTTGAGGAAAGCATGGAAGTCGATGTTTCTGAGTGTAGCTTATCTGGAGAAGCCTGACGCTTTACAAGGTGGGGCATAAGAAAGATGGCCTCTGACTTCAGTGTGTAGGTGAAAAACGTTTGACTAACTTTTTTTCTTCCTTTTTTGACAGACTTGTTCTTAAATGTGGAAAGGTTCAGTCAGTGAGTTTGGATTACCTCACAATGAATATTCCTCAGATATAATGTTTATTTAACAAACAACTTGTGGTACCACCTATATATAATAGACTCCATGCTAGGTGCCAGGGATATAAAATGAGTAAGATCCACCTTCAAGAAACTACCATCTAATCAAGGAGTTAGACTTTTAGAAATAATTATTATTGCACGATCTTCTAGTAAAATTAAAGGTCAAAAGATGGACAATAGTGTATCAGTTGTGATGTTTGGGGATTCAAATAAGAGAATGCTGACTAAGAAAGTCTCAAATAATAAGATGTTATCTAAAAGAAGTGCAGAGAGAGAGAGATTTCAGGGTAGACTAATTCAGTGACTCAATATTATATCAAAAATCTGAATTACTTCTGTCTTTCTAACAGGCCATTCTCAGCATGTTACTTTTTTTTCTTTTTGGTAATGGGGGTTGAATCCAGGATGCTCTACCACTACATCCCCAGCCCTTTTTTATTTTATTTTATTACTTTTTTTTTAGTTGTCAATGGACCTTATTTATTTATATACAATGCTGAGAATTGAACCCAGTGCCTCACACATGCTAGGCACGTACTCTGTCACTGAGTCACAACCCCAGCCCCCCAGCCCTTTTTTATTTTATTTTCAAACAGGGTCTTGCTAAATTGCTAAGGCTGGCCTCAAACTTGCAATCTTCCTGCCTCTAGAGAAGCTGGAACTACTGACCTACTACCTTGCCTGTCCTCAGCATTTTGACTATTATCTTCATGGTTGACTCTAATTGTCACAATATTGCTGCCACAACTCCAGGCATTGCATCCTCACACAGTAGTAGGAAAATAACACTTTACTTTAATATGTATTTCCTTTAATAACAGAGAACAACTACTGCAGAAGTCTCCCAGCAGACTGCCTTTCAAGTCTCGTTGGCCATGAACGCATTTCAAACCCATGGTGAAACTCATCAATTGGAGAAGGAATTTTGATTCCCCAATTAACAAGGATGACTCACTTCTTAGAGCAAAGATGGAATCATTCCCAGGGCATTTGGCTACAGATTCTCTTATCAGGAAGGAGGCAGAAAATACAGGATCTGGGAGAGAATCACCAAGGTAAGCCACAAGTGGCCAAGAGGCCAGAGTAATCATTTTCACCTGAAGGCATTAGAAAAACATCCCAAAGTAATGAAAATGAGCACTTTCCATATGAATGCCTCCATACAAAAAAAAAAAAAACTAAATTCTTCACAGCTCAGAACCATACCTCAGAGGCAGCAAGAGCTGACTATCAAAATCCATCCTCATCTGAATTTCTTGTACCTTCAAAACTACAACTTCAGCCCTACCTCAAATTTTTTCCCTACAGAAGAGTGCAAAATTGTTTTCTTTTAAATAAAGAGATAATTATAAATGAACTTTAAGATTTTTTTAACCTTATACAAAACTCAATACCCTCTAACTGTTGACAAATGTCAACAGAGAGGTGTGGACAAAAAGGGAAAAAGCCATAATGATCTCAGAGTGGACATTTGGTGATGCCGTCTTTGACCTCTCTTTAGAGAAACGTGGGTTTCCTACAAGGGCCAAATAACCCTGGGCTCTCTGAGCCCAGCAAGTGCTAGGGAGAGCCCATCAGAAAAAAAGAAAAAAGCAAATTCACACAAAGTCCTCACGCTGTTCCACTTGAATAGAAAATGGTACAAAGATGAAACTAGAGAAGGCACACGGCAGAGCCTAGTAACCTACAGCCCTGCTAAATAGGAAATGCAGAGGCTCACCACGGGCGACTCCATAAAGCCACTCTGGATGCCATTTTGCTAATTGTGTTTGCTATGACACCAAGCACCGTTTAGCTGGTCTCCCAGAGTGTCTCCATAATGGCAATCACTTGCCAGGAGCGAGAGTGATTTTTATTTGATATCCATACAAAGCAGAAGCAAATGAATTACCATAATGAGAAGCAACATAATGATGTGGAGATGTACAAACTGCCATTGTGTTTAATAACAACAGAGCCTTCCCTTTTGAATTAAATTTGTAGAAAGATTCTTACTGAAGCATCATTGTGCTGAAACCAAGTTGTTTGGAAAACACACACACACACACACACACACTCCAAAGTATTTCAAGCCTGTGATTACTGGAAAGGTTGTTAGGAGAATTTTTTTTTTCTTCCATTTTTATTCTCAGCAAAATCGACTTAGTTGTAGCACTCCACAGCTGCGATTTGTGAAGTAAATGGCAAAGCTAAATGTGCCGAAACTCAACATGTTCCCTGAGCAACAAAGGGATAGAAGGCAAATGTTACAGTATTATTGACAACACTGGTAATGCTTGTATAAGCATCTGCTTCATAAAGGGGAAAAAAACCTACATTATAAACAAAAGGAATTTCCAAACAAGGCCTGCCACCTCAAATTCTGGCTTTGATTTGAATTTTCACATCAGCGAGAGAAAATATTTCTTTTTTTTGCCTTCTCCCTCCCAGATAAAAATTCTCTGATTTGCATCCTGGAAATCTCCCCATGGTGAACTCCTCTGTGGGTTTTGGGATTTTTTTCTTTCTTTCTCTGAAATGATTTCTTGTACTTACCGGCGTTTAACTTTTCCCTACTGCTTGATTTTCACCAGCCGATGAAGAGATTCAATAAACATGGCATTATTTAAACCGTTTTTCGTGATCTTCATGAGGGTATTGTCCTGTTTTCGGTCTGTCCAATGTGTGAACAGTGTGAGGCCTTCTCCACTCACACCCCACCCTGGTCCTTTCAATGTGCCATTTATATCCCTTTGCAATCAAACACCCTGGTTTCATTAACAGAGAAACTCAGCTGTAGACCCAGAGGCCTGGATTAGATAAAGATAGACTCAGGGAAAACTGAAGTGAAAAATTATGGAACTAGAAGTCAGGAGCCCTATGTCATGGTCCACCATTACCTGTGATGGAGACACGTCAACTTCTTTGAATATATCTCAGTTTTCCCAGCAGTAAAATAGGCATAATGTCTACTCCAACTCATCAAATCATATTCCAATGTTTTATAAATTGTTAATATTATATTCATAAGAGACAACAAAATTTCCATTAGTAAGCCCAAACACCTTCAGAGAATCATGTAATTCACAGTGATCTGTATTTTTTTTTTTGTCATTTTACCATCCAACATATATTCATTGAGTTCCTATTTGGTCCAAGGCACAATCCTCAATGCTGTGGAAGTCTGTATATCATAATACCTGGAGGAAGTTAAACACCAAGCAAGAAGGAGGCGCACCCATAGAAAAAGACGGCTAGAAATGGAGTCCACCCTGTAAGTACTAAATGGGAGGCAGAAAAACTCAGGGATTAAGAGCACAGATTTTCTGGGCCTAAATCCTGTCTTTGTCACTGACTAGTCATATGATCTTGAGCAAGTGACTCAACCTCTCTATGTTTCAGTTTCCTTACCTGTAAAATGGGAGTAACAATCATCATCAATCTTAATAATAATAATAATAAACTTATAAGCTTATTGTGAGGAATAAATATGTTAATTCATCTCGAGTTCCTAGAACGGTGCTTGTGCATACATACGACACAATTAATATCAGTTGGAAATAAAGAAGACAGTCTCTACAATAATTAGAGAAAGAGAAAGCAGGAAAGAGTGGTGATCAAGAGTGGTCTGGGGTTCCTGATCTAGGGTTTGAAGTTGGGAAGCAGGGAGCCATGCCCGGGCACTCTAGAAGAGATGGAAGCTAGCTAGCCTCTGCATATCTCTCTGCAGGCAAAGGCTAGAGGGGTAAAGGGCCATACTTCAAAGCTGGCAAAGCTGCTCACATATTTTCTGACTCTTAGTAGACTAAGGTTTGTGTTTCCCTTTGAAATCATATTACCTCTTCCTCCTCCTCCTCCTCCTCCTCCTCCTCCTCCTCCTCCTTCTTCTTGTGGGGGGGGGGTGCTTTAATGACTTTATTGGTCCGACAAAGACAAATCTAAATATAGTACTATTGTAATTGTGAAGTTCTTGACAGTGAGACACTAAATTGCTTTGTACGATAACACGGAGGCCATTGCAGCAGGTTGGCATGACATTCACAGGACTATACCTGCAGATGACTAGAGAGGAAGAGACGGGGGAGAGAGGCAAGTGTGGAGAGCACAAGAAACTGGTTAAAACCAGGACCAGGTACAAACAGAGATTCTTCTGTTCTTGTCACAATCTCCAGTCCCCTTGCCTTAACCTGTGAATGGAATTCAGAAGTGAAAATAAACCTGAAACCCAGGACAGCCATTTCTGGGGTTCTGCTAAGGACATGGTGATCCCTTCCAAGTTTGGAGGGTCAGCAGGCTCTACTGGGCTTCACAGGTGTCCATCTACAACATGGCTCTCCTCCAAGTGGCTCCTCAGGTTAATTTCTTGCTCAGATTTTTGCTTTACAACTGACTTTAGAACCCAATCTCCAGGAAAGACCTGGCTCCACTCTCCACACTCTTTTTATTTGGGGTAGGATTTTTCCCCCACAGATTGTGGATATGGAAGGACAAGTGCAGACCAAGAGTGAGGAAGACTGTGGCTCCTCCTTCTTCAACCCCATCTTTTGGGAGCTCATGTCCTGCAGCCTGAACTCTGGATAGGAAAGCTTTGCTAAAGTTCTGTCTTCAGGAGAGGAGGCATTGCCCCCATCCCAGAAGGCTGCAGAAGGGAAGCTTGGGAAGAGAGACCCAGTTGGGATCCTGAGATAGACCTTGGCTTCTGGATTCTAGCAGGATTCACATGTGCCAGCCAAAGTGAAAGGGCAACAGAGTTTGTATATTGACTTCTTCTGCTATCCTTTACTTTTCAGAGTTTGGTTTTTAATCAACAGCATGATCTATGTCTTGGGCCAGATGAAAAGAGAAAAGGCCATCATTAGTGTAGCTAACACAGTACCTGTCCTCTGCAAACACAGGTTAAACAGAAGGCACTAAACATTTTCCCTGAGCAGAGCAAGGAGGGTACCTCACTCAGAGGAGACAGGGCTGGGCCCTGGAAAACAGTGTCCCTGCAGTTTCCTCTGAGCACCACCATCTCCAAGCGCACTGGTGCACCTCCCTTGCTACTTTGACCGCTCATTTTTCTAAGTGCCATTTTATTTCTGGGAAGGAAGACCAAACTGAGAGACACTAAACCCCAGACAGAATTTGACTGACAAGAGAGGACCATAGAACCTTCCCATTTTCTATTTTGCCTCCTTATCTATCCTCACACTCCCTCCAGAAAATCCATCGTTATTTCCTAACTCAGACTTTACATGTCAACAAAAAAATTAGAACTCCTTTATAAACAGTGGTCCGACTGTGCCAGACAATTGGCAAGAAGTTCTGGAGAATGCAATCTCTATTTCCTTTTTATTGCAGAACAGCATAATCCTGGAGACCATGTCATAAAGTGGATCACTGGAAAGCAAATTACATTTTCCCATAGGAACAATGTTATAATTAGAGGCTGTATTCCTGACAAAGGACTTGGCTTCACGTAAATAGTAGACATGGAAAAAAAATTTTTTTACAAAAGCAAAGATTCAAGTAACTATAAATCCTTATAATTGTTTGAAATAATAAAACTCTCTTCAAAGATTAAAAAACCAGGCAGGATTAGAGGAGCTCACATTGATTACTGTGGGACTCCAATGTACCGTAAGTGTATATTAAAATATAACAACTGTGTCATAAATTAGAACCGGAAGCTAACTTTAATGTAGTCACTACACACTTAATTAACAATGAGGAGGCACTGAGGGGCCATGGTTGAAGTGTGGCATTGGGCATTAGGAGACCCAAAGTGCAGCCCTGCCCTCGAGACAGAGAGGGCACAAGCTGGACCCACCAAGGCAGGGAAGGTGGCTGAACAGAGCATGGCTCCAAGTGGTCCTTACAACAAACAGCCCAGCTGTGAGCTGCCAATTTGGGCAAGTTAATCACTTTCTCTGAGCCTGTACTTCTTCATTCATAAAACAAAGAAGCAGCAGTGTAAAGTTTCTAAGGTCCCTTCTAACTCCAAAATTCTAAAACTGCTGTTTTTCTCAGAATTCAGAGGAGTTTGCAAGTGTGGTCAACTGTCACTTTGGAGGCAATGAATAAAGCCACGATATTTGCACCAACGTGTAGTTCCCACTCACATGCTTGGTCACGTGAATTGGTTTGACCTCTGGGACTTAGGAAGCAAGATGGATGCAGAGGCTTAACACTTGCTGGCACAATGTTCCTGGGGAAAGTGTTGGAATCCAGGCGCCATGCTATGAGGACCCCAAGCCTCATGAAGAGGCCACATGAGGCGAGCCAAGCCATTCTGGCGGCTGACACCAGCTGGACAACCAGCCTACCGCCAGCGCCAATTGCTAGTTGTGTGAAGGAGGACCTAGGACACTGTAGCCCACTTGTGTCCCCAGGTGGCAATAGCCCCAGCTGACATCCTGAAGAACAGAACCTCCCAACTGAGCTTAGTCAATCCACAGTCATGAAAGATAATAAAACAATTATTTTAATGCACTTTGTTTTGAGGTGGTACATTACATAGCAACCACTAACTAAAACCACTAGGATACAAATTAAATGGTTTTGGACTTTTGTTAAGAGTAAACTGTCCAGGAAAGACTGAATAATGTATATTTTTCACTATGTAAGTTTTACTATACTGAGAAACATTCAAATAGTCCAACTACTTTAAAATAGACTCAAAATACCATAGCAGGATTCAATAAATATTTGTAATAGATAAAGATGTTTCCTCTTCCTGAAAAATATTTTGCCTCTTTACCTTCTCTTGAGAAAGTAGAGTTGTTCAAATGCACAATCAAATAAAGGTCACAAGGAAATGATATTGCTTTTCAGTCATTCGCCCTGACACTTTGTTGACAGCTCTCAGAACATTCCCTCACTACTGATAATCCATAAAAACAATTTTCAATCAAAGTAAAGACTTTAAAATAGGAGTGTAGCAAGGTGTCTGGTAAGGCAGAACTTTACTTTTTCCTGATAAATAAACTGTTGACATTCCGAGGTAGGGAGAAGTGGGTAAATTTGTATGAGACTATGAGCTTTAAGGTAAAGTGATGTATCTTAGTCCTTTGGGGCTTTATAACAAAACACCACAAAAATGATAAACAGCAGAAATGTATTTTTTTTTCTCTCAGTTCTAGAGGCTGGGAATCTAAGATCAAGACTCCAGGTTTGACCTTTGACTGGGGGCCCATTTCCTGATTTATAGAAAACGCCTTCTTGCTCTGTCCTGGCACGGAAGAAAGGGGTGAGGCAGCTCTCGACAGCTTCTTTAATAAGGGCACCAGGATGCAGGGATGTGGTCTGATTGTGCCTCCACCAACAAACTGTGTGTTTGGAATCTTGGTCCTTGGTGTGGTGATGTTGGAAGATAGTGGAACCTTAAAGAGGTAGAACCTCATGGAAGATAATTATGTCATTGAGAAAAACTACCCTTGGCAAGAATTAATGTAATTTTCATATACTGTGCTATTTCTCAACAGAGTAGGTCATTGTAAAAGAGCAAGACTGGACTCTCCCTGGTCTCTGGCTTCCTGATTCACCATGTGATCTCTCCCTCTGGCATACATTCCCATCATGATATTATATGCCATGAAGTACTTACCAGAACAGGCACCATGCCTCAAAAACTGTGAGCTAAATAAACCTCTTTTCTTTATCCATTACCCAGCCTCAGGTGTTTTGTTATAGCAATAGAAAATGGACTCATACAGACACTAATCTCAATTATGAGGGTTCTCATTTCATGATCAAATTATCTCCCTAAAAGTCCCACCCTACCAACAAGTGGGTGGTTTGGAATTCAACAGAGGAATTTGGGAGGAGCATGGATACAAACTTTCAGACATTAACTGGATGAGACCTTCAACCCTTATCCAGGAGTTTCAAAGTTCTTGAAACCTGTCAAGGTGTCCTTGATCAAGGTTCAGTGGCAAAGACAATGAGACTGATAAAATAAAATAAGCACAAGGAATAGAAAGAGAGTAAGTCAAGGTGCCATCTCCTGTACACAGTCAGGTGGTCAAAGGAATAGTGGTTCTGGACATACCTTGTGCTCTAGGGAAGCAACTGGGTAGATGAATTTTTAAAAATTGGTCTAGTTAGATACCTGCTGAACTTTCATGTGAAATTTTTCTGGCCAGTCAAGAATATGAGATAGAGGGGGATCTTTCCTAAGGTCTGGAGGAACCAACCTAGGAGAGGGAGCTTGAGGCATCAGCCCCTTTCCTCAGACACTGTCACACTGACATCTTGGGTGTGATGAGTCAAAGGGCCTTTGGCCTCTCAGGTTTTGCTGTGCCTGCAGCTTGGTGATGCATTTACCCAGGAAGATGCAGGTTGCCAGTGGCAGTCATTAACATGCTCTCACGGTTAGGGGGTGCATCTGAGCTCCGGCTCTCGCAGCAAGTTGAACACCAAGGCTCCTGAAGATTGTCACAGAAAAGTGGAAGAATGAGTGAGATGACTTTAGTCCATTCAATCATAACCCTAAAAAGAGATGTGGTTTTATTTCAGACCTCTAAGTGAGTAAAGCAGATGTATTTTGGACACTTCAAAACACCTCTTAGAATATCTAAGTTGGGCATAAGACATAGGTGGACTTTAGTGAATGCTTCAGGCACTGTTCTAGATTTTTTAGTGTATTTTTCATTTAAGTCTCTCATATAATTATGCACTAGTATTTCAAAGGGGGAAAAATAGCTGAGGCACAAGGGAGGAATTTCATTTCCTAGGTCACCAATCAGTAAGTGGTGAAGACAGAATTCACACCCAACACGCTCTGAAGAGCTGACCACATTTCCTCCTTCCTTGACACCCCAAAGGTCTGTGCTTTGCTCTATTGTATTTCAGAGGGCACATCACTACGGAAATCCATGATGAACATGCAGGTAAGGGAGAACCATCTCTCTTTAAAGCTCTGCAGTTAGTATCTCAGCTTTTTCTGTATCTTCCATTATAAATTTAACTAATATAGTAAAAAATGTTATCACGTGAAGATAAACTGTTTTATGCACCTAACCAAATGTAGGACCCTCACTAGAATTTGTTCCATGCTAACCCACACTGTAGATGGAATTGGTGCTTTTGTACCAATGGAATTGACCCTGCTGTGTAGACAAGGCTCAGGACTCCAGCTCTCTAATTTCTCCAGTCTGGTTCATTTTGCCTAGCACACTGAAATCCAGCTCCCTACATGCTTTGGGCTCTACATGTATATTGTTATTATCAATTAGTGGCAGTATTTGCTATTGATATAGCACTTCATATTCGTAAGTCATTTCCTTTGGGTGTTTGTGCATGGCTGGTCTTTACAGCCACAGATATGTTTGCACTGACATCACCTTCCAAGGATTATTCCTATGGGTTAAATGATTTGCTTATGGCAATTGCAGAGGAACGTGTTATAGAATACATGATTAGCAATAAAGAGAAAGAAAAGACACCACAGGCTTGCTGCTTAGGGCAGTCCAGTGAAAGGCTGAGAGCCAAACAACTTGACTTTACCTGCTTCTATTTATGATCATAAAAGTGTTATTATTAACGATGCTATTTTACATTTTATAGCTCCTGTTCGGTTGGAGTGATCCCAAAGGATTTTGCAAACTCTACGTGCATGGCTTCAACATTTCACATAGGCATTGCTCTTTCTTCCCCCACAAGGAACCTCTTACTAGGGAGGCAGAAACAATGATGGTAGCGGTAGTCAACAGATGAAGGTAAATGTGGTCATTATAATTTTACCCTCAACTCTGCCCAGTGTTAAACAAGAGTCTTGTCTTGGCCCGCAGGATCCATTCCGATTTCTAGAAAGAAAAGGGGGCGGCGGGCAGCCCAGCATCTATTGGCAAAGGCTGAGTGCCTGCCTGTTTGCACCACAGGGGACAATTAGAGCAAAATGAAACTGTGACTATTAGTAAGGGAAAGGCTGAAAAGAATTCCAGCTAGAAATCTTAAGATCTGTTCCTGTTCCTTATAGTGAAATATAGATTTTAATGCCCTAAAGACACTAAAACCATAATGCCAACCCTCAGAATGTGAAACACAATAGAAGCACAGGGCAAGGTCAAAAGGATGGAATTTGGAGATGAGTAGCAGGTGGAAATAGGAAAATGGACGTGTGTCGGGTGGAAGCAGAGGAGTCTCGAGGCTAATAGTCACATTAACAAGTTGAAGCAAGCATCAAATTCCGGCGTCCCTCAGCCCCAAGCCCCAGAAGCCCAGGTACCTTGCCGAGAGCACGCTGTCCTTGGGGCCTGCTTCCCGTTTGTTATTAAGCCCAGCTCTCTGTGGACCCAGAATCTATTTCTCGAGAATCATGATCATCTGCTTGAATTAGAAGGAGATTTTTCACTTACCTGGAAATTCTAAAGGCTGTGTTCAGTACTAAATATTGCTAGGCACCAGAGGAGTTCAAGAAATATAGGTTTCCTTGTTTTCTATTCCCCTTGAAAAGATCAGTGGGTTAGATTCCACACAATTTGGTTGTGCTGCAATTTATTCCAAATCGTTTGAGTTATTTAACAAATACTTTTATGGCACTTAGCATATGCTAGATAACTATGCTCAGAACTTAACTATTTATCACCCATGTGATCGTCACAACTACTCTAAGAAATAGGTACTACTCCTGGACAGATCAGTAAATTTACAGATGAGGAAAACTGAAGCACAGAGAAATTAGATAATTTGCCTGAATTCTCACAGCTGATGAGTGGCCAAGCCAAGATTCAAATTCAGAGAGTCTGGCTTAAGTTGTTGTTTTCTCCACTGTTTTAGTCAGCTTCCTCCCTGCTGTAACTAAAACACCAATTTTAAGAAGGAAAAGTTTGTTTGGGGGCTCGCTATTTCAGAGGTCTCAATCCATAGATGGCCAGCTTCATTCCTCGGGCCCTGAGATGAGGCAGAACATCATGGAGAAAGAGTATGGCAGAGGGAAGTGGCTCAGGAAGCGATACCAGGAAGCAGAGAGAGAGAGAGAGCCCCTCTTACCATGGACAAAATATAAACCCCAAAGGCATGCCTCCAATGACCCACCTCCTCCAACAACACTCGACAGTTACCACCCAGCAAATGCCTATAGGAGAGTAATGTGCTGAACAGATGAAGGCTCTCATAACCCAATTATTCCACCTCTAAACTTTCTTGCATTGTCTCATACATAAACTTTTGGGGGACACCTCAGATATAAACCCTGTAACACCTTGCCGCAGTCTGGCTGGGCACAAATCACAAGCCACTCAAGCAGGGACAAACTTTATTTCCAAACTCCACCAGCACACTCCCCGGGAACTTTCCCGAACGCCACCCACGCGGCTCCTCCAGGAACACACCACACACCAAGGGAACTCCTACCACCGGAACTTCACCAACCAACGCGAACTCTTCAGGAATCCCCACGAGAGCTCAACCGGAACTCAACAGGAACTCCGAGAGAACTCAAAAGTCACCATCTTAATGGCTCGCTGGCGTCACCTCTCAACCACTACTTCTGGCAAAAATGCCATGCGTCATCCCGACTTGGCTGTGGCCCTCAACAACACCTGACAAGAGCAACTTAGAGGAGGAAAAGTTTATTTGCGGTTCATAGTTTCTGTTTTTTAGACAGCCAGTCCAATGTTCTGGCCCAAGGTAAGGCAGCACATCACAGGAAGGACACCTCGGAGGGAAGCTGCTCACTTCCTGGCAGCTGAAAAACAGACAGAAAGGAGGGGCTTCAGGGAAGTTGCACCCTTCCAGGGCTTTCCCCCAGTGACCCTCCCTCCAGCCATGCCACACCTGCCTCCAGCTACCACCCAGTCATTTAAAGGAGGATGCACTGATTAGGTTACAGCTCTCATTATCAGATTATTTCACCTCCGAATATTCCTGCACTAGCAGGACCTTTTGGAAGACACTGAATATCCAAACCATAACAATCACTGTGCTACCATGCCTTTCGTCTATGTGATAGATTTTGCTTGCAAACTTTGAGAGACAGTTTTCATGAGAACACCAGAAAAATATGATCAAAGCAAAGGGCAATAAAAATTTACAATTCAAGCAAAGAATAGAAGGAGCCGCTAGAAGTTGGGGGTGGGAAGAATATGGAGATGGCAGCCAAGTGTACACAAGCCTCACTTAGACATGAGGAATAACTGGATTTCTTGGGACCTGTTGCACAGTGTGGTGAATATGGTTAATAATAATGTATCATATATTTCAAAAATCACTGAGTAAATTTCAAATGTTTCCACCACAAAAAGTGATAAGTATTTGAAATGATGGATGTTAATTAATGTAATTTTTCATTGTTTTCATAAATAATCTTACTTTGTACCCCATACATAGATACAACTATAATTTGTCAATTTACGATGAAAAATAAACTTATTGTTCAGGAAAACAAATGAATATGTTTATAAATTGTTTTCATCAAAACCTTGTTTGAAACCAGTATTTTATTAACCTTAAATTCTAAGATATTTTCCTCCTAAAGGAAGGAGTCATGCATTCTGAAGTGGTGCTTCATTTCTATCTTTAACAACAGCTTTCAGGTTCCAAAATATGGGAGTGGGTGAAGGTAGGAAAGTTTGGGCTCAAAAGGAAGGAAAAAAGCAAAGTGAGATGCATGTGGTCCAAATCCTGGCTTTGCCACTTACTCTTCATATGAGTTTGAGCAAAGTTCTTAACCTTTCTGTGCCTCAGTTT
This sequence comes from Marmota monax, assembly GCF_021218885.2. Lineage (NCBI taxonomy): Eukaryota > Metazoa > Chordata > Mammalia > Rodentia > Sciuridae > Marmota > Marmota monax. The sequence goes on from NW_026693245.1 coordinate 14,792,149, forward strand.
CTGGATCTGTAAAAAGGGGTGATGATAGCACCGACCTCACAGGTTATTATGAGAATTGATTGAAGTAACTCATAGAAGGTATGGAGAGTGACTGGCACATCGTGAGCACTCCCAATAAGTAGGTTATTCTCTTGGGAAAGCGGGCAGGGTATATAATGAGAGTAACATAGGAGACCTAAGGGTGCTGGAGCCATCTCTCTTAGTAGTGCCCTGGGAGGTTCATATACAGTACCTATATCCATGAGGATGACAGCACGGATGGACCAGCTTGGTGATGTGACATACTATTGAGTTTCTGAAATATCCTCACCTGGCCCCAGAAAGCCAAACTCAGCCAAACCCAGGCCCTGCACGTCTTTCTGTGCACACTCAGCTTGGGGTCACACCCAAGGCAGGACTGCCACTCAGGCAGCCAATTGCCAGGGCAACTGGTGTGGTCTGCAGAAGTGGGACCTGTGTATCTGGGAGAAGTAGCCTGGACTCCAAGGGCACCACACCCAAGGTGTATTGTGCCTCTCTGGGGAGCAGTGAGTAGAGCCCAGCCTGTCACTTCTACTTTTGAATCTCTATTTGTCCTTTCCCTTTTTTTTTTTAAATTAGATAAGTGATGTGTGCTTGTTGAAAGCAAACTGAAACAATGCAGTAATAATACAGCTTCTTACCTCTTTTCTTTGTCACACTCCCCCCGAAAAAAAATAGAACCCCAGTTAGCAATTTGGAGAATTCTTTATCATTCCGGAATTTGGTATATCTTTATGTAGACATGCACACACACACACACACACACACACAGAATATTCTTCTCTTACACAAAAAGGTGGATGGGGGAAACTACATTGCTAATTTTTTTTTTGTCCCTTGTTGTCTTAAACTCCATCATGAACACCTTTCCAAGACAGAACACATAACTAATTTTTACAACCTGCATATTTTCCATTGCATACAGTTTCAAATCTTATTTTACCATGGCCCCTGTAAGAGTCATTTTGGACTTGTTGTTATTGTTGGTTGGTTTTATCTTCATTGCATTCAATGCTCCTGTGAAAATCCTTATAGAAGTGTTTCTACAAGAATGATTCCTAGTAATGTAATTGCTACATCATTATATATGTGTGTGTATAATGTTTTAATTTTATATTAATACTCAAAATTAGGAAGAATTATTTCCTGAATAAAATCTAAACCCCTGTTCTTATTGTTGTCAAAAAGGAAAAGGTGATGCATTTTTGCATTTCAATTTTGCACTCCAAAGAAAGGGTATTGATGAACACTTCTTTGTTTTAAATTTCTTATTTTTCTGTTTTTAAATAAAATTTCTTTAATTTATGCTTTGGAGAATACAATATTATGATAAAACCATGAGGGAAGCCACATTTTGTAAATTAAAGTTCAAAAGATCAAAGAAAGACAAAATAAAACACCTCCAATTTGTGTTACGTGATATTGACATGTTCAAATCTCAGCATTGGCAGCTTCATATTTCTTTGTTGTGATTCTCAGAGTTATTCTAAAAGGTCGCTTAAACCCCAGACCATACTGAATCAAAATCTCTGGGGGTGTAGTTTGTGTTACAGTTTTTAAAAGTTCCCAGATGATTCTCAAGTACAAGAACAGCTATTGCACTTGCTAATTTTATAATTTCTGAAATTTTAGAAATAAAGTGCAATTGTTCTGCAGCATATAATAAAGAAATAATAAAGAAACATTAAAGGGAAGTTGTAAATTTAGTCATTTCTAATTAATTTAGTCATAATTAATCATTATGCAAAAAAATAGAGGAAAAGGAGAAATATTGGGGAATGATGTTGGCCAAATTATTTTGTTATATTCTGTGCATGTATGAATATGTAACAACAAAACCCACCATTATGTACAAATATAATGCACCAATAAAAATATGGAGTAAATAAATGAAATAGTTATTTGTAACTTGGATAAGAGTACAGGCAGATGTATGGTTTGGGAGAAACCAAGTGATAGAATAAGCTATATTAAAGAAAAGATGGGACTCAGATAGAGCCAGGCAAGGTTAATGCACATGGTTTGAATCAACTGAAGTTTTTCAAGTCCAAAGTCATGAGAAAAAAAATTTAAACACAAGAGCTCTTCCAGCTTCAATTTTAAAGAATAGATGAGCACTGCCCAAGAAGAGGCAGATAACAAGCCTTGGTAAATGGTTATTATGGTGATAGTGAAACCACATCATAAGAGATGAAAAAAATCATAAGAGATTATCGGTATAGAAGGAGGTCAGGCCAGCAGCCAGCACCAGTTCATGTCAAAGTCAGAAATGATTCATAAAGGCATAAAAGGTACTTGTGGAACAGGGACTTACAAGGGACAATGACAGAATCAAAACCCTAGCCCTCTTCTGCATAAGGGATGGATAGGTAGGTGTCCTTTACCTTTTTCTCCCACTAGATACTTTGTGTCAAATGAAAGGTCAGTTATTTTAAAACCACAAAGAAGACTTTATACCACTGTGTGCAAGTGTAATGGAGTCTTTTTATAATAGTTAATGAACACTGCGTTTTAAGTCAGTTTGTAGCCTGTACTCTGTATCAAGCAAATCCTGGGTGATTAAACACTTAAATTTCTGTTTTCTACGCTTCAACTTCTTTGTTAAGACTTGGGTATGGTTATAAGGCTTAGAAAACTAATTTGGTAAAAATCCAACAATGGAGTCAATCACATTCGAAGAGTAGAACAGCACCTGGTGTCCTAAACTAGAAAACAACAATCAGAATAATAAAACAGACACCCTGAGTGTCAGCAGCCCTGAGCTCTGTAAGGACTGGGCTCCAAGGCCACAGAGAGGAATATGGGAGCTAATCAAAACCATTCAATCTAACTTGAAGAATGAAACCAAAGCCTGACAAAGGACTTTGTGTAATAGCAAATAAAGCAACATAAAATAGTAATATCCAACTGTGACTTCCAAGACCATCAAGACAGTGGAAGACCCTGAAAAAATACTCCTCCTTAAATTTCCTTCAAGCACGTGTGCTATGAATCAGCCTAGGAACATGACATTAGATTGTAATTTGAGTGGTAAAATTATACACACTGCTTTCCCTGGAATGGTGTTAAAAGCTTATGAGCTGTTGTGCATGTCTTAAAAAAAAACTTAAATTTACTATAATTTTTTATATAGTCTTAGAAGCAAAATGAGACTAGAGCAAGAAAAAATTGGAGGATTCCTGTATTAGGAAAAATGAGCTAGTATTTCAGAAAGCACTAAGGTTAGACTCTTTCAATGGAGAAAGTTGCCTGGAAGGATATATGTAGAAGAAAATACACAGAAAATAAAGCTACAAAGGGACCTGCTACAGAGGAAAAGAAACAAGGTGATACGTGTAGGAGGAAGAAAAGTGTCACAGAAGTGGAAAGCTTTGAAGGTAAAAACAAGGGTGACTCTCATGCACATAAAGGAGGAAACCCACAGCACACGTGTGGTAAAAATGTTTTCTGATATTAAGTGACAGAGGAAAGAAAACAGGGCAGGGAAATGTTATGTAGTGTACATTCTAGACAACTTAGCTCATATCTTAGTCCTGATTTTTAGTTTGAAATTCACAGCTTTTCAGCTCCTTTGGGACAAGAGCTAAAGAGAAATTAAACTTTTAGTTTTGTGTTACTATGTAAAACTACCTGATGCTGAGTGATATTTAAAGAAAAGAGAAAAGGAGAGGGAAGATGGCGGCGAGGGGAGTGCATTGCCCCCGTGTGCTGCTTCACTGTGTGGGAGTATGACAAGTCAGGACGGCTAAAGGCTATCTTGTTAGGAATTTCCAGCAATAGTGGGGTGCTCCGGAACCTGGAGGAAGGATTTCCATCGCACGAGGATCGGCTACGGGGACTCAAACGCGAGAGGTTTGTCGCACGGAGGGTAACACTGCTTATTCAGCAAATCACCCCGCGGCTAGAGTCTGCAGCGCGCGCTGGGAAATGAGGAGATAGCGACGCAGGGATACAGCGCTACAGTTTCTGCCAGCCGTGCAAGCACCGTACTCAGGGCTGAATTCTGGGTTCGAGACGGGGGAAGGAAGCGGTCCATCTCGGTTCTCCACACCGGTCAGACCACAGAGGAGGCCAGCAGCCACCATGTTGTAAAGCTGACGTCACCATCCCTGTTTTCGACTGACCGCAGCTCATTCAGCCATAGAACAGGTAATTTCAGGCTGCCATTCGCCTGCGGCTTGCAGACAGATTGCTAGGGTTCAGTGCCTGGGGGCTTCTTAGAACCTGATCTTATCGGAGCGAACACCGAGCTCGGGGCGGCCGAATTCCGGCTCCCGGAACCGCCCTGGCCCAGGGCTGCGGAGCCTGCGGAGGCTGCTTCTTGGACCCTGCCCCTATCAGAGCATACGCCAAGCACTAAGCGGCCGAATTCTGGCTCCCGGAACTGAGCCCGCGGGGACTGCTTCTTGGAGCCTACCCTTATAGGAGTTTACACCGAGCACGGAGCGGCCGAGTTCCGGCTCCCGGAACTTCCCTGGCCCGGGGCTAGGAGCCCCCGGAAACTGCTTCTCGGTCCGGGTCCTGCTGAGGGCCGGTCAGGACTCACCCGTTGCTTTGGTTGCCCGGCAAGGGGAACGAAATGCTGCCATTCGCATAGGATACCAACATGGCAGAGATCTGATGTCATCAGAAAGCGGCGGAGGAGAGAACTTCATCAATACCAGCGGCGACAGAAACAGTTGGTCTCCTGGTGGGGGGGTGAGGCACAGACACCCGAGTCTCCTCAATTTGTCGTCGAGCCAGAGGGGAGGAGCCAGGCCGCCGCCAGCGCCCGGAGCAGGCCCAGCGGCTTGCCAGCGTGGTGACCACGTGACCCCAATTGGAGAGGGGGCGGAGCGGAGCCACCACCCGCACCCGCAAGGTGGGCAGACCCGCGACCCAGTGGTACATGGGCGTGGTAGGAGGGGCAGGGCAGAGCCGCCGTTCGCGCTTGCAAGGTAAACAGACCTGTGACAGCCTGGCGGGTCAGGCCCAGTGGCCTGCCAGTGTGGTACACACGTCACCCCAACTGGAGTAGGGGCAGAGCAGATTCTTCTCCCATGCCCGGCTCAGGCCCTGCCGGTGTGGTGGTCACGTGACCCCAATTGGAGTGGGGGCGGAGCGGAACCGCCACCCGTGCCCGCAGGGTGAGCAGACCTGTGACCAACCTGCAGATCAGGCCCAGGGGTCCGCAGGCATGGTAGGAGGGGCAGGGCAGATTCGCCGCCCGCGCCTCCAAGGTAGGCAGACCTGCAACAGACCGGCGGATCAGGCCCAGGAGCCTGCCGGCATGGGACACACACCACCCTAATTGGAGTAGGGGCAGAGCAGAGTCGCCGCCTGTGCCAGGAACAGGCCCAGCGTCCTGCAGGCGGGGTAGTCACGACACCCCAATTGGAGTAGGGGCAGAACAGAGTCTCCACCCGTGCCCGAAAGGTGGGCAGATCTGCGACCGACCAGCGGGACAGGCCCAGTGGCCTGCCAGTACGACAGACACGTCACCCCATTTGGAGTAGGGGCAGAGTAGAGCCGCCGACTGCGCCTGCAGGGTAGGCAAACCTGCAACCGACCGGCAGATCAGGCCCGGTGGCCTGCCGGCGTGGTACACTCGTCACCCCAATTGGAGTAGGGGCAGAACAGAGCCGCCGCCAGTGCCCAGAACAGGCCCAGTGACCTGCCGGCGTGGTAGCCACGACACCCCAATTGGAATAAGGAGAGAGAAGAGCCGCCGCCCGCGCCTGCAGGAAAGATACGCAAGCAGTATGAAAAGACAAGGAAAGAAAGGACCACAAGCAATGCAGGTCAACGCAACTTTAGAAGAGGTAACAGCTGCAGCAGATGGAATGTCAGATAAAGAATTCAGGATATATATGCTTCAGATGATCTGGAGTATCAAGGAAGACATTAGACAGCAAAATCAGACAATGAAAGATCACTTCGACAATGAATTACGCAAACAAATCCAGGAAGCAAAGGATCAACTATACAGGGAGATAGAGGTTATAAAAAACAAACAAACAGAAATCCTAGAAATGCAGGAAGCAATAAACCAACTTAAAAACTCAATGGAGAATACTACCAGCAGAGTAGAACACTTAGAAGATAGAACATCAGACAATGAAGACAAAGTATTTCAACTGGAAAAGAACATAGACAGCTCAGCAAGACTGTTAAGAAACCATGAGCAGAACATCCAAGAAATATGGGATAACATTAAGAGACCAAACTTAAGAGTCATTGGGATACAGGAAGGTACAGAGCTCCAAACCAAAGGAATGAGCAGTCTATTCAATGAAATAATACGAGAAAACTTCCCAGACTTGAAGAATGAGACAGAATCCCAAATCCTAGAAGCCTACAGGACGCCGAATGTGCAAAATCATAAGAGATCCACACCTAGACACATTATAATGAAGATGCCCAACATACAGAATAAGGAGAGAATTTTAAAAGCTACAAGAGAAAGGAAGCAGATTACATTTAGGGGTAAGCCAATCAGGATAACAGCTGATCTTTCAACACAGACTCTGAAAGCTAGAAGATCCTGGAATAACATATTTCAAACACTGAAAGAAAATGGGTTCCAACCAAGAATTGTGTATCCAGCGAAATTAAGCTTCAGGATGGAAGATGAAATTAAAACCTTCCACGATAAACAAAAGTTTAAAGAATTCGCAGCTAGAAAACCATCTCTTCAAAACATCCTCACCAAAGCATTACAGGAAGAGGAAATGGAAAATAACAATGAAAACCAACAGTGGGAGGTAGGACAGTAAAGGGGGGGGGGGAAATAATCAAAGAGGAAAACAAACCATGTTTAGTAACAGAAATAAACAAATATGGCTGGAAGAACAACCCATATCTCAATAATAACCCTAAATGTTAATGGCTTAAACTCACCAATTAAGAGACACAGGCTAGTAGAATGGATCACAAAACAAGACCCAACAATATGCTGCCCACAGGAGACGCATTTGAAAGGAAAAGACATACCTAGGCTGAAGGTGAAAGGTTGGGAAAAATCATATCACTCATATGGACTTCGGAAACAAGCAGGAGTGTCCATACTCATATCAAATAAAATAGATTTCAAGCCAAAGTTAATCAAAAGGGATAAAGAGGGACACTACATACTGCTTAAGGGAACCATACACCAACAAGACATAACAATCATAAATATTTATGCCCCAAACAATGGTGCAGCTATGTTCGTCAAACAAACTCTTCTCAAGTTCAAGAGTCTAATAGACCACCATACCATAATCATGGGAGACTTCAACACACCTCTCTCACCACTGGACAGATCTTCCAAACAAAAGTTGAATAAGGAAACTATAGAACTCAATAACACAATTAATAACCTAGACCTAATTGACATATATAGAGTATACCACCCAACATCAAGCAGTTACACTTTTTTCTCAGCAGCACATGGATCCTTCTCAAAAATAGATCATATATTATGTCACAGGGCAACTCTTAGACAATATAAAGGAGTAGAGATAATACCATGCATCTTATCTGATCATAATGGAATGAAACTGAAAATCAACGATAAAAGAAGGAAGGAAAAAGCATACATCACTTGGAGAATGAACAATAGGTTACTGAATGATCAATGGGTTATAGAAGACATCAAGGAGGAAATTAAAAAATTCTTAGAGATAAATGAAAACACAGACACAACATATCGGAATCTATGGGACACATTGAAAGCAGTTCTAAGAGGAAAATTCATTGCTTGGAGTTCATTCCTTAAAAAAAGAAAAAACCAACAAATAAATGATCTCATACTTCATCACAAAATCCTTGAAAAAGAAGAGCAAAACAACAGCAAAAGAAGTAGAAGGCAAGAAATAATGAAAATCAGAGCTGAAATTAATGAAATCGAAACAAAAGAAACAATTGAAAAAATTGACAAAACTAAAAGTTGGTTCTTTGAAAAAATAAACAAAATCGACAGACCCTTAGCCATGCTAACGAAGAGAAGAAGAGAGAGAACTCAAATTACTAGCATACGGGATGAAAAAGGCAATATCACAACAGACACTTCAGAAATACAGAAGATAATCAAAAACTATTTTGAATCCTTATACTCCAATAAATTAGAAGATAGTGAAGGCATAGATAAATTTCTTAAGTCATATGATCTGCCCAGATTGAGTCAGGAGGATATAGAAAACCTAAACAGACCAATATCAATTGAGGAAATAGAAGAAACCATCAAAAGACTACCAACTAAGAAAAGCCCAGGACCGGATGGGTATACATCAGAGTTTTACAAAACCTTTAAAGAAGAACTAATACCAATACTTTTCAAGCTACTTCAGGAAATAGAAAAAGAGGGAGAACTTCCAAATTCATTCTATGAGGCCAACATCACCCTGATTCCTAAACCAGACAAAGACACTTCAAAGAAAGAAAACTACAGACCAATATCTCTAATGAACCTAGATGCAAAAATCCTCAACAAAATTCTGGCGAATCGGATACAAAAACATATCAAAAAATTGTACACCATGATCAAGTAGGATTCATCCCTGGGATGCAAGGCTGGTTCAATATACGGAAATCAATAAATGTTATTCACCACATCAATAGACTTAAAAATAAGAACCATATGATCATCTCGATAGATGTGGAAAAAGCATTCGACAAAGTACAGCATCCCTTTATGTTCAAAACTCTAGAAAAACTAGGGATAACAGGAACATACCTCAATATTGTAAAAGCAATCTATGCTAAGCCTCAGGCTAGCATCATTCTGAATGGAGAAAAACTGAAGGCATTCCCTCTAAAATCTGGAACAAGACAGGGATGCCCTCTCTCTCCACTTCTGTTCAACATAGTTCTCGAAACACTGGCCAGAGCAATTAGACAGACGAAAGAAATTAAAGGCATCAAAATAGGAAAAGAAGAACTTAAATTATCACTATTTGCAGATGATATGATTCTATACCTAGCAGACCCAAAAGGCTCTACAAAGAAACTATTAGAGCTAATAAATGAATTCAGCAAAGTGGCAGGATATAAAATCAACATGCATAAATCAAAGGCATTCCTGTATATCAGTGACAAATCCTCTGAAATGGAAATGAGGACAACCACTCCATTCAAAATATCTTCAAAAAAAATAAAATACTTGGGAATCAACCTAACAAAAGAGGTGAAAGACTTATACAATGAAAACTACAGAACCCTAAAGAGAGAAATAGAAGAAGATCTTAGAAGATGGAAAAATATACCCTGTTGATGGATAGGCAGAACTAACATCATCAAAATGGCGATATTACCAAAAGTTCTCTATAGGTTTAATGCAATGCCAATCAAAATCCCAACGGCATTTCTTGTAGAAATAGAGAAAGCAATCATGAAATTCATATGGAAAAATGAAAGACCCAGAATAGCAAAAACAATGCTAAGCAGGAAGTGTGAATCAGGCAGTATAGCGATACCAGACTTCAAACTATACTACAGAGCAATAGTAACAAAAACAGCATGGTACTGGTACCAAAACAGGCGGGTGGACCAATGGTACAGAATAGAGGACACAGAAACCAATCCACAAAACTACAACTATCTTATATTTGATAAAGGGGCTAAAAGCATGCAATGGAGGAAGGATAGCATCTTCAACAAATGGTGCTGGGAAAACTGGAAATCCATATGCAACAAAATGAAACTGAATCCCTTTCTCTCGCCATGCACAAAAGTGAATTCAAAATGGATCAAGGAGCTTGATATCAAATCAGAGACACGCCGTCTGATAGAAGAAAAAGTTGGCTACGATCTACATTCGGTGGGGTCGGGCTCCAAATTCCTCAATAGGACACCCATAGCACAAAAGTTAATAACTAGAATCAACAAATGGGACTTACTCAAACTAAAAAGTTTTTTCTCAGCAAAAGAAACAATAAGAGAGGTAAATAGGGAGCCTACACCCTGGGAACAAATCTTTACTCCTCACACTTCAGATAGAGCCCTAATATCCAGAGTATACAAAGAACTCAAAAAATTAGACAATAAGAGAACAAACAACCCAATCAACAAATGGGCCAAGGACCTGAACAGACACTTCTCAGAGGAGGACATACAATCAATCAACAAGTACATGAAAAAATGCTCACCATCTCTAGCTGTCAGAGAAATGCAAATCAAAACCACCCTAAGATACCATCTCACTCCAGTAAGATTGGCAGCCATTATGAAGTCAAACAACAACAAGTGCTGGCGAGGATGTGGGGAAAAGGGTACACTTGTACATTGCTGGTGGGACTGCAAATTGGTGCAGCCAATTTGGAAAGCAGTATGGAGATTTCTTGGAAAGCTGGGAATGGAGCCACCATTTGACCCAGCTATTCCCCTTCTTGGTCTATTCCCTGAAGACCTAAAAAGAGCATGCTACAGGGACACTGCTACATCGATGTTCATAGCAGCACAGTTCACAATAGCAAGACTGTGGAGCCAACCTAGATGCCCTTCAATAGACGAATGGATTTAAAAAATGTGGCATTTATACACAATGGAGTATTACTCTGCATTAAAAAATGACAAAATCATATAATTTGCAGGGAAATGGATGGCATTAGAGCAGATTATGCTAAGTGAAGCTAGCCAATCCCTAAAAAACAAATGCCAAATGTCTTCTTTGATATAAGGAGAGTAACTAAGATCAGAGTAGGGACGAAGAGCAGGAGAAGAAGATTAACATTTAACAGGGATGAGAGGTGGGAGGGAAAGGGAGAGAGAAGGGAAATTGCATGGTAATGGAAGGAGACTCTCAGGGTTATACAGTGGATGGGGTAGAGAGAGAGGAGGGGAGGGGAGGGGAGAGGTGGGGAGGGGGGAGGGTGGAGGATGGGAAAGGCAGCGGAGCACAACAGACACTAGTATGGCAATATGTAAATCAATGGATGTGTAACTGATGTGATTCTGCAATCTGTGTATGGGGTGAAGGTGGGAGTTCATAACCCACTTGAATCAAAGTGTGGAATATGATATGTCAAGAAATTTGTAATGTTTTGAACAACCCACAATAAAAAATTAAAAAAAAATAAATAAAAATAAAGAAAAGAGGTTTATTTTGGCTTATTTTTGGCTTTCAGTTCCAGATGCTGACACCGTGCTATTTGGAAGTCCAGTGTCTGGTAGGGGCCCCTGGCTGCATCACAACATGGTGGACGGCATTGCATCACAGGAATGCATTTAAGAGAGTTTACATGGTGAGAAAGGAAGCAAGACAGAGAGCCAGCTTCACTCTTTATAACAAATCATTCTCCTGGGATCTGATCCACTCCTGCAAGACCTAATTAATTAACAGTCATGACCCAATCACCTCCCGCTAGCCTGGTTCACCTTTTAACAGCATTAACAGAGAGAATCAGGTTTCCTGCCCATGAACCCTTTGAATGACTAACCATATCCACACCATAGTTCCAAAAACTGGAGAAAAAATTTAACAAACATACAAACAAATAGTGACTGTTTCTGCTCCCTAACCAGTGCCCGTTTACTTTAGCCACCATGGCCACACAGCTATTTGCAGCAAGTTGCTGGATATCTGTGTGGACAATTAATCTTGATTCATTCCTTATTTTCTTTTCTTTCTTTTTCATTTTCCTTTTTTTTTTTAAATTATTCATCTAATTGAACTAACCATAGGCTGCTGACTTGTATGTTTACAGACATTAATACCACCTGGATTGAATTTCCAGACTTCAGCAATATTCAGTCTTTAGCATCTCAATACACCTTTGTGTATTACCTTTCAGGTAAAAACCTGTGTTATAAGTACAAACTTCTCTGAATGTCAGGCCAGATCTCACTCCAAATTTGTAGATCGCAGATGGTAATTAGAATATGAGTTGGGGAAAATAATGGGAAGAAAAAGACAAGATAGTCGAGAATCACATTTGCCCATCTGCCTTTAATGTCTAGTAGCATCCATTTACAAGGATCGTTTTTCCTTCTGTATGGGGAAGAAAGCAGCTATACATCACCAACCTGGACCAAGCGAGGGCAGAGCAGAGAACTGCCAGGTGAATTAGAGCAGATGGGCAGAGGATGTGGCTTTCACATGACATACTTCTTCCCCATTATTTTGCTTATTGCCTTCTATTTCATATATTAAATCAAAGACAAGGGCACCCTCATTCTACAGGCTTAGGAATGGGGTTCCACATGTTGAACCCTACTGGATTGCTAGCACAGCCAGCCAGTTTTTAATGGGGGAAAGACACAAGAAGGTCTAAGAACTATTTCAGTCCTTTACTCTAAATGAACATTCTTTTTTCTTTTCCTCTGCACTATCATGCTACGGTACTTTAAACTTCTCCCATCATTAAGCCTTCTGAGTGAAATATTGAACTGATTAATGTGGCATTTTCCACTAAACTGTTTCAGGAAATGTTGCACCTTACCAGTGGGATGCTTTTGAATAATGTAATCTCCTTAGTATAATTAAAACTAAGTTCTGAAGTTAGTACCTTTTCTCCCTGGAGGCACTCATCAAAATGTCAAGTGTGCCTTCTAGTAGAACTGCAATCCCATAGTACAAACAAATATATTACGCACTGCTCCTCACTAGCAAGAGACCCTTGTTCCTTTTTTTTTCTTTCTTTCTTTTTTTTTTTTTTTTTTGTCACTTCATTTCTAATCTGAGCAAGCAGCACAAGAAATATGGTCTCCAAAAGCCACTGGGCCCCTGCATCCTGAGCAGTGTTCTGCACCAGCTGCCTGGCTGGCATTTCCTAATATTTCACTTGACTATTTGTCATTAACAGATGAACTTTTTTGTTGTTGTGTTATTATTGATACATAGAAAACAGGGTGGATGTAAAAGTCCTTCACGCTTTTCGGACTTTCTCTTGGTTTAAAAGGAAAAGGAAAAAAAAAAAAAAAAATCAGGAATGCAGCGCCCTCTTCTGGTTGAGAAGTGTTTAGCGCTCTGTGCAGACCTGAGTGGCATTTTTGACCGGGTTTTGGAACTATTAGGTATATAGTGAATTACAGATGAATAATCAGCATTGTTTTCAACATAATCCCCCTCTCCCAGGGACAGCCTTATAGAGCTGGTCCCAGGTACCCAGCCTGTAGGGCTCTGGAGGAGTGAGGTGGGCGGGGTATTTCCCGGGTAAGCGGGAATGATAAAAATGGTGTCAAGAGTCTGGCCCTTCTCTGGAACATATATTAAATCAAAGACAAGGGTACCCTCATTCTACAGGCATAGGAGACTTCTTTTTGTGTGGATATCAGAGAGAACCTGATATCTCTCACCAGTTGTTGTTTTTTTTTTTTCCTCTAGAAAAATTTGAGAGGATGTCAAAGGTTTCCAAATAGCAGCCTGTTACTTTCTCATGATTGTAACCACTCTAATGTTTTACTTCCTGGAGATCATATTAGAGTCTCCCCTAGAGCCCACACCTGCCTTTGAGCAGCCCCATCCCCAAATAAGATGGCCCTGCCAGTATCCATCTGGGAAGGAGGTGGGAGGAAGTGACAAAGGAAGGCACAGACACTCGGAGACAGAAGGAGCCCAGCAGGAATTTGAAAGAGAAATATTCAGTGCTGGAACGTGCTTCTCCCCAAATAATGTTTTCATTCCCTAAAAAACATGCTTCTTTCCAGTCTGAAGGCCAGGCTGGCTGCCACTTCTCTTCTCTTTGCCTGCCAACTAGTCATTAGCAAACAATGAGTGACAGGGCGGCTGCACAAGAGAAAGAAAATGGGCATGTAGCAGCACATTTGCTGAGATGGATGTCGTGGAAGGCAAAGTATGTGAGTGTCAGGTTGGATGATGCCCTCTCAGGGAGCTTCAGGCTGAGGAAAAGGTGAAGCCAGGCACAACTGAGACACACAGTCTCCTGGGCAAGTACACCTGGGGACATGTGTACCTGGGAATATGTGCAACGAGGTGTGCCTACCTAGGGCAGTGGCTGGGGCAGGATATTTCCTATACTTAGCCAATCACAAATATGCTTGGAGCAAATAATTTAAGAGAGTTGTTTCTAGAACATCCAAGCTAAAGTTCTTTGGATGAGAAGCTCTCTTTAGCATAACTTAAACAAAAACACGAATGTTTCAGAAAGAAATGTTTCTCAAAAAATCCAAGGGCAGAAATTACAACAGGGCCTGCGCTGCTTGTGTATCTGGAGCCAGGGAAGTAAAAAGCAGTTAACACCCCAGGCAGCTGCTCCTGCTGTCTGCCTAGCTCCAGCCCTGCAGCCCCGCATGCTTTCTCGGCCCTCAGCTTTGTCCCTGCCTTTTTCTTCTTTCTTCAGTCTCTCTTTAATATTTATGTAGCCAAACATCGTGACCCCAGCCCCAGAGTTCAATTGTCCTCAGTTCAAATAACCCATAAAACTGAATGATCTAGTCATTCCCATTCAGAATCCCCAAACAGACTATTTGCTCCATCCCCTCCGGTTCACCTGTTTTACACGCAGCCATGATAAGAAGGTAGAGTCGTCGTGTGCCATAACATGGCTATCAGAATTCACCCTGTGCTTGGGGAGAGAGTTCTTGGAGAAAAGGGTCACGGACTGGGAAAAAGTTCCAATAAAAACACACTTTTCCATTTTACTCAATGATCTCGGAGCACAGCAGAAATGGTTTGGTGAAATGGCAGAAATGATGATCAGGATTTTTGGAGGGGAAAAAAGGCTTATTGGAACTTTTCCTATTTCTGAAAACTTTTAAAAGGGGAGGAAGGAGGAAAAGATACTGAACTTTATTCTATCATATAGTGGAAAGATAACTAGTTTGGGAGCTAGGATCTGCAGACTGACCAACTCTGGCTGTGCAAACAAACTGTGTGATCTCTTAACACGATTTTCACATCTATGAATATGCAATTACCTTAGTTGCTCTGTGTCAAAGGCTGTATAACAGCTGTTGTCCTTATGAGAGTGAGTAGGGACTAAGCAGAGCTTTGGTGTTCTATGGCTAATAAATAAATCATCTAGAAATTGGGGCTATATTACTCTGGAAACAAGAAAAAAAAACAATAGGCTTGCTCCATCAGCAGCAGCCTTACTTCAGGCCTCTGGAAGAATTGAGCTGCAAATTCTTAGAGTTAAATCTGACAGAGCTAGTGAGAAACTGATGTGACTCCATTTTTGAGAAACCAGCCTCTATCTCAGAGCAAAGCCTGTCCAAACCCTTGTCCTTGGAAAAACCCACAGAGCATTCCTAAGCACATACCCATCCTGCTGAGTTGTTTGTCTGCAAATAACAGGAGAGATCTGCAGTGCCAGGTGTCCCTGACTCAGTCGGGCTAGGTGAGGACCCTTAGCAACCCCCTAGCAACTACCAATCAACATGAGATAGGGAAATACCTGGGATGCCAGATGACCCCCCACTAGTTTATGGTGGTTGATAACATGTTGGGAAACCATGTAGTTTAGCACGTACACCCCTCGTGGCCTAAACCAATCAGTTCAAAGGAATCCCCCTCTTGTACTAACCAACACCCTTACCCAACTTGTTCCCGCCAGCGAATGTGCTAATCAATGTTAAGAGTTGTTGTTTGACTTTCCTGCGGTAGGGAATGATTTGCTGTGTGATGCTGTGACACATAGAGTATCCCCCCAAAACCTATAAAATCTCACTGAACAAAGGACCGGGACTCACTCCCTGGGACCGATGCATCGGGATCGGTTGTGAGTTCAGGCTTGAGCTTGCAATAAAGACTCTTGTGTGATTGCATCGGTTTGGCTCCTGGAGGTCTATTGGGGTCCCACAAATCTGGCATTACACTAGAACACTCGCTGGGGACATAGTAACAAAAATGATGCCAAGAATTATCTTGGTGGGTAAAATAGGGAAGCTCCCACAGTGTTCAACTGGGTCAGAAATGTGAAGTTCAGCAAATGATGTTTTACACCATTGGGTCAAGACTGATTGCTCTCACCCAGGATGTGGTGGAGCTGCAGTGGAGTGACACCTTCCAACCCCTATGATTCAGCCTACGTGGTCCCTCCCTCCTCTCCAAGCTTTCAGCCTCAAATCTTCTGGAAATGACATTCCCAGCAAGAGAAACGCTCTTCTGGCAGGCACAGCTCTCCAAGTTTGTTGTGAAGATCTAATAAGATAATGGATATAAAATGTTTTAAAAACTGTGAAGTACTAAACAAATGTAAGTTAATATAATTATTATGATTAACAATGTCATAGAGGGGGAACCATTAAATCAGTCAAGCAAATTGGCACATGTACTTAGTACCTAAAATAATCAAGCAGGGAGCCTAAAAGCAATTTGATAATCTTCTCCTTTCAAGTTCCTTTTTATTAAGCTTTTGTGAGTCTGTGCATCTATAAAATCAGAAGATATATTTGGCTCCAAGCTTTCTCAGCTTAATGGGGGGATTTCTTCTTCAGATTATTCCTTTCTCCAAATTCTTACAAGGGAAAATACTTGTTCACCTCTGGGACACACACACATGCCACCATTACAGAGAAGTATCACCTCAGAACTGGCTTATTCTGGTTTTTTTTCTTTGAGATTGCTTGCAGCCAGGATGGAGAATTTAAGTGTGGAAGAAGTGAGAGAAACAGAGAAAGAGACAGAGATATGGTGGCAGGGCGCAGAAAGAAACAATGACTACTGTGTTTTCAATGGGTCATCTTGTCTGTTCAACAGAGATTAAATAAAAGAATAGCAATTAGTTCTTACGAAGGTCCCTGAAGGGCAATTATATTCAAAAATAGGTAACCACACGTAAGAACCATATTCAGGTATCAACAAGGACAACCTGAGGTTCTAGGTCAAAAATAGTTTTTTTGTTGTTCATTTGTTTGGGGTTTGTTTCTTCAAAAGTAAAGGGAATGAAACCCAAATTGGAGGGCTATGGTGGAGCATGGAAAGGCCTTTCCAGTCAATTTGTGTAAGGTGAGATAGAAATTAGAAAAGAGTTTGTTTAAATGAGTGGAGTAAGGGGATCCTTGACAAACCACATCTGTGTTCTTCATGAAATAGAAGATAATGGAACCCAAGAGAGGAAAGCAGAATCTATTACTAAATATGAAGAGGACTGAGGCCTAGAAAAGGAAGGTGATCAGCATGCTGGACAGAGAAAATGTTACAAGTGCCCAGGGTAAGACTTCAGAGCTCACGAGGCCTTTTGCCTTAGATTGTAATTAGAGTATGCTTACCGGCAGGGTTTTATATTTATCTGTAATTCCTAAAATGATGGCCTTCTAGTCCCATGCACTAGATCATAGCAATGGCCATTTTGGACCTTATATTCAAAAAGTGTAATTCAATATTATTAAGGTAAACAGGAGGCTGGGGATGTGGCTTAGTGGGAGAGCACTTACCTTGGCATTCATGAGGCCCTGAGGTCGATCCCCAGCACCATCCAAAACAGACAAACCAGAAAAACAAGAAAGTAAAAACAATCTTAAGAATTAGCTTTTAAAAAATAAAAACTCTGGTAACATTATACTTTTCATCTGGGCATTTTTACATTTTTAGCATTACTACTCTTTTCCTTATTTTCCTCATGGATTTTAAGGATGAAACCCTTAGCTCCCCCCTCACAGGAGTACTGGGGAAAAGAAGCCACCTACAGCTGGACCTGAGGTTAGGTTCCAGCTGTATCTGACCGTGAGACCCTAGGAAGTCACTGCCCATTTCCAAGCCTATGGAGTGGGAGTGGTGATACACATCCTTACTAACTCCAGGAGTGAATGTGCAGGACAGCAACGTAAAACATATCAAGTCCACACAAGTAATAAGCCAATTTTAGAGACCACAGACTTACAAGAGGAACGGCTTACTACCATCCCGACTCAAGACTCTCAAGACTTTTAAGATGAAGAACCTGGTCTTAGTTCAGGTGGCTCTAACAAAGTACCATAAACTGGGTGGCTTATAAACTACAGAAATTTACTTCTCACAGCTCTGGAAGTTGGAGGTCCAACATCAGGGTGTCGTCATGGTTAGGCTCTTGTGAGGGCCCTCCTCTGGGTTGCAGTCTACCATCTTTTCATGTATCCTTAACATACAGAAAGACAGGGAGAGGAGAGTACTCTGGGTTCCTTTAAAAGGGCACTAATCTCATTCATGAGGGCTCTGCCCTCATAACCTATGTACCTCCCCAAAACCCCACCTCCTGATATTATCACACTGGGATCAGGATTTCAACATATGAATTTGGGAGGAACAGAAACATTCAGCCCATTGCAGACCTTTTCTCTAAATAAAATCATATGTAAATAAAAACCCAGAGCTGTTTTGTTAAAGCAAGGAAAGGGGAGTTCCTAAACCCAGTTAGATTTATAACATAACGTGCCCTCAGCCCCACCTTCACCACCAGCAGAGGGGAGGATGTAGCCTTTGGTATTACTCAGTGCACAAATTTTAAAACTCACTGATCTATTCCAGTCTCCATAAATTATAATCGAGGGAACCAGGGTCGCAGAATGAGTTACAACAGGGCCCTGTCAATTAGGACCAGTCCATCACATGATAAAATTCTATAAAGCTACTAATATAATAAGTAGAACATGGAACATGGAAATATACATTTAATATAATAATACATAAAAGTACAGGCAAATTGTGTCAAGGCAAACCCATATAACCCCCTTTTTACAAAAATATTACATTGTAAGTTATAGATAGAAAACATTTAAAAATTACCTCGGTGTGGTAAGATTAAGGCTAATATTTATTTTATGTTTTCTGTTTATTTTCCACAATGAGCAAGCATCATGTTCATCAAAAGAATATATAGAGATATATGTGCATGTGCGTGTGTGTGCGTGTGTGTGTGTGTGTGTGTGTTCAAACTGCAGGAGGAATAAATAGGTGCTGTCAGGTAAGTTAGATCCTTAATCTAAGACAACTGTGTATGTCCATCATCCGTTTCTTAGAATCTTCTGCGTGCTATGAATTCCCTGAAGAATCTTCTTCTTTCAGATGAAGAAGCAACAGAGGGATTATAACAACAACAACAACAATCTTTCTAGACAAAGGATCTTTGTTAAACAACAAATCCACCCTTTCTTCCCTCACTCTCCATCACCCCAGAACTCAGGGAATGAAGGGGGAGCCAGCAACACAGCCTCACAGTAATACTTTCCTAACAGAATGTGCTCTGCTGTTTTCTCCAAGTTCAGCAGATCAAGAAGCCAAGGAACAGCCTTAGGACTGTTCTGAAAGGTGATTTTAAAAATCAGCATCATTCTTGTCAAGCAAAGATAGCCTTTTCTTAGGAGACCCAAACGGTTCCTTTAGAGTGGTTCAGGTCTCTGAGGCAAATATGTATCTAGGCGCTGTGGTGGAGAGTATTTGCCAGTGAGAATATCAATGCCCAGGTACACACACAGTATGTGTTTTGCCGTGAATGTTTTCCCAGTAAACAAGAATGGGGCCATCAAAAGAAAGAAACACTAATTTTAAATCAATTAAATTCAAATAGATATGCTTCCTTGGGGTATAGTGCTTGCCTTTTGGTAAGTACACTAATTTTGTAGACTTGTATTATTTACCCACAAATTGTTTTTGAAGCATCTGTGTCATTAAGTTGAAGTCATACTGGTCCCTCCTATAGTTCCTTCCTCGGCCATGAATTATTGAAGGTGGAAGGCAATGGTGCCATTATTGTTCAGCACTTTGCTCTGGTCAATACACATGGGGACTCCAGCATTATTGTATAATAAACTACTCCTGTGTGATGTTCATGAACAGTACAGGGGTTGCTCAGGAAATCAGGAAGCACGTATTTCTGTGGGATCCTCTTCCAATTCACATTAGGACCACTAGACAGAAGGCAATGTACCAAGATCAACTGCTGGCCAGGACATCAGCATGGGCAGGAAAATGGACTCTTCCCTTTGGGGTATTGTCCAAAAGAAGGGACACTTAGCCCTACCTCATCAAAAATATGCCTCTGACCCAGAGTAGCCCCAGTCCCTGGGGTTCCATGGGAAGGAGGAGCAGCAGAAATTGAGTCCTGATAATTCAACCAAATCAAAAGCAGGATCAGCCTCTAGCCTCCGGAGGAGGAAATGGTTGGCTCATTCCCAAGGAAAGAAACATCTTCCAGAGATGACAACCATAACACAGCATCTTAAACAAACATATCAGAGTGGTACAAGGATCCCTGCTAATGGTCGCTCACCTGCCAATGCATGAGTCACTTAACACCCAGTATTTTGGTTTAGATTGGCTGTCACTGTTTTTGTTGTTGTCTGGGGTGAGTTATTAGATGGAAAGCAATTTGGATATTGTCTTCCTCCATGAGATTCTGCAGTCAAAAAGAGATTGATGAAAAGCAGGGGTTTAGGGTGAGTAATTCTGACATAGCCTTTCTCTGAGCAATACAAATGATAAGACTGTTACTTGGGGAAACAGCTGGCCACCAGAGTGATTTCATTGTCTCTGATGGGGAAGGGTGGGCATAAACACTAAGTAAGTTCATGACATTGGGGAATGACTAATGATAGGATGCTACAGAGCCTTGCTTTCTCATAAGGATTTCAGTATTTCCAGAAGCCATGTTTTAATATAGCCCAGGAGGCATCAGGCAACTCAGAAGAAGTCCTTGACACTGGTATAGCACTTTAAGTTTTACCAAACACTTTTCCACTCATTATCCCCACTGATTCTCAAACCTATACTCTGTATAGGCAGGGCAAGTATTCTTGATTTATTAATGAAGATCTAAGCTTCAAAGAGGTAAATGGCTTGCCTTAGTTTGCCCAGACAGGAATATGACTTCTAATATACCCCATGCCCACTCCTGGAGGGGAGGTCAGAAGACTGGATGCCCATTATTTGTTTTTAAGTGACTATTTAATGAACATGTGTCCTATCTCAGTTTCCTTTTATATAAGGTTTGAGATAGTTCATAACAGTGTAACAAATTCTTATTTTAAAGTACTGGTTACAGGACTGAAACCACACAAATCAGAAACAGCAAATAGTGCTTTAATATGTTCTGTAATCCCAAGTGAAGACAAAAAAACTAGTAACTATCTACTGAAAGGTGATGCACACACACTCACTGTTCAGCCACAGTCTTAATATAAGAAGCTCTGCTATGGTTTGAATCTTTAAGGTCCCCTCAAATCTCATGTGTTAGGCAATGCAGGAATGTTCAAGGTGAAAAGATTAGATTATGAGAGCTATGGACTAATCAATGGATTAGTGGCGCAGGGATAGAGGAAGTGGGTCCACACTGGGGGTGGGGTCTCAGGCTGCTCTTGTCCCTGGCTGCTCTCTCTGCTTCCTGGCTGCCATGAGCTTCTAAGAAGCTTTCCTCCAACATGCCCTAGTGCAATGATGTTCTGTCTCACCTCAGGCCCAGAGTTGACCAACCATGAACTGAGACCTCTGAAACCGTGAACCCAAAATAAACTTTTCCTCCTCTACAGTTGTTCTTGTCAGGTATTTTGGTCACAGTGATAAAAAGCTGACACAGGCTCTAACTTGATTCTAGAAAACTTGATCTCAATCCTAGATTTTTTTTCTTTTTCTTTTTCTTTTTTTGGGGGGGTGGGGCAGGGATTGAACCCAGGGGTGCTTAACCACTGAGCACATCCCCAGCTGTTTTTAAATATATATATATTTGGAGACAGGGTCTCACTGAGTTGCATAGAGCCTCACTAAATTGCTGAGGCTGGCTTTGAACTCATGATCCTCCTTTGAACTCATAATCCTCCTTTGAACTCATGAGCCTCCCAAGCCACTGGGATCACAGGCATTCACTACCACACCCAGCTCCATTCTATATTTCTTTATGAAAAGTTCTGCAAAACCTCATAAAAATTACTTACAAACAACACTACTAACTTGTATTTGTTGGCTGCATTAACAACAACCAAGTGTTTTATGTATATGATTTCATTTGATCTTACCCATGAAGGTAGGTAGAGATGAGCGTTCTTACCACCTGCCACCGGAGCTCCACTGGGGAGTGAGCACCCTAAGGCTCAAAGAGACCAAGGTGGCACCTTGAGCACACATTACAATTGGAGTTAGAAATCTGAGTTAGAATTGCAAACCACGGGTTGCCACAGCAAGTTTCTGAATCTCCCTAACCTCCAGGAAAAATTAGTGAATTCAAGAGGCACCAGTTACTTACCTGCTGTCTCTCAGTCCTCTATTCACCTTCTCCATTCTGCTGTGTGTAACTGGTGCCAGAGACCCACAACCCACATTTCCCAGGTTCCCTTGCCTCCGACTTTCTATTGGTCCGTGCAAAATTAGAGTGCAGGAGCAGAGAAGACCCTCTTTTTTCTTGCTCTAGCAATGTCTCTGCAGTTGGCTGCCTGCTTTCTGTGATTCTGGCTCCTGCAGTGGGCTTCTCTCCAAGGCTCCAGCCCAGAGCAAGTGGTGTTCCTGGATGATGATAACTTGGCTTCCTTTCTTTTGCTCCTTCAAAACCTGGAAGTGAGACTGATTCCTGAAGTAACTAGTTTCTGGTTTGACCTCTTTATATATATATATATATATATATATATATATATATATATATATATATATATATATATATTTAGTTGTAGTTGGACACAATATCCTTATTTTATTTTTATGTGGTGCTGAGGATCAAACCCAGGGCCTCGAACATGCTAGGCAAGCACTCTACTGCTGAGCCACAATCCCAGCCCTGGCCTCTTCTTTTTAATTTTGTCTTTCCCCACACCTAATCTTCCCATTTGCAACCCCTTGAAAACATGTGATCAATTTCTAGAAAAAAGTTAAACTTCTGTTTGAAATATCTAGAATGGGTTTAATTGTCCTAAATGCACCCTGACTGATACACACAAGAACCTAGCCCCCAAACTGCCACATAATTAATGTGGAAACATCCAAACAATTAAAAATGGAAAGACCTGCCCATGTTGCATGCTGAGTACCAAATGCATAATTCACCCTCCCACTTCCCCATGATGCGATCTTTGTGTTGGATGGGGTAGCTGTACAAGAATTGTCTCCAGTCAAAAAAATGCTTCCAAATATCAAGAAGTTTAAGGTTTTTTTAATGGTGCATGCAGCAATTTAATGTAATTTCCAAAACAGAGATGATAAAAATACTGACCTACCTCGTAGAGCTGGTTGGAACAACTAATTAGCTCTCATAAAAACACTTCAACCTCTTAAAGTACCTCATAAAAGTTTATTATGAGTAGTAATACTAATAGTTAAACATATAATGATGGGCATCAAATATGGGCACGCTCCACAAGCTGATAGTGTTTTAAATTCTCTTTACGATCTCACTGTTGTTTAGCAGTTCATATGTTGAAAGCTCTTCACAGCTGTAAATTAGTTAATCCCCATGACACTCACTCCGGAGAGATAGGTCAGTGTTATTTTCTATTACTATGGCAACAAATCTTATGTAAATGATCAATGATAGAAGTTGGAGATGAGAAACAAGAAAGGTTAAGTGACTTGTTCAAGAGCACACATCAAGTAGGTGGCGGGGTCTACCTGAAAATGCAGAGGAGTTGACCCCAAAGAGCGCTAAAGTCTACCTGCTCAACACTGAGGGGATCATTGATATTCATTCACTTGGAAAGTCAGTGAAACAGAAATGTCAATATGGTCCACATCTGGGAGCAAAATATGAACAATTATAATTTGCAGGAATATAATTAAATGATCATATTTTGCTAGTGCATTAATGAGAGGCAATAGCAGGGTAGTACCAATTCTGAAGGTGTACTGTTGATTTGTCCAGCCAGCCTCTGCTCCTACTTGCTGTGCAAGCTTGAGCTAGTTACTTCACCTCTCTGAACCTCAGTTTCAGATCCTAAGTAGGAAAAAACAAACAATAATAGGATCTATTTCATATGGTTACTATGAGGTTGTAAATGTAAAATACTTAGAGCAGGGGCCAGGCAGATAATAAGTATTCAGTATCAGCTATTATGAGATAGATCCTATTATGCAAGAAATATTTATTGCTTTCCAACAATGTTGTACCAACTATTTAGATGCTTATGGCACAATTCCTACTTTTCAGTAGAATGGGTTTGTGAGATAAGTAACTTGCCAAATCATATAAGGGGCGGGTGGTCCAGGACTGTGAGTGTTAAAGCAAGGCCACAGATGTTTCTCAAAGCAGCAAATGTGATTTCACAGTTATCCAGTAGAGCATACTCAGTCAGTTCCTTCCACCTGTTCTTAGGTTTCTGTTTTTATTTACACTTTTGCAAAGTGGAAGAACACAAGTCACTAAAAGCTGAATGTGTTAGTGTTATGGATGTGCACAGAAAAGCAGGAGAATTCCTAGCCAAAGTGTTTAGACAAGAGGTGGAACTGGAATCTGGCCTTAAAAGATAAGGTTGAAACCGGGTGTGGTGGCACACACCTGTAACCCCAGTGACTCCAGAGGCTGAGGCAGGAGGATGGCAAGTTCAAAGCCAGCCTCAGCAACCTAGTGAGGCCTTAAGCAATTCAGCAAGACCCTGTCTCTAAATAAAACATAAAAAGGGCTGGGGATGTGGCTCAGTAGTTAAACGCCCCTGGGTTCAATTCTTATTACCAAAAAAAAGAGATACGTTTAATTAGAAAACCCAGAATTATCTGTGAGAGTTGAGGGGAGGCCAGGAGGGTGGGTGAAAGGCATACCAGAGCTTGATGAAGGAAAACTGGAAGGATGCTTATTGAATAAGTGCTCTGACCCACCAACTGTGTTCGCCCATTAAATTACTTAACAGAGGTCATATAACTGGCAAGTGTCCCAGCCATGGCTCAAATGGATTCACCTATTGTGAACTGAAACCATGGAACAAGACCACTGATCACTTTCTAGCAATGGAGAAAGTGACACAAAGTGAACTTTTGCAACATGACTCTGGTATAGTATGCAGAAAGGATTGAACAGGCAGTCTGGGAAAGCTAAGCCAGGGCGCTGCAGCATGTGGAGTGATGGACGCTGGAACAGGATCGTGATATATGGCTGGAAGGAAAGGGGTGCATGGGAGAGCCACCCGTGCTTCTCAGCACTAGCTGTGGAACAGAATCCCCTGGGTGCATGGCTAAGACTACCCATGCGTAACTCACTGACTAGCATGTACACAATAGGTAGGAGTCAAAGGATGCCATTCGAAGCTTACACTAAAAGGAAAATAGAAAAAATTAAATAATAACAGGAAACTAAGGACTTTTTTATTGTGGCAAAAAAAAAAAACAATATAAAATTTACCATCTTAATCATTTTTAAGTGTGCAGTTCCCTATCGTTAAGTAATATGCATTTTTGTTAAACAGATCTCCAGAACATTTTCATCTTGAAGAACTGAAATTATAACCCATTAAGCAACTATTTCTCTTTCCCCCTTCCCCCCGCCCCTAGTAATCACTCTTCTACTTTTTATCTCTATGAATTTGACTACTTTAGAAATTGTATATAGGTGAAATCATATAGTATTTGTCATTTTTTTAATTGTTGGTTGTTCAAAACATTACATAGTTCTTGATATATCATATTTCACACTTTGATTCAAGTGGGTTATGAACCCCCATTTTTACCCCGTATGCAGATTGCAGAATCACATCAGTTACACATCCATTGATTTACATATTGCCATACTAGTGTCTGTTGTATTCTGCTGCCTTTCCTATCCTCTGCTATCCCCCCTCCCCTCCCCTCCCCTCCCCTCTTCTCTCTCTACCCCCTCTACTGTCATTCATTTCTCCCCCTTGTATTATTTTCCCCTTTCCCCTCACTTCCTCTTGTATGAAATTTTGTATAACCCTGAGGGTCTCCTTCCATTTCCATGCAATTTCCCTTCTCTCTCCCTTTCCCTCCCACCTCTCATCCCAGTTTAATGTTAATCTTCTTCTCATGCTCTTCGTCCCTACTCTGTTCTTAGTTACTCTCCTTATATCAAAGAAGACATTTGGCATTTGTTTTTTAGGGATTGGCTAGCTTCACTTAGCATAATCTGCTCTAATGCCATCCATTTCCCTGCAAATTATATGATTTTGTCATTTTTAATGCAAAGTAATACTCCAATGTGTATAAATGCCACATTTTTTTTATCCATTCGTCTATTGAAGGGCATCTAGGTTGGTTCCACAGTCTTGCTATTGTGAATTGTGCTGCTATGAACATCGATGTAGCAGTGTCCCTGTAGCATGCTCTTTTTAGGTCTTTAGGGAATAGACCGAGAAGGGGAATAGCTGGGTCAAATGGTGGTTCCATTCCGAACTTTCCAAGAAATCTCCATACTGCTTTCCAAATTGGCTGCACCAATCTGCAGTCCCACCAGCAATGTACAAGTGTACCCTTTTCCCCACATCCTCGCCAGCACTTGTTGTTGTTTGACTTCATAATGGCTGCCAATCTTACTGGAGTGAAATGGTATCTTAGGGTGGTTTTGATTTGCATTTCTCCGACAGCTAGAGATGGTGAGCATTTTTTCATGTACTTGTTGATTGATTGTATGTCCTCCTCTGAGAAGTGTCTGTTCAGGTCCTTGGCCCATTTGTTGATTGGGTTATTTGTTATCTTATTGTCTAATTTTTTGAGTTCTTTGTATACTCTGGATATTAGGGCTCTATCTGAAGTGTGAGGAGTAAAGATTTGTTCCCAGGATGTAGGCTCCCTATTTACCTCTCTTATTGTTTCTTTTGCCGAGAAAAAAACTTTTTAGTTTGAGTAAGTCCCATTTGTTGATTCTAGTTATTAACTTTTGTGCTATGGGTGTCCTATTGAGGAATTTGGAGCCCGACCCCACCGACTGTAGATCGTAGCCAACTTTTTCTTCTATCAGACGGCGTGTCTCTGATTTGATATCAAGCTCCTTGATCCATTTTGAATTCACTTTTGTGCATGGCGAGAGAAAGGGATTCAGTTTCATTTTGTTGCATATGGATTTCCAGTTTTCCCAGCACCATTTGTTGAAGATGCTATCCTTCCTCCATTGCATGCTTTTAGCCCCTTTATCAAATATAAGATAGTTGTAGTTTTGTGGATTGGTTTCTGTGTCCTCTATTCTGTACCATTGGTCCACCCACCTGTTTTGGTACCAGTACCATGCTGTTTTTGTTACTATTGCTCTGTAGTATAGTTTGAAGTCTGGTATCGCTATACCGCCTGATTCACACTTCCTGCTTAGCATTGTTTTTGCTATTCTGGGTCTTTTATTTTTCCATATGAATTTCATGATTGCTTTCTCTGTTTCTACAAGAAATGCCGTTGGGATTTTGATTGGCATTGCATTAAACCTATAGAGAACTTTTGGTAATATCGCCATTTTGATGATGTTAGTTCTGCCTATCCATGAACAGGGTATATTTTTCCATCTTCTAAGATCTTCTTCTATTTCTCTCTTTAGGGTTCTGTAGTTTTCATTGTATAAGTCTTTCACCTCTTTTGTTAGGTTGATTCCCAAGTATTTTTTTTTTTGAGGATATTGTGAATGGAGTGGTTGTCCTCATTTCCATTTCAGATGATTTGTCGCTGATATACAGGAATGCCTTTGATTTATGCATGTTGATTTTATATCCAGCCACTTTGCTGAATTCATTTATTAGCTCTAATAGTTTCTTTGTAGACCCTTTTGGGTCTGCTAGGTATAGAATCATGTCATCTGCAAATAGTGATAATTTAAGTTCTTCTTTTCCTATTTTGATGCCTTTAATTTCTTTCGTCTGTCTAATTGCTCTGGCCAGTGTTTCGAGAACTATGTTGAACAGAAGTGGAGAGAGAGGGCATCCCTGTCTTGTTCCAGATTTTAGAGGGAATGCCTTCAGTTTTTCTCCATTCAGAATGATGCTAGCCTGAGGCTTAGCATAGATTGCTTTTACAATATTGAGGTATGTTCCTGTTATCCCTAGTTTTTCTAGAGTTTTGAACATAAAGGGATGCTGTACTTTGTCGAATGCTTTTTCCGCATCTATCGAGATGATCATATGGTTCTTATTTTTAAGTCTATTGATGTGGTGAATAACATTTATTGATTTCCGTATATTGAACCAGCCTTGCATCCCAGGGATGAATCCTACTTGATCATGGTGCACAATTTTTTTGATATGTTTTTGTATCCGATTCGCCAGAATTTTATTGAGGATTTTCGCATCTAGGTTCATTAGAGATATTGGTCTGTAGTTTTCTTTCTTTGAAGTGTCTTTGTCTGGTTTCGGAATCAGGGTGATGTTGGCCTCATAGAATGAATTTGGAAGTTCTCCCTCTTTTTCTATTTCCTGAAGTAGCTTGAAAAGTATTGGTATTAGTTCCTCTTTAAAGGTTTTGTAAAACTCTGCTGTATACCCATCCGGTCCTGGGCTTTTCTTAGTTGGTAGTCTTTTGATGGTTTCTTCTATTTCCTCAATTGATATTGGTCTGTTTAGGTTGTCTATATCCTCCTGACTCAATCTGGGCAGATCATATGACTTAAGAAATTTATCTATGCCTTCACTATCTTCTAATTCATTGGAGTATAAGGATTCAAAATAGTTTTTGATTATCTTCTGTATTTCTGAAGTGTCTGTTGTGATATTGCCTTTTTCATCCCATATGCTATTAATTTGAGTTCTCTCTCTTCTTCTCTTCGTTAGCATGGCTAAGGGTCTGTCGATTTTATTTATTTTTTCAAAGAACCAACTTTCAGTTTTGTCAATTTTTTCAATTGTTTCTTTTGTTTCGATTTCATTAATTTCAGCTCTGATTTTAATTATTTCTTGCCTTCTACTTCTTTTGCTGTTGTTTTGCTCTTCTTTTTCAAGGATTTTGAGATGAAGTATGAGATCATTTATTTGTTGGTTTTTTTCTTTTTTTAAGAAATGAACTCCAAGCAATGAATTTTCCTCTTAGAACTGCTTTCAATGTGTCCCATAGATTCCGATATGTTGTGTCTGTGTTTTCATTTATCTCTAAGAATTTTTTAATTTCCTCCTTGATGTCTTCTATAACCCATTGATCATTCAGTAACCTATTGTTCATTCTCCAAGTGATGTATGCTTTTTCCTTCCTTCTTTTATCGTTGATTTTCAGTTTCATTCCATTATGATCAGATAAGATGCATGGTATTATCTCTACTCCTTTATATTGTCTAAGAGTTGCCCTGTGACATAATATATGATCTATTTTTGAGAAGGATCCATGTGCTGCTGAGAAAAAAGTGTAACTGCTTGATGTTGGGTGGTATATTCTATATATGTCAATTAAGTCTAGGTTATTAATTGTGTTATTGAGTTCTATAGTTTCCTTATTCAACTTTTGTTTGGAAGATCTGTCCAGTGGTGAGAGAGGTGTGTTGAAGTCTCCCATGATTATGGTATGGTGGTCTATTAGACTCTTGAACTTGAGAAGAGTTTGTTTGATGAACATAGCTGCACCATTGTTTGGGGCATATATATTTATGATTGTTATGTCTTGTTGGTTTATGGTTCCCTTGAGCAGTATGTAGTGTCCCTCTTTATCCCTTTTGATTAACTTTGGCTTGAAATCTATTTTATTTGATATGAGTATGGACACTCCTGCTTGTTTCCGAAGTCCATATGAGTGATATGATTTTTCCCAACCTTTCACCTTCAGCCTATGTATGTCTTTTCCTTTCAAATGCGTCTCCTGTAGGCAGCATATTGTTGGGTCTTGTTTTGTGATCCATTCTACTAGCCTGTGTCTCTTAATTGGTGAGTTTAAGCCATTAACATTTAGGGTTATTATTGAGATATGGGTTGTACTTCCAGCCATATTTGTTTATTTATATTACTAAACATGGTTTGTTTTCCTCTTTGATTCTTTTTCCCCCTTTACTGTCCTACCTCCCACTGTTAGTATTTGTCTTTTTGTAACTGCTTCTTTCACTTAACATAATGTCCTCAAAGTTCATCCATGTTGTAGAATTTGGCAGGATTTTCTTTGTTTTTTTAAGGCTGCAGAGCATTATGTTATGTCTGTGCCATATTTTGTTTATCCATTCATCCATTGATGGACATTTGGGCTGCTTCCATCTCTTGGTTACTGCAAATAATGCTTCTATAAACATCATGTGCAAATATGCCTTGAGACCCTACTTTCAATTCTTTTTGTATATATCCTGCTACTCATATATAAATAATATGTTATATGTTAGTAATAGGACACTGGGTCATATAATAATTCTATATTCAATTTTTGAGGAATCACAGTACAGTTTTCCATAGAAGTTGCACCATTTTGCAATCCCACCAACAATACACAGAGTTCATATTACCACCAAACTTGTAATTTTCTGATTTGTTTTATTTCTTAAACTGTAGCCACCCTAATGGGTGTGACTAAGGGCATCTTAAAATAGTTTTAAGTAAAATGACAATCTCTAAAACAAAACTTTAAATCATCCTAAATACTGCAATAATTTTAAAATCAAAAAGAAAAAAAGTATGTGGAGAAACACAGTAAATGTAACATAAACATAATAATAATAGTGTAAAATAAAATAACAGAGTCAAGGCTGACACATCAGTTTTGCCTCTTATGTGTATCCCTCTCCTAAGTGAAAACATAACAAATGTCCAAAATAATAAAAATGACTCCCAATGTCATCCAATACATGACATGATCTTTGTTCCTGTTGATCACTCATAAATATTTATGCCTTTATCATTGAAAAAGAAAAGAGATATATAGAGACTTAACCCATTTGCTAAGATTTTATGCTTGGTTCACAAACAAGACCCAACTATATATTCTGTACCAGAGACACACTTAATAAAAAATAATTCAGAACAGCTAAAAGTAAAGGAAAAGACAAAATTTTCCAGGCAAATGGAAGCATAAAAAACTCAGGAACTGCAATCCTTTCATCTTTATATATATTCCTGATAGAAAAGTAAACTATTGGATTTATGTTAAATTCCAAATTTTGGTAATTCTAGTGTGTCATGAAAGTGAGTGTTCTTACCCTTAGGACATATATACTGAAGAACATGGAGAGGTAAAGGACTTACCCTCAAAGGATTCAGAAAAAAATAAAACAGTTAAATAAAATGATGAGATAAATAGTACAAAATGTAAACAATTGGGGGGTGAAGCAAGAATATCTGTCAGTTAGTTGAAACTTTCTTGCAACTTTTCTCCAAGTTTGAAATTTAATCAAAATAAAAAGTTTTTTGTTTTTTGTTTTTTGGTTTTTTTTTTAATAATAATAATGCCCAGAACTAAATTCTCAGAAATTCTGATTCTCTTAGACCTGAAATGATGCCGAGATCATGGAGGGTGTCAAAGCCGTCCAGGTGTTCTGACATGTATCCAGGGTTGAGAAACACTGGACTAGTCCATCCATGAGACCAGGTTACTGATTGGACATATGTGATAGCGGAAAGGGAGAGATCCAGAAAGAGTCCAGTACGCTGAAAAATACCCCCCTACACACACCCCACCCAGAGATACCCAAAATTGGGGAGGGGTGAACACAAACATTTAGTCTATGGCTTTCATGAATGAGAGATTTCAAGAAACTTTTGCAAGACAAAAAGTGAATGGAAGCTGCTAATAGGTGAAAGAGAGAGGTGGCACCACAACCCCAAACATGCAATTCAATATGTTGCCAAGCCCTTAGAGACTCCAAACGTAGAGCAGCACATTAGACCCAGGGGAATGCTAACAGGTTGGGCTATCAGGAAGGTTCTTTGAATGTCGACACACAAAACAGTGCATTAAGTAGCGCCATATCCCTTCCCTCTCCCTTCTTGCAATAGATAGCCCAACATTTATCCCCAACAAAATTTCCAGAGGTCTCTTTAAGGAAATTGAACAAACTACTTATTGGAAGAAGCAAAGACTCTTTTGGAAGCTTTTGCCTAGAGATATGTGTTCCTCATTTTGACCTGAGGAGGGACTCCAGTCTGTTCACCCCAGAGGTAAGTGTGCAATGCACCCTAACCTGTCTGTTTATGTGATTAAGTAGACTTTTCTTATAGGGCAGAGGAAATCCACAACGGCTACTTATTCCTTTACTTTTAAATATTAATGTGTAATATGAGTTCATTAGAACCCAGGGGGAGAAGGAAACAGAAACAACCATCAAAAGATGTTTGAGAAATCCGTGACTCACTTGTGAAGCATTCTAGACTTTAAGCAATTGTTGCAAAGTAAAGGCAGAGAAAACTTTTGGCTTTGAAGTTACAATAGAAGGAAATGCAATCCTAACCTTCAACCTGGCTTTGAAGTAACAATATTCAATGGTTATAAGAGCGCAAATGCTGTTTTCAGTTTTCAACCGATAGCAAAAGTTCCTAAGAGTTCATTCATTATGGTTTTGGGACAGATGGAAATGTTAACTATCTTGAGAAAGCAAAGGTTAAGAGATGGCTGGAGTATAATATAAGTGAGTTAAGTCCTTGCCTTTCATGTCTGAGAGTCAACATATATTGTCTAAAGTTTTTTTTAAAACTCAAGAGATGCAAGTACCTTATTTACAGGTTCGGAGATAATCATTAGAAGGCTTGAACACAAAAGAGATTGCCTCTGGAGAAAGAACTGGGATGAGAAGGGGTGGGGGTAAAAGAGTATAGCTTTTTATCATTAATTCTCCTGTTCTACGCTATTTTATTTTTACCATATAAATGTATTTTTCTAATAAACATAAGATTTAAAAAATGACAAAGTACCAAGGACATAGTAGATCCTCTATTATTATTATTATTATTATTGGCAGTTACTATTTCCAGTGTGGTGTTATTTTTCCGGGGGACTTTATTTAAGGATTAATCATGATAATACACTATAATATTTATACTCTATAGTTAATCACTGTATTCTTGGGTTAACAAAGGGATGTGGGAAAGAAACAAGAAGGGAAACAGGAAGAATAGAGAAGTTAAATAGGAAAGTTGTTGAGAGTCAAGTTGTGGAGTTCAGAATGGGAGTGGTGCTGAGTCCTCCAGGAGCAGGTTCCCAACAGGAGGTTGAGCATTGGGAGCAGCCAGAGCCCAGGGACACTGTTTGGAGCCTCATTCACATACAGCAATAGACTCTCAAAATGATGCAAGTCACAGGTTCTGCTCCAGTGCCCTTGGCTCCTTGCCAGGTAGGAGTCTCCTGGCACTCTGCTCCGTCCTCCTCACACACACATAGCGTCTGTCTCTGCAAACTCTGCCGTCATATAGGCCATCCCCAGCACCATCACCTAAAGCCTTTCCCAGAGATCTTGGCCCTCCCCAATGTCCCCTTAGCTGTACTTCTGTGGAGCTCCATATTGTCACATTTGGTAACAGTTGGTATCATAGGCTTTACTAATAGATTGGAAGTCTGAATCCCTCTCCCCAGCTAGATCAGAGGTGTTTTTTATTGGTTTGTTTCAAGGAAGAAACCCTGACAGCATTCTTTTTTCTGTCCTTGAGAACTTACTAAAGCTTCAAATAAGCAATTACATTTCCAGTTGCTGCAGAAAGTAATGGTTGAAGTCCTCATTTTAACTGCAATAACTTTATTTCCCTACCTTGGATCAAACTGTAATGAGGGAACGTTAACACACTTCACTTGTCTGGTTTGCAACATGGTGGTGGCTGTTGGGACCCCAGACCAATCACTTTTTATTCTCTGGGGCAGGCAGCCTGGAGTGATAAGAATTGGAAACCTGAAGTAGAGACAAAGCATTCTAGCTGCCTTTTGTTCCAGGAGCTACTACCCCCAGAAAGAGCAGAATCATCCATACAGCAGGTGTGAGTTCATAACTCATAGGTCAGAGCAGGGCACCGTATATGGCTTGGCCTTTGTTACTTAGAAAAAAAAATGGGGCTCCAGTAAGGACAGGTGCAGACGTGATGTCATTGAGAGGGGAGGGCTGTTTGTGGGGCATTCACTGCCCCTGCTTCCACGCACTCTCCTCCAACACCATCCTTACAGATCAAAATATGAGTTCTTCCAATTATTTTCGTGTCTATGCCAAGGTCATTTCCTTTTACTCATTTTTAGCAGACTTCTTTCAAGTTCAGGTCAAGGCCTCCGCTCTCAAAGGAAGCATGTCAACATTTCCTCCCCTTGTTGCCCCTCACATCGTGGCAACCGCTAACAACACGTGTTTATCTGGAGAGCCCCAGGCAGCCAACATGCTCAGACAAGCCGAACAGAAAACTCTACTGTGCGCGAGAGGATGGAGTTTTTGGCATGCCCTGTGGCCCTGCAAGCAACAATGGTTTTCCAAGGAAGATATATTTACTTTCAAAGCTTTGTTCCCACAAGTGCTCAGAAATACAGACCAGAACACACTCCTGACTTAACTGCCTTTTTCCCCTTGTTCATGAAAGCATTCACAAAGGACAGGACACTCCTGATGTGTCCAAGCGAGAACAAATCTATCACTCACTTTTCTTCCAGCTTCTTTCAATTCGACAGAGAAGTCTGAATCAAAGGCAACACTTCCACAGCAATAATGAAGAAACCAGAAGTCAAGTAGCAGAGAATGATCAAATCATACGCTTTCACCATTCCTTCTGTGTCTCAACACTTTTCCCCAGGGCACCCTCGTAATTGTGCTACAGCACCGTTTATTATTTACAATTGCCTTATTTTCTTCTGAGATCAGGCTTTGTTTAAAAGTCCATTCAAGATTAGCTGTACTTCAACTAAGGGTCACTTGAAGTTTCTATGTAATCAGCTACATGTCAAATGTCGTTATGTTACAAGCCCCCAAACCAGCACATAGAGGAAATATATTCACCTAAATTCAAAGAAGCTGCAATATCTCTTAACAGAACCTTAACATCTACAAGGACGTGTCAAAGAAACGACAGGCACACAGTTTACTCTGCTGTCTGGTACGTGGCACTCGTCTCTGGCACACGAATATTTATGTACACTTTGTGGGAGTCTTGCTAATTGTAATTATGATTGCTTACTACAGTTTCCAAGGTAACAGTTGTCACTTCGATGCTTCACTGCCAACTCAATTTCCATTCTCCCGCTGATATAACAAATATTATGTGACATTTTAACTGAAAATATCTGTAAATGGGCGTCTGAGTGTGGTGTGTTTCTTTAAAAGGGAAGGAAAACAATTATTAGCTTTTCATTATTCATCTCGGAGGCATGTTTGATCAGTAATTACTCCAATTTTATATTTGGAAAAGAATGAACCAGGGTCCCATGAGGTCTTGGATTTGGAGGTTCTAGGTTCCGATCCAGCCTCTCCAGATGAACCTCACAACTTTGGCTCAGCAATCAGGAGCTTATCCCAAAACTCTCCCACAGCAAAGGGAGCCCTGCCCCACCCTCCATTGGCATTGCTGCCCCACCCCTTCTTTTCCCAGTGTGCTCATCTCTCTTATGGGGTGGGCCTGAGAGAGAACAGATAAAGCTCCTGTTCTCCACTATGGCTACCTTTTATGACACTCCCACCTGTCCAAATAGCAGATTCATTCAGAGAGCAAGTCAGAAATACCTCATGAGCAGGAGGTGCACCTTGCAAATCTATTCTGGTGAGGACCTGAATGAAAACCTTTTCCTCAGCCCCATGGTGTCGCTTTCAAACAGGTATCCTGCAGGGACCCCCACTTCCAGCCATTTCAAGGTCACTTCCTGCCTTGACAGGAGAGGTACATCTAGCATAGGCAATGCACACATGAAGTATTTCTCTACTGGTGTGAGTGTGCACACAATGCTTAGTGCTCAGGAGGTTCTGGGCAGGGTATGAGACCAAGCCTCAGTTCTTGCTAGCCTTTGTCTTATTTCCAGTGTCTCCACTGGAATTTCTCAACCCTGCTCACTTTCAGGCTGAATTCCTAACACACTGCCTGACTGTCACCTGGCTTAAGATCCTACTAGATGAATTTACCAACGCAGGATGCAGAGCTGCTGCTTGCCTCTGGCAATAGTGTGTGTTCTGACTTCTGGTCCCCACCCTGTTCCCATGGTCACCTGCCATCTCAAGCTATGCCCTCTTCCTATTCAGTTCTTTTTGCTTTGTTTCACCTTTAATCTCCTGGAAGTCAGAAATCATGACTCTCACCTGTTCTCTATCTTCCCATAAAATATGCTAATCTTTTAATAATTAATTGATCAATATCCAATATTAATATGCCAATAAACATCCAATGTGGATATATGAAACAGTTCAAAGAATGAACTGAGTTTGAGCATCTTTAAATCTACAAAACTCTCCTCACGCCTCCATAACAAAATGTACATTATAAAATAGTGCTTAAAGCAGTCATTTAAACCACAGAAGAACAGGAAATCTCCTATGGAGTTGATTAAAAATATAGATTATACAAATTTTGAGCTTGTTCTGTGAACATATTAAAAAATTATTGTTGGTTTTATTAGGTGTGATGCTATCAGTGTGGTTAGGTTTTATAAAAGACTCCTTTATCATTTCACAGTGCAGGCTGAAATGTTTATTTAAAAGACAATGTCTGGGGAGAGTGAGCAATGGTACCGGTGACAACAAACTTAGATGAGTTGAAACTGGACAATGGGACATAGCAGTTCACTGTGCCACATTCTCTTACTTTTCTATTTGAAACTTTTCATGATAAAAATATTTAAAATACATAAATACAGCAAAATGGTGATTATTGCTCAATCTAGGTGAGATTATTTAATCTCCTGAAGGTGAGAAACTATTCCATACTTTAATGTATGTTTCTTTGAAAATTATAAATGAATGATAATTTTTAAAAAATGCTTCAAACATAGATTCTTAACCTCTAATCCCTCTAGTGATTTCTGGAACCAAATTGCTACAAGTGGGGTATAGACAGGTATAGTTTTCAAACCTCAATAATTAGGAATCCCTACTTATTCTTTATTAATTTATTTTTTGATACTCATATTACTTAAAAGCAATATATCTATCTTATAAAATATTTTATATTTTTAATATTTCCCTAACTTGGACCCCACTCTTCCATACCCTGAAAATACAAAGTTAAAAGGATTTATTTTGTATTACATGTTTGTTCTTCCTTGGGATGATATCTCACAATCCACTTTTTATATAATGCTACCATCTTGATTGTTCTATTATATTAAATGAAGAGTTTATGGAAATCCACTGAGGTGATTGGCTTCAAGAAAGGATATTTTCTGAATACATTAACAGGAAGATTTCATAATGTATTATTCTAAATATAAATATTTTTCTGTAGCAGAGAGAAATGGTAATTATTTAATCTTGGTAGTGTCTTGTGTTATTTTCCTATTGTTGACACAATAAATTACCACAACTTTATGTATTAAAACAATGAAAATGTATTATCTTACAGTTCTGGAGGTCAGAAATCCAAAATGACTCTTACGGGGCTAATACCAAGGTGTGCACAATGCTGATCTCCTCTAAGAAACTCCCCTTTATAGTGTCTAGAGACTGTTCACATTCCTTGGCTCATGGCCACATCACCCTACTGCCATTGTCACATCTCTTACCCTGGCCTCCTGCCTCCCTAGTATAAGGACCCTTGTGACTATATTGGGCTCAGCCTGACAACCCAGAATAAAATCTCTACCTTAGCAAACACAAGTTAGGCTGGGAATGGAGGAGTTGGGTAAATATTTATAAAAAGGCTACAGAGGTGCCTTAAGAGCAGGTGGGAAACCAGAGTGAACCCTCTGCCCATGTCTCACCTCTGCTTCACTATGCACATAAGATGTTTAACTTAATCAGAAACACAAAGTCACTTTTGCCATTGAAGGTAACATATTTATGGACATATCTACCACAATACTCTTATTATTTTGCCCCCTGAATTCATTGTATCAAACAGTTATTGCTGCAATAATGTTGTGTTAAAAAAAAAAAAACCTACTTCAAAATTTATGGCAGCGAGCATGTATTTTTCTCACTTATGGATTGCAGACTGGCCAGGATGTCTACTTCAGGCTGAGAGTTGGGTGGTTGGGCTTCAAGATTGAGATTAGGCTTGTGTCTGTTCCACATGTTTCAATCAGGCTGCAGCAGCAGTGAATATCTTTGACATGTTCTTTTCTGCACAATCACAAGCATGCTGGAGGACAAGCTAAGCCTCAGCTTGCATTTCATCCACTCACATTCTGTTGACCAAGTCACATGGTCAAACCAAAAGTTAGTGAAGCAGGGAAGTATTATATTTCATCACAAGGGAGAGAGGAAATAGAGTGAATATTTGCTGAACAAAAATTCAATTTCCTGTTCATTAGGTGTAAGTAATATCAGGCAGCTTAAAACTTCTCAGTGATTATATATTTTCCAAATATTTTCAGGTTTGACAGGTCACTGAAATAATTTTCAGGCTTGACATGTCATAACATCTTACTGTGACTTCTTTAAAGGCAGCATTCCTTACACTGTCTCCAGAAATCATTTCTAGGACATGGATAAAAATCAGGAAGAAGATAAGAAAGACCACTGAGCATCACCAAAATGGATAAACTGAGGTGTGTGGACAATTTACATAAAAGAACTCTTTCCATATATAACTATACACTATTCTTACTTTACACAACAATTCTAACAATGTTGATTATGTCATACCTAGCTGCACAATAAAATAATAGAGAGGGAGAAAGAGTGAGAGCCAGAGAGAGAGAGAGAGACAGAAATAATAAAAACAATAAAGCTAATAGATATAATCAACAAGGAAAACATAAAAATTGATTGAATCTTTTTTAAAAAAGCACAAAAGAATGCAGTTATTTGATGTAGGGGTAAAGAGCCATTCCCATATAGCTCAATGATTCATAAGGTCCTCATAATTGCACCAAAATTTAAGAGCATTTGAGCTAGACAGTAAGATCCCCAAGGGCAGGCATCTTGCACACCTTGTTCACCACTGTTTTCCCATTTTCTAGCACAGTGCTTTGCATGCATTCACTAAATATTTGTGAAATTAATGTCACAATTTTAATCTGGTTTATTATTATTCTATTTAAGATGGCAGAGAAGAACTCTGTGTACTGGAAAAGTATCTGAACAAACATGAACTAGGCTGGGAATGGAGGCGTAGGGTAAATATTTATTTAAAAAAGGCTACAGAGCTGTCTTATGAAACCCAAAGGCAAAAGAGCAGGTGGGAAACCAGAGTGAACCTTCTGCCCATGTCTCACCTCTTCTTCACTATGCACATATACTTCAACCTCTCCAAAGATTAGCTTTCTCTCAGGAAACAAGAAGGGTGCCAACTGCAAATCCCACATCTCCAGAAGTTTTATATTTCAGGACTAGACTGATGCAGACATGGACAGCATGTCTCCTTCTAACCTCCAAAATTGACATTCTAAGCAAATTGTACAGAAAAAGGAAATAAAGCCTTGTCCATTGCTTACCCTTACAACACTTCCAATTTCTTCCTCTTCCCACCCTGTTAGCACCCAGTATCATTGCCAGGAAGAAAGAGTCTGTCATTACTGCTGCCTTCCCCTCTCTTTGATCCTATCTGACTTCTGGCTTGTGTATGTTGGGATTCTTGCAACACTCTTGCCCAAAGCATTGACAGGACCTCCATCGAGTATGCATTTGAACACTGCACAAAGAAACCCAATAAAGGGAAATTGAGGAGGACAAAATTCAGCCCAGCCTCTGAAAGAAGCTGCATTCACCCTGAAGAAGGGGTGTCTTTTGTAATTCAGGTCGGCCCAAAGAAGCAGTTTCCTTACAATTTACACAAAAGCCTTCTTGTATACTAGCAGTGGCCCAGAGCACTGCCAGATCCAAGCTTTGCTAGACATTTTTAGGTCAGTGCTATCACTTGGGTCTTCCCCTCATGTCCAGCATCAATTGATCTGACAAATAATGAAGTAACATGAAGCCCACATATCAACAGGGTGAATTTGACCAGTTTCCTCTAAGACAATGAAGGAGTGCAGGTAATGTGTGCTATAAAAGGAAAAGCAAGACAGCAGAAGACTGTAATAAAAGACTAAAAATGTATGTCTTCACACCCTGATCCCAGAATGGCACCCTCAGTTTTGATTGATACAACCATTAATGCAAAATACTACACCAGTTGAATCAAATCTCTTGGTCTATGAACTAAAAGTTTAGTTTTCCTTGTGTATATTTGTTCCATTCAAGCTCCCTAGGTAACGAGCTTATCTGAGACAAAGTTCTCTTATTGCAACTCATTGGCAAAGACCTCATCAACCATAAAATAAAAACTGCTAAAAGATTTTAAAGAGGGATTAATTCAAACTTTGGGAAAGGAGAGATCATTTGCAATCTCAATGGGTTTAGATGGTTAGGTCTTTTTGAAATCAACATATAACATCATGAGGATGAGGATGAGGAGAATAACTCCTTTTTTCTAAAAATGCCTTTTCAGCACAAACTGAGCTACCACTTCATGAACAATTGGGCACCCAAATTATTGGTAATATTTCAAAAGAGTAAATGAAGCAAGAGAGATCATGAAAAGCAGGAAATATATGGATGCAATTTTGAGCCTAAATGAACATGGAGCGCCATATACAAAATAATCAGTGAGATGTGAAAACTGATGTGGATCCCTTTGATTTGAATCAACAGGGTGTGAAGGACTCTTATTATTCAAAGAAAACCTTGGTGCCAGCTC
This sequence comes from Marmota monax, assembly GCF_021218885.2. Classification (NCBI taxonomy): domain Eukaryota; kingdom Metazoa; phylum Chordata; class Mammalia; order Rodentia; family Sciuridae; genus Marmota; species Marmota monax. The sequence continues at coordinate 14,832,583 of NW_026693245.1, forward strand.
TCCCTCAGTCAGAGCCAGACATGTAGGGTCCTAGCTTTGGAGGTACAAAAGCCCAGGATTGAGCTGCATCCCAGAAGGTTAGAAAGCAGTTTAGAGGGGAACAATATCTTCTGGAAAAGTTTCTTCCCTAATTTTAAAAGTCTCTTGCAATTGTAGGACTTCTCTGACTCATAGAAGAGAGGCGAACTATATTTTCAGACCAAGCCCAGTGAAATTGATGTATTATAATGCAGAGGACACCTCCACAGACATTGTTTCCTGAAATCAACGTAAGGCAAGAAAGAACAGTGTTCTTCCTATCCCAAAGAAAGAACTAGGGTGATTTTGTCAGGGCTCCAAGGTACCCCAAATATCTGAAACTTCTCCTGAAGTTTCCAAACTTTGTTCGGTCAAGTCCCAGGTAGCAAGAGGCTGCAGCTAAAGAAAAGGGCAGCCCGGGTGCGATGGTGAAAGCAATTTCAAGGAATTGCTTAAGGCTTACTTCTTCAAAATCACCTTAAAAATAACAGGAGAAAATTTGACAAAACTCTGTTCTGTGTCAGGATTATATGTTGGAATCTTAATCTGTGTGTAGGCTCTATATTCCCCCTTGCTTTCTCTACCCTCCTCAAGGCCATTTTTCCCCTCTTCTAGCCAAAATGAAAGGGGGAAACCCCTCGAAGATGGCGCTACCTGAGAATGGGACATTAAAAAGCCTATGCAGAAAGGCTTTCCACTGAAAGAGTAGATAGAAAAAGTGCAAAGGGAGGTCAGTGTGCAGATGATAAGTGTAAACTGGAAAAGAAGGAAGACTCCCAGAAATCCTCCAAAGGGGAAAGATAGAAAGGACTTTCTGCTTGAAGGTTGAAGAGAGAAGCAGAAAGGTCCTCCGGGTGGCAACCCAGCAACTGAAGGACAATCATCCAAGAATGGTTGAAGACTGAGAAGAGAAAACTTTCCCCTTGACCAATGTGGCAGCAAAACAGACTCATTTTGGAAGTTTCCTCTGAGCCCAAATAGAGGTGGACACATTGCCCCTACTCCAGTTAAGCCCATCACAGGAGAATGCACTGGAAGACCTTGTACTAAAGAAATCACCAAATGAGCCAGTGGAAAAACACAGAGATAACTGAGGAATTAAAGTTAACCCAGTTTTTCTTACCTTACAGTTCAAAGAACCCATGGCGATAAAAGAATTTGCCCTGTAACTGTTTTTTTTATTTCTTATATTTATAATGTAGAAATCCTGTGCTGATTTCTAAAATATTTAAATGGTATTCATGTCATTCTACCTGGTGGAGAGACTTCCAACTGGACAATGATGTTTTTTAATTGAGCCTGAGGGTCAGGGGTACATGTGGACACATTACAAATAGCATCACATCTGTGACCAACAATACTGTGAGAGTGGTAAAATGCATCAAAACCATTGCACAATATGAACAGAACAGTAGACAGTGTGATCACCCAGGGCTCCTTGATGCGAAGCATCTGCCCCTTGATCTTCTCACTATGTTCGGTGAGCTGGTGAAATCACAGCAGCTTTCTTGCACCAGCTGTATCCCAGGAGTGATTTGACCAGCTCTTAGTCAGAAGACATAACTATTGAAATTTTACCAACATTTGCACAAAAATACCCTGAACCTCCTCCTGGGAAGCATTGACATAGCTCATAAAACTGGAAAGTCTGTATATATATATATATATATATATATATATATATATATATATATATCCAGATATTTATGAGCTTAGGTTCTTGAAATATTAAGAGATTGCCTCAACACCAAAACAGATGTACGCTGTGCTAGATGTCTATCACTCATCTGGATTCTCCACAGTAGAGAAACTCATAAAAGAGCCTCACTCATTAACAGTGAGTTAAGTAGAAGTGATACTTTTTCCTATAATTTATGATTTAAACTTTTTTGTGTTAAAACAGATATAAACCTACCGCAGAATAAAACAAAACAAAACAAAAAAAACCATGTGAATTGCTGACACAAAAATGATAAAGAATTTCTTCCCTGAAGAGGACAAGTGTGGAAGCTGGCCCCAGATTTCTGAGATATCAATTCAATGTCCACACTATTAAGGACACTTAAGGGAAAAGTTAAGAAGTCCATGAACAGAGAAGTCTAGAAGGCATTAATAGCTCAGCTTTCATGACTGTTCATGCCAGAAAAGGTAGTGTCAATTGCTAAGTCTTTGCAATAGACATAGTTCCAGAGGCATAGTCACATAGCCCTTGAGAAATATGCAGAAATGTGGACAATACACACGGCCTGGAAATAGATCTGAAAGAACTGTCAGAAGAGACGCAGTCTGGAATCTGCACCATCTAAATATGCTAAAAATAAAATATTCATTAGCAGACAGACTATTTCAACTGAACATGTTTTAAAAGATGGCAATGTTAGCTTCATTTCCAAATCCTTAATCACTTAATTGTCAGACTATCTTCACCTGTGTTATCTGTGGATATGGTGTCTTGGCTAACCCAACTAAAAATATCATAACAAATCTTTCTTTCCTTATCCCTACCAGCCTCAGCCTCAACCTCCCCCTCCAGTTTCAGATAGCATCACATCCGTTATCATTTGTCTTCAAATATCATCCCTTCCTACCCTTCCCCAACTAGGGTTCACCTCGCCGCATCAGTTATTTACGTTGTAATCAAACCTATCTCTCAATTGAAACTTTGAAAAATAATGCAGGGAAAATTATTTTGAAATGAAATGAAAACTTCAGTAATTTGATTTGCAGGAAATGAAGAACAAAGTGTCACAATCCAAGTGCTTTTAAATAAGTCATAATTAATTACGCATGCATCTATGTTTGGATGCTCAATTTATGACTAATTATGCAGAAAATGTAATTGCATACTGAAGCATTGAATTGCACCTTCTCTTGTTCTTATTTATGCCAAACGTGGGTTGTGAGATTTTGTTGTTGTTGTTGTTGTTGTTAATGGTATGTGCTGTGTGCAACTATTGAAATTGTTGCACTGTTATCAAGACACAACTGATCACATGATCTCTCCTAAAATATAATTGTTCCCGTTGAGAAAATTGCAGAAAGACCTAAAATTGTCTCCTAATTTGTCCTATTTTTTAAAAAAAACTTGTATGCATTTCTACATTCTTTTGTTCTCTACTGGAATACACTTGCTAAGAAATCATATTAGGCACATCCTGTCAGTTTCCTTTTCCTATGGATTTGCCATATAGACTTTTTATTTTCTTGGAAGAGTCATAAAGCTCAAAGGAATCATGAATGACCATCACATTTATGTCATCCCAGACAGGCTTCTTTTTAATGACACTAAAGGGAATTTGTAACCTTTTCTCCATCTTAAGAAGCCTAATAAAGTGAATATCAAGGAAGCAAAGGAAATAAAACCAAATTTAAAACTTCCTCTGCATAAGTCATGGGAATAGTAGCATTTGTGAATATTTTCTCACTGAAGGGAAAAAAAGAGTGAGAAGAACAAGAAGGCTAAAATTTCAAAAGCTCTTATAATACATATTCAAGATAACAACTACTTTATTATGTTTTTTAGAAATTTCTAAGGCTACTTTATCATATACAGTTACCTTTTTCTGTAGAAGTGCCAAACAAATCCTAGAGTCCCTTGTGGCCCAGTCTCATAAAGGTATCACCTATAACAGATGGGTGATAACGGTCCAGCCACCGAAAGTAAGTAATCCCAGCTTTTTTTGCATGAACAGCTAGGTGGTAGCCAATATCAGCAGAACTTACCCACAAACAGGTCTCGTCTTCCAGGTTCAAGAACAACTATGCTTCCCCAACCCCTTGCAAGTCAGGCAGCCCATGAGGCAGGTGCATTCAAGGGGCTACAAGCTGAAATCTCTGCCAGGCAATAGTTTGGAATAGTTGTTGTGAAGTCTCTATGCCTTCTCCTACCCTGCCATTCTTATGACAGTAGAGTCATAAGTTCAAGAAGGTAGGGCCACCAAGTCACAACATGGAGGTTACCTGCACTGAAGAGTCACTGGGACCTTATTCTAGACTTTGTGCAAGAAATGAATTTTTGTTATAGGAAGCCACAGAAATTTGGGAGTTGTTTGCTACTTGCAAGCAACAGAGGCTAGCCTATCTTCAACTAGCCTTAGAACAAATCCAGTTCCAACTCTCTGCAGTGCTTCCTGAAACCCCCATCCACTCTCCTCTCCACTCCTCTCTAAATTCTCTCCCAGCCTCCCTGTTCCAGAGCCTCCTCCTCTCTCAACCAGCAATCAGAACTCCAGATTGTTTTTTCTTCCCTGTCCTCCTTGCTCTGTAATCCTGTCTCACAGAAGCCCAAGAGCTGGGTTGACCAAAGTCAAACTCTATTTAGATGGCTGAGGATGAGAATGAACCAAGCTTTCTGGGGTTTGGAGAGGTGGGTTCTGTGATGAACAAAACAGGGTGGAAGAAATGGAAACACTTGCTTGATGAAAATGTTTTCCCCATCATATTTGGCTTTGGTCCCTAAATAAGTAAATACAGGTGTTAAAATTCATACCTTAGTGACTTATTCTTCCCTGCTAGCCTGTTGAAATTACTAGTGTATATACATTTTATTTTTGAGCAATAGGTGCTCTTATCCCTTGACCTCAGTTTTCCAGTCCATTGGTGGTACCCACCTCAGCCATCATTCATGTGAATATGCCCTCTAGTGTTTTACAGTGTTCAATCTACAGGACCAAAACAGACACCATCTCCATGGCACTAGTAACATGGTATTCAAAGAGTTGGGAAAAAAAAGCATAATTCACCAAATACAGTTAACATAAAAGACTATGCAAACATTTAATTAAGACTTTTAGTGAATTTTTGAACATTATTACGAAAATCCACAAATATCAGTACCTACTGTTATAAACTCTGTATTAGTGGATGAGGGGGTTACGAAAAGATGCAAGACCTGGTCTCAAGAAAAAACCCTCTGCATAGGGAGATAGGATGCATTCAGGAAAAGACAAACACCAGCGGAAGATTACGTTTAACACAGGCAAAACAAGTGGAATTCATAATGACATGTTATGACGAAAGTGGGCCAAAGTGATGAAGGAAACCAGTGGAAAAGGGGAGTATTGAGCTCGCCAATAGATGAGTGCAAATCTGAAAAAGAAGGAAAGAAATGTGGAAACCATCTTTACATCTCACCAAGAGCTGCAGTGTTTGCTGACAGGACTATAAAAAAAGATCATTTGTCATTGTGTGGGACTAAATCATTTCCAAGGCCACCCAGAACAAACTGGAAGAGATGCTGCTCTCATATTTCACAGGAATGCTTGGTAGTGACAACTTCACATCTCAGAGAGAGCACTCTTCTATCTCCATAATCAAAAGCATCTAATCAACACTCATGGAAGTGAGAGTGTAAAAAGTGCGCCGTGCAGACAGGACCGCTGCCCTCTAAGGGATGACAATCTATAATGGCAAGCCTGGCTTTCCAAACACTGAGACATCATTAACATAGCTAAGGATGAAGAAAGCATTTTCTGCAAGCCTCGCTGCTATCAGACAGAACAATTTGTAGTCATCACTGATCTGAGCTGAATTCAAATTGGTGACCCAAAGGCTCCACAGTCTGGGTGTTATTTTCAATCTCCTTAGCTATCCAATCTCCAGAAGTTTCATTTTTCATTCTTACTGTGCAGTCATCATCAACTACCAAAGGGAAAGACTGCAATCCAGACACACTAAAAATAGTCTTCTTGCCTTCTGAAAGCCAGACTCAGATTTATGACAGTTTTAAAATTTGGTTCTTCGTCTTAAAAGTTCAACATTCTATAAGAACAGTGCAAAGTAATACCTGCCTGGTCTTTAGAGCATGAAACACCATAACTTGATGCAGCAAGAGATCAGGTTTCAATGTAATCCATTTACATTAGGGAGCGAGCATTTTCCTTTGCTTGACAGGTTGAGGTGGCTTCATGTGCTTTCCACTTAATCAGCAGAATCATTAAAGCACTGAGGGTTTTGATGGTCTCAATAAAAAACATCTATTTCTGTAGAACCTATCACTATAAATAATTTAACAAATAGAGCCCCCCAACAAAGACTATAAAAAGAGGAAGAATTATTCTTTCGTACTTAAATCATAGACCACTCTGAAGTTGAGCTGAAGGGAGTTCAGGTTTAAAGCCAGGGCAGAATGATGTCCAGTGATAAATCCTAAAGATAAAATTAAAAGCAGTTATAGAAGAGTATAGTCCAATTTCTGTTTTAAATATAGGTATGTGTGTTTGTGTTTATACTTCTATTAAAAAGTTCTGAGAGAATTACATCAATATAAATTGTTGACATTATGAATCAGAGTGGTGACTTGTAGAGAGAATTTCACATTCTCTATCTTTACACAATAATCTTGTCTTAGAAAAAATAAAGTTATTTTCATTCATGTGCTAATACATAGACATGTGACTACATATCAGCACATGTCAACTATATATAGTAACATAAATTTATACCAGGGAAAATCAAGCTGGATTTCAAACTCCTTCTGACCCTGAGGATATCAAGACTTGGCTGTCAGAGAGGGAGTGGCATTACCCCAGGAACATACACTGGGAAACTAACTTCACTCTAGAAGTTAGAGGCAACTGACTAAGACTGAGGCTAAGAGGGAACTGGTTATAGGATGTGTCCCCAGATGGGTGACCAGCAGTCCACATGACAACATTCAAGAGAGAGCTAATATGGTGGCAGCAGTCTTGGGACAATAGTGTGCGCTGGTTCTTAGGTGTGTTGTAGCATCTTGGTTTGGGAGTGAGCAGAGAGCTATTCATCTGGTTGAAGCAGAACCTCAACCAGCCAGGGAGAGAGGGCAGGTGACAGTTTGCAAGTCCAACCCTGGACAAAAAGTTGATCTCGGATAGGTCTCTCATTTCAACAGAGAATTATAACAACCAGGAGCCAGAGAAGAATTGTAGCCAGGTTTAGGGACAGGTTGGGGTAAGCAAAGAGGCCTCAGTTAAATGGGCACACCTCACACCAAGGTCCATGAGCTCATGCTAGATTCTAAATTATGATATTGGTGGAAAGAAGTTGCCTTGTTTAGACCCAGGCCTGCCTCTTCTTGGCTCAGAAACCAGGCTAGGGGTCCAAGAGGTCATAGTATCAAAATTAAAGCAACACTGGACAGGCAAAATCAATACCAGCAGGTGAGAACTTTCTCACCAAAATTAAGGTTATTTTTTACTCTAGTTCTCATCAGTTGACGTGTAAACAGGATGATGTCTGGTTCCAGGAGTAGATTTTCTGGAAACTTATAGAACATTCTGTTATCAAGGCCAGGATTGCCTGTTTGGTAGCCATGAGCCTCTGAGGTCCTGACTTTACTTAAAAGAAGACAAAGAGAAGTCTGTTTCACAGAGAATCTTCAAAGATTTTACCTATGCCTGGTATTCATCTGGAAAGCAAGGGAACTCACATGCACAAATAACCTCACAAATAACACAATAACATTTAGAATAAGGATTCTAAATGTCAGAAGGAACAGCCCTATCTCATCTAGAGGACGGGATCTTTCCCTGTCCCCTATGACCAGTTCCTTCCCCCCCTTCCCGCCAAAAGCTCTCAGCATCTTGAGACATTAAACTAAGTGAGCTAACATTATAGTCTCCACCATTTCCAGAATCAAGAGATCAAATTCAATCCCAATCTGAATCAAGAGATCAAATATAACTCCCATATATAAGTGGGGGGGGAAGAAAACAGAATATTCTAAGACTACAAGCTCTCAGGGAATTGCCACGAGGCAGTATCTCCTGGGCAGGGAGATGCTGGAGAGCAGAGGGAGAGCCCAGGTAGGGCTCCAGGATCACTGCTCTCAAATGAAAGAGTTCAAAATAGCCCCAACGTCCAACTGAAATGATCAGCCACACATCCTTGTTTTATCCAGAGTCTCTTGAAGTCAAAATATTAAATTTGTTTCAGGATGCTCTGATTTGCAAACCATGCTTCTTTGGCAGGTGGGTATTTCATTACCAAAAATAAAAGAATGGCATTTCCTTCTCCCAATTCACAAGGGAAAACATCCTAGTAAATTGCCAGAATTTTTTGTTTTAAGATTTTTCTCTCCTAACCATTTCTTAGATTTGTGGTACCTGCTATCAGTGGGGATAGATCCATGACAGACTGTCTAGGGGAGTTAGAGCCACAGAGAAGACATGGTCCCTGTCAGAAGCATCACCCCAGGCAGGGAGAGGGTGTGAGTGGGAAGGGGCATGTGTGTGGGAGAGTTTGTAGGAGGCTTAGGGTGGGGGAAGTGGTAGAAAAATATCCTGCCTTCTCCTTCCCAATCTGCCTGTGGTCTCCTGCTTTGGCCTCCTATTGACCAAATAGGAATCAGCTGTCATAGGAACTTGCAGGTTCAGACTCCTGGATATCAAACCAGAGCAGAGAAGAGCAATAAAGCTCCGGTTCGCCTGCTTCATGTGACTCAGCACTAACGATCCCGCTGAAATAATTGGCCGGCCCTTAGGAACTTACAGAGGTAAAAGCCAACCGAGCCTTCATAGGCAGTGGCCACAGGACTGAAACGGGGATTGGGAGAGACAGTCAGGACCCACCCGTTGCATTGGTCATCCGGCAAAGGGAACAAACGGTCACCATTTGCATGGGATATCACCATGGCAGAGAAATGGCGTCATGGGCGGAGGAGATAACTGCAGTGAAACCAGCGCGACAGGTGTGTAATCCCCTAGTCATCTCTCTCCACACAGCGGGGAAACCTTAAGGGCCACTCCCAGCTCTCCTGTGAACGCAATAACCAGACCGAGGGAACCAGGAGTGGCGCAGGACTCGCGGCGCGGAACTCCCGGCTACCGCTCCCACCAGTGCTGACAACTGAGGGCTCTTGCACCAGCTACCGGGGGCGTGGCTACAGGAGGGCAAGCAAATTCGCTGGGGGATCTCAGCCCCAAGCTCTACAAACTTAGGGTCTGAGGGAGGCAAACAGGGAGAGTGAGCCCAGGTGTTCATGAAAACAGGGCTCCCAGGAGCAGCAGACCTGGCGTGTAGACAGTATTGTGGTGAGCGCCACAGGTGAGCACGGCCTGGCTTGAGGAAACACAAGACAAGGCCCTAGACACTCAGGATTGGAGACCCGCCCAGTCTAGGAGAAAGAGCTGCTGCACAGTGAATGGTTCCCACCTATTGAGAGGAGAAGCTTGGCCCAGTGGGCAGAGCTCCACCTACTGGAAGAGAAGTTAATAGAACTCTAGGACTGCATTTATTATTATTATTATTATCATTTTTTTTTCTTTTCTTTTTCTTTTTTTTTTTCTTTCTTCTTTTTCTTTCATTTTCAATTTTTATTTGTTGTTGTTCTTTAATTTTTTTTCAATGTTTCTATTTTTTTAAATTTTTTTTTTATTTTATTATTATTATTTTTTTAATTTTAATTTTCATTTTAAAAGAATCTAAAGGCAAAGAGGCCAAGGACCACAACTATGGCATCCAATTTAGTGAGAACTGACAGATTAGTTATGATATGTTTATAAAATTACTATTTCTGGTTGGGGTCCTCTGTGCTTCTATAATATCTGGGTATCCTTGCACCTGGCTTAGTCTGAGCATGATTTCTGAATTTATAACAGTGTTCTCAAACTGTGTTCCATAGATCCAGAAGTCCATGGAGCTCTCCTCAGTAGCTGATGTGCAGAGTGGATCAAGTACCCCGGAGTCTCAGCCTCTCTACTTCAGCCTCAGCGGCACTGCTTTTTATCGGTTTTACACCACTGGATCTATGTGAGATTTTTGCTTAACAAAGAACTCCTAACTTGACAGATAGAAATTCATTGGCACATCAAGTAACTGCTAAGACTCATCTCAATGGTTGCATTACATGTTTTCCTGTACTTTTTCTTATGATAGTAAGTTATTACTTTCCTATGTTTTATACTCTGCCACATTTATAAACTAAATCCAAACACAGGCAGCCCCAGCATAGAATGTGTGCACCTATGTAGTGATAAGCCAACTGTTTGGAATTTCAATGTTTTTTCCCAAAATAATAGCAAGACAGTTAGAAGCCCAGACCAGCCCACACAATCCCAATTAACCACAATGTACCTGAAATAGAATTCTATGCTCATGATAAATAAATAAGAACCTGGACATGAATTATAATAACATTTGAAAGGAAGATGTATTTCAGGTTCCAAGTAAATTCAGAAAACCCACAGCTTTCCCTGCAGTAGAATCTGAGGCTCTCACAGCCTCACTACCTTCCAGGCAGGGAAAGAGTGTCTTTGCCAGGTCCAAGCTATTGTTAGTGGTCACTGTGGAAAACAAAGTCAGCATTTCCAGCTTATATTGAGAGACAGGATTGGGACCAATAAGGATAACTGAGGAATGTTGAAAGTAAGAGTTCCTGCGCAGAAGAACTCTGCAGACCATTTCCCCTCTTCCAGTTTGTTTATCTGTTTGACTCATTGTTGTTGATATTGTTTGGCACTGCTGGGGAATTCATGACCTTGCTCCTGCTAGGCAAGCACTCTGTTACTAAATTACCCCTCTAGCTCTTTAGGAGTTTCTGGCTCTCTGCTTCCTGATAGCCAAGTCCTGAGCTGCTTTCCTCCACCTCTTCCCCGATGATGTCCTGTCTCACCTTGGGCCCAGAGCAATAGCATCAGCCATCTTTGGACTAAGACCTCTGCAACTATGGCACCATAGTTTTCTTCCTAAAAAAAAAAAAAAAAAAAAGAGAGAGTTTCTACTTTGGTTTTTTCCTCCAGCTTTCTTAAAATATGATTATCAAAAAATTGTATATTTTTAAGATATATAAGGTGACATTTTATTATAAGTATACTTGTGTCCTTGTGTAGTGATCTCTATAATCAAGCTAATAATATGTCCATTACCTGATATAGATGCCATTTTGTGTGTGTGTGTGTGTGTGTGTGTGTGTGTGTGTAGTGAGGACACTGAAGATTTACTCTCTTGGCAAACTTCTTTTTTTTGGCGGGGGGCAGGGGCAGTGGTGGGTACCAGGGATTGAACTCAGGGGCCCTTGACACATCCCCAGCCCTTTTTTGTATTTTATTTAGAGACAGGGTCTCACTGAGTAGCTTAGTGCCTCATTTTGCTAAGGCTGGCTTTGAACTCGTGATCCTCCTGCCTCAGCCTCCTGAGCCACTGGGATTACAGGCGTGCACCACCACACCTGGCCTCTCCTGGCAAATTTCAAGTAGAAACACACTATTAGTAACTAGTTACTGTGATGTACATTAGATCCCCTAAATGTATTCATCTTATAATTGAAAGTTTATACTGCTTAACCAACATCTCCCCATTTCCAACCCCCTCACTCCTAACAACCACCACCCTACTTTCTGCTACTCCATGTTTGACATTTTTAGATTCCATATTTAAATGATATCATGAAATATTCATCTTTCTGTGGCTGGCTTCTTTCACTCAATATAGTGTCCTCAAAGTTCATCCACATTGTCCCAGAGAGTAGGACTTCCTTTCTTTTTAAGGCTGAATAATATTCCTCTGTGTGGAGGGGGGGCGTGTAATTTCTTTATCCATTCTTCTGCTAATGGATACATTGTTTCCATATCTTAAATACTATGAAAAATGCTATAATAAACATGTAAATGCAGATATATCTTTGAAATATTCTTTTAATTTCCTTCAGATATATACCCTTAGTGGGACTGCAGAAACATATGCTAGCTCTATTTTTAATTTTTTGAGCAACCTCCATATAGTTTTCCATAATGGCTGTAAAAATTTATATTTTCACCAACAAGAGTTTCCTTTGCTCCACATTCTTACCAACACTGTTTTCTCTTGTACTTTTTAATAATAGTCATCCTAACAGGTATGAGGTGATATCTCATTGTGGTTTTAATTTGCATTTCCCTGGTAATCAGTGATGTTGAGCACATTTTCACCTATCTGTTGGCCATTTATATTTCTTCTTTTTAAAAAATGTCTGTTGAAGTCTTTGTTCATTTTCTAATTGTGTTATTTGTGGGAGGAGGTTTGTTTTTGTTTTGCTATTGAGCTGCATGAGTTCCTTATTATCATGAATATTAATGCTTTTATATATAAAATAATAGCAAGACACAATCCCAATTAACCACAATGTACCTGATATATATGGGTGATGGCTCACTTGGATTCCACCTTTGCATTCATCCTTGGATTAAGGGATACCTAGGTAGCTGGTAAAGCAGCATTTCTAGGTGTGTCTGTGAGAGTGTTTCTGGAGATGTGCGTGTGAGTCAATGGACTGAGTTAAAAAGATCTGCCTTCAATGTGGGTGCCCCATGATTGACTCAGGACCCAGAAAGACAGAGGAAAGCTAAATTCATTTGTTCTCTCTTTCTTGGAGCTGGGGCACCCTTCTTTTCCTTCCCTTCCACACCAGAACTCTAGATCGTCTAGTGCTTGGACTCCAGAACTTGTACATGTGTATCCTCAACCCCATCCCAAGCCTTTGGCATTTGGCCAAGAGTTATCCAATTGGCTTCCCCAGTTCTGAGCCACACTACTAGACTCTTGATTCCCCAACTTGCAAATGGCCTATTGTAAGGACATCTCAGCCCCCATAGTCACATGAGCCAATCCTCCTACTGAATCCTCTTTCTTAAATCTATCTATACATATATGTCCTATTAGTTCTGTCTCTCTGGAGAACTCTGAAAAATACATAAAATATGCACATATTTTCTCCCATTCCATAGGTTGCCTTTTCATTTTGTCTGTTTGTTTTACGGATAATGTAGTCTGGTTTGTTTATTTTTGCTGCTGTTCTCTTTGTGCTTTGGGTGTTATATCCTAAATATCATTGCCTGGGTCAATGTCAAGGAATTTGTTCCCTGTGTGTACTTCTAGGAGTTTTACAGTTTCAAATATTACAATTAAGTCTTTAAACCATTTTGAGTTGATTTTGGGGTATAAGAATCCCATTTTAATCTTTTGTATGTGACTGATTTTCTCAGCACCATTTATTAGCAATTTATCCATCCATTCACCAAGAGACTATCCGCTCCCCATTCCATATTCTTGGCACCTTTATCAAAGTTTAGTTGACTGTATGTGCATAGATTTGCTTCCTTCCATTTTAATTCCACAATGGGATTAGCACCTTATCTTTTTCCCTATCCACCCTAGAACTTGGCCTATTCACTCTCCCTCCCTTCACTCCAAGCATTGTTCCTAACCATAGCTTCTCTCTTCTCCAGACTTTGGAAGAAGAGAATCTAGTCTCATAATTTATTCCTTTCAGAATTTAGTTCTTTGGATTCTAAAATTTCAGAAGAATTTCTCTGTGAGAAGGAAGAAGCAGGGACATAGGACTCCTCTGGGTCCCTTCTGCACTTTGAATAATGCTTTCATCTCAACTCTCTCTACCCTCTCATCTTCACTTGAGGGCCCCACCTATATTTCTTAGCAACTGACAGTTACTATGCCCAGGTTTCCCCTTGAAGCCAAATTAAGTTTAGATGAAGTTGACTTCTCACTCTTCTTGCTTATTGGTGGCTCAAGTACTAATCATAAAAATATGTAGAATAAATCAAAGTTTGAAAAGTTAAAAAAAAAGAAGTAATCATATCATACACATGACTGACCAATGAAGAAATGACCTCAGGCCACTTTGAATAACTACCTTTCAATTCTAAAGAAACTATTTTAAAACACTGACCAGAATTACCAGGTTCAGATGGCCCTTTTGATTTCCCCTCCCAAGCTCTACTCTAGATCATGTCCAGAGGCCAAAGTCTACACCCTCAATAACTGTACAGTATTGCCAAGAAAAGCCTGGAACTTGGTGTTAGCCAGGAATCAACATAGTCGACAGTGACCAGAAAGTTACCTTGGTGAAACAGGATGCTAGAATGAGGCTCTCCTTCCCTGCATTTCTACTAAAGTACAAATATGAACATGATAAATATCAGCATATCAGGTGAGGTTAAGTTTCCTCACCCAAATATAGACTAAGAACTTCATTAGAGCAGTAATGGTTGATTTTTATGTGTCAACTTGTATAGACAGTAGTATCCAGTTTTTGATCAAACATTATTTCTGATGTTTCTGTGAAAATATTTTTTAGCTAAGATTAATATTTAAATCTGAAGACTTTGACTAAAGCAGATTACCCCCCTGAATATGGGGCCTCATCCAATCAGTACAAAACTTTAACAGAAACAGACCAACCTCCCAAGAGAAGAAAAAAAAATGTTTTTTTTTTCTTCTAGCAGACCTTGGACTTGAACTGCAAACCCCGCTTGAGTATTCACACCTTCAAAATAGATTGAAGAAAGTTTGAGAAGAAGTTTTCTTCAAAGAGAGAAATTGTTTTTCTGGGAGTCCCAGCTCACTCTTCAGGGGAGAGGTTTGAAGTATCACCTTCCACCCTAGGTAAAATGAGACAGGCTCTAAGGACCTGCTTAGAGAGCTCTGAAATGTATTTTCTGACTTGTTCTGGTGCCTAACTTTGATAAATCTGAAGTCAACAATAGACTTGGGTCTCACATCCAATCCATTCCCTCAGGAAAATTTAGAGGACAGAAAAAGGCTGACTAAACTCTCCATGGTGGTCCTTAGAAGGGTATTTTTTTTTTTAATATCGGTTGTAGTTGGACACAATACCTTTATTTTATTTATTGTTATGTGGTGCTGAGGATCAAACCCAGGGCCTCACACATGCAAGGCGAGCGCTCTACCGCTGAGCCACAACCCTTAGAAGAGGGTTTTAACAACAAATGTGATGAGCCTGATCTCCCAGGTTTGTCTAGGATTGAGAGAAGTATAGAGAAGAGCCAGGGTTTTGCTTTGTTTTGTTTGTTTTAGTTGTCAATGAATCTTTTGTTTTATTTATTTATATGCGGTGCTGAGGATTTAACCCAAGACCTCACACATGCCAGGCAAGCGCTCTACCACTGAGCCACAACTCCAGCCCCAGAGAAGAACCAGTTTTGTGTCCAATAGGGACTTCAAGAAGAGGTCAAAGAGTTAGCACCTCATGTCCAGAGATTAAGAAAAGGAGTTATAGGAGCTGGGAGTGTAGCTTAACGTAAAGTGCTTGCCTAGCATGAGTGAGGCACTGGGTTCAATCCTCAGCACTGCATGAAAAATGAATAAATAAAATAAAGATATTGTGTTCATATACAACTAAAAACAAAATTTAAAAAAAAGAAAAAGAAAGAAAGAAAAGGAGTCATAGAAAATCACTCAAAAGAAAGAAGCTTCTTCCTGGGTTAAAGAGAGGGAGGAAGAGAATCCCAATAGGGTACGTATGAGAAGCCCACAAAGAGAGAGAAGAATGGGCTGATAGCCTAGCAAGCCAACCAGGGATACCAGCTCCAACCACCCCCTGGGCCTAGACAGGAGCCACCCAGCCAAGGAGAACCTCCCTCACTATACAGCTGTCTTCATGCCTTCCTGAGCTTCCACTCCCTGGGGTAGGAAGCCCAGCTGGGAGCAGGGTGAGAATGGGGAACTGAAGGACCACGCCCCTTGACCACTGAGGACTTCTGGGAAGAAATAGGCCTATCTGGGATAGAAGGGGAAATAAAAACAGCAGGCCCATCTCAAGTTTTGATAACACCAACCTGGACATTCCCACTGTAAAGCAAATCTCTGGTCTGACTTAAAGTAACTCTAGGGTTATCTGTTACTTTAGAGTGGGTAGAAAAACCTTGGCTGGGTAGCTTCAACCAAAATTAGGGAAAGATGACTCCCCACTGAACAAAGCTTAAGGAAGCAGTAGGAGTTGTTATGATGACAACCCGCACATCCTGCTGCTGCAGCCTGCCAGCCACATTTGCTTGCCCAGCTGGTGTGACTTGTAACAACCGGCCTCAGATCTCATCCTGTGTGAATGACAAGTGATTGAAATCATTGCTTTTGCTTTTGGATTTTCCCCAAAGAGAAAAATGTCACCCATGTGGTTTGGAGAGCAAGAACTTGGTCAAATGCTATGAACAGAACCAGGATCAGTAGCCAGGTTGGTGAGGGGTAAGAGGTGGCCTAGGCCTGACAACGTTATATATTTATTTTATTCTCTGCTAACAAAAACCAGCACAAAATTTCATTAAAGTCATAAGTGACACACATTTTTCTTTTTAATGGCGGAGAAAGTTAGATTCCCTCGGTTTCAAAAGGACACCAGATTTCTTTTATCCTTCTAATATTTGATAAGAGAAGTTGTGACAGTGAGAACCAATGGGGTTTGAGACTCCTTAGGAAAAGAAATAGAGGTGGCAGAATACAGCCCTGAGGAACTCTGACCAAGGCAGGAGCACAGGTAGGTGGTTGGGCAGAAGAAACAAAGAGAGAAGGCAGTGCATCAGGAGGGGAAGGGAAGGAGAAGAGAATCTCAAGAAGAGGTGATGGTGGAGCAGAGTGTTCCTCAGGCTGCCTGCCACCTAGCTTCAGCAGCCCTTCCAGAGCAAAGGTACTTATGTCCTGGAGGGTCCATCGTAGGCTGTACCATCCTGACTCTGCTCGAAGCCTTTGGTCTTTACCATCCAGACTCGGATCATCTGTACCCAAGACAGAGAAACAGCAATGCCCAGAAACTAAATCACTTTCCTGAAACTGACAACGAGATAAGCTCCATTTCGGTAGCAAAAAGACAAATGTTTTACACAGTCAAGTTATCAAAGCACATTAAAGGATAGCTTTAAATTTATACAGGTACATTTCTTGCTGAAGGTGTTATTTAATAAGGCCTAAAGTAAAATTGAAAGCGGAAGCATAGTGAGTTTTTTGAAGTATTTATATTATTATGTTCCTGACTGAAGAGATAAATTTAGTAGTTGTTTCTCAGGTAACTAAACTTTGCTGTCTGACTTAGTTTTTTATGTATTTAATTTGACTTTAAATCTGAATTCTGTGCAAAGTTCCATAACTGCTTTAAAATATGGGCTTTATTAGAGATGTGAAAACTGAGAATGCAGTCATATTTTCTTATTATTAACTCATCACATAATACTAAGGCAGGGAAAGGAGACTTGGGACACTCAGATACTCAAATTGGGAAGAGTCAAATCAAGTAACTATGTCTTCTCATGACCCTGAGAATAATTGTGGTTGTACAAAAAAAGAACTTGACCTCTTCACTCTCAACATCCCTTGGTTTTAGAGATGAATAGCATACTATTTCAGTTCAATAAAAAGTTTAGCTTTGTACTGGGGTTGTGGCTCAGTGGTAAAGTGCTTGCCTAGCATGTGTGAAGCCCTGGGTTTGATCCTCAGCACCACATATAAATAAATGCATAAAATAAAGGTCCATCAACAACTAAAAAATATATATTAAAAAAAAAAGTTCAACTTTTGTATACAGATTTTTAGAGGTTTGTTTTGCTTTCTTGCCTACTGGTTCATTGTGTTTTGTTTTGTTTTGTTTGTGGAAACAGGGGCTTGTTTTCAAAAACTGCATTTAAAGAGATATCTTTAGACCAGATTAGTAAATGAAAGCTACACATCTCCACTTTTAAGAAGAGATTGGATGTTTGAGGAAGCCATGGTCAATTCTCCAGGCTGACTCAGATTCCAGAAAATCAGATTAAGTCATCATCAGTGCCACTCATTGATGACTATTTCCTGAGTGAGATATACATGTATAATCTAGGTAAGCAAATAACTGCAATACAAGGCAGAATGAAAAACAAAATCAAACGTACAACCAGAGACATGAAAAATTGTGTTCTATATGTGTACTATGAATTGAAATGCATTCTGCTGTCATGTATAAAAAATTAGAGTAAATAAATAAATTTTAAAAAGCAAAAAACCAAACAAACACAAAACCCCCACAGGTGTAATGCAAAACGCTTAAATCCTACAGGAGCCTCTGATTTAAAGATGAAGTAAAGCTAGGCACAGTAGTGCATGCCTATCATCCCAGCAGTTCGACAGGCTAAGGCAGAGGATCACTAAAGTTCAAAGCCAGCCTCAACAACTTAATGAGTCCCTAAACAACTTAGCGAGACACTGGTTAGCTCAGTGGTTAAGCGCCCGTGGGTTCAATCCCCAGTACCAAAAAAAAAAAAAAATGAAGTAAAGATAAAGTAAAATACTCAGTCTCATCAATTACTTGAAACAATAAAGAGAAGCAAATAAACCTGTGTTTGTCTGGCTCTTTAGAGTAGCAGATACTAAACTGGACTAAACATACAAGAATTTTATGAGTGTAAATGTCTGTGTAAGAGACCTAACTAAACAACATGGGCACCTTCAAGCTTAAGACTGATTTCCATCCTTAGGTGCAACAAGAATAACTGAAATTTGTCCTTATCCATCCAATGTTGAAAATAACACCTACTATATAAGCTTAAATGAGGGAAGGGAGGGACCTAGCACATAGAGGGTGCCCTATAAATCCTAGTCTCTTCTTCCACAGGACCACGTGCTAGAACACATGACTAGCTCTTTGCACTTATCAAAGAGGAGCTGCTGAGGTCACTTTAGTGTCGTTTGGCCTGGAGCTCACACTGCAGTCATGTGTCACTCCTCTGTGCAGCAGCTGGTTGCACACCCCTGTTGGAACCTGCCAACTGCAGAGGGCCAGCAGCTAGACTAGAGGGAGCCAGTGGAGACCACACCTCCTAAAAGGCACTTCTGTGAGAAAAAAAAAAAAGTGCTGTTTGTCCATAGACTACTCAAGAACAATCTACAGAGAGGAATATCCAAATAGCTGAAGGACTATGAGAAAAATATAAAATGTCATTATTGTTATGATTTGGATGTGAGGTGTCCCCCGAAAACTCACATGTGAGACAATGCAAGAAGGCTCAGAGGAGAAGTTATTGGGTTATAAGAGTCTTAACCCAATCAGTGAATTAATCCCCTGATAGGGATTCACTGAGTGGTAATTGAAATGGTAGGGTATGGCTGGAGGAGGTGGAATTGGGGCGTGGTTTGGGGGTATATATTTGTATCTGTCAAGTGGAGTCTCTCTTTCTCTGCTTCCTCCTCATGATGTGAGCTATTTCCCTCCACCACACTCTTCTACCATGGTGTTCTGCCTCACCTGGAGGGATGGAGCCAGCCTTCTACGGACGGAGACCTCTGAAACTGTGAACCCTTAAATAAACCTTCTTTCCTCTACAATTGTGCAATTGTGTTAGTTGGGTCCTTTAGTCACAGCAGCAAAAAAAAAAGCTGACTGAAACAATTATTAAAATGCACAAATTAAAAGATGCTTCTCTTTCTTTTTCAAGGTAGCAAATATTTTTTAAACTATCAAACACTGACAAAATGAAGTAAAAGATTCTCATCAATTACTTGGGGAAATATGGAAAAGTAAACAGAACTGTTTGCAAGGGGGTCTTGTCTTTAGAGAGGCAGATGCTAAAACTAGATTAAGCACACAAGCATTTTATGAGAGGAACCATGGGAGAGAAAATGGAGAGGGAGCCCAACAAGACTGAGAGAGCTGTCTCAGCACAATGCAGACTGACCCCTAGCAGAGAGAGGGCAGGGTGAGTAGAAGCACCCTAGGCTCTCTGGCACTATAGGGTAGACTCAGCAACAAAAGGGGGAGCCCTCCAGCCATGATAGATCTGTCTTCCAGAATCTGGACTGCTTAGTATCCCTGCCACATCAGGTCACTGGCTGGGAGCAGCCTGTGGGAAGACCCTTGGTGGATCACACACTTTGCATTTGAAGAACTGTGAAGGATCTGTGGCTGCCCTCATCACTCGGATAAATAAATTTGGCAAGGTATACGAAAATGTTTAAAAATATTCACATTTTTTCTTATCTAGTAAATTTACCTCTTGAACTATACCTTAAGGAAATATCCTAAAATGGGAAAAATAACTTGAATTCCAAAACTGTTCATTCCAAGTATTTATAATAATAAAACATTGGAAGCTCAGCATCACTTCCAATTAACCTTGTTGGCTTTCACATCATCTCACTTATTTCATTCAACTACCTACCCCTGAAGTACATAGTTCTGCTGTAATGATCAAAGTAAAACCTTTTTTTTTTTTCTCATACTGGGAACTGAACCCAGGGACACTCTACCACTAAGCTACATCCCAAACCCTTTTCATTTTATGTTGATATAGGGTCTCACTAAGTTGTCCAGGCTGACCTTGAATTTGCAATCCTCCTTCCTCAGCCTCCAGAATTGCTGAGATTGCAGGGGTATGCCACCACACCTGGAAAATTGATACATTTTTTAAAAAATTCATTGGTTAGCCAGGCATGGAGGTGCATGCCTAATGTGGCTGCTTAAAGTAAGAGACTGCAACTCTAGGTGTCACGATTCTCCTTTATGACTTAACTCTCAAGCTCATGGTGACCACATGACATAGACTTCCACCAGGTTATAGAGACAACTAACAAACCAAACTCAGAGTGAAGGATAAGGGAGCAGGAGTGCTCTCTGCCTGTACCATTGCCCAACCAACCCTTTTATTCTCCCTTTGTCCATGTCTCTCAATTTTCTTCTTTCAGCTTTATTCTCAGTTGCCACCATACATTAGTCCTGTCACTATCACTAATGCTGTTCATTCCAGATCCGAATCAGCAGACACCTACCACTACTGTCTTCACCATTCTGTGGAATCCTTGTATATAGGTGTTCTCTGCTTTATCATTTTTTAGAAATATTTTTTCCTAATAGAAAGTACTTGAATTGCTTATTCAAAGTACATGGGTGACATCATTGGATTTTTCCCTCCAATAAATGTAAGCATCTTATAAACTAAATCTTACTTACTGTTTAAATTAATGCTACAATCTGTTACTTGTTTGATGCATAACATCTGCCCCTGAGAAATGACAAAATTGATTGGAATCCAAATAAGAATGAAATTTCACTCAACCACGGCATGTGTACTCAGTGGCTCTCATCAGAACAAAGTACAATTCTGGGTGCAGATTCCCAGCACTTGTAACTTAGAAGCAACTTGTACCTTTGAATAAGTAATTTATTAAACCAGGGCATACATTCCTTTGCATGTGATGGCAGGTTGCTGGCCCTGTTCTTAGACCATGCAGTCAACTAATATTTATTGAGCAAATATATATTGTTGGCAAATATTGTGGGTTAATATTCAATATACCTCTTCTCTTCTTCCATACTAACAGAACCTTTATTTTATTCTGGGTGGCGGTATGCCTAGGCTCAAAATTTGATCAATATTGGTATGCATATTCATAACTATCTTGTTCCACTTTGCCAGAAACTAAATATCCCAATCTTCCTTTTCAACTAGAAATGGCTATGGCACCCAGTGCAATAGTTTAGATCTGTAATGTTCGACAAAGACCCATGTATTACACAGGCTTAGTCCCCAACATAGCACTATTAGGAGGTAGTAGAAACACTAAGAGAAAGGCCCTTGCGGGGAGGCTCTAGGTCATTAGAGGGCATGCCCTCAAAGTAGATTGTGGGATCCTAGATCAGCCTCTCTCTCTCTCACTCACTCGCACTCTTACTCTCTCTGTCTCTTTCTCATCACATGTTTAAAATGACACATTTAAACGGGTATCACACGTTTAAAATGACACATGTGAATGTTAGTATATGAAAGAAAAGAGCCAAACAAATAAAATTAGTATGCTTTTTCACTTGTCTAATATGTCTTTTCTAACAATGATTATTGGTGCAGCAATATTAACTAAAAGCAGACAATTGGAATGACTCAAGACTAAGGCTTGGCATTGGTGACCACGGCATTTAAACAGCAGATTCAAAATAGCTCCAAAACAACAAACCTTCCAGACAAATTTTGGTAGAGAAGCAAGTGAACACAAATGTTTAAAGGTGGCAGGAGTAAAGAGAGGCATCAGGAGACTCAGTCAAGATAAAGATGGGTTCAGGGAATGTGAACTGAATCTATGGGATATAATAAAGGAAACTATAGAAGATAAGGAAATTGGGGGTGGGGGGGTGGGGGGGGGGAGAGAAAGCTCTGAGTTTGATTCCCTGGAGCTAGAACAGAGCTGCACAATGCAAAAGTTCACAGAGGGAAGATTCCTGTGGTTGACAAGAGGAACAGTAATGAAGTTAGAGTTCTTTCTTGAATGTGCACTGCAAATTGTGCTTTTGAACTTGAGGCTAGCTCCCCACTTAGCCCACTAGGGTCCATTTCCATTAGCATTTCTACCTGTTTCTCTCCTTCACTACAACATAGAATATTCTAGAAATTTTTTCCCCAGGCCTCTGGCCCCAAATAACATATAGTTTCACTTAAGGGTTTCTGAGGGACTTCATTGCTAAATTTTTCGGAGGATAATAAAATAACAAATGCTACTGATTTTTATTGTTAGTCAATAGAATGAGCCCATTCCACCTTTATTGTAGTATTATTGCATATATTAACACATCTCTCTTAGATCTGGATTATGAACTCAGCCTCTAAATGTCAACCTGTCCGTCTTTTTATTGCTGATCAGGTTTCTAAATTCCCCTTCCTGCCATCTTTTCTGTAGCTTTAGCTCCTTCCGTTTGAGTTACAACATTAACAGTAAAGGGAGTATTTGCTTCTAGATAGACGGTTTAAAGGTGGCAGGAGTAAAGAGAGGTTAGGTTTCACAGCAAGCTTCAGACCTGTCCCTCCAATTTCAGTTTCTCTTTAATTCACTCAAAACCACTCTAAGGTCATTGAAGTTGAGAAAAGTGCAGTGAATCACCAGGAGAATGCAGAGGATATAGAGAATACAAGTGAGGGGCTAGATACAGACCTCATTCCAGAAGTCAGTTAGTGGATGCTGTTCAGGTCAAAAAAGCAGTGGCTAAGGAATGGTGGTAGAAGGACATGGTTTTAAGGCAGAGGGACAGGAATAATGTCTCTCCATTACTGGAGTATCAAAGGAAATGGCCTCAGATGGTGAGGGTTTGAGAAAAGTGATATCAGAAAGTGGAAACCAAGGGCTGGGTTTGTGGCTCAGTGGTACAGCACTTGCCTAGCACAACATAAAAAATATTAAATAAAGGTACTGTGTCCATCTACAACTAAAAAAAAGATGTTAAAAAAAGAAGAAGAAGAAGAAAGAAAGAACATGGAAAGCAAATATATTTATCACAGTTTTTAGTTGCTACACACATTAATCAAGTCTGGCTAATGTAAATAGGAAAGAAATTTATTTAAAAAGATAATTGGTGTCTCATATAATCCAAAGCAGGGCTGAGAATCTGACTTAGAAGCCACACTGCCAGGAACCATGTTCTCAATTTCACTGCTCAGGACCAGTCTTAAGAAGACACCAGTGTCTCAGCTGCTGGACATTTTTCTTACCTCACACTGTCAACACCAGACATCACTGCTGGAACCACCATGGAAACCACCAGGAATGGTCAACAAGGAGACCACCCACCCCTGGAACCACTGTTGCTGCCTCTGGAAACTGAATTTGCTGCTGTCAGTATTGCTCCACCCCATGGGTCCCTTGTGGCCTCTGCTCTTGAGCATCTCTACTTTCCAAGGACATGTTTGGTGCAGATGCATATGGACGATGGAATCTGCAACACATACCCACACCTGAGTTCAAGGGAGACTGGGAAAGTGCCGTTCAGTCTTTTTAGCTTCTGTAGGGGATATTGGCTAAAAAGAAATGTCATCCACACTGTGTGTCAAAAAGAGTGTGAAGGAGACTTGAAAACATCAGACAGCTGTTCTACATTAGTAAAGGAGCTGCACAAAAGGGAGCGGGAGAGCCAGACACTCAGCCCTAGGTAAGGTGGGGGATTGAGCTGGATATGGGGAGGATGAGTTTTTTTCTGACAATATTTATTAAAGATTTTTTTCTAACTAAAGAAAATAAATTTTCATTAAATTAAGAGTCCTGAAAATACAGAAAAGTGCAAAAAAAAAAAAAAGATAGTTATTATCATCAGGCTCACATTTGTCGTTTGTCTAACACTCCTAGAACGAAAGCTCTTTAAAGACGGAGATGTATTTTCAGCATCTAGAATGGGAGCTTGGGCACCTAGCAGACACTCAGGAAATATTTATAATAAATCAAAGTAAATATTTGTCCTATATCAGGTTCTCTAAAGTAGACCCCAAGGTAAGGGAAGCGTGCAAATGGTTTATCGTGGAAGTAAAAAGGGAGAGAGGGAGGCAGCAGAGTCCCAGCCTCAGCCTAATACTGGTGGAGCTCCAGTGTGCTTTTCAACGCAGAGCTAATGTCACCCAGAGGCAAGGGGACATTCACACTCCCTCCCCAATCGTCATGGGGGATACAAACTCCCGTCTCTCTGCTACATAGCTCAAGAGAAATCTTCTAAAGAAAGAAACAAATAGCAGCCATTAGCAGCAACTTGAAAACTGGTAAGAGGGATCCAAGGTGCCCACTATAATACTGAATGAAAGAAGGAAGGGAGGGGGAGGGAGGGAATAGGGAGCGGGAGGGAGAGAAGAAGGGAAAGGTTGAAATATTTATGGCTTTGATAGTGGAAACTGTCACACTAATGAAAGGTGGTGAGAGAAATATCAGTTTGACAGCGGGTGCCAGTCTGTACCTCCGTGATCGGTGGGACCACACTGGGCTAAGCTTCCCTCTGTGTCTTTGCTATAAAATGAGATTGGAACTGACTAATGCTGGGCCACTCAATATTTCTGCTGGGGACAGAATAGGCTTGGACAACTAGCAGAGCCTGCCGTGAGCAGTTCTGCTCAAATCCTTAGACACGCACGCTATCAATTAGAAATCAATTAGATTAGTAGATTTCAGCTGAGGGGACATGTCAGCTGCATGGGGAGGAATTTTTCAAACTACAACCCTTTCCTCAAATCCTGGCATGCCTCGTGAGAAAGTACATCAGAGCTGGGTACAGTGGCACACGACAATAATACCAATCTTAAAATAAAATGGACTGGGATGCAACTCAGTGGTTCAACCCCAAGTACTACAAAAAAAAAAAAAAAAGAGTTTTTAGTTAAGAACAAACCAATGTAATTTTCAAAATGTTCCTGAAGAAGTTTGCCTTGCACCCCACCCTCACTCTTCATGGTCAATAAGTTTTTCTGGTAGAATTCTAATTCCCCTTGATATACCCAGATTCTCAAGACTCTGACTCAAAAAATTTTGTGTGGGAACTGGGCATCTGTCATTTTAAAAGTCTCTTAGGTTGTTTCTGGGGCAGAGCCAGGGTCTGGGTCTGGGCTGAGTCTTCCAATCCCTTCTACTGGCAGTGAATTATTTCAATATCATACTCAGAATTTCTTCCTTTTCACACTAAGCAAGGACACCATAAAAAAGAGAGGATTTCCTTTCAACTTTTAATTATAAAAATTTTAATTATATAGAAAGTTGGAAGAATGGCTACCATAAACACACATATGCTTTTCTGCTAGATTCAGTAATTGCTAACATTCTGTATGTCACCATATTTGCTTTATTTATATACATACACATACGCAGGCATGCATATAGATAGATCAATATACCCACATATATATTGCTAAGCCATTTGAAATAATTTGCAGACAGCATGATGCTTCTTCATTCCAGAATACTTCAGCATGACTCTCCTAAAAATAAGAATCTTCTATATGATCATAATACAAGCATCATATTATATCTGACTGGTTCCAGTCAAAAGGCAGAAAGCACATAGTTATTTAAAGGGAGGGTGTTCTAAGAGAGAATTATTAAGATACAACAGGAGGTCAATTGCAAAGATGTAAAAGAGAATGACTAGAACTGAGGGAGACTCTCCAAGGAAGGACCAACTTGGAGAAGGGGTTCCAACACAGTGGGGTTCAGACCTTATGGAGCCCATGTTTGATGGAGAAGTTGTCTGGATTTCCCATGCCAACCCTACTCTGCAGTCACCAGGCAAGACGGAAACAACCCTCAGGGGACTCCAGGAGTGAAGGTTGGAAGACAGCTGTACTGGGAAGGTCTGAACTCCTTTTCAGGCACCAAGTCTGGAACAAACAGTGTCATCACTGGGAGTCACATCACAATGGTCACTTGCATGAACTGGGCCTTTAAAGTCAGCAAGAGACTTCACCCTCTGGGCATGCAGCTGAGGCAGCGTACCACCAGATGTCCCCAGATGCACATGCACTGCCCAGGAACGGACAGCTGAAGAAAAGAAAAACAACCCTCCCAAACTAGGAAAAGTCCCTTTCTTCCTGCAATGTCCTTCCTGCGCCCTCTATTGACAAAGGTTAGCATCACACTTACTGTGGAGGAGAAATGCTTGCAGAGTCCACTCTGTTGTTGCAAAGCGATACTGCACAATGACTTAAGCCCAGGCAATAAGTTGTTAATCAATGCATGCACTATAAAATTAATAATAACTCCAAGATAATGGTTAATCCCAATCCTATGTTGTCTCAAAGATGACTTGTATACTTTTGTAGTTTTTTTAAACCCAAGAGCCAAAGTTACAGTTTCTTTTGATTTAAAGCAGTCCCTCCCAATTTTATTTTAATGACATTGATCTTAGGAGAAACTATCAGTTGCTTCACAGATTGAGTCACTTTCTAAATTTTCCTGATTGTCTCTTGATGGTGGTGTTTGTTTTCTGTTCCCTGAATTCTTGGTAAACTGGAAGATGCTCCTAAAGGATTGATTAGAATTGTGTTTAACGAGAATACTTCATGAGTAGCATTGCACTTCATACAGAATCACATTGAGGACATATAGTGCTACCTTCCCTGTGGGAGCAAGAGACTTGATCTCACAGTTCAAGTAGTGATGGCCAGTTGTCTCTCATGTAAATGTGTAGGTTTCCCTTGCAATGAACAAGAAATCTGTGAAGTGTTGCTTTGACACCTTGAAAATATACTATTCCCCAACAACCTTTCACTTAATGATTTGAGAGTCTAAAATGAGGTCTAAACTGTCAGTGGAGGTACAAAATGGATCTCTTCTAATTCAATCTTCACTTCTCTATCTTTAAGCTGGCATTCTGTATAAAGGAACTTTCCTTCATCTGCTGGAAATGAACTATACTTTTCCTTAAAAAGAAGTAAAATGGATGAGTACCTATTCTCAAAGTAAAGGAAGGAGAGTTCAAATTGGAGAAGAAGCAGAGATGTTTTGGAGAAGAGCTTAGGAATGGTAGGTGTGCCAGAGGATGACAGGAGAGCCCAGGTTCCTGTGAGACCCATGAGAGAGGGATACCAGGAGGTTGGAGGGAACCCAAGATAAGCCATCTGTTCCGCAGTTTGCCTTCCAAGGGTCTGGAGTGGGAACTCCCCTGTTTGCCATTCAATTATCTTTCCCATCACTTTTGGCATGTTGACTGCAGAACACTGGGACTGGCTTCAGGGAAAGGACTATGTTTAATTTACACCCAAATAGAATGAGTGAGTGACTACTGAACAGAGAGGCTGCTGAACTGCTGTGTGTGAAAGTGTTGGAGAAATGTAACTCAGCAAACATGATTAAACCCGATTATGTATTTTTGCTCTTATAGTTATTTCTCAATAGTTTAATGATTTGATGGGGGAAAGTCCTTAAACTATCATCTCTTTTAGAATTTGAGATTCTCGATGAAAAACCAAAGAATCCGACTCTAACTTTAAGGACTTAACATATTTTCTCAATGCCTGGATAGTTTCTCTATGATTACTTCATTCAAATGTATATCTCAAGAGCTTCACCAAGGACATTATCTAAATAAGAAAGTCACACAACACCATGTTTTTACATGAACTGGACTGAGATTTATGACTGAATTGGGATACTAGCCAGCAGTATAACCATGAACTTAACCTCTCTCAGAATCAGCTTCTTTATCCCTAGATGAAAGTAATAATTTTCATTATGTTATTGAAAGTGAGCATGAATTTTAGGAGAAAAAAAAATCTCAGTTTGTAGCCTTAGGCTCCCTCAGCCTTCATATATAACCTCAATGAATAAACTAAAATTTAGAGAGCTTCAATTTCCTTTTTTTAAAAAGGATACCATTTGCAAAACTTTATTTTTAAGGAAAAAAAAAAAACGCCTTTATTACAAATTTAAAATCTGGGGGAAGTTCCTTTATCCCCACCCAAAGAGTTCATAAATATGAACTAGTTCATTCATTTTAAATGAGTGAATATTTTAAAACAGTGAGACTATATCCATAGGCCTCTCCTAACTTCTAAGAGGCAATGCAGTCCTTATGCAGCCAGAGTACTAGTGAGTGGGATCACTCCTCCTTCAGAATTTATAACCTAATCCCTACACTTAGAAGAAGGGAAAGATAAAATTTATGTAGTCCAACAAGGGAAAAGCTATTCCCAAATGGCACTTCTGGGTGGACCTGAACATTTTCCAGTCGAGATGATGCTGAGTTTCTCTTTCTCACTGGCCTTTTGGATGTTTCCCAGATGTATTGCTATTATGCCCTTTCGGTTTCACATACGTGAATAAAAAATATTGATACTGGGATGTGACCCCTGGTATCCTAACTCACTGGTTCAAAATATGTGACTGAACTTGCAATGAGAGTCCCCCATGGACACTCATATGTCTTGATGCCACAACAAGAGAGATGATAAAGGAACTCGGAGAAATCCAGCAGTAGTACTCCAGGCTCAGGGAGGCAGTTCCTGGACGCAGTTCTTAAGGCTGGCATCGCAGAAAATCCACATAAAGCACTCAAATTCTGACTTGGAGCCCATGTTCAGGATAGACCACATGCACATCATCAAAACCACAAACCAGCAAAAAGGCATGAGGCGCCTCCTAACACACCAGAGATCTTCACTGCTTCAGATGAACACAAAATACTTAGTCTATTTTGCTGAGTGATGAATTACCCCCAAATCTAGTGACTTAAGACGAGGATAATCATTCCTTCGTTTCTGTGTGTCAGTTTAGCTGGACGATTTCCAACTCAGAGGCTCTAATGAGGTTGAAATCAAGATATCATCCAGGGCTTTCATCATCAAAAGCTTTTGGCTGGGACTGGAAGATCCACTTCTCTCCACAAAATCCAAAAGCGACCTTCATAGAAGTCACACCTTGTTACTTCTGCCCCAGTCCTCATTAGAAACAAATAACTATTAGCTTTCAATGGGAGATGAATTGGCTCTGCCTCGTAAAGGATGGAGTGTCCATTTAATTGTGGCAAAAAGTGTATAACATAAAATTTCCATTTTTTTCTTTTGGTACTAGGGATTGAACCCAGGGGTGCTTTACCACTGAGCCATATCTCCAGCCTGTTTTTTAATTTTTTTCTTTTGAGGCAGATTCTCTCTAAGTTGCTGAGGCTGGCTTCAAATTTTCAATCCTCCTGCCTCAACCTCCTGAGTCTCTGGGATTACAGGTGTGCACCACCACACCTGGCAAAAATTTCCCATCTTAACCATTTTTAAGTACACAGCATATTCACATTGTTGTGTAATAGATTGCCAAAACTTTTTCATTTTGTGAAACTGAAACTCTACTCATTTAAAAACTCCTTATCTCCATCTTTAGCCACTCAGCTCCCTGGTGACCACCACTCTACTTTCTGTTGCTATGAATTTGATTGTTTTAGATACCTCATATATATGGAATTACACAGCATTGTCTTTTTGCAATAGGCCTATTTTACCTAACATAAAGTCCTCAAGCCTCCATATTGTAGCATGTGTCAGGATTTCCTTTCTTTTTAAAAATGAATAATATGGGCTGGGGATGTGGCTCAAGCGGTAGCGCGCTCGCCTGGCATGCGTGCAGCCAGGGTTCGATCCTCAGCACCACATACAAAGATGTTGTGTCCGCCAAAAACTAAAAAATAAATATTGAAAAAATTCTCTCTGTCTGTCTCTCTCTCTCTCACCTCTCTCTTTAAAAAAAAAAGAAGAATTAATAATATTCCTTTGTATGTATATGCCACATGATGTTTACCATTCATCTATTGATGGACATTTGAGCTGCTCCCACCTCTTACCCACTTTGGATTGTGCTGCTGAGTATAGGTGTACATATGTTTCTTTGAGAGACTGCTTTTGATCCTTTTGGATATATACCCAGAAAAGTGGCATTGCTAGATCATAAGGCAGTTCTACTTTTAATTTTTTGAGTAATCTCCACACTGTTTTCTATAATGGCTATACCGTTTTACATTCCTGCCACAATGCAAACACATTTCAATTTCTCCTTGCCGACATTTGTCATTAACTGTTTGTTTTGATAGTGGCTACCACAATGGGTGCAAGATGGTGTCTCATTGTAATTTTGGTCTGCAATTCTTCAATGATCAAGGAGCTTGAGCATCTTTTTATGATTATTGTCCATCTGTGGCTTATCTTTGGAGAAATGTCTATCCAAGATCGTTTGCCCATTTGTTTAATCAGGTTATTGATGTTGTTGTTGAGCAATAGAGGAATATTTGTGAACCACAACACCTATCTTGAAGGTGGTTGTAAGAACTAAAAAATTCATGTTCACAGATTACATTCCCTGATACATAGTGGTCACTCAAAAAATATTACTTGTCCTCACGGGGGTGTTATAATATATGTTTTATATAGATCATATATGTTATAATACAATTTATCTTAATAATTTATGTAAAGCTGCTTTAAAAGTAAAGTGCTATGCAAATGTGACTTATTACTACAAATCTGTATACAAAATATTTTAACATTTTCCCCAGGCTTTCCACATTTAAATATATAAATTTTTTTATCTTTACACTACATTCTGCTTTTTAGCTATCATCCCTTTCTTCCATTTTATTTCAGATCGTATCAAGAAAATAGCAGCCAAATTAGTAGCTAATTTTACTAAAGCAAAGACAGAATAAGATCTATTTTAAAATGAAATAAAATGTGAAGAAAAGCTGCAGTGGACTGCACTATTGAAGAATCCTTGGAGAAACAGAACGGCTGTTCCTTCAGAGGATATGAGTGATGTTGAAAGATTAATAACGTTTGGATAACATTAATTACGGAGATGTTATAAACTCTAGTATTCCAGTTGCCATAACAACCCGCTATATGTTGGCTTTCTAATGACATTTTGAACAAGTGCCGAGGCGAACCGCATCACTTCAGAACTTAGATTGCTGTCACTCAGTGATTTTTAAATTGAATTGTTTTGTTCTTAAAGAGTCAGAGTATGTCACTCTTCAAAAATATTCTCAAAATTATAGGGAGGAAATGATACACATTCCTATACAATTACAGAGTACTCAAGAAAAAGAAACATATTTTGTTTTTCACCTAAAATTAACCGATTTTTTTATAGGAAATTAAAGAAAAATAGAGAGGAAAAGGGGAAAGATTATGCTTCATACTTCTTAGAAGGCTTTGTTCCCTCAGGGAATTACTTGACAGTAAAATTCTTTCTCGGGGAGCTTACTTTTATTGGTTATTTTCTCTTCTCTCTACCCTCTTTTTTCTTTTCGCCTCCTCCTTCCTTCCTTCCAATGAATCCTTAGAAGCCGTGATTCTGACCAACATCTGACAAGTCAGTAGGATGAGGACATTTTCTTCGCACACCTTCTGATCTCTCTTCCCTCTGCGGACCAGCCCACTCCTTTCTTTCAGGCATTGACCAATGGATATCATGAAAGATTACTGGCCACTGGCTTATATTATATTGGATTCTACTATCCCCAGGAGAATATGTTAAATACATACTCTTGCCTCTGACAAAAACCAAAGCATGATTCTAGTAGACATGTTTCTAAGTTCTTGCTCGACTCCAGCAGACTCTGCTCCTGCTGTCTGTGGGCCATCCCTCCCCACCTACCCACCAAAATGAATCTTTGATTGAATCAGAGGGGAGCACAAAACCAACTCATGCATCATAAGTGAGCAGAGTAATCAGACTGTCACCCTCACTTCTATTTTCTCTCTTCTTTCTCGCTCTCTACAAATCAAGCAAAGGAGAAAGTTGGCCATTTGCAATGGGATTTAAAGCAGAATGGTGGTGTTCTATAGCCCAACCCCGCGTCAGAGAACTCCTAACGGAAGGCCCCCCATCCTCTTCTCCCTCACACACCCACAGCCCCAGCAGCATCTCAGTCTGTACAGGGTATCCTGGCAATGGAGGTGCCATTCTCATATAAAGTTCATTCCATGCTGTATAAACCCTGATCCGGATTTTATGCCCTTTTAAGCAAGGACAGGTCTGATCTTTGACGAGGTGTGCCACTGGCAGCCTTTCAACACTCTCCCTTCTCCCCCTTTCTCTGTATTTAGAACATTCTCCATCCAGGTTTATCCAAGGGCTTTGATCCTGCCTTTTCAAAGTTCTCACCATAGAATTCCTCAGAGGATTCCCAGAAACCAGCAAAGCAAGTTAATCAACCCAACCCGGGGGGTACTAATATATTCTACCTTAAACCATAGCTATATAACCCTAAGGTTCTCCCTCCACGCCTGAACAAAACAGAAGCCATAGGAATAAGATGGGCTAAGTGGTGGGGATAGGTCAAAACAAAGCTCAGCGTGGCCACTGAAGACCTTGGAACTTCTAGACAGACGGAGGTCAGTGGTAAGGAAGGCTGTTCGGAGCTCTTGGCTGGCACATGCTCAATCAGAAGGATGTGCATTGAGCTCCTAAGAATAGTGGAGCTCTGGAGCAGGTCAAGAGCCAAGACTGTGTAGAAAAGGAGGTCAGAACTGTGTGGGGAAGGTTGAAGGTTCCTGCCCAAGTTATGGGCTCTTCCAGGCAATGATTGAGAGGAGATGAGGCAAGAAGAGGGAGGCAGTGAATCAAGAAGCAAAGCTATGATCAAGTAGTGCACCCGCTACAGGTAGTGATTTAAACATAGTCTGCCAGGGTTGGAAGGGCTTTAGAAATCATGTTTAAATTACTTCCCTTTTAGATGAAGACTTGAACAGTATGTAGACACAGGGGTGGTAAGTGACAGAACAAGAACACCTGGAACTTCTTTCTCACTTTTAGATTTACCTGTAAAATCTATGCCTAAGTGAGGACTTGTTCATAGTATTTTTAATATTTTTAATCAGAAAACATTTAGATGAAAACAAAATGTTATGATCTTAATATTTTGACTCTAAGCACATTTTTAAAGTGGTCACCAGAAAAAAAAATTAAAGTCAAACTTAGAATAGCTGAAATTATATAAGCTTGGTATTGACCAAAAAAAAAAAACTGATTTGAAGAATCCTATTATGTTGATAATCCTCAAAATTTTGTAAAATTTGTAAAAATAACAAACTGAAACTAACCAAGGCAAAAATTGCACACACAGAAAAAACTTGTTATTGAGCTTAAAAACTATTAAACCTTCTTCTCAAATTATACCTTGCAGGACCTGACTCAGGAAAATTAGACTTGGTAAACAAATGACCATGAAAGAAAATCCAATGTTGACAGAGCTAAAGTTGAGAAAAGTTAATATGGACAAAACGTGGTCATTGAATAAAACCTGAATTACTACAGTAAAATAAAAATACTCAAAATTATTTAAACGCACAGTAGAAATGTGCTTAAAGAATTAACTCAAAAGAATCATTTACAGAAAATAATTTCTTGATGATATTCTCAACAATGTTAGAATAATTCTGATGAAGATGTTTGTTTTCATTCAATAAAAATGTCCACAGGGTAAAAACAACAAAGAAGGAAATAGCCCACGTTAGATTTCTCAGGCAGCCCCAACTCCTGGGCTTCAAGTTTTAACCCTTCACCATGTGAGAGGTGATCTAGAAACTCCTTCTAGGGACCTAACGACTTGCCTACACCAAAATTAGATGTACTTAATTAATGACCTCAGCTGGTTGCTAAAAACCAAAGTTTACCAGAAGACCTGAAAGCTCAGAGATCCCCTTCCCACTTCAAGGGGAACTGGCACTTTAAAATCAACCTACATGCCACCTCACACCCATCAGAAAAATAAGCACTGCTGGGCAGTGGGGCACACCTTATAATCCCAGTGGCTTGGGAGGCTGAGGCAGGAGGATCGTGAGTTCAAAGCCAGCCTCAGCAAAAGCGAGGCCATAAGCAACTCAGTGAGACCCTGTCTCTAAATAAAATACAAAATAGGGCCGGGGATGTGACTCAGTGGTCAAGTGTCCCTGGGTTCAATCCCCGGTACCAAAAAAATAAAAATAAAAAAGGCACTGACAAGGAAGTAGAGAAATTGGAACCTTTTTGCACTGTTGTGAGGAATGTAAAATGCTATAGACACTATACAAAATAGTGCACAAGTTGCTCAAGAAACTAAAAGCAGAACTACCATATGATCCAGAAACCCCAGGACCAGGTAGAGCAACACTATTCCCCTATAGCCAAGAGGTGGCAGCCACTCTGATATATGTCGACCGGCAAATGGATAAAATGATGCATACAAACCATGAAATGTTATTCAGTTTTAATAAGAAGGAAATCCTGACACTTGCTACAGCGTGAATGAAACCGATGGCATTATGCTAAATTGAAATAAGCCATTTACAAAAGGACAAATGCTGTGTGCTTCCATTTATATGCAGTATCTAAAGTAATTAAATTCATGGAAACATGAAGTGGATTGGTGATCGTCGAAGAGTGGCTGGAGGGAGAAGTGTGGGGAGTTTTTAAATGAGTATAGAATTTCAGTTTTACAAGATGAAAAAGTTCTGGGGATCTGCAGTACAACACTGAACTATACACTTAAAACTGGGTAAGGTGGTAAATTTTGTGCAATGTGCTTTTTTACCACAGTTAAAGGGTTTTTTTAATCAAACTGTAGTCACGGGCGATATAAGAACAGGACATTTTATCCAAAGATGGACCATATTTACCTATAGTTCCATAAGATTATTATAGTAGAGCTGAAAAATTCCAATCACCTAGTGACACGATGGTAGCTGGTGTGATGTTGTAGAGCAAAGCATTATGTGCATGTTTGTGGTGATACTGGTATAAACAAGCCTACATCGCTCCAGTCAGATAGAAGTGTAGCACATGCTACTGTGTGCTATATATAGCCCTTGATGATAATAAATGGCTGTTACTGTTTTACATACTTACCTACCATACTATATTTTTTATTTTTTATTCTTTTTAGATATACATGATAGTAGAGCATATTTTGACATATTATACATACATGGGATATAACTTCTTTTAATTAGGATCCCATTCTGTGGTTGTACATGATGTGTAGTTTCACTGGTTGTGTATTCATATATGAACATGGAAAAGTTACATCCAATTCATTCTACTGTCTTTCCCATTCCTATCCCCCCTTCCCTTCATTCCCTTTGTCTAATCCAATGAACTTCTATTCTTCTCTCCCCCCTCCTTATTATGTGTTAGCATCCACAGATTAGAGAGAACATTCAGCCTTTGGTTTTGGGGGACTTGCTTATGTCACCCAGCAGGATAGCTCCAGTTCCATCCATTTATCAGAAAATAATTTTATTCTTCTTTTACCATACTATACTTTTAATTGTTATTCTACAATGTATTTCTCCTGCTTATAAAAGAAGTTTGCTATAAAACATGGTTGTGTGAAGCCCACAGTATCCTCATACATCTCAGGTTTCCATGTCCCCTGACGGCATGGAGAGACTGATCTACACCATCTAGGTTCATGTAAGTACATTCTATGATGTTCACACAATGACAAAGTCACCCAGTGCCACATTTCTCAGAGCATGTCCCTGCTGTGAATGGCACCTGACTATACATGAATCTTTAATAGGGAGAACTTGATCAACACAGAGAAGTCAAGGCAGGAACATAACAGAGTACTTCTCCAACTTTTTCCTGACGTTCCCTTTAGGATAGAGAAAACTGAATCCATCTAGACTAGAGGCTATAGCTTAGAGCAGAAATTTCTCTGATGCCTTGTGTTTTGCCTCTAAATACATGCAATTTTTGCTTACCACTTCATACTAGATCAAGTGTTTTTTCATATAGAAATAAAATCTTAATTACGATTAAAAGGAAAGTTCGTATTTCTTTGAGTGTGATTCTATCCTGGGATCACAGGAATTCCTGACTTTTATACAAGTGAGTGCAAAAAAAAATGGCAACACAGAAAAAGACTTACACTAACACATACATGATATATTTTTAAAAAATTGTAAGATTATACAATTTTAAAACTTTCTCCGCCACCCCCCCCCGCCCAGATCATCTAGGACAATGACATCCCAAGAAGATTTATTGTACATATTCTGCCATTTTTCACTATTCCCTGCTGCCCCTAGAAGTAAAGATAGCCCCAGTTGATAAGAACCAGCCAATATTTAAAGCTACACTTCATGGTCAGAACCACCATCTTTCAAGAACTCAGAACCTCCACAAAAGAGAAAGTTCCCCTTTACCATTCCTCCCTGACAATGTCAGGGCTCTTGAAGGGAGAATTTCTGGTGCCATTAGTGTGGAAGGAAAATCTGGAAATTCAGGTTTTGCCACTGGTTCCTGTTCAGGAACATGCACCTGTGGGAGGGAGCCCCTTCCACATCCTGACTTCTTGTCATATTCCGACTCTCACCCTCAAACTCTGCTAGCTAAGGCCTCACCTCAGGGTAAAGCCATTGTTGAGTCCACCTTTGAGCCACTCTTCCTCAATCTCTCCTCAGCATACTTCAGCTGGACTCTTCCTGCACTGACAATCAGGTGACCTGTCTCAGTTGACCTCAGGTGACCTGGATGGCTGTGACGACACACAAGGCAATGAGGAAGCACAGGAACCTGCTAAGCAGCTACACAGGCCAGCCTAGAGGTGCCCAGGAACACCACTAAAGAAGTAACAGTAGCTTCGACTAGAAGAGGGACCTTTGGTCCCTTATTCCTGTGACAATCCCATGCTCACAGTACACTTCTCTCTTCCTCTAACTCTCTGACTCTGCTTCTTATCATTTCAGCAGCTTGTTTCTTTCTAGTTCTACTATGGCTCTGTAGAATTAAAGCTTCTAACACTGGAAGTTGCCCATGAAATATCATGGGTTGCATCAGTGAGTCACCTCCCCTACAGGGCAGAATTCATACATTAGGCTTCCACAGAGCCGTCTGGTAAATCTAAATCCAAATCTCCTTTGGCCATGTTATAGATTCCTAACCAGTTCAATCATGGCCAATTATCAGGGTCACATGACAGAAAGTGTGACAATATACATACAGAGAATAGACTTTGCTAGTTTGCTCTAAAGGCAAATTGTACATACTTTGTTATTACACCTATAATGATATAGTATAATTATTTCTTCATAGTCCAGTCCCCTCCATAGTGATAGTCCTAATGCTGCAACTAAAGATGCTCCAGTGACAGCATCTTCATCTGGGCACCTCTGGCACATAGCATGGCACCTGATACATGGCAGACTCTCATTAAAGACCTGTCAACGTCAATTGAAATAAAGGCAGAATCAAAAAATATGAATTATGATATGAGGATGCAGACGCATAATAGCAATTGGTGGGGGGAGCATGGGAGGAATGGAGGAACTTTAGATAGGGCAAAGGGAGGGTAGGGGAAGGGGGGGAAGGAGGTGGGAATGATGGTGGAATGAGTTAGACATCATTACCCTAAGTACATGTATAAAGACACACATGGTGTGAAAATACTTTGTGTACAATGAGTGACTTGAAAAATTGTGCTCTATATGTGTAATATGAAATGAATTGCATTCTGCCATCATGTATAACAAATCAGAATAAATTTAAAAATCTGAATTAAAATTTCAGTTTTGCTATATTTTTTGCTTTCTAAACCAGGACAAGTTACATAATCTTTCTGAACCTCTTTTTCCTCCTATGGAAAGAGGATAAATTATGAAGTTGTGATAAATATTAAATAAGATATAGACTTACCTGGCACTGTTGCTCTTTCTATGTGTATTCATATATATTTAAAATCCATCTTTGTTTATAATCCTGCCATGCACTGTAATTATGCCCATATATAGTCTCTTTCCCAATTAGAGGACAGGTTTAAAGAGCAGGATCTATACCTCACTAACCTTTGTGCACCCATCCCATCCCACTTCACCCCACCCCACCCCAAATCTCTGCATATTTAATATGAATAAATAACATATTTAATATGAGCTAATGGTTTTAGCAACTGTACATGTTTAAAATCTTCATATCTTAACATTTTTCAAGAATTAAGAACAAGTAGGAAATATGAAACATCACAAATAAACAAGGCCAAACCTTATATAGTTATTTTCAATAAATCTTAAAATTATTTTCAATAACTCCAGGTGCCTAACAATCTTCTAAGAGCCAAAGGAAAGCAGGTTGACTATGTCACAGTGTTTCAGTGTGTGTCTCCACCTACCGTACGTACTGGAGAGCAGCGGACAGTTCCTTCTGAGAGTGAATTTTCTTTTTTTTTTTTTTTTAATTGGTTGTTCAAAACATTACAAAGCTCTTGACATATCATATTTCATGCTTTAGATTCAAGTGGGTTATGAACTCCCATTTTTACCCCGTATACAGATTGCAGAATCACATCAGTTACACATCCACATTTTTATTTTCCAATTATCTGTCCCTGGATAACCAAAACTCCACATTGGGCTCCGGAATGAAAGTGCGTGTCCTCGGGCACCACTAGAGGGCAGGCTAACTTCTACTTCAGGGGCAGTTCAAGCAAGGGCAAGCCAGTCTTGAGGAAATAAGACTGCGCAGGGCTTGCTGCTTGGGATTGTTTCTAAGTGGAAAAATACATGTGGGCATGTCCAGATTTGTATTTCGTGTCGCCTTAATTAGTTATGTGGTCTATCAGCTCACCTTTCCTTTTGTTTTTTATTTCCTCCTTCCAGTTCTTTCTCCTTTGAATTGTCACAAAATAAGTCTTTTTTTTTTTCCTGTCAGAGGCTTAACCTACAAAAATAAATCAAGGTGCAGGAACATAAATAAACACTGCATAATTTAGTTGGTGATGTTTGGACAGCTGAGGTTTCATTTGTGTTTATTTTAAAATATTTTTTTATTATTTTAGGCTTGTTTTCCTGTTTTTTCATATTTCAGCCAGCTTGCCAAGATAGGCAGGAGAAATAGGGTTTGCAGAAAGACAAAAACAAAAGAGACTGAGAGAAACTGAATGTGTATTGTGGGGGCTGTGGTTTGGGGTGTGGGAGGGTGTGAGGCATTTGTTGGAATGAAGGGAAGAAGAGGAAGGAGAGCAGGTGCCAAGGGGCTGGATGGTCACTGAAAGTAGGATGACCCCAGGGCCACAATGAATTCAGTTCCAGCTGAACAGGTGCCCCTGTATGCAACCTCAGAGCTACCTACCATTCTACTCATATCTCAGTGTTCTCATCTAGAACCAAAGAAATGTGGACTAGATGATCTTCTGATTCAAATAGGAGCCTTTGCAAATAGGAGAAAACACAGGTGTTAACATGTAGGATGAATGCCCATGGAGAACCAGACAATGACAGTGAAAACAAGTAAACAAACTACAAAGCTGGAAGTTTCTTCCAGCCAACCTGATTGTAGATGCCGCCTTGGAATACCTTCCCCTTGCACAGCCAGGCTCTAGATTGCCCTCTCTTCAGCTCTCTGGAAAGTCCAGGGCAGGAAGGCATAGAAGCCATCAAGAAAACAGACAGCAGTGGTGTTCCAGGTGAGCTAGTCTGGCTCAAGGATCTGATCTAAAGGAGGTATTTCCAACCCCAAAAGACAAATAAAATTCTAACATGAGCTTGCTCTAGCCTAGTTACAGCAATGGTTAAAAGAAGTACACGTCCCTGGGGATTGTCCTGCTGTTCTGCCAGAGCTGGTGTAAGCTCTGCTACCTAAGTCAGTGTTGGGTTTTATTAATTTTCAAATCTTTTTCTTTTACCTGCACAGCTGCAATTACTTTAGTCTGATAGCACCCTAATAATCAGATGGGTCGTGGGTTTGAAGATATTAGTGCTCTCTAACATGGTAAAAGCCCATTAATTACTACTCACAAAGTTTCAATTATTATTATTTTTGTCTCTTTTAATACTTTTCGGAGTTATTACCAGATAATCACTGGGAAGGAGTTTCCACCCCATTTGGCTATTCCCTTAAAGCTAGCTCTATTTAACCAGATTATAGTTATGAAAGATTGCTACATTGCATGTAACAAATTTACATATGAAGAATTGAAAGTACAATACTTAAAGTACTCTATTACATCTGCTATTTCAAATAGCTACCACTAGGGGTGCTGCTAATGACTTAAATGGTAATTCTCAGTCTGATTCCAAAATACAGATTTCTAGGCCTTGAAGAAATTAGAATCTTCTGAGTAAGGGATTGGGAAAACGCCTTTTAAATAAGTCTCTCGAGAAAATTTGAGATGGGTTAAATTAGACATCAATAATAAATCTTTTTAACCAGTGTATTTTCTCTGAACTTCCTCCACAAAAGAATTCTTTCTTTAGAAAACTAAATAGTCCTTGATTAAAAGGAGAGTATGAGTAATCATATAAAGTGTATCCATGCCCAATTGCTCTTCATTGCCATTCTTTAGCTAGACCACTGCAACAGCCTAACAAGTCTTGCTTCTGTTCCCCTGGAATCAATTCTCCACACAGCAGCTATAGTAATCTTTTTTAAAAAGATAAATTCTGTCATCTCACTGTCCTGCTCAGAGCCTTCTAATTACTACCCATCACCCTTAAACTAAAACCCAGATTTCTTGCAGCATCCCACAATCAACTCTCCTAGCATCCTTGGTCCTCTGCCTTTGCTATTCTTCAAGCAAACCCCAGGGCCTTTGAGCAAGCTGTTGCTCAGCCTTTTCCCAGTCCATTGGAATTGGCTCCTTCCTCACTTCTTTTAGATATCTGCTCATCTGTCACCTCCTCAGAGAGACTTTTGCTCACCACCTGTTGTCAGTCCTGCCAGCAGTCGCTAGGAAAGGGAGGGCCTGGCTTGCTAGAAAAAGACAGACTATTGTAGACCACTTTATAGTCACAACATAGAAGTGCAGTCTGTGTTTGTTGGGTGAATTAATGAATAAACTTAGCTAAATCAAGGTGCAAGCTGGGAAAATATTAAAACATCAAATCTAGGTGCAAACAGGGACACGCTATTATTTCAATTATTCAGTAGATTTCCACATGCAGTTTCCATACACAAAGCTTTCCATACACAGTTGTTACCAAACACGGCTGATTTTGCTGACTGCACAGTGTGGCAATCAGTGAGTTTTACAAAAGAGAAAGAGTTTATTAACAAGGCAGTCAAGTGTGAAGATAGGAGAAAAGTCTCAAATGCATTCCTCCCTGAGGATAGGGTATTAGAATATTTATGGGATAAAAAGTAGAGTGACTTAAGGTATGGGAAAAGGTGATCAGAGGATGTAATCAGTGGTCCACACATGTGTAATCAATCTTTATAGTTCCTCAGAAGACCCATGTTCAGAAAACGGTGACATTAGCGTGATCTGAAGGTGGAGCTTTTGGCCCTTAGCTGTCAAAAGGTCACCCATGGAACAGGTGTCTCACAGGTCCAAGTGAAAAGTCTGCAGTTTCACTTAAAATAAACCTTGAGTCTCTGATAAGTAACCTAGGCAACTGTTATTATCATCATGGCCCATCCATCAGAGGTGTTATCTTTGGTAAGACCAGCAGGATAATCATCATACATTGCTGGTATATATGACTTTCCAAAATGTGTGATTTTAAAAGTCAACTAAAAGCAAACAAAGCTAGAGGGTTTATTCAAATTTTCTCTCAGTTTCTCAGTTATGTGCTGCCCCATGATGGTTCAGTCAACGATGAACCACATATACATTGGGATTACAATGGTTGTCCCATCAGAATGTCCCACTTAGACATTCTGTCACAGTTTGTGTAAGTACACTCTATGATATGTACAATGATGAAATCACCTAAGGATGTGTCCCCACCATTAAAGGTACACGTGACCATACAGTCAACATTTGCAAATCTACCTTTGTCTTGCTCTTAGGAGTGATTTTCAAAAGGGCTTTGGAGAGAGACACACTTTTGTAAAAAGGCACTTCAAGGCTTTCAGGGTTGTATAAGGTTGAAACAGTATTCAATATATTTCATCTTCATATTGTAATTAGTTAATTATAAATTTAATATTAATTAAAACTTAAGAAAGCAGATTCCAACAAAATCTTCTGGCCCTGTCTAATCCCAGAGCATTAACATTGTCCTCTTCCCTACAGATGATGATGTTTGGCATGTGGCCCTCCAGAACCATGCCCCAACCTTGTCTGCCCTGTCAACCCAGGGTCTCAGGGCACTGACCTTCGTGGATCACATCATATGGGTTCCCTTGGTCTCTGTCTTATTTGGGGTTTGGCCAATGGGTGGCATCAGGAAGAGATACAAGAATAAGCGAAAAGAGAGTTATTTATTCCTCAACTCCATTCCTGTGGGTTGGCAGTGGCTGCTTTCCTCCACCAAAGGACCCAGTTAGATCAGGCAGGCTTCTGCTGAACTAGCCCTTTCCAGGTTCCAGTAGCTCTCTCCTTCCCTTGCACCTGTAGACTTGAGGGTAGTAATGGCTCCCTGCAATTGCTGGCTCTAGGATCTTTGTAAATAGCACCTTTCTTAATTTTTCTTCAATCACTCCTTTTAGTAAGCAATATGTCTACTACCTAGATTCAGACAAATACAGTTTAGGAAGGTATTGTTGTTATCATCTGTTTCTGGTGATAAACAGAAACAAAGTTGCTTGAGTGACTACCTTTTGGCTTTTTCTTTAATTGTCTCCACTTCTCCTTCCCCTCATTTCCTGAGCTGTTAATGACTTTAGTAATACTGACCTCAGTGTCTGCCCAGCCAGCACACCCAGAAAGTCTTTAGTATCTACCCAAAGGGTCTGGCTTTTATTTTCTCTCAGAATACTTGTATTTTAAGCATGGTGAACGTTAAAAAAAAAGAATCAGCAACTACACATTCTTAAAAATGACTCTTACACAACACCTGTCACCCTATTTATTCTCAACACCCCATGAGCAACACTGCTTTAGGCAAGACTGGTTGTGTGAGCATTTAACCAACAAATATCAGCAACTGGGAAACCCATAAATAGCAACAGAGAGGACAAATAGGATGAGTCAGTAAGCCCTCTGTGTCACACTGCAGGGACTGGCCTTCCTTCTTAATTATGGGGCACTAAACCCTTCATCTCTGAAGTCATCTCTGAGCCTCATATAATCAATGTCATGCATCTAGTTGCCTTTGAAGATGTGCAATCTTCCTCCTCCTAGCTCACATTAGAATTTAAAATGC
Source organism: Marmota monax (assembly GCF_021218885.2). NCBI lineage: Eukaryota > Metazoa > Chordata > Mammalia > Rodentia > Sciuridae > Marmota > Marmota monax. Next base: position 14,875,605 of record NW_026693245.1, read on the forward strand.
CTGGGCTCAGCACTGTAGCAGTTTACATCCTCAGCAATTTGCCCCTTTCTGGGATAGACAAGGGCATTGCTGTTAGCTGGGTCTGATCCTGGTTCAGGTACCTTCAATCTGTGTGATTCAGCTCACTGGATTTATCTCCTCTATTATGGGTAATAAGACTTGCCTCGTAGCTACAGGGTTGTCATGAAGATTAAAATTAGTTTGGCCAATGATACAACATTCTAGAAAAGGAAAACTACAGAGTCAGAAAAAGGATAGGTGGTTCTCTCCTGGGATGAATAGATGTAGCACAGAGTATTTCCTGGGTAGTGAAACTATTCTACATGATATTCTAATGGTAAGTACATGACCTTTTACATCTGTCAAAGCCCATGTAACTGTACAACATGAAGTAAACCCAATGCAGACTATGGATTTTATTTAATAATAGTGTATCAAATTTGTTTCATCAGTTGTAACAAATACACCACATTTATGGGAAACCTTAATAGGACAAACTGAGGAAGGGAGAGAATGGGCATATGAAAGCCTCTCTTCTTTCTAGGCAACTTTTCTGTAAACATCAAACTTCCCTAGAAGATAAATTCTTTTAAAAAACAGTTTGGACAAGATATGTGAAAATATTTTTTAAACTCTAAAGAGCTTGCCAAACATGAGGCAGAACACCTAAGTGATTTTAACTTAATTTTAAAATTTCATACTGGAGTTTGCAAAGTGTGTTCTGCATCACTGAGAGGAGCCCCTGGTTCATTCTTAATTGCTTGTCTTCCTGCTTTCAAAGCTGTCAAGACCTCCTACCTTCACTGCTGACTCGTTTCTGCAAAATCCCAGCCATGCCACAGAGATGCTACCTCTGTACCACTAATGCCCTTTAAAAATTGTCCAGAAAATGTTAATACACAATATCCTTCAGCATTTTTCCTTGTAATTCTCAGCAGGATTACCCCACTCTCACCCTGCCCAATATTTAGCAGCTATGTTTGATTAAAGTCACATTGTTCAGAGGCAAAAAGACTATGAGAAGACTTAGGACATTTAGGTTGTCAAGATTAAGGACATTTAGGTTGGAAAGTCTTTCTTCCATTTAAGCCAGAGAATGTCTGAAATAGACAAAGCTTCTTAAAGTGTTTGCTGGGGGGTACTGAGTAATGAGTGGGTGGCTGTTGCTGCATCCTTATAAATATCTCTGATGCCACCATAACCCAGTAGGGTTTATAAATTACAGAGGCAGAAAGAAAACCAGTGGGGTCAAAAATTAGCCATAGTCACACAGTAATGACCAAACTGGGATTCAAATTGAAGGTAAAGGAAGCCAGAAGCTGTTCTCAGTCCTTGCCATGTGAAATGAGGTGGCTAATTCCAGCCAACTTATTTCTTGGAGAATGGTGGTCAGTTGAACTCCCTCCTGGATAATACATGCACTTTTGACAAGAACCTTTAAAGCTTCAGACAAAGACTTTCAGCATTCCCTGCACTGTGATTGTCAGAACTCTGTACTAGGAGCTATTAATAGACTTACGATGACAAAAAGAAAAATTCTGTGGTCAAGAAACTAGGATAGGAGCCCTCTGTGAACAGTTAGAATGCACATTCCTAAACCTGCCACCAAGAAAACTACTCAGCTGCACTTAACTCCAACATTCCCCAAAATGTACTTGAGCATTTTGCATGGTCTGCTTATTAAAATTTCTTTGAAAGTCAACGTAGGAAACACTTTAAACAAGCAAGTAACTAACGGTAGAAGTTATAGCCACCTTGATATGACTCTGAAAGGTCCCTTTTGAGGAAATGATCTCATGTCAGCAGCTTTCTCGCCTATCCACAGGTGAGTAGGACACACTTTCATGCATAGATTTCCTATATTCACGGTTCTCTACCACTCCATATTAAGTTCTGTCATCATTGATTAGGTATTAAAAGGACTCTCAGCCAAGAAGCTCATAGAAGGTAGCTCTAGATTTTGAGGTAGTAGTATCATAGACCAGAAAAACAAAGAGAAACAGTGTCTGAAAAGAAAATCAGATGAGAAAGCAGCTCAATGCAAGGAAATGAAGAATAAGCTATGCATATGATACCTCTTGCCTCCCTCCCACTCACTCTCTGAATATGTAGATAGAAGTATCTATGTATTTAGAGATCAACATCCTTAATGAATGGTACTTGAAATTTAAGTGACTTTGAATACTAATAGGATACATAGGTTTGCACATCAAAGGAAGGGAAGACAGCATGAGAAAGGTACCTTGGCTACACATAACCAAATGAGTGTGGAAGCTAAGAGTTGAGGTCACTTTTCAAAACCACTTCCAATTTCAGGGCACAGAATGTCTTAGTCACACCCACAAGGTTTAGCTATAGAATGTAACTAAAGTAGGAAAGCAGCAATTAGGTTTGCCACAGAGGATGAGAGCACATCCTGTCTGGGGACATGCATGCCCCTACTCAGAGTGGGCTCTGCAGCTGTCCACTCAGTGCTAGCCCTGTGGGGGGTCAGCGCCAGAAGGGAATCTGCTATGAGCAGAATGAGGCTGGGCTGCCACTCCCTAGGAGTCTAAATGAGGATGAAGAATTTCTGAACTAGCTACAGGCCAAAACCCATCCAAGAATAGAAGTGGAAGGGACTGGGGCTTTTAAAGTTTCTTCTATAGCAATCCAAATTCAAACATTGTTTCTAAGGAGACTTTGGTTTCCCTGGAGAACTCTAGTTTCAAAGTGAACTTTAAATTGCACGAAGAGGCATCCAATTAAACTGATTGTGGAGTGACTGTTAAGTTTGAACATAGAGGAGATTATTAGGCTAGGTCCCATGCTTAGATTGCCATAAGAAAAAGACATCTCAGAAGCCAAACATGCCTCAAAGAACACTAAGGTCACCCGATGCGGATAATGTCCATATCAGAAGATTCATTTTGCACAATAGTCAGAAACGTAGACTTCATGTGAAATAGAGTTATCATCTGTCTTACCACTTACTAGCTATACGACTTGGGACATGTTAATAAAGCCTGTTAAACCTTAGTTGGCTTAAACCAGAAATTAAGACTGAGAATCTTTTAATTGCATAGCCATCAAATGCAGTAATACATATCATAAATTTAGTACTGGGCCTGGCACATAGTAAGTATCAATATATTGTAGGAATCAAATGTCTCTCCAGGATTGATTAGGAAATAAGAGGAGAGCAGACAAGCTGATAGGAGAAGTGACCAGGAAAGAGGAGGAGTTAAACTCTTTTATGACTTGATAGAATGTTTGGGGAGTAATGGCCTGGGGGTGCAGCTTAGTGATAAAGTCCTTGTCTACCATAAGCAAAGCCCTGGGCTCCATCGCTAGCAAAACACACACACACACACACACACATCCCTAGAAAAAGATAGTCTCAGAAGGGCTGAAACGGGTAAATTATACTGATCACCTGCCCCAAATGTGAATGGTGTTAATGTCCTCAACAGGACATTGAACTGATATGAAAGTGTTGAAAGAAATATAAAAATGAGTGGGGGTGAATTTGGGTACGGGTAGTTTGTTTTGCAGGAATTGTTTGGTGCTTGAAGAAGAGTGACAAACTGTGGGTTTTGTCATGAAATGAGCATTTTATGATCATTCTTTAAATTCCACTGTAGTTTTAAATAAGTTCCTTGTAGTCATCACTTTTTACAATGTATTCCTTGGAAGAGGGTCAGGAAAAAAAAATGATGAAGCCAAACCGTTCTCTGTGAATGCTGTGCTGCTAGGATGATAGACAAGGGGTCCCCCTCCAGGTCTGGCTGTCCCTGATGTCCTAGTTCCCTTCATTCCTATGCGCTCTTGAGATTCTACACTGTGGCACTTTCAGCCTGTAGGACAAAAAGGAAAGGCTCAAGGATGTTTTTATACAACCAAGTTACAAGATCAATGGAATAGTTTTGAATGGGCTCATTTGCTAATGGGAATTTTTATGAGAGGGAAATAAAAAAGAAATTAGTTCAAATTTCCCTAGACAGATGTTTTAAAGAAATCTGAACCTTCTAAAATGCTACAAAAAGCTTTTCTAAATTCTGAGAAAGAAGCAAAATTGTTGTTAGTTAAATGCTTAATGTTTATTATCACCAATATGTTCGTTTTAGAGCAAATTTATGCCACAGTGGAGTCACGGCTTCATGTAATACCATGAGTACATTTTTATCAATCATTAAAGTCTCTGGTGTAATCAGTCACAAATGCAGTTGGCCCATTTCATAGAAGCTAGAAAACAGTTTTGATGTTTTTATTATTGGTTTAGAACCTTATATTGTCATGTCTTTCTTGAATGATATTGTTGGGTATTTGACCAAACACCCCTGATCAAGGAATACAATCTTTATTATTACATTGTTCTCAGAAAAATAAACACTGTCACTGAGCATGTTATGACTCAGCTTTCAAAAGAACTTGGTGACCAGAAGTCTGTTGGTCTCAGAAATGACATTTTCACACATTCAGGAAAGTCAAAGCTAACTGAGTTACATCAGGTATTTTAAAAAAATCCCATCAAACCTGATAATTGAGAACAAAAATAAGAATCAGAGTGTTTACTAATTTGTATATACAAAGCAGTGTCAGATTAATAGATCAATATAGAATAGAGAGTTACCTATATTGTTCAGAGGAAAAAAAATGTGCTTAAACAATGCAAAATTTTTCTTTTAGTTGCCAATGGACTTTTATTTATATGCAGTGCTGAAGAATTAAACCCAGTGCCTCACACATGCTAGGCAAGTGCTCTACCATTGAGCTACAACCCCAACCCCCAAAATTCTAATCTTGATAAAGCAGGCCACCAACCAGCTAAGACATAGGAAAATTTGGAATTCCAGAACTAAGAATGGGATGGGGGGGCACAATATCATAGGTAATTTCATTTAATTTCAGCTGATTATTGAATGACTGTCTTTGCTGTCTTTGCTAGTTTAAGTGCATGTCCTGTTTTCCAATTCAAGATCATAGCATTTTTACATTCTTTATAGGGCATTCATATGCCAGAAAACATTTACTAGTATATCCCGAAACATTTAAATTTAATAGCTAAAAGTCAATTATTGTTTTTAAACAATAGTTACCAATTTCCCTCACCAAGAAAGCAAAGATGCTGCAAAGACAGCTCATGATCTGAAAATGGCAGTAATTACAAGGAGTTCTGCAGTCCCTGAGGGAAAGAACAACTTCACTTTCTGAGAAGGAACTTATCTGTATGGCATAAACAACTATTTGCTGATTTTTAATTCTATCTTTTCTCAAAAACAGGTTTAGACTCTGCCTTTATAAATAAGCCCAGGAAATAAGTCCAAGGAGACTTGAAATTAGAAAAGTTTTCAGACTTCTAACAGGGATGTGAAATATTAATATTTGTTCTGCAATTGATCTCATATACTTTGAGACCAGGATTAGGAGTGTGTACAGTTCTTTGTCAACCTAAAATGACAGTGGCCCCTCAAACAGTGGCCTCAGCATGTGTTTGCTCCAAGCCTGACAGCAACTTTCACCTTTGGACTGAATCAAAAGCCAAAGGTTAAGTCCTGGGAATCCTTCACCCTTCACACTCACACAGCATTTGAGAGCTCCTTGGAGAAACCCAGCTGAATGTGGGAAAGCATATGGGGTGGAGCCAGAGGTTCAGGTTAGGGGAGCGCCAAGAGGGTTTTTTTTTCTCATTTGTAAATTTTCCATTACTGTTGTAATACATGCTTCATTCAAAGGGAATGTGACAATCCAGTAGGGGTGTCACATCCATGAGTCTTATAATAGAGTTCCAGAGGTCAAGCTGTTTATGTAGGGCAGCTACCAAGAATGATACTTTAAAGGTTGCATTTCTCAAATTTTTTTCACATTTTTTTTTTACATAATACAGTTGGCCCTTCATATCTGTGGATTCCACATCCACAGACTCAACCACCTGTGGATTGAAAATATTTGAAAAAGAATTGTATCTAAGTTCTCAAAAGAAGAAACACAATGGCCAATACACGGGGAGGAAAAAAAGGTTCAACATCATTAGCAATTAGGGAAATGCAAATCAAAACTACCCTGAGATTCCATATCATACCAGTCAGAGTGGCTGTCATTAAGAATACAAATAATGGGCTGGGGTTGTGGCTTAGCGGTAGAGCACTCACCTTGCGAGACCCTGGGTTCGATCCTCAGCACCACATAAAAATAAATAAATAAAGGTATTGTGTCCAACTACAACTAAAAAATAAATATTTCAAAAAAGAATACAAATAATAATAAATGCTGGAGAGGTTGTGGAGAAAAAGGAACACTTTATGTTATTGATGAGACTATAAATTAGTATAACCACTCTGGAAATCAGTATGCAGGTTCCTCAAAAGACTAGGCATGGAACCACCATATAGCCCAGATATACCATTCCTTGGTATTTACTCGGAGGAATTAAAGGCATTTTACTACAGTGGTACGTGAATACCTGTGTTTACAGCAGCACAATTCACAATAGCCAAACTATGAACCAGCCTGAGTATCCATCAATGGATGAATGGATAAAGAAAATACATACACAATGGAGTTTTATTCAGCAATAAAGAAAAAAGAAATTATGGCATTTTCAGGAAAATGAATGGAACCAGAGACCATCATGTTAAGTGGAAATAAGTCAAACTCAGAAGGTTAAGGGCCCTATATTTTCTATCATATGTGGAATCTGGAGAGAAAAAATGGAAAACAAAGGTGGGGCATATCTCCTAAAAACCAAAGGAAGATCTGTAGAGGAAAGGGACCAACGCATGGGAGGCGGGGAGGGAAGAAGTGCTGAGGAGTGATATTGGCCAAATTACATGGTTATATTGTGTGCATGGATGAATATATAACAAATCCCATTGGTGTGTACAACTATAATGCACCAATAAAAATGTGAATGAATGAATGAATTGAAGCAACATGCCTGGTTAGAAATATTGAAAAAAATAAATAAAACGTTTTTTTCTAAGGGGAAAAAAAGCATCTATACTGAATACACACACTTATTTTTTTCTTGTCATCATTCCCTAAATAATACAGCACAACTATTTACATTGCATTAAATCATATAAGTAATCCAGAGATGATTTTAAGTATATAAGAGGGGCTTATGTTGTGGCTCAGTTGTAGAGTGCTTGCCTCGCACATGTGAGGCACTGGGTTCAATCCTCAGCACCACATAAAAATACATAAATAAAATAAAGCTATTGTGTCCAACTACAATTAAAAAATTAAAAATATTTTTTTTTAATTAGGGACTGGGGTTGTGGCCTAACATGTATGAGGCACTGGGTTCTATCTCCAGCATCACATAAAAAACTAAATAAACAAAAATAAAAGTATTGTGTCAATCTATAACTAAAAATATTTTTTTAAAAAAGTAAACAGTGGGGCTGGGGTGGTAGCTCAGTGGTAGAGTGCTTGCATAGCACATGTGAGGCACTAGATTCGATCCTCAGCACTACATAAAGATAACTAAATAAAATAAAAAGGTATTGTGTCCATCTACAACTAAAAAAATAAAAATAAATTATACAAGATGATATGTATAGGTTAAATACAAATACAGTGCCATTTTACATGAGGGACTTGAGCATCCATGGATTTCAGTATCCAAAGAGGGTCCTAGAAGCCATGGACATTGAGAGATGACTATTTATTCTCCCTTGGTTATCTCATCCATTCCCTGTGAGTACTCTCATGCACAGTTTCACTTACTAAGTATCTTCACTCAGCTTCCAAATTGCCAGATCCCTCCATTCAGCATCAATGCTGTATATCCAAGTCTCTGATTGACATCTCCACTGCTTGTCCTACTGGCCCTTCACATTCAGTAATGACATCAGCATCTCCCCCTCCTTTCCAAAACCATTCTTCTGTATCCACAACCTCACTGAGTAACACCACGATCCAGCAAAACCTAAGGCAAATATCTGAATATTGTCTTTCACTTTCTTTCCTTCACAGTCATCCATGAGCAGGGCCAATCGATTGCACCTCTTAACTTCTCTCGAATCAATCTACTCCCTCCGTTTCTACTGCCACTATCTTGGTGCAGGAGGCCACCACCATATCAAACCAACATTACGTCACATTCTTCTGAACTGAAATTCTTAGCATTTTCAAATATGCTGCAGCTTTCAAAGATTCAAATCTGATCTTTCTTATTTTCCTGCTTAAAACACAGGGGCTACGGTTATAGCTCAGTTGATAGAGTGCTTGCCTTGCATGCACAAGGCTCTGGGTTCAATCCCTAGCACCAAAAAAAAAAAAAAAAAATGTCCACTGCCTGCAGTCCAAAGTCAAGCCCTATGGAAGGGCATAAAGGTTTTTCTTGATCTAGTTCCAGCTTATCACTATGACCTCAACCAAGCATTATACAATCTAGCTGCTCTGGATTATTTGATATCCCAGGTCCTCTCTTGCCTCCAGGTCTTTTCAACATGCTTTTGCTTCAGTCTAGAATGCCCGTCTCTTCTTCTCCCTAACCCCACATCCCTGCACCTGGCCAAATCTCTAGCTCTTCAGGTCTCAGTTTAGATATCACATTTTCCAAAGAAATTTCCCTTTCCAGCCACACTGATTAGATAGCCCTCTCACAGTTTCAAATAGCACTCCAAACAGAACACGTAAGCCACAGGTTTCATCTCCCTGATTTAGGTCTGTTTTGTTTTTGTTTCTGATTTGTTTTTGCTTTGTTGGGGATGGAATCCAAGGCCTCATGCATGTTAGGCAAGTGCTCTGCCCCTGAGCTACAACCCCAGCCCTTTCATTCCCTGTTTACTTCTTTCTTTCCCCAACTAAAATATATTCTCCTTGAAGAAAGGGATATATATTCTAATCACTATTGTACCTAGCACCTAGCTCAATGCCCGCCACATAGTTCATGTTCCATCATTGAACAAAAATTTATTTTCCCCACCACCTTCTGGGGAGTTCCTTCCTCCCAGACTAGTGATGCTGAGGTAGGAGAATCATGAGTTTAAGGCCAGCCTGGGCAACTGAGCAAGATTCTGCTCAAAATAATAATAATAATAATAATAATAATAATAATAATAATAATAATTTTTTAAATAATAAAAGGGTTGAAGATGTAGCTCAGTGGTAGGGAGCTCCTGGGTTCAATCCCCAGTACCAACAAAAATATCTCATTTCTCCCACAAATATTTCCTCTAGGCAAACACTCTGCCATTTTCTTAACTTTTAACAGCTAAGATGGAAAGTAAAAAGACAACATAAATGAACAAACAGCAAATATATTAAAAGCCCCAATGTGTGAGACCGCTTTTATCCATGTAGTCAAGCCATATTTTCTGCAAGTGAATTTCTCCTATTAAATATAAGAGAATTCAGTATGTTCATGTTTCATAGTATAAGAAATGGAGATACTCGGCTTTCAATAAGTGCGACACTTGAAGAAGTTGTTATCGTTCGTGTTAGAAGATGTCATGTTCCTGAACTGCTTGGACACTTAGAAGTCTTCATCAGTTACACGGTTGTTCTAAGTGCCAGAAACCCAACTCAGTTAACTTAGACTCTCTCCATTTTCCTAAAAAGGGGAGATTCGCTCATGGACTCCAACAGTTTTGGAATGAACAATATACAGAAAGGAGAGCCACGCCCTTAAGCCTAAAAGGAATTAAAACCAAGAGTCAACAGCTACAAAGACTTTCGCTGGTTCTTCTGCAACTCTGCTCCCTGTAAACATCGCCCACTCCCCCTAGTCTTCTCCACGGAAGGGACGCACCAGGGATTCTGTTCTAGGGATACTGTAACACCAAAAACCAGGTGACCTAAACAACTGAAATGTCTTTTCTCACAGTTCTGGGTGGTGAAAGTCTGAAATCAAGATACCAACAAGGCTCCTGTCTCTCTGATCCTCTAGGGGAGAACCTACCCTCCCTCCTCTACCTTCTGGTGTTTGTCATCAATCCTTGGTGTCCCAGGCTTGTAAGGGTATCATTCCAGTCAGATTGCCATCTTCTCCTGTGTGTCTTCACACTGTCTTCCTTCTCTGTGTGTCTGTCTCTGAGTCCAAATTTCCACTTTCCAAGCAGTCATGTTAACTTGATTACCTCTGTAAAGAACCAAATAAGGTCACATTCTGAGTCCTAGGGGTTAGGACTTCAATATATCTGTGGGGAAAACACAATTCAACCTATAGTGACCAACAGCAAGTCTCCAAGGTTGACATCTAAACTTTCCTTTACCAGAGGAAAAGCCAAGACATGATACGGTTTGTGTGAAGTCCCCACTTCCAGGACAAATCAACAGAGGTGGGGGCAACAGCAGAGTTCCACAGGATCACCGCTGTTTGTGCACTATTGCCTTCAAGTCTCGCTAAAAAAACGATTCATCTCTTTTACAAATGAGACAGGGTGGCCATATAAACGGGGAAAGCCAGTCAAAGGAAGGAAGTGACAAGGAACAGTTAGGCCACATCTGCTTGCCTTCTAATGATAAGGAGACAGCTTCATGTAAGAGGATTAAGATACAGACATCTCAGCAGAAGGACTGGGAAACATTCACAAGAAGCTGGTGGGTATTAGGAAAAAGACCTGGAAGGAGTATGCATCGTAACATACCAAATGTCTTTAATATCACAGCCGAGAAACAAGCCAAAGCTTTTGTTCTAATTACTGTTGCGGTAAATGGCGTCTGCCATCTACAGCAACAGTTTATTTTTCTTTCTGTGGTCAACCAATTTTTCCCCTACACACAGCATTCCATTATATATTTTTACTCCTAACTTCTTTTCTATTCCAGAGGTAAGTACATATAAGAACAAATTTGTAAAAACTGTGACAACCTGTGGCACCAGGAATGAAGATGAACTATGGCTAAATGGGGACAAAGGCAGCTCAAAATTTCCCTTACTCAAAGGTTCGTATGACTTTGTAAACATACATTGAGATTTTTTTTAGTTGCTAAATTTATTTGCTCCAGAATAAAATTGGGCAGTTCTATTTGGGATACCTGCTTTAAAGTCCACCATAAAAAATCGAGTTTAATATTTTTAACTATAGAAAATAACACTTGCTCGTTATAGACAATTTGAAAAAAAAAAGCCATGCATGCATGTTTAAAAACTTAAAAATCACCTATCATACTGCCACTAACCACTGTTAACATTTTCATATCTTTACTTAGTTATTTTCTGTATACATGTAGATTCTTTTTTAAACAGAATTATTCCTGTTATGCAATTTTATGAACCAGTTTTTTTCATTTTATATTTTATCATGAGCTCTTTTCCCATAGTCACTGAGAATATTTTTAATGACAGTATAGTATTCTATGTCATGCCATAACATATATAAGCTTTATTTTATTCTTAGACATATAGGTTGTTTATTATAAACTATTTCTTATCATAAAAATGCCTCAAAATTTACATATTCAGTTTTATTGTAAGTATAGCTAATCACCCCTAGAAAAGTTAAAAATGTTTTAGCCACCACTAAACAAACCTAAGTTTATTCTAGAGCCAGCCTCTAAAATGAGATAAAATCTAAATTATCATAAGGAATTTACCAAAATATATATAATTTATAAACATATCCAATTCCTACCTACAAGCTGTCTCCTATCTTGAAAAGCATATTATTCAAGTTCCTTGGCTCTCTACCAATCCTTTGGGAATCCCATACCTTGCTAATAAATATTTATAAAGTCAGAAAGAGATGAAACTAGGGCTGGGGTTGTGGCTTAGCGGTAGAGCACTCATCTAGCACGTGCAAGGCCCTGGGTTCGATCCTCAGCACCACATAAAAATAAATAAATAAAATAAAGGTATTGTGTCCAACTACAACTACAAAATAAATATATATATAAAGAAAGAGATGAAACTAATACTTGTGTTGCTGTGAGGGTGAGGGGCTACACATTCCACCTGTGTTCCAGAGCTGCCAATCTAAGTTCCCTTGAGCGGTGTAGAAATTATATCACTAGAAAGATAGAACTCTGCTGCAGCTAGAAATAATTAGTGCAACTTCATGAAGAGAGTGCATTATACCTAGGTTCAAATCCTGATGCTGGCATTTTGAGGAGTCCACCTTTAAGTAACTCTATGAATCAATTTACTATCTATCTCGAAAACAGAGAAGACAAGTTATCATTTGTCAAGGACAGATGCTTTACATGAGCTCTCCCATTTAAGTCTCCCTGAAAAATTATCCCTTTCACAAATAAGAAAACAAGTTCAAATTGGGCAAATAAGTGCTCAAACTGCTAAGGAGACAGGTCAGGATTTTTTTCCAAATTTGTCTAACCCCAAAGCTCATGTTCTGACCCCTGTCCCATGAAATGTTGCTTCCTGAACTCAGATTATAGGGAATTGGTTAGATATGAATGCTGCCTCTAGTACAGGAAGAACAATTTCATTCTACTAGTTGTTTGTGGGATTTTTTTGTTTGTTTGTTTGTTTTGGTACCAAGGATTAAACTCAGGAGTGCTCAACCACTGAGCCACATCCCCAGCCATTTATTTATTTATTTATTTATTTATTTATTTATTTATTTATAGGCAGCATCTTGTTAAGTTGCGTAGGGCCTCATTAAATTCTGAGACTGGCCTTGAACTTTCGATCCCCCTGCCTCAGCCTCCTGAGCTGCTGGGATTACAGGCATGCACCACTATGATGGTCCCTCCAGCTGTTTTTGAATTGCAATTTGTTGGGATGGAGGGTTGAGCACACCAGGGCCAGGCAAGTGAAACATACTCAAGAATAAAGGGCAAGGAGGCACAAAACTCAGTAATCAATCAAGGTAAATAACATTTTTATTCATTTATTTTTATGTGGTGCTGAGGATTAAACCCAGAGCCTCGCATGTACTAGGCACGCGCTCTACCACTGAGCCACAACCCCAGCCCGGGAAATAACATTTTAATACAGTATTTTTAAAAGTCCAAATTAATGTAAAATTCCATGATGAGCAAAATATTATTTTAGTTAAAAACAAGATTTAGGGGCTGGGGTTGTGCCTCAGCGGTAGAGCACTCATCTAGCACCTGCGAGATGCTGGGTTCGATCCTCAGCACCACATAAAAATAAATAAAATAAAGGTATAAAAATAAATAAATAAATAAAAATAAAAACAAGACCTGATTGTCATACTACAGCATAGTAAAACTTAAGGCAAAAGGAAAAGTGCTCATCCCATGCACATTTTTTATGTGTTTTAAATGTTTAATTATAATAAGAGCTATGTAAAAATATTTTATACACGGATAATTTTTCTAGAATATTAAGGTAGTTAAAATATTGGACAATTGAAAGTTGGGTATATTAAAATATATAATTTTATGTTTAAATATTTTATTTATACTGAAAACAGAGTTTATTCTTTATGCTTTGACAGAAGCAAACTTATCAAAAATATTTTCATTAAAGCCAATAAGTGCTGGGAGCCATTAGCCAAGTAGGTATGACAATTTCCTTGCCAGCGTACCCCATGTTGCTGACATGTTGCAGTGACATTGAATGTACGTGACCTTGCTCAAGGACCAAGGCAGATTAGGGTGTTCCCGGTTTTAAGATAATCGTGTTTAGGGCGTTCCCAGTTTAGGTTCCAGGTTTAAGGTTTAAGATTATTCCTGCTGGGAATAGGGCGTATCCTGCTGCCTGAGTTCCCCTTGAGTTCTCACGGGATTCAGACAATATATTTTGGAGATAGAAGCCCAGTGGAGGTGGATTTTGGGCAGAGAACGTGGATTTGGGAAGAGAACGTGGATTTCCCCAGAACGTGATTGTAGACGGCTGGTGTGAGTTCGGGAATAAAGAGTTGCTGTTTGAATCTACAAGCTGTGTGGTGGCTCGTGATTGTGTGCCCAGCCAGACTGCGGCATTTGTGCCCAGCCAGACTGCGGCAAATAAGCATTTTTTAAAAATACATGAAACCATGTAATCAGCTCTATAATATATAGTACACATTCTTTTTTTTTTTTTTATCTCAGCCTCTGGTATGGCACAGGATAGCACTAACTGGGACCATGACTTCTGACAACAACACTGAAACATTTGAAGTGTTCTGTAAATGGGAACAGAGTATATGATAATATCTGACTCCTCACATCTCTTATCCCAGCTCCTTTGGGTCGTAGCTTCTCTTTTCATTGAAAAACATCACTGTCAGGCTGACTTTTAGAATAATGTTCCTAAAGGACAATAAAAAACAAACCATGTTTTGACAGTAGCAGGCATAAATCAACCTCCCACATCTGCTGATGCTCCAGGACCTTGGTGTGGACTTTGGAGCTTAGTCAGCTGCTGAATATCTGAGAGATATTATCTCCTAAATACTTCCAAATCAAGGATTTACATAACTTTTCCACATCATTTAACAAATATTTACCAAGCACAACATCTCTACTAAATAAAGCAAATCATACCTGGATTTGCGGATTATATTAACCAGTCTTAGGTTTTTGGAATACCAATTAATAGGGTGCCTAATTATATGTTTTATCATTAAAAAGCAGTAATAAGGGCTGGGTTTAGAGCTCAGTGGCAGAGTGCTTGCCTTGCACATGTGAGGCACTGGGTTCAATCCTCAGCACCACATAAAAATAAATAAAAAATAAAGATATTGTGTCCATATGTACCAAAAAAAATATTTTAAGAAGCAGAAATAAGCATCTTCATTATGGTAATAGCTATATGGTCTTATTTTATGCCTTAATGATCTTCATTTGTATTCGACACTTATGAAAATTCTAGAAGGTAACTATATATTATCTTTTATATAAGTTAACTTATGGACTTGTATTTTTAAAGCTGGTGATCGTCTAGTGAGCAGCCCCCTCAGTTTTTTCAAATGAGGAACTCAGACCTCAGATTGAGGATAACTTTTGCAGTTGGTCACCCAGCTTGTACGCAACAGAACTGGCATGACACGCACCATCCCTTGACTCTAGGTCCAGTGCTCTGTCCATCCTGCCAGGTTGCCTCCCTAAAAGTATATGCAGCCAACAGCATATGATTTCAGACAGGTGTAGACAAACAAAGTGGGAAACTTGGGTTGGATGTGAGAAGGTCTGGAAGGACCAAGTGAGTTTGAAATGATGTGCCCAAGGAAAGGTGAACTTTCTGGAATGGAGAATGAGAAGGAGTCACACAGCCCTGGTCACAGTGGCAGAGCTATGGAGGACTGGGCTGCTGAGTGGTGGTATGATGTGTGGTCGCCACATGGCTGGGGACAGAGGCATGGTCAGCAAAGGCAGGGGACAGAGCATCACCAACTGGACCAGAGACAAGAAATTAAGTCACAAACATGGCCTAATCAGAATCGAAAAACAGAACAATCCACCCAAACTGAGAAGACCTAAGAAGATGAGAAAGAAAACAGACAGGAGGGGAAGATGAAAGTGTTCTGGAGACGAGTGATGGTATTGGTTACACAACACTATGAATGTTTAATGCTGTCAGATCATACACTTCAGTTGGTTTAAATGGTAAATTTTATTACGTGTATATACTTGAGCACAATTTTTAATATTTTTAAATTAAGAGATAACTCAGGTTGACCCAATTCCCTGTACCTCAAAGGCAAATTCTTGTAGGCCAAGTCAAGATTTGCCAAGGTAGTATTTTGATTGGGGTGGAGAAAATAAGCACTCCTAAGGGGACATTTTGTGATTTTGTGGGTATTTTTAGCTCCAACAATGAACAGGGTACAACTGGCCAGGGTCCTGGGAGTAGAGAAGTCTTATCACATGTGGGCCAATTATGCTGTCTTATGTCAGAGATAAATTTTGAATGTCATTCATGTAGGTGAAAAACTTGTTTAAAATAATGTGAGCCCAGAATCTAACCTTAATTTACACATATAACACAGAGTATTTGTTTATTTGTTTGTCTGATATAAATCTTTAAAAAAAATTTTTAATTTGTTCTAATTAGTTATACATGACAGTAGAATGCACTTTGACATATTGTACACAAATGGAGCACAACTTCTCATTCCTCTGGCTGTATATGGTGCAGAGTCACACTAGTGGTGTAATCATACATATATACAGGGTAATAATGCCTGTCTCATTCCACTGTCCTTCCCATCCCCAGAGACCCCACACACACACACACTCCCCTCTGCACAACACAAAGTTCCTTCATTCTTCCCTACCATTCCACCCCCACTATGGATCAACATCCACTGATCAGAGAAAACATTCATCCTTTGGTTTTCTGGGATTGGCTTATTTCACTTAGTATAATATTCTCTAATTCTATCCATTTACCTCCAAATGCCAAGATTTCATTCTTCTTTAAGGCTGAGTAATATTCAATTGTGTATATGTATCACATTATCTTTATCCATTTATTTGTTGAAGGGCATATAGGTTGGTTCCACAATTTAGCTATTGTGAATTGAGCTTCTATAAACATTGATGTGACTGTGTCACTGTGGTATTCTGATTTTAAGTCGTTTGGGTATAAATCAAGAAGTGGAGATAGCTGGGTCAAATGGTGGTTCTATTCTAAGTTTTCTGAGGAACCTCCATACTGCTTTCCATAGTGGTTGCACCAATTTGCAGTCCCACCAGTAACGTATGAGTGTGCCTTTTCCCCCACATCCTCACCAACAGTTATTATTGCTTGTATTCTTGATAATTGCCATTCTGACCGGAGTGAAATGAAATCTTAGAGTATTTTTATTTGCATTTCTCTAATTGCTAGAGATGATGAACATTCTTTCATATGTTTGTTAATCTATTGTATTTCTTCTTCTGTGAAGTATCTGTTCAGTTCCTTAACCCATTTATTGATTGGGTTATTTGGTTTTTTGTTGTTAAGTTTTTTGAGTTCTTTATATGTCCTGGAGATTAGTGCTGTATCTGAGGTGTGTGTGGTAAAGATTTTTTCCCATTCTGTAGGCTCTCTCTTCACTTTATTGATTGTTTCCTTTATTAAGAAGAAGCTTGTTAGTTTGAATCCATCCCATTTACTGATTTTTTATTTTAGTCTTTGCACTTTAGGAGTCTAGTTCAGGAAGTCAGGTCCTGGGTCAACATGGTAAATATTTGGGCCTACTTTTTCTTCTATTAGACTCAGGATCTCTGTTCTAGTGCCTAAGTGTTTGATCCACTTTGAGTTGAGTTTTGTGCAGGGTGAGAGATAGAGGTTTAATTTAATTTTGCTACATATGGATTTCCAGTTTTCCCAACACCATTTGTTGAATAGGCTATCTTTTCTCCAATGTCTGTCTTTGGCACCTTTGTCTAGTATGAGATAACCATATTTATGTGGGTTTGTCTCTGTGTCGATAGAATACGGAGTCTTAAAGTCATGAACTTATTTAGGAATGCAACTACCATATAATACGAGGGAAATTGTGATTTTACCCACAAAAATCACAAAATGTCCCCTTAGGAGTGCTTATTTTCTCCACCCCTATCAAAATACTTCCTTAGCAGATCTTGACTTGGCCTACAAGGATTTGCCTTTGAGGTACAGAGAATTGGGTCAACCTGAGTTATCTCTTAACTTAAAAATATTATAAATTGTGCTCAAGTATATACATGTAATAAAATTTACCATTTAAACCAACTGAAGTGTATGATCTGACAGCATCATCCCAGAGGAATTAATTATTTTGGAAAATTATATTGCCAATGTTGATGTCATTTATGGTATTTGAGTCATTAATAGAACATTCCAGGATCATTCTTCATTCATAGCTGTCACATTCACTATGATTCTATGGGTGAGTTCAAGTATCTGATTAAAATACATGTTTATTATAAATTATTGCCCTTACTTTCTCCCTTATCTTACATGTAAGCTATCATTTTTTAAAAAATTATGTGTGAGGTTAGTTTATATTTTCTATTTGTTTTATTTTAGAATAGGAGATATTTGCAATAGAAAAGGGGTATTAAGACTGGTGAAATGTGTCTACATCCAACCTGGGTGTCTCAGTGTTCACAACTACTGGTAACTTCCCAAGCACTTTGGGAGAGTCCTTGCATTCTACTGTCTGGGCAGAGATCCACTCTTTATCACTGGCCTCTTATGATCCCGTTTCTGCTTGTATCAAAAGTCTAACTCAGTCAAGACAGAAACATCTTGTCACCTCTTCCAAGTAGTGTACAGCATCTTCTTTGGGAAAGAGAAATTTCAGATGTTCAACTGTTAGAAACTAGGCAGAGAGGGTAGAGGCCAGCAGACAGCATGGGCAGTAAGAACTTCAAGGAAGTGGGCAAGGATGACTCAAAAAAAAAAAAAATACCGTTTATAATACATTTCCTACCCCCCCAGTGGTTGCTTCTAAATTAAGAAAAAAAATTAAAAGATATATGCAAAGATTTCTTGTACACAATCAAAAGGGAGTTGAATTTAACTACAATTACAGTTATTTACAAAGTTGATCAATTCTTAGGTCATTTCGAAGCATTGATAACATTTTTTATGCTCCTTGGAAAGATATTAAAAGTCACTAAAGCAAAGGAATCCAGTTAGGAAATGTGGTCTCTGACCTTGCTGAAAATAGAGTGGCTCAATTCACAGATAGTTTTCATGCTTCCTTTTTAATAGCCATATCAATTTACTTTATAATTATTTTGCTCCAGTGTGCATGTATATCAATTTGTTCTCATACCAGAGAATTAGAACATCACATACAATCTTTCAGAGCACTTTAAAAACATCAGTTCTTTGTACAACTATGTTATAAAAACAAAGCATGCTCAAACTTGATTTCATAATCTAAACCACACTATGAACAAGTCAAAAGTTAATTAGTAAATTTAAATTATTTTATGACACTATTATTCATAATACCTACACTTTGAAAACAGCCTAAATGTCTACAACAGGAACACAGCTCAGTAGAATACAGTATATCCATAAATGGAATACCATACAGTCTCCAAAATGATCTTATAGAATTATTGATGAGTTGGGAATGGTGCAAACCTGTAATCCCACTTACTTGGGAGTCTGAGGCCGGAGGATTACAAATTCAAAGCCAGCCTTGGCAACTTAGTGAGACCCTATTTCAAAATAACAAATAAAAAAAGCTAAGAATATAGCTCACTGGTAGAATATCCCAGAAATGCCCAGTAACACATAAAAATAATAATTATTAATGCTATTGAAAGATATACATTATGTATTTAATCATGAGAACATTATCCAAGTTTTTAGAAAACACACACACACAGAAAAAAATTTGAAGGTGTATATACCAATATGTTACAAGTCATTGTAAAATTATGTTTAGGTAACAATTTTGGAGGGTGGAGTGAATGACTTATCTGTATTTTCTAAATTTTCTGCATGTATACTTTTATAATAAAAACAATAACTTATCAAAATAAAAATATGTTTGATTCTTATTGACAACCAATATTTTCTCTAAGGCTACATGTTTTTTCTAAGACTACAATAAGCTAAGGAATTAAACTAGAAGACATAAAAGCCAAGCTCATTTTTTTGATTAGTCACCCATGGCAATTATCCTCTGAACTCATCACCCCCTAAATCCCAAACTGGTTCTTCCCCAGCATCCCCTGTCTCATGAATGGTATCACCTAGCTGGCTGTCCAAATACTTGTCACCTTTACGCACTAAGCCAGGCTAAGCCAGGCGTCCACTTCTGTCTAGTGTTTCTCCATAATAGCTCCCCACATAGGAACCCCATCTTTCCCATTCCTAATATCTCTTGCCCCAGGACTGCAGCAAGCTCCCTAACTGGCCTCCCTGCCTCCAGCCTTGTTCTGGCCCAGACTTGCTCACACTGCCGTCCCAGGGGAGGTTCAAGCATTCTCAGCTGCTCTCTGCTATAACTCCTTCCTTAGCTTTCACCACTTCTAAGAGAAGACATATGCAAAGCCTCGGATTTGGCCTTTGCCCACCTCTCCAGTCCCATCTCTCATCACAGCTCTTAGCACTCCTCATCCTAATGAGCCAATTACAACCCTTCAAACACACAGTGCTCTCTCACACTGCTCTTTCTTTGAACACTCGGATTCTTCTGCCTGAAATACTCTTCAGGTTCCCTTCCCTGACTCCCTCTCCAGTCCTTCAAAATGGACCCTTACCCTGTACTATCCTGGGAAGCATCTTCAGGCCATGAATTTCATGCAGGGAAGGCATACCTAAGGCATTTCTTGTTCCAGTGCACACAATTAAAAGAAAGCCAGCCAGGCTGGTGTGACTCTGGAGTCACACCAGCCTGGCTGTGTTCTGCTGCCACTGCCTGTCAAGACCATGTGCTCTGGGCAAGGTACCTTAACCTCCAAGCCCTCATTTATAAAATGATATCATTTATAAAATGATAATGAAACAGCAGCCTTATGAAGCTAAGATCAAAAGCAAAAATACACTCAAAGGGCAAACAAGTTCACCCCATTACCTAACTTACTTTTACTTTTTATTCTGCTCTGTGTGTTTAAGTCAGCTATCTTACTTCCTTATGTAGAATGCAGCAAAATAGACAAAAATAAAAGGAAACCCAATTATAAAGCCCCTGCCCACACTTCAGAACCCAGATTGCGTTACCTTCTCCGGGGAATCTTCCTTAAGTGCCCCACCTGAGTTTCATTTAGATGTGCTTGTGTATCATGTGTACATACCTCAACAATCACTGGGCAAAATAAATGCTTCCTTGGCTACCTTTTCCATTCTTTTCCTCAAGGGAAAGAATCGTGTCTTATTTTACTTGGAATCAGCAGATCTCAGAATAGTGTCTGACATATACCAAGTACTCATTGAAGAATGAATAAATGGCCACTCCCAGACCATGCCTCTTACAACACATTTGACTTCTCTTTATACCCTCCTGAAGATTCTGGAAAATCTCAGCAAGGTCTCCACCCCGGCCTCCACCAGGGAAACTGGCACCTGTAGCCTTGTCTATTCCATTTCCCCTACAGAAGCCCCACCTCTCCTACTTGACCACATAGGTTGCTCTAGTTTCAATGTCACTGTAAACCTCTTCTCTTCCTTACATCCTTCAAATTGCTCCCGTCCATGGTGGTTGTTCATTCTTTGAACTCTTTAAATATCTAGAATCTATACCATTAATCTGACAATCACTTTATATTGAGTTGCTAAGCAACTCTTCTTTTTGTTTTTTTCTTTGCAGAACTGGACATAAAACCTAGGGCTACCTCACCACCGAGCTACATCCCCAGTACTTTTTATTTTTTATTTTGAGACAGAGTCTCACTGAGTTGCTGAGGCTAGTCTCAAACTTCTGATACTCTTGCCTCAGCCTCCTGAGCAGCTGGGATTACAGGTATGCACCACCACACCCGGCTGCTTAAGCAACTCTTCTACATTCATATTCAACTGTGATTTACCTTCAGTCTTGTAATTTAAACTTTCTTATGCAAATTTCTCATTTCCCAATGTAGAGAGTACATTCCTGTCAAGTCCTGCATTGGAAAGCACTTTCCTGCATGCATTTCCCTATCATAACACCCCCTTCTCCTATTCTCTGCCTTTCCCTGCTGTTTCTCCCAAGGTAACAACTAAGCTTCCAACTTAATCAGCAGAGCTTCTTTGCTTTCTGACTTGCATTTGGGCATGGACAGATCAATGGGTGGAAGGACAAGGTAGTTGGAATTTCTTCCCTTGCTTGGCCAGTTCTATAGTGTTTTAATCTTCCCAAGATGTTGAGTTCTCGAGTGGCACCCTGCTAGGGCTGTGCCCCTCAACTGGGCTCCCTTCCCCATCATTTCTTCCCTTCCTCCTTCAGGCCTGGTGCCTCAGCGTCCTTTTTTCTTTCTTTCTTCCTTCCTTCCTTCCTTCCTTCCTTCCTTCCTCTCTTTCTTTCTTTCTTTCCTTTTAGACTCTTTTTAAAATTATTATTGGTGCAGTATGATTATATAACAGTAAGATTCATTGTGACATAGTCATACATGCACATAAATTAACTTGATCAATTTCACTCCCCAGTACCTCTCTTTTCCCTCCCCTTCTCCTTCCCTCATCTCTTTCCTCAACTCTACCGATCTCCCTTCTATTTTCATGAAGTTCCTTTTTAAAAGTATTCTTCTAACTTCTACACAGGAACAAGAAGATACACACAGGAACAAGAAGATACTACACAGGAACAAGAAGACACGACTCATGACTTTCTGAGCCTGGTTTATTTTGCTCAAGATGATCAGCTTCCTTTTTCTATGCCCTACACAGTGCCCACATTTCTGAAAATAGTCCCTTCATTAAAAAGTAAATTCCCAATATAATGTGCTGTTTCTCAATAGGATCTAGACTAGTACAGGAATTTTCACTTTAGTTGGGATAAGACTAGAGTTACATTCAATTTATCATCCAAACCAGAGCCCTTCCAAGAGTAAGAGGGGAACTATGAAGAGTTAAACCACTGAGAAAAACTTAAATCAGAACTGTCTCAGGCAACCTGGAATGAATGGACATCCTAGTCAGACACACAGAAAATGGTTACATGAAGAAACAAAAACATTTCTAGAAGAGATAATATTACAGCACAGTTTAAGTGCCAAAGGGTGGGATAGACTTTCAGTGCTACAGCCATTCCAAGAAAAAAGAGGTCATTTCTCCTGGGGAAGAAGATATCTGAGGTCAACTGAGTTACTCAGCACTCCTTCTTCAACTAAATGAAGTCACACAATCCACATGTGCTTGGCATTTTGTAAATTTTCTTCAAGAAACATCATTCCTAGCCTGATACCCAGCTCTATTCCTCAAACCCCAGCATGACTCTCACCATTTCTTTCCATTGCTCAGCTCTGGGTTCTTAAGGAAAGCAAGCAAATTTAAATTTTAGCCAGTTATTCCTTTTCAAAAATTAAATGATATAGTTATAAATCACTGTGTATATCTGGTATTTTTTAATTCTTTAAAAAGTTTTATCTTCATTTTACAAAGTTATCTGAGAGATGATTTAGAAGTTTCACTTGCAAATTCAAACATTCTCACTAATAATAGCATAAAGCCTAATAAGTACCATAGAAAACTTTTTAAAATGTATGTAGATTTCTTTGCCTCTTAAACAAAGGGTTTGACAATTAACAAATACCCTAAAGCCTTGCCACCACAAGCAAAGTGACCCCCATTGCTCCCCGACTTCTATGGGATTCAAAACCACTTGATGAGGAAGTGTTTCTGATCCTTAAGTTGCTAGAGGAAGCAGGTCACTAGGAGCCCCAGGGTGTGACTTCAGGCCTGTCAAATGACTGCTTTGTTCAAGCATTTCATACACATGAGACTAGTTCATAAAAACACGCATCCCTGCCAAGGAGCAGAAAGAAAGTACCCTGTAGATTAGGGCAGCCAGAGTTGCTTCCTTCTTCTTGCATCCATCCTGTGCCAGTTAGGATTAGACCACAAGGAGGTAGAATTGAAAATTCCGTCTTTTTCTGAATTGCAAGATTCAGAAAAAGTCCTTCAAGAACAAGACAGACAGGAGAGGGAAGCGTTAACTAGAGATAAAAAGCAGGCATAGACTTACTAGTATGCAGGAAATGGTACAAACTGAAGCAGACAGGTGGAAGTAAAGAGAGAAAAACACAGGGAAGAAATATGAGCTGACCATCACGTGGGCAGCCTCTTATTCCATGCTGACAAGCCATTAAAATCTACAAGAAGCAGTGCATTTGAAGCAATTTTATAGCAGAATGCAAGTTTCAAGCATGATACAAAAAAAAAAAAAAAAACAGAAATGACCTAAGAAGGTTTGCAAGTCTTTTCAGACTCTTATGAGGCACTTTTAGTCTCCTGCCTACCTATCACCAGGGAAGAGCTCCAGCTGCTGCACTGATGGCTGGGGGGAGTTCTCTTTCCACTGTACCCGGAAGAGGTAGTATTCTGTAGGAGGGAAGTGAGTACTGGAAACTCCCTGATGAGAATATTCTGGGTCCATATGGGGTGTAACATTCTATCAGCCTGTGAATTTTAAAAACTACCCCAAGGCCCAAAACTAATCCTTCAATTATGGGCCACTGCCTGCTGTGCTTTGCATGCATTATGTGAAATGGATTATAACTAATTTTTCAAAGTCAGCAGATTGTTATTTACCCATATGTTGACAATTTGCAGAGGCAGAAACTATGTCAGCTACTCCATGAAAAACACTACACCTACTCAAAGTCCTCATTAACAACATCTACATTGGCTTTTCCTTTTAAAATGTATTAAAATAATTTTACATTACATATAAAATTTTATATTATTTATAATTTATATAAATACTTTGTAGCACCTATAATTTATATAGCTTTAGAAAACATAAAATATATAATAAATATAATTAAATTACATAAAATAATTATATATGCATTTTATATAATGTAATTTATAGAAATTATATATAATAAATACTATAAGTTATAAAATTAAATGAAACTAAATTATATCATATATAATTTATATATGATTTTTAAAGGAAAAGACAATGTAGTTAGTGTGTGTACATTGTAATATTTAATATTGATAAAAATTTTCTGTAAAAGATGTTTGCAAAGGATCTAGATGGTAAGACGACAAAATATTCATGTGTATTCTTATGATCTATCATTACAATGTTCCATTGAACAGTAGTGACATTTTTATACTTCATTTCCATTTATTTCACAAACACATTATGAAGCCTGCTATCCAACAGGCACTATGCAAGATAGCCTAAGACAAACTCCAGTAAGGAGCTCCAGTAAGGAGCTCTCAAGGACCTGTGTAGATCAGCTTGAGAGAACAAAGCCGTTTGCCATCAGATAAATGCCTCAATAGATATGTGCTTAGGTGCCAGGGAAGGTGGAGGGTGTGGACCTTTCCAAAGGCAGTCTCAGCAGAAGCTGAGTTTTCAAGGATAGGCAAGTGCTATTGAAGAGAAGAGAAAATGAGGATGAAAAGAATCTTCATGCAGAAGGTGGGGAGAACAGTATCTTGCTAAGGAATTTGAGCATGGCTATGCCTGGTGCATTTATGACTAGGGCATAGGGTAGACATTAAAGATTGAAGAATGATTGACAATGATGCTAGATAGACAAGGTCAATACCGTTAAGCTGGCAACCATGGAAGATTTCAAGCAGTGACATAGCCTGATCAGATGGTAGAAAATTATAGGATTTAGGAGAGTGATAATGTGATATTAGAGACTCCAATCCACCCACCCATAGAAGAAGGAATAAGAGACAGTGGAAAGAAAGATGAGATGGCTCAAGCTATTTAGAAAAGAGACAGTTTGGGGACTGCTTGAATATGGCACATTAGTGAGAAGAAGAAACCTAAGTGTTGTCTTTCAGATTTCAAGCTAAGACCATAGGATGAATAGTGGTGTCGTTCTTGGATACAGGACCACTGGAGGATAGACAGGTGACCATTGTTGATTATTTTCATTTGGGGGTGATTGGGAATGTGCAGGGATAAAATAGTTCATTTGGGGTATTCTTGTTTTGAGAAATTATATAACTCTGGACCTCAGCTGCAAGGTCTGAACTATAAACTTGAAAATGGGCATAGCTAGCACATAAGCAGAGGTGGATTCCATTACTGTATTCCATTACTGCAACAAAGACCTGAGATAAATCAATTTCAAGGAGGAATGAATAATTTTGGCTCATGATTTCAGTCCACGGTCCCCTATTGCTTTGGGCCTATGGTGTCACAGTATATCACAGTGGGAGCTTATGACAGAGAAGGCTTGTTTTCCTCATAGTGCTCAGGAAGCAAAGATAGAAGAAGATGAGGAGTAGAGGTTCCACTATGCCATTCAAAGGCACATACCCAATGACCATCCACTAGGCCCCACTGCCGAAAGATTCCACCACCTCCCAATAGTGGTACAGACTGGGGACCAAGCCTTTAACACATGGGTCTTTACAGGACACTCCAGACTTAACCTATACCTTTTGTGATGAGGTCATCTATGAAAAAATGAGGAAAGGCGAAAGAGCAAAGGTCAAGGTCAGAATCTTGGGGTTCACTATCATAAAGCAAGCACCAAGCACAGATTAGAAAAGAGCAACCAGGAAGGTAGAAAGAAAGAGACAGCATATTTTTTCTTTGAAATGGAATAGAGAACAGAGTTCAAAGTGGAGGCTTACATTGTCAGATGCTGCATCAAAGCTGAGAAAGATAAAAAGAGAGAGGGAAAAAAGCATATTGTTTTAGCGATGCTTTTCAGAATGTAGAGAAAGTGAACTATTTCTGGTGTATAAATAAACTATAAATTTTGATGTGGAAATTTAATATCAAAAGTCATCATTTAATTTAATATATATTATCTGTTTATGTGTTACACAATTGTATATATTACGTATGTAATACATTATATATACTACTCTGAAATGATGGCTTAAAAATCATCCCTCTAAAAGGCAGAATTGCTTTATAAGTGATTTGCTTGATTGTGATGTCACAGGTTGGGTTTTCTAGAAGAATAGGACAAGAAATACCAAGACAGAATGTGAAGTGTAGGATCTTTGTGAGAGATCAACACTGAAAGAAAGGAGAAACAAAAAGAGAATTCTAGAATGAGAACTGCCTGTCAAAACAGGCCACAGCAGGTTGAAATGTCTGGACCTCTGGACCTCATCTCTTTGAGGCACCACTGTGCTCTGTGCCTAGAAGAACATGACAACAGGAGGTGGCTCTCCACAGCGGAGGTCAACCCTGAGGGAACCAACAGCTGGAGCACCCTAATACAGCAACAGGTCCCTCCTTGAAGGGGATCTGGGAGGCGTATCCTGTTTCAACCTCATGTGGCTGGCAGCCATTGTCCAAAATGCTGAAAGTCATGTGAGGTTGCAATGGCAGAGCCTCATTTAGCCATGATGATTGGTTGTTGGAATATCCAACCATTAGTTCTTTGCCCCCTGTCAACATTCTAAGCCATTTCTCTGTCATAAATATGAAACCATTTTCAATGGTAAAAAGATATTAAATTATGGTTCTGTCACATTGGTTATGTGGGTGTAAAATCTGGACTAGACAAGAGTGTTGTAATTACATTTGCTTATGGAATTAAGTACTGCATATATTTTACATCTGAAGAAGAGAAATGAGGTATAAGGCAATGAAGTGGTTGAGCTGTTCCGATTTTACTTAAAACAAAGTTTTAGTCACCTAAATTGAATGGACCATCATTGAATAACACTTTTTAAAAAAACTGTTCTATAATTGAACAGCCCTGAGAAAATAGAATAAGGCAATCATATTTGGTTATATATTGCATTTATGCCATTTGACATCTCCTCCTTTGCAAAACAAATTTCCCTTTGCCAGCTGTAATTAGGTGCTGAGATAAAGCTGCCTTAATATTCTGCATATTGGATGAGGGCTGCCAGCAGCTGTCGGATCACTGGCTCTGTTCTCATGTACAATGAAAACATCAAAGACATCTGTGGTTTGCCCTAAAATTAGTGCCAGAATTGGCCTTCTCTCCTTTATTGTGTAGCCAGCTTTGCTATTTGCATAAGTAATAAGGGAACCTGAACAGATTTTGCTGGGCCCATGAAAGAGAACTACCAAACCAAGACTTTGGAAAGTAGCTGAAATGTCCTGCCCAGCATGAGGCTCAAGTGCATTGGGTTTAGATTTACATAGACTGGGCCTCAGGCTTCAGTTTTTACTGTTTACTTGTGACTTTGAGCAAGTTATTTAAGCTCTCAGCCATAATGTCTTTTTTGGTAAAATAGGGAAGCTATTTACTTCACAGGGGAGTTTTGAAGAATAATTAATGTATGTAAAGCACTTAGCATGTGCCCAGGGCCTTGTAACACTTGACAAGTGTTAGCAATCTTCAGACCTTCATCTAGGGTCCCTTTCTAGAAAGTTTTACCTGCAGCAACCTTAAAACATTCATTTGCTGATATAGCAAAAGTGCAAAGAGCTCTCTCTCTCTCTCTCTCTCTCTCTCTCTCTCACACACACACACACACACACACACACATATTAGCCTTCAGAATTCCCAGAAGTTATGGAAACCTTTTAAAATTTTCTCTGACAAACAATGGGAGTCCTTTTTACTACTGCTTACAGTTCTGTGACATATTTCAAATCTTCATTTTCTTCTTGGAACCATGTATTTACTATCAAGTCTCTTCTATGAGTGATTTGTAGCGACTTGTTTGGAGGAAGTACCAGGTAGTTGACCTTTAACTGCACATAACAGAAAGCTTGGCTGGACTGCCTAGAACTACAGTCATTTATTATCTCACAGAGGAAGAAGTCCACAGACAGGCAGCACCAGGCTGATATAGTCAGTGATTCAGCAAGGCCGCAGGGACTTCCCAGCTTTCTGCTGTGCTGTCCTCTGCAATCTAGACTTTGTCCTCAGGCTATCACCTTCATGGGTACAGAATGGCTGCCATCTAAAATTATAGCAAGACTTTGTGGGTTTTGTTTTTTTGTTTTTTTAAGAAGTAAACCTGTCTCAGAAACATTCCAACCTGTATTTTCTCAACTCTCAGTGGCCAGAACAGAATCACATAGCCATTTGTGAACCAATCAGTAGCAGTGGAACCTTGACTGGCTTAGTGAAGCATACAACAGTGCCAAGGAAGATGGAGTACCCGCGGAAACTGCACTTTTGTAATGAAAAAGGAAGACAGAATGAATGTCTATCTTCTCGAGTGTCTACATAGTTACAAACAACTATTGCATAATTGAAAATCAAACTCCATTTTTCTTTCAGTCTTCCAGAAAATACCACACCAATATTTCTAGAAAAATAATCATTTATTTATAATAAAAAATAATAATAAATGTAGCTGAGCCCAGAGCTGAAAATTAGTTGTATGATTCTTATGGCATAGTGGCTGGTAGTTTTCTGTGTCCATGTGCCATTCATTTGATCATCATTTCTGAACAAACCTATCAAACTATAAGTTCACTGAATGCAACAACCTGGTTTGCTTTGTCCACCGTTGTATCCTCTATTGCACAGTAACCAGCACATGGCAAGTATTCAGTAAATATCTGTTGAATAAATGAATAAATACAATGACACAAATAAATAAATAATGACACTGGGTCTACTGCCGCAGACCTTGTGTCCCTGCTGTCCTCTTACCTTTGTAGTTGGGGATGACTGATGACATCCTTCCACGGCCTTTGGTTCCAAGATTGTTGTTCCGTGGGAACTAAGTGATACTGATCAGGTGCTTGCTGCTCTATCTGTAGAAGCCAATACTATGGCACCATGTTCTTAGGTTTTGCTTGTTTGCAAAAAGAAAGAGCTATATTATAGATCGGCCCACAGGGAGAGAGATGGCCACTCAAATCTGTCTCCCCATTGGCCAGTAGCCAAGGAATTTAAGTCGCCAAGTAAGGGAAAATAGCTGATTGGTAGTAAACAGGTATTTTGGTGGAATAGTCCACATAGGTATGCTAGATACAGGGGAACTGTGGATACTTTGTAACTTGGAAGTTTACAGTATCTCCATTACACTGGTCTGTCCTGCAACTGTTGAGGGCACTTCCTCTGCTAATCTATGCCAATGAGGCCCTATTCTTGACCTTCAGGTTCTTTTCATCAAAGTCATTTGGTTCCACCAGGCTTTAAAGGTCAGGGCAGGTCCTGACCTTGCTACTCTAGGCCCATGAGGCCGTGTTCTTGTTCTTCAGATTCTTCTCATGAGTCTTTTTGTTCCACCAACTTCTCAAGGTTATATCAGGTCCTAGAATTCTGTGCCTGTGTCCTGAAAAACAGTTGGAGCAATTTTTAGGAGCAGAGAAGTAGCCATTTTATGGCTCAGTTTCATAAGGAAGCTTAGGTCAGTGGCTTAATGTTGAATTGGTCTTTCTGATTGTTTTTCAATGATTATAATGTTGTTGCTTTTTCTTCTACAATAACAGATTTTCTGGGCATCCCAGAACCCAACACTGACAAGTTAATTCATGCCAGTGAATCTTAAACCTCTAGGAGGGTGCATGGTAGATCTAGAATGCCCAATATGAGTGCCAGAATCCACAGTTCTCAGGATGGCATGTAATCCTGCTCTCTACAATCATATCTATGAGAATGAACTTGGGATTTTATTAAAAATAACTACAGAATCATGTGAAAATTCAGCTCATGCTATGGCACCACTCTGAATGGTGTCTGTGTGGTCTAATATTTTCCTTTATTTACCGGATAGGTCCTGCTGATTCACTTTATCTCTGCAGAAATGATTCCTTTCTTAAACTGCAGTGTTCAATGTCAATTGTAGAGAATACTCAATTTCTGGTTTTTGCTCATTTGTTGCTATTATTTTTTTAATCTGAAATTTTTTTTTTAACAAATTCAAAGTTCTCACCAACTCATTTCTTATAAGTACCGCGCGCTAACCGATTGCGCCACTGGAGCTCCTCTCACCAACTCATTTCTAAGGAAACTTTACTTTTTACCAGGAAGTTAGTACAAAATATCTGCTACCTATTAGCTTGAAGTTGTTATTATTTGCCCAACCCAAGCTCATGGTATTCCAAGGGCTCTCTGTCACAGCCTCCCTGTCCTGTCTGTACTCTGATGATTGGATGAGCTCTAAAGCCTTGCTAGAGGCAAGAGGAATAGAAGTACAACATCTGGATTGAGTCCAAGCTGGAAATTTTTCTCCCATTGTTTATATGGATTCCATGACTCTCTCTGAGGGGCAGCATTGAGCTTATAGCATTGAGCCACTTGGAATCCACAGCACATCAGACTAGTGGTTTCCAAACTTCAGAAACACCTAACAAAACACAGATACCAACACTGGGAGCCAACAACATAAGCAATAACAGTTTTTATGGTTGTCATTTAAAGATTTAATTCTGTATAAGTTCCAATTTTTCAAATTTCACCTTAATCACAACTTTTAATAAAAATTTTCTTATAAAATAAATGCAGAAGGTATTTTTATACTTCTTGACTATTTTCATGTACTATTGGAGGAAGTGCAAATCAAAGTATACTTTCTTAACTTTATTTATTTTTATTTTTTTAGTTGCAGTTGAACACAATACCTTTATTTTACTTATTTACTTTTTATGTGGTGCTGAGAATCAAACCCAGCACCTCACACATGTTAGGCGAGCACGCTGAGCCACGACCCCAGCCCCACAAAGTATACATTTTGAAGAACAAATTGACAAAAAGTGTCAAATTTAAGACATTTATGCCATTCAGTCCCAAAGAGTCCAGTTTTCATAACCTTCCTACAAATATACTTGTAGAAATTTATATGGGTGTGTGATATTAGGGTAGCCTAGTTGATGTAAAAAAAATAATCTCAAAAATCTGAGTAGCTCAATATAATACATGTGTGCTTTGTGCTATCACCAATGCAAGACAGCTGGGGGGATTTCTCACAAAGTCACTCAGAGATCTCTCTTGTCACTCCACCTTACTTTAGGTCCTTGCAATTCCCTCTATTAAGTTGGAAAGTGAGGAAGGAAAGAACATATGGAGATTGCTACCAGACACTTTCGTGGACCAGGACTAGAAATGACAAGTATCACTTCTGTGCATGTTTCTTTGGTGAATCTTGATCACAAAGCCCTCTTTACCTGGAAGGCAGTATAGAAAATGTAGGCTATCAGTATGTCTTGGAGAAAATCAAAGTATGGTGAATACTGACATAGGAAGCTGGAAGGAGATGCCTATCACAGCATCATTTATGAAAGCAAAAGCTTGGGCTGGGGATGTGGCTCAAGTGGTAGCGTGCTTGCCTGGCATGCGTGCGGCCCGGGTTCGATCCTCAGCACCACATACAAACAAAGATGTTGTGTCCACCGAAAACTAAAAAAAATAAATATTAAAAATTCTCTCTCTCTCTCTCCTCTCTCTCTCTAAAAAAAAAAAAAAAATCACCCTTTAAAAAAAAAATGAAAGCAAAAGCCAGGAGAAAACCTAGGTGTTCATAAGCAAGGAATGATTGGGTGAATTATGGCTCATTCATATTATAGAACATGAAGACCATGACTAAAAATAAAGTGGTAGTTCTGTGCATACTAATATGGAAGAATGTCTGTAATATATTGATGAGTCAAAAATGTTGTATAATTGTGAGCTCGGTATGGTACAATTTTTATTATAATTTTTATTACTTAGAATATATAACTATAATGTGAACAGAGTAGCCTCAGAATAGGGTATTTTAAAGAAAATTAGCCCTGTCCACATAACAGAATGCTATGCAGTCATTAAAAAGAATAAACAGATCTGCATAGCAGAAAGATTCCAAAGAGAGGTCTTTCAGAAAAAAGTGTGGGCCGGAGATGTAGCTCAGTGGTAGAGTCCCTGACTAGCATGCATGAGGGCCTAAATTTTATCTCCAGAACAGCAAAAGAGAGACAGAAAAGTGCAAGATGCTGAGTAGTGGATGAAAGATCTTAACTTTTATGTAAAGTGAAAAGGATATGTATTTACACATGTTTATTTGCATACACACAAAAAAAGATAAGAAACATGGGGTATGTTTGGTGTAGTAGAACTCAGTGGACAGGGAAACAGAATTTGGGGTAGAACATATTTTATAATAGTTAACCTCTTGTACCTTTTAAATTTTGTACCCTATGAATTAACCAGGCAAAATGTTTAAAAACCACAGTCCTGAAAAAGAAATTAAACAATTAGCAGGAGATGGAGTAAATTAAGACCTCTGTTCTAGACATGTTGTTGCTCAGATGTCAGTTAGACAACAAAGGGGTGAGGTCAGGGGAGCAGTTGGTCATGTAAGTCTATATGTCAGGAGAGAAGTGTTGGCTAGAAATATAAATGCAGGCTTTTTCAGTGTATGAATAAAATTTAAATCAACAGGGATGAATGAAGACACCAAATGAGAATTTAAATAAAGAAAGGAAAAGGGCCTACTTCCAAACCTGAGCTACCAAAAGATAATGCATATATATGATTGAAAGTTTGGAAAATACTAAAAAGCACAAAATCAGTAAAAACCATTTATGATCCCACTTTCTGGATATTAACTCTATTAATGTTTTGGTATATTTCCTTCTAGTCTTTCTTCTCTGCATCTAAGAATATGCCATTAAGAGCCTCCTTATATAAAAATCTCTGTGCATATTTGAAGAGAGGAACAAAAACCAGTATTCTAATAACCTGGAGGATTTTAATATGAAATAAAATCTTTATGGGAGCGAGCCTAAAAGAACATAACCTGTAGCAATTTTTTTTTCAGTACTGGGAAATGAACCCAGGGGCACTTTACCACTGATCTACATCCCCAGCCCTTTAAATTTTTTTTCACCTTTAAATAGGGTCTACTCCTTAAGTTGCCTGCACTGCCCTCAAAGGAGATCCTCCTTCCTCAGCCTCCTGAGTAGCTAGGATTATAGTAGGCATGTCTCTCTCTCCCGCCCCCACCGACCCCCAATTCCCTCCCTCTGTCTCTCTCCCTGTCGTTACCCTGAAGAGCATAGTAACAGAACTCAAGGCCCTTCTGCCTTCTCTTAATACCAACTTATTTTCCTTTGTATACAGAGCTTTGGTGTTTTTTTTATCTCTCACCCTGCCTCCTAAGACACCCACTTTGAGGAACACATTGTGCTATATATCCTCTAGACTGCTCTGTGGCCTGCAAGGTTGACCCAGATGGACAGTATCACCAGGCCCCTTTGCCTCCTGGCTTCCAGTGGGATGTGCCAATGGGGAGGCTTGGCAGGAGGCAAAGAGAAGGAAAGAGACTGAGATCAACCTCTCTTCCCCTGTGACCTCCATGCTGAAATTGGTGGCACAGTTCCTGGTAGGGGAACCCTCTGACTGGTTTCTTATAGCAGCCCCACCCCTGCTCCATGAGGCCTAGGGGAGTAAGAGCTTCCAGTTGTAATCAGCTCTGGGGCACTTCAGCATTTAAATCCTGCTCAGCCCTTTGTAAACAGTCCCTTAACAAAGCTCTTCTCAGTGACCCAGCTTGAGTGTTGCCATCTGTTTGCTGCTACAGAGACCCTGACTGATATAAAACCTCTCAGGCCCCTTCAAGTTCTATCTCTTTGAACTCAATTTCTTCACTGTCACCATTAAATACCTGAGTTCCAACTAGGAAAGGACTTGTTTTTGTGAATGTTACTTACTTTATAATTCTTTACCCATATGAGACATCAATGTAGTTAATATGGATACATTTTTATGTGCACAAATAAATCTATAAGGAGTGGTCAATCCTAGGGAGTCTGGGGAGGGAAAAAATTAAAAGGGGCTTTCATTTGTTCCTTATGTTACCGCTGTTGACTGGTGAGGAGTCCTTGCTTCCCCAGTGTTGAAGAATAACACCAAAGAAGCACGCCGAGGCAAGGTCAGAGTAGAAATTAGAAGTTTATTAAAGGACAGCAGAAAAGACTTCTCCCGGAGGAAGAAGGGGACCCAAGAGGTGGAATCCGTGGAAGTGCGGTTGTTTCCCCTTTTTATAGTTTTGGTGATGGAATGTAGGTTGGAAGGCCCGAGGGGTGGGACACAGGTGGGCCAAAGAAGTAGTCTGAGCAGGAAGGACTTCATTAACACTTCTTTGGGATGGACTTTGGCCTAGGGCCTTTTCAGGACTTCATTAACATTCCATGAGCTGTCCTGCGTTTCCTGGAATCATTCTCAGCATGGCCTCCATTTTAGATTTCACTCGGTATTAGACCCGATTTATCTAACTACACTGACTACCTAACTTTAAATCTGGCTTCATAAGGATGTTTGCACTGATGGTGAGGAAGTTACCATAAGCCAACTGGCAAAATGTGAACAAAAAAAAAATTTGAATTCACAGGAAGTATAAAGATTACTGCTATGTTCACTGGGTGGCAACAATTGGGTTAAAGCACATGATTGCTACAGTTAGTTGCATGAAGAAGTCATGTATGGAAACTAATTGTGTTGATATCTAAGTTGAATTCTGTTTTGATTTAGAAATTGAGACTTGGGCAATGCTCCAAATATATTCACTGATGGGTCAAATAATGGTACAGCAGCAGTCGTTACCCCTGATCAAACTTTTACATTTTTAGTACCCAAACAATCAGCTCAAAAGGTAGAGCTTAATGCAGTTTTACAAGCTTTTGTGATGTTTAAAGATTCTGTATTTAATTTATTTTCTGATAGTCAGTATGTAGTTAATGCTATAGTATCTCTTGAAGATGCTGGTAGGATTTCCCCTTCTTCTACTGTTTTCTCTTTGCTTTCCACTATACAAAGTCTAATCTGGGACAGAAAAGATCCATTCTTTATAGGACATATCAGGGCACATACAGGATTGCCTGGAGCCCTTAGTTTGGGCAATGATTTAGCAGATAAAACTACACATGACATACATATTTTCTCTACACTAGAAGAAGCTATAAATTTTCATAAAAAGTTCCATGTCAATGCTAATACTTTACAAAAGCACTTTAAAATAACTAAGGAACAAGCTAGACAAATAATAAAACAATGTCAAAATTGTGTGACCTTTTTACCACAAGTTAATCTTGGAGTCAATCCTAGAGGATTGATACCTAACCATATTTGGCAGATGGACGTCACACACTTGCCAGAATTTGGAAAATTAAAATATTTGCATGTTACAGTTGATACTTCTTCTGGATTTTTGATGGGCTCCCTTCATGCCGGAGAAAAAACTAAAGATGTTATAGCTCATTGCTTACAAAATTTTGCCACTGTGGGTGTTCCAAAACAGTTAAAAACAGATAATGCCCCTGGTTATACTTCTACCTCTTTTAAACAATTTTGCTCAACATTTGGCATTACTCATATAACAGGAATCCCATACAATCCACAGGGACAAGGCATAGTTGAAAGAGCTCATCAAACTATTAAAATGTACTTATTAAAGCAAAAAGAAGGAATTGGGAAGGGGTATATATTCCCCAAAGATAAACTTAAAATAACCCTTTTTACTCTAAACTTTTTAAATTTGGATTCATCAGGACTTAGTGCTGCGGAAAGGCATATGTGTCCAAAAAATGTACATAAGCCCAAGGTACTTTGGAAGGATATTCTAACAGGACAATGGAAAGGTCCTGACCCAGTAATTGTCTGGAGTCGGGGGTCTGTTTGTGTGTTTCCACAGGGAGAACAGCAGCCGATTTGGATTCCAGAGAGATTAACCAAGGTCCTGACCCAGTGATTGTCTGGAGTTGGGGGTCTGTTTATGTGTTTCCACAGGGAGAACAGCAGCCGATTTGGATTCCAGAAAGATTAACTAAAGCGATTTCTACAGACCAAAAAGAAGATGATTTGGCTCAAATCCATAACAACTGATATCCAAAACTCCAGTTTGGCTATTCTTACATCTGCAACAGAACCAGGATGCTTTTTTCAATATCTATTTTATTATTGCCCTTTGCCATATCATGAAGTTCTATTTTGTTTTTTGAGCTCATACAGACCTAGGTTAATGTTTTGCTGATCAGTTCTATTTTTTGACTATAGAGTTTTTAAGCATTGCAATGGAGATTTCACCTGTAAAAAGTTATAAGGCCTTTACTATAATGTTATGTGTTGTATGTATTATATTATGTGTGCACACTTGTGTTTTGTGTTATATGTTTGAATGTACGTATGTCCATATATCATATAAGATGAGCGCTCATGATAAAATGGATCCAAATATTTTTTTTTCACGTGATTTATATGGTTTAATTTAAATTGGGTAAACAACTGTTGAGGATTGTTTTAATATGTAAACAAAAAAGAAGGTTAACAGATCTGTTTGTTTACTTTCACCTTTCCTTTTCATTATATTTAATAATTCTCTTAAAGATAATGTAAATTGTTAAGAAAATTGTTTTCTTTTAGTGCCTTCTGTAATGTTACATAATTTTTTCTTTAGCCATTATTGCCAGAATTCCTATCTTCATCCCAGTGCCGGTGAAGACAATGTAAATTGTTAAGAAAATTGTTTTCTTTTAGTGCCTTCTGGAATGTTACATAATTTTTTCTTTAGCCATTATTGCCAGAATTCCTATCTTCATCCCAGTGCTGGTGAAGTCAAAGATAAAACCAATCTACAGCTTCTACAATAGCCATCACTGAACTGCTTGCAGAACTTGCCTGGACACATTGTGAGCTCACCTGTATGCATTGTGAACTATCTGTTGGTGCAGTGACTTGTGGTAGTGCTGGGGTATTTTTGCTGATGATGTCACCGGTGGTACAATTTTTCAAAGGAGCCCTCAGTTGGCTTAATGTCATGGCATTTTGCATCCTCCTCTACTAGTGATGGTCTAAAATTTGGGGGCCAACAGAGGTGAGGCAAAGAACCTCACCCCCCCACAGGTGCAAAGGCCTATCCACAAGTATGGCTGTATGCTGGACCGGTAGTCAGTGACGGGTATGATCCAATTGCAGTGGTACCAACCTAAGACAGGAGGCTGACGCCTAGAGGTCAGTTCATCCGATGACGGGTAAGGACCATATGTTGAATTGGACTGCCTAACAGGCACGGTCCCTAAGCCACATGCTTGTTGTTTAAACAGAGAGGGGGAGATGTTGAGAGCCACAGCCAAAGGGGCCCCAGCAAACTTCCAGCTGCCAGCAAACTTCCAGCTGCTGGCTGATGATTGGCTCACAGCGGCCCCAGCAACATCTAGCTGATTGGCTCCTCGGCCCCAGCAACATCTAGCTGATTGGCTCCTCTGCGGTGATGCTCATTGGACTCTTTCCCTGCCCTTTCAGATCACGGAGCTGCTCATTGGGGGACTTTTTTGGCTCCGCCCACGTGACCCAGCCAATCGGCCTCAAGAGCAGGAGGATTGTGGGAGGTGGAGAGAAGCTTGTGTGGGAGAGAGAGGCTTGTGGAAAGCCGGTGGTGGCAGTTGAGGCTCTGAGGGTTTTTCCTGAGAGACTATTTTGTTTGTCGTGTGTGGTTCTAAAAATAAAGTTAGTTTCTTTTGACAAGTGGCTCCTGATTGTGCCCAGCCAGACTGCGGCACATGGCTCATCCTCTTTCTAGACAAGAGAAATAGAGGGAGTGAGCTGAGGGGAACTTGAATATTCTACCCACATCCCACATTCTTCTCACATCAGAAAATCTTTTTGTGCTGCCAAATAGTGTTACTACATGGTAAGAAGGAGCTAGTGTATTATCAGATATTAAATACCAAATGGAACTAGCTATTTGTGCAATACAGCACTAAAACTCAGGTAAAAATCTTATTGAGCTTGAAGAAAGTCAGAGTGTAGTTAGCATAAACCCATGGTTAAAAGACCCATGGAATTTGGGACTCACCAACTCTTTTGTTAATTGACTGTTGCTTTTTGTTTTAAATTAATAGACCATCTGTTGCTACAAAATCACTGAATTATACTATACTTCGTGCCTTTCAAGTCCCCTACCTACTTCTAATACTTCTCCTCAACAAGACCCATTTGGTTTTGCTTTTCATAAAGACTCCCAAGGAAGAGGTTTTATGACTTCCCTTGTTAGTGCTTCCATAGCTGTCAACGCACATCACCAGGAAATCTTTCCTCCTGTCTCTTGGGAAACTCCCTTAAAATTAATGAGTAACTAAATTGTGCTCCTGAGTGGGAGGGAAATACAATGGAATATGAGTCTGCCGAAGCAAAGGTGAATGGAGCTTCAGTTCACTATATGACATCTGAGCTTCCAGAAGGGTAAGACAACTTCTACAGGTGAATCACAGAGAGGAGATTGTTGCCTGGCCTATCCTCTTTGTTTTAAAGAAAGCAAAATGGAATCGAGCCTGAGAGTACTACTGTAAAAACACTGCGGAATCTCACTTTACTTCTGAAACCTTTAGGAATTTGGAAACAGTAATGCATATATTGTTTATATGGAAGTAATTTAAAGTTATATCCTCTTATTTTAAGGATTATATAATATAAATTTTGTTTATATTCATAAATATTCAGTTTTTAGTGATCACTTAAACATTCTAATGTGGTTAAAAATGTTTTATTAAAAAGTCAGGTTGCTGACTCAGGGTAGAGGGATAATGGGAAATGGCTCTTTAAGAAATGGCTGAGGGGCTGGGGATGTGGCTCAAGCGGTGGCGCGCTCGCCTGGTATGCGTGCGGCCCAGGTTCAATCCTCAGCACCACATACAAACACAGATGTTGTGTCTGCTGAAAACTAAAAAATAAATAAATATTTAAAAAATTCTCTCTAAAAAAAAAAAAAAAGAAATGGCTGAGATGATATAGTGGCATCATGTGTCATGACCATTAAAGGCAAGGACAAGATGTTTCCAAACAACTCAAGAAAGAGAAAAATGATATGAGGAGAGAGAGAGAAAAAAATCAAGTTAAATTAAGATTAGATGAGCCTGATAACTTGATTAGTGTCAAAGAAATGTTAACCAGCTATTTAAACCCTGGATAAAAGTTTTCTAAACTAGGGCTTTGGGATGATAAAATGGGCTAGACCAAGTGAAAACCAGCCTCTACCTCAGAGCAAAGCCTGTCCAAGGAAGGGACATCACCTTTGTCCTTGGAAAGACCCATAGAGCACTCCTAGGCACATTCCCACCCTGCTAAGTTGTTTATCTACAAATAACAGGAGAGATCTGCTGTGCCAGGTGTCCCTGACTCAGTCAGGCTAGGTGGGGATCCATAGCAACCCCCTAGCAGCCACCAATCAGCACGAACAGGGAAATACCTGGGATGCCAGGTGACCCTCCCAGTAATTTATGGTGGTTGATAATGTGTTGGGAAACCATGTAGTTCAGCACGAACACCCCTCTTGGCGTAAACCAATCAGTTCAAACGAATCCCCCTCTTGTAGTAACCAATCACCCCTCCCCAACTTGTTCCCACCAGTGAATGTGCTAATCATGTTTTAGAGTTTTTATTTGATTTTCTCGCGGTGTGTGATGATTTGCTAAGAGATGCTATGATGTATGTGGGGGTCCCTGCTGTTGGGAAAAGTATAAGCGGCAGCCATACCCCAGAGAAAAAACTCCAACATGGGGCCTAAGGACCTCTTCTTCCTACCTTCTTCTTTTCTGCAGTGGCGCGAAAAGTCCCTGCCCATCTGAACTCTCCCGCCGGGGCCAATTTCACATCTCGCTGGCGGGGAACCTTAGCCCCAATGAGAACTAATTCCTGGGCTCTGGAGCTGATATCTGGAAGAACTTGCCAATAAACGGGTTGCCTGCCATTTATCTAAGCCCTACCATCTCCCCCTTAGTTCTATATAAGCACACAGCTTTTTGCAATAAAATTGGAATTCTCCCGGCGAAGTGTCTTTGCGTGGGGAATTCTTTCATTCTGGTGCCCCATGTGAGGATACGGGTGAGCTCTTTCCAACAAGAGCCCCGTCCCCTGCTCCGCCGAGACACTCCGCCCTGGTCCGCTCTTTTCAGACGCCGGCTTCCTGCACTCACCACTGATCTGGCTTAGGTAAGCCTCCCCTGACCCCAGCTCGCCAACTCCCTTCGGGCTAACGCTAGTTTTGTGACCGTGATCGTCCAGCACACTCCAGACGCCCGGTAACGGGGAGGTAATTCACCCCACTAAGACCTTTACTGGCCGCAGTGGACCCTCTGGTGATCCGTTTCCCTTTGGGGCGTGAGGCTTCTGAGTTTACACGAGAGGCTCTGTGGTTTTTCCTCCTCCGCTGCCGCTGCCACTGCCGCTGCCGGCTAGAGTTGCTGTTTCCTGCGGGGCTGCTGTGTCTGGCTGAAGCTGCCTTTCTGCTCAGGGAAAACTGAACTCCCGGCCTGGAACTGCGTTCTGCCGGAGCCGGAGTTCTGTTTTCATTACTGACTTCTTCTGCTGCGGTCGAAAACTTTCCTGACGTCAGGTTGCCCGTGGCTCCGACCCCATTGGGTCTCACAGATCGCACTTCACTGGTGACGACCAGGTAGTGCCCTCTGTATTTCCTCGTGACGGCTGGTCATTTTGGGGATGCCCACCTGACCCCTGTTTGCCATGAGCTTCCTGGAAGCCGCTCCAGCCCGGGTTTTCTCTTTGTCTCTCTCGCTTACTCTTATTCTCTCTCTCTCTCTCTCTCTCTCTCTCTCTCTCTCTCTTCCATCTCTCCCTGTGACTATGGGCACCTCTTCGTCTGTACCTGAAGCCTCACCTCTCAAATGTTTAATAAAAAATCTGGCCACACTCTCCCTCACACCAGACATCAAGCCCAAACTTCTAATCAAATTCTGTACCCAAGATTGGCCTCCATATCCACTGGATAATGGCAATCATTGGCCTCCAGAAGGCTCCTTAGATCCAAACCTCCTCCGGGACCTTTTTAACTATTGCCAGCGTCTGAAAAAGTGGAGGGAGATTCCCTGAGTTGAAGGTTTTAGCCTTCTCGCACAGCACCCTGCTCTCTGCTCCTCCTGCTCTCCCTCTCAGGTCCTCCTTGCTTGCAAACCCCTCTCTTCCCCTACTTCTACTCCTAACTTCGAAGATTCTTCCTCATTCGACCCAGCAGATGAACCCCCACTTTATCCCCCAGCCCCATCTGCCCCTTCTCTCCCGCTATACCATCCTCTTCCTCTGCCTGATTCCACAGATCCTCAGCCTTCCATTTCATCCCCCTCCCCTCCGCCCTCTTCTGCCTGCTCCACCTCCTCCTCCACAGAGACACTCCCTTCCCCTCCCTCTCCTTCCTGTCCGCCGCCTGCCTCTTTCAGTCCTCCTGTTACCAGGTCTAAGGGACTCCTTCCCACTCCCAAGACAATCGCACCCCTTCGTGAGTGCTGGTCCCGAGGGTGTCATCAGAGTCCACGTGCCCTTCTCCACATTACTCAGCTAGAGAGGAAGTTAGGCTCATTCACCACTGACCCCACCACTTACATTCGGGAGTTTCAATGGGTCCTGCAAGCATATAGCCTCACTCATCATGACATCTACATGCTCTTGGCCAATACACTTCTCCCCGAGGAAAGGCGACGGGTCTGGGAGCTAGCCCAAGCCCATGCTGATGAAAATCATAGGACCAATCCCAACCACCCCACGGGCCCTCATGCTGCCCCAGAGCAGGATCCCCTATGGGATTACAACACCCCTGAAGGCTTACAGTCCCGTGACCTTTTTACATCCTGCCTCTTGGCGGGCCTGAAAAAGGCCACCTGCAAGGCTGTTAACTTTCAAAAGGTGCAGGAGGTCATTCAAAGGAAGGAGGAAACACCTTCAGAATTCCTGGATAGACTAACCAAGGCCCTTCAACAGTACACAAACCTCGACCCAGAAATCCCTGATGGCCGTCATGTCTTAATGACATATTTTCTGGCCCAAAGCTACCCTGACATTAAAGCCAAGCTTAAAAAGCTTGAACAGGGCCCTGCTACTCCTCAGACTGAAATCCTCGCTGTCGCTTTCAAGGTTTTTCATGGTAGAGAGGATGAAAGCGAACGCCGTAGGCAGAGGGCTGAAAACGCCAAATTCCAAATGTTGGCCCAGGTCATTCAGAGAAGGCCATCACCACACCGTCCCAATAAGACACGCCCTGGAGCTTGCTTCAAATGTGGTTAGGAGGGACATTGGGCCAGGGATTGTCCTTCACCGAGGACACCCTCCACCCCCTGCCCAAAATACCATCAAAGGGGACACTGGGGGGGCAGACTGCCCAACAACCCGGAAGGGAGGTTGGTCAGCCGCCCGGCAACCCCAGCCTCTCCTGGGCTTGGCAGAGGAGGATTGATGAAGCCCTGGGCCTTCCCTCCTGACTATTACCATCAAGAAGCAAGAGCCTAGGGTCACCTTCCTGGTGGATGGACGCTTCATTACCTTTCTCTTAAGACACTGGTGCCGCTTTTTCGGTCTTGAGGGAGTATTGGGGTCCTATCACACCCTCAAAAACTCCTATTGTCGGGGTAGGAGGTAAACAGATTTTCCCTGGAAACCCCCACCCCCTATCATGTTATATGCAGGGATCCCTTTTGTCCTTCACACACTCCTTTCTCGTTATGAGCCATTGCCCCATTCCCCTTCTGGGAAGGGACATACTCTCACTATTGAAAGTCACCATTCACATATCACCCCACACCTCTCCTACCTCTCATTTCCTCATGATGTTCCTAGGGGCAGATACACCTCCTTCACGCACTCTTCCACAACTATCTAAACCAGTTAACCCTGAGGTTTTGGACACAACTACACCCTCTATGGCTAAATGCAGTCCTATTCATATTGTCTTACGGGACCCTTCAAGATATATTAGTCAACCACAATATCCACTCACAACCACAGCCCTCCTCGGATTAGAACCCATCATCCAGGATTTATTACGAAAGGGGTATCTTAGGCCTACACACTCTCCTTTCAACACCCCCATTCTGGCAGTTAAGAAACCTAACGGGTCCTACAGGC
The DNA here is from genome assembly GCF_021218885.2 of Marmota monax. Classification (NCBI taxonomy): domain Eukaryota; kingdom Metazoa; phylum Chordata; class Mammalia; order Rodentia; family Sciuridae; genus Marmota; species Marmota monax. Next base: position 14,918,769 of record NW_026693245.1, read on the forward strand.
TGGTTCAAGACCTTCGCCTTGTCAACTCCTCTGTGGTCCCCATCCACCTGCTAGTGCCCAACCGTTACACCCTCCTCTCTCAGATCCCTGCCACTACTACCCACTTCTCGGTCCTAGATTTGAAAGATGCATTCTTTTCTATTCCCTTGTCCTCAGAATCTCAGGATATCTTTGCTTTTACATGGACTGACCCTCACACCCGCCATTCTCGTCAGCTTACCTGGACTGTCCTCCCACAGGGATTCAGGGATAGCCCCCATCTCTTTGGCCAAGTTCTTGCACAGGACCTCACATCCTTTCACCCCACCTGTCCTGACTCTACTCTCCTTCAATATGTTGATGACCTTCTTCTATGTAGTCCCTCTTGGGAACACTCTCAATCCCACACCGCCCAGCTTCTTAATTTCCTAGCAGACAAGGGATATAGGGTGTCTCCCCACAAGGCCCAGGTTTCCCAGTCTTCTGTCACCTATCTTGGTTTTCGCCTTACACCCGGGAAAAAGGAAATAACACTGGATAGGAGGCAACTCCTCTCTGATCTTCCAGTGCCCCATACGAAAGCCGAAATACTATCATTCCTAGGACTAGCAGGTTATTTTAGGGCCTGGATCCCAAATTATTCTCTTCTAGCCAAACCCCTGTATGACCTAGCAAAGGGACCCCCTATTGAATCTCTTGCCTCCTCCCCCAACTACCACTTCCGCAGGCTTCAGCAACTCCTCTTAAAGGCATCTGCCCTTCACCTTCCTGATCTTTCAAGACCATTTCATCTATATGTCCATGAAAAAGAGGGGCAAGCACTTGGCGTCTTAGGTCAAAACTATGGGCCTACATTTGCACCTGTGGCATATTTGTCCAAGCAACTAGACCCTACCATCCGTGGGTAGGCCCCTTGCTTAAAAGCTCTGGCTGCTGGACAAATTTTACACAAAGAAGCCTGTAAGCTGACTTTTGGGGCCCCTTTAACTATCCACTCCCCACATCACTTAAAGGATCTTTTAGCTTATAAGGGCCTTCAAACCCTTCCTCCATCCAGAGTTCTGTCGCTCCTCACTTCCTTTCTGGAAAACCCTAATATTACTTTCCTCCCCTGCTCTGCACTGAACCCTGCCTCACTGATCCCAACGACTCCCATGTCTGACACACCAACTCATAATTGCTTGGAAACCTTAGATGATTTCCTCCCCTGTCATTCTTCCATTTCTGAGGGACCACTCACCAAGCCTGACCTTATCTGGTTCACTGACGGCAGTTCCTTTAGGCAGAACGGCACTCATTACTCTGGATACACTGTAGTTTCAGCCACTTAGATTATAGAGGCCAAAGCTCTGCCTTCAGCAACTACCAACCAGCAGGCTGAACTTATAGCAGCCACTCGTGCCTGCCTTCTAGCACAAGGCAAATCCCTCACCCTTTATACTGACTCAAAATATGTCTTCCGTATTTTATTACCCCATGCTGCAATATGGAAGGAGCAAGGCCTACTTACCACCAAAGGTAATGCGATCACTAATTTGGCTCTTTTAACCAATCTGATAGAGGCCTCCCACTTACCCACCCAGTTGGGAGTTGTCCATTGTAGGTCCCATCAGAAGGACGGCTCTCTTATCACTGAGGGCAATGCCAAAGCTGACCAGGCGGCACGAATGGCTGCTACCACTTCCAATTATGGCCCCCCTGGGGGACATATAATGGCCACTTTAGACAGCTCATCTGAAGCCCCTACTTCTTCCAGTAAGAACAAGGATCTTTTCAAGTTCCTTCATACTCTATTCCATTCCAATTCTCAGTCTTTGACCCTCTTTTTACAGAGCTTCTTCTCCCTCACCCCCTCTGACAAAGCCATGCTACAAAATATAGCCTCTAATTGTCAGATCTGTCAGTGGACCAACCCTCATACTCCTTTAAGGCCCAAACCTTTCCCTTCCCACCAAGCCCGGGGACACATTCCTGCTGCTGACTGGAAGGTAGACTTCAGCAACATGCCCTCAGTACGGCGCACTAAATACCTCCTTGTCTTTGTGGACACTTTCTCTGGTTGGGTTGAGGCATTTCCCACTTCCAATAAAAAGGCTTCCACTGTAGCTTCAATCTTACTGACAGACATCATCCCCAGGTTTGGTATGCCCACTTCCTTACAATCTGACAATGGCCCTGAGTTTATTTCTAGGATCACACAAAAGGTCTCTCAAGCCCTCTCCTTCAAGTGGCATTTCCACTGTCCATATCGCCCCCAGGCTTCAGGGAAAGTGGAAATGGTAAATCGTACTCTAAAGGAAGTCCTTACCAAATTGACAATGGAATTAAACTTAGACTGGGTCAAACTCCTTCCCTTGGCTTTGCTTCGAATCAGAGCTCTCCCTAAGAAACCATCTTTACTGTCTCCCTTTGAGATAATGTATGGAAGACCTCTTATACCCCCTGGGTTGGTCGTTTCACAAGGACCTCTCACTCGAGATTTGTCTTTGCCTCTCTTGTTTCATCTCCGCTCTGAACTCTGGAAATATCAGGACTGGCTTCTTCCAGACCCAGTCTCCTCTCCAAACACTTCTCCCTTAACACCTGGGAGTCTAGTCTATTATAATACCCCAGAGGAGAAAGGGCCTCTTGCCCCAAAATGGGAAGGCCCCTATCCTGTCATTCTCTGTACCCCCACCGCCACCAACTCTCCTTACCAGACAACCGTCTCACTCCCTGGATTCACATGTCTAGGTTGAAGCCATATCACCAGGAGGCCCCACCTGCTGACGACAGGACCACCCCAGAGGAACTCCAAGAATCACCTCCTGAACCTCCCCTTTACTCCTGCTCTCCACACCCATCTCACCCCTTTAAGTTGCGGCTCACACGGTGTTCTCCACAGCCCAATTCCTCTTAAAGAAGGCACAATGAGCTCTCCCAACACCCTAGTCTTCTCTCTCTGCTTGTTTTTTGTGCTCTGCTTATTTTCTGTGCTCTGTCGGGACTGGTCTTTACCCTCCTCTCCTACCATGTATTTATTCACTCTTCGGGAACGATACTCAGAACATGGCATGCAGAAGGTCCGCGCAGTGGATACAACTACTTGCTTCATCCACAACTGCACCTCTATTTCCCTAAAATTGTCACCTTCCAGGACCTTCGTCCCTGGTAGCTGGAACTGGCCTTTCATTTGCTTCCTTTTTGATCAAACCAAAGACTATTGTCATTGGTGGCCTGAGATATATAATGGGTGCCCCTATTGGTCATGCAGGTTCCATGATGAACGTGGTAGCTATTCTTACCACTCACTTGGTTACCCTGAAGGGTGGACTTCTAGTTACCTAAAGTGGCATAAAGGCTCTTCATCCGATAACAATGGATGGTATACTTTAGATATACCTGACCCCAAGGCCAAACGTTGGGACTATGTTGAGTTTGCTGTCTATGCTCGGACAACCTCAGCCAGACCCACAGGGTGGATGACTGTTGGCCGTACCCTGATTATGCCACCTCAGGCAACCATCCAGGTAGTCGAACACATCAAGGAGTCAGAATCAAAACTTCGAGATCTTATCCAAAGCCCATCCAAAAAGGATTCAGAGCCTTCAACCCCCTCAGGTCCCCCTCCCACATGGCTCAATTTGCTACACCAAACTCTTCGATTATTAAACTCCACCCCTCTTTCTGTGCCTACTTCTCAGTGCTTTCTCTGTGCTTCACTTAGTCGTCCACTTCTAGCAGCGGTCCCATTAGCGGCAGGAAATATTTCAGCAAAAACCTACAATTTCTCTAAGAAAGGACAACCCCTACATGTGACACGTATCCCACTATGGGAAAGTTATTCCACCAATACTTCATTTCCTTTCATCTGTTTCCACCTGCCAACAATGAATCCTTTACCCATTTGTTCCTTGAGCTATAGCACCCCATCGAGCCCTGCGTTTATGCAACCTGGACATTTCCTCTGGTGTAACGGGTCTTTAAGTACCTCAACGATCAATGTCTCTGGCACCTGTTTCTTGGTTACTGTAGTTCCTCAGCTGTCTTTGTATACTCCCACCGAATTCCGACAGTTGGCCTTACCTTCCCGCACCCGTAGGGCAGTCTTTCTGCTGGTTCTGGTAGGCCTCACTTTAACAACCTCAGTGGCGAGTCTCGGACTCTCTGGTGGAGCTATAGGTCATGCTCTATGGGCATCCAATGACCTGCAACAAAAACTGCAGGAAGCACTCGATACCACTGCTGAGTCTCTGGGCTCCTTGCAGTGGCAGGTTACTTCATTGGCACAAGTGGCTTTACAAAACCGCAGGGCAATTGATCTTCTCACTGCAGAAAAAGGGGGTACATGCCTGTTCCTCAGAGAGGAATGTTGCTATTATGTTAATGAGTCTGGGCTAATAGAAAAAAATGTTGTTAAATTGCAGGAATTATTGACCCAATTGCTCAAACCCACCTCCTCCAATCCCATAACGGGGTTCCTCCAATCCTCTCTTGCCACGTACTTACTACCTAACTTGGGGCCCCTTATTGGGATGCTCCTTTTTTGTGCTCTCTTGCCCTGCATAATGAAGTTCCTTCAAACCCAACTGCAAAAAATTTCTAATCAAACTTTCAACCAGCTTCTGCTTAGGCACTACCAGCCTCTGATGACCGATGAACCCCCAACATCTCCAAGAGAACAGTTCACTCAGTGCTGAAGCTCACTACCAGGCATGATGGAGTGCAACGGACATCAGACAGCGGGAGACAACGAGCTCGGAGAACCTCTTAATCTGCCATCCTGGATTCATGAGTCTTTATGTCCTTTTAAGCCTCCTCATGGCCCTTGGCCTCTTCTCTGTCAGTCCCCCAACATGGAACTTCTGCCAAAAATTGACATTTGCTTTAATTTTTATCTTCATTCTGTTTTTATTTGCTCTGATCTTCTTCAGGTGCTGGTGATGCCATGTCCAGGCAACGCTTCCAGTATTTCCTAGAGTCTCTGTTACAGGACCAGTGGCTGATACCAACAATCTCCTCCATCCAGGACTGGTTCCATGCCATCGACAACTTGTGGCTTCAGGGAACTTTCATAGACTTCACCCCTACGGAAGTAGCTGTCTATAGCCACTGGGTTTTATTTCTGGCTGCCATGATATCCCCAGACCTGCCCCCCGAGCATTCCTCCACTTCCCTTTCTAGGCCCCACAGCGCCCCCACACAGCAGGAAGCAGCCGGATCTGACAAACGACGCCCCACTTCCTAAGAAAACAAAAAGGGAGGAATGTTGGGAAAAGTATAAATGGCAGCCATACCCCAGAGAAAAAACCCCAACATGGGGCCAAAGGACCTCTTCTTCCTACCTTCTTCTTTTCTGCAGTGGCACGAAAAGTTCCCGCCCGTGTGAACTCTCCTGTCGGCGCCAATTTCAAATCTCACTGGCGGGGAACCTTAGCCCCAATGAGAACTAATTCCTGGGCTCCAGAGATGATATCCGGAAGAACTTGCCAATAAATGGGTTGCCTGCCATTTATCTAAGCCCTACCATCTCCCCCTTAGTTCTATATAAGCACACAGCTTTTTGCAATAAAATTGGAATTCTCCTGGTGAAGTGTCTTTGCGTGGGGAATTCTTTCACCTGCCTTCTCCAAAGAATGTATAAAACTGTTGCAAACCCTGGGCTCAGGGCCTCTCAGCATCATCAGTTGCTGCATGTGCACGGGAGGACTGAGCTAGCTCGCAATAAACACCTCTTTGCTGCTTACATAGATCTTGGGTCTCTGGTGGTCTTTTGGGGGTCCCGAATTCGAGCATAACACAAGAAAATTTGGAGCCAGAAATCTGTGTAAATGCAAAACCCTAGAACAAGGCTGATGCCGCAGTCTGGCTGGGCACAAATCACCAAGCCACCACAAAGCACTTGTATGTTCAAACAGGAAACTTTATTGCCTGGACTCCACCAGCACTCCAGGAGCACTCCCCGGAACTCTCCCAGCTCTCCCCTGGGGCCCCCAGGCCTACCCCACTTGGACCCAGCTAGAACTCAAGGGGAACTCCAAAGTAGTGGGCACCTGAGGCAGCAGGAACCACCCTATTCCTGGAGCCACCCTATTGCCGGACAGCAGGGGTCCATATACAACTGAATACACAGCTTAACATAACCATCATCATCTCAATGGCTCGCTGGCATCACCTCTCAACCACTCCCTTCTGGCAGAATGCCATGCATCATCCCTACTTGGCTGTAGCCCTCAACAGGCTGAAAGTTGGGAATTTGAAAGTTAATCCATGCAGTGCTTGGGGCAGAAAAAGGCAAAATCCAACTATCTTCAGAACTTTCCAGTTTAATCTCTAAGTGCAATTTTCTGTCCTAGTAGAAGCAGTCAGGATAATACATAGCTGACAAACCCAATTGGCAGAAAATCACGTTAAGGCAAAGAACAGATAAGGTGACCACTGGTCATACATAGGAAGCTTCAGAGCTCCATGTCAGGTGTCAAATGTTGGTGAGTGGTATATAGGACTGATGTCAGCCCCCATCAACTGGCACTTACCTGTAGAACACATCGCACACAAATGTCCACTGTGGCCTGCAAAGTTGAGGGCAGATTCAGAGTTTCTGGGATCAGGTCTTGGAATCTGTATTTTATAACTTAAAATAAAAATGGGGTGCGGTGGGGGAAAAGTACTATCTGCTGATTTGAAATAAAAATCAAATAAGTGAAGCCAGATTTAAAATTAGGTAGTCAGTGTAGTTAGGTAAATCGGGTCTAATACCGAGTGAAATCTAAAATGGAGGCCATGCTGAGAATGATTCCAGGAAACGCAGGACAGCTCATGGAATGTTAATGAAGTCCTGAAAAGGCCCTAGGCCAAAGTCCATCCCAAAGAAGTGTTAATGAAGTCCTTCCTGCTCAGACTACTTCTTTGGCCCACCTGTGTCCCACCCCTCGGGCCTTCCAACCTACATTCCATCACCAAAACTATAAAAAGGGGAAACAACCGCACTTCCACGGATTCCACCTCTTGGGTCCCCTTCTTCCTCCGGGAGAAGTCTTTTCTGCTGTCCTTTAATAAACTTCTAATTTCTACTCTGACCTTGCCTCGGCGTGCTTCTTTGGTGTTATTCTTCAACACTGGGGAAGCAAGGACTCCTCACCAGTCAACAGCAGTAACATTTACAGAGACATACTTCTGTGCTTTTCTTTTAGGAAGTTTGTTAATGTGATATGATTAGTAAATGATTTTAAACAATTCAAGTAAAAAATAGTTTTTAAATCATATGTTGATTTTCAAGATCCAGCTAACAGTTAAGAATCAAGGGAAGCCTCAGCTACTGTGAACCAAAGTCATTTGTGGCCCTCCATCTGAGTCCCTTACCCAGAACAATTTTCAGTGTCCCAGCAGAGATGTGTGGCTAGTTTTTCTGTACATGGGGGGATTTTCCATTTTAAAATTCATAGCAATATAATAATATTCATTTGTTGTATACCTAGTATATGCCAAACACTATTTGCACTTAAATCTCATAACAACCCCATAAGGTAAAACTACTACTACATGAGCTGGGGTTGTGACTCAGTGGTAGAGTGCTTGCCTAGCATGTGTGAGGCACTAGGTTTAATCCCCAGCAACATATGAAAAAAAAAAAAAAACGTAAACAAAATAAAAGTATTGTGTCCATATACAACTTAAAAAAACAAAACAAAACAAAAAAACTACCACTACCTCCATTCTCCAAAAAAAGGAAGAGGAACAGAGAGATTGAGTAACATACTCAAAGCCACAAGAGAGGGACTGGTATCTGCACCTCAGCAGTAAGATTCTAACATGGGAGATTCAGATGAGACTTTATTTGATGGTACTTTTATGGTCAAAAAAGAGTATATTTTAATTACTTATTTTTACTAATATACAATGTAAAATGTAACTTTTAAAATTTATTTTCCTCAATTTTTATATCAAATAAAAACATTTATTCATACTTCTTTAATTAATGTTCAAATATCTCTTTCATTTAACAACCCAAAATCTCGTAAATTTTTAGATATTTATACACTTAGCTAATCAGATTCTCCCAGACCCCTGAAGTACAATGACAAACACTTCCATTACCTGAAAAGTCAATATTAAAAAAGAAATAAACAAAATCTTTCTCTTAAGCAATTTTACAAATCTAATAAATCAGATCTTTAAATTTGGAAGTTCAAATCCTCTTAAGCTAAAATACAAACAGAACATATAAAACTAACTTGATTCTATGTTGTTATTGAACTTGCTCTAAAATTTAACATAAGAATATTAAACTATAGGTTTTAGATTTATCGGTTCATTGTTTCTGGGCTTTCCTGGGGTTACAAAGATTTTTGCTTTTTGTTTTGGGGGGTTTTTGGAACTCAGGGGTAGAGCGCTTGCCTAGCATGTGTGAGGCACTGGGTTTAATCTCCAGCACCATAAGAAAAAAAAATAAAAATAAAAAAAATAAAAGTATTGTGTCCATCTACAACTTTTAAAAACTGAGCCACATCCCCAGCCCTATTTTGTATTTTATCTAGAGACAGGGTCTCACTGAGTTGTTTAGTGCCTCGCTTTTGCTGAGGTTAGCTTTGAACTCGGGATCCTCCTACCTCAGTCTTCCAAGCTGCTGGGATTACAGGGGTGTGCCACCACACCCAGTTGGTTAAAAGTTTTTACCCAGGCACAGAGATCAAGGTTATCTCTTAATATCATGAGCCAGGCTATTTGTCACAGAGGATTTAGCCTGGGGGCCTCTTCTAAGACTAAACCAGTAAATATTGGGCTGAGCTCCAGGCAAGCTTAGGTTTTCTCTCCACATCTCCTGAGTTTCTGAAGCTATGTCCTTCCAGCTTAAACAACCACATAAGTTTCCATTTTTTCTGATCCTGTGATTTTCCCAAAATATCCCCTCTCTGAAAATGCTGGGGGCTTTCAAGGCTTTTAAGTTTTAATTCCCTTTTGGTTAACTACGGACTGATTAAGTCCTGGGTAATCATGAAAACGTGGACCTTTTACTGGTACTCAGACTTCAATCCCCTCCCCCATTTCATTTTTATCTCCATCAAACTCCATTTTAGAGTTAGTTTGCTCCTTTTCCTGACAGCCCCCAAACCCTTCTTATTTTGTGTAGCATCTCTACTTCTAGGAATGAATTTCCAACCATACTATTTCCACAGCACAGTGCATCATTGGAAGAGTCCCTTTTCATTCTTAGAAAAGTTATCATGATGTCAGGCTGGCCCTCCAAGAAGTACAGAACTGAATTGTTCTGTTCACAGTTCCACATAGAAGTAGCACAAAACATTTTCCCCATCATAATGTGGTCAGAGGATTAAAAATGCCAAGAAATCTTCAAAACAACCATGAATGTGTCCCAAAATTTCCTGACCCCTGCCTTTGACTATTCAACAATGTCAGGCCATTTTCCAAAGGCATAAGGCATCTCAACTTAATTTAAAGAAACTAGTTCTCTTCAAAGTGTCCCTCAGTTACCTCTGGTTTCTCAAATGCTGTCTCTGGTGTGCTCTGGAATATACTATTGTATTTGTCCTCTTTCTCTTCCCACCATGCCACCACCTCAGTGATTATGGCCTCTTGAGATGGACACTGTCTTGGGACCCATAGGACCTTCGCTACCACCTCCAGCCCCCAGAAAAAAGGACACCAGTTTCTTCCTTGCCACTTAGTTGCCCACACTTAGGTTGGATAAGAGGGGAAAACAATACAGCAATTTTTTTACGCCTGCTTTTAGAAGTAGTGATTAGAGATCATGGGATTCTAACTTCAGAATAGGTCTTTTTCATTAGAAGACAGCTCACTTTTACCCCCAATAATGATCCAAATATTTCCACAATCTGGCTTCCTGGACAAGGTATCAAGTTCAGAGGAAAATTTTCCCTTTTCCTTAGCCTAAAACTCATCCTCCCAGGCCCTAACTTTCTGCTAGGGTACTGACCACTTCCCCAAATAATCTATTCTCTCCGTAGGGGTACTGTTCCTATGCCATAAGCTTCAAAAAGCATCAAAACCACATTTTCCACCACTGGCATATGTCCTGCAATCCACATATTCCAGTTTTAACCCCACAAACTTAGGGGTACCTATACCAGGCTGTGCCATGCTGAGGCTTCCCCAGGGAACTTCCCAAACGAAAAATAAAGTGTCGGCCCTAAGTATATCTCCTATAGTTCTGGAGGACTTCACTGCTGGCATCCAGAGGGGAAATTCTTGAACAAGAACACATATACATATACATACTACCTCTGCAAGAACAAGTAAATAAGTACCAGCTTTCTAAGTTCAAAATGAAAAAAAAATTAAAATTTCAAAAGAAGTATTTTCCAGTGTATACTCCCTGGAGTACTTATTAAAATACTGACTTTGGCACACTATGTCAGACCCCATTGTCTGAGAATCTCAGGTAGCAGGGCCCAGGAGATCCATATTTTAAACAAACCCTTCCAGTAATTCTTCTATACACTGATGTTTGAGAACTACTTCTCTGAGGACGGCCTTACCCACAACATTAGTAGTATCCAGGGCAAGAGAGCCCGGGTCTACTCTGTTTCCCCTTCATTCAGCTCCATCCTTTACCTCAAGGAGCCTTACTCGTGCACTCCACATTGCTCACTGAAGCTCTGTCCATATCCCCTTCTCCACCCCACTCCTGTCCACCACCTAGGGCTGTTCTCAAGAAATCAGACTTGGTAAAGAGGGCTGCACAGTCCCTAGGAGTAGGTTCAGGGATGTTTGGACAGAGTCCTTGATATCCAGAATGTGGACAAGAAGAGGGAAAACAGGCTCCATGTAGGCATGCCCCCATGTCCCTGAGGACTCCTTGCCCCATGGGGAGTGACAGGTTGGAAGAGAGTTAGAATAGAGGCCCAAGTCCCATTTCCAAGGGAAATATCATTAGAGGAGATAAAGGTTCCCTAAAAGCTATACTCATTTTATATTACTAAACAGAGTTGCTCCATTGGATGCATCTGTTCCTGGGTTACTCTTCTGCATTAAGTTTTCTCCCCACTAAGAACAATGGGAAAGAATTTAATTTGCTTTGTAGTGGGTTTTTTCCCAAAAGAAACATCTGTCCCAGAAGCAAGTTTGTCTCAACCCTTAGAAAGTAAAAAGAATTTACAACTCTAAAATAGCAAGTTTTTACAGCTGCCACACCAACGTTTCCAAAAAAAATGGCCTTTGAGTGAGAGCGCCCCTATTATCTTATAGCACCCCATTGCCTGAATTTAAAACCCTCTCTAGTCAAGTGAAATCTAAGTGGTGAAAGGCATGATGGGTAGCATCCATCTTTGATGACATGACGGCGCCCACAACAGACATTAGAAAGATGACAGAAAATCTTGAAGTAGGAAATTATTTCCAACTCATAATTAAAACCTCAAGATTTTCCCCATAAATAGGGAAACGTTTCCAAAGCAAAGGCCCTCAGTCACTGCCTTCTTTATACTTCCCCTGCCCAGAACTCTAGGCGTTTCCTTTGAATGAGTGACACCCTGGCAGCCATATACACACATGGTTTTGTGCCTAGACCCTCTAGGGGGAATCTCTAGGGATCATTCCCTCACTTAGAGTGTTTCCTGAAAGCTTAGGTTTGTGTTATACAACGGTGCATCCCTGGCAATAGTTGCTTGGTCTGGGGGCTCCTGATTCTCTGAACTGGGAATTTGAAATTAAAGGAAAAAAGACAGACTGTCTCTCTATGTAGTTAAGCCTGAAATATGAAAATTTGAAAGGTGAGGAGCAGCTATGAATTAGTTGTTCCACATGGGTTGGAACCTAAACAAGCCCATCTTCACATAGTGTAACAGATGTTCAGAGAAGACAGAGAAAATACTTCCTGTATTCCTACAACAGCTGGATTTCTGGCTGCAGTTTTGTGGGTCAATCTGAGCCTTACAATAAATTCTTTGTGTTGGGGTTGGAGAGACACTTAAGTTAATCCATAAGGCTTTTGTTAACTTACAGCTAAACTGTTCGATCTAGAAGGATACCATTAGTTACATGCTCACTTGACTTGATTCCACACTTACTTTAAGGCCTCCATCTAAACAGGGCAAGTTACTGAACTTTTCTAAAATGGAGATAATAGTACTTGTCTCATGAGATTGTTGTAAGGACCGAATGAGATTGTTCATATAACCAGATTTAAGGCCTACAGTGTTCAATAAATGTCTATTATCATTATTTATGTCATAGTTGTTTTATTTATATTATATTATTATTAAAGGAAAAAAAATAAAGACTCCAGCTTAATTGCTCATATACCAAAACATACTTCTTTTAGGAATGTGTATTTATTTTATCGACCTTGATAATGTACATAGAAACTTTTTGCTTTGGTAGAATATATCTAAAGTTACTTTACTCAAATATGAATGTGTACCATCTCTTTTTAGTGCTTCAGTGTTCACATTACATTCAGAGTTAAACTAAGAAAAAGAAAGCAAATTCAAAGGAATTTTGTTACATAAAATTATTTTAATAAAAGAACAAAAAGTATTTCTTTAGTTATTTCAAAGATTTTTGATGTTTGGAAATTCATAAAAATGAGTTACATTGTAAGAAAAATATTATCTTTTATTTATTTTTTTCTTACCGCAGGTGGAAACCCAGGAGCACTTAACCACTAAGCCACATCCCCAGCTCTTTTTTATATTTTTATTTAAAGACAGAGTTTCACCGAGCTTCTTAGGCCCTTGCTAAATTGCTGAACTCACAATCCTCCTGCCTCAGCTTCTCAAGCTGCTGGGAACCCAGGCGTGCAACTGTGCCTGGCAAGAAAATATTTTCTTAAATATAAGTTTTGGTGGTGATAAAAATAAAAGATTGAAAAACATGTGCTGGATGTTTAAAGATGATCAGCATGTTTAATAGCAAAATTTAATTTGCTTTATTCCAAGAGGGAAAAGTACATTTCAGCTCATTCTTTAAAAAAAAAATTGAAGTTACATGGATTAATGTAAGAATAATATAATTTCTCACACATAATATTTTATGTGGAGTCCTGAGAAATTCCTCTGCCACACAGACTAACATCTCTCTCACTAAGCCAAAAAATGTTTGAGAGTGCAATTTCACTGTGGCATTAATGTAAAAACTCAAGATATTTTAAAATAGTAAAATATCTTTAGTCAAGCGAGTTGATTATCTTGTCACCACTGGTATTATCTAATCCTATTTCCCCTATCCATATGCTTTTTTCAGTGTACATTTTCTGCTAAAATTGAGGGTCAAGAAAGAATCACACTTCTGGTTCCTGCTGATAGTCTGAACTCAAAATAGCAGCCAATTGAAGGCACACAGTTACTCACCAGTAATACTTCCTAAAGTGCCATTGCTTCTACTCTCAAAGAGAATTTTATCTCCTTCAGTGTCCTCAGCAACACCCTGTAATAAAACCAAGGCAATCCTCTAGGAAAACAATGCAGATAGAAAAATAGCCTCCCACTCCCAAATGAAGTGGGAGATGATGCACACAATCAAAAGATGTGAGAGGTCACCCATGTAGGCACTGGTCAATAAAAATGGGATATAGAAATCAGATTTTCCTAAATTCAAAACATTTAAAGTCTAGGAAAAGCCATAACTCTTTTTTAAATTATAGCATTATATTATACATAGTATCTGGGTTCCTTTTGACATAATTATATATGCAAGGAATTTGATTTCAATTCCCATTCCTCTTCTCCTTCACTAACCTCCTCTCCCCGCTTTTCTCTCTCTTCTATTCTACTGATCATCTTTTCACACCTTTATTTTTTTATCTTTGGTTGTTACATTCTACATATACATAAAGGAGCTAAGCCCTTTGGTACATTTATATGAGTATATAACATGATTCTGTGAGATTCATTCCATATTTCTTTCCCTATCCCTTCCTTCCTCCTCCTCCCTCTCATCCTCTTGCTTTTACTCCTCTGATCTTTCTTCTCTGTGATGTCTGATCCCCTCCCCTACCATTTTCTTTCCTTAGTTTGCTTTAACTTCCACATATGATAGAAAACATTTGTCCCTTGATTTTCTGAGTCTGGCAAAGCCATAACTCTTACTGAGTATTCTTAGATGTATTGATATAACTGGTGTTTTTCACTAGGAAATGTCACCAGTAAGTGTAACAAGTTAATACTCAATTCATCAGTGATCCCAGGGAAGCAGAAAGTTTATTTCTCAATTTTAAAGATATTGATTGCAAGGGTTGAAACCAAAAGGAATGTCACTGATTCTCCCTTACAGATTACTCTTCCAGGAGAAAATACCTTGGAAAATCTAACCAATGAATGATGTTAGATTTCCTAGCAAAGATCCTAATGAAATGAAAACATTCCCTCTAAATAATGTCAGTTTCCTACAGAATCTCTTTCCTATATTTTTGAATATGCAAAGAATCCTGCTAAAAAAATGAATGTCACAGCCTGAGTTTGGTATACTTCCCAACCCCAGAGCATGGAATGTACATTTTCTATACTATATTGAACTATTTTGAAGAACTCTACTTTTCAGGTAGAATTTTTATTAGAAATTGCCATTGCAACTAAAAAAAAAAAGTTGAAGAATGATTTGGATATTAAAAGGAGGTTGAAAATTCCTTCCACCTCCTGACACACACACAAAGTATGTCCATGTCTTAATCCCCAGGCTCTAAATGTTACCTTGACGTAGGAGGTTACCCTAATTTTTCCAGGTGGGCTGTAAATGCCATCAAAGTGTTCTTGTAAGAGAAATACAAAGGAGTATTTGGCATGGACTCATAGAGAAGCAGTGTTAAGATTGGGGACGAAGATTAGAGTGATGGGGTCACAATGACCCCTAGAAGCTGGAAAAGGTAAAGAAGGATTTTCCCTGAGAGAATTAAAGGAAATGGGTCTTATGATTGCGGGAGTTGGCAAGTCCAGAATCTGTGGGACAGGTCAGCAGACTGATGACCCAGGGAAAAATCAGTTTGCAGTCTTGAGTTCAAAGCAGTCTTCTGGCAGAATGCCTTCTTCCTTGGGAGACCTTAATCTTTTCTCTTAAGGTTTTTAACTGATTGGGTGAGACCCACCCACAATATGGAAAGTAATCTGTTGTACTCAAAGTCTAGTGATTTAAATATTTTTATTATTATTATTTTATAGTTGTAGATGGACAGAATGCCTTTGTTTTATTTTTATTTGTATGTGGTACTGAGGATCGAACCCAGTGCCTCACGCATGCTAGGCATGTGCTCTGCCACTGAGCTACAGGCCCAGCCCTGATTTAAATCTTAATCACACTAAAATGCCTCCACAGTGGCAATTAGACTGATGTTTGATGAAACAATTGCATATTAGAGACATGTCAAATTGACACATAAAATTAGCCATTACAATGTCCATTCATGATAAGACTCAACCAACAGAAAGAGCATAGTAAGAGTAGGATTTAGTTCTCCAAAAGCGGTGGGATGAAGGACACAAAGAAACCAAGTTGGGATTTTTGGAAGACTGTGGAGAGAAATGGAGGCTGCTCAGGATTGACCTAAGGATATTTATAATATTTAAAGTACGGTTAAATTATAGAGAAAAGGTTTTTATCATGAGCTCCACCCTAAAATGCAGTTGCAAACTTACCAAACCCTGTATATTTGACATTAAGATGTAGATGGCTGCCTGGGAGCCCAGGAGCAGCTGGAACCATCATTCCAACCAGCCGGGTGACAGCTGAGGTATACCTGGCAGCACAGCACCTGAGCTATGACATCAGTGAGCACAAGGAGACAGAATCAATACCAACTCAAAAACCAGATATTTGGGGAAAATTCCAAATAAGTAAGATGATAACAAGTAATTGAAACCACACAGGGTGAAAGACAAAATTAGAATTGTATCTTTAAGATTTTGTTAATTTTGTAGGGTAGGTAGTGATAAGCATTCCTTGACTTGTCTGAAGGGCTGTGGAGAGGGTGGAAAGAGAGGACCTCTTGAGAGTTGCTTGCAGAAATAAAAAGTGAAAAACACAAGTCTGAAGGGCCAACTTTCATAAGACATTTTGAGAGACTCTGTGCACAGGTAGAGTTGCTTTATAGCCCAGGTAAGAAAGGACACAGGCCCAGGGTCATGGTGTAGATGCTGGCAATATCAAGAGATGGCAACCTTAGCAGAGACATGATCACCAATAGAAATTTTAGGTCCTTTCAGTCACAGTACAGTGTTGCAGATTTCTCACAATATCATCACATTCATTACTACTTCAAAGTTATGGTGATTTGGGGACATGATATTGGATAATTTTATTTAATGAGTTGATAAAGAAGCGTGAATTATTGCACCTTCATTTTCAAAAGTATTTTTGATAACTTGCTTCAAAATATTTAGTTTTATTTGTAATCTTATATATTTTATTTTATGCATTAAAAGTATTACTGTAAGAAATGCTCATAGGCTTCATTAGATTACCAAAGGGATCCAGACACACAAAAATGTTATGAACCCTTAGATAAAAGGCTCCATTATTTTTTTTTAATTTATATCCATTCATTTAACAAATGTTTTTTAGAACTTACTTTGCTCTATCCATAAACTCCTAACTTAAAAAAAATATTTGGGATGAATTTAGGGGAAGAGATTTAGAAAGGAAATATAGAACATATTAAAGTATTAATTTAAACCACAACAGAAATGCTACAAAAATAATGACAAAATGAAAGCCATGAATTTAGGGACAAGTTCATTTGAAAGATTTCTTAGCACTGTGTAATTTCTTACTGTTAAGCTTCTGATTACTATATAATCAGGCTGACAAATGACTAATACCAGGCAGGTCCAAACAAGTTAATTTTGGTTTCATTTGGGACATGTCTCCCCCTTTTTGTGCAAAGTCTTATAGAATCTTAATGGTCCTGCCTCCCTAGGCCTTCTGCCCCTCTATATGACTGACAAAAGCTTTATAAGTTTTCTCATCTAAACTGCAGACCCTGGATGGAGTAATTACCTAGAAGCTTAGAGCACATTTACTTTGTCTATCATTCAGTTTTTAAAAATTATATTCACAGAGAGAACACATAGGGTTTTATAAACATGCAACATCTTGATAATAGAACGTCTGAAATGAAAAAGGAGATAGAAAAATTTAAATCTGCCAAAATTCATAAAGCTCACTTTTATGTGTTGACCATTGATTGTTTAAAGGAAATGGAATCATAATTATAATGGGCTATAAATGCTATCATTGATGAAGCTGCTTGAAAAGATCATTATGTCAAAATTTGAACCTCAAAATAGAAACCAAATGAATGAATGACAGGATTGCTGATGAAGGTCAGACTTTGATGGAGCTAATGGCATAAATCATTATCCCAGAAACGTGAACAGGACCTGACCCAGAAAACATGGTAGTCCAGGAAGAAAAGTGAGCAAGGTGACCCACCAGGAGCAGGGGAGCTTAGTATATGTTTCCTCTTCCCTCAACCTAGAGGAAGATACAAATGGGCAGTGAACACCGATGTTGGTGAAGTCACATTTCCCTGGTTCTGACAATGATTTCACTGCTTCTATCTAAAAAGTAGTATAGTATGTAAGGAACAATAAAATGCAATGTTTGGGTCTCAGGGCATTAAAGAGGCATTCTAAGAATATTCTTCACTTTTTCTGATCCCCACCCCATTACATACACTTTTTTTTTTTTACTGTTTAGAGGCCAATCACTTGATGGTAACATTTACAGAGATAATTTCACTGTTACTACAATTTCTTTTCCTTTTAAAAAGTAGGTCAGAAATATATTCTTCCTCATTTTGACACTCAGGAGGTTTTTTTGTTTTGTTTTGTTTTCTATTTTATCATAAAAACAACTTTGTAATGGCAGTCTTAACACTTTTTAGAGAGAATTTTTCTTTGTGCCAAAGTAAAGAAACATAAAAAAGTAGGTAGTATCAAAAAAAAAAAAAATCTGAGCTTAAACATAGGCTCTTAACTCCCAGATGCTGTAGTCAGTTATTAGCAAATCCACTATGGTTATCATCAAGATCTTAAAAGGAGGTAGGTGTTACAAAACCATCTGAATCCTCATTTAGAGCTAAAGAATATAGTTGAAACTGTAATCCATAGTTTATCTTTTCTGAAACCTTCCCCAACATGGCAGCAAGTGAAATTTAAATCAAAATTAAACCCTTTTCATTAAAGGTAGCAATGAAAACAGTGCTTCTACCCTAGCTGGGACAATGGAATAAAATAATTAGAATACAATGTGACCCTGTCTCAGACTAGGATTCCAACCAATCAGTTCTTATAGTAACACCAAGGATACCTTGCAATTTTCTATGTCAAACTCCAGAGATTGCTGTTAGACCTTGAATAGCCTTCATGTTTTATTATGAATATATCATCTCTTATCTAATCCTTCATCAAACACACACCTATTGTTTTGTCTACCAAGCAACTATTTTCCAGGAATTGCTTTACTCCATTACCCAATCTATAGGTCTGCAGGAGAATTTGCAATATTCTATAATGTGACACTGCCCCAAGTCATGATTAATCTGTTTAAGTGTGGGTATCAGACCTTAAATAGGTCTATCACTCCCTTTCTCAGGAATTTTAAAATTGAAACTGAAAAACTGATCATCTCTGTCTAGGTAGCTAGACTATAAATACTAACTCAGGAATGGTTCCTGCTGACATGTGGGCTGCAAACAGGAAAGCTGGTCTTTAGGGCAAAAGTAAAGCTGATGTATAGAGAGGGCCAGAAATAAGAGGGTCAAAAGGAGAATTTGAGATTTGTTCTTGTGCAACATTTGGTGGTTCCATTTCTAGCATTTCTTGGATTCCATTAATTACTCCAGTAATTTTCTAATAAATCCTCCGTTTTTATTTTTAAGTTAGTTGATTGGGCTTCTGTTTCTTCCATCCAAAAATAAAAGTTCTAATTAATATCAATTTATTTGATACATTTTAGTTACATAATATTAACATATAAATTATTTATATTTTAGTGTGTTCTACCTCTTAAGGAAACAAATTTTTAAACTTTTAATTCATTTAATCTAAAGGACATGTCTTTCAATTGTCAAAAATGCCTTCTAGATGGGAGGGGAGGGGAGGGGGGATAGTAGAGGATAGGAAAGGTTGCAGAATACAACAGTTACTAATATGGCATTATGTAAAAATGTGGATGTGTAACCGATGTGATTCTGCAATCTGTGTACGGGGTAAAAATGGGAGTTCATAACCCACTTGAATCTAAAGTATGAAATATGATATGTCAAGAGCTATGTAATGTTTTGAACAACCAATAAAAAAAAACCAAAAAACAAAAAAATGCCTTCTACTCTGAGATTTGGTGTTAATTTTGTGTTCACCCTAACTATATCTTTAATTCTTTAAGAACTTTATTCATATCCTCTAGTTAAGTTAGTGTGGTTAAGTTCACACATTTTTGATTGTCCACTTTGTGCCAAACAATGTCTTTGGTGAGTTGGGCTCAAAGATGAAGGAAGAGATCTCCCAATCTAGTAGAAAAGAAACATTTATAAGTAGATAATTAAAAGGTAGTGTGGCTTAGAAGTATCACATACCACGTTCAAGATATGAACAGAGAAATTATTAACCTCCTGGCTAGTAACAGACATATACTTTTTCATTGAGTGTGCAGTAGGACTTAGCTGTTTGAATTTTTAATATGCCATTCAAATGATTCTGATCAAAGGTGATGTAAGAACTACACTTTGATAAATATCATAGTATGATGAGGAACTGCTGGAGGGTTTTAAACAGAATCATCACTTGATGAATTCTGAATTTCCAAAAGATCATTCTAGATGAAATATGGCAAAAATGGGTTTGAGGAAGGCAAATCTGGATATAGAGAAGTCTATTAGGAGATTACTGTAATAATGCAGATAGTGGCAGCCTCAACTAAAGCAGCAAAAATAGCTACAAGATTATAGAGGGAAGTAAAATGTAAGATGTAAAATATCCTGGTGATTAGTATATTGAGAAAATCAAGGAAGATCCAAAGTCATTCCCTAAACTCTTATCTGAATAATTAGTTAGATGATAAGATAGAAAATAAACATGGAAAAAGATTCTGAAGTAGGAAATTTATTAGAATTTTTTTTGAGTCTAACATGATAAATTGTTTAAGTAGAGATGTATAATAGTTAAACAATAAACTCTTAAAAATGTTTTCCAGAAACATTAAAAGTGGACAATCAAAAATGTGTGAACTTAACCACACTAACTAAACTAAGACTTTAGAGGATATGAATAAAGTTCTTAAAGAATTAACATCAACATCCTCAAAAACAAAGATATCTTTCAAACCTGTGAGAAAAATACTAATACTACTATTTTAATGGCAAATGATAGTAATATACAGCTCAATAATGATGAAATAAAAGGGGCCAAATTTAAAAGAGAGAGAGAGAGAGAGAAAGAGAGAGAGATAGTAGTTACATGTAGAACTGAGTTAGGAACATTTTTTCCATATACATGATGTTTCCATGCTATGGACCTTTATTAGGGGTCTCTCTTTCCTCCTCATTCACTTTGTCCCACAGAGAAAATCACATGACTGGTGAATTTAAAGGAAAGAATTGGGGTCTGTGTGGTTTAACCCATTCTTTCCTCTTCCTTTGAGATCTGTGAGATAATGAAATGAAATTGTTGTAAATGTGGTTAATTATGTGCAGGAAATAGAATACTGAAGGAGGCTAGAAGACAAAGCAGAAGCTATAAAGCTGTCCAGGCAGTTACCATCTAAGAAAGACATGATATCCTTCCAGAGAACCTGTTGGACGTGAAACCAAAAGAGGTACTTAACTCTAGAGGGGACAATGTGACTCTGAGATGTACTCAGAGAAAACCTCCCTCACCATCTGTAAGGCGCAGGTCATCATCCATCATCTTGGCAGCCTCAGAAGACAAGCAGAGTCAGAGGGAGACAAATGTAAAGGCACCCTACCTTTCCTTCTAGCGACCTGCAACTTCGTGAACCAGAAGAGGGAAGGGAGGGATATGAAAGGCTAATTTTGAAGATGGGAAACTGAAAACTCAATTATACTGGATCTTTTGATAACTCAAAGCATTGAGCAAGCTCTGGGATCTATTTGACACATGAAGGACCTACCTAGAAGGAAGAGCAAATACAACACAGAGGACAGAGATGGGAGAAAAAATAAATCTTTACTATTTATGCCGTATCAAGTTCATTCTGTTCAATATATTGGTGATGTTCGGGGCTTGAAGGTCATCATATTTCAGAGTTATATGACTCAACTGCCGCAGTCTGGCTGGTCACAAAATCACGAGCCACCACACAGCTTGTAGATTCAAACAGCAACTCTTTATTCCCGAACTCACACCAGCCGTCTACAATCACGTTCTGGGGAAATCCACGTTCTCTGCCCAAATCCACCCCCACTGGGCTTCTGTCTCCCACAAAATACTGTCTGAATCCCGTGAGAACTCAAGGGGAACTCAGGCAGCAGGATACGCCCTATTCCCAGCAGGAATAACCTTAAACCTGGAACCACCCTAAACCCCGATTATCCTAAACCAGGAACACCCTAAACCCGGATCCGCACTGGTCCTTGAGCAAGGTCACCTTAGATGCAATGTCACTGCAAAATGTCGTTATTTCCACGAGTCCTTCCACTAAGCAACATGGGGTACGCTGGCAAGGAAATTGTCATACCTACTTGGCTAATGGCTCCCAGCACTCAACAAAGGTAAAGGAGCATACTAATATTGAAGGGTCACGAATGGAAAGAAGAGCTAGTAAAGAAGACTTGACAAATCTGAAGAGTCAAACTAAGGGAGAACTTCAAGAAGGACGCAGTTCTACAGTGATCTATGCCACATAAATGCCACCTGACTCACACCAAGCCACACCAGCCTATGGATAGGGTACGTGATCCTATTAAATTCCAAATTTTATAGCTTCAACCCCACATCTGTATAACTGCTGTCATCTTTCTCCTCAAAGCCTCCTTTTTTAAAAGCCCTTCAAGAGTTTTTTTTTTTTCCTGCCTTTTCATGTCCTATTGTCCCAAAGCACAAAATTCTGAATGAGCTAAAAGGTTTGCATTTTACTTGTTTTTCCAGGTAGTGAATCCATACTCTCTTCCCTATTCACATAGGGGCTATAATAATAGCAGAAACTACCAGCTGTTCTTCAGTATCCTTTTTGTTTGCTTGCTGGTTCTAAGCCACCAAGAATAAAGACTAAAGACTACATTACCTAGGGTTTTTGTTTGTTTGTTTTTTGTTTTTTGAGACTTGGTATTGCAATGTGATTAGATTCTAGCCCTAGATTGAACAAAGACAGTGCCTACAACACAAGGATAACCCAGATTCCCTCTTTAATTTCTTCCAGTTGGTTGGAATGTGGACGCTGAGGTTATAGTAGCCAGGTTAGACCATAGGTGAACTTGGAAATAGGGAGGCTACAGGTATTGATATTGAAATGTAGCTTCTACCTTTCACTTCAATCAAAGTTCATGAGAATGATGTCAGTAGACTTTCCCACAGCTCTCTTCCTCTTCAGCTACAGAGAACTACTTTGCTTAAGGCCACAACCATTTTAGGGTGATTTGTGTGTGGAGATATATCACTGTGGGAAAATAAAGGCCTGGCATTTTGACATAGCTGAAGGTGATTCTGAGGGGTCATTTTAGCTCCAGTTTCTTGTGTGGTTGGCCATGGCTAAATGAGGCCTGCATCACAGCTGGATTTTCCCTCTGCCTGCTCCTGCTGTTTCTCAAACCAGCCAGACAGGCTTTTATGTGGCTGATGGCTCAGGCTACAAGGCCTTTGCCCAGACAGTCCAAGAACTAACTTCCTCTGCATCCTTCTGGGTTTTGTTCTAAACCCCCTTTCTCAATGAACCTTGCCCTGACTCCCTATTGAATACCTACAAACTATCTGCCCCACCCACATTCTTGATCTTCTTCATCTATTCCATTTTTCTTTTTCTTTATCCCCATAAATCTCTCACTCTCTAATCTGCTCCATAACATAGTTACTTGTTTACCGTATTTATATTTGCTTTCTTTCTCCCCCAGTAGGATATAAGATTCAGGAGAACAGGATTTGCTTTGTGCACTAATGCCTCACACACACCTTCAACAGTGCCTGGCACATAGCAGGCATTCAGGAAATATTTGTTGAATAAATAAAGAAGTGAATAATTTTCTAAGGAGAATGTTGTAGATATTTACTTTTATCAGGGCCTCAATTTCAAACATGACTTAAAAAGAATTCTTTAGCAGCAGATTCACTGTGTATTCTGTATTCTATGTTATCTAATAAAAACATTGGTCATGTATTTTTATGGAGTACTCTAAATCAATCCTTTTGTAGTCTATATTCATTGACATTTTCATACATCCCTCCAAGTATTAAGATGCCTTGTTTCACAGGAAACCTGTGATTTCTGTTCTGATGAGATGTCCATTGAAAAGAGTGATTTTTTTTCCCCTAGAAAAGACATTTTCAGAGAGTCAAACCTGAAATTCTCAAGTGTGATCCAGGACAGCTTGCTGGGTTACATTATAGGGTATGGTTACTTCTAACAGGAACTATCTGTTCTCGAGTACAATTCATTGCAACTGAGTTGTTGGAAGCTTTGTTTTGCTTCATATTACCAGCTTCTGAAAGAGGTCAGTATTCGTGAGGTTTCAGGAAGTTTCCTTTGAAGTCTGTATTCCAATAAAAACATGAACTAGATCAACTGAGCACCTATGGAGTTGCCTAAGGATATATTTTTGTAGCTCTGAATTCTCAGGGGGCTGTTTTGTCCAGGGCAAGTCTTTTTTTTTTTCTTCTTTTTTAACCATTTGTTGTTAAATGCAATGGAAATATCATTATTTATGAACTAAAAAGGCAATTATGAGATTATAGTTGAGTGCCATTTAAGCCAATCATTTTTTATTTAAAAAACTCTAAAATATTTGCAAGTAGAAAAATCCATTGGACTGACTATAAATAAAAGGCCATTATTTAATAACTAATCATTAATTATTATCATGAGGTGGTGGGAACACAGATATTAGTGATTTTATTATTTAAATTTTTTTGATATGTTAATGACGTCAAGGAAAAAGGCAGATTACCCATCACTGAGTTTCTTTTGTCACCCTGGGAGCAATGTTGTCCTCAATTAATCTGCTCTTTAGTCATTCGGGCTCAGTGAACCAAGCAGAGTTCAGAATGTCATTTTAAAACATTAGACTTAAAACCCAAGTGGAGTTTATCTTTGGGCAACATTTTTATCCTTTCAAGATATTGTTCTACAGAAAATAATAAAGGTTCATTAAGAGAAAGATTATCTTCTTTAAAACATATTAGTAAGAATCAAGTTATAAAAACCTCAGTGAACCCATTTTGATCATATGGCTTTTTATTGGCCTCCAACTGGTTTTCAATGAAACTTGATTATTATCTTCAAATGGATAATCAGAAAGTCATTGAAGGGTAAACCTTGGAAGCCGTATTTTATTTCATGCAGTTATCTTCAACTGGGTCTCTCCCTCTGTAAAAATTTCAAAGAAGATTCTCTTGCTGCTTCTACCATTTTCTGATGTCTTGATATTAAACTCTCTGGCATATAATACAAACTTTTCTTATACTTTGGTCTGAGTGGATAGTCTTCTTTCATAAAAGATAAATAGCTCTTTGGCGTATTTATAAAAGCATATTACCACTCAAACCAGTTTCTGAAGTATTCTTGAAATGAATGTGCATTGTATGTCCAGAGCCATCTTTAAGATCATTTCCCTGGTTCTAACAGTGTTGGCCACCAAGGGCTTATGGCTGAGTACCTCTTCAGGAATTTCTCACCTTATCCAAGATCCATTTCTCTGTCCAGGAATATCTATATCCAAAACCTGGCCCATGTGCAGGAGTACAGTTGTCTCCATCTCAACTTGAGACAAATTTAAAAGAACATCCTAGCTCTAGAGCTACCCATGGAATTGGCAGAAGCCTTTGTTGTCACTGCATAATCAGTCCAACTTTTCCTTCTTTCCATCCTAATGTTTTTACTCTTTCACAAGTGTTGATATCAAAGCCAGTTGCAAGTAAATTTCCTACAGGCTCATCTTGTTTCGAGTCTTCTTCCTAGGAAACCTGATCTGTGAGAATTCTTTTATTCACACTAAAACCATCACATTCAGTTATCATTTAAAAATCTAGAGCTGGGCACAGTGGTGCACACCTGTAATCCCAGCAACTCAGGAGGCTGAGGCAGGAGGATCAGAAATTCAAAGCTAGCCTTAGCAATTTGGTAAGGCCCTCAGCAATTCAACAAGACCCTGTCTCTAAATAAAATATTTTTAAAAGGGCTGGGGATGTGGCTCAGTGTTTAAGTGCCTCTAGATTCAATCCCCACTACCAAAAGTAAATAAATAAATATATAAATATATAAAATTTTTGAGGCTGGAGGTTTATGAGTTCAAGATCAGCCTTGGCAACTCAGTGAGACCCCTGTCTTAAAATAAAATTTAAAAGGACACAGGATGTATGTAGGTTAGTAGTAGAGCACTGTCTAGCATGCATGAGTCCTGGGTTCTATCTCTAACACTGAAAAAAAATCTAAAATTTTGATGGCAACTTGTATATTAATCATGGTAAATCATCTTCCCAAGATCTTAGTGGCTTAATCCAATAAAACTTTGCTTCTTACTTACCTCAAACTATATTTCAGTCTAACGAGAATAGAGACAGTATGATGAGGGCTTGGCTCTACATGGTCATTCAGGAGTCCAGATTCCTTCAATTTTGTATCACCCTTTTCTAAGAGTGATGGCCTATAAGACACCCATCAATTTTACTAATATTCCTTTTACAAGAACTCAGTCATATGGACACCCTAAATCAAACAAGGCTGATGAGCACTAGTAGTCTCTACTACATAGTTACAAAATACTTATTATATTTATATCATCCATTACCTATGACCTGCGACACTATTTTACAGTCCTTCAACTTATAGAAACTAAAAATTACATCTTTATTAAAGATTTGAGAAGAGCCAGGGGTTTCTTTGGCTTTGTTGTTGTTGTTGTTATTGTTGAGTCTTTTGGTATCATTAACAAATAGTTGTGTGGTTTTTTTTTTTAAGAAAACAGAACCACAATATCATTATCATACTGAATGAAAATAATGGTGATGCCTTACTACAGCTAGTAGTCCGCATGTATACAAATTGTTTCTCAAAAGCCTTTTTGGTTTTTTTGTAGTTCTTTTAATTCCTGACAGTTACTGACAACCATGCCATACATAGGCCCAGCATTGACTGTGCCATTGCTCCTTTCTCCCATAGCTTCTACAGAGTCTTAGTCTGTTTTCTGCTGCTGCAACAGAATAGTTCTGGAGGCTGAGAAGTTCATAAGCAAGGGGCTGTCATCTGGTGAGGACCTTTTTACTGCCCTATAATGTGACTGAGGGTTGTAAATGGCAAGGAAGCATGCAAGTTCAGGTTTCTCTTCCTCTTCTTATAAAGGTCACTCATCTCATCATGGGCTCCTTACCTTCATATCCTCATCTAACCCTAGTTGTCTCCCAAGGACCCCACATCTCAATACTATCAATGTATGAATTTGGAGATTAAGTTTCTAACACAAAAATTTTGGTGAATGCATTCAAACCATGGCATGCAGGATTCATTTCTTTCTTTTTAAAAATATTTGTAGTTGTAGATGGACATAATATCTTTATTTTGTTTACTTAGTGTTTTTTTTTTTTTTTAATGTGGTGCTGGGGATCGAATCCAGTGCCTCACATGTGCTAGGCAAGTATTCTACCACTGAGCTACAACCCCAGCCCCAATTTCTTATTTTTGAATGAATCTGACTTTGTCACATTTATGCCTTATTATTTCAAAATCATAAACTAACCCTTATTGGGTTCTGTGTGACCAGCTGGTGGTTCATTTGTGATTTCTTTTATGCAGATAGTCTTCATCCATTTTCTTAGCTACTACCCTTCTAGCCACAGCGCTACCTCTTTTAGCACTAACGTGACTTTTCTAAAGGTGTAAAAACACCTTTTCACTTTTTTGAAAAGATTTCCCAGATCTTCAAATTCAATATTAAGGACATATGTTTACTTGATGATTTGTTTGAAAAAACATCTTTTGTTGCTTTTGTGGTGCTGATTATTGAACCCAGGGCCTCAAGCATGCCATGCGAGCACACTACCACTGGACCACCTCCCCAGCCCTCAAATAACATATTGTGTCTTCGTACTATAGTTGAGATTATAGAAAACTGAGTTGATTTCAAAATTAAAGCTTAAATACCACACTTTTTACATCTCTAAATGTAACACAAATACCTCTTATCAAGAGATTAGAAAAGGGGCTGGGGCTGGGGCTCAGCAGTAACTCACTTGCCTGGCATGTGTGAGGCATTGGGTTTGGTTCTCAGCACCGCATACAAATAAATAAAATAAAGGTCTATCAACAACTAAATTTAAAAAAAAGAGGTTAGAAAAAAACTAAGATGGCTAACCTAAGTTACTTTACATCTTTAACCCCAACTTTCCAAGTACTTGCTGAAACAATAAAATGAAGCTTTATAGGAGATTTCAGAGGCTAACTTACTCAAGATTCCCCATCTCTATAGAAATTTATACCTCAGAATTCCAGCTTCTGCCATAAACTATGTGAAAGCACAGAAAACTTCAAATCTTAAGGTGAGATCCATTTATCATTCATGACATATGGTATTGGTAATGTGTAGCAGAGATCAGGGCAATACTGACATCCTCTTTGCATCTGTATTAGTTGAGGGTTTTTGGTTGCAGGTAGCAGGAAATATGGCTTAAGTTAATTCTCTGAAGTGAATTTACAGATTATGTTGCAGAGAAATTGAAGATAGACCTACTTTAGATAAACTCTCATTATGCTGAGGAGCTCAAAATTCAGGACGAGTACTCAGTTTCTTTCCTCCATTTTTGCTTCTGCTTCTTCAGTGTTGATTCCACTTTCACCAGGCCCTCATCTTATGGTAACAAGATGCTTGCCAACAACTGTGACCTGTTTTCTTCCAGGTCTTTTTCTAGAGGGAAAGAGTATGCTTCCCCAGTGACGCAAAAGAATCTGAGAATTGAGACTCTTGTGTCTTATTGGCCTAGAATGGAGCATGTTTCTTCGCATGAAGTGATCTTTGGGATGGGGAAGATAAAATCAAACAAAGCAAAAACACTGATTACCGTGTTTTTTTGCTATTGTTGTTGTTTCGTGGTGGGGGGATCAACCCCAGGATCTCAAGCATGCTAGGCTGGTGCTCTACCAGGAAGCCATATACATTCCCTAAAATTTACTAACAGCTTATCAAGGCCTACCCTGAGAGGAAGAAAAGGTTAATCTTACATAAACCAAATAATAGAGAAATTCAAGGTACAGGTAGGAAGATAGAAAGGATTATAGAAATGGTAACAACAAATGTTTACTATACTACTAAATCTAAATGGCTGACTTGAGCTTTCTATCAGTATAATATAGAAATATGAAGTGAAATACTGCTTCAAATAATTTGGGTTTGTCTTATAGTCTATGAATGTGAACTCTCAAAGAGGTTTTTGGTGAAGTTACATTTAACTTTTGTTACTGGTAGGTAATTTCTTCTTAAAAGTATTAAATATGATTGTAAAATCTCATGTTACCATCACTTGGTGTTAGTAACCATAATAAAGTTTCCAAAAAAAAAAAGTCTTATCATCTGATTTTGTATCTTTAATATCTTTTTTTGTATTTTTAATATCGTTTTCTAAATTATGTTCTCTATACATTTTTACTTCCATCTGGCTGGCTTATTGTTTTCTAAACTACATTTTGCATTAAGTGATGCCAACACAGTCTACTTCCTATTTCGTGTGATTATACACCAGAAAAATTCCAACATCTACTAATGACAATCTTCTCAATTTTTAAGAATCAAAAGACTGGGGCTGGAGTTGTGGCTCAGTGGTAGAGTGCTTGCTTAGCATGTGTGAGGCACTGGCTTCCATTCTCAGCACCACATTAAAAAATAAATAAAATAAAGATATTGTGTCCATCTATAGATAAAAATATTTTTAAAAAGAATAAGAAGACTGTATATATCACTCTCCTTTATTCTCTATATTTCATATGTACTCAGTTTCTATCTCTCTTATGTCTGTTGATCCTTTCTCTCATTCCCTGCCATCTAGCAATCTAAATTTCAATGATTTCATGCCTGGATTTCTCATGAGTCTCCTTTTTTCTGACCATCCTGATGCAAAACTCTCCTCCACTGAATCTACTTGGCAAATACTTTTGTACTAATAATCCCTCAAGAACTCTGATGACCATTTTTCAAGGGCCTAATTCATGCCAAGTGTTTTATAACTCTTACCTCATTTTATTTAATCATTACAAAAACTCTGACATGGGTATTATTCCCATTTTATAGATGAGAAAATTGAGACTCAGAAAAGCCAGTAACTTGCCCAAGGACACACACATAAGAAGCAGCAAAACTGGTATTGAAAACCAGGTCAGTCAAACTTCAAGGCCTGTGCTCCTTCTATCTCATCCTGCGGCTGCTCCATGACTCATGCCATGCCTGTTCTCTGAGGAGTTCCCTACTGATGCTCTATCAAGGACAAACATCTCTCCATGGCTTTCAAGCCCTGCCATAATTATATCCCACCTAAAGATTATTTTCTAGCTATCTTCAATGTTTACATTGCTCATCAGATATGTCTCTTCCATCTCCCTCTTATAAACCTGCCCACATTCATTATCCTACACTTCTGAGGAAAAAAAAAAAAAATCATGATTATAATAATACATACTGTCCCAAAGGTCAAGTAATATGAAAGCAACTGAAGTAGAAAATGGAAGAACCATATTTGCAGTAAGTATTAGGGATGGTCTACAGGTCATGTATATTTAGTTTCACACAATTCTTCAGTTAAAAAGGAAATGGTGAATTTTTACATTGTAACTGGGTAGTGCTAGCTGGCATCAATTTTTTTTACATCAAAGAAAGAAAGATAGCAGAAAAGAAAGCAAATACAACCAACAAGCAAAACCAGAAGCAGGATGCTTTCCTGCTATCTTTCTATTTAGATTCTAGCCATCTTTTATGGCCCAACTGAACCCATGGGTATAGGGCTGCTTTTTTTAAAAATTGAACTTCTTCACTACTCATAAACAAAACTTAAAAAGCATTAAAAGAATTTAGCACCAGGAAATCTTCCCTGACTGTTCTACTTCTCACTGACTTTCTTCTACTCTCTACTTAAACTCTGTACCACATAATTAGCATTTAATTACATATTGTTTGTATTGTTTGTTCTTTGTGTGTTAGAGTAGGTGACAAGGATGTGGGTGGAATTGGATTATGGGGATCTGGGATAGGGCGTGGATTTACAGAGTTGATGAGTACAGGGGCAGGCAGGGAAACAACTAGCCCTGGGAAATTGCAGAAAATGGTACTATGAATTTAGAGCAAGAGTCTGGAGAAAATCCTGAGACAGGGTTTTATATAAACTTGAAGTCAGAACAAGGCAGTATGCCATGGCCAAGAATTCAGGGATTGTCTTAGTGTTTTGTGTTGCTAAAACAAAATACCTGAGGCTGTGTACTTTAAAAAGAAAAAATGTTTTGTCCGGATGGAGCTCAGTGATTACTTCTTGCATAGCATGACAGGAGGCCCTGAGTTAAATGCCCAGCACTTAAAAAAAAAAAAAAAAAAAGGCTTATTTGGATCACAATTCTGGTGGCTAGAAAGTCCAAATAACATGTTGCTGGAATAGGGTGAGGAATCCCAGAATGCATCATTATATAGTAGAGAAGTAAAAAGGGAAATGGCTACATTTAAAGGAGCCAAGCATGTGAAATGGCCTTGCTTTATAACAACCCACTCTTATGAGAATTAATCCAGTCACACAAGACCTAACCCGCTCTCTCAAGACATGTATTAAACCCTTCCCAGAATGGTGCCTCCATGATCTGATTATCATCCACTAGGTTCTACCTCTTAAAGTTTCTGCCACCTCAGTGCTGTTACACTAGGGACCAAGCTTTCAGCACATAAATCTTTTTTTTTTCCTTTTAAAGATGGACACAATATCTTTATTTATTTATTTTTTATGTGGTGCTGAGGATCGAACCTAATACCTCACAAGTGTGAGGCAAGTGCTCTGCCACTGAGCTATAACCCCAGCTCCTCAGCACGTAAATCTTTAGGGGACAAATAATATCTAAACCATAACAGAAGTACAGAAATTAGAGACAGTATGGTAGGATGTGGATTGATAATAAAAAGCAATAATGCTTAGTTTAAATAGTGTGAAATATAATTGATGTGCAACATAAAAAATATCAAAATGATGTCAAAACCACACTTTAAAACCTAAATTTTACTGTTATAAATGTGTTTTCTTTTGGCTCCATATGCCATTCCTAAGAAGTTATCCTAAAAAAATATTCACAAATATTCACTGCATAAAATATATGCCTTCAACATTGTTGATAAGACAAAAAATAAAATGGAAAACAATCCAAATATCCATTTTATAAATATTTGTTTGTGTATGAATTTCCCTATTATCTACACATACAGCAGAACAATAGCAGATATCAAAACAGAGATAGATCAATGAACAGTGGCATGAAAAGAGCTACGAAACATATTTTAAAGAAAGTTTTAGTTTTAGAACAGTAGATACAGCATGATTTCTTTAAAAATTGAAATTATGTCTATTTAATGGAATTTAAAACTTACTTTTCCAATCATCATAACCTAACAGTTTGTGTCAAAATGACCGAGAGTACATATTGAAAATACTGTTCCTAGACTTCCAACTAGAAATATTGAATAACAATATCTAGTCATAGGAACCATGAATCTGCATAAGAATCAACCCATATGAATATTGTGCACAATGAAGTTTGAAAATTAACTAGATTCATGTGGTACTTAGGGGCTACTTCCAGGGAGTGGAACTTAGATGGCAAAATTGCTTTCCTTTCCATATTTTAAACCGTTCTGCTTTTAAGTTTTTATAAACATTTATTCTAGTAGTAGATATAGATTACCATATCTACTAGATTGTAATCTATATCTACTAGAGATTTTTGAGTCTTAGGAAGGTGGGAATGTTAATATTGTCGGATTATGTAAATAAGGAAATTCATTATAAATTTAGTTCATTTGTAGGGAGGAAAGACCATTAAATCAAAAGCCAAAAATTTGGCAACATCTTACAGGTTATCAGCCTTTTCCTTCATTTATTTGCTGAAGCCAGGCACGGTGGCACATGCCTGTAATCCCAGAAAGTTGGGGGCCTGAAGCAGAAGGATCTCAAGTTCAAAGTCAGCCTCAGCAACTTACGAGGTCTCTCTATGTTGCAAGGTTTAAGCAGCACAGCAAGACCCAGTCTCAAAATAAAAAATAAAAAGGGCTGGGATGTGGCTCAGCTGTTAAGTACCCCTGGGTTCAGTCCCTGGTTCCCCTCCACCAAAAAAAAAAAAAAATTGTTGTGCATTTATGGTTCAGTGACTGTACCATGTGCCAGATGCATAGTGAAGAATGTTAGACAATATTTCTACCCTCAGGAGCTTTCTTGAGGGTGACAGAAGTAACAGAAGAGCAAAGCACAACTAACTGAGTAAGATCAGAGCTGGTGGTGGTGGCAGGATGATATGCTAGAGTGCAGAGTGAGGGAGAGGAGGACGGTAAGGGAAGGCTTTTTTCATGAGGTAGTTTTTCATGGAAACCTGAAAGATGAATCAAATTTAGGAAAAGCTGGATACCCGTCCTGATTGAGGAAGAGCTTGACATGTGGGAGGTGGAAAGATGTTCTGTGAGTCTAGAGCCAAGAGAGCAGGATAGCAGTCCCAGATGAGGCTGGAGAGGAAGCCAGAGCTAGTTCTTGTACAGTTCTATAAATAATTTAGATTTTACTCCAGGAAGCTAGTGATTGGTTTTAAGAAGGAAATGATATTAGCTGTTTTGTATTTTTAAGTGAGTACTTGCATAGTCTTTGACTTTTGACTTAATAGTATATGTTCACTGAAAAAAAAAACTTCTACAAAAATTTATATAATTTTATTTTAATTTCAAATTGAAGAAAACCTAACAATACAGTAAATGTAAGAAGACAAAAGGGGATGGGACTGTAGCTCAGCTGTAGAGCACTTGTGTAGAATGAATAAGGTTCTGGATTTGATCCCTAGCACTGAAAAAAAAAAAGATTTAGAAATACATAAAATATTAGATGATTATTCAAAATTAAATGTGTGGATTATAAAACACACCTAAACAGTTATGAGTAATGAAGTCAATAGGTACGTATCAATGGCAAAGGGTACAAACTTTCAGTTAAAAGATGGATGAGTTCGGGGCTCGGGTTGTAGCTCAGCGGTAGAGCACTAGCCTAGCATGTGTGAGGCCCTGGGTTCGATCCTCAACATCACATAAAAATAAGTAAATAAAATAAAGGCATTGTGTCCAACTACACATAAAAAATAAATATTAAAAAAATGGATGAGTTCTATGGATTGAATATATAGAATTGATAGTGTTATAGGTTAGAATGAAGCGTACCCCAAAAGCTCATGTGTGAGACAATGCAAGAAGGTTTAGGGATGAAATGATTGAGTTATAAAAGTCTCAACATAATCAGTGCATTAATCCCCTGATAGGGATTAAATGGCTGCTAACTGTAGGCAAGTAGGCTGTGGCTGGAGGAGGTGGGTCTTTGGGGCTATGCCTTTGGGATATATATATTTGTCATTGGTGAGAGAAGAAGCCTCTCTCTTTGTTTCCTTGTGGCATGTTCCCAGCTGCTTTCCTATGCCATGTACTTTTGCCATGATGTGCTGCCTAGTGTTAAGCCCTGAGGAATGGAGACAGCCATCTATAGAGCGAGAGCTCTGAAACTGTAAGCTCAAAAATAAACTTTTTCTTCTCTAGAATTGGTCTTGTCAGGTCTTTTGGTCAAAGCAGCAGAAAAGTTTACTAAAACAGGTAGTGGTGGATATCTTAATAGATTTTATGAGAATCATTACACAATGTATATCAAATCATTCCACTGTATACCTTGAATATATGTAAACTTTATCAATTATATATTTTAAAAGAAAAAATGAGAAAAATCATTCTGTATTATGTCACTGATATTCCATGATAACTTTCCAATCCAGTTTACTAAGATCCTGAACTAATCAGGACATATAAAGTGTTGTTTAGATACATTACTATGAATGGTTAAATTTTTTTTGTTAATTCTGAGTCTTTATTCATTAAATTGCTAAAAATCTGGTAATAGGGAAAACTGCTACATTTCCTGTACTTGAAAGGAATTAGTCATGCTAGTTAAAACTAATGCAAACAGTAAATTTAAAAATTAGGAACATCTCAATGTAGACAATGCGTGTAAGTCCAATATGGACCTTAAAAGTTTTGTGTACCTATCAAGAAGTATAAATGAAAGAATCATAATAAAGAAGGTGGAATAGGAAAATAACCAAGTAATGTCAGTCCAGTGCCCAGTCCCTAAGCAGCAAATGTACCCAAACTATTGAATTATGACAATTTAGACAGAATCAATAGTTCTCAACCAGGTAAGCCTCAGATTCTGATGTGTTTTTCAGAAATAGTCCACTCTAAGCCTCCTAGTTGTTTTGTTTTTGTTCTTTGATACTGAAGGTTGAACCAGAGGGGCTTTACCACTGAGCCATATTTCCAGACTCTTTTTTTTTTTTTTGAGACAGAGTCTTACTAAGTTGCCTAGGACCTCAATTACTGAGTCTGGCCTCCAACTTGCAACCTTCCTGCCTTAGCCTCTGGAGTTGCTGGGATTACAGCACACACAGGCGTGTGCCACCACATCCAGCTTTCTCTGAGATTTTAAAACAGTAGGACTGGGATAGAGTTTGTGCCTCTATATTTCTTTTTTGTTGGTACTGGGGATTGAACCCAGGGCACTTAACCATTGAGCTACATCCCTGGCCTTGTTTTATTTTTAATTTTGAGACAGGTTCTCACTAAATTACTTGGGCCTTGCTAAATTGCTGTCAAACTAGCATCAAATTTACCATTCTCCTGCCTCAGCCTCCTGAGTTTCTGGAATTACAAGCATGTGCCCATGTTCCTGGCTATATTTGTTTTAAAAGCTTTCTTAGGAAGTTCTGGTGATCACTGAGTGAAAACCACACAGATAGGATAGACATTATAGATTGGATTGGGAAGAGAAAGTTCCAAAAAGAAAGGAGACTTGAGTTGTGTCTTGCCAAGTGGGAAGGCTTTAAATGGGCAAACAGGAAAAGATAAGTATTTATCATTCCAGTTGCTGGGGGAAGATGCAAAAACTGAGATACATGAATGGGCAAGGTAGCATTGGGGAGAAAGTAAGTAAGCTCTTCTGCAAATATAAACAAATAAAACTGTCAGTTTCCACTGCATGTGGTACCTAGAAGGTAATTGCTAACTTTAAAAAATACAATTTGGTAGAGGATTCAATCCAGATTTGGGGGGGTTACGAAAGGAATGGGTGATGGTAAATCAAGGCAGTGAGTATTTAGACTACTAGCTATTGTTTTTCTCCTCCAAAACTCCAGTTGAAAATTAATTGCCACTGTAACAGTATTAAGAAGTAGAAGCTTAAAGTGATTAGGTCATGAGGGCAACCCTAATGAATGGATTAATGCTATTTTGGTGGGAGTGGGTTAGTTATGGTAGGAGGGAGTTCCTGATAAAAGGGACGGGCTAGGCCTAATTTTCTTCCTCTGTGTCTAGTACATGCTCTCTTACCCTACTGTTATTGTTATGATGTAGCACCCAAGTCCTTGCCAGATGCTGGCACCATGCTCTTGGATTTCTCGGCCTCCAAAAACTATAAGAAATTTTTTTTCCTAATTTATAAGGAATTTATAAAAATACCCAGTCTCAGGTATTTTGTTTAACAACACAAATGGACTAAGACAGCACTCATTTGAGAATTTGGCAGCAGAGGAAAAGTAAAAAATAGAATGGAATTTAAATAGAAAGAGGATGATCAAGAGAAGATTGTTTTTCCTTTATGAAAAAGGAGCCTGAATGTTTATATATGGGGGAGAGGAATCCAATGGAAAAGAGGAAATATTTCAGAGGGTAAAATTTGGATTTGTATCTTACATGTTTTTAATATATTTAAGGACTGAAATAAATTACAATGGGATTATACCACTTTAATTGGAATTAAGATCTGAGTAAATGCAATGGGAACCAGAGTCACCGATTCTAAAAATAAATAAATAAATCCAGGAAAGCATGTGGACAACAAAAAGTTTCTAATCCTACCTCTTCTTCTTCTTCTTCTTCTTCTTCTTCTTCTTCTTCTTTTTTTACACTTGATTTCACGTCCATAAACTTTGTAAAAGTAATTCTGAATAGATTATGAGTGGAAAAAAAAGAAATGAAAAAATTTAAGTTACTTGATATATAAATATGTACAATCTGGGCCTAGAAGTGGAGCTAAGTTGTGTGTCTGTCCTTTCACAAAGAAGTTGGTTCTAGTTAAGTGCCATTTTCAGCCTTAAACTCCATTCATTAGCTAAACAAACTTTTCCTTGCAATTATTCCTTAAAGCATATGCACTAATAATCCCACAGCAGAGAATCTTCTAGAAATTTAGGCATAAGGAAAATGGCTTGGTTGTATTATAATAGCTATGATGTTTTTAAATGGTGTGTTAACTCAGAATTAATAGGTCAATGGCAGCCACTCTCAATAGGATATGACCTGATAGAAATGATCTGTAAGCAAGATGACCAAAGTGGGCAAAGAATACAGACCTATCTGTAAAACTCTTGCTATTTTCTTAATGTGAGGTGGTGAGGGACAAAGCCAAAATGATAATGTATACCTAATTTTCTATTACTAGACGTAGAATCCTAATGGATGATTTGAGCATTATGGTAGAGTGATGGGGTTTCTTTCTCTTTTAAAGGATGGTGATACTTTGTTTTCTTAGGCATAAAAGCATCATCAAACATCAAAGCATTATCACATTTTATTTCATTAGTTCTCACAGAAAGTTTGTGATTGAGAAAAAGGAAGTTATTATTCTAGGTTGATCAAAGAGATAATTGAGATACCAAGCAGGTGAAGAAGTAAATTCATTGAACAAATGTCTGAGTGCCTTCTCTATAATTCTAATTAGACCAGGACTTCTTAGTAGGGTTATATATCTTAGTAATTACTTGCTAGTAGTTTTTAGTTCAGAAGCTTAGTAGCAATAGTTAGGTTCCAGTTGGGGTTATATTTCTTGGTAATGCCTGAGTCAAAATTAAAATCCTTGATCCAGAATGTTGATGGAAACAGCCACATTGTATATTTTATGGCTACTCTTCAGAAGGCCACTTGCATACATAACCCATAATGCAAGTATTGCTAAATATATATAAAAAACATAAGCCTTTTGGGTATGACTTATAAAGGAAAGGTTTTTGTCTCATACATTTTTATGGAGAAAGATGATGTACATATTTTTAAAATACCTTTGAATATGGATTAAAGGTTAAGGCTTCTTAATTATATAAACCACAGGGTGCAATGTATGTGTCAGCAACCATTATAAAACAATATTTTATGAAGCAATTTAAAATTTAGGAGCTGTATAGCTTTATTTCTTTGCATTCTTTAAAGAATACGCAAGCAAATAAATGTTTTATACCTCAGTTACAGAGACATCATAAAATTAATGCTACTAGACAGCAGCTCAAAGAGTTCAGATAAAATGCTTCAGATAAAATGCTTAAGATTATAGGAAGAAAACACAAAACAAGGAAACCCTTATTTGGTCAAATCTTATTTTGAAACAGAGGGCCTGAAGTGTGATGTCATTTCTGGAAGAGAAAAGCAGAAGTTTTTTTTTTTTTCCTTTTTCCGACATTGCCTATCCAGTTTTGTTTTGTTTTGTTCATAGAAATTATGTCTACTTTAGCATAGGTTTAAAAGGCTGTTTTTGACAAACAGACCTTCAGTATATTCATTTACATAAGTGTTTCAATTTTTAAAGCATCTACTTGAGTTATCTATATTAGGTCGGAAACTTTAGGCAAACTCATGTGCACATATGTACTTACACACACATACCCAGTTTCCAATTCCCGAATTTTAAAACTGTTTTTAATCAGTACAAGAAGATTAACAATGATTATGGAAAGTAGGTAATGAAAAAAGTAACTTCCTCCAGAACAAGTCCCAATACTATAAGCAACTTCCTATTTGGAGGTTTTCCATGTGTTGTACAGTTTTCATGGTCCCTGTCTACAGGGCCTTCCTGCTCGGAGAGGACGGAGTCTTGCTCACCTCACTGTGATGTAGTCAGACTAGTCTAGAGACTGCAGAAAAGACACATTCTTAGTCATTCTGTCTGTATCCTTTCCTTGAGTCATAGTTACTAGGGTTACAGGCAGGGCAAATAAGTCTTAACCTCTATAGCAGAAACAGCACAGCGGCATCCGATGGACCACAGCCACAACAGTTAAGGCCACCCAATGCAGGACTTCTGAGCCACTAGGCACGACCACAGCGAATCAGGTCTTCATTCCTACTTAGGTGGGTGACACCTGAAAGCAGCTTCTTTCCTTCTCCATAACCATATGGGAAATCTGAATCAAGTGTGCCTCGGGAGAGCAACTTGGGCCAGTTACCTGTAAATGGCAAGTGGGGTGACACCTGCAGATAAACCACCCAAGTACTGTCACTGGCGGGTCCCTAAATTCACTCCTCAGCCCCGCACTGCACTCCTAAAGCCCCGAAACCACTAGGCCCCCAATCCATTCCGGCGACAGCGCCAGAAAGCACAGCGCGCCGCTTCCCGCGTGTTCTAGGCCACGCGGTGAAATCAAACGCGACGCCAGCTCCTAGTGGGCTGGGCAGCGCGCGCTACGTTCCCGGGGCCTGCCAAGCTGCGGCTGCAGCCTCCCAGCTGCGGAGCTGGGCGGGGCCGCCTCCAGGCAGAGTGCGAAGGGAGCTGGGGAGGAAGAGACGCTGGCCGTGCGTTTGCGCAGGCGCGCGGCGCCCCACCTCCCCAGCGTCGACTGCCGGGCGGGCGGCGCGGGCCCTCCCACTCTTCGCCGCGCCGCCTCACGGCCCCGGCCCTCGCTTCACCCCGACGCCCCTGCGTGCGCCTCCTGCCGCCGGCCTGCAGGCCCGGGGCCTCCGCCTGCTTCCCCGCCGCTGCTCCTCGCGGCGCTGCTCTCGTTCACGCTGTCGCCCGGCCCGGCGCGGCCGCGGGCAACCGCTCCCCCTCCCGCACCTACCCCGCCCCCTCCCCGCCTTTTCCGCCCTCCAGTCCCCCTCCCTCGGCCCGCTGCCGCTGCTCCAGATGAGGTGATGGCAACGGCCAACTTCGGCAAGATCCAAATCGGGATTTACGTGGAGATCAAGCGGAGCGATGGTGAGCCGCGCCGCTGGCCCCGCCGACCCGGCCCCACGTCCGGCCGTGCGCGAAGGGGACGCAGGCGCCGGCCGCCTCATTGATTGCTCCGCAGGGCTGTGGGGGCGGGAAGGCGGTGGCCGCGGCGCTTTTGTGTGTGGCGAGTGTGCGGGTGAGGCCGGTGCGGGGTCCGCCCGGGCGCCGCTGCAGTGCAGGGGGCCGGACCGCTGGGGAAGGCCGCCTTGGTGGATCCCGAGCAGGGTCTCCTGCGCCTCCGGGTCTCCATCCTCCCCGGGGACAGCAGCCCGGCCCAGAGCGGGCTTCGTTAGGGATGACCCTGCCTCGAGCTCATCCCGGCTGTTCGGTTTTACCGGCCTCTTAGCTGCCGGGGTGGGGGTGGGGAGCGTGAAGACCCGTGATTTCAATATTTAGGGAACCGACTACCCGTCAGAGGCTGAGGTGGGGGAGCAAGACCGTAGCCAGAAGCTGCTGTCTGGTTGTGGGCCTCCTCGGCTTTCGTTCCCAAGCATGCTTCTGTTTGCTTGTCCCCTCCTTAGAAGAAGGATGTAGAGAATGCCGCGCTCAGCCATGCATAGGGGTGGGGAGCAGTAGGAAGAAATATTCGATAAGCTTCTCCAAGGTGATGGTACAGAAAGGGAGGGAGAGGGGATGGACATAGTCAACTCGTGGCACTACGGAGAAGGTGGGGATGGGCGACCGGATGTTGATATTTTCACACCCTCGGGAGAGGTAACTGAGAAAAGTGTGAAACGAGGTGAAGACACACGCTTAGTTTTTTTTTTTTTTTTTTTTTTTTTTTAAAGAGCCTTAGGCTTACATATGTTTCTGTAGGTTCCTCTTGGGGAAGGTGTTTTATGTCACTAGCTTGGGGTGTGGAATGTGATACATCAGCCACACTTGGAAATCATTTATATTATGGAGGAGAAAATACAGAGGGAAATAGGGAGAATTATTTTCTTTCAATACAAATATTGAGAGAACTAGAGATGTATAATATCCAGCATTATGAGGTGTTCTTGACTCCATGTTTATTATAATCATTCTTTTTATTTTTTACTCATTCATTATTCTTTAGCATAGTCAGTAACCTATCACTTCCACACAGTCTTTTGGTTTCTACCAAGTTTGACCAAGTTATGTGAAGTTATATTGAGATATGTTGGGAGATACTATATAGTTAGTGATTTTTTCTCTTCATTGTATTTGAGGTAATTTGTGGTTAAGAACTTCATATGCATCATTATCCTGCATATGAAGAAATTATACCACTTAGAGCTTCAGAAGTTACCAGTAACACTACTGGGAAAGAGATGTCTTTACTTGGAGTGGGATTTCTTTTATATTTTTCTCTCAACATTACTTTCTTGAAAGAGTCCTGTTATATAATTTCATTTGATTTGGGTTCGCTGAATACCACTGGAAGTGGGATTTACATATTATTTTTAAAACTTGGGGTACAATAAAATGTTAAGTTCTTTACAATGTTTTAAGCCTCACTGATCATAGGTGCTATGAAAATAGTGTACGACATTCAAGAGATATCTCTTTTTCTCTGAGCTAACATCTTTTTAAAATGTATTGGATTTGAAGCAATTTTGGTTGTTTGGAGGATATAGGCTTCTAATATTCTTTCAGCCTTTACCTTTAACCCATACCAGAAATTCCCAGACACATATTCTTACTTTAGTGCTGGTAATCTACACATTTCAAAAGTAGTTTCTTGTAAAAAATAATGAAAGTCATTACAATATATATATTATCCTAACCTATTGGTGTACATAATTAAGTGCCTTAGGTGCATGATGGAATTGATGGATGGCAAAATATTGGTAGAGAACTTTTAAAGAGGGGAATAATTATTTGCATTAAATGATAGAGTTTCACAGTGGTAATTGGCTGTCTGGGACACTCCTTCAAGCTTTCCCTTTTTCATTTTAGAGAAACTGTTTTGCTTCCTACTACTTTTGTAACAGATCTGTATTGGATAAAATGCTAGTGGTTATTATAACAAAAGTAAACTTTGCAGCTGGATGAATATTAGAGTAATGTCTGAGACAGTGGAAATCAGAGGAGTGAAGAGCTGCTTTAGACTGCCATTAACTGGTGACTTGATGTTTTTCTTCATGTATACTAATGGTGATCCTTGTCACTGTTTCAGGACCAGGCTTTTCCCATCAGTGATATTCATATATTAATACATTCCAAAGACAAAAGAGTAAATTGAAAGGGGCTTATTCCTATTTTTGAGGCCCTGTGAAAATACTAATCTCAGTAAGTCTTTACTGAATATTAAAACCAGATGACTGGTCAACTGAGTTTCTCAGTCACCCTTTATCATTCATGATATAGCTTATTTCCTTTAAATATTACTATTTTGAGTACATAATTCAATATGTATGATGTTTTTAATTTTTTTAATTAATTTATTTTTTAGTTGTAGTTGAACACAATATCTTTATTTTATTTATTCATTGTGGTGCAGAGGATTGAACCCAGGGCTTTGCACTTGCTAAGTGAGTGCTCTACCACTGAGCCACAACCTCAGCCCAATATGATGTTTTTAAACTGCAGTAAGGAGAAGGTGTGGTGTAGAGAATGCTATGGAGGGATGTCAGGCTACCCACACCCATTTCAACCAGAGCCAGGATGTTGCAGCATTAAAATACTTAACTAATAGACTCTTAAAGTCAATTCATCTGTGTGTCATCCCTCCCTTCCCTGAAATGTGCCTAACAGAGCAGAGTTGAGTGAATTGTTCATTACTGGATTTTAAAACATTTTTTAATTATTCAGATGAAATCTTCCCAGGAAGTGAAACCCTTATGTTTATCATTCTGTACTGTCACCTCATACTGTGCCCTGCTCCCTCGTTGATGACCTCTCAGTTCAGGATCCCCAGAGTTAATTGAAATGGAGTGATCTGCTAAGACCAGTAGTCTTTTTCTGGTACTGTAAGGTTAGAAGTGGCAGGAGTTTGGCTTGACTCCTGATATTGTTTCCAGACACAGGTGATAACCTAGTATGAAATTGGACTGGCTTTTGGAAATGGACACTCAAGTATTTTTCTTGCATGTGTCTTGCTATTATCTGTCTCATTCAGGTCCTTCTTTAAGATCCCAGTAACTCTAAAAAGTACAGTCTTACAGTTGTATACCTAGTTAGTCATTGGGAATTTTATTTATTT
The DNA here is from genome assembly GCF_021218885.2 of Marmota monax. Taxonomy (NCBI): domain Eukaryota; kingdom Metazoa; phylum Chordata; class Mammalia; order Rodentia; family Sciuridae; genus Marmota; species Marmota monax. The sequence continues at coordinate 14,961,309 of NW_026693245.1, forward strand.
TTTTTTTTAAAGCTGCACTGTTAAAACATCAGTTCTACAGTAGCTGTGACTACCTTTTAAGGACTGGAAGAGGGATGAGAAAAGTTGAATTAGACATTATTCTTTGGGGTCTCTTAGTCACAGTATTGATATATGTGATCTTAAGGGAATCTTAGGATTCTTTAGCCAGAACAATCCTTGGAGATTATCTTGTTCTAGTTTTTGTAAATATGGAAACTGAGTCTCAAGTCACCATAAGGGATTTGTCTAGATTCATACAACTTGTCAGTGGCAATTGGGAACCTATCTTGCATAGTATAGAATGCAAGCTATCAAGAACTGTGACAGTAAAGGAAGAATTCTGTTACTAATCATATATAGTCTTATCAAAGTGGAAAATTGCTTCTCACTCATGGAAAGGCACCAGGGACCACTGTAATGGTCCTTGATATAGTGTAGTTACTAGAATGTCACAAAAACCCAAAATTTGGGAGAAAAATATTTTTGTCTCAATGAAATGTTGGAAAAGTTCCTTAATTAAAACATCTGGAATCCACAGGAAATTGAAGATTTCAAAGGACCCATTGGGGATTTTATAGTTTAGAGCAAGAATCTTGAGAGAAAACATTAAGTGTACTAATTCTCAACATGCTTTTTCACATTATTCTGCCAGCTCATCTTGACATGTCATTTTATAGGCTTCTGAAGAATAGACTCTGAATTTAGGTAATAAAAATTAACCACATAGCAGTACAGTTGTCTTTTAGTTATAATTTTGTGGCTCATATGGGGGTAGAATAGGATAGGGAAATTTGTGGAGTAATAATTCCCTTTTGCCTGATAATCAGGGTGATAAGTGATTCCAGGTATGTATTTGTTGGCCATAGTTTTCCAGGTGCGTCCAGATATGTGATCTGATTGTATCAACACAGAAATCCTAGGAAGTAAGCCAGTAGGAGGGTAGTGGATTCATTGTTTTACAGGTGCAGAATATGAGGTTATATTATTTGATAAGATCAAATGGTTCATAAGGGATGTAGTCAAAACCTAAATCTATTCAATTCTACCTCTTTTAAGGACTGGTGAATATTTGCTGATGATATTATGAAGTGATAAATACTAAAATGTTAATTTTCTTTTTGAGACTTATAACCTCCTGTAGTAGAATTCTTTCCACTATTACCAGACAGGCTCAGACAACTACCAATTTATAATAGTTTAAATTTACCAAATTGATGAAATCAGTTTCACATTCGGCAGTCTAAGGCTTTAAAACCCTTTTCAATAGGCCCTGACTTTTTGCTTGTTAGAAGTGCCTCAGAAAACCAGAATCTATATTCATTGTCTAGCCACTTGATTCTTATGACAGATTTCTAGGGAAAGGGCATGTATCAATTTGTTCTTTATGTGATAATTAAAAAGAAAAAGAAAGGATAAAAGCTAGGGAAAAGAGGAAAGAGCCAGTGAAGCCTGTGTATGCTTATATAGAGAAAGGGTGTGAGTGTGAAAGATTCAGAACAGTGGGGTATCCAGACTCTTTCTAGTCACAGTATACATGACATTAACATTACATTAATCTTTTGCAAAGTTTAATTCTTGGTTTTAGGCACCTGCTTTTGATTTTGTAATCTCCATTTGTAACTTAAAATAATCTTTAAGGTAGTTTATTTATTTTGAGATCATCATCATTAAACTTAAAAATAGATCATAATTCTTAGCTGAAAACCCTGGATAAAACTTTTTATTCTTCTGTTTTACTTGGGGAGCAAATGCAGGTTTGGTTGTCCTTCCATTGTATACCATCTTTTAAAAACTAAAGAAATATTAATCGTATTATAGGTCTAGCACCTTTAATCTGAAATTTTTTAATCTAAAATGTTTTGAAGTCTGTTTAATCATTCTAATTCAGTGCAACAAGTGAAAATTCCATACCTAGTCTGGTATGACAGATAATAATTAAAATTCAGACACAAAAAATATTGTGTAAAATTGAATTCAGGCTCTGTATATTAAGTGTATATGAAACAAATGAATTTCTTGTTTGTACTTGACTCCAATCCCCAATATATCTCATCAGTTATTTACAAATGTTCCAAAATCTGAAACATTTTTGATCCCAAGCATTTCAAATGAGTAGTCAATCTTTATAATTCATAAGTGAAAATAGTCGTTAGAGGGGCTGGGGCTGTAGCTCAGTGGTAGAGTGCTTGCCTAGCATGTGTGAGGCACTGGGTTTTATCCTCAGCACCACATAAAAATAAAAAATAAGGGGCTGGGATTGTGGCTCAGCGGTAGAGCGCTTGCCTACCCATGCGACGCTCTGGGTTCGATCCTCAGCACCACATAAAAATAAATAAGTAAAATAAAGATATTGTGTCCAACTACAACTAAAAAATAAATATTTTAAAAAATAAGTAAATAAAAATAAACAAATAAAATAAAGGCATTCTGTCCATCTACAACTACAAAAAATATTTTTAAAAAAGAAAGAAAATAGTTGTTAGAATTTCACCATATTAAACATTTTACATGCTTGATTACATATAGTTGCTGTGCTATGTAGTTAGTATAGAGAGCTAAATAAATTGATGTTCATGGGTATTAGGATCTCATCTAATGAAAACAACACAAAAAGGAAATGGGGAATCATTTCATTGTTGATTAACAGTTACCATTTTGTTGCCATCTTCCAAGAGAAAAATTAGGAAGTAAGCATCTCTTTTAAAAGGCCTTTTTCCAACTGTGACCTTGACTAGGCCTTTCTCATTTTGGTGCTACCTGTTTTTCTCATTATGCAGTATAATAAAGCTCCCAATTCAGAAGGTTATTTACTAGGTGTGGGATATTTTGGAGTATAGAACTTAAATGATTATGGCGTATCAAAGTAATGTGATCTCATATTTTTTTAATTGCAGGTTTTATTAAATACTTTTATTAACAGCTTAATTCCTATATATCAGATATTCTCATAGATGGTGGAGATACCAAAAAAGAATAAGGCAAAAATAGTTCCTGCCCTCACAAAGAAATAAATGATTCAAATATGACTTGATAAGAACTGATAGAAGTATGTCATTCTGTGTGTACATCATTACCACTTCCCATTTTAGGTTTAGGTTCTTTAGTTAGATTTGAAGTTATAGGTCTTCTGAATGGAAAATGTCATATGTCATGCATATTGTCCTTCCTACATTCTCTAACCATGACCAACGTCCATTGTCATGCTGTGCTTTCCTGAGAACTCATATTTGGCCTTAGAATTCTTAATATATAGTTCGGATAGCCTCTGTTAGATGAAATTAGCATTATTTGTCACTATCAGCCTATTTTCTATTCTCTAGTACCCTTTTTATTTTTTTATACTGGGGATTGAACTCAGGGGCATTTGACCACTGAGCCACATCCCCAGAACTTTTTTGTATATATTTATTTAGAGACAGGGTCTCATTGAGTTGCTTAGAGCCTTGCTAAATTGCTGAGGCCGGCTTTGAACTTGTGATCCTCCTGTCTCAGCTTCCCAGCTTACAGGCACTCGCCGCTGCTCCTGACTTCTGTTATCCATTTGAGTTATAACTTTAACCTCTATATTGATAGCAAAAGGAACAAAGTTTACTCTTTTTAAGTTTCTGGCAGACCATTTCCTGGAGCAGGTTTCTGGGTTGGAAATGCTTATAAACACAGAGACCAAGGATGTGGAACCTGAAAGCAGGTATAGCCACCCTAAAAGCTACTGGTATTTATGTATTATTTGGGAATTATCACCTTGCACAGTATGGCCAAATGCATAAGAATCTGTTTTTATTCGTTTTGTTATGACTTTTAATCAAATTTCACATATGTAGAAATTTTTAAAGGAAAGACAGGTTCAAGAGGGGACATATGTATGGTAAAATTTGCTGACTGTGCTTTCCCTTTTGATCATAATTCTTGGCCAACAATTATCTACTTAGCCTCACTCAGATAGCTTTTATTTTCCACACTGCTACTTGATTTGTTAAAAAGTCAATCCAGTTGTTAGTCTTGATAGCTGAAAAGATTTAACATTTGTGCCCCTTAAAAGCCAGTTGCTTTGCTAAATGTATTATTATTTTGATTTTTTTTAAAGAAGGTAAGAGTATCTTTCCTATTTACAGAAGAGAAACTTAGCCTCACACATTGATTCCTGTCTGCAGTTAGTATTGTGATCCGTTATTTTAGGAAAAGTAGCATCTCCTAAAGGAAGTGACCTGACAAGACTTTATTTAAATAGTGGGAGGAAGATGACCAGTAGATAGATTGTCTTGGGGGGAAGGAGACATTCCAAGCTTTTTGCACACAACATGGGAGAGGTTCTTGAGCTAGAAACAGGGCTGTCAGGTAAAAGTCTGTCAGGTGGGAGGGTGAAAGATGAGGAAGATAAGAAGGGGCAGGGTAATCTGGGGTACTTTATTAAAAACTTGTAAACAAAGGTAAGGTAAGAATCTTGGAATTAATTTCTAGGACACTTGGAAACTACTGTAGGACTTAATCTTCTAAAAGTGGTAATAGGAGTTAGCCAGTGATTAGTGGTAGATTAGAGGGAGAGTAGCACTGAAAATGAGAGCTAGTGTGGAGAAGATTGCATCAGTCTGGGAGAGTGAACAAATGATTAAAGAACAGATGAGATGCAGAACACCCTGCAAAAAGAATTGATGTAATGTGGTGATACATCACTTGTGCTGAGTAAAGGACAGATGAGTTGGAAAGGAATGGATTTCACATTTGTAAAGTCTGAGTGTAGATTGTAAAATCTATTTGGTTCTGTTTAGTCAAGCTAATCCTATTCATGAATACAGTGTAGAGGACGGTAGAGCCTACATACAACGTAATATTAAAATCATCCAACTTAGGCTCTTTTTTGCCTCTAATATCTTGAATGTAAGTGAATTTAAAGTACAGGTCATTTCCAACAAATGTTTACATGCCGCAAGAATTTACTTAAGTTATAACTGTTTTGCCTTAAGACTGAGATTCTGGAATGGAATCAAAAGGAAAATTAGTACTTAAAGAATTTGGCTTCAGCTCTTTAAGGGATGAAGTGTTTTGATTCTTGAAGCTGGGGGTTGGATGTGTAGGCCTTGTGTTAATCCCCAGTAATCTCCTCCCCTCTCAGCTTTTTTCTTGCTCTTATTTTTTATCTGTTTTTTTCTCCCCTCACATATACCCTCCCTATTTCATTGTTTATAATAATCTCTTAACTGCTATTTACAGTTGAGGACTAAAAAAAGGGATAGGCAAGGGACAAGTAGGCTGAGTAAACAGGGTTTGAGGCAATTGAATTAATTGATATAATACTGTAATGATGGACATGTGTCATTATATATTTGCCAAAATCCATAAATGGTACAACACCAAGAATGAACCCCAATTTAAACTGAGGACTGTGGGTTATGATGATAGTAGGGGAGGTTGTGTGTATTTGTTCAGGAAGGAGATATATGGAAAATATTTGTATATGCCACTCATTTTTGCTGTGAACTTAATGGAAGGAGGGTCTACAAGAATTTATAATATTTTAAGAGTGAGGATCAACCATGCAATTAAGTTTTTGCTCTTCATTTTTGTCATGTGTAGTCTTTGGATCATATAGGAGATTTAGGGTGTGCCAACAAGAATTTTTTTTTTTTGATACCAGGGATTGAACTCAGGGGCACTCGACAGCTGAGCCACATCCCCAGCCCTATTTTGTATTTTATTTAGAGACGGTCTCACAGAGTTGGTTATTGCCTTGCTTTTGCTGAGGCTGGTTTACTGGGATTACCCAACCCAAGTATAATTTTTCAATGCAGTGAGAAGAATTCAGATATGCTTGGTAACCTTAGCCTAGTTTCTTTATTTCAGCCTGTGGACTTAATGAATTTATAGTTCATATGCTTTGACAAATGTCCAAGTAGTGCAGTCTGGAAGTATCAACTAAGGTTGAATTTAAATAAGAACTTACCTATTCTAGTTGAACAGTAGGAATTTTCTGCTATAAGATATGCACATGAAATCTAACTTTCATATCAAGAGAAGAGAGTTGGGATTCAAACATTGAACTTCAGTGGCACATGACTGAAATCCCAGTGGCTCAGGAAGCTGAGACAGGAGGATTGTGACTTCAAAGCCAGCCTCAGCAACTTAGTGAGGTACTAAGCAACTCACTGAGACCCTGTCTCTAAATAAAATACAAAATAAGGTTGGAGATGTAGCTCAATGGTCAAGTGCCCCTGCTACTCCAGAAAAAAGAAACAAAAAATTTGAACTTTTTTCCTTTTATGGTGCTGGGGATTGAACCCAGTTTTTCTGTTTGTTTGGTAATAGTATTAATCCTATAATTTACCATGGACCACTAAAGAGACATGGATAAAATGATTTACCTGTAATGTTTTTATGAACTGAGAACAAATTAGAGGTCCTAATTAGTGAAGTAAGTCTTGGAATTTAATCACAGATAGCTCCTTGATGAAATACTGTTATTGGTCAAAATTTACTTGCGCTGTTACAATAAGGACATTGACTTGTCCAAAGCTGTACGTAAAGTAAAAAGCAAATGTGAGCTTGAAACGTAGATTGCCTCCAAAGTTCTCTACACTCTAATTCCTTTTAGAGTTCTTTGTATATTATGGCTGTTCCAGTCATTGGAAGTCAGATCATTAAGTATATAATGGTTTCATTTTCTTCTCTGAGGTAAAGTTTGCTTTCAGGCATTTTTATTAATCCAGCTAGTATTTGCTGGATAACTATTACATGTCCCTTCATTTGAGGTCTTTGAAGGAACAAAGGGGTTTTCCCTGGAAAAGGTTACTATGGCAGATGGAACAAAAACATGAATTACTGAATATCTCCATTTCAGTGTCTCTTGAATACCTTAAATCCATTGTGTCCAAAATGTCTTCAAATCTACTTCAGAATTTCTAATCACTTTCATTTATCCTGTTGTAACTTAGAAATCCAAGTGTCTTCCTTGATTGATTGTATTCTCTCTACCTCATATCCTGTCATGAAGTTCTTTTAACTCTCCATCTTTGGTTAATTACTGTTTCTGAGTAATTCCAAACAATCTGACTTTCCTTTCCAATCTCATTCTTGCCACTTGTTTGAGGCACACTACTCCAGACATACTGAGCTTTTTTGGAATATTCCACTTCTTCTAACTATCCCAGCTAAATGTGGTTTCGTTTTGCCTTTGTTAAACATTTTATCCTTCCTTATTCTCTAGAGTGTGATAAGTTTCCTGCTCTACATGATCTTGAGTCCCCTGTATTCTCTCAAAATACATATGAGAGTGTAGTATCTGTGTAAATGTGTCTGATCAGACTCAGGTTCCACTATATCCACATTGCCCAGCACAGGGCCTCAACACACTTCATAAATTACCTAATTGCTAAACAGTGCTTACATGAACTAATGGTGCTGCACTTTCACTATTTCTATTCATAAAGTTTTTGACCTTCTAAAGAACATTGATTTATTTTTTCATTCTCTAGACACCAAGAGTATGACATGATGTGTGTCATTACTCTTAATGCACATATTAAGTTTTCTTTTTAAACTTAGTTACCTGTTTTCAGTAGCAGTATCGTCTCGTGGTTAACAAGGAAGTTCCAAAAGGGCATATACACTTACTGGAAAGTCTTTATTGTGTGTCCAATTCCTTCCCACCCCCAACCATTTCTTATTTTAAGAGGCAGTCAATAGTCTCAACTTCTGATTTATTAGTGCAGAGTTTTTGTTTTCATTTTCAAGCAAATTATGTTCATGTATATATATCTACAAGTTGTAGAGATAAGTGTAAGTATACATTTTTTTCACTATAGATGGTGTTTTGTATATGCAGTTCTTAATTTTATTTTCATTTAATGATATCTTGGACAACTTTTGAGAACCTAAACAATAGTCTCATTCTTTCTCATAACTGCATTTTATTAGTGACTAACTGTACTAATAAATTTAATTAACCAAAGAGTATGAATTTACCTTCCTGTCTCTCAGATTTACTTGTGTCTTTCTGTTCTTGTCCATATAGTGATACATGTTTTTGAGATTTGCTAGCTTGGATTATGGAGTTCAGACTATGTTTGTATAGTATGTTTTTTTGTGTGTGTGTGTGCAGAAGATTTTATTTTTTATTTATTTTTTTATTGGTTGTTCAAAACATTACAGAACTCTTGACATATCATATTTCATACATTAGATTCAAGTGGGTTATGAACTCCCATTTTTACCCCAAATACAGATTGCAGAATCACATCGGTTACACATCCACATTTTTACATCATGTATAGTATGTTTTTATAAATTTAACTGGTGCATGAGAGATAACACCTAAGTTTAAAAAAAAATTCATGAAGTCTGACTATATACTAGAAAACATTAAAGTTTTAGTTTTCTAATATAGCTTATCTCTGATAGCTAATATAGAAAACAAGACATCTTACACTATGCCTGGTTATCAGAAAAAAGTAGGTTTTTTTTTTCCAATTAAAGTTTTTTTAAAAATAAGCAATATGATTTTGACCTAATATACTCGAGCATCCTTATAAAGTATACTGTTTTAAAGTGTACAATTTAGTGATCTTTTATTATTGTGTTCATGAAATGTTAACTACCACTGTCTGATTTCAGATGTTTTCATCTCCCCATGTAGAACTCTGTATTCTCCTCCACTCCAGCCTCAGGCATCCACTAATCGATTTTCCTTTTTTGTGAATTTGCCTGATCTGGACATCACATATAAACAAAACGGCTGAGAATGTAGCTCAGTGAGTGCTTGCTTACTACACTAAAAGATCCTGGACTCAATACCTAGCACTGGAAAAGACCAATAGAATCCCCAAGTAAACAAAGAAACAAAACCAACTAGCCTTATTAGTTAGCTTCTTTTACTTAGCATAATTCATGCCCAAAATTTGTCTGTGTTACAGTATGTTTCAGTGTTTTATTTTTTTATGACTGAATAATATTCCATCTCATTTATTCATTCATCAATATATGTACATTTGGATTATTTCATGATTATTTTGGCTGTTACAAATTGCATTCATATACAATGTTTATGTGGCTATATCTTCTGTTCCCTTGTGTGTGTGTGTGTGTGTGTTTGTGTATATATATATATGTGGAACTGTTGGGATATATAATTGTCTATGTGCAACTGTTTAAGGACCTACTATACTGTTTTCCAAAGAAGTAGCTATCCCAATGTATATTCTCACGAATAATATTCTTCACATCCTTACCAAAACTTGTTAGTGCTTTTTGTTTGTTTATTTTTTTTGGTACTGGAGACTGAACTTAGGGTCTCATATATGCTAAGCACATATTATACCACTGCACTACATCCCCGGTTTGTCTCTTTTAATTGTAGCCATCCTACTGAGTATAAAGTGGCATTTCCTTGTGGTTTTGATTTGCATTTCCCTAATGATTTATGATGTTGAGCATCTTTGCATGTGTTCATTAACCATTTGTATATATGGACCCCCCCCCCCAATGTCTGTTTAATTCCTTTGTTCCTGTTGATTTGTAAAATTCTTTATGTATTCTGGGTACTACTTCCGTATCTGATAGAACCTTTGCAGACGTTTTCTCCCTTTCTGTGATTGTCTTTCTCCTTCTTTGATAGTATTCTTTGAACCATGGAAGTTTTTAATTTTGACAACGTCCATTTTTTTATCAGTTTTTTTCTTTTGTTTGTGCTTTTGTTACATCTAGAAACCAACATATAAGCCAAGTTGAGACCTACTTTTATGTCTTTCTATAGTCCCTCTTTATGGACTATATAATATCTAAGATATTTACATCTTTTTCTTGATCTTAATGTTCATTCTTTTAACTTAGAAAACCAGTTAATTTTGCATTTGTCAGCAAATACACAGAAGTTTCATGGTGCAGGATGAATAGAGCCTTGAACACTTAAATTCTGGTCTTGAAGTCATCTGTTTTTATTAACAAGAGTTGAAGGTGGGGAAAGGTTGCTTCTTAACCTGTTTTGGGTACAGTGTGTATCAGAGTTTAGAGACGACAGTAAGTATACCACCAAACCAATTGTAAGAATATGTTTTGGAAATGGAGTTTAAACTCTATGGTAAATGAGTATTTTAGTTTTGTGTGATCATGAATGTTAGTTTAGAACAAATCAGTGACATATTACAAGTTAATTAAAAAAAAAACACCATTTATAATAAAACGTGGAAAAGAAGAAAAATAAATGCATTAGAAACAGGTTTTTAAAAGAAGTTTTAAAAATCCTAAACATTGTATCTCTCTACATATTGAAGTAAATATGGATGAATGGACATAATATCTGGAATTTGCTTCAAAATAACTTAGTGGGAGTGGGTAAGAGTTGCAGTAGGTTTAGTCATGTGTTGAAAATTAGTGAGGCTAAATGAGGGGGGATTATCATATTTTTAATTTTTTATGATAGTTTATTTAAAGTAAAAACTGTTTTTAAAAAGGCTTTTGCAGACCTAATCTTTCTTTTGAGTTTTCGATCTGCCTTTTGGATGTTATCTTGTGGATTTCCTGCCAGTACTGTAGTCATTAAAAATGGAATCCATTGCCATTATCCGTATTTCCATATTTCCTGCATTCCATTTATTGGTTAATAGAGGCACCATATACCTGACTTCTAGATAGAAACCCCATAGACATTTCAACTTTCCTTATTCCTTAAAATAATATTTTGACTCACTCGGACTTAGTAGATGACCATCCTTGCTGTTTTTTCACCACTGTGAAATAGAGAAACCAGAAAAGAACTATAAGCCTATCATATCTCCCCAACTACCATCATCTGTGCCTGTATCTCTGCATTACTTATTTTACTATGGATATGCTCTGTTTCCCTTTTAGGCCCATTTCTTGTGTGCTGAAACCTATCCTCATTTACCTGCTTGAAGTCACCATTATAATTGGTCTTCTGTGTTGCATAATCAGTTTTTTCCCCCTCTACTGAATCATCTCTGTCAACATATTGGAATGTTACTTCCCCCTTTTTAAAAAAAATACCTCTTGACCCCACCTTTATTTTTGTTATTGCTGTTATTTTACTTGATTTGTTAGCAGGATTTGACAGTTAATCACATTCTCTTCCTTCATAGCCTTTCTTCACTTGGTTTCTAGGACTACCCTCCTGGTTTTTCTTTTTCTCTGACAACTGCTGGATCTCTTTTGCTTGTATCTCAATAACTGCCTGGCCTCTATAAATTAAAACCAGGACTTCTGCCTGCCCTCTTCTTGGTGATCATATCAACCTTCATTCTCTCAAATACCATCTACATCAGTGTTCCTGCAAACCTTTTTTCATAATTGCTCCACCCAAAGAGCTTTTTATGACATTTCCCCCTCCTAATTATCCCCTCCCAGTGAAATTTTAATACTGTGGCCCTTTGGTGGGCCATATACCATTGTAATATCTAAGACCTCTGCCTCTGAAGAACATCCCATTTGGGGCATTATCACCCCTGTTGAGAATGTGCGATCTGTATGTTGACAGGTGACAAACTTAGATACCTCAAACTTGATATGTGCATATCCAAACTTGTATTTTGATTTTAGCCTTTCTCTATACACTGAACTTCTATGATTCTACTCTCCTTTGTACCTTTTGCTCTAACAATACTGAATTTGATAGTCCCATTTTACTCTTTTACTAAAAAAGCTTAAAGGAGTGGTCACCAGTTATTCTAATACAAATTGGCCAGGCATTGAAATTAGAAATTATCTTTGCTCAAAGTTGTAGCATCATAGCTTTCATTACTGGAGTGTAGCAGGAATTGTGATGACAAAGCACTGGAAGAAGTAATGAATTTACACTGACTGTAAAATCTCCCGTAAGATCTCTATCTATTGTTCTAGTGCATTTAAATATAATAGACTACAGTATGGACTTGTAGCTATGGAAAGTTCATAGAATAGCACAGCTGCTCCGTGTAGAATTCCCTCTTGAATAAATAAGAATTTAAGCCAGGGAGCAATTAGATAACATTGCTTAGTATATCCAGCAGAACATCTGTGAAAGACAGTTCTTCAAAACATTGGACCATAAATAGAGTCTTGTTTTAACACCACAACTGTAAAACTCAGCTATTTTGTCACCCATGGGAATTTAGTATGAAGAATATCCTTTTAATTAAAGTATATATGTATTGAGATTTAGTTAATAAACTTTATTTAGTTAATAAATTTCATGAAGTAGGTTTTTAGTGCTGTGTGTTTTTACTTTTTCATTATTTCAACTAGAGTCATAATCATTGCATCATTGTTTTAGAATTCATTTTTATTACTCCTTACAAGTGATTTTGGACAGTTTTTTGATCTTCTTCTACCTAAACCCCAAATGTGCAGAATAGTATTGTGAAACCATAGTGATTTTATACTTTTTAATGGTATCATAGCACCTTTATGATGTTTTCTTATTGCCTAATGCTAATTCAGAATGGAACTTTTTAAAAAAGTTGTAGTGTGGGCTCTTCTAAATAATAATTCTGTTCAAATTGTTAGGAGTACAGCATGGATCAGTTGTCAGAAACCCAAACAGATCTGAAATTTTCCTCTCACTCCAGAGGAACTGAAAAGTATTAAATTTTTATATCCCTTTTCAGAACACTGGACTAATGTACAAATATGAAAATTCAGTGTGTGTGTGTGTGGTATGAGTAAAGTTTGTTTCATTTTTAAGTTGTATTTTCTTCATGAAAATCTAAGTTGTACCATTCCCTCTTTCTTCCTCCTAGTTTTAAATTTTCATCTTTTGTGTTCAAAGCCTAAGATAGGAAATGCTAGAGCTTTTTAATTTAGTTATAAACAATAACATCGTAAGTGTGAGAAACCAAAACAGAAAGGTCTCTATGTTTGACAAAGTCCCATTCCCTAGGGATTTACTAAACAGCAACAGCACTGTTACCAGTGTCAGCTGAAGTGTTATTTATGTTCTCCAATGGCTCCTTGTTCCACCAAAACTGCTGAAGAGGTGTAATGCTTACATAGTTCTCATTAAGGATTCTTTTCATCACTGCTTAGATTAGATAGCAAAACCTGAATATCAGTTTGAGAGTTTGGTTCTGCTAGATCTGCTACTTATTTCTGCTGTTTAAGATCTCTGACAAATCACCACATTCCTTCCTTTTCCTCTTCTGCTGATAAGTAGCATCTAGGAAAAGATTGATATTTGCTCTTTTCATTTTTAAAATACTGCTCTTTGTAGCACTTGTATTATATTTAGTCTTTTTTAAAATACTATTTGACAACCTCTATTACCCCATTTTACAGTTATGATATTAGATTATTATATTGTAAAAAATGAGGTGGGTTATTCTCATGTTTCTTAGATAGCATCCCTTTAGAATCATTTTAATAACTTGAAGAAATGAATTATATGTGCTTTAAAAGACTATCTTGAAACAGAACTCTTCATATCAAAAAAGTCTCATTAACATAACATTTTGCTATGACTCTACTTGGAAAGAAGCACTTAAATTGGGGTGGTGGTGCAGGTGAGGTACCCGAGATTGAACTCGGGGCACTTGACCACTAAGCCACATCCCAGCCCTATTTTGTATTTTATTTAGAGACAGCGTCTCAATGAATTGCTTAGTGCCTCATTGTTGCTGAGGCTGGCTTTGAAGTCTCGATCCCCCTGCCTCAGCCTCCTGAGCCACTGGGATTATAGGCGTGCACCACTGCACCTGGCAAGCATTTAAATTTATGATTTTGCAATCTGTACTGGCTCTTGGTTCTTATAACAAATATACAATTAATTGAAATCAATATTTTATGCAGTAATTGTTTAAGAAAAATGAGAAGCCTACTAAGATAGTTTTTAATCAGTTAAATGATATAAAGTTGCAAAAGTTTCGAGGTCAGTGTGTTCTATGATAATTTATCAGGATTGTGTTCTGGTAGGGACTGACTTGGAAGAAAGTACTTCTTTCAGATATCTGTTTTCCAAATACTTTGAGTAGGCATGTGTATTTTATTTACCCTCAGGCATGTGGTCTGATGTATGAATTATAAAATTTTACTGTGAATTTTTATAAAATAAGAAAATTTACCTGTTTGTTCTGAGAATAGATATTTATGGTTGTTTTTCCTTCTTGAGAGGTATATAAAGAGATGAGTAGGCTTTAGTGTATTTTTTAAAGTCTATATCAAAATCTTTTCAAATTATGCATTGGAATTGTGATTGAAATTGAGGGGTGTTATTAAAGATTTTAATCAAGACTAGATATACAAGAGGACCTTATTTAAATGTATAGGCACATAAGCTAGATTTTTATGTTCATTTTCATTACTTGACTATATGTACATGAATCATCAGTGACTTTTTTCCCAAGTATGTGTAAATTTTTCAAGTTGTATTTTAAAATGTTAAATCATTGATTTTTTTTTCACATTTTAAAAGCTTTCATACTTTAAGCAAAACCATTGGAGTTTAACAATGTTACAGGGTTTGTGACTCATGATAAACAACTTTGTAATTAAAGTTTTACTTTTAGAACTCATTTAGTTTTGTTATGTATTACATATAGATTTTGAAATCTAAATATTTTAAAAGTGAACAAAGAAAATTTTATAGAAGTATCTCAAGAGGAATATAAAAATGTTTACTTTTGGGAAAGACTTGTCACATGTATACTCAAGTATACCTCAACTTTCTGATTAGGGTAATTAGAAATAGAACAAAAAATTGAGTTTGTAATTCTAGGTATGTCAGAAACAGCTTCAGTCTTTTAAAAGCATCTTGAGTCTGAAAATAATTTTTTTTTCATATTTGTTGTAGTTTTCTAATGTGGTAATCTTTTAATAAAACACATACATTTGTTAGATATTAAGTATTCTGGTTTTTAAATACTTGCACTGAAATTTTATTAGTATTCTTGGCTGGTTTATTTTGGCTCTTGTCTCCTACATTTGCAACCAAATTATACTTTATATGCTAGACAAGGTTTATGCCAGCCTAATTGGTTGCTGGCATTTCTTAGCCTCACAGCTGCTGTGAATTCAACTGTGAACTAGGAAACATATAATAGGATCTTGTTTTCAGAGACCAAAAGGCAATTGTTAATGTGTAATATTTGTTTATGACAGCTCAATATATATATTAACTCTTATGGGAAATTAAACAGCAATGATATCAATTTTAAGTAATTTTAAAGATTAGAAAGTCTTGAAATGTGGAATCTATGTATTTGTTATTTTTGTTTACTGGGACAGAGGTGGCTTGAATTTGAGTATTTTCTTTCAGAACATAGCAGTTTTTTTATTTTAAAAAACTATTTGTCTTAATAGTTGCTAACATATTTAAAAAGCTGAGTTCTGAAATTTTTTCTTTAATTTCACCATGACAAGAAGCTGAACCTTAAATAATAAAGATATTTTCAAAAAATGAGTGAAAACTAAAATAACTTTGAAGTAAAGTCTGTGATTTTAAAGTATTTTATTATATGTTTATATGATTTAGCAGATGATGTTTTTATAAATTATATGGACATTTAGCTGTGGGATGAAGCTTTGACTTTTTTTTTTTTTTTCCCTTTAGGTTAAGTGGTTGAATTTAGAACTGGTGATTTTTTTCCTTCTGAGAATTATAGTGGTTTAATACATTTGAAAAGTCTTACTGTTTCTAAGCAGAAACCTGTGAGTTCCAGTTTTTAAACAATACACAGGCATGTCCCATTGAGGTCAATAAACTGTTTTTAAAAATTAGAGGTTGTATGTAAAGATGCTGACAGGGTACCTGTTTGCCTTCATTTTTTTTTTTTAACGAATAATGTTAGAATTATTATTTTAGAGTCTTGGGTTTAGAATTCTTAAGTTTTTAGTTGTATGAGTTTCTGATGTATGCTTCAAGAATGGTTTATAGACTTTAATAAACTTTAGGATATTTTAAGTATAAGAATTAAGGGGACTTTTTTGGATGGGAATTTTAGATTAGAAATAAAGTGCAGGTGTACTTTAAACTTAAAGGTTGATGATAGGAGACTTAAAGTCTGGTTACATAGTTTGGCATTAGTTAATAAGAAAATAGCATATTTTGGGAAAAATAATGCATCTTGGGAAAATCTGAAAAATGTAAATTAGTGATGCATTTTATTAATAATTCTGTACCCTTAATAATTGATAACTAAAGGTCACATCCTGGAAAAATGTAAATTGATGTTACATTTTTCTATATGCCTAATGGTGGTTAAGGAAGTGTTACGTCTTGGCAAAGTTTTGAAATTGTATAATCAATGACGTGTTCTGAATCCATAATGATGAGAAAAGTTACAATAAAAGATGACCCAGAGAAAGCTGCATTAGAGCTCTCTCTGGCGATTGCTCCAATGGAACAACTCCTGTCTCATTCTTTTCGCCCATGCCACTCATCCTTCAGGACTTCCTGGACCCTGCTAGGTCAGGACTCCGGCACTTCCTCCCTTTCAGTGGGAGCCCAGGACGCCCTCACCTTGCACCCGGCTGCTGGCACAGTGGCAAAGGCCTGCTGTCTGTGAGGGGCGCTGGTCCTCGGGGTCCTGGGTTGGCAGCTCCTGCAACTCCTCAAACAGCTTAATGTTGAGCAGGAATGCAGTCTTGGCCTCTTTGATAACCCTCTGCCTGACCTCAGGGGTCATCTCCAGAGTGTTCATGAGTGAGCGGTAGAGCTGCTTGAACTTGGTGGTGCTGGCGACCTTGGGGAAGGTGAAGAAGGCCAGGCCCTCTCCGGAGCTGGGCAGGTCCAGGGCCTTATGTGTGGTCTTTTTGAGGACCTGGCCCCTGGACAGGTTGCCCAGATAGTGGGTGTAGGCGTGGGCCACCAGCAGCTCCGGCTTCCAGCGCTCCACCTGCTGGAGCCGACCTGACCCACGTAGCTGCCGTGTAGTGGACGGCCTGCTGCCATCGTGGCCCGTACCAGCAGGCCATGTCCTGCTCCATTGTGGCCCTGTGGTGCAGTTCCTCGGGGAAGTAGAGGGTGGCGAAGACAGGGTTGTCCTTGTTGCGCTGGATCTGCTCCTCCAGGGCCACGTAGACGTGGTACAGGGACACCATCACCAGCTTGAAGCTCTTTCTAGTCACCTGGCCCTTCTGGAAGTTCCTCATGAACTCGGCATTCTCTGCCTGGGTGTGCACCTCCTTGTTGGCCTCCTTCAAGGCCTTGCACAGATCCTGGGGCAAGCTGTTGCTCTGTTGGCGCTCAGTGGCAGGGGCTGGCAGCTGGCGCGGGTGGCTCTGGCATAGGCAGAGGACCAGGCAGCCGTAGTCTGCCTTCATTTTAAGTGGGGGAAAAAAATTGGAGTGTATTAGACATCAACCCAAACTGTCTAGCCAATTTCAGAAATATTGCTGATACTGTCTGTCACCTACATATAAGTAAAATGCTGTTATGTTTGCTCAGCTAGCAAAAAATAAGATCAAATTAGATGTATATGCAATAAAATCTTCCATTATATAATTGCCTGTTTCCCCATTTCAGTGTTTCCTGCAACATTTAAAAAAAATATTTTGGGATTCATTCAGCACTAGGCAAAACAAGGGGCTAAATAGGTATAAGAGATTGTGGAAATACATTTTGGATAAGCACACCATGTCAAAAAATAGTTTTCAGTGAGTATGATTAAAGCATTATCTTAGTCTGTTGTCTGTTGCTATACCAGAATACCTAAGTTTGGGTAGCTTATACAGAAAAAAAAGTTTATTTAGCTTATATTTCTATTTCTGGATTCTAAAAGGCCCAGATTGGACAACTTCTGGTGAGGGTCTCATGCTACTTCAGAATGCATGATGGAAAATCAAGGGCAAGTAGATGCAGGAAAGCTGAGGAAAACTGAAGTATTGCTTCATAGCTACCTGCTGTAGTGGTAACTCCTGAGTGTGAGAACTAACTCTCCAAAAGATTACTCTCCAAAAACCTATTTATGAGGGTCCCACCTCCATGACCTGAGCACCTCCCATTAGGCCCCACTTCTGCATGCTCTGCTTTGAGGAATTAAGCCTCAACATGAGTTTCTTTGGGAACAAACCATATTTCCTCATAGCATTCAACCCTGGCCCCTCAAAATAATGGCCCTTCTCACATACAAACTGTCACCATTCAGTTTCAGTGGTCCCAGAGTCACTTCTTTCAGCCCTGTACATGTAAAATCAAAACAAGTTATCTGTTTCCAAACAGAAAGATGGAACAGTCATAGGGTAAAAATTCTCATTACAACAGGGAGATATAGGCAAGAAGAAAGGAGTAACCTGCCCCAAGCAAGTCTAAAACCAGCAGGGTAGACCTTAAAGATTGAAGCTTCACAATAATCTTTTACTCCATATGCTGTTTCCTGGACACACTGGAGCAGGGGTTGGGCCTCAGGGCCTCAGAAATCCTTATCTTCCTGGTTTTGCTGGGTTCAACTCACATGGCTTCTCTCAAATTGGAATTGTATACTGGTGCCTGCAGCTTTCCCAGGTGTTGCATGCTGTTGGTTGCTCTACTGATCTGATGTCCTGGCATCTTTCCCATTCCCACAGCTCTAGGAGGCTCTCTTTAGTAGCTCCTTCCCTGTGGGATGTCTCTAGCTGCATTCTCAGGCCTTTTGATACATCCTTTGAAATCTAGGTGAATGCTTCCATCATAGTGCTTGCATTCTGCATATCTATAGAATTAGCATCATATAGATACCATCAAGGCTTGTGGCCTGTGTCCTCTAGAGTGGTGGCCCAAGTTGTACCTAGGGACACTTGAGCCATAGCTGGGATGCTGAGAGTAATGAGTCAGAAGCACCTCTGAGAAATAAGCCTTGGCATATTTGTGCAATGAAATAGGCTGTAGCAGTGCAGAAGAGTTTACCATAAATACTACATATACAATATAAATCTCAGAAAAATAGTGTTGAACAAAAGAAACAAGTCTTAAAGGATTGTTAATCAATTTATATACTATTTAGATATAGTTTAACTGTTTTAGATAAGTGGGAAAATTTAAATTAAAAAAAAGCCAGAATATGATTATCTCAAATATCAGGAGAAAAAGAAGAGAGGGAGATTCAGTTAAGGAGAAGGAAATGTGAGGTTTTTCGCTGGGCACTGTGGCATGCATCTATAGTTACAGTTAACTCAGGAGATGGAGGCAGGAGGATTGCTTTGAGTCCAAGGGTTCCAGGCTAGTCTGGGCAACATAGCAAGATCCCATCTAAAAAGACCAGGGAGATGCAGGGAGCAACAACATAGAACTATTGTTTCTTAATCTGATTGGTGTTGTCTTAATCTGACTGGTGTTGAAAGCACAGATGTTTGCTGTCGTGTATTTTTTAATGTGGAAGTGTATATGATATAATTCATAATAAAGTAAATTAGAAAGTAAAGGTAGAATATAGGAATTTTCTCAAATGGTCCAGAGAAAGGGATAGTATTGGGAAGACCACACAGGAAAATTGTCCTAGGTCCTAGGGAAAGATGTTTCCAATCCTGATTTATTTCTGAGCTTGTAGTTCTATATCTGTAGTAGTCTTACTAACACTGGAACATGACTGCTATTAACAGTTGAGACTTTGGATATCTCATCTTACTCTAGTACTATCATTGTCCCAGTCATCCTGACTCCATACTTTTTGTATGCTTATATGTTGTCACTACATCATGATATTTTCCTTTAAAATATCTTAATTTTTTTTTTTTACTATTTAATGTTTTGCTGGTAGATGCTAGCATTTGACTTTTGAAAAAAATTATACATTTTTTAATTACAATTAAAAAGAACTTGTATCTCAGTTGAAACCATCTATAAAACAATTTAAAACCTTTGGTCATATTGACAAATGTTTATTTATTTTAATTTTTTTTAGTTATAATTGGATATAATACCTTTATTTATTTTTATGTGGTGCTGAGGATCGAATCCAGGCCCTTGCACATGCTAGGTGAGCGCTCTACCACTGAGCCACAACCGCAGCCCAAGAGAAACGTTTATAATGTTTATTTATTTTTTTAATATTTTTAGTTGTAGGTGGACACAATATCTTCATTTTATTTATTTATTTTCATGTGGTGCTGAGGATAGAACCCAGTGCCTCACATGTGCTAGGCTACAACCCATCCCAGTTGAGTTGTTTTTAAACATTTTCTTTTTTGGAGACATTTAGTAAAAATTAAAGCCCCTTGTTACATGAGTAGTACAGATATTTCTAGTTTTCTCAAAAAGCAAGACTTGGACCAGGGTTGTGGCTCAGTGGCAGAGCACTTGCCTAGCATGCGTGAGGCACTGGGTTTGTTCCTCTACACCACATAAAAACAAAGATATTAAGAAAAAAAATTCAAAGCTTTTATTTTTATTTATTTTATTTTATTTTTTATTGGTTGTTCGAAACATTACAAAGCTCTTGAGATATCATATTTCATACATTTGATTCAAGTGGGTTTTGAACTCCCAATTTTACCCCAAATACAGATTGCAGAATCACGTCGGTTACACATCTACGTTTTTACATAATGCCCTATTAGTAACTGTTGTATTCTGCTACCTTTCCTATTCTCTACTATCTCCCCTCCCCTCCCATCTTCTCTCTCTACCCCATCTACTGTAATTCATTTCTCTCCTTGTTTATTTTCCCATTCCCCTCACAACCTCTTATGTGTAATTTTGTATAACAATGAGGATCTCCCTCCATTACCATGCAATTTCCCTTTTCTCTCCCTTTCCCTCCCACCTCATGTATCTGTTTAATGTTAATCTTTTCTTCCTGCTCTTCCTCCCTGCTTTGTTCTTAGTTGCTCTCATTATATCAAAGAAGACATTTGGTATTTGTTTTTAAGGGATTGGCTAGCTTCACTAAGCATAATCTGCTCTAGTGCCATCCATTTCCCTGCAAATTCCATGATTTTGTCATTTTTTAGTGCTGTATAATACTCCATTGTGTATAAATGCCACATTTTTTTTTATCCATTCATCTATTGAAGGGCATCTGGGTTGGTTCCACAGTCTAGCCATTGTGAATTGTGCTGCTATGAACATCGATGTAGCAGTATCCCTGTAGTACGCTCTTTTAAGGTCTTCAGGGAATAGTCCGAGAAGGGCAATGGCTGGGTCAGGTGGTTCCATTCCCAGCTTTCCCAGGAATCTCCATACTGCTTTTCAAATTGGCCGCACCAGTTTGCAGTCCCACCAGCAATGTACAAGAGTACCCTTTTCCCCACATCCTCTCCAGCACTTGTTGTTGTTTGACTTCATAATGGCTGCCAATCTTACTGGAGTGAGATGGTATCTTAGGATGGTTTTGATTTGCATTTCTCTGACTGCTAGTGATGGTGAGCATTTTTTCATGTACTTGTTGATTGATTGTATGTCCTCCTCTGAGAAGTGTCTGTTCAGGTCTTTGGCCCATTTGTTGATTGGGTTATTTGTTTTCTTATTGTTTAATTTTTTGAGTTCTTTGTATACTCTGGATATTAGGGCTCTATCTGAAGTGTGAGGAGTAAAAATTTGTTCCCATGATGTAGGCTCCCTATTTACCTTATTGTTTCTCTTGCTGAGAAAAAAACTTTTCAGTTTAAATAAGTCCCATTTGTTGATTCTTGTTATTAACTTTTGTGCTATGGGTGTCCTATTAAGGAATTTGGAGCCCGACCCCACAATATGTAGATCGGAGCCAACTTTTTCTTCTATCAGACGCAGAGTCTCTGATTTGATATCTAGCTCCTTGATCCACTTTGAGTTAACTTTTGTGCATGGCGAGAGGAGGGGATTCAGTTTCATTTTGTTGCATATGGATTTCCAGTTTTCCCAACACCATTTGTTGAAGATACTATCCTTCCTCCATTGCATGCTTTTAGCTCCTTTATCAAATATAAGATAGTTGTAGCTTTGTGGATTAGTCTCTGTGTCCTCTATTCTGATACCATTGGTCCACCCGCCTGTTTTGGTACCAGTACCATGCTGTTTTTGTTACTATTGCTCTGTAATATAGTTTTAAATCCGGTATCGCTATATCACACTTCCTGCTTAGAATTGCTTTTGCTATTCTGGGTCTTTTATTTTTCCATATGAATTTCGTGATTGCTTTATCTATTTCTACAAGAAATGCCATTGGGATTTTGATTGGCATTGCATTAAACCTATAGAGAACTTTTGGTAATATCGCCATTTTGATGATGTTAGTTCTGCCTATCCATGAACAGGGTATATTTTTCCATCTTCTAAGATCTTCTTCTACTTCTCTTTTTAGGGTTTTGTAGTTTTCATTGTATAAATCCTTCACCTCTTTTGTTAGGTTGATTCCCAAGTATTTTATTTTTTTTTGAGGATATTGTGAATGGAGTGTTTTTCCTCATTTCCGTTTCAGAAGTTTTGTTGCTGATATACAGAAATGCCTTTGATTTATGCATGTTGATTTTATATCCTGCCACTTTGCTGAATTCATTTATTAGTTCTAGTAGTTTTTTTGTAGACCCTTTTGGGTCTTCTAGGTATAGAATCATGTCATCTGCAAATAGTGATAGTTTAAGTTCTTCCTTTCCTATTTTTATGCCTTTAATTTCTTTCGTCTGTCTAATTGCTCTGGCCAGTGTTTCGAGAACTATATTGAATAGAAGTGGTGATAGAGGGCATCCCTGTCTTGTTCCAGATTTTAGGGGGAATGCCTTCAATTTTTCTCCATTGAGAATGATGCTAGCCTGAGGCTTAGCATAGATAGCTTTTACTATGTCGAGGTAAGTTCCTGTTATTCCTAGTTTTTCTAATGTTTTGAACATAAAGGGATGCTGTACTTTGTCGAATGCTTTTTCTGCGTCTATTGAGATGATCATATGGTTCTTATCTTTAAGTCTATTGATGTGGTGAATAACATTTATTGATTTCCGTATATTGAACCATCCTTGCATCCCAGGGATGAATCCTACTTGATCATGGTGCACAATTTTTTTGATGTGCCTTTGTATCCGATTCGCCAGAATTTTATTGAGGATTTTTGCATCTAGGTTCATCAGAGATATTGGTCTGTAGTTTTCTTTCTTTGAAGTGTCTTTGTCTGGTTTCGGAATCAGGGTGATGTTGGCCTCATAGAATGAATTTGGCAGAGCTCCCTCTTTTTCTATTTCCTGAAATAGCTTGAAAAGTATTGGTATTAATTCTTCTTTAAAGGTTTTATAAAACTCCGCTGTATCCCCATCCGGTCCTGGGCTTTTCTTGGTTGGAAGTCTTTTGATTGCTTCTTCTATTTCATCTATTGATATTGGTCTGTTTAAGTTGTGAGTATCCTCCTGACTCAGTCTGGGCAAATCATATGACTTAAGGAATTTATCGATGTCTTCACTATCTTCTATTTTATTGGAATATAGGTTGTCAAAATAATTTCTAATTGTCTTCAGTATTTCTGTAGCGTCTGTTGTGATATTGCCTTTTTCATCCCGTATGTTAGTAATTTGAGTTCTCTCTCTTCTTCTCTTCGTTAGCATGGCTAAGGGTCTGTCGATCTTATTTATTTTTTCAAAGAACCAACTTTTAGTTTTGTTAATTTTTTCAATAGTTTCTTTTGTTTCAATTTCGTTGATTTCCGCTCTGATTTTAATTATTTCTTGCCTTCTGCTACATTTGCTGTTGTTTTGCTCTTCCTTTTCTAGGGCTTTGAGATGAAGTGTGAGCTCATTTATTTGTTGGTTTTTCCTTTTTTTGAGGAATGACCTCCAGGCGATGAATTTCCCTCTTAAAACTGCTTTCATTGTGTCCCATATATTCCGATATGTTGTGTCTGTATTTTCATTTATCTCTAAGAATTTTTTGATTTCCTCCTTTATGTCTTCTGTAACCCATTGATCATTCAGTAACATATTGTTCATTTTCCATGTGATGTAGGATTTTTCCTTCTTCTTTTATCATTGATTTCCAGTTTCATTCTATTATGATCAGATAAAATGCATGGGATTATCTCCACCCCTGTATATTTACTGAGGGTTGCCCTATGGCATAATATATGGTCTATTTTTGAGAAGGATCCATGTGCTACTGAGAAAAAAGTATATCCACTTGATGATGGTTGATATATTCTGTATATGTCAGTTAAGTCTAGGTTGTTGATTGTGATATTGAGTTCTATAGTTTCTTTATTCAACTTTTGTTTGGAGGATCTGTCAAATGGTGAGAGAGGTGTGTTGAAGTCACCCATAATTATTGTGTTGTGGTCTATTTGATTCTTGAACTTGAGGAGAATTTGTTTTATGAACGTCGCAGCACCATTATTTGGTGCATAAATATTGATAATTGTTATGTCTTGTTGGTGAATGGTTCCTTTTAACAGTATATAATGTCCTTCCTTATCCCTTTTGATTAACTTAGTCTTGAAGTCGATTTTATTCGATATGAGGATGGCCACCCCTGCTTGCTTACGAGGACCGTGTGCGTGGTATATTTTTTCCCAACCTTTCACCTTCAGCCTGTGTATGTCTTTTCCAATCAGATGTGTCTCCTGGAGGCAGCATATTGTTGGATTTGTTTTTTTATCCATGTCACCAGCCTATGTCGCTTTATTGGAGAGTTTAAGCCATTAACGTTTAGAGTTACTATTGATATATGGTTTGTACTTCCAGCCATGTTTGATTATTTATCTTCTTTTTTTTTTAATTTAATTTAGTTTGTTTCTCCATGGTTAGCTTTCCCCCCGCCCTCTGTTTTTATAGAGGCACTTCCCACTGATGGTTTTGGTTATTGTTTTTCATTTCTTCCTCGTGTAGTGTTTTGCTCAAGATGCTTTGCAATGCTGGTTTTCTGGCTGCAAATTCTTTTAGCTTTTGTTTATCATGAAAGATTTTTATTTCGTTGTCGTACCTGAAGCTTAATTTTGCTGGATACAGAATTCTTGGTTGGCATCCATTGTCTTTCAGTGTTTGAAATACGTTGTTCCAGGATCTTCTCGCTTTCAGCATCTGTGATGAAAAATCCATTGTTAACCTTATTGGTTTACCCCTGAATGTAATCTGCCTCCTTTCTCTTGTAGCTTTTAATATTTTCTCTTTGTTCTGTGTATTGGATATCTTCATAACAATGTGTCTTGGCGTTGGTCTACTGTGATTTTGTGTGCTCGGTGTCCTGTATGCATCTAAAATTTGTATATCCAGTTCCTTTTTTATTTCTGGAAAGTTTTCTGTAATTATTTCATTCAGCAGGCTACTCATTCCCTTGGTTTGAATCTCTGTACCTTCTTCTATCCCGATGACTCGTAGGTTTGGTTTTTTTATGTTATCCCATATCTCTTGGATGTTTCTCTCGTGATTTTTAACCAGCCTTTCTGAGTTGGCTAGGCTCTTTTCAAGATGATATATTTTGTCTTCATTATCTGACGTTCTGGCTTCTACTTGCTCCACTCTGTTAGTGATACTCTCAATTGAGTTTTTAATTTGGTTTATTGTTTCCTTCATTTCTAGAATTATTGTTTGATTTTTTTTATAATCTCTATCTCCTGATAAAGATGCTTAACTTCTTCTTTTATCTGTTTATGTAGTTCATTTTCAAAGTGTTCTTTCACTGTTTGGATTTGCTGTCTCGTATCCATTTCATCTGTCTAAGGTATTCCTTGAGTTCTTTATATGACCATTTTTCTGCTGACTCTAGGTCCTCCTGAATATTTAGGCTGTCCTTCATTGTTTGTACCCCTTTTCTTCCTTGCTTTTTTATGCTGCTCATGTTACTTCTTGTTCTGTTTGACTGCTGAGTTACTGTTTACTCTTATAAATTTATTTGATGCTTGGGAGGAAAGATATTAGAAGGGAAGGGAAGAAGTCACTAAAGAGAATGAGAGTAGGCAGGTAGAATTCAAGGAAGGGGGAATAAGAAAATTAAAAAGAAATGAAAAGACAAAAGAAACAAAAACAAAACACACACAAAAAAGTTAGAAAATAGAGAAAGAAAAGAAAAAAATTTTTTTTACAAAAATAATAATGATAATAAAAATAATGAAAATTAAAATTAAAAAAATTATAATAATAATAAAAATAAAAGAATTTAAAAAACTAGAAACATTAAAAAAAGTTAAAGAACAACAACAAAAAATTGAAAATGAAAGAAAAAAAAGAAAAAGAAAAAAAAATGATAATAATAGTAATAATAAATGCAGTCATAGAGTTCGATTAATTTCTTTTCCAGTAGGTGGAGCTGTGCCCACTGGGTCAAGCTTCTCCTCTCACTAAGTGGGAACCAATCACTGTGTAGCAGCTCTTCCTCACAGACTGGGCGGGTCTCCAATCCTGAGTGCCTAGGGCCTTCTCTTGTGTTTCCTCAAGCCAGGCCGCGCTCACCTGTGACGCTCACCACAATACTGGCTACACGCCATGTCTGCTGCTCCTGGGAGCCCTGTTGCGCTGGTTTCAATGCAGTTATCTCCTCTGCCCGTGACGTCAGTTCTCTGCCAAGGTGGTATCACATGTAAATGGTGACCGTTCGTTCCGTTTGCCCGGTGACCGATGCAACGGGTGGGTCCTGACTGTCTCTCCCAATCCCCGTTTCAATCCTGTGGCCACTGCCTATGAAGGCTCGGTTGGTTTTTACCTCTGAAAGTTTCTAAGGGCCAACCAGTTATTTCAGCGGGATTGTTAGTGCTGAGTCACGAGAAGCAGGCGAACCAGAGCTTGGATGCAGCCGATCCGGGCTCGGTGTGTGTGTTCTGAGGGGCCCAGACTGTACACCCCAGATCCATGTCAGCTCAGCATTGCCTAGTGATCCTGAGCAAACAGCATTTATACAGTTTACAGCTCCCTATGCCTGCGCAGTTGAAGAGGTCAGAGACTTGATCTCTCCCCGCCCGCTGCCATGTTAGATCTCCTCAATGATATTCATGTTGCCCTTACAGCTTCCTGGCATAAGCAAGTTCTTGGGATTATACAAACTGCTGCTTCTGTTTCCAGTCCAGATTTCTAGAAATTAAACCCTGCCGCCGTCGCCTCTTCCCCAGGGCCACGCTCAGGGGCGCCGCGCTCGTCCGCGACCCTAGCTGCGCCGCCGACCGGTGCCCAGCCCCCGGGGCCCAAGCGGCTGCTGCTGCGGCTCTCCGGCTCCCTCCTCTGAAGCACGGGTCCCCTTGCAGGGGCATGCAGAACGACCCCAGAGCAGGCTCTGCCCGAGGGTGCAGCGGCGAACAGGCGACCCAGGTGCTCAAGGCTGCGGTCCAGCCTTTGGAGAACAGGGCTCGGCACGCAGCCCAGCTCCAACCTCTAGGTGCGGCTGCCGGACAATGTAGCCATAGCCATCAAGACAGCCGGCAGAAAGCAAATCTCAAAGCTTTTAAAAATAAAGAAAAGCAAGACTTAAGACTCCATTTGGCTCCAGCCATTTTATTCATTTCTTCTTACTGGAGTTTTGTATTTATTTGTTAAACTGGATGAGGCATCATATTTTTACTTCTTCCCTGTGCAGCCTACAGAGTTGAGTCTTAGCTGATAGATCGGATTCTTTTTGACTCTTTTAACTTGTGGTTTAACACTTTCTGGGTGTCTGCTTTGACAGTTGAAATGGTGGAGGTTCTTATGTCAAGGAAACTGTGAATGCTTAGGTGCTTTCTCCTTGTTTTTTTTTATCCTCTTGTTTTTAATCGTTGTATGTTGTCTTTGGAGGTTAAAGTCTTTGAAATTGTGATCGATAGCCTTAACACATATTTTGCTCTAATAGTCTGCTTTTTTCCTCAGAGTTTAATACACCAAATTATTCCTTCTTATGAAGGTTGGAATACTGTGGTAGATTCTCAACAGTGGGAAAGTTTATTATTGGACTTGCTTTTCAGAATGTGCACATTTTACTCCATTCTCAGTATTGTGGTAATTCTGTTGCCCATCTTCATACTTTTTTTCCTTCAACAACCACCACTCTAATCTTTCCATTTCCTGCTTTAGAGTAGTCTGGTATTCAAACACTTCTTTCTTGGGCTCAGGAACTTACTTTCTTTCTGTGATGAAACCATATTAATGTGTTATATTAAACCCTTTCACTTTTCCTGGTACTTATGTTGCAATAATCTTGTTCCCACTAATGTTCTCCACTATTCATATAGTGGAGATGGTGATTGTAGGGCTTGATGCAGCAGTGGTAGCTCCTCCTAGATTATGATAGTGATGAGGTTTGCCCCAGCATGGCTTTTTAGGGCTCTCTGGATCTGCTTTTAATTTCCACTACTAGTTAAGCTCATTTTCTTTCTTACTCATATCCTGTTGCAACTGTGTAGGTGCACTGCTTGGACATCTCTCAAAGTTCTAAAGAACTTCTTTAGTTCCAGAGAGAATAAGTAACTGATAGCATGCACTTGTTAGTAGCTTTAGAATCCTTTATCTTTTGGGCTGAGGCCTGGGAAGCCTCTACCCAGCAACAGATCTTGGCATGCCAATTCAAGTCCAGTTCAGGTCTCATAGTGGGAAGTCTTTGCTGCAGGGCTCCCAAGATTTTGATGGATCTACATCTAGGTCTAAGGCTTTTTCTACTCAGTCCTGCTTTATATTACCTTTACTTTCATGGATTTGAGATCTGCATCATGGGCTGAAAGTCTTCCATGACCAATTTTTTTTCTTCCTCTTTTTGTACTCTTTTCTCAGTATCTCTTTCCCAAAGGATACAATTGACACATACCACTATTGGTTATTTACCTAATTTCTTTTTTCCAAATCAAATTGTAATAAGGATTTTAAATTTTTTCTTTTTAAGCTTCTTTCTTTTGATTGCTCCCACCGTTTTTATAGTTTATCATTTCCCTCCACCCCTAATACTTTTGCTTCTTGTACTGTCTACTTATTTCAGTAAGTGGCACCATTTACTCACTTGTTGTTCACTTTTAAGTTCTTCCTCAAGGTGGTGTTAAAAGGGAGACTTACTCTAGCAAGAGATGAATGAGGTCACAGCTTTTGAGGTGTCAGGTTATGTAGGGCTTTTCTATAGATCATTAAAAAGCCATTGGAAAAACTTCAGTTGTTTTACTCTGAGATGGGGAACTATTAGAAAGTTTTGAGCAAAGGAATAATATAATCTGAATAAATTTTTAGCCAGGAATGTTGGGTTGATGTTTGGAGAACAGGTTGAAGGACAGAATATTTGGAAACAGGTAGACTAGTTGGGAGAAATCATAGTAGTACAAGAAAAAGACATAGGTATCTTGCACCAAGAAATGGGATTTCCTAATCATATTAGTAAACATTATAAGATTAATAATCCTCAGCACTGAAGATGTAGAGGAATGGGTCTTACTGTTGAAATGTAAATGAAGGTGATTTGGAAATATTTAACTTAGTAAAGAAAGTTAAATTCCAATACATTCGTTTTATATAATGCTAGGCAGATGTTCATATTAATAGGTCTCTCTGTGTGTGTGTATACATACACACATATACACATATATATAGTGTTATGTGTGTGTGGGTACACACCCACATATATATAATCATGAAAAGATAACCACTAAATTTTAGTTAAAAAGAAAAGCAGCACTAGTGACTAAATTGTGGTTACATCCTTAATATTTGAATTGTTACAAGATTATTTATTCTCTAAATTTTTATATGAACCCATATAGAAAAAGGTAGTGATTGACAGAAATTTCATACATTATACTTAATCAGGTTTTTATGATGCCAACATTATCTTGAAAGATATTGTTTAATACATCGTTAATATAATAAAATTATTTCTTATATGTTTTGTTTTAGATATTTAAAGAGATATAAATTATTTTAAGGTAAATTCTAGAGGCCCTAAGGGTTTCCATTAGAAAATACATGAGAAAATTCCATATGATCAGCATTTTATTAGGTAACATAGGTGATACAGAAATATAGCAGTTTCTTTTCTTAACTAATAATCAAGTGGGATGGGTAAAATGAAATAATAAATATATATGTGTGTATAAATGTGCATACGTACATGAGAAACTTACTGATCTGATTCTAGGAATTTGTCTTAAGGAGATAATTGACAAATGTGCAATGACAGATATATTGTCATATTCATAGCAGTGTCTGTAATAGTAAAAAATTATCTATAACCCAAGTGACTATCAGTGCATATTAAATAAATTGTGATAATTAGAATATTGTGTTATAATTTAAGATAATTATTTAGCTGTATAGTTATTAATAGGTAAGATGCACACAATCTTTTAAGTTTGGGGAAAACAAGTTGAGTGCATTTATAATATCCTGTTTCTATATATGGAAAGGCTGGCCTAGGCAAAGTAAGGAGGAGGGTAGATTTGGAGAGGCAACGTGTAGAAGAGGACATTTTAGATAGCTATTTCTCAGCCTTTTTTTGACTCAGATTCTCTTTCTATATTTAAAAATAATTACAATGAAATTTCTTATACAGTGTTGGCATAGTATATGATGTGTTTTTTTAAGAAAATGTATCTTTATTAGTATAGTATTAAAAGTTGGTGCATTCTGTGTCCAAGTTACTTTTGACACATAGTAAGGAAACTTTCTAATGATTAAAACTGTTTAACAGAATGGAATTCTAAGCATTCAGTGTTACTACATAACTGTTTAGCAGGTATACTGAAAATAAAGGTTTGTTTTCATTTAGTCTTGCTAGTTCCTGGATTTAGCAAGTAACAGATTGATTTTATGACCTTGTGGACAAAGCTTATCCCTAATCCTGAGAGTTTATGAAACTCCTTTATAAGAAAGATAGCATCCTGTGTGTGGTTGTGTGTGTGTGTAAAATTGCACATTAAAATTTGGCAACATTTAGGAATGCCATCATTCATTGCTTTAAAAATGTATGTTTTATTCCTACTTAGGCCGAATACACCAAGCAATGGTAACATCTTTAAATGAAGATAATGAAAGTGTAACTGTTGAATGGATAGAAAATGGTGACACAAAAGGCAAAGAGGTATGATCACTGGGTTAAATTTTATTATTTCTTGTCCTGCTGTCAAGATTCTTAATGTAGGGCTGGGGTGGCAGAGAGCTTGCTTAGCATGTATGAGGCACTGAGTTTGATCCTTAGCACTGCATTAAAAAAATAAATAAACAAAATAAAGGCATGCTGTCCATCTACAATTACCAAAAAGAAAGATTCTTAATATAGCAAGACATTGTAGCACATGCCTATAATCACCAAAACTCTGGAAGCTGAGGCAGGAGGAGGATCATAAGGACTGGGATGTAGCTCAGTGGCAAACTGCCACTGGGTTCAACTCCCAATACCACACACACACAAAAAAAATTCTGAGTATAAAAACAGAAAAGTATATTATTTTTATATGATACATGTATTTTTTATCGTTTCTTAAAAACTTTGGCATGATTAAAATTTTTCACTCAAAGAAAACTTAGGCTTTCCTTACATATCTTATTATGATTGCACATGTCCTGTTATTATTAGATGGAAGTGTATTATTTTAACCCAGCTCACAAAATTTGAAAGTTGCTAGAAGCTAATTATGTGGTTCTGTTTTTCACGGTGCTACTAGCAATTCATATAATCAAGAGCATATATGCAGCAGGTGTGGTGGTGCACACCTGTAATCCCAGACACTTGAGAGGCTGAGGCAGGAAAATTACAAGTTGGAGGCCAGCCTTAGCAACTTAGTGAGAACTTGTCGCAAAAATAGTAAGGGTTGGGGATGTGGCAAGTATAAGATCATATGCATGATGGTGTTAAAAAATTACACATAACCTAAGTGGCCATCAGTACATATTAAATAAATTATGAAAATATAATAGAATATTTAAATAAAATAGAGTATGCTTTTTGAGATTTTTTAAAACATGAGTTATTCTAAACAATTTTGTTTGCAAGGTACTGCTGCTCATTAGGTTGAAATCATTTATTTACTGTGTATAAATTCATTTGAAAAAGAAAAGGTTAATTGTCAAAATACCTTTTCAAAATGTACATGTGTGTGTTTTAAACAGATCGATCTGGAGAGCATCTTTTCACTTAACCCTGACCTTGTACCTGATGAAGAAATTGAACCCAGTCCAGAAATACCTCCACCTTCAACATCTTCAGCCAAAGTAAACAAAATTGTGAAGGTTAGTGATGAAAATTTATAACAGGGAATATATGTATATGTGCGTGTCTTCAGGTTTAAAATTGGAAGACTGTGTATATTTTAAAAGTATTGATTGACTTTTTTTAAAAAAAATTCTTTCCATCATCCACATCAATGGAAAACACACACTTTCATGGATTGAGTTTGTCTAATTCGCAATTATGATAATCATTAGATAAGATCAAAGGAATTCCTTGCCTAATTAGGATTTTTTCTGAGACTTATAGCTTCAAAAAACATCGAAGTTAGAACCATTTGTAAATAAAAATAACTTTATTATGAATAATGAATACCTACCCTAATAGTCTTATGAAGTTATAATTCTGCTGTTTATGTTTATTAAAGAAAGATGAGAAATGATAGGAACTGTTTAAACTACTTGTGTATCATCTATGAAGATAAACTTTAAAACCATGATATATTCTTCCTAGCAATTTATCTTTTTATAAAAGCTAAAAGTACATTACTTTTAGTATTTCAAAAAATAATTCTTCTTCCATTCTCTCAACCTATTACCATTAACACTTGGTATGAAAATTCAACATCTTAAAAATCACTTAGTCCTGCAAATGTTACTGAATCTGCAATTCTTTGCACTTAATTTTTAAAAAGCATTCATTGACACCCTCCCTCCCGCCATATTGTGCAGGTACTGTGCTGGACAGAATACAAAGATGAATGTGACAAGGCTTTCAGCCTATAGGAACTCAATATTTTAGAGGGAGGACATACATAAATATCTAAATATATTATGATAGAGACAATAATGGAAACAAAGCATTCTGTTTTGTAAACTCTGCATATAAACATGTCATATTTGTCAGTTCATGTAACAAGCATATTGAAAGTTACTGTTTAGAGGTCAATAGTTTTCACTTGTAAATGGACTGTTTTTCATATTCAGCTTCAAAATCTTGGAGGATCTTCAGGTTTATCTTTCTTGCTACATCATTAGGAACCTTTACTTACCATTAGAGTCATCTGGATTTTTTTTTTTTTTTTTTTTTTTTTTTTGGTGGTGCTGGGGATTTGAACTCAGGGCCTTGTGCATACCAGGCAAGCACTCTACCAACTTAGTTCTATCCCCAACCCCTCACCTGGATAATTGTTAAAGATACTATCTGGGCCTCACTCCCAGAGATTCAGTGTTATTTAAAAGGAGGTCTTAACTAGCATTATTGTCCTTCAGATAGTATCCATCTCATCTGAATATGCAGCCAGGACTGAGTACAGCTGTATTATTTGATACTTTTGAAATGAATTAAAAGAGGTCTGTAGTAAATAAATAATAGAATCAAAAGTTTGTTGCCCTAATCTATGCAGTATCCAAGTCTTCAAATCTCCTAAGAAAACCTTTTTATGGTAAACAACAAAACATATTTCATAGTATTTCAGTATTTAATTTTAACAAAGGGCGCTAAGCTGTCTAGAACTAGTATTTTATTAATTATCCTGATAACCAAAATTAAACTTACTGATTCCCAAATCCAAAATGCTCAGATATCCGAGACTGTATGAGAAACAACATGATGTTACAAGTGGAAAATTTTATTCCTGATCTTGTGTGATGAGTCACAGTCAACATGCAGTTGCACCAAAAACACAGTATAAACTAACATCTATGTCTATTGTATATACAGTGTATATGAAATACACATGAATTTGGTGTTTAGAATTGGTCACCAAGGTATCTCTTTATGTATAAGTAGATATTCTAAAACATGGAGAAATCTGAAACACTTCTGTCTCAATTATTTAGGAGGGTTGGGGCTGTAGTTAAGTGGTAGAGTGCTTGCCTTGCATGCATGAGGCACTGGGTTTGATCCTCAGCACCACATAAATAAATAAAATAAAGGTACTGTCTCCATCTACAACTAAAAAAATAAAATAAAAAGTATTTAGGAAAAGGGAGACTCCATCTCCATGAAGTTTTGGCAGGATAACATTATAACAATGTTACTTAACCTCTCTTTACTTCAGTTTCCCTGTCTGTAAAATGGGAAGAGCAATAATAGTGACTTCATAGGGTTGTGTAAAATCAAATGAATTAATACATATATAAAGTCCTAAGAGCAGTGCCTTGGTCATGTTAATTCCCTAATAATTTGGGGGTGATGGTGGAGGGGAATATTCTATACGCAAGAACTTGAATATTGATAATCATAGGAATTCATTTTAGTTTTTCTCCATTTAGTTTAACATTACTGTTTGTCTGCATACTTTGATCCATTCAAGAAGCTGAGATCATGATCTGTATCTGAGAAGTGAAGAGAAAAAATATACAATGAGTATCTTTTTTTTCCCCTATAGAATCGAAGAACTGTGGCATCTATTAAGAATGACCCTCCTCCAAGAGATAATAGAGGTAAAGTAAAACTTTTGTCTCTTAATCTTACCCATTGACCATTCAGTAAGGAGTTGACAAGGTAAATAAAAAATAAATATTACCTTGATATTATTTACTTAAAGTTTATATTCCCCCGCTTCTCCCCTGTCTTCTGTTTTCTTGGTGCTGGGATCGAATCCAGGGTCTCACACATACTAGGCAAACACTCTACCACAGAGCTCCATTCTCAGGCCATATGTGTCTTAATTTTTAAAATTTATTTTATTTTTTAATTTTTCCTGATTTTCTTTTTTTTTTTTTTTTGAATCTTTAAAACCTTTATTTTTTATTTTATTTTTTTTTTTTTAATTTTTTATTGTGGGTTGCTGATTTTCTTACATAACAATGTCAATAATATTTTTTAAAAAGATTTAAAACATGTAATGAATATAAACCCCATGAAATGTGTAATTTTTTTAGTCAGCTCAGTAAATTTGAAAATTTGGGCTGGTAGAGTGCTTGCTTAGCATGTGGGAGGCACTGGTTTGATTCTCAGCACTGCATATGAATAAATAAATAAAAAGTCTATCAACAACTTAAAAACATTTAAAAATAGTAATAATTTTGCAAATTTGAGGAGAGCATTATGAGAAAGAAGGAAATGGGGAAGGAAGGAGTCAGCTGATTGTGATGATTAAAATGTTTACCTTAGGGGCTGGGGATGTGGCTCAAGCGGTAGCGCGCTCGCCTGGCATGCGTGCGGCCTGGGTTCGATCCTCAGCACCACATACAAACAAGGATGTTGTGTCCGCCGAAAACTGGGAAATAAATATTAAAAAATTCTCTCTCTCTCTCTCTCTCTCTCTAAAAAAAAAAAAAAAAATGTTTACCTTAGGGCTGGGGCTGTAGCTCAGTGGCAGAGCACATGCCTAGCACCTGTGAGGCACTGGGTTCAATCCCTAGCACCACATAAAAAATAAATTTTAATCTATTTTTATTTTATTTTATTTTTTTTTTTAAAGAGAGAGAATTTTAATATTTATTTTTTAGTTTTCATTGGACACAACATCTTTCTTTGTATGTGGTGCTGAGGATCGAACCCGGGCCGCACGCATGCCAGGCGAGCGTGCTACCGCTTGAGCCACATCCCCAGCCCTTAATCTATTTTTAAATAAATTAAATAATAAATAAAAATTTAAAAATAAAGACATGCTGTCCATCTAAAACTACAAAAAAAGTTATAAAAAAGGTTTGTTAATTTCCTGGCCAGGAAGCTTCCAAAAAGTATGATGGGAGTTAGCAGAAGAAAAATCTGAACAGGCATAAATTGTAGTTAAATTCCAGTCTTTCATATGCTTTCAGCCAGCAAAAGTAAGGCATAATTAATTTCTTTTCTACTGTTCAGCATTTTAAATTTAGTATTTCTGATTGTCCCTGTATATGTGGATACTGGGACAGGATGGGCCAGAGTTATCAGAAGAGAGGTAGGAGGGGAAAGTCATTCTTTTAAACATTGTCCTTTGAGTCTTGAAAGTTTATATTTCTTTTTTTTTTTTTTTTTTGGTAATACTGTACTTTATTAATTTATCAGTATTGTAGGTGTTAGGTTGCCTTTTTTTATATATTTATTTATTTTTTAGTTGTAACTGAATACAATATCTCTATTTTATTTATTTATGTAATGCTGAGGATCCAACTCAGGGTCTCTCACATTCGAGGCGAGTGCTCTACCGATGAGCCGCAACCCCAGCCTTATATTTCTTTGTAGTGTGCTATTTATATTTAATTTCATGTTCCTTTTTCCAATTTAATAACATCTAGAGTGGGGGAAATTCTCTTAAGATTTATGTATTTAAGGAACAAAGAATGGGATTTGTAATTCAAAGAGGTCTGGAAGGACTTAAGTTTGCTTTCTTTGTATCTAAGTAAGATCAATTTTTCAAAACAAAGCTTTTAAAATTTATATTTTGTATTTTCCTTTGTGGTCTGAAATCTTGACATGGAGGGGTTCTCACATAATTTTAAAACTATTATTAAAAAATCAAATTTGCCTTTTTTTCATGCAAATTATACAGATTGAGTTTTATAACTAAAACTA
The DNA here is from genome assembly GCF_021218885.2 of Marmota monax. NCBI lineage: Eukaryota > Metazoa > Chordata > Mammalia > Rodentia > Sciuridae > Marmota > Marmota monax. The sequence continues at coordinate 14,997,694 of NW_026693245.1, forward strand.
CATTGGTGGGAAGCTACTCTGCACATATTAATTTGAATTTTTTTAAAGCAGTGTCAGTTTATTGAACATAATTCATTTTATATTGCTTATACAGAAATAGAAAAACTTCAGTAATTTGCTAAATGCAACATTTAAGAATCAGGGATTTTTTGTTTGTTTTTGGTTTTTATTTGTGTCTCTGTTTTACCAAAGTTAGCTTTTACTGATTTTTGATCTGAATTTAAAATTTCTTTGACTTACAGTGGTTGGTTCTGCACGTGCACGGCCTAGTCAACTTCCTGAGCAGTCTTCCTCTGCACAACAGAATGGTAGTGTTTCAGATATATCTCCAGTTCAAGCTGCAAAAAAGGAATTTGGACCTCCTTGTATGTAAATCAGTATCAAGGATTCAGTCATTTTTGGCATACATGTTTTCTCTCTTGGTCATTCTTATAAGTTCCCAAATGGTAAAGTCTACCTCTAAGTTTTATTGCAGATTTCATTTTACCACTCTAGAATATTTTTTGTTTTTGCCACTTTAAGTCTGTTAATGGCATTTTTAAATGTATATTTTAGAGGAAAAATTTTGTGTGACATAAATTTCTTCAATTACTTTGAATTTAAAATTCTGGTCAAATAATAATTTGTCAAGGCATTATAGGAAAAAGTCATAGGCTTCTCAGTACTTTCATTTGAAAGATCTGTGATTTTTAAACCAAGAGATGACATGTATCAATATGTTTGAGTCATTTTTCTTGACTCTGTTTTGTATATTGTCCTGTTCCTAGCTTTGTTAAAGCAGCTCATAAGTAAAGTTCACATAGGTGTAATTGGCATTGCATGCCTTGTCATATGTATTTATTTTTTTGTATATGTGATGAAATTATTCATAATTTTCTGTAAGTACAGTATTCTTAAAAGAAAACTATACTTCTGCAGCTCATCTTTTTCTTTCAGCACGTAGAAAATCTAATTGTGTGAAAGAAGTGGAAAAACTACAAGAAAAACGAGAAAAAAGGAGATTGCAACAGCAAGAACTTAGAGAAAAAAGAGCCCAGGTTTGTAACAGAAATATATTTTGTTTCCAACCAAAGATTAAATTATATCAGTGAATGTGATTAACTTGTGAAAAATAATAGAGCTATTCATTTTAAGTATGAATTAGGAAATTCCTTAAATTGATATTGAGGAATGAAATAAGCTTTTGTGATAACAAATTGCCATAGCAGATTTTTATTGCATGTACTTTTTACATGGTTTAGTGAGTATGTGTTCATTTCAAAGTTTGTTCTTTTTCAGTAATAAGCTATTATGTTACAGAATTCTAATGGTATGGTATGTTTATAACTAATGGTCTTTTAATTTTAAAAAGATCTAAAAATACATTTGGAAAAACAACCCAGGAAGGTACATGATTGTACTATAAATTTCATTATTGGTTTTCCATGATTAAGTTCTATATGGCATAGTGAAATGGGGTGAATTTTGTGTTTCAGTTTATGCTAAATATTAAGAATGAATCTCTACCTTGTGTCCTTTTCTTCCTTCAAATGGTAGTAAAACTTTTTAATAGCAATGGTCTTTTATCCCTTTATAAGGTCTTTGTGTTAGAAATTTTGTTGTTAAACCTATAACTCCTCTGTTGTGCTTTTTTTTTTTTATATCTATTATAGTCTAAGAACTTGTTTCCTATAGTAAAACATCAGGTTGTTTATTTAGTAGTATTTTCAAATGGTGTTAGATTGCCAATTCATGTGAAATTGTGGACCCAGTGTAATATTCAACCTGAATAAATCAGCTTACACCTGAAAGTTACCTGAGAATGTCTAGTTGGATTTTGAAATAAATAATACACAAAACAGATATTTACTGATACTTAGCATAGATGCCACCAAGTGTTTTCTGTGTATACTTCATAATACTTACATATATATCTCTCTGCTTTATTTTTAACATCACATTCTGTTTTTGAGTTCATATAGTTGGTATTATTTCCTGTCAGGTCAAATGAAAGTGAGTTTCAATAATAGTTCTGAAATTTACATTCAAAGCAATTCTGAATATAATGTATGAAAAAAATCTGACTTAGAATATTCAGTCATTTATTTCATGGTTTGGCATGCTATTTGTAACAATCTGAAGTTTTGCGATTTTGAAGCAAAAAGGTAAATTGCAATTAGCATTTGATGATTTAAAGTTAAAACATTTTTTAAAAAATTATCTTGGCTTTTGATTCTTTAAGTTCGATGTCCTATTGCTTTTTAGCTGTTTTGTAATATGTTAGAGTTTTTTAAAAATTACTTTTAGAGAGTCAATAAATATAGGACATGAATCTAAATGAATTCACATTCCACTTTGCTGAAACACTAGATGAATCACACAGAAGAATTTGAATTGCTTAGAAGAAGAATTTGAATTTAAGAATGAATTTTTCTAGTATTTCAACTTTAGAGTTTTGTCATTGTTTTTAATGAGTGCTATTTCTCTTCTTCAATTTCTAGGATTAAGTATATAACAGATGATTTTTGGTATATAGTTAAAGGTGGTTTTAAGAATGATTCTTTGGAGTTAAAAGGATACATGTTTACTAATGGAATTGTATTTTTGCTATCAAAGTGATCTGAACATAATAAACATGAACTCTGAACTATCATAGACCACATTTTCAGTTCAGGTTGGGTCTTAGTTATGACAAATGATACTTAATTGAATTTTCAAACCGTGTAATATAAATGTAACAAATATAGCATTATTATAATTATAATAAATGGCAAATGCTTTGTCTTCTAATAGGATGTTGATGCTACAAATCCGAATTATGAAATTATGTGTATGATCAGAGACTTTAGAGGAAGTTTGGATTATAGACCACTAACAACAGCAGATCCTGTAAGATTCTTTGTTTTAAACTATTGCTGAGGGAGTGTTTATGCTATCAATAAAAAACGTGTATTGATACCTACTAAATTCCTATTGTGTTTAGCTAAATGTTTTTTCCATTTGGGGGATCATTTCCTGTATTTTAAGAGGAAAATCAAGAAATCATCTACTTTTCTGTACATCTTCCATAATTTTAAATACTAGAGGTGCTGCCCATAGAGATGACCCTTTTCAAAGAAAAGCATGCCTTTGGAAGGGCAGAACAATAGCTAAGATAATGACATAAGAACCAGTTTCCTTCTAATCATCTCTCGTAATTTGGTTTCAGTTATAAGCTTATTTTGTCTTTGACTTGGACTGTAGATTTCACTATCATTCCATTTTATTATTATTTAATTTGTTATTCGAAAATAAATATTATTCTGGCTTTTAACAGTAAATGATGGTTGTTGAGGAGCTGCAGTGGACCAAAACTCCAGTGCTGAAAATTTTTCTGTAGTCTTACTGCTTGTTTCCTGTTGAGGGGTGAGAATTTGTTGCACAGAAAATAATTTTATGTGTAATGTGAAAAATAATCCATCTGACCTAGCATATATAGAATGTGTTAGGCTTATGTATTATATAGGATTTCATAAAATTGTCACAACATTTGTATCCCATATATTTCAGTCCTTGCTAGTCCTCTATGTCTTTTACCTCCTGTATCTTGAGCTCATGTTTCACAACAAATTGACCAACTTTCTGAAATGGGCTGATGATAGTAAATGTTACTGGCTTTCAATCCCTGCTTCATCTTATGAGAACATAAGTTTTATGAAAATAAAATTTGTGCAAAATAGTTGTCATATTTATGAAATTGTTCAAATTTTGCTTGGTAATCTTTTGAGAATCCATTTTTTTTTCTATAGTGATCTTTGCAAACAACTTTCTTATCATCCTGGAAATATGCTAGTTGATAGAATAAAATTTTTACTTTAGTTGTATACAATTTATCTTGAAGTGAATAAGGCACCTTCTTGACATAAACTTAAAGCTAAGAACATTAGAACCCTCTACAAAATTTTTTACGTAGGGCTGGGGTTGTAGCTCACTTGTCTTGCACATGTGAGGCCCTAGGTTCAATTCTCAGTACCACATAAAAATAAATACATAAAATAAAGGTATTCATGTACAACTAAAAAAAAAACTGATTAAAAAAATAAAAAATGAAAGGTCAAGGAATGTAACTCAGTGGTAGAGTATCCCTGGGTTCAATCCCCAGTACCCCACCCCTCAAATATTTAATATAGTAATGGTTTACGAAAAAGAAAATGAGCAAGTTTCCATTACACTCAGAACTTTAGAAATAATTGTGCCTGACAAGTATTAAAATTTAAATTTAAGCAAAGCTAATTTGTTTTTTGAACTTACTTATGCTGCTTACATATTTATAAAACTGATGGAGAGAATTACATTGACTTTCTGGCATTTTATATACCACTGATAATCACTTAAATAAGACTTTTTATTCCTAGATTGATGAACATAGAATATGTGTTTGTGTAAGAAAACGACCACTCAATAAAAAAGGTATGGTGCTTAATGAACCCTATAAAGTTGAATTTGTCTTATTTGCAATGTATCTTAATAATAGTACAAATCAAATTGGTTTGGAAAAGTTCAATGTAAATAATTTCATTTGTATGTTAACTATTATGCAGATTTCTATGACTACACCTGTTGGTCTGTCACTTCTATAAATCATTGCCAGCTGGGCCAGGCATGGTGGTGATGGTGCACACTAAAAATCTATGTGAAACAGGAGGCTAAGACAGTAGGATCACAAGTTCAAGACCAGCGTCAGCAATTTAGTGAGGCCCTAGCAATTTAATAAAACCCTGTCTCAAAAATAAAATAATAAAGAAAACCTGAGGATTGAGCCTCTGGGTTCAATCCCAGATACTGCCCCCCGTGTCCTCCCCCAGAAAAGCCATTTCTGATTCTTGCTTTACAGAAGTCTTGTTTTAAACTGTTGTTGAAATAGCCTTAACTTATTTGAGTTACTTAATTTTTTTATGAGGTATTTTCTTAATTCTTACAATTTTTACTACTTTTATCTAAATTCTTACTACTTATAAGCTGGTTGAGGAAGTTTGAGTCAGGAGGATCACAAGTTTGAGGCTAAGCCTGGGAAACATAGTGAGACTCTGTCTGAAATACAATAAAAAGGGTTAGGAATGTAACTCAGTGGTAGAGTACCCCTGTATTCAATCCCCCCAGTACTACCCCTTTCCCACCCCCACCCCCCCCCAAATCTTACTACTTAGGTACCTTAATTTAAATGCTATGAGAATTAATGGGCAATGATTTTCACTTATTTTTTTAGAAACTCAAATGAAAGATCTTGATGTAATCACAATCCCCAGTAAAGATGTTGTGATGGTACATGAACCTAAACAAAAAGTAGATTTAACAAGGTACCTAGAAAACCAAACATTTCGTTTTGATTATGCCTTTGATGACTCAGCTCCTAATGAAATGGTTTACAGGTAGGTGAATTTGTTTTAAATCAGAATCTTGTTCCTATACCGTGCGTGTGTTCACCACTTCCCTGAAACTTAAATTGCATTTGATGTAGCTCTATAGAGCTGTAATATGCTTTTTCATTCTGAGTGTAAATAAAGACAATGTAAAAAACTCTGTAATATTGGGGTTGGGGTTGTGGCTCAGTGGTAGAGTGCTCGCCTAGCATGCTTGAGGCACTGAGTTCAATCTTCAGCACCATATAAATGTAAAATAAAGATGTTATGTCTACTTAAAACTAAACAATAAATATTTAAAAATCCCCCCAAATTCTGAGAGTACTAATGCTTGTTCTCTTTAATGCTTCCCCAAAATATACTTTTCTTTGCCAATTGCTAATTAACTTATTACACACACACCCCCACCCCACCCCACCCCCACACCCCATACACGGAGAAGAAATTTCTGGAAAGCATTGTTATAACCCTTAAGTAATGGAATGTAGTATGAAGAGAACTTTACATTTTAATCCCTGCACTAGGAATAAATTTGAAATACCTGTTGTTATACATTAATCATCATTTGTTTAAAAGTATTTAGCATTTACTGCCACTTAAGTTAAAAACATTCTATATCTACTATTTAACGTTTGCTTAATATTTTCATCTTTAAGCTCAAGGGTAGTTTTTTTGGGGTATATGGTTTTAATATTGCGCTTATTACGTTTATGTATTCAGCTTATAGACAATTCAAAGTTATATACATGAATGTCCCACATTCTTGTCAAATGTAGATCATTTTCAGTTTGCAAAGTTTCATTTCTAGTAACTAACGTTAGTTTTAGCCACATTGTTATTTTATTCTATGTAAAACTGCTTTGCAGTTGCTTGAATGTACCATGTTTTTTTTTCCCCTTTATTTTATACAGATGCTTAGAAAGCAGAAGAATTAACAAGAGTCTTAAGAATTGAAAGTATTACTACATATGAAATATAGTTAAGACCAACTTCATTGGTCTTAATCCAGTAAACTGGGAGTTCAGTTGTAAAATGAACAAAATTAAAGAACATATTAATGCTAGATATATTGGGAAGAATATATTTAAATAGAGAATTGTAATAGCAATTTTTTGTTAGCTTTCTGCAAATACAATTCTGTCCTCATTTACTTTCCTACCCCTGCCTCATAAAATTTAAGCCTGTTGGACTTTTAAAAATTTATTTATTTATTTTAGTTGTAGATAGACACATATCTTTATTTTTATTTTTATGTGGTGCTGCGGATCAAACCTGGTGCCTCACATGTGCTAAGCAAGTGCTCTACCACTGAGCCACAACCCCAACCCAAGCAGTTTGACTTTTATAATAGTTTTTAAGTAATTATTATAAACATGTTTCTGTATATGATAGATTTAATAAACAGTTTGTATTTCACATTGCATTTTACGCTTCTTAGCATTATCAGTATTTATCCTCTTTCTTTCATATTTTTATGGATTGAGAAATTATATATATAATACATATGTGTTTATAAATATATGTATGTATGTGTATATATATATATATAAAATGTTTTAAAAATTTTGATCTGATCACTCTTCAGGTTTATTTCTAGTTCTTTTTGACCAGAGGTTTTTCCTTTTCTTTTTGTTTTGTACCTTTTCCAATTTGGCCTTGAAAATTTTAAGCAGAGCTATCCAAAGTGTTCCATTTGTAGATTTATTTTCTAACATACACTTTATGTTCAGTGAGGAAGTATTTATCCTTCACCATTATATTGTTTTATTTTATATTTATGTTATTTAATTTTTGTGGTGGTAAGGTTCAAACACAGGACCTCACATATGCTAGGTAATGCTTTTAACTGAGTTACATCCCCAGTCCCCCCTTTTTATTTTAACAGTGGATTTTACCAATATGTTTGAGAAGCAATCTAAGCCATATATTTTGGTATTCTTGTCCTGAATCAAAACTATCAGCTCAGAACTCAAGTGTCCTATAAGTAAGTTTGCTTTTTTAAATATATGTATTTTTTAGTTGTAGATGGACATAATACCTTTATTTAATATTTTTTATGTGGTGCTGGGGATTAAACCCAGTACCTCACACATGCTAGGCAAGTGCTCTACCACTGAGCCACAACCCCAGCCCCTGTACGTTTTTTTATATTTTTTCCCCAAGTATAAATTATTTGCCCAGAGTCAAGGTAATAATTGTTTTTCTACTTACTTAGAAGGTCTAAAAATAATGTTTATACAGTTTTTCCCCCCATTGACCCTTCTCTGTTGAGATTACACTCTTATTCTGTTTTAAAATTGTAATTGATTATTTTTTATTTTTATTATATGTGTCTTATTATTCCCACCAATGTTTATTATGAAATTATACCTTAAAAACTTTTAAGCGAGGTACAGTGGCACGTATCTGTAATCCCAGTGGCTCAGGAAGCTGAGGCAAAAGGATTATAAATTCAAAGCCAGCCTCAACAAATTAGTGAGACCCTAAGTACCTTAGTTAACCCTGTCTTTAAATAAAATACAGACAAGGGCTAGTAATGTGGCTCAGTGGTTGAGTGCCTCTGAGTTCAATCCTTGGTACAAAAAAAAAAAATTTGAGGAATTCTTAACATGGTTATTTAAAAATTTTTAATAGAGATTTTTAAAAAATCTTGCCATAAACTTTGTTATTTGGTATTACTTTTATGTATTTGCTTAAGTATTTGTCACATATTCTGACTGATGCATTTTATTTTTAAGGTTTACTGCTAGACCATTAGTGGAAACTATATTTGAAAGGGGAATGGCTACATGCTTTGCTTACGGGCAGACTGGAAGTGGAAAAACTCATGTAAGTAATTCATTAAAATTTTATTGCAGCATGATACTATAATTTATTTTCCTTTATAACTTAATTCTGTAATCAAATTCTTAAGATGTATTCCTGAATAATGTCTATTATTATTTATTTTCTTTTCAAAATAAAGACTATGGGTGGTGACTTTTCAGGAAAGAACCAAGATTGTTCTAAAGGAATTTATGCATTAGCAGGTAAGTGTCCTTTTATATGTAATTTGTAACATTCTCCTTGGATATTATTCAAGTGACTTTGAAAGAAAGTTTTAAAATAGCAACTCTAATACTATGCTTAATGGACATTATGCCAGTGGGTTGTCAGATCGAAAAGATCTATAAGATTAAACTTTTGGTGACAAAAATACCGATTACATTTTTGTTGGTATAATCTGGCACATTGTAGGAGATTAGTGTAAATTGTTGAATGGCTGCATTATAAAAAGCTTCTATTTGGTATGGTTATAAGAATGACCTTATTTTGACCACCTATGTATAATTTTAGGTAATTTATAATAATAAGTAGTAGCATTGCTTATAGAATGTGAAGGAGAGTCACTTCTGTTAAAAGTACTTTTTTGTCAAATTAATATTTGCTTTAATTTTCATTTTTAGTATTGATGCTATTATCATCCTAGGTAAAGATTATCTGTTGACTCCTTTACAGATAGAACATTTAAATTGCATTTTAAAAATATTTGCCACTTCTTAACAATTTTCTGTACATGAAATTCTTAACAGCTCGAGATGTCTTTTTAATGCTAAAGAAGCCAAACTATAAGAAACTAGAACTTCAAGTATATGCAACCTTTTTTGAAATTTATAGTGGAAAGGTATGTTGGAACTCTTTTTCAAATTTTTATGATTTTTGTTCAAAACACTAGAAAAACTGGGGATAATAGGAACATATCTCAACATTGTAAAAGCTATCTATGCTAAGGCCCAGACCAACATCATTCTAAATGGAGGAAAATTGAAAGCATTCCCTCTAAAAACTAGAACATGACAAGGATGCCCTGTTTTACCACTTCTACTTGACATAGTTCTTGAAACTCTAGTCAGAGGAATTAGACAAATGATAGAAGTTAAAGGGAATATGGATAGGAAAAGAAGAACTCAAAACTATCACTATTTGCCGACAACATGATTCTATACGTGGAAGACCCAAAAAATTACACCAGAAAATTTCTAGAACTAATAAATGAATTCAGCAAAAAGTAGCAGGATATAAAATCAACACCCATAAATCAAAGGCATTTCTTTCTGTACATCAGTGATGAATCCTCTGAAAGGGAATTTAGGAAAACTACCCCATTTACAATAGCCTCAAAAAAATAAAATACTTGGGAATCAACGAAAGAGGTGAACGACCTCTACAATGAAAACTACAGATTGCTAAAGAAACTACAGACCTTAGAAGATGGAAAGATCTCCCTTGCTTTTGGATAGGCAGAATTAATATTGTCAAAATGACCATCCTACCAAAAGCACTATACAGTTTTAATCAAATCAAAATCCCAATGACACAGTGCCATTTCTCATAGAAATAGAAAAGGCAATCATGAAGTTCATCTGGAAAAATAAGAGACCCAGAATATCCAAAGCAGCCCTTAAAAGAAGAGTGAAGCAGGTGGCATCATTATACCAGACCTTAAGGTATACTACAGAGCATTAGTAACAAAAATAGCATAGTATTGGCACCAAAGTAGACTTGTTAGACCAGTGGTACAGAATAGAGGACACAGAGACAAACTCACAATAAATATTGTTATGTCATACTAGACAAAAGCTCCAAAAACATACATTGGAGAAAAGATAGCCTCTTCAACAAATGGTGCTGGGAAAATTAGAAATCCACAAGCAGCAAAATGAAATTAAGCCCCTGTCTCACTATCCACAAAACTCAAAAGTAGATCAAAGACCTAGGAATTAAACCAGAGTCCCTGTACCTTATAGAACAAAAAAGTAGGCCCAAACAATCAGTGAGGTGAATAGAGAGCCCATAGAGTGGGAGAACATCTTTACTACACACACATTAGATAGAGCACTAATTTCCAGGATTTACGAAGAACTTAAAACCTAATTGTCAAAAAAATAAATAATCCTATCAATAAATGGGCCAAGGAACTGAACAGACATTTCTCAGAAGATGATATACAGTCAGTCAACAAATATATGAAAAAATGTTCATCTCTAGTAGTTAGAGAAATACAAATCAAAACTACTCTAGATTTCATCTCACTCCAGTCAGAATGGCAGCTATCAAGAGTACAAACAACAATAAGTGTTGGTGAGGAAGCGGGAAAAAAGGCACACTCATATGTTGCTGGTGTTATTGCAAATTGGTGCATCGAATGTGGAAAACGGTATGGAGATTCCTTGAAAAACTTGGAATGTAATCACCATTTGACCCAGCTGTCTCACTCCTGGTTTATACCCAAAGGACTTAAAAACCGCATACTATAAGGACACAGCCACATCAATGTTTATAACAGCACAATTCACAATAGCTAAATTGTGGAACCAACCTGGATGCTCTTCAGTAGATGAATGGATAAAGAAAATGTGTGTGTGTGTGTGTGTGTGTGTGTGTGTGTGTGTGTGTGTGGATATATACATTGTGGAATATTACTCAGAATTAAAAGAGAAAAAAATCACAGCATTTAAAGATAAATGGATGGAGTTGGAGAATATCATGCTAAGTGAAGTAAGCCAGTCCCCAAAAAACAAATGTCGAATGTTTTCTCTGATGCTGATCCATAATAGGGATGGTGGGGAGCATGAGAGGAATGGAGGAACTTTAGATAGGGCAAAGGGGAGAGGAAGGGGGAGGGAGGGGGCATGGGAGTAGGAAAGGTGATGGAACAAGAAGGACATCATAACCCTAAGTACATGTATGAAGACACGAATGGTGTGACTCTACTTTGTGTATAATCGTAGACATGATAAATGGTGCTCTTTATGTATACCATGAATTGAAATGCATTCTGCTGTCATGTATAATAAATTAGAATAAATTTAAAATTGAAATAACATTTTCAATTCAGTGTCAACTGAGCACATTCATGTTGCTTTAGAGCTACTGTCACAAAATTTATATAGATTTTGAATGTTAGACTTTGTCTTGAGGTTTTTAAAATGTCATTGAATCCCTTAATATGTTGAGCTTTATTCTTCTAATATAATTATTACTTTCCTCTCTAAAATAATTTTTAGGCTCTGAGTGACCCATTGTTATAGAACTGCTTCTGTTTATTTTAAAGCTAGTTTTCTAAAATGGATGTGATTTTTCATAGGTATTTGACTTGCTAAATAGGAAAACAAAATTAAGAGTTCTAGAAGATGGAAAACAACAAGTTCAAGTGGTGGGCCTACAGGAGCGGGAGGTTAAATGTGTTGAAGATGTACTGAAACTCATTGATATAGGCAACAGTTGCAGGTAAATATATTAATTAAGAAAGGGAAACTTCAGTTTTAGGTAATTGTTACACAAACACAAACTAAGGAGGTTCTCCATTGCACCTTGGGAGTAAAATTCCTTGTTCTTTGACATCTATTATATTGATATCATAACTACAGTTAGGAAAAGCTAGGTAAAGTTGTAACAATCTGGTATTTCTTCTGTATTTAAATTGTAAAAACTGGCTAAATAGATTTTTGTTATTGCTTTTTAAAATGAAGATGTCATGCTAACATGTAAATTAAAATTTTAATGTATCAACATGTCCTTAATCACATTATAGAACATCTGGTCAAACATCTGCAAATGCACATTCATCTCGGAGCCATGCAGTGTTTCAGATTATACTTCGAAGAAAAGGAAAACTACATGGCAAGTTTTCTCTCATCGATTTGGCTGGAAATGAAAGAGGAGCTGATACTTCCAGTGCAGACAGGCAAACTAGGCTTGAAGGTGCTGAAATTAATAAAAGCCTTTTAGCACTCAAGGTAAATTAAATATATTTAATTATGAAATGTCTATTATTACTATTACTATTATTATTATTACTATTATTATTATTATTATAGTTGTAGATGGACAGCAAGCAAGCCTTTATTTTGCTTGTTTATTTTCATGTGGTGCTGAGGATAGAACCCCATGCCTCACACATGCTAGGCAAGTGGTCTGCCACTGAGCTACAGCCCCCAGCCCTGCTTTTTAATTTTGTTTACTCAGTTGCCAGATAACAGTACTTACTTTTTCCAATAAAAACACATTTTCAAACTGGTGGGATAAAATGGTATATGGGTTGGCACACCAATTCAATTCTGAGGCTGCCCAGATAGATTCTAAAAAGCCTTCTTCATCAGATATATTTTCTTGGGTAGGGTAAGGAACCATACAATTGAACTAAGAAATAACTTTCTCAGAAAAAAAATGTGGAATCGTTTTCAGAAAGTCTGGCCAGGTATATATTATCTTTTCCTTCACTAGAAAAGCAAAGGTTAGAAAGATTTATAGTAAAATATTCTGTATTTTTTTCTTATGTAATGCCACTTTGAAATTTTAACATTTTACAGTTATCCTGTTGCCTGCCACATTTAAACATTAGCCATTGTTTCCAGAGTATTTTTTGAAAGGATAATAAAGTAGATTTTGTGAGTTAAAAAAAAAAAATTTAGTTATCAATAGACCTTTACTTATTTATATGTGGTGCTGAGAATTGAACCCAGTGCTTCATATATGCTAGGCAAGTGCTCTACGACTGAGCTACACCCCCAGACTTTGTGAGTTTTTTTTTTGTTTGTTTGTTTGCTTGTTTTTGATCTTTTTCTTGAATTAGCGTTCATGGGAACACTTTCACAATGCTGTGAAACTGTTAGAATTTTCAGAGCTCATCAGACCGTAAATGTTAGACTCATCATAAAAGACCTCTTAAAATACGTTACTTAATATCACTCTTTTTAAGAAAGTCTAATCTGTGAGTCTTGCTTTCTTAAATTTCAGGAGTGTATCAGAGCCTTAGGTAGAAACAAACCTCATACTCCTTTCCGAGCAAGTAAACTCACTCAGGTGTTAAGAGATTCATTCATAGGTGAAAATTCTCGTACCTGCATGGTAAGTTTATTTTTGTTATATTTCATTTTAATCCTAAAGTAATAACTATACAGTATCTATGGAAAATTTTAATGTACATTAGTTACAGTCATTTGAATCCTAGATACAGTTGATATTTAAGATGTGTCCCTGCCAGTCTGATAGAAAGCATTATATTATTTCCAACATCTGAATTATCTCATATATATCATGAATGTATAATTTGTTATTAGGTTTTGGTTATCCTGTGTGACAGCACCAGGGTTTATCCTCTGGCAAGATGCTGTTAGAAGAAGTAGGAGGGAGTAGTCACTTGGTATTGTTCCCTGTGTTTGCCTTCATTTTCTATTGGAGTTTGATCATTTCATGGTGTTTCAGAGAGTTGCTTACATTTTAATTGTATCATTATGTGATTATGGGTAAAAGATAGCAAGTAAAATTTTTAAATACCCACTTAAGATTAGACCTAAATGAGCTATTTTTTTAGTATTATTGTCTGGATTATTTATGACATTTTATCTTCGCCTTTCCTTCCCCCACCCCCTGTAGATTGCCACGATATCTCCAGGAATGGCATCCTGTGAAAATACTCTTAATACATTAAGATATGCAAATAGGTATGAGATGGTTCTCTATTACGAAATTTGAAATCTAATTCTAAAATAGGGCAGTATATAATATCTTGTTGTAGGGCAGATTATAGTACATTGTTCTTAAAAATATTTTATAGATTTATTCTTTCATTATATTTTTTCGGTACTGAGGATTTATTTAAGCCAGGGGTACTTCACCACTGAACTACATCCCCATCCCTTTTTGTTTTTTTAAGACAGGGTCTCCCTGAGTTGCATAGGGCCTCACTAAGTTGCCAAAGTTGGCTTTGAATTTGTGATTCTCCTGCCTCAGTCCCCCAAGTTGCTAGAATGACAGATGTATGCTACTTTGCGTGACCACATTTATTATTTAAGGTGATAATATTTAGAATCAGTTTTTCAATTTGTAAAAATGAGTTGACAAAATGTATCATAGGCTGTTAAAGCAGTTTATTCCTTGGAGTCATGAAAAGCCCTTGGACTTGAATGGGCATATTTATTCTATAGCTCCCCCCTGCTACTCTTGTTTTGAATGAGTGATTACATAGTTTTAAATTTGTTAGCATCTATTACATTTATGATTTTAATGTAGAGATAAAATTCCTCTTTATGAACTATTTCTAATATGAAGATTGTCTTAATTTTGCTTAACAAAAATATTTTGTCAAGTGTTGTATAGTTAGAGAAGCAGCTGTTATCTTTAGTAAAAGTGACCTTTCTGTACTACAACATGTTTGTGTTTTTCCATTTCAAAGTTATATTTTGTAATATTTTACTTTACTTAAATTATGCAAATTCTTCCTCTTGAGACAGACAAATAAATGAAAGCTACAGGGCCAGTATATATTTCTTTTAATTGTTTTGCTATAAGCTAAAAATTATTCCTGATGATATTAAATGTTATATATAAGGAATATAAAGTTTGAGTGACAAGTGATAGTCTTTCTGGTGTTGTATATGAATTATATCTTGTTATTCATGTCTGTAATGTGTCCAACTTTAAACAACTGGGTCATTAGCGATGGAAGGACAAAATGCATTATAGGCTGTTAAAGCAGTTTATTTCTTGGAGTCATGACATGCCCTTGGACATGAATGGGTATATTTATTCTATAGCTCCCCTCTGCTACTCTTGTTTTGAATGAGTGATTACATAGTTTTAAATTTGTTATCACCTATTACATTTATGATTTTAATGTAGAGATAAAATTCCTCTTTATGAACTGTTTCTAATGTGAAGATTGTCTTAGTTTTGCTTGACAAAAGTATTTTGTTTCTTTGTTTTAATCATAATGGAAATTTTATTTTCAAATTTTATTTTCAATTTTCAACTTTTTCTTACAATATGAAACACATGTGCATAAAAACTACCTAAGTGAATAAAATGATGAATACCTGTATAGTGAAAAATTTGGCCTTATATTAGGAAATAGAACATCACTGGCCTCTTACAATGTTCTTAATGTATTCATTCTTTCTGATTACAAAAATTACAAAAATTGTCCATCCCATTAGTTTCTCACCTTAGGTAATCATGGTCCTGACTTCTTGGAACAAATTTCTCTCTCTCTCTCTCTCTTTTTTTTTTACCTGCTTTTGGAGATGGGATCTTCCTATGTTACCCTTAACTGGGCTCAAACCCAAGATTCTCCATTGTGCCCAGCATTATTTTTCTTTCTCCCTCTCTCTAGTTTTTATTTTTTTTTTTGGTAATAGAGATTAAACCCAGGGGATGCTCTACCACTGAGCTATGTTCCCACCCCCCTCCCCCCTTTTTTTTGGAGGAGCCTAAGTTGATAAGGCTGGTCTCAAATTGCAGACCTCCTGCTGCAGTCTTCCCAGTCACTGGGATTATAGGAATACATCAATGCCTGGCTTGTTCTCTCTTAAAAATAGTTTTAAGCTGTGTGCAATGGCATTGATTTATAATCCCCAGTGAGGCAGCCGAGGCAAGAGGATTGCAATTATAAGGTCAACCTCAGCAATTTAGTGAGACCCTGCATCAAAAATAACAAATAAAAAGGGCTGGGTTTAATTCCCAGTACTGATAAATAAATTAAAAACAAATATATACATACACCCAAAGTTTTACGGCCTATGAATATATCTTTAAGCAGCATAGGATCTATGTTTGGATCATGTACTTTGTTCTTTTACGTTTTGTTTCAGCTGAAGAAATTTCAAATGGTAGTAAACATTGGAAAGTATAAACCTATTAATCTTTTGTAAAAAGGTATTAAAATCTAATAGCTATGTTAAAAATGTAATAGAACTTTATTTCAAAATTTAATTCCTTTTATAGTTTGAATTTACTCCTAGCTGAAAACTTATTGTGCAACTAAGTGATTTTTTTTGTAATTAATTTTTTAGCATGTAGGATTTTTATCATTAATTTAAAATGCTGCTTATTGAAAATTGTTCACGGACAGGTGGGGAACAGCTTAGTGTGGTAGCTTCTTGCCATGATAATAGAATTAAAACAAAAAATCTTCATGTCTTAAAACTTTAGACTGAAAAGGATTCCCCCTAATATGAAAATGATATACATGTTCAATAACGTTTACCTGAAATGTTTTGAGATCAGTAGTGTATTAGATTTTGGATTTCTTCAAATTTTGGAATATTTACACACACATAAGGAGATATCTTAGGGTGGGATCCAAACATTAGCAAAAACAACTTAAATTCCATTAGTATAGGCAGTTCTCAGTCAGAGTTCTTCATCTGAATCACCAACCACAAAAAAGTTGAGTGACTGTTTTATCAATCATATGAATAATGTTTCATAGCTAATACCATTCTAGATGTATAAGCAGAAGTTAATTTGTGAAAATGAGTGACTTAAAGAATTAGGGCTTAATTTTAACTCTTGTGTCCTGTTTGAGAAAGTCCACAAATGCACTAGGAAGTCATTAATACTAATAAATATTTATGCAATTGACAACATAAGAAAGAGTGGTCTTGTAGTTTAAATAAATGGTATTTCAGGATTTAGATAGTGTCCTGGAGGTAGGAATGTAGCTCAGAGATAGAGTATTTGCCTAGCATGCAAAAGGCCCTGGGTTCAATCCCCAGTACCTCCCTCACTCCCATCCCACCCCCCCCACACACACACATTTGGTACTTTGTGGTTAAATTTCAAGTATTATTAAAAAAGTAAAAGAAGGATTTTAGTTAGGTCTTTTGAGTAAGGGATCAGTGGGATTAAGAGGTTAAAACCTCTTAAAACTGATTATTTATAAAATAAAAGTCTAAATACATTGTTAAGCAGTGTTGATAACCTTTTCTAAACAAAACTGAATTCAAATGAAAACTTGAAATGTGCATTGCTGTTTTTACAAAAACATTTTCTTTTAATTTGTTGCTGTTTTGGTGCTGCAGAGTAAAGGAGTTTGGAATTAGTCCATCAGACATTCCCTTCTCACAGGGTAGTGGCAGTCGCCCTGATCTCTCTCCTTCTTATGAGTATGACGACTTTTCTCCTTCGATTACCAGGTCTACTTCATTCTATACATAAGATGTTTATTTTAATAGTTTTTAAATTTTTTTTCTATATATAAACATTTCATTTACTTCTTTTATCCTGAGCCATATTATTTTTCATTTTCATTTCATTTGGCAGGTGCTGGTTGTACTGCATGATCTGCATTTTTATGTCCTGTATTAATTTATTTGCTTTGAAATTTTGGTTTAGAATTCAGGCTTCCTATTTCCCCTCATTTTTAAAAGGATGATGTCACTTTTGCATACTTACATTAAAAGATAAATTTGTCTTGCTTGCAGTGAAGAGTTTACCTGTATTGTGTATGATCTTATAAATTTCCTTGTCTGCAAGGAAATGACAAGGTTCCTATTAGAAAGTATATCCTTTCTCAGATGTGAGGAGCAAACATTTTTTAAAATGATACAAATCTTATAATCTTTATACCTTGGAAATAAAATTATTTCATATTTAGCTATTTTAATTCAAGCATTTCAACTATCAGAAATCTGCAAAGTGTATCAAATTCTCTGATATCAGCAATGACCTATTTATAAAACTTAATGCTTTTGTAAAGATTTTTCTGCTCATATAATGTAATTGCAACAGTGTGTTTCTTTGAAATACTGAGTCTGCATACTTTGAATTTCCACTTTTGTGCACATTTATTCTTGAAGTAATTGTAAAGTTGCTTATGTGAACTACTAGAATTAAACAACCAAACATCCTATTAAGAGTTTCCAGAGAGTTCAGATAAATTTGAGCTATAAAGGTGACATCATCAATCCTAATGTGTTATTTGAATTGCCTTTAATTGAATAGGTTGGTATTTTCTTGCTCCTATGCTTGAGTCTTTGTTAATTTTAGATACCTCTTCTCTATCTATAGGGTGAAAGAACTGACTGTTGATCCAACTGCGGCTGGTGATGTCCGTCCTATAATGCACCATCCACCAAACCAAATTGATGACTTAGAGACACAGTGGGGTGTGGGAAGTTCCCCTCAGAGAGATGATCTAAAACTTCTTTGTGAACAAAATGTGAGTGAGATAATATAGTTGTAATTGATGCAGTTTTAGTTCATTTCATTAATAGCTCAATTTTATCTACGTCAGGGGTCAGCAAACTATACTCTGTTTTTACAAGTAATGTTTTATTAGAACATAGCAATGCTTACTCATTTATGGATTGCCTGGCTGCTTTCTTACATAACAGTACCAAAGACTGTATGGCTCACAAATCTAAAACATCTACTATCTGGTTTGCCAAACCTCTGATCTAATCTATTACCTCCCACCCCCATATTTTATACCAGTATTAAAATTTTAGTAATATAGGGTAGAAGCAAGTTTAAGAATTATACATCCAGTAAGTACCTCATTATAAAGCTTAAAAACAAAATAAAGGAACTGTGGACAAAGGCATGACCTTCATTAAAAATCAAACATGGCAAAATGCTATCATCCATTAAACCAGGCTGCTTTTCTATATGTTTGAAATGTTTAATGATATTTCATAATTTAAAATTCTGTTTTTCCAGCTGGGCACAGTGACACATCTTACACTCCAGCAACTTGAGAGACAGAGGTAGGAGGATCGAAAGTAAAGGCCAGCCTGGGCAACTTAAAAAACCTCTGTCTTGAAATCAAATCCAGAAAGGGTTGGGGATGTAGCTCAGTGGTATTGTGTTGCCCAGCATGCACAAGACCTTGGGTACCATACCCCTGTACTCTTTTTTTAATGTTCTAATTATTAAAAATAATAAAATGTATGCCCACTCTATAAGGATAGAAGGGCATAAATAAGCAAGAAAGCACAAATAATAACTTGCTTCCACATAATTGTTTTTAACATTGAGAGGATTACATTCTGTGTGTGAAATACAAGAGTTATTTATGTAGTTATTTAATTTCATTTTAACATGTATATTTTAAATGGTTTTATGTCACTGTTTTTCCCACTAAAATCCTATCGTGGCATTTTCTCATAATGTCAAAAGGTGGCATTTACTAATTGCTTACTACATGACATACATTTGCTAAATATTTTGCTTGTTACCTGATTTAATCCTCACAAATCAATGTGGTAGGTGTTGTAATTATCCCTACTTCATAGTTAATTTTCTAAGAGGCGTAACAACTTGACCAAGATTATAAGTGAGGAGGCCAGAGTTGAAACCTACATCTTTCTTTTGACACAATCCAATTTATGTCAGATAAGCATATTTCCATCAACAGTATTCTTTGAAAAGAACAGAATTAGTGGTTATGTTGTAATACTTTCTGACAGATGTTAAATCCAAAATATTCTAGAGTAACAAATGGACATAACTGCTTTTGATTACCACATTCCATACTACTTTTTTGTTTTCACATTCCACATCCTCTGTTACTAAATCAAGGCTGTAAGCAGCTGTCCTCAACCAGAGGTGATTTGGCCCAACCAAGACAAAAATATATGAAGATGTTTTTGGTTGTCACAGCTGAGGTGATATTGTTAGCATCTAGTAGGTAGAAGCTATGATGCTTTTAAACACGTAGTGCATGGGATAGCCACACTCTTCACTCTACCCCTCAAAAATGTCAGTAGTTCAAAGGTTGAGAAAACTAGTTTTAAATTAAGAGTTCTAAATTTTGAAACATAAAAACAGCTAAAAATTAGATCCTGGCGTCATTCCCTGCCCTGTCTACATAAGTTTTAAAAGACACTATACATGTTCTTGGAGCCCTCAAATCAGTTCCTTTATTGTAATAGCTATGGTACCTCCCAAAGATTCTGAAAACCAGAGTTAAGAGGCATTCTTCTCTTCTGTTTGCATTTTATTCTCATATCTAATGAGACTAAGACTTAACAGTTAACAAGGTAGATTAGTGGAATAGCATCTAAGATAAGCCCTAGAGATAAAAATAATATAGGTACACTTATAATTAAGTTCATTAGTATTCCAAGAGTAGAAGAAAATTGTATAGACAAAAAAGTGTTTGGATCAGGGCTGGGGATATAGCTCAGTTGGTAGAGTGCTTGCCTCTCATGCATAAGGCCCTGGATTCAATCACCAAGAAAAATAAGTAAAGGTTTCTTGGGAAAGAAACTTCAGAAAGAAACCTTAGCAATATAAGTTTCGAATTGATCTAAAACCAACATAATGCATATGTTGTATGTCTGTGTGTATGTATAGTTATTGTTGATGAAGTAAAACTATCCTGTCAATTCAAATTTCTATAATAACTGCCAGGAATGGTGGTACATGTCTATAGGTGCAGGTACTTAGGAGGGTGAGGCAGGAGGATCACTTGAGTCCAGGAATTTGTGGATAATCTTGAATAACATAGTGAGATCCCATCCAAAAAAAATGAAAGAAGGAGGAAGAATAACTGGTAAGCAAATCATGTAGTATAATTTGAAAATTATTTTTTTTAAGAGTTAAGTCCTTCAGAGTATTAATTTGATCAAAGACATTATCTTTACGTAATCCAAAGATGGTGTTTTTAGTCCCCCTCCCACTTTGCTACAGGGGATTAAAAGCAGGGCCTGTCCATACTAGATAATCTCACTACTACTGAGATTTATCTCCAGCCCTTTTCTTTTTTCTTTTGAAACAGGTTCTCCCTAAAATGCCCAGGCTGACCTCAATCTAACCATCCTTTTGCCTCAGCATTCTGAGTAGCTGGGATTACAGGCATGTGCCACCATGCCTGGTTCATCTCTTTTAAGAAAACAAACTTAAGACATGTACAGGTAGTCCTTGACTCAACAATGGGGTTACATCCTGATATCACAAGTTGAAAATGCATTTACCACACCTAACATGGTGAACATATTAATAGAAAAGATCAAAATTCAGATTTTGAAATGATTTCTGGATACTTATTGGTTTTATGTCATTGAAAAGTCTTAAAAAGCATAATCGGAACCATCCTTAAGTCAAGAATTGTCTGTATATGAGTTAATTCATATACAGAAAAGAAAACAGTAGTAAAGAAATATTTGAATATATTTACAATTTGCAAAAGATTTATATTTGAAAAGCTGACTGTTCCTGAAGAGTGCTTTTTTGGGGGTAATTTTGCAGTAAACCTTGGCATCAAGGAAAATTATTACCTACTCATAAAAAAGTTTGGATTGCTTTACTGAGAGTTATGTATATTATTTTGACCCACAGAAAGAAATTGTGACTTTCACTTTTATGTATATTTGAGTAGTCATCACCATTCAAGCTTCCTCAAATTCTAAATGTTATTGTAAAGTGTCATTAAAAAGCTACTTTTAGGGGTTGGGCAGTAGGGTGTGTGCTTAGCATGTAAGGTCCTAGGTTCAGAACTTGGCATCAAAAAAAAAAAGAAGAAAAACACAAAAATCGACTACTTTTCTAGCATTTAAAAATACAACATTTATGTCATAATTTTTAAACTTTGTATTTTAAGGAAGAAGAGGTTTCTCCACAATTGTTTACTTTCCATGAAGCTGTCTCACAAATGGTAGAAATGGAAGAACAAGTTGTAGAAGATCACAGGGCAGTGTTCCAGGTAAAGAGAGAATCTTTCTTTCATCAAAGTATTTTGAGATATATTAACCAAAAACTTTCATCATTCTTGGAATAACATTCCTTAAGAAAAAATACTTGTTTATATGTATATTTGTAGGGCATATGACATGACAATTTTTTCCCCCATAGTAGTTTTTTAATACAATGAACAGTGATTCTAAACATCCATCTGAGGGCTGGGGATATAGCTCAATTGGTAGAACGCTTGCCCTGCATGCACAAGGACCTGGATTCAGTTCCTAACACCACAAATCCACACATCCACATACACATTCATTGCACAATGGTGAAAAGATCTGTTTTTTTTTTAAAGCACCTCTTGCCCTTTCTTTTTGTTAATTGTCCATTTTGGGGAGAAGAGTTCAACTTCTGCCTACTAATATTCCTTTCTTTGTTAGGCCAGTTTATTTGGCAGCATAAGAAAAACCCTTTAAAGGTTAGGGAAGCTGGGCACAGTGGCATGTGCTTGTAGTCCCAGATATTTGGCAAGCTGGGGAGGAAAATTTTATTTTTGAGGCAACATAGTGAGACCCTACCTTAAAAAATTGAAAAATAATTAGCAGAAAAGTTTGTACTTTCAGGAGATGGAAATAATGCTTAGACTGAATTGTCTGTTGCTGCCACTGTGCATTCAGTCTTAAAGTACTTTAACTGTATAACTCTCCCAGTTATTGTGGAGAGTGTGTGTGTGTGTGGTTTTTTTTTGGGGGGGGGGTGGGAGAGGTGGTTGGTGGTACTGGGGAATTTATTTATTGCTTATTTTGAAACAGGTTCTTGCCTAGTTGCTGAGGTTGATGTTGAATTTGCAATAATCCTGTTCCAAGTCACTGGGATTACAGGCATTTGCCACCACATCCCGCTTGTTTTTGTACTTTTGAGATGGGGTCTTGCCACGCTATCTTTGAACTCCTGGGGTCAAGCGGTCATCTTGCCTCACCTCCTGAGTTAACTGTGGGACTACAAATGTATATCAGTGCTTGCCTAGCACGCATGAGGCACGGGATTTGATCCTCAGCACCACATAAAAATAAGGTGACCACTTAAAAAAATAAATGTGCATCACCAAACCTGGTTTCCGATTTTTAACAGGAAAATATCCTGGGTGATGGTATTTATGAGGAAGTGAAGATATCATTTAGACATCCTTATGAAGTTTACTATTGACTTGTTTTTTTTTTTTACTCTCCCTCCACTTCTTTTTTTAAAAACATTTATTTTTTTTAGTTGTAGGTGGACACAATACCTTTATTTTATTTTTATGTGGTGCTGAGGATAGAACCCAGTGCCTCACATGTGCTAGTAAGCAAGCGCTCTTTTTCTGAGCCACAACCCCAGCCCCCCTCCCACTTCTTATAGTACTTTATTTCCTGAGAAAAAAGTGAACAGTAACTCATTCTTCTTATTGATCTGTTGCTTTTCATATATTGAGGAAATCTATAAAATTCCTTAGTTTCAGGTCATTCAGGCACCTGGATGAGGGCTCAAAAATGAAAGAGTTGATTTCAAGTTAGGATGCAAATTCATTAAAACTGTTAGGGTTCTAATGAAGCTCTTATTACAAGAATCTCTTATTACCCAGGCACGGTCGTGCATACCTATAATCTTAGCTGTTTGGGAGGCTGAGGCCTGGGGAATACAAGTTCAAAGCAAGCTTTAGCAATTTAGCAAGGCCCTAAGCAACTTAGCAAGACCCTGTCTCAAAATATAAAATAAAAAGGGCTGGGGATGTGGCTCAGTGGTTGAGCACTTCTAGATTGACTCCCTGGTACCAAACAAAAAAAGAAAAGAAAAGGAAAAAAGTCTGCTTATAGGCATAGAGGTTTGGATTAAGTCGAGAATAAGACACTAGTAATTTAAGAAAATTGTTGTTTCTGCCCTTTTGGAACAAGATCATATTAAGACCACCTTTTCTCTGTCATTTTTGTAGATGAGGTCTCACATTTGTTATCAACACTTAGAGTTCTGGCTTTCCAGTTTTATTTTCACTTCCATATATTAGTGCTTACATACTGTCAACTGTCATTTCTGAAAATAGGGTTTTGTTAAATAAAAATTAAGTGTATGAATAAAGGAAAAGAAAAACAAATAATTTGTATTTTTAAATGATACTTTTTTATTAATATCTATATGAAAGGTATCTATAGAAATTTTAAATTCTGGTGAAGTAGTCTAATTGTAATTAGCCATTAAAGTGAATTAATAACTTGCAAAATTGAGATTGTACACATTCTTAAAAATTAGTATCTTTTATAAGAGCTTATACATAGTAGTTGGGTTCATTTTGACAAAATCATATGTGCACAGAATTTGATTTCAATCCCTGTTCCATTTTCTCTCCCCCTCCCTTCCCATTCTCCTTCTGCTACACTACTGATCTTCCTTTTGCTCGTTTATTTATTTTTGGTTGGTATGGAAAGCACCTATTTTTATGCCCCAAACTCCAATTTAGTACCATCTGACCTCAGTTATGATCTTTATGACTTCTGACATTCTAGAAAATAAAACTCATGGGTTTCATATACAAAGATTACCAAGTTCCTAGAAGCATTTATTAATAGTAAGTAGCTACCATTGAGGGGCTTTTTTGACTTTTCTAAATTGGCTATCCGCTGGTTCCTCATGGTTTTGAATAAGAGTTTTAAATGATTTTGAAATTTTTTTGAACAATGATTTTGAAGAACTAGTGTTTAGTTTTGGCCCAACCTCAGAGTCTATTTTAAAGCCACCAGTATTCAACCATAGGGGCTCCACCTTGATGGCTTTAATCCTCACCACCATAGTTTAGATGTGTTCACCCTCTTAATTCACAATGGAGTTTAAATTCCAAAATGGTTCAGAGGGGACAAACCATATTCAAACCATAACAGGTTCCAACTGGATAAATTAATTCCAGATGACTTAAGTTATAGGCCTTCCAAAGCCCTCATCAAATTGTTCAGTAGCCTTATTATGCCAATTCTTCCCTTGTTTCAGGAACAGCTATTAAGTTTTTAAAATTTACTTTGACCACTGATGTTAATGTGTTTGATGAATTCTTTCTCCAAAAATCCACTCTAGGTAGAATAAAAAAGTCAAGAAATGAAGTAATGTTATTTGGCCAATCATGTATGTGTTTGTGTTTGAACTTAAGAAAATATTTCTTAATTTTACTGTGAATAGAGATGTTTTATCTGTTAGTTTTACAAGATACCATCTTAAATATGTTTGTAATTAACAGAATTTGTAAATTGATATCTGTTTTATAAAAAGGCTTAAAATTTTAATTTTTTCTTTTTAGGAATCTATTCGATGGTTAGAAGATGAAAAGGCTCTCCTAGAGATGACTGAAGAAGTAGACTATGATGTAGATTCATATGCTACACAACTTGAAGCGATACTTGAGCAAAAAATAGACATTTTAACTGAGCTGCGGGGTAATTCTTTTTTTTTTTTCATTTTATTGTTTGGTATGAAATCTGTTTGGTATTGGGGTGTACATATTACCAGTTGTAGGATTTCCTATTGCAATATGACAATAATGAAGTGTGAATTATGAGTACCATTTTATACCTTCTTTACAGACGTATAAAGATGAACTAACTAGTCTGGTTTTTCCTAAATAAAACATGAAGTGTCATGTCATTTCAAGTTCTTCCTAGTCATTTTTTTTTTAGTCCTTTGAAAAATAAAGGCATCTTATGATTAGTTTGCAAGTTTTATGTCCCACTCAGATACTTAGTTGGTAGGCCAGTGCTTGTCAGAATTATTATTCTTATATTAGATCTGTTCAAGGTCATCATTGAATAATGTCTATCTTCATCTTTCTGTGCTAAAAGTAAACAAAGGTAAAGTTATTGAGATGACTACCCTTTTCACCTTACTTATGAAGGGAAGTATGTGGTTCACCTATATGCCATATCTTTTTGACTTTTTAAAATAGCTTATCTGTATTACTTCAAATATGTACTTGTGATTGTGCTAATCTGTCTCTTGCTTAATGCAGGATAGAATGTTTGCTGTGTGTATGTAGAGTTTTTAGCAGCAAATAGGGTGCTTAATTTTTAAAAGTGGGCCCTTCAAGAAGTTGGTTATTATAGAAAAAGGCTCATTTCCAGGAATTTGTAATGAAACATAGTCGACGGCTGGGGTTGTAACTCAGTGGTAGAGTACTTGCCTAGCACATGTGAGGCACTGGGTTCAATTCTCAGCACCACATATAAGTAAATAAGTTAATAAAGGTCCATCATCAACTAGCATTATATTTAGTTCTGAAGGAACAGAAGGGAAAATAGTGATTTAATGTTATGAAATGAGCGCTAATCTTGATAGGATCCATATAGTTGTATACTATTTTTGCATGCAATACTTATTCCTTTGTTCTTTCTTTTTCCAAGATAAAGTGAAATCTTTCCGAGCAGCTCTACAAGAAGAAGAACAAGCCAGCAAGCAAATTAACCCCAAGAGACCCCGTGCCCTTTAAATTGGTATTCGCTGCGGAAGGATCCCCAGAACCCTCACTACTTACTGTAACATAAAATGGTTCAGCTGTAAGGGCCATTCGAAAGTTTGAAATTTTAAGTGTCTGTGGAAAATGTCTTGTCCTTCACCTGAATGACATTTCAATTTTGTGAAACACTCAAAAGTCTACAAAATGCTTCTAGTCCAGGAGGCACAACGAAGAGTTGGAATTAGTGAAGCATTTTGTTTCATTTACCCAAATAGCGATTTACTTTTGGAGATCCTTGCCAATTTTATTTTCTATGTGATGAAGTAAGATTGTGGACTTGATCCAGAGGTGAATTGTAGGGAGAAGCCACAGCATTTCCTGTTAACTCAGTTCAATTTTCATAGCGAGATTGAACAGTTTTAAATCCTTTGCGTGCATGCATACCTCATCAGTGATTGTACATACCTTGCCTACTTTTAGAGAGCTGTGCTCACCTTTTCCTGCTCTGTGCCTTGATTAAGGCTATCGACCCTAAATTTCTTAAGCACAGCCATGATAAATTACATTCCTTATTTGTCATTGTAAATTACCTTTATTGTGTGTACATTTCTACTGTGTTTGAGACATTTTTTTGTGTGACTAGTTAATTTTGCAGGATGTGCCATATCATTGAACGGAACTAAAGTCTGTGACAGTGGACATAGCTGCTGGACCATTCCATCCTATATGTAAAGAAATCTGGAATTATGACTTTAAAACCATAACGTGATTTTAATTTTCTTAGCATTTTCTTTGTAAAAAAAAAAAAAAAAACTAAAATATAAACTAGTTGGTGTATAATAAAAAGTAATGAAATTCTGAGAAGAGTTTTATCTTAGGATGATAAATATATATGCAGTGTGTGTGCCAGTGTGGTATTAACAAGAGTAATAGTGCAATTTGATCATTTCCAGTACCATTTCTTAAGTTGAAGTGTTCATTAGCACCCCAAAATATGACTTTAAATGTACTGTTAAAAGAAATTGGCTTCTGATGCATGAACAGTTATACGTACATTGAAAGTAGTTCATAATAGTAGTTAGTTTAAGCCAAGTGTAGACAGTAACTCCCTTGAAAAAGAATTAAGCTGAGAGAGTTGACATTGCCTTAAAGGGCAGATCTAACCGAAGTTCCATCCTGTACTTAATATGTGATGTTTCACCATTATTTGGTAGGAATAGTGAAATTCTCACCAACAGATTGGTGGTAAGGTATGCTACTCTTTAAATGGCAGCAGTTATTTTTGCAGATTGGTACTCTAAGAAAGAAAACTGGCCTTTTTTTCCCATGTAAATAATTTGTCAGAAATTTCTCTCTCGGAGTTTTCCCTGTGTTCCCAGGATAGTGTCCAGGAGTAGATGAATAACAAAATCTATGAAGGACATCTTATTTTGATTTACTCTAGGGAACGAGTAGCTCATCCATGAGCCAAAGGGAAGCTATGACAGAGAGTCATGAGCCAGATTCTCTACTTCACTGTCTATAATACTCTCAGAGGGTATCTGTGAGAAATTCAAATACCATGGTGAAAAGCTCTGTAAACATGAAATCTAAAATGTAGATTTTTCATAATATGCTTATTAATAAATGAAATCTATGGTATGAGTTTAGAGATAATTTACTTCAATACAATGACCTTTGTTTTGGAAGGAACTCAGGTTTTCTTGCATTTGTTAAGATGTATTCTATTTCTGTTTATTTCAAAGAATGGAGAAGTGGTAACTGTTGACACTGCAGGGACTGTATAAAAAAGGCAGTTTTTGAGACTAACTAATCTACAAAGGGCAATGAAGACATAAGCTTGAGCAGTGTAAGCAAAACAGATTAGCTTTGATATTATTTGCATTGGATGGATACCATTCTTTGGAGGGTCTTTTTAGAGATGATTCTACTTGCTGCCTTATACTATGATAGCTTCATTCTCAGTGGTAGTCAAGGTTTTTCAAAAATTTAGTACCAGCAAAGAACTTGGGAGGTGAGAACTGAAGAACAGAAAAGGGACTAAAACTAAGCAGTTTATAAGGCTAGAGGGAAACAACCTAAGAAAGCTGAATTCAACCTTAGGACAAAGCTAGGACAAAAGTGAACTTTGCAAAGTAAACGGTTTGTGAGATTAAAAAAAAAAAATCTACCCTTAAGTAGATTTTTAATATTCATGTAGTAAAACTGGATTGTACAGCTAAGTAACTTCATTTTTTTGTTCTGAATTTAATACTTTTTAGTATTTTCTCAGAAAGCTGATATATAAATATTATTTTAACTAGTAACATTTACTATATGACTTTGAAGCCAGACTTAAATATCTTCCCTTCTAGGTTTACTCAGTGTACCTTTGCAAATTAATTGGAATCACTCCTATTAAGTTTTAGTTATACAGAAAGCCAAATATCAATGAAGGTATTTTTATTAATTTTCTTAATTAAAATATATTTAACACTATATTGATTTGAATTGAGTAGCTAATAAAACTTGTATATGACTCTACTGGAATTCTCAATTTGATAATTTTTACATAGCTTAAAAGTAAATACCAGGTATATGAAAAAATACTAAAACTTTTCATTATATAGATTCATTAATGCCAGGAACCTGTAGTTGTGGGAAAAAAAAACTTTTTTTTTTTTTATGGAGTTAACAGCACATATTTTAAAACCTATTTTTGAATTATAAAACTCTGATTATCTCTCCAAGAAAAATGATATAATTTTATAGTTAATTTCATTCTAGCTGAGCTTCCTCGTTTTATAGATAAGGAGTCAAACTCAGAACATGCCTGGCATTGTATGATAGCAACAGACTGAGTCTTACCCAGAACCACCATGTAGCTTATGCTGCAACACTATAGCTGAAGCGGTAGGTGACAATAGAAGAAACTGTGTAAATAGGGAAAAGAAAGAAACAAATAACATTTTAAGAAACAAATATTTTATTGTACATGTGAATAAGAAATGGATAGGTAATATGTGACTAATTTAACACACTTAAACTTGAGGAACAGAGCTGATGGCCTAAAAAGGTCTTTACAGTATAGAACATGGTAAAGAGATGTAAGATAAACTGCTAGAAATGGTAAGTTTAAGGTTGTGCGTATCTGCGGCTCTTGAACTTGAAGATTACTGTGTATAGATTGAACCCTGCCACATGGAGTATATTCAAAACAAACAAGACTTGTTACTGCCTTAAAAATACAAAATAACAGTACAAAAAATAGTCAAGCAAATAATGTTCCAGTTGAGCAAAAGCAGAATTTGTCTTCTCAAATATTAGAAATCTAGAATTAATTTTTTCTTGACCTTGACAAAATTATTTTCCAAATAGCTAGGAAAAATGGATACCTTCTGCATTGAATCCATGTAGCAATCTAAAAAACAAAATGCAATGATATTAAAAAGCTAATTTGTGACACTGTGATAATGTATAGATTTGTACCATAACTAATAATACATGCACACATCAGCTTACTTAATGCAACCATCCAACTCCTAACATTAGTCATTATAAAGAAACCTTATTCTCCAGCTGAATTTATAACTTGGATAAAAACCATGTCATGTTGGTACTTCTTTTTTGTTATAACATACATGTTTTAAATTATATTGAACCTGACTGAAATTATTTTACATTTTTGCTGTCTGAAGCGTAAGAGCTCATTGGCATTTGTTCTATTTCAGCTTAATTAACTGAACAAGAAGCTGTCTGCAATTTAAGGCAGAAGTCAGATGAATCACCAGTCTTCATATTCTTCTGAGCTGAGGTTCAAAGTAAAATCTTTTAAACATTGTTTCTCTCTGTGGATACCTGTGTACTTAGCTGACCTTTTTAGGAGTGGGGGTGGGCGGGGTTTACTAGGGATTGAAATCAGTGGCACTCAACCACTGAGCCGCATCCCCAACCCTATTTTGTATTTTATTCAGAGACAGGGTCTACATCCCCAACCCTATTTTGTATTTTATTTAGAGACAGGGTCTCACTGAGTTGCTTAGTGTTTCGCTTCTACTGAGGCTGGCTTTGAACTCACAATCCTCCTGCCTCAGCCTCCTAAACTGCTGGGATTAAGGCATGCGCCACTGCACCCAACAACTGACTTTAGTTATTAGCAAACTGCACCCTAAAGAAATTTAGTGAGAATGAAGCAATCAAGATAAACTATTTCCAGGCTTGTCCATAATAACAGATGAATTAAAATGTACAAAAAAGCAAAGTATAGATACATATGAGTAGTGTTCAACTCTTAGGATTATCATCTATTAACTGTGTTGACATGTTTTCAGCATAGAAGTCAAAACAATGATTTATAACAATCTACAATAATTTTTTTAAAAATTCATCCTCTATCTAAAGCATTGATGCTTTAAAAGTAAACTGGCTAAATAGCTAAAAAGTTCTGAAAGTTAGTGTTAATGAGTAAAAAACAGATCAACTGAGTACAGGTTATTTTATCTAGGTGATTAATTGAAGCCTTATTTTCATGAAACTTAACTGCTTTAGTTTAAAGAAAAGCAAATTTTGGTCTGAATTGCCCAGGTAATTTGACAGGTATTTTACTAAATATATATAGAACTTCCTTCAGACTATAAAACAACTAATACTAAAAGGATAAACAGATTATAACTTACATTTCATGCTTGATAAGATCTATTTAATGATAGCGATTCCCAATAAAGAATCATGCAGTTACATGTGTTATGATTTTTCAACCTTATGGGCTTTGAGAGACTATGAATGTGAGTTGGCAGTGGGAAGGCAGGGCAGGAGGGAAGGAACACACAGACTACAACACACATTAACAATCTTCTGGCTGGGACTGTTCTTCAAAAAAATAAAATTAAAAAAAAGTTCATTCTGCTGCAGCTAACTAGCCTCCATCTTATACCAAATACTATTCCATACCATGGAAGTGCTATGCAATAACTCTCCCAGGTAGCACCTTATACCACTTAAAAGCCTTTAAATCTCTTAATCTAAAAGTACCACAGTAAAATGTAAACACAGGCAAAAAAACCCTGTAATTACCTGATAAAGTCATCTATGTCCATGGAACGGGCCCGTTTGTCACTAAAACCTGTGCTGGTTAGGATTTGCTGTATTTTATCTGCTATGCTGAAATCTTCTGGTATTATCTATCAATATAAGATTCAGAATAAATGAACATATCTTTAATGAAGTTCCCTTGGCTCTTTTTTTGCCTAATCCAGTAAGTCCTAAATAGTCAGTTTTAATACATCTGTTGATGACAGCGTGGAAAACCTGACGGTTTGGATAAGACTGAGATCTCTAATTAGTTAAGCGGCTCATTTTTTACCACTTTAACACAGAATATCTTGAATGGGTATCATCTATATTGCCCGTTTCATCATTAAAATTCTGAAATACTCACTAATTTCAGACTTCATAAAGCTAGAAATTTTATTTAAAGCAGCTGTTACTCCTTTCAAAATTCTCACATTTTATTGCCACAATTTCATCTAACCAGTTAATTTTTCTGAGATGACCTGTCTCTGATCATTTAGAATATTAAGTGTTTCATATTTGATTCACATCTTCTACTCAAAAATTGTTCTTAATCCAGCTTAACAGTTTACTTAAGCTGATATTTCATGACCTACCCATAACATAGGATGGAGACAGTATTTGTGGTGCATTAAACCATATAAGATCTGAGCCATAAAAAGCAAACATCTCATCTTCATGTGAATATGCGCATGAATATACTGCATACTTTAAATCAGGAAAGGGAGTGGGGGCTACCTCCACGTGAAGGGGGCAGCTCTGACTCTTGTTTAAAAAAATGTGTGAATGTGTTAAGTGGTATGAAATTCACAACAAAGAAGTCTGCTATGTAGCCTATAGTGTATTGTATTACTTCAGTTTCTAGGTATTAAAAATATTTACAAAGGGACTGGAGTTGGGGCTAAGCAGTAGAGCGCTCACCTAGTGCGTGAGGCCCTAGGTTCGAGCCTCAGCATCATGTAAAAAATAAAATAAAGGTATTGTGTCCAACTACAACTAAAGAAATAAAATATTTTTTTAAAAAGTTTATAAAAAAAAATAGCTACAAAGAAAACTTTAAATTTGTAATTGCACACCAGTAATCCCAGGGGCTCAGAAGAATTGCAGTTGCAAGGCCAACCTCAGGGATTAAGTGAGGCGCTAAATAGCTTGGCAAGACCCTGTCTCAAAAAATTAAAAGGAGTAGGGATATGGCTCAGTGGTCAAGCACCCCTGGGTTCAATCCCCAGTACCAAAATAAATTAATTTATGATTGCTACATGAGTACCAAATGGGACAATCACAATTCAGAGGATAGCAAATTGTACACAATTATTTTAAAATGAGCAAGTTATACATTTATAGCATTGAGAAAAAACTTGGCTAAATCGGATTTTTTTTTTTTTTTGTGGGGAGGGGATGGGATACCTGGTATTGAACCCAGGGATACTTCTGAGTCACATCCCCAGCCCTTTTCTGGATTTTATTTAGACACAGTCTCACTGAGTTGCTTAGGGCCTCACTAACTTGCTGAAGCTGGCTTTGAATTCGAAATCCTCCTGCCTCAGCCTCCCGAGCTGTTGGAATTACAGGTGTGTGACACTGTGCCCAGCTAAATATAATCCTTTTTTTTTTTTTTAAGCTATTAGTAGTTACGACAGGGTAGAGTAGTCGGGATTGCTCAAGATCTATTACAGCATCTTGAGCAATCTCGACTACTCCACCCTGTCGTAATACCAGTCAGTATTCAAGTCAAAATTAAACTAGTTATATATCATATACTGTCTCTTAAGGATCACTGATATGTACAAAGTTAATCTCATGATAATAAAAAAAATAGATGAATATTTTATAACAAATAATTAAAACAACTTATACTTACAATATTATGGAGTGAACAGTGAATTCTGTAGTTTTTTTCTAACAGCTGTTGTACTGCACTTGATCTATAGCGTAAACAAGTGATATAAATATTACTTCCAAATCAGAGATTTTGTACATAATTTCTGTTCAGATAAAATTTAATCTATGTTCCACTTGCTAAAATTAAGGAATTTAAATAAAAAGGTGTTGAATACTTAAACTTTTATGATGCAAAAATTATTTTTAAAAAGCAGAGTCCTGATAAACATCTTTTTTTTTTTTTTTAAATGGACAAGATCCCCCCCCCCTTTTTTTTTTTGGTACTAAGGATTCAACCCAGAGGTACTATACCATTTAGCCACATGCCCAGTTCTTTTTATTTTTTATTCTGAGACAGGGTCTGCTAAGATGCTGAGGTGGGCCTCAAACTTGTCATCCTTTGACCTCAATCTTCTAAGTTGCTGAGATTACAGGTATCCACCACTGTGCCTGGCTACATAAGCATTTTTAAATCTCCAAACCGTATAAAGCTGGCTCGCCTCTTTTTTTCCTTTAGACCTTAAGTTGTGTTTCATTTTCCAAGTTAATAAAATGGCACAAATTATCCACAAATGTTAAATGGGTGGGCCATCATTACACCTTCTTTCTTTTTGGTAAGGATCTTCCAAGGATCCTCTACCACTAAGCTACATCCCCCACTCCTTTTTATGCTTTTAAATTTTGAGTCAAGGTCTTGCTTTGCCCAGGCTGATCTTGAACTTATAATGTGGTCTCAGCCTCCTAAGTTACTGAGACCACACAGGCACCACTGCACTCAGCTTATTACATTTTTCCGATAAGGGAGGGGGGAAAAAAAAACCTACACAAGTAGATGGTCAGGTCTTTTTTCCTTTTTCCCCCCCTAATTTTCCATAACTCTTATCTGACTCCAACTCTAGGAACTTTCTTCATGATATTATTCTGCCTTCTAAAGCACCGATAGTTAAAAGGATGAAGTCTGTCTGGATGAATAATCTTTATGCTTTGGGCTGGCTATTCAGGAAAAGGACCAGATTCTAGGATGGCGTCTGGGGCACTGGCCCTTCATATATTAGAAATTAGTAATATACTTACTTAAATGCAGCAGATAGTGTCTTGTTTTTCCTTACAAAAGTGATCCTTACTAGGCCATCCCATTCCTGAAACAGAAGATGGATATTTTCCTCAAAACACCAAACTCCTTGCCACTGCCTATTAGGTGTTGTTTTGTTCTTTAATTTGTCGACGGACCTTTATTTTACTTTATTCACTTACATATGGTGCTGGGAATTGAATGCAGTGCCTCACACGTGCTAGGCAAGTGCTCTACCACTGAGCTCCAGCCTGATTTTGTTTTTTGATGTATAAAACTGGAAGAAACCTTGAGTGATGAATATGGTATGCTAAAGTAAGATGTACTCTTGATTCTGGTGTCTTTGTGCACTTCACTGAATATATATTTTTTTAAATTAAGAAAAAAATGTAAAATAGTCCTGTATGTGACTAGGTTGGTCTTGAACTTGTGATCTTTCTGCTTCAGCTTCCTGAGTTGCTAGGATTACAGGCATATGTCACTGTACTTGGCTCCATGTTACTAGGGACTCTGCAGAAGGAGGACTGCAAGTTCAAGGCTAGCCTCGGCAACTTAACAAGACCCTAACTCAAAAGAAAAAAGGCTGGGGATGTAGCTCAATGGTAGAGTAAACCTGGGTTCAATCCCCAGTACTGTGTACAAAGTCCACACGTGAACGAAGAACCATATTGTGTTCAAAAATAAGATTCTGCCAGGCACAGTGGTGCATGCCTGTAATCTCAGCGGCTCAGGAGGCTGAGACAGGAGAATCAAAGTTCAAAGCCAGCCTTAGCAACAGTGAGGTGCCAGCAACTCAGTGAGACCCTGTCTCTAAATAAAATCGGAAAATAGGGTTGGGGATATGGTTCAGTGGTTGAATGCCCCGGATTCAATCCTTGATACCGCCCCCTCCCCCCCCAAAAAAAAGTTTCAGCCAGGTGCAGTGTCACACAGCTGCAATCCCAGCAACTCAAAAGTCTGAGGAAGGAGGATCACAAGTTTGACATCAGCCTTATTAACACAGATCCTCATCAACTTAGTGACACCTCATCTCAAAAAAATAAGAAGGATGAGGGTTGTACCTCAATGGTAAACACCTTTAGTTTTGATCTCTATTATCAAACCCACAAAAAATTAAAAATGAGATTCAAAACAGACATGATTTAGGATATAGCCTGTGTAATGCACCTAAACCTCCTTAAAGGAGTTATGGACAAATCACTTAAAACAAGTTTATCAAACAATTATGTTTTTCCATAAAGTGACTATAGTAAGATTTGACATCAAGTAGTCTAGATTTCTTTTTTTAAGTCACAAAAACAAGAATTTTTATTACAGAGTATTACCCAAAATATTACTCAAAACAATTTTCATTTTACCTTTTTTACAAGTTACTCAAATAGATAAGATTTTCAGAGCTATACTCTCTTAAGTGCAATGCATTTGCATTCTAATTGTGTCTTTTACAGACATATGTTTTGTCTTTCTATCATGCATCAAATTATTCCATCTACTCCATCATCACAAAGCTGTAATTCACATTTTCCTATCTATTTAGACCTACAATATTTTTTTTCTGCTATTATAGACACAGATTTTCTAAGTTAGAGTTCTTTTGTTTTAGAATGATATAGTATTTTAACCTCACCTGAAAATTGATAGGTGGTGGTGGATTCTTGGGTTCTATCCTTACAACACTGGATTCTACCTTGGGTGGTGGTCTGAAGTTATTCTTTCCAACCTGTTAATCAGAAAACATTTAATCCTCTCAAAAGCAACTTTTAGTTAGTAATCAAAGATTCTGTCCTCACAAAAGGCACAGCTAGATGCTCAAAAGATGAGGTTACTAGCCTATTTCAGTAATAAAATACACTTACTTTCATTAGATGGTCCACACGTGCTAATAGCTGTGTATTAATTGAGAGTCTGCAGTATAACTTATCTCCAGGTTTTGCAACCAGTCGGAGGGCAAATTCTCTTTGAAACATAAGTATAGCACATCTGAAAAGAAAACAAGAATAAGGAAATCATCACTATTAACTATGAATGTACTTTGACTACAATAAATTTTGAGGGAAAGGAAATAGCAGAGCAGTATCTGTAGTTGATGATGAGTTCAGCCGGTTAGAAGGTAGAAAACTTTAAGCTTTAGTTTTGTTACCACAAAATGAAAATAGTTGGCTTTGTTATGTTTTATAATGGCCATATCCCTAACCCCAAGGAAGACTGCTTGCCCTCAAACATCAGATGAGTAGGTACTTCAGATCTGTATCAGTACATCACCCCTTATACAAAAACAATAAAACTGATTCTGTTGTTGGGCACAGTGGTGCATACCTGTAATCCTAGCTTCTAAGAAGGCTAAAGCAGGAGGATCTCAAGTTCAAGGCCACCCCTGGCAACTTACTGAGACCCTGTCTCAAAAAATAATAAGGCCTAGGTATGTAAGTTCAGTAGTAAAGCACCCAAAGGTTCAATCATCAGTACTACATATAAACACACAAAATTGACTAGCAGAATTATATTTGTGTGGCAGGTAATACTTTAAGAAATACTGCAGGCTGGAAAGGCAAGTTGTGATATTATGTCCTGTTAGTTTAACAGTTTAAAGAATATGGACTTTTTTCTTCAAACAGGGAGACTTTGGGAGGCTAACAAAATCATCTTCAAAGCTGCATTTCAACTTTCTTTTCTGTGAGTGAATCACATTGAGAAATATATTTGCAATTACAAAAATATCTATATGTATTTCTGTTTATACACTTCAAACCAAAGTTTCATGAAACAATATCACCTGGACCATGTACAATGCCTTCTGATATATTCTATTCCATGTTATTAAAAAAAAAAGGATGATCATGACTCACTGAATTTACTTTATAACCATTAAGGGGTATCTGAATTACAGTTTGAAAGCCACTGGAAAGACTCTACCAGAGACCAGTTAGGAAGCCACTGCAATTTATGTAGACATAAGGTAATAAAATAGTATGATTTATGTTAATGGCAGAGGATTAGAAAATAGGGAAAGTCATACTACCCTCCCAATGCTCTACAAAATAACTCTGGTCAATTGAAAAAAGAAAAAGACCTCCATACAAATCAATGTTTTCTATAAAAAGTCTACAATAGTTTTTCAATTTACTTGACTTTCATTTTCAACTGTCTTTTGTGTTCCTGGCCTAAACTGTCCATCTTTCTTAAATATGGCAGTAACTCTTGTTTTTTTGTCACAAACCTGAAAAAAGGTCGGTGCAGCAAAAGCTTGAAGACAAAAGGAGAAGAGATCTGTAAGAGAATTACTAGTTACTCTCAGGAAAGACACATCATAGAAACACTTAGTAAGATGATTCTGACAACTTGAGGACATACCTGATAAGGCAAATTTGCCACACAAGTATCAAAGAATGGCAAGTCTGTTTTCAACACATCACCCACCATAACTTGAAGTTTGCTGGCCAGAGGTCTAATAATATGAAAATAAATTTAGAAGAATGTTGTTTCAAGAGACCGAAATGCACTTTAATTCTATTGTGTATACTCACGTGCCCTGAACTCTTTTGTGCAGTTCTGCTACTAGCCTTGTGTCAAGTTCACAGGCAATTACCTAAATTAAACAAAAAAAATTTATTAGGTTCATTATGAAAGTATCTTATTACCCAACCAGTAATTCTTATATGATTTAAACTGTCTTCCAATTTCTAACCATACTCCTTCAATTATTTTCTACCACTTTAAACAACAAAGAAAAAACATCACCCAGAAAAGAGGACATTTGGGCTGGGGATGTGGCTCAAGTGGTAGCGCGCTCGCCTGGCATGCGTGCGGCCCGGGTTCGATCCTCAGCACCACATACAAAGATGTTGTGTCCGCCGAAAACTAAAAAATAAATATTAAAAAAATTCTCTCTCTCTCTCTCTCTCTCTCCACTCTCTCTTTAAAAAAAAAAAAAAAAAAAAAAAAAAAGAAAAGAGGACATTATGTGAGATTCTCAAGTAATCACCAGAATTGTTCTGTTGGCTTTGTCTCTATGCTTTGTAACTAAGCAGTGGATAAAAAAGAATATACAATATGTATGTAGTGTTTTTAGACCAGAGTTTACAAAACTACTCCTAGTATATTACTTCTTTTATCAACTGAGATCCAGAACATGTGGCGTAAGTCACTTCTCAAGTGAAAATAGATAGCAGACAAAGCTATGTTTGTAACTTTATTGCAATATGTTCTTAGATTTCATTGACTTCCAAGAAGACCATGTGTATGGCTTAGAACACGTGCTGCTTATTTCTGGCTCCCAGATTCATTTTATATTTTCACCTTATATTTGATATTCATTTCACCTTTGCTTTGCCATATAAATGCTGTCCAGCTCCCTTATACTTTGGCTTCTGGTTGGGATTGGCCAGTGAAAGGCAATAGCTGGACACCATTGTGGCTCAGTGGTGGAGCATTTGCCTAGCATGTGAAGATTCTGGGTTCTATCCCCAGCACCAATAAATAAATAAAAGCACCAATATGAGTACCTATAATGGAGAGATTGGGTATTTATTTCCTAGCCTATTCCATGCCTTGTAGATATTTCAGCAGGAGCTATGTTCTGTTGTGGCTTCTCTTCAATAAATCACACTCTCCTTGGTCTCTCCCCTTTTAACCAGGCCTTTTGATGGTAACTGCTTCCTGCTGTAGCTACTCCTCATTATTTCATTAATGCTTATTGATTCCTTGAATCCCATTCCCATACATCTCTAAAGAGTCTTCATCACTCTCTTTAGATAAGCCCTTTAAAATGTGTTTCTTGCTTCCACCAAGGACCCAACAATGATTCCACTTAACTGAAAGCTGGATTAGTCAAAACACAAAAAAGTTACTAGAAGTGACCAGGTGGCACCTCAATCTTAGAGGCATGAACTCTAGCTCTGCAGGTCTTCTATAAATTTCTGGGTTCCAAAAATCACAATTTCTTTGCTTTGTTTCTCTAGGGCTAAAGGCGGTTAACTGATCTTTGTAATTATTTTGGGGTTTAGTGTTCCCATTTTGTTCTTTTAGTCCTCTAACTACAATAATTAATTCCCTGTCAAAATACCTAATATGTCAGTTTTCTTTTCTTTCTTTTTTTTAATGGTACCAGGGATTGAACCTAAGGGCACTTAACCACTGAGCCACACACCCAGCCCTTTATTTTGAGACAGGGTCTCCCTGAGTTGCTGAGGCTGGCCTTGACCTTGTGATCTTACTGCCTCAGCCTCCCTAATTTGCACAGGTGTGTGCCTCCATCCTCAGCTAATATGACCAGTTTTCCTAATATATTTCATACTTTCTAAGATAAAATTCCTAGTAAGGAATCAAGCATTACAATTAAGACAGTTTTATGTTTGTATACCAGCTGAGCTTGCTACAGTCATTTGTGATAGTAAAACATTAAACCTCATTTTTACCTTTTTTGCCTTTTCTAACAACTTTACAGTCATGTTGCCAGTTCCAGGTCCAACTTCCAGCACCACATCCGTTGGTCTTAGGGCAGCCTAAAAGCAAGCACAACCACTTGAGATCCTATAGCATTTTGGAACACAGTTTATACTTGAACATCTTTGTAAGCGTTCAGAGATCTTACTCGGACTTCATTTTAATGAGATTTCTTCATATGTGTGGTTCCAAAATTAATATATTAGGTGCAAATGAAAAGCTGAGACCTCTCTTAACCTGGGGCATACTTCTCATCTTTAGGAGTCAGAAAAACAAGAATAGCATTTCTTTCTAAATTGTCTTTCTACTTAGGAAATGATTCCAATAGCATCCTGTTACCAACTCTGTTCATACCAACAAATTCAAATGGGAAAGAACTGTGTATGATGAATTTGACTAAGAATCAATATTTCTCAATTCTGACCCAGCCTGTGAGTCCTAGACCATTTTTTAATTCGTTCAACAAATATTTACCAAACATCTACTTTATGTCCCTCTTCGCTTAAGTATGGTGAAAATAAAATTAAGAATCCAACAAACTCCTCTCTCCCGTTCCTCCATCACACCCACCTTATCGATAATGCTGTTAACAATGAGAGGATTTTTCAAAATGTGTTGCCCAATCCCCGTGTTGAACATGAGTCCTGGAAGAAAACACAAAACAGCCTTAACTTCTCAACCACGATTAGATATCAGGCCGTCCCAGAGAAGAAAGCGGGATCGGTAGTGGGGTTAGATTACTGTGCCAACGAAGCCAGCGAAGATCCCACCCCGGGCGGGGACTGACCACACTGCTTTAAGTCCATCCCCCCGCGGGCCTTGTTTGAGGCGACGCGCTGGGCTCTGGGGCCGGCGCTCCAGGAACCTCCGACATCCGCGCTTTCAGGAGCGCAGGTGGCGGCGGGCCATCTACCCGGGTTTGGGCCTCGGTCCGCGCCAGGAATGGTCCCGCAGGAAGACTGGACCGGAACCCTGTTTCCTCCCGGCTGTCCACACCTCCGGCGCTTTTTAGCTCCCGGCGCTGTTCCTGTCGCTTGCGGCAGCCGCTCGCCCCTGACTTGATCTTCGGCATCCCTGCAGAAAGCGGGAATCTAGGCCCGCGAAGTGAACAAGTCCCAAAGCTTGAAAGCTATAGTCTCTGCAGCACTAGAGAGACGCTGCCAGTCACGGTACGCACGACGTGGGGAAGGGGCGAGGCCCAAGTTCCGCCTCCGTACGCCCTGGACTCCTCCTCCAGAAGGGTGCTGAGCGTGGAGCCCAGGGGTCGCCGGAAATTGTAATCAGCAGCTGCAGGAAAGCCTGGACTCGGGAGCGACGAATCCCAGAAGGCCCCGCGCCACCGAGTCTGACAGTTTGGATTGGCTGGCTTAGAGTTGGGGCGGGGTACCTCGTCGCCGTCCACAAGGAGCTAGCGGAGAAGCTGTGTGGTACTCTAAGCGTAAGGTTTAAGTTATTTAATGTGGTTAAGCCTCCTCTAATAGGCCAGGTTCTGGGATCGCTGACATCCAGAGAAGTTTTCTTTCACGTGTCTCTTTCCTGCTTACGTGCAGATTGCAGGGTGGAAACTCCTTACGTTTCTCCTCTGCTTGCTGTATAGAAGGGAACTCCGAAAATGGAATTAGCCTCTAGTTCCACTAGCGCTTCTGATTCCTTTACTTCCCTTTGTGCTTCATCATTCATTCTCTGTACGTTTTTTTTTTTTTTTATGAGCCCCAGCTGTATATAGGCCACTGCTGGAAATTCACGGTTACATATTAGAGACTGCTCTCAAAGTTTATTCCACTGAGAGATCAACCAAAAGCTCCAAAACGCTGTGTGGTAATACGTATGTATTGGGTGTTGTAATGGGTGTGTCAACCCGACTGTAACCTCCATGAATACAAGATCTGCGTCAATTTCACCTTCCAATGTAGTGGCTCTCGGTTTTAAAAATTTCAGTGTATACTCTATGGAAAAAAGTCTTTTCCTGTCATTACTAAAGAAAACTGTTTTGCTGAGCAATTGATTGTGTGCATTCCCCCTTGTTTTCGTATCACAGTTTCACAGTTTGTGTTTTTCAAAATGCTTTCTACATAATTCTTATTTTCTATTATTTTTTTTTCTTTGGTAGCAGGGATTGAACCCAGGGGCGCTTAACTACTGAGCCACATTCCCAGTCCCCTTTAAATATATTTTTAGAGACAGGGTCTCACGGAGTTACTTAGGGCCTCGCTAAATTGCTGAGGCTGGCTTTGAACTCAAGATCCTCCTGCTGCCTCCTAAGTCTCTGGCATTACAGGCGTGTGCCACCAAGCCTGGCTATTTTCAATGAAACATGAAGTCGTTTGGGCAAGCATGATTATCGTGTTTTACACTTGAGGGAATCCAGTCTCATAAAGAATAAAGGTATTTGCCTAAATGCTACAGGTGTCAGAGATGGGGGTGGAACCTAGTTACTATGTCAAAATAAGGCACCAGCCTACCTCCTGTGGGCTTCATTGGTTTCTACTTCCAGCTCTGTGTTGGCATCATAGTCCTTTGCCTTCATTGGTCAATGGACAGTGAAGCAAAAAGGTACTAGCTCAGACATTCCAACTATAATTTAAATAAATTTTATTTTTTTTAATGACAATCTAAAATAAGATCCAGAGGATCTGAAAATATTAAGTTTAAAGATTAAATCTTTGACATGAATGTTAAAGTAAGCTATGTCTGTGTTGGAAATGTAACTCAGTTGTAGAGCACTTGCCTACTATGCTAAAGGTTCTGGGTTGGATCCCTAGCAATGAGAAAGGGAGAAAAAAGGCTACATCCAAGTTAACAATCAATGCATAAAGTAAGTAAAGCTAATTTTATTTTTTCCACTCCTATGAATTTCCAGGGACCCAAAGATAGGACAGCTACATTGAAAACAAAATCACAAAATCAAACAAAAAACAACTTGTAAAAGTCCTGGAAAATACAGAAAGTAGAAAAAAGGTGAAAATGTTACCTATGATTTCATTATGCTGGAATAATTTATGATCAGTTTGACACATTCTTTCTTTTTTGTTGTTTTAGTAATGCATGTTTTTACATAGTGAGGGTATACATACAATTTACTGGTTTTTTTTTTTTTCCATAAATACGATAACATAAAAGACACTTGTGTCTATAAGTGTAATTCAGTAGTAGAGTAAGTGCCTGGCATGTACAAGCCCCTGGGTTTGATCTCCAGTACCACAAAGAAAAAACACTTTTTCAAGTAATTTCATACCCTGGATAATCAATATTCACAGCTCCTGAAGAAGAAGATTTCATCTTGTGAATGTATATGTTTACTAGTAAATCATTTCTGTACCATTTGTCATGTAAAAAAAATTGAGTCTTATACATTTTAGTGCATTCATGAAGAATATTTCTATATACTTTAGTATAAAGTTCCAAGAATGAGATTATTTAGTCAAATTATATGAACATTTTAGTTTTTGGATATATATTGACAAATTATTTTCAGAAACAGTTTAATCAATTTTCATTTTCACCAGAAGAATATGAGAAATACCCACTTCACTTTATTTTTGCTATTGTATTTCTTTTTCCAAACTAGAAATAATTGTATTTATTATTTTGAACTGTTCAAGCATTACTTGAATAAATACATAAATAAAAACCATTTAGATACTAAAAGATTGTAGATGATGAAACTATCCAGAATTCACACCTATTAAAATATTGGTGTATGTTTTTCAAAATTTTTGGATACATAAAACTCTTCTAACTTCCTATTCTTACTTAACTAAATATTCTGGGCATCTTTTAATATTAATGAATAAAATCTGCATCATTTTTAACAGGCATTCAATTGAATGAACATATCATAGCTAATATAATCAATCTTTACTAAAAGAATTTGTTATAGTTTGAAGTTTTGAATAAAAATTAATCTATGAATTATAGTAACAAAGATGAAATCATTTCTCAAAGTCTTAATCCTTATATGGTATGTTATAAACATCTAATGGGTAAACTTGTAAACATCCAATGAGCTGTATTATAACATAGACTTGCTCAAGTCCTAATTTTGTACAAGTTGCAATAATAAATGAAGTGTAGTAAGTTAGAAAGCCTATGGCCCTATAATATGTATATATTTCTCTTGCTGCTTTAACAACATAGATTTATTATCTTGGGATATGGAGATGAAGTTAAGAATAGTCTACAGGGCTTTTTTTTTTCTCCCAGAGGCTGTGGGGAAAAAAACTTTTCCCTTATTTTTCCAATTTCTACAGGTTGCTCACATTCTAGCTCATGGCCCCCACACTGCTCTGACTCCTACTAGCATGGTCATATTTTATTCTTTCTGACACTTTTTAAAATAAGTGCAAATTATTTATATTGATTATTTGAAAGGGAGCAACTTAATGCCTAATGACCCCGGCCATTTGGAAGGAGCCTGGAAGAAAGCAAGAAAGTTCAGAAGTCAGTAACTCATTGTCAAAAAATACATGCTCTGAAGTTTACTTTCTTTATTCACAGAAAAGCTCCTCTGTCCATTATTCAGTCTCTTTATTCTTATTTTAGGCCCTAATAGTTTAAAAATAAGCATTATTTTAACTTTAAAATATTTTGGAAAGCATTGTCTTTGTTGGCCAAAGAAAGGAATGAGTTCTGTCCTTTAGTTGGGCTGATACCCTGTGGAGAGGTAAATGTTTCAGGACA
Source organism: Marmota monax (assembly GCF_021218885.2). NCBI lineage: Eukaryota > Metazoa > Chordata > Mammalia > Rodentia > Sciuridae > Marmota > Marmota monax. The sequence continues at coordinate 15,042,110 of NW_026693245.1, forward strand.
CCTAGAGACCTGGATTCCTCAAAATGTCCCTTTGCTTTCCCCTTATTTTCTATTAAAATTATAATAATCTTTTAGATATAATCACACAGATTTTTGCTCTGATGGTGTGATAATTTACACTTGTATGTACTTGTACAGACAGAGTCTGCAGCTCTGCTATGCTCAGGAGGAGAAAGTGTTGGAACTTTCATGGCCTTTTTTTGGACAAATGAGGCTGATAACAACAGGGTTCAGTCATATCTTTATGACCTGATTGGGCAGGCTTAGTTGGCACACCCCTTTTCCATCTTTGGATTTGATTTCTTGTAAGAGCTTTGCAAGCATTCATGTGTTTAAAATTTATTAAACAGAGTGTATAGTTTTAATTAGAAAATGACTATATGAACTATTT